>NC_133752.1:188987165-193987165 GCF_036562045.2 Rhinolophus sinicus
ATAATAAGCACAGCATAACTAGAAAGCATTATTAAAATTAACTATACACTGTGCTGAAATAGAATACTTCATAGTATCGAGTGTTTCGTCATTTATTATACAGAAGAGCTGTAAGCCGGTCAAATCAATGACAAGAAATGTCACATCACTCCAGAGCTTCACAGATGGACATGCGCATGTCATGACATCTCTTCTGTTTTGCCTTGAACTGGTTGTTTCTCATCATTGTTTTTTACCTTAGCAAATTTGCCTGACCTTAGATTGGTGTGTGCCCTTGTCTACAGTTGTAAAAGATAATTCACCAATATGGATTCTCAGGAAATGTTCGAAACTATTGTTTCTGTGGAGCTGAGAGGTAGCCAAGTCAGACTTAGACATAGGAGTGAAAGGAACAACCTGTTTCTGACCTGTCTAGATTCTGCATGATACGGAAACATGAGTCGTATGTATGGCTGGGGCCTCAAAGCCAGGAAATGGCCAGCCTGGAATTTCAGCTCAAGTTTGACTCTACACATTGTTCTTTTCTACACAAACAGCACTATCTTTGGTGGGAAGAATCATACAATGCTTATAAAGGATTTGGATGGAAACTGGTGACAACTAGAAATGTTACAAAAAAGCTATTTCATACAATCGTTTGAAATATTCTGTCACCATTTGATATAGGGATTTCTGATGGTCTTCATGACCTGTCACATCAGTGACAAAAATAACCATTGACCCAATTGCTTAGAGCTTGAAATAAATCAGAGAAAGACAATCAATCAGTCAAATATTTTTCAAGTGTCTTCTGTTTGCTCAACACTATGCTAGACTCTGGGAAATGATAGCTCACACATCAAAGTTCTTTGGCAAGTAAGAAGTGAATGTGAAATAGTATTATTAGAGGAAAAGCTACATGAGGTGGTTTAGCTTCAAAGAACTTAACATCTTAATGTGGAGGAGGTTTTCAAATGACAAAAGATTCTCATTATCATAAACAGCACATAAATGTATTTAATTGATGATTAGATCAGGGGCGGGTAAACTGATTCTGGGAAGGGCCAGATGGTAAATATTTTAGGTTTTGTGGGCCATACTGTCTGTGTTGTAGCTACTCAATTTGGCTGCTGTAGTGTGAAAGCAGCCTTAGAGGGCAGAGTAAAGGAATGAGCATGGCTGTGTTCCAGTAAAACTTTATTTACAAACACAGGTTGCCCACTGTTTTTGATCCACCGGTTGTATTCTGCTAATGCCTCATTTAGGTTGAATGTGAGAGAAGGCCACAGACAAAGAGATCACTGTTGAACAGTCAGAGAAGCCTTAGTTATAACCTTTTATTCAGGGCTGACCATTCTTCCAGACACTCTATGTATTGAATTCTGAGGCCCCCAATGTAAGTTGCCCAAGATTACACAATTTAGTAACAGGCTGGCCTAGACTTAAACCCAGGTCTACCTGACCTGCATTCTCTACTCTCTCACCGCAGTAAACAACCACTGTTGGCAGACCTGCCCATGTACTCAATTGCTTTACCTCTTAGAGAACATGGGACTTGAAGCTGTTAATAAGAGGGCCACGTGTTGCACAATCCAGGGCTCAAAACTCACACACACAATACAATGGACACTTGGAGTCAGGTCATCAGTTAAGGAGGAAAAGTGTTCCCCTGGGCATGACCTCAGTATGACAGCGGCAAATAATGAAAAAAAAAAAAAAAAAAAGATGGAAGACGACCTTTCATTGACAACCATTTGCCCACCGGGAAGGCTTCATTCCAGAACTTTTCCTTATTCACAGCTTTCCATCTGCATGTTGGATTAAGCAAGGAACATGCAGAATCAGGAGAGATGGAGAGGAGAATCCTTTCCAGGCTCAAACGCTACCATTTCAACGAAGAGTTCCTTTTTCTTCCCACTTTCTCCAGCCATCTAAGACAAAATGGGTATTTCTCTCTGTTGAGAATCCAGAGCGCTTTAATGTGGTCCTCGTTGTGGCTGTTTGGAATCACTATTATTATTTGTTGACTTCTCTGCCTTCCCCATTACTCTGCAATCTTTCTAGAAGCAGACGTAATGTGCTGTAGTGAACAGTATTATCATAAGTCTATCCTCAGCCTAGCTTATGGTCAGGCACAGAATAGGTGCTCAATTAAAGTCTGTTGTGTTCCAGAGGCGGCTATACTTCGAATGTCTAATAATGATTCCTTCCAGTTACTGAGTGCCATCTGCGTGCCAGGCATTGTGACATGCTCTTTAAAGACTTAGTTCCTTCATCCTCACAACAAGTTTGCAATATTTTGTATCATTATTCCTATGAGGGTATTTGCTGTTTTGGTGCTCAATTTCCCTTTGGGAATAGCTCAATACGCATGGTAGCACCGCACCACTCCCAATGATGAAGGCTGAAGAGGTCTCTGTCATCCTGGCAGAGCTACAGCAGCATGTGAGTGACGCAGCACTCATAGCTCAGGACTTTGAATCTGGAGCCAGTGACCCAACGACATGAGCCAGTTGCAAGTCCTGTTCACACCAGCAGCACTGATGGCCTCTATCCAGGCCACTGCTGCTGCATGGTCTCTCCGTGGTTCTCTCTGCCTAGCGGTCTAGAACCTTCCCAAACCTTTACCAGTTTTCCAAACTGGTCTTTCAGTCTCCCATTGACTCTAAGTGTCCCAAGCTTACTTCTAATAAACTGCTATCTTGGTTAAGATGGCCGAGTCTGTTCGTGTTGATGGCAACCATAAGCCCGATGGACTTACCCATTTTGAACATGAGACAGTAGGTGATTTTCCTGTGGTCTCACAGCAAAAAGGTAGAAACCAGATTCGAGTCCTCTTCTGTCTGATTCTAAAACCCAGGTTCTCTTAATCTACGACTGTGCTTTGCACACACAAGGTGCTCAATATATGTTTGCTGTCTGTGGTGCTGCCAAAGACATTCCAGAGTCAATGCCGTTCTCTCTTTTAACTCAAGAGCCATTTAATTGCTTATTGCTCTGGTGTTGTCCTGTGTCTGAATACTTAACCTAGTGCCTGACACTTTGAAAGTATTTACATATAAGGAGGTGATTCTGTTGTTTCTTTATTTCTAACCTTTGCTATTTGCTTACTATGTAACCTGCATTGTGTTAGGGGTTTTGCCTGCGTCACCTGATTTAAGCATCTAAATAATCTGATGAGATACAATTCATTTCAATGACCCTCATTTTACAAATGAATAAATAGGGGCTCAGAAAGACGATGTATCCTTTCCAAAGGTCATGCACTGCTGTATGTTGGATTCAGGATTCATTGAGGACTGACTCCCAGATGGACGCTTTAACCTTTAAGCTTCCTTGAGCTAGTAAATTTAATCCAATGTGCATTCCAGAAAGAGTCTGTTTATGCTATTTCCGGATTAAAAGGAAAACTGAGAGGTTATTACTCCTGCAGATATTTAGCCCATGCCCATTTGTAACTCATCCGTGCAACAAATTCTGGCCTGATAACTTTAACTTCATTTCAAAGGTTGGAAGAAATTGCTTTTAGGACAAGTAAAGTCTTGAGTAAATGGTTCTTTCTCCTCTCGAGTGAATCAATGACAGTAGAAAAGCACTATGCAATCATATTTTACATGTCATTTTATCTATGGATTAGTTTCTTGATGGTGTTTTTAATTATTTAAACATATTGAGAACAAAGTACAAAACGACAGGTTTTTTCCTTTCTCTTGCCGGTTTCTGTCTGTTATGGGCTGTCCAATAAAGTCACCTGGGATTGGTTACCTAGGAAATGGCTGGCAGACGGGGGCTTTTAGATTGATCACCAGATTTATGGCAGGAAGGTGCGCCATGTGATGTGAATTTAGTTGCTTCTTAAGTGGAAGAGTAGAAATTGCTGAGCATTAAAAAAGTATCCCAGGAAGCTTCCCCCACTTCTGCTTAATTTTCAAGATGAAACAAATGATCTTCTTTCAGGAAGTCACGGAGATCTAAATTTATCTCCAGGAGGAAGGGAGTCTAATGATTCCATGACCATCTCAGACTTCATGGTTGTAAGGAAACACGGCATTCAAGGTGTGTGTGGCCATGATATAAGCAACCTCAGCCATCTTTTAAGTCAATGAAAAATAACGTGTTTCCTACTTTCTTCACAAGGATGAGGATTAATATACGTGCAGCTTGCTGAGTTCCTTCAGAAGCACATTACTTTATCCTTACAGCATGTCGTTGTTCGAGAATCTCTAGAATAGAATAGAGTAAGTATATTCAGTAAAACCAGCTCAGTAGCTAAAACGCAGTTATCCACATGATAAAGAGAGGAACTGAATTTCATCAGAATGAAAAGAACTGATCAAATTTGGAGTTTCTTAAAAGACGCCAGGCACTTAAAAAATAACGTGTGGATAAAGAAAACAAACATTTGCCAACTAGCAACTATGAGCTACATATTTCTACTGTATATCTCATTTAATCCCCAAGAAAGTAGATATTTGTATAAAACTTTTAGAATTTTCTTCCACAAACATGTATTGAGCACTTAATATATGTCTGCACCGAGGTTCAGAGATCAGTAATTTATCCAGGATTAGAATCCATTTTTGTTCTGCTCTGAAGGCCATGCTTTTCCTGCTTCAGTGTGTTATTTTTCTCTGGGATATTTTTACGTGAGAAAAGAAGAGTGGAAAGTTAACCAATCTGGAAATTTTATTGTGAGAAGTTACCTAATTTGCAAAACACACACACACACACACACACACACACACACACACACACACAGCTTCCCTTTGGTCTAAGACTTTCTCTGGCAGGTTAAAATCACCTTGGAAATGGCCTCTATCTTGTATTTGCCTGCAGTGATACAGGAATGGTTTATTAATAAAGGCAGCAGCTTTTTATTAACCATTTATGTGTGCCTAATGCATAATCTCCTTTAATCCCAACACAATCCAGTGAGGGAGGAACCACAGTTCCCTGTATGTTACAGACGACAGCATTAAGCTTTAGAAGAGTGAAATGCCCAAGGTAACACAGCAGTAAAGTGGCTGATTCATTTTGTCAATTTTTCGAATCAAGGTCTAACTCCAGAGCCCGTTCTCATAATCGCTCCAATATTTTCCTCTCTATTGAGCTACAACTGATTTTTTCCAGCCAGCAAGGGGTGGTGAACAGCAAAGTTTTCAAAAAAATAAAATTATGGGAGGGAAATGGAAAATCCTCCTCATTAGCGTATTTCTCTTGCAAATGAAGAAATTAACATTTTTCAGTGTTATCACAGGAACACCTTGATTCAGGGTCTAAAATGTCAATGTTGCACTGCAAAGGGGTTTGAAATCCCCTGGATTTGATGGACCCAGATTTAGTGTGGCATTCTCAGGTGTGCTCTTCTCCCCAGGTGACAGGGTTCTTTGTGATCCCTAACATGGCGTCAGGGCAGGTGCCACTCATGGGGGAGGTGAGAGGATCGACACTCCATGTAGTGATAACCACCACCGTATATAATATAACTCATTTCTATAATAATGATATACACACAGTGTTATAATGTCAAGACTTCAGATAACCACTTCTCCCTCACCCCCTAAAAAAACAAACAACAAAAACCGAAACTGGCTCTGAAATCCCACCCTCAATGCTTTATTCCTTTCCCTTCAAGTTTTGATGTTGTCTAAAATGCAACCACTGCTGCAGAGTTGTCAGTCACGTATACCTCAGAGAAAGTGAAGGATTTCAGACATGGCTTTAATGGAAGGGAAGGGAGGGAGGTCGCAGAAGCAGAATCTTAGAGCAGGGAGGGCCTCTCAAAGCACAGAATCTCACGTCCGTATCACCTGATGGATGAGGAAACTAGGACACAGAGTTAGCAAACTGATCTTTCTTCTTTGACATTTGCTCCACTTCCTGCCATGGGTGAACATGCCTTTGTATGTGTGCACTTACTTGTTATATGTATGGGGAGTGTTTCAGTCACTAATGCTGCGTAACAAACCACCCCACATTGTGTGGTATAAAACGATGACCATTTTGTTCAGCTCACAGATTATGTGGGTCGGGAATTCAGGCAGGGGGCAGAGGAATGTTTTGTGGTGACTCAGGCACCTGAGAGCTGGGATCCTCTGGAAGTGTTGTCTGGTACTTGGACTGGCATGACTCATCCAAAGCACCAACATGGCCTCTCTGTGTAGCATGGCCTTCTCACAACATCATTTCCCAGAGGGGTGGAGGATTAGAGACCCACATGGTTGGACTTTCTTTGGACCCCCCGTGGCAGCCCTCAAAGAGTGTGTGGAACCCACGGGCTGCATGAGGCTTGAAAACTCAGTTAGTAGTATCTTCACTAGCTGCCAAACAAGACATTATAATTTGTCCTGCAAGGTCTTTTTTCATATGCTACCCTGGGGGCATTTCCCTGTCTTTATCCATCCAAATCTTGTTGACACTTCAAACCCATCTTCCAGGAGGCCTTCCCCTGGATTCATTACTTTGCTGTCTTTCCATTCTTTACCTGGAAAATCTATAGTAATTCCATGTCTACTAACCTCCATGTAATAATGATTCCTCAGTTTAGAACATCAGTTCCAAACGATTTCAGATATCAAAACAAACAAACAAACAAACAAACAATTTCAGATATCTGCTTTGAGTCCCTGATTTGTATATCTAAAATTCTACTGGACATCTCCAGATGAATATTGAGTAGGAATGAAAACTCTGCGTGTCCCAAATAGAACTCTTGACTCCCCATCCTCCCACCACGCCCACATAAGCAAACCTTTTCTTTTCCGGGTCTTCCATGTATCATTGATCGTCCTTGACCATCTTGAGATGATTTTCAAGAACCAAGTCCCAAGGAAGTGGCTAAACTTCATTCTCAGTCTGAGCATTCTTCAGTATCAAATGGCTAGAATGGGGACAGCAGATAATAACTCAATGTGAGGTGGGCTGTGGAGGTGATGAGACTCAGCAATTAAAGCAGGACTGGACCCCTCCCTCCTTCCCAAGCTGGCTAGATTCCTATAGATTCCTAGTGAGAAAAGGGGTGTGCAGGAGCCAGAAGACTCAGGCCCAATGTTCCCAAACACATTTCAGCAGAAGTTAGGTACCCGTGAGAATTCCTGAGATCCTGACAGTCTGGGCTCCCCCTTAACTCCAGGAGACATCAGCATCATTGTCACGACTAGTTTGTTCTCAGGTTGAATGGGGACTTCCCAACTAAATTTAACCCTCTTGATGGTGGAGGTCATGACATAGTCTTATCATCCACTTTCATGCCTTGTGTATTGCTCCACAAATATCTGAAATTGACTTGATCAAGTAGTCATAAACAATTAGTGAAGCAAGCTGCAATTGGTGCATTAATGAGTTCATATTTGTATATACATTTATATTCTTTAAGGATATGATATCTAAAGGGACTGAGCAATTCACATATCCAGATCTCAAATTTCTATGCCCTGGTTGCATTGCTTGTACATTGCCCGTACAACATATCACAGGGAAGAGGAAAGAAACTAAAATTTGTGAGGCCCCTTGGTGCTGTGGTATTTATACACATCATTTCGTTTTATTCTCACAAGCATCCATTGAGGAAAGCAAGGCTGAGAGAGGTCCAGTAACCTGTGTAAGTTTGCCTACCTAGTAAGCAAGTCAAAGGGCAAGGAATTGAATTGAGAGTTAATTGATTCCAATGTATAGGTGAGGAATCTAAGGTTCAGAGAGTCAGCAATGTGTTCCCGTTCAAGGCCAAGATTTATGTCCAGCTCTGTCTGCTTCCTGCCTGTGTGATCTGTAGCTGCGTTCCTCTGTATCATACCTCCCAGCAAAGGCAGCTTCATCTCCGACCACAGTGACTCTGGTCAGATGAACAGTAAGATAAGCATCGGACCCACTTCTCCTGACCTAAGGCAGAAATCTGAGAACGAATCTTTGGTGAAGAAGTTGCTAAGCAAACTTGACATCCCCTAGGGATATTGAAAAGGGAGTAGAGTCGAAAGCCCTGGTAAACACCTAGTATAATTTGTCTAACATTTATACCTCCTCTTAGTTACCTTCTCGCTGGAAATTTTGTTCTTCTGACATACTGAAAGAAATATTTTTATAGTGGAAATAACAATTCATTTCCATAATAGAAAATTGACTATGTTATGGATCAATATGTCCCATCTGCCAAGTCTTCCTAATTATAAATTTGAAAGGTGCTCCCAGCAGCATAGCAACTGTCAAACAATTATTGATGGAAAGCTGTTGTTATAAGTCTTGATATGGGTCCCTCTAATGACAGACTGATATAGAATGAGATACCAAATTAAATATGTTTCATTTACTAAGTAAAATGTTTTTGTCCAATTCTGTCTCCTAAGAATTAATTAACAAAATAATATTGTAAACTCTTTACTCCTCAGGAGACATTGGACCTCAACCAGTGCCAGCCCCAAACCATGCTTACAAAACTGGTATCTTACGTCCCAGATTAAATGCTGTTTTAATTTTTAAAAATTGATTGGTTTAGATAGCCCTTTATTTTTGTGATTTCTTCAGAGATTCTTTAATCCCCAATCCACTTCACTATGTGAACAATAATTTTCTTTCTTAAATGTCAACATCTCCAATAAATACATTCAAATATTATCCAAAGAAATTGTTACGTGAGATTTTTTTTTTTTTTTTTTTTTTTTTTTTAGCATTTTGGACATTTTATATGCAGTAAAAGAGCTCAGAGATGGTTCCTTATCTTGGTTGTCTCTCTAAATTGGCAGGGATTAAAGCTTTAGGCTGTCACAGGCCAAGACTGTGTCAAACAGCATAAACTTCTGATGAACACACACTACGGAGACTAATAAACTCCAATGACACCACAGGCTTCTTCTGAAATGGGCATTTCCAATTCCATGCACCACAAACATTGGCCCAGAATCAAGGATGAATTCTGAACGAACGCGTTTTTTGCATTTCAGGTAACAGAGAAATTGCACTGAAAATGAGAGCAAAAGGAGGCTGTCTCCACACAGTGATACGCCTCGTATAAATGTTGGGGGTAAGGGTGGGGACCCCAGTTACGTCTGAGCACCTCATGGGCTAGGTACCCAAATTTGTAACATCAAAATACTGTGTTTTTCATTCAAACTGTTCAGTATTCTTGTGCCTTTTGAGACTAGAATCTTGTATCTTTCTTTAACTCTGGGAAATGTCTTCTCATTCCTGTCATGATGATGTCCCCTAAATTTTCTCCATTTTCTTTTCTAGAATTCATTGGAAGGTGTTCATATCTAAATCTTCTTTATTCCTTTCTACCTTTTGATTCTTTTGCACAGAAGTCTAGGAGAATGTCTAGTCTCGGTCTACCGATTTTCCACACTGTTCTCCATATAGATCCAGCCTGCTCTTCAGACTATCACATTTGCTTTGAGTTTTAGGATTATATTATCTATGATGGCTAATTGGCCCTATTTCTTAAGAGCCTATTTTTATTTCACGGCTATCTTCCCTTGTCCCTCTGAAAATATTAACCTTTCTTTCTTTTACACGTTTTCCCTTTTTCTACTCTCTTATATTTCCTTGGGCATTAGTTTTCCATTTGTCGAGCTTGGTGTTCCTGTCTCATATTAGTTTCCTAGGGCTGCTGTTTCAAATAGCCACAAACTGGGTGGCTTCAAACAACACAATGGTACTCGCTCAAACTTCTGGAGGTTAGATTTCTGAAAACAAGGTGTTGGCAGGGCCATTCTCCCTCTGAAAGCTGAAGATAAGAATCAATCAACCCTCTTTCCCTCCCTCCCTTCCTTCTCTTTTCTTCCTCCCTTCCCCTCCCCACTTCTCCCCTTCCGTCCTGCCCCCTCCCCTCCCTTCCTTTTCCCTCTCCTCTCTTCTTCTCTCCTCTATGTAAGTAGAATCATGCAGCGTTTTCCTTTTGTGACTGGCTTGTTTTACTTAACGTAATGCCCTCAGGGTCCATCTGTGTCATAGCATGTGACAGAATTTCTTTTTAAGGCTGGTGGTATATACATCTCTCAGGGTGTTGCTTTTCCTCACATGTTCAGTGGTTTTAGGTTACATGTGTATCTTCATATCTGAGATTCCCTACTTTCCCGTCTGTGGCTTCTCTGTTTGTTACCACCTGTCTCTAATAGTTGTAGGACCACAACAGGACATGATTTCAAGAATGGCCTTTCAGTAATATTTTTCCTTAATATGTAGGGGCTCCCCATTCTTTGTTGGTGTTAGCAAACATCTTCGGGCACTATCTTGGTTCTTAAGTCAAAACACCCACACTCGTTACTCCAGCTTGGATGGCGTGGGGTGGGACAGGAACCTCTGCTGCCCACTGCTTGGCATAAGAGGATACAATAGGGGCTGAAGTGCCTGGATGCTTAAAATATGGGCTCTTCAATCACCTTGGTGTTTGTTCCAGAGCCCTTTCCTGCAACGCAAGGGGTGCATTGTCTCAGATCTTGGGATATCCCCAGAACCTGGCGAGCCCCTGCGGGTGTTTTAGGCCATGTTTTCCTCCCTGCGTCTGATCCAATTTTCCTACAATCTCTCAGATATTTCTCTGATCCACTTGCCCTTTATTGATTTTTATCCCCGCTATAGATGTAGTCTTTTTCAGATATATTCTACCAGTTATAGGGTTTGGGGATGAAAGCAGGATGTAGGACCATGTAGTTGATCTTTGCTCTTGTCCCAATTTTCGAAAACACTGCTTCAATGTGAAAGCAAAGTGCTTGGTGGGAGATGAAAGGGCAGTGGGGAATCAAACAAAGTAATGGCTTCCTTATCAGCCTTTTCCCCAGACCGTCCTCTCTGTAGGCCAGAGCCAGTCCCTTCATCTGGGAAGTTGGAGAGTATAATAATAATTAAGAACGAGAACATGTAATCGGACAGACCCAAGTTCAAACTCAAGTTCTGCTTGTTACTGATGGTAGGACGTTGAGCGACACACTCAATGTCTCTGGCCCTTAATTCTTCAACTGCAAAACGCAGAGGATAAGAGCTCTTGCTTCTTAGGGATCTTGTAACTGTCAAATGAGATAATCCATGCAATTACCTTGTGCACGCTGTGGATGTTTGATAAAAGAAAGCACTACCTTCTGTGGCTCAGCCACTAGCTGCCCCTTCGATCTTATTCACCGGCTTTGAGACGACCTTCCTGCAAAGATTGGCTCTTCATTGACCCACACCAAACTCAGTTGTATGGTGCTTTTTGCAGTTTGGGCAAATTTTCTGTGGGAAAATAGTGGAGAGGATGTACTATGACCAGCAAACAGCTTAGCAAACTCCCCATGGACCTACCCAGGATGTGTTGTGACTGGATAGGCCTGGAACACCCATGTCTACTCAAACTGAGTGGAGAGAGCCACAGATTTTAATGACTACACAAAGGTGTGACCTTGGTACACACGGGCTCATGCTACCTAACTCTTGTGAATCCCTTCCCTAGGGGCGAGGGTGAATCTTGCCTTGTCCTTCCCAACAGAGGGCCTTCTGTGACCCATCACATCACTGGTTTGGGATGCCAACTGCCATTGCTTATTTGTTGGATTGGGCCTGTTTTGTCCCCGTAAGTGACCTGTGGATCTTTCAATATTATGTACCACACTGTCCTGCTGTTCTTTTTGGGCCTCCTTTTCTCCATCTGTAAAATGGGGATGATGGCAGGAATTATCTATCACACAGGGCTATTGTGTAGTGTAAATGAAATAACATGCAGTGGACTGGAAGCTCCATGAAGGAAGGGAGTACATCTGACGTGTTTTAGACAGGACTCAGCCCACTGTAACTTCCGTACAAATATTTGCCGAATGAATGAATAAATATATAAAGTATTAAGGTGGCTGTATTAGTTCGCTAGGGCTGCCATAACAAAGTACCATAGACAGGATGGCTTGAATAACAGAAGTTTATTTCCTCACAGTTCTGGAGGTTAGAAGTCTGAATGTAAGGTGTCAGTGGGATTCATTTCTTCTGAAGGCCTCTCTCCTTGGCTATAGATGGCTGTCTTCTTCCTGTGTGACTGTGTCCTAATCTCCTCTTCTTGTAAGGACACCGACCATATTGGATTAGAGCCCACCCTAATGACCTACTTTTATCTCAAGTACCTTTTTAAAGGCCGCATCTCCTAATATGGTCACATCCTGAGATCCTGGAGGATTCCAACATATGAATTGTGGGGGTGACACAATTCAGCTCCTAACAGTGTCTGACAATAAGTAGTTATTCAATAAATATTAGTTCCTTTTTCATATCTACTGCTCTCCTTCCATCACCTCCTTCCCTCCCAATTATAGCTAGCATTATGATGAGAATATGATGGGTGACAAGTAAGTTTTTATAAAGAATTTGAACCAGAAAAAGTATGAAATACCTTCATAAAAGGAAAGAAGGTAGTCTTTTACAACACATTGGTAAAACAGCTTATTTAAATACAACATTCCTTTAAGAGCTAAAGAAATGAAAACTTATCAAGTAGCTTCTACCTACTGGATGCAGGCTTATCTCATGTCATCAACCCTGCTAGGTGGATATTGTTATTTTCATGTTGAGATGAGGAAAGTGGCCCTCAGATGACATCAATAACTTGTCTCAGAACTTTCTGCAACACTACTTGCCTCCCAGAAGCACTGTGCATGAGCAGGGGGCGAAGCCAACTGTGGCAGTCCCCAAATGGGGAAGACTCACGTATCACTCATAATATAATGACAGGGACCTCATTCTGCAGCTGACTCAAAAGCCAATCAGAAGGTGACAAGTGTTATAACTTAGGTCAAAACCAAGGTTTTTGAGGGTACACACATAACACAGAATTTTACTCTCCCCCAAAGTATAACCAAAGTATAACTTTCCCATTACATCCTGCCTTGCTAAAGATTCTGCAGCCTTCTGGAGGATCCCTTCTGAGCTAACGCAGACACTGGGCGATGAGTGGAGAAGGATGGGCAGAGTGGAAGGTGGTGCTCAGTCAAGGTCACGGAAGATTAGTAACTTTTCCTTATCATTAAAGGCACATGTATACATAAGATGGGGGTACGTTACCCATCCACAGCATGGCATTTACCCAAAAGGGAATAAAATAAGAGGCAAGCAAAGAACCCAGACTACAAAATGCTCTGCAGATTAATGAGGAATTTAAACATTTTATATGAGTGAGTCATCCCATATTGAGCGTCTGACAATTAGGAAGGTCTGAGAAGAAAGAATCATTTCCTAGTTTAGGGTTAGAGGTAGTGTAGGGTCGCGGCAAGATCCTGGGCTTCGGAAAGGCCAGACAGACCTTCTGCCTCTATCATAGGCGTGGCGTGACCTCCAACAAACCACTCATCCTCTCTAGGCCTCGGTGTCTTCATCTGTAAAACAAGAATGCTGACACCTAACTTGAAAGGCAATTTGGAGTAAATGAGATGAATGATACAGCCACCTCAGAAGCTGGGGAGTGAACCTCATCTTCTCACCCAATGTGAAAATTACTCACCAGGACTGTCAAGTGTACCTCCGAGAGCGCTCCTAAATCTCTCGGTTACTGCTGTTACTGTCCCGACACAACTCATCTTTCGTCTGGATGGATGGGGTCACCTCCGAAATGTTCTTCTGTCTCCGAAATGCAAATTGAGTGATGTCCTTTGTCTGTGTCGATTCCTTCTGTGGATTCCAATGACCTGCAAAGTAAAATTCACACATCTTTGTGTGCTACTCCGCCACTTCCCTGTCTCCTCTTTGCCTGCTTCTCCCTCCCCCTCTTTCCTTGTCCCATCTGCCTCTTCTGTTGGGGAGTCACCTGCTTCAGGGAAATACCACACCCTTTCTATTCCTTCTCTCTAAAATGTCTCTCTTCTACCCTGAGTCCACGTGGCCATCTCCTAATTTTTGAGTGTGTGCAAAGCCTTAGCTCAGGTCATGTGAAATGAAACCACTAACCTATCCAACCTTTCTTCTCTTCGTCTGTAAACTGGTCAAGGCCAGTTTCCCAGAAGATGGGATGCACGTGCTAAACCTTAAAGTATAATAGTAGTTCATGAAGCCAATAAGAAGGATTGGAAAATGAGGAAGGACATTACAGGTAGGGGAGTGGAATAGGCAAACTCTCAGAGGTGGGAATGTGCACGGTACCTTCGGGAAATGGAGAGAAGACGAGTATGCCTGGAATGGGATGCAGCAGGGGGAAAGGAGGCCAGTGGACTTGGGGAGAAACCTGCCTCAATCCTGCCCTTTTCCACCTCCCAACCATCTTCACTTTCTCCTCCCTCAGCATGGAATGCCCTCCGGCTCATCTTACCCAACACTGGCTGTCACTGTTCATCTAACTCTATCCCATTTTTACAAGGTCCAGGTCTAATAGTATTTCTTCCAGGAAGACTTTTTGAGTTCTATCATGGCAGGACCATGTCTGTTTTGCTCACTGTTGTATTTTAAGCGTCTACCATAGTAACTGGCGTGGACTGGGTGCCCCTTCCTTCCTTCCTTCCTTCCTTCCTTCCTTCCTTCCTTCCTTCCTCTCTCCCTCCCTCCCTTCCTTCTAATGAATTATGGAAAACCTTGTTAGTTACTATCGAATATCTTACCCCCGCCCTTCTCCTTGTTGACAGGATGCCTGTGTAGTTTAACGTAGCAATTTCCCAGCCTCAGGCGGCAGATCACGATTAGCCTAGCACAGTGCTGTACAAGAGAAATAGAATGAGAGCCACAAATGTGAGGCATGCACATAATTGAAAATTTTCTAGTAGCTACATTAAAGCAGTAGAAAGGAACAAGTGAAATTAATTTTGATAATTTATTTTATTTAACTCAATATATCCAAAATATTAGCATTTTAACAAGTAATCAATAAAAAAATTTTGAGCTAGCTTATTTATTTTTGTATTAAGTCTTTGAAATCTGATGTATATTTTATACTTACAGCACATCTCTATTTGGACCAATCACATTTCAAGAGCTTAATACCACATGTCACTAATGGCTTCCTTATTGTACAGTTCAGGTCTAGCCAATTGTGACAATCTATTTCCTACTTTCCCAGACTCCTTTTCAGCAAGAGGAGGCCACGTGACCTGGTTCTGACCAGTGAGGTGAGGCCGTCTGGGAAAGATTTTGCTTTTCTGACTGAAGGGGTACGTGTGGCTTGCACCACCTCTTTCCTCTTGTCTTACAATCAAATGTGCTACTGGAGGTATGACCATTAGGAAATGGTCAAGAGCAAGTGTTGGAAACCTTTTTTTGCAAAGGCCAAATAGCAAATATTTTAGGCTTTACGGGCCATATGGTCTCTGTCACGACTACTTAGCTCTGCCATTATAGTGCAAAAGCAGCCACAGACAATATATAAACAAGTGAGCATAGCTTTGTTTCAATAAAACTTTATGTGCAAAAACAGTTGGTGATCTAGATTTGGACTGTGGGCTGTAGTTTGCCAACCCCTGGTGAAATGAATCACAGAGATACCAGGCCTGACATTGTGGATTCACTTCTAGACTTCTTGTTATATAAGAAAAAAATCAATCCATATTCTTTTAAGCCACTGTGAGTTGGTTTCCTGTGACTTGTGGCTGAAAGCAACGTAATGGATATTTAAAAAATAATCAGTGTGCCAGTTATAATTAATCTTCTTCTCTTCCAAGGTACTATGTCTTTTAAAAATATTAACGTTAAGCTAATACGATGATCTTAGTAATACTAATGCCATCGGTTGAAAAACCACTTGTTTTATAAACTTTGATCCTCACAACTGTGATTATGCCAGATTCATCGATAAGGCAACTGAAGCTGAAAAAGGCGTTGTCCTAGGTCACATGGCTGATAATTAGCAGGAAGAGGACTGGAATCCAGACTCCATCTGAATCAACATCATTCAGAAATATTTGTGAATCACCTATGACATGCCAGCCACTGTTTTAGGTGCTTGGCAAGATCAGTGAACAGAAACAAAGGTCCCACCCTTGAGGAGTTTACCATCTGCAGAGGGGGCAACAGGTAATAAGCAACCTGCAGTGGGTTAGGTTGTCTGAACCCCCATGTTTGTTGCAGCATTATTCACAATCACCAAGACATGGAAACAACCACGTGTCCTCAAACACATGAATGGATAAAGAAGATGTGACACACACACACACACACACACACACACACACGGGAGTATTATATATATATATTATTTAGCCTTAACAAAAAAGGAAATCCTGCCATTTGTGGCAACTTGGATGGACCTTGAGGGCATTATGCTGGCAAACTAAAGACACAAAAAGAAATACTGCGTGATCTCACTTGCATGTGGAATCGAAAATAGTCGAACTCATAGAAGCGAAGAGTAGAATGGTAGCTGACGGGCTGGTGGGACGAATAAATGGGGTGATATTGGTCAAAGGATACAAAGTTTCAGTTAGGTCAGATGCATAAGTTCTGGAGCTCTAACAGATAGTATGATGGCTGTAGTTAAGAATACCGTATTGTGTGCTTGGAGTTTGTTAAGACACTAGACCTTAAATATTTTCAACACGCACAGACACAAAGGTTAACTACATAGAGATGATAGTTGTGTTAATTAGCTTGATTCTGCTGATCATGTTACAATGTATATGTGTATGAAAACATCAACTTGTACAGCTTAAATATATACAATTTTTATGTCCGTGATAGCTCAGTAAAACTAAATATATAAAGGAGGAAGTGAAGCAGACATTCTCCCGCTGTGCTGTCGGCCTCTGCACTTCTCTGCGTTGCATTGATCACAGGCTGTGCTATGTAAGGATGACGCGAATGCACATTTGCATTTCCCCCTTGACGATATTGTCTTGGAGAGGAGGGCCCCTATTTCACTGATCTCGATTCAGCTACAGCAAACAGCAGGTACTCAATGCTTGTTGGATCAACATCCAATTGAATTCACTTTGGCATCAGCGATTAGGTTGGAAGTGGCCCAAGAAACATACAGATATTAGAGAGGGTAAGTCCAGTTCAAAGATTTAACAAATCTTTTGGTGAGTGCCCACCAAGTACGGGGCACCGTACTGGGCTCAAGGCTCCCAGCGGGCTGTGGGCAGTTTAAGGCAGCAGATGTTCAGGAAAGCACCCAGCTTGCCAGCAGCAAGATAAACAGTCCTGGGCTTGGTGGCTCAAGTGCAGGGACAAATCCCCAGTGGGAGAGACCTTGCGAGGGACTGCAGGTAGTACCAGCTGCAGCTGGCCTCCCAATTCTCACACTCACTAAAACGGTATGTTTATTCTCCTGTCAGCTGACTGTTCCCTGGGACAGGGGCATAGGCATTTTTTTTCAATGCCACCAGTGTGTACAACCTCTGTTTACAAACCTGCCGCAGGGAGAAAGCACATGCAGAATGCATTTGCATTTTTTAAAAATTAATTTCTGGTGTACAAAATACGAAAGGCAGTTTGGGGAATATAATCAATACGGTTGTAAAGATTTTGTAGGGTATCTGATGGACACTTGTCTTATTAGGGAGACCACTTCAAGGACGGTGTAGGTGCCTGACTACTGCAGAATGCATTTGCATTTTGTTAGCTACAGGTGAGTGGCTTTGAGGAGCTGACTAAGGAGGTCACCTGATCACGCAGAGTTTGAAAAACTCAAGCTCGCCACTGGCATCCGTCCAACTGAGTGAGGCAATCAGAGATGGTGGGCAAAATGTTCCTGGGAGACATAGAAGGAGCAAGAGACCTGATTTCAGGACCCACTTTGCTCAATACTTACAGACCAATACAGGAAAATGAAAAAGTCCACAGGATATATTTTCCCCCCATTCAAGATGGAAATCACTTTATGGAGTCTTACATGGTGTGAGAATGCCTATTCTTATGGCTTAAATTACCTGCTTTATTGGATAGAAGACTCTAAATGAGAAACCTGGCTCTGCTTTTTAGACATTAAAAAGGTTAATATTCAAGTGTATTTTAGTGGTGCCAATTTGATCCTGAAATGAGATCTGGGGCTATAACTCAAAGTTACATGGGGCACAGTTAACTCACTCTGGGTCCAGGAGCTCAGACAGGTCACATCTCTCCAGGACTCAGTTTTCTTATCTGTAAAATGAGGGTCGGACTAAATGATCTCTGAGCCTCTGCCAGTTTAGAATATAAAAAGATTTATAGTCACAAGGACTCAAGGATTCCTAAGCCTGGCTGTGCATCAGGGGCTGCTGAGGGCTGTGTTAAAAATAAAGATTTTCTGATCCAGTCCCGGAGAGTCTGATTCTCCAGGGGCTTAGAAATATGTATTTTTATTTTACTTTTTAAAAGACTTTTATTAAAAAATATAGACAACGTACACTAACATATGAGTTTCAGGAGTATACTATAGTTGTTTAACATATATGTACCTAAAGAAGTAATCACCATGATACGTCCAGTAACCATCTGACACTGTACTATGCTATCACACTATTATTGACTATATTCCCCATGCTGTACGTTACATCCCCATGGCTTGTTTTGTATCTGTGGGGCCCTGGCACAATCTCCCTGGTCACCTGCTCCAGGTGCTCCAGGAGTATCCCTTGTGTGGGTTGTGTGTACTCTCCTGTTGTAGTTGAGCCTTGATTGCTATTGGCACATCAGTGGTTGGGATTGGCCCTCAGACTCACTGGCTGTGGGATTTGGCTACATCCACAGCTTATGGGCTGCTATGGGGGAGGAGGGCGACCCCACTGAGGGATTTGCCCCAGCAGGCTCTGGTGCCTGTTGAGACTGCCCTTTGTGAGTGCCACTTGAGGGGCTAATTGGGCAGGGCTCTGCTGTGGTCTGAAGCCAACCTCCAGGTATTTTGGTTCTGGGGTCTCTGGGGAGAGGCTTCAGTGCAGGCCCAGGTCACTTACTGCCTGTGGACCAGCTGGTAGGAGCTACTTAGTGAGAGTTACAAAGTGATCCACAATTTTTTGCTGCCTGTGCTAAACTTGGAGGCACGTGGGAGAGGCATGCTTTGAACTGAGGTCAGCTGCCACCAGTACCAGGCCTGGGGTAGCGCTGCAAAAAGCCAGGACATCCCATGTCCTGCTACCACCTGCCGGCTCCCTTAAAGTTCGACTGCTGATAAAACCTCGTGGGGTATGCAAGTTGGATGAGGCAGGGTCTCAGGGAATCACTACAGGGGGAAGCATTGTGGTCACCAGGTCTGATGCCAGTGGTGAGCCTGGAACCACTCAGCAAAAGTTTCATAGCACACCGAGGCCAGTCTTTGCCCACCTGCGGCCTGTGGGTCCCATAGTTTTCCAAGAAAGAGAGCAATGAGGGTTGGGCTGGCTGCTGGAGGAAAGTCTGCCTTTGGCATTGGGGGAGTTGGATGGGATGGGCTCTCAGTGAATCAGGAGGGCGGAGCTCAGGAACTCACCGGACCAATCAGATTCAGATTTGGCCGTAAGAGTAGGGGGAGGGCTCAAACACGTTAAAGATGGCAGCCGCCTGCTGGCTGCGTGGGAGACAGACCCCTCACAGGGAAAATGGGACTGTCCTCCAGCCCTGGCCTCAAAGCCACAACCTCAGTTTGCTCCCCTCATGTCGCTGACGCTCCTCCTCCCCCAAATCATCATCCCTCTGCTGGAGCCCAAGGTGAGTGACTACGAGTGAGTGAGTCTGTGTGTGGGCCCTTTAGGAGGACATCTGGGTTTCCCACAGCCTTACATGCCACCCAGATAGTTGGAATCCCTACTGTTTTTCACAGCCAGATGTTTTGGGGGCTCTTCTTCCTGGCACCAGTACTCTGGGCTGGAGAGCCTGGAGTGGGGCTGGGTTCCTTCACGCCTCCCGAGGGAACCACCACACAGAGGTTTGGGACCAGCCTGTTTCGCATCTCCACCCCTCCTACCAGGCTCAACATGGCTTCTTCTTTCTATTCTTAGTTGTAAAACTTCTGTTCAGCCAGACTTCAGATGGTTCTCCATGTTGATTGTTCTATAATTTAGTTGTAATTTTAATGTGTTCATGGAAGGAAGCAGGCACAGTGTTTGTCTGCTCTCCCATCTTCGGTCTCCTCAGAAATATGTATTTAATAGGCTTAGGTGATTCTGCAAAATCTGTCCTTGAGCTGCCTGGCACTGGAGAACCACTAGAAGATTTGAAAGCCCTTTGCAGGCAGCCCAGATCAGGGTCACTCTTGTTAGTTCAAAAGGTCTCATTGGTTAAAAATACAAACCTCTCCCTGGTACCCATAGCTCTTATCCTGGATTCTGAGCCTCGAAACCAGCCTCCACTTGTAGACATCTTCCAGACTGCATTATTCAAAGTCATTCGGGGGCCAGGGAAGGAGTCTTTGTATTTTGTATTTTTTGATTCCCTCTTTTTAGAAGATAGCCCCAAAGAGGCGGTGGGTTTTAGGAAGGGAATAAAACCCTCTAACTCTAACTTAACTTACTGTTTGATGCTGGACCAGGAACTTAGCCTGGTGTCCCAGTTTTCCTGGCCTGGAAAATGGGGAGTGTAAGCGATGGCCTGTCACACATGTCACATGCCACTTGCACAATCTTCTAAAGCTCACGAGTGCTTTGAGGATTAACAAGGTGCTTGGACAAAGGGCGGTTTCTAAAACCGTGGTGTTTGGATTCAACATTGATAGGGAGGCAGCGGTGCCGTGTGTGCTAGAAAGAACACAAAATTAGAGATGATCTGATTTGATTCCCAAGGACTGAAATATCTAAATTCAAAATCCAGGTGAGACCAGCCCTGCCAGAAGACAGACTTCTCATTTGAAGCATGGGACAAAGGTCCAGAGCCAAGGGAAGTGGGGGGAGAGAGGGGGGAGAGATTTGGGAGGTTTGAGGAATGAAGGAAAGGAGTGTGGGGAAGAAACTGACATGGGAAAACTTGGTGGGAGGATAAGGCAGGATTAAGCGTCCATGACTTTCATGGACATGAATTTAAGGAGAATGCTGTCAGCTTGGGTGTGTGTTTTGCCCCCATGACATCCAACACCCTAGAGCTGGCACTGAGCAGGCTGAGTGTTGAGTAAACCAGTATTTGGGTTTTGTCAGACAAGGACCGTGGAGAAAGGGCAGGCAAGGGGCTTGATGGGATATGCATGGACGTGACTATGGGGACACATTGGGACAGAGTGGCCCATTTAAAAAGCACATCATGGGAGGCCAGAGTGAAATGCATTCTCCTCAGGAGATGGAAGAGAAAGGGGCTGGGCCACTACTTTACCAAGTGTTTAAATCACTCTTTCCATCCCAGGGAGGAAGTATTAACCAAAATGGAAAGTCCTTTACTCGAAATAAGGAAAACAGCAGGAGCAGGAAGTGTTGCAGGGCTGAAAGGGACGATGATGTTACCTGAGTGTGCGGTGGAAGTCTGAGTTCCCTCCTCATTCAGGACAACGTTTACTTATAAACTGTATGTATGTGTATGTGTATTCAGTATCAATCAACTAAACACATCCTAAAACCTACACAACTATCAGACATTAGAATAAGTATAAATAGAATTTGTGGGGACAGAGTCCCAGAGAGCAGTTTCCAGGCTCTCGGCCTCACGTGGAAAGGTGCTGGCTCAGTTATTAGATGGCCATCAGCTGTAATCAGATGGCCATCCGCTGTGGCTGGGTGGCCATCAGCTGTAACCAGTTAGCCATTAAGCCATTAGCCACTGATGTAACTGCCATGGCTATGTTGGGGGGTTGGTTGGTTGGCAGAGAAGCAGATGGCAGATGTCGGATCACGTGGCTCCTGCTTCCTGTGTCTCCAACCCAGCTGCCAGCGAGCATATAGGGGTATGACTCCCCTATCTGTGGCTCCGTTGGTGTTCCTTTTTGGTCTCACCATATTCTGCATTCTGGTGCAGGGAGTGGGACCAGAGACCCTGCATGGCAGAAGTTCTAATATTTTCTTCCTGTGCCCCAGGAGATCATTGCCTGCGTTCCCTGTGTAACACTCCTCCTTTTGGAGAACCCAGGCCTCCATGAGAATCAGCTGCAAATCTTAAAATGCGTATTCTGATTGATTAGTTCTCGGGTGGGGACCCAAGAGTCTAACAAGCTCCTCCACCCCCAAGTCGATGTGGTTGGTCTAGGACCAAACTTGGGGCAGGAAGAGAGTTCGGACTGCAGCTCCAGCTCCAGTCACCGGTGACAGATAAAACAATGATGCCTTTTGAAGGTGAAGGTGGGAAGCAGAGGGTAGTAGTGGAAAAGAAGTAAGGAAAGGGACCTAATATGTTTTGTCACCAGGTCTGTAACTGCACTGAGCTCTCTGTTTAGTACAGAATATCGTAGTGCAATCTGACAGTAACAAATATTATACCCATTTTATAGATGAGAAACTTGAACATCAACGACATTAAGATACTTACCTGAATACAGCAAATAAGTGTGGAGTAACAGGTATCACCCCAGGACTATTTTCATACTAAAAATAAACACATGCCATATTGTAGAAAAAATTAGAAGAGCACGTAGGCAAAAAATAAACTCCTTTGGAGTTTACCCAAAAATAACTGCCATCAACATTTTGCTTTTTATTTTATTTTGTTTTTACAAAAGATTGGATCCTTTCTTATGGGATGTGTAAGTCTGAGTTTGAAACTTAGCTGCATCACTGATTAGTAAAACTTTGGGCAAGTCACCAAACCCCTTGCCTCACTTTCCCCATCTGTAAAGTGGGAATAACAATAGGACCAAAATAAAATTTTTGTGAAGATAAAATTAATTATATGTGCAGTACCTGGATCACTCCTTAGCAGATAGAAAGTGCTCAGTAAACGTTATCGATTATTATTTTTATTATCACTAATACTGAAAAGGAGGGAGACCCATTTACTACAAAAGCTATGCAGATTAGATGTAGCAAGATTCCAGCAATTCTCAGATTCCCTATAGCAGTTTGTTATACATGCATCTCACAAGCCCTCGCCCTGCCCTCCGGGGTTCTGAATTGGTAAATCTGAGGGTGGGCGGTGGAGAGAAACCTGAATTTTAAATAAGCTCCCAGCTGGTTGTGTAGCCAATGGCCTGGGAATTACGTTTTGAGGAAACTTCCCTGTTCACGTCTCAGTCTTCCTCTCCAAGGGCGGTGGGGGATGTGTGCGTATCCGTTCTTCCTCTTGTTTTGGCCTTCGCCCTACAAGCCTGGTAAGCCTCCTGGACACCAGTATTTAAATATCACAGTATCATTATTAGGCAGGTGTTTTGAATTCGCCTGGTCCGAGCCTCTTTTATTGCACAGCTTCCAAGCTCTGATTCAGCGGGGCCTGGCTCCCCAGAGCAGTCCTCTCACAGCTCTGCTGCCGCTCCTCACCCGGACAGAGGGGGGCAGTGTCTGCTCCAGCTGCTTCTGACAAACTCACTCTGTGGGCCAGCGAGGAATGCCAGCGTATTAAGCTCTGCGAGGGCACCTCCGTGCCTCTTCACTGCGGGACCCCGAAGCATCTCACATGGGTTCTGGAACACGGTAGGAACTCAGTAAATGCTTGCTGAATGAGTGAACTCAATTGCATTAAATAACCTGTGCAAATCAACTTTCCTGTTTATAAAACCACCAAGATGTGTGGAGTGAAATGAACCTGCCACACCCATTTTGTGCTTGAATACAGATCGGAAACCAGGGCACTGAAGGCATTTTTCAGAAGCTCAGATTAGCATTGGTTCTTTGACTTGCAAAGGAGAAATACTTAGCTGTGGGTGAATGGGACAGGGTGTAATCATGGGCCAGGCTCACTGTAGGACTCAGTCAAATCTCATTTCCTGTCCCCTTTCTTCTTCCACTCAAAGAGGATTCCAAATGGTGACAGCCTCCCTGAGACGGAGGTTTATTTACAGATGAGAGAACCAAAGTCCAAAGCCCAGAGAGGTTAAGCCACATGCCCAAGTAAATGACTCAGTAGGGATTTGATCAGAGTCCTGCTTTCTAACTCCAGAGTCCTTTCTCTTTTCCTTTAATCAAAGTTTCCAGAAGTTGATTCACTAGCCATTTGCGTCACAATCACACCTAGGGCTTGCAAATTGCAGGGTCAAGCATTCACCCTATTGAATCACCTTCCTGGATGCGGGGCTAGGAATCTACATTTTTTATAAACCAGGCAGGTAAATCATATGTACACTAACGAGAGGACAGCAAACTCACATCCTCTCTAAATAACTAAAGTTATCCCTAAATTCATCTCAGAAAGAATCAGACAATGAATCCCACCCAGTTATTTAAAAAAATTTTTAAACTGTTGCAGCAAATGCCTCCTTGAAACCCACCATGAGTTCTGGTAGCACCAGCTGGTAGCTGGCGGACCCTTGTCTAAAACCTCACCTGGGTCAAACTATAACAACCGGCTCTTGCCAGGCCCTAGAGAGCTCTGCCAAATTTCTGAAATTCAGACCCCAGCGTTGTTGCCTAGCAGGGTAGGTTCTGCAAGGGAGCCGGGCGTGGATTAAAACATTTATTTGTAGGAGGAGAAACTGAAAGCGGAGTCCCTGGTGTGTTAACCTTGGGGAGGAAGGCGTACACCAGACACTGCCTACAACAGTGTCTCTGGACAGCAAAGACCAGGACACAACTCGCTCCCCAGGAGGCTCAGCAGGGCACCTTCACCTGCAGTTCAGCTACCAGTGCTTCCCGCCTTCGGTGGCTATCAAATCTATGCCTTAAGAAGTGTCAAAAGGGAAGCGCTGCTTCTCCAACACAGCAGGACATTTCTTGCTTTTTTTCTCTTTTCTTTTCTCTTTATTCTTTCATGTAATGCCTCCTGGAGGATTTTTGCAGCCCTGGATAAATATTTCTCTGTCAATTCAAACAGAAAAGAGCTTATAACTTCTCAAGAAGAGCACCGTTGCCTCTTTCTGAGGCTATTCTGCAAAGCAGATGAATTAGGCATCCTGCTGTGTGCCCAGCTGAACGTTTTGCACCAAGAACACAATCACAGATACCTTTACCTGATTCAGTTAGCTGGAGAAAAAAGAGAATGTATTGCTGTTATTAAACAGGCAGAGCTTTCTTTTCTTTGCATGATGCCCAGCAGCTTGACTGCAGAGACAAACTGGAGACAGCTGTTTGAACTCAAACTGGTCTCTGAGTCTAAGCCATCCTACCCAGGCTACACCTCCTCCAGGAAGCCTGCTGGGATTCCTCCAGCCCAATAGTTGCTTCCTAGGAAATCTAACATGTCCTGCGTCACTTGACCAGTTGTATTATAGCCATGGTCTCAGTTCCTCCATGCAATCCTGTGAAGTGGGGATTATTAAACTCAGTTTATAAACATGGAAATTGAAACACAGAGTGTAGGTTGAGGAGTTAAACTGACCTGGCATGAAATCTCACATCCCCCACTATTTAGCTGGGTGATGTTGGACAGGTTGTTTACCTCTTCTGACCTTAATGGCCTCACCTATAAGATAAAGCTCATACTGTACTTTCCTCGAGATTCATGAGAATTTGTCATTGCAATGACGTATATATAGGGCTCAGCGCTGTACTTGGCACATAGTAGGTATTTCGTAAAATTGTGGCTATTGCTATCTCTATTACTCTGGAAATCTAAGATAGAGAGGGGGCAGAGCAGGAATTTGAACCCAGGTCTTTGTGGCTCCAAACAAAGCCCAGGGATTTTCCTGGGTGTGCCTTGATATTTGGACATGTGAAGCTTTATACTGTTAGGTTTTCATACTTATGTGGTTTTTTCTGTCCAGTCTCTCTGAGGACATGGCCACACAATAGATTTCCTTGACATTTGCTGCATTGCTGGGTGCTGGTGTGCAGGAGACACACAGTAAACAGCTGCAGATGGTTTAACCAAAGTCCCCCCAGTCCTTTCTCTCCAGGCATTGCCATCAAAGTAGTGAGTAAATAAAAAAAAGTAAATAAATAAAACCATGTTGGAAGATCTATGAGTTTTCTTGAGTATAAAAAAAAATCTCGATAGATGAAGGTAAAGGGGAACAAATATATGGTGATGGAAGGAGAACTGATTCTGGGTGGTGAACACACAATGGGATTTATAGATGATATATTACACAATTGTACACCTGAAATCTATGTAACTTTACTAACAATTATCACGCCAATAAACTAATTAAAAAAAAAGAGTACACCTGATAAGGTCACGCCCACCCAGGATGATCTCCCTTTTGATGAACTTAACTGAATAGGAAACTTACTGACATCTGCAAAAATCTGTTTTGCCGTGTCATGTCATATAGCCAGAGCACTGATGTCCTATCGTATCCCTGGTCTTGCCCACACTCCAGGAGAGGGAATTACACAAGAGCACGGGTCATTGAGGGTCATCCGAGAATTCTGCCCACCACCACGCGTTAGCTATAGGGGGAGAATACCGTGTTTCCCTGAAAAGAAGACCTAACTGGAAAATAAGCCCTAGCATGATTTTTCAGGAGGACATCCCCTGAACATAAGCCCTAATGCACCTTTTGGAGCAAAATTTAATATAAGACCCGTTCTCATTTTCAGGGAAACACAATAATAATACCTTATAACATTGTTTGGAGGATTACATGACATGATATAGATTTAAGGCCTGTCACGGAACAAGTGCTCAATAAATGTAAGCTATTGTTTTTATTGTTCTAGGAGTCTAATGGGAGTCTTCTGTGTATGTACCCAGACTATCACCCACACTCTGTGCTTCCGAACTGGCAGAGAACCACGATCAACTTCATTCAAGTAGGTCCTTTGGCAGTAGCTCTGTTTCTCAGATTTTCTCTAACTTTCCAGACAAGAGTATAAACACGTACTCTTGAATGGTCTGGGGTATATCTAAAGGAACCAGTCACTCCTTCAAAATTTCTCAGAAGTCTTATGCTGAACTTTAAACTTAAAAAAAAATCATGTAGAGTTAGCATTCAACTCCAAAATATGTGTGTTTGTTTTAATGATAATGGAAACATCTTTGGAAAACATGGATACTCCAAGAAGACGCACCAAATTTATTCTGCAGCTTCTTGAATCTCCTGACACATCAATGTGTTTCAATATCCCTAGAGCAGAGGCCTCCCGAACTTTTTATCTTCTTGATTAGGTACCACGATCAGGAATGTTTTTGAACCTATTCTTGAGTACATGTATAGCTATTGATAAATTACATGCATGTACTACATACAGTACTATATATGAAATATGTGAGAAAACATCAAAATAGAAATTTTCAAAAGATGAGATGAAAAGTTAATATGAATAGAAATTCTACCATTTTCTCCCTGTGCCCTGATGGATCATTTGGTAAAACCCCTGGTGTAGATACCTTCTTTTGGAGACCACTAACCAAAAGGGGGTACTGCAGATTCTGCTGGCCCTTACCTGTCTTCCTACCCTTACCCCATCTTCTGAGGGAGGCACCTCGATATGTGACAAAAGCATAAAGGAGCTGCATTTTCTTTAGCACAAGAAGCAAATTCTATGGGAGAAGGATCAATGGAATAACACAACCCTCTCTTCTTAATCTCTCTCTCTCTTTCTCCCCTTTGCGCCTACTCTTTACTTGCTTAGGAGGGCTAAAATGCCCAGAGAATAGACTGGGGGAGGGCTGTAGCGTTTATTGAGTACTTACTATGTGTCAGGTTCTGTGCGAGGCACTTTCGAATACATTACCTGTTTCTATCAGTGCAGCAAGCCTGCTAGGTAGCTGTTAGCGTCCCTGTTTTACACATGATGGAGATGGAAGGTGACAGAAGTAAGTAAATGGAGCCCAGCTCTGCACAGTGGAATTTGGGTTTTAACTTCTGTTTTATTCCAGTGCCCAAGTTTTAGCCCCTCTGATTTTTGAAGAGATTTTCTTACATATTTCAGTGCTGTTAAAGAAGTGGTTGCATATGTGGGGCGAAGGTTAGGATGAAATGGTATAAATTATATTAACTCTTTAAGAATATATAGGAGCTAGAGATATCAAAGATACATCACTCTGTCTCACTGCAGTTTGTAGGTTAAGATTAACCCAAAAGATCCTCCTGTTGAAAGGATCTTCAGAAATCACCTAGACCAAACATCAACAAACTTCTGCTTGCTTGCAGGGCAAATCCAGCACACCACCTGCGTTTTGCAAATAAAGTTTTGTTGGAACACCTCAGTGGTCATTTTTTTACGTGCAGTCTATGACTGTTTTCATGCTACAAAAGCAGAATCGAGGAGTTTTGATAGAGACCATATGGCCTCCATAGCCTAAAATTTTTTACTGTTTGGCCCCTCACAGGAAAAGTTCACTGACGCCTATTTAGTCCCGACGTCTTTCAGCTATTTAGATCATACGGTCCTATTAAAAAAAAAAATTCCTTTGACCTACATATATATGTGTTTATTTATAAAGGATTTAAATGAACTATCATTTAATATATTTTACACCATAAAACATTTCCCCAAAAGAGAGATTTAAAAATGATTTGAAAATAAAGGCACATTTCAGTAGTTTTCCAATACCCCTGTGGTCATTTTGACCTTTCTTTGGTCTAGAGATTTGAAGGCTAAGCTAGATAATGATTTTCAAACATAATGCCTAACGAGGGGCTATAAAGAGTTCCATAAATAATAAAAGAATGGTGTCCAACAATATGGGTGTAAATTCAGGGAAACCTCAAATTTCTCACATTTGTTCTTCTGCTATTTCACGTTTGTATGACATATTTCATTCAAAGAGAAATTTGTGGCTAAAAATCGTTTTTAAAAGGACCAGACTCCTGTTTCTAGTCTTGACGGAGTCACCGGGACTGGACTTGCCCTCCCACTGTAAACTAGTAGAAAACGGGATTAAATATATGAAACTGTTTTCAGACATGGACAGCAGACCGTGTAGAATATCCCCGAGGAAATGAAACAAAAGTGTGATCCTTGCTGTTGCCCGCTTGGAGGCGCTATGTTGCCTGGTGGTCTTGCTGAGATAAAGAGACAGGGATTGGAGTTCAGGGAGGCTGTATTTATGGAGCATAGAGTCAGAGAAGAGGGAATATGCAGAGAAAGAGAGAGAGACAGAGACAGAGATGGAGACGGAGACGGAGACGGAGAGGGAGAGAGAGAGAGAGAGAGAGAGAGAGAGCACTAGCTTTAGTAATCTACGTAGGAATCCATTCAGGTCGTGTGCTGAACACTAAGGCATGTGTGTCAGGGGAAACTCCATGAGACTGGGCAAAGGGTAACTGGTGAGCTATAAGCTGGAGAATTCCCAGAGCTCCCCCAGGGCTGGAGACAGCTGGATTGTGATCATCCAAAGTAGAAGAGTGCTTTGAATCCAGGGCACTTTGTGGAGACCAGAAGGGTCATGCCTTAGTAATGAGACTACTAGAGTAACTCTAGATCTGCCCTGACACAACTTACAAACAAGCCTCAAAAGAATGAAGCTAAACTACAAGTAACATATCTGCTTGCCAGAAAACATTCTTTAAGGGAAGACAATAAAATCTAATCCAATGAAAATCTCTCAGGCAAAGAAACAGAACAATGTGACCAGGAGAAAAATCAGGTAATCTAAATAGATCTAGGAATGACAGGGAGGATGGAATAATCAGCCAGACATGAAAAAAGCTATTTTAAATATGTTCATGGATTTAAAGGACAATGTGAACCTACGAGGAGCGCAATATATCAAAATGAGCCAAATGAAATTTCTGGAAATAAAAAGAAATGAAATAACTGAAATGAAAAATGCACTGGGTAAGGTAGAATTAGGCATTGCAAAAATACAAACACTTGAAATGTAGCAATAGAAATTATCTAAACTGAATCAAAAGAAAAACCACAATAAAATGAAGAGTATTGGTGATATGTGGCTCTGTACATTGTGAGGCAACCTCAACTGGTACAACATAGGTACAATTGGAATTCCAGTAGACAGGAGCAGGGATAGAGACGATATTTGAAGAAATAATGATCAAAACCTTTCCAGTCTGTTGAAAACTATAAACTCACTGATCCAAGAAGTTCAACAAACCCTCAAGCAGCCAGGGGAAAATAAAAGCATCTCCAGGGAAATCAAGAATAACAGCAGACTTATCAATGGAAGTGGAGCAAACCAGGAGACAATGGAATCGCATTTTAAATGTACTGGGAAAAAAGCCCACTGTTATGGACTCAATGTATATGTCCCCCTCTCCAAATCCATATGTTAAACCCCTAGTCCCCCAGTGTAGCTGTATTTTGAGAAAGGAGGTAATAAAGGTTAAATGAGGTCATAAGGGTGGAGCCCTAATCCAATAGGATTACCATGTATCCCTGAAAATAAGACCTAACCAGACAATCAGCTCTAATGCGTCTTTTGGAGCAAAAATTAAGACCCGGTATTTATTCTATTATGTATTATATTATATTATACTTGGTATTATATTAATATTATATTATTATATTATATAAGACCCGGTCTTATAGTAAAATAAGACTGCGTCTTATATTAATTTTTGTTCCAAAAGATGCATTAGAGCTGATTGTCCAGCTAGGTCTTATTTTTGGGGAAACACGATAGTGTCTTTATAAGAAGAGACACTAAAGAGTTCTCTTTCTCTCCACTACGTGAGGACACAGAAAGAACAGAAAGAAGGCAGCTGTGTGCAAGCCAAGAAGAGAGACCTCATCAAAAATGGACCCTGCTGAACCTTGATCTGGGACTTCTAGCTTCCAGAACTTTGAGAAAATAAATTTGTATTGTTTAAGGTACCCTGTCTAAGGCATGGGAGCCTGAGCATACCAATATACCTACCAAAACTCAAAGCTTTCAATGTAGAATTCCATACTTTATGAAAATGTTTGTCAAATACGAAAACAAAATAAAGACACTTAGACAAACAAAAGCTGGAGAATTTATCACCTGTACTACAAGATTTAATAAAGGACGTTATTCAGGCTTAAGAGAAATAATGCTAGATGACATCTATACAAAGGAATAAATAGCTCCAGAAATGGTAAGTATGTGGGTAAATTTAAAACACTTTCCCCCCTCTCTGAAAAATTATCTTGAAGACAGAATTGACTATTTCAAGCAAAAATTAACAACAATGTGTTCTAGGGTTTATAATATACGTAGAAATAAAATGTTTGACAATTATAGCACAACGAATGTGAGAAATAGAAGTATACAGTTGTCAGGTTCTCATATTATATATGAAATAGTATAATATTTGAAGATAGATTGTAAGAGAAGGCAGAAAAATATATGAAGAACAGATGAGACAATGGAAAACAAATGGCAAGATGATAAGTAAAAAACTCGCCACATTGATCATTTCATTAAATATAAATGGTCACTCAAAAGGCACAGTATATCAGAATGGATAAAAAGAGCAAGGCCCAACCAGTGCTGTCGATGAGAAATTCACTTTAAATATAAATTCAGAGATAGGTTAAAAGTGAAAGGAAGGAAAATGATGTACCATATAAACACTAAGTATGGGAAAGCTGGCGTGGCTGCATTAACATCATACTAACTAGACTTTAGTAGGAAGAATGTCAACGAAAATACAGAGGCACACAATACAACATTGTCATCTATAGTCACATTGCTGTACACCAGCTCTCCAGAGAAGGTAGATCTTGGGTGTTCTCATCACAAAATAGGAAAAAAGATAGAAAGAAGGAAAATGGTGGTTATGAGGTGATGGGCATGTTGATTGGCTTGGTAGTGATGAGTATTTCACAATGTATATGTATAGCAGGTTAGCGGGTTGTACATTTTAAATATATACAATTTTTGATTGTCAGTTATAACTAATGAATCTGGAGACAAAAGAATAGAGAGGCCATTTCATAATGGCAAGAGGGTCAATTCATCAAGAAGGCATAATGATCGCTGTTGTTTACATACCTAGTAACAACTTAAAATACACGAAGGTAAACCTGATTAAACGGAAAAGAGAAATAGGCAAATCCACAGTTACAATTAGACATTGCAGCACTCCTCTCAGTAACTGATAGAGTAAGAACACAGAAAGTCAGTCAGGACATGGAAAACATGAACAACACTATCTGTCAAGCTGACCTCATTGGCATTTATAGAACAGTCTACATATTGACAGCCAACTCCACACTCTTTTCAAGTGCACATGTAACATTCACCAAGAAAGGCATGAATTCAGTCTCCATATGTTCTCTGACTTCGAGGAATTGAGTAGGAAATCAGTGCCACAAAAATATCTGGGATATCCCCAAGTACAAAACATGCTTCTAAATAACCCATGGGTCAGAGCAGAAATCATAAGAAAAATTAGAGAGTATTTTGAGTTAAATGAAAAAGAAAACATAATCTATATAATGCAGTTAAAACAATGCTCAGAGAGAAATTTATGAGGTCTGACAATTAAGTTCGTGAATTCATCCTATAAAAAGTGCTATATACCTCATTGCTGAATATCACTAGGGTCACCTTCAAAGTACTCCCCTTGGGAAGCTATGCACTGATGCCAGCACCTAGTCCACCCTCCAAAGCAATTCTAGAACTCTTTATCTGGAATGGCCATCAGAGCTGTCATTGTATTACTCTTGATGTCCTGAATGTCATCAAAATGTCTTCCTTTCAATATTTCCTTTATCTTCAAGTAAAGAAAGAAGTCATTGGGGGCCAGATCAGGTGAGTAGGGAGGGTGTTCTAATATAGTTATTTGTTTACTGTCTACAAACTCCCTCACAGACAGTGCTGTGTGAGCTGGTGCACTGTCGTGATGCAAGAGCCATGAATTGTTGGTGAAAAGTTCAGGTCGTCTAACTTTTTCACGCAGCCATTTCAGCACTTACAAATAGTAAACTTGGTTAACTGCTTGTTCAGTTGGTACAAATTCATAATAAATACTCCTTCTGATATCAAAAAAGGTTAGCAACATCGTTGCAACAAGTTCACAAGCTTAATTGTCAGACCTCGTACAGCTTTAAGTATTTATATTATTATAAAACTAGTTCCTATGCCTCCATTTTATAGGCAAGAAAACTGAGGTTCAGGTATGTTGTAATTTGCATAAGGCTACATATCGGTTAGAGTAAGACAAAAGGACTCTTTGGAATTGGTGTCTCAGTGTCTCTTCCACTGTCTCTTGCAATTTTTTTTTTTTTTTTTTTTGCCCCTTTGGACTTTGCTGGATGTTTTCAGGGCAATATATCCAGTCACTGTTTTGTCACCTCACTCCTTGCTGTACTCTAACCCTGAGTAATTATTCTGTAAAGAATAACTCCTCCAAGAATGCTACTCGGGAGCATGCTGGAAGTGTTTGGTATAAAGCAGATGCTGAGAAGTCTCAAGTCAGGAGGAGGCAGACAGGTAGCGTGGAAGAGGTAGTCTCTGTTGGAGGGTGTCAGAGCAAGGGAAAAAGAAAGCAAAAGAAAGCGACTGTGGAGTGACTCTTGGGTATTCTGATCTCACAGCATCCTGACACGTGTGCGTTACTTGCCTAGTACACATCATGCAACTCTTGCTGGTTCTGCCATCTGAATTTAGGTCTGTACAACCTAAAAACCCATGCTCAAGGCTGGGCGAGTCATTTCTCCTGCTATTTGGCTTACACTCGGTTCAGATTCCAGAACTCGTATCCACTGCTGTGTGTTTACTCCACTTTAAGGTAGGGAATGAACACAGTATGCTTTTCCTTTCTTGACAGTTAACCAGATTCTACTGGTTTTTATATTTAAGTGTGTGCTCCATGGGTTTTTAACATCAGGAATCCACCCTGCCCATTTCTGACAAATGCCATAGTTACTGCAAGTCAGAGTTTTTACACTGCATTTCGGTAAGAACTTTTATCAATCAGTAATCCTTTCCCTTGGGGAGTTGCCCAAAGGGCCATAATCTCAATTAGGAAAAGCAGGTGCTGTCTGTGGGGCTTAGCGGGCGGGGGCCCTTACCAAGCTGAGCTTCCCGCATGCTCACAGCAGCTCGTCAGTGGGTGCATCCGGCCCACTTCCCTGTAGAGCTGAGTATCCTTAGCTCTCCTGTCTGGGGTTATCCCCCTGGAGCTGGTCTGATGTCTCATAAGACACAGAAAGAGGCCAGTCCAATTTCTCTTCATGGTTTGTCTACTAATACTCCGATCCCCTCACGTGGACTTGAACCTGGTGAGAGCAGTAAAACATAGTGGCCTGTTAATGCTCAAGCACCAGGCCTACCCCTTCTAGCTGTGTGACTCGGGCAGGTCCTTAACCTTACTGGGCCTCAGTTTTCTCATTTGTGAAATGGGCACAATGAAAGCCCTCACCCCATAGGGTTGGTGTGAGAAGTGAGTTCACATATATGAAGCATATAGAAGAGCGTTATTGGCTATGGTAGTGCCGTATAGACGTATAAATGGTAGCCTGTAATCTTTAGCAAGTTTGTCACTAGGAGTCTGAGGAACACGACCAAGGGCTCCTTCCTGTACTCTATTGGCCAGCGATCTTGGTTGTAAGTGGCAGAAACTACTCAGACTGGCTTAGGGAAAAGTGAAAGTTCAAAGGTAGGTCTAGCTTTAGACCTTGTGTAACATCTAACATTTCACACCTTGCTTAGCACTTGCAAATGTGAAGTAATAACCCCGGGAAAAACTGAGCGAGCAGTCTCATCTAGAGATTTTATAAAGCTTTAAATATGAGATGACTGTTTTTCAGGCATAGTTTTTTTTTTGGGGAAAAGAACTTGCCTTGTTGTCAGGCATATCTGGAAACATGTAAAAAAAAATCTTCTTCTAATCTTCATTTAATCATTCAACAAATATTTACCGAGCACAAGTATATGCCCTTCTCTGTTCAGGGTACAGGAGATAAGGCACTAAAATGCTAGACAAAAAGCCGTGGACTCATGGAGTTTATATTTGAGTGCTGGTAAGAGGAGAGAAACCATCAACAAATCATGAGTACATAATAGACCACATAAAAAGATCTGAATTGTAAAGAAAAATAAAGCAGGAATGGGGTTCATGAGTGCCAAGATTTATTCCACATTGAAGTATATGTATATTTCAAAAATCCCTCACGGAATGGGATGGGTCAGAGAGGCTGTTCTGCAAACTGCAAACCTGCTTAATGTTCAGAAACTGATGACAATTCCCCTTCCCTTGAGGGAGACACTTAAAGGGCAGAATTTGTGAGAGACCTTGGACTTTTAAGGACTTCCACAATTGCTCTTTACACCAGCATCTCAAAGGATGCCAATGACCCTGAGCTTTTCCAGTTAACGATGTGCTAAGACAAAGGGGTACCTGCAGGGAGGTTGTGGGGGCCCGGGTGAGAGAGCATAAGCGTGGTGTTCCCATGAGACTGCCCAGCGTGATGCCGGGGCGGAACAGCCCACGTGACATGCGTGGAAGAAAGGGAGAAGGGCTCCTCACTTTCATCGATGACCCAGACCTGGGCCTTGAACGCTCTGAGGGCTGTTGCATGAAGACATCAGCTCAATGTGCTGTGGAATACAGGATGGCCTGGGCTCGTGAAGGCCGGTGTGGGAAGCAGGGCAGAAAGCAGCATGTGGGTCTCAGACACACATCGCCTCCATGCCCAGCAGCACATCTCAGGCACCGAATTGCCATCAGGAGGGAAAAAGGACATGGAGTTACTCGTCGGACCGTTTGAGGTCTCTCTTACCCACTGCGCTATGCTTTTCTAGAAAAGTAAGGTCACTGTGGTGACAAGGTATGAACCGCAACATCCCCACCCCCTTACCCACGTGACTGCGCGGGTAGGTGGGCCCAGGGGCCCTCTTACAGAGTCAGGTCTTGTCTGTCTGTCTGTCTGTCTCTCGCCACACGCCTGCTTGAGCCACGTTCACCTCCAGTGTCAGAGGCAGTAAGTAAGATGCTTAGACGTCACATCTGAGCCACACACAGCGTCTTACCTGAACTCCACAATGATGAATTTGGCTCAGAGGAAGCTGTGGCTAAAGTGAAGACTTGACCACCATTCTGTAATTGTCTCCTGTGTGAGCACGAGGGGTGGTTGCTGGGTCAGGGTCCAAGGTACCCTTCGTGCCTCATCCTTTACTGCTAAGAACCATGATTAAGAGATTGAGAGTGGGGACCCACCTTGTAAGAAGAGAGTAGAGTCGAGAATGACATTTTGGAGTCAGGCAGAAGTGGGTTCAATCCCATCTAGTCTATGAGTTATTTCATCTGAATCTCTTTTTTCTGTTTAATGGGAACAATATGACTTAGCTTGCAGGGCGATTGAGTGATTTTCAATATATAATATCAGATGCAGTGTAGAGCGATGCACGTCTACGCATTTGCAAGGACTATGAGTAATAACAACAATGGTGTCATTATTGTTACTCAACTTTGCAGTATTAACCAAGGAAGGTGCTCATGTCTGCTCCCCGGATATCCCTGTCACACACCATAGCTGTTGGTGACATGTGACAGACACCAAAGAGTAGTGGGAGTGGCACCAGATTTAGAATCACAAAGTCTGACATGAAGTGCCAGGCAGCTCTGCCACAGACTAATTTTGTAACCCTGGGCAAACAAGCTGTATCTTAAAATGATGATATGATAAATTCCTACATGCAAATAAAAATGTAGAATCTAGTTATCAAGTTAAGCACAAAGAACCAGAGGCAAACACTCTTGTGCTACCGCCCAGACCCTCACCAATGCCTCCAAAGACTCCTGTGAATCCTCTTCTCTCTCTTATCGCTCCCCTTCTGTTCTCTATGCTATCCCCCAACCCCTATTTTCTCCTGAGTTTTAAATGTATAATTCCTTGCAAGCAAGCATTTTAATGTCGTGTACATTTGCTAAGAAGGTGGAATGAACCCTGTGTGTGGACAGTGCAATGCAGGGGCACATTATTACAATTGCCTTGTTTTTAAATCTTCAAACCTTACATTGCTACAGACTGGACATTAGACACCCACTCAAGAGGGAGACAATTATACAAGGCTCATACACCAGGAGCCGGGAATCTTGGGGACCATCTTAGAAGTCTGCCCACGAAGGCTTGCTAGAGGAGGTGACACTCAAAGTTAGTTTCAAAGGACAAGTGGAATGAGCTGACCTAGAAGGTGGGAAGAGCATGCGAGGCAGAAGGAACAGCATGTGGAAAAGAGAGCGTTGCATAGATGCTCCCAAGATGCAGACGCTATGTCCAAACTCATCAAATTGTGGCCATGAAATCTGTGCAGATTTTTGCATATCAGTTACACCGCCACAAAGCTACAAAAAATAAAATGATCCAGATGCTGACTTCCTTTACTTTGGGGTTGCATCCTCCACTTTTGATTGGAGACATTTCCTCAGGAGCTTACTTTCAGGATACAGCTAGCTAGCCAGCAAGAATTAAAATGAAAGGACTCTCTCCGTGGACAGAGAGAATCTTGGATTACTAGTTGTGACTGTCAGGATATCTAGGTCAGTGGAGGGGATTCTCCCAGTGAGCACTTATCTTGTATTTGTGATGGTTGGGTGGATGGCTGTGGTTGTTTCCTTCCAGAAATGTCGCCCCCTCAGCTCTAATGAACTAAAGCTTTAACGACATGGTCTTTTTGTTGTGTCTCTTCAATTCAATCTTGTTAAGCAAATCTTTCCCTTATTCCTACCCCAAACAAAAAAGTTTAAAACAAAACTGAAAAGCTCTGACACCTTTCTTTTTCAATCTGGGAAAAGAAATTGGGGCAATTATTGATTATTTCCCTTTTGTAATTATATAAATGCCATTCTTTGCTTGGACTGTCATTTTCCCGGACATTTTTTTATCAAAGATGTTTACATTCCTGCAACACACTTGGAACAAATGAAGCAGCCAGGCTGCAGGGAAATGGCATTGACGGTTGCCATGGGAACCGCGTGAAGTCACAGAAAGTAGATTATCTCATAATGCATTACCCAGTGTCAGAAACAGGCGGCCTGACTAGAGAACAAACTACCAATTAACGAGTGACTATTCAGGGCCAGAGAATAGGAACAAACAGAAGACTGCCTCTGAAAGGTCATGTTCAAGCTAATTTATTGGTTACTTTGCTCTTCTCGAGCCAATTATTGGGATTGCCTTCCACCCATATAAATCTACTTCAACCGGTTCAGGCTTCTATATGAGGAAAATCCAGAAAAATGGAATTTGACATTTTTGTGACATGCTCAGGATTAGTTTTTAAAACACCCTCTTGCTCAGCCAGTGAAGTTTTTAAATGACTATTTAAAAATTTATTTCTGAAAGACTTTGGGAGGCCGTAAGCTCAATGACTAAGGGTGTAAGTTTCTAGTATCAAACTGCTTAGGTGTAAATTCTGGCTTTGCTTCATTAGCTTTTTGGCCTTGCACAAATGACGTCATTTCTCCACGCCTCAGTTTCCTCATCTGTAAAATGGGAATAATAATCGTGTCTACCTCTGCACAGTTTCCACCTCATGGGCTTGTTTTGTGGATTAAATGAAATAATTCATACAAAGTGCTCAGCATAATGCCTGCTCATATTTAGTGTTTAGCGGTGTTCATGTGAGGAAAGTACCCAGATTTTCTTGCAAAGAAGTAAGGAATTCAAAAAAGCTCATCTTTTGGTGAAAAAAAAGGAAAATCTTTATCGCAAAGGCTACCTTGGACTGGCATCAAAATCACTTCGGAAGCTTTCTCAGACCATGGATTTTAGGGCCTACCTACCGTGGACCTACCGAACCAGAATTCTCCTATATGAGGCCCAGATGTGTGCAGTTTAAATGATTTTCCGAAGTGAGTGTGAGTCAGTGTAGGAGCCTCGTAATCACTTGTGCTCACAAGAGCCATTCTATTGTGTTCACCAAAATGCAGTTTTCTGAATCCCATCTTCTGAGTTTGATCGGCACCTGTGAGGTATTGTCACGCTAATGAAAATTTTAACAAGCCTCTCAGGGGATTCTGACACAGGTGGTATAAAAACCACACTTGGACAAACGAGACCCCTTCAGAGTCTCTCCAGGTCCTGTCCCACCCCCACCCCCCCTCAAGCCTCACTCTCCCACTTGGAAGGAGGGGCTCTTATAATGTTCTTAGCTGCTTTCAGGATGGAGTGGAGTTTTCTGTGGATGGAACAAAGAGGAGAAAACCACTTTCTTCCCTGTGGCCAGCTGCTGTCCTCGGTCTGTCCTGTAACCCCGACTGCTTCCTGTTTGGGGGCTCTCCTCCCCTTTCCTAGAAGCCAGCTGGGGGTGGGGGATCCTGGGATGGAAGCCTCCCCTGAGTGGCTTAGGCCAGTTCTGTTCTGGGGGAGGAAAGCAACATTCCCTTTAGGCTTGTTTCCCACTTTTTCCCTAGTTGCTGGAACTGAGAGAGTCAAGAAAGTGGGGGTGATGGTTTCACAACTGGCTCTCAAAAAAAAAAAGGCCTGAATTTGTAGCATTTGCTGATCCCATGGCATAAACATTTCCACCGTAGCTGATTTTAAGCGACCAGATGAATTCACTGAAAGCAGATTTGAGAAGAGAGAGGTACGATTCCATGGGACATCCAAGGCAGCTCCAGTGCACCTCTGGGCCAAGTCAGAAGGTCTGCCTGTGGACCCACTGGAAATTAAGACACAAAGGAATAAGCCACCTGGCTACGTCTAGCTTTGGCCGTAAACCAGACGATCAAAGGAGGGTCCTCCTACCTAATCTGTGGCCACTCATTTCACCAAGGTGGCAGACCCATGGGCCTCAGAAGGGCACATAGTTTTCTGTGCAAGTGCCAGCTTCACTAAGTGGCTGTGTGTGTGCACCGCTGCCTGGAGCGCGGTGGGGAGAGGGTTCTGAGGCTGTCTTGGTTTCGCAGGAATGATTACCATGATCAGTTAATGGGGTCTGAAATGGACGCAAAAGAGAGGAATGAAGGCACATGTGCTTGCCATCCATGTTGTGAGGATTCCATGCATTCATTCATTCATTCATTCATTCAGAAAATACTGAGACCCCATGAAGTCCAGGCACTGTTCTAGGCATTGAAAACAGCTGTGAGCAATTTAAGAACTTACATCCTAATGTGTGTGGGGTGGGGAAGGGGGAGAGAGAGAGAGAGAGAGAGAGAGAGAGAGAGAGAGAGAGAGAGAGAGAGAGAATAAACAACTCCAACTGTAATATGTCAGGCAGTGTTGAGACTATGACGGCAGCCAGTAGGTTAAGGCCACAGAGAACGATGTGGGGAAGAGTGAATCTGAGACAATGTGCTTCGCAATGGCATCTTGATAAGCTGACATTTAAGCCGTGACCTGAGAGAAGTGAGGGAGAGCGATCAGGCAGAGGCAGCAGCAAGTGCAAAGTCCCTGTGATAAGAGCAGCATAGGTTCATCCAAGGACCAGCAAGGAGCCATGGTGGTGGGAGCCCAGTGAGGGAGGAAACGAGGGCCATATGCTGCCTCAGGGCAAGACCATGTTGAGGTTCGTAGGGTTGGGTCCCGAATCAGTAAGAAAATGAGAATTTCCTGTCTGTATAGAGTTCTCAAACCTAAATAGGAAGTTTGCCAAGAATTCAAGGGTCTTTTTCAAACGTATTTCCGTGAGAGACATGATTGCATCTACTGGGAGTTGCTCTTACTCAGGGCCCCTCTCTGGAAGCAGGAAAAGGCCACGAGAATACAAGTGTACGAGAGGAATAAAAACTACCGTACCGTCACTGAAGATGTATTCCAGTGATACTTCATTTTCAGGAGGGGAGGGAGGAAGAGACAAATAGCTTCATGGATTTTCCGTCTTGGGCCTTTCCTGTGCCAGGATGCAAACTCTGGTCTTACACACACACAGAGGTTGGTTCTGTGGAAACATGCATGGATGTTTGGAAACTGTCAGGGATGAATTTCAGTTCCACTTCTGCCATGCCCTTAATTTTCCTGCAGTAAACACATACTGGATGCCCATTTTCTGCCAGAGGAATAAGATACTGCCCTCAAGGAGATCATAGTCCACTTAAGAGCTGTGTGAGTGACTATGGCAAGATATTTAACCTCACTGACTTCACAAGTGAAAGGTAGGTAAGCCCCCCCACGCCTGAAGGGTACAGGGGATTACATGAAACAAACAAAACTTACCCAGTGTCTAGAGATGCCTGATCCATATTTGGCTCTTTGTCTGTCTTCCATTCCTTGTTTCTTCTAATGTTGTTTGGAGGTCAGGGCCACTCACAAGATGTGTTTGTTATCCTGTCCATTCCTCTAATCTGGTCCAAGCAAAACTCAAGAGCAGGCTTGAAGGGAAAATAATTCACCAAAATATGTCATGATTTAAGGCAGTGAAACTACTCTGTATGCTGCTATAATGGCGAACACATGGGATTAAAAAATTTCCAAACCCACAGAATGTACAACTCCAGGACTGAACCCCAATGTAAACTATGAGCTTTGGGGGATGATGTATTCATGTAGGTTCATCGGTCGTAACAAATGTGCCGTCCTGGTGAGTGATGCTGGTAGTGGGAGCGGTGCATGTGTGGGGCAGAGAGTATATGACAAATCTCTGTACCTTTCTTTTAACTTGGCTGTGAACCTAAAACTGCTCTTTAAAAGGTATATCAAAAACCGCACCACAAGGTTGGAGGGGTGACCCTAGAAATTGGAGACTTTTTCTCACCTGATTTGCTTTAGCTAGTTTGAAATCTACATACATGACAGCCATAAAATGTACTCTAAAACCATTCATATATCAGTTGTTTAGAACTTGAAATGGGTTGAAGAGAAGATGTTTTCAATGGTTTCAGGGCAAACCATAAAGGCACATTAAACCCACGTGTAACTTCAACAAAATTATGAGTCCCAGAGTTTCCCTGAACCGCAGGCTTCCATGAATCCTGACTTCTCAGAGGATACTTAGCTGAGCTTCAAGAAGCTAGAATTGGGTAGCAGGGGTGGAGGCCCCATCTGCTGTAGCCAGAGATGGTAGTGCCGATACACTGGTTATCAACATAAAAACACGTTAATAAACTTGAGATTTCCATATAAGCTTCAAACTTCTTGCTGTCTCTGTTTTAAAGCAGATCCTCTTCTCACAGGGATGGAAAGGATAGGAAAGGTAGGTGTGTGTGTATGTGTGTGTGTGTGTGTATATGTGTGTGTGTACTTGAGTTATCAAACATTAAGAAAGCATTTTTTATTAATTTTTATCTCCTCCATAGAGATAGAACATGTGGGTGATGGGCTTTTGGCTTGCATGGCTTCTTTCTAATACCCCATGTGAAAGAACAGACTCTAGGGTTGCCTGGTCTCTGTCCAGTGGACTGAGCAGATTTTCAGCTGGCTGTGTGTGTGCATATATTTAGACAATCTGGGCATGTAATTCAGAGGAGACAGACCAATGTCTCTATACTCTAAAGCCTTTATTTATTTATTTGCACACGACATATTTAATTCCAAGGTGTTCAAGGTATTTTGCAAACATTAAATTAACTGTTAATCCTCTTCATGTCTCTCTAAAGCAGTGAAAGAAGTCTTTTATTATAAAACATTATGAGCTAAATCTGAAAAATAGACTTAACAGGAATGGGGATAATCAAGAGGGATGAAAAGAGAAAGGCGCAATAGGAAAAAGAGCCCCTAGATGAACAGAAAAGTCTCCCGTAGCTCCCAGCCAACTGGGGAAAACCTCTGGCAAATGTTCCCTGCAGCTGGGTCCCAAGCCAGCTGTCCAGTTTTCCATGTGGTCACTCTGTATGTGTGCTTCCAACTTGGCTACTCATTACCTTAGTTACTCTGGATGTGTATTTCTAGGATTCCTACTGTTTACTTTAGTAGATAACCTTGAGTAAGGTGCCTCCCCGCTTAAAGACTGAATTTTCATATCTGTAAAATGGGGGATTACAGCAGTATCTACCCTGTAGATTTATTGTAAAGGACACTTGTGGTAAGTGTTACCTTATCATCATCACCATCATCATCATCTTCATCTTCATCATCTGTAATTATCAAGAAAATCTCTCTCTTGCCGGTAAAGAGATTATTTTGCTTCAGCCAAAGCTGTGTCTATAAATTCCCTATGGTAGATCGACTGCAGATATGCCCCCAATTCTCTATCCTCCCCTATGTCTATGACCTTAACAGTGTGACTTTTCAGCTCCTCCCATCTGTATCTCCTTATCTCTCAAATTTGGGGTGGTTTTGTGACTTGTTTCGGCCCATAGAATACAGAAGAAGTGATGTTGTTCCACTTCAGAGTATAGTCTTCAAGTGGTCTTTCATCCTTCTGTTTGCTGTCTTGGAAACTTGCCTCGCCACCACGGGAACAAATCCAGGCTAACATGCTGGATGGTGAGGGACATATAATCCAGGGGACCTCATCACCCCAGCTGACAACCATACGTGCTCGGTCAGTCCCCAATCACCTGCCAGGTAACCACAGACACCTGAATGAGGCCAGTCCATACAGGCTACCCCTTGCCCACATCAGCACAACCACTCCTCTGGCCTGTAAATTCATGAACACTAAACAAAATGGTTGCTGTTTTAAGTTACCAAGTTTTGGGAATGGTTTGTTATGCAGCAAGAGCTAACTGCTACAGCCCTCTTTTTAGGTTTACCTTTCATGGATTTTGCCAGAATCTTTCTTTCCCAACTTATAAAGATGAGTCCATTCTATGAATTTATTTACAGCTAATTGTGATCAGGGTCAGTGACGGGAAGACAGATGAATCAGTCAAAGTCCCAGTCATCATGAAGCAACAGTCTGGTTGGGTAGGTAAAACATGGCAGATAACTATAATGAAAGGTGAAAATAATAAGGACCATAAAGGAGTTATGAATATAAGAAAATGGCATTCTGAAAAGAAAACCTATTGCTAGCCCACAGTGGGGGCAAAATGGGAGAGTTAGTGGTAGTCACATAAAAAAATTCCTCCATATCTCCAGAATCCATACCTCTCCCTCCGTCTCCATCTACTTCCTCAACCTGACTTTTGGACAGCTTGCAGTAGCCTTCTAACTCATCTCCCTTTTCCAGTCTTGACATTGCTCTAATCCATTCTTCTGTCAAATGATTTTCTCTGAAACGCAAATCTGGCTGTGTTATTCCCCTACTTTAATTCCTTTGGTGGTTTCCCATTGCCCTCAGGAAAAGCTCAGAACTTCAAGGCATGGGACACAGTACTCTCCCTAATCAGTCTGTCCTTGTTTCCCACCCAGTTTTATATCTTGCTGCACCTTCCATTCAACGCTGAATTATTCATAATTCAACCCTGAGTTTTTACCTAAGATCTAGCTGTGGTTTTTGGCGCCTCTGAGGAGAATGGTATTATTCTTTCCCTTCTGGATTTTGAACAAATTGAGAAAAACAACGCAAAGAAGTCAGAATACAAAAATATCACCTCTCTTTCTAATATGAACTAAGTTAGATGGCCCAGCTTGTATAAGTGGCATGGGCCTGCTGTCTGACTCCCTGGAACTAGGCAAGTTACCCATCCAACCACAGGCAATCCTGGCTCATGGAGTCTTAAACCAGCATGCGTGACTGAAAGTGCATGGAACGCCTGCTCTTTGTATGTACTTTGCTCCCAAGAAAATAAAGGAACTCTATTTCATTCTTTCCAAATGTACCAATCAGATAGGTCATTCCACCTACTCTGGGATAGAGTAGATAAAGGGGTCAAGGGAGGCCACATGGAGGGCATCAAGAGAAGGGAAGATGTGTCCCTGTAACAATATTGAACATGTGTTCAATATTGTGAGCACATTCTGCTGCTGGTCTCATACCTGTGTGTCTTTGCACTTGCTGCTGCTTTTGCCGGGAACATTTGTAATGAAGGGGTCCACAGGCCTCACCAGAATGCCAAGGAGGTCAATGGCTTAGATAAGTTTAAGAACCTTTGGAATAGCATTTGAGAGCGGTCACTTTGGAACCAGTTTTCCTGGATTATATCCCAGCTCTGCCCTTACGAACCCTGTAATCATACAGTTATTACTTAACCTCTCTGAGACTCAGGTGTCTCGTCTGTAAAAATGGAAGTAATAAAAGGGCAAAACTTTTAGACTTGCTGTGAACATTAAATGAATATAATGAATGCTTAAGACAGTACCTGGCTCAACCTACATATAACTTGCATCGAGCCGTAATAAAATATTATTCATGCATATTGTTTTAAGGGTAAAATAGCTGTACAAAGCTTTTACACAAAACATCAGTTCTATGTCTCCTGTGTTACACTTTCTTTTCCCCAGAATCAATAATTTGAGTTTCCTTTAGATCATAACGTTGATGTTTATTTCTCTGTTATGAAATACCCAGCTTTATTGCAACTTGTTGATTTTTTCCATTTTAGATATTATCTAAGAATTCCCACTCGTTCCACTACACATGCACTTTCTTGCCATCTTTCTATCCTCCTAATCCTCTTAACTATCACAATTTCAGCAAGATAAATATTCTGTGTTTACATTATCATACTTGTAAATGCCACGTTATCATACTATGTAAGTGGTATTCACATCTGAGCAATGATGTAAATTATAATTACTTTTTCTTTTCTGTACAACTTTTGTTTTCCCCAGAGCTATTACCTGTCTTGTTTTTCCTTTTGTTTAGCTTTCTGTTCTTACCCATAATTCAACCCTGAGTTTTCCCCATTGTCTAAATCTTCTCTTTTCTCAAGATATACAGACACTTTATGTATTTTTCTATTTATTTTTTGTAAATAATACTCTGAACCTTTATCCCTGATCCACTTGGACTACTAGCCCTTTTATTCCTGGTGCATAGCTCTCATTTGGGAATCTTCCTTATTAGTCATTCTGGGGATTCTTTCCACTTCTCTCCTGGGGACCATCTCCTGTTTCTAATATTCCATACTTTCTTTCTTGTATTATTTCATCTATTTTGTTGTTCATATTCTCCAGCAGCTTCCTGAGAAAGGAGTCACTGAAGGACTTTGTAGAAAAAGACTGCATATCTGAAAATTGATTAATTCTACACTGACTTTTGATTGAAAGTTTAGCTAGGTATAGAAATATAGCTTGGAAATAAAATTCCTTATGAATTTTAAAGGCATTTTTCTAACCATTGCCTTCCAGTCTCTAATATTACTATTAAGAAGTTGAAACCTTTTTGATTGCTTATCTTTTGTATGTGTGTGTGTGTGTGTGTGTGTGTGTGTTTCTTTTATGAGAGCTTTAAGGATTTCTTTATTCCTGGTGTTCTGAAATCTCATAATGATGTCACTTGATTTGGGTTTATTTTCATCCATTCTGCTGAGTAGTCAGTAAATTTTCAAATCTGAAAAATCATGTCACTTTTTTTGTATATTCTTGAATTATTTTTTAATGTTTCCCCTTAATTTTCTGTGTTCTCCTTTCCCACAATCTGTGTTACCTCAATGTGGGCAATTCAGGACTGGTACTTAAATATTTTTACATTTTCATTTCCTATTTTCCTCTGAAAAGACCCTTCTAGGAGATATGAATTCCAGCATTCTGGAAGGAAAGATGCTTTGGATTTTCAGCATCTAAAATATATATGTTCACTTAATCTTCTGTTGTTAGTTTGCTAAACCTGCCCTCAGATGGACCTGATGTCTTCCAGACCAGAGACCCTCTATTTTACCCTCTCTTGATAAATATACCTTTTGTCTTTTTTTGAGGTGGAGGGCAATCACTCAACTGTGTGAAGTGGGGAAGGTGATCTGTACATCTGAAAACTTAAGCAAAGTTTTTACAGTATTGTTTGCTTTGATCTCCTTGTCTCCTACTTGTAAAATATTTAATGCCACTAATTTATGAGCCTTCTGAGGGTTCTGTTATCCAAATCAGATTGCTTCTCAGATTTTCCTACTTCTAGCAGATGCATTAGTTTCTCAGATATTGTAAGTCATTAGTCACTTATTCAGAAAGTTTATACTCCCTTGTTTTCTCCATTGTTTTGAGTGTATGCCTTAAAAATATCTTAACTATAAGTTTAATGACATTTCAATAGGGAAAGAAAATAGATGTGTGTGTTTGTGTGTGTGTGTGTGTGTGTGTGTGTGTGTAAACTGTTGCCTTTGCTCAAGGTCCTTATAATGTATTCTTCACATGGGAATCAGAATGATCTTTAAAAAATGTGAATCAGAGTGTTTTGCCCTATAGATGAAACTTTTAAATGGCTTATTTTAATACCTAGAATTCACGCATATTCCTAACCATGGTATTACAGAATCTGGTGACTTCCTATATTTCTACACTATTTTTATATCTCTCTCTCTTTGACTCACTGTGCTTTGGCCATGCTGGTCTTCTTTCTGTTTGTCAAAGATTTTAATGTGAATTCAAGTGTTAGTAATTTGTTCTTGCTATACACCCAGGCTGGAATGTTTTTTTCCTGGTCTTTTTCATTACTAGCTTCTGGAGTCGTTTATGTCTCAGCTGAAATGTCTCTTTCACAGCAAAGCCTTCCTCACTACTGAGAACATAATTAGAATGGAGGTTATTGATAAATATGTTTTTATTAGTGTGTGAGTGAAGGAAACTGTTAACCACTGCCTTCTTCTGGAAACTTGCCTGCTTCATAGAGGAGCATCTAGCAGTCTAGGGACCAGGAAGAGAGAGCCAGAGAAAAGATATGAAGGTGATGGGATGGGTAACTCCTGTACTTTGAGAAGCTGTCATGTCCATGTGGAGACTCCATGCTTGCGGGACTGGCTTCCAGTTTCCTTCTATGTAGCATCATCTGTCTCTTTCATTTTTCTGTGGATTATCTCCAGGACGTGAACAAAATCTCCACAATAGCTGGAGAGGAGCAGATCCTTAAAACTAAGCATAGACTTAAAAAAAATTATTATTGAAAAGTTTTGCACCTCCAGATTTTTATTCTATCATATCTTTTTTGTCTAACAGCAGTTTCCAAGTGTTTTTGCTTATTACCTCTAAAAATAATTTTGGAAAATAATGTGCTGCATCAAAAATGTTTGAACTGACATCTAAAAATTTTCATCTGAAATTTAAATAATTACCAAGAATGTAATTTTCAGCAAATTATAAATATTGACACTTAAAAATAAAACTGCTACATTGTGATGTAAATGTATCCATTAAGACGCAGCAATTAGAAACTCACCATCAAATATTAAAATATAAAGAATAATTTATTTTAAAATAACTGAATATTTTATATTCTGATGTAAATATTTTCAGGCCTGAGTCAAAATATTGCATTTCTAACACCCAGTTTTGCTCTTATCAGAAATGTTTACAAGACAGACAGAAAGTCACTGGGTTCTGTGTTCCTCACAAAGATTGGACAGGAAACCATGGAATTAAAAGGAAAAAAACAAGGATGCTTCCAAGCCATTGACTTTTCAAAGCCATGGACAGAGGTGTTCCTCAGATGTGTCCGCCATGTTGCTCTTAAACCCAGGATGGATGTGAGCCCAGTTTAAGGATGACCCTTAAAAGGAGGAAAAACAGGTGGGCTGAAGGCACTGAAGGAAGCCCAGGCTAGGATGAGATACTGGCAACTCTTGAGTGAACTGGAACCTGCACACTGGTGCTTCCAGTGTCCATTCCAGGCTGGATTATCTAAGTGCTGTCAATGAGTGTCTCCAAGCTCCTGATGCTGTGCTGAGGCTGGGCCATCAGCCATGGAATTTGTCAGAGCAGAGAGGAAGAAACAGCACACTGGCTTCCTAAGTAAGATTCCCTTGGGCTATGGCTTAAATTGGCCTTTTCCCTCAGCAAACACTAAGGGACAGACAGGCAAGAGTGGCCAATAGCAACTGGTTGAAAAATAAGGGACATTTTCAGATAGACAAGCAAAGGACAAGCCACGCCAGTTAATTCAGAGTGGGGAACAGCCAGAGATGAAGTGCAAAAGGATTTTAAATCCGGCATGAACTGTCTTTGCAGGCTTGCTAATGGAATTTATGCCGTGCCCCAGACAGGAGGCTTGGAGAAGAAATGGAGACATGTCAAGATAATCTTTTTAACATTCTCTTTTCCTTCTCTACTGATCTGAACACTAACCTGATTTTTCAGCTATCCCTATTTGGGTAATATAGTAAGTACTTATGGTAGAATGTGTTTAGAGGTTAAAAGCACGTATTTAGATGTCAAGCAAACTTGGATTTAAGTCATTGATCTATTATTTGCTTCTTTATATAACGTTGGGCAAGTTACTTAATTTCCCTAACCCCGCCCCCTAGTCCCACGCAGTCCTTCTGGATGGCAGCCCCCAGGTTGGGCATGCACAGACCGCCTGGCTGTGCCTGGTGGCCTGGACTCTCCTCCTCTCATCTGATAATGGGGACAGTATCTTCCTCATGGCAATATCGGAAGAATTAAGCAGGTTACGGTGCATAAATTGTATAGCTCGGCATGCAATAAGTAGTGCTTATTAATACGATTATGTGCTAGGGGTTTTATAGGATTATTGCATTTAATCCCTACAACCATCCTATGAGGCAGACTTTGCCCAAATTCCCATAGCTAGTAACTGAAACACCTTGGATTTAATTTAGGCAGTCTAACCCCAGAACCTGTGCTCTTAACTAGCATACCTTGAATAATATGTACATTCCCCCCCCCCTCCTTTATCTATCAATCGTCATCTCTATTATTTATCTGTCTGGCTGCCAATCTCTATCAATTACCTGTCATTCTCTGCACACATGTTTGTGTATACATCGTTAGCCCAGTAATACAGGGAACAAAACAGAGGCTCAGAGAACTTAACAGACCTCAAATAACAGAACTGATTTTCTGTAGTCGAGAACTGCCTGACTCTAAAACCTGTGCTGGGTTTTTTGTTTTTTGTTTTTCCTACCTAAAGATTATGAGATTATGGTTACAAGTAGTCAGCAATTCTTTTTCCGTAGTTATTGTACATTTTACTGTTAAGAAAGAAACATACGAAAGTGTCAAGTATCTCCCTCAACCATTTGTGCTCCTAGCAAATACGAAAGTACATTTTCATAGGAGGAATCAGAAGCTGGTGTTTGGAGAGTATGCATTTTCAGGAATGAGGACAGTACACACGTTATTCTCATACTGTCAGAGGCTGGGGAGCCCTCCTGTCTGGCTGGGCTCTCCTTCCAGACACAACCACAAGTACTACTGTTTGAAAGGCAACAAGCTGGCCTGCAGATTAATGGCACCCAGGAGAAGTGTGACACGCCCTGCACGTTTATATATAGAGACACGCTATGGAGCTGACACAATTATCTGCTGTAATAGAAGAGAGTTGGCAGCATACAAGATCCAAAACAGCAAGCAGTTTTCAAATCATAACTCTTTAGCTTTGGTATACATGGAATTCTTTGGGATAACTCAGCATCTGATTAACTTTCCTAATAAGGCTTCCCATAAACCAGCATGACCTCCTCAGCATCTCTTCCAGAACATATAAACCCTTCTGCAGTCGTTCCTAATAATCTGGGAGATGACTCCTGGTTGGCATCCTTCCCCATCTTTGTGTCAATTGGTCCAACTCATTCCCTCTCTCACAGTTCCATACTTTACTCTCAGTAGATGACCTTATTTCAACCCCACCAAGAAAATGGAGACCCGCTGCCATGATTTCTCTGAACGTCCCTCACATCCATCTCCAAAAAAGAGAGCTAAGCAAACACACATCAGAGCTCTCCTGGAAACTCCCAATTTCGATGATTCTCTCTTATCTTCCCAGTAAACCTCAGAAATACAAGGAAAGGCCACTCTTTTTGAATTCAAAGTAAATATCCCCAGATTGCCTCTCTTTGACCCCAAATGACACAAACTGCTCTGCGTTCAGATATTTGCTCAAAAAGTATGAGAACTCACTCACGTTTATTGCTTTTCTTCCTACTTGGAGGAAGAAGCGGTCCCCACTCCTTTCCAAAATCAATCCTGCTCTTGTGTCTTGGATCCAGTTTCTTTTTACGTGGCAATGCTATTGATTCTTCCCTCCTCCTCTACTTTCAAGCTCTTTTCGGCTTGAGTCTTCTGGTAGCCTTCAAAGATTCTTTGGTGGCCTTCGTACCAAGATAAGAACAAAGACAAAACAAACCAAAAATTTTCCAGAACTCAGCCTTTCCCTCAAGCTGCTCCCTGATGTATTGTCTTCAGTTACTCGTATTATCTTCATCTTTCACTCATTATCTACCTGCAGCTGTCTTGCTTTTGCTTTTTGTTTCCCCTAAAAGCGTACTTTGTAAGGAGACCAGTGACATCCATAAAAACATTTTTCCACACTGTATTGTCAAATTTTGATGTCTATTTTCTCCCGCTGGTCTGTTCTTTGCAATCAAGAAACCTTATCCTGTGTCCTAGCATTCAACAGAGGGCCTAGTGTATTGTATCTTCTCAAAAAACATTTACAGAATGAATGAGTTCTGCCAAATCGAATGGACCCTTTTTGTTGTCACTCAAATGGTCTTCTCAGATGCCTTTGTTGCTGCTGACTATCCATCCTTCTTGAAAGTCTCTCATACTCTGGATTGTAGGGTGTAGTTTCTCTCTTCCTGTTTTCACCCTAGCCTGCTGCTAGAAGGAATGGCTAGGGTCTTATTCATTCTTGTGTCCTGATTAGCTTACACAGGATCATAATAAATTTACTGGGTTAGAATGGGTGCATCGCACTGGATATATAAGAATTTTCTCTACTCTGCTTTCATTCCATGGCAGCCATTACCTAAATAGGTTTTTAATTCTCAGAAATCTCAGGTCTCTCCAGTGTGTGCTAGTTTGAACTCTGCTTTATTTATATCCATAAATCATAAGACACTTGCTGCCAATAACTATGGAACATTCTCTTTGTATTTAACCTTAATTTTTTTTTGAATTAAGTAGCCTAAAGAAGTTTTAAATCTAATTTCAACTAAGAAATTCTGATTGAAGGTCAAGTGTACCTTCTTTCTTTTGCAAGAAGAAGCAGTAAATGTGCCCAAAACTTCCTGCAAGATGAGTGGTTAATAGGAAATTGAAAGCTAGATTTATTGCCTCAAAGGCTTTGGGATAGATTCGTTATAAAAAATTGCCTCAATTTTTTACTGCTTTGTGCATTCTTGCCTTTTGCAATGTGATTTTTCAGTGACCCTTTCCCTCCCTGACCTTGAATCTCAGCTGACGCTATGATCTGCTTTGACCATTTGAAAGTGGCGGAAGTGACTGGGCGCCATTTTCAGCCTTGGTCTCATGAGGTCTGGCAGGCTTCTGTTTATTCTCTTAGAACCCCACTATCTCCATGTGAACCAAGCTGGGCTAGCCCATTGTAGAAGAGAGTATGTGAGGCAGAATGAATCACTTTAGCTGGACTATCCTAAACTAGCCAACTCCCAGCCTAAGGACCAGCTGACTGCAACATACTAGTTAGCCCAGCCAAGATCAGCCAAGTTCAACTCAGCCCAGCCCAGCAGCACCGCCCAGTAAAACCACAGATTTTCTTTTTTCCGTTTTTTATTTTTATTTTATTTTATTAAATTTAGTGGGGGTGACAATTGTTAGATGATGTAAAATCACAGATTTTTGAGCTAAATAAATGCTGGCCCTTGTGAAACACTGCATTTTGGGACAGAGGAGAAGACTGGTTCAAAAATGTCTGGTTGGTATGTCTGACTATCTTAATAATGAAATGACAATGGTCTGACTGAACTAGTTGATTGCCTTGATTGATTTCCAAAATAGCTTTATTGAGAGCTAATCCATGTACCATACGATCCGTCCATTTAAAATGTATAATGCAATGATGTTTAGGGTATTCAAAGTTGTAAACCATTACCAAATCAATTTTAGAATATTTTTATAGCCCCTCAAAGAAACCCTGTACCCATTAGCAGTCATTTTCAACTTCCCATCACTCCTTCCTCCCAGCCCTAGGCAACCACTAATCTACATTCTATCTGTATAGATTTTCCTATTATGGACATACCATATAAATGGGATCATATGATATCATCTTTAGGGACGGGCTTCTTTCACTGAGCATAATGTTTTCAAGGTCCATCCTTGGTGTAGCACCTATCAGTACTTCATTTCTTTTTATCACCAAATAATATTTCATTATATGGATATACCACATTTAATTTATTTATTCATCCGTTGATAGATTTGGATCATTTCTATTTGGGGGCCATTATGATTAATGCTGCCATGACCATTTGTGTACAAGTTTTTTGAGGACATATACTCTCATTTCTTTTGTGGAATTGTTCAATCACACTGTAACTCTGTTTAATCTGTTGAGAACTACCACACTGTTTCCCACAGAGGATGCACCATTTTTTATTCCCACAAGCAGCGTATGAGGGCCCTTTCTCCAAATTCTTGTCAACACTTGTTATTATCGTTCTTTTTTTAATTAGCCATTCTAATGGGTATGAAGTAGTATTTTATTGTGGTTTTAATTTGCAATTCCCTGATTGCTAAAGATGTAGAGACATTTTCATGTGTTTATTGTGTTCATGTGTGTATCATCTCTGGAGACATGTCTATTCAGATCCTTTGCCCTTTTTTAATTTAGTTGTCTTTTTCTTATTGAGTTGTATTTTGATTAATATTTACCATGTAAAAAGCTAAAATTTCCCTGGAAATACATTACTCAGTATTTTTTAGTATACCCTGACTTCGTTGGCAATTCCCAGCAGTACTAACTGTCAGATATATTTGGGACGCCTCTTAGAAACAGAACATCTTGGGTCCTACTGTTGGCAATTTCAATCTACAGGGATGGGGAATGCTCAGGAATTTGTCTTCAAACAAAAGTACTCAGGTGAGATACTACCAGTCAGCCAAGTTTGGAATCACTACTTTGGCCCATCTATTTTTAGGTGAAGTAATGTTGTGAAACAAGGGGAGACTTACTTGGAAACTACAGGTCAAATCAGGGGGAAACAAAGGCTTTCAACTTGTACCTGGTATATGCTTTTCACCATGCAGGAAGGCTTCATAAATGCTGTGTTTGAATAGCAGCAATAGACGAAGGATGCACAAGGTTTAGCTGAACAGTTTATTAACTACTCTTGAAAAGCACAGCTACTTTCTGTAGATTGTAACGCATGGGCCCCAGAGGAATAAACTAGCAAGGACTCAAAGGAAAAAAACAAGCACTTACTGTCCCTTGCTATGTTTAATAGTATTAATAGTTATCCAAATCGACCCCTAATTGGGAGACGTGGAGGGCAGGCAGGGGGAAGAAGGTATTGAGTAGAGTATGGAGGGAGCTCTAATGCTAGGGATGTGGAGCACTGGAATGTTCTGGAACATATAACGTCAGGGCACAGGCACTAATTAGGCATCATCAGCTTCCACATTCCAGGTTCAGACTCTAGGGAGAAAGCTCTGCCAGAGTCCCTGTGACCAAAGGGCTGGAAAGGACTATAACTTTCGGGTTGGGCACCCCTACTTGCAAGTAATGAATACCTTTTTTTTTTTTTTTTTTTCACTTGGCAAAAATGCTTTCCAAAGAGATTTGTAGCAGAGTGAATTATGTGACCAATTTCTTTAAAAGAAGACCCTTGTCACTCTGGATGTCAGCTGTGGTTATAATCTTCTTAAACAAGGTTAGAAAAAAGCCTAGAAGGAAGTAAACCAAAGGACTAACATTCTGTATGTTCCAATTTTCCCCAAATAACCACGAACTCTTTTTAATTAGCAAATTTATTTTTTGAGGTGGGTAATACATTTAGATTTATGTGCACAGAATCGAAACGCAGGCTGCCTGGGTATAAATTCCAGCTCTCTGCTACTTATTAGCTGTGTGGAATTGGGAAAATAAGTACCCTTTTCTGTGCCTGTTTCATCACCTCGAAGGCAAGTGTAACAACAGGACAAGTCCTTGTAGAGTTGATGAGAGGATTGCATGAGTTAATCTATTTAAGGTGTGTGCTATGTGTAGCTGGCATTTAATAAACACTATAGAAGTGTGTGATATTATTATTATTATGGTTTTAACTTTGTTGATTTTGCACAGATTTGTTCATTTATTTATTCAAACATTCTTTGAGCATTTTCCATGTGCCAAGGGCTATGCTACTGGCGTTAACAGTACAGAGCTAAGAAGATGGGTTGTCCTAGTTCTCAAGCTCCTAGTCCAATAGAAAACCACTCTCATTTTCTTCTTTACCTCCGGTTTGGTGTTCACAGCTCCAGGCTGTGCCAGGTCCAGAGGACCCACAGGGCTGGTGTTGTGCCCATTTTCTGAGCACTAGTTCCTTCTGTTTCTGTTCCCCATTGTTCACGTACAATAAGGACTTCCACTCATTGTTCGCTTTTCACGTGCCAGGCGTCATGCAGAGTGTTTTCCAGACATAGTATTGGAGACTAACGTGCCCTTTGGTCTATTCTGATTTCCATTCTATAGATGAGGAAAACTAGTTTCTGAAAGGTCAAGTAATTCAGTCAAGGTCATATTGCTACTAACTGGGATCCCCAAAGCAAGAGCTTTTAAGGACTATATGATTTTTCCTCTTAAGTTCCAGTTTATGCTTATTGGAATAAGCGTTTTCATCCACCTCTCCAGCAGTAGCTCCTAATGGACTTGGGTTCCACATGGAACCAGGCTTGGAGAGGGGGGTGTGAAGGAGGAGGAAATGCCTGAGTCAGAGGGAAAGCATTTATCAAATGACTCATCAGGTTGCAGTCCCAGAAAAGTAGTCAAAATTCCCCACTGACAGAATCAAATGTTGATAAATCAGAATCCTGTGTCTTTTAAACCCTTCCCATCCCCAAACTCCAAAGTAATAAACCATTCAGATAAAGCTCCGTATTCTTTCAGGCATGAGGCAGAACCCTCCTTTTTGTAGGAAGTACATACTGGAGCTCTCTGAAGACAGATGGCCTCTAAAGCCATCTCAAATGTAATTTGCCCCACACTGGGAGATAAATATCATTTCTGACGTTGAAGGTTAACCCTGACCAAGGGAGTGTTCCTAGCCAAACTACCCTCCCTGTGCTCTGGAAGCCGACCATGTGCCTCGCTAGCCACAGCTTAAGTGGGTGGTTAAAAAGGAAACCAACCTTTCTTTTGTGGTCTGTTGAATTGATGTTTGGAGAAGGTGATCAGGAAAAGCTTCTATTTTCTGTTTTGTCTCAGTGCATTCGGTACATATATTTAACACCCGCAGAGGTGTTTAACACCCGACACTGCATATGCTATATTTTGGCTATCATCATTGTCATGGAACTTGTTTGGAAACTGTAAGGTAACAAACAAGCAATACAGGACTTTGATTCACATGGTTGATTCCACATTCTTTTCTTTGGACCTTTTTACGCACTAATGATTGAGTTCATTTGGTATTAACTTGCTGCATTCATAGAAGCTCTGAAAAGGAGAACGCCTAATTCTCTGCACTTCTGAACCTGATCTGTGTTCCTGGGAAAATTGTACTGTAGTAGGAATTATCTCTTATTGTCTATTTCCTGTACCTGATCCACTCATGCGAAGATTCATTCTTTTATCCGTCTGTCATTCTGGTGGATTTGGAAAGTGGTCTGGCATTCGCTGGTAAAAACTTACGGTGTTGACTTTACCATAGGACTTGATTAAAATGATGTCTATAGTGGACTTTCAGGTGGTGTGACAGGTCAGGAAGAAGATATTACAGGTACTTGATTGTAGTTTAAAGAAAGATTAACGATTGAGCTCTGCCACCAATGGTGACTGAAAATTGTCTTAGTGAATCACATTTGAAGATGTAAATGTAATGTTTGTAAAATCAGTGGTGATTATAGATTCAGGTTATGGTGGGTTCCATTTCCAAGGTTTCTGGAGTCCAGCTGTGGGTGGAGTGACGTGGGAAGGGAGAGTGCCTGCTGAGTCTTGGGTACCTACCAAACCAAGCCCAGGTTTCCGGGTGGAATGAAGACATTCTTTTTATCTTGTTCTAGTAAGGTAAGTGGAGACCAATGTCATTCTAGCTCTAGGAGCAGGACAGCAGGTTGAAGAGAGAGAGTTCAAAAGAACCATCGTCCTACCCAGTAACTATTTCTTGTTTTATCACCTTTAACAGACACATTTGTTTATTCTCTCAAATATCTTCTGAAAAATAAGATTCATGGATGAGGCTACGTTACCTCCCCAAAGCTCCATAGTGAGTAGTCGGCAGGGCTGGGTGTGAATCCAGGCAACGTAATAACTAAAATAAGGTGTTGCGATCAGGAGGAATGTTATACTAATTAGATAACACACCTATGTAAAATGGGGGGCATACTCGTGACTATAAATGCATTTAATAAGACGCACTTTCTGGTGTTCCCGATAATATCATGGAGACGTTTAATTCCAAATAGAAAATGTTAGCGTTGGATGGAAACTCCCAGGGCATCTAACTCAATTACTTTATTTCATAGATTAATAGAAAAGAATAGCGGGAGGCAGAGGAGAAGTGATCTACCAAACACAACTCATCTCCTCCCACCCCCAACACATACAAGTTAATAAGATGCAGAGATGGACATTTCCCATGTCCAAGTGTGATGGGTCTTCTACCCGCAGGGATTTTCAGAGGCCAACACAGGAAATGATTTAAACTTAATTCTGGAGCTCAACGTATTCTAGAATATGCATACTACAAATGTTCTTGGATATAAAGTTGGGATCACTTACTTGACCATCGAGGAGTTGATATAAATACTTCTTCATGGACGACAAGGAAAAAATATGAGTTATATTTTGTCTAAAACAGAACTGAGCTGCTTTATATGCAAACCTGTCACTCATCCATTCATCCATCTGTCCACCCTCTGAATTTCTTCCTTTCCCTCTCCTATGTCCAACCAATTACCAAGTTCTACATTGGGGTTGAATTAATTCATTAATCTTCAGTTAATCTTTTGCACCTACCGTCTCGCCTCCATCACCCCTGCCTCCACCCACACCCCCACCCCTGCCCCAGCTCAGGGCAGCCTCTCCCTTCCCCTGATCGCCTACCATGTCATAACTGGTCTCCCAGCCTCCAGTCTGACTGTCCTGTACGTGAGATCATGTGATTCCCTTGTTTAAAATCCTTCCAGGTGCCACCGTAGATTTCAAGGTAACACTGGCTTCCGTTGTTGAGCACTGTAGGCCCTCCATGGTTTCCCATACGCAATTTCTTTATTTCCTCTCGTGGCCCCTGCCTCCCTCCCTGACCTCTTCCTATTACTTTAGAACACGTCTGATATGCATGTGCTATCAGTAAATGGTTGCTGAATGGGTGAGTGAACAGCCGCTCCAATCCACTTGCCCTTCCCGGAACATGTCGTTTTCCCATTATGCTCACTAGTCCATCCTTTAGAATAAGCTGGTCACTAGTACTTGAAATCCCAATCCCCCTGATTTTCTGGTCCAACCAACTCTTACTCAGCTTTTAAATCCCAGATCAAACATTATCTCTTGTGACCCCTCAATGTCTTCTTTTTGTTTTAGTCCCACGAGGCTCCCTTCTTCATTTTTTCCAAACATTGACTATCTACAGGCAGCCAACCCCCATAAAATTGGCTGAGATGGTCCAGTCTCTTCCTTTTATCAAAGAGGAAAGTGAGGCTCAGAGCAAGGAAGGGATTCGTCCATGAACACATATTTGGAGAGAAACAGACTCAGGATTAAAACCTAAGTCTCCCACAGCCCAGTACATTTCACCAGTGCACAGGACTTTTCCGTATTCTTGCTGATTTTCATAGCAGTTCGTAAAATTCTTCTCTCACATAGTAGCTGTGTGACGTTGGGAAAGATGATTAATCTCTCTGAGTCCCACTTCCCTCATTGGAAATTGCACACAATAGTACTGTTTATACAAAGGTTTGTTGTGAAAATTAATTGAGAGAGTTTGTGTCAGGTGTTCAGTACACTGGTTGGCACATAGACGAACCTTCCATATTACTCAACACCAGGGGTTTCATTCCCATTGTATTCCTACATGATTGTCCTGTTCAATAAATATTACGTATGGTCATTGTTGTTATTTTCTGAAAGATGCTCTGATTTATACTTTACCTTCTAGCCCAGGTTGTTGCACCCTTCCTCACCCCCCCACCCCCACCCGCCGTAGCTTCTTGTTTCCTGTAGGAAGATGGGAAGACTTGGGAGCTGGCAGAGCTATTTAAAATTTTACGCCCCTGCATTTTGACCAGCAGCCCGGTGAGAACGCCAGTCAAACCACTGTTCCCACCTGCAGTTTACTCAGCAAAACTGATCTGGACTTTTGAACCCATACGAATTCCCTGTGTATCTACTGACTGAGAAAGTAAGCAGAAATTCAGCAGCCCTGAACTAATGAAAGCACTACAATGTCAGATGACTTTCAAATCTAAAGGGCAAATGCCATTGTGAAGAAAGGTTTCTTTGTGAGGTTGTTCTTTCATTCAGAACTGCATGCAAATGCAATCGTCTGGAAAGTCAGGAGAGAAGTATTGGCTGTGACGATGGCTGTCCTTAGATTTTGGGGGTTATTCAGCATTTGTGATTTAGGGTTAGGCAATATTATGGACCTGTAGCCAATGTGAGTTTTGGATTGGGATGGGGGCTGGGATGATTGGCTGTTACAGTTGGAAGGCACTTAGAAAGTTCATGCTAGACATGGGTTCAATCCAGATTCCCCACTTTCTGCTTTCATGTGTTGAACAAATTAGTTTCTCCAATCCTTAGGATCGTCACCTATAACACGGGGTATTAACAATATCTGTGTTAGAGGACTGTTCATTCATTCACAGGAAACTATTTACCGAGTACGTATGATGTGTGTATCCCAGGCATTTGGGTGACATGATTGAACAAAACAATGTAAAGAATCAAATGAGATAAGACAAACCCTTCACTCAAAACAGTTCGCTTAGTGCCTGGCGTGCAGTAAAATGCTCAAAAAAATGACAACTGCCTGTATCACATTTTCTTATTCACTAAACAGAACCACGTTGTGTACTCTTTATCTTTAAGGCTGTCCCTTACCCATGGGTGATATGTAAAATCTTTGTAACTTCGATATTTTGCCGGATCCATTGAACCAGGATGTGGAGGAAGGGGGAGAAAAAATCCAGACACTAATATGCTGACCTCAGGGTCACATGATAGCCAGAGCTTTCAAGGGAATGACTGACAGGAGCATGTCTCCTGAGACACACTTATCTGAATTAGGGTGCAGCTCTCAGTGGCAGGCTGATTTCTTCCATCTCTCAGTATCATGTTTTCCACTTCCTTTTTATAGACTGTGTTGGAGGAGAGCTGAAATGGGACCAGAACCAGACAATATGCAGGAAAGGGTTTTTCTCATTCTTTTAATCAACCTTGTTCAAAATGTCCATTCTCTAGAATATAGTCTGGTAACATAAATTCTACCATTTATCTATACCTGTGATAGCCTGGTAAAGACAAGTGTCTTCAGGTCCCAAGGGTTGTGCTCCTGTGAAGGAAACCCTGAGAAGGAGACAGAAAGCGTCGAACACACCACACATCCATGTTGGGATTACACTGCAAGACACTAGACAGGAAAACTCATACTGAGTTTGCTCTGTACACCAAACAACCTGCTAGAGGCTGGCATATGAGGACGATAAGCCAGACAAAGTCTCTGCCCTCAGGGAACCCTGTCAGGTGCAAGCAGGGATGGAGAGGAAACCACTTTAGATGGGGCATCACGGAAGCCTCTCTGAGCAATGAGACCCTGAGGACTAAAAAGAAGCAACATGAAGAACAGCGGAAGAAGTTACCAGAGGACATGATGGTATGTGCGAAGTCCCCAAGGTGAGGAAGGACTTTGAAGCTTGGTGTTTTCTAGGAACCGGGAGGAAGCCACAGAGAATGGAGCAGGGGGAGGGGGAGAGGGTACCAAGAACTGGTGTACAGGAAGGACTCTGAAATTCAGTCCAAGTCAAAGGGAATTCTCTGGAAGATCAAAATACATTTTTTTTGGGAAATAATTTCAGATCTAGAGTGGCAAAGAGAATACAGAGAGTTCCCTTATACAATTTATCCAGTATAAGCAGGGAGATGACTTAATTTATGTTTTAAGAAGATGGTCCAGGCTACATGTGGGAATGAATCAGAGTGGGGTAAGACTGGAAATGGAGGACCAGTGAGAAAGCCTTGGCAGTGAGCTAAGTGAGAGATGGTGGGATGTGTTGCTGGCAGTCAGGATGGAGAAAATGAAAGAATTTGGGACTCGGGGTTGGATGGGAAACAAGGAGGGGGAAGATGAAAGAAAGGAAAACCAAAATGCCTCCTAAACACGTGGTCTGAGCAATAGGATGGATGCTGGTGACACTGAGCTATGGAAGGGTGGCAAGAGAGGGGAGCGTTTTGGGGAAAATCAAAGCTTCAGTTTTGTTGCTGTTCATGTGAGATTCCTGGAATCTGTAACATTCTATATAAATATAATTTATTATTATTACCTCTGGAAGAGAGCCTCGATTAGGGGCGTATTTGGATGAACTCTTCTTTCCAACTCTCAACGTTCACCCTTATAACTAGAAAAGCAATAATACTGAATATTACTGAAATGTCAGGTCCTTGACTGGATTCCCAAATTCAATTCATCGGATGGGTTTGAGCCATGGAAAAGATACATCAGTACGGCAAATACTTGAAGAGAGGAGCTCTCTGGATTGCACCCTGAAAAAGGAAATCAAACAATGACACAGCAATCACTGTCCCGAAAGCAAGCCCCCAGCAAGACTCTGACCTTGGGGCTCTGTTTCTCATTGGCTGGATATGCTGGGTTCAGCTGACTTACCTGGAAAGTGGAGACAAGATACTTTTTAAGGCCTTTGTGCCAATCACATGACTCGATGTTGATAAAGTGCCCTGCACAGTGCTTGGCATATAAATGTCAGTTCCTCTTCTACCCTCCTGTGCAGATTTCCTTGGTTAACAAAGGAATCTCTTGCATTTTAAAAACACTTTACAATTTTCAAAGCGCTTAGATGCAGTCTTAGAGCCTAGTGTAATTCTCAGAAATCAGAATAAAATAGAAGTGTTTTTTTCTCTTCAAACTGAGAAAACTTCAGAACAGTTCATTGACTTAATTTAGTACAGAATTAAGGGCTCTCAGCGTGGGCTGATATCCTTGGCCATCACATTAACCTGCATGGCCCCAGAATCTAATTATTCCACCACGTCACCACCCAGGCTGAAGGTCCTCGCTGACTTTGTGCAGTGAACTCTCCCCGTTTACTGCATCGTCAACTAGTGGCTTCTCACTCACTTTGGGTACAGCTTAGTTCAGGGAGTGTTACATAGTTCCACGCGGCCTTTATTCTCTGACAAGCTGGTGTGGGGCTGCCGTCACGGCCCAGGGCTCCGCTGCTACTTTTACTTTCTGCTGGTCCTCTCTGCACCTCCACCCTTCTCTACCCTTCCTCCTGGACCCTCAAAGCCCAGAGCTGCGCAGGTTGGTCTTGCCACACATTCACACCTTATCTTATTCATGCCTGAGTCGATGCTTGCTAAACTCTTCTTGTCTCCAGAGCACACACTTCCACTCTTTGCCTCACTCTCAAGCACTTGATATTCCTCTTAATGTGACTGAGGAATTGGAGGCCATGCAATCAGACTTTCCTCAACCATCTGATTCCTCATTATTGATTCATTGACTTATAACCATTCAATCATTCATTCAGTCATTCACTTATTCACAAATAATCATTCAATTATTCACTAACCTGCTTCCCTCCCTTCGTCCTATCTCTACGTGGAGAAGGAGGCAAGCAATCTTTAGAGCTACAGTTATTGGAAGTGTTAGGCAGATGGTCGGTGACTGGTATTTCTGGGTTGGGTACTATTATGGACTGCATGTTTGTGTCTCCCCCAAATTCATGTTGAAACTCTGCCCCACAATGCGATGGTATTAGAGGTGGAACCTGTGGGAGGTGATAGGATCAGAGGCGGTCATGATGGGATCCCTTATAAGAGTCACCAGAGAGTTTGCTGCTTCTCTCTGCTCTCTGCCATGTGAGGAGACAGCAAGAAACTGTCATCTACAATCCAGAAGAGGGCTTTCACCAGAGCCCCGCCATGATGCACCCTGAGCTTGGATTCCAGCCTCCAGAACTGGGAGAGATCAATTTCTGTTGTTTATAAGCCACCCAGTTTATAATATTTTGTTACAGCATCCCAAGCCGATTTATACAGATCCAAAGCAACAAATCCCCAAGGCTGAGGGTCACTCCTTCAGTAGCTGCACTCCCCTGCCCCCACCCAACAAGTACAATCACTATCAAATGTAGAGTTGGTTAGGCTCCAACAATGGGGCCACAGAAACTATCTTGTGCATCCTGTCCCGTCTCATGGATGAAGAAATGGAGGCCAAGAAGGGTGAGTTGGCTCTGTGACAGTAGCAGTGGGATGCAGTGAAATGGACCCTATAGAGTCAAGCAGGCAGGTATTCAATCCTCACTTTGCCAGCCTCTACCTGTGTGTCCTTGGGCAGGTGACATCTCTCTGAGCCTCACTTCTCATTGCAAAATGGGATCATAGCAGAGTTTTTGCGAAAATTCAAAAAAGTACCTGTAGAGAGCCTAGCTCAATTCCCTTACAAATAGTAGTTGCTCAATAAACAGTGGCTATTATTAGCTGAGACCCAAACCCAGGAACCCAAATCCTTAGTCTAGCAGTTTTCAAACTCTAAAGAAGATTGAAAATCATCAGGGAGGCTTGTCAATTTGTGAAGGCTACCTGCAAAGGTTCTGATTCAACAGAACTGGTCCATGAATATGGATTTCTACCAAACAATCGAGTGATTCTGACGTACGTGGGTCACAGCACTCTGGGAACTACAGCTCCTCCACCTGTGTTAGCAGCTTGCATGTACTTCGTGCTCCTGAAACCTTTATGAAGTAAATTATAGTCAGATTCTCTGTATCAATTCTCTATTGCTAATAACAAAACACTTCTAAAAAGTAATGGTTTGTTATTTTTCACAATTCTGTCGATTGTCAGTTTGAGTGACTCTGGGCTCACCTGGGTCCCTCATGAGGCTACATCCAGCTGAGGCTCGGCCAGCCGGCCAGGCCCCCTGGGCTTCTCTCTCCGAGGTGTCTCTCATCCTCAAAGAGGCTAAACCCAGCTTCCTCACATGGTGGCAGCAGCATTCCAAGAAGATTAGCCTCATTGAACAAGCACTTATCAAGTTTTTAGTCTGTGTTACATTTGTTGACATCTCATTGGCCAAAACAAGTCACATGACCAGAATCAACATGAGTGGGTGGTTCCTGCAGAAATGTGGCTGCTGGGAGGCATGATTTATTGGCAGGGTTGCAAGATAAAATACAGGACAACCAGTTGGATTTGAATTCCAGAGAAGTAAAGAATAAAAATTTTTTAAACCTAAGTATGTCCCATGTAATAGTTGGGAAATACTTACACTAAAAATTATTCTTTGTTACTTTTTTTAGTATAAATATGTTCTATGCAATATTTGGGACATACATATACTAAAATTGTATTCTTTGTCTATCTGAAATTAAAATTTCCTTGGTTACCCAATATTTTTATTTGTGAAGTCTGGCATCCCTATATTGGAAACCATTAATGAAATAATCTATCACCTGCACTATTGTGCAGGTGATAGGTTATTAACCTTTACTTTTTTAACCTTTACTATAAAATTGCTGCTTTGGGCTTTTTTGCCTCAGATTATTTCAAAGAATGAATGCTTGCTTCTTTGCTGTTCCTGGGTACTAAGAGCTCAAGTATTTTAAGTTCTCCTACTCAATGTTTTCTGAATTTTCTAAGAAGCAGCTCCCACTTAGCTCTAGACTCCTCATGTGTGGTATCTTACTTACGCCTTGAGTACCTTCTCTTCTGAGTCAGGTTTGCCTCTGGAGTCACCCCACTTCTCCATTTTTCCTGAAGCAATTCTCTCCCACTGGGGCCATCCTGCCTTCTAGACACAGTCTCTTCACCTTTTCTGTATCATGGATTCCTTCGGCATCTGGCATAACCTATGGACCCCTTCTCTGAGTGATGCTTTTAAATGCGTAACATAAAACACAAAGGAATAGCAAGGATTTATATCGAAAACTCAGTTATCAGAATATTGATAAAACAAAACAAAAAAGCATTGCGATGTAGTAACGTATGTACCTCCTTATGAACAGATTAAATAATCGTCTGGAGGCAGGTCTCCTTCAAATCAGTAGGTGAGGGTAAACAATATTCCAAGTTATCTGCAACAGCTGTAATATGATATAAGGTATCTTGATTCTCTTGATGACAGATTCTAAGGTACTGAAAGAAATGCCAAATATCAAAGGTTAGTGAAAATAAACATGATTTTTTTTTTTTCCATCCAGCTTCATAGACCCTGGATTCTATCACAGCTTCCCAAGGGATCCAGGTTAAGGACTTTTGCATCTAGAACAATCTGAATCAATCCTCTATTCTCTGGTCCTCTTCTACCTCCTCCCTACGGCAGAAGCATCTCATTTCACTTTGAAACTACAGCTGATTAGCTACAGGTAAAAGCATTGCAAAGCAATGATAAGTTAAGCAAGTTCAATGTTCTGACCTTCAAAAAAAATTAATGGGCATTTTGGAGGCATTATCCAAGGGACGGAGTAGAGTCCTTCATGATATTTCTGTCCAGTTGGTCTTCACCTGTTTTCGGGACTGGGGCTTTCCATGTTATGCTCCCAGAATTAATTCAAGCCATGATCTGTGATTTTAGCTTGTAATTACTGTTTGAACCAAATCGTTCTTCTGCCTGATCTGATTATTTATTATCATAGACTTGTTTACCTAACACCATTTCCTCGGTAAGTGCTTCGCCATCTTCACTGAGATGACATCACTGATGGAATGTTCTTCCAGAAGGGGTGATTGATTTAATCTCTTCTATCCTCCTCTCCTCAGGGACTGGGCTTCTCTTTGCATCAGGATACTACCCTTTCTGCTTTCACTGCTCCCTCACTGGCTTTGTCATTCTCCTCTGCTTCCTTGCTATCCTCTGTCTGATTTTGAAATAATGGAGTGCCCCTGGGCTCAGTCCAGGTTCCTTTTCTCATGTGTGCTCTTGTCTTGTGTGATCTCATCTCATCTATCCCATGCTTTTATAGACCCTGTATTTGGTGATAATGCTGCAATTATTATCTCTGGACCCGACCTTCCTCTGCCCCAGATTTCCACGGCCTTTATCTCTTCCACATCCAATTCAGCATCTTATGGACATCGCAGGTGTAACATGGGCAAACTTTTCACACTTTTAATTTCCAAATCTGTCTTTCCACTAGACCTCTCCATGTCCGTAAATGTCAGCATTATCCAGCCAGTAGCTCAAGCAAAACGACTAGAAGTCATTCTGAGGTTCTTTATTTCCCTTAACCCTCTGCAATGGCGAGTCCTGTTGCCTAACACTCGCCCCAGTTCTGACCACCTCTTAACCGTCTCCACCATCAATACCATTGTCTCTCATCACCTCCTACCCAGATTGGTGCAATATCCTCCTAATCAATCCCCCCGCTTCTCCTCTTGCCCCCATTATCTACTCTTTACAAAGAAGCCAGAGTGATCTTTTCAATTAGATTATGCCATTTCCATGCTTAAATCCCTCCACTCACTTCCCATTGCTCTTAGAATAAAATCCCCACTCTTGAGTGGCCCATACATTTCTATCCCGTTGATTCTTGCAAACCTCTTGGGCCTCAGAACTTACCACGTCCCTCTTCACTCACTGAGTTCCAGCCACACTGGTTGTCTGTCTGTCCTTGAATGTCACCCACTCAGGGCCTTTGCACTTTCTCCCCTGTCTTCCTGGAACCTGACGCTCTCATAATTGTGCCCCCTGATGCTTCCCACCTGCAGCACGCAGCTCATAGACCACTCACTCCCTCAGGGATGCCTTCCACGGCCTTTGAGCAGCCTTCTCAGTCATTGCTATTGAGCAAACTGCCCCAGTCACTCAACCTTCCATTGTCCTGTTTTGGTTTCTTCACAGCTCTTAGAACTCACTAGAGTTCCACTGCTCATGTATGGGCTCACTTATCTATTCACTGTCTCCTCTCCAGAATGTAAGCACAACAATTGCAGAGCTTTTGTCAAGGGAAGCCCAGTCGTTGGGTTTGGAACATGCTCTGTTGGGATCAAAGCGGGTTTCTGGAAGCAGTAGTGTCTGGGGAATTCCAAAGCAGTAGCTGGAGGAAGCCAGATACAGGGCTGGGGTGGTGAGTGGGGAACTTTTCTAGGTGGAGGAAGAAGCACATGAGGGTGTGGTGTTTCCAGAAAAGTGTAAGGAGCTCAGCAGGCCTGGAGTATAACCTGGAAGAGGGAGTTGTAGCAAGAGACAGGGCCAGAAAGGCTGGCAAGGGCCAGGTCATGAAAGGTCTCCTGTAGCATGTAGAGGAAGGTAATAGGGAGTCATCAAATGTTACAAGTAGGAAAACAAACAAACAAACAAACAAACACAGTTCTGTTTGCATTTCACAAAGATCGCTTCTAGTTGTTGGAGAATGGCTTAGAGAGGGTGATGGGTGGAAATAGGGAGGCTATATTTTCAGGACTAAAATTTAGGACAAGAGGTAGGAAAGAGGGACCTTTGTCTCAGTTCCTGGAATAAGAAGCAATTTGACACCTGTAGTAAAGACACTAAGACATTGGATGCTGACCTCTCTGCTAAGTGTAGCACCCCCCCGTCTTCAAAAATATAGATAATTTCCTTCCTTCCTTCCTTCCTTCCTTCCTTCCTTCCTTCCTTCCTTCCTTCCTTCCTTCCTTTCTTTTTGTCTAGATGACTGCTATGGTTGAATTCTTTTGTTTTTCATATACTTCAATTGGATTAAAAGATGGCAACTGCTGAGTTTCTAGATTTTTCTTTTCTAGTTTAGTTACCTCTGTCAGTTGTGTCCTTTCGTGCCATTGAATGACCCCATAGGGCAAAGTTCTGTGGTCCCAAATGCTTTTACTGCCTGTCTGGCTGGTCCCTGAGTAACCACCCAGTCTGCGACGGATGGATTTAGGGGTTTACTGAAATCCTAGCCATTAAGCTGTTCTTGTGACAGTTGGATTATGTCCTGTAATTGCCCCAACTTGAGACCAGGTCCAGGGTGGAATGGGAGTGGGTATGTGTAGGAGGGAAGTGTGAAATAGGACAGAGAAAGGACAGACCCTAGTGCTGGGGGCACAGCACTGCTCAGCAGGAGTGGAAACAGGACAGCCTGGTAGGCATCCAGGGCACCTTCCTTCCTTTAATTGCCAAGTGTCAAGTGAATGAGCCCTTCTACCTGCTGGGAAGTGTACATTCAACAAAGAGCCTCTGGACGGGGAGGAAGAATTATCCCGTGCAAGGGAGCAAGGAACTCTCATGAGTTCTATGGCTGAAAGGCTTTTGAGATTCACCTGTGTAGACAATCCCTACTTACCTTGCTGCACTGGGGAAAACAATAGGACTGGGGGAGAAACGAGCATGGTCAGATTCACAGAGCTGTTGAGGAACAAGCGTAGATGGGTCTCCTTGGTTTCATTTAAGAATGTTTTTGCCATTCCTCTCTTGAAGTACGTGTCACTGCGACAGTGGCAATGGGGTAGGATGTTGACTGTATTCCAGAAATGGTTAGGATGTCTGGCTTGGCGTGAGTCCTAGGCATCCGGGGATGAATTCCTGGACCACGTTCAGATCTTCGTTCAAATCCCAAGTCAGCCCAGAGCCCCTGCCCGAGTCACAGTTGCATCTCTCCAGTTACTTTCTTATCATTTCTCCTTGGCTTTCTCACAATTACTTTGAGATATATGTGGTGATCTGGAACCCAGAATACATTCCAAACTCCTTCTCAAGTTCCTTCCTGTAATATTGAGGTTGGAAAGCCAGCAGTTATATTTCCCAGACTCCCGTGGAGTTCTGGATGAAAACCAGGTTCCACCAATTACATTCATTTCCATGAAATTTGGAAGGTGGAGGCTGTCTTCTGCAGTAGCCAGGATGTTGGATTTCTGTGCAGCAGAGGCCCAGGCTTCAGTCACGGACTTTCTGGATGTGGAAAGGCAGTCGCTGCTGACGTGGCAGCACCAGTGGCTTCTTGATCTCTGGGTCACAGTGACAGCGGTGTATTCTTGAAATCAGTGGTCCTGGGGTGGCCTTCCTGACTGTGGCAGAGAAAGAAGCTCCCTTGGTGAGCAAATTATGACTGATTTTTAGAGGCTCCGCGTAGAATATTTTCTGCTAATCCTGTGGTAGATCATTTGCAAAAATGCCCACATTCTCTTATTCATCCCCAATATCCAGGCCTCCTTGCAGTGAGACTTCGCCATTCATCCCATCAAGAGATGGAGTCTGTTTTCCCACTCTTATCATTTGGACTTGCCTTGAAACTTGCTCTAACTTGTGTCCATTCTGAGCCTGCACCTTGAGAGGACTTATATGCATTTTCTCTTTTGCAACCCTCCCAGCAGCCATGTGACAAGCTCAAGGATGATAAATAAGTGGCTCAGTGTCCTCATCACACTCAGCCAACAGCTGGTCAGTAGCCAGAGGCAGAGCTGCTTAACTAATTCGCAAGTGACCACAGGCAAGAGTGAGCCAGCGAAGCCCAGAAGAACCGCCCAGCTAAGCCCAACCCAAATTGACAGCCCACAGAATCATGAGCTGAGCTAAATGGCTCTTGGTTTAAGGGAGAAACTTTGAAGTGGTTTGCTACACAGTAAGAGATAACGGAGAATATCTAATTCCAGGAATTAAATCCATTATTGCTTAAATAGCTAGCGTGGTTTTCGTTGCTTGTGATTGAGCTTGGACTGATAACACTTATATTCAACATTTCCACAACCAAGCTCATCATATTCCCTGACAAAACTCTGGTTATCTTCTGGAGTTTCCATCTAGTCATTTGCAACTCTCCCTTCTCCTTGACCCTTGCATCTGATCGATCACTGAGATTTATTACTTCCCAAGTATGCATTGTTCTATTCGCTGGCCACAACACCAACCCACATCATCTTCATTTCTGGCTGGGATACCAATTGCCTCCCCATTGGTTTTCCTGCTTCCATCCTTGGCCTCTCCCTATCTCTTCTCTACAAAGCCGCTGGGCTGATATTTCAGAAATGCAAATTTGATCGTGGTGTACAAATCTGTCCATGATGTGCTTCACCAGCCTCATAAGGTACCACTCTTACCCTCTGTCTCCAAGCTATAGACCCTCTCCTTTTCCTTCCGTTTCTAGAAACTTCTTTTCAACTTTCCATCTCAAGGCCTTTCCACATGCTATTCCCTATGCTTGCAACAGCTTGCCTGTTTACCTGGTTATTTCCCACCAACCTTCAGAACTCAGCAAGAATGTCATTTGGTCCTCAAAATGTACAATGATTTCTCCCCTTCTACACACACACACCACACTCACACACACACACACACTCACACCCTACAGACAATGTCAAATCATCCATTGTATGTTCCAACAAATATTGGTGTGATCGTAAGTAAATGATGGCCTTTTGTAAATACTTGTATATGGTCCTTTTCCTCTGTGAGGTCCCTTGAGGAGACAGGCATCGGTTAGTGTTTATTCTGAGTGGTTAGCAAGATGCATTTTGTACAGGAGATGCTCAAGAAATCTGTGAAATGAAGGAGTAAAGGATAGGCTTGTCTCCTGTTGGCTGCTGTTCAGCAGAGTAGACACACATACACACAACTCTCACTCGGTGCTTCTCAGTCCGCAGATTCCTATGCTTCGTTCCCATATATTATTGCTTTCATTGAAATTTTTATTTTCTTGTGATTAATAAATCACTTAACAAATTTTATTTTAATGTACCGTAAGCGTCAGTGCAGTTGTTTTTTGTAAGTACTTGGGCTTGTGTGTCAGTGATTGCTGTACATGCTGACTTAACAGACTTTTAAGTGTATGAGACATTCTTGTTCACGTAGGCACAATGTTTTACAGTGGCTTTCTAGAACTCACTCACCTGGGATATCGAAACTTCATACCCTCTGACCATTATCTTCTCCCCCGGTCCTGGGCAACCGCTGTTGTGCTCTCTGTTCCCATGACTTTGACTATTCTAGGTACCTCATATAACTGGAATCATGGAGTATTTATCCTTCTGTGACTCGCTTTCTTCACTTAGCATAACGTCCTCAGGGTTCTTGCATGTTGTCACATATGGCAGGATTTCCTTCTTTTTGTAAGGCTGAATAACATTCCATTATAACATATGAGTTCTGACAATTAAGTTTGTGAACTCATCCTAGAAAAAGTGCTACATACCTCCCTCTCATTGCTGAATATCTATGGTCACTTTCGAAGTCCTCCCCTTGGGAAGCTATGCACTGATGCCAGTGCCTAGTCCACCCTTCAAAGCAATTCTGGAACTCTTTTCCTGGAATGGCCATCAGAGCTGTGATTGTATTACCCTTGATGTCCTGAATGTCATAAAAATGTCTTCCTTTCAATATTTCCTTTATCTTCAGGTAAAGAAAGAAGTCATTGGGGGCCAGATCAGGTGAGTGGGAAGCGTGTTCCAAGATAGTTATTTGTTTACTGCCTAAAAACTCCCTCACAGAGAGTGCCATGTGAGCTGGTGCATTGTTGTGATGCAAGAACCATGAATTGTTGAAGAAAAGTTCAGGTCGTCTAACTTTTTCACGCAGCCTTTTCAGCATTTCCAAATAGTAAACTTGGTGAACTGTTTGTCCAGTTGGTACAAATTTATAATGAATAATCCCTCTGATATCAAAAAAGGTTAGCAACATCATTACAACAAGTTCACGAACTTGTACTTGTCAGACCTTGTATATATGTTCCAATATAATATATATGAAATATATATGTCAATACAAATATTACATATAAAGAAATGTGGCATATTAAATAGTATATATAATAAAATTATATATTGTGTATAATAAAATGATATAATGTATTATATATATATAAAATATTCCAATGCCACATTCTGTTTATCCATTTATCCCGTATATTCTGATTCAGTAGGCCTGGGCTTGGATCTCAGCCTCTGCCTTTTTAGCAGGAGTCTGAAGGAAATCGCCATTGACCACACTTGGCGAACAGTCTAAAAGAGGGCTTTACAGGTGCGGAACTCAGCCTACAAGTGTCCTATTTTAACAGGGAGTCAAGCTTTTCCTGCATGAAGTATTTAAGTGAATGGCATGGAACGAAATTTCCCGAGAGCAGCTTTCTTTTATGGATCAGGGATACTTGTGGGTGGGAGAAAACAAAGCTCATGTTAATGTCCCACTTGAGACGTGGGAGGCAATTTGGCCACTGGAAAGAGGGAGCACAGGCTTGGAGTTTCTTTGGTTTTGAGTTTCCTCTTTTCAAACTAATTATATAACCTTGTGTGAGTTATTTTACATTTTCTGAGTCTCAGTATCTTCATTTATCAAATGGAAAGGATGATGAGAAAATAATCCCTATTGTATCGTGTTCTGTATTAGGAATATCACAGGCAATATACTTAGCCCAGGCTTTGGGTTCCTGGTGAATACTCAAGTGGTGAATTGTATTAGGAATGTTGAATGGTCAAGCAGTACGTAACTATTGTTTTTCCTAACTGAAACATCAGGCTTCAGAGGGAGAGTTGACAGACTAAGGGAAGGCGTGTTGAATTTGAAAGCTCACTCTACCTTTTATTAGCTGTATGACTTTCAGCATTTTACTTTCTGAACCTCAGTTTGTTCATCTTTAAATTGGGGGTAACACTATGTATCACATATTCTTACAACCCAAGTTAAGTAAGTACATAAATAAAAGCTAGGTAAAGAACTAAGCATCGTGGCTGAACATATTGGGTGCCCAATACATATTTACTTAGCAGCTTCCAGCATTGGGATTCAAGGAGTGCTCTTAGCTATGGGTACCCACCCACTGTGGAAGAAAAGGGCTTAGGAATCACAGGAAATAGAGGAAACTAACATTGACCAATGGCCATATCTCTGTGAAAGTTGTGAGACTCTGGGAACTTTGTCAGTTAAAATACAAGATTCATTTGCTGCCATAGATGCAAAATCCAATGAAAATATGCTTGAGAAAAAATAAAAAAGCATAGTTTATATAATGCATGTCATGTAATTGACACAAGTTCACAGGTGGGCCGGTTTCAGACATGGCTGGATCAAGTGGCCATTAGGCTGCAGTCATGCTCTCCCATCTTGTGGTGCTGCTTCTCCCTGTTAGCTCCATTGGTGGGCTCTCCATCAGTGGTGGCAGAGTGGCTTCCAGCAGCTCCTGACTTTTATCCTGTCCTCCCCTCCATTCAAGCAGGAAGAGCATTCCTTGTCCTGAAATTCTTCAGCATAAGCTCTCAAATGAATGATGGTTGGATTGATCTGGGTCATTTGTCCATCTACAAACCCATTACCATGAACAGAAGGATGGGTACCATGGTTGGCACAGGCCTGGGCCATGTGTCTACCGCTGAATCTGACATGGCTGAGGCGAGCCATAACTCACATCTCAAGAACTGAGAACTACGGGGGGTGATGGATCCTGGCCCCCCAAATGTCAGTGTTATCAGAAGAGAGAATGGATGCTAGATAAGTAAAAACAATAGATCCCACTGTATTTATTTCCCTCGTGTGCTGTTTTCATTCACTCCTGACTATTTCCCAGTCCTGACACCCAGGAAGAAAGTACTGTGTGCTCGTTTCCCACAATGAAATGTGGGAGCCAGGACTCCATCCTAATTTGAAACCAGTCTTTGGTGGGAGACAAATCTGAGTGAGAGAGACCGTTGTGGCAGCAGTGAAGAGAGATGGGAAGCAGGGGAAGTCCCTGAAGGCTGTAGGGAGGGGGAAAGGACCCATGGAAAGTCAGCCTGAGAGAAATGGATGTACTTCAACAGGCACGGTTGTTGGGCACTGACCATGCCATCCAACTTCTCCCCTCCAACCCCCACTTGCATCACCAATGCAGCTTAGGGGGCAGGGCACCCTGCTCTGGCCTGAGTCCTTCCTCTTTGCTGACACCATCGTGCCCTGTGGGTCATCTGCTGGAGGACAGTCACCCTTCTGGTGAGGCAGGGCTGTATTCGGTGGGTGGCCCATTAAGCTGTGCCCCATGGGGGCCAGAGTTATTAAAATAGACTCCATCCCCAGGAACTGAGCACAATACATTGACTAGCCTCTACCTCAAAGGCAGCAGCCAGACTGCAGCAGTACCAGGCTTCCTGCACTCAGCATTTTCCTCGTAGAAAACAAGATCCCTAAATGACTTTCCACATCCTCCCTTCATCTGCACACCCTAGAGATCTCCAGCAGCCCTTGCCAGTTGGTGCATTTGCTCCATCTCTGTTCTCATCCATTTTTCTTCTTGTCATGGAAAAAGACTTAACAAAACACTCTCATTAATAATTCTGATTCCCTGTAAATGGCCAAATCCCCAGGGAAGCCCCTTGGCTGCGCTGCCCACATTGCCTCCTCCCCCCCACAACCCCCCACCTCCCTCACTGGAACACACAGCATCTCGTTCTGTTCTGTCAGTCCAGACGTGGTAATAACGTGCAGCTTTGTACATCCCGGCTCCCCAGTTAGTAATCACTCCCTCCTGATAACACTGAAGTGCTTTCTAACTTGGGACTTTTCTTTCCAAAACAATACTGACATTTCTTAAAGGAGCAATTTCATCCACTTACGGAGGAGCCGACCCCAACGCAGAGGTCACCGGTAGGTACAACTACGATTCACTAAGAATCTGGAATGACAGTCTTTTGTAAAAGCTTGCTGTTTAATTTGAAGCTCCAAGGGCAGTGCTACAGCATGTAGACCAGTGGTTCTCAACCCAGTGAATTCCTGCCCATTGCCCCCAGGGGACATTTAGCCATGTCTGCAGACAATTGTCACACTTTGGTGGTGGTGGTGGGTGTTACTGGCACCTGCTGTGTAGAGAACAGAATAAACATCTGCCAATGCACAGGACAGCCCCCTGCAACAAAGCATATCCAGCCCCAAAAGGCAATAGTGCCAAGGGTGAGAGCCCCTGATGCATTCTAAGGAGGGTTATGATTGAATCATTAGTTCTTTGATTCATTTACCCATTTTGCACTTGACTATGAAGCATCCACGCTGTGTCAGACACCATTCTGTATGTCAGGGATTTAATGGTGACCAAGACAGTCAAGGGACCTGTTCCCATGGAAAAATTTTCTAATGGGAGATTCTGACAAAATGTACATAAACGAATAATGTAACTTAAAAGGTGATATACGCCACTAAAAAAAAAAAAAAGAGTGACTTTGAGATGGGACTGAGACCCTGTGAGATGGGGAGACCCTAGAATGCCTCCCCGAGGAGTCAGCATTTGATCTGAGACCTGAAATCTGAAAGGAAGCCAGCATATGAAAATCATGAGGCAAGGTGTTTTGGACAGAGAGGATGGCAAGTACAAAGGTCCTGAGGCAGAAAATCTAGCCTTGTTTGGGGAAGAGAAGAAAGACCAATGTGCCTGGAAAAGAGTGACTAGAAGGGAGAGCAGAAGAGATGAGAGAAGGGAGGCGTGGACCGATCTGAAGAGCAAGGTCAACAGATTTGATCTGTAAAGTACCAGATAGTAAATATTTTCAACTTTGTGGGCTGAACAGTCTCTGAAGCAACTCCTCAATGCTGCAGTGCAGTGTGAAAGCAGCAATAGACAATATGCAAATGAGTGAGCATGGCTATGTTCCAATAAAACTTTATTTACAAAATCAGGTGGAGGGCTGCAGTGAGCTGATCCCTGTGTAAGACGTTGTAGGACACGGGAATGGCTTTGAACTTTAAGTACCTATGGATAGTTTCATGCAGGAGAATAATGATCACGTTTAAATAATGTCCACAAGAATAACCCAGTCACTAGCTCTGTCACCTTAGACATAGCAAGTCACCTCTCAGGGCCTAGAATGTCCTCATTTGTAACATAAAGTTGTCCAGTTTCTCTCCTAGTTCGTGAGGACAGGGTGACACAGATGGAAGGAGTGAAGCATAGTTTGCAAATGTGAGTCATTGTGACTGTTAGAAGTGTTTCCGTCTGTGGAGGCCCCTCCAGCCCTCACAGGCATCTTTGCAACCTTCTAGTATGAGGGATGGCTCCATCTCAGAGCTGGAAGAGCTCCCTGAAACTCCAGGAGGCAAAATTACTCATTTGCGATAGCATAAGGCAGAAGCAGTTGTGTTGGGGCTCCCGCCCGCCTGTCTGCATGTTTTTCAGCTCAAATATAGACTCGGTGCTCACTGCCTCGTGGGTGCTGCTTCTCCCCTATGAACTTTATTTTCTTTGCAGAGGAGTCACTTCTCCATGGGGGAAAAAAGAAGCCACTTCCTCTGCCTTGTTATCCTGGGTGAATGCACCCTGCGGTCTGGCTGCTCAGTGACCAGGGGAGCTCAGAGCAAGTGAGCAGGATAGGAAGAGATGACCAGGAGCTGGGTCCTGAAAGGTGGACAGGTCTGCAGGGAAGGAGCAGGCTCTTGAGACACAGTGGGAAATGCTGCCTGCGGGGAGGCTAGCATGTATCCGTGGCTGCCCATTTCTTACAACAGGACTCGGAATCCTCGCCATGGCCGGATAGGATCGGAGCCCTCATTATTTTTCTGCCTCACCTCTGCCACTCGGTCTCTGCCTTGTGCACTCTGCTCTGGCCACCTGGCCTTGCAGCTCTGCAAAAATGCCAAGCACGTTCTTCTCTGGGCTCTTGTGAGCTGCTCCCTCTGTCCGGGTTAACTTTCCTCCAGCTCTTTCTTTGCTTACTCAGTCATTTCACATAAGTCTCTGCATCGATGTCACATCCCCCAAGTGGCCTTCCCAGACCGATCTATTTAAAATTGCACCCCACCCCACACATTGCTCTCTATCTTCTTATTCTGCCTTCTTTATTTCTTACAGCACATCATATAGTCCAACCTGATGTTACCGTGTTTCCCCGAAAATAAGACCTAGCTGGACAATCAGCTCTAATGTGTCTTTTGGAGCAAAAATTAATGTAAAACCGGGCCTTATTTTACTATAAGACCGGTCTTATATAATATAATTAACATAACATAACATAACATAACATAACATAACATAACATAACATAACATAACGTAACATAATATAATATAATATAATAAGACGGGGTCCTGTGTTGATTGTTGCTCCAAAAGACGCGTTAGAGCTGATGGTCCCGCTAGGTCTTATCTTCGGGGAAACTGGGTAGTAGGAGATTAATACATTAGTGTTGAATGATCGAAGACCTTCAGCGAAGATAGGACAGATGCCAGGTGCTGCCAGGCAGATGGTCTTTAGTGGGTTAGTCTGGTAGAAGTTGAGTTCTCTGGCAGGTGGCAGGAACACAGTAGTACGAGATCTGGGCACGTATAACATGCAGACTGTATTAGAGTCCACCTGGCTGCTAGAACAAATAACTCCCATATTTCAGTGACTGAAGACAATTGTTATTTCTCGCTCACATAATGGTCTGTTGTGGATTTTCCTGTTAATGGGAGGCTTCCCTCCAGTGATACAGAAACCCAGTCTCCTTCAGTTTTGTGATGCTGCCATCTCTAAGGGTGGTGACGTCCTCGGTGTCCAGCTGGAATTAGGGGGGAAGAGGTAGAGAAGGGATACCCACCTTTGCTTGGAGGACACTCTCCAGTTCTCGTCCCTTCCATTGGTGAGAACTGATCACATGTGTCTACCTAGCTGCAAGGGAGGCTGGGAAATGTTGCCTCTCACTGGGTATTGCTTCCCAACAACAGCTCTGTACTAAGAAATGCCTGCACTCTCTACCCCAAATGATGGTGGCTGTTTAGTTAGCTCTGTCAGATGGTCCACTTTCATTTTCTTTGCCGTCTCCTGCTTGGTCAGACTTGTCCAGCATTATTTCCTACAAACAGCCTGTGGATATATTCATGCTTCCCCTCCTACAGATCCTTTCTCTTGACTCTAAACATGACACGCCACCTTCTTCCCTTTACTATTGCCAAAGTATTTGAAAGAACTCTCGACTGATTTCCTGTTTCTCACATTTTACTTATTGCTTAGGTTACTGAAACTTCTGTGACTCAAAGTCATCAATGACCTTGTTGCTAAATCTGGTATATTCTTCTCAGTCTTAATTCTGTATGTCTACTCTACAAAATTTGACACTGTGGAACACATTTTCCTGCCTGGAGTTCACGTCTTTCCGAGTTTCCACTCTCCCAGGTCTCGTCTTACCTCTCTGACTGCCCTCTCTCAATACCATTCTGTTTTCTCAATGTTGGTGTAACCTGACTCCTGTCCTTGGGTCCACCTCTTTCCTCCTTCACTGTATTCTAGAACTGAAAATGCTTTGCATGGCTGAAGCCCTCTCTATTAGTTTCCTAGGGCTGCCATAACAAATTGCCACAAACTGAGTGGCTTAAAATAACAGAAACTTATTTTTTCACAGTTCTAGAGGCCGGAAGTCCAAAATCAAGGTGTGAGTAGGGTGGGTTCCTTCTGAAGGCTCTGAGGGAGAATCCATTCTATGCTCTTTCTTCGCTTCTGATGACTCTGACAAGCCTTGGTCTTCTTGGCTTGCAGATGTGTCACTCTAATTTCTACCTCCATCTTCACATGGCTTTTCCTTTGTGTCCTCTGTGGGTCCCTCTCCTCTCTCTTATACGAACATGAACTCAGGGCCCACTCTAAGTCCAGGATGATTTCATTTCAAATTCCCTAAAAGTTAATAACATTTCCAAATAAGTTCATATGCACAATTACTGGGGGTTAGGACTTGGACATACTCATATCTTTCTGGAGGAGGCTAGTCAAATCATTGCACCTCCCAAATTTGTACCTCTGTCACCAGCTTTTCTCCTGGGCTTCATCCAGACAAACAATTTTCAACTTCCGACCACACATCTCCACCCACAGGGCACAGAAGAACCTCACATGCACATGTCCACATTGACACTTATGATTTTTTCTCCTTAACTCTAATTGTTCTTAATTTTCTCCTGTGGTGGATGGCTCACCATTTGTCCATGCTTACAAGCTAGAGGCATAAGACTCACCCCGGATTCCTTCCTCTCCTATCTCCCACCTCCAATCAGGCACCAAGATGTATTGATCTGACTGGGAAATACCCCCCAAACCTCTCCATTTCTAGCATTTCCTTCTGGGTGCAGCTCTCCATACTTTTCACCACTGGTTTGCCCCCAGCTCCTTCATCAGCTTCCTTCTCGCCTTCCTCCAGTTTATCGCGGATACGGCTGCCAGAGTTTCCCACCTACAGGTTATGAATCTGATCATGTTAGAGGTCCATAATCCTTTATCGAAAACTTGGAGTGTTCCAAGAATGCTTTGTCTTTGCATTTAAGAAAAGCAAGGTGCAGCATGTTACATAGGTCTAGCATGGGCCGCCCCCCATAATTAAACACAGAAGAGTAGAATGTGTGACTATTCACGTGAAGAGGGACAAATAAAGACTATAAATAGCCTCATGTGAGTCAGTCGAGTCAGTGTTCGCTGCCAGAAGAGTTTCGCCAAAGTGATGAAACGGAGCTTCAGTTGTCAGCGTTTAGAATTTCAAGATTATGGACAACGGATTGTGGCCTTGTACTCTTTGTCTTGAAATTCTGTCTGCTTCTGATTGTCTCTTTTAGCAGAATTTGAAAACTGGTGGCTTACAACTGGCCTATGGCCTACAGGCATGTTGTGTTTGCCCGTCACAATATTTTCAAACATCTCAGATCGAAAACCGTTAGGAGGAAACATGCACCTAACAGTTTATCAAGTTGGCCAGCTTCCGACCAGCACATACCATCTCAACAACCCATGGCTTCACACATTCACCTTTTCTTCTTATCCCTACAGGTATTTAACCTGAGTTGCCTGGTCTCTAAGCTAATAGCCACATGCATTGTGCCATGCAAGAGTCTGCAAATCAGAGTCCCAGGTTACTTCTCCAGGGTCACCCTGATCCCTTCCCTCATGTCGCCCTCAACCTCCGTCCGATCCTGGGCATAGCATATTATCCAGGTGGGTGGAAATCCTTGGAATAGAAACTCCTTGCCTTGGCGTATGCTCTTGCCTCTGCCTTTTTTTACCACTATATTTCTGGAATTCAAAATTCATTTGCTCTATGAAAAAATCTGTGGAAGACCTACTTACCAGTCCCTTGGAGGGTTCTAGGGCTACAGCAAAGAATCACAGACAGATCTCTGCCTTCATAGAGCTTACATAATCTACCATATTTAGCCTGCTCAAGTCATCGTAGTAGTCTTATATTAATGAATGTACTACTAATGCCATGTCACTCAGATGGCTAAGAGTTTGTTCTCAATCTACCATGGCATTTGTTACCCAATGTATTGTATTTACTTGTTTACCTGGCTGTGCTCTCCACAGGGTGTGAGTTTCTGGAGGCCAGAATTAACCTCTTGTAGCTCCCATGAGCCAGTCGCCACATCCACAGCTCTTTAGCAGTCGTATTTCCTAGATTTGCTGTGTCCCTATATTCCCAGGGCTTGTTCTGCCTCAACCTAATTTTGGATACCCTGAGTCACCCACTGTCCAACTGCTAGGTCAATGTGACAGGCTTACATTTTTGTTATGGCAGCCTCTCACTTTCAACTACTAACTTCTGTATTAGTCAGGATGGAGCAGGGTATGCTCCTATCATAACCATAAGATTGTGGTGCTTCAATACAACGCACGTTCATTTGTGCTAATACTGTACAGAGGGTGCCAAAAAATGTACACACATTTTAAGAAAGAAAAAAACTGTGTTTATTGTAATACTCAATATATACCGATAACAAAAGGTGAATGCAAGTCACGTTTGACTTCTGCAATTACAAGAGCGTCCAGACACTTCTGATTACGGCGAACTACTGCTTAAGCATAGATAACATCTCTTAAAATGTGTATTCATTTTTTTGGCACCCCTGGTATGTCCCACATGGATGAGAAGGAGGCTCCCTCTTTACAGATGCTTCCACATTCATGGTGGAAAACAGAGAGAAAGAGAGAGAGAGAGAGACACTGGCTCTTAAAGCTTTTACCTGGAAGTGACACAGGCCATCTCTGTTTACAGTTCATTGACTAAAGCAAGTCAGTGATTACATGAAACTTTCAGGGCATGAGGAAGTACTCAGAAGGGGGAGGCCAGGATGTTTGTGATTCTACCCAATCACTGCCATCGCTAGCCTCCATTTGTCAGCAGCTGGCACATAGCAAGGCCCTCCCTTCTAGAGGATCAGAGGCAATAATCCCTTAGGTTTATGCCCTGAGGTTTACATTTTGAAAGACCCAGGGTCTCAAGCTAGGTTATTAAGGCAGGGTAAGGCAGGGTTTGACCCCTTAATAAGGATGAAGCTTAAACATAATTCATGGAACTGAGGTGCTAGGTGGGAATTCAATCACAGGAGCAAAGTGAGAGTCTTGTCTCTAGACCTGGTGGCACACATACAGCTAAGCAAAGATTCTGGAACTTTGGTTAAATTATTTGGGTAATAACGTAGAGCTCCTTCAATTTCCTGTGACTGAACCATAATTAATTAATTGAACACTTACTATGTGCCAGGCCTCATCTTGGATTACGAGGCCCACTGCCACCTGATCCCTGCCTATTTCTTGCCCTGAGTTTGCATCATTCTCTCTCTCCTTCCTCTTCCTTTGGTCCCACCCCATGGGTGACATTTCTGTTCCTGAAAGCACATGATCTCCCCTTGTCTGGACCACCTTCCCTTTTCAGCTTTTGGTGACCGGTTCCTTCTCATTCAGGCCTCAGCTTAAATACCACCCTATTTCAGCCCTCCTGTTAAATGTGTTCCCACCTCGTCTTAGAGGAGGGCTTGGCAAACTACAGTCCGAGAGCTTTCCCTATTTCTGGAAATAAAGTTTCATTCCGTATTCCTTTACATATTGCCTGTGGTTGCTTTCATCCTACAACAGGTGAGTTGAGTTGTTGTGACAGAGACCCAGTGGCCCACAGAGCCAAAATATTTCCCTTCTGGTTCTTTACAGAAAACATTTGCCAGACGCTGCCCTACAGTCACTCTCTAGCAATCAGGGATATTTTCCTCATGACCCTATTCTGTGAAATCCTCTTATTTGTAATTTCAGCCTCCCTTTCCCCACCTGAATGTGAATTCCATGAGAGTAGGGACCTTGCCTCTCTCTTGTTCATGGCTGCAGCCCCAGAGTATTTGGAGGCATTCAATAAATAAATTTTGTTTGCATGACTCAGTAAATAGATGCTGGGTACACATTGTTAGCAAATTGGTCTGAAAACCTGGGAGGGGCTCAGTTTGCCCAAATGTGCACCAATGGAGGGGGAGGGAAGGGAGAATGGGTGGCGAGGTGCGGTACATAGCCCATCTTTGGGTGTTGGTCAACCAGCCACCATCACCCGCCCCCCCCATCTGTTATTTAAACTATGAAAATAAAGTACAAGAAATCAGCTTCACTGCCCAGCCGAGGATTCAGTGGTGTGTGGTCTACCACATGCTCTTGTAGTAACGAGGCTCTCAACCTCCTCCTCAAAGGGCTCCAGCAGCCATGAGGCCAAAAAGCGTGTAGTGGGCTCAGGCCACTTCCATCCAAGACTCAAAATCCCCTCTGCAATCAGCACTTCACTAAAGTGTCACAGTCTCCCCCACCCCCCCATGCCCTGGCACTATTGACGCATACAGTGCTTTACCATCCCCGAGATGGGACTGCTTTGGGTGGAAGCCCTCATCCCCACACAGCGCTTTCCTGTGTACATATGGCCACTGACCTTTCCTGCCAGCTCCTCGTTGTCACTCAGGTCTCAGCTCAAAGGTCACCTCTTCAGAGAGGCCACCCTGACCCTTTGTCTAGAAGAAACCCCAGTAGCTCTCTTATACCCCCCTGCATCATTTTCCCTGCAGCACGCATCACTATCGAATACATCTTGTTTCTTTATTTCTGTACTTGCTTCTTATTTCTCTTGCCTTGTTCAGTGCCTTGGCCCCAGGGCCTCGAACTGAACCCAGCGCAGAGAAGGCTCTTAAGAAACAGCCATTGAATGTCTGAATGCTACTTATTCACAATGATACATCTTTGTTAAAGACCCGGACACATCCTGGTCATTCATTCATTCATTCATTCACTCAATAAATTTCCTCAGTGTCTGCTAACTGCCAGCCTCTGTGCTCGAGGCTGCGGGTAGAGGCAGGACGACAATCCTTGTCGTTAGGTAACCTTTCCCGTGGGCGGAGGATAGATACAGCTGTGTAGCAGGCAGACTGTTCAGCCTGGTAGGCACAAGAGCAGGCCTGTGAACAGCAATAAAAGTCCTGCAGGAGCACGGGGAATGGGTACTTATATTCCCTGATGGGGTGGAGAAGACTCTGCAGAGGAGGGAACATTTCAATTGGGGTTTGAAGGATGATTAGGAGTTAGGCGATTGTTAGCAGTAGGGTGGGGGGCATGGAAAAGATATGATACCTAGTCAAAAAGCAATTTTCCAAAAGTAGAACTAACAGAAAGGAAAAGGAGGAGGGATGGGTTCCAAGGCTTTGGTTCTGTGATCTGCCCAGTAAGGAAAAGAGGGGGAGGGGAAGAGAGAGAAGTCACGAGGAAGAAAAGAGGAGGAACAGATATGAATGGCCATCCCAAGTGACATGGTCTGTGATGCTATTTTTCTTCCAATCAGTTACTCAGCAAACACTGAGAACCCAATGTGCCAGGTGCCCGGGAGAAGTCATGAACACAACGGGTAACTCCCTGCTCTTGGGTTCTTCACAGTCAGTGGAGGACAGATTTGAGGACAGGAAGGCCAGTGTGAGTGAGATCCATCTGGGCAGTGCTTTCTCTGGGAAAGGCACCCTCTATGTGCTAGCCTACGTGGTGTAGTGAGTGGCAAAATGCACAGGTTCTGGAGCCAACTAGACCTAGGGTCAAATCTGCCTTAAGCGAGTCTCAGTGGTCAAATAGGGTTAAAAATGAATGTAGGTGATGAATGGAAATAATGCACGTACAATGCTTAGCGCTGTCCACACGTTGCAGATACGCAGCTCGTACCGGCAGTTGCTACTATTGTAGCCTCTATTTGTTGAGCCCTCATTATGGGCCACGTCATGTGCTAAATGCTTTACTTAGAGTGTCCTGGTTAATCCGTACATGTCAACGACAGAGGTAATATTACTATCATTATTATTGACATTTTACAGATGAAGATGCTGAACAGAGTAGTTAAGTAACTTTCTTGGGGTCACACAGCTTGGTGTAGGTCACTCCCAAGCATTCTGGATACCTTGTTCCTCCCTGACAGCCACAAAAACCCTGCTGGTCCCCTAACCAGGTCTAGGCATCTAGTTAACAGACAACTGATGAGACATCAGACCAAAATGACTGAGACTTTCTTCGTAACCCTCTGACCCCTTTTCCTGACTCTTCTGCCTGTTGGTTGTTACCTTAGGCCTGCAGCTGGCCACTTTCTGAGCCTCAGTTTCCATACGTGTAAGTGAGGGAGCTGGGCCAGGCACCCTGAGATTTGAGTCCAGGCTGTTTACATGAAATGAGCAGCGATGACAAGCCATTCTAGGCCCCCCACCCCGAGAGGCTGAGTGTGTGGACAAGGGTCCTTGAGGTCACCTTTGCGTTTTGTTGCTGGCCTCAGGAACAGCACGTTTGGCTCTCCTCTCCACGCTCCAGTGTCCTCAGTTAAGAGTCGTTCCTAGTGACTATGGGATTTTCTTGCAAAGTTTGGGTTCACAGGCTTCAAGGGGTCCTTGAGGACAAGCTTCGGACAGAGAGGGAGATTGCTCTGCCATCCCAGTAAACAGCCAGGATTCCCACCAGGCAGCCACGAAGCAGGGACCTGTGGTGTCCGGAGGCTCCTCCACAAGCAGGGGGTTGGAGGAAGGATGCCCTTTGCCCCCTGTTGAGTTAATCGCAGTCAGCTGGGGTCAGCTCTCTTTCATCCCAGGAATGCATCTCTGGGAGGCTGGTTCTCTTCTCTGTCCAGACAGGACCCAGCAAGAAGGTCCGGGGCTGTTTCTGACCAGTGAGTCCGGTCTCAGGGGGGAGGATCTGTATTCCAGTTTTGACTCTTCCGTTGCCAACGGAGTGGCCTTGGCCAAGTCTCGCCTCCGCTCAGCTCCATCTGTAAGGTGGGAATCAATCCTATTTTCCTTGCAGAGTAAATCTGAGGAATGTACAATGATGAATACCCTGTTTCCCCGAAAATAAGACCTAGTCTGACAATCAGCTCTAATGCGTCTTTTGGAGCAAAAATTAATATAAGGCCCGGTCTTATATGATAAATGACCTGGTCTTATAGTAAAATAAGACGGGTCTTATATTAATTTTTGCTCCAAAAGACGCATTAGAGCTGATTGGCTGGCTCTTATTTTCGGGGAAACACGGTAGGTGAAAGCTTCAAGTTAAATGCCTTGTGATTACGTAGGTGCTCAGTGCATGTCGGGAATGAGTGAAAGACTCATTTGTTTCAATGGCGCGAAGAACCGTATAGAAATCAGACCTGTCCCAGAAGGGCTGTTCTGGCCCCAGAGGTCACGAGATCTCATTCACTTATTCAAACTAAGGTAGGACAACCACTTGGCACTTAAACGTGAGCTCCATGAAACCAACGATCTTTGCCTTTTCTTACTATTCTGTTGTCAGTTCCTGGTACACAGCAGGTGTTCAAGAAATGTACATTGAATGAATGAATGATTTAACAGACTAGATGGAAACATGGGATGGGGCAGGGAGAGGGGCAGGATGGTGTTTAAACTCACTTCTAGTTCTGAAATTTTGTGTCTCTCAACTTCTTATGGGACCTTAACAACAGTATTCTCTGTGATTCAATTACTTAACCACTGCTCAGCCTCAAACGTATCAGGCAAATCATGGTCTGAGGAGGAAAGGTAGACACATCTGTTCCTTTGGGTTAATTGGAGAGGGACTTTGGGGAAGGAAATGGGTCTCTTTGGGGTAGAAAGTCCCTTTTCTGCCCTTTGTGCCACCTGGCCACCTCCCACTTCTGAGCATAAGGTCTTAGAGATGAGGAGGGGGGAGTCTTTCCTTATTGGACTCACCTGCCCCTCATCTTTTAATTTACTCGGCTTTCTGAGACTGTCACACAGCTTCCACCTACCCCCTAGCCAGCGTTAGGGTCTACGGTGAGGAGTATGGTGGAGGAGATTAGAGGGCCGGGATACAGACAGGGGATGCAGGGAACACAACTGCCTACTCATTTCCATAAGGCAGAATCATTTCCAGCCAGGTTCTTCCTCCCGGATGCCCCAGTCTCCCTCAGTTCTCTCCCAAGCTATTTACTCTGCTTATCTACTGGTTCTCAGGCGTAGGGAGTATCTGAGAAGGCAGAGCTGTAAATTACACTGTCAAATTGGACAGTACAAGAAGTGGCGAGGAGAGGAGAGCCAGGGCCCTCCCAGAGAGCAGCCAGATGAAAATGGTTATAAATAGGCATGGGGCCCACCATTCGAACACTTTGTCCCTGACATTTGTACACAGGCTCCATGACGTTGGCAGCCAGCCAAAGGCCTGTCTACAGATTTACTTCTTCACCCTGCCTCGCAAGGAATTGTCCTCCAGATAGCACCTGTAAGCAGCCCCGGCACGTGGCCTGGTCTTTTGAGCCAGTTCTCTTTTTCCCTTTGGTACATGAAAATGATCTGCAAATGGCGACTGGACTGTGAGCGCCATGAGGTTGGGTCTGGTGTATCCTTGAAACCCTTGGTACTTAGTCCAGTTCTTGGCAAAGTGTGGTTACACAGTAAATATTTGTCAAATGACTGAGTGGACAGATCAATATTTTTCAGGCAACTGCCTAGCCCCACTCCTACCTTTCTCCAGAAGTTCCTGATCTCCTTTTACTTTGTGTATATGTGAGGATGTATCTGACTGCAAGTGAAAGAAAATCTGCCTGATAGTAGGTGGAACCATTAATTTTTTTTTTTTTTTTTTAAGGAAGACAGGAGATAGATAGTCCCATGATTGGTTTATTGTCTCAACAATGTTATCAGGAATCCAGGTCCTTCTGCTTCTTCTATTTTGCCCTCCTTTGCGCATCTCTTGTGCCTTCTTTTTTTTTTTTTTTCATAGAAACTTTCTGTCTTCTACAGATTTTTTTTTTTTTTTTTTTAGGATGAAGATGTGTCTTTAATGCATTGGTTGTACTCTGATGACTTTGTAACATGTTTGTTTAGCTTTCAGTATTTTTAAAAATTTAGTTTCCAACATTTAAAATTTAGACTAGCTCGTGTGAAAGTCCAGATTTTTGAGTTCTCTTTAAAAATCATAGGACCTGGAAACACTGCATGGCCCCAGCAAGCGAAAGCTGGTGGGAGCTGCCCTCTTCAGATGAGGTGTCTATCATCCAGTTCTTTGAGGTTCCCACCACGCCCACTGATTACACCCTCTCACTGTCACTCATTCATACCACTTACCTCAAGGCACCCCTGCTGGTATTTGAGTTTGTGCCCTACTTGGAAGATTTCTCATTCCCATGGCCTGCAGTTATAGGCTACCTATTAAAAAGCTTTTGCAGCCATTATATTTTTCCTCTAAAAATTGCTTTAGTCTGCATCATTCAATCTACCATCGTTGGTCCTTCCTGGATTTCACCCATTGGCCCCACATAAGCCTCCAATTCTCTCCCACCCTTTTGAATACAAGGCTGCTCAATTGAAAAACAAATCTCTCAAATCAAAACAGCATTACGTTTTTGGGTGTGTGTGAGAGCATAAATTAATATACTGACATTGCAAAAGATTCGTACAATGCAGAATCATATAAAGCAGTGGGAAATGAGCGTTACCCTGCGACTCAGTTAACATGATCATTGCTTGGACTTACACGATTTCTTGGCGTTTCCAACAAGGCAGTCACTGTTCTAAGTGTTTCACATGCACTACTTCATTCAATCCTCCAAATAACACAACGGATATTGTTCTTATCTCCCTTCCGCAAATGACAGAGTTGAGGCATAAAGAAGTTGGATACATTACCTAAGGACGCACAACTAATACAAGTTGAAGTTTCAATTTTAATTTAAGCAATCTGGTTTCTAGGATCCACGTCCTTAAAAACCATACCATACTGCTGAGTATGTGCATATATGCATATTATATGTATAATTTGCTGGAGATTGTATCACTCACCCCAGGAAAGCGTGCAATGGGAATTCCCTTTATTGAGTTTTTAAGGAACTCACTAAAATGCCCCTGAAAGCCCAGTATTTGGGGAAGTCTCTCCTATTACTCTATTTCAATTGCTATTCTATCTTAGTTTTCTCCCTGGATAACCAGGTTCCTTGTGTGGTTATGTCTTTTCTAGCTTAGGTATTTCTTATTAGTAATATGGAGTGGTCATTTTTTTTTTTTTTTAATACAAAGGATCAAGGGAAAGAAGGTAAAGGGGTTAATTGTTATTTCAGAGCGGTCATTTGTCTGGCACTTGATATAATCTCACGAAGCCTCATGCAGGTAGACATTATTATTTCCTTTTTTTTTTTTTTTCAGATGAGGAAAAAAGTTGGAGTCACATGTTCTAGGACATACAGCTGGAAACGACAGACTGAAATTTGAACCCTGTGAGTCCAACCTTAGAGTTCGTTTCTTCTCCACTATTTTATACCATTTCTATGGATAATGTCACTAGTTATAATTGGAAGGGTGACCATCACATAATTTTGTCAGGAGAATGATGCGCTATCTAATGAGACTGCTCTGTGCCCTCTGTTGTGTCATTGTGAGCTATATGTGCATAATGTAAGTTGATTGATTTATGGATGTATTCACTTTCTGTCATAGAGCTGTCCTTGACAAGGTGAGTGTGAATTAACGTTTTGAAAATAGGATAATTTGAAAGCACATTTCAGGGGAATCAATGTGAAAGAGGAAGCCTGTTGTATTCCTTCATAACACATGTAATATGGCTGCTCTGTCGACTTCTCTTTTGTGAAAATCTGACTTTCTCAAAGGGAGTTCGTGAGCCCTGTTGTGATGGTGACTGTACACAGGTGTAAACTCATGATCGATGTGCTAATCACCTTTGATTAAATGGAAATGCTCCCCCCAAATTTTTTACCTTCATTACAGGACCATTTGTGGATTTTATTCTATTATATGATACCTAGTTTTAAAGGTCTAAATAAGTGTCTTTTAAATGAATGAAATCACTGAGCAAATACTATATGACAGTGTGCGGGAAAGGAGAAGATTCGGAGATGAATAAAATCCAGCTCTTTAAGAATCTCAAGATCTGAAGGGACAACAAGTATGTAAACAGATACATACAATCGTGTGATCAGTGCAGCCAAAGAAATGTTATTTTTCTTGTTTCTATCACCCACTTATTCAAAAGTATTTAATGTTTAGCTCCTGTTATGTGCTGTGCTGTAAGCTAAGGGCTGGATATACAGTGGAGGGAAAAAAAGAGTTATGAGCCCTAGCTTCCTTGAACTTCTGGCTTCCCCACACATATCTGCATAGGAGACAGTACGCAGGATAGTGTAGTATCCTACAGCATCCAAGTGCGAACCTTCTAGCCCCATACTACCTGGGTTCAAATCCTTCCACTTGCTAGTTCTTTGACCTTGAGGAAATTAAACATTTCTGTGCCTTAGTTTCCTCTGTCCTATGGATCTAAATATTATACAGTACCTACCTCATAGAATTGTTATGAGAAGCAAATGAATTAATTTTTAAAAACACAGGTTAATGACCCTCTCACCATAAAGGCAGAATGACATCCATCGATTAAGCAAATACGTATAATAATACGAATTAAACTTGGGTTGTTCAAATTTTTGCCAAATCTACATTCTCCCTATACTAACATTATCTTTATTTAATTTTATATATTTTTAAATTAAAGTTTATTGGGGTAACAACTGTTAGTAAAGTTGCATAGATTTCAGGTGTACAGTTCTGTATTACATCATCTATAGATCACATTGTGTGTTCCCCACCCAGAGTCCGGTCTCTTTCCATCACCATATATTGGATCCCCTTTACCTCATCTACCATCTCCCTCCCCGCTTACCCTCTGGTAACCACTAAACTATTGTCTGTGTCTATAGTAACATTATCTTTAAATGACACATATTTTAAACTGAAGTGTTCCTCAGTGAACTAGCAGACATCACCACAAGCTATCCGGGATGTACTGGCCTCGATGTAATGACTACACAGGACACCCCTTTGTGACGCCCTCTTCTTTCCTTGGGCCAGATCAGCAGCTCGATCCTCCGTGCTCCCACAGCACTTTGTGTCTCACGGCATTAAGTGCTCTTCCGAATGCCTAGAATCCATCCTCATTCTTGGCCAGTTGGTCAACATAAGGCTGATCCTTTGGTTCAACCCACCCCACAAGCCCAGGCTTATGAAGATTGAGAGTAAGAAAAGCATCCACTTGTTAAGCCATGGGAAGTACTTAGAAACACTCATTGCACAAAGCATCCCACAAAGCATCATTATATGTGCATCCGTGTTCCTATAGGTCAATCAAGAGAACACGCACGGAACTGACGCTTACCAGAGAAGGAACACACCCGTTCGCACTTGAGAGAGCTTTGGGATGAGCTTGGGGCAGAGCTGGGGGAAGCTGTGTCTGTGGTGGTGGGTGAGGAACAAACAGTCATGTTCTGAAGCTGTTTCTGACTCTCCATTTTTACAGAATAGGAAAGAGAGGAGCAGAAACTCATCTCTAATGCCCAAGAGGCCAAGAGTAGGGACCGAACTCGAAAGTGTTACTGCAGAAGAGAGGAGATGAATAACATTCTACCTGGGATAAGGGGGTTGGAGAGAGGAGTCAGAAGTGGGTGCAGGGAAGTCATGCTCATTTTACAGTTTCAAAGGATATAAGAAAGGGTTCTCCAGGCAAACAGTGACCAAAAAAAATCATTCTAGGCAGAGGGAAGAGCATGGAAGAAAAGACACAAAGGTTTGGTTGATTATTGACATTTGGACAGTATTTGAATGTGGTAGGTCAACTGAAAGTTTCAAGAGAAGACGCACAGGTAAGTAGGGGGCTGGTCATTCAAATCCTCGAGGGTCCCAAGCACACCTGGATATCTTGGAAAGGTTGAAAAAGATGGAAACGTTCTCCCTGCTGAACCAGTACTGCCGAGGGCATCCTGAAACAAATTGTTTCAAATAGCCTATCTTTTTTTCTTTTTTTGGTACTTCTACAATAACCAGTCTGAAGAATTTGGCATTTAAAGACACGAATGTTTCTGAAATATCCCACCATAGCAAAGTATCTGAAAATGTTCCTTAATTGCTAGGAAAACTATTTCTGTATGTGCTTGAAATTAGTTTTTTTTTTTCTTTTTTTCTTTTTTTTTAACCATCCATCAAACACACCATCATTTCTGATCCCAAGTGGCTGGGAGGATGACAGTGTTAAGTGGTTTACCAGAGATGTGTTGTGTCTCTTGCACGTCACGCCACCAGCGCGGTGCATACTTTTAGTTATTTTTTGCTGGGTCAGTGCCTGACAAGGTTGCCGTAGGTGTACGGCCCAGCACGAGAAAGGGTACCAAAGGATTAGTGCACGGCCTCTCTGTGACCAGCCTGGCAAGGGCTTCTGTGAATCCTTTGGCCAAAATGTACTTTAATCTGTCCAGTTTGAATGTGCGCCATGTTCATTTACCAAAGTCATGGCCTCTTGAATCTGCCTCAAGCAAATACAAGTCCCCACACAACTTCCTGTGGAAAGCGAACTTCTGCAAAGGGGATGAGAAGAGAGAGGCCGGCCATGCTCATTGCACAACTGAATGCAAAAATGGGAATGTATTGGATTTCATTCTGGGCCTCGGGCCAGTGCCTGTCCCCTCTGCTGCCACACTCCCTCTGAGAAGTCCTCCCTGCCCCCGCCCCCTTGCCCTCTGGGTTCAATGATTTTGCCCTTCCTCGAGGGCACATACTAACTGGTGTTGGTAGTGTGCGATTAGCTCTCGGGTTGTCTTGAACTTCTAACGGTCACTGTTACCTCCTTTGTAGCACCAGTAATGTGGGGACTGTGCTCTTCCAGCATCCAGAAGTGTTTAGCGCTCCCAGGGCAGGACACGCTCTCATCCCTCAGGGACTCTGCCTGTGCTGCTTCCGCTACTTAGAATGCTTGTCATGCCCTTGGTTATTAATCTGCCTGGGCTGCTAGGACAAAGTACCACAGACGGGGGGCTCAAACAACAAACATTTATTTCTCACAGTTCTGGAGGCTGGAAGTCCAAGATCAAGGTCCCGGTCCATTCAGTTCTTGGGGGGGTGGGGGGTGGGGCTCTTCCTGGTTTGCACAAGGCCACCTCTCTGTGCTCTCTGGTTGAGAGAGTGATCTCTCTCCCTTCCTCTTTTTAGAGCCACTAATCCTGTTACGAGGGCCCCACCCTCAGGACCACATCTAACCCTAATTACCTCCCAGAGGCCTCACCTCCAAATACCATGACATTGGGGGTTAGGGCTTCAACATATGAATTTCGAAGGGATACAATTCAGTCCTTAACATAGACCCACTCTGTCCTTCAAATCTCGAGTCAGATGTCAATTCCTCCAGAAAACCGTTCCCAATTCTCTCAATAGGTGTTGCGTTCTCTCTGCAAACATATCTCATCCAAGCACTCATCAGACGGAACCACCATGGACCATTTATTTGTCTTTCTTCCTCATTACGTTGTGAGCCAGGTGAGGGTGGGGGCTTGCCCGTTCCCAGTGTAAAGAGCATGTGTAGTAAGAGAGTAGAGACAAGCAATTACTTTTAAAAGCGGTACATAGTAGATGAGACGGTTGTGTACTCCTTCAATGGGTGTCACGAATGTCGGTTTATACTCCAGACACCATAAGGTATCTTTTATTAGGGCTTGTTGCTGGCCAGCCTCCTAAGTGGGGGAGGGGAGGAAACGAACTCTCACATCTGTGCAATGGGAGCCTGACTTTTCAGCCAATGTGTTCAGTTCCATCCTAGTTTGATCACTTTTCTTTTTCTTTCTTTTTTTGTTTTTAATTCACCAGGTTAAGTCAAAGCTTATCTCTGAACTCAGGAAGGCAGGTCCTGGGGGCAGCGTCTCAAAGACTGACTATGCATGGAGCAAGGTGGGAGAACCCTTTATTCATGAATCCTCTATTGCTTATAATTTTTTGTTCTTGTTATTTTTTTTTCTAACAATCTTACGTCTTCAGTCCATGTGGATGCTTCTGGCAGGAGGGGAGGAAGCTCAGATGGGCAAAGGGAAGCACAGGGAGGAATGCTTGTGTTCTGTTCACTGCTCTATCCTGGCACGTAGTAGCTACTCAGTAAATATGTATTAGGTGGATGAATAACTAAACATTTTCTCCCTATGTTTCTTTCCTTAGCCAAATTTTGCATTTCCCCTTTCCCAAGAATATTCAAGTTTGTTTAGAAATCCCCTGTACCCCACACCAAATAGGGGAGGGTCTTCAGGGGTTCAGGGAGCTGAACCATATCTTTTAGTCCTGGAAGCATTTTGCTTTGTGGATGGCACACTCACCAAGTGTGGTTTTAGTGTGTGAGACTAGTTTCCTTTTTTGGGGAATCACTACTTGTACATTCTGTACTGGAGCCCATGGTCTTAACTCTTTGGGGACCCATATACTTCTAGATTACTCCAGATGTTTTGACTCTCCATTCTTGTACACTGAAAAGTCCCAGAGGGTCCATTCAGTAGCTGAACTCCTGGAATCCTGCAATTCAGATCGCCCCACACCCCCATTTTTACACTTGACTCTCTTCTTTACTGTTCTGTTGTCCTAGAGAATTAGGGTAGCAACAACCAATTTCTCCTTGGATGGCTGTTTCTGCCTATTGTCTGGTCAGACCCCATCAGACTCCATCTCCCTCCCCGCCGCACACACACACAATAAGCTGTCTATGGGCTATAGCAGTGGTTCTTAGCCCTGTAGACGTTAGAATTTCTTGGCAGCTCTTGCAAAGTACCAAAGATGCTGGGGCCCCCACTCAGACTAATTGAATCAGAGTCTCTGGGGAAAGAGACCAGGGACTGGTGTTTTTAAAGAGTTCTCCATATCAGTGCAATACAGAGTGTGGCCCCTGGTGCAGCAGTCAGTATCAACTGGAAGCATGTTAGAAATACAAATTCACGGACTCCACCCAAGAGTCAGGGGGTGGGGGAGAAGGGTGGGAGTCACGGGGCTCTAGATTGAGTTTGGGGTTTACCCTGTTCTGCTCTTCCTCTGCACTTGGAACTTAAGCAGGGTACAAGCTTCCCAAACATGAGTAAGGGAGTAGGTATTCTGCCACTGGCTGTACTTTCTCATCCAGTGTTTCCTAGCAAGCCATGGTTTGCCATCTGGTTGAGGGAGAGTATGTTAGCTTTCTTTACTGTAAAGATCCCCCCGCCACCCCCACCCCAGACTCCACCTTCTACACTGTCCTCTTTGGAAGGAAGTCGCTGTGCACAGCCCACAACGGATGAGTGGGAAGCTGTGCTCCACCAGCTTGAGGGTGGACTTGCTACAAGTATTATTTGGAATTCTTCACACAGGAGATTTGTCTCTTCTCTCCCATTTTATATTCTTTAAGGAAGAGAGAAAAGTTTCTTGTGAGCCCTTGGCCAGGTGATCAAGGTCAACATCAACAGCGATAAATCATATTGATAATGTGTACTCTTGTGTGATGTGACTAAAATGGCACTTGACCTCTGTGATCTTCCTCCCCCAAACCTACAGCCCCCCGTCTAACCATGAGGGTCTCGATTGTCTTCCACTCAAAATGATCCACGTGCCAAAGGAGCACGTCCTGGGGAGGCCTGTTCTGAACCCCTTCAAGATGAAGCTGGAAACAAAACTGTAGCATGATCATGGAGGGCATTCTATGGCAGGCAACAGCAGCTGCAGTTGATGCCCTAAGTAGGCAAATTCCACGGAAGGTTTCTAAGTGGTGAAGCAATATGTCCAGGGCCCGTTTTAGAGAGATCAATGCTAATAGTGTGTGCGTTCGATTGGAAGGTGCAGGGTTGAGATTAGAAGCAGGAGGATTTGCCAGGGGGTGGGGAGTATTGGATTTGTTTAGATAAACAATGATGAGGAACTCGATAGCAGCCATGGAGACAGAGAGGTGGGGATGAATATGAGCGACACGTGAAAGACTGGCTCGGCGGAAGGTGGAGTGTGATATAGAGGAAGGGATCAGACAGGTCTGGGACACTGAGTAGATCAGAGTGACATTACCCACGACAGAGAGCAAGGAGGAGGGACTGGATTGGAGGCGGGAGGGAGGGAGGTGATGACATCCATTTTGGATCTATTGCATGTGAGGTGTTTGTGATGTATCAAGGTGAAGCTGACAATTAGACCTTTAAGTTTGCACCTGGAGCCCAGGAGAAAGTCTGGGGAGGAAAGCCTAGGATTGGTTGACATTCAGGTGACCGCTGAAATCATAGGTGTGATTGACACTATGTCAAGAGGAAGTATAAGACACACACACACACACACACACACACAAAGAAAAGCAAAAATGAAAGGAAAAGAGGGCTAAGGATTGGGCCCTGGTGGACACTAAGAATCTACCTTTATGGTCCCTTGTCCCCATGATCAGAAGCATTGCCTGGGACCACTGTTGCAAAAGAAATTGACAAAGTTAAATGTGAGCAGAGGTAGCTGTGTCCTTGTAGGAAGTCCTTTCTGACTGAAGTGAGGTCAGCGACCCCGTCTGCCCAGCGCTTGGCACGGGGAACTCCCTCCTTCTATCTCTGCTATGAACGACTGAAAGTTCACTGTTGTTACAGAACCAGAGACCAAGGGGACACTTGACAGCTGTCTCCAAAGATCTGAAAGATGGAGCTGACACAGTGAGAAGCTCACTGGTTTGAAAGCTTAAAATCATGATGTGGATGTTACAAGGAATTAAATTTCAGCTCTCACGTCAAAGAAGAACTCTCTTAATAGTAAGAATGAAAAATCAAACAGTGGTACATGAGCTGGATGTCCCTGGAGGTGATTCAGCCTGAGGCTGAGTGGTCATCTTTAGGGGTTCCCTATTGCCTAAAGGTTAGCACCTGTGAGAGCCCTTCTGCTCGGAGTTGAGAAATCACTTGCAAATTAATGGAAAAGATATATATATATATATATATGTATTTAACCTGCCTTCAAATACTAGGTTGGTGACTTTTCAGCTGTGCTGTTGGGCAAGTCATTCTTTCTGCGGCTCAGGTACTTCCTCAGTCACGTGGGCTTCTAATACCCGTGTATGAAAGCTGAAACCCGCTCTGTGATGATGTACAGGGAACAACATCACATGGCTGCTCCAGCATCTGGACATGGAGGGCTGGCCTAGGCCATTCAGGAGATGCTTGGACAGGTTGTGTGCAGCACAGCGGGTTGAAACAGTTCGCTACTCGCAAGGTCCAGAGTCCAGGACCAGGGAACGTGGTGAGAGAGGTGATGTGGCCCAGAAAAGAGCCCAGAATCCAGCCTGGCTCTGCTGTGATTTGAGAATTTTGGGGTCACAATGATGGAAAGGTTACAAGAGACAATGAGAAGAAGCAGTGGGCAAGATGTAGGGATGTGGGAGGTATCAGTCCTGGATGCCAGAGAGGATGATGGGACAGAAGTAAGCCGGCCGGGACGAGGAGCTGCCTCTGGAAATGTTGAGTCAGGGGCATCACTGAAGCACCAGGTGGCATTATGAGTTTTGGGAAAGAAGCAGGGATGATCACCGCAGTGTTGGGAATCACAGAGGAGGAATTTTAGGTCACAATAAAGACTTTTGCAGCCTAGTAAGCCCTGGGACACAATGATCTCAGGCCCTAAGGTAATAACTTAACTAACCCACATCTCAGGCCAGCACTTCACTATCTGAACACAGCGAAGCTCAGGCAGTGGAGCTCCGGCTGTGGGGTCAGGAATAGCAGGGCTGTGGAGGGCTTGGCTCTCTGCAGCGATGCAGGAAAATCACTTGCTCCTCTCAATGCACCCTCCTGGGCCACTGACCCCTCCACCCTCTCGTACCCCATTTCTCTTGAGTGTTAACTGATGGAAGGCAGACCATTAAGCCACAGTCCAAGTACTTCATCTGCTGTTAGTTTCCTTAATTGTATTTCCTACACATTCTTTATAAATAGACTTAAGCAAGACACTGTGTTCTTTAAAGTGTGCATTTCTGTTGCTATGGAAACAGTTGCTTTCCCCCACCCCCAGCTTAGCCATAAAATAGAAGTTAGCACCTGTTTTTACAGGCAGGTGAATTATTCTAAGACGGTCTCTCTGAGTGGGTCAGAGTAATCTGCTGATGGCATCTCTTTAAGAGAAGCATCAGGTGAGGGGCTGCAGTTTCCAGAAGGTACCGTCTATCCTTGTTAAGCCTTCAACTAAGTGACTCATTCCATAGATTCCTAGGCTGTTGGAACTGGAAGGGATCTCTGAAGAGAGAATTCTCCTAATAGTGGGAAACCACCTTACACTATGCGTTCAATGCGTTAATTAGTTTCTAAAGGAATCCTTTTATTCAATCATTTATTCGAAAACATTTCCCGAACACTAGTACTGAGCTGGGGCATCCCAGAACATTGCAGGTGTCTGTCCCATGGAGGTGACACAGCAAATATTTCTCAGTGAATGAATAAAGCTGCCCACTTGTTCAGCCCATGAGGGATACGGACATTTAAGGGGTTATCATGTTCTCTACCACACGCTGGATATATAGGTGTGTTCAAAGCATCATGGGAGCTATGGCGGCTCATAGATCTACCGGCCTCATTTTCTGCAAGAGGTGAGAAAATTAAAAGCAGAGGAGTAGAAGGGAAGCTATTTGGCAACATCACATGACTACTGAGTGGCAGGACCCAGTCCCGGACCCAGGTTTCTTGCATCCCAGTCTGCAAGAAGCTTTAGTGGGCAGAGGAACCACCTGGGGAGTTTGTGAACGTGCAGATTTGGACGCAGTAGGTCTGGGGAGGGGTCTGCTTTGCGAACAAGCAGCGGGGAGGAGCTGACGCTGGCCTGAGGACCACCCCATGATTAACAAGGCTCCAAAGCACTAGCCTTAACCTTTGAAGATCCTGCACCCCTTTGAGAATCTAATTAAAGCTATGAATTCTGTGCTGCTTAGGTCATTTGGTTGATAACAGAAACTTGAACTAATATATAAAGCATAACATAGCATACAACAGCATGGCATAAATACATAACTATATATAATATAATGTCACTGTCTATATGTGAATGTATATATGTAGATATCTGCATATGTGTAGATGTGTGGATATTCATGTATGTACATGACATATATGTGTATATATTCATATCCACATGTGAATATCTATGATAGGGTAATGCAAACAAAGAAAGAGTGGAACTTCTAGCCATTGGGAGAGAAGGGGACCTAAGCAGCCCCAGGGGCTGGCCAGCAGAACTCATGGGCAGTGCCTTCAGGGGACCACTCACGGTGAGTATGTTCCCATTTCAGACCTGGGTCACCTCCTGAAGACACAGATTTTCAGGGAAGAGAGCCTCATTGACTTAGCTGAGTCTGAGGCTGGCCCCTCCGCCAGGGGATGTTTGGGAACCCCGAAGGACAGTTCCAGGCGACTGTGTCAATCGAGGCAGGGTGGTTGACCAAGTGTGGACATGCTTTCACCAGAAGAGGCGGGAATGCATGCTGGGCTATCAGGAGAAACAGATGGCCAAGAAAGACCGTCGCTCCAGAAAAATGCCCATCCATCCACATGCAGTCAACCACCAAACCCGCTTCTCACCTTTGCTTTTGCCACGTGTGTGGTCCAGGCCATCTACTCTCACAGCTAAAATGATCTCCCTGCTCCACACTGTCCCCTTCAGTCTGCTCTGCACACAGCAGCTCGAGAGAGCCGTTCAAAACCCACATCGGATCATATTAGATGTTTGCTCACCGTCCTCCCGGAATCCCATTAACCTCACAGTGAACCAAATGCAGAGTCCACACATTGCTCTGCAAGATTCTACGTGCCTAGACCCCTCCCCTCCCAATCTCTCTGTCCTCCTCTCCTGCCATTCTCCCCGTTGCTCACCACGCTCCAGCCACATTGACTTCCTTCCCATCTCCTGAACGTGCGGAGATCTTCTCATCTCAGAGCCTGTGCTGTTTCCTCTGCCTGGACCGTTTTCCTCCAGATGGTTGCACTGTTCGTTCCCTACGCTCCTCAGACCTTCACTCAAGCTTCAGTATCTCAAAGAGAGCTTCCAGCTTATATTATCCCACAAAGCTACCTGCCAGCCTGGCTACACTCTTTTCAGAATGGGGCAATGCCCATCCACTTTCCATCTTTGAGTGACAAAATTGAAATGACAGAAGAGTTACGGTAAAAAACAAACAAACAAACAAACAAAACCCAACAACTGATACCTTTTCTATTCAACAACAACAGGGCACATAATGAAATAGGTTAACTATAAGGGGCCTCTAATATCGTTTGATAAATACAAGGTTAGAACAAAATTTCAATGCTACTTAACAAAATTTCAGTTCTCTTTATCGAGCCCTCACTCCTTGCCAGTCAGTCTTCTAGGTCCTAGGGGAATGGCAGCAAAAGGGTAACAACGCGTCGTCACTGGGCTTATATTCAGGAAGAGCTGGCTCGACAATGACATGGAACGAGGTATGCTGGCCAGAGTGTGCTAGAAGGAGAAAAATAAAATCAGGGAAAGGGGATAGGTAATGCCATTGGTGAGGGGAGTTGCAATTATCAATGGGATTTTCAGGGAAGAGCTCTCTCCTGGGACAAAGAGTTGAAGGAAGTGTGGGAGGATATGAAGATATCTGGGAAGAGTGTTCTAGAAAGAGGAAACAGGAAGTGCAAAGGCCATGAGGCAGGAGTCTGGTTAGCATGTTTGAGTCACAGCAAGGAGGGATGTGTGGCTGGGATGGAGGGAGCAATGAGAGATGAGAAGGAAATGCACTGAGACCAGAAAATGGGGGGCCTCATTAGCCTTTGGGAGAACTTTGGCTTTTCCTTTGAGCGAGACAGAATTCTTTGGAATTCTGCGAGCAGAGGAGTAAAATCCAACCTGCATTTTAACAGGATCATACTGGCTGTTGTGTTGAGAGTCAACTCGAGGGAGAAGCAGGGAAACAGCAAGCAGGGTCCATGAGGAAGGTCAATGATCATCAGCCAACAAACAAAACCCACCTTTATTCTCTCACCTGCCCCGGTGGGTCTGGCCCAGAGCCAACCTTATGGGAACTTGGGAAGACTTCATTGCTGTCAGTGAAGAAAGTTACCCTGGGGAGAGAATCGCCATTTCCTCTAGGTTTGCCCCAAACCTCCCAAACAGAGAAAATCAGGAGGTGTGTGTGCTCCATCAAGCTGGACCGTGCCCTGGAGAGCTCTCGCAGCTGCAAGATGTAGGATAATCAATCTTTCTGTGGAGTACAGCTGGCAAAGAGCTGGGTGAGAGGAAAAAAGGTAGAAAGGGTGTTTAAGTCCGGACCCACCCCACAAATTGCCTTCAGTTAAATTCAGTCAATCTCTGACTGATTTTATGTTATGGGAGTCAGATGCTCTAAGACTCAGTCAATTGAAACCCTGTTTCAGGAATGAGCTTGTTATGGATGGATCTGCTGTTCTGTTGTTAAAAGGAATGGATCTGTTCAGGGTGTGCCATACATAACAGTGTAAGAGTCCGCCTGGTGGGTGAATGCACTTGTTCTTTTTATCACTGAGAACCTGGGACTCAATTCTGGAGAAAGTCAGACACCTGCAGAGTTTTTAATGACAGGTCATCTTAGAAAACACATGGTCACCTTATTTTACTAATCCGGAAACTGAGGTTCAGAGCAGGCCCGTAAATGGCCCAAGGTAACCTACTTACTGTAGTGAAGACGCCCCCAATTTTAGCGGCTTACTGCAGTCAAGTCGTAATTCTCAGTCACATCACAGTCCAGCAGGGGCAGGCAGGGGCTCTGTTCCATATGGCCCCGGGGAAACCAAGGTCCCTTCCACCATGCGGCTTCTCCCTGCTACAAGGCCTTAGAGACATCTGTGCTGAGCTGCAGAAAGAGTGTGAGAATTACACCGAGGAGGTTTTTTGGGGCTGGATGGACTTCGAAGTGACACATGTTACTTCTGCTCACATTCCATTGACCACAACTCAGTTTTCTGGCCACAACTAGAAAGCGTCGTCTAGCCATGTACCCCTGCAGAAGAGAACATGGGTACTGGTGAGTACTGGTCACGTCCATTAGAACCACCAAGGTCGTAATAGAACTGGGATCTGTGATACAACAGAAAACGGGAAATCCTAAAGCCTCTTGTATATGTTTGATTCCTTCCTTCCTTCCTTTTTTTTCTTCCTTCCTTCCTTCCTTCTTTCCTTCCTTCCTTCCTATCCCCCTCCATCTCTCCTTTCCTTATTCCTCCTCTTCCTCTGCTTTTCACCTCTTTCTCCTTCATGGATGCTTGGTGAGCGTCTACTAGATGGCACCAGTGTGTGGAGATTCCAGCTGAAACCGGCATGGGCCCTCAAGACGTTTTGGTTTATTTGAAGAAGAGACATAGACTTGAGTACTTAGGACCGAGGCAGAAGTGCTAAATGCCATGATGGGGGCAGAGCATGTGGAGAGAGCGCGAGGTGAGGAGCAGGAGAGGGCTGGGTTGAATTCTGACAGCATCATGTGCTCAGTTGCAGGCTGTTCGACCTTGACCTACCTGTCTGCCCCAGGCTTATTTCCACACCTCTAAGGTGGGACAATGAAACCCTTATGGGGCTGGTGGTGGGAATGAATGAGCGTTTCTGAAGAGGCTGCTATATGTAGCATGTTGTCGTGTTTCGTACATGCTCTCCTCTTCTTTGCCCAAGAGGAGACCAGAGATGCCAGAGGAGAGAAAGACAACTTTCTCTAGGTGATGCAGAGAAGGTGATGATGTAGGTGGCATATGAACTGGATCCTGGCGGCCATGACAAATTATTACGAACCTGGTAGCTTAACAAACAGAGATTTATTATCTCACCGTTTGGGAGGCCAGAAGACCAAAATCAAGGTGTTGGCAGACCTGAGCTTCCTATGAAGACTCTAGTGGAGAATCCTGCCTCACCTTTGCCAGCCTCAGGTGTTCCTTGACTTGGAGGTGTATAACTCCAATCTCTGGCTTCCTCTTTTTATGGACTTTCCCCTTCTGTGTCTCTCTCTCTTCCATAAATCTCTTTCCTTTCTCTAAGGAGGATTCCAATCACTGGATTTAGGGACCCGCCATAAACCCAGGATAATATCTCTAGCTCCTTAAGCTAATTGCATCTGCATTGATGCTGTTGCCATCTAAGCTCACATTTATAGGTACTGGGGGTTGGCACTTGAACATGTCCTTTTGGGGAACATTCTTCAACCCATGACAATCACCATCTTGACGGATAATCTCCTTCACTGCAATGGGAAATCTGAGGGTTAGCTCTGGGCTGACTGACAAATTCTGCGTTAACAAGGGAGTGGCTTGAGCCGTTCTGTATCAGTTTGCTGTTGCTGCTATAATGAGAACACCAACATAGTGGCTTAAACAACACACATTTATCTTTCAATTCTAGGAGTCAGAAGTCTGAAGTGGGTTTCACTGGTCCAAAATCAAGGTGTCAGCAGGGCTGTGTTCCTTCTGGAAGCTCTAGAGAAGAAGTCATTCCCTTGCTTTTTCCAGCTCCCAGAAGCCACCTCCATTCCTTGAATCACAGTCCCTTCACCCAGCTTCCAAGCAAGCAGCACAGCATTGCAATTCTTTCTCTGACACTGACCTTCCTGGCATCCTCTTATCAGAGCCCTTGTGGTTATGTAGAGCCTATATGTATCACCCAGGATAACCTTCTCATCTCTGCCACGTTCCTTTTGCCATGTAAGGTAACATATTTACGGGTTCTGGGGAGTAGGATGTGGACATCTTTGGGGGTGGGGGTGGGGCATTACTTTCTATTATACATGAATCTGTTTTTCATGGAGTTCTCACTCTGTGCATTGCCTTGTGCTGACTTGGGTAGGGAGGAGAGCATCTTGTTCTGTCTTGTTTGCTATCTTCACGATCTCTGCTGGGCACCCTGCAATGCCCTGCAAGATGACGTTGTTTCTCTAAAGTCCACCCAGGGGCAGGAAGGGTAGATCTTCGTACACTGCAGATGTATGGCTACCTGCCAATCATCCCTCCCCCCAGTTAGCTAGTGCTGGACATTCCATATGGTACATCTTCCGTCCTTTAATTTAAGGCTTTGATGCTCTTAAAAGAATGTGTGAGAAAAAGACATGGGGAAGAGAGAAGGAGTGAAATTATTAGTTTTTATCTGTTGTTTGGACTTCAGAATGAATCAGTTTTTGATTATTTCTGTTGTTGAGAAAAAATTGGATGGCGATAAGAAGGGAGCAAAAGGATTTTTAATGTGTAGTTGAGTAGAAGGAATGTAATGCATCAGACAGTGTGTGTGTGTGGAGGGGGGAGAGGGGGGTTGGGTACGGATAGAAGTTCCACGAAGAGAGCTTAGAATGTGAAGCGGAATGGCAAAAGGGGAAATACCATTTTCAAACATGGTCTCTACTCACCAGCCTGTTTCTCTGGCTTTTCCGGTCAGTGTTTTGTCCAGCATTTCTCCCTCGGTTCACACAGAATTAGTATATGATTGTTCAGAGCCTACCATTCGAATGGCTAAGGTGGCTCTTCTCAACTGCGATGCCCATTTCCATGGAAAGCCCTCTCGTGGAGAGGGTCCCAACAACTCCAAACAAATATTCTGGTGTCTGGAACCATATTCAGATTGGAAGGGATGGACCCTCGGGTACAGGACTCTTGGGGTATCCCCCCACAGTCTGTATACCCAGGCAAAGGGACCTAAGCTACCACTTCTGCACCCCTCAGCATCTTTATGTGTCTGCAGTGCTGTGGTCCAACCTCAGGCCTGCACTGATGGGGACAGGGAGCTCATTAATGATCTGGTTTTGCAGGGCTAGAGTTATGGAGAGCTGCAGGCTGGGGGATAAAGTGGACTAAGGACAGTATACGCTCCCCAGCACAAAAGGGAGCCGTCGGCCAGTCTAGCCTTTCTGCTTCTGTTGCATTAGACCTCAGTGTTCACTGTGGGGTGAGCAAGAGCTGCCTTTGAGGGACCAGCAGAAAGTGGCCTAAAGGAGGGAGCTTAATGCTGTTTTCAGCTCCAGCCACAAAAATATGAAGTACTTTGGACTGTATTTGTTTCTCGGGCTGCCATAACGAAATACCAGACTCGGTAGCTTTACAAATAGAATTGTCCTCACACTGCTGGAGGCTGGAAGTCTAAAATAATGGCATCATCTAAAACAATGGCCATCAGTAGGGTTGATTTCTCCAAGGCCGCTCTGTGGCTTGCCGATGAACGTCTTGTCACTGTGCCCTCACGTGGCCTTTGCTCTGTGTACACACACTCTCCTGGTGTCTGTCTCTCTTCTTATAAGAACACTTATCCTATTGCATCAGGGTCCCACCCTGTGACCTCATTTAGCTCGAATTACCTTCTTAATGGTCCTATTTCCAAATACATTCACATTAGGGGTTAGGGCTTCAATATATGAATTTTGAGGGGGACACAATTCAGCCCATAATGGGGATCCCACTTCTTGGGGGAAACACCGAAGGAGAAACCTGTAACTTCTAGGGAAAAGTGCCTCTTTGGAAAAATAACTACTGGAGACACACGTCTTCTAAAAAATGTCCCATGGAAACATATACTGTTGAGCAAAAATACCCAGCAGGAAGAGTTCTCACTAACAATGTTCCCAAGGAAAAATATCCTCTGGGAAAAAAAATCACACCTAGTATTAAAAATACCAACAGAAACATATCCTGAATTGCACACATACTCACTGGGAAAATTAATATTCATGGGAATATTATATTCGTCGGAAAATGGACTGTGATGATATACCTACTGTGAAAACCAGGAAACTATCATTTATTTGCATCCATCACGTGTCATGCATTTTTCTGACAACTTCATGTCTATTTTTTTTGACAGAAAACTTTTGAATTTAATAACGAAATGACAATAACTGATACATACATTGCTCCACAATATTTTCACTAAGCACTAAAGAGAATAATAGTTCCTGAACTTTATCACCAAGAGCCCCTTTATTATGGAAAGACTGCCTAAAACGTAATCAGTTTAGATTGTTAATCAAGAAATCTATAGCTGCCCATCAGAGCTTCTAATTAGCATGAGATGACCAGGTTAATGACCTTGAAGTCACATAATGTGAGAAAAATAATTTTAAAGGCTTTGTTGAACCTCTACATTCTCACTGAGGGGACCTGTTGGCCTCAACCTGTATACTATACACACAGAAACAAAATGGGTAGTAAGTATTATATATAAAAGAGAAATAATACAAGGTCCCTGTATATTCAGAGGGAAATAATGCCTAATACCCACAAGGGGCACAGAGACAGATACAAATTACTAACCCTCCAGGGAGAACCAAGCGAGGTTGGTAGAGGACAGGAAGTCCTCCTGTGTCCTGGGGGTGTGGCAGCGAGGACACTCGGGGACTTCAGGGATAGGGCGGCATCCAGGCCAGATGCACTGTGAGTGGATGGCATGTGTGTGGGGAGGGGCCTTCGAGGCTGGAGAAAACAAGTGAGCCAAGAAACCAAGCCACAGAGGCACTCCTGCCTCTCCAGGAGACAGTGGAGTGTTTGTTTTGGGAAAAGGGATGTGATCTAGTAAGAGACTAAGCAACAGAGAAAGGAAAGCCTCCTGCAGGCAGAGCCAGACACAACGCCAGTGGGGAGCAGCAGATCAACAGACCACGTCGGCCTGTGTGACCATCAAGAGGAGGCCCAAACGTCGTCCCAAATGCTGAGGCTCCATATCCTCTTTGTGGAGGGTAAGAGGCCAAGAGTCACCCCCCAAGCCCCTCCCCAGCCTGAGGCCCCAGCCCTCAGAATCAACACTGTCTCCAGTAAGAGCCTTCCTTCATGGAAAGTTTCTGCTTCAAAAAAGCGAAACAAAAACAACACAAGCAAACAAAACTCAAAACAAAAAGAGACATCCCAGTGACCTTTAACCCTCATACATCACCTCTGCCCACATGGAGCTATTACGAACAGGGGTGTCCTGTTCCTTAAACTGATTCATTACTGCAGAACAGAACAGAATTTCGCATATCACTGCTCCTACTACATCCCCTCCCAACCCAAAAAAGTAAAGATCACACAAAATATAAACTTACCCCAATAAAAGCCAGTATCAACTTAAGGATCCTCCTGTAAAATTACCTCTAACCTAGGATATTACAATCCTCTTCCGACCTATTTTCAAAATATCCTCATTCTGAGAGCTCTGGAGGCATTATAAACATTGGTCGCATTAGATTCCTGTTCTTGAGGTAGTTCCAAGTCTTGAAACACAGCAAGTTTACGTATTTTTACATACTACCACTGAGGGCTAGTTAACATAAAGGCCTTTAACAAGTGTCCTCACCCTCTGATTCACGGTCAGATAACAAACTGGGTTTTCCTCACATGATACAATCTAATCTAAAACTAGAAACACACAGCGATTAAGTTATACACACGTAAAAAATAAAAACAAGCAGAAAAACAAAACATAAAAAGGAATCTGTCCGTGGCGTCACACTAAGTCTAAATTTCGCTACAACCAAAAAAAATTTACTTGGTTTACAAAAGCTATAGGTATTTTATAAAGTACTAAAGAAATAACAGCTTATAAAAATAGGGGGAGATTTTCATATGGGAGAATGAAACTAAAAGCATCTCGTTGTCTGACAACGAGTTCGTCTAAAACGTACCGTCCTCAATAAGTGGTGTTTGGCAAGAGGTTTGCTTCATAGGCGCGGGGCTGTTAGCAGACGCCTGCTCCAGGTGGGCCAGCGAGCCCTGGGGGACGTCGGCCGGCTTTCTGTGCTGCCCGCTGACGTCCTCCAGCAGCTGATGCCGGGGCCGCAGCTTGGTCACGTGCTTCTGGACCAGAGCATCCTTCCGCTGTAGCTCGTCCCTTAGTTCCGAGACATCCTCTTTGATAACTTGCTCTGGCTTCTGGACAGATAACTGCAATCTTTTCTGTAGGAAGAAACACTCTGTCTGTCTTGGAATAGCCAGAAATTTCTGGATACATTGATCAATACCGGTTTGAATTTCTTCCTGGTCCCTGCCATTGACATAGCCCTGACTCACTGAAGAAGCAAAGCAAGCCTCGAAAGATGACTCCCACTCATCCACCAGGTACTCGGAGAAGATCTCGGGGCACCTGGCGCGGCCTGAAGAAGCAATGCCTGGCCCGGGAGTCCCGGCGGGGGTGGCCCAGGTCCGGGTGGCTGCCCAGGGAACATACCTCCCAGCTGAGCCGCCATTTCCCTCCCCTGTGAAATGGGGGGGGGGAGGGGGGAGAAACAGCTTCGTGTCTATTAACTCATGTATTCTTCATAAGAGATAGGTACGATTCTATGCCTTGTTTTACATATGGGGAAACCGAGGCACAGAGAGTTAAGTGACTTGTCCAGAGTTGCACAGGAAGTAAATGACAGCTCCTGGCTTGAACTCAAGCAATGATTCATTCACTCAATTACCGAGCACCTACTCTGTGCCAAGTGCTGTGTTAGGCACTGGGGGTGAACACCGAATCAGACACAAACCCCAGTTATCAGAAATTAACGTGAGAGACAGATTCATCAGTGGACGATGAACTTATAGTGAAATGAGGCTTTATCAGTCATATCCACCTTGGAAACTGAAGCCAAAAGTTTCCCCCAGCCTGAAGTTTCTTTGTGTGCTTATGAAAGAAGCGACTGTCCTGGACTTACAGCAAACCACAGGGCCCCTGGGAATAATAGCCCCTGGGGAAATATTAACACGTGGGAGAACCCCCACCAGTGCATTGGGGAAACACATTGCCAGGGGATAGGTCCTCAATATGTACCTGTGGGGGCACTTGTTTGGAAGCTAATCTTGTGGGGAGGCCTCCCTTCACAGTCCAGTGGGGTTTCACTGTTGGCTCTCGCAGCTGAGATGATCGAATCATGCCTGGCTTGACCTCGCTAGTGAAATGGGCTGCAGGGGCCTTGTTGCAAGGGGGGGATTGGTGGGAGTTCTGAGTTCTCTTGATTTTTTAAAAACCATTAATTGTATACGGTCTCATTCCACCAACGTGTTAGCTCCATTGAGTTTGGGCCCCTGCCTGTGTAGTTCATATCAGCATCCTCAAGGCTAAGAAAAGTCAGTGCTAAAAAAATAAATATGCCAAGAAAGAATGTTGACCGTTGGATGGCAGAGATGTTAACTGCATAACGCTGGAGTCAGATGACCTCATTTCAATCCCGACACTACCATTTCCCGGCTGTGCAGCCTTGATTAAGTTACTTGCTAACTCTGAGCCTCAGTTTCTTCATCTGTGTAGTGGGGACAGTAATTATTCTCTCCTATAGTTACTGGCGGGAGTAGATGAGGTAATAATGCCTGTTAAGTACTTAGCCTGGTGCCTGAAGCATCGTAGATGGTCAAGAAATAATTGGAACTGGTCCCTCCCTTCACAAAGTTTATAGACAGGTGGGTCATCCCACAGCCACTGTCCCTCCTCCAAAAGTTCCAAATTGGAGGCAGGGGCCCTGAAAGGCTGTTTATTTAAGCTGAGAATCTGCAACTCAGGTTTTCTTTCTCCTCTGTCATCTCTAGAGAACATGTGTGCTGTAGGGTTCCATCTGCTTCTTAATAAAACATAAATTATTAAAACCATAAAATATTGATGAACTGTTTTATAAAACAGAGGGACTTTAATGTATTGATTATGAATTGAGAAAGACTTAATGAGCTTCAGGAGGAGAAATAATGGGGAAATGATGGTGAGTTGATTTCCTCCTAGGCTCCTGAACTGGCAGCAGTTATGAGCATAAGTTCCCTTTGTCACCATCATCTTGCATTTTTGCCACTATACCTTTAAAACCTACACTTCCATAGACATTAAATGCCACCCAAAGAGAAGGAGAAAGAGGGGGACAGTGTTCTTGTTAAAAAGCAACAATGTATGTTGGTTAGAAGCTTACTCGATTCTGGTTGGTTCCCATAGATGAGAAAACTGGTGGTTAACGTTGCAGCTGTTTTCATTCTTCTGTGATTTATCCAACAAGGTTCTCTCACTAAAGGTCAGGAATTCTCTGTCCCTTTCATCTTAGGAGGAAGGACCTCCTTAGCCAGAACTTGGTATAAGCCAGCCCAACACTCGCATTTTACAGATGAAAAAAACTGAGGTCCACAGGAAGGAAGAACAGCTGACACAGGTGCTACGACCCACCTCACAGTCGAAAATCCATGTGTCAATTTTGCCTCTACATCGGCCCATTGCATTGGCCGAGTTAATCAACCGCAGATTGGAAACAGTATATTATCCCTTTGTGGTTGGGAATCTGCGGCTGGGAATGCAAGGATACTTTCTCGGTTAGCGGTTGGTTGAATATGCGGATGCAAAACCTGTTGGTTGGGAAACCTGCGGATGCAAAAAAGCGGATAGCAAGAGCCGACTGTCTTTATTGAAAAGATCCTCATATATCCGTGGAGCCGTGCAGTTGAAACCTGTTTCGTTCAAGGGTCAGCTGTAGCTTGTCTAAGATCTCCCAAGTAATTGGGGTGAGGACTGGGCCTGACACCCTCTCCCGACTTCCATGCTGGTGATTCTTCCCCACCCTAATGGAGCGGGCTCTTGGGGTTTCGTCTTGGTGAACGGTGAGACTTTCATCCCCAGCAGAATGGAACCGAGGTTGTTTAACCTCTTGACCTCTGGGAAAGGGATTTGAAGTTCATTGGTGTGATGCCATCGCTCACTCAGTCATCCACACTGGCCTGCTGACCTGCACAGTCTCCAGGTAAGTGTCAGGCTGGCAGCTTTAGCCACAGCCTCCTCTTTGTGACTCTCAGGAATGTGGAGGGGAGGGAAGAGTCTGCTTAAGCCCTTACATCCATTGTATGAGCTGGGGAGATAAGTATCGGTGCTGATGAGGGAGTGGGGCTCAGGGAAGTCCATGGAATTGCCCAGGTTCACACAGCCCATTGGGGCAGAATCAAGGGCTAGAACCATTATGTTTGGAAAACTGGACTACCGTTCCTATATAAATACTGTTGTGCAGGGTGTCATGCAGGGTCTCTGCTCCCGCTTCCCACACAACACAGGATATGGTGAGGCCAAAAAGGAACACCCAAGGAGCCATAAGTAGGGGAGTCATACCACTGTGGTCTCACTGGAGGCTGGGTTCACATGACGTGCGACCTGCTGTCCGCTTTTCTGCCAACCGACCGACGACTCTCCTCCACTCTCCTCGACTCTGCTCTTCTTCCCTCTGTAGCCGCAGCAGTTATATTAGTGGCCAATGGCTCAATGGTTATAGCTGACGGCCAAGTAGCCACAGCTAATGGCCATCTACCACTCGAGCCAGCACCTTTCCACATGAGGCCAAGAGCCTGGAAACTGCTCTCTGGGGCTCTGTCCCCACAAATACCATGCTGCTTTTTCATTATATGTGGCAGATAAGGCTTATTCACATGGAATAATCAGAAAATAAGATGAGATCCATGATTAGGGGTTCACTGTGCTTCCTGAGCATTTTCGGAGAAGGGCTGAGGCTTACTTGATACCAGAGTTCACTGCAAGGCTAAGAATGATGAGTTTGCAATGAGACCAGGTGAGGTGAGGGGCAGGTCGCTTACTTCATTTTACCTCCACATATGTGAGGTCTGATTCTTTCCAAGAAAGTTGGCAGGAACGGCACTGAAATATAAGCAGCTAATGTTTACCGAGTACTTTTTGTGTTCCAGGCAATTATGCCAAGTGCTTTACTCCCATTAGTTCAATTTTCTTTCATGGCAACCTTTGAAGCAGGGACGATTATCAGCCCATTTTACAGATGAAGGCACTGAGGCACAGGAGGTTAAGAAGTTCATCTGAGTTAATAGTGAAGCCTGGATTTGAGCCCAGTGAGATGGACTTATAGGCCTTTGCTCCTTTATTTCTGATTGAGATATAACGGACATATAATACTGTGTAAGTTGAAGGGGTACAACATATTGAGTTGATACATTTATATTGCAATGAGATTGCCATTGTAGCTTTAGCTAACACCTCTGACCCATCCCACAATTATCACTTCTTCTAGTGGTGGGAACAGTTCAGATCTATTCTCTTAGTAAGTTTAATGTTTATAATACCATTTTGTTATCTATAATTACTGTACTATGCATTAGCTCTCCAGGATTTATATATCTACTATTTGTAAGTATGTACCCTTAAACAGCATCTCTGCTATTCCCTCACCTCCCAGTCACTGGTGGCCACCATTCCACTCTGTTTTTTTGAATTCAGTTCTTTTTAGAGTCTGGATATCAGGGGTGTTGGACAATATTTGTCTTTCTCTGTCTGACTTGTTTTCACTTAGCGTAATGCCCTCAAGGTCCATCCACGTTGCCGCAAATGGCAGGATTTCCTTTCTTCTCGTGGCTGAATAGAATTTACATTCCCACCAACAGTGTAAAGGGTTGCCTTTTCTCCCCATCTTCACCAACACTTGTTATTTTTTGTCTTTTTGATGATAGCCCCTCTAACAGGTGTGAGGTGATATCTCACTTTGGTTTTGATCTGCATTTCCCTGATAATTAGTGATGTTGACCATCTTGTTATGTACCTGTTGGCCATCTGGATGTCTTCATTGGAAAAAATGTCTATTTAGATCCTCTTCCCATTTTAAATCAGATTGTTTGTTGTTTTGCTATTGAGTTGTATAAGTTACATATTTTGCACAGTAAGTCTTTATCAGACATATGATTTGCAAATATTTTCTCCCCTTCAGTATGTTGCCTTTTCATTTTGCTGATGATTTCCTTCGCTGTATAGAAACTTTTTAGGTGATGTAGTCCCACACATTTACTTTTGCTTCTGTTGCCTTTACTTTTGGTGTCAAATCCAAGAAATCATCACCAAGACAGATGTCAAGGAGCTGACCACCTATGTGTTGTTCTAGGAATTTTATGGTTTCAGATATTACATTCAAGTCTTTAATCCATTTTGAGTTAATTTTTGTGTGTGGTATAAGATAGCAGTCCAGTTTCATTCTTTTGCATGTGGCTGTCCAGTTTTCCCAACACCATTTACTGAAGAGACTGTCCTTTCCCCATTGTATATTCTTAGATCCTTTGCCATAAATCCATCAACAATGTACATGTGGGTTTATTTCTGGGTTCTCTGTTCTGTTTCAATGGTCTATGTGTCTGTTTTTATGCCAATTTTTTATGCCAATACCATACTGTTTTGAATACTATAGCTTTGTAATATAGTTTGAAATCAGGGAGAAGATGCCTCCAGGTTTGTTATTCTTTGTCAAGTTTGCTTTGGCTATTTGGGATCTTATATGGTTCACACAAATTTTAAGGAGTGTGTACAACATCAGTATGTTGTTGGGTGGAATGTTCTAGAAATATCAGTTAAATCCAATTGGTTGATGTTATTATTCAGTTCTTTGATATACTTGCTAATTTACTGTGTATTAGTTCTAGCTATTACTAAAAGAGGAGTTGTAGATTTATTTATTTCTCCTTTCAGTTCTGTCAGTTTTGCTTCATGTGTTTTGAAACTTGTTAGGTTGCATACACACTCAGATTGTTCTGTTATCTTATTGAATTGACCCCATTATGTATTGTCCCTCTTTACTCTTGGTAATTTTCTTTGCTCTGAAGTCTATTTAGTATAGCTACTCCAGCTTTCTTTTTATTAGTGTTTGCATGATATACTTTTTCATAATTAAAGAAAAATTAACCTATCTATATTATTATGTTCAAAGTGGGTTTTATATACACAGCATATAATTGCAACATAGTTTTTATTCATTCTGAAAATCTTTGTCTTTTATTTAGTGTGTTTAGATGTTTACATTTAATGTGATTATTACGTTTTGATTTAGATTTATCATTTTATTTTTAATTTATGTTCCCTTTGTTTTTTTGTTTCTTTCTTTCTCCTTTCCTACCCTCTTTTTGGTTATTCTAATTCTTTTTTTTTTCAGTATTCTTTTTTTACTTATTTAGATTTTGACTATATCCCTTTTTATTATTTTAATGTTCAACAGAGGGATTATAATACACGTACTTAATTTTTTGCAGTCTACTTATAATCAATATTTTATTATTCCAAGTAGAACATAGAAAACTTATTATCATATAGGCCTTTTTACCCTCTCACCTTTATGTTTGTCTTATATGTTACACCTAAATTCATTAAAAACCCCATCAGAAAATATTATAATATTTACTTTCAACTGTGAAATATATTTTTAACATCTCAAGAAGTGAGAATTGTCTATTATTATCCTGATATTTCCTATGTCTTTGCTTCTTCCTTCATTCTTACTATTCCAAGTTTTCTTCTGGTTTTATGTACTTTCTGCCTGAAGAAACTGCTTTAGAAATTCCTTTAAAGCATACGTGCTTTCAAGATGTTCTGTCAAGCAATCCTTTTTGTTTATCTCCATTTGAGGATGCTTTTATTTTAACTTCATTCCTGATAGTAGATCACTAGATACAGACTTCTAGATTGGCAATTTCTTTCTTTCAGCACTTAAAAAATATTATAGTACTTTTTTTCTGGTATCCATGATTTCTGTTGTGAAATTCATAGTCATTTAAATAATTGCTCCCCTTTAGGTAACGTGTTGTTTTTCTCTGGCTGCTTTTAGGATTTTTTTTTTTTTAACTTCAGTTTCAGCAGTTTGCGTGGGATGTGTCTTTGTATGTGCATTTGTTTGAGTATATCCTGTTTGGGGTTCACGGACCATTGTCCATCTGTAGGTTTACTTCTTTTGCCAAACTTGGGAAATTTTCAGCCTTTATTTCTACACATATTTTTTTCACCATCATATTCTTCATTGCCAACCTTTTGGACTTTGATGACACAGATATTAAACCTTTGGTTATAGTGCCACTGTTCTATTTGAGGGTCTGCTTATTATTATTTTTTTAATCTTTTTTTTTTTTTTCAGATTGGATCATTTCTATTACTATACCTTGAAGTTCACTGAATACTTCCTCCGTCATCTTCAATCTGCTGTTGAGCCCAACTGGTGAGTCTTTAAAATTTTTTCAGTTATCCTATCTATGTTTCAATTTCTGTTTGATTCTTTGTTATATCGCCTATTTCTTTAATGAGAGTTTCTGTTTTTCCATTTCTTTCAAGATTGTTTATGATTGCTTGTTGGCCTTTACATAATGACTGCTTTAAAGGTATTGTCAGGTAATTTTAGCATCCATGTGATCTGGGCATTGAATGGAATCTGTTGACTGGTTTTCCTTCAGGGAGTTAAGAACTTTCTGGTTCTTGGTTTGCTGGGTGATTTTGGATTCGATTCTGAACATTTTGAAATACACAACTCCGGGCCTTCTTTAACTCCTATGAAAAAAATTTTTTTAGCAGTAAGTCCATCTGGTTGGATTCAGGTGGCAAGGTCCAACCTCCCTTCTGTGGACTCTGGTTCTAATGTCAGTTCCGTTTCGAAACCTCTGTGGTACTGTTTATATTCACCCATGTCTTGCACCACCTCGTGGACAGTCTAAGTACATGAGCTGGGGTATATTTGTTGGTCCAGTACTTAGGGATACCGGGTAGGATCAGACCCAGGCAGGCCCAGCGTGGATGTGAGCACAGGAACCTTAAACCAGGTTATGTAGTCACTTTCCTGAGAGCCTCCCTCTCCTGTATGTCTCCAACACTTTATATTTGCCCGGACTCTCCTTTCCTTTCCCTTGTCTAGAAAGAGGGGGCTTTAGTTACCTTGCTGCACTAAGCACTGAGCTGTGCCTGAATCCAGGGCCAAGCTGTGGGAAGAATGAGAAAGAGGGGTATTGTGATGGGAACAGTAGGAGAAGCTGGGTCGTGTGTTATATGGGAATGGTCTGTGCTATCTTTACAACCTGTCTGTAAGTCTAAAACTACTCTAAGATACAATAGTGTATTTAAAAACAAAATCACTGTTTGCCTTACCTTCTTGGGGTTCCAGCGGCGCTGATCAGAGCACCGGGTTCCCTCCCTCAGACTTTGGCTCCTGGGGCCTCCTGCAGGGGCTTTGGCAGCTGCCATCACAGGATTGCTTGGGGACTGGGTCTGAGAGGACAGAGAGAAGGAAAAATGGGTGTTCCCACACTCCCTGTGATTGTTAGCAGTTCCCTGTCCTGTGCCTGGAGCCACAACTAGAAGCTTCTTCTGAAACGCTCCCTGTTCTCGTTGATGCTCACTTCCCACTGGAGGAAAAGCAGTGGGAAACTTGCCCCCCCTTTGGGGGTGCAGATGCTCATCCTCCTGCATCCACCTGCCACGGTTTACTTTTCAGAGTCCTTAAGTAGCTCTCCATGTGTTCTGCGCTCAGTGAGAAAAGGAGATTGAGTCTGTTTTCTAGACTTTTTTCTTTTAATTTACCTTTTTTAAACCTTCTTATTATGAAATATATATAAGGTAAGAACATAAAAGAAAATAAATATATGTATATATTTATATTTAAATGAGTATAAATTGATACCTATTAAGCAGCAACCCAGGTTAAGAAATAAACCATGAATATTCCAAAAGCATCAATTACCTCTCATTCCCTTCCCTGCTAGAGGTAACCATTATCCCCCAACTTTATGGTGACCATTTTCAGACTTACCTTTTCTGTACTATCTATACCACAGAATGATTTAGTGATGTCTTCTTGGAACATTATATAAATTGAATCACACTTTGTTCTTTTACGTTTGGCATCTTTTGCTCACCATGGCTTGTGAGAGTGTCTGTGTTGCCGTGCGTAGCTGTCATTAATTAATTTTCACGTCTGTATTTCATTGTATAGATATACAGCAACGTGTTGATCCATTCAAATGCTGATGAACATTTGGATGGTTTCTAGTTTGGGGCTGTAATGAATGATGCCCTAATTTTTTTATACACTTCTCTTGGAGGACAGGCGCATGGGTTCTCTAAAATACACACCTAGGAGTGAAATGGCCGGGTCATGGAGTATATCTTCAGCTTTAATAATAATGGCAAACTGTTTTCTCGAGAGTTGCCCCCATTTATACTCTTACCAGCAGTATATGAGAATCCCCGTGGCTCCATGGGGGTCGTTCTTTAGTCGTGTTTGTTCTTATCACGAATGGCACAAACCACGTTCAGTATGCATTTGTCAAGCCACTGAACTGACAGCTGGCTATGACTGTATTATGTGTGACTGAGATGAAATCCTTTTGTTCACATTTTGAAAAGCCTCCAGTTACGCTCCACTTTCATTAAAAAGGCATTGAGGACATGTCACAACAATTATCTCCAGTGGAAAATGTGCTCAAGAAAGCTAATGATGATTTGTGAAGGGGAACAGAGGAACTCAGTCCTTTGAAGACTAAAATTGCATATCAAAGGCCAGCACCTCCCCACTTTAGTGTTAGGGTTGGTGGCAGGCTGTGGGGAGGGGGCTGGAAGTCCTATAAAAGAGGGATTATTTCAAGAACCACAGGGCAGGGAAGAAAAGAGGAACTGTGAAAACTCCATGGTTGAGAAATAGTGTGTGAGTCATTTGTTGTGATGTGTCAAGAATCCCAATTCACTCCATCAAAGGGATGATATTCAAGAGTAGGTGGGAAGAATTTGACCTATTTGGTCTTAGAAAGATGACACCACTGCATTTCGGGACTCCAATTTTGGGTCCTGACTTCCGCCCTTAAACTATTTTAAACTATTAGACTTGAAAAATCTTTGGAACCAGGGAGACAGATACTGTAATGTGTAGGGGTGATCTCATGGATCAATTACAAAATTCATAAAATCCTTCTGAATCTGGTACAGATGAAAAAATTGCTAGGAGAAATGGAATATTCTGAATTAAGTGAGAATTACTATACAAACCCCCTGAGGGATCAGTTTCTGAATAACAGAATAAAATCAATTCAATGTAACAACTGAACTAAGCTCAATAAGAGTAAGCATCTTTTATTATTACATTTATTTTATATGCCAAGCTTTGTCTGGACGATTTACATGCATTTTTCTCAATTAAACCTCATAAAAACTCTATGCGGTAGAAAATATTATCTCCACTTTACAAATTGGGAAATTGAGACAAAGAGAGGTTAAGTGACTCACTGAAGGTCACACATCCAGTAAGAGTTGCAGCTGAGAATCAAATAGGTAAAGTGACACAGGAGCCTACCTTCTGGTTTTGTTTGTTTTTAATTTATATACAGTAAAACTCATTTTACTTTGTTGTGCAGTCCTGTGAGTTTTAATACATGCGTAGATATGTGTAACCACATTTACAATCAGGACACAGAACAGCCCCATTTTTTCCAACATCCCCTCCTGCTGTTCCTTTGTAGTCCCACCCTCCCCCACCCCTAGCCCTGGGCAACTCCTATAGTTGGGTCTTTTCTAGAATGTCATATAGTCTCATACAGTATATAATTATAATCTTTTGAGATTGACTATCTTCGCTGAACATAGTGCCTTTGAGATTCACGTAAGTTGCTGTGTCTACGAGTAGTTTGTTCCTTTAATTGATGAGAAGTGTTCCACTGTATGGATATACCGCAGTTTATCCATTTACCTACTGAAGGACATTTTTGTTATTTTCAGTTTTAGGGGGAATGATTTTGAATAGAGTTACTATAACCAGTTGCACATGGGGTTTTGAGTGAACATGTTTTTATTCCTCTAGGATAAATATAAAGAGTGATTTTTTTTTTTTTTTTTTGTCATGTAATAAGTGTATGTTTACAACTTTGTAAGAAAATCACCAAACTGTGTTTTCCAGAGTGGGTGGATCATTTTACATTTCCAAGAGCAATGCATGAAAGATCCAGCTGCCCTTTGTCCTTACCAGCACTTGGTAGTGTCAGATTTAATATATATTTTTAAATTTTGGCCATTTTAATAGGTGTGTAGGGATATCGCATGATTTTAATTTGCATTTTCCTAATGACTTAAGACGTTGAACAGCTTTTCATGTTCTTATTTGCCATCTACATATCTCCTTTGGAGAAGTATCTGTTCAAATCTTTTGCCCATTTTATATATTGGGTTATTGGTTTTCTTACTGTTGAGTTTTTGCCATTCTTTATATATTTTAAATACAAGATTTTTGTTGGATATGTGATTCGCAAATATGTTCTTCCACTCGCTAGCTTTTTGTAAAGCATGTTTTTAATGAAGCATAATTTGTCAATTTGTTACCATGGTTTTGCTATCAGTTTAAGAACCTTTTGTCTAACCAAAGGTCACAATGGTTTTCTGTAATGTTTTCTTCTAAAAGTTTTATATGATTATATTTTCCATTTATATTTGTTACCTATATTGAGTTCATTTTTTTTTTTTCAAGGAGGGCGCAGCTCACAGTGGCCCATGCGGGGATCGAACCGGCAACCTTGGTGTTATTAACACCACTCTTTAACCAACTGAGCTAACCAGCCACCCCTTGAGTTCATTTTTATGTAAGGTGCAAGATGTAAGTTGAGGTTCATTTGCTTGCACATGGATACCCAATTTTTCCAACTCATTTGTTGAAAAGACTATCATTTAAATTACCTTTATAATATGGTCAAAAATCAATTGACCACATTTGTGTGGGTCCGTTTCTGGACTCTCTATTTTAGCAGTTGGCAAAACTTACCTTAAAGGGCTAAGTAACAAATACTTCAGATCTATGTTCCATGTGATCTGTTTTGTGTGAAAGTAGACGTAGACAAGAGGGGTTGCCCTCGGTGCGGCTGGTGTTGGAGGTGGAATGGGAGTAAAAGGGAAGAATTGAAGGTGACCTGCAGACTTCTACTCTGCAATCGGAAGGTACTTGAACTGTCGGTTGCTAGGATTCTGGATGAGCGTAGTTAACTGTATTAGATACCTTTTGTATTCTGTCCAAAAAGTCTATCGACCAGTGGTTCTCAAGCTCACATTTCTGTCGGAATCACCTGGAGGGCTTGGGAGGACGCAGACTGATGAGCCCATGCGCAGAGTGTCTGACTCAGGGGGTCTGGGATGGGACTGAGACTTTATTTATAATCACTTCTCAGGCAATGCTGACGTTGCTGGGCCTCCTTTTGTCCCGGCCTGTATAGAAGCAACCTCCTCTGCCCAGGTGAACCCGTTTGTAATGTTCTCTTCCCTGAGCCTCTCAGGATTTTCAGCAGAGGAGGCCTGTGGGAAGCTGCCTGGCACTCACACGTGTGCTACCTGGAAGTACAAGACAGGGAACAGCTCATGGTGAATCCCCGAACCCTAGCAGATCAGAGCTGGTAGACAAATGATTGTAGACAATTCTGAGATGCATTCTAGAGGGTTCCTCTGAAGGCCCTGGGGAAATAGTGCTCCAGTTGCCCACTGTGGTGACCAACTTGATATTACACACCTCACCCTTAAATTGGCTTCCCCTCCTTCCAGGTCTCACTACCCACCGTCTCCCACTCCTGTGCCCAGGCTCGCTTTCCAAAACAGACTACCTGCGTGCGAACCCTCGACTCAGGCTCTGCCTTCACGAGGGACCTCAGTCTAAGACAGCTGCTGTGGTTGTCTGTCTCTTCCTCTACCTCAATCAATTAAATGGCCTAATTGATGTTTACTTGGCATGAGAAACACAGAATTGCCTGGACTTTGTCACCAGGGGCTATGCATTACTTATTTTTGTACCCACAGCACACATGCCAGTGACTGGCACATGGTGGGTGTTCAGAAAACTATGAATAAATGAATCAGTGCAAGTATTTCTACACTTGTTATGTGACAGTGGGTGGAAGGGATGGGGCAGGAGGAAATGGCAGATGCTGCCAGTCTGGTTGGAGAGAAGGCTAGCTTGCACACAGCGACTGGAGCCCAGGGCAAGACTAGATCACAGAGAGCTAATTAAGGGTTTAGGGTGTGGAGACCTCAGCGGGAATATAAACCCCACCATTTCCTAGCTGTGAGACCAGAGGCAACCTTCCCTTTCAAGTGATATCCTCCCATCTGTAAAGTGGGGGAATAACAATATCTACCTCACTTCTGTCTCAGTAAAACACATGGTAGGTGTCTGAAAAATGGTAATGCCCTCTGTGGTCGGCCACCTACCCATTCAAGGGATGGTGGCAAGAGGTGGGAATGCAGCACCTCTAAGATTGGCTCCACTTCTAAGATTTCAGGAGACTATGGCAATACTTAGACATAAGTTATTCACATTAATCTTGAAAATAATGATGCTTATTAATAGTAGCTAATGATGATATAGTGCTTGCTATATGCCAGGCACCATTCCAGAACTTTTGTACGTTGGCTCCTTTGATATTCAAGCCACTCTATGGGGTCGATTCTATTATACTCCCAATTTTACCCATGATGAAGCCAAAGCACAGAGAGGGTAAGTGACTGGGTCCAAATCACACAGCTAGCAATAGGTTGATCTGGGCTTTGAAGTGAGGCTGTTTTGCTTTTAACCATTGTGCCATATTTCTGGGACTTGAAATAGGATATCCTGGTCTGACCCTGGGGCCCCTGAATCTTGGCTGCCGTCCCTCTCAGCACTTAGAATAGTACAGTGCGTGATTACAGGTGTTACAGTTTGTACAGCAATTTCACACGTATTGAGCATTTCAAGTGGGGAATGGGAGAGTGTTCCAGTTACCTCCATAGCTGGTGTGTTCACTCTCATCTGCCCCATTTCATGCTATTAAGTAAATTCATGTTTAACAAGCCGGGTACTGAGCTATGTACAGGTAAAGACATAGTCTCTACCAGCAGGAAGCTGCCTCTACCCTTAAACAGTGTGGAAGGGTAGAACACACAGACAAAGAAATGCCAGACGTCATTCACAGTGTCAGGGGAGCGCAAAGGAGAGGTGGTCAGCCATGCCTGGGAGCTCTGGGCCCAGTTCCCAGAGGAGGTACCACCAGGCTACCTTCTCCCACGCCACCCCTCTTCTGCTGCTGCTCTCTCTGTTATGGAAATCGCCTTCTGAGCCTCTCTTCTCCCAAAGGAGAACAGGTTAGGAAAACAGATTACAGCTAGAACGTGTCAATATGGAAGAGGATAGGATGAGAATTACTGGTGTTTGCACAAAGCGTTTGCCTCCTCTTCATCCTGGTTGTTTATTTGAAAAGTTGCCCTGCAGAGTGTCAGGTTCTCAGGACCTGGAAGGGGTAAGATTGAGCTGCCCAGGCATTGCGTGTCTCATTTCGTGGTATTCGTGCACATGGGAAATGCAGAAATCCAGTGCAAAGTCTTTTGTTCTAAATTGGTCTGTTTGGTGTACCTGAAGTTGATGTATTACACTGCTGGCTTAATAGAGACAAAAATCTCTTGTCTCCACATTCCACTCACACGGGCCCAGTGTCATTGTTTCCTTTTCAGCGGAAGCCAGGGGGCAGATGACTGGACACTGTTGGGGGAAATCTCCCCCTTCCCCTGTTTTGTTGGTGGGGATTTTCCCTGTAAGAAAACAGCCCTCCTCTGCACCCCTTTATACTCGTGGTACCTCTGAAGAGGTGGAGTGAATCATTCGGCCTGTGATCCATCCTCACTTCTGTTTGGACTAATGTAGCAAAGGGGGTTTTTTGGTCCTTTTTTCCTTCCTCCTCCACATAACCAGTAGGAGGTAATGGCCTGGGGAAGCATATCTGCTCTGCAGATGCAAACTTCCTACCTACCGATGAGCTGGTTTTAGTTCGAGATTGGAAGATAGTGGTTCCGTTTAGCAGCCCCCCCTAAAGCCAGATATCCCAACATGGGTTTTGTGCTGGATGACTTTCGTTTGCCCCTATAGGTCCATAGTCTACCCTTCTCTGTTCTCAGCTGCGTCCCAAACTGCATCCTGCATCCACAGGCATTCTTGCCCTCAGGTTACAGCCTGGGGAGGTCTGGAATGAGAGGAACAAGAAGGAGGAGAGTGAGGTTGGGGTGGTTATTTCCTTGGTGCTTTCCCTGTGCTTTGCCGTTGGCTGGTTGTGTTTCTAACTGAAGTCGGTGATTCTGTCAGGCAAGCTCCCCTTTCCGTGTCCCTTTAGGCCAAGGTACAGTAACAGGTCTAGTTGCTTTTTCTAAACCTTCCACACCCTTGTAAATAGATGCTTTATGAAACCCTCCTCCATAACTTAGCCTGACTGTGTAGCCTCCATCACTGGGACACCTTGTAGTTTCCAAAGATGGCTCCCTCAACATCTATCTCATCCTGCGTGTGTCTTTCTTAAAATGTGATTGATACCCCTCCGTCAAGAGGTGGGAATCCATGCCCACCCCCACCCCACCCCGCATTAAATCTAGTGGGACTGTGAAAATGGCAGAAATGATGCCAGGTGGATTCCAAGGCTAAGTCATAGAAGGCAGTGTGTTTCTCCCGGTCCTCTGGGGTGATCGCTCGTGGCACCCAGCCAGCCTATGGAGAGGACACCTGTAACAGTTCTGGCCACAGGTCCCAGCTGACAGCAGCATCACTTGCCAGTCGTGTGAGTGACTGAGTCTTCAGGTGATTCTAGCCATGGACTTTGGAGCGGCTCCAACCGATGCTGAGTAGGGCAGCCGAGCTGACCCCGTTTAGCCCTGTTCAAATGGCAGCTTCATAAGCAACGTGAATATTGTTTTTAAGCCACTACATTTTAAGGTGGCTTGTTATGTAGCCGCATATAATCAGTAATAAAGTTGATATTTGACCTCTATCTTTACTCTTGTGGTTTATTTCTATCCTTGTTTAGAAATCTGGGTAGGGAAGAGAGGTATATCTGCTTTACCTGCTGTATTCTAAACACTTCAATAGGCATATGTAATGTCCCCTTATGTGTCCCGCACCACAAACCTAGGTAGAAGGTATTATTGTCCACACTCTTCTGAGGAAGAGACCTTAGATGCAGGAGAAAGCCACAGTAACCAAGAAAGATCACTCTGAGTCAACAGGAGAATCTGAGACGGAACCTAGCTCAGCAGAACTCCAAACCCCACGCTCCTAAAACGGTGCCAGGCTGTTCTATCTTATTATGATGTTCATACAGAAAGCTACTGTCATTGCGACTTAGGTCACCAGATTTTTTGGTCTGTGGGGTCTACATTCTTTTTAGTTTGAAGGAAAAAGAATACTTTCTAATGTCCTGGCCATGCTTTATTGAATCCTGTCTCACCAGGTCACTGTGACACTCTGGGACTGCATTACCTCCTGCTCGGTCAGTTTGCTTCTCATCTCTGCTTGTTCTGCAGGAAGGTGCAGAGATACCTGGGCATGTTTTCCAAGGTCTTCCCCACATGACCCCCGGGACCTCCTGCGCTCAGTGTGTGCTCCCTGAGCAGGCAGTTTGTTCAACTTGTGCCCCCATTGCCTACCGTTTAATAAGTGCTTCATTAGCGCTTGTTGGATGCTGAAGGCATGCTTATCTTCCCAGGCACAAGGTTTTATCCGGGCATCTCCCTGCTCCTTCTTCTTTTATAGACTCCTCCATTCCTGAGTCTGACCTCTACGCAGACAGTCCTCTGTCTTTGTGAATTTCATTCTCAGACCAGAGAGCTCATCCTGCCTAGTGTGTAAGCTACAGTTGGCTGACACCAGGCTCCTAATCTGTCACTCACTCGCTACCTAATTCTCAAAGTCTATTTCACCTTTTTAAGGACTCGGTCCACTACCCTGAACTGCTCCTGGAAGAGTTTTCCTAAAATGTGGCCAGTTTCAGGGTGGCCGATCGCTCAGATGGTTGGGGTGTGAGCTCTTAACAACAGGGTTGCCCATCCGATTCCTGCATGAGCCAGGGAGCTGCACCCTCCACAACTAGATTGAAGACAGCGATCTGCTGCTGAGCTTCCGGAGGGACGGCCGGATGGCTTGGTTGGTTAGAGCGCAAGCTCTTAGCAACAAGGTTGCGGGTTCAATTCCTACATGGGATGGTGGGCTGCACCCCCTGCAACTAGGGATTGGGAGCGGTGACTAGACTTGGGGTGGAGCTGCACCCTCCACAACTAGATTGAAGGACAACAACTTGGAGCTGATGGGCTCTGGAGAAACACACTGTTCCCCAATATCCCCCAATTTAAAAAATGTGATCAGTTTCTTGACCTGTTTAAACTGCCACTCATTGTGGTTTCTACAGGATGAACCCCATAACTTGTCATACATAAGGCCCTTCATATTCTGGTCCCAGCAAAGCTTTCCATGCACAACTCTTACTGTTCTCTATTCATGTTCCACTGGTTAAAGGCACACTGGACTTTTCAGCATGGCCTGGACAAAACGTACCCTTTCATGATTTTATTACTTTGTACCCACTGCACCATTTGCTTGTTCTGACCGCAACCCCCCCCCCCCCCGTTTTTTCTCTGCCTGGTAAGCTCCTCAGCTTACATATTACCTGCTCTGCAATTCTGTTCTTACTCCACCAGAGAGGTAAGCTCTTCTCTCCTTTAGATAGTCACAGCATTTGTCTGTGACTCTATTCCAATACTTAATGCGCTGTTTAGTCACTTATGTGTTTACATGCCTGACTCCTCCATCAGTCTGCAAGCTGTTTGGAGGCCAGGATTGTGGTTTAGTTATCGATGTATCCAGATGTTCCTGCTTCTGCTGCTGACCATGATACTTCAGTAATTAAGACTTGAGACTTGGAAATCAAATTACCAGAATTTAAAACCTGGGGCCGGCCCGGTGGCTCAGGTGGTTGGAGCTCCATGCTCCTAACTCTGAAGGCTGCCGGTTCGATTCCCACATGGGCCAGTGGACTCTCAACCACCAGGTTGCCGGTTCAACTCCTCGAGTCCCGCAAGGGATGGTGGGCAGCGCCCCCTGCAACTAAAATTGAACATGGCACCTTGAGCTGAGCTGCCTCCTGGATGGCTCGGTTGGTTGGAGTGCGTCCTCTCAACCACAAGATTGCCGGTTTGATTCCCGCAAGGGATGGTGGGCTGCGCCCCCTGCAACTAACAATGGCAACTGGACCTGGAGCTGAGCTGCGCCCTCCACAACTAAGATTGAAAGGACAACAACTTGACTTGGAAAAAAGTCCTGGAAGTACACACTGTTACCCAATAAAGTCCTGTTTCCCTTCCCCAATTAAAAAAAAAAAAATCTTTAAAAAACCAACACCACATTAAAAAAAAAAAAAAAAAAAGGAATTTAAAACCTGGTTCTAGCCTGCACTTGCTGGCTCTGAGACCAAGGAAAGAAACTTAACTTCTTTAAGTCTACATTTTCTTTTCCTTCAAAGTAAGAACACCTATTTACAGGATTGTGTGTATGAAATCAGATAACCCATATGAAACACTTGGCACATAGTAAACACGTAATAGATATCACCTGTGATTATTGTCATTCCTACTGAACAGTTACTATGCACCAAACATTAATTCTTTAAATCTCATAGCACTTCCATTAAGTGGGCATTATTATTCCCATTCTAAAACTAGGGAAATGGCCCAGAGAATAAGGATCTCTCCCAGGGTTGTGTGGTTGGGGTGTAGTGGGACATCTCGGGCAGGGTGCTTACCAGGGGCTCCAAAAAAGCTGAATGAATCTATGTGAGCAGCCTGTTTAGCCTTTGTCTCTCTGGTGGTCAGTCCAGACTTCAAATCCCTTTGCCACTGGACCCAGAGTTCAGCCCAGGCGGGTTCGTCCAGGTTGGGGTCAAACCTGGAAGGTGGTTCCTCCCCTACCACCTTCCACGTTGTCTGAGTTCTGAGTCAGGCTGCATGTGGGCTGGTGTGTTTGTTTTTGACTCCACCAAAAAGATGTGTTCAGGCCCATTCCCAGGCCGATATACAAACTCATTCCATCTGCCTTAGAATTAAGATTCAAAAGCAGGCGGCAAGCAATTCCTCCCTGTGCACCAATTCCAATCAGCGATTCGGCTCTTAATGACCAGCTAATAAAGAATTCACAAAAGTAAACCACACTATTAAATATAGAAGTATATTGATGCCGACCTGTTGGGAGCACTTTCTCTGCCTTTTCCAGAACAATGTCTGATACAAGACTATAATCCTCCTTCCTTGAACATTTTTTTGCCCTTTATAGTAGAGACGTCTCTAAAATAAAGATCCATAAGGAGGTATCCATTCCCCAGAAGCCCATAAAAGTCTGTTTTAAAAACACAGTCCGGGACACATCATGTTCCCTGTGAATTGTTATAACACGACGAGGCTCCAAGTTTGCTCCTTCACAGACCAGCCGACTGGTCATTAAAACATGGCGCTCTCAGATGAGCTCTGCTCATGCCGGTGCATTACTGGGGAAGTGGAAGGAGAAACTAAACTAGAGAACAACGCCAAAACATTCTAATGGCCTTGTTGAGAAACGTGGTGGTGGGCCCGCCTCTATGCTGAGAGCTGTATGTGCTCCAGCCATCTCACTGGGACCCGAGACGCGTCCTGGGTGGGAGCCACTGTTAATTGTTCCTGTTTCAGACGCGAGCAGAGGTCAGAGAGGTGACTTAACCAAGGTCACCTCATGATGACCTAAGGAAGTGTGCCCAGGTGTATCTGATCCCAGGTGTATCTGACACGCTGACTCTGAGCCGTGACTCACAAGAGAGGCCCTGAGTCCTCTCGCTGTGGTGATGGGAGGTGTTATTTCTGTGTTTTGACTGAATGGACACCAGGCCTGGTATTAGTGCTTTCACGCACAATGGACCAGTATCGCCTGAGGAGCAGTTGTTAGGTTTTGCCCATTTTCCTCCTTTTATTGATGGGGACTTGAGGATCCGAGAGATGAAGTGACTCTCAAGGTGACCCTGAGGATAACTGTGCAACAGCTGCGGCTTTTCTCACTAGACTGTTAGTTTGGGAGGGCTGCCGTCACGAAGTACCACAGACTGATGCCCTAAACAATAGAAATGTATTTCTCACTGGAGGCTGAAGTCCAACATCAAGGTGTTGGCAGGGTTGGTGTCTTTTGAGGCCTCTGTCCTTGGCTGGTAGATGGCTGCCTTCTCCCTGTGTCCTCAAGTGTTCTTTCCTCTGTGTGTACGTACGTCTGGGTCCCAATTTTCTCCTCTTCTGACGTCACTACTTATATGGGAACTACCTTAAGGCATGCTTTTCACTTAATCATCTCTCTGAAGACCCTTTTTCCAAATGCTACCACCTTCTGAAGTATTGGGGATTAGGACTTCAACATATAAGTTTGGGGGAGTGGGGACTCAATTCAGGCTGTAACAGACACACCCAGAAGGTGTTTGTTTGTTCTGTTTATTTTTGGTACCATATGGCGTCATCAAACATCCAGTGTAGGTCTGTATGGTGAGAACCCCCAAACCTCTCTGTCCTCAGGTTTCACATATCTAAAACTGGGGGGTTGTTGTGAGGATAAAATGGGATAATACATTTAAAGCATTTAAAGCATCAGGCCGTGTAGGTGCTCGAAGCATCCGTCTCTACACTGCTGGACAAACTCTTCTCACACCACAGCTGTAGCTAAATCCTTACTCTTTCCAAAATGTTTCTGGCCACTTTGTAGGGGTAGGAGGCTAGGGCCAAAAGCATTTCATTTGGGGGAACGTGCAGCTTGGGCTTGTGATGGGGACCTTTTCCTTACCTGCTTTCTCTGGCTGTATCTTTGGAGTGGTGGCGACAATGCTGAGTGTTCACAAAGTCTTGTTTTATTTTCCCCATCCTGTGGTTGCAGGCAGATGGCAGTTCCCGGCTCCCCTTACAGGTGGGGTGGGGACATGGGGCTAGATTCCAGCCAATCGTGTGTGGTAGAGGTGATGTGATCTACCTTCAGGCCAGGCCAGTTTTGTTTTTCTTCAGCTTCTATGTATAAGTGATACCATATAATATTTGTCTTTCTCTTGTGGCTTCTTTCACTTAGCATAGTGCTTTGAGCACCCTTGGTTTTGTCTTGCCCTAGCTTTCAAGCAGGATTTAGTACCTCTTTATAACCCACCCCCCTACACAATCCTCTTTTCAAAACGTTATTGAGCAATGTCTATTTTATAAAAGATTTTGTCGAGGGACGTTAGAAAGTTTTGAATGTCATGCTTTGCAAATAATACCAATTTGTTTGATATTTCTAGATACCTCACCAATTTGTGTGTATGTGTGTATCTGTGTGTGTGTGTGTGTGTGTGTGTGTGTGTGTGTGTGTGTGTTCGTTCTCACTCAAGGCTCCAACTTCTAGGTCTTCCCTTCCAGCTCCTGGATCTTCCTGTCTCTCTTTTCATCACCTTCCTCCTCTGATTATAGAAAATAATTTTCCTGTTTCTTGCAAGCTTACGTTCCCCACAACCATCACGTTGCTCAACAAACCAAAGACCTGTAGTCACCACCAGGATTTGCCTTTCTCAGTATGTAATGCCTATAGTTTGTATCACATTATTTTTATAACTTCATACAGTTTGGTGTGACAGCTACACAAATGAATGAGGTCATGTATATGAAGCCCTTTGCACAATAGCTGGCATATAATGAATTCTAAATAAGTTACAGTTTTTGTTATTGTTATTTTATTACTACTACCGGTAAGAGAGTGCTACTATAGGAAACTACTGAATAAAGATGTATTACTTAGATCTCTCACAGCTTGTTTTACTTATGACAAGAAAAGAGGTGACTGGAAAGAGGCCTTTTCAAGTGTGGAACTCAGAAAGACTCCAGAAGTCTTGGAACCCTACCTCCAAAGCCAGTGCTTGAAAGCCCTGATAAAGTTATTATTGATTAATGTTCCATGGTCTGTCCACCCCAGGGGCAAACGCTGCCTGCTTACTAAGGAGAAAAGCTGCTGATCACCAGCCTTGTCAGACACGGCTGGGTTTGGAGAAGTCAGGGAAATCGCCTTTTCTGGCAAAGGTTGAGAAGACGGAATGTGCCCATCTGTCAGATATTCTGCAGGTCTGGCCCAGCTTGGAGGCAAGGGCCAGGTACGTGACCTGGGAGGGGGCCCCGCCCCGGGAGGGGCCTTCGCTCACATCTCTGCTCTTCTGATACCCGCCGTCGGTGATGAGCTTCTGCTTCGCTCACTGTGCGGCTCAACTGCTCAGAGTGTATTTTCAGTCTTGCTTGATCCCTTTTAAATTATAGCCAAAGCCATCATCATCTTCCCTTTCAATAACAGCCTTCCCCTCTTCTCCCAGTGCTCCCTTTCTTAGTAATAGTAGCGCCATTCATACCGGCACCCCCGGACTTGACGCATCTTTGCGTCTTTCTCGTCCTGAGGCCCTCTCTTCATTTTCTCTGTCCTGTGGATTCTGCCTCTCCAACATCTGTCAGCTCTATCACTTCCCAGTGCCTCTGTTCTGGTTTATACTCTCCTCAGCTCTCTTCTGCAAGTCCAGCTTTTACTCTACTTGCTCTGGCTCAAATAAAACAAAATGAGACCCTCCTAGCTCCCTCTGTCCGGCGATGCTCCGTTATGGTGTAATAATAACAACTCCTGAATCTGGGTGGTGTGCAACGACAAAGGGTTTTTTTCATGCCTATGCTACTTACTCATCACTGATGGGCTGTATTTCTGATCCGCCTGCCCTGGGATGGAGCAGCCGCTTTCTGGAAGAGTGTTGGTCTTCCTGTCCTAAACAAAGACAGGGCATGTGGCACGTTGTCTCTTACAGATTTTCCTGAATGCGGCACAAATGATTTTTCCGTCATATTTAATTGGCCAAAGTAAATCATATGACCAAACTGATTTCAGTGAAAGGATAATCCACCATCGAGGTGGGGAATCAGATGTTGGTAAGCAGTCAGATAGTCTCCTATTATCGAAAGTCCTTAGCTTGGCGTTAATTGATAGTCATGCTCGGTCTTTGGCCTCAGGTCTGGCATCAAAGCCTTCACCAATTTGATCTATGTTTCCATTTATTTGCACACAAATTAATAACTCTGTATTTCCATCCATTTATCCATGAATTTTCAACCAATGTATTTTCAACCAAGTCCTGTGCAAATAACTGAGGATGCAGGGATACATAAAACACAAATCCCATCTTCAAAAGATTCACAGATGGGGATATCTGAAAAATAAATGTATTTAAAACTATATTATAGAAAGTTACAAACACATACAAGTAGGAATAAAATAGTGTAATGAACTCCCTTAAACCTGTCACTCAGCTTCAACAGTTATCAGTTCATTGCCAATGTCATCAGTCTTGTTTTGTCTATAGCACCACCAACATCCTCCATATTATTGGGTTTTTTAATTGAAAATTTTATTGGGATCTTTGTAGAGTCACGTGAAGAAATGACATACAGAAATCTGTGTCCCCTTAACCCCGCTTCTCCCAATAGTAACCTCTTCCAAAACTGTAGTGCAATAGCACAACCAGGATATTAACATGGGAACAACCTTCTGGGCTTACTCAGATTTCTCCAGCTTTACCTGTGTTCTTGTACTGATTTGTGGTGTGTGTTTTGTCCATGCTATTTTGAAGCAAATCACAGACATTATATAAATGCCCCCAGAATGATTACAGTTACATATTTTTACAAAATAAGGAATATTTTTTTAGAAATCACATGATATAATTATCATACCTTAAACGTTAATAATAATTCTTCAAACATTAAGGTAGTGTTCAAATTTCTATTTTTTGTTTCACTTTTTAAATAACTTGCTTTTGAATAAGGTCCATACTTTGTGAGTGTTTGACATATATTTTAAGACTTTTAAAATGTAATGTATACTTCTTCTGTCTCTCTTTATTTATACATATTTAATGTTCCAGTGATTTTGGTGAACTGACGCTCACACTCAAGTGGATACTTACAAGGGACTCATGGGAACAACATTCCCTGAGTTATTTCTTTTTTTTTTAAATTTATTTTTTAAATTTATTGGGGTGACAATTGTTAGTAAAATTACATAGATTTCAGGTGTACAATTCTGTATTACATCATCTATAAATCCCATTGTGTGTTCACCACCCAGAGTCAGTTCTCCTGTCATTACCATATATTTGATCCCCCTTGCCCTCATCTCCCACCTTATTTCTTGATGAGAACCATTTGTTAGCTTTTATACTTGAAGGTCAGCTTGGCTAAATATAAAATCTTTGACTCACATTTTCTTTATTTAAAATTTTTTCAGTTACCAGCTTTATTGAGATATAATTTACATATCATAACATTCATTCTTTTGGAGTGTACAGTTCAGTGGAGTCTTTTTAGTATATTCACCAAGTTGTGGAACCATCACCACTGTCTAATTCTAGAACATTGTCATCACCCCCAAATCAGCAGTCACTACACATTCCTACCTTCAGCCCCTGGCAACCACTAATCTACTTTCTGTCTTTATAGATTTGCTTATTCTTGACATTTCATATAAATGGAATCATACAAATGTGATCTTTCGGGACTGGTTTCATTCACTCAGCATTCACATTCTCTTTCACTGAGTATATTAAATGTGTTATCCATTGTCTTCTGGTATAAGTTACTGCTCTCAAAATATTTGATGACAATCTGATATTCTTTCCTTTATAAGTGAATGAGCCTGTGTGTTTGGAGGCCCTAAGACTCTTTTTTCCCCTTTAAAGTCAAGTAATTTTATTAGAATATTTTTCTATATTGGTTGGCTTGAGTTAATGGTACTTAGATATATAATGTGTGATTTTAAATACAGTTTCAAATTTTAAAAAGTATTATAGTACAGTGTTTTTGAGTTATAGCTTTAGGATTTGTTCTGATGCTTTTATTTGGGTTCTCTTTGTCCAAAACTCTAATTATACATGTTGTACCATCTTTGACTCTCTTCTATATTTGTTACTTTCTCTCATGAATTCTCATTTCGTTTTATTTAAAAATTCCTCCTTTTGACCTATTTCTTTTAAAGTATTATCTGTTGTGTCATTACACTTCTGTTTTTTTCTACTTGAGTCTTCACTGCTGAAATGCTGTTTTTCTTTTGTTTTTTATGTTTTCATGAGTTTTATCATTGTGTCTTTAGTATTCTGATTTATTTCATTTGCTCATATCGTCTATTGTTTCTAGTATCTTTTAGTTCATTTGGAAAAATTAGGTCATAAACAGTTTCATCTTTTTCTTTAAAATAATTTTCTGTCATTCTTTCATCTTTGCTATTTTCATAATAATTTTATATGGGATTTAACAAAAATCTTTCTCTGATGCTCATTTTTACATGAAATTTATTTTTCTGCACTCTTTGGAGGTGGAGAGGTGGGTCAGGATAGATTTCCTCACTGTAGAGCTCTGGAATTCTCTTGTCATTTTTGTGAAGTATTAGAAAGTCAAGGCCTTACGAATGCTGAGGTCTCCCGGCTTCTTTTCCTCCCTTCACTTTCATCTGGACTTTTTTGTCCTTTGCTTCTATTGTCTCTGTCCTGCTCAATTTCAACTCTATTCCCAGAAATTCTCCTCAGTATGAAACTTGATTTTGAGAAGGTATAGCATGTTGCCCAGTTAGTTTTGAGTGTTTCTAGGGCACAGACTGTGTCAGCCTCTTCTGGCTTTGTGTGAGCCCCTGGAAATTCACTAATAAATTATTGGGGAAACCTCTCTCACTGTCATTTCTTATTCTCATGTTGACTTACTGCACTTCTTGATGAATATATGGTGTTAGTTTGGGGGTTCTTCTGGTCTCAGTCAGTGAGCTTCCTCACTGCTTCCCTCTTCTCCTTAGATACAAATGCTGAGGTCATGCAGCGTGAATAGCAATGGTTTGTCTTCACGGGGTCTTAGTATGGTGTTCATGAGGGTAGCTTGTGATCTGGTTGTGTTGTAAGTATTGTCTGTGGAATTTCACTTTTACTATCCTAATGGTCCAGTATGTTTTCATGGGAATGGATTGACACAGTATTATATCACATTAGCCATCTTTCTATGACTCTAAAATGTATTTTAAAAATGCTAAAATGGTTTAGATGTCTGAGATTACCTAGAGGAGGTAACTTCCATACGAACTGAGTCCCAGAAGGAGTCAGTTGCGGAAATAGGGGGGAGCAAGGTATTTGAGCAAAGGGACCAGCCTGTGTGAGTGGTCAGGGCAATGAGAAAGCAGGTTGCATGTGAGGACACAAGAGGCCCTCGCACTTGCCGTGTGCTAGGTGGGTATTTGGTGGATGTGGGGGTGTAGCACCTCTTTACTTTTGCACTGGATGTAAGACTCTGTCGTCCTACCCTGGCAGGTTTGTTTTCCAGGATGGATTGGTTTTTATATATTGCTAGTTTTCATCTTTCTGATCCCTGTGTAATTTCTCATTATTCATTGCTATTTACAATCCTCTCAATTTAGAGACATCTGTGAAGTTAATTTCAGTGCTGTTTGCTCTTTTCTCCCAAATCATTAATGAAGATCAAACATTCAATGGAATTGTGTTTTGCAGCCATTTTTGGAACTCCACTGAGGCTCACTCTTGTTCCAGATACAGTGGTCCCACTTCATTCACTAGGGATATGTTCTAAGACCCAGTAGATGCCTGAAACTAAGGATTATACCAAACCCTACATATACTATGTTTTTCCTATATATATATACATACATACCTATGACAAAGTTTAATTTACAAATTAGGCACAGTCAGAGATAAGTAAGAATAATACTAAAATAGAACAGTTATAATAAGATACTATAATGAAAGTTACGTCACTGTGGTCTTTCTCTTTCTACTTCTCAAAATATCTTATTGTACTGTACTCACCTTTTCACTTAAAGGAAGCACTTAAGCTTCTCTTTGGCATACCTGAATTGCCAGCATCACTACTTTTGCATTTTGGGGCCATTATTAAGTAAAAAGGGTGACTTGAACACAAACACTGAAATACCAAGACAAGACGACTCGATAGCCAAGAAGGCTATTAAGTGACTAATGGGGCAGGAAGTGTGTACAGGGTGGATACATGTCCCAGGTGGGACTGAGCAGATGGCTCTTGATTTTGTCACACTACCCAGAATGGCTTATTTCTGGAATTTTCCATGTACTATTTTTAAACCATGGTTGACTGCGGGAAACTGAAACTGGAAAGTGAAACCACAGATAAGGAGGGACTATTGTAATCATCTTTCATTTGAACATGTTATCATCCCTTTGGTCAGTTGTTCATGAGGCTATTGAGTTAACATTTTTTATTTAAATTCAGTTTTTCACAAGGACTCCATGAGGCACCCCAACGTTAGCCTTCAACAACAAATAAAGAAGCTTCACTCTTGCTAGCAGTCAAAGATATGCAAATTAAATCATTATTGAGGAGTTCGTGGTTTTCACTGATAAAATGTGTAAAAATTTAGCACCCACCGCTAGTGAAGTGTGCTGAAATTAGTATTTCCAAACGCTTTTATAAATCAATGTCAATTAAGCATTAAGACTCATAAGAGAGTTTATCATTGTTACCAGTATTGTGAATTTATCCTGAGAAAATACTTCTAGGGAAAAAAAACAATTCGCATGAAAATGGTGGTGGAAGTATCCATGTTATAAAATGGAAACAAAGCAAATCCACCAGCAGTAGGAGAATGATTAAATCAAGTAGGTGCATCAACTGAATGAATGGAAAGTGTAGGCACATAATAAGTCTCAACAATTAATAGCTGCAGTTACTATTGTGATTAGTAGTATCTTTACTGTGCTCTGACTCTACGGAACGAGTGGCTTTTCCCCAGATACTATGACAGCAAATCCAGGTTCCTAATGAGAATGTATTTTGTCTTCTAAACTAATTATCAAGAAATTGAATTAGGACCAATTGTTATAATGTAGGGAGTGCCACAATGAGGTTTACTATGAATAAGAATTTTGTAATAGTCAGAACTCTTCAAAGATAAAATAATACAGGAATGTTCATCGCAGCCTTATTCATCATAGCCCCACACTGGAGTCAACTCAAATGTCCATCAACTGATAATTGGATAAATAAAATGTGATCTATCCATGCAGTGGAATATTATTTAGCAATAAAGGGAAGTACTGACTAGATGCTACAACATGGATGAACCTCAAAACACATTGTGCTAAGTGAAAGAAGCCAGTCACAAAAATTCACATTGCCTGATTCCATTTTTATGAAATGTCGGCAGTGGGCAAATCCATAGAGTTAGAAAGTAGATTAGTGATTGTTGAGTAAGGATGGGGGGGGCGGGGGGGTAGGGAGTGACTGCTAAAGGGCATGGAGTTTTGGGGGGGACATGATGAAAATGTGCTGTAATTGTGTAGCAACAGGTGCAACAACTATGAATATAAAAAGTTTTGAATTGTACTTTTTAAATGGGTAAATTGAACAGTGTGCGATTTATATCTCAGTAAAGTGGGTACCAAACAAGGATGAAATAAGCTGACTACACAAAACCCAATTATTTAACCAGTCTCTATAATAGGCGATAATTCAACCTATAATAAGATCTAAAAGAAATAGAATGCCTCAATATTGGTGTAAACAACTCTTTCTTAACAATATCCCAACTCCAGCTTAGTACAATTCTGATTTTAATTTCCCTCCATTTTCTCAGTTTTCAGTCCTTGCAAGCAGTTTTAGGAAACTTATAAGACTGACAAACCATCCAAACCTTTACAACTAAGATTTCACACTGATTGGTGTTCTTGTAAGTTTAGAAACCACGTCAGTTAAAATTGGGTTTGGCTGAAAACAACAGAAACCTCAAGATAATAATGAATGAAATAAAATGAGTAGAAATTTATTTCTCCTCCATGTAAATGTAGGTAAATATAGATCATTCAAGATGAACAAGGCAGTTCCTTGATCCCTGGGTCCCAACTTCTTCCTAGTAGCTAATCCACTATTTCAAAACAGCCTTCACCTTATACTCCATGATGGCTGCTCAGGTCTTGCCAACACATCAGCATTTCAGCTAGGAGTGAGGAGGACAGATAGAAGAGAAGGGCACAGGTCTTCCATGTGTGGATTCATTCTACAATTAGACACACCCCTCTGCATGTGTCTCTTTGTAGAACTTAGTCACATGCCATAATTAGCTGCCAGGGAGGCTAGGAAATGTTGTTTTTATTTTGGGTGGCCACATCCCTCGCTAAAATCTGAAGGGAAGAATGAATATTAGGAGATGAGCATTCCCTGATGCAAAGTGTCTCTGCCCCTGATTTTTCATGTGCAAATGTAGGGGAATACGTAATCAGAATTATTGTGTTTGGATCCCTGACCTGGAAAATCACTTAACATCCATGAAACTATTTGTTCTCTTACAAAGCCAGAAAAATATTCCTACCTCATTAGATGGTGGGAAGGGTTAAACAGGTTAATACATGGTGGAAGTGTTTGTAAACTATAAAGCAGTGCACAAATGATAGCTTTAGCTTGAAAAAGAGTACACATAGGTAGGATATGATAGCTGTTTTTCAATGTCTGAAGGAATTACCAGGGAAGACGGAGTGAGTTTTTTTAAACCTCTGTCATTCCATAGGACAAAACTGCCATCCAGCTGAGTATCAGGGAAAGCATTCCTCGTTACCTTGCAGACTGGCTTTCTCTTTCTTCTTCTTCCTTTCCTTCCCTGAATCCAGGAACCATGGTAGACAATTTAGGTGGTTTGCTGGTACATTGGATATCTGGGTTTGGAAGCGAAGTGTGAAAGAAATAATTGACACTTGTGTAAAGTGGAACTTCTGTGTTTCTTTTTACAGTATGTACAGAGGAGAGAACATGGGCTTTGAAAGCTGAAAGCTCCTCAAAGGTAGATCTCATATCTTCTCTAAGTTTATATCCACAGAGCCTCACTGGGCTGGGAGCAAAAGGCTGTCTCAGTGAAGATCTGTTGAACTGTCATTCAAGATGAGCCTTGTTTTAAATCTCAACTCTGTTACTGACTAGCTATGAGACCAACATCACTTCACTTCTGCGTGCTTCACTTTTCTCATCTGCAAAAATGAAAATACGACAGGTTGCTAGGATTCAATGGGATTAAACCTCTATGTATGAGTTTCCCGAGGCTGCTATAACAAATTGTCACAAACGCGGTGTCTTAAAACAGCAGAAGTTTATTCTCTCACAGTTGTGGAGGAGGGAAGTGCTGTATTTCCTTTGGAGGTCTAAGGGAGAATCCTCCCTTGCATCTCCAGCGTGTGGGGTTTGCTGGTATTCTTTTCTCTGTAGCCACATCACTCCAATCTCTGCCTCCATCTTGGTGGTATATTTTTCTCTTCCATCTGTTTTAAGCACATTGGTCATTGAATTTAAGGCCCAGCCGGTAATCCAGGGTGGTTTTATCTCAAGATCCTTAACTTAATTACATTCTCAAAGACCCTTTTTCCAAATAAGGTCGTATTCACAGGTTCCATGGATTTGGACTTGGACTCATCTTTTGGGGAACGGGGGACACCATTCAACTCATAAGTGCCCTTCACCAAGTTTGTCTTCCCAGCAGAAAGAGTCTAGCATTCTATGGAACCCAAGGGGTTTCATGTGCAACTTTTCACTTTAGAAAAATATACAATTTAAAGTATTGCTATTGTTCTCTCATGTAACAAACCTTTACTCCTCTGTCATGAAATGTGCTGGTTCCTTGCCAGGGAAACAGAGATGAGAGAACACCTGACCTCTTAGAAACTTAGTCCAGTGGAGTTAGTTCACTCATTTTGAGTTTGGGTTCTAGAAAATCTGTAGAAGAATAACATATCTGCCCCTACGGAAATCTTAACAATTCACTGACTTATGCATTCTCCAAATACTTACTGAGTGTCTCCTATGTGCCAAGCTCTTTGCTAAGCCCTAGGGGAGGCTCAAAAGTGGCTAAAATACAATAACGACCTTCACGAAGCTTACAATAGACAAATGGATTTGAAATATATGAAAATAATGATTGCTCATAGTAGAAAAATAAATAAAGTGAGATTGGACTTTCGAACCCTATGCAATGAAAAGAACATGTAAACACTGGGAATAAAGACTCTCTAAGCCTGTACCTTTTTATATACACCACACAGTTTTTAAAACATTCATTGAAGGTGGAATGCCCTCACCTCAGAGACAATTGAGAGAGGGTTCATTTTCAAGAGTGCAGTTTTTCAGAATGTTCTGAGAGAGAGTGAAGGCTCCAAGGGGAGGAGGTTAAAGTTGAAATATAGTTAGGGTTTGAGGGAGGGGAAGGGTGTAGAAAGATACCAATTGTATTAGTAATAAAATTGACCCAAGTTAGGCCAGTGGAAATAGAAGGAGGAATTACATCAATAAGACAAACGGTACCTCCTGTAACCCTGAGCTCAGTATTGATGGAAAGGTGGATTGGGAGATTTGGGGGAATCAATGAAGTTATCTCTAAAATCTCAAGGCAATTGATCGTAAGAGAGTAGAGAAAACAGGCAAACAACAATTTCAGCCCTTCATCGTGGCAAATGAGGCCATTCTGTGGATGACCTGCTCTTAAATAGCTTCAGGAAGGGAAAAAAGGTGTCACGTAACCTGAAAATAGGTTAGGCTGCTCTGTTGTATTTATAGGAAGAGAATGATCTAGTTCATGCATTCTAAGTAGTTCAACTTTTATGTATGAAATCAAATCAGCCCCATTCAGAATGATGGAATTTTTTTTCCTTTATCTTATTAAATGCCCATTCGTATAGTGCTTGTGTCAAAAAGGACAACAAAAATATTCAGTCAGCGTGTTCTGATGCTAAAATGAACTACACGATGGAGGGCGGTGCCGGGCAGCTTTACGATGGCAGCTCCTGTTTCCTTCTCCACAAATTCCTCTTTCACTTTTGAACTTCTTAACCGAGAATCTGTATAGTCCCAACCTTAGCCCTGTATCAACCTCAATAGTCTTTCTAGCACATAAAATATTTAATAAATCTAGTATTTTGAATGAGTTCGGAAAAGGTCGGACTCTTACATGTGGTACCTCTTAGTTATTGGGAATTCTCAGAAAATGCGTTAATCTGATTATCAGATATTTTTATGCAGGGATATATTGTGGCCAGCACCTGCCTGACATTCGTATCTCCTTATTTCCGTAAAATCATCCTGATTCTCCACTATCAATTTATTCTTCCCTTCAACCAACATTTACTGAGCTCCTCCCGTATGCGTGGTTCCATTACAGATTCTACGGAGAGAGTGGTGAGCCAGGTGGGTGACATTCCTGCCCCGATGAAGTCCACATGCTAACAGGGAAAACGCAAAATGAACACATAAATAGACGTTTTATAGAAGAGATAAATATTATCAAGAAAAATAAAGATTGGAAAAGAAGACTATGTGGCAGGAAAGTTTGCTTGGAGGAAGTTAAAAATGGAGGTAGAAAATGGAGTAAAGTGAAGGGAGCAAGCCATGTGTTAGTCCTGGGGGACACATGTTTCAGGCAGAGTCCCTGTGGTGGCACCTAGCTTGGCGTTTACAAGAAATAGCAAAAGATCAAAGGGGCTGAAGTCAACTGAGTGAGGGTGAGTGGAATGACATGAGAACAGAGAGCTGAAGGTGGGGGCTGTATCCTGTAGGACCTGGGCGTCCCAGGAAAGAATTTGGATCTTACCTTGAATGAATGTATGCCACTGGCGGGTGTGAGTAGGAGAGGGATTTCTGGGTTTCGAAGACGACTTGAGCTGCTGTGTGGAGAATACCCTACGGGAAGCAAAAGAGGAAGCTGAGAATTCAGTTGGGGGGATACTGAAAATGTGAGAAGTGGTGACTTGAGGGATGTATTTTGAAGGAGGAGCTAAAAGGACTTGCTGATGGATTAGACGTGGAGTGTCGAGGTTTCGAGAGGTATGAAGGATGATCCCTGAGTTTCTTTCTTGGGCGACATGATGGAAGGTGGTGCCATTTTGTTTTTCCATTTTAATATCGTTTAAAGAGTTCAAAATGACGACAGCCGATATTCTAATTAACTTTTAGTTTTCCAGCAGTTTCTAAGGTAATGTGAAAATATTTTATGTAAAATTCATATTCATTATGTAAAATGAATACTGTAAAATATTCAAAAATATACATAGATTTCACATTTTCTTATGACCTGGATTTTTTATGGATTTTCACTTTAATTGCTATTCAAAACGTTGGAATTGTGTAATTATATCATCAAGAATGTAGTTAATTTCCCCTTGTCCTTGTTTCATTCACGATTTATCACCTGTGACGGCTGGAGCAGCATGAACGTATGGGTTTCCTTCTCCAAGTTTCTTGCAACTTAAATTTTGAACTTTTTATTTCTTATAACTTAATTGTCTCTCTGAAAAGCTTTTTTTATTGTCTGTTAGTGGAAAGAGCCTGGTCTTTGTTGGCAACCAAATCTAGGTTCAAAACTTTATTAACAGTGTTGCTTTGATTTGCTTAACCCCTGAGCCTGGTTCTTCACTCTTAATGTGACAATTTGACTTCACTTTGGGCTTGATGTGAGATACTAGTGGAATCGTATGACAAGTGGTACCATTTAATGAAATGGGAACGACTAGGGCAAGAGGGGCTTGGGATAGAAAATCAAAAATTCTATTTGAAAACTTAGGTTTGAGATGAACAATGGACATGTGTGAAGTAGGCCGTTTGATACATGAGTCTGCAGTTCTGGAGAGAGGTCAGAGCTTCGGGATACAGATGATATTTAAAGTTATGGGATCAGATAAAATCATTTAGGGAGGAATTACAGACAGAAAAAAAGAGGGCCAAAGACAAAGCCCAGAGGTCCTCCATCAAGTTCAAGGTGAGCAGACTGGCCCTGCAGCTCCCAGTGTAATCAAGTAACTCAAAACATCCGTCAGAGACAGTCTTATAATTTCTGAGATTATTCGGAGGAAGATGCTCTCTTGTGGGCTGGACTTGAGCCCAGGAATGTTAAGCTTGGAATTTATGAGGGCCACCGGTTGAATGGGCCCTATCTGGGAAGGAAGCCAACATAAAGAAAAAGAGAGCCAATGGATGGAGAAAAACAGTCTTGATTACATCACCCAAAGACTGTTCTGGTCTTCGTGACACAGCTGTACCCAGTCCCAAGCCTCCCTTGTGGTCCAGGGTTCTTTTTTACTACATCTTCCTGCCGATTGCTCGCCCTTAGGACTGGACCACTCACTGCCATATCTGTCTTCCACAGCTTCTGTGTCAGTCTAACTTAGGTGACATGTTGATGACTCTGGAGTGGTGTGTGTTGTGTGTGGGTGTGTGTGTGGTGTGAGTAGGTACTCATCCCAGGATCACAAAAGTTGAGCACCACCAACCATACTCACTCTAAAAGAGGCGACTGGGAATGGAGAAAGTTCGGGGATGGCTACCACCAGCTGGCATTCCACTGTAAATGGCTCCTGCTATGAGCACTTATGCCCACGGCTAGGACCTCTCTTCCCATCAGCAGTATCTTTAGGGCACGAGGGCAACCATTCGAGATCCAAACTCTAAGTCTCTTGGGCTGAAAAATTGCACTGGCTGTATAGTATAATTGCTATGAGGACAGCCAATGAGTTACCATCTCAACCATCATCCTTTCCCTGGGCACTCCAGCAGGGAAGTACCCCAAGGTCCAGAGATCTCCTCATCCACTTCCCATTTATTGAGTTCCCTCGATGGTCCACACAGTGTACTGAGTACTGGAGAAATGAACAAGGCTAGGAGCCTGTCCTGCCGGGACTGACAGTCTAATGTGGGAAAAGACATACAAGCATAATGGTTATGTGATGAACTCTGTGATGGAGTTAGACACACGTTGCTAGGGGAGCAGATAGGAAGGTTAGGAATGAGTCCATCAGAGGGACCTTCATGGAGGTGGTGATACCTTAAACTAGGCTCACAAACTCATGTTTCCAGGACCATGCAGCTATAGGACAATCAGGAGATGAGAGGCATCATGCAAGTGGAGAATATCTGTTCTCTCCCAAAGCATTTAGATTGAACCTTTCAGACAACACTGTGCTGACAAAATAAACCCATCTGCAGAATGTCATGCTTGCCAGTTTGCAACCTCTGCCTTTGAGCCAGTGGTGAGAATGACTGAGTCAGACAAGGCAAAGCACTCCAGGGAGTACTTGAGAAAGACTGAGGCAAGGACCCTTCTCAATAGGCAGTGGACAAGTGCCCAGGCTGAGGCAGAGGGCTGACACAGTATGGACGTTCTCCTGGCTGGTGGTTCTCCTGGCCGGGGTCGTGACCCCTGCTACTCAGACGGTCTTCATACATTCTGGACCATCTGCCTGCTTTGGCCTTACATAGTGATTTGATCCTTCAAGTTTTAGTGAAATGTTTTGGACTCCGACTCAAGTTGTAGGTTCACTCACACTCTTTGTACACATTCTGACCTGAACTTGCCTCCCTTTGGAAACTGTCTCCTGGAATTTCGAATCTGGCTGAATGCATTGATTGTATTTCATGATAGCACAGTGATCATGAGCGTGGATTTTGAATCAAACGCTTAGAATGAAATCCTCACTCGTCACTTACTAGCTGTGTAACTTTGGGGGAAACTCCTAAACATGTATATTTAATCTCTCTGAGCCTCAGTTTCTTTTTCTATTAAGTGGGTATAATAAACCGTACTTTATTTATATAAAGCATTTGGCATCGCTCTCAGGAAATGAATAGGCACAGAAATACAATCTACATTTCTACTCGGGGTCTTGTGCAGGGTTCCTAACTTTGCCTCCATCACCATATTCACTCTGGATTTTCCCATTGCTCTGCTGATTCACTATACTGGCCTCTTAGACTGCCTTAGCTTTCCAGGTCTTGCATCCCCCCTCGCCTGTGCCCTGACTTGTTTTCACTGGTCCTGATGCTGCCATGAGTAGAGCCAACTGTGAATACGATATTAAATTTGTCCATCAGGAACTAGTCAGTGTGTGTTCAGTACAAGATGGAAAGCACTCTGGATCATTCTGTTCAGACAAAAGAATCCAACTTTTACCTCTGATGACCCTCTTGGTCTTGCCGCCAGAGTTCACTCTTATTTTCCTTGACAAATATTGCTCCCTACTGGCAACAAGACATCCTGGGCTCTATGTTTCACTGGGAATTGGTGAACTTCTAAAGTCACTCAGCCTGCAGCCCTCGACTTTACAACACCCCCCACGGCGCTCCATAATTGCCTGGAAACACATGGTGTCTCCCATCTTGTTGCTTAATTAAAATTCACTTCTGTTCAACAGAGTCACAGTTAAGAGGTGCTTTTGTCTGCCTTGCTCCTGCTCTCATTTTAGGACCCCCGATCGTGATGCCTCCTTGCTTTAATGTGGAAATTGTCTGAAATATTTCCCTGGTCAGTGTGTCACTGTAGCAACTCCTAGAAAAGAAAGGCACTATGTTCTGTTGAGAACATATCAATCGGTACTTTTTGTTAGTTGCTTGATTTGATCTTCATTTGGCAGGTCATAGTATCCTCTTCATCCTGAGAGGGAATTGAGGCTCAGAGGAGTTAGGTAGCTTGCCTAAGCCTGCACAGCTTGTCAGGGCAGGAGCAGGAATTGAAAACACAGAGTCAGCTGTCTTTGCCATGTCATGGGAAGAATACTAAAAGAGTGAGGGGTAGGTTGATGCAATTGACCCCATAAAGGATGAGTTCTCAAGTATCTGAAGGCTTTCAGGAGCAATTAACAATGATGACTGGATGGGGGAAATTAAAAGTCTGCAAACCTCAACCTCTAAAGGTTTTGAGACGAAGTGAAAGAATTGATATGTCTTATTAATTTCACTACACTCAACACCCAGAGTGAGTCAAAACAGTGTAGTCAAAAAGTTCTGTGACCCTAGCATGAATAGGTACCTAATCAATTCTTGTTCAATTAAAAAATACTTTGTAGATTGACTTAAAAATCACTCATGCTCTTGAGAAAAATGGCTGTCTCTGAAGCCCTTGTGTTGACCCCATTCTCTGTTCAGTACGATTCTCTAGGAGCTGAATTCTGACGTGGAGTTAGCATTCTAAAATTATAAAATTATGTCCTTGAACTTGTCTCTTTCCCTGTAATCCCAATGCTAAGGGAGGGTTGACCCTGGCTCCCCTTCCCCATCCCCTCCCAGCATAATTATCTCTCCAATTAAAGAGCAACTGAGGGACAACTGAACCGAAGGTTCTGCTGAATTACCACTAATCACACTGCTGAGGAATCCTCTCAGCTTTGATCTCTTATCTCTGCACACACAACCCTTTCTCTGTAAGGCCGGCTGCTCCCAGAATCGCTGTGTCTAATCAAACGTGTCACACCTCCACTGAGGTAAATTGGGTTTATTGGAGAAGGGAAATTGAATTAAGTCTGTTTAGGAATTAATTGTGACTGTCTAGGTTTAATCTATCATATTATCTCATTGTGGGGTATTGGGATCAAAATCCGACGACCCAGTTTAAAAAATATATATACAACTTTTACAGATAGAAAATAGACATAGTGTTTTGGACAGCAAAGACAGCAAAAGAAAAATGAAAATTTAGGAATTAAAAGGCATAGAGTCCTCATGATATTAGCTCATTTACTTTAGAAGAGAACGTTGTCACAAATGTTCCTATATCATCTTTTCTTACCGCAGAATAGTATTCCATTATGTATATATACCACAACTTCTTTATCCATTCATCTATTGAAGGACATTTTGGTTGTTTCCATGTCTTGGCCACCGTAAACAAAGCTGCAATGAACATTGGAGCACACGTGTTTTTATGTATAAATGTTTTCAGATTTTTTAGGTAGATACCCAGGAGAGGGATTGCTGGGTCATATGGTAATTCTATTCTTAATTTTTTTGAGGAACCTCCACACTGCCTTCCATAATGGCTGCGAAATAAGTCAGACAAAAAATGCAGAGAACCATATGATTTCACTGATATGTGGTATATAAACCAAAAACAACAAGCGAACAAGACAAACAAATGAGAAACAAAAACTCATAGACACAGACAATAGTTTAGTGGTTACCAGAGGGTAAGGGGGGGTGGGTGGGAGGTGGGAGATGAGGGTAAGGGGGATCAAATATATGGTGATGGAAGGAGAACTGAATCTGGGTGGTGAACACACAATCGGATTTATAGATGATGTAATACAGAATTGCACTCCTGAAATCTATGTAATTTTACTAACAATTGTCACTCCAATAAATTTAAAAAGAAAAAAAAAAAGAAGAGAATGTAAAGTGAAGTTATGGAGATCAAATACTGGACTTAGTTTGCCCACAAATGAAGGTATGGTGGCTGGTAAATGCTCAGTAAATATTTATTTAAATTGATGGAGAAACAAATGGATGGGTGTAGTCATCAATTTGACCGCCATGATCCAAATGTCTTTCTTGGGTCACCACTGAACCAGGTTACGTGGTAGGTACTCTCCATTCCAGTGCAAAACAAGTATTTATTCTAGGCCTTCTGTATACTAGGAAATGTGCTCAGTGCTAGGGACGCAAGAGGGACCTCCTTCCTGCTGTCATCTAGCAAATGATCTAGGGGAAAACGCAATGACACCAGCAACTATGATAAAGTAAGCCTCTGTGACATGAGGCGTTTGATGGAAGCACAGAGTAAAAGTCATAGTGGGAACAAAGCCATATCTCAGGGAGGGGCTTGATCACAAAACCCAATGGCATTTGAAAACCGTGGACAGAAGTTAGGGGGAGGAATCTAAAAATTCTTAAGTCAGTCATTGAGCGGGACGGTCCTAATTGGCACTGTTTTCCTGGTGTAATTATAATAGCGCCTACTTCAACTTTCAAAAGCACCCGCATTTGGATGATGTTATACAGTCTCTCTAGTTACTGAAAATCTCGGGGAGCTGCTGATGTGTTCAAGAGAGTGGTGGTTGGTAGCAACGAGCTAGACGTTTCGTTCGTACAGTAGAGCACGAGAGCTGCTGTTGCGCCAGGATGGTCTGATTGAGAAATCTTGTGCTAAATGAGCTCTAGGCTTTGAGAAGGGTCAGCTCAAAGTGAATCCTGCTTCTACACCTTGAGTACATTGATCCTCTAAGAAACCTATATTTGGTGATAGTCTTTGTACTGTATGGTTTGAGTCTTTGTTCTTAATTCCCTAATAGGGTAAGAGAGAGAGCGAATCAGCAGATTGTCAGTATTAGATCAGAGGTCAGTGGAGATCAGCAGTCTGGCTTAGGTAAGCATTCACTGGCCACCTGCAGGTAAGGATGCCTACAAAATACAGGTAATTAGAAAACTCCTTGTAATGTATCACCCAGCTGGAAACTAATGAGTGATGGAGACCCAGTGAAGAAAAGAGAGAGCCTAATTAGACTAAGTGGGAATTCCTTCTGGAACAGGAAAATGTCAAGAATCAGGGAGAAATCATTTTTTTTTTTTCCAGCAGAATTTGAAACCAGATAAATCTGTTTATCTTTTTATTGCAATCATATTTCTTTTACAAAATGAAATATCAATATTTCCTCTGTAAAAAGGGAAAAGACTTCTCTGATCTCTAACACTCACTCATAATTTAAGCAATATTCACAGAGTAAAAAGAATGAAGAAATCTGGACAAAGATTAGATCTCATAACTTAAAAGAAGTTTGCAGATGGGATGCAGGTACTAAGGATCTATTATTCCTTGGTGAGTCAATCTAGGCATCTCCTCCCAGATTTTCTCCCCTCCTTCCTACTAAAATCATTATCAGTGAGTGCTAGAATTATTAGTCTTCTGAACAAATCAGGGGGTGACGGTGGTGAAGAATGTGTAATGTTTCCCTGTTTTTTTTATCCTAATGGATGCTTGTCCATTCATCCATCCATCCATCTATTTATCATCTATCTGTCCATCCATTCATCGTCCACCCATAATCCATCATCCATCCATCCATCCATCCATCTATCTATCCATTCATCTATTCATCATCCATCAAACATCCGTCATTCATCCGTACATCGATCTACCCATCAGTTTATCCTTCCGTCCATCCATCTATCCACGGAGGTACTATGTAGTGTGACAGATCTAGCTTTGAGCTTTGGCTCACCTACTTAGGAGTAATATAATCTTGGACAAGTGACCTAACGTTTAGAATATTCAATTTATTCATCTGCAAAATAGGTATAATAATAGTACTTACCTCATAGAGTCACTGTGAAGATTACAAAAGTAATAAATGTAAGGTATTATGATAATAAACAACTCACTTGTATATTTTAAAAAGCATTAAATGATTACTATCTGTACTGTGATATTTTTACTCCAAGAACAAATCAACCACAATTTCTGCTTCCAGGAGCTTGTGTTCTAGTCAGGGAGACTGATCTTTATATGATATGTAAAATTAAAATTAATTTGTGATGAAATGAAGATCTGAAATGAGGTATTAAGGGAGCCATGAGAAGGAACAGTAACTCCATATGATCAGGAAGAGATGGGAAGCTGAGTAAGATTTCACTGAGAAGATGGTCAAAATGAGATTACTTAGATAATGGGTAGGTAGACTATTAGTATCACTCATTTTAAATTTCAAGTTGACTTAGATTTAATCCCTTGAGATACACTGTAACTTCCTTTGGGTAAATTGCTAAACAAGAGTGAGTCTTGTATAAGGTAGGTACTTCTATTATATTCATTCATGCATTGTATTCAACACAGATTTGGAGGGTGCCTGGCACGTATTCTGATGGCAAAAATTTGACACGAGTAGGATGTGGTTCTTATCCTCCAGGAGTTACTGTCTGGAAGACAGAGAAACAAGCACATATTTATTATGACAAAATATAGTGCATGTCATGATATACAGCAAGGGGCAAAATGGTGGGCAGACAGCTGTGGATCAGACATTCTGGATGAAGCAACCTGTCTGTGTAAAGGAACAATGGTAAGAAAGAGAGCAATGTGTAGGGGAAACTCAACTGCATTTGTGTTAGTAGCATATAAAGTGGGGATCACACGTCATGGGTAGGGGTCTGAGCTCTAAGGACGTTATCAGGACCTTGGATTTAACCCAAAGATAAAAGGAGTCATTAAGGGATTTTAAACAGGAACGTAAATTTTGAAAAGATCGGTCTGGCTGCAGTGTTGGGGATACACCAGCAGGTCAAGACAGGAGCTAGAGAGGAGACAAAAGAAGACCTTAGTAGGAGTCCGGATGCAAGATGCTGAGGACCCCACCTAGGGACGCAGTGGAAGAGTCAGGAAGAAATACACACATTCCTGAAATATTCAGAATCTAAAATCAGTTTCTAGACACCCCAGTGCAGAAGAACCTCTCATCCTCGAGCTGCCTGTGCTAGAAGGCTAAGGGCTACACCTCCAAAAGCAGCCTGTACTAGACCCCGGGCTAGAGAATTCTGTTTCCAAAGATCGTCATCCTCTGAACACCATGGGTCTGAATTCCTTGCCAACCATCCCTGCTTCTTCGCAGATTTCAGTTCCTGGAGGACAGATGACCTGTATTGTAAAACACCAATCACTAAACTCCAGCTTTCAGATGTTTCTGAGTACATGCTGTGGTGGTTTCATCTTCGCAGCCGAAGCTTCCATATTTCTTATTCAGTGAGCAACGTGCTTGCAGCCGAAAGCTCGGTGTCTGTGTTCTTTTGGAAAGTACAAGTAAAGCAAAGGGTCTTAAATAACTTAGAACCATCCTAATTTTTTCCAGCTGTCTCCCTTCTTCCATCTCTCCAAGGGATGTAGAAAGCGGCCTCTGGCACTCTAAAATGTTCACATTTCTAGGAGCTCTGGGAGAAAAGAAGAAAAACCGCAAATGCTCCCGCTTTCAATCTTTTCTTCTATCCTATTTTTTTTCCCCTCCTACTGAATGATGGCAGGTAATTGTCACAATTTTAGAGAAAAATTCGTCTAGTGAAAAGATCTTGCATTTTTGCCACAGTTGCATTGAATTATAGCATGTTAGAGCTGAAATTTGAATTTAGAAACAATCTACTTCCAAGGTGGAGAACACCTGGCATGTGTGGTGTAATTCTCGCCCACATCCGTGGCGGACATGGCTAATCCATCATTCTAAGAGTGCAGGTGTAGCCTCAGATCCTTGTCAATACAGTGCAAAAGTGACTGCCAATTGATTGGAGTTGGCAGGCAAAATGAAACTCATTCGTCATCCCTGATATAGTCCCAGCAATTGCACAGGGGAAACCAAGTGGTGGAAACGGCCCAACATCACCTATCTGTAGGTTTTGTTGCTAAGACCTGCCTCTAGGTTCTTTACGTCCAGATCCGTGTTTCAAGGCCCTTCTACTTCTGACTGAATCTTTCTCTCCTATGTTTCTGCGTCCCCTGGAATGTGTCTTTCGTTTTCTTTGAATCTCCGAGCATCAATTTGCTTTCTTCTTGTTTGTTTTGCTTTGAATACATTTATTGTAGTTTTATCGATAAGTTTTTATTACATTTTGCAAAATTAGGGAGATTGATAAATTTCCCATGTTCTCTTTCTTTTTTTATCTCTATTAAATTTATTGGGGTGACATTGGTTAGTAAAATTATATGGGTTTCAAGTGTACATTTCCATAATACGTCATCTATACGTGTATATTGCTTTGTGTGCTTTCTGATTGTCTCCTAGCTACTGTCTATCGCTGGGCACTAAACTCCTGTGTCTCAGCTCAGTATTTCTCAGCTTTCCCACCGAGCGGCTCTCGGCCCTAGGAATGCTCTTGACCTCTCCACATGTAAACTGGGAACTGTAGTTTTCTGCTCTGCGTCAGAGCATTTTTAGAGTGTAGTTGCTAAGAATAATGGGAAAGAGAGAGTAGGAGGCACAAAACCAAAGGGAAAGATAAAGCAATAGTTTGAATTGTGATCATGAGGAAGAAGGTTTCTCTGGGACACCAGAAGTATTGAAGCACATCTGTGCATAAATAACCACCGTTTAATTAGCCTCAGGAGAAGTTTCCACTTGTGGGGGTGGAAAAAGGTACCCAAACGGGCAGGATGAAAATGAAAGTACACTGTTTAGAGGCTGGTGGTGGGCAGGGTGTCTGCCTTTTCATTTTGGTTTGTTTTTCGAGGGTAGGGGACACCTTCTTATGGTTTTACTCCGCTTCTAGGAAACTGTCTTCCTCCAATGGGTGTGACCAGAGATTGGACTTTGGGGAGTTCTCATAGCATCATCACACTCAATGAGAAGGGTTCCTGGGTCTTGTCACCTCCAAGCTTGTATCTATGTCACAGGCCCATGAGAGATTTCTATTTAAAAAGTATAAGCTTCATTTCCCAATGATTTCTTGGTTTCTAAGCCAACGACCCATCCCAGTAATCAACTCATGACCTTCTCTTCAGACAATGAGCTGACTTTTTCAGTGTATGAGTTTACTCAAAGGTAGATGGAACAGTCTCAACATCTGTCACCTACACAGCAGCGGCATTTGCTTTTAAATCAAAGGACGTCTTCAAGTTGAGGCATGTTGTGAAGATGGCATCCCAGCACGGGCTTGCTGGTTCTGCCAGATCACCACTCTGCTCTGCTAAGCATTTCCTTTCTTCTCTGTCTCCTGGATTCTTCCTGGATCTCTGAGCACAAGGTTTCCTTTTCAAGACAGGGAGTCAGAGCTGTGATTCTGTAGCACTAATACTCAAACTGGGTTGCACATTGGACCACCTGGGGAGTTAAAAAAATGCTGATGTCTAGGTCCCATGCCCTGAGATTATGATTAATTGGTATTGAATGTGGCTGGAAGTATGGGGGATTTAAAAGTCTCCCCATGATTCTTACATGCAGTTTTAAAATCGCTGCCCTACGGTTCTGAACCCTGACATACGGCACCCGTCTCCTCCTTTGGATTACTTTTACAACCTCTACCAAAATGGGAGCTCAGAGTGTCCCGCTATCATGTGGGTCATCTGTCAGTTCCAGCATGGGATGCAGTTATCCCTGGAATTGCTAACAAGAGAGAAGCAGGGGGTGCAGTCAGTAACTGGCCGGATTGGCACGCACTGGGAACATCTGTATTTACTGTTACAGTTGCCACATTGGGGGGCATTCTGACGGTGGGAAGTATGTCACGCTCAGAGAGTTGAGGTTATATGTGTCATCAGAAGAATAGAAAACATACCTAGTGGGGAAATACACCCTTCTGTTTCTGAGCTAAATGACCAGTATCTCTTTTGTGTGGAGAACCAGACAATTACCTGTATAGAAAGGCCCTCCTGAGGCAAAGGAACAGAGCCTGAGTGACAGGTGAATCACTTCACGTGGCCAATGTCATCTGGTGTTTGTGTAAATGTGCACACCTGTGCTCATACTTGAACCACTCCTTGAGGACTGCTTCAAATACTATAAAGTTGTTTGAGTATAAACACTTCTCTAACCCTACGTGTCCCCTCTATAAGCTGGGTTTAATCAAACCTACCTAACAAAATTATTTGGAGGATTAAAATAAATTATGAATTTAAAGTTGATTGCACAGATTCGTCCTAGAGCTCTTACAAGTCTGCAGGGAAATATAAAACCTCAGTTCAAAACATTAGTAAGAACAGGAATGGGCAATTTGTTACAGACAAATACACTTGGCCAGTAAGCAAAGGGAACCATAACATCACTAATAATCAAAACATTTCAAAGAAGATGAGAATACTATTCTTTTATCTTAATAAATTGCCTTTGATTTATATTGTAGTGAGGAAGGTTCTCTTATATCACACTAATGGGAGTATAAATTGATTTAGTTTTTCTGGAAAGCAATTTGGCAATAGCAAAAACCTTCAGAAGTTTTCTTTTTAATCTATCTTAAAGAACTAAATAAGGTTGTTTATAGCTGTTGACCTCAATGTATTTTTTAATAGTGAAAAATAGAAATAATCTAATTACCCCCAAATATTTGAATGGTTAAGTAAATTATAATGCATTTTCAAAATATAATAATGTCCCTATAAAATTAAATTTGTAAAGATTATCTACTGACATAGGAAAATTCTCTTGGTAAGTGAAAAAGCAAGAAAAACTTTATTTTCAATATTGTAATTTTGTTTTAGAAACATATGACATATTTATTGAAATGCTTTTAGTTTGCTAGTATCAGACACTGACTCAAACTGTCTTAAGTAATAAAGAAAATCTATAAGCTCATATCGTAGAAAATATTAAAAAACATGTCAGGTTTCCAAATTGATTAATTTAGGAATTTAATATTTTTATCAAGGATCCTGAGTCTTTCTAAATCTCTCCTCTACTATCCTGGGTGCTGGCTTCATCCTTATGCTGAAGGTGTCATATTCAGACCCAGAGAAGAAAAGAGATTACATCTCTGTCTCCTCTCTGTCCTCTCCTCTCTCCCCTTCCCCCTCTCTTTCTTCTTCTCTTTCCCTTTCCCCTCCCCCTCCCTCTCCCTCTCTCTCTCTTTGATTAAGAGTGAGGACATTTTCCTCCATATCCACCTACAGAATTCCCATCACATTTTATGGTCCTGAATTGGATAGTGCCCATTTCTGAACCAAGCCTCGGGGGTGGGTTTCCTGTGGCTCATGGCGTGTGGAGGAGGAAGAGACAAATGGATGAATGGATGCTAACAAGGCACCAATTATGTCCACTATGGGTTTGACCTTTCATTGATGTGACCTTCCAGTGGATATGACCACCAGGTGGAAGTCTGATGGAAACATCCTCTAAGACATGGAGGAAGCTTTTAGGGCATATAATTTGGGTTAAGATTTTTGTCTCAAGTCTGATTCCATGTGGAACCCTTTCACAGCTCATGGGAAAGAGAATCAGCTGCAGAAAGGGTGTGATCTTTCTGGTTAGGATGTGACGCCTGATGACAAGCCTTCTGAAATGAGGAGAAAGGCTGCACTGTCTGGCTGGTTCATCTCGTCTCTCTGTGTGCTATGCCTGTTGCTTATTATGGGGGTGGGAGTTAGGTAGAAACTGCGAGGACCGGGAGGCATCAGAGAAGGAACAGATGTTTTGTGACTTATATAAACCTCAGTTATAATTCACCTCGTGAACCAACCAGGCTGGAGATAGTCATAGCCTTGTTTCCACAACGTCATGAAAAGAATGATTCCGATACAGTCACCTAAGATTCTGCAAAGCAGATCCCTCTCTGAGTTCTTTTCATTCCTCCAGGCTCCGCAAAGCCCTAGAAATCCAAAGGGGTGTCCAACGTGCATGACTTCTTGTATTAGGGAGCATTGTAACCAAATAATATTAGTGATCACTAATTGTTTTCATTTCTGTGGATTGCCATGGCGAGGTACCCCACACGGGGTGGCTTAAAACAACAGAAATGTATTGCTTCATGGTTCTGGGGAGTAGAAGTTCAAAATCAAGGCATTGGCAGGGTCCTGCTCTTTCTCTCTAGGCTGTAAGGGAGGACCTTTCCTTGGCCCTTCCCAGCTTCTGCTATTTGCTGGCAGTCTTGCGTGTTCCTTGGCTCGTAGAGGCATCCCTCCAATCTCTCCCGCTTCCCTCAGATCGTGTTCTCCCTGTATTTTTATATCATCTTCCCCCTGGTGCACATTGGTGCCTGGTCCAAATTTCCCTTTCTTATAAGGACATCAGTCGTGTTAGATTGGGGTCCACCCTGATGACTTTATTTTAACTTGATTACATCCGCAAAGACCCTAGTTCCAAATAAGGTCACGTGAACAGACCCCAGGGATTAGGACATCAACATATCTTTTTTGGGGGGAGGGAGGGCACCATTCCGCCCATAACACTGGTAATGCTATGTGCAGATACTGTTTTCATATATTTACCAATGTAATTCTCACAGAAGCTCTATGAGATAGTTACTGTTATTTCCTACTTTGTAGTCGAGGAGACTAAGTCTCGGAGATGTTTCTTACCCAGGGCAAGTTCACACAGTAAGTGAGATGTGAAACACACCTGGGTAGTCCTAGTGTAGAGTCTAATAGCCATAACAACTACACCACACGGCCTCTTTCCCATGCCCTATTTATTATGTGCTTCCTTGCTGTGTGATATGTGCTACGGATGAGACCTCGTTAAGTAGCCAGTGCAAACTAGTGCCAATGCACATGAAAAGGAAGGCAGAAAGAAGAGAGGGAAGAAAGATGTAAATTTGCTATCATTCGTTTATTGAATTATTCATCTAGAAAATATTTACTGGATCGCCACTAGACATGAGGATACTGAAATGACTCAGAAGAAAAGTATTCACCAAAGGGTCCTATAAATAAAATAAACCCCCATGGATTCATTTAATCATTGGATACACTGGATATCTTCTTCTCTGTGCTAGAACTCGCAGGGTTCTCGAATGAATGGTTGATATCATTGAATCATATCAGTGACACGGGAATCATACCAATCCTGAGGGAATGACGTGACCAAAGAGAGAAAGAAAAGTAACGTTGATTCTTTGATGGGGCTTTGCTCCCCAAACTCAAAGTTGAAACATGGTAAGGTGGGCTGGGTCATGTAGGTGAGGGGACAGCAACCTTTTGCAGTAAAGGAAAAGATAATAAATATGTGAGGCTTTGCCAACCCATGTCTCAGTCACAAATACTCAATGCTGCCATTGTAGTGCAAAAACATCTATAGATGATATGTAAATGCATGGCTGTGGCAATGTTCCAATAAAGCTTTATTGGCAAAACATGCCATGGGCCTGATTTGGCCCAAAGGCTGACCCTTGAAGCAGAAGAATCTGTTTGTTTCCTGTAAAGAGAGTTTAGCAACCAAAACTGGTGCAGCAAAATTCTATATCCTTTAAGCTCAGACCAGAGTGTCAGAACACGCCATACTGTAAGGAGACCAGGCTCCTCTCCTGCCCTGGAGGCTAAGGAGTTGGAGAGATGGAGACAAAGACACAGCATGGGCCCCAAAGCCTGGAACTGCCTGCCCCAATCTTTCTTAATCTAGACCAGTAGCCACCAGGGGAGACAGAAGGGGAGGGGGCAGGGCAGAGGGGGAGAGAGAGAAAGAAAACGAGGAAATGGGGCGGAAGGGAGGAAGGTGGAAGGAGAGGAAAAGAGAGGAGAGGAGAGGAGACAGGATTGGGTCCCTACATTCAGAGGCAGCCCAGCCTACACCCTGAAGAGATGGAAGAAGAAGAGACCCGGTGCATCTACACGGTGCTGTTCACCCCTTCGGCAGTGAGACCTTTAGAATACTAGGCCAATTTGTATCTTGGAATCTGATTCACCAGCTTGGCACTGCTCCGTTTAGGGAGGTGGAGGCATTTGTCTTAGATCCTGGCACCCTGGAAGAGCTGGAATGGAGGCACCAAAGGAGTGGGGACCAAAGAGTGATGAGCAGCCCCTAGAGCTCAACACAGGCGCTATCTCACTTAATGCTCACAGCACCCCTGGAAGGTAAATATTACTGCTCCTGTTTTACAAGTGAGAATACTGAGCCTCCTTAGAGGCTAACTGCACTGTCCCAGGTCATGGGCTACTAACTGGTAGGTCCAGTATTATCATCAATGCCTCCAAAGCACATGCCCCTTCATAGGGCCCCAAACCTTCTGAATAAGCAAGTAGGCAGCCCGCTTGCTGTTGAAATGCTATAATCAGTAGGAGAGGATGACTGACTTTCCCCTGCCGTGTTCAAAGCCATGCTGGCTCTTGACAAATCTGAGCCCCACTGTTTCTTCTTTAGAGGATCCCAGCTGCTCAGGGATGAGGCCAGTGCGAGAGCCAACAGCTGCTCACCCAGGAGGGGTCTGAGGTGCTAAAGAAAAGAGAAGTGGGTCACCCTGTAGGCTGAGTCCCCAGATCTGCTTGAAAGGTACCTGTGCGTACAGGTCACACATGTGTATGCGTGGTGCAGGGAGTTGTATTCAGTAGCTGGAGCTTAGCTTTGGGGTTGGAGATCTTTTAGGAGTCTACACAGGAGTGTACAATTGTTCAGTCCTGAGGAGGAGACGGAAGCTGAATGAAGAGATGGACAGACTGGAGACGGTCAGAAGGGAAGAGAAGTGATGGCTGGTGGGTGCCTTTGGGGGTCTTTCCATAACAGAAAAGAGAGGAAAGGGGGAGGGGGGCTCCTGATGCTGGTTGCATTTGCCTGCACGTCTCCATCCTCTCTTCTTCTGGTATCAGCTCTCTGTCCTACACCTCGTCCATGTGATTTAAGGGGGGGGGGGGCGGGGCGGGGGTAACTCCATCCCACCCAGATCCAGAAATGAGCACAGGAGTTAGGCCTGGCTAATCCCGGAAGTGCCCCTGGCCAAAGGGACCGGCTCAGGCTTGAACAGCCAACTTTAATAGACCCAATCACCATGAGTTCCAGAACTTTTTCAGGAATAATTGGGAAATCATATAATTTTCCTCCCACAGGATTACCTGTAAAAAATCATTTCAGCTGGGAGATGCAAGACTCTCCATGTGAGGAGGGCTTATTCAAGGATGAAGCTAACCCAGCAGGAAATAAGGCCAAGGGGTGGGAAAGGAGTGGGAGATGAGGGAGGGGAGAAAGAAGGGAGGGAGTGAGGAAGGAAGGAAGAAAGGAACAAAGGAAGGAAGGAAAGAAGGAAGGAAGGAAGGAACTAAAACCAGCTGGACCCAACATGACTGAAATTAGCAACCATCCTTTTCAGTTACATGAGTCACTAAGTTTTTACTAGGCTAAAATTTCCTGTCAGTTGATACTGAAAACGGCCTGGGCTTGGACAAGACGTGCATGATGTGTAGAAAACAGCATGCCATTTTCAAGATGCATGACCTTGGTCAGGTCCCTCCATCTATGCTAACATGAGGAATACTTGATATTGAAGGTCACTTCCTTTATGAATAATTATAATGATTTTTAATATTCATCGAACACTTGCTATCTGCCCCATACTAGGCTAATATATATATGGTATTTGTTACTCATAAGAATCTTATGGGGGTGGGTCTTGTAATTATCCCCATGTTACAGATTTATAAACTGAAGTCTAGACAGGCAAGTGAGCCTCCCAAGGTCAAAGAGGTGGTACGTGGCTTAGCTAAGATATCCTTGTTGTCTGTCCCTCAAAACTGTGCTGGTAACCACTAAACTATTTGCGTAGTGTTTAAATAAGAACAAAACATTCTGGCAGACAAACAGCAGGTGATGGGGTGGCAAGAGCCCTGATGGGAATCAGGAGACCCTCATTCTAATCTCAGCTGTGCCACTAAGTTGTTTAGTTGTGGACAAGTCACATCCCCTTTCGGGACCTCATTTATTTTCATTTGTTCATTGAGAGAGTTGGCCTAGATGTTCTTTAAAGTTCTATCTAGTTGAACATTCTGTGATTCAGGGACAGAAGCTGTTAAATAGCTCACATTTATTTTCCTCTCCTGGTAGTAGATGTATTCATACCACTGGCTACTGGGCTCAGAGCTGTTCTCACGCACATCACAGTTGGCAAGAGCAACTAACAAACAACTTGGCTGGAACTTCTTTCAAAACCTGCATCATTCAGGATTTCAGACCAGTGGAGCACACAGTTCCATAACAAGGGGCATACTTTGGGGAAAAGAATAGAATCAATCAGGGGTTTTGGTTGCAAGCAACAGAAACCAACACTGAATTTCTTAGGTGAAAGGGGCTTTATTGGAAGAATATGGGGAACTCATAGATCTAGAGAGGCTGGAACTGGATAGGGAAATGGGGAGAAGACAGAGGGAGCTCAGGCGAGCTCAAGGAAGGAACCCCAGCCATGGTTCCCAACCAGCAGGTCGGGATGTGCACATTCCTGTATAGCTGAGCCCTTCTTTCCATCGCTCACCTGAGTCCTGGAGAGCGCAGCCAGTCGGGTCAGCTTGGGTCACAAGTGCATCCCTGGGCTGTGCTGTGGCAGGGAGAAGTAGATCTTGTAAGTGGAGGGATTCTATAGTGAGAGAACTAGGATGTACACCGCCCCAAGACACGTGGGTACAGGCGCTCCCTAAAAGGTAGTCAGGTGCTCTTAGGAAAGGAATGACTGCTGAGCGGTCAGAATGATGACATCCTCTTCAAGGGTGTAAATCACAGTGACACTTAAAAATCTCAATTACAGAAGTAGAAATCTTTCTTTTTTTTAAGTACAACAAAAATCATAGAACTGTGCCTTATTTTCCCTCTTTTATCTCTCCTCTTCTCCTGTTCATCCTCAACTATTTTCTCAAACATCTGTGATGTGATTGGATGTATTGCATGAAGCCTCTACAGCCAGGCTGCCTGGATGCGACCCCATCTCCCCTGCTACCTCATTATGTAGCTTTAGAGAACTTCTTAACCCTTGCTGGGCCTCAGCTTTCTCATAGGATACCTAGTGAGCATCCTATAATGTTTAGATGTTGTCACAAAGCCATACACAGGCTAAGATAGAAAGCTTGCCTTCTGAGAGTGCACAGTCTAGGAAAAGAGATGAAATTGCAGTGATGGGTGCTTTCATCTGTTCCTGCTGTATAAAAGCATCAGCGAAATCACAGTGGCATGTGAAACAAGGCTGTGTTTTTCACTCATGCATGTATTAGACTGTCTGGGATTTCGTTGATCTGCGTTAGGCTGGGCTTGGTCTCAAGCTGCAGTTTGGGTGCAAATCTGCTCCATGTGCTTTCATCCTCCTTGGACTAACATCTACCCTCAGGATAGTCTCTTGGCAAAACGCAGACGTGCAAGAAGACAGGCTCGACTCTACAAGTACATTTCAAACCTCTCCTTGTATCACTTCCTCCAACAATGCCATTGGCTGAAGCAAGTCACATGTCAAAGCCCAAAGCCAAGCACTCCTGGCCATGCCAAGAATACAGAGCTATAATATTACCACAGGGGAACAAAAGGTTTGCTGCCAGCGATTCAACCTGAATTGTGCTTATTCAATACCCAGTAGAAAGTCAGGGGTATGACATGAGAGATAGCAATAGAAGTGCCAACACAGCTCAAAAGTAAAAGAACCCACTTCTAACGATGGAGAGCTCAAGGGAAACATTGTGGAAAAGGAAGTGAGTGAGATAAATCTTGCAAGACAGGTGAAGAGTTGGATACCCAGGCATTGGAAAAGAGAAGGGTAATCCAGGCAAAGGCATGAAACAGGGGCACATCCAGAAGGAAGGCAAAGGGTGCCTTGGCCAGACTTGTGGAGGGAAGTTACGGTTCAGAGGGAAGTTGGGACCAAGGACCCCAGTCAGTTTATGGATGAACCAGTGGGTACTTTTCAGGAGCAAGTGACCATCGGTAACTTTTACCAGTGAAAGAAAACTGGATGAATGATCTATCCAGGCAAAACACAGCAACCAGCAAGGTGGCAGCCCTTAAGAAAAGAGTCATGTTTTGTGTAGCCCTCAGCCAGGCTGGCAACAGAATGAACCATCTGGGCATACAGCCATGAGGGGTACAGGTAAACAGGTCCTCAGAAAGAAATAGTGATTAAGAAAACTATTTGTTTTACCTGCTCAGAAGAGGCTGTGGCCTTCTCAGTTTCAAAGGGGACATAATGAAAGTAGTCCATGGATTTAACAGACAGAAAACAAAGGGGTTTAGAGTTAGATCGTGAGGCTAAGTCCCAATTCAGTCATTTATTGACTGAGTGACCTTGAACATATTATCTCATCTTTTATGGGCCTCAGTGTTCTTGTCCGTAAAATGGGGGTTATAATAAGCAAATGTGATAATATGTGACATAGAGTAACAAAGATATCTGGGGGAGAGGACCGTGGATTACAGAAAGGGGTTGGAGAGAATTAATGCTAATAGCAGCTACAGTGTGAGCTCAGAAGGAAGGGTAGAAAGTTGGGCCAAAGTTCGGTAGTCTTGCTCATCGTCTGTTCCAATTTGTTTCTTATGTGCTTTTCTATATCGGACAGTTTGGGAATCTAAAAACAACCTTCTCAGGTGAAGGTATAGTTTCAGAGGTAAGATTTTGTCAGCCACACATATGTTAAGATTTGGCTTCAGAACCAAGATGAGTGGGAAGAGACAGCACACATGGGGCGTCTGTATTGCCAGTGTCTGGACCCCCTGGCTCTAGGAAGGTCCCCATTCTGATGGCTGCTTCCTGAGCCCACCTTACTCTTAGGGCGAATTGTTCCCCGATCAGCTGCAGCGTTGGGCTTCTCAGGCCCAGATTATGGCTCATGTGGCGTGATCGTGGAAGCAGCTGGAACACCGGCTTTGATTCTCCAAGAGCCTTTCTGTTGCAGAGCTTCCCTTGATAAGCTGCTTCTGGGATGGCTTCTAGAGTTATCCCTAGTCGTTCCCTACCTAGAACTTACTTCTCTGGACCGTTTGATGATTTTATAAGTATTTGATTTCCTGCCTCAAATACCTTTCTTAAAAAAATAAACAAAACAGCATTAGTGTTTGTTATCTCCAGTTGAGCCCTGACTGGCGCGAGGGAGAGGCTGCATCTCTGACAGCACCGAAGGCTCCCACCTGCTCAGTCCTTCTATGGCCTAACTTGCAGGCTCTAACTTCCAACAGTCTCCTGGACCCTCTCTTTGGACCGTCTGCCTTTACTAAATGGTGTCCCTGCCTGAGAGTTTCCTCTTCCCAATCCACACTAAATACTGTCATCAGATTTCTCTTCTTCAAAGCAGATCGCTCGTCACATGCCTTGTGATTTCCAGTTGTAATGTGGTAGAGAGAGAGGTTGCTTCTCCTTTCTCTTCCGGGAGATGGCCCTCAAAGCATCAGAGATTATGTTGAAAGAAATGAATGCTCCCTCGCTGATGAAACCAGGAGATATCTGTAACTCTGAACCACAATACAGAAGAATAGCTATCAAAGCCATGAAGCTCAAATAAGGTGAGGGAAGGAGCAGAGAGAAGGTGCTCACAGCTGCAGATCTCGGGAGAAGATGGCCAAACACATTTCTTCAAAGTACATGGCACATCCAGAGGGCAAACCCCACAAACGCCTTTATTTGCACTGGGAACAGGTGTATGGATAGTTGGCAGGAGCTTCCCTGGACCTAGTTTGGCTGGAAGGAGAAGCAAAGAAGATGGGACTAAAAGAGAAGTTCACGAAGACAGAGCACACATTCAGGGAGCAGTCTGCAGGGGAGGCAGAGTTTTGCCTGAGCATTTGCTGGGAAACGAAAGGATAGCGATGAAGACCCATTGGATAAGGTCAAGAGCGGATGGTAGGTGAGGAAGTACGGAAGTACAGCATGAGTTTTGCTATAAAGGGGAGCAGGGTAATGGGGTGGTAGCTGCAGAAAAGTGGGGTTGAGTGTGATGGTTAATTCTATGTGTCAACTTGACTGGGTCACGGGGTGCCCTGATATCTGGTTAAACTTTATTTCTGGGTGTGTCTATGAGTATGTTTCTGGACGAGATTAGAATGTGAATTTATAGGCTGAGGAAAGCATTGTCCTCCCCATGTGGATAGCCATCAGCTAATCTGTTGAGGGCCCGAACAGAGCCCAAAGTTGAAGGATGGGACGGTTTGCTTTCTCAGCCTGACTGTTGGAGCTGAGACGTCAGTCTTCTCCTGCACTCAGACTGGGACTTATGTTATCAGTGGTCCCGATCTCAGGTCTTCAGACTTGTACTAGAACTCACTCCATTGGTTCTCCTAGTTCTCAGGCCTTTGGACTCAGCTGAGAACTACAGCCCCGGCTTTCTCTGCTTGCAAGGTCTCTAGCTTGCAGATAGAAGACTGTGGGATTTCTCAGCCTCTCCATGATTGTGTGAGCCAATTCCTTACAATCCCTGGAAATAAATGTGTACATATTTCTTTCTCTGGAGTACCATAGCTAATACCAGGAACGTAAGCATGCTGGTGTGCTTATGGTAATTATGCAGAAGAGAAATATTGAGAAGGGGAGAGAAGGGGGGGCAGATGTGAGAGCAGTAATCTTGTGGCAGCGAGACAGGATGGGATACTTTGCACAGGAACAGGAGTCGACTTTTAATATCAGTTCAGGTGTGGTTCATCCCTGGAAACAGCAGCGAACACCATATATGGGAGTAAACTTGGCAGGTTCACCCGTGTGGTGGAGGGAGCCTTGTTGGAATCCTCTTTCTCATTGCTTCTATTTTTCCAAAGTAACAGAAGGCATTGTTACCAGCTGAGAGTAAAGTGAGGAAGGAGATGTCAGAGATTTGAGGAGAAAAGAGAAAATGTAAAATGATTGTCTAGCACAGAGGGAGAATGAAAGAGCCAAGGAAAATTCTTACGATTATTGACTGTTCCTAATTTAGTGATACAGGTTTAAATGAAGCCCAGAAAAAAAAGTGTGTGTGTGTGTGTGTGTTTTCTGAATGTGTTCACTTGTTTGGGTAAGAAGTATTTAACCAAGGTTCTGGTGCTTCCCCCAGGCCAGCATATTAAAGAGAGAAATAACAAGCAAGGTATTTGAAGATGTATGTGAGGGAACGTAAAATCTGAGCTGGATAAGCAGGATGAAATGGGGGACAGTAAAATGGTGGTAGAATCAGTATGTTGACGGGTCCTCATTGGATTAAATAATTATTGGTGTTGGGGAAATAGAAAGAATGATCTGGACAGTTCAGACGAGGTAGAACTTAGGATGCTTGAAACAGTTCAGCCGTGCAATTAGTATTAATGATAAGACCTATATGTCGTGATATGTGATGCAATGATAACACCTATAAGAATGAGACACTATTAGGTGGAGAATGAGATCGTTGAAGTAGAAGAGACAAAGCAACTCAGAGCACACGGTACGGGAGGGCTCCTACAAAAAGATATTGCAGTAATTCTGAGTAGGCTTGGAAGGAGTTGGAATGACCCAGGTACTAAACTCTTGAGGAAGGAGGCGGGATTACTCAGACGACTGCAGACAACTACAAGAAGGAAGGGTAGTGAGTGATATAATTTGATGATGGAAGTGTCAAGGCCAAGGTTTTCAAGGAGAAAGGAGTGAAAATTGTCTGAAAAGCCAATGATGCGTGAGGGGGGCAAACACCACACTTCCAGGTCCAGCACGTGGTACAGACAAATGTCGGGAACTCAGCCAGCTCTGCAAAGCTCTGTGGGCGATGAATTGCCCGTAGTTAGGGTCAGGCTTCACTTAGAGGAGACAGATGAAGGGATCATTCAGAGATGTGAGAGTATAAGGGATGTTGCCGATAATGGATTGTGAGTTCCAGAGGGCAGAGAAGAAAGTTTCCCAGAAACGAAGCAAAGTAGGTGAGTGCTTAGATTAAAGAATATACTTTGCCATGTAGGAGTGAGCGTCCAAGTGATGCGTGATGACCAGAGAGCCTTAGAATTCTGGTGGTTCTGACAACAGAAATACAGGCATGGTGTGGTTCGTCTTGAGCATTTCCAAGACATTTGTGGAGGTGAGGCTGTGTGTGTCTTTTTTGTGTGTGAGTGTAGGTTGGTTGAAGGATGGGGTGCATTTAAAGATCAAGCCAAATTCTGGGGCTTCATCATTCTTTCTGTAAAGTGTACTATAAAGCAGACTTTTAAAACTACATATTTTATTACCCTGTTCAACGAAATACCTCAATGGAACAATCACCTCCATAAAATTAGTCTATAGTGGACATACAATAGGTCAGGGAAAACAACAGAAGGAGTTTAAATGTTAGCTGGCAGAGATCAGGGAAAAAAAAAAAGATAAAAATACTCCATCACAGGAATGAAGGTTTTCTATTGGACGAGGCACATAAATAAAACTATGCAAAGGCTGAAAATATAAGAAGGGACCTGGGAGCGAGATTAAGAAAAGTGAGTGAAATAAAATGGCCATGGACAGAGGGTTAAAATGGCTTAGACATAAAATGATAGCACTGGAAAGATGGACAAAGGGAGCTACAACACCCATAATGGATGGTCTACATTTTTAGTTGCTTTTTAACAAACTGATAAAAATATATCTTTTTAAATAGGACAGAACAAAAATCAAAACATAATTTATAAAAAGCTTCTAGAAATTATACACACACACACACACACACACACACACACACACACACAGAGTTTAAAAGGGACAGGCTCATCCTGGAGACATCAGCCTAGAACAATCAACACGGAGACATAGAGTAATTAGTCCACCAGACTCTAGAGGTCAGAAAACAATACTTTGGGCGATCAGGAAAGGTATCAGGAAAAGGATCTAGTCGCTGGCGAGGGCTTCGTCTTCTCCCCGGCCATTTTTCAGAGGAAGATCTCAGTGGAGCAATAATTACAAAATCCATAAGAAGAAAATGTGATAAACTAATTTTCTTACAGAGCTGAGTTGTTGTTTGTGTGTAGAAGCTGAAGGCTGATATTCTTGAGCATGCGATAACTCAGAATGGATTTCCCGAGAGCCCTGCCTGAAGAAGTCACTAGAGGATGAGCGTCAGGATGACAAGGGGAATCATTGGAAGGATTCACGGCGAGTGGGGAATCCATCTGTGGAGCTAAGACTCCTGTAAACCAAGGGATTATGATTGCAGTCCAAAAACCTGATAAGCCTTCCCAATGTAGAAATGATTTAATTAAGAACAGTTAGAAGAAGAAGAGGGGATAATGGAGGAAGGCAATGTTTTCTATCTGCTTTCCTCATCTTGCATAGCCAGAAGTCAAAAGGTGTTATTGAAAGCTGATAAATCATGTAATAGAAATGTGTTTTAAAGCATAATCATCAACGAAAATTGAAAAAGAAAAGGCAATGGAAAAGAAGAGGATGTGGGAGGAAGAGAAAATACACTTTTGTCATAGTTCATGTTAGGGAGTTGATAGGTGCTGGCTAATGCGTACAGAATTAAGTACCATACACAGTCATATCACAACCAGTAGAACAACAACAAATTCAAACTTTCCCAAAAATCAGCAGAAAAACATGTCCACACATTTAAAAAAAAAAAAGGAAATCAGACTCTTTAAGGAAAGATTTTAAAAACGTAAAATGATAAAGACAAAGAATAATATTAAATGTGTTTTGGGGTGAACGGTGCTTTTTCTGTTCTTAATATTCATTTCCATGTGAAAAGCTGGTTCTACTACTCCTGACCTCTCTCTGCCTCTTTAGACGCTCCGCCCTAGAGGAGGTGATGTGATTTATCTATTTGATAAATTTAGAAGAGTGAAGGAATCACTCTCATTTCCGTTCTTTCTGGTTTCTCCTTGGAAGTCAGCTGCTCTTGGGGTAAATGGGTTCTAAGCTGATCCTTAGGGCAATGAGTCTTATCCTCCCTTAGGGCTCCAGGCCTGTCTTGGAAGGCTTGCTGGTGTCTGAGAGGGTAAAGCTGTTTGATTCTGGGGTTCCGTTGTAGAGAACTCACCTAATCCAAACTCACATAATCCAACCTAATCTTCCTCAATAGTCAACACGGTGTTTTTTGGCATGTTATTTTTGTCACTCAAATTATTCTGTCCACAGGTATGGGAAGGGATGCCATGTAGTGGACCCTCACAAAAGGCCCTAACAATGATGATTTGTGGTTTTCAAGAGGCCCAATTCCATGAGTAAATATTTGTAGAGTGCTTAGAACAGTGTCTGGCACATAGTAGCTCGGTACTTCATAAGTGCAGTTAGATGAGTAAGTGGCAGAGTCTTAGAACTTCTGAGGAAAATGGCAGTTGGTTAATCTCTGGTGCAGGAGAGAGTAGGGAGGTGGAAATGCAGGAACTGGCATCATCCTTCCTTCTGTACCCAGAGCAGAGACAGCAAGTCTTCAGAGGAGAATAATCCAGATAGCACGGAGGTCAGCGGAGATGAGAGCTCAGGGACCCAGAGATTGACTGGGGGCATCTCACTTCCTGCTGGCTTCGCAGTTTCAGGTTCCAAACCCTTATAGGGCCCCGCGGTGCTCTGTTCCCTTGGGTTCTGTAAGTCACCCATGTATCCTAGTAAATCCACCACCACCACCACCCCTTTTAAATTTTTCCTGCTAACACTCATTTGAGGTGTGTTGTTTTTACTTTCAGTCAAAAGACTTGACAAGCACATGAGATGCTGTGATCCAGAGCACTGGGAGGATGCTCCCAATGTTTACAAAATTTTTAAGAATTTTGAGTCTGGGCCAACAGCCAGAATACTCTGTGGGAAGAGCGAGGGCACTTGCACGGCAAGGAAACAACCATTGGCTTTTCCTGCCTGTCTTGGGTGGATCTGAAGTCAGGCTATCGTAAGGCTTGTTAGAGTTGGAGAGAAGCCATGGGCAGCCAGGAATCTTTTAAAAAAAATGAAAAAGCTAACATGTACCAGTTAAAACCCCAAACTTCCCACCTCATGAGTGTAGAGCTCCTGAATGCTAATGAGTTGGGAACTCCATGAATTCGACTCTGTAATTCTCTCAATTCTACCAGTCTCACAGATGGAGTCCAAAAACAAAACAGCAGCCTGCTCCATTCTGATTCAAATTCTCATTTGCCTGTATCCTGCTTTCCAGAGAGCCCAGGGTGACTGATTGCAGCCCCTGAACTTCTGCGTGCTTAAATGAATAGGTACGGCAAGTGTATTTTATAGGGTGGGGGTAACCAAGAAGCCAGCAACGGGATAGGAGAAAAATTCTTTACACAAGCTGGGAATGAGATGAGCTTCTGCCTTGGGGGTTAAATAATTCCAGTTAATAAAGAGATCCAAATCCTTGCAGCTCAACACCCACAACAGTGTCTGACACACAGCGGGGCGCAACAGATAATTTGTTGAACATTGAATAAAGCCTGTTGAACCTCTCATGTTCTCATATTACATGTTTCTCTCTTTGGTAGCAGTTGCCACAATAACATTTTCATTTACTTACGTATTTATTCGATCAATGCCCATCTTCCTAACTAGAGGAGCAAGGGTGCCGGGACCATGTTTACATTTGCTCACTATTGTTTCCCAAGTGCCCAGAACTGTGTTTGTATACTGTTTGAGCTTAATAAACATTTGCTGGATGAATAAACGACATCTTGATTTACAATGTGTAGGCTTGGCAAAGACTGGGCTCAGCAGGCTGAGTGTTTAATTTGGATGGAGGTCGGCAGCCCTGCCTGTGGTCGTCTGAATGATCCCTTGGCAAGGCCACGCGTTTTCTCTCTTCTCTCCTGCCCAGACGCTAAGGGGCTGGCCCCTTAGTAGTATTTGACATATCTCTCGTCTCCTGCCTGGAATGAAAGAGTCAATCTTTATCAAATCGGGATCTGCCAAAACTAAATGTAGCAATCCCAGCTGTCTGTCACATCAACAAGAGGAGATTTGTTATGTAGAACCAAAGGGACACGTCTCATTGCAGGGATACTGTACCGATGGGCAGCAGGTAATGCCATCCAGGGTGCTCTCTGGCCTCTGAGGACATTACCCTTTGCTGTCACTCTTGTGTGGTCAACTGGGTCTTCTCGTGAACCCCTGCAGAGAAGTCAGAGAAGGGAATGAAAGACTGGGATTCTGCTGTTTAGGGAACCTGCGGTACCCAGCCCGAGCAATGCCGCCTGTCTCTTCGGACGCTCAGTTGAAGTTCCTACCGCAGCAGGATGGGGTTCTCTGCCTTCGCCTTCACCTTTTCTTCCCCCCTCTCATTCCTTACTCATGGCTCTTTTTTATTTATTTATTCATTTATTTATTTAAAGGAGGGTGCAGCTTACAGTGGCCTGTGTGTGGATCGAACCTGCAACCTTGGAACCTTGGTGTTGTCAGCACCACGCTCTAACCAACTGAGCTACCCGGCCACCCCTCATCCGTTACTCCTGATTCAAATAATGTGACGTTCAATTTATGTTCTGACAAGTGATTGATCGGTATCAGCACAAGAGAAGTTTCTTTTGTCTCGTCAGCGCTTCTCCTGCATCTTGATGGGACTTAATGATGCCAGTCCAGGGGTGACAGCTGAGATGTCTGGCCTGAACACAAAGGGCCACGCCAGAATGAAACAGGGATCCTTGGGGGCCGTGGTAGGAAGATGAGGAGGGAAACCGAGAGATGGTGGACTTTCCGGTGTTCATGAAGAAGACAAATTGGCACTGACTGGACGGTGACTCGCGTTCTCTAGAGCCCCTTCATTTGCAAGTGGCAAAACTTAATTTTTAAAAGTTTAGAAAAGAAAAAAAGAATTTTATTGCTCCAAATTACTGGGAAGTCCCAGTGGTGAAAGAAGCATTTAGGCACTCAGAAAATACCGCCAGGAATCAGTCTTTCTATCTTGGCTCTGCTTTTCTCTAGAAAGACTTCATCCTCCAGCGGGCTTTCTCCATGGGGTGGACAACATGGCTGCTGGCAGTTTGAGGCTGATGTCGTCAAGTTGCCAGATTTGGCAAATGAAAATACAGAAGGCCTATTTCGATTTCAATTTCAGATAAACAACAAGTAGATTTTTTAGTATAAGTAAGTCTAATGCAATATTTGGGACATACTTGTACTAACACTGTATTAGGCATTCTGTATGTTACCTGGCAACCCCGCAGTATCTTCGTAGCCAATAACTTCAGAAGAAAAAGCACGGCTCCCTCTGTCACGCAGCTGATCCTTTAATATGGTTGCGATTGGCCAGCTTAGGTCATACCCTCATCCCTGTGGTTGGTGAGTTGGGTCCATGTAATTAAAGACCCCAGTGGGAAGAGGCAGTTCAGTCAGCCAGGAAATATTTGTTCAACATTATTTTGTGCCAGGCCCCACGCTAGGTATGGGAGATTCAGCTGTGCACAAAATAGACAGGTGCCCTGCTGTAAGGACCTGGTTGATGGTGAGAGTGGGCAGATAAATAAATAGGAGAATTTCATATATTGGTAAGCACTATGAAGAAGATAAAATAGGGCACTGTGGGGGGAAGTGTCTGGCACTGGTGGGGGTTGATTTGTGTCCCCCCAAAAGATATATCGAAGACCTAATCCCAAGTACCTAGAAATGTGACCTTATTTAGAATGGGGTCTTTGCAGATGCTGTCCAGTTAGGGTGAGGTCATACTATGTGAAAGAGTGCCCCAATCCAATGAGGGACATGTGGACACAGACACAGAGAGGACAGTGCCCTGTGAAGATGGTGGCAGAGACTGGAGAGATGCTTCTCCAAGCAATGCCAAGGATTGCTGGCAACCACCAGAAAAGAGGAGAGAGGCATGGAACAGATTGTCCCCTAAACCTTCAGAGAGAGTGGCCCTGCTGACGCTTTGATGTCAGACCTCCAGCCTCCAGAACTGTGAGAGAAACATTTCTGTTGTTTTAAGCCATCTGGTTGTGGTCATTGATTTCAGCAGCCCCAGGAAACTAAAGGGGCAGAGAGCAGGCTGAGTGAAGCAGCATTTGAGTGGAGACCTGAATGACAAGGAGGGCCCAGAACACTTAAAAAACAAAGAACAGAAAGTGCAGAGCCCTGGAACTGGGTGCGGTGGCATGGCATTTGGGGGCCAGCTTGGCAGAAGCAGAGAGGAAGAGCAGAGAAGTGCACTCAGAGGGCTGGGCGGCTCCCCCAGGGTGGGGAGGCTGGGAAGCACAGGTTGGGTTTGCATTCCAGCTGGGCTGCTCCTCACTGTGTGACCCTCCTTCTTAACTCCTTGGAATGCAAATGTGAGTTTCTTCAAACACAGAATGTCCAGGGAAATGCTTTTGAATCCGTGAGCTAGCTCCCAGGCCTTCTTGGTGTGTTATTTCTGTGACCTTGGATGTCCTATGAAAATTTCATTCCCATTCGAAACCCACGTGGACTCTCCTTGCTTTTGTAATTATTTGCACTCTCTCTCGACCATGCCTCCTAACAAGCTTTGGCCTTACAGACTGGTGTTCTGCGCATGTTCTCCTGGCCGCTCGCAGTAACTCTGTCCATTCTTGGTTTTGCTTTTGTTTCTGGGTGTTAATAGCTGAAGGCCGCAAGCCCAGCTCCGTGAATGAGCAAGGATATTGCAGTAGTGACTAAGAGCTGCGAGTCAGCCTTGAGCAGGGGGTAGGTTTGTGCCAGACCTCCATAGCCTTAGGACTAAAGAGTCTACAATTGCCCAAAGCTAGGCTTAGGGGATTCAGTATATGGGAGAAAAACATCCCTCACCTGGAAACAAGAGGTTGTTTCCATGACCTTGTACTCATAAGCAGCACATTGCAGTCAACTGGCCCAGATTCATGGAGAAAACGCTTTTCTGATACTGAGTAAGAGTAGCTTTCCTTTAAGCCGGTAGCTCTGGAACTTGAGTGGACATTGAAATCCTCTGGAGGGCTGGTCACAGCAAACATTGCTGTTGCTCAGCCTCCGAATTCCTGATTCTGTAGGTTTTGGGTGGGGCCTGAGAATGTGCATCTCTAACAAGTTCCCAGGTGGTACTGAAGCTGCTGTTCAGGGGACCACCCTTTCCAAAACACCAGCCTGAACTAACAGAGAAAGAAGTTGAATACCAGAAAACCATTGAAACCAGAGGCCAACCGAGGCCAGGGCTCGTGCTGCCTGCACCGCTCAGCGAATAGACCAACACAGGAGTTGGGTCGTAGAATAAGCGTTTATTACCAGAGCATCGGTGGTCTGAGAGGCAGCCAGTTAACACCTCAAAAAACTGCCTTAACATTCTCAGACTAGCCTGGGATATTTAAGGGAAACTCTGGACATTCCTCCAGAGGCCACGTGACGGTTCCTCCCTCTGGTGATGTGTCTCTCCAACCTGGTCATCAGCCAGGAGCAGTGATGACAGTAACCTGGAAAGAATGCTAGACCATAGAGATTGTGATCATAAGCAAGGGGTATGTGATCACAAGCAGGGGGTACTGTGATCACAAGCAAGGGGTACTGTGATCACAAGCAAGGGGTACTGTGATCATCAGCAAGGGGTACTGTGATCACAAGCAAGGGGGTACTGTGATCACAAGCAACAGGTACTGTGATCACAAGCAAGGGGTACTGTGATCACAAGCAAGGGGTACTGTGATCACAAGCAAGGGGTACTGTGATCACAAGCAAGGGGTACTGTGATCACAAGCAGGGGGTACTGTGATCACAAGCAGGGGGTACTGTGATCACAAGCAGGGGGTACTGTGATCACAAGCAGGGGGTACTGTGATCACAAGCAGGGGGTACTGTGATCACAAGCGAGGGGTACTGTGATCACAGGCAAGGGGTACTGTGATCACAGGCAAGGGGTACTGTGATCACAAGCAGGGGGTACTGTGATCACAAGCAAGGGGTACTGTGATCATAACCAAGTACAAGTTTCATTCAGGGTAATTATCTAAAGCAGGGAACTGGGCAGGAAACATTTCAAGCTCAAACTGCAAGGAGTGGGGTTTGCAATTATTAAGCTCTAGGGCAGGGAGAGGGAAGGCCAGGAACAGTGCAAGGCCTATTTGTGGGGGTCCCAACCAGGCCCTGTTTCACCATCAAACCGATGGGGAGTGAGAGTGACAGCCTCCTTCCTGGGAGACGAGGCTCAGTCAGGCAGGAAACAAGTCTGGATGGGGAAGTCAGTTAAGCCAAGTCCCTCCAGGAAAGAATGGCGAGAAGACCTGAGGAAGTCTTTGTGGAGGGGGCGGCATTGGAACTGAAGAGGTATAGTTGGGGAAAGACATTTCAAGTGCTAGGATCAGAGTGGGTGAAGGCATGGAGCCTAGAAGTGTGGGGGACGACTGACGGGTCCCTCGGTTTGGTCAGAACAGCGGGTTTCACACATTTTGACCAGAAGCCACAATAAGACACATTTTACCTTGTGCACTCAGTACAATAACACATTTTCTGTTATGCTTGTGTGTATACATTTATGTTTATCTGCAACAGACCTTCATGAAACAGTTCCCCTCGTGTATGCGGTGCACCCTGCATTTTCTATGCTATTCCACACAGTTCTGGAGTATATGGAGGCAGTATAGTGCAGTGGTTAGGAGCATGGCCTCTGATGCCAGGTTGCTTGGGTTCAAGCCTGGCTTAACCACCTTTGGCAACTTATTTACCCTCCCTGGGCCCCAGTGTCCTCATCTGCAAAACAAGGATGGCAACGGTTCCTGTCATATCAGTGTGGGAAGTCTGCGAGTCTATGTAGAGTATTTAGCACGAGCCTCTGCATAGTAAAAGCCATGTGTTTGCTCTTTTGCTATAAACCTCATTAAAAATGTTGGCCGCAAACACTCAGTTGATTTCAGGACCTCCTTAAGGAGCCACGTGAGCGGCTTGAAGAACTACGAAATAGAGGTGTGCGAGGGGCGAAGCCCAGAGTGGAGGTGGTGATTTGGCTCCATAGCAGGGAGTCTCTTGAATGCCAGAGAAAGGACTCTGGTCTTTGGGAAGCCAGCCGGGCATCACAAAGGCTTGGTTTGGACACAGGGGTGTGATCAAAGCTGCATCGAGGAGGACCACAAACATGGCTGTGATATGAAAGCCCTGTAGGAATGGAGACCCTGGTGAGGGGACGGAGCGTGGAGATAGACTGGGGTCTGGGTGAGAGGCGCTGCAAATCCACATGAGGGCAGAGCGACGAGAATGCAAAGAGGGAAGGAATATGAGCCCCAGGGGCCACACTGAGGGCCTCCACCACCAAAGCTACACTGCTCCTTCCGGTTGGTAAGTGGCCCAGAGCTCTGTTCCATCTCTCCTCCATGGAAGCCCCTGTTTCAAGATCTGTATCTTCCTTGTGACCTCAAGTGAGAGAAACTCAAGAGTGGGGGGAGTGAGCTTCCTTTTGAAGATGTAAATGGAATGGGCAGGAATTCTAATACAAAAGAGAGTTCTTTTTAGCCTGGTAAGAGCTAATCTGGGGTCTACTCCTCAGGAGGTCCTTGGAGCTGGCAGCACTATTCAAATGAGATAAAATTTCTCAAAGGCCCAGGAAAGTAACTGAAGTCCCTCTGGATGCTGAGGAATAATCCTCAGAGATTAAAGCAGCATCTGTGACCAAACCTTCACAAAAGATCTTAAATCTGAATTCAAGTTGCTAATTAGATCCTGTTTATAATGTTGGATTCTTTCAGAGGCATAGTGGGGGGTAGGGAACTTGTGGGGGGGTGTTGATGCATAAGAAAGTCAGTAATTAATCTTCTCTAAGCCTCCAAGCCTTAATCACATCCTGACAATTTAAATGTTGATATGAGTTTCAAGTTGGTCTTTTCAGGAGCCTGTACTGTGGCAGGATGGAGCAAAACCTGAATTTAGGCAGAGGAAACATAAGGCATTTACCCCCATCTGCTATGCTCTGTGTATTCAGCAGTGGTTTTTATCAGATGCTTGCAGAACCTTTAAGATGGCTGCAGAGGGTGTCCCGGACTCTATGAGCACACTGTCCCAACAGCACTCTGTCCAATGAAGTGAAGTCACAGTACCTGTGTCTCCTCCTTGAGGTCTCTTACTTAGTCCCCTGTTGACACCTGCTGATTCTTCACCTTATATAAGCATAAAAAGTGGCAAAGATTGAGTGTAAAACACAGTAAAGCTGTTTTCTACACAATAGTGTCTTTTCTATTTTATAATTCTACCACATCTCACTGTAACTGTCACATTGCATCACAGTTCTTTCTATTTCCTTCCTTTCCTATCATTTCACATCTTCCCATTCCACTCAATTCCACTCCACTCCAATCCATTCCTTTCCATCCCATCCTATTCCTCTCCTTTCCATCTTTTTTCACCCACTTTAATCCCATTTCATTCCATTCCAAACAATATGACTGAATCAGGAGGCAGCAGAATGAGTGGAAAAATTGCAGGGCAGGGAGTCAGAAAGACGAACATTCTGATCCCTGTTCTACCATTTAATTACGTAAGACCTTGAGAAATTCACTTCCGCTCTCCGCTCTCCACAGTTCCTCCGTTCTGCATCTGAAAAGCAAGAGATTTTGGTTAAAACTATGTTTTCAGTCCTGGCTGCATGGTGGAATCACATGGAGAATTTTAAAGAAATACAGGCCCAGCTCCCAGTACTTGAATTGAGTTAGTCTAAGGTGGGTCCTGGGCATTGGGGTTTTGTAAAACCCTTCCCACCATCAATCTGAGCTACAGCTGAGGCTGAGAACCACTGTGGTAGATGATCTCTAACTATTCAACAAATATTTATTATGCACTAACTACATAACTGTATTATACTGGATTTGGGGTAGATTCAAAACTGAATCTACAAAGATCTCGTCCACAAAATATTTTTGTCTAGTGGACAAAAACGTAAAAGATGGAAATACAGTGTGGAAATCACGTCTCTGAAAGTGGCTCAGGTAAAATGTATAATTTTCAGGTGTGTAGTCCTGTTCTGTGTCTTTGTGTGGTCAGTAGTCATGTAGCTAGGACATGATCTCTAGTCATGTAGCCAAAACCTACCTCTGGGGAAGCAACCTTAAGTCATACTTTCCCACCAATAAGAAACAAGGATAGTTGGACTGGTAACTGCAAAAGAGATGTAGTCAGATTTAGGAAAGGTCCCCCAAACCGTGCCTGCGCACAAGTTAGAGCTGTTGTTTGAGTGACCTGCCCTAATTATCATACTAAACGCACTCACCAGTGCTGTAACAGGTCCTCAGTGGCCCATATAAGACCAGAAAGAGGGTGGCAATCTAATTCTCTGCACTCCCCGTCCCATTCCAGGTGTTGACAAAAAACCATCCAGCCTGAGAGAGAGATTATAGGAGTTTATTTGAGCCAAACTGACGACGATTGCCAGGAAGCAAAGTCTCAACGAATTGAGAAGATGCTCTGGGAAATGGCTGTTGTGCAACTTATTTTATACATGAGAATCAAAGGAGGAAGGTTATATGAAATCCACTGGTTGTAGATTAAGGGGGTGGGAGAAAGCAAAGTGAGGAAATCTCCGGGATTAAATAAAAAGCAAAATGGAGAGACACACACTTCTTTTACATTGGTGGGTACAGGATAGTTAATAGCATTTTACAGCATATAGAGATGGTATCTGGGGAACAAGATAAGAGTGAGAGATCTTGTAGTTTCCTGCTCTGGTGTGGTGGGTAGTGCCCCCTGGGGGGTCTGGAAAAAGGGATTACTCAAAAAGACAGCAGACAGGCTCACTTAAGGTAAAGATTGACCTTTGTCAAGGAAGGTACAGGCCAAGGATATGACTTTCTGCCATTGCCCACCTTAATTAGGAATTTTTATGTTCACACCATCCTATGTATGTAGTTAATTTCAGTCTCCTGAGCTCGTCAGGTTTAACATGTGGCCCCTTTTCCATCCACTCAGGGAAACTAACGCAGCTCCTAACCCCAAGAGCCCATAAAAAACGCTATGCCCATAGATCTTGGAGAACCACATCCATGCTCCTTCTGAGTGTGCTCCCTCGGTGCATCAAGCTTTTGCTTTAATAAACCTTTCTCTCTGCGAACTCTCTGCCCACTCTTTTGATATCTGTCCTGAGATGGGCAAGGCCCCTGCTGTGGTAATCTCAGTACACTATTCAATATCACTGGGCTTTCCTCATCTTCAAAGTGAAAATGATACTTGTTCTGCCACGAAGATCTTGGGTTAGTGAGAATGATGAGAAGCCACGCCTCCTTGGGCTTGGGAGATTTTAAACTTAATCCACAGCTGCGTGGTACTGATAACCCTTCAAGAAACTGAACAAGTCACACAACTTATTTAAGAAGTCTTTGTGTGCTAGTCTCCCAGATGATGTCCTGGTCTGGGCACTGAGTGTTTTGCCCCACTCTGGCATCTTGCAGGAAGCATCTATCCATTTTGCTTGGGTGGGCTGAAGACAGATCATTTTGGCTCTGCTGGGCCATCTTACTACCGTGTTTCCCTGGAAATATGACCTAGCTGGACAATCAGCTCTAATGCATCTTTTGGAGCAAAAACTAACATAAGACCCTATATTGTACTATATTATATTATATTTTGTATTTATATTATATTATGTTTATTATGGACCTGGTTTTATAGTAAAATAAGACCATGTCTTATAGTAATTTTTGCTCTAAAAGATGCGTTAGAGCTGACTGTCTGGCTAGGTCTTATTTTTGGAGAAACACGGTATACCTAAAATGATAGACATGGTATTCAGCTTATGTGTAAGCCCCATTGTTTCATAGTTAAAAGAACAGCTTATTATAATCCTCTATGAACTATCAACATGAACAAGTTGAAATAAGTGCTTTTAACACTCACGCTTTTCAGACTGAAGTCTATTTATTAGATTCATAGTAGCTATTTCCCCCTCATCTCCAGTCCTTGGTGTCAGGACATCCATCACAAGGGTTAGAATGTCTGCTCAGGTAGGGGTGTGGCTAGAGGGTCATGTGACTGTAATGAGTGCTTTGGGCAGTGCCTCCTCCCTCCAATCCGCCCCCATCTAGCAACTATCATTCTCTGTGTCTTTAAGTCTGTTTCTGGTTTGTTTATTTTGTTCTTTAGATTCCACACATAAGTGAAATCATATGGTATTTGTCTTTGTTTTCCTGACTTCCTTAGCATAATACCGTCTCGTTCCATTCATGTTGTTGCAAATGATAAGATTTCATTCTTTTCCATGGTCCAGTAATATTCCATTGCATGTATGTACCACCTCTTTATCCAATCGTCTATTGATGGGCACTAGTTTGACTATTGTAAATAATTCTGCAGTGAATGTAGGGGTACATATATCTTTTAGAATTAGTGTTTTGGATTTCTTTGGATAAATACCCAGAAGTAGAATTGCAGAATTGCTAGGTCATAAGGTATTAATAGTTCTATTTTTAATTTTTTGAGGAATCACCATACTGTTTTCCATAGTGGCTGTACCAATTTGTAATCCCATCAACAGTGCACAAGGGTTCCCTTTTCTCTGCATCCTTGCCAACACTTGTTGTTTGTTGATTTATGCTGATTGCCATCTTAAGGTGTGTGAGGTTATATCTTATTGTGGTTTTAATTTGCATTTCTCTGGTGATTAGTGATGTTGAACATCTTTTCACATATCTATTGGTCATCTGTATGTCTGTCTTCTTTGGAGACATGTCTATTTGGGTTCTCTGCCCATTTTTTAATTAAATCATTTAGGTGAAATATTTTTTTTTTTTTTTTTTTTTTTGGTGTTGAGTTGTATGAGTTCTTTATAAATTCTCTTATCGGTGGTACTCTGTTGTTGTCTGAGTCTGTCCCCCAGGTGTGTTGGTTCTGGGGCTTCTTCGGAGGGGCTCTGGTGCAGGCCAAGGTCAGCCACTACTTGTGACTGGCCTGGGATACCTGGCCTGGGATACAAAGCAATCTGCAGTATCGCATGGGAGAAGCCATGCTGCAAACCAAGTTTGGCTGCCACCAGTACCCAGCCTTGGGCAACTCAGAAAAAGGCACAGGGCACCTCGAGGCTTTCTGCCCCCCTGCCAGATGCCTGGAAGGCTCAGCCAGTATAAAAGCCTGGGATTGATGCTCAAGTTGGGTGGGGTGGGGTCTCAGGGTGTCATCAGGTTGAGTGAGCAGAGTTCACTAGGCCAATGCAAATTCAGATTTGGCAGTGTGTGTGTGGGGGGTGCTCAACAAAGGAAAGATGGTGTCTGCCCACTGGCTGCATGGGAGGAGGGCTCAACACAGGGACAATGGAGGCCATTCCTCCAGCCCTCACCTTTAAGCCAGGCCACTCAGTCTCTCCCTGTATGTCTCTGGCATCTCCCAAGACACTGTCTTTCTGCCGGAGTCCAGGGTGCAAGACAGTTGTTCTCGGGCCCTTTACGAGAAAGCCTGGGTTTCCAGAAGCCTTCCATCTCACCCAGATAGATAGGATCCCTGTTGATGTTCACAGCCAGATGTTGTGGGGGCTCCTCTTCCTAGTACTGGTTTTCCAGGCCGGGGAGCCTGGTGTGGGGCTGGGTCCTTCACTCTTCATGGAGGAACCTCTGCAGATGAGATATCCCTCCCGATTTTCAACCACCACACGTGTGTGTGGGGCCAGCCCATTTTGTGTCTCTGCCCTCCCTACAAGTCTCAACGTGGCTTCTTCTTTAAACCCTTAGTTATATGACTTCTGTTTAGCTAGTCTTCAGATGGTTCTCCAGGTTGACTGTTCTGTAACTTAGTTGCAATTTGATGTGGTCATGGGAGGAGGTGAGCACAGCATTGACCTACTCAGCCATCTTGACTGGAGCTTGTATCTATTTATGAATAATTTGAGAGCAAGTTAGAAACTTGATGTCCCTTTGCCACAACAATACTTCAGTGTGTTATTTCCTAAAAAGATATTCTCTTGTATAACCAGAGTACCATGATTATTGATTTAAGAAAATTATGTAATCTATAGACCTTATTCAAATTTCACCAGTAGTCCCAATAATGACCTTTACAGTAATATATACTGAGTCCCAATAATGACCTTTACAGTAATATATACTGAGTCCCAATAATGACCTCTACAGTAATATATATATATATATATATATATATATATATATATATATATATATGTATTTGTCTAGAACCCCATCTAGAATCAGGTGGTGAATTAAGTTGCTGCTGTCTTTTTAGTGTCTTAATCTGGAATAGTTATTCACTCTTTGTAGTTCATGATCTTGTTATGATTGAAGAGTACAGGCCAGTTGTTAGTAGAATATCCCTCAATTTGAGGTTGATGTTTTCTCATGATTCCATTCAGGTAATGAATTTTTGGCAGGAATACCACAGAATGATGCTGTGTCCTCAGTGTGTCATGTTGAGAGGCATATGACATCAATGTATCCCATTACTGAAGGGAGGTTCATTTCTTAATGGCTCAGTACCTTTTTTTTTTTTTTTTTTTTTTTTTAAGCACACCATGCAGTAACAGAAGAAATGTACAGTTTTGCAATTAGCCATTGCTAGTAACTCCAAGCTCCCTTTGGCTTTCTTAAGAGACTTTGCCCAGCCCCTATCATAGCATGAAGCTTACTGTTTTCTTTATCTTCCGATGCGAGATAATCACAACCAGACTTTTAAAAGAATTTGTTTTCTTGCTCTGCTTGCCTGATGAGGAGTTGGTGAGAATCAAATGATTCAGTAAATGAGAAAGTGGTTTGTAAACTGTGATGAGTGTCAGAGATCTGAGGGACCCCGATTGTGATGAGGATTATTTTCTTGTATTTCACCAAGAAAAAGGATTTCAGGTGGCAACCAAGAGGGAGATCCCCCTGGGAATTGTCACTGCACCCCAGGGAAGAATCTATTTCATTTCCTTTCTCCAGGTCCTTCTGCCTATGATCCTAGAAGCTCGGGTCTTCCAGCTCTGTCCTTGTTTCATCTCCAGCAACCTTGGGGGTGTGGCTGAGTCAGCAGGTTTTTCAACCTTGTTATTTGCACCCATGTCCAGGTTGTTAATATATATACTTGCACTGCGTTCTGCTTGCCTCTGAGTGCCGGAGGGCATAAAGATATTAACTTCTGTTCATGCAGAGATTTTGCTATTAACTCCAGTGCTTCATTTTTTAAAAATTCATTTATGGAAACCCGACAAGATTTTTCACAGCTTTTCCAGTTTATCAATCTGATTAAAATATCATAGAGGTTATTTTATCTTTTCTCACCCTGTAGTTTAAGGATTGTTGTAAAATAGATTTTTCCCTGATTAAAAATAAATCATTCTCATGGTAGAAAACCTGGAAAGATTAGAAAAGTATGAAGAGGAAAATATTCCTTAAGTCGTAACTCCCTGAAGCATTCACTGTCATCTTGTTTGGATCTGTGATTTCAGTCTTTTTTTTTTCCCCCCTTTGCTACCTTTTTACAGAGTTAAACTATTCAGCAGTTACCATTTGGAATGTGTCTTTCCTTCACAATTAACTAATTCTGCCTCTACTTCAAGGTCCCATTCAATTCTCTGCTTATCTTTGAAATTACCTGCTGGTCCCAATCACATGGAAGATAAGCACTAACCTTGCCCGACCTCAGCCTGAGCAGGACGGTGCTTGCTATGTTGGTGGGTTTATAAATGGTACAATGGAAGCAGAACACCAGGGCGTAGGCACTTTGGGATGAGATACAGTCATGCTCGAGTCCCCACAACTCTACTTTTCAGTTCTGTCATGCTGGGGAAAGTTTCTTAATTGCTCCAGGTCTCAGTTTTTTCTGTTGTGAAGTAAGGATAATATATCTACCTCGGAAGGTGGTTGTGCAGATTAAAAGATACAATCCATGCAGCTTTATGGGCATATAATACATGCTCAATTAATGGTAGTACAACAACCTTCCTTATCTGTAGAAGAAGTCTGTTTGTTTCCTCCCAGGGATTCAGGCTCCTTCTCCCTGTTACAGTGTCCTGATGTCCGTCTGGGGAAACACTCGTAGTCCACTCAGTCTGTGTGGTTCAGGTAGAGCTGACCTCACTTCTAGCCCAGGGAAGGGTACGTAGCCCTGGTGAAACTGGCCATTCACAGCTTAGCCTTCCTTTTGCTACAGTAGTTGCTTCAGGATGGGTGTTATGGACCGTATGTTTGCATCCCCTCAAATCCATATGCTGAAGCCCTAACTCCCCAATGTGATGGTATTTGCAGGTGGGGCCTTTGAAAGGTAATTAGGTTTAGATGAGGTTGTGAGGGTGGGGGACCCCATAATGGGATTTGTGTCCATATCAGAAAAGGAAGAGAGACCAGAGCTCTCTCTGCTATGTGAGGGTGTAGTGAGAAGGTGACTGTGTGCAAGCCAGGAAGTGGGCTTTCACCAGAACACAACCGTGCGGGTGTCTTGGTCTTGGACGTCCAGCCTCCAGAACTGTGAGGAATAAAATGTTTGTTGTCTAAACCACCTAGTCTCTGATATTTTGTTATAGCAGCTCGAACTGCCTCAGACAGTGGACATATCACCCAAACTTCGCATCAGTGAGATATGGTAATAAAACTTTGAGGTGATATCTGGAAAAGAGAAGCTCTCTTTCCACTTGTCTTGAAACTGGGATCAGGCAAGCATGGAGCTTGTAGGAACTTTAGCCTCCATCTCCACCTCTTGCAGCAGCGTGGAGAAGGTTTCGGTGAAAATTAAGCCAAATAAATGGAAAGTGGAGTTCAGGGTTAGAGACTGATTTCTGACCTACTGGATCCAGCTTACCTGAAGCTAGAATACCCAACTTCCCTTTGAATGAGCCACAAACAGCTACCCCTCCACCATTTAAAAGCTAGTGTGAGTTGGGTTCTGCCATTTACAATCAAACGAGATTTGACCAAGACACTTTTCTGGCCTCTGCTTTTCACAAATGGAAGGTCCTGCTAATCTCTTCTTTAGAGCAGATTTATCTGTGTCAAGAGCGGCCAATTCAGGAGCTTATGAGGGCCAAACAGTTACTATTCACTTGGGGTCAGGGGCCACCTCCCAGCCTGGGTCTGAATGTACATCTTCTGCAAATGGGGAGAAACGTACGGTGCTTGATAAATCACAGTGCAAGTTACCTCCCGCTGTTCTGGGCAGCTTGGTCTGATGGCATGGGGTAACAAACGTGAATGAAAATCAACACACAGCGGACTTCTTTTCTTATTATTCCTAATTAGTATAGAAGCAACCTTTTTACTTATCAAGTATCCCTCCCTAAATTTTCCTTTCTCACTTAGGGTACCCTACTGTACTTCTGGAACCATGTTTTCCAGTCATTTAATCTCTTCTTACTTGAGGTTGACAAGTTATACATTATTTTGTACATTACTTTTCATTGTTGTAGTACTATTTATATATTATTTTTCTTAGGAGCTCATTTCAGGTCTTCCAAACATTATTTTGTTTCTTAGTATACCATTGTATCACTGACATAATACATCTGAATATAATATACAACTGAACAAAATAGAAGGATTTTGAATCTAGATATGCCGTAGTTTAGGTATTAGTCTACTTGGGGGTAGATATTATTAAGAACATACAACCAAATCCACAATTAAACAACACCCACTTCCTTCCAACCAGGAGTTTGTTGTTGTTATGATTCAGCTGCTGAGGAATGCCACCAAAGGCTGTGGATCTTTTTGTCCTGCTGTTCTACTATCCTTACCAGGTTGGCTTGTCATACTCATTACCTAATAAATGCAAAATAATTGCTGCAGCTCCAGACACCACATCCACATCCAAGGAGAAAGGAGAGGGGAAGGAGGAGCTTCAGCAATCTGTCTCTTTGATCAGGAAACCTTTGTGAAAAGTTCCCAGCAGACTTCCCTTTTTACCTCTTTGGAAGAAACAGAGACGTATAGTTCAGAAGAAAAACCTAAGCACACTCACGATTCACCACGTGGGGATGGGCATGTGGCCACCCAGAATAAAATCTGGTTCTGTTAGAAAGGACGAGGGGAGAAAGATGGCAGGTGGGCGAGCAACTAATAGTATCTGCCGCAGGGACCTATTTCTGAATAAATAGGTTTCACTTTATGGGGTAAAATGGATGTATGTGTCTGTGTATAGTCTTTTATATTTTTATGTGTAAATATGAAAATGAATATTTAGAAATGAAGTAATATAGGTAAAGTGTTTAGAATAGTGCCTATTACTTAGTAGGCACCATATAAAGATTTGCTACCATTTTTTCACTGTTTAGGTATCAATATGTTTATATATACAGAGGATGCCAGAAAAACGTATATGTGTTTTAAGAAAGGAAAAAAACTGTATTAAAATTGTAATACTCAATATATACCGATAACAAAAGATGAATACTAGTCATGTTTGACTTCCGCAATTACAAGAGGTGCTCAAAGTTCAGCATAATTTTAATACAGTTTTTTCCTTTCTTAAAATGTGTATACATTTTTTTTGGCCCCCTCTGTATATATGCAGACACAGTTTCTAAAAGTTCTCCTTCTCTCCACTGGGATTACCACCATGTCTTCTAACTCTGGGATGGGACACAAGTTAGCCACCGGGAGAAATGCATCACTCTGCAAATCCACTGTGTCCATCACTGATTCCCAGTGATACCCTTTGTGTGGTGATGCTTCAATGCTCATTCTCTCTGGGATCATTGCATGGGTTCTCAGGAGGGGCCCCTACTGCGTGGCTGTGATGCCGCACCTGTCTGCAGCTCATGCTTTGTATTCCAACTCCTAGACTATTTCCAAGGCAGCTGCCACCCCCAGTGAGCAAGTCCCTGGTCCCAGCCATACACTAACCCACAAGAGACCCTTCCTCCTTGCCACGACTGTGAGAATGCAGCTTTTTTTTTGCTGTTTCTCCCTCTGTGCCCTGGTGTGTCTCCCCAGTTCTCTTCTCCCTCTTCTCAAATAGGTACGGAGGAGGGGGAGATCAAACAATATGAAGCATAACCAACATCCCACACAAGAAATGAAGTGCTGGACTCCAGTTCTTGCACGTGGCCCCGGTCTTTCTTGGTGACGCCCTCAGAGCCCCCCTTTCATGTCTGCTGTGGGGAGGAAGTGACAAAGCCATACCCACACCCTTGAGGACTACTGGTGTGTCTGGGAGTTCTGTCTCTTCCCCCAGTCATCTGCTTACATAGATTAGAGATTTGGGGTTCACAGGGGTGTGTGGCCTCTGATATTCTGTTCCCTTTAAAATGGGCTCCTAGATATCCAAGTGCCCTTTGCTTTGAGTCTTAATATTAGGAGTTGGTGCAAAAGTAACTGCGGTTTTTGCAATTATTTTTAACCTTTTAAACCACAATTACTTTTGCACCAACTTAATAGCTAATTCCGGATTAATTATTCTAAAAGTTCTATCTGGCATCCTGCTACTCTTGTTACTTTAACCTAATTAGAAATTATATAAGTGATAAAATGTGCATGTGAAAGGAAATAGAGCAGCATTTTCATAAAAACTGAGTTCAGTTGTTCAGACAGACTTGAAAAGCTATGCCATGTAAAATGCTGTTCGATCAGGTAAACGTGAGGTAACCACGGGCCGCGAAGGAACAACGGCGGAAACCGAGTGACTCTTCTCTCAGGTTGCTTCCCAAGCATCTCTGCGTGCTCATTCCACTTTAAAGGATTTCAAACTAGACGTTGAAATGTAAAAGTGGCTTATACAAGAAGATTGGAGTATCCAATTTGCAGGCCCGTACTGAGAGAAAGATGTGGGCCCTGCGGCAAAAGGCAAACAAACACGTGTGTGTTAATATGCGTTCGGTTGAAACCAAATCTTTAAGTGCGAGTCTTTCATGTTTAAGGATTTCTCTTCTTGAACCATCTTTTCAACTATCTGGTTGTAATCATTCTGGAGCAGAGGGCTTTTACAGCAGCTCCTAGTACCAGCTGTCAGCCTCCGGGCGCCCTGGCAGACAATTCCCCAGCCAGTGACACGTGTGGAGCAGATCCCTGCCTTTCTCACCAAGCGCCCTCCCCTCCTTTTCCCAGACTATCATTCTTTGCCACTAGCAATGATCCAATTTCCAGCCTCCCTTTGCATCTCAGGATTCTTGCATCTTTTTCTGTTGCTGGATAGGGGCAGATAGAAAACCATGGAGGTGAAGTGGGGTCAGGGAAAGACTTGGGGACCATCCGTCGTGGGTTCCTTCTTGACTTTTTATCCCCCTGTTTTTCGTCAGTAGCCTGGAGTAGCAAAACGTAAATAAAATAAATAAATAAATAAGCAGATACCTTGTCCTATAAGGGTGAATACAATGTTAGGCCAATAGTCCTCACCCAGGCTCCATGTAAGATTCCGGTTTTCACACTAACATACTTTTAAAATCTAATAAAAGTACCCATTGTCTCTTTCATACCCCACCTAGACCTTTTCTGTTAACTTTAGAAGCACTTTGCCCAATTATGGCTCTGAAGTCATTAGGTTTATCCCCTTAGCAGAGGGAATAAGCAGACAGTCCTGCTATCTCTCCACCTACTTACCTACGCTTAGCTGTGTGTACGCAGCTGTCTATCCATCGTCTATAAAATGTTGTGCCTTCTACACAGTAAGTGCCTCCTAAGTGCGTGTCGCTGTTACCAGTGGTGGTCACTGATCATGTTGTCAGTTGATCATGTTGTAATCAAGGAACAATGATCATGTTTTCAATTATTATCAAGTAACATTGATAACAACGTTATCGATTGATTGATAATTGGTAATGTTCAATAGCTGATGGTTTGGTCCAATCTGTTATTGGAGTTTTGTGGTTTTTGTCCTTCAATCAACTTCCACTTCTGGTATCTTCCTGTCCTCATCCCTAACTCCAGGCCAGCTCTGATCTCTGATCTTCACGAATTCCTATTTCTCCTGGCTTTGGATCTTCCCAGAGAGCTCTAGTCCTCTGCTTTGCCCAGAATCTGGACCAAAAAAATAACAAACATGACTGCCCTCTCTGACCTGTTCCTCTATTCTTCTGCTCTCCAGTCCAACAAGAAGCTCTTGAGACAAATTCATTTCAAAATTTCAAAAACTGAAAAAGGCAACCCATGTATCTGTGACAGGCATTAATGATCTAGTCCACGTCGGTTGGCTATTGGGCCATGCTTGGATGTGTTACCCACAACAGAAAGTGGAAAGCAGCTTTTGCCCCAGTACTCTGGCTTCCTCGACAGCCCAGAATGCCCAGCTCCTGCTTCACTAAGGCTGAATTTTCCACGTACTTCTCTGCTGGACCCATTCGGTCTTTTCAAGGCTGCTGCCTTTGTCAGAAGGTTTTCAGACTTCAAAGAGCAGAGACGGTATGTATTTTGGGTTTTGGCAGCACGTACCGCCAGGATAAGCCTTAACTACAGTATGAGAAGTTTGGGGGCTCTGCGAATGCTGGGGAGCACCATATGTCGGGGCCTGAACTCCACACTACGAATGACATAAAGCGGAGAGAGCCACTTCTTCCAAACAGTACGAATCACAACATGGTTCGCTGTCCTGGCCCACTCTGCCCTCTGCCTCCTGTGCCATCTTTAGCTCTCAACACTCCTCACCTCGCCCTCCTCCCCGATTCCGGGCCCTTTGAATGACTTGCAGGTCCCAGGACAAACCTCATTGCCTCTTACCTTAGGGTCTGCCCTCTCCTCTTTCCTACAAGGCCTTCTCACCCCCACCCCCAATCTCCTTGGCCTGAAACACCCTGCAATTTAGATGTTGCTTGTCCCAGAAACCCTTCTCTACTCCCCAAAGACTAGTTAAATGCCTGCCTAGGTAGGTGTCCTGCTTTGCTCAAAGCATTTCTCAGACATCACAGGATATTTAATCGTCTTTTCACTCATTGGTCTCTCCCATCCGATAATTATTTCTAACAAATTAAGAACCACATTTATCACCATATCTCCATTGCACTCGGGAGGAGCCTGATAAAAATTCATGGAAGAAGTGACTGTGAATGAACGAGAAATTACAAGGAAACCTGTGCTGGCCTTCGTCACTCCAAATTAGATCCAGCCCAGAGGGGCCGCAGAGGAGGACTTTCCAGATCAGTGCCGGGGGCGCCTGCCAGCTTTAGCAAAGCTGTTCATCTGGAAGAGGCTCCATCTGTGGGGCCAGCTTACCCACTCTAGAAAGAGATCCGAAGTTTGGGAAAACGTGCCTTACCAGTGACTGCTGCCTGGTTTTAGCACAATAGGGAGAGGAGAGGGAAACACAGAACTCATCACTACAAGGGTATTAGGCTTTGAGACAGCAAATTTTAGGGCATTAAGAAATCTAATCAGCCTGGTGCACTAGGAGGGACTTGGCAAATTTCTGGGCATGGAAGCAAGCGGGAGTATCCTGAGGGAGATCCTAATTAAAGCACAGCCGATTACAATTCCTCTGAAAAAGGAAAATGAAAGGACTAAGAAACATCTGCTGCGGATTCATGAAGGACTGCTCAAGGATGCAGCGTGAGAAAAAGAAATTCTTGACAGTGCTGAAGACGCACAGAGCATGTCTGCTCTTCATTGGACAAAGATGGTGGGGATGGAGCTTGGCAACACAGAGGAGGTGATTTAGGATTATTTTGGCCCGTGAGGCAAAGCAGGAGAGATGGTGGTTTGGTGGACATGAAAGGGAAAGGGGGCAAGGTACCCTGTTCAGACACAGGGGCTGGAATGACACCCTCTCCCTCCCCCAAGCGCTCTTTGAGTTGCTTGGCAACCAGTGAGCTTGGTCTAAGCCCCGCCCTCGAGTGGGAGGGGCCGTGCCAGACACCCACTTCCCAAGGCCTGCAAGCTCTGGGTCATCCCCAGGGCTCCTCTCAGTATCTAGCACCAACGCTCAGTCTGCTTCGTATCCGAGTCCAAAATGTTTATTTCCTTCTGCAAGGCCACTTGGATGTTCCACCCATAAAAAGGCAAAGCCACAGGTGGTGTCCCTTCGCTGGAGCCCAGACCCACAGGTTGTCGGAGCACACCATGCTGCAGGATGCAGAGATGACCCGAGACCCAAAACCTGTTGCTTTTCAACCTGTGCATCAAGTGACCCTCTGGGGTTTGCCGCAGTCCCTACCTCTGATAGATCTAAAGAGAAGTTTAGACCTGACTAGAGTAAGTGCTCAGATGTCCTAGATGTAACCTTGGAATTGCTAAGGTCGAAGAGAATTTGGAGGTCGTGTGGCCCAATCTTCCACAATAACATAAAAAGTGAAAACCCAGATAAGATTTAAACAACAATGTTAAGCAATAGTGTTGTAAGAATTTCCAAAGGGTGGCACAGGAAATGCACTCGAGTGACAAGCAGAGGTGGAAGTACTGGCTGTGGCCTGCAGAAGTCTAGAAAGGCCTTTCTTTGGGGGGACAGGAAAGCTTGGTCTAGATACTGAAGGCAGAATCTTCCAAGGTGCACAGGAGCCAGGAGGGACCTCTGAGAAAAAGACAGGACAGGAAAATTCTAAGACGACCAGGAGAGAGATGGCTCTCAGGCAGTGGCACCCAGAGACATGGATGGAGCTTACCTCATTGATGACATCTCCAAGTGTTCCAGGAATCTGATGCTGTAGAAAAAACAACCCCAACATGTGGTAGCTTAAAACAAGCACCGCTTTATGATATCTCATGACTTCCTTGATCAGAAACTCACGGTTCCATTAGATGGTTTTTCTGCTCCACATTGCAGTCACTCTTGGGATTCAGCTGGTGGCTGGACTGGGCTGTTGGGTCCAGTATGGCTCGTTCCCATGCTTGTTGCCTTGACAGTGAGAGCTGGAAGGCCAGTCTTGGCCAGGTCACTCTCCTTTTCCATGTAGTCTCAGCGCCTGTCTCTTTACATGTTGTTTTTTGGAGAGCAGTCTGTGTACAGAGCTGCAGGACTTCCAGACAATGTTCCAAGAGTCCCCAGCAGAAGTTTTCATAGCTTATGTCCTAGCTTCAGAAGAACCCCACATATCATTTCTGTCTCTATTAGTCAAGTAAGTCCCTAAGACCTTATGGGTTAAATGGAAGGGGAATTCCAGCCTACCTGTCACATACTTACAGAGCTCCCCCTGAGGGGTGCAAAAGTGCATCCGTCATGCTCCTCACCCGGAGAAGTCTGTGGTCTAGTTGTAGAGTCACGTGTGCATACTGACAATGCCCATAGAGTGTGCTAAGGTCTAAAAAAGGCAGGAACTAAATGGAAAAAGGACATGGAAAAAGTATCCCACCTCTGACATTGGCAAACTATGGCCTGGGGGCCAAATGCAGCCTGCTCCCTGTTTTGAAAAAGAAAATCTTATTCGCACACAGCCACGCTCATGTATTTACTTATTGTCTGTGGTTTCTTTTGTGTTGCGGTGGCAGAGTTGTGTACTTGGAGACCGTATGACCTGCAAAGCGTAAAATATTTATTCTGTGGTCTTGAACAGAAAATGTTTGCTGACTCCTGAGCTGCCTTAATAAGTGTGGCTCAGTGCCAGGAACCAGCATTCCCAATTTGGGACAATCATTCAGAATTTTCACTGTGTTTGCTACTGACCCTTAAGTTTCTATTTTCTTTCATTTTCTTTTTCTTCTTCTTTGTATTCTTAAAGAATTAAGGCTAATTCAAAGATAGCTGTTCACATCATTTTTAGTCTCTTAATATATATTATATTTGATACTGTTTTAAATAAAAACAGAATTAAAGGGTGTTGGTAGCTATACTATAAACAATTACTAGAAATGCCATTGACTCCTAAATCCTGCAAACTCTTCATTTCAATGAGGAACTGTAGTTTGGGGATATTGTATATGTTTTGTATAATGTATATTATATAAAATTTTATTTATTCAGAGTGTATACAAACTTTGTATTAGGTCTTGCTTGTGAAGGACTTACAGTCTAGTACTGGAAAAGTCAAGTATAAACTTAACTATAGTACAAGGCAAAAGTCTAGGCAGGAATGTAGGAAAAAACAAGGTTGAGATCAACCACGTGCCAGGCTTTCTGTATATTACTCATTTAAATGCCCCAATGACCTTGGTGAGATAGCTATTAATAGACCATTACATAAGTGTGTAAACTAAGGCTAGAAGAAATAAAATATCTTGCCTAACCAAGGTTAGTTAGTAGGTGGTAGAAGTGAAATTCAATGACAGATTTACCATTTAACCTACACTGAGGTTTTGTTTATTTCCTATCACTGTATTTTCCATTTCCACAATTTGTGTTTTATTCTTTTTCAATCTGTCAGTAATTTTGCATAGTTATTATATAACTAACCCTCTCTCTTCCTTTATCTCTTTGAATATTTTTTAAACATACTTAACTTGAAAACCCCAGTCCCTGATATGGCCTTGGCTCCAAAAATGTCAGAATGCTGGGTAAAATGGACTATAGTGAACGCTACAAAGACAGCTGCACTTCACTCAAACCGAGTGCTGTATCTACAGAATACTGTTATTTGTTTACATTATTATCCATGGTTTTGTGGTATGACTCTGATTTTGCAGTATCTGCTGGATCTCATTGACGCTTCTTCCTCATGTAGTTTGTAATTTTTACTGCAAGCTTGTCTTTAGTGGCAGCTGTTTTTCTCTGTGAAGCCTACATATCTTGACTTCTGGAGACATCCTGTTGAGGTTTCTTATTTGCCCCTACAGAGGACCTACAGCATTTACTTGTTCTGGACCAAAGGGTTCACACATTTCGCAGTTTGGGGGTCCCTAAGCCTCATGGACAGTGTTGATTTGGGTCACATAGTTCATGGCCCAGGGATTTCTCTTCCTCCAGTTCAGGTGATGGACTAGTTTTCATTGCTCCTTCTCTCTAAGCAGCGGAAGAGAGTAAAGATAATATTTTTTATATTTGTTTGCTGTTAATTTTTTTGTCTCTATCACTTTTATCTCCTTTTGTGCTACCTTTCGGGTTAAGATCTTTCATATTACATGTTTTTTCCTACTACTAGTTATTTCTGTTTTTTTCAGTGGTTATCCTTGAAGTTTTAACATGTATATTTAACTTTTAAAAAAATCCAAAGTTTATTTTCCTGAACAATAAAAGGATCATAAAATAATATTTTTATGCAGCTAATTCTCTGATAATAAAATGATGTCTGTTTTTTTTTAACCTTACAAATAAGACATTATTTTATTGCTTTATACATTCCTGGATTATTTAGATTCACCTACATTCCCAGTTTAGTTTTATTTTATTTTATTTTATTGGGGACTATTGACAGACAGTGTGTTTCTCCAGGGCCCATCAGCTCCAAATAGTTGTCCCTCAATCTAGTTGTGGAAGGCGCAGCTCAGCTCCAAGTCCAGTCACTGTTTTCAATCTTTAGTTGCAGGGGGCGCAGCCCATCATCCCATGTGGCAATCGAACAGGCAACCCTGCTGTTCAGAGCTCGCGCTCTAACCAACTGAAACATCCGTCCCCCCACCCCCTTTTTTAACCTCACCATGCTTACTTCAATCTCATGCCTTTTTCAATTAGCAATAATCGCGCCTCGGATAAACCTCATTGGCTACGATACTGCACCTACACAGAGCTGCCTTTTTCGAGGCTTATTTTTCTTCTTTTCAAAGCACATATTTTATGTACTCTCAGTAATAAACACATTTTGTGTGTGTGTGTCTAAAAATGTCTTTAGTTCACTCATGTTCTTAAAAGATGGCTTCTCTGAACACATATATTCTGGACTGACAATGATTTTCTTCACTACTTTGAAGATCTTATTCCATTTTCTGGCTTCCATTTGTGTGGATGAGAAGTCAGCTGTCAGTCTATAGCCCTTTGACAGCATGCGTTCTGTTTTCTGGGAAGTCACCAGATTTCCTGAACCTATGGAATCATGAGTTTCAGTCATTTTAAATATGGCATCCCCCTCGTCTTTCTTGGGACTACTTTCAGCTACATTTTTGGTTTGGGGTGTTTGTCTGGATTATACCTCACATGTGAATTCTTGACCCAAACTCATGCAAGGATAGGCTTGAGATCTTGGCAAGATTTTAATCTGCTTACCCAGAGATGAGCAAACATTTCAATCTTGCTTTTTGGAGAGCAAGATTTTTGTGTGTAATTTATTTTTCCTAAAGCACTTTTGAGAGTCTTGTGTTTATGTAGTGTTCCAGACTCCACTTCCATCCTGAGCAAGTCGTAGGTTTTGTCTCCTGTCCCCTGGGTGCTTTATTTGTTATTAGCTAAATTCAGAATCACTAGGAATTGACAGATAGTCCTATGGAAAACAGTAACTTCCCTTCCAAACCATCTTTCTTTCTTTACCATCATTTCTGACCTCTGGAGAATTTTCCTTTTAGACTTTATTCAGAGTTTTTGGGAATTCTATGTCAGGAAGTTTTCTCAGGTCACCTAGTAACTAAGGTCTCATTTTCTGTTCCTGGATGGATATCAAAACCCTAGTCACAGCTCCTGAATCCTATGTTTTGTTCTAATACCAATTTGTATATTCCCCTCAGCCCCTGCTTACCTCTTGGCTTTAAACTCACTCTTTGTGTCGCCTGGGAATCGTTTCTATTGCTTTCAAATGCAACTGCATTTATATTCCTGTCGTCATTACTTTTATCCAAGAATTCTATACGAGAAGCACAGTGGTTAAGAAAGCAGTCTCTCCCTCAAACTGCCAGGGCTGTCCAGGCTCCACCACTCTCTAGGTATGCAAACTTGGGACGTGTAATTTAACCTCTCTGTGCCTTAGAGATCCTCAGTGACAAAGTAGACATAATAATCATGCTTACCTCACAGAGTTTCTGTGAGGACTCAGTCAATATACATAAAGGACTCAGAAGGGTTTCTGGCGTATGAACTGTGCTATAGAAATGGTAACTAGTATCAACAGTGTGATTTAGACCAGGGCACACTCTTCCTGCTTGAGCTCAGGTTTTCCTACACAGACCTAACTCCTTCCAAAGTCTCTGTTCTTTCCATTACTCGGGGTACAAGAGGAGCTCTGTGAGCCTGGGGGGGGGGGGTGGTAAGACCGACTCCTGCTTCCTAAATCTGGGATACAAAGTAGAGGCTTGGCTGTTGAATAATAGAGCAAAATGCCACTTCATATAATCCGGGGAATAAAAGCTAAAGCAAGGGGCTGGGCAGATTTGGAGGTCATTTTGTCATGTGCCCTTTACTCAACGAATAAAAATTTGTCTCCATGTTTGTGGCAGGATGGACCTATAGGGAGGTATTAATTAGCCCGCAAATTTAGGTTAACGGAAGGGCAGAACCTCAGCAGCTCAGCACAGGTGTCCTGGTGTCGCTGGCAAAGGCTTGCACAGAGTCTCACATGTCATGGCAGCTCAGTAAGTATTTGCCAATCATATATTAAACACCATTTGAACCCTTTCCTCTTTTCTAGGGGCCAGATGGATTTTTTTCTTCCTATTCTCAGATCCTTGTGATTCATTAGAACACAAGCAGTTAGGTAGACTGGCTTGTGAAATTCACCTGGCTGTGGAAAGGAAGTCTGCTACTCAGTTCCCCCAATGTTTGCCATCTAGGAAATCTACACTTGGAAGTGACAAACAACAGGGTATCTAGTTGGGAGCCATTCTCTCCTTGAATGACACCAGGGAAGGGCGGGGTGGCTCTCTCTTAGCTTTCTAATCATGTGGAAGGGGCATTAAGGAGTGCTACAGGAACTTGCAGGTGTGTTTTTTCAACCCCTCTTTTTTTTTTATCTCAGTCACCACCACCATTAGTCGTCTTCATTTCATAGCTTCTGTGGGCCAGACCCTATTCGAGGAGCTTCACAGATATTTTTAAACTTCAAACAGTCCCACAACGAAGATATTATTATCTCTATTTTGCTGAGTAAGGAACTCAGAGGTCCACTTTGCCCAAAGCTTTGGAGCTCCTAGGGGCCAGACCTGGGGATGTAAACTGAAATCCTTCTTATTGCAAAGCACCTGTTTATTCTAAGCGGCGTTATGGATTCAGAAGACGGAATCCAGAGACACACTGCTGGGAAGTGAATACTGACTGTCCACTTTGGACAAGTTATTGGACTTCTCTGTGTCTCATTTTCCTTATCTGTAAAATGGGGACCATAAAAGTGCGTACTTTATGGGCTAGATGATGATACACTAGTTAACATAAGTAAATTTCTTAAAGACAATGCTAGGCGTATAACGGGTACTCCATAAGCATTAGCTATTGCTGTTTTTATTAAAAGGGGACTAGACATGTGAAGAGGGAAATTAAAGTGCCCTGGGCAGTGTGGTGTGCAGTCCTTCTCAGCGGCAGGCAGTTTTGCTCCCCAGGGGACATTAGAAAATGTCTAGTTATACTTTCTGGTTGTCATGACGGGGGGAAAGGGGCAGCTACTGACCTCCTGGGAGAAGGCTCCTGAGTATTCTGCAAAGCACAGGGGAGCCTCTAGTCCATCCCAACAAAGAACTACCTGGCCCTAAATGTCAATAGTATCAAGGTTTAAAAACACTGTTGTAATATTTTGCACAATGAGGAAGCGCATGTCAGCCACGGAGTGATGGATTTGCGCTCAGTCAACTCATGATTTAAGGGCGAAGATGGGATAAGAGCCCCCTACCTGTAGGTCCATACCCTGAGTTCTTCCTTCTCCCCAACACTGTGGCAGGGACACCGGTGAGAATGATAGACTCGGTGATGGGACCTGCCCGTGCAAAAGCTTAGCAGCAGGGAAAACGGAACACAAACATTTGGTCTGGGACAGGACATCCTAATTCTTTTGACCTGGACGGTCACTTGGTGTGGGGGAGTCAAGAGGACCAAGTGAAGGAGGGCAGAGGCGACAGGGAGCCATGCTGGGTGTTTGCACAGTGGGACGGTGCCTGGCTGTTAGGACCGGGCAGGATCTGTGCTGGAAGAGCCTGGAGTCTGGTGGGTCAGCTGGCAGGTGACTGCAGCACTCTTGCTGGACAGTATGTACAAGGGGAGGACGAGGTGGCCCTCAGAGACCGGGTGGAGAGGCCCCTGTGGAGCTCGTACACGGCACACGCTCTGCCTTCCTCCATCAGAGACAAACGGGAGCGCCGGCCAAGCGTGCAGACCTTCCGTGCATAGCCCCGGCGGATCTGGCGCCTGCTAATGAGGTTTTCTGGAGGGCTGTTAAAGATCATTAAAAAGCAGTTTTTGTAAACCCAATATTAGTTTTTAAGTAGTTAACAGGGGTGAGCCCTCACTGCTCAGAGTTAACCAATGCGAGTGATGGGTCGCCACTCAAGAAGCAGAGGGAGGCAACGGCATTCCCTCAGGGCCCGTGGACAGTGCGGGGTGCTTCTGAATCAATTCTATCCAATTGTTTTCCATTGGAGTCACAGAATGCTTTTTGAACACTCTCTCCTTTGCCAGAAGTGTGCTAATCGTTAGAGAATAACACTGGTGGTGATAGCAACAATAATTATAATATAGAAATTTATTGAGCACTTACTATAGATTAGGAACTATGTATGTGCTTTATACGAACATAAAATATTCTCGCTAATCCTGCAACTCAGCTGCAAAGTAAGTTTTATTAACTCCGTTTTACACATGAGGATTTTGAGATGAAAATAACAAAATCCAGAACCTTAGAATCTCATGATCTAATGCGCCAAATGCTTAAACAAATGAATGTTATATCATATGATAAGACTGGAAATAGATAATAATAATTGCTAACATTTATATTTATTCCTAATGTACCAGGCACTTCTACCTTCTTTCCAGGTGAGTGCTTATTTATTTCTCAGGAAACTCGATGAGGTAGTTGCCACAATCCCCACTTTTCAGATAGGGAAAGGGAGGCAGAGAGAAGTTATAAGAAATTTTCCTAACATTAGACAGTTAGTCAGAGGAAGAGCAGGATACAAGCTCAGGTATCAAGTTAGTTAATCTAACTGACAGTCATTGGGTTCACCTATGCAATAGACTTAGGAAAATGTTAATTTCAGAGGCTTCTTGCAAGGATTCAACCATCTGATCGACACAAAACATTCAGCTGAATGACGAGTATGTATTGTATACTGCATACCAGCCTCATTCTGTGCCCTGTTCACTCCTTTAGCCTCGGTGCCTAAAACATTGCCTGGCACTAAATAGGTGATCAATACATTTTTGCTCAGTACATGTTAAAATGTCAGCTGTCAAGCTATTGTTATTGTTATTGAGGAGAGATGGAGGGTAATTTTACATCACAATGTCTGAAGGAGTTGATATGGCAACGAGTAAGTTGTGCGGGGTGGAGGGGAGGAGTGTGTGTGTGTGTGTGTGTGTGTGTGTGTGTGTGTAACCAAGAAGGTGGCCACAGAAGCCAGCACATCGTCAAGCTGAGGAGGTGGACACCTGGGAATGGGAAGAAGGGCTCTGTATACTCAGAACAAAAGCCGGGTTTCCTCTGCAGCTCTTGTTTGTCCCTGTGTCCTTGGGAGAAAGGAGATTAGGGAGTTTGTTTCAGACAATGAGGAACTCATCTCAGAAGTCCAAGGTGAAGTTTTAAGAAGGAGGTCATCTGCTTGTCAGACACAACAGAGTTCTGTTTCACACCTCAACTGGACAAGGATGAACTCACAATACCTGGTCCAGTATGAGCATCCATACAGGGTGAGTGAACTTGCCACAGATCAGAGTGTAGTTCATCACCCAGGGCTTGGACTCCGGTGTCTGACCACCAGCCCTCACCATTGTGTCATCTGTATGTCACTTCTCAGCACTTCCATTTGCGCACCATGAGCTTCACCTTGTACCTCGAGCATACCTTCAGTGTACCTGTGTTCGTGCCCTTAATTCTTCCCTGGATGTCCATCCTCCTCTACATTGATCAAAATTTGTGTAATTTTTTAAAGGATCCAATCTTCTTCCATTATGAAGTCATATCTGATTCTTCCCAGCTCTGCCTCATCACGTTTTTTTTTCATCTTTTCACCTATAATTCTCTCATACCACCCATCTTATTCTGCCTATTATTACATATTATTGCCTATTGTTTTTCTGACCCACGTGGGGCCCTTTAGGGCAGGATGGGTCTCTCTATTTTGGTGTCTCCCACTACACTTAGCACAGTGCTTTCGACATAGCACAGGATCAATAACACGTGTTAAGTTGAAATAACATGTAAACGGTGTATTTCTCTCCATCTGTTACCTCCAAACTGGTCTTTGGAGAGTCCCATTGTCTACAGAGCCAAAATTTTCATAAAATTTAAGGGAGAATATATAAATACTTTGGGACTAAAAGAGAGGCGCATGACAGAGTGGGAAAACTAAATATACATCAACAGAGCACTAGTTGAATAATCTGTGGTATAGCCACCTGGCTGTAGCAAGGACCATATTTATAAGCAGCGATGGAGTGATCTCTGGAATATATTCTGAACTAAAGCAAGTTAATTAAGCAAAGTGGAGAAAAGCATGTGTAACTTAAGAAAATAGGGGTAAGGATATAAATTGTATGTGTCTATATGTGTATATTTATAATAATGATGGGAAGATAAATAAAAAACACAAATAAATGTTACATGCACTGTAAAAGCAGTTAAGAAACAAGATGAGGCAGGTAAGGGGGGAGTTAAATATGCTGTGCTTTATAGATGCTACTCTACAACCAGGATGATGTCTTACATAATTACAAAGCAAAATCAAATTTAGAAAATAGCAATCTCTAAGTATTGAAAGCAAAGTGAAAGAAATGAATTTAGCTGTGTTTTAAATAACCAAATAGAGAATTATTCCAAGTGATTTCAAAACACAATAATTTGACTGTATCTCTAGTGGCATATAGTCTATGTATAAAAACATCTCTAAAATAAACTTAAACATCTGCAGTAATCATAATGTTGGCGTGGTGTGAATATGATTATTCTGAGATTTGTGTGTGTACAGGGCAGGACAAATGAAGTGAGTGTTTCTATTGGTATCATTGAGAACCAGACTTTTAGTGTGGGGGACAGATAGAAAGGTGTCAGACTGAAGGGATTAAGTAAAAACTCCTTCATTCTGAATTTGATTTGGAAGTTTGAATATGACTTATAATGAATTTTCTCATATGAAGAAAGAAAACAAACACCTTCTTTCTTGGCGCATTGAAAAGGGCCAATGAGCAACCCTGTAACAGCTCCCGTAGGACCCACAGTGTGGTCTCCAAATTCCACTTCCCAATAGAAGAAACCAGGGCTCACTGTAGAAATGTCTGATTCCAGATCTGGGACTGATGAAAAAATAATAATGTGAGTCTGGAACCATCTTCCTAGAATGCAGGCAGCTATTATAACTTAACGGGAATGTATCCAAAAGACTTGGAAGCCACTTTTATGAGATACCTATTGGCAAGAAAAAAACAACTAGAAAACAAATTTAAGTCTCTGTTCATGAAGATCTTTAAACCCAAACAAGATTTTTATTTCTGGTTAGGATGGAATCCCTGGGACTAGACTAAGCCTCCTGCTGTCAACAGCTAGAAAACTGGACAAAATACATGGGAAAAAACAGTTTTCAGTCATTGGACAAGAGATAGTACAGAGTCTGGTTCTTGAGAGATGGTGAGCCAGAAGTGTGCCCTGGATTCCTTCATGGAATCTAGAACCAGGTGCGGTGAGGGGGAGCTCAGGCAGAGCATGACGGCCATGCCACGTTCAGAAGACAAAGAGCAAAGTTTGAGGAGCTATAGTGGCTGGACTTTGCAGGGCAGAGAACCAGAGAGGAGGAAGCTATGAAGAGAAAGCTCCAGACACCTGTACACGGGTTGTGTTGCGTCTGTTAATGAATACTAAATCACTGGTACATTATACAAGAGCATAGGATATAAGTACAAGGTTGGGCAAAGAAGAACCAGGGAGCTGTAAGTTACAATAAATAATTCCCAGATCCCATACAGGGCTAAAGACATTAGAGTTCTGACTGTCTTGAGTGGAGAGTCCCTGTTGAACGTTGGGCCTTCAAAAGAGGCCCCAGATGAGTGACGCTTCAGTAGCAGGGATAAACTAGCCCACATTCAAGGCTGTTGTAAACACAACCTAACAGAATTTCAAAACACACCTCAAAAGAATTGTGGAATCATCTAGTAACTTACATCATCTAGTGCTTGCTAGAACAAAGCCCAACATTCTTTGAAGGAAGGTTATGGATATTTTCACAGATGTACATATGTCAAAAGTTACCAAATTATATACACTTTAACCATGTGCCATTTGTTGTATATTTAGAGTTCAATAAAACTATAGATTTGAACAGATATTCCTCAAAGGAAGATGAATGATGGCCAATGGTCACATGAAAAGATGCTCAACACCATTAGTGATGAGGAAAAGGAAAATTAAAACCATCTGAAAAGAGCAGTCCCCAGTTGTTTGCATCCCACCTACTTGGTATGCGGTGTGAGTACCACACACCTAGCAGAATGCCTAAAATCAGAAAGCTTGACCATACCATGCATGTGTTGGCAGGGATGTGAATCAACTGGAAATCATACACTGCTGATGGGAATACAAAATGCTATGACTGTAGCATTGGAAACGTGTTTGCTGGTTTCTTAAAAAGCATAGACTTACCACCCAGCCATACCACTCCTAGACATTTTCCCAAGAGACATGAAAACGTATGTCCACACAGAGACTTGCAAATGAATTTTCGTGAACACTTTATTCATAATAGTTCAAAATTGGAAACAACCCAACCATCAACTGACGACTAGATATATACATTACCCTATCTCCATACCATGGTGCTACTCAGCAATAATGTAACTATGGATACAGATACCAATGTGGATGGGTCTCCAAAACGTTATGCTGAGCAGAAGACACCAGACACAAAAGAGCTCATGCTATATGTGATTCCATTTATAGGAAATGCAAATATAATCCACAGTGAGAGAAAGTAGGTTAGTAATAGTCTGGGGACAGGCCAGGAGGTCAATTGGCTGTAAATCCTGGTGGCAATACCTTCAAGTATATTTAGGACCTAATTCTTTTTCACCACGAGCCCTGCTACATCTTGATCCAAGTCACCATGATCTCTCCCCTGGATTGTTTGCATCGCCTCTTACCTGGTCTCCCAGTTTCCACCCTGACTTATCTTTAGCTTATTATCTTCTTAGAAGATAGAACGATCCTGGTGAAATGGAAGTCAGATCAAGGAACTCCTCCAGTCAGAACTCTGCCGTGGCTCCGCCTTACACTGAAAGTAAAAGCCGAACTTGTTATAAAAGTACAGGGCCTCATGTAACCTGGCTCCCACTGATTTCCTGAACTCGTCTTCCACTGCTCTCCTCACTCACTCTGCTCCAGCCACACTGGTCTCCTTCCTCATTCTTGGACATGCCAGACACGCTCTCATCTGGGAACCTTTGCACTGGCTGTTCCCTAGGCCTGGAATGGTCTTCCCTCCAGATATCCACATGGGATGCTCTCTCACCTCTTTCAGAGAAATATCATTGCATTCATTTCCTGAGGACGCCATAAAAAAGTGCTACAAATCGGGTGGCCTGAAACAACAGAAATGTGTTCTCTCAGGGTTCCAGAACCAAAATCAACCTGTCACAAGGGCTCTCCTCTCTCTGAAGGCTCCAGGGGAGGATTCTTTCTTGCTTCTTTCTACCTCCTAGTGGTTGTTGGCAATCCTTGGTTTTCTCAGCTTGTAGTTGCATCACTCCAGCCTCTGTCTCTATCATCACATGCTGTCCTTCCCGTGTGTCTTTCTGTGTCCACGTGGCGTTCTCCTCTCTGTGTTTGTGTCCAAATTTCCCTCTTCTTATAAGGGCAACAGTCATTGGATTGGGGCCCCCTTAGCCCAGTATGACCCCATCTTAATTTGGTTGTATTCCCCAAGACCCTATTACTAAATACGGTCACATTAATTGGCACCAAAATGGAGGACTTGGAGATACCCTTTTGGGGGAGATACAAGTCTGCCCACTACCATCACTTTTAAGTGAGATCTTCTCTGTTTACCCGCATCTAAAATTGCAGCTCCTTCCCCAACACCCCCTGCCATTCTTTCCTCCTTGTTTCTTTAACACTTACATTAAACATAATATGTATTTTGCTCATTTTAAAAAATTCTGCCTTCTTTCACTGGAATATGAGCTCCATGAGGTCGGAATTTTGTCCTTTTTTTGACAGCTCGATTGCTAGTTCTACCAGACACTCAGTAAACATGTGCTGCATGAATAAAAACATGTGTGGACTCCGGTGCTTTGGCCACGATGCACAACTTACTTTCTCCTGACTCTTTGAAGCGTCATATTGATCTAAGCACAGTTCTTCCTACATGAGAAACAACCTTATTTGATATAAACTTAAGAGTCCCCACAAATAACAAAAAAATCATCTTTAATCTCTTCTCCCAGGTCCGTGTGTTTGGTTCCTGCCTAATGACCACTCTTGTTCTCCATCCATTTTTCCCAAGAGTTTTTTGTTACCTTAGGGGATGACGACATCCGTTAGCCATTCATGAAAGGAAAAGGACAATCGTTGCTGAGGCAAGAGGAGGAAACGGGTCTCATTACATCCTCTTTGTGATCAGCAACAGTCGCTGGCCCTCACTACAAAGAGAAAAAGCCCCCCAGCTCCTACTGATTCTTGTCTACCATCATAGCCGCTGCCCCCACCACCCTTCATTCCTCTGCACCAGTGCTTTTTGCGATCATTAGTGGGTGCAAAAAACCAACTTACTCGAATGTGACCAGGACTCTTAAAAAATATAATCGAAGAGGTAGAAGATATTCTAATTCTGTCAGGAGGTTTTAGTAAGTATTGTTTCCTGAAACTTTAATTTCAGTTAAGTGTGTGTTTATGGCTGCGCGTGTCACGTCTTGATGTAGAAAGTGTTCTGTACAGGCATACATCCATTCTTGTATTCTCGCTCTCTCTCTCTCCCTCCATCCCTCCCTCCCTTTCTCCTTCATCACTGAAGAAACTTGCTAAGAATGGATATTTGATGCACTCTGATTCCTCACTTCTTAAGTCCCTTGACAGTGCTGTTTCTCATGGTACCACAAGCCAGCACCTGACCTACCCAGGGTGCATTTGGGGCAGTCATTGAGAGGAGTGTCCCAGGCCCCACCCACCCGGGGGACACTGACTCGCTACATCTGGGTTGAGGCTCAGCCTCCTATTTTCAGCTGGCTTCCTAAACACTCTGATGCAGAGTCCAGAATTATAATTTTAAAATATGCAGGATGCAAGAAAGACAGATTAAATCGATACAAGTGTTTATTGATACCAACAAACTACGTCTGATGTATTCAGTGGTACCCATTCTTACTGGGATCACAAGGGACTTGAGGCTGACAAACTCATGTCTGAGGAGACGAAGAAGACTCCTTGCATGGAGGCAGCTTCCTTTTTTCATGGAATTACCGATTCATTATTTCTTCCTCCTTCTCTGGGGAAATTGCCCCCCCGTGCTGGCTTATGGAGAACTCATTCCCATGTTTTGTCTCATGTAGCAGTGTCGTGGCTCTACCTTCAAAGATGTTTGTGTTGCTTGATTGTCCAGGGATTCGACAAAGGTCTTGTGAAAAGCAGAGCCCGCAGACCACATGGCAGAGTCTATCAAGAAGGTGGGATGCAAACACCTGGGGATGCTCGTCTCAGCCTTGGCCTGCCGTGCAGGTGGTGCACAGGTGATTTCTTGTTTTCTCCACGCAGAGAGGTAGATTCTAATAATAAAGCACAGCACTAATGTGGAAAAAGTCGCCGACCCATTTTTAGGCTTAGAACTTAGCGGGCAGGTGGCAGAGCGGGGTGAGATAATGGCTGAAGAACACGCCCAGATTCTCAAGAGGAAAGCGTTGCACAAGTGCCTATACTGCTAATGTTGTGACTACATTACGTCTGTTCACTGCCTCACCGTCTAATTAACCCCTGGACTTCCCCCCATCTTTGATTAATAGTTACTTATTTATAGATGTGTTACCACTCAAAGCTCTAGGAAGTGAGGGGAGTCCAGCGTTGAGTAAGACTCCTCTTGGACCGCAAATAATGGAAATGGAAACCCATGTCACTTGCTGTTAACGTATACCAGGCACCATTGTAAGCAGATAACACATGTTGATTCATGTAATTCTGCCATAGCCCTGGAGACCAGTACAGATGTTATCCCTATTTTAGGGCTAAGAAAATTGAGTGCAGTGAGGTCACATGACTTACTCAAAGTCGCAGAACCTGTAGTCTTGTTGTTGGGAGTTGAACCCAGGTCGTCTTACTCCAAAGTCTGTGCTAGTAACCGCTATGCCACATTTCCCTGTGAAGAAGTTTACAGTCTAGTTAGGGAAAAGGGGAGACTTCTCCACAGTAAATAAAGGGGGAAACATTGTTTTGAATGGAGGAGAGAGAGTGGTAAGTCCATCGTTTGGGAGGAGCATGTAACTAACCAGTCTTCAGGTTTCCCAATTAGAATATGTATTATATAATGTATGTAGTCATAGGTATTTAGAGGGGTGTCAGCCTTTGCTCACTTCTCTGATGGGTGGATCTTCGGGGCTGCTTGGACTCTCGAGCTCCGCAGAACTTGCTCATATGTTACCATTCACTAGGAAGGTTGTTTGGTACTGGCATGCTGGCTGGTTCCAGATGACTCGCCTCAAAAGTCTGGTGGTTCTGGCTAGGAGTGGCAGGGGTAACTTAGCCACATATCTGTCATCATCCAGCAAACTAGCTCAGGCTTTTTCAAATGGCAGGCTAGCCCGTGCTCATTCGAATGACAGTAGGTTTCAAGAGAAGCCAGAGAGGGAAAAATCTCAGGGTATAAGCCTTTTTAAAGGAAAATCTGTGGCTACCTTTACTGTCTGCCTTCTGCAAAATTGTATTCCACCCACATGCAAAATACGCTTGTCTGATCTCTGAATCCTCTAAAATATCATCTAGTTTTAGCATCAGGATTAAATTCTAGGATCTCCTGATTTATATATCAGGTCCAGATATGGATGAGATTTCTTGGGTGTGGTTCTTTGAATGTGTGTCCCCTTGAATTAGACTCTCATACCCTCACAATACCATACAGACAACCATAAAAGTGAAATAATGGAAGCCACATAGCAATCATGATCCATAGCAGTTATGAAATTTCTCCAGGCAGATGGTGCCTGTGCACCTACTGTGGAGAAAGGAAATGTTTCTTGACCAGAATTCAGTTAAACTCCTCGAGAAGGACTCTAAATCTGTTGTTTTCCAAGGGTCCTTTATCTTGGCTCTCGAATCTACCTTTTGCGATGTTCTTCCTGTTCCATAAGAAGTGACTGATGTTGGCAGCTGAGTAGCTTTTTCTGCTTGTACACATTACGTACACATTAATGTGAGAGCCTAAAGGTCTTTCTGTAATTTGAGCAATATCAGTCTGATCCAGTTAAAGCTAATGGTCCTTTGTATTGAACTGGAGTATGGGGGAGTGGCTAAGGAAATGCTGAAAGGCGAGTGCGGAAGTGGAGGTGGGGAGAAAGCCAAAGTGTTGCTGAGACCAGGAGGGGGTCAGAGTGGGCAGGCGGCTGTGTGCCAGGCGGTGTGCAGAGAACTTTGTCCAGATCCTCTCATTTAAGCTACACAAGAACCCTATGGAGATATCCCACCTCACAGACGAGAAGACTGGGGTCTAAGGAGCAAAACGAACATTGAGATTCTGGTCTATGGGATGCCAGCCCAGGAGGGGCCCCTCCCCTGGATGGCTGACAAAGCATTGCCTAAGGAATGGGGACAGGCATTCTTTGGGCAGAAAGGACATTGGGGACGGGATGAGAGAGATGTAGAAGCTATGCTATGCCACCAGCTAACTGCATATTTACCCCCAAAGCCGATGGCCAGCCACATGGAATCCATCACTCCAGGAGAACGGAGACTGAGTGGGCAGGCATAGGCGGGGAGAACCACGGGGGGAGAGGGGGGAGGTCAGTCCAGTCCAGCAGGTGATAGGGACCGGGGCCGGACCCTCCTGGTCCAGACAGCCCAGACAAACATGGACAGTTTCATAGGGTTTGAGTTGACGCGTTGATATATTAGTATATAATAAAAAAAGTATGTTTTATAGGGAAAAAAAGAAAAAAAAGCTGATGACGCTTTTACTGATACAAGTCCCTTAACACTGCAGGTTTTCGTTTTTCCTTTTTTTTTTTTAATTAAAGTTTATTGGGGTGACAATTGTTAGTAAAGTTACATAGATTTCAAGTGTACAATTCTGTATTACATCATCTATAAATCCCATTGTGTGTTCACCACCCAGAGTCAGTTCTCCTTCCATCACCATATATTCGATCCCCCTTACCCTCATCTCCCACCCCCCACCCCTGTTACCCTCTGGTAACCACTAAACTATTGTCTACGTCTACGAGTTTTTGTTTCTCATTTGTTTGTCTTGTTCTTTTGTTGTTTTTGGTTCATATACCACATATCAGTGAAATCACATGGTTCTCTGCTTTTTCTCTCTGACTTATTTCATTTACCATTATAATCTCAAGTTCCATCCATGTTGTCACAAATGGTCCTATTTCATCTTTTCTTATCGCCGAATAGTATTCCATGGTGTATATATACCACAACTTCTTTATCCATTCATCTATCGAAGGACATTTTGGTTGTTTCCATGTCTTCACCACCGTAAACAAAGCTGCAATGAACATTGGAGCACACGTGTCTTTATGTGTAAATGTTTTCAGATTTTTTGGGTAGATACCCAGGAGAGGGATTGCTGGGTCATATGGTAATTCTATTCGTAATGTTTTGAGGAACCTCCACACTGCCTTCTGTAGCAGCTGCACCAGTCTGCATTCCCACCAACAGTGTATGAGGGCTCCTTTTTCTCCACAGCCTCTCCAACACTTGTTACTATTTGTCTTGTTGATAATAGCCATTCTGACTGGGGTGAGGTGATATCCCATTGTGGTTTTATTTGCATTTCTCTGATGATTAGTGATGTTGAGCATTTTTTCATTGTCTATTTGCCATTTGTATGTCCTCTTTGGAGAAATGTCTCTTCAGGTCCTCTGCCCATTTTTCAATTGGCTTGTTTGTTTTTTCATTGTTGAGTTGCATGAGTTCCTTGTATATTTTGGATATTAGCCCCTGATAGGAGGCACTGTTTGCAAAAATCTTCTCCCATTCAGTTGGTTGCCTCTTTATTTTGTTGATGGTTTCTTTTGCTGTCTTCAGGTTTCCTATGTATCAAATTGTTAAGTCCACTACATTTAACAAAAGCCTGTCTCTAGTCTGGGACAATTGCCCTAAGATTCTTATTCACCCTTCTCTCTAGCTATGAATGTCTGACAGCCAGCTCATTAAGTCTGTCAAAAGTCTTCACAAAGTTTCTTAGAGCTACATCCTTAATTTATCTTCACTAAGGCCATTTCGTATGTTGAGAATCTTTTACTGGCTCAAGAGACTAGGACTGAGAAACAGACTTGTGTTATAACCCAGCAAATCCTGACCCTTCCCATGCCTTCTACATTCTGCTTGCAAACGGAACAATTTTGCCTTTACCCCTTTTTTCCTCTATCTTATCACAGGTACCTAACAAAGCCAATTGATTGTTTTCAACATTATACCTGGAAATAATTTTGCCAAGGTCCAAAAAAATTAAGTACATTTGCTATCACATATTACCGCAGATGGCAGTGTTGCTAATTGTTCCATCACTAGACTTGTATAGCTCCACATTTTGTCATATTTCTATTGTAGTTTCCTCTCTGGTTTTCCACTTTCCACCACAGTTTGCTCAGCATTTCCTAGTCTTCACTTCCATTTTCCTTGTCTCTTCTGCAAGCTGTATCTTGTGGTGCCAAAGTCAGTGCCGCATGTTTTAGGTTTTAATGATGGCAGTACCCAACTTTCAGGTATCATTACCTATACCAGTTAGCTTTTGCAGTGTAATAATCCACTCCAAAACTTACTGGCTTACAACAGCAACCATTCCTTCAGCTTCTGATTCTGAGGATCAGTTATTTCGTTTGGTTTGGGCCAGCTTGGCTGAGCGCTGCTGGGCTTGCTCATGAACCTGTTGTCAGCTGGAAGGTTGGCTGGTGACTGAGAAGTCTCTGACCTCACACATACACCTGGAAGTTAGCAGACTGTCATTTGGGGCCCCCGGGATGATTTGGCCATGGGTCTCTCATCATCTAGCAAGCTAGACCAGGCTTTCTCACATGATGGCAGAGTTTTAAGAATAGCTAGAGCAAGCCCCAATAGATAAGCACTTTTCAAGTCTCTGCTTGTATTGCATTTTCTGATGTCCCATTGATCGATCAAGTGATAGGACCAGACCCAGAGTCAGCATGGGAAGGGGCTACCAAAAGGTGTGGTTACAGGGAGGGTAACTATGGCAGCCAGTTTTGCAAATAACCTACTAGATATGAAAATGGAGAGGAGAAAAGATTGAAGGATTCATTGAAAATCCTATTTGAAGTTCATTGTCACTGTCAGAGATTCATCTCAGTGCCTCGATGGCAACAACAAGTTTGAAGAGAGTGACTTGAAGAGAGTGAACACTTTGAAATTTTGTCCCAGTGGCTTAGCAGATCGTACTACTCACTGTCACTTACTCTTAGGAGGAAAGATGCACAAAGCAATGGAACTCTAGTTACCTGAGATTTAACACTGACCTCTGGATGCAAAATATTTGAGTCAGTGCCCCTTCAGGGCTCCCTGCGGAGTGACTGGTCTAGAAAGTTACTTTCTCTTATGCAGACGCACAGAACCGATTTCAGTGTATGTAGTGGCTGCGAATTACAGGGACCCGGCTGGAATATGTAGCTTGTCTACCTGTGAAGGACTGCAATTGACAAAGACAGTGAAGGAAGAGGTCACGTGTTTGCAGTGCAGGCAACCTCTTGGCATCCAGAGCTGGATTTGGGAATGCGTTTCCTTGGTGATGCAGATCAGCAGTGGTGACATGGCATAAATGAAATCAAAGCCAACACTCCGTGTACCGTGTTTCTCCAAAAATAAGACCTAGCTGGACAATCAGCTCTAATGCATCTTTTGGAGCAAAAATTAATATAAGACCTGGTCTTATTTTACTATAATCTAAAACTGGGTATAATATGATACAATACAATATAATATAATACTGGGTCTTATATTAATTTTTGCTCCAAAAGACGCATTAGAGCTGATTGTCTGGCTAGGTCTTATTTTCGGGAAAACAGGGTATAACAGAAAGTTAATAGATTCTGAGGAAGTCAAATCTACAAATCATTACAAACATTATTTCTCAGGGTAAGTGTATTCTCTGTTCTAAACAAATAAATGGAAACTAACTTCTAGGTAGAATAAGGTCCTAAATTGGTGAAAGTCTGTTCTTAAATGTTCTTCTCCGAAGGAACAGGATATTAAATTGTCTCTTTCCTAAACAATGGAATGTCTAATTATTTCTCTTCCAAACAGTTTCATGCTCAGTTGTTCCTCTCTCAAGCAATGGAACATTCAGTCAGTCCTCTCCCAAACAATGGAGGACACTGAATTGTTCCTCTCTCAACAGTTGAATGCTCAATTATTTCTCTCCGAAGCAATGAACCATTCAGTTAGTCAGGTACACACTGTTGAAACGCCTCCATTCCTAGCAATAGAGAGCAGAGTTGTGACTAGGGCAGTGTTTTGTGCCCAGCTTGCTTCCCTGGGATCAGGCAAGGTCATGATTAATATGATCCTTTGGGATAAGTTTGAAACGTTCTAAATAGGTTATTGTCAGTAACCTATTGGATTTTCACATTCTCTTGCCCGCCATGCAAACTGGACAGGAACGGTCTCTCCCTTTAGCATTTGAGCTTGTGACTGTCGATAAGGACGTGTCACAGCCACGGTGAACTGAACAAAATGCTTTAAAACCTGATTTGTATTAATTGAGCTCCTGCTACAGAGCTCAGGACACTCACATGCTAGATGCCTAGGGACAAGCATCAAGAGAAGACCAGTTGGGTAGTTGCCAACTGGCCTGGCAACTCAGAGGATAGGGGACTCCACGCTGCCTGGAGAATTGGGAAAGGCTGCACAGAGATGACAACCCACTCAGGCCTTGAAAATGGGAAGTTTTTTGACAAAGGCAGAAGACGAGGAAGAAGCTGTTTAAGATTCTTTGTGTTTAGAAGGTAAAAGCACAGGGTGTGAACATTCGCAGCATGGGATGGAAGACAGCTGTAGCCTAGTGTGTTTCAGACATAGGATACCTGGAGCAGGATGGTGAGACTTGAGGCTGAATTGTGAAAAGCCCGACGTGACGTTCTGGGGAGTTTTGCGTTCCTCCTGAAATCATACAGAAGGAAAGAGAAGATGTGATGGACAGCAGAGGGTCCAGAGGTCTGGATAGTCTCAGAGACATCCCACTAAACCCTGATTACACAGGACGTGGGGTGAGTCCCCTGATGTCTCCGAACTGGTTGTCCATACTCAAAAGTGCCAAGTTTGTCCATACCTGACAGGAGCCAACTTTCTTACCTGACCCCTGTTTCCTTGAACTTGTGGTCTCTGGGTCTCTGCTGCTTCTCAAAATTCTTCACAATGCAGGATGTGAAACCAAGGCTCCAGGGAACATCCTTACTTGAGAATCCTCGATCTGCCTTGGACACACAGACAGTTTCCGGGGAATAGAAGCAGTGCACGGAGATGGCATGCTGGTGGTCTCTCCTCCTGGAAGGAGAAAGGCACTTCCAGTTAACGAGGAAGTGTCAACAGGATATTAGGTACAGATTAGCGCCCTTAAACACCACAAATCATCATTTCAGGGTGAAGCTTATAATAATAACGCATATCTTTTGTCAAAATTGCGAAAATGAGCAACATATCAAGACAACCATCACATATAATACCATCACCCAGAACTGACCAGGTTAACGTTTTTTTGCTCTTGATCACATCCTTTCTCTTCTATGCATAGATGTACATAGATCTTAAAAACATTTCAAGCAAAATTGGAATTACCCTGGTAATGCATGGTTTTGTGTTCTGCATTTTCATTTTTACCTTCTCTCACGAGTATTTTTACATGTTAATATACTTTGAAAATATGTGGGACCTTTGTTTGCAAAACAAATACCACTTACATCATGCTTACTATGTGCCATTTTACATATGTTAACTCATTTCTCATAGAGATTCTCTGAGGTAGGTAATTTATATTTTTATTTTTTATTGTGGTAAAATACACACAACATAACATTTACCGTTTAACCATTTATAAGTGTACAGTTTAGTAGCATGAAATACATTCACATTATTTGTGCGACCATCACCACCATCCATCTCTAGACTTTTTCATCTTCCCAAACTGAAACTCTGCATCCATGAAACTCTAACTCCCCATCTTCCCCTTCCTGCAGCCCTTGGTAACCACCATTCTACTCTCCGTCCCTATGTATTGGACTATTCTAAGTACCTCATATAAGTAGAATCACACAGTATTTGTCTTTTTGTGACTGGCTAATTTCAGTTAGCAGTGTCTTCAGGGTTCATCCATGTTATAGTATGTATGAGAGTTTTCTTCCTTTTTAAGCCTGAGTATTTTATAGTATGTGTATACCACATTTTGTTTATCAGTTCATCAATAGACACTTTGAGTTGCTTCCATCTTTTGGCTATTGTGAGTAATGCTGCTATGAACATGGTGAACAAAAGCTTGTTTGAGTCCCTGCTTTCAAGTTTTTTGGTACATACCTGGAAGTGGGATTGCTGGATCATATGGTAAATCTTTTTTTAAATTTTTTGAGGAATCGCCTACTGTCATTTTCTATTAGGTAGAATTCTCCAGAGAAACAGAACATATACAGAGGGGGCCAAAAACATGTATACACATTTTAAGAAAGGAAAAAACTGTATTAAAATTGTAATACAATGAAGGACACTAGCATTCACTTGATTAACGCCATCTTTTGAGCAAACGTCATACTACACGTTGCTACCGTACTTCAATTCAACTTCGAAAAGTAATATATAGATAACATCTCTTAAAATGTGTACATTTTTTTGGCATCCCCGTGGTATACATATTCTGTCTATTTATCTATCACTCATCTACCTAAAGAGATCTATTAGAAGGAGACTGACAAGTCCCAAGATGTGCAATCGGCCAGCTGGAGACTCAGGAGGGCCATGTTTCAGTTGGTTCTGAAGGCAAAAAACCGATATCCCAGCTGGAAGACAGTCTGTAGGAGCAGTTCTCTTATCTGAAGGACTGTGAGCCTTATTTGTTTTATTCACGCCTTCAGTTGATTGGATGAAGCCCACTTCAGGGAGGGCAGTTTACTTTACTCAGTCTACACTCACCCAGAACACCCTCTCAGAAACATCCAGAATGATGTTTGACCAAATGTCTGTGTACCCCGTGGCCAAGCCAAGTTGACATAAAAATTAGCCATCACGCGTTTTGAGGTAGGTAATACTATTATATCCATTTTACAGATGAGAAAACCGAGGCAGAGAGCTATGAAGTGATTTGCCTGCAGTCGTGCAGCTAGCGGTTGGCACAGCGGGGATTGGAGCTGATCTAAGTTAGACCAAAAATCACTGCTCTTGGCCTCTGTGCCACCTTGAAAGCATTAGAATATGTGTAGCCCCTCTCCCTCGTGTGTGGGACATTTACGTGTCATTTCCGGTTAGCTTTTCAACACGGAAAACAACACTGCCTCCAGCAGCATTGTATATGAATGTGTGTGTTTCTATTTATATTAGTAGGATTAACTTTTACAAATAGCATTGATAAGAGAAAGAGGCATGAATAGTTTCAGGATCTTGATATGGACAGTATTGCTATGTCACCCTCCAAAAGGGTTCTTACCAGTTAACCAACTGTAAATGATGGCACTTATTTCATTATGCCCTCATCAACACCGAGCATTTGATATTTAACTATAGCGTTGACAATTTGAGAAGTTAATATGATTGTAATTTTTATCCTTGAAATTATTAGTGAAGTTAAACATTTTCTTCCTAGTTATTGGACAAAGGTAATGCTCCCACGTGTCAATGATCTGCTTTATACTTTTCTACACGTCTCCTGCGCTTTCGTCAGGGACCTGTGCACAGTGACACCTTTGTCAGTAGATGACAAAGTAAAAAGAAAAGGCAATTTCTGGTGATAAGCCTCCTCAGGATGGACCCAGATGCCAAGGGCACCTTCATAATGATATTCTGTCACTTGGTGGGGAATGACGCTTAGGAGACAGGTGTGGTAGGGTAGGCAGCTGTGGTTTGACATTTTCTGGACCAGTGCCACCCAAGTGTGGTCTGTGGACCAGCAGCCTCAGTACCACCTGAAAGCATGTTAGAAATGCAAATTTTACTGAGTAAGACTCTCAGGGGGGTGGAGCCTGGTAGTAGGTCCATTAACTCTCCAAATACCACTCAGTGAAAAAGAACTGAACTACTGGCAGATGCTACATCATGGATGAACTTCAGAAGCACGCTGCTCAGTGAAAGAAGCCAGATACAAGAGACCATATAGTGTATGATTCCATTTATTTGCAATGTCCAGAAATGGCAAATCTGTAGAGAAAGACGGTAGATTCATTGTTCAGGGTGGGAATTGGAATTATCAGTGGGCACGAGGGATCTTACTGGGGGACGAAATGTTCTAAAACTGACTTATGGTGCCATTCAGTCAAGTTACTAAAAACCATTGAATTGTACACTTGAAATGGGTAAATTTTATGATATGTAAAATATACCTCAATAAAGCTGTCAAGAAAAAAAGAAAAAAGCTCTCCAAGCATCTGATGTTCACTATAATTTTACACGCAACCGTGTTCCAAACCTGACCAAAGATAAGCATGGCCTGGAGGGCGTGGCAAAAGCGGTTCTGGTTTTAGAAACAAAACAGATTCCTGGGCCCCCAGCCTAAATCCACTGAATTATAATTTCTATTGGATGGGCATGAATGGGCATAGAGACTCTCATCATTCATTGGACATTGTTTGGGAAACACTGACAGGAACTTAAAATAGTTAACTCTCAACTTTGGCCAGGTAATATTAGGGAGCGTTTGAAAATACAGATACCCACAGGCATTTTAATTTTATTGTTTGGGAGTTTTAAATGCTGCTTGGGGTGGGGGGTGTTCTAATGTGCAGCCAAGTTGGGGACCACTGCTAATGGCCATTTTCCCCTCAGTCTTTCTAATTCTCGTGTCTGCCAATCCTCAGACAGACACAATCCTTATGGTCTAGGATGGCTGTTTGAATTCCAGCCATCATATCCATGTTTCAAGAGATAGGATGGAGGGACAGAGTGAAAGGGCAGACATAGCCTTTCACTTTCAAAATAAGGTCCTGGGTATCTCATTGCATCATCCCTCTTACATCTTCACTAGATAGGACTTACTTACACAGCACACTTTCTACTGGGAAGATTAGAAAACGTAGTCGTGTGGTTCAGCAGCTACATGCTTAGCTACAAATCAGGGTTCTGTTACCAAGGGAGATGAAAAGGATGGATATTCAGAGACAACTAACACACTCAGCAATATTAATGTACCAGGCAGTTAGTTACTTTTACCTTATCCATCTTTTCAGATAAGAACACTGAGGTGGGATTGCTTGATAAAGCATAAGCTGCCCAGTTAAATTTAAATTTTAAAAGAATTTTTTTTTTTTAGTAAAAGTATGTCCCTGATATTGCATAGGACATACTTAGTATGCTAAAAATTATTCATTGTTTATCTAAGACTCAAATTTAATTCAACTTCCTGTACTCTTACTTGCTAAATCTGGCAACCGTAAATGGAGGTTTAGAGAGTCACTTCCTTAAGACCATTTCTCAAATGCAGAGGCTGACTCAAGCCCGGGTGTGTTTGTCTCTGGAGACCAGGCTCTTAGCCACCATGTTCTAAGTAATATCCACCCACTCTTTGTAGTTTTCAATATGCAGTCAGTTTCCTGATATCTTTATTTTGACATCCTCCCTCTGAGATAGAGGTCCTTCGCTAGCTTCTATAAATGGGAAACTAAGGCTCGAAGACCCAGAATGATTCCAGCTCTAGCACAAGCTACCTGACTCTAGACAAATTATTTAACTTCTTTGTTGAAGTTTCCACGTCTTGAAGTTATCCACAAAAAAATGAGAATAATATTACTAGTTTCCACCTTATAAGATTGCTGTAAGTTAAATGAGAATGCTTCTAAAGCTTTTAGCGCATGGCTTGGCACAAAGCTAACCTTCAATAAATGTTAGGAAAATTGATTGGGTTTCTCACTGTCCCGCTGTTGCAGGCATCTGCTTTGATCCAGGTCTTCCCACTGTAATGCTATTGTTGTGTTAGAATAGTTAGATGATTCTAGATCCTCTTAAAGGGAGGGAGAATTCAATCACTGTTTAAATGGTGGAGTAAGCGAAGTTTAACTCCTCTTCCAAACCCAGATTCTTAGGACAATCTGTTACATCATTTGGCAGTTCTTTCTTTCTATGGGCTACTGTCCCTCTTCCTTCCTGTTTTTTGTTTTTGTTTTTTGGGGGCGTTCAATCTTGCCAGAGGTTTGTTGTTAATTTTTTCCTGTAATAAATCAAAACAGCCACTGAATTAGATTGGTAAATGTTTTGTTTTTGATTGTTGCTTCTGTGTTCATGAAGGATATTGACCTTAATTTTTGTTTCTTATAATGTTCTTGTCAGGTTTTAGCATAAGATTATACTGAGCTCAGAATAGAAGTTAGCAAGAGTTTTCTGTTTTTCTATTTTCTAGAAGAGTTTCAAAAAGATTTGTATTATTTATTCCCCAAACGTCTGAGAGGATCTACCAGTGAAGCCATTTATTCATAGGATTGTTTACATTTTCTGTTTCTTCCAGTAAGAGTTTTGATAAATTGTGGTTTTCAAGGAATTTGCCCATTTCATTTATTTAAAAAATCTGTTGGTATAAAGTTGTACATGGTACACTTTTATTCTTTAAATATCAGCAAGTTCTATAATAATGCTTTTTATTCCTGATATTAGTAATTAGTTTTTAAGTAATTAATTCTCTCTCTCTTTTTTTTACTTTTATTAAAGTATAGTTGGTATACAATATTATATTAGTTTCAGGTGTACAACATAGTGATTCAACATTGATATACCTTAAAATGTGATCACCATACTGAGTCTAGTAACCTTCTGTCACCATGCTAAATTGTCACAATATTATTGACTATATTCCTTCACTTTTTTCTTCCATCCACCTACCCCCATTTATCAGTTTGTTCTTTGTTTTTGAGTGTGCTTTTGTTTTGTTTGTTCTTTTTTTTTTTAGATTCCATGTTAGTGAAATCACAGTGTTTGTCTTTGTCTGACTTATTTCATTTAGCATAAGACCCTCTAGATCCGTCCATGTTGTCAAAAATTGGGAGATTTCATTCTTTTTTATTGCTGAGTAATATTCCGTTGTATATATGTACAACCTCTTCTTTGTCCACTTATCTGTAGATGACACCTAGCCTGCTTCCATATCTTGGCTATGAATAATTCCACAGTGAAGATAGGGATGAATACTCGTATATCTTTTTGAATTAGTGTTTTGGATTTCTTCAGATAGATACCCAGGAGTGGAATGTCTGGGTCATAAGATAGTTCTATTTTTAATTTTTTGAGGAACCTCCATACTGTTTTCCATAGTGGCTGCACTAATTTGCAATCTCACTAACAGTGCAAAGGTTCCCTTTTCTCCACATCCTCTTCTCACCAACACTTGTTGTTTGTTGACTTTTTGATAATAGCCTTTCTGATAGGTGTGCGGTAGTGTCTCATTGTGATTTTGATATGTGTTTCCCTGATGATTAGGGAATTTGTATCTGCTCCATGTAATTTGTATTTGCTCTTTGTTTTATTTATTTGTCCTGTTACAGTTTTATTGATTTTATTTTCAGGAATCAATTGTTGGTGGTTAATTTCTCTATTTTGTGTTTATATCTCTGGTAATTTTTTTCTGCTTCTGTTTTTATTATTTCTTTTAACTTCGAGCTTAATTTGTTAGGGTTGTTTTTTTTTTTTTTAAGTTTGTTGAGTTAGAAGCTTAGATAATTGATTTTCAACTTTTCTTCTTTTTCTAATATATGCACTTCAATACCTACTTCCCCTCCAGGTTCCGCTTTAGCTTAATTTCACAAATTTAGATATTTAGTATTTCAGATATTTAGTATGCAGATGAAAATATTTTCTAAATTCCATTTTGATTTCCATTTGTACATGGGTTATTTAGAGTTATGTTATCTTAATTTTTCAATTATTTGGAGATTTTCTAGTTATCTCTCTGTTATTGGTTTTAATTTAATTCCACAGTCATGAGAGTATACATATTAAGTAACTTCCTTCCTTGGAAATTCTTTGAGACTTGATTTATGTGCCAGAGTGTAGTCTGTTTTGACAAATGTTTCATGTGCCCATGCAACAGATGTGTCATGTTGCCAAACTTCTGTAGCCTCACTATTTTTTTCTGATTGTTCTGTGATTTACTGAGATACGTGTGTTGTAATTCCTAACCCTTGATGTGTCTAAAGTTTTATGTATTGAAGCTATTTTATTAAGTACTTTCTGCTTGTAGGTAGCTATATGTTCCAATTGAATTGACTCATTACATTACGCATTCCTCTTTTTCACTCATGATAACTTTTTCCTTAAAGTTACCTTTATCTGATATTACTATAGCCACTCCTGCTTTCTTTTGCTTCAAGCTTACATAGTGTATGATTTATATTTTGCATCCTTTTTCTTTCAACCTGTCGTCTATGTTTAAAAAGTGTTTCTTGTAATCAGCTTACTGGCAAACCTTGTTTTTTCTTACTCCAGTCTGACAATCTTTTAATTGGAGTATTTATTTTAATTTCATGCAGCTACTGATATAATTGAGGTTAAGTTTATCAAATTTACCGTCTTGCTGTTTCCTTTCTGTTCTTTGCTCTATTGATTTCTGTTTACTGTCTTTTGGGGGGTATTTATCATATGTTTTCATCAGTCTGTTTTATCTCCTCTAATTTTTTTGTTTTATTTTTTAGTATAATTTTTTGTGGTTATCCCAGAAATTACAAAATGCATTCCAAACTTATAGCCTACATAAAATTAATACTTTCATCACATCCAGAATACTGCTACATCTGTACTATAGTTTAACTCTACTTATCTCTTTTCCAATTTTTTGTTATTATTATCATGTGTTTCCCTGAATGTATGTTGTACTTTTCACAAGGCATTATTATTATTGTTTCTTTAAACCATCAATATATTTTTTTAAGTGACTTGTATATTTTCCCCATCCAGTGCTGTCCATTTCTTCTTGATCTTTCATGCATCCATCTGGAATAATTTTTCTTCATTCCAAAAAGCTTTATTTCTTGTAGCATGAACCTGCTGGTTATTTACAAATTCTCTCAGTTTGTGTTTGTATGGGAATGTCTTTATTTTACGTTTATTTTTGAAGGGCAATTTTTCTGAGTAGGACTCTAGACAGGCAGTTATATTTTTCAGAGCTTTAAAGAGGTCACTCCTTTGTTTTCGGGCATTCCTGGTATCTGTTGATAAGTGAGTTATCTTTCTCATTTTTGTTTCCCTGAAGGCAAGTTGTCTTTTGTTTGGGATTTTTAGATTTTCACTACGTGTTCAGTGTGGTTTCGAAACAGGCTTCAGGTGAGTGAAGAAGACCGTAGAGTAGCAATATTTCTTTCTTTCTCTCTCTTTCTCTATGTTTTTGTCCATGTCCTGCCTGTTTCCTCATTATGAGTAATGGGATTAGCCAGATGGTCTCTCACTGTCTTCGTAATTCTAATATCTGTGAGTCTCTGGCTCAGCAGGATGGGGGAAGGAACCTGGACAGAAAGCCCTGGAACTTGGGTTGAAGTCTGAGCTCTTTACCTAATTCCACCTCTGTCCTTAGGCAATTCAGTTCCCTCTCTGCACCCCAGGCCCCCTGTCTGTAATAACTGAAAGGTAGACTGTCGCGACCAGTGTCCCGAGCTCAAACCTCCTGTGGTCTGAGGTTCAGATCGTTAGAGGCATCAAAGTGACAGGGGACTTTCTGCAGCACTGGACCAGGAATCATGGACGCTGGATTGTGGTCCTGAAGTTCAGGAACCAGAATAGTGATGAAGGTAATGGTTGCTCTCACTGAATGTTTCTGCTGTTCTAGCCTCTGCTGTTCTAGCTACACACATTGCCTGCACTGTCTAACTTAATCCTCAAAATAAACCTCAAGGTAGCTTTCATTGCTTTCCATTGTACAGGGGTAACAATGGATCCATGAGGAAATTAAGTAATTTACCGTAGGCCACAGAGGAGAAAGAGGAGGAGCAGAGACTGGATCTTGGGGAGTCTGGCCCCAGGGTGCCTACTGCCCTTCCCGCTTCTACTGACACTTCATTACTTCAGCGTGAGCCACAGTTTCATAATAAAATCATTATACGGTAATCCTCTGTGTGTAGATCCATGTGTGTAGTACTTTAGAATTCATAAACTATTTAGAAACTATGTTCCTCTGATCAACTCGTCTTAACATTGGTTTTACTGCCTTGATTTTGGAGCTGAGAAAACCGAGGACTGAAAAGGCTAAGTGGCATGGCCCGCTTTCACGCATTGCTTAGTAGCAGAGATCTCCCGTAATTGGACGGTCTGGATCCAGAGCTCAGGGATTTGTCTGCAGCATGGCAACTAACTCCGTGAAAAGAGAAATAATCACCTTCTCATGGCCTGCTTCCCCTGTGAGAATGTGAGAACGTGTTTTGGAAGGTGTAAAATGTCCTACAAACACGTGTCCTTATGGCTGTAAGTTCCAATCAGGTCCCCATCCTCCTTATGTGTGCCTGTATCTGTCCACAGCACCTTCTGCCGCTCTTCTTAATGTGCAGGCGGTGGGGCTGTGATGGAAAGTGATGCAGGCAGCCCGTCCTCGTCCCCTCCGGCAGCGCTTCAGCTGCTTGAGACCCTGCCACCCCGCGGGTCCCCAGGGTGGGCGGACATGACAAGTTAATTTTGCAGCAGGCTGGGCTGGAGCAAGCCTGGCAGCCATGGAATGAGAGGGGCCCTTGCTGTTGCCGGCAGGAAGAGGGAAAGTCAGATATGACAAGCGGATTATCCAAGACAAATTGTGTTAGGAAGGGAGGAGAGTGATCTCTCTCGGTTCCTCTGGAGAACTGTTCTGCCCACTTGGCATGACTGGGTAGCAGAAGGAGAGGCTGATTGGGAGGTGCCAGGCAGGCTGGTAACTACTTTGTCAGATGAAGCATTCCGGACGGCATTTGAGGTTGACGGTTGCACAAAATAAATATCTGAAATGGTTACTGCTCTTGTCTGCCCTGACCCTCATTCTTTAATCCAGCCACCCTCCCATCCCTGTGACCCATACAAGCAATGACACGTCAGGTGGAGCTGAGGACTTGCTATCTCCCTTGGTAACAGTCGTTTCTGGAAGAATCAGTCCAGCTCACCAAAGATCGCGTGGCTGTCAGTCTCCCTAGAACCTTTCTTTCCTCCTGCCCCACTCCAGTTCTGTTCTAACTTGTACCTGAATTTTGACTCAGATCTTCATCTTTAGACTTGTTGGTTGACGTTGGTTGGTCTGGGTTGGCTAAACCATAACTAGTCCAAAGGGCTTTGCTTTGAACTTGCCTGTTCAGCTGTTCTCTCTCCCATTTCCTGTAATGGGGCATCTCAGTCTGGCTGTTACCCCTTTTCACCCAGATCCCAGCACACTCCCCTTGACTGACACTTCTCTGAGTCTCCCCTCCCAGGCCCCTCTTCGACCCGGGGCTCATTCTCAGACTTAGGGGATGTTAGATACAGTGTTAACTGATCTGACTGCAGACACAGAGCAAGGAAGAGAATGAAGACATTGCCCCGAGTTACAGTTGAGGGTAAGAATACCGCTACCAACGCTACTGCTGCCACCATTACTATTACTACTAACAACATCAACAACCAGCACTCGTGTACTGGCCCCGGCACATTACAGGTGGTGGGCCTATTATTACCCTGTTTTACAGATAGTGAACCCGACTGCAGAGGTTGTCATTTTCCCAAAGTCAAAGTGCAGTTGGCACTCCAGAAACTAGAGAGAGTGGTGTGGAACGTGCACTTCCTTGTGGGGGACCCCGTTGATCCAAAGTGGGAGCAGAGCAGGAGGAATCTCTACACAGTAGATCAGGAAGGAGATCAGACATTTCAGGTAGTGGGAAATCTGACTCAAACCAGCTTTCTGGCACGGACCCAGAAAACCAGAAGTAGAGCAGGTTTCGTGGCTTGTTTCATTTAGGGGCTCACGATGGATGCGGGGCCGCAGCTCCATTCCCCCTCACACCTCTTGGCTCTGTTCTCCTTCCTGGTTTGGCTTGGATCTCAAGCTGACTTCTGGTGTTAACAGCATAGATGCTGACAGTTCCCAGGGCTACTAGGTTTCCTCACTCGTATCCAGAAGCAGGGAGACGACTTTTCGTCCACCAGTCACTGAGTGAAAGTTGTGAACCTCGTTCTCTTTTGACAGAAAGCCTTGGGCTGGTTGGTGTCCCTGCAGGGCGTGGGCTGCTCTGGCTCAGGGACACGGAGCACAGGATTGAGGTGACTGCGTTTGAGGTAGCAAGCCCTGGATTTTGTGGTTTCCACGGGCCCTTTCAACTCTGGCCTTGTAAACACCCATAAAGAACATGTGAATCCCTGCTGGATGCAGCTCCTTCCTAGCCATCTTGTCCTCTGTGCAGCTGTAATTCCTAGGCAGTGACTGTAATCTACCCACCTTCTCTGTGGGAGGTGGGAAGAGGAATGGAGCCAACTGGCAAGTGGGGAGAAATGGGCTGGAAGTCACGCGTTGCTCTCTCTATAGACACTCAGCCCATCTTTGAGAGGTACTCAGATGGGGATGCAGCTGAGATCTTATCCTGCTTGGTTTCTTAGAGGTTGAGGGAAAGAATAGATGGAGAAGGTAGACAGAGCTTGTGGCTGCACCCAGGGTCACAGGCCATCAGTAGGACTCAGTGAGTGGATCGATAGAGCACTTCAAAATCCCAGGAAGGACATTAGAATCCCCACTTACGCTCCAGCCACCTGCTCCCTGTGGCCACCGGGACAGCCTCAGATCCCAGGGGAACTGATCCCATGTCTAGGCCTCTGTCCCCGCAGGGAAAATACAAGAAGGCAAAGGTTGGGGCATGACATGGTCTCAGGTTGGCATCTTTCAAAGACGGGGGCCTCTTATCTCCTCTTTGTTCTGTGCTTCTGCTTCCTACAGTTGTGGGGATTGAATCCATTGCCGGGAGTTGACTCCAAAGTTGACTCAATTTTGCCTTTTAGTTCACTTGATTCAGCTCATTTTGCTCGTCCTTGATTTCTGAGTGTTAATCCTCAGCTGTCGTCACTACTGATGGTTTTCGCCACGGGGATGACAACTGGCACCATTGATGGGATCCCTACTGTATGCCTTGAGTTTCACAGACGTTATTCTAACAACATGGCAAGGTTGGTTATTGTTATTTTCCTTTTATCTATGAGAAAACAAAGGCTCAGAATGGTTAAGGAACTTGCCCGAGGTGTCTCAACTGTGAAGTGGTATATAAGGGATCAAAGTCATTTCTATCTGGCTCCAGTGTCCTTTTTCTTTCCACAACACTCTATCTCAAAGAGCGAGTAGGAGCAGAGAACTGTTGAAAGACCGTCTCCAGGTGGAAGGAGACAGGTGCAAATGTCCCCCAACCCCATTCCCCAACGTTTTACCTCCCATCTGGGTCCCCTCCTGCTGGTTCCTCCTGTGACAGCATGCCAAGTCCCTCAGGGCCACAGCTACCCTTTCAACAGTCGGTCGCAGCTCTCTTTTCATTTCTCCCTTTACCACAACAGAGACCGGCTGGTATTGTCAGAAAGATTTTTACTAAACACTAAGGGAAAGTGAAAGGAAATAATTGCAGCAAATACAGGAAGTATAAAAATAGCTAACTTTCCAAATACACATTTCTGGCTCAAGAATCACAGTGGAAACAGCAGAGAGCTTTGCTGTGGCCCAAACCTGAGGCGAAGGAAGCTGTCTCTTTTCCCCCCAAGAAAGCTGCTTCAGAGTTCTTGTTCGCCGAGCTCAGCATGTTCATGCCATGTCTATACATGTGGGAGTCCAGGGTCTGACCAGGGGAAGGACGGGGCCTGGCTGCAGAACCCACGTGTCCCTGCATAATGTCATCTGGCCCCACGGTCTTCATTACCAGCCATATGCTGAGGCCTCCAGCCTAGACTTCTCTCTGGAAACCGAGAGGACGTCTCTACTTGGATGTCCCATGGCTCACTGAACTGCTCTATACTTAAACCCATCGCCTGTCTTCCCTCCAAACCCCTTCCTACTCCCCAGTAGATGGACCACCATCTACCTAGTTGGGCAAGACAGATACCAGGAGGAAAGTCATTCCTGACGATTCTCCCATGTCCAATTGGCCGTTAAGTTGTGATGGCCAGGTATTTCCCTCCAACACCCCTGTACTTCTTTCCATCACCTCCACTACTACCCACATTCAAGTCACTTTTATCTCTCACCTGGGCTGTTGTCGCAGCCTCCCTCCTAACTAGTTTTGCTACCTTCAGTTTTCCCTCCTTTAATCTAGTCTTCATGCTGGGGGTAAAACTTTTTTTTAACACAAGTCAGATTATGCCACTGTCTGGCCTAAAACCTTCCAGATGTCTCCATTGCCTCAAGACAAACTACCAAATATAACCTGACCCTGCTCATTTCTCCAGGCTTGTATCTCAGACCCACTCCCCACTTCTTGTACTTGCTAACTTGTCCCTGGTCCCTACTCCTGTCATTCTGAACCATGTTGATTTTCTCTAATGTGCTGCTCTGGCACTGGGCCTTTGAAATGTTTTCCTCCCTACATGGAGCTCCCCTAGCCTTGCCCCAAGCCCCCTGCTTGCTTTCACCTATTAGGCCTTAAGTTAGATGTAACCAGCTCTAGAGTGTCTTTTTTTAATATCCCATAAAACTAGGTTTGTGTACCTCTCCTCACTGAATACTTATCCTTTATAACATCTTCTAGCTTGTATGAATGTCTCCCAATAGCAGGGGGGTGTGGGGAAAGTGACCAAGTGGTCTGATTCACTGTTATCTCACCATTTATTATCACAATGTCTGACACAGATTGGACAGCACTCAGTAAATATCTGAGGGATGGGTGAATCCAGGAATGTGTGAATGAAGAAGGGTTGACCAGAGCTGTGGAGGGGGATGATGTGATTAAACACTGGTGTAGAAAACAAAAGGCCAATTCATTTAACAACCATCTCCAGATACCTCCGTTGTATCATGCTCTGTGCGAGGCATATGGAGCTAAGAGACAAGGATCAGACTTCTTTCTAATCAACAGGACCCTGATCTCAGACCACTTGGCTCTTGTTACATTTTCACCACCATGAATCTCACCTTTTAGCAGGACTAACTATGCATCCTGGGCCTTGTCTGGCCCAGTTTACAGTAATAGAATTAACTTTTACAAGAAAAATTACCGGTGGTTCCATTCTCTTTCCTCTCTCTTTGTTTCTCACCTTTGATCTTCTCTCTCCTCCTTTCCTATTTAAATGAAACCCCACACATGGCCTCTGTGTTCCCCACTTATGTCTTCCTCTTCTAATTGATTTGTGATGCTCCAGGTCTCACTTGTATTGTGATTTATGTAAGAGGGTGTTGGTGGGATCAGGACGAATGCATTTTCGAAGGTGGCGTGTTAGCATCTTAATTGATTACCCGGGATCCTCTGTGACTGACGTATTCCCCATGGAGCATCCAGCCCGAGGAGAGGGCCAGTAAGCCAGCCACTGAAGAGTTGGAATGGGATTAGTGTTAATTCCTCCCAGACACCTGCTTGTGATGTTTCTTAGTCAATAAGAGATTAGATAGGGGAGAAGGTTTAAACACAGTCATGCCTCTGCTCATCTCCTGCTAATCCCCGCCTCTCCATCCCCACAGCAGGTCCTGGTTAGGGGCCTCAGGCATGCATCTGCTGACACATGCAGAACCCTCAAAGGCCTTCTTCCCTGCTCCTGGACCTGTCAGGAGGGCCCTGAGCAGCCAAGGCTTCTGGTGTTTCCAGGCAAATGGGACCCTGAGAGACGTGATCAGAAGCTGCCGCATGGTTAATAGGGCTGGTGGGAGGGCAAAGCGAGGAAAGAGTGGGTGACACATACAAGATGGGGAGAGAGGGAGCAAGAACGCAGGGGAGGTTCTCAGCAGCATCTTGTCACTGCTCTGTCCTGCAGTCTCAGTGGTGGCAGACAGACTCCAGGCTGGTCCCTGTGACCCCTGCCTCTGGGTGTTCACATCCCTCTATGGTTCCCTCGTCTTCAGTGTGGAAGGGACCTGTCACTTGCTTTTCACCAATAGATACGTCAAAGGTGATGGGACATCAGTCCTGTGAGCACGTTATGTAAGGCTCATTTTGCTAGTCGACTTGCACTGGACTCTTTCTCTCTCTGTGGCTGGCTTTGGAAACATGAGCCACTAGGAATCCTACCACTGCAGGAAACTGGATGCTGCCAGACACCGGAATGAGCGGGGAAGTGGACCTCCAGCCTCAGATGAGAACCCTGCTCTGGCTGACACCTTGCGTGCACTGCAACCCTAGAGCCCCCAGGCAGCAAACCCTCAGCCATGCTGGGATTCCCGATGCACAGAAACTGTGAGATAATACGTGTGTGTGATCCCTAAGTTTGTCATAATTTGTTCTGCAGTGATAGCAACCTACAGCATAGAAAATGAATAGGGTGGCCCCTTTTCCTCCTGCCTTAGTTCCAGGGCCTGGATGCTTTTATCTTCTTCCATCATCCAAATGATTTTTTAGGCAGGTAGAGTAAACCCATTTATATTATAATAACATAAACTTGACAGACCGCAGGTCTGGTTGCTTCTCTCCCAACTGAGGAACCCATGCACTGATGAGCGTTTACAGCTGCGGCTCCTAGTAAGAAAGCCTGTTGGATATTAAACCCCTTATCAAATATATAAGGATCTCGTATAATTCTATAGCATAGAAAACAAAAACGAAACAACAATCCAATAAAAAAAATGAGCAAAGGATGTGCATAGACATTTTTCCAAAGAAGACATCCAAATGGCCAGCAGATACATGAAAGGAAGTTCGGTATCAGTAATTATCAGGGAGATGCACATCAAAACCACAGTGTGACATCAGCTCATGCCTGTCAGAAGGGCTGTTCTCAAAAAGACAAGTGATAACAAGTGTTGGTGAGGATGTGGAGAAAGGAAACCCGTGTGCACTTTTGGTTGGAATGTAAATTGGTGCAGCTACTATGGAAAACAGTATGGAGGTTCCTCAAAAAATTGAAAGTAAAACCACCATATGATCCAGCAATCCCACTTCTGGATATATCTGTATATCTGAAGGAAATGAAGAGATATCTGCATCCCCATGTAAACATTATTTACAACAGCCAAGACATGGAAACAACCTGTGTCCATGACAGATGAATGGATAAAGAAGATGTATATACGCAATGAAATATAATTCAGCCATAAAAACATTGAATCCTGCCTTTTGTGACAACATGGATGAAACTTGGTGGTATTATGCTAAGTGAAATAAGTCAGGCAGAGAAAGGCAAATACTGTTATGTAGTCACTTATGAATATATGAGGAATCTGAAAACGCTGAACTCATAGAAATAGAGAACAGAACAGTGGTTGCCAGGGGCCAGGGGTGGGAAAATGGGGACGTGTCAGTCAAAGGGCATAAACTTCCAGCTATAAGATGAGTAAGTTATGGGGCTCTAATGTAGGGCTCTAGCTATGGAGACTATAGTTAATAATACTGTATCATGTACTTGGAAGTTGCTGAGAGAGTGGATCTTAAATATTATTGCCACAAAAAAACGGTAATTACGTGAGGACACGGAGGTCTCAACTACCCTTATTATAATAATTTCACAATATATACAGCTGTACCACATTGTACACCTTTTATTGACATGTTATATGCTAATAATATCTCAGTAAAGCTAGGAAAAAAAGTTTAGTGGTCTTTTCTGACTATTCAATTTACCCTGTTTCCCCGAAAATAAGAGCTAGCTGGACAATCATCTCTAATGCGTCTTTTGGAGCAAAATTAATATAAGACCCGGTATATATTATATTATATTATATTATATTATATTATAATATATAAGACCGGGTCTTATAATAAAATAAGACCCGGTCTTATATTAATTTTTGCTCCAAAAGACACAATAGAGCTGATTGTCCAGCTAGGTCTTAATTTCAGGGAAACATGGTAGATAGTTCCTACTGAATTATTTTCCCCTTTTTTTGGTGGAGATGGGTTGTGACAACACTGTAAAATTCTCCTTTCTTTCTTTTAAACTATTGCTTGACAGGCTTTGATGCTCTGCTATTTCAGTTTCATAGGGGAGGGACAGGAGTAATTATTTTTATTGGCAGCTTCAAAACCCCTTTTTCAAAGCAAATCCCCTTTGGGCCAGGGTGGCTTGCCCCCGGCCAGAGGCTCCCAACTCACTGATTAGGATTCCAGTTAAAAGGCAGCCCGGGGGCCACAGAGCCTCTGCAGGTGGAAGCGGGCTCTGAGAGGGAGCAGGTATGTCCATCTGGGTGAGAGGAGCCTTTACTCTTTTCACTTAATTTGAAGGAGCTCTAAAATCAGGTAGAACTAAATTTCACTGAGAGCCATTTACTGGCTGTGAATTATTCAACCTCTCTTGGCCTATTTCCCTTTGAACATGTGATTACTGTGAAAATTGAATAAAATAATGTGGAAAAAATTTCTCAGCACAATGCCTAGCCCCTAAGCGTTATCCAATAAATGTTCATTTTTCCCCCTTTGTGTGTGTCGAGGGAAGTGAGCAAGAGCAGGGACAAAGTGATGCTTCTCAGGGTGAAATGCTACACCCCCGAGCTGCGGGGCCTGTTTCTCTTCAGTCTCTCTTCCTCTGATCCGTCCTGTTTTCCTTTCTTCTTTCTCCTGAGCAAACACGTGCAAAGTGCTTAGAACGGTGCTTGGCCATAAGTGATAATTTTTTTTTGCAATTGTCGTCGTCGTCATCGTCGTCATCATCATCATCATCATTTCCTCCCTCCCAGCCCATTTCCTTTCTCCTGTGGAGCTAATATACCTGTACCTTTTTCTGTAATGCTAAGGCTGGGAGCTTGTGTAAATTACATTTCCGGAACTCCCCTGCCGTCTGGCTCCTTGTTCAGTTTTGCCAGTTAGGAGATACTGTCAGAGGGGGAAAGGCTTATATTTGCTTCCCCTCTGTCTGCTTTTGGCACTGTCTCCAGAAAGGGCTGCATCCCTTTGGGGTGATCCCAGCTTTAGCCACAGCAGCCCCCTTTTTGGTGATCACGGTATGTTTGGAGCTTCTAGTAGCCACCCTTCTCCTGGTCTGAGCACTTCCTGGAGACACCGCTCCTGGGCAGCTGTAGCGCTGACCAGGTGGCATGTCAGTGGTGAGGGCACGCCTGGGCTCTGCTAACACCATCTCTTCCCTCTGTTCCTCCAGCTCTGGGATGGTTGCTGCTTCCTGCAGTTACTCATTTCCAGGTTATCACACCTCCTTCTTTTTGCGTTCTCAGCCTTGGCAACACTTTCGTAACTAGTTCCTTGTATTACATCTTCTCTATTTGAAATACTCAGTATGGCTCCTGTTTTCCTACATGAGCACCAACTCCTAAAGGCAGCGACTTCTATGTGTTCGCCCCATGAGAAGAGGGATTACAAGTAATTTAGAATCAGGGCCTTTAGGGTTAACTGCTTTCTAATGGCTTCCCACAGTAGAACATTAGCAGATGGCAATAGAAACCACTTCCAAAGTCACTTTCTCAAAGTTACAGAAGGAGAAAGTGAAGTATATACATCTCCCTTTTCCCGTCTCCAAATCACTTCTGGGTACATACGGAGATCCCTGGAGATGATCGTTTCATCCACTTCTGTCAGCATAGGTCTTCAGAATGCCAAGAATTATTTTACCCATTCTTGAATTCTGTATGACCGTTTATATTTTCCCCCTCCCTCCTTTCTCAGCATCTACCTCCTCCTCTTCCATCATTGTCAAAATCATCGTGAAGGAAGGTCCCTCGATATCCAATAAACTAGCTTCTATAATGATTTTTGAAAAGCTAATATTTACTGAATATTCTACTTCACGATGCAGGTAGTATTTTTCAGATAGGAAAACTGTGATGTGAAAAAATTCTATCATCTGCCCATGATTACGGAGATAGTAAGTGATGGACCAGGGATGCCAAACCATTCTGCCTGATTCCAAAGCTCAGAAATTTAACAACTATATTATTCGACCATCCATCTGTCCATCCATCCATCCATTCATCCGTCCATCCATCCATCCATTTATCTAACAGTTAGTGAGAGTTTAGCACATCCCAAGTACTATGACAATCACAGTAATCGAGACTCAGAAGGCTCAGCTTATGTTACCTAAAACATTTCTGGAGCCAGCCCTGAGAGAATGAGGACTAAGATTCAGGATGGAGTGATTGATGACTAAGGGGTGATGGAGGGCTGAGGAGGTGATAAGTAGGGAGAAGGAACAGGATGAAGACAAACTCTGAGGTGAGAGGGGGATGAAAGCAGGAAGGCCCGGGCGGGGGGGGGGGAGGTGCGGGGAGGGAGGTACTGGTCTCTGCTTTCTGCTCTCCAGGCATCCTGGGCAGCAGCCTCCACACGTGCTACAGGAGACTGAAACTGAGGACCGGTTCTGTTTGCTGTGGGACCAAAGTTCTCTCAACTTCTAATTTCTCTGTTGTCCTCGGGCTCTTGTTGCTTTTGCAACCACAATGAAATAAACCAAATATATAAATAGAATATCTTCAAATTTTAAATTTCTTGAAGAAATACTGAAATTGGTCCATCTTGATTCAGTGTAGAGTCACTTAGAGGAAACAGGAAGTGTCCCTCTGTTGGGTAATGGAAGTCATTAGGGAGCCATTTTGAGAAACCTAGAGAAACATTCCAGAGGGTTTAACTTCTCGAGAGTGGGAACTCGCACTCATCGTTCTGAATGTTGGCAAATGCTGACACATGACAAGTAGTTGGGAGATTTAAGCTCCAATCTGTCTGATTCCAAGGCCCCAAAGTACCTTCTGCCTGAACTGCTCTTTTCCGGTAACTGTACAGAACTGGTTTATTCTGCTCTGTACCAGTCACAGCCTCCGTGCCGTGATTGTCAACATGTGGTCCCTGGATCGGCAGCATCAGTATCACCTGGGAACTTGTTAGAAATGCAGGTTCTTGGTCTCCTCCCCAGACCTACTGAATGAGAAGCTCCAAGGATGGGGCCCATCGATCTTGGCTCTGCTGAGCCCTCTGGGTGTTTTTGGTGCACACTGAAGTTTAAGAACCACTGTCTTAGAACAAGAAAGATTTCTCTCTCATTCACCTTATAAGAGCACTGAGGGTTTTCTGTAGCTCTGTTCTATATCATCTTACTTTGCCAGCATATGGAGTCGCCCCTGTTGGGACGAGAGAGAGAGAGAGAGAGAGAGAGAGAGAGAGAGAGAGAGAGATGACCCAAGCGCTAGTTCTTAAAACTGCTCAATGTGACACGTGTCACTTCCACTCCCATTCCATTGTCCTCGGCAAATCTAAGGGGAATGGGGCAGAAACATAATCCTGTCACAGAGAGGGGGGAACATAAAAAAGGGTAATAGGATATTGGATTAGCTTTATTTTTTCATTTCTCTCTAGATTTACAGATGACAGGAAGAGTGAAAGTGTTTTGACAGACATTTTTCAAGGTCATGGGACAATCATAATTTTTCTCATTGTTGAGCATGCACAGTGTCGATGACGATCCCGCACAACTGGGCACAACGAGGTCTGCTCGTATTTGGAAGGACGGGAATGCAACTTACGCCGTCTTTTTTTCCTATCTCTGCTCAAGTGTTGCTCCTTAGAAAACTTCCCCCATATTAAACTGCTTCATTTAATATGGTCCTGTCCCCTATCCTCTGTCACTCTATCACATTACCCTATTTAATTTTCTTCACAGCAGTTACACCAAGCTGAAGCTACTTTATTAGTGTAATTGTTTTAAAATGTATTACCGCATACACTTCATGAAAACGGGCACTTGGTCTGTTATTATTCACAGCTGTACCCCAGAACTTAGAGCAGTACCTGCCGTGAACGTGTTCATTCAACATTTTGGGATATGCCTGTGTTGCTGCCCCTGAGATGGACCAACTAAACTGCTATTAAAATGTAGCTGCTCTTTAAAATGGAGCTGGGCCTGTCCTGAGCCTGCGCCAGGATCTGGAAAAGGAGGATAAGAAGTTTTCCAATCTGATGCCCAGACGGCCCAATGTGGGTTCGGGTGAGCTGGCGGAGGGGCCCTGACCAACAGGAAGCTGTAAATGTTCAGCTCAGGATTCCATGAAACTGCTGTCTAGCTTCTTCCTTCTCAACTTGGGCAATACCCAGCATTTGCAGGGAGGCTTCTCCTATGTCTTTTTAATGAGAGGGACCAAATATCCTGGGGAAATGCCTTATTCCCATCTTGAGAAAGGATAACGTTTGGTGAGATTTGATTGTTTAGGGTAGAGAATATAACATGGAAGTGGTATACTAGAAGTCAACTAGGCATTTTGCTCCTTCAAAGGGTTGTAATATGATAGAATATTGTGGGCATTGAAAATTAATTGATCATTATTATTATTGCTCGTCTATTTTACACACACACACACACACACACATTATTGAATTGGGTTCCAGAGAGAATGGCAGGAGATGAAGGAGAAACAGAGGGCATGGAAAATTATTTTGAAGAGTCTCACTGTTAACGGGGTCAGAGAAATGGGGTAGTAATTGTCAGGTAGGATGTAACTCTTACAGCTGTATCTTCCAGCCGTGAGGGAAATGCCAAGAACACGTTTGAGAATTTGGCCAGAGACTTTCCATTGATGAGGTGCTGACTTTATTGAGCAAATAATAGCTATTCCTGAGCTTTAAGCTGCTCAGTCAAGAAACAGTACTTGTAGCCCAATGTGTCCTAGAGGAAATGGCACCAAATATATGCTTTCATCAGGCTCCTAGGCTCTTGGCATCATGGCAGTACCGTGTGGGGTGTGCGCCTTTGAGCGAGTTTCTGATGGGCTGTTGACCAGCTGTGTATATTGGGGCAAGTTATTTAACATACATGAGCCTCTGTTTCTTCATCAAAACAATGGGTTTTATCATCGTTCTGAGTCCATAGGATTATTCAGAGGATTAAAGGAGATCATCCTTAGGAAGCACTTGGCAGTGCTTTGAAAATTGCACATGTTCAACAAATATAAATTATTGTTACTTTATAGAACCTTTATTTAACAGCTCTGGTTAAGGAAAAGCCCTTGAACACACCCCGTCTTTGGAAGATTTACAAAAGCCTAGCTCTCCTGGGCCTCCCTAGTAGGGCAGAGACATCTGAATTAAAATGACCTTGAATAAACTTCTAGGTCAGGGCTCAGGGCTCAGAAGAGGAACTTTTGAGCTCTGAGTCCTCGATATTCTTCTGCCAAAACAATAGGGCAATTCCCGTCACAGCTGTCTCCATCCCTCCGCCCCCTCCCCCTTGATAGAGATACTCAGTTGTTCATCACGCCACAGTGGCCCACAGAGTAGCCAAGTTCTCCATGAGCCTCCTCAGTACATTTACTGCTCAGCAACGCTGCCTCAGAAGAATTAAATCAAATGACAGTTGTCAAAAGTGTTGGCAGTTCTTTGGCCTGTGATTGCCAGACTCTACTTCCTTTGTAGGTTGGCACCTGGAACCAGTAATAAATAACCTGCCTGGCTCCCTGTCCCCCTATTTCCCTGACCTCCTACAGCACAGGCAATTGACTCCCCAAAGCAGGCCTGGCTTGCCTCAGCCTCTGAAAATACCCAGCTTCATAACCGGAGGAAAAAACCCTTGGATACATTGCCTAGCTGAGGATTTCATCGTGACCTCTATTCCAGCCCTAGAGTGAGCCTGGCTCTTGTTTCTTCTGATCCAGGAATTCCAGTTCTTGTTCCAGTTCTTGCCTTGTCATCCTACTCCTGAATCCCTCTCAGACCAGCACCCCCCTCACTCTGCTCTCCTTCTTTCTCCCGCTGGGGCCATCTGACCTCCATCTTCAGCTCAGACTTGCCCCTAATCTCTAGGGCCTATTTTCATCTGGGCTAGGAAAGGCACCACCTCTGTTGAATCCAGGCATTGCTCTAGAACCTTGATGTGTTTTGTTCCTGTTATTGCCTGTGTCAGTCATATGAGGATGGTCAAGTCAGAAGGACCAATGGCTTTCCCAAAGGCACGCAAATGGTAACAAATATGTGCCCCTTTCCCAAGCGCACACAAATGGTAACGGGGAGGTGTGTTTTGAGGGAGGATAGATTGTTAGAGTGCGCGATGCGTCCAAATGATTTGCCTACCCCCACCCTCAACTTTGCTTTCCTTTCATCCTTTCATCTGACAGGTAAATTCTGGAAATCTGATCAGGTGTGGTACACTCGTGGGCAGGGTGAACATACATACAAGGGCAGCGCTAGGATCATAATAGATTCCCTCTCTGTTTCTCTTTCTCCCTGTCTCTCTGTCCTCCTCTCTCTCCCTTTCTCTCCCAGACTTGAATGTTGTCATTTGGTAAGTGTGGGGCTTTGGCCTGTGGGGTTGGAGTGGATCCCTCCCTCCCAGGCACCTCTTCATACTCCAGTTAAATTTACCAGCAGGCTCTGCACGTGACTTTGGGCACATGCCCAACTAATAATCAAATTTTACTGAGCGTCCCCATTTGTCATCATGCCCTGTGAATGTCTCTCCCTTGGGATGAAGCCAGAATAGCTGGATCTGAGTTTCTTTTGGGTTCCAAAGATCAAAACCTTATGATGAATTCCTGAACATCACGTCTTTTCAGGCTTCACATCCAGGGCTCTGAATATACAAAACTAAGTAAAACACAGGGCATTAAATGCAGCACCTTTCCACCACCTAACAGCCCCGGCTTTGATGTCGTCTCCTATGTATACTAAAATGCTAAGCATTTGCTCAAACATGCCTTTCATCTCAGACAGAAAATTCCATCCACAAACTTCCTATGGATAGTCTGCAGCGCCTTCAAATTTCTTATGTTTGGCTGAATAAAATCCCGTCACTTCAATAAAGGGAAAATGCAAACGCTTTTCAAAGGAATATGCAATACTAGAAGCATCCTTTATTTATTTTTTAATGCCAACAGTTGGCTTTTTAATATCTGATGTTTGAATTTGTTGTTAGGGATTTTCTGATGTTGGGTCCATCCATTTCTGTGGTAGGGGTATTGCTCAAAGAACAATAATGCGTCTTTGAGACTTGCTCTGCGTTGGGTTGGTTGTATGGAAAATGAGGAAGCCGTAGTCTGAAAGGGGTTACTCCACAACTCAAAGACATCTCCCTTTGCAGAAACCAAGGAGTTGCCCATCCAAGTGGAGATTTCCCTCCAAGTATGGCTCCGAGCTCACCGTCAGGGGTGAGCTGATTCATCCAGTCTGCGTTTCCAGAATACTCTGTCACCAGTCCCCCACCCCCACCCCTCAGTACTTGCTTGTCTGTATCACATCCATCAGACTCAATTTCCTGAGAGATTTAGGATAAGCTCTGTTCCAGCCAAATGCTTATCTTGATTCTGCGACAGAGATTCTACCCTGAGTCCAGATCCCGCTCGCTTCTATATCTTGGAACAGAAAAGTATGGTGGGAAGAATGTGGGGCTTGAAGGGAGATTTTAGTCATATGTCAGTCCTCCCATTCCATGGCTTTGGCTAGGGCATTGTTAAGGGTAATGGTATTACTATAACAAAGCCCCACGCCTAAGTGACAAGGTAACAGATGTTTATTTCTTGTTCACTTACTTTGACGTTTGTGTTCCTTATGATTGGGTAGCCTTCCATGCGGTAGATTTAGGGACTCAGACTCTGCCTATTTGGGGTCTTATCCCTCTCCTGAACCCCTAGAGTCCCCTGCATTCAGTCTGTACATGGGGAAATAAGGATGGAGACATTATAACTGCTTCTTAACCAGCTCAGCCTGGAGGTGACACACATTCCATCAGCAAGATTTTGTCACAGGGCCCCAGCTAGATGAAGGTGAACTTGAAATATACTCTTTGGCTGGTGAACTTCTTTCAAGCAATAACCTCTACTATGGGAGAGATAACAAAACTCTTTGGTGAGTCGTTAGCTGTTCTAAACCCCTCTGCACCTTCATTCCCTTACCTGAAAAATGAAGCTCCTAGAGCAGTTAAATAAATTATCCAAGGTCATAGAGTTAGTACATGATGAGGTGAACACTAAAAGCAGTATCTCCCAGCTTATATTGCATCTTCTTACTACCACACGGCCCAGCATCATAAAAATGTTTCAGATCAGTGGAGACCAGGTCCTCTCCCCTTTTTCCTCATACCCTAATATGAAGCTTAGGAAAGTCTATTTTGAGCTGATCAACGTCTAGGTGTCTTTATACAACGAAGAAATAGATGATAAGGGGCAGTCGTGGGTTGAATAGTATCTCCCAAATATTCATGTCTACCCAGGACCTCAGGATATGACGTTATTTGGAAATAAGTTTTCTGCAGATATCCCGGGAGTGCCAAAAAAATGTGTACATGTGACTTGTATTCATCTTTTATTATCGGTATATATTGAGTGCTGCAGTTTTAATACAGTTCTTTTCCTTTCTTGAGATGTGTATATATTGTTTGGCACCCTCTGTATTTAGTGAAGGATATCAAGGTTAGACCATCTTAGATTTTGGGTAGGCCCTACATCCAATGACTGGTGTCCTTATAAAAAAGAGAGGACACAGAGGCCCAGGAAAGAAGGCCACATGAAGACAGAGGCAGAGATTGGAGTTATCCTGCCACAAAGCCAAGGGCCACCATAAGTTGGAAGAGGCAAGGAAAGGTTGTCACCTAGAACCTTGAGGAAGCACGGCCCTGCTGACACCCTGATTTTGGACTCTTGGCCTCCAGAACTGGAAGACAATACATGTCTGTTGTTCTACATCACGAAATTTATAGTAATGTGTTGTGGCAACCCTGGGAAACTACCACTGGCCCTTCCCAGGAACAAAAGGGGAGAGTCTTCCATTTTATTTAGAGGGAGCTGGGAAGAGGAGTTCTCAAAGCAAGAGGCTTTGGCCTGAGCAAAGAAAGAGCGGCACATATGTTCAATCTGTGCTAAATCACATCCATCTGAGTAAAACTCACTATCAAAAGAATTTGCTTCAGTAGGCACCACAAATCTGGGGGCCAATCAGCTCTTGGGGCTCTAGATTCAGCATCGCAAACATGTCTTCATACAGTAGCACTTCTTCTATAGCTGAGAGAAGACACGCTCAGTGTTAGAGCGGGGTTCAAACCTCAGTTGCCTTCATACCCTTTACGTGATCTTGGGCCAGTCAGTTGATTGCCTCACGAAGTGGCACAATCTCCACCCCTTCCTTGTAGAATGCAATGATGTAGTTGCATATATAAAGCACCCTCCGTGGTGTGGGCACCTAGCAGAAACTCCAGTTAGTGGAAGAAGCCTTCAGCTTCTTTCCTGTCCTCAGCATTTATCTGGGCCCCTGACTTTAGCTTTGGGTTTCCTCATTACCTATTTTCAATAGATTTTTAGATTTTAATCTAAATATAAGTATCGGTAAGGACCGTGTCTGTCTGGATCCGTGTTACCTCTCTAGCACCTGAGGGTAGTGGTACGATAAATACTTGAATTTGCCTCTGCGCCTGGTCTAAGTTCTTAGAGAATAGGGGCCCCATTCTCTTATGTATTTTGTATCCCAGCAGGGCTTTCTTAGAACTCGATTAGAAAATATGCTGACAGAGGACTGTTTCGATTGAATTATTGTGAGAATGAGTGAGAATGGGAGGAAAGGTCTGTGGGTCCAAAAAGGGAAGAGTTTGAGGTGAATGCACGTTGGGTCTTTTAATTGTCAAGAACTGCTGGTTCTCAGAATCAAAGTGCTTCATTATCTTTTTAACTCGTACATACGGGGTGCCAACAAAATGTATACGTATGACTTGTATTCATCTTTTGTTATCGGTATATATTATTACAATTTTAATACAGTTTTTTCCTTTCTTCAAATGTGCATACACTTCTTTTAGCGCCTTCTGTGTATAGATTTAGGAGTCTGTTTCAAGGAATGTAATTAGGATCATTGACTCAAAAAGAAAATTGTGACGCACAAACCATTTTCTTTTTGGAAGGACAGATTAAAAGGTTAGTGATGTTCAATTCAGTAAAATAATGCTTTTTCTCTCTCTCTCTCATTTCATTTCATTTTGCTTATTGAGTTTTGAAAACTTTCTGGGAAAAAGGTCCCAGAACTCACTGGGACAGAGTGAGCATTGCAGCATGCACTGTTCCCAGAATCTCGGGTTCTGACTCACGGCTCTTGGAGTGCTCTGCCAGCCCCCCGTGTCTGCCCTGCCCTCTGGGCGATGTGCCCCACTGACTACTGTGGAACATGGCAGCAGCATGAGGGGGAGGTGACTGCATGGTAGTAGTCACTGGTGGGGAAGGGTGTGGGACTTCCTCATTGGTCAACCAGGCAGATGCGACAGTAGTGACAATCCCTGAGTTGGTGCCAATTGGGATTTGTTTCAACAGCATCCTGCCACCTTGGAAATAATGGGTGTTCGTTAGCTTAACTGTGCCAGTCATTTCACAATGTATTCAATATCAAAACACCACGTTGTATACCTTAAATAGACGCCGTTGTTATTTGTTGATTATACCTCAGTAAAGCTGGAAACAAAATAATGCATTAGCAAACCTCTACCGAGGTCTTAGGAAGGTCAGACAATTAAGTTTGCGAACTCATCCTAGAAAATGTGCTACACACCTCATTGCTGAATATCACTACGGTCACCTTCAAAGTACTTCCTTTGGGAAGCTATGCACTGATACCAGCACCTAGTCCACCCTTCAAAGCAGTTTTGGAACTCTTTTTCTGGAATGGCCATCAGAGCTGTCGTCATATTACCCTTGATGTCCTGAATGTCATCAAAATGTCTTCCGTTCAATATTTCCTTTATTTTCAGGTAAAGAAAGAAGTCACTGGGGGCCAGATCAGGTGAGTAGTGAAGGTGTTCCAATACAGTGATTTGTTTACTGGCTCAAAACTCCCTCACAGACAGTGCCGTGGGAGCTGGTGCATTGTCGTGATGCAAGAGCCATGAATTGTTGGCGAAAAGTTCAGGTTGTCTAACATTTTCACGCAGCCTTTTCAGCACTTCCAAATAGTAAACTCAGTTAACTGTTTGTCCAGTTGGTACAAATTCATAATGAGTAATCTCTCTGATACCAAAAAAGGTTATAACATCATTGTAACAAGTTTGCAAACTTAATTGTCAGACCTCGTGTAACGTGTCAAGCATGATTTGAAACATTTTACATCATCCCTTTCATTGAATCCTCATAATTATCCACTACATTAGGTGCCGTCACTATTACCTGTCTTAGTTTTACACATGGGAATCTGGTCTCAGAGAGGTTAAGCAAGATGCCTAGTGTTGCACAGCTCAGAAGGGCAAAGACAGACCTTGAACTTAAGTGTTGGTACAACGTAAGCACTGTGAGGAAGAAAGGAGAATCTCAGTGCCAGGAGCTAAATCCATTGCCCGAGAGGCCTCAATTCAAATAGTTTCATGCCCCATAAAATGGTAAAAGTGGGAGAATGAAGGACCACTCTCTCCGAGTGTCCTGACAGCAGTGGGGTAAGGGAATAAATCAGCACAGTAGAATTGATCAATCACTTCACTTCTCTACTTTCTTACTGGCCACAAGGATTGTTCCAAGATCCCCATTTGAAGGTCAGTACACCATATTCGGAGGGTGTCTTAGTATCTTCTCCTCACTCTCTGTTTCCTACAGCTGGGGCCACTTCCACCTCGAGCCTGACTCCAATAAAAGAGGACACAAGGGTCAAAGTTGAAAACTCAGGGGAATCAGCCTCGTCTTACCCCTTCTCTCCTATCAGTTTGGAGTCCAAGTTCCAGGACGCTGGTTTCTAATTTAGTCTGGAGAGGGGGGTTCCTAGAGCAGTTGCCCATGAAATGATCTAACCAATTCTGGGAAGGAATCGTCAAGCCATTTACTTTGACTTTCCTCAGTGATGTTTCTCTACCTGGGTCCAAACTCGTCCTTGTCCAAATTCCTCTGCCAGCGTCCGTTCCACCTCCCCACAAACTGGAATGCAGATTAAGGACTCTGCTCCCTTCCATGGGAGCTGAACTTACATCATGGTCGTGAGATCTGAGGTCCAGCTTTGGTGTTAAAATAGAGCCGGCCTCGAGTCTTGTTGGGGTGAGAAGTATTTAAGTTTATCTCAGGAGGAAGGCTGCTGTGTAGGCCACATCCATCTTGCCAGAGGTCTCTGCATTGGATTTTCAGCCCAAGTCCCAGGTAATAAAATCAAGGGTTACTTTGCCTTTGATTAATTGGGCGTTGTCCTATGCACATTTCTCCATCAAGGACTTCCTGAAGTGATTATTGATCATAAGCAAAAACTAGAAAGTCATGACACAGAGGTTAAGATCATGAATTCTGCAACTAGACTGTTTAGATTTAAATCCTGGCGTTATCACCCACTAACTGGGTGACCTCAGTTTTTCATCTGTAAAATGGGTATGAGTACCTATGATGTATAATAGAATGCCAAAGCTTTCTTCATGGTTTTTTGTGAGGATTAGGTGAGTTATTTCATGTAAAATGGGTTCAAGCAGGGCTTGGCACATAGTAAACATTCAACAAATGTTAACTGGGATTATTGTGGGCATGATATAATATCCAGCTTGGGTTTGGAATTGAAAGTTGACCTGGTTCTCAGGTTAGTTCTGCCACTTAAGAGCTGTGTGATATCGGCTGAGTTGCTTAGCCTCTCTGAGCTTCAATTTCTCCCTATTTGAAAAATGAGGGTGAATACTACACCCTTGTTGCACTTTCTCCCACCTATCCTGCCCTTGGGTTCTTTCTTCATTTTCCTCTCTCTTGGGTAAAATTTGCCTGCAGTAAATACTATATCATAAGCTGACACCAGGGTGCGAGGCCCTGACCACCTCTCCTAGACGCCTCCTTTTACTACCTGGCTCGTCTCTGGGGAATCAAGGCCTGTGCTTCCAGGCAAATGCCTTGCAGAGAGCAGTGTGCAGTTCTGGTTTTTTCTGGGGTCAGCCCTACCTAACACCATGTGGCCAGTTGGTGGTGAGATTGAGTGGGATGGAGGAGACTCACAGGTACTAAAGAGAGGTAAGATATTTCGAAACAGGAGTGGGAGGGAGAGCGTGGAGGCTAAGAAGGGAAAGAGCTGTTTGGTACAGGAGGGGCAATTAGCCTTTTGTCCATGTATTTCTCAAAGTCTGTGACATAGTTCCTTGCTATCCCCAACCCTGCCCACTGGTTTTGCTTCTACTTCTTTTACTCCGTTTTGAAATACTCATACAGAAGTACTTGGGACCCCTTTGTTTCCAGAGACATCAATCATGGTCATGCATCTTTCTGTGGAGATACTCGGAGTCAGGTCCCAAGCAGGCATCCAAGAACAGCCAAGCACAGCTGGTGAAGCCAGCCGGTCTTCCTTTGTTACGGCTGGAGGACAGCACTCTGGCCTGGGATGGCACAGGCATCCTGCTCAGCCAGGCTCGCTTTACTTTCCTGGCCATTCCATCTTTGAAGGGATCCTAGCCTGCGATCTGGTGTTCTGATCTCAGAGACGGAGTCTCGCAAAACCAGAAAGAGGTGGTAGCCCTCGAGCCTGTCAGTATCCTGACTTCTCTGGGACCACCCAAAATTGTTACCCCGGCTTTGTTCCTCTCGTGGAGTCTGGAGCAGCCCGACCCCACCCAAATCCTTCCATTCTTGTCTTCGGGAGTCCCTGAGGATGCCACATAGGGGCTCACCAGTGGCTGCACCCACATTTCCTCCCACCTCCTGGCATCTGCTCGTTACTCCTATCTGAGATACAGATCACCAAGTGACCCTTTAGCTGAAAGGTCACCCTCTTTCTGTTGAGGCGAGATAGCACTCTGCCTCCTCAACACCTTAACTGAGTACTTCTGCTGCAGCCATTGTCAAGGGAATACCTGGGGGTTCGTGTCCACTTTACCCACAATGCCTTCTGTCCGTGGGTTATAAAGCTTTGCTTTCTAGCAACAGACTCAGAGTGACAGCTGTTTCACTGGACTCAGCCTTATTGTAGTATTGACCCATTGCTGCCCTGTCATCTCACCCCATTCCTGAGGACTTTGGTTCCAGCCCCCAGACTAAAAGCCATTGATGGTATCCTCACAAAGCTTGATTCCGGCTTCTCTTTGACCCTCCTCCATTTCCTTACTAACAGCTTCTATGAAATAAATCTCTCTCAAATTTATTTTCCTACTGAATGCCGGCCAGGCGTCTGTGTTCGTGTCTGTGGTGAGGAAGTTAGGTGTGGTTTCCATGGAGCAGGGCTGTGTTGATGTCATTCTCTGCCATGTCCCAGCGCCTCGCAGCGGCCCTGGCACATAACATAATCTCAGCAAACGCGCGCTGAGGAAGCTCAGTATTCCCCCAATGGCCTTCTCCCTCTTCATCATCCAGTGGCTCCGTTCTCACTCTGCAGGATTCCGCCGAAGTCGCATCGCTTCCTGGAAGCTTTCCCTCACTCCCAAGTCTGAGTCACCTGCTTCTCCTGAGCCCACCTGGTGATGTGCTTGCCCGTGGCGTGGCACTCCGCTCGAGGAACGTCATCGTTTATTTACATGTCTGTTTCATGGAAGCGGCTTCAAGTCAGGGACCATCTTTTACTTGTCATGTTTCATAAACGAAAAGGAAAACAAGTGAATTAATGTGTGGCTTTGGTCCCTGATCACACCACGTGTTTAATTGTCAGCCTCTCATGTGCTCCTTGGCCTGTCATGTAAATAGATCATCAGAGTCTGGAAACGTCTGAAGAGGCAGTGGACACAGGCCTCAGGCGAGGTGTCCAAGACTCCATCCTAACACACGTGGGCTGACACTTAAGTTCACGAGCTCATCCTGGGAACAGGGCTACATACCTCATTGCTGAGTATCACTACAGTCACCTTCCAAGTACTCCCTTGGGAAGCTATGCGCTGATGCCAGTGCCTAGTCCACCCTTCAAAGCAATTTTGGAACTCTTTTTCTAGAATGGCCATCAGAGCTGTCATCATATTACCCTTGATGTCCTGAATGTCATCAAAATGTCTTCTTTTCAATAGTTCCTTTATCTTCGGATAAAGAAAGAAGTCATTGGGGGCCAGATCAGGTGAGTAGGGAGGGTGTTCCAATACAGTTATTTGTTTACTGGCTAAAATCTCCCTCACAGACAGTGCCGTGTGAGCTGGTGCATTGTCGTGATGCAAGAGCCATGAATTGTTGGCGAAAAGTTCAGGTCATCTCACTTTTTCATGCAGCCTTTTCAGCACTTCCAAATAGTAAACTCAGTTAACTGTTTGTCCAGTTGGTACAAATTCATAATGAATAATCGCCGTGATACCAAAAAATGGTTAGCAACATCATTGCAACAAGTTCACGAACTTAATTGTCACACTTTCATACGCACATCCCATCAGTTATTTAAACATGGCCACAGCCGGCTTCGACGGGTGACAGGTCTCTTTATCCTTTTGTGGGACCAGGGCAGGCGCAGGACCCAGGGCTCCCAGGGAACTTCCTGACCTCCACCTGGAAGAGCAGCCTGGTCAATTCTGAAGCTTGTACAACTGCTCGTGAGGTGTTCCAGCAGCTCAGCATCTGAGATTTCGCTCCTAGACTTGCCCTGGCCCTGCGCCTCCATTTGACTTGATGTGACTAAGAATTTCCTGATAGCCTAGGTCCTGCCCATGGCATGACACTTTGCCCATGGAAAGAGTGACCAACTTCTTTTCTGCACAGAATTTATGTTTTTTAAAAAATGGATTTCTGATCATGAAACCCACTTTTGGGTTTTTGCTGCCTTTGCTCAGGGTGCCCAGATGCTACCCGTGAGCTGTGAGCTTAGATTCCTGCATCGCCCCTTACCCCTGCCCACTGCGGATCCACAATGCCATGCCCATTGCGACCCCTGCCTCTTGTTGACCTGCCAGAACCCTGACCCAGGCTCGTTTCAGTACGTGGTCCTTTTTAGGCTGGCCTGAGCCTGGCAAGTGTAACCTTCGTCTTCTGTTCTGACACATCTCAGCTCTGTGGAGAGGAGGAGAACAGACATTGCATTAGCCAAGTGGCGAGGGAAGGACTGCTTGCCCTCAGCGGTTCTGATGACTGCATCGCCAGGTCAGGACATTCTGACTGGGAGGGCACCCGGAAGTCTTGTCATCTCCCTGGTTGCTGGGAATGCTTTAACAACCCTTTATGTTTCTAGGGAGCTCTGCTCTTTCTTCAACATTTTCTAGGTTCTCTCGACCCCCATTTCATTCTCACAATAGCCTTGAGTGAAAGGAAAACAGGTGGTTTACTGTGGAAATGTGGTCCAGCGGTCAAGTCGTACTGCTCTCTGCTTTCTGAGTCTGAGTGTACCCTGTTGTCTGGCACACGCTGTTCTCTCCTCACCTCTCCTCCTTGAGCTTCGTCTCTCCAATCCATTTGCGCCATTCTGCTCCGCCCCACTGTGCTCCGCCGTTCCACGCTGTTCCATCCCATTCCACACCAAAGCTTCCTGGAAGTACAGCAGTGGAGTGGAAAAACCATGAGCTTCGGTGTCAGACTTAGGTTCAAACCCTAGTTCCACCTCTTGTAAACTATATGACGTCACATCTCTCAGCTTCTGTTTCTTTATTGTAAGATGTGGAGAGCAATGAGTGATCCAGAGGGAGATGGTGAGAACAGAATGCTGGGATGCAGGTGAAATGTTGTTATAAACTGCAAACCCACATGCACATGTTACGACTCTTGTAATTATTCTGTGGAAGGCACTATGCTCACCACTGGGGCAAACTCAAACACTAGAACATGGGGACTTGCAGTTTATAAAAGGGGGTGATGTCAGTATCCTTGTCCACTGTGTGTGGCAACATGTGTTGAGTCTCATGAGAAGTACAAGATATAGCCAAAGAAAATATGACATCTAACCTGAAGGGTGTGTGTGCGTGTGTGTGTGTGTGGCACCTGTGTGCACGTGCACAAGTGTACGTGTATGAGAAAGCCTCATGAAGAAGGGAACATTTGAGCTGGGCCAGGAAGTAGGATGACATTTTGTCAGAGGGACAGGAAGTGGCAGCAGAAACTTTACATAAGCTACTTCATTTTTCTGAGCCTCAGATTTCCCAAGTGTGAAATGGGGAAATAATGTCCACCTTGTCAATTAAATGCACAATAATAATAGTGAATGCCTATATAGCACGTGTGGGGGCCGGCCCGGTGGCTCAGGCGGTTGGAACTGCATGCTCCTTACTCCGAAGGCTGCCTGTTCGATTCCCACATGGGCCAGTGGGCTCTCAACCACAAGGTTGCCAGTTTGATTCCTCAAGTCCCGCAAGGGATGGTGGGAAGCGCCCCCTGCAACTAGCAATGGCAACTGGACCTGGAGCTGAGCTGCGCCCTCCACAACTAAGACTGAAAGGACAACAACTTGAAGCTGAACAGCACCCTCCACAACTAAGATTGAAAGGGCAACAACTTGACTTGGAAAAAAGTCCTGGAAGTGCACACTGTTCCCCAATAAAGTCCTGTTTCCCCTCCCCAATTAAATCTTAAAAATAAATAAATAAATAAAATAAAACCATCTTGGGGATATTTGTTTAAAAAAAAAACAACAACTTGTGCTTGAGCCTGTTCTCAGTGAATCATATGCATGATTTCATTTAATTCTTACAACAACATGATGAAGTTGGTACCATTTTAATCATAATTTTACAGTCAAGGCAAGTGGTTAAGTAAATGTCTATGGTTGCAGAGTATCATGGAGAACTGGGATAAATATGCGATGTTTAACCTAGGCTTGGGGGCTCCAGACAACCACGCTGTCTTCCAGCAGGGAGGAGATAGAGGCGGGGCTCTGAGTTCCTTTGGGCTCCCGGAATGTGTTCATGTTTACTCTGCTCACACAAACGGTTAGCCTCCCTGCCCAGGAGTTCTGAGACCCTACTCCAGAGCCTGGTGTGTTATCTTAGTGGAAGGAATAGCTAACAAAACATTTTTGCTCAGTCCTTTGTAAATGTGCAAAGGCTTCCTAAATGCTAATTTGTAAGTAGAATGCCTCTAAGAAAGAAGATTCATCACTGCACCTTAAAAAACACAGGTTCCGTGAGCAATTCTGCAGCAAAGTGGAAGAAGGAAGAAGTAGAATCCACAGCCCCACACCCATTCCTGTCATCCCTATCGCAGGGACAGAAAATGGAAGCCAGTGGGAAAAGGGATGAAAATCAGTGCCCCTGCGGAAGACTTCTGCTTTGTGGTCAAATACTCACTTGGGCGATTATTTCCTTTCCTCCTGTTCCTGAGAAAGAGAAGAATGTTTATGGCGTGTGAGGTTGGGAGTTGGCTCGATCAGGAATCAGGTGCACGTGACAGAGACTGTGGCAGATGTTTTCAGCAGGACGTGTTTTAGACAGAGCAGTCGGATATTTCAAAATCTTTGGGAGGGCTGGAGCAGTAGCCATCAGTCTGGGGCTCCTAGAACCCCCCAGAATAACACTGCAGAATCAGCCCACCCATGGAACTGCTCCCTCTGCCACTGTCGACAGTTTAGTCGATAGTGAATCAGGTCCAGCAGCAGATCAACTGAGCTGTTCTCTGGGGATCTGGACACTGGCTGCAGCCGCTGCCTCTGGCCTGCTCCGAGGAGCCATGCCTGGTGCTGGGCACGCCTGCCTTTCAAGTTCTGAAGCCCTGACCCTGACCTTGACTGTCCTGCTCGCTCTCTTACGGACACCCATGTGAAAGTTAACCTCTCCAAGCCTCAGTTTCCCCATTGGTGAGATGTTGACGGGTTTTGGGGAGACTTCAATTTGAAAACCGTGGACAGGGCACGTCAGGATGCTACCTCTGCTGAGCCATTCCCGTCTGGGCCTGGCAGTGCCATGTGGTTTCAGGTGTGTGGAGCTGTGCTCCTGAATCCTCAAATGCTCCCCTCTGCCTGTCAGGAGGCTTGCAATGTTCACGATGCTCACAGATTGTTAGAGACAGAGGGAATTAGTTAGGATTGCATCATTTTTAACATGCAAGGTCCCCTGTGGCTATTTCCCTCCTGGGAGCTAATGTTTTAGAAGGCTATGTCTAAAAGAGTGCATCTGCTAAGCAATAATTAATTTGTACTCACGCTTTTTAAAAACCAAAGGCATTGCACAAGGGGGAGACCTTCTGAGGGGCCTGAATTAATCAGTTTTCCTACATCGAATGAGTATAGTTTGCGTCTTAAGTTAAAAAAACCATCTTCTATGAGTTTTTGTTTCTCATTTGTTTGTCTTGTTCTTTTGTTGTTTTTGGTTTATATACCACATCTCAGTGAAATCATATGGTTCTCTGCTTTTTCTGTCTGACTTATTTCGCTTAGCAAAAACTCATAGACACAGACAATAGTTTAGTGGTTACCAGAGGGTAAGGGGGGGTGGAGGGTGGGAGATGAGGGTAAGGGGGATCAAATATATGGTGATGGAAGGAGAACTGACTCTGGGTGGTGAACACACAATGGGATTTATAGATGATATAATACAGAATTGTACACCTGAAATCTATGTAATTTTACTAACAATTGTCACCCCAATAAATTAAAAAAAAAAGCCAAAAACATCTTGATGTTTCAGTTTGCTTGAGTGGCCTCACCTTGGGTATATGTACAATTTCCATTTGGCTTTTGTCCCTACACGTTCTCCCTGGGAGAGCCTGAGGCTTTGGGAGCTGGGTTCATTGACAGACTTGGAGCCCCTTGAGCCAGGTGCGGGGTGCCCCCTGAGACATGTGAAAGGGACGTGGGGGAGGAGGAAGTTCCTCAGAGGATGTTGAAGTGTAGTCACCCAAGGAATGTAGGAAGAGTGCTCCTCTAGAACTTTCCATTCAGTCTTCATAAGAAACTTGTGAGGTTGGCACAACGTAATTGCCATTTTACAAATGAGAAAATGAAGGCTTAACGATGTATGTATTTGCACAGCAAGGTCCTTAAGAGGTCCGCATTTGCACAGCAAGTCAGCCGCAGAGCCCGGCTCCCGGCCCTGAGGCTAGTGTTCCTTCCATGGGCAGATGATGCTCTTCTGGCCGCCAGCCTGGTCTCCTGCGGCCCTTTCCTGCCTACCTGGAGTCCCTCCTCTCCCTGTCCCCCTTCACCTTTAGGCTCAGCCTTTTTTACCAAGAGAATCCTCACAGTCCAAACTGCTTCAGAAGAGGCACAGTCCAAGTAGAGACCCTTGGAATCCACGATGGCTATAACCCAACAACTTCCCACTGTGGGCTGGGACATAATTATTGTCAGTAATTAGAACTAAATTACTCTTGTCAAAACACACAGAATTGCAATACCAGCTCTGTGGCATCTTCAATCCCTTTTGTCCCAGTTGTCTCCCTCCCTCCTTCTGGCTTAATTGAGACCCATGTGGCCCCAAGATATCCACCCTCAATTGTGGTTTCCAGGTGAGGCGGGATGAAAGCTGGTGATAATAGTAGCGGCTCATGGCAGTTACCGTAGAAGGAAACAAAAATGCAGCTTGAAGTGCAGTGAAATTCCAGGAACTTGTCTTCCGTGAAGGCATCCTGCAATTACAGACGTGAATAAAAACAAGCGAGAAAGGAAGAGAAAGAGAGAGAGAAAGAAGACAGGGGGTGGGGGGAGGAAGGACTTCGACTGTTTCCTTTCTGATTGTGGTAGTAATACATGTCAGTTTTAGAAATTTTAGAAAATAGACAAAAGTATAAAGAAAAATAAAAACCATCCCAAATCCTAATATACAGAGGCAGTTGGTATTCATATGTAGAGTATTTTCTTCTAGTTAGATGTTCTCTCTCTCTCTCTCTCTCTCTCTCTCTCTCACACACACACACAAACATGATTGTTTCCTAAGCTCATTAAGAAGAACTAAGCGGTGTATTATTTTGCTTCTGTCCCCTGGCAAATGGAAGGCTGAATTTCACTTGCCCCCAACAGGGAAAGTATGAACATTTTTCCCCCAAGGGTGGATTTTAACGCTGGAATTCCTGCAAAGGAGGGAGGCTCCCACCTCTGAAGCAGAAGCTGGGAAGAATGGGCCTGGCGGGAAGAAAGAACAGTGTTACCTGCAATCTTTTCTGTACTGATTCTGTCACTCTGAGTTCGCAGGTGACCTGCGGGAGATGGCCCTGGAAGCCAGATTCCACTTGGGTCAGAAGAAGAATGTATTCTGAAACATTTTTAACCTTGAATTTGTGGAATACATTCATACTTGGTACACGGCTGTTCGCCTTGGGTGGAATGGTGCTGAATGTCCAAGATTGTAGAGCTGGCTGGCTCCCACTGACCTGGCGCAGTGCACACTTTCTCATCCATTCCGGCACCTCTCCAGGTGCCTCCGGTGGACCGTGTCTCAGCAGGTTGGCTGGGCAAGGTCAGGATCAACAACCGTGGCCTCAGGAAAGAAGGGGCCCCTGGGAACCTCTTGGCTTCACTGGTTTGGGTGGGAACTGCCTGGGCTAATAGTAGATTTGCCGCTAGAGGGAAGGCCCAAGATGGATGCCCCCACAAAACACGGGTGTCCTTTGTATACTTGGCTTCACACTTCCTAGTGGAGCGACCTTGTGAAGTTTGCTTGACTGCTCTGTTCCTCCGTTTCCAGAAGCAGGAGCTAAGTCATCTCCTTTGGGCAAGAGAGACAGGCAAGAGGAGGAGGTGAGGAGCTGCCAGGGAGAAAGTCACGGCTGGCCCCTAATGACGGTCCGTGCAGACTCCTGCTGCACACTCCGCGTCCAGAGGTCCCCGGCAAGGGCTCTCTCATGGCTCGTGATACAGGTGTCCTTGCCTTCTGTTCACGGGAAGCTGAAGGTTGTTATTGGCAGAAGCACAGCTCCATGAGGCATATTAGGCTGGTGGAGACTTCACTGGATGGCAAATTGTGCCCGTAGTTAGGCAGCTGCTGATGCAAGGGGCTCAGAATCTAGTTTCCAGGCTTGCTCGGGCCAGAAACATCTTCCAGTTGTAAGTGGTCTGAAATGATGTGGGAAGGAGAAGGAAGGGGCTAGGGCTGGGGAGAAGTGGAGTGGGGAGATTAAAGGACAGAAAGAGGGGATGAGAGGGAGAGCGAGAGGAAGGAAGAGATAAGGAAGGAAAGCAGGAAGGAGCATTTCAGCTTCACTGTCTCTGACTAGAAAGAGCACCAGACTTCATTTCAGAAGGCAACTGTCCTTGGTGTCATAACTGTGCAAAACTGTTTGGCGTTATCTACTAAAGCTACATCGACGAGGACTGACAATTAAGTTCGTGAACTTGTTGCAGCGATGTTGCTTACCTTTTTTGATATCACAGGGATTACTCATTATGAATTTGTACCAACTGGACAAACAGTTAACCGAGTTTACTATTTGGAAGTGCTGAAAAGGCTGCATGAAAAAGTTAGATGACCCGAACTTTTCACCAACAATTCATGGCTTTTGCATCACAACAAAGCACCAGCTCACATGGCACTGTCTATCAGGGAGTTTTTAGCCAGTAAACAAATAACTGTATTGGAACACCCTCCCTACTCACCTGATCTGGCCCCCAATGACTTCTTTATTTACCTGAAGATAAAGGAAATATTGAAAGGCAGACATTTTGATGACATTCAGGACATCAAGGGTAATATGACTGCATCTCTGATGGCCATTTGAGAAAAAGAGTTCCAAAATTGCTTTGAAGGGTGGACTAGGCACTGGTGTCAGTGCATAGTTTCCCAAGGGGAGTACTTGGAAGGTGACCATAGTGATATTCAGCGATGATGTATATAGCAATTTTCTAGGATGAATTCGCAAACTTAATTGTCTGACCTCATATGCCTAATCTGTGACCCAGGCAATCCACTCCAAGATTCGCATTGAAGAGAAATCAGTATACATGTCCACCAAAAGACATGTCCAAGAATAACCATAGCAGATCTATTCCTACTGGGGCCACACTGGAACAATCCTTGTGCCTATCCACAGGACGATGGTGAACATACAATGGGGTACCACACAGCAAGTTTGAAAAGAAAACAGCAAGAAACTACTAATAATTGCAACTACATGCTGTTTTGTTGAGCACAACAAGCCAGGTGGAGAAAAGCCACATTCTGTAACATTCCATTTTTTTTTTTTTTTTTTATCAAGTTCAAGAACAGGCAAAACTAAACTATGGAGATAGATGGTCAGAATGATGGTTACTTTTTATGATGGGAAATTAATTAGGAAGAAGCATGATGGAAGCTTCTAGGGGGATATAAATATTTTATACCTTGACCTGGGTGTGATTTATGGATGTAAAAACTATGTAAAAAGTAAGCCAGCTGTACACCAAACGTGTACATACTTTATGTAAATTATAACCAATAAAACATTTTTAGAAGGAAAAATCGTGTTTACTAAAGCAATAGGTGAAAAGCACTCACTGGGAGTTCAAACTTTCATTTTTTGACTAAGTCAGGAAGAAAAATCTTTCATGTGTTTATCTGACCCAGATTCCAATGGGGATTTTTGTTCTTATCTCACTAATTTGAAAAGCCTTGTTAAATAGCTGTGTACTGTAATCTTTGTCTAGTTGTTGCAAGCCCTTTTCCAATGTATCATCTTTCATCATCTTCTTCATGGTGGTTTTTTTCAATGGTGATTTTTATGTAGAGAGGGCTTGAAGTTTTAAGTAATCGAATCCATCAATCTTCTGTCTCAGCTGTTTCTTTCATTGCCTGTTTTTGTTTTCTTTCCAGTTTTCTTACTTCTGAGGAACTGATAGGCAATCTAGCTGGAGCAGCAGAGAGAGTGAGGGGAGGTAAGCAAAAGTGGGATTGGAGAGGCAGTGAGGGATCAGACAGCACGCGTTTTTAGACTTTGGAATGGATTCTAAGTGTTATTAGTGGTCAGGAAGAGACACAAGCAGAACAGTAAGGCAAATTAATCTGTGTGTGACGAAGGTGACTTTGGCTGCTAGGTGGGGAATGGATGGGAGGGATGCAAAACCAGAAGACCTGTGGAGACAATTTCAGTGGCCCAGGGGAGAGTGGCTGGGATTGCTGAGGTGCCACAGAGACGGAGAGATGGGGAAGCATCAGAGACATGGCTTAGTACTTGGTTCCATGGGACACGTGGTCTGGACATGGGGGGTGAGAAGGGAGGCGGGGCTTGGCACGGAAGTCCTAAGGAGTGGAAGATAGCTGACCCCTCACCTGTATGTTCCCCCTAGATTTCTGATTTCTGAGTTTGGACATTTGTTTGCATTTACTTTTATCTCTTTATCAGCACAGAATTTGTTTTTAGTGGTTCAGTTGAGGCTGCAGTTTTATTCCCCTCACCCAATAGTGAATCCCTCTGTAAAAATTTCCTGAATAATCTCTCATTTCCTCATTGACTTATGAGGTTTCCCTTCTCAGTAAGGAACCCGTCCTATTCCTCAACCACCTCCCTCTAATGATCTTTCTCCTTTTACTGTCATCACACAATTTTGATGGTTGTATGTCTTGATTCATTTATTTGTTTGTCAGAAAATTCTCTCCTAATCACTCTTTTTAAAAAGTTCTCAGTACTTTCCTTATTAATCTGTTTTGTTTACATTATTGCTGTTCCTCCAGGTGAACGTAAATATTTAATAAAATCCAAACAAATACCATTAGGAATATAATTGGGATTTCATTAAGCCCATACATTAATTTTAGAAGACTTAGTGTATAAATTTCTCATATATGAATATTTTTGCATATAGATTAAAATATGTTAATGTTTATTATTATTTTTCAGCACATTTTTAGGTGTATCTCATAGATCCTATTTATTCTTCAAAAAGGTTTTTTTTTCTCTCAGAATTTTATGTTTTAGTTGCTATTGTAAAATGTATTTTTTTTGTCATTCTCTCATGGATTATTATTGATACATGTGAAATATACAGATTTAAAAAATACCTTCTATGAAATTACATTATAAAACTAACTTAAAAGATATGTTTCAAAAAATTGATTCTCTGGAGTTTTATAAGAATATAATTGCATTATTGTACAACATGATAATTTTGTACAATCTTTTCAATAATCATATCCCCTCTTCATGTTTCATGCTAATTGCATTGCTGAGAATTTTCAGAATAATGCTAAATAATGATGAAAATGAACATCTTGTTTTCTTGCTTTTGCCTTTGGTTTTAATGGAAATTCTCTTCAGTTTTTCACTTTGAAGATAATGTTAGTAGTTAGGTTAACATATAAAGTCTTAATATGTTGGGGAAAAAAGAAAGATTCCTAATTTCCCCCCAAAAAACTAACTTTGGGAGTATACAATGTACTTTAAATGTTATTGACTATTTTTTCTTCCTCTATTAAAATTGTTGTTCCTATTTTCTTCTTAAACATATTCACATGAAATGTTGCATTAATAGATTTCCTTATAAGAAATGATCTTTGCATTTCTTGGGTAAGTCATGTTTGGTCCTTGTAAATAATGCTTTTCATTTTGTTGCTGGATTTGGTAGCTTTGCATTAAGTTTTGAAATCAGGAAGTGTAAGCCCCCTACTTAGTCCTTCCTTTTCAAGGTTGTTTTGGCTATTCAGGGTCCTTTAAGATTCCTTATGAATTTTAGAAAGAATTTTTCTTTATTGTTTTTGTTTTAATTAAAGTTTATTGGGGTGACAGTTGTTAGTAAAGTTACATAGATGTCAGGTGTACAATTTGTAACACATTATCTATACCTCACATTGTGTGTTCACCACCCAGACTCAGTTCTCTTTCTATCACCATATATTAGACCCCGTTTACCCTCTTCTACAGCCCCCCTCCTCCCTTATCCACTGGTAACCCCTAAACTATTGTCTGTGTCTATGAGTTTTTGTTCTTTCAGTTGTGTGTCTTGTTCTTTTGTTGTTTTCGGTTTATATACCACATATCAGTGAAATCATATGGTTCTCTACTTTTTCTGACTTATTTCGCTTAGCATTATGTTCTCAAAGGATTTCTCTATTTTTGCAAAATGAAAAGTCATTGAATTTTGATAGGGATTGCATTGAACTGTAAATCAGTTTGATTCCTTTGGCTTTAAATAAGTTATATATCCAATTATATATTGTTTATCTGATCATTTCTGTAGCTAGTCTTTGGTTTCTGCTGCCTTGCATTATGGTGGGTTAATTCCTCACATAGGTCCCGTGGTTTATGATTATGAGGCGATGTTTTGTGAAACATTATTTGGGGGAATTTTTAAGGTACGAATTTAAGGTACGGTTCTCCAAAGAGAAAGAAACACATTTGCTACTGCCAGTGGCTTAGGGAGGATTGTCATTCCAGGACACTTTAAACTATATATTTTATTTTATTTTTGAGGGTAATGGTCAAGGTTGTTAAAACTCGTGTGAGTATAAAATTAGTGTTAAGGATTCCCTGGGTAACATCTTTTGTCTTTTGCTTTTTTTTTTTTTCACATGAGCCTGAGCCAAGTCCATCCAAGTCCAAGAGAGACCAAAATCCATATTGTCTATTTCTGAGGGTGTTTGTGTGTAATTTTATTTCACCAAGGATGGCATTCATCTTAGGGGGTTTTGGCTTTATTCAAGGGTCTCCATCTGTGTGTCCAAGGTTGTGTCTTCTGATTATGTGTCTTGTCCCCATCACACATGGGATCCTTTAAAACACACTCTAAGTCACCAGACAGTGACCTAAGTCCTGAAGTAAAATTGTGCTACCGACTCACTTAGCTTTCTGCATTCATTCTTTTTATTTGGTTTTTGGCCTTTTAAGATTTGTATTACTTCCTAAGCAGCAGAACTATGCATTTAAAAACTCAAGCCCCATATTTTATCCAGTATTTCATATATTGTTCTGAGAAGTTTCTGGACATCTGGTGTCGTCAGTCTCATCATTAGAATCCAGGAATTACTTCCAGAGTGTAATTAAGAATTCTATTTTATTTATTTGTAATTCACCAATATCTGCTTTTAGCATTCATTTCCTCCTTTCTTGATGTTGATTTTGATGTTAGTTTTAAAAAATTAAATGCTTAGTTACTCTAATTGCAATATTTTCTATTTAATAATGGAAGCTTTTAAGGGATTTGACTTAGGTAAATGGTAGCCTTTTCCCATTGATTTTTAAAAATATTGTTCTAATTTTTGCTATTTTCTAAATAGCATGTAATTATAATTTTTATTCCTTCTTTGAACCAATCCTTATTTAATAGAATGTTGTTTAATTTTTAAGTGGTTTTCTCATTGTTTTGATTACATTTTATGATTAATTTCTAGCTTTAATGCAATGTTGCCAGAGAACATGGCCTCTACAATTTCTACTACATAATTAAATTCTGTAAACATCACATGAATGCATACAGAGGTGTTTTCTGTTTGATGTTAATTGTGTATATATATATAGATATAGATATATATACACATATATATTTTTTAATTTTATCATACTGTTTAAATTATTAAGTTTTCTATATTATTCTCTTCTTTTTACATTTTATTCTCTCAAAGGTGAAGAAAGGTATATTGAAATCTTTCACAAAATTGTGCTTTTATAAATTTCTCATCTAATATATAAAAGTTTTTTCATATTTTGTCTTATCTTTAGACCTTTAAAATGTATGATTCTTTTATTTTGATTCTGGAATTGCTATTTTATCAGTTTAAAATAACTTTTTGAAATGATTTTTGCCTTGAATTTTTTTCTGTATCATTATTAATCATTCTTGAAGCATAAATTAGCTCAAACTTTTCTTTTCCTGAGATATAATTTACAATTAATAATTTACAATATAATTTATAATTTACCATACAATTTACCTATTTAAAGTATACAATTCAATAGTTTTAATACATTCAGAGTTGTACAACCATTGCCACAATCTATTTTAGAAAATATTCATTAACCCCCCCAAAAAGTCCTGACCCATTAACAGTCACTTCCCATATACCCCCTAACTCCTGCCCACCTTCCACCCCTGAGCCCTAGACAAATATTTACCATGTTTCCCCAAAAATAAGGCCTAGCTGGACAATCAGATCTAATGCATCTTTTGGAGCAAAAATTAATATAAGACCTGGTCTTATTTTAATATAATATAAGACTGTATCTTATATAATGTAATGTAATGTAATATAACATAACATAACATAACATAACATAACATAACATAACATAACATAACATAACATAATATAATATAATAATACCGGGTCTTATATTAATTTTTGTTCCAGAAGACACAGTAGAGCTGATGGTCCAGCTAGGTCTTATTTTCGAGGAAACACGGTATCTACTCTCGGTTTTTATAGATTTGCCTATTCTGAATATTTCATATAAATTGAGTCATACAATATGTGGTCTTTTGTGACTGGCTTTTTCACCTAGCACAATGTTTTCAAGGCTCATCCATGTTGTAGAATGTATCTTTACTTTTTATTGCCAAATAATATTCCATTATATGGATACCACATGTTGCTCATCCATTCATCGGTTGACGGACATTTGTGTTGTTTCTACTTTTTGTCTAGTACGACTAACACTGCCATGAACGTGGTGCACAGGTCTTTGCACATGATTTCATTTCTCATCGTGCATACCTACCCAACCACGCACCCCTTACCATATTGATTTCATCAAGAAGGTTTGCTCTTTGCTGTCACAGTTATGATTTTCCTGTCCTTGTATTTTTGGTTACTGTTTGTTTATTGAAGCAACATCAACTTTTACTGAGTTACTACCATTAGCCCCAACCATTAGTCCCATGTTTCTCTGGTTCTTTTTCTGCCACATTTCTTCTCCCATGAATATTTTCATAAAGGACCTTTTAAAAGCAAACACTGTGAAACCTTAAACACATAAGAACATATTGTATATTCATTTTAACCTATAGTTTAGTGGAATATAAAATAAAAGTTCAAAATTCTCACCGTACCACACTTTAAAATATTATGCCATTGTCATCCAGAATCTAGTGCTAATTTGAAAACTTTGATATAAATAATACCAGTAAACATGACATATCACTTCCTATGTGATGGTGTCATTCCAGGCACTCACTGTGTGTTAATCTGTTCACTGCTCATAAAGACTCTTCTTAAAGTGTGTATTGTTATTATTAGCTCTTTTTATAAAAAAGGAAACCATGGCACAGAGAAGTTAGATAACAATAATACAATGATATGTTGCTAATAATTGGTCCAGCTGGATTTGACTCAGGCAGTCAGGGGCTAGAGTTTGACCCCTATGTCACATTGCTTTAAAAGCCAATTATTATCCATTTGTACTTGACCTGCTATTTCTCTCTATAAGCACTTATATTTTCCTCCTTGTCTTTTAAGCACTTCCGTTTCACTATATGTATCTACTGAGGATTCTCTTTTATACCTTGTTCGATATTCTATGAGGGTTTTCAATATTATTCTTTCTTTACTTTGGGAATATTTTTTCCCATTGTGATAGCTAATTTTATGTGTCAGCTGGACAGGGCCATGGGGTTCCCAAATATTTGGCCAAAAATTATTCTGGGTATGTCTGTGAGGGTTTTTTTTGGACGAGATTAACATTTGACTGGGTACAGCAGATTGCCCTCCCTAATGTGGGTGGGCCTCATCCAGTCAGCTGAAGGCCTGAATAGAGCAAAAAGGCTGAGCTTGTCTTGAATGAGTCGGAATTCCTCCTCATTGACTGCCTTTGAGCTGGGACATCTTTTTTCCGCTCTGCCTTCAGAATTGAGCTGAAACACTGGCTCTTCCTGGGTCTTGAGTCTGCCGGCCTTCAGACTGGAACTACACCATCGGCACCCCTAGGCCTCCAGCTCACCAAATGCAGATGGGACTAGTCAGAGCCTCCATAATCACGTGAGGCAATGCCTTATAATACACACACACACACACACACACACACACACACACACACACACACACACAGTTGTTTCTGTTTCTCTGGAAAACCCTGACTAATGCACTCACAATTTCTCCAAATGTTTTCATTCTTTGGTTTCTTTTTTAATCTCATTCTGGGATTTCTACTATTCCCCTTGTATTAGTCAATGATTACTATATTAATGCTGCATAACTGTCCACCCTAAAATGCAGTGGCATTTAATAATAAGCATGTATGTCTCATTCCGGTGTTCATAGCTCAGCTGGGATGGCTCTGCTTGGGGCTTCAGGTCTGAGTGTTGGTCAGATCAGCTCTGTTCCACATATCCCTTTGGGGGCTCCCGTTAAAGGGTCATGGCTTCTTAAGACATGTTCTTTCTATAGTGATGTGGTTCAGAAGCACACGAGGGAAAATCCAAACGGGCAGGCATGTTTTAAATCTTGCCCTCGTCACATTTGCTAACGTTCCACTGAGCAAAGTCAAGTCAGGCAACGGGAAGCGCTGTCCATGCAGCTCAGTGTCACGACCAGGCTGTGGGTACATAACACTACAGCAAGGAATGAAGCCTCTGAGCTAAGGAGTCCCTCGATCATAGCCAGCCTCAGGTCACACATGTAAAATGCACTCCCTCTCATCCCAAGACCCCCAAAACTTTCATCCCGTATAAAATCAGGCTCAAAGTTCAGAAAATTGTGTTCTCTATTATCAGAACTTGAATAGTACCTATAAATAACACTTTTGTCTTCCTCTTCTGAGCACAGAATCAATTGAAAAATCGTCCAAGGAATCAGAAGTGTGAACTTCATTTCAAGCACAGCTGGACTGGGAAATAAGGATTTAATCTAAGCTTTTTCGGGGGGTTCTCACTAAAAAAAATTTCTCACCTCACTATGGCAGCGTCAGAGTCTGTCTCAAAGAGTTTACCACAGAGAGAGATGTTGGCCAGAAAGGCATGTCTCTGTACACTCGCAGGACTACAGAGGGGAGAGAGGCAGGACTGAGCCTGCAGGCTGCAACCCCGTGGTTCTCAGAGTGAGGTCCCTAGACACACAGTATCAATAAGAACCACCTGGCATTTACAAGTGAAAATGAATGGGCCTCACTTAGACCTATTGAGTCAGAAACTCAGGCGGGTGGAGCCCAGCAATCTGTGCTTTTAGCAAATCCCCCAGGTGATTCTGCTGTTTGACACACCATTTAGTCCAGTGGTTCTCAACCCTGGCTGCACATTGCAATCACCTGGGAAATCTTTAAAAGCATTTCCTCCTATCCTGTGAGACTATGTTTGGGTCCAGCCTGATATTTGTTCTTCTGTAGGTGTCCAGTTTCTTTGCTCTCCATGTAGGCAGTTAGGCTTATCACTGCTGGGGAAGGAGCCCAGAACATGGTTCCTAGGTCCATGAGTCACGTGGGGACAGTGATGGTGAGCAGATAGGGTTCTGGGTATAGGATCAGATGTTCTAGCCCAACTTTGCCCCTCCCTGCCAATGTGACCACATGTAATTCACCTAACGTCTGTGCTTTCATTTCCTCTTCAGTAAAATCTCAACTGCCTACTTTCTAGCGTACTTGAGAGAAATCAAACGTGAAATAACATAAGGAAAGTGCTTTGCCAACTAAAAAGTGTTTAGACCACGTGTAAGCAGTTATTCTCTTTTATGCATTGAATTTGTCGAGTCAGCATCTTCCATGCCTGCACAGGAGGCTCGACCACCCAAGACCTGGCCCCCAGGGAGTTGCTTGTTTGTTCTGCTAATTGGAAGATAGCCCCAGGATAGCTTCCGCCCACCGTGTCACAATTCACCTTTCCCCTTATTACAGAATCCTCACTGGGGCGTTTAATTACTCAGCCTCCTTCCATTCTTTGCCGGCATTTTTAGCTTTATCTCTGGCTGGTTATTTCTGCTGGGTGGAGTCCCTAGCCATAGGCTCCAGTCCTCTCTGAGCCCTTCTGTGTGGCTGTGCTGTGTTGTCTCGTGGAAACTCTCTGGCCTTACCTGTTGTATGAGTGGGTATGGGGGGGAGGGGGCACTGAGGGTGTGTTGTTCTCTAAAATCACCCTGTCCTCTAAGTGACGGCAGGGACATCCCCACTTGCACAAAGCTCAGACTATTTCAGGACAAGGGGGAGTCGAGGGTGCCTTTTCATAGCAAGAGGAACTTTTCGTCAGATGAATATTAAGCGATTAGCCAAAGGCCCACGGCCAAGAATTGAGCTCAGGTATTTGGCCCGCAGAAGTCCGTGTTCCCTACTTGACACCTTCCTGTTGCACTTACTCTCCAGGCCGAGGATTAGGTGCAGAGACCAGGTCCACACACCTGCCCACTGAGTGTTAGGAACATATTGCCCTCGCAGGGTTGCTGTGTAAATGAGCCGTCATGTATGACTTTGGTGATGTTGCAGGTACTTGACAATGAGCATCTGTTAGATGCGTAAGATAATCAACATCTTCCCACTCAGCAGGGCGAGAGTTCCAGTCACGATGGCAGAGGCATTGTTTTTCATACATTAGATCGAATTCATGAACGACTTGACTCAGAATTATGACCCTAATATTTACACAATGGAAGGTTTTGTAGTTATAGATCATTGCATTGTCGTATTTCTTTGTATTTTAAAGTAACTTGTGTAATGGGCACCATAAATATTTGCTTTTCTATTATTTTCGAAGACGTTATTAGTGGCTTAACCAACAACCATTTATCCCCTTCCTCTTTGCCAATAAAACCGTACTTTTGTTCAAGAAGAAAAAGAGTAAAGCACTGGTGAGGAAAGAAGTCAGGACTGTATAAGAAGTTCCCCCGCCCTCCAAGGGTTGTTGGAAAATATGTATGGTAAATTAGTGTCTCTCTCTCTCTCTCTCTCTCTCTCTCTCTCACACACACACACACACACATACACGTTTATATGTATATGCATATGTATGCATATTAGTGGTAGTTATGTTCTCTCTATATACATACATAATATATACATACACGTATATGTGAATGTGTATTCACATATGAGAATTGACATGTACATATGTATGCACACAATAGATTCTCATTATTCACAGTAATTATGTTATATATACACACAAATAATATATACATACTATATATGGTAAATACACATATGTGTGTATGTATATATATGCATGTGTGTGTATATACAAGGTGTGATCACAAAATACAGTGAATGTTTGAATTTAAAAATTTTATTACGGTAATAGACACATTGCCATTAATCCCCCTCAAAATACTCCTCCTTGCTTCAAACACACTTATCCCATCGTTCTTTCCACTTTCTGAAGCAGTTCTGGAAGTCCTCTTTCGTGAATGTCTTTACTATATCCTCCATTATGGCAACACTCCATGTCACACATCGCTACTGGTCCAGCAATTTCTGTCAAATAAAAATATTACGGTGTGTTCTCCTCCCCCTTAGTCACTGGATCTGGCACCACGCAACCTCTGGCTCTTCCCCAAAGTCAAAATGACCATAAAAGGTAAATGTTTTGAATCGATTCAAGACATCGAGGCAGCCATGACAGCGCAACTAAAGACACTCACGAAAGAGGACTTCCAGAACTGCTTCAGAAAGTGGCAGGAACGATGGGATAAATGTGTTCGAAGTGAGGGGAAGTTATTGAGGGGATTAATGGCAATGTGTCTTTCACTGTAATAATTTTTAAAAATTTAAACATTCACCATATTTTGTGATCACACCGTGTATATATATATGCCACAGGGTGAATGGATAGATATTACATTGGGATTTTTAGTTACCAGTATCTGAACTTAGGAGGCAAAAAGTGGAATTGTGGCTGGGGTACCCTGGTATCAGCTAAACTACAAATGGCAGGCAGTGGAGAGATGCAGCAGGCCTGGGCATGGAGTGTTTGAGTACCACCAGGGTTCCCTTTGCTTCAGTCTGTTCCAGTGCACGCTGCTTCTCCACGTGGCCACCAGTGGGTTCTACAGTTTGAACCCTGTTGCTTCCACTTTCAGAGTCTCTCTTTTGCTTGTTTTACGCCTGGACCAATCAACTGAGAGTGGAGACAGGATAAGAGATGTGGTGCCCTGACTGACTGTCTCGAACTTGATGTAGTCAGGGAGATTGGGTTTGTGAGAAGATAGCAGCACCCATTTGAGCACCGTGGCTGGACTTGCAAGGGGAGAAGCTTCAGGAAAAGAAGGTGCTGTTCCCGGTGGAAGGGAGGGACTCTGGGAAGACCATTATAGGAACCAACAAAATGCTTTAAAAAGAGCTATTTTTATTTTATTATAATAATAAAATATTGTTCTATTTCATTACATTTGAGGCCGAGGGGATGCCAAGATTCCTCTAACTGACCATAACCCTGGCATGTAAAGGGTAAAGCGATGTCACATCTCGTTGGGGTCAGAGGCAGCACCACGGAGGAGGTAGCACAGGGCTTCTCCTTGGTTGACAAGCAGGTTGATGAGTGGGCTGTGTCAGAGGCAGACCCTCTTCTTGCAGGTTAGAAACGTGACAGAAGGAGGCAGTGCAGCAAGCCAGTCTCCAGGCTTGAATCCCATGTTTGCAATCTATTAGCTGTGTGCCCTTGAGTATGTATTTACTAGTCTGAGCTGAACTTCTCCTCCTTGTAAAGTAGAGGGTATCGTGTCTCCTTCCTGGGGATTTTAAAGAGATGAAATAAAATCATGCACTTAAGGATCTGGCAGAGCACGCGTTCAATAATGCTCGTTTCCTTCTGTTGTCAGGGTTCAACCAGCTAGTTAGTGGCAGACAGGTGACTTGAGCCCAGAACTCCTTACTTGGAGGCCATTCCCCTTGCCACCGCAGTTCCCGGGCCCTCTGAACTGTCATGCTCTTAAAATCACAGCTTCCCCGTGACCTGATCTGCTCTTACGTGCACCGTGGCTCCCATGGGCTCACGGACGCGTACGTGCCTTGAAGAGCACATTAGGGCCTTCCCTGGCTCCTTGCCTCCCTCACTTTAGACACAGTGATAAGAGCGAGAGGTAATGGAAATGCTGACCTTTGGGGACTATGTAATTAATTGTAGGCTGGTGCCATTAATACCTTTACCAATGAGCGCAGAACTGAGCAAGGACTTGTGGCACACGGAGGTCCTGTCTCTCTTGATTAAAGACGATCACTTTGAAAAAATGATTAGGACTCTAACGACATTCACATGAAAGGGAGACCTGTCCACTTAGGCTAATTTGGCATTACACTAACAACCGGATGAAAGACGGGCGAGATGTCAGAGCAAACCGATGCCAAGTTGTGAAATGAGTGTTTGCAGGTGATGTATTCATACAAACCCACTGGGTCTCATTGTCATTATGACAAAAAAAGTAACAATGTGAAATCAAAAGACGACAAGGAACTAACAAATGTAGATAAACTTTCCCGAGACCTTTCGAGTGCCAGAAACTGAGTACTTTCCATCTAGTATCTCGTTTTATCCTCCATTAACCCAACGAGGTGGGGAGCTCTATTACCTGTTATCCTCATTGCACAGGTGAGGAGTGTGTAGGCCAGGGAGGTACCCAGTCTGTAAAATGGGTCAGTAGAGGACAGTTATGCTCACCAGGGGTGTATGGAAGGGTCTTAATTCTTGTTTGGCAGTAATGTGATGATGCTGGGTTCCTGGCTGAGCCCTGAAAAGAAGCCAGGATTCGCTTCCTGCCTCCCACATTTAGAGGAAGGGATGTGTGATAACTGGGGTGCGCCTTTGTGCTCCATCAAGGGAACCTGTGTTTGCTCCCTTCCCTTAGCCAGTGTCTGCTCACAGGTTAGAAAATGGAAGTAGTTCTAATTGTCGAGGGTTGTTGGTGTAAATACATACTCGAGTCCCCCCTTTCCCCTGCCTGTGCTCTGAATCAATTGAGAGAGGGAAAGGAATCCAGCAAATGACGAGTGAGGTATTACTGTTATTAAAGCTAGATCAGTAATGTGGCTGGAATGAGTTGTCACCCTGGGCTTCCTGATACTCAGGTTCAGAATGAGACAGACTTCATCCACCAAAGACACAGGCAGGATTGGAGAGTTCTCCCCAACAGGAGGGGGGACTCTACAAATAAACTACCATGTGGTTGAACACAGGTCAGTCCCAAAGAGAAAACAGGACCAGAAGTGTGATCTATACACACTTGGTTCTTTTCCCAAGCGCACCATCAGAGCAAGCACTGCCCCCAGGGGAGGCGTGAGGGAGGTGTCAGCAAGAGGCAGGGGAATCACACTGGGGGATTGTAATTCATGTGCAAGGACACATCTGATTATAGGAAAGACTTCCTCTCTCACATTTCTTCCTCACAAGTGGAAAGGTGTGGAGGAGAGCTGCTACTGTGGGGTGTGTGTGTGTGTGTGTGTTGCACATGGGCACACGTGAATGTGTACCTACATCAATATTAATTGATAAATACTGACACTATCCAAACAGTAGCTTTACTAATATTTTGCCTTGACAAGATGCAGAAATTGAAATATCATCACAAAAATGATCTTTAAAGAATAGAAACTCTTAAAACTACAAGTGTGTGGGTCAGTCATTTGGAAGACCAAAGCCTTCTCAGAATATAAACATTTCCTCTCTCCCCACCCCCACCCCAAGATTTAGCATCAGCCAACATTCAGTTGAACTAATGTCCAGATAAGCCAGCTAATGTTGCTATCTCTAAGAGTTTGACGTAGGCCTTCATACTTTTGGCAGAGGTCGTTTAGAAAGAACAGTGGACTCCACAAGAATCAACAGGGGTGTGAAAAATTAGTTGAACCACAAGTGGAACAGATTGGGTTATAGTGACAGAGCTGGGAAAGGAAAACACTATCACCCTCTCCCCTCTCATCCTGCATTCATGGAAAGAAGGCTGTTTTGTTCCTATTCTTCTTTGAAATGAAAGAGAATAACAAATACACACTTCCAGCATCTTAAGATGGATTCTTAGGAGGAGAGAGTCCAACTGAAAAACTCATTCATTTCAATTAAGTAAAAAAAAAAAAAATCCATAGTAATGCAATGTTAGCCTTGCAGTAAAGCTATCGTTTCTAGAAAAAGGAAAGGACTACTCCTTAAAGAAACACTATCTCCCTCTTGACACGGCTTCTAAGAGACTTATATTGACCAGGCAAATGGAAAAGCAAAGTTCTATCTTTTCAGCAAGCTACAAGGTAGGAGAAGGATGAAACTTAAATTTATTTGTCTTGAATTTTGCTCACATTTCTCTGTGTCAATGCTTGGTGAGGAGGTAAAGAAGTTAGAACTGGGCTTGAATCCTGGCTCCTCTTACAACTTTGTTACTGGGCACTCAGTATCTAGACTCTTTGAACCTCAGTTTCCTCATTGATAATATGGATGTAGTGATAATAGTATGTTTGAAATAGACAGATTTCTAAAATAAAAATTAACCAGGATCCAAAGGCTAAGTGGTTGAGAAAAGGAAGGAAGGAAGGAAGGAAGGAAGGAAGGAAGGAAGGAAGGAAGCTTTGCTTTATTTAGGCAAATACTTAATGATGGCTTGAGTTGGATTTCGCTCTTAAAAATATTGTTGAGAAGAACATTACAATGGAAATGTATTCATTCTTCGCTTGACAGATATCAATTGTGCACCTACTATGTATTTGGCAGATGGTACGATAGTGACACAATTTAACTTCTAAGAGGAGCTTAGGTTTTCCTCCACTTCATTTTACTCCAAAGGAGAGTTTCCTGTGTGTCAACGACCGTCTTGAGCTGTGATCTTGGGGAAGTGGGGGGAGTGGAATTTGGAGATGTAAAAATCCACTTTTTATTGCATTGGGTACCATTTTATTTGGGGATTTCTTGTTTTAAATTTGGGGGATTTATGGTGCTCCTTTCCTTGTTCTGGTTTGGATCTCTCTGTCTCTGTCTGTCTGTCTGTCTGTCTGTCTCTCAACTGGAGTTTTTTCTTTTTTTCCTTCCCATGTGGCTGGCTTGATAAGACAGGTGAGAGGCTGCATCTTCTTGGAAGATGCCTCATCCTTAGTGACCCAGGTAGGAACTAGGGTGTGGTTCATAGAAAAGGGAGCTCAGTTCAGGCCATTTAGACCTACCCTCTGGTCTAGGATAGAGGAACCAATGGACTAACCTTGATAACTAGGATGGAGACCTGAAGACCTCAGTAAGGTAATTCCCTGGGCTTCTGACCTTGTAGGGAATAGAGTTCACATCAAGCTCTATCTGGCTTTAGAACTTATGGAGGATGGGAAGAGGATTAATTAAAACTCAGTGCAGCTCCAATGGGCTCCATTACAGATTTTTAAGCCTGGAAGTGACTGGACAGAAAGCAAAGAATGAGAGAATGCTTGGGAAAGGAAAAAAGAGAACTTAGAAATGATTTAGTCCATCAACTTCTATTCTTTCTTATTTCTCCTGCCATTTTACAGAAGGGGGATTTGAGCCCCAGGGAGATGAATTCACTTTGCAGCAGTCAGTGATTGGCAAGACTAAGACACGGAGTTTCTGGAATTCCTATCTATGCTCTCCATGGACTGGCTGCAGGGTATTTCCCATTAAGACTTTCTCACTGGCTCTCCTGTGTGTCCCTTAGTCCAAGCCATCCTGTGAAATTGGGTTTCTTCTCCAGAGAAGATTGTGAGGGACAGGATAATCATTGATGAGACACAGACAGGGTGAAATCAAAGTTGATTCCCAAGTTGGGTGGTTGAGTGAGTAAATGGAGGGGCCACCATTTGAGGCTGAGTACAAGACAAACAGGTTTGGAAGGAGATAAAAAATATTATGAGTTCAGATTTCGATATGTTGGGTTGAAATCACAGCGGATGGCTGAATTGGAGTGTCCAGCAGGAAGTTGCGTACCTGAGCTCAAGCGAGAGGACCCATCTAACAGGCTCTCCTCTTATCTGAAATCTTTCAAAATCCTAACTAATTTCTCAAGACCCAGTCTGTGAAGTGGTCCCTAATTTCCCACCCCCTCCAGCTTCTCCCTGTGTGCACCCATGCCACATTGCTTGTACCTTCATTAAAGTCTCCCGCCATTCAGCTGTGTGAGAATTGTCTTCACAAATTGTCCCTTGAAGCAGACTCAGCAACAGAGGCCATGTAGCATTTTGAGTAAGAGCACAGCCTCATAATAGAGTTCAACCAGAGCCCTACCGATGTTTTTAACTTCGAGTGATTTATTTCACCTCTCAGGGCCTCAGTGTCCTCATCTGTAAAGGGGGATGATAATCACGTATTTGACCAATTGGGTTGTGACATTTAAGTGAATTTATAAGTGAGAATTTCTTATAACAGCACCGGGCACATAGCATTTGCAAGAGTGGCAGGGTTCCCTTCCATTTCTAATTCCTTAAATAAATCTCTAGGTTCTCTGACCTCTCATCCATTCTGCAGGCCTCAATGCAGCATCTTTTCAAGTGAGTAAGTTCCTTAATTCAAAACCATTCTTTTTTCCTTTGGCTCAGCAAGGATCTTATGCCCTTGACCAGGATTCCCTGGAGGCTGTGTTTGATGTTTGAAATTTTAAACAATTCCAGAGGGAAAAAAAGTCTGTTTGAAAAAGGTACCCATTAAAGAGCAGGAGGGCAAAATGCCCTTCTCAGTGACCTGAGCAAAACCTTGGGGGATTTCCCTGACCAGTCCGCACACACGAGTCACACATCACGCATCGTGGTAACTTAAGATTCGCTTTGGAGAACAGTGGCTGAAAAGTATCTTTTTTTTTTTTTTTAAATCCTTCCCTGCCAATTCTGACTGACTGAGTTGGGGCTACAACAGAAAGGGTTTTGAACCATAACTGGCATGTCTGTAGCTGCAAATTCAACAATAATACACTTGTTAAACTGAAGGAGAGGTGTGAGTTGGCAGCTTAGAATAGATTTCATTTTCACTCTCGTCTGCTGCCAGGAACACGGCTCACCTGTCTTCCATGCTTTATTTCCTGGTGGGATTCAAGGTAGATGGCAGTCCACTCCATCTGCTCCCGCTATTCCAACCCAGAAGCTGATTTCCTTAACCCCTCTTTGGCCACCGGAAGGTTTGAGCAGGACCTTTGGTTCTAGGTGTGGTTCATCAGGAACCAGCTGGTTAGCTATTTCTTGGCACTGGGGTGCTAGCAGTATGGAGTCGGCAGGTGGACATTTTGTGTTACTTTTGATGTTGAAGAGGTAGGGCGGGAGGGCTGAGCATCACTGCTGTTTGGAGTCTGACCCGGATTTGAATGTTTGTTCTGCTGCCTTGAGCAAGTGACATAGCTTCTCTTTGCCTCAGTTCTTCTTCTTTGTAATGGACATGATGGTGAGAACCACTCTGGATTGTGTAAGGATTCGAACAATCGTCCAGTTCGTTGCCTGGCACTGGCGATGCCCTCAATCATGGTTTCTGTGAAAGGTATCCCAGTTTCTTAACAGCAAACAGCCTTGCAGAGAAGATGCGTGCACTGCTGCTAGTTAATACAGTACTTTGTGCAATTATTGAAAAAAAGAAAGAAAGAAAGGGTGCAATATGTGGGTGGATGCTCCTTGGGCCAGGGCCCCTGGTTTAGAGAGATGTGCAGCTGGATTTCAGCCCCCCCTCGTCCCTGCAGCGAGGTGCCTGTGTGCAGTGCACAACGTCAACAGTTGTGCCCAGTGACTCTGAAGGCTGATGTGCATTCTGGACTCATCATGGTTGAGCAGCGTTGCTCTCAGGAAAACAGAATCAAGTCAAGTCCAGACTCGCATGGCATTGAAGGGCTTCTAGAGTGTGACCTACAAGTTAATTTTTCAGACTTATCTTCCACTTCTTTCCCGTAGGAACATTTACTCCAAACAAACAGGGAATTCTTGTTACCATGAACTTGGCACATGACCATGCTTTTGCATGTGATGTGCTTCAGCTGTCATGCCTGATTGGCCATCAGGGGGCAGTATAACATAGTGGCTAAGAGAAGAGCCCAACTTCCTGTGTTTGTAGTTGCACCTTGGTGGTAAATGACCTGTGTCATCTTGGCCATTATGTAATCCCCTTGTGCCTCAGTTTCTCATCTGTATAATGGGGAGAATAATAGTACCTATCTCAGAGGGTTATGGGAAGGGTGTATATGGTTAATACGTGCAAGGTACTTTGTGAGTACTCAATTAACTTGAGCTATCATTACTGTTTCCATCCATTGCTGCCTCCCATGATATTGTTTCTTTCTGTCCTCCATAAAGCCTTTATAGATGACCCTATGCAGAAGTGCACTGTCCCCTCTCTGACATATGCCGCACTTAACGTTGTTAATATTCACGGAATAATCAGAGCTGTAATGGTTGTATATGACAGAAACCTAATTTGTACTAGCTGAAGCTATAGAAATGTCCCAGCCTAGGGAAGAACATGAATGTCTAGAACAATGGATATAAATGCTAATAGGATACTCCTTCTCTCTCCTCTCTCTCATATCTTTGCTTATTCTCTTCATATCAATATTATCCTCTCAGCTCTGCTGTATCCATGAGACTGGAACCACGGTCTCAAATAGCTATAGGCGCATGTCTTTCCAAATGGGAAAGACCCTCTTATTCCAGGTATAGGCATGAAATCCCCAGGGAAGCATTCTGATTGGCTCATCTGGAGTCAAGTTTTTATCCATTAACCAATCTTTGTGGTTACAAATATAAAGTAAGCAGATAGCAATTCACATTAGCACTGTGTGGTGTGGAAAATGTTTATGGAAACAGTTCGGATGACTGGAGAGATGGTAATGCCATCAGCTGAGGCAGGGAGCACGAGAGGACTGAGCTGGCATGGGAGGCAGCACATGATGAGTTCCATTTTGGATACTCTGAGTCAGTAGGACAATTTAGGTCGATGGGTCTCAGGGCAGTTGAATATATGAATGCAGGGCTCAGGGGAGAGCTTAGGACTAGAGATATAAATTCGCAAGTCATAAGGACATAAAAAAAATCATTTAAAAATGTCCAAAGAGGACTTTTACTTCTAAGTAATATGTAGTAGATTGTAGCAGACTCACATTCCCATTGCATCAACTAGAAAAAAATTTAGTAAATTGCAAAACTCACATTTTTAAAGACATCTGAGAGAGAGCTGTGAAATCAAAGAGGAATAGATGAATGAAAATTCCAAAGAGAAAAGAACCTTTTCTAGGTGAACTGACAATTACCAGCCACTTATTCCCTCAGGGTCCTGCCATTCTGAACACAGGCCGAGGGTCAGGCCTGGCATACACACACCATGGGCTCTCCTGGGGATGAAACCCCCAGAGACTGTGCTAGTCACGCAAGGTTAGTACAGTGGATTGGAAACTAGAGAAGCCTCAGAAGAGAGGCTAATTCTTCTCTATGAGATAGACTATTAGAAACACATGATGAATAGAAATACAGGAGTCTATCCTGAGACTCTTAACTACAAACCTACACTCACATGCAGTAAAACCTAAGTATTACTTAAGGGGAAGCATAGTTTTATTGCTTTTGTCTAGGATGGATGGAAAGAAATGAAATAAGCATCCCACCAAAGAAGTTACAAGTAGAATAGGTACAAAACCCCAAAGAAGTAGAAGGAAGAAAATAGTAAGAGAACAAGAAGAGATTAAATAGAATATAAATGTATAAAAAAGAAGATATACTCTGTAAATGGTGCAGTAATTGTCAACTTCTAGCAAGGTTGACACATCCCCCCCCAAAAAAAAAGAGGAGGCAGAGATAAACAATATTGTAACAAAAGGGAGCCATGACCAGAAATAAAACAATGATTAAAAAGAGAATATTATGAGTAACTTAATGTTGATAAATTTTAAAACTTAAGTGACATATCACAAATTCCTCCTAAAATGCGTATTATCAAACTGACCAAAGGAGAAACAGAAAAACTGAATGTTCTTATAACTATTCCAAAATATGTGGGTAGTTAAAATCTACGCACAGAGGCTCAAATGACCTTGCATGCTAATTCTACAGAACATAAAGGGACTGAGCCTTCCGGTATTTCATAAAAACTCTCTGAGTATAAAGAAAAAAAAAAAATCACTGACTTTTGGTGCAGGCTGAGATGGAATTAGTTCTTTGTAGCCTGTGTTTCCAATGGGTTATAACTAAAAATTTTATATAAAAAAATTAACTACCTGGGGATCCTGAAAGGTAATATAAGGCCAGTTGGGGCAAGAAGTCAAAACTGAAAGAATCACCACTACTGTAAGGGTAAGAGAATATTTGTAAATCACATATCTGAGAAAAGACTTGTATCAAGAATATACAAAAAAAAAAAAAAAAAAGAATTTTTAAAACTCAACAATAAGAAAACAAGCACTCCTATTTTTAAAAATGAGCAAAAGATCTGAACCGACACCTTACAAAAGAAGATTTATGAATGGCACATGGAAAGATATTCAATACCATGAATTATTTGTTGAGATATTACTGTACATCTATTTCTATGGTGGCCGAACTAGGAAAAATATATACTTCATGTGCATCAAAAAGAATGAATTTTACTATGTGTAAATTTTAAATAAATTTTTGAAAAAGTAAAATAAAATTATTAAAAATGTCCCAACTCTTTTAAGTTTTCCATACCTAGACATCAAAACTGTACCAGGCTATTATAATAACAAAAAATTACAGAACAATCTCACTCCTGAATATACACATGTACCCTAAATCTAACAAAACATAAAAAAAAACACAACCAAATCGGGTTTTTTCCAAGGATGGCTGGTTAGTTCAAAATTAGAAAAATTTATTATTATTTTTTTGATTCAAGTTTATTAGGGTAACAATGGTTAGTAAAGTTACATAGGTTTCAGATGTATAGTTCTGTAATACATCATCTACATATCACATTAAAACTTTATTATTATAAGAATTACATTCCAAGTTAAAATTATTAATAAATGATCACCTCAATGTATAAAAAAATGAATTTATCAAAATTTCACAGCCATTCATGATAACATTAAAACTCTTCACAAGCTTAGAGTTGAAAAAAATTATTCCTATATATACACAAAAACCTTACAGCAAACATCATACTCAGTCATAAAATATTTAATGCATTCCCTTTACAATCAGGAAAAAGAAGAATGATAGCTATCACTGGTTATTTTCAGTATTTTATTGGAAATTTCTAGTCAGCAAAATAAGACAAGAAAAGGAAACCAAAGATAAATGCATTGAAAACCAAGAATCAAAGTGTCATTGCTTAAAGATGAGATTTTTCTGTATCAAAAATTTCAGAGACTCTATAGAAAATTATTATAGTGCATTAGAGAGTTTAACAAATAAGCTTAGCAAAGAGAGTTTTCCAGATAAAGGATCAATATGCAAAAGTCAGTTGCAGTTCTATACATTAGCAGTAGTCAAATTGAAAATGCAACAACAAATAACATTTACAAAAAATTGAAATCACCAAAAATACATCTAAGAGAAGTTGTCCAAAAAATTTTTGTAGTGGAATCATATAAAATGTTACAGGAAAGGCATAAATGAAGATCCAAGTACTAGGAAAGAGGTCCGATGCTAATTTAGGACAGGAAAAGTCAATGTTATAAATATGTCAGTTTCTTCCAAATTCATCTCTAAATTCACCAAAATTCCAATCAATATTTCAAGGAGAAGTTTCATGGAACTTGATAGACTAATTTGAATAATCATAAAGGCTAACCAGGAGCTAATTAATAGTCAAGACACTCCCAAAGAAGGAGAACCAGACAAAGACTCACCCTCCCGGATATCAAGACTCTAGTTATAAAGCTATTATAATTAGTAATCTATTCTCCTGGTGCAAAAAGAGGCAACTGCTCTAAGAGAACATATAAACATTCCTTTGCCTATAATGAGTCATGATATGTTTCAAATCAATGGAAGTGATGGCCTATTTTTCAATAGATGCTGATTAGTGGTAATTCATATGAAAAAAAAAGTCATGGATTTCCACACGTCACACATAAAAATCGCTTCCAGATGAATCTAAGATTTAAATGTGAAAAGAAAATTTTGAAATTGTTAAAAGGCAGTATAAGAGAATATCTTTCACTCTCAAAAAGGGTAGGATTTTTTAACAAGATACTAAAATGTGCAACCCCTAAGGAAAAGTTGGATAATTTTGACTGCATTCAATTTAGGAATCTCTACTCATCAAAAGACACCACTAATACATGCGACAAACTTGGAGTAGATATTTTCAATATATGTAACAGAGGAACGATTAGTCTCCAGAATGTATAGTGAATGCCTATGAAACAATAAGAAAAGGCAAACCACAAAATAGAAAATGAGCACAAGACAAAATCAGGCATTTTATAGAACAGGAAACTTGATTGACCAACAAATACATGACAAAAAGTTCTTAAGTTCTCAAATATATGGTGATGGAAAGAGAACTGACTCTGGGTGGTGAACACACAATGTGATATATATAGATGATGTATTACAGAACTGTACACCTGAAATTATGTAACTTTACTAACAATTGTCACTCCAATAACCTTTAATAAAAAAATTTCTTAACTTCAGTATTAATCAGAGAAAGGCAAAAATAACTATTAAATTGAAAAAATTTTGAAGTCTAACAATACTACAGATGTGAAACAATAGGAATCCTCATTCATTCACAGAGGGAGAGGAAATGAGAACAACTGTTTTGATAAACAACTTGGCACCACTTACTAAAGTAGAACATGGTACATGCTATTGGCCAGCGTTCTACAACTAGTATATGCTACGTAATTGCATATTTATGAGCACTGAGAGACATGTAAAGAATGTTCACTGCACCATTATTATTTTAAAATTACAGAAACAATGGCTAAAGTGTCTGTCTACCATCAAATGGGTAAATAAACTGTGCTTCACTCATACAACATAAATAAATAAGCAGTGAAAATAACTACAGCTACAAGCATCAACATGGATAAATCGCAAAAAGCATCATACTGAGGGGGGAAAAACAAGTGGCAGAAAAATATGACATCTGTTTGATGTCATGAATTCAACTTCCAAAAACAGATAAGACTAAATAATAGGTAGTTTAAAATTATGTAATTTTCTTGTAAAATTATGAAGAAAAGCAATCAAATCGACCTTGCTATCACAGAAGTGAGCAAATAGCAGGAAAAACACACTGGCACAAGAATCAAATGCAGGGAACCCTAATCTAAATCGAGCTCTGACATGCTCAGTGCCCCTCTTAGTCTTCCTTATTTGTAACAAGGGTGTTTGTTGTTCGTCAGCTCTTCATTCGGTCTCTTTCCAACTGAGTAGCTGCCATCTGGGGCAGAATTTTGCCCACACTCAGCTACCGGGGTAGGCCCTGGTTGGTCCAAAACAATCAGGTTGATTCCACCTTGCTTTCCACCATGATTGGTTGAGCATATCACAGGTCTAAGCCAGTCGGCAGATGGAATTTCCCTGGCCACCTGGATTGGTACAGAGATGGCCCAGCCACCACAGAGTTCAAGATAATGCTTAATAATAGTGAGATAGAGCTCTCTGCTTTTCACTGGACATGAGATTGCTGCTTGTCACCATGGGGTGACCATGAGGTGGGTCAGCCCTCGGATGCGGCTAACACAGGAGAGCAGAGCTGAGACCTAAACAAACGAGGCCTTTTGTGTTACATCACTGGGCACTGGATGAGCCCGCACTGAAGCCCCTTTCCTATCAGATGAGCCAACCATCTCCTCCATTGATTAATCTGGTTTGAGTCCTCTATTCCTCGAAATTTGAAGAACGCTTACTGCTTCGTGGAGATAATAACATTTGACCAATTTTTTTCATGGGTTACGAAAGGCTCCGAGGTAACACCAGGAACGCACATAGAAGAGCGTGTGCAACCATATGTCTTTGAATACGTGTAGCATCTATTTCTTTTCTCTGATCATTGGGCAGGAGTGAGAGGTAAAGATGGAGCCAGAAAAGGACTGGAAGCAACAGAAAGACTAGGATTTAGAACACTTACCTCGTCATGCTGCTGTCACTTATTTTACTGATTTTATTAAATCCGTCTTGAGCAAATCACTCTATGTCTCTGACAGTAGGTCTCCCCTTCTGTAAAAAGGTCATTTAAATGATATGTAGAGTCCTTGAGCTCTATCCATATATGAATTGCGGACAAGATGCGTATTCATTTATCTATTATTCGTTTTATCATCTATTTGTAACAATGACTAACAGTTATTGAGCACATGAATCTCATATAGAAGAAAACCAGGGCTAGTATGTTAAATAGCATGGCTAAGGTTCCAGCTGTGTGGTGGAACAGGGATTCAAATTTGGCTCTTTCTGCATCCAGAGCGTGTGCTTTTAACTGCTGAATAAGTAAGTTGTAGTTCCATGCATTCGTTCAGCAGGCTGTGTGGAGACCTGTTCTATGCCAGGCCATGTCTTGCACCATGAGGATAGAGACATGAGCGTTTGACTTAAATGATTTCAAAATTGACAGAGGGAGACAGCCTAGAAAACAAATATATATTCATAAATATTCATGTCTTGTATTCCCCCACTTAACCGCAGCAGCCACTTAATATATATTTAATGAAAAAAAATGAAAAATGAATACATGACAATGAAAAGTTCCTGAAAATATAATTAAATTTCTGAAACAAAACTCAATCTTGAAAGGGTAACAGAATACTTCAGAGCCAGGGGCTCTGACAAGATTCTCTTCATGATGTTTCATGGTTTCTCTGGCTTTCTGCCCAAGACGACTGGAGTTCTACCTCTAGGGATGCTACTTGGTTATGCAGAGCTCTGGGTGGGGGATGTAGGTCCCAGGGTGGCCCGGAGTCTCTATCTTGCTCTTCAAAAAGCCAAAGAATGGATGGAGAGAAGCAGGTAGCCAGTGCAGTCTGTGCTGCCTCAACACGTTTCATTGACATGAGTTAGTTTGTGTGGTGGGTTAAGGACATGGGTCTGTGTAATGCACAAGTTCATTCACAATGTTTCCTAGCGCCATTAATGCTTTGATGTGGTCAGGAGCACATTTTCCAGCAATTAACGAAGACCCTGCAATGGAAGACAAACTTGTCTCTCGTACAGGCAATGGTTAGTTTGATGTCTTCAAAACTACTGTGCTTTGCATATATTAAACTTCTAGAGAATCTGGAAGGACTTTTCTCCCATATTAAAGCAGTGGATTCAGGAAGAAAGCTACACCCTAGGTGATATTTTTAATTTTACTGACATTGTTAGTCAAAGGAGACATAAGCCCCAAGGTAGAAAGCTGCTGTTGGTTGACCGTGGTCTACATGATTTTGCTGGTACAAAGTTAACTCCGAATTTGTACTAGGGTTGTTGCTGTTTTCTGAGCGCTCTGGCTACAAACAGTTTTGAACAATCTTCCCCGACCTATTCTTCCAATGAATGCTTTTATTTTTATCATGCAACTTTTACAACTGGAAGGCATTCGAGCAATTGTGTTTTCGTGGGTGTTTAATTTATAGGTCTCCCAGATTCCAGCCAGTCTTCCCGCCTCTTGTGATCTAAATGAGATGTGTTTTGGCCTCCATCGTAGTTTTCAGAAGTTCAAAGTCTTGTCCTGCATTTGTAACAATTCCCAGGGGATTTACATTTCTCATAGCTGTCTTTGGCGCTGGTCTTTGGCTTCCTTACTTTACAGGGTATGTCGCCCTCTACTACACGGTGTCTCAGTGGAATACATTCTCAACCCGCACAGGAACTCAGCCTCTTACACACATACATTCACACAGGAGGCTCTTTTTAAGCCGTCCATGTGTTGATTGACTTTCCTGAAGATGTGTCCGTCAGAGGAAAGTTGGGGCACAGTTTACATCTCAAGCCCATCACTCTCGAACCACCTCTCCCTTCTAGGAACAAAAGAGATTTCCTCTCCTTTATAGCCTTCTCTTTTATCTCACGCAGAGTGGCTGATTTTTTTCTTTGTGGTCAGACTCCTGCCACCATCCATGCTTTCCGAGGCCCACCTTCAACTCCAAGAAATTTACTAAGGTATTTCCCTTAAAAAAAAGACAGTTTCCTCCTTTAAAAAAAAATGTTGTGCCAGCTGTTAAGATAATGCATTTTCACTTCCACTCAATTTCCCAAGACTTTTGCCTTCTAGAAATTGTACAAAAGATTCAGATCCAGGGGCACTGGCTCAGATCAGAATCCAAGACTGTTTTTCTCCCTGAACTACTGTGTGTATGATTCTCCGTGCCCCTCCCCCTGCTGCTGCAAACCCTAAAGTCTTGTGTTGAGATGGCAGCATCACGAGATGGTGGAGCCTCTGTTAGCCTGGTGTCTGGGGGATTCCAGAGAGCGGAGCTGCCTGTAGGTCAGCTCTGCATAGATACCAAGAGCAGAACTAAAACATCATTGCTCCAAGTAGTGAGTATTGTGCTTTCTCCCCGACCATGCAGTCTGGCTTAACCTGTCTGAAACACATTCACCTGGGCACCACAACTGTTTCCTCTCTGTGTTTTCAGAGGCTGTTACATGGAAAGCCCCTTTATCATAGAAGATTTATTGGATGTTAAGTGTTTACAAGAACAAACATTTTTCTGGCATTTTTGCACGTGCTTGGCAATTGCATTTCGTATTTCTATTGCCCTTCCCCCCAAAAGCATCTTTTGCTCTTCCAAAAGGTATTTGTTATCTATTAGAAGCCCCAAAATTATGCTAGGCCCTGGGGTTTTAAAAGAAAACGTGATAGATATTCTCAGAGGGGTCTGGTGTCACTTCAGTGTTTGTTGAAGATTTTAAACTCATTGATCGATTCACTCATTATTCAAAGTCTATTCAGTCTTTCATGTACCCTGCTAAGCAGTCATAATTTAGCGGTAACCAAGATAGAAACACTCATGAACCTCTTGGAGTTTGAAGTCTAGGGGCAAATGCAAATATTGAACAAATAACTCCAAGTGTCAAGAATGCAATAAAGGAAAATCATAATAGTCATGACAATAACTGACAGGTATGGAATTCTTATCATACGGCAGACTGTGCTATGTGAGTGAGATGCTGTAACGTAGCTAACGATCACAGCGTTACTCCCCCAGTGTGATATTCAAAAGGAACATGATGCACAGAGAGGTCCAGTAACTTGTCCAAAGCCCACAGCTAGTACGTGGTAGCCGAGGGCACAACTTCAGGCCTAGGGATCCCAGTGCCCACACTCTTAGCCGCTCCAGTATTCTGACGGACTCTTCGGGGTTAGGGGAGGCTTCCTGGAGGAAGTGACGTTTTGGCTGAGACCCCAAGTCTGGGCTGGAATGGCTTAGGGGAGGGCATCAGGAAGCACATTTTGAGGATGAGAGCAGCGAATGTGGAAGCCTCTTAGAACGGAGAGAGCAGAGGTGTCTGAGCCTCTGGGAGAAATCCAGAGGTCCTAGCGCGAGGGGCCTTGTGGCCACCTCACCCTACCCAGCTCCCTCCACGCCCCGATACCAGCTCTTTGGGGGGACTCCATGATGTTCTCCGTAAGAAACCCAATGCTCCGCTCAGCCCTAGTCTTGACAGCACGCGCAGAAGCCACTGATAGAAGAGGACTCTGAGCCCCCGTCACCTGCGTCCGTAAGCCGAGGCTCTGCCAGGCCCGGTCACTTCTTCCAGTGACAGTGAAGGCTGCAGGGGGCTCCAGGGAGCATGTGGAATACAGTGTAATTGCTGAGGTGACAAGATCAAGTCTTCTCTTGGAAAGAGCAATCCCCAGAGGGGCTCCCAAGCTTCTGTTGTGAACTATAGAGAACCTCTTGTTTTTTTTCCACTTCAGCGGATATTTGATAGTTCTGTGGGAAAGAGTTTTGGAAGAGCAGAGGGAGGCAAAAGAGCTGTTTTATTTCTTTTCGGATTGGAGAAAAATGTGTGTCAAGCCAAAAAGATGAACAGAACACAGCCAGACTGTCAACTTCCTCCCCTCTCCTCCCCTCCCTCCCCCCAACCCTAACCCTCATTCTTCATCAGCCAAGTGACAACTTGGGGACTGGGGGAGGGGGCACCCGAGCTTCTTGCTCCTCACACCGCAGGCACCTGCGTCTCGTCAGGGCTTTGCAGTCCTATGGCATCTGTGGGTGTAACACCATCATGTCTCACTGCACAGTGAGGCTCCACTTGTTTGTTTGCAAACACTCACCTAGTCATTCTGTGGATGTGATTTGAAGGGATGTCTTTGATCAAATCTCAGCTGGGTGCCACTTCCAAATTGTGTGACTTGGGGCAAGCCTCATACCCTTTCCAAGCCTTGGTTTGGAAGAATGGAGAAAATAATAGGACCCCTGAGGATTTAGGGGAGAATTCAGTGACATAAGTTATGTGTGCCCATGTTCAGTCCATTAGAGGTAGCGTTAATATTAGAGTTATTATTACAATTCAATGCCAGGTGTTAAGACAGTTATCAATTAAACAATTAATTATTAAGCAACTGCTTTTGACCAGTGCTATGCTAGGCCCCGTAAAGATGAGAAAAAGATGGTTCCTACTCTTCAGAAGCCCCCCTGTAGTGAGAGAGGTACCCCACTATGGTGACAAGCATCCAATAGAATTGCAAGAATTCAGTCAAGCTTGCTGAATGAGATATAACTGGAAAGGGAAAGAGGAAGCAAGAAGCTAAAGGAGGGGCCCAGAAGCTGGGGCCGCCTCTCCAGCGGGGTGCCTTCCCCTATGGAGGACACTGAATGTGCTCCATAGAACTAGGAAAAAAACTGCCAAGAATGATGCAAGTGTCTGCTAGATGAGCGTGTCCCAGGGACTGAGTTTCACCCTTTGGGAAGGCTTTCACTGCATGGTGAGAGAAGGGACAGGCAGGGGAGAAAGCACATGTGCTGAGCCAGTAAAGAAGCTAATGTTGGAGAATTACGCCAGAGGCTTCATTTGGCTCCTTCTATGGAGATTCTGACTCCGAGAGGGAGCCCTTGACAGAGGGGAGGCCAACCAGGGGCATCTTCAACAGCGCTGTTTCTCGGCTAGGAGGACAAAGGCGTAGGGCGTATCAGGCAACGGCAGCGATGTAAAGTCTACAGATAGTTTGAGTATAGGGAAATTCAGCCTCAGTGTGGGGGAGCCAAGAGAATGTGGGCATAAAGGGGACACTTCTGGAATAAATCTTTCCATTCCTTAAGCCATGTATGTCTTCATCCATTTATTCAGCAGGTGGCATCCTGGCTGAACGTCAGGGAGAGGCACAGAGATGAGGTTAGGGTTCCACTTGGAGAACAGTAACAGGTGGAGGCCAAGTTATGGAAACATACACTTACTGTTACCTTTTGCTCGGAATACCTTTGGGAGGACCATCCTTTAAAGAGGTAACTACACCTCACTGTGATGGATGTTGTAAATCCCTACAAAGGAGACTGAGGGACTCATTTGGCCTGAGGAAAAATGAGAATCTGGAATTCATTCAAAGACAAGGAGATACTTAAGCTGAGGCTTAAAGGAAAACTTAAATTTGCCTCGTGATGTTTGATAGCGCAGAGTGTGGCGACATCGAGGATGAAGGCATGAGGCTGTAGAAGAGTAAGGCACATTTGAAGAATTGGAAACATTTTGGTAATGACGAAGTTTACCATGCTTTGGAGGAAGTAGAGAGAAAAAAGAATTGAGAAGTAAAATCAAATCTTGGAGGCCTATGTCCTTATCTGAAGAACGTGGATTTAATCCTGAAAGTGATGCAAAATACTGGGGATGCAAAGGAAAAAAAAGAAGGGTCCCTGCTTCTGAGAGGCCCACAGTTGAGTAGGAAAGAGGGACATAGATTTTAGGCAGGAGAATAGGGTGACCAGGAAGAGCCACAGCCCATGAGTTGTTGAGACAGCCCGTGGTGGTCTCTGCTCTTGAGAGAGGCTCAGCTTTAGCTGATTTTAACTCTCAAATCAAACTGAAACCAAGAGACCAACCGAGTCCGGGGTTCATGCTGCCTGCGCCGCTCAGCCAATAGACCGACACAGGAGTTGGGTCATAGAATAAGCGTTTATTATGAGAACACCGGTGGTCTGAGAGGGCAGTGGGTTAACACCTCCAAAACCTGCCTTAACATTCTCAGACTGGCGTGGGGTATTTAAGGGAAAATCTGGCTGTTCCTCCAGAGGCTACAGGACAGTTTCAGGGGTCTGCATGGAGCCTTTCCTCTGGCCACAAGATTCTCTGGTGGAGTCAGGAACTCAGGAACAACGATGGGAACAGCCTGGAAAGACTAGACCAAGAGACTGTGATCAATAAGCCTAAGGGTATTAGTCACAAGTTTCAGGGTAAGTTTTTCTGAAACAGGGCACTGAGTGGGACAAGGGACAGTCTGAGCGATGATCTATTGTTAAGCTCTAGGTCAAGGGTGGAGGGTGTGTGTGTGCCAGCCAGGCCTTGCTTCAAAACGACAAAAACATTCAAAAACAGATTTTACGGACGGTGTTGTGGGTTGCACATGGCACAAAAAACTTCATCAAACTTTTCCATTAGACATTTTCCCTATTTATGTCTATAAATATAAGATCTTTATAAGGTGGGAAAAAATCTTTATATCTTAGCTGTTAAATCTTTTCTTCTCCACCCCAGTAACATGCCCAGGGAGCATGTTAGAGTGATTGTGTGTGGTAGGTAAACTGCTTTCTAAGGAGAACAGTTCAAACTCAGGAAGGCCAGTTATATGCCCTCAGGAAGGGCATATTAACCAAACATGAACTTGGAAAGGATGGAAAAACGCCACATCTCAATATCCTGGGCTTGCCCAGCTCTCATGCCATCTTAATGCAAGAAGCAAACAGACCACTTTCTTCTACTCTAGATAACTTTTTTTTTTTAACTTTTATTTATTTAAGTGTGTTTTTCAATCTAGTTGTGGAGGGCGCAGCTCACAGTGGCGCATGTGGGGATCGAACCAGAAACCTTGGTGTTAGGAGCACCGCACTCCAACCACAGAGCCAACCGGCCGCCCCTCTAGAGAACTCTTTTCTTGGGAAGTTTAGAGAAAACACATTTGATGGGCTATGTTCACAGAAATGGAATTCTCTCCTTGTCCAATGAACATGGTTCCAATCCTTATAAAGCTCATAGTCTGGTGGGAGATACAGATAAGCAAACAGATGAGTTCCATATGTCATATACTGGGACAAGAGTCGAGTGCCATGGCAACACATCTTAGGAACAGTTCACATGGTCTCAGAAGATTGGCAGAAAAGCTTCTAGTAGGAATTTTCATCTACTACTGAAGGACGACCAGCAGTTTGTCATGAGAAGCAGAGCAGGGGCGGTGATAGTGAATAAAAGAAATCCAAGGCTGGGGAGAAAGCATGTGCAAAGGCCTGGGGGTGCAAATAAACATGGAGAAGAAGGGAAATGCAATCAGTTCCAGAAGTCTAGATCATAAGACAATGTTGGAGTGAGGCACATATGAGGTCTGACAAGTTCGCAAACTTATTGCAATGGTGTTGCTAACCCTTTTTGATATCAAAGGGATCATTCATTATGAATTTGTACCAACTGGACAGATAGTTAACCAATTTTACTATTTGGAAGTGCTGAAAAGGCTGTGTGAAAAAGTTAGATGAAAATGACCTGAACTTTTCTTCAACAATTCATGGCTCTTGCATCGCGACAATGCACCAGCTCACACGGCACTGTCTGTGAGGGAGTTTTTAGCCAGTAAACAAATAACTATTGGAACAGCCTCCCTACTCACCTGATCTGGCCCCCAGTGACTTCTTTCTTTACCCGAAGATAAAGGAAATATTGAAAGGAAGACATTTTGATGACATTCAGGACATCAAGGGTAATAGAATGACAGCTCTGATGGCCATTCCAGAAAAAGAGTTCCAAAATTGCTTTGCAGGGTGGACTAGGCGCTGGCGTCAGTGCATAGCTTCCCAAGGGGAGTACTTTGAAGGTGATGGTAGTGATATTCAGCAGTGAGGTATGTAGTGCTTTTTCTAGGCTGAGTTCGCAAACTTAATTGTCAGACCTCGTAGGTGGCCGGAAGGAGGAGATTTAGTTGGGAAAGGCTAGCTAGAGATAAAACCAGAGAGGCTAACATGGCCCCAATTCATGCACGGCCTCATAACCCATGACCTTCCCACATTTACTCTGGGCTTGATCGTGTGACTTGGTTTGTTTGGGCCAATGAAATGGCAGCAAAGGCATGGAAATCACTTCCACATTAGGGCTTGCTCTCATTTTCTTTCTGCTCTTTGAACTTAGCCATCATATTAAGACATTCAGACTAACTAGCTGGATGGAGAGAGGCATGTGACCCGGTTGCCCCCATCACTCCTGTCCATCACCAGGCATCCAGGGTCAGCCATCCCTCAGCTGACCTACCAACTGAGCACAAAGACATGAATGAGCCCAGATGACAGCACATAGAGCAGAAATGAGCCCTCCCCGCTGAACCCTGTCCAAACTGCCAATCCACAGAACTATGGGCAAATGATTGGTTATTGTTTCAAGCCACTAGATTTTGGGGTGGTTAGATATGCAATAATAGAAAATAATACAAATCTCATCTCCACCAAGTCCCTAAGGAAGCAACACATGCAAGAACCAATGGGAGGATATGTCCCAGTTCCACTTGATCCTGAACAGACCCAGTACCCAATGACCCTAATATATTCACCTATGGTAAACACTGTATTGAGCTGTTATTGGGTTTAGCCCTGGAGGCCCAAGTGCGACTCCTGTTTTTCTCTGAATCAAAAATCTTAGCAGCAGCATGTTTTCAGTTGTCTATGGGGTGGGGCTGGGGGTGTGGGGAGGAAAATACAGCTAAATCCTGAAAAGGGTCTGATTCAGTACAGAGTGGAAGGGGAGATGCAGAAAAAGGCATGGCTCTTGGGAATCCTGACCACTCAGGAACGGTGCAAAGCCAAGGTGTTGGGTGCTGGCCCATCAGATCTCCTTTCAGGCAGTTCTCCTTTCAGGCAGACTGTGAGAGTTAGGAAGGGGAGGTCAGCAGTGACAGAGAGAGGGCAGCGTTGCTGCTTCTATAAAGGAAGTGTTCAGAAGACTTCGTTTGAATGACCTCTGTTCTTTTTTTTTTTTTAATTTTATTAAATTTATTGGGGTGACAATTGTTAGTAAAATTACATAGATTTCAGGTGTACAATTCTGTATTATATCATCTATAAATCCCATTGTGTGTTCACCACCCAGAGTCAGTTCTCCTTCCATCACCATATATTCGATCCCCGTTACCCTCATCTCCCACCCCCCACCCCCCACCCCCCTTACCCTAGGAATATTTGTGACAACATGGATGGATCTTGAGAGTGTAATGCTGAGCGAAGTAAGTCAGACAGAAAAAGCAGAGAACCATGTGATTTCACTGATATGTGGTATATAAACCAAAAGCAACAAAAGAACAAGACAAACAAATGAGAAACAGAAATGACCTCTGTTCTTAACAAGCTCCCTCCAGTAAGAAAGATGTAAATAAATACCTTTAGTCAGGGTCCAGTCAGGACACAGAAGTGACACTCAATATTTCACCCAAGAGACTTTGATCAAAGGACTTGGTGACACAGATGCTGGAGAAGTGAAATAGCCACAAGAGAACAGTGAAGGACTACAGAGATGGTAACTGCAGGAAGCAGCCACCACCGCTGGGGTCGCGGGAACAGAGGGACATGTTGGGGTCACCAGAACCCAAGAATTGGGAAGAGGAGCCATGAGGAGCTGGGCGCACACCTCTGGGGAGAGAGTGCTGCTCAGGTGATGGTGATGCTTCAGCAGTTCAGAGGCCCCCATGGACGTGGGATGCAGGGGAGGGCACTGGCCGTTGCCAAGGGCATCCCTAAGGGGTGTGATGAGGCCCAGCCCAGAAGTACATGAAAAAGCTGGAGAGTGGAACCAGTGCCCGTGGCAGGGGAGAGGCCCTTACTGGGGCAAAAGTGACAGAAACTGCAGACAAATATAGAGAGAAGCAAGTCCTTCTGTTTCCTGCCGTGCAGGACCCCAGGAATACCCTCGACTGGCAGAATCTAATGAGAACCCCTGTGGTCAGGGAGACGTGTGGTTTGCAAAGCTCCAGGCTCAGCCTCAGAAGCACAGTAAAGAGTAGTGGGTTTGGGGCGGAGACACAGGGCTTTCCTGCCTCACAGGCTGGGTGTGCGGGGAAGCATATACAAGGCTTGTCACCTACATCTGAGGCTTCTGCCCAGGTCTGCGAAAGGCCAGCTCGTTAGAAGTGGCTTTCCTGAAGTGGGGTGCTCGGTGCTGGTGGAACTGAGATGAGTTGAGGTGGTATGGGAGACGCATTTAGGTGTACGCGGCTGTGGAATTAAATAACGTTAAGCATTCATGTTATTTACTGAGCTATCTACTGAGATAGTCGTTTTCCAATTTCCATATTTCGATTACGGCAACGAGAAGGTCCCAGTTTAGTGTGAGTGTATCTTCACCAGCATTCATTCTCACTCTTGCTGTATAATACGTTTGTTTGTTTGTTTGTTTTGTTTTGTTTTTTGTAAGGGGATCAAATATATGGTGATGGAAGAACTGACTCTGGGTGGTGAACACACAATGGGATTTATAGATGATGTAATACAGAATTGTACACCTGAAATCTATGTAATTTTACTAACAATTGTCACCCCAATAAATTTAAAAAAGAAAAAAAATATATATATATAACGTTTTAACAAAGGGAGAGAGCAGGCCTCAGGCTTAGAATTTCTAGCAGGAAGCACTGTAGGGTTTAATACTATTGTTTCGTCTGTGTGGCGTTTATTCCCTATGCATACCTTCTGGTTTGTGGAAAGGAGTTCCAGTTTTTCATTTACTAGAGATTCTTGTTTAAGTAAATTTATTTGAGTAAAAATGTAAGTAGATATAAACCAATGTAGTGAGTAAATAGTAATAATGGAGGTATAGGAATATGACAACAAAATAATCTCGAAAGTGGCAGGAAATGACCCATGCTTAGGAAAAACTACCCCGAGACCGTCCATTAGACAGCCTTTGACTGCACACTAAGCAGGGATACAATTAAAGAGTGGAGAGCTGTGAAGTCTGCATATTACAAAGAGAACGTTTGTCAGGTAACCTTGAGCAGGGGCTTCTTGCCCCAGCTCGGGGAAGGAGGTCTGGACCAGCCCCCTGGAGCCTATCTTTCCATTTGGCAACTCTCTTCCCCAAAAGCAAATGTATTTTTGGCCAAGTAGGCACAACTTCTTGAGAAACCTGACAGAGATGTGGCTTCCACACTCACATTTCACTTGTTCCCCAAGTGGCACCCAGACTTACTGGTTTCCTTAGAGCCGGTTCCCTAGTAAAATAATAATCACTTTCCCTTCTATTTCCTTCCCGGTCTTGCCAGCATTGTCCCATCAGAATATGGCCTCATGAAGGTCAGGACTTTGTCCTGGTTGCTGTTATATCTCCAGGCTCCAGGACAGTGCCTGGCATATAGCAAGACAGAATAAACATGAGTGCATGGATGAATAAATGAAATCGATTAGGGCTTTTCAAACTTTTAAAAATCTTTGAGTTCTTTCTTCAAAAGAAATCCTAAACCAATATGGAGCTTCTTTGGACATTATTGAGTAAGAGGCCCCAGCCTTTGTCTTTCTTTGGTTTCTTTCTACCCTCCTCTCTGGCAACACTGTAGTGATTTAAGGAACACATCTTTTAAAGATCTTTTTGTGGGGGGAGGGCAGTTTTGTTCATAGCAAAATTCAGAGGAAGGAACAGAGAGTTCCCATATCTCCTTGCCCCCCCACACATCGCCACCCCCATTATCACCACCCCTCACCAGAGCGGTACATTTGTTACAGGTGATGAAGCTGTATTGGCCCGTCATAATCACTCAAAGTCTATCGTTTGCATTAGGGCTCACTCTTGGTGTTACACATTCTATAGATTTGGACAAATGTATAATGGCATGTATCCAACATTAAGGTATCATACAGAGTATTTTCATCGCCCTAAAAATCCTTTGTGCTTCCTCTGTTCATTCCAACCTCCCCCCAGCCTTTGGCAACTGCCAATCTTTTTATTGTCCCTATAGTTTTGCCTTTTCCAGAATGTCATATAGATGGAATCATACAGTATGTAGCCTTTTCGGATTAGCTTATTTCATTTAGTAATATACATTTAAGGTCTCCTCCATGTCTTTTCATGGCTTGATAGCTCATTTCTTTTTAGTGCTAAGTAATATTGCATTGTTTGGATGTAACACAGTTTATCCATTCACGTACTGAAGGACATTTTGGTGACTTCCAAGTTTTGACAATTATAAACAAAGCTGCTATAAACATCCCTGTGCAGGTTTCTGTGTAGACACAACTTTTCTATTCCTTTAGGTAAATACCCTGAGTGTGATTACTGGATCATATGGTACGAGTATGTTTAATTTGATAAGAAACCACAAAACTGTCTTTCAAAGTGGCTGTGCCATTCTGCAAGGAAACACATTTGAAAATCAGATCTCCATTATACTTACAACAGCTCTACAAGGTGTTTAAAAGTTCAGTCCTATTTTGAAGATGAGGAAATTGAAATTCTAGGGCATGTCATGAATAGCCCAAGGACCTATAGCTATAAGAGACAGAAATGGGGCTAAAGCTTAGGATTTCACCATGAAGCTTGCTTTCTCTCTAAGAAAAGGAGGCAACAGCAAGCCCAGGACTCTGCACTATTCTCCGTCCCTGTAATAAACACTGACGTCAGTTCAAATCTATTCACAGAGAACAAGATCTCAAGCCATTTGTTTTGGGGTCGGTCATGTACATGAGCAACCATTCTGTTGAATACTTTTTACTGTTTGTTTTTTCAGTTGACAGTTGTAACACTGTATCTTCTCCATTTTTACACACTAAAGCAGTTCACGTGAGGATATTTCAAGGGGGTGGATGCCCCTGAGGTTAAATGATGTCGGTAGAACTTCCTTCCCATAACCAAGCTCATATTCTAGGACCTTCTCTCTCTGGGCCACAGGGGAATCTCACTATGGACTCCTGTGGATAACTCAGTGCCGTTAGAAGCATCTAATTTATCTGTTAAGGAATTTTAAAAATCAGAAGCGACTTTTAAAGAATCTTAATGTCTTTGAGTTTAAATGGCATTTAATCCAAATTCTTATTTCATTATCTTTTAAAATGGTCATAAAAGTAGATTATTCAGTCTAGGTTTGAATATTTCCCAGCAATGGCAGGAGACAACAGGCGTTGGAGGGTCAGCGTCCTGGGAAGCAGTCTATTCCATTGCTGGGAAACCCCAGAACGGGGAAATTTTTTCGTAACATGGAGTGAAAATGTGCACTCCTGTCATCTCTGCTCATTGATCCAGGATGTTAGAGACAAGGGATCTAATATTTTTGAGCACTCACTATCTGTTATTATGGTTATGATTTATATTCCATCTCCCACTTACTCTTCTTGGAGATAGTTACCATGATCCCCATTTTACAGATGGAGAAATCAAGGCTAAGCCCACTTGAGCAACCTTTCACTCCTTTAATAAAAGATGTCATTGGGGCTTGACTGTTACCGGGCAAGCATGTAAACTTGTACCCTTTCAACTGCCTCACTTCCGAGAGCTTGCCAAAGCTCTCAGAAACACTGTAATCCAATAGCTCTTACCATTTCCCCTTACCTATGCTATTCATATTCCTATAAAAACAGTTCTCGTTACACGTCGCTGTGCTTCTCCGTAATGGGGCCAGGGGAGAGGGGGGTGTTACACCATTTTCCTCTTCTCTCCCTCCTGTAGGGAAGCAACTATGAGAATCCCTAGGTTGGAAGCAAGCATACCCACCCTAAACATATTGACAACTCCAAATCCTCTCTCCATGCCATATATTTATTTTCATTAAGAGTCTCTGATAATGTAAACTCTACATTGTACCAGTGAGAAAGTGGCTGCCCAGATGGGTACATTTCAAAAGAAATGTTTGTAAATGGGTGTTCGCTTAAGGTGAGTCTACAAGGGGGGAAGTTTGAGTGTCTCAGAAGGGCAGCTGGGTTAATCCAAAGTCATCTTGAAACTGGCACCACTTCAGGTCACACAGATATACACTTTGGGACTTCAAAAGCAACTTGTACAGGATTCCAAAGGCTGCATAGCCAAGGTGAGCTGTCACAGTTAGTGCAACTTCAGCACCACGTACCTACATGAAAGGGTGCTGGGATGGATGTGTCCACGACTCAAGTTTAGGGTCAATTTGGAAGACATTTTCCACAATTTTCAAATCTGCTTAGGCAAATTAGTGTCTGGATAAACCATGACTCATCTATTCACTGGACGAATTCCTTTTGAATTCGGAAAGTTGCTTTTGAAGTCCCAAAGTCAGTTTGTTATTTTTTATTTTTTATTGGGGGACAGTGTGTTTCTCCAGGGCCCATCATCTCCACGTCGTTGTCCTTCAGTCTAGTTGTGGAAGGCGCAGCTCAGCTCCAAGTCCAGTCGCTGTTTTCAATCTTTAGCTGCAGGGGGCACAGCCCACCACCGTTCCATGGAGGGAATCGAACCCGCAACCTTGTTGAGAGCTTGTGCTCCAACCAACTGAGCCATCCGGCCGCCCCCAAAGTCAGTTCTTATTCAGATTTTCATCTCTGAAATCTATTTGACAAAAATCCCCAATGTGTTTTCTCTTGTTGGGTTTACATTCTTATTCGGGACATAGGGAAGAGTCACGTTGGCTGATTCCTACTAGAAGGAAAAGGAAATCATTGCCTCTGTTCTGTGTGATAGAACGCTTACAAACATTATTGTGTTAAACCCTTACAGTAACCCTTTGAGATGCATATTGTTGCTTTTATATTAGAGATGAGGACAGTGAGGTTAACAGAGTTTCGTTATTTCCCCCAGATTAAATGGACACCGAGGGCCAGAACTAGGACTTGAATCTTGGCATTTGAATCTCGTTGATTAACACTAGACAAAATCCCCCAGAGTCTAGAGAAATTCCTTGGGTCTAGAAAATTTTAAGCTGTGATCTAATAGTTAAGATATAACAACATCAAACATATGGCCATGAAAGGAGAACTGACTCTGGGTGGTGAACACACAATGTGATATATAGATGATGTATTACAGAATTGTACACCTGAAACCAATGTAATTTTACTAACAATTGTCACTCCAATAAACTTTAACTAAAAAAAAAGATATAACAACAAATAACATTATATAGCTTTTCCCATAAGCCAGGCCCTGTTCTAATTAGATAGATAGATAGATAGATAGATAGATAGATAGATAGATAGATAGATACTTAATTTAATTCAGCAAGACTTTAAGGTAGGCAGTTATAATATATTATCCTCCATTGTAAACATGAGGAAATTGAGGTTAAAAGGCTTAAGCCCACATTTTAGGTCCTACAACTAGTCAGTGGAGAGACCATGATTCACACCCAAGCAGTCTGGCTCCATGCCCTTAATTGCGAAGCTCTATTGTGACTGGGTTAGAAATACGATTTTGTTAAAGGAAACAGGTTATGCCCATGGAGCCTGGACTATTTCCTTCATTCCTAGAAGAGGAGTGGGGGTACTTTGCCAAATGACGATGACAGGCCAACTGAGTAATGAACCAATGAGGTGAGGTGGGTATTCTTGATGGATGTCATCCAAATATACTTGTTCTGACATCAGAATCAGCAAGCGATTTCCTGGGAGAATTTGTCTTCACATGTGGCTCCCTAAAGGCAGAGACAAACTCATCCTGGCACCTCCTATCACTATCCTCTGCCTATCAGCCGAGTCCCAACTCCAAGTATTCGTGGTCTTCCCTGATGTGGCATCTACCTCTCCACTTTCAACTTCAGCTTCCATTACTTGCATCCTACCTTTTTGTGGGGACACAGCTAAGAGTGCAGTTTCCAGGCTCTCACTCTCACGTGGAAAGGTGCTCACTCGTGTAGTAAATGGCCATCAACTGTGAATGGACGGCCATCAGCTGTGGCTAGTTGGCCGTCCACTGTAACCAGTGAGCCATTGGCCACTAATATAACTGCCGTGGCTACGCTAGAAGAAAATGGGAACCAGCAAGAAGATGGTGGCTGAGCTAGCAAGAGCGGATTGCAGCTAGCAAGCGAGACTGGTGCAGAAAGCCCCTTGTTGGGGTGCTGGCGGATGTTTGCTTCCTGTGTCTCCAACCCAGTCGCCAGCGAGACTATAGTGGTATGACTCCCCTATCTATGGCTCCGTGGGTGTTCCTTTTTGGCCTCACCATATCCTGCATTCTTATGTGGGGAGCGGGAGCTGAGACCCCGCCTGTCACCCTGCACGACACATGGCACAGCGAGGAGGGTGTGGTGTCAGCTGAAACTCTCTGGAAGGTAATGGAGCAGTTTGTGCGTATGAACAGTCTCAGGAAGACCAGGAGGAGCAGCTGCCGGAGAGCTGGACCCCCGTGGAGGGGTGGGAAGAAGTACACGGTTCCCCAACCAGCATAGGCTGGAGAAAGGGAAGGTCATTGCAGCCCTGTGGGCTGGGAAGTGCTTTCTGAGGCAGCCCAGATGCAGGACCTGTAGTCCCAGGAGGAAACGCTTGCTGAGTCCTCTGTGGGAAATGAGGATGAGGTCAAGGTCGTCCCTCATCCCCAGAAAAGCCCTGGTGAATGACTATGGACTATGGGGAATTGCCTTCTATCCCTAATTTAATGACCGCTTGACTGTTTGCTTGAGAACATACCAAACAAACAGTGGAACTGGCAGATGTTTGCTTTTGTATCTCGACCAGCCACCATGGAGAATATGTGAGAAAAACTGGCTGTGTCCAGGAAGCCGGGCTGTGCCCAGAGAGAGTGGCAGTGTCCTGAGAGCCCTGGCTGAGTCCAGGAAGTCTGGCTGTGCCCAGAGAGAGTGGCGGTGCCCTGAGAGTCCCTGGCTGTGCCCGGGGAGACTGGTAGTACCCTAAGAAGCCCAGGAAGCCTGGCTGTGCCCAGAAGGACTGGTGGTGCCCTGAGAAACCCTGGCTGTGTCCAGGATATTGCATTCACCTCCAGGGTCCTCACACAGGGCCCCTCGTGGAAGACACTTGTCACATAGATTGTGAGGCGAGACCCTGTAGGGGTGGAGTGTGGGGACAGAGCCAGGAGTGCAGTTTCCAGGCTCTCGGCCTCACATGGAAAGGTGCTCACTTGGGTAGTAAATGGCCATTACTGTGATTGGATGGCCATCAGCTGTGGCTAGTTGGCCGTCAGTGAGCCATTGGCCACTAATATAACTGCTGTGGCTACACTAGCAGAAAATGGGAGCTAGCAAGAAGATGGTGGCTGAGCTAGCAAGAGCGGAGTGCAGCCTTCAAGTGAGACTGGTGCAGGAAGACCCCTTGTTGGGGTGCTGGCGGATGTTTGCTTCCTGTGTCTCCAACCCAGCCACCAGTGAGACCATAGTGGTATGACTCCCCTACCTATGGCTCCGTGGGTGTTCCTTTTTGGCCTCACCATATCCTGCATTCTTATGGGGGAAGCGGGAGCTGAGACCCCGCAGGCCGCCCCTCACAACACCTTATTCCCACTAACCTTGTTTCTTGAATGGGCAGTCCCTAGATGAGCCGGCTGTTTTCATGCCTCCATAGCTTTGTGGGTGCTGTTTCCTCTGTGTGGAGTGCTCTTTCTCACCATCTCCATCTGGTAAACTCCTGCTTACCTTCCAGACCCAGATCAAAGCAGGTGCTACTCTCAACTCTCCTGATTGCCTCCAAGCAGGGTCAGCCTCTCTTCAGTGGCACTGAGGTTTTCTAGACTTGGAGTTTTGCACTCATCTCTTGCTTTGTACGCATTTGTTTGCACGCCTACCTCTGCTAACAGACGGTTAGTTCCTAAAGGGTAGGGATAATTATTGTTCATCTCTGTAGTCACGGTATCTAGAATATAATGAAACTAAGCATTGAATGGATGACTGAGTAAATAAACATAACATACTGAACATTATTACCTATGAATCAGGAGATTTGCTAAAAATATATTAGTTCCTACATTATAGATCCGGTCTCTTGTAAATCTGGGCAGTGTTAATCTGTCCTGTTGAGTTATATCTCCTGTAGCTATTGAGACAAAATTGAGGGTCTAATTCTGCAAAACTGGTAACTAAACTCTAGACAAGAGTAATTCTGACAAGGCACTGCTGTGCTCCGAGCAGTCAGCCAGACTCCTGGTTTGATATTTCTTGTCTATAAGCAAAAAGGGAATCTTCCCGAGGGTCGATGGTATCCTAACTGTCCTGTGTAATAGTCCTAAATGTAGTTCTTAGACCCTTTTATTAAAGAGCATTGTTGCCAGTAACTAGATTTGGAATCAGTAGCATTTATTGAGCACCTGAGCTGTGCTGAGGTCTTCTCTTATCCATTCTCCTACTAATCTGATTTGATTTCATTTGACCTGATCTTAACAACAGCTCTGAGATACGCCCAGTTATTTTCATTTCAGAGATGGGAAATCTGAGGCTCAGAGTAGTAAAGGATTTAGTTGAGGTGATATAGGAAGTCCCTGAAAGAATTGCCATTTAAGTCCAGATATCCTGACTCCAAGCGCTTTCTACCACCACAGAACAAAGTATTTGAGGCAACAGGCCCAGCTTTGCCAATTCAGCTGGATTGGGACAAGGGGATCTCCCTCTTGTATCAGGGTGTATTGTTTACTGAAGAAGGAGTCAGCCTGCCGGCAGGGCCCCCCAGACAAGACAAAATGTAAGAGTCTGGTGTAGAAGACATCCAGGTGCTCTGACCCAGTCATTCTTCTCTCCAGTCTCTCTCCGGCCCTTCCCAGCCGGTCCCCCGAATGAATCATCTACACTAGCAGCCTTTTCTTTTCCTCTCATTTTTTTCTTTCCTCCTCAGAATGGAGTTTCACTAAAAAGCAACTGCCCTGTTCTCTCTGCCTCCCGGTGGATGGATAAACTCATCTGACTGACGCTATTGGAAAAAGGCTAAAGCTGCTTGTTCCACCCTTTCTTCCCCTTCTTTCAGGCTTATCTGTTCATCCATGCACTCAGCGTCCTTGGCACGTTCTACTTTACAACCAAGAGAACTAAACTGGGGAGGGAGGTCAGTTCAAGGGAGAAGGAAGACACCCATGTGGCCACACTTCAAAGCCATAGTTTGTTTTCCCCTTGATTCTTGTGTTTTAATTTCTCAGTTGGTTCTGTCCGCAGGCTGGGAAGGTAGAGATGCTATTAACTGGCTCCCCAAAATTGATCACACTTAATTGCAATCACGCTTCTCATCTGTGACCTCCTAATTGCCCCCTCCAAAGGATTCTTTTCAGTCCTTACCTGACTTGATAGTAATGACCACTTCCATCTGGAAACTTCTCTCTTCTTTGTCTTCTCTTTCCTGGCCATTCTTTTCTTAGACTCTTTTATCTGCTCTACTTCCTCCCCTTTCCCTTAAATCTTAAGTTTTTGGCATCCATTGCTAACTCCTTTTATCAGTCTCTAAATTATCCTTGAGCAATCACACATGCTTCCGTGGTTTTAACTATTACCTCTTGTCTGATGACACTCGCCTTTATATCTTCCCCGACACAGAGACTTGTGGATGCCGCTACTTAATAGACCTCTCCATTTTGATGTTCCGTGAACGTCACAATCTCACACATGTCCTAAATCAAACTCACTGTGGTCCCCATTAAACCTGCCCCTTCCATTTCGGCGAACTCATTTGATGGCCCCATCTCGTCCATGGTGTCGGAAGCCTGTGAGTTATTCTTGAGTCTGTCCTCTCCCTCAGCTCTGCAGTCTATCAGTTGCCTATCTGGCCCATTTTACCTGCAAATATGTTTTAATTAATTCTCTTCTCTCATCCCTACTAGAGCTCTGTGTTCCTTCAAAACCTCATTATCTTTCACCTGAATTACTGCTCTCGCTTTCTATTTTCCTATGCCCGGCTCACACCTAATACATCATCCATGCAGGCACTATAAAGATATTTCTGAAATAAAAATAAGATCGTGGCGCTCCACTTAAGGTCCGTCAGTGGCCCCCTAACAACTGCAGGATAAGGTCCATGCCCCTTAGCACAGACCACATGCCCCCAAGATGTTGCCTCCTCAACAACCTCATTTCCACTTCACACTTGACCCTCTAGTCAAACAAATCTTTTCATAATCTCTACACATATTCCGTGTGCTGCTTCTCTTATTTCTTGACCACAAAGCGGTCTTCCCACATTCCTTTGCCTGGGTAATCCCAGCTCCGCTCAGTGACCACCTCCTTTAGGAGGCCTTCTGGACCTGCCTCCTTGGACTGAGTTTGCCACCCTCTTCTGTTCCTCCAGTTTACCTGTGCTTATCGTACCTGCCGCCCCCACCACACCCTACTCACCTACATGGCTCCTGGGGACGGCAGGAATCAGGCGTTACTCATCCTCAAACCCCAGATCCTAGGACAGGACCTGGCAGAAAGTAGGGACTCGGTGAATTTTAATAGAACAGCACTGAGGAACACTATTGGACGTTTAGAGGATAAAAATAAAGTATTTCAGTTGAAGCAATGAATGAAGTGGGATATAGCCAAAAGCAGGGCTGCTTTTTCTCTCTATCCGGCAGGACACACCAGGTAAGATTAAATCCAAGAGTCGGGCTTAGAAGACACCCAGGTACTGCGGCCTAATCCTTCAAACCCTCCTTTCCCATCTCTCTCTCCCTGCTCTCCCTGCCATTCCCAGCTGCCCTAAAGGAGGTCTGGACAGACCAGGGCCATCCAGGGTTCCCTGACTATCGGATAATCAGATCCTAACAATAAGCTCTGTCTTCCATAGAGTCTTTGTTTTGTTGGAGTCCTTTCATTTTTGAGCTCTTCCCAAGGGAAGTGAAGTGGAGGCTGTAAGACCAGCGTGATATAGCATGATCCCGAGAAGATGGCATAGCTGAGAAATCTTGAGCCTGGTCTCTCTCCGCTTCAAGTATCCACTAAAAGACCCCGGCATCAATGGCTGTCTTGGGCTGCCTGCTTCTGGGATTGACCACTCCAGAGAGTTCTGTCTCTCTGACCTTTCTACCTGAGGCCTTGGAGCTGCACTGCTTCATATTGGGGGGAAATTTCAGCTCCTAGCTATTTGCACTTTGCACATTTCTCCTTCTACTGTAACCTGGCTTCATTACTCTTACTGTTTTATTTTTTCTCTTTTTTTATTTATTAAACTTATTGGAGTGACACTGGATGGTAAAATTACATAGGTTTCAAGTGTCCATTTCTATAATACATCATCTATATATCACGTGTGTTCTCCACCCAGAGTCAGTCCTTCCATCACCATAAATCTGACCTCCCTTACCCTCTTCTACCACCCCTCCCCCCTTACCTTCTGGTAACCACTAAACTGTTGTCTATGTCTATGAGTTTTTATTTCTTTCTTTGTTTATCTTTTTGTTTACTGCTTTTAGTTTTCTATGAGTGAAGTCATATGGTTCTCTTGTGTTGGCACACAGTTCTTGGGGTCACAAAGTACTGCCACATATTGTGTTTCTTTCACTCCGCCTAGCAGTGGAAACTATTGCATCCGTGAGCTCATAGACCATATCCTAATAGGTCATATGAAGGGTGATTAATAAATACAGTGAATGTTTACATTAAAAGAAATTACAGTAAAAGACACATTGCCATTAATCCTCCTCAAAATATTCCTCCTCGCTTCGAACACACTTATCCCATCACTCTTGCCACTTTCTGAAGCAGTTCTGGAAGGCCTCTTTTGTGAGTCTTTAGTTGCACTGTCATGGCTGCCTCAATGTCCTGAATCGATTCAAAACATTTACCTTTCATGGTTATTTTCACTTTGGGGAAGAGTCAGAAGTCGCAAGGTACCAGATCCAGTGAATAAGGTGGATGAGGACACATCATAATGTTTTTATTTGACAGAAATTGTCATGTACCAGGAGTGATGTGTGACACAGAGCATTGTCATGATGGAGGATGATTTACCACACACTTTAAAACACACCTTCTCTCAACCGTAGCTCACACCCAACTGACTGCACCGAACAAGTTGAAACTTGTCACACACTGTCACTAAAGTTCGATCTGCTGCTTCCTGTGTTGAACATCCCTGCCTTTCCATTGGATGGCATTCAGCAGCAGCCTTCACTGTATTTTTTGATCATAGAGGGGAGTTCAGATTTGAACACAGGTCTCATTATTCCAGAAACTGTATCTTTCTATTAGTCAATGTGGGAAGAAAATTCAAGACAAGGTCTCATTCATCCATCAGCTATTTGTGGACACAGGCAAATTATTATTATTGTTATTAATAATAATAAAGAAGAAGAAGAAATAATAGTAATATTTACTACCCCTAAGTTAAATGCTAGGCATCTCTAAATTTATATAAGAACTTTTACTTTACAACACAATTTCCTAGTAGTTATCTCATGGTGCTTATAACACAGAAAAGGAAACAAGTACAGACATCTCTTCCTTTTATCTATATAGCACCCATTTTTCCACTGCACCTCATTTTCTTGTATCTCTCTTTTTATAAGAATGTCCTATTTTCCTGCCAAAGTGATTTATTTGGGGATATAGAAATATGGTCCAAGCTGAACCGATTAGATCTTCCACAGAGACTTCTGCTGGAATTTTTGGAAAGACTTATTTCCCTTGGAAATAAACTGTGACCCCTGGGTTGCCGGTCACCATCTTTTCCTTCACGTGAAAAGACCCTGTGTGTCTGAGACCTGGAGAGAGTAACAGAGTCTCGACTATTTTGACAGAACCCCAGGATCTGGCCTTGCCTAACTTTTGTATTTTTCTAGACTTTTTAGTGATGTGAGTCAGTGAATCAACAAATTCTTTTTCTCCTAAGGCTTGGTTACTTTGGGTTTCTCTCACTTGTCCCCAAAGCACTTTAGGTTCTATTTAATGGAGAGGTTATGTAAATCTATAAAGGTTTTGTAGCTTACAGTGGTCTAAACAATTTTGAAAAACACAATTTGTTTAGAAGAATCTTCTTTCTACAAATGCATAGGTGCCTCTGTAAGACTATATATGCCCAGGCCCCACACTTTGCCTAATGTATTATATATCACCTGTCTTCACTCAGACAAGGGACCTTGAAATGGAGTCACTCACCCGGCTCCTCCACCCACCTTGGCCCAGACCCAGCATTGATCTTCTAGTTTGTCCTTCATCACGTAGGTGCCTTTTATGATTGATTCAAGATTGGGCGGCTCCTCTGTCAAGGGCTTTGCACCCCCTTTCACAGCAAGGCTGGTGTTATTTATATCCGGTCCTTCCTGGACATTCAAGAACCTATTGATCAGTCTCCTTTCAGATTGAGCAGTCGACTCCTATTTCTCCTGGATCGCTCCTGTCGGTGGACACATTTCCCAGAGACCTTGATGAGCCGAGGGGTAGGTCATTTCACAGCTGTAGGGCAGTTTGTTTCAGGGCAGGCTGTGGCCTGACACATAACTTAGAAACTGTATTGAAAGCATTCATTTCCAAGTCAAGTCCAGGACTGTTCCTGCAAGGTTTCTAGAGAGAAATTCTTCTGAAAAGTGGATGCTTAGCTTTAAATATTTTTCAGAATGAAGAAAGAAATTGAAAGATGTTCCTTTCGAGTCTTTAGTTTTCCTCACTTCTTGAAGACATCATACCCGCCCTGCTGTCATACCACGTGGGAGCTACCACTTAAAAACAGGCCCCTGACGCCCTGGCCTCTTTTTCTTTTTTTTAACCACTTTAGTGTTGAAGCACCTGTCAAAACTCACCCTGCATCTTTGGACTTTTTATGTGATTCTCCTGGTCTCTTTGAGATGCCCATCATTATGCCACTTGCAAGCTGTTTTATGGCTCGCTTCTCATTCTGTGGTGTTTCCTGAAATCATCTGGATGCATCCTGATGCATTGCAACATAAGACGACAAACGCAGACCCTCAGGTTGCAGCTCTGTGGTTTATCTCGGCATGGTCGGGCATGTTTCATTCCATCAGCTGAGGTTCCGGTAGTTGCCACGGCCCTGGTTTTGAGGACTGTTCTGAGGTTTCTTGCTCAGTAGAAATTTGGACAGTGCCTCTGGCCTTGCTGTTCTCCCCAACCTAGCCCCCATACATACACCCAGTCCATTCTAGCCACTGTGCCTTGTACCTGCCTAAGTTCCCCAGAATAGCATTTCTTATTCTGTTCGCCATGGCCTGAATCTCAGTGGAAGCTTCCCAGAGGGAAGAGTTCCTACATGTTGGCCTTTGGAATAACCATGTTGTATTACATGTTGTATTAGTCAGGATTCTTCAGAGAAATAGAACCAACAGAATGTATGAGTGTGTGTGTGTGTGTGTGTGTGTGTGTGTGTGTGTATGAGAGAGAGAGAGAGAGAGAGAGAGACAGACAGACAGAGACAGAGAGAGAGAGACAGAGACAGAGAGAGAGACAGAGACAGAGAGAGACAGAGAGAGAGATCTAGATCTTGCTAGATCTAGGTCTATCTGGATCTAGATGATAGATAGATAGATAGATAGATAGATAGATAGATAGATAGATAGCTATAGAGACAGATATAGAGACAGACAGAGGTAGCAATAAGAGACAGGTAGAGAGAGAGATATAGATATAGGAGATTGATTTATTATTGTAAGACATTGGCTCGTGTGGTTATGGAGGGTGACTGGTCCCAAGACCTGCGTTGGGCGAGCTGGAGGCCCAGGAGAGCTGGCGGTGTTCTAGTCTGAGGCTAAAGTTATAGCCTGAAAGCTGCAGGCTCAAGACCCAAGAAGAGCTGGTTTTTCAGCTCAAGTCTGAAGACAAGGAAAGCAGCCGTGTCCCAGCTCGAAGGCAGTCAAGCAGAAGGAGTTTTTCTCCCCTTGTGGGAGGGTCAGCCTTTTGATGATTGAGGCCTTCCGTTGATTGGGTGGCGTGCACTCACATTGGTGAGGGCAGTCTGCTTTACGCACTCTCCTGATCCAAATGCTAATCTCATCCGAAATGCTCTCACAGCCACAACCAGAACCATGTTTGGCCAAACGTCTGGACATCCTATGACCCAGCAAGTTGACACACAAAAGTAACCACCATACATGGTAATGAGGATAATAATGTTTCCTTCCATGTACATTGTACAATGCAACCTGCAAAGACACTTTCACCTTTTTAAATGCTATTTTATCCTCAAAAGCCATGTGCTGAGACAGAACTTCCTGTCCCCTTTTCTTATATGTGGAAACTTAAGCTGACAAAACTCTAGGGCAAGGCTTATTTAGTCGTTTGTCTTCTATATGCCAGATACTGTGTCAGACATTAAAGATTCAAAAATACAGTAAAAGCCAATTCACCATCACTCTACCAATAGTGCCACAGGGGTTCGGGAAAAATTGGCTCTGTGTTAGTCTGGGCCTGGCTAGACTAGAGATGGCAGAACACGAGCTGTATGTTGAAGAATGGTTAGTGAAGTATCCGGACAAGTTGGCTGGCAGATCAGAGGTGACTGAGAAGCTTGAAAGGGAGCAGTGAAGTCATCTCGGTTTGCGATAGTGATGGAGGAAGATGGAGGAAGCAGTGGGTGTGCTGGTATCTGACGCACGTTTTCAGAAAGTTTCAAGAGGAGCTAAGTTGAGATTCTGGACGGGAGGATAGCTGAAAGTGAACTGGAGAGCTCGCAAAGCTGTCATTTCTGCCCTGACAGCTCAGAGTCTGCAGATTAGACCTTTCCCCACTCACTTTCAATTAATAAATCCTGCTCATGCTGTCTCCTAAATATCTCTTCAATCTGTTGCCTTCTCTTCCTCCCCAGGGCCACTTCTTTAATTCAGATCCTTCTTATCTTGACTAATGCAATAATATTCTGCTTCCCTTTCTACCTCCTCCAAGCTTTTCTCTACCCAGTCACCAATAAATATTCTAAAATGTGGTTGAAAATTTTGCCTATTTTACTATTATGTATTATGTTACTTACATACACACACGTGTGTACAGTTTTGTGATATGTATATCTCAACGTTTTGGTAGGGTTGGGATGATTTCCTAGGCAGGATCCAGGCTTCCTGGGCCCCTAACTAATACCGTATCATATTATAAAAAACTCCCCTTTCATCTCTAACATGAAATGTATGCAGGGTGCTTAGCACAGTACCTGCCACATGACTTTGTGCTCGCTAAATGATTGTTGTTTTACTTACCGATTTCTGTTTTGCTTGCTCATTAGTTAATGGCTCCTGAACACCTATAGTTTGAAGCCCTGTAGCCTTTCTCGATGAGGCTTCAAACCAGTTTTCCACTCTCATCTTCCATCTGTCAATCCCATGCTCCCTGTGTTCTACCCTTATTGAAGAACTAATAGGTACTTGGTCCATTGTGAAGGTGCAGACCTCCATGTCTTTACACATGTTATGGGGTGTGTGTGAGAGAGAGAGAGAAACAGAGACAGAGACAGAGAAAGAGAGAGACAGAGAGACAGAGAGAGAGAGGGAGAAAGAGAGAGAGAGAGAGAGAGTCTGTGTGATGCTTTGGGGAATGTCTGGAAGTCTTGTACTGAGTCTCAAAAACACAATTCAAATGTTACCTCTCTAAGAAGCCTTTCCTGATTGCTCTGAGCAAAATTAAGGAGTCTCCTCTGTCTTACCACTCTACCTAGTGCATACTGTTCAGATGCAAGATTGTTTTACCTAATGATGTTTTCTGTATCTGATTTGATGTCTACCTGCCCTCTTACTTGAGCAACTCTGCATAGTAGGCAGTATGGCTCACAAGGGAAATGTTTTACATCAGATGAGGACAATGTATCAATATTAAGGGAAGATACGTAAGACACATGAGTGAAGGTGTGTGTGTGGGGGAGTATATAGGCAGATGGAGCATCAGAAAATAAGGAAGGGAAACAGCCCTGTTTATACCCTGTGATCACAAAAGTGAGATCAGACCTACATGTGTACTGAATTTGTCCCAATAAAGCAGGAGATACAGATGGAAGAAAGCTGTATCCTGGTAATAGAGCCACCCCATGATAATGATATTGAAATAAGGAACCCATCCATAGTTCATGAAATAAATCTTAACTAGACACGAGCTCCTAAGGTTCTGCCCAGATACATTTTGGAAGCAGGTCCAGGGAGGTATTTGGCAAGGATTTGTGCAGCAAAGAAGGAACTCAGGAGGAGAAGAATTTGAACCATGTGTAAAGTGACCGACATTTTAATAACCTTCTTGGGTAAACAACCGATTTTTGTTGTGGTCAGTATAAATATCAAAATAAATGTATTGGGAATCCTCATATCACAAATGCGTCTCCCAGCACCACCATATGTGGAGGGACGTTGGGCTGCAGGGACACCTTCTTCTCGTGGCCCATTAAGTGGCTTGGGACTGGAGACATTGGAGTAGCCTGTGGTTTATGTCCTCTCCCAGCATCCTGCTTGTAGGCCGAAGTATATGGACCTCTTAGAAGAGGTAGAGAGAACTTTAGAAATGAGTCAAAAATTTTAATCTTTACATCTGATTAACAACTCAAAAACTAAGTCAGAATAGCTCAGAGACATGACTGACTGATAACATGTACTGTCAGGAAGGCTAAAACCCTAAATATGTGGCATCTTACCTAAAGAAGTATCTACCCTATGTAGTACACCTGAAATTAGTATAAAATAATACTGAATGTCAACTGTAATTGAAAAACTACAAAAGGAGGGAAAAGATAAAAGGGAATAAGAGGTCTAAATTTCCAGGTATAAAATAGGTAAGTCATCGGGATGTAATGTACTACACGGGGAATATAGTCAATAATATTGTGATAACATGGTACAGTGTCAGATGGTTGCTGGACTTATCATGGTGATCACTTCTTTAGCATAGGGAATATCATAAATAATGTGGTAATATGTAACTATGTATCGTGCCAGGTGGGCGCTGTTGAATAACTATAATGTACACCTGGAACTAATATAGTATTGTACGAGGTCTGACAATTAAGTTTGCAAACTCATCCTAAAAAAAGTGCTACATCTCTTATTGCTGAATATCACTACAGTCACCTTTGAAGTACTTCCCTTGGGAAGCTATGCACTGATGCCAGTGCCTAGTCCACCCTTCAAAGCAATTTTGGAACTCTTTTTCTGGAATGGCCATCAGAGCTGTCATCGTATTACCCTTGATGTCCTGAATGTCATAAAAATGTTTTCCTTTCAATATTTCCTTTATCTTCAGATAAAGAAAGAAGTCATTGGGGCCAGATCAGGTGAATAGGGAGGGTGTTCCAATACAGTTATTTGCTTACTGGCTAAAAACTCCCTCACAGACAGTGCCCTGTGAGCTGGTGCATTGTCGTGATGCAAGAGCCATGAATTGTTGGTGAAAAGGTCAGGTCGTCTAACTTTTCACGTAGCCTTTTCAGCACTTCCAAAAAGTAAACTTGGTTAACTGTTTGTCCAGTTGGTACAAATTCATAATGAATAATCCCTCTGATATCAAAAGAAGTTAGCAACATCATTGCAACAAGTTTGCAAACTTAATTGTCAGACCTGGTATGTGTAAAATCCATTAGTGTAGACAAAACTGGTCAGTGTTTTTAGGCTGCAGTATTCTTAGCGTTTAAGAGAACAGGTGTTAGGTTCTAGGAGATCTAAATTCAGACTGTGCCCCTACAATTTCCCAGCCCTGTGAATTTGGGTGGGTTATTTCATTTTTCTGAGCTGCAGTGTCCTGACTGACTCACTAGGTCTCTCTCTACTTTGCAGGATTGTTGTATGGATTCAAGTTTGTAAAAAACATGTAACATAGTGATATGTACTATGGACCATAGAAAATGTTCTGTATGAACTTACTATGTTATAGTCATGATGCACGTTGATACCTGTAGCAGGCAAACAGTGCCTTAGGAAATATTAATTAAAAAAAAATCAAGATTCAAAATTACATACACAGAATGATTAAGATTGTGCAAACACCAAAAATGAAAGTAACTGCATAGAAAAAGACTGCAGGGAAATGTATCAAAATTGTTTTAGAGTTCGCCTTTAGAGGGGGTGTCCCTTTTCACTCTTTGGTATTTTCTAAATCTTCTGTGATCAGCACGTAATATTTTATTAACGGGAAAATTTAATTTTATGTACCCTTTTAAACTGTATGCTTCTGTTGCCTTAATCCTTACAGGAAATGAATAGAAGTATTTGGGGGGGGGGGGAATTTGCCAGTAAAATGTCAGTTTTACTAAATATTAGCAAATTTGCCTGGCAACTACTTCACTGAGTAGTGCAGGTTCCTGAAAGCACCTCAAGGTGAGGTGGGGAAGATGACGAGCTGGGACTCCAGCACATCCTAAGGGTTCTAGAAGGATGCAAAATGTGAATTCATCTTCGTGCTCAATCCCGTGATTGAACTAAGAAATCTCCAGGCTCTGATGGAGCCTGGCAGGTGCCACCTCCTTGTTCCGACGTAGTTGAGTCTGGAGGAAGCAGAGCTCCCTGAGCAGAAACAGTCCTGCTTTCTCGGCACTGATGGCTCCAGCAGCCATTAATTAGGCCGAGATTAGCTTAAGTACAGTAGTTAGTTAATTGTGAGTTTGACACAGAGCTCCCTGTGTCACAGCATGCAGCCTAGGATCTAAGCCAGAACAGTGGGATGCTTTCCAGGCACATTGCAAGCACATCAAGTGGAAATGAATATACAGCAAGGATGTGGAGGGGGAGGGTGGTCCATCCTGGTTTGGGTGTCCCAGCTCAGCTTGGCTTGAATTCCGGATGGCTCTTTTAAAGCATCTGGGTTGGTTGTACTTGAAAACTTGGTGGAGGGTGTGATGCCAGACACAAATTCTGAAGATTGAGTAGGAAAGAGCCAAATAGGTGGCTTAGAAGACTTTTGAGTTCACAGGGATCGGTCAGAGAACCGCAGATGCAAAAACAGCATTTGGGAAACAGGAGGTAGGTCAGAAGGTCAGGTATAGAGTACAGTGGGGGAGGAGTTGGGAGTGGTGAGAAAGACATAAGTAAAGAGGAGACAAGATATTCAAGGACGAAAGATTAAGAACGATTAAGAGAGTGACACCAGCATCCCCCAGGGACTAGGACAGTCAGAGGAGAGAGAAGGGAAGGGAACGGGAGCTCAGGAGTCCATCCAGGAATTGAAAATATTGACCCATCCATCCATCCATCCATCCATTAGCACTGGTTTAAGCAAGCAGGAAGAGGAGGAGACAGACTCAAAAATGGGTTACACACACATTGTGATCAAAACTATAATGAAAGTTTGTACACGATGCTACGGAAGGGAGGAGGAAAGAGGCAGTCGGGAGAATGAGGAAAGAATTCATAGGAGAATTCAGAGACAAAAGGCAGAACATCTCAGAAAGAGAGAAGAGAGGAACAAGGCAGTTTTTGTTTGGCTGATGAAGTAGATGGTGGGCAGATGAAAGCACAAGAGAAAGGAAAGGGAGGTAGGTGGGTTGGGATGGGAAGAGTTTGGAGTCCTTAGCTGGGAACTGGAAAATAATTCTATAGGCCAAACGGTCTCTTTTCATCGTGCATATTATCAGTTAATAATTTTGAGTAATACCCCCAATAATGCTCATTTATTCATTCAGTGAAACATTACTGAACATCTACGGTATCCGTCACTGCTTCCCATGTCTCTAGATCAGGTTAACTTTCCTAGGTATTACATATGGAGAATCTTTTATCTTTTTGCCATATTTTCATATTCAGTATCTATACATACATACATAGGATAAATATAGAAATATATGTTATACTATATAAATTTTCAAGGACCTGTTCTGTGTTAGAGACACTGTTGTTTATGATTTTCCCCTTTCAGTGGAGCTCAGAAGCCACCTTCTAACTTCATTTCCTGCTCAGTCAATAACCCCTGCCTGTTTCTAATCCCTTTCTCTAGGTATTTTATTGGGGTTTGATTTGACCATCTTTGCTTCATGTCTCTGATGGAATGAGTTTTGTGTATATATGCAGTGATCTTGTGATGTGATAAAATGCTCTTTGCCCCCAAAAGTAGATACTTTTTAGAAATTAAGACAACATAATGGTTATTCAATCCTTATTTAATCCTTTTTTTTACATTATCCTTAGTGTTTTGCATGTGCAATGACTCAGTTAGTCTTTCTTTAAAATTAGTTTCAGGTGTACAAAACAATGTACTAGACATTTACAACCCTCACAAAGTGATAACTCCCCACTCCCAATCTACTACCCCTCTGACATCATATATAGCTGTTACAATTCCATCGACTCTATTCCCTATGCTGTACTCCACATCCTGTGATTATATATACATATATTAAATCACAATTGACATTCAATATTATTCAACTTCAGCTTCAGGTGTACAGAGCAGTGGTCAAGCATCTAGACTCAGTTAATCTTCACAGCAACCTCCCTGAAGAAGATTGCATTGTTATCACTGTGTCATAGGTGGGCCAGCTGGATGCAGGGAGAGTGAGCTGTCACCTAAGGTTGCTTACTGCACTCACAGAACCAGGTGTTGAGCTAACTAAGTTTGGTTCTGGAGCCCACACCGTTGATCAATGCATCTTACATATAATGCACCATTTTAAACCACAAGTAGTGCTTGTGAAGAGTTTACTGTGTGCCAGGGACAGTGTCAAGGGCACAGAGTGCCTTAGCTCAGTAAGCTCTCATAACTCCCCAGTGGTAGAGGCACTGTTACAATCGCCCATTTCACAGATGAGGAAACTAAGGCTTCAAGACATTAACTAGCTTGCTGCAAGTCATTTAGCAAGTGGGTGGTTGGGTTGGACTTAGGTAACACATGCCAAAGCCCATGTGCAGAGCCCATTGGATGCACCACCGGCACCACCTGTGGGAGGCCTTCCCTTTTAACTGAGTTTCTTGCAGAATGTGCAGCGATGACGTTTAGGGTCTGGTTATAGGTATATCGACTTACTACCATTATTGGTTTAATTAGAATCAATTAAGGAGAGAAAGGGCTCGTTCCCAACAATTGCTGAACTCTACCAGATGCCAGGCACAGAGCTAGTATTTTCATAAACATTATCTCACTGAATCTCCCTGACAGCCTTGCAAAGGAGATATTATTATCATCCAGTTTTCAGGTGGGGAATCACCCTTATCAGTGCATTGCTTAAAAGACATTAAGTGATTTCCCCAGGACCAACAGCTGATAAGGGGAAAGCCCAGACTGAGACCCACCGAGGTTTGTCTAATTCCAAACCTCATTATCCCTCGGAGCTTCTGGCACCAGTCCCTGGGTTGTCCCCTCATCCTCCACCTGAGGAGAGAACACAGAATTGCTCTTGTCACTCATGAATTATTCTGTTCCTGAGCTGCTGGGGCTCCCAGAGAAGGCGTCTGTCAGTGATGTCCACAGTCCAAGTGACGGCGTCCCTCTCGTCCGCTTGTCAGCTGCACTCTCTCAGGAAGAGCGCTTGCTCCCGGCGGCAGGATTTATGGCTTCAGCTTCACTCACCTGCTTCCGAGACGCAGCGCTCTAACCTAGCCTCCTTTTCCCCATTTATCTTCCCCAGGACGAGCAAAGCTTGTAAATTCACAAAGCTTATGATTAAGCTGTAAGAGTTACTTCCTCCCCCATCTCTGCCAGACATGCAGATGCGCAGACACACACACACACACACACACACACACACACACACACACACCTACTCATATCTCTTAATTGTGGCTATCTAAAAACACAGGGTTTTTTCCCACCATACTGTAGTGGCCAAAGCTATGGATGGACTCTGCGACCAGACTGTCTAGTTCAAATACTGCCCCTGACACTAACTAGCTATGTGATCTTGGGTCATCTGTCTGTGCCTCAAAATTTTTAGTAAAATACATATACAGATATATATATATATATATATATATATATATATATATGTGTGTGTGTGTGTGTGTGTGTGTGTGTGTGTGTGTGTTGTGTGTGTGTATGGGCACCAATCTCACAGGGTTGTGCTGAGGATCAAATTACCAAAGTAAAGAATTTAAAACTGTGCCTGTAGCATATTCAGTGCTCCATAAATCTTATTTTATCATCACCTCCTCGCCCCGCCCCCTCATCACATTGTTATGCATGGCTTCTCAGTAGTTTTACTTCTCAGGAACGTGCTTGTTCCACTAAATCCAGGGACACCGTCCTGGAAGGTGACTTTGAGCCTGATGGTGGGCCTTACACCTCCCAGGTGTTTTTCCCGCAATAATAATAATTTCCACTCATTGAACAACCTATTTTATGCCAGGCACTGTACATCTACAATAAGCTCTGACGGATCTGTGCCTAGTTCCACCTCCCTGCTCCCATATCCTAATCCATTCTTCACTCTTCACTTGCTCATCTCAGTCTCATGAGGAGGCTGTATATCCCCAGATCCTGCTCCGCGGGCTTCTAGCTGCATGTAGCCAATGGGCAGCGTAGGTGGAAGACCGGAGGGCTGGCGGGAGGGAGAGGCTAGGTGCATCTGTCAGCTATTGCTATGTAATAGCAAAACTCAGTGCCACACTATGGTAAGCTTTTCTTTTGGGCCCCCATGACAGTGGAACAGCTGGGGTCACGCTGCTTTGAGCTGTAGTAGCTGAAGGGAGTATATTCCATGCTTTGATTTTGCAAGTTACCTGGGGGATCGTTACTCTATGTGTCTCTTATTCTGTAGGGATGCATTGGCTACCCAGGGCATATTCTCCCCCATTACACAGTTGCCAAAGTGCCAGTGAGCAAGTCTAGCTGGGCAAGCACATTTTAAGCCTCTGCTCATGGCATGTCTGTTAATACCTCTGGGCCAGGGCTAGTTAAGCGTAATGGTTAAGCGTAACATCAATGGAGTGGGAACATTCACTTTGCCCATGATGGTGGGGGCAGGGAGTATATAATTTTGAATATTAAGCAATCTATCTCGCCAGAATATTTCTTGCTTCATCCTCTGCCTTCTCTCTTCTTGGGGATTTATCTTCAGAATGACTCCGGCTTCCTCTGACAAGCATGTTTGGGTCCCAGCTTCTGCTGATGACTCCGGCCTTTAGGCTCCTGTCCTGCCACCCCTTCTCTTTTCCCTCCCACTGGTAGCAGCTTTCTGTCTGCTTTTTCCCATTTCTGCTTTGCCTCACTTTCTCTTAGTTTTATTTTTTTGCTTTATTTATTACAATGAAAGCTCACACAAATTTCAGAAAGTACTAAATAATACACAAGGAATGTGCCATCTCCCTCTCATCCCAACTTCCAGAATTGGTCCTGTCAAGAGTTTTTGGCATTTCATCCAGAAAATTTCCCAGCAACTCTTGTAATTTAAAACTCATCACAGTCCTGTGAGGGATGTAATATTATTCCCAGTTTACAGATGAAGAAAGCAGTCATTGTGCAAATTTGGGAAAGTTGCTGAATCTTTCTGAATCTGCATGTCCTCGTGAAATATAGAAATGATAATAGTACCCAGGTGTAAGGCCCATCAGTATACAGAGACAATGCGTACGGGATGCTTATTAAGCACATTATAGGAAATATTTTAATGTTTGATAAGTAACAATAATAATAAAAGTATTACTATGGTAGTAAGTAGTAGTAGTAGTATTTCTCAAGGTCATTCGCAGACTTCGGGGCAGAACTGGCCTCAGAACACACATCTTCTGCGTTTTCATATGAACAGGAGCCATACTCATAGAAAGAGTTTGGTCCTTCTGAGAAAAATTTCTGAAGGCTTCTTCACCGTCCCAGGCCACTGAAGGAGACATGAAATATGTTTTGCCAACCCTTTTGTTATCTGGGTACGTTGGCCTTTGTCGGATTCATTTTCAAAAAGTCAGATAATAACTCCTCTTTCAAGATGCTTCCCCTGATTACTCCATTTCACCAAACTCTTCTTGTCAGTACTAAATTAGCCATCTTGCATGTGTGGTTAGAAAACTTGAAAGTGAGAATTCCTGGGTGTCTTGCAAAAATGCACATTCTTGGGCCTTGCCCCATTCTACTGAAACTTGGGACATTCAGGTAGAGCCCAGGGTTGGCATTTTCAGCAAGCGCCTTGGGTGACCTTTTGACAGGATTTTAAGGACACAGTTTAGGCAAAGCTGCCCCAATCTGACTCATGTTCATTCAGTCTCTCAAAATACGTTGACTGAGTGCCAGCTCCATTCTGGGCACTAAGGGAGGCTATGAAGATAGAGGTAGAAGTAAGGCAAAATCTACATTCTCAAAGACTTGGAGTTCATTCTATGGGAGGGATGGGGACTGAATAGAAAAACAATAGTTTATAATAGAGGGCAAGGAATGCTATGGCAGAGTACAGCTGTCTGTGGAAGCTTAGACTTTGGAAAGTAAGAGAGGCATCGGTTGTTACTTATGTAAAAGTAGGACAAATGATTAATCATAAGCTTTGTGAAACAGGTCTGGATACCCACCAAGAGGGTTAGAGATAATGTCTGAGACAGAACACCTTCTGTGAGACTCGCACTGTTTCCTCACCTACTATAGTCATCTGGTATATGAACAGCTGTTTCTTAATTTCAGTTTACATTATTAGTAAATGGGACTGGTAGAAGCGTTTAAATCATGGAAGGTACTGAATGCATCATGAACTGACATCGGAGATACTCTACATTTAGGAAGCAGGCTTTTTTTTTTTTTTTTTTTTTTAACAGGATGCTATAAGGTTAAAGCCAAAAAGAACCATGCACAAATACTGTATTCTTATAGGGTATGTGCTACAGTTCTGTTATTGCACGTATATACTTGTTACACAAACAAGTGAATACATTATAGCTAATGTGAGCCAGGTATCTTGTCGTAGAAAGAAGTTACAAAGAGGGGAAGGAGAAAAGCTAGAATGAACTTAGTGGCATTGGATTGGAATCGAAGGTATCAGTATGAATTTATGGTTCTAAAATATATACAGATAGAGATACAGAGAAGTAAATAAGATATGTATGCATACATATATTTCCCAACTCTGGCCACTGAGAGAACTTAAGCAATGTCAGTCTCAAACTAATCATGAGAAAACAGCAGATAAACCCAAACTGAGCAACAGTCTACAAAATAACTGATCAGCACCCATCAAAAATGTCAAAGTCATGAAAAACAAGAAAATAACAAGGAACTGTCACAGATTGAAGGATACTAAGGAAACATGACTAATAACTACATATGGAATGTAGGATTCTGGATTAGACTCTGAAACAGGAAAAGGACATTAGAGAAAATCTGGTCAGACTTGAATAGTCTATAATGTTAATTTCCTGATTTTGATCGTTGATCTACGGTAAAGAAAGTTGTTAATATTGAAATGTAAATACTCTGTGCTATTTTTGTTGCTTTCCTGTAATTCTAAAGTTATTTTTTAAAATGAAAGTTTTGAAAAAGGATAAAAAGACACTTAATCTGATTGCTTCCTCCACAGTACTTGGCTTACAGTAGAGATTGAATATATGCCTGTATAATTGTTTTGCCACCATATCCTTGATCAATCATTTTTCCCCTGCGTGGGGTGCTGTTCTTTCATCCTCACACTTCCTGGTTCTTTTCATGACATTATGTGTGACCATGAATTATTTGACGTTGATGGGAACTGTTGGTCAGTGCCATGAGCATTCTGGGGGAGGCATTAGAGGAGAAACAGAGGTACATATGGGTATTGAGAGGACGCTACAGTATTCTTCAGGCCCAGTTCAGGCATTGCTGGGGGCTTCGGGAGCAGGGACCTAGCTCCAGTATCTTATAGACACATGCACTGCCCCGCACTCCTGAGGTAGGGGGCAGCAGGCCACTGAGAATGGAGCATTGGAAAGCTCTGCTGAGTTGGGGGCTGGTAGGCTCCCAGGAGCTGTCCGTGGTTCTAAAATGTTGCCTGTACCAGACTGGCCAAAGCACTGCTGTAGGTGATCTTAGATTCTGCCGTGCGTTGTTGGTCATTGAATATGACACTTAGGCTACCAAGCATTGTGTGGGGAGCGTGTGTGTGTGTGTGTGTGTGTGTGTGTGTGTGTGTGTGTTTCAAAGCCAGGCTCCAAAGACTGCCTCATTGTGAAAGACAGAGCTGGCTCAGGCCAACGACTTGGACCTGGAGTGACTTAGGCCCCACGTAATCAACACTTTCTCTACAACACGTTTCATAAAGTGTAGTTTCAACTATATATACAGTGTAATTTCCCAGGGCTTATCAAAAATGCAATAAGCCTCTCAATAAGCCTTGCCTAAACCAGACATTTTACATCAGAATCTAAAGGAAAGATTGGAGGGAAGGAGGAGGGGAGAGCTGGATGAAAATACTCATTTTTAAAAAGCTTCCCTGGTGATTCACATTCATCCTGATGTTAAAAATAATTTTATATCCATTGCAAACAGTCCAAAGGTAGTAACATTCTTGGGGGGTGGGGGTTGGGAGGAAATCACTAGACCTACTATTTGTATTTATTTGTATCTCTTTCTTTAACATTTTCCTTTTTACAATGTGCATTAACATTTGCATAATATTCCACTACATGAATATACATTAGTTTGATACATGAATATAACTCATAAACAAATATACATGTATATGTGTGTATGTGTGTGTGTGTGTGTTTATTATTTCATTCAACAAATATTTCTAGATCACCCACTACGCCCCAGGCACTGTTCTAGGTGCTTCAGATAGTATTGAATAAGACATCTTTGTCCTCATGGAGCTTATATTTTCCTCATGGAAGGTGAGGGAGAGACAGGGGCAGATATATTGCTGATGCATGCGTAGTTTTTTAAAATGTGTAGAATAGCTGATTTTTTAAAATTTAGAAATCACTCATTTAGGCTTTCAAAGTATCACAATCAGGTTCATTCCATTTTATACAAACCCAGCCTAAGTTTTGAAGTCAGACTGGACATGCTTTTCATCCTTTCTGATGGTGCTATCTGTCCCCCAGAACTTTACTGGTCCCGAGGGATGCCCCGTTCCTACGTTCTGGTCCCCGCTCCATCTTGTTGTTAGTTTTCAGCAGCTCTCCTGTGGCTCCATTTTCCTTCCTTAGCAAAATAGACATGGGGAGCCCCTGCTGCTCTGCTGCTGTGACAATAAATGAGTGTGTGTTTTTCCAGCACCACCTCCTTCTCCTATGCAAGGAGCTGAACAAAATGTGAAGTGATTCCTCTCTGAACATGCATACTTCTTTCAAACAGCAAAAATGCTGTTTTGTACTTATCTGGTGCCCTCATCTACAGAAGAAGAATTTATTATTAGATCGGCAACCCCCTCACACACTGAATAAAAGAATAAAGGAGAACTACTCGCACTGCATCTCCTTATTGGAGGCCTCTTGACATAATGTGGGAGCTCCAGCGTGTCACCATAGTTTGCAGTCACACTGATGTTTTTTCACTGGGCGCCTTGGAGTCAGGCAAACAGAACTCATATTTCAACCCAGACTCAATTTGCATAGCACAGATGATAACATCTCATCGTTCAAAGCTGCCTGCCCTCTTGGGATTCCTCACATTTTCCAGTTCCCTATACAAAAGGATGTTCTGTGATTAGTGTAAACAGCTTCTAAAACCCATTGGAATTGTTGGCTGTTGTAGGCTCAGCAGGCAGAGTGATGTCACATCCAAGTCCTGACAAAGCAGATTGGTCATGTATTGTCACCTCTTCACCACTTGGGCAGCAGTCACTCCCAAGTCAGGGAGTACAGATGGTTCAACAATTTGGCGTGGAAATAGTATATCATGCTGCTAAGAAATGATGTTGGAATGGTGAAGCTGTAATGCTAGGGTAAGAAACCAAGAAGAGAGATTATTTATGTACTAAGGGCTCCCTAGACAGAGATCAGTCATTCACTCATGGAACCACTCTTTACTGAGCATCTACTCTGTACCAGGCACTGGGCTTAAAGCAGCGAAGATCCAGACCCCTAGGTCATGGAGTTTATAAGCCTGTAGGAAACAAGGACAACGAACTCAGTGAGTATAGGAGAAAATGGGTTAAGTGCCACCGTATAAAAAGCTTGGTGATATTGGGGAAATAACTGAGGGCATCGTACCTCATTCGTGGCCCTCAGAAAAGGCTTCCTGGAGGTAATGTTTACACCGAGACTCAAGGAGAAGTCCCAGGATCCGGGTTCTAACAGGCACCTTGACCCCGTTGCTTTATTTCACTTCTTTCGGCATTTAAAAAATGTGACTGTATTCCAAGTCCTGTACCAGACATCCAGGACATAGAGCTGCATAGACCTGGTGACTGACTTTAGGGACCTACCATGGAACATGGGGGTGGACACACAGAAAGGGGGTATGAACCAGGTGCTCTGGAGAGGAGCGCAGAGGAGTGAAGAGCCTCCTGGAGTAGGTTTCATTGACAGGGTTGAGACTTGAAAGGAAAGGAGGGATTCCCCACATGAAAATGTTGAAGAGTTGACTTCAGTTCTATTATAGCACGTGCAGAGGTACGAAGCTGTGAGAAGTCCAGAAATGTCCAGGGACTGGTGAGAAGTGCTGCCTGAGTGTGTATGATGCAGACGGGAATGGAGCAGTAGGTGGGGGCCAGGTGACATACCCCAAATGCAAGAGCAGAGATGGACTCTTTCAGGCAAAGTGGAATTTGCAAAGGATTTTGTGCAAAAAAGTGTCACATCAGATTTGCAGTTCGGAAATACCCTTAGAGCTGGTTTTCTAGGGGAAGGAAGTGTAAGAGACAAGCAAAGCAGTCTGGAGTCTGTTTTAGTTCAGGTGATAGGTGGTGAAGGCCAGAATTAAAGCACTGGTGTTCTTGGTAGAAGGGAACCGTTTGAAAGTTTTCTGTGGGTGATTTTTTCTAGATTCTGTTGTCTGAGTAAATGTGCGATGGGGGAGGGGATAAGAAGACAGAAATGTTGAAATTTTATGTACAAGGGATCATTGGTTCACCAATATGACTGTATGCTAGAATCACCTAGGAATCTTTTACAAACTATGCATGCCAGGGGCCCCAGACCAAAACAAATCAAAATCTCTGAGGTTCAGCCCATCCACCTCGTTTTAAAACTCCCCAGTTGAACCATATGATCTCACTTATCTGTGGAATCTAAAGACCAAAACAAACAAACAACAACCAAAAACAAAACAGAAACAGACTCATAGATACAGAGAACAAATGGATGGTTGCCAGATGGGAGGAGGGTTGGAGGACTGGGTGAAAAAGGTGAAAACATTAAGAAGTACAGATTGGCGGTTACAAAATAGTCACAGGGATGTAAAGTACAGCATAGGGAATATAGTCAATAACATTGTCATAAGTATGTACAGTGCCAGAGATCAGAGGGATCACTTCGTAAGTTTTATAAATGTCTAAGCATTATGCTGTATACCTGGAATTAATATAATATTGAATGTCAGCTATAATTGAAAAAAAACAACCAAACAGCTGTAAAAACATGAAAAACAATACAAAACAACAACCCTCCTACATGATTTTCAATGTGCTTCCAGGGTTGAGAAACATGGTCTAGCTCAGGGGTCGACAAATGATGGGTCACAGACCAAGACCAAATACGGCCCACCACCTGAGGGTTTTTTTTCCTTCTTTTTTTTTTTTTAAATTGAAATGTTTCTTGAGATAGTTTGTAGATTCGCACGCAGTTATAAAAAAAATAACCCAAACCTCGTATAGTGTGCCATTTTCCTTCATGATAACATTTCGTAAAACCGTAGTATAATTTCATAACCAGGAAATTGACCTCAATACGACCCACTGACCTTATTCAGACTATTTCCGGTTCTACTTGTGCTCACTTTTGGGGGTTTTATTAGGTGTTGTACAACGTTGTCTTCTCTGTAGGTTTGTGTATCAGTCACCACAGTTGTCAAGTTCATGAGCAGGTCCAATACCACCACGCTCCCTGTGACCACATCTACCTGCCTCCCACTGCCGATCTCGTGACCCGCACCGTTAATCGAGCCTTCATTTCTAAAATATTGTCATGTCAAACATGTTATGTAAATGGAATCATACTGAATGTAACCTTTTGGGATTAGTTAAAAAAAATATATATATATATATATATATATATATATATATATATATATATATGTGTGTGTATATATATATATATATATATATATATATATATATATATATATATATATATATATATATATTGCTCCAGGATGAATTTCTTGGAAATTAATCCAAGTTATTTTGTATATCAATAGTTTTATTTAATTTTATTTAATTTAATTTTTTAGCTGAGGAGTATTCTATCGTATGTATATACCACAGTTGTTCAACCATTCACCAGTTGAAGGACATCTGCAATAATTCCAGTTTTCTGCTATTACAAATAAAGTTGCTATAAACATTCATGTACAGCTTTCTGTGTGAAGTTTTCTTTACATGCACAAGAATAAAATTGCTGGGTGTATAGTAGTTGAATGTTTAATATTATAAGACACTACAAACCTGTTTTTCAGAACAACTATACGGAGCATTGTACATCCCCACCAGCCATGTCGGAATGATCCAGTTTTTCTGCATCCTCACCAGCATTGGGTGCTGTCACTATTTTTTTATTTTAGCTGCTCTGGTAGGCGTGCAGTAACAGCGCATTGTGGCTTTAATTTACATTTCCTGATGACTAATGATGAGGAAGATCTTTTCAGATGCTTATTTTCCATCTGCATATTCTCTTCAGTGAAGTGTCAGTTTAGGTATTTGCCCATTTTCTAATTATATTGTTTGTTTTTCTACTGTCCCGTTTTGAGTATTCTCTACATATTCTGTATACTTGTACTTTGTCAGATATATGGCTCACAGCTATTTTCTCCTACTCTGCAGCTTGTCTGTTTTATCCTCCTCACATGGGATTTCACACAGCAAAAGTTTTTATTTTATTTTAATTAAATCCAGTTTATCAATTTTTCCCTTTGTGGGTTGAGTTTTGGGGTCAACACTAAGAACTCTTTGCCTCACCCTAATACCAAAGATTTCTCCTGTGTGTTCTGTAAAAGTTTTATAGGCTTGCGCTGTGTATTTCAGTGAATGGTCCATGTGGAGTTGTTTCTACCATATATACGGTATGAGACTTACGTCAAGGTTTTGCCTAGGTTGAGGAGTTTTGTGTTTATGTTTATGAGAGATATTGGCCTGTAATTATCTTGTACTGTTTTTGTATGCTTTTAGTATCAGGGTAATACTGGCCTCATAAGATGAATTGGGAAGTACTCCCTTCTCTTCTATTTTTTGGAAGACACTGTGTAAAATTAACGTTAATATATACTTAACATTTTGGTAGAATTTTCCAATGAAACCATCTGGTCCTGCATATTTGTTTTTCAAGAGTTTTTAATTACAAATTCCATTTCTTTCATGGTTGTAGGGCTTTTCAGATTGTCAGTTTCATCTCGGATGTGTTTTGGTAGTGTGTGGTTTCTGAGGAATTGGTCCCTTTCTTCTAAGTTGTCAAATTTATGGGCATAAAGTTGTTTGCAATATTTCTTTATTATCCTTTTACTGGCTTCAGGACCAGCAATGACATTCCATTTTGTTCCTGATATTGATGATTTGTGTTTTCTCTCACTCTCTTTTATTTTGTCAGTCTACCTAGAGGTTTTGATAGATTTGATAGATTTCTTTTTTGGAAAAAACTTTTTATTTCATTGATTTTCTGTTGTTATCCTATATTAAATTTTATTAAATTCTGCTTTTATCTTTATTATTCCTTTACTTTGGGCTTATTTTATTCTTTTCCTAATTTCTTGAGATAGGAATTTAGGTTATTGATTTGCAATCTTTCCTCATTTCTAATGTAAGCATTTAGTGATATTGATTTCCCTCTTAGTACACTTTAACTGCATCCCACATATATTGACATGTTGTGTTTTCATTTTCCTTCAGTTCCATGTATTTTTTTTCATTGACTTTGAGACTCCTTCATTGGTCCCTCGATTATTTAGATGTATTTTGTTTAATTTCCACATGTTTAGAGATTTTCCTGTTGCCCTTTCACCAGTGATTTCTAGTTAGGTACCATTACTGTCAGAGAACATACTTTGTGTGACTTAAATTTGCTAAAACTTGCCTCATGGTCTAGATATGGCATCTCGGTGAATGTTCCATGGCCACTTGAAAAAATGTGTTGGTGAAGTGGTCTGTATTCTCATATATCAATTAGATCTTGCTGGTTGCTTGATTGTTCAAATCGTCTATATCTTTGCTAATTTTCTTACAGTTCTATTAGTTCCTGAGAAAGGGGGGCTGGAATCTCCAGCTATAACTGTGGGTCTGACTATCAGCTCTGTCTCATTTTTTGCTTCATCTATTTTGTGACTCTGTTGTTTGGGGTGTACACAGTTAGAATGGTTGTCTTTCCTGTAGATAAGATACTTTTATCATTATGATATAATATCCCTCTTGGTCTCTAGTAATTTTCTTTTCTCTGAAATCTACTTTATCTAATACTTAATTATGATATGTTTTGGTGTGGATTTCTTTGGGCCTATCCTGCTTGGTGTAAGCTTAGCCTCTTGGTTTCATAGGTTTATATCTTTCAACAAATTCATGAAGTTTTCAGCCATTATTTCTTCTAATATTGTTTTAGCCCCATTCTCTCTTTGCTTTCCTGCTACAACCCTGACGGATGAATATAGGATCTTTGTTATTGTCCCACAGATCTGTTCCTTTTTTCCCCCCGGTCCATTATATCTCTGTTGTCCAGATTGGATTCTTCTGTCCTTAAGGTAATTGATTTTGTCCTCTGTCATCTCCACACTTCGATTATTGAGCCTATCCTGTGACCTTGTTTTTGTTTGTTTGCTTTTAAAATTTCTGTTATTGCAGTTTTCAGTTCTGCAATTTCCATTTGGTTCTTTTTAAATAACTTCTTTTTATTTGCTGAAAATTTGTATTTATTTTTTTTATCTTTATTAAATTTATTGGGGTGACATTGGTTAGTAAAATTATATGGGTTTCAAGTGTACAATTCTATAATACATCATCTACATATCACATTGTGTGTTCACCACCCAGAGTCAGTTCTCCTTCTGTCACTATATATTTGACCCCCTTTACCCGCTTTGCTGAAATTTTTAAAATTTTGTTTCAAGATAATTTATAATTGATATTGAAGTATTTTAGTGACTGCTACTTTAAAAATCTTTTTCAGATAAATCCAATATTGGACGCCAATCCGTGTTGGCATCAATCGATTGTCTTTTCTCACCCAAGTTGTGATTTTCTTGGTTCTTGGTGTGATGGACGATTTTTTAAATCGTATCCATTGTATCTATTATGTTGGGAGACACTGGATTTCATTTAATCTTTTATTTTAGCAGGCAGTCACCTGTTTGGTTTTGCCTGTGGGTCTTGGCTTACTTTTGTGGACTGTGGTTCCAAAGGAAGTTTAATTTTCAGAGACTTTGCAGTGTGAATTTTGGTCTGCCTGGTTTATCTGGTGCTAGTAGAGTTCCCATCGGGTCTCTGAGATGCTGCCTAATGGGTGGAAGGGATTTCCTCAGCATTGGGGAGGGGGCTACTGGATGTCTGTGTGGGGAGGGCTGTGGTGAGAGTTTCCTACTGGTGTCGCTCGGTTGCCCCGGGGTCTCTGGGCAGGTGAGTAGAGTGTCAAGCCCATGTGTACAAGGAGGCTTTCTGGACCAGGTGCTTCCTACAGCTGAGTGTCCCCTGTCAGTTCTGCCTGCTTACCTCTGGCCCAATGAGACAGGAGAGTGCTTCGCCTGTGGTAGTGTTAGCCTTCCCGGGTGTTGTCAGAGGGTCTCCTGGGGTTGACCTGGTGGAGGAATGAATTGATGTGAGGTACCTTCTCTTACGAGGCCAAGGTTCAAAACACATTAGGTCTGGACGGCCGTCTTCTGTTGGGGATGGGATACAAGATGCCCAGGCATTATCCGGTTCCTCCAGTCCTGGGGGTCCCAAACCTGCTTGCCTTCTTCTCACTACCTGTCAGGTTCTCCTGGGCTTGTCTCTTGTGTCATTTTCAGGGTTTATAGTTGTGCCTCATGGGGAGGTGCAGGGGCAATCAAGCCGATGTCATCTCACCCGGACCAGAAGTTCTACCTCCTATTTTTGTAAATAACGTTACATTGGAACACAGCTACCCCATTCATTTTCTTTGTCCTCTGTGGCTTCTCTTGTGCTACCACAGCAGGATCGACTAACGACAGAGACCACCTCCCCTCTTTCCTCTGAGCGATTTTGAGGTGAGTGGGGTAACATATTTATTATCAGGCCCTTTACAGAAAAGCTCACCAACCCCGGGTCTGGGTGAGCCATTGACCAAGAGCTCATGGTTGAGAGATTTCAAACAACTCCCAAGCCCTTTGGCTGAGTACCTACTTAGGCAAGATCTTCCGATCTAGACGAGGACTTGAGTAATAACCGAATACTTTCCAAAGTGCTTTCCCATTTGTTATCCCATCTGAGCCTCACAATAGCCCTATGAAGTGGAACGTTGGTAGATTCATAGCACCCCTATTGTATAAATTAGAAAAATGAGAACCTGGGATGATGACTCCTGGAATCATCCAGCATGTAGGTGCCAAGCCAGGACGATATCTCTGATCTCATGACCCCCGGTTCAGTGTGTTGCGCTGACTTACAAGATAAAACTGCTGATTCTCTTACTAGGGAGCTTATAATATATAAGCAGCTATAGGATAACACCCCTACAACAGACGAAGAGGGCATAAAAACTATGCGTGTGACATTAGCTATATGGTAAGACCCTAATCTTGCTGTAATAGGACGGCAGGAATTCACATAACGAAGCACTTTTTTTTTCCTGTGCCCTGTGCTGCATTTTGCTTGTTTATTCTCTACAATTTCACTTTTTACAAATGTAAAAAAAATGATTCACCCCCCAGTCAACCAACAGCTGATAATTTTAGATTCATTATGTCTTACAGAGCATTTTCATAATCATTATCTCATTGAATTCCCCAGTAATCCTGTGAGGCAAGTGTTAGTTCCCCCTTTTACAGAAGAAAAATCTGACGTTTCATGAAATAAGCAGCCGAGCTAGAATTTGAATCCAAGTCAGTCTGGTATTTGTTCTGAAATGAAACTGGCTTCCACAGGACATGAGACATGGAATGGAGGCAAGAGGCTTCTAGTATGAGTTCATTTCATTCCATTAGTAGGGAAACTGAGTCTTGGGGGTGGTGAGGAGAGAACCATGCCTTAAAGCTGGAATCTCTGTGGCTACAACTTTATTTCTCTCCCCTTGCATGAGCTTTTAGATTAGTGTAAAAATCCACTGGCATTTGCTGTGGAATGAAACACGGGAAAAAAATGGCATTGTTCTTCTGAAAGAAAACAGAGATTAGTAGCCTTCCATTGGCTTCCTATCCCCAGCTTTTCTGCTGAAGGGTATTGACAAGAGAGTTCATTTTGTTCAAGGCAAAGGGGGAAGCCTTTTCATACCTTTCCAGCTGGCCAAGATCACCTGGTTTCCAATTTGGGACATGTGCGTAATTGTTTAGGTGACACACCCATGCTCCTAACTAATCCCCAGTCCCAGGGGGCCAGGGAATGTGGTGTTCCATGTATTTATAGATGGGCTTGTGTGCAAGCAAGGAGCAGGTTTCCTCTGATAAGCACAGTGTTCCCACCTGCTCCCATGTGTAAGGGGGGACAGAAGTGGAAGGACCAGGTTCCTTTTGACTCTAAATCTGAAGAAAAATCAGGCTGGCCGGGCATAGATTTCTAATGATAGTAGTGGTCAGTAAGTAGTAGGTGTGTGTGCACACTGATAAACATGCCTGTTTCATGTGTGTGCATGCATGTGAGTGCATTTGTGTGTGTGTGACTTTGAAAGGGCATGTGCATTGAATATTTGTGATTGTGCAGGAGAGGGGAGATTTTAGGTGTGCTGAAAGACGTGGTGTGTGTTCCTAAGCTGTGATTTTGTGTATGTGTTTGCTTGTGGGGAATGTAAGATGTATAGATGTCTTGCTAATTTAACGTGTACTATGAATGTGAGTCATGTAGCACACGTGTATGAGGTATGGTCATGCTTATGTCAATCTACGTGTGGGGATTGTCCTCCTAACTCCAGGTGATTCATTCTGCAAGAAGAGGGGAAAATCTCACTGTCTCCTCCTGTGGAACTTAGGTCTGGAGTGAGATCAGTCTCAGATCCAGGCCAGAGGGGAATGTGAAATAGATCTGAGTCTAGTCTGAAGAAGGGTTTGTGCAATATCCCTGAGCCAGCGTCTTGAGGTAGGACTGTTTACCCAAGAAGGAAACCAAGCCAGGAGTCAAATCAGAGCTCATGGACTTGTTCCACTGTGCCTGGGATGACCTTGGATAGAGCTATGAGGAATGAGGCACTGGGAGTCTTATTTCCCAGAGCTGGCCAGAGAGAAGAGAGGGAGTTCTATCATATATTCTCTTTCTTTGGCACCCTTGTCAAAAATCAATAGACCACAGACGTATAGGTTTGTTTCTGGACTCTCAGTTCTATCCCAGTGGTCCATATGTCTCCCATGGTATAATCTTTTGAGCAGACTAACTCTGCATAAATGGAAACTGTTCTAGGGATACAAGGAGACAATTATGCAAATGTTGAAAGGGAGCCCAAGTCCATCCTCACCCACAGATGGGATCCCACCACAGCTTCCTCTACACAATTCCCCCAGCCTCTGGTTAAATGCCTTCTGTGGGGACGCAGTGTAAATCCATTGTCATACAGCACCTGACTTCCTAGGAAGTTGCTTCTCCCCAGGAGACCAGTTCTGTCCCTGTCTGACTTCTACCTCTCTCTGTCGTTTGGGCTCCTGGTGAGTAAATGACTCTCTTTCACTTGAGGGTAGTGTATTGTAGTGGAAAGAACACCAGCTTGGTCCTGAGCTTAAATCCCACCTTGTCACTGACGAGTTATGAAATCCTAGGTAAGGGGCCTTCCTGAGTGCCAGTTTCCTAATGTGAAGAATGAAAGTGAGGGCAAGGCTCCATGCCTCACAAGGGTTGTTGGACAGATTCAACAAGATAATGACTTTAAAGTACAATGCATTTCCTGGATCTTCCCAAAGGTCCGCTTCTTCAGTCGAAGCTGCCACATTTTCCTCAGTGGTTCTGTACTTCGTGTTATTTACAGACCCTCAGGGTTCTGTTTTCCATCTGCTCGCTGTACTTCAGTTGGTTGATATTGTTTTGAAAGTGTAGTTCTCAGGTCTGAACACAGGGCTGTAGCTGTGCTCTGAGTATCCCAGAAGGATCAGGATACTCACCTCCTTTATAAGGAAACAACATCATTCTCCTAATACAGCGCCAGCGTTCCTTAGTTCTCCATAGCTATATCCTGCTGTTGCTATTCTGACTCATGGCACAGTGCGATCATTACACCATTATGGAAGTTCGTGGTCTCTCCCTTTCTCCCTCATCCAGTATTTGAGCAGGGAATTTTTGAGCCTGGCAGGGTGGGGGAGATTAGTACACTTTAAGTCACAAGAATGAAAACTCATTTTCCATACCCAGGCCCTACGCAGTCTAGTCCCTGCTTCTGTCTCATTTCCTACCACTCTCGTCCTCACTTCTTTCACTCCGGTCCCTCGGGTCTCAAATTCCTGCAGCTTAGGAACATGGTACAAGGCACTGCCTTGGCCAGGAAAGCTCTCCCCACTCCCACAGTTTCTCATGACTGACTCGTCATGATGCAGGCCCTTCCCGGACTCTAAACCCCAAACCTCTGTAGAGCCCCTCTCCATCTATCTACACTCCATTACAGCCCACTTCATAACACTGATCACAGTTGGTCATTACCTTGTTGGTGTATTTGTTTATGGTTGGTCTCTAGACTCAATACTCGACAGAACAACAGGAGCTGCCTTGTTAACCTCTGACTATCCAGCGTGTAGCACAGTGGCTGACATATGGTAGACAACCAATAAATAATTGTGGAGTGAAAGGATGCATGAATGAGTTTATTCTTGTTGCATGTAATCTGATGGATTCGGTCACTTTGATGCAACCTCTCAATTGGATGTTTTGAATCATACTTGCTCATCTAGCTCTCTCGGCACTACACCATCTGCACATTTGCTCAGTGTGCTAAATCTTCATTGAAATTGTTGATGAAACTCTTGATGAGGGTGAGTCCCAGGGTGAGCACACAACAAGCCACTAAAGACCCCCAATATTTTGGAATATGCTCCAGGGCGCAAGGAGGATTGCAGTAGGATGGGGAGGATGACCCGGTGCAAATTCAGCCCCATGAAAGGAAGAAGAAACCACCGTACCTGTCTTCCGTTGCAGTTGGTTTTGATGGGCTTCTGTGAGTTCAAAAATTGACAGTGTATATTGACAGCAACAGCAACAACAGGAACAATAACCAAAATTATTTTTCAATCTGTAAAGTAGGGATCTTATTAGATACAACAGTATAATATGGGCAATTTTATTTGGCTCAACCTAATAATCATGATTGCCCACTAGGGTTGTGAAGATTAAGTGAGGGTGTACACAGGAAGTGTTTGGCACATGTTGCGCTCTCAGTAATGCTCATGATTATTATTGCTATTATTTTTGCTGTTATTATTGTTATTGGGTGTCTGATATGAGACAAACACATCACTGTGTATTTTGTTCTCGGGTCCTCTCACTTATCTGTGAGGATGGAACATTTCTTTCCTGCCCCTGCTGTTCCCTTCCATGTGGAGGGACATAAATTAGTGTGACACTCCTCGCCTCTCACCTTCCACCCCCGTTTGCGTGTCAGCAGAAGTTGAGATTTTTCCCCTGGTGACTTGGGGAGGAGCAGCTACTCCTGAGTAAGTCAGCCCTTGCTCTTCCTCTCCTTCTTGACAGGAGATGCCCATCAGATGCACGTGTGTCCGCCTCTGCTCTCCGAGCTGCCGTCCTCACTGTAGCTCCCTTTCCCTGCCACCCTGTTTAAGAGAGCGTTTCCCCATCTCCCTTATGTTGTTTTATTTTTCTCCACAGCACTTATTCCATAACATTTTATGTATGTGCTATTTTTTTAAATTCTCTAGTGAGCCTCCCCATCAGCATATGGTCTTCATTTTGTTAATTTTGTCTCTGGTAATGGTATTCTATGTCTTCAGAGCCTAGAACAGACCCTGGAAATGGCAGGAGCTTTATCAATATGTGTTAAATGCATGTGGCTCTCCTCATTTGTAATTTGTCTCAATTCAAGTGAAGAAGCCAACAGACAGACAGACATAACTATTCCAAACTCAAAGCTTGGTGGCCGTCCTCCACGCAACACCCTCAGAGCCCTGAGCAGACCACTCAGCCCCTGTGCTGCTTCTGCACTCAACTCAGGGAAGCTCCTGCTGCCACAGCCACAGACACTGGTTCTGGACACTGGCAGTGAAGTGACATTAGGAACTGCGGACAGATGGCATATGACACAGCCCTAGATGAGTGAGACGGGGCGATACCCTGGCCCCAGGAAGAAGCGTAGGAGGCCCTGTTGCCTCTTCTTGTGAAGAAATGTTAATGCCAGAATGTTTGCTTCTATGGGTTTTTTAGATTAGGTCCAGGGAAAACAATATAGCCCTTCAAAACGTGTTGTTTTAGTTTATATTCCACTGTAGTTGGGGGCCCCCCTGATTTGTGATCTGGTCCTTCATTTATATTTTATTCATTCATTTAGAAAATATTTATTGAGAACATATTATGATCCAGCATTTAGCAAGGCACTCCGGACATGATGATGAGAAGAAAGAACAGAAGGCAAAAAGAACATTACCCAGTCCGCCTTGGGACTCACACTTCTCCTCACTCCCCCCTCCGCCCCCCAGGATGCTCGTTTGGCCTCCTCGCTCCTTTTCTCCCTTCCACTCAGTTCTGTGCCCAAACTACTTGGTACCATTTTACTGCCTTTCCCCGCAACTGCTCAAACCTCCCCCTACGTAGCACCTCCAAGCTTCATTGCCCACACAATTTGCTCAAGAAAGTATGTGTGTTACAAGTCAAATGCTGCAGTGTGTGCTAATAGCATAATTACTGACACACCTACACCCTGACTTTGATGAAAAAAATAGTAAACAGTTCTTAAGTGTAATTGTACTTATTGTATTTCCTGATTTTATATTTAAAAAAGAGATCATTTTAATGTGGATGATATTTACTTTTGTTTTTATCGTATTGGTTTGAAGGTAGATATGTCTGCTCACTCTTCCTGTGTGATCCCTCTATCCAGGATGCCTTTTCCAGGGTTTCCGTGATGGGGAGGGAGCAGTGGAGGGCCAAGCCTGGGCGTGGGTCCAGTGGTCTCAGTTCAGCCCAAGCCCAGCCCATGTTGCCACATGTTGAATAATAATGTGGGGGGGGGGGGAAGTGACTCTGGAATTACTGATACGGGGTACCATTGATCAGTGAGCTCTTTTCCTTTGAACTTCTGACTAGAGACGTTTCATTTATTTGGAACTATGGGATGGGAGTGGGGAATTTTATAGCTCAGGGAAGAAATGTTATCATTCATTCTGCCTCTTGCCTCTGACTTGTGGAACTCAACTTCCTCAAAATAGCAAGAACTATGCCTTGTGTTTAAACTTTTCACTTTGCTACCAGCTTATCTCATTGAATCATTCATAGTTTTCATTGAGGCAGATATTATTGTTATCTTTATTGCGCATATGTGGAGACTCTAGTTCAGAGCCAGAATTGTGCAAGGTCACCCAGCTTGAAAGTGGCCGAAAGGACTATTCACAAATAACAGCTTTTCTGCTGCCAAACCATGAGCTCTTTCCAGGGCTCATCCTCAATATTCCGCCATCCACCCACTGCCTTTGGCAGTTCCTGGTACTTTCGCCCCAGGCAGAAACTCCTGAGTAAGGAGTTTCTCTCTGCTGCAGCTTCTAACTTGCCTGTTAGGAGCAAATGCTTGGCTTTCTCAGATACTGTGAGAGCTCCCACCCACCAGTTCCCCTGCTGGAGTCAGAGGAGCCATTTTGCTAGCTTAACTAGATGCTATCATCATAACACAATTGCTAATTCACCTCCAGAGTCCCTTAACAGCCAGTTTAGTGGAACACAGGGGCTGCCTTCCTTTTATCTTTCTAATTTTTATAAAGAAAAATGCAGAAACAAAAAGAGAGAACCAAACTTAGATCTGCTTTAGAAATGCCTCCCAGTCTTCTCTGGCTTCTTCTTATCTAATTCTGGGCCAAGGCAGAGTCTCAATGTCTTACTAGAGGTAGCCAACTAACATTAAAACTTGATGAAAACCAAAGATGCAGTGTTGGCACTGAGCCCCATGAAGCTGAGGGCATGGCACGTTTGTCTTCCGGCCTCTACCATCGAGTTCCCAGACAGATGATGACACCTGAACTTGACTCTGGCCCATAAACCCCACCGGTCTACACGTCCCTGGCATCCCAGGACACCGTTCATGATTTTAGTCCTTCTGATTCCTCCATCCTCTTCCTCTGTCAACCCCTTACTTCCTTCTATTTCCTCTTGCTCTCCAACTTCTCTCTTCCTATTATAGATGGTTTGCAAAAATGGTCACAATTCCTCACTCTTCCCTGTACTTGTATAGCTTTTCCCATTGAAATGTAGAATCTTATTTTCCCTCCCCTTGAATCTAGGCTGTCCTGTGCCCTTCTTTGATAAATAGAATATGGCAAAAGTGACCTTGTGCCAATTTCGAGCCCAGGACTGAAGAAGTCTTATACATTTCTGTTCATTCTCTTGGAACCATGCTGAGCCATATGTCAACCCCCACAGGCTATGCAGCTGGATGATGAGGGATACATAGCCCCATCTCGCTGGCACCCCAGCTGAGCCAATCAACTCCCCAAAGCAGTGCCAATTATTGACTGGCAGCTGACTACAGATTTAGGAATGTACCCAGCCAAATCCATAGAACCATCCAACTAAGCCAAGACTAATTGTCAACCTACAGAATTTTGAGCTAACTAAATGGCGTTATCTTAAGCTACTAAGTTTGGAGGTTGTATTTTATGCTGCATTAGCTAACTGGATACATCTCCCTTTCATCCTTTTCCAAATCCTCCCAGTAGAGCCGTTTTTCATTGACACAATTTTACTTGCCTCTCTAGCTCCAATCATGCCTCCAGGAACCATGGCCGTGGCCGCCAGGGGAACAGCTCGTGCGCCTCTTCTTTCTCTAGACCCATGATCCAAAGAAAGAACTGCCGTTCTCTTATTAACGCCACCTCCTTTCCAGGCCAGAGATGAGTGTATGGCCAAATTTGGACAAAATCAGAGTACTTTACACCCCAATGACAGTGACTGTTAGTCCCATGTGGGGAGGGCATATGAACCAAACCAGGGCAATCAGAGTCCTTCTTGGAACTTCTCAACTAGAGAACTGAAGTAGAGTAAGAAAGGTTTCTTTCCAAACTAGAAAGCAGATTGTAAAGATGGTAGCCTACCGCTTGCCTAACTGCCTTTTCAAATGGAGAAGCTGAGCTAGGAGAATGAAGCTGGAAGACAAGTTCAATCACCAAAGAGTGACTCTGCAGATGAGCTTCGAGTGCCTAGTGTCAATCTCCCCTGACCTTGGTGTGGGCTGGGTGTGCGTGGGTCTGTTGTGAGAGATGGATGGCACAATACTGTAGATCCATGATGCAGTGCCTCACTCATAGTACATACCTAATAAGTGACGGTGCTTGTTAATATTTTCTCTTTTACAAGGACCCATAGCCCTGAGGCAGTTATCACTGACCCTAGTTTGCAAATGGTGCAACTGAAGCTAGAAGAAAATGTGTGTGTGTGTGTGTGAGCATCTATGTGAGTATGTGTGTGGACATGTGTGAGAGCACTGTGAACATGTATGTATGAGTGTGTGAGAGGAGGCGTGTGAGTGTGGGTGGAGTGATAGGACCAGAAAAATAACCACTTTAGTGCTAGACGGAACAAGTCAAGGTAAGCGAACGAGGCAAGGGAATAATGTCAGGTTGTCATTTTTATGGACAAAGAGAGAGAGTCCGGGCCTGAAATAGGTTAATTGTACCAGAGACAAGAAAGAGCAAATGCATAGAGAGATGCTGTGGAGGGAGAAGCAAGTAGCTTGAATGACAACTTGACTGTTGAATTTCAGATGAGTCAAAGATGACCCTAAGATTTCACATCTAGACAATAGAAGGGAGAAAGATGTTGATGATGGCCAGGTTTCTCTTTGTGGAGGCTGAGTGAATAAAGAGATGAGGGAATGGGAGATAGGACAGATACGTTTTGATGAGAAACAAGTGCTCATCAAAGATGCAGATTGTAGGCAACAGGTGAAGAGAATAAGCCCAGGTGATAGGTAGCATCGTGGGCAGTTTCCTAACGTCTGTAGAGGTAGGAGGCTATAAGGCAGGGCTGTCCAAACTTTTTTCAACGTTTTTCACCAAGGGCCATATGTGGTAAAATACACAAACAGCCGGGCCACTCACTGAGGTGCAGTACGTATTGCCTCACCTGGTTTATTTAAGTAAACTAAATATATTTTTGGAATTTGCTGCGGGCCAGTTAACAATGGATTGCGGACCGCAGTTGGCCCGCGGGCCACAGTTTGGACACCCCTGATATAAAGTCTGTGAGAGATCCTACTGATGAGGGAAAAAGGTGTCAAAAGACATTCATTAAAGTTTACAATTTTCTCAAGTTCAACCCTATCCACTACTTAGTATCGTTGAAAACACTAGAGTAATCCAAAAGGCAAGTCACATTTTGAGAAAGAGATAAGATAGAGAAAGCTTCTGTCTGAATTTATCCATCCATCCTTCCACCCACCCATTTATTTATTGCTCACTTGTTCCCATTACAAACCACATATTAAAATATGGATTTCTTTGACTTCCAGAAATTCATTCTAACAGGAAGCCTCTTATATGATTCAAAATTTAAATACAATTTGTAATTCTACAATATAGATAAGCATCACAGTTTCATGCAGATACTCTCTGGGAGCTCAGTGGGGTCTACTCAGGATTTTGGCCTTGGCTCTCACACTGTCTTGCTAGGAAGCGCCCGCTATATATGGAAAAGTCATAGGAAAATCTCTCCTTTAAACCTTGGCTTCCACATATGTAAACAAGGGAGGGTTGGAAGTAGCAGACCTGGGCGGTCACCTCCAGCCATTTGTCTCTAAGAATTGTGTTATGGGAGACCCTTCAGTCCCGTATCATGGAGCCTGGGTGAGTGATTCCACTTCCCCCATCCTTCTCTCCCTGCTCAGAGCACTCACTGAGCTCTCAGTCCCAGGATCACAGGAAGAAGACTTTTAGGGGAACAGGGCTGTGAATAAATCTCAGGAAGTGGCTGACATGTGTGCACAAACATACTCTGTAGTAGACCCGAGTAGAACCTCTCTGGCAGCCCCTGTGGCTTGAGCTTTGTAATTTATTGAAGTGTAAGGGCTGCTGCTCAGCTTCCTGACTTGACTTCTGTAGCCCAATAAATCTCCTACCTCTTTTCTTCAATGCCCCAGAATGGGGAAAGGAAGGCATGGAGAAGAGAGAAATTTCACCTGAAAAGAGGATGGTGTCTTCTTCTCCTGGATCTTGATTTACTCTCATTCTCCTTAGGATCCTGTGTTGTCCACAGATGTTTTATGGAAGCAGCCAAAGTGTACAGCCTGGTGAGGGGTCCTGGGCACAGTCCTTATAACTCACTTCTTTTGGTGATGTGAGCAGCTACCACAGTCTCCAATCTAGGCAAACCAGCCTCAGCATGTCACGGATAGACCATCGCTCGCCCTCTTTTCTATAGACACGTTCTTTCTCCTTCATGGAATGCCCTCTCATATGCTTTCTTCCTGGGTGAATTCCATCCACCCTTCCAAGCAGTATTTCTGGATTCTGTCCGTTCATTCACTTCCATCTTTCCAGTTATCACCCGTGTGCTTGGGAGGGTGAGCTCTGGGGCCAGACTCCATGCATTCACTGTCAGCTCTACCACTTACCATCAATATGACATTTTAAAAATCAGTTCATCTCTTTGTGTCTTAGTTTTATCAGCTGTAAAATGGGGACCATAAGAGTACCTGCTACTTAAGGTGACAAGGTTTAAATGAGATAATATGTGTAACCTGTTCAAAAGGAAGTAACCTATTCAATCAGTGTTAACCCTCATCTCTTCCCTGGGCTCTGCCTCCTGGCTGGCTTCACACCTCCACCTTTGACCCACCCATTGTCCTCTGTGCTCCAGAATCCCCACTCCTGCCCTCATAACTTTCCAATGACTTCCCCTGGCTGTTTGGATAAAAACCATGATCCTTACAAGGATAGAGCAGAACTTGTGGGTGGCCCGGGGTCTTGCGTCATCTCTCTCTCTCATGCTCTGCTCTTCAGCCACACTGGCTTTCTTTGTGTTCCTCACGTCTGCCCGTCTGCCTCCCACCTCACGGTCCTCGAGCAAGCTAGTCCCTCTGGCTGGAATACCTCCACAGCAACTCCTTCCCATCCTTCAGATGCCTGCTCACAGGTAATTTCCTCCAGAAAGCCCCTGCGGGACTTCCGTGCAAACCATCGCAGGCTGGGTGGCTTAAAGGAACAGAAATGTCCTCTCTCCCAGTTCAGGAGGCCGGAAGGCCAACCTCAAGGTAGCAGCAGGATTGATTCCCTCTGGAGGCTCTGAAGGGGGATTTGTTCACGCCTCCCTCCCAGCTTTTGGTGGTTGCTGCCAACCTTGCTGTTCCTTGGCTTGGGGCTTCCTAACTCCAATCTCTGCTCTGGTATTTAAATGGCCCTGTTCTTTTCTGTGTGTCTCCGTGTTTTAACTCTCCTCTCTTGTCTCTTATGAGGAGACCAGTCATCGAATATCAGTCCCATCCTAAATCCAGGATAATTTGATCATGAATTCCTTAATTTAATTACATCTGTAAAGACCCTATTTCCAAATAAAGTCAAATTCGCAGGTACTGGGGTTAGGACTTGGACATATCTTTTGGAAGGGAACTCAGTTCAGACCTCCACACTACCCCTTCCCTCACCCCCGCCCACTGTGCCTCCCAACAAACACATCCATCCTCCCCTCTTGATATGCACACTCCTGGCACCATGCATTTTGGCTATTTTATAGCTTTTATGACAGTTGTCAGTTTACATTTATCCACGTGATTATGTGATTATCTCCTACTAGATGGCAAGTTTCATGAGGAAAAGAGCCAAGTGTATTTTGTCACCTTCAGCTCCGCCACAAAAGTGACACCCGAATTTAAATATTTATCAATGTAGGCGATTTCAAATATATTTAATGATAGGGGAAACAACTCACAATAGAGTGTTAAGTGAAAAAATACAATCCATAAAATATTTACACACATTTATACAATATATGCCTATATAGATATATACGAGCGAGAGAGAAAAAGAGAAATACATACACCAAAATTTTGACAGAGGTTATAAATGGATAGCGCACAATTAAGGATCATTTTGCTCTTCTTTATTCCCTCTTCATTTTCTGTATTTCATATAATGCATTTGTCATGCTACTTAACTCATTACCTCCTACAAATATATGGTAGCAATAAAATTTAAGAACTCTTAGGAAAATTACTTTAGAAACATCACCACATGGCCTTAGTGGTTTATAATATACAAGGTTATATAATAAACTGCAGTTATTTCTCATTCTAAAGTATAAGTCCAGTGATTTTGAGCAGATCATTTTGTGATAATCAGAAAAATTATGCCTGTTTTCCCCTGATAGACCCGAATTGACCAGAACTGGATTCGCTATAATATTTTTGTGCACGATACATGTATGTCTTCAGTCTATGCATGGCCCAAGGTCTTTACTTTTTTAACAACATACCTCCCCATGAGCCTGCTCTTGACCACCAACCAACTCGACCCTTCATTGGCATGTGTGCTGCTCCTATCCTGTCCTCCTGGCTACGTGGGCCCCTCCCCCACCAGGCACAGCATTTAAAATCCAAACTCTCTGGGTACTTTCACTTTTCTATACCTGGGTGGTAAACCTCCACTGAACCCCAAAGCCAGGATTACGGTGCCCAGAGTGAGCAGGACCCAGAACAGGGCACTCCTGTACATGCTTTCTTGGTGACGACTGTTGTCCCTCAACTGGCTGTTCCCTGAGAGCAGTGTCTGACTCATGATAGGTCCTAAATAATCACATGTGAGGGAATAAGTGATTGAAAAGAGGAAAACATTGCATTTGGTGATGGGACCATTCTACCTGGCCCAGCCTTCGTTAATGGCAGGCCTTGGTTGAAAAATGAAACCAGGAAACTCTTGGATCCTGGGTTGTCTTGGCTGGATTGCCAGTTGGTTAGAACAGTGGTTCCCAAGCTTCCTAAACATCAGAATCACCTGGATAATTAAACTCATTAAGAGTTTAAGTGGGAGCCAATTCCTGGGTCCCACTCCAGATCCACTGAATTCTCCCTTCAGGGATTCTGATGCCCAGCAATGTTCGACAGGCCTGACTTAGAACAGGGTGGAGGAGGCCACAGGGCTGAGACTGAGCCCACTGTGTGTCAGGATGAGTTTTCCAGAGAAATCTTGATGCTCTTGCCACAGGAGACTTCAGCAGTGTGAACCCCTGTTCCCATGCGAACTGGGCCAGGAAGGGACCTCTGAGCTGAGAGAAGAAGCCTGGAGAACCTTGGGAGGACAGAGTACCTGGGCTTTGCTCAACCAGAACCTCCAAAGTAGGGGAAGTGGGGGGACGAGCTCTGACTGCGTGAAAAATATAGGTCTCCTGAGGGCAAGGCATGACCCTAATTTTGGAGAAAAGACTGAAACGAATGAGCCTTAGAAGTAGCAAATGGGTCAGTGTCATGCAGGGAGTCACGCAGGGTCTCTAGTCCCGCTCCCCACATAAGAACACAGGATGTGGTGAGGCCAAAAAGGAACACCCACGGAGCCATAGGGAGGGGAGTCATACTGCTATTATTCTCGCTGGCGGCTGGGTTGGAGACACAGGAAGCAGGAGCCATACGATCCACAATCCACACTCCGCCACACTACGCGCTTGCCAGCCACCATCTTCTTGCTAGCCCCCCATTTTTGCTAGTGTAGCCACAGCAGTTATATTAGTGGCCAATGGCTCACTGGTTACAGCTGATGGCCAAGTAGCCACAGCTGATGGCCATCCACTACCTGAGCCAGCACCTTTCCAGGTGAGGCCAAGAGCCTGGAAACTGCTCTCTGGGGCTCTGTCCCCACAGTCAGGTTGGGCTAACACACATGCAGAAATGGGCTTTTGCTGTCGCTGAGCAAATGTAACTCAAATCACCTTTTTATGTGACTCTCACTTTAGAATAAATAATATAAAGAAAAGACATGTTGGTTAAAATGAAATAAAAGACATAGAGAAGGAGAAGCTGGAACTGCCTTAGACATTTATTCCATACAACATGGCTGAGTCTTATGGTGGCCGGGTGGCTTCAGGGGGGTATAAACATGTCTCTCACATTCAGAAAGAAAAACGTAGGCAGTTGATTCCATCTCCACATAAATGTGATGCCCCAGCACAGGTTTTGGAGCTTGGAAAACTATTGGCTCCAATGTTTAACTAGTGTGTGCTGTTAGGCACATTTCTTAGCCTTCTAGAACCTCCGTCTCCTCTTTAGGATGTGGCAAACATCCCAGATTTGGCCCAGAATTTGTCTGGTGTGGGCAGCCACAAAGGAACGTAGGGGAGACACTCCAGGGTGCAGTTTTCACAAGCTGACTTAAGGAGCTTGATGGAGGGAACACGTTTTGTGCCTGAAGCAGAGGGCAGGGGAGTTGGGAGAAGCAAATGGTATGTACCTCACAGGTTGTTCTCTTAACCCGGATGTCTAACCCTCTATCCAGATCCTAGAAAAACAAACGATGCGGACAGAAGCTGAAGAAACGGTTTCTGCTGTTGTCATTTCAAAATCCCCTTCAGATATTGGTGCTCAGGCAGCCCTGTGTGGGGGCTGAGAGGATCAAGTGAGATGCCAGGCTGGGGAGGGAGAAACTTTTCTCTATGGAGCACGTCATGCCTTTGGCCCTTTGTGAGTTCCTGGGAACAGAGTGCCATTTTGGGACGTCAGGGTTTGTGGTGCGTCACCAAACAGGAGAGGCTGTCACAGGGGCCAGCAGAAGGGTGCTTGGTGGTGAGCCTCCGAGGCAGGGCCGAGGTAGGCACCTTTATGCAACTGCCCAGGGGTTCGCTGTCCTGGCCAGGACACCTTTCTGGGGCGTCTGAAGTTCAAGAGCTTGGTGGGTGCCTTGAGACGCAGAGAAAACTGTTCATGAGCTCACACGAAACAACACTGAGGGGAACTGAGTCAGTGCAGCTTGGGGACGGGGAGGGAAGCAGCCTGCACAACTAAGAGATGGTCACTCTTGTTATAACCCAACTTGCCTAAAAGTCTGGCGTAATCATGGGGACACACAAATGGGGGATAGTAGCCTGTCACTCAAAGCCAGGTTTCTCCACCTTGGCATTCTAGGCCAGATAATTCTTTGTAAGATGTGGGAAGCATCCCTGGCTTCTACCCACTGGATGCCACTAGCACCACCTCCACCTCCTCCCCACCCCCCATTTTCATGACAGTCAAAAATCCAGACACTGTCACGTGACCTCTGGGGGCAAAGCTGCCCCTGTTGAGAACCACAGACTCAAGACTTATGATGCGCATTGAAAATGTTGTAAGTTAAATGCCCCGTCTGGCACATGGTGTGGGCTCAGCCAACATGCGTTTCCTTCTTCCTTCCTGTCACTGGGACCAGAGCTCCTGTGCTGGTCTGTGGGGTCGGAAGATGGCGTGTCTTCCCCACCAGGGCGCGTGGCTCACAGGTAGCCAGGGCTGCTGTTGTTCTAACAGCCCTTTGATGGTGACCGGGGGCAAACTCGCTGGTCACTTGAGCTTCCCTAACAGCAAAATGGCAGACTTAGACTTGGTGACTTTCCAGTGCCATTTCAGGGAGGACTTTTCACACTTCTTCGAGTACACGGGCCAGGGTTGGGAGAAGGAAGACTGTCACGAGTGCCTTATGAGGGAAAATGGAAGGCCCTGGCTTTGGGAGATACAGCAACATGGTGGCTGAGAGGGGTGTGCTAATGGTTGCCAACTGCTTGGGGGCTGGAAGTATAAAGGAAAGTGCAGTCTTAGGCCTCAGCACGGTGATTAGTTAAGAATGGATTCAAGCCAGGAGTTAACATCAAAGTGGAAATGGAGATGTCTGGCTAAGGAAGGGCCCCAGGAAACCCCGCAGAAGTGAACTGTTTGTACAGGCCAGACACCAACTGCCTGGGTGTGGTGGGCAGAATTCTGTGATGGTCCCAGTATTCCCAGCCCATGGTTACACACACCTTTTCCCAGTTATCCAAACGCTGATCTATGTACTGCTGGGAAGAGAGTTTGCAGATTTCATTAAGTTGACCTTAAGATAGAGAGATTATTTTGGTGGGTCTGACCTAGTCATAGAAGCCCTTTAGATCTGAGTCTAGATCTAAAGTATGGAGATGGAGGTCAGAGATACCAAGTGAGAGAGGGGTTTAAAGGAGGCAGATAGAGGGGATGGAGTGTGGGGGCTACTAGGATCTGAGAGTAGCTCCTGGCTGACAGCCAACAAAGACGTGGGGTCCTCAGCCCTGGTAACTGCAAGGAACCGGAAATCCAGGCGTGAATGAGCTGGGAAGAAGATCCTTCCACAGAGCCTCCAGACGAGAATCCTGGGCTTGGCTGATATGTTGATTTCAGCCTTTGAGACCCTAAGCAGAGAACCTTGTTGCAGCCCCTGATCTGCATACCTACAGAGAATAAGTGGACGTGGTTTTAAGCCACTAAGCAATAGAACCTGTGATGCCTGTAATGGCTCTGAATCGTCCCCTTGGGCCATCCACTCCCTTTCAGCCTCCCCAGCCTAACCCCTCCAGCTTGGTGGGCAGAGGTACCACTGAGTATGTCACTCATTGCAGAATCAGCCGCATTCCTGCATTGTTGGCTCCAGTAGATCTCTGTTTGGAGCCATCTTTGTTTACTAGTGGCCAGTGGCAGCTAAGAAACTGCAGAAGCAGAGGTGGGGGTGGGAAGGAGGGGGCAAACTCCCTAAGGCTTTGACTTGGGATAATGGAAAAAATGTTTTTAACTCGGGTCTCACCCTAATAAAGTTTTGTTGTTTCCTTTCCTATCACTGTTTACAGAGATCACCTAGTGTGAGATCAGAGAAAGTTCTGTCTTCTCCAAACAGAACTCCCCACTGACCAATCCTGGGGCTAGTGGGGGGAGTAATAGCAGTTGTAGTGTTTCTTAAAGTAAGTTAGTGAACACAACCGGATGCGCTCCCTCGTGAAGCAAAATGAGCCTAAAGATGCAAGATCTGCTGTGTGTTTGTGGGTAAATGAAGTGTGTGAATGTGTGACATGAAGACAGAACGTTCGATCTGTGGTTACCAGAGTGTTGTGATGTGTGGTACGATGGAGTCATGATGCAGTCGGTGAAGCTGAACTGTGGTTGTGGGGAATTAGATGTACGATTATCCATGTATAACAGTGTGTAATGGCTGTTGATGGAGGGTAGTTGGGATGGGGACAGGGTGTGTGTGAAACTGTGACTCTGATATATTCGTATGTGATCAGGTAAGTGTGTGAGTGGGTGGCGTGCGGCACAGCATGGTAGTGAAGGCGTTATGTGTGTAGTTGATTGTCTGTAGGAGTGATGGGGTGGTGATGTGGTGTGGCAGAGGAAGACATATTCACGCACAAGTGTGGAAGGTATATACGGGGGGGTGTTTGCAGTAGAAGGGTCTGAGTTGTCGGGGTGTGGATTCATGGATCCTCCTCAATGTATCTCTGTCCTTGTGCCATTGCCTTCTTTAAATTTCCCCCTTGCACTTATGACTGTCTAAATCTATCTTATTTATATAATTGCTCATTAGTTTATCTGTCTACTGGTGTGTAAGCTCTATGAGAGCAGAGCCCTGTCTATCTTATTTACTGATATAATATCAATCATTTAGAACAGTGCATGGCCTATGAATAAATAAATGGATGCGGGGGTGACGTGACAGTTGGGGTGTCTGCATATGAGTGTATGTAAGATGCTAGAAGGGAATTTACTATGATAGTGGAAACGAGATTAGGTAGCTCATTACCTGAGAGTTAGTGAAGGGGTGAAGTAAGGTTGAATAGAGGTGATAAAATGTATGTGTGATTGTTTACTATGTGTGGAGGAGTATGTGGTGAAAGTATGTGTGAACCTGAAGGGTGTGTGGTTGGTGGCGACGTGGTGGAGAGAGAAGGCAGGGATGTGTTTATGTATTTATGTTTCACCGCATGTCATTTGCGATCTCTATTGACTCACTGGGGTGTATGTTGCCAAACACTGACTCCTCCAGCTTCCAGGGGCCCAAAGCTGAATTGTGTCTTCCTAACGTGTCTTCCTGTCTAACAGCTGGGTCTCAGGAGCCATGTTTGCCCTAGAAGGCACAGGTGCAGTTTAGGGGAGATAGAATTCTGTCTTCTTATGTGCTTCCCTCAAATGAGCAGCAGGTCTTCTTGGAAACCTGTAAGACATGGCAATGAAACATGACAGCCTGAAGTCCGGGTGGCTTGGTTTGTTGGCAGTGGTTATGTGCTGTGGCGTGTGTGTGTGTGTGTGTGTGTGTGTGTCTGTGTGCGCACACACATGTATGTGTGTTCTTTTACAGAGCCGAGCTTTACCAAGTTCAGTTCTTGTGTCTTCAACTCGAGGCGTTCATCTTTCCTCATTATTTTTAAAGAATTATTCTTTTGCTTGACGGTGTAGTTTTGCTGCTAAGAGCCCTAAGTGTCTGCTAATTGTCTCACTCAGCTCTGGGACCAGCTTTGGGCACCTTCCTCCTTGTCTGAAGGACCTCAAAGCCAACTGGAATGACCTCCATTCCAATGTCTCTTGAGTTCTATCTCTTTTCACTGCTCTGGGAACGTCTGAGCTTCTGGGTTTAGGGTCCATCTCTCTTTTTCCTTCTCCTATGTCTCTGATGTAGCTGGAGGGTACTTGATCTGCTACGAAGAACAACTGAGTTTCAATGGTAGTATAACGCTAAAATAGAATTTGAAAAAAAAAATTTTCCTGGAAATCTTCAATTAGATGGTTTGACCTAAAATTTACTAGGTGGCAAGTGCTGCAAAAAGCACCTTCCCTGTCCTCATTTTTTTTAGCTTACTATGTGAAAGTCATTGTCTTAGAACATGAAAGTGGAATAAGAGAGGACAGAGAGAAATTCTAAGGAAAAATAAGTAAAACATAGTTCTAGTTTAGGAAAAAGAATTCTTGGAAGAGCAGCATCCAAAAGACAAAGTTGAACCATCACCGCCGTCAGCATCTCTCTGACCATCATCCTCTTCCTGACCAATAGCCCTGTACAAGTTACAGAATAGGAATCGTCAGGCTCTCCTCGTCTTCTAGTCTCAAATCCACATTAAAAGGGCAAAAGATTATTGGCTCACCCTAAGTCTTGCCCCCCCCCAGAGTGGTTTTCATAGAACACAAACTTTATGGGGACCCCTCCTCTGCCCAAGATCATTCAACTCCCCCATCTAAATTCAGATCCAATCCAAACTCTTCTGACAGCCAATCAGTGCTCACCACGCCCCAGGCCCATTCGGTGTACCTCTTAGATCCAGTATGAATTTGTCAACTAGTGCATATACCTCCTGGTACCAGGCTGTGTGAACTGTGGATACAGAGCTGGGTAAGAGATACAGAGCCCTGTCTCTGACCACAGGTAGTTCACAGTCCAGTGGGCGAGGGAAGGTGTAGCAGAGCTGAGTGCAACCAATCCTGGGCAAAGGGTGGTCATGAACGGGTTGAAAAAAGGGAGATGCTGGAGCTGAGCCTTGGAGGATGGTGCAGGAGTGTACCAAGGGAATAGTGGGTTACTAAAAGGGATGGTGTCCTCAGCGGTGCTCCCTGGCTTAGACACAACACGTGTTCTAACCTCCAGGCTTTCACTGAGGCATTTCTATTCTTAGAAATGTCTGCCTCCTCTTTCCTTACCTACCCAAGTCCTGCCTACCCTCCAGGGACCACATCTAATCTCACCTTGGCCACGAAGCCTTCCCAGACCACTCGAACCCATCCTCCCTCTCCCCTCACTAAACTCCTGTAGTCCGTTCCAGACCATTGTGCCCAATATTGCTTTGTGGGCGAAGGTCTTGCTTTTCCACCAAGGCGGAAAACTCTGAGGGCACTGGGTCTAGTGCACATTCTTAAAAGCCAGACTATGAGAGTTGAGACTGTGACTCTTGTGCTTACCAAATATGCAACTTTCAGCATGTTATTTCGATTTCCAGTGCCTCAGTTTACTCATCTGTAAAATGGGAATGATAAAAGAGGTTTATTGCCAGAATGAAATAAGTTCATGAGTGCAAGGCCTTTGAACAATGCCTGGGAAGTAGTTAGCACTAAATAAATGTTGCCTATTATTATTATTATTACTATTATTATTATCATCTGATACAATCATATATTAAAAAGAGCAGAACCCTGCTGCTCTTTTAAAGATGAAAAGGCACAGAGAGGGGAAGTGACCTTTCTAAGGTCACCCAGCTTGTGAGTGGCAGCACTGGGACCAGAACTTAAATGTCCTAACTCCAGGCCAGGGCTCTTTTGGCAGCATCATGGCACTTTTTGGTTTGCCCACTGATGTTAGCCCAAACCTTAACAGACAGCTCCATACGTGTTTGTCAAGTAACTGACTGACCACTGAACCCAGCCAGAAGTCACCAGAAAAACCGGCTGGGTATGAAAAGAGAACAGCTGAACTAGTCCCAGTCCTGGGGGTCTGAGCTCCTTACCCGGAGAAACGCTAACCCACCCTTCCGAGAAGACAGGGCCTGTGAGCTGGAAGAAAGGAAGAATCCAGGTAGTTGAACATGAATGCTCTTGGGTTGGGCTTAAAAGCTCCACCTTCCTCTCTCTCGATCTTTTATTACAACCTGGAGGCAACTTGGCTTATGCCAGTTTAAGAAGCAGCTCCATTTAAAAGCCATTAGTTTTTTAATTGCAGAGAGATTGCTCTCCTGCTGCCGGCTGCAGGCTCTCGCTTAGTCCCAGGTACCCGGGAACTGAAGTTCCAGGCAGCCAGCCAGCCATGCCTCGATGCCCCGCAGGGCAGAGCTGGCCTGCAGCTCTCCCTAACCCGGCCCAGGTCATCCTCCTACCTGAAGGTTCCCCTCCTGGCGGCTTACACAGGTGGGTCGCTGGGGAGGCAGAAGCAATCCTGTACTCTGTTCCTTCCTCCACCACAAACTTGCTGGGTGACCTTGGGCAAGTTCATGTGAGTCTCTGGACTGTAACCTCTTCATGACAGTGAACAACATTTACCGAATGTCTTTCATGTATTCAATTCGGGCCTGTCCTAATTCATCTGACCACTCAGGACAGAAGGTTTTATTATCCGTTTCATATGCAAGGAAGCTGGCTCAGAGAGGTGAAGTGACTTGCCCAGGGCTTCAGTGGAGGCTGGATGGGAGGCAGTGTGGCACAGTGGGAGGAGCTAGGAATACCTTTGCGTCCGTCCCGATTCTGCCAAGACTGATGGGGTATCCTTGAGCAAGTTCTTTTTGGAAAGTGAGAAAGCCTTTTATATGAAAAAGAGCTTTATATTTAATATTCTGGGATGCAGACATTCCCAAATGTGCCTACACATCTGAGTCTCCACTGGAAGCTTGATTGAAAACAGATTCCCAAACCTTGAGCCAAGCTTAGAGCATCTCGGATCTCTGTGGCCAGGACCTGGGGATCTGAAGTAGGTCTGACACATGGAAGAACGTGTCAACTACTGCTTCTCACATTCTGAGACTGCCTGCATTCGTCAAGTTCGTCGGGTTAGAGCAGTACCAGACAAATCCCAAATTGTTTTGCGTGACTTCACACACCGAAAGTATATTTTCTACTCCTCTAACGTCTGTTGTCAGTGTGGGTATCTCTCCAGAGCAGCTGCCCTCTACCTGGTGGCTCCCAGCCAGGCTGTCATGACCTGTGGCACCTTCCTGGCAATATGTGCTTCTGTCAAGCGGGAAGAGGGTCATGGCAATGGGATCCTTCTACTTCGAAGGGTCACATACCCCTTCTGCTTCTATCTTATTATTCAGAGTAAGCCCCGCGGGCCAGTTGGGAAGCTTTCCATTAGGCAATTAAGAGCAGTCATCCTTGGGTGCCCCAAAGTAGAAATGAACTGGAGACTGGTAACCAGCAGAAATGCCTATCGCGGTGACCGCATGGAGATGCTCGGATCAAGTCTCATCCCCCTCCACCTGGTGGTGCCGGTGGGGAGAAGAAGGAAGGCCGACGGGCCAGGAAGGGTTCTTAGGAGTTCCCATAGCCACTCATCCATTGATTTGTTTATTGATTCATTCCAAAAATGCTCTCTGAACCCGCACTATGTGTTTGGTACTGGACCAGGGAGTAAAGAAACAAAAATGAGTCCAACACAGGCTACTGAACTGTAGGCATTCGCTCAAGTGCTGAAGGAAGATATATATGCGGATGATGAGAATAAACAGCCACAAATACCAACTGGAGATACGAGCAGAGAGCATTTTCCAAATGCAGAACAGCATGGATGGAGCTATGGAGACAGGAAAGAGGTTAGGTGCTCACCTGTCTGGGAAAACTTTGTATGGCTGGCGCTTTGGAGGCAGATAAAGAAAAGGTTGAAAGATAAGGCTGGGTGGGGTGGTGAAGATAAAAATCAGGGGGGAGTGACAACACTGGAGAAATAGTGAGAGAACCTCAGAGGTGCTGTACCTTTTCATCCACTTTGCTTCCTTTGTACCCTTTTAAGCTGGTGGAAAACATTTTGGTTTTGAATAGACCTGGTTGAGGATAACAACTCTCTCAGTTCTTGAGTGACTTTGGGCAGGGTACCCAACGTCCCTGGACCTTGGTGGCACCATTTGTGAAGTAGGTATTTGTGCAGCTGTGGGAGTGGCGCCCTCAGATCTCTAATCTCAATCTAAGAGAGAACCTGCTATAAGGTGTACAGTTAGTTGGCTGACAGCACCCCCATGGTTAACCTTCAGGACCCATGGCAGAATGTATGCCCGCACTCGCCCTGTGCTGTTCCCCGTCAAGGATTGAGCACATGGGGAGATAGTAGTTGGGTGTCGCTGTCTGCTGTGGGACCCCTCTAACGGGCCCTCTCTGCTCTGGGGCTCCCAGCAGCCTTGCTGTGATTTTCTCAGAGCTGTACCACAGCCTGAGGCTCTTCCTGCCCAGCGCTGCTTCCTCCCTCCCTTCACAGATGTCAGACCCGCATTTTGGTCTGAGGCTGTCTCCATCTACTCCTGCTCACTCTCCCTTTTATCCTCCATAGGTATTTACTCCAATAAATGCCTCATGCTTCTAATTCCATTTTGGCAACTTCTTCCTAGAGAAGCCTCGCTGACACAGTATCATAATGCCAACACTGTGAGCTTTGAAAGAGGATTAAATGATATAGAATAGCGGTGCAGAGTGGGTGGACAACATATGCTAGTCTATTTCCTCATGTGCTCTTTTTTCCTTGTACCTTAGAGGAATATATTATAGTAAAAAGGACACTAGACTTGGAGTCCTCTGGTTTTGGTTTCAAATTCTGGCTTTGTCACTTTTTAGCTCTGTGATATCATACAAGTTACCCATTTTGAGGCTCAGTTTCCTTATGATGGAAAGTGGATAGTGTCAACCTTCAATATCAGTTCTGAGTGATTAAATAAGGCCCATATTAAAGTGGATTGTGAAACATTATTATCCATCATTCCTCTGAGCTCTTTTTCTCCTGAAAATGTCCCTTCATCTTTCTCTGTCTCCATTTTGAACCACTTTCCTTTCTACTTGAAGGTCATACACACACACACACACACACACACACACACACACACACACACGACCTGGAGAATCTGGGCTTTGAGTAAGTGGTTGGGCTTGCACTAAAATATACACCTTCTTACTGGCAAACCATATATCCAACTGTGAAATTTGCTCAAAAGTTGGTTTGGACTTGAAGCCTGGGCAAGGTCCCCTAAACAGAACACATTGGTTTCTTAAAGGTACTTGAAATGTGCACCTATGTTCTGCCAAGCGGAGGGTTGGGGAAATTGACATGAAAGGGACATGGTTCCTTCTTTAAGTACGGTCCAGTCAAAGGAAAGAGTTTAATTATTACCATTGATATTGGCTTCTTTTCTGCCCTTCACACCTGCCTGGTGCTTTGCACCTGCTTTACTCTCTTCCTGGAATAATCCATCTTTTGTTGATTGGATGGTTGATTCCTTTTTCCTTCCTACGTCAGTTCATATGACGTCTCTTGAACAGACCTTCCTTGATCACCAAACCCCAGGTAATCTCAGTCAGACTGTGCCATTTGTTTTCTTTATAACACTTATAAGCCACCTTGGAAAGATCTCGTGTGTTTATTTATATTTTTGCTTCATAGTCGCCCCCAGCCCTCAAACCTCACCACTACCCCACTGCCTCCCACCCCTACAACACAACATAGGTCCTTGAGGGCAAACATCACGTCTGTCTTGCTCACCTCAGTATGTATTTTTAGAAACTAAAACAGCGTTAACATCTCAATAAATATGTATTGACTAAATCAATTCGTTAAAGAAATACTCTTTGCCAAACACATTAACTCATAAACACAACAATATTATTTGTTGCCAACAGGAAAATATACATGCTCCTATCACATGGGAGAAGCTGACTTGATGGGGACAAGTGTAAATGCAGCTTAATTCTTTCTCCCGCTGGCCTCCAAGCCACCTCCTGTGGGTTCGTTCTTACCCTGACTCTGGAGGAAATCTCATGCAGGTACCATAGCTTTTTGAGTTCCTTTCATTGTCAAGAATAGTTTCGTTTTGGCGATTAAACTATGTAATCCAATATAGATTTTTAGGTTGAACCACAAGAAATTGTCAGTATTTGATCATTTTTGATCCACGTAAATGATCATTTCATGTGGTTCAAGCTAATAATGAGTGGAAAACCAAAGATAATTCAAATTTAAGCTCCCCCCCTCCCTCAGCTTGGAAACTGGCCCCCAGTGGGGACAGAGGGTGTGACTGGCTTCTTGTTTTTCTCTTAACTACGTTCTACTCCACTGGCAGCCTGCTGCTTCTGTCGTCACGAGGGTCAGCCCAAATGAAGAGGTGATTGGAGAGGGGTGTCGTTTCATGAGGCTGACGCTGTGGGAAGCTGGTGTTGGGGTTTAGGCTTGGTGAACAGTTAAAACAGCTGCTTCATTCTTGGACCACTGTTGTGTGTTTTCCTTGGGATCTTCAAGCAGGGCAATTTCTTTTCTTTTTTTTGTTTTGTTATTAGTTTCAGGTGTACAAAACAATGCAATAGTTCGACATTTATCGCCCTCACAAAGTGGTAATTTCTTTACTGGAATCACTGCGTTCTCTCGGGGACAAGCTGGTGTGTCCCGGCAGCCCTTGGGCTCCTGGCACTCCATCCTCTGGTTGGGGGCCTCCAAACATCCTTGTACACAAAGTCTTTCCAAGATGCGCCAGGGAAGCTGTCTTCCTTGTGGCTCATCTCCAGTCCAAGAAAATGACACCTTGGCCCACTGGATGGCTGTCACCTAGTAGAACTCTACTCACCGTTGACTCCAAGCTTCTCATACTAGGCCTAACGCTCCCTCAATCCCCAGAGACAACAGGCTAAGTTCTCTGTGTGGTCCCATTAACCCTCCATCATCTAATCTAATGCCGAGAGGTGCAACCCCTTCACTCCACCTTGAGAAAGAGGAAGAGTGATCCTATAGCCCTCCAACGGCTCTCTATTAATACCTCCAACTCAACACTTTTATAGGCTGGAGGTAAGTGATTTTGCTGGCAGAACCCGCTTAATCACGTGCTTTTCATGTCCTGTACAGGGGTCTGGTATCCCATTTTAGGATAAATATAGGGATACCTATTATACATTCTAGGCCTTTGGGACCTCTCTGTTGAAACTCAGACAATAGGAAGAGCTACCTTTGACATCCGGTTTCATTTATGTACAGGTGTGGATCAAGTCCCACCTTCCCAGCCATTATAGTTCAGAAATGACAGGCATAGCACAGGCAATTCTGCAGCTTCTGAGCCCATTAGATGACGATTCAGGAGATAACTTGGCTGCCTGTCAGAATAAGGCCAGTGTGTGATCACTATTGTGCGGGAGACCTTCAAACTCAGTTTTTTGCTAGGAAACGTTACTTGAAAGTATATCGACTGACCAACCACTCACAGAACTGGATGATTTAAACATGGCAGCTGCTGACAGTTTGACAAACATCAAACCTCATACCTATTTTTTTTTCAACTAAATAAGATGCTCTTTATTTAGTATTATCCATGCACATTTAAAAAAAGTTTTATGGAAGTATAGTTGGCATACAATATTATATTAGTTTCAGGTGTACAACGTAGCGATTCATCATTTGTACACCTTACAATGTATACAAACTCTTAAATCTATTTTTTAATGGTATTCCACAAAGAATATGGACCTTGTGTGGAGCAGTGAATAGCACAGGAAAGTTCTAGGATTCCTGCCTTTGCCACTAGCAGGTAGATAATGTAGTGTAGTCGCTTAGGGCCCAAGTTTTGAGGTCACACAGCCCCAGGTTTGAAGTTCTGCTCCCCTCCCTTACTAACTAGGTTCTATTGGTCATATTTTCCTCATCTGGAAATAGATTTATAGAGTTTATGTGACCATTACACAAGGTAAGTTACTAGCACTGAGCCTTGGACATATTAAATACTTAATATATATTAATTATTATCACCAAATAGTTATTATGCCCAATGTCGTAACTTTAGGCTCAAGAGTCAAATGACCTGGGTTCAAACCCCACCCTTCTCTGGCCTTGTCCATAAACTGTGGTATGATAAAACTTATCCCCCAGGGCCGTGGAAGTATTCACTTCAGTTCATAAATGTAAAATACATAGAATAATATCTAGAACACCGAAGACTCCCAGCAATTGTTAGCTGTTACTATGATTACTGAGCATTCTTTGTAGTCCTTTCCCCCCAGGAATCCCATAGATAAGAAAATGCGGTCTATTCAATCATGTAAGGAATGCTTAATTTCTTCCCTCTCTCACCATTTCATTAAAATGGATCAAAGACATTCATAGCTGCAAATCAGAATCTCTGATTAGAAGGGGTAGGGGGACCCAACAGTGTTATCAGGCTAATTCCAGTCAAAGCAAAAACTTTGAGCATTTTTGTTAACCAATGAAGCATTATCCCTCCAACTGCCTTTTTAAAAATTTTGAGACAATCCTAAACTTAGAAGAAAAAAAAAATTACACACACTGTAAAGACACTTTTTTCCTAAACCATTTGAGCGTAAAAGTAAGTAACCTGATGTCCAATTACCCCAGAACACTTTAGTGTGTATTTTCCACAAGAAGTGACATTTTCCTACAACATAGCCACAAACACATCCCTCCAAACAGGAAATTTGCATTAAGACGTCACACCATCCATTCCACAGACTCATGCCCATTTCAACAATTGTCCCATAATTTCCATTATGGCTAAAGGACTCAAATCATAAATCATGCATTGGACCTAGTTTTATGTGATTTTTATTTCTTTTAGTCATTTTTCCAGTTTTATTTGACTTTCATAACCTTGATGCTCTTAAACAATACAGGTCATTTGTTTTGTAGACTGTCTCCCCATTTGGTTTCAGATTTCCTTATGATTAGATTTAAGTTGTGCATGCTTGGCAGAAATATTGCAGAAGAGACACTGTGTTCTCCCCATTGCATCCCATCAGGGGGTGGATGATTCCATTTGTTCACCTTGATCTCTTGATGAAGGTGCTGTCTGCCAGGAGTCCCAACCATAAAGACATTTCTCTTCATTTTGTAACTAATACTTTGGATACTGTGTAAATATGCCATTGTCATCAAACTTCTCAGTTATTTTTATCAGTATGGATTCACAGTTTCCTATTTTATTCAGTGTGTTAAAAGCTGTTATTATCATTCTTTATTGGGTTACTCAAGTTGTCCCCAGTTTGGCCAGTGGGGTTCCATTCAAACTGTGTTTGTGCCCCTTTAATATGCTCCTACGGTTTCTCTCTGTTGCAAAATGTTCCAGTCTCATCTTGTACTTTCCGTGCCCCGGTCCTGAAATTAGCTGTTTCCTGAGGAGTTCTGGTTTCCCTTAGTGGAGAACAGTATTAATATTAAGAAAGCAAGACATGAGCTCTAGGTGTGTTCTTTGCTGTGGGGATGTCACTACTCCCAGGTTTCTCAGTGGACAGGACTGGGGAAGGTATGTCTGCATAGTCACACATGTACGTTTATTTCTATCTATATTAGAAACCATGAATTCATTTCTATTGGAATCCAACACTACAGTTTTCATTCTTATTTTCCGCCCTTCCATATTTGTATCTTCCTTCTCCAAATGGTTCCCACCATCCCTACTTTATTTACTTTTTCAATCAATACCTTGTATGTAACTAATCTCCACACTCCACTGCCTCCCCCAGAGCAGATGCCGCCCTCCTCCGTCTGAATTCCAACACCCCAGGGCAGGCCACGACACTGGGGACACCCTCCTCACCCTGTTGGGTCTTAAATACCCTGCTCTGGGCTGCCCCCTGCCCCCACATGTGGGTATATACTTGAGGATCCTACTTGGAGCTTGGCAGCCCCTGCCAGGCACCCCTCCACTTAGTTCCTGCTCTGTCTCTCCACTAATCCCCCACCCGCTCCCTTATGACCCTCCCCACGGACTGCCCTTCCTGGGGGTCATGCCCTTCATCCCGCTCAGGTTCTGGTTTCCCAGGCCTGGCAACTGCCCCTTCCCACCTGAATAGACACCCTTCTCACACCACGTGGGCTGTGAAGGATGCTTCTCTTTGTGGATCTCCCCCCTCTTCCCCGCCTTAGTGCACTTGGGATGACTCTGCCCTGACATGGACAACCTCCCCACACGCTCCAGACCCTAACATGTTACACCCGCTGCTTGATGGGTGCCGTCCTCACCTGGTCAGGCTCAGGTTATGCTGCTCAGGGCAGCCCTCACGTATGCCCCCCCCCACTCCCTGGGCATAGCCCCCAACTCTGTAAGTGCAGGTGCCTACCCTCTTCTCACCTAATAGATGTAGGAAGGACTGAATTATTCAGCAAGGAAGGAAAAACAAGGGGAGGGGAGGGAGGAAAAGGGGAAGTAGAAAAATGGAGAAATATTTGAGGAAAACATTGATCTTTCACAACTGAGCTCTGTTTTCAAAAAATATGTGCATAAATTAATAAAAAGCCTAGTTCCTCTAATACTTTTGAGAAGTATCAGTTAAAACAAAATCATAGGCTTTAAAAAAGAGTTGTTTCAAAATATTTTCACATACGTTTTCAAATACATAAAATTGACCTACGTCTATTGTTTTATCTTTCAAATAGGAATGAAGTCCCATCCCAACTAATGTTGCTGAGGTGCTATAAGGATCAAATAACATAATAATGTGAAGTCACTCTTCAAACTGAGAAGTGCTATCTAAGGAGAAATAATAAAATGCCCAAGATAGCGCCTCCGTTTGCCACACACACAGGCACAGCATTATTCCCGTAACAGTTATTGTTTTCTAGGAGACAGAGTCCAGGGCCCCAATCCACCTCCTTCCTTTCCTGTCTTTGATGTTCCCCAAAGATCAAGCTTCCCCCATCAAAAAGGAAGAGTTGGAAGGATTCCCTTATTCCAGCCTATTTTATGGGACCATGTTCCCAATGGGTAGAGTTTTCAAGGAAATGAAAGCATGGTACATATGTCCTTTTTCTTCCTTCTACAAATCGGTGATGGATCAGTGATGGTACAGATTCACCTCTTTTCTTCTCCCTTTTGTATGCTCTTTTCTTCCAGGAGACAGTGTGGTCCATATGTGCGGCCCTAGACTGAGAGGTCTGTGCTCAGCCTAAGCAAGCTTGGCCGCCCATCATGGGGCAAACATTGTTTTTTGCTCTGGATCATTTTTCTGTGGTGCCTCAAGGTCCCTTGAAGTAATTAGGATACATATTTGAACAATGGGAAGGAAATAGACATGGTGGGCCTTCAGCTTGATTGATTCAAGGCTGTATTTAGAGCTAACAAGTACAGGAAAAAAGAGACCCTACAACTGACTGAGTGTTGCTTATTCGAGTTCAACTCTCATGTAAATTCCTTGCCTTGTTCTTCTTTCTTTGTGGCTGGTTCTTCTAAGACCTATAGGAAGGAGTTGTGGCTGGTCCAAGCTGGGGCTTGGATATTCTTGGCTTTTCTTTGTTCACTCAGTAACTACTTGTTGAGCTCTTAGGTACAAGGCACTATTTAAAGATGCTAATATATAGTGACACATGGCTCTTCTCTTCTAAAACTTAGAGTCAGATGAGAGAGATGGACCTTAAACTAGAAAACAACATGTATTATGACAGATTACACCACTGATGCTCTAACATTTAAACGAAGTAGAAATTAGGCAGGTGGAGTTTAAAGAATTATGTTTGCAGCAGAAGACACAGCACGTGTAAAGGCCCTGGAGCGAGAAACGATTTGATAAGTCGAAGGGAATAAAAGGTACGCTGGTTAGAGAGCAGTGAGGTAGGGGGGCTGGAAGCATAAGACTAGAGAGACAGGCAGCTGCCAGCGTGCTGTCTTTCAGGCTGGTAAGAATTTCTAGTTTGATCCTAAGTACATGAGAACGAATGAGAGATTTTAAGCAGAGGAGTAGCATAATTTCATGTAAAGATATTGGTGCCACTTTGTAGAAAACGCATTGAAAAGGAGCAAGATTAAAAGGCAGCAGGTCGTTAAGGAGGTATTGCAATCATCTGGGTGTGAAATGATGGTGGAGTGCAGCCGAAATGCTTCGAGCCTTCATCCTCCGTGGTCCCAGGCCAGGCCGAAGGAGGTAGGCCCACAGGTGGTTTGAAGACATGACCTCCACCTCATGAGACCAATCTCCTAACTTTTGGCTAAGCCAGCCATAGTGAAACAGAATATTTCCCCCGTCATCTGGGAATGAAGCTCATTATGCTTTGTAATTGTTGGGGAAAGTCAGTAGTTCCTCATTCTACACATTATAGAGGGCATCTGTGGTATATGGCCTCTAAGATGGCCCACATGAGCGGCACACACCTCTGGGTATTCATGCCCTGTGTCCGCGCCCCCCTCCAAGCCCACCCCCAAAAAGTTAGACTTACTCATTCTCTTCTAATGAACAGAATACAGGAGAAGGATCAGGGTTTCCTCAGATAGTAGAACCCATAAAGATTGTGGCTTGTTCACTCTGAGGGAAGCCAGCAGCCCTTTGGTGTGCTGCTCTATGAAAAGACCACATGGCACAGAACAACTGTCTCCAGCCAGTAGCCAGCAAGGACCTGAAGTCCCACAGCAGCCACATGAGTGATCATAGAAACAGATCTTACCCTGGTCAAGTCTTGACTGTGGTCTGGTGAACACCTCGAATGCAGCCTTGTGAGAGACGCGGAGCCAGTGGCACCGAGCGAAGGTGTGCCCCGTGCCCTCACTCACAGGAACTGTGAGGTAACAAATGCTTCTTGCCCTAAAATGCAAGTTTAAGGGCCATTTTTGCACAGCAGTGAATACCTCATACTGCAACATAATGAAATACCTCACGTATTTGTCAATTGTATCTAAAAAGAAATCTTGTATTTATACCTCGGTCTTCTACAACCACGTGAGTGGGTCCATTCCTATCAGGAAAGTAGTCACCAGCCACAGAGTAAGACATTCCTGGAGACTTTGGTTACAGATCTAGAAGAACCCTAGAGACCCATGTGCAACCCTCTCCAGAGATGGGTAAGTCAAGATTCAGAGAGGAGATTCAGGAGGAAGAGCTTCTGAGCCCACGGTTTTAGTGTGGGGAGGACGCGTTTGGTCTTGTCACTTCCAGATTGATTTAGCATCTCAATATTCTAGCTTTCAGGGCAATGAGCCAGAATCTCTGATCAGAAACTTCTAGGTGATATTCAGAGTGTTGGCACTGTATTATTTTCCTATGGTTTTTGTAACAAATAACCACAAAATTAGTGATTTAAAACAGCACAGATTTACTGTATTACAGCTCTGGATGTCGGAAGTCTGAAATGAGGCTCATTGGGCTAAAATCAAGGTGTTGGCAAGGGCTCAATTTGTTTCTGGAGGCCCCAGGGGAAATTTTATTTACTTGCCTTTTCCAGCTTCTAAAGGCTGCCCACACTCCTCAGCTCTTGCCCTGATGCCCTCTTCAAAGTCAATAATGGCAAGGTGAGTCTTTCTCATGTTGTATCACTCTATGCTCTTTTTTCTGCTTCCTTCAAAAAACTCTTCTTCTACAAGTTACTGTCTCAGGTCCGCCTGGATAATCCAGGATAACTGACCCATCTCAAAGGTAGCTGATCGGCAACCTTACTTCTATTTGTAACCTTAATTCTTTGCCACATACAGTATCATATTCACAGGTCTTAGGAGGTGGACATCTTTGGGGTGGGGGCGTTATTCTGCCTGCTTCAGGCACCTTCCCTCTACCTTCCTCTGCACCCTGTTGATTGTTGTGGAAATATTACAGTAACATCATTATTTACCAAACATATATGCCCTTCCCTCTCTCCCTTTGAGTTACATCTTCAACCTGCCTCTTCAGGCTCCATTACCTTGTGGATAAGCCTTTGACCGTATGTGTAACCAGGTTTTCACTACAGGTGTTTCCAATCTCAGGTACTGGGTCAATAGGTGGTAAATGGCCCAATGAGACTTTTATGAAGACTGAGAACAACACTTGGAAATTTAAGTGCATGCTGGCATATACATAAGGCTAGATTTTCTGTTGGTATCATCTGATGCCTGGTGTGGGAATGGCCACGTGTCTTGCCATCCCCAGGACACATCTTGTCTTTATTTTCTGTGGGGGTCTTTGTTAGTGGCTGAAGCTCCCTAGGCTTGTGAGACGAAGTATTAGATGGGAAAGGCAGAAGAAAAATTTCTTGTTTCTGGTGCATAATTCATGAAGCCTGGATATTAATATTAATGATCGCGTCCACCAAAGTCAGGCCGATGAAATATGCAAAGGAAGATAAACTTAGAAGCTCAGAAACTTCAGGTCTTTCAGGCTTAGTTCCCCTGAGGGTGTAGCTATAAAAGTATAGCCAGATTTGTGTAGTAAAATTTAGCTTTCTAAGAACCTCGACATTTCTTAATTTGCATTACGCCCACAATAACCCTGTAAAGTAGGGGAGCGAGGGAGGAGCTTCCATTTTATGGATGGGAAAGTGGGGCCCCACCAAAATCCCATCGTTTGACAGGGGCCGAGCTTAAGCTAGTGGTCAGGTGACTTGATTCCAAATCTCACGTCCCCTCCATGTCCTCACTCTGCTGTTAGTTGTTACCTGATATAATTAAGACGACACACAAAGCCCTCTTAATGTCAAATAAAGTAACAACAATAACAAGGAAAAGCCACTGTGCCCCGAACATTTTATAACCTCTCTGTCTCGTAAAATGCCTGTGTCTATAAAATGAGATATAAGTAGGGCTCATTGCGTAAGTTTTTTTGGTGATTAAATGAAATAATGTACAGAGAAACGTCAACACAATGCCTGAACATCGTAAGCATTCAGTGAATGGCAGTTATTACAAGAACTAAGTAGCTAAAGAAAATGGTATTTCAGACAAAATACTCTTTGTTTACTTATCCATTCATTCATTCAACAACTATCTATTGAATTTTTTAACAGCTTTATTTAGGGGTAATTGATATACCAAACACTGCACACATGTGATGTACACAGTTTGGTGAGTTTGGACACATGCACACACCCGTGAAACCATCTCCACAATCAAGGTAACAGAGACATTAGCTCCCCAAATTCCTCGGGTCCTCCCCTCCACATACGCACACACACACCTTTTTTGTGGTAAGAACACTTCACGTGAATATTAACTGCCGGGTTTGCACAGAGCTTCTGCCACATACAGCATACCTCTTCTTAACACAGGGGTTATGATCGTGAACAAGAGGCAAAGACCATTCTCTTTCACCTTTTAGTGCAGGGGGTTGACAACTCACAGATAAGAGTGGTCTCCACCTGGTAATAAAGTGGAGATGAATAGCTTGATAAGAGTATACCCAGAGTACCAAAAGGGTCACGAAATGTTCATTCACTTCAATTCAGTAATTATACTTTTGGGAAATTCTTCCAAGTAAATACAAAGAATCTAGTCAAATATTTGAGTGTAAAGGTACCCTTTTCAGCGTTATTTATATTAGTTGAAATTGATCATGGTCTATATGCTCAGGGAGACAGTAACAGTCTGTAAATTATATTTCTTCCTTTCCATTCACATCTTTCTCCTCCTCCTCCCCTTTATCCTCATTCTCATTCTGATCCTCTGGTCTATTGTCTTCTTTCAAAGAAAGCTATACGTAGCATCCAGGACTCAAATGAGCTTTTTCCATTTTGAAAGATGACAACTATCGAGTTGAGGGAGAAAGCTAGGCTCAGCCTACAAGAAAGCTATGCAAAGTTAGTTTACTGAGGTATGCATATTTTCCTGGAAACTTTACCTTTTGAAATAATTTGAGATGGGTTATTCCAGAGAGAAGATGTACCTATAATTTCTGTCAACTGCCTGGGGACAGGGTCTACCAGACTAGGACCATTTTAAATTAAGTTCTTAGCTAGACGTTCAACAGGTAAAGTGAATTTTGACTGCCACCTGTATGGTGGCTTGTTTGTAATTTCTCGTGAGACATTTTTCTTCTCCATTCATTGCCAAGAATTCTTGGGCAAACTTATTATTACAAGTTTCTTTGCAGTCTTCCAGGATGTGTATTTCTGATTCTCCTGTACACTAAAGTGTATTAACGCTCCATAGAGTCTGGCTTTATTGGGGAAATTCAGTGCTAGACATCATTTTGTCTTGCGTGGACTCTGGGTTTTGTCTCCTGTCTCTAAGTCCTGTAAGGCTTCAAAATCTTAAACTTAAGTTTCACAAAGATCAGAAAATGTCCTCTAGGCAAAAGGCTGCTTCAGTGCTATGCTTGCATCTCTAGGTCTGTATCATGAGCATTATTTAACTTCTTCCAAGTTCGTAGACGCCTTCAAAAAGATTTTTTAAAAAACAACCAAAACTGTTTTATCCAGCATTGCCTATTGTTTTCAGCAGGGCCATGGGGGATGTTGGGAGGAGGGACCCACTTTACCGTGTGACCAAAAACAGAAGTTCCTCACTAAGAGAAAGGATTTGGACGCAAACCTAGATTTACTTGCCTCTGAGGACCCTTACCCATTCTATTGTATAGCTTCTGAGCTGTATTACATCTAATACCGGGGTAATGAGGGTGTCACCCTATTCCAATTTTGTCAGACTCAAATAGGTAACTCTAAGAACTTCTATGACTTTTCTCCATGACTTAGCTCTAGGATACAACTTTGTTCTGTTCATTCCAAAGCAGAGAAGGCGCCGAGCTTTGGTGGCAGGCGTGCAGCAGAGAGCAGGTTAAAGGGAGCAGGTAGGGTTTCCTTCCTGGAATGTTCACAAGTGACGAACTAGTCCCTGAGTGGTGAACGTGTCCATCTTCCTGCTCCATTCACCTCCAGCCTCTTCCTTCCCTCTCTAGTCAACGTGGGCGCATTATTCTCAGAATCCCAGAGGGAGGCACGTCAAGATTAATGGACTGTCACCTATTTATATAAAATCTGCTTTTGTTTTCCTCTTCGGTGAGATACTAAGACATTATGATGGGTGGTACAAATACCACAATAGGTAACCATTTTACTTGCATTTCCTCAGACTCCATCTAAATAAGGCATCAACTTTGTCCTGATGTCTTCTAAGAGAATTACCGTGGGAAAAAAATAAAACAGGAAAATTGTCCTAGCTGTATATTTCACTTATACAAGAGGGAACTAAACTTCAATACTACCTGAACAAAAAAGATGTCTTTTAAATGAATTAAGTTGAGTCATTCATCTACCCATCTATCCATTCACCTGTATAGCTACCAATTCAGTAAACCATCCATCCATCACACTATCACCCATATAATTATTCCCCTCCATCCTTTATTTGCATCCATCCATCATTCATCCATTCATTCAACCATAATTCTATCAACATATTTTCCATCCATTTATTTTCCCACCTGTATATTCATCCATTTACCAATCTATTCATTCATCTATATTTTTGCCTTACCTTTACCTATCAATCCATCTCTTGATCCATCCATCAGTCTGTTTAAAACTATTTTTAAGTGCCTGATGTGTACAAGATGCTGAATGAGTCTATATGTGAATATAAAGATTAGTATCATTATAGTATAAGGCAAGTGTGGCAAACACTTTCGTATGAACAAAGTTTTCAGGGAAATCTGAGAGTGGAGCAAGGAGTGTTTCACGGGACGCATCCCCCCGTCTGGTGAGTGGCAACATGTGTAGTAATGAAATTCTAAATCAGACAGAGCTTTGTTGAGGGTAATAATTAATGTCTCATGATGTTATCAGATACGTGCGTATAAACGTGCTCACTAAATAGCTCTTATCATCATTCTTTGCTTTTTATGTGAGATCTTCAATAAGTGGTCATGTAGCCTTTGAATATTCTAAAATTAACTCTGATTCCATCTGCTGTTTATTCTAGAGTTGTATACCGCTGGCCCTAAACACCATTACCCCCATTTATTTGTTGAATAATTGATTCAATAAACATTCAATGAATACCTACTTTACGACCTATTTTACAGTACTGTGCTCTTTACATATGATGTCTTTTCATTCCAGACCTGACCAGAGAAGTATTGTTACCTCTATTCTAAGAATAAAGCAACTGAAGCTCAAGGAGATATCTGAAGTCAAGTAATTAGTGAGAAGGTGGAGTTGGGATTCGAATTCATGGGTTTTTTTTTAATAACCAAGATAATAGTACCTTCTCTGATGTAGTCTCTTGTGTGTCAGGCACTGTGCTACAGTTTTTCCGTCCCTCATCTTATTTTAGCATCCGCAACACCTATGATGCAGAAGTTAGTACCGCCATGTTGGAGATAGAGAAACTGAGGGTCGGGGAGGTTACATAGCTTGCCTGAGGCCACAGAGCTGGCAAGTGGCAGAACCAGCATATGAACCCAAGTCTCTGCCTCCTAAGTCCATGCCAGTACCACAGTGCCTATTTCTCCTTCCAAACCTTGGAGGAGAGATGGGAGGTGTGCATCATACTTGGAATACAAGGTTGAAAAGGGCTAATTGGGCAACAAAGGACAGGTATAGGGAGAGGTTTTGTCTGGCTAAGAAGGATCAGGGAGACTTCGGACAGAAGGAAGCATTTAAATTGAACCTTTGAGATGAAGCAGATGCGGATGTACCAGAGGAGGTGGCACTGGGCATCCAGGCTTTGGGACAAAAGATGAAGGGTCAAACGGGCAAGAATGCAACTTAGGGACAAAGGGAGAGCAAGCCGTGAGGTTGGAGGTGGGCATCCAGGAGGCAGGATCCCCCTCCTTCTGCTCACGCATTTCACAGATTGCTCTGCACAGTAGACAAAATCCTGGCTGTGGAGATGGGTGATCAACTAACCAAAAACGGGAGGAGGCGGGGCAGGGGGGGAAGGGCAAGATAATACAAGGTCAGACAATTAAGTTCAAAAACTCATCCTAGAAAAAGTGCTACATGCCTCATTGCTGAATATCACTACGGTCACCTTCGAAGTCCTCCCCTAGGGAAGCTATGCACTGATGCCAGTGCTAGTCCAACCTTCAAAGCAATTTTGGAACTCTTTTTCTGGAATGGCCATCAGAGCTGCCATCGTATTACCCTTGATGTCCTGAATGTCATCAAAATGTCTTCCTTTCAACATTTCCTTTATCTTCGGATAAAGAAAGAAGTCACTGGGGGCCAGATCAGGTGAGTAAGGAGGATGTTCCAATGCAGTTATTTGTTTACTGGCTAAAAACTCCCTCACAGGCAGTGCTGTGTGAACTGTTGCATTGTCATGATGCAAGAGCCATGAATTGTTGGTGAAAAGTTCAGGCCGTCTAACTTTTTCACGCAGCCTTTTCAGCACTTCCAAATAGTAAACTTGGTTAACTGTTTGTCCAGTTGGTACAAATTCATAATGAATAATCCCTCTGATATCAAAAAAGGTTAGCAACATCATTGCAACAAGTTCTGAACTTAATTGTCAGACCTCGTATATGTATTACGAAAGGTCAAACAAAGCTGCCTCTCTCCCAGCCCTGTACTTTCCTTTCTGTGAAGCATGAAGCCCAAAGCTCCTTGGACTAAGGGGATGAGGGTATTAAAATGAAGAGTCAGAGACGGCCTTAACAAAAATGACCATAGAATGGTAGAGTTAGGTGATAGATTAGCACTGATAGATTTAGACTGCTTGGGCTTTAGCCCCAGTTTTGCTGCTTACTGGCTATGTGCCCTCAGGCAAATGCCCTCAGCTTTCTGAGCCTCAGTTTCCTCATCTTTCAAATGGGGACAATAATGCCCGCCTCATAAGAATGTTGCGGTCATCATAGGCACGCACCTAGCACGTGGTAGCTATTCATTCAACATTAGCGTTGTCCCCAGCATTGGAGGAAACGAGAAGAAGGAAAGAGAGGGGCTGATGTAAAGGGAAAGCAGAACAGGAGCACCAGTGTGGGTGGCAAGCGTGGCCAGTGCCTTCCTGGGGATCGTGACCTCAGTGCTGTCTTAAGTGCTTTCCCCAGTTCTGCCCACACAATTGCCCACAGCTCTGCCTCTGTTTGGAGTTGGAATATCACACATCTGGAGCCTTTATTACAGCAATGAAGGGCTCATACAGTCATTCTTAAGAGTGTATAATGAACAGGCTACATTTGGGGTTGCCCAAGTGAGATTGCCACGTGGGGAACTGAGTGCCCACCACTGGAAAGGTGATGGGGAGGCAGCGGGTGTGAGGAATGCTGTGGCTGTTCTTCACAATGGGTGGGGTGAGGGGGACAGGAAGGCTATAGCAGGGGGAGGCTATTGAGGACATCCACGGTGTGCCAGGGGCCTGGTTCTGGTCCCACAAGCTCCGTCAGCTCCACTGAGCGCCCAAAACATCTCCTCACATAAAATGTTCATTTCTGTTCTATTTTTTGAGGGACCTGATCTATAGATTCAACCAAAACCTAGGGAAGGGATGCTTCTACTACACTTCAGATTGGCCGTCTGTTGAGGTAGGATGGAAACGTGCAGTTTTCCCCCAGCTCCCACTTCAATACCAGCACCCCAAGAAGACACCTGTGCTGGACGAGGTCCACTGTCGCTCTCTCTGGGGCTCTTCTCTACCCCTCGCATCGTTCACCCACATAGTGGTATTTCTGCCAGGAGACTCAGTAAATGTTTGCTGGAGAGAAGGGATGGATGGAGGGAGGATAAAAGTAGGAAAGAAAGGCAGGAGGAAAGGAGGGAGGGAGAGAGGGAGAGACGAGGGAAAAAAGGAAAGAGAGGAGGAGGGACGACACGCATGGGCCTTTGCTTTAGACGTCATAAACACTCTCTGTCCCATGTCCACATGGCGGAAAGAAAACAATTCTGAGATAGTAGAGCTCTATGGTGCAGGGAAGTCGGATTCCCAAGTAAATACCACCTGATGAAGGGTTACCCACTTGATCCATCTGACATTTACGGGACTCTGAAGGAGTGAGAAACGAGCTTCTGTTGTGTTGAACCAATGAGATTTAGTTTGGGGTTTGTGGTTTCAGCGACTAGTGTTAAGTATCCTAATTAAAGCACTTACAATGTGCCGGTTTATGCCCAACGTATTTTGGAGAGTCACAAAGTGTAAGAGGTTGTTTATATACTGCCAGTAATGAGCTGTGAGATAGTCTCCCCCACCCTCTTCCTCCTCACTTCCTCATCTCTAAGAATCTAGACTTTTTGATTATGAGTCTTCTAACTCAGTAGTCCTGAAACTGGTGTTCCCAAGGGTGCATTCCCCCTATAGCCTGGTTCTGCCTAGTGGCCATTCGATTATAAGAATATGCAGTCTCCCTATTAGTTCTCAGACTCCTCAAGTGCAGGGTGGCTACCTTGCAAATCAGTATCTCATCACAGTTGCCAGTACATTGCTGGGAATATTCTGGGTACTTGAAAGCTCGCGTCATCACATGGAAGTACAACCCTTCTCACTCCAGCCTCTCCTGTGGTACGCCCTTACATTTGTAGGGGTTTTTATAGTGCATGCATTCCGCACATACATCTCCCAACACCCTGATCAGGCAGGCCTGGCAAAGAGCCTGCTCCATATTACAAAGGAAGAAATTGAGGCACAGCGAGGGGGAGGGACTTTTCTCCGATTACTCAGGGTATAAATGGCAGAGCAGGTGTTACCTCCCCCACCCCCACCCCAGCCTCTCTCACTAGTGTTATTCTTCCTCTGGCCACTTAGCCTCAGTCTGTGTACAACCTGACCCCAACTGGTTGATTGTAAGTTCTTCATTGGGTGAGGGATGAAATTGAATAATCTCGAAGGCAACGGTCCCAACTGCTGTCAGGACACATTTATGTAGTGTAGCAGATAACCCTGAGGGTAAAGAACATATGGTAGAAATCCTGGGAATTCAACCTCTTTTCTAAGCAGTCCTTAAGTTTTGTTTTGTGTGTGTGTGTCATTTTTGAGCCAAAAGCCAAAATGTCAGCCACCTGTGGGGCATTGGAGACCCGTGCTCATGTCTTGGAATGCCCACCTGACTCAGCCAAGATCAGAAAGGCTCTGCTATGGGAAGCCACCACAGAGAGAACAGGGTGGAGACTATGGCGGAGACCATTCTCACCAGATGCCACGTGCCTCCCTGTGTCTCCCACCCTCCACTGCGGTTGTACTGGAGCGATAAGTTCTGGCACCTGGACGGTGAGCAAAGGCGACTCGTTAGTCTGTTGCGATACGGCTTCCAGTACCTCCCTGGGGAGAAGTTCGTCTTTCTACCCCAATGATGTCAGCTTTGGCCAATGGAATGTGAGCAGAAGAGGAACGTGCCACATTCAAACAGAAATCCTTATGTCGTCATGCAGTCATTGCTGTTTTCCCTCCATAAGGGTAATGGCATGTCCCACTTGGGGGCTGCTCCTTGAGGCTGCACCCTAGAATAAAAGAGACTTATGGAAGACAGCCCTGGTCTACCTGCAACATGTACTGGAGCCTCGCAGCGCTAGGGAGAAATAAGCCTTTGTTCTTACAGGCTTCTGAGACCTTGGGTTATCACACTGTAGCCTGGCAAATACTGACCGATACACCAGCCAAATGGCAGAAGGCTTTGCACAGCTGGATGCGACTTCACGTCCAGGGAGCCCCCCTGCTCCCATTTTCACTGCAGTCTTCTAATGTCCCAAAGGCCTGGTGTGTGGGTTCTTTGTGGAAGAGACCCCAGAGGGGGCTATTCCATATGCTAGTGGATAGTGGGGACATGAAACCAGGACCCAGGAGACACAGGGGCTTGCAAACCGAAGCTTCTACCTGTATCACCGACACTATTAGCAGGAATCGGGGCCTTCCATGGACCATGCGATTAGAAGTCATCAAGACAACATTCGTATAAACCTCAATGGCTGGGAGGAGGCCTCACTGACACCTGCACCACATAAGGAATTTGCTGTTAACTAAACAACACAGTGTCGAATGATTCACTTTTCTGAAACATTAGATTCATTTCAGTGTAATCCCTATGATAATATAACTTTCATTCTCGTGCATTCCTGCATGCTTCCTCAAGGGGGTGAGACAGGGTGGAGGTTCTAGTCCATGGAACTGTGCATAAGCCCCAGCCAATCCCAATCCCCAGGGTGTGTCTAAGCCGTAGCCTCGGGGACGATGCTGGATTTAGGAGAGTCTTTAGACCAGTACTGTTCCATAGAAATATAATGTGAACCGTACATGTAATTCCACATTTTCTAGTAGCCACATGAGTAAAACGCAAGCAAACAGGTGAAATTAATTTTGATTATATATTATTTAACCCAGTAGATCTAAAATATTATCATTCCAACATGGGATCAAAATATCACGCATGAGAGATTTTGCATTCTTTCATCACATTAAGCCCTTGAAGTCTAGTGTGTATTTTCCACTTAACGCAAGCACATCTCGCTTCAGCTACATTTCAGGTGCTCAGTAGCTACCTGTGGACGGCGTCCACTGAACTGGACATCACAGCTCTGAGCTCTGTTTCTGTAAGAAATAGTCAGGACAAAACGATGTGACTTTCTCCAGTGGGTTCTATGTGCTCTGGTTACTACGTCTGACCTCTGAACTCTCCTACTATTCCCTTATGAGGGCAATGTCCCTGTCCATGGAAATGGACCCGACCTTATCAAATACCTCACAGAGGCCTGACCAGGCCTCACGGAACAGCTGCTGGTTGGAGGAGACGTTTGGGGGGGTGGGGATACCGGATGCATAGTCCACCTGTTGTCTGCTGAGCCTGCACGTTGCCTGAAGGCAGTTTATTCGCACTGCTTCCCCCATCTGCCCACTCTCTTTTGCACATGATGGCTTACAGTCCTTCCCCCTCAAGTTCCCCTGGAAGCTCACCCTCTCTTGTCCACCCCCCTCCATGCATCCCCTGTTTGAGCAGAAGCAAGAGGAAGGAAGGCCCTTGTTATTTCAAATGGGGCTTAACGCGGCTTCACAAAGCACATAAAATCAAACCATTTTCACAGGCAATCTCACCCGGGTAGTTAAAACAAACTGAGAACTCAATTACAGCCCATTACTGTCGGATCCGGGGCTCCCCATCTCTCCACATCCCTTGGCTTCTGGAGAAAGGGTTGGGAAAGGGGCAGAAGATACCCACTTTTGTAGTCTGTTAATATGCTGGGCCCACTGAAAAAGGCCTTGATTTTGCCGGTCAAACCTAGTAGGAAAAGACCAGTGAACAATTCTGCAGCTGTTTAAACAGCTGAGAAATAGATGATGATGTTGACAAGCTCTAAGCAAAGATCCTTCAACACTTGATTAGCAGTACGGACCAAATAATGTATCTACAGTGTGTGCGCATGTTTGCGTGTGTCTACACGTGCCTGCGTGCATGTGTGTGTGTTCTCTTTCTCACACCCGTGTAGTGGATGCAGGCTTCCAACTTAATGGTAGTGAGAGAGAAAACAAGAATTCAATTTCGTGTGGGCCTCCTGAACATATCGAATTAGTGCCTCTTCTCTAAGTTGGGGATAATAACACCATCTACCAAATAGGTTGTTAGAAAGAGCAGACATCGCCAGCCTTATCTAAGTTGCTCTCTGGTTATTTATTTATTTGCTTATAAATGGAGGGAGTGTGGTGTGAACCAGATGGGCCTGGGTAATGGAATGGTGGAAAGCGATGAAGATCCCTGTGGGACAATCTGAAGATGCGGGCACGTTCTGAAACGCCTCTCTCTGACTCGATTGCATGGAAATTAGAAAATGTTTTCTATGATAATAAGAAGGACTAAGGACGCGGCTGTGTCCAAAAGCGTAAGCATATAAAATAAAATAGATAATGGCGAACCTGGAGTGGTACGCCTAAAGCTTAACCATCATGAACTGTGGGGTTTGGATCAGACATAGGTAGTTGGGGTTGGGAACCCCTTTCTCAGAGTGCATCCCATGCATGGAAAGAGCTATACCTCTGTCCACCACGTGAAGCCAGGGCCCTGGACTGAGGCTTTAATACCTTTGGCTTCCCACCTCCTACTGTGGCCAGGACTATGCCAGCAAGAGGTGGCTGGTGGCAGGTGGGTCCCATTTTGAGCCTGGTCCCTCATTTGGCAAGTGGACCCAGGATTGTACAATACAGGGCAAGGGGGAGACCGAAGTTTTGCACTTTCTAGCTGCATGTTCTGCACTCTATTCAACTTCTCTGTTTAAAGAAAAACTGAAACAGTTTCTCCATCTCTGTGTTATTCCCACAGTGAAAAAACAATACTAATCGTTCATTCATTCATGACAGGTCTTCTATTGTTAGCCAGGTACTATCTTAGGGAAGCATAGTCAACATACACCCAGTCCTTCTGGCCAATAATAATAATACACAGCCAAGTATTTGCAATTCACAGCCTCCCTGAGTCCTGCATTAACCCTGTGAAGGATAAACAAATGAGGAAACTGAGGCTCTGCCAGGTAAAGTAGCCTCTGACAGATCCCTCAGTTGGGATGCTGTGGGCAGACGCTGCAAGTCAGACCTTCTGATGCCTTGTAAGAACCCAGAAGACGTCCCTGCAAAATAAAAGATCTTAGTCTGGAGTGTGTGAGGACCACAAGGTTTCTAGAAATGGCAAAGCTCATGTTGCCTTGAAAAAGGCAAAAATTCTAAAGAATGAGCCCTTTCCAACTGGAGAAAAAGTGGGAAATGGGGTCTAGGGAAAATGATGGATAAGGGGTGAGGTAGTATTTTATACTGACTAGGATAGCTACAATTTCCAAAAAAAAAAAAAAAAAAAGGAAAATAATTAGTGTTGGTGAGGATATGCAAAGATTGGAACCCCCTCCCATGCGTTGCCTGTGTGAACATAAAATCGTCCAGCCACTATGGAAAACAGTTTGGTGGTTCCTCACAAAAGTTAGTGATAGAATTAACGTGTTTCCAAAATTACCGTGTTTCCAAAAATAAGACCTAGCCGGACCATCAGCTCTAATGTGTCTTTTGGAGCAAAAATTAATATAAGACCCAGTCTTATATTACATTATATTATATAAGGCCGGGTCTTACATTATAGTTAAGTAAGACTGGGTCTTACATTAATTTTTGCTCCAAAAGACACATTAGAGTTGATGGTCCGGCTAGGTCTTATTTTGGGGGAAACATGGTATCATATGACCCAGGAATTCCTCTCCCTGGTATATACCCCAAAGAATTAATAACAGGTACTCAAACAAAAACATGTACATGCATGTTCATAGCAACATAATTTACAATAGCCACAAGGTGGAAACAATCCAAACATCCATCAATGGCTGAATGAATAAACAAATTATCGTGTGTATATAAAAAAGAATATTATTCAACTATAACAAAGAATGAAGTACTGATTCGTACATACGTAAATTGTGTATGAATGAACCTCAAACACATTTTGCTAAGTGAAAGGCACCAGAAACAAAAGGTCACATATTATATGATTCCATTTAAATGACATATCCAGAATCAGAAGCTACATAGAGACAGGAAGCAGATTGGTGCTAGAGGCTCTGGGGAGGATAAATGGGGAGTAACTGTTTAATGGTATGGCGTTTCCCTTAGGTGATGAAAGTGTTGGAGAACTAGACAGAGGAGGTGGTTGCACGACATTATGAATATACTAAATGTCACTGCATTTTTAACATTGAAATGGTTAATTGTATGTCATATGAATTTCACATCAATAAAAATAAAGAACAAGAAAATCCCAGCTACTTTGGCGCCAAAGTTTGCAGTCATCTTGTTTGACCAAGGCCATGGTGCTTCTCTCCTTTGGTTCTGGTCGTGGAACCAGCACCAAAATTGGGCTATCTATGCCAGAAAGAATGAAAGTTAAATGCTAATGACCTCAAGAGTGACCTTGAAACAATCAAAATAACAAAATTCTTTTAAAAATCTTTTATTTCCCCCCCCCCCGTGTGTGTGTGTGTGTGTGTGTGTGTGTGTGTGTTTAACCTGGGATGAGAAATTTCTTTCTTTGTAGAATTGCTGGTGCAAGTCAGGGGGTTGGGAGTGATTTAGGAAGAAGAGATAAAATGGAGGAAACATAGATGAGGAAAGGTTGGGTCAGAAGACATGAGGGAGAGAAACAGAAACACCTGTGTGCATAGCTACGCTCCCTGATGGAAAGTAAACTTCTCTCAGGCCGAGGAGCTTGTCTTATTTATCACCAACAGAACCTATTATAGAATCTCATTTATAGCAGGCACTCAGTAAATATTTGTCTAATAAATAAACTATAAAGGAAAACACGTTTGGGTTTCACCCTGCTGACCTAACTCATGAATCATCACACTAGGAAAAGGCAATGCTTTTTATCCTGTAACTAACTGGATTCTTTGGTTCACTTCACTCATCCATCCATCCACTTTCCTTCCATCCAAAGTTCTGCAAGCTTGTACTGATTGCTTCCCCGATGCCAGCCACTATTCTAAGAAGCTGTGGCTACAGATATGAGTCAGATGCCATCCCTGCCCTCCATGGGGGGTTAAGAGCAGATAAGACGGAGCTGGAGAGATAGGCTGGGCAGTGAAGATCTTGGAGAGAAAGAAGTGTGAGGAGAACTCAGGCAGGTGGAGAGGTTTCCTGGACTGGCCGACCACGGAAGGAGCCTTGTCATGAAAACCAGGCGAGGCTGATTCTTTATTAAGCCCAAGGGACAAGGACAGAATTAGAAAGGGGGGATAAAAACAAGACCAAACTCCAGGCAAATTCAAGAATGAAGTGGGGAACCCACACCAAGGGACAAAATTTCAAAATCAACAAAAACTCATAGACACGGACAATAGTTTAGTGGTTACCAGAGGGTAAGGGGGAGGGGGGTGGTAGATGAGGGTAAAGGGGGATCAAATATATGGTGATGGAAGGAGAACTGACTCTCGGTGGTGAGCACACAATGTGATTCATAGATGATGTAATACAGAATTGTACACCTGAAATCTATGTAACTTTACTAACAATTGTCACCCCAATAAACTTTAATAAAAAGAGAAAAGAAAAAGAAAGTTCAAAATCATAGGAATCGTTGAGTTGTGACACCTCACCCTCATCATTTGGTGTCGGATAAGGGATAGGTCTGCGCGATATAAAGGCCCAGGCCATGATGAAGAGTCATGGTGACAGGCTGGAGAGCTTGCAGCCTTAAACTGCCTGCAGAAGACAGAATACCCCCCCACACACACAGTGTTCAGGCTCTCATCATTAGATTCTGCAAGTGAATGTGTTTCTTGACGTGACAAGAGGAACTTTGCAGTTGTAATTAAGTGTATGAACCTTAAAAGAGGGTGAATATTTTTGGAGGACTGGCTGGGCCCAATCTAATCACAGCAGCCCTTAACGGCAGAGAAAGGGCTGAAGTAACAAACCTGCCATGGAAGGAGACATCAGGGAAAATCAATCACAGCAGGACAGGGACTCACGCTGCTGCTACTGGAGGAGGAAAGCAGGCAGCTTCTAGGAGCAAAGACGTGTCCCAGAGGACAGCCAGCTAGGAACCAGAACCTCAGCCTTACAACCGTAAGGACCCGAATTGGACCAGCAACCGGAATGAGTTTGACAGTCGATGAATCCCAGAGGCTCCAGAAAGGAACCTCCGGAAAGGAAGCCTTTCTGGTGCTTTCATTTCAGTTTGAGGCTCTAAGCAGAAGATCCAGCAGAGCCACGCTGCACTGGACTTTTGACCTACAGGACTGTGAGGTGATAAGTGGGTGTTTTTTAATATGCTCCATCTGTGGTCATTTGTTAGGGCGGCAGTAGAAAACCAGTCACTGCCTTGAACAAGAATGTGTCTCACATTTGATAAAATCGTGATTTCCTCCAGAGTAGGGAGTATCTTTTATTATCCTGGAGGTTGAGCATACACTCTGGATGGAGTTAGATGGCTGCGCTCAAATCCTGCCTCTGACAGGTACTGCTGGGTGATATTGGGTCATTCTTTTAATGATTTTGAGTGTCCTCAGAAATAAAACTTCCTATAGGGTTGTTTTAAGGAATAAAACAAGTTCATATCTGTAACTTGGAACTGTGCCTGGAACAGAGCAAATAACCGAATGTATTTGGTTTTATTGTGATGAAGTGTCTGGAACACAGCAGGAGCATTGAAGAAATGACAGGTTTTCTCCTTGTAGATCCCATCTTTGGATCGACACTCCCGTTGCCCCAGACACTGGGAGTGTTGACTAAGGGGAACTGCCTCTTCAAGGTCACGTCTCCCTGGGGCCAGCCTGCATCCAGTGACTGGTCACTGCTTGAGATCAGGGTTTGGCTTCCTTTCTGTGGTTTAAGTCAAGTCTCAAGGACCATCTCAGCTTCAGAGTCCCGTGGGGACTGGCCAATGGCTCTGTTACAAGTTCACGGCAGTTCATCTGCTCCCTCTGTCCTCTTTTTGCGTCCCTCTCTCAGAAGTGTGGGTCCCAAGATCCCTCCCCAAGAAACCTCCTGCATGCGTATCTCTGCCTCAGAATGTGTTTCCCAGCGAACCTGATGTAACACTACACTTCTCCTTTTCCCTTTTCTTCCTCTTCTTGCTGTTGGCCGACGACGCACTATGCCTTATGTATGGACCTCAACAGCTATAACTCAAGGCAGATATTACTACTTGCTGTCTCAGGATAAGGAGGTTGAGACATTGAATGGTTACGTATTTGTCCAAGATCAAAGAGCTGGCAAGAGGCAAAGCCAGGTTGAGAACTGCGGCACATAAGGGAATTCGAAGCCAAAGGCACCCTGTTTATTGCATTGAATTGCCCAGACTGCCCTGGGATCTGCCCTTTGGGCCTTAAATTCCATGTTCACTTGGGCTTGAGTTGGCACTCCCCTTGGATATGGAGTCTGGAGCTACTTTTGCTGCCTTGGAGGGCTTTCCCTGTTCCTTGTGCAACCCAGTTCTGGTTTGTCACCGGCATTCTCCTTTCTCCTGAGTGGGAACTGTATGTGGTCCCTGCAGCTGGCGCCTCACCCGTCTTGAAGGAGGTTAAAGCTCTTGTGTGACTATGTTTTCTCTTTAAGGGCAGGATGTGATATCCTTCTGGGACCAGAGCCCCTCCTCTCATGACCAAGGACCCCTCCCACATATATACTCACATAACCCCATCACCTGGGGGGTTGGTCAGGTAGGTCAGGCAGTGGCCAGTGACCGGGCTCGTCCTTGTTCGTAGGTCCTAGGGCCTAAGATTCTCCACGATGTCAGTACAATTCATAACATAATTATGTGTGTGGACTGCCGTTTGCAGTAGTGAGATGAGGCAACACAGATTCCAAACTGGTCTGGACAATCAACACAGTCCATAAATTTATACCCACACAGTCTCTGGGCGTGAGAGTTATAACCTTAAAACATTGACCTGCTGCTTCATGCGAGTTAGTACTGAAGAAACTTTTATGTTCCAGGATGTGAATCACAGCATTGCTTAGAGAAGCAAAAGAACAAGGGAACAATCTAAATGTACAAGAGGAGTACAGCCAAGTAACTGTGAGCAGATCGTATTGTCATAAAACTCATGCCTTCAAATAATATTTGATGCCATGAAAAAATCTCAAACGATAATAAGTGAAACGAATACTTTTATTTTCACTTTCATTGAAATTTACCACCAATTTTTAATATGATATGCTAATAAGAAAAAGGACTAGAAAAAAATCCATCACGGTGGTTATTTGGGGGAACATGGGATTGTATGTTTTGTTTTCATTTTCTTCTTTATACATTATGGTATTTCTCAAGTTTTATGCAAATAGTGGGAACTACCATTATCAAGAAAAACAGCTTTTTAAAAAGATACTGTAAGAATCTTTTTTTTTTTTTCCCATTGCTTTCCTTAGGCTGGCAATAAAACACATGTGGGGTCTTATAATCTATCTCAGCAGAGGTCTGGGAGTGAAGAGCATGTGTAGTCCAGGTGTTGTGTTTTTTTTTAATTTATAACCTGCTCTATATGTCTGGTATGTTTTGTGCCTGGTTGTCAGTCAGTAGTCATGGCATTGGATGGCTACCTATCTAAAGCATCCAGAGGATTCTGATTTCTGAATATTAGGTCTTCTACGTGCCACTTTTTACCAACTTGATATTTTTTTTTTTGAAAGGAAAGGAAACAGTGCAGTCGTTCCAAGAAGACTTCATGTATAGCTCATGCCAGCAGCTGCCTTAGACAGTGAGGATACAGAGATCCTTTCAAAGAGATTATTTCCTTTTTCAAACCACAGTAAGTTACATGATGTGCTGTCATTACCTTATGTGCCAAGAATTATGGGAGGACAGAGTGGAATAAACATTTCTAGGGTTGTCAATCAGTACTACAAGGAGAAAGGGATTTTTGAACTGGGTCTTGAAGGATAAGTAGGAGTTATCTAAACTGAGAAAAAGGGGCGATGGCCATTCTAAAAAGAGGCAATCATATAAGCAGACGTATAAAGTTATGAAAATATATTCTGTGTTAGGAAAAATATGTGCAAGTGGTAAAACAGGTGGCTGGGAAAGTAAGATGGGCCAGATTGGGAGAGTAGTTGAATGTTGTGTTAAGGGATCTTTACTTTGGTTTTTAAAGGAAATGGAAATGTTGGATAATTCCAGTGGCGGTATATAGAGCGTGAATGAATGGGGTTAGATGATTCAGCGATTCAGCATAAAAACACTTAGATTCTATCAGCCTGATGAACTGAATGGGTAGAAATACCCTAATGAGTCACAGTACAATTATTTATGATTTTATTTAGCATATATTCTATGTGCGCAGCCCTGTTTTAGTCACTATGAATAATATGTAAAAAATTTTTAAATCATTTTTTTTCTATTAAGTACATTTGCAGCTTGCCAAATATAGGCCACAGAGTGGGAATGACGATACTTTAAAAATAAATGTTACTGGGAGATAAGACCAAAATATGTGACTCAGCTATAAAAAAATAAAAGAAGTGAGAATCCTAAGATTCTCTACGATGTCAGTACAATTTGTAACATAATTATGTGTGTGGACTGCTGTTTCCAAGAGTGGTAGATGAGGCACCACAGATTGCCCAGCAAACATGGAGGGAGGTGTGACCCAGTGGCCCACTGAGAAATCACGGTGGGTTTTCAGAGCTGTAGCAAATCCTCTGTCAGCCTTTGTCGGCACAAAGGAGTGTTTCTACAAAGCAACCTGCTGTACCTTTAAAGGAAGAAAAAATACGTGAGGTGTGTGTGTCTCTGTGTGTGTGTGTGTGAATAACGCAATGGTTAAAACAACAGACATTGCATCCAGACCGCCTCAGCTCAAATCCACGCTTTGCCCCACATACCAGTTATGCAACCTTTGCAAGTTTAATTGTCTCTCTGTGCCCCCATTTCTTTGCAGAGATGAAAATAGTACTGACCTCACAGGATTGTTGTGAGGATTCACTATGAAGCGCTTACAGTGGTGTGAGGCACATAAGAAACGACTGATAAATATTAGTGATGACTATTACTAGTGTCTGTGATCATTTCCTAATTATCTAGGGAGTCAGAAAGGAAGAGGCTTAGGGAATTGTGACCCTGAGGAAAACACTGGGAGGGAAAGCATCCGGAAGAAGGGGCCTTGGGTCTGAGAATCATCCCTTCCTCCCTTCATTCTTTCCTTCCTTCTTTCTTTGCATAATAATTTATTGAGTACCTACTATGCACCAGAAACTCTTCTAGATACTATGGAAATTACAATGAATAAAATAATTACAGGTCTGCCCTCAGGGTCCTTAGGTTCTAGTGAAGGAGAAAGAAAAACACACCAATTTAATGCCAGGTAGTGATGGTTGCTGAAGAAATTGAATGAATTGGATGTGGGCTGTGTTTCCTTGGAATGGTCTTAATATTGGTTGGGATAGAAAAAGTGCAACGCCAGTAGGGAGACAGGTCTTTTGTGATGGGCAATATGGGGGTGTCCAGGAGCTGTCCTGGGTTGGGAAACCAACTAGTCCAAGAGATGTCTCCCTGGGCTGGTCTCGTTATCCAGAGCCGCAACGCCCTGTGCTCTCAGGTCTTACACGTGGAGCATCTGGGACTCTCAGGACAAGGAACATCACCCTGGGTACTGAGGCAATGTCTGCCAACCATCTCTCACTGAGTAAGTGAGAGCCCTACACGCACTAACATCTTCACACACCAGATGACCAGCCACCATGTGTGGCTACCGTCTAGCAACACCCAGGTCCTTGGGGAGCTAGTGGACAGGACCACCAGCGGCCAAGGGAGCAGAGCAGGAAGTACCATGGTTTAGTCTGAAAGTAAGACCAGGGCATGCTACTCTACTCTGTGTTTCTTTGTTCATAGGGGACAGAGCGTATGATGGTTAATTTTATATCTCCACTTGGCTAGGCCACAGTGGCCAGATATTTAGTCAGTCATTAGTGTAGATGTCGCTGTGAAAGTACTATTTAAATTGAGATTAACATGTAAATAAGTAGACTCCAAGTAAAGCAGGTGACCTTCCATAATGGGGGGGGGGGAGCCTCATCCAATCAATTTAAGAGAACAAACACTGATATCTCCCTTCCTTCTCCCCCCCGGCCCCCCACCCAACAGTCTGCACTTGGACTCAAGCTGCAACATCAGCTCTTCCTGGGCTTCTATCCTGCTGTCCTCCCCTACAGATTGTGGACTTGCCAGCCTGATCTGTCTAATCTATCCACCCATCCACCCATCCACCCATCCACCCATCCGTCCATCCGTCCATCCGTCCACCCGTCCATCTGTCTACCCGTCCACCCGTCCACCCCTCCATCCGTCTACCTGTCCACCCGTCCACCCGTCCATCCGTCCATCTACCCATCCACCCACGCATCCATCCATCCATCCATCCATCCATCCATCCATCCATCCATCCATCCATCCATCCACATAAATACATACATGTACATTTATTAGTTATCTTTCTCTAGACAATCCTGACTAATACAAAGGGGAATGGAGACCTCAGTCACATTTGGAGAACTCCTAATCTCCCTTCAAGATATAGTTCAGATGTCACCTCCAAAGTAATGTTTTCCCTGGTGTCTCCATCTTGGGTTTAGATGCGTTTTCTCACTATGTAATAATTGTTCCTATATATTTCTTAGAGAATTAAGGTCACGTCTTACTCATATGTATAAACCTACTACTAGTGCCCAGCAGAGATCCAGGCTTCTAGGGAAGAGCTCACTAAAGACTAAGACAGGAACACAATTATAGTTCTGGGCAGAGCCCTGCCCCAGTCATCTCTGAATATACTTAGCGTCTGATGGATTGCTAGGTTTACACTAAATGTGAGTTGAACTGAACTCAACTACCTCATCGTCAACCGCTATCATGGCTGGTTTTGCCTGAGAAGGGGTTGAATTATCCCTACCCCCAAATTCATATGTTGAAGACCTAAGCCCTGGTACCTCAGAATGTGATTTACTTGGCAATCTGGTCTTTACAGAAGTAGCCAAGCTCAAATGAGATCATCAGGGTAGGCCCTAATCCGTTATGATTGGTGCCTTATACAAAGGGGAAATTTGGACACAAAGAGATGCATAGAGGGAAGTTAGTGTGAAGAGACACAGGGAGAAGACAGGCCAAGGAGACAGGCCTGGATCGGCAACTTCCCTCACAGGCCTCAGAGGGAACCAACCCCGCTGACACGTTGATCTTGGACATCTGGTCTCCAGAACAGTGAGACAGTAAGTTTCTGTTGTTTAAGCACTCAGTCAGTGGTACTTTGTTACAGCAGCCCTAACAAAGTAATACAGAGTATATTCCCACCAACGAATGCATCATTTTCAGTTTACTCGGGCATCTAGCTACCGTGTTTCCCTGAAAACAAGACCTAGCTATACCATCAGCTCTAATGCATCTTTTGGAACAAAATTAATATAAGACCCGGTATTATTTTTATATAATATAAGAGCAGGTATAATATAGTATAATATAATATAATATAATACTGGGTCTTATATAATATAAGACCGGGTCATAATATAATATAATATAATATAATATAATATAATATAATATAATATAATATAATATAATATAATATAATAGTGGGTCTTATACTAATTTTTGCTCCAAAAGATGCGTTAGAGCTGATGGTCCAGCTAGGTCTTATTTTCGGGAAAACATGGTACCTATGAAGCTTCTTTCAAATCTCTAACATTTGAGGGAGAAGCTAAAAATGTAAGTCACTGAGGTATCACAAAATCTTGACTAACTCACTTCCTGTCCATTTCCTTATTTCTTATTACAGCTAGAAAGTAAATTATCTCTAGAGCAATTCCTGGCACATAGTAGGCATTCAATTGTATCTGTTGAAATCAATGAATAAATAATGAACATGCGTGATGCCACTGCCTTCCAGCACAATGAAACCAACCTCCCATGTCCTGTTTGACTCTCTTAGATCAGCCTCTGTATGCCAGTCTAGCCCCAACCCCCTTTGAAGCTGTTATTTATTCCTTACCAGGTGCTCTGATTCATTAGTGGTTTCCATTAAAGCTATGGTTGAAAAGGCACTTTCATTTGAAACCCTCAAGCGTGGTGTTTTTGTTGGCTGGCTTCTCCTGCTCTGAAATAATTACTTTTTCTGAGGTGCTGAACTTTCTCATGTTTGTCTCTCCTCTTTGACAGCCTTTTCTTTGATCTTTTCTGGAAGGACTTGCCCAGGCCCATTTAGTAATGCCAGAGGATCTTAAAGGAAAATAAATCATGGGCTATTGAGGCGGAAAAAGACCTGGGGAGATACTTTCGTCCAAACCCTTTACTTCCCAATGAGGTCACGGTTTTCAAAGTAAGTCGTGTGCATGGTAGTAGTAGCCGTAATAAAAATAAAAAAAGCATTTGTCATTTGCTGTACCATTTGCATATAATGCTCATTCATGTGATTTTTATTTCATACAGTACCTTAAATAGAGTGAGGTAATGTGGAGAGTGAAAATGATTGTTGACCCTGGTGGAAAGCCCCGATAAGCATTCTGGCACTGCCACTTTTGTTCTGTCATGACTTTGGGCAAGTCACTTCCCTTTGTGAGCCTTTGTTTCCCCAACTATAAAATGAGGATAAACAAGTCTCCTCAATAAGGTTGCTGAGAGACAAAGAATATAAAAGATCTTGAAAGTTCTACAAAAACATAAAAGGAGGTGATTTTTTTTTAACTCCAGCTTTTCTTCATCGATTTAAAAAAATCGTTGTTATCAGCGAAACAGGGACAGTTTTTTTAAAGGAATTTTATTTTTGAGTGAGAAACGAGTAAATGTGTGCCAACTGTAGAGAGTGCCAATTGAATTCACAGTGAGATGCTTAATACATCAGAGATGGCATTCATTAATATGGTCCTGATATTTCAGATGCGTTTGCATGTGAATATCTCTCTCCACCACTGCTAAGTTGCTTTTTTAAAGGAATACTTTCTTCTCTAGCCCTTTTTTTTTGTTTTTATTTACTCTTTCTGGTTACAAAAAAAGTTCACTTGTTCATTCACAGAACAAATATATATTGATCCATCGGGTGGGTACAAGTTGAGGCACTGGAGAATATAACCAGTAACAAACCTAAGTACCTGCCCTCTGAAGCGCACATTTTAGATGGAGGAGATAGATGGTAAACACAAAGTAAGTGTATAGTATGTCAGATGATAGCATACATTATGGAGAAAAATTAAGAATGGTAACAAGCAGCTTGCTTAAAGGTAAATGGTGGGACATAGAAACACTGCACTCACCAGAGGAAATGAGGGAGAAGCCATGGGGAAATCTGAGGGAAGAGAAATTAGGCAGGGGGAACAGCAAGTGCAAAGGTTAAGAGGCAAGCTCTTCCTTGGCATGTGTGGGGAACAGCAGGGAGGTCAGTGTAACAGAAGTTCAGTGGGTGGGAGAGAGAAGTGGGTTGTGAGGTCTGAAAGACAGTGGTGCTGGGCATGGACGTGGCAGAAATAACCCTAAAGGTCACACAAGACCTTGTAAAGAATTGCATGACGATGTTGTCCTCTATTTTGATGAAGAAGAGAAGCCGTTGAAAGGTTTTGAGTGGAGGGGTAGCGTGACTCAATTTATGTGTTTGAAGGATGACTTCAGCTTCTATGCTGAGAATAAACTACCGGGCGGAAGAAATAGAAACAGGGAAGCTATTGTATGCTCACTTCTAAGGTTGACGAAGGCTTGGACTATTGTGGTCACAGTAGAGGTGAGGAGAAATGCTTTGTATCAGTCACAATAGGTTGTATACGGCCATCACAAAAGAGCCGCCCGTGTCTCAGTGGCATAGATCAACAAAGGCTTGTCTCGTGCTGAAGTACTGGTGGCTTCATGGATTGCCTGTGGCTCTGATTCATGTCATCTTTACTTTAAGACCCTGGCTGACAAAACAGCTTCCGTCTGGAACAGGGGCAGTGGTAAGAGAGGCATGGGCCAACGCAAATCACAGGACTGCTCCTGAGTTCAGCAAAGCACAGATGAAAAATTCTGCCCCCAGTAGGAGCATCTCAGGGAAAGAAGTCAGGATAGTTGTAGAATAGCCACATAATCGACCACATGCTAAAGTCAGGTTGTGTTTTGAAGGCAGAGGCAACACATTTGCTGTGGATTGGACCTGAGCTGGTGATAAAAAGAAATGAGTGAAGAATGACCAATGGAAAGACAGAATTGTTCTTTCCTATGAGGAATCTGATGGTGGGAGGAGCAGGTTTGTGGCATGCTAGGTTTGATATGGTGCTATTAAGCGTCCCAGTACAGAAGTCAAGGATGCAGTTGGATATCTGAGTCTGAAGTTCAAAGAAAAATTTTAGACTACTGATACAAATTTGGCAGTCATGCTCAGGATAAAAAGAATGGAAAATAGAGAAAAGTGTTAAAAATAAAAGGACACCTACAGAACAGCTTTGTTGAGGTAGAATTGATAGAGAAGGAACTGGACATAGTTAATGAGTACAGTTTCATGACTTGGACATATGCAAACAGCCCTGATACCATCACCATCAACGAGGTAATAGACATAGCCGACACCTCCCAAAGTTTTCTTGTGTCCCTTTGTTTTTGTTTCGTTTTGTTTTGTGGTAATTACACTTCATATGAAATCTGCCCTCTTAACAAATTTTGAAATGCATAACACCATATTGTTAACTATAAGCTGTATGTGCAGCAGGTCTCTAGAACTTATCCATCTCGCATAACAGAAATTTTTCACCCGTCGTGTAATAGGTCATCATTTCTTCCAGCACCTAATGACCATTGTATTCTCTACATCTATGAGTTTCACTATGTTGGATACTTCATATAAGTGGCATCATACAGTATCTGTCCTCTGTGGCTGGATTATTTCACTTAGTATAATGTCCTCCAGCTTCATCCATGTAGACATAAATGGCAGGATTTCCGTTTTTATGTTTTAAGGCTGAGCAATATTCCATTGCATGTACATACCACTCATCTTTCAAAGGACACTTGGGTTATTTCCACATCTTGGCTGCATTGAATAATGCTGCAATGGACATTAGAGTGCAGGTATCCCTTTGAGGTCCCGATTTCTGTTATTTTGGATATATGCTCAGAAGTGGGATTGCTGGATCATATGGTAGTCCTATTTTTCATTTTGGGGGGGAACTTCCATACTGTTTTCCATAGTTGCTGCCCATTTTACACTACCATCAACAGGGTATAAGGGTTCCACTTTCTTTACATCCTCATCAACACATATTATCTTTTTTAAAAATAATAGTCATACTAATAGGTATGAGATGATATCTCATTGTAATTTTGATTTGCATTTCTCTGATGATTAATGATGTTGAACATCTTTTCATATACCTGTCGGCCATTTGTATGTCTTCTTTGGAGAAATGTCTGGTCAAGTGTTTTGCTCATTTTTTATTTGGGCTATTTTTAAATTTTTATTTTTTGTCTATTGAGTTGAAGGGGTTCCTTACATACTTTAGATATTAACTCATTATCAGATATATAGTTTAAAAATATTTTCTCCCATTTCATATGTTGCCTCTTCATTCTGTTGATTGTTTCCTTTTTTATGCAGAAGCTTTTTAGTGTAGTTTCATTTGACTTTTTTGCTTTTGTTGCCTGTGCTTTTTTGTCACAGCCAAGAAATCATTGCCAAGATCAATGTCAGGTAGTTTTTCCTTATGTTTTCTTCTAGGAGTTTTATAGTTTCAGGTTCTATATTTAAGTCTTTAATCCACTTTGAGTTGATTTTTGTGTATAAAGTAAGGGTTCAGTTTCTCTCTCTCTCTTTTGCATGTGGATACCTAATTTTCACAACACTGTGGTTGAAGAGACGATCTTTTCCCAATTGTATATTCTTGGCACAATTGTCAAAGATCATTACCTTATGTACATGGGTTTATTTCTAGGCTTGTTATTCTGTTCCATTGGTGTAGATGTCTGTTGTTACGCCAGTACATGCTCTTTTAATAACTGTAGCTTTGTAGTATATTTTGAAATCGGGAAGTATGATGCCTCCAGTATTTTTCTTCTTTCTCAATATCCCTTTGGCTATTCTGGGTCTCTTGTCGTTCTATATGAATTTTAGAATCTTTTTTTTATATCTGCAAAAAATGCTTCTGGGACTTATGATACGCCCAGCATTAATTCTGATACTGAAGCTGGAAAAAGATACTACAAGAATAGGAGGTTACAGGCCAATATCCCTGATGAACATAGATGCAAAAATCCTCAACAAAATACTAGGACACCAAATTCAACAGCACCTTTAAAGGATTATGCACCAATGTTAAGTGTTATTTATCCCTGGAATGCAAGGATGATTCAACATGCACAAATCAATAAACTCAATATATCACATTAAGAATGAAGGGGGAAAAAAATCACAGGATTGTCTCAATAGCTGCAGAAAAAGTATTTGACAAAATTCAACACCCTTTCATGATAAAAACACTCAGCAAATTAGGTATAAAAGGAATGTATTACAACATATTAAAGGCTATATATAACAAGGATACAGCTAACATCATGCTCAATAGTGAAAAATTATAAGTTTTTCATCTCAGATCAGGAAAAAGACAAGATGACCATTCTCACCACTTCTATTCAACATAGTACTAGAAGTCCTAGCCAGAGACTTTGGCAAGAAAAATAAATAAAGGAAATCAATCAAAAAGGAAGAAGTAAAAGTACCTCTGTTTGCAGATGAGATGATCCTCTATATTTTGGAAAACCCAAGGACTCCACGCACACACACACACACACACACAAAGCTGATAGAACTAACGAATTCAGTAAAGGAGAAATGAATTCAGTAAAGGATACAAAATCAACATATTAAATCCATACACTAATAACAAACTATCTGAAAAGGAAATTAAGAAAACAATACCATTTAAAATAGCATCAAAAGTAATAAATTACTTAGGAATAAACTTAATCAATGAGGTGAAAAATTTATACACTGAAAATTATGAAACATGGATGAAAGAAATTAAAAGAGACAAATGGAAAGATATTTTGTGATCATGGATTGGAAGACCTTATATTGTTAAACTATCGATACTTCCAAAAGCAATGTAGATATGATTTTTAAAAGCTACCTCTGGCCAGTCAGCCATGAAAGAGAAGGAAGGTATCACTTGGGAATTCCCAAATTGTGACCATAGACTTGATTTATAGTGTTAATATAATGACATCTATATACGTGTTTCTGCCTTAGAGGCTACCCAATGTAAGCCCCCTTTACTTCTGGCCTCTCATCTGGATCCTTTACTTCTACTTTGGTGCTAGAGCTGGTCTTAGGACCCAAGGCCAATCTAATGCACCAACCTGTAAAAGTTTCCATTATAATCTATCACTTTCTATTATCTCATCTAATTATTACCACAGCTTAGGTCTTTCTGACACCCAGTGCAAACTCTTTCCATCATTCCAGATAATCTCAATTTCTCCTATCAATAAAAACTACATCCATGCCTTTGGAAGGTTGGTTTTATGGTTTAACTCTTACTAGAAGTTCGCAATATACTTGACCCCTTTCGAAATACAGAAATAAGCCCCACACTTCATGTCAAGGACGTTTAGATAGGGATGATTTAGAGCTTGTGTAGTGTTATGACCCATTTCATGCAGAAAGCTCCTCTGGAGCCTTCTGAGTGGCCTTCTGGCCTTTGTGGTGATGTACTCAGCCCAAATTCAACAAACAATTCCTCAACACTTGCTTCACAGCAATCCCTGTGCTGGATATTCTGGCAGATACAGGGATAAGGAAGGGTCCGTGCTCTAAGAGAACTTGTGCTGTAATAGGCAGCCTGTTCCATTTTGGAGCAGCTCATTAGAAACTCCTTCCTAAGACTGATTCAAAAGTTCAGCTGACTGCAGCGTCTACTCATTGGCCCCCTAGAATCTAATGCAGGGGTGTCAAAACTGCAGCCCGCGGGCCAGCTGTGGTCTGCAATCCATTGTTAATTGGCCCGCAGCAAATTCCAAAAATATATTTAGTTTACTTAAATAAATCAGGTGAGGCAATACGTACTTCACCTCGAGTGAGTGGCCCGGCTGTTTGTGTATTTTACCGCAATGGCCCTTGGTAAAAAACGTTGAAAAAAGTTTGGACACCCCTGGTCTAATGCATCCATTAAGTGCCAGAGGGAGAAGGTTCAGGCAGGAGGGGAAGTTTCCTCTCCGCTTCGCTGCCAATCCTTCACAAGGACAGGGGAGTAACCAGCCTGATAGGTCACAGCCCAGACCACACATCATAGCACATTTGCTAATATACCGTATCACCGTACATCAAAATGATGCATAAATGCACATAGGTCTTCCCTCCGTGCTTCCTTCATGCAGTTGGGTTGGAAGCTGAGCTAGAACCCACATAATACACAGCTATTCTGAACTCCTTTCCTTTCTTCCTTGCATGCACATCTGACAAGCATATCATCATTTTGTTTTTGTGACCAGTGCAGCAAGCCATAGAACGTGTGATTTGAAGATCCACTGGGGCTTGAAGGAAGGTGGAAATTCTAATGGGGATAGAGATGAGGCTTTTGTGATCTAGTGATATCAGATGTCTTTTCTTTTGGGTGGAAACACACTGGCCCTGTCAATCATAAATTATTCATTCATCTCTTATTTGCCATTGTTCTTCGTAAGTAGTTTCCTCAAGAACTTTACAGGGAAGGGGGTGAGGCAAAGATTTGTGTATTCCCAGGTTTCTTGGCTCTAATGCTATCAGAACCTTGTGCCAGTTGTAAAAGAATATCTATTATTAGAACAATGTATCTATTGCTTGAGTGTTATCTTCAACATCTGGAAACATTCATGCAAGCTGTATTTATACACTTCCAGTGACAGGGACCTTTCAAAGCTACTCTTTCCATCTTTGAACACTTCTAATGAATAAAAAGTTCCTTTGCATTTCAAGCCAAGTGTGACCCCTAGTAAGTTCCATCTCATGTACCTATTTCTATCCCTCAAAGCTAAAATGGGATGAATTTAACAAGCCTATTTCTTTTATTATTATTACTATTATTATTATTATTAATTTCAGGTGTACAAAACAAAGTGCTAGTTAGACATTTACACCCCTCACAAAGTGACAACTCCCCCCCACTCTACTGCCCCTCTGATATTGTATACAGCTGTTACAATTCCATTGACTCTATTCCCTATGCTGTACTCTACAGTTTGGGGAATATAATCAATAATGTTGTAAAGCCCATTCCTTTTTAGTGTAACAGCTCTTCAACGTGACTACAATTCCCTCTGGTTATGTTAAGGTCTGATAACCCGCGGGAAGGAGATATTCCCAAGTGTTGGCTGTTTCTCTATAATTGGCTTTTCTGCTTAGTGCTCAGCACACACAAGCCACTGTTGATTAGCTGATCTGAGATCCCCTCTGTGTACACAGCCAAATGGAGTGCAACAGCTAGGGTACAGGTAATGGCTATGGGTGAAAATCATGGCTCCTGGTACATCTTCATTTCCTTTGTAATGAAACAGCCCGTTCTCAGGGCTGTAAAGGAGACCTGGCTTTGATACCCAGTGATCCTAACACTTGCTGAATGTGGAGTTCTCATGCAAATAACACCCTTGTTTAAGTGCCAGATGGGTAAGTGGTCCTTGGTATATCTGGGACATCACTGTGTACACACAAAGGCAGTGTTTGTACATTACAACAGGTAAGAAGCCTGTCTACTCATCTAAGAGTGAGAAAGCAGTAAACACACAAGAGCAGGAGCTACAGAACCAGATGGACCTGGTTCAAATCCCACCTCTACCACTTACTATCTTTCGTGCACCTGGGTCAGCTACTCTATCTCTCTGGACCTAATTTTCCTCCTGTATTTGCATACCAGAGAAGAAATAGACTCCCCACAGTGTTGTTGCTAGGATATAAAGCAAGTGAAGGGTCTAACATAATGCTAAACACAGAAAGATGCTCGAAGATGTGAGTTATCCTATATTTGCAAACCAGAGAAGAAATAGACTCCCCACAGTGTTGTTGCTAGGATAAAACAAGTGAAGGGTCTAACATAATGCTTAACACAGAAAAGATGCTCGAAAATGTAAGTTATCTTTTTCAGTCGTTCAGTTTTATATATATATATATATATATATATATATATATATATATATACACATATATATATCTATACATATATACACACACACATATATATACATATATATACACATACAAACATATATGCAGAGGGTGCAAAAAAATGTATGCACATTTTAAGAAAGGAAAAACCTATTAAAAAAATAAAGTGCTTAAAAAAAAATTGTAATACTCAGTATATACCTATAATGAAAGATGACTACAAGTCATGTGTATACATTTTTTTTGCACCCTCTGCATGTGTGTGTGTGTGTGTGTAGAGATATCTCTCTATATATAGATACATGTATATAGTTTAGTGATACTTGGATTCATTTGATCTAATTTTCAGCCTTTGGGCAGGGCCATTGCATATGTAAATATGTTCTGTTCTAGGAAGACATAAAGAAACTTCAGAGGGAATTGTGCAACCTCATCCTGGAAAAGTTCTCTGTTCTTCCCAGCTTTCATTATTCATGCTTCCATCTTTCCATCTATAAAATGCTTAGGTTGAACTAGATGGTCTCTAAGGCCTGACACTCTATTCTTACTCTCATCTGTTATTCTTATAGCTGTCTACAGCTATTTTTATTCTGTTCTTGAAGGAGAGATTAGGGGAGAACTCACAGTTCCTACAAACCTTCTCACTTCCAGGGGCTCTATTGAATACTCTTTGTAGTATCGCTTTATACTTCCACTCTGTGACAGAGTTATCTCTCCTTTCTCACAGACAAATGGAAAAGGTCATAGAGATTAATAAATTGGCCAAATCACTCATGGAAAGTGGCCAACATTCCTAATTTAGGTGAGGACATGGGCTTGGGGAAGGGGATGCTTCCACTAGGCAGTGACACAAGAGCCCCCTACATGACGTATTTTGCCGTGTATAATGTGCACTCACATTTTTGGCCCAAACTTTTAGGGGAAAAAAAATCATTTGTTTTAATTTTCTAATTCAACCATTTATTTGTTTACATTTAAGTACTTGTTTTTGTATTATAAAGGAATTTCAGCATTTATTTCTTAACATATTATGGTACAAGAAATTTTATGTAACAAATAATTACAAAACACAGGAACAGATACAAGGTACATGAAATTTTATGTGCCGGCAACAAATTTATGATATTTACACATCATAGAAGGCCAAGAACTCTTTTTCGTTCCAAGTTTGTCATAAATTCAACAAAACCGATTATCCTATTCCAGGGTATTAATTTGCATATGGATTTCATTATTGATTTCTAGAGTTACACTCTTAACTCATAAGCATAAATAAAAGAATTAAAAACATTTCTATAGATATGGAATTAGTACTACCCATGTATAATGCACATCCTTATTTTTCCCTCACAAATTTGGGCAAAAAAGTGTGCATTATACACGGCAAAATATGGTAACTCGGTGCTCTCCTCCCCAAGAGAGGACATCATGGAACAGAGAAAGAATACATAGTTCTAAGAGTTGGGAACCAAACGTCTGGCTTTTGCTCTACCTCTACGTTGCATCCTGAATCATTGTTTCCCAGAGGCACTGGAAAATTACCTGCTAAACCTTCCTTTATCTTCATGGTCACCCTGAAAGGTGCATGAGCAGGATGGAAGAATTAAAGACAGGGTCCAAAGAACTGCAGATCTGGGCTGTAAGTTTCCATTACTCCCTGGGTGGCCTTGGGAAGCTTGCTTGCATCTTTTGACTCTCAGCATCTTCACCAGTCAAGTGAAAGGGGTGGACCAGCGTCTTAAACTGTGGTCCCCAGAAGCAGCAGCAGCAGCAGCAGCATCACCTGGGAACTTGTTAGAAATTTACATCTCAATCTCCACCCCAGACCTAGCGAATCAGATGTCCTGATAGCAGAGCCCGTAATCTGTGTTTTATTAATCCCTCCAGGAGGCTCTGACCATAGTAATACTGGAGAACCATGGGGAGAGCCACATGCTAAGGACTGCAGGTTCTGGAAGGGGTGAATAAGATGGTGCCAGCCCTAGAGAAGTGAGTGAGGCTGAAACCTGAGGGAACAATCAGTTGACACAAGGCAGGAGGCTAGTCAGCTAATCAGTGTCCTGTGTGTAGTGTCCTGCCTGCAAGTTGAGCCTCTAGCACGCACTCGTTATTTTGTATCCCTTCATACCGGTAGTTCTTAACCTCTTTCACTCTCAACTTCTCATCAGCAAAGAGCAGGGGAAAGTAAAGCTCTTAACTGCCTAATTTTTCTGGGAATTGAATGATGTCATTTGTGGGAAGTAACTGGCACATTAGTAGGTGCTCGATAAGTGGTTACTTAGCCTCTCTGGGTCGCCATCCTTGTGGTAAAATGTAAAAAAAAAAACTGAAAAATAAAGGAAATTAAAGAAAACTCTTCCGTTATCTGGATGACATGGGGGTTGTCTGAGTGAACTCATGCAGGTCAGACCTAAGGAAACCTAGCCCCTCAGAGGGGCCGTAACCCACAAGACAGATTCTGAGTCTATTTTCAGAACTTCCGAGTTTGTCTCTCGAGGAAGCTGTATCTCTTCGTGATTGACTGGAACTTCTTTAGGGTGTGTGAACAGTAAGGGCGTTTTTTAAACAGCAGGAACCAACTTACGCTTTAAGCAAAATAAAAGTAGAAAGTATTCTGATACAGGCAGGACATGGCCCACGATCCCAGGGCAGGAAAGTGGTCAAGTCCTGGTGGGGACAGTTGGTGACAGACCCGTCTGCCTCTCTCTCTGCCGCTCTCCCTTCAGCAGTCTTCCTTTCCTACGCCCAGATCCCTGGGGAAGAGAATCTTGTTGGCTGAGGCGAGTCAGGTCCCTCCCTCTCCTTGGTCTGATTCCCTGTGGCTCGCGATATGGGGTCACCTGACACACTTAGTTCCCCGGGGCCCTCCCTGGAAGCAAGAGGGCAGTTTAGGAAACGCTTAGAAATTGGGCAAACCATCAGAGATGTTCATTTTGACAAAGATGGGAGAGAAATCTAGCAAATCCTCAAGAACTAGGGTCTGCTGATTGCTGACCATTGGAGGATGTGATCAAAATCCTGCCATTTTATGTCCCTAGTAAATGGTCACAATTGATGATGCTAGATGTTCTTTTAAATTTCACTGACAGTAAAGGCTGACGAAGCAATCCTGGGATATGGAAAATAAATGTTTTGATTCTATAAACACACGGAATTTTAGTGTAAGCCAGGCAGTATGGCGTAACATAAACGACTGTTATCTTCAGTGCATGTCACGCTTAATAGCAGCTTATTGAATCTCTGTGTTATGTAAGGCAGTTCTGCTATGAGGACACAATTTTTGTTTTTCATTTTACAAGAGGTAATTGAATACAGAAAAAAAAATTATTTTTACTTAAGGCGAAAAATGGGGGTAATGTTGCGGAAAATACTCTGGGCTAAGAGTCTTTTCTCACTCAGCCACAGGTGAGCTGTGATGTGTGGGCTTCCATCTCTCAACCGCAGAGTGACTAAGTTCGACCTAACGATGTGCAAGGTCCTCTCACCGCTGACAATATTTAGGTTTCCTCTGACCTCCTGTTGGCAGAGATTCCATAAGTGGCCCCAGGATGCTGGATCTACCTCCTGCAATCCTGAGAATGGCCTCCTTTCCTGCCCTGATCTGCCCTCCCTCTCTCAGATGCCTGCAGTGCGATCACCATCTCCCTAACAGACCCTTTTTTCAAGTGTTCATGCCCAAAGTACCCTCAGGCACAGTTGTTTTCCTTTTATACCCCTTCTCTTGGAAGTTTCCTTCTCCTGGGCTGAGCTTCCTTCCATCTCCCTGAAAAACAACACTGCTTCATCTGAGGCTCTCGGTCAAACCCGACAGGCTCAGAATCACCTCAAATGGACGTGAGCTCTCCTTCCCTCGTCAAACAGCTTTGCCTTGTATCTAAAGCTTTCGGTTCAAGGAGAAGTGATGGTGCTACCCGAGCCCAGAAGTTGAGACCCTCCAGTGGGAGCCATAGTGGGGACTTCCCTGCGGAAGAAACGGTGCTAGAGTTGGAGACGCTCCCAGAAACCTAGAGAAAGAGGGAGAAAAATATCCCGGCTTGTCTCCTCTCCAGGCTTCTGCCAGGGTCTCCCATGAGCTGAAACCACTTGGGAGCCAAAGAGCAAAGGTTCCTGGGAAGTGAAGTTCCCTGCAGTGATGAGCACAGCAGGAGATGACCTTGGAGTGGATTTCTGTGAACAAGCAAGATAAAGGTCAGCTAAGGTAGCAGTGATGGAACAGGAAGAGAGCTTAAAAGAAGCTCCCAACAAACGTGCACTTAAAGAGAGGTACAAAGGAAACACACTTCTCCAGAGATGTGGATGAGGTTTTTAAAACAAAGAAATTAGAGAAATTAGAGAAATGTGCTGCGTTGGAGACCTGGAAGTGCTGAGGCTGATAAGAAGGGAACAGTGTGGCAGAGGTGGAGGCAGCCGTGACAGTGTTGAGATAAGCAGCTGCATCCCTCTAATAGAGATTCTTCCCCAGTTCTAAGAAAATTCTACCTTCAGAACCTGTCAGGGGAGACGTAATCCACTTGGGAAGGACAGGTGGGAAAGATAAAAGATATGGGGGTGGGGGTGGGGGCGGAGGCAGACAGAAGGGCGCTGTTGTCTTAAGGACATTCTGAGCTTTGGCGGTCACCTCGCTCCTGACCTCCACACAGCCTCCTTTTTACAGGAACTGTTACAAGTGGACACTTATATTGCAGATTCATCACTACTCTTCAAGGAAAATACTTCTGTACCCAGCAAGGAAGACAGTCACGGGCCATTGAGTTTTAAAACTGCTATTTCCTCTCCAAAAGCCATCAAATGAAGAAGCTTCCCACAGTCCACCTCTCTCAGAGGGTGACAGAGACATAATCTGTCTTTTGGGAGTTTCAGACGCAGCTGGACTTCGCCACACACATATCCAGTGCCAGGTGCCAAGCCTCGGTGCTGTCATGTCTCATGTACTCTTCCCAACCACACCCCGAGGGGGATTTTGCTCTCTTGATTTAATAGAGGAGGAAACCGAGACTCAGAATAGAGAAATGACAGGCTACGGTCAAACAGCAGAGAACTGGAATCTGAGTCTTCTGGTTCCAGGTCAGGTATTAATTCCTGAAGTGGAGGACGGAGGCATGTACACTGGTGACATACAAGATGATTGTAGGTGTCACATATAAACCTCTAAAACAAAATTTTAGCACTTGTGGGTTTATTTTATTATAAATTAAAGTATTTTACATATAAACCTATAAAACAAAATTTTAGCACTTGTGGGTTTATTTTATTATAAATTAGAGTATTTTAAAAAGAAGCTTGTATATATAACCAGTACACTAAACCTCATATATTACCAGCACATAGATACTATTGCCTTAGAAGGAGTTAGATACATGTTTTATTTGATTTAAAAAAATAGTGAGTTTATAATAATAAGGCTTTATCAATATAATAATAGCAAATATTTTATGGTACTTACTGTAAATTGACCATAGTTTAAGCTAGACATAGTTATAGATTTCTGTGTATAATTAATTCTTATGAGTTAGATAGTATTATTATTATCTTTTTGCATTTTACAAATGTAGCAACTGAGGCACAGAGAGCTCAAGTAACCTGTCCAAAGTCACACAGCTAGTGAACAGCATGGTTTGGATTTAAACTGAGGCAGCCTGGCTCCACAGTTTGTGCTCTTAACTGCTGGTTATGCCCTGATGTCTGAAATTTGGAAATAGACATGTATGCGGAACTCCCAGACTATGGCAGAGACTTTGTCCCCTAATATACATTCTGCCTTTCTTCAGAATGCCAGAATTTGAGGTCCGACACACGGCCACAGATTTCACAGCCCAGATGTGGCCTCAGGACTACGTCCTGGATGGCAGAGGGCAAGCAGAGTTACAACCACAACTTCCAGTTCACAGCTTCCCCTTTCTCTTTCCCACTGCTCCCTGGCTGAAATGGGGTGGGGGGCGGGGTGAGCCACCTCGGGACACGGCAGATGTTGGCTACAACCCAGGGAGGCCAGAGGAACAAAAGAGAAGGAACCTGGTCTGCTGGCTTTGTGGAGAAGTTATCCCAGCCTTTATGTGAGAAAGAATAAACCTGCATCTTACTTTTGGTTCTGTGACATGCAGCCAAACCTATATCCGAATACTTCTCAGAGGCCTGTAGCGCTCTTGCAAATTTGGAAGTGCAGTCTGGTATCTGAAGAATTTGTCCAATAGGCTTATGTGGAAGCAATTTAAACTTAAAGGTATCCTTACACATAATAGTAATATCATCACCATCATCACCATCATCACCATCATCATCACCAAGAACACTTACTGTGTGCCATGCACTTTTCTAAGTACTTAACACATTTTAACCATTTATCCCTCACTGTGAGGAAGATACTACATTTGTCCCCATTTTACAGAGGAAGAAGCTGAGCCACAGGGAATATAAGGCACTTCTTCCCAAAGCACACGTGTGAATGGCAGCAATGTCATGTATGGACTCTTTGAAACTTAAAACTAAACAGAAATTTAATAGTGAGTGGAGATCACCTTCTCCTGACATTACAGAGAGTTGGAGGGAGAATAGTTTCCTTTCTTCAAACTCAGTTTGCATAGGGCATGTCCAGAGCCCATGTTAGGTGAAGGGCACCCTGCATGACCTTAGCCCGTTCCTGTGGCTTGACTGTGTGGTCCCCAGTGGGTGGCTCATCACCGCTCTGCATTCCAGCGGGAGAGCAGCAGGAGACAGGACAGAACACCCTGCGCTGAAAAGGCACTCATCCACTCTGCCTGTCAGCAGAATCCTCGCTTCCTGCTGGTGTGCCTTGCCCCACTGATTGGGGCCCCATGGGAATGAGGGAGCAAGGCAGGGCCAGCTTTGAGGAGCCAGGAGATAAAACGAACATCAGTAAATCAAAGGGCACTTGAGCAGGCTGAGGGCAGCAAGCCAAATTCAAACTGCGCATGCGCTGCCGGCTGCTGGGGTTCCAGTGACAAGGAGTAAGGCACCCCTGCACCGAGGCCAATGTTGGGCCCTCTTCTCTTCTGGTCCTAGCTACATGTTTTAAAACTCAGCATGTATTCAGCACCTACAAAGCAAGGCGATGAGGAAGGAGAAACTCAGTGACTGCGCTGAAACAGAAGAGAAAACTGAATCTCAGTGTTTACTCCTGGGCAAGTTAACACTTGGGGGGTGGGGGGGTGAGCTGGCAGGTAAAGGAATGCAAGCCCAGAGGGGACTGAGGTCAACTCATACTGTACTTTTTATGTCCAGTTCAGGACTTGTCAAGGACAGTGGGCATCACTGATGGAGGTTAAGGGAGTACAATGATCAGACCTGCATGTTGTAAAAGAGATCGAAGGGCAGCTTTCCTGTTCTTGCTGCCTTAGGGCGCTGCCACAATAGGTTGGGATGCGTCTGTTCCAAAGCGCACCACCCACCAGCACGCTGCACCCTTTAAACCTGCTCCAATCAGGATGCGGTCTCCGCTAATGTGCCGGAGCTGTCCAACTCCCGCGTTGCCGAGGACACGGGCCAATGGTTTCTTCATCTAAATTGTTTATCAGCGTCATTTGACACACGTGATGACTCACTCCTCACTGAAATAGTCTCTTTACTTGGGTTCTAGGATGGCAGAATCCAAAGGTTTGCCTGCTGTCTTCCTAGACACACTTCTCACTGTCCTTTGTGGGATCTTTCATCACTTCCTGAGCGCTCCATGTGGGGGCACCGCCCCACCCCCAATGCTCAGTTCTAGTTGCTGTCTACATGGCCTTACTCCATCCCAAAGCGTTCAGTACCATCGATAGGCTGTTAACTCTTAAATGTCTGGTTCCATCCCAGAGCTCTTTTTCAAACTGCTAACTCCTATGTGCAATGCTTACTTGATTTCTCCACTCAGAAATCCAGCAGGCATCTCCAACTCACACGTCCCATCGCTTAGTTTTGATTCCATCCCCAGTGCTACACTTTCTGTATTCTTCCTCTTCTGTGTAAGTGGTACCTTCACCCTCCCAGCGGCTTACGCCAGAAGCCTTGGAGTCTCATTGAGTCCTTTCCTTTTCTCTCTCTGCGTTCCCACACATCGTCAAGTCCTGTCTGACCCATCCTCTGACCACGTCTCACCATCTCCACCACTCAGGACTTCTGAAACAGCCTCCTCCTCACGCTCCCTGCTTCCATTCTTTCTTTCTCAGCGTCTAAACGCTACACAGCAAGCAGAGCGATCTTTATAAAATTTTTGTTAGTTGATGGCACTTCTCTGATAAAACATTCCTCTGACTTCCCATGGAGCCTTCAGGACCAGATTCCCAAATCCTGACCATGGCCTAGAAAGAAAAGTGTGCTGTGGCGCCTGACCTATTTCTCGTTCCTTCTCCCCTGCTCTGTCCCGGCGTCACCCTCCTCCAGCTGCACTGGCCTCCTTGCTGTTCTCGAACACAACGCGCGCTCTCCTTCGTCGGGACACTTTCCCTGGCTGCCTCAGGGTTTGCTCCATGATCCCAACCCAGCCTCTGCTCAGGTGTGACTCCCCCAGAAAGGCCTTCCTGCACCATCTTATATAAAAGAATGCTTTTCTCCATCGCCCTTACCTCGTAGTACTTCTCACCATTGACATGTTACATACCAGTTTATTAATTTACGGTCTGTCACACCTGACTAGGACATAAGCTTTAGGAGGGCAGAAACTGGCTTTTCTGTTTACTGCTGTTTTCCAGAATCTGGAACAAAGCTTGACATCTAGAATTGGCTCTATAAATACTTACTGAAAGAAGCATTGTTCGCCCTCACATTCAACTTCCGTGCAGACTCAAACATGCACACACGGCAGTTCTCACATGCCCTCTGGTGTAGACTCACTCTTTCTCACTCTCATATTTACACACCTACAGGGTTTCCATAAAGTCCCTATGCCTGTGACTCCCTGTCAAACCAGGTGAAACCTAAGACCAGCTCTCAGGGACGGTTGCCATAGAAGAAGATGGCCAGAATAAAACTTGAAATCTACGTGGAGAATGTAAGGGAGCACATAGGAATTTTTAACTAGTCTGCATGAGGACTTTAAAGCCAGGCAACATGGTCTGGTACATACCCATGTGTGTACACTCAGACCCATATACATGCTCGCACACCCCCTGTACGCACACATTCACACACAGAGACATACACACACAGACACACATACTTGTCCCTACTCACCTGTTCATACATACTCAGAACGCATGTCCCTATGGGCTCTCCATTGAAAGCCACATACCGCGCACACACACAGGCCCAGGCACCCAACTTTCCCTTGGTTACACACCATCAAACACACTCAGACCTTGAGGAGATACACTCACTTGCTGTCTCTCCATCTCCACACACTGGTGCGCAGAAATGACTCACATAGTCTTGCCAGCCTTCTTATCCCAGCCACATGCATAGTCTTAGCACACCCACTATAATACTCTTAGGTACTCCGGTCCTGACCCTTGCTACAGTTGCTGGAACACTCACATCTGTTCATGCACATGTATGTGCGCACACAGACACACACTTTAAGAACTAATCTAAAATGCTGCATCCTGTTGTTATGGCAACAGAAGCCCTCCAAGTGTCTGGGAAAGGACAAGGACACACAGAGACAAAAGCTCAGGACCAGCTCTGGGAAAGGAGGTGGTTGTGTGGTTATAAAGAAGTTACTCTGGCGTGGCCGGTTAGCTCAGTTGGTTAGGTAGCACTAAGGCTATTGTTCAATCCCCGCGTGGGCCGCTGTGAGCTGTGCCCTCCATAAAACAAAACAAAACAAAACGAACTTACTCTGAATGGAGGCCCTTTCTTCCCACCTCTCTGAGAAAATTAATGGTGTCAGATAGCATGTCCTGGTGGACGACCTAAAACATACCTTTCTCTGCACTTTCAGCTCCTTCCTCCTATTCTCAGAGGCAGCGGTCTTCTCTCTTCCTTGTGTGGACTTTCTCCACCGGTGCTGTTGGTCTCATGCCCGCCTATCTCAACCCAGACCCTGCTCTATCTGTTTCCAGCCTTTCTTTCCCTCTTGACTGCTGCCTCTCAGATGAGAAGCCTGCTCAAAGGTCCTCCGTAGTGAGAAATTCCTCCCTCAGCCATTCATTCCCCTCCAGTTGCTTCCCTCTCATTGTCAGAGCCACGCTCCTCAAAAGAACCACCTACGCTTGCTGTCTGCACTTCCTCTCTCATCACCATTCAATCACTCCAATCATCTTCATCCCAGTCTATTGACCGGCACTGCCCTTGGTACACTCAGCACTGACCGCTCTGTGAATAAGTGGTCAATGGATAGAATACTTCTCCCCTTCTGGGCCCAATCACTTAGCAGGTCCTTGAGATTACAAATGCTTTTCATCTCTCAAGTCTGTTTTTTACTGCCTCCTTTCCCATACAAAATATCCAAAAGTGTGTTATCTCCCACCCACCTATTTAAATCACCTTGTACCTAATCCTCCTAGACATGCTACTTGTCATTTAAAACCCTTCGTTAGTTTCCTTAGCCCACAGGGTAAATTTGGTACCCAGATAAAGACTCGCCTTGCCTCTTGTTCTCCTGTCCCTTCTTTGTACATGTCGGTCTTTAGTTCTGCCCGTATGGATATTCCTGAATTTCTCTGATAATTCCAGGCTGTTCAAGCCTTCATGACTTAGTTCCTGCTGCCTGGAATGCCCTTGTTCCCCATGGTCCTTCCACGGTTTCACCTGACAGGTGGTCATCTATTCATCTTTAAAGACTCAACAGTGTCTGCCTCCTTGAGGCCATTTCCACCCCTCTCCTTTGTTTCTCCATCCTAAACGGGCTTCTATCACTGCAACTGTAAAACTTAAGTACCATTAGCATAGGACTATCTCCTTACTATGTTGAAGCTTTAGGAAAGCTTTACTCTCTGAGGCACCACGGTATTGCAGGTGTTTGGGCTCGTTGCATGTGTCTGAGTTAACAAGCTGCTCGGCGTTATCATAGACCAAGTACTAAGTATTCAAAGGCTGTGGGAGCATCAAAGAGGGAGTGACGAACTCTGACCTCTGAGATGCATTCAGAGCAACACTGCTAATTGTAAACCTCTGGACTGAAACCAGCAGAAACACGTTTTGGTTGACACATATATAGTGTTTGTAAGAAAACTGGCAAGATCCCTAATCTAGCACAGCCCTACTACTCCCTTTCTTTTCATCTAATACCTTCATGTATTTTTGTTACCTGACTGGTTCCTGAATGCATTTAATTCACCACCCCTCATTTAGACACGGACAAGATCTGGGGCATATAAGGAACAGAAAAGGGCCCTTCTCTGTTTACAGTGGTTACAGAAGAGATGCTTTAGAATCAATGGCCTGTTGCGGATTCTGTTAGGAGATTGTGGGGTGATCCAGGAGAGGGGTAACAGGGGTAACAGTGCAGAGGAAGGGGGACAGGTGGGCCAAGCGCTTGGCGTGCAGGAGGCAGGCAGCTTTATGAAATAGGGCAGCATGTGTAGGCTACATTGAGATGGAGGAATTGAGCAAAGACATGAAGTAGGTCAAGAGTTAGCTAAGTGGATAAATACTGGGAGAGCATCCTAGGCAGAGAGAACAGCTAAAGCAGAGGTCCTGAGGCAGGAGCACATCTGGTGTGTTTGAGAAAGCAGCAAAGAGGCCTGAGGGGCCGGAGTGGAGCAAGGGAGGGGAGAGTGAGAGGAAGACAGAGAGGCAAGAGACTGGGCCATGGAGGGCACCGAGGGTCATCATAAGGAGGTCGCTGTCACTCTGGAGAAATGAGGACTCATTGCAGGGTCTTGAGCCAAGGAGTGACATGGTCCAACTTTTTTTAAAAAAGGATCTCTCAGCTTCTATGTTGAAGATGTGACGGTGAGTGGCAAGAATGAAAGCAGAATATTATTAAAAGGCGGGTACAAGATAATGATGGTACAGCCTGGAACATTTGCTAGGGTCTTGGAGCTAAAACAAAGGAGAGTGACTAATTTGTGAAGACGAACGGGTCTATTCAGATGTGGCCAATTCTAGTAGGTCCATGGGCTTACATTATCCTGATCCTTTGCTTTGCTTCCTTCTCTCTTATAATTCTCCCAACTCTAGAGAACAATAATAATATCCATAACAACAATAACCCATTAGAACCTGATATTTAGGTCGCATGTAGTACAAGCTAAGCACTGTTTTAAGTGCTTTACTTATATGAACTCTTTAAAAAAATATATATGAGGCAGGTTCTCTTCTTACCCCATAGACAGAAGTGGGCAGTGAGGCACACATAGGCTCGTGACTTGTCCAAGGTCAAATAATTAATAAGCGGTAGAGCCAAGATTTCATCCTGGGCGGTGTAACTCTTTTACTCTGTGCCGCTATACCGTGCTATTGCCCTAGTAGTAGAAATGTAAATTCAAGGACTTTATTATTCAGTCTTTATTCCACAAGTATTTTTTAATTCCTTGCTGTCACTAACTCTTATAAAGTGAGTCGGGCACAGGAGTAGGCAATTGAGTATTTGGGGCTACTTGAGTTTTTGAAGAGGCTACTTACATATAGTCATGATACATAAATTACATAAATGTCATTAGTACATATCTTTAGATTTGTGGAACCATTCAGTTTTTAATTGTGTCAATATTTTATTATCCTCCCCCCCCATATTACTATCTTTGCATGTTCTTGTTCTTAAGATATTTCCTCAGTTTGGGGTTGTGGGGGTAAGGTTGGATTATTGCTAATTATTATAAAATAAGCAAAATAGTTCTGCTCCCTGTTCCCAAGAAGTGTCTTGGCATCTTCTTGGACTTCTGTGGGGAAAATCTTTCTTCCAAATTTTAAACCAAAACATCTCAGAGAATCCTACGATCCTGCTATTTTTTTACTCATTTCCTGAAATAATTGCAGTCTTTAAGTTTTTAATGTAATTATTAAAAGCATGCAAAATTGCTTAGAGTATCTTTAACGAGTTAAATTAACAAAACCAATTTAATCTTATAAATTCCAGCTTTTATCTACGCTTAATTTGTTTATTCAGTCATAACATGCATCGAGGCAGTGCCATAATTAGATGGTTTCAATGAAAATGGATTTTCTGAATTTGAAATTAACATTCTTTAGCTTTGAAATATTTAGAAATGGTGGGTGAGAGGGTTGGTGGTGATGAAGTGTGTGTATCTATGTGTGTCTGTGTGAATATTAGGGTTTCTCAATCCACCGCTGCTATGTTTCCCCAAAAATAAGGCCTAGCCGGACAATCAGCTCTAATGCATCTTTTGGAGCAAAAATTAATATAAGACCCAGTCTTATATTATATTATGTTAGATAAGACCCGGTATTATAGTAAAGTAAGACCAGGTCTTATATTAAGTTTTGCTCCAAAAGATGCATTAGAGCTGATGGTCCAGCTAGGTCTTATTTTTGGGGAAACAGGGTATTGATATTTTGGGTTAGATCATTCTTTGTTGGGGAGTGGGGGCTGTCCTATGCATTGTAAGATGTTTAGCAGCATCCCTGCCTCTGCTCACTAGATGCCAGTACCACCCTCCTCAGTTGTGACAACTAAAAATGTCTTCTGATATTGCCTAACACCTCCTGGGGGAGCAGAGTGGGTCCTGGTTCAGAACCACTGCTCTGTCTCATAAGCCTGTTTAGCAATAACCATCGCTTGACTTGTTTGCATATTTACTTCCGCCCCCTCAGGCCTCTTTGCTGCTTTCTCAAACACACCAGATGTGCTCCCGCCTCAGGACCTCTGCTTTAGCTATTCTCTCTGCCTAGGATGCTCTCCCAGTATTTATCCACTTAGCTAACTCTTGACCTACTTCATGTCTTTGCTCAATTTGTCCTTCTCAATGTAGCCTACACACGCTGCCCTATTTCGTAAAGCTACCTGCCTCCCGCACACCAAGCGCTTGGCCCACCTCTGGTTTATCTTCTAGACACAAAAGCTGTAAGTTCTGGGATTCCATGCTGTCCACGCCACTAGGATGAAGCTCCACGCAGGGAGACACTCCTACCTCTTGTTCGCTGTATCCGAGTACCCGGCACAAAACTGACAACCCATCAGTATCTGTTGCATCCATGAAAAAAATCTTTCAAAAGAGGTAAATCTGAAATGTCACTTATCGGAGAGCTTTTCGTGCCGTTGGTTCAGTGACTTAACACCCTAGTCCTCAGTTTCTGGTTTCCGTGTCTACAGAATGGAGATAATACTAGTCCCTACCCCGTGGGTTTGTTATGGAGTGACCCCATGTTCTGAGTTGCTTGAATCAGTTTTGTCTGTGATTTGTCTATGATTCCCAGCAGTTACCAATATGGATGAGGAAAGGGTTCCTATGGAAAGTAATCAGGGTGATCTGATCACAAATTCCTAACTGGGAAGGTCACGGTGGGTAGTCACCCCCCAGGCACATAACTTCTTTAGTAAAAGACGTAGCTTTGCCTTAAGCAGCCCTGTCCATTGTTTCCATGCACCTAGGTTCACACATCTTTGAAATGCCCCTTTCAGACCCCTCCTTCTAAAGCATGAGTATAACTGTCCTGTAATCCAATCCCCACCTTGCTTTCTCCCACCATCATGTAAGCTTCCTTACGTGCCCTCCTTAATCTCAAATGCATAAAAGAAACTGCAAAACTGTCACTCTCCAGAGCATTTGAGATCTAGCTCCCCAGCAGATGTTGTCAGTTTGACTCAAATAAACTCTTAGAAAAATTCCCTACAGGTTTGGACATTTCTTATGTCGACATTAGTAATGCCATTTTCACTCTCAAAAGTGTCCTGCCTGGTTTGACTGATAAATCATAAGGCAACTGTTTTGTGTCAGTCTCAGCCTATTGCTATCCATTGTTGTTCCTGGACCTTCCCTTGTGGCTCTTATTATGGTTGCAAGATGCCCTTAGCAATAACCATCAGGAAACTTGGAAGAGAAAAAAAAGGTTTATTACCTACAGGTCCTGGAAATTACATGGCACACCTGGGGCCACACAGCAAGGTTACGGGTAGAGAGATTTGCGAGAGCACAGCCAGGGATTTGGCTTTTATTGGGGTTGAGGATGAGGCCCTAGGGTTTCTCTGGCTTACTTTTTATTGGTGAATTTCAACTTAAGAATTTAAAGCACAGGAAGAGAAAAAAACAAAACAAAAAAAAACAGTGGCCCAAAAGGTTACTTATGGAAATCAACCAAGATGTCTAAACCAGAAGAGCCTGGGGATTGGCGGCTGGCTCTTTCTCTCATCCTGTGGCTGGCAATTTGTTTATTTGAGAGAGCCACCTTTGAAGTGGATGCCTCTTTGAAGTGGCAATCAAAGCTTAAGTCAGGCCCTTGCCTCAACAATCAAAGCTTTAGGTCAGGCACTTGCATTACAAAAAGAAAAACCAACTGTCGGGGCTGAAGAAATCGGGAACTAAAGTTTCAGGCCTGTACACTGCTGACGAGTGCCTGGCACAAAGCTAGTAGGCCATAATAGTCCCGAGTTATTACTCAGGCTGTGTTCCTGATAGAACCTTCCCAGTGGCTTCCCATGGGGTTAGCATGATGTCCCACGTTGTCCAATGGCTGGAAAGTTCTTTGAGGATCTGACTGCTGTTGATGCGCCGGCTTTGACTCTCAAAACACTCTTTCCACTCTCCCCCCTGCCCATTTTGAAAACAGGTTTCTCCAACAAGTCATGGTGTCCTCAACTCCAGGACTTTGAAGCAACTGTGTTTCTGCCCAGAAACCTCCTTCCCTGACACAACTATCTAACCCTGACTTGTTTTACAGATCTTGAGTTAAGTGCCACTTCTTCCAAGAAGTCAGCCCTTAATCCACAGACTAACTTCCTCGGTTCTATGGTGCCACAATTCCTAGTAGCCCAATTATTGTAAGTAATGCTTTGTAGTCCATCTTTCTGTGTTGGGCTGGACGTTGTATGATGCTTGTGGCTTGTGACTGTGTTTTTCTCTCCATTGTATCCCTGGGATAGAACTGACAGTAGGTAGTCAATAATTCTGTATTCAGTGGATGAATAAATTAACTAATGTAAGATCCAGGCTCTGACACTGCCTCTGAGTTTGTACCATTTACTTATGCTCTTTGAGACTCATTTGTCTCATTATAATAGTAACCACCTCATCATGTTAAGGACAAATGTAATGACGTTTGTAAAGTTTCTTGCACATAGTAGGAGCTCAACTTATATAAGTAGATAGAAGCCACCTCTTTTAAACCGAACATCCGCTCTCAAACACAGCTGCCATTATTCATCCGGGTCTAACTGAAGGAATGGAAGGCAACTTCCAAGTCTTCCTGATCACACTTGAAGGATGAGATTCTGCTAACGATAACGAATGAAAGACGCTTTTGTCTTAATGGGGTTTCATTTTCATAATGCTAGATTTGAAGCCATTTAAAGGGGGGGGGAAGTCATGTGTCCTACATGGTTAATGATCCCCAGCAAGCAATCTGTCCAGCGTGAGGAAGATTTCTTTTGCAACCTGACAGCTTATCTATAACAAGGTTCTGCTCGGTTGCCATCCTGAGCCCCTCCCCATGGCTTTCCATGGGGCTCAGTGAACACCCTATGGAAGGAAAAAGCCCACACCTTTTGTTACATGCATTTCTGATTTCCCAGAAGCTTCTCAACAGAGGGAGACTTGCAAAATGCCTGCCAGATGTGGCTTTCTCTTGTGGGAGGGGAATGCCTTTTCCAAGTGTTTTGGGGTTTAAGCTTGGTAAAATTTTAGAGCTGATGTATTCTTTTCCTTTATCCATTCAATAAACATTAATTTGGCAAGTACTACCTCAGGGACTGTGATTGCAAAGATAAGCAACATAGTTTCTGCCACTAAAACTCCCAATTTAATAAGGGATATAGAGCAACGAGGCCGACTGTTACAATAAAGAATAATTGCTGTTCTGAAAGGAAGTGCACAGGGAGATATAGGAACCCAGAAGAGGGGTTCCTAGTGCATTCTGTACTGGTGTCAGGGAGGGCTTCCTGAAAGAGGTGTCAGGAAAGATAACCACAAATTAGAGAGGGGAGCAAAGGTGTTTTAGGAAGAAGGAACTGCATATAAGAAGGCATAGGGATTGAAGTAGCCTAACATGAAGAGAAATTAGCAAATTATCAGGAGAGGAGTTTTAAGTGCCAATCAGAGTAACAGAAGTGAGGGCAAACAGGTAGACAGGATCCAGGTCACGAACGCTTTAGATGTCACATTTAAGAGATTGAGTTTATTTCGAGGCTATTGGGACCATAAGAAGTGTTAAGCAAGGATGTATTCCAGTCCCGAAAGACCAGACAAGGGATCGAGCCTACCACTCGCTGATTAACAGACACAGTGCTACCCAGAATCCTCATCTCCTTGGTTAGCATGCAGCCAGGTGTGGCCATGTGACAGAACTAGGGCCGAAGAGATACACCCACAAGCCATTGGAGGAGCTCTAGGAAGGTGTTTAGAAGCGATAGACTTGGCCAGCATATACACCTTAAACCCTTTGTCTGTCTTTCTTCTCCCTCCCTTGCTGTCAGACATGAAGCCCTAAGGTACAGCAGCCATCTTGAGACCATGAGACAGCCAGCAGATGCTGAAAGACAAGAGAATCATTTTTGGTTCTTTGTATCTCCACGTGAATGTTAGAATCCACTACAAAAAAATCGGGGGAAATTTTTACTGGGGTTATATTGCATCTACAGATCAATTTGGGGGGAAAACTAACATTTTTTGACTGGCTGGAATTTTAAATCTATGACACATCTCTTCAGTTATTTAGGTCCTCTTTATACTCTTTTTGCAAGATTTTATAGTTTTCCATGCACACGTTTTGAATGCCTTCTGCTAAATTTATCCCTAAGTATTTTCTGTTTTTGATTCCTTTGAAAATGGTAGTTTCTCTTTTTGATTGTTCATTGCTTGTATATAGGAATACAGTTGATTTTGTATATTGATGTTGTCTCCTGCAACATTGCTAAATTCACATATTTGTTCTGGTAAGTTTGGGGCGTGTTGTATAGTCTGTGTGATTTTTTAATGTAGGTGATCATGTTGTCTGTGGATTCAGTTTTACTTCTTTCTCATGACTGGGATTCATTTTATTTCCTTTTCTCACCTTCTTACACTGACTAGAATTTTCAGTATAACGTTGAATACAAGAGTGAAGAGTGGACAGTGTTATCTTGTTTTAGGGGAAAATCATTTAAATTTTTCAGGATTAAATATTCTTTATAGGTTTCTCAAAGATACCATTTATCGGGTTAAGAAAGTTCCTTTTCATCCCACCTTTACAGAGAGGTTTTGTCAGAAATGAATGTTGTTAGATTTTGCAGTGCTTTTTCTCCTTTATTTTGAGATGATGGTAAGATTTTTTTATATTTTTAATCTGTTTATATGGTGAAATACATTGATTTTTCAGATGTTTAAGGCCAGCTGATTAGCAATTTTGATTTCATCTGTAACCTTAAGTCCCCTTTGCTGTATGTATTAGTTTCCTATTACTGCTGTAACAAATTAACCCAACTTAGTGCCTTAAAACAAAACAGAACAAAAACCTATTCTCTTACAGTTCTGATGTCAAAAGTCCAAAATGAATCTTAAAGGGCTAAACATCAAGATGTCGGTAGGGCTGGTTCCTGCTGGAGCCTTCAGGGAGAATTTGTTCCATGCTTCTTTCAGCTTCTAGAAGCTGTTGGCATTCCTTGGCTCCTGGCTCCCTCCTTCTAATCTGTGCATCTGATGTCACAGCACTTTCCCCTTTGCTTCTGCCCCTCCTGTGTCCCTCATGTAAGGATCACTGCCAGTTCGCAGGCCCACCTGAGTAACCCAAGACAACCTCCCATCTCAAGGTCCTTCACTCAATCACCTTGGCAACGTCCCTCTGGCCACAGAAGCTCACATTTGCAGGTTCTGAGAACTAGAATGTGGAACTATTTGGTGTGCCATTATTCGGTCTACCACGTTACATAACATACTCACAGGTGTTGGAGATTAGGATACAGATATCTTTAGGGGACCACTATTTCTCTAGCATACCCCTTTTACCTAGGATTGTTCCTTCTGAATATATTAACAAACATACTGGAAATTCGGAATCTATCCTTCACACCTCTTAACTCTCTCTCACTTCGCATCTCTTTGTCTACTGCACTCTACTCCTAGGCTGCTTGCTCAGGTCAGGCTTGTAGCTGATTAATTGATTCTTTAGCTCTTCACATTCTACCATTTATCTGTTAATCTATTTTTTCTAATTATCCTAATTTTCAGTTCCAGAGCTATGGTTCTGTTTCATAGCAGATAGTTTTTTAATCTCCCTGGGGATATTAACTATATTTTTCTTTATTGTTTTTAATAAATTTACTGGGATGGGGTGACATTGGTTAGTATAATTATATAGGTATCAAGTGTACAAACATAATATATCATCTCTATATTGCATTGTGTGTTCACCACCCAGAGTCAGTTCTTCCTCCTGCACCCGCCTTTGACCCACTTGTACCCTCTGCTACCACCCCCTCTTACTCTCTGGTAACCAATAAACTATATTTTTTTGAAGTATTTCCTGTATATCCTCAATTTATTTGGGTTTTTGTTTGGGGGGAATAATTTTTCTGATTATTCAGTCTGATGCCTCTAGGTACATGCTTGTTCAGATATTTGATGATTCTTGGCTATTTGTGGCTAAAGGCTAGAGTGAACACTAGTGGAAGCTGGAACACACTTCGTTAGCTCAAGCACACATCTCTGCTTACCTGCCAATGATTCTGAATTCTGGACACTAACGAGCATTTTCTTAGTGATCGCACATGAAGGGAAGGGTGCATAGCTAAAGTTACTGTGCTTTATCATCTGGGTGTCCTGTTTTGTACCTCTGGACATGGACCACAGTAAGTCTCCTAAGTTAAAACTATACTTCTGACTACTTTGTGGGAGACCTCAACTGCAACGAACTCTTTCAAAAATAAAACTTTCTACGTGTACATATGTATGGATCTTTTTACAGATCTGCCCCAGACTCTGCTATGTTTATTTCTCCAGTGCCAACACTCCTGTCAAGAGCCTTTTAAGAAGTCATTTGCTTTGTTTATTCACTTTGTTTACATATTGATTCTCAGGGCTTTTGCCCAAGGGCAAAGCCACGGCCACCGAATGTTCAATGTGGAGGAGAGAGAGATATTCAGTATGAGCAGCTATTCCAAATTTAGTCTGTAATTAATTTCTCTGATTATTTTCCCATGTTCCCTCCAGATTGTTGTACCTGACTCTGAGCTTGGCAGTTCTCTGGAGAGTCTATGGGAAAACCAGCGTTAAGATCAGTAGTTACCTCTCCCCAAAATTGAGTTTTTCTGCCCTTGCTTCTACTTTAGAGCCATCCAATGTGCTTTACTTTTCTTTCCCTTTGATATTTTGCTTTTCTGGGATTCATAACCATAAGCAGAATTGCTGAGTCATCAAGTATGTTCATCTTCAGCTCTAATAGACATTGTCACGTTGATCACCAAAGTGTTTAAAACCATTTCCATTCCCACCACAGCATAGGAGAGTTCCCATTTATCTACATCGTCACAATACTTAGTATTGTCGTACTTTCAAAATTTTGCTTAACTGGCAGGTATGAAACGATATCTTCTTGCAGTTTTAATTTTCATTTTCCTGAACACTGATAGTGAGATAGAGCATCTTTTCATATTTTATTGGGTGTTTTGTAATCTCCTCTGTGACTTGACATTTTATTGGTTAATTTACCTTTTTATGGATAAGGAGTTTCTTCTATATTTCAGTTAGTTATTCTCATTGATCACATTGAATTGCAGATATTTTCTCGCAATTTGCAGTCTGTCTTTGTACTTTAATTACACTAGCTTTGATTTGTCAAAGTTATTGACTTTAATGTAGTCTTTATATGTAACTTTTCCTTATGCTCTGTGCTTTTGTGTCTTGAGTTCACCGGTAATATATTTTTATTTATGTATGAGTTTGGGATCCATCTTTCCCTTTATGCATAATCAAATATCCCTCACCTTTTATTCAATAAACACTCATTTCCCCAGTCTGCAATGCCTGTTTCATTTGTTAATTTCTAATTATATGATTTTGTTCCAGAGCTTTTTATTGTCGTGTTGCTTAATTTGTGTTTTCCCTTTAAAATGCCATATTTTGTTAAATACTATGTATTTATAGAAATTATTCTTGATATCAGATAGGGCATGCCCCCTCACCATGTTTTTCTCTTTCAAAAAGGAATTGGCTATTTAGGGCCCATACATTTTCTAAATAAGTTTCAGAATCAGCTTGTTAACATCTACAAGGAATCCTGGTGGGATTTTAACTTGAATTATTGGAATATGTAGATATAGTTGGGGATATGTGATGGTTTACAGTCTTAACTTCTGTCAATGTGCACAGAATATTTTTCCATTTTTTGGTATGTCATTCATAACAGTGTTTGAAAATATTCACCCTAAAGGTCTTGCACATCTTTTTTTAGATTTTTTTCCCCTCTATGTATCTAGTTACTTTTCTGCCTTATAAATAATCATTATCTAATTGTTCATTGCTGGTGTCTAGGAAAGCAACTGTCTTCTGTATGATTATCTTATTTCCAGAATCTTTGGCATATGCTCTTATTAATTCTACTAATTTGTTTACAGATTCTCTTGGATTCTAAATAAGAAAGCATAGCCTTTGGGAATCAGGACAGTCTTCAACCCTAACAATTTTGTTTCTTGTCTAGTTCTGTTAATAAGACCTGTACTGCAATGCCATAAAGGCCGAGTTCTGTGTAACTCTAGGGAACAACAGCGACATAGTGATGCATGCTCTGTGATGCACTGGGAGGGATCTCCAGTAGAAACAGTGCTGGCAGGCAGCTTTATCTTATTTTTAATTTGATAAGGAGTAGGATCTAATGCTTTGCCTATTAATTATGATATTTTCTACAGGGTTTTTTTTTTTGTAGATTCACTTTATGGAGTTAAGTATGTTTTCTTTTAATTTCATTGCTAAGAATTTTTGTCCCTGTGGGTATTAATCTTTATCAAATGTTTTTTTATTCCCTTTTGAGACAATCACATGCCTTTTCTCTGTATCGCTTAATATGGTGAATTGCAATAATGTATTATCTAATGTTACGTTCTTGTGTTTCTAGGGTAAGCCTAACTTTATCATAAGCATGTATATACGGAAAGGAGGTGGAAAAAGAGTGTCGTGTTTGATTTGCTAAGATATTTTGATAATTTTTGGCCTTTCAGTTCGTAAGTGTAATAGACTTGCAATTTTCTTCTCACAGGATTATTGTCTGGTGTTACTATAAACATCATACTTTTTTCATACAGTGAGACTATAATGTTGCGTCAATATTCTTTGACTTCTCTATGAGAATTTCTATAATAGTGGAATTCCCTGTTTCTTGTTTTTGTTTTTTGTTTGTTTGTTTTAGTAGAACTCAACTGCATATCTGTGGTGATATATTTTTAACTCATATTCAATTTGTTTAGTGATACTGGTCTATTCTGATTTTTTTCTTTGTGAAAGTTTTAGTAAGGTACGTTTTGATTATATTTTTAAATTTGTCCATTTAATATAAATTTTTAAATTTATTTACCTAACTTTTTAAAACTAGCATTCTTTCATTTAGCTTTTGAATCTTTATTCCATTTATAAATGTGTCCTTCTTTTCCATACTATCCTCAGATTATTTACTTAGACCTTTCCCTTTTGCTCTTGGCAATCATACCAGTTTATCTTTTTTATTACTTAAAAAAAAACTATTAACTTTGGTTTCCTGACTATTTTGTTTGTTTTCTATTTTATTGTTGTATGTTCTTATCTTTGTTGTTCCCCTTCTCAATTTTCTTTGTTTTTACTCCATTTTATCTTACTCTAAATTCTTAAATGAACATTTATCTCATCAATTTTCATATTTTTAGCACAATTCTGAACGAACATTAGTTTTGTTTGAATTGTGCCTTTAGCTGTATCCCATAAAATATAATATGTAGTATTTACATTACTCCATCCCTTATTCTTTCTTGAAATACTTAAACTTTAAAAAAAAAAGTCAATTTAAATTATTGTGTGTTAAGAAATATGATGTATGTGATAATAATTTTTGGAAATTTGTTGAGACTAGCTTTATGATCTGATAGTCAGTAATTTTCAGAAACATTTATTGTATGCTCAAGAAGAATGTGTATTCTTTGAGTTGTGAACAAGGTTCTATTAGGACCCTTAGATCAAGCTTGTCAATTATGTCACTCAAATCATTTGTCACTTATGTTGTCCTGTTCTTTTACATACTCAGTTTTTTTGTCTGCTATTCCTATTGAATACTGAGAGTGGTATATTAAAATATCCTGCTGCTATCCACTGTGATTTTTTAAATTTCATTTTGTAAGTATGTTTCTTTTCTATCATAAATTCTGCATGTATGTATGTGTGTACATGTATGTAAATACATGTAGCTATGTAATACGCAAGAAAGTTCAGAATTGCCGTATTTTCCTGGTGAAACTTATGTTGTATCATCATAGAGTTTTGGTTTTTAGGTTAATTTTTTATTCTAATACAATTATCATGTACCAGGTTTCTTTTTTCCAGAATTTAGCTGATATAGCTTTATTCTAATTATTTTACTTTCAACATTTGTTTGTCCTTATCTTTGAGGTATGTATGTCTTTTGTAAAACACATAGAACTGAGTGTATTTGTTTGCTAAGGCTGCCTAACAAAGTACCATAAACTGGAGGGCTTAAACACAGAAATTCCTAATTTCACAGTTCTGGAAGCTAGAAGTCTAAAACCAAGGTGCTGGTAGTGTTGGTTCCTTCTGAGGGCTGGGAGGGAAGAATTTGTTCCAGGCCTCTCTCCCAGCTTCTGGTTATTTGCTAGCAATCTTTGGCATTCCTTGATTTTTAAAAACATCACCTCAATCTCTGCCTTCATCTTCACGTGTGTTCTCTCTGAGTCTACGTCTCTGGGTTGATATTTACCCTCTTTCTAAGGATAGTAGTCATATCTGATGTGGACCCACATGCTCCAGTATGACCTCTTCTTAACTATTCACATCTGCAATGACCCTATTTCCAAATCAGGACACATTCTGAGACACTGGGGGCTAGGAATATAACATGAATTTTGGGCGGACCGAGTTCAATAGTACTTAATTTTAAAAATCCAATATAAAAATAGATGTCCACGTGTATATATATTTATACTTGATTGCATTATATACAATATTGCAATAATTGTATATACATATATTGTATGCAAGTATAATGTTTTGTATATACATATACCGGGGTGCCAAAAAAATGTATACACATTTTAAGAGAAGTTATCTGTGTATTACTTTTCAAAATTGAATTGAATTATGTAGCAATGTGTAGTATGACATTCGTTCAGAAGATGGCATTCATCAAATGAACGCTAGTTCATTCACTGTATTACAATTTTAATACAGTTTTTTCCTTTCTTAAAATGTGTATACTTTTTTTGGCACCCTCTGTATATTTGAATTTATGTTACTTTTTTGCTTTTTATTTTAGCTATTTTATACCTTTCTCTTTTCTTGGCTTGCTTTTGATTGATCAAATCATTTCGTTTCTTTTTTCTTTTTTTTTCTTTTTTGTAAGTTACACACCAAATTCCTATTTTTTTGTCCTGATCTTTAAAATTTAATTAAGTGTATAATCTCCTTCAGAACTGTACAAAAAACTTAAGACACTTTTGCTATCATATACTCTTACTATTTATGTTTATTATTACCCAGTATATTTTTATTTCCCACTTGTTTTTAACACAATTCCAAGTTAGCTATTATTATCATCATTATTTCATATAGGAAATGCTTTAAAAATCTCCACAGCACTTACCTGTTGCTAACGCTCCCTACCCTTCTTAGATCTAAGTGCTTCCTCTGAACCTGAGTTTCTCCTTCCTGACATATGTATTTTAGGCATTCATTTAATAAGGGACTTTTAGTAATAAACTCAATTTTGTTTTCCTGAAAAATAATGTTATTAATTTTAGACTGAAAGCTGGTTTTCTCTTTGCCTTGCCTACTTTAGCAAATTTCTTCTATTTTTGTGTTCTTCAGCATTATAACAATGGGTTCAGAGGTTGATTTATTTTTTAAAAATGATCTTGATTAGTATTCATTGTGCTTACTAAATCTGAAAATATGATTTCTTCAACTGTAGAAAATTCTTACCCATTATATCGTCAATATTTGCCCCCACCCCCACCCCATTCTCTCAATTTCTTCCCTAGAAATCTGATTAGATGTGTATTATAAATTTCTCATTCTACTCTCTGTGGCGAATATGCTCTCTCTTTTACTCTCTGTGCTGCATTCTAAATAATTTCCTAATTTTTGATCCACTTAAAACATTTATCTATCCTTTTTTTAAAACCATTTGTTCATTTGCCAATTTCAATAATTATATCATATTTTTAAGATCTGTTTGGTTCTTTGTCAACCTTACTTGGTACTTTTTATTGTGTAGTTTTTATTTCTCATATTTTCAATTCTGTTTTTAATTTTCTACATATTTGTAGTCTGAATCTGCTGATTCTATTTGCTGAGGTTACTGAGGGTCTAATTCTTATGTTTATTCTTTCTGCTGAATCTTACTGTCTGACTTGATGTCACGAGTATTTATGCTGGAAATATGTAAAGTTAAATTAGATGTCTTCTTCAGCACATCTTCAGTTGGAAAACCTTGTCTGAATTTCAGAAGTTGTTTCTCTCCAGAGAGGATTTTCATTCGCTATTGGGGCAGACCCAAATGTGCCTCAGAACCCCACTCCTCATGAGAGGCAGCCTATGGTTCGCTGTAAATATGGAGGGAAGGCCTTTTCCCTCCCAAAGCCAGTGCTGAGAATGACACTTTGCCTTGCAGTCTCCTTTGTTAGAGGAGATTTTTTCCCCCTAATACACTGTTTTAACTGCAGTGTAGCCACTCAATGGCCTCAGGTTCATTCAGGGCTACCATTCCAATTTCCACCTGTAAAAAGCCAAAGGCCCTGCTTTCTTCTGTGACGGCCACTAAAACGCAAACCTCCTGGTTCATAATAAGCATAGCAAAGGCTCTGAGGACAGTCGCTGCATGGATGGCAGCTAACAACTTGAATTTTCATGTCTGCCTCTGTGTTAGGTCCCTGAAACGTATCCTCCTCTCTCAGAAGCTCAGCTATGCATTTAAAAGAATGGTTGTTACATTTTCTCTATTATATCCAAGAATGTTTTTATTCAGAAATTTTCCCAAAAGTTTCTCAGGTAGTCAGATATAGAGATATTCTGACTGCTTTCTATATTTTAAATATACATCAATATTATGGTTCACTGGTGACATCATCATTTTACAGTGCTGTTCAGTATTTACTTACTTACTAATATGTTTTCCATCATTCAAAGGGATTTTTAAACAAAAAGTATAAAAAGCACGTGAATTCAGTCTACCATCTTGACCCAATTTTTGAACTTTGTCTTGAAAGTTGAGTAGAAACTTGCCAGGTGGAAATGGCATCCAAAATCAGTTGATGCTAAGGCCAGACAGTCATGAAGGCAGACACTTGCCTTCGGGAACAATGAAAAATTAAATCGTGTCCATTAGGACAGAGATACAAGGTGAATCTAGAAGTGAGGCAGATTTACCTCATGTTTAAAAGGGTCTTACCTGATAAAATAAGGAGTCTGAGTTCTGCTCTATAATTCAGAAAAACCAGTTGACATTTATTTGTTACTTACTAGTGGTAGGCACTGTACTGGAGATTTTGCTTAGGGTATGATTATTATCTACATTTTATAAATAAAATGGGCGAAGACAGATTTACTTTCCTAAGGTCACTCAGATGCCAGAGGGTGGAACTTGACTACAGAGCTCATGAATTAAGTCACTTTCTGCAGTTTCCCCCAATAAACAAAGTCAGTAAAAACTGGTTGCTTAGGAAGATTATTCTGTTGGCCTGGCCAGCACAATGAGTGAGAGCATTGCATACAACTCTCAGCTGTTCATTGTCCAGAGAAGGAACTTGGAAAGGAAAGGAAAGGACAAAGGGGGATGGTAAAGGCCTTTATTTTTACTCTCCATGAGATGGGAGGTCTTTGGAGGGTTCTAGCCTAGGAGTGAAATCTTTACAAATTTTAAAAGGAGCACTCTTATGGAGAATGGGTTGTGGGAAGGCAAGGGTTAAAACACAGAATTATGCGTATTCTGTTGCCTTTATTGACAAGCATAGACTGTTTGGGCCTCCTTGATTGAAAAGCAGAGGTGAAGCATATAAGACTATTTAAGAGACCAGCTTTTTGGAGTAACAGCTGACTAGAGTGGTGCACGGGTGCCCATATTGTTTTTCTGAAGTAAAAAGGGAGTGAGGGGCGAGCTCAGAAAGATATGGAAATGAGAGAAATAACACAGGCAGGGGGGCAGGGGAATATCAGTGATAAGAATGTAAATCACATTTCTGGTAGTCAACGTTTGTATCCCCTACTTCAGAAATTCTCCAGAGAACCCTAAAAGAGAAAGGGGCTTTGCCACTTGGAAATATTCTATGTAAATGAGAAATGATTGACAACTGCGGCTTCACATTATACAAATACTCTCTCATTTAATACTTTAAACAATTTTGAGGGACAACTATTATTACCCCCAATTTATAGAGACTCAGCGATGTTAACTAACTTTTCTAGAGCCAACCACTAGTAATTGGCAGAAATGGAATTCAGACACAGAGTTTTATGTCCCTAAAAGGTGTACTTTTTGAGGACACCATGCTGGGAAGAAAACTTTGCCTCGATCAAGGTGAGAATTATTCTGCAGTGGCTTGGAACTCAGAGGGGAGCCCAACAAAATTGCAGTGGCAGCCCAGGCAGCGACATCCTGGAGGTGGCTTTCACTTTCTCTAATGTTTTCAAGTGTGTCACCCTGTGTTAACTCTCCCTGGTCCTGAACATAGTTCCTCCTCCCAGAATTCAAGTTCAGTTCTAATTCTTGAACCCCTTCCCCCTCCCATGGGTCAGAAGGAAGCCAGAGCTCCTGAGGGTACCCCAGTCTATTCTTATCAAGGCAGCTCCACACGCCCCAGGGGCCCATGCTATTCCGAACCCTCACCTGCCCTTGCTGCTTCCTAATTGTGGGACCTGCTGATAACCATTCTGGGCAGAATGCATTTAGGGGGCATCCTGGGGATTTGTCAAGTAGCTCTGCTTTTTCAGCAGGCAACCTGGGGCAGGACTGGGGAAATCACTCCCTTTCCATTTTCACTCCTTTCCATCACCATGGACCGTGTGTGTGTGTGTGTGTGTGTGTGTGTGTGTGTGTGTCCCCACTTCTTTAGATAAAAGTATCCAACCATCTTTTCTTTTGCTTCTGTTTGTTCTAAAACCCAAAATTCACCATCTGTGCATAAAGAGAGGCATCAGATTGGAACAAGAATTCCATGGGTCAGGAGAATAAGACAAGAGAATAATCAAGGAAGGAAGGGTTGCGGAAAATGTTTAAAAGAGGGACAAGCAGATAAGACAAACTTCATCAGCTGATGCTAGAAAGATTTAAGATCACATGCAAAGCCTATCAATTTCTGCCAACAGGACAGGTTCAGTTTACCCTGACTGAGTGCCTGCTCGGTGTTGGGTATGGAATACTCAGCTTTTCTTCTGCTTTTCCTCATTTAATTTTCATTTAATTCATTTCATTTAATTAATTTCAACCTAGAGAGGAACTCATTATTAGCTGCCTTTTACAAATCAAAACAGTGACATGCCCAAAGTTTAAATAATGTGTCCGAGTTTGTTCAGCTCTAGGAATCAGAGGCAGGAGTCTAACCCGAATCTATCTGATATCCGAGTCCAGGACTCTTCCCACCACATGAACCTGCAGCCTTTTCCAAGAGTGGCTGGGAATTGGAAATGAATAGAAGGAAACTGAGTTGCTTTGGAAGGAAAAAGGGTGCAGAGAAGTGGTTGAGTCATGTTCATGTATCTGCATCTATCTTGACTCTAGGCCTGGCACAATGCCCCTCAGCCATGTCTACTTTGTGCTTTTGCGCATTCTCCCCAGTGTCATACTCTGAAATTGCTCCCAGAGACTCTGTTCTGCTCTCTTTCTGGGCCCCTCTCCAGTTTACCAAGGCCTTCATCATTCAATTCTATTCATTAAGCATTAAGTGCCTACCATGTGCTGGCAACTGAGACACCAAGGAACACAATTGTGACCGCAGCTCATAAGGAAAAAGAGGTAAGAGATGGGATCAGATCTAGATTTCGGTGCCTACTTCCGGTTTGGTTGCCAGACACGTAATGGATATATTGACCTATTCAACAGATATTGGTTGAGTATACACTAAGTACTAGGCATTGTTCTTTTTACTAGGAATATAGCCAGGAATATAATAAAATAGCTGTTCTACAGAGAGTTTATGCTCCGGTGGGAGGAGTTATATAATAAACAAACAACTATAGCATGTCATTTGGCAACAAGTGCAATGGTGGAAAATAAAGCAGGTGACAGGATGACAGAGAGTGCAGATGGAGTTGTTATTTTAGGGTGTTGTGAGAAGACCTCTGTGGGGAAAACCATATGAGCAGAGAGCTAAATGAGGTGAGAGTAAGCCCTGTGATTATCTGGAAAAGAGCATTGTGGTGGAGGGAACAGCCGGTGCCAAAGCCCTCATGGTGATGCATGCTTGATGTGTTCAAGGAACGGCAGAGAGCCCCGCAGGGGCAGAGCTCAGGGACAGAGCTGGGGAATATTGGAGGTGAGGTCAGAGAGCTAGCAGGGAGCCAGAATAATTGAAGGCGCCTATTGTAAAGGTTTTGGGTTTTCAGGAGTAATCTGAGAAGCCATCCGAGGGTCTTAAGCAGAGAAATGAAATATTCTGACATATTTTAAAAGGATGTCTCTGGTAGTTATATAGAGAATAGATGATGGGGAACTGTGCTTGGAGTGGGAGGGCCAATGAGGAAGCTGACGCAGTATTCCAGAAGAGAAATGATGGAGCCTGGGGGCCAGGGTCATATCAGTGGGAGTGTTGGAAAATGTTTGGATCATGGATATATTCTGAAGTTAGAACTAACTGAATTTCCAGACAGATTGGATAGGGGATCTCAGATGAAGTGTAAGGACTGACTCCCACATTTGTGGCCTGAGCAGCTGGAATAATGGAGTGCTGAAGACTGGCCGTGAAGGTCAGGAGTTCAATGTCGGACGTGTTAACCACGAGCTGTCTATTAAAGAAACAAGTGGGAAGGCCGAATAGGTTGGGATATGAGTCTGGAAAGGAATGAAGTCTGGGGTGGGATTAGAACTGGGAATATGGAATGTGGGGACAAAGTAGCTATAGCGTGAGATGAACTGAGATCACCCAAGAAATGATTGCTGTTAGAGAAGAGGTCAAGGAATGAGTCCTGGAGAATAAAGCTAGCATTTTATCCCCAGGAAGCTAGAAGAAACCAGCAAAGGACGTTCAGAATAACTGGTGAGTGGCCAGAGGTGTACAGGAATCAAATCAAAAATTGTACTCCCAAAAGGAAGACATGTCTGCTATGGCACTGAGCCACGCTGTTCGGACATCCTGAGGATCGGGACTTGAGAGGATAGAAAGACAGAACTCTGGCATGAGTGTTGGTGTCTCCAGGGTTGACAGGGATATCTGTCTCTATGTGGCTTTCAGAAAACAAATGACATGGCAGGAAAACAAGAGCAAAGCCCAGAGGGATTTGAGTTGACAGTGGACCATGAACCCCTGTGAGACATCCTTTCAATAACACCTGAAATAATTAGGGACTAGCTTGAAAGGACCCATTTATAGTAATCAAGCCCCTGGGGATTAATTTTGGAATTAAATAGAAATGTAATGAAACCCTAAAATTATAAATAAACAGATTTGAATACAGAAAATGTTTAGATTTTCTGCATATTTAAAAAAAAACCTACCCCCCAAAAAAAAACCCCACAGAGAATGTCAAAACAAAACAGTCTGTAAAACACTTTGCAAACCTATAAAAGGAAAGGGTTAATTTCTTTTACCATAACAAAGCTGTACACAGGAAAAAGACCAACAGTTTGAGAAATGAACAAAGGATAGCAGCACACAGCTATAGAAAAAAATATAAATGGCCAATCAATGAGAGGAATGCTAAATCTCATTTGTCACTGAAAAATGCAAATTTAAACAATGAGGTATTTGTCACCTTTCAAATTTACAAATATTAAAAGGATTGATAATATCCACTTTTGTCAATGGTACAGAGACACAAACTCTCATATGTAGTTGGAGTTGCTGGAAGTCTATACTGATGCATTTTAATGGAGTAATTTGTCAGTATCAACCCAAATATTCAATAAATTTTTAATTTTAGAACTCTTTTAAATTTATAGCAAAATTGATAAGATGGTAAAGAGGGTTCCCATGCACCCTCATCCGTTTTCCACTATTATTAACATCTTACATTACTACAGTACATTTCTCACAATTAATGAACCAATAATGATCCATTATTATTAAATAAAGTCATTCCTTCACTCAGATTTCCTTGGTTTTTACTTAACGTGCCTCTTCTGGTCCAGGATTCATCCAGGACAGCACGTTATATTTACTCATAGTGTCTCTTCAGGCTTCTCTTGGCTGTGAAGTTTCTCCGATGTTTCCTTGTTTTTGATGACCTTGACAGGTGTTTTTTTTTCACCTTTTTTTTTAAATTAAATTTTATGAGGGTGACAATTGTTAGTAAAGTTACATAGATTTCAGGTGTACAGTTCTGTAATACATCATCTATAAGTGCTGGTCAGGTAAACTGTCCCTCAGTTGGGATTTTCTAATATTTTTTCTCACGTTTCTATTGGGATTATATGTTCTTGGGAGAAAGACCAAAGAGGTAAAATGCCATTCTCATCACATCATATCAAAGGAATATACTATCCTCATGAATTCCCACTGTGGATGTTGACCTTGATCACCTGGTACAGGTGGTATTTATCAGGTTTCTCCTCTTTGTTCTCTAGTCCCTTTTTCAATACTGTACTCCTTAGAAGGAAATTACTACGTACGGTCCACACTTACGTGGTGAAGAGATAGGCTCCAACTTCTTGACAGTGGATTAGCTCCATAAATTATTTCAAGTTTGTCTGCATGGGCGATTCGTCTCTTCTCCTCCATTTGTTTATTCAATAATTTATTTACATCAGTATGGATTCATAAATTTTTATCTTATACTTTGGGTTACAATTCGATACTATTTTATTTTGTTACATTGTTCCAACTTTTCCTTTGGGAGCTCTTTTAATTGGTTCCTCTGTCCCTTTGACATACTCCCATCATTGTACTGTTTTTCAAAAACACTTTCTTACTTTTTGAAACTACAAGATGAGCTGCAGGCTAGAATCAGCCATTTCTCCAAGGATCCCTGGTTCCTTTCATTAGAAAATGTAATTAGAAAGCAAGCTCCAGGTACAACTATTCTGGTTGCTGCTAAGGTGTCTTTCCTTCCAGGTCCCCTCAGCTGATAGAATGCAGAACGATATGTGTGTATACTAATCATTTTATATACGACATCGGACAATTAAGTTCGCGAATTCATCCTAGAAAAAGTGCTACACACCTCACTGCTGAGTATCACTACAGTCACCTTCGAAGTACTCCCCTTGGGAAGCTATGCACCGATGCCAGCGCCTAGTCCACCCTTCAAAGCAATTCTGGAACTCTTTTTCTGGAATGGCCATCAGAGCTGTCCTCATAATACACTTGATGTCCTGAATGTCATCCAAATGTCTTCCTTTCAATATTTCCTTTATCTTCGGGTAAAGAAAGAAGTCATTGGGGGCCAGATCAGGTGAGTAGGGAGGGTGTTCCAATACAGTTATTTGTTTGCTGGCTAAAAACTCCCTCACAGACAGTGTCGTGGTGATGCAAGAGCCATGAATTGTTGGCGCAAAGTTCAGTTTGTCTAACACTTTCACGCAACCTTTTCAGCACTTCCAAATAATAGACTTGGTTAACTGTTTGTCCAGTTGGTACAAATTCATAATGAATAATCCCTCTGATATCAAAAAAGGTTAGCAATATTGTTGCAACAAGTTCGCAAACTTAATTGTCAGACCTTCATATGCATAGCTGTAAATATTTCTCTGCAGGTGAAAAACCATATCTATGATATGCAAAACATTAATTGATACTGATGCCTCCAATTCTAATCCATTACCACCTGGGTCATTCTAGCCTTGTCATCTTGTTTGTTTGTAACCTCCCACAACAGTAAGAAGCCTGGCTCCCACAATCCACCACTCATTTACTTAATTATTCAATCGCAGTTTATATGTATGGAGGTTTCAGAATTGTTACCCCACATTTCCTGAGGAAACACCTTTCTCAGCTAGAATAGAAAAGTTAGTTATGTGCACTTTATTTTGCCTTCACTCTTAACAGACTCCATTTATTTCCAGAGTTACTTAGGTTGGCACTTCTTTCCTCCACTTCCTTCAGTGAGTGTGTTTCATACACTTGTAATACAATTAGATTATTTCTATCACATTCTGCATTTCATTTTGGGATGTTCTCATCTCCTAAATTATGTTTTTAGTTTGTCTACATTTGACAAATGCATAGTGTCGTATACTCACAATTACAGTGTCAGACAAAATAGTTTCCCCATCCTTAATTAGTCTCCTTTTGTCACCTAATAGGCTCCGCCCCTGACCAAATGTCTGGTAAGCACAGATCTGTTTAGCATATCTATAGTTTTGTCTTTTCTAGAATGTCATATAAATATCATACAGTTACATAGTGTTGAGACTGGCTTCTTTCACTTAGCAATAGGCATTATTGACATTTATCCACATTATTTGTGTGGCTTCATAGCTCATTCATTTTTATTGTTGAATAGTATTCCATGCACAGATAGATATATCAGCATTTGTTTATTGGCTCACATAATGAAGAACATCCTGGTTGCTTCCAGTTTGGGGCTATAATTAGTAAAGCTGCAATAAACATTTGCATTCAGGGTTTTGGGTGCACATGACTTTTCAAATCAGTTTTGTAAATACCCAGGAATGTGGTTGTTGGATTACTGGTAAGACTGTGTTTAGTTTTGTAAGAAACTGATTGTCTTCCAAAGCAGGTGGGCCATTTGGCATTCCTACCAGCAATTAATGATTGCTCTGTTGCCCTGTGTCGTTCATAACAATTGATATTGTCAGTTTGGGGATTTTAGTCTTTCTCATAGCTACTTGTAGTGGTATTTCATTGCTGTTTTAATTTGCATTTCCCTAATGTCAAAAGATATTGAGCATCTTTTCCTATGCTTATTTACTATCTATATGAGTATATCTTCTTTGGTGAGGTGTTCAGATCTTTTGTCCATTTTTAATTGGATTATTATTATTTTATTGTTGAGTTTTAAGAGTTCTTTAAATATTTAAACAATTCCTTTATCAAATATACATTTTGAAAATACTATCTTCTATTTTGCAGGTTTTCTTTGTATTCTCTTAAGAGTGTCTTTCACCGAGAAGTTTTTAATTTTAATACAGTCCAACAGAACAGTGTGGTCCTTCATGGATTGTTCTTTTGATGTTGTAGCTAAAAACTCATCGCCAAAGTCAAAATCACATTGATTTTCTCCTGTATTTCTTCTAAAAGTTTCTATAGTTTTGTACTTAACATTTAGGTCTCTGATTGATTTTGTGTTAATTTTTATTTAAGATTAAGGTCTGTTTCTAGGTTCATTTGCTTGCATGTGGATGTCCAATTATTCCAGCCACAGTTGTTGAAAAGGCTATCCTTTCTCATTTGCGATGCCTTTTCCCTTTTATCAAAAATTAGTTGATTATATTTGATAAGATTATATGATTTTTCTTCTTTGGCCTAATGTGACTTTGCTGCTTGATAAGGTAGATTACAATGATTAATTTTCAAATATAGAACCAACCAATTGGTCCTGTTGTGTACTTCTTTTTATATATTATTGAATTCAGTTTCCTAACATTTTATTTAGAATTTTTTAAAATTATGTTTACAAGTTATATTGTTCTGTAGTTTTCTTTTCTTTATTATTGTTGTCTGGTTTTAGTATTAGAGTAATGCTAACTTTTAAGAATGAATTAGGAAGTGTTCTCCCTGCTTCTATTTTCTGGAAGAAATTGTGAAGAATTAGTATTATTTCTTTCTCACATGTTTGGTATAACTTACCATTGCAAACATCTAGTAATCATCTTTTCTTTTTGGAAGATATTAATTATTGTTTCAATTTGTTTAATTGACATAAGGCTATTCCATTTATTTGTTTTTCCTTGTGAGAGTTTTGGTACTTTGTGTCTATTAAGGAATTGGTCCATTTTACTTGTTACCAAATTTGAGGGGACACAATTGCTTGTAGTGGTCCTGTACTATTCTTAACCTTTCTTTCATTTTTGATATCAGCAGCTTTATCCATAATTGCCAAAACTTGGAGGAAACCAAAATGTCCTTCAGGAGGCAAGTGGATAAATAAAATATGGTACATCCAAGGTGAGACAATTAAGTTCCCAAACTTGTTGCAACACTGTTGCTAATCTTTTTTGATATCAGAGGGATTATTCAGTATGAATTTGTACCAACTGGACAAACAGTTAACCAAGTTTACTATTTGGAAGTGCTGAAAAGGCTGCGTGAAAAAGTTAGATGACCTGAGTTTTTCACCAACAACTCATGGCTCTTGAATCACAACAGTGCAACAGCTCACACGGCACTGTCTGTGAGGGAGTTTTTAGCCAGTAAACAAATAACGGTATTGGAGCATCCTCCCTACTCACCTGATCTGGCCCCCAATGACTTCTTTCTTTACCTGAAGATATGTGTAATATACAAGTATAATACGATGACAGCTTTGATGGCCATTCTAGAAAAAGAGTTCCAAAATTGCTTTGAAGGGTGGACTAGGTACTGGTGTCAGTGCATAGCTTCCCAAGGGGAGTACTTCGAAGGTGACCATAGTGATATTCAGCAATGAGGTATGTAGCACTTTTTTTAGGATGAGTTCACGAACTTCATTGTCTGACCTCATATATGCAATGGAATATCACTCAGCGCTAAAAACAAATGAGCTACCAAGCTATGAAAAGACATGGAAGAACCTTAAATGCATGTTACTAAGAGAAAGAAACCAATCTGAAAAGGCTACATACTGTACGATTCCACCGATATGCTATTATGGAAAAGACAAAACTGTGGAGACAGTAGAAAGATCAGTGATTACCAGGAGTTAGGGGCAGAGAGGGATGAATAGGGGCTCACAGAGAATTTTGAGAGTTCTGAAACTATTCTCTATGGCACTACATTGGTGGCTACATGTCATCATACATTTGTTAAAATCCATAGAATGTACACCGAGAGTGAACCCTAATGCAAAGTATGGACTTTGGGTGACACTGTATCAGTGTAGGTCCATTGATTGTAACAAATACACTAAATGTTGATAGTGGCCATGTACATGTGAGGGACATGAGTTATATGGAAACTCTTTATTTGCCATTCAATTTTGCTGTGAACTTAAAATTGTTCTGAAAATATTAAGTCTATTAAACGTATTATATTGGTAATACATATAATATTAAATATATTATAAATATGTACATGTTAAATATGTAATATAAATGTGTAATATACATGTATTACATGTGTATTTACATGTCATAAAATTTGAATACATGTGTACACACACACGATATAGCAATGCAGCACTCCATATTTTGTTTGCTGGAAAAAGTAATGGACCTTAGGGAATATAAAATATCCTAACCAAATTTGAACTAAAATCTTTGCATAATAATAAAATCATCATGAGTTAGTTAGCCCAGCCAATGACACAATTTTTTATTTGAACTTTGTGTCATTTGGTTTTGTAATTTTCAGTTATAATGACAATGAAAACTAGGTATCAAAATAAACTGGATTTTGAGCCAGATCTTCAAATTGTTGTATCACATTGTGATCAACTATGATTTCCAAAAGTAATAAAGCATATTCAATCACACTGTCCTCATGAAAATATTAATATTGAGATGATTTAGTAAAAGAAACAAGATTTTTGTTGTGTTGTCATGTAAAATAAAATTATTATCAAAAATTGTATCTTTAACTCATCTCTCCATATTATTTTGTGTAGGCCAGATCTCTTTTAATAAACTAATACACATGTGTAATTTAAAAATAAGTGATATATGTTTTGGGGGTGTGATCACATTTTTTACCCCCTCAGAAGTGTGTGATCAAAAAAGTTTGTAGGCCACTGGTTCAGAGAGTGAGACACACTAGTAAGTAAATGGTTTTATTGCCCAGATCAGTTGCAAAGGCATGGAACAAGGGGCGTTAGGAGCCAAAAAAAGGGACACTTCTTGCTTTTGTTTTGGGACTGTCAGCAGCGTTATCACAGAGCATTTATTTACTTCGTATTTCAAATAGAAAATGCTCATGGGCCTCTAGAAAAACTCATTTGCCTAACAGTTTGAAAATGCCCACATTATGGAACCAATGCCCTTTCCCTGTAAATTGTTTCCTATATTTTGTAACAGTATTTAATGCAAAATTAATATCTATCCAGGGGACAAAATTCTTTCACCCATGCCTTCTTGGCTGGTCCATTCCCAGCCTTCTGTGGTACAGACTTTACAATGTATTCCTGTTTCCTACCTTCTGGTTTTTTTCATTTTCCCAGAACTAAGTTGGAAAATCTGTGACATCCTGCCAGACATATATAGGAGGAGCAGCGGATAAGGTGTTAGGCACCCACTATCTTATTCTGAGAGAGGAGAGAACAACAGACTAGAAAATGGTATCCCCGTGTGGAATAGCAATGAGTCATCTTTTCCTTACCCATTGAGAAGGTTGTAAGACACTAAAATCATAGAGTGTTTGTTAGCCCAGCAAGAGACCTTAGAAATAATCTAATACACCCCTCTTATTTTAAAGATGAGGAAATTAAATCTTTAGTGGCTTAGCCATAGAATCATCAATATGAGTAGCTCATAGAAATACTATAGTCTACTACGTCCATTTACAACTGGGGAAACTGAGGCTTAGAAAGTTAAAGCACTTCTCCAAAATTACACAATTGAGATGGGGGTCTAAGAGGAGGGCCAGGTGTGTGGACTCTCAGAATCCTATGCAAGGTAGGCAGCATAGAATTCCGGTAAGATCACTCAATCTGAAGACAAAGGTTGAGAAACTTTTGTGATGAAGGTGAAATCCATTAGATTATATGTCAAGTCTGAATCTGAACGTTCTCATTGTGTGGTGAAGAACTTGGCTGGCCTTTGTCTCTACTCCTGGAAAATGACCTCTAAATCCCTGGAATTTCTTGAGCACTAGAAGGGTTTTTGATATTCACGATGGGCCCCCAGGACCACACCTTATAGTTTATGTTGACTGTGATCATGATGGAGCCCTACATATTTTATGCTGATGAGATGATTCGGTATGGGAGCTGGCCATGCCACGAACACCAATCAGATGATTAGAGGAGCTTTGTGCCCGGAGATATCAGCTCTACCTCCAGGAGGATAGAGCAGCTGGAAATTGAGTTCAACTACTTGGCCAATGATTTAATCAGTCGTGTCCATGAAACCCCAATACAAAACTCCATTGAGCTCCCCTGGTTGACAGTACTCTACAATATACCAGAAGGGTATCCTTCCTTGAGCATGACAGAATCTTCCCATCTGGAACCCTCACAGACTTCACCTTATACTTTTCTCCTTTTGTATCTCTTTGCTATAATAGCATTGCAGTGATAAGCAGAGCATTGTCCTGCATTCTCTTAGTCATTCTAGTGAATTATCAAACCTGAGGCTGTAGTAAGAACCTATGAGTTTGCAGACAGCTGGGCAGAAGTGGGGGCGGCCTGGGAACGCTCCAACTGTGGCTGATATCTGAGGTGAGGGCAGTCTTGTGGAGGACCATGCACTTAACCTGTGAAGTTCGGCCTAACTCCAGGTAGTTGCTGTGAGAAGTCATTGCACTCCTGTTCCTAAGAGTCTATAGTCTAGGGGATGAGGACAGCAATGCATTTGGAAAACTAAGATTAAGAGAATCAGAAGGAAAGTAATCCCTGTTTTACTGTCAGAAACACCCATTTTCCCCAAACTCTGGCCCTTGCCAACCCATGCCAGTGGCTCTCGCTATAGTTTCCCAAGGCTCCCAGCAACCCCTTCATTGAATCATCCTAGAAATATTCTCAGTGCAGGAAATAGCAGAGCAGTGCTTTTTTCTTCTGTGCCAAATTTGGTTATTTTAAAAGCAAGATAAAAATCTTTCAGTCATTCCTCTCATGTATGCAATAAAAGCAGACAAGAATAAAAACCACTTTTCTTCTTGTCTTGGTAATTGCTGGTTTGCTTTTTGTAAAGTAAATTCAGGAATCACTGAATACTAGAATGAGTGGGCAGCCAAGATGGCTGCCTCTCCTCCCCAATTCAGGAAATTGGGCTCATTCTGCTTTATTTTTCCTCTTTGGAGCAGCAGGCAGTTTTTAGAAGTCTTTTCTTGAGTCTCCTTGGTACCCAGGCCTGAATTCTAAAAGACAGAGAGAATGGAATGGCTAAAGAAAAGTTGAGCTGTAATGCTGAAGGAAAGGAAAATGTAGGTGTGTAGCAAGAACCATGTCTTACATTCAAGATGCCAAAGGTTACTATTTCCTTTGCTTTTTATGGTAGTTTGTTTATTTGTTTGTATTTTAAGAGCACCTCTTGTGGCCACAAGGTTTAGAAAATGCAGGAAGAAAATGGGGTGAAGCTGCTCCAGGCTTCTAGAAGGAGGGGAGGCTCTGACTTCCTCAGCCTTGCTCAGATGAGCTTGCTGAGCAAGCATCCGGGAGTTCCCTCCCCTCCAACCAGTGGGGCACAGAGGTAGTACTACTGCTCTGGTCTTAGAGCAGGATTGCTGGAAGAGGACCCTGCACATTTTGGGAGGCTAAATGGGTTTGTTCTTCCAGAAAAGAATGGGCTGAAAGGGAAATTTTCTTCTCCCTCACAATTAATGTGAGATGTAACCTACTCCACATAAGAAGCATGGTTGATCATTAGAAATGTAGGAATTTAATTAGTTTCTAAAAGTATTTATGGAACAGGTGCTATGTAGACCTGACACTGAGCTGAGAACGGGGAAGAATCAGAAACTTCCCAAGCAGGTCATCGGTGAACAGACGAGTAATTACTGTCTCATATGGTAAGAGCTATCGTCGAGCGACGTGGAGCAGAGGTGAGTACCCAATTCCAGAATGGAGCCAATAGAGACGGAAGACCAGGGAACGTCTGAACTGGAGGTAATCTGACAGTGTGGAAAGGGCAGGGGTTTTCAAGTCCGTCAGATAAGGTTCACATTCCCTTATCCAGCTCTGTGATCTTGGGAAAGTCACTTAACCTTTCTGAGCCTGTATTTATTCACTATAATAGGAAGATGGTACCCACTTCATTGGGTTAGTGTGAGGATTAAAGGAGACCTGTTACACGAGTCATCTAGAGCAGCGCGTGGCCCGTGGTAAATCCCCAGCAAATGGTAGCTCAGTGGTTGTAATTAAGGTCCAGTTGGAGCTCTCCATTTCAGTGGAACAGCTGTAGGGAAGCAGATGGTGCAGGTCTCTCCCTTGGACAAGTAGGCAACACTGAGGAGAAGCAGAATTCCATCTAAAGAAAGAAGCTGGGAAATGAGTATGGTGTGGAATAAGTTGCAGCTGACATGCCCGTGGGACTTCAGGGAAGGAGGATAATTAGGAAGGGAGGCAGAGGAAGGAGGTGGGATTGCTGACTGCCCCAGGGGAACTGGAACCATCGGACAGCTCAGCCCCTTCTCTGCCTCCATCTTTGCAATTCTTATTAGTCAAGCAGAGGATCCTGTCTCTCCAATGACTCAGACTTTATTTTGCCTCATGTCCTTGAACTCATTGAGGACAGTGGCAGTTAGACATGAGCCCTTATTTGACTCATTCTTTTTTTTTTTTAATTCTGTAAATATATTTAGGTACCTACTCTATGCCAAAAGCTGATGTAGAATCTAAACAAACTATATTGAATGAAATAGTTGATTTCCTTGCGCAATAACATTAAATATACTTATGTGTATTTAAATGTTGGGTATCTCCATGCCCCTCGTTACTCACTGACAGTTTAATACCAATAGAGGAGGACGTTTTTCCTTTCGCAGCAACTCTGGATGACTTTGTGGCAAAAAAGAAAAGGAAACAAGAAAAAGAAAAAGATCTTGGAATATTTATTGAATGTGTGTTAGGTACCAGACGGTCTTATTTTTTTCAGATGAGTAAAAGAAGGCTAAGAGCAGTGTTATGGACTAAAATCCATACATTGAAGCCTAACCCCCAGGATGTTTGTATGGGGAGATGGGGGCCTCTAAGGAGGTAATGCAGGTTAAATGAGAGCATAAGGGTGGGTGCCCGATCTGATAGAATTAGTGTCCTTATAAGAACAGACACCTGAGAGCTCATTCATTACAACCCCAACCCCCTACGCCTACCCCCACCCCACACCTGCCCTTGCACATGCCCTGTGGGAAAGCCATGTGAGCACATAGGGAAAAGGCAGCCATCTGCAAGCCACGAATAGAAAAGAGAGCTGTCATCAGAAACCAGCACCTTGATCTTGCACTTCCAGCCTCCAGAACTGTGAGAAATCAATTTCTGTAGTTTAAGCCCCCCATTGTATGGTATTTTTTAATGGAGGTCCAAGCAAAGACAGGCAGGTCAAACGCTTTGTCCAAAGTCACCAGTGAATATACGCAAAGGCCAGTGGATTCGTTTGCTGTTGCTCTATAACAAACCACTCCAAAACTCAGGAACTTACACCTCAATCATTTATGATTTATAATGTAGCTGCAGATTTTCCAGGGGCTGACCAACCGAGGCTGGCCTCTGCTATGGAAAAGTTTGTTCCACATGTCTCTGACTCTCCTGCTGGGATCAGCAGACTTTCCTGGGGAGGTCCCTCACCTGGCTATAACGTAGGTGAAAGAGAACAAGTGGAAAACCGACCATGGACACTTCTGTCTCATTCTGTTGGCCAAAGCAAGTGTTAGAACTGGAGTGTGGTTACTTCTACTTCATCCTATTGGCTAAAGTAGGTCAAGAGCCCATAGTCATAATAAGAGGAGAATGTAAAGTTTCATGACGAAGCATGTGGATACAGGGAAGGATGCAAAATTGGGAGCATTACGGCAATCTGACACATCCAGGACTCAAATCCAGGTCTCTGTAGGCCCTACTTGGGGTTGTTTCCACAATTGCTAATTACTTTTGGTTTTGATACGAAACACACACACACACACACACACACACACACACACACACACACACAGGGACATCTTTCCTCTTTGCTCTCTGTCAACCCTTCTAACAAAGCCGGAAGTTAGACAAAGCGCCAATCACAGCCAGCCCTTGCTGTGTTCTTTCCCCCTTAAATGTCACTTGTCACCTCCTATGATCCACTCTCTATGCCTGAGGCTACCACTTCTGTACTATGACTTGGGTCTTCTTAGACTCTCAAACCTGGGATCCTGAACCTTTCTTTCCTCTGCCTACTTCATAAAAACCTGCTCTGAGAGGGGGCTGAGCTGTAAGAAAAACGCTGATCACTACACTGTGATAACTTTCGTTCACTAGAACAAATAGTTACTGAGTATTTAATCTATATGTGGCTCTGTGCCTGGTGTGGGGTTGTCGGTCTTAGAGATGAGTCATAGATCCAATTCTCAAAGAGCTTGCACTCTGGTGGGAGAAATAATACATGTACATAATTAATTGTTTTCATCCCAGTGCAAAAGATTATTGAATGGAGCACCAAGCATTGTCCTAGAAAGCTGGAGCAGAACGATAAACAAGAAATACTCACAATCTCTCCCCTGACAGAGCTTCGAATCTATAAGGACCTGGGGTGGATCTGTGTGGGCAGAGCAGCAGGAAGACGGCAGGGCTTCTGTGAGTTGAGGGGAGTGAAATGAGAAATCAGATAAGGTTTGGGGATAAGGTAACAGTGACATGGGTCTGTGCAGAAGGAACTGGGGTGTTTCTCAGCAGTGCTGTTTCTCTAGGAACGCAGTTAACAGTATGGACTCCAGAGGTCGTGGCCTGGGTCTGAATCTTTGTCTTCACACTTAGGAAGGTGGCTGTGGGTAGGTTACTAAACATGTCTGTTCAATGGTGTGCTAAAAGATGTTTAACAGGCAGCTTTCCAGAAGGGAGGAAGGAAGGAAGGAAGGAAGGAAGGAAGGAAGGAAGGAAGGAAGGAAGGAAGGAAGGAAGGATCCAAGCTAACTGGTTAGCACTGCGTTGTATGTAGCACCTGCCATCTCCCATGGTGTACGTTCCCTGCCGTGGCCTCCTTCAAGCTACTAACACGATGTCACTGATAAGCGATGTGAGTAGCACACCATGTTATAGTTCTTTCATCATGCCAACACAATATAAATGGCCTCAAAAGCATAGATAATAGTAAAACGTCGTAACATAACTAGGAAGCAATGAGTTTTGAACACTCTGTTTTAAATATAATGTATTTTAGTGTCAGTTTATAGAGTTTGATTTGTAACCATGGCTGTGCTTAACAGTCAGGCAGACGGGATGAGAAGGAGAGGGAAGGGCATTTCACGCAGAGAGAACATGGGTAAACGAAATAGTCAAGTAAACATTTTATTTTTAAGAATAAGCCCCAAAGTAGAAAAGTGAAACATCTAACAGAGACGTGGCTTCATCGTGAGGATGGAGGGTGGGTTAAATATACAACAGGGGCTAAACTAAAGAGTACCTTTGAGGATGATGCCAGTTATAGTAAGGATATTAGGGATGTGAGAGTGTGGGTCATCTGGTCTACCCCTCTTGGTGTACAGAGGGTGGGACCAGGATAGAGGAGTCAGTGATTCACTGTCCTCGTAGAGCCGACATTTGAACCCAGCTCTTCAGATTGCCGTTCCAGTGAATTTTTTGTTTTCCTACAACTTAGAGTTGAGAAAAAGGGGCTCACATCCCGAGTTCTAGGAAATCTGGAAGGCATTTCAAATGGAAAGTCTATTAGAGATGACAAGGTCACAAATGGATAAACAATTAGATTGTTTAAGAAATCAAATTGATTTCCAACTGTGCACATACAAAGACATTCCCAGAGGAGGGGGCAGAGGCTGATGAGTTCAGGGGGCCTGCTGATGGGAATATAGCAAGTCACCGGCAGGGCTGGGATTAGAACTTGTGTCTCCAGACCCCCAGCCCAGCACTCTTTCCCGAGAATCGGAAGTCCTGATAATTTCTTTGTAGCAGATGTCCTTCTAGGTCTGGGAACTGCCCTCCCATGACTCATCCTTAAAGAAGAGAGAATGCTCTACAAGAGAAGTTAGGGTCCATCGAAACTTTCCACATGATAAAATGGGAACTATCCAGAGTCCAGCTTTGCAGTTACAAACGGGAAGCGAATGGGCCGTGGTGTTTGCACAACAGGTTATGAAGATGGGTGTCTCCAAGCTCACTTACGCCCAGACTCCTGCTGAGAAGGCACTCCCCTTTCCTCCCATCCACCTAAAATACACCAACCCACCAAGTACTGGGTCAACTTACACACTCCTCGTGACAATATTCCTAATAAGTCCCTCCTGCACTCATTACTCCTGATTTTGGCCTCCCCATGGCAGGAATGGGAAATTGTAAGAAAGCCGAGCCAAGTTTGTAGTCACTTGTGTTTTTTCCTGTTTTATCTTCATGACAGGAGAACACATCCCTGGAACACATGTCTTCTCTTTATTGTGTCCCCTAATGATGGTTCATATATATAGGCAATGCTCAGAAAATAAATGCTCATTTGGTAAACACTGTCATGGCATCTGCTAGGCTATGCAGGTAGAGAGGTGAACCGGACACCATCCCCGCCCTTACAAAACTGCTACGCTCCTGGGAAACGGATTTTTTTTCAACTACAATTGACATACAGTATTATATTAGTTTCAGGTGTGCAACATAGTGATTAGACATTTGTATAACTTACGAAGTGATCACCCCAATAAATCTAGTACCCCCCTGGCACTATACATTGTTATTATAATACAATATTATCGACTGTATTTCCTGTGCTGTATTTCACATCCCCATTTGTACTTCTTAATCCCTGCCCCCTTTTCACCCATCCACTCAAACCCCCTCCCATCTGGCAACCATCAAATGTTCTCCGTATCTATGAGTTTGTTTCTGTTTTGTTTGTTCCTTTATTTTTGTTCTTTAGATTCCACATATAAGGGAGATCATATGGTATCTGTCCTTCTCTGTCTGGCTTATTTCACTTAGTCCATACATGTTGCTGCAAATGGTAAGATTTCATTCATTTTTGTGACTGGGTAATATTTCACTGTATATATGTACCACCTCTTCTGTGGAGTTATAAATGGGAAACTAATGGGCCCAAACCAATCGGCTATTGACAGGCACTTAGGTGGCTTCCGTATCTTGGCGATTGTAAATAATGCTGCAAGGAACACAGAAGTGCATATATCTTTTCAAATTAGTTTTGGATTTCTTAGGATAAATACCCAGGAGTGGAATTGCTGGGTCAAAGCATAGTTCTACTTTTAATTTTTTGAGGAACCTCCATACTGTTTCCCATAGTGGCTGCACTAATTTACATTCCCACCAACAGTGCATGAGGGTTCTCTTTTCTCCATATTTTTGCCAACACTTGTTTCTTTCTTGTCTTTTGGATGATAGCCGTTCTAACAGGTGTGAGGTGGTATCTCATTGTGGTTTTTATTTGCATTTCTCTGATGATTAGTGATGTTGAGCATTTTTTCATATGTCTGTTTGCCATTTGTATGTGCTCTTTGGAGAAATGTCTCTTCAGGTCCTCTGCCCATTTTTCAATTGGGTTGTTTGTTTTTCTGTTGTTGAGTTGCATGAGTTCCTTGTATATTTTGGATATTAGCCCCTTATCGGAGGCACTGTTTGCAAAAATCTTCTCTCATTCAGTTGGTTGCCTCTTTATTTTGTCGATGGTTTCTCTTGCTGTGCAGAAGCTTTTAAGTTTGATATAGTCCCAGTCATTTATTTTAGCTTTTACTTCCATTGCCTTTGGAGTCATTCATAAAATGCTCTTTGAATCCAAGGTCCATAAGTTTAGTACCTATGTTTTCTTCTATGCAGTTTATTATTTCAGATCTTATGCTTAAGTCTTTGATCCATTTTTTATTAATTTTGGTACATGGTGACAGATAGCAGTCCAGTTTCATTCTTTTGCACGTGCCTATCCAATTCTCCCAGCACCATTTATTGAAGAGGCTGTCTTTCCTCCATTGTATGTTTTCAGTTTCTTTGTCAAGAATTATCTGTCCATATTTATGTGGTTTTATTTCTGGGTTCTCAATTCTATTCCATTGGTCTATGTGTCTGTTTTTCTGCCAATACCATGCTGTTTTGATTATTGTAGGCTTGTAGTACAAGCTAAAGTCAGGGAGTGTGATACCTCCAGTATTGTTCTTTTTTCTTAAGATTGCTTTGGCTATTCGGGGTCTTTTGTGGTTCCAAACAAATCTGATGATTTTTTGTTCTATTTCTTTAAAAAATGCCATTGGGATTTTGATGGGGATTGCATTAAATCTGCATATTGTGTTGGGTAATATGGCCATTTTAACTGTGTTGATTCTTCCAATCCATGAGCATATTTTCTTTTAAGGTGACATTTACATACAGTACAAACACCCAAATGTTAAGTGTACATTTCCTGAGTTTTGACACATATATATGCCTGTATTCCCCAGGCGCTTGTCAGAACACAGCACAACCATCACTCCAAAGTTCCCAAATGCCTTTTATCAGGCAACACCCCCCACTCCCACTGCCAAGGCAACTCGTGTTCTGACTTTTTCCCACCACAGGTTAGATTTCTCTGTCCTACATATAAATGAAATCACACGATATGTACTCTTTTTTGGACGGCTGCTCTCACGTAGCATGCCCTTGAGCTTTGCCATGTCATTGTATTAATCAGTTTATTCCTTTTCATTGCTGAATAGTATTCCATTGTTTCAGTAGGCTACCGTTGTTTATCCATTGTCTTATTGATACACGTAGACTGGAGTTCTGTGCTATTATGAGAAAAGCTGTAACAACACTTTTATACAAGTGGCTTTATGAGCATATATTTCTCTTTTTATTAGAGGTGTTGCTGAATCATCGGGTAGGTACATGGTTAGTTTAGAAAGAAACTGCCAGTCCTTTCTTCAAAGTATTTCTTTCATTTTATACCAAGATTGATGAGAGCTGGGTTTGCTGCATGTACTGGCCAGCGTTTGGTGTTGTCAAATTTGTATCCCTTTTTTTCCCTTCCTTTCTCTCTTTCATTATTTCTTACATTTTAGCCATTTTCATTATTGTATAGTGGCTTCTTGTGGTTTTAATTTAGATTTATTACCCATTCATATATCTTCTTTTATAAAGTGTCTGTTAAAGACTTTTGCCCTCCTTTTCAGTTGTTTGTTTGTTTGTTTTGTTATTATTGAATTATAGCAGTTCTTTCTATTATTTGAATGTAAGTCTTATGCTTGATATATGCACAGTGAATTTTTTTATCTCGGTTAGTGGTTTACATTTCGATTTTTCTTAACTGTCTTTTGAAAATTAATTTAAGTTTTCAAGGTTTCTCTTTTATAGAAAGTGAATTTTTGACATCTTCACAAAGAAATCTTTGCCTGCATCAAGGTCATGAAGATTTTTCTTTTTTCTTTTTTCCTAGAAATGTTATAGTTTTAACTTTTAGACGTAGGTCTATGGTCCATTTTAAGCTTCTGTAGAAGGTACAGGGGAAGAGTGTGGGTCGTAAGCTGCTCATCGTAATGAAATGCATTAATAGAGAAAGGACATGGGAAGCGCTTGCAAGTTAAAGAGAAGGAGTTAGAAAGTCAATTTTCCCTGCTCCAGCCTCCCGCCCTGTAGAATAAGAGAAAGTCCACAGCAGTAAACGCCTTCTGGTCTTACCCAACTGTGACATTTACAAAGTTACAAAGGCTCACCACCACTCTATTGATGGTCAAGGCAGTGCTTCCCATTTTACAAATGGGAATACAGAGGCTCAAAGAGGCAAGTCACCTTGCCCAATGTCACTGTATTCAGTTAATCATTGTGTTAATATTCTGTTCATTGTTTTGAGAAGCAGGCTCAGGTCCTGAATGGACCACCATCCATTCAGGAAAATGTTCCCCAAGGTACTAAGGAGACATAGGTGATGTTTGTTTATCTCAGCAGTGACATTTTTAGCCTATGCATCTAATACTTTAGACACTATTCCAATTGTAGCAGCTAGGCTATATTAGGATTCATAGATAAAGCAATATCGTTGGAACATATTGAACCCAGATTAATCAAAGGGGTAACAATGCTGGAAGCACGAGGGTGTTGTGCTGGGGCCACCCAGAATAAGGAAAGGATGACACCCAAGGCTCCTGACTCAGTGGCCGGTGATGCACAGCTCACACAGCACCTTCTACGTGATCTTTCCTCTCCTCCCCACTAGAACTGTCCATTTCCCTTTGTGTCACTGTCTCACGCAGATTTCAACGAGCATTTGTAACACTTGTTTACAAGCCTGTCTCCTCATGGTCAGGAAAAGTATTCTTCATGCCTAGTATGGTGTCTGGCACATAGTAGCCATCTTTCTGCAGAAATGAGACCTAGCCGGACCATCAGCTCTAATGAGTCTTTTGGAGCAAAAACTAATATAAGACCCAGTCTTATTTTAATTTAAGACCAAGTCTAATATATAACATAACATAACATAGTATAATATAGTATATAATATAATGTAATACTGGGTCTTATATTAATTTTTGCTCCAAAAGACACCTTAGAGCTAATGGTCTGGCTAGGTCTTATTTTCGGGGAAACATGGTAGGTGCTTGACCTGCACACTGTATAGCATCATGCTTAGGATACAGGAATCAGGAATGAGGGTTAGAGTCCCCACCGCGCTGTTTATTAGCTGCAAAGCATCGGGCAGGTGACTCACCACCCTGTGCCTCAATTTCATCATCTGTAAAGTCATGCACATTGAAGTCTAATACATAGTAAGTGTTCAGTAATTACCTGTTATTACTACTAATGATCAGTATTGGTTGCATATCACCTTTAAACAAACATGCTAAAACCCAAAAGACACAGACATTTAGTGATCCTGACTCTCTGGCCAGAGTCCCAGCTGGACTCATGTTGAAATGAAGTTGGAGGAAAAAAGAAATTACTGGACCATGCATGCTAACACGTGGGGGGCAGAAATAATTCTGCCTTCTGCAAGTGAAATTAATCATCTTGGCTTTCCTCAGCAGGCAGGCGGCAAGAATGCCAGTTTGCCCCCTTCCCTGCCCCTGGAGGGATTATTCAGGAAATGAAGAAAGAAGATGGGATTGTGGGAGGAGGCAGCCCCACGGACTGTGTCCTCCGCATCAGATACAGGCATTATCGGCTCCCTCCTTCCTCTCCATTTTTGCTTACTTAGGCACCCAGCACAACACCCTCGTGCTTCGAGCATTGTTACCCTTTGATTAATCTGGCTTCAGTATGTTCCAACGATATTGCTTTATCTATGAATCCTAATATAGCCTAGCTGCTACAATTAGAATAGTGTCTAAAGTATTAGATGCATATGCTAAAAATGTCACTGCTGAGATAACCAAACATCACCTATGTCTCCTTAGTACCTTGGAGAACATTTTCCTGAATGGATTGTGGTCCATTCAGGACCTGAGCCTGCTTCTCAAAATGATTAGCGGAATGCCACTGTGCTTCTTTACATGTAGGCAGAGCTTTTTAGTTTTTGTCCCAAGCACCCAGTGATGTGCCTTCGACCCCGATTCTAGTAATAATTGTGTGGCATGGCTTGGGTTCATAGCACTATGTCTATTTTACACATGAGGCAAAATTAAGACACAGAGACTTTGTCTGACTTGGCTAAAGTCATAGCTACACGTTTTCCTGTCTTTCATACCCACAAGTGTTCTACAGCGATACAGTAGACACGTGTTATCTACACAACATCCATTATCCCTTTCTTCTCAGTAAGAAAGAACAATTAGATGTCCAGCTAATAATACCCATCTCTCTGTATTTTCCTGCAGCTAAATGTGGCTGTGTGAAGTATCTGGGAAACTGCTTTAAAGGGTACAGTCTCAGCATGCCCTTCAGCTTGTGGGCCTTGCTTGTCGTTTTTGCCTGTGATATAAACATGAGTCTGGAAGTGCGGCAGCCATCTTGGGACCATGACGGACAAACATTGGGATAAAATGCTAAGGATGGAAGAGGGAAATGATGAAAAGAGCCTGGTATCCTTGCAGCATTGTGAAGCCCTTACACTAACACAAGACTGCCCACTCCAGCCTGCTTCTCATTGCAGTAAGCCATTGTGTGTTGGGTTCGTTCTTAGCGATAAACATGATCCAGAACATAACATTTCCCTTTGGATTAAAATGCCTTTTAATTTCCTTGTCAATCAAATAAACTTCTGCTCAAGGAAATTATTATTAAATCTCATATTATTAAATCTGCTCAAGTGTTCCCATGTCTGTTAAAGCTTCCCAGAGCTTCCCAGAGTAATTTAGGGGCTCCCTCCCCTGGGCTTCTGTAGTACCCTGTAGACATCTCCTTTATCACACACATTATGAGGTGTGATCAAACGGTGAATGTTTAAATAAATAAATAAATAATTACAGTAAAAGCCACCTTGCTATTAATCCCCCTCAAATATTCCCCCTCGCTTCAAACATACTTCTCCCAATGTTCTTGCCAGTTTCTGAAGCAGTTCTGGAAGTTCTCTTTCATGAGTGTCTTTAGTTGCGCTGTCATGGCTGCCTCGATGTCCTGAATTGATTCAAAACGTTTATCTTTCATGATCATTTTGACTTTGGGGAAGAGTCAGAAGTTGCACGGTGCCAGATCCAATGAATAAGGTGGATGAGGACACACTGTAGTATTTTTATTTGACAGAAATTGCTGTACCAGAAGCGATGTGTGACACGGAGCCTTTCTGTTGTGATCAAAACCTATGGTGAATGCTGCTGCCGAGTGCCATCCAACGGAAAGGCAGGGATCTTCAATATGGGAAGTAGTAATCGAACCTTAGTAACAGTGTGTGACAAGTTTCAACTTGTTCAGTGCAGTCAAGCGGGTGTGAGCTACGGTTGAGAGAAGGTGTGTTTTAAAGTGTGCTATAAATCGTCCTCCATCATGACAATGCTGTGTCACACATCGCTCCTGGTATACAGCAATTTCTGTCAAATAAAAACATTACGATGTGTCCTCATCCACCTTATTCACCGGATCTGGCACCGTGCCACTTCTGGCTCTTCCCCAAAGTCAAAATGACCATGAAAGGTAAACGTTTTGAATCGATTCAAGACATCAAGGCAGCCATGACAGCGCAACTGAAGACACTCACGAAAGAGGACTTCCAGAACTGCTTCAGAAAGTGGCAAGAATGATGGGGTAAGTGTGTTCAAAGTGAGGGGGAGTATTTGAAGCGATTAATGGCAATGTGTCTTTTACTGTAATAATTTTTTTTTATTTAAACGTTCTCCATAATGTTTGATCACACCTCGTATATTGGGTAGTTGTATGTCTGTTCTCCCCCAGTAAACACCTGCAAGGACAAGGACTAAAACTAACAGCACCAGACTTGTCACTGATTGGTACTCAGTAATATTTCAGACAATTAATTGCTTCACCTGTGTGGTATCAGCCACATGCATCCCTGAATTTTTATCTTTTTGAAGCTCTCCTGGCCCATCTTGTAAATAGTGATGTTTTCCAGAGCCACATACTCAGCCTTCTTCTACTTTCCTTCCTTGAATGATCTCACGCAGTCTAATCGTGTGATGAAGTTCATCGTGTTATGAAGGTGCTGGTGCCTCTCAGCCCAGATTTCCGATTCAGAATTTGGGTTCTACCATCACCTTATAGCTTATGTTTGTATGGTCTAGGGGTGAGGAATACTGTTTTGGAGCCCATCTGCCAGTGTTCACGTCCCACCTCTTCCACTTATTAAATATGTGACTTTGGGCTCATTACTCAAACTCTGTGTGCCTCTGTGTCCCTATCTGTAAATGGGGAGAGTAACTGTACCTATATAGGACTGTTTCGAGGGTTAAAGTCCTATGATACACTTAAAACAACTTAGAACAGTGCCAGGCTCCTAGTAAATGTGGGTTATTATGATTGCTGTCACCAGACAGGACCACCTGGATGCCCATAAACACTTCTCAACATGCCCATTCTCAATTCATCTCTTTCCTCCCATACAGACCATGTTTCCCCGAAAATAAGACCTAGCCAGACAATGAGCTCCAATGCGTCTTTTGGAGCAAAAATTAATATAAGACCCAGTCTTACATTACATTATATTGTATTATATTGTATTATATTATATTATATTATATTATATTATATTATATTATATTATATTATATTAGACTGGGTCTTACATTATAGTAAAATAATTTTTGCTAAAAAAGACGTATTAGAGCTGATTGTCCGGCTAGGTCTTATTTTCGGGGAAACACGGTAGGAGCCTGCTTGCCTTTCTGCACTGCCAACTCAGTTAATACCACCATCATCTCTCCAGTCCCCTTCATCCAGAAACCTAAATTAGACATTGCCTTCTCCTTAACCCCTCATCCAGTTATTGAAAAAGATCTGTCAAATGTGTCTCCTGAATCTTCTTGATTCCATCTTCTTGTCTTATAACTGGTCAGACACAAAGCGTCTTCCTCATCTATTAGAATTGTCTCTAACTTATGTCCCTGCTGTATTTTTATACCGATTAAATTCTTCCACCACCCTTTGGCCACAGTCACTTTTCCCTTGTACAAATATGATCATGCCATTTCCTAATTAAAACCCTTCGACAGCTCCCTGTCACCACGAGGATGACAGCCCCTCATCAAGCAGTGTCTCTTCCTCGCCTGTTCTTCACTCATCTGTGCAGCTTCACAGCTACCAGCCTCTCCAACATGGCAGCCCTGCCGCCATCTTGAATTGTCTGCTCTTCCTCAGATTCACCCCGTTAGTGCGGTCCTCTGTGTCTTTGATTACATTATTATTTTCACCTGGTGTGTGTTTTTTCTAGCCTGCTCCCCCCTGCTCCAGTCTACAGGTCAGAATTCTGCTCGTTCTTCAAGTTTTAGTTTGGATGTCACCACTTCTGTGGATTCCTCCCAGATTTCCCAGACAGAACTGTTCAGACATGTCTGTCAAATTGCAAATCTCATTGGATTATAACTGCCTTCTTGCATGACTGTCTTCTCTAGATTATAAACCAAAACTAGGCTGTTTTTGTTCATCTTTGTAGTCTCAGTACATAGCCCAGTGCCTGAAATAGTTGATACTTTATAATTATGGAATAAATAATTCCCTATCATTAGGTAACACTATTTTATTCACAGTTGACCCAGGCCTGAGCTGGCATTATTATCTCTCATTCTACCTTTTTAACTTCACAAGAAAAGACCTGAGGTTCAGAGAGGGAGAGTGACTTGCCTAAGGTCATACAGTAAGTTAGTGACAAAGTTCGAATAAGAAGCCTGGTTTCCCAGATTCCTACTTACAAGTCATTTCTGCTATACTTCTATTTTACGTAGGTGATATTTTGGTAAGGATATAGCTTCATTTGTATCAAAATCTAAAATAATAAGGATATTAAAAGATAAAGTTAATTTTTCTCCCATAACAGCCTGCCAGTAACAAGTCCAAGTCTGGTACAGCTCCCCACGGTGACAGAGACTTAGGCGCACCTTCTGTCTTGTGGTTTCAACCATCGCTCAGGTATTGCTCTCAGCCTCATGGTCCAAACTAGCTCCCGACCCATTTGCATTCCACTCAGCAGGGAAAAGGGGTGAGAGGAAGGGGAAATATACCTCTTCCCTTTAAGGGTATGACCATAAATTGCATACACTTCTCTTTACATAGAACTTAGTCATGTGGCCAAACTTAGGTTTAAGGCAGGGGTGTCCAAACTTTTTTCAACTTTTTTCACCAAGGGCCATATGCGGTAAAATACACAAACAGCCGGGACACTCACTTGAGGTGAAGTACGTATTGCCTCACCTGGTTTATTTAAGTAATCTAAATATATTTTTGGAATTTACTGTGGGCCAGTAAAAAATGGATTGCGGGCCACAGTTGGCCTGTGGGCCGCAGTTTGGACACCCCTGGTTTAAGGGAAGTTGGGAAAATATTGTCAACTCCAGGTACCTGTGTACACAGCTGAAAATTAACACTGTTTTTATTTGATACTAACAGTGAACCGCTCAAAAAGCTAGGGTTATTTAGTTGTTCTTATTTCAGAGATCATAAAACTAAGACCCTGAGATGTGATAAAAATACTGGCTTTGGTGTCAACAAATGTAGGTTTAAATCCTGGCATTTAGTGATTATTGGATTTGGGGCAAACTATGTATCCTTTCTAAGTTTCAGTTGTCTTGTCAGGTGACATCTTCCTTTCTCATGGGGTCATTCATTGTAAGTGCTAATTACATGGAAAGTACTTGACACCAATCCTTGAAACAGAGTCATCCTTGCTATTATTATGGGGCAAGTTCATGGCCTTACCTGAGAGCAATGGCCTCACCTGTGTGGTTCAGCTCAGCACTGTGTCCTCCTCACACCTAGCACGGGCCCTGATGGAGAATAAGTCCTGAATAAATATTTGTTGAAAGAATAAATTAAGTTAATGAGTCAGAACTGGAACCCAGATGGCTTCAGCTCCATGCCTCATGCTGTTTCTGTGCTGCCAGGATGCCAGTCTTCCTGTGATGCCTCCCTCTAAAGTCGAGCCACATAACGCACATCGATTCTGTCTGGACCCAGGAATGATGCTTCAAAACCATGTACCAGCCAGCAGCGCCCGGATGCTGGAGCAAGTGTGGGGCTCCAGGACAGACTCAATGCCTTTCCCTTGGGCCCTGATTGAAGCAAAGAGCCTTTGAGAATTCGCCAGAGTTGGGTACCCCAGTTATCTGCCATCATCAGCGAAGCCCACTGCTAACCCTGTACTGCATCGGGCTGGCGGGCTGGCCCAAACCAATTTACCTTTCCTCTTCCAAATGAGAAGACTTCTCCATGGCTCTTTTCATGAAGACCCTGTTCATCCTCTTCTGAGGTTCCCAGTGTGAGCCATTCCTAGGATGGGCACACAGTATCATCCAGTTACAGCCAATGCTTGCTCTCAAAATTAATCAGCAGCTGGCAACTGATCCTAAAATCAAAATGCTTGTTTTGGGGACTAGGCATAGGCAAAGGGAGAGCAGGCTCTTAGGAAAAAACAAACGATGATTTGATATAGGTGTATATTGCGAAATGATGACCACACGAAGTTTAGTTACTATCCATCACTTCACGTACATTTCTTTTTCCTTGTGATGGAGACTTTTATTATCTTACTCTCTTAGCAACTTTCAAGTATTCAATATGGCATTGCTAACTATAGTCACTACACTGTACGTTATATCCCCAAACTTATTTTTGCTGGGAATGTAAGTTGGTACAGCTGCTATAGAAAATGGTATAGAGCTTCCTCAAACAATTAAAAATAGAACTACCTTATGATCAGCAATCCTACTTCCGGGTATATCGCCAAAGAAACAGGATCTCAAAGAGATATCTGCACCCCCATATTCATTGCAGCATTATTTACAATAGCCAAGACATGGAAACAACCTAAGTGCCCATCGGTGGATGAATGGATAAAGAAAAGGTGATATATAGGTATATATATAATGGAATATTATTTAATCATAAAAAGATAAAAAGAAGGAAATCCTGACATTTGTGACAACCTGGATGAGACTTGAGGGCATTATGCTAAGTGAAGTAAGTCAGAGAAAGACAAATAGTGTCTTATCTCGCTTATATGTGAAATCTAAAAATCCCGAACTCATAGAAATAGAGACCAGATTGGTGGTTGCCAGAAGCAGGGCGTGGGGGTCAGGGGAAATGGGTGCAGGTGGTCAGAGGGTACAAACTTCCAGTTAACTAACAACTTTACATGCCAGTTGTTAACCTTTGGTGGCTTGACGTCAACCATGGCAGAAGCATTCGTGTCACAGAAATTGGCATATTAGGGTTGTCGCCATGGTCTTTAAGAGCTATGTCACAGACCAACCTGGCTGCACGGAAGGCTGGAAATAGGAATTATTTGCTGAGCACATTGCCTTTCTTAACAGACAGGAGCTCTGTTTGCAAGGAAAAAATCAGTGGCTATTTGAGAGGGAATGAGTCAGATCTTCTACCAAAAACTCTGAGAGGTTGTTGTATTTTGTGTGAGCTTGGCTAGTTGGAATCTCTTCAGTGCATGTGATTTCCTGTCCCAGTTGCCCAAGTCATTAAATTGGAGGAAAGAATCCTGCATCAGTGAGCTGGTGAAGCACAGGGTTGAGGGAGGAGGTTGGCATCCATGGGTTTAATGCACCAATCTCTGTGATTATCCATATACTGTTTAGGGAAACCATCATCTTTCTGCAGCCTTTCTGAGTCACAGTTCAATGATCTGGTCTAAGCAAGGAAAGGGTACAGGGTCTCTTCAACAGTGGTTTTATTCAGGGATAGTTCTCACCGGGCATCCAGATGTTAAAACGAATTCTAAAGGAAACTGTTCAACAACCATCCTAGTTTACAAGTGCACACATCTATAGGCAGAATTTTTAAAAGGCTGACAGAAGGAAGGCCAAATAAATTCCTGATTTGACAAGGCCAATCTTAACGTCTTTTTATACCTGAGGAGCCTCCAGGTGCAAAGCTTCATCTGGTGATGGGCTTTTTGTAAAAACGAATCCATCTCACTTATGCCAATGAATGCCTAAAGAGTCTGGGAGATGGAGTACTGATGAGCTTTTTGACTTAATGGGTATAGATCAAATCACCCCAAGCATAACAGACTAATGAAGAGGTCGATACCTAGCCCCAAGGAGATTGACCAGGACCAAAAGATGCCTGACCTGCTCATAACACGCTGTTCCACCTCCATTCCAAGTTATTGAGACTGTCCCATGTCTGTATATCTAGGTGAGGATATCGTGAGGTTGTTTTGATTTTTTTTGTTGTTTATTGCTTGTTTGTTTATTTTGTATTCTGTCCTGTCTCTCTGCTGTGATCAGCGTTCCTCTAGAAGGGCTTCTGTTTCCATTTGATTTGCTTGCAGAACTAAGCTGTAGGACACTTTGCACTTAGTAGGAGCTCAGTGAATGTTCACCGCCTGACCTTTTCCTTCCTATATAATAAGATGAAATCAGTAGGAAGGTGAGCCAGTCTCATCAACCCGCATTCTTTGACTTTAAGTGGTAAGCAGAGAAGCTAGGATTTGAACCCAGGTTTCCTGAAGCCAACCCCACTAATCTCTCTCCTACGTGATGACACCTCCCCAACTGACGGTGCAGCCTTTTGCAAGAACCAATTTGGTCTGTTGCTGGAGTCAGACTCTATTGCTGGATCCATACAAAAGAAAACATCAGCTGTCCAGGTATCCCCACCACCAAACAAAAGTCCAACACTTACTTGAGTGGATACGAGAAAATCTCATTTATGACTCACAGCAATACTTCTTTAAAATCCCTTCTCTTCCTTAACTTTTTCACGTTCTATAACGGCTCTAAGCCACATGGTCCAAAAGCACTTACTGTGATGACGGCAGTGCTCTGACATGTCTGCTGTCCGATGCCATAGCTACGACCCACCTGAGGCTGTGAGCATCTGATCTGTAGTGTCTCTGAGGATACGCAGTTTTACTTTAATTTGACTTAGCTGAAGTTTAACTTGCATAGTTGGGTGTGTCGAGTGGCTTCTAGATGGATGGCGCAGCTGTAGAGTGTCCCACCCATAACCATCCAAATTCTCACCTGCATGTCATGTTTGCTGTCTCCCCTCCCCCACCCAGCTGTCCATTATGTGGATTGCATTAGCTCTCCTAAGTTTTCTCCTTGCTTCACCCATTGCTCCCAATAAAGGAGCTCCTGGGAACTGCACTTGACCACAAACGTCTCCTTTCCCCCACGCCCCTAGTCCTCTCTTATTCTTTACTCAGATTCCCCATTCTGCACAGCACGTGTGGGGACCTTGGAGCAAACATAGAACTCTCTTAAAGGGCGGGGAAGGAGAAAACGGTGGATCAAAAGAAAACAGATTCTCCTAAGTGAGGGGCGGGAGTGAAAAGGAGGAACGAAGTGCTGAGAATGCTCAGAAATTCATCAGCCACACCGTATCGTATGGCACCCATAATAACACTAATAAGCCACCCAGCCTCCAGTGATTCAATTCTGTCCTATAGTATTCACCTTTTATTTTCACGGTGGCAGTGGTGGTTTCAAAAAACCCACTGGGAAGAAAGTATAAGCAGAGCTGAGAAAGTGGACACTGGGTGGATCGACAGGCGAGCAGCCACATTTCATGAGAAGTAAGTGAGTCCACAGGCTGCAGCAGGGCCACCGGCAGTGCAAAGAAGGTCAGTGAGAGCTGATGCTGGGGACACGTGTGACTGATTGGGTAAAGTTGTGATCAGTGCATTCTGCTATGGCAGAGGCCCTTTTGAAAACTTGGGCTCTGACACCTGCCCTCATTAGCCTAACTGGGCCCAGCTTCTGAGCCTGGCACACCTGTTCTGCGCCAAGCGTGGTAGAGGGGAATAAATGTTAGGCTAGCGACCACAGGAGAGATGTCGGTGAACAGCTGGAGGTGGCATCACCATAAGCCCTAATCCTTGGCACAACAGGACAGAGCAGGAGCGAACAGCAGCCCCCACCACCTGCCGCGGGTGCAGAAAGGCAGAGGGGGGCATGTCTCAAAGGAAGACGCGGTCATTAATATTAATGATAATTCAACTGGATGTCTTTTTCTTCTTTTGCTTTCTAGTTTAACCTCACCCATCTTCTAAGTCCCTTTGTCTCTGACTATGTCCAGGTAGGGCATTAAATTCTACTCTGTCTGGGTAACAAAAGAAGAAGAATTTGGAAGTCTAGAGTTGTTTTTGAAGGGAGGAGCTGACGGTCAAAGAAAGAAGGGGGAGACAGAATTTTGCAAAAAGGGCAGTGGGAGGTTAAGCGGCATGAGAAGACAGGGCGGGAAGAGGCCGTGGCGGCGTTGGGACAATGTGGAATAGGAGATTTTGAGTCGATGGCTCTGTGACACCCGCCCGTTGACTCCAAAATCTCCAGCGAAACCTAAACACATGTATTTTTTCTATTTTATCGTATTTGGGGTCGATGACAAACTTAATGACAAGGGGTTATGTCCCACATGCACATGAATTCTGGGGGTGGAAGAGAGAATAAAAGAAGATAAAAGTATAGCTGCAAAACTGCAAGAGTTTAGAGGGCCATGGGAGACGTATGCAATGGGAAGTCATGGGAAGAAGAAGAGATCAGAGAGCTGGTGTGAGGTCGCGGCTCTCGGTGGTGGCCGGGACGGGAAGCCAGGAGAGCACCCGTTCCTTCGCCCACACTTCTGACAGGTCCAGGCACAGACGCGGGGCCCGCGGTCTGAGGAATAGGGTGAGCAACTCCCAGCGTGGTCCAGCCCTCCTTTGCTGGCCACCCGCAATTGTCACACACATGTTCTGGCTGTCACTCTGCGGGACTTTCCGGTTTATTATTTCGGTGTCTCTAGGCAGCGACACTGCTGTGAAATGGGGATAGGGTGTCAGGTCAGATTATTCCCAGGATGATGTGAAGAGACAAGCGCTGGGGGAACGTGCTACTTCCTTGGTTCCGGCGTGCAGCTCACCACTAGCAGGTTATGCTGCTCCATCGGCCCTGCCTTCCTGTTAGAACAGGCCCAGCCGTGCTGGAAAGGCGGACGTGCTTCACATTGACAGGCCGTGAGTCTCTGCTGGCTGCAGCAATGATCGAAAAGTGAGGTACAGAAAAGCAAGAGGAAGGGGATTTATCGTCCCGCTGTGGGCCAGGTGCCACGCGGGGTGGTTCACCTACCTCGTCTCAGTGTAGTGTAGTGGCCTGGCCTTTGGGTTGGCAGAGCTGGTTTGCAATTCTGAGTCTACCACTCAATCGTGGCCATGAGCAAGTTACTTAAACCCAGGTAGCATCAATTTCCTAGTCTGTAAAACGGACGGGAATGGCTACCTTACAGTTTTGTATAGGACTGAATTAAATCATTCATTTATTCACCCAACAAATAGTCAGAATGTATTTGAATAACAAATATATATATATGTGTATATACACATATATAATAGAATCTGTATATATATATATATGATCTACATAATCTGTATATAATCTATGTTTATATCTATATCTATATCTATATCTATATCTATATCTATATCTATATCTATATCTATATCTATATCTATATCTATCCTCCCCCCCAACGCTGCCCCAGGATATTGCAGTAAAGAAAACGGACAAAATCCCTACCTTCACAAACCTTATATCCTATTGAAGGGAGACAGAACACAAAGCAAACAAATGATTACAATGTGTATAAGGGACTTAGCAGAATTCCTGGCACATCGTAGACTTTGATAAATGGTACAATTAAAATTTTATATCATTCCTAGGAAGCATTGTCAGTCCCAACGAGGAACCTGAGGCTATTTGAATAACTCGCTCAAGATCCTGTAGCCAGATCTTTGTTCAATTAGGAACCCCGAGGGGATGAAAAACAAGAGGGGTACACGTGCACACAGCGTCCCCTTGATTCTTGAGTCAGCTGAAATCATGACCTACAAATTCAAAGTGAAAAGTTTCCAGAGAACCACTCACAAATTGTTGAATCATCTGTGAATACGTGGGTTGAATTTGCTCATATTCATGAAGGTGGCTCAGAAACAGTTCCCCTGGGTTGACCAGCTGTCCTACTTTGCCTGAGACTGAGGCGTTTCTCAAGGTGGGGGACTCACAGTGCTAAAACCAGGACAGACCCAGCCAAACTGGGTACGTTGGTCACTCTCGCTAAGACCAAGGCCAGATAACGTTTCTTAAGCCACATAATGAGGCTAGTGTGGTTACAAAGGCAAAATAAGTAGGTAGGGAACACTGCCAAGCTAAAGAAAGGTAGTAAATCAGGCAGGGAAGGCAAGAGAGCTGAGGAAACATACACTCTGAGCCAAAGCTGCCAATGCCTAAATCATCTTATCTTACCAGTTTCTCTGTGGGATTTGGCTCCGAAACACGTGGGCAATGAATAGTGACCACCTGGTTGAATACCCCATCACCATCGGAATGAGTGTGGATGGCTAGTCAATAAGTGTTTGTGCACTTCTTGGGCTGTTTGCGATCTGTATCAATAATCCGTCCTTGAGCTCAGGCTCAGTCCTTTAGAGTAACAGGCACCACAAACTTGGAAAGAGTGTGGAACTTAGCATTAGACACCCCAGCTCTGCTTTGCACAAGTTGGGTGCTCTTGCCAAGTCCCTTAATCTCTGTGAGTTTCAGATTCCTCATTTGCAAACTGGAGATAAATTGTTATCTTCCCTATAATGATAATGGATTCACATGAAAATCAAATTCAGCGATGTGTAAGCTTTGACCGCAGTTTTGAATTTGAGGTCCTAGGGTCTGCTGAACTTGGGCCACCTTCCCACATATCCAAACCAAACTTTGATCCTTGTTGTATTTCCATAAGAGCTAAAGTGCATTATTATCCCCTGCCCTGTCTCACTCTCCTTTGATTTCCTGTCAAATGCAAATGCAAAGCATTATCCAGGTATGACCTGCACATTACTTGCCCTCTGCCTGCAGTTGTTGTTTTTTTAATGTAACATTAATTTCTCTTATGGATACAGCCGAACATTAGCTGAGAAGTCAAATAGTTCTCTAAGACATATTATGACACACAGCACCTGCTGCCCTGCCCTGTACTCGCACCCAATCTCATCTTTTCACTCCCCAGAGGCAATCGCTTTCAAGTCCTCTAGTTGTGTTTGTTTTTGTTTTTTTTTAGGATCAATCTCCATATCTCAAAATAATATATCTATATTACAAAATCTTAACCTTCCCATTGTGGTCATCATATATTGACTTTCAACTCTTAGATGAGAATTTACCCTATGAATATATTACTATGATTGTGTAACCGCATTCACAAACCGAGCCAGGTAGTATACTGGGAATTCACTGCCTTTCTTGTTTCAGGCCCCCACTCTGCTACCTAGGAGTCAGTTTATTTTTCATTCAGTGACGTAGTTTCTTATGTTCCTATCACGAATCTCTAAACTCATATCATATGTAAAATAAGTCTCCCTTCAATATACTCAAACACCTTGGGGTTCTATCAGCTTCATCATGGAGAAATCTTTCCTGGAACTGCTGTCCTCTTGCTTCAGTCTCGGAGACCCTCACAGTCATTTTGGGGACCTGTTTTTCCTCTCTCCTGCATTGGTTCGTCTGTTTCTTAGCTCTCATACCTTCTATCTCTTGGTTCACTCCCTTATTTTGGGAGAGCGCCTCTCCAGTAGCTTCTTGAGAAAGGCTGCAGAGGGGGTCAATCTTTAGAAGCTTCCATATCTTATATTGATTCATTTGTCTGCGTATAGAACTGAAGGTTGTTCAACATTGTTACAATCCCGTCAGAATCATAAAGGAATTCTTACTTCGTCCTGTATCTTCTTTTGCTAGTGTTGTGCAGTCTGATGCTATTCTGATACTAAGTCTTTTGACTGTGATTTATTTTTTTCTCCAGAAACTTTAAGAATCTTCTTTTTGTCTCCAGAGTTCAGTAATTCCATCATGATTTGCCTTTGTGTTCATCTTTTTCATCCATTAGGCTGGGCATTCGGGAACCCTTTCGTCTAGACACTCTTGACCTTTGGTTCTGTAAATGTTCCATATATATTTTTTCCTCTCTATTCTGTATTTCCTAGAACTTGTATTAGTCTATCTTTTTCATTTCTATCCTGAGCTACTTACTCTCGTTGATCTTCCATATTTGATACTGCGTCTTTCATTTCCACTATCATATTTTTAATTTTCAAGAATTCATTTTGCTTGTCTGAATGTTCTTTTTATAACATCTTGCTTTTGTTACATGGATACAATATGTTTCCTTATCTGCCTGAGCATTTAATTTTCTTGGTTGTCTTCCTTTGAAAAAATCTCTTTTCTCCAAGTTACTGTTTTGTTTCATTTCTTTCTTTTTCTCTTTTCTTGATTCTCTTTCCTTTCCTTTCCTTTCTTTCCCTTTTATGTCTCCATCTCTGGAGACCTTTTTCAAATGTCTAGTGACATTTGGCTCTCTATTCATATAAAGAGAGTGAGGCATCAAAAAGTTGATTGGAAGCCCTGTGTAGGGGGGTGAGGTTTATTTACTGGGGAGCTTTATTATGAAGTAATCCACTTGACCACCTGGTTAGGGGACCTGCTCTAGTCAGAATTGTTAAAATGAAATAAAATAGAGACTGGGCTTGAAAATCCCCCAAACAAATAAAACCATTTAAGCCACATAAGCAAAACGAAATCTGCTTTATTTCATGAAAATGAGCAAAATTTAACCTAGATTATATTTTGTAAATGTCTCTGATAATTATAAAATAAACTTCAGTCATCTTCCTAAAATGGTATAACCAATCCCTTGCCAGTGGGACACCCCCCTTGTGATAACCAATCCCTGGAAAGGTTTGACAACTTCCTCACTTTCACTTTATAAGCCGTCCTATAACAGCATACCTTTGAGCTTCATACCAGTTTGGGGTTTGAAATGTCCCTGTGTTCACAGTCTGTCACTCAGTAAAATATTCATATCAAGTAAAGCTCTCTGAAATTTTTCTTTTGACAGTGTCTTTAAATGTTTCTCCTGGGCTTCCCGGATTGCTGAGACGGATCATTGCATCTCCTGCTCTGGAGTGTAGCATGGCCTTGCTTCCAGGGTTACAGGTCTCCAAAGTCAGACCGGACTGGAGCTCGTGACACAGATTCTCACTCAAGCTCCCGTCTTCCTAATAGCGCCCACCCTCTACTGAGCCTTGAGGTCCATGCGCCAATAGCTCTCCACCTCCCTCTCTTTCGTTATCCCCAGAGTAGAAACACCACACCTCAGCCAGGATGGGGGGACAGGGAAGGGTTAACTCCGTCATCCATAGACTTTCATTCACTCTTCTGTTTGCAGCCCCACACTCACCCCCACATTTGCTTGGACCCGGCCCAAGTTCTGAGCCGTTCTGAGGCACTGCAATTGCTTTCACACTAAGTTTTCTTGGGTCCATCTGATTGCCAGATCCCCAAAAGTCCTTTTCCATTCTTTTGTTCTTCTAGATTTAAGTTTTAAAACAACAGCCACCCTACTGCTGATTGAGTGTGGTGATGGAGGGAGCAAGAGGAAACATATGTATGTGTTCAATGAACCATTTTTACCAAGATGCCTTGTAAGTGGCAGCGTCCCAGAGCTACCATTGCTCACTCAGCTGCTAGAGGAAGGGGATGACAGCCTGCAGATAACCCAGCCCCTCAGAGACAAATCACTCCTTCTGGGAAAATCCATTCATAATCATCTTGTTTTACTTGAGTTCCAGTGGGACACATCTCGCGTCCTAATGTTGAAACAAACAGAACAGACGAGGGAGCCTGCTTGCAAACCAAGGTGCATTCAACAGGAGGTTGCAAATGCTACAAGCTTTCCCCCCAGGTGGCAAAGGGGTGGGGCATCTCTGAGATGGGCACCCAGACCTTGAGGTGCCCTGCTTAAAAATAATTGATAATAGCCACAGTCTGTGTGTCTTGTCAAAAACCCAGAACCAGTAAAATTTAAAACCAGATCAGGATAACGATATTTAGTAAGAGTTTATGGTGCACAGAAGAATAGTTCACAAATGGGAAGTTTTCAAACGCAAAATTGGAGTGAAGCTCAGAGGCATGGCATTACAGAACTGCTTATAAAGTGAAAGGGGGGAAGTCATCCAACTTTTTACAGGGATTGGTTATGACAATGGGGGTTACCAGTTGATAGGGGATTGATTAGAAGTGATTAGCTTATATGTTTTTAGGAAGATGACTTAAGTTTTGTTTATGACTATCAGAAGTATTTACAAGAAATAACGTAAGTTAAGTGTCACTCATGTTCATGAAGTAAGTTAGATTTAGTTTTGTTTATGTGGTGTAAACGGTTTTGTCTGCTTGGGGGATTTTCAAGCCTGGTCTCCATTTTATTTTAACACTCTCTTCTGCTTCCTGAGAAGGAAAAACATTACCCTGCAGCTTTGGTGGAGCGGGGATGGGGTGGGGATGGTGGGGGAGTTGTCTCAGGCTCCAGGTAGGGAACTTTCTGGAGGGTCTTCAATTACGTTTGATATAAAGGTATAGGTTTGGATTTTAAACGTACAACTCACCAGTCACACATCTTAGAGGAAATAGTTTGATATCGGAGTCTTAGTTTCCACATCTTGAAAATGGGAGTAAAAGACACCAAGGTGCACAGTTACACTGGTTAAATGAGTTATATTCCAACGACATCAGTAAATCTGCATTAAGTCTGATTCACACGTTAATTTCCATGACTGTTTCCGTTCCCAATCACTCCTCTGATGGCACAGCCCTGACAGGAGTGTTTGTCATTCCCCACATATTACTCATTTTTGCAATCATACATTATTTACTAAAATAGGGAGGAAAGAAGTTAGATTAATTTTGAATATAGCTGAGGTTAAGATTTATTTATTTTTTCAGTGTGACATTTTTCATGGGAATAATTTTTAAAGGAAGTAATACATACCTCCTTGGCTTTCTTAATGTTCAGAGTACATTTCACTCTTCTTGGATATACTGAGGTTCTTTGTTCAATTCCTATGTATTTTGTTTGATTTAAAAATGATTTCTTTTGCAAAACGAAAACAAAATAACACAAGGTTTTTCTTATTACCAATGCAATATACACTCACTGAATAGAAATAAAAATTGCCACTTAGGAAAAAAAAAACTACCAACACAGAAACAATCAGAGCTTTCATACACACACACACACACGCGCGCGCGCGCGCACACACACACACACACACACACACACCCAAGAGGCTGAAAGAAAATGATTGATAGCTTGACTACATACAAATTTAAAGTTTCTCCATGTCAAAATCCACATAAACAAAACAAAAAGCAAATCGCAAGCTGACAAAATATTTGCACTAGCATGACAGATAATATAGTTAATACCTTAAATATATAATAACTCCTTGCTTTTGAATCTTGTCTCTCCAGCCAGACTTTGAGCTCCTTGGAGGTAATGGGGACGTCTCTGATCTTATAGTGACTCCCTCTCAGGGTTACCTCCGCCATCCTTTCCAAGTTCAACTGGGCTGAGTTGAAGAAGGCTGGCTTTGAAGTTCATTTCTAGGTCTGCCTCATAGCACCTCCTGCAAAACTGATGTTCAGTAAATATTGGTTGAATGAATGTGTAGAGAATAAAAAGTCATTTATTCCTTATGAAGTTCTATCGTTACATATTGGCTTTGTGTAACGAATAGAGCGATGTCTCTCTCTTGACCGCTCTGCTGAGCCATCAGCTGTTGCATCTCCTGCCATCACTGTACCCCCCGCCCCCATCTAGGGTGTTGTTTCTAATCTCTTGGCCACAGGAAATGAGAACACTTATTATGTACCAGGCGCTTTGCTCGGTCATAGGGATACGGAAATAAACCCTATCTGCGGGTCCTTAAATAGTTCTCCGTCTTAGGAGGGCAGGTGGGAGGCAGCTCCATAATCACCGCTGACTCGGATGGCCACTGTGCCAAAGGGATGCAGAATGTGAGGAGTGTAAGTCAGAAGGCTGGGTGGTTGAATGTGGCCTGTGGGAGAGGGCAGGGCTTCTTACCTTCCACCGCATACCTGGCTTGAAAAACATGGGGTGGAGGGGCTGGGCGTGGTAAAAGAATGATATATTCAGAGATGGCAGTCTAGGCTCAGAGCGGTGACCTGAATTATAGACAAAGGGAAAAGAAACATCATTTATTGATTGCCTCAATATCCCCAGCATGTTGCCAGGCACTTCACATATGTCCTCTAAGTATTCTTCTGATGGCTTCTTTGACAAAAGAGGAAACTAAGAGGTCAGCAATGTGATCAATGTCCTACATAGCCATAAAAGAAGGCCTCTGGATTTGAATGGAGTACTGTCTGTCCCCAAAGCCTTTATGTGCCATTGTTTTCTGGGTTATTTTTTTTCGGGGTTGGGGGTGCTTAGGGGATTCCTCTCACTCAGCTCAGATATGTCTTGACAAGATGTAGATATTAGGGACAAGTAAAGTGCAATCTAATGTCTTTGTTCTAGTAGGAGGTCCCTAGCTGGGGTGGGTGGAATGCTGGTTGGACGCTACACTTGTAACCATAATGCTCTTTGCAGCGTCACAGTCAGACTAACTCCTTTCTATAGAGAAGAGACCGGAGTCACAAGTTGCCTGCTGGAGGCAGGTTCAGCTTGCTGTGGGAAGCTCTCTTCCTGTGAGCGCTCAGGGGAACCCAATATTTAATGACTCCTTAGATCTGAAGGTGCCTCTAATCTATTATCACCCTCAACATGACACTGGGGCTGTTTGTATGTTTTTCAGAAATTGGCTGCATCGATTCCTGCCCAACGTTAAACGTTGCCCGGCTGTCTGGGAGGCACTGAGGCGAGAGAAGACAAGAACCCATCAAAGACAGTGGAGTTTTTCTATGCGGGCGGCAGCCTTTGAGGAGACGCAGACTGTCTGCCCCACTTATTCCTTCTCTCCCCTGGCCTAGCACAATGCCTGGGCTTCCACTGTGAGCGACAGAGACCTTTCCGAGCCTGCGTAGCCTACGGAGACCATCCAACACCTTGGGCAGCAGCAGATGAGCCAACTGAGATGCCTGGGGGGAAAGGGCTTCATGAAGTCATCAGACAGGTACTGGCAGCTTTTTCAGCCCTTTAGCCCCAGGGCCAAGCACCTCCAAATTGCTCACTAAATATTTCTATATTTATTGATTGAGTCTTAAATGCACACTTTCAAAAGAATAGAATTGTGACACGAAGAGGGGAAGGTAGGAATTCTTAGTAGAGGGAACAAGTCTTAGAAAAGGTCTTAGAGGCAAGAAAATCGAGGCTGTGTTTCAGGACTTGGAAGTGGGAGGCAGAGAGTACAGGGTTCACGTAGGGCACTAATAAAAGAGGGACCCAAAAGACAGGTGAGGGCCACTTGCTGGAGAGCCCTGAATGCCAGAGTTGGGGCACTGTGCCTCTGCCTCTGCCCTGTCATCTGGTAGCCCCAGACCTTTTGCTCAGGATGGCATGCGTGACTTGACTTCTCGGGATACCTGTCATCTTCCTTGAATATGGCAACGTGTTTCATCCGTTCATTCATTAGCAACCGTTTTATGAGTGCCTACAGCATGCCAGGCACAGGACTAGGCTCTGGGGACCCAATAGGGATCGACACAAACAAGGCTCCTGACCTCGTAAAGCTTACATTCCTGTTGCATTTAACACCATAAACACAAATAAGTGAACAGCGTAATTGCAGATTGGGCTACACGCTCCGAAGTAAAGAAGCAGAATAACGCTTCTTTCTACCAAGTTGTGGGAGGTGCTTTAAATATGATAATCAGGGAAGGCTTCTCTAAGGAGGTGACCTGTGAACTGAGACTTGAAAAAACGAGATAAGCTGGCCATGCAGAGAGACGGGAAATGCCTGGCTCAGCTGGACAAAACTACATTTATTCGTATAAGACTCTAGAGAGAAAAGAATAAGATGAAAGAATCAGAAATGACCCAGGTTATCTCCGTCATGGATAAAAAGAAATGGGAGGATTATAGGAAGGGGTCTTGGGCACTGGACAAATAAAAAACATGAACAATCCACGCTACAATGAAAGAATAAAGTCCTTGCAATAGCTACGTTAAGGTCAACAGTTCTCAGACTTGGATGCACATAAGACTCATCCAGACAGTCTGTTAAAAAAAGCACATTCTTAGGCTTTATCCCAAGAGATTTGGAATATTTTTAAACAAACACCTCCGTTGGCTTTGAGGTCATCCTCAGAACACATTTGGAAAACCACTGAATTAGACGAGAAGGGAGGCCTGTGCAGCGGGGCACAGGTGGGGGATGACAGGTGTGGGGTGCCAGGGGAGGATGACTCAACGTCCTGCTTCCCTACTTCACCATGACCTGCTTGTATCTGGCTTTGTACCCAGATTGGCACGCTGAGTCATAATGAGAGCAGTGAATGCTACCACACTCGATTCTGGGAACCCTAGAACATTCCTGGGGACATCAGGTTGAAGAGTTGTTATGGGATGGAGGAACATCATTGCTAATGGAACCCCAGTGATACTCATCCCACCCACATTTCCCCCCGCCACATCCTCTCAGCTTCAGGTTAGAGATCGGTCCTGGCTTTTCTGGGAGGATAAGAAGTGCAACATAACGCATTTTCCGTGGGCTTGAGGTCCCACTGGACCAGCTGGATGTCATTGTTAGCAAGGCGTGGGCTGCTGAGGAGCGCTTCAAAGTAGGGCAAAGGCAGTGGCAAGACAATGGCTGTGTCATTCCAAACCCATCCGAGCAAATTACATGGGAAGCAAGCAAGCAAGAGTCATTATGACTTATATAAATATATGTTGCAGATTTCATTAAGATTAGGCCAGCTTTGCAGTTATCACTTGCTGGGTTGTTTGTCTGGTCCTTAATCTTCATTTGCAAATGCTGATTAGCCTCATAAAAGACTGCCGGTGGCAAGGAGTAACCCCAACTCTCACCTTGCTTTTTTTCTCTCCAGGACCTCTGCCAAGGAGACGCAGACCTGGGGACACAGCCTGGAAAAGACCTCAAAACGGATCTTCTCAAGGTACCTAAAGACCAAAGGGGTATAGACACCCCAGTACAAGAGCCTTCTCGAATCAGAGTCCTTCTTAGGGTGCCAGGCACGGCAAATGACCAGATGCCCACCTGCAGATGGGCACTCAGCCAGGGTGGTGGTGGTTTCCATGTCGGTCGGGCAGTAATTCAGCAATTCATTTAAATTCAGTTACTAAGCCAACGATGGCAGGCGGTAAGACAGACATCAGGGATACAAAGACAAAAAAATTAAAATGCTGAAATTCCTTGCCCTAAAGGAATTTACTCTGCCTTAAAGACTGGTGCACAAGCTTGATCTCAGGATAATGGTGGTGGTGTTGGGGGGGATGAAGTCATAATGCTTCTGCAGTTAGCGCAGGGATTTGGGGTTTATCAAGCAAGCTGAAGGTTTACGAGTCTTCTAGAAACACCATCTTCTGTTTTTCCAAATGAGGTCTCATTCAGAACCTCACACAATAGCTAGTGTCATCTTTCTAAAATGTCAATCTGACCATGTCACTCCTTGACTTAGGGCAAGGGACAGCAGACTCTCTATAGATGGCATGTGTTTTACAGTTTGCCGGTCAGACAGTCTCTGTTGGAACTAGTCAGCTCGACCCTTGCGGAGCTAATGAAGCCAGATGCAACGGGTAAATGAATGGTCACACCTGTGTTCCGTGAAGTTGTATTTACCAAACCAGGCAGCCTACCAGATTTGGCACGTGGCTTGCAGTATGCTCGGCCTGGGCCGAGAGTCACTCAGCGGCTCCCATCTCCTTAGCATGAGACCCCAGGCCTTTCACAGTCTGAATACCAGCAGCCAGTGGACCACCCTGTGCCCTCTCCCACCACATCCTCTGCCCCAGTCAAGGGGGACTTCCCCATGTAACCTGTGCACACCGCGGCCGTTCCCAATGCTGTGTCTTCGTATATTTATTCACCCAACCTGAACTGTTTTTCCTTTAAATCATCAATGAAATTCCTATTTGTTCTTCGTGTTCCAGCATCAGGGTCCCCTTGCTATGTCTAAATGTTTTGTCCCTCTCCATTTCCAATGATGAAATCAAATGCCCAAAGTGATGGTGTTGGAAGGTAATTGGGTCATGAGGGCAGAGCATTCATGAGTGAGATTGTGCCTTCAATACACAAAGCCCAAGAGAGCTTCCTTGCCCCTTCCACCATGTGAGGAAACACTGAGACGTCTGCAGTCCAGAAGCTGGCCTTTGCCCAACCATACAGGTACCCTGATCTCAGACCTCCACCCTCTCAAACTGTGAAAACTAACCTTCTGTTGCTTATCAGGCACCCAGTCTACGGTGTTATATACCAGACTAAGACATCCCTTGTCTCATTTTTGGGGGGAACACATGATTATTTTAAAATATTGATTACTTCTATGCTTCCCTACTCGAGCAGAGTTTGAGTTCTCGAAAGTAGAGACCATGCCTTTCTTCCTCTCTGGATCCCAGCTCCCAAGGCTAAGGAATGTGTGTTCAATGAAACACACCCCAAGAAATGGGAGGCAGTAGACTAAGGGCAAACACAGCTCTACCCCTGTGTCTTGCTGGTTCAGAAGTGTATGGTCCATTATAAGGAGATGTCACCGTCTTGGATGAAATGCACAACCTCTAATATTTAGCCCTGGTGTAAAGGCAGCTCTACCAAATACCTCATTTGTCCTGTAGCGCTGAGAGTTAGCCATTCTCTGATGTCCTGTCACTGTGGCTCCTGCTGCCCACTGTATTTCTTATCAGAGCTGTACATCTGCCTCCCAGCTTCCAAGCTGGGACATCCTCTCCCGGGAGCCTCCCTGTTTCCAGATTCCTCTTTCTTTTCTTTCTCCTCCATTTCCTCTTTCTTGTTTTCTTTCTCTATCCCACCTCAACTCCTCAACGCACACAGAATTATGGTGGGTCATTCAGTGCTTTTTATTTAGTAACTGGAAGTTTGGCCCAACACCATTAATTCAACACATATGTTTAAGATCCTTCCATGTATTTAGGGTATACCAGTAAAAAGGTAGAAATATTCCCACCTCTCAAGAAGCTCAGAGTTTATTGGGAGTCAAAGCAAGGCTATGGATTGGTAAGCGGTGCCGTACAAGGTATGGGTCATCGAAGGAGCAGCTTCTAAACCAAACCTGGGGTGATGGGAGGTAGAAAGTCAGGTCTTTCTCCCTTGATTTAGTGATGTCTGAGACAAAGCCTGAAGTAGGAGTTAGCCAGGTGAGCAGAAACAAAGAAAGCACTAGGCAGGAGGACAGAAAAGGCTAAGAGCTGAGAGGAGGAAAGAGCATGCATTCAGGGAACAGAGTAGTAATTCCAGCTCAGGGAAAACTAGAGCATGTTCAAAGTCCATGGCACGTTGGATTGGGGCTAATGTCACTATCCCAGGGGTGGCATCTGGTGAGTGGGGCCCCCGCAAAAATCTCAGCAAGAGGCAATACTAGGAGTCATTTAGGTGGAAGCCGTATAGTCCCAACCAACCTGGGTTAGAACGGGATGGGCTACAACCCAGGTCCTAAGCAGAGAGCCAGCAGTTCATGTATTCAAGAAATATAAGTGCGCCACTGTCGTGTGGAGGCAGATATAATGGTGAGACAGACGGACAGGGACAGGTAGCTGTACAGAAGCCCATCAAGCAGGCTGCAGGAGGTGTTGGGGGTGGGGAGCTCAGGATCAAGTTCTCGTAGCAGCGAGGGCACTGAACTGCCAATGAGAAAGTAAGACAGAATGAGGAAAATAGAGGAAAGGAAGACCCCCAGTGGTGGGAATCAGGGTAACAAAATTCTAGTTCCGGATGCCCTCACTGGTGCTCTGCAACCCATCTCTGCTCTATCCTGCCCGGCTTGGGTACTACCGGTTCTTGAGGTCAGGGGTACTCTGCATCATCACTGCTGTTATCTCAGTCTATAGTCAAATGGCCCTGAAGACTACAGCAGCTTACCTGGCCCAGGTGAGGGACCCAAAGCCCCAAAACAGTCTGACGGCAATGGGGGTTGATTTTGCTAGTGACATGGCTTTCCTTTCTTTCAGCATGTGGCTACCATTTTATCCTTTGAATTGGGGAGAGAGAAAAAAAAAATCCATCCACCATAGTCAAGTCCTTTTCACAGAGATTCTTTTTAACTTTCTTCTTTAACTTTCACTGTTCTCTCCATGCACACCTCGTAGAGCCCCCTTCTGAGACTTTTGGGCTCTGGAGTTAGAGTTCAGCCCTTAATTGGGCCTCTCCACACCAAGAACAGACAACAAAGGCTGTCTGCCAGAGAAGATTTACATATTCAGCAGCCCAGCTTCTCTTTCCTCTTCTCCATTCTAGACAGAAAGGGGGTACAGAAGCTTTGATGTCCTAGTGGTCTGTGGCCAGGAGGTGGAGAGATAAAATTGCTTTGTTGAGGACCCAAGGGAAGACCACGCTATGGCTGCCTGAGTCTTATCAAAAGAAAAACAGTTACAGCACTTTTTATTTTAATAAGTAATTCAGGGGGAAAAAACGTGTAAGTAAAACTATGAAATTAAATTTGCCAAATATGCTGAGAGTTGGTCCTTGGAGAAACTTTATCTCTACTGCGTAGTCAAACACATCAACTTTGGGGGTGCCTGGCAATTACCACGTGGCATAGATTGAATTTGTTCTCGTGTAGACAATATTATCTGGCACCAGGAATAGGAAACCGCAGTACATAGTTTAGTAAACACAATTCCAAATTGTGAAGAAGGCCTTCTGGGGGCCCTTCATGGATGTTGCAACAGGACCAGGCCAAATCTCCCCACTGATGAGCCGTGTGGAGGAGGCTGGGGAATAGGGGTGTGAGATAAAGAGAGCAGACATCCTCTAGTGCCTTTGATCAACTGGCATTTCTCGAAGTGGGGCTGGACAGATTGTGGAAAAAACTGAAATGTCCTAGTGTGCCATATCAATAAAGACCATAAAGCCAGTTTCATTTTCCCTGAAATGAGTTTTAGTCATTTGGGGGAATAATTTTCATTCACTTGCATGTATAAGGACAGACATGCTCACCTATCCAAAACTAGAATTCCACTTGGAAGAATGATATGGCATCGTCATGCAGCCTTCCACCAATTGCAGGCAAATGTCAAATGCTGTTAAAGGGAGGGTAATAGGGACGTGCAAAAAAGTTGCCCTGTAGGGAGAAGGTAAGACAGAAGGCCGGGACCTACTGTTCCTTTCATTGTTTTAGTTCACTATACTTTGGCCAGATGCCAGGTGCTGGGCATTGGCAGCCACCGCTCCGTTTGCCGAACTATGCCTTCAATACATGCTTCATTCCAGATGTGCACACATGGTCATTTAAGTACTGTGTTGCTACTCTGTACTGTGGACTACTAGTTTTCTATTCTCTAATGGTCACCAGGCCTTTGCTACCTCCAGCCCAGCCAGGTCAGAATTCCATCCTTAGGAGTCTAATGCCTGTAACAATTTCAGATACCAAATATTGTATTTGTCGGGATTTAGTTGCAAATGGCAGGGCTCCTTTAACAATTTTTTAAGAGATTTAATGCAAGGAATTATTGGAGGAACTAGAGGAACAGGCTGTAGAATTGGCTTCTAAGATTGATTTCTAGATAATACTGTAGAATTGGCTACCAGAGAAACTACTACCTCTATCCCAAAACGGATGCTGGAGGGCAAGAAGGCATTACAAGGACTCTTATGCCAGGGTCATATTGAGGCTGCAAGGTCAATACCAGCAACACAATGCCTCCGACGTTTTAATCTTCCCTGCCTACTTAGGTCTGATTCAAGCCTTGCCAAGTGTGTCTGAATGCAAAACCAAAACTGTATCCGAAATCTTAGCTGCAAGGGAGTCTAGGAAATGTCATTTTTAGTTTTCTAGTCTCTATAGCACAGAAGAAAGAATACTTGAAGGAAGTGGCCAGCAAATATGGAGGGAGCAACCCATAGTATTTACTTCCTCACCACCATGATTTTAATCCAAGTCCCCAAATTATGAATCAACTGACCAAGTATTTGTTGCGGTCTTTTTGGGCACAAAGCACCTTAGAGGGTGCAGAAATCTATGAGGCATGTCTAAAGTAAGATGTTCACTGATGTTGGATTAATGCACTGGAATGAAAACTTCCCTTTAAAGGGTAATTTTTTTGTAGCAGACATGGTAAGTCTGGCCTTAGACATTTTCTGGACCTCCTATTAGGAATGGCCTGTAGTTTGTGAACATACACTAATATGTGCATTTGAAAATCAGATTCATAATTTTAAACTCTTATCTGTCAGAGTACCAGCTTATGTTTACTGTGTGCCAGGCACTCCGCTGTGTTCTCTATAAACACTATCTTATTTCAATTGCACAAGAAATTACATTGTGAATTAGGTAACATTACTATTTCTCTTTTACTACAAGAAATAGAAGCTCAGAAAAATTAAGGTAGTTTCCCAATGTCGTACATTTCCTAAGTGTCAAGTAGGAAATGGGAACTGAGGACTTTGTGGGTTCGAAAACCATTCTCTTCCCATAACATTGCATTCCTTTCCTTAACGAAGACAATGGCGTTTTTCTCCTTGCCTCATAACTCCCCATATCTCTCAGGCTTGGATCCCAGGGCTTTTGACTCTTTCCAAATAGGGCATCCTCTCTTGGTGCCCAAAGATGTCTTTGACTAGAAGAAATTCAAGTGAATATCACCTAGGATCTACAACCACTCCTAGAGAGAGGAAGCAAGAATGTTCCAAATGATAGCTTTATTCTCTCATGCACTCAAAGCTTCCCCAGGTGGCTACTTGAGAAGGGGGTAATGATCAGCTACGTATAATAATCACAGGATGTATAATCAATAATTACCAAGATTTGTAAGGGAAAGTATGTTTGTTTAAAATTTAGACATGTTACTTCATTTGTATACCTTGGTAATATTTGGTTCCTGTTTGCATGTTACGTAGAATTTGTTCCCTCCTTCACTTTCTTCCTGGTACAATGTAACGTGGAGGTTGAACACATAAGCTCAGTTTGGTTTGGATTCCTGGCTCAGCCACTTATTAGCACTGGGGACTTGAACTAGTTACTTATTCTCTCTTAAGCCTCATTCTTCTTATGAGCAAAATGTTGATAATAATAGACATTTACCTGGCAAGGTTACTTCCAGAGTTTTGAACAGATTAAATCCGATAATCCATTGACATCATTGACATACTCTCTGGTAAATAGCAAACACTGAATAAATGTGAGATATTAATTTTTAATCATTTTCAAAACTCTGCGTTGAGCGCCCTGGAAGTTCTCACCTGTGCTAATTCAATAAACATTTTCTGAGTGTAGAGAATGAAAAAGGAGTCTGACATGGTCTCAGCCCTCCAGTGGTGGAGTTGACAGGTGTGTAAACAAATCCGTGGAAGTAAAAGTCTATAGCATTTATCTGCGGGACATATCTCTCCTGGCTATAGTGCAGGCAACAGTGAGTGGATATTTCTATTTGGCTCTATTGTCTGGGGAGACTTCAAAAAGGTGATGCTTGAAGAAACTCTAGAAAGATGGCTTCCAGAGGGTAGAAAGAAAGGGAATTCCAGGCAGAAAGAAAGTAAGAACCAAAGCAAGCTGGCATGAAGGGCACAGTAGGCAATGGGGTGTATCTCCAGCATGGGGTGGGAGGCAGGATTTAGAGTCTGCTGGGAAATCACCCTAAGCAGTCACGTACAATGTCAGCTAACATTGCTGTCAACCGTGTAAATCCAGTGCTCGTCATGGCCCAGTCTCTGCACAGAGTCACATTCCAGGAAATAGTCTAACTGCCAAGAGGTGATAAATGGCAATCAAATCTTTCCCAGCTGTCTTACTTCACAATGGCAAAGGGTAGGAATAGGGTTGACCCCAAGAATCCCTAATACTCTTTTCTAGGTTTGTGTCTCTCCCCAAAAACTCACCCGAGACACTTGCAAAATACCGTCTCTCTCCTCTCCAAGTCCCACCACGGAATTCCTTCGGTGCCGTGCTGCTCCTCCCCGCCCCCAGCCTCAGCCATCCCTCAGCACCTGCTGTGCTCACCCCTTGCTGGCCGGTCCACGTGGGGCTAACAAAGTTCTCCACCTCGCTGTGCTGTGGGACACCACAGAAAAGGCACTGATGTGCAGATGGAAATCCCATGGATTCAAGGCTCATAGAAAGAAGGCCTCGGGCAGCAGATGGTCCATGAGTTGGGCTTATGCTGTTTGAGAGAATTTGAACAGGTGGAAGAGGAGGAAGAGGCTATGTGGGGGGAGGAGGGTAGAGGGCAGCAGACTCAACATGGATACATCATCTCTAGCGTTGGGGACGGTTGTATTCACTTTCTCTCAGCATGCCCGTGGGGCAGGTTTTCTGAGAAATCACAGCCATTGGGAGATGGTAGTGGCCTTAAGTATTCTGTCATCTTGCCCATGGCTTTGGAGATGAGGTTAAGGCCCAGAGTCAAAAAGGATAAACAGATTTAAACTTCCAAAATTTACTTACCTGAGAATCACTTTTTTGACTGGTCTTACAATCTAGATTCATCACCGGCAGGAAACTGTCATGTGACCAGACCAGTCGTGGGCATGAAGGTGCGAGTACAATCACAGAAACGTACGCAATAGGCAGGTGTGTATTTGTGTGTTTTTTTAAAAGGGATTGACTCCTGGGGTAGGTGATTCAGGATTCACTTTACCAAGGTTGGAAGGGGAGGGTGGGGGGCAGTGCGGAATGAGAGTTTTCAGGGCTGGGACTATTTCTCATTCTACCTGGGCTCTGCCACATGCAAGTATTGTGGTGTTGGTCAAGTTACTTAGCCTCTCTGATCCTCAGCTCCCCAATCTGTAAAATGGAGTGTGTATGTAATTGCACCTTCCTGCCGGTGTCACTGTAGGGACTGATTGAGATAATGTACACACTGTACTTAGAAGCAGGACTGGCACTGAGTCCCCGCTTGGTCAGCGGTAGCTAATATTATTCGTTTTGTTGAACAAACAAATTTTGCAGGCGCAGTGCAGCAAAAACATTCTAATATGCTCAGTGTCCACTTCAATTTTATCTATTGTGCTTATCGTGTCTTCTGGGCCATGGTCAGTATTTACAGGCAAAGGGTTCTGTTGGCAGCACCAGCATTGATTGTGGGGCCACCTGGGGCCATTAGGCTGTCCCTCCCTCAAGATGGCCAAGCCACTCAGCCCTCAGAGGGACAGCAGGGCCCTGCCAAGTGTGCCTGGTGGTAGAGCATGTGGGCAGCAGGGCTGGCACAGCCTCCGTGCTGGCTAGGCAAGGTAAGCTGGCAGATGTTGGCTCCAACGCAGACGTTGCCCAGGAGAGAAGCAGCCACTGGTGTCAGAATTTGCTAATTGCATTGCCTCTTGGCCCAGCATTCTCACACAGCCCTGGAATCGCCCTTACAGTTAGAAAAGGACCCTTCCTGCTTCTCATTTTGTGGCAGTTTCTTTCCCAGGGACAAAGCCTGGCTCAGGGACGAGATTTGGTTTTCAGAAAAAGGCTCTTGTGCTCTGCCCAGTTTTCCAGCTGGGCTGCTCTGTAGCCTAGAAAGAAAATTAACTTGGCCAAGTTCACCTGGGGAGCCCACACGCTCAGTGGGACTGTTCCTTCCATTCGACATCAGCTTCTTCCATGAAACCATCTCTCTTAAAGGCACAGCACACTGATCCTTTTGTCCATTCCCTGTCAGAGAACTCACAAAAAGACATACACATCCTTTAATGCAGCATATTTAATATTTCTCCCTCTGTATTTCAAGCATGGCTATGTTTCACAGCAGGAAGGGATAGCCTTTGTATCAGAAATCTTGATTCCGAGTACTGGCTTTGCCACAACCATTTTGTGACCTTGGACAAGGGATTCCCCTTCTTGGGGTGCAGTCACCTTGTGTGTAAACTGTGGATAAGACAGCCTACCCCGACTCATTGCAGAGTTTAAAGGAGTTCAGTTATGTAAATTACTTGATGTTATGCCTAGAGCATTATAAATTCTCATTAAATGTCCCTGCTATTACTCCATGTAACTAGTTGCAGAATAAATAAAGTCACATCTCTTTTAATAATACAATTAATTTCTCAAGCTTTCCAAGAGGCCCAGAGTTTCCTACGAGGGCACCTCCGCTGCCCCTGCATGATCCAAGAATGCTTAATCAGCACAAAGGAGGCAGCTCTGCTGAAAAATGCTTCCCAGTGAGCCGGAGAATCCGTTCAGCGGGTGGGCCCCCATTTCCCATTGTTGCTCCATGCAGGATCGACATTGAAACCTGGGTGGCATGACCCGGTGAGCCTGTGTCTTGCTGCTCTGATACCAGTGCTGGGCCGGCAGCAGTTTTTCCAGGATGCAGAGATGGAGGGCAAGGCGCGCTCCATCCCAGTGGAATGCAGATCTGTAGTCCAGGAGGCCGCCATGGGCCTATTCTTCAGTTACAGGGACACTTGAACTGCAGTACAGTACTGGTAGTGATCCTTGTGTGGGGGGGCTGTAGCTGCTTAGCTCAAATTTATTGGTACCCGAGCTGGGAAAACATAACAGAGTCAGGCTGAGAGACTCAGAACACTGTAGTGAGGAAGTGTGCAGACTCAGAGGCCAGATGGCCTGTGTTCTAATGCGGATGCCTCCTGTGCACCCTCAGGCAATTTACTTGACCTCTCTGTGCCTCCACGGCCCCATCTGAAAAAGGGAGGGAGGGGTCCTAATGGTAATGCCTAAGGCAGTAGGAAGCATTAAATGGTTTGAAACATGCAAAGCACTGAGAACAGTGCTTGGCATATACAAAACACCATAAATGTGAGCTCTGTAAATATGATCTAGCACTACTTATCGGTGTGGCAGGTCATTCCGTCTCTCCAACGTGGGCTTTCTCCAGTGTAAAATGCAACAGATGGAAGTACAACCCTATTCGTCGTCATGAGATCAGGTTTCCAGTCCCAACCTGCCCCTAATTAGCTCTGGGAATCGTGCCTCCGGATTTTCTCCCACAAAACAAGAGGGCGGGATCAGATCATCTTTTAATCCTGTTAGTGTAAAAATAGATGTTTCCGTTGTCTTAGTGTATTGCTGAGTACAACTCAGTACCCGTGATCCTTTAAATCCGGAATGTCCTTTTTATCGTTTCCATATGATTACGATTAATTACTTCATGGGGTTGTATCAAATGGGAACATGCATAAAGTCTCAACAACCCTGTGAGGGAATATCAGTGACAAGAACCGCTAACATTGTTTCCATATTTACCATGTGCCAGGTCCGTGTTAAATACTTTACAAGCTCTACTTCATTTAGTCTCCGCAGTGGCCCTTGGAGTTAAATCTTAGCCTTATTCCTGTTGTTCAGATGAGGAAACCAAGGCTCAGAGGTGTAAGGAACATGCTCAGTGCTACACAATTAGTGAGGGAGCTGGGGCTCAGGGATGGGCCTGTCTGACCCGTAGGACATGACTGCTTTGTGGACAGGCAGTTACTAATGAACGCGCCTCACAGAGGGTGATGCTGAGACTCAGCCAGCAAATCATATGCCCAAGTTCACGTATAAGTGAGCGGCACGGCCAAGACAAAAATCCAGACTTTTTGTCCCCCATCTGGAGTGTGCTGTACCCTGCAGCCTCTCACACCCGCTTGCTTGTGCAGTCCTTGGATACAAATGAGAGTTGATTCGCATTCATTTCCAGCTAACCAGTGGATGTACGTGCTCTTTGCTACACACTTCTAACAATAGCATCCTCGTGCATATATGGTCCAGGCTTCGGGGACCTCTCCTCTCTCTCTGACTCACTGTCTGGCCCTGGGAAACGAAGATAATACCCCGTCGGTGAGCATATCAGAACCAACACCAGCGAGGGCCACAGTGAACGCTGGTGGGATGTGGCAGATGTTACCGCTTAACTAGTAGCGAAACGCGAGACCGAGTTCTCTAAGTGCAGCTGACACAACCACCCAAGATGAAACACACCACAGTAAATCTCAGGGTCGGCAGCAGTTTCACGAGGCTCTGAAGAGAATTCTCTAGGCTAATTAAATGTGGAATGATACATAAAATGAGTGCTACCCCATGGCAGGGAGGGGAAAGGTACTGTGCCCTCTCTTTTTAGTGGATCTGCAGTATTGGAACATCTGTCATTTTGGGTACCAAGTCTCAAGCAATGTCCTTGAAGGAGAAATCCAGGTAGGAGGCTCTACTGTGAAATAGAGGATAAAGATTTTGTTGGAAAAATTAATGACTTCATTAATGAAAGATAACTCATAGAGCTGAAGGGCCAAAGACGAGGCTTAGCACATATCTTGTTTCCCCCATAATAAGACCTAGCCGGACAATCAGCTCTAATGCATCTTTTGGAGCAAAAGTTAATATAAGACATGGTCTTATTTTACTATAAGACCCGGTCTAATATAATATGATTTAATATAATATAATAATATAATACCGGGTCTTATATTAATTTTTGTTCCAAATGATGCATTAGAGCTGATTGTCTGGCTAGGTCTTATTTTCGGGAAAACACTCTCTAATCCTTAGTTTTCTTGTGTATACATTTATTTGCAGCATTTTTTGAAAATTAGGTGAAACCTACATAAAACAATTCAGTAATTACCACATCCATTTTGATACATTTATGCATTTTGACCATCCAAATGCAACACACAGAAAAGTTGCTTTAAACCATATGTATCATTTCTTCATGCTTTCCTTCAACGAACCTGAGTTTTGGAGGAGCAGGGCTGGTCTTCCCGTCAGATTGAAGGGACCATGCCAACCAGCCTGGAAAAGCAGGGTTCAGCCTGAGCACAGGAGGGCATTACTTAAGACTGAACACCTCTGCTCTGGGGAACTGTACTAAGGTGGGAATTTTCCATGTTGACGTTAATTGTCATCTTGGGGCCAGAGAGTAAAGTCACATTCTCTGGATGGGGTAGGGTTTCCCTGAAACGAAGTGACAGTCCAACTGCCAACCTGATGTGAAGAGGCAGAACTGAGGTGGAAAGTGAGGATGCAGAAAGTGGGCCTTGATCTGGGTGGGAAGAGAACGTCTTCTTCCCTCTGAACCACCAAGCACTTGGGACCTCAGGGCTGGGAATGGAGACACGTCCAAGGACACGCTGATGGAGGAAAGTGTCCACGGTCCGCTAACCTGTGGAGACAGCCTAGAAGCTAGTCCAGGAGGCACCCAGTGAAGGGTTTCATTGGGTGGGTCTGGGCCTGTACAGCCACATCTCATAGGTACAAAGTCCATAACATGCTAGTGAAATTAATGTAGATGTGCGTTTTGCAATATTAATGTAAATGTGATGATAATGTGATTCCTCAGCTAGGAAATCCAGAAAAGCTACCACAGATGCTTACATTTCTTTTTATTTCATGGGAGTTGAGAACTGTGTGACAGACACAGTTTCTGTGATCACACTGACTCCTTGAAAGCTCAGAGGAAATTTTTTGATCAAGTGCAATATTCATTGAAAAATGTTTACTGAGTGCCTACTTTCAATGTCTGTTTCCTTTTAGAAAAAAAATTGTTTCTAATTTCTGCTCTCTGCTCTCCTGTAAGATGCCTGAAATTCTTTCTGAAACAAGGCAGGCTGTAATGAAACTGTGTGATACCACTGTCAGAGGATGCTGACACCATCTTAAGATGCATTAATCATCATGTCTCACATTCGCATAGTTTTATAGTTTACAAAGAACTTTTACATCCACTATTTCAAAGTGTTGCATAGCGTGGAATTTACCCAGGGCTCGAGTGGTTTTCCCAGAGTCACACAGGCTGCACTGTCCAGGAGTAGACACATGAATAAAATCTGGTTTCTGTTGCAGAAGTGGAAGGATTGTAGGGCAGCCAACAGGATTCACTACAGCCCCCTTCCCACATCCTAACAGCGTTGGAGCCCTGGACGTGGGCTCAGTCAGTCACCATGTTTCATCATCCTGGAGCCATGGATTGTTAGGTTGTAATCCTGTCCAGTCAGTGTAAGCCTCATGACTTTTGCTCCGCTGACTGGAATAAAAGCTCTTTCTCTCTTCCTCTATACAAGGGTGGTGTGAGGCTGGAAGGCTCTAGAACTGCTCTTGCCATTTTTAATAATTACAAAGGAAAAGCAGTCTTTTCCTTTGTAATTACTAAAAATTACAGGAGGGTGCTTACACCCAGAAGGTGTCAAGGCATAGAGCATTGACAAGAAATGGGACAGAACTCTAATGACGCTATGGATCCCTGACTCAGACTGTACCTGGAACTCACCCTTACACTGAACTTTTCAATTACTGAGATGATCAATTCTCATTATTTTTAGATACAACTTCAGTCGTGCTCTCTGTTTCTTGCAATATGAAGAAACCTTACTGACATAGCAGAATCCAGTTCAGTCAATTGAAAATGTCCCTAGTCATCAGAGCTGTCTCCAGAATGAAGCAACCCTCCTCCTGTTCACTTGTGTCTGCCATCACTGGAGGTGTTCATGCAGAGAGGGGCCGACCATCTGTCCAGGATGCTTAGAAAGGAATTCTGCATTGGTGGGAGGCTGAAAATCCACCTTCTAAGAACACTTCCAATTCCAGTATGCTTATTATACCCCGATCAAGCCAAGATGAAAATAGCAAGTGCACTAAAACCTGTATAGGAGAATCTAAATCAAAGTCACATGGATGAAAGATGAGCGTCTTTCCTCTGAAGCAGAACTAGAGAAGAGGCATGATTCATTTATTTGTTCTTTGATGCATTCATTTATTCTTCCATTTACTTATTTATTTAACAGACGTGCATTGATGTCCAAATATGTGATAAGCACTAAAGATACAGGAACAAAGAATAAGCAAGAGCCTGTTTTCATGGAACTTCCGTTCTAGTGGTCATGCTATAGTGGAAAGACCCGGGCTTTGGATTCTGAGATATCTCAATGGCGGTCATGGTCTCTACTGCACATGTAACCATGGGCTGGCTTCTCGCGATCTTCAATTTCTTCATTGGTTAAATGGGAGCTCTAACACCTACCTCATACAGTAGCATAAAGGTTAAATGAAATAATACATATATGTAAAATATCTAATAAAGGCCAGGAACAAAGCAGTTAGTCAATAAATGGTATTTCCCTTGTATACTTAGAGCACTAATAGCCATGGATTAAAGGGAAAACACCAACATTTCACCTTCTGCATGACCTTCACAAAGTTCAGACATAGTTCAAGTAGAAGGTCATGCAGAACTCTGGAAGAAATTGATCTAAAATGGATCAGGGCAACATAATTTGAATGAGAGACGTGCAAAGTGTCTAAGCTCATTTATTTATTCATTCTTTCAACAAAAATGTATGGAGCATCTTCACTGAATTAGCAACTGTTCTAGATGCTTGGGACCTAGCAGTGACCAAAACAGAGAAGTTTCTTCCCTCACAGGGCTTAGGTTCTACTGAGGATAGAAATGCAAGAAATAAAATATAGGGGAATTGTCATCATGCTGCACGGCACGAACTGCTACATAAGTGGTGTTGACACCGGGTGCTGAGGAAGTAGGGAAGAAGGAGACGGATCCAAGGGTTTGGGTAGCCAGAGAAGACTTGAGGAAGAATTCCGGGAGCTGGAGCTAACGGAGGACGTGCTAGCCTCCTGTGGTGCTCCTTAGCAAAAGGGACACTGCGATGATGACATCCATATTTGAAAACTCTGCCAAGTGATTGCAGGCCAGGAGGATGTTGATGAATTAATGCATAAAATTGTGGGGAATAGTGTCACCTTATAATTGAGTCAAAGTATTCAAATCCAGACTTTACTACTTAGTAGATCACTAAGGGCAAGTTGTAACAGGTCATAGAGTTAAAGTGAGGATTAATTGAGAGAAAGCCTGTAAAGTACTCAGCCCATAGCAAGCTTGCAATAAACAATAATAACAATAATAATTATTATTACCATGATATCAAGGTACATTTACCAGGTGTATTCATTTTCTATGCCTTCTATAACAAATTACCCAAAACTTAGCCACTTAAAACAACGCCCATTTATTAACTCACAGTTCTGTGGTTCAGAAATCTGTATGCACGTAGCTGAGCTCTCTGCTCAGGATATCACAAGGCTGAAATCCTGGTGTCGGCTCAGCTGAGCTCTTATCTAGAGGCTCTGGGCAAGAATCCACTTCCAAGCTCACCTAGATGTTTGGAAGAGTTCAGTTCTTTGTGGCTGTAGGACTGAGGTCCCCATTTTTTTTGCTTCCAGGGGCCACTGTCTCTTCCTGGAGGCTGCTCACATAGCCCCTCCATCTCCAAACCAGCCACATTGCATCACGTCCTTTTCACACTACGAATTTCTCTGATTTCCTCTTATGCCACCAGCTAGGGAAAACTGTGTTCTTAAAGGGCTCACGTGATTATATTAGGCCTACCTGAACAATCTCTGATCTCAAAGTCACCCATAATTATACCAACAAAATCCCTTTTGTTTTGTAATCTCACATAGTGTGATACCTCATCACATTAACAGGGGAAGAAATTATCTATGGCAGAAGAGCTTTGGGAACCATCTTAAAATTCTGCCTACAACACCATGTAAGGACTTCTCAAGGAACTAATTTGTGTGATTGCAGAGGGTGGTGGGGAAAAGAAGCAAACTAGAAAACGGGAGAGCTAGGATTTGGGTGGCCATGTTGAAGTCCTATTCAGTTAGCGCCTAGCCTTTCTCAAACATGTCTCTGGACAGCTGCCTTATTTTATAATAGTACTTGAGTAGCCTATAATATTCCAAGTCAGTTATATGGGTCCACTGATCAATCTGCTGAGATTGACTTGGGTTCCTAGTATATCACCAATGTACTTGTTATGCTTCCAATGTTAATTTCAGACATGATAAATGTGGCTTCTTTGTCTCCATCCAAGACATTGAGGAAAAGATTATGTAGAATAGAAATAAAAGGGAGCTGGTCGTCTAGCCCTGGGGACTTCCTCCAGGTTCACAGGAACTATTCATCACCATCCTTTGGTGACAGTTATATACCTCCATAATCATCTTCTGAATTTTGCTGGCATCAGAACCTATGCTCTGCCTTTACTCCTTGAATATCCTGAAGTATGTGATCCATTTCTTGATGAAGTCTAGTTATCTCTTTTCACTGCCGGTCCCTCATCTCCACTTCCCCAACCCTGACTCCATTTACTTCAACATCAGACATCAGCAGCCTTGGACTGGATGTTGGCAAGTTTTAGCAGTATTATGGTGTGTTGGTAAAACATTGTCACAGATGGTTGCAGCAGGACAGGAGGTAAATTGTAAGATGTCACCTGGAGATGAAAGAACTAATTACAGACCACACCATACATGCTGTGGGTTCCACTGGCTTATGTGGAAAGAATGTGAAGGCTACTGTGGTTCTTATGTTGCCACAGCAGATGAAGCCAGAGAAAAATTGTTTTCTGTCTTTTTTATTGGGAGTCTGTTTTGAATCCTGGTTGGGTTGCAGAGGCCCAAGAAATTCCGGGTATATGACACATAAGGATCACAGTATGTGTCCCACAAAGAAATTATGTGAGGATAAAAAAAAGATCATGTGTTTAAAGTTCAGATACAATTCATGGACCACGAACAATAACAGTAACTTACTTAGGCCAAGAGACTTATGCTCATTTAAAAAATGAAATGTGTTCTTTTTGAGTAACGTTTTACCCATTTTTAGTTTCTAGTACCCTGTTGACTAATATTTGCCCTTTCTCTTTGATTGAGATATTTTCTTAAAAGAAAATAGAACAAAGAGAAAAAGTAAAGAGTATGGCTTCCTCATTGTTACCTCAAGATTTTACAATGGTCCTCAAATGCTCAGGTTCCCTCTTCCTTCCATGTCTTCTTATTCCAAACGTATCTAAAAAAGCCCCTTTTGGCGAGTGTGATGCTAGCTCAGGAAGAGACAGACAGATCGATGGAACAAAATAGATGGTCCAGAAATATATTCCAGTATGTATGAGAATTTAATGTATGATAAAGGAGACATCACACATCAATGAGAAAAGGAAGGATTGTTTAACAAATGGTGCTGGGACCTCTGGGTAGCAATTTAGGAGGGAAAAAAAAAATCAATTTTAGGCTCTTACTTCATATCATGCCGAGAAATCAATTCCAGATGGGTTAAAGAATTAAATATAAGAAATATCAAATCTTTGAAAAACTAGAGAAAAAGGAGAAGTGAATAAGAATTCAATCTCCAGCGGAGTAAGAACTTTCCAAGCTTACAGAGATAGAATAAAACACAAAGGAGATCGACAGATTCAGCGACTTACAATTTAATTTTTTAAATCCTGACACACAGACATGCAAAAGCTAAAGTCAGACTTGAAATAACAGCTGCAGCAAATATTATCAAAGTGTTAATTTTTCTATAAATGGCTCATATCAATCAATGTAAAAGAACACTAAGACCTAGATCAATAAATGGGCAAAGACACAGAAGATCACCCATGAGGAAAACATATCCGAATAACAAAAGTGGGAAAAGATAGATGCTCACTAGAAATTAAGAACACAGTATATTTTAAAAATAAAGTATGAATTTAAAACCACAGAATTGGCAAAATTATTTTAAAATAAGAATATCCAGTGCTGGTGAAGGTGTAGAGAAATGATCACCCTTCCCTACTGCATGGAGTAGTGTGAATTTGGGTACGACTTGTGCGCAACATTTTCACAATTTGTCCTAAGACACTTGCAAAGATTTCAGATCATCTTAAGCTGCATTTTCAATTTTAGGAATCTCAGCTAAAAGTTATTTTTAAATGTTAGAGCGAGGAGAGAAACAGAAGAAGGGGAGCCATTAACAAGAGATTCTCTGCAGCACACTTTAAACTAATAAATAAGTAACATTAGTAACAAGAGGGAAACTGAGTTCATTATGATATATTCACCCAGGCTGTAAATGGTGTTACTAGGTATGTCAGTCAGGGTTCCAGCAGGAAACAGACGATGAATTCAAATTAGAAAAATGTGAAGCAGGTTCAGGAAAGAAACTGTTCACAGGGGCATGGACAGCGGATAGGAAAACGTAGGGTATGGCGTTAGTAAAAGAAGAGCTGTGGCTAGCTACAAGCCGAACGAGGCGAGGGAAAGGCAACGGCCAGAATTTGCAAGGATTGACTACATGAACTACCCGTTCATATGACTATATAAACAGGTACACCTTGAGAGGAGCTGTGGACATAGCCATCCTGAAGCCACCCCACAGGGGAGGGAACCAGGGTAATAAACGTTCTAATAACCTTCCCCTTCAGCTCCCCAGGAACTTTCCAGAATCCCCCACTGGTTAGCGCTAGTGGAAGCTGGAGGACAAGCAAGCCGTTTGATGGCATCCACACAAATCAGCCTTTCAAGAAACAACAGAGGGAAAGGAGGCATTAACAGATCAGGAGAGATCGAATGAAGACATCCAGTACCATGGAGAAAAGCAGGGTATAAGTTTGTCCTTATGGTATGAACTAAATATTAATCTTTTTAAGAAAAAGAAGAGGTAAAAGAAATGCACTAGAATACTAAATTTCATGTTAGGGCCCTAAGACTATTAGTAAATTGTCCCTTTCTTCCTATTTTCCAAATGTGGGGGTTGTTAAACTAGGTAATGAACTATTTTCTTCAACCTTTGCATCTCGAGCGCAGAGCATATTATCTGGTACAGGGCAGGCATTTAATAAAATTTACAATATCAGTCCTATTGTTGTCCTGTTGTTGGAAAAATTTTATCTCCAACTCAAGAGATGCACAGACCCCATCCCTTATCACATCATTCCATAGTGGTGTTAACTCACTTTCACCTAATATTTAAAATGTTTGCCATAGCCAGCATCTTTCATATTGAGGTATCTGGGGTCAGGGAGGAGGTAAAAAGAGAAACACGCCATTAACTGAAACATACCTCATTTCCTGCCTCTCACTGGCCAGTTGGTCATCATAGACACCTTCTTCCACCTATTTTTCCATTTCCCTTACATTGTATCAGTACCTTAGGAAGAGGGGGACCCTGACCATTTCAGTGGGATCTGAGTCTTGAGAGGTCTTGTTTTATTAGGTTGCCACAGTTTTCCACTGACCAAGAGTACTGGGCAAGGAAGTTCTAGGGTGCATCTCAGTAATTCTCCTGCATTTTAAACATGGCCTTATTGTGTAGCAGCAACCCAATTTCCTATGGGAATTGAGTCAATCATGCTTGTAAGTATAGGGATCCCTTCTTTTCCTGTTGGTCTCTTAACATAAAGAGTCCAAAAAAGCCAGAGAACAATCTTGGCTTACAAATCATTAGAACCATGGCTGTACTTGCTGGAAGCATTACTCCTTGGGTAGTGGTACCTACAAGCCCACCAGGCTGAAGGTTGCCAGGACAAGAAAAAGTTCTTCAAATGGGTTACTGGGCATAATAGTATGAGAGTCTGTTCCCACCTTGACCTTGACCTATGCATTCTGGCTATGTGGTTTAGCTGCTGGTTTATGGTGTTTATCACATCCTGTAGGATGGTACCCCCACCCAGGGCGTGGCTCCCACGTGGTGTAATAATTGAGACTTTAATAACCATCATTCTATCAAGCCAGTTGCTTCTGTGTAATGGAGAAACTGGCAAGAGCAGTGAAGATCATGAATGTGAGTCATGAATACACTTTCTTTGCTATCAAATGAGTTTCTCAGTCAAAGGACATGGTGTTTCAGGTATCACGGTTTAGATAAAGCAGAATGTAATTTTGAACTAAGAACATTGGTGCTAACAAGGCAGTTGGGGCAGGGAAGCCAAATGTAAACTTGGAATTTGTGACACTCCCCCTTAGAACAAATGGTCACCCTATCTGTGAAGGGAGGGATGCCGTGATACTAACATTTTAACAAATAGCTGACTGGTTCCCCCTGGAATGATGCCATTTCCAGGGCTTAGAGTTGGCCTCTGAGCTTGACAAGTTAGACAGTCAGGTCAGCATCGACGAGAGGAAGTCCTTGATGCTGAGGACCACCGCTGCTGCCACGCCCACTTTGCATATGGACCCGCTGAGCAAGCCCCAGGGTGTCTGGGGACTGACATCCACAAAACATTCTTGACCATTTGACTTCTCAGAGCTTCCTCAGCGACGGATGCCCTCAAACAGGAATTGATATAAGATATAAATGTCTCCACTCTCTTTACCTATTCGGGAGGCCCAGGTCCATCCCTTCCTTACAGATCTCTTTGTCCCAGTCTTCCAATCCAGTTCTTTCCCTCAAGCAGCCACCCAGCCACCAGCCACTGCTTGTGTACCTGTGTAGATTGGCAGCTCAGACCATCTTTCCTTCCCTGTGAGTTGGACAACCAGATGTAGTGCCTGAGGTTCTTCCCCTGGGATACTTTCCTCCACTGCTCTCTTTTAGAGACATCCCAGAGTAAGACTGCAATGCCGCAGCCATCCACTTCCAGCTTAGGCTCTCACATTTTGCAGATCCGTCATTAAACCAGGCCACACTTTTCCCTCCACCTCACACTGGTCGTAGGGACCTCTTCATGAAGTCAGAGGTGTGAGTGGAGGAAGAGGCAGCAGAGCAGTAAATGAAGCTTTAGAGCAGTCTTACCATCTGTGAGTGCAGTTTACTTGTATCTTCCAGAACAACTCAGGCGTGGTCCCATATATTCCACTTATACTTTGTAATGAAATACTACTGTATGTGCCAATTTTATGCTTCAGTGTATCAAGTAACATCAAGGTCATGATGAGCAGGTCAGGTCTCACAGTACTTGGTATCTCGTGGTTACACATTAGGTTTCTACTGGGTTCCAGTAGCTGCTATTCAGACAGAGAATAATTGTAACAGAAGAAGTCCTCATTACAAACCCTAGGAGTCAAGCACCTTTTGGGGCTTGCCAGAGGCTTCATACAGTGTCACTGTTTGCTATAGATGTTTCTCATACCACTGGGCCTGCAACATCAAAAGGCTCTGTAATGCTTTGCATTACAGACTGGACTTGACACAGAGCTTGATTTGGCTCTAAGTCCCATTCGAAACTGTCATCATTATGAGTTACTCGATCAATGGGTCAAAGGAGCATGACCAAACATGATGTATGTTGTCTACAATAAGCAAAAAGACCCACCAATAGCTGTCCTTCTTTCTTTGGGACATGCTGAAAGTCAAGGCAACCAGGCTCTGACTTCAGTGGCCTAATGCTGATACGCATAGAGCTTTCGGACCTTAGAAACTCCATCCGTGTGACAGGCATTGGAAATGTAACAGGATTTACTTTCTACCTTCTGACACAGCCATGTCTTAATAAGGTATGTGGGGTGTTTGATGTTTCCTGCTAGCCATAGCCAGTTAACATAATGCCATCAATGTGACAGGCCAGGGTGATATTTGGTGGGTTATGAGAATAACTGTGGCCCCTCCAGATACAATGACAAAGGCCAAGAGAGCTGACGTAGCCCTGGGTCGAGGCAGTAAAGGTACCAGCTAAGTACACACAGGCTGACTGTGACTCTGCTTACTACCTGAGATGGGGCAAAAAGCACTTGCTCGGTCATATCTATGTGTGCTAGGGACTGGGTTGGGTTGTTCCAGTAAAGATGCAATTTCGAGAACTGTAGCCGGGAGTAGCAGCACCACTTGATTAAGTTTGTGATAACCTGCTGTCATCCTCCATGACCTAAATGCCTTTGGAGCAGCTGAACAGATGAGTTGAATGGGAATCGAATAGGGATCATTACTCCTGCAATCTCTGAAATCTTGGCTGGAAGCAGTAATTTCTGCTGTATGTGATATTGCTTTGGTTTTCTATTTTGTTCTGAGGGTAGATGTCAGGTCACGTCAGTTACGAGCCTTTCACTTGACCTTGACCCTTCCAACTGCCATAACCCTTACTCCAGCAATTCTGCCAGTTTCTAAATGTCTAAATATATATATTCTATTATATATATTATATATAATATATAACCTAAATATATAGTGTGTAAGTTTGCCCTAATTATATGATTAAGATTAGTAATAGATATTGGGGGGGGGATGGTATAAATAAAATAAAACATCTGTTTTTGTTAGATTACAGATGGTTTTGCTACCTTCATAAACCTATTTTTCGAATTGGGGTAGGAACTAGATCATAAATTCATTAAAAATAGGCACTGTGGCTTTTAAATAAAGCTCTTAACCCCCAGTGTCCAGTATGGTAACTTGGAAATAACAAGTACTTACTTGATTTTAGAAATAATAAAAAATACAAAACGTGCACTTGGAAAATGCAAAATGCATACCTTTTCAAGGGCATACAGAAACAAAAAAACTTCAAAAATTAACAATAGGCTGGACCATAAAGAAAGTCTCCACAAATTTAATGGGCTGAACCCATACAGAGTAGGTTCTCTGAGCACAGAGGAAATGAACTTGATATTAGTAATAATAGGACAACTGGAAAATCTCAACATGATTGGAAAGTAAGCAGTATGCTTCTACATAACCCTTGTGTCAAAGAAAACATTCACAATGGAAATTAACTGAATGATAATGAAAATAATTTCCATACTTAGAGGGAAATTTATAGCTGTGAATACATCTGTTAGGGGGAAAAAAAAAACTCTGAAAACCAGTGATCTCTACATATCCTTCTCAAAAGATTTACCCAAGACCAGATTAAACCTAAGAACACATAAAGAAGAAAATAATATATAAACTTATGAAATATATCTAATGTGTACATGGTTGCGATTTGGTGTGGTCTACATTATGAAGGGATTCCCATATCTAGTTAACTAACACGTCCATCACCTCACATATTTATCTTTCTTTGTTTTGGTGAGAGCATTTAGGTCCTACTCTCTCAGCAAATTTTAATTATATAATGCAGTGTTATTAACTATAGTCACCATGTTTTACATTACATCTTCAGACCTTATTTATCTTGTAGCTGAAGGTCTGTGCCCTTTTATAAACCTCTCCCTATTTCCTCCACCCCCAGACCCTGGCTACCACTTTTCTACTCTCATTTCTGAATTTGACTTTTCTCTTTCTTTCTTTTTTTCTTCCTTCCTTCCTTCTTTCTTTCCTTTTTTCCATCCTTTCTTTCTTTCTTTTTTTTAGATTCCACATATAAGTGACATCATGTAGTATTTATCTTTCTCTGTCTGGTTTATTTCACTTGGCATAAAGCCCTCAAGTTTCATCTGTGTTGTCACAAATGGCAGGATTTACTTCTTTCCCATGTCTGAATAATATTTCATTATCTATCTATCTATCTATCTATCTATCTATCTATCTATCTATCTATCTATCAATCAATCGATCTATCTATCTAGAGCTCACATCTTTTTTACATCCATCAATGGACAGTGAGGTTGTTTTGTGGCCTAACATATGATCCATCCTGGAGAAGTTTCCATGTGCCCTTGAGAAGAATTTGTATTCTGATGCTGTTGGATTGAATGTTCTGTAAATATCTGTTAAGTTCATCTGATCTAATGAACAGTTTAAATCCAATGTTTCTTTATTGATTTTCTGTCTGAATGATCTGTCCATTGTTGAAAGTGGGGTGTTAGAGTCTGATACTACTATTGTATTGCTGTCTGGGTATGTTAATATTTGCTTTATTTTTTTAGGTGCTCCTATGTTTGTGCATAAATATATCCTCTTGTTGGATTGATCTCTTTATCATTATATAATGACCTTCTTTGTCTCTTTCTATATTCTTGGCTTAAAGTCTATTTGTCTAGTATAAGTATAGCTACTCAGCTTTCTTTTGGTTTCCATTTGCATGGACAATCGTTTGCCATCCCTTCACTTTCAGTCCGCTTATGTCCTTAAATCTGAAATAAGTCTTTCATTGGCAGCTATAGTTGGGTCTTATTTTTTTATCCATTCAGCCACTTTATGTCTTTCGAATCGAGAATTTAATCCATTTACATTTAAAATAATTATTGATAGGTATGGACTTACTGTTGCCATTTTGTTAATTAAAATCTGGCTGTTTTGTAATTCCCTGGGTCCATTCTTCTCTCTTGCGCTCTTCCTTCGTGATTTTCTAAATTTCTGTAGTATTATGTTTAGTGTCCTTTGTTTTTTGTCTTTTGTGTGTCAACTATAGGTTTTTGCTTTGTGATTATCACAAGGCTAAATAGAACACCTTGTACTTATGATAGTCTGTTGTAAGCTGTTTACAGCTTGACTTCAAACGTGCACCAAAACTCCACATTTTAACTCTCCTCCCCCACATTTTTTTTTTTTTATGTCATAATATACATCTTTTATCTTGTGTATCCATTAGCAAATTATTGTAGTCATAGTTATTTGTAATACTTTTCTCTTTAAACTTCATCATACATTTATAAGTGATATACCTAACACTATTACATCATTAGAGTATTCTGAATTTAACTGTATATCTTACCAGTGAGATTTATACTTTTATGGTTTCCTGTTACTAACTGGTGTTCTTTCCTTTCAGCTTGAATAAGTCCCTTTAACATTTCTTATCTGGCTGGTCTAGTGGTGATGAATTTCTTCAGCTTTTGCTTGTTTGCTTGTCTGGAACACTACCTCTTCAATTCTGAAGGACAACTTTGCTGTGTAGAGTATTGTTGGCTGGCAGTTTTTTCTTTCAGTGCTTTGAATCATGGCACTCTCTTCTGACCTGCAAAGTTTCTGCTGAAAAATCTCCTCAGAGTGTTATGGGGGTTCCTTTGTATTAGGTTGGTGCAAAAGTACTTGCGGTTTAAAAGGTTAAAAATAATTGCAAACACCTCAATTTTCACCAACCTAATACATAAAAAGTTGTCTTTCCCTTGCCACTTTCAAGATTCCTTGTCTTTACATTTTGACAATTTAATTATATTATGTCTCAGTGTGTGTCTCTTTGGATTCATAATTTTGGAACCTCAAGAGATTTTTGAGAGGGCAAGACAATGCTAATATGTATATCAACCAGTAATATGTATAACAAACAATACTAGATACTGTGGCAAACCCATCACTGATCACTTGTAAACTCTGGATAATATACTAATATCTATATTTTTTATTCCATCAGATGTTATCTATCCTTTTTAAATCATTCTTTCTTCTTTTCTTACCTGTCAACATTTTTATCTTTATTTTACTTTTATATTGTCAAAAATAATAATATTTAAATTTTTAAATTATATTTATGTCTTCAATGCTTTGCCTATAGGTTGATCCTAAAATACAAAAATCAATAAATGTTTTTAATATTTCTAGGACTTTGAAAATATTTTTCACTACAGAACTAAAAATTATTGTGATTACATTTCTTTTTCATGGTGCTTTTACTTTCTTATCCTGGAATTTTTACTTGCCTGTGTTTCTTATTCTTCCGTATTTAAAACTTCTCAATTCCTAATTTTGTTTCATTTCTCCTTCCTATAAATGTTCTTACCAGTCTTTTATCATGTTTTATTGGTTGCCACTTCACCCATGTTTCTTCAATTCTTTCATGACTAATGAGCCTTTTCCCATTTTGTTCATAGTTAAGGGACACTTTTCATTTAGTGGGACATTGAAAATAGGAGATAAGTATATCTTTAATGCCAAATCCCTTATACATTAAAAAATATTTAAAATCATGTTTTCTCATCATCAATTTCATAATGAAACCATGATTACTCCCTTATATAATGAAGATATAAGCATACTTCCCTCACTATAAATGCTTTTACACCAATATGCTTATTTCGCTTTAGAATTTAGAGTTGAGTCCTGGATTATTATTAAATACTTCATCTATTTTTAAACTCTTCTCACTTTTACTTTTTGTGAAAAATTTTACATTTAAATTCTCTTTTGCAATTATATTAAGAAAAAATCACTAAGAGTCATTTTGAATTTTAATTGGTTTTAATCTCACAAGTCCTTCTCGGGAGAGGGGCTATACTCCATCATTGCTGAAAACCATGCAGAACCACCATTCTCTTCATGGAGATGAGAAGAAAGGAAAGTGCAGCTCCCACAGATGTTGAGTCAGTATGGTATCCCACCCTTGAATATATTCCCTATCATTTCTGTTTTTTTCTACATCAGGCAGTACAATTTCTAGTAACAGGCCAAAGGCTGAAGAGCATGGACTTTGGAGTCAGACACTCTTGGAGCCAAATTCACCTCTAATACAACTAGCTGTGTGAACCAATTAAACATTTTCCTCAAGCCTCAATTTCTTCACCTGTAAAATGGTGATAGTAGTGCCTGCCTCAGAGGGTTATTGTGAAGGTAAATTAGATAATGCCCAGAAAGTATTTCCTCTGATGCTTGGCACATAATAAATCTTTAATAAGTGCTGCTGCTTATTATTATTAATTGTGGTTGGAAAGCATCTCCTCCATGAACAGATATGCTATATATTTGCAGAAGGAACAACCACACTCTCCTCGTTGGATCAAGATCCGACCAAGAAGGTCTACATAATACAGTTATAAAGGAGAGAATGTAAGACCCACAACTGCGGATGCCTTGTCTTTCTGATTCTCTGGTATCTCCTAAGCATCTAGAACAGTGTCTGACATATGGTATACTAAGTAAATACCTCTGGAGTAAAGAAAAAGAAAAAGAATTTCTAAATAGATGTAATTCTGCGTGAATCCTGGCTCAACCATTTCCTAGGTGTGTTAACTTCATGCAAGTCACATAACTTGTCTGTCTGAATCTTCTCAACTATAAAATGAGAATATATGATCATTTCTAAGTAGCAGAATTAGTCACATATAATAACACATGTTAAAATTCTTTATAAACTCTGCATCAAGATTCAAATGTCAGTGTGACTGTGGCTGTGGTCACAAGAAATATCAAAAGTTCTTCCAAAAACCGTGATCATTCTCTCTGTTTTTGGCCCAGTGTCTCCCCTTATGAGCCTTCTGGGCACAACAAAAGCACTGTTTGCGACACTAGGATTCCCACCCCATCCTCCTCTTTTTCCCATTCCATCTCAGCCACGCTGTCAGCTCTTGGCTTTGAGAGCATGTCTTTGTCGTTGCCTCTGGAGCCCTAGGCTTGGGGGTTTGACTTGGTGTGGCTGGTGTTTGAATTTATGATGTCCTAAAAAGACTCTGATTTTACATGACTCTTTTGTTCTCAGTACACTTGGGTGAATCCGTTAGGAATTCCTCACTCTGGTTCCTGTCCTGTGGCACCAGCACTCCTGTTCAATCCCCTGCCCCACCCCCAGCACCCCATCCTCCCACACACACACGGCGAGAGTAAATCAAAAGGGTGAGTCCCATTTGGTTATGTTTCTAAAATCCAGACTTATGTGGAGCTGCATGTCTTCTGGGGGGGGGTTAAAATCACTTGGAAAGGAAGATGATGAAGACCCCTAGAATTTTTTTTTAATTGGTAATTACCCAATACAGCAGACAACAAAATAGGACATAGACAAGTGCTTGGTAGAGTGTGCTGGAAGGAAATCGGTAACTCTTTGTACATGTTGTAATGGGCTGACTTAGTGACAGTGTCCTGAGGGAGAGTTCAGAGCCATCCCCGAAAGTTCAGCAAAGACATCTGTTCTGATGAAGACATCTGCTCAATGAAGACACCACATTGGGAGTGCAAAAGAAAAGAGAATGTTGGAATGAAATAAAATAAAAAGCAACTGAGAAAAATGAGTAGAAGAATGAATCTCTTATTCAATGCTGCTGGCACCCCTCATTCTATCAGCTCTATGTAGATGTAGCATATACTGTACTTAGCTCAAAGGCACAACCTAAAAGCGAAGGTCCAGTAGAGAGCAGTCTATCCACAAACACCACTACGTCTTCAGTGTGTGCCCAGCTCTGTCCTAGGTCCTCCAGCACTCTTCTGGTAATAACTTCTGGCATAGAATCAAAATGGCTTGGGAAGTGCTAGAAATAAAATATAGAGATGATAGCAAGGGACCTGATCCATAGCAAGCATTTGATCAACTTTGCCAGAGTAATTAGTGAATTGAGTCTTTCACAAATAGTTCCTGAGCCCCTGTGGCACTCTGGGCACTGGTAGAGGCCCTGGAGACAGAGACATGAACAAGACATCCACCTACCCTTATGGAGCTTCTATGCAAGGGAGCTGAGATACACAATACACAGATGGTGCTACATACAGGATGAGAGGATAGAAAGAAGGGGGATGTGGCTAAAGGTGGCCAAGGGAGACCACTCAGTGGAGGTCTCATTTGAGCAGGGGCCCGCATGAAGTGACTGAGCCATGTAACAATCTGAAGGACGAGTGTCCCAGTTAGAAGGGACAGAGAATACACAGAGGACAAGGCACCTCGAGCGTGGCATCTGTGACCCACTGCATGGAGCAAGTGTGGCTGGAATGGGATGTGCTGAGGGAAATTGATGGATAATGAGTTTGGAGAGGAAGCCCGGGTCTGACTTGCAGTCTTAATAAATTATGGTAAGAAACTTGGAGGTTTGGAGAAAGGGATTCAAGTGTGCATGTTCGCATGTGATTGAATATTGATTGACAGTTTTTCTGTGGTCTCAATATTTGACTAGAGGCCCAAAGTTAAAAACAATAGGATCAAAGTATTCTCATCTTCTAGAAGCTTCCAGATTTCCCCCTTACAGAGTTTGCTAAAAGATAGAAGACTTGCTCCTTTAATCCTCACCTTCATTATCGCAATCAGCCGTGTAAGAGAAGACTGAAATTTTGGGAAAAGTATTGGCCTCAAAATTTTTGAGTGTGGTTGCATTTTCCTGCACTCAGGGTGGGAGGGAACCCCTCCTACTCAAGGGAAAGTGAGAGACTTTCTAAGAGAACCCCACTAAGATGTTGGCTTTGCTTCCAGGAAGGGAACTGACATCTAACTCAGTTGGGGCACTAGCTGAGTTGTAGGTGTTCGTATTTTCGTCTCAATCTGCCACTAGAATAAAGGTGGCAGGAGAACTCTTGAGGAGACTAGAGACTCCTGGAGCATGTATACAGAGAGTAGCAAATTCTCACCAGAAGATTTCTGAAAGAGAATTGGTGACTTGACTTGTAGATGGATTGGACGGACAAAGAGTGAAAGGGACTCAAAAGCTATGTTCCCATAATTGTTGACACTCTCATTAACTCGTCCTCTATGGAAATTGCTGGTTAGTTGTCACAGACACGTGTAAGCAGTCCCCATCTACCGATCGGTATGAATCAGTGGGACACAGGGGGATTTTTAGGGCAGGTAAACTATTCTGTATGATACTATAGCGATGGCTACATGACACTATGCATTTGTCAAACCCATAGAACACAAAGAGCTCACCTTAAAGTAAATTATGCACTTGAGTTAATAATGTATCAATATTGGTGCATTAATTTTAACAAACTTACCACACTAATGTAAGATGTTTCTTTTGTTTGTTTGTTTGTTTTTATTATTAAATTTATTGGGGTGACAATTGTTAGTAAAATTTCATAGATTTCAGGTGTACAATTCTGTATTGCATCATCTATAAATCCTATTGTGTGTTCATCACCCAGAGTCAGTTGTGCTATATGCTCAATTTTCCTGTAAATGTAAAGTTCTTCTTAAAAAAAATAGTCTATTAATGAAGAAGTAAAAAATACCCAGAGCCATGAGATAAAACCACAGGGGAGAGGCAAGAAGAGGTTGTGGATGATGTTGAAATATACAAGACTACAGTCTGAAATTCATCAATGTGTAAAGGGGGGTTGCGAGGGTACCAATAAGTCTTCTGAGACTGACTTCAAAAGTCCATCTGGCTGAGTATGAAAAATGAATCCAAGATGGGCAAGAAAAGACAAGGAGAGACCATGAGAGCATTTCAAATGAGACACAGTGATTCTTTTTTTTTAATCTTTATTCTTTTCTTTTTTAAAAAAATTTTATTTTATTAAATTTATTGGGGTGACAATTGTTAGTAAAATTACATAGATTTCAGGTGTACAATTCTGTATTACATCATCTATAAATCCCATTGTGTGTTCATCACCCAGAGTCAGTTCTCCTTCCATCACCATATATTCGATCCCCTTTACCCTCATCTCCCATCCCCGACCCCCCTTACCCTCTGGCAACCACCAAACCATTGTCTGAAGACACAGTGATTCTTAAGCTAGTGTGATAGCAATAGATGTAGAAGAAAATAGAAGGAGTTGAGTGCTGTTTAGGATTAACAGGATTGGTGATTTCCTGGTTGTACAGCAGGAGGGAGAGGGAAACGTGTAGGATTATTCTCAGCTTTTTGGCTGAGCAATTGGACAGGGAGTAGTGCCACTGATACACGGGTTTGAGAGGAAGATCATTAGGTCCCTTTTGGATCTGTTGAGCTCAAATGTTCCTAGAAGACTTTCAAGAAGAGATGTTGAATGGATCGTTAGACATGTACATCAGAAGCTCAGCCGAGGGGCCTGGGCTCAGACGCAAAGGCCCTGGAGATTTTCACACACAAGTGCATCTTGGGTCCTAAACTAATATTAATGCAGCTAAGCTTTCTAACTCTTAGTATGTACCAAACATTATGACGAATACCCTGTACTGATGGCCTTATTCAATCTTCAGTCCCTGTGAGGCAGATGCTATTGGTATCATCACTTTAGAGATAATAAAACTGCGTCTCAGGAAATTTAAATAACCTCTCCCACATCACACGCCTCGGAAGTGACAAAGGCACAACTCAAAACCTAGCTTATGTTTGCCAGTCTTCCAACTTTGAAACCCTATGTTTTCATGTATCCATATGTCAAATATTCAAGTACGTTTTCAAATTATCTTCACAAGCTTTGATGGGGATAAGAGTTCTCAGCCTTTATCAAGATTTTCTTCAGGAAGAAATGTCTAATACTGCTTTGTTATTCAAATCTTTGCATGTTTCTTTAATTTCTATATTGCGATGAAACTGGAAAATGTGATCAGATAGATTTCAAGTCTCATTAGTCAAATTAATGTTTGTACTACAAGCAACCTGAAATTTTAGCAACTGCAATGAAAAAGGTTTAGAGGAATTAGTGACAAAAATTGCTGTTGGAGGAGAAATTAAATAGATATTTTTATTTAGGAAGAGGAAAACAACTTTCAATTTATAAAATAATGTTTTGTTCTGTTTTTAAGATTCCCTGAGATGAAATTAGCCCAAGGATGGGAAACCCAAATCCAGACATTCAGTGGCTCTGGGTCCTTTGATAAGTCACTTCTCCACTGTAGCCTTCAGTTTCTCCATCTATAAAAGGAGAGGAAGAGCATTTTCCCCGGTTACCTCACAGGTCCGTGACTGAGACACAGGTGAGATAATAGATGGTGAAGTCTCATGAATCGTACAAAGTGCTAGACAAATACAAGAGTTCATTTGAATAATGATTGTGTGGGTATTACAGCCGGACCTACAGGGGCGCAAGAGAAGAGGGACCTTAGCGATTATCAGGGTGAAGACTCTCACTTGACAAGTGGGGAAAATGGGGCAAGATAAGGTTGGTGGCTCATGCCAAGTCAATGACAAAGCTGAGACTAATGACTGCATTTCTCCTCTGGTCTATTGGTTTCTCTCTCTTTCCTTTGGCTAAGACACATCTTGACTATTTGGAGGGTCATTACTATCTCCTGCCAGGAAAGGATCTGGAACAATGAAAAGAGAAAAATCTGACTGCCACTTTGAGTCCTAGTAAGATAAATGGCTTAGCCCAGGAAGGAAAATGCGCTAACCGAAAGCTTACAAAGGCTTAGTGGTTCCACATTTCTGAGAGCATAGGTGAAACCACAGCAATTCACATTCACTAACTGCTCAATATGTGCCTGGACCATGCGAAGCATTTAACCTGCATCTGTGTCTCATTTTATCCTCCCAACAGTCCCGTGAGTTGTGTGCCATTATTGACTCCATTTTATAGATGGAAACACTGAGGCTTGCAGATGTTAAAGAAGTTGCACCCTACCACAGGCTAGAAGAGGTGAAAGCAGAGATTCACCCCAGCCAATGTGGCTCTTAAGTTTCCAGATTTTAACCACCGGACACATTACATTCTACTAAATCCTCAAGTGCTTGGAGCTGCAGTTCCAGGCTCCTCACGATCTCCTCAGCCCAGTTTTCTCTCTAGCTGTAAATCTGTAGAAAACTTTGGGTCTGACCGTTCACTTCTTCACACAGTAGGGATAACTCTCTGAATGCGTGTCCCCACATTTTGCCCCCACTAGTCTCCCTGCCCAGGCTCTCTCTCCTCTTCTCTATTCAGTTCTTACTCTTCTGCTGAGGCTCCCCTGACATTCCCCCACTATCAGGTCTTCCCGGCCACTCAATCCACAGTGGCTTCTCTTGTTCCATTGATGGGTATACATAAGAGTTCTCAGCACTTACTCTCCGTATCTTCTGTGGGATCTTACAGGGCTTAGCCGTCTGAGAACCTTTTTTTTCATTTGCTGTGTAGATCTTTCGGAATGGTCATCTTATGTCTTCAAACACATTAGAAGCTCCTCAAGCTCCATGTCAATGGCTCTCTCTCTTGCGTCCTCCACAGTGTCTAGAACATGGCTAGTGGGTCAGCAATAGTCAAAGTGTTAAATGAATAAAATAAGAACAATAGGAGTAAGCAACTGAGAGGCTAAATTGAAGGATAAATTCTCCATTGGCAACGTTTTTGTTTTTGTTTTTGTTTTAACAATGGGGAGAACATCCTTGAGATGTCAGTATTTAGCTATCATTGGAGGTGTTTGCACAAAGGATTGCTCAGGGATGTTTTGGATGGGATTCTGCTTAGGGGGAGTTGGTGAAATAAGCCTCCAAGAGCCTCTCCAGCTAGTTATGAGTCTAGGACGCCATGGCTGAGTGAGCGAGTGAGTGAGTGAGTGAATGTGCAGACGTGGGTCACTCATACTCGGGCTCTCGCCCACAGCAATGAATCATGCTATGCCACATAACTCAGATTTTTATATATATAAAAAGTACTCACGTGAAATAAGTGGAGAGCAGATCTTATTTTCTGTTTTCCAGATGAGGAGACAGACTTACTGAAGTAAAACTAATTCGCCTGAAGTCAGTAGTTGGCTGCTGACCCAAGCCAGCCTTCACAAGCCTTGGCCACTTCAGTGTTTGCTTCAGAGCCTCAGCCAGCTCACTACGGCCCAGCTGCTCTCCTTTGTGACGCACCCAGGGAAAGCTAGGAGAAATCCTAGAGACACCTCTGCTCTCCCTGCTCTGAGCCCTCACAAAGCCATTTGGGTTTTACCTTTTGAGTATTGCTGTGTGGTCCCCTTCTCTATATAAACATTGCAGTGTCTTCATGTTCTTAGATACAAAGGAAGGCACTAGAGTTAGGCAGGCTGGATTCTCTTCTCAGCTCTGACTTGGCCACGTCGCTTAACCTCTCTGAACCTCTCTCAGCCATAATTAGAGCCTACCTCACGAGGACAACATGAGGTTATACGGAAATAGGTGACTAGAGGACGTTTGGAACAGTGCCTGGCACGTAGTACAGACTCAGTATATGTTAAATTGTGTCTCTTTATTAGTGGAGGAGGGGGAGAGGGTGCTTTTTTCCTAAGTGTATAACCTTGGGTAAGTGGCTTAACCACTCTGTGACTCAGTTTCCATATCTGTAAAATGGAGATAGTGATAATAATAATCCTTGCCTCCCAAGGATTTTAATGAAAAATAAACACGTTAATGTACATAGAGAGCACTTAGAAATTGCCTGGTAAATTACAGGTGTTCTAAGTGTCGCGATTATTGACTTTCCTGATGAGTGACAGTTGCACACGCCCGGCCTCTTGCATGTGCTTGATGGTGTGTGCTCTTCCCCTTGGATCAGCTCATCACTTATAGACCATCACATTTATTGTTTTATCACCACAATTGTTTTAGTGATTTCTACTTTTATTCCTTCCATAATCATGCTTGCTTTTTTGCTAGAAACTTCCACACTCTGATTTTTCCCTAACCAGACATGATGGTGTCAGTCATGTCTGTAAAACACCTCAAGACTAGACGGGAACACTGAAAGCACGCCATAGATACTAGCAAACAATTCAGTGTAGTCTAATCCACAAGGATCCCCAGAGGAGGCAAGCAGAGGTGCTGGCCTTGGTCCTGAAACAGAGATCTGGGGGTGCCTGGGAAAGCCAGAAGTTGGTAAACAGAGGACTTCAGGATTAGCTCACATGCTTCATATTGCGAGGTCTGTGGGGGTTGTTTACTGAGATCCCATCCCAACCATCTTTATCCCTAGTGTCTGTCTCAATCCCTGCCTCCCAATGAGTGCTCACTAAAAGTTGACCAATTCACACACACACACACTTCTCCATTTTATAGATTTGGTCAGAAACTGGCATAGAAAGGATGAGTAACCCTTTCCAGTGACATATCAAGTGTTGCTCAGCCCCTTTCCATTCTTCAAAGTCAAGTTCAAATGCTAACTCTTCCATGAAGACTTTATTGATGTACCCCAAGCTGAAACACAAATTTATTTTCCCCTGAACTCGTTTAACTCCTTTAATTGAATAAACCAAAGTACTGAAAGAGTCCATATGACGATCATATCATTACTGCAGGACATTAAGAGTCCTTGAGGGCCGCGTCCATGTCTGGAATTTAGGAAATACTAGAGCAAACCTTTCTGCATGAATAAATAGATGAGAGGTGGCATACTGAGAACCAGAATCTGGGGTCCTGTCTCTTCCTAGGAGATCACACTTCCTCCACTAAAATCAATCCTCCCGATCTCCTGCCCGCTTAGGGCCCAAGCTGGGTGGAACTGCTTCATAAAGATATGTCTCTGAGAATGCCATTTATGCTAATGTGCTCTTTAGCTAATGAGGGTTATCCAGGGGCTAATGGTCCTGTGACAACTGAGGGTGGAAGAAGTTTGGGAGACAGAGAGGGAGGAAGGGTCCTGACCCAGTAACTCACTGGGCCTTTCGCATGGCTCAGATTTACAAGAGGCCAAACTGAGATGTCTATTAAGCACTTTTGGAGAATCTTCATTCTAGCAAATAAGCATAGCTATAATGGGGTAAATGAACAGGTTCCTGCAAGAGAAAATGCCCGTCATGACCTTGGCGCGCTCTTAGCCAGGTTGATTCTGAACGCAAATGCACTAAAAATAAGGATGTGTTTCTCTTCAGTGTTTTTACATTATCTTGGAACAGCCACTCGACCTATGCACCAGCCTCCCATCTTTAAAATTTCGCCTTTCCCCCAGCCCCCTTCCCCTCTGAAACTTCTCTAAGACAGGATGAAGCCCAGGTCCTCCAGGGCACCCCCTGATTTCCAGCCCTGAGCTCTCCACGGGCCACCCAGTCCCCATTTAATGTCAGTTGACCTTCACCTACAGACTTGGGTATCCCTGTCCAGGCTCAGGCTATAGTAGCTGACCCACTGCCTAAGAAGGAGGAGGGATGTTGTTTCAAGAATCTCTAGATTCATTACAAACTAAACATGCCCTTGCTGCTTTTCTTGCTAACCTGTGTCCTAGTTCTGGACACCAGGCCTCTGCCTCCTCTTGTGTCCTGGGCCCCACCTGGTACCTGAGCTTTATCTGTGTAACTGCCGTGTCCCAGCTCCTTGAAGACGCCCTGCTTTCTAGCCTGCCATTCAACTTAAGCCACCATCCCCATACCTACCGTTGCTTCAAACCTGTCGGTAGGTTTCCCAATTCTCCTGGGCACTAAACTACTCTACAGGAAGTTCACGGTCCTGTAAGAATTGGCTCTAGCTCACCACATCTCACACCACATCCTTCAGGGTCCAGCTGCTCTGACCTTCCTTTAGAGCATCTCCACCACAGCACTTTGGCATGTCACGGTCCTTCTCCTGGAGCCTTCCCTTGGAAATGCCAAGCCAGGGTGGTGGGAGGGGGAGATGTTTTATAGTCTAGGAAAGTAAGGTCAAGTACTTACAAAAGGCCACATGTTTCATGTACTTTCTTCCCAGGATCAAATGCATCTTGGAGGTGGAAGAAGCATGGTTAAAAAATGGAGGCAGAGTAATGGACCTATTAGCTGACATAAGAGAATGCACAAGGGACAGAAGATGGGGAGAATAGATCTCTGGGTTCTGATTGTCCTTCCACAAAGCAGCCATTGAGCCTCACCTCTGTTTTGGGATGAGGTGATATGTAGGAGTGCCCCCCTTTTAGCTTTTGATATATGGGGATTGAGAAAGGCTGTTTCCAGCTATAGCAGGTGGGAGGGTAAGTTTACTTACAGCCCTATCTTGCAATTATTTTAGCCAAGCTCTTGGCTTACTGGAGATTTATAAGCTTTCTCTCTGTCTCTCACATTTAAAAGGCGCTATGAAGAGAACAAAAACTTTTAGCTGCAATGGGATAAGTGTTTTTTGTTGTTGTATTACCTCTTCTTTCTGATCTAATGGAATGTAGAAGGAAGTTATTTCTTAGCAAAGCAAAGGATGAAAAATGTGGAATGTCCCAGCTAGAAGGATCCATCAAGCCCCTAGTCTCCCTTATTGTGCAGAAGCCCAGCGAGGGACAGTTGCTTTCCGAGTAACACACAGCACACTGACGGCAGAGGCAAATCTAGAGTCAAGCCAGAGATTGTTGGCTAGAAAGCCCTTGCTGGCAGTGGGTAAAACTCCTAAAATCGGTAGGTAATACTTTGCATCTATGGGCCCAGTGCATCTGCAGGGCAAAAGCCGCCACTATTTTCATCAGATTCCTGAAGAGGAATCTGTAACCCAAACCAGCTTCACAGCAACCAGCCTCCTAATACGCAGTCCTTACTGCTTAGGTGTTTATAAACTGTCACTGAGGCAACCAAACTTGCCCAGAAGAACCAATCATAGAAAAATACCAGACAGCCCATGGTTTGGTGTTAAAATGTATTACGTGGATTATGAACATCTTTAAGAGGAAGGAAAGAAGGTGCTGTCTGACCCCTAAGCGTAATAATGATGCAGAGCGTCTCTGGGCCCAGTACCAATTCATGTCTTTGTATGTTTAGACTGTGCTCATCCTCACGGCGATATATTAGGTATACACTATTATCTCCCGGTTTTACAGATGAAGAAACTGGGGGAAGAGAAGCTACGTTATTTGCATAAGACCAACGGCCAGTAAGGGGAAGAACCGAGACTGGAATCACCCTGTGACATTGCCACCATGTAGGAACCCATGCAGGGCGTAGGGCACAGAGGAGCACGTGTCACACAGCTGCTGCCTCTGGGAGTTGATGGTCTTTTGGAGGAGGCACGTGCGAAACCACTGGTGATGCTTCTAAGGGCGCAAGCTATAAGCAACTTCTAAAGAGGCAGCAGATGGGCAGGGTGGAGGGGAAAGCCGGACAGAACCAGAAACCCACCAGGCAGGTGGCAGGGAGGTGTGACTTTAAAGCCAGTCTGCAGGAGAGCCTGGCCATGCTCTGTGGGTTCTGTCCATGCAGACAGATGAGCCCTAATTTCAGAAGCAGACCATATCCCAGGCGATGAGGTGAGCCAGGTAGTAAGCCCAGCCAATAGCCAAACACCTGGGAGCTGGCGGTTCTGTTCTCATTCCAGAACACCTGTCTCTGCTGGCAGCAGGACTGTGGGACTAGCCTAAAGACTGGCAGTTGGGGTCCTGGGCCCCACCCAATGATGGCTAGTGATAATGAGTGAGTAGGGGAAAGCAATTTTCCCGGCTTAGAATGAGGCAAGAAAACTGAGCACCGCTCCAGACCTGCCCCTACTGGCTGTGGGACCTTTGGTCATGTAACCTGCACCCACCTCATAAGTTTTTTTATCTGTGAAACAGGATACTCTCGTCACCTCTCTTGTAGGATTGCTGCAGCGCTTAAGTGAAATAGAGCATTTTTCACAGTGCCTGACATGAAGTAAGCACTCAAAACACTTACTATTGCATTCACTGAACAGAGGTCTGTTAAGTACCTACTATGCGCCAGGTTCTGGGCTCGATGCTTGCAGAAACACACATTGACAAACCCGTGTGGCTTCTGCACTAATGGATCTCACAGTCCATTGCTCTTCTCACTGAGGACTATTATTCATGGAAGACGTAATATTATCGTCATCTTTATTATGAATACTAAGGAGGCCTGGCTTTCTCCCCTGCCGCCCGTTCCCTCCATTCGACCTTCAGGAGTGCCCCCATCACATTGCAGTTCTTTTTGCTTTCATCTGGCACTAGAGCAGGCCTCTTATTCATTCTTATTTATTCCTATACTCCACATGCTGCCGCCTACTCATTTCTACATCCCTCAGAGGCTGACCCAGATAAGCCCCAGGTGTGTGTGCTGGCCTGAATCGGATCGAGCCTGGACAGAGGCCCAGACCCTTGAGCAGTCATTTTGGCAGGGTATATGGTACATGAGTGGCACGCATGAGTGGCTGTGGAGGTGGGGGGCTGCTGCCTTCCAAGTCTTAGGGTTCACCTCTGCACTGCTGGCTCCAGACCTGGGTGAGATGCCCAGGGGCTCCAGGGACAGCAGAAGACCCTAGCAGTCATGCTGGGACCCAGCCCAGATCTGAGAGCAGGATTGGACCCCAACTCCTGCACACAAGAGGAAGTGAAGTGTGAAGCGGTCCTGCGTCTGCTGAGATTTGCTCAGGAGCAGGTCTGAGCTGCAGGCGACTGTGGGAGGCATCAGTGGCCGTAACTGAGATATCGGACGGATCCAGGCTTCATGGGCTCTGAGGCTGGTATGATTTGGGCTCTCTCTAAGAAAAAGAATGCAAAATTCGGTTTAAAACAGAATTAAACATGTAAAAAAAAAATTTTTTTTAAAAGATGGCATACCAAACAATGACAACTTCAGAGAAATAACAATATTTTTATTAAGTGACCACTTTGGCAATATACTTGTGTCCTAAAGTTTGGGTGATCAGCTCGCCGTGTGACAGCAATTTTGTAGTATCGTTTTATAGAAAGAATAAGGAGATACTTAGGCTTCTCTCTATTCTCTCTAGTTAATTTTATGAATAGTTTATAAAAAAGGGTTCTTTTGGCATCACAACTCAATATTGGTAATATCATGGAAATGTTTATGATCAGAGTCAAAATGTGATGTCTTCTACCACCTGTGCTTCCCCTGTGAGCTGTTATGGATGTGCTCACTGTTTGTGGTTTGTGGTACTGCTATACGTGTTCTCCCTAAAAATGTCAGGATTATGATAAACCCTATTTTCCACAATTCCCTTCAAAAAAGATATGCCACCTTTAAAAAGCCCGCGGTGTTTATAATTGCACATGCTGCGTTATCATGTATATTTCTGACGAGGGAGCTTTCATGTTGAGAAGGCATTGATGAGACGTGAATCAATCCCTCACTTACGAATTTACATCCTCTGATGAGGAGAAGAGCGTCCCACATATTAATTTCAGGTTCTGGACATTTCACACTGTGTTTTCTCCTACTCCCCATGCTCTTCCAGCACCAGGTGCTAGAAAACATACTGATACCACAACGGACCCCCAGCTCTGTTTTCCGGTCACACTGCAAAGTGTTGACACAGCAGGAAGTCATTCCTACACCAGGGTAACATCTTTATTAGATACAGATGCAACACCTTGATTATATACAGAAATGGCTGCGACCACATAAATATGTCTCACTAATTCCAAACCAAATATCTTTCCCATCTTAATTTTCCCTTTGCCAATCCCAAAGAGGTCCTGGGTCCCTCCAAACCCAGCATGAGGGGACATCTGTCTTGGCCAATTGTGGTTAATACACCTTACTTCTGCAAACTTTACAACAAGGTGGTGGTATGGACTGAATGTTTAGTCTCTCCAAAATCCATATGTTGACATCTAATCCTCAATGTGATGGCAGTTGGAGGTGGGGCTTTTGGGAGGTAATTAGGTCGTAAGAGTGAAGCCCCTATAAATAAAATTAGTGTCCTTCTAAAAAGTACGTCAGAAAGTTAGCTTGTTCCCTCTCCATCACATGAGAATATACCGTGTTTCCCCGAAAATAAGACCTAACCTGAAAATAAGCACTAGCATGATTTTTCAGGATGACATCCCCTGAACATAAGCCCTAATGCATCTTTTGGAGCAAAAATGAATGTAAGACCCAGTCTTATTTTCGGGGAAACATGGTAGCGTGAAGTCAACAGTCTACAACTCAGAAGCGGGCTCTCACCAGAACCAGGCCATGCAGGTTCCCGGATCTTGGACTTCCAGCCTCCAGAACTGTGAGGAATAAATTTCTGCTGTTGATAAACCGCCCAATCTCTAGTACTTATGGCAGCTCGAGCAGACTAAGACATGCTCCTGTGAAGACATTGTTAGGGATTCCCCCAGAGCCTCAAAAGGACCTTGTATATGTGGATGTGTATTCCTGAATCTTCAGCTTCACTTATTGCCTTCAAGGTGCGTTCACCTTGGCAATAAGTCATGAACCCTGAGGAGGAGAGAGGCCTGGTGGCACCAGTGAGCTGTGATTCCGTAGCATGCTGGCACTGGGCAGGGGCTGCCCAGGACAGTCTGTGCCTTTTGTCTGTTGTGTCCCTATCTGGGGCCATCTGTCCCCATCTCTCTGGGAGAATCGAGGTAATTTTGAACCTCCCTAAAAAGGCAGGAATCGGGGAGGCAGGTAGGACCACCCCTGCCCCCACCTGCCCCTGATGAATGGGCGCAAGAACAGGACCTAGCAAGCCTGGCTTAGCACCTTCAGGGGCACTCAGCACTGAAAAGGACATTGACAGTGCATCCTGAGCGCCCTGTGTGTTTCTTACCTTCAGAGCATTGTATTAAATGTCAAAGAATTCCACAAAGTTCTGATTCTGCCTCATGATAACAGCTTAGATGCATTTGTTGAAATACTAAAATATCAAATTATTTGCAAACAACACTTTTTTTTTATTGCTGCCCCTTCTTTGCAATTGCCCTGTGTGGGCAGTTCAGCTCATGTATTCAGTGCCTGAATCCTGGAAACAAGGCATCTGCCAGAAACCTTAGAAGTCACTCCGTCCAATGTCCCTATTTGTACATGGAGCGTAAGACTCACAGGGGAAAAATGACTCGGCCAAGATGACGCAATAAGCTGGCAGCAGAAATGGTATAAATACTCAGAGTTCTAATTCCTCATCCAGGACTTGACCTGCATTATTTGTCCATCTGCTTTGCCAGAAACAGAGTTCCTTCCAAAGCCCGGGCCTCCCACACAACCTTCCAGACAAGGCTGTGATCTCCTGACCAGCAGAGAGCCCCTCGGCCTCTGCCACATGTTCCGGTGCCTCGCCCACTCCAAAGACACCTATGCCATAGGTCCTCCCTGAGACTTGGCTCCCAGCTCTGGCAGAATTAGGAAATACACGTTTACCTGCTCAAATCCCAGCCTGCCTTTTTGTAGTGTTCATTTCTCAGCCAGAGCACCAGGGCATTGAACATTAGCCAGAAACGGCTGGGACCTGGGGACAGTGGTGTCAGGCGGGGGTCCAGGGCTGCTGTGCAGTTAGAGGGAGGCTTCTGGGTGGTGCTGGGAAGCAGGGTAGTGCTGACCACCCCTCTGATGCCACTTGGGTTTAAGTCTCCTCTGAAAGCATCTCCAGCTCGGCCCTCTCTTGACCTGGACATCTAGCCAGCAAGCAAATTGAGTTTTGTCACTTTTCTCTCCTTCTCTCTCAGTGATCCAGTGGAGTCATTAGACTCTCCTGCTAGGATCATTTCCTAACTAAATCCTCCCCTCCCATAAGGTATCATTCAGCTATCACCTCCCGAGTGAGGTCTTCCAGGAGCATCCTCTTAGAGCGGCACGACCCCACCCCATCTCCCATCTCTTTACTCTCTACCCTGTTGCCCTGTTTGGGTTTCTTCACGACACTTATTCTCTGAAATTTATTTATCCTATTCGTGAAGAAGTAATGTGGCCCTGTTATGAAGACCTTCCTCTCTGGAACCAGGCTGTCTGGGTTCAAATCCTGCTTCTGCCACTTGTTAACTATAAAACCTCAGGAAAGTTCTCGGGAAACTTCCATCGCTATGCCTCACTTTCCCATGGGTAAAGGGAGAAATAATAATACCTACCTCACAAGGTTTTTATGCAGATTAAGTGAATTCATCACAGGTGCTTAAAGTGGCACTTGGCACATTGTTAAGACTCAATAAATGCCAGATAGTATTATTGTTATTATTTGTTTTTCATATTTTAGTTTGCCTCTTTCCTCTAATGTAATTCAGTTTGTCTACATTAGTTTGTCGAATGTAATTTCTGGGAAGCCAGGAGACCCTGCCGGCCTGTGCATCTCTGTCTCCAGTGTCCACAAAAGTACCTGGCACGTGGTTGGTGTTCAATAGATGTTTGTCAACTAAAGGAATGAGCAGCCTTCCTCAGTGCCCTTCTGCTTCCGTCTCCCCCTCCTGCATTCTATTCTTGAATGGACACCTACTCACTCCCCAGGTATAATTAGCTATCCCTTCCTTTGATCCCCGTGGATCCCTGTCCAGTCTTTAACCATAGAGCCTGGGATTCTTTATTACAAGTTCTTTGTACTTTATATACACACTATGGATTCCTTAAGGGCAGGGACCATCTGTTATTCACCCCTGTCATTCCCAGGCTTAGCATGTTGGCAAGCACATGGAAGGTTCTATGTAGAGGCAGGAGGGAAGGAGAACTAGCCCACATGCCTGGAAGGACAATTAAGTTTGCGAACTTTCCACCGTGTAAGTGCATAAGAACTTAATTGTCCAACCTTCATATAGGTCTGATCATACCACACTCTTCCTCCTCAGATCGCCAGTGACTCCCCAACCTATGCATAGCAAAGGCCCATATTTCTAAGAAAGCATTCCTTCCCTTCCATGGCCGGGTCCCAAATACTGTTTTTACTCTTTCCACCCTCTGTGCTCCTCTCCCACTGTGTACACAAAATCTCAGCATACTGTGCTTCTCTCCTCTCTTTAAGCAGTCTCAGTAAGTCCCGTCTGGGAGCCTAGCGTCCTGGCTTACCGCTGCCTGGAATACCCGTTCCCGATCTCCTCTCTTAGAGCCCATAATGTCACTGAGGATACCAGACAACATGAGAAATGTCTACAAGACAAAAGAAGCCACCACATTGGGAGCACAAATGCATGAAGCACCTACTAGATGTAAAAAGAAAATAAGATGTAACTGCATTAGTCCTGCCCCTTCACCTAACTTATCTCATAAATACATTTGAAACAGTCAAAAGCAGCCTTAGAGATTATCTTACCCAACCCTGCCCCCCACCCATTTTGTAGATGAAAACTCTGAAGTCTAGAGAAGAGGGCATGACTTGCCCTGTCTCATAAACTGAGTCACGGCAAAGGCAGAATGGCAGCTCACATCTAATACGCTTTCTACCGCTCCTGCTCCCTTCTCAAACAATCAGGAAAATTAAAGAACATCCCAAATCTTCTTTGCAATAGGATGAAATGTTACATTAATCAGTAGGTAAAATACCACATATGGGCCACGATGCTAAATGGAATGAGAAAGTACTATGACAGTCTATTGTCACAGAGGAGGCGGGACCTCACCTGGGGTTATGGAAGTAAACATCTAAGATGTGTCATTTAAAGAAAGTATTGGGACGGCTTCCAAGGAGCCCTCCGCACAAGCAAAACCAGCCATGATTCTGACTGTTTCCAGGACACCGAGAAAGCGTAGTGCCTCATAGTTTGAAGGGATCTATCTCATCCATGCCACCCTTTCCACATATACCTGGGGAAGAAAACAATACCCTCTTTGATATCACAGAATGAGCCAGTTCCTGATCTAAAACCCAGGATAGTTGGTCAATGACAACATAAAGAAACGGAGAATGCACAAACATTGAAATTAGACCGAGCGGCATTTGAAAACTCACTCTACCAATTACTGTCTGTGGCAGTTGCAAAACATGGCCACAAAGTTGTTAATGCTTCTTCTAGCAATATGAGGTGGGCCCAGGTGCTTTTATCTTCCTTCTGTGTCCTGTAAGTTCTTCGACCGATGGGATGCAGTGGGAGTGATGCTGAGCATTTTCCAGGTCTGTGCTTTGAAACTGGCAGTTTCCATTGCCTGTACCTTGGAACACTTACGCTTGGACCCAGCCACCATACTCTGAGGAAGCCCTCCCTCCCTCCTTTCCTTCCTTCCTTCTTTCCTTCCTTGACCGGCTAAGTATTTACTGCTATGTCATGCGCTAAACACCAGGGCTTAGCAACTCCCCGTCCTTGGAACAGCCACACTTTCATATAGAGAAAGAAACCTGTCGACGGTGTGATAGGTACTGGGATGAAGGAAACCCAGAGTTCGATGGGAATCCTATGATGAGACATTGGTCCTGCGTTGGGGAGAGACAGGGGTGTCAGAGAGGGTTTGGCTCAGGAGGTCTATTCAGCCAGGACTTCAAAGAAGAGGAGATGTTTTCAAGAGGACAGAAATAATCCTCGGTCCCCTTGAGACCAAGCATTCTCTTACACAAGGCCAGTGGACAGGTCAGAGGCAGACCTGGCCCCGCTTCAGGTGCCCTGAGAAGGCCCAGCTCCTTAGCACGGCAGGTCAGGCCCTACATGATCTGGTCCCTGAAGAAGAACCACCATTCACACCACAATTGCTGTCCTGATAAAAAGAGGACAGAACACAGAGAAATACACAGAGGAACAAAGGCCATACGACAACAGAGCCAGAGATTGGATTGATGCAGTTACTGGTCAAAGAACAGCCAAGGTTAATGGGAACCACCAGAAGCCAGGAAGAGGCACCTTTCCTGGCACCAACAGAGAAAGCAGACCATGGCCACATTTTGACCTTGGATTCTAGCCTCTGGAACTGTGAGCGAATAAGTTTCTGTTGTTTCAAGGCACTGGGTTTGTGGTAATTTGTTACAGCAACCCTAGCAAACGAATACACCTTCCCTAACCCATGCCCTCTCACCCCACTTGTTCAGAAACACCCACCCCTTCCCATGCACACACCACTTACACACTGACCTGGCAATCTAGCTTCCCTTTGGTATCACTTATCACAGTTCGCAATTATGTATTTATTGATGTGATATTTTAATTGATGGTTGTCTCCCCACTTAATTATAAATCCTGTTATGCTAGGGAGGCTTATTTGTTTTAAGTCACCTTTAAACCGTCTGTTTAGCCTGATGTGGGGCCTCCATAAATGTTATCTTATTCAATAATTATCAACCTATCCCACACAAAGGTTAATAACTAGAAGAAATCCATGAAATACGTGCCATGAGAATGGGAAAAAAAAGAGGTACCGGGGACAGAAGGAAGAGAGACCCTGGTGGTGTGGAGTCTACAGAGAAGGCTCGGGGCGAAGGGACTGGAGTTGTATCTGCGATGGATTTAAACACAGAAAGGCCTCCACGTGATAAGCCTGAAGCCAGGAGCTTTTCAAACTCTGTTGACTGTAACCCGCAGTGAAACCGACATCTTTAGTCACAACCCAGTATACACGGGTGCCACAGGAGGAATGGTTTAACGAGGCAGTTCCCACACCCACAAGGTGGGACGTACGCTGACATTTTCTATTTTACTCCATTTGATTCCATGTTATTTATTCCTTCTCCTCTTCTTTTTCTTCTCCTCCTCCTCCTCCTCCTCGACAGTACCCATTAAATGTATTTCACAGCCAACTAATGGGCTGTGACGGTATGTTCTAGACCATAAGCTCCATCGAGCTGTTTCTTCACAGCTCTATCCCCAGAACCTAGCGCAATCCCTGACATGGATTTACTACTTGATAAAACGTTGTTGAATGAATGAATGAATGAATGAACGAATGAATGAATAGATCGAGAGTTTCATATTGTGGCATCTCCCAACAAGGTTTCTCTTTTCATAGTCGAAGCTCTAAGACCATCCCTGTCTCTTTTCTGCCCCTTTCCAAGTCCGCTGTCCTCAAAGCTAAGTAAGGTAGATTGCATTTTATTATTTATGTTCAGTGTTCCTTTCCATGCCATTAACCATTCAGTCAGTTCTGAGCTAGAATGTAAATCTAATTATTTAACTCCTCCATTTAAACCTCCTGTCTATTTATTTGCTTCCATAACTCACATTTATGTAACTCGTACCACGTGTGTAAAGGCAGACACTATTTACATATTCACACTGCCAGCCTTACCTTGGGGTCCTTTCTTTCTTCCTTTTAATTCAACTGCACCTTAAGTGCGTCATTCCCCTAAATACCTGTGGTACCCTTTCCCGCCCATGCCTCTCCCAAGCTTCCCCCTCCACTTGGAATTCTTGAAAAGCCCTTTGCATAACTCACTCAATTGAAGTAGAAACTTCTATACCTTCTAACAGGGCCACTTCATATTGGAACCATCCCCCATGTGCACATAACTCTTTGTATAGAGTTTCACAATTTGAACCCAGATATATCATTTCTTACATTACTTCTTAGGGATGTTTTGCTATTTTCTCCCGAGGCTGTGAGCTCCTTGAGGACAGAAAGGAATGGAATGTTATTAATCTTCATCAGGTATCTCTGGCCCCAAGCACAGAGTGAGCAATTGGAAGGAAATAGGAGAATGGGAGGGAGAGAGGAGGACGCAAATAAAGGTCCTCCACTGCCTTATCACTGCGCTGTTTTCTGTCCATCACTGTGCAGTTCGCAGCGTTCCAGCTCCTTCATTCTTATCCCGGCTCCTGAAAATTGAAATGCTTATGAGGCTTTTACAACAATTTATCAGTTGATGTGTTTTCACAGAGTTAGACCTCCAGCAGATGTCTGCCTTATTGCAAATCCCACTGGTAAAAGATCTTAATTCTTTGCAGACTTTGAAATCTGTATATTTAAGAAAGGCATCATCTGTTATTTTATTTTGAGTCTGAAAATCTCTAACCCCCTAACCTTCTTTTCCCATTGTAATGATGCTTTAATAACTTGCATTTTTATCATATCAAGTGTTTTGAGAACATTCCATTCCTTTTCTAACAGAACAGAATGCAGCGTGTCCTCGCTTTCCTCTGGTTCTGAAGGCTGTTCCCTCCCTGTGGGACTCTTCCCCGTCTCCTCTTTCCGTCCTCCCCACCTCTTCGCCTCACTTGCTCTTATTCATTCCTTGCATCTTGGTTTGGCCAAATGAGCTCTTCCAGATTCCTGCAAGACCTCACCTGTTCCTTCTCGCCTTGAACCTCACCCAAAATCGATCTTTTGTTAAATCACTTATTCAATCAGTACATATTGAAGGTCAGTATTGTGCTCGGTGTAGTATAAACAGTAGACAAGACACAGCCCCTGCCCTTCAGGAAGGTGGAATCGAGTCCAGAGGTGGGCAACATGTACATACACACAACACATTGAATGCAGATGCAGTTAACCCTGGAATGGAGATGCAGAGGATTTACCAGAAAAGTAACCTTCAGGGTAAGACGTAGAATAAAGAAGGAGCCTGTCACATCACAGGCCCTGGGAGCACTGCTTTTTCTCCTATAAAAACTTACAAGTTGTGTTCTTGAGAAACACTTTTGTTGGGAAATTGTGTTGCAATAACAATTGTTTCTTCAGGAAAGAAAAGAACTTGTAGTGAATTTCAGGCTCAAAATAACAAAGTTGTTTTTCTTCCCCAAAATGTCAGAACTAAAGGTGTTTATAATAGCTCAAAGTTAGTCTTTATTGCAAGCTAAAAATAATAACTTGGGTAAAAAATGTTTCAAAACCGAACCTCAATGCAGTTTTGTTTGCCCTTCAATTTATAGGTAGTCTCTCCTATCACCCTTGACCATGATCTTGCAGTTTTGCATGTAGCATATACCTGAGCAAACTCGAAGACTAAAGATGACAAGAATTAAAAAAAAAAAAAAAAAGGAACAAGAGAAACTCAGCAATTACTACTTTGTACTCCGCATTCCTAATTCTTAATTGTTACAACCTGTAGGGGTCTACGTAATGCAAATCGTGTATCTAATTTATTAGTTTATGGTTTTATAACCAATGAGAAGACCTGGAATTCAGTAGGATAAGACTTTGCTTCAGCTTGCAGGTTTGAACTCTTCCCCTTTGCGTTCATTACTTGGATGCATCAGCTATTCCAGGATCCCAGCACTTTAGACCTGTTTTATTTAAACAAGTTGCATCCTTGTGTTTCATTTTTAGGCACAGATCCCACCCTATGAAAGCCGGAAGTCCTTGCACCCCTGAAAGCCAGGGCCCCTTCTGTGGCCCAGGCTGCTCAGGTGCTTCTGGCTGCCTCACCACGAGTCCCGCAGCACCTCTGGCCTTAGGCATCCGTCTCCCAAAGTCCGGCTGGATGTCTCTCCTCGCTCTCCTCCTGGATGGTTCCAAAGATAAACTCACAGAACTTTGCCTTGTATGGATTTCACTACTAATTATTATGGAAACAAATGGAAATGGAGGGAGAAATTTGAGGAACAATACATTATGGAAGACTATTACAAATGTCCCAGAATTTTCCAGCTCTCAGACCCATGGTGGGGAATTTTCCAGTTCCCAACCTCTTTGCCAAGAGGCCTTAGACTCCATGCTGAACTTCTGATCTCGTCTTTCGCTCCTAAGGACATTTGTAGCTCACTGAGGCTTTTCTCTTTTCACATGGAGACCTGGACATGCGGTCAAGGTGCGTCCATAGATACAAACTCGAGTACACTGAAGTATTTATTCCTCTTAATGAGCTCATTGGAATTTCTGTGAGCACACAGGGAGACATAGTGCATCTCACAGATTTGTGCATTTGGCAAATACTACTCACTGAGCACACACAATGCACCAGGCAACGTGTCAGGCTTTACACCTCCGTGAGCTCACTCTTGCTTCCCTCTGTCTGATTTCATTCCATGGTCACACAGGACATACACAAAAGCTGCCCAAAAAATGTATACATATTTTAAGAAGGAAAAAAGGACTATATTAAAATTATGCTGATGGCAACCACTTTGAGCACCTCTTGTAATTGCAGAAGTCAAACGTGACTTGTATTCATCTTTTGTTATCAGTATATATTGAGTGTTACAATTGTAATACAGTTTTCCTTTCTTAAAATGTGTATACATTTTTGGCACCCTCTGTATATCATTCAAAATTCTTCCTCACTAGTTTAACTTCTCTTCCGGTGAATGGGGAACTTGTGATGGAAGAACACACGCTCATGTATTCGTAATGCTTCCTCCCCCCCTTCACCCTCCCCTTCCTAAAGTAGAAAGCACATCCCATTGGTGAGTGTCGGAGAACACACTGGCCTGCAGGACAAGCTGCTCACCAGCATGGAGTCTGGCCAATTCTCAGCCAAGCACGGAACGTCCCCACTGCAGAGGACTGCATTTTTCCCAGAGTTCCTCATGCCAGAGTGGATTGAGTTCACTTTAGGAAGTGCACATGTTATCATGACAAGGTACCATGACAAGGTACCACAGACTGGATGGCTTAGACAGCATCACAGTTGGAGGCTGGAAGTCCAAGATGGGGTACCAGCATGGTTGGGTTCTGGTGAGAGCACTCTTCCTGGCTTGCAGATGGTGACATTCTCCCTGTGTCTTCACAGGACAGAGAGGGAGAGAAAGAGAGAGAGAAAAAGAGTGATAGAGAGAGACAGAGAGAGAGAGAGACAGCTCTGGTTTTTCTTCTCATAAGGGCACTAACCCATCAATGAGAACCTCACCCTCACGACCTTTTCTGAGCCTAATTATATCCAAAAGGCCCCATCTCCAAATACCATCACATTACGTGTTACGGCTTCAATATGAACTTTGGAGGGACACAGTTCTGTCCATGTCACCACATGACTAAAGGACATTAATTAAGCCACATTCTCCACCCAACTTTGATTAGAAACAAAGCTATTCCTAGAAGTCCTTCTTTCTGACTTTCCTGTTCATCTCTAAAGCACTTCCCAACTCTGGCTGAAAGTAGAATTTTATGAAGCTCCCTCAAATGCTAACTGATCTACTGAGAGATTTGCCGAATTCTGGAAGGAGGTGGCAGGGTTTCTCTAGAACTGGTACATTCCTCTAGATCAGTGTTTCCCAAATGGGCGCTATGGACCACTAGCTTTCTCATGACGCATAAAGAGGCGTTGATGGGGAAAAACAGGTTCTGTGGTCAAAGAAGTTACGGGACACTTTATTCTCTCACCCCTTGTGAAAGTCACCATGCAGGTTGGTGTGAGACATCCTTCCCTAAAAGACACCGATTAGGTTTGTGGAACCCGGGATTTTTCACTCTTCCTTCATCAAAGGACCCTTTTTAGCTAGACAACAATTAAGCTCATGGAGAGCTGGTATTCCCACACTCGGGAATAGTTGTTCTGCATCATGCCCTTGGTTCTCCATTGTCTCCTGACATCCTGTTTTGTCTGAGTCCTTCTTGAATCCCTCTCAAATTTCAATTTCAAGCCTGCTTGATCAAGGGAGCAAGTTTGCTTTTACCAAAACCCTTTCTTCCCAATGGCCTCTAGCAGTAGCAAATTTGTTATTCTAGTATCTCAAAGCACAGTCCAGAAGGCCAGGGCTCATTTCTTTGAAATTGTCCACAAGAGTCACTCCACACCCCTTCCTTTCTCCTCTCAATTATCATCCTCTAGTGGGGGAGAGAGGAAGACATATCAACATCGTGTGTCTTGAGGGCCTCCATCTTCTTCAGCAGACGTCAAACTATTAATACTAGAGGCAGGTGTCAAGCTGCTTGAGGTTGGATCAATTTTACCCACACATTCTCTAGGAAGTGGATGGTGGATTGGCAGACACACAGTCACTGCAGGAAGTCAGCTCCCTGGCAGATCAGGTGTATCCAATCTGCCCACAGACGCCCCCATACAGCTTAGCAGCCTTCCAGACCACCCCTGGAGTCTCTTTCTCTTGGAGCAGTAGTCACAAGACACCTTGAACCTGCTCCTTGATGGCTCTCCAAGCATGAGCGGTAACCACTCTTTCAAAGGGACAGCTTTACCTTCTGCAGCAGAGCCCCCGACCCACCAGCCCTCCAGCTTCAAAGCCTTTTCCTTCCCTTCTTCTTCTGCGCTGCATTCTTCTTCTGGCCAGCCTCGTGTCACTGGGCTTAATTCCTTCTCTGTATCCCTTGATTTTCTTTTACTGCCTTATTCGATCATGTCTCCCAGCCAGACAGGGACTGTTTCCTCCTCACTAATAAGAAGGAGCACAGCCAGGAATCCCTAAAGCTCTTCTACCTTCTCCCCAGCAGGGCGCCCGGTTTACAAGCACCCGTAATTGACAAGCGAGTGCCTTCAGGCAGGACAAATGTAACTCATTCCCTGCAGGTCACTGGAGCTCTGTCCACACCTCCTGGGCAGCAAGATAAATGACAATCTTTTGTGGCACCTCCTGAAACTCCCACACTCTTAACTTCTAAGCAGACGTGGATGGCTCATCCTCCGGTCCCAGCAGGGACTCATGGGCACACAATTTTGAGACAGCCTGGCCAGCCCCACCCACTCCCTACTTACCTGCCTCCATTCATCTGATATCGCAGCATTCCCAAACTTAGGAAACCTTTTGACACTTTGAACTCTGTCACAACTTTTGTGGGTTGATGGAATGACGACAGGGGCTCGTGCATTATAAAGAGCAATTGTATGTCCTCACTGGGAATTGCATTCTGAGGTTTTGTTTGATTCAGACACAGTGTGAGGAACACTAGATTCCAGAATTGGTTGAAAGTGTCCCTCTTGCGGCCACAGATCCATGGGGAATAAGGTGGAGTCCTATAAATATTTACTGTGCAATGCAATTTGAATATTACCACAAAAGTGTATTGAAGTGATAAGACAGTTGCATAACCCAGAGGCCATTATGTGGCAGTCAATTGGTACGGCAGGATGCATTTTAAAGGTAGTTCATCACATCATTATATAAGATAATTAAATAAATAGATTTCGTTTCTTGTGTGAAACGGTGATAAGAGCTCATCTTAACCCAGAACAAAAGTGAATTTTGTTATTGTCTTGCTGGATGAATGGGGTCACGATTACACACGAGTGTTTGGTGGTGGAGCACCCCCTAAAGGAAATTAACAATTGCCTGCAGTCATCCTGGAGAAGTAGTTAATGTGGGGTCAGGAACTGGAGTGGCTTTGGGAATAGAAGAGAAAGGGGTGTCTTCCTCTCTGGGGCTGGAAGCAGTGCAGACACGTGGAGAAGGCTGGCGTGGTCCAGATGGTTGAGCTGAATGGCCCCTGGATATGTGGGGACAGCTACAGGTAAGTGGCACCATGGAGCATTCTGTTTTGTAGGCACTCTCAATGGGTGGCAGCACCAATACCAGAAACACAAAGAAGTAGCTAGCGCCTGAAACAGGCAGCAGTTGGAAAAGCCCCGTTTCAAGGAGTTAGAACTGCTTCTGTGTTCCAGCAAAGCCATCTGAGCAGCCAAGACTGACAGGGTCTCACTGGGCCCAGGGAGGGGTCCTCAGCGTCAGCCCAGTGGAACCAAGAATCTACCCGTTTGTCACAAGAAGCCACAACCGAAGAGGCAGCAGACTGCAGTGAGAAAACTGAAATGGTAGGACCAGGGAAACTTGCTCCTCCATGGAAGGTTTGCGACACCCAGAAAAAAACTCAGCAAGGACAGGAGGGGACGCTGGGATGTGAAATAATCTCTAGCAAGTAGGACCGGTGGGTGCTCATTTGGGGATAATGTTGGAAAGGAGGTATAGGGGCAGGTTATCAGAGGCTGAGCCCAATCGCTAAGATGTTATACTTAGAGATCCAGAATCAGCCAATTAAGAGAGCCAAACTCGGGAAGATGTGAGCAGAAACTGGGTTCTTTGGCACCACTTTTCTTTGACCCGCGCCTTGTCTGTGATGAAATCTCAGGAAAATCTCCCAGTTTCATCACTCTGTTATTAAACAAATAGCCTTTGCCTTGCTATTAAAAAATCTACTCCAGTAAATGTCAAAATTCCACATTTCAGACAATTAAAAACCTTTCTTTGCCCCCAGTTCAGGTCCACCTGAGGCTGAGAAGGTGAGATGGGAAGGGGGGGTGAGTCCCCTTTTCCCTAGCCCCCCCACCTTCTACTGCCTTCTCCTCCACTTGCCAGCTGCTATTTCAGATCCCTGCAGGTTTGAAAGAGTGAGGAGTTCTGAGATGACAAGTGTTGTCTGAGTTGCCTGTTGGGTAAGAAGGATGTCCAAAAATGTCTCTTTCTTAGCGCATTTTTGTGGGGGTTTTTGTAAACGCCCCAGGTGACTGGATCTTCGCAGCTTCTATTCCCTTGATGAATTTCCCTTCAGCTCCTTGGTTGCAAATGGCCCACTTGTCTATTCTAGTTACCTCCCCATCCCCTGCCAGGAGTGAGTCCCAAGCGTCATGCCCTTCTTAGGCGCCCACATTTGACTCTCCAGAAATATGCATGCGTTCTTGTGTCAAAAACCTCTAGAAGTCAGGACCCTTCCCAGAGCAACTCTTTTTGCGCCCCTGCCAACTGGGGAAGCGTCAGCCTCAGCTCTCATTTTCAGATTTTTCAAATGTGAGTCAGATACCAGGTCCTGCTCTTCTCAACCTCAGGGAATGCATGTCTAGTTCTTCCGATAGCTTCTTGAAGTTTTTCGTGCTTGGCTGGAGCTGTGGGTAGATCACACCCCTGCTCTGTGTGGAGAGGGGAGTGGGGACTCACAGCGTCCTGACAGCTCTTTCTCAGAAAAGTCTTCATTTTTCAGTCTCTCCAAAGCCGTTTATTCCACCCAACTCCCCTAATACCGGAGCTGGAAGAGGTGCTGGGCTGGTGTGAGCAGGGATGTGTTCATATGCTTGGAAACACATCTCTTTAGCATGTGGAAGGACTAGACACTGTTGTTTTTGCCCTTTGAGGCCTCTGAGAAAATAGGAAGCACCTCATTTAATATTCTTTTATGTATACTTCAGAACAAATTATTAGTCCATCATTTATGTGTGTATATGTGGATGTGTGGATACAAACCACATCAACATCTACAGAACTCAATTTGGGAAACCTGGAGTAAGAATTTCTGATGAACTTGCACCAAATAGAAACAGCCCCCCTTCCCTCTGAGAACAACACTTCCTCAGAGTATCTTAGGCTGAAGGATCCCAAACACCTATAATGTTTTGCTAAAATCAAACTTGAAGCTGCAAAGTTGCCTCCGAGCTTGGCGTGTCTTCCTAGCAGAGGGGCTTGGATTTGAATCGTTCAGCTCTATTTGGATGCAACAAAGCACAATTATACAACAGTTGTTCTGGACTTCTCAATGGTGGCAGAGGGTGGAGAATGTGCAAAACACAATTGTCCCATGTAGAGAAATTACCTAGGACCCCAATCTCACCATAGGAGGCTAGTCAGCTTCCTCACCAGCTCCATATTCTGAGATCCCCCTAAGCTTTACAAAGCCTCCTTGAGAATTAGAAATTAGCAAGAGGCAGGTGTACCTGCAGAGCTGGGTCTGGATTTCTGGCCCACCTGACCTCTCCAGCCAGGTGCCATGAGCAGTGTATGAGTTCTGCAATTGCAAATGGTGACCCAAAGCCTAGTTAAATACAATTAATATTTCTACTATATGTGCAATACATACTCTTTATAAAAATTGTTTCCAAAATAGTCTATAAAAATTAACTCCTTTTATCGCATTCACAAGACGTGTGCTATTATATTTCCTGTGTCTATTTTAAGTGGTTGAGATCATGCTAGATAAAATATGGTTTGTACAGTTCTTTCTTAATATAACATTATAACATCAGCTCTTTTCATGTTCTACAAATTCTTTATCAATATCGCTTTAAATGGTTCATCCATGCATACCAATCAGAAAGACATCCCCAAATCTTAGGGAACTCAGAGAAAGGCCAAACACAGCTAAAAATGAACAAAGAACTCCAGGGATTATCTTTCTGGAAAAGATTAAAAGAGAGGAACATATCTGTAGATGGAAACTTTAAAACCCAGATTTTGGCTGGTACGTTCCCAGGGTCAGAGTGCACGTCTTGAAGAGACTTACGAATGAGGCTCAAAAAACCTGGTGCCCACTGTGGTCCACCGCTCTCTCCACTTGAGGAAAGCTAGATGAAAAAGTACCCTGAAACCTGTGTTACTTTACTAACAGTTGTCACCCTAATAAACTTTAATTTAAAAAAAAAAAAAAAAAAGTGCCTTGCTAGCCCAACTCATGCCAGCTTCTCAAAGGACTGCATTTTAGCCAAATATGTTGCTTTAAAGTCACCTGAAAGTCACGCCTTAAAAACAGTCAGAAGCATTTTGCAATGCTAATTAGTCCCCTCCGAGAGGTTCTGATGGACATTGAATACCCTCAGCCTTCACTTGGCAGACAGGAAGTGGGAGGAGGGGAGTGAAATTACCAACTTCTGAGTTTCCAGTCATGGGAGGGCCAGGCTTTGATGGATCTCAGGGGGCAGCAGAGTCACCCCCCTCACTCATCTGCTTGAGGGAGACCAGAGTTGAAGCAAAAAGGAGAGCCTTTTGCAGTTGTCACTTGCAGAAAGCTGTGTTTAGCTTTTATCCCCTTTCTGAAAGCACCTCCCCAGAGAAGGACCTCGTCCCCCATGCCCTCTCTTCTCCCTATCAAAACACATTCTGTAAAGAGCCAAATTTAGTCAGTCCCCATTTTCAGGAAAATTCAGAACAGTGCCTCCTATGACTTGAGTTCTCCAAGTCATTGAATCAACTCTGGCCAGTCACATAAATCCCTCTAGACTCTCACAGTGACTTGTTATAGTTGAAAGTTCCTGAACTTCTGTTTTCATGAAAAGAACGCTCATGGAGATTTCAGGTCACAACTCATATATTCCATCCAGCAAGTGTTTATGGAACATCCTTTGTGAAACACAAAACCCGTGTTATAATAAACTATGCTAAATAATTCATGAGCATGGCCTTAAAGTGTCTGTATTTTCTGAATGGAAAAGGAAAGCAAAGTTGTTCATAAAAACTTCCAATGAGTCACTGTAACTGAATTGATTGTGGTCCCAACATGAAACAGATGGTTCGCACAAAAGAGAAAGAGTTTAAAGAAGCAGCTATTTATAAAAGTGTGCGCAGGCTTCAGAGAAACCCACAAGGGACCGTGAGGCACCCTGGGGCCAGCAACAGTGGAAATCTTTTCTTTCCCCTACACCAGAAGGGGCAAGGAAAGAGGCTGCTGCCAGAATTGACGAGAACTGTAGTTTCAGAAGGACATGGCCTCACAGTTGGAACCGTGGTTTTCATGAAAAGAAAGTACCCACTGCCAAACTGTGACCCAGAAGGGGACACAAGAAGGTAAATACTTAACCTTCCACCCTCCAATCTCCTGCCAATGACGCTCATTGACCGAATCCCAAGGAATCCAACAACCCTTCGAAGGCAATCTCTCGGGGCTCAGGAGAGTGATGGGAAAGTGTAGGGAGTGGGTCTGGGACAGCACGTGAAGAACATCCAGCAGCATCACCCCCCTTTGTCCCTTTGCCTTCACTTTTATGCTTTGGGTGGAAAAATTCATGTTCATAACAGATGAAACACAAAAATTCCTTCAGCTGTTATATCATCACCTGATAATGCCAATTCAGTCATATCCCTACCTTAAACCTAAAATATTAACACCAAGACCGCTCTTCATATAAATAAGGTAGTGGGGTGGGGGTCGGGGGAGAAAGCAAAGGAACAATTAATTCACCTAACGTAGCTGCTATAGTTCACATTTCTGTAGCTAGTCACAAGGCATGAATTCATAACCATGGCTTTTTTCTACCCTGTTACAGTTACTATCTACAGAGCATCTCCTGCATCTTTACCGGGTGGGATAGCCAAACCCTCATTTCTGTAGATCTTAGTCATTGATCATTTCTTTATTGAACTGTAATGGTTTTCCATTGACCCAGGACTATTGGACAAGGAAGTACTAAGAGGGACCTAATTGAGTCCTTTCGGGTGATAGGACACAATGGATATAAGACCATTGCTTTAATTCCTTCATCATAAAATAAATATCTTGGGGTATTTATAATCTCTAACTCCTGGTATTCACCTCCTTGTGTAAACCCCTCCCCCCTGAGTGTGTGATGGAGGCTAGACTTGATTCTAATGTACAGAATGTGGCAAGAGTGATGACATGTTACTCCTGAGATTCGGTTATTAAGGATTTTGATACGAGTATCTCACTCTCTCGCCGTCGCTCTCACTCTCACACTCACTCTCAATCTTCTGGTGTATATGCTCTGATGAAGCATACTGACATGTTGTGAGGGGCCCTATGGAGAGGAACTGAGGGTGTCCTCCACAGCCCCCAGCCAAGGAATTGAGGAACTAAAGCCCCCAGTCCAACGGCTATTGCAGAACTGAATTCTGCTGACAACCATGGGAGTAAACTTGGAAGTGGATCCTTCCCCAGTTGAGCCTGCAGATGAGATGCAACCCTGATAGATCCCTTGTTTGCAGCCTGGTGAGAAGCCCCGAAGCATAAGACTCGGTTAATAAATGCTTATTGTTTTAAGCCACTAAGGTTCAGGATAATTTGTTACACCATAGATACATAATACAATCGGTGATGTAACGTGGGCTGCCGTAGTAATGGATAAGACAACAGACACCATTCTCCTTGTAATTAGGACCCAGGCTTCACAGTGGCCACCTTCTCTGCCTATTGGTTCAGCAGGATAAGCAGTCCAAAATGGCCAGGGGCATTCTCAACTTCAAATGTAACAGAATGCCTGTGTTTTCTGGTAGAAGCCGCCCTTCCTTGGCACCAGAAGCTCCAAACACTTTAAGGGTAAGGTTGATGGTAAAGGAAGTGAAAATGTCTAAAGTGTACTTTTACTCCCATTTCTTCACAGGGAAAGGCAACACCATATATGGGCCCCAGTTTAAGGCATATACTGGTCCCTGTAAGTTGTGACCTCATAGGGTGTTATCTCCCAGTTGGCATCATATGTGCTCCAACAGGGCATTCCATCACTTTGTCAAGTCAGTTTCTCCTCAGGGATGGAACTCAATGGATCTGAGCCCAGTGGTATACTTCTTTCGCCATAAAATAAGTTCCTTTGTCAGAGGCATCCAGTATGGGATACCATGGCAATAGATAAAGCATTTATAAGTTCATGACCGGTGGGACTGGAAGTAGCATTGAAAGCAGAGAAGGTTAGTTTATATTTAGAATATCTATATCTATATCTAAATAATTTCTATATAATCCATATCTATCTATCTGTCTCTCTCTCTCTCTCTCTCTCTCTCTCTCTCTCTCTATATATATATATATATATATATATATATATATATATATATACATTTACCTATCTGACTACACACACACACACACACACACACGTTCCCTTGAAAGCAAATGGGTGCCACCTCCACAAGAAAAGAATTCTAATGTAATCTACCTACATTAAGGTGGATGACTTGCCCCCCAAGGAAAAGCCCATATCACAAGTTCAGCAATGACCTCTGTTGCCAGTACATGGGGCACTCACAAGGGGCAAGAACCAGATAAGACTTCATGAGACAAAGTCCTTGGTGTTGAACCCAAGTGTCCAAAATTGCCCACCAAATTCTGTGCCTCTTTTTTTGTTGTGGGAAGGGCGAGATGCGGCTGCTTGTATCTTACTCTTAAGGGAACTTTTTCCAGACCAGTAGACGCCTAGAAACTTTACCAATACATCAGGCTCATGAATTTTCCATTTTTTCTTATTCTCTGGCAGGTATGTGTCTCATAAGGCATATCAGTTGTTTGGTATTTGGCTCACTGAGTCTAATTAGCGTCATGTCTCTAGTGTAACAGACTAGCACGGTACCTCTAGGATCTCAGCATAATCAAGTGCCCTCATGACAATATTAAGACAATAAGCAGGAGAGCTGATATAATCCTGACATAATCCTGTGTTAAGACAATGGACTCCTTTCTTGGCCACTTGAGGCCAATTGCTTCTGATTATCTGTATCAATGGATATTGAAAAAATTATAAAGCATTTGCTTGATCAACAGCTGTAGACTAGACACTAGAGACTTGATTTCTTCCAGTAACCATCCCTCATGTTGAGCCACGGCTACAGTTGGTGTCACTACCTACGTGTATTTGTGATAATCCACTTATTTATCAAGGCTGTTTGGATTTTACACTGGACAACAGTGAAGTTAACAGGGAATCATCACCCCTGTATGCTTTCTATGGTGGCATTTATGTCCCTAATTCCCTCCAGGGATACAATGTTGCTTCTTTATTTGGAAGACGTGGTGGGCAATTCCTTCCTATCAAAATCTCTCTCACTTAATGGGTCAGTGAACCATAGGGATTCTGCCAATTACTAGTATATGTGCCTCCAATTGTATTTCTAACTTTCTGTTGCTGAGTAACAAATTACCATAAATTTAGCTGCTAAAAACAACACCGGTTTATTATCTCAGAGTTCTGAAGATGAGAATTCTGGGTAGGCTAGACTGGGTTCTCCGCTTGGGGTCTCACAAGTTCAAAGTCAAGGTGTTGGCTGGGCTCTTATCTGGAAACTCTGGGGAAGAATCCACTTCCAGGTTCATCACATTTGTTGGCAGAATTCAGTTCTTTGCAGTTGGAGGACTGAGGTCTTCATTTCCTTGCTGGCTGTCAGCCAGGCTCTACTCTCAATTTCTAAAGACCCCCTGCATTCCTTGGCATGAGGCCCCTCCATCTCCAGCCAATAATGACACCTTGAATCCCCTCTGGGCTTTGAATCTCTGACTTCCTCTTCTTCCACTAGCTGGAATAAAGCCTCTGCTTTCACAAAGGGCTCATGGATTAGATTGGGCCCATCCAGAGGTTAGCCCTCTTGCCATATTATGTAACATAATCACAGGAGTAATATGTCATCATACTCTCAGGTCTCGCACACACTCAGGGGAGGATGTTATATAAAAGGACAAGAGTCATTGGGAGTCATTCTTAGAAATCTACCTGCCCCACGAATACACATTTATGGTCTGGGAAAATAACCACAGTGCAGGTCCCAGCCCCCTGGTTCCCCGGGAGTCAGACATACGCCACACCTTAATCCATCACCTGGTTCCATAGGCCTCCATTCTGAATGAGGAGACCATATGGTATGTAGGTCTCTAAGGAATAGGCTTCAGGTTAAAACCAGTCCCAATAACTTCTGGGAAGTTCAGATACTTCCCATCCCCTAGTTCACCATCACCTTGGCAAATGGCAACAGGTCCCTCAGAGAGAGCCTTGGGAGAGCCATCAAGTAAGCTTTTCAAGGGTCTTGTCTCAAAGGGACCTGGCCTCCCCCTCAGTGGATGGGCTATGGATGGATGAGCAAGCATGGGTCTAGAAACTGAAAATGAGGTCATGAATCCCCACTATGGCAACTTGAGACTGGTACCCACAAGAGCTAAAGCATTTTCACTTATAAGTCAAGCATCTCCTTAGTAGGCTGCACATCTATTACTAGGGACCCAATGATCAATTAGCCATCACCACAGTTTCCTGCAGGTCAGAACACTCTGATTGCCACTCTTTCTCTGGGGCTTAGTTTGGAATTGCTCTCACTTATCTCTGACAATTAAGTTATGCCACCAGGCCTGTATAACTGCTGGTTTCCATTATTCCCACTGAAATCAGTTTCACTGCAGCATCTCCCACCATTATCATGGGCTTAAATAGTATATACATCACAGAACTTTTCAAGGACTCCCTCCTCTTTGCCAGGAAACATCTAGCATTCAAATCTCTTTGGGTGCTAGCGAATCGAGGCTTCAATTACCCAATCTAGTAGGTTGTTAATGCCATTCCCAACTGTTTACAGCAATTCATTAAATCTTAAGTCTTAGATGAAGGCCCCCCCACTGACAGATTTGTTCTGATTTAATCATATATTGTGATCTCCTTGATTTATTACTCTCAGAATCAACTCCCATAATCTCCAGACTTCTGTTGATAAAATTCAGGGAGACTGTACAAATCTAGCAGCTTATAGATCTGGTAAAGATGGCTACAAATGCTTTTGCTACAAATGCTTTGCTATTTGTATTCGTTTTCTAGGGCTGCCATAACAAAGTTCCACAGACTGGGTGGCTTAAACAGCAAAAAATTATTTCCTCATAGTTCTGGAGGTTGGACGTCCAAGATCAAGGTGTTTACAGGGTCAGTGTCTTCCTATGCTTGTAGATGGCCCCTCCTTGGCTTATAGATGGCCATCTTCTCCCTATGTCTTCACATGACCTTCCCTCTGTAAGCGTCTGTGTCCTAGTCTCCTTTTCTTATAAGCACACCAGTCATATTGGATTAGGGCCCATCTTAATGACCTCATTTAACCTTAATTACCAATTTAAAGACCCTGTCTCTGGTCAGATTCTGGGGTACCGGGGATTAGGACTTCAGCATATGAACTTGGGAGGGGCACAGTTCAGCCCATAATACTCTTCTTCCCATAAATAGGGAAATCGATCATTCCTTTCCTTGAATCTTAGCTGACCCTGTGTTCTGTTTTGGACAACAGAATGTGGTGGGGGGTGATATTGTATAACATTTGAAGTTGGACCTTAAGAAATAGGCAGCTTTTGTCCTCAACTTGGCAGAAGCACCCACCAGGTAGGAAGCCGCACTACCGAGAAAGAGAGAGGGAGGCCTGAAACTGTCTTGGATGTTCCAGGTCCAGCTAAGTTCCCAGCAGAAAAATGACCCAGTTGAGCCTTGGCCAACCTATAGAATCACAGGAGAGAACATTCTATGGTTAGTTCAAGCCACTAAGTTTCAGGATGGACTGTTACCCACCCTAAACTAACCTAAAACAATAGGCTAGCTCCGTTTGGAGCCAGCCTTATACTTCTCTGTCTGACTGAGCAGGACTGTCATTATGAGCCTGGAGGTCAAGCCATAGTGGAGGTAGATCCTGAGAATTCAGCAGCTGCTGGGGTGAAGTTCACGTTTATACATGGGAAGTCTTCCCCGCAGCCGAGGACAGCAAGGGATGGATATTCAACGGGAGTTCTCAGCTGTAGCTATGTCCACCTAAAAGCCCCATCCCGTGCCTCGGGGTCTCACTCTATCCTCCAGTCCCTTACATTAGTATAAGAGACAGCAGCTGTTGGCTCTGCAAAACCATGGCCCTTACAATCAGGCTTGAGCTTGACCCTCAGCAACTATTATGGACAACAGAGACTCATTGAAAATGACCACAGAGGCTTTCTGATTTTACTCCTGTGCCTTTTCAAGGACAATCAAGTTTTGCTATTTATTCTTTTCTCTGTGTATACTCTCTAACGCTACCAGATGCAACCTGCCCACATGACATCTCTGAAATCTCTATGGTTGCCATAGTGACTGAGTATCTCAGTCCTTTGATCTCCCCAAATCCTGACCTCCACCAGCATGTTCTCCCATGCTACCGCTAGCAATAATTTAAGTAATTGACACCAACACGTGGCATGGATTACCAGTGTCTCATATTCCCCAGCAGGGAGGTTATCAGAGCATTCATTAGATATCTGAGCAAACCAATCCCTGAATCCTATTTCACTCGTTCTGGAGCAATCACTGTATCAGCCAGGGTCCTGGCTAAGAGTTTAAGGAAGGAACTGTTTACAAATGCATGGGCAAAGGTAAGAAGCAGCAGGAAGGGAGGAACAAGCACCTGGGTCTATCCACAGCAAGTATACCCAGTTCTGGGTCTAGAGGGACAAGGAATGGGAGTAGTTACCAGAGCCAGCAAAAGCTGAAGCTGTAGACGAGACCCGACCAATTAGAGTAGTAGCTTCCACGAGAGGAGCATAGCACTGCTAAACCGAGGCCTGGTAAGAGGAATCCAGGGCAATTAATACCCCAACCTCTCTCTCCTCCAGCCCACTCATCTCATCTCTCCTGCCAGCGACTCCCTTCGGCCAGAACCATCAGGAAGCCCAGGGGCAAGGGGACCAGACAGACGATGTTCACAGAAGTCAGCCTCCTGGGCTCCGAGCTGGCGGAGAAGGGTGGGGAGCAGACCTGGAGAGGCACAGAGAAAATTCCACGGCTCAGATCTCAGTCTTTTCTGCCAGGATGTTCTCCACAAAACCTGAACTGACCATCACTTCATTCTAACTGAGGCCCTAATGAAGATCTGGTTTTCACCAAAACGCAGATATAACATCCTCCTGTGTGGGTCACTGAATGTTTGGGCAAGACCCTTAGCTTTGCTTTTGTTGTCCTTACTACCTGCGTTTCCCTGAAAATAAGACCTAGCCAGACAACCAGCTCTAATGTGTCTTTTGGAGCAAAAGTTAATGTAAGACCTGGTCTTATTATAATATAGTATGATATAATATAGTATATATGATATAGTATGATATGATATGATATGATATGATATGATATGATATGATATGATACCAGGTCTTATATTAATTTTTGCTCCAAAAGACGCATTAGAGCTGATTATCCAGCTAGGTCTTATTTTTGGGGAAACAGGATAAATATATTTTCCCCTTTCTTGATTCATTTACCCTTTTCTTTTTAAATTTCCATCCCCAACTCACTTTGTCCACCCTCCCGAATAGCCTCTCTGAGGTGTTCATTAGCTGTTCTTGAATTTATGTATGTCCCTGTTTTGTGAGCATTGATGTCTTTAACGTACAGAAATGGTGTTGCACAGAATCATTCTGTTTCCGACCTTTTCACTCAGCACTACATTTTTAAGATCCATTCATGTTGCTATGTATATAACCAGTTGGCCGTTTCTAACTAGTGTTCTATAGTCAGTAGCCAATCGTTTCACTTAGCCATTCCCTCCAGTGATAAATGTCTAGGTGTCTTCCATCTTCCGGATACCGCAAGTAACACTCTGACGAATCCACTTTTCCCTGCGTCCTCATGGACCGAGTGAGAATTACTCAGAAATCTATATTCAAGACTGGCTTCCTGGATCCAAAGGACTCTTACTTTAGGATCTTCAGAATGTGAGTTCTAGTTCTCATTTTAAATGTTGCTCAATTGTTTATGATACTTTCATTTGATCAAGATATTTTTTTTAAATTATAAACTCTATTTTAGCATTAGCTATCTCAATCTATATGAATTCTTTCACAGGGACTTCTTAATGACCATCGTAACATAGAAAACCAGAGCGACAGAAATGAGAGGGACCAAAGTTGGCCAATCTCCTCATTCTTGGAATGAGGGCGGTGGAGGCTAGAAAGGACACTTCTCATTCAACTGTGTCTTCTTTTTAGTTCAGCCGCAAGTAACTTGATCGAATACGATATTTCTGATGTGCCAAGTGTCAGAGAGTAGGTCTGTATGACCAGGGCTGCAATTTGGAGAGGCTGGCATGACTGTTCCCACTTCATGGATATATAATAACTGAGGCACAGTGAGTGCCTAAGATGTCAGAGTATGTGAGCAAAGAAGCTGCCTTCTAACTCCAATCTCCTTGTGTTTGCCTGCAATACACCACTCTGACAGATGGATGGTTGGGATGCTTCTGCTAAAGTCAAACCAACAAAAAGTAAGATGGGCTGTGTTAGGATCCAGGTGTGTCTGACCATGCTTCCACGTGTATCCCCAAACAAATAGAGTATCTCAGACTTCTTGCCCTCACCAAATGGCTATAATTGCACTGCTGGCCACTGCTTGTACTTATGGCTTCACCTCTGCTTTCCTAAAGCATGTTTTTTTTACAGTTGAATTTATTTGGTAATAAGGAAAAGTTTCTCCATACAGAAGTAGGTTTAAGAAAGCACTCACCCTGTCTATGAGAGCATGAGCCTAGGTCCAATATCGGTCATAATAGTTCACAGCTACTGTACATTGAGCTTTTTACTCTATACTGGGCACTGTAAGGCTAAGTGTTCACAGGTGCATTATCTTTCACCATGTGACTTGCTGGAGAAGTGGACTCAGATCCCCTCCATCCCTACTGCCCCTAAGACAGGGGTCTGGGTGTGAGGTAGGGTGTCTCGCTTGGTCCTGGGGTTGATGCTTCTTCACTCCCCAACGCCACCCTCACCCGGGAGTGCGAGCTCTCAGTAAAACAGCCCCCTGGGTCTCAGTTCGTTCTTTCTCCCTGTGTGCACATTCTTTCCCAGAAGAGAGGAGAGATCACTGTAGAGTACTTGAAGCCCCACGCTGAACGCTGATGCTCGTAACCACCCATGTACGTCATTTGCATGGCAGACATAAGTAGCAGGCTGGGAGATGTGACGGGACCTTCCCAAGTCACCTGAGTGGGCTGTCCTGTGCTTCATTCGGGTGTGCGTTAGTGTCAGTCTGTGGGAAATGCAAACAATTGGTTTCTTTCTAAAAGACAAAATTGTAATCCCTGGCACCGCCGCTGGGAAATGTTAGTACGGAGTTTTGATGACTAGATTATAGGTTTGCTAACGTTGATGCTTGCTTGCTTGCTTGTAAATAAAATTTACCCACGCTGTAATTCCTTAGACTCCTGTCCTCACTTTCCCAATTAAATCCAGCGTACCATCCGTCCTCCTCTGAGTCTTCTCGCCATCAGCAGTAGGAGAACTTGAGATCTAATTCCAAGCCACTCAGTCTGCCGAGGGCACGCTCTTACCCACTCGGACAGTACAGCAGGCGAAGCAAAGATCCAGGGCTCAGAACCTTGGCCCCCACTCTTTTGCCCTCCTGGTATACCCAGTTTCCTTTCAGAACCTCGGGACCCGCCAGTTCTTCTCCCTCACCCTTTGTAAGTCAACAAGCTCTCAGGGAGGCATCAGTGATTCTTGTCAAACCTTAGATGAAATGAGGATGTTAAAGATTATCTTTTGAAATGCCCACCGGAAGCAGGGATGCTGTCCCCAGCACATCGGCCATTGACCCCCGCTTCACCGGGAGAACCCTGACTTCTCCGTTGTCCCTTGGGTGACTCCCACGTTGGGGAGGTGCCAGCCTGGCTCTGAAATACCTTCCCGTGTACCCTCCACGTTGTACAACCCAGCTCCCGGGGCTGCCCAGACCGAGGTCTTCCTTCTGTCTCTTGACAGCTATTTGGGCATTGCCAGAGAGTCACTGCGGCTTGTCTTCTCTAGATAAATGGCCCCATCCTCTTCCTTCTGTATTCTTTCACAGACAAACTCAGGCCAAAGGACTTTCTCTCTGGGGACTATTTCCCTCTTTACCCTTAGGCCTTGTGTGGAATGAGGGACTTGGACTCTGAAAAGGCACCTCAAGAATTTATACGAGTATTTAGGGTGAGGCTAGGGGGCTGAGAATGCTTTTTATTGTCCCTCAAAGGACACCAGATAAGCAATCTCATATTCCCTTCACCCTTTGTATGCGGTGGAGTCCAGAGTGACAGTCACAGGATGACTGTAAGATGGGACGAGCCCCCCTGCTTCCCCAGCACACACACAACAAGCACACACAGGATGGGTTTGCCCTGGGCAGGGGGCTGAGATCCCTGCCAAGACGACATTCAGGAAAAATAAAGTCTGTGGTGCCACGGAAGCCAGTTGAGGCAAAACCATCCTGCAAAAGGCAGAGACATGCAGAAATGAAAGGGGCAAGAGGCTGAGGGGTGGAGAACCGAGCACTGCATAGTGTTGGACCACCTGACGACACGGAGAGGAGCTGCTTCTGCCGAGTCCGTTGGCCTTGACCAGGTTCAGTCAAGGCAGTCAAGTCAAGTCTGTGGCCCTCTGCTTTCAGAAAGGAACCTCAACAGCCACAGGCTGGCGTCCCAGACAAGACACATCGTATATCCCAGTCTGTTCCTCCTTCCTCTGAAACTAGCTAGAGCGGCCTAAAATCTCTTCTTAAGGGAGCAGAGCCTGATGTGCTTGGAAACTCCCTTCCACGCCTGAGGTCCTCACAAGGCAAAGGCTTATTGTCCCAAAGGAAACTTAGCAAGGATTCATTGTGTGTGTGTGTGTGTGTGTGTGTGTGTGTGTGTGTGTGTGTGTGTAAAAGATGGAATGAATTAACCCAAGGAAGCATATGAATGGTGGAACAATAGCTGGAGAAAGCATTTGCCTTGGAGGCAAAGCAGGTTGCCCCTGACTTTGCTTAGAGCTGATATGACCTTTCCAAACTGGAGATTTCAGGGTCCCCTGAGGCCGTGGTTGAACTGTGCAAGTCTGATTTCATTCAAAACTGTATTTAAATGTGTGGATTTATGAAACAATAATTAGTTCTATAATCCTTGAAAACAAAATGCAAATACAAGTATATAGGGTCAAACTCTTCTGGAAGAAGGCTGAGGATAAATATTACAGCAGAGTTTTCAACCCACATCCACAATGTCAGTAGCAGAAATGCTACCTCCTCCTCCCTTAAACCTCTGGCTCACTGCTAACAAGCCCATCCAACCACCAATACTATTCTGCGAGAGTCCTCGTCAACTGGCTTGACAATCCAGTTTTTAGAGTCTGCCACCCTTTTGTGCGTGCTCTAGGCTGAAGCTGGGGCCCCCCGGACGACCTTTTCTAAGGCTGTATGTAGAATCTCCAAATGAATTCAAAGTGTAACAATTGATCTCCCAGCTGGGTGCTACTATGACATGTCTGTCCCATCTCTGGAGCTCACTGGAATTCCCGTAGCGGGTAGACATGGCCAGTGGTGCCACGGCCTGCCCACGCCATTCCTCACCAATGTGTTCTCTTAGAGCCAGGCCCCACCTCACTCCTACACCTGCTAGGCCCATTCTCAGGAGGCTTCAGAGAAGTTAAAAATAGCTCCTCATCAGAAAAAGTGCAGGCCCCCCTGCTTTAACACGAAAACCTTTGAGAATGGCCCTTTTAGTTTCAAAGCCGCCATGGTGGGCAAAGCTTCAAAGACAAGGCAATGCTAGCCTTTGATGGTCTGGCTCTTTAAAGCAGTGGTCTTAACCTTTTTCTAGGTCATAGACCCCTCTGGAAACCTAATGAAAGCCATGGAGCCACATGCCATAAAAGCACACAAGCTCAATGAAAAGGTTGCCTGCAATTGCAGTGAGCTCGTAGACACCCTGAATCAATGGCTAAACCCCAGAATAAGAAATCTTCTCTAATACAGACGAGACATCCACATCAAGATGTCTTTTCCAAATCATCTCTCAAGGATCCCAATGGGCATAGATCCCTCTAATTTCATTTCTCAATATTTTTACTTTTCCCTATTTCTCAGGGCTGTGCTACATTCATTCATCCATCCAGGGCTGACATTAAGTAAGAACATAGGATATGGGCTGTATTTTTTTTTTCAGTCAGCATCTATTCTGATTGGTCGGTGTCCTTGTCTCATAGGTTCACTTTGACCATTACTCCTGTATCCATCATTCATCCATCCATCTATATAGAACCTTCCATCCAACCATTCATTTATTCCCAGTCAGCCATTTTTATAGAAACTTCTATGTGCCAGGGGCTGTTCCAGGCACTGGGAAGACAGCAGGAAACAAGACACAGATTCTCTGCCTTCATGGAGTTTACAGTCGAGTGAAGAGGGGGACACATAAAACAGTAATTACAAAGTAAAGAGATAAATGCACTAGGGGAAAAGAACAGGACACTTTGAGAGCATATAGAGGGGGAATTTAGCCCAGATTTAAGAGCAGGGGGTCAGGAATGCTTTCTGAAGAAAAGGACATACTTGTATAGTTAAGAATACGTAAGAAGTAAGAGTTACCCAAAGACAGTGCAAGCGGAAGAGCAGATAAAAGAAATTACAATCCTCTAGGGTGTGAGCTTTACTCGAAATGCATGGAGGGGTATGCAGAGTTTTAAGCAGGATAACCATGAGCAGTTTGAGTTTCCTGAAGATCACTCCAGCCCTCCAGAGGCGAGCATGGATGGAGGGATCAAGACTACAGGCAGGTTACCAGTTAGAAAGCTGCTGCAGTGTTCCAAATGGCGGCCTACACTTGATCATGGCAGCAGGGTTGGAAGAAAACGGGTGCTTTGGTGAAAAACAAAAGGGCAGAAATGATTAAGATTGTGGCTGACGTGGTGGGTGGGGCTGAGGGAGAAGGAATAACCAGGGATAATGCCCTGGTTTCCGGTTTGGGCAACCGGGTAGCTGGGTGCACTGCTTATGGGACTGGAGACTCCAGTTGGGCAGGGAGGCAGGATGATAAGGTAACTGCGGCTTTAAACATTTGGAGCTTGAGTTGCCCGCAAAGCATTCAAGTAGAGGTGTCTAGCAGACAATTAGATGCAAAATGCAAGAAGAGTCCAGCCTGGCCATACAGATTTGGGAGTCACTGGGTCACACGTGGTCCTTAAAGCCCGGAATAGAGTGTGCAGAGCAGAGCTTTCCAACAAGGGAAGTGTTGCAACCCCCTCTCAGGGCACATTTTGGAGATGGGTACAGGTGTTTTTCAGCCGTCACTCTGGGGATACTGGATGGCTTTTGTTGGATGGGGACCAGGAATGTCAGATGTCCTACAACATTTGAGATGGTCCCCAAAGAATCCTTCATTTTGCATGACTCTCTCGCTGTTTACAATGACTGAGCTTAGAGTCTCATTCTAAAGAAACACAAAATATTTTTTTTACATCGCTTTACTGTACATTGAGTTTTCTAGGAGCATACTACAGAGTGAGGTGGGAGAAGATTTTTCTGTAAAGACAATTCCTATGTTTTTATTTCCAGCCCAGACTTCTCTCCACTTGCATGCTCAATGTCCCCATTTGGATCTCTAACAAGCAGATAAAACCTAAATTGTCCAAAATTGGGCAGCAAATCTGCCCCCGCCCCCAAACGCTGCCCATCTGCATGGATAGGACCTTCGAGTTGCTTACGCCGAAACCTTCCAGTCTTCCTCAACTCCTCTTTTTTCCTCGCATGTATCCAACTCACCAGGAAATCCTGTGGCTGTACCACCAAAGTATCTCCAGATTCTGACCACGTGTCCTCATCTCCAAACCGTCTTCTCGCTCTTGCCTGGTTTATTGCAGTTGCACCTAACTGCTCTCCCTACTTTCATTCTTGCTCTTCTGTAGTTTATACTCAACAGCCGTCAGAGTGATCCGATGAAAGCCTGGTTCACGTCATGCCTCAGCTCTAAACCCGCCAACCGCTCTCCATTGATTTCACTTAGAGAAAAAGGTGAAATCCTGACAGTAACTGGCAAGGCCCTCCAGAATTCCTCCTCTGGGTCCTCCTTACGCCTCTCCTTTTGTCTCCTTTACTCGCCCCTTCACTTGCTTCTTCCAGCCTCAATGGCTTCCTTACATTTCCTTAACACAAACATGGCAAGCACAATCTCGAATTTCAGCTTTGACCTTGCCTGTTCGCTCTTCCTGAAACACTATTACCTCAATTATCCAAATGGCTGACTCCCACATTGTCAAGTTTTGGCTCAGATCTCAACTTCTCCAAAAGGCCTACACTGACCACCATTTTTTAAATGGTAATTCTCTTCCAACCAGCACCCCGATCTCCCTTATCTTTTTTCCCATAGTTCCTCTCACCTTCTGACATACGAGTAGTATACCATTTTTTTATTATTCAAGTTGTTTTGTCTATTTTTTTGCTATCTGTCCACCTCTTTTGATGTAAGTTTTGTGAAGGCAGGGATCTTCTGTTTTGTTCACTTTTATCTCCAAAGTGCCTAGAATCAAACCTGGCAAATAATAAGTGTTCAATAAATATTTAGTGAATAAATAAATGAATGAACGGTGATAAAATAAGTTCTCATATCATCATGCATTCCTCCCAAACTATTAATTCTGGTTCAAATTCCACGAGAGGTTTTCTTCTTAATAGTCAACAGTTAGCATTAAGAATCAACAAACAAAAACAAAACTTTCCTTTGTCTCTCAGAATAACCACAGCAGTAGCAGCAGCAATAACAACAACAAAAGCTTTGTTTTTCAAGACGGCTGTCTTTCCTAGGAGTTCACATCCATTCAGAACATCAGCTATAGCCTTGGTTTTAAGCCGTGATAGGGTTGGAAAATGCGTCTGAGGTAGTTCAAGGCGACTGGAGGGTCAGAGTCAATACCCCCCAATTGATATCTCTACATACTACCCTCTACGTATCTTTGAGCAGCTCTGATCTTTGGGACATTCTTTGGTTAAGCCTTACTCTTACGCCCTCTGACCTTCATCACTTAACCTTGGTTCTGCTTTCTAGAAAGAAAAAGGATGAGACTCTACCTTTTCCCGTGTGGAAGTCTTCCAGAGGTTTGAAGATTGAGGTTAAGCCCTCAGCCTTTGCGTTCCCTATCACTGCCCCATCTCTAGTCATTTAAACATCTCCTGGTGTTTGAGCCCTTCCTCCTATGACAGGAGTGTAAGTTTTTTTCAATGTCCTTGTTGTATCCTCCGCATGGGCTCAGATTTGTCTGTTTCCCGCCTGCACTTCAGGTCCCATGATTTGGACACACCATTCCTGATGGAATATAGCAGGTGTATGGCTAAGCAGGAACAGGACTTCTACTCCTCGGGATACTTACTTATTCAGGCAGCTGCTTTACATTTGTCCAGAGGTTTGAATGTCGTTGTAGAGGCAACGGAGGGGAACTGCAGGGTTTTAAGCAGGAGAGTAATGATCGTAATTGCGTTTCTCCAGGATCACTCCAGCTCTCCGGAGAAGAGAATAGACTGGCAGAATCAGACTAACGGCAGGAAAGCAGTTGGAACGCTGGAGCTGGGTTTCAGAGGGTGGCCAGTTCATGTGAAACCGCTGGCCCCTAAATTCTTTTAACACTTGTTCTGTGAGGCTAGACTACCTCTATCGTATGCTTTTGAACTTGGATTTCAGTTTGCTTTATTCAGGGCTTGGAAGACAGCGGTCCTCATTTTCTTTCTTATTCTTTTAGTGATTCCTTTGTGTTAAGTCAAAATGCTTCCTCTTTGTGCTCCGATAAGCACGCTTTAAACATTTCACTCGGCATCATTTTTCTGCGTATTCAGGTTAGTTGTTTACACCCCAACGCCCCCACCCCCAATCCCATCCAAGAGCCTGAGAGCCCTTTGAGGAGAGACTCTGGGCCCCTTTCCCTTCCGTCCCCAAAGCACAAGCCAAGTGCCCTGTGCATAGCTACCCGCCTTGTATTTGTTGGATTAAGCTGAAGTGAATGGAGCTGAATTAAAAGCTGCTGTTAAAATGCAAATATGCTATCTGGGCTCCACAAGACATTAAGGTACCCATTAAAACCTTGACACAGAGTAATTTATTAGATCGGTGAATAAACCACCCAGCAGGCAGAGAAGGGCTGAAACACGGGAAAGTTTAGGCTTGAGAGAGCTTCTCGAGAGAGGGTTGTGGGGTACACAAAGGAGGCACGAGCCTAGCCTGGCTAAAGGGCAAACGGTTTGGGATAGATAAATATAATACAATGAAGGGAGCCTGGACTTTGAGACAAGAATTAACTGAGTCCTAGTTCCAATGTTATGGCTTACGTGCTCTGTGACCTTAGACATGTTAATCAACCACTCTGGACCATGGCCTTACACAGTCAGGTGGCAAAGATTTGTCCAGCCTATCGTTCCTTCCAAAGGTTGGACATACCGCGATCAGTAGCACGTGTCTCCTGGATGTGTTGTGGCACACAGTAGGCAGCCTGGCACACAGTGGGCACTCAAAGAGTATTGGTTAAATGAATGAAAGTGACAATGGGACATCGGCCTGACGTGGATATGAAAGTCGGCGCCACCATTCTCTACCAGCTTGCTCTAGTTAAGTACTTCAGTCACACTGCTTCCCTTTTTAAATCTATAATATGGGAAGTTCAATGCCTTCCTCTCGATTTATTGCAAAGATTAAATGAGAAGGTATGCAAAGCGCTTTGCACATAGGAGTCGAATAGGTATCAGTTCTCTCCATTTCCCTTTGTTAACGCACCTAATGCCATTTCCACACATTTCTAGACAAAAAAGAAATTGCGTGGCATCTGGCTTAACCTGAAATGTTCCCTTCCAGATGAATTTCTGACCGAATAAGACATGAATTGTGTGAGGCGGACTCTCTCAAACTCTCCATGTGTGAACTTGGACTAAGGCTTTATACACTCAGGTGCCTTTACTTGCTCTTTCCAAAGAAAGAGACAAAATGTGCGTATGTTCACTCACCCTCTCTGAGCAATAGCAGTGAGCAACCAACAGGCTGCAAGAGCCAAGCGCGGGGCCCTGTGTGGCTATGAATATCAAATAAATGGGCACGTGCCCCCATCAGAGCGGAGAGTTTACAACGCGCAGGTGCAAGACAGCTTTTTAATTAGGCGTAATGTTGTTCTTCACCACGGTTTTCTGGAGCCTCGTGGGAGAAGGGGCTCCGGCCAGGTGGGAACACAGCCCCTCCCTTATAGCTCAGCAGTCTGAGACGTGTTTTCCCAAAAAGCTTCTGATCTCATAGCTTTGTCATGTGAAAGTCCATGGTGGTGATTTGCTCCACTTGAATGAGCGGACAGACTCAGTGATAATCTTTTTTTTTTTTTTTGGCTTTAAATTAAAGTTTATTGGGGTGACAATCGTTAGTAAAGTTACATAGATTTCAGGTGTACAATTCTGTATTACATCATCTATATCTCACATTGCGTGTTCACCACCCAGAGTCAGTTCTCTTTCCATCACCATATATTAGACCCCGTTTACCCTCTTCTAGAGCCCCACTCCCTTCTCCCCCCTTACCCTCTGGTAACCCCTAAACTATTGTCTATGTCTATGAGTTTTTGTTCTTTCAGTTTTTTGTCTTGTTCTTTTGTCGTTTTCGGTTTATATACCACATATCAGTGAAATCATATGATTCTCTACTTTTTCTGTCTGACTTATTTCACTTAGCATTATAATCTCAAGATCCATCCATGTTGTCACAAATTGTACTATTTCATCTTTTCTTACTGCCGAATAGTATTCCATTGTGTATATATACCACAACTTACTTATCCATTCGTTGTAATCTTTTTTCCAATTTCTTGCAAATGTATGCACTTATTCAGAGACCCCTTTCTAGCTGATCAAGCCAAACTGTCCTTTTGGCTCAATTGTGCCACCAAATCTCATCAGTTTTTTCTTTTCATGTTTCTTCTGTCCATCTGATCCACAAGGCTTTGCTCCTTCCTCCTGAGGACAAACAGAGAACGGTAGTGGAGCTTGCGTTCTCCCTGAAAGAAAGGAGGGATTCAGGGGAACAGAGGGCGGCGGGCGGGCGTTCCAGGTCGGGAGAAGCATGTGGGCATGCGCCTAGGTTGGAGGAAAGACAATCAAGAAACCAGTGCGTGTGGCACTGGTGGAGGGGTGGTTAGGGTGCAGAGGGAGATAAAGGTGGAAGCAGGTCAGAGGCAAGTTGCTGGGAAACTCGATTGCCTTATAAATTGTTTTTGACTATTATGGAACGTGTGGGGAACTACAGAAGGTTTTAGGGAAGAGGAATTTTGTCACCTGTCTGGTGTCTGTGCCAGGGATTGGAGCAGAGACTGGCAGCAGTGAGACTCTTTAGGTTTATTCAGGTTTCTTATTTGGGGGAGCAGAGGGAATGTAACTCAACCCAACATGTTATAAGCCGAGGGGTGTGACAGGCACTGTGCTGAGAGCTGTGGGGGGCTGAGAGGTGAGTAATACCAAATTTTACCCTCAAGAAGCACAATGCCAGACAGATTCCCATTTAGCAAACATTGATTGGTATCTACACTCTCAGGTAACAGTGCTTTTGACCACAAGTAACAAAATATCCAAATAGGGGTCGCTTATGCAATACATACATGAGTTAGCTCACGTGACAAGAAGTCTGGAGATTGTCATTAGTGTGATAGGTAGCAAGTGGCCAGATGTCACCTCCTCCCAGGTCTCTCTCTGGACTCAGACGGTCAGCTGTCCTCTGCCAGCCAGTTAGTTACCATGTAGTTGGCAGCCCTGGCTCTCAGCCTGCTGGGAACCTGCCATTGACTATTTTGTTGTTGCTTTCCCAGACTTGCCACCTTTGCAGCTACCTTAATTCACATCCATAAATCTGGCCAGCATCCCCAAGAGGAAAATACTTTGTCCTATGGGCCTTCCTCTTGCCCAAATGCCCAGGCGCCCTCACTCCTTTCATATCTGAAATTGCTTCCTATAGGTTTCAAGGGCAAAGACTCTTTTATAAACTAAAACATAAAATGTAGCCCACCTCCTCCCTCATGGTCGAAATCATATATTTAACATTCACTAATTATGAAGGTGCATAATGGCTGAAATCTATGGGGAATGTAGAGATGCTTTTAAAGAAATTTATGCTTTATTAATCAAAATAGAATTTTACAGGTACAGTGCTGACTTTTCATACATTTAATAAAAAGACGAACATGTGAATTTGTGAGACACGTTATCTAGCTACAGACAATTCTGGAACATCCGTGGATGTGAGAACACTCAACAATAACCCCGTAGCTTCTGGGAGCTGTCTGACCTCTGGTTTAAAACATTTGGTGTTCACCACAGTTCTACAGGGTTTTGTTGTTGTTGTTGTTGTTGTTGTTGTTATTTTTTAATGAGGAAACCAAGATGAGGAGATAATTTAAAAAAACAGATCTGCCAAAGCAGAGACTTCAGCGTCAGGCAAATATGTGTTCAAACCTGTGCCCATACCAACGTGGTTAGGGAGTTCTTTCTTTTTCCCTCCTACCCCCGGGACCCTTCGCCTCACTGCCGAAGCAAAGCTAACCTCTGTTTTTTCACATCCGACCCTTTCCACACCCACACGCTCCACTCAGCACAAGGTTCTGGCCTGGAGTGTACAGGGTGATTTGTCATTTTACAAAACAAATACAGCTTGGGTGAGAAGAGAGCCAAGTGATAAATAATCTCAAACCAGAAAGCTACTGTGGAAGTTTTAGAGCAAAAGAGAAAAACAAAAACAAACCCCAAGAAAACAGAAAGGCTCAGGATGATTTATTTCATAATTTAAAAATCAAAATTGCCTTCGGGTGGTAGGACTTGTTTGCCCAGTTTTACCCTAGAGTGAGTCATAATAGCTAAGTTATATACCCTCGGAAAACCAGGCCTTTTCTAGTGGGAGTACTGAGATGTCATTAAGCTTGGAACTGTGTGCGGCCGTGCCAGAAGCAAATGTCCTTTGAAATCGAGGCCAGCGGAGAGAAGGCCTCGGGGCCGGTGCTGTGTTCCTCCAGACAAGTCTGGTCCCCACAGTCTCATCCGGGAGGTGGCAGGGAAAGAATTGTGGGGAGCAGAAAATCACTTTGGCCTCAAGGCCAGGGCCCGAGAGAGACGTGAGGGAGCCTTATACATTCAGAGCTGGGTGGGTAGCAGGACATTCGTGACATGGGGCAAATTGAATTCTGTCTGCCATAGGGGCACAGTCGCTACAGCCAGCAGTAAGTCTAGACCTGTATCAGTTATCTACTGCCATGATCATGCATCGTAACAAACAGTCCCCAAGCCTCAGAAGCGTTCAACAGGAAGCACTGGTTTCCTTCACAAGTCTCTGAGTCAAGTTTGGCTCATCTCTGCTGCTCTTGCTATTATTATGTCTGTGGTCAGCTGGGAGCTGACTAAGCTAGAACACTTCCGCTCACGTGTCTGGCAGTTGGCTGGCAATCAGTTAAAGCAATGAGGTGTGAGGGAAGGAAACGTTTTCCTCGCCTTCCTTAGGGTCCCTGGCTGGGCCTGAAAATTAAACTGACAAAGGCAGATTTGCAGGAGAAAATCATACAAATCTTGAAGAAGAGGTTAGACCTGAGTATTTTTATGCTAGGTTTGATGAAGAGTGGGCAGTCATGCAGAAATATGAGTAAGCAAAGAGGACGGGGTAAGTGTAGTCACCTGAGGGACATACTGTAAGGCCTCTTTGTTCAGATTCCTTTTGGCTCTCTTTTGTCTTCAGAGATAAGGACGCTCCTTTCCTCTCGGTATAGAGAGGGCACCTCTCGCAAGAAGGTTTTATGACTCGCTCAGGGGAGAAGCGGGCAGAGGAAAGCAACTCTGACCTTTTGAGGTAGCAGGTCCAGAACCCCATCAGAGATAACTGGCCCACACATCTGCCATCATCCCGCAGGTGGACAGTTAGATGGTGGTGGCAAAGTTCCAAGAAAGAATGGAAGCACAAAAGGCCAAGTCACAAAGCCACCTCAGATTCACGAGATGGAAAAATCAATTCTCAGTCTTGACGGGAGAAGTTGGACAGCAAAGGGCACAGATATGGAGAGAGAGGTGGAGACCTGGGGCCATTTTCACAATTAATCTGCCACGAGACTAGCCCAGCTGGCGATGCTGCAGACGATAGCCTAGGAAGCCACAGAGAGTGGGGTGAAGTCCTGTTGGTTCAAAAGCAGATTTCATCCCAGAATATGGGGCGGGGGGAATAGTCCAAGCTGTCCCACAATAAAACAGGCTGCCTTAAGAGCTAATATATTTATATCATAATAATTATTAATGTTTATTGTGAACTTATTATGTGCACCAGGCAATGTCCTGAGTGATCACAGGAATTAAGCACGGCAATAATGCTGTGAGCAGGCCACTGTGACCCATTCTGCAGGCCTGTTCTGCAGAGAGGCACCCGCCTGGCAGAGGGGACATGCCGCCTGCTGAGTCTTGAGCCCAGGTGTAGAACTGTGTCCACTTGGAGGAAAGAGAACCTTTTTTCTAATTCATATCCAGGTGACACATGCACTGGCATTCGCCCTGCCTGCTTTCAAGGTTAATATAATATTACTCTCACTCTTACTTTGGAGCTAAGCAAACTGAGGCCTAAGGAAGTTTAAGTACATTGTCCAGGAATATCCATGTTTTGAGCAGAAAAGAGAATTGAACTCAGATGGTCTGACTCCACAGCCCATGCTTTCAACCACAGAACCATCCTGCCTTAATAGATCCTTACAACAACCAGGTAGCAAGAGGATGACATTTCCATTTGACAGGCGAGAGTTCTGAAGCCCAAAATGAAGAAGCTTGCTAAAGCATCGAGGGACTCAGGTCATGGGTGGCTCAGGAGAAGGATTTGTTCCCACGTCCATCTGATTCCAAAGCCTATTTGCTGTTGACCACAAACTATCTCTCCATCAATAGTCTAAGAAATCCTCTATTCCTGAGGGCACCCAAGACGAGATTGGAAAATGTATGAATGTCAGGGACGCCAGGAGAGATGAATGTATCAGCTAGAGAATTATAATGTCATGTCCTTTCACCCTTGCCATTCTGTGAGTAGGGTTGGCTGAGAAGGTTCTCGGGGCTATCCCATGCTTACCCTGGCCCATCCCCGGTGCTCAGAAATAAGACCAAGGCAAGGAGCTCCCTTAGATGGAAATAAGAAATAAGTATCCAAAGCTGAGAGAGAGATGAGGATCTGGTCCGGACATTTATTTTATCTTTCATTGTTTACCTGCTCCGGGCTAGGGGTCAGAGGTCTCACCTAGATCCTACGAACCGCCTGTTACCTACAATAGGCCCCTGCAGACACCCTTCCTTCTGGGGAGCCATCCCCCAACCTGCCAAACTGTTCTGAGGCCATAATTATGTCAGATAGAGAATCATTTAAAGTAAAATGTCTCTGTGTGTGTGTCAGACTCACCAATGTGACCCTAGAAAACTCATGAGACACAGAGGGAGGCAGAAGCTGGGCCACCAAAGTCCAGGATATCCTGGCGGCACCCCACTCCCCCGGGGTCCCTTTCTTGCCTCTCACTCCCTGGCTCTAATTCCAACCCTTCTTAATGATGGCTTAGCAGCCTGGGAGTCCTTTGGAATTGGGTACCTAACCCACCCCACCCACACTAACTTGATGGGTTTCTTCAATCATCCTGATTTTAACTGGCCCTGCACCATCACCTCCAAAGTCAACCTGCCTTGGCCCCTAAGTTCTGTCCCAATGCAGTTTAGCATTTGATATAGCAAGACCCATGCTGGGTGGACCAAGAGCACCAATGCCCACTGCTCCACCCAGAGTTCCTGAGTTTGAGACCTGGTTCTACAATTGATTCATTGCATGACCTTGGGCTAGTTTCCTAACACTGTCTACACCTCAGTTTCCTCGTCGGTGACATAAGGAAACATTATCTCCCAGGTCATGTTAAGAACTCTGTGAGATGAAGTATATAAAATGCTTGACAGAATGCTGACAATTAGTAAGAGTCCCATTAATTTATATCTCCAGGCTGAGCCTCCTGCCCCCACACACATCAAATTCTAGGCTTGCATAAATAACTGTCCACTCCGCTTCTCTACTCCGATGCCTAATGGGCATTTCCAACATAACGTGTCCAAAATGAAACTGGTGATTTCCCACTGTAACCTCTCCCTCTATAGTTTCCCCAATCTCAGTGGATGGTAACACTAGCCTTGCAAGGACTCGGGCTGACATCGTCATCCTCCTTTTCTGTCACATTCCACATCTAATCCATCAGGACAGCTCACTGCTTCTCCATGTAGAGCATACCCAGAATCTGACCGTCTCTCACCATCTCCATGGCCCAAGCTGACCCAGTCACCCTCATCTCTCACCTGGGTTAGGCACAGCCTCTCACCTGTCTCCCTTTTTCCACCCTTGGTGGGATTTGAGAATAATCCTCTAATTGTGAGATCACATCCCTCCTCAGCTCAGAACTCTCCAGCAAGCTTCCCATTTCACTGGGAATCAAAGCCAAAGTCCTGGCAATGGCCTCCAAGGCCCTACATGCCGTGCCCATCCCCCTTTCCTCTTTGATTTCGTCTCCTATTTTCTCTTTGCTCTCTCTTCTCTAGCCCCAGGGTCCTCCTTGCTGTGTCTCAAAAGGCACCAAACCCACTCCACCTCAGGGCCTTTGCACAGGCTATTCCCTCGCTTCAAACATGCTTTCCCTAGACATCTACATTCCTTGTTCTCTCCTTCATGCTTCCCATCACATGCTTCTTCCTAAAAGATATCTACCCTACCTCCCTATTTGCAGTTGCCACCCTCCCTCTCATCCTCAGCACTCTCAACCTCTTTAGCCCTATTCTTTCCCCCCATTTTCTTTGGCATTTATCAGATTCTAACATATTGCATAATTTACTCATTTGTTATGTGTATTATTTACTCTCGCTCTCCCCTTGCTAGAATGTAAACTCCAACAGGGCAGGGGTTTTTGTCTATCCTTTTTACTGATTGATTCCAAGTACCTGCCACAGTATCTTGCTCAGAGAAGACACACCACAAATAGTTGTTGAAGGAATGAACTGACGAAGAGTTATCAGCGTTCTCTTGCTTGGAGCCCCTTCCTGTCTGTATCCTCAGCCCTTACCGTGAGCCCAGCACTGCCGAGATGCTTGGCGTACATTTGCTGAATGAATGAAACCGAGACACTTCCCCTTCCTGGAGACAGGAGATGCCCATCATTGAGCCCATATTGGCTTCCCTGAAAGGACAAGGCCTCACATCACGTCCAGAGAGGAAAATTGCCTCTGACATGTAATTTAAAACCTGAGATGCCTGGATATAAAGTGTTACTCAAGTAAATGGGATCAAACATCAGGGCATTTCCACTCTGCCAAACGGATATTTGGAATTTACTATGGTCTCCTGTTCCCTCCCAGGCATCTCACGCTGCTCCCCTGGGGGCTGGCGGGCAGATGACTTTGGCAGAGTTGCCATCTGGATGTGGATGGTCTTACTTCAGCCAGGTAACCCCAAGTGCGCTCAAGTCTCACTTTAATATCTGATCAGTAAGAAGTCATTGCCTCCCTGAGTTCCATTCTGAGCCTCCTCCATCAATCCCAGATGTGTAAGATCCCACAGTCTTCTCATGACACTCTCAGTCCTACAGAATGTGGGTTCCATCTGAGGCTATAGGCATCCTCAGGCCATAATATCACAGTTAATCATGTATATGAAGCAGTGGGAAGAACACCAGCTTCAGTTCAAATCTCCTATCTGCTAATTTCTCACAGTGTGTGACCTTGAGCAAGTGGTTTAACCTCTGTGAGACTCAGAATCTTCATCTATAAAATGGGCATAACAAAACCATTCATTATTTTTGTGGGATCTAGATGAAACAAATGTTCTTTTCCTATTGGACCCTGAGCTCTCCAGGACAGAGACCATTTTTCCCATCCTTTTATTCACTCATATATTGAGCACCTACATTTATCGAGATCCATATAACATCTCAAAAAGATGCATATTAAGGTATCGTTCCTGCCATGGAAGAGCTTACGCTCATGTAATAAACCATAATTACAACCGACTGTGGTAAGTGTTAAAATGAAACTATGAACAAACACCCTGAAAACACAGAGGAGAGAGTAATTATACTTGGAAGCATCTGGGAAGACATCAAACAGAAGCTGATGGGGAAACAGAGTTTTGAAATATCAGTTAGCCAGGCAGATAAGGGAGTCAGGAAGAAGGTACTGAAGGCAGAAGACAGAGCAAAGGCATGGAGGCCTGTGTTGTTCAACATGGCAAGAGTGACTCTCAGTCTCTAGTGTTAAAATCTACCTCATGGAGGTTCCGAGTAAATGCGTGTTAAATGAACAAATCTGTGGTAAGGACTCCATGAATTCATCACGGATGGTTGTTGGCATTTGAGGAGCCCAGATTTGATTGACATCCAACCTTTTGGTAGTGGAGGGGGATTTGCACTCAACTGTCCCATCGCTGTTTTCTTGCACTTGTGAAATGACAGGAGTTGGGAGGACAGTGAGTGGACAATGAGAGACTATGCATCTACGTGAGCAGTGGGCCTCTGTCTTCTTCTCTGATCAGCTGTGCTGGGAGATACTGTGGCATTTGTTTATCCAGACGTTTGGCCTCCAAACTCTTCCAGTTCAATTGTCCCTTTACTAGCAAAGGAAAGCTTACTACTCAAAGGCAAATGCTAGTGAGAAGTATGGACTGGCTTCTGAGGGAAAGAGACAGGAAGTGACATCTCCTGAGAAGTCAAGTATCACTAAGAACTGCAACGTAAATGCTCATACCCCCACCCCCACTTTATAGAGGAAGAAATTGAGGTTTGGAGAATGTATGTTTCTTTGCTAGCAAATGGCAGAGCTGGGACTCTAAGTTGGGGTGTGAAAAAAGCAGGCCTATTTTTGTTGTTATGGACGATGTTTGTGTCCTCCAAATAGTTACATGTTGAAGCCCTAACCCCAAGATGATCGCGTTAGGAGGCGGGGCCTTTGTGGGATAATTAAGATTAAATGAGGTCATAGGGGTGGGGCCCCACGATGGGATTAGTGTCTTTATAAGGAGAGGAAAAGAGACCAGAGCTGGAGCTCCCTCTGTCATGTGAGAACACAGCAAGAAGATGGCTGTTTGCAAGCCAGGAAGAGGGTTCTTATCAGGAAGCAAATTCGTCAGCACCTTGATCTTGGACTTGCTAGCTGTGAGAAATAAATATCTGTTGTTTATGTCACCCCTTCTACAGTGTTTTGTTATGGCAGCCTGAATAGACTAAGACACTTGTCATCACAGGATATACATGCCTGGCAGCTTCTGACCAAAAGCACCTGTCTCACCTTGTTCCACTGGTGAGAACTGAGAGCTTCTCTGGTTTTCTGGAAATGAGGAAATTACTGGGTCTCCTCTGTCTATCTCTTGTGCCTCCTTTAAACTTTCTCAGTCTTAGTCACTGGGCCACTGAATCTTCCAGAGTCCCAAGTAGTCCTAAGGAAGGTGACCAGTCTGTAAGATATCTGAGCATATCAGAAATGCAGAAATCAACCCCGACTGGGAAGTCGGGGAATGGCCTGGCCAGGGATGCTGTTCCCTGGGGCCAGGTCTGAACAAGCAGCTCTCACAGGAACCACCAGAGGAAACCTAACCAGAAAGAGCAAAGAAAGCAAAGCTGAAAACTTGTGTAAGGCATAGCCATGAAAAACAGAACTTCCCAGTTGTGTGTGTGTGTGTGTGTGTGTGTGAGAGAGAGAGAGAGAGAGAGAGAGAGAGAGAGAGAGAGAGAGAATAGATTAGATAGATAGATAGATAGATAGATAGATAGATAGATAGATAGGGTATATGGTCACACACAGTAGAAGAAATAGATTATCAGGGTGAATGTGAAGAGAGAGGATATGAGTGGGGTAAATGTTTCCAAAGGAACCCTGAAAGAATCATTTCTGCAGACACTTGTAATACCTTTATATACCATATCCATTACTTCCATCAAGACCCTCTAACATGCTTTAATTTTGATTAACTGAACTGTTTGCTTCACCAAATACAAGATAATTATTCACACCTGTGTTAGAGAGTTAAAAGCTTTATAGTGACTATGACATAGGCTTTTTAAAACCAATCACTACATATAGTAATAGTCTTAGTAACGTAATTCTCAAGGTCAAGTAAGTCTTTTCCCTGGTATGAAAAATGCTGTTTTTCATGCACATTAACTAAATTCGAGATTGGGGATAAATGACGTGGTTTGTGAGTGGCAAACTAAAGCTATTATTCTTTAGAGGCTCTCTGTCAAAATGACTTCTGTCTCTCTGTAATTTTCCTGGGAGGAAATATTGGCTGACAGAATCAGGAAGGGACAACTTCGACTGGACAGTGTGGGAAACTAAATGTCATTGCATGAAATTGTACAGGGATATTTGTCAGGTCCTGAACTTGTGTTCCCAAAATCATTTGCTCTTTGTCCCCACGGGACATTGAGGACAATATGACAGAGTCACCCACATGAGGCTCAGAGTAAATCAGCCACCCTAATCATAGACTCCAAGCTCCAAGCATCCTTAAACACAGAAAGAGCTGGATAAATGTTTGTTGAGCTTAATATCAAGATGAAGGAACACGAGCATAGAAATGAGAATAAGAATAGCTATCCTGTTGTTCTCTAATTTGGGCAAAACGCATGTGCAAGGTTGGGGTCTGTCTTGAGTCACTATGCTTTGGGAACAGCCTGGAGTATGATGGGGAAAATGGTACTTGGATCTCAAAACAATGTTCTATGAAAACAGTTAGAGGAATGGAGAATATTTAGCCCAGAAGAGCACTTCTGGGGATGAACATTGTCTTCAGATAGTGGAAGGCTCTGCATGTAGGAAGGGAGTCATGATTGCTTTATGTGGTGTTAAGGAGAATGGGCCCCTGCATGTGAATTACAGAGACATGTTTTACCTTAGAATTTAAATTTTAACAACTCTCTAGTGGTAGAGGTTTTAAAGAGAGAATGGGCTGACTCCATCGGAAATAAGCCATTTACAGCTAAAGGTCTTCAAGAGATGTTCTATCAGGTGATGGATTCAAAAGTTAGTCTGGATTACCTTTAAAGAAAAAGCTTCTTTGAGTCTATGAAAGGGAAAGGAAATCACCGAACTGGAATAAGGGATAGGCTGCCATAACAAAGAGACTCAAAAATCCAGTCACCTGAAGAGCAAAGAAATTTATGACTCTCTCACCTCACAGTGTAGAGCTTGTTGGCAGCCCCTGCTCCATAAAATCGTCATGGAAACCAGGCTGCTGTGGGTGTGGGGTGTGTCTCTGCCCTCAACATGAAGCTCCAAAGGTGACCCCAGTCATCATATCCAATCAGTGCAGAGGAAACAGGCAAAGGCCAGGACTGATGCTTCATGTTAACCAAGGGATACAGGAGCTGCACACATTATTTCCAGTCCTGTTCCATTGGTGTGCCTGGTCACATGACTATATGTCACTGCAAAGGATGCTGGGAACTGTAGTCTGAGCTGAGCAGCCAGGAAGGAGGAAAATGCATTGGGAAGCCAAAGCAGACTGCACGATAATCATCTATCAATTTAATTATCTGTCAACTCACATGTTTATTAACCTATTAATAGTAATAATAAATATTATGTTACTATTACTATCAATACAGTTAAAAACACAGGTTCAGGGTCAGTCTTGCTGGTTTCCACATCTGTCTCCACCATTTAATAACTGATAGTGGAGAAGTTAACCTCGGTATGCTTCTGTTTCTTTATCTATCGCATGGGAATAATAAAACTACCTATTTAATAAGGTTTTCATGAGGATGAAATAAAATAATGCAACCGAAGTGCTTAGAACAGTGCCTGGCACCCAGTAAGAACTCAGTAAGTATGATTACTTATTACTCTGTAAATGTGGGAAGGAAGAAGTACATTTTTCAGAGCGTCCTCTGGATACAGATTTCCCACTGATGTCTGTGTGCAGAATGTGAAGTATTTTCCCGGTATGTACCCGAAAGGGATGATTTGGCCTTTTTCACTTTCAGAAATGACCCACTCCAATCCTCTGGTCCCTACTTATTTACCAACTCAGAGAGAAATGATTTCTCTGTAACATTTATTTTCCTTCTACCTTCCCGCATACTTAGGAAACGGAGAGCAGACTAGGAAAACTGCAAGGTGCCGTCCCTGACTGTTCTATAATGTAATTAGATTCTAAACAAATAAACTCACCCACTTGCTGAATGGACTCCAACCCACTTGCTGAATGGACTCCAATGGACTCCAACCGCCTTTAGAAGAAGGATTAAACACATCATCGCAACAACAAACACCTACCCACAAATAAACAAATGTGTCACCTCTGTCTCCAAGCCGGCTTGCATTAGCAAATGGGTAATCAGGATTTTCAAATGGAAACATACTTTTGCCATCTCATTTGGCTTTTTTATGATGAATTTTGCACGATGCCCGAGGCTGCCTTATAGGGGACCTGAGAAGGCCTTCTCTGATTAATGGGGCTGATGATCCCCTCTGAGAGGTTAAGGCTGCTGGAAAATTCAACCCATTAATTAGCAAGAGCCCTGGCTGCCTCGGGTGGTCTAGGCCGTATGGGGAGCCGTGGAGTTGGCCACATGGGAAGATTCACGCTGGAAGCTGCGGTACCTTTGGCAGGGGAGAGGAATAGGAGTGGAACAGGCAGTGAGGGAGATGAAATCTAATTGTTTTGATCACCTCCCTGCACTTTAAATGGAATTGCATTTAATCCTCACAACAAACCCACAGGGAAGTGTTTTAACTCCTATTTTTATGGATAAAGACGCTGAGGTCCAGACAGGTTAAATGACTTGCCCAAGTTGCACAACTAGTAAGGGAGTAGAACCAGGTATCAGGTTCACCTCTTCTTTCCTCGTCCTGCGGGTTGCTTTTTCCTAATACTGATATAAAGCCAGGGCCATGTCCTATAGACATTCATGACCCAGTGGGTATTGTCTGTCATCTGAATGCTGAGAGGTGACCCCAAGGAGCGCATTTACAATGTGTGGTGCAGGTTACAGCACACAGGGGCTCTGAGAAGGGACTCTGCAAGGTCACATAGCTAGTAAGTGGCAAAGTCAGGACTGCAACCAAAATTTATGAGATTCCAAAGCACAGGCTGGCAGTTTATTAGAGTGGGAGGTGGGACTTTGGCTGAGTTTCAAGAGATAGGTAGTGTTTGGGATGAAGGAGGAAGCATTAGAGGTGGGTGATGGAGACCCAACACAATCACAGGCTGAAGTGAGCGTTTCCGTGTACATGCTGACATGCGCCTCTCCCCGTTCTGGCTACCAACCCTCATTCCTTCCCTTTTCCATTATCCTCACGCCCCACCTGCCGTATTTCTCCTGTCCTTCTTTGCCTCCACGCTTTTGCCTACACTAATGCTTCCTCCTGGAATGCCTACCGAATTCAATCTCATCCATCTTTCAAGGTCAGCCCAAGGTGAACTACCTGCTGGAATCCTTTTGTGTCATTTGCCTATCATTTAGCATGTTTTATGTGCCCAGTGCCCTTGGAGGTGCCGGGGATTCAGCAGTAGACAATATGAAATCCCTTCCTTGATGGAGCTTACCTTCTAAGGTAGGAGACTGAAAATCGACAAATACAGTTGGCCCTTGAACAATGTGAGTGTTAGAGGCACCAACTCCCACCCCCACCCACATCCAGGCAGTCAAAAATATGCATCAACTTTTGACTCCCCCCAAAATTTAACTGCGACTAGCTTACTGTTGACCGAAAGCTTTAACTATAACTTCAACCGTTGATTATCACGTATTTTATATGTTATATGTATTATATACTGTATTCTTACAATAACATGAGCTAGAGCAAAGCAAATGTTATTAACATCATAATGAAGAGAAAATACATTTACTGTATTTATTGAAAAAAAATCCACATGTAGATGGACCCACGCAGTCCAAACCCATGTTGTCTGAGGGTCAACTGCGTATAAATAAACACCCAAATTATGGCAAGTGGTGATAAGTGCTGTAAAGAAGAAGAAACAGTGTGTGGTGTTAGGGAGTGATGGGGTGGGGGAAGGGCAGAACTACTGCAGGCAGGGTGGTGAAGGGAGACGTCTCTCTTGAGAAGGCTGCCATTTGAGTCGACACATGAGTGAAATGAAGGAGGGACCCCCACAGATGCTGGGAAAGTGGATCCTACCAGACATGTTCGGGAAGCAGCAAGGAGGCAGTATGCGCGGACAAGGGAAGGGGGAAACTGGTAGGAGACGATGGCCAAGAGAGAGCAGGGGCCTGGCTGCCCCCAACCAGAACTGACCACTCTCTGGCTTTCCCCGTTTTCTGCACAATCCCCAGGACACTTGTTTTTACCTCCCTGACTCTGCGTCAAGCCACACCCTGATCACCTGAGAACCTCTCGGTCTTCCATGAGACTGTGACCTATTGGGGCTAAACCCCTTGTTTTCTTCATCTTTGTGGCTCTGGTGCCTGGCACAGCATGGCTCTCATATCTTTGACTGGCAGCTGTCACAGATTAGGAGGAGGACTCCGCTGAAAGGCGTAGGTAGCAGGGAGGCGTGGAGTTAGCCATCATGGCACCCTGGGGTCCACAACACCAGGGACTCCACTATCTAGTCTAACGGGTCTGATCCCATGCGTGTTTGATACTCAGAGCAGGTGGTATGTCATGTCTGATCTGTGCATTACTCATCAGATGGGTCCCAGCAATAGGGACAGGATCTTAAGGGACTCCTATGAGGAAGAGAAAGGAGTCGGAGGCTGAGACTCAGGGCCGACATCCACTGCAGCTGGGAAGTGATACATTCAATAGGAAACTGAGGCGGAAAGCCTGCCCATGAGACTGGGCTGGCCCAGCCAGGTGTGGAAAAGGCTGTGATTCAATGTTCCATAGATGCCCAGGCCCATCCCCCAGATATATCCAGTCTAGACCTGTAGCTGCTACAAGAGCAGAGACAACACTTCTGATGGAATCAGCGTCTGGGAGGAACCTCCATCCAGCACACAGAGACTGAAGATGCATTCGTTTCTGGCCTCCTTAGATACACAGAGACCACACCGCAGGCTTGGATACAGAACACTCCCGATAATGCTAACTTCTTGCTCTCCCATCAGCATCTCTCATGACCTATCCAACAGGTCTCTCCTTAGAACTAATTCTGAGCCTGAAAAGCAATTTGTAGCTGCAAATGCCTAACAACTCCTGGACCCATCCCTGCTTCGCATCCTCCCTCCAGTGATTGATCGAAGGGCTTGTAATGAACTCCTTTGTCTCTCCTGTGCTTCCCCAGGCTTGCTGCCAAGTCTCTGGTAAAGCCCCACAGTCCCTGAAGGTGAAAGTAGACTCTTCCAACTAACAGTTGACCCTCACCTCTGCCGGCACCAAACACTCCAGAACCCCATGATGCAGCCCCTGCCTCACAGACCAGGCACATGATGGCGGAGCTCAGAAACACAGACAGTCCCCTAGGACCTCCTAGTTCAATAGTCTCATCTTACAGATGAAAAACAGAGAGAAAGAGAGAGATCTTTCTGTGTCATTTAGCTTGATTTAGGCCTTTGAAAAAATTGCCTGCGTCTCTGGTTACCTCTTGGTTTATTTTCATCTCTTTTCTTCGTCTTTCCTTCTTGGTGACTTTATATAAAATATGAGCGTTTTAGAGCACCACTGTGGAGACAGCCACTCACAGTTTTGAAATTGGCAGGGGCGTGGAAAAGGGTTTGGGAAGTGGATATTCCTATTAGGGTTCCCCCCGCCTTTCTGGAAATACCTACCTCTTTCCGAGGCTCAGGGACACTCAGGTCCCTATTTGGACATTTCATTAAACAGAGGGACACTGCAGTTATAACTAGATCTAGGTGGGGTGGTGAGGGAAGCCTCAACGGAGGAGACAGTATTTGCGCTGAGTTGCGAATGACAAGAACGAGCAGCTATGGGGAGATCCGAGAGCAAAGGTCTCAAGTAGATAGAACCTCATGTGCTAAAGTCCTGAGGCAGAAACAAATCTTATATTAAAAAAAAGAGGAGGAAAGCCATCCAATCTAAGTGTCAACCTCTTAATCCAAAACCCATCACTCTCTTTTGTTATCATTCCATTTTATTATCTCATGAATACTGATCACTGTCTGGACGTTTCTTGCTTATGTGTTATTATTTTCTGTCCCTACCCCTAAAGTGCAAGCTCTATCAGAATAGAGAACTAGTATATTTGCTTATTTTGTATCCCTATTGCCTAAAAAGTAGTAGGCACTGCACAAATGTATGTTGAATGAATGAATGAATGAATGAATGCATGAATACCAAATGTGCTATATGACAAGGTTAAAGGAGGCAGAAGCCAGAACATGTGGGGAGTTAAACTTCATTATAAGTTTGATGGGAAACTGTTGGGGAAGTAAAGAGGGGAGTCATTTGATCATATGTATATTTTTAAAAGGTCACTCTGTTCTGTGGAGAATATATTGTGCAGAGGAAAAAGAATACGCAAGTGGACACTTTAGGTGGTTAGTGCAACAGTCCAGATGAGAGATGACAGTGGCTTGCACTAGAGTTCCAGCTGTGGAAATGGAGAAATATGAATGGATTCAGGATGAATTTAAGAGGCAGAGCTTCAAGGACTTACTCGAATTGAATGTAGCACATGAAAGAAAGGGAGTCACCAAGGAAACAGCTCCCAAATCCAATTCTCCAGGGCAGAGAATTTCTCCAAACTCATGAATTCACCATCCTATTTGACATCTCTACCTGAATGTCCTGTGATAAATCTAAAAGTAAAATCTGTATCCCCTTTCTACTGAAATAAATAGCCCTTCTCCTTACCTTTATTTATCACTTCAGAGAAGGACCCTGATTGATCCCTTTAAATCACATGCCCACTCCTTGAACAAAAGGAATTAGGGAACTATGATTGGTCAGGCCTGGGTCATGTGGTAGAAGAAGGCTGTGATTGGCTAACTCCCCAGAACCATGTAGAACTGGGAGAGGCAGTTTGCTGAAGGATGGCTGGGGGAAGGTGATATCAGAAGAGGAAGGAAATGATTGCTTGGTGGACAAAAACAACAAATGCCAACTACTAAAGGCACTTGATTGCCCTCAAGATAAAAGATGAGCCATTTAGCATGACATACAAAGGCCTTTGCCATCTGGCCCTGTCTACCTCGCCTGCCTCATCTCTTAGAAGTCTCACTACCTGTGCATTGGTGGTATTGAACAGCCCGCAGCTTCTGAAGGATGCCCTCGTTTCTAGTTTACCTCCTGAGCTCTGCAGAAAATGCTGCCTGCCTGTTTCTTTGCCAAACCCTGTTTTATTCACCTCCTATGTTCATGGATTGCAACACTTAATCTTGTTCAAATGTCCCTTACCCAAAGCAATCTACAGAGTCAATGAAATCCCTATAAAAATCCCAAGGCATTTTTCACAGAAGTAGAAAAAATAATTCTAAAATTTCTATGTAACCACAAAAGAACATGAGTAGCCAAAGCAATCTTGAGAAAGAACGAAAAAGCTGGAGGCATCACACTTCCTGAGTTCAAAATTACAAAGCTGTGGTAATTAAAACAGTATGGTTTTGGCATAAAAGTAGACATATAGACCAATGAAACAGAATAGAGACCCCAGAAATAAACCCACACATAAACACCTACCTGATCTTTGACTAGGAGACCAAGAATGTACAATGGAGAGAGGACAGTCTCTTCAACAAATAGTGTTGGGGTAACTGGAGATCCACACGCAAAGGAATGAAACGGGACCCTCACCTTACACCATACACAAAAATCAACTCCAAGTGGATTAAACATTTAAACATAAGGCGTGAAACTATAAAACCCCTAAAAGAAAACATAGGAGAAAGCTTCCTGATATAGGTCTAGGCACTAATTTATTGGATACGATACCAAAAGCACAATAACACAAAAGCAACAATAGACAATTAGGACCACATTAAACATACCCTGGATTTTGACACCACGACAAATCTGCTCTACCTGGAGTTCAACCTCTTATCCTTCTTGATCGCACCCCCTCGCTGAGGTGTCTACTTCCTTGAACACTTGATTTCCCCCCAGTCTGTTAAGGGAGTCTCCTATTATTACTCCCTTCCCTACCTGCTCTAGAATCAACGATTGCGTTACTCTAGTGACATTACCTTCAACCACATTGCAGTCTGTTGATCACTAATACCTGCCTGAGAAGATTCCATACCTAGATTAAGCCACCAAGGGAGGCTGGGCTACAAGATATGGGTATAATAATTTGATTGAGGAGGTGCAGGACCTCAGTTGTACTCTCAGAATAGCCCAGCAATCTTTATATTCAGAGTCAGCTCACCCTTTCCCCAAAGAGAAATTTGACTCCTTTTTTCACTTTTGCCTAACTTTCTACCTTCCCACTTCCAGCCACCAGGTCCCTTCCCCACCCCACGCCAGCCTATGAGCTGCTTCTTACTCCACAGAAGGAATATAAGCCAAGGCAGCAAGTACCGTTCAAATTCCCTGCTCTGACTATGATCCCATTTTCATCTGAAACTCATTTGCCATTTTTTTTTTTTTTTAGCAGTGGGAGAAATATTCCTCTCCTCCCTAAGATTAAGCTTTCCACTTTTTTCTAACTCCTTTCTCATTTCTAACTCCTTTGTCAATTATACCTCAGTAAAACTGAAAAAAAAATAATAATTTCCAGGTCTACTATTAATATAAACACATGAATACAAAAAAATAAAACTTCCCCTCCCAAATAAACTATGGCAAGTAAAAGACATTAAATTAAAAATTTTAAAAGAAGGTATCAGGGAAGTGTTCCAGGCTCAGAATGGGGCATGTGGAAAAGCTCCAAGACAGGGGACTTGACCTTCATAGAAATGCCGTGTTTGAGGCACATCAGATGGCTCATTCTGGCTAAAGTAGTCTGTATGGGGAGTAGAAAGAGAGGCTGGACAGGCAGGTGGTGACAGGCAGGGATGACATTGTCAGCTACGCTTAACAGTTAGAGCAAGGGAAAGCCCCTAACGATTTTTACGTATGGAATTGCTAAGATTTGATTTGCATTTAAGGAATATCCCTCTGGCTACTACTATGTAGATGATGGAACTGGAGGGAAAGGGGTTAGCAGTTATTGTAATAGTCTAGCCAAGAAGTGAGGAGAGCCCTAACGAGGTAGAGGTAGAGAGGACAGAATCTAAACACATTTCTGAGGGAGAATTCATAGGACACGGTGACTAATTGCATATGGAGATTAAAGGAGAAGAGGTTAAGAATGATTGCTATGCTTTGTGCTTTATTGACCATTAAATGGGTGTTATCCCTGAAATGAGCAACGTGGGAAAACAGAGCCAATTTGGAGAAAAAGACACAAGTTCATTTTTGACACGTTGCATTTTAGATGCCCATAAAACTCGCAGGGGATAGGTATTAATAAGCAGTTGGTTTTATAGCTCTGAAGCTCACATGAGAGTTATGCATGAAAAGGATAGAGATTTGTGAGTCAGCAGTATGGAGACGGTGGTCAGACCTGGGGCAGGGATGACATAGCCCAGGGAGTGTGCCAGGGTGAGAGGCATAAAGGACGTAGGAAGGGACCTATCAGGAAAGGGGAGATGGAGGAAGTGTTTTCCTGCTCTGCATACTTCTCTACCTACCCACCACCACCACCACCTTACTTCTGTCCCTCTCTCATATCAACTTTACCCAAGGTCCACACTCTGGTAAATAAATCACTGACTCAGCTCAGAATATAATGGTATTTGTTTTTCACCTTTTCCTTCTTCATGAACTCACTAAGTGGGGATGACTGCAAAGCAATATTCAGGCCTTCCTGGGTCCTCCAGCCAAATAGCATCAAGTACCGTTTAAAGCCCACGTACGTTACCAATGGAACCCCTAATAAAGCCAGCACTGCATGAGTAGGTAGATTCAGAGAAGCTTAAAAATGGACAGTTAAAGATATGGAAGAGAATCAAATGAGACTGAAGTCTGGGAAGCCAAGAGAAGGGAGAGTTGAAAAGGAGGGAGTTCCTAGGAGTTCGAATGACAGTAAGGATCAGGAGGAATCGTTTGGATGTGGCCACCTGGAGGTCACGGAGGACCTTGGAGAGAGCAGTTTCAGTGGCATATTGTGGGGAGAAGCCTCTTTCAAGGATTTTCCCTGTGGAGGAATGAACTGAAACAGGACAATAGCTAGAGGCCCTTTGCCAGGGGGGTGTATCTGGAGGTGGGACAAACTTGAACATATGCATCCGACAGACAGACAGCAGGTAGAAGGTCAAGTATTGAGAGAGTGAGGTCCTTGAGGCACATTCACGTGATCCAACAATACACCTTCTGGGTGTGCATCCAAAAGAATTGGAATCAGGATCTCAAAGAGGTCCCTGCACCCCCATGTTCACTGCAGCATTATTCACAATAGCCAAGAAAGACATGGTAACAACCTAAGTGTCCATCAACAGATGAAGGGTGGTGTATTTTCAGCCTTTAAAAAGAAGGAAATCCTGACGTATGCGCAAACATGGCTGACTGGAGAACATTATCTAATTGAAATAAGGCAAACACAGACAGAAAAAGGCTGTATGATTTCACTTATAGGAGGCATCTAAAATAGTCAAACTCCTAGCAACTGAGAGCAGAACGGTGGTTGTTAGGGCCCCGGGAAAGGGGGAAATGGAAAGTGGCTATTCAATGGATATAAAGTTTCAGTTATGCAAGATGAATAAATTCTAGAGAGATGCTGAGCAACGTGGCACCTGCAGTGAACAGTGTTACATTTTGCACTTAAAAGTTTGTGAAGAGGGGAAGTGTCCTTACCATAATACTAATTTTTAAATCCAGTGTAGGTCAAGAGACATGAAAACTTAAATTCACACAAATGCCTGTATGTAAATGTTTATAGTTCATAATTTCCCAAAACTGGAAGTAACACACATGTCTCTCAACTGGTAAGTAGATAAACAAAATAAATGCCACTCGGCAATAAAAATAGATGCAACTACATAGACAAGTCTGCTCTGTATACTGTATGCCATCCTCAAAAGGGCAAAATCATAAGGGCAGAAAGCAGCAGTGGTTGCCAGGGACTGGAAAGCGGAAGTGCTAATGACAAAAAGGCACAGGGATTAAATATATTGAGGTGATGGACCTGTTCCGTATCTTGATTGTAGTGGTACTGTATGTTTTTGGCAAAGTGCACAGAACTAGATTCCAGAACAGATAAATTCTCTGTATGTAAAGTACACCTCAATAAAAAATAAAAAAAAATTTTTAAAAATGTGAAAAAAAATTCAGGATGTGGGTGGTTAGAGCTGTGTAAAAAGTCAAGGTCACTGGAATTGAAGAAATCAAGGATGGTGAGGTGGGAGAGTTGGAGGTTGAAGTCACCAGCATAAAATCTAGCTCTGGAGGATAGAGGGAAACTGAGCCAGGGACCAAAATCCAAACTGACACCTGTTCTGGCCAAATATATATACTCATTTAGGTACACCAAGATTAAGGATATTCCAGATTAATCATGTGGTAAATATGATTCATATATAGAGAATCATATGTATGGTTCTTCCTCTGGGGGAATGTGTTTGTGTGTGCATTTGCATGTGTGTATAGATATACACACATATATATATTCTTATATCTGTGAGAATATGTATACATTTCAGAGTATGATTCTCAATCTAGGTATCCCTAAGTGAATTCCCAGATTCCTAGGTCTTCACCTCATGGAAGAAACAGCAACATACCCATATGTGAGAGTAGATTCAGACATTCCTTTTTTTTATAATTGAATAAACGTGATGTGTAATATTGTGTAAGTTTACAGCGTACAATGTGTTACTTTGATACGTTTATATATTGTAATGCAATTGCCAATGTAGCAATATTGATCACATTACACTACTATAGTGCACTATTACTGTTTATATTCATTATACTGTGCGTTAGGTCTTTCTGGCTTTTTACTACTCGTTACAAGTTTCTACCCTGAAACACCATCACTCAGCCCCCCTCTCCCCATCCCCTGGTAAACACGATTTTACTCTGTTTTTCACAAGTTTAACTTTCTCAGATTACATAGATAAGCGATGTCACACAGTACCTTTCTCTAACTTTTCTCGCTTAGGGTAAGGTGCTCAAGGTCTATCCATTTGCCCCTCAGGCATTTCTTGAAGCAACCAGCCCCACCTCTAAATTTTAGCCTGGGTATCTGAATGAAGACACTGGTTTCGTGCCTCACCCAGGAGCCCCCAGATGTGTGAGGGTCGGAGCTGTCCTGATGGGGACAAACGACTCCTGAGTCACAGCACTTTGGAGGACCCCCTAATCCATGTGTAGTGGCCACACTGTTCCTTGTTTCCCAGAAGGAATAGCAGCAGCCCGAGGATGCTGTTGTCTGGAATGCTCTTCATGTCCCTTTGTGTGACAATACCGGGCAGCCGAGTTCCCATTCTAAGTAAAACTAGATGAGAGCAGAGGAACATAAACTTGTCTGCAGTTATTGCCCTGGTGATTGAAGTTCCTCACTGTACCTGTTAATAAGCCACCTATGTGAGTGGCCTTGTGGGAATGGGACCTTGTATCCTGAGCTCAAACCCTGTCCTTCCACAATCACCCACCTGTACGGCAGACAAGACCAAGCAAATGGCCATGGGGGCTTTGATCCCAAAGCTGTATGTGGAGCCCCCAGTGAGTCCTAGTGAGCTGAGCCAGCCTGCAGGGAGTTCCAAGGCTACAGGTCCAAAGCCAGGACCAGAATAGACCAAGGTGTCTCCTTTCTCCTTTCCCTGTGGGTACACACACACATTTCTGCCCTCCGTCTTTCCACTCCAGTGGATAGAAGAGATGGGCCTAAGGAACGGCATGCCAGGGAAAGAAAGGGTAAGGGTGCTGGCCTCGGTGGTGTGCTCGAGCCAGCTCCTGTGCACACAAAGGAGCCAGGTGTCATCTCTTCCCGACACCATGTTCAGTGACTTCATGTTGGTAGCTTGACACTGGCCATGGAGGGAGTATTTACACCACAGTAATTGGCAAACACTACAAATCAGGACATTTTGGTTTGTTTCATTTTGGTTTGTTTTCCAGAGAGTCATGGTGAAACATTTAGCAGCACCACACCACTTGCCTGACCATCTAAATCAGCTGCCTTGGTCATCCTGGGCTTCTCGGGGTGAAGACGTGTTCAAAGGAGCAACCCTTGGTCCACTATACTGTACTTTACTTGCTTTGTGAGAAAAGAGAGAGAGAGAGAGAGAGAGAGAGAGAGAGGAGAAAGGAAGCATCCCATACTGACATCATGCTGACATCAAAGCTTTAATCCCTTTGTTTATCACATGACCTTTTTTCTACTCTTTCTTCCAAAACGTTGACCTTGAACTTGGCTCATCTGTGCCAGCTCTTTCCTTTGGAGAGGAGTGAGAAATACACCAGAGACTTCAGCTGTCTCACCGGGCCCACCACCTAGCATGGGTTCACATCTTTTAAATGTCTGAAAGCTTTCCACAGCCTCTCACTGTGGATAGTCAACGTGGGTGGCACACCCATCAACTGTAGCCAGTCACACTGCAAATCGAAAGCTTTGGACTTTCAGTGGCAGAGCTGGGATGGAAACCGGAGGCCTTCGTGATCATTTCCAATATAGAATGGACACAGCCCTCCCTCCAAGCCAGCAGCACTCTACTGTCACCTGAGAAACAACTGGAATTGGATCACAGGGAATTTACCTGATGTGCAGCATGGAGAGGCCGAGGAGTTAATGATTCAGTGGGCAGCACGCAGCGACAGGCTAATTGAAGGGCTAGCACGGTGGGGTGGTGGGGTAATTGCCAGATTGATGGTTGAAGCTTTTGTTTCAGGTCTACATAGCAATTAAGGACCTTGGCACAGCTCTTATTAACCAGACATCCAGGTGCTACAGGATTGCCCACACAGGGTAATTTGCTGTAGACCCTCGCTGCCCCCCCTCCCTGGCCCCATGCTGGCTCTGCAAACAGTTCCCCAGAGATGAGTGAGGGCTCTCCTCTCTCTACTTAAAGTGACCGGGTTTGTCCAGTACATTACATTTGGCAGTGGAGAGCTGCAGGATTCTTTTTTTCTAACAAAGATCTGAAAGTCTAATTTTAAAAGACAATGGTATGATGTGCTACATGTTTTTCTGCCATGTAAAGGAGAAGGCCTGAGGAAGTGAGAGAGTTGCTTCGTTGGCTAGTTTTTTTCCCAATTTCATTGTCAGCAGTGTTTCTCCTTCTCCTGTTTTCAAACGTTGCCTTTGTTCTATCTTTCGAAGGTTGCAACCAGTAGCTGTTTGTATAGTAAATTCCCAGGAGGAAATCAAGTCTTATCTGTCAGTTCAGGATGTTTTCCACTTGTTTTTAAGGGAGAAAAGTCAACAACTCAAAAACCATTAAAAAGGAGTGAACAGCAAAATGGCAGGTCACTGCTTTAATTTTCTATCAAAGGCTTCCTGGCCAGGCGTGGAAGAGTCCAGCTTGAGGGCTGACATTCAGAATTCCTGGCAGGCACCTGCTTCTCAGACCTCAGTGATCTGCTTACTACCAGGATGACCAACCATTTATTTGTTATTGTTTTCTTTACACTGATGCATATATTTTACTCAGGTAATTGTGCTTTTAAAAGAAACGCTGTATTAAGGGCCAGGAGAACTCCTTCTTTTAGGCCTAAAAAGGATTTAATGCAGATTGAATTTGGGGAGGGACGAGCAGAGTGCCATAGCGAGGGAATACAGCTGGCAGTGGAGTGGATACGAATGTCTCTGCCCCTCTACATCCCCTCTCCCCCTGCCCCAAAGAGAGACTGCCTACCATAGGCCATAATTCCAAGAGCTGGACAAGAGAACCCCAGTGCCCCCGTGCATAATACACATATAGAGACAAGTGCATATGTCCCCCTCCTGAGTGCCTTTTCCCCTCCCCCTCTCCTCTACCGCCTCAAACTCCAGGGCCCTACACGGACTCAGGTTCCCGGCGGGTGGGAGCAAAGAACAATAAGACAGCCTACCACAGGGTTCAAGTTAAAAATGATTTTTTATCGTCTGAAACATGATCATGTGACTCTTCCCTTCTGACCCATGCAAGATACCTGTTGGGTGCTGTGGTTAAGGCATAGTGCAGTGGGGTCCTTGTGTGCCCATTATCTTGTAGACTGTGACAACACTGAGGAAGGGTGAATTAATACTAATCCGAAGAATTACAGAGAACTCAGAGAATTTAAGCAGAATGCATTTACTAGGAATTTAGAAGGATGGATTAAATTTTGATGGGAGGTGATGGCTGAACAGGGTTCTGATGGGGGGGAACAGCATGAACAAGACTAGGAAGAACGGAAGTATCAGGAACAGCAAGTCGGAGGGTGTGACTGCATGTTAAAGAACAAAGGCAATAGAAAGAGTAGAATTAGGAGACGAAGTTGAAAACTGAGGTTGGGAATCACACAGGCTTTGTTCTCCAGGCAATGGAGAACCACTGGGTAGTTTTGTGCAAAGAGATCACAACAATCAGATTTATGCTCCAGAGCTAACGGGAACAACCATATACACAACTGGAGAAACAAAACCATAGTCTGGGGCTATGACTGCAGCTCACGTAATATGAAGGGGCCGGATGACCGCAACGTCTATTCATTTGTCAGTCGCGCAACAAATATTTGTCGTATCCCCCCTCTGGGAAGAGAATGGTGGGCAATAAAACTTTGTAGTCTACTGGAGAAGAAACAGACCTTGGTCAAACAGTCATGTAGATAATACAAAATTGCAACGCATTTAAGTGCCCATTTGGGAGTCACACGAGTGGGCTTGACAGGGAGCTTTGACCGGGTCTTAGAACTCTTCTCCAAGAAAATGACAGTTGAGTCAAGGTCTGAAAAAATTAATACAAGTTAGCTTGACATAAAACTGAAGAAATATTTTTTTTCCCTGTTGAAAGAACAGAATATGTTAAAGCCCTCTGATGGCAGGAACATGACATATAGAAAAGAAATTAGAGAAATGCAGGACTGGAAAACTGTGATGGGCTGACGTGTGGAGCAAGAGGACTCAAGCCATGTAGGGTGCCTTGGGCTGTGTTAAATACTTTTGCCTTTATTCCAAGCGCAAATGGAGACATTGAAGGGTTTTAAATGAAAAGGTGACACGATGGGATATATATATATATATATATATATATATATATATATATATATATATACCAAGGGCGCCAAAAAAATGTATATGTACAAGTGGACACTTTAGTCAATGTTGCTCAAGCAGTAGTTCACCGTAATCAGAAGTGTCTGGACGCTGATGGTAACCACTTTGAGCACCTCTTGTAATTGCAGAAGTCAAACGTGACTTGTATTCATCTTTTATTATCGGTATATGTTGAGGAAAACAATTGGAATGCAGTTTTTTCCTTTCTTAAAATGTGCATGCATTTTATTGGATATATATAGAAAGATAGAGATAGAGATGCAGATAAAGATATAGATATATTTCCTAACTATAAAAAATATATCCTAATTAGAGAGTATTAGGAAGAGCAATATTCAGTGTGGAGAATCCCATCACGAGCCTGTTGTAGGTCAAGTAAGAGATGATCGTGACCTGGACCAGGGTGGTGATGGGAAGAGACATGCATGGCTTCAGAAATTTTGAGGAAGTGAAATCAATAGCATTTGGTGATAGACTGAATATGCGTAGAGAGGAGAGGGAAGTGTCAAGGCTACGGCTGGTTTACATAGCTGGCTAAATGGTGGTTATGTTCCCTGAGACAAAGAATGGTGCGTATTTTTATTCCCATTTTACTGATGCAAAAACTGAGACTCAGAGAAGTGAAATAATTTGCTCAAGTTTACTCCACCAATAAGTGGTTATGATTTCACCACACTTAATTCCAAACTTATTAACTTAAAACTATGTAATACTACATTTCCCTGACCTCCATCAATATTTTTTTAATTAAAATTTATTGGGTGACCATGGTTAATAAAATTACATAGGTTTCAAGTGTACATAACAGTCATTCATCAATATTTATGCCCCCAATCAGGGAACACCGAAAACACAAAGCATCTACTAACAGAACTAAAGGGAGAAACTGACTAAAACATCAGTATTTTTAGTATTAAGATTTTTTTTAAGAAAATATGTTATTTTATAAACACACACAGAAAACATTTATACAATGATCTTTTTACAACATTCTCATTTTGAGTTCTTTCCTCCAGTTTTGTCATATACATTTACATGTTTACTTTGTAATCACAGATTCAATTTTTGACCTCTTTTTCTTCTTAACACTATGTTGCACACATTTTTATTGTTTCTACGTTCTTTCTAATCACTTCTTAATAACTGTATAATATTTCAGTGAGTGACTATACAGGGAATAAATAAACTTAATTATTTTCTCACTGTTGGAGGTCATTTCTAATTTCACATAGTATAGAAAACACTGCCTGCCAGAGTTGTGGGTATGTCAGGTGTTTTTTCCTCTTTCACTGAATTATTTCTTCATTTTTCATACCGACAAGAAAAAATGCTACGCCAACAGGTATGAAGCATCTTATTGTCCTGCCAAATTGCCCTGTAAAAATGTTTTACTAATTTGCACTGCCGTGCACTGTTTGTAAGTGTACCATTAATATAACTATCCAGCCAGCACGTCGTCTGGAACACTGCTATTTTTTAATATACAATAGAGACAAAATGAACCCTCTGTATTTTCTCCTGGTAACTGGTGAGGCTGAACAGTTCCCCATGTGTTTAATTCCTATTTGTATTTAATTCCTATTTGTATTTAATTCCCATTATTTGTATTCCCTCACATGAGTGATCAGGCCATAACTTTCATTCACCTGATTTAGGTGTTTTAGATGGCGTACACCGAGGAGGGCTCCGCGGGGGGGCTGGGAGTTGGGGTCCCTTTAAGGGAGGATTTGTGTGAAATGAGAAGTGCTTCCCTTGAAGCTTGGGCTTTTTAAGGCCTGGGCACCCGTTTTGAGCGCACAACAGCAAAGCCATAGATGTGAAGGCGCTTAATGGGGCTATTAGGGAAGATGTTGTTACCGAGAATTATTTGGTTTATTCCAGGCTATAAATTCATTTCTTAGCCCAGTTTCACCATGTGCCATAAATAAACAGAGCTGTGTAAACAAATGGCACCCAGGCACATGAACCAACTGAAATTAGACCTGAAAATATAATAATAACCAGGAGCAGTTACTTGATTCTTGCATATGTCATGCGCCAAGGTCACCCTTGACCCCCCCAAACCTGAGCACACGTGCACACACATGCACTACACACATATTCATGCACACACACACATACATACCCATACACATACACACATAGATATCCTTGCACACACACACAGAGACAGACACACATACACACACACACATATACAGAGAGACACATACATATATGCACATACATATCCATACACACATACAAAGAGACACACATACACCTGTGCATGTACACACAGATACACACACACACACACACGCACACACACACACACACACCATGGTTGCCTGAGGAAAAAAATGGCTTCGTAGAGTCATTCTAACCAAGGAGAAGGGAATGGAGAAAGATATTGACAGATAAATGATTGCTAGAAAAAATTAGCATTGTTCCTTAAACAATCCTTCAGATCTAGTAGAGAGTATTTACTGGAAGGTACGTGAGAAGATAAAAAGTAGAGTCACAGAAATAGGAGCTTGTCGCCAGCTTTGCTCTCACTGTATGTCTTCTTGGGCGAGGAAATATGGGGGTTTAACTGAGTAACTCAGTGGGAAATGAAAATGAATAAACATTCACAACCAAACTCAAGAGGAAAACCAGTCAAGAGATGATTTAGTGACTCCAGTTTGCAGCGATGGGCTTCAAAGGAAGCCTCAGCCTCACTCAGTTCTGAGTGAGTCTTAGTGATTCAGGGACCTAGAAGTTTCCCTACAAACCACAGAGACATACGCTGCACTGCTGGACCTTACACGATGAGTTCAAGCTGCGATTCTACATGACCTGTCCACACCATATTGAGTACCTCCTGTGTGCCCAGCAGTTATCATAGGTTTAACCCTTGCAGCAACCCTGGCTACAGCCCAGAGGGCTGAGAAATAGGGCTTGATCTCAGGTCAGCCAGACTCTAAATCCCATGGTCTTCTCCTGACCTGTGCTGAGAACACCGTGGTCACCACATTAGTATCAGGATGTAGATTTCCCCAGGCGTTGCCTCGTTACACTTTCACTCAGCAAACACTTTGAGGGTTGCTATAGACCAAATGTTTGTGTCCCCAAATCCATATGTTGAGCTCCTAACGCCCAGCATGATGGTATTAGGAGGTGGTTAGGTCAAGAGAGTGAAGCCCTCATAAATGGGGCCAGTGCCCTTATAGAAGGGGCCCCAGAGATTCCCTCGCCCCTTCCGCCACGTGAAGACACTGTGAGAAGACGCCATTTAATAAGAGGAAGTGAGCCCTCATCAGATACCAAATCTGCCGGCACCTTGATCTTGGACTTCCAGCCTTCAGAGCTGTGAAAATTAAATGTCTGTTGTTTCTAAGCCACCCAGTCTGTGGCGTCCTGTTCTAGCAGCCCGAACGGAGTAAGACAAGGGCCTGCTCTGCGGCGAGCACTCTGCTTGTGAAGAATACACAATTCTTACCTTCAGTATGTTTCAGGTCTGGTGCAAGAGACAGAAGAATTTGTTTTATCAATTAAAATGTGGTATGAAACACACTATCATGGGGATAGGCGATGGGTGTGCTCGGGAAAAACTTGATGTGTGCCTGAAGGAACTGAGGCTCTGAGAATTTTCCTGCTCTGTCCTAACTCACACAGCTAGTAAGTGGCAGAGCAGGCACCAAATACCTGCATCCCACCAGGCATAAGTTTTCCCATCTATACAGTGGGAATAATGCTAACCAGCTGTAGGCTCATTGTAAGGGTCAAGTTAGGGAATACGTGTGAAAGTGTTGTATGGAATTGAAAGAATTCAAAACTGGTATTTATGATTGCTGTCACTATTGTGATCAGGTTATGACAGACCAGCCCAAGATTTGGGGAGGGAAAATGGAAAGAGAGACTGAGAGAAATCAAAACGCGTGTGCGAGGTGCTCAGTTCATCTGACTTAACTTCTATGTTCATTCATATAAATCAAAATGCATCAGAGGCCTACAGAGCACGTGGCACTATGGTACGCTCTAGGGATACAGCAGTGACGAAACCAGTCGAGCCATCCATTTCACGTTTCCTAGTCAATAAACAACATTCACACAGGCGACAAAGGCAGCGTGCGGGCAATGTGACGGCTGACAGAGGAGAGGCTGACCTGCTCTAGAAGGGCAAAGGAGGCTTCCCTGAGGAGGCACAGTCAAGCTGAGAGCCAGAGGTTGGGGCGGAGTTCCAGGCAGAGGGGAGAGCATGTGAGGGGGGCCCTGAGGCATCCAGACCAAAGTAACTGGAATCAAAAACAAGGTCAAAAGTAGAGAGAGCTAAGATCCACTGTGCACGAGGGGGGGACCAGGCAATGAAGTGCGGGAAAAGGCTCGATGGACAGGCGTGCCATCATCTGACTTACCTTTTTAAAAGCTCCCTGTGGCTTCCTGCATTTGGAACTGGAGGGAAAAGAGGCCAGATTGGATATAGTCAGTGAGGAGGTGATTGCTCTGGTAAAGGAAGGGCGTAATGAAGCTTGGACTGGAGAATTGGCCATGGAGATGGGGCACCTCAAACGACACATGCCAGAGAAATGCAAGAGTCTTCCAATTATAAACCTTTCCCGTTTAAACAACACTGGAATTCACTGAGCAATCTAGTTCTGCGTGAATGCATCTTTCCCATCAAACCGTGTAGATCCACCCCCAGGCCCACCCCTTGCACATAAAGAAGTCCCCAGTAAACACGTGTTTCTTCCCACTGACTTCCAGATGGAATGTACCAGCAGGGAGCAGCCGTAAGTTCTCGGATGGGTGTGATTTGAGAAGCATGGAGAAGAGAACTGCTTGAATCCAATCCAGACACGTTTCCCTCTTCTTAAATGTAGGCTTTTGTTATCGTCGAATTGTGAGTGATTCTCAGATGAAGGCGACTTAACCTGTCTCGTGCCATCCAGACCATGTCTGTCTGGAGGACACGAAACTGATGTGTCCACGCAGCATAATACTTGGCACAAGACAGTCAGTGCTTCGTGCTCTTGTGCTGGCGTCCGGCCTTTTCATCACCACTCCTGTCTTGGCCAAGACATCCTCGTGCTCTCCAGGACAAATCCTCCCCCACCTCTTCATTTACATATTTCAGGGGCCTGTGGTACTCTCTGAGTAGGACAGAGGACAAGGTGAAGGCCACCTCTTTTTGTGCCATCTGAGGCCGTGCAGAGGACATTTCTAGCATGAGTTTCGCCTGCACAATCTCAGCGGCCATGTTGTAGGTCAACTACCTCATTTAAGAGATGGGGAAACTGAGGCCCATCAAAGCCGATGAGGTGGGGGCACTTGTCATAGAGCAGGTTCCCTAGAAACTGGGCCTGAGGTGGGTAAGTGAGGAAGCAGGGCCAAGGTAGGGAAGACACTAGAATACAACGTACTTCAGTAGAAGCCTAGACTCAGCCTGATTTCTCTGGGAGCCTGGGGTATTAATGGGGCAGAAGTTGTCCTGCCCAAATGCGAGAGCTGGGGCCTTCGTGCCATTGGTCACAGGCTGCATCCTGGGGTGGTTGGGAGCTCAATCTCCCAGGCATCTCTGGGCAAGTGGCAATGTCAGCCAAGGGCAAACGCTCATAGAAGAGTGCAGGTGGCAGCTGCTAGGTGCCAACCCCTGAGTAGCTGGGGAGGGGTGGGGGGAGGAGGGGGAGCCCACCATGGCACCTGCAGGGGCACCAAAAGCATCTGCTACAGAGTCTGTGCCCTTTTTAAAAAAAAATGGTTTTATTTTTATTTTTATTTTTTATTAGTTTCAAGTGTACAAAACAATGTAATAGACATTTATCATTTATATCCCTCACATAGTGATAACTCCCCCCCCCATCTACTACCCCTTTCTTAAATGATGCTTTCATGATGAGGATGCTGGTGAGGGCTGATGTACAAAGGGTACCACTGTATGAAGCAGGCACTCTCATGTGATGAGGTCTTGGGTAAGGTACTTCCCCTCTGAATCCCCATGACCGCTCTTGCTAATCTGGTATTTGGTTACCATAGGCTTTAAGGTTCCTCTCTAGCTTCGTATTTCTGACATGGAGCCTGAAGTCCTGTTAAATTAGAGTGTGTTGGAGAGTTTCTATGACCGAAGCCTACGGCTGGGAAACATTGGAGTCTCTGCCACCTGGGAACCCAAAAGCGTGTTTGGTGGACGATTAGTGTGGCAAAGGCAGCAGAGTGATGACCGCAGGCCGCAGACGGTGGTGTCCTCCAGACCAGAGGCTGTATCCCCTCATCTTTGCACGTCCAGTGCCCCGCCAGCAGCTGGCAGTTAAAGTCTGCACAAAGAAAGAGAGAGAGAGAGAAGGAAAAGGAGGTAGAGAAAGAGGAGGGGGGCAGGGCAGTTGGGCAAGCGTGTGGGAAGTACTATGGTGCTTATTTTATTTTAAGTCACAAAGTGTCCTAACCTTAGGTAGCTATGAAAATGCTTGTAAACATGTATAAATGAGCCGCAAAACTGGACGGAGGAAGAAGACGTGTCTAGAGAGGGAGGAGAAAGAGCAAGTGAAACCAGTGTCCCAGAACCCATTTGAGGTCAAGGGGGCGTGGTCAGTAGTGTCACACCTGCCAAGAAATCAAGCAGAAAAGGATGGAAATTCTTATAGGATTTGCCAATGAGGAGGTGGCTGGCAACTTTCTTTGGCAAGAGCCCCTGATCCCATGAACTTTCATTCAATCCTGGGGCCATGATGTCCCACGTGGCGGGTTGGCAAGAGCCGCAGGGTAGGGGACGGGAACAGGAGAGGGAGGGAACAGGAGAGGGAGGCAACGCCAGAGGGAAGGGCCTCAGGGATCATGCATCCCCGTGTGGGTAATGGAATCGTGCGTCAGTTGCCCCCCCCCCCCCCCCGCCCGGCACACCCCTTCTCAAGTCAGGAATTGGAGCTAATGGTAAAAACATTCCATATGTTCTGATTAGCTCCAGTCTCATTATCATGCTTTGCCTTGCAATGCAGCCTTTCAGTTAATGAAACCTGGTGCTGGAGCAAATAAGTCCACGCAGGAGAAGGGGCCCGGATGGTGGCAGCTGAGCTGTAGTTTTTTTAACTTGTGATGCCTCTTCCCCCACCCTCATCCCGGAAAGAGAAAGAGCTAAAAGAAAAGGGGAGAAAAGAGACAGAACTGAAAAGAGTCTCCAAATCTGAACAACAAAAACAGCAATTGCTATATTTCAAAGCCAGTGCAAATTAGACGAAGCAACCGCAGAAGCCAAATGGAAATCGTAACTCTTCCAGTCCCTTGCTGCTCTGACACGTGTAATAGGTTTGGCAGGGAGTCAAGGAAAACGGGGGCCAAGCGGCTGCATGTTTCAAAGAATCTACAGGCTGCTCAATTGAGGAAGCCAGATTTCTGCCCAGCTCGGAGGAGGGATGTGTGGACCTGGCAGGACTGGTCCTATTCTCCATTGGAGGGTCCTTGAGCCTCTGACACACTGGAGGATTCCAAGGAGAGGCAAACGTATGCAGTGTGAGCAGGGCAGAGCTTGGGTGGGGAAGCCGGCACTCCAGCCAAGACGGGAGAGCAGTGAGGACACTTCATTCCAGGAAGGCTAGGGAGGCTGCGGAGGGGCTGCCAGGAAATGCTCCTGGTCAGAGTGGTCACAAGAAGTAGGAGGGGACTCAGAATGGAGCTACCCTCCTCTGTTCAGGCACTGGGCAACCCTTCTGATTTAACCCTCGTGGACCGCTGTCAGCCAGCCTGCTTTCCAGAGGAGAAAAGTGAGACCAGAGAGCTCCAGGGGCAGCTCCAGGTGCACAGACCTGGGAGACGGTGAGAATCAGGATTGAAACCCAGTTCTTCCTGACTGCAAATCTCATGCTCTTTCCCCTACCCCAGGGGTCAGCTTCCTGCTTCTCTCTAAAGCACCAAATAGCAAATATTTTCAGTTTTGCAGGCCAGATGGTCTCTGTTGCCACTACTCATCTCTGCTATTTTAGTGCAAAACAGCCATAAAGCCACAGACTTTATGTAAATGAATGGGCATCATGGCTGTGTTCCAATAAAACTTTATTTACAAAAAACAGGTGGTGGGCCAAATTTGGCATGTGGGCTATAATTTGCTACCCCTGCCCTACGCTAATGACAAAAAGAAAGAAAAAGATATTACAGAGATTCATGGGTGAGTCGGGTGGGGCGGGGGTGTAGTAATCTTATGACTGCAACAAATGCAACCAGAATAACAAATGTACTCACAAAGTAGCTGGCATAAGAGTTCGGGTCCAGTTTTTATGTAACTCAGTCCTGCATATGAGACTGGCTTTGCCCCCACACAGGTTAGATAATCCGCGGCAAGTTACTTAACCTTTTTAGGGCTTTGTTTCCTCTTGTAGTAAATGGAGATAATAGCTGAGCCTGTCTCAGTGGTTTTATAAAAACTAAACAACGTAACACTTGTCACATGCTCAGCATAGTCTCTGACACATAATTCACATTCAGTAAATACCAGCTGTGATGATTTCAGCAGATATGTAATCATCAACGGCCCTGCAAAGTGCAGCCTCGTCACCTGTAGGTCGCGGATGAGGACACAAAGTCCCTGGAGGGTTGAGGATGCTGCCCGTGGTCACACAACTGGGAAGGGTCAGCCCTGGAGGAGGGACTGGCTTCTCTCTGAGTGTGAAGCTCATTCTCACTCCACCCCTCCATGGGAGGAAGGGGCCCAGTGTCAAGACTTCCAAGGACAGATGCATGAGCAGGACCCCAGAACCACCAGCACAGAAGTGTAGGGCCCAGATCCCTCACGGTGTTGCCCGCGCGGTCCCAAAGGATCACTGCACAGAGCTTCTGCCTGGATGAGGGACCCATGCTGCCACCCAGCTCTCTACATTCAATTCTGACAGCCTTAAAAATACTGTCTAGGTGTGAGAAGCCACCTCCTCTGAGAGCACTGCATAGCTGCAGAAGCCTGTGGGTGCAAAACCCATCAGCAGGCTATTTTCCCACTGGTCTGCCCTACGTGGGGCACGGCAGGTAAGGGATGATGCCACGCCATCGTTTCAGGGGAGGCAGGTGTTCAGTTATTAAGGGCTCACGCTCAATGTAGACTGGGCAAAAAGCTCCAGCAGAACAAGCTGAGAGGTCTTAATTCAGAAAAATTCAATGAAATTTGAAAAAAATCACTGCTTTGTCTGATTCCTAGCCCAGGTTCCTCTTTCTGCATGTCTTTGGGGGTATATATTAGTTTCCTGTGGCTGCTGTAACAAATTACCACAAACTAGGTGGCTTAAAAAAATAAAAATCTATTCTCTCACAGTTCTAGAGGCTAAAAGTCTGAAATTCAGGTGTCAGCAGGACCGTACTCCACCTGGACCGGGGAGAATTTGTTCCTGACCTCCTCCAGCTTCTGGTGGCTTCCCTGGAGTTCTTGGGCTTGCACACCACCACCGCCACCACCCCCACTGCAATCCCTGCCTCTGCCTTCACAGTGTCTCCCCCTCTGTGTGTCTCTCTTAAAAGGACACACATTGCTGATTTCAGGACCCACAGATCATCCAGGTTCATCTCCCCATCTCAAGATCCCTAACTTCAGTACATCTATGAAGACTCTTTTTACAAAAATATTCACTTTCACAGGTACTGGGGTTTAGGACTGGGCGACACTGTTCAGTCCAGTACAGGGTGCCTCGCTGTCTGGCACAGACTCAAAGCAATGTTTCCTGATTCCAGAAAATCCCTGAACGTCACTGTGTGATGATGGGATGTTAGGGGGCATCGAATGCAGTCCTCTCTGCTGCCCCTTGCTCTTTCCTATGAGGAGTTAGTTAAGTACTTGGCCCCAGGCTGCTCTGCTCAGAGCAGCAGAACTGAGCCTAGAATCTGGCCCTCCCAGCCAGCTCTCTCTCCAATTGTATTTTTCCATTGTTCTCCCTGGGGAAGTAAACACACCTCCAGTTCTCTACCTCCCATGTTACTGCCTGGTATGATTACATCAACTATGGCCAGCTCAATGTGCGTTTACAAAATGCACCATGCCCTCGGGACGAGTGAATGACATCCTTTCCTTAGAACTTGTGTTGCAAAGGCCTTCAACGCAGTTCTGAACACAGCTTTCAGACCCAGAATCTTGGTTCATGATTCTTTTTCCTTTGTCTTCTGCTCAAGTGCCAATTGATGGGCATCCAAATGGGTACAGGAAAAGCTTGGCTGTGACTCGCAGCGTGGTGACTGAAGACAAAAGAGAAAGGCCTCCATCTCACCATTCCTCTATGAGCACATTCACCCTCAGATACAGACGTCAGGAAATAAACAAGAGAGGGTAGGGCTTCCAGGGAGTTCGCTGTCCAGCCATGGTAGTTTCACAGAAAATTGATGGTGTGCACATTGTGTTACAAACACCCTGCGAGCACATTTTTATGGAAAAATAAATGATGGATCAATAAGTATCTATTAAGTGCCCATCATGTGTTCTAGACCATATAAATGGAGCTGACAGTTTAAAAGAGTTTACTTAGGACAAGCGTTTCTTTGTTGATCTACCCAGCAATGATGGGAATTTCGCCTGGCTAAAATCATGTCACGAATGCAAGAAATTTCGTCAGAAGATGAGGCTGTGGGAATAACGGGAATTCGTATGTGCACACGACTGTGAGGAGCAGGACCTTGTCTGCTTAGAAGCAGCAATGTGTCTGTCCAAAGTCCATTGCCTGAGGGGACCAGAGAGAGCATGCCCAGTGGGGTGCCCAGCTGCAAGAACTCGGTGAAGCCTTGAGGCCCGACTCTTGAAATAGCTACACTTTTCCCATGTAGTTGAGGTAAATCGATTTTTGCTGACTGAGGTCACCTAGTCATTCCCATTGCCTGTCAGCAGCAAGATGCTTAATGAAGCAACACACTTAATGGAGGATATGTGTGTGCCGTGATGTGTTCTCTTAATTAAAAATGTAATATGTTTGTGGTAAGAGGACTTGAGGTCATCTGAGGAAATGGAATTAAATGCATTTGAAGTGCTTAATACAATGCCAGGGATGTGGGAAACGGCCCCAAAATGGCAGCCGTTATTATTGGGAGGACGCTGTGTGCGGCACCCTTTAGGATGCTAATGCCCTGGGGGAATTTGCTGAAGGTGGCATGGAGGGAGGTATGAGGCGCATGGTGTGTCTGCCTCCCCCCGCCCCATCTGAATTCAGCATACTTCTTCAGATTAAAGTTTGAGTTTTCCTGCCCTCTGGGTCTCCAGTTTCTAGTTCTCTGCGGGGCAAAGGATGAGTGACTGGGGCAGCTGAAACCACCACGTGCCCTAATAGTGCAGAATGAGACCACTTGCCAGCCCATCAGGAGATCTGGTTCTAACGAGCTGTGTGATGGTGGGAAAGACTAGCTCTTGCCTACGTTTCAGGGTTTTCACCTGAGAAATTTTTTTTTTAAATCATTCAGGCCAGTATGTCAATGATTCCATGACCCTTTGTTCAAAACCATAAATCTTCGTTAAATTGCAGTGGGGTTAGCGTCATCATGCTCGACTTCTGAGGCTACTTAAAAGTGAATATGATCCTTTACCCTAAAGTGGTTTCCAACCTAGTGACAAAATAGAGCCCACGCAGCGTGGACAAATGTTAAAGAGTAATAAAGAGACAAACAGCAATACATTGCTTTATGGATAAAGGTAACTCCACACAGGACATAATTTTTCACAACGTAAATGGTCTAGATCGGGGTGGGCAGGCAGTTGCCCAGGAGCCAAACTCAGCCCCTCACCTGATTTTGTGAAGACAATTTTATTGGAACACGGCCGCCCTGTTTGTTTAGGTATTGTCTATGGCAACTTTCGTGCTACAATGGCAGAGGTGAGTAGTTGCAACAAAAACCATTTGGTTCACAAAGCCTAAAATATTTACTATCTGTCCCTTTACAGACGAGGTTTACTGGCCCCTGGACTAAAGGAAAAAGGATATTTCTCCCAAGGAGGCTACATCATGGTGAGCTGCAGTGGTCTGGGAAAGCTCTCTGGGAGAAAAAGCTTTTGGAGAGAGCCCTAAGAAGTAGACACGTAATGGAGAGGCAAAGAAAAAGAAAAAAAAAAATCTCATAATCCTAGAATCCTAGAATGGAAGGAACCTTGAAGGCACTTGTGCAACTTGTCCTCAGGATGGAATCCTCGTTGGATCTCACCTGACAGGTACCTGTTCAGACGACCTCTGCTGGAAGCTTTGCAGCCAGGCAGACATGCCCTGCAGTAACAGTGCTCCACCCAGGAATGGTGAGCCGAGATGGTGAGTGAACGAGTCCTTCTAAAAGGCTGAAATCTAGTACTTCCCTGTAACTTCTGCTTGGTGTTCTCCCGTGTGTCAACCCTCAGGTACTTGGAAAGATAAGTTAGTGGCTTCCAGAGTCCTCTCTACACCAGACCGAAGTTCCCATATATGGTTCTCAGGGTCTTAATGAATGGCCTCTGAACACTCTTGTTTGTGAATACCCGTTTCCAGGACAGTACCGCGAGGTGGCTGCGCGCTCCTCTGGGACTTTGGGCTTCGGTGGCTTTGGTTCCTTTTCTCCCTCCCCCAGTTATTTCCCTCAAGTACAGTGTGTCTGAAAGAGCCCTGATGTTAGCATTATACAGAACTTCATACAATCCTGACTCCCCTTTTTACATCTCTCTAAATTCAGTTTTCTTGTCTTTTCAATACAGACTACAGAATTACTATGAGGACTAGAGGTGATAGGGGTCAAAAGCCCAGGACATACTAAACACTCACTAAATAGTAGTTACCTTTATCATTCTGGGTAGGCACTTCTGCAAATAAAAGGTGTGATTACATAATACAATAAATCAGCTATGGGATAAATTGGTCTTACCCTCCAGGGATTTCTTTAGCCACAGGTCTTGAAAAGACATCCTCACAAGGCTTTACTAGTCCCTTTATCTGTCTGTTCAGAGGGAACAGGAAATTCTCCTATTTCATGGGAGAGTGGCTATAAAAACCCACTTGGTTGATGCTTGTAAAGTGCTGGGCAAGTACTAGAAATGGCAATAAGGGAAGTCAGGAGGCAGGAGTGAATCAGAGAAAGCTCGCTTTCCTTTTGCATAAATAACTTGTGCCATTATCCTAGTTTCTCATCACAATTTCTTCTGTAAATAATTCACAGTAATAGGCAGTGAGCTAGCTGTGAGGGGAAGTGGTAAATTATTTACCGTAGTGGTGGAATGTGAAACCTAACATGATCTGGATAGAGAATAAGGAATGTCTTAGAGATAAATGAGACCAGGCGCCACTGGAGGAGAGGATGGTCACAAACAAATTGAATCACATTAGTGTACTTCTTAGAGGGCTAAGACCGGCTGAGTGAAGACCCTGGGGCAGAGCAGTGGCCAAACAGCTAAAATAATTTCAAGTAGAAATTCTTGTATGTCTTGAACCCCATAATGACATCCATGCCCTGAGTGTCTCTTCCATGGGTGAGACGGGAAGCAGGGAGAGACTGAATGGGGCTTGGTCAGAATTCATTTTAGCAACCAGGAGGAGGTAGAAAAATCTGAGAGTACTCAAGCACTAATCACTTTTAGCATTTCACTATGTAATCACCTATATCTATGGAACTCCGACCTTGACTTTACCAGCACTGTATAATTTCATTCTCACGATAACCATCTGATGACCCATCATCACCCTTATTTGGTAGCTAACAAAACTGAGTTTCAGAGAAGTCAGGTAACTTGACTGTGGTCACACAGCCAGAAAGTGGAGAACTGGGACATAGACTCAGGTCTGGCTTCACCACTGTTTTCTTGCCCAGTCCGATAAAAACATACCACCAGCCCCACAAGAGTTTCCTGCAGGTCAAATATGTACAATCCTTTATCCTTCTTCCCGTTTGCCCACAAAGAGATACAGACCCAGCGTTACACGGGGGGATAGCATGGGCTCCGGGTTGAGACAAACCTAAGCTAGAACCCTTGCACTTTTAATCGCTGTGTGACTCCAGGCAAGTTATTGAACCACTCTGAGCCTGTTCCTTTGTTGATTCATTCCACAAATATTTATTGAGGACCTGTCATGTGCTGGGCAACTGGTCAAGGTAAAGAAAACAAACACGAATGTGCTTGCCCTCGTGGAGCTTACATTCTAGTGGTATGCTGAGGAGACAGTGTGGGGGGTGAGATAACCACAAGCAAAATAAGTAAGTGGACTGTATAGTACATTAGAAGGTGTTGCCTGCTGAGGAGAAAAAGAAAAGAGAAGAAGTAGAGGGAATGGACTGAAGAGGTCCAGTTTTAAATGTAGTGGTCAAAGGTCTCATTCAGATGGGAACTTTTGACACAGACGTGAGGGAGTCAAGTACAAACCATGCGGAAATCTGGGGGAGGATTCCAGGCGGAGGGAAGACCAAGAGCAAAGACCCCCAGATGGGACAGGTGAGGCGATGAGAGCTCACCTGGCAGGATGGAGGAGCAGTAAAGAGACCAGAAAGGCCGGAGGAGAGGGAGTGAGTGGCAGAAGATGGTGCCAGAACCTGCCTGAGCAGAGGGAGCCATTCTCAGGGTGTGAGACGGAGAGCCAGGCGGTTTTGAGTGGAGGAGCAATGTGATCAGCTTCGATTTTAAAAGACCCTTCTTGACTGTTATGAGGTGAATAGAGTTTTGAGAGACAAGAGTTTGCCTTCCAGCAGGCAGAACACAATGGTGGAGGCTGATGATACCTACAGGGGCCGGCTGGTGAGTTAAATGAAGTGACGTCTGGAAAGCACCCAGCACACAGTAGGGCCCTTATCATTTATTAGTGATAGCTATTATTACATAAGCCCCTTTTCATGAGATGATCGTTTTTATCCTTGTTCCAATTCTCATGTTCCCCCGGTAGGCTTTATTATGTGAAGAGGATGTATCGGGTGTATGTGTTTGAGATTTTCTTTGCATAGCTCCACATACTACATCAGTAAGAAAAACAAAAATATACAAAATTCTCTTTCTGGAGGAAAATGTGGAATTTGTGGGGACAGAGTCCCAAAGAGCAGTTTCCAGGCTCTCGGCCTCACGTGGAAAGGTGCTGGCTCAGGTAGTAGATGGTCATCAGCTGTGACTAGTTGGTCATCAGCTGTTACCATTTCGCCATTGGTCACTGATATAACTGCTGTGGCTGAGCTAGCAAGCGGATTGCAGTTAGCAAACGGGGTTGATTGACAGAGAAGCAGATGGCAGATTGCAGATTGTGTGGCTCCTGCTTCCTGTGTCTCCAACCCAGCCGCCAGTGAGAATACAGTGGTATGACTCCCCTACCTATGGCTCCTTTGGTGTTCCTTTTTGGCCTCACCATATCCTGCATTCTTGTGCGGGGAGTGGGACTAGAGACCCTGCCTGACAAATTAAATCATGTGAGCTTCCCCTTTAAGAAAGGAGTTGGCTTTAATTAGCAAAATGCTTTGCTATCTGGAATTGTTTTGCTAAGAATAGCAAGTCCCAAATCAGATTGCATGTCTACTTCATGCTATTCTTTCTAACTCTCTAAACTTCTTGACATTCAAGGAGGAAACGAGTAACAACCACACAAACAAAATTGTCCTTTTGGCCTCAACCATGTTTTTCTCTGAGAGAGAATTCACATTAGGACCCCTTCGCTTAGTGCGGTTCAAGTTCATGAAACATTTTTAAGTACTTATGTCATAAAACAATGCCTGTGAAAATGTGTGCATATTTGTAAATCTTACCCGCAGTTCTGGCTGTGCTTCTTTCTGTAGAAACCCTGTCTTCAGAGCGGTAAGAAGCTCATTGATACCTTCCTCAAAAAGATGGAAGATCTTCCCGGTTCCTATTCTTTCCATACAGAGTCATTTAATAAAGTGAGTGCTGACTGTTTTCCTGAAATCTAAACAAAATGCTAAGCTTTGACTTTATTGATTATTTTTGACACTGGGAACTTAATAAAGTCGGTGGTCGTTGGTATTACTGTTCTTGGCTTTGTATCAGTTCCAAGATATAGTGCTATTCTCTGTCATTCATTCCACAAATATTCCCTAGCCATCTGCCACGTGACACTCATTCTGTTGATGTTTAATATATACAAAGGAGAAAGAAGCAGAGCCCCTGCCCTCAGAAAGCTCCCAGCCTAGTGACAGTCAAGTCAACACAGCAAGGCAATCGGTACCATGCAAAACACTGTAGGAACGAGAGTAGGAGCTAAATCAGAGAGTTGGGGAAACCTTCACAGAGAAGATGGCACGTGACACGAAGCTGAAGAGATGAATGGGTATTTATTTGTGTGGGGACAGAGCCCCAGAAAGCAGTTTCCAGGCTCTCGGCCTCACATAGAAAGCTGCTGGCTCAGGTAGTAAATGGCCATCAACTGTGATTGGATGGCCATCAGCTAGTTGGTTGTCAGCTGTAACCAGTGAGCCATTGGCCACTAATATAACTGCTGTGGCTACGCTAGCAGCACATGGGAGCTAGCAAGAAGATGGCGGCTGGGCCTGCAAGTGGCGGCGCAGTGAGGGTTGCGAACAGTGTGGCTCCTGCTTCCTGTGTCTCCAACCCAGCTATCTGCAAGACTATAGTGGTATGACTACCCTACCTATGGCTCCGTGGGTGTTCCTTTTTGGCCTCACCATGTCCTGCGTTCTTATGTGGGGAGCGGGAGCTGAGACCCCGCAGGCCGTCCCGCATGATGACACCGCACGACAATTTGCCAAGCCAAAATAAAATAGGGGCAGGGAACCAGCCCTCCAGGAAAAGGAACAACTTAAGCAAGAAGGAACAAGGGCTTGAGGGAGCCTGGCCTACGGAGAGAGCTGCACACATTTCCCACCAGGTGCAGTGAGGTCGTCCCTTTGGAAGGCATGTAAGATATGGGATAGACTCCATGTCCTCAGATGTCTGTTCCCACCCTGAGAATCTGATGACTATCCAATTGACCAGCATATGTTGAGTCCTTAGTATGTGCCAGGTGCTAGGAGCTCAGAGACAAACAAGCCACAGTGCCTTCCTTTTAGAGGCTCATGGTCTTATCATCTGTGATGGTATTTTAGCAGAATAAAATACAGGATTTTGGTCCCATTTGATAAATCACAGAAACATAATTTCGCTTCTATACCAGCTTGTCACTGGACAATTGACTTACCCTTTGAGGGCCCCAGTCACCTCATCTGTAAAAATTGGGCCAGTACACTTACCAAAGAGGTTGCTGATAAGTGATAAAATACGTGAAATTGTCTAACTTCACATCTGACATGTGGCAGATGTTCAACAAATGTTAGTTACATATTTCATTTGGAAAAGAAAGAAAGTCCTTTGTTTATTGGAAAGTAAGGAAACTTAACTCAGCATGTTCTAGGGTGGGGGAGAGGAGGAGGGAAAGATAATTAATAATTTTGTTACCTCTTCCATTTTTTCCCCACCCAGCCTGTCTAATAGAAAGGAAGGGGCATGTGAGGGGAAAAGGTGGTGAATGCTAGATCAAGGTCCACTTTAGGGAGGGACAGGAGGGAGGACTTTGTATCTGCAGCACCCAGTACAGTGCCTGACCCTAGGCAGTCACGCCATAGATATTCATTGTTGAATGGATGTATGGTCTACAACTTGGAATCTGCCTTAAACGAGATTTATAGAGATGCACAAATAGAGCTGTGTAAGCCACCAAGAGGTTGAGGAATGGTTGGAGGATGCTTAAGCCTGGGTAAGAAATGGCCCATGAAGACGTGATTTCCATCATCCAATCTTTAGCACACCATCTCTTGAATGATAGAATTGAGTCGATCTGGGGAGCTCCAGGAAAATAGGCTAAGAGCAAAAGGAGCAAGTCACATGGAGGCAGATTTCAATCTGCTTTGGGGCAGATTCTCCCACGGCTGCTCCATGTGAAGGAGGCCTCAATATTGTTAAGTTGTCCATCATGGCGTGTCCTAGTACAGGATCGTGTGGTGGACTCTCGAGCATCAAACGGGCAAGTGGACAACATAACCTTCAGTTCTAGGTTTCCCGGGTGGATAGTTGTGGTTTGAGTTGGGCAGCATTTCTCCTTTAGGGGAACGTCCCTTCCTGCCTCCAGGTGGTTGTGGTGACACTATCACAGGATTACAGTCCATAATGCCCCCCCCACTCCTCCGTCCCCACCACTGGAGGGGGGGGCTTGACCTAAGCCAGGACAGTCAGCATCTCTTTCTGTGGAGGAACTTGAATCTGAAGCAAAGGTTGACAAAGGCAGAAGGGACTTGCCATTGGTCATCTGATGGCAGCCGCCTATGGAACCGGGTCACATGTTTCTAATGCTGAGATGTCCTGGTGAGCCTTTGTCCCTGTCCTTTCTGCCAGCTGGTTGTTCAGCAAATCCTTTCATGTGTAAGTTACCCAATAACCTTCAAATAAGCCCTTTCATTACTTTAACGGATCAGTCTCCATTGCTTGCAAAGGAAGAACCCTTGCAGAGAGCAACAGTTTATTAGGTCTATGATTAATTCTGCAACCCCTGGCCTTGTATGCTTCCCTCATCTGCTACTGAAGTGATACCACAGAGAGGAAGGGATCCTCGTCACTCCCCAGCCGTGAACTGCAGTGTCACAAAGTTCATGTGTGGAAGCCTAACCCCCAGTGTGATGGTGTTTGGAGGTGGGGCTTTTAGAGGGTGACTAGGTCGTGAGGGTGGAGCTTTCACGAATGGGTCGTGTCCTTATCAAAAGGACCCCAGAGAGCTCCCTTTCCACCTGCACTGTGAAAGGACACAGCAAGAAGACAGCCATCTATGAACCAGGAAGTGAACCCTCCTCACCAGACTCTGAATCTGCCTGTGCCTCGATCTTGGACGTCCAGCCTCAGAAATGTGAGAAATACATTTCTGTTGTTCATGAGCCACTCAGCCTATGGTATTTTGTTATAGCAGCCTGAACAAACTAGGAAGTGTGGCAAGACCTGGGGACCGGGAAAGGAGGACTAGTTTGAAATTATGCCTTTGTAAATAAGCACAGTCTCTCTCCCTCCCTCCCTCCCTCCTTCCCTCCCTCCCTCCCTCCCTCATTACCATCTACATCTTCAGAAGAGAAGTAGAGCAGTCCAATTAAGAAAGGTACAGAAGGAAAATGAGAGGCTCAGAAGACGCCACAGGAAAGAAGAAAGAAAAGAGAGGGGAAGGGTTGTGTGTGCTTTTGCAGAGTAACCACCTCTACAAACGGGCTCTGCAACTATTAAAACACAGCCCTCACCAACCAATCACCAATTGCCAGGCTGTCATACCGTAAGAGTTAAACTTGCCCACCATGGCCGTCTTTCTTAAAGAAGGAGTTATAAAAGGCTGGTGCTGTAGTCCCTCAAACATCCTGCTGAAAATAGAAGTTACTAATTTAGCAGCGACCTTGTGGCAGCGTTTCAAAGAGTGCTGGTATGACCCCTGAGGTCAAATGGGGAGGGTCTGCTTAAAAACCGCTCTATATTTCAACATTCCTAAAAATAATGAGACTAAGAAGAGAGAGTGGCAATGGGGTCCCCAGAAGTCAGGCAGTCTCCTCCGATCCTAGTCATCCCTAATACAGTGAGAACAGGAGTGTGGGCTGGTCAGAGAGGTTCCAGGACTGGGTCACGCAGGCCCGGGTCCAGATTTGGGTCCTCTGCTGACCTGTGTGACTCTAGAGTGGATGTCTTCAGTTTAGGGGCTGCTACTCAAAAGTCCCTTCCTTGCCTTTTCTCCGCTGGCCTTCCTTTTCAGCAGAACCAGTACTGTTCCTAGGAGGCAGATGGGAAACTTACGGGAGTGATTCTAGTTGTCTGAATGGTAGGGGAGGAGGCCATTTGTAGGTGGGACCTACTGTGTTTCCCCAAAAATAAGACCTAGCCAGACAATCAGCTCTAATGCGTCTTTTGGAGCAAAAATTAATAAAAGACCTGGTCTTATTTTACTATGATATAAGACCTAGTCTATATAATATAATATAATGTAATGTAATGTAATGTAATATAATATATAATATAACATAACATAACACAATATAATATATATAATTAATATAATATAATACAATATAATATAATTAATATAATACCGGGTTTTATGTTAATTTTTGCTCCAGAAGACGCACCAGATGGTCTGGCTAGGTCTTATTTTCGGAGAAACACAGTAGGTGCTTCTGTCCTGCAATGATCCCATTAGTGCCCCAAAAGAATTGTCCCTTGATCCTTACAACCACCCAACATCCTGACCGACAGTCCTGTGCAGGAAAAACAAACTTTCATATTCTATGAGCTGAGAACCTTACTGTGTTTTACAGAATAACACAAAGCAATTTTTCCCTATTTTTATACTATTTTTAAACTGAATTTTCCAGGAGTACAACTACCATGTAAATGGAGAGAATACTGTACTCGTTTTGTTCAGAACTTTCCCAAGAGTTGATAGCTAATTCACAAACTATCCCCCATAGCAGGACGACTGGCAGCATCAGAGTCGGCAAAACAGGCCCCCTGGATTGTAGGTCCCGCAAATTCTTGGTGATTGTATGGCACAGGCATCTGACTGATTCTTATCGTCTGACAAGTTTCACCTGCTACATTGTTGCTTTATTAAATGTTAAATGCACCATTTTATTAAACACGGCTTTGTCATTGTTTCTTTGTTTTTTTAAAGTGACTTGTCTTTATTCAGCAAATCAAGTTTAGGATGATGTTTGTTTTTTATGGTTAGGGAATATGTGGTGTTTAATTTTGTGTTTAGGTAGATAGATTACTTGTAAATTTCATACAAAGGAGACATAATAAAACATTTGTAATATAAAGGTATCTTAGACCAGGTTTCCCAGGAAACTGATTCTGAGACGGAAATCTGCATGCAGGAAACACATTGGAGGTGCCCTTGGAAGTAACAGTGGGTGACTGGGGGCGGGGGGGGGGGGGGGCAGAGGGAGAAGCTGAGCTGCGACAGAGTGACAGCCAAGGCCTCAGCCCAGCCCACAGGGAGCTAGATGGCCCCTCAGAGTTGTCCTGCCCAGAGGACTGGGCCTCATCTTCCTGCAGGTGCCAGTGTCATTGGATGCAGGTTATCCCTGTGGATAGGACGCGAGGACATGAACTTGTTTTTTTTTCCTTCCCCTTTCTTCCAACTCCCCCTGACACTCTGGTTCAAGCCGTTGTTTCTCAGTCTAGTTGTGTGTAGGACACAGCTCTCTGGCCCATGCTGGTATTATGAGCCACCGGCCACTCATGGCAGCACACAGCAGCCCGCAGCAGCACACTCCAACCTCCTGCAGCTCAGGGCAGCCCAGCCCAGGGCAGCCCAGCCCAGGGAGAGCTGTTGTTCACAATCTTAGCTGTAGAGGGCGCAGTTCACTGGCCCATGTGGGAATCGAACGGGCTGTGGTAGCGTTAGGAGAACAGCGCTCCCACCACCTGAGCCACCGGGCTGGCCTGAGGACATGCATTACTGCTGAGGGCACTTCTTTTTTTTTTTTTTTCTTTTTTTTTAAATTAAATTTATTGAGGTGACAATTGTTAGTAAAATTACGTAGATTTCAGGTGTACAATTCTTAGAGAAAGACTCAGCAGAGAGCTCTCAGCATTCCCGGCAGCTGGGAACTGAGGGCTTCTGCCCCGAAGAACAGTCCGAGTGGGATCACGGCATGCGCTGCTGTCCACCTTTGTTCTGTTCAGATATGTGTGCTTCATGTAACAAGTTCTAGAAACAGCTCCTGTGTGATTCGGAGTGGTCTCCTTTCCCAGGGAAACTTAAAAGACGCCTATTAGGCAGCTCGGGCTACCGTAACAAAATGCCATCGACTGGGTGGCTTACACAGCAGACATGTATTTCTCACATCATTCGGGAGCGTGGCAAGTCCAAGATCAAGGCGCTAGAAAGGTGAGCTGCATCCTGAGGCCTTTCTCCCTTGGCTTGTAGGTGGCCACCGTCTCACTGTGTGTCACGTGACCTCCTCTTTGTGCATGTTGGGGACATGGGGCAGTGGGGAGAGAAAGAAAGAGAGAGAAGAAAGGAGGAAAGAAGGAGGGAGGGGAGCACATGCTCTGGTGTCTCTTCTTACGCGCGCATTCACTTCATCAGACTAGGGCTGTGCCGTCATGACCCCATGTAACCCTGATACCCCCAAAAGGCACCTTCTCCATATACAACCAACTGGGGAGTTAGGGCTTCAATATATGAACTTGTGGGGCACATAAACATTCAGTCCATAATACTAATGTCAGTGAAGATTCTCCATAGAAACAGAACCAATAGGTGTGTGTTTGTGTGTGTGTGTGTGTGTGTGTGTAAAATAAATATTTGTATATGCATGTATATATAATATATTATATACATAATATATACATATAAAGAGATTTATTCTAAGGCATTGGCTCAGTGGATTATGAAGGCTGACTGGTCCCAGGAGCTGCAGTCCGCGAGCTGGAGACCGGAGGGAGCTGATGTGTACTTTCTGTTGGAGGCTGAAGGCCTGAGAACCGGGAGAGCTGATGGTGGAAGTTCCAGTCTGAAAGTCGATAAGCCCAAGACCCAGGAAGAACCCATGTTTCAGTCTGAGTCCAAAGGCTAGAAAAGACCAGTGTCCCAGCTCAAGGAGTCAGGCAGACAGAGTTCCCTGTTACTCAACGTTATTGTTCTAGGCAGGTCTTCAACTGATGGAATAAGGCCCACCCACATTGGGGAGGGCAATCTGCTTGGCTCAGTCTGCCTATTTAAATGTCACACTCATCCAGAAACACCTTCACAGACACACCCAGAATAATCTTTGGCCACATTTCTGGGCACCCCACGGTCCAGTCAAGTTGATACATAAAATTAACTGTCACAAGAAAGTTGGACATGGACAATGGCAGACTCTGAATGTCACAGCAAGGTATCCTGTAGGTTCTGCTGTAGAAGGCCTCTCTAACATAGTGACATGGAAGGTTCTGGAAATGGGTGTAGAAGCCACTAGAACAATTTGAGGGAAAAACATGCCCAGTGAGGAGAGACAGGTGGGGCAGCCATTGTGTCCATGAGCTCTGGAAAGCTCCCGTCATTAGTGCAGCTTTGTGTGTAGACACGTTCCACCTCCTCCACTCAGGGCTCTCTATTGACCTAATTTTTGTTGTGAGTCAGCAAGTTAGTCAGCCCCCTGCCTGGGTACAAGACACTGCAGCAGATGGCAGTGCCCAGGCTGGGGACTAAATTGTATGTTTCTGCTAATAAAACCAGCCAGGAAAACAGGGAGGACATCACTGGTGGGCAAATGAGGCCTGGTGTCCTTGGGTTTGTTTGCGATGTCGAGTGATGGGGAATGAAGGCAGTGGCTATGTTTCCCAACAATGGGAATGGGAGGCCCCCAACCTCTTGTGAGCGTGAGGCAGACATCCAGGGAGTCCCACTGACAGAGTCTTGCACAGCAGAAACATAAGGGGATTGAATCCTGATGACCAGGTGTGGGGACAGAACCAGGAGTGCAGTTTCCAAGCTCTCGCCCTCACGTGGAAAGGTGCTCACTCGGGTAGTAAATGGCCATCAACTGATTGGATGGCCATCAGCTGTGGCTAGTTGGCTGTCAGCTGTAACCAGTGAGCCATTGGCCACTAATATAACTGCCTTGGCTACACTAGCAGAAAATGGGGGCTAGGAAGAGCAAATTGCATTTAGCACGGTGGATTGCAGCTAGCAAGTGAGGTTGGTTGGCAGAGAAAAGTGGATGGCATATTGCAGATAGTGTGGCTCCTGCTTCCTGTGTCTCCAACCCAGCCGCCAGCGAGAATATAGTGGTATGACTCCCCCATCTATGGCTCCGTGAGTGTTCTTTTTTGGCCTCACCATATCCTGCGTTCTTATGTGGGGAGCAGGAGCTGACACCCTGCATGACACCAGGCATGTGAAATAAATGAATGGAGAAGCAGTGAAGATGCTCAGACAGTTTTGTGGAAGGATGGAGGACTGTTAAACTCCCTGACTCGGGCCGGCCTGGTGGCTCAGGAGGTCAGAGCGCCATGCTCCTAACACTGAAGGTCGCCGGTTCAAGTCCCACATGGGCCAGTGAGCTGCACCCTCTACAGCTAAGGCTGTGAACAACAGCTCTCCCTAGAGCTGGGCTGCTGTGAGCAGCCGGAGGTTGGTGTGAGCTACTGTGTGCTGCCATGAGCTGCCATGAGCGGCCGGCAGCCAGCGTGAGTGGCCAGCAGCTGACAAGACCTGCTGTGAGCGGCCAACCAACAACCAGCGACCAACTGCCTCAGCCGGGGGGAGCACAAGCTCACAATACCAGCATGGGCCATTGAGCGCTTTCCTACACAACTAGACTGAGAAACAATGGCTTGAACTGGAGTTGAACTGGAGTTGGGTGAGGGGAGACGGAAGAAAAGGGGAAGAAAAAAAAAAAAAAAACTCCCTGACTCACCTGTTAGCCCTAGAAAGAAATCTAAAAACACCTCAGCCATTGCACAGACCAGACAAAGCCCAGAGCAGTGACGTAGGAAAACTCCAGAGGAGGTTGAAACAGTTTGGAAAGACCAGGCTCTATCACTGGGTTTCACGTCAGGCTGTGTCAGGCTCTTCCCAGGATTTAAGCTCCTTTGCTTTGGAAAGCCCTACACAAATCTCACAGCTTACAAACCAGTAAAATTCACCCACATTCCACATTAATATAACGTACATATAACTGGATAAGAGGAAAATTGCAAAGCACAAGTTGACCTACTATATTCCTTAAATATTTAACTAAATACATATTCATTTTGATTATACAGCATTCTTTTACTATGTTTGCACTAGCCATCGTTTTTCAGGTCTTAACTATTTTTGAAGGCTCGTAAGAAGCTTGTACGCTCCAAGCCCCGAGCTCAGAGTACCCAACAGAGAGCGAGATCAGTTCTCCAACCTCGTCGGTGCCTGGGTCAGTTCAGCAAGTGGCACCACTGAGCCTCACTTTCTTCATCTGTGGCACTGGGAGAGTAATACTTACTCTGCTTCTATGAAAGACCCCATAGTAAAAAAAAGTGCTAAGTTCAGAAGAGCCACGCAAGAGAATGGTCTTTGGCTTAACTGTCAGGTCCTTGGAAAGCCCAGAGGCATTCAGGGAAGAGGGACTAACTCCACACTACCCTAGGACAGAGGTGCTGCAAGCCCCTTGTGTGTGACACCTCTTTTAGCACGTCTTGACATCTCCAGACGGGGTAAGAGGCCATATTATTTCTGTGCTGCAAAAGGGGACAGTGAGGCCTATCCTGACCACAAGACTGAGCCAGGTGCATCAGAGCTGGGAGACAGAAGCAGTGAAAGGTCAAGGGGGTTGAGGGGTGGAGAAGAAGAAATGAAATGACAGGAAGTTGAGTTTTTCTCTCATATCCTTGCTCCAAAGTTGTGAACGTTAAAGTTCTATCCCTGTGGTCACGAGGAGACAAGAAGAGGGGATTTCCAGATCTCCAGACCTGGGGTCTTTGGAGGGGAGTGGACAGAAGCACGCCCCAACCTCAGCCCCCGTCACTGATTCAGATGGCAGACTTCAGAGGTATAAATTGTTCGGCTGACCCACAGGTCAATAAGAGACCTATGATTTAGCCAATGGTGGGTCACAGGTGGAGAGATAAAAAGGATAAAAAGATTTGGGAAGAAAGGAAAAACCACACACACACACACACACACACACACACAACACACGTAACACACACACACTACACACATATATGAATTCATATATATATGGCTTAGAACACGGAAAATTTCTCCAGGATCTTCGCCATCTTAAGACTACCAAGCCACATGACCACCCTTTCGGATGACCAAACATCAGCCATGTTAAATGAAACGACCTGCACAAGTGGTGGTCGGGGGCAAGGTCAAAGGCAGGAGAATCCACTGATAGTTTTTGCACACATGCAATGTACTCCATAGCATTCTGCTTGTTCTATAAGTAAGGATTCTGAGTGTCAAAATACTTGCAATTTGCTGAGTACGTTTCTCTTATTGGCAGAACACTATGAGTTAAATAGTCGAATGCATAGTGTGCAGACGAGAACATGGTGTTTCCAGGACATGATGCCGCTTGCCCATGGCCACACAGCCCGTAAGTGGTGGCCCTGGGACTAGAACTCAGGCTTCAACGTCTTTGTGGCTCTCCCTCTAGAGAACTGCCTTGTCATGGCCCTGACGCGAGCCACGTCACCTGACACCCACACAACTAATTGTCATTTGAGGTCAGGGTGCTGGGCAGGTGACAAACAGGACAGAAATCCAGGAACTTCTGGGAAAAGCAATGTAGGTTGGTTCCCCATTGACATGAGCTCATCTCTGAACTCCCACTTCTCAGAACTCCGTAAGAGGTGACGCTGTCCTCCATGCTGATCTAGTAATTGAGTTTCCATCAGCACACTCTGCACCGAGAAGGAGAGACTGATCGGTGACTTCCAGTCTTAATGATGAAGCTGTAATTGTGTCCCTGGGCCAGACAGCTGCCAGCTTCCCGAGGAAGGAGATGATATCTTTTCAATTTTAAGGAGGCTTTTGTTTAAAAATAAACACAGAGAAAGTCCTGGTTTTACTCACTCTCTTCCACCTTGTCCAACGGGGGAGGCAAAGGCAAAGAAATTGTAATTGGTCCAGGCATCTGCTAAATAAAGTAACACAGACACTGCAGCTTCCACAGCTATGCAAGGTGAGAGTCAGAATTTGATATAAGTTGGTGAAAATGTGACAACAGAAATAGACTCCAACATACCGAGTAAAGGTCATAAATAAAGCAACAACCTCACGTTAATGGGCATGGCATGGAATGTGAATCTTGATCCAAAGTCTAATGGACAGAAGCCGGCAAGAAGCATCTCCCGGCTTGCTTTTGAGTGACGTCTTGGAAATGGTTCGTAACAACCATGAATTTCAATTTGGCTTAGTAAATCCATCCAAAGCAGAACCTAATAAGGGAGTAATCAGAACATCAGATTGCAGCAAACTTTTAGAGGACTATGAGCGAATCTTATGGAAACTAATCAATAAGTGAATAATCGTGAAATGTTTCGGCCAGACACAGCACTCCGTTCACCCTGCGATGAGCAGAGACTGGCAGTGAGGAGAGTGTCTGAACTGGGAACAAACCCAGTAAAGAGGAACAAAGAAAGCAAGCGGGAATGAGATGAGCAGGGAGGCGCTGGGGGAAAAATTATTTTCACTGTGGTTATTATTACTAATATCGCTATTATTTTACAATCTCATGCGCATGAGCAGAGGTATTCTCCAAAGCATCTTGGTAAATGGCTGAGAAATACCGAGGCTCCAGGATCCCTTTTCTGTCTCAGGCTTGGTACCTGATGGTCTCTAGGGAGGGTCTGGCTATTTTCCTTCTCCTCTGAAAGCTGCTGCCCCCCACTCTTTCCTCAGGGAAGTTACTCTCCTAGTCTTTTCATCTGGTCACAGAGCGGGGTGCAAGCTCCCAGCGTGTTTCTTCTGGCTTGCCTCTCAAAGCAATCCCAGGGGCCCCTTTTGGTTTTAGGCATCTTGCTGCCGCCCACCAAAGGGAAAATCGGAAGCAAGAAAGAAATGATATGCTTAGGGAAAGTACAGAGACTTAATAAATATTACAGCCATTCTTACCACTCTGGTCCTGGGTCTGAGTTGACCAGATGACAAAGCCGGGAGCTGGCAGTACAGTGTTAGGAGTCCCAGCTCTGGCACCACTTAGTGGGATGGCTTCAGGCAAGTCATTGAGGGCTTCTGGACCTCTTCTTTTCTGAACCTCCTTTTTTCTGAAACTTTTTTTCTGAACCTTTCTCTTCTGAACTTCTTTTTTTTGGCTTCTCTTTTGTAGGATGAAGAAAATTAAATCTACCAGGGTGAGTAGTTTATAGGATTTAAGGTTGTATTCTTTTATACACACACACACATATGCACATGTGTGTGTGTATAGACATAGAGATAGAGATAGAAATGTACAGATATAGATATAAACACAGGTACAGACATTGATATATAGCACATACATAACATGGTGGGTGTCCATTTGGTAGCAATGGCTATTTTCGTCCCTGGGTGAGTCACTGGATGACTGACTGCCCTGTGTTATGACCCAGGGGGTGAAATTCAACCAAGTTTCCCCTGACTTCCTGCCTTCACTGAAAGTGAACAGCTGACTAATACACTCCGCCCTGATTATTTTTCTTCAGGTCTTAAAATGTAACTCTACCCAGTCCAACCATGAGAAGAACATCAGACAATCCCAAATTGAGAGACATTCTAAGAAATACCTCACCAGTACTCCTCAAAACCATCAAAGTCATCAAAAACAAACAAACAAGACAAATAAACAAGCAAAAATTTATAGACACAGACAACAGTTTGGTGGTTAGCAGAGGGTAAGGGGGGGGAGGGTAGCAGAAGAAGGAAAAGGGGGTCAGATATGTGGTGATATATTATAGAAATGTACTTTTGCAATGTACTATATAATTGTACTAAATGTACTACATAATTTTACTAATCAATGTCACCTCAATAAATTTAATTTTTTGTTTTTTTTAAAAAAAGGGAAATCTGAGAAATTTTCACAGACCAGAGAAGTCTAAGGAAACATGACAATTCAATTTAACGTGGTATCTTGGATGGGATCCTGGGACAGGAAAAGGGCATTAGGTAAGAACTAGTAAATTCAAATAAAGGGTGGAGTTTAGTTTAGCTAGAAATATACTGATGAGGTCCCTTGGTGGTGACAAATGCACAGTGAAAATGTGAGATATTAACAGTGGCAAAAACTAGGTGAAGGGTATTTGGGAACTCTCTGTACTATCTTTGCAACTTTTCTCTAAATCTAAAACTACTCCAAAATAATAAGTTTCCTTAAATTTAAAAAATTACCCAGCAGTACCATAGATGCCTCCTCAAATTTGATGATGAAACATGAGAATATTGTCATTAAAGTCTGGAACAAGTGACGTATTGTCCTAGAGGTCTTAGCCAACACAATAAGAATAGAAAAATAAGTACCAGATACAAGAATTGGAAAAGAGTAAACAAAGGCTAATAATTCAAAGCAATCATTTTCTACATAGAGAAGCCAAGATTACCTATAGACATATTACTGGAGCTAACTAGAGTTCACCAACATTGCTAGCTATAAGGTCAAGATGCAAAAAAATGAAACTTCCATGTTTAGTTTTATAAGAAACTTCGAAGACATTTTCCAGAGTGCACCATTTTTCATCAGCAATGCGTGTGTGATCCAGTTTTTCTGCATCTTCCCCAGCACCTGATGTTGTCACTATTTTTTATTTTAGCCGCTCTGATAGGTGTATAGGGATACCTTATTGTGGTTTTGATTTGCATTTCCCTAACGGCTAGTGACACTGAATATGTTTTTATGTGCTCATTTGCCATTCATATATCCTCTTTGGTGAAACGTCTGTTCATGTCTTTTGCCCTTTTTCTAATTAAATTGTTTTACTGTTGAGTTTTGAGAGTTCTTCATATATTCTAGATATTAGCCCTTTACTGGATATGCAGTTTGCAACTGTTTTCTCCCACACTGTAGCTTGTCTTTTAATCCTCTTAACAGGTCTGTCACAGAGCAGAAGTTCTGCATTTTGATGAGGTCCAATCTATACACCTATCACCTATCAGAGCAGCTAAAATAAAAAATAGTGACAACATCCATTCTGTTTTTCTGGATCATGCTTTTGGTATCAAGTATAAAAATTCTTTGCCAAGCCTGGGCTCTGAAGGTTTTCTCCTGTGTTTTCTTGTCAAAGTTTTGTATTATTACATTTTATATTTAAGTCTTTGATTCATGTTGAGTTAACTGTTGTATATGATGTGAGTGTGTAGATCTAAGGTTCATTTTTTCTTTTTCTTTTTTGTCTCAGGCTATCCAGCTACTCCAGCACCATTTACTGAAAAGACTATCATTCTTCAGTTGACTTGGAAAGACAAAGGAGCCAAAATAGCTCAGACAATTTTGAAAATAAAAAATAAAGTCGGAGGATTCACTTTACCAATTTCTAGATGTAGTATATAGCTGCAGTAATCAAGGTTGTGTGGTCCTGGCAGAGAGACAGACACATAGATCAATGAAATATACTAGAGAACCCAGGAATAGGCCCTCGCACAAGTACGGTCAGCTGATTTTTTATGAAGGTACGGAAGCAATTCAATGGCAACAAACTGAAATGAGCCTCAACCTAAACCTCACGCCTTAACACAAAAATCAACTCAAAATGTATCATAGATTTAAGCATAAAATGTAAAACTCCGAGAAGAACAGCTTCAGGATCTAGGGCTGGGTTAAAAGATTTTTAACATGGCATCAAAAGCACAATCCATAAAAGGAAAGATTGCTAAATTTGAGCTCATCAAACAATCAATATCTTCTTTCTAGTATGTGAAACACTTTCAATAAATGCAATGTTATAACAGCAACGTTATTATAACCGAATACCTAATCAGCAAAGTAAAGGGCAAAGTGACTTTTCTGCTGGGTTAGGACATACTGGGATTCACTAGAAGCAGAATGGAAAAATCAGAGTGTTCAGCCACACGTGGCACAGATACGGAACGCAGCACGCTTTCGTGGTCTCTAAAGTTAGAGCCTGACAGACCAGGAATAGACGCATCTAGGCACCACCACTTACCAGCATCTCTCTGGGCAATTCCTATGAATGTCACTAATGGTAATGACATGGACGCCTGGCTCATCTCTGAATTCTCAGTGCCCAGCAAGCACATCATCTGGCACCAAATGGGGTCTCCATAAATAATTATGAAATTGAGTATCTTGATCTCTCTGAACCTCCATTTCTTCTATTGCAAAATTATTGTGTGTGTTTTTTTTCTGTTATCTGTTTACTGCCTGTTGCCTCCAATAAATTGGCATTTTCAAAAGCCACCTTTACATATAAAATTGACAAGATTAACATATTTATTGGTCTATTGTGCAAAGGAAGTATAATCACAATACTGAAAAAATGGCAAATGGGGTTTTTGACCTACAGTCAGGAGGTCAGACACTTGGACTTGTACTAGAGGTGACTGATGTCATCTGCTCCCTCCTGAGAAAGCTCCCTTGGAGTGACTGATGAGTTTCACAAATACTCAGCCTTTAGCAAGGCAGCCATCAGAACATAGATTCTTTTTCTCCTCTCAGTCCCTTCCCTTTCCTCTCCTTGTTTTTCGTTTTTTCTTTTCTCCACTCCTCTATTTCTTTATTTGCCACTTGAGAAGTATTATTGATCATTTATATAAATCATAACCACAGAACTAGAACAATCTTTAGATCTTCAGTCTCAATAAAATTACAAGAACTGAGGAGGAGACAGCAAGGTGGTTTCCCCAAATTCACACCTCAGGTCAATGGCAGAGCTGGAAATTAAACTTGGCTCTCCAGCAGCCAGTCTATAGCTCATTTACTCTGAACTGTCTCGGGGAATCTCAGAGCCGAAATGATCATCTGGAAACTGGTTAGGTTTATTCCTTAGAAAGCTGAAAAGAGGTTAGGCTAAGCTCACAACAGCCTTCCTTTTGAGCTGGGGAGAGGTAAGAGTTTCTGCAAGGTAGTACACACATTTTACGTGCACTGCCCTGGGTTCCGGACATGCGTTCTAAGTTCAACAACTAAGTCTAAAGATAGTTGGAGGAAGATGACCCTGTCAACCCTACAAAATAAATTAAAATAAGTATACATAAGCAAAAGGATTTTTAAAAAAATTTTAATAATATCTACTGTGGGTAAAAATATGAGGAAATTGAAAATCTCAACCACTAGTAGATGGATAAATTAGTACAGTCTTTTGGGGGCACTATCTACTACAACTAAAATGCATATAATTGTAAATCCAGCAAAGCACATATGGAATCTGTATGCTGGAAACTAGAAAAAGCTGATGGAAGAAATCAATGAAAGCCCAGATAAATGGAGAGACATATTGTGTTCATGTCTCAGAAGAATTCAACATAGTAAAAATGTCAGTTCTCTTTAAATTAATCTACAAATTTAGCACAAATCCAATCGAAATCTCAGCAGGACTTTTTATAGATAGATAAGCAAATCTCTAGGGAAATTCATAGGGAAAGGCAACAGAACTAGAATAGTTAAAAAGAATGTTAAAAGAAGAAGAAAGTTGAGGAATTGTACTACCTGATTTTAAGACTTTCTATAAAGCTACAGTAATGATGACAGCATGGTATTGGTGGAGGAATAGACACATAGATAAATGGAATAGAACAGAATTGATACATAGACTCACACAAATATGGCAAATTAGTTTTCAACCAATGTACAAAAGCAGTTTAATGGTACTCTAATTGAATATCCATATATACAAAGGGACTTCAATCCATACCTCACACCACATATAAAAATTAACTCAGAATGGACTACAGATCTAAATTAAAGGCTAAAACTGTCAAACTTTTAGGAAAAAACATAGAAGAAAAATTTTTGTGAGCTGGGTTAGGCAGAGTTCTCTGATGTGACACCAAAAGCATGATCCATAAAAGGGAAAAAAAGACAAATTGACTTTTATCCTAATTTAAAACTTTTACTCTATAAGAGACATTGCTAAAAGATTGGAAATACAAGCAATACAGTGGATTAAAATATTTGCAAATCACATATCCAACAAATAATTTACATGCAGAATACATAAAGAACTCTCAAAACCCAACAATAAGGAAAGAGACATATGCAATTTTTAAATGAGCAAGAGACTAAAACAGAAAATTCAACATCATTATCCACAAATACAAAACCACAATGAGCTATCACTACACATCTGCTATAACAGCTAAAGGTAAAATAATAAAATCACAGCTAAAAATAAAAAAAATACTGACAATACCAAGTACTGGTGACAATGTAGAGAAACTAGACATCTCATACATTACCAATGAGAATACAAAATAGTACAGCCATTCTGGAAAAATGTTTGGAAGTTTCTTATAAACTTAAAGACATATTACCATATGGCCCAGTAATCCCACCCTTGGAATATATAGCCCACCCCGTAAAATACCCTGGTGAAATGAAAATTTATGTTCAGACAAAAAGTGTACACAAATGTTTAAAGCTTATCTATTCATAATTGTCCCAAGCTGGGAACAATCCAAATGTCATTCGATGGGTGAATGAATAAACACAATGTGATTCAACCATACAAACAGAACACTACTCAGGAATAAAAAGGAACGAATTACAGATCTGTGTAACAATTTGGATGAATCTCAAAAACGTTATGCTGAATGATAAGAGGTCAGCCTCAAAAGATTTCATACTGTACGATTTCATTTATATGGTATTCTTTAAAAAAAAACAACTATACTTATAGAGAACAGATCTATGGTTGACAAATTTTACGGAGGTGAGAAAGGGTGTAACTATAAAGGGATAGCAGAAAGGAGAATTTGGGGCCAATAAATCTCTTCTGTATTTTGATCGTGGTGGTGGTTACACAAACCTATACATGTGTTAAGTCATAGAAATGTACCCTCAAAAAAGTCAATTTTGTTGTATGATAATTTATAAAATAAATTTTAAAACTGTATACCATTAATGGATCTAGCCCCCAATCATCAAAGGATGAAAGGGGAAGTTTTTAAAGGATTCTCAGGCTGTAAATTCCTAAACCTAGCCAGTGTGTGGGCAGGGGGTGGGGGTGGGGAGGAAGGAAGAGAGAGGGCAAGTCAAAGGTATAAAAAACAGGCTGATTTTAGACTTTTCCAGAGAATATTCAATATGTGAAAAAAACAGAATGACCTACAAAATCTGGAGTCAAAGAAAATATGGCCCAACAATAATATTTGCATTACCAAATTGACATCTAAGTAGAAAAGCAAAAGACATATTCTTTAAAAGCCTCTATTTCTCTTTATTATTCTGCAATCATATGTCTAAGCATAATCTTTTTTTTAAAATTCATGCTCAGCATTTGTACTTATTTAAACTGAGAATTCATGTCTTTCATAAATTCTGGTAAAATTCCAACCATTAATTCATCAATGTTGCTTCTTCTTAGTCTCTCTATTCTTTCCTATTAGATGCACATTAAACCTTTGCACTCTGTCCTTATTCTTATTTTCTACTTAACATATTTTGTTTTCTTTGTGTGTTGCATTCTGAACCATTTCCTCAGAACTAGCTCCAGTTCACCAATCCTCTCTTTAATTGGGTCTAATCTGCCGATTCATTCAACCATTGATTTTTTTTTTAACCTGTAATATTTTTTTATTTTTTCAAAGTTCTGTTATATTTCTTCAAATATATTAGGACTTTAAAATATTTCTTTTTATCTTCTAACTCTTTCTTTTATAGCTTTAATCATTTTTAATATATGTATTTTATAATTGTCATCCAAGAGCTCAATTATACAAAGTGTGGAATGACCTAATTGTCTGGTTTATTGTGTGCTGACTTGCTCTGCCTCGGTGTAGTCTTTCTTTGTGTGTTTCCTAACTTTTTATCTGAAATCATCTTCAGTGGGATTTTATTGGTGGTAATCCTATGCTGTCTGACTGGAGGGCATTTCCTCCCTAAAGATTTGCTCATGTGTGACCAAATTATCACTCCCCAAAACTACTTACATAATTTCTCATTTTGGAGTTCCTAAAGCACATAGTTAGTGCCAATATTAATCCTACACCTACACGAGAGTAGTCTATGATTACAGCTTCTTAAGGCAGATTTTGCACACTGAGAGCAGAAGCCAGACAGACAATTTTTCTTATTATTGCCTTAGGCTGGTGGGCAAATTTTTCTAATACACACTGTTCCTGAGAATGTAGCCATTTGAGAATCCTGGCTTTAGTGGCTGTCTCATTTCCAATTTACCCTCTCAGGAAGCCACAGGCACTTATTTTGTCACCACATGGCTATTAAAACCCAATCCCCTTAGCAATGGAAACTAAAACAGGAAAAGAAGACTGCTTCCTACTGTGGTCTTTATTGCTTCTTTCTGACCCCAGAGATAGCCTTTATATTCTTTTAAACTCAGCAATGTCTTTTAAAATGTCTGATATGTTTAATCCAATATACTAAATGAATTGTAATTCAAAGTTTTCAGATTATCTAATTTATGAAATTGCTGGAAAAGTTCACAAATAATATCAAATATGAAATTATGTAGCAAATACACTTATTAGCTCTTCTTTAACACAAAAATCTATATAGTCTTATCTGCATGTGTATGTATATATGTAAATATGTTTAAAAATCAGTTTGCCAAACTCTAAAGAGTGATTATTTTGGGAGAAGATAATGGGAAGTCAGGGAGTATTAGGAATAGATATAGGGGGACAAACTCTGATTCTTCAAATTTGTGCATTGTTTAAATTTTTAAAGAATAATTTTACGTAATATAAACACATTGTAAAGATTTCATCATTAATTTAATCAAAGACAGGTAATAGATGTACAACCAGAGGGGTGTGTGTGAAAGTGGAAAAGGAACCTTTTAGCTAGGTGATAAAGGCTTTTGCATTTACACGAGTCACAGGTCATGTTTAGCCGTGGTGAAGGGGGAAAGCATTTACTTACCAGCATTCTTTTTAGGGCATACACTTTATTTATTAAGAAAAATGCCTTAACATATATATTTGAGGTAGAAGATGAATTGCACCCCACCGACCCTCAGCGAAGCTTTTAAATAGGAGATGACACTCTTCTGCATAATAGAAAAAGGGCTACTTGGAATCTTCACGAGAACCCAAGAAGTTCTTATGTGTAACATTGATATCATAAATCCTCATCAAGTTGCTTGAGGATTTAGAATAATACGAGAATTCCTAAACTTTAGTGTAAATCATAATCCCCTGGAGAACTTGTGAAAACATACATTGGGAGGCCAAATCAGTGGTGGCCAAGGCCTGGGAAATAGAGGTAGAGACTGACTACAAAAGGGGATCTTAGGGGAGAGATGAAACGCTTCTATACCTTAATCGTGGTGATGGTTATATGATGGTATGACTTTTTCAAAACTCATAGGAATGTACACTAAAAGGGTTGAATTTTGCAGTATGTAAATTATACTGCAATTAAAAACATATATATACATACACACTAAGGGGTTGAATTTTGCAGTATGAAAATATATACAGAGAAAGAGAGGAAGAGAGAGAGATTCTGGGTTTCACCTTCAGAGATGTTCTGGGCTACGGCTTGAGAATTTGCATTTCTAAGAAGTTCTCAGGTGACACTGATCTGGTGCTGATCTGGAATATTTTGAAAACCACTGACCTGAGGCAGGGTAGCTAAGCATTATTATTATTGTTGTTGTTATCATTTTTTGCATATGCTGTTCCCTCTGCCGGGAATGCTGTTCCCCACATATCCACAGGACTCACTCCCTCACTTGCTTCAGGTCCCTATTCAAAATCCCTCTTCTCAGTGAGGCCTTTTCTGACCATCGTAACTAAGCCTGCAACCCCCAGTTCCAACAAATCTCCCCTTCTTAGCTTCTGGGGGATGCTCCTGGCCCAGAGAGGTGTGTGCTCCTCATCCACTAGCGGAAGGTGGTGGAGCTCATCAGAAACAGAGCTTCTCCTTTCCCGATTTTATCGCTGGAGCTCTGGGGCCTTCTAGAAGTACAATTCTGGTGCTTTGAGTAATGTACACATTGCTGCTCTGCTCAGTCTTTTCTTTTCTGCCAGGCACCGACACATTCCTAACAAGCTGAAGCAAAGTCGAGTGACCTAGAACCCCAAACCTGCGCAGCCCCAATGTCTCGTAAGGGAGAGGCTCCTTTGTAAACTGGGGGACAGTTAGCCGGCGTCTTCTCCTGCGCTGCGTGGTGAATTAGATAGAAGCCAGTCTTCCAATCCCAGGCCTTCGTTGCTGCTGCAGGCCTTGGCAGTCCCAGAGCTCCCAGACTGGCATCCTGTGTCCAAAACCACACAAAAGCCCAGACCACGGAGAAGTTGCTGATTTTTCTTCTCCATACGTAAGACTTCCTCCCAGTCTAGGGTCTTTGAAGGAAAAAGAAACAAAATATTTTCCTGACCCAAGTTGCATGGGCATTCTGGCAAACGGGAGGCGATCGGCAGGGTGTCAACTAATGCGAATGATTAAAAATGACGGTGGGTGTGCATGCGTAGGGGTGCGCTTTCCGGCCAGACTCAGCCCGCCGCCACCACGGTCCTTTCCCACTGAGAGCTCTGTGGGGGCTGTGGAACCAGGATGCTGGGTTACTTTTTAGGAGCCTGCTGGCCGTACTCAGATACATATATAATACTCTCTGTTGTCCTTCACGTTACAGACATGGCTGCTGGCAATGTTATCGCGTACTCAGGGGAATTAAAATACTGGCGTTCATGATGCACTCTGGCGGCAGATCTGGGAGGCCGCTCCAGCTGCCAGACTCAGAACAAAGCAGGCCCTGGCGGTCCCTCCAGCTCTCAGGCCCCATGGAGAGCCTTTTCCTCTCTTGCTTCCTCAGGCCACAGGAGGGCCTGGGTATTAGCTATCCCATCCAGAGAAGGAGAATTCAAACCAAACGCGGTTAAGTTACAGGTATATCAGGACCTTTTTATAATTGGGTCTTTCTCTTCCCCCAAATGCTTTTGCCAAACAGCGCCTACTGTTCACACAGAGAGCGCAGCCGAGAGGGAGGAGATGGGTTCTGACTTGGAATTATTTTTCACTCTCTTCCTTCTGCCCTCTCTTTTTTCCCTTTTCTGATGTGATATCACTTTCCCCTCATCTCCCCCAACTCCCTCCCCCCCCACACTCAAATTCCTCCTCCTCACCCAGGCTCCCTGGCCCACCTTCCACTCCTGCACTTGAGTCCTGTCTTCTCTGTCGCCCCACCGCCACCACAGTCCATGCCGCTGGAGGGACTTTCTAAGGAATGCAAACCACAGCAGTCATTCCTGGTGCATGAAAAGCCCTACCAGCTCCTGCCCAAGATTTGCCAGGTGATCTGAGAACTGGGCCCTGCCGCCTCCTGCAGACTTACGTCCCAGAGCTCCATTTGGCCCACAACTCCACGTGCCCTGCCACGTGCTATGCCTTCCTCCAGGTGCCCTCTTTTCTCGCTACTTTTTTGCCTGGGTCTCTATCACTTGCCTTTTAAGCCAAAACTCAGGGGAGCTGTCTCTGGCCCCATCCTTTCCCCTTAGTCCAGGTTGGGCCTCTTTTCTTTGTACTAAACTGTGGTCGGCAAGCCATCTCCAGCCGGCCATGTTTCTATAAATAAAGCTTTACTGGAACACAGCCACACCCACTCATTTCTATATTGTCTAGCTGCTTTCAGGCTGTAACAGCAGAGTTGAGTGGTTGCCACAGAAACCTAATGTCTGGCAAAGCCTGGCCTTTTGGAGGAAAGTATGCCCACCCTGTTCTCGAGCCCTATGTCACAACACATGCCCCACTGTGTTGACTCGCATATCCATTTCTGTGCCAGACGGTAAAATTCTTGAGCTGACGTTGGCTTATCCAGACTCTGATGGTTAACAGCCTGACTCTGAGGTCTGACAGGTTAACTTGGAAAACTGGTTCCGTTATTGACTAGCTATGTGGTATTGAGTCTACGATCACGTACTCTCTGTGTTATCACTGAGCCTTGGCTTCTACGTGTGTCAAAAAGGGATGATGATAATAATACCAATAATAAAAACCCCATAAGGCTTTGAGAAGATTAAGTGAGAGTGTGGCTGGCAGACAGTAAGCACTCTGCAAGTGTGAGCTATTATGGTTACTGTAAGTGTGTATAGAGATAGCCATAGCAAAGGATCGTTTTCTAAACATGCAGAGAGCACGATGCACACCTTTCCTCCAGGTATCCCTAAAATCTTCCTAACGGCCAAGGGCAAACAGCAGCTAAGTTCTTCTAACAGCTTGGGATCTGGGCCATTCTCCCTATGTCTTCTCTTCCCACCGACTCTCAGAAAGATCCTTTGATGAGATTATGGTCTTCTCAGGGAGAGGAATCTTGTGATGCTCAACTCTGCACCTGGCCCAGTGCCTGACAGGTGCCAAGCACTGAAGAAATGTTTTCTCAGAACCAGTCCGAGGTTGACTGGTACCGCCACCGTTAGCGAAAAGGGATCATGACTGTTATGACAGACGTAGCAACTGGGCTGTGTGACTGTCTCCCAGGGCAGAGACTAATTCGCTGGGAAAGGGTCTTTGCTGCATCCTTGGTGAAGAGTAACAAGAAGAGCCCGACGGGACAGCATGTAGAGTCCTTGGCATAGACGCTACAGATATTCCCTCTGTGAGACACCCCACAGCCTCCCCACTACCGTGTGTGCATTCAGTCATTCCACATAAGCCCTTTATTTTGTTTTAAAATGACCACCTCTGTGTGAATTGGTAAAGCAGTATCTCGATAAGGTGGAACCTATCTCCCAGAGACAAGATTCTGGCAGCCAGGATGGGCCACACCAGTCGTGAGCACAGGGCCTCAATCATGTTTTAACCTGTCAGCATTTCCTGCATGTCAGCTGAGAATCATGCTTGCAGAGACATGAAACTGATGAACTTAATAAACCAAACCAAACCTTCTCCCTCTTACCATGTGTGGGGGCAGAGCCCCAGAAAGTAGTTTCCAGGCTCTCAGCCTCACATAGACAGGTGCTGGCTCAGGTAGTAAATGGCCATCAACTGTGATTGAATGGCCATCAGCTTTGGCTAGTTGGCCGTCAGCTGTAACCAGTGAGCCATTGGCCACTAATATAACTGCTGTGGCTACTCTAGCAGAAAAAGAGAGAGAGAATGGGGGCTAGCAAGATGATGGCGGCTGGGCTGGCAAGTGTGGATGGCGGTTTGCGGACAGTGTGGATCCAGCCTCCAGTGAGAGTATAGTGCCGCCAGCGAGAATATAGTGGTATGACTCCCCTACCTATGGCTCCGTGGGTGTTCCTTTTTGGCCTCACCATGTCCTGCGTTCTTATGGGGGGAGCGGGAGCAGAGACCCCGCAGGCCGCCCCACACGACAAATGGCGCAGCGAGCAGGGTCTCCTGCATGACACCATGTTTCCCCGAAAATAAGACCTAGCCAGACAATCAGCTCTAACACGTCTTTTGGAGCAAAAATTAATATAAGACCTGGTATTATGTTGTATTATATTATATTATATTATATTATATTATATTATATTATATTATATTATATTATATTATATTATTTAAAAACCCGGTCTTATATTAATTTTTGCTCCAAAAGATGCATTAGAGGTGATTGTCTGGCAAGGTCTTATTTTGGGGGAAACATGGTACTAGCTCCATTCATTTCTTGTTTCCCTCCTCTGCCACTACCTAGCCAATCTCTGTACACTGTTTAGTCATTTTCCTACTGCACACCGAAACTGGACAACCAGGAAGTTCCGTTCATAGCAGAGACACTTCCGTTGGTGTATAATTCTGTGCCCTGCCTCCACCCCCTGCACACATACCATGCACCTCTGAAGTCCATGAGGCTTTCAAAGCAGCCGTTTCTACACATATGTGCTATTTCGCAGAGCAAACCAGAGCACCTTCACAGCCACTGATTGGATAAACCATGTTGGGGTCCGCAAAGTCCCATTAATGGGCACCAAAAAGAAGTTCATTAGCACAATGTAATATCCTTAATGCAGCTAATGTGCTTCCTCCTGTTCTAACAAGCTCATGAATAATAGATGAAGGGAGCTTCATCTGTTTTAATTAATTTGGTCTTGAAATTAATTCAATCCAGTACAAAATTAGCAGGCAATTAAATCTCATTGGCCCAACTGGACAAAAATATGCTGTTCATTGGCCAGAGAAGCAAATTGGAAATGGACAAAGGCCACCGTCCACTCTCCAAACCTGAACACCAAAAAAAAAAAAAGAATCACCAATTCCCATGAGACCACAGTGTGGTCCCTTTTCTAGAGCTCATAATTGAATCAAAAGACTCATCACTTGGAATTTCAGCATGTATATGTTAGGAAATTCTGAGGGGGGAGGTTCCAGATGTGTAGCAAGATTGCTTTTGTTTTGGTTGCATTTCGGTTTTGAAATCTCCAAATAGTTTACAAGAATCTGCTGTGTGCCACGACACAGGATATAACAGCAATTTTCAACTGCAATACTTGGGCACATGCAATAAACACATTTGGTTCTACAAAATTATCAGTTTGCTATTACAGGAATTTAGCAGATTCTTAGTGCCATTATCCACTTGGCAATTACATATAGTGTTACAATAATAGTTTATCTTAAAATAGTGCATTTCTTCTCCGGAGCTTGGCATGTTTAATGATCACTTTTTTTCTTAACCTTCATAATACCCTTTAGAATTGGGAAGATATAAATATCGTTAAAATTACTTTGGAAACAAAGATACCAGGGTACAGAGATGAGGACAGACGATCACAGCACTACAAGTAGCTTTACAAGACATCAACTCCAACCACCTATCTGGTGCTTGAATTCTACCTGCCTTTTCTTGAACTCCTCCAGTGATGGGGAACTCATTACTGCATGAAACTGCAGTTTGACTGTTTGATTGATGTGAAATTTATCTCTGGTGGATAAATACGATTTTTACCCTCCAACAAGTTTGATTCCTCTTACATATGGCATCTATTCTCCGTAATTAGTCACCAACACCTTCCCCACAAGTCCCCCAGTCAAACTTCGTGAAATGACTCTGCACCCTGCACCACCCTAGTCATTCTCCTTGGAATCAGCTGCAAAGCACAGTGCAATAGTGGTGGAAAGTACCAGCTTGGGAGCCAGGCTGTCAGTGCTAGGGGTGTCATTTCAAGGGCAACTGAATTAGCTACATGCTTAACACTTTGAACTTCAACATCTCCGTCTATATAATAAGGATAAACTGCCTATCATGTAAGATTATTATGAAGACTAAATGAGCGAATATATAAAGAACATTCAATGGTAACCAAATAACAATTATAACTAATTCCTACATAGCACACAATGTCTTTATCCATGAACTCAGTGTGCCTCACAAGTCCTGACATTATTATTATAGATGAGGCAGCTGATGTGCAGAGAGGTTAAATAACTTGCCCAAAGTCACACAGCTAGCAGGAGACAGACCTGGAACTTGACTCTAGACAGTCCAGCTCCAGAGTCTATTTTTGGTAGCCAAAGCTATCTTAAATTATGGCGCCCAAACCTGAATGCTTTTCAGATGTTTCCTGATCTAAGCAGAATAGCAGATCAGGACCTATATTTTCTCAAGATTATACTATTTTTCTTCATGTGGGCTTTTATCCATTCTGACACCACTCCCCCTGTGATGCTCTCATTGTGACTTATGCATTCTTGACTCCTCAAATCTGTGTTTAGCTGCGCTGTGAATCCAAGAGTAAAACTGTACTTTTAGTCTTGTTTTAATGCCTTCTCATTGAGTTTGGTTCAGAAGTCTACATTGCCGGCATCTCCTGGGATCCTGGCTTTCTCATTCAACACATTTTCTCTGCTCCCACCTTCTGATCTTTCCCACGTTTGATGAGTGTGTCTTCCTTCGTTTCATCCCAAACACTGATAAAAAAATATATACATGGTCAGACAGGGCTCCATGCCATTAGAGTCATCTCTCCAGGACGGTATCGATCTTCAGAATACATCCAGAATCTGAGCATGGCTGTCACCTCCTCTGCTTGTCCAGCCACCATCTTTCTTCCTGGATGAGCACAACAGCCTCCTCGCTGTTCGCTTTGCCTCCATCTTTCCGCCTGTCTACAAGTAGCACCCAGAGTGACCCTTTTAAAACATAAGCAGACCATGTCACATGTCTTCTTACAACCCTCCAAGGGCTCCCTCCCGCACTCAAAGTAAAAGAACGTTATTACGATGCCCAGCGGGCTCCGCCCAAGCGTTCCCTCCTCTAGCCCCCTGATGTCTTCAACACTCTTTCTCCGCCCCCCCCCCCACTCCCTCTGCTCAAGCTGCACGGGCCTTCTTGCTGTCCCTCAAGTAGCCTAAGCGATGACTCCTCCTCAGGACATTTGCACTTGCACTTGCTGCCCCTTCACAGGAAATCCTTTTCTCCAGAATATCCACGTGGTTCACACCCTCACTCCCTTCAGGGCTCTGCTCACATGTTACCTTATCGCTATGCCCTTCTCCCATCATTCTACATGAGCTGAAATTTTATCTTCCCCATCTCTCAAGGGACTCTTACTGACTTCATTTTTTCTCCACAGTATTTATCTCCACCTGACAAACCTAACTGATGTATTGATTCTGTTTACCCCCAAAGAGCCATGAAGCTCCCAGAGAGCAGAGGTGCCTGTTTTTTCACAGCTACATTCCTGGTGCCTAAACTAGTGCTGGCATCGGGAGGCACTTTACACATATTTGCTGGATGAATGAATTGTTCTGACGGACAGGAGAGTTCTTTCTGCCTCTAAGGATTCACACTCAAGCACTGGGTTACAGGTGCTTAAGAAACCCAGTGTGTGTCACCCTCAAAATAACGCCTGCCCTATTGAAGTTTTCTCTTTCACTGTCCTTTATTCATTGCTGTGTGTATAAAAATACTGGAGTAGCTCCCAGAATCTCAGGAAGAGTCATAAGAGTCTCGGGGACCGGATGGCTCTTTAAACTCCAGCCCAGCCACTTGTCGGATGTGTGACCTTGGACAAGACACTTAACCTTCAAAGCCTCAGTTTCCCCCTCTGCAAAATGTGCACAGTTTGGAGTTTTTCTAAGCACTAAGCACAGCGCCTGGTACCATGACAGCTATTATTAAGGGAAGCTCAAAGAGGAGGTGACATGGAGGGGCATTTCACAATAAGGATGATGAGGACGGAGCATCATCTGAGGTACAAAGTAGTAAAGAGACTGGGATGTTGTGAGAGCGGCAGTGAGACCCATGCAGGATCCAGATTGATAGATACACTTGTTACTAGATGGGGCATCTGTCCCAGGCACCCTCGGCTACTGTGTGCAGAAGTAAGATGGCTCAGAACGGGGCTCAACACAGTAAATATGAGACCCCAGAACCTAATACATAGCCAGCAGCAGATGATGTGTAGCACGTGTGAATGTATTGGCATTTGAAGACCTAGACTCAGACCTCAGGTTCCTTTGGGGGGGAAATATGTATATATTAAATTAAAATTTAAAAATTATATATATATCATTTATATATTACTAAATTATATATTTATATTATATATTTTATATAAAATATGTTATTAAATTATAATTTTCATATTATATATGATATACTATATATTTAATATTATTATATATAAAATAACATATTCTATATATGATTACATACTTATATATGAAAATTATATACAGTATTATAAAATTTAAAAATAATATATGCACATATATTAGTTTGTCCTTATTCTATAGATGGAGATGTTCAAGTTCAAAGGGTTAAGCATGGAGCCAGTTCTTTCACCCTCCTGTGGAAGGTGTGACAGCCAAGAAAGAGGAACTTTTCACCAGGGCTTCCAAGGTCTTTCCCAGAATGGAGCATCTAAACTCCAGCCCAGGTTTTCATCAAGGCCTCCAGTCTTAGACAATGAGATCTATGGTCCCTTGGCTTTTAGGGAGAATGGATGTTTTCAATAAAGGGGCGACCTCTTTCCCTTTGTGGGAAGTTTAAATACATTCACTATCAGCTTTGAAGTTCAGGTAGCGTCAGCAAAGATAATATTTATAAAAAAGGAAAGTTCATCAGAGACTGCAAACCCTGCTTCCGCTAATGATTAAGTAGCAAACAGTAGTAGCAGATAATCTTTGGGTCTCCACAAAAAAAGCTGAGCTTTTTCTCTGCTCCCACTCCTAGAGCAAGCGAGCCATGCCATCCTTCCATGGGGGGATTTAATGGAAACTTTCCCCAAGTAAAAAACTCTGCCTCCCTTTAATTTTTCCCCCATTTACTAGTTTACTATCAACTACTCCCTACCTAAGTACACACACACACACACACACACACACACACACACACACAAGTCCTAAAGTTCCACCAGTAGGAATTAATCCATTTGTTATGCTTGGCTGTCTTCCAGCCATCGTCATTTAAGATGCAAATATTCCAGAAGGGGTAATAATAATACAGTTTACATTTAGTTAGCGACTTAAGAGTCTGTAAAACACTTTCACTTCCATTATGTCTTTGGTCTCCAACACTGTCTTGAGCTCCCCATACCCAACACTAGCACATGACAAAGACTAGCTACTCAGAAATTAATGAATCAAATGAATGAATGAACGGACATGATGACATTTATAAAATGGAAATTATTGTCTCCACTAAAACCAAGAGCCAGAAAGGTAAATGAATGGCTCCCAGAACGAGTGGTTAAAGCCGGAGCTTGAACCCCTAGTCACAAAACAAAAAAGGGCATCAAGTCTGATCGGCCAGTATCTTTCTTTGGTTCCAACTGTCTGAAGCCAAATGAGAATAAGCAGATGCAATATTGTGATTTACAAGAAAAATGTGTTTGGTCATTCAGATGACCAACACAAATTTCTCATATACATTTATTTGGTCTTACATGGTTGCTAGCTCACAGCTCCCAAAACCCTTGGAAATTGCCTAAGTGTTACCAGTGATAAAGGTATGTTTTGTTATGGGAATGAATCGACTTTTGGAAAGTCCCTATGGATGGGGGCTGGTTGCCAGGAGAACCAACCTGTGATTAGAGTGTTGGAACTTTCAATTCCACTCCGTGATCTCTGGGAGAGGGGTGGAGATGGAGTTCAGTCCCCAGTGGTCAATGAGTTAATCACTCATGCCTGTGTTTTGAAGCCACCATAAAAACTCAAAAGGAGAGGGTTCGGAGAGCTTCCAGGTTGGTGAACACGTGGAGATTTAGGGAGAGTGGTGTGTTCAGAGAGCCTGGAAGCTTCATGCCCTTTCCTCATACCTTGCCCTATGCATCTCTTCCATAAAACTCTCATAAAACTCTGTTCTGAAATTATGTCCTTTTACTGGTAATCTGTAAGTAAAATGTTTCTCTGAATTTTGTGAGCCGCTACAGCAAATGAATCAAACCGGAGGAAATCAAGGGAGCCTCTGATTTATAACCTGTCGGCCAGAAGTACAGGTAAAACCTGGACTTGTGAATGGCATTAAGAGTTAGAGGGGGTCATGGGAACCTCCTGTCTGTCACTGGTTGGTCAGAAGCACAAGTGGCAGCCTGCACTCGCAACTGGTATCTGAAGTGAGTTGGGGCGGGCAGTCTTGCAGGACTGGGCCCTAAACAGTAGGGCCTTGACCTTATCTCTGGGTAGATAGCATCAGATTTGAATTAAATTGTGGGACACCTAACTGGTGTCTGGAAAATTACTTGCTGGTGTGTGTGGAAACCCCTTTCTCACCCCCCATACACATTGAAATTGGGTCCAAAAACACCAAAAGAGTGGGTGGCAGTGATGGAATGACATGGGGTAGAATACTGGGTGGGGAGACTCCAGGCTTGGGGCTGAAAGATCCAGGGTGACGATGCACCCAGGAGCTTAACCGTTCACTAAGCCTCACTTTCCTAATTTGCAAAACGGAGATAATAATATATTACTGTGCAAGATTCTTATGAAGAGCTAAATAAATGACAGCTATAATAATACTTTGTAACAACAGTAAAGAGCCATGCGGGTGACAATAAAAATTAGGAGGTGATCAGAACTTCATCAGTCCATAGTTTAGTTCACTTACCTTTAATCTCATTAAAAATCAATATATCAAAAAATCTTAATAAATCTCTGTATCAGTTAAAAAGAACCTCTTTTTCCACTTTTTATATCCTGACTCTCCCATCCCCCTCATGATTGGGTCTCCTTAGGCATATCTGCATATCTGTTTTTTGGATTCTCTCTAGTACTCCTTTACCCATCATTTTGTACCCAATGCTTTTCTTGCAACCTTGCTCATGTGTTATTGCAAGCTCAATTTCCATTGAAAATTTGTTATTAGAAAAAGCAAAAATTTTTAAATGAGCTAGAGGAGTAAGAAAGCAACATGAGGCAAACCCATGTTTACTGCTAACAGATCGTTACAAAGAACCTAGGATAACAAGGCCTGGTCACTGAGCTCCAGTGTGAGGAGCAGCCCAAGTGTTGGGCTTATAGTCAGGCATCCAAATGCCACCTATGCCACTGAACCATCCTATCTCTTAGAAATCCTTACCTCCAGGGCAAAAGACCCTGCGCAACTGTCTGTTTAGAGCTAGCAGGTACTTGTAGCTCACATTTTGCTGAGACGCCTAGGTTTGCTTCCCATGCATCACACAGACAGGGTCTTACTTCTCCAGAAAGCCTCGTGTTTCCTATCATAATTGCCCAGCTCTCTAGAACGCAGACACGTTCAGTTCAGTTTGACCCACAGAACTCCCACTCTGGGTGACTTTTAAAGGCAACTCCCTTAGATGACCCGGAAATGGGGGGTCCAGAGAGGGAGTAGCTTGGCCCAAGTCACATTTATAGAATCCTATACCCTGCATGAGGTAGAGAGGAAATTAAAAGACCCTCTAATCTAATGACCACCCTATGCATAAGTTTCTAAGTCTACAGGATTCCTGCCAAGCGTCATTCATCCAGCCTCCAGCAGTACAGAACTTACCACATCCCAAGGCAACGATCTGTTTTATCTTTGTTTATCTCTGACTGCTGGGAAGTTGAGCTGGAATCCATTTCTCTCTCTCTCTCTCTCTCTCTCTCTCTCTCTCTCTCTCTCTTTCTCTCTTTTCTCTTCTCTTCTCTTTTCTTCCCCTCTTTCCTCCCTCCCTCCTTGTCCCCAGTTTTGCCCACTTTGCCCACTTACTCTGGCTCTCCATGTTAAGACCACACTGAACAAATCCTTTCCAGCAGCCAAGCCAGAACTATAACCCTGATTTCCATTCCCTCCTTGTTCCTTCACACTGTGCCATCTCTCTCACCCTCAGATAGACACATAAGAAAGACAGGTAAAGCATTTCCAACAATACTTTTGGCACTATGTTAATATTTCCCTGTTGATACTATAAATACAATCTTTAACCTACCCACTCATTCATTCTCTGGGGTTATTGACAATTTTCTTTGTACCAGGCACAGTGCACTAAGCATTAAAGAGCATAGGGCCCTTGAGATGAAGAAGGTAAAAAATCTAACTAAAATGTAATGTGATAAGGGCTTCACTAAGGGACTCTGCAAAATGCTATGTGAGCACAGAGGAGAATGTGGCTAATTGGCCAGTGGTAATTTTACCAAGTCTTACTTCTTTTTATATCCCACTGCTTGGCCTGTAGTAGACACTCAACAGATGTGTGAATGAATGGATAAGTAAATGAATAAATGAATGAATGAATGAATGAATGAGTGAAGTGTTATTTTACCAAGCTTTGAGTGATAAGGAATTGATCCCAAGGTAGAGAAAGGAGAACTAGCTTGCAAATTCTTTATGATGCTAAGAAAGGAATTTATTTAAGACACTGTACTAGTTTGCTAGGACTACCATGATGAAATACCACAACTGAGTAGTTTAATATGAATTTTAAGTAGAGAAACTTATTCTCTTCCAGTTCTGGAGTCTAGAAGTCTGAACTCAAGAAGCCAGCAAGGTTGATCCCTTCTGCAGCCTCTACGGGAGAATCCGTTCCAGGCTGCTCTCCCAGCCTCTGGTGAGGGCTGGCAATCTGGTGTTCCTTACCTTGTAGGCATATCACTCCAATCTCTGCCCCCGTCTTCACAGGATGCTCTCCCTCTGCATGTTGACAAAATTCCCTCTTCTTATGAGGACACCAGTAGTTGTATTAGAGCCCACCCCACCCAGGATGACCTCATCTTAAGCTGATTTACATCTGCAGAGACCCTACTTCCAAATAAGGTCACAGTCACAGGCACTAGGGATTATTATTTAAACTGGTGTTTGGGGGAGACACAAGTCAACCCACAACAGACTCCTTAAGTCAAGGAGGAGATGTTATCCTCTGTAAACTACTTATTTAGGACCTGTTATGAGGCGAGCACTGTTCTAGATTCTAAGAGACAAACAGACAGACAAGAAACCTGCATTCGTGGAGCTTACATTCTAGAGATGGTGTGGGCCCAGACTGACAGTTAACTAACACATACGCAAGAAAACATGAATAGTGTTTGCAAAGCACAAATGTCATATAAGGTGGTAAGGAGAGTCTACTTGAAATTGGGCCGTCAGGGAAGATGCATCTGAAGAGGTGGCATTTAAGGTGCCATCGAAAGGAAAAGCAAGAATCAAGCAGAAGGCATGTTGTCACATTAGGGGTTGTCCTGGAATACCAAAGGAGCGGAGAGAAGGCCGGTGTCAGAGCTCTCCTTCTTCTCCCTGTGTCCTCTTGTTACCAAATGGTCACTCTTTTCTATATTACCCCTTCCAAATTCAGAAAGACTCAATCAGACTGGCTTAGCTGATTACAACTGCTCCCACTTGTCTGGTCCCACCAGGCCCTTTCCCCAGGGGCTGGACGACAAGCTCTACTTGGTCCACTCTATCCTAAAGTAGCCATCTCTATCTTAGGCCAGCTATCTTCTGATCAGGATGTGAGGCAAGACCAGTTCCACTTAAAGACAGACAAAGGCTGTCCAGAGACTTTGACCCCACTGCACGATACATAGGGGCTGCGGACAGAGGGTGCCACTAGCAAAGTGTCCTTGGTGAGGGTCATAGAAGGTATTGGGGATCTGGTTGTGAAAAACACACAACAAGTCTAACTTCCATGGAAATGAATTATTGGCAGAGTAATAGGCTAGCTCACAGAATCAGATGGAAAGCTGTGGAAATGGGACTTGGAAAGAATAGGAGCTGGGTCAACTCTGGATCTCTGGGAGTCAGGAACAAGTGGGTGGTCTCTTTGGGCAATTGTTGGAATAAATGATGCCACCATATTCTTTTGGGTGTGTTAAGATTCAAATTACAGAGAAAGAGCATTTGATTGGCTGAACTTGAGTCTGGTGCCCACCCCTTGGCTGGGGGTGGGGCACTTTGATTGACAGTCCCACCAAGGCTACCTCCAACGGGTAAGGGAATATTTCCCACAATCAAATCTGGATGCTGTCACCAGAAGAAGAGATAATGTTAATTAGGCAGGCAAACCCACAGCTGTCCTTCACAGTTATCAGCAAATGCACTTCACAGGACTGGGTCCAGTTTAAGTGGAAGAATCCACAAAAGCGCTGTGGAAGTTTCTGGATTTAATGATTAATGGCATGGCTTTTTTTTTTTTTTTTTGCTTTTTTTTTTGTGGCTATTTATATAAAAGTTTTTAATTTCCAGTAGTGGTGCGATTCATTTTTCTCCAAAAAGGCTTATGCCATCGAGTTAGCATACTTCCTTCCCGTCAAACAATCTGATAAGCACACATTGGCATTTGAAAGGCCAGGTCTCTTTGTTCCCAAGAAGTAATTCATATGAGGAACCTGGTGAAGGATGGAAAAAAATAACATGCCCTGGCACTGAATGAGTTTGAACCTTCGTGCTGTCAGCAGGCTCTGGATGTGACAGGAGCTGATCTCAGATTAAACAGCTCCTCGAGGTGGAGGTGCTGGGTCCCCATAATGCCTGGAGAAACGGAACGGCCAGAAGTGGATTCTCTTTCTGCTTCTCAGGGAAATATCCAAATTGCTCGAACTCCAGCTTTTCCTGGGAGAACTCTTCACCGTGGAAGAGACAAGTTTCTACGTGGAGGTCAAACCTGGGCCGTTCCTCTCAAGCCTGGCAGCTGGCCAGGACAGGGGCCCAGCCAGAGGGAGGGTGCTCACCTCTTCCGATGAGGGTAAAGCCGAGGAGGGGCTCAGTTCTCACTCCTCCTCCATCTCAGGACTTTACTTCACTCCAGCAGATGGGCAAGGAGACTTGAGGGCTGCTTCATTAGGGAAGCATGTGCCTTGGGTACCAAGGAAAACCCAGGGGTCCCACGTTCCCAAGTACAGGAGCTGTCTGCCTTGTACTCAGGAAGCTCAGAGCAGTGATGAAGGACACTGGCTCGGGGACCACAGGACTGGATGGGACTCCGGCCTCAGCCACGTACCCCTGGGTGACCTCTCTTTTTTCATCTCTAAAATGAGAATAACAACAGCCGGACCCCACAGTGTTATTAGGAGAAGTTAGTCAAGAGAATCCAAGTGCTTGAAATGATGTCTGAATACATGGGAGGCATGATTGTCGCCATTGTCACCAAAGGGGGATGAGCCACTTGTCATCCCCTCTCCAACCCTGAGTTTTATTTATTGAACCAAATCCATTTCCCCTGCTGAAGAAGAAACGGGAGCTTGACTGATTATTCTCAAACGGGTCCAAAAACAGGGTCCCACACTGGGGATCATTTTTGTAGCCCTTCCACAATTTTACTAGCCATGCCCACCAACCCCCATTAAGGCAGCGTCTATGCTTTTATGTAGAGCCTGACTCAGAAGGCCAAGAAGGCTGAGATTTGATGAGTCTGGGCTGATGCCCAGCCCTGGAGACCAGCTTCATCTCTCCTCACCCAGCCCCTGACTGGGAACCCACTGCATCAAATAGGCCACCTGAAAGATGGCTTAGCAGTAAGAGAGAACACAGACTTTGGGCTAGACATCCATGATTAAAACCCCCTGCTATCTGCGAAGGCTTGGATCAAACCTTTCATTTCTTACGTTCGCATGTGACTTTCAAAGGTGTTGTTGGTTTTAGAAATAATGCATGCAGTTGTGGCTGGAAAGAGGGGTGGAATGCTTCTTTCCCATTCCAGATGTTTCCTTCCATGTAGAGAACATCTTGGCCTCTTGCTTGAATCACTTATCCCTTCCCAGGGAAGAAGGAAGAGTATTTTATCTAATGATGTGTTAAAACGTGTGTGTGTGTGTGTGTGTGTGTGTGTGTGTGTGTGTGTGTGTGTAGACAGAGAAGGAGAGAGAGAGAGAGAGAGAGAGATCCTGACACTTAACTCTTCTTTCTCACACATGAAGTGCCTGGGAAAACTCACATTTCCTCTGCTCCCCAGTGCCGTAGGTTTTACAGGAGGTCTAGCCCTACAAATCACGCTCTGCTTTGTAAGGGTATTAGGTCTTCCATTGGTTGAGATTCCCAACATCTTGTACATTGAGCCATGAAATCTGAGAAAGACAAGAAGAGAAATGTGGGGGGAGCCACATAATGTGTGGAGACAGAACCTTCTGGTACAGCCACGGGGTGGCTAAGTTTTATGGTGCTTTGTGAAGTACAGGGTTTTGAGTTGCATCTCATTCTAAGCCATGCAATTTGAATCCTACTTTTGCTGATAACTAGTCATGTGACCTTGGGCAAATGATTCTGCTAGGTCCACACAGAGGTAGGTAATAATGAGAGTTCCTTCCTCAAAGGGTCTGTCTTCCTATACTCATCATCATTAGAAGTAAAAAGACCCACATGCTTGTCCCTGGATGCAGTGAGGAAGGGGCTAGGGGTACTAGGTCCCCTCCAAATTCAATCTTTGGGGTATAGGTCGGGCAGTTATAGGATACTCATCTAGCCTTTTATTTGTGTTAATGCTTCAATCTACATTTGGCTATCAGTTTCCTGTATCTTTCCTTTCCATCAACCAGGCCAGACTGTGAAGAAAATGTCATTGGTTTACTCAAAAATAATTGGGGGAGGCGGATATTTATGGAAGACCCACTTTGTACTACTCATTGTTCTAAATGCTCAAGATACAGCGTAAACAAAAATTAAATTCTTGTCCTCCTACAGCTTACAGTCTAATAAAAAGCCAATAAAGAAAACTTTAAGTGTTAATTTCAGAGAGAGAGAGAGAGAGAGAGAGAGAAGAGAGAATGTCAGATGATAAGTGCCCAGCAAAAAAATAAAGCAGAGAAAACGAATGGGATGTGAATGCAAGCAGGGGGACATGGAGGGTAGTTGCTACTTTACATGTAAACCTTTAACAATGATCAAGTGTGCAAATGTCCCACAGATTTGGAACAGGGAAGGCCAGCTTTAGTCCCTGAGTCTATAGCCCTAGAACTAAGCCATGGCAAGACCCCTGGGGCGACTCCGGAAACCTGCACATTCAGAGATGGGCCCAGAGGATGTCCCAGACAGGCTTAGCACAGTGTCCAGCCCCTTCAGGCCCACGCCGGAAATGAGCTGCAGTGCAGGGACAGAGGACGGATTCAGAAATTCTGCACTGTCCCCACTCCTGAGCCTTCTGACTATGGCTGCACATTGGAATTATCTGGAAAGATTTTAAAACACGGGTTCCCCTCGCCCACTTCCAGAGACTCCAACTTGATTGGTTTGGGGTGGGGTTCCCACAGTGACCCAAGGTGCAGCCAGGGTGGGGGGTCTCCCCTGGAGGTACCCTCGGAGCATGGCGCTGATCTGAGACCAGGAAGGGGGACAGGACTGGCCCCAGAGCTGGTGAATGGAGCTCTGGAGAGGAGACTCAGGAGAGGGTGAAGCCCTTTTTCCCCCTGGACTACTCCCCTTGGTGTGGCTTTGGGAATTATTTCACCTTCTGGGACCTGCTCTCCCAAGAAGCTGAAGAGGCCAAGGAAAAACACTTCTGTCACCACCTCCAGCAACTCCCATCCTTGAAGTACAGACTAAAAAGACTGCGGTGTCGGGGAGATGGGGAAAGTCAAGCCCCCCAATAACCTGCTGTCCCCTCTAGTCCAGGCAAAAGCAGCTCCCAGGGCCTTACCACTCACACCTGACCCTGCCTAGCTCACCCCAGTAGGAAACCTCACAGAAATCTGAGCTAACACCCAGCAAAACATCAAGGGCACCCACTGCCCCATTGGGGTGGTCACGAATTTGAGGGGATCCTAGCCAAGTCTCTCTCCATCAAAGCCACAGCTATGGAGCAAATGACAGAAGACAGGCAAGTGGGTGACAATTTAAAACTATGTGAAAATGACAAAAGGATGTATTGCGTGCTGCCCTGATGAGGCGTCCGTTAAGTGTTTTACATACAGTTTCTTATTTGGAACCCCCATCACACCACAGGTGGGTATTGCAATCTCTGTTTTACAGATGAGGTATCCGGGTCAGAGAGGGTAGGTAAGTTGTCTGATGTCACACAGCTGGCAAGGAGCAGAGCCAGATCTTTCTAATCAGCCCCGTCTGACTCCCCAGCAGTCACAGAGATGAGAGCTTGGCCCCAACACCCCTGCAGCATCTCTGAGACTGAATCTGGAGAATGTCTCTGCTGGAATCCCGTATACCCTCTGCCCTGGAGCTGGGTTCTGTGGGTCCGGGTCTCACAGCAACGGTGGCTGCTGGGAGCAATTTGCATGTGTCCGGCAAGCCCAGAGGAAGTCCTTTTCTTGTTTTTTACTAAGAGGATTTTGGAGGGTTAAGTTTTCCATCTCAACAGGCTCCTCAGAAAAATTCTCTCCGCTAGACAGTGAATCACAGAATGAAATCAAAGTGGCGGGCAGCCCTGCTGAGCGTGGAGCCGGACTTGATTCGGACTCCAGAGCATGAGCAGAGGGCAATGAGGGTGGCAGAGAGGGGTGGCTGAAGGGACCGACTCATGCCCTGCTTCCTGGGAGACACTCCCAGACAGGGTTAGGAGGGCACCCTGGGCTGACAGCTTCTGCCTATGAATTTGGGTCTGACAATGATCTCTTCCCTCCCCAATCACATCCTGGACCCATACTGTGCTATATTCAAGCCTAGTAAAAACTGCATACCAGGGTGGGTTTTCTTAGCTGCACATGGTCTTCTGACCTTGCCTGCCAGCTCTCAGCAGGCCCTAATTACACACTGCAGCACATCACACAGATGGACCCTTTGTCTCTGCTCATCCAAGGTCAGCAGTGGTCTTGGGAACAGGCCCTGGCCCTGTTCGGGAGCCTTTGCAACAAGTTTTTTGCCATATAAGTGCTAAATCACTGCTCTGGGTCAACAGGGAATGTTTCTCTAGTTGGAGGAGCCAGCCCCTCACCCATGAAGGCCTTTCATTATCACTAGATGGTCTACAATTACGTTTATCAAGAAGGAAAAAAAGAGAGTGCCATTTTCCTTCTATCACCCCGGCTTCTCGGGATGCCCTCATTCAGAGGCAAAGGATGAATTTCCCAAACCCTGCTCAGGGTTCTCAGATCTGGCCCATTGGCTTGGTTTCCCTCAGCGTTACCTTACTTACCCTTGACATTCTCCCTCTTCCTCCAAACCCCTGACTTTAGCTTCATTCGTCTACCTTGATGCTCCAACTGGCGACCTCCCCGGTTGCCCGTGTCTGGCTTCATTTCCTCACCTCTCTCCTCGGGCAGAGCTCTGCACAGACTGATTCTTCTGCAACAACCTTCAGTTTGGCATGTCCGCGACTGTTACCCATGTTGTAGATCCGAGAGGGAAACCTCTGAAGCATGGATTCCGTTGCTTCTTGTTCACCATTACAACGGGATAATTTCGGAGACTTTTCAATTCAGTTGCATGAGTGCCTCCCACACACCGATTACACATCTGTTGCACAGCCTGCTATATGTACAGCCTGGGCTGCATGGCCTAGAGAATGGATGGCTCAAGCTGTGGGCACTTAAAGAGCCCAGCAACAGAAATTCTTAATATATAACCTATGCACCCTGGGATTACGTGGATAGTTCCAAGTTACCTGAAAACAAGGCACATTTTTTTCATAGTACATTGTCGATAACCTATCTTGAAAAGCATTTTTATGTCAAATTAGATCATTAAGGTACTGCTCTGCTCCTAACAAGTGCTATCATCATGGTCAGCATTTTATGTTACCTAGAATAGGATCTCAGTACAAAAGAAGAAAACCCAACGGCCGTTATGATTCCACCATGGCTGGTCTACATCAACCCGACTTTGCCCTTCAAATTGTCAACACAGCTCACATGCTCTTTGCTCACACTTTCAGCACCAGACATGGTGGAGCTCCAACATGGTTGTCCTTTGGATTGACCATGATCTTGCCAAGAAACACATAGCGCCAACCTAACTGAAGTGGCACCTGACCCTTGTCCATCTTAGTCTAACGTCGGACAGTGTGAGTCCCCGGCAAAAGAACAGAAATGGGCCCAAAGCAAAAATCTACATGCTCCCTTGAATCACGACAACAACAACAATAAAAATTAAAAATGACCCAAGAATAATAGCTAACCTTTATCGAGCATGTATTAAGTACCAGGCATTCTGCCAAGGACTGTACAGACCATCGTTTACTTAATTCTCTTAACAAACACAAGTGTTAGATATTACACTGTCTTCAAATTTTTCAGATCAGAAATCTGAGGCCCCGAGAGATGAAGTAACTTGCCCAAGGCCACGTGGGAAAGGGTAAACCAAGATGCAAGTTGTTTTCACTGACCTCAGAGCACAGCAACACGAAGCTGGGGTGTCTCACCACCTCTCTCCTTATTCTTTGGAGGGGAAGGGTTTTCTGTTCCATAATTGATGCGAAAATGTCTTGATGGATAAGACATCAGTACTGTAGGTGACATGGGACTACTGGCAGGGCTCGCACGCGTACTCAAGGCTGCTGTCCAGCTAAGCCCACCCCCGCTCTCTTTGGCCTAGTGGTGGAGGCATCAACTCCACACCTGTGTCCACAGCAGCTATTTGTCCATCCTCTTTGGTGATCTGCCTCCCAGCCAAGGCCCCATCCGTCTCCTTCCCTTTCCCAAGACCTACTGTGTTGACTTCCTACTGCCTCTAGGGGGATCTTTTGTGAAAATGGTACTTCACTTGAAAAATCTGCACTATTAATAAAACTTGGATTTGCCCCAACACAGAAGCCTTATCGGGAAGATGTAGACAGTTCTATGGGAGAATAAAATTCTGTGACAGTAACCAAAATGCTTCTCCCCTATACTTCTCATTCTTCCCTCCAACCCACTTCCCTTTTCAACATGTCAACCAGCAGTGAAAGCTTTCTGTATGCCCTGCCCTCGATGGGACAGAATGATACAACCTAAAACAAAAACCCATTTGGTTTCAGAATGTTACAACAGTGACAGCAATCTTAAAAGCCTGAGCTAAAAAATCAAGAGCTGGGCCCTGAACAAAACAAGGCATAGGCATTAAATAAAAGAGAAGGAAAACTGAGAGGAGGTAAGACACATTACCTGGGCTGAGAGGAGGATACTTTACAAAAAAATTGGGAGAGAGAAGAGAGAGTTATTTATGGTAAATCCCAGAGGAAGAAAGCAAACATCTTGCCCTTTTTAAAATAGTTGAAAGTGGGTTCAAAGACTCTCCAAATGATTTGGGGAGATCTTAGATCAGAGAAGACCTGTGCCTTCCCTTCCAGGATCCCTGGGAGGTCTGCAAGCAGGCAGACAGGCTGTTCCCACCAAGACACGAAAGTGATGAGTTACCAATGGCAGAGCAAGGAGTCTTGCTGGTTGGGCCTGAGTGGCCTTGTAGAGTGGGGCCTTGTCCAATGTAGTGGGAGGAAAGACACTAAGATTTTCTAAGCCATCAAGGGGAGAGCAGAAGAGCTGAGAGAAAGTAGCTGACCCAAAAGAGCTTTGGGGTCAAGACAAGGAGGTCACAAAGAGTATGGTCTGCCAATGGAAGGCTAGATGGGACCGCAGAAGCAAATGTCAACACATGATGGCAACAGCCAACTTTTCATCAGAGGTCAGAGGATGATCCTGTTCTTCTGAAGCCCATTCCTTGAGGAAAAGCAAAGGGAAACGGAGAGGGCAAGCATCCAGAATTCACTGTGTATTTATCCCAAATACACTGAGTTTTCGACTAGACTCAGCTGAGACTACTTGATTTTGCAAAATTAAGTTTTTCACTGGAATTGGGGACGAGAGAGCCACGGCACTCTTTTGTGAAGAAATAATGCAAGTTCACAAACCTGAGTTTTGAGGGCTATTGTGACTATGAAAATTCACCCACTGACACTTGCTCATGGAATTGCCAAAGGGGCCGGGGGAAGCGGGGGAGGCCACACAAACAAGTTCACGGCAACACCACGGTTAAGCTGCCTGGGTCTTGGAGCACTGGAAGAGAATGGAATAGCTCCTCTATCAAATGGCACCACTCCCAAAACATTAAGTTTCTTCTCGTGTTTGGAAGCCGGTCATGGAATTGGCAGCTATTTCCCCTCAACTTGCAACAGGATGTAACTACTGATGCCTTTCGATGCAGCCAATTCTTGGTTTTTATCCATTTCACTTACTCCATCAAAGAAGAAGTCCTGTTTTGCAAGTCCATCTGGGAAATTTCGTTGGCCATCCACATCTTCAAAATTATGAATAGTTTTGTTGCCAAGCAAAATTTCACTTAAAGGGGGAAAAATGGTACTAAAGGCACAAAAAGAACACTTCCGTTGCTTGGAAACATATCTGAGTTATGGGGAACCATTTTTCTGCCTTTCATAGCATTCCCACCTAGGGCCATAAAACAATCCCTGCTGCCCTCTCCTTCTATATTTCTCTTTGTCTCCTTGACGGCAGGAAAAGTGTTGAGTATCCATTAGTTCACTTTTCCCTACAGAGCAGAGGATAAAGTGTCTTCATCCATTCTCTTCCTTCTGTTTCTTTCTCTCTGGCATCCACCTACCCAACACACATACACATTTTTTAAGCTCCTGCAGTGGACAGCTCAATTCCAGGTGGCTACTTTAATTCCAGGGGAGAGGGAGTTGGAGAAAGTCTGTTCTGACTACAAATGCAAGCCTGCCTTTATTGCAGTTTTATTGGTAATAAGTGGATACTGGATCTGCCCCATTTGAGTCCCGTGTACTTTTCTCAATTGGTCCTAAACTCAGAAGTGAGAGAAAGGGTACCATTTACTGGCCCCCTTACACCCTAAAACAGTTTGTTTTGGGATGTGGCAGATTGGGAAAATGGCCATAAATTCTCCTCCCTGTATCCGTATCTTCACCAGATATCCCCTCTCACCAATAGTTGGAGTTTTGGTCTGCGCTTGAATCTGGGCTGACCATGTGACTTGATTTGACGATAGGACAGAAGCATAAGTGATATACACACAAAAAAACTTGAGAAGCATCTAGGCTTGTTCCCACAGGCTTGTTCTCTGGCTTTTCTTGGATCCCAGCCACCACTTGAATAAGCCCAGACTAGCCTGCTGCAAAAAGAGTCCACATGGAGAGAAGGCACAGATATCCCAACCACAGAGACAGACCAGACTGGCCATCACAAACCAGCTGGCCTTGCCAATCCACCAGCATTAATGCAGGTGCATGAGGGAACCCAGAAGAGATCCACTGAGCCCAGTTCAGACCAGAAGAACCACCAGCTGAGCCCTTCCCAAACCGTCAACGTACAAAATCATGAGCCAAATAAATGGCTGTTGCTGAAGCCACTAAATATGGGTAGTTTGTCACCCAGCAACAGAGAACTGTATAGTGAAGAAAGCAACAACAGATGACATTGTCCCTCGTTACTTTATCAGTGTGCTTGAATGTCAGGCCCAGCTGGTCAGCCTCAGAGAACTTCCTGCTGTCCTCACCTTGAACCACCTTTTCAATAAATTTTATCAAGATGTGGGAGAGACCCTGAAGGCCTTCTCCAGAAAGGTGTACTAGCTTTTAGAGGACAAGTCTTAAAGCCCCTAGCTGAACCTCTGAAAGTTGTATTTTCTGCAGACTAAAGAACACCCTTTCTCAGAATACCCTGACTGAAAGAAATTCTTGGTGGACCTTTTTGGCAAGTTGGATAAGGCAACACTTAGAACAACACTTAGAACTTAAGCCCAGTGTTTACCATTATGGATGCTGCCGAAAAGCACCAAGATTTTAAGCCATTTTCACTGTTCTGAGCTAAGAGGAGCTAAGAGGTGAAAAATTATCCAGTTTCCCAGTCCAGAAAAATTGCTTTTCTAGACTGTTGTTCACAGTGACCAAACCTTGTCAGTTTCTCTGCAAGCAGAAATCTATTGACACCCGGAAGTAGGGCAGACTTCTTTTGACATTTCCTAATGTATAGACAGACTTACAATTGAACTGGTGTCATAATCCTCACCTTGCTGACACAGACGGCATCACAAACACAGAGGACTTGCCAGAGCTGACCTCATTAACTCTAGGACCAAGGGGATTATACAAAATCAATAAAACTCAAAGAGTCTTAGGGAATTCTGGGGCTCCTTGAGACACATTTGACCTTGTCTGGTAAAGTGAGCGCTGGGAAAAATGATGTGGGTTACTCACATTTGTGAGTCATAGTTTGGGGGACTTATTACCAGCAAAACAATGTTGAAAATGATTAGATAGCAAAAATGAGGTTGTCATACAAAGACAGCTTCGCAATTTCGCAATTTCTTTTTCTTATTTAGTCTAATAAGACTAATTCAGGCTTCTCGCTGAAATTCACGCTTCAACAGAACTTAAATTTACATATTTCCTTCATTTGCAAAATTGGGATTTATTGCTTTTTCTAAGGAAGTGGCCATAAATGTTTTGCAGGAAAAATAAATGAGAGAGAATTAATTATTTGTAAAACTTGTTTTTATCTTATGTCCCTATGAAGGAAATTAAATTCCCATACAAGGAAATAAATCACAAACAAAATTTTGTTTGTATTTCCATGTGTATCAGGACTGATAGCTTTCATCAAATGATCAGAAAATCAAAAGAAGGATTAAAAATAATTGTCATAAAGAAAGAGTAGGGAAGAGTACAGTAGAGAACATCTTAAGGGATAAGGCTTGTTATTTTCTTTTTGCCACGTACTAGCATGATTTAGGGCGAATAAAAAATATGTCTGAGTTTAGTTAGTATGAATGCGTGGCTAATAATGTTTGTCAAATAGGGGACTTGTAAAGGTTTGTGAGATCGGGCATAGGCCTGGCATACAGGTGGCACTCAGTGAATGTGCCCTTTCTGCCCTCCGATTCAGCCCTTTGAATTATATTCAAAACAATTCACAGTCTGGGCCTGACGCAAATGCACAACAGTTTCATCTGCCATCTCTCCATACATTTTGCTTTATATCCCAGCAGCCCTGGCCTGCTTGCTACAGAGCTTCCAGCAAGTCCTTTAACTTTCTTACCTGTAAAATAGGTACCTGCCGCATGGGCTCACCGTGAGGATGAAATGAGATGGTGTATTTAAAGTCCTTGACATGGCGTCCTGTGTGTAATAAGCCATAAAGGTTAATTCAATATACTTCTCTTCGTCCTCATTATGACAACATGTTGCCTCCTACCTCACCCTGACCTCTGCTTTCTCTACTTTTTCATAGATACCCTTTTATGCTTGTCGGCTTTCCTAAATCCTGCTCATCCTTAAGTCCCAATCTACTGCTCCCTCTCAGGAATGGTCGCCTCCCCTGGGGTACCATGGCGCTCCCCTCATGCCGCTCTTCTCTCACGTGTTACATTACATTACGGGTACTTGACCATCTGTCTGTCTCTCCCGCGAATCTGTGAGCTTCTGAAGACAAGGGTGGTGCTTTATTCACCTCTGTGTCGTCAGGACCCAGCAAGAGCCAGGCTCGTTGCAACTGCTCAGTGGCTATTTGTGCAAGTGGGAGAAAGCATAAGGGCATGGCTGCCATCTCCCTCCAAACAAATCATAAATAACCCTTGTCTGATTTCTATATTAATTATTATTTTAGTTTTAGTGGGGGGAAACCTGATGTAAACAGGTGAAAGCAAATAGGGAATGGATCTCTCAATGAGACAGTCCAGGTGGCTAGCTTCTGGCATAGCTGACACAGGAGCGTATCTACCTCTTGCCTCTACTTTCCTCCATGTTGGTGTCATAGGGACGCGTATGAGCCATACTCCCCCTCAGTGGCAAGAAGCCCACTGGTGACCTCAGATTTGCATCCATCCAGCCTACCAGTCCCAAAGCAGACTTCCCAATAGTTCCATAAATGTCCGTAAATCGCAATTCATCGGCCTGATCCCCGCACTGGGAGAGAGGCAGGAGGAACTCCACGTGACCTAAGAGACAAATATTAATAGATTCCCAATGCAGACTGAATGCTGTTGCCAGAATGGGAAATGGACGCTAACCAGGCAACATCACACACATCTATTCTGGGCTCTCCCACCTGGTTTTCCAGCCCTGCTTGCTTCTAAACCCTCTCTGGAGACGTGGGCTTCCATCAATACCTACCACCTGCTTTCTTCAACTTTAGTTTGTGGGTGGCCGCCCCCATGCAGTGGTTGACACTTTGAGGAGACCCACTAGCCCCCCTCAGTCCTCCTGTGAACTATTCTGGTGTGTGAGCCTTTGCCTGCTGTCCTGCATCATAAGTGAGCAGCTTCCTGCTCATGGTCAGTGTGGGGGTTTTAGGGATCAAGATACAGGACACCCCTTGCCTACTCTCTGGTGTAAGACCAAGGGGGGAGTAAGCCCAGGAGTCAGGCAGCAGGGATCTGACACATCACCTTCACCGCTCGACGGCTGTTGGAGACCAAGGCCCAAGTGAGTGGCAGCAGCTGGCTTCCTGATGCCACATGCCACAATCGGGTGGACTTGCCTACCTGCTTGCAGACAGTGCTGAGTACCTGCAGGCTGTACAAACCCACAGCACGAACGTGTGGAGAGGGTGTACTTTCTGCAGGAGGGTAGAACAAAGAGAAAAACAGAAAGGAGCCAAGTCGGGGATGCCCCGTTCCTTCTCCAAACTAACCAATCGATTAAGTCTCTGCTCTCCTGGAGAAAGAGTGATGAAGGTGGGAGTGGGGGCAGGGCCGGGGAATTCCTCCAATGGAGGCCCTTCCACATAGAGTGGGAATGAAGTGTCTCCCCAGCTGCCAACCTGGACTGGCTCGTTTGGGCATTTCCAGTGCTGTCATTCTGAAAAGGACATCTTCCGCCTTGCAGCCATGATGCTCTCAGCAAGAAGTCAGAAATAACTAATGGGGATGTTGTCACTCCTGGAAAGGAGCCGCCTGTACCTGTTGGGCACCCCCAGGAGCCACCTCCCAGCCTGCAAATGGCACCATGGGGCGTGGGAAAAGAAGCAAGGCAAGGGGGCCAGTCGCTGACCCAGAAAACCAACTGGAGGGTGGTTCCCTTTGTCTTCCAGAAAACAAAGTGTGCAAACTGCCAAAGGTTATTGCTGACTTGTGGCTTCTCTGCTTTTACAGCGAGTGCTATTGTTTACCCTTAGGGTGTACAGTAATTCTTACTCCGTAAAAGAGATTTCTATAGGAACGCCCATAAATTCAGAGTGCATTGTTTCGACTTTTCTAATTGTTTTCCCTCTCGGTTGCCCATCAGCAATTTTTAAAGTCAGAGGACGTTTCTTAAATACAATGGAGCATGACACTCAGGACACTGGGATCTGTAGACACCTAATTAAGCATAAATCAGGCAATAACATTGATAGAGAAACTGCTGTGCACAGAAGACCACTCTAGGTGCCATAGGAGACCCAGGGGCAATAGAAAACGTGGTGCCTGACATACATACAGTGGTGACTTGAAGAGAGAGCCATTCCCTAGGCTATTTCCCATGAACACGAAATGACTTCACAAAGCAAGCACTTTTTTTTAATTAAAGTTTATTGGGGTGACAATTGTTAGTAAAATTACATAGATTTCAGGTGTACAGCTCTGTATTACATCATCTATAAATCCCATTGTGTGTTCACCACCCAGAGTCAGTTCTCCTTCCATCACCATATATTTGATCCCCCTTACCCTCATCCCCAACCCCCTTACCCTCTGGTAACCACTAAACTATTGTCTGTGTCTATGAGTTTCTGTTTCTCATTTGTTTGTCTTGTTCTTTTGTTGTTTTTGGTTTATATACCACATATCAGTGAAATCACATGGTTCTCTGCTTTTTCTGTCTGACTTATTTTGCTTAGCATTATAATCTCAAGATCCATCCATGTTGTCACAGATGGTCCTATTTCATCTTTTCTTACCACCGAATAGTATTCCATTGTGTATATATACCACAACTTCTTTATCCATTCATCTATCGGAGGACATTTTGGTTGTTTCCATGTCTTGACCACGGTAAACAAAGCTGCAATGAACAATGGAGCACATGTGTCTTTATAGATAAATGTTTTCAGAATTTTGGGGTAGATACCCAGGAGAGGGATTGCTGGGTCATACAATAATTCTATTCGTAATTTTTTAAGGAACTTCCACACTGCCTTCCATAGCGACTGCACCAGTCTGCATTCCCACCAACAGTGTATGAGGGTTCCTTTTTCTCCACATTTTAATACAGTAATTTTTGTTAAGATTTCCCACTACATCAGACAGGATCTTCTTGATGAGTACACATGAAGACGTTCTCTTCGCTGCACTAGGAAAATCTAGGCTTCAACTGACAAATTATTTGGACTATGAAAATCTTACAAAGTAATCATGCTTTCCCTCTTTATTTTGGCTGCCAGGGAGCTCAAAGCCAATATTCAACCCACCCATAACAATGTTGCAGGACCCTGTAGCAGGCATTTTACATACTAATCTCAGTTTCATTTGATTTTACAATCCTCATTGTCCCTTAGCCCGATTTCTCCATCCAACTACAGTAGTGATAGTAGTCACAGACTCCCTGGCCTCCACTGATCCCCAATTTCAGAAAGAGGTCCCAGCTACCCTCCTCTGCTTCTCTGCTCACGATTCCAGAAGATATCCATCATTACGTACAGCTGGTAGCTGTTCATGCAGGGCAGTGGGTGAGAGGTACCCAAGATGAGGCAGTGTAGAGGCTATGGGTAGAAGAGACCAGCCTAGAGAGAGATCCCTAGAAAGGGGGCTGAGAGTAGACCAGATCATGTACCGCCAAAAGGATAGCGTTTCACAAGGAGTCAGTGTCATGAAGAGGGGCTTGCTGGGTTGAGGCAGGGAAATGTTTTAAGAGTGGGGGCACTTGCATATGCCATGGAAGGTGGGATCATAGGAAAAAGAATGTAAATACCACAAATGCAGAAAACATGCTGTCTTGTCTGTTACTGTCTCCCCTGCCTGACATGGGATTGATTGGCACTCAACACAAGCATGTTCATAGAATCACACTTGTTTAAAAAATAAATAAATAAAAGTGTTCAATGAAATAAGCGCCTAAGTAGGGATGGTTAATTAGTCATCTGATTCTCTTGAGAAGACACCGAAAATTCAATGGCTTCTAATGAGCACAGTTCTGACCCCACGGGGACACTCTGACACCTACTACTTGTGATTTTGCAGAGCTTAGGAGTCGGGCACACAGGCTCCAGAGGCAGGTACGATGGGTTCATATCTCAGCTCCACTCCTTGGCAGCTGTGTGACCACAGGCCTGTTACATAAACATTCTCGGCCTCAATCTCCTCATCTGTACCATGGGGACAATAATAGTAGCAACTGAACAGGACGGTTGTGGTGGCTGATTGAGTCAAGATATATATCTGGCATGTAATAAGTCTTACATCTGTTGGCCATTATTATTTCAACCTTGAGACCCGGTCAGCTGTAGTGATGCTGCCCATTTGCTCTCTGCACTGGGACAGACAGTGGGAGCTGGGGGCAGGGTGGGAGGGGCAGAACAGAGCAACCTATGGAGAAAGGGAAGACGCCTAGCCTGGCAGACAGAATAGGGTACAAATGGGGATGGGGTCAGGCAGGACATGTGTACACCCGCACTGCGTGTGTCTGGAGGACGTACCCCGAGTCTCCAGAGGCTGGGATTCAATCATGGGCCCTGGGTCTTTGGACCAGGCTGGAGAGAGCAAGTCTGAGGCCCAGACCTGGAGGGTCTAGCAAACAAGGAAGAATCCTTGATTCTTGGCTCTTTCCCACCCTCCCCCCAGGAAAGCAAGAAAAACACTTTTTCCTCCCCCAGTGTTTTCCAAGAACCCACCATTCACCTAGACTGCAGGCCAAAAACTCAGAGCCATTCTAGAGTCCTCCCATACCCTCGCCTCCAGAATTCCACCGCCAAAACGTGACCTAAATCCAGCTACTTCTTTGTATGTCCACTGCCACCTGGGCCAGGCCTCCAGCACCTCACACCTGGAAAATTAGCAAGACCCTCCTCACCAGTCTCCCAGAAGCTGTCCATTCTCCATGCAGCAGGCAGAGTAGGTTTTTAAATGCAAATCTCTTCACACCCTCTCCTGCTTCAGACTCTTGCCTGCCTTCCTAACACCCTTGGAATTAAAGCAACCTCCTTCCTCTAACGTCATCTCCCACTCAGTTTCTTCTCATGTCCCATGATTTGGCCACATCGCCCTGTCTCCTAGTTCCCCAACATGCCAGGTTTTACCACTTTGGGGCCCGCAGCATTGGCTGTGCCCTCTGCGGAGAACTCTCTGCGCTCCAGCCTTTCTGGTTGGCGTCTCCTGTCATTCGGAAATCAGCTGACAACTCAGCCCAGCAGGGCACATCATCCCACCTTGTCACACCCCCTACACTGCCCTGAAACTACCAGGCATGTGCGTACCCCCACCCCACTGAGCAGGTGAGCTCTGCAGAAGCAGGGTCTTTGCCTGTCTTGCTCACGACCACTCCTCCAGTGCCTGGAACAATGCCTGGCATGTAGCTGGTGCTCAGCAAATATTCGTCAAGTGAGCAACTTAACCAATTAATCAGGAGGCCGTCCCAGGCCTGGGTGGTTCTGAGCCTGCAGGTGAGTGTGGAGAGAGGCAGGACACAGAGCCCAGAAGCCAGTTAAGATGTGAGAGGGTATGGGCCACTAGGCATTGCAAAGGCACTGCTCTGGGTTTGGGAAATCTACATGTGGGCCATGACACGCACAGCCACTTGGATGGAGCAAGTCCAGTCGACAGAGGGCCCATTCAATCTAATTATCCTGTCAACAAACCTATAGTCATCCCTATTACGAGCAAGGCACAAGGGATAGGACAGGACACAGAAATAGGTAAGATGTGGTCCCTGCCTGAAGCTCCTGGGAATAGAACAAGCTCCTAGTGGGAATAGAACAAGCAGAGCTGTGGTCCTGTGGGGTAAGTACATTCAGAGTATAATGGGGTGCACAGGAACATTCAGAGTATAATGGGGTGCACAGGAAGTCCAGGAAGGCTTCCTGGAGGAGGGGGCACTCAAGCTGGGTTTTGATGACTGAGAAGGAGTTCCTACGAAACATGCTGGACCTGGCAGAGTAAAATCCTGAGACCCTGTGAAGTCCACACGATCCATCCCTCTGCTTATTGTGTTTCCCCAGCTACACCTCCTCGCTACCAGGTTAGGTCTGGCAGTAATTTCCCTTTCTCCTTGCTGTTCCCTTTCAAATCACACCTTTCATCTGAAACACCTTTGAAGCCTGCCGGGCTGGCTCTCTTCCACTGTTCAAAGTAACTCCTGAAAATGCTGCTTCTTGGCGGTGAATGAGCACTCTGATCCATCACTAGTGGGAGGTTTAATTGGTGCATCCTTTAGGAGAGTAATTTAGAAAACTGTTTCAGAAGTCTATTTTCAATGATCGTAACTTTGTTATTCTAAATCACCCTGCTTCTAGAAATCTATCCTAAAAAAGCGATGCTAAATTTGGAAGGAAAAAATAAAAGCTTTATGTTATAAATGTTCACTACTACGTGTACTAGTAATATTAAGGAGACCTAAATGTTTTATTATAAGAGAACAAATATTTAAAATTTTCTCATGTGGTGGAATATTATGTAACCATTACAAAGGGCATCCATTTTCTTCGAATATATAAGAGCTCAGGGAAACACTGCTAAATTAATGTTGAAATAGAATTTTAAGATTTATGAGCAATATGATAAAACCTATGCAAAAATAAAATCTATGCCATTGCCATCCTGTGACAGAAGCTGAAAAGGGATACCATGTGCTGCCCTTGGGGGTGTTTACTGGTTTATGCAGAAAGCACTGGAACCATTTGAAAGGAGGGGAGTCAACATGCTGTTGAAAACCAAACTGGCTCTTGCATTAAGTGGGTTTTAAATGCTTGCTCTATGGGGACAGCTTGTCCACCCTTTATCCCACCCACATTCCACACAGAGAATATAGGCTGCAGTCACCCAAGGCTTGGAAAGAGACAGAGATCAAGAGTCAGAGAGGAACAGAACTGTAGCAACACAGAAGTTTTGCTGAAGGCCCAGAGAAGCACGTCAAATACACAGTGAAGAAGGCAACATCATCCATGGAAATCAGAAAGCAAAGTTTGACTCTGTTTTCTAAAGTGGTACCTATTTCATGTGTACAACTTGATGAGTTTGGAGATAAATATATGAACCTGGAAGGCAATATGCTAAGTGAAATAAGCCAGACAGAAAAGGACAAATACTACATGATCCCATTTATATGAGGTGTCTAACATAGTCAAACTCAGAAGTAGAGAGTGGAATGGGCGTTACCAGGGGCTGATTGGAGGAAGAAACAGAGAGGAATCAAAGGGTACACAGTTTCAGGTACACAAATGATAAGTCCTAGCGGTCTACTGTTCAGCACGGTACCTATGGCTAACAAAACTGTATGGTGTACTTAAAATTTTATTAAGAGGGCAGATCTTATGTGAAGAGTTCCTATGACAAAAAAAAAAAAAAAATTAACTCTTAAAACTTGGAGCAAGTGCCTAAGCAACAACTGAGAATGATCTTGTATCTGTTAGAAGGTCTGAGAATGTGAGCCAGATGCTCCAATAGTGAGCAACGTGGAACTCCTAGAATAGGGTCAGCACATGCCCAAAGACACAGCATGCCAGCCACACCTGAACTGAATCAGTCTCCCAACCATCCTGGTCAAGAATGCATACCACTACCTCAGTGTGGGGAACCAGAGATGATAATGGAATCCACAATTTAGCATTTGTTTATGTTAAGACTAAATTTTGTATATCTCCTATTCTAGAATTTGAGATTAAGTCATTTAGTTATTTTTAACTTGGAAAACGGAAAGCAAAGACAGATTTCCAGTCAGGATGGCAGAGTATGCAAACGCTGTGCTCACCTCCTCTCAGGACCACATCAATTACAACTAAACCACAGAACAACCATTACTGAGAATCGCCTGAAGTCTAGCTGAACCGAAGCCCTACAACTACAGACATACAGAAGATTCTACCTCAAGAGTGGGAGGAGGGGTAAGGACGTGGAACAAGATGAGTCCCACACCCACAGGTGACCATTAAAAATCAGGAGGGATATCTCAGCTGCAGAGGTCCCCCCATGAGGAGTGAGGAGTCTCAGCTGCTTTCCAGCCCAGGGTTTCCATCCTGGGGAGAGAAGCCTCCATAATTTCTGGCTGTGAAAACCAGCAGAGATTGTGGCTGAGTGAGGAGGGCAGTTGCACTCCCAGGCGCACCTCTTAAAAGGGATCACACACGGACTTGCTTGCTGACGGACTCACTCGCTCTGAGCTCCAGTGCTGGGGCAGCAGCTCAAAAGGTGCCAGGAACATAGCGGGAGGAACTGAGTTGTCTGGCTTCAGGTTGAGGGCTGCAGGGGCAGTTTTCTCCTGGACGGAGGAACTGGCAGAAGACATAGTTTCTTTGTTGAGCCCTCTGTCTCCCTGCGTTCAGACACTGGTGGCTGCTATATCTCAGTCTCCATCAAAATGGCTATCTCCTTTCATCTGCCCTGCCCTAGTGATTCCCTGAGACCCTGCCCCAACCAACTTTTGGGCATACCCAAAACACGTCCAGTGGCTTTTCCATATAACCTGTCTTAGCTCATGCTATGGACTTTCATAAAAATCTCTCAAATATTCACAAAACCCAAACAAGCATCATCTGGCTTCTGCACGTCCCACACCTCTGGCTGAGCAGCCCTAAGTGTGACACGAGCGACAGCCGGCCTTAGTTTGCAGATTACTTCTTGAGGTACCTCCAAGCCTAATGCAGGTGGCAGCCATCTGCAGATTGCTTTGTGGCTCATACCGGGTAACTCCAGGCAGGGCACAGACTGTGGCTGAACTTGGCCTGCAGCAGAGGCCCCGGGGCTGGCAGGTGCAGTAGCCAGATTTGGACAGGGCTGGTAATCCCACTTCTGAGTATTTATCCAAAGAAACCCAAAATGCTACTTTGTGGGGACGTGCTCATCCATATGTTCATCGCAGCTTTATCATACAGTAGCCAAGATATAAGGCAGCCGGGGTGTCCCTGAATGCATAAAGAAGAGGTGGTACATATATACAATGGAATATTACTCAGCCATAAAAAAGAATGAAATCTTGCCATCTGTGACAACACTGATGGAGCTAGAGGGTATTGTGCTGAGTGTAGTAAATCAGACAGCGAAAGACAAATGTTATATGATTTCACTTCTAAGTAGAATCTAAAGGACAAACAAAACAGAAACAAGCTCATGGATACATAGAATATTTTGATGGTTACCAGATGGGAGGGGGGTTGGGAATGGGTGAAAAATGGGAAGGGATTAAGAAGTACAAATTGATTGTTACAAAGTAGTCATGGGAATGCAGGATATAGTATAAGGAATATAGTAAATGATATGGTAATAACTATGTATGGTGTCAGATGGATACTAGATTTATTGGGGTGATAGATGGGAGGGGGGTTGGAAATGGGTGAAAAAAAATGAAGGCATTAAGAAATACAAATTTGTAGTTACAAAATAGTCATGGGGATGTAAAGTAAAGCATAGGGAATATAGTCAATAACATGGTGATAACTATGTATAGTGCCAGATGGGTACCAGACTAATGGGGGGGGGGGGTCACTTCTTATATAAATGTTTAACCACAATGCTGTACACCTGAAATTAATATAAAATAATATTGAATGTCAATTGTAATTGAAAAATTTAAAAAGGGAGAAAAAGGTGAAGGGGAATAAGAAGTTTAATTTTCCAGGTATAAAACTAATAAGTCATGGGGATGTAATGTACAGCCTGGGGAATATAGTCAATAATACTGTGATAGCGTGGGACAGGGTCAGAAGTTGCTGGACTTATGGTGATCACTTCTTTAGGTGTGTAAATGTTGAATAACTATTGTGTACACCTGAAACTAATATAATATTGTATGTTAGCTATATTTTAATAAAAATCTTTAAAAAATAAAACACAGAGCAAAGCCTTTCAAGGTAGGTAGACAGATAGATAGATAGATAGATAGATAGATAGATAGATAGATAGATAGATAGATAGACATTTTTAATTATTAGAGTCAAGATTATGTTCAATAAAGTGACAAAAACAAACATAACATAAAAAGTATGTTCCCTTACAGACTATGGTTTTAAAAATGCTTTTTTATACTGTGTGTAATATATTAAAACACACATATACACAGGAGAAAACAGGTAGCTAGAGAAATGTATTAGGATGTTAGCAGTGATTATCTTTGAATGATAAAGCTGGGTGATTTGTTTCACTTTAATTTTCCATTTTTCTGAATTATACCAATTTTCTTTAATCCTCATGTATTTCTTTCATAGTCTTAAAAGAAAACCTACCTCTTGCACAGATTCTGTTGCAAGTAAAGTGGCAGGTTGGGGAGAGGGGGCATTCTGATGTTATCCCACAGCTCACACAGTTTGGCTGACAGACAGTTCTCATCACACAAGAGCTGTCTTCCAACTGTCTACACATCATCACGGACACTTTATTTCATTGTGGTACCTGCTCTACTTGGATATGAATATGGCATTGCTCCAATACCTTCAACTGTGAACCACCTTCTCAGATGTCTCATCCCAGCACTTATCTTCTACCAGCTCAACCCCAGCCCCAGACCTGATCAGGAGAAATTCCCGAGCCTGGGCCAGCTGTTGGTGACCTTACTGTTGTTCCTGTTCTGACCCCAGTGCCCACACCTAGTAACTGGGCTATTCCAGCTCGAAGCTGTGAGCTGTGGTAGATTGACTGTGTCAATGGCCCAGTTAATGGCCCTCCTGTGTCTGCGTGCTTCATGATGGGGTTTTTGCAGTCCTCCTGCCCCCACATGTACAGAGATCTCAACATGGTGTTTATTTCCTCAGCTCCTTGAGTCTGGGCTGGACTTGTGAATTGTTTGGGCCAATAGAATGTGACAGAGATCTAGGCCTAAGCCTAGGCCTAAAGAGATTTTGTTTTTCTATTCTATTCTCTCTCTCTCTCTCTCTCTCTCTCTCTCTCTCTCTCTCTCTTTCTCTCTCTCTTTCCCTCCCTCCCTCCCTCTCATACCACTGCCACAACATGAGGATATGCCCAGAATAGCCTGGCACCAAGCCCAAGCTAGACTTCTGCAACATGAGACACAGCCCTAAGGCCCACTGAACATGAGAGAGAGCCTGTCCAAGATCCACAGACTTTCTTCCAAACCCACAGCTGACTACAGAAACTATATGAGCCCATCCAAGACCAGAAGCACCACCCACCTGACCAATAGATTCATGGGCAATAATTAATGCTTATTGTTTTAGGCCACAGAGTTTGGGGGTGTTTGTTACACAGCATTATGGTGGCAATAGAGGCTGACACAGAGTTGATACATAATCCAGTCCCAACGACTGTCTTTTCTTCCAAATCATCTAAGAATGCAGCCCCATAGCTCAGTTTCCAGAGAAACCTGAGTCTGGCTATGGACCAAACAGGACTCTCTGCTTTGCCTCCTGCATCTGCCTGGCCGGATCCTTTCTTAGCCCCTCTTGCTAAGACTTTCTACATACAATTCACCCGTGGGACACCCAAGTTCCTTAACAGTGGCCATTAACTTCATTCACTGTGTACATAGCCCATCCCAGAGCATGTGAACAGGCACTCACGAAATACTTACCTGAGTGAAAGGGCAATTGGGAGGATGAAGAAACTCATATTTATTAAGCACTCATCCTCTGCTAGGCACCATTCTAGATGCTTCCACTTATCTTATTAATACAACATCCCTAGTCAAATAGGTATTATTATCGCCATTATGTTGCAGTAATTGAAGTTCAAGGAGTTTGAGTAACTTGCCCAGGATCACACAGTTAATAACTGGTACTGGGATTTGAATGGATGTTTAACTCCAAAACTACTCTTTCAACAATCGCCGTTAATATCAGTTAGCTTTTGCTGAGTAACAAACCATCACAAAACCTCAACATTTATTTGTCACTAGACAGGGGGGTCAGCTGGGATTTGGCTGATCTAAGCTATGTTAGCTGATCTCAGCTGGGGTCACTCACCCCTGCGTGTTCACTGGGGCTTGGGGGAGGCAGTATACTTACTCTTAACTGTCCTTGGGTGGGGCAGCCCAGCAGGATTCCTCTGGTCCCTGGGTCTCTCAACCTCCTCACCTCAAGGACAAGCAGGTTAGCCCAGGTATGCCCTCCTAGCAGTGGCAGAAGCATGAGACAACAAGCAGAGACACACAAGTACTTTGGGGGCCTGGGCTCAGACCTGCCACACCATCACTTCTGTCATTTTCTATTGACCAAAGCAAGTCACATGACTGAGCCCAAAATCAGATAGAGAAGCACCTGTTGTCTACGTGGGAAAACCTGCAGTTACCTAGCAAAGGCATAGACCCAGGGAAGGGTGAATAACTGGAGCCATTAGTTAACTTCTATGTCATGTCCCCTTATGCCTGTGAGAGTGACAAATGTGAATCCTACAGAACAATGCCACATGGATGAAGAGCATAAGTTTGGAATAAGACTGCTGGGTTCAAGCCCAGCCTGACTGGCTCCAGGGGGTCTGCCCACAACCATTGCACCCGATAGCCTCTTGGCTGACGCTTCTCGTCTGGATTACAAATGCCCTGAGCACAGAGGTGCTGTCTTATTCATTTCTCTTAGTCCGTTCATGCTGCTATAACAAAATACCATCCACTGCATGGCTTAGAAACAACAGAAATTTATCTCTCATAGTTCTGGAGGCCTGACGTCCAAGGTCAGGGCACCAGCAAGGTCGGGTGAGGGCCCTCTTTCAGGTTGCAGACCTCTCCTGTATCCTCACATTATGGAAGCCGTGAGCTAGCTCTGTGGCACCTCTTTTATAAGGGCTTTGGTCTCATTCATGAGGGCTTCTCATGACCTCCTCACCTCCCAAAAGCCTCACTTCCTCACACCATGACACTGGGCATTAAATTTCAACATATGAATGTTGGGGGGCTACAATCATTCAGACCATAGTACTATTCCACCCTCAGTGCCGAGCAGAGCACCCAGACCTGCAAGTACGGAACTGGATTAAACAGAATTGAAGGCCTTTTATCACGTGGCCAGGAGAAAGCTGCCATCTCCCCTCTTTTTAATTGGGTGGCCCAGAGGAAGTGGCTTACTGCCACCACTTCTCAATAAGTACATCTGTAAATGGGGATGGGGAACTGACAGCATTGTGTTATTGTGATTGTTACTTAAGACAATGTTTGACAAGTCCTTTCACAGTGCCTAGCACATGATAAATAGTCAACAATGGTGACTGCTGCTATTAATGGGCTCAGGGAAGCAAGACAGAAAACAAGTGGTCCTGGCTAGACTGTGTGTCCTCAGGAGAGGTCAAGGCAGAGATCTGGAAAGAAAGAGCTCACATCTGCTCAGACAAGAGACGCAGTGGGGTGACTTCACCTGGGCCCTAAGTCACAAAAGGATTTTAACTAATCACCTCTTGGCTGTAAACTCTCGGTGAGTCTCAGCGTTCACCTGGTGTACAGAAGGGAGGAGCCCTGCGCTGGGACCCAGAGACACCTAGACTCAAGGCCTGGCTCTGCCATAGGCCCGCTCTGTGACCTTGGACAAGTCACTCAGCCTCTCTGGGCCCCAGTTTCCTCATCTATAAAATAAGGGGCTTGAATTAAGTGATCTCCAGGCTTCCTTCCAGCTTTAAATAATGGTTGAGCTAAATGACTGGAAACAAACCGTCTTTCAGCCCATCTGGCTCCTTGGCGGGGGAAACCCACGCAGGGCTTTGTGAGTCAGAGGTTGGGAGTAAGCTCTAAATCGAAACAAAAGCTTTGGGGAGGTTTTTGTTTATTGTGACAATAACTCACAGTTACACAGCGTTTTACCATTCACACACCATTTTATTTAGATTCTCATTTCATCTGTGCAACAGCCCCATGAAATATGGTGCTATGCACTCTGTAGAAGAAGACGCACATTCCAAGAGTATATCAGGAATTTGTTCAGCTGCACGTAACAAAAGGCCTGACCTGTGTGGTTCAAGGAAAGAGAGGTTTGTCTTTTCACAAAACAAGAAGGCTGGAAGTAATTCTGTGGTTCTCTTGTGCTTCCTCTTGTGGTCACAAAATGGCCCAGACGTACAATCCATAATCAAAGCAGGAAGGGGAAATGGGTGTGCTAGTGACACCTATCCCCAGGAAAGCGAGGCTTTCCCAGAAACCCTTCCAGCAGCCTTTTCTCTCACATTTCACTGGCTAGCGTGTGTCCCATGGCCAGTCCTAGCTGCAAGGGAATCTTAAAAAGTCCCTTTTCCTGTCTATATTATTAGTGCCGCGACTGTTGTAACAAAGTAATACAGACCCAGGGGCTTAAACAACAGAAATGTATTGTCTCTCAGTCTGGAGCCTGGAAGTCCACAATCAAGAGGTCGGCAGGTTTGCTTCCTCCTGAGGGCTGTGAGGGAGGATGTTCCAGGCCTCTCTCCATGGCACATGGATGGCTGTCTTCTCACATGTCATTTTACACTGTCTTCCCTCTACGTGTCTCCCCACATCCAGATTTCCCTTTCCGCAAGGGCCCCAGTCATATCAGAGTAGAGTTCACCCTACTGACCTCTTTTTAACTTGATTACCTCTGTGAGACTCTACCCCAAATAAAGTTGCATTCTGAGGTACTGGGGGTTAGGACTTCAACACTTGAAATTGGTGGTGTGGGGGAAGGGAACACAATTCAACCCATAACACTGCCCCTGTAATGGAGGCAAAAGGGAAGGAACAGTGTCTGCTACTGAGGGTTCATGGATTTGCTAAAAACCGGTAAGTGCCAAAGCTGGGACTCCAATTCAGGTCTTGACTGGAAGTTTAGGGCTCAACATACTAAGACTCCCTGCCTCTCATTTAGCCTCTCGTTAACAGGAGACAGTATTTTCTAATGAGTGAGAGGACCGTCTAGCTTCAGATCCCTGGGTGAAAATCCACTTGCTGTGTGGCCTTAAGCAAGCTACTCAACCTCTCTGACTTCCGTGAAAGAGTCAACTCATTCAAGATTTAACAAATAGGAGCTGAGTCCCCTTCTATTTGTCAGGCACTATTCTCAGTGCTGACAGTGACCACAGAGAAATAAAAGTGCCTATTGAATAGTGTTACTTTGAGGATTGGATGAAACAACCCAAGTAAATACAATAAAAGACTTAGTTCTTTAGTGCTCAGCACTAACAAGCAATCGGGAAATGTTATTATTACCATCTAAGTAATTGTTATTAGTTACTCTCCCTCTCCCCTTTCCTGGGCTCTTGCAGACTGTACCTTATGCCCTGGTCACTGTGCGTGTCAGGATGATGGATGTAGGTCAACCACGGACCCTGCCGCTGGCGGGCACAGAGCACATTGCCTAAGACGCCCCGGAAGCTGCCTAATGCTCCGAAGTGAGATGTGCGTCTGCTGTCCCAGAAGTCTGGGGAAGGAAACCATTTTCCCCTTGACACCCAGCAGAGCAGAAATGATGGAGGAGCCAGAACCAGGAGCCTCCAGCACACAGAAAGGGGATGGAGCTATCGTTGCCAGTTTGGCGGTCACAAGAAAGTGAGTCAGAGCAAGAGGGAACTCGGGACCCTCCGGGAAGATAGCAATGGGAAATAAATGATTTCCTTTGAAACACTGGATCCAGAATATGATGTTTCAATAGGGAGAGTGAAGGTCTGTACCAGAATGGGAAAAGTGGGACTGAACAGCAATGACCTTGGAAAGAGTGAAGGACAGGAATGTTAATTTGGCAACATCCTACTAAGTGTTAAACACATTCTGCACTGTGTCTCCTTGGATTCCTGTGACAACCAAGAGAGGCAGAATGGTGTGATAGGTAAAGGAGAAAGTCAAGAGAATGGTCAGAGAAAACCCAGATAGGAATCCCAGCTCAGCTGTTCGCTACTAAATCCTGTGCTATTTTTGGCAAATTACTTAACCTCTCTGAGTTGGTTTCCTTATTCGTTAAGATAAGAGTGGTAATAGCCAACTTACATGATGAATGAAAAATACCGACAGTACATGCTCAATAAGGAGCAATTGCTGCTGTTGTTATTTGTTCTTATCCTTACTGCTGCTACCGTCTCGAGTATGAAGTAGATTTTAGTGCCAAAGGAAATTTTGAACAATCCTAACTCATTCTGTTAAAAGGTTTTTTGGCCTTGATCCATCCTTCATCTCTGAACAGATAAAATGGGCACATGGATACCAGGAGAGCTTAAGTCATTTTGTTCCCAGGAAATAATTCATATGCGTTACAACAAGTGATTTGGGGCAGGGGCGGGAAACAGGATAAAGGAAGCCCCACCTCTCATGGGAGGTGGGGACAAATGCTCCTGTTGTCAGCTCACCTTTTGTCTGTGCCACTTGCTCTTCCCTTTTTCATAGTCTGGTGGGTCTTTACCCCTCTCGGGTTGGTCCTCATTCTTCATTCTCCTATTTCCACCTTGCATTAACTCCTTAGACTTACTAGTCAATACTGTCATCCTGAATAAGAGTTTGAACTTCCCTCCAGCATGATGTCGGGTCTTCTCAGCCCATGCCCAGCTCTACTCTAATTCACAACCGTCATTCTGGGACCAGGCCTCGGGACCCTTTCTCTATAGCACGGCACCTCTGAAGCTCACCACAGTCTCATGAATCGGAACTACCTCTCTCTAGTTTAATAAAACGATGGCCCTCACCTTCAGACTCGAGCCTTAGCCAGTCTTAAAAGAAGGAGGTCACAGAGTTCTAATTCCCTCTCTCTGTACAATTCTGTCACTTAGATTTCGGGTACATTCGTCAGACGCAGACTCCTGACCACTGGAGTCATGAGCAGGTGAGGATGTCAGGTCCCCAGGTCACAGCATCCCCTCTCCTCATCCTCGTGATATATCCTAACTCCACCTAGACACACACTCCAGTTCGCTGGGTGGCTTGCCTTATATCCCAATGCCTCTGGAAATCCGGGACTAGCTGCCCCTAGCCCTTTATAGGATCCTCACACCATTTCTCCTCGCTGGTCCCAGACCTGCCTCTCTGTGCCTCAGGCTGCTTGCTGAGTCAGTGTGAACCCCAATGGACCACTTGCCACTAACTTCTCCCAAAGCCCATATGTTTTTCATAAGGTCACCCCAGCCTGTTACCCCTCTATTCTTTGCTGCCCACTTGTTCGCCTCCGTCAACAAGCCCCACTACCAACATTGGGTCTGAGATGGATGCAGCCCCTCGAACCCTATGCCTGGACATCCCAGCTGTCTTTCCAGATGGTCAGGCCAATGTCTGCAGCTCCCACGCTGCCTGGTCCCAGCTCCCTCCTCCCACTTGTGGAGCCTGTGCTGCCAAGACCCCAGCCTGCTGACTTCGGAGCCCCCCAAGCACAAATACACACCGTCCTTCCCAGAATGCTCTACTTATCATGTCCCACACCAAGCACAGAAACTCAGAATAGAGAGACAATTAACACAAACAGGGACTGCACCAGCTCTGCCAGCTGTGGATTCATTTGGCTGTGCATTCATCCATCTATTCATATTTAACAAACATTGATGGACCAAGCTCTACATGCCGGCTACTGGGAAGCTGCAGCAAATGAGAGGGAGTGTGCCTTCATCACACTTAGAATCTAGAAGGAGGAGCGGACTTTGAATAGTTACACCAGGCACCACACTACAATCACATTTGTGGTGGATGCTGCAGAGAAAGGCACAACCCCGGTTCACAGAACTCAGAGGAACCTGTCCCGAGCCCTTCATTTCTCTCAACTAACATAACAAAGAGATTTAAAGTGATCTATTCTCTGATTCACAGATTTTTTGGCATTATTTCTGATCATCCTAAACTTGGATGCAAGCCATAATTTTACAATTCAAATACCTGTAGAAATCAAAACTACACTACCGCCTTCTGAATTACCACCATCAGCTCTATTAATAGCTTTCAGCTCCTTGAAAAGAAGTGGGGGAGGGGAGAAAAGACACCAGAAGAGAACACTCTGGATAGATAAATGCCAAGTACTGTCTGATGGACGGTCCCCACTACAAAGAGGGAGAGGCAGGAGCTGGGCAGCAGAAGTAGGGAGCCTCTGGGATTTCACAGGCTGGAGACCCCGTGCATTTTTCTAATTCTAATAGGATAAGCCTCAGAGGCCCTTAATACAAGGTGGTTTTTAAGTGTTTCCAAGCTTCCTGTGAATGATAAAACGGCCTTCTTCATCAGAATTATTCAACTGTGGCATTCCTGCTTAGCACAGCGATGGGGGGGACACACATTTCTCCCACAGCCCCCCTCACCCCCGTGTGCTGACCCTCTTTTCTCCCAGGACGATTGGCTCGTGGCGCAATCCCCCTGAGCTCCCTCCCCTTCCTTTTCTGGCCTCTCCTCGTCCTGTCGACCCAGGACCCACTCCCCACGCTGCTGCGCAGCAGACACCTGCCTCCCCTCAGCCCTCGCTCCAGAATCGCCTCCTGCTGTCAATACCTGTTTCTCCCTCAGTGAAAGGAGGATCCCCATAACATCTCCTGGAGACGGGTTTGAGAGGATTTAATGAGTGAGTACAGATAAAGCCCTTGCAGAGTGCTGGCGTGTCTGAAGCAGCAGACACGGGCCGGCTATTATGTGTAATGGTAGCAGTAGTAACATACACTTCACGGGATTTATGTGCAAACCAAATGTAGGAATGGGTTTTGTACTCCTGGGGCTGGGGGATGACTCAGAACTTGAGGTCAGCGAGTGGGTGTCAGAGGAGCAAAGAGTGAGAGAACTGAAAGAATGGAAACTGTGGTCCGAGATGGGTTCCTGGGGGATGCAGACTGTGTCTGTTTTTATCACTATTGTATCCCCAAAGCCCAGTGTAGGGTCTGGGATAGAGCTGATACACAATAGATATTGGGAGGGAGGGAGAGGAGGGAGGGGAGGCAGGAGGGAGGGAAGGAGAGAAGGGAAGAAGAGAGACGGGAGGAAGGGAGGAAAGAAGAGAGGGAAGGAGGGAGGGAGGGAGAAAAGGAAGGGGTGAGGGAGGAGGGCGATGAGGAGAGGAAAGCAGCGCACATGGTTTGGTGATGGGAATGGGTAGCTGACGTGTCTGGAGGTGACGATCGCTGCATCTGAGAAGCCCAGTGAAGCAGGAGAGGAAAGTACCAACAGTATCGTTCTCAGAGGCATCACAGTCCTTCAATATAACAGTCGGACTTGCTGTGGTGAGGAAGTCCACGAGTCAGGGTCATCAAGAACTCGGAAGAGGGACCAGGAAGACGAGAAAAGATGGAGGGTGGTTGAGCTGAAGAGTGACATGAGTCTCAGGACAAGGGCTTCCACGTGAGAATGGGGGAGTGAGGACGGAGCATCTGGAGCTGAGAGAACGTCCTACGGGCCCTCAGGGCCATGTGCCAGTCCTCCCGCGGGTGGCAGGTTTTCTGTGCCTTTGGGGGAACGGCAGCCCCCGCGAAGGGCAGGAGGCAGAAAGAGCAGTCAGGGAAAGGCAGGGTGTGTGTGCGGTGTCACCGTCAGAACGGGGTGGTCACAAGCTATGCGTGTGAGCACGTACACTCACTTCAGCTTTATGTACTGCTCGTACTTCATTCTAACCAGCCTCTGTTGCTACTGGACAGTGAGAAAGTTAAATTTAGCCCAGTTCCATCCATAAAGCCCCATGCAGTCGTTTTTTTTCAGTCACTTCTCTTTTAAGACTTAGCCTTATCTCACGTAAATGTTCAACCTAGAATATTCCCTGGTTCGTAGTAGGTGCTCAGTAAATATTTGTTGAAAGGATAACTGCTCAGTTCAAAGCCTCTTGCCTGATACACACTCTTCTTCCAACCATGAGGGGTCTCCATGCTGCCCAGATCCAGCTGTTGCATCTATTATGTGATATTCCATGGTCCCTGGGCCCTCCTCATGGTCTGTGTAACCCCCAGCCATAGTTCCCTTCCTTTCCCGGAGACACGGGTTCCTCACTCCACCAGGAATTGTCCTGGGGTGTTGACCCCGCCCTGGCCCCACCTAACTCCATGCCTCGTTTCAGGCCCTTACAGGTGGGATTAGTCACCTCTTGCCACAGCAGTGCTGCATCACAAACTATCCCACCCTCAGTGGCTCTCAGCACTAAGCCTTTATTGTCACACTCACAAGTCTGTGGGCCAGATGGAAGGCTCTGTTTCAGTCTTCAGGTCTGTGGGGTGGCTGGCAGGGTTTTCTTCCCGTGCGTCTCGTGTTTCCGGAACAGCAGATTACCCGGGACACTGTTCTTCTCATAGCGATGGCGTAAGTGCAAAAAAAAGAGTGAGGAGAAGCAAACAGTACACCTCCAGCTCCAGGCTCAGAACTAGATCTCTGTTCCTTCCACCCACATCCCACCGGCCAACATAAGCTACAGGGCTGGCCAGAGGGAGTAGAGAATTCTACTCCACCTCTCACCAGAGGGACTGGGCAATGCCACTGGGCAAAGGGCATGCAGACAGGACGGATGGAATATTGGGAACAATGAGGCACTCCGCCACGGTAACTCTGCCGTCCATGCAGGAAGAACTTGGGCCATCCCCGGGTACTGAACTCTCTCTCTCAGTGGTCCCCCACACTGCTGCGTTATGCCTAGCTCATGCAGGGTCTCTGTGTGAACCCCCAGCCGTCACTTAGGCTTCGAACAGGAAGCACCAGAGCAGGCTTCTCCACACTTCATGGGGAGACTTGTGGCTCCCAAGCCCTTCCCTCTTAAAATGAGAGGGGTAGGAGGCCCTCTCTGAAACCATGGCCCCTCTCACCTTCACAACTGTCTGACTTGTCCTGGGACAGAGGGCGGGACTAACCAGCCATCCCCATACTCTGCAGGGGTTCCTTTGAGATTAATCTTGGGTCAGCCGGCATCTTCATTTTTAGTGATCTGAGTGGAAATAGAGAAAAAAGCAAAATTCACAACTCAACTTATTGCCCCAAGGAAACTGGATATTCCACTATTTTGCATGAAGAACTAGGGTTTCAGAGATGACCATACAGGAGGCAGGATGGAAATGAAACCAGTGGGGGAGAGGGGAAATAATGCTTTCTCACAGGGCTTAACCAAAAAAATGTGGGTGTTCAATAAATATTTCTTTGATTTTGTTAAACTTTTAATTTGCTCCACCTCCACTAAAGACCTCTGGCCAGAAACACTATGGGGTAACTTTACAGAAAAATAGCAGCAACACAGAATGTGGTCTGAGATTAATAATGGGGGGATTTAGCCTAAGAAAGCATTATTAATCTTAAACTTCTATGAGTGCCAACCTGGCCCAGGCACAATTTTTTAAGTGGTATATACACACACACACACACACACACACACATTATTATCCAAAGAAAATAAATGTACTAAGCAGAATTCTCACTGAAAGGAAACAAAGAAAAAGTAATAATGCCTAGAAATTGTGGTTAATAAAAGCACAAAGCTGGCCAACTTTTGCTCTTTAATTTCTACATTCAAATTATTACAAGGCGTGTGCATTAGGTGGGCTGCAGGCATAAACAGCATTTTATCAACCACATAAAAGACAAAATCTTAGCATAACCCACAGGCAGCATTTCCCACCACTAGAATCCAAGTCCACCCTATCAGACATGGAGTCCAAGGAAAAGACAACTTGAAGAAACTATTGTTGCCTGCCTCGTGCTCACAGCAAATGGGGACATCAGGATGTCTGGTGCATTTTAGGAAATGGAAAGATCTTATTCAAAGGTACTGAGGTAGGAATGAGCAGAGTAGTCAGGGAACCAAAAGGCCAGTATGGCTGGGACTCGGTGGGAGAAGAGTAGTGCCAGTGGGTGAAACTGGGGAAATATCAGTTGCAAACCATGCGGGGTCACATTAGTTATTACTTGATTGATGACACCAGCTTTTGGCTTATTTCAGCTTATTTGCTGAGTAGACCTGGGTGATGGTCATACACAGAGTCCAAGAAACAATCAGATCTTTCACAACTCATGTTTCTAGAAATTCTCTTTTGTAGTTTTCTTCATGGGTATCTTAAGGCGCTTCTAAAGCAATGCTCTATAAAACAACAACAACAACTTACCCCAACCCATTGGCCATGGAGTGAATTATTTACAAAAGTATAGGTCTTTTTTTATCTTATCTGACACCTGAGGGATGAAGGTCTACAGCAAAGAATAACTGGCTGACCACCAAAGCTGTTCATTTCCCCTGGGACCACAGCTAGGCTATGTTTAACCATAGACATTCAGCCTCCTCCGGGGTTAGTTGAGGCCATACGGCTGGGCACTGCCAGTGTGATGTGGGCAGAAGTGATGTATGCTACATTCAAGCTTGGCCCATAAAAACCTTCCAGATAAATCTGCATTCTCTCTATTTCTATCTGCTGGCTGGACCTCAATGTCCAGAGCAGCCACGAAAGCCACCTGTGGAAGATGGTGGAGCCACCTTCAGCCTGGAGCCCTGAATGACTGTGTGGAGTACAGCCCGTTCCCATATTCACTCTACCTTTGTTTACACTTCATGTAACGGTGAAATACACCTCTAGTGCATAAGTCACTGAGTTTGGGAAAGTGTGTATTAACAGCAACTAACATTTTTTTAATTAACAAAGCACCAAATCTGTCTTTTGATTTATGTCCTCAGAGACAGCTTAGGTTAACTTTCTCCCCATTGGAGTTGCAGAAAGCAAGATTTATGATACTGGAAATCCTCCCTCAAAGAGAAGGGAAAGCGAAATATGATGGAATGAGATATAGTCCTAACAGGGGTCCAGTCATGAGCTCGAGAATCATGGCAACCTGGCCATCTACCCTGGAACCCCCAGTTCTGCTTTTTCACCCACTGCTATGCAGTCATTCCACTCCTCCTGGGTCAGCTGAGGGAGCAGAGCACAGACACAGCCTCTGTTGCTCAGAGAATACCCAAACCTTAGACTTCTTCATAAAAGCTTTTCTGCAGGGTCCATTTATAGATCCTGCAGACTTGGGAGCTGCCACCCATCAATCACTGGTATTCTTCTACCTCCACCCTTCCAATCACTGACATACACTCCTCAGGTGGGCAATAAGCCATTGCTAAGTCAGCAGAAGTTTAGGATTGGTTGTTTCCTGGCCTTAGTCAATTTCACATTTAGAAACATCCAGTAACAGGGAGGAAGCTGGGTAAAGGGCAATATTCAGGAGATCTATTCCTTTTTCCAATCACTGACCACTGCTCATTATCTTTAAGTATTGAACCTTTTCCCTTATTATAGGAGTCTTCTCATGAAGGAAGAAGGCTGGGTGTAACTTTTCTGCTAGGCGGCCGAAGGGGAAAAGTCAAGCGGTGTCTGTGTGTTGGCAAGTATATGTGTCTGTCTCTGCACACATGTGTGTGTGAGTCTGTGTGATGTGTGAATGTGTGTGTGTAAGTGTGTGCATGTGTACATCTCTGTGGCAATGACGATTCTATTATTGGGACTTGACAAGAGCAAAGCTTTAAATGCTCAGGAAAGCCATCCATGTTATTGTCACCCAGAAGAGAGGAGGGCAGTGACCAAGTGAGTTGTCGAAGTCCTATGTACAGATGAATGAGTGATTGAAAACCCTAGGAAAGGAAGTCTGAACAATGAAAAATACTTGCATGGACTTCAAGGTCAGAGAGCCCTGAGTTCTAATCTAGCTATACTATGCAACTTGGACAAGTTACCTAAGCCCTCCAAGGTGGCATTTTCTCATCTGTTAAATGGAGCTAACAGCAGCTATTGCAGGGCTGGTGGGAGGATTAAATGGGACCGTACATGTCATCCTCCAGCACAGAGTAAATATTCAACAAGTAGTCTCCAGTATGGTCTTCTAATCAATGGACCCACTTTGATCTATTTGTTGTCTAATTACTTCACCTGTGATTTTTTGGGCTTCAGTTTTGGTTCAGCCAACTACCTCGATGATTTCCTACCTGTGCACCTGAGTCCCTCGAGCAAACCGCCAGCGCTACACTGACCAATATGGGAACCACTAGCTTCACACAGCTACTTATTTTTAAACTTAAATTAATTAAGGTTAAATAAAATGAGAAATTTTCTTCCTCAGCTGCACTAACTACACTTTAAGCTCTCGCTGGCCTCCTGCAGCTAGTGGCTACTGTATTATTGAACAGTGCAGGTATAGAACATTTTCACCATCATAGAAAGTTCTGCTAGACAGCGCTGGGCTAGAAAGTGGTGTAAGACTTATGAGCTATTTTCCAGTCATTCCAAAGGCCTTATGAAAACCATACATTTACCCACAATGAGACTGCCCAGGTTAGCTAACGCACTCACAAGACTGCTTTTGGCTGGAACTGAAACAGGCCTGTGAGAAAGCCATTATGTTAGTTTCCTCCACGGCCAAAGATCGAATAGGTGAGCTGAGGAATGAGCCGGAGCTCTTGGCCCTGAGTTCAGACCCGGAGAGCTGGCCATGCAGTGGGTACAGTGACCCGTGGGCAGTGGACAGTCACCAGGTCAGATACAGGTCCTTAGAACCTTTACAGTGCAGAGTGTGCGGGTATTGGGAGCTATACAGCCCAGGAGTAGGTGGCAAAGCCTCAGAGGCAGGAAGAGGATGGTGACGGGATGACGGGACAAAATGGTGTCAGAGATACAATGTGGGAGCGAAGGCAGCACTGGCCCCACGCAGAAGCTGAACTATGTGACCTTAGCTGAACTAGCGTCACTTTAGCATCTCGATCCCGTGGATGGAGCACAGGCTCTTGAAGGGAGGGGGAAATATATTTAGATATTACTGTCAACACTTAAAAATGCTCTTCTTAGAAGGTGATTCATAAAAGTGGAGAAACAAGTTGAATGTTCCTTTGTACATGTGGCTTATTGGTGGGTGTGGCTGACATTGCTATGGGACAAGATGTCCGCGTGCAAAGAGCATCATCTGCATTTGGGAGAAAGCCTGCATGGTGTGTACAGCCGGGAGCCCCAGTCCCTCTGCCAAGTGAACCCCAGCCTGAGTGTGCCTGGCACTGAGTCTTCAGAGGAAGGGAGAAATTGCTCCAAGGAAAAGGAATGGGGACAGAGTAGAAAATGAGGTTGGAAGAATAGAAACCAAAAGAATGGGGATGATTGAAACTAATTGAGGGCGCAGTGACATTCCACAGTGGTGGGACAGCCAATCAATGAGGCCGTAATGTCTTTCCCATGAACTCTCCAATCAGGTCTCCATAGCCCACCGATGCTGCTGTAAATGGGTTCACCTGGGGAGGGGAGAGGCCACAAAGAGAAGAGAAGATGCAGGGTTCGAACCTACTGTGCTTAACAGAAAAGCACAGAACCCTGAGTACATGGGGACAGCAAGCCTCTGGGACGCCACTGAATCCCATGGGACAGGCTCTGGACTTCCCTGGGATGGGGAGGGGTCTGAGTCACTTACATCTTAGAGGGACCAGGGGACCCGGGGAAGATCTGGGTTAGCATCCGAGGCAAGTTGGACAGGAGTTTGCAGATTTCATCTTCCCCATAGCTTTTTTGAAGGGAGGAGGGGGGAGCATCCAGAATTGACACTCAGAAGATATCCGTGCACATCCTAGCTCTGCATTTATAGGCTGCTTGACCTTGAGCAAGTTCCCTGACCTCGTGGAGTGTTGTTTTTATCTTGCACGGTGCCTGCCTCCTAATCAGCCTCCACCACTTTTCAGCGACGGTGCAGATGAGCCTGGTGCAGCAGGCAGCCCTCATGCAGAGACAGGTACACAAACATGGCCTACTGGAAACGGTGACGGGGAAGAGGGGTGCTCTGTGTCGCTGGAGAGGAAGAAAGCGCAGGCACCCTACCCACCACTGGTCCAGGTTTTCCATAACTGTCTGCATTTCCCCCCCAGATACACATCTGCACCTCATGCCAGGTAACGGCATGGAGTAGAAGCTGAGATCATATTGAAAATAGCTCACAACTGGTACAGTCAGAATGAGGGCCAGCTGTAAACTGGTGTGCACCGGCCACACACGCAGGGTTCCCTCTGTACTAGAAGTAGTGTTCCCACAGCCGTGGGGCACTGGGCGGTCATCAAAATAGTGGTGCATGGACTTTGGAGGAAGACACACTCTGATCTCCACTGTAGACCTTCACTTACTACCATGCAACATCGGAAACATACCTTCTCTCCTGTGATTCAAGTTCCTCATCTATAAAATAAGTAGAGGGATACCCTGCAGGGTTAAAGTCGGGATTGGACAGAAAAAAATAAAGAGCACCATTTTGGGTCAGTTTTCCAGAAGGAGGCTCTGGGGTGAGATCTGGGGGTCGTGCATTTCATTAAGGAGAAACCAGATGGGGTTGGAGGGAAGCAGCCCACAGAGGGGAAGGAGCCACGAGGGTGCCATTTCAGGAGTCCCAGCCTCAGCTGATCCCTTGGGGAGCTTAGGGGTATAAACAACACTCAGACTTGGATGGTGCTTGTCTGGAGGCAGAGGAGCTGGACATTTTATAGCCACAACCATCAATCTCTGGCTACAAGATGTTGGGAGAGCAGATGGCATAGACTCCCAGGCACATCGACTCTCCATGGCGGCAAGAAGCCTCCAGTGCCCCAGTGTCCTCGAAGGTGGCAGGGGTAGGTGCGAGCTGCTACAGCAAAGCATGCATGGGCTGGGGGATGGGCACACAGAGCCTTTAAAGGGACCTGGGAGGGTGGGACGAGGTACAGGCATCGCCCACTACACTCCCTTGCACTGTTTTGTGGGAAGCAAATTAAATAGCATCGGTATAGAGATCAGGCTTTTTTCATCTTCTCATTTATGGCTGTAACAAAATGATAACCACTGATATGACTTTTACTATGTGCCAGGCACTGCTCTAAGTGTACTAACTTACTTAGTTTTCACCCGCAACCCATTATTATTCCCATTTTAAAGATGTGAAAACTGGGGCACAAAGAGAGCAAGTGACTTACTCCAGGTCATGCCACTAATAAGTGGCAGAATGGATACGTTGCCCAGAAAATGGGTCCCTAATCCCTGCTCTTAAACACCGTGCTGTACTGCACTTGGAAGTGGCCACCTCCCTGCTCTGCCCAACCAGAAGCTGCCAGCCACAGGTGGCTTTATAAAATTAAAGCTAAAACATTAAAATTCAAGAAAATTAAAAACTCAGTCACACTACCCACCATTCAAGTGCCCAATAGCCCCATATAAACATTGGCTACCATACCAGACAGCGCACACACAGAACACTTCCAACAGAAAGTACCACTGGATGCCACTGGAGAGAAGGAATCTTAGAGAGATGGCGCAGAGGTGTTGAGAGCCCAGGACCTGAAATGAGACAGAAGTGGCTCCTATCCCAGCTGTGACCCTTATTAGCTGTGTGAAGTTGGGCCAGCCTCTGTTTCCTCACCTTTAAAATGGGCATATAAATACCTCCTTCTCCTGTGCCGACTGTGAGAATGAAACAAGATGGTGAACTGTCTCCCACATGCTTAGCACGAAGTAATCACTCACTATCGTTACTCCTGTTACTTCTTCTACTCATTGTTGTTGTTTTTTATATGGAGCTGGCAGGAGCCCCCTCAAAGCTCACACCACATCACAGATGGGGAAACTGAGGCACAGAGAAGGAATTTAGCATGAAGGTGGCAAAGCCGGGACCAGAAACCATCTCTCTCGAGTCCACGGACAGCCATCTTTCCACCGATCTGTTCTGTAAAACAATCCCATGGCCATTTCAGCTCTTCAGCTTCAAGCTTTGTCTGTTGGGTTTAAATATTCCATCTCTGACCAACTGTGAAACCATGGAAACTGAATGGCAAATTGAAAAGGCAGCAAACAAATTAGCTTCCAAAGCCCCACAAATGATATAATCGCTCCAGTATTTAAGCTGCAGATATTCTCTGCTTTTTAGCCAAGGCCTTTCTCAATTGCTTTTGTAAACCTGCACTTGTGTGTCCCACGTTCAGCTTCAACCCACACAACATTGTGCCAGACTCCACATCCATTCCCAGCCCCACAGATTCAGAGCCAAACTCAAGGGGGGATCTTTACCCTCCCATCCTCTGCAGGAAGGCCAAACCACATCAACAGGTCTGCAGCTCTCTCATTTCTCCTTAGGAGCTGAAAAAATAAGAAAATTGGGTTGCTTACCTGGGGTGGGAAGAGAGGAGACTTGTTTGGAGTGGACCAAAGGGGGAATTATGAGAACTAGTCAGAAGCATGACCAGCTTCTGTGCTAGATTGCATTAACAGTCCGATTCTTCACCCCGCACGGTAGCCACACCTTTTGCCATGTAACTGGGCAACAGTACTTCCCCACTATGCTAGAACATACTTCCATGGCCGTGGGGGACATTCTTTGGACAATGGAATGTTTGCGAATGTGATGCAGTCCTGAAATGCTTCTGTGTAATGGAGCGCGCCATCTCTGTGGCTCTGCCATCACCGTGAGAGGACCATGCCTGCTCACTGAGGAGGAAATGGGAAGAGCCCACTGGATCAGAGCTGCCTCAGTTTAGCTAACCCAGACAAGCCTAGCTTATAGCACAGCATGCCTGCTATATTACTCCCATGCCTGCTGATGCACAAAAGCATGGAAAAGTCCAGCTGAGATCAATTAGAAACTCATTTTGGACCAGCCAATCCATAACGAATCCACAGAGGCATGAGGCGTAATAATAAATGGCTGTGGTTTCAAGCCCACTAAATCTGGTGATGCTTTGTTACACAGCAATAGTTAGCTGATACAGCATCATTGATTCCTCTCTCCCTCACTTCCTATGTGCAATCCACCAGCAAGTTGCAAATAAATCTACCTTCCTCTTTTCCGATTCCATAGCTACCAACTTAGTCCATTCCAACATCATTTCTCACATAAACCACTGCAATTACCTTTTAACTAGTTCTCTCACCTACACTTTTGCCTGCCTCCAATCCATTCTAAACAGAAGTCAGGACTCTTTCCTCAAATCACAATTGAATTATGTTTCCCTACATAAAGAGCAAGGATAACTCTTAGAATAAAATTCTAACTCCAAATGATGCCTGCCAGCCCCTCAGCATCCAGCTGCTGCCGACCTCTCCCAGCTCTGGTTGTGTGCTTGCCCTGAAGTCAGATCCACCTTCCTTCAGTTCTTGGGATGTGTCCAACTCTTTCCCACATGCTGGTTCCTCTCCCTGAAAGGCTTTTCTCCTTGCTCTTAGCATGGCTGATTCTTTCTCTTCCTGAACCTTATCATAAACGTTATTCATACAGGAAGGCTCCCTCTGTCGTCTCCATCTCAAACTAATTGTCTCTTTCGTTCTTAGAATTATTGGAACCGGATGTTGTTTTATTTATTTGTCTGCTTACTGTATTCATTTACTCAAAAGTTATTTATTGAGCTCCTATTATGTGCCAGACTTTGATCTAGGTGCTGGGAAGAGAGCAGGGAATAAGGCAGACCAGATCCTTGCCCTCACGGACTTGCCTTCTAGTAGGGGAGACAATGAACAGGTAATAAATAGTGGCTCACACAACTTGCTCTCCCTTGGGTGTCTCATCAACAGAGTAAACAGGGAAGATGACACAGGCTTTAGTCACTTGACTTGTTGTAATTGGCTGCAAGTGAAACAGTTGGCGAGGTAACAAGTTATCCCGACACAGCTCCATGTCAATCTCTTCTATACATCGTTCAGTGTCATCCCTTTGTGATCTTATGCTTATTCCACTGACAGCTCCTCTCCATCCCTCCCCAAACCTTGAGTAGTTCTGTCTTCATTCTTGTTTGCTTCATTTGTATAGGATTTTCTCATTATTATTAGAACTGGCCCCAATACCTAAGCAACTTACTGTGGGAGATGAGCCTCCAGTCGCATTTTACCCTCTACGCCATTCTACCAAAACCCAGCTGAGTTCTTGGCTCATTTCATCCTTGTGTTCATCAGAAAGCAGACCTCTATTGAGCTCCAACTGCCCTCTTTTTTTTTTCCTATTTCTCCACAAGGTCATGATGATTTATACCAGTTCCCATGAATTTACTAACTTCCCACTTTATATTTCTTCTTGCAAAACTTAATAACTCTCCCTTGTCCAACGCCATAAATTTACCTTTTGCTAAATACTATTCCACACAAGATAGATAATGTAATTTTAGATAGTGATAAGTAAGGTGAAGAAAATAGAGCAGGGGAGAACACATAACTGACTGGGTTGAGTGAAAGTTCCAGTGCATGCTTAATAAATATTTGTGGAATTAATAAATTAACAAAATTAGGGCTGGCCCAGTGGCTCAGGTGGTTAGAGCTCCATGCTCCTAACTCTGAAGGCTACGGTTCGATTCCCACATGGGCCAGTGGGCTCCCAACCACAAGGTTGCCTGTTCGATTCCTTGAGTCCCGCAAGGGATGGTGGGCCCCGCCCCCTGCAACTAAGATTGAACATGACACCTTGAGCTGAGCTGCCTCCTGGATGGCTCAGTTGGTTGGAGGACAGCCTCTCAACCACAAGGTTGCCAGTTCGACTCCTGCAAGGGATAGTGGGCTGTGCCCCCTGCAACTAGAAATGGCAACTGGACCTGGAGCTGAGCTACGCCCTCCACAACTAAGACTGAAAGGACAACAACTTGAAGCTGAACAGCATCCTCCACAACTAAGATTGAAAGGACAACAACTTGACTTGGAAAAAAAGTCCTGGAAGTACACACTGTTCCCCAATAAAGTCCTGTTCCCCTTCCCCAATAAAAAAAAAAAGTCTTAAAAAAAATTAATTAATTAACAAAATTATTAATTTGTTATGAGTAAATTAAAGCTCCTTCTCCCCAGATCAAGCTTCCCCCACCCCCTCCATTTTCTTTCTTGTCCTGAGAATTGAACTGGAGATTCTTCCTCCAAATATGATCCAGGTTGAGATCCAGTATATTAATGTACAGACTAAGTTGTTGTAATAAAGAAACCCCCAAATTTAGCTGATGAAATAAAATAACAGCTTACTTCTTTCTTATCCGACAATCAAAGAAGAGTGGTCTAAGCTAGCTGGGCAACTCTGCTCCACAGAGTCATTCAGGGACCCAGGTTTCTTCCATCTTCTTGCTACACTAGTCCCTAGTATGTTGCTTTCACCTCCATGATCAAAGTGTGGATCACTGCCTTACCCATGCTTTTCTCCACAGGAAGTGAAATGTAAGATGTTTCTTTTTTAAAGAAATGACTAGTTATTGGTGAAAATTTAATCAGTTGACTACAACTATAGCAAGGGCGTCTGGGAAATGTTTTCCACCGCTGGGTGGCCATGTGTCCAGATAAAACTTAGGAATGTGCTATTTCTAACAGAAAGAAGGGAGAATGGACATTGGGGAACACAATTCAGCCATTTAGAGCCATTTGTGCTGAGGGCTGTGGAGGAGTACTGAGGCCTTGCCTTTAAAAAGTTCACCATGAGATTGTGCAGGTAAAGCACTAGCAAAATGCCTGGCACTTGCCACTCAATAAATGACTAAATAAATGAATAATACATGCTCAGTAAATGCTAATCACCGTCATCACTGCTATTCTTCTTCTTCTTACTTTTTTCCCAAAGTTTCCTGGGAAGAGGCCACATGGTCCAGTGGAACAAACATAGGCTTGGGAGTCAGTATAAGCCTGTGTTTGAATCCTGAACCCACTACTTCTTACTGTGTGACCATTAGCCTGAGGTTTAACCTCTCTAAGACTCAGTTTCCTCATGTGTAACATGGGGGTAATGGTGGTGCACTTTACAGGGTTAATATATTTTTTAATTATATAATCATGTAAGTGTTTAGTACAATGCCTGCAAAGAGTATATGTCAGTAGATAATAGTTTTTGTTATTATCATCCTCATCATCAGGGAAAGATAATCACGTGTATCAATTAGGTATGAATAAGCTGCAGAATAACAGAACCTCATAACAATGGTGCCAACAGGTAGTTTATTTGGCTCCTGAATCCAGGGCAGGGCTGGAGTGGAGGCTCAGCCATGCCCCCAAGGACCCAGGCTCCTGCTCTCTTTCCTCTTCGCCGTCACTAGTGGGTTGGCTTTCCTCTATTTATGTGTCCCTCCTAGCCACCAGATGATGGCTGTACCACTAACGATGTGTGCATATTCCAAACAGGAAGTAGGGGGGAGGAAGTGAGAAAAAGAGGCTTGCCAGTCAAGTGTGTTCCTACTTACCAGGAAAACTAAAGCTTTCCCAGATGTAGAATCCCACAGACTTCCCTGAAGTCTCAGTGGCCAGAACGGTGTCCTATGGCTGCCCGTAAGTGTCAAGTAGCTAAGAGAAGGGATTGTGGACGGGGGTTGATTCAGCTATCAACAGTGACTCTTGCATATGTTAAACTGTGTTCCCCCTCCCCCCGCAAAATAAATTGGAGTCCTAACCCCCTGGTTTTTGTAAATGTGATCTTATTTGAAAATAGAGGCTTAGCAGATATAATTAATTGAGAGGAAAACATATTGAAGTAAAGTGGATCCTTATTCCAATATGACCAATGTCCATATAAGAAGAGAGACACACAGGGAAAAGATATCCATGTGACAGTGGAGGCCAAGATGGAAGAGATGCTACCACAAGCCAAGGAATGCCGAGAGTATCAGAAGCTGCAAAAAGCAAGGTAGATTCCTCTTCTAGAGACTTTGGAGGGAACATGGCCCTGCCAACACCTTGATTTCATTCCCCAGCCTCCAGAAGTATGAGAGAATACATTTCTGTTGTTTTAAGCCACCCAGTCTGTGGTATTTGTTACGGTACCCCTTAGGAAACAAATACAGTGAGGCTGCCACACCAAGTAAATAAATGGATGCATCACAATGTATCAAGTGCCAAAATCAAGGGTTGTGTTACACAGACTTGATTATGTCATTCATTCATTCATTCATTCATTCATTCATTCATTCATGCAACCCCTGCCTGACCTGCGTGGTTTGCCCAAGCTAATGTTGGGTCAGACTCCATGAACCCTTCATCTCAATAACTCCTGTTCTCATGGTCTCCAGGTCCCTTTGCTCAAGAGCAGAGATACTTGATCACACTGCTTGTGCTGCCTGTGTACTACTTAAGCCAACTTCGAGGGAGCACTCAGCCCCAACTGGCCTCTGTGTCTGCACCTGGTGGCACCACTGGACAAATGACTAGTGGTGGGTAAATGTGACCTGCAACCAAGAAGACCCAAGACACCGCAGCTGCAGGAACTGCCTTTGAGGAGCTGCTGAAGCACCAAGCTCAAAGAATGCGTGCTCAGAGCTAAGACAGGGAGAGTCAAGCCAGGATGAGTTGAGACAAAAGACAACCTTTTATGCAAGTAGGTAGATTCAAACCCTGGGTTGTTATGGCTTACCGAATGTCTTCCCAGCTCTGCAAAATCTCTTTAATGAGAAACAATGCTTCTTCCCCAGGTGGATCCCTTCTCTTTAAAATGTTTATTGAGCAAATATTGTGCATCTGGCCACGGGCAGGATTATACTGCTGCCTCACCACAAAAGGAAAGATGGGAAAATGTTATTTTAATCCACATTGTATAAACAGAGAAACAGAAGAAACTGCCCAAGGCCACAACCTGCACATGGCAAAGCTTGGACTCACACCCAGACCCATCTGGCCCTGGTTCCTGTCCCGGACCGCTGTACAATTCCGCCAACCGGAAATGGGGCTGAATCAGCTCAGGAAACCAGTTTCTTTGCTCAACCCTTGCGGAATTCAAATAAGGTAGTTCTACCATATTTCACACCAAAAAAAATATATTAATCCTCTCGTACTTAAGCTTGTTTTCCCATAATCTTTCTTAAAATATCATATATCTTCTGGTCTGTGTGAGCAGAAGACAAGCGAATGAACAAATAGAAACATGTTTTTAATAGAAAAAGACTGACTCTGATGGTGTTAAGATTCTTCATGTATTATTTTTAGGTTTAAAGATCAAAATACACATAATACAGTCAGATTTTAATCCAACTAGATTATCAGCAATATCGCTCCCTAGTTTGATTTGTAGAAGAACACAAATCTGCATGTTATAGCTTCCCGTATAGACATAAATGTTTCCAACCCCTGAATAAATTAAAGAGTTCAGAGAATTCTGCATTCAAATCCCTGTGTCAAGTGCAAAACCAATCTGGACTTAGGATGGGAGAGATTTTATTCAAAAAAACCACTGCAGTAGGGAGAACGCTTCAACTTCAGGAACTTCAAGTATCTCAAAATCAAACAGAAAAAGCCTTTGCTTTCATCGGGAGGGGTTACAGGGCTAGCGAGGAATTTGGAGGAGGCTGGCAAACTGTGAGGCTGAGCAGATGGCATGACCAAAACAGTTTAGCAAGATTTCTCTTTGTGGCCGGCCACTTGGGACAAGCTGTTCGGTACCTCGGTGCTTGCTTAAGCTTGGCAATGTGCCAAAGTTTAGGAGCCTGTAGGAAAGAGGAAAGTGTCTCTAAAGTTTGGACAAGCTGAGTCCATAGGTAATTTTGAGCATCCTGGTCATCCACTTCTGAACTGTGTGACCTTGGATAAGTCACTTTTCTGTTCTGAGGTTGGGCTTTCTTTTTTCAAAATGTGGACAATATCTGATCCCTACCTCACAGCATAGTGAGGATTGGATGAAGTCATTTGCAGAGAACCTTGGATCTCTATTCCCCCAGGACCTAGATGGGTACCCAGTGATGGAGTCAGTCCGTATCCACGTTAGCAGCTATCCTTATACACTTTCACCAGGAGGGCTGCAAGAGGTCACACACCCTGATGTTTGGAAAGTGCTTCTGAAACTGCAAGATGAGAGCGAGACTTTTCCTACACTCTGTGCTTGAGAACCCTTCCCCTCCCCACGTGACATCTCAAAGGCAAGCTTGGTAAATTTGTTCTCAGCCGCAAAGAAAATGGATTTGAAAGTTCAATAAAAAAGGAAATTTTCCTTTCTGTTGTTTTTCCATGCATCTGGTTAGGGGAAATAAATCCTTTTTATCAGCCAGGACATTCTTCAGATGCACGTTAAACTGTGATGCCAGAACTCAGCAAAATGCTCAACATCTGGAAACCTCCCAGACAGTCTTTGGTTCTTAAGAATAAGATCTAGAAGACAGAAAGGAGGAAGAGCAAGGAACTAGGTGTTTGAAGAAAGGGGAGCAGGGCTACCCATCTCTGTCCCCTTGCCCAGCAGATGGTCTGGCAGACGGTAGGTGAGGAGGTTCATTTGTCCACATGGCCTGTGAGCACCCACTATGTCAGGCATTTTACGTGAACCATTTCGTATATCTAATTCCAAGATCCCATACTGAGCTCAGGAGCCCCTCATGACCCAGCACTGCTCCCCTCTGATCTCATTTCCTCCCATGCTCCCCTTTGTCCCCTCTGGCTGCTCTGGCCACCTGGCCTGTTTCTCCACCAGGCAGGCACACTGCTGCCTGGGGCTGCTGCACTGGCTGGTCCCTTGGCCTGAAATTAGTTGCCCAACTCACTTGACTCAGGTCTCTACTCAAATATCCCCTCCCCAGAAAGGGCTTCCCACCCCCTTATGTGAAACAGCAGCATTCCTGTCCCTGTATCTTCTTGCTAGGATTCCTTTTCCTCATAGGACTTGTTGACACTTGAAATGATTTTTTAAATTCGTTTTCCAGCCTCTTGTCAAGCCCCCCTAGTATGTAAGCGTCATGATATCAGTGACACGGTCTCATTCGTCACCAGATCCTTACTACCTAGAATCGCGCCCGGCGCATAATAGGTGCTTGATCAATATTGTTCGATTATCTCCAGCCCAGGAAATAGAACTGTGGTCCCCATTTGACACATGAGGAGATAGAGGCTGAGAGAAATGAAGCCACTGGTCCAGGGTTGCACAGCTACAAAGAGGCCACCCAGGCTTTGAACCCGCATCCATCAGCTTCCTCTGCCACCCACTGCCTCCTTAGAAGTAATGCTGTTAAAAGTGACTCTGAGGGGCAGCCAGATGGCTCAGTTGGTTGGAGCACGAGCTCTGAACAACAGGGTTGCCGGTTCGATTCCCACATTGGCCAGTGAGCTGCGTCCTCCACAACTAGATTGAAGACAATGAGCTGCCGCTCAACTTCCGGAGGGTCAGCTGGATGGCTCAGTTGGTTAGAGTATCAGCTCTGAACAACAAGGTTCCCAGTTCAATGCCCACATGGGAAGGTGGGCTGCATACCCTGCAACTAAAGGTTAAAAATGGCAACTGGACTTTGAGCTGAGCTGCGCCCTCCACAACTAGATTGAAGGACACCGACTTGGAGCTGATGGCCCTGGAGAAACACACTGTTCCCCAATATACCCCAATAAAAATTTTTTTTAAAGTGACTCTGTCCCTTAGGACAGCCCCTTAGGACGAGAGCTCAGCCTAAACACTGCAGCGTGGCCGCATGGATGGGACCATGAACTCCAGGTCATCACACTGCCAGCGACGTACAGAACCCCAGCCCCACTCATCCAGGATCTGTTATCAGAAAACCCATTCTTTAAGTTCCAATGCACTGAGGCTCACTGGGGTTTTTGGCCATGCACTCAAAATTATTTATTTGAAGCAGCTGATATTGGGAACACTTATGAAGACTATGTCCAACTTAATAGCCTCTTAAAGAGACAGGCAATGATCCATATGACCCCTGGTCTTTCCTAAATATTAACTCAACTAGCCAAAATACTCCTTCACTGTCCATCTCTATTAGAAGTCCAGGTGTAGCTGAGATGAAGAAGAGCCTTCGGCTGTGCCAGGCCCTGAGTAGACCCCATAAACCCCAAGAAGGCAGCATGGAACCTGGCAGAAAAACTCAGCTTCTAGAGCCAAATGAATGTTACAGCCTCCCTCCCACTTACCACCTGCAAACTTAATGGGAAGAGGGGTGTGATTAACCTCTCTGAGCCTCCTTGTCAGCATCTGCAAAATGGAGACATAACAGCGGTACCGGAGTCCGTGGGTTATGACGGAGAATAAACAAAATTATTCTGCATGCAGAGTGCTTGTCACAGCCCTACACACACAGCCAGGGTTTAATAAATGGTTGTTGATGCATTTCTCTTCATTGCACCTGTTTCCCTGAAACAAGTTGCCCCAGAGTGGGGCTTTTATTAGCTTTTTAATAAAGACGATACGCGATTACCTCCAGACCAGAGTGTACTTGGTCATTTATTGAAAAAGTCACCATGAATCGCCTGCCTTGTGCCAGGCTCTGTGCTCAGCTCTAAAAGAGACAGAGACGAATAAGACATGAATCTCCAAGAACAAGTCCTTGGTGAATATGTCTGTGCAGGTACTACTGCATTTGCCTTCCAAATTGAGTTTGTTTCCTCATGTTTAATTAGCATCATTTCTTCTCTGTGCTTAGCAATTGGTTCAATGGATTGTTAGAACCATGAATAACTATGGGGATAAAAGTGCTTTTGGAGTTTGAACTTTAGCACATTCTTAACTGTTTTATTCATTCAATGGCTAGGTATTGGGCATTCCCTATGTTCCAGGCACTGTTTTAAGTGCCAGGATATGAGTGAACAAAGCAGAGTTCCCGCCTTCATGGAGCTCGTATCTAGTCGGGAGATGCTGGTTTTAAGACATGTCTTCAAATGTTTTGATCCTTTTCCCATCAAGATGTGAGGTCTATATCCCTCACCTTGAACCTGGTTCAGCCTTAATGATTGGTTGGTCAACAGAGCAAAGAGAATGTGATACAATGTGAGGTCCAGGCTGGGTCATTGATATCTGGATGATGTATTACAGAATTGTACACTTGAAACCTCTGTAATTTTACTAACCATGGTCACCCTTACAAATTTTAATTTAAAAAAACAAAAAAACAAAGCCCATTCAGCTTCTTCCTGGTTCACTGGAACACTTGTGCTAGAGTCGCCATGCAAGAAGTCTGATCATCCCGAGGCAGCCATGCTGTGAGAAAGCCCCAACTGGCCCACATGGAGACGTCCTGAGTCTGCAGGAAAAGACAGAGATGCCAGACCAGGACCCAGCTGCTCCAGTGCCCTGCTGCCCCAGCCACCATCTGACTTCAACCACATGAGACCCGAAGCTAGAATCACCCAGCTGAGCCTTTCCTAAATTCCTGATCCACAGAAACTATGAGAGATAATAAAATGACTGGTGCTGTTTTATGACACTAAGTCTTGAAGTGGTTTGTGATGTATAAATAGACAACCAGAATAGGAACAAAACAATAAACAAATAAATAAAAACTTGGATCAGGTAGTGATAAAAACTACTAAGAAAAGGAAAGCAGGGCAAGAGAATACATTGATGGAGTGTGATCAGGGGCGAGCTCTTCAGGGGGTGACAATTGCACAGAGACCTAAGGGAAGGAGCCTCATGACTATTTACAGGAAGAGCATAGCAGAGAAAAGAACAGCAAGTACAAAGGCCCTGAGGCAGGAGTGTGCTTGACATGTTCAAGGTCAAACAAGAAAGAAAACATGGCTGGGACACATAAGGGAAGGAGGGAATAGAGCGAGGTGAGAGCAGAGAGGCAGCCAGGAGCCTGATCATATGGGGCCTTAGGAGTTGGCCTCATCGTGATAAAAGTTAACACCACAAAGAACTTTCTTACAAAGCATCGGGCATTATTCTAAGCACTTTACATATATTAACTCATTTAATGTCACAGGATCCATTATTATTGTTGTTGTTGCTGTTGTTGTTATTATCAACAACCCCATTTTACAGATATGGAAACTGAGTCACAGAAAGCTAAGGAGAGAGGAGTTTGTGGATTTGGGACATAGGTTCAAATTGACAGGACCTGCTGATGGATAGAAGTGAGGCGTGAAAGGAAAAGAATCAAGGCTAACAGTGTTTTAACATGAACAACTGGGTAAGCAGTGATGCATTTGATGAGAAGGAAAACTTTGAGGAAGGGGCAGACACTAGGGCAATATCTAAATCTTCGGCATTCCCACATTGACCCACCAATCCCCAGCCCAGTGCCTAACACATCAAAGCTACTGATCAATAATGTTTGGACAACTGGTCTACCAGTGTCCAGTTGACCATGCCAGAACCTATTCTATGCAAAGATTAAAAAGCACAACTTCCCTTTTAAATGATCAAAGACTACCTAAAAACCCTTCTTTGTCATTTTTATCACACCCTCTCCTGGGGACTACCCGAATGATTTTTATCACACCCTTTTTCCTGTGACTACCTTTTAAGAGCAGGGGAAGAAGGCAGGAGTCTGGTGGAGGGCTTGAATACTTGAAAAGGCGAGGGAACCACCAGAAGTTCGCTGGACACACTCAAAGGCCTCCTGACCTCTTGTAGACCTCGAGGGTTGTGCATAGCACCAAAGCAGAAATGACTGCCTTTGATTGAGTGGCTACCATGCTGTGGGTCCCATACTAAGTACTCGTCATACTTTATCTCATTTGACCCCAACAAGGCTGTGTGAGGACAGTACTATTACCCCCTAACAAGAAATACAACTGCTCCCAGAGAGAAAATAACTTGCCGAATGTCTCACCACTTATAAGTGGCATAGGTAGTATTTAACTCAAGGTTGATTCGAAAGCTGGTGCCTTTCCCACCTTGCCACTCTGTGAAATAAACTGCAAGGTACAATGAGCACCACAAGGGGTCATATAAACAACGTCCTCCATCTGGGTCCTCCCTTCTGGGGACTTCAGGCTCATGACTTTCCTTTCATGTGCCTCAGTTTCCTCACCTTTAAATAAAGAAGGATGTTAATCATAGGACTCAACCTCATCGTGTTTTCTATACTTGATCTTAGCCAAAAGGCCGAGAAGCGATCTCATCGTGTTTTCTAAGGATGTAAAAACCAAGATGTTGGTAGCTGTCCTTTTCACAGTCCAATAGTTATTGCAGGTGTCTTAGAGGAGTGAGAAGCAGTGTGCCATGGACTGAATTATGCCTCCTCTGCAATTCATATATTGAAACCCTAACCCCCAATGTGATTATATTTGGAGATGGGGCCTTCTGGAGGTAATACAGGTTAAATGAGGCATTAGGATGGGGCACTGATCCAATAGGATTGGTGTCCTTATTAGAAGGGACGCCAGAGAGAGCACTCTCCCCCACCCCTCACATGCTCAGAGAAAAATCCATGAGCAGCTGTCCACAAGCCAGGAAGAGAGCCTACACCAGGAACAGAATCAGCCAGCACCTTCATCTTGGACTTCCCAGCCTCCAAGAACTGTGAGAAATACATTCCTGTTGTTTAGGCCACACAGCCTGTGGTATTTTGTTATGGCAGCCCGAGCCAACTAAGACGCGGTTCCATGCTGTGCTTCCTCTCTCACTGCCCAGACTTTCCTGACAGGCCTGCCTGCCTCCCACTCTCCCAGGGCCCTCCTCCTCTGGATACACATGTATTGACTCTGGTCCCAGTAAATGCAAAGCAGACAGCTCTGGAATTCTAAAGAGTCTGCCGACTACAGCCTCTTATTTTAATGATTCTAATTTATCTGCAGCATTATCAATAGTAAGTCAAACTAAAGAATTAAAACGACTTTCCCTGCGGCTGTATCCTATTCTGTTGGAAAAGACAACCTTCTTCTGAAGGCTGTGCTGAGGTTCGCCAGCCACGTCGGTCTGCCACCAGGGAGCAGGTTCCTGGGAAAGGTGTGCTGAGCGGGTTTCCTCCATGGAGAAAAACGTTTTCCATTTGTGCCTAGTGTTCATTGCATGCTTGGCACGCATTATACACAGTTCTAGGGACACCGCATGTAATACAGTGTTTTATTTGATTTGAGCCTATGGAGTAGGAATGAGTATGACCCCATTTTGCTGATGAGGAAACTGAGGCACAGAGGGGTGCCATGACCTGTTCACAGTCACAGAGCTGGGACGTGAACCCAGACCTCCCCAGCCCCAGTTCCACATCCTCTCCCACGAAATGGTCTCTCTGGTCTGCGGTGGCAGGCTGGTGTTCTGGCAAAAGCTCAGGCTTTGGAGTCAGAAGCCTGGGTCTGAGTCCCTTTTCTACCTTTAAGGATGAGTAGGCACTCAGGGATTACGGAATCTTGCTAAACTTCCTCTCCCATCTTTAGAAGGAGCGGCTCATAATGCGTACAGCACGCCATCTCCACAGCTCCAGAGAGAACCATACACAAAGCGCACAGAAACAGCGCCCTCTGGACGTAAACTGTGGGATGACTGCATCCCTCAAGGAGATGTAGGGAAATTTTGAATTAATAGGTGCAGAGCACATAGCAAAATGTCTGTCACATAATCAATAATCACAATTATTATTACCAATGTATTAGGGTGCTTCTGTGTGTTCTCACCGGTATTCATGAGCTGAACTTGAGATGGAATAAAAATGGCATTGACTGCACTGCTTCCTACTCAGCCAGTTGAATAATTGTAAATGATGGTCAATAGAGTGAAATGCTTTTGAAACCATGAGAACCCAGAGGCACATCATGCAGCCTGATGGCCTCATTTGGAAAATGAAGAGGGTAGGGTCAGAGAGGCTGTAGATTTGTTGGAGGCCATGTGACCACCTTGCGGCAGAATCAGGGTGAGAAGTCAGGTATTTCAACACCCAAGATGGGCTCATCCCTTACCACCTCCCTTCCTTAACTTCCTTCCCAGGAGAAAAACGCCACTGGCCTGTGTGTCGTGCTCTGCAGTTGAAACAGTGCTTTCATGGAAGTTACCGCTCTTTGGTCCCTGTTGCAGGTGGAACTGTGCCCCAAAAGAAGACATGTTGCAGTCCTAACCCCCAGTACCTGTGATTGTGACCATATTCGGTGAAGAGAGACAGGCAGGGACACACAGGGAGAAGATGGCCATGTGACAACAGAGGCAGAGATTGGGGGCTGAGGGGGGTGTCTACCCACCAAGAACTGCCAGCAACACCAGAAGCTAAGAGAAAGGCATGGAACAGAGTCTCCCCTGAGAACCTGCAGCGAGAGAACACAGCTATGCTGACCCTTTGATTTCTGACTTCCAGCCTCCAAACAGTGAGAGAGAAACTTTTCATTGTTTGCAACCACCTAGTTTGTGGTACTTTGTAACAGCAGCCCTGGCAAACTAGTACCATCCTCAAAGCAGACATTGGAGGTGACACCCTCCCTCCTTGCAAGCAGGAGCCAGAGCTCGGAGGCACGAGAAACGGTTAGGCCATCGCGAAACTCTCCTCCCTCATGTTGCTCCCTCAGCGCTCGTCAGCCACACTGGCCGTGTTTCTCTTCCCAAACTCGCCGGGGCTGTGGTACTTGTCCATCTTGCTGGGAACACTGTCCCCCAGAACTGTAAGTCCCTGCCTCCTCCCCCCACCCAGGTCTTCACTCAACCATCCTCAAAGTTCTCCCCGGCTCACACACCTGAGTCCCACGTCTGCACGCATTGCTCTTCCTACTTCTCCATCCCTGGCACCGGCCCCTGCAATGATCTTGCTTATTGCTTGTTCACGGGCTGAGTGTCTCTCCCGACCGTTTCCCGCTTGAGGAGCTGGAACTACATCAGCCACGTTCCTTGCCTTCTCGGACGTGGGCACATCATTGAAGTTCAACACACATCCAGGAATAGGTGGGAAAGAGCAGATGCTTTGAGATCAAACCTGCATTCACAATTCATCCCTGTCTTTGTCAGTTTGGGGACCTTATTCGTGTTATGAAACCTCCCTCGTGCTCAGTTTCCTCATCCGTCAAACAGGGACAAAAAGAGCCCATATCTACTGAGTTTTTCTTTGTGCCAGTTGCTGTTCTCAGGACTTGAAAAGCACTAACTCATTTCAACCTTGCAAAAAAAAAAAAAAATCCCTCTACTGGAGGGATGGTTCTTATGCCCATTTTATAGCAGAGGAAATGGACAGAGGCGACGCCCGACATTCACTCGGCCACGTGGGATTTCACTTGTTTTTGTTTGACCAGAGTGCCTGCACGTGAGTGTCCTGCTTCACTCTTGTAATGAGGCCCCCAAAGGTTTGTGTCTTGTTAGTTGGTGGTAAGGACTAGAAACCACACTGTACTTTGAGTGGAGTGGCCCCTGGCATATAATTAGTGCTCGAGGAATAGAAGCTGTGTTGGTTTTGTTGTAACCCTTCCTATAACACCCAAATCCATTTTTTTTTTTCATTCTGGTTTGCTACCTCTTTACAGAATGATCTGTCATTTATTCTATTCTACACTCCAGCCAGAGAAGTCAGCGGGTAACTTCTCAGTTCCATAATTTGGCCCAGGGGGGCCTGGGAGGGCTTACTCTGGGCTCGACAGAGCTCAGTTCCATTCAACAAACACTGTCTGAGCATCGAACCATGTCCCAGGCACCACAACAACCAGGACACAGGTTACAGGGCTGCGACCTCCTTCCCATCCTCCCAGCTTCTCTTGCCAACCCAGGTCAGCACCAGAAGAGGGAAAAGCCCCATCGTGAAAGCCCGGGCACACACACCACACCTCTGGGGATAAGTCACTTCGTGGCAGGAGGAGCAAGTTCTGGTCTGGAGCCGGAAGGCTCGGACTCCAACCTCCAGGAGATACGGTGGGATCATAGAAAACCACTGGCTTCACAACTTCTGCTTGTGTGTCTCTGGCAACTTTGAGAAGCATGTGAGCAAATCCAGGCCAGCCTCCTGGGGGAGGAAAGGCAGCGGTCCAGCCGATAGCTGGTCAACCCCTAGAAACACAGCCACCCAGCTGACCAACATGAGTGTACCCAGCCAGGACTAGCAGAAATCAAGCATCCACTGAGTCCCAGCCTCAAATGCCACCCACAGAATTGTGAACTAATAAATGGCTGTGTTTTACATCACTAAGTATGGGGATAACCTGTTACACAGCAAGGACTAAATGACAAGACATGGTACCCCCAAATCATCAGGGTTTTAGGTTCTAAATGAGGCTGCTGATCAGGGTCTGCCTGCCATGAGAAAGGTTCCCTGCCATCGGTGGGTGTGGGGGAGTCACAGGTCTCCCATGGCACCCTTCCCCTGGCTGGCCTGTCTGAACCTTCGGAAGTGGCAAGAATATTCTGTGTTTTTTGTTTCTACAACCCACTACAACCCTGGGTCAGTTTTGCTTTTGTCCCTCCCTCTTGCTATTTCCCATTCTCACACAGACAGATCAGAAAGGAAAAATGATTCATTTCCGCAAGTCAGCTAAGTGCTAGGCTGCTTCTCTGTCTGAAAGGCATGCAGCCTGGGACCTACTGCGGGAAGCAGCCCCGTCCGCACTTACAAACATCAGGATTTGGGAGTTGAGGAGACTTTATAGGACACTCTAGTGGTGTGATGGAGGCTGCAGTGAAGCCACCAGGCTCAGAAACTGCACCCTCCTCCCTCCGTAACATGCCAAGCTGATGCCTGAAATTCTGCCACTCAGTCCCTTCATTTTGTGTAATGGTAAATGCTCCGACATTAACATGTCTCGAGTCTGTATAACAAAGCCAGTATCAACAAACTTTAAAGGCGATTTGCAGGGAGATGTTTGCAAAGCACATGACGGACAAAAGATGAGTGTCCAGAACATAGAAAGAATTTCGATAAGTCAATAAAAACAACAACAAAAACAATGCAGAACAATGATAGATGAAGGTCATCAAAAGACAACTCACAGACGTGTTCACCTGAATGGTCAATAAAGGTATACGACAAGAAACGATTATAAGACGTCAACTCACACACATCCCCCTCCCCCACCCCAGGCACAAATCATTGCAGGGGGAGCATAAATTGGCACAGCCATGTTGGGGAGAATTCAGTGACACCTAGTAAATTTGAAGATGTACATACCCTAAGACCAAGCCATCCCACATCCCAGATCTAAAACAAAACTCCTCTCACACGTGTGCACAGACGACATGCCCAGGGGTGTTCACTGCGGCCTTGTTTATAACGGCAAAACATGGCACACAACATGCCTATCCATATAGAGGGGAAATAATAAATAAATTATGGTATATTCATACAATGGAATCCTATACCGATCTTAAATGAGTGAACTAAATTTGCATGTATCATCATGAATAAAATATGTTGATGTAAAAAGCAGATTGCAGAAGGTTAGGTAAAGTATTCAATTTACGTAAAATGTTAAAACCCCAGAACAATCTCAGATGCATGTATAAAGGTATCAAACCCTGGAATGGAGGACTACCTACCAAAGTCAGGCTAGGGTCACCTCTTGGGAGGCAGGAAGGGGACAGGGATGTGGGAGATAAACAAGAGGGCCTCTGACAGTATCGAGAGCGTTTGATTTCTTTAGAAAAATTACAGAACCGAGGAAAATAGGCAAAATGCTAACACTTATCAAATGGGGTGAGGGATATACAGCTGTTTTGTAATTTTCTTCTCAATACTTTTTCTTCATTTATTTGTTCGTTCATTCATTCCACACGTATATTTATTGAGTACCTGCTGTGTACCAGGCACTGTTCTGGGTGCTGAGGGCACGGCTGTGAGCAAGACAAAAGCCTTTATCTGGAGCTGACCTTAGTGGAGACAGGCAGACAATACATAAATGAGGAAAACACATGAAAGTGTTAGATGATAAGATTAGAGGGAGAGAAATAAGCAAAGAAGGTCCATACAGAGTAGAGGTGTCAGAAAAAGGGGGGCAGAGGGTTTAAATTGGGAAGCCAGGAAAGATTTGCATAAAAAGGAGACATAAGAGCCCAACCTGCAGGGGAGGACCAGGGAAAGAACTTCAGGCAGAAGAAAAGCAGCTGTGACGGCTCAAAGGTGGGAGAGGGCCTGTGGGTTCTCAGAGCAGAGGAAGAGGCAGGAGATGAGGCCCAAACGCTAATGGGGCAATGGGGCATCTTTGAACTATTTCATAACTTTCGACAGAGAAAGGAGGAAAGGGATGGAGAGAGAGAGAGAGAGAGAGAGAGATTTCCAAATTATGTCTAGTTGAGTTCAAATACAACCATTTAAAATTTGATGAACTCTTCAAAGTTTTGAATGTACCACTGAGCACAGTGACGTTTCGAGAGGGGGACAGAACAGCAGTTCCCAGTTTGCTGCACACTGGCGTTACCTGGGGCACTCACAACGTCTGCAGGCCCAGGTGCCACTCAGGCCACGTGAATCAGAATATCTGGAGCTGCAGACAAGCGTGAGTATATGTTAAAGACCCCTGGGTGATCCCAGGTGCAGCAAAGTTGGGGGGCCACGGGGACAGAGCACGCAGGGTGTCCCTCACCTACTTGACTATGGCGCCTTCTTGTTTTCGTTTTATTTTTCACAGATCAAATCACAGGACTAGGTTTCCCCACAGAACATGGGTTTGTAAAATGGGACTCAGTTGTTTTGGTTTTTGTTTATTTTAAAGACTTTGTGGGATTTGGGGTTTTTTTGTTTTGTTTTTGGGTTTTTTTAAGGACAGCATATTCCCAGTCGTTAAATAAAATACAGGGGAAGCGAAAACAGTGCCTGGCACATTATAAAATCTCATAAATAAGTATTACTATTATTGTTGTTATTGTTGTTGTTCATACCTTAGCATGAAGAAGTTTATCAGCTCTGATCCTGAGAACAGGTCTTGATTAGGATATCAGAACATTTATTAAGAACATTTAGTAGAGTCTTAGAATACGCCAGGAACTTTATATGTTTGCAGGCCAAAATGCCCTGATTTTGAAGATGAGACGCAGGCTCAGAAAGGTGAAGCAACCAGCCCAAGGTCACACAGCTAGTTAGTGGCAGAACCAAGACTACGCACATGGCTCTCGCCCACCACTAAAATTCATCCTGACTTTATAAGATCGCTGTTCTTCCCTGATATGTAAAGGTCATTTCAAATTTTATTTTTGTATAAAAGGACACAGACATGAGCACATCAGATGCTTTCCCTGGCTCCCTTGGCGGAACTAAGCTCTCCTTCTCTGGGCTTCCATGAGCCTTTGTACACCCCTCCATTGGCGCTCTTAGCATATGCTTTACAGCTGGAGTTAGGATTCAGGGTAAAGTCAGGGAATGAGGCCGCCTCCCACGTACTCCTCCGAAGGAAACAACCCTGAACTGTATGACACATGGGCTGTGGGGTGGCTGGGAATGCTACACACCTTCATGAAGAGGATGGACAGCAACAAGGCAGTGAGTCCATCCTCGTGGGTAACAGGGGGAGTCTGAAGGAAAACCGCTAGGGTTCCAGTCTAGAGTCTGGCTCCTGTTCGCTGTGTGACTTTGGGTGACTTTTGGGACCTCTCTGTGCCTCCATTTTCTTATCTGGAAATCTGGTGATAGAGTGAGTACCTTTCACACAGGGGGGAAAGGATAAAATGAATTAGCATACACAAAATTCCTGGAACACTGTCCAGCATACAGTAAGCACTCAATAAATCTTAGCCATTAGTGTCATGTCATAGTTGAAAACCAAGCAGCCTGAATCCACAGAGACAGAACACAGAGTTGTGGTTGCCAGAGGCTGGTGGGAGGGGGACAAACGGGCAGTAACTGCTTGGTGGGTACAGACTTTCCTTTTGAGATGTTAAAATGTTTGGGAACTAAATAGAGATGGTAGTTGCACAACTTGTGAATACATTAAATGTCACTGAAATATTCTCTACAAAATGGCTAATTTTATGTCATGTGAATGTCACCTCAATTGAAAAAAAAAGAAAAACTGGCCAACCCGTATTCCTGTCCCACTTCACCATCTCTGAGCCAAATCTCTATTTCCTCATCTGTCAGAAGTAATGATAACATTGTGCCCACCGGTCACATGGGAGAGCTAAATTAGGTGATTATGTAAATTAGACCATGCATATAAAGCTCTTGGCACAGAGTGAATGCTGAAGAAATGACACCGATTATTCTTTGAGTTTCAGGCCTGGAGTCGTAAGGACTTTGGAAGTGACCATCTCTGCCTTTTCATGGACTAGATGGAGACCTGCCACCCCATGTGACTGGACTGGTGAGCCCATGCAGGTCCTGTAAAAATGAAGTGTGGAGTGTCCATTCTCCCAAGATCGACCTGCCGAGATTCCCCTGGAAACTCCCTTCTCTGCAAGTCAAAAGTTCTCGCCCTTAGCCTTGTAGAATGAGCAGTAAGTTACCTAGCAAATATTTGAAAGAAACCTGTCAATTACAACCAAACATATTGCTAAATAAAGGGATTTCTGTCCACGGTTACTCAGAGCCCAGGAAGCTGCTCCGACCCCAACATAAAGTCGCTGCTCCCACAGGACGTTTGATGGAAGCCATTGGCAGGAAGGAATTTCTTGAATACTGTGTTCAGTTTTGTTTGGAAAGGAGTCACCCAAGAATTTCTATAACACCTGTTCTGGCTTCAGGGTGGGGGGGCGGCTTTAATTAAAGGGACAAATGTCTACACTGCCTTTCTAATCATCTGGCCAAATTGCAACAGAAGGAGGAAAAGAAAACATACAGAGAGATTTATGAGATATCAATCATAAAACCAACCAAAAAAGACAGAAATACAAATGGAAGACCAATGATTCTATCCAAGGATTCTGAATTGAGCCCACACCCCCACTGTCTCATTTTGTACCAACTACACAAACAAATGTTTTAGCACTAAAAACGGAAGTGCAAACCCTCATTGGCCTGCTGCTTTGCCCACACTTCCTGCTGCCACATTGATGCTGGTGACCTTAAAGCCACCAGCCACGAAAGAAACAAGGTCAAGGAGAACACCAGAAAGTGTCATGAAACCGTTCTTACTCATCTACTACGTATCAGGAGACATGCTAGAAAAGTTGGCATTTATTAATTCACTTAACCCTGTGAGGAAGAACTTACTAGCCAGTTTTGTGGGGGTTTTTAACCAACAGCAATCCCTCTCCTGGGTATCTACCCCAAAAATCTGAAAACATTTAGAGATAAAGACACGTGTGCTCCAATGTTCATTGCAGCTTTGTTTACAGTGGCCAAGACATGGAAACAACCAAAATATCCTTTGATAGATGAATGGATGAAGAAGTTGTGGTATATATACACAATGGAATACTATTCGGCGGTAAGAAAAGATGATATAGGAACATTTGTGACAACATGGATGGATCTTGAGAGAGTAATGCTAAGCGAAATAAGTCAGACAGAAAAAGCAGAGAACCATGTGATTTCACTGATATGTGGTATATAAACCAAAAGCAACAAAAGAACAAGACAAACAAATGAGAAACAGAAACTCATAGACACAGACAATGGTTTGGTGGTTGCCAGAGGGTAAGGGGGGTGGGGGTGGGGGGTGGGAGATGAGGGTAAGGGGATCAAATATATGGTGATGGAAGGAGAACTGACTCTGGGTGATGAACACACAATGGGATTTATAGATGATGTAATACAGAATTGTACACCTGAAATCTATGTAATTTTACTAACAATTGTCACCTCAATAAATTTAATATTAAAAAAAAAAAAGAAAAGAAAACAAGCTCAAAGCTGATGGTCAGGTCTGGCCATGCCGGCGTCGTCACACCGGGCCTGGGCTTGGTTTCGTGATCTGCAGCTGATGTTAGCAAATTCTTAACTTTTGAACAAGAAGCCTGCACTTTTCCTTTTCCATGGGGTCCTGAAAATTATGTATTGGGTCCTGCCAATGACCCTGGGGACGTTTCCACAGGTCCACATTCTCCTGATGCATCTCCAGCAGCAAGAGAACCGATCCCTGCGGTTCCTACTCTGTCTCCTGTATCAGATACAGGCTTGCGGTGAGGATGAAGGGAGATGACGCATTGACATCAACGGCCTGATGGTTTACAGTATGGCGGGCACTCAGGAGTGGCTCGAGACCAAGGGTACAGCCCACATGCCAAATCGGGCTTGCTCCCTGAGGTTTACCACCCACAAGCTAAGAATGCGCTTTACCACTTTAAACAATCGAGGGGAAAAGAATTAATAATATTGTGAGGCACATGAACATGACCTGCACTTCAAAGCTCAGTGTCCATAAAGGAAGTTTATGGGACTTTCTTACCGAGACACGGCCACGCCTGCTTATTTACGTATTATCTGTGGCTGCCTCCACTACAACGACACGTTGAGTAGTTGCAACAGAGACCAAATGCCCCAAAAGCCTCAATATTTATTATCTTACCCTGTATAGAAAAAGTTTGTCAACCCATGCTCCAGATGTTTGATGAGTGAATGAATGAATGAATGAATGAACAAATGGTTTTAGAATATGACTGTTCATATCATACAATGCCAGCACAACTTAATAAAAAATCCATAACTCAGTAATAGCACCCAGTGCCTCAGAATTACCCGAATGTTTTAGAAAGCATAACATTTAAATTCCAGATCTCTTTAGTTTCCCATCTATGGTTGATTGACTGCACATAGAGCCTCCATTTTCTCTCTCTCCATAGCTGTGCCCCTGGCCATGCGACTTTGCAGCTCCTCCCACTAAGAGGTGGAGTCTATTTCCCTACCCTCTAAATCTGGGCTGGGCTTCTGACTTCCTTTAACCAACAGAAGTGGCAGAAGGGATGGGGTTGCAGTCTTGAGCCTAAGCTGCAAGAAGCCTCGTGGACTTCCACTTGCCCTCTTGGGACCCTGTTTGAAAAGGCTCCTTGAAGACAAGGCTGGGCTCGCCTGCTGTAGAATGAGAGGTCACATGGAACAGAGAAGAGGCAGCTCAGCTGTCCCTGTTGAGGACCCAGACAGTGAGAGCCCACCAACATCAGCAAAACCACCTCATCGGCCTGTGGTGGACCACAGACATGGACGTGAGCCTCACCAAGCCAAGACCAGATCTGCGGAACCTCCAAGTCAATCCATAGACCCATGAGCAAAAGTAAGTGTTTACTGTGGAATGCTACTGTGGCTTCAGGACTGTGTGTTATGCAGCGTTATTGTGGCAGGAGGTGACTGATACACCATCCCTCTTCTGTCCACCCACCTGCACTTCCCTTCTCCACTATCATCTGCGGAAGACCAGTAGTAATCAACATTTATCAAACCATATTAATAATGGCAGTAAGAAGAACGGCCTGGGACATATACTGTGCACCAGAAGTTTGTTCTGAATCTTCTCATTTAATCCCCACATCAGTCTTGGCAGTTATGTATGGCAGGCAGCTCTGAGATGGCTCCCAGTGGTGTCTGCTTCATGCCTTTACGTAAACCCCTCCTCTGGAGTGTAAGCCAGACCCTGTGACTCACTTCTAATGCACACAGTACTGCAAAGATAAGGGGATGTCACTTATGAGATTAGGTTACAAAAACACTAAGACTTCCGTCTTACTTACCTGCTCCTGATCGCACTAGCTCACTCTGATGGAAGCAGCTGCCATGTTTTGAGCTGCCCTATGGAGAATCCCACATGGGAAGGAAGTGAGGGAGGCCTCCAACCAACAGCCAGTGGGAAACTGAGGCTTTCCATCCAACAACCCATGAGAAACTGAATCCTCCCGACACCAGTTGAATGAGCAAATAAGTGGATCCTCCATCAGTCCAGTCTTGAGATGGCTGCAACCTCTGCTGACACCTTAATTACAACCTCATGAGAAATTCGGAGACAAAGGACCCTTCAAAGCCGTGCCCAGATCCCTGACTCATAGAAACTGCGAAATAGGAAACGTTTGTTGTTTCAACTCTAAATTTGGGTGTAATTTGTTACGCAGCCGTAGATAACTAACCCAAGAAAACAGGGGCCAGTTTTACAGATGAGAAAGCTAAAGCTTAGAGGATTTAAGCAAACCTGCCTACATTACACAGCCGACTCCAGAGGCCACGTTCATGCCCACTGTGGGCTGCCCGCTGCTTCCAGAGACCTGAATTTTATTTCCCTTTCCTTCACCAGCCCTTACGCCACTCACCCTCACTTCCTGGTCTTCAGGCTGCTGGCCTCACTCCTCTTCCTGGTCTCATTCCTTCTCTGACCCCTGTTTTCTTTTTGTTTGTTCATTTGCTTTTTGTCTTCAGTGGGGTCCTTGCCTCCACCTTTCCCTTCTTTCCTCCCTTGCCTTCCTTTTTCCGGACCCTCATAACCTAAAGCACGATGTTTACAGAAAAGACAACCTCCACTAAGGCTTTCCATTGCTGATGCTCAAAAACCTCAACCTAGAATGACAACTAAATGGCAGCTTAGAAGTCACCTGGCCAAGCACCCTCTTCTCCGCAGTTCACCTGGGGGAAAACTTTTGCTACCTGATGTCATATCATTTTGTTATTTATTAACTTTTGCCCCCAATATCTGTAAGCTCCAAGAAGGCAAAGACCTTGACTTGCTCACCACTCCTTTCTCCAGGCTTAAAGTAGATCTCCCCCCATAGTAGGCAGGGAAAACGATTTTCTGAATGAATGAATATTAAATAAGAAAGAGGAGGAGAGATAAAGAGGGAGAAAAAATGGTTACAATTTAATGGCTACCTTCTGTGTGCCCAGCATGTCACCAATATGACCTTATATAACATCATAACCACTTTATAATTTCCCATTTTGTAGGTGAGAAAAATGGAGGCTCAGAGAAGTAAATTAGTTTACCCAAAGTACCTCAGCTAATAAATGACAGAAAAAGGATTTGAAGCCAGGTGTCCCTGGCCTCAGAGCCTGTTCTCTTTGCTCCACATCCCACTGCTGTCACCCGATGGCTTTGGAGATGGCACCTCAAACCCTCGCCCTAGAATCTACATCTCCTATACCTGGGTTCTCAGCGAGGGGCCTGAGTGGCCATAATTCACACCTTGGTCCGTGCCCAACACCTTTGGCGGCATGGGTAAGAGATCTGCAACCCTTGGCAGCACCCCTCGCTGATAACAAACAAGAAAATCTTGTGGGGATATAGCAGAGAGATTAAGGAGTTCTAGGAACTGGCATGGAATCCAGCTGTCCCAGTTACTAACTATATGAACTTGAACAAGTTACCTGACGTTTCTATGCCTCCATTTCTTCATATGGAAAGTAGGGGTGATACACACACTTAAACTCATAGGGTTGCTGTGAGAATTAAAGGAGCTAATACCCATGAAATGCCCCAAAGAGGCTGACACATAGTAAGTGCTCAATAAAATTAAGCCACAAGAATTATTCTAGTTGATCTTTGAACACCAGCCTCACGATCCAGATCCTTTTTAAGGATCTACAAACTGTCTCAGAAAATGCAAGTGATTTACCCAGATTATACAACAAATCCAGAAGAAATGAAACACCACACCCCCCACCCCATTCTGTCCACCTCATCCCAGACCCCATATGGTTCCTCCAACAGCTCGTGCCCACCCCCCGAACTCGTCCCATGTCTCTGACCTAATAAGATAGCCTCACATTCCCAAGCTATACTGAGCCATCCTCAAGGTCACAGCCAAGAGTTTTTATGGGTTGTTCAGTCTGCACTTCTGAAATGAGCCTTTCTCTCAGAGAGGGGAGTGGCAGCCAGAAGATGGAGCCCCGATGATGGGGGGAACCTGAGCAGGAGGCAAAAGAAAAACAATAAGAGAGCTTCACGCAGGGCCCCTGTCCGTCTCTGTGACGCTCAGCACACCCATTCCCCAGCAAGAGACTTATTAGCTACAGAACGAAATGGGGAGCCCACAGTAACGAGTCTTTAATTACGAAACTCTTTTACCTTATTGCTTTTGTGTGGCCCCGATGAAAATGAGCAGTGGCAGTTTCTATTAGAAATGTTAATTACTTTCCTGGGTAATTAGACTCGCTGGGTACCGTGAGCACCTGACCTTACTTCATAACAGCAGAGATGGGAGGATGGGAAAAAAATTGGCTGGGGGTGAGGGGGTGGGTAGAAGAGAAAAGGAGAGCATTTATAAATGCTGAGAGAAACAAAATCCTCCAAATTAGTTGAATGGCAAATGAAGCCACAGAGGCCCCCGAGGAAGGCTGGGGAAGAGGGGAGGTCCTAGGAGGGGGCTTTCCAACACTGGGGACCTGTCATGATGATGGAAACTTTAACAAACTCCTCTGGAAATGATGGGCCCCTGGAGAGATTCCCACTGGGCCTCCTCTTAATATCAGGCAACTGAGGCCCAGCTGCTCAGAGACATTGCGAGGTCACACAGCAGGCAGAGGCCGGGCTGGGACCAGGACGGGGGAGCACTTCCTCCTTCGTTCCTTCAAGAAGCAGCCATTGACCACGTGCCCAGGGCTCCTTTGGCACCTGAACAACAGAACTGATATAATTCCAGTTCTCAAGCAGTTTAGGGCCTGGGGTGCAGACAGATCATAGCGCTATTGCTGTGAGGGAAGCATGTGGGAGGCTTGATAAAGAATCATTGAACAAGAGGCCGTTGGTGTAGATGGAGTGATCAGGGAGGGCTTCTCTGGGGAGGTGGCTTTTTCCCTGGGACCTGAAGTTTGGGAAGAGTCCTGTTATTTGGAGAGTTAGGGTGAAAGTGTGTATTGCCTGTTGTGGGTTGAATGGTGTGCCCCAAAATTCATGTCTACCCAGAACCTCAGAATGTGACCTTATTTGGAAATCAAGTGCTTTGCAGATGTAATTAGTTAGGATGAGGTCATCCTGAAGCAGGGTGGGCCCTGAATCCAATAAAACTGGTGTCCTTATAAGAAGAGAGACACAGAGACGCAGATACACAGGGAAGAAGGCCATGTGACACAAACACAGAGACCGTGGTGATGTTGCCACAAGCCAAGGAACACCAAGAATTGCCAGTGACCACCAGAAGCTGGAGGAGACAGAGGGAGTGTGGTCCTGCTGACACCTTGAGTTTGAACTTCTAGAACTGAGAGGATAAACTTCTATTGTTTAAGCCGCCAAGTTTGTTATAGCAGTCCTAGGAAACGAACATACCTGGCTACTATAATCCCATATCTCTGGCACTAGAGACTAAATTTACAACGTAAGCTAGGATGAGGTCCTGGAGAAAGCATAGAACGAGGAGCCCGGCTGTGCTGCAAACCTGCCTTGTGAATTTGGGGAAGTCACTCCCCACTTCAGCCTCATCTAAGTCAGAAAGAACTTGGGGTTCCCGTACACATGGTCAGGGATAAGTTGAATGAGGATCACCGTGGGGAGGACTATTTAACAGGCATCTGTTAAGCCTGGACCCATCCCCCAGACTTACAGAACCAGCATCTCCGGGTGGGGCTCCCCAGGAGAGGGATCCTGACAAGCTACCCAGTTTTTCCAATCTCTGGGTTTAAACATGCACCCTAAGGGCCCTTCTAGAGCAATGTGTGTGTGTTACTCTAAGGACTGTCCACGCTGGCCTTGGCCGTGAGCCACACCTGCTCATCCTCACCAACCTAACGTACTGCGGATGTCTGTTAGAAAACCCAGATATCCAAGATTCTGGGAGACGCTCGCGCCAAAGGGGAGAAGCAGGCTTGGTCCTCAGAGTCATTAAAGAAGCTGTTTACAGAACCCTGCTCCTCTTTTAATTTGTTTGTTTTTTCGATTGTGTAATTGAATCTCAGCCACCGGGCTCAGTGGAGCCTTGCCAGAGAAGGCAGAAAGCCATCAATAGCCAGGAGTGACTGACAGTCGTTTCCGAGGCGACAGGCTATGAGGGAGGTAGAAGGGCTTAAATCCTGCCATGTTTCTGAGGTCAGGCAGTGTGGTGCAGAGGAAGGCGTCTGAATTTTGCCAATCAAACAAGCCAGGGATCGGGTCCCAGCTCTGCCATGAGCCAGCTGTGTGACCTGGACAAATTTCTAAACCCCTCTGTTCCTCAAATTCTGCAGCTGTGAACCCAGGAGTAACACACCCACGTGACAGGATTGCTGGGAGAACGACAAGAACAATGCCCGTGGAGGACCCAGCACATGGTGGTGCCTAGTAAACTATAAATTATTATTATTACTATTGAGCTCTAGAAGGTTTGCACTGGAGAATGCTGGCCCATGTGGCAGGGGCTGCTACACAGCTGTAGCAGCGATAAGAGGAAAATGGAGAGGGCTGCCTAGTGACATGAAGAAAAGCCAGAATATGGAATCAGCATTCCTAATTGTGAATCCCAGCTCTGCTACAGTCCCTCCACATGGCCTTGGGTGATCACTTAAAACCTCTAAGCACCGATGTCCCCATCTGCCAAGGGGAGCCCAGAATCCATATCCCACACACCTCTCCTTGTAACAATCAAGTAAAACAACATAAGTGAAATTGGGTAAACTCCCCATCTCTTTACAAACCCAAGAAGGAAATTGCTATTATTTAGCCAACTGTTCATAAGCCTGGCTGCACATTGGGATCCCCAGGGAGCTTCTAGAAACTACCAGTGCCCACATTTCTGCCCAGACCAAATGGATGGCATCTCGGCGTCTGGAGCTCAGGAAGCTGGCAGCCACTAGACAGCCACTGATCTAGTCCAATGCTCCCATTCCATTCCATAGGGGAGGAAACAAAGGCCCAGAGAGGGGAAGAGTCTTGTCCAAGTTCACAGAGTAAGTTATTTCACTTCCCAGTGTCTCTCACCCCAAGCCTGCCTCCTCCCAACATAACATCCCACAGGCAGATTCTCAGAGGCCAATGAGAAAGGCCCTGTGTGTTGGGTAGCCTGCTTGGGACACCAGGAGACACACAGTAGGTGCTCGGCAGGAGGGCTCTGCCCGGAAGCTCCTTAATGGTGGGCACTGACCTAGCAGAAGTGTTTCTATTTCTGGATGACCAAGAAAGCCTGGGACCTGAGACTTGCTGAGATTTCCAGTCAAGATGGCAGAGTAAGTAACACTATGCTCACTTCCTCTCAGGACCACATCAATTACAACTAAACTACAGAACAACCATCATTGAGAATCGCCTGAAATCTTGCTGAACTGAAGCCCTGCAACTATGGACATACAGAAGAAGCCACCTTGAGACTGGTAGGAGGGACCGGGATGCAGAACAGGCTGGTCCCACACCGGCATGTGACCATTCAAAATTAGTAGGGATATCTTGGCTGCAGAGGTCCTCCCTGGAAGAGTGAGGGATCTCAGCCCCACGCCAGAGACCCCAGCCCAGCGTTTCAGTGCCAGGGAGAGAAATCCCCATAACTTCTAGCTGTGAAAAACAGCAGAGATTGTGGCTGAGACGGAGGGCAGCTGCACTCCCAGGCTCACCTCTTAAAGGGATCATTCACGGACTTACTCACCCATGGAATCACAGGCTCTGAGCTCCAGCACTGGAGCAACAGCTCAAAATGCACCAGGGACCTATGGGGAGGAACTGAATTGTCCAGTTTCAGGGTGAGGGCTGAAGGGTTAGCTTTCTCCCAGATGGAGGAGCTGGTGGGAATCATTGTTTCTTTGTTGAGCCCTCCCCCTCCCTGCATGCACATGCAGGCAGATGCCACATCTGAGTCTCCATCAAACTAGCTATCACCTTTCCTTTTTTTTTAATTAAATTTTATTGGGGTGACAATTGTTAGTAAAATTACATAGATTTCAGGTGTACAATTCTGTATTACATCACCTATAAATCCCGTTGTGTGTCACCCCCCAGAGTCAGTTCTTCTTCCATCACCATATATTTGATCCCCCTTTACCCTTGTCTACCACCCTCCTCCCCCCTTACACTCTGGTAACCACTAAACTATTGTCTGTGTCTATGAGTTTTTGTTTCTCATTTGTTTGTCTAGTTCTTTTGTTGTTTTTGGTTTATATACCACATATCAGTGAAATTATATGGTTCTCTGCTTTTTCAGTCTGACTTATTTCGCTTAGTATTATAATCTAAAGATCCATCCATGTTGTCACAAGTGGTCCTATTTCATCTTTTCTTGCTGCTGAATAGTATTCCAACTATCACCTTTCATCTGCCCCGCCCTAGTGATTCCCTGAGACCCTGCCCCACCCAACTTTCAGGCACACCAAGGCACTTCCAGTGGCTTTTCTGCACAACCAGTCTTAGCTCATGCTGCTGACTTTCAAAAATCTATCAAAGGTTCACAAAACCCAGAAAAGCAACCTCTGGTTTTGGTGTGTCCCATAACTCTGGCTGAGCAGCGCTAAGCCTGGCACTAGAAACAGCTGGCCTCAGTTCACAGATTGCCTCTCAAGGCACCTCCAAGCCCAGTGCAGGCGGTGGCCATCTGTGGATTGCTCTATGGCTCATACCATGTTGTCCCATGCAGGGCACAGGCTGCAGATAAACTTGGCCTGCAATGGGACCCTCCCAGGAGGCCCTGGGGCTGGCACACCTGGTGGCCAGCTTTGGACCCAGCCAGAGCATCACCCACCCACTTCCAGCATTATTTACAATAGACAACACACCCAAAGGGCAGACTGAGCAGGCACCAGAGCCCTGCTACAGTGAATCCTGCTCTACAGGGTCAGCCCCTGCACAACATCTCCTCCACTATAGTCATGGCCAGTCCTCACAACCAATCAGCCTGTGGGTCAATCCGTCTCATTGATGTGCAAACAGCAACCAAGGCTCAACTACAACAGGAGGGCACACACAACCCACACAAGGGACACACCTAGAGCACCCAGCTCTGGTTACCAGGGAGACTGCACCACTGAGCTCCACTGGACCCTACTCTGCTAAGACAGAGAGGCACAGCAGCTCTAGTTAATACATAGAAACAAACACAGGGAGGCAGCCAAAGTAGGGAGACAAAGAAACATGTCCCAAATAAAAGATCAGAACAAAACTCCAGAAAAATAACTAAAAAAAAATGGAGACAGACAATCTACCAGACGCAGAGTTCCAACACTGGTTATAAGGATGCTCGGTGATCTCAGGGAGAACTTTACCAAAGAGATATGAAACATAAAAATGGAGACAGAAAACATAAAAAAAAAAAGAACCAGTCAGAAGTAAAGAATACAATAACTGATATGAAGAATACATTGGAAGGAGTCAATAATTAGATTCAATGAAACAGAGGATCAAAACAGCAGTTTAGAAGATAAGGTAGCTGAAAACACCCAATCAGAACAGCGAAAAGAAAAGACAATCCAAAAAAATGAGGATAGTCTAAGGGGCCTCTGGGACATCAAGCATACCAAGAACATTCGCATCACAGGGGTACCAGAAGGAGAAGGGAGCAAGGAATTGAAAACCTATTTGAAGAAATAATTACATAGTGGTTGCCAGAGGGTAAGGGGTGTGGGGGGTGGGGGGTGGGAGATGAGGGTAAGGGGGATCGAATATATGGTGATGGAAGGAGAACTGACTCTGGGTGATGAACACACAATGGGATTTATAGATGATGTAATACAGAATTGTACACCTGAAATCTATGTAATTTTACTAACAATTGTCACCCCCAATAAATTTAATAAAATAAAGTTTAAAAAAAAAAAAAAAAAGAAATAATGACAGAAAACTTCCCTAACCCGGCAAAGGAAATAGACATACAAGCCCAGGAAGCACAGAGAGTCCCAAATAAGATGAACCCAAAGAGGCCCAGACCAAGACACATCATAATTAAAATGCCAAAGGTTAAAGACAGAGAGAGAATCCTAAAAGCAGCAAGAGAAAAGCAGTTGGTTACCTACAAGGGAGGGCCCATAAGACTGGCAGCTGATTTCTCAACAAAACTTTGCAGGCCAGAAGGGATTGGCAGGAAATATTCAAAGCGATGAAAAACAAGGATCTACAATGAAGATTACTCTACCCAACAAAGCTATCAAGGGACAGATAAAGCGCTTCCCCCATAAAGGAGTTCATCACCACCAAACCAGTATTACAAGGAATCTTAGAGGGACTTTTTTAAGAGAAAAAGATGAAAAAAGATAAAAAATATGAACAATAAAATGGCAATAACTACATATCTATCAACAATTACTTTAAATGTAAATGGATTAAATGCCTCAATCAAAAGATAGGGAGGCTGAATGGATAAGAAAACAAAACCCTTACATATGCTGCCTACAAGAGACTCACTTCAGATCAAAGGACACACAGAGACTGAAAGTAAAGGAATGAGGAAAAGGTATTTCATAAAAATGGAGACAACAAAAAAAGCTGAAGTAACAGTACTTATACCAGACAAAATAGACTTTAAAACAAAGGCTATAACAAGAGACAAACAAGGACCCAGTAATCACACTTCTGGGTATTTATCTGAAGAAACCCAAAACACTACTTTGAGGGGACATGTGCATCCATATGTTCACTGCAGCACTGTTTACAATGGCCAAGACGTGGAGGCAGCCTGGGTGTCTGTCGATGGAAAAATGGATAAAGAGGAGGTGGTACATATATACAATGGAATGCTCAGCTATGGAAGGGAATGAGTTCTTGCCATCTGCTGCAGCACGGATGGACCTGGAGGGTGTTATGCTGAGTGGTGTGTGTCAGACGGAGAAAGACAGATGTAATGTGATTTTGCTTATATGTGGAACTTAAAGAACAAAGTAAACAAACATGGAAAATAGAAACAAACTGATAGATATAGCGAATACTTTGATGGTTGCCAGATGGGAGGTGTTGGGGGGATGAGTGAAAAAGAGGAAGGGATTAAGAAGTAAAAAATTGTTGTCTTAGGAATGTAGCTAGTCTTGGGAATGTAAGATATAGCATAAGGAATATAGCCAATAATATTGTAATAACTCTGTATGGTGTCAGATGGGTACTAGATTTATCAGGGTGATAGATGGACAGGGAGTTGGAGGGCAGGGTGAAAAAGGTGATGGGATTAAGAAGTACAAATTGGTAGTTAGCAAATAGTCATGGGGATGTAAAGTAAAGCACAGGGAATATAGTCAGTAATATGGTAATAACTATGTATAGTGCCAGGCGGGTAGTAGACTAGTCAGAGGGATCATTTCTTAAATTATATAAATGTCTAACCATATGCTGTACACCTGAAATTAATATAAAATAATATTGAATGTCAAAGTAAATTTTAAAAACTAAAATGGAAAAAAATAGAGATGCTGGGACCTTCCTACAAGGTGCCCTGGCAGGGGACAGGGGACCCAGACACGGAGGTGGTCATTGCAGACCACTGTGGAGAGAAGTCTGTGGAGAGAAGCATGTAGAAGGAAAGGTGAATAAGCCTCAGCGTCAAACCCACCTGATTCCAAGCTCTCCTCTGCCACTGACTAGCTGAGCACCATTAGGCAGACAGAATGAATGCGAATTTTGCTATTAAACAGTGTTTCCCTGCCAGGCTGGCTCTGGCTCCTGCTTCTTAGAAATGCTTCTTCCAGCCCTGGTGTGCAACCCACTCCTTTGGATGAATCAGCCCTTGTGGGTAAGAGCAACGGCCGGCAGGCTCCTTCGTCTACAATGGCATGGCGGGGAAGTAGAAAGACTACGGCTGGGTTGCAGAAGAGGGCCAGGGAGCAGAGGCAGTGAAGCCTCAGTCTCTGAAAGGCTGAGATGGGAGGAAGCCCCAGGAGCAGAACTGGGACCCTAGGAGGAAGGCCCAGGGAGAGAGATTCAGCCCAACTGAAAGAACCTTACCAGTGTAAGCTGTGTGAGGTAGTGAGCTCCCCATCACAATGGAATTACACAGGTAGACGCTGCATGGTCACTGGTAAGAATGGTATCAAGTTGACTCGGATATTCAGCAGACACATGACCTGAGGGAACTCCATGGGCCCCTCCCATGCTCAGATTCTATTTCGGGTGACGCTGAGGTCCCAAAGATCACATTTGCAAGGAGTCAGGTGGACTTCCAAGTCCTAAGTTTATCACTTATTCGTTACAAGACTTTGAGCAACTGATGAAATCTCTCTGAGGTTGTTCCCTCAGCTGCAATACAAGAATAATCACATCCATTTCCAGGAACTGGGGTGAGAATTACACAATGTACCGTACGCGGAGAACCTGAACAGGCCGTGGACACACTCAAATCTGACACAGCCAAGCGTCCCCGCCGCCCTCCTAATCTCCTTCAGGAGCCTCCCAGGGGTCCCCAGGTTTTCCAGGAGATGTGCTCATTAAGCAGATTAGTGCACAAAACCAATCGTCGCTTGCATCCTTGGATGCCCAGGATTAAATGCTGGTCGCAGCATCTCTTTCCATTAAGCTCATGCCTCACGGAGCCCAGGCTATTTCACAGGGAGGGAGATCTTAATAGCCATACTGAAAGGGACGCTGCTATTGAGAGGAGGAAAAAAACTAGACCTAAAGGACCGTGAAGAACGCAGGCATGGTGTTCAAACTGAAAATCCACTTCACTGAGTGCTGGTCTGCATTGCTAGGCAAATTCCTTCCTAGGTGCGGGTACCGAGGCCAAACACATTAATTGCCAGGGCACAGAGCCCCTCTATGTGCACGGTGTCAGTAGGCGCCTGCTGGTGGGATTTGAGGGGTCCAAAGCATACCCAACCTTGGATCCAAACGCATCTCCCCTATTAATTTACCACCCATGCTTAGAACTTGGGACTTTTCCATTTTTAAAGTGCCTTTAACTTCTGTTTCCTAAAACTGTGCATCCCCAACCCTCAGAAAATCAAAGCCAAATGGTCAAAACTATTTCCTGCCACTAAGAATTCCTGGTTGGCTTGGAAATCACCTCTGGGTGAATCCAGCTATCCTGAGGAGCTGGGGAGGGGATAAACTTCATCCCTGAAAATTGAGAAAAAAATGCATGGTGTCCAGAAGCCCCATATCTCTCTCTCTCTCTCTCTCTCTCTCTCTCTCTCTCTCTCTCTCTCTCTCTCTCTCTCACACACACACACACACACACACACACACACGCAAGCATGTAAATCACCAGAATCCATCTGGGAATCATCAAATGTCCAGTCAGTCCATTCATTCAAAATGATGGCAGCCAGTACTCCCATTTCACACGTGAAGGAGGGGCGGTGGCCAAGTGGCCAAGTCCTCTACTACCTGACACATAAATACCCTGAATGTGCTTTAAACTTTAAAGATGTTTGTGACACACTTTCCAGCCAACATCCAAGAACAAATGATTCCTCAAATGGATCAAACAAGGGAGAGTGAAGGTGAGGATTCATTGGGTATCACCACACCCATTTTACAGATGAGGAGGTTGAGGTGGTAAGAAGTGACTTCCTCATTACCACAGCCAACAGGTGGCAGAGCTGGCTTCAAATTCACTTCTGCCAAGCACTGAAAGGTGCATGTTTTTCTCTATGTCACATGCGTCCTTACCCAAAAGCCTAACTTTGCTCACTCCACAGTGTTGAGACAGTGGTCTGGGCCCTTTGGAAGCAAGGCTACTCCCTGAGGCCAGTCAGTGGCTGTCAAAATTTAACAAGCGTAAGAATCACCTGGGGGCTCATTAACCAAGCCTAACACAAGCTCCAGTGTGGTTTAGATCAGTTCTTCTCAAACTTTCATGTGCGAACATACTCATACCTTCTATGCACCTTGTTAAAATGCAGATTCCAGTGTGGTGGCCCTGGGGTGAGGGTCACTTTCTGCCTTCCTAACGAGCTCCCAGGTGACATTGACACTGCTGGTCCCTGGACCACACTCCAGAGGTGCAAGCGTCTAGAGTGAGTCTGCCAGGGATTGACTCTCAGCGTCACCACCTACTAGCTGCATAATACCTGGCAAGTTACTTAACCTCTCTGTGCCTCAGTTTCTTCAGGTGTAAAAAATGGGTATCAGAACAGTGCTGCCTCATGGAGTTGTTTTTAGGGTTACAGGAATGATCCGTGTACATTACTGAGCACAATGCCCGGTGCACAGAAATATCTCAATAAATTAGTAGTAGTAGTAGTAAGTTTTGTGGCACATTATCAGCTTTCAAAAATAAATGAAAATTGTTAGTGTTAAATTTTCCCACTGGCATACATTGATTCAGCTTTCCCGAGTCTGTAGCTTCCTCTAGAAATGAATTTTAGAGCAAGCGATAGCACAGCAGTTTACATTTGTATAATGCATTGCCATGCATGTTTCTGTTTCGGTTATCAGTGTTATTCAGGGATTAAAACAACTGGGATGTATTACTTCTACAACTCTGTCGTGGTCCACGCGGCATAGCCGAGGTCTCTCCGCATTCACCTGGGAGTTTATCTGGGAGCAATGCGGAGGCTGGGCCAGCCAGGGCTCCAAAGGCCTCTCATCATCCAACAGCCTAACCCAAGCTTCTTCTACAGCATGACGGCTTCCCAGACAGAGGGATCCAAGAGGAACCCCAATGCGCGAGTGTGTTATCAATCCGTTACTTGCACTGTGCTTGCTAGTGTCCCAGTGTCCCAACCATGTCATGCGGGCACAGACTACACAAGGCATGAACACCGGGAGTGGGGTTCCCCAAGAACTTCACCATGGTGGTTCCCCAAGAACCAAAGGGGAAGTCTACCACTATTGACTTATTTGGTTATAAGCCCCTTGAAGACAGCTTGTTACGTCCCCAGTCCTAGAAGATGCTTAAAGACATCGGATCCTGCAACCACCCTGAGGTTCAGTTAAAGGAAAGAGATTCTCTCCATGTGTGGACAGTTGTGAGAGCTGGTGGCACGCAGCTTGTTAAGGTCTGGAGCGGGCTCCAGGTTTGTCACTCTTTCCTCTGCACTGTCCTGCTAACCTTATAGCATAAACTTTTCCTGCCAGCCCCTCCTTACCCTGTATGTCTCCTTTCTCCAAGCTTCCTGGTGAATAGTTATTTATAAAAGAACATTAAATGCACCAGATAAGTGCTATTTAAAGGAATCCTGTGGTGACTCATCGAGTAATTAAAATAATCATTTATTCCGTAAGCATTTATCGGGTTCTCAGTTCGCACCAGGCACTTTGGGGGTGGAGGTGGGGAGACAAGGGAGGGTTTCAGAGTTAGAAGAAGTGGCTCTTGCCCTCAGGGAGCTAAATTACTTGTTCTTTCACAACAGATATTTGTCAGGCACCTACCTACTACGTGTCCAACTAATTGCCGGGTATCAGGGATGGACCCAGTACCGTTTCTGCCCTCACGATGCTCGCAGACTGGCTGGGAGACCAACAGGCAAAGATCTCATACCGTGTGGTCCTCACACGATAGCTGCTTTTGGGAAGGGTCCTCTGTGAGCGGAGAAGGGCATAACTCTGCCTGGTGTGGAGACAGGGGTCAAAAGAAGCTTCCCAGGTACAGGGACCATGAACTAGACCAGGGGAGGGGACTGCAGGCCAAGACAAGGCACAAAGAACAACACAAGTTATTGGATGGGGGACAGAGGGTCTCTTGCATCCTATGTGCAGAACCGGTTTTCTAAGACATAACGCCCAAGACTGCTCCAGCCAAAGGCACCAGATGCATCGCTTGGTCCCAAGGTGCTTGCTTCCCGTCCTCATCTTCAAGCCTCCGGTCAAAGTCATGTGCTGGCACCATCCTTCCCTGATGAGCAGAGTGGGTCCCGCGTTTGCCATCGTGGCCAGGTTGATTACTAACATGGTGCTTATCATTGTCTTGGCCCACTGGCTTTTATCTGTCACCTCCATTCAAATAAAACTGCCTGAGAGCAGGGACTTGGCTACTCTCTGCCTTCCCTATTAGAATGCAAGTTGTACAAGAACTTTGTTTGGGTCATGCTGCACCCCAAGCACCCAAAGGAGTCCCTGGCACCTGGCAGGTGCACAAAGAATGAATGAAGGTGAGAGTCCTGGCAGCAGGGGTGAGGGGTGTGGAGTGGGCAGCACCAGGAGTAAGTACTAGGAGTACTGTGACTTTAGAACAAGCCCCATCTGAGTTCCAGTCTTGCCTCTACGCCTTACTCATTCAAGGACTATGGTAAAGCCATCTACCCGCCACCTCCACCTCAGATCCCCAAATTCCCCATCTCTAGTGTCAAGCATTCTTCCCCAAATCAAGTTCCAGAACAGGTCTGAGGGTTCTATTTTTGACAGGCCGTGGAATGGTGGAGGCACCCGTATGAGTCCACCAGGGAGGGCAGGCCTGGCGGGAACCCAGGCAACAGCATATGATCAACGTCATGACAAAGTAGGAAGTTCAAAGCGACACTGGGTGTGGGTCTGACTCAGAGTCATAGCATCCAGGTGTCAAAGGGGGCCTGCAGGGTTCTGTCTGGGCTGATGGAGCATCGAGAACTGGTACCTGGGCCATGACACATGAGTGTATTGCTTGGCAGAGCTACCTGGTGCCTCATCTAAGAGATAGAGACGGGGCAAGAGAGACTTCTTAATGGCCTCTGTTTTTAGACATGCTGTTCCATCTTCAGGAAAGACTTTCCTACCCTTCACATGATGAATTCTCTCCACGCATCAAAACCCCACTGAAATACCCCTCATCTCCCAACACTGTTCTGCCTCTCCCATACAAAGCCCCCTCTTCTATACTCAAAGTAGCAAGAACTTGCTCCTACAAACACCTTATCTTCCCCATTAGACCGAGAACTTTCCAAGAGCAGAAAGTTGGCCGTACCTCCCTGCAGCGCCAATGCCCAGCACGGTTCCTCCTACTGACTCCTGATAATGACGACCATTTATCAGGCACACACACTCTGTTTTCAGACTCGTGCCAAAAGCTGGATGTACATTACTTAACTGAATCCTTACCACAGCCCAGTGATGTACATTCTGATAGGACCCCCAGGTTAGTTACCGACCCAGAGAAAACTATGCGTGGCTGTAGAATTCACTCCATGTCCAATGAGTGTGTGTTAAAGAAATGAGCAAATGAGGAAGTGATTGAGTGGAATAATTCAGAAGTAAATTATTTTTATATCTTTGGCTGCCCTTGTCTTCTAGAAAGGAGAGGGTCGCTGGGACACCCCATGAGACTGAGGTGCTCAAATCATGTCTTTAGTGTCCCTGGGTGCCCACCCCAGGAGGAAGGTTGAGTGAAGAATATGGAATAAAAATCCCTGATTAAGGATATCGTTTCCCAGCCCCCTAGGAGGAAAGACAGGCTTCGAAATCTCAGCCTGTGGGCAGACCATTGCCTCTTGGGGGCTACTCATCCTGGAATTTGTTTCCTTCCATTGTACACCCCCCAGCCTACATGCTTGGTCCTCCAACCCAACCCCCTCATGGATGGATTTGTCTGCAACTTGCATTTCTCCTGGCCTGAGTGATATGTATGTGTGCACATCCTAATGCATACACATGTCTACTCTGACCTTGTTTGACAAGAGCCTTCCAGGAATACTGTGGCCTCTATCCTCACAGACTGAAATGGGTTTCCTCGTCCCCTGCTTCTCTCTGAAGCCTTGGGCTGGGAAACGTCTGGGTCTTCTGACTACAGCAGATTCCTGTGCTGGGCTGTGAGTATAAGAGCTTCTGGGCGTAAGCCCAGAACCCCCTCATGTGCTAGTTATGGGCCAGAGGCACAGGTGTGAGTGGGCGCACTCTGGAGGCTTGCAAAGCCCTAAACCCGAAGAGACAGCTCCTGCTCGGGTCCATCCTCCAAATGAACTAAACCTGCCTCTTCCCCAAAGCTGTGTGTTAACTACCCCAGGAGGGCAGAAGAAATGGCTCCTCACAGGTGCCAGCTGGAGCCACAGACATGAAAAAGGCAAGAAAGTGGATGTGTAGTCTTGCCCATTAAATCATCCCTGAAAATAACCTATGTTTATTGGACACTCATTGGAGTTAGGCCCCATGCTAAATACTCTATAGGCATGACCAATCTCCTCTTTCAACAACCCAAAGAGGAGACAACTGTTAGCAGCACTCACATTTTACAGTTGAGAAAACCAAAGTTCAAATGGCTCGCAGGTGGTTTCACAACTGTAATGCAGGGACTCAGCTCCCGCTCCCCGCACAAGAACGCAGGATATGGTGAGGCCAAAAAGCAACGACAACGGAACCATAGAGACGTGGTTCATACCACTATATTCTCACTGGCCGCTGGTTGAGACACAAACGCAAACATCCGCCAGTACCCCAATGAGAGGTCTTCCTGCAGCCCATTCTCTCTGGCGGCCGGGAGAGAGACAGGAAGTAGGATCAACACGACCACAATCCACAATCCACTTGCCAACCACACTTGCTAGCAGCAATCCGCCATCTGCTTCCCTGCCAACCAACCAACGTCCTTGCCAGCGTAGCCACGGCAGTTATATTAGTGGCCAATGGCTCACTGGTAACAGCTGGTGGCCACCCAGCCACAGCAGACGGCCATCTGATTACAGCTGATGGCCACATAATAACTGAGCCAGCACCTTTGCACGGGAGGCCGAGAGCCTGGAAACTGCTCTCCTGGCTCTGTCCCCACAGCAACCATTGGCTGTGGACCACAGACCGGACCCCAGGTCTGTGTGACTCCTGAGTGTCCATGTCATTCTGCTGGAGTAAGAGTCAAGCCCAGGTTTGGTTGGCCAGGCCATCTATCTTGCGGAGCTTAAAAGCCAGGAATCTCAGAGTCGTGGAATTACACCAGGGCTTCTCAAAAGCTCTGAGAATGCAGGTGGCAGCTGCCCTAATGAGGGGAGCCACCCACAACCAGTAGGCTGAGCAAACCACCTGGCCCCCCACCGTCACCCAAGCAGATGTCTACCTCTCCCATCCCAATCTGTACCCATCTGACTCTACAAAAAGTCAACAGGCAGGACCTCTCTTCCCTTCTGGCCCCAGCAGCCAGAGCATCCACTAATTATTTATGTCACTGACTTAGCAATTGCAGCACACTGGGTCCCAGCCAATTGTACTTCTCTGGGCCTCAGCTCCATTCTCGGTGAAACTAAGAATCAGACAAGATGGATTCTGAGAACTTGGTCACCTTTGGCATTGCCAGATCCTCTGGAACATACTGTTCAGCAGAACGCTCTGTGATGAAGGAAATGTCCTGAATCAGTGCTGTCCAACATGGCAGCCAACAGCCACCCGTGGCTGTCGACACTTGAACCATAGCCTAGTGTGACTAAGGAGTTGAATTATTAATTTTACATGTTTGAATGATTTCCATTTAAATGGGCATATGTGTCTGTTAACTATCATACCGGAGACTGCAATTCGAGAATTAAGATAACCTCTGGGTCTCACAAGATACGGAAGCCCACGCTGTGTTACCAGTAATATAACTATTATAACCAATAGAGCACCACGGGGACGCTTGAGGGTCGATTAACTCCCCCACAACCTCTACCAGCCACCCCGCAAAGCCACCAGGAAAAAAAAATGTAAATTCTATGCAAACAGCCAACAACTTCAAAAATACAAGGTTGGACAATTTTCGCGAACTCATCCTAGAAAAAGCACTACATACCTCACTGCTGAATATCACTACGGTCACCTTCAAAGTACTCCCCTTGGGAAGCTATGAACCTATGCCAGCACCTAGTCCACCCATCAAAGCAATTCTGAAACTTTTTTTCTGGAATGGCCATCAGAGCTGTCATTGAATTACCCTTGATGTCCTGAATGTCATCAAAATGGCTTCCTTTCAATATTTCCTTTATCTTCAGGTAAAGAAAGAAGTCATTGGGGGCCAGAGCAGGTGAGTAGAGAGGGTGTTCCGATACAGTTATTTGTTTCCTGGTTAAAAACTCCCTCACAGACGGTGCCGTGTGAGCTGGTGCATTGTCGTGATACAAGAGCCATGAATTGTTGGCGAAAAGTTCAGGTCGTCTAACTGTTTCACGCAGCCTTTTCAGCACTTCCAAATAGTAAACTTGGTTAACTGTTTGTCCAGTTGGTACAAATTCATAATGAATAATCCCTCTGATATCAAAAAAGGTTAGCAACATCGCTGCAACACATTCGTAAATTTGTCCGACCCCTTATCTGCCTGGCTTCCCTGCATAAACACACGGTCCCTAACTCTTCCTGTGTGGCATCCTCCTGCAGCCACAGCTTGTCCCACTGATTCACCCTTTAAGTTTCCAGTCTTTTCACATCCATTGTCTCTTTGATTCTCACAATAGCTCCCTGAAGCAAGTGCCATTATTCCCATTTTATAAACCAAGAAACTGAAGCTCAGGACATTTCAAGGACTTCTTCTGAACCAAAGAAAGATTCCATTTCATACAATGAGGCTCGAGGCAATGAGTCTGTCCTCTCACACGTGGAGGTCACTTAACCTCTCTGAACCTCCGTACGTCAGTTGTACAGTAGGGACACTGCCTCCCACCTCAGAGGCTGTGAGGACAACACACGTGAGACAACACATGCCCAGTGGTGCCTGTCAGTGACATTTGTGCCACGAGTGTCACTTCCTTCCCCTTCCCTTTGTCAGTCAACTGAGAGAGAAAACCCACCGTCTGCCAGGCAGCTCCCATCATTGGTCTGGGTCCACTGCAGTTTCCTGCCCGCCCCACTCTCCATCTCTGACCTGTGCTTCCCAGACCTGCTGGAGACCCAAAACATACCAAACCCACCTGGTGAGGCAGGAGACAGAGGCAAGAAGAGCCATGCAGGTCACAATAAGAGGAATGAAGCCTCCCTCCCCAGGATGGAACCCTGGGCCAGATCCTCCCCCATCGTAGCCCAGACAGGCTGGAATGCTGCTCTCCTGAAGGCTCCACCCAAAGATGCCTCTCATGCCTCCTCCTTTAAGCAGGAACAGCTGCCACAGCTACAAGGAAGAGACATCTGTGCCTGTCCTCACCATCAACAGGCAGAATGAGCCTCACTAGCTTGTGTCTTCTTTCAGCTGCCACGATGATCAGTGCCATGGAAATGCAGCCACAGAGTGGCTCCAGGCACAGGTACCTGGAAATGCCAGGCATTCGCTGACCCAGGGACCAAGCACCTGGCCCGGTGTCACGAGCCTGGAGTCAAACCACAGAGGCCGGCAGAGAGCAAAATGAGATGTGGCCAGGATGGGAACTGTTTTTCTGGAAGGAAGTGAACATTTTCTCAAAATGGGCTCTGAGCCAAGCTAGCTTTTGAAATCTTATTCCTAAATCTTGGATCTCTAATGAAAAATTATATCAGTCAGGGTCTTGGCAGGAAACAGAAGCTCACTCAGCTGGTATTTGAAGATATTGTCAATAAAGGGATTCAGGTGGGCACACAGAGGTGGGCAGGACTCAGAGAACCACAGGGCACACCCAGGGGCTGACAAGAGCAGGAAGCTGGGACCACCCCTAGGTCTGAAGGACAAGGGGGGAAACCTACTCTCAGCGTCCATTTGAGAGCTAGAGCCTGCGAAATGGCCTCCTACATGCCACCAAAACCACAGCAAGCTGAGAGTTAGATGCATTCAGACCCCAACTTCTCCTCCCAGCCTCCAAACTGACTGAACCCAACCAGAAGTCAAAGGTCAAGAGCTCTGCAGGTGCAGGCCAGAGGCTCCTTGGGCACGGAGCAGGGCAGGGCCGGAGTGGAGATGGACATGGGCAGATGAAGAGTGTCTGGTGCAGAGGAAAAAGCTCATGGTTCGGGCACTACCGACCTGAGATCAGCTCTCAACTCATGCATACCAGGTCTGACAATTAAGTTCACAAACTCGTCCTACAAAAAACGCTACACACCTCACTGCTGAATATCACTACGGTCACCTTCGATGTACTCCCCTTGGGAAGCTATGCACTGACGCCAGCACCTAGTCCACCCTTCAAAGCAATTTTGGAACTCTTTTTCTGGAATGGCCATCAGAGCTGTCATCGTATTACCTTTGATGTCCTGAATGTCATCAAAATGGCTTCCTTTCAATATTTCCTTTATCCTCAGGTAAAGAAAGAAGTCACTGGGGGCCAGATCAGGTGAGTAGGGAGGGTGTTCCAATACAGTTATTTGTTTACTGGCTAAAAACTCTCTCACAGACAGTGCCGTGTGAGCTGGTGCATTGTCGTGATACAAGAGCCATGAATTGTTGGCGAAAAGTTCAGGTCGTCTAACTGTTTCACGCAGCCTTTTCAGCCCTTCCAAATAGTAAACTTGGTGAACTATTTGTCCAGTTGGTACAAATTCATAATGAATAATCCCTCTGATATCAAAAAAGGTTAGCAACATCGTTGCAACAAGTTCACGAACTTAATTGTCAGACCTCGTGTAAGCAAAGGAACACTAAGCAAATTCCTTACATTTTCTGAACCTCAGCATCCTTGTCTATCAATGGCATATTGTCTAATTCAAAAAATTAGAAATAATGATTGTAAAAGGCTCTTGGAGTGGCTGGCACAGAAGAGGTGGACAGTCAATGACAGAGGTGGCTGGAAAACCACAGGCTTTGGGATGAGATACCTGGGTTCCCTGTCCTGGTTCCATCACCCACCTCTGTGAGACTTTTGGTAATGTAACCTGTCTGGACCCAAGCAGGTCACCTGCTAAACAGGTATTATAAGGATACCTGCTTCAGAGGGTGATGTCAGCTAAACAATATATGGAAAGTGTTTAGCACAGTACCTAGCACAGAAAGTGTCAAATTGTCGCCATTACTATTCTCATTGCTGATAAAAATTGAGTAGAAACTACTTCTCAGGTATGCCTGGAAGTGTGTGCTTTCCACATTTTGATTTCTTCCTCTCAGCAGGTGCTGTTGAACTTGAATTTCACTGGTCTCCACTCAGCAGAATCTCTTCCATACTTGTAGTTCTCTCCAAGTTCAGACTCACAAGCCCAGGGACAGCCAGCTCATCAGTCTTGCCATAGACGTGGCTCCCACCCTCCACAATCCAGCTGTTCCTCCACCCAGAGAAGCAAGCAGCACTTCGCTGATGGATCATGGGAAGAGGCCTGGCTGGATGCAAAGAAGCTTGGCCCCTCCATGTCACGATAAATGTGATGATTTCCCTAAATCATGATGAGCCTTGAGATATAGCCCAGAAAACCTGGGCATTGATGATCCTTTCCCAGTTGAAGAAATGGACGTGATCTGATGCAGACTCACATCTCAACCATGTGCAGCTGGAGGCCTGGGCTGTTCTTACCCAACCTGCTGCCCCAGCACTTAGCACACAGCCTCAGTGACACACCTGAGCACCCACAATGTGCCAGGCCCTGGGTGAACAAAGCAGACACATCGCGCCTTCATGATGCTTACAGACTGGCAGAGAAGTCAAGAATTTTACCAGTAATTACAAATGTTCTAGCTATTATGAAAAGTAACATAGGAGTAACATCCATTGCTAATTAGGAGGCAGAAGATTGCAAAGGACCATCGTTCCCATCATTAGCAGAATAAACACCAGATAAACTCAATATCATACTTTTCTTTAAAGTCACCAATGAGTAGTAGATGAAAAGCAGTTTAAATGAACCAAATTCCAGGGCGGAGCAATACATTCTTCAGTAAGGAAAGAGCATCCACCATTCTCATACCTGAGATGACCTGATCTGGGTTTGTGTGGGCAGAGAAGTAGACCTGCCACATGCAGAGGAACTTTGCAGAAATAAGGATACACCAGAGAACTTTTAGTGACAATATTGGCTGCCATGACAGATTACAATCTAGAAGAGTCCAAATGCAGCAATAAATCTCTTAGCCAAATAGTTCTTTTCAATAGGAGTTGTGTTGAGTGATCAGCTGTGGAGCTGAAAAGCGAGATGGATCTTGCAGTTTTGGGCAGTGCTTAGGTGGAATCTAGAGATGAACTGAAATGAAATAAAACTGTAAGCCAAGACCCTCCTAGCCCAAATTCTGATAAGATCAAAGAACCATTCTCTCAGCAGTGGCAGCATAAAAAAATAGATATTGGGATAGAGGTCGAAGAGAGATCTATGTTATCTCATATGAAGCCATAGGTCAACTAAATTAAATTAATTAAGTTTCACCTCAGTCAAACTCAGCTTCATCATGGTGGGACCTGAATGATCAGCCTCTGACTCTAGCTTCCTGGCAAGAAAAATTGTGAGGTTCTCTACAAAAAAAAAAAAAAAAAGTGCATATATATATATATATATATATATATATATATATATATATATATATAAAATCTAGTTCAGTCCCTAATGTTCTTTTAATCAAAATGTCCAACACACAATTAAAAATGATGAGACATACATAGAAGAAAAAATGTGACCCATAGTCAAGAGAAAAGATAACCAATATAGATAGACCCACAGATGACCCAGACATGAAAATGAGCAAACAAAGACTCTAAAATAATTATTATAAACATGTTAAAGAAATTTAGAAGTAAATATATACAGAATGAGTAAGCAGATAGGAAATTTTATAATATAAAGGACAGGTGTATAAAAAGAACTAATTGGAAATTCTGGAACTTGAAAATACAATATTTGAAATGAAGAATTCAGTGAATGGACTTAACAACAAACAGGACTCAGCAGAAAACAGAATCAGTGAACTCAAAGAGCAGTCAATATAAAATACCCAAACTGAAGCACAGAGAAAATTAGATAGATAGATAGATAGATAGATAGATAGATAGATAGATAGATAGATAGAGATAGATACATATATAGATAGATACACACACACATATATATATATATATATATATATATAGAGAGAGAGAGAGAGAGAGAGAGAGAGAGCTGTAATATAACATTTAATGATCTAACATGTATAATTAAGAAGGTAAAATAGCATTCCACAGGAGTTTGTAACCCACCAGTATGTTCCCATCTCAAGTCTTTAAATGTGCTGTTTTCTGTGGCTGGGACTCAGAGAGTCGTATGCATCATACCCTCCCATCCTTCAGGGTGTGGCTCAGATGTCTTCATCACAGTGAGGTCTTTCCTGTCCATTCAATACAAAATTTACATTCACCTACACGCCCACTCATAGCTGGAATTTCTTCTCCCAATATTTGCTTTATTTTTCATTTAATCTTTATCACCATTAGCAAACTATATATTTTATTTATCTTGTTGGTTACCTCTTTACTCTGCTAGAATGTATGTTCCCTGAGGGCAGGAATTTTTACCTATTTTTTCAGTTCCCTGTTAAATCTCCAGCACCTACAACATAGTAGATATGCAATAAATATGACTGACCAAATAATAGTGAGAATTAAGCCTACTCAAAAGTAAAAGAAGGCATGTAGAAAGAGCTTTAGGCTGCAACTAGAAAGATGAGTGTATTAGGTCCCTTTTGAATGCAAGTGACAGAGATCTAACTCAAAATGGCTTAAGCAAAATAGAAAATGCATTGATTCATATAACTGAAAAATGTAGGGTTTCATGCTTCAGACATAACTAGATCTAGGTGCTGAAATGGTATTGCAAGAAATGGTCTCTCCTTGTCTCTAGGTTCTATTTTCCTCTGTGTGAGTTTCATTCTCAAGCAGGGTTTCTCCAGGGAGCAGTAAAGAAGGACACAGAAGCTCTAGCTTTGTGAGCTTTTAGCTTAACCACTCCAGGAGGAGAAACGTTCCTTCTGAATAGTTCCGGAAAAAATCCCAGTGCTACACTCGTTGGCCAGCTTGAGTCATTGTCAATTTCTGAGTGGGTTCACTGCAGCCAGGGACATGCAGATCACCAATTGGTCAGGCCTGGGTCATGTGATCACCCTTGGAATTGGGGTGTGGGCTCACTCCTACCAATCCACCTGGCCTCAGAGTGGGGGTTCCTCAAAGGAAAATCAAGGTGCAACATCGAGAAGAGGGAAGAAATGCTGGGCAGATAAAAATACATGTCTGCTTGTGTCACTATCATCTTGAATACACGGATAGAACAAGCAAGAATGCTTGAGGCCAGGGAGAGCATGAAGCATTTTAGGGAAAGAAAGTTCCATTCATTTAGGAAGAGCAAGGAGGGAGTGATGAGAAATGGGGAGGTAGATAAAGGCTTAACCTTGTGGAGTTTTATAAACCGTGTCTAGAAGTTTGGATGTAATACCAAAAGCAAAGGGAAGCCCTTGAAGCATTCAAGCAGGAAAATTTAAATAGTTCACTTGTTTTAAAGAGATCTCATTAACAACCCTACTTAGAATAGATCAGACAGGAATAAAACTGGAGCCAGCCACCCATTAGGTATTACAACTGTCCATAGGAGAGAGACGATGGAGATCTATGAAAGTGACAGTGGGAGTGGAGAAAGTAAAACGATGTGAGAGACAATTTGGACACCCACTTCAAGCATTCTCTAAACAGGACAGGATTTAGCAATAGCTTTCAAAGCCTTATCTGGAAGATCTCCAAGCTGTCTGCCACTTCTCTGCTCTTCCTTCCATGAGTTATAACAAGTCCTATCTCCTTCCCTTCCCCTCTTCTTCTCCAACCTCACTCTGGGGCAGAACCAGCCAAGCCTCCCAGCAGTAGGCCTCTGCTGTGACATCCATATGTAGACAAGCTGTATAAATTTGTGTGGGTAATAAAGGTAAGTGAGGAGAGCTCATGCTGGCGCCACCTAAGGCAAGCACATTGCCCTAGAGTCAAACGGAGCCAAGTTTCATTCCTGCCTTTGCCACTTATTAGCTGTGTGCCCTTGAGCAAGTTACTTAACCTCTCTGAACTTTCTTCATTTGAAAAATGAATATATTACATTAGTTAACAGAGCGCGTATGAGATTTAAATGACTTAGTGCATCTGAAGGCCGGGAGCAGCGCCTGGCACACAGAGCGAGCTCTTTGGAGGTGAGTTCCATTTTTCCTCCCAATCCTTCTTCCTTAGGGGCCTGAGGACCTATTTGCACCTATTTTCCTTTTTGACAGCACTCCTTCATCATGTCCCAGTTTTGTGGTACAATTTTGATAAATTATGTGCAAATAGTCACGAGTCATCTAATTCATTATGTTCAGCTTCAATGACAATTACTAACTGCTCCAACCTCCTGGCAGGACACCGCAGCTGTTGGGTAGCCCCCAGCTATTCGTTAGGCCTTACTGGACCGTGAGTTCATCCGTTGGAGCCAATAAGGAGGAAGCAGCATTTGTAACATAGGAGGTTAGAAATCCCTCTAAGTGCTGGAGCATTGGTTAGAGCCCCTAGATTTTGGGAAGTTACTATCAATCTCCCAAAACAAGCAGCTCTCCTCCACCCATTTTCACTCACACACAGGACTTACTCTGGCATAGTCATTCGCACTCCAGCTGGGGATTACAAAGTAGGGAATAAATAAGAAAAAAAATAAATAACTCAAAACCCTTGAGTGTGAGTATAACTTGTGACTTGCCTCTAACCAATGGGAGATAGCAAAGATGATGGGATACATATGATGTAACAGAAGTGGTTATGTGATGGTGACGCGTTGCAATATAGTGATCATCTTGGTGGAATCTCTCGCCCTCTCCTGGTGTTGAGAAGGCAAACAGCCAAATTAGGGCACACATTATGTCAAGGAACCACAGGCAGACGCGAGGAGCTGAGGGCATCCTGCACTCACGGCCATCAAGAAACTGAAGTTCCCAGTCCCGTAACTCCCAACACTAACATCTACCAAGAGACGGGTGATTTGGGAAGTGGCTCCTTCCTCAATCCAGCATCCAGATGAGAACCCAGCCCTTGCCATTAATTACCCTAATTACAGTCTCTCGAAGGACCCACCTCAGCTATGTCCAGGCTCCTAACCCACAGAAACGGTGAGATAATGAACATGATAGTTGTTTACGTTTATAGTAATATCATTACACAGTAATGGATAGCTGGTATATATGGTTAAGTGCTAAATGAATGAGTGAATGACGCAATGAATCAAAATTAGAAAAATGTTCTCATCAGCACAGGGGCAGACCAAGACAGTTTGATTCAACACACATATATCTATTTTAAGCTCTGTTTATACAGACTGCTAGCTAATTATGCTGAGAGCTGGTGAGGATGGTTCATTAATCAGGGTAGGCCAACCGCTGTAACAAACAACCGCAAAACCTTAATGAGAACTAACACAATAAGAGTTTATTTTTCACTCTCATCAGAAGCCATGTGGGTTGTAGAGGAATAAGAAGGGAACTGACCTCTGCTCCGTGTAACCAATAGGTGACTCCGGCTCCTGCCATCTGTGGCTCCCTCATCCCCTTCAGAGTCTTCCTCTGTATCCAGCTGGGAAGAGAGAGGGCATGGAGAACCACAGGGTGGCTATTTAATTAGGAGCAAGGCCAGGAAGTGGACAAGTCACTTCTGTCCTCTTTCCTTGGCCACACCTCAGTCACGTCAGCTCACTTGACTACCGGGATACTGCCAATGAACGTAGTCTACCTCATGCCCATAGGAAAGGGAAAGGGATTGGTGAACCCGTACTTGTCTCTGCTCCAGAAGGGCAATCTGTGAAGGTACAAGAATAATTAAGCACAGCCTTGACCTCAAGTAATTCCTAACATACTGAGAAAAACGGGCAAATAGCAATTAATTGTAACACATGGTACAATACGAAATATTCCTGAGAGATGGAGAGACAGGAGGACAGAGATGGAGGTAATTGGGTATAACGGCAGCTTGGCGCTAAGGCTCAGCTCTTCCTTTTGTTGACTTTATGACCCAGGTTTATTTACATACCTTCTCTGAGCTTCTGTTTTCTCACATTTAAATGTGAGAAAATGACTTCACCTCTCAGTGCCTCAGTTTCTTCACCTATTAAATGGAAATACTATTGCCTCCCTCAAATGTTTGCTATGAAGATGAGATAATCCAGGTATATAAAATGCTAAGCATCATATCTGACATATAGCAGAGTCTGGATTAGCTATTATTGTTCATTATTATTACTATTATTATTATTATCATTGTTATAAAATGTTGGGGTCCAAAAGAATTTGGAAGTGCTTAAAACTATATAATGACTTTTTCTCTATGCAGAGACAGTGTTACACGGTCCAAGTGCTTTGGAAGCTCAGAATAAGAAGAGATTAATTCTTACCCTTGGAGGTTAGAATGGGCTTCCTGGAGGAGGTGGCATTTAAGCCAAGCTTTGAAGGATTGGTGCTATTTCACTCCGTGGGCTGACAACCAGAACAACCATTCCCTTCATCCCCTGGGGGCACAGATGAAATCCACAGAATTCAGGAGAGGCTGAGAGGCGACAGTGGGCACATTCGTCACTTCTGATTAGAGGCAGGGGCCCGCCCCCATCCATCTTTTCTGTAACTTGGATATTTTAAACAGAGCTTTAAAAAGAAGCACCAGATGATGTAGCAGGTAATAAACTTACAGAATTCATTTCCCCCAGGAAGCTGCTGAGGTGGAAATTTTAAATCATTTCCCATAAAGCGTAGTTAAATTCACATGTGATTGATTCCTAATGGATTATCAAAGCCTGTTAGGAAGCAAATTATTAAACTCTAGGGTTGAAGTCCTGGAAAACAGGTGTACTCTCATATGATACTTCTCTCTGCACCTCTGACATGGACAAAATATTAGGCTGCATATATGTCTGGGTTGACCCACTGTGACAATTCAGTTAGAGAATCACTGCAAGGAGATATATGAAACAGCACTTTGGACCAGGAAGGGCCAGGACAGGGCACCTGTGCCCTCGCTGCCCCTGACAGGTTCGTGGCAGACATCACTAATCCATCACAGCACCATTTCCCTCAGAGCCTCATTACAGCTCCAGACTGCTTCCCAGCATAGTCACTACAGGGCCATCCCCGATAGACGAAAACAAGGTCCAGGGAGTAGAAGCAATTAGTCCAAGATGTTTGTCCCAGGGCTATCCCTTCAAAATCTCTAGACAGGCCATCTAGTGTGGGACTCAAAAAAAATCCAGGTGTCCATGCCTCTATGCCAAGTGATTGAGAGACACGATCCTGCAGCATGATGAAAAGAGGAAGAGCCTTCCCTCCTTTCGTCTTCATAAACCTGCTATTCACTTTATATCGCGGAAGTCTGGGCTTAGAAGATAATAATACATGAGAGGGGGAGGAGGAAGAGGAAGAAGATGAGATGGAGAAAGGATGAGAAGGAGAAGGAGGTGGGAGAGGAGAAAATCTCTCATTTTACAAACAGCTTTATGTCTATGACTGCTACATTTACCTCACCACGAGTATATCCCAGCTTCATAAAGAAGGAAACATGAGGCCTGAGGAGGTGAAGTTACTGGCGAGGGCCACACAGCTCCTAAGTGGTAGAGCTAAGGCTCAAACCAGGCCTGCTGCACCTGTGAAGCTCATTTTCCACTCCCACAAATGAATCCATTTGGAAGCAAATCTCTCTCCTTGTCTAGATCTCAGACACCCGGTCCTCCACGTGGCTTGAGAGGGCCAATCCGCTAGACCAGACCCTGCCTCCTGCTGACGTGACTTATTCCCTTGGCCCATGCTGTTTCATCCCTGGCCCTTCCGCTGCCCAGAGAATGAAGACATATTTGTTGATGCACTAGCTGAATGTCCTTCTGTGGCAGATGATGATAGCACTCGGGTACCAGATGTCTGCCATCTCCCAGGCCAGATCTCTGTCCCTCTCTAAATGATGATATCGGTACCACTAGAAATAACCTAATTTACCAACTGCCTATTATGGATCCACCCAACAAATATTTATTGAGTGTTTACTATGTTCTGGGCCCTAGGCCAGGCCCTGGGGACGTAGCAGTGACAAAACAGTTTATGGAGCTTATATTGTAGGGGGCGAGGATAAATAATGAACATGTTTGTAGATAAATGAAGAAAATAATTTCAAAGGTAAAAAATATGATAATCCGTGTCATCTGATGGAGAGTAACTGGGCAATTAAGTAGGGCAAGTCTACTTTAGACAGGCCGCTCTGAGGAGGTGACTTTTAAGCCACGGCCTTCAGGATGAAGAGGACCATCATGGAAAGTCAAAGGTGCCAAGCAAGAGAGCTTCTGTTCCAAGAGTGGAAGGCAGGCAGAAAGCTAGGGCAAGAGTTGTTATCCCATTTGAAAGATGAGCAAACGGAGGCCTGGAGAGTTGGAGCAACTTGTCTAAGATCTCACAGGAATTTTAAGGGGCATAAATTAAATGGACAACCCCCCCTTCAAATGGATTGTGATGTTGTAAATGGTTTCCCCAGGTCTTTGTCAGAGAGCAGCCTCTCTGCAGCCCAGTGTTCACCTCTTCTCCCAACTCAGTCCCCTCCCGGGTCTTTAATCTTCCCAGAGTAACATCACAATCAACTCCCAGGCGACTGACTGCAGTACCACCCGCTGGAGACCATAATCTGAGCAGAGGCTTCAAGAAAGGGGAGGAGACACTGTCTGCATAGGGGCGTTCCTTTCTGCCTGCCGACGTTCTTCTCCAGCAGGGACAAGAGCAGAGGAAGAAATGGCGCATCGAATGACAGGAGCAACGAGACAGGTGGCTGGTTTGTTTTTCCAAAAGCGTCAGCCGATCTCAGGAGCTGGGCTAGGATTCCAGTGTGCGATGTCTGTTGGGAGAAAGTCTTCTGTGTTCTCTTCATCTTAGTTCAGCAGACTATTTCCTGAGCAATTATTTTATCCCTTCCTCTGGGCTCGTCCCTAACCTCGAGAACAGTACCTGCAGCCAGGAGACACCTAGTAAGCATCATGGGATGAATGAGCAGGGTATATACAGTAATAGAAGGATGCAGAGTGCATAAGCCCACTCATTCATTTGGTGGTTATTTAGGAATAAACACCGCCTGCCTGGTATGTGTCTGGCACTCTGCTAGACATGAGGTGGGAGGAGATATTATAAAAGATGGAAACGATGTGTCTGGTCATGGATTCACTCACTCACCTATGCTGGGCACCTGGATTAACATTTCACGGCCCTTTGTATTTACAGGGCTTCATTGTAGAACCATTGTAGAGCCATTTAAAAGCAGGCTTTGGAGCCAACTCTGAGTTAGAACCAGGCCTGACCATTTGCACAACCTGGGGCAAGTTATTCAGCCTCTCTGTCTCCATCAGAAAAGTGGGGATAATAATACATTTCATTCTGCGTTGCTGTCTTTCTCCGTGGAATAATGTGTGGAAAGGGCTGAGCAGAGATCCTAGCACATGGTAAATGCTCCATAAGTGATATCTATAATGTGTGTTGTTTTTTTATCTTTCCACCAATTCTTTGAAGTAGGTATTTTGTCCCCATTTTGCAGTGCTGTAAGTCATGGAAAGTCACACGGCCCAATGTCTCGAGGAGACAGAACTAAGCTGGAGCCTTTCATTGCCAGCCATGGCAATGACCCGGTGGCTCAGGTGGTTGGAGCTCTGCACTCCTAACGCCGAAGGCTGCCGGTTCGATTCCCACGTGGGCCAGTGGGCTCTCAACCACAAGGTTGCCAGTTTGACTCCTCAACTCCTGATTTGACTCCTAGACTCCTGCAAGGGATGGTGGGCTCCGCCCCTGCAACTAAGATTGAACACGGCACCTTGAGCTGAGCTGCTGCTGAGCTCCCGGATGGCTCAGTTGGTTGGAGTGCAGACTCTCAACCTCAAGGTTGCCGGTTTGACTCCCGCAAGGGATGGTGGGCTGCACCCCTGTAACTAACAATGGTAACTGGACCTGGAGCTGAGCTGCGCCCTCCACAACTAAGACTGAAAGGACAACAACTTGAAGCTGAACGGCACCCTCCACAACTAAGATTGAAAGGACAATAACTTGACTTGGAAAAAGTCCTGGAAGTACACACTGTTCCCCAATAAAGTCCTGTTCCCCTTCCCCAATAAAATCTTTAAAAAAATAAAATAAAATAGAATGGACATTTTAACATTTACTGCCATAGGCTGCTCACAGCCAATCAGAAATGGGCTCTGTCCTTGGAACGACCCAAGTCAAAGGAGGGCTAAACGCCATGTTCCACGAGGACAGTGCCTCTAATGAGCTTGTTTGTTGTGTGTTCCGCAGGGCTAGCACAAAGCATGGGCACCATGTAAACGGAGAGAGTGGGTTGTGGTCGGGCCTCCTGGACACAGGGAAAAACATGAGCGACATCGTGGAGGCATGAAACAATGGGGTGCATTCAGAAAACTGGAAGTAAAACAACTAGAAGGTATGTCTTCACCTATGAAGGGACATGGGGTCGGGCAGAAGAGGCAGGGGCCCTGACAAGGACGGAGAGGCAGGAACCTGTGGACCATGCTAAGGACCTCCCCTTCCCCACCTGGTTCCTTACCTGGAGTTTTGTACCAAGTCTGTTCACAAGGGGTTTGGAGTAGACACTGTGAATTTTCTACCCAAAGGCTATGTATAGCCAGTTTCTCCTTGTCTTCCTCTATTACAGAGGCTGAAAAGCTAAAACAACTTATTTGCCACCGGCCTGAAGAGCTATGGACACAGTTCTGGCCTGTGAGAGGTAGCAGATTCCCTGGGAATCTTTTCCTTTCTAGAAGTCATGCGTGCATATGTGCATATGTGTGTGTGTGTGTGTGTGTGTATGTATGCACGTGTATGCATAAGAGTGTGTGTATGTGCATGGACATGTGTGTGTATGCGTGTGTGTGCATGTGTGGTGTGTATGTGTGCACGTGTGTGCGCATGTGTGCTTGTGTGTGTGTTGCTCTTCCCCCCTTTTTTCCCTACTGGAAGACTGCAGGGGATACAGCAGCCACTATGCACCTATGAGGTGACAGTGTGAGCGTGTAGGTCTATGCGAGAAGGAAGGTGGAGCTCTTGTTCTATTTCACCAAGAATCCTTCATTTGTTTAAACCACTATGGAGGGTTTTGTAGCATTTGTAGCCAAAGGCAATCCTAGCACATGCAAGGACTTGCTAGCCAACCCATCTAGGTAGCCCCCGCACCCCACAGCTCCTTGCTGATTTCCCTGCCCCCTCGTCCCCTTTACACCAACCTTCTAGACGATTCCAGCTGGAGTCATCAAGATGCTCCCCTGCCTGTCCCCACAGGATTTAGACTTCTCTTCACAACCATGACCCTGGCCTCATGACCAAGATATTTCCTTTTGCCTTCTGACTGGAGCACAAGGAGTAATTTCCTTATCAGGATGAGACTCAAGCAGAAATGACGTACACTTGGTGTGGCCTCGATTTTGTGGTTTGGCTAATGCCGTCTCAGGCCCCCAGCTTCCTGACTGCTGCGTCTGCCATGCTGAAAACACCACAATTCCTGGAATTTCAGGCTTCAGCGGGGCCTTTCCGGGAATCGTGCAGTAGCAAGAGCAAATCACAGTATGTTTATCTTATGCCTTTTCTTTTCTGCATTGCCATGAGGATAATTAGGATTCTGATGGCATTTTTACTGTACTTTTTTACTTCCTCAATGAGCTCTTTCAAGCCAAAGGGACGGACCCAAGGGAAGCCGTACATGGAGCTTCTGCCGTAACAACAGACCAGAAAAAGAACAGAGAGAACCAGCCCGTCCTGTCACCAGGGAGACCAGAGGAAGGCTCCCCTGTGTCAGGGAAATTTACAAAGACTTGGAAATGAGCAAAGTCAAGTACCTGGCGTCCTTTCAATGGATTTCTGGGTATTAACCAGTAGATCTCGGGGGATTATCTGCTCCAACCAGGGTGAGCACTTTTGACAGATTTTAATCAACTAGGCTGTTTTAGAGTCATATAGAGGGGACAGTTGTAGGAAACTCAGAGTAATGCAAATGATTCTTGTCCGTGGCAATGAAAACGAATTTTACCTGGTAGAGATATAATTAATTTCTACCCGGGAGGAAAAAAAATAACCCCAGCCATTACATTTTATTGCCCAATAGCAGTGGTGCCCAGGATGCTTTCAGGGAGTCTGTTACGTCAAAACTATTTTCATAATAATTTTAAGGAATCATTTGCCTAATGTTCACTTACTTTCTCACAAGCATAGAGTAGAGCTTTCCAGAAACTACATGACTTGTGATGCTGCTATCATTGCTCTAACAGTTAATGGAATGTGTACTTGTTGACGCATATGTTTAAAATGTTCTCGGTTTTAATTTCTAATATGGCAAATATTGCTCGATATAACCCACATAAACAAAAGCTCGTGAGGTCCTCAATAATTTTTAAGAGTGTAAAGGCATCCTGGGACCAAAAAGTTCAAGAATTGCTGCCCTGTAGGATATTAACTAATTTTGGGTCTATTAGCAAAGTTACTTCAGGTACCTGACTGGTGTGTGTGCGCGTGTGTGTGCGCGTGTGTGCGTGTGAGTGTGTGTGCGTGTGTGCGTGTGTGCATGTGTGTGTGTGTGTGCGTGTGTGTGCGTGTGTGTGGTGTGTGTGTGTGCGTGTGTGTGAGCAGACACAATGTTACAAATGGATGAGTACTGCTATGACCCCCCCCCATGCTGAGAGGGGAGGATCCTTTCCTGCAATCTCAGCCTGCATCTCTTCGTCACTGGGAACAATTTAGGATAATGGGTAAAGCAGAAAGAATGCTAGCAACATCTGAGAAGCTAAATTAATCTCTATCCGAAGTTGCCAAACTACAGCCCATGGACCAAATACAGCCCTCTGCCTGTTTTTTGTACAGTCCACGAGCTAAGAATGGTTTTTAAATGTTTAAATGGTGGAAATAAAATCACAGAAGAATGCGATCGCCTGACCCATGACAATTATATGAAATTCAAATTTCAAGGTCCATACATAAAGGTATATTGGAACATAGTCACGTGCACTAACTTGCTTCCTGTCCAGGCTGCTCAGCCACAATGGCAGAGCGAAGTGGTGTGACAGGGGACGTGTGGTATGCAAGCCCACAGCGGTTCATTTCTAGCCCTTTACAGAAGCAGCCTGCTGATCCTGCTCTATGTAATAAGCCAAGAGAGGAAATACAGAATTCGGGCAAGTTGAGTGTCAGGAAGAAAGGGGAGGGGGGAATTAAGGAGGAGGCAAAGATATAAGGGGTGAGGGAAAGCAGCTGCCATCTCTATAAAGATATTGAGAGTATTCAGAGGATCTTCAGATGTCTTCGTGTTTTAAGAATATTCCTCATCAACGATCGGTATTTTGTTATGGATACAAACGTGTATAATAGAAACATAAAAATAATATATGAGAGTAATACCCACCTAATTCAAGACAATGATTGCCTCTAGGAAGGCAAGAGGAAGATGTGAGGGGGTGGGGAGCTGAAGCTCTGTCTGTAATATATGGTTCATTCAAATTTAAAAATATTATATATCTTAAGCAAAGCTGATAAGCAATAAAAGATGAAGAGATTATTTAGTGATAGAGATGAAACCACAAGAATTGATGGTTTATCTCTGGCATGCGGGACTAGAGATATGAAAGGCCAAGCAAGAGATTCTTGGTCATAAGATCTTTCATGCCTGTTTTTGTTTTTTTCTTTGTTGCTATAATATGTACTACTATTTTGCCCTCAATCTAAGACATGCATTTTTTTCCCACATTTTAACAACTCCGAAATAAGGATGCAGTTTACAATTGATTGTAGAACTTAGTTAAATTGGAAAAGTTATTTCTTTCTTGGTGCTATAAAAAAATAGCAATTCATCTTATGACTTACATTCAACGGTGTCTTAGATCCTCTTTCAAAAGGACAAATAAATAAAGTGGATTCTCTTCTTCAGCATTCCATTGAGAGACCAAGAGAGAAATGAAGTATTGTTCATTTCCTCTGGATTGTGTTAGAAGATAAACTGAGGCATATTAAAATTTTAAGAGTTTATTTGAGCAAAAATTAATTCGAATCAGGCAGCGCCTAACAGGAAGAGACAGGAGCTAAGGGAGACACTTGCAAAAGGCAGAAGCAAAGCAGGGAAATTTTTGATTGGCTGTAGCCAATGTTTGTGATTGATTGTCCTTGGGTTTTGATTTTGTAACCTTGAGGCATTTACAGGCTTAGGTTTGATTGGCTTCCATGGGTCACCCTGGCATTAGAGCCACCTCAGTCTGGGGGCCTCCTTGTTCAATTCACTTAACAATTGGCTGAGGGTGTCTCTGGGTGAGACGCTGCATTGAGCCTGAGCTACATGGAGCCTCGGGATTTATCTGTGTTATTTACCTGATGGGAGGAGGGAAGCAGGAGAGCTTGGGTCACCGACTTTGTTTAGGATGATCTCTCTCTTCTTAGAAGAAAGAGAAAGTAAAACGCACATTGGGTCCTTCTGATTTAGAGGACATGATGAATCAGAGAAAACTTTGCGCTGATCCGCAGAACCTGACCTGGAAAAAAAATTGTTCTAATTCCTACGTGTTATTAAACTTTGTCTCCCAAAGTAAAATATAGCACAGAGCCAGGAGTAATTACACCCTCTTCCCTCTGAGGTGGTCTTAGAAGTAAGGCATTGTATAGGAATCAACCCCTACTCCCTGATAAAACCATGTCATGGGAGACAGCAGAGAGCAAATCGTGCTCCATTGAATGGAGCTGGGGTTGAGGGTGGGGGGAGATGGTGACTGAAGGATCTGAGCTTCTGATCCAAGGCGGGGACTGCAGAAGGTTAGTATGCAAAATCCATCCTGTTCAGATGCAAGCCTGAGACTCAACCCAGCTCTTCCGCTGTCCTTCCCACCCTGTAAGAAAAGTGAGCAAACAGGAGGCTGGCAGCCCCTGGAACCAGATAAGGAGAGGCCAACCCCTTTATTTAAGTGCTTAATTTAAGAATATTGAGCTTAGTCAATCCACGTGGGTAATTTATAGATCCTTTCATTCAACAGACATTTTCTGAGCAGGTGCTTGGCCCTTGTTCTATGCTCTGCGATACAAGCCTCTCTCGTGGTCTACATAAATTATCGTCCTTAATTCTCTCAAAAACCCTGAGATAGGCAGGCGTTGGTTATCATCATCCTATGTTACAGCTGGTGAAAGTGAAGCTCAGAGAGAGTAAGTAACTTGCCCAAGGTCACCCAGCTAGTAAATAACACAGCTGGGATTTGAACCCACAGAGCTAAGGCTCAGAGCCTGTGCTCTTAACCACCACGCCGTATCACTCTTCTCAGTGGAAGTGAAAATTGAATAGTATGACTGAACATGGCTGTGCTCTCTTAGAAGTCACTCTGAAACAGGAAATAAAAGCCTGGGGCTTGGAAATCAGAGAGGAGTTAGAATTCCTTCCCAATGCTGGTCAGTACCGCCATGAAGGCAGGATCATGTCTGACTTGGAACGGTTGGTTCTCCGAGCCCCAAGCCTAGCACAGAGTAGGTATTCACTAAATATTTGCTGACTGAATGAATGAGTGAATTTATTCACCAGCCAAAGGATCTTGGAAGTATCCCCTAGTCTGCCTACCCTCTGGTTTCTCACATGTATCATTCCTGCTCCAAAGCCACTATGAAGATTCAATGAGGTTAGCTGTTTCAGACACATAACACAATGCCTGGCATGTAGTAAGCGCTCAGCAAATAAGTCTGAGGTCCCTGCCATGTGTCACATATTTGGGACACAAGCAAGTGCTCTCTAGGAACACACAGCCCAGCTTTAGAAGACACATCAGCATATACAGGAGACGTGTTATTGGGGGGTGGGAACGGGGGAGTAATGAGGGTGGTCCAGAACTCATCTCGCCTTCATAATAGCACCCTCCTGCCCCTCCCCGGGCACAACCCGATGGCGGAGAGTGTTGGTGGGTGTCAGCCCCTGTGGAAGGCTGAACGACGCATCCTCACCCTCCAAGCCCCCCAGTCTTTAGGAAGCCCAGACATGTGACTCAGTTTCAGCCAGTCAGGTGGTCTCTCAGGGAGGAGGGGCCAGCCAGGGACCGAGACCGCTACAGGGTGGGCGCTGCAAGCTTTCCAGTCTATTCCCTGGGTACACCTGGGGCTGGGGGTCCCACTGATGCTGTGGGTCTAGCCACTGATTGCTTATTGATACATCCCTGAATGTCTTTCCAACAGGTTCCCTCTGCTTGAAGCAGCTATTAGGGTCTTAACTGTGCCCCCCGCAAAATTCCTATGTTGAAATCCTAGCCCCCATCCCTCAGAATGTGACTGTATTTGGAGAAGTATTTAGTTAAAGTGAGGTCACAAGGGTGGACCCTGGTCCAATATGACTGGTGTCCTCAAGAGAAGAGGAAATTTGGACACAGACACACACAGAGGGAAGACCATGTGAGGACACAGGGAGAAGCTGGCCGTCTACAAGCCAAGGAGAGAGGCCTCGGCAAAAACCAAACTTTCTGACACCTTGATCTCAGACTTCTAGCTTCCAGAACTGTGAGAAAACAAGTTTCTGTTGTCTCCATTATGAAAACCCCACCCAACTAAGACTGTACCCACGGTCAGTTTCCATTATTTGCAATCCTTAAATGATACAAGTCATGACTCTCGCTGGAGATGGGGGCGGGCTGCTATGGTGATGACCAGCATTGGCCGTAGGTGCAGATGCTGCTAACCCTGCCACTTCTCCCTGCAGGACCCTGGGCGATAAACACACTTGACCTTCCTGTGAGCCACAGCTTCCTCGTCTGTACACAGGGGCTGATCGCTGCACTTCCCTCTGAGGGTTGCTGTGAGCAGAATGAATCTGTGAAAAACACTAGAACAGTGCTTGGCACAGAACAAGTGCTATGGGACTGTTGTTTGTTATTTCTATTGTCTTCTTGGTGGAGAGACACACGCTATAAGAGAACCCGAGAAGTCCCATCTTTGAGATGGACTTGGATCTGGCCTCTCCCCAGCCTTCCATGGGTGCTCCCTTCCTCCATCCCAATAAATGAGGTGGGCCCTCCAGTTTACGAGCATCTGTGATGACAGGGTTGCATCGACAGGAAAGTTGAGCTGGAGGTGTTGTGCACTGGCTACCCACCGTGTTTTAACTCACGGAACCATATGAAGGAGCTGCAAGAACTCCGTCTTCCCACCCTCCTCGCCCCGCCCCGCCCCCACAATGGCACACAGTATGAAAGCGACCAGGGCTAGTCCAACCCACCCCTTTACACGGGAGGGAACTGAAGCTCAGAGAGGAAACGTGCAGCTCCCAAGATCCCACAGCTGACTCGTGGCGGGGCTGAGAGCAGGAGTCTGGCATCTGTTCTTGAGGCTTGGAACAAAAACAAAACCAAAAAAAAGAGCCACCAAAAAGCATTTAAGACCTCCATAAGCCAGGGAGGGAAATGATGTGAAGAGAAGAGGAAATGGAATTTCCTGCTGCCTGGAGCAGCCCTGGGACATCGGTCCTTGGAAGAAACCGAACAAACAAGGGAGGAACTTGACAGCTGGGTTGCTGGCCTTCAAGTGGCCTCCTCCACGCTCCCGTTCCCACAGACAGCCTGGCCCTGCGGCTGCAGCTGTGGTCCAGCGCTGTGCCCCTGGGAGACGGCCGACCCTCCCTTGCCTTTCCAGCAATGCCTCCATTATCTCTCCTTCCTTCTCATCATGATTTGGAATATTGTGGCTTCCTAAAAGAGACACTGAATAAAACAGAGAGAGCTGGGTCCAGGGGGACATTTAAACTCTTCGACAAGGGATTCCTACTGGCCTGACCCATCAGCATGCCCACTGGAACAGGACTTTCTCCCTCTCCTTGCTGATCTTGAAGGGGTCTGGGGGAAAGGTGAGGGGGGTCCTAGGGGATGGTCCAGGCTGGCCAGGCTGTGAGTGAGGGAAATGTGATTGCTCAGAATACCATCAGCTACTTATTTACTGCCAGTATGAACGTGTTTCAGTATTTTAATAACAAGTGCCAGCTGAAATTCAGCATTGGCTGAAACCAGAGACCTGACGACCAGCCAGTTCCCATTTGGACACCTCCAGGGCTCTCTGAGGGCTACAGAGGAAAGACGCACCCCTAACCTGATGTTCAGCCCCCTCCGAGATCTATCTGACCTCTGCATCACATTCTAGGTCTATCTCCCACACCCCTCTGTGTATGTCCGTGGGGTCTCGTGGAAAGAGCCATGAATTCAGAGTCAAAAAGATCTGGATTATAATTCTTGCTCTGCCACTTACAAGTGTACCAACAAGAGTCACTCAGGTAAGTTCTCTGAGGCTGATTCATAGCAAAGGGAGACCATCCATCCGACGTCCAGCACGTGCTAAGGTGCTAAGGATCTCAGGTTCTCCTTTAATGCTCACAACCACCTTATAAAGCAGGTTTCCTATTTCACAAATGAGGAAACTACGGCACTCGGGCAAGTTAAGTAGCTCACCTGAGATCATCAGCTTCCAACTCACAGGATTCAAAACCTGTTCAAGGTCAAGCCTGTGAACTTGACCACATCACACTGGCCCCCATGAAGTGGAGGTAGCTAAAGTAACCTGTGAATGTGCACTGAACACTCCAAAGCCTTGGTGCAGGCCAGTTCCCTTCCCTACACACGCCCCATAGCTACCCACTGTCCCTGCGGCCAACCCCAAGCACGCCAGACGCAACCCTACCTCTGTGCTTTCCCCACCCAGTCTCACCTGACTTGCCTCAACCCAAGCCGTCTGGACAGCAGCAAGAGCTGGTAGAAAAAGTCAGATAGGTGGATACAGGGTGGGTGGGGAGCAGATGGGGTGGGGGAGTGAGTCCTTTCTCGCCGCTGACCAGCTGCGTGAGCTTCGATAGGCACTGCACCTGTGGGTCTCTGTTTCTTTATCTGTAAGATTAGGAGAACAGCACCTAACTCACGGGGTTGAAATAAAGAGTTCATGAGAAGGCTGCGTGCCGAGCGCCTAGCACAAAGGCAGCTCACAGTAGGTGCTCAGCAAACTGCTGTGCATGAGGCTGACCGATGAGCCAGAAAACTGACCAGTGGCATCTCCAGTCAGCTTCAGTCTGAATCATTCCAAAGAGGTTTCACAACAGCATCCACTTAAACTGGGCACAGCAGCCTGCTGGTACATCCCTGAAACTTTGGGCACTCCAGCTCCAGCTGGGACTCAGCCAGCCTGGGTTTCTCAGGGAAGGTCAAGGCCCCTCAGAGGTAGTGCTAGCAGCTCACCCTGCCATCCTCTCACCTCTCCCTAAAATTCCCACCTGCACTTCACCATCACACAGCGTGGCCTTCCCCAGACTCTGTACAAAAAGCCAACCACATGTGACTGACAGCCCCCTCCCCTGCCCCAGCCATTCCAGGACTTCCTCCAACACCCACTGACCCATGGTTTCTCATGACAGCCCCATTGAAAGTGACGGAATCGAACCTGGCAGCCTTGGGGCCTCATGGAGGATGTCTGCCACAGACATGGCAATGCCCAGAAGGTTTCAGTGCCCGCCCGGGTCTCAGTGACACCTCCCCCGAGATGGGCTCATCAGCCACCTCGTTAAAGGGAAGAGAGATCTTCGATTCTGGAGGCTAAACAAATGTTACCCTGTCCGTGTCTTTTATCCATCCTTTCCTTCCCCCAAGGCCACGCCAACCGATGCTTTCCACAACCACCCCGCACAAAGCCCACTCTGAACAGAGAGGGAAAGGTGGGCAGGATGGACCAGAAGGGAAACTTGGGGGGAAACTGGGGGGATCCAGAGACTTTGGTGTCAGGATATTCACCCTGAGTCTTACATCCATTCCAGAGAGAACCCCGAGAATGTGGCACCATCATTTACCACCACCTTCCTATCTTTCAGGATGAAACAACTGGACCCCAAAGAGGAGAGGAACTTGGCAAAATGCTGAAATAAAATTCCTGAAGGAGCCCACCTGGCTCCTAGAGCAATGGCTCCCCCTGGACAGACCCGTTCTCACCGTCGGCCCTCAAAGCCACCAACACACACAGAGCAGGCAGGCCAGGGTGCCAGCATGGCTCCCACGTGGACAGAGCCAGGACACGTACAAGACATTTTCACATCCAAGATCCTACTGGGTCTCGAGAGCAAAGCTCAGCATCCGCAAGAAATGTGGACAAATGCATATGTTTCCCCAGGGCCTGAGTCTGCCCTGTCCTTCGAGAAACATAAAGACAGGCTGACTCCCCCGGCAGAGAAACCCAACCTCCCGCTAAGACCACATGAAGTCTCCAAGCTCAGCACCACTGAAGCCACAAGCACTGAGGGATACCTTGCTGACTGGATGACAGAGAAACCATTTTCTTCCAATACGTCATCTGCGATTTAAAAAATGGGTTGAGTGGTCTCCAGGTGGGGCTGTTCTCTGCCTGGTGGGAGTACACAAGCCTCTCCCTAGGGGCTCTTCCACTGCAACCGAGTCACAGGCCATGAGCAACGTCAATGTCTGGACCTTCTGAACCATTTCACCAGCTTCTGAAACCTGGTCACATTGGGGAAACACCAGTCTTGTTTGCTGAAGACCACAGGCTCTGGAACCAGACGGCCACTTACTCTGCGTGACCTCGGGCAAGTTCTTTAAATGCTTGATGACTCAGTTCTCTGTTTCCTCCTCCTCTGGGAACAACAACAACAACAAACAAACAAACAAAAACACCTTTCAGAGGTTTTTCTGTGTGTGAGAGAGAACTTAGTAAATAGAGTACAGCACTTGACTCCAAATAAAGCTAAAAATCTGCGATCCTGGGCGTCGGGAAGGGATGAGGTGCTGCCCTGTCCGTAGCTCAGGCTGATGTTATGGAGTCTGGGCTGTTAGGGTTGCAGGGGGTGGGACAGGATGAACTGGGGAAGGGTTGTGAATGGGGAAGTGATACAAGAAGGGGTTGGAGCTCTCTAACTTTGAGCAAGATTCCCTACAGCAACAACAGCAAAATAATTGATTTGTTATTTACGACCCCTGGTGTTCCCTACGGAGGTGAATCCTGGTGACCCCGAGGGTCTTCTGTTCCTGAGCGGGGCAGGGTGTACCTGTGGGAGGAGCCCAGGCTGAGCTTAACTGCTTTGCCAAGGAAGAGGAGATGGTGAAGCCCCTCGAGGACATCTGGGAGAGGACCTTGACTAGAAACATGAATCTGGAGCCAGACTCCATTGACACAGGGCAAGTCACTCAATCTCTCTGTGCCTCAGTTTCCTCCTCAGTAAAAGGATGCTGATTGGGTTGTGGTGGGAACAAAATGGGTTCATACACACAGGGTATGTGGAACAGTACCTCGTCCATATCCAGGACCCCCAACGGTCTGGAATTCCCAAGGGATATCGTCTCCATCAATGCCCCTTTCCCTCAAAGAACCCTGAAACCCTTCCAGAGGCTTCTCAGTGTGACAGCACTCCACACTGCAGCTGCCCCAGCTCAGTAGCATGCCTCTCCGTGTTACTGTGGTGTCAGAGGTATGGGGAAAACATCCTCCAGAAATATGGGGTGCCAGATGAGGAGAGCAATGTCCTGGAGAGAGGCACCCATGAAGAAGGCAGCCCCCAACTTTCACTGTCCATTCCCGTGCCAGAGCCTCTTTACTATCCAGGGACAATAGGCCTGCACCAGAACCAGAAAAAAAATTAAATGAAACAAAATGGTCCATAATTAGAATGGCAATAAAAGCAGGGGGGAGGAGGAAGGCAGTGAACTCTATTAATAGTGCTAATAAATGTTCCCGGATAATACCACTGTGTTCTGAACCTGCCCGTGGGAGGTGTTGCTTACACTCATTTGCATATTAATTTGGAAGGAAAATGCTGGGCTTTTTCTGCTGGGATAAATCAATTCCAGTGGAAGTTCTCAGATGGGAAGCTGCTAATTCTTCTTCCCTTTTCCTCCCAGCAGGAAGACAACCATTTGCTGCCAGGAAAATATTTTTAAGAGCCACCATGGTGTGAAAAAAAAGTAGGCCAGAAAATCACAGGCAAAGTGCAGACCTTGCAAATGGCCAGAGCAGTGATGGGCTAGGAAAGGCCCAGCTTAGTGGGGGCTCAGGAGCCAGGGTGAGACTAATAGGCTCTGGCTTCTCTGGAACAACACCACTGGAGCAAGGATGGCAAGTAGGAGCACCTCAAAACCCAGTGTGTATCGACTGGTACTGGCTGTTCATGAAATATGGAGTTGAGAAGGATTTGAAATCCAGGACCAGACTCAGAAGACAGAGTGCAGTGATTGATTAGTGATGTCTGCTATGGGAGAGGACACAGTAGGATCAGTGATGTCTGCCATGCTGCCCTGAAGAGAGTCACGCCTCATATTCTGGAGCAGGGCATTATAAACGGGCCATTTGAGGCACACTGAGGCAGGCAGGGCCAAGAATGGGAGCAAAACTTCAGAGCAGCCAAGCAGATAAGAGATAGTCCAAAGAATGTGGTGAGAGAGGACATAATTGAAAACTAACATTTTTGAGCAGTAGGTTTTCAACACTGTGTCAGATCTGGGGGATACAGAGACAGCTAAAATAATGCTTTCTTTCAAGAAATTAAATCTAATGCAGAAGACAGGCATGTAAGGACTTATGACATGAGCTATCACTCCTCTGCTTCTTCTCATTACTGGGCTGCCCCTTCCCTCATCCCTCCACAAGTCCTATTTCTCCACTTCCTCTCTTGTTTATTAATATTCCCCAGATTCCCTCCCCTCCTCACTGTTCATGCTCACAAGGGAATCTCTTGTGCTCCCCAAACTTGAACTTCCTCCTCTGCACCATGGCTCCCAAAAGTCTGTCTCAAGCCAGTTTTCTCCCCAACACCATTCCCAGGTGCACGTTAGCCATCTCCACAATTATAGCCCCATTTTAGAGTTGGGGACGGGGTAAAGTAAGGGTCAGATTGGTGTGACTCAAAACCTGAAACCTTCCTATGTTCACTATCCTCTCCCAGTTCATCCTGTACCTTGACCCCCAGTCCGCTCTGCTGGCCAGCTGACACTGCCTATAAAAGCATCACAATGGACCCCAGGAGGGATCCTGCTCACAGGACGAGATGCCTGAAGACAAACGCAGGGCCCTTGCTCCTCCTGCCTTTATTGCTCACAGCCTAGGTTGCTTATTATGGGATGTGAGCTGTTATGGTTACTGGATGGCACAGGATGAACTGGGGGAGGCTTGTGAATATAGGAAGGGGTTAGGGCTCTGTGACTTTAAGAAAAGGCAGGTTTTTATGAGTTGCACATTCTTAAAATTCAACATTGCTTACTCTCATACATCATGAAGTCAGCGAAGGCACCAGATTTCTCAATCCTCACCTCACTACAGAGGAGGAATTGCGGCTCAGAGAGGTCAACAACTTTCCCATGGATGCACAGCCAGCCCCGCAGCAGCACAGGGATCCAGCTCAGGGCTTTCGGGCTTCTAGCAACTCAACACCAAAATTTTCCTGCTAGAACAGGCCAAAAGTAATTGGAGTGTGGCATTTACCTAGCATGGAAATAGAGAAAAAGAGACATTAACAAGAACAACTTGCATTGAAAAAGATGAACTTTTTTTAAAGGATCTAGTTGTTAAAGAAAATCCTTGGTGCTTTGTGTTCAGTGTCCCGAGGTAGAAAAGGGAGTGTGGACACTGGGCATCTGGGGTCATGGACCATTGTTCCTGTCCCACCATTCCAGGCTTGGACAAGGGCACACCCCTGCATCACTTCACCCGAGAAGAGAGAGACTTGTCCAATATCACTCCGTGGAGAGGTCTTCCCTGACCCCCCACCCCATGCCAGTCCATAAGAGCAGTTCCATCCCGCTGGGTGCCCACCTGCTCTTGCAATGGCAGGGAGAGGCGACGTGATGTAGGCACCCAGGGCAAGGGTTCCAGGACCAGATGACCCGTGTTCCAATGCCGGCTGATTTCTACAAGCAGGGTGACCAAGGGGTACTTCCCTCCCTCATCCGAAACACGCTTAGAATTGCAGCACCTGCCCCTAGTGCTGTCCTGAGGGTTACATGGGTTAAAACATGTACAGAGTGGAGCCTGGCACAGAGTTGGTCCTCTTTAGATTCTTATTTATAACTTCCTGTCTTCCCCACCAACATGGAAACCCCCATGGCTGGAGTTTGCTTTTGTTCCTCATGGGGCCCTCAGCATCTAGAATAGTTCCTGGCACTGATCAGAGGTTGATTTGTAGAGGATTTGTTCAACACAAGCTCTGCCGGGCACCAAACATGGTGGCTGAGTGAGGGCCTACAAGGAAGAGATGTGAACAGACTATCAAAATGTGAAGTGCAGAGATCCATGACTAGAAAGCCTAGGCTTTGGGGTCAAACAAACCTGGGCCTGAACCCTCATAGGACCGTTGTCTGGGGGTGGGCCGCTGAGCTGGCACTCACCCGAGAAATGGGAGTTCTCACCCCCACCATGTGGGTGGTACTGAGGCAGAAGAGATCACCTGCATGATGTGCCAGCAGGTGCTCAGTCAGTGTCAGCCTCCTTCCCCTTCAGGGTCCCCACAGGGCCCTGTCCCACCTCCTGACCGGGCCTGGCCCAGCAGGGCCCCAGATTCAACTGCCAGACCTTGTCTCGGCTGGGCACTGGGCGGGAGGAGAGACAGGCTGTTTCAGTTACACTCTTAGCAGGAGGAGGGAGGGGGTTAAGCTCCTGTTTCTGTTTTTACAATGCAAAATTTGTCAACTTGGCGCAGTTGACAGACTGCTTCTGTGTCACCGCACTGGTTCCTTTAATTGCTTTCCCTGCGTGCGAGCATCTGTATGTGTGTGTGTGCGTGCATGTTCCCTGAGAAAGGCTGACTGGCTTGGGCAGAAAAGGAGCTGATTCCAGAAGACGAGCCTGTCCCTCTGGAACGCCTGACATGACCCCAAAGTCTTAGAGACAGTGTAGAGTGGGGGGAGAAGACCCCCCCAGGAGTTAGGAAATGGGACTCTGGCCACAACAAAATCAGGAGTATGACAGAGGCTAAAATGGGGCTCTTTCTAGCTCAATGTCAATTTCAGGTCCCAAAACATCCCACATTTCAAGGTAAGCGCTTGGGCGTAGGAGGTAACTGAACACCTGCTCTGCTATCCTTGGCTGACCCCCACTCCCGACCTAGTAAATGTTGGAGCAGCCCCAGGAGGGTTGGATGTTGAGGGACTTTTATTTGGAGAGTTGTCAAGAATAGGGGTGAGAGTACTTCCTTCTCTCCTCAAGCCCAGTGAGATGGGCGTCAGGGAGGCCAGTGGGAGACCTTCCCCTGGATTTGGGTGGTTTGCACACCCCGGACTTCTGCGTGACATGCCTGAAAAATCTAGTGGGTAAGAGGCTAAGGCTATCGGCCTGAGGCAGTGAGGCAGGAAGAGGGAGTTATGCTACGTCGGGGTCTAGCTACCCAGCCACAGTGTGTCGGCACAGCTGGGCCAGATGCAGGCCACAGGGAAAGAGCCAGCGTGGAGCTGTCCCAAGGTGATCTCAAGAGCAGGATGGGCCACCAGATTGCCAGGCGCAGAGGAAGGAAATCTAAGTGGGCAGTGGGTCATCTTGTGACGCTGAGGGGAGCTGAGACAAGCGAAAGGTGGCTGAATGATGAGACAGAAAGAACCTGAATCCCTGACGAGCTCACCAAGCCACAGAAGGAACCAACCTTGGCCCCTCCAACCTCAGGACTTCTTTTCTTAAAGGAGAGCACAGCTCACAGTGGCCCATGCGGGGATCGAACCGGCAACCTTGGTGCTACCAGCACGATGCTCTAACCAACTGAGCTAACATGTAAGCTACCACATGTTCCTTAAGCCTTTTGAGTTTTCTGTCTCTGGAATCCAAGCCAATATGAGTCATTGGCCAAAAAGTATGCAACTAGCAATTGGAAGAGTTAAAACCTGCGAGTCCAATGCTTATCACCAGTCACTATGCTGAGCTGTCTGGGCAAAAAGTGCTATATGAGCCCAAGTCACACCAGAGACACGAGCAGCATGAGAAACTGAGGGAATGAAACATTAAAAGGCTATAAGACAGCAAATGTAGGAAAGCTCCAAGCACACCTCAGGATAGAGTAAGTACTCAATAAAAGTGTATTCCAAGGAACTGCCATAGCCCAGACGGGACTGGGGAGACACAACAACTAAATGCAACAGGGTGGCCTGAATTGGACCCCGGAACAGAAAGGACATTTGTAGAAAACTGATGAACCCCAAATGAAGACTGGAGCGTGGTTAGTAGTAAGGTACCAGCGTCAGTTTCTTGGTTTTGACAAATGTACTCATGGCAATGTGAGACGTCAGTGGAGGAGCTGGATAAAGCATTCCGGGGATACTCTGCACGATCTTGGCAACTTTTCTGTAAATTTAAAATGATTCTCCACGAACAAGTTTCTTTTTTAAAAGTTTCTTTTTTAAAAGTTCTTAAAAGTCTGATGAACATCGAAGAAATCTAGGTCCAGGGAGGAATGTGGCACCTCTTTCACCAGAGCTACTTACATAATTACAACCAGCCCTTTGCTCATTTCTAATAGTTCCTTCCGCAGCCCTGTGAGGTGCGTATCACACAGTGGCTGCACATAGTAGGTTCTCAGGAAGTAGTCATTGATGGTGAATCAATCCTCTTTGCACATGAGGAAGCTGAAGCTTAGACACCAAGTGCCTGCACGTGTCTTTATTTGACCCTGAGGCCCAAGCTGCTTGGACGCTACCACCCACCTAGCATTAGGGTTAGAGTCTCCTCAGAGCTTGGGAGGGCCCCCGGCTTCTCTCCGCCACCACTCCAGGCTCCAGCTACTCCATTTCATCGTTTATGCTTGAAAAACCTAAAAACAAGGAGCTATAGCTTCTCCATGCCCCTGAAATCAGCACCATAAATCTCAATGCTAAAATTTAATAATATTTGCTTTTCCATTTATGGCATCATTATTATAGAGCGGTTTTCTCGGGCCCAAGGTTGCTGTAGGAAATGATTTCATTTGATGGACTCCCTTGGCCCACCTCACCACGCTGTGATCTGGCCTTCTGTAATGGAGGGACAGCAAAGCCTGGGTGTGGGACACTGCAGAGGGAAGGGGCAGCTGGGTCGGAGGAGACCAACAATCCACCCCGTAGCAACAACTCAGCCCGTGGTTCTCTCATTATGATGTCACAGCCACAGCTGCCTGTTCCAGGTGTAGAGCAACGGCCCCCTTCTTCACCCTGCTGCCCACCTGTCCCTCTCACCCTCCACCTTCCCACCCCCAGGTTCTTGCTCACAACCCACAATCCTCACCTCCTGGCTTCAAAAAGCAAGAGCAAGTTTAACCCAGGCAAATGGGGAGGGGAGAACTTTGGAGGTTTGCAAGACAGCCAGGCTGCGTGTCAGGCTAACCTGGAGTTGGCTGAGATGGGCAATCGTACCCCATCTTAAATCCCCCAGAACTAAGAGCCCAGAAGGTGTTTGTCTGATAAACCATGGTGACAACTCTCCTTGGCTTCTCTCCTTTGCAGGGACAGAGTCAGGAGTGCAGTTTCCAGGCTCTCGCCCTCACGTGGAAACGTGCTCACTCGGGTAGTAAATGGCCATCAACTGTGATTGGATGGCCATCAGTTATGGCTACTTGGCCATCAGCTGTAATCAGTGAGCCATTGGCCACTAATATAACAGCCGTGGCTACGCTAGCAGGAAAAGGGGGGCTAACAAGAAGATGGTGGCGAGCTAGCAAGAGCGGATTGCAGTTAGCATGGCGGGTTGCAGCTAGCAAGTGAGGTTGGTTGGCTGAAAAGCGGACAGCAGTTTGCAGATCATGTGGCTCCTGCTTCCTGTGTCTCCAACCCAGCCGCCAACAAGAACATAGTGGTATCACTCCTCTATCTATGACTCCGTGGGTGTTCCTTTTTGGCCTCACCATATCCTGCATTCTTATGTGGCAAGCGGGACCAGAGACCCCACCTGACACCCCGCATGACACCTTCCTACAGTTCAAGCCCTGTTTCCTGCCCAAGGAGCTAGGGGCTTTCAATTTGGACCTTTTGACCTCTGTTCCGGATCCAAACAGACTATGACTGATAATTATTATGTCAACTTGGAATGGGCACTTCTTCTCCTGGCAGCAGGAGTGCCCTCTGGATAGCAGTGGCTTTTGGGGTCAAGGAAGAAGTGGAAATGAGAGAGCTGCCCTGGCTCACAGAATCTTAGGAGATTTTCTAATATCTTAAGACATGATGGCATGAGGGGTTCAAGGCGATGGAAGTTTCTCAGTGAACCAAGGTGGGCCAAGGTTTATACGGCACTTAAAACTTTTTTTAAAACTTTGTCTCATTGCAACATTTCACAGTCCTCACCCAGTTCCAGCCCCTCCACCTGCCCCCACCCCAAAACAAGCTCCATCCCACAAGTAACAAAGTGTATCTCAGGTAGGAAGGACCTTCCCCCTCTGGCATCCTTTCGGGGTTCTTATTCTATGGGGGAGCTCTCAGGCTATTATGCGGCCACTGGGTGCTCTGAAGAGTTTCCACGTGATCAAACATTCACTCAACTTGTTGACATAGAGGAGATTGCTTAAGCCTCAGCAGGTGCAAGCCCAGTGGGTCAGATGGATCCCTGAATCACATGACTTCTGAGTATCAGCTGGGACAGTGTTTCTCCGTGGATGGTCTCCAGGTCAGCTGCAACAGGACCTTATTAAAAGTGCTTGAACTTCTCTCAAGACCTACAGAATAGGGATCTAGAGTGGTGTTGGCCACCTGCACTTTACATGTTCCCAGGTGAGTCCGAGAACTATGGAAAACCATGAAAAAAAAATTACACCCAAAAATAAATGGAAATGCATGTTCCCTCTGGAGAATACAGGGATGGGAATTCCAACCAAAGCCAATGTGGCCCTCAACATCCACTGCTTAAACGAGAGGCACTGAGTCTGGCCCCATCTCACTATCAACTCTCCGCCACTGTAGAGGAAGCCCCTTGAGCTCCTGCCTGCGGGGGCTACAGTAGCTGCAGTAGCCTCCTGGCTGCTCTCCCTGCTTTGTCCCTCACCCCTACGACCTCCTGTCCACAGGAGGCCCATGTTGTAAAGTAAGTTATACTGTGCGCTCTACCTTCCAATGGCGTCCCAGCACACTCGTAACCCAATCCAACACCTCACCATTGTCCATCAGGCCCTACATGACCTGGCCTCTACCTGCTCTCCAAAAGGGTCCACTCTCTCCTTATCTCTGTGCCCCAGGTACACTGGTCCCCTGCTGTTCCTTGAGCACCCCGGCCACATGCTGACCTTGGGCGCTTGGCATTTACTGGTCCCTCTACCTAGAAAGCTCTTCCTTCTACTCTCCACTTGGTTCACTCCTTCACTTCCTTCAGCTCAAATGTCACCTCCTCCACGAGGCCTTCTCCATCCACCCCTACAATAGCACCCCCATCACATTCTATCCTTCTGTCTTACCTTATATTTTCCCCCACCGTGCCTGACATGTTACATGTTTCTTTATCATTTATTGTCTCTCTTCTCTTCTAGAATGGAATCTTCATGAGAACAGTCAGGATAAGCAAGGTTCTGCTGCAGTAACAAACAACTCCAAAAGCTCCGTGGCTTGGAAGCACATGAGTTTATCTCTCACACCCTGTCCAACATGGGTCAGCTGCAGGCCTACTATGTTACCATCGTCCTTACTCTAAGACATAGGCCAGTGGGGAGCCACTATCTTAGAACATTGCAGGTGACTTGCCAGATGGAAAAGAGAAGGCAGCGAAGCATGAACTAGCTGATACATATAATTCCATTCAGATTTCACTGGCCACTCCTGAATTCAATGGGATGGGAGGTATGATCCTTCTCCAGGAAGAGAAGTGGAGTTTGGTGAAGCAGTAACCAGTCTGCCAGAGGCTAGGAACTCATTTTGTTTGTTAATCTATCTCTAGTGTCTAAAACAGAGCCTATCTTGATTAGGAGCTCAATTAATGTTTGTTGGATGGATAGAGGGTTAGAGCCCAAGCTTGGGCATCAGTTTGACTTAATTGTCAGGCTCTGTGTGCTGGGGCTGATGCTGTCCCAGATAAGACAGACTCAGTGGTATCTGACGTATCCATAGATCTAGTTATGGGAGCTGGAAAAGATGGCGGCAGAGCTGACAGCAGCCTTAGGTGCCGTAAGCTGGAAGGGAGTGCAGAGACCATTATTCCAGTCTCCCTCCCAGTGAAGGCACCCTCCTGTCCTCTACAGAATCCCTCTGGAAAGTGGGAATGGGGTTCTGGGCTTTGACAGGGCAGACCCCAGGGTGCAGACCAGCAGCATGTATACTCCATGATTGCTCTCTTCTCTCCTTTCAGCACCCCTTCCCGACCTCGGTGGGGACTTCGGGCCCTTCACCCTTTCTTCCCCATCCTCTGGCCAAGGCTGGAGTACCAGCACCCCTTCAAATCCAGCTGGCCTTGGTTCCCCAGATACCACCTCCCGACACACAGGACCTCAAAAGCGTCAAAAGAGACAGGCAGACTGGCCACTGTCTTCTAAATACACACCCTGATTTTTCATAGGACTATTGCCAGTTTTCTGTTAGGTCAGGCAAATTAGGCTAGAGCTTATTTTCCCAGCTCCTCCAAAAAAATGCCCCTGGGCATATGCTGTCTGGCTCTTTCCAGGCCTCATAAAATGTAATGTTTACACAGGTGCAAGGGAGGTGCTGCCCAGCTGAGCCTCTCCTCCCAGCTGGCAGGCGTCCAGGCTCCAGACCTGGTGCCGGCCCATCTGGGCCCGGCCTGGCTCCTGTGTCCCCACGGAGCTGTCCTGGTGGCAGTTATGCCCCCACAACTTCATCCCAAATCTCCCCAACTCTTTTCTTCAGGATCTTTGCCCTCAGACATCCCCAGGAAGGGACAAAACATAAGAAAACTTGGGTAAGACAAAGCGACACTGGTTTTCTCGCTGTCAAACTTCTCAGGGTCGTGTGTGTGTGTGTGTGTGTGTGTGTGTGATGTGGCGTTGGGGCAGCTGCAAATCCTGACGACCCAATGAATGAGTGACGTCCACGATGGCCTGTCCTCAGCAGCCCTGCTCAGCTCCTGTGGACTCACGCCTATGGCTTCTTTTATGGAGACAATCCATCTCATATTTGTTCTTCTTTTCCTGCTGCCTTCTGTTTTTTCTGGTATTATTGTCTTTTCCGAAGCACCTTGGCTTCTCACGATGTGCCCGAACGAGGACAGCTTCAGTTTTGTCATTTTTTGCCTCCAGCGATGTTTCAGGCTTAATTTGCTCTAAGATCCCCTTGTTCATCTCCCTGGTGGTCCAGGGTATCTGTAGGGCTCGCCTCCAACATCACATTTCAAATGAATCATTTTTTTTCCCTATCAGACTTCTTCACTTGAGTCCATTAGAAATCTACTTAGGGGGAATCATTTGATTCAATAAATATGTATTGAGGATCTGTTGTGTGCCAAGCATTATTTAGGCATTAAGAATATACAAGCTAGGGTGGCCAGTTAGCTCAGTTGGTTAGAGTGTGGTGCTAATAACACCAAGGTTGCCGGTTCGATCCCCACATGGGCCACTGTGAGCTGTGCCCTCCTTAAAAAAAAAGAAAAAGAAAAAAAAGAATACACCAGCTGAGATAAACCAAAACAAAAAAAAAAAAAAAGAATACCTATTGGTGACAGACAATAAACAAGAAACAAAGGAAATTAGTAACATACATAGGATGCTAGAAGGTTGTGTGTGCTATGGATTTATTTTGAAAAACAAAATGAAAGGAATTAGAGGGCCATGGAGGAAGGGCAGGGTTGCAGTTTTAAATGAGGTGTTCCAAATAGGTCTCATTGAGAAGGCAGCATTCAAGCAAAGACGTAAAAGACGTGGAATGAGTGGGCCAGGCAAATACCTGCAGGACCAAACAGCCACTGAGCGCCCCTGGGACGTTGGAGGAGCTGGGGAAATAGGCCCTAGAAGCCTTGGCACTATTGGCATGTAGGGCAGGATAATTCTGTTCTGGGGTCTGTCCCATGCATCGTAGGGTGTTTAGCAGCCTCCCTGGCCTCCTCACTAGATGCCAGGAGCATCCTCTCACCCAGTGGTGACAACCAAAAAATGTCCCCAGATATTGCCAAATGTCCCCTGGGGGCAAAATCACACCCTCCCCCTTAGAACTGAGATGCAGAGAGGTGAAGTCACATGCCCAAGGTCCCTTTGCCTCATCCCGAACTCATCCCACGTACATCTGCAAGCAGTGGGCAGCTGGCCCGAGGGCAGAGACCCGAAGTCCTGCATGTGCAACCAGCCTGGACTGAGCTGTGCTCCCAACAGCAGGGCACACCCAGATACAAGGTGTCCTCCTGGCGTCCCTGGTCCTACCACCCAGCCTGCGCCCCCGATAGTATCCTGAGCATGTGTCCCTCACCCATCAACAAACTTCTATATCATGGGTCTCATGGCTCTCAAAGCAATCGCCCCAGAGACTACAGGCCATGGAGCATGGCGGCAGGGAGACTGCTGGGTGGCCAGCTGTGGATCCAGGCTGACCTGGGCTGGGACTTCCTAGCAGTGTGACCCTGCAAAGCAGGGATGTTGATATTAGCCTGCTTTGCCTGGCTACGGTGGGACTCACATGGCAAAACAATTGTGAACACATCCAGGAGAGTGCCTGGCACACAGTAGGCTCTTCTTATATGCTCACATTCTGGTTTCTGTCTTAACACCTTGTATTAGTTTTCTGTGGCTGCTGCAACAAAGTACCACAAACCTGGTGGGCTTAAAACAGCAGGAATTCATTCCCTCACAGTTTTGGAAGCCAGACGTCTGAAATCAAGGCGTTAGTAGCACCCTGCTCCCTCTAGGGGCTCTCGGGGAGAATCCTTCCCTGCCTCTTCCAGTTCCTGGTCGTTCCTGGTTCCTTGGCTTGTGGTGGCATCACTTCAGTGTCTGCCTCTCTCTTCACAGGGCATTCTTCCATATGCATGTGAGTCTCTGTGTCCTCTCCTCTCATAAGGACGCCAGCCGTTGCAGTTAGGGCCCACTCTAAATTCAGGATGATTGCACCTTGAGATCCTTGATAACTGCATCTGCAAATACCCTGTTCCCAAATAAGATCACATCCTGAGGTTTCCAGTGGACATGAATTTTGGGAACACTATGCAAACCCAGTTCACATCTCTTTGCCCTGTACCTCTGCTCCTTCCCCCCGGCAAGAAAGGCCAGGAACGGGTCTTTGGCTCACACAGTCTGAGCCTCCGTTTCCCCTCCTGCAAAAAAGACCTTCCTGCTTTCTTGGCCCAAGGTGTCCAGGTAATATCCTGGGGCTGACCTATAGCAGAAGACAGGAAGTCGCTTCCCTATCATTCCCTATCTGGATTAGCCCAGAGGTCCTCTGGGGACTGCCAGAGCGCGGTAGAAGCCCACGTGGAAGAAGGCAAGGTGGGTGGAAGGGAAGTGTGCCCATTTTCATCCTTTTCCTAGCGCAGGAATCAGCCCAAAGCCAAGGCCACCTGCCACGGTCAAACCTGAGACCACAGCGCCCCCTGGCGGCGGACCCGAGTCCGTATCGCGGCTCCCCTGTGCTCACGCAGCCATGCGCGACGGAGGTGGCTGTAAATGAATTTAGCATCAGCACAGTTATTTAAATTGTTTTAATTAATCACAGATTGAGCAGTAAATGAACCACTAAGTGGAGAGAGAGAGCGCGGAGTGAACGAGAAAGAGGTGAGGGGAGGAAGGTAGCACAGAGGTGGTGGCTTAAAGAAGCACAAATAGCTTCGGAGGGGGCAGGGGGAGGCGGCTGGAGACTCAGATCGCTGAGCTTTTCCTCCCACTCCTGACACATCTCCCGCTCAGCCCCTGGCGCCATGCGTGGGGCAGGAAGCGGCCCAGCGCGGGTGGGGCTGAGACACAGCCTTGGGCAGGGGGTACCCCACCCCTACAAAAAGGATGGGAGGTTGGCTAAAGGGGGACCTAGTGGGGGGGGATAATGCTTAATATGAATTTCATACGTGCCTTGCACTTATACACCCATTATCGTGTCTGAAAAACGCAATGCAACACCAAGCATCCTGACCCAGCAATGCCAACTGCGAGAACTCAACTGTGAACAACGCGCCTGGATCTGGCTTGACCATCTGTGGAGGAGAAGGGACCAATGGGACTGGTGCCCCAGACCTCCCAGATGTAGCAGTCTTTTCTCTTGAGCAAGACATTTCAATAACGCTCTGGGCCTGGCTCCCCCTCTGTAAACCCGGTTTACTACCTTTTACATTTCATACAGGATTCAGCAAACTGCAGGCTGCAGGCCTGTTTTTCTACAGCCCAGGAGCCAACAGTGGGTTTGTTTGTTTGTTACATTTTTATACAGCTGAAAAAATATCAAAAGAATAATATTTCATGACACGTGAAAATTATATGAAATTTAAATTCCATCAATAAAGTTTTATTGGAACGCAGCCACACTTGCTCATTTTAAGGATCGCCTATGGCTGCTGGTGCAACGAAGACTCTGTGGCCTTGGAAACCTAAGATATTTATGACCTGACCATTTTGTCATTTACAAGATGCACAATTAAGTGCATCACAATTAGTGCATCATTTACAAGATGCACTAATAAGAAAAACGCTGCCTAATTAAACTATACAACAATGTTTTCACATTACATAGATTTTTTTTTTTTTATTTTACATTTGCTGGAAGTTTTTTAGACTATTTAGACATTGCTTCGTATCACACTTGGAATACATCAAAAGGAAAACATATGCAAAATAAATCGGTTAAGGTACTCTGAAAACATTTTCATAATCCAGAGTCTAACTCTTCTGAATCGCTTTTTGACTTAAAATCACTTTTGTCCTGTGCACACAATGTCATCCTCCGTGCCTCTGTGTAATGCAGCATTTCTTAAAAGCATGCTTCACCAACATCTTGGGATTTTCTTCCCAGCTGCTGACACCCGATCTAGAAGTTTTGATTCGAATATACAGGCTGTAACAACTACGTTGTGACCGCTCCCTGGCCAGCGGTGATTTTTAAGAAACATTCCGCTTTCAGAGACGTTGGAAAGTGGGGCACAGGGAGAGTGATACGAATAATAAACTTTTCAAAATTGAAACCATTGTCTACTGGTGAGAAGTAGTCACAATTTGAACGTATTTTGAAAGGATTGCTAATGAGTAGGAAGTATTCGTAGGTATGAGGGGAAAAGGGACACCAAAGAATGATGGTCTGGGTTTAGTCTGAGGACCTGGAGGATGAGCGTCGCCATTATCTGAGATGGGGACGTGTACAGAGGGATGGAAAAGTCAGGAATTGCATTGGGGACTTGCTGAGTTTGAAATGTCTATTAGATGGCCAAGTGGGGACCCACCAAGAAAGGCAAATGGACAGCTCTGCATTTCAAAAGAGAAAGACCTTGGGAGACATGAGGACATAGATGGCGACCAAACCCCGGAGCCTAGATGACATCACAAAGGGCGTGGGTTTCTGTGGGACGGAGACTCCTCCGAGGGCTGACGCCTGGGGCCCTCCCCCATGAAGAGTCAGACAGATAGATGAGAAGGAACAGGAGGAAGGATCCAAAAAGACAGGAGGATCCACCAGTCAACAGATCAGCTCCATCGTTCACAGGTACAGGTGCAGAAAGAAAATGCAGGACCCCTTGCTCCAAACTATTGATAAGAATTTCAAGATGGCTGCAGCAGAGGCTTAAGCAAAGCTTGGGGCCTTCTGAGCGTTAATTTCAGTGCAAATGCACAGGTCACACGTCCATGAAGCAGGACACCAGGGGAATATGGAGTCCCCGAGCCAAGAGAAAAAAACAACTATGTCAAGGAGAAGAAAAAGACTGATTAACTGGGTCGAGGAAATGAGGAGTGAGACTGATTGGTGGATGTATCGAGGTGGAGGCCACGGCGGGCCTGGATAAGAGCAGCTCCTGGGGTGGGTTCAGGCAGAAAGGGAGCGAGGAAGTAGCGTTGGCAGGTAGACCATTCGGGAGGGGTTTGCTATAAAGAGGAACAGAACTACGGTGCAATATCCAGAAGCCACTGTGGAATCAAGGCAGGTATGTTTTTATTATTGCCGCCTGTTTTCAGGCTGCTGAAACAATCCTAGAGAACAGACAGTTGAGGAGGCAGGAAAGAAAGGGGAGTATTTGCAGGAGGCGTGTCCTTGAGCAGCAAGAGGGTGGGAAGAGTTGGCTTTCTGTGGGACGACAGTCCACCGAGGCTGTAAGGAAACAAAGACCCCTATTTATGGGTGGAGACATGTGGAAATTCTTGGCATGGCAATGACTTTCTCAGTGAAATGGGAAACAAGAGCATTCCTGAGAGGGGGGAGGAAGGGGGACTTTTTTGAGGTTGAAGAGAGAGGAGTCAGTGTGAAACAATCATCTAGGAAAGTGTGAGGGACTGAGTCCGGCTCTGTATGCAAACTCTGACCACTCTCCGCAGGAAGAAATACATTTTTCATTAAGACCCAGGATGCAATACATTTCACAAAACAGCATTTCACCTGATTACATTCGGTGGGCTCTGACCTTTTCTGTTCTATTTCGTCTCATTTTCTTAATGCTTGTCGGACCCACTGAATTGGTTTCATGACCCAGAAATGCATCTCGACCTACAGGTTGAAAAACACTGGGCTAAGGAAACATGGTTAGCTTGCAGACACACGGGGGCTGGCTGGCGTTGGTGGCCATCCATGTAAAGGACTACCCAGGGACAGGTGTGGAGTAGAAAGAAAGTTGGATTTAACCAAGACCAGGGTCCCACCCACGCAGGTGCCACCCAGCAAGAACTAGTGGGTCATAGGAGCTAAGGAAGGAGTTGAGGGCATGGTGGGTGAAGGCCGTGTAGGTGGAATGGAGGTCTAGGTGGGGTCAAAAAACCATGGAGACAGAGAACTACAGGGAGCGGGAGGGGAAGACGGGAGGTGTTGGTGAAAACAAAGAACCGGGCGGGCAATGGGGGAGAAGCCGTTCCCACAGGCTGGTAAATACAGGGTCCAGCGTATCGCCATGGGGGTGACTGGCTGAAGTAAGGATGAGGACAAGTTCATGGGAGGAGAGGAGTCCAAGGAACCAAGAGGCTGGGTTGCTGGAGGGATCCTCGCTGCAGATACTAACATTTCCCCAAATTAGGACCCCAGAAGTCCATGTCGGAGACACACAGGTGCTAAAAGCTTGTCTCTGAGACACCAACTCAGGGTCTAGAGATGACGGCAAGGAAGAAGGGGTGGCAGGAAGTATTCGTCACCATCTGTGGCTTACCCTGGGCAGCCGGGATGGGCAAGGCGTCCCCATGGAGCACACAGTGTGGGAAAGGGGGAAAACCTCTTTGAAAGGCTGCCAGGGACGTGTGTGCTCAGGGGAGCTCCACGTGTCCCCGAGAGCAAGAGGGCAGAGGGACCGCACGCGGAGGCGGCTGTGTGCAGAGATTCTGCTGACGGAGCAGCTCCGTTCGAGCGGGCATAGCAGAAGGCCTGGGCAGTGGCGTCCCTCGGCAGGAGGAGGGCGACTGTCTGCCCCAGAGGGGAGGACCATGTTATCACCAGTTGTCTAGAATCATGGGCTCTGGTGATAACGAAAAGCAGGCTGCCATTTATTGGTTTTATTCTTGTTTTTAAATTCTCTACAGCCCTTCTTGCTGGAACCGGGCAGACCACTGCCTCCGACTCCGTTGGGTGTGCCTCTGGCTTGGGGAGGTCGGAGATGTGTGAAGTTGAGTCGGGGTACACTGAGAGCAGTAGGGGATGAGATTTGGGGGTGGAGGGTAGAGCAGCTAACCCCCCATGTGAGCAGCCGTCTGCTAAGCAAGGGCTTCACACATAATGACTCATTGAATCCTCACAACCACCCTGTGAGCTGGGCTCGGTAATTAGCCCACATTACAGAAGAGGAAACTGAGGCACTGAGAGGTAAGTGATGTATTGGAAGGTCCATAGCTTCCACGTGGGAGGGACGAGGCTCCCACTGAGGCCACTGCTACAGAGTCTGTGCAGGGGTCCCCTGGGTGGCCTTGCCTTGTTCTGGGTTTCGCTATGATGACACGAGGTCCTGGCTTCTCATGGCGGCTGCTGCACACAGGGCTGTGAGAGTGTTGGGTTCGTCCTGGGCGTCTGTTGGGCTATGAGAGCCAGGAAGCGGGGTGTTCCCGGGCACCTGAATCTCCATGTTCCCCTCCTCAGTCACTCCAATGCTGTGTCCTTGAGCAGACGGCCTCAGTGAGCAGCCTCAGCAGCTCCCCTGTCTGTCTAATGCGGATGAAGACAGTTAGGTTCCTGGATGCAGCAAGTGGCTGCTGGCAGCAGGATGGACACAGGACTCCACATCTGTCACTGTAGATAAGAAACTGCCTTGTTTAAGGCAGGTTGAGTTGGGGTTTCCCTCACTTGCAGCCAAAAGCATCATAACTGAATTATAGGGAGGGTCTGCCTGGCACGAGGTCAAGGGTAGAACAGCCCGGAATCTAGGGAAAGCCAAGATTAGGAGAGTCGAGCATCAAAGAGGTCTGGCAGCCAGGCTGTAACCACCGGGAAGTCTTTCATGATCCCTGAATGGGGTGGGGGTGGGAGGCTCATAAAGTCGGGTGGGACCCCGTGTGGGAGAACTGGGTAAAGAGCGAGGACTCAGGATGTACCGTCAGGCCATTTCCCGGTGTGCAAGTGACAGAAAAGGTAAGTATACCAGCCAGAGTGACACTGCCCAGACAGCAGCCTGATCCCCACCATGTATTAGCTGTGTTCCCCTGAGACAAACAACTGAACCCCTCTGTTTCGGTTCCCTTTTCTGCCACAAGGCGATGGTAAAGCACCCGCCTCTAGGGTTGCCAGGAGGACCAATGAAATCATCCTTGCCAGGTACTTAGTACAATGCCTGAAGATGTCAGAAAAAATGCCATCTATGAATATAATACTCTATCATCTGCCCCCCGCACCAAGCTTCTGCCTGGGTCACTCCTTCCCACACTCCATTCCCCTCCATTCCTGCCAGTCTGACTTGTGCACATCTTGAAGATGCAACCTTAGGCATCACCTCCTCCAGGAAGCCCTCCCTGTGTCCCTCCCACTCCAGGTCTGGGTAGATGTCTTCTCTGTGCTTGTCCTATGGAGCTTCTACAGTCTGACTCTTTATCACCTACTGCAGCACATGGCACAGTGTAGGTGCTCAGTGATTGTTGAATAAATGGGGGAATGAAAGAACCAGCTGAGGAAGTGGGGACTGGGTTTCAAAACAGACAGTTTGCTTATCAAAACTGGGGGCCAAGGGACAAATGAAATGATGAGAAGGGCTGCATGTCCTAATGCCCCCTCCCACACACATGCCAGGTCCTATTGGTCCCAGAGCCATTTTTCATCCATGCAAGAAAGCTTACTGAGCCCCTAACATACTCCATTCAGTGTTCCTGGCACTCAAGATACTGAAGTAAACAAGATACTGGTAATTCCTCATCTCTTTGTGCCTGTTGTGTTCTAGTAGCAGACACAGACACACAAAGAAACGCATAAACTACAAGATAATTATTTCAGATCCAGGTAAATTTTAGGAAGAAAATGAAAGTGCAAAGAGAGAGGGTGGGGCGAGACTGGGGCAGGGAGTTCCTTTAAATGGGGTAGTCAGGGACGATACCTGAACAGAGATAGGAATGAATGGTGAGAGGGTGAAGCCAGGCCAAGACGTCAGGAAGGACTTTTCACACAGAGGGAACAGGTGGCATGTGCAAGGGTCCTGAGGCAGGACCAGGCTTGATGTGCTGGAGGAACTGAAAGACACAGGGAGGTAGTGCTTGGGGGGCAAGGGGAAAGGATGGTAGCGATGCCAGTCGTGAAGGAGCCCGTAGGTCAAGGTAATCAAAGTGCAACGAAAAGCCGTTGGAGATTTTAAGCAGGTTTTAAGTATGACCTGACATGTGGTATTCAAAAGAGCAATCTGGCTGCCGTGTTAAGAAATGACTCGAGGAGGGGAGCAGGCAAAGGGAGAAGCAGGGAGGTGGGCGAAGAGACCTTCGTGGTTGTCCAGGTAAGAAGTACTAATGGCTCAACAAGAGCGGTGGCAGTGGAGGTGGAAGGAAGTATAGACTGGGATCTATTTTGGAAGTGGAGACAACAAGACTTTGGGGGGCTTACAGGGTAATCAAGGGGTCCCAGCTATGAGGACTCAGGCCTAAGAAGCAGCTATTTTCCTTCCAGTTTTGTCCTGGGTTGGCCCTGCCTGAGCCGCCCACACTCTGAGCCCTGCTTCCGGTGTGTCTGCCAGTCGTCCCACACGCGGCCACTGACTTTGGGTGGATGCCTCCTGCGCTGGCACATTGTACCTTCTCCTTCTTCCCTCCCCTCCCTGCCTTCCGTCGCTAACACCCAATGGCGTTGCTCATTATTCCCATTCCAGCTCTTCCCTGAAGATTTCTGCGGCTTCTGTCTCTGTCTGAGGCACCTCCTATTAATACAAATAAAGAAAACACCAATAGCCAACCGGTGTTTTATCATTTGCAAGCGACTGTGTACTTTGTCTCCTCTGAGCCTCAGAAGTCATAACAATGGTGAATATTTATTGAATAGTTATGAGGCTCTGGCACCAAGCTAACTGCTTTACTTACTGTTATGGGCTGAATTGTGTCTCCCACAAAAAATACATGTAAGTCCCAACGCCCAGTACCTGTGACTGTGACCTTATTTGGAAAGAGTCTTTGCAGCTATAACCAAGTTAAGATGGGTTCATTAGAACAGGCCCTAATCCAATCTGACCAGTGAGCTGATAAGAATAAAGGAGACATGGAGACAGACACACACGGAAAAGGCCATGTGACAATGAAGGCAGAGAATGAAGCGATGCATCTACAAAGCAAGGAATGCCAAGACAGCGAATGCCTTGGGGATAAGGTCACACAGGACCAGGAGGAAGAGCCAGGACCAGTCCCTCCCAGACCTGAGGATTTCTAACTCCCTCTACTACACAGCTTGCCTCGTTCACTTTTCAGCAGTGATTACAATTTATAAAGAGTCTTCAACTCTCTTGGGGGTGCACTGCTCCCAGAGTCTGAGGTGACCATGAAGACTCTCACAAATGATGAAACTGAGTCTCAGAGAAGCCAAGGGCATTGGCGGGCCATGTGACTCCAGACTGTCCCTCTGACCCCTCTGACCCCTCTCCAAGGCTGACCCCCCATTTGTGCCACCAGGGTAGTGGATTCTTAAAGACATGAAGAACCCATCCAGGCCTTAGAGCCAGCCAAGCAAAATTAGAAGGGGCGTCTGGGCTCACCGAGTCCAAACCGCTCGTTTCACAAAATGACGAGGCCCAGAGAGGGAAGGAGGGAGGGAGGGACGCCAGCGCCCTCTACTGCCAAGGCCTAACATTGCACCTGCTGCTGCTCAAGGAGAAACTTTTCCAGCGCCCGGTTCCACTCTCACAAAGAAGGGCCATGAAGGTGGCATAGAGCTGAGAGACAGCTGATAACTGGCACACGCCCAGAACAAAGGAAGCAAGAAATTCCTCCACGTGATAGTCAAAGCCCTGCGTGGTCTAGCGCCCCTCACCTCTTCATTCTTACCTCTCACCACCCTTTCCTCTCATGGCATGCTCGGTGCACAACTTACAATTCCCCCACCAAGCTAAGCTTCCCGATGCCTCCCTCTGCTCAAGCTGTACCCACGGCCTAGAACCTGATGCCCTCCTCCTAGTCAACCCCCACCTGTCTAAGCCGTCTTCCTACACAGTCTCATTTAATCTTTTATGGTAATCTCGTTGAGGAAGTACAAATAGCCCCATTTCACAGGCAAAGAAACTGAGGTTCAGAGGGGTAAGATACACAGCACAAGGTCACAAGGTGAGTAAAGAGCAGAACTGGGATTCAAGGACTCTCCCCTTTGTCTCCCCTCCCCTAGAGCTCGGCGGCTCCCATTTCAGGGCTGTCACCTGTGGTTCTGCCCAGGTGTGCCGGCCTGCAGGGCTCCGCTCATTACCAGCCCAGTAACACTGGTTCCCAGGTGTGTCTTTTCCCCAGACTGTGAGATGACTTCCCCAACTCTGCCTTCGGGCCCCAGAGCAGCCCAACACGGTGCTGGTGCTTGGGGACTGGCCACCAGTGATCGAAAGTTTCGGTGTTACGTCTTCCAGTATTTTAAAAAATACAAAATTTGAATCACTTAACATGTTAAGACATGCCCAGAGGGCCATATTCTGAATTAAAAAAATTGAAATGATCCAAGATGACTGCCTCAGAAGCGTTCTGTCCACACCTCTCCCTTGTATAAAACACTTCCCAGGTATCCTGCTGTCCATTAAATTCCCACGTCCTGGGTTACTGATGAGACAGAGCCTTTTCTTTAGGCTAATAATTTAGTAATGTTAATAATCATTTCCATTTCCTCCGGAATCCATTTGAACTCCAAGACTATTTCCCAAAGTCCTAATGGAGTCATCTGAACACAGAGCAGGGCCTAGAGGGAGCCATGAAGGCAAACAGAAGGAAGTCAGAGCAAGGAATGAGGAAGAGAGCAGAGGAAGGCAGAGGGAAGCCCCAAGTCCAATGCCAGCCTCGGGAGCCCGACTACTTACCTTCCCGCAGAGCAGGTTCCCTCGGCTTCCCCCCTCCCACCCCCATCACCAGGACCCTGTCATTGTACAGGTTATGCCTGCTAAAGAGAAGGCCACTAAAACCCAGCTCTCCCTGTTACCAGGCTCTCTGCACCCTCCCACACGGCCCCGAGGAAAACCTCTTCCTGACTGTCCATGGGCCCTGTGTGGCTGGCAGCCTATCTGGCACTACATAGGAAAGGAGGGTGCAGGGGGACCCATCTTTCACTTCTTCAGCCAAGACCCTACACAAAGGATTTGGCCCAAAAGGATGATGTTGGAACACACACACACACACACACACACACACACACACACACACACACACACAAAACCATCAAGGAAAACTAAGAGAGAAAAGGAGGCCTCCTGGCCTAAGCAAACTGACCGGGAGATGTGGGTGGTCCCCTCTCCAATGATTCCTGGATGTGCCAAAGATATTATCCACTTCATCAGCCTCCAGGGGCCAGGCCGGGAGGTGGCAAGCCGGCCTGCATGGGCTCGGCGAGGACAGATGCTCCTCTGGTTTATTTCCTATTAGCCCTGTAATGGAATACACTGTGTGTAATTGGTACATGAATCAAGAGACACACTCCTTTTATGTTCCATGGGGCGCTGTGGAATCCTCCCTGTGTCCCTCTGCCTGGCTCTGGCACTGCTCCCGCTGGTCAATCTGGCATTTCTGGAGCTGGCAGAGAAGGTATTTGTTGCAGCCCCTGAATTAGGGAGTAACATAGTCCCTGGCTTTTGTAAGTGGCAGCAATCAAATCATCGGAGGGCCACCCTCCCTGTTGGTTGCTAGAGAATGAGTTTTTTTCCCAAATATAAGGAAATAGAGAAGCCAGGAGGCAGCCAATGGGAGCAGACGCTGGCCAACCGGCCCAGCCGTACTGACCCAGGGCTGTCTCACTTCCTGCCGGCCCAGCTTCCCGCTTCCTGCCACCACCATCGCCCTAGTTGCCTCTCAGCCCAACTCTGCCAGTGGTCCCCAAAGTCCCCCTCAGCTAATCTTTCTATACCAGCAAGAAGGCAGTGCCACTGGCAACATCTGTGTTTGGGAGACACACAAATTCACATTTGATCGAGATGTGAGTACCTAAGCCAAGTGACTTCACCTCCCCATGCCCCAGTTACTTCATCTATAAAATGGACAGGTCATACCTTTCTCCCTGGTTTGTGGTAAAGACCAATTAAATCTCCCAGAAGGTCTGTCACAGCATTGATGTACAACAAATGTCAGTTTGACAGCACCCCCTCTTTATCCCCTGCTCTAGACCCCATCATCATCTAGACCCACCCCATCAGACTGCCGTGACTGGCCTTTCATTATGTCAAAGGAAGAATCCTGGAAATATCCCGAGGGGATCCCTAAGCTCTTCGCTTTAAAGACACAGCTGTGAGTTTACTTGTCCCTAAAGCCATTCTCACGCAATTCCACCCATGGCCAAAAACAACCACCACCAGTGAAGTGGCCCCCTACTAAAGGCAGCCTTGCTTGAATGTCCTACCCCATTTCACACCAGTCACAGTCTGTCACGACTCAACACACCATCGGGTCAGACACCAGTCAACCTCACGGACTAGGGACATTCGCACCCCATGATGTGTGAGATGCAAATGCATTTCGCTTGAAACCGAAAATCTCACAAATGAGGCAGGATTTCCTGAGACGGAAGAAAGGGACATTAGAGCCTGGCTCAAATCACAGGCAGCGACTGTGACAAAACGAGTAGCTAACAAGCAGGCTTTGCAGTCCAAGTCCCCCCTCCACTTCCTGGTCGCACCATCGTGAGCAAGTTACTTCACCTCTCTGGGTCTCAGTTTCCTTATAACACATGCATCGGATGTCCAGCCACGTAGAGCTGCAGTAAAAATCAATCCATCGAGACACACAAAGAGCCTGGCACATGGTAAGCCCTCAAAAAATGCTAGTTATTAGTACTATGCAAAGGGTTAGACCTGTTAATAATTAACAAAGAGGAAATCAATGAGGATAATGAATAAGCACCTCAAAAGAGAATAATTTAAATATCAAAGTGCTAAGACAGGCCCTTAGGAAAACTTAGGAAGCCCTCAAGCATTTTTGCAAAATTGACGCTCTGTATAGTTGTGCCATGAAAATCGAATAAGAAGTGAAGGTTGTCCTGACATACCATTATATCATCTTGTCAGAAAAATTCCACCAAAAAGAGGAAAATGTGATTCATTCTTTGTTCTTTCTAAAAAAAAAAAAATAGTGCCCTATTTTCATTATAGTAAAATAGTGTTAAGCATAAGATACAATTTACTAACTTTCATTATACTTAGTTTTATGTTTCAGTGACAGGTTGGTCTCACCCACATGGGGCTGACATTGGGCAGAGATGGAAATGCTGTCCAAGTGGGTGGTTCGGAGTTTGCGTGGCTGGAGAGGGGGCCAGGCCAGGAGACACCGGAAGCAAGAGACTTTCTTTCTCTCTTTTGATCAATAAATATTTATTGTGCCAGATACTGCTCTAGATGCTTGGGGGACAGCCATGAACAAATGGACAAAATCGCCCAACCCTCCTAGGCTTACAGTCCAATTGGCAGGAGGGACAGATGATAAGCTCCAGCCACACACATACTAAATACATAATTAAATCACATCGCACATAAGAAGGAGCTGGGTGCTATAGAAAAAGAAAAGGAGGGTCAGGATGTCAGAGCAGGGGTGAGCAGGGAAGGATAGTTGAGAAAGGGGTGCTTGAGCAGGCTAGAAGGCATGAAAGAGTGAGCCATGAGACTGTGTAAGGAAAAGCATTCCAGGCAGAGGGAACAGCAAATGCAAAGTGTGTTTAACAGAACTTCCAGGAGGTCTGTGTAGCTGGAGCACAGAGAGGCCATGGGGCCAGATTTCACAGGGCCTCACAGGCTATTGGTTCTCCTCTGGATTCATGGAAGGGCAGGGCAGGGGCTGGAGCAAGGAGACCAGACATGGTGGCTGTGTGGACATGGGCCAGATGGGAAGGAAGAAAGGCACAAAAGCCCATGTAACTGTCCCAGGTGGGGACACACGGCTCATCCCAGGGGGCAGTCAAGGTCGTAGGAAAAGGGGGGATTCCAGACCCAGCCAAAAGGTCTAACCTACAGGAATGCTGATGGATTCGATGTGAGATGTGAGGAAAAGAATTAGATAATTCTTGGGTGTTTGGTTTTGGCCGATCTGGGCCCAGGCCTGGAGCCAAGGTCCATTCCCCAAACTGCAGTGCTGCCACCCAACAGGGCAAGGGTGCAATGAGTGGTGGGGAGTCGGCCACAACATGCCACCCACCCTGTGCGGCCTTGGAAATGACAACAGCACCCATCAAGTGGGGGCTGACTGGGCACTAGGCACTGTACGCTGCTCGTGTAGTCTCATTGAACACGTGCAACAAGCCTGGGACGTAGGCATCACTACTTCCACTTAAGACATGAGGGACCCTGAGCCCAGAGACATCACTACGCGAAGCTCACACAGCTAGTAAGTGACACAATTAAGGAGTGAACCTGGGGTTGTCTGACTTGATAGCCTGTGTCCTTAGCTACTGTGATAGCCTGTGTCCTTAGCTACTGTGTGGCACTGCCTCCCACCCCTTGCCAGACAGGTCATTTCTTCCAGTTCCACCCAAGTGCCACTGCCTTCAGGAAGTCCTCCTTGATTTCTGGGGAGGGGCAGTGGAACCTTCCACTGAAACTACACAGGCTATTTCACCTTCTTTTTTATTTTATTTTTTAATAAAAATTGTATATATTTAAGGTATTCCACATGATGATTTGATATATATATATGTAGTGAATTGATTATTACAGTCAAGCTAATTAACATATCTCACATAGTTACTGTGTGTGTGTGTGTGAGAGAGAGAGAGAGAGAGAGAGAGAGAGAGAGAGAGAGAGAGAGAGAGGAGAGGGAGAGGGAAAGATGAGAACAGCTGAAATCTACTGTCCTGGCAAATTTCCAGCATTCATTATGGTATAAAACTATCATCACCATGCTGTACAGTAGATCTTTAGGCTTATTTATATGTGCAACTGCAACTTTGTACCCTTGGATCAACATCTCCCCATTTCCCCCTCCTCCCTGCCCCTGCTAACCACCAGTCCACTCTCTGCTTCCATGTGTTTGACTTTAGATTCCACATGTTAAGTGAGATGGTGCATTGTTATTCTTTCTGTGTCTTCCAATAGTGACTTTCAGCTTTGGGTTTTAGGATGAGAGCTGGGAGGTAAAGTCGTTTCTAATGGTGACATAGAGCAAGAGGGAAATGGATTCAAGTCTCACCCCTGCCGTTTCTTCACTGGGTGGCCTTGGGCAAGAGACCCTTCTCCTTTTCCTCATGAGGCTTTTAGGAGATTTCAACTAAAGGATCAATCTCACGTATAGGGCTGATAGCAGCAGCTACTGCATCCTGAGTATTTGCCATAAGCCAGGCACCATTGGAAGTCCTTTATGTTCAGTTCTCACAGCAGCCCTGTGACATGGGTTCTTTCAATGAACCCATTTTTGCAGAAGAAGAGACTGAAGCACAGAGTGTTGAAGTAACTTGCCCTAAGTTCCCTGGCTCCTCTCCTTTGCTATGTGGCTTTGGGCAAGTCAACTAACCTCTCTGATCATGGAAAAGTTGTGTCACTGCGTGTGTGCCCCAGTCTGCTTCTCTGGAAAATCTGGCATGTATTAATACTCAAAAACAGGAAGGGTTGTTGTTTTTAATCATCATACTTCAACATCACTACTGATACAATTACAGACTTACCCAAAGAAATAAGAGGCTCTCAGTACACAGTCAACAAAGGATGGAGAGAAGGCAGGCAAGAAGGAAGGAAGGAGTGAATGGATGGGTGAATGAATGAATGAATGAATGAATGAATCATCTACCCAGAGAAAGCTCTAGAGTGCAGAAGGTGAGCAAGAGGGCCTGAAGCGTATTTAAGTGATACACTTGACAATAGATGGGGCCTGCGGGTGCAGGAGAATCAATGACCCACATCACCATAGCTACATAGCCCTCCACTCCTCAGCACCTTCAATCCCCTGGAAACAAGGACAAGAGCTATTTGCACCCTGATGGATAGTGACACAGACAGAAATATCTACTGATCATAATTGGTCCATAAATGGACCCCATAACACAATTACCAGTTTAAGACCCAGGGAAACGTTATTAATATTTCTAATTTATGGGCTCATTTGAGAAGTCATCAGGGATGACAAACCAAATAAATTGTGGGTTAAAGGGACTCCAGACAGCAGTGCAGGGGGCCTTCCACGCGATGGGTGGTAGCTATTGAACTTTTGAGACAATCACAGCAACCGTCACCAGGGCAAGGGACTGCAAAATGGAATCTGGAGTTGGTGGCAGTGACAGCTAGAAACAGATTATCAAAAAAGGACAGCATTTCCTGGTCCAGGGAGCATAGTGGGGGAAGAAAGGGCTATTAGTTGTGCACCTACTTTGCGCAGGCACTTTATTTGCACTGCCTCATTCAAGCCACCTCGAGACATGCCCATTTTATAGACAAGGCAACCAAGGCTCAGGGAGATTAAGTCACTTACTCAGTGCAATAGTTGAGCTGGGATGCAAAGGCGAAAGGTAGCCACTCAATGCTCCATGCTCTTCATCACTGCACTCTTCTGGACACCAGTCCAATGCCCCCATTGCACAGAGGTGGAAACTGAGTCCCCGTGATGTTGCCACACAGAAGCAAGTCAACGGCAGAGCTGGGGTAAGGACGCCAGCATCCTGATGTCTACTCATATGCTCTCACTCTTCCTAAGACGCTTTCTGACTCCCTGGCAGCTTCCCTCCACTCTCATCACCTTACTCTGCTTTGTTGTCCCTTCATAGCCTTGATCACCTGCCATGTTACATATTGATTTGTTTGAATGCCAGCATGTTCACTTTTGTGAGCTGAGGGTTTGAGCTGTTTAATTTTATACCAGCTTGTACCCCAAGATGGTGATATAGACTTGGCCTCAAATGCAATTGGTTACACACACACACATCTCCAGGGTGTGGTCTTCCCAGCAGTATCAAAATACCTGAAATTCTCTTGCTAACTTCTCCCCTTGGCCCACTCCCAGACTCCAATGGGCAGGAAGCAGCACTCCCAACATCTGCGCCTGTGAGGCCTTCTCTGGGCCCTAAGAGCTGACCAACCTTTCACACTGATGTATTCTTGGCAGGCTACAGGTTTTGCATCTCATTAAGTTGCCTTCAGCGTGTTATGTGTTCATTACATTTGTCACCAAAAAGGCCGTCTCACTTCCTTTCTCCAGGTTTTTAGGGGACTTGCTCATGATAACTCCCCACTACGAGCTGTCATACAGGCTACACTACAGATGTATCCCATATTTATGATTCCCTTCTTGTTACCAATAGAACGCCAACTTATTCAGGGTGACAATGTTCCCAGGTTAAAGACTACATTTCCTAGCCCTACTTTCAGCTAAGAGGGAAGGTTCAGTGACACAAAAGAGCAAGTCATTAGGTGAGATTCCCTCCAGAAAAGCTCTTGAGAAAGGGGCTGACTGAGCTGAGAGATTGGTCCTGTTTCCCTTCCACCTGGAATTCCAACCTGATGGCTGAAGCCCCAGCAGCCAGCGTGGAGTGTGAGGCAACTGTGAGGATGGAGCTGGCACTACGGCAGGCAGACCCTGATGATAAGGCATCTGCCAACATAGCTTTGGCCTTACGACCCGAGGTCTCCATTTACATGACAGCAAAAAATACATTGATATTTTTAAGCCTTTTATTTCTGTATTCTGTGACATGCCGTCAAACAAAATGCTAACTAATGTGCTAACGCACTGCTTTCGTTCAGCAGACCCTCACTGAGCACCTGCTGTGTGCAAGCCACTGTGTTAGGTGTGTGGTATGAGGACCAAGAGGCCACGGCCCTTGCTTTCGAGGGCCTCGCAGGGCGGGGGATTCCACAAGGAAACGATAACCGTCGCGTCCAAAGGAAAATTCAGAGAGCTTTACCTGTTACATTTCACTGAGCGAGAAACAAACTCTTCGCAAACACAGAGACTTCAAACCCAAAAGTGGGATGAAGCCCGGAGGCCTGACGTTCCTGGGCGGCTTATAAAGTGAAAATGAGGAAGTCGTCTGACCTTCACAGGGATTGGTTATTACAAGGGGGGTTTCCAGCTGGCAGGGGTTGATTAAAAGTGATCATCTTATATGAGTTTAGGAAGGTGACTTAAATATGTTTTATGGTTATCGGAGGTATTTACAAGACATAATCTAAGTCAAGTTTTGCTCGTGTTCATGAAATAAGCTAGATTTCGTTCTGCTTCCATGGCTTACATGGTTTTTTCTCTCCCTGGGGAATTTTCAAGCCTGGTCTCCATTTTATTTCAACCGGGGGAAATTTAGAGAGCTGAGGAACACAGAGGAGGGGACCCGATCCAGCCAGGGAGGGCAGAGAAAGACACCCAAGGACACGCTGCATGTTTAAGATCAAGGATTCACTCGGCTGGATTTGGGGCAGAGATAGAAGCAGAGATGGAAGGCAGGTAAAGAAGAGTTTGTTGGCCAGGCCGAGAGGTTTGGACCTGGCATCTGTTACCCGAGTGTACGTCGGCACATGCACACCACACACGTACACACAAGTACATGTGTAAACACACATGCACATGCATGCACACGTGTGCACACACCTGGACGCACACAGACTGCAGCCATCCTGAAACTCTTGCCCTGCTCCAAACCTTCCAGGCTCCCTCCTGCTGCCAGACATTTGCCCAGGCTGTTCCCTCTGCAGAGAACACTCTCCAGCCCCTCCCCTTGACCAGCTTTCTGGTGAGCAAGATTGGAGGTACCCCTTCTCCTCTGGGCGGGGGCTGCCCCCTATCTCTCACAGCATCCATCTCCACATGGTTTGCAGGTTTTCACTAAGAGCTCACCTTCAGCTGATTTTTGTGCCCTGGAGTAGTGGAAATGCCCCACAAGCAATTTCTTCTTTGCCTCTGCTGAGGTCCCTCTGGTTTCAGCAGCCTTGGTGTGAAGTTCACCAGAGTATCCAAAAATCTATGGTTACCTTTTATCCAAGATTTCTGTTTGTTTGGAGCACGAATGTGTGGACTTCACAACAGCTAAACTCTTCTTGTGAAAATCATGTGCTGATAGGAAAGCACCAGCTCGGCAAACCTGGGTTCTGGTTCTTCGCAAGACTCATTCGTTGTTTTAGGCTAATAGATAGTCCCATTCTTCATACGCGTGTTTATTTACATCTCTGCCTTATGCTCGAAAAGCCTTGAGGAGGCTTATTTGAATACAGATAACCCAGCACATACTTTAGAGGAACAAACAGATCGAGAAACCAGGGTGAGGGAAAGGACGCCCAGCACAGTCTAAGATCCAAGAGGCCAAACAAGTTTTTTACACGGAGCTTCCTAGGAGCCATGAAGAAAACAGAAACACAATCACCTACAAGTGGTCAGACTGACAGGAATCCTAAAACTTGGAAGACTGTCCAGGTGCTCAAGAGAAGTGGGCCTTTCCTGGCTTGGCTGTTCTAACAGAAACATTATGTGAGCCTCAGCAAGATCCAGTTCCCTTCATCAGGGGAATTCTGAGGACTATATTTCTCTCCGTCTCCTCAGAGATGTCATGTGGAGAGCAGACAGTTTGAAGTTACAGTTGCTAATGAGAACCAGCCTGCCGCACAGACATTCTATGTTACCAGCCCGGGGAAGATCTATGTGTATTAACAGTCAATTAAGTAGTCCAACTTCTGTATAAAGAGGATCTAAAGGAAAACCTCTGGGAATACATATGGGAATGTCTGTGGGACTACTTATGGGAAAGCCTGTGGGAGTGCCTTTAAGAATACCTGTGAGTGGGGCAGCCGATGCTCAGTTGGTTAGAGCGCGAGCTCTGAACAACAGGGTCGCTGGTTCGATTCCCGCATGGGCCAGTGAGCTGCGCCCTCCACAACTAGATTGAAGAACAACGACTTGGAGCTGATGGGCCCTGGAGAAACACACTGTCCCCCAATAGTCCCCAATTTTAAAAAAAAGAATACCTTTGGAAATGCCTGTGAGAATCCCTGTGGGAACACCTGTGGGGCCACCTATAGGAAAGCCTATGAGAATGCCTCGAAGAACACCTGTGGGAATCCTTGTGGAGAGCTGAGTTCTTTAAAAGAACAGCTCCTTATCTGCTCCCACACCAAGAAATAATGTCCTAGTCTACCATGCCCAGCCATAAATTTAGCTTAAAAGTTTTTTCCAAGTACATTTTACAAATCTCCCAAGAAGGCTTTAGGAAAATCCTAATACAGACTCCTAATGTTAAGTAAATATCACCTCCTGGTGAGTCCCCCAAATGCCTCAGTAGGAAAATGTAGCCCTAAGTGACTAAAGGAATGAATGCAATTCATAGGTTGTTGAATAAAAGCCAACTCCATGTTGGAAGACATCTGCCAAACATGACAATTGGAGGGTTGGAGCAGTTCACCCTGGACCATTTTTTTCTGACAGTAATGAGGCCATTCTAGGTTGGTGACAATAAAACCATGTCATCCGCCTAGAAAAAAAAACTTTTAACTTTCTGTTCCTCATAACAAAGGGAAATTCATGCAACTCATCCAAAATTTCTTTCAAGTCATAAAATTCCTGTTAAAGGAAGCAGGGACCAAAGCCCGTGGTTCTTATGCTCTGCTTGAAATTGTGGTCTGGTTTCTCGGGACACAATTTTGTCTGACGCTGGCCCTCATGCTGTGCTAAGGTGCAGGTTCTGTCAGTGCCTGTGGCAGGGTGGGGATTAATACTGAGCCCCTGTAGTTTAGCCCATAATTGGTTTCTCTCCACATAATTAGTTTCCCTCCACTGAGTCAAAGGCCAAAATCAGTCATTGCTATTGCAATTCTTATATTGTTCCTGACAAATTTTTGCACAAGTGGCATAAAAAGGTCAAAAGTATAAAATAAACGTGTTGAAAACCCAAGGGCTTCCTCACACAAAATATTAGCCTGACAATTTATAATAGAAAAGTGACAGATGGTTTAGTTATAATATCAATTAAACCAATGGGTCCATCATTTGGGGAGAAATAGAGAATGAGCCTTTACAAAGTGGGGTAATCTACCCTTTGGGTCCATTCAGACAAGATCACATGTGTAGAATTAACGTGGCTGTTGAACACTTGAAATGTAGCAAATCCAAACTGAGATAAGCTGTAAATACACAACACATGTCAGATTAACACTTAGCCCCCCAAAAAATGCAAAATATCTCATAAATAATTTTATATAGATTACATGTTGAAATAATATTTGGGTGTGTTGGGTAAATAAAATATATTATTAAAATTAATGCCGCTTTTTTTTTTCTTTTTTAAATGTGGTTACTAAAAAATTTTAAATTACTTGCACATGCACTGTGGTGGCCATCTCCAAGATGACTCCCAATGATTTTCCCCCTCCTGATATTCACACCCTTCTGTAGTTCCCTCCTATATTGTGTCAGGATTGGTCTGTGTGACCAACGCAATATGTCAGAAGTAATGGTGTGTCACTCAAAATTAAGTTATAAAAGACCCTGCGGCTTCTGCCTTGGTCTCTTTCCTAATCCCAATCTCAATCCTCTCTCTCTCTCTGTCTCTCCCTCCTTCTCTCTTTCTCCTCATTTACTTCAAGGGAATTTAGCTTCTATGTCGTGAGCAGCCCTACAGAGAGGACATTATGAGGAGCTAAGGCCTCTAGCCAACACCCATGTAGCTACACCTTCTTGGAAGCAGACCCTCCGGCCACAGTCCAACCTTCAGATAACTGCCACCCAACCTAAATCTTGACTATAACTTCATGAGAGACCCTGAGTCAGTACCACCCAACTAAGCCACACCCAGATTCCTGAACCTCAGAAACCCTGTGACATTTTTTTTTATTTTTATTTTTTTTTTTTGCTTTCTGACAGGCTTTATCAAACCAAGAACTACAATGACAAAATCCACATTTACCCAAATCAAAATGAGCCAACAAAGCCCGTTTTGGTTTGCCAACAGCCCCACTGATAATGGGTGAGGAGGTAAACCCAAGGCATCTTGTGGCATTTCAAGCAATTCTCAAAAAAAGCAATTTCCACCAGTGTGACATTTCCATTCCTCTTTTTGCGATACCCCCATCCTTTGAGGTGCAGCCATGAATTGTGATAGCTTTAGGCAAGGCCACACCTATGACTAAAATTGCCTTCTTAAACACAGTAATAAGACAGGCTAACTGTAATACATTTTACAGCACTAGCTCCTTCAAACTGTTTACCATAATTTGTAATTATTTTATCTACTTGTCTGCTTGTTTATTGTGCCTCCTCGCTAATCTATAACCGCATCAGGGCAGGAGCCATGTTGGTCTTAGTCAATACTTAGCCTAGTGTGTCTCACGTGGTACACACCTAATGAATGCTTGCTGAATAAAGGATTGAATGGAAATGTTTACCCAGATCCTTGCCATGTAATAACACCCAGATATACTGGACTCTATAAATCCATGGATAAGGAACTGTCCCCTCAGCTTGATATAGCTGTCCCTAAAGAGATGTGATTTATATATAGGAAACCATCATATATATATATAAGTTCTGTAACTCCAGAGCAGTACAGGCAGGACCCTGCAAGCCCTACACCAACCCTGACATCCTGGTCTTCAGAAGTTATTCCAAGTACTTTTAAATATGTGATGTAAATGGAGGATTTTAACCATCACACAAGCAGACTGCACGTATCTGACGGAGAGATGTGAATCAACTTTACGCCAGGTCCAGCCTCTCTGGTTATCAAACACAGAAAGGAAAGAGCTCTGTGTTTTGTCCTGTGTGCTAGATATTGCCACTCTCCATTTTGGGTGCCTCTAGGATCTGCCCAGCCTGCTTAGAAGGTCAAGTTCTCATTCCCAAGTAAGAGGCATACGAACTTGGCAGATGATGCGATGGCGGTGATGCTCTCAACAAAATCTGGGGTGAAAAAGAATCAAGAGCTCAGAATGGCAGTTCTAGGCATGTCGCTTCCCCCTGGGAGCCATGTCAAAAGCAAGTCTCAAGGGCAAACAGTGAGAATTCCTGATCTTCTCACCAGGCCATCCCATGACAGGCCATTTTCATGCCGTTGTCCCTGATTTCTCAGCCCATATAACCTAGTCTACAGAACCAGGGTCCTCTTCTGCATGGGAAGCCATTATCGCAGAATCCCAAATACACAGAGGGACCCTGAAAAGTTGTTCTGGAGGGAAGTAATAGAATGGGAGCCCCACAGATCTCAAATCTCTCAACCACCAACCCACTCGGAATTTTAAAACAACTCTTAGAGGCAGTGTGGAGTGGTGGGTAGAGGTGAAGATTAGGTGAGATAGAAAGTCAGGCCCAAGATGTGATTCTGCCTCTTTCTAGCAAGTGACAGAGAGACCTTGAGTGAGTTATTTCTGGCACCAGGCTTCAATCCCTTCAAACGTGCAACAGGGTTAATAACTCCGGCTTCCTGTGAAGGCCATGAGCATCGAAGCCAATAAAAAGGCTTGGGAAATGGTCCAGCTGGAAGCAATGTGAAGCGAGTTCAAAAACAACCAAAGAGGAGAGGCTCTCAGGGAGTGTGTTTCCTCCCTGCTCTCCTTCCTCTCTTCTCTCGCCACTTCCCAGGACCGCCCCCACACACGTGGTCTCACGCCTTTCCTGACATAATGTTCCAAAGCAAAACCCACTTGATCTTCATGAGCCACGGCTCACAAAAACTCCGGTGGCTCTGTGTTGCCTGTGGGATGACATTCAAAGCTGAAGAAAATTAAAGGACCTTTCCTCACCTGGCCACTGTCTCCTCCTCATCCTGTTTCGTTTTCTTTGTAACATTAACAAGAATGGAAATTATATTAGGAACTTGTTTGTTGTCTATGTTCAACGTAAGCTCCACAGGAAGAGGGTGCTTGTCTATTTTGATCACAACTGTCTTTCCCGCACTGCACTTGCGGTCTGGCACATCGTGGGGGGTGCTTAAAAAAATATCTGATGGATGCATAAGTGGACAGATGGCTCCAACCTACCTTTCCAGAACATTCTTCCTAAATACTGCTTCAGAAAATGAAATCCCTCTCCCATCACTGAAACTAGTAACAGGACACCATGCAGGTGTCTTTGTGCTTGTGGGTTTTAGAGCAGATTAAATTCGGGAACTTGTGTGTGATGACGCCTCTTTCTTTTTCTTCCCTCCACGTCAACTCTTTCTTTGATCCAAATGGCCATAGAATCTCCTGTGCACTCCCACAAGATCCCATCGCTGACCAGTGACCACTCTCTACCTTGTCTCACTGGCACGTCTGCAGCCATCTTCTCCCCTCCCCCACCCCAGCATGTGGGTCCCTCAAGACAGGGCCTGTGTCTTATTCATCTACATCTTTCTAGTGGCTGGCACAGAGGAGGTGCTCGAGAAACATTTGTGGAGTGAAGATACATGTGAAAGCCAGGGCTGTGGTGAACCATGGGGGTGATGGTTTGGAAAGAGAGTGAGCGTCCAGGTCTACACCACGAGGGCTGTTTTCTTAACCTGCCTGGGCTCAAGGCTCCCCCTGGAGAGAGACGGAAAAAAGGGAAATCAAACGAGATGTTCAAAATGACAGGTGTAACTCTGGTTGACTCAGTTCTCTCTCTGACTCTGTTTTTCATCTGCACCATGAGAAGGTAGACCAGATGGTCTCTAGGGATGGTGGAAGAGGGAGCAGAGTGTAGGTTTTAGAGCTGGCGTCACCTGGGATTGAACACTGCTTCTTCTATAGCTAGCTGTGTAGGCTTATACCCGCCACCCACCTCCCTGGGCGCATCTCCTAACTGTAAGATGGCGTGAATGACACCCAGGTGACAGGGCTGATAAAGTGAAGCCATGGATGCAGCCACCCCTGCTCCATCGCCTCTCCTCCCGTCCTTTTCTGCTTCCGCAGCTTCCACTCCTGAAGTCTTTGTCCTAACGCTTGCCCAGCCCCCGCAAGTATCCATCATAATTGTACCTGCCCCAAATGGAAGGAACCCTGTCTCCCAATGTGACAACTCCTTTAGCCAACCAACAGTGGGCCTGACTTCTGCGGGAGTCTGGCCTCCTGGCATTGAAGGGTGTACAGCAAGCACTTCCCTGTGCATCCACCAGGCTCGGTCATTTTCCTCCTGGCCCAGAGGAGAACCCCGTTTCCCAGCCCCTTGCATCTAGGCGAGGTCCTATGACTCATCCTGGACACAGAATAGGAACAGAAGTTACATCAACCACATCCACTTCTGACTTAGAAAATTCCCTCCTCCACTCTCTCCTTTTCCCTGGAAAACTTGGAGCCCACGATAGGATGGAAGCATCCCAATGTGGAAGGAGCCTGGGTCCCTGAATGGATGCCCAATGACACTCACTACGACATGGGTGAGCAATGATGCTCCCAAGATTTTAGGGTTTACTTGTTCCTGCGTCCAGAGCGCAGAGTCCCCTGGCTGGATCCGATAGCCTGACGCTTCCATGGGGCGCAGCTCCTAAAACAGACCACGTGATCTTTCCCTCTTCCCCATCTCAGGACGTGACTCACTCTCCTGACTCACCCTCCTCAAGGAGAAGGGGATCAGCCTCCTCACTGGCCACCCACCACCCCCGCCTCTAAGAGAAGGCTATGTTGTAATGTCCCAATTCATGTGTCCGGTCTCTCCCGGGGTACCTGTCACTCTTGTGCAAACTGGCTCCCGTGGCCAGCATGGCGTCCTAGAGCTCCCCAGTAGGGTACTCCAGACAGACTGTGCCATGATACCCACTACATCCCCGCGGCCTGGGTCTCAGTGTCCCCACATAGGCCATAAGGCCTCACCAGGCCTCTCCAAGCACATTGGAGAGGGACGGCCTGCAGCCAACACCCAGCAGACTGTGCCCTGGCCCAGCCTCCAGCATATACAAGACCCATTACACGCTCCTGGCTGAGTAAACACATTTTATTGGGCCGGGACACTTCCTGCCATCCTGCTTCCACCTTCCCTTGTCCTGCTCCAGCCTGGCCAGTTCCCAGCACAGCCCCTCCCCAAGCCCCCCAAACTCATCCTTTCGCTCCCCTCTGCCCCTGCGCCTTTTCCCTGACACCTGCGTCCCCAGCCTTACGGAGGGTGGAGAGTTTCTTATCAGCTGTTTTACTGCCCCCTCCTCCCTGGTTACACAGTCATTGGGAGCAGAGCTCCTGGCAAGTACAGGTCAGCCTGTCAGCTCCCAGCCAACGGTTTATGGGCAGAGAGACAGGCTCCTTTCAGTGCTATCTCGGGAAGCAGGTAAGGGGTGTGCAAGCACGAGAGAAGCAGGAAGCATCCCCAAAAGTAAGGAGAGGCACCGCACACAGGCCAGGAGCCGGTGGAGGGACTTGTGAAGGGAGGTCGGGGACAGGAGAATGGACATCAGCCCAGAGACCCCAGGAGGCTGAGACCGTAGCACTAAGCCCGGCTCCATCACAGAGGCGGCCTGACAGTGACCCAGTGACCCCTCCCCGAGCCTCCACCTGCAGGACAGCAGAAGCACGAGCACTCCAGAGGGCGGATTCTGGAGTCTGGAAGCAGCGGAACTGAGAGAAGTCCAGAAGGGTTTCTGGGAACACCCTCAAGCTGCACTGGGACCCCAGGGTGGCACTGCAGCCTTCCAGAGGCCTGGCTGGAGCCAGCAAGAAAAGACCACACACAAGAGCCCCTCTGGGGGCAGGCTTTCTCCTCCTTCCAGCTCGATGCCCCGTTTCCCACTGGCAGTGACCTCGGGACCCCTGGCCTAGGCGGGAGACTGAGGCCGACCACCCGGAGAAGACCCTTTGCAGTAAAACGGAACCCAATTTGGCAATGGCAACTCCCTTGACATTGCCCCGGCGAGGTCTCTGAGCCCGTGGGCACAGGGCACAGCCCATTCCAGCTCTTCCCATGTGACCTGCCTCCTTGATCCCAGGGGTAATTTGCAGTGGCCCATGGAAGTCCCCGGGAAGACAGAATCGTGCTTGGATAATCCGACATGAGGCCCCCGGTTCTCCACCTCCGCTTGCCCTCCTGATTCCAGGAGTCTCGGGGAAGGAAGTACACCCTCCACCCTCATCACCCTGGGCACACACGACGCCCCATCTGCCCCTCCTTGCCGCCGCCCACGGAGAGTGGTGGGGGGGGCCTGCTCTCTGCAGGGCCATGGAGAGGAAGGACTCAGAGTGCTGCGAGGCCCCAAAGAAGCTGGGCCTGTCCTTCTCCATCGAAGAGATCTTAAAGAAGCCTGCTGAGAGCAGCGATGGAGTCAGGCTGGAAAGGGCCGGTGGACAGGACACCAGCCAAGCAGCAGTTACAGCCTCCGGGCCTGGCAGGCCTCCACAGGACCAGCCCCAGGGTAAGTGTCTTCTGGTCATTTCTTATCCATTCCTGGGTCTCTAAGACCCAGCTGGGCTCAGGCAGAGAGAAGGCGGCTACATACCAACAGAACAGAGGGCCCTAAAATTCAGAGATGCAAGGCGCTGGGCTGGTTGGTGCTTTATTATCAAGGCCAGAACTGTGGTGGTTCAGAGGCGACACTAAGGCTCAGTTAGTTGCAGAATGCAAGGACCCAGGGCTTGTTCCTGTAACCCAGTGACCCCGAGAATGCTAGTTCCCATTTATTTATTCAGCATTTACAATGTGGTCAGTAGGCCCTGACCTGGAGGCTGTACGAGCCGCCTCTCCAACTTCAGTGAAAACACATAATCATCAGAACTGGACAGATGCAGAAACTCATCTATGAAGGGGAAGAGGTGGACGGTGACCCCAAGTTCCACAGCTAGTAAGCAGAAGCCCCGAGAACAGGGCCTGGTTCTGGCTGCCTGCAGACACCTGCTCAGCCGGGAATATTCTCCTTCTTAAGCAGAGTTCAGCCTTCTCAGCTCCTAGTGGCTGAAGCTTTGCCTGGGGTCTGCCCACCCTGAGCACCACCAGCCCCACCACCCCACAGGCCAGTGGCCCACCCCAGGGCCTGTCCGCAAATAACAATGAGCAGATCCCAGGCCCCTCCCTAACAGCCACTTTGAGGAAGGACTCTGAGGTGGACACGTACACCCTGCCAAGAGTCAGGAATCCACGACATCAGTCTCTACCCAGGCCCGTGTGACCGCAGGGAAGTCCCTTTCCACGCCTGACCTCAGCTTTATCCTCAGAGAAACAGTTGAGTGAAGGAAGAGGAAACCGAGATGGTTTCAAGCCTCCACTGGTGTCCGACAGTCAATGAGTCTGGAGGATCTCACATGAGGCTCCCAGTTCTCTCCCCTTTTCCACCCCTTTAATGCAAGGAAAGGTTGGAAAGGAAGCCCAGAGGAGCCCGTGATGTCTTCCCTTCCCACACAAACAGCCCCACTCCCTCCTCCCAGTCGAGTCTCCCAAGAGGGGGGTTGTCCCCAGCTGAAAGCAAAGGGGAAGGTCCTGAAGACGACATGTCCCCAGGGAGCAGGTGGGTTTCCCTGTAGCTGAGTCTATCAATGGGAAAGGTTAATTTTCAGAAGTTCATTAGTATCTTCCAGTGAATTAAATGAGCATTCACAGAAACAATTCTTCTGGGAGTCTAACCTCAGTCTCTCCTGCTGCCTCTACATAAAATCCATAACTGCCCTCTCTGTCCTAATGAGAGGGAAAGAGGGGGGTGGGCTAGAGGGTAGGGGAGAAGAGGTCTGATCTCCCCCACCTCCCAGAGCCTTCCCTTGCCCTAGCCTGAAGGCAAAAAGGCGGCCACTCATCCTAAACCTCCCGAGACACTGGCATGTTCCGTATCAGCTACCCTGTTGCACCCAGAGTGGACCCCCAGGAAGTGATTGCCAAAATTGCAGCTGTAACATTGGACAATGCCCCACGGCTCTCACGCACTCTCATGACTACTCTTCTATTGAATTGTCACAGTTGTCACCTGATAGATGATAAACCAAGAAGAAAAGACAAATCATCTGCAGAAACTACATGAGTAGTTAGCACTAGAATGGCCCCCTGGAGGGCTGAGAGCATCCACCTAGATTATTCCGGAGGTGGTGTAAATCCATCCATCTCCCACTCTGCTGGAATTCTGAATTTCCAAGACTAGTGCAGGGCCCACTGGTGGTTTTCAAGATGACTCTGAGGGCACACAGAGAAAGACGATTTATGTCAACAGTTCTAATTATTTCTACACTAACCTTCTGCTTAGGACGCACGATACCAGTTACCCATTCATGGTCATGACCTAAGGTTTCGTTTTAAAAATAAACCTATTTAAGTAAACAAAAAGTCTATTTGGGAAAATGCTGAGCAAATAATAATACAGATGGGATGCCCACACGTCAGAAACGACAGAGGTAACTGGCAGAAACTGCAAATGAGCTGGAGTGTGTGAGACGCTGGGCGAGGAGAGCTGGGAGCTGGAATTCCAGAACCGTGGCCTCTACGCCCCAGGCTGGCACCAATTCACAGCAGGACCTCAGGCAAGCCGCCTCCATCTCTGGGCCTCTGTTTCCCCATCTGGAACACGAAAGAGCAGAGCTGGAACATTCCTGAGGTCCCTCCCAGCTCCGACAGGCCGTGACCAATTCCACAACAAAATGGTTGCTGAAAAGCCTTGGTGGTTTCATTCATGGCCATTTTCAAAGACAGAAGCTTCCTCTGGGAAGAGGGGGGTCTCCGTACCATGCAGGGCCGAGCAGGGTGACAGGAAGGGGCAGGCCAGATGGCAAACCGTCTCCCCAGCCTCTTCCTCTCCCTGTCGTCACAGGAGCCCCCACCAGCCCAGGGCTGGATGCTGCAGCTAAGGCCTCTCCACATCTCTGTCCCATTTTCCTGCTGGCATGCAGGACCCCTCGGGGAATGGAAGGCAGTGGGACCAGAAATGGTGTGTCCAGCGCCCTCTGCCACCCCAATAATAACACTAGAGGAATAAATTCCTCTTTGTTTCCACTTACCACTGAAAGGGCTTTGTGGAGCAGCTATGGAGGTTGACTGGCGAGCATTACCTCTAGAGCCCAGTCACCTAGGGAGCTTGTGAAATTGCAACATTCCAGACATGGCATCCAAGACTCTCGGTCTAGACTGAGGCTCAGGAACTCACATTCTAACAAGCTTCCCCAAAAGATTCGGATGTAGGTGGTCCAAGGACCGCTCTTGGGGGGGCTGGTCCCGAGCTACAGAGCAGATACCTCCAAGACTGGGGCCAGCCCGAGCTCTGCCTCCCTGGAATGTCATGGCAGGGACCAGGGACACCATTCTCCACATCTTCCCATTCTCACAGGGGCCCGCGTAATCTAAGGCTTGGACCCTCCCGGGTCTCCAGTCAATGGAAAAATCCAAGAGGGTCTCCCAACTTGAAAGAATGCTGAGCCCAGCCGACTGCTCACTCCACCTGAGAGAGGCAAGGCCCCTGAAGCTAGGGGACCCTCCAAAGTCAAGGGATACTCAATCAGGAAAAAGCCCCTTTGTACGGGAGGCTCAGACCCTGGGAAGAGGGGGACCATCTCTGCACCTTTCCCACCGACAACCCTCTGCCAGGACATTGTGACACCCGGGGGAAAGGGGAGAGGAATGTGGGCAAGGAAGAGACCACCTCAGTGGGTAAACCGGTGTGGTCTTCTGGCCTGTGGGAAGGCCAGACATGGTCCTTTGTCTGTACGTGAGCCATTCAGTCACCAGGGGATTATTGCAGAGGGCTTCTCTGGGCCAGACTGGGGGCTGACACGGTGAAGGTGAACAGAACCAGACACGATGACCGCCCACCTGCAGCAGGGTGGGGTCAGCAGCAATCAGAGCCTGGGGACACCACCTTGGGGCAGTGCTGACTTCTGCCCATCGTGTCTAGTGGAGATGACACGGTGGCATTCTTGGGATTTGAGGAACAGCCTATAGCAATGGTCAGCAAAATTTTTCTACAAAAGGCCACTTTACACTTTGGGGCTAGATGGTCTCCGTTTCAATTCCTCAACTCTGCTGTCATAGCTGAAAAGGAGACAGTGTGTAAATGAATGGGTATGTTTATGTTCTAATAAAACTTTATTGACAATAATAAGCAGAGGGCTGGATCTGTCCTCGGGCTGTAGTTTATCAACCCCTAACTTGTTGGTGTGACATCCAAAGTCCTTCCCAGACTGTTCTTGCTGGTCCCCAGATTCACCTCCCGTTACACCCTCCCTACCCCCTACTCTGCTCTCCAGGTACGTAGAGCTCTCTATCTTCCAACCTTTCCTGTCCTCTAAATGCCTCCAAACCTTCGCCCTTTAGAAGCCTCTGCTCCCTCTCCTTCCTTCTTTTCTTCTTTCCCTTTTCCTCCCCTCTGTGTTAGTTTCTTGTGGCTATTGGGACAAATTACCACCAACTGAGTGGTACCAGGGGTTAGGATTTGGAGGCACAAAATTCAACCCACCTTCCCTCACCTCTTCATTTTCCTCTCTCTCCTCTCTTTTCCCTGTCACTCTCCTCTTTCTCCACTCCCGCCCCCCCCCGCACCCCCCTCAGCCCCCACTGCCCAGAACCAAAGGCTCTGCTCTGCTCCAGGCACGGGAGAGGGAGCCTAGGCTGAGCCTGTGGCCAAAGCCTATAACGTGTCTCGTGGCTCATCTTTAATGGCTCTGGGCCTCAGACCTGTAGAGCCAGAGAACAGACAGGGCCGAAGGACACAGCTAAAATCTTGTACTTCTCCCAGGAGAAGTGTGGTTTGGTCTCTCTCCACCGGATAGGATACCTTCTCAGCCTCTGCCACCAGAGCCGCAACCTAAGGTGGCCATGGGGTCATTCCCACAGGGCTGGGGGCACCTGGAGGCTAGTTCTAGACATGAGAACCTGACTCCGGCCCTGTGGGAATACAAGGAAGTGCAGGGTGTGACCCCTGCTTGGTGTGGGTTCCCCAAAAAGCAAACCTGAAGAGAAGGGCCTGAGCACAGGTGGGTAATTTGGGACGTGCAAAGAACACCAGCAGGGAAGGAACAAAACAAGACAAAGAACGAAAGACAGTGAAGAGGGTACATGATGAAGCCAGTGACCAGTGTGAGAAACTGAGGCTTAAATCCTGTAGGAAATGGAGCAAATATACTCCTCGGAATTACTGGGGCTTTTTAGCCCAGAAATACACATGCTGGCAGGAGGAAGTTGACAGGGAGCATAGGTCTGAGGGATGCAAGCAGGGCGGTGACAATATTACCATAATAATAGGACCCCAGAGTGTCAGGAGAAATCCAAGTGGACAGTGCACAGAGGAGGCTTGAAGCCTTGGCTGTAACTGAAATTCGCTTCCTCCGTGTACGTACGTACGCTGCATCTAGGCATGAAGTGTGCGCTGCTGGATGCCAACTGACGGGCATATCTATTGCTGCACAGCGAATTATCCCAAAACCTAGTGGCTTAAGAGAACCATAAGCATGTATCATCTCATTCAGATTCTGTAGATCAGGAATCTGGGAGTGACTTGTCAGGGGGTTCTGTCTCAGGGTCCCTCATGAGGTCACAGTAAAGATGTTGTTTGGGGCTCTAGTCACCTGAAGTCTGGGCTGGAATAAAGGGGATTTATTCCCATGGCCGGTGAGTTGGCACCAGCTGTTGGAGGAGGCCTCAGTTTCTCCCCAGGTGACGCTCTCCTCATGCCACTTGCGTGTCCTCCCAAAATGGCAGCGTCCGTCAGAGCGAATGACCTGAGAGGGAGGGAGCCAAGTAGAAGCTGCCTCCTCTCACGACCCAGCCTAAGAACCTTCCTGGCGGCCCTGCCACTGTCCTCCATTGGCTGTGGGAGACACCGCGGTGGCCCCACATTAGAGGAGGAAAGAATTCAAAGGGTTCTATCTTAAAGCCACCACAGGTATTAGCTGGGAGTGGAGACGACACAGTGAGCAGAACACCCAAGTACAACCCTGCCCTCATCTAGTTCTAGTCTCGCAGGGACAGCAAACAACCATCCACTAATCACCAATGAAAGCACAAGGACAGCTGGGTACGTGCTGGGGAGCAGGGGACACGGTACTCGGACAGCCTATGCTAAGGGAGATTTGGCCTGTCAGGGAGGCCAGCGAAGGCTTCCCGGAGGTCACGGCCGGTGCTGTGGGCACGAGGGAACTGCAGGAAGTCCACCATCAGGCTGCAGAGAAGAGGCCAGCGCACGTCTGCCCTGGTCACTCCTGCCCTGCACCCCACCTGTCATGTCCAGGTGTCCCCAGCCTGCAGGAGGGCTCCCAAGGTACCCTGGATCTCTTCCAGGCTGAACCCCCTGCCTTAGGAAGACAAGGACACTGCATTCCAGAGACTTCTCCCAGTGACAAAGCCCTGGGGCCTTTAGCTGAGCAGCCGGGGCCCATTAGCAGATTGCAGAGAAGGTACAATCAGGGAAGGGAACAGAGCACGGAGAAACATAGGTTTATAATTAGGTGGCCTAATCACCTGTGTAAATTGTGTATTTCTTATGATCGATGTGCTAAACGGCTCAGGTTTAATTAAGTTCTGCTGACTCGTTCTCTTTGAAGACCCACTGAAGTGAGATCACAGCCTGCACAGTGAATAAGGGGGACAGGAGCAAGTTGAAAGCGGGGCAGCTTCCCACCACCTTCTTCACTGTCTCCCTGCCACCCCACGTGGCCTCCCTGGGTGCCCTTGGTCAGCACCGTGGTTGGGCTGCGCTGTGGTCAGCAGCTCTGGGCTTCTCTTTCTGGTCCGGAGATGCCGGGCCTGGCCAGGAACTCAAGGATCTTCTCACTCCCAATCTGGTGCTCCCTCCAGGGCTCCGATGACCGAGCCCAACACCCCCATCATCCTCTCTGAGCTGGGGCCCAGAAGACCCCAGCCTTTCCTGATGATTAAGAATCTTATCTTGTGTGTGGGGTGCCCCATCTATGAGCTGGTACTTCCAGCTCCCTGTTTAATGAGGTCCAAATATCTGCGGGCTGAGTTCTGTGTTCTGTGGGCAGGATTCCATACTCCGGTCTGCTGGTCTGCCTTCCCTCCCACGATTCCTCTGCCTTCCCTCCCACGATACCCCCTGTGGTCTGTACCCCAAGCGTCAGCCCTGCCGACCCTCTTACCCTGTCCCTAGTGCAGCCTCCTCCTGCATATGGTGGGAAAAGCAAAGTGCGGACCCTCATACTTCCTGAGCCGACCGTTCAGACACTGCCCTTCCCCACCCCTCCCTGCCCTGTGCACCAGGGGCAGGTCCACTCTGCTCTGAGTTACCAGCCAGGGCTCCCAAGCACCATCTTCTCCATCGGACGTCCTCCTCCTCCCCAGGCACCAGCACGGACATGGCATGGGCCGGTCTACCCTTCCTCTTCCTGGCGTTGTACTTCCAGTTTCCCCAATGCCAAAAAAGTCGGCTCGGTGACTGAACGGATACTCGCTCTCCTAGAGATACGTGGCGATTAGAGGAAATTGCAACACAGGGAGAAAGGTTACTGGGGAGTTTACATGATGTTGTCATGTGCATTTTTCTTAAATCCCCTGGACCACATGTATGTCCCCTCTGCAGCTATCAACTGTGCTTCTTCCTCCATATTCCCAGCAAGGCTCCTTGAAGGGCTGTCGACAGCTGCCACCTCCTCTGCTTCGCGTCCCCTCCTCTCCTCCGGAGCCCTCTGCCACCTGAGCCCTCACTGCCTCTGCTCTGTGAGAACGGCCATCGTTAAGGTCCTCAGCAGAGCCAGGTTCCACGACCACTCTTCTGTCCTCGTTGTAATTAATCTGTTCACAGCCTGGACACAGCTGAGCCTTCCTTCTTCCTGGAAGAGTCTCAGCCCTGGGTGTCCGCCACTCACCTTCCTCGCGTTCCTTCTACCTCACAGACTGCCTTCTTGGTCTCCCTCTTTGGCTTCTCTTGGCTCCCATGTTGGCGGCTGCACCTCTGAGTGGTGGAGGGGCCACACACACACTCTTCTCCACCTACACGTCCTGCCTAAATGATCTCACCTACTCCCCTCACTGCAAAGGCCAAAGATGTGCTGATTCCCAAATATGAACCTCAGCCTGAGCTTCCCTTTGAATTCCAAATATATACGCATCTGCCTAGTCCATAGTTTCCTTTGAACAACCAATAGGCATCTCAGATCTGACACGCCCAAATCAAATACCTGATCTCCCTATCACACACACACACACACACACACACACACACACACACGCCTGGCTTCATGGGCGTGTGCGTGACCAGTGTAATTGCACAAGGTGCACTCAGAAGGGATTTCATGGTTTAATGCTTATGATCACTCTCTTGAAATTCTTTCTAATTTTTATGTTTGAATCTGTGTGTTGTAAGTGACGTCCAACGAGACCATTGGACTTCACCCACCAGGGGCCTGAATCCTCGATTCGTGCTCATCCCCTTCCCTGGGGTGGGCTCGTAGCCACCACTTTTCCTACCTGGAGCCAGTGACTACTGCCTCCTCCATCCTGGGGTGGAGGAATGGGCCAGGCGTGTGTGTGAGGACGGTCAAGGTCAGGCACACACACCCAGGCACCAAGTGGAAGCGTGGTCCTCGGGGCCCTGTGAGGGTCCACACTGTCCCTGTTAGTATCCTTATGCCCGAGGGAACACGGCCTTAACTAGCAAATACAAACACACCCTGACAGGTCAGAAAGACTAAGGAAGAAAGGAAAAATCTTTCTTCCAGCTTTTTGAACAAGGGTCCCACATTTTCAATTGGCACTAGGCCCCACACATGATGTAGGATGTAGTTGGCCCTGAGTGGACATGAGGCTGGACCTGTGGTTGGAAAAAGGTTGCCAGGGGCTGACTGTTGTGGAGTTCAGTCTTTACTTTGCAGACCAAGGTTGGCAAACTTTTTCTGTAAAGAGCCACATGGTAATTATTTTAGGTTTTGTGGGCCCTATGGTCTCTGCTGCTATAGCATAAAAGCAGCTACAGATGGTACATAAACCAATGGGTGGGGCTGTGTCCCAAGAAGACTTTACTGACAAAAACAGACAATGGGCTGGATTGGGCCCGCAGGCTGTAGCTTGCCATCCCCTGTTGTAGACAAAGGGGAGACATGGAAGGCATCTGAGCAGTGGGAGGACAATCGGAGGAGTTTCTAGAAGGTTACCTTGGCCTCACTGCCTAGGATGGACGGGAAGAGGGTCAGCCTAGGGTCAGGGTTTCTAGGAAAAAGAATACTGCACAACTGCAAGTGCGAGGGGCCAAGGCCCGGTAGTGGTCGCAGAGGTTGAAAGGGTGGAACAAGGCCACACAAATCCAACACCAAGGTCACTAACACACCTTGGCCCCTCTTCCAATCAGAAGAGAGGAAGAGCAAGAGGAGGGTCCGAACCACCTTCACCATGGAGCAGCTGCACGAGCTGGAGAAGACCTTTCACTTCACCCATTACCCAGACGTGCATATCCGCAGCCAGCTGGCGGCCAGGCTCAACCTCCCAGAAGCTCGGGTACAGGTACAGCCACCCCCACCCTCAGCCCCCACCTCAAGGCACCTGGGGCCATGGGTGAGACACGATGGATCCGACACCCTCCGGGATACCCCGTCCGAAACTCTCCATTGGCTTTGTCCTATGAGCGTAGTCACATGTGCCAAACATGTTCCAGGAAAGGAGGTTACCATAGTTATAAGACAGTTTCTCTCCTTGGGGGCTGGAAATGGCACCGGTGATGGACCCCGACATCTGCTTCCACACCCTTCCTTTCCACATGACCACAGTTCTAGAACATATTCACCATGCAGCCTCATTCGCAAAATAGGTCTTGACAATCTAGACCAGGGGTCAACACACTTTCCCTGTAAGGGGCCAGATGGCAAGTATGTTAGGCTTTGGAGGCCATATGGTCACTGTCACAACTATTCAACTCGGCCATTGTAGCATAAAAGCAGCCATAGACAATACGTAAAGAAATGAGCATGGCGGTGTTCCAATAAAACTTTATCGATGAACACTAAAATGTCAATTTTGTACAACTTACATGTTTCACAAAACATTCTTCTTTTGATTTTTTCCCAGCCATTTAAAATGTGAAAAGCATTCTTAGCTCATGAGCCACACATACAAAAACAGGTGGAAGGCCAGATTTAGCCCACAGGCCTTAGTTTGCCGACCCCTGATCTGGGCCACCTGGGCATAAGTTCGGAGGTGGCCCAGAGAGGTGGAAAGGCTTCTGGGTCCACAGTCTGAGACGTGGTTAAAGCACCAACTGCCTAATTTGTCCTCTCATTTCTTCACACCTGAGTATCTATAGCTTCATCTGTGGTTAGAGATACAATAGCCCCTGTCACTCACCAGGGGTGTATGTCCTGCCTTCTTTGCAGTTCCCCAATTTTGCAATCACCATGCTAGCAAACCCAGACCCAATGCTTGCATCTCTCTAACACAGTTTTTTAAGTCATTCATTTTTGTTTTTTAACAAATATGATGGACTCATTTAAATGCAAAATCGGAGCCAGGGCCCTACTCTTCGTTTTAACCCAACCTACTTTTCTTCTGGCTACAAAGCACCCTGGTCTAGACTTCCCCCTTTTTTCTTCCCATTTGGAATCAGTCACCAGCTAAGTGGGTGGCACCCGCAGCTCAGAAGTCAGCAGCTGCCTCAGCAGAATGACCAAGTCCAAATGGCCATGTGTCCGAGACCATCAGGGCACTCATGAATACGGGGAACTGTCAGTGTTCCCGTAGATGCCAGGGGGCTCGTGGGCATTGCAAACGGGTGGCCCACCAGGAGGAAACAGCCCACAGGTGGTTTCTATTTGATCTGCACAATATTTTAAAACTCAGAACTTTCACATAAAAATCAAGATTTCTGCCTTAGAAATTGGTTGAGCCTGCAAGGCTGGGCACACGTTCCCACATGGAAGCTGAGAGGCTGGCCCCTTACGTTCTGTGCACCGCCAACCCCACCACTACGAATCCTGTACCACCCAGATGCTTCACTCCCAGATGGGCCCCCAGCCCTGCAGGCTCTGAGAGTTGTGACCCCCACTCCACTCTCAGAAAGTTGACCTGCAGAGCCAAAGAAACCCTGGCTGCCATGGAGCCTTCTAAACTGTAAAGTGCCCGTCCCTTGGAAGATGTCATTATTATACACATTTGGGGAGGTACGCGATGGAGAAAACACATGTCGCTTATCTCCATCCTCTCTCTCCCTCTCCCAGATCTGGTTCCAGAATCAGCGAGCCAAGTGGCGGAAACAGGAGAAGCTAGGCAGCCTTGGGGCGTCGCAGCAGCTGAGTGACGCCAATTCAGCCCTGGCCACAAATCCGGACATGGGTGTGAGTGGCTGAGGCACCAAGGAGTTTGGGGGGGTCCACTGTCTGGGAAGATCCCACACAGACTCAGATGGGAGGAAACACCTCGGGGCTCTGTCTACAGTCAAAGGTGCAAGGGGAATTCTTTTAGAAAGAACATGGGCAAGGATGTTCTAGAAGTCCATGGGACATGGGACAAGTCACTGTCTCATTCTGTCCCCACGTTCTCACCCACGGAGTGACAATCACAGTGCCTCTTCCTCCTCTGGGGACTGGCTTGTATTACTTGTGCACAACTTCACAGTTTACAGAATAGAGTCACGGAGTAAAGCGTGGTACACAGAAGTCACGCACTTTGGCTCCAGAGTCAGACTGCCCAGGGTCGAATCCCAGCTCTGCGCTGAGCAACAGGGTGGCCTGGAAGAGTCCCTGTGCCCCTCAAAGGACAGTAATAGTTTTGATTAGGATGAAATGACTGAGATGTGAGGTGAAGCATGCTTGGTACGTAGGAAGTGCTCCCTCAGTGTTCGCTGTCCACTGAGTCATCACATACTTGGGGTGTGTACCAGCTGCCCCACTCTGGGGAGACAGCACTACACAAAATAGTCCTATGGCTAAAGGTTTGTGCAGACCTGCAGTGATGCTATGAGGCAGGATTTCTTTTAATCTCCTTTTTTTTTTTTTTTTTTTTTGCTAATGCAGAAACTAGGCTCAGAGAAGCAAAGTGACTTTTCCACATCAAGCAATTGCTGTAAATGGTGGGATGAGGACCAGGGTTTCTGGCCCCCAGGGCACACACTTCTCCCCAGGTTGGTCCCCTACCCAGTCCAAGCTGCCCAAGTCATGGGGGGGAAAGTTGGGAAGCTGCAGGACAGCCCAGGGTAAAGCTTAGCACTCACTTCTCTCCTGCTCTCTCCTTGTGACAGGGTCCCCTGCTGCTGCCCCCTGCACTGCCCAGGCTGGCTCCTCCCCCAGGCTGTCATCCATCGGCTCAGGGTCAGCTGGCCTCCACCTGGCTCCCTGCCTGGATCACCCTCCTCCCACACCACCCATGGGAGACACAGCCTCTGCCAGGCCCTCTCCTCCAGCAGACTTGCGTTCCGACACTCTGCTGCCTTCCCCCTCTGCACCCCAAATGGGGCAGCATCTGTGCCACTTCCACATAGGGACCAGATGGACATTCTCTCCCCAATGGAGCCGCTCTCCTCTCCAGGTGAAAGTACGTGGCAGGAAGGCACCCAGGCCTCCGAGGGAATCAATCTCATGATCCAATGATGGCCCACAGCCCAGGAAGCACCCCCAGTGTACCCCATGGAAGGCTGCATCAGACTCAGCAGCAAGGTGGCCAGTGAAGGTGACCCTCCTGGCTCAATGACAGAGGCTGTGTCAGATCTCAGGATGAACACTGGAACAAGGAGGTCATCCTCTTGCACCTATACTTCCTCTAACTTGCTGTGTGTCCTCCAGCCAGTCACTCACCCTCTCTGGACCTCATTTATACTACGAGACAGTTGCGCAAGATGACTTTTGAGGTCCCTTCTGGCCTGTACTTTGGTGAAGTGAACCATGGTGAGAGCAGAGGCATAAAAAAACCAAGAAGACGATGTTTGTTCTTTCATTCATGACTCATTTCTTGAGTGCCTACTGTGCGCTCCATAAGTGGAACTGGATATTGACATGAACAACTGAGGCTCTGCCCCTACAAGCTGAGTCCAGGTTGGTCAAAGGGATAGTGCTGACCTTCCCCTGGAAGCAGAACGTTCGCCAATGACCTTGCAATGGGCCCATGTCTAACTCCTTCTGTAGGGCTCTGATGTGAATGTCTTAAAGAGAGAGAGAAATATAGGAACATTTTTTTCAACTTTTAAACAGCATTTGGTGTCTTTGGTTATTCTGTTGAATGGGGGAGGAATGTTGTCATTTCTGATCCGAATGAAGAGAAGGACAGCAAGTTCTTTTCGGAGTTAATTTCCTGGGACTCATGTGAGGGGCCCAGCGGCAAGGCCAGCCTCACTCCATCCTGAAAAGCCTAGGGTTTCACTTGACTCTGCTGTTTCCTTGCAGTGATGCCTGGGGCAAACCACACGCCCTGTCTGAGCCTTAGTTTTGACGTCTGTAAAATGTCCTGTCTACCCGGCCTGCCTCACAGAGCAGTCAGGAGGCTCCGGAAAGAAGCAAAAGTGCTTTGCCAAGTGCGAGGGCCGGGCCCATTGTAGAGTGATGTTGTCTCCCATTCCACCAGAAAATGGCTGTCCCGAGTCCCAGCCTGGGATCAGTCACTCCTGCTGAGAGGGCAGCGTCTACTGACCCTCCCTTCAGCATGAGTGTTGCTGAGAAGTGCCCTGCTGGGGGAGAACAGGGCCTGCTACCCTGAGCCGGGCAGACTGGAATGACCTCTGTGCGCATTCCTGGAACTCCTAGGAATCTGCCCCACTTCCCAGAACCCCTGCAATCTAAGAAGCAGAGTGACGTTTCTACATCAAGCAACTGCTGTTAATGGTGGGATGAGGGCCAGGCTTTCTGGCCCCCAGGAGTCAGATGGGGACCAGGGCAGCCTGGGTCGTACTCCTGCACTCTCTCTCATTTGCTGCATCACCTTGCCATTTGATCTCTGGGCCTCAGCTTTCTCATCTGTAAATCGGAAGCAGCAATGCTATTAATACTGTGTTTCCCCGAAAATAAGACCTAGCCGGACAATCGGCAATAATGCACCTTTTGGAGCAAAAATTAATATAAGACCTGGCATTATATTATATTATATTATATTATATTATATTATATTATATTATACCCGGTCTTATAGTAAAATAAGACTGGGTCTTATATTAATTTTTGCTCCAAAAGGCGCATTAGAGCTGATTGTCCAGCTAGGTCTTATTTTCGGGGAAACACAGTAGCTCTGTCTTCAAGCAGGCAATATGCGGGAACCACAGCCTACAGCCCACGATGTAAATGTGCTTTGCAAACTTAGAAGTGCCAAATCGCCCTGAGCCCTGAATGGTATTACTGACACCTAGTCTCCAGCAAACTCTGGATGAAAAGAGAAGGCTAGGGATTCCGGGAGCAAAAGAGTCAGTTAAGAAACAAAGGCTCCTAACAAACAATACAGCTCCTAACCTATTGACTCCGGTAGCAGGTACCTCTTTTGCGGCCCTGAACTCAAATGTGCAAAATGTAATTTTTTATCATTTTGCTACGACTGGATTTCTATGTTGTTGGCAGAAATTTGATTCTGGTAGCTTCGATGTTATGATTCCTCCAACACTCAGGTTTAAACTGGGGCACATTTGAGATCACTGTTCCCCTTCTTCTTACAGGGGTCTTCACTAGGTGGAGGGTGGGGTTAGGAAAGTGTTTATACAAATGGTGCTGCAGTCTCTCAAGGGAGGGGGTGTCCACTTCTGAGCCTCTGTCTCTCCCAGCCCCTGCTGGCGTCCACTTCATGTGCCTCAGCGGGTCTGGCCGGGGGTGTGACCCCTCCACCCACCCCATTCAGTACCCTATTGGGGGCTCACTCTATATCCTCTGCTGCAGCCTGCCCACCCCAGTTGTGAAGGCCCCTACTTCCTGTCTCTGTCTTCCAGGTCATCTCTCATGGACAGGAGGAAAAGCTGACCGCTTCCCAACAGCCACTTAGGCTGTGGAAGCCCTCAGCCAGGCAGCAGGCTCTCTTTCGAGACGTCTCGCAGCCACTTCCAGACTTGCCACCTCCAGACTTCCAAGTGGAATGGAGAGGCACGGGTGGGTCCACTCTGCTCGTCCCTGCACAAGTCTGGGTTCTCCAGACAAACAGAACCAACAGGAGAGGAGCTATTTGATTGATAGATACATAGATACACAAATAGATACAAAGACATAGAGAAAAATATAGAGAGAGATAGACATTTTTATAAGGAATTGGCTCTTGGGTTTATAGATGCTGAGAATTCCCGTGACCTGCAGTCGTCAAACTGGAGACCCAGGAGAGTATAAGCTCCCGTCTGAGTCCAAAGGCAGGAGACCGATGTCCCAATTCACAGACAGTGAGGCAAAGGAGCAAATTCTTCCTTCCTCCACTTTTTCAGGCCTCGCGTTCACCCACACTGGGGAGGGCCATCTGCTTTACCCAATCTACCAATTCAAATGTTAATCTTATCTAGAAACACTGTAGAACACACATCCATATGAATATTTAACCAGTTTTCTGGGCACTGTGTGGCCCAGTCAAGTTGCCGTGTAAAATTAACCATCACCGGGACCCAGTCATATACCCTCCTTTCTCCAGAATCCTCTAGAAACAGAGTTTGACCAGCCGTAAGAAGTTCCTATGACTAGAACGTTACATCTGCTTCAGTACAGATATAAAAGGTGATTTTGAGGGGCCACCTCTTCCTCTCTAGGGATTTACTTTTCCCCCCAAGAACTATTTTATTCCCTTTACCGTGTATCTATGGGGCAAAGGAATCAGTTTAGAAACTCTTGTCAGCTGTGTGACTTGGGCAAATGACATGCCCCCTCTGTGTACATGTGCCCTGCAGAACAACAGTGTCTCGTGTCTTAGGGTTTCTAAGACAATGAAATAAGTGAGTACATTTTGGCACATGGTAAGCACTCAACACGTGTTAAGATAAAAGTCATTTTCCAACTCTCCCTTCTACTTCTTTTTATTTTTGAATTTGAGCAGCTATTCTGATCCTAGACTCTAGCCCAGGAATTCTTAAACCAGACTTCAGGAGGTCAAGGAACTCTGCACAAAGTATATGCAAAATTGTGTGTGTCTGTTTGTGTGTTTATTTTTCTCAAAGAAAGTGTTCGTTGCTTTCATCAGCTTTTCAAAGAGCTCTGGGGCTAAAAATAATAATAATTCCTGTCAAACACCCCTGAGTCAGATCCTGACAGGCTCATATTGAGAGAAGCAAGAGGTCATTTTTGAAAGATAAAAATCATACAAATGTAAAATGAACAAGAGCCAAAGTTTTATTTAACTCACTAATTAATAAGGGAACCAGTAATGCATCATAAGAGTTCCAAGGAAAATTCAAAGAACAGACACCTATCTAGGCAATCAAGAATGCTGAAATGAATTACAAATAGAGACAAAAAGAGTCCATGGCCATAGGGAAAGAATCAACTGCATCTCCACCAGACACAATCATTTGCATTTCTACAGACATGAATCATTTGCATTATTACCAGTTTTCTGTCCTTTGAAGAGTTGAAAAATAGCTCAAAGACAATAAAAGGTGCTGAAATCCTAGAAGAGTGGGCTAGACAGAACACCCAGCAATCTTTTTATGCCCATTTCAAAGTCTTTCACAATGTTTCCTGACCTAAAGTTACTAATCTCTCTGAATCTCACTTTTGTCATCCATGAAATGGGGGTAACAGATCTGCTTCAGAAGTTAGCTGTGAGATTATGTTAGATGATTCAGGTAAAGTGTTTTTGTATTTGTCAAACACTATGAATTTAGGAAATTATTATTTACTGCCTTTCAAACTCCTCTAGAACTCAAGTTTAAAAGTCTGTATCTAGAAAGTGTTTAGAAATTCAGTAACATTTCTTCAATATCCATTGACCTTTGGTAGTTCATTTTTTTTTTAATTAAAGTTTATTGGGATAACAATGGTTAATAAAGTTATATAGGTTTTAGTTGTACAATTCTGTAATATATCATCTATATGAGATTATTATGCTGAGTGAAATAAGTCAGACAGAAAAAGTCAAGAACCATATGATTTCACTGATATGTGGGATATAAAACTGAAAACAACAAAGGAACAAGACAAATAAATAAAGAAACCAAAACTCATAGACACAGACAATAGTTTAGTGGTTACCAGAGGGTAAAGGGGAAAAGGAGGTAGTAGATGAGGGTAGTTCAATTTTTAAAAAGACTACACAAGCCGTAGAACATGGGCAAAGAGCAGAAATAAAAGATTCACAAGAGAAGCATATAAATGGATACTACACATGAAAATATGCTCAACCTCATCCATAATTCTACAACGTAAATAAAACAGTAATGAAATACATTTTTTTAACCTTTCAGATTGGCAAATATTTTACTGTTGGTGAGGGGTTGATGAAATAGTCACCCTCGTATATACGGAAGTATGAATTAGTAAATTATTTTGGAAGATAACTCGACAACTATTAATATTCTAAATGCAAATCTCTTTAACCCAGCAGTTGTAATTGCAAGAACTCATCTGATAAATACGCATGCATAGAAATACCATATATAAGAATGTTCACCGAGGCTTTGTAATAACAAAAACGGGAAACCACCTAAATAGGACACTGGTTGAGCCAATTACAGTGCATTCATCCAGCTGTTAAGAATAATGAAAGAGATTGAAATGTACCTCATGGCAAACTAGCATTAGACATGTCATTAAGTGGAGAAAGTAAGTGACAGAACAGTATTGTGATGTCATTTGAGTAACAAAAGGAGGCAGATATCCTTATATGTAAAAACATCATCTATGTGTTGATGGTTTCTACATACGTTAGCTTTTGTCTCTATAACAAATTCCTCCAAAAAACCTTAGTTGTTTGCAACAACAGTTTCTTGGCTCAGGACTCTGCTTGACTTGGTTCTTCATCTGGTCTGGCTGACTTGGCTGACCTCAGCGGGGCTTCCACATGGGTCTGTTGTCAGCTGCTCAGTTATGGCCGCTGTGTGATCTATCAGGTTGTGCAAAAGTAACTGCGGTTTTTGTAATGATTTTTAACCTTTTAAACCGCAATTACTTTTGCACCAACCTAATAGGATGGCCTCACTCACACACAGGTGTGGGTTTGGCAGGCTGTTAGCTGACGTGACAGGGTAGCTAGGTCACATGTCTCTCACGAGGCTCCTTCACATAGCGGTTGCAGGAGTCCAAAAGCACAAAGCAGAAAGTACAAGGGCACGCCCAGAGTGAGGGTTCCAAAGCGACAAACTAGGATCTAGGAGCGTATGAAGCCTCTGCCAACATTACTTGCTAATGTCTCATTGGCCAAAGAAAGTCACATGGCCACCCATGGGACCCATGTGGGAGGGGACAACATAAGCAAGGGAAGACCAGGAAGTGTGTCTTCAGTGTAACAATCTACCCCCTGGTGCGTGACCCTGAGCAACTTAATTAAAAAAAAAAGGAATTTCTCTGTACTTCACTTTCGTTCCCTATAAAGTAACAGAACTAAAATCAATGCTCTTGGCAGGCGCTTCTCCTCTCAGTCTTCCTATGATGACAAAATCACAATGGAAATGAACCTTGAAGATGTGGGCTGAAACAAGATGAAGCTTTACTTTGAATAATATAGAGGTAATATATATTATGTAAAATAATTATATATAAATGTTATGTATAGTACATACAAATATTTATATACATAAATTATGTTATATATAATGTATATGTGAATATAACATAAATATAAGGTTCACTTAGGATCAGAAAACCAAACCAACCAGGAAATTTCATGAAGAAAGAGAGGTAGCTTAGCACAGTCCAGGTGAAAAAAGCTTAGGTGATTTATTCAAAGGTGAGCTCAGTGGGAGTTAGTGTGCTGCAACCCCCAAATGAATTAATGGAGCCTTGAGCTGCATCAATAGAAGCATTAGGTATAAACTGAGGGAGGTGATACTCCTCTCTAGCCCAACCCCAGCTGGAATGATGCTTCCCTTCTTGGTACTTCCTCTTAAGTATAGACCACCTGGACCCTGATCAGAATGATGACCTGTGGAGTAATCAGGCTGACACCACCTGAACCCCCATCAGCCTTCATCTCGCTATAAGTGGGACACCTGCCATTGTATGAATGCTGATGTAGACAGTGGGGAGCACACAGCACCACCTGTGAATTGTTCTTGCCTAAAAAAAATTAAACTTGATTCCAGTCATGCTCTGGAGTTAACTACCTATTTACAGGAAGTCTAGAGGATAAAAGAACAAATTAAATACCCTGTTTCCCCAAAAATGAGACCTAGGCGGACAATCAGCTCTAATGCATCTTTTGGAGCAAAAATTAGTATAAGACCTGGTATTATTATATTATATTATATTATATTATATTATATTATATTATATTATATTATATTATATTATATTATAAGACCCGGTCTTATATTATAGTAAAATAAGACCAGGTCTTATATTAATTTTTGCTCCAAAAGACGCATTAGAGCTGATTGTCTGGCTAGGTCTTCTTTTCGGGGAAACACGGAACCATGAAAAAGCCATCAGCTATATTCAGGATAGGAGATAGTTGACAGAACAGATGATCCAGTTTCTCCCACAAATCTATGACATGGAAAAAAATGGGGGAGGAACTGTTACAGAATAAAAGAAACTTTGGAAATAGAACAAGCAACAGCAATATATGAATATTATTGGACTCGATCTCTTAAAAATCACCATAAAAAAGTCCTTAGATACAATCAAGGAACGCTGACAATGGACTGAGCAATAGAGGATATTGAAACTTTGTGCTAATTGTGTTCATGGTCAAAATCACGTGGCCTGGTTTTATAATGTCCCTTTTCGTTAGAGATGCATGCTAAAATCCTGTGGATGAAGGGATGTAACGTTTGGGATTTGCTTTAAAATACTCCTGTAAAGAAACAGACGAACATAGGCAGGGAAGAGGGGCTAGAGAAGGGCTGCTATTTGGTGAGATGTGTTGATGGGCCTGTGGGAGTTTGTAAGTTATCCTCTCTAGTTTTTATATGCTTGAAAATTTCCACAGTAAAGACATTTTAATCCAGAAGCCACTCATTTAAAAATATAATAAGGAAGAACAGAACAGAAAAAAAAAACGATCTGGAAGGCATGGGTTCTCAAAACCAGGTCTCCCAAGGGTGAAAGAACCAGCAGTGTTTGGGATGCAGGTGAGGGAGTCCTGGAGATCTAACCCTGTGTGCAAATGTCTGAAGGGCTTTCCTGAAGTAAGAGGGAAGACTTGCTCTCTGCAGCCTCCGAGGACAACATGGGGACCAATATGGAAATTATAGGAAGACAAGCAAAGATCTAGCAGGCAAGGTTTCGCAAAGCTCCTGTGGGGACAGAGCCCCAGAAAGCAGTTTCCAGGCTCTCGGCCTCACATAGACAGGTGCTGGCTCAGGTAGTAAATGGCCATCAACTGTGATTGCATGGCCATCAGCTGTGGCTAGTTGGCCGTCAGCTGTAACCAGTGAGCCATTGGCCACTAATATAACTGCTGTGGCTACGCTAGCAGAAAATGGGGGCTAGCAAGAAGATGGTGGCTGAGCTAGCAAAAGCGGATTGCAGAGAGGCAGATGCCGCCAGCGAGAATATAGTGGTATGACTCCCCCATCTATGGCTCCGTGGGTGTTCCTGTCTGGCCTCACCATATGCTGCGTTCTTATGGGGGGAGCAGGAGCTGAGACCCCACTAGGTCTCCCACATGACAAATGGCGCAGCGAGCAGGGTCTCCTGCACGACACTTGGCGTAGTCGGCAGGATATGGTGCCGGCCAAGGCTCTCAGAAGAGTGGCAGAGCAGTTTGTGTGTATGAACACTCAGTCTCAGGAAGACCAGGAGGAGCAGCTGCCGGAGAGCTGGACCCCCGTGGAGGGGTGGGAGGACGTGGACGGTTCTCCCACCAGCACAGGAAAAGCCATGCAGCTGCTGGAGAGATGGAGCCCCGTGGAGGGGTGGAAAGATGTGGACAGTTCCCCAACCAGCACAGGCTAGAGAAAGCAAAGGTCGTTGCAGCCCTGCGGGCTGGGAAGTTCCTGCTCAGGCAGCCTGGATGCGGGACTTGTAGTCCCAGGAGGAAACGCTTGCTGAGTCCTCTGTGGGAGATGAGGGTGAGGTCAAGGTCGTCCCTCACCCCTAGGACAGCCCTGGCAAATGACTATAGACTATGGGGAATTGCCTTCCATCCCTAATTTAATGGACAGCTTGACTGTTAGTTTGGGAACATACCGCCATGTAGTGAAACTGGGGGATGTTTGCTTTTGTGTTTTGACTGGCCGCCATTGAAAATATGTAAGCACCTTGATTGTGAGTCACTGTTGTTCCAGCATGGTACCCTGAGAGGCCCAGAGAGAGTGGCAGTGCCCTGAGAGCCCTGGCTGAGCCCAGGAAGTCTGGCTGTGTCCTGAGATGCCCTGGCTGTGCCCAGGAAGTCGGGCTGTTCCCAGAGAGAGTGGCAGTGCCCTGAGAGCCCTGGCTGAGCCCAGGAAGTCTGACTGTGTCCTGAGATGCCCTGGCTGTGCCCAGGAAGTCGGGCTGTTCCCAGAGAGAGTGGCAGTGCCCTGAGAAACCCTGGCTGTACCCGGGGAGACTGGTGGTACCCTAAGAAGCCCAGGAAGTCTGGCTGTGCCTAGAAGTACTGGTGGTGCCCTGAGAAACCCTGGCTGTGTTCAGAGAGCCTGGCTGTGTCCAGGATATTGCATTCACCTCCAGGCTCCTCACACAGGGCCCCTCGCGGAAGACGCTTGTCGCGTAGATTGTGAGGCGAGAGCCTGTAGGGGTACAGTGTGGGGACAGAGCCCCAGAAAGCAGTTTCCAGGCTCTCAGCCTCACATAGACAGGTACTGGCTCAGGTAGTAAATGACCATCAACCGTGATTGCATGGCCATCAGCTGTGGCTAGTTGGCCGTCAGCTGTAACCAGTGAGCCATTGGCCACTAATATAACTGCTGTGGCTACGCTAGCAGAAAATGGGGGCTAGCAAGAAGATGGTGGCTGAGCTAGCAAGAGCGGATTGTAGAGAGGCAGATGCCGCCAGCAAGAATATAGTGGTATGACTCCCCCATCTATGGCTCCGTGGGTGTTCCTGTCTGGCCTCACCATATGCTGCGTTCTTATGTGGGGAGCGGGAGCAGAGACCCCGCCGGACGCCCTGCACAACAGCTCCCTTCTCCCCCACCGCTCTAAGCTCTCTTTTGTAGCCCCCTAAACCATTTGAGGCTCCTGGAACACACAGGTAGGCTCGTAGGTCACGTACTTTGCCCTGTGCTCTCCTTGGCTAGGAATGCCCCCACCGCCTGCCCAGGTATTGGAATTCTGCTCATAGTTCAAGGCTTAACTCAAAGGTGGCCCTCTACTTCCCCCTGCCCACCATCTCCCCTTTGAAATAATAACATCTTACAATTGCTTAGAATACACTAGTGGCTGTTATAGGCATATGACTTGGTAGTTTAGAAAGAGCTTATATTATCTTTACAGAGAGACCCCAAAGATAAATTATATATTATCTTCTGTAATGCTTCCTCCTTTTCACTCCCGCAATACTGTGCACCTTCGTTCCCATCATAGTGGTCCCCGTCTATTGAGGGCCTACTATGTGCTACATGCTTTAATCCCACACCAATCCTGTGACACAGGCATCACAAGTGTCAGAGGGGGATCACCTTACTCAGTGTCACACAGCAGAGGTCTAATTCGAACGCAGATTTCCCTGATGCCACAGCTTTTAACCACTACGTGCATAAGTTATAACGTGAACGTGTAACTGGTGTTTGTGTGTGCGTGCGTGGGGGGGGGTGTATTCCTCTCCTTATTTGTGTCTATTTTCCTTTCTAGCACACTGTCTAGCTATGATAAATGCCTAATAAATATTTGAGAATGGATGGATAGATGAATGAATAAATCCTGCTTTATGACTAGTTATGTACGTGTTCCCCCCACCACAGTAAACTTCTGAACAGCTGGAATAAACAGGACTAGGCTCCAGCGTTCCATATAGGATAGGAAACTGGTCCTTGCAGATAAGTGTGAAGACTCCGAGAGTAGCAGGGATTTGCCAAGTCCTCAGGAAGTCAATGGAGTGACAGAGGGAGAAGAGGAGCCCACAAGGTCCCATGTAGTCTCCTCCACCAGCACAGGCTGCTCTGGGCGCTGCCAGAGTGTGGGGGTTTCGGAGAAGAAGGCCTCTCTCCTCTGCCCCGGCTGCCAGGTCCCTGACCGCTGCATGACCCCTGGAGGTGGGGACCTGTACTCCCCAGGGGAGGAGGGTTACAGCCCTGTTATCGCCAGGAGGCAATAAACTCATTTCGTGGTAATTAGACTCCTAACCAATTTAAGTCATTTACAGCTCCCAAACAATTACCTGGTGATTCTTATCACGCCAAGAATCCTAAGATGTTATGTGAAGAGGGTCATAAACTAGGAACCTGGTTGGTGGGTGGGGGAATGACCAGAGGGAAGACAAGGAAGAAAGATGGCTGCCCATGGCGATGGGAAAGAGAACAATTTTAAGCTCCATCAGTGTGCCCGCTCCCTTCATCAGCTGTGGGCAAGGCAGGCCTATCCTGGTGCATTTAGTAGGAGAAAAACATTCTATCCCTAGAAGGTTCCTCTCCAGAATAATGGCATTTTAGAGCTAGAAAGGCTAAAGAAACATCTAGGAAAGTATTTCCCAAATTAGAAACCCTGGACATCTGTGGTTCTGAGATGTTCGTAAGTGTTTAATAAATGTATTCCTAGGGTGAATGGATTTGGAAAATTTGAAAACGCTGGCAGCCTCCTAGAGAATCACAGAGCCCACTGCATCCTGTAGAAGACCTACAGGAAAGAAACCGGGATCCACAGGAACACTTAACGTAATGAAACCTAGTGTGTCTTCAGACTTTGACCAAGAAATCTTTTCACCCCCACAGGAAATCTATTAATAGCACAATAAACCTCTAGAAACATGGATTTATTTATCCAAGTTCCCTTCTCATTCTTAGGCTAAAAGACTGAGTGGACTTCTGTTCCATGACACCACATGCCCCTGGTTAAGACAGGTATTTGCACTTGACAGTGGGCCCTCAACCCTGTGTGGATACCGTTGGGAGATGGGAGGATGGGACAGTCTCCATTTTTCTGTCTTGCCGGAGAGGCCATGTGAAGTGGGGAAAGGACAAAGAGAATCTTTTGACAAACGAAAAATGGAACCACCAACTAAAACTCTCCTCTAAAGGTGATAGGAAGAGACTTATTCTGTGGGTACTAAACAGGCAGAATTGATCCAGTGAAAGAAGGAACTTTCTTGCTGTCAAAGCCACAGACAGCAGAACAGATGGCTTCAGGAAGGAATGAGATTCCTGACAGCACATGTTACGAGCTGAAGCTGAACAGCTCCTTAGGAGTGTAGCATCCAGTCAATTGGTAAATATTTGAGCATCTATATCATTCAAAGCACTATTTGAAGGTGGAAACATAACGATGGGCAAGTTAGATAAATTTCCTTCTGTATTGGAGCTTATACCCTGATGGGGAGAGAAGAGAAACAGATAAGAACCAAGGAAACAAAAATAAACGTAATAATTTCAAAGAACTATACAGATCTTCAGTGGGTGATAGGATCATAATGGGCTAATTAAGTTCAGGTGACCAAGCAAAACCTCTATGGGATTGAAATACTTGAGCTGAGACCTAAGCAACAGGAGGGTGCCAGGCCTGAGATCGAGGGGCAACGTCCCAGGCATACAGTTGAGCAAGTCCAACGGCGATCTAGTGGGAATAATGTGGGAAGAATGGAAGGAAGGCCAGAGTGGTGGAGCATGGTGGGTGGGAGGAGGACACTATGGATGAGGGAGAAAGGCACAGCATATTCTAGCATCCCGTGACCTACAAAACCCACGCACCCTTCCAGTTCTGGGAATCCATGATGGCTCCCTTGACCGAGCAGAATGAGACTGCAGAGTCCCTCTCCCTTGAAAAATAATGTCAACAACCTCAGGGTCAGTCCTCGGTTTCCTCATCCGACAACTGGAAGCCACCAGCCTAGTTTGTGAGATAAGTGACGACGTACTTATTTAGCAAGACCAGATGCAGTCCTGCGTGCTATCCTACACACGTTATACAATAAATATCACTCACTGAACCCTCCTAACCACCCTAGGAGGTAGATAGTATTAGCATTCTTATTTTATCAATGGGAAACAGAGACACAGGGAGTCTCCTTGTGTGTCTAACACACAGTAGGTGCTAAGTACATCAGAGCTATTGTATACTTAGATTAAAAGTTGTAAACACAGTATTCTCTGTGGTCTGCTCCCTCACCCCCACTTTGGGAGCATCTGTATGTCCTTGTAAATTCTCAGTAGGAAATTATTCAATTGAATCATGTGGTACTGATAGATAAAACTCACCTCCAGAAGTGACGATAATCAAGAATCTTGCAGCCATCCCTATCAAAATTCCAATGGCATGTCTTCACAGACATTGAAAAAACAATCCCAGAATTTGTATAGAACCACAAAAGACATGAAATAACCAAAGCAATCTTGAGGAAGAACAAACCTGGAGGCATCACACTTCCGGATTTCGAACTATAATACAAAGCTAGAGTAATCAAAACAGTATGGTACTGGCATAAAAACAGACACATAGACCAATGGAACAGAACTGAGAGCCCAGAAATAAACCCACACATATATGGTTAACTAATTTATGACAAGGGTACCAAGAGTACACGATGGGAAAAGGATAGTCTCTTCAATAAATGGTGTTAGGAAAATTGAATATCCAATGCAAAAGAATGAAATTGAACCCTTCTCTTACACCACTCACAAAAATCAATTCAAAATGGATTAAAGACATAACTATAAAACATGAAACCACAAAAACTCCTGGAAGAAAACATAGGGGAAAAGCTTCTTGACATTGGTCTTGGCAAAAATTTTTGGGATATAACACCCAAAGCACAGGCAACAAAAGCAAAAATAAACTAATAGGATTCTATCAAGCTAAAAAGCTTCGGCACAGCAAAGAAAACCACTGACAAAATGAAAAGGCAACCTACAGAATGGGAGAAAATATTTGAGCATAATATATCCAATAAGGGGTTATATATTTGAGCATAATATATCCAATATATCCAAAATATATAAAGAACTATTACAATGCAATAGCAAAATAATAATAACCTGAATTTTTAAATGGGCATAGGACTTCAATAGACATTTTTCCAAAGAAGAAGTACAAATGGCCAATAAGTACATGAAAAAGTGATCAGCATCACTAATCATCAGAGAAATGCAGATCAAACCACAATGAGATTACCTCACAGCTGTTAGGATGACTTTTATCAAAATGACAACACATAACAAGTATTGGCGAGGGTGTGAAGAAAAGACAACCCTTGTGCACAGGTGGTGGGAATGTAAATTGATACAGCCATTAAGGAAAATAGCACACAGGTGCCTCAAAATATTAAAGATAGAACTACCATGTGCTCCAGCAATCTTATTACTGAGTATATATTCAAATGAAATCAAATTAGTATCTCGAAGAGATATGTGCACTTCCATGTTCATTGGAGCATTATTCACAAAAGCCAAGATACAGAAACAACCTAAGTGACCATCTAGGGATGAATGATGAATGAATAAAGGAGATGTGTGTGTGTGTGTGTGTAGAATAGAATAGAATGTTATTCAGCCATAAAAAGGAAATCTCTGCCATTTGCAAAAATATAGATGAAACTGAAGGACATTATGCCAAGTGAAATTAGCCAGACAGAGAAAAACAAATACTGTCTGATCTCACTTATATGTAGAATCTTAAGAAGTTGAACTTGGAAGTTCCAGTCAAGGTGGCAGAGTAGGTAAATGCTATGCTTACCTTCTCTCACAACCACATCAAAATTATAACTAAACTACAAAACAACCATCATTAAGACTCACCTGAAATCTTGCTGAACAGAAGCCCTACAACTAAGGACATACAGAAAAAAGCCACCTCCAGACTGGTAGGAGGGACAGAGACGTGGAATAGGCTGGTCCCACACCTGTGTGTGACCATCAAAAATCGGGAGGGATATATTGGCCACAAAGGTCCCCCCTGAAGGAGGAAGGAGTCTCAGCACCACACCAGGCTCCCCAGCCCAGGGTTCCAGTGCCAGGGAGCGAAGTCCCCATAATTTCTGGTTGTGAAAACCAGCAGATTGTGTCTGAATGGGACGGAGGGTGGCTGGAGTCCCAGGCACTCCTCTTAAAGGGACTGCACAAGGACTTACTCACTGACAGAATCACTGGTTCTGAGCTCCAGTGCTGGGGCAGCAGTTGGAGAGGCAACAGTGACATATGGGAGGGACCTGAGTTGTTTGGCTTCAGGATGAGGGCTAGAGAGGCAGCTTTCTTCCAGATGGAGGAGCTGACAGAAGCATTGTTTTTTTGTTGGTTCCTCCCCCTCCTTGCATGCAGATGCAGGCAGATGCCACATCTGAGTCTCCATCAAACTAGCTATCACCTTTCATCTGCCCCGCCTTAGTGATTCCCTGAGACCCTGCCCCACCAAGCCACTTCCAGTGGCTTTTTCATACAAACCACCTCCATGGCTCATACTGCAGACTTTCCTAGGGTCTCTCAAAGGTTCACAGGACCCAGACAAGTAGCATCTGGCTTAAGCATGTCACGTTACCCTGGCTGGGCAGTCCTAAGTCCAGCACTAGCGGCAGCTGACCTTGGTTTGCAGCTTGGCCTCTTGAGGTACTTCCAAGCACTGCACAGGCAGTGGCTATTTGTGGATTGCATTGTGGTTCCTGCCAGGTGGCCCCAGGTGAGGTATGGACTGCAGCTGAACTTGACCTGTAGCAGGTACCCTCCCAAGTGGCCCTGGGGTTGGCGTCCCCAGTGGCCAGCTTCCAAACGAGCTGGAGTATCACCCAGCCGCCTCCAAGGATGACACACCCAAGGGGCAGATTGGCAGGCCTCAGAGCCCTGCTGAGGCAGATCGTGCCCCTGCGCCACAACTCTTCCACTGTACTCATGACCAGTCCTCACAACAAGTGAACCCCAGGGTCAGTCCCTCCCAATGATGTGCAAACAGCAACAAAGGCTCAACTACAAGAGGAGGGCACAAACAACCCACACAAGGGACACACCTGGAGCGCATGGCTCAGGTGAATAGAAAAACTGTGACACTGAGCCCCACAGCACACCTACTATGTACGGCCACTTTATTAAGACCAGGAGACATAGCAGCCCTACCTAATACATAGAAACAAACACAGGGAGGCAGCTAAAATGGGGAGACAAAGAAACATTTCCCAAATAAAAGAACAAAACAAAGCTTCAGAAAAAGAACTAAACAAAATGGAAATAAGCAATCTACTAACACAGTTCCAAGCACTGGTTATAAGGATGCTCATTGATCTCTGGGAGAACTTCAACAAAGAGATAGGAAACATAAAAATGGAGTAGAAAACATAAAAAAGAGCCAGTCAAAAAATAAAGAAAACAATAACATAAATGAAGATTACATTACAGGATCCAAAGAACAGAATAAACAAGCAAACAAAACAGAAATAGACACAGAGATTTAAAAAAAAATAAAAACTGATGGTTGCTAGATAGGAGGGGGAAGTTGGGGGATGGGGGAGAAGGTGAAGGGATTAGAAAGTACAAATTGGTGGTCACAAAATAGTCATGGAGATGTGGAATACAGTATGGGGAATATAATCAATAATATTATAAAGATTATGTAGGGCACCAGATGGGTACTGGACTTATCAAGGGGACCACTTCATAGATTGTGTAGATGCCTGACCACTGCACTGCACTCCTGAAACTAATATAAAATAATACTGAATGTCAACTATAATAAAATTTATATTTATATAGCACAGGATGAAAAGTACAGCATAGGGATTACAGTCAATGGTATTGAAATAGCTATGTGCGATATAAGAGGGGTAGTAGACTTGGGAGGGTGAGGGGGTATAAATGTCTAATCATTATATTGTTTTGTACACCTGAAACTAATTTTTGAAAAAAGGAGTACATTGCAGGGAATCAACAGTAGATTAGATGAAGCAGAGGATTGAATCCATGATTTAGAAGATAAGGTAGCATAAAACACCCCATCAGAACAGCAAAAAGAAGAAAGAATCCAAATAAACTAGGACAATTTAAGGGGCCTCTGGGACAACATCAAGGGTACCAACATTCACATCATAGGGGTACCAGAAGGAGAAGAGAGAGAGCAGGGAATTGAAAACCTATTTGAAGAAATAATGACAGAAAACTTCCCTAACCTGGCAAAGGAAATAGACATACAACCCCAGGAAGCGCAGAGAGTCCCAAACAGGATAAACCAAAGAGGGCCACACCAAGACACATCATAATTAAAATGCCAAAGATTAAAGACAGAGAGAGAATCCTAAAAGCAGCAAGAGAAACGCAGTTAGTTACCTACAAGGGAGGTCCCATAAGACTGTCAGCTGATTTCTCAACAAAATTTTTCAGGCCAGAATGGACTGGCAGGAAATATTCAAAATGATGAAAAGCAAGGATCTACAATGAAGATTACTCTACCCAGCAAAGCTATCAAGGGACAGATAAAGAGCTTCCCAGATAAAGGAGTTCATCACCACCAAACCAGTATTACAAGGAATGTTAGAGGGACTTCTTTAAGATTAAAAAAATAATCATAAAAAATATGAATAATAAAATGGCAATATCTACATATCTATCAACAACTGCTTTCAATGTAAGTGGATTAAATGCTCCAATCAAAAGACAGGGGGGATGAATGGATAAGAAAACAAGACCCTTACATGCTGCCGACAAGAGGATCATTTCAGAGAGAAAGACACACACAGACTGAAAGTAGAGATGGAAAAAGATACTTCATGAATATGGAAACAAACAACAAAAAGCTGGGGTAGCAATACTTATGCCAGACAAAATGGACTGTGGGGACAGAGCCAGGAGTGCAGTTTCCAGGCTCTCGGCCTCACGTGGAAAAGTGCTGGCTCAGGTAGTAAATGGCCATCAACTGTGATTGGATGGCCATCAGCTGTGGCTAGTTGGCCGTCAGCTGTAACCAGTGAGCCATTGGCCACTAATATAACTGCCATGGCTTCACTAGCACAAAATGGGAGCTAGCAAGCGGATGGTGGCTGAGCCTGCAAGCGGCACAGTGAGGGTTGAGAATTGTGTGGCTCCTGCTTCCTGTGTCTCCAACCCAGCCACCAGCAAGAATATAGTGGTATGACTCCCCTATCTATGGCTCTGTGGGTGTTCCTTTTTGGCCTCACCATATCCTGCGTTCTTATGTGGGGAGCGGGACCAGAGACCCCGCAGGCCACCCTGCACGACATGTACTTTAAAACAAAGACTATAACAAGAGACAAAGAAAGACCCAGTAATCCCACTTCCGGGTATTTATGCAAACAAACCCAAAATGCTACTTCGAGGGGACGTGCTCATCCATATGTTCATTGCAGCATTATTCATCGGACAGTAGCCAAGATATGAAGGGAACCTGGGTGTCCCTGAATGAATGAATAGGTAAAGAAGAGGTGGTACATATATACAAGGGAATATTACTCAGCCATAAAAAAGAATGGAATTCTGTCATCTGTGACAACATGGATGGACCTAGAGGGTATTGTGCTGAGTAGAGTAAGTCAGACAGCGAAAGACAAATGTCATATGATTTCGCTTACACGTGGAATATAAAGAGCAAAATAAACAAACAGAAACAAATTCATAGATACAGAGAACATTTTGATGGTTGCCAGATGGGAGGGGGGTTGGGGATGAGTAAACAAGGGGACGGGATTGAGAAGTACAATTTGGTTTTTACACAGTAATCATGAGGCTGTAGCATAAGGAACATAGTCAATAATATTGCAATAACTATGTGTGGGGTCAGATGGGTACTAGGTCTATCGGGGTGATAGATGGGAGGGGGGTTGGGTGCAGGGTGAAAAGGTGAAGGAATAAGAAATACAAATTGGTAGTTATAAAATAGGCATGGGGATGTAAAGTAAAGCATAGGAAATAAGACAGTAATAATATGGTAATACAGTAATAATATGGTAATACAGTAATAATATGGTAATACAGTAATAATATGGTAATATGGTAATAACTGGTGGGTACTAGTCGGGGGGATCACTTCGTAAATTATATAAACTTCTAACCACTATGCTGTATGCCTGAAATTAATATAAAATAATACTAAATGTCATCAAATAAGTAGTAGAGCTTCATTCCCCAAAGCGCTTTCCTCTGACTGCACCAAGCAGACTCTCGGGGGACCCAGGGGAAAGGGCATCTAACGTTCAAGAGGTCATTTCTTTGTGGGGAGGGGCGGGTGGGTCTTGGACCTGGAATGTAATACATCCGGGTCATGAGAACCAAACAGTACACTTATACCTTAACGGTGGCTTAAGAGAAGGTTAAATAAATTTATGTTCCCTCGTACATTGGAAAAAAAAAAGTGCTCTTCATTATACAATATATTTAACACATTTTACAATGTTAAAAAGTTTTTAAAGGATCCAGGAAAAAAGATCTTGTAAAGCACACGAGCATAGTATTTAATATCGTTCCCTTTAACCTTAACTGCTATCAATTTATTCCAAACACTAAACTTTTTCTGAGCTCAGACTATTTCCTCATTATATCCCCACATCCTGTGGGCATGTGCATCTATCTGTGTTTTCACAAATCCCTAAGATGCAGCATGACACTACACAGTGGTGTATTCACAGTATCTATCTGTGACTTCGTCCCCCAGACATTTTCCTCTCTTTATGGTTAGTGCAGATCTCTCAAAACATTAAATGTGTTAACAAAGGAGCACATGTATGTACCACAGTATCACAAATGCTTTACTATTTGGTAGCTGAATTTCAGTGTAATTGCTTTCCTTTACAATCTTGTATTTTATTTCATCAATTTACAAAGCATTATTCAGAGAAAGGGCCCATAGCTTCCCCAGGCTGTCAAAAGAGTCCATGGTTTGAAAAAGGTAAGAACCCCACCTCACAGGCTGCCTTCCTTTTGTAATGCTTCAGGTTCTTCACCCCTTCAGAGGGAGAAGTTCTGCAGCTCAAGTGCTGCGAAACTGGAATTTTACACCCAAAGCAAAGATCAGGCTACACCTCCAGCATCCCTGGGCAGCCGTGAGCACAGCTCACAATTCTGCAGATGCAAACTGTGCTCTGTAGCCAGGTTCATAGTCCTTTCCATGGCAGCAGGAAATGCCACCCAAGTACACTTCTGATGAGTTTAAAACCAGAATTAAAAGTTGTTCCTTCACATGCGATGAAGCCTTCCCTCCTTGAATCACTGACCCAGATCTTTGAGTGCACTGCCCTCGGGGAAGTTTGGTGTGATGTTTTATGACCCTGAGGCTCACAAGTGGCTGGAGAGTCATGCGTTTCAGGTCATATGTGGGACCAACCACTTAACATGTATGACTGTCCCACAGCTCATTCTCCAGGGTGTTCCAAAGCCCTCTGGGAAAATGCAGCCCAAGGCAAAGGAGACAGGTCCTGGGCTAGCAATGGAAGATTCTGAATTCTGGTTGAGCTTTCCTCGCATGCTGGATGCACCTGGACAGTAGCCCCCACATCCCTGGGCCTCAGTGTTCCCATCTGTACAATGGGAAGAGAAGATTAGATAATCCCTCTCTTGCGGCCTTGGGTACCACATCAAAACCACTCAGCGAGTGACTCCGGGGAGGTGCTGCCCACAACCAGCGCTGGCTGGTCTCCTTCCTGCCTTTGCTCCATCAGACAGGTAGCCCCATTTAGGCTCCAGAGCCCACAGTCTCCTGCCATGGAAAGGAGCCCCTACATGAAGGCAGGATGTCCAGGGGTCCTCAGCCAACAGGGCCAGGAAGGGCAGGGGGCCCAAGGCTACACTCAGTGACAGGTCCTGCCTCTCACTGGACCTTAACCTTCTCTGGGATGAATGCTCAAAAGGGCAATGGCCGTTTCTGTTTTCTTTCTCTTATTTTTGGGTGTGGGGGCGGGGGGGTCACTTGACCGTATGTTAGAATTCCATTTTGACTTTACTGTAGTATTTCTTAGTATGCCTCTGTATGCCTTTTTTATTGTTTGCTCTATATATGTCATCATTAACATCAGTTTCTCCCACGTTGACTAATTAGCAGGAAAATAGGAATAACTAGTATTACCAAAAAGTATACACCAAGCACTGAGCAAATTGCTTTAACCTCATTACCACCTTTAATTCTTAAAATAGCTCAAGGAATGCTAAGTGAAATAAATCAGACAGAGAAAGACAAACACCGTACGGTCTCCCTTATATGTGGGCTATTTAAAAGGCAAACTCAAAGAAACAGAAAGTAGAACGGTCGTTGCCAGGGGCTGGGAGGTGGGGGAAACAGGGGGATGGTGGTCAGAGGGTACAAACTTCCTGTAATAAGGTTAATACTTTCTGGGGATCTAATGCACAGCACGGGGACTATAGTGAATGACAGTGTATCATGTCCTCGAAAGTTACTAAGAGAGTAGATCTTAAATGTCCTCACCAAAAAACAGTGGTAACCATGTGAAGTGATGGAGGTGGTAATGAACTCTTCTGTGCTAATCATTTTGCAATATATACGCGTACACCTATCAAATCATCACCTCAAGCTTACACAATGTTACATGCCAACTATAAAGCTGAGGAGCTGGGGGCAGGGGGTTGGGGCGGGGAGGAAGGGGAAAAAATAACCCAATGAAATGACCTCTGTGACCTCCATGGCACATTTAAGGGCCGGAGGCTCCATGAGTTGATGAACTGCCAGTGGTTGCAGAGTCGGTGTGAGGTAAACGTAGGGTACATGTCAAACCTGGATCTTTCTGCCTCCACTGTCCCGTGTGTAGGTGAAATTCCACATGTCTCCTGAACATAACTTGCATCAATTCATAAACCACTGTGGGACACTTATCATATGCTAGGAGTTGGAAATTTGTTTAAAACGCAAAATTAGCAGAGAGCACAATCAAAATCAGATAAAGATTTGAGAGGTGCTTAAAGCATTAAAAGGGAGGGGGTGGGAAGGGGACGAAGGCATGTCAGATGTTCCCAGGGAGCCAGGCTCTCTCTGTGCTCCGCCCCACACATCCCGTCTCCCCTGCTCCTCTCCATGGCCCTGTGGGGTTGCTATTGTTGTTTTCACTCGACAGAACAGGAGCCATATTCTCAGAGAGGCAACACAGCCTCCTGGGGTCAAAGGGCAGTGCATGGTGAAGCCAGGTCAGGAACCCAGGACCCCCTGCTCCAAAGCCCTGGTTCTTTCCAATATAGTATACATTTTCCTCGTGTGAAAGTGGCCCTAGTCCAAGAAATGAAGAAAGGAGAGGACAATCCCCAGTTGGGTGGTCCCTGTGGGCTTGAACCCACTGAATGTGATAAGCGCCCAGACTTGGGAAGTCTCGGGCTTGTGTCCCAGATCAACCACCCCTTATAAGTTGTACAAGTTGCTACATGCCTCAGTGTCCTCATCTATAAAATGGGGACAGTGAGGGAACTGCTGGCTTGATAAGGCATGGATAAGGCAACTTGGCATCGTCCTGGGCGCACAGCAAGCATTCAGTTAATGGCACCGAGAGGCATTGTGCTCAGCTCCCATGTGCCCGGTACTGGGCCACACTCCGAGATAAGGTGTGATACATGGTCTTCAGGAAATGTGGCATCTCACTGGGGAAACAAGCAATGCAACAGTTAAATCCCAAGGTAAGGGCCTGCAAGTATGGCCAAATTAATTGTGCCAGAGTTGTTCAGGGCAGGATGAGAGGTGAGTGCATCTGAAAAGGTTTCACAGAGGTGGGGTAGATTCCTAAGGAGGGAGAGGGAGGGGAGGAGAGAGGGAGGGAGAGGAGGGGAGTGGAGGGGAGAGGGAGGAGGGGAAGGGAGGAGGAGGGGAAAAGGGGGAGGGAGGGAGGGATAAGAGAGGGGCAGGGGTGGAGCCCTAAGCCCCAGAGCTGGAGCAGAGTGAAGCCTGGGCCACTTGAGGGGCTGTTTCAAGAACGATGAGGAGCTGGAAGAGGATGAGGAGCTGGAGAAGAAAGAAGAAGGAGGAAGAGATAAGCCACTTATTGCTGAGGCTGGAGGGAGCTGCGGGAATCAGAGGACCAGGAACCACACCTGATTGCTCTCTCTGAGCTGACCCCATACATCTTGCGTTCCATTTGCAAAGGTTACTTAATAGATGCAACTACCATTACAGAACGCCTTCATACATTTTGTAAAAGCTGCACTGTAAGACATTTTTACTGTAGCAACAGATGTCCAAAATGCAACAGAGTAGTACACCAGACACAACCTCTTTACAACATAAGGTTGGGCGGGCAGTTCCAAGACACAGTGTACAAATTAGTGATGATCTAAAGGAAAGAGAAAAAAAAGCAAATGCATGATTTCGAGAAACAAAGAGGTCGAGAAGTGCCTAAACCTGCTGTTCCACAGCCAGTCCCTCCAAGAAAAGGAAGATCTAAGCCAGTCGTAGAATCGGTGTTTTGGATTCCACCTGAACTTGATACGTTTTTTTATTCCTAGAGCTCATTGGTACTAATGAAGGCACAGGCCATTGTAAGCCACTGGAAAAGAAGCTTGTCCATGATTCAGAAAAAGCAACTGTGGGGCATGTAGAAAAATTCCCCAGAAGAAAAGTGGGTAGTGATCCAGCTTGTCAGATAGCTATCACGTGAGGCGATGACCCGTTAAAGCGGCATCAAACGCTAAGGGAAATGCCACGTGCAATAGGTGAGGCAGCAATGCAGGATGGTCTGCTGGGCCCTCACTGTGGTCTTGTGGTTTCGCCTCTGAAAATTACTTGAAGATTCTAGGGGTATTAGGAGCAGGGAAACAAAATAAGGCGTCTTCTACAGGATTTCATCTCACCAAACCTGACCATGAAACGGAATTGCTACCGCTTTGTGCAGTGCGAGACGTAACTTATCTGTTTTCAGCACCAAGCATCAATAAGATTTCTAAGTACAACGTGGTATGACAGAATGCGTCTGTTTTACTAGAGACTGTATATGAAAAAGCACCCATAGCTCAGGGGGAAATTTTCAAAGCATTGAATTTTTAGAGTCGTGATTTCAGACATTTTGACCAGATCTTGCTTCCCAAGCTTTGACGTAAATCGGTTACTATTCTCTTCTTCATTAAGCCACATCCCTTTCAAGCTGGTGGTTCAGATTCTGCTCTCTAGTATCGGTTGAACAGGCATCCTTTTGGGAAAGAAGTATGCTTTTGAACTGAAGAGTCAAAGCCAGTCTTTGTTAAACGACAGACTGTATGTACCTCTCAGACAAAGACCAAAACCATCAGCCACTTTTGTGAACTTGCATCTATTTTTTTTTTTACCAGCAACACTACTAAAGAGATGTTATTCACTTTTAAAAGGGATAAATTATCATTATTCTGTGTGAAGAAACTGTCTCCTGTAAGGTTTATGGCCCATACCATAAGCCTTTGGTGTAATAGAGTCTTTCTCATGTCTAACAAGGGGTGTCTCTTTGCAACAATATTTGTATTCATTTTATTTAAGTACATAGTGTGGTTGTCCGTACTTTGTAATGACACTTCTGCTGCTGAAAGTAATGAAAAATTTGAGAAGTTAACAGACACTTACTGTTTCCTCAGTAAGTCAGTTTAATGTTCATTTTCCCATGACTTTGTCACTGGGATAAAGAACGGGGGTTTGAGACCTCACTCACTTGCATACAGAGATTTCAGTTTTAAACATTATTTTGCCTAAAATTAGCATCGTGATAGCTTTCTGAAAGAAATATTTTGTAGACCCTATTTCACTGCAAAATTTCTAAGTCTGCATAGAAACAATTATTAATTGGGTAAGGATTGGCGATAGTTTTGTAAAGCATTTGTGAGTTGTATATAAATCTCTTCTAATATTAAATTTAAAAAATTAATAAAAATTGAATTTAACCTAAAAAAAAAACCCGAGGCAGGAAGAGAAGGCTGGTGGGAAAACAGCAGCTGACCTTCATGGGACAGAGTCGGGAAGCAGTTGGGTATGAAATCCCAGGCGCTCTGATTCTGATTCTCCGGGCTTGGGTCCTTCCTTGAAAATTTCACAATCATGCAATCAAGCCCAGGACAAAGTTGTATTCTTATCCAGCATGTGATCTCTGAAACTGCATGTAAGGCCCTAAAGCAAAGTTCAGTTTCAATTTTCAGATGACCCTCAGGAATGACACGTTCATTCCAGCACTCACTGAGCACCTACTGTGTGCCAGAAGCCGCCCCAGTGCTTGGGATTTGGCAGCAAATGTCATGGACGTGGTCACTGTGCTGTCTAAACTCGCTTTCTGGGAGGGGAGTCAGATCGTAAACAACTTCCTCCGCAGTTCGCAGTTCCGGGAATTCCTAAACTGTCCCTGTGCTACGAGCACGAAGGTGAAAGTGTGATGCAGAAAGCAATCTGCCCTGGGAGCTCAGGGCACAAGCAGGGGAGACGTCACAGAGGGAGCCAACCTCCACCCCCAAGGAGCTGAGTGTCTTTATAAGGGGAATGAGAGGCCTGAGGACACTGCTCCTACCTCCCTGGGTCACCATCTCTCACAGGAACCAGTACCAGAAGCCACCTCAGGTTACAAATGCAGACAGACCCTCTTGGAGGATGTTGGAGAGGAGACCTCACTAGCCCAGGAGCTTCTGAGAGGGTCCAGGTTTCAGTGTGAGCTGGGGCCGCCAACTTGGACAACTCACCTAACCACAGCTTGGAAATGTGGGTCCCCCCAGAGGTGGGAAGTCTCCTGGATCCATGTTTCTAGAGTATGTTATGTTGGACACAGTGGCCTCGCAATATCTGAATAGAGGCTCAATTTAAAAACAAAATAAAAGTCCTTGGGTTATTTATTTATTTATTTATTTTTGCAGCCCTTTTCAGAGCCCTGAAATCACTGATATGCACATGACTTGCTAGGATGGACCATAGAATACAGCACTTTCCAAGCTTATTTGACTAAGAACATTTTTCCTAGAGACTCATGTTAATATTTACCCCCGCACAGTTAGGTAAACACCCCTCCACCCCCCCACCCCACCAAGAGTTAACCTCTCTGGCTGGACAAGCGAATGAGCTTTGGTAAAGAGCCTTACTTTCAAGCTGGAAGGTACATTGGGTGTGATCTAGTCAGCCTCCCCTCACTAATGGATTTCTTCCATTCCAGTCCTGACAAGTAATGCCTCAGCCCCTGCTTGAATGCCTCTGTTCACAAAGCATTCATTACCTGCAGGGTAGCCCAGCCCCACTGTTGGAGGTGACATTCCATCCAGAGCCCTTCTTTAGGCAGAGCTGAAATTCATCTCCCTGGCCCATTCATCTATTAATAAAAGTCATAATGATAGCAACCATATATTGAACACCTACTGTGTGCCAGCCTCTCTGCTAAGTATTTCCCATACATGATCTCAATAAAACGTCTCAAGCATATGGTCAGCATTTGCCTCTTCTATAGCCGAGGAAGCTGATTTGGGAGAAATCACATTATTTTTCTATGCTCACCCAGCTGGCAAGGAGCAGATGGTGAATTTACACCCTCAATCTGACGGTCTGTCCCAAAGGCCAAGGCCTGCAATGGACCTAACCACTGTACGCCCTGCCCTCCTCACAAAGCTCCACCCTTGGGGAACTCTAGAATAACACTCACATCTATGGATCCTTCCCACACTCCATTCTGATGGACACATGCGTCTAATCCTGAAGGGTCTAGATTATCACCAGTGCAAAGGTGAGACACTGAGCGATCACCTGCCCAGAGCTGCAGAGATACCAGGTGGCAGATGGGAGCTTGGAACCCTGGCCACCTGGCTCCAGAGCCCACGTGCTGGCTGCCACTCTGCGTGCCCTCCTTTCCCACACCCCCTCTTGCGCACCAGCAGAAGGGACTGTGTCTCCAGCAGCCTCGTATTCCCCAGCTCAGCAGCCCTGGATCCTCTGTGTTTCCTCTCAGCCCAGGGTCTCCAGACTCCTCGCTCTATGTGTCATCCTCCCACAGGCCCATCCGGGGTGTCTGTGCCAACAGCCCGGCCATTTTTATGGCCCCAGAGAAAGGAAAGATCAGGAAGCCAGGACTGAGGATAAGAACAAGAACAAGAAGACAAACAGCTGTCAAATGGGGGCTTGCTGGGCCGAGGCCCTTTGGGGAAATTATGGCCTTGAATCCCTGTGGCAGCTGCTGGCATCGGGAAGACACTCCAGGATACATAAGTTGGACCAATGGGAGAATCCTCACTGACGCCATTTACAGATAAAGAAAGGAATAGCTTTCTTCAAAACCACACAGCTAGTGACAAGGTCAGAATTCCAGCCCAGGACTGCCTGGCCCTGTGGCATTTGCCATCTTCCGCCCCACACTGCAAACCCCAAAGCAACAGCTCCTCACTCCAGCTGTGTCTTGGAGCCCTTGGCTGGCCTTGAGCCAGGCTCTCCGTCAAAGGCAGCCAGGTGCTCTCCGAGGGCCATCTGGGACGAGGAGCCTCCAGAGTTTGGTGGGTGTGGGAGGAAGGAGTGACAGAATCCACCGGCCAGAGCTTCAGATTCATGCAGCCAGCACTGGCACGCCACCAACACTCCTTTTACAACGGGAAAACACTCTCAAATGACTCACTCAAGGAGGTGTCTATAAAGAGTTCTGTAAAACTCTGCATTTCGGGGTGTGACGAGTGGATAAAGCCAACGTGGGCCCCACTGGCCTACAACCCAAACAAAGGAGACTCTCGGGCAGAGTTTGGGATGAGGGATCAGGATTAGATTACAGGCTGGCAGCCAGAGCACCACCCCACACCATGCACCCAGCTGGCCCTGGCCTGCCTGTCCAGTGCAGAGGGACACTGAGGGCTCTACCCTGATGGAGAAGCCAGCAGGCAACAGGCCAGGATCTCAGTTCCAATGTGGCAAGGCTACCCATGGGAACTTCAGCGATCTCTCTGAAATAGACAAGGGCGATTCCCTTCTCTGTTCATTCATTCAGCATCAGTGATACGAATACTTGCCTATGAGAGTTGCTGTGAGGACTGAGGAAACAAATAGGGGATTGGAACGTGCTACGCCACCTGCAGAGTGTTTCACACATGGTGGGGCAGCTGCTGGGACTGGCAGAGCCCTTCCACCATCGCCACCACGTCCCCTCTCTGGTGTGACCCCTGGGTGAGAACAGCACTGTGCTAACCACCTTGTACCCGAACTCTGAGAAGCCATCTCGCTGTTGTTTGGTGATGGGCAAGTCACTGACCCTCGGCTTCCTCACCTGTCCAATGAAGGATGCACAGTGGATTTGAACACAGATCCCAGCCTCAGAGCCCCCAGCCACCAGGACAGGGGTTGCAAACATTTTCTATAAAGGGCCAGGTAGTAAATATTTAGGCTTTACAGGCCTTATGGTCTCTGTAGCAACTATTTAACTGCCGTTGGAGCTCAAAAGGAGCCAGAGACACTATGTAAATGAATGGGCATGGCTGTTCCTCTAAAATTTTAGGTACAAAAATAGGCTGTGGTCCAGATTTCTCCCACAAGCCATCTTTCGCTAAACCCTGCCCCAAAGGGTCCCAGAACTGCCGGACTCTTGTGATAAGAAACAAGATTTGAACACTAAGGTTTCTGTGACTGGCCACTTCGTCTGACCACTCCACCTAATCTGTCTCGCCACCGACACTCGATTCTGGCTTTTAAAACTCGAGTCAACCCAGTTTGGACATGCAACAAGCACCTTCCTTCTTCAGAGGCTGGGACCGTCCCCCCGCCTCTTCAGGCCTCATTCTCCCACCTATAAATGTACTTGTGGAAAGCTTCCTGGAGGACAGGTGCAGCAGCCGGTGGGATGCCCAGGTGAACAGCCTCAGAACACATACCAAAATCTGCCTCCTCTGAAGGTAGAAACTGGGACTCGGGGGGGTTAAGAAACTTGCCTGAGGTCACAGAGCTGGGAAGTATCCAGGCTGGCACTAGGACCCAGTTATTTGGGTCCGTGCCTCTACCACTCACACACACACACACACACACACACACACCAGGAATGATTCCAGTGCCTTGTGAGATCCACTTCTCTGAGTCCTGGGAAGATGGAGGGCCCCACAAGAAAGAAGAGAAGGATGGTAAAGGGAAGACCAGGGAATTTCCTTCATTTCCCGTAAACTGCATGCCAAGCTGGGATCTCAGTTACAGAAGATATTGTCCTCCCCATGAACAGATGCGGAATCAGGCCCAGAGAGGTAGAGGAACTTTCTCAAGGTCACACAGCCAGTAAGTGGAAATCAGGACACTAACCTAAGGCCATGGGACCCCACGTGGCACGGTTTGGTTGACTTCTCTGGCTGTGTTCTGCCCTCCTTTTACGTATTCAAAGTAGAGCAGAAGCCAGAGAAGACATCATACCATGACAGCGTACACCTGATCCCAGAAGGTGGTACCCCACCCCCAGTGCCTGCCTTGGGGGCACCACCCGAGTCCACAGGTGTTCATCAGTCTGAGCTGAGAACCATCAACAATGACCCCCCTTGTTCAGACCTCGAGAAGCCTCTGTGGCTGGCATACCAGCTGGTTTCAGCGCCCAGGGAGGATTATCAGCTGCCAGGAAATGCCTGGAGGTCTTGAACTTCTGAACTCCTCGCTCACCTCCACCTGAACCCAACGAAACAGCCTCTTTGCTGTTATTACTTTATAACCTTGATTGTAAATTCTTCCCTCATCCCACTTTATGGCTGCAGGATAAAAACATGTGCCTGGGGTGTAGCTCTGGTGGAAAGCGCCCGCAGGGCTTATAAAGTGGTGCTGTCACAGCCTGGAGGAGGGGTGAGCTCAGCAGGGCCAAAGCAGAGCATCCAGGGCTCGCTCAGGCAGGGGTCTCCAGGGCCCCAGGGAGGCCAAGCCCCCTGGGCCCTGCCCCAGCACCCAGAGAGGCACTGCAGAGCCCCAAGCCCAGCAGCTCCCGAACCCGTACTGAGGATTGCAGCCTCCACAGGCACCTTTCAGGCCATTTGTCCACTGCATCCTTGGGACAACATTTTATGATGCGCTTCCTTTTACAGATGAGAAGGCCGAAGCCCAGAGAGGTGGCATATCCAAGGCCGCACACACAGCCCACCCCCAGGACCAGAACTCAGGCCCAGAGCTCTGTCACCACACACTCTCCTAATAAACCATGTGTCTGTGGGGCAGCGTATTTCAGCTGAATTCGTCCAGCCTCATGGGGTCCTCAGACATCCTGGGAGAATGAGGGTCACCCTCCCCACTTTGTACACATGCTCTTTTATCCACAGTGTGGGGGCAGAGCCCCAGAAAGCAGTTTCCAGGCTCTCGGCCTCACATAGAAAGGTGTTGGCTCAGGTAGTAAATGGCCAACTGTGATTGCATGGCCATGAGCTGTGGCTAGTTGGCCGTCAGCTGTAACCAGTGAGCCACTGGCCACTAATATAACTGCTGTGGCTACGCTAGGAGAGAGAGAAGAGGGAAGAGAGGAAGAATGGGGCTAGCAAGAAGATGGTGGCTGAGCTGGCAAGCGTGGATGGCGGTTTGCAGACAGCGTGGATCCAGCCTCCAGTGAGAGTATAGTGCCGCCAGAGAGAATATAGTGGTATGACTCCCCTACCTATGGCTCCGTGGGTGTTCCTTTTTGGCCTCACCATATCCTGCGTTCTTGTATGGGGAGCGGGAGCAGAGACCCCGCCGGACGCCCCGCACGACAAATGGCGCAGCGAGCAGGGTCTCCCGCATGACACACAGATGTTTATGAAGCACCACTCGGCACCCCATTAATGGAGGGCATATAAGCCTCCCTCCTGCCGTGGTCTTCCACGTGCAGGGACTCGGGTTAGCACCCACTCCCAGCCCCACTGCCCCGCACCCCTGTGGACTGAGTTTGGAAGGAGAAGGAGGGCCTGCAGCCCTGCCCCTTCCTTTTCCCAGTCTCTTGAGAGCCACGTGCCCACAGGCAGCAAGAGCCCCCTTGTTCCTCCATGGGGGGCCCTGTCTAGGGAGGGATGTGGGGCAGGGTCCTCTGGGTGGGCTGCCAGGACCTGGCCTCAGATTGAAGCCAGGTTCTCCATGCTCAGGGATAAAGATGCTTTTTGGCCCCATCTGCCTTCCTCCTTTGTCTTACTTTAAGGTCCAGGCGACAACTGGGAGGTGACAAGTGTAAGTGTGCTTAGGGGACAGGCGGGCCCAACAGGAATGGAGAGACCCTTCCTCACAATGACAGGTGTCCCTCCCTGTGCCTCTTTCTGCCATAATGTCCACAGTTCCTCAGTGATGGAGTCTTTGGAGACCCCAACTTGCAACATAACCAAGACCGACTAGAAGGAAGTGACCCAGGGGAGAACAAAGCCATAGGAGTGGGCACTGATGAGCTGCTGGAGACACCCGGTGAGAGAACGGTGAGGCCCACATTCAAAGCTGTGGCTGTGGAGGTGGGAGCAGCAAGGAAAGAGCCCTGCTCTAGATTCAGAATATCTGGTTCTAGCCTCCCCCGCAAGCCTGACTGGCTGGACCCCTTCATCACATCCCCTCTGTTGTCTGGGCCTCAGTTTCTGCACTCATTTGTGAAGATAGGACACTGAACCAGAGGGTCTTGGAGAGATTTTCCAGTGCTAAGATCGAGACTCTAGGCCTTTTCCTTCGGCGCACAGTTCTCAACCTGGGCTGTACATTAGAACTTCCTGGGGGAGCTTTTGTAAACACTAACGCCCAGGTCTTTTGACTGCTGTGCTCTAATGATGCCCAACTTCAAACTGAGAAACTTGACTTTGAAGCAGAAACAGCACGACAGAAGCTGGATGGCTATGGAGAGGTAACTAGGAGACTTCCACATACAAGAAACAAAGATAAAATAAATGTCAGCACAGTGGGTCAGAGTTGGGTTTTGGAGGCAGACAGACCTAAGTCCCAAATCCTGCTCCCGAGCTCACCAGGAAAGCTAGACACCTCCCAATCTTGAATGTTACGTTTGTGAAATGGGCACAGTAACACTTCTTGCATAAGATTACTGTAGGGGTTACATAAAAAAGCCCTGCATGGCATATAATGCGCACTCAGAAATATTAGCTTTTATTATTAAGGGTAAACTGTGCACATCCATTGCCAGGGCAGGTGGGAGGGAGCCTCAGGTAAGCATGTGGGCTCAGGAGCAGGTATGCCTAAGTCCAAAGCCTGCTTCACTCACCAGCTCACTGTATGTCCTTGAGGGACTCAGTTCCCTCCTCTACACTTTGGTAACTGATGGTAATGTCATCCTGGGGTGTTGTGAGGGTTGAATTAGGTAGTAACATAGTATGAAATGACAGTAGGTTTTCAGCACATTTATTTTCCATCTCCTTTTCTCTGGCAGTGGGTTCCAGGGTGCTGTCTCTATAAACTGGGGCCATGGATGGGCATCAGATGGCCTGAGCTCAGCAGTGGGTCTGCCTGGTAGCTGGGCCTGAGTACTTGTTTTCTTGCCCTCACTACTGTGAGGGTTGAGGAAAGGGAGTTGAAAACACTTTGCAGACTGGGAATTACTTTTCTGGGGCACAAACCAAGGCGAAGGAAGACATCAGAACAACTGGACCCACAGGGGAATCCAATCTGTGGCTTTGGCCTCAAGATGAGGAAGTGTATTGAGCCAAGGTCACAAATCCTCCACACTAGATTCAACATCAAAAATTTCCTCTTCAACGGAAAATTATAAGACACTGATGAAAGAAACTGAACAGGCAAATAAACGGAAGCATATACCATGCTCATGGATAGAAAGAATTAACATCATTAAAATGTCCACTCTACTCAAAGCAATCTATAGATTTAATGCAATCCCTATAAAAATACCAATGGCATTTTTCACAGAACTGGAACAAATAATCCTAAAATATACATGGAATCACAAAAGTCCCTAAATAGCCACAGCAATCTTGAAAAAGAAGAACAAAGTTGGAGGGTATCACGCTACCTGATTTCAAAACATATTACAAGGCAACAGTAATCAAAACAGCATGGCATTGGCATAAAAACAGACAGATAGATCAATGGAACAGAATAGAGAGCCCAGAAATAAACTGACATCTATATGGTCATTTAATCTATGACAAAGGAGGCAAGAATATACCATGGGGCAAAGACAGTCTCTTCAATAAGTGGTGATGGGAAAACTGGACAGATACATGCAAAAAAAAAAAAGAAACTAGACCACCTTCTTACACCGTATACAACAGTGAATTCAAAATGGATTAAAGACTTAAATGTAAGACCCCAAACCATAAAACTCCTAGAAGAAAACATAGGAAGCAAACTCTCTGACATTGCTCTTAATAAAATATATATATATATATACTCATCGATCCTCAGGCAAGGGAAACAAAAGAAAAAATAAACAAATGGGACTACATCAAACTAAAATGTTTTTGCACAGTAAAGGAAACCATCAACAAAACAAAAAGACCTGCTGGGTAGAAGAATATATTCACCAATAATACATCTGTGGGGACAGAACCCCAAAAAGCAGTTTCCAGGCTCTCGGCCTCACATAGAAAGCTGCTGGCTCAGGTAGTAAATGGCCATCAACTGTGATTGGATGACCATCAGCTGTGGCTAGTTGGCCATCAGCTATAACCAGTGAGCCATTGGCCACTAATATAACTGCTGTGGCTACGCTAGCAGAAAAAAGGTGGGGGCTAGCAAGAAGATGGTGGCTGAGCTAGCAAGAGCGGATTGCAGAGAGGCGGATGCTGCCAGCGAGAATATAGTGGTATGACTCCCCTATATATGGCTCTGTGGGTGTTCCTTTTTGGCCTCACCATGTCCTGCATTCTCTTGTTGGAGGCGGGAGCAGAGACCCCGCAGGCCACCCTGCACAACAAATGGCGCAGCGAGCAGGGTCTCCCGCACGACAACATCCAATAAGGGGTTAATATACAAAATTTATACAATAAATAATTCATGCAATTTAACACCTGAAAAATAAACAATCCAATTAAAAAATGGGAAGATGGCCTGAACAGACATTTCTCCAAAGAGGACACACAGATGGCCAATAGACATATGAAAAGATGCTCAATGTCACTAATCATCAGAGAAATGCAAATTAAAACCACAATGAGATATCACCTCACACCTGTCAGAATGGCTATCAATAAATCAACAAACAAGTGTTGGCAATGATGTGGAGAAAAGGGAACACTCATGCACTGTTGGTGGAATTGTAAATTGGTGCAGCCACTATGGAAAACAGTTTGGAGGTTCCTCAAAAACTTAAAAATAGAACTACCTTATGACCCAGCAATTCCAATTCTGGGTATTTATCCAAAGACATCCAAAACACTAATTCAAAAAGATATATGCACCCCTATGTTCACTGCAGCATTTATAATAGCTAAAATATGGAAGCAACCTAAACGTCCATCAATAGACAATTGGGTAAAGAAGAGGTGGTACAGATATACAATGAATATTACTCAGTGATAAAAAAATGAATGAAATCTTGAGAAGAGACCCAAGATGGTGGAGTAGCTAAATGCTGTGCTTGCCTCATCCTATCAATACATCTAAAGTATAGAACAATCAACCTGGAGAAACCATCTGAAGTCTAGTTGAACAGAAGCTTTGTAAAGCTAAAAAGCAGCCATGTCGAGACTGGTAGGAGCGGCAAAGACGTGAAACAGGCTGGTCCCACACCCACGTGTGGTGGCTGAAAATCAAAAGAGCTGTCTCAGTCACAGAGGTTCCCCACGAAGGGGTGAGGGACCCCAGCTCCCCAGAACAGGCTCCCCAGCCCAGTGTACTAGTGCCAGGCAGAGGAGCCCCCACAACTTCTGCCGTGAAAAACAGTGGGAATTCCAACCGTCCAGGTGGAACAGAAGGCTGCAGGGAACCCAGACATCCTCTTAAAGAACCCATGCAGGCACTCACCTCAGGCTCCAGCAGAGGGACGGTGACTCTGGCGACATCGGAGACATATGGGGAGTCTGAGGTGCGTAACTTCAGGGCCAGGACTGGCGGAACAGTCCTACTTTCCCTGTGTGGAATCCTTCTCCCGTGCAGCCAGCAGGCTGGCGCCATCTTTCCTGTGTTGAGCCCGCCCCCAAAGGCAAAATCTGAATCTGATTGGCCTGATGAGCTCCATTGCTCAACCCTGCTAACTCACTGAGACCTTGCCTCACCCAACTTGTGTACCGCAGAAGGTTTTATCAGAGGCTGAACTTTACGGGAGCTGGCAGGAGGCAGCAGGCCTCGGAGTGTCCCAGCTTTTTACAGAGCTACCCCAGACCCAGTACTGGTGCAGCCATCCTCAGTTCACAGTGTGCCTTCTCCCACGTACCTCCAGGAACAGCACAGGCAGCAACCAATCATTTTGTAGCTCCTACCAGGTACTTCTGGGCCAGTCACAGGCAGTGGTTGACCTGGGCCTGCACCAGGGCCCCTCCCAACAGTCCCCAGAACCAACATACTTGAAGGTTGGCTTCAGACCACAGCAGAGCACCACCCAATTAGCCCCACAAGTGGCACATACACAAATGGTGGTCTCAACAGGCACTAGAGCCCGCAGGGGCAAATCCCATTCCATGGGGTAAGCCCCCCACACAGCAGCCCATAAGTTATGGACATGGTCAAACCCCACAGCCAGTCAGCCTGAGGGTCAATACAACCCACTGACATGCCAACAGCAATCAAGGCTCAACAGGAAAGCACACACAACTCACACAAGGGACACTCCTGGAGCACCCGGAGCAGGTGACCAGGGAGACGGTGCCACTGGGCCTCACCCGACCAAGAATGGGAGACCTAGCAGATCTACCTAATACATAGAAAAAACACAGAGAGGCAGCCAAAATGAGGAAACAAAGAAATGCATCCCAAATGAAAGAACAGGAGAAAACTCCAGAAAAAGAACTTAAAAAAATGGAGGCAAACAGCATACCAGTTACAGAGTTCAAAACACTGGTTATAAGGATGCTCAAGGAACTTAGTGAGAACTTTAACAAAGAGATAGCAAGCATTAAAAAAGGACATAGAAACCATAAAAAAGAACCAATTAGAAGTTAAGAATACAATAACTGAAATGAAGAATGCACTAGAAGGAATCACCAGCAGACTAGATGAAGCAGAGGATCGAATCAGCAATTTGGAAGACAAGGTAATAGAAAACACCCAATTGTAACAGAAAAAAAAAATGAAGATAGTTTAATAGACTTTTGGGACATCAACTGTAACAACATTTGTATCCTAGGGGTACCAGAAGGAGAAGAAAGCAAGGGATTGAGAATCTATTTGAAGAAATAATGACTGAAAACTTTACTAACCTGGTGAAGGAAATATACATAGAGGCTCAGGAAGCACAGAGAGTCTCAAACAAGATGAACCCAAACCGGCCCACACCAAGACACATTATAATTAAAACAGCAAAGGTTAAAGACAAAGAGAATCCTAAAAGCAGCAAGAGAAAGGCAACTAGTAACTTGTAAGGGAGCTCCCATGAGACTGTCAGCGGATTTCTCAACAGAAATTTTGCAGTCCAGAAAGGACTGGCACGAAATATTCAAACAGATTTTAAAAAAAATCAAGAAAAAAAAAAAAAAAAAAAACAAGGACCTACAACCAAGGGTACTCTACCCAGCAAAGCTAGCACTTAAAATCAAAGGACAGATAAAGAGCTTCTCAGACAAGAAAAAGCTAAAGGAGTTCATCACCACCAAACCAGTATTACAAGGAATGTTAGAGGGACTTCTTTAAGATGGACAAAAAAAAAAAAAAAGATCAAAAATATGAATAGCAAAATGGCAATAACTACATATCTGTCAACAATCACTTTCAATGTAAGTGGATAAATGCTCCAATCAAAAACATAGGATAACCTGAATGGATAAAAAACCAAGACCCTTATATATGCTGTCTACAAGTGGCTCATTTCAGATTGAAAGACACACACAAAATGAAAGTAAAGGGATAGAAAACTTATTTCATGAAAATGGAAAAAAAAAAAAAAGCTGGGGTAGCAATATTTACACATATACCAGACAAAATAGACTTTAAAACAAAGGCTATAAGAAAAGACAAAAAAAGACCCAGTACTCCCACTTCCTGGTATCTATCTGAAGAAACCCAAAACGCTACTTTGAGGGGACATGTGCATCCATATGTTCATTGCAGCATTGTTTACAATGGCCAAGATATGGAGGCAGCCTGGGTATCTGTCAATCGAACAATGGATAAAGAGGAGGTGGTACATATATACAATGGAATATTGCTCGGCCATGGGAGGGAATGGGTTCTTGCCATCTGCAGCAGCACGGATGGACCTGGAGGGTGTTATGCTGAGTGGAGTGTGTCAGACAGAGAAAGAGAGATGCAATGTGAATTTGTGTATATGTGGAATTTAAAGAATAAAATAAACAAACAGAAACAGACTCATAGATACAGAGAACATTTTGATGTTTGCCAGATGGGAGGGGGTTGGGGGGCAGGGTGAAAAATGTGAAGGGATTAAGAAGTACAAATTGGTAGTTACAAAATAATCATGCAGATGTAAAGTAAAGCACAGGGAATATAGTCAATAATATGGTAACACGTAGCTATGTATAGTGCCAGGTGGGTACTAGACTAGTCAGGGGGATCACTTCTTAAATAATATAAATGTCTAACCATATGCTGTACACCTGAAATTAATATAAAATAATATTGAATGTCAACTGTAAAATTAAAAAGGGGGGGAAGTAAAGGGCAATAAGTGGTCCAAATTTCCAGGTATAAAACAAATAAGTTATGGGGATAACTTATTATCCCCAGCCTAGGGAATATAGTTAATGATATTGTGATAGCGTGGTACAGTGTCAGATGGTTGCTGGACTTATCATGGTGATCACTTCTTTAGGTACATATAAATATTGAATAACTATTGTGCACACCTGAAACTAATATAATAGTTATAAATTAATATAATTAGTTATAATATAACTATTTTAACTATATTTTTAATAAAAATGTTTTGTTTTTATTGGGCAAGGGGAACAAGACTTTATTGGGGAACAGTATGTACTTCCAGGACTTTTTCCAAGTCAAGTTGTTGCCCTTTCAATTGTAGTTGTGGAGGGTGCAGCTCAGCTCCAGGTCCAGTTGCCATTGTTAGTTGCAGGGGCACAGCCCACCATCCCTTGCAAGAGTTGAACTGGCAACCTTGTCATTGAGAGCCCGCACTCCAACCAACTGAGCCATCCGGGAGCTCAGCAGCAGCTCAGCTCAAGGTGCCGTGTTCAATCTTAGTTGCAGGGGGCACAGCCCTCCATCCCTTGCGGGACTCGAGGAATCAAACTGGCAACCTTGTGGTTGAGAGCCCACTGGCCCATGTGAGAATCAAACCGGCAGCCTTCGGAGTTAGGAACACGGAGCTCCAACCGCCTGAGCCACTGGGCCAACCCCAGTAAAAATGTTTCAAAAAGGAATGAAATCTTATCATTTGCAACAATATGGATGGACCTAGAGGACATTATGCTAAGTGAAATAAGTCAGACTGAGAAAGACAAATACCATATGATTTCACTTACATGTGAATTCTAAAAATGAAATAAATGAATAAACCAAACAGAAACAGACTCATAGATACAAGGAACAAACTGATGGTTGCCAGATAGGAGGTGGGTTGGGGGCCTGGGTGAAAAAGGAGAAGGGATTAAGAAGTACACATTGGTAGTTACAAGTCACAGGGATGTAAAGCACAGCATAGGGAATATACTCAATAATATTGTAATAACTATGTATGGTGCCAGGTGGGTACTAGATGTTGGGGGGATCACTTCATAAGCTATAGAAATGTCTAACCACTATGCTGTACACCTGAGACTAATATAATATTGAATGTCAACTGTAATTGAAAAAAAAGAAAAGACTTCCTCTTCAAGATGTGGTGCATATGTACAATGGAATACTACTCAGCCATAAGAAAAGATGAAATACTGCCATTTGTGACAACATGGGTGAATCTTGAGAATATCATGCTAAACAAAATAACTCAGATGGAAAAAGTCAAGAACCGTGTGATTTCATTCATATGTGGGATATAAAACTGAAAGCAAGCAATGAATAAGACAAACAAACAAACAAAAACGCATAGACAATAGTATGGTGGTTAACAGAGGGAAAGAGCAGGGGAGCGAGGGAAGAGGCAGGAGAGCTTAAAGGGGGTCAAATATATGGTGACAGAAGGACACTTGACCTGGAGTGGTAAACACACACTGCAATATGATGTATTATAGAATTGTGCACTTGAAAACTATATAATTGTATTAACCAATGTCACCCCAATAAATGTAATAGGTTTTTAAAAAATAAATTAATTAAAGAAAAAACCTTCCTCTTCAAGGTAGAGCTCCTCGCTCTGTCTGCCTCAGGATCCAGGAGGAGAAAGACAGTGGCTTGGACTCAGACCCGCACGGTGTCCTGGTCCCACCACATATAAATGAAGCCCTTCTCCTCACAGTCCTCAGTTTCCCCATCTATAAGAAGAGAACAGGTCCCTAGTACAGAGGTTTATTTTAAGGATCAAATGAGAGCATGTCTGTGCAAAACCTTCCAGAAATCCTGAGATAAGCTTCTCCCCTTACTAGCTATAGGACGTTGGGGAAACTACTGCATCTCTCACAACGTCAGTTTCTCAATCTGTAAAGTGGGTATAATGATATTGACCACATGGGTATTGTTTAAATGAAATGAAATGATGTAAGTAAACATTTAGTTTACTGCCTGACACATAGTGAGTGCTCAATTCACAGTAGGTAGTGTTTTGGTCACTGTGGTTTCTTCCAGGGCTCCTTCTTCTCTCTCCTCCTCCCCTGGAGGGCAAGGTTGGCATCTCCTCTCTGCAGTAGAAGACAACTTTTTGTGCAGAGGATCCAAGGCCTCAATAAGGTTTAGCCATCCAGAAGCCATCGGGGCAGAGCCCCCAACACCTGGGAATAGAGCCATTATAAGACGAAGGAACTCGTGGCTTCGACTAACGCGTTGTCCAGCCTGGCTGGACGTAAGTGCCTCCATAAGGCATTCTTTCCATCTTTCCTCACAAATCAATAACTGCTTACCTTGGAGGAGTTTTAATTAGTTAATGCCTGCTGAGTGCTCTGCTGATAAACTAGCCTGCTATTAATGCTAAGTGTCTGCCTTGTGGTTGCTATTTTTATTATAATTGCCATTGCTATGAACTCATTTCCTGAGCCACACAGCCAGCTTTATAAAAAAGACCTGGGACTTGAGGCCCCTTCCCAGAAACCCAGGGAAAGGGCCCTTGTGGATAGTCCAGCTGACCCCTCTGCGTTTCAAACCCTCAGCACAATGCTATTAAAGGAAGCTTCTTTCAGTACCAGAAAACCACCACCACATTTGGTCTCTGGCTTCTGAAGCAATAGAGTCAGAGGGTTCTGTGACCTGGCAGTGAAGATTGCCCTTCTTAAACCAGCCAGTAGCAGGGTCAGTAGGAGAGAACATTTATTAAGTGCCGACTGTGTACCAACAATGGTGCAACGTGCTGGGACCTCATCTGGGCTCCAGAGCACCCCCAGTTTTTCCAGTGAAGTAACTGGGACTCTCAACCTCAGGTTTTCCTGTTTGTGAAATGGGGGCGATACGAGGATCCCCAAACGTAAACTGGAAACACACAGGGTGGTGAAATAAAGTGAAGCTAGGACAGCAGCTCAGGGTCACAGCGTTACCAAGTAGGGACACACGGGATCTAAACGCTGGTCTGCGTCTCTGGCTCACACTGCCCCCGGGGCACATCTCCTGGCCTTGGCCAACTTCTCTCGCTCTTTGCATCCTTTGTCATAGGCTCCAGGACCCCAGTCCTGCCCTCTTTCAGAGTGCCCCGCCTACCCCACCTGTGGTTTTCTGGCCAGCTGGTGGGGCAGGCTAGGGACACGGAGTATGGTCTCGTTATGCCAAGGCCAACTCCATGGACCTTTGTGAACATTACTCCAGTGAAGGGAAGACGAAAACAAATATCAAAAATAACTCCTTCCTGGAGGACAAATCAACATCTGGGCTAGGTGGCAAAGAGGTTCAGAATCTGGGCAGAAGGAACAGGGAGGCCAGGGTTCAAATGCCACATGTGCCTCTTACTAGCTGTGTGACCTTGAGCCACTTGTTGAAGCTCCCGTCTTCTCGTCTGTTAAATGGCCCTCCTGGATGCCTCTACCTCCCAGGGTAGAAAACCTATGGTAAGGCCTAACGTGCTACCGGGTGCAAAGTGGTTCTGTTTGCTATTGGGAGGAATCATTGCTAACATGTAACAAGCAATCCCCACATGTCAGGTGCTGTTCTAGGAAATGGTCTTGCTTTATTTCACCACCCTGTGTGTTTCCAGTTTACGTTTGGGGATCCTTGTATCGCCCCCATTTCACAAACAGGAAAACCTGAGGTTGAGAGAAGTGAGTAACCTGCCCAAGGTCACGCATTTGTCATTAAAGTTTTTATTTTGAGACCATTAGAGTTACACATGCAGCTCTGAGAAATAAGAGAGGCCCTGTGTACCCTTTATCCTGTCTCTCCCAGTGGTCATAACACCTTGCAAAACTCTAGTACAAGACATATACAAAATATTCAATCGGGACATTGACACACAGGACCAGAGCATTTCCCTCCCCACAAGGATCCCTCTTGTTGCCCCTCTAAGCCACACCCACTTCCTTCCAATCCCTAAACGCTCCTTAAACACTGTTGAGAGAACTTCCTCCAGCCATTCTTTCGGGAAGGTCTGTGGTGACAAATTCTCGTTTGCCTTTACCTGAGACTGTCCTGATTTCCCCTTCATTCCTGAGGGACCTTTACACTGGGCACAGGAACCTGGATTGGCATTTCCCAGGGAGCTGCCCACCTTCTTCTCTCCACCTTCCAGAGTCTTCTTATGTTTGTTTTCTATTTGATGTCCAGGGTTTTCGGTTGTGCTTAGTAGGAGGAATAGGGTAAACTCTGTCTGTTTGATCTTCCTGGAAGCAGACACCCCACACACACATTTTAATAAGTGATAGAATCTGGGTTCAGACCAGGGCAGGGGAGGCTTAGAGCCCGTGGATATAATCCGTCGGCTTGCTGGCCCAGGCCACCTGAGTTTATTCTGGTGTGGTCCTCTGGGGTCTGTCCTCCCACTCTGATGTCCGCACCGCTGTGAAGTTCTCAGAGGCCAGAGGCCAGAAGCTCTTCTCAAGAAAACAGTTTGAAGTCCTGTTGGCCCAGCACAGACGTCTTTGTAGAACGTGGGCGGCGACCCCAGAGGTCCCCTGCTCACATTCTATCAGCCTGTGAGCCGAGCCACTGAAATATGCATGAGGCCCACTTACTAAAGGCCAGATATTTGTTCTTTCCTTTCATTCATCTATTATTTAGTGAATGCAAGTTACCAGGGATACAAAAATCATAACTGCCTTTTAAATTGTGCTCTAACTTTGTACCAGGCACTTTGCAAAGCACTTTACTCACTAGCTGCTCACACCGTTGCCAGTCTTCTCGACCTCCTCTCTTCTTCCAGCCACTGCTGAGAGGAGCAGGGCCTCGCAGACGTCCGCTGGTTCCCTGAATGTGCACCCCACTATCTGTTTCTCCCTTCCTGCCCCAGGTGCCCGAGGCCACCTCCTCAGCCCTCACTCACATTGGAACGGAGAGTGCAGGGCAGCTAACACGCCATGGGATGATTCGTGGCCAGTGGGGGACAGGAGCTGGTGACAGATGCTTCTCCTTCTTTCCTTGGGCAGATGGTTCTAAAACCTAATCCAGAAGCTTTCAGCAGGTACATCGGGATTGATCAACTAGTCTTTCTCAGAGGGGGCCGAACTCTTATCAAAAAGATAACAGGTCTTCACACTGGCTTCCCTTCTTTCCTGTTCTTCTAGCCCTTGATCCTCACTCCTTCCTGGATCACATTCCCAAATAAACTGTCCACACATAAACCTGTGGGGGAACCCAGGCGAAGACACTGGGTACTGGAAGTGGCCCTAGAAGGCAACCTCAGGATGACATGTGGGAACTGTCAATCACCCCTGGGATTCGGCAGCACCACGTCCCTCGGGCCGTCCCCTGTGGCTGACCAGGTGCAGAAGGACAGAACTGAGCTGTGCGCTGGCTGTGGCCCTCAGCCGGCCTGGGGGTGGGAGTGATTATAAACATGGTGGGGTGGGCCGGCTTCTCTTAACACCCTAGGAAACGTTAAAACTGGCCATTGACCAGCCCAGATCAGCCAACTGTCAACAGAAGGCAGAGTCACATCAGAGGACAGCTTTGTCTCCAGCAGCTGGAAGCCAGGCCTGGGCTCTCATTCCATGGTGAAGGACTACAGAGGAAACTGCATGTGTTCGCTCAGCAGGCCTCCTGTGGTCATTGGGGGCCTGAAGGGAAAGGACTGTCCCCACAATGGGACAGTCAGGTGAAGCGGCATGACAACACTGAGCCAGGGTTCCTCTGAACCCACCAGGCTGGTAGGCACAGCCCCCTCCCTCAGATGGAGGAGAGGCACCCCCTCCCCTTGCCTAGAGACCCTGCTAAGCCCTTTCCTGAGGCTGGTGAGTCACAAATGGATGCCTCATGCGCCTGGTTGTCCTCAGGACGATAAACAGCAGGAGACCTCCGCAACCCCAGCAGGAAGCTGCTGAGTGGAAGCAATTGTCACCCTGAAGCTGCTGCAAGACCGAGCAGAAAAGTAGCGCCTTGGGGGTTTCACCAGTGAAACACAAAGACGGACAGGGAAGAATTTCGGGACATGGGGGCACCTGACATTCACTGTTCTGACATTCAGGGTCCTGGGAAGGACGCTCGGAGCCAGGCTGACACTGCTGGGACGGCTCCTTGAAGCTCAAACACAGTGATGTCCTAGAGTCTATCTCAGGCTCCACTCTGGGGGGCCCCAGACGTAGGTGTGAGCATTACCTAATTTCAGGGACGCCAGCAGAGGTAAGACAGCCCTGTCCCTTTTACATGAGAGGGAACAGAAGCTCAGAGAAGCCATGTGAGGGAGGAGAGAAAAACAAGCCTCTGGCCACTCTGCCCTTTCTCACCTCAGGGTTTTGCAGGACAAGGTCAGGGGCCTTGTGGCTACTCTGTCCTACCCTACCTACGTCACTCCTTTGTGATTTTAAATTCCCCTGCTTGCTGACAGACTTGTCACCTGTCATAAGTGCAGAATCCATTATTATTATCAATAGCGGTAATGGATAATTAAACAAGAAATGCACTAATCTCATTAAGCCATTTATTTAATTAATTTATTTTAATTCATGTAATTAGTTAATATGATAATACTTTCTTTCATCCAAAGACAGCCTGCAGGCTCTCCAAGCTCTGTGTATTATTATTAATGGATTTTCACACATTGTGAGGGAAGAAGTTTGGGGGAGTTGCTCAAAGTCACAGAGTTGCCTGGTGGGGGTCATGCAGCCTGTGGGGCAGCCTGCCGGCCTTCAGCTGTTGGCACTGTGTGCCCACCCGGAGGCTGTGCTCTCACGGGCTTTCTTGCCTTTGCACTTGCTATTTTCACTGCCTGGAAATCCCTCTTTCCTTTTCTCCCTGAGGGTCAACGCCAATCATCCTTTGTGACTCGGCTTAGGGGTCACCTCCAGCAGGAAGACCCCTGACCTCCCCGGGCAGGGGTAGATGGCTCTCCAAAGGTACCCTGCAGAGCACATGTCACTCTTGTGGAGTGTCTCCTGGATCCGATTGCAAATCCTTTGAGAAAAAGGGCTGCGTGATGGCAACGTCAGCAACCACACCCACAGCCACGACTGCCCTTCACTGAGCATCTACTCGGTTCCAAGCATCTTCCGATGCACATCTTGGAGACAGTCATCATTGGTCCTCACACCAACTTGACATGTGGAAATGGTTTCCTTTGGGGGGGGGGGGGGCATGGAATAAGGGAACAGAAAATTCAAACAGTCAGGAAACTTGCCCAGGACCACATTCCAAAAGTGAGATTCAAACTCATGTTCAGATAACGTCAAAGCCAGCTCCCTTCACGACCACGCGAGGCTGTGTTCTTTGTCCTCGATGTCTCCACGCCTAGCACTGGCCGACTCGCTAAATGCTTATATGATGAAGGAAGCCAGAAGCGCTCCCTTAAATTTGGATCCCATAGTGAGAGAAACAAAAAGACCCCATGGCTGAAGGAGGGGTGGCAATGACAGGTCTGGAGGAATTCTGCTACTATATTGATCGTGCGTGGTCAGGGCATTAAAAATTGCACTCCTGTTGATGGGATTACACTTTACTCTAAGGCTTAAAACCACAAACAGAAATAATAATTCCCTTAGTTGTTGAAAATGGTGATAATCCTGGTGAGTATGAATTTTATTGTTATGGTAACACTAAAGCCCAGAGATAGTAAATAAGAAGATCCTACATGTTGTGAGGAGTACATTTTGTTACTGATACTCCATCAAGCATCATAATTCCATTAGTAGTTAAAAACTGTAATAATAACCCTGACAATAATTTTTATTGCTATACCTGTAAAAACGCAAAGATAAAAAATAATTTTGTCACCTGGAAAGTGGTGATAATAATTCAGCTGTATTAGTGAGAGGCCTGTGGTTTGGTTTCAGTGTGACTAGCATCTTGATTTGGGGGGTAACACCTGAAACAGGGACTCAAAAGCTGTTTGGATTTTAAGCCATTTCTCTCTTCCATTTCTAGTGTCATCATGGCAAAGAAAGAGTGTACCCAAAAGAGGTAGAGGGTAGCTTTGACACTATCTTGTGAGCTACTCTGGGACTCAGTCTTCCAATCTGTTAAATGGGATGGGATGGATACTGGATCAGTTTAGACTAATATCTGGGGAGACAATCACACATGACAGAGATGGTGCCTGTGACAACATGGCTCTTATGGTTTGGGGCGAAGATAGACATTAATACTATTCACATCTATGATTCGTTTACCAGTGAGGAATCTATCACAAAACCAGAGGCCACTCTATGTGTTCCAAGTACGAAGGGATTGAACACAAGAACTCTGAGGCTTGCCTGACTGTTGGAAAGCAGGGGAGGGAAGGGCATGGAAGCCACCCCTGATGAGCTGGTTTTTAAGGGCTCATGCAGAGGCCACTGGGAAGCTCCAATGAATCACATCAGCCTGCAACCCTGACGTCGGTGCCTCTCAAGAAGCTCCCCTGGAAGCTGCTTCCAGGCTCACAACTGCACATCTGCCTGCAGTGCCTCCAGAGAACAACAGCTGTCTTTCTCTTCCATGGATTATATAGCCTGTGAGCAGGTGATTCTGGGAAACGGCAGCTCCCAGCCTCTACTCTGAAAGGGGAGGAGATGCTGAGCTGGCCACAGACAACCCAGCATAATTAGCAGGTTAACATTTTTGTTTTTGTAATTCCCATCCTCCCACCCCCTTCCCTTTGGCAACCATGAGCTTATTCTCTATATGTATGGGTTTGTTTCTGCTTTGCTTTGTTTGTTCATTGTCGTTTTTGTTTTTTTTGTTTTTTTAGATTCCACTTATAAGTGAAATCATGGGGTATTTGTCTTTCTCTGTCTGACTTATTTCACTTGGCATAATATCCGTTAGGTCCATCCATGTTGCGAATGGCAAGATTTCACTCTTTTTATGGCTGAATAATATTCCATCATATATACCACACCTTCTTTATTGATCCATCAATGGACACTTAGGTTGCTTCCATATATTGGCTATTGTAAATAGAGCTGCAATGAACATGGGCGTGCACACATCTTTTCAAATTAGTGTTTTTGTTTTCTTCAGATAAATACTCAGAAGTGGAATTGCTGGGTCATAAGGTAGTTCTGTTTTTAATTTTTTGAGGAACCTCCGTACTGCTTTCCATAGTGGCTGCACCAATTTGCAATTCCACCAACAGTGCACAAGGGTTCCCTTCTCTCCACATCCTCGCCAACACTTGTTTATTGATTTTTTGATGACAGCCATTCCGACAGAAGTGAGGTGATATCTCATTGTGGTTTTTATTTGCATTTCCCTGATGATTAGTGATGTTGAGCATCTTTTCATATGTCTGTTGGCCATCAGTGTGTCCTCTTTGGAGAAATGTCTATTCAGGTCCTCTGCCCATTTTTTAATTGGATGGTTTGGTTTTTTGGTGTTAAGTTGTATGAGTTCCTTACATAGTTTGGATGTTAACCCTTTATCGGCTGTATCAATGGCGAATCTCTTCTCTCACTCAGCTGGTTGTCTTTTCATTTTGTTGATACTTAGTAAGTTCCCATTTGATTAGAGCCCTGAAGGTCAAGTGCAAGGGCCAGGAGAGATGTATTGGGGGGACCTGAGGGACTTTAGGGGTTCCAGGAGGGCTTCCTGAAGGCAATGGCATTTACCTTGAGAACCAGAGAGTGAGTAAGACTTGGTCAAGTGAAGAGAATGATGTGGACCTGAGGAGGGGAGAGGAATAGGGAAAAGAATTCTAGGCAGTGGGAACAGCATGTGCAAAGTAGGGCTTGGCTTTCATTGGCCACCTCTTGGGAGCTTCTCTTGCAGCTCAGTGGTGGAACCCCCCAGTGGGCTGGGAGTGGGGATGGCTTCTTGAGTGCCCAGATGCAGTTTGCTCTGGTCACTAAGTGTTGTCATCTATAGACCTTACCACGGCACTTATACTTTTTTTTTGACGGAAAGTTTGCCGTGAATATAGCATCTCAGAGTGAACGGAATGGTGACTCATGTTTCACAATTTATGTTCCTCATTTAAATTATTTTTGACAATCCTGTCATATTTTCGACAAATAATTCCTTCTCCCTCCTTAGGACTGAAAGTCACGCATGACTCCTCTCACCTACGTCACAGCAACATTCTTCCACAGCATCTAGCTCTTGTAGAAAAAATATTTCGAAGACAAAATAAAGAGGACCGGGCACTTGGGGGTGTGGAGAGGGGGGCATGGAGATCACGAGTTCCATTTTGAATGGGTGGATTTCATGGTACGCTGGGGACATCCAAATCGGGATGACAAGTGACAATTTCTGTATTAGTCTGGAATCCAGTGGGGGTTGGGGGGCTGGGCTACAGAGGCAGCTTGTGAAGACATGGGGTACAGGTGGTAACTGAAGGCATGACCGTGGGGCATGGGAACGTGTCTGGGGAAGGGCAGAGGAGTTAGGACGGAGCTTTGAGGAGCACTGGCATTTAATGCCAGGAAAAGGACAGAGGACAAGTGCCCAGAGAAGTAGGAAGAGGGCCAGGACACTGCTGCATCGAATAAGCTAATGGAGCCCAAGTTTCAGGAAGAGAGAGAGGTCTGGTTCACAGCATGGAGAATGCTGGCCACCGCAGTGAGAGCTATGTGCTGGGGAGGATGGGGAGGGATCCCAGGGGGCGTGGGTGAAGGAGGGGACAGACAGGCAGCCCTTCGGAGGGCACGAGAGAGATGGGGGGCGGCAGCGAGAGGGGAGAGTGGGCTCAAGATTGTGCTGCTGCTGCTGGTGGTGGCTTTTTCAGAGCATGTGTGGGATTTGAGAGTGTCTAGAAGATCCAAGAGAGTAAAATGCGGGAGGGAAAAAAGAGCAACTTAAGCAGGAGCTGGAACTAAGCTCAGGCAAGCAAGGTGCCGAGGGTGCAAATTTAAGACGGCACCTGCTCCTTACAGAGCAGAGGCACTTGCCCAGCCCTGAGCACACGCGTGCTTCCCTGACTCTGCACCCAAGGAGCAGCTGGCTTCACCCTGCACTGGGGTCTCTGATGTGACAGGCTGCAGAGCACGGGGGTGACACTCTGAATACCATTCTCTCCCAAAGAATAATGCGAAAAGAAAAGTTGCTCAAAACTTTTAGGACTTGGAAGATATGTAGAGTCCACGTACTTCTGTGGTCTTTCCAACTATCCTGAGTGGGGAAACCCTGCCTTCAATCTCATGGAGCAGCCTGGTAAGTACACAGGAAAAGCAGAAAGCTCAGGTAGAAGCTGGGAGCCAGGAACCTCGAGCTCCGGCGCCAGCAGCACCTTCGGAGCCTGAGGGGCACCAAAGCCTCAGGCTCCCCTCTCAATCTGCAAACCTCTGGCCTGCTTCGAGGTTCCCTTTTCTCCATCTGTAAGTTCACTGCATCTTTCAGTCCCGCCTCCGAGGGTATGAGGGAACCGAGGAACGGCAAGCCATGGGAGGCCACGATCTGTGGAATCCTCTCTCAGTTGCACAGGTGGACTTTGCTTTCAACTAACCTGACACATTTAAATTAAATGTATTTATCTCTGCCCTGCCTTGCTCCCAAAGGATTCAAGTAGTGTACAAAGATATATGCAAAACAACAAGATAAAATACCTAACGATGGACGCAAGTAGATCATAAAACAGCAGAGAGGAGTTAAGGGAAGAAAGGTTTAGACCTGAGTCTTACTCAAAGTCCCAGCCACAAAGGGTCACGAATTTGACTTTGAGCTTTCTAGCATTTGAAGCAAAGACTGCATCTAGCACAGGACGACTGGAGAATTGAGGATGCAACTACCCATTTATCGACACCACCAACAGACTGGAGTTAGAGCTGCTAAAATAGAATTTGACTTCCACAACTTTAATTTACTCCGGATAGTCTATGAATGCTCCCATGCTGTAAAGCAAGGTGACCTGTCATAGGGGAGGTCTTACCTGCTCTTGAACGTGAGAAGCTACCAGGTGTTAAAAGAACCAGTAGTGACTACTCAATCCTCTCTTCCAGAAGGTTCTAGGTCCTTGAAATACAAACGTGGAGGCCATCACAAGAACAGAAAGTGCAGCCCAGGAAAGTCGTCTCCGGGGTGCTGAGTGGCTCGGGTGTGTCAGGGACACCTTGCTGCTCTAATGGCTCAGCCCACCCCAGCAATTCACCCAGCAATTCACCCAGGAGCCTTGGGTCTTGATTTGATTTTCTATGTGCACTTCCTCCTGTGAAGGCATATCTCCCACTATAGATTATTTAGCCATGAATGACTTTATTTATCAAACATTTATTTAATGCCTACCATATGCCAGTCACTTTGCTTCCATTATCTCACTCAATCCTCAGACAGCTGGGGGCAAGGTAGACATGATCGTTCCCATTTTATACATGTGAAAGCTGAGGCTCACGGGACTTGAAGCAACTAGTCAAGGGTTGCGCAGCAAGTAAGTGGCGGAGCTTAGATTTGAGCCAGGTCTCCTGACCACCCTTCATCAGATGCCCTTTGCATTGCACTATGGGAACCAGGTGACCTGAATGCACCAAGACTAAGAATCAGAGATTATCAGTGCATCCCCAACCAGGCAGAGATTAGGGAACCAGCCCAGGAGACCAAGAGGCTTGAGGAGCGGAAAGGGCAGTCTACTGTCTAAGATCATGGCAGCAGAATTAGTGCCCTCATGTGCAAAATTCAAGCAACAATCCTTCCCTTGCAAGCTTGTTGTTTAGACCCACCATGGACATTGGTGCAGGTTGTGCACTGCACAAATCTAAAGGACACTGTTCACAGCACCTGCACAAATTTGTATGTTAATTATTTTTCATTTGTATATGTATTAGTTTTCCAGCAGGTAGCAGGAAAGTGTATCAAAGAATGGGCACCGTTTCCTAATTTGCACAAAGGTGCCCGATGAGCCAGCAGGAGTGCTGGTGTGAGCCTTACAGGCGATGGATGGTGTGTGTTTACCGATAAGCACAGAGGAGCCTTTGATAACTGCTACTTTCCATCCTTGTTTCTGTAACACGAGAACCATCAAACCTGCTCCACCTGCCTCACCATGCAGTTTGGAAGCTCAAATAAGATAATGGGTATTAAAGTGTTTCTGTAGGCATGCTGGGCCCCCGTCACGTGCAGGAAATTCATAAGTTGGTTAAGGAAGTTGAGAGGAGGCCCTGGCAGGGAGGCTAGGCCCTGATCCACCCAGGGACCACGCTACGTGCTTCCTTTGTCAGCCAGACCACAGGCGGGGTTTGGGCAGACCGATTCCAAAGTTAGGTGGGCAAGGCCCCTGTGCTGAGCAGGCGTCTGACACCGTCAGAGAACACAGGGAGGGGCAGCCCAGCAGTGGTGTCCCTCAGACACTCAAGGTAAAAGCAGTTTGCAGAACTTCCGTGGTCACTTTTGCAAGGAGGAAAGGAGAGAAGGCAGAACACTGTGTCCACAACTGAGGAGGCAGGGAGGGGCAGAGTGGGAGACCCAGGAAGTAGACAGATGCTGGAAGAGACATGGGAGGAAAGAGGTGGAGAAAGGAAGTGAGGGGAAGACTGAGGGAGGTGGAGCAGAGCGGCCAAACACCGGAGACAGAGGACAGAGAAGCAAACGTGAGACAAAGGATCATGAGAAAGACCAGAGAGCAATGCCAGTGAGAGAGAGAGAGAGAGAGAGAGAGAGAGAGAGAGAGAGAGAGAGAGAGAAACTGACACAGAGAGAGAGGAGGAAAGGAAAGAAAGGGGGAGGGCGGGGAGGGGAGCGTGAAAGAGCGGGACTGACATTCAGACAGGACTCACACCGGATGCAAACGGACCTTTCCGATCTCAGCCCTGCTGCATGGCAGGTCCCCTCACATCCTTCGTCTCAGTTTCCTCATCCATGAGGTGTGGATAATAGTCCTGGCTTCTCCCTGCTCCCACCCCTCCCTGTCCCACCCACTCCTTGGACTGTTGCAGGCCTCAGGAGATGACAGATGTCACTTTGGGAGTTTGGCTAATAGGAGGGATGCTGTGACGCTGGTAAGGACAGTGGCAGGCTTTACGCAGCTCCCTGGTTTGGCTGAGCTCAGGCGGGCCCCGTGCCTGTCACAGGGCCGGGCAGGACTAGGAAGATGCAGGGCTTCGTCTGGCTCGGGGGCAGCCATCTGCCTCCTCTAACCAAACAGAAAGGCCAGCTCGGAATGTTTTCTCTCAACCACCCTGAAGCTCTGACAGCCCACAGTTGCCCTCCTTATGCCAGCCCCATCCTGGCCTTTAGGGACTCAGGAGGGTTTGACAAGGAGGCAGCCGTGGATAGAAGCCCCAGAAACCAGACCCACGGAGCTGCATTTCTCCCTTCTTCTCTGAGTGTGAAGAAGCCATAAAACAATTAGAGCCCAAGCTGCCCTCCTGCCAGAGCAGGGGGGGTGTGTTTGTGCTTTGTCAAGTGTAATCAGTGCAGAGATAAGGGCTCCCCTTGCAGCTGCGGGAGGAGATAGGCAGCCCCATAAACCTGGGTCACCAGCAGGGTAAGGGGTGAAAAGGTAAAGGGAGGAACAGGTAGCACCCCGCCCTGCGGCAGAGACAACCTCCAGCTGGAATTCTGACCTGGAGGCTTGCGGGCAGCTTGGTCTATGGGCACCTTCTCTGGTTCCACCGTGGGGCTTGGCCGGACTTGGGGAAGGTGGCAGGGGTGGAGATCAGAGGTTAATCCACTTGTCATCAACCAGGGTTGACAGTAAGCCTAGAAGCACAGGTAAAGATAGGCCATTTGTCAAATACGGAATCATTTCTGTCCCCTGGCCCCTCCCCCAGCAGGGGGAGCCATCCAGCCTTAGGGAGCCACAGGGGTTTCCAGGACCCTGTCCAGAGGCAGCCTGCTTCAGCCCTGAGTAGACAGGGCTTAGGTCCCTCCAGTGGTTAAGTACTCTGAATCGCTCCCCTGCCAACACCCTCCTTCCCTAAGCATGAATATCTTAGAGGAGAATGGCCCCACCTAGGTTTGAAAGCAGGAGGGCTACGGAGAGGACAGAGGGAAGGGAACCGCCTGTTACTGCCCCCCTGAGGATTGTGCCTTTCATGAAATGCTGTCTTCCATTTAATCAAAACCACAGAGTAACAAGACGGAAAAAAGTTAGTCACCAAATTTCCTCCAGTTTGTCTTCAACAGAGACACGTTGGCAAACTGCTGAGGGTGCAAGATGAAAGCGCACCCTGAGAAGGAAACGAAATCGAGCAGCACCAGGTGTCAGGGCCTGGCAGTGGTCTGGACCTGGCAGTGGTTCTTGCTGTTTGGGATCAAATTCCCGGGAACTAAGGACCGTCCATCGGAAGCCAAGCCCCTTCCAGACACGTGAGCTCGGCGGAGAGGCCAGTAAACTAACGTGACTCAAGATGTGTCCTCTGCCATCACTTCACCTCCTGGTTGTCAGTTTCCTCATCTCTCAACTGAGGGGCTTGGATCTGATGGCCCCAGTTCTACTCCTCTGATTCTATGATTCTCATCCAACCACTCATCCCCCGGAGGGAAGGAATATCTGTGGAGGAGGCAATCCCACCCAGCCGAGAAGCAGCACAACATTATCTTGAAGAGCACGGGGTGAGGAGACAGACCTGAGGCAGGGCTGCTATGTATGGTTGTTCAGGTTGTGCACTGCACAAAGGTGCCAGTTGAGGGGGTGAGGGTTGCTGCTGGAATACTGCCTGGGTTCAGTTTGCTAAGCTGTGCTACTTGGTACAGAGCTTCATCTACCTGGAGGATGCACCTTCTTCTAAGGTGCACAGATGTGCCATAGGAGCTAGTAACAGCCTTGAGTTTGAGTTCTAATCCCAGTTTTGATACTTTCTAGTTCTATGACCTCCGTCATAACAGGAATTGGGCTTGTTTCCTGGCAGAAATGATGCGAGGCTGAACTGAGAATATGCGTAATCTATCTCTATTACCCAGCACAGAACCGGCCGGACCCATCGCAGGTGGTCAGCTGAGAGTTTCGTTCCCACCTCTTCCCACCTGGGTTTCTCTTGGAGAAATAGCTGGTGTTGGAAATGACTGCCCTTTGCTGGTAATTCTGCCTCAGAGACTATGTGAGGTTGGGAGCCCCCCCTCGGGGCCCCCTCACATCCCAGTGGTGTTGTCCTAGCATTCCACTTTCATGTTAGAATGCTCAGCCGGGTAGGACATGCAGCCTCCATACACAGGGAAGCTGGGACCAGACGGGGGTCAGCATGAAGGTCGCACACGATCATTGTACAAATGGATGTTCACGTTTGCATGCGAACCCACGTACTTTCAACAGGTAGTACTCTCTCTCTAATGGTCTCTAATGGCTCCTACCTCTTCTCTCTGCCCTTGGTTCCCCCATTTTCCACTTGAGAAACAAAGAGAAGAAAGGATGGGCATGGATCCCACGCAGTCAAGCGGGAAGGCCCCGGAGAGGGCATCTGGTTCCATTTAGTCTTCAAGGATACGGGTCAGGCATCATCAGGCATCAGCCAATTACCATCCTCTCTTGAACTCACTTGCTGCCTGTTTCCATAGCGCTGAGCACGAGTCGCTAACGGTTTTCTCGGTGGCCATAATCACCCCGTTTTAGAGCTGGAGAGGCACCAAGAGCTGCCCTCTGGGACGCACTTAGTGGCACTCTACCTGCCCGAGCTCTTCTAGTGTGTTCTGAGTTATTCATTCGTGATCAAGCCTTGCCTTCAAGGCTTCGCCATCACAGGATTTTTGTCTCTTAGAATTTGGAGAATGTGAATACTTGTAGAAAAATCTGAAACGTTGCCTTGTAGACGCTGGGCTCTACTCCCAAGCCTTCAATGGCTCTTTACTGCCTCCAGGATTAATTGAATTCATTTAACTGGCCCTTGGCTCTACGTTCTGGGGGAAAAGACATGAATGACATTGTTTATCCCCTTAAGGAGCTCACAGTCTGCTTGGGAGCGATGGAGATGGGTACATAGGCCAGTAAGGAAATCAGAAATGAGTAAAACGGCAGCCACCGGAAATGCTGCAGTGGCCATGAAGCACACAGGAATGGCATGTGCAATAGGGACTCAGGTCTTTGACCATATAGAGCATTTATTCCTCACTGTCATTTTACAGATCGAATTTGAGACCCAGAGAGGGAAAATGGATTATCCACAGTTGCCCAGAGATGTAGATGCACACCCACAACTTGAACCCAGGGCCCCTGAGTCTGCACTTGGGTTCCCTTGGCTCTATGTTCCAATGTTTCTCTTATATGGCTCTTAATGTTTGAGTCCCCTCCTTTCTACAGCACATCCATAGCCTGGCACTGAAAAGAACACTAGGATATTGGGAGAGAGGGCCGGAGACTTGAATGCGAATGTTGCTTCTCTGCTGTGTGCCCTTGAGCAAAACACTTAACCTCTCTGAGTCTTCTTTTTCTCACCTGTTTTTCATCTGCGAGCATTCAGTTCCATTAGGACAGCAACACCTCATTTGTCCTCCCATGATTGACTTGGGGGGGGGGGGTGTTTGAGAAGGATGATAACTAAGAGGTCCCAAGCAGAAATGTTCCACAATCTGGTGCTCAGGAGACACAACTGGGCAGGAAATAAAGGTTCAGAAGGTGTCAGCATATTGGAGACTGGAGAATGGATGAATGGCAGACAGGGAGAGCAGAATGCGAGTAGGGCCTCACACATCACTGACTCCCCCAATCTAACACCTGGTAAATGCAGAGAAAATGGCTGCTAAAAGGTGATGGTGGGCAAAAGCTTTGGCCGCTGACTGCTCCGGTCTCTCCTGATCTCAAAAGTAGAGAGTTGATGGGTTCTGCCTCCCAGCACATGAGAAGGGAAAGCACAGGGAGAGTCCAGCCAGTCCCTGCCTTTATTGTCACCTGCACGACCATGAGCAAGCCACCTCCCCTCTATAAGCCTCAGTTTCCTCATCTGTAAAGTGGGGTTATGCTGACTCAGAGTTTACAGGAAGGGTTTGAAGAGGTGAAGTGCAGTCTGGAACAGCCCGTGGTGGAAGGCATCACCTGGGCATAGTTCAATGATCAAACATCTCGGTCCAGGACCCCCAAGCCACATCGGATGAGCTGTGGAGATCAGCAGGTGGGAGCCTTCTGTAATGAATCACGGTTGCTCGGGTAATTGGGCCTTTTAAAGGCACGTGCCTCATTTTCTCCCCATCTCCCAACAGTGGCAAGGCTGAAGCCAGTGCATTCAGGATGTGCTAAAAACCCACAATGAGATTGTCCAGGAGACGGGCTGGGCTAGCTTATTAGAACAGGTGCATCTACAGACAGGGATATGTCTCTCCGGAGAGCCCAGGAATTCTGGGAATCAACATTCAAACATCAGCAAACACTCTCTATACTAGACACGGAGGCTGGAGGAAAAAGAGTCAAAATCCTGCCTCCTGAGGCTAGAGAAGCCCCAGGAGGCCCTCAGTCTAGTGGGAAGACAGCTGCAAATAAACGGAGCATCACAGCCCATAGCTAGGGTTTCCAGGTGGAAATTCCTGCCCATTCTCAGGAATTTTTTTCGCTCTCCCATTCCCAAATCCTGAGATATAAACTGTTTTCTGTTCTCCACAATGAATCGTTTCCACAAAGTGATGGCCGATACTACCAACCACCTGGGTTCAAGGAGCCGATTTCCCCGATTTCCCGACCAACTTTTCTCGGGATTCAGGAACAGAAAAGTGAAAAAATTCCCGAGAATGGATGAGAATTCCCGCCCGGAAACCCTAGTGATAAATAGGAAAACTGTCTAAGAGATACATTGTGAGTAGTATGTTTATTTCCCATTGTGTGTATGACTGGGAACAAGGAGCCAATTGTCCCGATTTCCCAACCAACTTTTCTCGGAATTCGGGAATGGGAAAGCGAAAGAAATTCCTGAGAACGGGCGGGAATTCCCACCTGGAAACCTTACCCATAGCAAGAGGTGTCCCAGGAGCGGGCCGGCCAGGGTCTGTGCAGTGCAGAGACACAGACGAGGGCCACCTGGGCCTGGTGCTGAAGTGAGAGCAAGAAGGCATCAGGAGGGGAACAGGCAGCCAAGCAGAGGGGAGAGCCTGAATCAGCTGGGACAGAGGGAGGCTGGCAGAGAAAATGAGCCCCTCAGTTCTCCCACAAGGAGAGCCCCACAGCCAGTGGCATCACAGGATGGCCAAACCGGAGCCAACTCAAGACCCCTTGCCTGGGAGAGCAGCCCAATGGTCACCTCACTGTCCAGGTGGCTCCAGACATTTTATACTAGACCTCAGGTATCGCCCAGCCCAACCCCCTCACATTGGAGATGTGTGCTCCCCCATTGGCCAATCACCCTGCCCCTCCTTCCAGGTGAGTGCAAGGGACACCTCCTCTGTGAGGCCTTCCCTGACTTCACGGGCAGACATGCTCAGGCTTCTCTTATGGAACTTACGGGGTGTATTGGGATTACCAGCCCACTTCTGTGCTCAGCTGTCAGCTCTCTGAGGGCAGGGACTGTGTTTCATCACAGCACAGAGGGCAGAACCTCCAGAAAGTACACAATTAATCACAGCCATGATAGCGGTAATGACGAACAGTTACTGAGCATTTCCTAGTGCCAGACGTGATGCTTAGGGCCAGGCTCTGCATGCCATCACCATCCACAGAGGCTCACTATTCGCTGAAACTTCTGACGTAGTGCTGCTACTGTCCCCATTTTACAGATGAAGGAACTGAGGCTCAGAAAGAGGGAGTGGCCTACCCAAGGTTAGACAGCAGTACTTCAGGGCCAGAATTCAAACTGTGGTTCAGATGCTTGTCCCTAGCCAGGTCAACGTTCCTGGATTTTAGCAGCAGCTCCCCTGACCTCTGACACCACTCCCCCCAGCTCTTCTGGAACTTACATAAGCCCCTGCTTCTGTAGTAATCCTTCCTGCCTGGAATGCAGAGAAGCTTCTGTGTTCCTGCCCAAACTCTGACCAATATAAAAGTTTATGCCGAAAGAGAACATTGACTTTTGACTGGACTATGGATTTATGAGAAATGTTGAAATGTTAGGAAGAGATGTCTTTATGTTCCATTAAGTTCCCAGAAGAGCTATGATCCAGAAATGAGCTGAATTCGTAATCCGTGTCAAAGAGGACACTGAGCTCTGGGGACAGACCTGCCGGTGGCCCTGACTGATAAGCCAGTGGTGGCCCCCGACTGCTGCCTCCAACCAGGACTGTCTCCTGACCATTTTGATTTTGGAATCCCGTTTGGGGGAAATGGAGAAAAGTGCAATGTGGCTCCTCTTCGGAGAAGGCAGGAGATGAGAGGGGAGGGATGAAGGGAAAGAGGGAAAGAGGACGAGACTCGCACTAAGCAGACCGCTGACTTCCACCTGCTGACTCTCACGCTGGTTTTGCCTGCGAGGCCCCGACAATAGGCTGGGCCTCGTACAGATAGCCTGTCTCCTGAGAACCACTCCTACCATCCCAAGTAGGCGTGACAGCTAAAACATTGTCCCCAAAAGACATTCGCCTGTGAGTGCTACCTTCTTTGGGAAAAGGTTCTTTGTAGATGAGAAGTCAAAGGTACTGAGAAAAGGAGCCGATCCCGGAATTTCCTGGTGGGTCCTAAGTACAATGACCAGTGTCCTTATAAGAAAGAGGCAGAGGGAGATGTGAGACAGACACACAGAAGAGAAGACAATGTGAAGACGGAGGCAGAAGGGACTCCCGGCTGCCACCACACTCTAGGAGAGAGGCATGGAACGGATCTCCCTCAGCATCTCTGGGGAGAGTGTGCCCTGCCCAACACCTCAATTCCAGACGCCAGGCCTCCACAATTAGGAGAGAATAAATGTCTATTGTTTTAAGCCACCAAGGTTCAGGTCATTTGTTATAGCTGCCCTGGGAAACTAAGGCAGTTGCACGCGCTTCAGACCCTTCCCCCACCCCCCCAGAGCCTCCGTGAATCCTCTGCAAACCCTGCTCCCAGGAGGGATTGTGGGGCAGCTTCAGGCAGGGGTGGGGTGTGGGAAGTGGACCAGGCTCCAGGCCTGCTGACCCACATGGACCAGCGCAACTGCCCAGCTATCCTCACGCTGTACGACTGGGTGAGATTAAGAGGTAGTGGGGTGGGGGTGGGGAGAAGTTCTCTAACCACACCTCTAATCCAGTCCCTTTATTTTTCAGTTTTCTCAGAAGTGACTTGCTACTGGTCACACGTCAGTAACAGAGCTGCAGTGCGAGCCTGAGTCTCTGGGCTTTCCACAATGGCACCCAGCTCCACGCTGCACCATTTCACTACACCAGGACCTAGAGCTGGGAAGCACTGCAGGACGCTACAACGTCTGATTAGATGGTTAAAAGGCTGTAACTTGCATGAGACAGAACTGCAGCATTGACCAATCAGCTGCCACGACCGCTTCCCTGCAAGCACGGTGTCGCCTCCTGACGGACTCTGCATCCAGCTGATCAGCTTCTCTCAAGGGCCTGTGAACAAGAAGGGTGGGAACTGAGGTGGCCCAGGTCACTGACACGCATGGACGAGCTCTGGACTTGGGTTCACTAGAAACCGACTCTGAGATGGAGATGTGCTGTTTCCTGAGGAGCCCTTTCAGGGACAGCACCTGGAAGAAAGTGCAGGTTGCAGGGCTGGGCAGAGGGAAAAGTTGAGCTGAGAAGCAATTATTAGAGAAGCTCAGCTGGTCCCACGAATTGCTAGAGAGCTGGGACAGCCTTTCCAAGACGTCCCAAATTGTATACCGGGACTGGTCACCGGATACAGGTGGCCCCCACAAAGGGGGGGGGGCATGATCTAGGACAAAGTCACTCCCTTCAACCAAGTACAATGTCGCAGAAAAGGATTCAGCTGGGAACCATCAACAGACTCCAATCCGGGCAGCTGGAGGAAAGAAATGGGTGCCCTGAGCGACGGGACAGCTGGGCAGCCCACTGCAGGTCCACTATCTATATAGTCCTCACCATCTGACAGAAAATGATGCCTGAAGGACTTGGTAAGAAGCCACGGTCAGAAGACTATTATGATGCTTTGATCATAGGATGACTATCCCTAGGATTTAATAAGATGTCAGGGTTGGGATGAGCCCTCGAGTTCATTTAGTCCAGAGGTGACAAATAAGTGGCATTGATAATGCCAGTCTCCCACTCCAGGCCATGGCAGACATCACTAATCAATCATAGCATTCTTTCTTTGCAACAAGACCGCAGGCAGCCAGTACCAATCAAACAACATTGACCTGCAAGGTCAAATCTGCCCCATCATTTTCCAGAGGACACCTGCTTAAAGAAGTGGCTTACTCTCCAGCGCACAGGAAGTTAGAGCAGAGCTGGGTGGGAGTGCCGGTGCCTAACCTCCTGCCAGTGCCTCACAGGGCACTATGAGAGAGCAGCCGCTCTGCTCCCTCCCCTTGCTGAATCCCGGTCTCACTGAATGAAGCCTCATCACAGCAGCAGGGCCTGCTTACCCATGCCTGCCCTGGGACACGGCCCCCCACACCTGCCTCTGGCAGCCCTGTCAGGAAAAGGTGGGGTTTTGCACCAGGACTGATTTCTATCATCCTCTCAGCGGGTTAGCAAGGGCTTAAAGTAATCTGCAGCCCAGGCGCCAGGAGGCCTTCCTTAAGCATTAGGGGGATAATACTGATCGTGGTATCCAGGAGTCTTTCCCTAACTTGGGAGAAAAGAAATTCACAGGCTCAAAAAGTGGGGGAGAGAACACCTAAACAAGTTGTCATCCTCGTGCTGCTATTTTTAATCCTCCATGACAGTCGGAGATGGCAGCCAGATGTGGCGGCTCAGCACCCCCCTAGCAGAACGGCAGAGCTGGAAGGTTAGAGAGGGGGGAGAACAGCCCCTCAGTGCTGCAAATGGTGTCCCTGAGCGGATTAGTGACAAGCCCAGACACCCACCAAGCCCCCCACCCAACCCAGGACTCCTGACATACGGGCCAGGACTTTTGCTACCACACTCTGCTGCATCCCAAAAGGGTCCGGGCCGTGGCGTGGCACGTGACGAGGTGATGTGTCCAGCTAGTTTGCCCCAACGGGTCTGGCTTCCCGCAGTGGCGCTGGCGCTAAGAGCTCTGTCTCCCCCTTGTGGCAAGACCAGGGAAGTGCCCAGAATAACGCTGTCCAATGTCAGAGACAGAAGGGGAGGAAGCGAAGGAAAAGCGAAGAGGTGGAAGGAAGCCAATTGCCCTCCAACACCACGCAACCAACCTAAACGTCACTGTCCCGGGAGTTCCTCTTCTAGAATCTCTGTCAAGTTTTCACCCCCAAAATAGTAACAGAAGGGACCTGCAACCCCATTGTGGAATGAATTGTGTCCCTACAAACATTCATATGTTGAACTCCAAACCCCCAGTGACTCAGAATGTGAATGGTTTGGGAGATAGGGTCTTTTAAAAGGTTATTAGGGCCTTTTTTAAAAAAGTCCCTAATCCACTATGACTGGTGTCCTTATAAGAAGAGGAGATCAGGACACAGACCACAGAGGAAAGACCACGTGAGACACAGGGAGAAGACAGCCATCTACAAGCCGGGGAGAGGTCTCTGGGGAAACCAACCCTCTGACACCTCAGTGTTGGACTTCCAGCCTCCAGGGCTGTGAGAACATAAATTTCTGCTGTTTAAGCCGCCCAGTCTGTGGTGCTTTCTGACAGCAGCCCTGCTGCCTCAGACAGATCTCCAGTCCTTTTTCCTTCTGGCTTCGCTTTCTGCTTCTCTCCTCCCTCTCCCCTTACCGGACTCTTTCTTTCTCCTTCTCTGAAGATAAGCCCGTGGTCGTTCATTCTACAAATGTTTACTGCGCATGGCAATGGACTAGTTCCTGGACACAGAGAAATGAAAAAGAACTTTTATTCATTCAACAAATATTCATTGAGCACCTATTAAGAATCAGCCTCTGTTCTAGGCATTGGCTTATGATCATACACAAGACAGGAGGGGTCCTGCACTCAAGGTGGAGCCAGTCTGGTGAGGGAGACGGACATGCAAACGTCTTCCACCACACGCTGGATGCAAATTCTATGTGGAGTTTTCACTGGGTGCCTGGCTGCTCAGAGGAGGAAGTAACGCACTCCCACCAGAGTGGAGAGGAACGGGCTTGGGAAACCAGTAGGAAGAGGCAAAGCTTGTGCTAAACCTTGAAGGATGAGGAGGAATTCTCTCTCCCTCCCAGTCTCCAGAAAAGTATCCATCACTGAGCAGAGCTCAGTGGATATTTGTTGACCACGTGAGCAAAGGAATTAAGGGATGCAGGTCTGGATGGGTGGAGGGAAGGGGGAACAGAGGAAGGGATGGGCAGGCAGGGGCAGAAAAAGGAAAAAGAAATTTGCGTTCCCCAGAGAGGTTGGCCCTCCCCCAGCTGTCATCTGTTCTGATCTGAAAGTTAATTATGGTATTTGGATGTTTTATTTTCCATCCTGCTTAATAATTACAACAGGACCCAAAGTGTGGGATAACTGAATCATAAAATGAGATTTAATTATTCTCCCAACACGCAGGAATTCACGGGCTTCGGAGAACACACATGCTTTAACGTAGCCATTTGGCAAAGCAGGTGTCTCCCTCCTAATTCCTCCAGTCCCTCAGAGTCAGTGTGCAAAAAAGCCTAGATGGCAGCTTCTCCCCCAGGCGCATGAGTGTGTGCATGTGGGCGCACAACTGCACGTGGCTACTGTGTCCGGGAAAGCAGCCTGGCTCTTCCTCCGGGGTTGGAGTGGTCCCTGTAGTTGGGAATGTAGACTTACTCAGCGTTCCTTCAGTCAACAGAAGGAGTGCCTACTATGTGCTGGGCATCGATCGTCCTAGGTCTTGAGCGAGGCAGGGGAAATCCCTCCTCAAACACTGTGTTCCAGACGGCAGACTAGACTAATAAACAATCGAAATAGCAGATCGTGAGAAGTGCTGTGCAGAGAATTTAAGTAGGGCTTTGGGCTAGATGGCTGGATGGCTATTTTAGACCAGGTGGCCCGACACAGACCTGAGAGGAGGTCTGAATGGAGCACGCACACAAAGTGGGTTTGGGGAACAGCAAATGCAAAGATCCCCAGGTGGGAATGAGGGAGAGGAGGGTGCAAGGAGGTGGGAAAACGCAGCAGATGAGTCTTGTAGTTCAGGGTAAGGAACTGGGATTCATTTAAGGGCAAAGGGAAACCATGGAAGGGTTTTAAGGAGTGGAGTGGGGTCATCTCATTTTATACTGACCTCTGTACATTAGCAGCTGAGAAGGTATTTTAGTTTTATTATGACATTGAATTTTGATCCTCATAACAAATGCAAGAGACAGGTAATGTCATCCTTGCCTCACAGATGAGGAAACTGGGGCTCAGAGAGGTTGAGTGACCTGCCCAAGGTCACACAGCTAGTTAGTAGCAGAGCATGGGACTGGAAGTATATCACCACCTGATGAGAAACAGTTTGGAGAAAGAATGAGGTCTGGTTTTTTGGAGAAACCTAAAACTTGCCCAGAGGCAAGTTTTTTGGAGCAAAAGCCAGGATTTTTACAGCCTAATGACCTTCATGGCCACACCCTCCAAAGAAATGCCCACTGTGAGTGGACACTCATTCTAACAAGACGCTTGGTTGTCAGGACATTTCCAGAGCCAGGGCAGAGGGGCAGATGGGTATGTACTTTGGAGTCAAATGTTCTCAAACGAGATTCCAAATCAGCCACTTCCTGCTGGGCCACTGGGAACCTCTGTCTCCTCAACTACAAGTGAAATTAATTTCAGAACGGCTGCAAGGCCTGGGGCATCTTTGAATTTTCTCTGTGGGGGGAAATCTTTATCATTAGGGTTAGTTTGAATTTTTTGAAACATCCCACAGGTGTTGGGAGTCGGGGGATACGTGGGTGTGGATGGCAGGGACACTGAAGCCAAAAACAGTTGTTCCGTGTGCAGCTCAAGGCCTGGCAGGCTGAGGCCCCCCCCCCCCCCCCCCCCCCCCCCGGTTTCCGCTTGGGGGATTCCCCACTTCCATTTTGGACTCGACTCAGGCAACACCGCCACCTAGTGGCTCCTGTCTCCTCTCTCCGGGATGGATGAACAGTCAGGTAGACAATGAGGCTTTAGGCAGGAATCAGTAGGCATCCAGTAAAAATGCAGATTCTGACTCAGCAGGTGAGGGATGGGGTCTGAGACTGCATTTCTAAGGCGCTCCCAGGAGAGGCTGGTACTGGCAAGGAAACACATTCCTGAGCCACGCTGGCCAGCCGCAAACCGGCGGCGGCTCATCCACAATGCTTCCAGTGTGCCCAGTCTCCCAAAGAAATAGAGTTGGGCTGGGTTACACATGAGACAACGCTTCCCGGTGTTACCAAAAAATGTGTATATGGAGAGTGCCCACAAGTACAGGACACAGGGGCAAGCGCTGGGGATGGGAAGAAAATGAGCTCACAGCTACAGGAGTCCCGGGGGGTTAAAGCTGATTTCTTCACACTCTCAAGAACTCTGACTATTTCCAGAAAGCCCAGCAGGAGGCAGGAGAGGGCTGGTATAGCAGAAAGGGTCCTGGATTCAGAGTTTAAAGACCCACATGTAATCCTGGTTGTGCCTTTACTGGGTTGCACGACCACAGGCAAATAAATCCTCCACTTCAATTTTGGGGAGAAAGAAAAGGGGGGGGGGGGGTGTTGGTCGCTGGTTGACAACATCTCTAAGAAATTTTCCATTAGTGAGATTTCAAGATTCAAAGAAAACTGTGTACATAGCAGTTAGCACACAGACACCTGTCTGCCGGGCTTTGTAGCCTGCCTCTGCCTCGCCCAGCTCTGTGACGTGGGGCGAGTTACTGAACCTTTCTGTGCTTCAGTTTCCTCCTCTGTAAAGAAAACTTACTTCTACTTCATAAAGTTTTCAGAAGGAATAAGTGAATTGATTAAAAAACACTACCTGGCCCTTGGCAATTGCCGCCTGAGTCTTCACTATTATAACATGAAGTGCTCTTAATTCCTTATCAGTCCTTTAAGAACCTCATTAAGCCCGGCAGAGTGGGAGAAATTCTGAAATGGTGAAGGTTCTAAATTATGGAATACTTTAAAACCAAGGCAGTTTTAAAGTGCTGGGCATAGGAGTTCTTTCCCTGCCCCCTTTGTTTCTGGTCCTAGAGCAGCTTTGCATGGGAGATCCCATCCTCAACTGGCCTAAAAAATCACACACACACACACACACACACACACACACACACACACACACACACTTTTCAAGCCATCTCCTTATGACCAAGGTTTGGCCAATCAGAGCTCTCAGAGGCTCAGAGCTCAGTGATTGGTTCAGGAATGGACACATGACCCAAGCTAGGCCAATCAAAGAAATCTTTAGCGCTAACTATTGGGAAAGAGACACCTCTTTTCTCTGGGATCAATAATTGTGAAGAACTGGAACTCTGGCACTACCTGTGTCATCTTAGCTATCACAGAGACAGCCTGCCTGAGAATGGGGCCAAAACAGAAGAAACCTGAGCCCAAAGATGGAAAGAGAGTTCTGAGGGTGTCATTTGAATTCCTGACCCAGACAGTCCTGACTCCAAACACCCAAACTTCTGAGTTACATAGGCCAATCATTTCTTTTTATTTCTTAACCTGGATTGAGGTTTCGCCTGAAACTTTACTAGAGCGTCCTATGATGGGTATAATGGAATGTCTCTTTTCTGTCCTGTGAGGTTCTAATCTAAAGTCTCTTTCTTTGTGGAGGAAAAGGAGACACCTGTCACCACAATGCATGATGAGGGTAAGTGTGCCCACTGTACAGATGGGGAAAGTGAAGGCAGCACATCAAGGCCACACAGGTGGCAGAACTCTATCAAACCTGGTCTATCCAGCTCCAAAGGCCATGCTTTCTACACTAATCCATACTGCCTTCCTTGAACCCACCCATTCCCCTCCCCATGAAGGAAACAATGTTAAATGTAGATTGGTGGTTCTTAAAAGGTGGTTCCTAGATCAGCAGCAGCAGTATTGCCTGGGAACTTGTTAGAAATGCAAATTCTAGGCCCCTCCAGACCTACTGAATCAGAAAACTCTGGGGGGGGGGGAAGGGGGCATGAATCATTTAACAAGGCCTCCAGGAGATTCTAATGCACATGAAAGTACGAGCACTTCTGCCAAAAGTGAACAAATCAGCTTCGTTTGCGTTTAATTAGGTATTTGCTGAGCACTGTTTGCCAGAGCTGGCAGTGTAGAAGAAAGCCAGACATGGCCCTTGACCTTGAAGAGCTCTGAGCCTGGTGGTTAACGGCCAAGTCCGCACTCCACAAATACCCAACCAGCATTTCTGTTTTAGGGGAATCTGCCACCACCGTTTTCTTGGCCATGACAAACACCTTCAAAGCTCCAGACCCTCATGTACTCACCCCATCTGCTTCCATCCTCTCCACCTTGGAAGACTGCTGCTCTTGCCTCAGTATCACCTCCCTGAGGCCTCCGAGCAGAATTCATCAGCCCTCCCCTGGGCGGGGAGGGGGGGAGGGGGTCCCACAGCAGGGCCTTCAGCCCTCTCTTGGCACTACTCACTGCATTCATTAGCAGTGCTTATTGAAAAGGGATGTCTCCCACCCAACTGTAAGTAATGTGAGGGCAGGCACTGCGGTCCGTTTCCCTTCTATCCCCAGAGCCCAGTGCATGGCCTGGCTCACAGTAGAAGCTAATAAATATTTGATGAATGGCTTAATAAGGGACTTAAAGGCAGTCTTGAAGGACAGGAATGGCTCAAAAATACAGTCGGGGGTGGGGGTGGGGGGCTTTCTACACCTCGCTCTTCCTTGTGCGGTCCGGGGCCAGCAGCATCCCCTGGGAACCTGTAAGCACTGCACCATCTCAGGACCACCTGGACCCACTGAGTCAGTCTGCGTTTTAACACAATGATCAGGTGACTCGTGCATTTTAAAGCTTGAGAAACTGCACGGGCTGTCTCACCCCTCTGCATTCACGCTTTCAGGAACCATCATCAGGGTGGATTTTATGCATACAGAACTCATATATAGACACACTCGGCTAAAGCTTCTTTCTTCTCCTCCTGGGAAAACTCCCAAACTTGACACCTTCCAGAAAACGAAGAGGCCCAGGGACAGACAGCCTCTTCTGTCCCCACGCTCAGGACATAGCTGCTGGGCAGCATTCTGAGAGGAAAACAGAAATACGGCTTTCGCTCTCGGCTGAACCCGTGGCGCGGCGAAGACTTCCAAGAAAGATACACAGAGCTTAGTTCTGGTCGGAAAGTCTCCACTCATCTAAGAATGCAATCAATAACGGCAAGGGGAAATCGATGGCCCAGGAGATCGATCTCTGTATTTATGGAGTGCGGATCCCAAGCTGAAGGGAGGTTTCGGCGGACGGGACAGCCTATGCCTGCTTCCCAGAGATCCCGATTCCCTTCCCAGGAATTATGGGGTGTCCTTTGTCTCTGCTCGATAACACCCTGGAGTTACACAGCCATTTAGAAACGAATTGGCTCGTTTTTCTCTCTCCTCCTTGCTCACGGTGACAGGGCGTCCTAGCCTAGGAGTTATTAAAGGAGCAGACAGGACACTTTGCCCGTTCCATCTGGCCCGTGTCTGGCTTCACCAGCTCCCTCTGTCACCAGCAGGCCTTGAAGCTTTAACTCCTCGTCAGACATACAACATTCCAGAAAAAAGAAAAAGTTGCAAAATTGAGGAGTAGGCATTTTATTTTATTCCAAGTTGTGTGTTTTTCTCGGAGGGAGAACATAGCATTTTTTTTTCTGAAAGATTTCCCATTTTTCCCACCTCTTTATATGCCTTACCTAATAATCCTATGAACAGATGGTGTGACAATACAGGGTTTATTTTTCCCAAAATTAGCAAAGCCATCTCCTCAAATTAAATTTACTGCAAGAGTAGGATCGAGACAAGGCACGTTAGCTCTCTGAGCCTCAGTTTCCCCATCCGTGAGGCTGGCAATCCTAACTGCTAAGGTCACTTCAAGGAAAGTGCTTCATACAGTGCCTGGGGCATAGGCTATTCCAACAGTCATTAATTCATATCCATCTATGATGTGTTATTGTGAGACTGTTAACTGCCATTTACTGAGCTCAGGCTCTCTATGAAGTTGGCGTCACTTCTCACCGGGAGGGAGTGCCCTGTGCAGTGTCTAAGGCTTTGGCCCTGCTGGTTACTGGCTGGGGGTGGGGCATTGGTCATCTAACCCCTGAGCATCCTCATCTGTGAAATAAGGATGATATTAAGGAATCACACAGGGATGGAGGGAGAGTTAAACGAGAGTGAGACTATTTAGTAACTCGTCAGGAGCAGGGCTTGGAATGGGCTAAACCATCACATTTAATCTTCACAGGAACCTTGGTGCTCATTGTCAACTGCCCACATTATACCAAGGACCCTGAGACTCACTCAAGTAAACTGCTCAAGGTCACACAGCCAGCAAGTGGCAGAGCCAGGAATTAAACTCAAGGGTCGGATTGCACTGGGTCTCACTGATTTCTGAGTAAAACCAGCTCAGCTCCAGAGAAACCAGTTAGAGCTGCCCCCACGCTTGTCTTTGAAGGTGGTAAGCCACCTGTGCCTCCAGGCTTGGAACAGAAGCAGGGTGACCTTGACCCAGAGACTCTCTGGCCCTCCTGCTTCCTGTGGGGTTCAAACAGTGGGAGGCAGCAGAAGGGGACTGAGGGCAGGAGGAAGGAGAGGGTGAAGCGTTTATTCCTGGCTTTGTCCCTCTATCTTAATTTTAGCCTGCATTTTCTCCATGGCCTTCAGGCAAATAGCTCCTGTGAATAGATATGTGAATCATTAGAGGAATTCTGCTGGAGGCTTGAGTTTTTGGAAAAACAGCCCCTTGCCAGGGGGTGCCTCTGCCAAGGAGGTGGGGAAACATGCAAAATAATGACTGTTTATCAAAGATTTACAGGCGCTTCAAGACCAGGCTCCAATCAGCAAGTGTGAACGGACTGGGAACAGCAATTTCAAGATTTCTACTCTTCCCGCATCCCTGTTGGTGCCCAGAGGTCTGCGGTTGTCCGTCACTGTTTGCCCCTCCCATTCTCCCTTCCCTTGACATAAAAGAAGCCTGAATTCTGGTCTCTCTTAAAGTGGATGTGAGGAACCTCTAAGCTCCCCATCTTCTCGAGCTGGCACCTTCTCTCGATCAATACCTTTCCTTACTCCAAACTGACATTTTGAATACCGGCCTTTTGAAGCCTCAGGCCCAAGCACTTCAGACGGGTAACAAAAGGAGTCCCTTTGGCAAACCTAACTGGTTTTCCGCTAATGCTTCAATGGACTGCTGTGTTTGAGGCATGTCTGTCAAGTTGTGACCGTAGGCAGAAAGCACAGGGCCGCGGGGAGATGGGGGGACGAAAGAAGGAAGACGTGTGGGAAAACCAGAGCAGCTGAGATCATTCCCAAGAAAAAGTACAGCTACAGCTAATTGTCATAGATTGTAACACTACTAGCATGGCAGGCAGGGGAAAATCGCTACTGGGTCGCCCAGACAGTTCCTACAAGGGAAGGAATCCCACCTCCTAACGGGAAGGAGTGGTCGGCAACAGCAAGGACCAGTGGGGCCCTGGGAAGGCCTGCGACACCACCCCTGAATATTTTGTGCCCTCATTCAAATATAATCCCAAATTTCTTTTTTCTTCAGGGCAGTTGCCCACTTAGTAAGTACTCGGCTTGCCTAGCTTTGTTTGCATGTATCAATAGTTCGGTGCGTCCAGGAATTCCTTCCCGTGATGTTTATTAAGGACCCTCTCATTCTCCCGGTAACAAGGTAACCTCTGGGGTAAACAACAGAATGGGTGAGAGTGAGCGGACTCTGAAGCCGGAAGTCTCCGAGTTTGAATCCTGGTTCTGCCTTTTACTAGTTAGTTTGAATAAGTTAATTTCCCTGGGCCGCAATTCCCTCATCTATCTGAAATGGAAGTAAAAATGGGACCTCACTCATAGACGGTCTGTGAAGATGAAGTACAAATACAGGGAAGCCTCTAGCACGTATTAAGTACTCAGTAAATATCAGCTATTATCCTGACATCCATCTCCTGCTCACAGAGCAGGCCCTTTTATGTTTCTGAATCTTTGCACATGCTCTTCCCACTATTCAAAATGCTGTTTCTCTTTCTCTGCCTGGTCGACTCCTATTCATCCATCAAGACCCAGCTTAAAAATCACCTCCTATGGGAAGCCAGTTAGGTCAGTTGGTTAGAGCTCAATGCTCTTAACAACAAGGTTGCTGGTTCGATCCCCGCATGCGTCCCTGTGAGCTGTGCCCTCCACAACTAGATTGAGACAACTACTTGACTTGGAGCTGATGGGTCCTGGAAAAACACACTTAAAATAAAAGTTTAAAAAGAAAACAAGTCTTAAAAAAATCACCTCCTAATGGAAGCCACCAACAAGGATAGCTGCCCCCTCCTCCCTGCCGGATAGCAGCAGTTGTCAACCTGGGGGCATCAGATCCTAGGAGAAGTGGAGGGAGAGCAAGTGTCCATGATTCAAACATACACCTATCACCCTCTGAAGGCTAAATAAGTACAATGTCCCACAATGTATGAACAACTGCTCTGTAAATGGTTGCTGCTGCTGTGATCAATAAGATACAAAACAATTAGGATGTTGCTACATTCATAATATCATGTCATGCAATTCTATTACTGTAGACCAACAGGGCAAGGACTGTCATCTGAGAAACTTTAACACTGTGTTTTTGTCGTGTATTTTGTGTCTGTGTATGCGCTTTTATGCTCATAGGAAAAGGTCTACACCACCAGCCAACAGTGCTCACGCTGCAGAGATTGCACTAGAGGGATCTCCATATACTCTCGGGGAAGACTTCCCCTCTCCTGGGTCCTCAGGGGGCGCGGGGAAGAGCCAGGACACTTGCCTCCGGTCTGACTCCCCCTTGGCCCTCCGAGCACCCTTCACCCAAGCCCCTCCTGCAGACCTGCCCCCACCATTCCCCACACTGCCTTGTGCTTGACTCAGTTCTTGAACTACCCGCCTCCTACCCTCAGCTACCCAGACACCTGGAGAAACAGAGAGTCAGTGACTGAGTGAGTGAGTGAGTAAGCGAGTGAATACATGAAAGCCAAAGGAACCACACTGTACCGGTAAGAACCCATGCAAACCTCAGAAAGCCCAGGTTTTTCCAGGAAAGACTACTAAAACAGACAAAGATGTTTTAAATCCCTCTTAAAAAAGAAATAAAATAGGACTATTCTGCAGAAGGCTTGCTAAGGGCCTCAGGGAAGGACCAGCCCAGGGTCAAGGCCAGGAAGGTCAGTGGGCTGTGAGGCTCGCCCCTGGGTGGCATTGGCAAGGGGTGCAGTCAGCAAGCAGGCCAGGGCCACTTGTCTAAAGGGAACAATGAAGACTTTGGGCGTTACGAGTGATGAGGCCCGCGGGTCGATGCCACAGGAGAGGTCAGGATGTGTGGTCATCGAGAGGGGCCTCCGTGGCCCAGTGGGGCCCACCAGGCTGAAAAGGTCCCAACCAGTGAGTGAGGACGAGAGAGAGCGTCTAGACTCTGGAGAGGGAGTTGGCTGAGGCTGGGCAGGGTCTCAGGACCCCCAAAATACAGGCTGCGGCGTCAGTAAAGCAGTGCCGTACATACACAAAGTCATTCCCGAGCCAAGGATAGGGCACCGTGGCAGAGGTGGGGAGAAAGTTTGCCATGTGGCCGCCATCCAGATGCCCAGGACTCACCCCGTGTGCCCCAGTGACTGGGCTTACGACAGCAAGACTGGCCTAGGCCCCACTTGCTGGTGGGCCTGTGGACCCCTCTGAAGCCTGTCAAGTTTGGGTCATACAGCTAGTAATTGACAGAGCCAGGACTTGAACCAAACGGGTCCAACTCCAAAGCCAATGATGGTGATACTAGGACACACACTTCTGCACTGGATGGATGACTACAGAACAGCAAACCCAGAAGGAACCCCCCAAACTAGTAGGTCCCCACAGTTCATAGAGGGGGATGTAGAGACCCAGAGAGGGGAAGGGTCCTGCTTTGGGAGAGCCAGGACCGCAACACGCCAGCCTGTTAAGAACATGCTTCTCCAGGGGGTTTCCGTGTGTGGTATCCCCTTAGCCCGCTGCCTCTCCGAGGGAGGCTGTCTCAGTCTGTTTGGGTTTCTGTGACAAAAATAATACAGACTGAGTGGCTTATAAACAACAGAAATTATTCCTCATCGTTCTGGAGGCTGAGAAGTCCAAGGTCAAAGCAACAGCAGATTCAGGGTCTGGTGAGAGCCCACGGCCAGGTTCACAGACCTCCATCTTCTCTGTGTAACCTCACATGGCGGAAGAGGTGAGGGAGTCTCTGGAGCCTCTTTAATAAGGGCACAAATCCCATTTCTGAGAGCTGCACCCTCGTGACCTAATCACTCCCAAAGGGCCATCCCCTAATACCATCACATTGGGGGTTAGGTTTCAATATATGAAGTAGGGGAAAGAACACAAACATTCCATCCACAGCAGAGGGACTGTCTTTCTTTCAGCTGTCACTTAGAGGAGCATAGTTTCATCATCAAGTGTCTGTGTGACCCCGAGTGACTCCCATCCCCTTTCTGGGCCTTGGTTTTCTCATATTGGAAGGGCTGGGTCTACACCAGATGTTGGACGCTGTCCAGGAGCCATTCCCCTTCTAAGCGTTGTCATTCTGTTAGAAGGACTGCTACAGCCCAGAATTTCCAAAGGGAACAGGAAAAGGAAGCAAAGATTCTCCTTTCTCTGATGAACCAGTAAAGGATCGTTAAGCACTCAAAAGTATAAAGGGACACAAAAAAGCTTAATAACTGCCAGGGATTATTTGTGAGAAATGGCAGAGAGAAAAGAAATGGGAGAAATGAACGATTTCAAGCCTGCAAAGTGGTTTTGCTCGCAGAGGACCTAAGAAAGATGCTTAAAGTTCAACTCCATTTCAGGACAAAATGAAAGATGCAGAAGCCAGGGCTGTGAACACAGCAAAGGGAGAGCAAACATTTACCAGAAATATTACAGAACAGGGATTCATCGCATTATATTCAAAGATATCATACAAATAGAGAAGAAGAAACATGAATCCCTAGTGGAAAAGTGAGCAAAGAATAGCTCATAAAACAGAAATGGTTAATAAACAAAAAAATACAAAACCTCACTAACAAAGACATGTATATTAAAATAACAATTAGACACTTTTTTTCTACCCATGAAAGAAGCAAAGTTGTTTCTTTCATGGGTAAGAAATGTCCATTTGAACATATCAAAAGTTGAGATGATAGGTGTAAATTTGTCCAATCTTCCTTGAAAAACAATAATCATTAAAAATTCGTATCCTTTGGCCATTGAATTATAGTCCTAGGAATTTAACCCAAGGAAATAATCAAAGATATGAACAAAGATTCCTATATAAGGGTCATCATCACAGGATTAATTATAATAAAGAAGTATCGGAAACTACCCAGACGTTGAACAACAAGAAAATGGGTTAAGTACATGCCTCTAATGTACATACAATGAACATATGATAGTACATTCATATAATGAAACGCAAGCATGTTTGACAAGTCAGATTTCCCAAAAACATTTAATGGCATGAAGAATTGCTCACAAATGATGTTAAATAAAAATATAAGACACAAAACTGAGTATGTAATATTAGGTAAAAATATGTAATATTTGGAATACATAAACACAGTACAGAAAAGAACACAGAAAAATATGCACCAGAATGTTCACAGTGAGAGTTTAATCAAGAAAAGTTTACCACCTGAAAATAATAATAATAATAATAATAAAGAAAATAACAGTTAAGATATAAAAATCCTTCAGATAAAACTTGGGATCCTACAGGAACTATTCGGCTAAAATTAGATTTCCGCCAGGTTGGGGGGGCGGGGAATAGACACTAATGATCACGGTAGAATACTGATGGCCCATTAGAAACAGGAGCAGGGAAGGACTAAGTCCCAGCACCCAAGAAGTTCAGGTAAACTTTCTTGGAGAGGAGGGGTCCAGGATATTTGAACAAGTCTTTGAACAAGTCTATAGAAGTTAGCCAGGCAGACTAAGAGAAGGCAGGAAATTCCAGGCAGAGGGAACTGCAGGTGTTTGAGAGGCAAAACAATGGCCCCCTAAGGATGTCCATCTCCTCGTCCCTGAACCTGTGACTATATCACCTCACAGGGCAAAAGGGACTTTGTAGATATGATAAAAGGTTAAGGACCTTGAGTTGGAGAGATTAGCCTAGATTATCTACTTGGACCCCCATCTAATCACACAGGTCCTTAAAATCAGAGGATCTTTCTTGACTGGTCGGAGGGAGATGTAACTACACAACAAGCTCGGAAAGATCCAACGTTGCTGGCTTTGAAGATGGAGGGAAGGATGCAACAAGCTCCAGAAGCTGGCAAAGGTAAGGAAACGGACGCTTATTTCCCTAGGGCCCCCAAAAAGGCAAGCAGCCCTGCCCACACTGATTCTTGGCTCAGTGAGACATGTTTCAGGCTTCTAACCTACAGAAACGTAGCATGATAAATTTATGTTGTTTCAAGCCACCAGGTTTGTGGTAATTTGTTACAGCAGCAATAGAAAGCTAATACATTGTGCAGAGGCATGGAAATGGGAGGCGGAAATGCATATGGAAGGAACCACAGTGAGCTCAGTGGCGTAGTACATAATATTTATTGATCACCTGCCAAACATCAGTTCTTCTCTCCTGCTTTGTGCAAAACCTTTCAGAGCTCACAGACCAGCGCTAGAAAAGTGACAGAGCTCTGGGAGGCTCCAAGGAGGGCAGGACCCGAGTGCCTGGAGGACAGGGTCATGGCTCCATTGAGAAGGGGACCACGGGACTGGCCCTGGAAGAGTGAGTAGCCACTGACCTGGGTGAAGGGCCTTCCAGGCTGAGGAACAGCAGAGCAAAAACACTGAAAATTGCTTATCTGGGGCATGGCAAGTGGCGAGGGTGACCCGGAGCTTGGGCAGAGCTGAAGTGTTGGGAACTCAAGCTGAGCAGGAATGATCGGTTTGTGAAGGGCCTGAAATGGTGGGTTAATGACTTTGAACTCTAGCCTGTATGGAGCAGGATGGGGCATCTGGTTCTTAGCAAACAATAGGCCTGCTTCTCTTCTAAATCCCTGGTGCACCGGCATTTTCTGGACAAGAGGACTTCCAGGTCTGGGGTGGTAGAAGACATCCAGACGGCACTGAGCTGGGAGGCTGAGCCATTCGGGACCAGCTTGGGACTGGCGGGCCCAGCTGGCATCAGCTTTGCTCACACCTGCCTCCAGGCAACGCTCTCTTTCCACGAGGCATTCCCAAAAAGCAGCAGGCAGGGATTGAAGGCCATCAGAAGATGCCAGCCTCCTTTTCTGCCCCTAGCCTCCAGGCCGGCCTCAGCATCACTGGGAGGAAAGTGTATCTGGATCTCCATGCCTCCCCACGCACACTCTACAGTCCCCTTTGCTATGCCTTCCCCATCCACCTCGAGCTCACCACTGTGTATGCTGTGTACGCTGGCCTTCTCTTTGACAAATAAAGATAGGGAGAGCTACAATGAAGGGCATTGTCTAAATCAAGAAAGGCTAGAGCACATCAACCATGGTACTTGGTCCTCCAGCTTTTTCTGCAGCCCAGGTTCAGCATCACCTCCTCTAGGAAGTCCTCCCAGACCCATCCAGGCAATGCTAACCCTTATCTCCCACATGCCCCCATGTACCTGTGAATGACACTTATCTATGGAACACAGAGCATGACTGGGGTCTGTGTCAAAGGCTGGTCAGAAACTCACAAAACTTATATCCTCTTCTTGGGTTCATAGCCCAACTCCATTTCCCAGCCCCTCAGCATCTAGGTGGGACCATGGGCCTTGCTCTCACTAATGGAATGTGAACAAAAATGAGGTGTCCCTTCCAGGACAAGGCAGTTAGGAGCTAGAGTGTCTCCTCTAGGCTCCTCCTCTCCCCCTCAGAGGCCGTGCACAGGGCTCCAGATGGAAGAAGCCAGAACCAGAGTCGCCACCCGGAGAACTGCCTGAATAGGAGCATCCACAGAGGACTGAGCCCATCGCGAGCTCCTCAGGAAGGTACAGTCCTCTGTGCTCTGCAGGCAGATAGCCAAGGGCTGAGATCTGTAAATCCAGCAGGGCCAGGCCCTGAGGTCAGGGTGAGTGATGAGTAAGGACTCCCATGACTGGGCACAGGATCAGGTCTCTCTCCATCTCTGGACCTCTCTGTCTCGGCATTTCCGCACTCAGGGTGCATCCCCCCCTCCACCGTGAGGCCCACAGAGCCAGGTGGTGTAGTGTAAGCCCAGACAGTTGCTGCTTTTTTGCTCTTTTTGTAAAGGAAGTGCCTGACTGCAGCTTTGATTGTGAGGCATCCACTTCAAAGATGGCCGTCTGGCCAGGTCTCGATAAAGAGCCAGGCTGCCTCCCCCACTGAGCCTCCTGCTTCAGAGATTTGGGGTGATTGTGATAACTGACCATTTGGGCCTCTTGTTTTTTCTGTTCCCAGGCTTTAAATTCCTGCTATTGTATTTTAAATTCACCAGTAGTCTATGGGACCCTAGGCGCCCACCCTCCACCCCAATAAAAGCAGAACCCCCAGTATCTCTGTCTCTGTCTCTCTCTGTCTCTCTGTCTCTCTGTCTCTCTCTCTCTCTCTCTCTCTCTCTCTCTCTCTCTCTCTCTCTCCAGCTGTGCGATGTAATTCCTAGGACCTGTAAGTCATAAACCTTTATATTTTTCAAAGTTTCCTGATGGGTATGGCTGAGGGCATCTCGCAACCATAATAAGAGCCACAAGGGCCCGTCCAGACACACCATGGGTTCTTGACAGGCTGAGACCTGCACAAAGCAGGCTGTGCCTTGGTTTCCCCAGAGCCAAACACAGTGATATCATACATAGGAGTGTTTACGGATGGACAGATGGATGACACATGAGTCAACGAACAGAACTCAGGTATAAGGCCGACATACAGTCCCCGAGAGGAGCCAGAAGCCCATTCCTGAGGCACAAAGCCAGCGTAGCTCTGATAGGAATGAAACGAGGACGTGGCCTCCGTGCTATGACCTAAGGCTCTGCAGTCCAGGAGCACGCTGGCTGGATGGTGAGCGCAGGCCTGAGCCTTCAGGTCGAGGAGCTGCAGCTCCAGGGGGAGGAAGGTCATGAACAGGGAGGGGGCAGGCAGGTCAGGGCCCTGCTGTCTCCTCCCGCCAGAGGCCGGGCTGCGGCTTCCTGCCTCCCCAGAGAGCAGGCATCATCAGTGGCTGTCACCACTTCCTGGACACCCCCTGGGATGCCCCTGAGCACTGTGGCAAAAGGTGACGCCTTTTCCTTCCTTTTGAGCCCCGAGGGGCTTATCATAAAATACTGCCTGCTTCCAAGTCTATAGGAGAAAATGCCTTCTAAATCCATTAAGTTGCTAATGCGTGCATTCGCAGACCAGAGAGAAAGGTGCGGGATTGATGGATGGACTTGTCATATTTATGGTTTGTAGCCATGTGATTAATGGGCTTTGTGGTTTATAATGCAATGCTCATTTCACTCTCCTCTTTAAGCTCGGGGTGATTTATAGGGCCGGCATCGCGGTGCATTTCAATGGGATGACAGTGATAACATTTTATCACCCTGGATTATCAATTAGTCTCCTGTGAGAAAAGGATGCCCTCCAATCGGGATGGCAACAGGATGGGGAGAGGGGATGCTGCGTGAGAGCACCTGGGTCCCACCACCTGGAAACCGCGGCCTGAGAGCTGTGTCTCTTAGAGCCGCGTCCCAATTCAAGTCTCAGATGAGAGGCTGCAGGCGTTCAGAGACAGGACAGGAGCTGGGACCGTCCCGACGCAGCGCCTCCTCTCCCCCTCCCAAGCCCAGGCTTCGCAGAGACCGCTCGCAGGTCTCCTTACCCTCCTGCCCGCGCTAATCCAGCTTCCACACACCGCCTCCAGAGGGATTCCTATGGGCTGGCATGTGCCCGCCCACCCTCGCCAACTTTACCTATTGCAGCCCTAACCCCCAGGACCTCAAAATGTGACGGCATTTGGGGATGAGGTCATTAAAGAGGTGAGTAAGGTAAAGTAAGGCCACTAGTGTGGGCCCTAATCCAGGATGACTGGTGTCCTTGCGGGAGGAGGTTAGGACAAGACACCACAGAGGAAAGACCACGTGAGACACAGGGAGAAGACGGCCATCTACAAGCTAAGGAGAGAGGCCTCCGGAGAAACCAACGCTACTGACACCTCGACTTTGGAACTCTAGCATCCAGGACTATGAGAACATAAATTTCTGCTGTTGAGCCCCCAAGCCTGTGGTCTTTGTCGTGGCAGCCCCAGCAAACCAATATAAAGATTCCCCCTTTGTACATTCTCATCCTTTCTTAAAAACTCCATTCTTCACTACTGTCTCACTGTGTGACCTTGGCCACACCACTTAGCCTGTCTGAGCCTCAGCTTCCTCATCTGTAAAATGGAAATAATAATGATTGCATTGCAGAGTAGCTGAATGCATTGCATTGCTTAGCACTCGCCAGAGACACAGCCTGTGCTGCAGCCAGGCTGCCATCCAGCTGCTCCCTGAGGCCAGAATGCTGGGCCCCACTTCTCCCCCCACCGGGAAATCACATCCCTCCTTCAAGTCCCAACCCAAGTGCCGCCCCATCTCTGAAACCTCTCTGGTTCTCCAACAGGACACTGCTCCCAGGAGGCTTCTCTGTACCTGTCCTTGGGTCTGTGCCTGCCTCTCTTTGCTCCACTAGCCTTGTCTCACGGTGTGACTGTGGGTTCCTGTAGGGTGGGATTGGGTCCAAGCCTCCTCTATCAGCCACACCTAGGGCAGGGCCTGGCACACAGTAGGTGTTCAATACAAGGACCTGGGACGGCCAAGGGCAGGGGGAGGAGGAGGCTGGGGCGTGGGTAGGAGCCCAGGTGTATCCTGGCGAGATCTTAGGAACCAGACAGGACAGAAACCCGAGTGTGGGTCTAACTGACTCACGCAGTCACCTGCCCCCTTTCATCCCAGCCTCTCCCTTTCTCCCCATCCTTGGTCTGCTTCTGCCCTTGGTCAGTCATCCAACAGACATGAATCACAGCCCACAAGGTGCTGGTGCAGATACACATGGGAGCCAGAGAGAGACGGCCCGTCCCTCGGGGCCTTGCAGCCTGGTGGGGAGTCCAGTAATAAACGAGTCAGCACATAAAGGCAGAGTTTCAAATCTGACATGAGCTGTGACCACGCAAGAGAGAAGGGAGGACCAAAACAGCAGAGGTGATCTACTCCAACTGGGGCATTGAGGGATCCTCTCCAAGGAACTTGTTCATGATCAAGGGTAGAAGAGCAAGGCTGGCAGTCCGGATTGCAGCTGGTCCATGTGGGGCCTTTGTGTGACTCAGACACAGCCTTAAGCAAGCACTCAGGGAGGAGAGGACGGGCTGGATTTCAGTCCCCACTCTCCCTGCATGGTAGGTGTCCCTTTGGGCAGTTCACAACCTGCAGCACTGAAGACAGCATCCGAGTGTCCCATTTCTGGACTCGATGCCCCAGTTGGACTTGCGGATTCTGACCTTTTGTGCTTCCGAGAGCCTAAGTTCACATTCGTCACTTGTCCCCTCCCACACGTGGCTGCCCTGATCACACTCTTAGGATCCAGCGTGACTCTGGAAAGCAGATGTTGGTTTGAGCTCCTGGCTGGGGTTTCCGGGAGCTCGTGTCCGCCTCCAAACAAGAGGACAGAGACACCAAAGCAGAGAACTAGTCAGTGATTTAGAAGTAAGTACCCAGAAAGCAAAGAGGGACACGGACAAGGAGCCCCACAAGGGCAGGGACCACATAGTGCCATCACCACTGGGTCCCCAGCAGCCACTCAGTGCCACGCACAGAATAGGCAGCAACATTGATGGGAGGGGTCAGGAGGGAAGGAGAGACAGAGGGAGACTGAGGGGCAGGACAGGGAAGCATAGAGGGAAGGGAGAGGGAAGAAGGGACAACCTTGGGGACAAGAGCCCAGACAGGAGCTCAAGCAGCAGATCCAGGGGGCAAGGGTGGAAGAGGGACAGCAATTAACGCCACTGGTGTCATCCAGCTGAGTGACAACAGAGGACATAACAGCAGACCTAGAGAGAGTGGACATAATTGAGATATATTTGGGGACTTATAAGGGAGAAGGAGGAATTAAGGATGATTTCTGAGCCTCTGCCTTGGAAAAAACAAAAAGAGTGGACATAAAACAATTACTGAGATGGAGAAGACGGGGAGAAAAGTAGGTTGGGGGCAGGGGTGAGAGGCAGTAGAATCAGGAGTTATTTTTGGAGTTGTAAATTTGAAATGTTTGTGAAATAGCCAAGTAGAAATAGACACCTGTCAAGTAGACAGTTGGATATACACATCCAAAGTTCAAATACACATGGGCAGAAGATATAAATTAGAGAGGAGTGAAAGTGTGGAAGGGGGCCAGGGCCAGGTCAGCCTTTGGAAGACGAAGAGCCAGACAAGAAGCGTGCGTGACAGTGAGCAGGGCGATAGGAAGAAAACCAGGGAAAGTGTGGTTTCACGAAGCCCCAACAGGGGAGTGCTTCTAGAAGGAAGGAATGACCAGCAGGATGAAAAGTTACTGAGAGGTCAGTTAAGACGAGAACACAAACAGCAGATGTGGCCATTTGGGGTTCAAATTTGTGGGAGATGTACGAGCAGATGCCTGATTGGGGTCAACAGTGAGTGAGAGACGAGGAATTCATTCAAGGGTGAATGACGGGAGTATAATAAACCCTTTCAAAGAGTTTTGCTGTAAAAGGAAGCAAAGAAAAGAGGGAGGGGTGAGCAGGAGGGAAATGTGGGGTCAAAGAAGGGTTTTGTTTAAGATGGAAAATATTACAGCATGTGTGTGTGCTGATGGGAACGATCCAGAGCTGAGAAGGGAACATTGATCCCACAGGAGAGAGGAGAGAGCTGCTGTAGTAACGTCCTCAGGAAGACAGAGCATGTCTAGTGCACAGGTGGGGGTGGGGGGATGGCCCGAGATAGCACAGCTCATCAATTGTACCAGGAAAGTAGCAGATCTGGACACAGACACAAGCCTCACACACACAAGATGCTCAGTGTACATAAAAATTACTAAGGCGGCCGGTTGGTTCAGTTGGCTAGAGCGCAGCGCTCATAACACCAAGGTCGCTGGTTCGATTCCCGCATGGGCCAGTGAGCTGTGCCCTCCACAACGAGATTGAAAACAACAGCTTGACTTGGAGCTGATGGGTCCTAGAAAAACATACTGTTCCCCAACATAAATTTTAAAAAACAACCACACGCTACCACCCACCTGATCCCACAGGGGTTCAGCGGTTTCTCATCTGTCTTCTTGACCTAGACCCACCGCCTGCCCTCTGCTTATTCTCACAGACCTGTGGCTGCCCATGGCTGGCCTGGTGTGAATCCTCCGCCTTCCCCCATCGTCCCCCACCTGGCCTTTCCTCCATTCTCAGCACTCGCATCCCTGAGACATCAACAAGCAGTGCCCGGAACAGGCAGCAACAGGCAGGAGAGTGTGGCCATGCTCTTGGGGGCCACAGGGAAGCTTCAAGAAGCTGGCAGCCGAGGAACTGAGCCATCTGCACAGCCGCAAAAAGTCAGCGACCTCTTGCCAAATGTTAATGTCTTCGCGGAAAATTAAAATGCTATGAGTCCCCACTCTCTGCTTCCTCTCTTCTCTGAAGCAAGCCCCTTCCACTGCCATGTCCCCCAAAAACTAAAGGAGCGAGGCTAAGCCAGACATGTCTGCCAAAGCCGGGGGCAGCCTTGATTGAAAAGGGGAATTGGAGAGCACTGAACATCACAGAAGCATGCGAGGAAGGCAAGGGAGACGCAGCCAGTGTTCTCTGCGGGTTCTCTGGGCTGGAGCGTCCATCCAAGCACGTCCAAGTGTGTGGCACTGCACAGCGGTCGAATGGCTGGCAGGGGAATAAGCACAGTAGGGACGCTCCAGCTGATTCCACATGGTCAGGGTTAACTTCCCGGTCTTCTTCCTAGGGAGTTGTCACAAACAGAGCTCAACCGGCAGGGAGCTAGAGCCAGGATGCAGGGGAAACCTCAGCCCAGCTCTGCAGCTCCTGGCCCATCCGGGACTGTTCTGACCTGCTGGAGGCTGAAGGACCATCTTCCGGCTAGACACCAACAGTCAGCGCTGTTAGCTGGAAAGTGGTCGTTCACTGGTTGGTAAATACTTCAAAATGGTGGAAGATAGAGCAAAGTCTCTGCCTTCAACACATCAGAAAGAGCGTGGCTCCCGAGTTCTCATCAAAACCTTGATGGATCTGTCTGTTTCCCTGACTCTGTCCCCCCTCTCCTGCTTGCCCCCTTGGCGGTTTTCTTTTTCTCTCCTCCTCAGCCTACCTCTCTTTTCTGCCTCATCAGTCCTCTTCCTTCCACTATTTCTCTTTCTTCACGGCCATGCCTTCTCTCCTCACCCCGCATCCTTCTTCTAAAATGATTAAGAGAGTGTAGGTATTATTTGTTATTTGCTAACTAGCCACTATTCCCTGACTATTAACATTAAGCCCTGAGGTAAAGTCATTAGCTAATTACACACACACGCACACATATGTATATCATATGTATATATGTATATATACATATATATATATTCCACACAATAGCCCCAAAACATAAAAATAAAATAATAATATATTTTTACTGTATGCCAGATGCTTTTCAAAGTCGTTTCACAAGTATTAAAACACATTTAATCCTCATAATAACCCTAAAGCCAGGTACTATGATTATCCCTTTGTGACAGATGGAAAACAAAAAAAAACAGACGCACAAGTAACTTGCCCAAAGTCACACCATTTTGTACTGTGCAGAGTCAGAATTCACATCCAAGTCATCTGGATTCAAAGCCTGGGCCACTGAGACTCAAAGAGTCTAAAGTCATGGAGCCGAGAACTTGAGGGACCCGCATGGAAGCTCAGGAATGTCTGATCCCAAAGCCCAATTCCCACCTCCCGTCACAGGGGAGTGCCATTGGTCCCTGCTCCTGATTTGGAATGCAAAAGAGATGGACATTCTACACTTTATTCTGTGATTCCTTGTCAGCTTTTATTTCTTTTATAGGGAACCCTTAACGAATTCTTTTCTCCCTAGGGATCCCAGGCTGTCACTAGGATTAAAAAATTCTCCACCCCTTAACCTACCTGAATTATCTCTCTTCAAAGGATACATACAGGGGCCGGCCCGGTGGCTCAGGCGGTTAGAGCTCCGTGCTCCTAACTCCAAAGGCTGCCGGTTTGATTCCCACATGGGCCAGTGGGCTCTCAACCACAAGGTTGCCGAGTCCCGCAAGGGATGGTGGGCTCTGCCCCTGCAACTAAGATTGAACACGCACCTTGAACTGAGCTACTGCTGAGCTCCCAGATGGCTCAGTTGGTTGGAGTGCAGACTCTCAACCTCAAGGTTGCTGGTTTGACTCCTGCAAGGGATGGCGGGCTGTGCCCCCTGTAACTAACAACGGCAACTGGACCTGGAGCTGAGCTGCGCCCTCAACCTCAAGGTTGCTGGTTTGACTCCTGCAAGGGATGGCGGGCTGTGCCCCCTGTAACTAACAACGGCAACTGGACCTGGAGCTGAGCTGCGCCCTCCACAACTAAGACTAAAAGGATAACTGGAAGCTGAATGGCACCCTCCACAACTAAGATTGAAAGGACAACAACTTCACTTGGGAAAAAAAGTCCTGGAAGTACACACTGTTCCCCAATAAAGTCCTGTTAAAAAAAAAAAAAAGAAAAAGAAAGGATACACACAATTAAGTACACACCCAACTAAAATTGCCATGATCAGGTACTAATCGCTTATTTTTCCTTTGACTATTCATAAGTGCCAGTGATTCACGTGTATTAGGTCATTGAACCAACATATCTTGAGTGTCCACTGTGTGTCAGAGATAGTGTTTCACAGCCTTCAAAAAGCATGCAGTCTGGAAGGGCAGATAAGACAGAGCCATTAACTCAGTAAAGGTTAAAAAATAGGTGATAGGAGCTTAAAATTGGAACAGGTAAACATGACAATGGGAGCTTGGGGGCTAGAAAGGTCCTGGAAGGTTTCCTGGAGGAGGCACTGGAGCTGGGATCCTAGACACGCTGGATTTGGATATTTCCTTTCCCGTAGAGTGTGAGCACCACCCTGCAGGTATGAGGATGAAGAAGGTGGGGAGACTGGATAGACTCTGTGTCATTCATGTATGGATGTTGGGTTGTCATTCCTGTTAACCCCTCTATTCTCACCTGACGCAGATCACTGTACATAGGATAATCGGTCTCTTTCTCCTAAAAAGAGGAGAAAAACGTTTTTCATAGTTTTCTGGTTTGTTTGTTTGTTTGTTTTTTCACTTCCTAGTTGCCTCAATACCAGAAAACCAAGGCTAGTCTTCTTAAAACACCATCTCACCTAGGCTTAAAACTCAATGCCTCCCCATCCCGCATGCCTGCAGGATTCCGTCCAAACACATCAGCTTGGCACTGAGGTCTTCCATGATCTGGTTCCAAATGACGGTTCTGGCCTTGTCTCCGACATTTGCATTCACTCTAGGTATACTACAGGAGTGACCCGTATGTTGAAAAACAACACAGAATGCTCTGAGAAGAAGGTCAAAGAAGCACCCAGGTAGCAAGGTGGCACTATGTAAACACTAGGACATTCCCTACTGAGCTTGTCCTTCCCCACTGAGTTTTCCCAACTAGTTTTTGCCTAAAAATCAGGCTCAAAACACCACCCAAGCACCGACACAGAGAGTGGACCAGACAGGCATCCAGGGGGTAAATCAGTGCAACTCTGGTTGGCCCAAAACATCATTCAACCATGTGGTTCAATCATTATGGGACATCTAGTAAGTAAGGGATACAACATAACATAATACAGTCAGTAGACTTGTGGGACTTGCTTGATAGAACAGGCAAGGAGGGTTGGGGAGATCCTAGGTGAAGCACATGATATCCCAATAATAACAATAATAGTCACCACTGCAGATGGAACCGCCATCGCCAAAAGCTCAAGGATGCAAGAAATTAAACTTATTTTGCCATCACTGAATTTAACTTCTCTTTTAAGATTCATTTTGGTTGGTGGAAAAAACTAAACCGGTTTCTGGTCTATTTTCTCACTGGGTAGTACTCATATTCACAGTTTAATGTCAACGCACAGGCATAAAGAACAGAATGTGGTCCTCAGACAGCTAACCATTTGGTATCTTCAGAGAGTCTGCATTGCTGTGTGCTTGTCCCAGCAACAAAGCCTCCAGGCTCTCTCATGGCTAAGTTCTACTCAAGGCCTTCAGAAAACCCACTGGGGATGGCTAAGGCTTCTCCTAACCTCTGTGATACAGCTGGGGTCCAGAGAAGTCCTTCTTTGCCTCCAGGAAACTTATGAGATTCACCCAGTAATCTCTACCTGACAGACACTTGGAACCATTTCTACTCAATTCCTCAGGCCACATGGGACACAGGAGTATCATGGGCATTGCCATTTTCCCAAGGCGTAGGCAGGAAAAGGGGCACATATTCCCTCTGCTATCAGGTACCGAAATTAATAGTCTTCACTGACTGTTCTCTCTCTCTCTTTCTCAATTCTAGAAGATTGGTGTCTTCTCTGTGGTGGGAAATATTTTAAATCATAATGCATTCTCACCCTTATGTTGAGTAAAGTACAGACTTTATGCAGTGAGTTAATCAAAGCTTACATTTTTGTTTGAAAAAACTTTGTTTTAAATTTCATTTCTAAATTTTTGAAACTCAAAAATTTATTTTAAACCCACAAATCCAATAAGAACAGTGGACTCCAAGCACGATAAATACAAATAAACCCACACCTAATCCCATCATAGTCAAAGTACTGAAAAGATAAACAGTATATTAAAAGTGTCAAGAGAAAAATGCCACATCATATATAAAAGGGACAATAATAAGAATGACAGCTTATGTCTCAGTGGAAACAAAGGTGGCCAAAAACAGTGGAACAGTATCTTTGAAATGTTGGAAGAAAAAAAAAAAATCTGTCAACCAAGATGTCTATATCCAATGAAAATATCCTTCAAAAATGAAAGTGAAAGAAAAACATTTTCAGACAGATAAAAAAGCTAAGAGAATCTGTCTCCATTAGACTTTCACTATAAGTGCTAAGCCAAGTTCTTCAAGCTAAAAGGGAATGAAATCAAATGGATGCCTAGATGTGTGGGAAGAGATAGAGAAATAAGAATGGTAATGATAAACATGAGGGTAAATATTTATGTCATTTTAGTTACCTTTGTTTTATATATTATATATTTTTAAAAGACTGTTTAAAGCAAAAGCAATACAATTCATTGTGGGGTTTAGAATGTATAAAGAAAATATGTAACAAGTGTACAAAAGGCAAGAAGGGGGTAAAAGGAAATATTGTTTCAAAATCCTTACATTGTGAAGGAGTATGATATTATTTGAAGGTACACTGATGAGTTAAAGATACATGTTGTAATTTCTAGAACAATCACTAAAAAGCAGACAAAGAAGTACAGCTAAAAATAATAAAAGAGATTACATTGAATACTAAAAATTATTCAACTCACCTGAAAAAACTCAAGAAAGGAAGAACAGAGGAACAACGAATAGATGAGGCAAATAAAAAACTCACCAAAATGGAAGATCAATACAGTGGTACCTCGGTTTTCAAACATAATCCATTCCAGAAGACTGTTCGAGTTCTGAAATGTTCAAAAACCGAGGCACAGTTTCCCCATTGAAAGTAATGCAAAATGGATTAATCCATTCCAGACCTTTAAAACCAACCCCTAAAACTGCAAATTTAGCATGAATTTTACTATCTAATGATGCCATAGATCCGTAAAAGGTACAACATTCATAAACCAAAATGTTTGTCAATGGAGACATTTGAAAACCAAGGTACTATTGTATTTTCATTAAATGTAAATGGACTAAGCATTCCAATTCTAAACCAGAGAGTTTTGATTTAAAAAAAACAAGACCCTAACAAATAATCTTGTTACAAGGTTACTTGTAACAAAAACACTTTAAATATGAAAACTGGCAGATTAAAAGTAAAAGTGTAAAAAAAACAAACAATGACATACCATGTGAACACTAAGCATAAGAAAGCTAGTATGCCCATATCAATACCAGGCAAAGTAGACAACAGATAAAGTGGACAAATTTCTTGAAAAACACAACTTACCAAAACCAACACACAAAGACATAGGAAATCCAAATAGCCTTGTATTTGTTGAAGAAATTGAATTCTTCATCAAAAACCTTTCCACAAAGATGATTCCAGGACAAGATGGTTTAACTAATGAATTGTAACTAATGAATTGTAATACTTAAAAAATAAATACAACCAATTTTACATGAACTCTGTCATGGGTTGGGTTTCCCAAGAAACAGACTTTGAGATGGAGTTTTAGTGAAGTGGTTCATTGGGGGATGCTCTTGAAAACAACACCTAGAATGGAGAAACTGAACAATAATGGAGTTGCCACAGAGGTTTCAGCCTCTTTAAAGTTGTCCCAATCAGAGGAGGGGTCCAGATCCTTCGTAGTCCTACATCACCCTCGTCACTGGGTGCAGATGAGGTGAGAGGGCTCCATTTGTCCGAGGGAAATTCCTGGGGAGGGGTCAACAGGAACCATTCCTGGGAGCTGGACAAAGGGGTATCTGGAGTGGATGGGGGTGCCATAGGATCTATTACAAACTTTTTCAGAAATTAGAAAAACTCAATCTGTGAGGCCAGCAAAAATTCAATAACAAAAACTGAAAAAGGTATGACAAGAAAGAAAATTACAGGCCAATACTCCCCTTGAGCATAAATACAAACTTTCTTACTAAAATATTAGCAACTTGAATTTGCAATATAGTAAAAGGATAATACATCATGACCTAGTGGTGATTGTTCCAGGAATTTGAGGTTGGTTTAATATAAGAAAGAAAGCCATGTAATTCACCATACTAAAAGAATAAAGGATTAAAATCACATAATCACCACAAAAGATGCAGAAAAGACATTTAACAAAACTCAATTCACATTTGTGATTTTTTAAATTCTCAGAAAACTAGAAATAGAAAGGAGCTTCTTCAATCTGATAAAGGGCATTTGTGAAAAATCTACAGCTAACATCCCACTTAATAGTGAAACATTGAATGCTTTCTCCCTACGGTCAGGAACAAGTCAAGAATGTCTGCTCTCACTGCTTCTCTTCAGCATTGTACCAGAAGTCCTATCCAGGGCAATAAAGTAACAAACTGAAATAAGGATAAAAATATCTCATTTAAGGCAAAATAGGAAAGAAAAATACTAGAAAAAATGAGATGCATAGAAAGTCAAAATTAGATGGCAGAAATAAATCTAAATATACATACGAGTATATATCACAATCAACATAAATGAGATAAACTCTCCAGTTAAAGACAGAGACTGTAACACTGGAATAAAAACCCACTTATGTGGGTTAGGGAATGGGTTCTCCCTGGCAGCCTCTAGGGATTTTCTGTTCTGATGCAATCTCTGGCTCAGTATAGGATGGGACAAGGAGATGGATGAATATTTATTTGCTGATACCCTATTTAATATCCAAAAGGAATCAAAATGGCTTACAGAGATGTGTAGAGTAAAACAATTATAATGAAATCAAAGCCAAAGGAAAATAGGGTGAAAATATAAGATGAAGGCATAGCAGCACACAATACATTCATAAAGCCTTGCTGGAGTTTGGCTGGGGAGTTAACTCTGAGACTCTGAGTAGCAAAAGCAGAGAGGAAAACATGGACATTATTATAACATTCCCAATGTCCAAAGCATTAAATACAAACCAGTCAGGAGAATGGCAGCTTTTTCTGGTACAAACCTCAGAGAAATTAGTCCCAATAAAGAGGAAAGGCTGCAAGGTCATGGAGACCACTTTCAATGTACCCCTATAACCAATCCTAGGACCTGGTTTGTTACAATGTATCCCTATAACCAATCCAAAGACCTAGTAAAGGCCAACATGAAAGCAATTCTACAAGAGCCAAGACAGTCAAGTCCAGATACACAGTTCTCTGCTGTCTCACTTGATCCAAGGACAAAACTGATAAGAACTGAGATAATGGTCCTTGATTGTTTGGGGTCGTAGGCCACTCTGAGAATACAATTAAAGCACAGAGGTGTCAGGAACATTTCCCGAAAGAAGTTGCACATTTGCTGAGTCTCAATTCCGGTGCCCATGAGACTTGCTACATTAGTTTGCTACCCTTGGGTTCTATTAGAGCTGAAGAATAACAACAGTAATAAGCAATAACAATAACAGCAGCAGCAACAAATGCTTACATAGTACCACGAACCAGGCACTTTCTTAAGCATTTGGACAAATTTTGTAAACCCGTCCTCCATGCACACACACGTGTTTCTTGAGCAAGCTTGTACACATATTCTTTCCTTAAACAAATATTAGGCATTAAAAGGCCACAGTAGGTTCTTTTAAGAAGTGGAGTAAGACCAAGACACCCTGTTTCCTCTCTTAGGAAGCTAAGCAACCTGAGATGAAAGAAACAAGAAGCAGGAAGACCGGTAGGGAGGGGCTGCAGCAATCTCGGCATGAGGTAGTAGAGAAAGGATTAAATACACACATATTAACAGAAGAGTCAACGATGTTGGACCAATTTGATGAAAAGGGCCGTGGAGAGGGAAGAGTTAAATCTAGGTGGCCGTGCACAAGTTGCTCTCCTCTTCTGTCCTCGGTCTGCCCAGTCGGGCAGTCTCTGACACTCTGATCACGTGAGCTGGCCTAGCAGCAGCAGGGCAATGCTGGGTGATGCTTATTATGTGTGTTGTCTGATTTAAATCGATGGCCTGGAAGTGCTCCTGAGCCTTGTAAACACTGAAGAAAGATTCAATTACAGCCACTGCAGCTTTGTTGTTGGGAGTTTTTTCTTTCTTCATCAAGAAGCTTGAGAAAGGCTACCAGGTGCCATCAACTGAGCTGGGGACCCTGAGATAAAAAGAGACAGCTCCTAGCCTGGAAGAGCGCCCAGTCTGCAGGCCCCGACCTGGGGGAAGAAGGATCTCCTCCAGATGCTCAAAGCCTGGGAGACACACGTAGAGACCCAGGGAAGGGCTGACGAGGGTGAGGGCGTGCTGCCCGAGCTCGCACACGGGAGGAATCTGGGGTCTGACAGGAGAGCACGATGGATTCCAGTGCTGTGCCTAGAAACAGGTAACTGACCACTGGGAAACAGGAAACCCCGTGAAGATGATTTTGTTCTCTCCAAAACGAGTTAAATCTTGAAACCTTATTAAGTGGGGAGAAAAATGGCAGAGGGATTTGAATGCCATTAAAATATAACCAGGGTTCTTAAACACATCAGTTTTTGCCATTGCCTACGAAAACACTCACTTTCACCAAAAAATAGATAGAGCTAAATGGCGGTCTCAACCTTGAGAGGTGGCCTGGCGGGGCAGAAAGGACAATGGTCAGGGCCTGCCTGGTCTGCCCTATGTAAATCGTACCATCTCCGTGCATGTTCATTTCCCCATGTGCAAAAGAGCTATAACAATTTCTGCCTGCTTCTCTCAGGAACGTCACCGTTACCACTTATTGAACACCTACAACATGCCAGACACCACACTAGGAAGTTTACGTGCATTTACCATATCGATTCACAGGGGCAGGTCGTTATTATTTCACTGGGACCGAGGCCACGGGGAGCTGACATAACTTCATGAGTTCAGAGGGCTGTGTGGGGTGGGGGGAGCTACGTGCTCTACCCAGAGCTGTCTCGCTTTATGGCCTATGCAACCGAAGTTGTTTTGGGGAGTATGGAACTCCGAGGAAATAAATTTGGTAGACATACGCCGGATTGGAACGCACCGTGAACACCAGGCTGAGGGACAAGGTGACACCGTCCCCTCTTTTGAACCACGTCCTCCCCTGACCTAGGCAACCCTGCAGTCAAAATTAAGGATCCAGCTGTCCAAAGAAAGACATAGGTTCTTAGCACTCGCCACTCTGTTGGCAGGTGCTCGTGAAGAAAGAGTCACAAGTAGATGGAGTCGCGTGAAACTTTCCCTCCCGCCTCTTGCCCTCTCTCTTGCCTCAGACCCCTCCAAGTGCTTTCCACCCCAACCCCCATCTCCACAGAGCCAAGCATGCATGCAGACCCACAGGAGTCCCGAATTAGCTCAACCTGCCTCCCAGCTGCTGGATGAGCCTAATTAGACCAAATTAATAATTTATTCAAGCAAAATGAGACATGCCAAGAATCTCCGGGGAGGCTGTAAAATGATAGTGCCATCTTATTAGAGAAATGTGTCAACACCCCATGCAAACTCTGGTTCTGGGAGAGAAGCGGGAGGCTGGCAAGACCCACGTAATTCACCTTCTGAGGCCAGCCCCTGGGCCCTCCCGCCTACCTCTCTCCACGCGTGACGTCTCCTGTCCCACTGCACACGCCTCCTGTCTGTCCATCCTCCTCCTCTCCCTCCCTCCCCTGCGGCTCCTCACCCTCTTCCCTCCCCTCCTCTTCCTTCACCCTGACACATCATTAACCTAAACTCTCAGGATCACCCTCCCCCACCAGAAAGGAAAGCCGGATGACAAGCTAATATTTCCATGTCACACACTGAGTGATTCTTACGTAAAAATTAACAGGCACTTGACAAAGTCATAATTACTAACTAATGATGCATTATGCAATTTCCATAATTAGTCATGTTATTGATATTTCCTCCCGACCACAGAGCCGACGGGGCCACCTTTATTTATAGCGAGAGAAATGGCTGGTCTGTGTGTGAGCTGGTAAGAGAGGACTTTGGGGGTACACTTTCCTTCCAGCACCCACCCAGACCCAGCTCACAGCCTCCTGTGGGCCAGTCCCCTCTGACCTGGTTTCTCTTCTCAGAGCAACAGGAACAAACCAATCAATGTGCACAAGTGTCAATTTGAGGACAGTGAGGGTTGACATGGGGCCAATTTCCCACTATCCCAGCCATTTGAGGCATGTCGTGCAGGGTCTCTGCTCCCCACACGAGAATGCAGGAGGTGGTGAGGCCAAAAAGGAACACCCACAGAGCCATAGATAGGGGAGTCATACCACTATATTCTCACTGGAGACACAGAAAGGAGCCAGCCACACGATCCACAACCTGCCGTCTGCTTCTCAGCCAACCGACCCCACTTGCTAGCCACAATCCGTGCTTGCTAGCTTAGCCACCGCAGTTAGATTAGTGGCTAATGGCTAACTGGTTACAGCTGATGGCCATCTACTACCCGAGCCAGCACCTTTCCATGTGAGGCCGAGAGCCTAGAAACTGTTCTCCTGACTCTGTCCCCACAAGGCATGTCAAAAAAGCAGACGTGGAAGCTGAAGACTTTTAAAAACTTTGCAAATAGCCTTCACTCACCATGCTCATAGCAATCCTCCTAGAGGTTGTGTCTATTCACCCATTTTATAGGTGAGAGGACTGAGGCTTAGAGAGGTGAAATCATGTGCCCAGCACACAGTGAGCATGCAAAGCTGGGATGCACCGAGCTGAACAAAGAACCTTGGTAAGGTGCTCAAAACTGTGAGCTGCTCTTTCTAGAACCACTTGTACTGTAATTATTCTTCCTGAGTGTTAAGCACACCCAGCTCTGTGCCAGGTGCAGTGAGCACACAGCTAACACATTCAGAGCTGGAGCTAAGAGCTTTACACATATTACTTCAGTTAAGTTTCACAAAGACCTGGAGGTGAGCATTATTACTATCCCCAGTTTACAGGTAAGGAAACTGAGGCATAGAGCGGTCAATTAATTTGCCCAAGGTCACTAAGTGACAGAGCCAGGATAAGAAGCCTGAAAGACTGGCACCAGCATCCATCACTTTGGTCACTAAACAGCCTCTGCCTTGTGAAGATAAGTAAGGCAGTGTCTCTGCTCCAGGCAAGCGGACGGGAGTACCCAAAATAGAGTAACTGCCCTGCCTATAATTGTTTACTTAATCAACTAATTATAATGCATTGCATTTGGGCGGAGAGGAGCCACTCTGGGCCACAGAAACCACACTGATTCTGTTTCCTCGCTGCAGTCAGCGTGGATTTGCCCTCATTTAAGCTGAGAGGTCACTTAAGTCATAATTTCAGCTTCCTGCAACTCGATAAATCAATAAAGGGCAACCCTACCTAAGATCTTTTCCTTTGAAGATTGGTGGGGAAAGGGGAGGGAGGCAGAGGGGGCCTGTGGATTATATTCAAGCTTGTATTTGAAATAATTTATAAGGTGTCACATAGAAAATGGGCCTTTAAATGGAGCCCGATGCTCCTTCGTGCTGCCATTTCTCTTCTCTCCACCCCTGAGAGGTGTTCTCGCTTCACTCTCCTCCTTCCCCCACCTCTGAGCAGTGTACAGGCACATTTCGGAGGGGCCAAGAATTAAATCAAAATTACACTTCTCCGGCTGTCTCTCGGACGCATGAAATGGTTCACTCTCATTGGCTCCTGGAGGCTCGGGGGGCCTGGGGAGGGTTAATAACAATAATACTATGTATTCATAGACCACTGTGCAGCAAGGAACGCCTGCAAACATTATCTTGCAGCAGCCCGTGTTATTAACCAGTAACTGAGCTTTCAGCCCTAAGTCACAGGCTGGCATGAGGCCCCTGAGGCCAGTGAGAACTGAAAGCTGTTTGTAAAAATGGCTCGATCAAAGGGTTAGTGCTCTGTGTAAGCAGCCAGTGCTTCCTTGGCACCCACCCTCCTACACAGGCCCACCCTCCTGTCTGAAGGTCTCAGTGCCTCCACCTATAAAATGGAACTTCACAAGGGGGAGGCAGAAGGCCTCTGTCAATTAGGGATACTTTCTGCTGCCCGTAACAGAACATTAGACCAGCACAAACAAACAAGAGGCTGCCAGAATCGATTCAGTATCTCAGTGATGGCAGGGCTGCAGCCCTGCAATTCTCTAGTCCTTTCCCTCATGGTGATAAAACAGCTGCTACAGCTCCAGGCATCGTGCCCCCACTCCAGGCAGGATGAAAAGCCGAGGAGAGTAAAGACAAGTCTAGCTATCCCACTTCCCAGTAAAGCACAAACTTTCTCAGAAGCCCTGTCCCCACACCCAGCTGATGTCCACTTAACATTTCATTGGCAAAAATGGAATCACATTGGGGCCGGCCGGTTGGCTCAGGCGGTTGGAGCTCCATGCTCCTAACTCCGAAGGCTGCTGGTTCGAGTCCCACATGGGCCAGTAGGCTCTCAACCACAAGGATGCCAGTTCGACTCCTTGACTCCCGCAAGGGATGGTGGGTTATGCCCCCTGAAACTAAGATTGAACATGGCACCTTGAGCTGAGCTGCCGCTGAGCTCCTGGATGGCTCAGTTGGTTGGAGCAAGATCTGCTCAACAACAAGGTTGCCAGTTCAACTCCTGCAAAGGGTGGTGAGCTGCGCCTCCTGCAACTAACAATGGCAACTGGAGCTGAACTGCGCCCTCCACAACTAAGACTGAAAGGATAACAACTTGACTTGGAAAAAATCCTGGAAGTATACACTGTTCCCCAATAAAGTCCTGTTCCCCTTCCCCAATAAAATCTTTAAAAAATAATAATAAAAAAATAAATAAAATGGGATCCCATTAACACAAACACACGCAGCTGTACTAATCATCAAGGGAGCAAACGTTGGGAGAGGCTGCGGGGTTAACCAGCTGACAGTGCAGGGCAGTGAAAAGAGCACTGACCTGGGAGTCAGACCATCGGGCTCTTCTACCACCTGGGTCTATGGTCTCAGTTTCCTCACCTGTAAAATGGGGAGCACTGAACCAGATGGTCAATAGCTCTGACACTGAGTTAGTTTATGACTTTCCTGGGGCTGACACAGAAAGAGGCAATGAGCTGTGATGCCCGGCTCCTTGCTCCACTCTGCAACTGTTAGCCCCGAGTGTAGTGTGAGAGGGAAAGAATTCAGGCCTTGGGGAAATGAGAGAGACTGGGGGGTTGGGGGGTTGTTGTCAAGACGCCTAGGTTCCCTTTCCTTATTCATACTGCTCATTCCCCAAGGGTTTGTGTGTGTCCAGAATACTCTGCCAAACAAAAGTCATGTCACCTGAAATAATAGTCATAGCAAAAATAGCAAACGTCAAATGAAACTGCACTATCCACCAGACACTATGATAAGAGTTTCGCCTGTGTTATCTTATTAAATCCTAACAAGTCCCACAATGTTATTAATACACTCATTCAATAGATGAGTAAACTGAGGCTCCACGTCATGCCCTTGCCCAGCTTCACACAGTTAGGAGCTGGGGCTGAAACCCAAAGAGAGTCTTACCAGAAGCTCAGGTTCTTAACACAAGCTCCATCCTCTACCCATCCGTTAGTTATCCTGCGTTTCCTCGTTGCCATGGCAACCCTACAGGGTATACACTGTCTCACCTTTTACAGATGAGAAAAGCGAAGCTCTGAGACATGACATGATTTACCCTAAAGTGACCAGCTGTGGAGGCCGAACTGGAATGGGGTGCTCGCTCGCGCTGTGCTCTTGCCACAACGCCACGCTGTGTGGGCGAGTGCCCTGGGAAGGGTGTCTGGGAGGCGCCTCACCTGTGGAGTGGCCCTGTGTCAGCCCTGCCAGCACGGAAGGTTCCAGAAAGCCAGTCAATGCTGACCCCGCTTGGCCTTTCCTGCTAACTCTGGAATCTGCAGTCAGAGGGAGTCTGGGGAGGGGCGTCCTGAGCCGGCTGTGCTCCTTTGGGGGATCCTGTGGAAGGCAGGGGGTGTTGGAAGAGCAGCGACTGGGGGCTGACTGACACCACAGACCAATCCCTACCTCAGCCAGCTGTTCTGAGGCTCAGGGTGAGTGGTGATGGGGTACAGGAAGGGAAACTGAGCCCCACAGCCTCCCTATGTGACACTCAGTTCCTACGGGGGTGGAAGGCCAATCTGACAATGGCTGTGGCTTCCTGGAAGCTAAAACTCCAGCACGCTGGTCTGAGGAATTCTGGCAACCTGACCCGTCGGGGCCACCATTTAAAACTATGCAGTGTGTAAATTCCCTCCAAATGTGGCGGCCGTTGGAGCCTCCCCTTAAGTCTCACAGCAGACCCACGCCCAGCCATACTCAGCTCCAAGATGGAGGGAGGGCACTTCCTGTGAGGGTGCAGTATCATTCGGGATGTTTTCCGGAGTCCAGAGGAAGCGCAGGAGAGCTCATGCTCCAAGTCAGCGCCCCCACCTCCTTCCATCGACACATCCCCACAGGCAAGCAAAGAGGGAGCCCCAGAACAAGGTGGGCTCCCGGCCAGACCCTTACCTCCCTCTCCCCTGGCCCAGTGCTCACCACCTCACAACTGCCAACTGTCTGGAGACTCCCAGGGCTATTCCTGTTGTGCCCTCTGTCCTCCTGTGTCAGTCCCCACTGGCAGCCCAGGGCCCCCAGGACACCCTCATTCTCTGGACTCCTCCCTCATTTGGCTCAGCGGCTGGAGAGGTCACCCTACCCCAGCAGCACCCTTGCCTCCTTTATTTTTTCCCATGGCTCTCAGCCCCATATGCAATTCTCCACGTTTTACTCATTGATTTGTCCACTGGCTGCCTCCCACAACAGGACAGTCCGCTCTAGGAGGACAGGGATGTCACTGCCTAATCCCCGGTACCTTGAAGGAGACTGAGACATGGTGGGACCTGCACAGACAGTTTTCCAACAAATGAACCAGTGACTGAATGACGGATGAGTGCAGTCATGGATGCCGAACTAACAGTGGGGCCTTTCTTATTTTATTCACAACAAGTGCAGAGGCAAAGTGCTTCCAGGACGGGTAAATTGGCAGCTCCATGACATGAGGGATCCAGCTGGCTTCTCTGTGGTCCATCGTGCTTGCAAGATGGCTGCCCCAGCCCAAAGCATCACATCTCCATGCGACAATGTCCCAAGACAGGAAAGAGCAAGTCCCCGCCCTCCGCTCCTTTTTAAGGACAAGGACAATTTTCCCAGAAGCCCCCTGCAACCTCGCTGGGCAGGAGAAGGTGGGTAGTGTGTTCAGCCCCCACCACTCAGCACTCGTCGCCCCTCCCCCAGCTGGGGCGGGGCCCACAGGTACCTGGGCTCCCATTACCTGAATAAGGCCTGGATGCTATAACAAGACAGGCGGGAGGGAAGAAACGCCTATCGGGGAGGCTGTGCTCAGAGTCGCTCACGGACGCCTGCATTTTAAATGCAGTCTCCTCCTTAATTATGCTTCTCACATGGGCAGTACATTGCGTTGTTCCCTAGTGATTCACTGCTTCCCTCACACAGCCCTCCTGAGGAAGGCATGGCAGGGAATGGTGCCCGTTCACAAAGTAGGAAACAAGAACTGAAGAAGCGAACGTCACTGGGCAGTGACAAAACCAGAACTGAGTTCCATGAGTGTCAGAACCCAAGTCGAGGCCCTTTCCATGTCATGTCTCCCTGGTGAGGGTTACTTTATGCAGAACTCTTTCCTTAGGAGAACCTGAAATCTCTCTCTCTCTCTCTCTCTCTCTCTCTCTCTCTCTCTCTCTCTCTCTCTCTCCCCTCCCGCCTTCTCTCCCTCTCATATATATGCTAGTGCTTTGCCACATCATTACTTTTATTCCATGTAACCCCTATAAAACCGAGCTGCCTCGGGGTCCTGCCTAAGTAAACACAGTATTGCATTTGAAGAAGTACTGTGTTCTAAACTCTACCCTATGGTTTTTTCTTTTGTGAAGCACCGCCAATCCTCACTTGACGTCTCTCACTAAACTTCTAAAGAAGGACATTCTGTTTGTAACATGCAACTAACGTCTCACTATCCTCTTTCCCCAGTTCTCTCAGCATCGCCCATGAACACCTCCCCCCAAAACTCCTCTCCTGCCTTTCTCCAACTTCCCCAATCACAGTCCACTTTGACTCGTGTCTTTCTTCACCTTCTCTCACCTTTCAGATGCACTCATTTCGCTTGGCATCGTGTCTCTCTGCACATCTTCTGTTCCCAGCATAAATCAATCCAGCCAGCCTGAGTAACCGCTGCTGCCCCAACTCATTATGTCAGCCCTGCACAAGGGCGCAGGAATCACCGGGACAAAGACAGAACCCCCTCGGCAGCCGGGGGGTGTGGGGCGCGCCATGTCAGGTGGCAATATCTTTTCCCGTCCCAATCACACGTCAGAAGTTCGAAGAGCTTCTCACACCAGTGCTGCTTCTAGGAGCAGCTGGTAAGGAAAAACACCATGAGTGAGAAAACATACATAACCTGGACCCACATTACGGTGCCTTTTCAGGGTCTAAAGAGTATTCCCTTTACATTGTCTGGTCTAATCCTTACAACGAGCCTGAGAAGTGACTGTCATGCTCACGCCCATTTTATAGATGAGGAAATTAAGAATCAGAGGTATAGGGTGGTTTCCCCAGGACAGAGCCAGGAGACCGAGAACAATTCTGGCACATAGCTGATGCAGAAATGAGTGCCCGTTGGGATGAACGCATGGATGGATGGACAGATGGATGGATGGATGGATGGATAGATGGCTCCAAAACCCATACATGTTTCACCACATCCCCAAGACAAATGCTACTTCTGAAAACTTCCTCAAAGATCTCTTCTCTGACTCTCCTCCTTATGTCACTGCTCCCTGGCTGAGATGGGGGGACTAGATGACAGGTGATTCCCAGGCAGGAATTCCAGAATCCGTTTTGACAGTAGCACTAGATTTACTCTGTAGCCCCACAGTCAGGTCCTGCCTGGGCCCCGATCCCCTGAGTTTTCCTCTGGCTACAACCAAGGCTATTTAGCAAGCCTCCCCCTGCTGTGGGTTCAGCCCCACTCAGCCAGACATCAAATGAGGATAGAGCCTCCTGTGGATGGATTTAAGCACTTGACCCTCAAAGTGGGGTCCCCAGACCCACAGTATCGGCACCCACTGGGGGAGCTTGTTAGGAATGCAGAATCAGCACCCCTGACCTAATAAATCAGAATGTACATTTGAGTAAGATGCCCGGCAGATGCCCAGGCGACAGCAGCCCCAGTCAAGCCTCCTTTTAGGATGCAGCCCCTGCTCGTGCCCGACCCCTCCCTGTGCCTCACTTCTGCAACTAAAGTTTTGCCTTGTTTCCAAGAGAGGTTCCTGCTTCCATTCCACTTAGGATCGCTATATTCCGGCATTGTTCCCTGTAACCAAGTGCGTTTGGGGGCCCTGCCTACTAGCCCAGGCTCGCTAGGGCTGGGAGCCCCCATTTAAAATCCTGCAGTCTTATTAGAAGAGAAAGCATGTCCCTGTGTGTCTATATAGATCATAGACAGACTTTGGAATTAGAAACACCTGGGCTTGAATCCTGACTCCACTACTTTACTTGAAGTAAACTGCAGACGCTCCAAGCCCTACCTGTAAAATGAAGGCAATAAACCTCTGTGGCTGGATTTTTATGAGGATTACACGGATGACAGAAGAAAAGGCCGTTGGCCCAAGGTAGGTGTCCCATAAATGTCTGATGCCCTGCCCCACCCATAGATGGCTGTGTCACCCCTGCAGACAAACTATGGTTCTGACGTTGTGAGTCAGTGATGAGTCCCCCAGCTCTGATAGGGTGCTCTGGGCTACGGGTACCAGAAGATCTGACTAAAAGTGGTTTAGAGGATAAGGAATTGATTATCTCACATAACAAGAAGCCCAAAGAAGCCCAGGTTGGCAAGTTGAGTGGCTCAACACCACCTTCAAGGTCCCAGGTGCTTGCTTGCTTGCTGCTCTGGGACCTTCAGCGTGCCTGATGGGCCCAAGGAGGCTGCAGCACTTCCAGGCATCACATATCACATCCAGCAAAAAGGACGCCATTTCCTATCCTGCATATATTTTTTTCCTAAGCTTTCCAGATCAACAGATTTCCTCTCAGTTCCATGGGCCAAGACTGGATTATACACTCATGCCTTAACTATTCACTGGTCTGGCCAACAATGATTTGCTCCCTGGAGCTGGGAGAAAGGGCTCAGCATCTAATGAAGCACCTAGTTTCTCTCAGCCCATCCATCGACACCTGCTTGCCAGGGTAGACCTTCCCAACCCCACCTGCTACACAAAAGCACCACCCAGAGCCCAGGGCCACACTGTCAATATCCCCATTCTGCCTAAAGCGCTTGTTCTCAAACTTGCCTGGGAATTGCTCAGAGAATTTTTTTTTTCTTTTTTTTTTTAAATACTGATGCCTGGTCCCCATCCCAGAGATTGTGATTTTAATTGGTCCAGAGTGGGGCTTGAGCCTGGGGATTATTTAAATCTTGTGAGAGGAGCTAATGTTTGAGAACCACCTGTCTATGCCAGCCGTGCTCAACCTTTAAAATACACTAGAATCGTGCCCCGAATTTCTGATTCAGCAGATCTGAGGTGGGGCCTGAGGGTCTGCATTTCTAACAAGTTACCCAGGATGCTGCTGATGCTAGACCAAGGACCACACCTTGAGAACCACGGGTCTAGGTGAGTGCTTTTTAAACTTCCATTTGCATATGAGTCACTTGGACAATCTTGTTAAAATGTTGATGATAGATAAAGGTTGTGCCTGCGTCCTTCCATGAACATATTAAAATTACAACTAAATTATAGAACAATGAACGTGGAGAACCATCTGAAGTTTAGCTGAACAGAAGTTTTATAACTAAAGCTATAAAAAAGAAGCCACGTTGAGACTGGTAGGAGAAGCAGAGATGCAAAACAGGCTCCAAACCTCTGTGTGGCAGTTGAGAAATAGGAGAAATATCTCAGCTGCAGAGATTTCCCCCGGGAGGAGCGAGGGACCCCAGCCCCCCACATCAGGCTCCCCAGCCCAGAGTACTGGTGATGGGAAGAGGAGCCCCCACATCTGGCTGTGAAAAACTGGGGATTCCAGCCATCCGAGTGGGATGGAAGGCTGCGGGAAACCCAGACACCAGACATCCTGTTAAAGAGCTTGACTACAGACTCATTCATTCACAGGCACTCACCCTGGGCTCTGGTGGAGTGATGGTGACTCGTGGGGTGTTGGAGGCATACAGGGGGCAGACTGAAGTGTGTGGCTTTAGGACAAGGGCTGAAGGATAGTTGCCATTTTCCCTGTGTAGGGTCCTCCTTCCTTGCAGCCAGCAGGTGGGCGCCATTTTTCCTATGTTGAGCCCTCCCCCACAGGCAAAATCTGAATCTGATTGGCCTGGTGAGCTCAGCTAGGACCCCGCCCCACTCAACATCCCCAACGCCAGAAGCACTTTCTCTTGAGCAGCCAGCCCCACACGCATTGTACTTTCTTGGCAAACTATCAAAGTCCAGCAGGCCCCAGGCAGGCTGTGACTGGCCTCAGTGCGCTCTGAGACTTTTGCTGAGTAGCTCCAGGCTCAGCACTGGCACCAAACCAGAATTTACATTAACCTGGTGACCATAACTCTTCCAACTCTGGTGACTCCCCAAGACACTGCCTCACCCAACTTGTGTCCCACACAAGGCTCTATCAGAGGCCGAACCTTAAGAGAGTCACCAGGTGGCAGCAAGCCTCAGAGTGTTCTGACTTTTTATGAAGTTTCCCCAGATGCAGTACTGGTGGCAGACATCCTTCGTTCACAGAGTGGCCTCTCCCACCTGCCTCCAGGTTTAGCACAGGCAGCAAACAACTGCGGATCACTTTGCAGCTCCTACCAGATAGCCCCCAGCAGGTCACAGGAGGTGGGTGACCTGAGCCTGCACTGGAGCCCCTCCCAAGCGGCTCCAGAACCCACATACTTGGAGGTTAGCTTCAGACCACAGCAGAGCACCATCCAATTAGCCCCTCAAGTGGCACACACAAAGGGAAGACTCAACAGGCACCAGAGCCCACTGGGGTGGATCCCACTCAGTGGGGTAAGCCGCCCGCACAGCAGCCCATAAGCTATGGATGTGGCCAAACCCCACAGCCAGTGAGCCTGAGGGCCAATGCCACCCACTCACGGGACAATAGCAATCAAGGCTCAACTATCACAGGAGGGCACACACAAGGGACAGTCCTGGAGCACCCAGAGCAGGTGAGCAGGGAGACTGTGTCAGGGCACCACAGGACACCTACTGTATTTCTCCGAAAATAAGACATAACTAGAAAGTAAGCCCTAGTTTGATTTTTCAGGATGCTTGTAATATAAGTCCTACCCCAAAAATAAGCCCCAGTTAAGATCGTCAGCCAGATGGACACATTTAGTACGTCCATTGCAACACACAAAGGACGTACTGAATTATAAAATAATAATGTTAATATATAATTAAATATAAATAAATAATATTATTGACATTAATACTTAAAATAAATTATAATTAAGTATTTGTAAATACCCAAGTGGGCACCTTTGGACGAGAGATAAATGCCTATGTAAACAGATGAACTCCAGACTTATTGCTGAATGACCAACAGGAAGACAGACACAATGCACGAATAACATGTGCACATGTGACGGACGTGGTTGTGTCTAATATGAATTTTCATAATTCAATATGTCATGTGTTGTAACGGACGTACTTAATGCACTTGTGTGAAATAAAGAAACGTTTTCTGAATTTTGGTGCCTGCAATTTTTCATCGCTTTTGTGTGGACCATCATTCTTAACTGTCATCATTTTTGTTGCCACTCCTGTCTTGTAAGTCTTCAATTAACACTTGATTTAATGGTAGATTTAAAGGGAATCATATTTTGACCCCCAGACAAGATGGGTGCAAAAAGAAAGAGCTATTCCGTCGAGTACAAGAAAGGAATCGTGGAGGACTCCTGGGGCAAGAATCTTATGGCTTTCTGCAAAGAGAAGAAGTTGGATTTCCGAATGGTCCGAAAATGGTGAGCAAATACGATAACCTCAGTCAACAGGTGGACGAGGGAAATGCTAAGAAGCGCAAGTGTGGGTCAGGTTGGCAACTATTTCCTGAGCTGGAAGACATCATCTGTGACTGGATAGCTGACAGGAGAGCAAAGGCTTTGGTTGTGTGCAGGGCTGATATTCAAGCATTTGCCCTTGAAATGGCATCACAGTTAGAAATATCCCCAGAAGAATTCAAAGCACCACAGCACTGGCTGGATGGCTTCCTTCAGCGATATGAACTGTATCTAAGTTCGACAACACTGTTCAAACTGGAAGATACTGAAGTTATTATATGTACACTTGCATTTGTTGATGGCATCAACTTTTCTAAATACCGACTCTCCAACATGATTGCTATGGATGAAATTGCAGTGTTTATGGGCCAAGGATCTCAAACGGCAATTGAGCAGAGGGGTGCCTCGTCAAACCACATTCCCTCCATTGGTTACGAAAGTGCACGTGTTACCTGTATTTTGGCAGTTCGTCTGGATGGAAAGAAAGCCCCACGTCCAATCATCACTAAGGGCAAGAAAGAATGTGTTTCAGGCATTTATGTTCTTGAAACTGAAAAAGCCTGGTGCACACAAGCAATTACAAGGAAGTGGGTCAATTTCATGCTGCCACTTGTTTTGCGAGGTGGCCAAAGAAGTCTGCTAGTCTGGGATTCAATCAGCACTCATCACGCTAAAGACACTAAGAACTTCCTTGTAGAGAGAATAGTTCAAATAATGATTCCACAGGAATGACTGCCTATCTCTAGATTCTTGATATTGCAAGAAACAAGCCAATCAAGGACAGTTTACGCATGGAAATCAATGACTACATTGAAAATAGAATGGAGAGAAATCATTATGGAAACTATGAAGCCTAGCCTGCAAGAGGTCATGACATAGGTGAAGAATTCATGGGATAAAATCACTGACAGCAGTGTTGCCAATGCACTATGAGCTACATGGACAAGAAGTGCTCGTTTAAGGAGAGCTCTATCACTGGACATGAGAGATTGGGGCCAATGGTTCTACAGGAAATGGAGTCGCAAGAAATTCAAGCTGGAATTCGGGGTTTGGAGAGTTATGACGATGTTCCAGAAGAAGATGACATGACTGTATTTGAATAAATGTAGATTTTTGTACATGAATAAATGAATAGATGTAGATTGTTGTACATGACAAAATAAGACATCCCCTGAAAATAATGAGTCTTTTGGAGCAAAACTTAATATAAGACCTTGTCTTATTTTCAGGGAAATGTGATACTACATAAGGCCACCCGGTTAAGACTGGGAGACATAGCAGACCTACCTAATACATAGAAACAAACACAGAGAGGCAGCCAAAATGAGGAAACAAAGAAATACAGCCCAAATGAAAGAACAGGAGAGAACTCCAGAAAAAAAACTAAACAAAATGGAGGCAAACAGCCTACCAGATAAAGAGTTCAAAACACTGGTTATAATGATGCTCAAGGAAGTTAGTGAGAACGTCCAAAAAGCAATAGCAAGCATAAAAAAGGACATAGAAACCATAAAAAAGAACCAGTCAGAAATGAAGAATACAATAACTGAAATGAAGAATGCACTAGAAGGAATCAACAGCTGACTAGATGAAGCAGAGAATCAAGTCAGCTATTTGGAAGACAAGGTAACACAAAACACCCAATCGGAACAGCAAAAAGAAAAAAGAATCCAAACAAATGAGGACAGTTTAAGAGAACTCTGAGACAACATCAAGCATAACAACATTCATATCACAGGGGTACCAGAAGAAGAGAGCAAGGGATTGAGAATCTATTTGAAGAAATAATGACTGAAAACTTCCCTGACCTGGCAAAGGAAACAGACATAGAAGTCCAGGAAGTGCAGAGTCCCAAACAGGATGAACCCAAAAAGGCCCACACCAATACACATTATAATTAGAACAGCAAAGGTTAAAGACAAAGAGAGAATCCTAAAAGCAGCAAGAGAAAGGCAACTAGTAACTTATAAGGGAGCTTCCATAAGATTGCCAGCTGATTTCTCAACAGAAACTGCAGAGCAGAAGAGAATGGCAGGAAATATTCAAAGTGATGAAAAGTAAACTACAACCAAGGTTACTCTACCCAGCAAAGCTATCATTTAAAATGGAAGGACACATAAAGAGCTTCCCAGACAAGAAAAAGCTAAAGGAGTTCATCACCACCAAACCAGTATTACAATGATTGTTAGAATGGCTTCTTTAAGATGGAAAAAAAAATTCAAAATTAGGAATAATAAAATGGAAATAACTACATATCTATCAACAATTACTTTTTTTTAACTTTCATTTATTTTAAGTATATTTTTCCAGGACCCATCAGCTCCAAGTCAAGTAGTAGCTCCAATCTAGCTGTGGAAGGTGTAGCTCACAGTGGCCCATGCGGGAATCGAACTGGCAACCCTGGTGTTACAAGCATCATGCTCTAACCAACTGAGCTAACTGGCCACCCCCAACAATTATTTTCAATGTAGTGAATTAAATGCTCCAATCAAAAGATATAGGAGGGCTGAATGGATAAGAAGACAAGACCCTTACATATGCTGCCTACAAGAGACTCACTTCAGATTGAAAGACGCACACAGAGAGAAAGTAAAGGGATGGAAAAAGATATTTCATGAAAATGAAAACCGAAAAAATCTGGGGTAGCAATACTTATACCAGACAAAATAGACTTTAAAACAAAGGCTATAACAAGAGACAATGAAGGACCCAACAATCCCACTTCCTGGTATTTATCTGAAGAAACACAAAATATTACTTTTGAAGGGACCATGTGCATCCATGTTCTTTGCAGTATTGTTTATAATGGCCAAGACGTGGAGGCAGCCTGGGTGTCTGTTGATGGATGAATGGATAAAGAGGAAGTGGTACATACATACAATGGAATATTGCTCGGCCAGGGAAGGGAATGAGTTCTTGCCATCTGAGGCGGAATGGGTGGACCTGGAGGGTGTTGTGCTGAGGGCAGTATGTTAAACAGAGACAGATGCAATGTGATTTCACTTATATGTGGAATCTAAAGAACAAAATAAACAAACAAAACAGAAACAGACTCATAGATACAGAGAACATATTGATGGTTGCCAGATGGGATGGGAGTTGGGAGTGTGGGTGAAAAAAGAGGAAAGGATTAAGAAGTACAAATTGGTTGTTACAAAGTAGTCATGGGGATGTAGGGTACAGCATAAGGAATATAGTCAATAAAATTTGCTAAGACGTCCATCCCTCCCCCATCGCACTGAGACACACATCGCTGTGTGGACTGAGCCATGGCATGAAGCCACACCCCCAATGTGCTCCTGAAAAAAAGCGCGAACTGTCCTCCCTGGAAAGAAGACAAAGAAAGACAATTACTGGCAACAGGAGGTGGCTTTTCAGGCCTCCGTGTCCAAACGCAATGGACAGGCCCTTGGCAATGGGCTCCAGTTGAAGTACCCGGAATCCCCTGCTTAAAACACTGGCACAGTCCTTTAGAACACCTCAAACCCCAGCTTGAGAAGGAAAAATGTTGTTTTAAAAAATCAAATGGGCACTGCTGTCAAGTGAAACAACAAAAGCAGCCCTGCCACGTTCTCCAAAGCCATACAATGTACACCAAGAATGAACCCCAACGTAAACTATGGAATCTGGGTGGCTATGATGCGTCAGTGCAGGTTCATCTATTGTCCCAATGCACCACTCTGGTGCGGATGTTTATAATGGGGGAGGTTGTTGGGGGAGGGGGAGGGAGGCAGGAGATACATGGGAAACCTCTGTACCTTCTTTTCAATTTTTCTGTGAATCTATAACTTCTCTAATATAATAAATAAACAGTCCTGCCACTTCACGACACACTCTTGAGTTTGGGGGCATCAAGAGGTAGTAGGCAGGTATGTATTATTTAGCCTCCAGAGCGCTTTCGCCCTTATTCTGGAACCGCAGCTCCCCTCTAGAAGACGCTTCCACTCCACCCAACCAAGAGAGCTCCCACCCTCCTCAACCTCTGTGCTCCTGACCAGAGGGGATCGGCTCTGGAAGAAGCCCTGACTCGACTTGAGACGGTCATAGGATCCCAGCACCCTGGCCTCAGGGGACTGGCCTAGAACTGGGCTTCTCACTCACGATGGGTCAATCAGAGCCCTTCCCTGTAGGATTAGGGCAGAAAAAATGAATCTCCATCCCTCTTTGGTCAGGAAGTTGAGCTCTGTGAGAAAAGAAGTGTCAGCAACCACGTTTCCCAGCATGGGGACAAAGCCAGCCTGAAAGACTGAAGCCAACAGACAAATAAAGCTAAGATTTGGTGGCGAGAGAAAGAGAGAGAGAGAGAGAGAGAGAGAGAGAGAGAGTTCTTGCAGCATTCAAGACTCCATTGAATGCTGGGCCCCTCCCCTCACCATCGTCATTTGAGCCAAAACATCCCCTTTTTTGCTCAGACTAGTTTTAATTTGATTCGTGTGGCATGCAGCTGCCAAACAACACATGTCTGAGAGGGGCTACTGTGCACCGGGGCTCCCTCAGGTGGACCCAAGATGCAGCACCACGTGGGTGGGGCTCAGAGGAAAGAAAATAAAGGGTATGTTTTCTGCTTTGATACTACGGGAAGGAGGAAAGGACCTGTATTCGTTGTGTTTCTGCAGCACTAAAGCTTCATGATTAACTCCAAAACTCAGTCTTAAAACAAGCACCTATCTTTTGTACACTAGGTGTGACGCCCTCATTCTCCTGAGGTGGATTGGATTATTGTTCCCAATCCTTCACTCCCTTTTCTGTAATAGAAACACATGCCCTTTGCCATGTGACCCTCCAGCACCTCGAGAGATAGCCTATTTGCCCCAACCATTGACCTTGGATTCGATCATATGACTTGCCTTGGGCTGTGGAATGCGAGCGAACATGAAGTGGACAGAGACTCTAAATGTGCTTGTGTGGTATGGTGCTTGTGCTGTCACTGCCCCACGGGGAGCAGGCCCTGGGTAGATGCCCGTCCCATAATAGAGACATGTGGAGCAGACCTCTACCTGGAGACAAGCCCGCCCAAGCCCAGAAGAACCACAGCTGACCCACAGGCACATGCCAGAAAAGCAAATGCTTGTTGCTGTATGCCGGCGACTGTGGGGTTGTTTGTTACACAGCATTATTTCAGCAGACACCTGACTGATACAGGAAGTAAGCGATGGAGGAAGTACTCACTACACAACAGGCAGTGGGCTAGATGCTGAGCACGTGTTTTCTTATTTAAGCCCCGCAATAACCCTGTGAGGCAGACCTTATTATCCCCATTTCACAGATAAGGCAACTGAAACTTATGGAGGTTTTTTCCCCCAGTTTAACATCACAGATAATGACAGGATCTGATTTTGACACCTACAGACCCATTACATTGTGACACAGTCCTCTCATAATGCATGTACATTTTTTTGAGTTAGAAAAAAAAATGTTTAAAAGGGTCCCTGCCCTGATGGTTGGACATCTGTTATCACAGAGCCATTATGGTACAAATACAGTGGAGCTCAGTGGGGGCTGCAGCTGTCAGCCAGAGGGAGAGAAAGTTCCTTCTAGCTCTTGCCAGGCTGAGGCAAGAGGCCTGATGTGCAGGTTCAAGGTGTGGAAAGGGTCATGTGTACCCCCCTGTTGACATTCAGTGATGTCCTGGCAGATACCAACGATGGCCTGTCGAGGTGCCATCTTCCCCCTCCCGCTTAATAACACATCAGTTTCATGCAGGTGACAAAGTGCCCAGCTCAGGAGATGAACCATGATCAATTAGTCCAAACTCGTCATGCACTCTTATTTCCCTTTGCCAGGTACTAGGGCCAGGTGTGGACATTTGACCCCATTCTGGAAAATATGTTGCTCAGGGAAGTCTCCAGTTACCTCTGGAAAAGCTATTTCTCCCCAAACAAGAGAGAGATACCCTCTCCCTTACTGCTGACGAGGACGCGATGCTCGAAGCTGAGGCAACCATACTTCAATCATGATAGGAGACATCACCTAACACACTGAGAATGACAGAGCAGAAGGAAAGACCTGGGTCCAAGACAATATCACTGAATTGTTGAAACAGCCCTGTAACTACCTCATTTCCTGTTACGCAAACAATTCATCTTTTTACGCGTTAAGCCACCGAAGCTGTGTTTTCTATTCCTAGCAGCCATACACATCTGGTTTAGTTACCTATGGCTGCATAAAATTACCACAGACTTAACCATTTCAAATGATAAACATTTGTTATCTCACTGTTTCTGGAAGCCAGGAATCTGGGCACCACAGAGCTGAGTTTACGCTGCAGGATATGTCGAGAGACAGCAGTCAAGGTGTCTGCTGGGCGTGGGGTCTCACCGGAAAGGGCTCTGGTTGTGACAGGATTTGGTTCCTTGCTGGCTGTTGGCTGGAAGCCCCCCTCAGTTCCCTGCCGTGTGGGCCTCTCTCTAGGGCAGCTCGCAGCACAGCAGCCAGCTTCATCAGAGCCAGCAAGAGAGAGAGGCCACGAGCATCACAGAGGTCAGAACGTCTGTAATCTAGTCACATAATCTAGTCACAGACAACCCTTCACCTTTGTCACAGCCCATTGCTTAGAAGCAAGTCACAGTTCCTGCCCACTCACAGGGAAGGAATTAGACACAGGCCTGATTCCCGGGACGTGGCAATTACTAGTGCCATCCTACCGCCTGCCCCTCACTCATCCTTATTGGTACATCCGTCCATCAAATTCAAAGGAAAATCCTCCCCACCCACCTTGCCTGGATCCTGAGTTAAACAACCCAACTCCTAAAAGATACCCTTGAGGCACATGGGAAATTTGGAGTATAAACTACATATTAGATGATATGGAGAAAATCGTGTTATTTTGTTGTTGTTGTTAGGTGTGCTAACAGCATTGTGATTAGGTAAGAAAATGACCATTTTTCGGGAAATACATAATAAAGTATGTTGGGATGAAATGCCATGATATGTGAGATTTGCTTTCAAGTATTTCAGCTGGGAAAAGGTAAAAACAGAGAAGACAGAACAAATGTGGCCAAAAACATGGTAATTGCTGAATCTGAGTGATGAATATATGAGTATTCATTATACTCTCAACTTTTGAGTATGTTCAAATTTTTTATAATGATGTTTTGTAAATCTGGCTAGCCTTTTACGACCTCCATAAAGCCAAGAACTCCAAATGAAACATAGGGGAGGGAGCGAACGTGTGTTGAGAACACAAGGGTGGCTCTGAGCTGACGACAGAGTTGTCCTGGAATGAGACAGTGGTCCCTCCCTGCCTCCCTGTCCATCCTGCTGCTCTCCTACACATAGGCTCTACCCCTGCCATCCCAAACCACACCTGGGTCCCCAAACAGACCTCGCTCCTCATGGCCCCACCCCAAGCTTTTGCATTTTCTGAACCTTTGCCTGGGGATTTTGTCCGACACCTTCCTCAATGTCATCTGTCTGGTCTACCTCCAAAATGCAATTTAAGGACCAAATCTTCAGTGAGGTTGTCCCCGACCCACTATGTAGAATGGACCCTCCGTCTCTAGAGCTCCCACTGTGCCTCACGCAGAAGATTATCATCGTATGTATCACGATGTATTACAATGATTTATCTTCACATCTGATTCCCTCACCAGGATAAGAGATTCTTGAGGGAAAAAAAAGAAAAAGGTTTCTCATTCATTTCAAGATCCACAGCGATTAACACAGAGCTTGGCACATGGTAAGTGCTAAATACGTGTTTGTTGAGTAAATAGATGAATAAGTAAGTGAATGAAAAAAGGTAGCACCTTGCAACAATATCTATACACTCAGTTTCACTCTATTGATGGGATGGAGATGAGTTTTGGAAGAGCTTCAGCTTACTAAGTCATTTCTCCAACCCAGCGATGCCCTCGTCCCCCAGCTGAGTCTCCCTTGGTCTGACTAAGGGATCATTGCAAATCCCAGTACAGAAGAGACTCCAGGACACAGAAATTAAGACAAAGCACCAAGTGTAATTCCATCGTATGGCTCAGAAAGAACCACCAAAAACAATGCCTAAAGAGAAGCTTCAGAAATTGTCTTAGAATTGTCTTAGGCAGGATGGCTCTGTTGGCAGCTGCCAGTGTATGCAGGAGGCACTCAGAACAACAGGGCTATGTGACAGGAAGGCAGATTTGGGCTCAATACCAAGAATTTTCTTTAAAAGTTTGAGTTGTACACTAGTGGAACAGGCTACCTCATAGACTCAGGAGTTCCCCATCATCCAAAAAGTTAACAGTTGTTAATATTACTGAGTACCCACTGGTCCACGTGTTGGGTTACGACAGGATGCAACATAGAAAGGTAACTACCCCTCGGAGGTGATCTCCTGTATAAACCAAGGCAAAGCTGGGGATTCCAAGAACGCTGCAGGGGTCCTCTCTCTAGACTCCCAAACATTGGACCAGAGGACTTCCAAATACAAGAGCTGCTTCTCATATCCTGGTGATCCTTGCCCAGTTAATTTCAGGTAGGGCTAGTGGCTTCTAGGGATCTCCTGAGAGAGAGACTGGAGAAGATACTAGAAATCCAGTACCAACAGTGGATAACTTAAGTCAACTTACATCTCAACAAAACTGGGGAAGCGGAGGAACGTAAATCTGAACCTTTGTTCATCCTACTTCCTGTGCACTTAGGTCCCTTTCCTGGCTTAGGTGCCCCAGCCCCACGTAATTCTCCAAACAAGCATCACCCCCCTATCAAAGCATTCCTGACCCTCCTTACATTTAACCTGTACAGAGGTCAGTAATAATGATAAAAACAATGAACACTTGAGCACTTACTATAATCAGGCACTCTGCTATGCGTTTGTCATTTAATCCTCTCATCCACTCTTGACTAGGCACTACTATCCCCATTTTACAGATCAGGAAACTGAGGCTAAGCATCTTGCCCAAAGAGCAGGGCCCAGATTCAAACCCAGAGCCCACAACCTTGCCCACTCTCTGCATATTAACACTTCATCACCTGACCTGTTTGTTGCTTTGTACCCCACCAGACTCTGAGCTCCCCAGGGCTGGGACCTTGTCGGATCTGTTGCTCTGTCTCTGCATGTTTGTGCTTCCAATGCCTGGCTCAACGCCTGGCGCATGGTGGGCCTCACAAAGGCTTGGGGAATGAATGAACAAATGAATGAATAAATGAATGAATGTATGCCTCAACCTCACACTGGTAGCCACCGGTCACAGTGATCAGAAAATCTGCAGTCCCTTTGACAGTGGTTATTAACAAAGAATCTCAGTGTGGGATAATGAAAGTGACAGTGTGTGCCGTCTGGCCACACAGCCTCCCTCTGTCTCCGTGCCTGCACGTCTCAGTGAACAGATAACTCACGCTGAGATTTACTTAAAAGGCATTTAACTCAACTCACACGTCTGCCGACCAAGCCTATTTACTTGCAGTAATCTATTCCTTGCATTACCATTTTGATTTTCAGCACGGAGACAGGGTGGTAGCTTGGTAGGATTTTTTTTTTCCCCTTGCCAGTTGAGTTACTGACTGCTTTTGTGGAATAAATTGCTATAAATTGAGTTACCAGCACTCTAAAAATGGGGAAATATATTCTTGATGCTATATGGGCAGCTGACAACTTTGTGGAAATACACAAACTGTGTGTCCCAGTTGATGCGGATGGTGATGAGCTGTGATGGATGATGGGAGAATGGGGGCCACGGTGGTGGAGACACACACTGCACACTCTTCCTCCGACTGCAATGGGTTCAGCCTCCTAGAAGGGAGGCCTAGAGGTGGAACGTTAGGAAGACCACAGCTATGAGGACAAACAAGGGGGCTGATAAACCAGCTTGGGAAATCCAATAAAACCAGTCCAGTAAAGAGGGTTCTGGGGACACTGTCGGTGCCCCACCTTTATCCCCTCACACGGCTCTTCCTGTCCTGTGTGCCCATCTTCCAGCTTCTAGGCACTTTGCTTGTAAAGGCCGCATCTGCAAACTCTCTTTGGAAGCCTGCCTTGGGCTACTGGAGTGGCTTTGCAGCTCTGAGGCCCCGTGGGGCAGCTCTTAGCCAAAGACCGTCTGATGTGAGAATATGAAAGCCCAGTGACCTTGCTCCCAGTGGAGACGAGTGGGGACAAGCTCTGAAGTCTAATAGACACTCCAGAGCTTCCCACGGAATCAAACAGATGTGGGGGCTTCACCTAAAGTCACACGTTTGCTTGGCTTCTTTCCCTTCTCTGTCCCCCTTTCCCAATGTGCTAACGGCAGTAAGAGATGATGTAACAGACGCTGGCTACCCAAAGCCATTTGTACCCCACCGTCCCCTGCCTCCCGCTATATAGAGTGTGGAAAGTGAAGCAGTCACCTATCCAGAGTCCCCTGCAGCCGGGGGAGTCATGCGACACGGCTCTGGCCAAGAAGATGCAGATGGAAGACCCTAGAGAGTGGCTCCCTTCCCAAATAAAAAGACGAAGGCTCTCAGTCAGAAGGAGCTAGGGCCTGGGATGTGGAAGTGATGCTTGGAGAAGCAGCAGCTATCTTGTGACCACGAGAATCAATGCCAAGACTGAGGATGGTAGAACAGAAAAAGCAGGAGAAGCCAAGGTCCCCATGACATGCTTGGGCTCCTGGTCCAGTCCTGAGCTGCCTGCACATGATCAATGTCCCCTTTACCTTTTTAAGCCTCTGTAGCCCGGTGTTCTTGTACTCAATCCTGGCTGACAGGAAGGATGAGGGCTTGCCCCAGAGGGACAGAGGGGAGACTGTGGGTGCTAAGACTGGACGCCTGATGAGACATGAGAAGAGGAGGGCATCAGGACGAAGAGTGAGTATCTTTCCCGAGATAAGGACTAGAGGAACACAAACACATGAGTGGACAGACGCAAATAAACACCATTTTAATACGTTGCTATGGACTGAATTGTGTCCCCTGCCAAATTCATATGTTGAACCCCAGTGTGATGGGATTTGGAGATGGGGCGTTTGGGAGATAACTAGGATCAGATGAGGTCCGGAGGGTGTGGCCCTGGTGACGGGGTAAATGACCTCCTAAGAAGAGGAAGGGACACCAGAGCCCTCTTCCTGCCATCTGAGGACACAGCAAGAAGGCAGCCGTCTGCAAGCCAGGAAGAGCGTTCTCACCAGCAACTGAATCAGCCAGCGCCTCGATCTGGGACTTCCAGATCAGTGAGAAATGAGTACCTGTTCTTTAAGCCACGCAGACTACAGTACTTTGTGGGGCAGCCAAGCAAAGTAATACATAAGTACTGCGTGCTGTGCTCATGAATGGGTTTTTCTATTGTCCCCCCATTGTGCATAAACCCCCAAAATGAGGACAATGGGCCCTCCATACTCTCCCGTCTAAAGGGAGCTGTGACACAGCCATGAAGGAGGAGCTAGGAGAGGACAGAAGCACCTCTGCTCCCCAGTCATTAGCCCTTCCCCCCAAGTCCCTCCAGGCTCCATTAATGCAGAAAAGCTAGACGAATGCAAAGGGACTGGGGAGAGAAGGCGAGAAGGAAGCCTTTGCACTAGAGGGAGAGGACTGCGACTTTTGCTTTCCTGCTACACAGCCTCTCTCTCTCTCTCTCTCTCACACACACACACACACACACACACACACACACACCAGCCAACTGTAAGAAAACCGCCTACAAAGCTGAGGGCTCTGTCTAGGTCTGGGTTCCCCCAGAAGGAGACCTTGAGACAAGGATTCCAGGATGTGATTTACTTGCGAGGTGATCCCAGGAGGCAGCAGAAGGGGAGAGAGACCACGAGCTACAGGAGGGAAGGCAGTGGAAAGGGTATGGTGTTCACGTGATTCCCCTGAGCAACAGGAGATTAATCCTACTGGGGAATGCTGGGGCCAGTGAAGAACAGGAGACCCCCGGCCCATGTCCCTGGAGGGTAAGAGAACTGGGTATTTATCCACCAACACTCATCAGTCATTGGTCCAGGGCTGAGGCTGGGTGTTGACTCTGCCCTTCTGGCTGCCACTCCTGCTGAAGGAATCATAGAAAGCTGTGGGGCAGAGATGCAGTTGCTGCCCTCGAAGTCAGCCCATGAGCATCAGGGCCAAGGACGTGGGTGCGGCACCCCAGCACCTGCTCCAGGCTGCCGGAGACAAAGGGAACTGGGTCTATGTGAACGCCACAGACTTTCTGACCTTCCCGCTAGGTCTAACTGAACAGGGAAGAAAAGCTTTGGAGGGGCTCCTGGAGAAGCAGGACGCTGTGAGCTCCACTGCCAGCGATGCGGCTGAGCAGTCAGAGGGCCCCCTTGGGGCTACGGCCACGTCAGAAGGCTGGACAGTGGGGACGTCTCCACAGGGCCCTCCAAGGAACGGGGTAACCTGTACTCTCAGCCTTCCCTATCCCCCTGCCCGTACAGGTTCCTGGGACCACAAGTCAAGCCTGACCTGGAGAGAGGGAGACCGGCACTAAGTGGAACATGGATTTGAGGTTCTCAGCTGCAAATAACCAACGAGCTATAGGACCTGCCTGCCATGTTGTTGGAGGGATACGGTAGCACATACTGTGTCCCACCTGGCTGAGAAGGTCCATAGGTCAACCAGCTACTGAGTACCAGACACAGAGCCAGGCGCTGGTCACCGGTGAGGTCATTTTGTCCTCTCAACAACAGTACGAGGAAGGTATCAGTGGCCCTGCCATGCCGCTGAGACACGTGAGGCTCAGAGAAGTCCCCTGGTAACTCAGGACACACAGGCAATACGTAGCAGCATCTGAATTCCAACCCAGGCAGGTCTGCCTGGCTTTCAGACTACTTTTGGATGCCTTCTTCACTGATGGGTAGGCAGATAAACGAATCATGGCATAGCCACACAACAGAATACTACTCAGTAATAAAAAAGAACTGCTGATACATGACAGGACATGGGTGAATCTCACAAACATTATGCTCAGTGAAGGAGCCAGACACAAAAGACCACATGCTCTAGGATTCCATTTATATGAAATTCTAGAAAAGGCAAAATACAGTGACAGGAAGCAGATCAGTAGTTGCCAAGGACCAGAGATGGGGGAGGCAAGGGGATGTAAGGAACCTTGGGAGGGAGAGGGTGATAGAAATGTTCTATATCATGACTGTGGTAACGGTTACACCTCTCCATGCATTCGTCAAAACTTAGAATTGGCCACTTGGAATGGTCAATCACACTGTATATAAATCAAACCTCAATAAAGCTGGTAAAAATCTTGGACACCTTGAGTTTGAGGTGCCAATGGAAACATGGTAGAGACAAGTCTGGAGCTCAGAGGAGGTAAATGGGCTGCAGAGAGATTTGAGGGGTCATCAGGAGAGCCACAGCACCACTGGCGAGGGGGTAAGGTTCCCGAGGGAGAGTGTGCAGAGAGCAAGAGGAGGGTGCAACCCTGCAGAACCCCGAAATTGACGGGACGCTGCAAGAGAACCATCAGAGCAATGAAGGGAAAATCAGAAATGGTGTCCCAGAAGTGACCAGAGGGCTATTCTCTCAGTCCTTAACGTTTCCCTGGCTGGGGTGGCCCTGGGAACCACGGTGACGAAGTGGGAGGACGAGTGACACTAATGGAGGCAGCAGAGGTGGATCAGGCAGAAAGGGCCGCAGTCATTCCCGGCACCTGAGCGACTGAGCACAGGTTGGCTGACCCGCACCCTCCCCCTGCCCACTGTATTCACCCAGGTTATCCTCGGTTTCAGACACAGAAACCCAGAAAAACACACTCCACTGAGGACTCAAAACCTCCCCCTTAGGGTGTTAGCAGAACCAAGGGCGCTCTGGCCACATTAAGGCGTGGGCTGGACGGACAGAGGACAGAGCTAGAGAAATAAAAAGAAATGACATGCAAGGTGGCGGAGTGGGAAGAAGGGAGCAGAACTAGAGTAAATATGTAGCTGGAGGGAGCCTTGGAGGTGAATTCTAGACCAATAAAAGCAGTGGCAATGGTGGGTGCTCAGCCCTCACTCGTTTCCTCAGCTACCACTTACAGACCTCATACTGTGGTCTACATACCGGGAGGTCAAGGTCAAACAGGGCAGAGTCCAGCTCTGTGGGAGGCCACAGCCCAAAGCAGGGGACGGCCTTGTCCGGTGGAAATTTCCTCTCCATGCAGCTCAAGAGTAACAGCGTCCTAACTCCCAACCCAGAGTTATTCAAGTACTTGCATGAAACGGGGTGAATACAGATGTTGAGGACCTCAAGCCTATTCAGAGCCCTCTATGGAAAAATAATGCAAAACTGGGTTTAAGAAAAAGGACAAGGGGTCTGTACAGGTGAAAGACCCTGAAGCTTAAGGTTTTTATGGCTTTTATAGCAATTCCTTCTCTGACCACACCAAGTTCAAAAGGGGAAGTACTTCTAAATTGGGCCAGCAGCACCCTCTAGTGGGCACATGGAGGAACGCCTCAAGGAGCCCAGAGCCTCTCTCAGACACACCCAGCGCACATCCTACAGCCAGCCAGGCGGGTCTCCTTCTGCGCCATCAGCTTTCAGGAAATTTCTCGACGGCCTATAGCCCCACCCTCCCAACGCCAGAGTTGTATAATCATGATTAGCGGCTCAGAGATCAGCCTCTGGATACAGTTACTTGTAGTTTGAGTTGAGGCAAGTAACTACCCTTTTGAGTTTCAATTTCCTTTCCTGTAAATAAGATGTATCTAAATACAATTAAGTGTCTATTTCGGAGGGTGGTTCTAAGGATTTAATAAGATGACTCAATGGCAGTGCTTTATACAAAGGGCTTTGATATGTCAGTTATTTTTCAAGGAACATTTATTGACGTTGACATATTTTTCTGCTCCTACATCAACTCTTCTAAGAAATCACCGTTACTATGCACTCAAGAGGCCCCATTTAAACTGTGCAGGGTAGAGGGTGAGGGTGTGTGTGTGTGTACACACCTCATGCACCGCTCTGCAAACCCCCAAAGAGTGATGTGGGAGTTTATTCACCTCCAGAGTCCCCCCAACATGTTCTTGTCTCATGGGCATCACGGGCTTTGGAAAAAATCAGGGTGAATGGATGACTAGAGAGGGCCCCCTACACAGATGCATGATGGGTGTTGCTAAATGAGCATTTTCTTTCTTTTTTACTTCTAGTTATATTTGGACATAATTTCAGATTTAGAAAAAAGTTGCAAGAATAATGCGGACTTCTCGGGCACCCTTCACCCATATTCCCCACATGTGCACGTGTACCCTATCCTTCTCTCTGTCCTCTCTCCACAGAGGCAAGCGCCTGTGTGGCGTCTTCAGAACCATCTGGAGGAAAGTGCAGACATGACGCTCTTTTGCCCCCAAATCTTCAGTGTGTATTTCCTAAAAACAAAGACATTCTTTTACATAACCACAGTCCAATTACCCAAATTGGGCAATTCACGTAAATACAATACTATTGTCTACTGCATGAATTTCATTTAGATTTACCAGTTGTCCCAATGTCATCTGTACAAAAGAAAATCCAGGCTCATGCATTGCATTTAGTTGTTCTGTCTTTTTAGTCTCCATTAATCTAGTCTCCACTAATCGCGCGCACACACACACACACACACACACACACACACCTGCACACACCTCCACGCATACTTCATGACATTTTTTAAGACTTCTGTAGAGAAGTTTTAGGTTTACAATAAAATTGAGAGGGAGGTACAGAGATTTCCATTGACATTTTCAAGAGTACAGGCCAGTCATATTGTAGGATGGCCTTCATTTGGGGTTTGTCTGGTGTTTCCTCATAACTGGATTCAGGTTATGCATCTTTGGTAAGAATACCAAACATGTATGGTGCCACCCATGTAGTGTGTGACCTTGGAAATCTCGCTTGACCTTTCTGAATGTCATGCTCCTCATGTGAAAACGACAGGATGAGACCAACCAGGTACCAAAAGGAGAATAACAGGTGTATCTCAAACCACTAAGCACATGAGCTGTGTCCAGGAACACGTGGGCTGGGCAGTACGGAAAAGTGCCAAGTGCGTCCACCATGTCGATTTCTCTCACACTGGACTTGACCAGGAGATTGCAGCTTTGAGAGTATTTCGAAAGAATAAACTTCAACAAGTTATTCATGTTATTTCAGGAGGTCTGGGTGAAAGGGGCAGTGTTGTTCCATCATCTGGGATCAACCTTAGTCATCTTGTAAATACTGGGAGGTACAGAGAGGGCGGGAGAGAGATGGAAGCACCCAAGTCAGACACAGAACAGAACTCAGGAAGCCAGAGGTAGGAAAAATACACAAGTCCATTCAACCACTCTGGAAAGCCACTTGGCACTATCTGGTAAAACATGCCTGAGACACGCATTACCACTCAAGGAAATTCTCACACAATTGCCCTGGGGACTTGAACGAGACGTGTGCTACTACTTAGAGCACTTTTGTAAATGGATACAATGTAAATGCCCACAGTGATGAAAATGCATAAATAAAATGTGGTCCATTGCCACATTAGACTACTACACAGCTGTGAAACTAAATTACCTGAGTGCACAGGTACCAACATAGATACATAGCAAAGACATAGTAATTCTGTGTGTGCGCGTTTTACAGCTTGTTTCCTGTGTTGGCATTTTACGCCTTCTTTTTTTTTCCTGATCAGTCCAACTAGAGATTTATCAACATTATTGATCTTCTCCAAGTATGACTTTTTAAAAATAACCTATTTGGAATGATTTCAGACTACAAAATAGTACAGAAAGTTCTCATGTACCCTTCATAGTTGCAATTCCCCCTAATGTTTATTATCTCACATTACTGTTGCTCATTTGTTGAATCTGAGAAACCAACACTGGTACACTAAACTCTAGACTTTGCATCTTACTCTGCGGACACCAAGCGAATAATAAGGGAATACCAAGAACAACTCTATACACATCTGTAGGATTGTGACTCTTAGTTTTGTTTTGTATTTGACAAATAAAAAATTGTATAGATTTAAGGTGTTCAGCATGTTTTGATATATGCATACATTGGGAAATGATCAATCAAACTCATTTCCACATGTATCACCTCCCATATGTTACCCTTTGATCGTTATTCCTTTGCCTTCACTCCCCCAGCCTCTGATAAGTACTCTACTCTCTGTTACTATAAATTTGAGGGTTTTATTTTTTGTTTTTGTGGCCTTCTTTAGATTCTTCATGAGATCATGAGATGTCTGTCTTTCTGTGTGTGGCTTATTTCACTTAGCATGATGTCCTTTTTTATGGCTGAATGATATTCCATTATAGTATAGATACACCACGTCTACTTTATCCATTCATTTGTCAACAGACACTCAGGCTGTTTCCATGTTTTGACTATCGTGAACAATGCTGCAATGAACAAGGGCATGCAGATATCTCTTCAAGATACTAATTCCATTTCCTTTGTATAAATACCCACGAGTGGGATTGCTGGATTATATGTTTGCTCTATTTTTAATTTTTTGAGGAACCTCCATACTGCTTTCCATAGCAGCTGCACCAATTTACATTCCCACCAGCAGTGGAACGTTTATCTTTTGACTTGTTTATCATAGCTGTTCTAACAGGTGTGAGGTGGCATCTCATTGTGGTTTGATTTGCATTTCCCTGATGATTAGTGATATTGACCACCTTTTCATATACCTGTTCTCTATTTGTATGTCTTTTTTGGAAAACTGCCTATTGAGGTCCTTCACCCATTGTTTTTTTTTTAATCAGACTTTTTTCTGCTACTGAGTTGTATGAGTTCTTTATATATTTTGAATATCAATCCCTTATCAGACATGTGGTGTGCAAATATTTTCTCCAATTTGGTAGGTTGCTTTTTCATTTTGTTGACTGCTTCCTTTGCTGTGCTTAAGTTTTTTAATTTTGTGTAATCCCACTTTTTTTGTTGTTTGTTTGTTTTTACTTTGGTTGCCTGAGCTTTTGGTGTCATGTCTAAAAAATAAAAAATTGAAATCCTTCCCAGGACAAATGTTAAGGAGGTTTCCCCTGTTTTCTTCTAGGAGTTTTATGGTTACGAGTCTTACAGTTGAGTCTTTAATGTATTTTAAGTTCATTTTTGTGTATGATGCAAGAGAAAGGACACATTCTTTGGGTTCCAAGGCCCTACTTGGTCTGCTTTGTTCTCCCCAACTCTCGATGTCTTCTTACATTTGTTTGTATCGGATGTCCAGAGTTTTTTAGTTGTACTTAGCAGGAGGAATAGGGGAAAGTGTATCTACTCCACCTTCCCAGAACCAGAAGACTTCTTGAGTTTCTTTTATGTTCTATCTTTCACATCTCTGTTTAGCATCCTTCATCTTCTCTGTACCTTCTTCAACATATGGAATATAATTCTGTTTTTAATATCCATCAGCTCTGTCTTTTCTGGGTCTGTTTATATTGAGTGATTTTTCTCCTTGTTATGGGTCATATTTTCTGGCTTCTTTCTAGGTATGTCTGGTAATTTTTATTGAATGCCAGACATTGTAAGATTACCATGTCGGGCACTGGATATTTTGTATTCCTATAGATAGTTTCCCACTTTGTTCTAGGATACAATTAAGTTACTTGGAAACAATTTGATCCTTTCAAAGCTTATGTTTAAGCTTTGTTAGGTGGGATCAGAGCAGCCTTCTGGGGCTAATGTTCCCCCAATAATGAGTGCTCTAGTAAATATCCTGTGAATTACAAGATTTTTCCATTCTGGCTAACGGCAACCCAAACTGTTCCCATTCCTGCATGAGCTGCAGAGAACATTCTCTCTAATTCTTTGAGCCGTTCTATGCCTGGCTTTAGGTAGTTCCTTTGCACACAGGAGCTGATCAGTCCTCAGCTGAAGACTCGAGGGGGACTCTGTAGGGCCCCCCAGAGCTCACTCTCTGAGCAGTGCTCTCCTCTTCTGTACTCTGCCTGAGAATTCCAGCCACCTTGACCTACCAAAGTCCCAGCTCCATCTCCTCAACTCAAGGAGACCACCAGGTTCCACCTGGGTTGCCCTTCCTTACACTGCAGTCTGGAAACTTCAGGCAGGAAGTGGAGATAATTGTAAGGCTCATATTGTCTCCCATATCTCGGAGATCACTGCCCTGGGCTGCCTGATGTCCAGTGTCTACAATCCCTTGTTTCATATATTTTTCCTAGATTTTTTTAATTGTTAAAGGCGGCAGAACAAATCTGGTTCCTATTATTTCAACTTGGCGAGAAGCGAAGTCTCTCAAAGATGTAATTTTGAATGACAAACACCAGTTGTTACCAACGGGTACATCTGGTTCTATACCACTTATGTAGCTTTGTAAAACAGTGCTAGTACAGTGCAATATAACATAACACCCTATATTATTAACGGATAATAATAGCTAACACACAAAGCATCTTCCAGGTATTGGGCACTGCTGTGTAAGTGCTTTGCTTGCCTTATTTTTATTTTGAGAAGACAAAGTCTGGGGCTCAGAGATGTCTAGTAACTTGCTTAAGGTCACACAGCTAGACAGGAACAGCGTTAGACTTTAACGTAGGAAGTACGGCTCCTGAGTTAATGCCCTTAACCATTCAGTGGCTCTGCCTGTCATGCATATCTGTGATCAGGACAAGGACAGGAAGGACACAGGCCAATTTCAATTCCTCTGAGAAGAAGAGGGGCAGGAGCTATGGGTGCGGGGGATAGGGAGGGGGCTAAGCTGTGTTCACTTTTCTCTCCTAAAATAATAATAATAATAATAAATAAAATGTAAAAACTGAAGCCATTGTAAGTAGAATAATGTTCACATTCATTCAGTCCTGGAGGTGGGTAAATGGATATTTGTACTTTGAAATATAATTTTAAAATATTTTCTTGTGGGGGGAAAAAAGGAAAGACAAAATGAAGGGTCACTACCACAGGCTAGAAACGCGCAGTGGGAAGAGAAAGGCAGGCAGGTCAGGAGGAAAAGGCAGGGGCTGGCCCCGGCCCTTCCAGACTATACTAATTCTCCAAGTGGCCCCACCTCCCCCAGCACTCCCAGAAACTGGCCCCACAGACACACCACTGCTTGTCCTTCTGAGGTTATGATGCAGCCTGAGCCTCCTTTCACCTGGCTGTCCCCACCAGGAATGGCCTCTCATCCTACCCCATGGGCAAGGACCAGCTCAAAGGCTTCCTCTTTCCTGCAGCCTGGGGACTAGAGAGCGCCTCCGGGGTCCAAAGAGCAGAGGAGAAACCCGCCAGGTTACACAAAAGGGGAAAGGGGGATTCTGGGCTCACGTGCTAAAGCATGCCAGGGGCAGGGGATGGCTTGGGCCACACACTGAGCATCCTCGAGCCTCTCTGTGTCTTTCCCATTTTCTCAGATAAGCTCCTGCCCACAGTGGAAGGCATGGCTGTCGGCAGCCCCTGGTTCATATCCTCACAGTTGGGATGAGAGACACAAAGGACCTCTTGCCTTCATCTGAAGTTTTAAAACAGCCGCAGGAAAGCTCAGGCAGAGGTGTTATGATTACCACCGCTGGAGTTCTGTGCCCACTCCTGAAGTCCGGGCAGGGGTGTCAGCACAGAAGATGAGGCAGCCCGAGCGAACCAAACCCATCACCACCACACCCTCTATAACTCTCCCAAGCAGTTTCCATCTCTGTCTCCTAAGTCCCAAGAAAAACGGTTTGTCCCATTTTTCATTCAACATCATCTAACCCAAAGGATTCACTGAATACCTACCACATGCCCAGAAGGACAAAGACGACTTAGACCCCAACCTCATGGAATAGGGAAATGAGGTGTGTAAAAGGATTGTTGCAACGCAAGGTGGGACGTCAGTAATAGAAGCATGTTATCAAGTGTGTGGGAACCCCAGAGGGCGACTTAGAGACGGAGGATTCGAGCTACATCTTGAAGAGTAAATAGGAGCTTTCTGGGTGCAGAGTTGGCAAAAGTGGTGGAGTGTGGGGGACACACTACAGACAAGGAAATGTGTGTCCAACAGCATGGATGCACGATGGGGCACTGCAAGCTTAGGGGACGGAGAGAAGGTCACTGGCTGGGGCCGGTTTCAAGGGATATGGAGAATCAAGGCTGGAGAGGAATTCGAGGCAGATTAAGAAAGTATTTGACTTTCCATAGTAAAGGGTTCGCTCTTTATGGTGTAGGCAACATGGAGCTGTTAGAATTTCATAAGCGGGAGCATAACCTCATCTCAGCTGTGCTTTATCCTGATAGCTACGGGGGGATAGACTTGGAAGTGGAGAGGGGCCCTGGAGGGCAAGAATCAGCTATGAAGCTGCTGTAATAGCCCAATGAGGTGAGGTCATCTATTGGGGGACATCTTTCCTTTCAATTTTTATCATGGTTTTTACAGACTTCACATTTCCCACAGAACACACACACACACACACACACACACACACACACACACACACAGGATAGTAAGCTCCACAAAAGCAGGCACGCAGAGTATCACTGCCTCACTATAGAGGATTTATTATTTATTATTTGTCTTTCCAGAATAGAATCCTCCATTCTTTTGTGGCACGACACCTGTCCCATTCCAACTTACGGTTCTGCCAGAAACAATCCATCACAAGACTGACTGAGCACATGACCCCAAGCCAGCCAATCAGAGTTCTTCCCTAGAATTTTTTTCCCATGGAGCTGGTGTGGGAAAGCTCTCTTTCCTCTCTGGTCTGGAGGCTTGCAAGGATGTAAGCCTGGGCTACCTGTAGCCATGGGCACTGCCAGCCTGAGAGAACAGAGCTAACGGAGGGATTTAAGTCCCTGGACCTGGTTGTCTAGAGGGCCAGCTTCTCTCTGGCTCGCTGTGCTTTTTTACATGAGGCATAATTTTACTCTTGCCTCTTAAGGTAGTTTTAATTAGGTCCCATCACTCCCAGTCAAAGGGGCGCTGACTCATGTTCGTACCCATCACTGCATCACCCGTCCGGCCTGACACAAAGAAGCTGCTCAAAACATACCTGGAAGGCGCAATGCATGGAAAAAATGGTCTAAAAAGGAAAATGTCCAAATCAAACCCAACTGGATGGGCCACCACCTGCTACTGCCAGGCACCGGGCAGTGTTCCTCGGGTCAGGTGGACCACAGAACCACCCCAGCCCATGGGACAGCCAGTCTTCACACATCTCCGATGGCCTCCTCATCATAGGACAAGGCGTCCTCCTCATGAACCCACTGTGACCAAGTTCCTCTCCAGATCAGGCGACCCAGCGATCCTCCTTTTCCTCTGTCCAAGTTTCAGAAACAAAAGCATCACGACAGGATATTCAATAGAGAATATTTTTCCATCGAGGCTCAGAGGAAGACTTTACAACCATTCGAGGAGCCATGCCGTCCCAGTCCCCACCACCCACCCACTTCTCGCTGAGCTATCTCCCTCCAGGGGATGCCTCATCCGAGAAGCCTCCCCATCACTGTTTTAAAAAACAATCCTCCCCACCTCCACTCCCTCCTGACATTTTTCTCCACCTTTGATCATCCCCTAAGGGGGCATCTATTTATTTATTTTCTGCCTCCCAGGCCAATTAGAATGTAAGCTCCAAGGGAGTCAAAGCCTCGATTTTGTTCACTGTCCCAGTCTCAACACCTAGGACAGTGCCAGACGCATGCTTTCAGTAAATATTTGTTAAATGAATGAATGTATATGCAGTGACACAAGATTGGGAGCAAGTTAATAGAGAGCAGACTGAGGAGCGATCTGGCTTGAGGTCTACAGGAGGTTAAGACGAGCAATAACTTTGTATGTCCATCCTCAGCGGAATAAAGAAAGAATGGGACAAATGGGACTCAGGAGGCTTTCGGGTCCAAACTAGTGGTGCAGTTGGGTGGACAGCTATTGTTCCCACCTACCTAGCTGCCATTCACCCTTCTGACAATAACCCCTGATTTTCCTTGAGTCTACTTTGGAGGATGAACATGTGACCTAATTTAGCCAATCGGCGTATCCCATGCTTTTGCTGTGACTGCTTTCTGTTTGGACACATAAGCCAATTCAGCAAGAAGAGTAACACCATGACCTCTGCCTAAACGAGTGGGAAAAAGAAACTTCTTCTCCAAGGACACTGTTAGTAGTAAAGATAATAAAACCTGGAGCCGTTGGAGTCACCACCTGGAGCCTGAGAATAAAGCCAATTCGGAGGAAAGCACCCTAGAGAGATGTCAAGACCTAGTCCCTCCCTGGATCCAGCCATGCCTGAAGCTACTGGACATTTCAATAATGTCAGCCAATAAATTCTCCTTTTCTGGAGAACCTCTTTGAATTGGGTTCCTGTCACTTAAACTGAAAACATCCTGACTAATACTGAAGAACAAGAGGGAAATACATTCTTAAGCCTCGTAAATAGCTCACAGGGAAGCCTAAAATCAAGCCAGGTATCCCAGAAGCACAACGCCACACCTTTCAGTGAAATTCATTGCCTGTCTTTTTGGTGAGGAGGATGGGGGTCGAAAAAAGAAGGCAAGGATGCTAGTTTTATTTATTATTTGCATTTACATTTGGGGAATAAATTCAACAACTTTGTCTCAAGGGTTTTAACATCTCAGCGTCTCACAGTTGTAAGAGCAGTGATTAAACAGAATCTGATATGCTTCTCAGTGCAGAGGGAGAGAGTATGATATGGTGAAAAGAGCACTGAACCAAGAGTCCACTAATCTGGCTCCCTTCTAATCCTTATCTGATCACTAATTGGCAGTGTGATCCGAGACAAATCATCTTGCTTCTCTTGGTCTCAGTTTCTAAGTCTGTAAAATGATCAGCATGACTCTATCACTTTCAGGCACCTGTTCAATTCTAGAATGGCAAGACCACTAGGACAGGGGTTCCTAACCTTTGATGGGATCTAAACCCCACAAAAACAACCGTGTGTACAAACACATAATTTTGCATAGTCTCATGGGGCTCACAACTCTAGAAGCCAATCTATATCTCTAACTGCTCTGCTGTAAACTAACTAGAACACTCCTGCTTGGATTCCTCTAGTGACGGGGAGCTCACTACGTCACAAGGTAGTCAAATAGACTTGAACTGCTCTAGAAAAATAAGTTCTTCATATTGAACTAAGATCTGTACACTGTAGTTTCTACCCATTCGTGCACTCTCCAGACAAATCAGAAAAACCCCTCTCTCTCCTGTATATGAAATGTCTTCATTTCTCTGGAGACTGTTTCTAACTTTTAAATGCAAATAATTTATGAGGAGAAATGCAGATGATTTGCCATGCAAATTATTTTACAGTGCACTGTTCTAAAGATATGTTCTTCCACCTCAGCCCAAATATGCCAAACACCCAAATGCTGATGCTAATGGTTCCAAATAGGCACCCTTGCTATTGATGTGCTTGTATCCAGGTTTTGCAAAGAGGAGAAATACTGTATAAAAATACCTTGAAGGAAATAGTATGTTTTTGGAAAGAGCATTGCACTAAGAATCAGAAGACTTGGAGTAGCACCTGCCTCCCACTCCAACTAGCTGTGTATCCTTGGGCAAGTCACTTACTCTGAGGCTGTTTCTCATCTGTAAAACGTGACGAAACCTACCTCAGTGGGATGTAGGATGCAGTGAGGATTCAATGATAGAAGGTTCGGAACGCTTGTAGCCCAAGCTAGGCACCGAGCAAATTCTACAAATACTAGTTCCAGCGCTCAGCAAGCTCCGCGGGCCATTCGATGCGCTCGGCACTCTTTCACTAGCGGGATTCCCCTTCGGAGCCCGAGTCTGCGCTCTGGGCTCGACTGAGGCTCCCTGGCCGCTCGCGCTTTTCTCTCCTTCTCCAAGATGGCGGCGATCGGCGGCGCGGAGGCGGGATCCGGGCGAGCCGAGTGAAGGTAGCGGCGAGCGGAGCCCCCACAAGGCCGGGCTGGGCCCCCACCCCGAGGCGGCAGCGGCCCTGCCCCGCCGCCACCCGCCGCCTGGGCCCCGCGACACCGCCGCGGGGGCGCCCCAGGCCCGTCGCGGCCTAGCCCAAGGGCCGAGCCGGGGACTGGAGTAGCGGCTGCAGTCCGCCCCCAGGAAGGGGCTGGAGCGGGCCGAAGGAGGAAGCCAGGCGAGAGCTATTCAAATGGGGAAGGCGGGAAAGCTGCGGGGCCGGGAGGGGGCGTGCGGCCGCCCCGGGGGCCTGCGGGCCGGGGCCGCCCCTCCCCCTGCCCGGGCCGTCTCCGCCCTCGGGGGCGCGGGGAGGCCGCCGGGGACGCGAGAACGCGGGTCCCGGCTGCGGTGCGGATAGGGACCCGGGATGCGGGGTCCCTGGGGCTGTCAAGGCGAAAGGGCCCTGGGGCCGGAGCGGCGGGAGGGCTGGGTCCTCGGCTGGCAGCAGAGGATGCGAGTCGCTTTCTTTTTTTCGCAGAGCTTTGTTGAACTAGCTGTTGCTGCAAAACTGCCGGGAGAATCCCATTGGTTTGCCGTGGGGAACACACAAGTGGTGGTCCTGGGGGCTCTTTGTGTCAATAACCCGGTGTTGTGTGTACTCTCTGCGTGTGACCCAGTTTGAACGTGCCTTCGTAGTGGGGTCTTCTCCTTGAGGGCCCGTTTCCCCCACCGCTGTTACTTGTAGATTCACTTTATTTGATATGAAAAAGGAGAGAAACATCTCATTCTCTTCTCTCTGGTGGTTAAGCTGGAGGCTGATTATCTATCCTCACACCGTAGCAGAATAAATAAAAAACTGAATCCAAAGTCAAGCCTGTTGATTGGAGGAAGCTTGTCAAAATTTGTGTTGCTGGTTTTTTGGAAATGTGTGTTGTCAGCGGATCTGTGCGGTGGTCGTGGTTCCGCTTAATTGCTCTGCAATGAGAGGATTCAGTCCCCATCCCGGGCTCTCGGCAGTTTCCCGAGCTGGCAGGGGCTGTGAGTGCTGCATAGGTAGGTTCTTGGAGGAGGGAGTGGCAAGGATTCGGAGGCGCTCAGTTTTGAGATTGGAGGAAATCCCGACGAACAGGAGAAGATGTCACCGGCTCGTATCCTAGAAGTAACAACAGTAACAACAATTCAGACACTGGCGACAGCAGCTGGACGTGCATCTTCCTTTTTCTGCACTGACTGGCAATTTGAGTTCCTGAAAGGAGTTCTGGAAGAAGAGACCCCGGAATCTTGAACAAGGCTCTCATCCCGGACCAGACCTGGATTTAGGATTTCCCTCACTGCCCGGTGTCCGGGTTCACTTTGTTCACTCTTTCAATACTCATTCCCATTCTGGGATGAAGAAACTTGTTAGTGATTGCTAGGGCTCAGATTACATCCAAAACTCACCTTCTGAAACTTTTTTTTTCAGTATTTATAATTTGGACTTTGAAAAGAAGGCAAGCATGCTAGTTTTATTTATTATTTGCATTTACATTTGGGGAATAAATTCAACAACTTTGTCTCAAGGGTTTTAACATCTCAGCGTCTCACAGTTGTAAGAGCAGTGATTAAACAGAATCTGATATGCTTCTCAGTGCAGAGGGAGAGAGTATGATATGGTGAAAAGAGCACTGAACCAAGAGTCCACTAATCTGGCTCCCTTCTAATCCTTATCTGATCTCTAGTTGGCAGTGTGATCCGAGACAAATCATCTTGCTTCTCTTGGTCTCAGTTTCTAAGTCTGTAAAATGATCAGCATGACTCTATCACTTTCAGGCACCTGTTAAATTCTAGAATGGCAAGACCACTAGGACAGGGGTTCCTAACCTTTGATGGGATCTAAACCCCACAAAAACAACTGTGTGCACAAACACATAATTTTGCATAGTCTCATGGGGCTCACAACTCTAGAAGCCAATCTATATCTCTAACTGCTCTGCTGTAAACTAACTAGAACACTCCTGCCTGGATTCCTCTAGTGACGGGGAGCTCACTACCTCACAAGGTAGTCAAATAGATTTGAACTGCTCTAGAAAAATAAGTTCTTCTTCATATTGAACTAAGATCTGTACACTGTAGTTTCTACCCATTCGTGCACTCTCCAGACAAATCAGAAAAACCCGTCTCTCTCCTGTGTGCGAAATGTCTTCATTTCTCTGGAGACTGTTTCTAACTTTTAAATGCAAATAATTTATGAGGAGAAATGCAGATGATTTGCCATGCAAATTATTTTACAGTGCACTGTTCTAAAGATATGTTCTTCCACCTCAGCCCAAATATGCCAAACACCCAAATGCTGATGCTAATGGTTCCAAATAGGCACCCTTGCTATTGATGTGCTTGTATCCAGGTTTTGCAAAGAGGAGAAATACTGTATAAAAATACCTTGAAGGAAATAGTATGTTTTTGGAAAGAGCATTGCACTAAGAATCAGAAGACTTGGAGTAGCACCTGCCTCCCACTCCAACTAGCTGTGTATCCTTGGGCAAGTCACTTACTCTGAGGCTGTTTCTCATCTGTAAAACGTGACGAAACCTACCTCAGTGGGATGTAGGATGCAGTGAGGATTCAATGACAGAAGGTTCGGAACGCTTCTAGCCCAAGCTAGGCACCGAGCAAATTCTACAAATACTAGTTCCAGCGCTCAGCAAGCTCCGCGGGCCATTCGATGCGCTCGGCACTCTTTCACTAGCGGGATTCCCCTTCGCTAGCCCGAGTCTGCGCTCTGGGCTCGACTGAGGCTCCCTGGCCGCTCGCGCTTTTCTCTCCTTCTCCAAGATGGCGGCGATCGGCGGCGCGGAGGCGGGATCCGGGCGAGCCGAGTGAAGGTAGCGGCGAGCGGAGCCCCCACAAGGCCGGGCTGGGCCCCCACCCCGAGGCGGCAGCGGCCCTGCCCCGCCGCCACCTGCCGCCTGGGCCCCGCGACACCGCCGCGGGGCGCCCCAGGCCCGTCGCGGCCCAGCCCAAGGGCCGAGCCGGGGACTGGAGTAGCGGCTGCAGTCCGCCCCCAGGAAGGGGCTGGAGCGGGCCGAAGGAGGAAGCCAGGCGAGAGCTATTCAAATGGGGAAGGCGGGAAAGCTGCGGGGCCGGGAGGGGCGTGCGGCCGCCCTGGGGCCTGCGGGCCGGGGCCGCCCCTCCCCTGCCTGGGCCGTCTCCGCCCTCGGGGGCGCGGGGAGGCCGCCGGGGACGCGAGAACGCGGGTCCCGGCTGCGGTGCGGATAGGGACCCGGGATGCGGGGTCCCTGGGGCTGTCAAGGCGAAAAGGCCCTGGGGCCGGAGCGGCGGGAGGGCTGGGTCCTCGGCTGGCAGCAGAGGATGCGAGTAGCTTTCTTTTTTTCACAGAGCTTTGTTGAACTAGCTGTTGCTGCAAAACTGCCGGGAGAATCCCATTGGTTTGCCGTGGGGAACACACAAGCGGTGGTCCTGGGGGCTCTTTGTGTCAATAACCCGGTGTTGTGTGTACTCTCTGCGTGTGACCCAGTTTGAACGTGCCTTCGTAGTGGGGTCTTCTCCTTGAGGGCCCGTTTCCCCCACCGCTGTTACTTGTAGATTCACTTTATTTGATATGAAAAAGGAGAGAAACATCTCATTCTCTTCTCTCTGGTGGTTAAGCTGGAGGCTGATTATCTATCCTCACACCGTAGCAGAATAAATAAAAAACTGAATCCAAAGTCAAGCCTGTTGATTGGAGGAAGCTTGTCAAAATTTGTGTTGCTGGTTTTTTGGAAATGTGTGTTGTCAGCGGATCTGTGCGGTGGTCGTGGTTCCGCTTAATTGCTCTGCAATGAGAGGATTCAGTCCCCATCCCGGGCTCTCGGCAGTTTCCAGAGCTGGCAGGGGCTGTGAGTGCTGCATAGGTAGGTTCTTGGAGGAGGGAGTGGCAAGGATTCGGAGGCGCTCAGTTTTGAGATTGGAGGAAATCCCGACGAAAAGGAGAAGATGTCACCGGCTTGTATCCTAGAAGTAACAACAGTAACAACAATTCAGACACTGGCGACAGCAGCTGGACGTGCATCTTCCTTTTTCTGCACTGACTGGCAATTTGAGTTCCTGAAAGGAGTTCTGGAAGAAGAGACCCCGGAATCTTGAACAAGGCTCTCATCCCGGACCAGACCTGGATTTAGGATTTCCCTCACTGCCCGGTGTCCGGGTTCACTTTGTTCACTCTTTCAATACTCATTCCCATTCTGGGATGAAGAAACTTGTTAGTGATTGCTAGGGCTCAGATTACATCCAAAACTCACCTTCTGAAACTTTTTTTTTCAGTATTTATAATTTGGACTTTGAAAATAGCAGAGTACTTGATTGAGGATTTGGGGTATTTACCTAATTACTTTGGTAATCCGGAAAGCTGTGCCTGAACATGACGTATATATTTATCTACAAGAAGAGCAACTCTGCCACCCGTTTTTCACGTCCTGAAGAAAAATCCCAAAAGAGCCATTTAACAATTTGCACATTTCACAAGTACACAGTTTTATGACCACATGTTTTTTACTTCCATAAACAATATTGAATAACGAACTTTTACTTACATTGTAATTTCTTAGCACACTGATGAGAGGAGCAGAACTGTAAAATTATCCCTGCCTCTTTAAGTTTGACAACATTGAATTCTATAAACCAAAATTACAGAATTCAGGAGAATGGGTTTTAACACCTGTTTTTATTTGCCAACAGTTCATGTAATTATGGCCTCTGTTTTCTAATGTGAAAAATCAAAGCTAACATTTTTCATTTTCACTAACCCTCACAACCTGCTGCCTGACCCTGAACTCCGAATTTGTCATGGGTCACATTCGAGACCCAGAAGGAATATCGGGAATCATCTGATCTTACGTAAATGTTGCCCTAACTCTGCCTTTCTTCCATACTGTTGCTTAAGACTTCTTTATCTGGTTTCATCTTCTGTGAGTCAGCAACCAAAACTAACCCCTAGGCTGCAGTAATATCCTGATTTTAAAGAACCTAGAAATTCAGGGTCGGTCAGTAGTTACCCAGCTGTGAGGGACATAGTCCACTGTGTTTTTAATTTTAGTTGTTTAAGCTCGTGGCTGGCCCAGTTTTTTAGTGACTGAGACTTGCCTTCAGGCCACGGTCATTTTTTTCTTGCAGGTTATTTAATCCTATAATTTATGAAATGCTCTTCAGTGTTTTTTACGAAAATTTAAGCAGTAGGAGGCCTAATTCTAATACATGATGCTAACACCAGCATGGGTTTTCTGTGTTGGCCTGTGCCTGTGAGGGTCAGCTCCTAATTTTCTGTTCCCTTGCACAGCTTTTTAAATTCACTGGTTGTTTTTCAAAGCAGTCAGTGTTGACACCATGAGCACTTTTTCGTAGTCCAGTAAGAGGCCATTGTTTTCTTTCTCATACTGTCTTTAGAGGTACTTATTCCTGTTTTAACGGTTAGTTGTTCAACTCTGTTTTATGTTTTGGTGCTACAAAGGGAAGCCCTGGTTATAAGTCTCAGGACCTGCCTCTGCTTCATATAAAAGTGCATATTGGTGTCGACAACGGATGGTGGCCATATTGATGATGTTGAATATTTAAGATTTTTTTCCCATTATTTCTCAAGCATTGTTTGCCAGAATTCATTTGGCCTGGGAAACATTTAACTTCAGGTCTCGAGCTGTGGTATTTCTTGGCATTATCAGCCTATGAAAACTAATGGGATCTATATATTTTTCTAATAAACTTGATATTTCAGTGTCAATGAGATGATACACTATTTTCAAATGAATGGCTGTCATTCCGTATGACATTCTCTCTCCCCTTACCCCTTTTGGAGTTAGTGCCAATTGGGTGGAAAGGGGAAGAGACAGTAATTTGTGTTTGAGAAAGTTTAATGCTTAATACTAAACGTGAGAAACTGGCTACGTTGTGTCTTGCTTCCTTATATTTCTACGTGAGACCTGACCTTATATCCCATTCGTTTCCTATGAAAAGGCCTTTGAGCAAGCAGTTTTCCAGTTTATCTTTAAAATAATTCAGGTCATTTTGTTTCTTTACTTTAGCTTCTCTTACCAAGTCCATTCTTCATTCCACTTCTTAGAGAAGTGGAGAAATGCTTTTTTGTGTTTCTTTCCTTGATCTTCTAAGTCATTCTAGGTGATAACTTCTTTTTTCTGTTTTCAATTTAGGCATATCTATGCGTTGTGCTTTATCTGACTTATACAGTTAAGCCTTTTCATTTCTTGTAAATACAACTCTTGTGAAAGTTTTCCTTGTGAATTAAATTTTTTCTTTTGTTTCACAAAAGTTACACACTTCAGTATTATCCATACCTATGTGAAGGTATTGTCAATGTCTCAGCGAAGTGTTCTTCGGCGTTTCTAAATCCCATTATAGTAATGAAGGTAAAAGAAGATTTAAATAAATGACCAATCAGATCAACTTTTAAGCATCTCACTAAGTGGATGAGAACATTTTCAATATATTTAGTATGTAATATTTAAATTTAACGACTTCATGCAGGACTTGTGACGTTGTCTGTCCCTAATATATTTGAAGAATTTTACCTTCGAGTACAGTTTATGGCTTGCCATCTTCAACGTCAAAGTGGACATATAAACTTGAATGCCAAAAAAAGTAATTTTAACAAATTCAAGGCAATACTTAGAGCATTTAAGTCATAGTAATTTTTCAAATTACTTAATAATCACAATTTTATCACCAGTGGACAAATGACAATTCTTCCCTGTTTTTACCTGGCCTTTAAGAAAGGCTTGATAGTATTGAAAGCTGCCGTATGGCCAACTAACATAAGTGTACCTACTTTTACACTTCTGTGATTTTGAACAATTTCACGTAGCTCAACAAAATGCATACAAAAAAATATGTTCTAAAGGTCTTTAATGTCCCTATAATGTGACCATTTCTGTCTAAATTGCAATACAATAGATTTTAGCCTGTCACCAAATGGTAGGAGTTTATGGTCTCAAATGTGTGGTGTAATCTCTCTTCCTCTGCATCCTGCTTATCTGTGCATTTTATAACCATGATTGAACCTCTCCCTCTGACTTAATGTCGCTTTTTGCCCTGTCTCAGTGTTTGTTGTCAGTCCTGTTGGCATTTCAGAAATTCTCATTAATTTGGAAGTATTCTTTACGTGGGAGATATTTCATATACCTCCCCAAACAACGACTTTAATTCATGAATCAAATCAAATTAAGCCAAGTGCACTTCCTACAGTTTCAAGCCCAATATACTTACAAACAGAATGAGGCGGTGACAAGACTCTCCTTTATTTCTTGCCGCCCTTCCAGTCTGCCCTTGGATCACTCTGCATTTCCATCTGGAAGGTTGCTTCTCCACAGTGATTTCGCATTACAGGAGGGTTTTCCTTCTTTGTTCCTCAGGCCTGGTCCTGTAGCCGGGAAGGAGCCTGGACACAGTGACACATTCTCAAAGGCCCTGCAGGACCGCCATGGCTTATGATGACTCCGTGAAGAAAGAAGGTATGACCCCTTACTCTGAGAAGCATTCCAAAGGGTGTGTCCTCTTCAACCCCTGCAGCCCATGGACATAGAGACCAGGACTGGCCATCACAGCCTGGACTCCCAGGTGATGATCCAGAGCACTGTTAAGCCTCCACGTCATCCCCAGACTGGGCCCATGGAGACGAAAACCAAGACAGGGTTCCAACACAAGAGTCTGAAATAGTCCACTGGGGTGATCTCTTGCAGCACTCGTGGTCCTTGCCAGCTCCAGTGTGCAGGAGTCTGGAGATAGGAGTCACGTATTGGACTCCCACAGCACAGCACCTGAATCCTTATTTTCAGCCTTACCTCTGCAAGTCTATGTCCACCTGCCAGATCACAGCTAAGAAACCATTTCTGAGGATGCACATTGGGCCTTTGCATAGCGTAGAACCATTGCTTCTTCAGATTCGATTCTTGTATTTGCAGCCAAGTCATCAAGAAATACTCTTGTCCCCTTGGATCTAGACTTGTATTCCAGTGGACTTAAGGAAACATTTTAATTTGGAAATGGAGGGGCTGTGGCATTACGTATGTGGTGATTTGGTTACTTACTTGACTGTCTCATTTCCTTTCCCAAATGAACCTGTGCTCAGATTGCTTTGATGGTGATCACAGCTTTGAAGACATAGGACTAGCAGCTGGCCGAAGCCAACGAGAAAAGAAACGTTCTTACAAAGATTTTTTAAGGGAAGAGGAAGAAATTGCTGCTCAGGTCAGGAATTCTTCCAAGAAGAAATTAAAGGTAAATTCTAAACGTGTGAGTTAGGAAAATTTTAAACCATTACACATCATATTCCTAATATTTGAAGAAATATTAGGAATATGTTTACTTTTAAAAACTTTTAAAAAGAAAAGTAAACATCATTCCCGTCTATCTTTATTATTTTCTGTGTTTTACTTTGTTTTCTGAAGTCAGAAATCATCAAAAAGCAAGATTAGTTCCGCACTGCTTTTGCCTCATCATCTTGTTCATTGGTCAATTCTTCTTCCTCTTTAATTCTAGGAGAGTGAACTTTACTTCTTGGGGACGGACACACACAAGAAGAAGAGGAAGCACTCCTCTGATGAGTACTACTATGGAGGTAAGGGTGGGGAAGGGCCGCAGGTGGGACAGACACATCACTGGTTCTTGGAGTCGGGGTAGGGGCAAGGGATCCAGATGTTGCTGACTCAGTGGCCTATTTAACAGGACAGTGGTTCTTGTTCTGAGTGCCGATAAACCAGTGTGAAGGAGGAGAGAGGTGGAGGGCTGGTATTTTGGAGGATTCAGCATAGAAGAAGTCTTCATTTGTGATACACCAGGTACCAGGTTCCTTCTCTCCCCAATCATCCACTTCTCTTGTGCCCATTGTTACCCAGCATCCCTTTTGCCATCTGTAGTCCTGGGCCCTCTGGCCTGCCCCTCTGGGTTACTTCTCAGTCCAGTGCATATCCACTCACAGACCAGCTTCTTTGAGCTATATTATGCGCATAGCTGACAAGACTAACTCTGTACTAGAATGGGTTTGTGCTGAACACAAACAAACAATACTCTGTCTGCAGTGTAATCTAGATTGTAACTGCAATTGACCCTTGAACAACATGGAGGTTAGGGGCGCCGACCCCTGTGTAATCGAAAACCTGCACATAACTTGTGACTCCCCAAAAACTTAACTGCTAATAGCCTATGACTGATCGGAAGCCTTACCGATAACATACACAACATATTTTGTATGTTATATGTATTATGAACTTTATTCTTACAGTAAAGTAAGCTAGATACAAGACAGCGTTATTAAGAACAGCATAAGCAAGAGAAAAGTACATTTAGAGCATTTATTGAAAAAAATTTGCATGTAAGTGGGCCCGCGCAGTTCGAGCCCGTGTTGTTCAGGGTCAGCTGTACTTATAACCCACAGCTGTAGCCATTCTTCTGGGGATGCTCTCTCTGGTTGCTTGTGAAGACTCAGTGAAGAAACACAATTCTAGTGGCGAGAACTGTCTCCAGGGTCAGAGGCAGAATCCACCAAGCCAAGAAGCTCAGGGGCATCGTCTCTGAATGTTAAGAATTGGTTGAAGGGCCTCCCCTTGAGTTATTCCTCGTGTTAGTTGGGTGTTTTGGGTGAGAGAGAAAACTTGTTGGAAGTTGTTTTGTCGTATGGACACTACTTCTCTTGATTATTTCTAGATATTTCGTCTTTGGAATCGTCACAGAAGAAAAAGAAAAAGTCCAGCCCACAGTCTGCTGATACAGCTATGGACCTGTTAAAAGCTATCACTTCCCCACTGGCGACAAGCTCCAAGCCGTCCAAAAAGACAGGGGAAAAATCCTCTAGTTCTTCAAGCCATTCAGAGAGTAAAAGGGAACATCACAGGAAGAAAGTCAGCGGCGGCAGTGGGGAACTATCCCTGGAGGATGGTGGTTCCCACAAATCCAAAAAAATGAAACCGCTCTATGTGAACACTGAGACACTGACCCTTCGTGAGCCTGATGGTTTAAAGATGAAACTTATTCTCTCACCAAAGGAAAAGGGAAGCAGCTCAGTTGATGAGGAATCTTTTCAGTATCCCTCTCAGCAAGCAACTGCGAAAAAATCCTCTAGGAAATCGGCTCGGGATGAGCAAGGTGCTTTACTCCTAGGACATGAGTTACAGAGCTTTCTGAAAACAGCCCGGAAGAAGCACAAATCATCCTCAGACCCACATTCATCTCCTGGCCCCGAAGGCTGTGGGTCTGATGCTGCCCAGTTCCCAGAATCCCACAGTGCTAACCTGGACCTTTCAGGGCTTGAACCTATCCTAGTAGAATCAGACTCATCCTCTGGTGGGGAGCTAGAGGCTGGCGAGTTAGTGATAGATGATTCTTACCGGGAAATCAAGAAAAAAAAGAAATCAAAAAAGAGCAAAAAGAAGAAGGACAAGGAGAAGCATAAAGAGAAGCGCCACTCCAAGTCCAAGAGAAGCTTAGGACTTGCTGCTGCCACGGCGGGAGAGGTCACAATGACACCTGGCCCTCCTCCCAGCGTCCCCTACTCGGGAGCAGCGGCCCCGCCCCCACCACTGCCTGGCCTCCACACAGAGGGGCATAGTGAGAAAAAAAAGAAAAAAGAGGAGAAGGACAGAGAGAGAGAAAGGGGAGAAAAGGTAAAACTTTTTTTTTTTAAGTAGTGGTGATAAAAGATGAAGCAGGTTTCTCCTTGATGGTAGTAAATGGACTTGGAATTAAGCAGCTCAGGTGACCCACTGGAAATATAGCAAGGTGACTCTCTTGGTATGATACAAAGTATAATATACCGGGGGTGCCAGAAAAATGTATACAAGTGGACACTTTGGTCAACGTTGCTCAAGCAGGAGTTCGCTGTAACCAGAAGTGTCTGGACGCTGATGGTAACCACTTTGAGCACCTCTTGTGATTGCAGAAGTCAAATATGACTTGTATTCATCTTTTATTATCGGTATATATTGAGTATTAAAATTTTAATATGTTTTCCTTAAAATGTGTATACATTTTTTTGGCACCTTCTGTATTACCAGTGGCCGAGTCTGGTACAAAAATAGGAGCAATCTTAATTATTTGTAGGTTTTCTTAATACAGTTGTTGTCCTGTTGTGCCCGGCATAGATTTAGGTATACCAAGGCTTATTCTGACTGGTACTTAGCATTCATAGAAGGAGCTAACCCCCATTTCTTGCTCTCAGCAGCACTGTCTGCCTGGGGCAGTTGAGAGCTATGAAAAGGTATTCTGTCAGTTCATTTTGAAAAATAGGTGTTCAAAATTCGGAGAATCATAACCAAGTTAACAGAATGAGCTAATGGTTTTCCACTACCTGGTGTTGGCTGCTTTCTGATATTTTTGGTGACCAGTGCGTGTTCTTTTACCATTCGAGTGCTTACCGTTTGCCAAGTCCAGTGCCACAGTAAGTGCCAGGAGGTGCAGAGGAGCAGGGCCTGCTTGCAGACCTTAGGGAGCGCCCTGTTGAGGCAGGAGGAGCAGTCAGCCACCCTGGCTTGATTTCTTTCTTCACAACTTGAGAAGTTTTCTAGCAGTTGTACTTTAGGGGCTCATGACAATATCACTAAAGACTCCCTTTTAAAGAGAAACAGTTTTTCCTCTGTTACCAAGGGAATATATTTTTGTAGAAATTTAGAAATTCAGAATCATAGAAAGAAAAAAATCAATCATAGTTTTGCCACCTAAGACATCCATTTTTCTTCCTTTGTTTATAGTTCTACAAAATGAAATGTCAGATAAAATCTGAAAGAAAAGCTACTAAGAAAGAGAAAATCAAATATACGAGGTGTGATCAAACAATATGGTGAATGTTTAAATTTTTAAAAAGTTATTATAGGGCGGCCGGTTGGTTCAGTTAGTTAGAGCGCAGTGCCCATAACACCAATGTCACCAGTTCAATTCCCACATGGGCCAGTGAGCTGCGCCCTCCACAACTAGATTGAAAACAACGACTTGACTTGGAGCTGATGAGTCCTGGAAAAACACACTGTTCCCCAGTATTCCCCACTAAAAACATTTTTTAAAAAGTTGTTACAGTAAAAGACACATTGCCGTTAATCCCCCTCAAAATACTCCCCATCGCATCGAACACACTTATCCCATTTTTCTTGCCACCTTCTGAAGCAGTTCTGGAAGTCCTCTTTCATGAGTGTCCTTAGTTGCGCTGTCATGGCTGCCTCAATGTCCTGAAGCAGTTGAAAACATTTATCTCTCATGGTCATTTTGACTTTGGGGAAGAGCCAGAAGTCACACGGTGCCAAAGCCAGTGAATAATGTGGATGAGGACACACCGTAATGTTTATTTGACAGAAATTGCCGTACCAGAAGCGATGTGTGACACAGAGCATTGTCATGATGGAGGAGGATTTACAGCACACTTTAAAACACACCTTCTCTCAACCGTAGCTCACACCCGACTGACTGCACCAAACAAGTTGAAACTTGTCACACACTGTTACTAAGGTTCGATGCACCGCTTCCCGTATTGAAGATCCCTGCCTTTCTGTTGGATGGCACTTGGCAGCAGCATTAACTGTATTGTGTAATCACAACGAAAGTCTCCATGTCACACATCGCTTCTGGTGTGGCAATTTCTGTCAAACAAAAACATTACAGTGTGTCCTCATCCACCTTATTCACCGGATCTGGCACCATGCAACTTCTGGCTCTTCCCCAAAGTAAAAATGACGGTGAAAGGTAAATGTTTTGAATCGATTCAGGACATCAGGGCAGTCATGACAGGGCAACTAAAGACACTCATGAAAGAAGACTTCCAGAACTGCTTCAGAAAATGGCAGGAACAATATGATAAGTGTGTTTGAAGTGAGGGGGAATATTTTGAGAGGGATTAATGTAATGTGTCTTTTACTATAATAAATTTTTTCAAACACTCACCATATATTTTGACCACATCGTATTACTAAAAATTTGGGAATGGCAATTTCATTTCAGTCTATACTTGAGATGCAAGTTATTTTTCCCACTGCAAAGAGTGCAGAAAACATGTCTTAGAAAGAAAAACAAAACTATACCTTTTGAGCCAAGAATCAATATGAGCGTAAAGAACTGGATAGTCAAATGCTAGGTCAGGTTTTATTCATTTGTTTGAAAATTGCTTCATGAAATAGTATATATTCTGTGTAAGGCTCTATTTATCTTAAGAATTTCCATTCTAGTGATAAAATGTCATAAACGGTCTTACAGAGCTGAATGGGGGAGGGCAGGATGGCTGGAGAAAGCTTAAAGAAGAGAAAGGATTTCCGTGGAAGGGAATGCATGGGGGCAGAGAGACGTTTAGGAAGTAGCACTGCAAAACAACTGAACTCTATATACCATGTTTCCCCAAAAATAAGACCTATCTGGAAAATAAGCCCTAGCATGATTTTTCTGGAGGACATCCCCTGAACATAAGCCCTAATACATCTTTTGGAGCAAAACTTAATTCTATGTTTCCCCGAAAATAAGACCTAGACAGACAATCAGCTCTAATGCGTCTTTTGGAGCAAAAATTAATATAAGACCCGGTCTTATTTTTATTTTATTTTTTTTAAGATTTTATTGGGGAAGGGGAACAGGATTTCACTGGGGAGCAGTGTGTCCCTCCAGGACTCCTTCCAAGTCAAGCTGCCATCCCTTTAATCTCGGCCGTGGAGGGCGCAGCTCAGCTCCAGGTCCAGCCTCCCGCTGCTAGTTGCAGGGGCACAGCCCACCATCCCTTGCGGAAGTCAGACCTGCAACCCTGTGGTTGAGAGGATGCGCTCCAACCAGCTGAGCCATCTGGGAGCTCAGCGGCAGCTCAGCTCAAGGTGCCGTGTTCAATCCTAGCTGCAGGGAGCGCAGCCCACCATCCCCTACGGAAGTGGAGGAATCAAACCGGCAACCTTGTGGTTGAGAGCCCACTGGCCCATGTGGAAATCCAACCAGCAGCCTTCGGAGTTAGGAGCATGGAGCTCCAACCTCCTGAGCCACTGGGCCGGCCCTGGTCTTATTTTACTACAAGACTGGGTCTATAATACAATATAGCATAACATTATATTATAATATATAATAAATAAATATAATATACTAATACCTGGTCTTATTTTACTGTAAGACCGGGTCTTATATTAAGTTTTGCTCCAAAAGACGCATTAGAGCTGATTGTCTGGGTAGGTCTTATTTTCGGGGAAACATGGTAATCCTGCGCTTCTCACTGCCTGGTCAGTCTTTCCACCTGCATGCCTTGTGTACCTCAGACTCCTGCATCTCCTCCTCCGTCTCCTATATTCCTCATGTCCTACCAGTCATCCCATACACAACACTTTATTATGAAATTTTTGAAACAAAAAGAATTGAAAGAATTGTCCAGTACATATGCCACTCACTGAAATTCTACAGTTAATATTTTGCTCTTTGCTTTATCATACATCTATCCATCCATCAGTCCATCCTATCTTTGTTAATGTATTTGAAAGTAAGTTGTAGGTATACATACTTCACTCCTAAATACTTGCATATCATTAACTTCAGCTCATTTGTTTTCTGAGCTTTTTTTACATAAAATTTACATACAATAAAATACACAAATGTTAAGTATACGTTTGATGAGTTATGATAAATGCACACACCTGTGTGACCAAGCCTCTGTCAAGATAGAGACATTGCTGCCATCCCACAGACCTCTCTCCTACCCCTTCCCAACCCCCACCCACCCCCTTTGCCTCTTATTAGTCTGCTTTACATATACTGTGTGGGAGCTAAGCTTGTTTCCCATGCATTCTCATCTCCATTCCTTGGCTCATTCTTCTCAGTGCCTTCTTCCTCTTCTCACATACATTGAAGCTGTGGCTTCCCTTCAAGACCTAACCAAGTGCCGCCTTTTCTACGCCATCTGACCCTCCAATCAGAATTAACTTCTGTGCTCCCATAACACCTTGCTGTCTCTCGCTTACTGCATTTATTTGTTTCCTTATAGCAGTTACCTTTGTACATGTTCCATTTCCCCTATTAAAGACGATAAGCTCCTTACCGGTGTTTTAGCTCCTAGGGACTCTCTTAGTCACCTTACTAGTGCCTTCAGCTCCTCAGTGTCCTTGGAAGCATTTTGTGACATATGTCAAATGAATGACTATATGGATGAAAACATGTGAAAAAGCAGATTCTAGAGAGCAAACTAGAGAATGTCATGCCAACATGAAGGGCTTGGCAGAGGGCACTGGGGGTTGTGGGCAGCGTTTCGATGTTCTCTAAGGGATAATTGGAGAATAAAAACAAAAGAACTGCACCAGCTGGTTTAGACTAAGAGAGACTTGAGACAAACCACCCAGCAGGTTGTTGTAGTCCAAGGTCAGTAATGAAAGCCTGAGAGAGATAAAGTTGAAGAGACAGAATCAGGAGATACTCGGAGAAACTCTGACAACTGGGCTTTGACCTGGCAAGCCAGGAACGTAAATGAATGTAAGCTTTTGAACCTGGGTACCTGGGAAAATAAGATTACAGCCTCCTCAAGGATAGGGACTCATTTATAATTTCCCCATGTGGCTGGCAGTTGCTAGTGAAAAATGAATTAGAGTTTATGGCAAAAACCTTATTACAAATCAGTATTTGATCATGACGGTCCAAACCTGAATTCGTCGTATTCTGAATGTAGCCATTTATTTATCCAACAATCATTAATGGACATACGCCATGTTTTTCAAAGCTGACCTATGTATAAAAATTTCCTGTGGAGCTTTAAAAAATATATCCTTTCCTAGGTTTTGTTTCCGTATGAAAAAGAACTGTCTAAAAGGCCACCTAGGGGCTGAAAGGAACGCGTCACGATTGGTGTTCCCTCAGCCTGCAGTGAGCAGACTGGAGAGCTAGCTGGTAGGGATGCTAAAGCCTTCGGCAAGCCCTTCCTGCCTTACTTAGGTGCCGTGGCCGAGACTGGCTACAACTAGAGAAGCAAAAAGAATGGCTGGTTTGGGAGAAGAAGATAAGTTAGGTTTTGATTTTAAGGTATAAGCATCGAGAGATTCAACATCCCTAAGTGGTTAAGAGAGTGAGCAGATAGGTAACACTTCAAAGGTGCCTTACTTTGGGTTTTACTAAATCAACAAAAGCCCATCCACTCCCACTCAAAATGGTATCTCTGATGTTTCCACTTCCGAGGCATGCCCTTCAGTTACCTGTGTATGTTCCAGAATGTTCACATTCCTCTAAGCAAACCAAGGCTGGCCTGGTCCCTTGTACACTCGGGTGTTGCTCCAAAATTCTGAGCTGCAACTAGACTCATGATGGTACTTAGTACATAAATTCTCTCTCTGGTAAGCCTGAGGTTGAACAACACCAGCACTAAGTGGTAAACGCTAGCAACTACTGTCTGTCGAGCCCTGCTACGTGCCAGGTTCTCCGAGGCACTTGACATATACAGCAGTCGTGACTGGTAGGTATCGTTAGCGCCATAGGACAGAGGAAGAAACTGAAAAGACATGGAGCCAGAATTTTCATACAGGTTTCTTTAACCCCAAGCCTGTACTCTTTCTGCTCTAGCACATGCCTTTCTAAAACTCTTATTGATGGCCACGCAGTGGCATAGTACATCTTGGATGAGGCTAAAAGGAGGTTCTGGGTCAGAGGAAACCAACCTAGTGTGCTGCTGTCTGAGGTTAGTCCTATGAAGGCATACAGATGTTTTACATTGAAGAGGCAGAGTGTAATGAAGTGGCCGAAAGCTGGGGCTCGGATTCAGCAGACTTGGATTCTTGTTCTGGTCTGCTACTTACTAGCTCTGTTTTCTTGAGGTTGCCTCCTCACTTCTCCACTCATTTGTAAACTAGGATTATTTAGATTAAATTAGGTGAAACATGTAACGTTTAGCACAGGGCACGATTCAGTAAATAGCTGTTGTTACAATTACAGTTGCTTTCATTCTAAATTCTTCAGAAGCATAAGATATACTTGAAAACATTTTTTAAACTTTTTTTCAACCACTCACAGTTCACATTTGACTAAGCAAAGGAAACTACACTTTAATAGTTTTGTTTTTGTTTTGCTTTGCTTTTTAATAGAACACCCACCTTTTAGGAAGCAAACTACAGTTATCTCACTTTTTGAAAAAGTTAAGAACCAGAAAGAAAACAGGATCTCGTAAGGAGCCAAAGTGGATGTTGTAAAGCGAGTTTCTTACAGCTCATTGGAGTGCTTCGTGGGTGCTGGGGAAAGGAGCGGTGCTGGAGACGTGTCACGTGACCTCGCTCTGAGCCTGTTCTGTGCAGGACAGCGAACTAGCTCTCAGCCTCCTTCACCTACAAGGGTGTTGTGAAGATCAGACGAGGTAACACACGCTCAGGGCTTTTCGCACACAATTCTGAGACTTTCTTACTCGTTCAGTGCATGTTTATTCTGTGCTTCCATCGCTCCAGGCACTTGCCAGGTAAAAATGAATAAGGTAGTATCTGCTCTCCAAGAGCTTTGGCTGTAGTAAGAAGAGGGCAAGTATTCAGTGGTGAGCCCCAGCAGAGCGATGCCGAGGGAGTACAAGCAGAGCATGGGAATGGCAGGCAAGGGTTCCTGGGGCGGCGTCGTCAGAACTGAATCTTGAGGCCAAGTGGGAATTAGGAAAAAAGTGGGAGAGCTGAGTAAGAATTAGTAAATTTCGATAATAGCTGAGTGTATAGATGTTTTACTGTATAATGTTTTAAACACTGCACTAAGTTTTTTGTCTGGTATATCAGTGGATTTTCACAAGAACCCAGTGAGGTGTAGATATTATCTCCGTTTCACAGAAATAAGCTTAAAGAAGTAAAACTCTCTGCCTCAGAGCATACCTGTTACAGTGGCAGAACAGGAACTTGAACCCAGGTTTTTCTGATTGCAGGGTCCATGCTTTTTCCACCATAGAGGAAGAGTGTTTATATTCAGTGGTGTATTATTAGAGAGAACAGAGGTATAAAGTAGATTTTAGAAAGATTTCCATTCAGAATGGTTAAAATAAAAACTTCGATGTGGAAACCTTACTTCTCTGGCACCCTCTTCATTAGCCAGATCAGATTTAGATTTAGGGATCGCAGTCAAGTTCATTCAGAAAAGCATCAGATGGTGTAATGGTTATAAGTACAGGCTCCAAAGCCAGACTGACTGCGTTCAGAGGCTGGCCCCGCCACTCCCTAGATATATGACTGTGGGTCTCAGTTTCTCATCTGTAAAATGACAGTAATGACGGATGGCACTTATCCTTGGAGGATTGTTAGGGGGTTTATGTGAGTTTCTACAGGTCATGCTTTTATAACCATGTCTCCTGCACAGTGTTAATATCTGAGAAATCAGGTTCCTGTCATTGGCAGAAGAAAGCCAAATTTCCTTTTTAAGATTCACAAGTAGTGTTTTGCCTTAACCCCCAGAAGTTTTATCCTTTAAAACAGGTGCTTAAACTAGAGTTACGGATGGGCTTGAAGGGGGCTTTTCATCAGAATTTCAGAGAGCTCTACGACCCAAAAGAGCTAAGCAGGACTGCTTTTTATAAAGAGCAGTAAGAAGTTGCCCTTTGAAAGGTCTTGATATTTTGACAAATGTCATGAAACATTTAAAAGAATGTTCTGGCTCCAGTATTACAACATTGTGAGTCACACTTAGTAAATGGATTTGTTGCAAGTCATTTGCTACTAATAATCAAGTATCCAAGATTCCAAATATTAACATTTTATTCAATTAAAGGGGAGTCCATAGTATTCCAGACACAACAACCACTGTGATTCACTTGCAGTACTGTATGTTTTCTTGCATGAGAGAGTCTAGAGTAGAAATACTGGCCTGGCATTTAGAATCACGGGGAAATGTTTTGTAGGTATAGAGATCATCCATTACTTGTATATTTCAACTACTGATTTAGAAAAAATGAACCCTGGAAAGATTCTAACCCTTAAGTTTGAATTCCGAATTTTAGGTCCACAGACTCGAGTTGCATTTTACACACTGGTTAGGTTCGAAGGTCAGCACATAAGGTGAAAACTGTCAGTTTCCCTTGGAAATCCCTTAGGAAGGCTCCACAGTGAAGGCAAGCAGATTCTGAGTCCAACCGAATGTCATCAGTCCAGTGCAGCTAGATTTTTCTCTCTTCAGCACCAGATGAAGTCATTGGCATATGTTTCCCCAGAACTATCGGGGGAAAGCAGATCTGTGCTCTGTGTCGTACTCACTCCGTGGACTAGATCCCTGTGGAATCACCCAGAGTAATCGACCCAGAGCATGAGCACGCCGTTTTCCCATCCCCCCAATGACCAAATAGAGAATTTAGGTAAACTTGTGTGTGTGTATGTGTGTAGTGCCTCTGCATTGTATCTTGGGCCCAATAAAGGGGGATTTCAAAGGAGGGAGCCTTAGTTAGACTACTTAAAGCATTTGGGGGCATGAAGCTGCTACTAAATCAATACAGGAGATAGGGCGCTCATAACTCTGTAATATCTCTAAACGGGACTGGCTCCACCCAATGAACAGTACAAATGGGACCTTTACTATTTAAATGAAATGTTTAAAGTAAAGGCCTTCTTTGTCTGATTTAGGTCATATGATTTCACTCAATGCTCCTTCACCAAAGTTTTCTGTTTAAAAAAACTTATATTGGCTTTTTGGATGCCACAACTTCTATTTTGAAAAACACAGAGGGAATAGAAAAGAACACATTGTTGTTTTCTCTTGTAGCACAACAAATTGTCACAAACTCAGCAGTGTAAAACAGCATTTATTTGTTATCTCACAATTCTGGACATCAGAAGTCCAGCTGGGGCTCAGCTGGGCACTCTGCTCAGGCTCTCACCAGACTGACCGAGGTGTGAGCGACGTCTTCTGGGTTCTCATCTGAGCCTACAGCTCCTCTTCCGGGTTGGTGGCAGCTCACTCAGGTTTGTGGCAGTATTCAGTTTTCTGCTGCTGGAGAACTCATGGCAACTTGTTTTCTTCAAGTTCAAGGCCAGTCAGAGAGGGCCGGCTGTTGCATCTTGTCTCTTTTACGGGCTCGCTAATAAGGTCAGGTCCACGCGAGATAATCTCCTTTATGATTAACTCAGATTCAGCTCACTGGGGACCTTAAGTCCACCTGCAAAATCCTCTTTGCCATGTAACATAAAATAGTCATGAGCATCGGTGGCCCATCGTATTCATCAGTCCTGCCCACACTCCAGGGGAGGAAATCAGACAGGGCGTGTAAACCAGCGCACGGAAATCTGGGGAGCCGTCTTGGAAGTCGGCCTGCCACAGTGATAATTGATAATATTACTGAGTACCTGCTGAAGTGCCCTACCCCGTCTGATTAATTCCTGCCTTTGAGTGAAATGATGTTTCCAAGTTTGACTCACAGGGAAACTAAAGCTCAGGGAAATAAAGTAATTTGTGTGACTAGCAAAGAGTGTGGTCGGGATGCTAGCCTAGACCTGCTGGCCCCCAAAGCCCAGGCTCCGTTTTGCCGCACTCTCTCTTCCCCTCCTTTCCGATGCGTTTCTTTTTCTCCAACCCCTCTGTTGTTGCTGTAGGTCGTTGTCAGCTGTCATCCGTCCCAGGCACTGCTGCAGCAGCCCCCTGAGTGGTCCTCCTACCTGTGCTCTCGCTCTTCTCCAGTCTGTTCACCACCGTCCTAAAGTGCAACCTGACCGTGTAACTTCCTGTGTAAAAGACCTGAATCGCTTCTTTCGGGCAGAGTCCATACTCTTAATACAGGTGACACAGAGTCATTCTGTGGGCTCTGCCTATTCCTCCCCTCTGTTTAATGAAAGTACCACATGTTTCCACTGCCTGGAACACTCTTGACTGCTCTTCATCAGGATAATTGTACCAGCTTTTAGGTCTGGATTAAATGTCACTTCCCCCATGGGCCTTGTCTGACTCCCTCATTAAGTAAGGTGCTCCCACGGCATGTTCCTGTAGCATCCACTACTTTCCCTATAATATTGCATTTCAGTATAATAACAGGTTTATGTGTCTTATCTATTAGATTGTGGGTCTGATTCTTGGCTATAGTCCCAATGTCGGGCACCTAGTGGTCCCCTAATAAATATTTATTGATAGATGAATGATGGAGTATTTTGATAGGTTACTTTTTTATGTTGCCTTTGAAATCTTTCCTTTTTACTCTCTGCTTTTCCTTTTTCATTGAAATACTTTTAACATCACATATCAGAAGAACCATCCACTTTATGTGTTTTACTCAGGATCAAATTGTATACGGTGAAGCTGGGAAAAGATGGTGGGCCTTTAAACTTTAAATTTCCACTATTTTGTGCTGCTTAACTACCTTGTATAAGATCTGGGCTTTGAGCTTCTCCTCCTAACTATTCACTGTACCCAGTACAGGTCTTCAGTAAATAATAGTTTATTTTCTACATAATTGAATAAAGTCCTTTATAAAAAGGAACCCTTTCTTCAGTATGTGTATTTGAACCATATATTGGGCAAGAGTTGTGATTAATTTTGTAAAGTTAGTTTTAATTTTATGTTGCAACTATAGATAGCCTTGTGGAATAGGGAGCAGTAACCTTTTGCAGTATTACATCATGTTTAAGAAAACATTGTTAAAACTCCTTGCGAGTTTTATACACCAGATGAGCCGTGAGCTCTCTACAGTTGAGAAAGATTTGGCTTTGTAGAGACTTCCACAAATTATTCTTGCATCGTGTACTCTTGTAAATGTCAGGCCTATGGATATGCTGTTTTAAAAGATTAGTTTAAGATTGTTGAAGCTAAATTTGTAACAAACATGCCACAATTTTTATATCCAAAGACTTGCCCTCTCATTCCAAGCATTTACTGTGGAAGGTGTTACAGAAAGAAATGTTTCCATTCCTCAAAATGGCTTCAGAATTCCTTTTAGAATTAAAGTCAGAGCCATCAACCAGGTTTTTTATTGTCATGAGTCCCGGCCAGTCTTTGGCTTTTGAGGGCAGGGACAACAGCATTAAATACTAAGTCAGGTAGCAAAGCATGTGACCAGGCTTAGTTTAAAACGAGGTGCAATTCTCAGGTCATGAGACAGGACTATGTTGTTTGTTGGTTTGTTTTTAGTCATAAAATCGGACTCTTAAGGCAAACAGAACTTCCCAGTAATTTGTAAAGCCTCAAACGTTCATATCATTTTAATAACTGCAAGTCCAGAAAGGACCATCTTAGGAGGAGATGGAGGACAATCATCATAGTTTGATACTTACAGATGAAATTTTAAAGGCAAGCCGTACTGAAAACATCTCAGTTTATTAAATAAAGATTATAAAGGGATAATTCTTTTCTTTTTAAATAGTAACTTTTTTTGTAAAGAAGCAACATGTTTTCTTTCTTTGGCACATAATGTATAGCCTGGAAGTCAAGCTACCTCTGTGGTAGTCCCTGTGGTGTTAGAACTAGCTTAGCTGTGGGACCCAGGCAACTCACTGTTGTCTGAGTTTCCTTTTTCTCATCCTCAAAATGAGAGGTATGGACAGATGCTACCTAATGTGTCTTTTCAGGTAGGAAAACTTTTTTCCCTCAGTTTATGGACAGTTGTAAAATGGATAATATATAGATAATACAATCTGTTGTTTTAAATATCCCTCGCTGAACTGGTTATTTCTCAAAAGTCACGCTTTGCTCTTGGAGTCGTCATAATACAATGAAGACTAAACATGCTTCAGGTCGTGCAAAGGAGTTGGTTGAAGTAAAAGAGGTTCATCTTACATTGACTACAAAAGACTTGTCTTTGTTATTTACTTACCTCTCACCTTGGACCACAAGAATGTGAACAAGAAAATAATGATAAACTACCAGTGACAGTAAAAGCAGGATCAGGGAAATTCTAAGATTAGAAATCAAAACCAGAACAAAAAGAACATGGATTTGGCTCTTGGCTTTCAAAGTTTAAAGAGAAATTGTGTGGTGGTTATTTCCTGAAGATGAGAAAATCCCAGGAGAGGTAAAGAATTTTCTTAGCACTTAATTCTGAAAGTATATGTAACATGGGATTATATATAGGAAGAAGGAAGGGCTTTACAAATAATTATCACGCAGCTGCAACAACCTGAAATATCTAAAAATTAGTTAGCATGTGTTTTTTGTGTTTTTTACATTCTAAGAGTAAAACTGATAGTCATTTCTGAGTGATAAGTAACATTGATTAAAAATTAATTTTCCTGTTTAGGAAAGTTCGTCAGTAGTTTAGAACTTTCCTTGATGAAGAAGTATCTTTCCTGTTTTGTGACCATAGATTCAGGCTTACTCAAATTGTGTTCTAATTAAGTGTCACTCTGTTCTATTTTTCTGTGGCACTAGCCAAAAAAGAAGAACATGTCGGCCTACCAGGTGTTCTGTAAAGAGTATCGTGTAACCATTGTGGCTGACCATCCAGGTATAGGTAAGAACATGTCTGAACTTGCGTTTTTCACTTTCCGTTTGTATCTTTGAAGCGGTGCAGTTAATTCAGTCAGTCAGCAGGCAGCCTCTTCCCACAGTGTTAAAAGAACACAAATCTCATTTTTTCCCCTCAGTTCTGTACTTTAGATTTTGTCTGGGTTCACTGCAACCATAAAAGAGATAAGCTTTTTATTTCTATCTCTTAAATTGATAAAATAGGAAACCGTAAAATTAAATGTTACGAAGCACAGTACGTAAGCATGCAGTTGTTTATTTCCAAGATCCCACAGTTGCCCTTTTCCTGAAACTGCCCTTGGGTGTGGAGCCATAGTGAGATGACTTATATTGTTGATATTTGTCTCTGTATTAGAAGTTAGTGAGGTGAGAAAAACACTACACTACAGACCTTGGACAGGGTACTTAACCTCTATAAATCTCACTTGTCTAAGGTGTAAAAAAGCTTCCCGAACTTCTCATCAAGGTTGTTGTGAGGCATACGTCAAGTACCATAAAAGATGGGAATGTACTTTATAAAGACTGACCTTGCTCTACAAATGGAAGAGCAGCGTTCACATCTGGGGGATTGCTTCTGAGCTGCTCTAGGGAAATTTTTCTTTGGTTCTGAGCTCTCAGCAATTCAGTAAAATTCTAACATCCTTTATAAATTCTACATATTTTCTTCAACCTAAATTGATAAGCCCTGTATCATGCGATCAAATTAAATTAAAAGACACTAGAAAGAATAAATCCCTAGAGAGTAGATGTGTGAGGATTTGAACCTGTCTCATGACCACCAAAACAGCCCCTTCCCTATAGAAAAGAATCTGGAAAACTGATGGGGTTTGGTTTTCTGAAAGAATCTTGTGCTATTTAAATCTCATTTTCAAAACCCTTTTCCAATTTTTGCTCTCATCAATCTTCTGTTTTGTTCATAAACTTTTACTTTATTGGGTTTTTTATTCTTTTTGCCAGATTTTGGGGAACTTAGTAAAAAACTGGCAGAGGTGTGGAAGCAGTTGCCAGAAAAGGACAAACTGGTAAGGACACTTTCTTACAAGCATGAGTTTGAATCACTTTATGCCTTCCAAACTGTGCGATTCTCCTATAGCCCTCTCAGCCAAACGGTGCTGAAAACAGTGAAAATATGACAAATCAATGGAAAGTGGTTTAGTAGAAGCGGACGTTAACACTGGTTGGTACACATTTATTCTAGATGAGGATTTAGCTGCAGGGATGCTGTCTTTTCTAACCTCTTCTAATTTTTTGCAACAACCTTCCATTTGAGTCAAAAGATGACCTAACTTGGTCAGTGATTAAAGTGTCAAAAGACAAACTCTAAAGTCCCATTACACGAACACCTACTACTCAGCCGTGATCTGAGAACTGAGGAAAGTCATCCACTTAATAGTCACCGCAAATAATAAAAACATGGGACTATGTTTACTAGGTAGCCAGGTTCCTGGTCAGGTCATCATCCTCACCAGCCACTACCAAATAATGTCCCCTACTGTCAAGAAGCTGGTAAGACAGTGATAAATGGTCACATCTCAATCGTTCATAGTTGTTTTCCAGTTGAATCATATCGAGGTGGTCTTCAAATTAGAATTATCATCTTGTTTTAAGGTGCAGCTCATCTAGGTGAAACAACTAAATATTTCTCACCCAGGTGGATTATCTTTAGTTGCTGTTTCTGTGTCAGTGTTACCCTGCTGTTGCTATTAGACGAAACAGTTAAACCTCATGGACATCATACTGAGCCAGCTGTTTACTCCATGACTTTACATTTGGACCTTAGAGTGATCGAAAAGTCAGGCTGAGATCCGACCTTTAGCACTGAGGGATGTTTGTAGGCCTCCTCCAAGCTATGCCTGTAATTACTGCCTGTAGCCTGTTCCGTGGCCCTCGGCTTAAAAGTGAGCATTAACCCTCTGTCTGCCCTGCCCTCCACTCTTCTCTTTCTTGTCTTCATTCCATGACTGCTTTCCCTTTTAGTTTTTGGTCCTTTTTAATTTATTTTATTTTGACCTGATCTGACTGCAGATTTGGAAGCAAAAAGCTCAGTATCTGCAACACAAACAGAACAAAGCAGAAGCTACGACTGTGAAAAGAAAAGCCTCCAGCTCAGAAGGTTCCCTGAAAGTAAAAGGTAGTTACCACATCCCTCTCCTGCTTTGAATTCTTTTCTGTAGAACACTAAATTTTCTTCCTTACTGAGAAATTGGGAGAGCAGCCTATATTAGAAGACAATGTTGGTACCCAGGTATTACTGAAACCAGGGGCCAACCGTGTCCGGGAGCTTGTGCAGCCTGCACCGCTCAGCCAATAGACCCACACAGGAGTTGGGTCATAGAATAAGTGTTTATTACCAGAGCACCAGTGGTCTGAGAGGGCAGTGGGTTAACACCTCCAAAAAGTGCCTTAACATTCTCAGACCGGCTAGGGGTATTTAAGGGAAGATGTGGGCGTTCCTCCAGAAGCTACTTGAGGGTTCTGGGGGTCTACATGGAGGCTTCCCTCTGGCAATGTGGTTTTCTGGTGGAGTCAGCAACCCAGGAACAATGATGGGAGTAGCCTGGTAGACCACTGAGATTGTGATCAGTCAGCCTAAGGCTATTATTAATCATAGTTTCAGGGTAATTTTCTAAAATGGAAGTGGGTGGGAACAGGGGACATTGCGAGCTCAAGTGGCAAAGGGATGATCTGTCCTTAAGCTATAGATCAAGAAAAGGTAAGACTGGGGAAGTTGCAAGGCTTCTATTACGGGGGTCCCAACCGGGCCCTGCTTCATTACTGAACATTAGAGGTTGCAAAAATAATTTTTAAAATGTAAATCAGCAAATGTTTTCTGTAAAGGGCCAGAGAGTGAATATTTTAGGTCTTGCATGCCAGGTGCATTTTCTGTCACATATTCTTTGTTTTTTCTATAACCATTTAAAAATGTAAAATTATTCTTACCTCACAGGCCATACAAAAATAGGTCATAGCCAGACGTGGCCCATAGTCCATGGTTTTGCTAATGCCTGGTGGAGCTCATGACAAGGGAAAATCAGGAGGGACATTTTGTGTGTTCAAGGCTATAATGAAGCTTGATCTCTGTATTTTATCTCTGTTCTCAGCTTCCTCTGCAGTGTTGTCACCCCAAAAGAAATCCCCGCCCACCACCATGCTGTTACCAGCCTCACCGGCCAAAGCCCCTGAGACAGAGCCCATCGATGTGGCTGCGCATCTGCAGCTGTTGGGAGAGTCCCTGAGCCTCATCGGACACCGCCTGCAGGAAACGGAGGTGAGCACTGCTGTCAGCAGCATGACGCCATTTCTGCGATCCTCTGCATCCATTCGCTCATTCCATGTACACGCACTGAGCAAGTGCTTTATGCTAGATTATGGCAGGTGTTCAGGAGACAGTGATAGAGAAGACATCTGGTGATAGAAACATCTAGAGATTTGGAGTCAAAGTTTACACTAATACCATCCTACTGAAACAATAGCACAAAAGAAGTCAGAATACCCTACAACTTTTTTTCTAGTTTTATGGAGATACAATTGGTATATAACCCTGTAACTTATTTTTATTTTTTAAAAATGCAATGGGAAGACTGAGTACAAATCCCATGCAAGTTTTGATCACTTATACTTCTAAGACAATTTGAATTTTTCTGTGCATTTCCAGCAAGGTTGTGAATAGACGAATTAGATTGTATATAGAATTGAGAGTTCCCTCTACTTTTTTGAAAATAGGTAGCAAATAGGGAATTGAGGTTCTCCAGCTCTTCATTCCTCTGTCCTGTACTTGAATTGTACAGTGCAGCATGCCTCAGGGAGATCTTTTAAGCTTCAATTTCAAAACCACTTAACCTGCAAAACTGTCATGTTCCATTTCTAGTACCATATTCAGTTTCTAATCATATTGCCCCTTTGGCTAACCTCACTACTTATTCTAACTCAGTAGTGTAGTATTTTAGTTTTCTACTGGGTTCTAACAGGATACGTCAGCAAAGAAAGCAATCTAAGCTGCCAACGCCATTTTTAACCTGAGAAATCAGTGTAGGAATATAAAATTATTCACTTGCTTCTATGTGGAAGTTGAATTATTATTCAACAAATAAAATGCCAAAGGCCAGTAGGAATGAAGCTGTATCTGAGTTCTTTGGCTGTTTTCAAAAATTTAGCAGGTATCAAAACAGCTATTTCAATGGACATAGATATTTCCAGAATAAAATATCCTAGAATCCTTATTTATTTTTCACATTTAGATATTCTTATGTTTCCTAAAAAGTTAGAATTAAACATAATTTGTTTTATGCACCATCCATATTCCAGGTTTTTCCTCATGTTTCCATTTAGTTTGGCTAATGTTTGTTGAGTACCAAGGAATTATTCCAAAAACTTGAGGGAGTAGAAAATCTGACTAACTTCCTGATTATTTCTATCATGAGGAAGCTTACAGTCTAATTGGAAAGAGAGACTAGATATATAATTAACAAATTTAAAAAAGCCAGTTTCTGTGAGCGGTTGTTCCGAGTTACATATATATATGTTGCCCAGAAAAGGGAAAGAATTTTGCAGGATCCCTAGTTCACTTTTTTTCATACAACAGTCTTATTGAGATATAATTCACATACCATAAAGTTCACCTTTTCAAAATGTACAATTTAGTGTGTTCTAGTATATTCACAGACTCGTGGACTCATTACTAATTCCAGAACATCTTCGTTACCCCCACAGAAACCCCAGGCCCATTAGTAGTCACTTCCATTTCCCCCTCTACTTCACTTTTTCCCACACTTTAGTTATTTGCATATACCCTCACAATTTTGCAATTTTCATGTATCACTTATGCTAATACTTACATTTTTACTTAAATAAATCTGTCCATGCTTTCACAGTGATATCCTTGATATCATAAGTGTGATATTCTGTTATTTTTCTAATATGCATCAAAATGGATGTATATCAAAATCATTGTTCACCTATGGGCCACCTGAAATTACCTACTGCACTTTAAGGAACGTTGATTTTCTACAGTTTGCCCATTTAAAGATTGAATACCCAAAGCCTAATGAAATGAAGTGACGATTACTGGTTTACACGACAATTTTTGTAACAGAGCCCAGCTTGCCTCACATGTACCCCTGTATCATCCTGATGTTACGCGCTCGCGGAGGCAGTCAGAATAATGTTGGAGAACAAAGAGAGTGCGAGGGCGTTGGGAGAGGCTCTCTGAGTGGGAGGTGGTATTCCCACTGGACCTGAAAGGATAGAGAAGCAGGAATGTGTCTCGTGGAGACGTTGAAGAGAGACATTCCAAACCAAGAAAGCCATGTGCTTCTCTGTTTCTCAGCCTCGAGGTCTTCTGCAGAGACGGGTGAACGAAGCCTCCATAAGACCCACACTCACACTTGAACCAGATCATTTGATATGTTGGGGTTCCGCATAAGTTTATTTGAAAAAGGGTTTTACTGCTAAAATGATGAAAACCCGGAATATCCAATGCCTAAGGTGGAGGAATGTTGACTATTAAGGCTCCAGCCCAAATTACAGAGGGTCTTCACGGGCATTCTAAGGGCCTATACTTCGCTGTCCGGAAACTGCTGCGAGTTTTTGAGTAGAGGGTAATGTGATCAGAGCTCTCATTTGGTTTTCTCTGAGAATAGCTTCTATTTAGATTATGAGTGAAAAGAGACGAGAATTGAAGAGAAGTTACAATGTCTAGTCTAGATATCACAAAGATTTGAATTAATCCAACAAATGTTTCCCGAGAGCTTACTATATGCAGAACACCAGCAGTTATTGGGCAGATATAAAAAGGAACAGAACATGGTTCCTGCCCTCAAGTTGCTTATAATCCATTAGGAGAGTCAGACATAAAATATTAGCTATAATTAACAATAGGGTAAAAGTAATGGAATATTACTGATAGCTAACTTGAATTGAATGCTTACTCAGCCAGCCTTGGTTCAAAGTGTTTTATATGTGTTTTTTCATTTAATGCACATGGTACCTTTGAGGGGCAGAATTTGTATTTCTCCTGTTTTGCAAAAGAAACAGAGAGGTTAAGCAACTAACTCTGGAGTTCAGCCCCTAAGTGCTGAAACAGGCTTGAATTTGGTGGCTCGAGGTCCATGGTCTTAAACCCTTGCTGTACTGCCGCCCCTGGAAGGGGGAGCTCCTGCTGTACATTGGATGGGAGGGTGAGGGGAGGGAAGAATCAGTGACAGCAAGGCCTTGAGACTGGGCAGTTGTATAAATGGTGGTGACTTAGAGAAAGGAATGCTGGGAGGAGGGGTAGGGTATTTCACATTACAGCACACAGACCTAGCAGGCAGCCAGAAATGCAGTTTTGGCAATGAGGATGTTGGTAACAATAGTGATAATTACTGAGGCTTTTGAGCATTTGCCATGTACCAAGCACCATCCCCACTACTTGATTATCTCACTTATCCCCTATGCTACAGATGCTGTTAGCACAGCATAGTAAGCTCTGGTGCAAAAACAGTGTGTGGCAGAGCCACGTCCTGGCCCCAGCCGTCCTGACCCAGAGCTCAGTGTGTGAAGGACTCTGCTCTGTGGCCTGCCTGGGTGACACAGCTTCACAGTACTTCTAGGTGAAGCAGATTAGCAAGAGCTGAGCAGCGGTGTTGGCAGCAAGCAGTCTTATTTCTTATCTCTCTGAATCACAGAGGTAGACAATATGAATTGTACAAGATGTTAAAATTTGAAATGAACCAAGTTTATTTCTTTTTGAGCGTGAACAACTCAACCCAGAAAAGTGAGATCAGCTATGAAAAGCTGCATAATGATGAAGAATGTGCAAGTTTGTATTTAATGTTAACGTGTAGGGCTATAGAACTCTTAGTTCTCCCGTTTGAGCTGTTTGTGGCGTTCATCAGAAACCTAACTTTTGCATACGTGATCTCCACAAACCTTTCCAGCAGTTCTCCAGCGTAGGTAAGGCATTTTTTACTATTCCTAAGTGTAGGCTTTTTTTGTTTTTTAACTATTCATAAGTGACTAACACAAGGTTGCATAGAGGGTAAGCTGGGTAAGGGATGTAGAAAAGAAACCTGGGGATGTATCGTAAACGTTTTCGCTTCCCCCCCTTCTTCTACATCCCCCCCACCCCCTCCGGTTCAAGCTGTTGTCTCTCAGTCTAGTTGTGTAGGACACAGCTCCCGGGCCCATGCTGGTCTTATGAGCCTTGCATCCCCCTCCCCCCTTGCTGAGGTCATCGGTCGCCAGTCATCTGTCGGCCGCTCACAGCAGCCCGGCAGCTGCCGGCTGCTCACGATGGCTGCGGGCTAGCCGCTCATGGAGGCACAAGGTGGCCCATGGCAGCACACAGCAGCCCACGGCAGCTCACACCGACCTCCAGGGAGAGCTGTTGTTCACAATCTTAGCTGTGGAGGGCGCAGTTCACAGGTTCATGTGGGAATCGAACCAGCAGCCTTCGCAGCACAGCGCTCCAACCACCTCAGCCACCGGGCAGGGCCAAAAGTTTTCTTTTTAAACAACTTAGAGTTATCAAGGCAGATACTTCCATTTCTGCTGCCAGTTTCATAGGACTGCCTAAGACCTAAGAAGCATGTGAGGAAATGAGCCCCAACATGGAGGGAGTGTTGGGGGTGTGATTTGCCTTACCACCTCTCCTTTAATGCTCTCCCTTTCAGGGTATGGTGGCTGTGTCGGGCAGTCTGTCAGTGCTTCTGGACTCCATTATCTGTGCGCTTGGCCCCTTGGCGTGTCTGACCACACAACTACCTGAGTTGAATGGCTGTCCCAAACAGGTCCTGGTGAGTTTTCCTTGGATTTTTTGTGCCAGACCCCTTAGGAGCCGGAGAGGTGCTGCCTTAATGAGCTCTGTCAGGCCTCCTGGCATAGCATACAGCACTCCCTTCCTGTGTCGGCCCAGGCACAAGACACTGTACTGTTGGATGCATGCAATGCTTGCAGTGAAACTAGAAGACATGCATTTCCTAAAACCGTCCTTTGGAGAGGGCATTCTAGCCCTTGAGGTACTGCAACTCCTGTGTTTCCTGTTTGCTCTTCTACACACAAAGAAAGTGCAGGAGTCTTCTGGCTCTTTTTTACTGGGATTAATGGGAGAAGTCAGCAGAAAACTTCCTAGCATGACAGACAACAGGGTGCTATCTTCATTCTACCATTTTCTCTAACTCTGGTTTTTTTCTCTCATCTCTCTCCACTGAGCAAAGAAATATGTGTCAGGGAACTAAGGTGTAGTACTCCTCAACTGAACCTTTTCCCTTTGTTTTGTTTTGCAGTCAAACACGCTAGACAACATTGCTTACATCATGCCTGGACTGTGACAGCAGAGAATTCTGGGACAGAAACCTTATCTTCCCCCATTGCTGGTTTGTGTATATATGACTGTTCCAGATCCCTTCACTGGCGTCTGGGAGTAGGTTTTAAATTTTTATATACATACATATATATATATACATATATATATAATGTACAATATATACATAGGACTGTAACTACTTTGCTTTTAATAATTTTATGAAATGGCAAAGGTTTAGCCAAGGGGAAACCTTGGCATGAATGTCGGCTTGGAATTCTTTTTTCTCCTGTGGTGGATAAATCTGCCTTAAAAATCAATGTAACTTGGGGGCTGGGGCTTGTTCTGGGTGCCAAGTGCATCTCTTTATAGACAGCTAAAATGTGATTTTTTTCCAAACTCGGTTGTACCTCCAGACCCATCACTGACCATTTGCCTTACCTGTCTTATAGTCTGAAATGTAATAGGAAAGATTATGGGAACATGCCAGTTGACTGAATTGCAAACCTTTTAACTTGAGGTGACCCAGGTGGGAGGTGATAAAACCGTTCCCATCTTAGAATTATTGCGATGGCTTAGGTGAACTTAGTATAGGGTTCATGCCAATTCCTGCTCTACAGGTGTCCATGTCTCAAAAATTATTGTAATCATTGGTACTATTGGCAGCCTCAGGAGGGGCCGAGGAGTTTTGTGAGCCCTGGCAACATAAAACACCTTGGAGAGGGCAAAGCTGTCAGTGCCACCAGTTGAACTGCATATATTGTGAGTTGACCCAGAATCTTTGGTCTGCAGAACGAAGAGCTGGTATCTTCCATTGGCAGCATTCGCTTAGCCGCCAAGTCTTCACAGGTCCCGCTGCTAGTTGCTTGGTGACTGTGGATGATGAGCTTGGCCCGGCGGTATTCTTGGGTTCATCTCATTGGCTCCCCTGGGGGGGCAGATACACCGTGTTCTGCATTCCACACACGAGTGAATTGCAAAAAATAGTACTCGATTCTCACGTAGGTTTATTTATGCGCGTGTGTGAATGTGTGTTTTAATTATGTGTATTTAACTCTTTAAAATCTTAGATTTTAATTTATCCTGTAAATTTCTGTACATATAATTTAATAACAAAAGTCTCCACCAGCAACAGCATGTGGAAGATACAGACTTGTTGATTTCTTCCCCTCCCTTCCTTCCTCTGGCCTCCTCTGTAAACTCCCATCTACATTTTAAGGTATCATGCCTCAACAAGGTATCATTATGTAAGGATTCTAATTCCTTATAATTCAATAATGTCAAGAAAGTAAAATAAAAAGGAATGTTTCCCTTCCCAGCTACCCTTATTTCCAAAGAACCAGACTTTTGCTTCCAGGTTCCAAAGAAGACAGTTGAGCGCTTCAGGGTTGTTTTTAAATGTGGTGTAAGATTCCCTGCCAGAAACCAGCTCTGAGGTAACTGTGCTTTCTTCCCGGGGCCTAGACGGAGCTCCACAGCATCAAGGTGGATCGTTGAGGACAGTGCAGCCAGGCTGCATCTTATTTAATTCCTTCCCTTCTCCCCACCGTGGGAGTCACCGGGCTGTTTCTTAAAGGTATTCTTGCTGCTAAATGCCTTTCTCAGCTCAGAGCAGTTCTGAGTTTTAATTGGGGAAACAGAAGGAAACAAGAATGGTCTGGGAACCAAAATCAAGAACAGAAATCTTGTTTTGATTTCGTGTGTTAGAACTTGTACCGTGCCTCATCTGTACCCCTGGAAGTTTCCTGTTTGACACAGGGTGTGAAGGAGGGGCCTTGGAGACATGGATTAATACGGAAAGAAGTCCAATCCTACCATTGTCATTTGAACACATTAATGAAATCCTGATGAGGACCTGTTTTTTGTTTGTTTTCCTTTAAAATCCAATCCTATTGTATTTGTATTTAAAATTTGTACACATTTGTATAATAATCTGTATCTTGTGGTATTTGGTACTATTAGAGGAAAAACTTTGGATTCAGACCTTGCAGTTTTTATATCATTGTTTTATTTTGTTTTTTAAATAAATTCTAGCGGTTTGATCCAAACTCCATTACAGTTGTATAAAGAAATAAAATTTTGTACTTATATTATTAAAAATCACATTTTTAATATTTGTAGTCCAGTCTCAGCTCTTTTTTCCCTGCTGCCAACCAAAGTTGCTTCAAAATTATAAAACCTGTTTTCCACACTATATCCTACCATAATTATCTTAAAAAGAAAACCCATCTGGAATAGAGGTCAAGTTTCTGATCTTAGCCATTTTCCTAACGTACACCTTCCTCTGTTTCTATTAATAGTAACTCTGACATTGTGGAATCTCTCATGTTCTCTCTTTTGCAGATTGCAAACCCAGTGACTCTGATAAAGTATAGTTCTGTTCATTGGCAAGTAAAATTTTATGTACATTACAGTGTTCGCCTAACTCAAGAAAATATCCATCTGTAAGGTTCACATCTGAATCATGTGCTTAATATGATATATTTCACGCTGTTTCAGCACTGTCCTAACTTGGTGATATTGGATAAGTCACTTAATCTTTATAGGTGTCCTAAGTCACATCTGTAAAATAATGTTCATGTCACTTCCTTGTCTCCACGCCAGCAGCCAAGCCAACCTGACATGAATGTTTAGGACTAGTGTGAACATTTAATATATGGAAATATGACCTTTTTCAAGGTGAAAATTTCAATGCAAACACAAGGTGTGATTAGTCATAAAGTGAAATATTATGATTGAAAGGCTAACTTACAGAGAGGCAGCAAGAAAGACATCACCATATTGCTGAATACTATTATAGAGAATGACTTGCATATTTTCTCTCACTTAATCCTCCCAAAAGCCTTTTGAGTATTATCCCCCTTTACAAATAAAGATGCAGAAAAGTACTTTCCCTAAGGTTATATAGCTAGTAGTAGACGGTAACACCAGAATAAGCACACAGTTCAAACTGACCCCAAAGCCTACGCTCTCTTCTACCCAAAGCCACTTATGTATGTAATCCATCCGAATCCTCCATTATCTACAGTACTGAGTGATCGTAGGAAAACTGTCTGAGACTGTTTCATTGTTCAAATGCCCTTTTGTCCTAGGTGGATTTTACGATACAGGCCTCACTTTCTTGTCATACTATTATCTTTAAACTTTGTTGGCAAAGTATCTTGATTTTTGTCTAACAGCACTTAATGAATATAATAGATCACATTGCATTTAAGCAATATGTCAGTCTTAAGGGACGTTAAGCATTTTTACCTTTGAAGGTAAAAGGAAGGCATTTGATACTGATAAAACACTTAAAAGGTAAAATTAAAATGGAGTTTTTATTTAATGTTTCTTGCTAGCAAAAATTTTTTAAACATACCTTTAATCAGCTTTGTACTAAATATTTTCCATTTATATTCCTATCGTTTGTGTTGACAAAATCCACACACTTCCATTTCTAACTGAATAGATATACAGTATTCCGTTTGCATGGAATTAAGATGATTCTACTCCCCGCTTGGCCAGTATATGGGTTGTTTCTGCTTTTTTACTATGAGGGATAAAACTTTCAGTGGTTTTATTCTTGGCAGTAAAGCCAAGATCTTTTGCCCATAATCACTTTAAACCAGAGTGATGCAGGAAAGCAGGAACTTCTGGTAAATCACCACCCAAAGTAATGGAAGAAGCCAAAGGAAGTTCATGCTAAATATACGCCGTACAACCGAGCAATATTCTTCAAGGAAGAAAAATATGTATGGTACCTGACATGAAGTTTATCTTAAAGGTACGTGCCCCCCTCCCATAGTCCAAATACCATTATTGAAAGGTAGAATGATTTAAATTTTCTTGTTAGTCATTGTGCTAGACAATAGTGGTGAGGAAAGTAGAAGTAGTATCCCAGCCCTTATGGAGCATCTAGACTAGTGGGGGGGAGGGCGTTTATTAAAAGGATGTGCATTATTAAAACACTTCAAAGCACAGGAGTACGTGACTCCCATAAAGTTTTTATATTGTGCATTAAAGATGTCAGCCCTCAAACAGGTTGACATCTGTTAAACACGTTAACACACAGAAGTGATTAAGTTCTAATTTAGGTTTTCCATCCTAAATTTGTGCACAATTGAATAGGCTTTCAAATTTAAGAATCACAAACATCATGGTCAGTAAATACTAAAGCCACTAACTACCAAAGCAGTGGTTATTGTATCTTCTTGGTGTGCGTGTCAGAAGAAAAAAAACATAACCAATAGATCAGATCTAATGTGCAGGCAACATCTGAAACATGGCAGGAAAGGAAGGTTTAAGGAGATACTAGAATCACAAAGCTGGGGAAGGCCTTTTGAATCTTAATTCTTGAGGTCCACAGCTGTACTTCGGCGACCCCAGAAACTCCCTGAAGTTAAATTGTGTCCCTGCCTTTTCTCTTCAGAAAGGCTCATGGCTTCAAATTCTCAAAGGAGCCTGTGACCTAAAAAAATCAGAGTCCTCGATCTAATTCCAGCATCCAGAGAAAAATGGAAGCTCACTGCTTGAATCACACGGTAAGTGGCAGAGAAGGGCCCCACGCCCTGTTCGTGGCTACATCTGTGTGCTTTCTACCACCCTGGGCTCTAGCCCGTCCCAACTTGGAATTGAGTTGTCTCTCAAACCCCTGGACCTCGACCTCAGATAGGAAGAGTTCTACCAAGGCAAGGAGACAGCCGGCCAAAGAGGCGTCAACCGCAGCGCAAGGTGAGGTCCCAAGAGCTAAAACACTAAGAGTGAGAACTGCAGTCTGGGCTTGCTCGGCAACCTTACCCAAGTCATTTCCCTGGTGTGGGACCCGGTTTTCCCGGTGTGTTAAGAGATCATTAGGCCACGCCCCTAAACCTTAGAAAACGTCGAGGGCGTGGCTTAAAGGTCCAGGCTCTCTACCGCGCTACGTTGTGCGTGACGTCCGCCGACACCGAGGGAGCCGCAGTGAGGTCACCGCCCTCCTTCTCAGGGGCGGGGCCTGTGGCCACGCTCCAGACTGCCTCCGCCCTGCCCCCACCGGCGCCACCTCGCGGACCATCCGGCGCGTCACGTGACGGGTCGAAGGCGCTGGCGGTTGCTGTCAGCTGATTCCACGGGTTGGTGGCAGCGGCAGCCGCAACGATGGACTTTCTCCTGGGGAACCCATTCAGCTCTCCGGTGGGACAGCGCATCGGTGAGTCCCTGGAGTCTCGTCCAGCCCCGACGCAGGGCTTCGCGCCCGGCCTCGGTCCCCGCGGGGCTGCCCCACGTCCCCAGTCACACACCCGAGGGAGGCAGGGAAGAGGAGCGAGCCTGGCGCGTCTCTCCGAGACTTGGCCCCGCCCGGTCTCCCGCCCATCTTGATTGACAAAAGCCTTGGTCCATTAGGGAGCCTCGGATTGTGATGGATACCTGTCACAGCCAATAGGTAAAGAGAGAGGGCGGGTCCGCCCGCGGCTCAGCCAATGCGCGGCTGCTGGGGTCGCGAATGCAGGGAGAAAGTTTAGACGGTTAAAGGGACTGCCAGCTTTTGCAGTCCTTGGGCTGTTCGACTTTTTACTGGGGTCGCGCAGCCTGGGCTCTTGCCGTCTCCTTCCTGGGCTGCCAGGCTTTCCGGATACGGATACCTGAGAAGGGCTAGAAGTTCATTCTCCCGGGATCAGAGCTGGGCGTCTGGGAAGCGACTTGCGGGGACCGGGCCAAGCAGCCCTGCTTCCCCCGCGCCTGACACTGGGAACCCGCTCGACGAGGCGGGCAGCCTTGGAGACCACGGCCTCAGGACGCATCTTCTTTGGCAGTGCTCACCCACCGGCGTCAGCTCTACCACCTAGAGTCGCCGGGATCTGAGCTGCAGGCATCTCAGACACCGCCTGACTGGGCCTCCTTTATGTCTCAGTGGCTCGCGTAGCCCAGCACTCTGGCCAGAGACACAGGCTTACTCAGAGCCCGGGTCTCCCGCCTCTCTCGCTCCCTGTTGATGGGACACGTACTAGTTCAGTGACGCTGCCTCTCTGCGCCGATGTTTCCTTCCCTGTAATTAGCGGATAGTAAAGGTCCCTGCCTCCGTGCGGTTGTTGTGAAGATTAAACTCATTAATAAATGTAAAGTACTTAGAACAGTGCCTGCCACTGTTCCATAAAAGAAAGTGGTAATATTGATTGTCAGTGTTACTGAGATGCCACCAAGGGAGGCCCGGGAGGCCCTGGAAATGGCCAGGTAGTAGCTCTCATGGGTACTCACACCTGCCTACGCCCCGGGAGGACCCACGGGCCCTCCCTAACAGCTAACACTCCTCCAGGCGTCTGGCTTTGTCTCCGTCTTTCATGAGGAACCCGCAGGCAGTACTGTGACATTCTCTCTTCATCTTTTTTGATAGTTTAAAGCCTGAAACCCAGATTGGGAAAATTGGATCTTTTAAATAAGACATTCTTTCCATTCTTAAAGGTCTTGGAAGCCAAACCTAACTGAAGTCTGTCAGTCCAGCTCGGTGTTGTAATTGTCACCGTGGCTGTTTGTGGCTCTTCTGAGGTTTTGTAATCAAATCTCTCCCACAGGGGTGTGGCAGTAGAGGATTTACAAACCACCAGGAAGCTCCTGGACCCAAGAGGGGAAGCTGTCCTCTCAGGACCACCAACACCCACCCCCTCCGATCCCCCGCACAGCACACACACACACACACACACACACACACACACACCAGTCATTGTCTTAGAGCTGAAAAGAAGGTAGCTCTCGTTTCATCTTTATTTCTTCAGCTACAGATACCACTGCTTTCATCACATGCCAAGTTTGAGACTTAACTACTTAAAACAAAACTCTGCCCTTCTAAGTCAGCCTATAAATACCTGAGGCTTTCTTGAAAAGCTCACCTGAACTCTGGGCCTCAGATGGTCAAAGAAAACAGCTTCTCTTTTTACCCTGAAAGGGTTGCCTGCCTTGGGTAAGAAATACTCTGTCCAGAGAGAATGCTACTAAATCCTAATACCTTAGAGCACAAACCAAGTTTCACTGCCGGATGGGTCCTTACCCCGGGGCTCTTCTAACCTAAGTTTCTCATCTGAATCCCCTGGAGATCTTATTAAAGCACCGCAGGCTGGGCCCCACCCCCAGAGCGTCTGACTCTACAGGTCTGGGGTGGAGGCCTAGAATTGGTATTGTTAACAAGTTCCCAGGGGATTCTAATGCCACTGGATTGGAAACTGCATGTTGAAAACCTGTTTCAGTCCATCATCTTCGTTTTACGCAGGAAAATGAGGCCCAGAGAGGGGAAGCTAGAGACCGTGACTCACCCAGGACCCCGGTGAAATGATAGGAAAGATGCGATGAACTCCCCAGAGCAACTGAACTTTAGAGCAGAAGAAGCTCTAAAAGTAGAATTAAATGAATATCTGCCCTTGGTATTCCATATTTTTCTTTTAGATAAAGAGGCGGAAGTACCACTGATTGGCTGTGATTATTGATGATCCGATATTAGCGGCTCGTATTTCTGTAAATTACCCGAGTACAGTAATCTCAAGCCTGCCAACTCCATCCCTTGGTGAGGGTGGAGCCCCGTAGAATTGATGTCCCTGAACTCAGTGGATTCTGACGCTGTGTTGGGCGGTTGTTGTGTTGTGTTATGAAACATGTGCCCTGGTACCTGCCAGACAGTAAGTGTCCATAATCGTTAGCCATTGTGATTTTTCACTGGTGTGATCATCATTGCAGGGGCACAGTCTAAGTTAGTGGCAGAGCCAAGGTGCCAACCAGGGCCCTGACTGCAGTGCAGCCTCTGTGTTGGTCGCGGCATCATTGGGAACGAGCAGTCACGGGCTGGGTGGCAGCCATATTCACAGACAGGTCAGGTTTCAGGCTGTGGGGTGGAACCGGTTCTCACTGGGGAATTAGAGCCTTTGACTGGTCCTACAGCTAGAACTGGTAAATAGGTTTTGTGAATAGGTTTTGTTCCCTCACTGAGTCAAAGAAATAAGAGTCAAGTCCGGATTTCCGCTCTTTTGGATTTAGAAAATAAAAACAAAAACCATCAGTGTCTTCTAATTAGCCTAGGGCCATCACCCCATGAGAAGCAAGGAGATTCAGGACAAGTTAACTCTTCGCCTCCCTAACCCAGGAGGCCCGTGCTCTCCAGACTTCTGTCCTTCACACACCACCTTCATGCTTTACATCTGCCCCTGTGCCACCTTTAGTTTTATTTTCATAGTATTTTCCTTTTGTTGTCTCGCCTTTTAAAGTTTGACCTCATCCTGTGTAATTATATCCATGAAATCATTACTTTGACGAGCTAGCTCATGTTTTGGTTTTTCTTCCTATTCCGTGTTAAATCAAATATGTAATTCCAAACACATCTTTAAGTTTGCCCAGGAGCCCACCTTACGTGGTCCTGAGTAGCACATTTTGGTCATTCAGGTGTAAACAGTCTGAATAGGGTCAGAGCTGGGATCCTGCATCAGAAAATCTGTGTTCAGATACCAGCTCCACCCCTCCCCAGCTATGTCCCCCAGACAAGTGACAAACCTCCAAGGGACTTATGGCTTGATAGACGTGGGAAACTTGGCAATTGATAGAGCATTGAGAAGTGCCATGGAGAGCCAAACTGCTGTGCAAGACCCGAGGACAGGAACTAGGCTTTGCTCCCGATGGGGAAGGTAAAACAGGAAAGGAAGGAAGAAAGGAATCCGGGAGAAGGAGGAGGGAGAGGAGCCAGCCAGACCACAGGAAGCTGAGACAGGGAGAGTTTAAAGACATACAGAGTTGTCCCCTGTTGGATTGGAACTTGTTTGCGTTGGTTAGTATAAACCTCTTGGGTGGTTAATTTTATGTGTCAACTTGGCTGGGTCATGGGACCCAGATATTTGGTCAAACATTATTCTAGATATTTCTTGAAGGTATTTTTAGATGAGATTAACATCGAGTAAATCAGATTATTCGATATAGTGTAGATGGTCCTCAGCCAATCAGTGGAAGGCCTTAACAGAAGAAAGACTGGCCTCCCCAGATGAGGGACTTCTGCCAGCAGACGACCTTGGGACCCGAGCTGCATCTCTTCCCTGGGTCTGCAGCCTGCCAGCCTACTTGTAGATTTTTGGACGTGCCAAACCTCCATGATCCCATGAGCCAATCCTTTAAACTAAATCTCCCTCGATAGAGAAAGGGGGAGAGAGAGAGTTCTCAGCAACACCTTTCACACTCACGAGTTGGAGCAGGAAGAAAGAATGTCCTTGTACACCCTGGCCAGCCACTTGAAGCCTCTGCTTTCACAGCCTTGCTCACTCTTACCTGGGTAGGTTTCTAAAATCCTCCTCCATCTACTGAAACAGTCTTCAGTTAGGTACTATAGTTAGTTACATCAACGTTAGAATTACGGGTTGTCTTCTGTGAAGTATTTTAGAGTTCCTCTTGTGGTCTGTGGTTACAAAACGGCAGGGCAGAGGCAGCCAGGGTTTTGAAGAAGGACTGCTCAGCAACTTAGGAAACTGCTGGAACTTTCCAAGCTAGGTCTGGAAAGAGTTGTTCATTTGAAAAGTAGGCTTCGAGACAGTTTGCTGGCAGGGGAAGGAAAAAAAAGTGGATTCTGCATGTATATGACTTAAAAATCTATTTTACGAGAGTGCTTAAAATTCTCAAACGATTTTTGGTTGGTACTTTTACAGTCGGTAATGTTTGTTTTGGGTCTTGCCTTGTGCTAGTAGGATGCAGAGCGCTGGAAGTGCGTTCTCTCATTTCCTCCTCGCACAGCTGCAAGGTGAGCGCTTTAGTTGTCCCCATTCTGCCGAGGAGGAAGTGAGGCACGGAGAACTCCTCCTGGTCACAGCCCTGGGAGGACCTGAGCTGGGATCTGTCTGTCTGTCCTAACTTTTCTCCCTCATTGCTTCCCCTTAGAATTGAAAGGGACCTGCTGGGTTTCCTTTTGATGAAAATGCCTGCGTCATGTGGAATGAATCTGCTCTGTATTTCTTCCTCCCCCTGCCCCTTAGCACGTTGGTCTCAACTTGGTGCTTGTCCTCATATAGCAGGAAGCTACCACTGCCTCTGTTATCGGGAGAGCCAAACCTCCCCCAGGAGCAGGAGAATTCCACTTATATCTCCGTGGCCAGAACGGGGCCACTGGGCCACTTGGAGACAGAGAAGCTAAATCCTGTGGGCCGTGACAAACTGAGTCAGCTCCAGGCGGTGGAGCTAATAAACATCTAGTGTCGTCCCGGGTGCATTAATACAAATACAAATGCAGTGAGGGCAGGTGAGTGCGTTCCCATACTGCATGTCCAGATGGATGGCCCAGCTGCCCTGCGTCCCGATGGGATCCATCAGAAAGGTGAAGGCTCTAGAGATCGTGTCCTGAGTGGAATGGTCACAGGAACTGAGGACGTTAGATTGGAAGGCAGATTAAAGAGGGTCGTGATGCATTCTCAAAACAGTCAAAGCACTGCCAATTGGAAGAAAGGTTAGGATTTCTACACATCAGCTACTCAGGGATCAACCGGCCCAAAGGGTGAGAGTCTGTCATTTACAGTGTTATAAAGGTTTATTGTCCTGGTGAATGTGATGTCATCCTTCCTTCAGTCATGTGACAAACAGGTCTAGTAGAGAGAATTTGGTGACTCATGGACATAATTGCCACCTTTGTGTTCACAGCCTAATGGGAGACACAGACAGAAACAAAGAAATCAATACTATAGAGTTATTTTAACATCTCCACGAAACAGACCTCACAGTCGTCTGTGCAAAATGCTGCTGGCCCAGTAAATGAAGGGGCAGGCCCTCTGGGGGGTCAGGGCAGACTCCACAGGGAGGCCAGACCTTGAGCTGGGCTTAGGAGCCTGAGTTTAGGTAAGGAGGGAGCAGCACATCCCTGGAAGGAGGATGGCCTGCTCGCAAGCACAGACGCCTGAAGGACTAGAACTGGGGGTGCCAGCAGAGGCCTGGGCTGGTGGGAAGGGGCGTGGGGAGAGTGGCTGGGCTGGGTCTCCACCCAGCGTCCTGCCGACCAGACTTCCATGAAGTCCAGGTTCCATAGCGCAGCAGTCCCTGGGGAAGCCAGGGCAGCGGCAGTGAGAACACCATGAGGAATATCAGTCGAGTACCGTGGCTGCAGGTGACAGGAGACCCAGCCACCACGGGCCGGGCCTGCCACCCGGTGCTTTCTTACCTAACAAGAAGGCTGAAGGTCGGCGGTTTCAGGGGTGGTGTGACAGCTCAGGCTCTTTTGTTCTCGGTCCTTAGCATGTCGGTACTTTGTCCTGAGCTTGTCACCTCCTCGGCGCCAGGCCAGGGCACCCTGTTCCCATCCTAGCCTCCTGAAAAGCAAGCAAGGAAGGAGAAGGGGAAGAAAAGGCTTCCCCCTCCCTGGGCTGTGCCCCTGCGTCCCAGAAGGGATGCCTCCCGCCACTGCTGCCCAGCAGACACCCACCCCCTTCCTCCCCAGGATCAGAACTGGGTCACTTGCCCCCTTCTGGACCAGGCACTACAAAAGGAATGGAATTGCTGCTTTGGGAGGGTGAGAAGGAAGGGGTGGCTATTGGATAGGCCAGGCAGGCATCTGCCACTGTGGGCCTTGCTGTGGTTCAGTGCCTGATTCCATCTTTCCGGCAGGAGGTTGGTCTGTCCTGAACTATCGGCATATTTCCTTCTGCCTCAGCAGCCACTCCTTTTTCCTCTGGCTGCCTCACTCCCTCCTGGAACCGTCAGCCTCCCGCAGGTCGCTGTTCTCCCCAGTCCCTGAGACTGACCCTCAAGCCCCTCTTCTCTTCTTCCCTTCCTCCTCCGTGATGATTCATCATCAGTTCATTCATTCGGCAACTGCCACACCGCTACCGGACTGTCCCTCCTCCACCTTCCCCAACCTGGCGACTCAGGTCTGTGCTCAGCTCAGGTGGCACCTCCTTGCTGGACCTTCCCGGTTCCTTCTGCAGGTGTTCACCCCTTGTCACCGCTGCTGCCACCGCACCCTGGACTGACACACCTGTCAGTTCACTTCGTCCATTTTGCACTCAGAATGTTTGTCCAGCGGTTACCCTGACCACTTTGGGGCCTCCTCAAGGGCAGGGATTCTGTTTTTCTTCATCTTGGCTTCTCTAGCACCTGGCACAGGGCTGGGCAAACGGTAGCAGCTCCAACTACTGTGGGAGGGCAGAGAGGTGGGTGCGAGGGGACTAGGCCGGCCGGAAAAAGGCATTTAGAAGGGAGGGTGGATGGGATAAGGGGGCACCAAGGGATGGAGGCAGATGGTGGGTGGGGAGGTGAACAGAGCTGTGGGTATTGCTTCTAGCAAATTCCAAACATCATATCGTTTTATTCATAAATATTTCACTGTCTCTAAAAGGAATGGAATGGGGTTATTATTTAACAACAAACAAACCATAACCACAATACCATTACAGACTTTAAAAAATTGTACAGATGTGTTTTTTAAAATCTGACAATGGTAAAGACTAGAAGGAAATCTTCACAAAGGTTTACTGGGGCTCCTTTGAGTGATACCAGTAGGTGACTTTTACGATGTACAGATGGCATTCAATAAACGTGGTCCAGAAAGGAAATGGCTGTGCCCTTGCTGTGGTGCCAGTCATGGGAGGAGCTCTCAGAAGAAGGCCTGCGGGAGCCACTGAGAGCTGATGCAACGTGTCACTGTTTCCTTTATCATGCTCAACTAGCTCCTGTGTGTCCCTCTCCCCTGGGTCAGTGAACTCTGCCCTAGACTTGGTCATAGTCTCGGCTGGGACTAGGTGTGCTGTTAGCATTGCCTTTAAGACAGTCCCTTACTATTTACAAACCATATTTCATTGAATCTAAGATACTGTGGAGTGTAAAAAGAAAAAGCTGTCAACAGAGCTGACAGGTCATCATTTGTGAGAAACCTCATATCAGAGGGTTTCAAGAGTGGAAAGGGGAGCTTAGTCGTGACACACCGTGAATGTTCTCCAGGATGGGGTGTGGAGGGGACTCAGTGCTGAACTGGAGCAGCGAGGCCGTCCAGAGGCGGCCAGCCCTTCGCACGCATTGAACAAACCTCTGCTGTCCAGCCCAGCAGATAGCGGGCCCAGTGAGAGAGGTGCCCCCAGGAGCTCCAAGTCCAACCGAGGCAGGTGGAGACGTCCTCCAAGGGGGCAGAGCAGAGTGAGGGCTCACGGCTTAGGGCCACACAGGCCCTGCTTCTTCCGCCTCCAGTCCTGGGCTTTGGGCATCAGCTGCCCCCACATATTGTTGGTGGGGCTGTGGGGATGTGACACAGGAGGTACACCGAGCATCCTGCACAGCCTGACATTCCGTGAATGCCGGTTCTTTTGTCACTGTTACTCAGGATGTTACTGGCACAGTGCAGGATGACAGGTAACACAGTCTGTCCAGTGGGAGGCAGTGCTGAGGGCCTGGCCCTGGGGGAGGGCCTTAAACGATGAGCGGAAAATTGCCAACATGTCCACATCTCAGCCCTTGTGCCGTCTCAGCGCCCGGCCCTTCCTGGCACGGCATTTTTCCTTTTGCAACATCAGCCTTCCACCGGATTGTAAACCTCCTGAGGGCAGGACCTGGTCAGTTGTGCTCACGTCTCCTGGGCCCTAGACAAGTGTTGAATGTGTTTAAGAGGCACATACAGTGGTTAAGAGTCTGGATTGGGGAACCAGGCCTCTTTGGGTTCAAATCTCTGCTCTGCAACTTACGAGTTGCATGACCAGGGGCAAGTCACGGACATCTCTGCGCCCCTCAGTTTATTCATCCTCCATCTGAGAGCTGTGGGGAGTGGTAACGGACTTTGTAAAGTGCCGGGTCCCATGCCTGGTGCATGCTTAGTGCCCAGTCCTCATGGTCATCATTGTCACCTGTGAGCCGATGCCTGACTGAAAGGAGGAGAGGCATTCCAGGCAGAGGCGTGAAAGAACAAGTGGGCAGGACACAGCTGACTGTGGCCGCAGTCAGTCCCGAATGTCCTTTGGCCCTGAAGAGTTCCGGTTTTTGCCCTCAGGCAATGAGGGGAAGGGGGCCTGGGACAATTTTTAGACGGAAAAGTACCAGTTGGATTTATGTTTGAGGAGTGTGGAGGTGATGGTCCAGGCCTGGAGGAGGTAAGGGCCTAAAGCAGAGCTGTCACTGTGTCAATGGAGTTGGGGGGCAACTCTGAGCAGCTGGAACCTACAGGACTTGGAGACTGAATGTGCAGGGTGGGGAGAAGGTTCTCGGCTGCTCCCCTCCTGGCCGACTTGGGGAGAAGGAGGTCAGTGAGCCCCACATCCATGATGCTGACCACGGTGTCAGTGAGCAGCGCAGAAGTGGCCTCCTCCAAAGCAGTGGAAGGAGCAGGGTTACCCCTGTGGCTGGGAGGGCCTGCTGCCCCCCAGATACTCGGGGTCCGCTGGGGGTGAATAGGCTGGGACCACGGGCCTGGAGCAGCCGTGTTTTGGTGGCTGCTCTTTCTTGCACTTGGGCCAAGGCACGATTTTGGCACTTAGCAGTTACTGGTCACTGCTCTTGCTGACGTGGTACATACATTATCTGGCTGAAAAGTCTTAATGTCTGTGAAGCCATCAGTCTTATCTGGGTTTGACAAATGAGAAACGGACACTCAGAGGGCTTGGATCCTTGCCCTTGGTCTCTAAGTAAAGAGGTGAGGCCAGACTGCTCTCACGTCTGTGCCTGTGTCCAACCTGACTGTGCTTTTGCCACCGTACTGAGCAGGGTCTCTGGAGCCGTCGGGGGGTGGTATCTGCACCAGGCCCAACGTGGAGGGACAGGCTCCCGAGCACACAGACAGGCAGGCGTCCAGTGATCAGACCCACAGGCTGGCCAGCCCGAAACAACAGTGTGGCTGGTGGAGGTCTGCAGGGCCTGGCTTCCTCAGGAGCTGGGACAAGAGCAGAACTGCTCCTGGGGGCTTTGGAGGTTACCACCAACAGCTCAGAGGCAAGGAAGTCAGCTGTCATTCTCTTGGAACTGGTAACCACTGTCAGAGTTTTCATCCCCTTCTCTAAATAGCAAACTGAGTTACTTTTGTGGTTAAACACGAAAGCAAAACAAATATCCCCAGATTCCTGTGGGTTTAAATTTCTGCCCGTAATAGAACACACCTCCCCGTAGAAATCTTTATTAAGGAAGTCATATATCTCTCCCAATCCTGCGGTCTACTGCCACACCTGAAGGAAGTGGCAAGTCACGGATGGGTAGGTTGGGCCCGTCCAGGTTGGCACATCTTTCTTCTGCTAAAATTGTCACCTGGGTCTTGTCTCTCTTCCTCTCCCCTTTCCTATTTAGGCTGACTGAAGCCCCCCTTCCCCTCCGCCCCTGCCCCAGAAAACACTCCATGCTCTGAATGGCTCTGCCCACTGCTGGCACTCAGGCCTAAGGAACTGCCAGCTGTGCTCAGGTTGACAGCAGACGGTTCCAAGTCCTTCGGCACCCACCTTGGTTCTTTGGGATGGCTTTCCTGACTTCTAAATATCCCAGCTGCCCCTTTCCAGCCTACCTGATCACAGTCCCTTCTATAACCTTGTGTTCTCTCCCTCGGGAGAAGAGAGGTGTGCATCGTTTTCAGGGGTCACTGGGGAGTCATAAGGGGATCTGACTGAGGAACCACTGTGAGGCCTGCTGGTGGAGCCAGGGGTCCCGGAGGAGGGGGCAAAGGGCCTGAGTGTTCCAGACGACCCTTCTGGGGAAGCAGAGCTCCCTGACCCCTGATGAGAGATGGGGCCAGTGGCATCAGTGGCCGCTCCTCCCTTACCACAGTGTGACACGTCAGTTTCCTCATGAGTTGGCAATAATGTACACGTTATAGGGCTGTGAGGATAAATCACATTCTTCATGGAAACAGTTAACGGGATTTGGTGCTGCGCAGAATATAACTCGGGAAGTTAAAGCGTTACTGTCATGGAAGGGTCTAGGGGCCTGGCTGAGGGTGAGGGGGCCTTTGAAGATTTGGGGCACAGATGGAGACCGTCCCCTTCAAGCGTCAGGAAGTTCCCTCTGGGCTGCAGGGAGAATGGACGGGGAGGAGCGAGGCAAGAGGAGCTGAGGCGTCCGTCCGAGAGGGAGAGGGTGCTGGCCGGCTGGGTAGGGTGATGGGGAGTGGGTCGGATGGAGAGTCAGGCCAGTTAGAGGGAGTCCAGGAGTCAGGGATGACCAGTCCTTCTGGCCTGTGTGACGGGGGTCACTGAGAAGTGGCTTCTGAAGAAGGAGGAGGTTCTGCATGGGTCGTTAGCCACTACTCCCCGAACTCTCCAGAATAGAGTCCAACCCTCTGCTCAGAGGGGCACGTGTCCAGCTCTCGTTGTTTCTTCCCATTTGGTTCAGTAACTGTGTGAGTCCCCAAGGGTGGGGAGTGTGACACAAAGAAGCCACACTCAGAACATACTTATAAAGTGAATGAGTCCGTCTTTCAGCCCTTTTAAGGGGAGCCTTTCCTCATCCCCTCCCCCAGCCATAATCTAGGGAATAAAGCAACCCACCCTGCTGCTGCGTCTCTACCTGATGCCTCAGCTGCCAGGCATGTGTCCTGGGCCACACTGGCATCCATCTGGCCACAGGACCCAAGGTAGAACCCAGGGTGGAATGAAGTCAGGCTAATTTCAAAACCAAGGTCACAGAAGCCACAGTTACCAGGAGCTGACCGTGCTGGCCCTGCCCAGTCACATGGCGATGGCCCCCCTCTGCCCGGACAGGCCCAGGCTCAGAGCCTCGGCCTCTTGGGCGCCATAGGGTGGGGACCGCGTCCATCGGGTCTGTTTTTGCATCCCCAGTGCCTGGTGCAGGCCTGACACATCTGTTTGGTACTCTGAGCCACAGCTTCCGCAGTGGTCAAGACAGTGCTTCTCCCAAGTCCCATGTGGCTGCTAATAAGAATTAAGTGACTCGATGGGACAATGTAGAGAACACAGTGCCAGGCCCATCTCGGGTGCCCAGAAAGCATCCATCATCCTCCCTCTCCATCTCTTCCACCCTACCCCCTCCCCACACGTCCCCACCCCACCATGTGAGTTTGTCATCGGGGACACCACACACCTTTGTGACTTGTGGTTTTTTCTCCTCAGAGAAAGCTACAGATGGCTCCCTGCACAGCGAGGATTGGGCCCTCAACATGGAGATCTGTGACATCATCAACGAGACGGAGGAAGGGTAAGCGGGCACAGTGGGGACGGCCACCTGCAGCGCAGCGTTGACCGCTGCGCCCTGCCTCCTGCCAGGGGCCCCCGTCCCCGGTCCCACTGCTTCTGCACAAAATCCAGGCCCTGCTTGGGGTCTTCAGGGTCAGGAGGGTCTGCAGAGGTTGTCTGAGCCCCACCCCACGCAGCAATGTGGCATTTTAAACATTTTGGAACCAAGATCCTGTCTTACCCTCTCACTAGATGCATGAGAAGCCCAGAGATGCCAGGTGCGCAGCTGGCCAGCGGGCCCCGGGTGCTGCCAGCCCACGCAGCCTCACGGCAGAAGTGCCGCCAGCCGATCTTCCTAGAACATCAGCGAGGCAGCCTCTTCCTAGGACAAGTCCAGCTTGCGACCTTTAGGATGAGGAAGCGGCCCTAAGCACACTTCTGCGTCCCGTAGGCTGGAATGTGTGTTAGGGACTCCCAGCTTTTCTCAGTGAGCAAGAACAGACTTTCATTTCCTTAAGATTTGAAATCAGCAGGGAGGGTTGGGGGTCACGGGGAGGGCAGTGAAAGTGAAGCAGAACTGAGAGGCTGATCAGTTGGCCTTTGCCAAGCGCTTCCGGTGCACGGTTCACGGTGTCCTGCTCATGCCGAGGAGTCCTGCCAAGGCACTGACGTGACATGGGGGCGGCGTCACCTCCCTGGCTCCTGGTCTCTGGCTAGCCCTCCCTGACCAGCTAGCTGTGTGACCTTGCGCAAGTCACTACCTCTCCAAGTCTTTCTCCTCCAAGGCCAAGCTCCTTTCCGGCCGTCCAGTCATATGCCCAGGGCCCTGCAGTGAGCAGACTGGGGATGCTGGCTCCACTGGCCTTCTCAGGAAAACTCCAGGATGGGTGGGGAGGGTTGTGCTGACCACAGCCAGCGGGACATGCAGCCCGCCGACACCTCTATTCTGGAAAGTCAGGATCGGCGGTTGGAGCGGGATCTCATTTCCCTCCTTTTTCATGGAGATGACCCCATTGGCCTGCGAGGGGTCCTTTCAGCCAGGCAGTGCTTTGCATGTAGAGGGGCAGGCGGGAAGCAGGTAGCAGGCAGGGAGCATCCAGCCCAGAGCCCCAGGGAGGCTGTGGGGGTCGGCGTCACACAGCCAAGGCCAAGTCGGGGACACAGTGGCTGCTGGTGCCTCCCATTGTCCCTCAGCCAGGCCTCTAGACCCATGTGCTTGCCCAGGCGCTAGGAGAGACGCTATACCTATGTCTGGACTCATAAGCATGATGGGAGGGCCACCCAGAGAAAAGGCAGGAGGCAGGAAACGTCGTGGAACCTATGACAAGGCCTGGGTCTTCATGAACATCGAGGCTGAAAGTCACCGCTGGGTCCTTGGAGAGGCAAGGCGCCATCTGTCTCCCTTGTAGACTTTGGCAGAACTGGGGCTCCGACTCCCTGAGGCGCGTGCTGTGGCTTTGAGCAGCTCCTGTGCTTCAGGCACTTCACGCGGCTCTAGGGAACCAGCAGTGAGCAGAGCAGACGTGACCCAGGCCTCTCTAAGCTTGTCGTCGAAACTTTCGTCTGTTGTCCACGCCCCCTGGGTTGTGGTCTTCTTGGCACCCATGTTGTACCCCTTCCTAGCAGAGTACGAGGCACACAGGCGGCCCACAGCAGTGGCACACAAGCCAGAATCCCTGGGTTCCTATGCTGTGGCCTTCTCCGGGCCACTCTCTAAGAGGTGGACACAAGTCCCTTTGAAGCTGAAGTGGCCCCAGGTGAGCAGCCCGTCCAGGAGCAGAAACCAGCTTCCCCCAGAACGAGCCCCGAGGGTGAGGAGCTGTCCCAGGGCCCTGAGTTGAAAACAGCTCCCACACTTCTAGGACGGGGCCCCTCCCCTGCGTGTCCTCTCCATCGCAGCCCCAACGTGGGGTCTGTCCCCAGGAGGGCTTTCCTGCCTCCTCCTCTTCTGTTGGGGGACCCACGTCAGGGTTCCTCACTCTCCTGACTTGTCCTTGGAGGTCAGCACTGACAGGCAGACAGACGCCTGGTCAGAGAGCAGGACAGGCCCCGGCAGCCACCTGCTGGCCTAAGATGTTGGCCCCGGCGGAGCAAGGTGTCCAATAGGATGCCGCCCCTGCCCTCCGGGAGGCGCCAGTTAGTGCCCTGTGGCAGCACATGCCAGGGAGATGGAGGACTAGGAAAGCGTCGTGGGCGAGGACATGGAAGTTGGGGGGCCACAAAGCCTTAAAGCAAGAGCAGTCGGTCGAGGCAACATGGATTTCACCTGTACGGGGCTGGGGGCAGGGGCAGGCGTGAGGCGTGGGGATGGCAGTGGAGTAACGATGGGACAGGGAGAACAGGCTGTCACCAAGGCCTTCGGGCCCCCTGTGCACTTAGGTGCATCCACCCTCCCTGCCACGTTTCAGGCCCTCGCTCCACCGCCCCCACGCTCGGTGTGGCCATGTATCAGTTCCTCCTCACCCAGGACCCTGCCCCAGGCTCTTGCCTCCACCTTAACCACTTCCCCTGCTCTGCCAGCTGGTGCCATCTCCACTGTCATGCTCAGCTGTCATGCCACCTCCTCAGAGAAGATTTCCCTGGCCCGCTGCCCCCGTCCCACGCCTATTCACTCTTACCGTAGGACCCGCTTAGTTCCCTCATTTATGCCCATCTCCCTGGAGCATGTGACCTTTGAAAGCAGGGCTGTGTGGTCTTGTTCCCCTGTATGTCCCCAGCACCCCACGTGGTGCCAGCACATGTGGGTACTTAAAAGACTTGAGTGGAAGAACGGATGGGTAGAGGAACCTGGCCAGGATGGGGCAATAGGACTCTGTGCCCACCTGTTATTGGTTCATATTAAACTTCAGTCTGTATACGAAGCCCGTGAGGCCTGGTAAGCACGCAGATCCCCTGAGAGTTTGGTTCACAGGGCCAAGTCAGAGCCTGGGGTTCTGCATTTTTAACAAACACTCATACCTCCCCCATAAGGTATTCTGGTGCACACACATTGGGAATCCCTGCCAAGTATTCATGATCTACTGGGAGGACTTTGGTGGGGCAGGTGGTGTGATTAGAACCTGATACCCAGAAAACAGAGGGGACCCAGGGAGAATGGTTAATAAGAGCCATTCCCTTTTCCCAGAGCCCCCTGATCTTAGACAAGCAGCCCCCCCCCCCGTGTCAGAGAAGGGGGCCCCATGCCTCAGCCAATCCTTCCTTTTGTCCTGCCCAGTCCCAAAGATGCCTTTCGAGCAATAAAGAAGAGAATCGTGGGGAATAAGAACTTCCACGAGGTGATGCTGGCTCTCACGGTGAGTGTCCTGTCTGTCCGTCTGTCCATGGACAGCCTCCATGGACAGGCACCATGGGGCTTCTCTTCCAAGGGCTGGGAAGGAAAGGTCCGTGGGCAAAGCGCCGTCCTCTCTATACTGCTGGAAGACACGGAGTGGCAAGAAGGGCCATTTGGAAAGACGTTCTCTCCAACCTGCTGGCATGGGGAGCTGGCACACTGAGGCCCCCATCCCTCCAGAACCAGTCGTGGAGAACTCAGGCCAGAGGGGCTGCTGGGTAATACAGACACTCAGTGAACCCAAGCTTCTCAGGGGCCAGAAAGCCTGGCAGGCCAGGTTGCGTTCTGATTGGCACTTGGACGCCCTGAAAAATGAACACAAAACAAATGCCAGTGGCTGAGGACAGTCTTTGCCCACAATAGGACAGGCCAGGTGTGAGTGGGCATTCTGGCTGTCAGGGTGGGTTTGGCTGGGGAGTGGGGACGAGAGCATTCTGTCCCAGCGTCCCCCACAGCACATTATATCCAGGTAAATGCGGCTGCACTGAAAAGCGAGTTCTCCTGCCAGGAACAGGAATAAGGAGTGGAGAGGGGAGGAGAGCAGCTTTTCCTTCAGCTGCAGGGTCACCATTTGATTGAAAGTTCTCTTTGGTTTCTACCCAGAGAGCCACCTCCCCTCCAGGCTGTATTCAGCTCAGAAACAGCATCAGGACAGGGTTCTGTGGGCACTGAGGCCACTCAGCGAGGGACCTCTCACCAGCACACCGCCCTCTGCCCCCTCCAACCCCCTCCCCAGTAACAGGGCCCCGCGCCCCAGCGTCGTCCCTGCTTGTCCATGTTCCAGGGTCTCATCTCAGGCGCCCTCTGGGACATAAGTGGAGTGTGAGCATGGGGGGCCTGGGCGCTCCCCTTCCTCTCACTGGTGCTCACGGGTGCCTCACGGCCTCCAGGTCTTGGAAACCTGCGTCAAAAACTGCGGGCATCGCTTCCACGTGCTGGTTGCCAGCCAGGACTTCGTGGAGGGCGTGCTGGTGAGGACCATCCTGCCCAAGAACAACCCGCCCGCCAGCGTGCATGACAAGGTGCTCAACCTCATCCAGGTGAGCGACAGGTGGGGCGGGTGGGGAGCTCAGTGCCAGCTTCCTTCCCTGGCACAGAGCTCTGGGCCTGGCCAGGGAGAAAGATGCTGTGCCACTGCTGCTCTTTCTCTGTTGGCTTCAATCTGCTGCTCGTCTGGGGCCACCTCACCTGTCTGCTGACTGGACATTCTGAGTGTGGGCCTTGCGATGGGGTGGGCTGTCTGCGTGATGTAGTCAAAGGACCCGAAAGTCGGAGACGGGTCTCTGCTCTCGCGGGGGCGGGTTGGGCGTTTCCAAGAGCACCATGAGCCGTGGTTATCAGCCGTGTCCCCTTGTTCCCTCTCAGTCCTGGGCCGACGCGTTCCGCAGCTCGCCCGACTTGACGGGTGTGGTCGCCGTCTACGAGGACCTGCGCAGGAAGGGCCTGGACTTCCCAATGACCGACCTCGACATGCTGTCGCCCATCCACACACCCCAGAGGGTGAGGAGATGCACCGGGGCAGCGGGTGGGGGAGGCAGGAGTGCTCACCAGAGAGGTTTCTGCAGCTATTTCCCGTCACCCCTGACTTCCAGTTGTTTGCTCTCTAGACTGTTTTCAGCTCGGAGGCACCATCAGGACAGAATTCGGTGGGCACTGACGCCAGCCACCAAGCGGACTCGAGCCTGCACACGGCCCCTCTGCCCACCCCAGCCACTCTATCCAGCGACACACCCATAGCACCAACCCCTGAGCAGGTAAACAAGCCTGGGTCAGAGCCACGAGGTGCAGGACGGTGGGTCTGGCCCCTCCCTCACATCATGGAGGGGCTCCTGTCATTTGTGGGGACTCCCTTCAGTCCTCACAGCAGCCCCACAGGTGTGTGTTACTCTTCCTGTTTGGGAGATGAAGCTGAAAGGGAGAAATTCACTTGCCCAGAACCACACAGCTCATCAGAGACAGAGCTGGGATTCAAGCTCAAGTCAGTCTGACTCCAAGCAGGCTCTGTCCTGGGCCTCGGCTGTTCTCCAAACCGTGTGCTCCAGGGAGCCCCTTGGGAAGCACCAGGAAAGGGAAGCGCCCAGAGCGTAGCCCGGCAACCATAGCAGCTCCACCTTCTCCGGATGGCGCATACGATTTCATCTGAACAGAGGTTCTGGCTAAAAACAGTTTTAAGACATCCACGCACAAAATAATTTTGAAAACCCGTTCACTGCTTCCTGACGCTTCATGCGAAGCCCCAAGAAGATGTGAGGCTCAGTGTAAGCTGCTCAGGGGCAGAGCCGGGCAGAGCTTTCCCAGGGCCCTGGGAGTGGCTGTGAATGATTACCTTTCTCCTGGGCAGCCCCCTAGCTTGGCCCCTGTCCTTCAGTTGCTTCCTCCTAAAGCTGGAGGCGAGGTGACCCACCTGTTGGCCCTGGGCAATGTGTGGCATATGGAAGCTGATCCCCCTACAAGGGATGTCCGCAGCCAGGGTGCTCCATCATTTTAGACTTGGCTCCTGGGGTCTGGGTCAAAGCCTTGCATTGTTAGGGTGCCCACTTCTGAGGTGTTTTACACCCTTCAGACCCATCACATCAGCTAAGTATAACAGCTTAGCTGCTAAAAGTGCTGGTGAGATACACAGGTACACGATGGAAACAAAAGTGAAACTTGACTTTCCAGAGTGTACCCGCTGATCCTCCCGTACGGTATCGTCTGGATGTTTATAAATAAGTCAACTCACCGACAGCCTTTAACACCCTAACCTATTTGAAGAGAAACTCCTATACTTTGATACCTTCCAGCAAGTCATAAAATCACCTCCCAGAGTTACAGATATTCTTAGAAACGTTTTCCTAACTGGACAAGTAATTAAAGGTACATAACAATTGTAAAATCACCCTGTGATCCAAAATATATCTATCTTGGTTGTAATTTTAACCACTTTGCCTGAAGTCTAGCATGTCCATGGATTCAGACTCTGAGTATATCCAGTGGAAGAAGGTTCTTACTAAACAAAACTGAGTAGTCTTTGTTTAATTTCAGAGTCCCCTTTTGTCTCCTGGGACATGTTAAGATTTTCAAACATGCAGTGATGTAACTCCCAGACTCCGTTGTAATTGGGTCCCATCTGACCTGGACACGCTGGGTTTGTGATCAGTAATTTTTCCACTCACTTATACCAAGAGTGTTCATTAAATGGGCCAAATGTATCAAACGTTTTTCGAGTTTTGGAAGGTGTCAGTGGACCATCGTGGACGCACTGCCTGTGTCTGCCCTCCCACATCTTCACCTGTAAAGGCTGGGGGTAATGATAGGTGCCTCATAAGGCTGTGGTCAGGCTTAGGTAGCAATATACGTAAAATGCTGGGTACTTAGTAGCTGCTGTCACAGGCAACATGAATTTATATAGCAACACTCATTCTGAAGTCAGCGCAGTCACACAATTGAGACTGAGCCTTTCCTAAGATGTGAGCCACTCACTACTAGACCCATGAGATATTCCCAATCACAGGCTCCTTCAGCCAGATGAACTTGGGGGCTCCGATGCTGATCCCTTCTTGGATCCACAGTGTACAGTGTTCACAAGGAGACTAAGTGCCCCGCAGAGCCCCACAGCGGGAGACACTGGCCTTCTACCACCTCGCCTGTGCAACTGCGATTCCCCAGGCCAAGGCTTGGACCCTTTGATCACTGAAAGCCTGCTAACGTCCCTTGAACAATTATTGTATCTGAGTTGCATACTCCAGTGAGGGGTACTGGGACTCATCCTTGGAAGAGCTTGGGACCCCAAAACAGATTAGGGGGCACAGACCAGGAACAAGACAAAACCCTAGGGGAGGAGAGAGGGTGAAGTCCTGTCATCCTAGGGAACAGGGTAAGATCCCACCCCCCGAGGAGGGAATCGGGCCTGCTGACTCCCTCCGCTCCCCTTGGGGGACTGCCCTCCGGGACCTCATTAGCTGCCCTTGGACCGAGGAGATGCTGGAGCCTTCTGGCTGTGCTCTGTGGTGCACTCACCCTCTGCTTCTTTCCCTTTGGCCTCTCACTCCACCAGGCTTCCCAGTTCGGACATGGTAACGGTAGGTAATGCCTCTGTGAGGGGGGCCTGTGGGAGTCAGGGCAAGCCCACTACGGGCCTCTTAGTGCAGGGCTGTGCCCGGGAGCCGAGAGAGGGTGCTAGAAGGTCAGCGCCTCCCGGCACCACACACAGGGCTGGCAGCACCAGGCTCTGGCCCTGCGAGCGGCAACAGCTCCCACCTGTGGCCTCTCTCACCACGCCCAACCGTGTGTTTCAGATTGGGAAGCTGCGCAGCGAGCTGGAGATGGTGAGTGGGAACGTGAGGGTGATGTCAGAGATGCTGACGGAGCTGGTGCCCACCCAGGCAGAGCCTGCAGACCTGGAGCTGCTACAGGTGAGCACACAGCCTCCCCCCAGGTGACTTCTTGCTCATTTGCCTACACACGTTTCTTCCCCACCCACACTACAGTTTTCATGCTTACTCGGAACTGCTTGGTCACCGTGGGAGATGTTAAACCAGGGACCTTGCACTCCATCAGACTGGAATTCAGGGCTTTACAGCTTTCTGGTTTGAACAGAGTAGCCCCTCTGCCTCAGTTTCCTCATCTGTAAGATGACTCTAATAATCACCTTCATGGTCAAGTTTGACATGAGAATTAAGTAAGGTTTTGCCCACCGTGTGCCTGGTTCAGAGTAAGATCCCAATAAACGGTATTGAGAAAAAGCTGGAAGGTGAGACTTCCACCTTTCAGAATACGGAGCTTAGCACGCAGGTGTGACAGGTGTGAGAGCAGTGCTGGTTTTGAAATGATAGCGGCTGAGCTCGGGAGTTGAGGCAAGTGGGAGCTGTGAACTTCAATCCTGTGTGTCACGCGATATTCCCACAGTCCCGTCCCTAACTTGGGGGGGCAGGCACTGGAACAGAAGTGCTAAGTTTGGGGAAAGGCACCTACTCCCCAACACACTCCCACCATGGAGATCATAGAGGTTCCGAGAAAGCTGGGGGACCCCAAGGCCCACGAGTCACCGGTCCCCTGAAGGGATGGAGTGCTTGGTGTGGTTGTCTCATTTTGTGTCGGTCTCCCGCAGGCCTCAAACTCCTTCAGAACAGGGCTGTGTTGTCCCCATCCCTGTGTCCCTGTGCCTAACCCAGCTGACAGTGTACTTGTTCAGGGGTCTTTACCTTCAGATGGGAGTGAAACCAGAGTCTCGGAGTTTAAGGAACACATGAATATGAATATTACATGAGGGTTTATGAGAGGAGCTTGGGTGAGAGAGGAGACAGCAGGACGGCTGTAGTGCAGTTAATCTGGTATGTCCCGAGCCAGGGCCATGCGGGTGTGAGTGATTGCTGGAGCCAGCAGGAGAGGTTGACACAGGACCGGCTCACATGCTTTCAGCACTTCCCATGTGCCAGGCTCTGATGTGGATGCTTGTTAAACATTCACTCACTTAATCCTCACCTTCTCCTATGAGGTAGATACTCTTATCCCCATTTTCCAGGTCAGCAAACTGAGGCAAGGAGAGGTCATGTAGTGTGCCCAGGGTCATATGGCTGGTAAGCCACAGAGCTGGCATTTGAACCCAGGGGCCTGTTTCCCACTGCTGCTCTTCTGCTCTTGAGAAGGCAAGCAAGTGGGAACAAAGCCATACGTGGGAAGAAGAGAAGGAAGTTCCGCTTGCTGTTGAAAGTCCTCAGGCCCACCGTGCCCCTCGGTAAAGGCTCATAAGGACATCTCAGGAGAAGAAGACCTCCTCTAGGAGGGGGTAGGTAACAAAACATGTCCAGAAAAGAACCAGAATCACTCCTGGGGCAGGGCCTAGTCCTAAGGATGCCTCCAGGAGAAAAGAGCTGGTGTTAGCCAGTCATCCGTGCCTGGCAACTGTCTGGACCTCAAGACCATGACCCAGGCAGGCACCTGTGGGTACCTGGTGGTGAGGACCCGAAAAAAGAAATACTCAGTCCTTCCAATGAAAAACTTACAATGCTGTGGCTTTCAATTGTTTTCCCCAAACAAATTTAATTACACAACACTTACTAATTAAAAGTCAGTCAGTGACATGGCGACTAAATGCAGTGTGGGATCCTGGAAGAGAAAAAGGGCATTTGTGGAAAAACTGGTGAAACCTGAATAAAGTCTGTAGTTTAGTTAATCGCATGTCTTGGTTTTGAGAAATGCCAGCCTAAGGAGAAGCTGGACGGAGGGTTTACAGGAACTCTCTGTAGTCTTGGCAGCTTTTCTATAAGTTCAAAATTATTCCAAAATAAAAGTTTTGAAAAAGAAATAAGTCGGTGAAAATTTATGAGACAAAAATTCAGAATTGGGGTTTGTGGATAATAGTTGGAGTCATTCTGTTTATTTTTTAATATTTTGGTTACAAAAAAAACAACAACCCAGTATACCCGGAGAAGTTGCCGTGCGTTTAGCCAGCCACCTGGAAGTTTCGGATGGCAGCAGGAACGTTCTTCTGAAGTCTGCACAGAGCCGAGTTCCGCCAGCAGCACTGTGTAACGTGCTGGGTGTCTCCTGTGTGGTGAAAGTCAGTGTGTAACACTTCGGAGAAAAAGTCAGAGGCTTGCTTGCAGAACCCCCAAAGCTCTTCTGTGCAGCTTGAGGTCCAGCCTGGAAACCTCTCCATCCTCCCAGGCACACCCACAGGCCAGAGCCCAGGGCCCGTCCGTTAGAGGCGACCTCACTCTGGGCCAGTGGCCACAGTCGCCTCCCTTCCTCCCTTGGCAGGAGCTGCACCGGACGTGCCGAGCCATGCAGCAGCGCGTCCTGGAGCTAATTCCCCGCATCGCCAATGAGCAGCTGACAGAGGAGCTGCTCATCGTCAACGACAATCTCAACAACGTGTTCCTGCGTCACGAACGGTAGCCCACCTCTTCCCCCGGCATGTGGCCAACTGCCCTCCCCTTCTCCCTTCCCTTCCCCCGTTCTAAGCGCCTCTCACCAGCTGACCCTCTCGCGTCTCCCTTTCAAACACCAGGCCGGCCAGCCAGTGCCTGTGTCCCCACCTGTCTTCCTCCAGGGTGGGCATGCATGCCCAGCCTTCTACCACTCTCATCTCCTTGCCAGTTAGCCCTGCACCTGTGTCCCTGTAGCCAGCCCCCAGAGATGGCAGCGGTGGTGGCTGAGAGTGTGGGCCCACAGCCAGACAGGCCTGGTCTGTCCTTGCTCACTTCACTACTGCTTGGCTCGGGGGCCTTGGACCGCTTACTTGACTTAATTAGGGCTCATTGACTGCAGGCTATACAAAACACTTCTGGCTGACTTCAGCAGGAAAAGATTAGGAGAATAGCCTCTATTAGATGGATCGCTCCTAGAATGCAAAGAAGAGTGAAACCGTGACTATTCCTCCCAACAGAGCAGGAAGGACAGACCCCATGGCGGCTCTGAGGCCTTAGGGACAGAAACCGCTGGCCCACGTCCCCAGGGTGTTGCCGTCAATAAATGTGTCCAAATGCTGGCTCACCTTGTATCGCCCTGTTCAGGAGTCAGCTCTGCAACAGAAACTCTGATTGATTCAGCTTTGTGCCTGGCAGTTGGGAGAGAGAGGGTGGCACCTTAGTGGCAGCCCCACCGGGATCACAGGAAATGGGGCAAGAGCAGTTCCCCAAAGGAGCGCTTAGGTGCTCTTACAATCAAAGAGAGAAAGGGGTGCTGGGCCTGCAGGAATGACACGTCCCCCACACTCTCACATCTGTAAAATGGGGCTCGTGGTGGTACCTGCCGTGTAGGGTCACTGGGAGTCCACGTAGTAATGCCTGTAAAACGCTGAGCACTGGGTGTCCGGGACACCAGCTGTTCCAGCCTCCTCTGCCCCATGTTCATTTCATATCTTTATCCATCAACAGACATTCTCTGAGTGATTCTAAATCAGTTGAGAGCGTGGTGGGGCTGCTGCAGGCCACCTCCGCCCCGCCTCTCCTGCTCAGTGGCCCAGTGGAAAAAGAGTCCCCTCCTTGCCATTTCAGGGTGTGGGCTGTGAGGTGACTGGAACCCCTATGATACCCACTGTCATCAGACCTGGCATTTGCCTGGGGCTTTCCCGTCTACAGTTACTCAGTCTATTCACTTGATCTTCACATCTGGGAGGCAGGTCCCACTGTCACCCTCTTTTTAATAGCCAGGAGACTGAAGTTCAGAAGTGATCTAATTTACCCACAGTCACAGTTAACAAGTGGCAGGGCCAAGACTCGAACAGACCCCAGACCAGGTCTCGATCCCCTCCCCGCCTCCTGGCCTGTCTGAGGGAGGTCTCGTGGCTCCGTGCAGAGTAAGGATGTGTGTCTTTTGTAGGCACTTCAGAGAGCCACTGGTGCACGTACTAATACACAGGCATTTACTGACGGAGTTTCATAAAACAGTGCTTACCTTTACCGTGTGCTGTGCATTCCCATTTTCTCTCCTGGTCTATTCTTACTCATTTGCCTACTGCTAGTCATGACTAGAGTGGCCAGGTAATTGAAAATCCAAATTGGGAGGGTTTTGCAAGTGAAAGAGAGGTACTGTTAATTATCCCCTGGGGACAGCAGGCCTCAACTGGGTCTGTCCAGGACAAACAAGATGTGTTGTCACCCTAACTGACCCACCCATTGAATTTGAGCCCTGCAGTGTGAAAAGTTCTGCCTGGAGGGCCCTCTCTCAGTCTGTCTTCTTAATGCCATTCTTTTTTGTCCTGCAGGTTTGAGCGGTTCAGAACCGGCCAGACTGCCAAGGTAAATGGCTTCTTTCCAGTGACTAGATCATGCAGTGCTGACAGGCAGAAGGAGAGCTGTCCTCACCTTCCTCCCCGCCCCTAGATATCCTGAATAGGATGCCCGTTCTTCTCTCGGCTCCTAGAGAAGTCCCCTTCTCACTTTTGTCACTGTCCCTTTAAGGCTGTGCTAATGCCCAGGGGTCTTCCCACCCTCCCAGAGGGAGCAGAGCTAGAGGCCAAGGGGAGGAAAACAAACTCCTAAATTATAGCTGCCAGGGCCCTGGTGACAGCTTCTTGGGCAGAGAGTGCAGGTGCCAGAGCTTCGGGCAGCAGGGCATGAGGCTGCAGGCAGGGAGGATGATGGTGGCGTCCCCCTTTCCGCCCCCCCAGGCCCCGAGTGAGGCGGAGGCGGCCACGGACCTGATCGACATGGGCCCTGAGTCAGCAGCCACTGGCGGCCTGTCGTCCCAGTTGGCAGGAATGAGTAAGTGTGGGGCACCCCTGCCGTTCTGCGGGTGCCCTCCTGTTACACGGTTGGAGCTGGGGCACCACCAGCAGAACCTCAGCCCAGACCCCACCTCACCCCAGTGTCCCAAGCTGACTCTTGCTACAAGATGGAGCGCCCAGGGCAAAACACATGCCCCACAACTGCTGGGCCCTCTCCAACCTCAGAAATCCCACTGTTCTGAGATTGGCCCTCGACACTGAATTCTCCATGGCCTGACTCATCTGGGTGAGCTTGGGCAAGTCACTTGAACATCCTGTGTCCCTGTTTCCTCCTCTGTCATGGGCAAGAATGGGCTTTTTCACAGGACTGAGTCAGCTCATGCATGAACCTGGCTTAGACTAGTGCCGGGCCCAGAGTCTACTCCTAATACGTGTTCGCAAATGCAGGCGTCTCACCGTCCTTGGTTTTAATGTTATTGACTGCCTGCTTCATGCGAAGCCCTAGGAAATAATTCCGAGAGGAAGTGACTGCCCACAGTCCCTCTGCCAGCAAGTGGCCTGCCCCAGCCATGCGTCCCATCCTGTCTCCACCCCACCCGTGCTGCTTATCCAGACGCAGCCCTGGGTCTGGCAGGGAGCAGCTCGGCCAGGGCATGTACAAGGGTGGCCAGGTGGACTCATGTGGCCTTTCTGTCCCTGCAGACCTGGGCTCCAGCAGTGTGAGGGCTGGCCTGCAGTCTCTGGAGACTTCCGGCAGGCTGGAAGACGAGTTTGACATGTTTGCGCTGACGCGGGGCAGCTCACTGGCTGACCAACGGAAAGAGTGAGTGGCCTGGCCCCACCCTGGCCCCTGCAGTTTGGATCGCTCCCTGTCAGAAGACAGCCTCTCTCCAGGTCCCTGAACCTGGCTTGTTGGTGGGCACACCGTGTGGAAAAGCACACAGCCCCCTGCGCACACCCGCTCATGATGGCCGAATTCCTCCCCCAAAGTCAATCCCGCATGGCCTGGAGAGCCGTGGGGCCAGGTGGCAGACCGCTGCCCCGCAGGCAGGGCTGGATGCAGATCGCCTGTAGGATGATGCCCGCTGTGTGCCAGAATCTTGCATAGTCTGATCAGATGAGGAAACAGGCATGGAGAGGCTGGGTCATTTGCCCCAGGTCAGGCAGCTAAGTGACTCGCTAGGTTGGGAGGCCAGGGCCGTCTGGTTCCAAAACAGTGTCTCCAGTCCAACCCAGGTCCCCACTGCACTGTACACTGTGCGCCAAGCCCTCTGGGAGGCAGGGAGGTCCCTGATAAGTCCTCAGGGGCTTGGCCAGGTGTTTCTGTTGTTCCATAGCCATCCTAATCTCCAGAGAAGTCCCTGTTGCCGCACTCGGTCTGCCCACTCCGTACCAGAGCCAGGGTTCTGTCCTTCATGGAGATAATATCAGCAGTCTGGGTACATGGCCAAGTGTCCACCAGGGCCAGCCCCTTGCTCAGCTCCCCATGACGGGCTCCGGTCAGGTGTGTCAGAGAAGCAGCCCCTTGCTTATGACCCCAAGGTTGAGCCGCGGGCAGCCATGATGGATAGCCAAGGAAAGCTCTGGATTAAGGGACCTTTCCAGTAGACCCCTCCCCAACCCCAACCCCCCCAGCTCCCTAGTGGTCATTTTGGTGTCTTTGGGAACTGTCAGTAGACCTCCAAAAGGCCAGAGATACCCTCTCCACACCAGCAAATCTAGGTGTCGCCCACCCAGGTCCATGGGTTGCCCACAGCCCTGCCCCCTGGCCATAGCCAGATCTGAGCTGTGAGCGGCATCATTAGCCTGAGGCAGAGTGTGTGCTCCCATGGCCAGGTGCTCAGGGACAGCGGCTCGCGGTTGCCATGGAGTTAGGGGCCCTGTGAGTCTGCTGTGCAGGCGGAAGCTGATGAGTCCCGTGGGACCTGCAGCCAGGAGGGTGACCGCCCGTGTAGGCCCCAGCAGGCAGCACACCGGCCACGCCGGAGAGCCCCTGGCTCCTGGCTCAGCTCAGCTCACCAGCCTGGCTGAGGTTTGCTGTTGCAAAAGGAGTTGTCACTCCTTTGGGGAGCAAGGCCCTGAGGGACAGAGAAAAGCACACTGCTCTCCAGGGCCTGCGCCTGGGGGAGAGGGATGTGCACGCAGACCCCTGCCGTGCAGCAGTGAGTGCTGTCCTCCAAGGGCCTGCACAGTGCGTGGGGTCATCAGGATGGCCGCTCCGGGCCAGTGGAACAGCACTTACAAAGGCTGGGGGGCAGGGGAGAGCATGAGACACCAGGGCGAAGCAGCTGTGCTGAGACATACCCCGTACCTTCCGGGTCATGGGATCTCCTACGGGCACACGCCTCCACACACACCGCCCCCCTGGGGTTGGTTTCCACCACAGCAGAAAGCACCCTGCATGGCCAGGAATGTGCCCCAGCTTGAAGTTCCTCTTTCCTTTGTACTCCTGCCTGGCCGCCCCTCCCTTATGCTTCAGCTGCAGTGTCTAGCCCTGGTCACCTGACTCCTCACCTTGCCCTGTGCCCTGGGACTCTGGAATCCTCCCAGGCCTTTTCTGTCTACCTGGTACCTGGGCCACGCCTCCCTCCCACCTGTGCCGGCTCTACCTGCGCTCGCAGGGAAGCTGGCTCGTTGTCCATCGCGCCGCTGAGACTGGGAAGCTGGGGGAGGTCTCCGTGGGTGAGCCTCGCAAGCTGGCGCCTGACCCGGCAGTCTGCCCGTTTTCAGCAGCGGGATGGAATTTCCCATTCAAATGCAACTTGACACAGAACCACAATTTGTAAAATTACCAAATGGGAGCTGCTCAAGAAAGGGTCTGTAGATAGGAATTCTCCGTGAGCATAGAGTCATTGGTGCTGTTTCTCATCCCAGGAGTTTAGCCAAATCTGATGATACCGTAGCCGCTGGCGATCTTGTTCTTTGGCCATCAACACCCTCCCTCACTCCTCCAGCCTTGCTGCTGCCTGTCATGCAGTCACACCGGATTGCAATTCCCAGAGGCAGGAAGGGACACCTTTCCAGCACTGCAGGCAGGCCTGAGGGCTCAGAGTTGGAGCCTTCTGGGGGCCTGAGCCGCCCCGCCCAGGCACAACCTAAGTTCATGCGGGATGTGAGGCCAGCTTGTCCCCAACCACGGCCTCCATCCTCACGTCAGCTGGCATGCCTGGTACGGCAAGGGCAGCATCTAACAGCCATGGTGGCCTCTGCATTTCAGGGTAAAATATGAAGCCCCCCAAGCTACAGACGGCCTGGCTGGAGCCCTGGATGCCCGACAGCAGAGCACCGGAGCGGTAAGCAGAGGGCCCTGCTGCCACCCAGGGACCCGTCCAGAAGGAAGGCCAGGGAATGCGTGCCTCCCAGTCCCCCCATGTGCCAGGCACTGGCTTGGCACGTCCACCGCCCTTTCCTCGTTTTGTTCTCCAGTTTCCCCTTTGTGGCCCGTGTGATTGTTCCCATTTCCCAGCTGCGGAAACAGAAAGGTTAACTCATCGCCCAAGTTCCCACGGCGAGAGGGTTAGAGCCAGGACGCAGCCTGAGTGTGGCCGGAGCGGAGCCCAGCAGCCGGGTTCCCAGCCAGCTCCACTTACCAGCTGTGTCCTTAAGCAGATAAGCCACCTGCCCGGCCCTCAGTTTCTTCACCTGTATACTGGGGCTTACAGTAGTGCCTACATGTTTATAATAGGATGCGTGAGAGGGTGCATTTAAGGTGCTTGGCACACAGTGAGAGCTCAGTCAATATTCTACCTCGTGGCCTCTTTTAGAGACCTGTTATTTGCAGACGTGTGGACAGAGGGGCCAAGAGAACAAGAGCTGCAGTATCAGCCCCTGCCCCCCCCCACCCCCGCAGTCCATCAGCCTTGCGATTCCTCCCAGCTCCTGGCCTGCCTTCCCACCTCCGACCCTACAACCACAGGGAGGCGGCACCGTGGGCATCATTTTAGCGCCATTTCGTTGCTGACTGTGTATTAAGTGACAGTCACGTGTCAGCACTGAGCATGCTCTGTGGGTGACCCCTCCCCCTTGGCAAGCCACGATGCTCATACCTTTGAATGTGTTTCTAGATGCCTGTCAAGCAGTGAGAATTTTTGTGCCAGGAAGTGCCCAGAGTAGCTCCTTGGGAGGTGGTTAGAAACAGCAGGACCCGGGGTTGGAGAGGCAGGAGCAAGGAAGTGGCTGGCAGAGGAGAGGGTTGGTGACAGCACAGGCTTCTGAGGCCAGGGTGTGACTGGCCGGTGGGAGACGAAGCCTGAGGGGCAGCAGCGACCAAAGGGCCTGAGGGCAGCTGGGAGGGCTATGGGTTTGATTTTGTGTGAGGTAGAAGCAGTGGATAGTTTTGAGCAGAGGGGGACGTTTATCTGACTTTTCATTTTAGAAGGATCCAGCGTAGAAGCTGGGAGAGCAGTTAGGAGGCTGTGGAAGCCACCCAGTCTACTGGGGTTGGGGGGAGGCAGGGGGTGTCCCAGCCAACCCCCAGTGACGTCCCCAGCATCTCAGAGGTCATTCCCTCGGAAGTCATTCCCAAGTCAGAACAGGGCAAGGCCTGGAACACTGGGGGCATCACAGTGAGGGGATCAGGCATCCCCTGTGTGCGCTGTGTGACCTGCCACCCACAGAGCGCACTGACATGTGTCTCCGAGCGTCCCCTCATTTTTCTTCGTAAGCAGTCGTTCGTCACACCTGCGCTCTGTGCCAGGCCTGTGCTGAGTGCTCTGCGTGCCCCCTTACCGAGTCGTCACACAGACCTTAAGGCGTGTTACTGCCGCCTTCACAGAGGAGCAGACAGTCCCAGGGAGAGGTTAAGTGAGACAACAGAGTAACCTCCTGAGCATGGCACCTGGCACGTGGTGAAGTATTTCATCTTCGCAGCACTGCTGTGTGGTTATCCCACGTACAGAGGAGGACACCAGGCTTAGAATTGTGAGGTAATCGCCCAAGTCTGTCGGGCACTGTGCCAGTGCTGGTAACAAGGTCACCAGGTGGCCTGCAAAGCTCGAAGGAGCAGACATGAACGCTCCCTTCCTCTGCTGTTCCTTCTCCAATGGCCGTCATTCTGGCCGCAGACACTCTGTAAGCCTGCGGAAAGCACTTCCCGCTCGGGCCCCTGGCCTCTGGTGGGCAGCAGTCCCAGCCAACCCCTTCCTGTTGCAGACGAGGGAGCTGTAGCCCAGAGATGGGTGTCACTTGCCCAGGGGTACACAGCAACTCAGGGGCATGACGAGAACTAGATGCCCGGTCTCCTGGCTCCCACACCGCCGTGCAGCTAGCCACAGGGAGGAAACACACTCCTCTGCTTGCAGGAAAGCAGAAACTGATACATTATGGCTCCTTCCTTTAATAACTTGAGCCATGTCAGGGACTTCCAGCAGATCAGGGTCTGACTTGCTTAAAACGGTCGGTAATCACCTGTCCCCAAGGTGCGTACGTCTGGCTGGTGGTAAGACGCTCCCACTGAACCGTCAGAATGTGATTCCAACCAGCCAAGTACAGAATGGAATCAAGTGGCAGCCAGTGTTTGCCCCCCGGTTCACAAGTCCTGAAACGTGTGGATGTGTGTGCCAGGCCCCTTGTGGGGTCTGTCCAAGGCGGGGAGGCAGTCACAGGTGATGGGTCAGGACACAGGACTCTTGTGTCCCTCTCCCAACAGTCTGCTCTGGGGTCCCAGGGAACCTCCAGTTTGCCCCTCGATAAAACATGAGGGGACTGGGTAAGCCAGTGTTTCTCGGCCTGAGATGCCCATCAGAATCCCCTGAGAGCCAGCTGGCTGGCTAAGGGCTGCCTGCTCTGCTCTCCCGGGATGGCTCAGATCCATTCTCCAGGATCTTTTCGGAAAGGAAGGAGTAGATTCGCCCAGGCCACTCAGGGCTCTGAGGGCCCAGGGCTGTTGTCCACCCCACAGTGATACCCTCTGCTGCTTTTTGTCCCCTTTCACCTGCGGTTGTGCACGCACGCGCACACACACACACACACACACACACACACACACACACAAGTAGGAGCGGGCCAGCAGACCCACTACTTCTCCCTGTTGGAGAAGGCTGCCAGCGCACCAGTGGCCCTGCCCTTCCCGCCTCCCTCAGCGTGACCCTTTCTCACCCAGATGGGAGGCGTCAGTGAGAAGAGCCTCAGTGACTGGATGGTGAGACAAGGCATGGTGAGGAGGGGCTTCCTGGAGAGCTGCGGCTGCCGCTGGCAGGGGTCCCACCCCAGGGGTGCTGTCAGAGGGAGTGGGACCAATAGACCCAGAGGAGAACAAGGGCCGCTGTGAGTGCCTGGGCAGCCAAGGGCCTCCTGGGCCCAACCCAGCACTCAGTGGGGTCCCGCTCCCTCCACTCCGGATTCCAGGGCCCCTGGGTGCGCACTTCCGGTTCCTAACTCGGAAGCAAGGCTCAGGCAGCCCCTCTGGCAGCCGAGAGGTGACGGGTTTCACCTGGTTCTGGGCTGAGTGCTGGCAGAGTTGAGAGCGAGAGGGAGCTCGTGAGGGGGCCCAGAGCACTGGGTGCCGCTGCTGCTGCTGCCGCTGCTGCTGCTGGGAAGTCAGCTCCTGCCTCTTTTCTGGGCTTCCTGCTGCCCACCGGGGGCCACAGGTGCTGGGCACAGAGCTTGGGGACTGAAATGGCTTGGTTGGAGAAAGACCACTCTCCACACTTTCCCAAAGCAGCTGACCGGTAACTAGCACTCTTGAGCATCCCCTCTGTGCCAGGCACTGTGCTGGGCTCTCTGTCCATCACGTCGTTTAATCCTCACAGCAACTTGGATGGTAGGTACTGTCATTATCCTCCCTAAAGATGGCCAAAGTGAGGTTCAGAGAAGTTAAGTAACCTGCCCAGAGTCACAGTGCACTAAGGGACTGACTCCGAAGTCTGTGCCCAGAACCTCTACTCGCCTTCTCCCCTGAGGAAGCGTTCAGAGAAGGCAGCCCCCAGCCCCTGTGCAGGAGCCTTTGTGGCCAGAGCGAAATGTCCCCATGGTTATGCACAGCCCCTGAGTCATCAGCCCGGCCTTTTCAGGTCAGCCCGGCACCTCCCTCCACTCGGCCCTTCCACCATGAAGTATGAGTCTGCAGACATGCAGGGAGACAGAACCTGGCGGCCCCTGGCCCACAGCTGTGACCCCATCCCAACCTTGGCAGCTGGCCCTCCCTGGCTCCGTGCCCCTGAGCACCTGTGCTCAGCCCCTGCCTAGGCCTGGAGCCCCACCCCCACTCTTGGTGTGTGGGAGCCGGATGCCCATTCTGTCCTCGTGACCCTGCTCCAGCTGTTAGGAGACCCCGCCCCATCCCCTGCTTAGCCCACTGGCCCTGGGTCCCCCTTGCCTACAGCCTGGCACTATGGGCAGAATTATGGACCCCAGGAAGCTGGGCAGGAGACATCTTGGAAGAGAGGCCAGGGTCTCCACCCCCAGAAGGGGGCGAGGCAGGTCCGACTGGCCCCATTTCATAAGTGAGGAGGCTCAGGGGTGGGTGACTGCCCCAGGCCACCCGTCCGGTAGACCCCTAGCTGGTGGGACCGTGGCCTTGTCGCCCAGTGTGCTGCCCTTCCCTGCCTCACCCCTTCCCTTCCTTCCAGATTCCCGTCACCCAGGCCTGCCTCATGGAGGACATCGAGCAGTGGCTGTCCACTGACGTGGTAAGTCGGGGCCACCCAGCCCAGAAGGAAAGGCTCAGGCCCACTCCTCACACGCCTGATGGGGCCCCTGTTCCTCTCATGAGGAAGTGGCTGGTCGTGGGGCAGGGTGACAAGCTAGTGGTGACAAGGGGAGCATTACTCTGGGACACCTTAGTAGCTGGAAGTGTCCCATCTGCCAGCCGCCCGCCTCGTCCTGGGCACTTCCCTTTAGAGCAGGGCCTGTGCACCGCACCCCACGCAGCTGCTGGAGCTTTCTCTTCCCCAAGCTGCCAGTGTGAGGTCCCCCTGGGTGTCGGGCTCTCCAGAGCCCTGCTGCACACCACTGAGCTCCCTGCCCCCGGGCGCCAAGAACCAAATACCTGGGCACTTCCAGGCCCAGAGGCTGCCCTCTGCAAGCCACTGTCAAGATCATGTTCCTGCCCACGGTCCCGCGAGGGTCCATGTGTTTCTGTCTGGTGGCAGAGGCTTACCCCCCCCAAGCACCCAACTTGAGCGTGCCCGGCCTCAGTCTGTGGGTGTCAGCCTTTCCACCATAGAGGTGAGTCCTTCCACCCCTCTGGACACTGGAAGGAAAAAAAGCAGCATTCATTGAGGACCCACTGGCACCACACCCCGAGCTTGGCACTCTGCCTATACTAGTCCATCTTATCTTCCCGAGAACCCCGTGAGTTTTACCAAGCAGAAAACCAAGGCTCCGAGAAGCCAGGCGGTGACACCCACGGCCCTTTGGCTCAGGAGTGGGTGGGGCCAAGGCTCAGGTCCTCGGCCCACGGAGCCTGAGTCTGGATCACTGGTTCCGCAGCCTGAGCCCTGCCCCGCCGTGTGCCCCACCGCGTGCCCCATCATGTGCCCCACCGTGTGCCCCACCGTACCCAGCTAACGTTTCCCTCCTTCTGCTTTCCCAGGGAAATGATGCGGAAGAGCCCAAGGGCGTCACCAGTGAAGGTAGTGAGGCCCTGGCCCTGCCCACCCACCCTCATCCCCCGCTCGGGCCCCAGAGCCCACCCCCAGCCTCTTTCTTGTTCCTCTAGAATTTGACAAGTTCCTGGAAGAACGGGCCAAAGTGGCTGATCGGTTGCCCAACCTCTCTAGCCCCTCAGCTGAGGGGCCCCCGGGCCCCCCTCCTGGCACTGCCTCTCGAAAGAAGACCCAGGGGAAAGATGACGACATGCTGTTTGCCTTATGAGGGGGTCTGGCACCCTGTAGCCCGAACCCCGACTGCTCCCACATCCCTTGGCTGGGGCCTCTCTCCCTGTTCAGTGTTAAAGCTGCTTTGGGGGTGACTTGTCACCCACTTCTCTCCTCCTTGAGGCTGGGCCATACTGTTTAGGGGTGTGGGGAGGCAACCAGATAAATTGGGGGAACAGGTCAGTTCTGTGCTGGGATCCTGGCCAGTCCTGCCTCCTTCTCCACCCTAATCGACCACTACGACTTTGCTGAGACCCAGAAGGCCTGGAACAGACAGGCTGGCTGCTTGGTTGCCCCAGGGTGAGTCTCCTTGCCCTGGGTGATCCTGTCCCTGGACCCCTTCTCAGAGCCCACACTGCCAGTCAAGGAGAGGCTGGAGATAGAAGCTTCTGTTGCAGCCTCTGGTCCCTTTCCCGGGCCCTGTCTCATGGAGCCTGAAGGCTCTGGCCAGCTGTTGAGGGCAGGTCATGTGGCCCTCTGCTGAGCCGCACCCTATGCAGGTACGGAGCTGCACATGGCGGGGGGGGGGGGGTGGGGACGAAAGCTCCCCAGCCCCAGGCTGCAGGGGAGGCTTCGGGGGGTGCCTGGAGCACCTGTGGCCCCCACAATCTCCTCCACTGCCTTTTTCTCCATCCTTCCTCTTCCTACTGGGCATGGGCCCACCTACCTGTTGGTCAATCCTACTGTACTGGGAGAGGTGCCTTTTGTATCCCTAATTAAAAGTAGAAAACCACCGTGCTAGCAGCGTTCAGTCTCCAGGTAGGAAGTGGCTTCTTGGTCTCAGCAGTGGCAGGGACATCTGTGGGTGGTACAGGCAGGGGCAGCAGGCTGGGCACCCAGCAACACCTCACCAGGTGCAGGCAGGTGCAGCCCCCTTGCACCTCACACCCAGGCTCCAGCCATGACTTGCTCTGCCGGGAGGCCCCATTGCTCTCCCTCTGAGTGACGCCCCTACATGCTCAGGGCACCTTCACACTGCGGTCACCCCTCAAGCCACTCCTGCCCTGCAACGGCGGCACCGCAATCACAGGATGGGAGCAGCGTGTTGGGGAAATGCTCCTGCAGAGCGGAGAGCAGCCATCCTATCTGAGCCCACGTGCCAGGCACTGAACTAGGCCATATGTGGGCTCATGGAACTGTCACGACAGCCCTGGGCGAAGTCAAGTTACCATCTCGTCTCACAGACGCCGAGTCTGGGACTTGGTCACGTAGCTGTCCAGCCCAGGAGAAAGGACGCAGATGCAGTTGTTTGTCATGTGTTAGGCACCGTCTGCCTACGTGCACTGTCCTCATTTTTCAGATGACACCAAGGCTCGGTGTGGATGACAGCACACAGTTCAAGGAGCTGGGTCATAGGTCAGGCACAGACAGGCCATCGGTTCTTATCTCACTCCTGGCATCTCAAGAGCCTCAGGTCTTGGGTACCGCCTTTTTCTACACCAGGAATCTCTCTACCTGGCTCTGGAGAGTCACCGCTTGAGACATGTCGGCACCTCCTGGCCCAGCCCATGGTGTGGTGGAAGAGAAGGGAACTGGTGTGGGGCTTGGGAGATTGACCCGAAAGGTCAGCCCATGGAGGAGAGCAGGGGGCCCAGGGCCGCTGGAGGGGCCACCAGCTCCCGTGAGGTGTGGCCTGGAGCTGGGCACACTAGAGACCGGTCCTAGCCAGCCTCCAGGTGGAGTTGGGGCAAGGGTGGCAGCTTGGGGGCAGGAACAATGGGACCTTAAACTTGTCCATCCCCTAAGCAGGGAGGAGGGTGGGAGGCTCATTGTCTAGGCCGAACTTCAGAGCTTGCACACAAGCCAGGCACGGAGGAATGTGACAGCTGTGCCTTACGTCTGACCCATTTCCCCAACCTAACCTACCTCTGTGGAGGGAGCAGCTATCCCACTCTCCCCTGAGCAGCCAGCCATCACCAGGAGAGGGTGGCACCCTGGGCCCTGACCCTCCAGTCATACCACACTCAGTTGGTCCAAACTGGGTGTTACCTCTTACATCATGCATCTGTTAGCTGGGTGTTAGCCCTGGTCACGGGAAGGCTGTGGTCGTAACAAGGTGCTAAGCGTCTCCTAGACATGACGGCCAACCTCGCTTGGTTCCTCTGCGGCCACCGCTGTGCTGAGGGGGCGAAGCCTTGCCAGCCCTGCCCAGAGGCCACTCTTACTCCAAATCAGGACGAAACCAAAGTTCATGTGTCATGCTGTCACTTGGCTACTTCTGCCTCCACGTGGACAGCAGTACCCCCTCCATCTTACCCTGCTTTAGGTCACGCAGAGGCGGCCAGGTGCTGGGCCTCTGGCCCTGCTCTGAATGACCAGACAGCGCTGCCTTGCTGGCCCTGCTGCGTCCTCCAGTCAGCACTCCTGACGGCATATGGCTTCCGAGGCCCCTTCCTTGACTCTTCCAGACTGGAGCAGCAAGCTGCATGTTGTGCTGGATTCCACCTGTGGGATAAAGGCCCCTGAAGCCCCTGGGTTTTGTGACCCTCTTTGTCATAAATGCACCTTTTTCAGCTGGTCCATGCATCCTGGCTGCGGTAGGCAGCATCCGGGGCCGGATAAGAGCTCTGGCAGTAAGTGCTCAGTTATTCCCTCACTCCCGGCTTAGCTGGCCTGCTGGACTCACGCATGCACACACACTCGTATTCAGTGGAGCATTACAGGCCTGACCTGGGAGACGGGGGCCCTCTCACAGGGCAGGTGAGGGATGGGCTTCTCCCCTTCCCCTGCAGCCCCCCTGCTCTCCCGTGTCCTGCCCCTCCCCACCCACATCCAGCTGAGCTGTTGTGTGCGGTACCTGGCTTGGGCCTTTCCACACCTCACAGCAGCCCTGTGGGGTCAATGGTTTTGACCACTTACAGGTGGGCAAACTGAGGCCCAGGAAGCAAGGACTTGCCCAGTCTTACACTAAGTAATGGAAGAGTGGGACCCAGTCCTTTGTGCACTGCTGCCTCCCCTCCCTGTCCAACCCACACCCTACTGCCTGCCTCCCACATTCTCTTCTCCAGGTGAGTGACAGCAAGCCCAGGACTCCGTCCCAGTGTCAGCCGGAAGCCCAGGGAACCTCAAGGTCATGGCTTCAGGGGCTCGTGGCCCTGTTGATGGCTGAAGTTGCCAAGTCATTCTTTCCTATGTGTGATATTCCCTGAGCATCAACTACACACCATGCATGGTTGTAGGTGCTGGGAATACAGAGGTGAATGTAGCCAAGTGCCAGCCCTGGTAGGTGACAAGGAAGGGAAGGGGACCATAAGGACATGTAAATTCAAAAAGTGCCACCTGCTGTGAAATGAAGGAAAGGGAAACAAGCAGAGTGACAGGAGCTAGGAGGTCTGGGCGGGCCTCTGCCAAGGGCCCCAGGCTAGAGAGAAGGTGGGGCAGGGTGCAGAGAGCTAGGGGGGAGGGGCCAGGAATGTCCCTGGACTTCCTCTGGGTGTGGCAGCACTGGGCGTCCCTTCTTGAAGGGTCCTTCTTCCAGAGAGAAGGCTGCTGGGGCTGCTGGGGGCGGGAGCGCTGGCGAGAGCCATTAGCACTGGCCCGGCTGGGTTTCCTTGGTGCAGGCTGTCTGGGCTGATCACTCAGCAGCGGCAGAAAACCCAGTGGCCCCACAGAAAGGAGGCCCCGCTGCTGGCGGAGGCCTTGCGCTGTGCACATGGGACAGGGTTAGTGAGGTGCCAGCAGCTCCTGCTGGGCCCTGCTGCCTTGGAAGGTGGCACCTGACCAAGGACGTGGAGAAGTTGAGGGGAGCCCAGCCCGAGGGCAGGGGAAGGGGCGCCGAGAAAGCAGCCCCTGGGGACGCCCAAGGAAGCCCTCACCAGGGCTGTCTGGATGCCTCTTGGCAGAGCCTCCACTCCCTCCTGGCTTCCCTGGGCCACCAGGACCCCACACTGGGCCTGGACACTGACCCCTGCCACCTACGCCCTGCCCCAATGTCGGCATCCCGTCCTGGCGTGGCACTTCAGATCTGTGTGACCTTAGGCAAATTACTTAAGCTCTGCCTCAGTTTCCCCACTTGTAAAATGCATTATAGCAGTCACTCCCTCAAAGAGTGATTGTGAGCATTAACTGAGAGGACAGCATAGCACCTGTCAAGAAAATGCTCCACACGTGTCGTCACAGGTGGTACCCCCTCCATCCAGACCAGCCAAGGCACTGCCCCTCTGACTCCCAGGTAATTTCAGGAACCCCAGCTCTCAAGGGTGCTTGCTGCCTTCAGGAAGCCTCAGTTTCCGCGACAATGCCTTTGCGCCTGCCTCCTGGGCCTGGGCCGCTGCCCCGACGGGGGGCGGGGGCGGGGGGGGCACGGGAGTGAGGCCCGGTCCGCCCAGGGGTGGAGGATTGGGCTCTGCGGACTTACCCTGGCACTTCTGGGAGCCCCCTCTTTGGAGATGGCACGGGCTCAGGTCAGTGTCCCATAGTGACCACAAGATGGCAGCAGTGCCACACGTGCGGGCGCCCGCAGGAGTGGAGTCCCTCCACTGCGCCGAGGGGGAAAGCGGGGGGCGGGGTGATAGCTCCAGCACTGTCCCTCTCTGCCCTCGGTGCCGCAGCACAGAGGTGTTTGTACCCAAACCCAAACCCCACTCAAACTCCCTTGCCTTCTGCCTCCCCAAGCCCACACACACCTCTCTCGTGGGGCTGGAAGCTCGACCCGGAAGGATGTGGGGGGCAGACTGGACAGGACCCCAGCCCTTCATTACACCTCCTGACCCACAGGCTTGTGGGGAAGATTCGATGAAAGGAGCTGAGGGCCAGCTAACGGGAGCTCTGGGTGGGCATTACCCAGCCCTGTCCCTTCTGAGTCCCCTGAGCTGTGGGCACCTCCTACAAAGAAGGGTGTGCTCACTCCTACCAGGCACCCCTCCACACACACACGCACACCTCCTCCTGGGCACAGCATTCACATCTGTGTGTAGTTCTCGTTCTGCCTACATATGTAGAAAAGTACGAGTTCACGCCAATAACCAGTTGTAGGCCAGCACGGTGGATTCCGTCCAGCTTCCCCCTTCCGTGTTTGCGACTTCCTTCTCCCAACAGGGAGAAACCTGGGTCCCGGTGTGGGGCCAGAGTCCCAGAGAGCAGTTTGCAGGCTCTCGGCCTCACGTGGAAAGGTGCTGGCTCGGGTAGTGGACGGCCATCAGCTGTAACCAGTGAGCCATTAGCCACTGATACGACTGCCGTGGCTGCGCTAGTTGGTTGGTTGGCAGAGAAGCGGGCGGCGGATTGTGGATCCTGTAGCTCCTACTTCGTGTGTGTCTCCCACAGCCTCCAGCGAGACTGGGGTGCAGGCAGACCCCTTGTTGGGGTACTGGGGGATGTTTGCTCCCTGTGTCTCCACCCCAGCCTCCACCGAGAATATAGTGGTATGACTCCCCTACCTATGGCTCCGTGGGTGTTCCTTCTGGCCTCACCATGTCCTGCGTTCTCGTGTGGGGAGCGGGACCAGAGTCCCCGCACGACACCCAGTATCCTGCATGTATTGACTTCCCTGCTCAAACCTGTCAGCAGCCAGTGCCAATCTGCTGCTGCCACCACTGCCCCACGCTGCCACGTCCTCTCACCTTGCTTGGGTCCCCACACACCTGAATGGGTCACCAGAGCCCCTGCCTAGACCCTCCTCACCCAGCACAGGCCCCAGCACCCCACTTGGGACCACTGCCACCCACCCCCACCTCGAAGCAGCTCCTGCCCTGCTTGGTCCCATCTAATGGCTTTGGGACAGATTGTTAAGGACGAATGGAAGAGGAAGAGGTTTCATTTTAAGAATGAGCAGAGTTAAGCCTCTCCGAAGTGATGTCGAATCCCAGCATCCAAACATTTGTGCAGTTCTTGTATTTACACCTGCAAACCACCCCGGCCTGCCCTTCGCATCAGAAAGCACCACAAAGGCCTTTGGTCAGTGTATTAGTTAACTCAGGCAGCTGTCACCGAGTGCCACAGGCTGGGGACTTAAACAGCAGAAATGTATTATCTCCCAGTTCTGGGGGCCAGAAGCCAACGGGCCAGCGGGTTTATTTCTTCTGAGCTCTCTCTGTCCTTGGCTTACAGGTGGCCGTCTTCTCCCTGTGTGTCTGCGTCCTGATCTACTCTTAGAAAGACACCAGTCAGATTGGATTAGGGCCCAGCTCACCCCAATGTCCTCATTTAACCTTAATCATCTCTTTAATCATCTCATCATTTAATCTTAATCATCTCTGTCTCCAAATAAAATCAGATTTTGAGGTACTGAGTGCTAGGACTTCAACAGATGAATTTGGAGGGGGACACGCTCAGCCCAGAGTGGTCAGATACACCGATTACCCCTGGACCGACCCTCTGGCCATTCTCCCAGACACACCAGCTCTGCTCTGGACAAAGTCCCAGGGTGTCATCACCCCTGACCCCCTCAGGCTCTGTAAGGTGGCCAGGTGTGACACCCAGTCCACGTCCCTGCCTCCTCTCCTGGTGAGGGTGTGAGGGTGGCTCGTAGAGCATCCCTGGGCCAACCTGGCCTTGGGAGCCCAGGAGGCACCAGCCGTTGGGGCCAAGGGATGACCAGAATGGGAAGAAGGTGGAGGAAAGGAGGCCACAGGTGTCCAGAGGCCGGCGAGGGGCTATCCTCCAGGTCCCCACCTATTATTTCCCAGCAGATCCAAGGCCGTGAGCCGGCAAGGTTCACTTCTGCCCTCGCTGGGGCAGGACCATGCTGGGAAAGTCAGCCTCACCGGGCCCTACTCCGCCCCTCGCCTCTGACTCAGGACCCTACTGTGGCCTCTCCAGGTGGCTGCCCTAGGCCAGCCTGCACCCTCTCCTTCAGTGTCCCGGCTGGTTTCATGCTCAGGCTGCAGCTCCGGGCTTGGCCAGCAGAGGGGAGGCGCCCAGGCCGAGCCGGCCCCACGTCCCCGGTGAGTCAGTCGCAGGGGCAGGGCGACTGTGCTTTACAGGGAAACAGAGGGGCAGGGAAGGAGGGGGCTGCCTCAGCTGGTGTGCTGCCCACCCACCCTGGGTCCCGGGAGGCTCCTTGTTCTAGCCCAGCCTAGAGAAGAGGCGGCCCCACCCGACCCCAAGAGCTCAGGGAGGGCAGTGGGGCCGGGCTGTGGGGGCACCAGCACCGGCTTGGAGTCAGCAGACCCAGCTTCTAGCCCACACATCCACTGACCATTTGATTTGGGGCAAACCCTTGCCTCTCTCTGGGCCTCAGTTTCCCCATCTATTAGCCAAAGGGAGTGAATTAAGTGATCCGAAGCCTCTTCCCACCCTGCTATTCTGCCCACCCAACCCCCAAATTCCACAATCCTCCCTCTGGAAGAAGAAAGAAATGCGAGGCAAGAAATCCTGATACCAGAGATGGGGACATGGGGCCCCTGGGCTCTTCTCCAACTCCAGGACCCACAAGGTGGGGGAACACCTGCCGGGCAGGTGAGCAGGACATGGTGTGAGACCGGTGGCTGTGGGTTCCAGGCCCTGGGCGGCCTCCTCGCTAGGGTGCTGGCTGCCCGCTGGGGAGCTTGGCGGGCTCGGGGCAGGAGGGAAATGAAACCCCAGTTGGGAACATCTTGCACTGGCACCCCCCACCCTGCCGCCCCACCCAGGCTAGCCCCCAGAAACAGGAAGCAGATGGCTCATCGAGGAGGGCAAGGAGGCTGCCCGTGCTCCCTGCTGGGCTGTACTTGGGGTGGTGGCACCCTGCCCTGCTGCTCCTGGGACAGAAAGAAAAGGAATCTCCATTTTACAGAGGAGAGAAGTGAGGCTCAAAAAGGTCAGCTGACCAATCCAAGGTCACGCAGCTGGAAAGTAGACAGGCTTCACTGAGTCCTTTCTGGGGAGGAAGGTCCTTGTGGGGATGGGGGTGAGACGCATTTTATTCTGGGGCTGGGGCTATGCCTGAGGCTGCTTTGGGGCCAGAACAGTGTGTGTGTGTGTGTGTGTGTGTGTGTGTGTACACATTTGCACAGGGAAATGTATGCATGGCCCTAAGCCTGGTGGGCTAGGTGGCACCATTTAGTCTGCAGAAGCTTCCTGAGAGCCGGATCCTGCAGTTCCAATGCCACCTGGAAAAGGGGAGGCGAGGAGAGAGGAGCCAGGGGAGGGTGTACCCCCAGGCTACCAGGCAAAGGATTCTGGGAAGATCCGGAGAGGAATTACTGGTGTGGAGAGGGGAGGGAATAGCATATCCCAGAAAGGTTTGGAAGACCAGACTTATCTAGTTCAAGACCAGGCCTATCTAGTTCTAGTTCAAGTGTCGTGTGTGGGGGGCCTGATGTCACCCCGAGATATTTAGTAAATGCTCTGCTCGCAAGTATTTGTCAAGAGCAGGGTTTTGTGGAAATGGAGAAGGGGGAAGTTTCACATCCTAGTCAGCAGAGTGGCCAGAAAAATTACAGAGGAAAGAGCAGGAACAGCAGGGCGGGTGGTGGAGACAAGTGCCCAGGGATCTCGAAATTCAGCAGGACTTTGGACATGAAGTTAGGGGATTAAGGCATCGACTCTGTGCTCCCCTCAATGTCTTCCTCACACAGCCAGAATCAATTTCAAAAGGCTAATCTGATTGTGTTTTATAGCACCCACACCCCAAACCCCAACACATACCCCTGAAACCCTTCACTTGCTCTCAGGCTAAAGACTCAATTCCTGGCCTGGCCTCCAAGGCCGCTGGGGTCTGGGCCCTGCCACACTCTCCAGTTCTCTGCACTCCAGACACACGGGCTGGGCTGTCTTTCACACCTCACAGTTTCACACCTGAGCACAGGGACTTTGTGCGTGCTCTTCCCTCTAGAACTGCCCCACCCCCCACAACCCCCAGTTAACTTATGCTTCAGGGCTCAGCTCAGACAAGTGACTCCTGATCTCCTGACCAGGTCACTCATCCATCTTGGAATTCACCTCCATGATTACACACCACAAGTTGGCTTGTTAGAGTCCACACCTTAGACCAATTATGACTCATGCCCTGGCACGGCCCAGCTTCTGTAAGTATGTTTCTGTTTGAATCCTGAACAAACTGGGGGTCTGTCCTGCGGTGGAGGGGTGGCTGTTGAGTGGACAACCAACAGTGTCTGCCAGTTACTATGCACTGCACACTCCAACTCACCCTCCTTGCAGAGGTGGAGGGAGGCTAGCAGACATTTCATGCAGGTGATGGCATGGGCAGGAGCATAAACTTGCCACATCTGGGGGCTGACGAGACTGGGGGCCGTGTGAGGTATAATGGAGCCTCATTATTGCACAGCTGTTTTTGAAACAGGTAAACTGCAGGTCAAATCATGTCACCAGGGACACACACCAAAAGCCCACACAGCAAAACCTCCCACCTCAGTCCACAACAGGTGAGGCTTTTTGTCTCGCCCTTCAACAGAAACCTGGTAAAGACTAGTACGTGGTCATAGACTAGCAGTGCCACTCAGCGAATCCCTGTATCTCATGTCCAGTCTTTGCTTGCACGCCTCCAGTGATGGGACACTCACCACCTCCCGTAGGAGCCCATTCAACGTGGCCAGCCCAACAGTGACCCATCAATTAAGTCATAAAATCTCACTGGCATATTGTTTAATGGGTACAGGGTTTCAGTTTGGGAAGCGAAAAAGTTCTGGAGATGGATGGTGGCGATGGTTGCACAATATAAATGTACTTAATGCCACTGAACAATATACTTGAAAAAGGTTAAAGTGTTTAATTTTATATTATGTATCACACACACAAAAAATGCACTGCCTCTGGCTTCACAACTTACAAACTGTGGCTTTAGGGACCTTTTAAGTAACCTTTTTAAAGGTCACTTTAAAAAAAGCTAATTGGCAGTTGTGACAAACTGTGAGGTGTACCCCACCCTCTTTGATTCTGATTTCCTCTTTTCAGTCTTATCTCCCCAGCTCGGAAATCTGGGCTCAGTATTTCTAGCTTCCGATCCTGCCTCTGTTCCTGCAGGGGCTATAGTCACTGTGACCCACCCCTGCTGTAAGCCTACTATGTGCCAGGCTCTGAGGTTGCCTCAAAGAACAACCTCACACAGGGAACAATCCTTCCCCACACAGGGAACAATCGAATTTTGGGGCAGAAACCTACAGAACTGCAGTCTCCCTGAAACTGGGCCCAGCTGCTGAAGTCCCATGGGACTGGCCCACGATGACCTGTGCCTGAAGACCTCACTTGGCTGGAATGATGACAGCAGCAAAGAATGTCACTGGTCCCTGAGCACTCAGGACACAGAATGTTTGTGGGGGTGCCGCCTATGGCCTCCTGGGAATGCTCGGTGACACAGGGCAACACAGGACGTGCCAAAGGACAGGAGGCAGGTATTACCATCTCTGAAATTGCATCCCAGACCAACCCAATCCAACTCCCCAGAAATCACGGACCCACCAAATAATCAGAGAACTAGATGGAGAGCAAGAGGGAACAGAAAACCCAGCTAACCCAGAGGTCTCACACTGGCAGCTCACAGCCGTGTCAAGTCTTGCAGTGATTTTTTGTGTGTTTTAATGTTTATTGGCAATGCTTGAAAAATGTGAAATTTCCCATTTCTCTTAAAAAAACAAAACACATAAGGATGTCTCGTCTCACACGGCAAGACTTGCTGGAGCTGAGCTCCAACTGCCCCTGTTAGATGGGGCATGTGGGCCCCAACTGCCATGGTGCCACCCACTAGCTTCATTCACTCACTCTGCCTGTGGGGCCCCTGACGGCCTCGGAGTTCAGGATTTGTGATCTAACCCAACATTCCTATGTCCCAGAGGCATTCGTTCGATGAGGCCCAGAGGGCAAGTGACTTTCCCAGTAAGTGAGTCATCTGGGACCAAGATCTAGAATCTCAGGGGACCACCCAGCACCCATTCCAATTCTCCAAAGAAGTGGCTCTGCTGATGGGTGGTGTGGGGACAGAGTCCCAGAGAGCAGTTTCCAGGCTCTGGGCCTCACGTGGGAAGGTTATTAGATGGCCATCAGCTGTTGTTGGGTGGCCATCAGCATCTGTAACCAGTTAGCCATTAGCCATTAATATAACTGCCGTGGCTAGGCTATGCGGGGTTGGTTGGTTAGCAGAAAAGCAGACAGCGGATTGCAGCTAGCAAGTGGGGTTAGCAAGCATGGACGGTGGGTTATGGATCGTGTGGATCCTACTTCCTGTGTCTCACCTGGCTGCCAGTGAGACTGGAGTACAGGAAGACCCCTTGTCGGGGTCCTGGCAGATGTTTGCTTTTTTTGGTCTCAACCATCTGCCATCGAGAATGTAGTGGTATGACTAGCAAGTGGGGTTGGTTGGTTCGTTGTTTGGTGGAGAAGCGGACAACAGGTTACGGATTGTGCGACTCCTGCTTCCTGTGTCTCCGACCCAGCCGCCAGTGAGAATATAATGGTATGACTCCCCCATCTATGTCTCTGTGGGTGTTCCTTTTTGGCCTCACCATATCCTGCGTTCTTATGTGGGGAGCAGGACCAGAGACCCCGCATGACAGGTGGCAAGGTGGGCTCACCTCTGTGGGGAAGGGCAGGAGGCTGACTGGGAAACCTGAGGACACCAGCCAAGTGTCCCATTCAACCACAGACGCACCTCTCTCCAGGGCACACAGTCAGGTGAGATGCAGTTGCCACCTCTCCACCATCCCTTTCTCCCCTTGTCTGATCTTGACTCCATCTCGCCTCACCAGCTCTGGAGCCCTGGTTCTTTATCCGTAAAATGGGGGGTCCCTGCTGTGGCAGGTAGAATTGAGGTCCCCTCAGGTATGTTTAGGAAACAGCAGCTGGGCTGTTTCACTGGCCAGGTGTGTAAGTTGAAAGGCATTTGGGGAGGAGCGTGGAGAGGAAGTGAACTGGTGAGGACACAGAGAGAGGAAGGAGAGTGGAGGCAGCCCCCAGGAGGAGAGGGACTGGGGAAAGAGCAGCAATGGTTAAGGGGCCATCAGTCAGGACAGGACAGGTGCTGCTGAGGTAATAAACAACCCCTCGTCTCAGCGACTCCAAACAACAGAGCATTGCTCCAGCCACCCAGTTTTATTGAGATATATTAACATATAACACTGTATTCGTTTCGGGTGTACAAACGATGATTTGATATATGTATATGTAGCAAAATCATCACCATAATCAGTTTAGTTACCATCCATCGCCTCACATAGCTACGAATTTTTTTCTTGTGATGAGAATTTTTAAGACCGATTCTTAGCAACCTTCAAATATACAATAGTCTTGTTAACTACAGTCATTATGGGGTACATTACAACCCCAGAAAAAGGGTGTTTCCTGCGCACGCCCATGTCCGTGGAGGGCTGACAGAGAGGCTGACCCAGGCAGCTGGAGATGCCACCATCTCAAACACAGCCTATCCCAAACCAGGGGAAAAGAGCTTTGGAGGGTCTCACACTGGCCACAAATGCTCAGGCCTGAAATGTGACATGAGTCCCTGCCAGCCTCAAGACACTGGCCTCGACTCATCGCACAGCCTTGCCCCTTCCTCAATGGGGTCAAGAAGTACAGCTCCGCCATTCACCAGGGATACATGGGAAACAGTCCCAGGGCCTCGAGGTTCCATGTGTGGAGTAGCAGCCTCTTCAGACGCCATTCACGTGGTCACAGCGAGGACAGCGCCACTGGAGTTGTGCAGACCAGGGTCCCTGAGTCCTGTGCCCCATGGAGAATGCTGTGACACTCAGGCTTCCGGCCATGTCTTTCCTCCAGCTGAGGGCTCAAGTTCAAGCTACAGGCCTGTCCCACTCTTCTGCACCTCTGCCTCACTCTGATTCACTCATTTTAGGAGGAGGCAGGTGGCAGGGCCAGGGCACTTTTATTTGTAAATAATCACAATTATAGAAACAGATCCACAATAATCATTACTTTTTATTGCGCAATTACAACAAGCCCGGCACAATGCTAACATGTGACATAGATAATTTCATTTCACACAAGCCTATGAGGTCGGGATGTTATTATCCCCATTTTATAGATAAGACTAAATTGAGGCCCAGAAACATGTACAGACTTAGCCAGGTCACTGAGCTTATTACTAATGGGATTCAAAGCCAAGTCTCAGGGATGTGTTAAATCGCCAGGATTTATAAGGCAGAACATTAATACATCTCGTTTGCCTTTGTCTAGTGAGCATTTCCCACTTGACTCAAAGGTATTTTTCCTGTCTTACATATTCAGTCACAGGCCTGATAAGGGCAAATAAAAAATCGGGCCGTGAAATACATCTATAAACTCTTCCACCGACGAGCTGGGTCTCAGTCACCGTATCTCCCTTATGAGGAGATGTAACATGACTATACAATATTCTTGCCAAAAATGTTGAGGCAGAATCATCAAATCATGAAGGAAAAAGACACATCTAGAACATGGGGCATTTTCAGAAAGCAACTGACCTGTCTCTTCAAAACAATTCTTTAAGAGTCAATGTCATGGAAGGCACTAACAAGACATGACAGCCAAAAGCAAGGCATGAACCTTGACTGGATTACTGAGCATGGGGGTGGGGGTGGGGGTGAGAGCCTCTAAAGAACTGTTTTGGAGGGAAACACCAGGGAAAGGGGCACGTGGACCCACATGAAGGGACATCACGGCAGCAGCATTCACTTTCTTTAGTGTGAGAATGGCAATGGGGACTGTGTCCTTGCCCTTATGGGTGAGGTGTCATGATGTCTGCCACATACCCTCACAGCATTCTGCAACAAAAATAGTAAAAGCGAAAAGGACAGAAGCAAAAGGAGATATTATGAACGTGTGATCTAAGGGACGGGTGTGTTGGTGTTCATTGTGCTCTGCATTTCAGCTTTGTGGTGGAGCTGGAACTTTTTTTTTTAATTAAAGTTTATTGGGGTGACAATGGTTAGTAAAGTTACCTAGGTTTCAGGTGTACAATTCTGTAATGCATCATCTATACATCACACTGCGTGTTCACCACCCAGAGTCAGTGATCCTACCATCACCATACATTTGATATAAAGGGAGGAAGAGGGGAAAAGGACAGGAGCGAGTCGCTGGATGAGCCTGATACTTCAGAGCCCCTTCTGGGTTCAGAGCCTAGACCCTGTATTAGTTATAGCAAGGCCATAACCAGGTGCCACAGACGAGGTGGCTTTAACAATACAAATTTATGCTCTCACAGTTCTGAAGGCTGGAAGTCCAAGCCTCAGCAGCTTTCATTTCTTTCTTCTGGAGCCTCTCCCCGTGGCTTGCAGGCAGCTTTCTCAGTGTGTCCTCACTGGTCTTTCCTCTGTGCCTGTGACCCCATCTCTCTGTAGATCGCGCCTCTTCCTCCAAGGACACCAGTTACACTGGATCCGGGCCCACCCTCACTGCCTCATTTTACCTTCCTCATCTCCCTAGAGGCCCTGTCTCCAAATACAGTCACATTCTGAGGTATTGGGGTTAGGGCTTAATATATGGATTTGGAAGGGACACATTTCTGCCCTTGACAGACCCTAAGGCTATCTTGAACTTTACCCCAAACTCCACAGGGGCTCAAAGAGTCCTTTCCAGTCTATCTGGTTCTCCTTCCTGCAGAGCCCTGAGGCTGAGCTCCTGGCAGGGGGGGTGTGGGGTGGGGGTGGGGGGCTGCTGCTGGCATCTGCTCGGAGGGACAGAAAGGAAGGGACAGGTCTCCTTCCACCTTTACCACCACCATCCTGCTCTCATCCATTCCGCACCTCCTCTCCCACTATCCTACTGCATCCCCCATACACACAACACCTACACCCAGCCAGCGGTTCAGGGGCAAAGTCACGCCAAGTGACCTGGGACAAGGCTCCTCCTTACCCTGGACGCAGCCCAACAGGCCTCTTCCTGGAGCTTACTCAGGGGGTGGGTGCTGGCCCCCCGGGGCCTTCACTCCCTCACAAACAGCACGCCCTCTTGCAGGACACTAAGGCAGGCCTTCCTCCTGGGGCTCAAAGTAAATTGCCCCCACCTCCAACCCCAGTGATAAAAGTCATATTTTCTATAGACACGTCGGAAATATTCAAAGGTATAAAAAGTAATAATCTACTTTTACCTATAATTAGGTAAAAGACTCCAGAAGCCTTCAGCATACTTTTACACTTAACCCAGTAATTCTGCTCTTGGGTTTCTGTCTACACGTATCATCAAAAACGCACAAAGCATTTTTTGCCTGAAGATATTCTTTTGGTTATTTACAATGCTATGTAGCCTAGTGTGTGCCTCCTGGCATGTCACGTTCATGAGTTCTGTGGGCACACCTCGTCCTTTGATTTTCCAGTGCAAAGATTCCAGCCCCCACCCCACTCACCAGGGCACCTCTCCTTAAGGGGAGCTCACAGTCCCACAGGCCACCCCTCGCTCTCATTTCTGGCTCAGAAACCTCATCTCTTTGGGAGCCCATTCCTTGATTCCCACAAAGACCCCTGCCCCAGCCTTTGGTTCAGGGCAGATTCAGACTGAGGGTTTGGGGTGAAGGTGAAGTACAGAACACAGCACAAGCAGCTCCATAAAGTGGAACATTCATTCGCCACCTCTGTCTGCAAGCCCAGCGACCATCTGTCACCGCTGGCAATTTCTGACTCACTGCTTTCTCGCCCTGGATCCCAGCTTCACAGCAGGGCTGCATTCAGACTTCTGAGGGCCCAGGCGCCTTCGGCTTCTGGGGCCCTTTCCGCCATACAATTATATAGGATCACATTTTAGGGCTGCGGTAGTATAAAGATAAATAAATATACTCCACCTGAACTCATTATTCTCTATCTATTATTATTGTACTTTATTTTCCATTCCGACTTTGAAAGAAATTAAAATTAAAACATTTCTGGGGAGCCCTGGGCACAGAGCCTCCACTGCCTAGTGAAGAAGCCGGCTTGCCTGCTTCCGCTAACGGCTCCTGGCCTCCGAAACCCCATCCCCCTCGACCTTCCTCCTCCTTTGGTTTCACCTTTCCTGTCAGACCTCGGTGGGGAGGGGGAGGCAAACAATGTATTTCAAAAATAAGACAAATATCTGATATGAATTATGCCCCTCCCATCATGTGTGAAAGCCACTGAGATTATTTTTATTTGTTTTAAATAATCCTTATCTTTCTCCTTCAATAGGAGAACAAAAAATTGGAAGCAACACAAAGGTTTAACAGTGGGAGCTGGGCATTCGAGATACTACCGTGTTTCCCTGAAAATAAAACCTAGTCAGACCATCAGCTCTAATACGTCTTTTGGAGCAAAAATTACTATAAGACCCAGTCTTATTTTACTATCATTTTTACTAAAATTTACTTATAGTAAAATAAGACCGGGTATAATGTAATATAACATACCGGGTCTTATAGTAATTTTTGCTCCAAAAGACGCATTAGAGATGATGGTCCGGCTAGGTCTTATTTCCTGGGAAACACGGTATGTGAAGCGGCTTGTAATAAATTGGGAAAACAGTTCTATTAAGCAAAAGGGAGGAAAAGGTGCAAAATAAACATTATGATGGCAGCGTATAGAGTTTGCATAGAAAAAGACTAAGGAAATGTATTTCTTAAGCTGTGTTCGTGTTATCATTGTTCTTTACATATAATCATATTGTATATATACAGCTCTGTGAGTATGATAGTTTATCCTTTTTTAATCCTAAAAAATACACTAGAATATTACTGGTTGTCTGCAGGTATGCGATTATTAGATTTAAATGTTGTAAAGTGACAGAAAACAGTATTGCAGCAGAAATGTGCGGGGCCCATAAATGTTGTAAGGTGGCCATGCAGTATTTATTAACTGGTGGATAAAAAATGGATTATTTAACATTTTTATTTAAAAGTCAAGGATGATAATAGACCCCTGGGATGTCATTAGGTGAAAAGAGCTTATCTTTGTCCATCGGTTTTAAGATGGGGAAACTGAGGCCCCAGGGAGACACCGAGTGTGTGCCGAATTGGGGAGAAAGAAATCGTCTGATCGTTCAATCGTACCCAAACCCTCCCGGGCTGCTACAGCAGTTCCCGCGCTGCTGGTGAGGCTGTGAGTGGCAGAGTCACTTGCTCCTGGTCATTTGCTACGGTTCCCAGTGAGTGTCTGCCACTCCTGGGCTCACTTAAGCCTCCCAACAACCCTGCATGGAGCTCAGATTGGTGACGAGCCGGGGGTCAGGGCGCAAAGAGGAGCCCATGGTCCCAATGCCGGAGACTGCCAGACGCGCCCGGCCTGCTAAGTAATCCTTTCCCCAGCGAGCCCGGAGCAGCGCCTTTCCTGCTGAGTCACGGTCCCGGGCTGCTTTTTGCTGTGTCATGGTCCCGAGGTCTGTTTTCGCTGAGTCACGGTTCCAGCTGCCAAATTCCTTGGGCCAAAGTCCCAGCGGTCCGGGCGGGCAGAGGCGGCAACTCCCTGGGGCAAGCACGTCTCTGCTGACCGCTGAATACTGGCAAAGCCAAGCCTCCCCTGCGCCCTCCTCCCGCTGGTCAGGCTGTCGTTCTCCCTATCCCTGTTTTAGGGAACTGATGTTCTCACTAGCCTCCCATAGGCCTGGCGCTGCGTTGGGGTCTTCATTAAATGGCAGAGCCCAGTGCGGGTGGCGTTGTGATCCCACTTAGAGGTGCGGGGATGTAACCCAAACGGAGGGACAAGCGGCCAAACAGCCAGCCTGAAGGCTCCCCAAGGTCTTGAAACAGTGCTGAGAGCAAAGAGACGGACAAAGAAATGCAAAGCAGGATCTGGGTTGGAAGCCGTGAACAAGCGGTGAAATTAGACTAAAAGCTTCGTATAATGAATGTGTATGGAAGTCAGATTCCCTGGTGTTTATAATTGCACAGCGGTTACAAGAGACCGCTCTGCTAAAGAATTGGGGGGTAAAAAGGGACATGATGTCTGCAACTTACTATCAAATGAGCCAGAAATAAAAGTATATATATATATATATATATATATATATATATATATATATATATATATTCCACCTGGATTATATATATACCGTGTTTCCCCCAAAATAAGACCTAACCGGAAAAGAAGCCCTAGCATGATTTTTCAGGATGACGTCCCCTGAACATAAGACCTAATGCATCTTTTGGAGCTCAACTTAATATAAGACCCAGTCTTATTTTCAGGGAAACACAGTGTGTGTGTGTGTGTGTATTATTATTTTATATATATAGAGAGAGAGCATGAATGATTAAACATGTGTCACAAAATACAACTGGTGAATCTAGGTAATGATCTACAGGAATTCTCTGTACTAGGTATTTATTCTTCAAACTTCTCTGGACATTTGAAATTATTTCAAAGAAGTTTACTTTTTGAGAAAAAAAAGATAAAGATGAGGAATCTGAGGTTCAAAACTTCCAAATGAGAGCAAGGTTTGTCACATGTTAGTGGCCCCGCCCTACACAGAACCTTCTAGAAATTTCCAGATAGGAAAAGACTGGCAGAATCGTGAAAGAGGAATCGGAGACTGTGCTGATACCAAACAGGACAGCTAATGCTTACTGCGGCTCCTCTGGGCCAGGCACCACACTGAGCTTCTTACAGATATTCAACTGATTTAATCCTCACCATGTTCCCTTAAGCTGATTTTTGTCAGACGAGGAAATAAAGCTTAGAGGGGTTAAAGTGCACACACGTAGTCATGGATATCTGGTTTGACTGCAGTTCTTTGGCTTAGTGTTTATTGCTTTACCCTAGAAGTCCCTAGATCAGCTTGAACCAGGTCCTGGAGCCCCAGTTAGGCTCCATATTGGACAGGCCATCCTAGCAGCCTGAGCTCCCAAACATGGAATCCCTGCCTGGTCTGGCCGAAGGTCTTCAGTCACTGGACCTGTGCTAGTGAAGGCTGGACAGTGAGACAGCTGTTGCTCTTTCTACCCCCTCATTGCGTCAGGCCCAGGGTCTCTGGACACCTGATTGTTGTAGAGCTTGTGTATGTTTTAGACGCAGACACACCTGGCCTTGATCCCAGGTGAGCTGTGTGACCATATGCAGAGAGTATAACCGTGCTAAGCTTCATTCATTAAATATGTAGGGACTGCCCACCTTGTGCCAGGCTCTGGGCATGGGAAAGTGAACCCCACCCGATCCTTGCTGCCTTCCTGGAGCTTACCTTCAGGGTGGGGGCAATTGAGGCACAGGGAGCTCAGTGGAGGGCCCCATAAGGAGAGGGCAAGAACTTCAGGGAGGCCCGGGCTCAGTTTGTTTCACAGCTTTATTAAGATGTAATTGACATACAAAAACTTTACATTTTTAAGGTACATAATTTGATGAGTTTTAATAAGTACACCAGTGAAACCATCTCCACAATCAAGATAATGCACTTATTTACCACTCCCCAAAGTTTCCTCCTGGTCCTTTGAGTCCCATCCCCCCACCTTCCAACTACCGTAGTAACTACTAATCGGATTAGATTAGCTTGCATTTTCTAAAATTTTATATAATTCTATGTACATTTTACATACAATTTTATATAAGTGTAATTAGAATGTAAGCTTTTTTCTTTTTGGTCTGGCTTGTTTTTCTTAGCATAATCATTTCAAGATCCATTCACGTTGTTACATGGATCAATGGTTCATTTCTTTTTATTGCTGAGTGTATCCAGTGTATGTTACACCACAATTTGTTTATCCATTCATCTGCTGATGGGCATCATATGGGTTGTTTCCCATTTGGGGCTATTACAAATCAAGCCACTCTGACCATTCATGTACAAGTCTGTGTGGACATGTGCTTTCGTGTCTCATAGGTAACTACCTAGGAGTGGGATAGCTGGGTTACAACGTAGGTGTATGTTTTGCCTCAAAAAATTGCCAAACTGGCTGGTTTGTTCAGTGGTTAGAGCGCAGTGCTCCTAACACCAGGGTTGCCGGTTCAATTCCCACATGTGCCAGTGAACTGCATCCCCCACAACTGGATTGAAAACAATGACTTGACATGGAGCTGATGGGCCCTGGGAAAGACACACTGTTCCCCAATATTCCCCAATAAAAAAAATTTTTTTTAATTGCCAAACTGTTTTGCCAAAGTGGTTGTATTGTAGGGGAGGAGAAAAACATTTTTCCTTTACCCTTCTAGGTTCTCCAGTTGGGGCCCTAGAAATCAAAGTGACAAAAGGCAAATTAACATACAGAGAGAAACAAGCAATTTATGAACACAGGCAGCGCACATACACATGGGAGAAACTCATTGATGAGTAACTGAAAGGAATGGCTTGTCTCTTAACAAAGAACAATACATTTGTGGGGAAGTGACAACACAAAGGAAAAGGAAGCAAGCTGTGGCAGGAGAATATATGCGGCAAATGAATGGGACATCCGGGGCAATTTGGGAACATATGTCGTGTCTGTTCCTCTGGGCGCCATCTCTGGGCTAAGAGTCTAGAGTTGTTTCAGGTGATTAATAGTCGAACCCCACTTTTCGGCAAATGAGGGGGAAGGCAGAGAGCAGTTTTTGGCATTCACTGTTTCTCAGTTGTCATCCATTCAAAATAACCCTTATGCCAAAGTGGCAAGTTTTGGGGAGGCAGATTCTGACCCCCTATCATTTTAGGTTCCCAACGGCAGTGAGAATTCCAGTGGCTCTGCATTCTCAACAGTAGGAATAGTCTAATTTTAGCCATTCAAATAGGTGTGTAGTGCTATCTCACTGTGCTTTTAATTTGCACTTTCCTAATGAGCTATGACGTTGAGCATCTTTTCCTGTGCCTAGTTAACATCCGTATATCTTTGGTGAATTGTCTGTTCACATTTTTTACCCATCTTAAAAAATTCACTTATTTGCCTTCTTATCGGTGAATCATTAGAGCTCTTTACATAGTCTAGAGAGGAGTCCTTTGCCGGCAACATGTTTGCACATATTTTCTCCTAGTCTCTGGCTTGCCTCTTGTTTTTCATGACAGTGGCTTTGGGAGAGCAAAAGCTTTTAATTTTGAGAAAGTCCCATTGGTTGATTTTTTTTTTTTCTTTTCTATTTTGTGCTTTTTGTATTGTGTTTGAGAAATCTTTGCCAAATCTAAGGTCACTAAGATTTTCCTTTATGATTTATTCTATATGTTTTATGGGTTTTAGCTCTTTTGTGGAGGTTTATAATCCATTCCTGGGCTGAGTCTCGAAAGATGACAGGCCTGGCAGAGGGGCAAGAGAGGACCTTCTAGGCAGGAGGGACCACCCTGCAAAGGGCCAGAGGGATGTGTACCTTGATGGTTGTTGGGGGTGGGGGTGGCACACGTGACGTAAACGAGCGAGTGGGGTGAGATCCTCTTGCTGGTGAGGTGGCCAGGACCCAAGGGCAGAGGGCCAGGGGTGACAGGAGTGAGCTTGCACTTGATCCCAAGGGCAGTGGGGAGCTACTGAAGGGGGTTGACCAGAGGAGGGGTGCAGCCACCCCAGGGGCCTTATCTGCAAAATCGGGGCAAGAGGAGTAAAGGAGTTAAAGAATGGAAAGGTGTTCCATCATCAGCCAGGCCAGCCCTCTTCTAGTCTTTTTGGGGCTCCCAGCCCCCCAGGAGGCTCATGACAATCACCCTGTATTAAATGTTAACATTTCCTGGTGACTGTTTCTTACTGCTCTGGGGAGCTCTTTTATTAGGAATGTTCATCTTCGTCTGTTAATGTGCGGCAAGCGGTGTGGGGACAGAGTCCCAGAGAGCAGTTTCCAGGCTCTCGGCCTCCCGGGAAAGGTGCTGGCTCAGGTAGTAAATGGCCATCAGGTGTAACCAGATGGCCGTCTGCTGTAGCTGGGTGGCCACCAGCTGTTACCAGTTAGCCATTAGCCACTAATATAACTGCCGTGGCTGAGCTAGGGGTAGGGGTAGGGGTAGGAGTGAGGGTGGGAGTGGGAGTGGGAGTGGGGGGGGGGGTTAGCAAGTTGGCAGAGAAGTGGACAGCAGGTTGCAGATCGAGGGGCTCCTGCTTCCTGTGTCTCCAGCCCAGCCGCCAGCAAGACGATAGTGGTGTGACACCCCTATCTATGGCTCTGTGGGTGTTCCTTTTAGGCCTCACCACATCCTGCGTTCCTGTGTGGGGAGCCGGAGCTGAGACCCTGCATGACAAGCATTTTCTCCCCGTCTGTCATGGGGTTTCAACCTTGCTCACAACCCAGAGAGCTTCAGTGTTTTGCCATCCAGTCTGAGGATGTTTCATTTGAGCGTGTCTGCCTTGCAGAGGAAAGCTGTGCTCCACTTAGGCTTGCACCTCATCAAGGCCCCCACCCCCACTGCTGGGTCAAAGGCATGTCCTTTTGGGTCTGTGTGCAGAGTGGCTGGGGTCAGGATACCCTATGTGGCCTTGTTTACCCCGGGGTGCCCCCTGCTTGAGGGCACCTGACGGAGGTCTCCCTGTTATCCTGGAATGCCATCCAGGTGAGGTGAGAGACCCCACCCCCATGCACCCCCAGCCTCAGCAGGGCCTCGCCTCTGCTTCTCTATTAGAACCTTGGAAGCCATAGCCTGGCCCCTCCCTGCAGCCCAAACCACTTCTGTTTTCCAGGCGCCAGGCTTCGGGGCAGCTGGGGAGTACTCAGCAGGATTTCCTCATTCTCCTCCTGCAGCTGCGTTTCTGCTGTGTCATGGTTGGGAGGGGGGACTCTCAGAGAGGAAGGGCAGACTGATTTGCTGAGTCACTAGCTGCTTCGTCAGCCTCTGGGTGGTCGGTGAAAGGTCAGCTTTCAAGGCAGGCAGGAGGAAGTGAAACTTCTAGAAAAGGACAAAGCCTCCCATTTATCACGTTGTTTGCAAAGCCCTCTCCCATACGTCTCAATTGATTTGTCCAGGACTGAGCTTCCCCCATCCCAGTAAACTGGCAATTCCATCTTCCCAGTTGGTTGAACTGAAAGCTTTGGAGTTACCCTTGACTCCAGTTCTCCCTCACATCCCACTCCTTATTCTTCTGAAAACCTTGATGGCTCTGCCTTTAAAATATGGATGTCCTAGGTCGCTTCTCACCCCATCCTGTCCCAGCCACCATCACCTCTCCCCTGATTACTGCAGTCGGTGGCCTCCTCCTGTGGCCTCTTCAGTCCAGTCTCCCCATTGGTCCCAGCAAAACCGAAGTGAGGTCCTCTCACTCCTCTGCTGCAAACCCCGCAGTGTCTCCTGCTCACAAATGTCCTTGGAACAGGCGGGCTCTGTCTGTCTCCCCCTGCTCTCTTCTGCCTGACCCTCCCTCTCTCTGCTTCAGTCACACTGACCTCCACACTGCTGTTTGTCCCTGCCACGTCTGTCCCACCTGGGGGCCTTGATTTGTCCGTGATTTGGGGGGGCCGATTCCCTGCTGCCCAAAACAAGGCTCCTCCCACACCTCCCAGCCTGTGAAGTCCTCCCTGACCTGCCCCTGATTTAACAGGGCCCTGCTCACACTTCCCGTTTCTCTGACTTCTCCTGCCATGTCTCTTCTGCCTTGGCCAGGCAAAGTTCTCCACCCGGGCCCACCTGGAGAATCCCGGTCCTCTCCCTATTTTAAGGTCTGCAACCTTGATTACATCTGCAAAGTCGAATGAACCTATTCAATAGTAACAAAATATATTCACAGGTTCCAGGTATTAGGGTGTGGACTACTTGGGCGTGTGTGTGTGTGTGTGTGTGTGTGTGTGTGTGTGTGTGTGTGTGTGTGTGATGATTCTGCCCACCACAGATAAACTTCCACCTCCTGGTTTGGTAAGGATGAAACAAGACTGAGCTTGGGAGAACGCTGGCTCAGAACAAACCTCAGTGTTTCTTTCCAGTTTTTCACCCACATTTGTCTTCCATGGCCCCTGTCCCCTTTCTGGATCACTTTCCCTACATCCAGACTTCCTCCATTAGGCTCCTGAGTGCGCATGCTGTCAAGGTGGGCTTCTAGCCTCTCCAGCGTTGTTATCTCCAGCGCTGATACAAACTGGCCCATTCCAAGCTGCTTAAGCAGTGACTGAAAGGAAAGCCCAGAGGCTGGTGGGTTCTGACAGACTAAAGCTTAACAAGGGAGTGGCAGGCATTGTGCTGGGAGAGGGCAGAGGGGAGCCACTGAGGGCGAACCTCCCAGGGTCTCTCTATCCATCCCTCTCTCCTGCTTCCCAGAGCTGAGGCTGTGCCCTGGGTATGAGGAAGACAGGCCTTGAGGGAGGCCGTATCCTTTCCTGTTGCTGTCATGACATTCCACCAGCACCATGGGTTAAAACACACACATTTATTCTCTGGATTCTGGAGGTCCAGAATGGGCTGCATTTCTTCTGGAGTGCTAAGGACGATCCACTTCGTCACCTTCTCTAGCTTCTGAGGCCACTTGCTTTCCTTGGCTCGTGGCCCCTAACTTCATCTTGAAAGCCAGCATCTTCCAGTCCTCTGTTCTGCTTCTCTTGTCACATCCCCCTCTTATCTGTAACTCTGCAGCCTCCCCCCTTACAAGGACTTTTGTGATTACATTAGGCCCACACGGATTCGGGATAATCTCTTTATCTCAAGAGCCTGAATCACATCCAAAAATCCCTTTTGCCATGTAAAGTAACATATTCACAGGTTCTGGGGATTAAGATATAGACATCCTTGGGGGGCTCTTACTTAGCAGACCACAGCAGGAGAAAGAATACCATGTGGGTCATTCCTGTTGCTTGAGGACAGGGCAGGGGAAGTCAGGAAACTGACTCAGCATGGGGAAAAGCTGCAAGCTCAACAGTGGGACAGAGAGAACCAGACCAACTCTGACCGACCTCCTCTGCCCTGAGGTTGTCTTTGGGTGGGGGTGGGGTGGAGGGTGGAGTCTGTTCTAGCCGAGTCAGGGGCTCCCAGTTGGAATGAGGAGCAAGCCTGGACTGGGAGCCAGGAACCCTTGGTTGCTGAAGGCTCTGTGTCCAATGGGGGCGCAGCCTGGGCAAGTCACTCCCCTCTTGGCATCTCTGCTCCCCCATGTTAAATAAGAAGGGGTCAGATCACATGAGCTTACCTTCGGGGTTCCTGAATTGGCAGTCTCTGGAGCTGCTGATGGGGAATTTTCAGGCCTTCCCACTCTTATCTCCTAAACTAGAGGACAGACTGGCCCCTCAGTGAGAGGGCTTGTGTGTGGGGTTCAGGAGCAAGGGCTACTGCGCTGCAGTGCCATGGTTTGAGTCCTGGCTCTGCCGTCACTAGCTGTGACTTGGGAAAACTACTTAATCTCTCTGGGCTTCAGTGTTCATGTGGACAATATGGAGATTAAAGTAATGATACTTTGCAGGGCTGTTGTTAGGATTAAACGAGATTCTGCACACAGTAGGTGCTCAGTAAAGGTTGGCTACAATGGCAATTTGTAATTGTGGCTTGGTTCCAGCCCTTTCCGGCCACCTAGCAATGTTATCATTTTTACCAGAAAGAGATCTGTGGAATCCAATCATTCATTCATTCATTCATTCATTCATTCAGTACTGGTTGTCTGCTACCTGCCACAAATGGTCCCAGACTCTGGAGATTTACACAACAAAGCAGACCAGGTCTCTGCCCTCCTAGATCTTCCATTCTAATGAGGCCACTGGTTTCTAATAGTCCTCATTTCTAGAAAGTTCTTGGCAACTGTTTTTGAAATCATCTAGCGGCAACAGTCCTGACTAGCAGAACCAGCCGTTCCAAGACAACCTTGGAGGTGCTGTCTGGACCTTAGTGGGAATAACTATGTCCCTTTGTCTTGTCTCACTCCCTGCTGCATTCTGAGAGATGACGCCCCACCTTGAAGTTTTGAAATCTTTGAACCAGACTACCTGGAATGCTTATCTTTATCCCACTGCCTCCGTTTCCTCATTTGTAAAATGGGAATAATGGTAGTACCAAATCTTATGGAGATATGAGGATTAAATGAGTTAATACATGTGTTTAGTGTAGTATCTGGCGCATAGTAAGTGCTCAGTGAATATTAGCTATTAGTATTTGTCTTGGTATAGAATTAACCCCTGGTCATCTATAGAATGTAAAAACATTTATGAGACTACAAGAGTCAGAAAAGATTTATTGAAAGTCAGAGAGACAGTTCTGGCAAAGGGAAGTTTTGCCCGATAGGGACAGCTGCCCTGATGAGAAGGAATGCTCGGGTTTTATATTTTTCTAAGCAGGATGTAGGGTGCTTGTCAGCTTGCGGGGGTGAGCAGGGGGCTGTCATTACAATTGTCTTCTCCTGGGAACTGTCCTGTTCCCATCTATGATGGGTGTCAACTTGCAAGGGGTTGCTGTTGCCATTGGGAACTGCTCTGTCCCCACCTACCCTCTTTCCCCGAAAATAAGACCTAAGCAGACAATCAGCTCTAATGCATCTTTTGGAGCAAACATTAATATGAGACCTGGTATTTATTATATATTATATTATATTATATTATATTATATTATATTATATTATATTATTGGGTCTTATAGTAAAATAAGACTGGGTCTCATATTAATTTTTGCTCCACAGACGCATTAAAGCTGATTTTCCGGTTAGGTCTTATTTTTGGGGAAACACGGTATGGTGGATGTAAGGTGTTTGTCAGCCTGCAAGTGCAGTGCTAGCCAGGGCATTTGGAGCCAAGCGATTAATGTTTAAGCTCTATCCTGCCAGTTTACAAGCTTGTTCCTGTTAACTCTTTGCCCATCCCGTCTTGCCAGCTCACTAAGCCCACTTCTGTTAACTCTTCACTTGTCTCAACAGTATTGTTATTGTTCACAGAAACACAAGGTGGCTGTGTGGTTTATAGCAAGGGCTACATTCTTTGGCATAGCCCTTCTATCTGGAAAGCTCAGCAGCCCCCGGGTTGCTACATTAACCTGGTGGCTGACACTCAGGTCTAAGTGATCTTGGAAGAGGACGGATCATGGGCCAGAACTCTGACCTTGGATGGGATGGACCCACTGCTCACCTGTACCTGCCTGGTTCCCCCAGACTCTCTCCAAGGATCAGAGACTCCTGACGTGCATGGGTGGAAGGGACCACAGGACTCAGCCACCTCAGTTCCCCAACTGGGGAATCCATACTTGACAGTCCACCTCAACCCTATACTTGTGTTCTTTTAGAGGAGGGCACTTGCTCCCTGCATTTCCAAAGAACGGTCCTTGTAACGAGACAAAGTCACCTTTTCTTGTCTTTCTTTCTTTCTTTTTTTTCTTTTTTTAAATTGAGAACCCAGAATTGTGGCATTGGGAAGGGACTCTAGGAACCATCCAGTGCATTTGTTTTGTCATCTGGCTCACCCAGTGACCTGCTTTCGCAGTCCCAAGCGAGCAGTCTCATGCAGAACTCATTCAGATCAGCAAGGGCCAGCTCTGTTCCAGGCCTGGAGTGGGTGCTGGGCATGAGTCAGACCTGCCCAGCCCTGGAAGAGCACCCTATATATTAAGCTGGGAGGTAGTTTAGGTGACTGTCCCTGGCAAGTTGTGAACCAAGTGCTAAGAGAGCCCCGGGAGGAAGGCAGAGACAGGGACTCACCCAGAGTTTGGGTCCCAGTTTCCTGCTCTGTGTGTGACCCTGGGCATGCCATTTCACCCTCCCCTCCCAGCCTCAGTTTCCCTGTCTGTAAAATGGGAGTAATCTACTCCACAGGGGAGTTGTACAGATGAACCATGAAAACACTACAGTCTCTAGCACTTAGTAGATGCTCCAAACACAAGTCCTAATCCTACATTTGAAAGGAGTGTGAGGAGACAGGCTGTCAGCTGAAGGTCCTGGAGGAGATGATTTTTAGGGTGCAGGCTGGGCACCCTGGTTGTCTACAGGCTGAGGCTGGATGGGGTAAGTCCCTGTGTTGCCCACCAGCCTCCAGCTCTGAGAAGCGCTGCCTCTCAGCTCTCTGGAACTCTCCGATTCCTGGGGTGCTCCAAGTCTCATCACTGGGTGGGGGGGTTCTGGAAGGGGAAACATCACACAGCAGCTCAGATTTCCAGAAGAGATTATTTATTTATTTTACGTCGGTTCAAGCGGCTTTGTTTGCCAAGGCTCATGTGACCGCTCTCCCTCCACCCCCGCAGGCGGGGCGCCGGCTCACGCGGGTGTTGCAACTTCTGGTCAGAAAGTTTGGATCAGCTGTTAGGCGTGGGCACGTGATCCGCGCCGGAGATAAATTGACCGGGCGGCAGGGCTCGGCAGTCACTCGTCTGCCTCTTTCCTCGGCTGTAGACGTCGGAGTGAGCCCCGGAGCCAGCACCAAGCCTAGCACCGGCAGGATGGAGAGCCCGCATCTCGACAGGCAAGCCCCGGGCGGTGGGGCAGGGGGACGCCGGGCTACGGGCAGGGCAGCCCCTGCCGTGCCTTCCCGACCGACCCAGACAGAGGCGGGAAGCCACGTCGCTGAACAGCTAGTCGCTTGGGCTTGGGAGGAAGCAGGAGCTGGATTCCGGTGTTGTCTGTGCTCCTGGGGTAATTAGAGGGATGAAAGGTGATTTACATGCCCGCCACCCCGGCACGGGGGCGGGGTGACCCCTGGGAGGGTCGCTATGGTATCCAACTTTGTTTTGGGTGGGACTGGACTTTTCAATGTGCTTGGAGGACTCTGCTTAGTCTAAGATCCTGTGGGCTGCGGGAGCCTGGATGAGAGTGTGTGGTTCTCTTACCAGAGCCCACTCTTGGCCGAGTCCAGCTTTCACTAGCTGTCAAGACTTCACCGTCGTTACTGCGTCCCCGTTTTCCAGAGAAGGGAGGCAGCAAGCGCAGGATGCCTGGCCAGCTGGTGTCAGAGCTGGGGTGTGAACCTTGGTCATCTGGCATGTCCACGTCTGGTCCCCTCCCCTGCTCCCAAGAATTTGGTCCTCATGTATAGAACGGGATGATGTTTCTGGAAGGGGCGTGGGAGAGAAAGGAGGAGATTGGACAATTCTGTGAGGTGCCCATCAGGGTATATGACAGAAATACTCCCAGAAAGAAACGTTTTCTTTGAGTAAAGAAGAGCTGTCGTCAGTCTTTTTAACCCAAATGCTTTTATGATGAGTGTAACAGTATAGGGGGTCGTGAGGTTTGTACCTGAAACCTCAACAAAATAAATGAATTAAACCTTGGCTCTAAAAGCCCATCAACACAGCATTGGATCCGAATGCTCACCCTGCCCACTGCTGCTTCTCCCTGGGTTGTGCTGCTTCCTACTTCCCTCCGTGGAGAATAACTCATGCCAGGATTGCCCCGTTAATTTGGGGACCATATCACATAGTGTGTTAGTGACTGAAGAGTGTTGATGGGACTGCAGAGAAGGCTGGGAATGTGACCTGTGTATTACTAGATGGGAGGCCGGACGATTTGTGATAAAACGGAAATCTTTTGAAAGCTTGCCGACAGCGGCTCCCTCAGGGGCTCAGTGTTGGGAAGAACCCTGCTGACAGTCACCTGCTTGCTCACCCTCCTTCCCCGCCCTCGGCAGCATGCCCCAGGATTTGTCAGAGGCCCTGAAGGAGGCCACCAAGGAGGTGCACACCCAGGCGGAGAACGCTGAGTTCATGAGGAACTTTCAGAAGGGCCAGGTGACCCGAAAAGGCTTTAAGGTATGTGGTCTGGTGGGACCAGCCCTGGAGGGGTGTTTGATGAATTTGGGTGTGCCCAAGGCCCAGGCCAGTGGTTTCTATGGGGACTGGGACCAGGGATGCTGAGGGACAAGATGGGCATATCTGAGAAATCATTTTACAGATGATGCCAACGAGGCCCAGAGAGGGGAGGTGACTTACCTGAGGTCACACAGCAATTTAACGGCCTGCTATACAGTATTGTGGAGGGGCTGGGGCAGCAGTGCTGTCAACTGGGCACCTATTCCATACCGGGTGTTTTACACACTTGAAATGTAATTTGTGCTTCAACCCTGATAAGCAAGAGGAGGGAGGGAAGGCTCCAGAGAGGTTAAGTAACAAATGAAAGGTCACACCGCCACTAAGTAAATGGGACAGGCTGAAGTCAAGCCAAGGCTGGCCTCATTTGAGAGCTTGTCCTTCTGACTTAATTCTAATCTGCCTCTGAAGGCAAGGGGTAGGTATGGGTTTGAGCCCTAGCACAACCATTTCCTAACAGTAAGACTGGACACACCTCATCTAACCTCCCTGAGGCACCTTTCCTTCATTGTGAAGTGGGATTTCAACAGCAGTGTTTTCTTAAGCACTCTCTGTAAGCTAGGCACAGACTTTTGCTGTTTCCTAGCACTGTTATGAAATTCATGCAAATAGAAGGGAAGCACTTGACAAAGAACCAGACAAGTGTCTGGCATGAGGCAAGGCTTGTTCAGATGGAATGGTGGGGAGGGTGGGGGAGGGGAGATGTATAACACCCCTCCCTTTTGCAAACTGGGTCCTCCTCTATTTCCCACTTGAGAGGTGCTCCAGTGAAGGGAGATTTAAGGTCCAGCTCTGAGGTGGGAGATGAGGGGGTGGGGCCCCTGGCTACCTCCTGTGGGTGCTGGATCTAACCCTTGCTCCCTCTTCCTCATTCTCCTCCTCCCCGCCCTCAAAAAGATGATATACACCCAGTTGCTGCAATGTGACCTCTGGAATATACCATCCCCAGCCACCTTAGATTTGGATCTTGCCTCTAAGCCACTAATTTCAAAGTGTACACAGAGGTCTGTGAGAGGACCTAGTGCTCACTTAGATTATGCTGAAGGAGGTGGCATTTGTCACCACGGCCTCTGATTTGAGTGCTGAGTGCCAGGCTGTGCCCAGGGCTTCTTTCCCTGTGTCATCCTGACTGACCCTCACACCAGCCCCATTTAGAACATGGTCAGGTGATCCCCTTGCAGGGGAGAGAACGAAGGCGTGACTTGCACAGGGTCACTCACACCTCAGATCGCCCAGAGAGGGTGAGTGGCTCACCTGCAGTCACACAGTTGCCGATTGGCTGAGCTGAGATTAGATCAGGTTGGTCACATGCAAAAGCCCTGGTTATTCTGGACCAGGCTGCCTGGCTTTCTGCCCCATTGAGAAATGGGGCTGCAGTGAAGGTTTAAGATTCAGAAATAACCTGACAACCTCAAGTCTCAAGTGGGACTTTGTCCTTCTTCAAACTCAAACGAGAGTATTAATGTGTAACAGGAGTTCCTTGAGCCAAGGTGCACGGGGCCTGACTCCCCAGCGCAGCATCCAGAGGTGGCAGAGTTCAGAGTGGGCCTCTAAGAAGGAGAGTTGGGCCCTGCTGCCATCATCGGAGGTCAAAGGCCAGAGGCACCCGGTCTCCTGTCAGCACTTTCATCCAGGCCTTCCCCTGCTCCAGAGCTGTGATGGCTCCCTAACAACGCCTGGGCTTGACTCCAGTTTCATTTCTTACTAGCTGTACAACCTCAGCATCTCTCACCCTCTCTGAGCCTTAGTTTGCTTTTCTGTAACATGGCGACAGCAGCTCTGTTGGGTTTTTATGAGGATTACAGCCACGTGTTTTACTCAGAGGGGTAAAAGGGTTTGGGGCTCAAAGTGCACACTGGAGTTTTTCTCGTATGACACTCCTCCAGCTGCTGTGGAGAGGATTGGAGGGCCAGCAGGAGGTGGGAGCCCCTGAGGGCCTCTGGGATGGTAGCAGTGAAGGAGCTGGACGGGCGTTCTTTTACTCCGCTGGAGGCCTGACCTGCTCTCTCTGCTTTCAGCTGGTGATGGCCTCCCTGTTCCACATCTATGAGGCCCTGGAGGAGGAGATTGAACGCAACAAGGAGAATCCAGTCTTCACACCCCTCTACTTCCCGGAAGAGCTGCACCGGAGGGCCTCCCTGGAGCAGGACTTGGCCTTCTGGTACGGGCCCCGCTGGCAGGAGGCCATCCCCTACACACCGGCCATGAGGCGCTATGTGCAGCGACTCCACGAGGTGGGGCGCACAGAGCCCGAGCTGCTGGTGGCCCATGCCTACACCCGCTACCTGGGCGACCTGTCTGGGGGCCAGGTCCTCAAGAAGATTGCTCAGAAGGCCCTGGACCTGCCCAGCTCTGGCGAGGGCCTGGCCTTCTTCACCTTCCCCAATATCGCCAGTGCCACCAAGTTTAAGCAGCTGTACCGCTCCCGCATGAACTCTCTGGAGATGACCCCCAAGGTCAGGGAGAGGGTCATCGAAGAAGCTAAGACTGCGTTCCTGCTCAACATTCAGGTAAGGGCCTGGCAGCCCAGGCCGCTGCCGCCACCTCCCTCAGCTGCTCCTCTACGGGACATTTCTCTTATAGCAGGGAAGGGGGTCGGGGACTCATGGTCAAGTGCAGAGACACGGGAGCCAGGGTTTCAGTTCTGCCACTTAGTGGCTGGGGGGTCTTGGGCAAATCCCTTAATCCCTCTGTACCTCGGTTTCCCCATCTGTAAAATGGGGATAGAATCGTATATACCTCTTAGAGATCTTGTGAGGGTTAAGTGAGTTTATACCAGTAAAGTCCCCATAGCAGAGCCTGGTACAGGGTCAGTCCTCTAATGTTAGCTACTGTCCTTATGGGGCGTGAGCGCCATAGCTGTAGCACTTGGTGACAGCATTCTGTGATGATACTCAAGCTGTGTGTGTACTTGTGTCTAGCCAGGTTGGCCCTACAGGGGTTATAGGTTGCACAGATGTGGCCTCTGCCCTCCAGGGTCTCTCAGCCCAGCCAGGGAGGAGGGAATGCATCTTTCTACAAGTGCCTCAAGCCCAGGGGGAAGGTGGGCATTGAGAAAGCCTAGAAGGATGAGTTCTTGGGCAGGGCCGGGGGTGGGTGTCCTGAGTGGGGGGTGAGGTTCCTTCTAACCCACATGTTGTAGAACCTGTTGCTCTCCCCCCACCTGGAGGTGCTATGGAAACTGGGGCGCCCACTCATGGCCTCCTGGCTCCCTGCTCCCAGCCTGGGACCTCGGGAGAGACTGGTCTAAGCATTTGTTATGGGACAACGCCCCTCCCTTGCTGTTCCCTAAACTATAATAAACCAGACCTGGTCAATCCTCCAAGAAAATCTGTGCCTCTGAGGGGCTGGGAGCCAGAGCCCGACTGGCTGGCCGGCTGGCTCTTGCGTCCAGGCACGTAACCCTCCAGTAGCTGCCACTCCCTCATTGCAAACCTCAGCTAATGAACACCGTGAGACACGCTTTCCAAGGGTGACTCTCACAAAGAAAATTGGTAAAGAAAGCAGGGTGCAGAAAGCTGCATAGACTCGGGTGCCACTCAGGAGGGACACGGGAGAAGGCCATGAATGGGGACAGTGAGCCCTAAATTCAGGATGGGTGTTACTGGGGAGCATCTGGGGAGAGCAGGCAGGCGACTCCAATGTACGTGTAACATCTTCTCTCTTAAGCTGGGTCAAAGGATACATGAACATTCAATAGTAAGATGATTCTGTTATGTCCTAAATATTTCAAAACCAACTTCAGACCCCACCGTTAGCTGGAGCCTAGCACCATCTCTCACTGTGTGTCTTCTGTCTTCTAGCTGTTCAACGAGTTGCAGGAGTGGCTGACCCGGAAAGTTGAGGACCAGAGCCCCTCGCAGGAGCCAGGGCTTCGCCAGCGGGCGGGCAGCAGGGTGCAAGGTGAGGGCCTCTGGGGAGCAGCGTTTCCTCTGGGCTCCGTTGGCGGGGGGGCATATGGCCCAGCACTGTGACTCCAGTGTCTCTTAACTCTCCTGTCTTCTGCATGTTTTAAATGAGAAGTGGGGTGCAGGCAAAAGGGCATGGGGTCTCAACCTCCAGTGTGTGAGTCTGGGCACCTCTCCCCACCTCAGTTTCCCCAACTCCCAAACCAAGGGAGGTTGAGCTAGTTCTAGTTCATTGGCTCAAAAGTAGAGTCACAGAGAAGACCCTGGGAAGTCGGGCAAAGTCCTCTTAATTTAGGTTGCTTTTGGGGCCCTTTAATGGTTCCTGAGCAGAGAGCTCTGATACAGGGCAGGGGCTAGGACTGTTTCTAGCTGTTACACTGCTGTGGGGTGCTGCCTAGGGAGACACACAGCCTCTGGGTCTTGTTGCGTTAGGCCCTCCCTCACGTGCTTCAGAGTTATTCAGAGGCTGTGTCTGTGCTGAGAGAATATCTGGGAAACGTCCCAAGAGACCCAAATGCTCCACAATATGGACGTCCACCGAACCTGACACATGCGGGCGGAAGTGTGGCTTTGGGAATGGGTGGAATGGAGAAGTGAAGCTCACTGCCTTTCTGGCAGCTTCCATTAAGCCTTCTTGGCTCTTGGTGCCACCCTGACCCCGTGCCTTGTGGCTTTTCCACACGTGCCAGGACCATGTGGACCCCTCTATTGGTGGGATTGTGCCTCAGAGTATTGGAATTCTGCCCAATCCTGGTAGGACTGGCTACCTGGTGTGGTGAGGTGTAGTTGCCCTAATGGCACCAGTTCTCAAAGTGTGGTCCCCTGGAGTACCTCTGGAGGGCATGGTCTCACAAGGGGGGCTGGCTGAAAAGTGAGGAATAGACAGCTTGGAGAAATAGTAAGCTCCCTGTCTTTGGAGGTATTCAAGCAGTGGCTAGAGGGCTACCTGTTTGTGCTGTAGTAGAATCCTGGCATTGAGTGGGACTGCACTAGAGACTGCTAAGGCCCTTGTGCTGTGTTTTTCTGTGACATCAGACATCCCACCTCTGTGCATCTGTGTGGTTGACACTGACCCCCTTTCTCTTTCAGACGCTACTCCCATCGAGACACCCAGAGGGAAGTCCCAGCTCAATATCCTCTCCCAGGCACCACTAGTCCGATGGGTCCTCACACTCAGTTTTCTGGTGGCAACGGTTGCCATGGGGCTTTATGCCATGTGAATGCATGCGTGTTGGTTCCTGGGGCCATGAACTCTGTCCAGCGGAGGACCCTCTTTCTAGAGGGAAAATCTCAGCTGGCTCCTTTCCCTTGGGCATGGGGGGCTGTCAGCACCCCCACCCTCCATCCCTCTCTGGAAAGGAAGAAGGAGACTTAGGTGTCTTCCCCACCAAAAGCACATCCAGCCAATGACCTCAACTTCCAGAGTGGGATGAGGGGTCCTGCCCAGCCCTCAGAACACTCCCCTCCCCTCCTCCTGCAGCAGAGCCCAGCAGTAGCCAGAAGTAGCAGCTGTCCTGAACCTCCAAAGACCCTGGGGTCACGGTCTCCTCGTTGACTTGCCATGAACGCTTTCCTCGTGGGCCATGGCAATTTTCATATAAATGTGCAAAGATGTTGTGTCTTGTGTTTGTCTTGTTTTTGTTGGAGCCACTTTTTGTTCCCAGCACAGCCTGAACTGTGGTGGCATTTTGTTGTGTTCTGTTTTTTGTTTTTTTTTATAGCAGGGTAAGGGTGGTTGGGTGGGGAGAGGTGTTTTTAACAGCACTGTGGCCTTGGTCCCTAACTTTTATGTGAAATAATAAACTATATTGCCTGATATAACTTGAAGTGTTTTTCTTGGGCTGTTACCTTGGGGAACTGACCTTTTCCTCACTTGTTTCTTGAATGTCTGGTGGGGAGAAAGGGTGAAGGTGTGGGTGGCAAGAGCCTGTTTCAGATGTTGTGTTCTGTTCTGAGAATGGGGGGTGAGTTTTAAGTAGTTGGTGGGTGAATCTTTGTGGTGAACCCTGCCTGATGCAAGACTCACCTTTACACAGGATAGGTTTGCCTTGTTAGGCTGAAATGAGCAGATTTTCGGATAAAATTTGAGTCTTGTCCAGTGAATCTTAGGGACTAGCGTGATATCCCTGGGTTCAAGACCCTGCTACTCCACTTTGTCGCTCTGCCTACAGAGAGGTTAGTTACTAACCCCTCTGGGGGCTCAGTGGTGTCACCTGTAACATGAATACAGTGAGACCTACCTCACCTGCCTGTCTTGAGAAGCAAATGAGATGCATGTAAAATGCCAACATTGTACACTAGCCCCTATTATGAAAATGAGGGAGATCGGGGTTTTGTGATTCTTGCTAAGTGATTCTTGTACTGGGAGTCACCTCACCTATGTCATCTCATTTAATCCTCACAGCGAATCTGTGACAAGCGGCACCACTCTGAGGGTCAGGAAGGATTTACCCCAGGTCTGTTCAGCTCTGTAACCCAAGCCTTTCTCTTAACATGTTGTGTACGGTGGGGTTTAACTCCCTCGTGAAGATTCTTATGATCCGTATGCAACGTGTTAACTTATGAAAGCCATGAGCATATTTAAAATGCAGGATCCTAACCCGAGAAAGTGAAAGCCCCTCGCTGAAGGTGTATTTAGGAGCACAGGGGACAAGGCCTTTCCTTAGACAACTAGTAGGTGAGGACTGGGAGTCAGGACGTCCTTTGTCCCTGGTTCTGCTTTTGTCACTACGTCTGGAACCTTGGACAAGTCACTTCAAGTCTTCTTTATTCACTGACAAAATGAGAACAATACACCTACTCCAGTGGTGTCCTAGCACCAGTGAGTGGATGGTGGCGTCATGATCACCCAGATATTCCGGGGCCCCACCCGGACAGGTTCTGGTTCTGGAAACCTGGGGCTAGATTCTGGAACCCTGTTTATAACAGGCTCCCTGGGAGATTCTGAAGGGCAGCCAAGCAACAGGAGCCACTGTTTAGGAGACGGTGTATCCAAATAGTAGTCATTCACACAGCAGCTATAGCTCTGCCCACCTTGGGCCCAGGTTCCAGTTTTCTGTGAAAGGGGCATGATATTCATTGTGGTGATGGAGGGAGACAGGGAGGGTGGGAGGTGGGAGAGAAACCATCTTGATTCTACTCACAGGAAAATGGCTAGTTTGCATTCCATTCATACTACGGAAAATTAAGTCACTGTTAAATAGAATGAATGAAATCTGTCTCCACTCAGAGGGACTGCCGTGCAGTATTAATGAGAAAAGCGTTTCAGATTTATGTGGTATTTTTATACACTGTGAAAATACACATTTCAAACATGGCTTGCAAATATGTTTGAGTGAATGTGGCAGACAATACAATGTTCTTTCCAGTTCATTGAGTGGAGGTGGGTAGAAATGAGGAAAAGTATGCAGTCCTTGTTGCTGCTGGAGAATGCCACGAGTTTTGCCAAATATTCCCATTTTTCAAGCTAAGTTGGGGACCCGGTCGTGAATTTTCGCGAAGTTTAAGCATTTCCAAATAATTTAAAATCGACAATTAAGACACAAATTCTCCTTTAGGTCTAAGAAAACATCCTAGAGTCCTAAGTTTGGGACGATTTTGTTCCCAGAGGCGTTAAGGAGACCAGAGGTGACTTGTGCCTGATCCAAATGTTAGAAGAGTCTGTTATTGTGAGAACACGGAGCAGGGGTGCAGGTGGCCGCGCCCCCGCCCGCGCCAGCCGCTGGAGGGCAGCGGGCTCGCACCCGGCAAGCGTGTGCTTCTTAGGGACGTGCAGCTTCTGAACCCTTGGTTCTTTCACCCCGTGGCTCTGAAAGGAGCTATTTTTCTTAAGAGATTTCAGAAAGGCTCGAGAAGAGTACACAAGCGTCCTCAGCACGCCCGCACAGTCCCTCGGCCGGAACACCCACCCCTCCTCCACCTTTACGCCAGGCCCCACCCCTCCCCTTCCCGTCATAAATTTCGCGCCAAATTGCCCGCCACACAAAATGGAGCCCGGAAGGAGACCAGGAGTCCTGACGTCATGAGCCCCTCAGCCAATCCGCTTCGTCTACTAGCCTTGGAGGCGGGGCTTGAGGGCGCAGAGCGGGCCAATCAATGGCCCGGGGCCTCGGCTAACCAATTGGGGCACAGCAGCCGCGGCGTCCGAACGCGGCGTCTCGCTTTTCCCGCGAAACTCGGCGGAGAGTGTCGGGGTGCCTGTCTCTCCGAGTCCGTGGAGTGCCCGAAGGGAGAGGTGAGGCCGGTGGAACTGGGGCGTGGGGACCCGAGAGCCATCCCCACGGGGGGTCGGTAGGCTATGGATGGGGGCGCAATAAGACTGGGTAGGGGTGTCCCCTGGGAGAAATGGGGTCAGGGTCCCCCACCCCTGCGTCGAGACACACCCGCCTCGCGTTCGGAGCGAAGGACCCAGGCGTCGGTCGCCGCGCGCTGCCCCCACTCTGCTCCAGCTCCTTTTCTCCGCCAGGTGCAGTCATGTCAGGCTTCGACGACCTCGGCATTTTCTACAGCGACAGCTTCGGGGGTGACAACGCGACCGATGAGGGGCAGGCCCGCAAATCGCAGCTGCAGAGGCGCTTCAAGGAGTTCCTGCGGCAGTACCGAGTGGGCACCGACCGCACGGGCTTCACCTTCAAATACAGGTGCGAGCCGGAGCGGGGGAGGAGGGGCGCTGGGCGCGTCTCCACGGAGAACCTCCTAGTGTCGTGGGCAGTCGGGACACAGATGGGGAAGCAGGACGAGAGGCGAAGGAGCCTGTCCCGGGTCTGCGGAGTTTGGTCCAGCAGCGCGTCGTCAGGCACTCCCCGACCCCCCACAGACCCATGGCGTGTGGTTTCCTATGTTTTATACCCGAAGTGAACTTTTGAGCCAGTCATCTGCTGAATGGGCCTCCACCAACCCAGCTGGAGCTGCCTGGGCCCTTTGGTTCGTTTTCCATTTCTCGTTCCTATTTGTCTGCTCTTACTGTCCTTACACATACTGTCAGAGATACTTTCTTAACCCTAGTTGTCTCTGGGTACAGTAGGTGAAGTGGGAGTTACGACTCACTTCACTCATTCATTCGTTCCACTCTTGTAACCACTATTGATTGAGTACCTGCTGCACGCCAGGCACTGTTCCAGGTGCTACAGCGCTGAATGATCTGGGCTAGGTCCCTGTTTCTAGTCATTGTACAACCTGTGACATCATGCCAAGTCATTGTAGGCCCTTCAAACATGCGTTTGCAGGTCCAGGCTCGGGTGACAGTCTCTCTGGGCCTCAGTTTCTTCAACAGTAAAATGGGCATAGCCATTTCTGCTTCCATTTATTCATGCACAAGCTAACAGTGATCACCCAGGTGCCAGACACTGCTAGACACTGAGATAACAAACACGAAAAAAATTCGTACTACTTGCCTTCAAGAGGTCAGTGGGAGCGATGCATAAATTAGGAAGTGATAGTCACGTCAAGGGAGGAATGTCAAAGAGGAGTTGGGGAAGACTTCCAGAGGAGCCAAAGTTCGGGTGACCCTTGAGCCGAGAGGAATCGTGGTGTGGGAGGCATTCCAGATGGCAGTTGCATGGGCAGAGGTATGAGTGGCCTGTTATAGCAGGGGGCTCTCTGGGCCAGACAGGCTGCTTTATATGGCTCCCAAGCGTAAGGTAGAAGAAGATGAGGCCTGAGGCGAGGCCGGGGAGCCGGCTCTGCTTAGGTCCGTGGTCCCCAAATGTGTTTGGTACAGTCGTGCTGTGGAATGCTCTGTGAAAAGAATCTGTGATGGCTGACAAGACACAATGTCTACTCTCGTGTGCCTCCCCAGTTCTGGGGCGTGTGCCTTGTTAGTTTCCCAAGAGAGTCCTGCAATGGAAGCACTGATTTGCAGTGAGAGTCTCCCAAACTGACCTGTGCGTGGAACCCTGTCTTTGAGGGTTGAAATAGCCTTCCACAGAGGTTTCTTTGGAGGCTGCCTTTGCTGGCAGTAGGGACCTGTTGCGTCCAGCGCAACACTGGCAATGAGGGTGCAAGAAGGGGCGGCTTTGGGTTAAGTTTTAAGAAAGAAACATACAGAGACTTAATGTAGTTTAAATCTCAGAAGGCCAGGGGTCTCACAGTTCTGAAAGACTGGAGCCCAGAACAAAGCCGACTGGAGGTTTTTATTGATAAGTATACAAGGGAGTAGCAGTGTTTTTGGCACGGTCTGTGGGACTCATTTATCACGTTATAGAAACAACCCAAACCAATTATGTTGATCTTCAAACAGCTGAAGCAGAAAGTCCTTGAGGTGAGGTATGCAACTCTTTTAAGGGACATATATCACATGTTGAAATTGTTTCACAGAGCTGAGCAGAGAGAGAGCTTAATCTTATCACTGTCAAGACTTTTCTCCCAATTAGGTGAGAGGGGAAAGTCAGAGCCAGCAGCCGTTTTTCCCAGGCAGGGGGAAGGGGAGACAAGGCCCCTTCCCAAATCTTTCTGAGGCAGCTCATCGGGGGTCTCCATGGGGTTCCGCCTGGCTGTAGTTGTCCCCCCCGTGGGGAATCTTACTCGTCATTGGCCGCAAGCCCTCTTTTGGAGACTAAATAGAGAGAAACATACAGTCCCAGAGATGCACAGTCTCACAGACTATTCTTTCCTTAAGGAAAGACATGGTGGGGGGCAGTCTGCTAGGCTGTTGTGTGACAACAGGCACCCTTTGCAGAACCACCTGGAATTCTATGTGTGTTTGGGGAGAGACATGGTCGAGCAGTGTTGGCGATGAGGGCAGATTCAGGGTGCAGGTACACCTTAGCCAGTGTTGGTTGCTCTTCTCTGCCACCTTCACCCTGCCACCTTCCCCCTGCCCCCTCCAGGGATGAACTCAAGCGGCATTACAACCTGGGGGAGTACTGGATCGAGGTGGAGATGGAGGACCTGGCCAGCTTTGACGAGGACCTGGCTGACTTCTTGTACAAGCAGCCAACTGAGCATTTGCAGCTGGTGAGTGGGACCCTGTCTCTGAAGCCCCCAGGGCTGGCCCTGCTGCAGTCACCAACAGCCTGTCCCCTTCCTCCTCTCTAGCTGGAGGAAGCTGCCAAGGAGGTGGCTGACGAGGTGACCCGGCCCCGGCCCATCGGTGAGGAGGGGCTCCAGGACATCCAGGTCATTCTCAAGTCGGACGCCAGCCCATCCAGCATTCGTAGCCTGAAGGTAGGTTTGCTTAGAGGCCAGAAAGAGGGTGGCAGTGGCTGCTGCATGGTACAGAGGGGCTTTCGAGACAGGCAGACTTGGGTGCCAGCTGTGTGACCCTGAACAGCTCACTCGAGCCTGTTTCCTCTTCTGTAAAATTAACTCATTGGACAAATGTTTACTGAGCTCCTCCTGTGCTCAAGGCATTGAGTTGGGTCCTGGAGAAAACGGTGAGCTGAACAACAAGCTCCTGTCCGCCCGGGGGAGTAAACCAGAAAGCATCACCCATGATGATTTTAGATGGTCGTAAGTGCAGTGGAAGAAATCGAGGGTGATGAGTCGTGTGGGGGTCCCTCTGATCTAGAGGAGGCATTTTTGAGGAGGTGGCATCTGAGTGGAGAGGTAAGGTGAGAACGAGTGGCATGCAGACAGCTGGGGGAGAGCGAGGTGGTAACAGCTGGTGCAAAGCCTGAGAAGTGAGGGGGGCACGGGATGTTCCAGGCCGTGTTGAAAGCCAGCCAGCGTGGCTGGAGAGTGACGAGGAAGCAGGAGAAGCTGGCAGAGCCTGCCTGTTAATGCAGTCGTTCCTCTGTTTTATTGAGCAAGTACTGAGTGGCTGCTCCACTCCAGGTGCTGGGCTAGAGCTTTGTTATGAACAGACAGGATCTCTTTCCCGTGGGGCCCACAGGGAGAAACAGACAGACAAGGAGCACTGACGTGATTCAGGTACTGGGATCTGAGTCATGAAGAAAAGAAAACAGGCAACGTGACAGTGGCCGAGGGAGGCGGATAGTGGTTGGAGAAGGCCTCTCTGAGGAAGTGATTGGAGTGAGTCTGAGTGATGCGACAGCCAGGGGAGGAGCATTCCAGACTCAGGAAGAAGCAGGTGCAAAGGCCTGCGGTGGGGACATGGCATGTTTCAAGGAACAGGAAGAAGCCAGTGTGGCTGGACCCCAGGGAGTGAGGATGGGGAAAGGAAGGGAAGTGGGTGGCGAGGCCAGATGGCCACGTCTTCCCAGCTGTGGAAAGGAGCTTGGATTTTTGAATTACGACAGGAAACCAGTGGAGGGTTATGTAGAAGAACAGGCTGAGTTCCCAGAACCAGGGAGGAGCTCTGGGACCATGTTTGGAACCAAACTGAGTAGCACACGTTTTTGCCTGTCTATGGAAGTGACATTGGACTTGCTTTGTGGGGCAGCTGTTGCATCAGAGAGGCATCCTCAGCGCCACCCAGGGACAAGCTTCCTGTTGTCACACTCACTGGGAAATACAGCGAATGGCCTATAACAAGAGGAGGGGCCGCTCTAGAAGGGTGACTTGTCAGGGATGGCTGAGAGGGAGGGCCCGAGGCAACCCTAGTCCTTTCCAACGCTGGAATTCTGGAGTGCCACAGTACCTGCAGCTTTGTAGATTGTTTTCCAAAAGCACATGCTCTGGTTGTTTTTAACAGTTTAACGTCCCCCTGGGCCATGACAAGCACACGTGGCTCTGGCCTCATTGACCAAAGAGGGGCCGCCTCCTTTCTGTTTCTCCCCTTGTTGTCTCCAGGCTTTGCAGAGAAAACCACTGAGACTGGGGAGAAGAGAGGATGAAAGGAACTTTTGTTGTTGTTTGCTTTTTGTTATAAAATGTTAACACAAAGGTAGAGAATAGTGTAACAAATCCCATGTACTTGCATCTAGATTTCATGGCTGTTAGCATTTTGCTTATTTGCTTTCTTTTTTGATAAAATATTTTTAAAGTAAGTTATAGATATGACACTATCCCTAAATATTCCAGTATGCATTTAAAAATCAGAAAGATTTTTACACATACCCTGTTTTCCCCAAAAATAAGACCTAGCCAGACCATCAGCTCTAATGCGTCTTTTGGAACAAAGACCGGGTCTTCTATTAATTTTTGCTCCAAAAGATGCATTAGAGCTGATGGTCCGGCTAGGTCTTATTTTCAGGGAAACACGGTAATCTCTGGTGTCCCCGGCTGCCTTTAACCAAGCATCTCCCGGGGGCTCTGTTGCAGTCAGACATGATGTCCCACCTGGTGAAGATCCCCGGCATCATCATCGCGGCCTCTGGGGTCCGCGCCAAGGCCACGCGCATCTCCATCCAGTGCCGCAGCTGCCGTAACACTCTCACCAACATCGCCATGCGTCCCGGCCTGGAGGGCTACGCCCTGCCCAGGAAGTGCAATGCGTGAGTAGGCCTCAAGCCGCCTGAGTGGGGCCGTGCAGGATGAGGATGCTGCGGGGACAGGCGGGAGCAGGGGTGGCCTGGTGGGAGAGGCACAGAGCTGACACCCTGGGGCTCAGGGCTATGCACCCAGCCAGGTGTCCCTCTGCATTTGGTGACTTACCCCCAACCAGGACGCCCAGACAACCTGTGCGGGGAACCCACTGTTGGGAGAGTAAAGCAGTCCAGGGCAGGGAGTCTGTGTGGAGTCTTCTGAAGCAAAAGGTGTCTTGCTGGGCCAGATCCGAGGGCCCAGGGTCACAGCCACTCTCATTTACACGTTGCCTGTGATCGCCCATGCGCTGCAGAGGGAGTGTGTGGTCTCTTGGCACACAAAACTGAAGAGACTTGCCGTGCGGCCCCTGCAGAAAACATAGTGGCCCCCTGATCTAAATGGCCCACCCTCTCCCTGGCTGCTGCTCCTCGGCTCTTGCCGGTTCCTCCTCAGCTTCTTGACCTAAATGTTGCAGTGCTCCGCGGCTCAGCCACACTTTTCCCCACACTTTTTCCCTCGGTGGTCTCAGACTTTCAAAACTGTTGATGTACAGAGACACTCAAATGTGTATTTCCACTGACCTCCAGGCTCAGTTCAGCTGCCTGCCAGCCACCTCCGCGAGGTGTCTAACGGGCACTGCAGGGTGAGCGCGGGCCACAACCTGCACTGAACTGACTCCGTCCCGTCCCCAGACCTGCCCTTCCGCAGTCCCCTACCCCACCCCAAAATGGAAACGCCATCTTTTCAGGTGTTCAAGCCCAAATCCTGGTCTTAATGTTTCTTTCCATCTTGCATCTAAACAATCAGGAAGTCCTTGGCACTTAGAACCGTGCCTGGCACATAGGGGATTTGCTGTGCTTGCTGTAACGGTTGAATGATGCCTTCATTCCATAAGGGTGAATAGAGGCCTAGACTCTGAGAATGGTCTGCAGGCGCCCAGACCCTCACTGAGAGATCCTGGGATTTGAGTGAGGGTTTAGTAAGGTCGTGGGACACGGAGACCACATGAGGGGGCTTGTTTGCCTTGAACAGTGCATTGAACAGTCAGGCCTGGAGCAGGTCTCCCCACTCCTAATTGGTGTGTGGTCCCCACAGAGCCACCCTCCTTTCGGGGCCTTTTTCCAGCTTATGCAGGCGACCTTTAACCTGCCGCTGGCCGTGTCTTGTTGCTGACTCCTCGGATGGGCTTCCCGGGCTCCAGGTTCTCCAGGTGGCTCTGGTGACCCTTTCTCGTGCCCCCGTACAGGGATCAGGCTGGCCGCCCCCAGTGCCCGCTGGACCCATACTTCATCATGCCAGACAAGTGTCAGTGTGTGGACTTCCAGACCCTGAAGCTGCAGGAGCTGCCGGACGCAGTGCCCCACGGCGAGATGCCCAGACACGTGCAGCTCTACTGCGACAGGTGAGGTGCACGGGGCTGGCGTCCGCGAGGGTGGGCGTCCCGGCTGTGGACCGTCCAGCGTGCTGGGAGGGAGGGCAGGGGATGGCTGGTTCAGGACGCTTGCCTGTGCCCGGTGGTTCCCATACGTTTCTGCTCATCTCATCTTGCCATGATCTGCAGGGGCATGTCAGCCCCCTCTGCAGATGAGGGTCTTTAACTGAGTGGAGGAGCTTTGAGCCTGTGTTCTTCCTGGGAGAATCTCTCCAGCCCCGTAGAACGGGAGGCACAGCTAGGTAACCAGCAGCTGTGAAAGCCCCTTCCCAGCCTGACACCCCGCCCCCGCCCCTGCCCCAGACTTTCTGTTAAGATTCTTCCTTAGGTTTTGCTGAGTGATTGGGAAAGGGGAGAGCGTGCTAGGCTGGAGCCTGGTCCCCTCACGGTGACCTGGATGGGAGGCGTGGAGAGGTTGACTAGGATTGTCCACCGGGGCTGGCACACCCTGGCAGTGCAGGCAGGTGTTCTGTACATAGGCGTTTTCCTGGGGAGCCACAGGTTCCATTAGTCTCAGCAGTGGCAGTGGAAGGTGTAGCAGTCAGGCGCTCCGGCTTACTGAGCCTCAGCTTCCTGAGATCCCGTTTCCTTATCAGTACAGTGGGGATCATGACAGCCCTTGAGCTTTCATCAGGCTGCTGTGCAATGCAAACTGGAAAGTGTATGTCAGGCGTTTCACATAATCCCTTAATACAAATGAGATACTTGGTATTAGATTATTCTCCAAATGGTGTGTGATTCACAAAGCGTAAGAAGTGGGTATGGGAAGAGGATTCGTAGAATCTACTCATAGAACTTAAACAGGGACGCTGATGGTCCTTCATTGGATGTGACCCTTTCTGGTGTTTAAAGCACCTTTGTGTCTGTTACCTCACTTGATCTCATGACAGTCATGGCAGGTCAGACCACGTTATCATTCCCCCTGGCTCAGAGAGGTACAGTGATGACTTCTTGGAGGTCTCACAGCTTCTAAATAGCAGAGTACAGATGTCCCATTCACCCCTCCACGCTGCAGTGGCTCTGGCTAGGGGGACTTGGAGACTTCCTTGTTTCGACATTCTATTTTTTAAAAGAGGAAATGAAAGTCCAGAGGCAAAATCATGGTGCTGAGCTCATGAAGCCCTAAAGAGGCAGAGGAGTGGCCCTTGCAGGGAGGCTGGGAGGGCCTGAAGAGGAAGGTTCCTCCTGAGATGGCTAAGGGGAGCCCCGCCACGAGGCTGACAGCAGATGAGATGGAGATGGGGCTTCCAAGTGCTGGGGGTGGGCTAGCACTGAGCGTCCTCTGACCCGAGACAGCATGACAAATGAGCTTGTGAAGGCAGTGGAAGGGGCAGGCTGCCACCATGCCCAAGGACTGTCAGCACGGTCCTCAGGCAGGGCCTCAGGCAGCTGCCCCGTCCGAGCACCGACCGGTGGGCTGGGATGGGGGGGGGGCCTGTTCTCGGGACCTTGGGGGTGGAGAGGTCTGGAGCCTGCTCAGCTGGGAGGCCTCCGTTCAAAACGCTGAGCTGAATCGTGTGACGAGGGACTTGGCTGTCCCCACAGACTCTCACGGTCTTTTCTTTGTCCTCGCTGTCCTCAGGTACCTGTGTGACAAGGTGGTCCCCGGGAACAGGGTCACCATCATGGGCATCTATTCCATTAAGAAGTTCGGCCTGACCTCCGGCAGGGGCCGCGACAGGGTGGGCGTGGGCATCCGGAGCTCCTACATCCGTGTCCTGGGCATCCAGGTGGACACAGATGGCTCCGGTGAGTTAGCTGTGGGGCCCCTTGTCCCTGCTGAATCACTGGGGCTCCTGCCTGGCCTCGCCCCTGCATTCTCTGTTCTGCACAGTCGCCATGGTGTGTGGTGCTGTTGTAACCAAAGACACCACATCACCCCTTGGCTGAGATGGTGGGTCACCCCTCTCTGCAAGATGGAAGACTTCCCAGGGCCCTTTACGGGCCTCCACCATCTGGCCCTCTAGCTCCTCACACACCCCGTCCAGCCCTCCCGTCACTCTGGACCCTGAGACACAGGCCCGCTCCTGAGGTGGAGACCTGGGCTCCGTGCTGTGGCCTTAGGCTGCTGCTTGTGCTGCCCGACCGAGGCCCTGCCCTGAGGGGGCAGTGGGCTGGAGCAGGCTCGCCCTCACTGGCACTCAGCACCTCCCTCCTGCCCCCCAGGCCGCACCTTTGCTGGCACCGTGACCCCACAGGAGGAGGAGGAGTTCCGGCGCCTGGCCGCCCTCCCCAATGTCTATGACGTCATCTCTAGGAGCATCGCCCCCTCCATCTTTGGGGGCATGGACATGAAGAAAGCCATCGCCTGCCTGCTCTTCGGGGGTTCCCGAAAGAGGTGGGTGTCCAGGCCCCTCGGGTCTAGGGAGGGCACGGAGACGGCCCACAGACAGACAGCTGCCCGATGGTCAGGACTTCAATGCTCTTCATTTTCCCAGCACCCTCGGCCCTGCCTGCAACTCCCAGGCACCTTCCCAAGCTGCGGGCTCATTGTCAGCTGGCTGAGGGCTAATTCATGCTCTCCTCTCCAGAGACACACCCTCCTGCCAATCCTGGATGGCGGTAGACTGGGGGGCACGGCAGGGGCCGTGGGGAGAGCTCTGGGCTGAGTCGAGACCAGGGATTGAATTTCAGCTGTGCTACTTATTTGTTGTGTGACCTTGGGAGAGCGACACCACCTCTATGAAACCAAGTTTCCACATGAAGGAGACAGGTGAAAAACCTAATAGGGCATCATGTGTTCTTTGAAACTATAAAATAATAGAGGTATAGAAAATAATATTACTTGCAGCTACTATTTACTGAATTCTTATTATGTCCCAGGCCTCCTTCTAAGTGTTTTTATGGGTCTGAAACCCAGTCAGTTCCTGTGACAAAGCTAGGATCACACCCGTTTTATAGATGAGGAAATTGAGGCATAGAAATTGAAAGGGACTTAATTACAGGCACACGTGGGGCCAGAGCTGGCTTGCTTGGTGCCCCTTCCACTGTATCGTGAATAGCCTACTGGCGGCTCCTCTGCTTTCCTTTCCAGCTGCGAGGGATGTTGTTTATCAGATGCTCACGTGTGTGCCCAGCCCTGAGAGCCATTTCCTTTGACCCTCCCCTCTCTGGGAGGCAGGTTGCCGTGGGCAACACTAGGGGACACAGCTGGGTATAAATGTGGTCTCAGCCCAGAGCCCCTGCCTCCCCATCTGCTCTGAGGCCCGTGATAGGTCAGGAGGCTGACTGCCAGCCAGCCCGCCATTGTGACCAGCCTGAGCCCAGCCCCTGGTGGGTTCTCACCCATCTGCCTGTCCTCCCCTAGGCTCCCTGACGGACTCACTCGCCGAGGAGACATCAACTTGCTCATGCTGGGGGACCCGGGGACGGCCAAGTCCCAACTACTGAAGTTTGTGGAGAAGTGTTCTCCCATCGGGGTGAGTGCTGGGACGAGTTGCTCTTCCTGGCTGCCCCAGCAGGGCAGAAGGCTGCAGGGCAGGGCCAGTAGGTCCCCAGAACCCCTTCGGTGGGCAGGCTCACCCAGACTCTCATTCCTCTTGGCTGTGGTGGGGCCACAGGAGGAGAGGGGGAACGAAACCAACAGGTGGGTGTAGGTTTTGGGTGGCGGGCAGAGCGCTGGACTGACGCAGGATGGGCTGGGTCCCGCCTGGCCAGTATATGGCTGTAGACCTTGAGCAGCAGGTCACCTAAGCTCCCTGAGCTTCAGTTTGTCCGTCCACTAAATCTTAACATTGATAACAGTTACGGCTAAAGTCAAGGGCCATGCACGGCTTGAAGTGCTTGACACACATTTACTCATGTAATGCTCTCTCTGCGGTGGGTGCTGTGACCCATTTATAGGTGAAGAAATGGGTACAGAATAGCTAAGGGTTCTTGGCCAAGGTCCCACAGCTAGTAAGTGCTCCACAGGGCTTTGAACCCGTGTCTGGTAAGCTAAGGCCTCTGCAGTGATGCATGTGATGGGGAGCAGAGCAGGGTGAGAGAGCCCGCTGTGGTAAGTGGGACAGGTTGTACAGGTGGGAGGTGTGGTCTCGGGATAGGTATGAAGGGTGCCCCGGCTGTCCAGTAGAAGTGTACATGAACTACACATATGAGCTATGTGTATGATTTTAAAGTTTCCAGTAACCACGTTAAAAAAGTGAAAATAGGTAAAATTAATCTGAGTAATAGTGCGCTTAACTCACTATATCTAAAACATTATTTGCACATGTAGCTTAATATAAAAAATGTTACGGAGATAGATAGCTTACGTTCTTTTTTTTAGCACTAAGTTTAAAATCTGGATGTATTTTACACTTGAGCACATCTTGGTTTGGATTTGCCACAGTTCAAGGCCTCAGTGGTTGTATGTGGCTTGCTAGTCTAAACAAAGGTGACGAGGGACTCGGGCTGAGGAAGCCTTTTCCTGGGAGTCAGGAGTCCATCCAGCTCCGAGGCCACTGGAAGTGTCAGTCCTCCTGGGCTCAGTTTGCTCCTATGTGAGTGGATTGCTAAGGGCTGCTTCATAGGGCGTGGTGGGGCTCAGGTGAGTGATGGATGTGAACTCCCCTCCGGGGTGAACTTCCAGGCTAGACTGGGGCCACGGTGGCCTCCCCATCCAGAGGGAGGCTCCCTGAGTTCTGTACTCTGCAGCCAACTGTAGTGTGTGACCTTGGGCAACCTGGGCCTGTTGAGTTACTGGGGTCAGAGAATGGAGCTGGAGCTGTGTTGGCCCTGATACGTCTTTCCACCTACCTCCCCCAGGTGTACACCTCTGGGAAAGGAAGCAGCGCTGCTGGCCTGACAGTCTCGGTGATAAGGGACCCCTCGACCCGGAACTTTATCATGGAGGGCGGAGCCATGGTCCTGGCTGATGGCGGGGTCGTCTGTATTGACGAATTTGACAAGGTGAGGCTGTCTGACAGGGTGAAGTGTGGCTGAAAGGTGGGGAGCACCTAGGAGTCGTGGGGCTGGGGCATGGCCTGTGCTTGAACAGCAGAAACCACCTCTGACTTGCAGACGTCTAGTCAGTTCCTGACTGTCGCTATAGGGTAACTGTGGGAAGTAGCTTGACCTCTCCTGGCCTCAGTTTCCACATCTGGAGAGTGGGGAGAGGAGAGCCAAGCCCACACAGTTGTCACCAGGATTAGAGATGACCCAGTTCCTGCCATTGGCCCAGCATGGAGTCAGGACTCAGGAATGGTTGCTGCTGTAGCTTTCCTTCTGCCACTGCTCTGCCCTCCCATCGCCTGGGTCTAATGGACGTTTCTCTCCCCCATGCAGATGCGAGAAGACGACCGCGTGGCCATCCATGAGGCCATGGAGCAGCAGACCATCTCTCTAGCCAAGGTGAGCCGTCGTCCCTGACAAGCCTGCTCGGCCAAGGGCCAGCCTGGCCCCCGTGTGCAGGGCGCTGAGCGTTGGGGCCGGGTCCTATCTGCACACGCCTCTGCCGGCAGCAGCAGCAGGCTTGGGATCACAGGTACGGGCATTCACATGTGATGGACACGTCCTGGGGTTCTCGGATCTGTCATCTGCTCCCCCCTGTCCCCACTCAGGCTGGGATCACCACCACCCTCAACTCACGCTGCTCCGTCCTGGCTGCTGCCAACTCGGTGTTCGGCCGCTGGGACGAGACGAAGGGGGAGGACAACATCGACTTCATGCCCACCATCTTGTCCCGTTTCGACATGATCTTCATTGTCAAGGACGAGCACAATGAGGAGAGGGATATGGTGCGTGGGCCGCAGGGTTCACCCGGGGCGGGCGCACCAGGGGCTTCATGACAGCCTGACCATCAGAGAAGGCCCGTGAGCGGGTAGCCAAGGAGCTGGCGGTGGGGGACTGCAGAGAGCATCGAACTAGGGGTGTGGGTGATTTGGGGTCATTCTCCCCTGGGCCTCAGTCCCTTCCATATGAAATGTCGAGTTGACATTTGGGTACAAGTGGTAGAAACCCATGCAGTTCTGGTTAGTAAATTTCTGAGACGAACTTGTGGCTTATGTAGTGGACAAGCCCAGAGGTTTGAGGCCCAGCTGGATTTGGGTCTTGGTGTCACCGGGGCTCCTTCTGTCTCTGTCGCTCTGCCCGGCCTCCCGTGGGGGTGGCTTATCCTCGGCAGCTGCTCCCCTCGGGTTGCAGAGGAGGCCCTGGCAGCTCCAGGATGTTGTCTGCAGCTGATGGCCCCAGGGAAAGAGGCAGCCTCCTCCTTTCTGTTGGTTCCAGCCCTCCCAGCCCTTCCCCCCCGCCTGCTCTGTACTGAGACCCAGGCGCGGGAGGACCAGCAGGCTGACCCAGTTTCCCTTCCGCCCCCCAGATGCTGGCCAAACACGTCATCACTTTACACGTGAGTGCGCTGACACAGACGCAGGCTGTGGAGGGTGAGATTGACCTGGCCAAGCTGAAGAAGTTCATCGCCTACTGCCGGGCGTGAGTCCTGGACACAGGCCCTGTGGGGTGGGGCTGCCCGACTCCCCTGGGGTGGGCGGGAATCCTGTTCCCTGGGCCTGCTCCTCACGCCGGACCCCTGAAAAGATGCCATTCTTCTAGTTTTAGCTCTGCTGAATCCACTCTGCTCCTTCCTGACTTTACACAGGGCACTCTGGCTCTCAGCCTCAGTTTCCCCATCTCTGAAATGAGGGCATAGGATTCAGATGGTATTGACGACCCCCCTCGGCTGATATTTGGGGAGGCAGAGCAGTATGGTCATTGTGGACACAGGCTCTGGTAGCGCCTGCCCCCACTGTGTAACCTGGGATAAGTCATTTGGTCTCCGAGCCTGGCTTTCCTCGTGTTGGGGTTGTTTTGCAAGGATTGCACAAGTCAATGAGTAAGTGCTTGGCACAGCCCTGCATCAAGTAAGCACTCAGTAAATGGCAGCTGAAACTTTAATTATTGTTATTCTTACAGATCGCCGATAATAGTAATCATACATAGAGTAATTAGGTGTTATTCTGAGTATTTTATGGGCAAGTGAACTTGAGCCCTCCCCCAAATCCTAGGAGGCTGGTGTATTACTATTCCACTTTATGGATGGGGAAGCTGAGGCAAGGAAAGGTTAACTAACTTGTCCAAGGTCACATTTAGGAGTTAGTGGAGCGAGGATTTGAACCCAGGTACCTGGCTCCAGAGGCTGGGCTTTTAACCACCATGCCGAGATTCTTGACGTTCACCTCAGTTGTCCCTTGGAGGTAAAACCCAAGGTGGAGGAATCTTCTAGTGCCCCTCCCATGGGAGGTAAAGTGCTGCAGTCAGGCGGGTCCCTAACTCACCACCTCCACTGGGGTGATGGGTGGTGCAGTGCCCAGCATTTTCTGGGTCCCCTCATGGCCTTGGGGAGCTTCCTCCCTCCCTCTGGCCTCGATCTCCTCGTCCTCAGGATGAGGCTTCCCCCGAATCGTTGACAGTTGACCTGTGAGTGGTTTGGGGGGGTAGGTCGGGGAGTTTCTGATCAGCCATCCCTGCTGCCCATCCTCCTCGCCGGAGGAGATGTGCCCCCTGCCCCTGGACAGCAGTCACTGCCGAGTCTGTGAGCATCACATCCTCAGAATATTTTGGATAGAAGTTTGGGGTCGAGGACTGCTGTGAGCCTGCCGTCTGGTGGGCCCCGTGCCTTGTGCCGGCGCCATTGTTCTGTACTGTGTAGGAGGCAATGCCCACCTCATGACAAGAGCCACGTGTCATCCAGCAGTAAGGGGGGGGCAGTCTTCACTCCTGCACATGGGCCTGGCTTTCTTCCACCTATTTGCTGACAGAGGCACCACTTTTTCTCTCCTGTCGTTGCTCTCTGGCACCTGCCCATGACCCAGATTTTATTTACATCTCTTCCACGTGATGCACCCAGCCTGTGGTGGGAAAGTCTGTGTTTCTAAGCTGCCTGAGGGCTCGGGGCAGGGTGGGTGCCTCAGGATCCCTTCCTGGCCCCATGGCAGCCGCGCCCCACCCCTCTGCAGGAGATGTGGCCCCAGGCTGTCGGCAGAGGCTGCGGAGAAGCTGAAGAACCGGTACATCATCATGCGGAGCGGGGCCCGTCAGCACGAGAGGGACCGTGACCGCCGCTGTAGCATCCCCATCACCGTGCGGTGAGCAGGCGGGCAGGGCTGGCCACACGGCCCTCACGTTACAGGGCATGCCCGGCACCCCGGCCAGGGCCACGGAAACACACAGCGCAGGCGCTCGGCGAGGCCTGCTGGGCAGGAGGGCTCCTTTTGGAGTGGAAACAGTGGGCTCCCTGTCTGCGTTTCTTGGTTGGTGTAAGGCTAGAGCCTTCCTTCCTGAATTCCATCTGTCTTCCCCCAGAGTGGGGAAGGCTGAGGGTGAGGGAAGGTCCAGGCCTGGGAGCCAGGAGACTTGGGTCCGTGCCTCTAGGCCACTGTGTGACTGCAGGGAAATGGTTTTCCCTCTCTCAGCCTCAGTTTTCTTAGCTCCTAACTCGCCTCATTCTTGTGAGTTTATCCAGTTGAGTGTAGTGATGAAGAGCTTGGACTTACCTGGTCTGAATCCTGTCTTTAGCATTGATTAGTTAGAAGTGGATTTGGCTGTGTGTAACGGAAAACCCAAATGAAGTAGCTTAAGTAAATTGGAAGATTATTTCTCTCTCAGGTAAAAATATCTGAGGGTAGGGAGTCCAGGACTGGTGTGATGGTTCCTTAGCGTCATTAGCAATCTGGGCTCCTTCAGGCTCACCTTTCTCCTCAGAGTCCAAGATGGCTGCTGGAACGTCAGCCATCACCTCTGCATTCCAGGCAGCAGGAGGGGAAGGAAAAGGGCGCCCACTTTTTAAGGACACTTCCTGAAAGTCCCACAAAGTATTTGAACTTAAGAACTTACTGACCACATCTCAGTCACACAGACACACCTAGAGGCAAGAGAGGCTGTGAAATGCCTTTTAGCTGGGTGCCATGTGCTGGGATAAAAGCTGGGGTTCCATTATTGAGGAAACGGAGACAGGTCATGGGGCAGCCAGCAGTCTCCCCTGTAAGCGCCCCTACTACCGGGAGCAGGTACTACCGCCCTGATGTCAGGATGGGCAACAGAGCGGGCTGGGCTGAGGCCACCCTGGTGTCCTGTTGCCCCACTCAGGCAGCTGGAGGCCATCGTGCGCATAGCCGAGGCCCTGAGCAAGATGAAGCTGCAGCCCTTTGCCACGGAGGCAGACGTCGGGGAGGCCCTGAGGCTGTTCCAGGTGTCCACGCTGGATGCCGCCCTGTCGGGTACCCTGTCAGGTGGGTGAGCGACTTGGGGACACGGCTTTGGGCTCTGGGCTGGGCTGCGTGCTGCTTCTCTGCATTTGATCCCTGGCTTTTTCCTCCAGGATGAGAAGCAGCTTCTCTCCAGACCCTTGAACACAATCGTCTTGAGCCAGTTCCTTATGAATAGTTAGTTTTATTGTTGGTTAAGAACAGTAGTCAGCACCCGTTTGTGGAGCTCATGCTTCACCGCTCTTCCCCTCGTGTACAGCTGGCCCCAGGAAGCCAGGCTGGGCACTTCGTCCTTCCTGTCTTAGAGATGAGAAAACGGACACAAAGAGGCCTTCTCAGGGTGCCCAAGGTCACCCTTAGCTGGAATGCAGGGCTCGGCCCCTAGGCCAGTGGAGGGGCCCTAAGTCATACCTCCTGCTTCAGGCTCAGCCTTTCGAGACTTTTCAGGAGTAATGGTTACGTGCCAGGCTCTCCGGGATCCATTCATTCCCTCACCCAGCAGCTTCTTCATGGTGCTCAGTATTTGCCAGGCTCTGTTCTAGGTTCTGGGAGTCTGACAGTGAACAGATCTCAAAGTCCCTGCCTTGTACGTGGGGCTGTCATTCTCTGGGGCAGAGACGAGCAAAGCAGCAAGCAGATCAAGTTCAGGGAGTGTAAGTGCAGAGGGGAGAGTCCCAGCAGGCCAGGAGTGTGGGAGACGGATGGGGGGCCTCTCTGAGGTGATGCTGAGCAGGGACTGGTGTGAAGAGAGGAAAAGTGACTCCCTCAGGGAAGAGCACCCTCAGCAGAGGGCAGGCTGAGTGCCAAGACCCCAAGAGGGAGCAGGCTCGGCATGTTCAAGGGCCATGTGGCTGGAGGCAGGGGATGTGGGAGGGGGAGTTGGGAGTTGTCTGATCTCCCCTGCTCCCAGCCTTGGTGAAGGTCAATCTCTTCCGAGGCGCTGCCTGTCTCATAAGACAGTCGCTCATAGAGGGCTCTGTGGGATACTGAGGGCACAGAGGACATTGGGGATTTGGGGCAGTGAAATGTGAGTTGGGCTTTGCAGTTTGTGTAGGAGTTAGATTCCTCATTTCATCCTCTCAGTGGCTTCTCTGAGCACAGCCTCACCCTCTTCTTGGCTGAAACAAGGCCTCTGCAGGCCTTTGTTGGCAGGGGAGACCCACCGTGCAGTAGTAGCTGGAAATCTGGAGCCTCTTGCTCCTCGGGGCACCTCACAGATGTCTCCAGGGACGCCTGCTCTCCTTCCTTGGTCACTGGTGGTTCCCTGCAGCTTCCATCTGAGGTCCATTTCTCTAGGCAATTGACCCTGCTGCCTGTCCAGCTGGATGGGTCCTCGTGTGACCCACTTTCTCACAAGTCAGCTCATGTCCCTCCTCAGAGCCCTCCAGTGGCTGCTCCTTTCCCCAGAATCAAAGCAAAACCCAGGCTGTGGCCACAGGGACCGCCAGGACCTGGCCTGGGTTCTCAGCCAGTCAGGTGTGTGCCTGCTTCATGCTTTTCCACCTGCTGTTCCTCTGCCTGCAACATGCTTCCCCATGTGTTTGCTTTGTCCCAACTTCAGGTCTCTGTGCCGTCGTATCTCAGGCCCTCATTCTCCCAGCACACTCTTCCTGTTCCTCTAGTTTTCCTTTCTGAGCCTGGCTCCGGCTGCTCTGCCTTGGGTTAGAGGCCTCCATCTCTCCAAGCCTCCCGCTGTGGTCTGACTGAGATCCCTGGCACCCGCCCCCCATCTCCCTCCTCATGCCTACAGGGGTGGAGGGATTCACCAGCCAGGAGGACCAGGAGATGCTGAGCCGCATCGAGAAGCAGCTCAAGCGCCGTTTTGCCATTGGCTCCCAGGTGTCGGAGCACAGCATCATCCAGGACTTCACCAAGCAGGTGGGCCTTCCCTGGGGCCGGCTGCGGGGAGGGGAGGGTGCAGGCGGTCTCCTGGTGGCTGCCCGTGGCCCAGTTCCCACCCACCCAGCACTGGTGTTCAGTTCCTCAGCAGACAGGCTTTCCCTTGTCCCCGGCCTCTTCCATAATTCCTCCCCTTGGGACTGCTTCAGTCTGGGGCAGGGTGCTTTTTCTGTCCTATAGTGGGAGAGGACAGGCGGCTGGGGTTCTGCTGGATCTACACCCACACTTCCCCCAGCCCTTGCCATCGACCCTTCCCCCATTGCCTGGGTTTGGTGGGGTTGGGAGGGGCAGAGCCAGGAGGTGAGGTCTCCCCACTCATTGGAGATGGCACTCTTGACCCCATAGAGTAGAGCTGGCTTAACAGATGCTTTGGAGAACTTGCCATCTTCTTTAAAATCTCAGGAACAATACTAGTTTCTGGTCTCAGCTTCCATTTCATGTACTTGATCTCCTTTTGACCCTCAGAGCAGTTTTGTGTGTAGGTGGTACCACACCCATTCTAACATATAGGTGAGCAGACGCAGGCTTACGAGAGGTTTGGGGATGTCAAGAGCTTGGCTTCTAGAGGCAGATCGATGCTCTAACACTTACTTGCTGTGTGACTGAGCGGTGACTTGCCCTCTCTGTGCCTCAGTCTCCTCCCCTGTGAAGTGTGATGGTCCCAGTGGGGATGGGAGGAGCTGGTCCCGTGAGGACTTTGAGCAGCGCCTGGCACATGGTAGCACTCAGGAAGGGTGAGCCCTTAGATCAGAGGAGGCGGGTCTGATGGAAAGTTCCCTGTGAGCAGGGTAACGCCTGGGCTCTGCGGCCAAGTGGGCAGGCTGGTGGGTGTCGTGGGGTGCCCTTGGGGAGCATGCTCCTGCATCCGTCCTTCTCTCTGCAGAAGTACCCGGAGCACGCCGTCTACAAGGTCCTGCAGCTCATGCTGCGGCGGGGCGAGGTCCAGCATCGCATGCAGCGCAAGGTCCTGTACCGCCTCAAGTGAGCTTTGTCCACAGCCCGAGTGTCGCCTTACCTTGGCGGGCCTCCACTGCCACCTCCATGAACTTCCCTCACGCCCTCCTCCCGGCCCCTGGAGGAAGGAGCCACCCCACCTGCCTCCTGCCGCTGGGCTCTGCCCCAGATGCGAGTCCAGGACATGTGTCTTGGGAGAGCATCGAGATAATAAAGCCATGTGTTTTTGCATGTGTATGGGCCTCTGCACTGGGTGGCCTGTCACCCCCCGCCCTGCCCTCATGGTGGGGTGCGTGTGGGGGCAGGCCAGTCTCTGGAGCCAGCCAGACCTGAGTTTCTGACCTGTATCTGCCACTTGGGCTCCTGGGCGAGGCTTACTTTTGTGCTCCAGGTTCTTCAGCTGCTCTCTGGGGGTGATAGAGGTCTGTTTTTCGCTGGTGACAATTCGGCAAGATCCACTGTGTGTGGAAGTGCTTTGTAAAGTGGGTGAGTCTGACCAGCCTCAGCTGTTCCCAGCAGTTTGGTGCCTTTGCAGTCAGACTGGCTGGATTCACTGAATCTTTCTGTGCCTCAGTTTTCCTAGTCTGTAAACGGGGATGACACTGGTTGTGTTAGGATAAATGAGCTATTATTAATGAAGTGCCCAGGGAGGACCCTGCAGTGTGGGGAGACTGATGGTGTTTAGTGTTCAGGGACGGATTCCCACCAGGCATAGAGCAAAGTAGGTAAAAGCAGAGGTGCTGGGATTCTGTGCATGGGTTCTCTCTGGGTGAATGCCCACGGGCTGTGTGGCCTTGGGTGAGACACTTGACTTCTCTGTGCCTGTGTTTATCAGTAAACTAGAGGGCGTAGAATTCATCACCCTAAGTTGTGAGGTTTGAATGGTAGAAAGCACTAGTAACAGTAATTTTTTTTCCCCCTGAGATAAAAGTCTGTGCCTTTTATGGCCGAGCAGGTTACTTGAGGGGGTTGAAGCAGGAGGCGTGGGTGGCACGGATGCTGGGGTGCTGCCAGGTCCGCTGTGCTTTACCTGCTCGTTAGGTGATGGAGAACTTGCCCAGGTAGTGGCCGGTCATCTCAGGCTCGATTTCCACCTGGTGGAAGGTCTTACGCGCACCATGCTGCTGACCGTCTCAGGCCGCGAGGCGTCCCGCAGGGGCGCCTTCACCTGGGGCATGCCTCTTCCTCGGCCTTGGGCACGCACTGTAGCAGCGAGTGGCTTCCTCTGCAGGCCGAGGTGCAGCCGCAGCCACAGCCGGGCGCTGTACAGCTGCGTCCGCTGCGAATAGCACGTCCAACCGCTGGTCGAGGACCACGCCACGGTAGGTGAACTTGTGGAAAGTCCGCTGCTTCTGCTCTGTTTCCGCCATCTTGGCCATCTTGCTGGTTCTTCAGAAAGCTGGTAACACTAATAACCGGAGAAAGTGGATACTGGTATTTTGGTCATTATTTTGCCTGATACTGAAATACCAATATCCGTATATTTTGTTTTTAAAAAGCTAGAATTCACAAAATTAAAAATACGTGAGGTAAAATATTTTATACTTTAAATACATTTAGTAATATAAAGCCTCAAGAAAAACAGGAATTTAGAAATACATTGCAAACATGTTATTCTAGTAAATTATTAGCAGATAAAATCTTTAAAAATAACCACGTAAAAATGAAGACCGTCATGAAGAACAGAAAAGTCAGGTTTTTGATCTAAAAACACACAGGAAAACGGTGCATCAGTGTGGTCATTGTTGAATCACAACTAGCTTTGAGCCGTAATTTACAGCTGCTTGAAGCTCTCCGAGGACCTCTTCGGAAATGGAGAGATGAGAGCGGGGGCTAAATACGCTTTCCTCTGACTCACTGGTGTTCAAAGCCCATTTCTTTGATAACTTTTGGGGAGAACTTCCCCCCGCCTTCTGCCTCTGTCCCCCTCCCGTTCAAGCCGTTGTTTCTCAGTCTAGTTGTGTAGGACACAGCTCCCTGGCCCATGGCGGTGTTATGAGCTCCCCCGGCTGAGGCAGTCGGTCACTGGCTGCTCACGGCAGCTCACAGTGGCCACCAGCGCTCATGGCAGCACTCCGTAGCCCACTGCAGCACACCTGACCTCCAGCTGCTCATGGAGCCCAGCTCCAGGGAGAGATGGTCACAATCTTAGCTGTAGAGGGTGCAGCTCACTGGCCCATGGTCACTCCCAGCGACCAGCGTTAGGAGCGTAGCGCTCCAACCACCTGAGCCACCGGGCCTGCCTGAGAACTTTATGAACAGTTTTTTGTGTTTGGATGGTGATCTTCCTGAGAGCATGTGAGCATTTCCAGTTCCTCTTCACCTTAGTCTTGTTCAGGTGGAGACTTGTGATCATGGGCTGTATGTACCCTTTGCAGACCTGGTCCTTTGTTCCTTGCTTGGGGAGTGTTGGAAGCAGACTCAGCTTTAACTCTGCATCGCAGTTTGCATTTCCTGGAGGTGGAGAGGGATCTTTCTCCAGGGAGTGCACTCACCTGGGGTCTCATCCAGTGATGGTTGGTGCCCATTCATTCCATATTGTAAACTGGGATGCAATTAATGCCCCAGCAGGCATGGCTGAGGGTACTGTGGTCGTCTCTCTTACACATGGGGAAACAGCCTCAAGTGAATGAGGGCAGGGTCAGGGTTCAGCACGGGTAGACAGTCCTAGCCTGGAGGAGGTGTTGGTCCCGGGAGATGACTTGCCCTGACATAGTCACCGTCCCCTGGTGTGTCCCCTGGGATAGATGGCAGTACTGACAGGCACAGTGTGGAGCAACTAGCTTGGCTGTGGCTGGTGGGGCAGGGAGTGGGGCTCATAGGGCAGGTGTGCTTAGTAACATTCCGGTGGGGGAGCACGGGCCATCCTCTCAGAAGGATCAGTGGGCAGAAAGGCTTGGGGCCCTGGAAGTGTTTGGGCATTTGCAGAAACAGCTTCCACAGAAACAGTGACGAGCAGGAAGGGAGGTGAGCACAGTGCTGCTGCTCATCAGCCCAGCTGTTTTTGTTTTTTTTTTGGATGGGGCAGTTATCAGCTAGGCCATGTGGGCAGTCAGGAGAGGGGAGCATTCAGGCTGGTTGTCACTGCGATGGCGTAAGGGTGGAGGGGGTTGGGCCCACAGTCTTAGTGAAATCCTACAAGAAGTATAACCTGGGCGGGGGTTCTCTTCCCAAGCTGTTCCAACTGTTCCAGGTGAGGCTAAAATCTTCACTGGAGACCTGGCTGCTCTCAGATCTCCTTTCCCTCCCTTACCTGCCATGTGCTGTTCTGTTGATGAGTTCCTCTGCGGGGCAAGTGGCTTAATCTCTCTTCCTCCCTTTTCTCCTCTGTCCTTCCCTCCTGGGGTGGCTGAGAGGGTTAATTGAGGTGATAGATGAAGAGATAGATGAAGAGATGTCCCTAGGAGGGCTGGGCTTCTATGTTCTCTACCTCACAGTTTCTGCATTCCCTGTTCTCACCTTTCCTGCCTTCTGACTCTGGGCCTCTCCTGGTGCCCCTGCCCCCACTCCACCCCAGGTTTCTGTGGGTCTTAAGAAAGCTACCCTGAACCTCCATCTCCAGCCCTGAATCCATGGGAGACCAGTGAGGAGAGGCCAGATGAGCTTGCTCGTGATTTCGTCCCTCTGCCCGCTGGTTTGGAAACTTACATGGTTGTAATTGTTCTTAGTTATGTGTTTAATTTCTATCCATAGTGTGCCATTGGCAGTATTATAAAGGAAAACCTAATGAAGATTATATCAGCTTAGGTTTTCATTTATTGGAAATAAAGATGGTCTGCGTATGAAATGTGTTATTGTAGAGAAGTGCTTGCAAGTAGAAGCCTAAAATCCTTTCTTTTGTCTTGAAGAAAAAAAAGCATTGAATTTAAAAAATGCAGAAGACCAGCATTCTAAATATCAGCTCGTGAAAGTTTTTATCTATAGTATATTTAAATATGCGAATATGTCAGTGTTGTGTTTATTTGACAAACGATGTAATGGAAGCTTCAAGCTGATGAGCAAAACAAGATGTTTGTCTTAAAACATGGTCTGGCTGAAGAGTCCATTGCAGTGATTTCTACTACAATTTTTGGTAATAATATGGATCAAAAATCAGCATTTTTCACTTAAAATGTGAGATAATAAAACAGTGGTTAACAGCATGGACTGAGAGCCACGTGGCCTGGGTTCAAACCCCAGCTCTGCCACTTTCTAGCTCGTGACCGTGAGCCACTGGCTACACCTCTGTGAGCCTTAATTGCCTCACCTGTAAGATGGGGATCAGAGAAGTGCCCGTCTCTTATGGAGGGATGTGAGGATGACATGGGTTCGTGTTTACAAAGCTCACAGGACTGGCACATAGTAATTGTTCCAAGTGTGTACTAATATTAAAGTTACAGAAGACATTTCAAAGTGGGCTCAAAATTCAGGGCATGTATTACTGTTTATGAGTCAAAACAGCAGGGCCAGTGGGAGCTTGCCATGCGAGTCGTTCAGCTGTGACCAGAACTCTTCAAGATGGGTTCCCCCCCCCCATTTTCAGGGTGTCCAACTGTCCTGGTTTCCCCACTTTGAGGTTCCTGGGATGCAGGATTTTTGGTGGTAACCCTGCAAAAAGCCATACCCATTTTACAGATAAGGAAACAGAGGTTCAGAGAAGGCGATATATCACACAGCTAGTAAGTGTGGAGCCTGGAAGTCCGGCTGGGGAGTGAGGCAGGGCCAGCACGTGATAAATGGTAGCTACAGTTACTGATGTTTATAGAGCGAGGGGTGAGATCAGGGGCTTGAGTCTGAATCCTAGTGCCACCACTTTCTGGCCGTGTACCCTGAGTTCAGTTACTTTATCTCCCTGGGCCTCCGTTTCTCCAGATTTTAAAAAGGGTAATAATGCAGACTGAGCGAGGTGTGGGAGGATGAAGTGAAACGCCGCAGGTAGAACACCCGGCTCTGGGCACTGGGCATCTTCCTCTCACCAGGTGGTACCCGTGTTTAACAACTGATTGATAAGCCATTGTCGGGAACTGCGCACATCAAATGCTACATATTGGGGACCCCAGAACAGCCAGTGATCCTCTTACCTCATCCTGAGCCTTGGTCCTTTTTTTTTTTTTTTTTTTTTTAACCTCAGTATTGAGGTTTTTGATAAAAGTAGGTGGTCCTGGTCTCCCAGGCGTGTGAGGACAGTGGCCATGAGGGGGCGCCAGAGAACCAGCCAGGGTAGCAGCCAGCCGGCCTCCCGGGCCCTGCCTTGCCATTTCTGGGCTCTTTAGTGGCTTCCCAGGGACCCTCTGGCCCCTATCTTGGGGACGCAGCAGCCCGGACTCAGCTTGAAGAACCCTCCAGGCTCCTGGTATTCACCACTTGCTCTGTTGAGACAAAGGTTTTGCCAGGAGCCAGGCCCTGGGGGCACACCTGACATGCTTGATCCCATTTCATCTTACAGTGTCCCAGAGGAAGCATGTGTCCTCATCTCCAATTTCACATGAAGAGACTGAGGCATCTTGAGGGTAAGACACAGCAATGGGTAAAATTGGGATCCAAACCTAGAGACCGCTGACCCCGAAATCCTTGCCAATGGCCTCTGAGAATCACAAAATCACCGTCTTAGGAGGATCTTACAATCTTAGAGGCTTAAAACAATAGACTCAATTTTTTATTCAAGTCAAATATATATTTAAATTTTTTTGCTTAAGTTGAAAAAATAAAACTGAGAATCAGTCCCCCCTTTCCCTCAAGCTGTCCCCCAGACACCCACTTTCCCTCCCTGGAGGTGACTAGTTCCCAGGCATAGATGCATCAAATATTAGAATTATTCAGGATTTCTAGGTGACCTGGTCTTCCAGGACCCAGCTGCTTCTAGTCCCCAACCCTCAGTCTCCTGCTGGTATCACAACCTGGGTGAGTTTGTGGATCTTTCTTGGCTCCCGGAGTCCCCCAGCTTCAAGCCCCCCCATCCCTTTAGAAGGGGCTGGTGGCACGTAAGAGTGTCCCTGCCAGCACAGGGAGGCCTGGCCTGCGTTCCATCTCTGCCCCTCCTCCAGGGCTCCTCCTCCCAGAAAGGCCCATCCTGCTTCTGGTGGGAGCCACGTTTGTTTTCCCCATGGTAGGAAGAGGGGAAGTACCCAGAGTCCTGGGTAGGCATTGGGTGCCAAGGCTACACTCCCTTCCCCTGGGGTTGCCCGGCACCATGGGGCTTGGGGCTGGCGGGTCTCCCAAGGGGACACGGCCAATCTCCCCTCTCCACTTGGGAGCGCAAAAGCCCCTGTACCCAGATCTGGTTTTGAAGGCCAGCCTTACTCAGCTTGGGTTCTCCTTTCTCAGAAGCCTTCCCTGCTTTGCCGGGCCAGGTCGGGCCCTCCGAGCACCCCTCTGTCAGAACTCTAGCTGGGTTCCAGTTTTCTTCTGTTTATCTGTTGCCCCATAAGAAGGTGTGCTCTAGGAGAAGCGGGCTCTCCTGGATTTTGTTTTTCTTCCCAGTACTCAGCACAGAGCAGACACTCCACAAATGACCCAGTTAACCCAGTACTTGACACCAAAATCCGCGTTCCTCCTTCTGGGCCCACTGAGGATTATATATCCCTGCCCCTTGAGTTAGCCATGTGACATGCTCTGGCCAATGAAACAGGAGCCAAAGTAACACGTGTCATTTCTGGATGGAAACCTTTCAGAACTAGTGCGTGAGTCTTCCAGCTCCATTCCTCCTGAGCAGCGACTGGGAAATCGTAGGGGGGTTCCCTGGTGAGGACCGCAGGGAGCACAGCCCCGCCCCCACCCTTCTAATGCACATGTTGCACAAATGAGAAATAAGCTTTTACTGTTTTCAGCCACTGAGATTTGGGGCATGTTTGTTACAGTTTAAGCTTACCTATCCTGACTGATACAGATCAGGAACATGGGAACTGTGACAGTATTTTTTTGGCCTTATGCTTCCCTGGGGAGTTGTGATAAGTGAAAGAGATGTATGTGATAGGGAACAGATTATTACCTTATCGCTCACCCCCACACCCTCTCATGCTTTATGGGTCTCGTTTCTCTTGGGTCAGTGCCTTCCCACTGAAAGCATACGGCATTCTCATTCATCCTTTCACGTCGCGGAGGTATTGCTCGTACCTACAATACAGGGTTGTAACGAGGATTAAATGCGTTCGTGTCTGGAGAGTTCTTAGAACGGTGCTGGCACATGGTACATACTATACAAGCGTTTCTATTATTATTACTGATTCTTTTAGTTCACTCATCTAAATGTACTGAGCATCCACTGTGTTTCCTAGACACTGGGCCTACAGAGAGCGAAGCTTGTTTCTCCCTGCCTCGGGGGAGAAAGGCCTAGAAAAGACAGTGCCAGCACAAAGGGCCTTGTGAGAGCACAGGGTGCTGTGGGCTCTTCCCAGAGGAAGGGCCTCCATGTAGGCCTGCTGCGTGGGTACGGTGACCTAGTGCTTGGAGATGGAGCCAAGGGGCTGGCTGGGTGGGGGTGGCAGGCATCAGTACATAAGCCCCCCAGCCTGGGACAGGATGCTGCCTTGACAGTTCTGTTCACATCGCCCCCATGGAACTCCTCCTCGGCAGCAGAGCTGGGACGGGGAGGGGAGAGGAATGTCAAAGCAGCTACTGCAAGTCTGGAAGCGTCTTCCCCCACCTTCCTTGGTCAACCCCAGGCGTCAGGTGGACAGTTCCCGCTGCTGTCCAGTCCCTGGCCCACGCCATTGGCTCAGCCCCGTCCTCGAGCCCAGTTTGGCCGCTGCTGGTGGGGGGTGGAGCTGGAGGAGAGTGGAGGGGTATTGGGGGTTGGGGGTAGTCTGGGCTGTGAGGATAGAGATGGCGGGTCAGGAGGGAGACCAGGGACTCAGGGAGAGAGGATGGAGGGGGTGGGTCAGGGCTGCAGGGGCAGGTGCCTTGAGGGCAGGTGGTGGAGGCCCAGGCCAAACCCCTAGGTTGCCTCCATCCAATCACAGTCGCCATTGCATGGAGAACTGACCAGTGCAGCCCAAGAGGACCTGGGTGACATTAGATCACCAGCTGGAGAGACTGAGGCTCTGAGATGGCATGTGACTTGCTCACAGACACATAGCCAGTTAGAGGATTCCCAGAACCAGAACCCAGACCCCTTGGCACTTAGCCCGGTGCTCCTCAAATGACACTCCACTGCTCTTTGGGGCCTTGGGGCCTCCTGTTTTACTGGGAAAGCCTGATCGAAGTGGTGGCTGTGCTGCTGCCATTGCTTATGTGTGTAACCCTGCACTCTGTCGTAGTCCCCCACCTCCGCCCTCCCCCTCCCATGGGGCTGACCCCATAGGGGAAGGGGTGGTGGCCAGGGGTGGCTTTATTTTCAGCTTTTCCACCCGCAGGACCTAGCGCTGGGCACGTTTGGTGCAAAGAAGGTGGGAACAGCCTGCCTGCTGTATCTGCCCCTCCTCTCAGAGGCAGAGTGGGCCTGGGAACAGGAGCCTGTGCTGGGGGCCTCTCTTTCCAGCCCTGTGGTGGGCAGCCACTCAGGTGGCCTGAGTGACCCCACTTCCTGGTGGACACACTCACGTCATCCTCTCCCCTTGAATGTGGGCTGATTTACTGACGAGTCCAGTAAATAGAATACAGCACAAGTGACGGACGTCACTTCTGAGACTCTCTTGCAAAAAGATGGTGGCTTGTGTCCCTTACTGTCTTGCCTGCTGGGAGCTAGCTGCCATGTTGGGAGCTGCCTGGCTGTGGCCAATGGCTGGCCAGGACCTGAGGCCAATCAACAGACATGTGAGTGAGCTTGGACGTGAACTGTCCCCAGACGAGTCTTCAGATGAGGCTACAGCCCTGGCTGACACCGTGATGGCAATGTCACAAAAGACCCTGAACCAGAGAACACAGCTAAGCTGTGCCCACATCCCTGATCCATAGAAACGGAGATAAGAAGTCTTGTTGTTAAGTCCCTACGCTCTGGGGAAATTTGCTGTACAGCCACAATAACTTAATACAACTCACGACCACCACCGCCTGGAGCCGTCCCCGCAGCCCCTCATGCTCCCTTCTCCTGCCCCCTGAGACCTAAGGGAGAGTTCCCACTCTCAACTTCTAGTCCTGCATGGTTCCTCCCTGCAGACCTGGCAGTGGGGAAGTCATCTCACCCTCTCTGGGTTCCTTTTCCTTGGTTAAAGCCATTTACTGAGTGGTAAGAACTTCCCCAGGGGCACAGGTCTGTACGGGGCACAACGCCCTTCCCACCTGTTCAGTCACCTTCATATTTGTAACCGCTCAGAGATGTATCTGGGGCAGGTCTCTGCATCCTCAAATGACATTAGAACAGACTGAGGCCAAAGATGAGAGATGGTTTGCAGGAGGACACGTAGTGAGGGGACAGCAGAGCCCATGCCCGACCTAGGACCCCCGATTCCAGCTGCAGGGTAACGTGGGAAATTGTGACCGCCATCTCTGACGCCAGCGATGATGATGAGGGTCAGGCTTTGCCTGTGGCACGTGGCACATGCCACACTGGCCACACCCTCCACATAACGTGCCTCTGTGATGCAGAAGCTGGAAAACCCCACTTCTGTTTCCCGGACTCTCCTGCAGGCAGCCATGCAGCTGTGACACAAATCCTGCTATAAAGAGCACTGGTGTGGACTAGAAGTTGGAACTGAGTTTTGTGGGGAGAGCGAGAGGGCACAAAGCACCCATTTTGCCGTGTGGATGGTAGCAAAGCAGGCATGCTTCTGGAACTGGCAGCTGAGCGGTGACCTCAGATTCCACAGCTTCCTGATGGAGGCAGAAGCCACAGCCCCTCATGGTGGCCTAGTTGTGTGGTGTGTTTGGGGCAGTTCCTACATGCTCAGCAACTTAATGTGCTTTTAAAAAGACCTCTTTTTGCTTAGGTTAGCTAGAATAGATTCTGTTGTCTGTCACTGAAGCCTGACTGACAGTCACCTTCTCTGGAGTATGTGGGACAAGGTCACAAGAAATCCCTACTCAGCAACCTCCCCACCCCAACCGAGAAGGTCAGAGCTTCTTATAGTACCGTGTTTCCCCGAAAATAAGACCCGGTCTCATATTAATTTTTGCTCCAAAAGGCACATTAGGGCATATTTTCAGGGGATGTCTTATTTTTTCATGTACAACAATCTACATTTATTTAAATACAGTCACATCATCTTCTTCTGGAACATTGTCGTAATGTACTAAATGCTTCTGTCTGGCTGACGATCTTACTGGGGCTTATTTTCGGGGTAGGTCTTATTTTCGGGGAAACACGGTATCCTTGTATCAGTCCCAGGGGAGTTCTCTGATTGGCTCTGCTGGGTCAGTCCACTGTGCTCAGGGGACAGCGCCTGTCCCGAGAAGGGGATGAGAAAGCTTGGAGTGCACAGAAGGCATGAGCTGCCAAGTCTGTCTGATGCTGCCCGCCACGGGGGCGGGGGGGGGCACTGGTAACCAATCCCATGGGGGCCATGGTGTAATTAAGCCCCCAGGGTGGGAGATTATTCCTGGAGTCCCAGAGTCCAGTTCTCCAACCCTACCACATGGAGTGACACAGAACTATCCCCATATGTACCCCTGACAGTGCTTTGGGTGGGGAGGGGAAACTGAGGCTCAGAAGGAGTGAGGCATCTGAGTGGCTGGGAGACAGGCAGGGAGATAGGGGTCTGGGTCCAGGCCAACCAATTCCCGTCCATTCCCGACCTGGAGCCAGACTGCCCTGGGCCGTGTGTGACTGGCCAGGGCCTTTGTCTCAGCTCAGGGCTCCTGTGTGCAGAGTGATGATGACGATGGTGACCTTAGTGGGATAACTTGTGTGTAAAAGTGCCTATCCCGGGGCCAGGATGTGGCAGGCTCCTCCTGATGACTGAAGGTGACAGGGAGAGTGACAGCAGTACTTGTTTTCGCTTCTGCAGAGCAATTTTCGTGTTGCCGTGGTGACTAGACTCGCTATGAGTGGGCTTATTTTAGAGCTTGGTCCACACAGCAGCAGCTTCGTCCCCAGGCCCTCCCACTGCAGGCTTTGTCCCTTGGGCCTGTCCCCTGATGTCCAGGCCCAGAGGGGCAGGCAGAGGAATAGTGGGGAGCTCCTTGGGGCTTTCATCCCAGCCCTCCCCACCCTGTTCCGCCAGCCCCCCTAACTCCGGGCTGGACGGGAATCTGAGGCCTGGGTTCTAGTCCCGCCAGCCACCACACCTCCCGCCCCCCTGTGCCTTATGCTCTGGACACAGCGGCTGGCTTACCACCTCACGCTTTTGTCCCCCGCTGGGCCTTGCGCCTATGCTGGCTGACTCCCCCTCCCCCTCCAGAGCTGCCCTTCCCCTTTCTCCCTGCTCCTGGTCCTGTGAGGCTGGCCCATGTGGATGGAGTAGTGCTTTCCTGCGGCTGCTGTAACAATTGACCATAAACCCAGTGACTTAAAACAACACAGATTTATTCTCTTAACAGTTCTGGAGGTTAGAAGTCCAAAGTCAGTCTCGCTGGGCAAAAGTCAAGGTGTCCTCAGGGCTGGTTCCTTCTGGGGACTCAAAGGAGAATTTGTTTCCTGGTCTTTTCCAGCTGCTAGAGGCTGCCTGCGTTCCTTGGCTCTTGGCCTCTTCCTCCATCTTCACAGCCAGCAGTGGAGCATCTTCCAGCCTCTCTCTCTCTCTCTCCCTCTCTCTCTGTCTCTCACCTTGTGACCCTCATGTCACCTCTCTATCTCTGACCTCCTGCCTCCCTCTTTAATGACCCTTGTGATTCCATTGGGCCCACCTGGGTAATCCAGGATAATCTCCCATCTCAGGGTCTTTGATTGAATCACGCCTGCAAAGTCCATTTTGCCATGGAAGGTTCTGAGGTGACCTCGTGGACACCTTGGGGAGCGTCATTCCACCCACCACAGACACAACAGGCTTCCTGCCCTTTGTTTTCCTGCCAGGTCTGGCCAGTGTGAGGCAGGGCTCACTGGAGACACATGGTGGGAGGGGACCGAGGGTGGGTGTGCCTTTTGGCTCCCTTCGGTGGGGCTGCCGTGGTTGGGATTCTGGAAGCGGCCCCTGCACCCTCATCTGGCCAGCCGAGGAATGGCTTTTGTTCTCCTGGCCCTGTCCCCCGTGGCCTTCCCCACACCTTCACAAGTCATCCTCCCTGAACTCCCTCACGCCTCCATGGTGGTGAGCGGGGACCTGGGGTATAGGTTTAAGGAAGTGCTTACCCGAAGGGCCGTGCCCTTTGCCCTGCCTGGACCCTGTCACACCCTCGGGCTGCCCTCTCCTGCCCACCTGTTCCAATGCAGGATGCCACCTTCTTCTTCCGGTTAATGGCTTCTCCCTTGCAATCCTGCAGCTGCCAACCTAGTGATGGCCAGAGGGGGTGCCCATTTCCATCCAGGCAGTGAGTCCTTGCTGCTCCCCACTGGACAGTGAGCTCAAGAGCAGCTGCTGCTCCTTTTTCAGGCCCTTGTTCCTCGAGCCCTTGGGGAGAGTGACGTGCCCATGGGAGAAGAGGTGAAGGAGCCAGAACACCCGGCTTTGAATCCTGCTCTGCCGTGACTAGGTCTGCGATCTTGGGCCAGGTCCTTACCTCTCCACACCTCAGTTTCTGCACCTGTAAACGGGTCAGGGATAGTGACACCTCCTAGACTTGCTCTGATGATGAAATGAGATGGTGCAACAGAGGAAGCCTGGTGCCGGCAGACAGGAAAGGCTCAATCTGTGTGAGCATCAGAGCTTTCATCATTGCTGGGGACTCAGGGAATCCTGGCTGGATTTGATAGAACTGAGAGGCAGGGGGGAGAGAGAGAGACAGAGAGAGAGAGAGAGAGAGAGGAGGTTGGGGAGGGGTTTGTGGGTGAGAGGGGGGCATGAGGCTGGGGAGTGAAGGCTGCCAGGTGGTGAGAGGGAGAGGCAGAGAGAGAGCAAAGGGCATCCACCAGAGTCCGCCTGGCTCGAGTGAGAATTCCTCTGTCACGATGTGTCACCTCTCAGCCAGCTGCTCTCAAAACATCTGTCCCTGTTGGCAGTGGCTGGTGGAGGGGAAGGCTGGGAACCCTGTCTGGACCCATCCTGGGGCCCTGGGCTCTAGTGGTTCTGAGCCTGGCAGAGAGCCCTGTGACCTGTGCCTTGCGTGCCTGCAGGGGGCACTCAGGGAGCCCTCCTGTGGGGTGTGTGTGTGTGTCTGTGTGGCGGGCTGGGGTCGGGGAAAGTGCCTTCTTGGCCTGGGGCTGGGGGCTGTGCTGGGACTAGGCCAGGAATAGCCCTAATGATAATGACAGTAATAATAGAGCTCATTGTCTCCTTCATCATCACAAACGAGGCAGACACGACCACAGTGCCCACCCGTCCACGTCCCTCTTTCTTCCCAAAGAACCAAGTATGTTTGGGGTAGCCCAGTGAACACACCCACCTCCCAGACTCCTTTGCAGCTCAGGCGACCATGTGACCCACCTCTGGCCAATGAAATGGAAGTGGAAGTCAGCTGGGGAGGGCCCTGAGAAAGCTATTGTTTTCCTGTTTGGTCCCGTACTCCCGGCTTTGTGTGTCTCGGTGCTGGCCTTCCCTTCAGCTGGCTGAGACAGACGAGGCAGGAGAGAGCCCCGTCTGTTGGTGAAAGAATGACGGTGTGTCTGGTTTACCCTCACCCCGTGCCTGGCGCACAGTAGGCTTGCACCTAGTATTGACAGCCTGATTCATCTGTATCCACTCAGGAAACACCTCCACAGTGGCTTCTTTGTGCCGGGTCACTGGAACAAATAAAACGAAGACCACACTGGAAGCTGAGGGACGACGCCATCGTGCTCTCCCTTGGTGGGCTGATCTGAACTTAACAGGGCGCAACGTCTGCAGCAAAAGGAGCAAAGCCCTGGTGGGCGAATGCAGGACAGGCTGGGGTCGGGGTGGGGGTGGAGGCAGTGAGCCCGGGGCTGCAACCCTAGCTCTGGTCTTTCAAGGCTGTGCATGCTCAGGAACGTCACCAAGCCTCAGTCTTCTCCTCTGTGGGTGGGAAGATGGCATCCTCTTGTGTGGTCGCCGTGGGGGTCGAATGCGGAGCTGTGTGGGAAAGTGCTTTGTAAACTGCAAAGAGCAGAACAGATGGAAGTGTTGCTTTCCATGCCTCCTCTGCATTGGTTTGGGGCTTCCCAACCCAGGTGAGTTGTTTTTTTTGGTAATTAAAGTTTATTGGGGTGACAATTGTTAGTAAAGTTACATAGATTTCAGGTGTACAGTTCTATATTACATCATCTATATATCGCACTGGGTGTTCACCACCCAGAGTCAGTTCTCTTTCCGTCACCATATATTGGATCCCAGGTGAGTTTTTTCCTGCCTACGCAGACCCCCTTTTCCTCCTCGGTTTGCCTCCCAGGCCTCACGGATGCTGAGATTCTGCCACTAAGGGTTTCTCTCTGCTTTGTCTCTAATCCTGGGAGAAGGGAATGGGTGGTCTACACATGGTTGTAACTCTTTTGGATGAACCGTCCACACGGGGCCTTAGGGGGTGGGGTGGGCCAGGAAAAGCACACGAGTGAAAGGGCAGCTGTGGTCTGGTGAGGCCCCTAGCCTCTCTGCCTCTCCCCAGGCAATTCGGGGAAGGCGGCCTCTGGGGTCTGGCATTTGTGCTCAGTAAACAACCCAGGGGCAGGCCCCAGCAGGTTGAATTAAACCACCAAAAGCAACCAGGCTCTTTCCCTGGTTTGCCTCCCGTGGTGAACCATCTCTTCTTTCCACAGGTGCTGGGGAGAATGTCTCAGCTGCTCTCAGTGCCTTGGGTGTCTCTGGGTCCCAGTGATGTTTGCTCTGGAACGTGAGACAGGTGTGTGGAGGGGTCAGTGTGAGGCCTCCAGGGCCAGACTGCCTGGGTTGGAAGCCGGCGCTCATTTGCTACGTGGCCTGGGAAGGTGACTGACTCTCTCTCTGCCCTCTGCCTCCTTTCCTCTTCTCAGAAATGTGCACGATCAAAGTCCCTGCCTCGTCTGGCGTCTGGCGGTGGTGAGGATTTACCGGGCAAGCGGTCTGGAGAGCCTGGCCTCCAGGTGGCTCAACCAGCCTTCGCTTTGTACTGACCCCTTTCACGTCTGTCGGCTTCCCTGGCCATCCTGAGTCCCAGGTCACCGCTGAAACTCCCACTGTGGCCTCCAGGCGCCGCCCTCCTGCCACAGCCACCCGGAAGTCCCACAGTCCCCTCCGTGCCCAGGCCTCTGACGACACCCGTCTTCTGCCTGGAACACCCTTCCCCTCCTCTGGGTTTATAAATGCGACTCATCCTAAGATTAAACTCAGAGAGCACTTCCTGCAGGAAGCCCTCCGTGACGCCTGGGTGAGGGGCCCTTCTGAGGGTTCCCACCGCCCCTGGCACGCCTCAAGGCTGTCGGAGACTCAGCTGTGCGCATTCAGTGCGGGCATAGGACTTGGCAAGAAGGGGGTCCTTAAACATTTGTTGAATGGTTAAGTGAAGCATGTTTGTCAATTCTCTCAATGTCACACTTATGATTATAACAGGACCAGGTCCCCACGCCACGAACCACGGCACTGCTGTTCTTTAAGACCCACTCACCTCCACTGGTGCATTTGATTCTTCCGTGGACTCGGCAGACATTATTCAGCACTAACTATGCGCCCGGCACTGAGGCAGACCCTGGTTACAGATGTGAATAAGACAAAGCCCCTGCTCACACGGGGCCACCTGCCAACAGTCAAATAGACACGGATACGACATCAGGTGGAGTTAAATACTATGGAGGAAAATAAGGTGGGGAAATGGGATTGAGAGCGGTGGAAAGAGTGTCAATTTCGATGATTATTTTAAAAGCTTTTATTATGGAACATTTCAAACATGGAAAGCTAGAGAGAATGGAGCAATGCACCCCTAGGTACCCAGCCCCCAGCATGGCTGACTTGTCTCATTTGTCTGGCACCCCCTGACCCCCTGCCGATTATTTTAAGCGAAGGGGTGGCTGTTTCAGATAAGTTAATCAGAGGAAGCCTCTGTGAGGAGGGGACGTTTAAGCGAAGTGCCAGTGGAGTGTGAGCAGCCATCTGCAGGAAGAACGTTCTGGGAGGGAAGGAGAGCAGGGGCCAAGTTCCTGGGGAGGATGAGGCCTGACGGCTTGAGGAGGACAAGGGCCGCTGGCAGGACGTGCAGTTGAAGGCCTGCAGCCAGGAGCTGCCCGGCTGAGTGAGGGAGACGAGGAGACAGAAGTGGCCCCTCGGGCCCCTGGATATGGATTTACAAACCCGGGCTGAGTCTCAGACCTGCACATGGTGTGGTCGCTGAGCCTGGATGCGTCACATGATGTTTCCGAACTGTGGTTTCTCTTCTAGAAGGAGAGACACAACTACCCACCTCCCAGGGTCACCTCCTTCCTTCCCCTGCTCTGCCACCTACAGTCCTCACACTTCTAAGGGGCTTCTGGTCTGTTCAGTGCTGCCTGGACATCGGGAATTGACAGTTGAGTGAAGGAGCAAGAAATGGGGCCGTCCTGCCTGACCTCCCAGCTGGGTGTCGCCCTCGTGTGGCCATAGGAGCTTAGTGGCCTCCATCCAAGACTCTCACCCCATCCCACACCCTGACCCATGGCCAGGCCCAGGTCCCCACGAAGCCAGGCTGTTGGAGGTTGAGGGCAGAGCAGAAATGACGGGTCTGTATCAGTCCCCCCCTTCCCTCCTCCAGTGGTGACTTCTGCACTGGAAAGGGCAAACTCTGGTTCCGGGTCTGGGCATTTGGGCTGAGCAGGGGCTGGGAAGGAGCACAGACCCTCCCACCCGTAGGAGCCACGTGACCTCAGGGGAGCTGCCTAACCTTGCTTAGCTTTGTTTTCCATGTCAGCGGAATGGGGATAATGGAATCCGCCTCCTAGAACTGATGGAGAATTACATGAGGGATTTTGGAAGGAATGCAGCCCACGGTTGAATTCTGGTTCAGTGTGCTTACTTTCTAGGTAACTTCATTCCACCTCTGAGCCTCAGTTTCCTAATCTGCAAAACAGGGGGAAAGAGACCTGTCTCATAGGTTGTTGGGATAAAATGAGACAGTGCCTAGAAATCCCTGGCAGGGAGGCCCTCCTAGAATGTCACACACTTCTCTCTCCTTCCCGTCTCTCCCTCACTTGGGCCCTGTGTCTCTCTCTCTCTCCAGTGGGTGAGGACATCCCGACCTTGCCCTCCATCTTGGCCCAGGCCCTGTTTCCACATTGCCACCCCCTAGCCCCTCACCTGGGCTCTGCCCTTTCCCTGCCTCTGGAGAACCAACCTGAAGCCATCGCTGCTGCCTGAATGCTCCTCAAATGGGGAAGACCTGTCTCAATTCGTTTTTGGGGACTCGTGTTGTTTGCTGCTCACAGTGTTTCAGAAGCAGCTTCTATTCTAGGTTGCACTTATAAATGAGGAGAGACAGGAGTCTAATGAAAACCCAGGGCTGTCTGACTCCAAAGCCAGCTCTCCTTCTGTGTGCGCTTTTCCAGGTGGGCTACACACCTGTGGAGGGCACTGGGCAGTCCTGTGTCCACCTAGCCTGCAGGGAACAGAAGAGCCAGAAACACACAACAGGTGCTAGAGGGGCCGAGTGTGCAGGTGAGTGAATGAATGACTTACAAAGGAAGGGCTGAGTGAACGCGTGCGTTTGTGGAGGCCCATTGTCCTCTTTCCAGAAGCCCTCCCTGCCCCCTTGTTCTACCCCAACCGTCTTCACCTCACCACCCACCATTGCCCTGGGCCCCTCCTCTGCCCACCATGCCGTCCCCATCCTCACCTGCAGCCCACCTGCATCCTCAGGGTGCTGTAAGAGGGTTGCCTTGGCAACCACAAGTTTCCAAATGAAGTAAGAAGTTCCTGCTGCGGTTTGCTAGAGAGAATGACAGGGTAGAACCAGTGGAGGTTGCCACAGCAACCGGAATATTGAAGTCAAACTTGGTGGGTCTCAGTGTGGGGAGATTAGCCTTAGCAAGTCAAATAGACTCGGTCCCCTTGCCAGGCAGTTCTGCCAATGCAGAACTCAAGTGCACGTCGGTGGGGAGGGAGGGGGAGGCAGCCCCAGCCAGCGCCAGGGGCCCATTGTTTGAGGCAGATCAATACTGCTTCCTGCAGCGCAGCCTCCACGTGGACTCAGCCTCTAGGGCTGGCTTTTGTGTCCTCCTTCATCTCCATGTCACTTGTGCTCTCCGTCCTCGCCTCACTGGCCCCCTCCCCTCAGTTAGCCGGTCTGTCCTTTGTCCCCTGCAGCAGCAGGTGAGGGCTCTGGGCACCGATGCAAGTGCTGCCAAGACCTGGCTTCGCCAGCAGCAGATGCTGAGTGGGAGAAACCGAGGCCTGCGGGTGGGAAGGAGAAGGGCTGCCATTGAGGCACATACAGGCCACTTAGAGGGAATCAGGCCCTTTGGCTTTCTGGGGGACTGTCTGAGCCCCCAAGGGCTACTCTTTCAGCACCTCGTCCTCTAGGGAAACCCTGGTGGGGTGGCTCAGATGGGACGAGGCACCATCCGCCCTGGGCAGTGTCAGCCCCTGGCTTCTGCCCTCTGTCCGCCCTCCTGCTTCAGTCCTGTCCCCTAACCTTCGTGTAAAAACCCTTGGACTCAGATCAGGGTTGATCCTGGCGGCAGCCTCACGCATTGCCGTGGGCTGTGCATTGAACCCTGCCCTGCTCCACTGCTGTCCCCTTAGCCAGAGCGATCCCAGTGACTGCCCTTTCCCCTGGCCCCCATCCTCCCTCAGCTCGGTCCTCCAAACCTTTGCACCTGCCCAGCCCCCTACCTGGATCAGGTTCCCTCTAAGCCCCCCCACCCCCCCACCCCCACCCCCCCGCCTCACACACTAGCCCAGATCCCACCATCCTTCCCCACTGGTGTCACTCTCTGCATTACTGTTCATCTCCAGGGGAGGGGAGCTCTGTCTCACTCATCTTCCACTTTCTGCCTAGAGTGTGCCAGGGCCTGAGCATGCCCCGTGCGTGTGTGGGGTGTGTGGGTGGAGGGCTGCTGCGGGGGCCTCCGTGGTGAGTGAGACGAAGAATCCACCTGCCTCTGGGGTGTGGGGTTCGGTGAAATGCTGCTTGGAAATGCATGGCACAGGCGGAGCTTCAGCACCGACGGTCCATTGCTCTTAACGTTCTGAATTGTGTGTGGAGTGAGAAAGAAGCATCCAGGAGTCGAAGCCCAGCTCCTAATCGACTTTGCAGTTCGTGATTGGCCCTACGTGTGTGTTTGTGTTCAGTACCAACCTTCACCCACCCTCCGGGCTGTGGTGCCGGCATGGCCAACTCTTGTGCAAGTAGAATGTTTTCAAATAGTTCCGTCAGTTGTGGAATTCCTTCCCATTCAGCAAATATTTATGTGCTCTTTGAGTCTGGCTCTGAGAGAGGGGGTGGGACCACACGTGTCCTCACTGCGTTGCATGTGACGTGACGTCCTGCCAGTGGCTTCCTTTGTTTCATCTCCCTGAGCGCCTTCACCAGCCCTGAGAGGGAGGCAACTGAGGCTGGGAGAAGTGACGAGGGTTGCTCGTGGGGAAACTGAGGGCTGAGATTTGAACTGTGCATCTCCTAGTCTGGATCAGAGGCCGAAATGAGGGGGGGGGGACGGCTCCCTTCTCCTTGGGGAAGGCGCTAGGCTGGCCCTGGCTCTGGGTCCTTTCTGGCCTCCTGCTCCTTTCTCTAAAGGCCTCTGGCTGCCTGCCTCGTTGTCCCCAGACACAATGTGGGGTCGCAGCCCAGCCTCCCTGCAGACACAGCCTCCCGGGGCTCCAGCCACAGAAACGGGGTCTCACAGGGCCTGGGACCCGAACTCAGTCACCTCTGCTATGTCTTAATGCTCTCCCATGAGATAGGAGAGGGACTAAGGGACAGAGATAGAGACAGAGACGCAGCGATGGACACAAAAGATGGAGAAGGAGAGTGACAGCCCGAGGGAGTCAGAGTAACAGAGACAGCGACGGAGAGAAGGAGGGAGACGTGGGGTCCTTGGGGGCAGGGCAGAGCCCGAGATGGACCCAGACAGGCAGACATTCAGGATGGGGTGTCTGGGGGACTCCGTGGAGAGAAGGGCTGTGCTCCCTGCCCTCTCCTCCCCCTGCTCTTTTCTCCTCAGCCCTGCCCTAGCCTAACCTACCCCCACCTCCCAGAAACACCTGCCCTCACTGCCCTGGCTGGGAGGCTTCAGGAAGGGTTGAAGGTCAGGCAGCCTCAGGCCCATCCGGCCCAGGCTCCCCTTTCTGGGCCTCAGTTTCCTCATCTGTTAAATGCAAGAGTAGTACGTCCTTCCCCAGGACTCCGATGCACACGGGAGGCCGGGGCCGTGTAAAGGCCGCCACCAGTGGGTGCTCAGCGAGTGATTCTCTTTCTCTCTTCACCTCCCTTCACCCCGTTGCCGGCTTCCCTCTGCTCCAGCCTCCAAGCTGGGGGACGTTGTCCAGGACCTCACGTCACTCCAGGACCAGGGTCCCCCTAGAGCTCTTGATGGGTAAATATTTACACCTCGACAGTGTTCTGGGGAATGTCATTGCCCTCTATTAAACAAACAGATGTCACTGAAGAAAAAAGCGTCCCCTGAGCTTCTCTCCCACCCCCTGACTTGGCCTAGAACAGGGTGTAGGCAGCAGGAACCAAGGGAGCTTGTTCCGTGCCTGTGCAAGGCCGAGCAGTCCACAGGCCCCTTTCCCAGCCACTGGGTCCTCACGAGGACCCTAAGGCATCCACAGTGTTACGGCTCCCACTGAGCTCAGAGAAGTTGAGCAACTTGGCCAGAGTAGCACAGCGAGTCATGATAGAGACATAACTTGAACTCAGGTCTGTCAGTCACACTTGAACTTGAACATTCCTTCTTTGAAACCAAGTTGGGGCATACATTGCAGAGAGGCTGGGCCCAGAGCGGCTGCCTGCAGGACAGCGAGCCCAAGGGAGGCAGTGTGCACAATTCATGAGCAGGTGTTGGGTGTATAAGGAGACACCCATCAGTGGCTCTGGGCAGGCTGCCCACCCCTCTCATGTTCCGGGGGGGAGGGGTGGCCACCTTCTCCTGATGACAGCTCATTCCAGGGGTTCAGATGGGGAAGGGAGAGGACAATGCCAGAGCAATGCCAGCAGATCTGGGGAGGGAGCTGGGGCTTGGGGGTGCCTCTTGAACCAGTATTCTGGTTTGTTAGGAAAGTTTGTCGAGTGGCCTCCCCAAGCACTCTCCTGAGGTGGCCTGGACTCAGGAAAGGCCTTAGTGCCTCTTCCTCTAAGCAAAGTGTGTCAGCCCTGCTGTTTCTTTGTGACCCAAATCCTATCGAGAATGCACCAGAGAAACTGATTCCTGTGACCAACACTTATATGAAAGGGACATTCAGACGCTCCTTTCGGAGCATGGGATATTGAAGTCAGGCGGCCAATGTCTGAGCTGCTGCTGTGCCCTTGTCTTGTTCTGTGACCTGGGGGCAGGCAAGCGCTTCCCTTCTGGAAGGCTCGGTTTCCTCATCTGTACAATGGGGTGATGAGAATGTAACCCAACGTAACTGTGTTCCCCATAGTCCGGTCTTGGCTTGGTGACACATGCCCAGAAGCCGTCTAGCCACCAGGAAGAACTTTGGTCTGTGTAGGAAATCCCAAAGTGGGCAGGAGGGTTGGGGTCAGGGAGAAATTTATTTCTTATCCCTAGCAAAATTTGGAAACTCTCTCTCCCCCACACTTCTCTTTTCCTCAGTACTCTCCACGCAAACTGTGGTTGCTTCTTTCCCCTATTCTCACCGTTTAACCGTCCAAATTCCCCAGACACTGAGCCCCACCTGCTTGTCAGCACCTCCAGCCCCTCTTCTTGGATTTAACGCTGATCCAAACGAGTTGCTCCTTTGGGGTTCTTCTCCCTTTGCTTAGTGCCCAGATCCCGCCTACCAGGGAGGGCACAGAGCTGACTCAGCCTTCAGACAGCCAGGAGGGATGGCCACAGGCAAGGAGGGTCCCCACATTCATACTGGCCTGTCCCTGTTACTCGTTAACAGGGCGCAGTGCTGACAACTAACATTTGTGGCGTGTGTGCCAGGTACTGGGCAACTCCAGCTCACAACCACCCTGTGAGAACGGCCCATGATGGTCCCCATTTTACAGCTGGGGAATCCGAGGCCCTGGGAGGCGAACTTGCCCAAGGCCTCCCAACTAGTAGGCTAGTGGGGCCAAGTTCAAGTTCAGGCCGTCTGACTTTAGGTCACCATCCTGCCGTGCTGCTGCCCACCTCCCCAGGGGCAGGGGTCACAGAGTCCTCAGGCCCACGAGAGTGAGTTCAGAGGCTTGGATGGTGCTTGGCACATGGTGCCCTGTAAAACTTGACTCCCAGACTGAATAGCCAGTTAACTGAATGAAGTACTTCACAGAACATGGAGGGTTTTTTTGTTTGTTTGTTTTGGGGTAGTGTTTTGTTTTTGTTTTTGAAATACCTTTGAAATGCCAGACTTTCCTATGCAGTGTTTTTGCTCTTAAAGTGGAGGACACCCGTAGGCAAGGGCGTGGGCTCCGATGTGATGGGACACACCAGGGTGCCTAGGCCTTCATCAACAAGGGCTTCTGACAGAGGCCGAGCCCAGCGACGACCCCCCACAATCTGCACAAGGCGGACCAATCAGGAGGGCCCGCCCGGGCTTTGAGAGCAGACGGTGGAGTCTTGTGAGGAGTCCTGGCAAGGCCTCTTCCCAGCTGTGTGATTTTACACAGACTCTTTGACCTTTCTGAGCCTGAATTTTGTCCTTTGGATGTTTATGCTCCCTCGGAAAGTCGTTGCAAGGCTAAGAGCGCATGACACAAAGTGTCTAAAACGAACCCAGTACGTGGTGAGCATCTGAATAAGCCAGGGCTTTTCCACCTCAGCGCCACTGACATTTGAGGCCAGCGAGCTCTCTGCTGTGGGTTCTGTCCTGAGAACCGTGGGAAGCTAAGCAGCATCCCTGCCCTCTCCCCACTAGATGCCAGCAGCACCTTCCAGTTGTCCTCAGATATGGACACATGTCTCTTGGGGACAGACTCAACCCTGGTTGAGAACCACTGGAATAATCGTACTTATTGTTATTATCAGTAAGAAGAATGATTTTTTTTTTAAGGCCACAGTGAAGGCAGTTGCTGCCCAGGGATGCCGACAACCTGTGTGGGGAGACAAGACCTGCTTATAAAACAGAGATACAAGGAATACTGCCAGATGGGAGGTGGAATACTTAATCTGGAGGAGAGAAAAGCTGTCTTCCCACAAATGATAGTGCCCCCTTGCAGGGGAGACAAGCCACAGAACTTACACTGTGGTCAACATTTCTCTTCTGGATGAGGCAAGGTTAAGGAGGTCATTCGGCTCCCGAGATGTCCCAGGGCGCTGGTGTGGTTTTCTCTGTGTGGGTGTATTAGTTTCCTATCGCTGCTGTAACAAATGACAACTGACTTTAGTGGCTTAAAGAATACAAGCTTCTTATGTTACAATTACGTAGAGCAGAAGTCTCATGAGGATATCCTTGGGCTAACATCGAGATGTTGGCAGGGCTGCCTTCCCTTTGGGGACAATCTGTGTCCTCGCCTCTTCCAGCTGCCTGCATTCCTTGACTGCTGGCCACTTGCATCCTCGGAACCTGGGATGGCAGTCGAGTCCTTCTCATGTTGCATCACGGTGACCTTCTCTTGTGCCTCCCTCTTCCATTTTACGAGGCTTTGCGATGACACTGGATCCACCCATATAATCCAGGACAATCTCCCTATTTTAAGGGCAGTTGATTAGCAACCTTAATTCTATCTGCAACCGTAAATCCTCTTTGCCTTGTAACGTACTACACTTACAGGTTCCAGGGATTACAATGTGGGTTTCTTTGGGGAGCCATTGTTTTGCGTGCTCCACGTGGGGTTTCGAAGGGGAAGGCGCTATGGTGGGCAGGTGCAGTTGGAGAGGCTTCTCAGAGGAGGGGCTGGCAGATACACCCACCTGGAGGTGAGGGGGTCAGTGAGGGGAGGAAGGAAAGATAGACCAGATGGAGCCAGATGTGTCAGAGGCATTCTGTGGCTGGCTGGGGATTCCTGACTTCATGCTTAGAAGTGATGGGGAACCATAGTAGGTTCTTGAGCAAGGTCAGGGCAGAAACACATGGCAAGGTTTTATGGGAAAAGCACCACTGCAGATGGGTCAAGGATGGAGCAAAGTGGAGGGGGTGGGAGGCAGGAGAGCCACCTGTTGAGGGGGCAGGGGTTGGGGAGAGGACAAGTGGAGGACCCTGAGGCCCTGTGCTGTAATGGGACAGAGTAACGGCTTTGTGGCAGAGCAGGCTGGAAGTGCCGTTCTGCTCCTTCCTAGCTGCATGCCTGGGGCATACTCAGCTTCCCTTTTCTGAATCTCACTTTCCTCGTGGGATCTGAGACAGTCATATTGGGTTAGGCCTCACCCTAAAGTTCTCGTTTTACCCGTAGTTACCTCTTCAAAGGCCCTGTCTACAAATGCAGTCACATTTTGAGGTACCAGGGTTAGGATGTCAACACATGGGTTTTGGGGGGACACAGTTCAGCCCACAAGAGCTGTGTAGTGGCAACTGCCACGCCTGAGGCCAATGCCACAGCCATTTCCCAAGGACCAGGTAACCTTGGGTTCTTGTAAAATCCACGGGAAGGGGAAGGAACTGGAGATGGCGCCGCAAAGGACTTCTTGCCGATCTTGGGAGCCGGTCAAAGTGGACTTAATTCCATTTGCTTGTTATTATAAGCATGTTAATTTACTCTTTGAATAAGTAAAATGGGCACATGGAACAGAATTCCCAAGGCCCAGGGGTATTGAGAGGAAAATCTTCCTCTTTCCCTCACCGCCCCCTCGTGCCCCCGGCCAGCCGGTTGCCTTCCCAAGAGGCACGGCCCTCTGTGGCCAGTTCCTTGGCTGTCCTTGCAGGGTCTCTGTCTACTCCACATACACATACTTAGATCAGAGCTCCTCAACTCTGGCTGCACACTAGAATCTTCCGGGGACTTTAAAGGGTCCTGGTGGCCAGGCCCCACCCCAATCAATGAGACCAGAGTCTCTGGGGACAGGCCCAGCGCTGGTCCGCCTGCCGATTCCTGGGCAGGCCCGGGGGAGAAACAGGTCTGCCTGCCCCCGACTGTGTGGGCAGCTTGTACTCAATCCCGGGCGAAGAAGGGAGAGGAAATGGTGGTGGCCCTGCCTGGGCACCAGACCCTCTCACTCAGGCTCTCATTTCCTTTTCATGACATCCCTGTCAGGCAGTAAGGTGACAGAGGGCCACACAACCTGCCACGGTCCCCAGCCGGGGCTGGGAAGCAGGATCCAGGGTGGGGGCAAGTGGCACTGACATGTTCCATCTTGGGGCCACGTTGTTAGAAGGATGACAATAAAGCCGCCCTGTGGGGACGGGGACGTTGTGAGGCTGAGCTGTGCTGATGGAGAGGAAAGGGGCCTGGGAGTCAGCCAAGCAGCTCTTACCACATGTCGGCTCATCAGAGGACCAAGGAGGCAGGGAGAGCCCTGCCCAATTCACCCGTCCTTTGATCAAGTTCTTCCCTCTGCCCCCAGCTTTTGTTTTGTCCCCTCTCCCCACCCTCCTCCCTTTCTCTTCCACCTGCTGAACGCATTCTTTCCACTGTCCCAGACTTTTATTCCGGTCGGCTCTGTCCCCCCCACACCCCCCGCCCCCAGCTGCTCCCTCCTCTCACCCTTTATCCTGTTCTTCTGTCTGCTGCTCTTTCCCTGCCTGGGGGGCTCAGGAGCTGGCCCACTGATTGTAGGGGGCAGCATAGGAGATATCACAGGCCTGAGCTGCAGGTGGAGAGGAGGCAAGGGGTTTCCCTAAGCCCCCAGCCCCAGCCTTTGCTCGACATCATTAATCCCATCACCCATGCTTTCATCCATCCACCCACCCGCCCACCCATCCACCCGCCCACCCATCCATCCACCCACCCGCCCACCCATCCATCCACCCACCCGCCCACCCATCCTCACCTGTGTGCCAGGCCCTAGAGATGAACAAGAGAAACACAGCCCTCTCCTCACCCACCTGGAAGACAGCTGTTGAATAATTGCATTAAACAAAATGCTGCAGGCCAATACTCACCATCAAGACGACAGACTCTGTCAGCACAGTAAGATGCACGCGATTGAGCAGCAAGCCTGCCTGTCTTTGGGGGAAACCACCTTGGGAGCTGACCTTGGCGCGGGCCTTGCCCCGTCCCTTCCCCACCTGCAGGGTCTGAAATCTCCCAGCCTCCCCTCCAGCAGCAGAAGAAATGGAGGCATAGACGGAGCGCCAAGGAAGGGCTCCAAGAAGGATGCTGGGTGGTCACTGCAGGAGGTGAGGCCCAGGCCCCAGGCTCTGAGGCCCTGCTCCTTGGAGGGGGACAAGTTGACAAGATAAGAACAATGGCCACTCCTGGGCGGTGGTTAGCTCGGTTGGTTAGAGCGCGGTGCTCTTAACAACAAGGTCGCCAGTTCGATTCCCACATGGGCCACTGTGAGCTGCGCCCTCCACAACTAGATTGAAAACAGCTACTTGACTTGGAGCTGATGGGTCCTGAAAAACACACTTAACTACATAAAAAACAATGGCCGCTCCTTATGAGAATGTGTCCCTGGGGCCTGCAGGACAAGTGTACATTCGTTGGGGGCTCTGGCTGCAGTTAGAGCAGGTGGTTTTGGTTGTACCTACCCTCTTTCGCACAGTAGTGGAAATGTTAGGGCGCACTGGTTTACACTTCTGGAGAGCCTGCCAGTGCCAGGTGCAGCTGTGTGCACTGTATACATTTTCATTTGTAAGAGGCTCAAGGCAGCCCGTGTGGGGGTGTGGGAACTGTCCCCGCGACAGGCACAGAGTGGTGAAGTAACTTCCTACAGTCACACAGCTCAGGCAGAACCACATGAGGCACTTCTAGCTGGGCTTACGCTGGAGGGGCCAGTGGATCGTGCTGTCCAGGGGTGGCTATATCGCACCCTCCCCGGGACTGCCCCACCTGCCAGCTCTGCTCTTAGCAGAAGGTTCCAGGGCTGTGGTGGACCCCCAAAGACAGTAAGGGCTTGAGCCCCCTCTCTAAGGATGAGGAGTGAGGTAGAGGCCGTTTGCCCTCTTTGGGGAGAAAAGAGAGTAGTGGCTGAGGGATGGACCTTGAAGCCAGTCTTCCCGGTTCTAATGCTAACTCTGTCTTTTTATGAGCTGTGTGACCCTGGGCAAGTTACTTGACCTCTCTGGACATCATTTTTTCTCCTCTATAAAACAAGAATAGCAATAGTGTCTACCTCAAGGTAGCTGTGAGGATAAACAGGACGATGCGGGCCGGGAGGTTAGCGTCCTTGTTCATGTTTTCAGCTGGGAGACTGAGCCGCTTCCTTGGTCCCACTAAGCTCACACACCCAGCTTGTTCTCACATATGATGGGAATAAACCAGCGTGGACCTCACATGGGAAAAAGGCCCTGCGAGGTGGCGAGCCCCAAGCAGCCCGAGGGAGGGATGTTCCCGGACCACAGCACTGGGTCTGGAAGTGTTTGGGAGGCCGAGCCAGTGGGACGCACGCATGGGCTGGATGAGGCCATTGAGGGAGGGGACAGCTTCTCCCACAGAGCGGTGTCCTCCCTGCTGACCTGGCCTGAGTTGCCGGGAGCCCAGGGTGCTGAGGACAGCCCGGGCTCTTCTGGGCCTCACCTGTGCGTTAGGCAGCAGAGCTCCAGAGGTCTTTCTCCTTTTTAACTCTTGTGTTTATACATCTGTATTTATGTAGATGGTTTTCAGTCCAGTGTCTTTGGGTGCGATCTCCTTACTGTAATGTCCAGCCGTCTGAGTGCACGGTTCTACAAGTTCTCACAAATGTCCACACGTGTGCACCCACCACAGTGAAAACACGGCACGTTTCATCACTCCTCGGCTTCTCTGACCTCAGCCTCTAAACATGTCTGGAGCCAGACTTCAGAGGTGGGCTGCCCACCCTTGGCACAGGGAGGACAGAGTTGGTGTGCGTGTCTCTGAGCTGTGGGCCAGGCCCGGCTGTGCCGTCTGCCCCCACCCCCCCACCACCCCCCCGGCTGAGCGCGCTGGGTGAGGAGGAATTTGCAGGCTGTGCTGGGAGCAGGGAGAATATTCCAGGCCCGTGGAGCAGCGTGAGGCTGGCTCTGTCTTCCACAGCTGGTTCCCTGGCTTCCTCGGGGAACCCCCACGGGAACCATGGGCTGGGCTGGCATCCCTGTGCTCCTGGCCCTGGTCCTCCTTCCTCTTTGCTGCCTTCGGGCATCTACGGATACTCTGCTGGGGTGCTAGGCAACGCGGTTACCTCAGGAACCCAGTGTTCTGCCCGTACAGGGGCCCCCCGAGGTACCTATTGCATGCCGTTTACGAAGGAGACAGGAGGTGAGGAGGCAGCTCCCATCACTTTGTGCTTTGACGAGCCCCACCAGGCCAGCCTGACTCCCCATTCAGGGGCCTGAACGCTGCCACTAGAAGCACGTCTTTGCATCAGATACGCACCAGGTAAATGCATTTAGTGAATCGGCTACACGTGCAGCAAGCGCATGCTGGACTCTGGGTTCAAATCCTCACTTGACCACTTGACAGGCTCTGTGGCTTTGGGAAAATGACTTAACCTCTCTGGGCCTGGGTTTTCTCATCTGTACAATGGGGATGATGGTAACACTTATATCAGAGAGTTGTGAGGGTTAGTTAGATGAGAAAATACGCATAAACCACTTAGAACAGTGTCTGGTACATGGTAAACGTTAGCTGCTGCTATTGTTTTGTTATTGTTACTGCTAATATTATATTAAATGGGGAGAAAGCCAGGTTCTGGTTCCAGCTCTTCCACTAATTGGCTGTATGATCCTGGGCAATTTGTGTCCCATCTCTGAGCCTTTGTCCCTACAGATATGATTGATTATTAGACAATTGTAACAAAAGCAATAGCAGTTAGTGACATGTATAGAGTTTTCTGCTCCAGCGCAGAGCTCCACACTTTCTAGTCCTTGTCTTATTTTATACTCACAACAACTCTAATGGATAGGTTTTATGACCCCCCCTTTTACAGATAAAGAAACTGAGGTTCAGAGAGAATAAATAAGTTGCCCCAGATCACCTATCTGTAAGTGGTAGAGACCAAACTTGTGCCCAGATTGGCCTGAATTCAAGACCCACGTGTTTAACTCCTGCCTTTCACTGTCTCCACATCCGAGTGAAATCGGGGGTAGCGGAGGGGGAAATCTCGGACTCAGGGCTGGCTGTGTTGTCCACCGGAGGCACAGCTGACAGAGGGCAGCGTGGAGAAGTCAAGGCAAGGGCAGTAACATGGCCGAGGGATGGCCTGGATCCTCCGCTGGGCCTTGGTCTCCTGGAGAAGCCTGCAAGGCTGACCTGGGAGCCTCCCTGGACATGTCCCCCACCTTTCCCTCCCCCAGAGGACACCAACCACCTTGAACTTCAGGGGCAGATACTAGTGTGAGCACCTGGCTTTTAAGGTTGGAGAGGGCAATGCTTAACCCAAAGGAACGACTTACTAGTGACCCTTCTTAAAGGCATTGTGACAGCTCCTCGTGGCTCTTGGGATAAAAACCAGACTCCTTGGGTGAAGAGCAGAGAGAGGGGTTGAACCGGATGAAGACCACAGGACTATTAGTGCCCAGAGAGGAGGTGATGGCTCCTGCGCATATTAAGTGTGCCACAAACTTTAGTTCTTGCGTGCCACTGAGGGAGGCCGTCACAACAGGACTCTGCCAGCCTTTTGCCTTTGCTCTGGGCTGCAGGACAGTCAGTGGTGGGGAAGGCGGGTGGGAGATAGAAGGCAGCTCGAAAAAGGTTGGGCTTGGCATTCCCATGCCGCAAGTCCCAGGGGCCAGGGAGAAATCTGGGAAGTGACCTGCGTGGGGAGCCAGGACAACCATCCCAGACCACAAGGCTTGGTTTCCCAGGCCAGCGGGCAAGTGCGGAGTGCTCAGCATCTCCGCCTCCCTTCAAGCCACACACATGACCGAAGATGAAGCTGACGTCCAGAGAGGTCAGGTGCTTGCCCAAGATCACACAGCAGCTAGTCCCAGATCTCCAGATTCATGGTCCGGTTAAACACTTTTTTTTGGCCTCCTCCTTGTCCAAGAATGTCCCCTTAATGGTTTCTCCTTGGAGATGACCAGGACGTGATGAATCACTTCCTTATTTCCCCAATGACACAGGGCTGCCACCTCCGGCCACTGGAGGAATACGGGAGAAGGTAAGGAGGTTGAAGGGGACAGACACTCCAGAAAGAGGGTAGCCTTTGTCCTTTCATTGTGCCATGTCCTCTCCCCTCTACGCCTTTGCACCTGCAGGGCCGTCTGAGTGGCCAGGCAGGTTGGGGACCCCTGCATACTGTCCCAGGGGCTCTAGGCCGCTGGGCTGCCGGGCAAGAGGCCAGGTACTCATGTGCTGCCCTTGCTGGGCCGTGAGCTCCTTGCAGACAAACACCTTGCTGTCATTCACCTCATCCTGACAATGATTACCACCGTGCTGGTCCCAGAGTTCAGTACATGAAGCGATGCAACGACTGCACCCATTTAACAGCGGAGGGACAGTCGCGTGCTAGGTAGCCTGCCCCGTGTCACCCAGCTAGTGAAGCTGAGAATGACACTTAGCCCAGTGCTGTCCGGTGACGACTAACAATTCCAGTGTTCGAATGATGTGCCCAACACAATTGCAAGCACTTAAAGTGTCCTAACTTGTTTCCTTGGCACAACAACCCTGAGGTAGGGATCGTTATTGCCCCGTCTCCCAGATGAGAAGACTGAGGCAGAGAGAGGTTCCATTTTTTTTGCCTACGGTCACATAGACAGTAAGTGATGGAGACAGGATTCAAACCCAGTGGGGCTGGCTCCCAAGACCGTGCTCTTTTCCAGGACGTTCTCTGGCTCTCTCATGTTGCTAGCATCCCTCAGGTGGTGGGGAGAGCTGGGGGTCAGGCTTCTGGGTCACAGGCAAGAGGGGGCAGAGTGAAGGGCTGGGAAGGGGGACCCTGGGATGGGACAGAGCTCCCACCCCACCATCAGCACAGGGCAACCTTCTCTCTCAGGTGGTCCTGCCTGGGCTCTATGAAAGTACAGGGTTGGAGCCAGAGGGGGTGTGGGGAAAATCTTCCTTTCTACCCAGCCCAAGCCCAGTTCTAGACTCTTCTTTTCTTTGAGGTTTTCAGGAACCAGAGTGCTGGAGGACATGGCAAAGGGCAGATCCCCACTCTGCCTGCTTCTCTGGAGATTTTCCTCTTCCTGACTCTCAGCCGCCAGCCCTGCCCGCAGACCACCTCTGCCCAGTGGTGAAATGCCAGGAGCAAAAGGTTGGGGCACCAGGAACCGGTCTCCATACGGCTCTCCCCCTCCCTGGCTGGGGCAGGGGGTGCAGCGGTGAGGAGTGTGGGCTCACTTTCAATGCCAGCTCTGCCACTTGGGCAAGCGGACTTCCTGGAGAGGAGGACCTGGGGCCCATCATGAGCGGGGAGTTCGAGCCACCTGGGTAAAGATGGAGGGACAGGTACGAGGCTGCTGAGTCCCGTGAGAGGGAGGCAGGAGCAGGTCTGGAAAGGCCAGGGCATCTGACCCTGTCCTGTGGGCAGTGGGGGCCCTGTGAAGTTCTACACGGGGGGGGGGGATTGTGTCCAATCCCCACAAATTCTGCCGTGTGACTTTGAACAAGTGTCTCCTCCTTTCCTCTATCAAAGGAGTAGCTGGCCTGTGCAGTCCTCAGGTCCCTCTGAGTCCCCATGGTGGGTTAGGAAGCAGCGCCCGACATGGGCTCAGCAGAACCACCAGTCACCTCGGAGTGATCTCATTGGAAAACCCTGGTCCCCAAATTGCTCCCAAGGCAAGTGCCACAGGACAAGAGATTCCTCCATGTGCTAAGATGGTGGGACCTCCCCTTGACCTGCCTCCTTCATTCCCAGCCACTCTTGGGCCTTCCTGGTCCTGCGTCCCTCCTGAGGCCCCAGGATTCTTCTCAGGGCAGCAATGGTCTTTGATGAGTCCTTGCTGAGTGCAGGTCAGAGGCACTTAAGGGAAGTGGGCAAACCCGCTGCTGGATATGCTGTTGGCACCAGGTGGAGAGGGGCGGAAGGAGGGGGAAGAGAGAGCAAGCGAGAGGGAGGCAGGAGATGAGAGAATGTTGGGGGTAGCTTTTCTTCTAACTTCATGAGAATATTTATTTGACCCAAATGATTGTTTTCTTCCCTTTCAAAAGTAAGGACTTAGTATTCTGTGGACATGCTTCATGGAAAGTATGAGACAAGCATGCATACAGCACGAAGATAGAGAAACGAGTCAGGATGCATTCGATGTGGAGTGGTTAAGTATGTGTACCTATTATATAGAGGAGCTCTAAACCCTTGAACTTATGCAAGGAACTTAACTTGGCAATGGGGGGCGATTTCAGAAAGGTGGAAAGAAACAGTGCATTTAGGTTTTCTGTCACATTGGCGCCTGAGCCCTTTAAACCTCTGTGAGACCCCAGGGCGTGTAAAGCACTCGCTAAGCCTCCTCCGATTTCACACTTGCCCGGAGGTATCACCTTGTTTTGTCCTTTGAGCAAGAAGTGTTTCTATGGGTTTCTACTGTACATTTCACAGTCATCTTGGAAAAACGCATTTTTAATTTTTGTTATTAATGTTTTATTATGGAAATTACCAAACATATTCAAAGGCAAACAGAACAGTAGAACATGAAGCCATCACCCAGCTCCCCGGGTCTGCTCTCATTTCCTCCCTCTGTTTGCTCCCGTATTGTGTCATTTCTCCCATATGGTAGAAGGTATCTAAGTGTGGAGATGTCTACCAACTCATTTGCGTGCTTCTGGAAACTTCTATGTGGGAGGATGGGGCAGGCCTCGAGGAAGCTGCAGGTGTAGGCTGACGCTATCCTGAACACCAGGCCCCCAGGAAGCGGGGTGACAATGGGAGCCCCTCAGGGACGGCCTGGAGCCCTGGTGTTTCCTCTGCGCATGGAGCTGGGAGTGGGTGGGGAGGCGGTCAAGGCTATTGGATGGAGAAGGCATTTAGCTGGTGACCTCTAGAGTCACAAACCCCTGGGCTGGCAGAGCCGCCACCCAGTGTGTCTCCTGACAGGACAGAGGAGGACACCAAGGCCCAGGAGGAGAACCGTCTTGCTTGAGGCCATGCATTGAATCGTTCAGGGGCCGCGTGAGAACAGGAGGACCTGGCTCTTTTCTGCCTGGTGTCTGTGCAGCATTTATGGAGCCCCTGCTGTATACCCAGAGCTGCCAGGTGCCGTGTGTCTCCTGGGTTTTGCTGAACACTGTGTCGGGGGTTGGGGACACGGATACCCTGAGGAATGTGGGAGGGTCGTGGGTGCAGTGTCTCCAGCTGCTCCACGGGGCCCCTGAGCCCTGCTCCCGAACCCCGGGCACCCCACGGGAGCGCCTGCAGTCCAGCTGAGGGATCTCAGGGGGGTTTTCCCTGGACCAGCAGGCTTGTCAGACTAGCCCCTAGTGAGAAGCCAGCACTGCTCGCTTTCTCTTTCTCATACAAACACATCCTGTGTTGCTTTTTCCTTAAATGCTCTTTTCCCTGCTCTTTCCTCTTTTTTCTTCATCAACCCAGACGCATCTCCCCACCCCTTCCCTCCCCCTTCCCTCCATTCTCATAAATTCTCCCTCTGGGGCTTTTTGCCAAGGGGTTGAATAAACAGGAAGGGAGAGAGGGGATAAATCACTGCGGAGTCTGTAGACAGGCTCTGGGAAGGTTTCTGATCCTGGAGGCAGAGGAAAGGAGCTGGGAGCCTCCGGTGCCTGCAGGGCTGCTGGGAAGGGGCCTGATGAGCAGTGGGGGACAGTGCTGTCTGGGGTCAGCATCAGGCTGCTGATCGGCCCCATCACCCTCAGAGTGGGCCGGGGCTGGGCGTCTGGCTGCTGTGTGACCCTGGGCGAATCTCATCCCCTCTCTGAACCTCATTCTCACCATCTATGAAAGGAGGGGCTGGACTAGATGGCTGGGACAGTCCTTTCAGCCCTGATGCCGTAAGGTTCTGAGGCTCCCTCTTTCACACCACATGGGGGGATCCGCAGGGCTGGGCCTCCTTGCTGGGCTGCCTTGATGGTGGAGGTCATGTCGACCCCCACCTTTCCCTCCCCAGGCGGCCTCAGCCAGAGCTCCCAGCTGCCCCGGGGACATCTTTTGGGGGAATGAGTGTAGGAGGAGGTGGCCCCTGCTGGAGACCCTCCGCTCAGAGCTGGCTCCACCCCACGATCTCCTCTAGCCCTCCAGGTGAACTGCGACACCAAGACCCTAGCCTGGGAACAGAAGTTTAGCGACAGGAGCTGACACATCATCCCTCATTCAAGTGACAGGCTGGGGACATGGGGAAGACGGCCACAATATGTGGATGGTGAGGGAGAGGAAAGAAAGAGAACAGGGAAGGTGAGGTCTGGGAGAAGGCTTAGATGCCGGAGCCTGAAGGGCCCAGTGTGTGCACGCGTGAGTGTGTGTGAGTGTGTGTGTGCACGCGTGAGTGTGTGAGTGTGTGTCCGCACACACATCAGCATGGCAGCATATCTGTCACTGGGTGTACGTACAGTGCGCCTGTCTGTGATTTCATGTTTGTGTGTCCCCGGGGGAGACGGTGTGAGTCTGCGTATGGGCTACGGGGACAGCTCGAGGCCTCGAGAGTACATCTCCCAACGTGGTGAAGACAAGTCCTTGAACCATCGCAGCTCAGTGGGCTCAGTGACCGTGCTGGCCTGGAAGTTGGGAGACCTGGGTTCCAGCCTGGTACCTGCCACAGACTCACCGTGAGGCTTTGGGTAAGCCACTGCCCGTCTCTGGCCTGAGAAGCCTCAGTGGCAAATGACAACAGTAGCTGACTCTGTGACAACCTTCCTGTGTGGCAGGCCCTGTGACGAGCGTGCGACAGGCTAGTTACCTAACCCTCAGAAGTCTGTTCTGCTACTACCTCCATTTTACAGATGTGGAAACTGATGCGCCCAGTCGGTGGAGGAACTGAGATCCCAGCCCAGGCGGTCTGGTTCAGAGCGAGAGCTCGTCCCCGCGACGTGCCCAGTGACCTGCACTGGGGGAGGAGGGTCCAAGTGCATGGAGATGTGACTCAGATTCTCCGAGGTTCTGATGCACTTCTGTAGCCGGTGCCCTCCTGGGTGCTGACAACGGCTGGGCTGTGCCTGCCGTCCCTTGGGTGTTGGGCAGGCCTGGAGTGATCGCGAAGGGTTCTCGGTGTTCCAGCGCGCTGAGACTCGGTGTCCTGAGCAATCAGTGTCACGGGGAAGAATGTGACCTGGATGCAGAGGGAAGAGACCGGGACATTAGAGTTGAATCAGCCTCTCTCTCTCTCTCTCTCTCTCTCTCTCTCTCTCTCTCTCTCTCCCTCCCTCCCTCCCTCCCTGTCCAGCCCACCCCTCTCTCTGTCATCCCCAAAAGCTGATTCACCCTGAGACTCCCAGAGCCATCAGGCACGCTGTCTTCTGGTGGCGGGGCTGCCAGCTGCTACCCAGAACCCAGCTCTGCTCAGTGCTGGAGTCTCCACACCCCAAGAGCTTGAGGGCTGGAGATGAGGTGAGGGTTTCAGTGTTGCTTTTCCAGTTCGGGAACATGTCCTCTTTCTGTCCTCCTCTCCTTTGTCCTTGGCCAGCCTGACTCCAGCCAAAGGAAGGGGAGGTGGAGGAGTCAGGAGGCAGGGGGGCCGGGGAGGAGAAGTCGGGATCAGGACGCCGGAATCGCCTGGCGTTTCCATTTCTGGGCCCGGGCACAGTCATAACAGTGAGCAAACCCGGACCTCATGCTGGTCCCTGGCATCCCCACCCGCCGGCTTCGTGAGGCCAGGGGTGCAGACTGAGGGGTGGGTGACCACTTTCAGGCTGCTGACCCCTGATAGCCAACCCAGTGCCTGGAAGTGTCTGCTGGCTGCTGAATGCCCTGGAGAAGACGGGCTGTTGACCACTGTGCTGGGTGCCGAGGGGAGAGAAGAGGCAGACAGTCCCAACCCGGGAGGAGATGATGGTCTGGAGGTGGTGACAGTCAACAGGCAGAGGGTTGAAACAGAGGGGCCAGGGCAGAGGTGACGCGGGGGAATTCAGGGCCCAGGGGAGGCTGAAGGGGGAAACCCATTCCCCACATGGCAGCTGGAGGGAAGGAGCTTCTTAAAGCAGAAATCAGACTGTGCCACTTCCTGGCTTAAACTTTCTCAGTGGTGCCCCTTAGAATGGAACCCAGGCTCCTTACCCACCCTACAGCCTCGCTCCACCCTCTCAAATACGCTAAGCTGTTTCCCACCCCAGGACCTTTGCCCAGGTCATTTCACTGCCTGGACATCTCCTTGCCTGGCACTGCGCCCTTACTCAGGGCTCTGCCTAAATGTCACCTCCTCCCAAATGCCTTCCTTTACCCAAAGGGGTCATCCTGACATTCTCACCCCATTGTTTCAGCACTTCATTGTTTAATGTATAAAGCTCACACAATTTATCATCAATTCAATCATGTCTATTTAGCTGCTTTTGTCTCTCTCCCACTATATTGTTACCTAAAACAAAGCAGGGGCCTTATGGGTGCTCAATAAATACTTGTCCATAGTCAGCAAACATTCACTGAAAGACCATATGAGGGAGGTAAGGGTTTCCCTGGCTTTGGAAGGTTGCATAGGAACTAAGGAGGTGAAGGAAGGACGTGGTTGCTGTGACAACAGAAAAGCCACCTATCAGTCGCGTAACCCATAAGGGTACTCATTGTTCACTTAGTGAGGTGTCGGGATATAAGTGGCCCTGAGGTTAATTCTGCAGTTTAACAATGTCATTAGGCACCCTAGTTCATTCCATTTTTCTTAGTTCAGGCTTCTGTAACAAAGTACCGTAGACTGAGTGGCTTATAAAGAACAGAAATTTATTGCTTATTGTTCTGGAGGCTGGAAGTCTGAGATGAGGGAGCTAGCCTGGTCGGATTCTGCTGAGAGCCCTCTTGCGTGTGTCAGACTGCCAACTTCTCGCTGTATCTTCACATGGCAGAAAGGGAGTGAGAAATTTCTTGGGTCCCCTTTATAAGGGCACAAATCCCATTCACGAGGGTTCCACCCTCATGACCTAATTATCTCCCGAAGGCTCCGCCTCCTAATACCATCACATTGGGGGTTAGGACTTTAACATATGAAATTTGGGGGACACACACACTCGGTCTATTGCACCATCTTTTACTCTAGCACCCTGAACATGTTGGTGATAGTCCTTAGGCTTGACATCTCGTGTTCACAAGAAGGCTGCCACAGCTCCGGGCATCACATCCTCACACAACAGCCTCCAAAATAGGAAGGGAGGGAAGGGAGCCAAGGAGCCTTCTCATGGGGCTTGCTCTTGCATTAGAGAGGAAAATTTTTACCGTGAAGCATACTTCTACTCACTGCACTCTCCAGACAGTCTTCTTTATATTATCATTTGAACGGGACCACATGCCCACTTAGGACCAATGAGTGGCAAAGGGCACAGGCTGCCATGGTCACCTTAGACCATCTTCCAATCATCTCCTGGGTTGTGCACAACTCAACTTAAGAAGGTTCTGTTAGTAGGGAAGAGGGTAGACAATGCCAGTGTCTTCACTGTCCTGTGGGATCCCCCCACCCAGTGTCCCATGGGGTAGGCAGGGCTACTTTTCCTTGTCCCTAGGGCCCCCGGTTATTTGGAAAGCAAGAGTCAGAGAGGCCAAGAAATGTGCTCAACATCACACAGGAAATTAGAAGTGAATAGAACTTAGCTCCCATCTCTCCTCTTCTTCTCAGAACATGGGGTACACTCGGGGCACCTGTGCTGCCCCCCAGTCACTTCTCATCCTTCAGTGCTGTTGCTTGTTTAATTGGCATCTTTCCCACTAGACTGTAAGCTCCCTAAGTGCAGAGAACTTCAAGCTGCCCAAGGAGTCACCTAAAACAGAGCCTGTTGAGTGAATGAACGGATGAGTCTTACATGTGTATCACAGAGGGCTTCCTGGCAGCAGTTCTGGCAGCAAACACTTAGCATGGAGCCCTGGGGCCCTTACCTGGTGCAGGCTGATAGCACTGATGACAAATTTTACTTATGTAAATCTGCCCCGTGGAAGAGAGCGAGAAAAAATGAGTTACAGCCAGTCCCCGCGATGGGTAAGAAGTTCCTAAGAACAAAGCATCAGCTCTCAGTCAGAGCTATTTAAAAGTGGAATTTGCTGCTTTGTGAGGAGGTTTCCTCTGCTTTCAGAGCCGGAAACGTCTCTTGGGCATGCTCTAGAAGAGATGCGTGCAATGAGGGGTTAGCATCAAAGACCACTTGAAGACTCTCTGCTTTTAAGATGTGTTGGCTTAACAGCGTGTAATGACAGTGTTTACAGAATTCTCACCGCAGCCCTACTTTAATTTTAAAGCAGGGGAAACTGAGAAACAGAGAAGTTAGGTAACTTGCCCAAAGTCACAGAGCTAATCTGTGGTGGAGACAGGATTTGAACAGAGGCATTTATTTAAGCGCCTTAGTCCCTTCCATTAACCACTGAGCCAAACTGCCTCTTAATGTCCCTTAGAGTTCTAAGGCTCTGTGATTCTAAGAATTTTGACTCTAGCACCGCAAGAATGTATCTCTCTGAGATTTTATGACTTGGAGCCGACCCCGGGATGCTAAGATGCTCCGATTCTCTGTGATTCTGAGAGCTGATGATGCTGCCTGTTTTGCAGAGAGCCAGTTTGGTCCTTTTCAGGATCTGTCTTTAAGCTTCGCTTAATTAAGAATTATTGGCTTGTTTTGATTGCTTTGTTACTTTGCATGGGAAAAAAACAACACTCCAAACTCAAACCCTAGCAGCCTCTTGCCCTGTTTCCCTGCCTGCGGCCCCGCCATCCATTCTGGATCTGGCTGCTAGCAGCCTGCCTGGTTTCATAACAGGGATGCAGGGGAGATGCCAGTGACCAGACTACAGCCAGTGCCGCCCCAGGTGGGCTCAGGTACCTCCCTCAAAGCTGCCCAGCCAGGCAGTGAGTGATTGTGCCGGTGGGAGGAGAGAGGCCAGGAGAAGCAGGGACGGATGGCAGATGGTGGGAGTCGCTGGCGCAGAGCAGCAGCCTCTTCCCTGCGTCCATTCGGGAGGCCTGAAGAAAGGAACCACCTGCAGGTTCCTGTTGAGAAGCCTCCTTCACATGCCTCCTCAGCACAGATGGAGGAGAACAGAATAATCCAGAACCTTCTATGTGCCAGCGCTGGGCGAGGTCCTTTACATCTATCGATTATTTTAATTAACCCTCCAGTTTCTTGGGCAGCGGCTCTCAACTCCCCCACACTCCCCCCCATGACAGCCAGGCCCTCCCATCCGCCTTCCAAGGGCATCACCCCCTGGCTCCCGCAACAGGAGTCTCCCCCTCTCTGTAGGATGGCTCCCATGAGCACACACAAGAGATCTAATCTCCCTTAAAGAGAAGAACAGAGACAGAGAGACCTCCTGACCTTATGCTCCCCCCAAAAACTGCCCAGTTTTTCCTCCTGCTTCTTAGCACAACGGCTGACCACTCCGTCCTGACTTCCTTACCTCCTTTGCTCTTCAGCCCGTGCCAATCTGGCTAATGATTTGGGGTCATCAGTGACCTGGAGTCTAGTGGCGCCTGTTGAGACAGCGCCCCACCCAAGATGATGTCCCCTCCATGCTGCAGTGCTTCCCTGCTTTGACGTGGGTGGTGCCCCGTCTGCTGGTTTCCTCCTGCTGCCTCTCCATCCCTCTCCCAGGGCCTCCTCTGGCCCAGCCCGAAGTGTTCCAGCCTGGGCTCCCTTCTCCCCTCCCCTCCCCTGCACCCTCTCCCTTGGTGATTTCATGTCCCCCCTGCCTTTTAATTCCATGTCTAAGCAGACGCTCCCCCATTCCTAGCCCGGCCTAGCCCTCCTGCTTCCAAGGACGTATGCACAGCTGAGCATTTGACAGCTCCGCGTGGACGCCTCACAGGCACCTCCATCTCAGCGTGTGCAGCGCACCTGAACTCCTGCTTCCCCCCAGGCGTCCACGTCGTGGCAGAATCCATGGCTGCACCAACCTGTCTACAGACCCAGCAGTCACAGGCCTCTCACCCAGCAACCTGGGGATATTATCAGAGGATTACTTTTCTCCATCAACGAAGACTTGAAGTGAAACATCATATGGGAGTCCACAAAATCCTTTAAAATTATAAAGCATTCTAAACCTGGAAACTGGGGGAAATACTTCAGTACACTACTCCTAGACTCATTCATTCAGTAACTACTTATTGGTTCAGGTGCCATTGTGGGGGCCAGGAATCAGTTAGTGTACAAACCGGCACAGGCCCTGCCCTCAGAGCTCACGTTCCAGTGCGGAGACGGTAACCATCCCAGTATATGTGTATAAGCTCCTACTAAGCGCCATGTGCTAAGTGCTTTACCCCATAAACCATGTAACCCTCACAACAGCGCCGCGAGTAGGTACCCTGTCTGGCCCATTTTATAAGGAAAGTAAAGCCCAGAGAGATGCAGTAACTTGGCCAAGGCCACACAGCTCATGCTAGATAAAACCCCTTTGTAAACCTGGGCAGTCTGGCTCCAGAGTCCGTTCCTGGCCACAGCTCTCTCAGGATGCAAACCAGGATATAAATAACAGGTGCGATTACAAATTGTGGTAAGTGCTATAGAAGAAAAGCTTGGGGTGCTGACGGAGCAAAGAGAGAAGGCTCAACCTATTCTAAGGGGTGAGGCAGGGCATCTTTGGAGAAATGATATGTCAATGGAGACAGAAAATGAATTGACAGAAACCAGGCAACGAGTTGAGGAAAGGGTATCACAGGTGGAGGAGAGAGTCTGTGCAAAGGCCCTGAGGCAAGAGAGTTCAACACAGGAAGGACATTTAAAGCCAATGTAGCAAAAATAAACTAAGAAACTATGCATGTGGTGGGGGGTGGGGTTCTTTTGGAGACAAGGAGATTTGTGGAAGATGGGCTGGAGCTGGCAGGCACCAGAGTTTAGACTTATCCATCCTGCAGCAGGAAGAGTTCATAGCAGAATGGTCCAGGTGATACACACGTGCCCTCCCTCCCCTGGGAAACACAGGCAGCTGTTGGCAGGATGGGACTTAGGGGCTTGTAGAACCCCAGCTGGCCTGAACGTCTCTTCCTCACACTCTGTCCTTCATCCTGAAAGTCCACCACTGCTGATTCTATCCTTGGGGTTCTGAAAGGGAATTCCTGACTTCCAGTCAGTCTCCCGTGGAAAGACAGACATCCCTGGAAGTGTAAAGCCTGAAGCCTTTGTCAGCTGCTGCTCAATGACCAGCTTCTCCATCAAAAGTGAGGCCCTACTGTGGCCAGGCACCCCGCCAGCCATGGTGGTTCCAGGGACAGGCTTTTTTCTTCTCTAAGGACCCACTGCCTGATGGAGAGCCTGTGCCATGGGACCTCGGCTGTGATTCGGGTGTCGAAGGCCAAGTGGTGTTTCCACACTGGGAGTGACATGCCCCATGTAGAAACATGAAGGTCAGGGAAGGCTTCCCAGCAGAGGTGATATTTGAACTGGAGCCCAGGGCTCACCAGGTGAAGAGGCAGAAATGCATTCCAGGTAGAAGGCACAGTGTGGGGAGGAAAAGGTGCCCTGGGGTCATGGTGAGGAAAAACCGGAGGGCAAGGTGGGAATGCGTTCCTCAGAGACCCTGAGCAGGCGTGGGTCTGGGGGGGGGGGGGCTTCTGAACCCAGGAGAGGACTAGGGTCATCATCCCCATTTAACAGATGGAGAAACTGAGCCTCAGAGGTTAGTTCATTTTCCCAAGGGCACTCTGAGTGGCAGAGCTGGGGTTCAAACTCCCTGACTGCAGAAGTAAAACTCAGAACATCTGAGCTACATTGCTCCCCAAGTTATTGCAAATACCTCCGAAGAGCTGGACAGTGAAAGAGCATTAGATTGGGGAATCGGAAGGTTCTAGTACCAGCACAGCCACTCTGCAGGTCTCTGCAGGTCTCTTCCCCTCTCAAAGCCTCACTCCCCTCATCTGCAAACAGACCCTGCCATCTCTCCCTCACAGGCTGCTGTGAGGGGCCAAAGGGATGACAGAAGCAACAAGCCTTTGGAATGGAAACCTTGGCAGCACCTGGGAGGGCTGGCTCCTATACCTGGGTGGGCCGGAGAGGCCCAAGAAGGAGGGCTGAAGGAGCCTGGCTGCAGGGCTCTGAGATGGGTGGCTGGCTGCTGCTCTCCCGCCCTCCCCCTGCCGGGCCAGTGTAATCAGGGCTATCCATCTCCCTCCCTGGGGTGGTGGCAGCCTTCTCAGCAGTGATACCACTGCCAGCTCCTCCATATTTCATCAGCCTGGAGAGAGAGAGGAGCGAGGGAGCAAGACAGGGGGAGATGGAGCCGAAGGGAACCTGCCTATGAACCAAGGCAGCTCCTTCACCCCAGCCAGGCCCCCGACACAGGCTCAGTCAACTGGCTCGGGTCACAGGCCTGGCTGGCACTCCTATTGGAAGCTCCATGGTGTGGGTTGGGCAGATGAGGCAGAGAAGAAATAATGATGACTGTGATGCTGGTGGTGATGGTGGTGAGGGGGATGATGGTGGTGATGGTGATGGTGGTGGTGATGCTGGTGGTGATGATGGTGACAGTGGTGATGGTGGTGGTGATGGTGGTGAGGGGGATGATGGTGATGATGGTGACAATGATGGTGGTGATGATTTGTTATCCTTTTGGAGCCCTTGCTTGTTGCCACGCACTGTGTAAGCACTATGTGTGCTCGGCCTCATCTAATCCTCTCAACTAACCCACGAGGTAGGGCTTAGCTCAGGCCCCTCACTTTATAGATGAGGAGCCTGAGGCCCAGGGTGCTAAGTAGCCTGCGTGAGGTTCAGCTCAGACGTGGTGAAGCTGCGGTTCGACTCCCAGTCACGCGGGCTCCAGCATCCTCACTCCAACCCTAACCATCGATGCTTCCCAGTGTGGGTTCAGAATCAAGGGACTTGGGTTCGAGGGTCCACCACTTGTCAGCCGGGCAATCTTGAGCTATGCCTTCACCCTCTGAGCCTCAGTTTCCTCATCTGTAAAATAACTGCCTCGTGGGGCTCCTGTGGCTCAGAGCCAGCCCCCGAAAAATCCTTCAAGTCTTTGCTGAAATGTCACCTTCTCAGCAAGGTTTAGCCTGACCGCTGATTTAAAATTGTAGCAGCCCCCCTTCCTCTTGCCGCGTTGCTTTGCCCTGTCTTCCTTATTACATATCACCTCCTCTTCTATTCCGTTTATTGACAGTCTGCAGCTCGCATGCCAGCACTGGCAGACGGACCCCTGCTCATCTCTAGACCAGTGCCAGGCTGAGCAGTTAGCACGTGTTGTCTGAGGGAATGAACACCTGGATAGGCCAGCTCTTCGACCCTTAGCAGCCTCAGGAGGCAGGACGCCCAGGGGATGAGATTTAGGTGGCAGTGCTGGGATGGGCTGGAGAGGCTGGGAGGGAGGTATTTACAGAGAGAGAAGAAAACATACTGGATTCTGGGTCAAGAAGATGGGCAGAGGTGAAGCGGGGCACACGGAGGGACATTGGCCTCTCCAGGGTTGGGGGTTGCCATTTCAGGTTTGTTTCAGGTTTGAGGGGAGTCACTTCCCCTCCCTTCAGCTGCAGATGGTCCATCCACCTGGATCGGCTGGTCCAGAGCTTGTCCCTCCCCCTCCTGCGCACGCCCAGTCCCCTCGTCTCCCTGGGCTCCAGGGCTGCCCAGACAGGGCTCTTGCTGTCCCCACCCCGTGGGCTTTCCCAGGGCTCATGCCCATCCCTGCCCGGAGTCCGGCACCCACACTCTCAGTAACTGTGTGGATTTAGGGAAAGTCATTCCAACCCTGAGTCAGAAATGTCACAACTTCATGGGCTCTTGGAGATTCTGATCCTCTGAGGAGGGAATGAGCTCAGAAAGGAAAAGTGACCAGTCAAGTCAAACAGCGAGGTCAGCCAAATTGCGTGTCCCAGACTCACACCTCACCTGCTCCCCTGCTCCACGCCCAGCTCCCATCCTTTGTAAATAAAGCCTGCCTTTTAAATGAGAGCACCAGGCGCCCCCACCCTGGTCCCCAGCCCCTCAACCTTCCCTGCCCCATGCGTGCTCCCTGCCCTATGCGTGCTCCCTGCCCCATGCGTGCTCCACCCCAGGAATGCTCCCTGCCCCAGGTATGCTTTCTTTTCTAACCACTGCTCACTCTGCCCTTGGGCCTTTGAATGTGTGATTCCTCTGCCTGGGATGCCTGCTCTGCTCTAGGGTTGTCACCCCGTCCTCAGGACTCAGCATGAGCCCACCTCCTTCCTGAGGCTTTTGTGTCCGCCCTGTGGTTGAGTAGCCAGCTTGGACTCACAGGGCACCACATACTGTGTGTTCAGGTCTCTGAGTTTTAAGGGACGTGGACTAGTGTGGAAGGAGCAGGGCAACGGCGTGCTTATATTTTCCTGTTCCTCCAAAGCCCTGTGACCTTGGAGCAGTTACTCGACTCCTCTGAGCCTCAATTTGTCCTCACCTAGAAGGTGAAGCCAGTGGAGGAGCCTTTCCTCAGCTAATTCCTGGGGCCGATGGGGAGGGGTGGGTGAATGCCAAAAGACGTGCACAGGCGAGGGTTACACTCCTCCTGGGGGGTCCGGAGCTGTGGTGGCCCCGCTGGGGCTCCAGCAGAACAACAGCCCCTTTGGGTGGGACCCATGTTCTCCATCGTCTTGGGCCCTGGGCCTGGACTGGGTGCCCGGGAGGACCCAGTGTGTGTGGGAGCACTCACCTCGTGGTATGGGGACCGCCTGTCACTGTCTGTCCCCCATAGCTACCCCCTCCTCAAGGACAGCAATCAGGTTTGCTTCAGCTTCCTCTCCCCAGCGCCCAGCACAGGGCCTGGCGCGAAGTCGGTGCTCCTAGAACTAAAGAGCAGATGTGTTTGACTCCCGGAGCGGCTCCAGCCCAGGACAATCTCATCAAGCACCGTCATTGATCTTACAGATCTCATCAAGCACCGTCATTGTGCAGATGGGGAAACCAAGGCCCAGAGAGGGGGAAGCACATGCTGAGCTCTGGTGCTGGCACCTCCTTTAGGGACACAGAGACCTATCCTGGATCCAGGTCTTCCACTTTGGCAGTAGGATCTTGGTTGAGTCATTTGTCTCCCTGAACCTCCGTGTCCTCATCAGTAAATGGGGTGTCGTGGGGGCAAAGTGAGAGTGCGTCTATGAAAGCATATGTATGTAACCTCACATGTGTTAGGTCTCCAAGAAACGTGTGTTCTTTTCTCTCGCCACTACCGTGCAGGTCTGGGGAGTGTTGGGAGGGGTGGAGAATCGGGTCACCTGTTCTCCCCTCTGCTTACTTTCCACCCGCTTTGATGAGGAGGAGCTGGCTGGTTTCCCCTCTCAGCTGGCCCAGCCCAGTCAGCCAATACCTAATTCCACCCCACGCACCTTATCTGTGGAGAGGAGCTACTGGATCTTCCCAGGAGCTTCTAATCAATGCCGCTGCAGGCATTTTCTGCCAAGATCTGGATCTGGTTTCCGCACCTTCTCCATTACGCTGGCACCAGTACCACCTCTCAAGTCGCTTCCAGCTCAGAAACTCTGCTCATCAAAGATCAGGCCACTTCCCTCCCCAATCCCCAGACAAATGGTTCCCTTCCTCCTTCCCAGAGAGGCTGCCCCTCCCCACTCCAGGCATCCTTGGGAGAAGGAAGGGATGCATTCTAGGGACCAGAGCTAGACCAGTCAGTCCTAGATGACAGTGCCCCAGCAGTGGATGCCATCTTACATGGGAGCAGCAATGTGCTGGGTGGGGGGAGGCACTTGACTGCCAGACAGAGCTGGGCTCTGCCCCTAGCTCTGCCTCTCACCGGCTGCAGACGGTCACTCTGCTTCCCCTTGAATGGGGCCCAGAATCTCTACTTTGCGTTTTTATAGATGACCTTCCTCAGTTGGGCTCCTCTCACCGTGTATTTGGCACTGCAGCCTCCTTTGAGGAACCCCGTTCTCCTGGCCCTGCTGGTCCTACCCTTTCACATGCCTTTTCTATCCTGTCCTGAAGCTCTGCAGGGTCAGACTGTATGCCGTAGTTTCTAGCATGGCTTCCCTCGTTGTGCTTGTATCAACTCATTAACTTCTCATGGTAGCTATCTGGGGACCGTATTACCATCACCTCCATTTTGCAGATGAAAAAACTGAGGCATGGAGATGTTAAATAGCTCACTCAAGGTCACACAATTAGAGGGAGAGCTGGGATTCAAATCCACTGCCCCTTCCTGCCTGTCTGCCCACCTCTCCATCCATCTCTTTTATCGCCTGCCTTTGCCTGCCTCCCTCCATCGAGCCATGGACCCATCCACCCATCCGCCCACCCAGTCATCAGCCATCCCACCTCCGTCCGTGCTTCCCCTGCTGACCACTGTGCTGCCACCAGATTTCTGCACTGAGCACGGTGGCCATAGTCCTGCTCTCACACATCACAGTCTGGTTGGCAAGATTGACAGGCATACAGGTGATAAGAACCCATTGCAATGAGTGTTGTGAAGGGGCTCACGCTCTGTGGGAGCACAGTGGAGGCACCTGGCCCAGGCTGGGTGTCTGCAGAGGGTAATCCCTGTTTTGAGTCCCGAAGGGAGGGGTGCCAAGAGAGGAAGGGCGTCCTGCAAAGAGAACAGCAAATGCAAAGGCTCGGCCTCCTGGGAGACTGTGTTTCCCAAGGGAAGCTACAAGTCCTCCCTTATGGCTGAAGTTAGGATTCCAGAGGCCAAAGATGAGGCTGGGGAGGGGGCCCAGGCCAGGTGGTGCAGGGCTGTGAAATCAGGCCAGCGTGTGTATGTGGTGATGGCAGCCACTGACGGGTCTACGTGGGGGAGTGGTGCAGCCACGGGGCATTGATGGGTCCCAGAGCACTCTGGCCAGGGCAGGGAAAAGAAGGGGAGAGCCAGAGGCAGACAGAGAGGGGAGCGTGCTGGTGCAGTCGTCCCGCCCCCAGCATAATGAGACCTAACCAAGATGGTGGCCAATGAGTTGGAGAGAAGTGGGTGGATTAGAGGCCTGTGCAGGAGGTAGCCTCGATGGACTTAGTGATGGCAGGGATGTCACCCTCTAGAGGTGACTCTCACCTCTGCTGGAGCTTCCTCAGGGGCCACCTTCATTCTCTTATAGCCCCAGCTTTTGCGTAGGCTACTTGTCATGCCTGGGAGGCCCCTACTTGAAGGTTATGTGAAAAGTTTTAGCTCAAGAGCCACTGCCAGCTTACAAGCAGGACTGTGGCATGGTCGGACGGGGGTGTTAGAAACACTCTGGCCTCAGGGGAGACTCAATGGTGGGAATGGTCAGGGTTGGGTGGGTGGGGGGGTTGTGAAACGATGGGTGTCAGATCTCAACAGAGCCATCCCTTTTTCTGAGCATCCTTCGCAGACCCACTCACCCCCAAATTAATCCCGGTCTCTCCCTTAGAGCCAATCGTCTCACTCTAGACTTTTCCTCAAGTTGCAGTTTCATATTACATGCATGATTATTTAATTAATGTATATACCTCACTCTAAACTATGTGCATCTGTATGCCTCACTCGAAACTATATGCATGGATATAGAGACATTATCTCTCTGTTGTCATTATGTTCCCAGCATCTAGCATAGGCCCTGGCACATACTAGGTGTTCAATAAATGTTGAGCAAATTGAATGAATGAATGAATGAATGAATTAATTAATTAATTATCATGGCTGGAGTTTGGGTAGCATGTTGAATCACTGGATACAAGGTTAACCAGGAAGGAGTTGCCAATTTGTAGAGTTTGGAGGCCAAGTTGAGCACGTGAGAACCCAACTCCAACCTCCCAACATTGACTTTGAGGAATATCCACAGAAAAATGATTTTTAGGAATTCTAAAATACAAAATGGGCTGAAAAAGACCGTCAGGCATCCAGGAGGAAAGCTGGCAGGGCTCAGGGGCTGCCCATTTTTTGAAATTACTCATCGGGTGCCAACATTCTCCACTGGCACAGGGATTCGAGCCCCAGCCCCGGATGTTTTGTGCACAGGGCCTGGATCTGAACCATGTACTAAATAAAAGCTGGAACAAAACGTACCACTTTTCCAGCCCTGAATGTATCTCAGAGTTGACAATAATATGTATGTTTTTTTATTTTTACTCCACTCCAAAGTGAACAAGCTTTTTCTCTTGAACACCCGGTGAACCAGTAGAAACAAGAAGCCTGATGTCATGGAAAGAGCGTGGCTCCAGACCCGGTCTTGACTCTGCGTACAGTTTCCCCACCGGCCGGCTCTGCGAGCGCTGCTAGTCCCTTTGCTCTGCACAGCTCGGTTTTCTCAGCAGTAAAACGAGGTGACTCGGTTTTCCAACTCACAGGTGTGGTGGGGAGACTGGATGGGAAAATGCATTGAAAACTGGATGGTATTGGAGAAATAGGAAGTAGGGCTTAATTAGTCAAACTGACAGACCTTTCAAAAGCTAGGGAACTGAAGCATCCCTGCTGTATCTTTCCAACCTTTGTGGGTACGTGTGACTACATTACTGTTTCTGTTTTGCTAGGCCTTCATTCTCTGTATTTCCCAAATCACAGAAAGAATCTGGTGGGCTCAGCTCATCTTTTTGCTGCAGGCCACATCATAAGCCCTTGGGCAATGGGCTGACTGCTTATGTGTGGGTACCCACCCCTCCTCCAATCAGCTGCTGTTCAGGGCTCACGTGACACGTAGGCAGCCAGGCTTTCTAATTGTCCTGGGTGGGTGTTATGACTGTGCCCACTTAGAGATGAGGGGGAGTCTTAGGCACAGAGAGGTAACTTAACCAATGACATCAAGCTAGTAAAATGCAGAATCATGATTCAAACCCTGGGCTTGAAATATTGTTTAGTTCTATCATCTTGTTTATCTCTATATCGCCCAAACATAGCAGACTGCCTGGCACATAAATAAGCACTCTGTATGTGTTTGCCAAGGGAGACTTTAGGAATAATCACACTTATTTTACAAGCTTATTATGAGAATGAAATAAGTTAGTATTAGTGAAAGCATCTGGCACAGACCCTGGGATTGAGCACGGTGGTGAATAAATATTGGCTTAATTCATTCATTCATCGTCTTGTGGCCTGAGGCCACTGCTCTTGGCAAATATGGGACGAAGACAAACCCCGACGTGCCTCCTTTGGCCCCGCATTCTGCAGACTGCCTCAGCTTTGGACACCTGGTGCTCTTTCTGTCCCTCTTTTCCCTCTGCTCATCCTGAGCACCTGCAAAACCTATTTGCGAGGGGAGTTCATGGTCAAGGTGAGCTCTTCTCTGACCAGCCTCCCAGGCTCGTCCCTCCCTCCTCTCCGAGGTGACCTTCCCTGGCCCCCACCAACTCTCACGGTGATCGGCCTTTTGTATCTGATTTCTTTCACTTAATGTGCAGTGTTTGAGACTCATCCATGTTGTCACATGTATCTGTACTGTTCCTGTTGGCTGCTGAGTCATATTCTATTGTGTGGAAGTGCCACTCTTTATTTATCTATTTACCAATTGATGGATGTCTGGGTTGTTTCCAGTTTGGGGTTGTTATGAATAAAGCTGCTATGAACACTCATATAAAAGTCTCTGAGTGGCTATATATTGTCATTTCTCTTGTGTAAATAACTGAGAATGTAATTGTTGGGCCAGATGGTAGGTGTATATTTAACTTTATAACAAACTTCCAACCTGGAACTGCTTTTCGGTCATCATGTGACTCACAGCTGTATAAAAGTTGCTTTGTACTTTTGTTGAGTGAATTATAGGTTGCTACATTGTCTCTCCAAAGGGTATTTAACCAGAAGTCAGTGGTTCCATTCAAGAAACACTCTCCCTAAACCTTAAGTCAAAGGATTAGCTTCTCCCTCCATGAGCTGTGTTTCCCAAGAGCTAGCAAGCAGGTAGGAGGGCATCACGCTCAGCCAGGTGAGATGGCAATGGCATGTGGGGTACCAAGGAACCATGTGTTTGCCTGGAACTACAGGTAGATGGGTCCCCTACAATCTCTGCTAACCAGAATTCTGCAAGGGAGTGTGACCAGTGAGGAAAAAGTTCCAGACGGAAGGGGGCTGCCAAAGCCGTCTTGCCGTCAACACTGTCCCTTGCTTTTTAGGCTCAGGTCCCAGGGCTGTCCCTCTTAGACGCCGCTCCTGCCAGCTCTCCAGGGCACAATCTCTCCTATCTCAGTTCTCCTCTTCCATTCAAACAGTGGCAGAATCAGAGCACAAGTGGCCTATAAAGGGAATTCAGTTTTACGTCCTGCCTGTCTTTGACTCCATCCATTTTTCTCCAGGCCAAACTATCAGCTTGTGGCTGGATGACTCACTGACCTGCTGACGTATATGCTCAGCCTGTCAGCTCATCCTCTACACAGCAGCCAAGGGAACTGCTTTATTCATAATGTTTTGTTCTATCATCTGTCTATCTATCTATCTATCTATCTATCTATCTATCTATCTATCTATCTATCTATCTAAATCAAGAAACACATGGCTTAAAATTTAAAAAGTACACAAGCATGTGCTGAGAAAAGTCTCCATCTCTCCTCTTTCTCCAGGCACCCGGCTTTGCTCTCTAGAGAAAGCTAGTATACTATTAGGTTGGTGCAAAAGTAATTGCGGTTGAAAATAATTACAAAAACCACAATTACTTTTGCACCAACCTAATAGTTTCTTAAGCATTCTTTCCGAGGTGTTCTGTGTGTGTATGAATGTGTAGGTGCATACAGTTGACCCTGGAACAAACGTGGGGTTAGGGGTGCCGATCCCCATGCAGTCAAATTTCCAAGTGTAACTTTTGATTCCCCAGCAATTTAACTACTAATAGCCTACTGTTGACCGGAAGCCTTCCTGGTAACATGAATAGTTTATTAACACATATTTTGTATGTTATATGTATGATATGCCGTATTCTTACAATAATGTAAGCTAGAGAAAAAATGTTATTAAGAAAATCATAAGGAAGAGAAAATACATTTATAGTGTTCATTGAAAAAAATCTGCATGTAAGGGGACCCACACAGTTCAAACCTGTGTTGTTTAAGGGTCCACATATTTGTCTCTCTTCCTGCTGTGTCTCACACAGATGGTAGCCCATGAGAAACACTGTTTTGCCCTGGCCTTGCTCGGTTAACATATCTTGGAGGCTGTACCTTCTCTGTATAGGAAGAGTCACCCCCCACCCCGACCTTTTGAAAATAGCCGTAGGTTTTCCGTTGTATGGGGGTACCATAATTTATTTACTTGGTCCCTTGTTGATGGACACTTAGGTTTCCTCCAATCTTTTGAGAGATTTTTTTTTGAAACACAACAGTGATCGTGTTATTTCCTTGTCGGTAGCCATTTAGTAGCTCCCCATTTATTTCTCTGAGGATAAAATACCAAGTCTATAACGTGGTCCCAGGGTCAGGCCTGGTGTGTGCCCCACTCCCGCTTGGGGATCTCTCCTTCCCACTCAGAGTTCAAACCCCCAGGCCTTCCTTCAGTTTCTCTAGCATGCCATGCGTTTGTACACGCTGGTCCCTTTGCCTGGAATGTTCCCCCACTTTGCCTACGTAACCCCCTCATCCTTCAGACCTAGGGGAAGCCTCTCATGATCCCCACTCCTGGCCAGGTCTGGTGGCCATAGCATGCTGTGATTCTGCTTCAACTCTCTTGCCACCACTTATTCCTATTCTGTTCGTAGTGAGTCAATGTCTGTATCTCCCACTGGACTGCAAGTGCCAGTTCTCCTGTTTTACTCATCGCTGTATCCCCAGTGTCCAGCACAGGTCTGCGGAACATGAAGACAGTAGCTACCATTGACTGAGCCCGCACTTTGTGCCAGGCACTGCTGTCAGCACTTTACATCTAGTGATTCTTTAACCAGCATGGAAACCTATGAGGTATAGATTCGAGGATCGACTCCATTTTACAAAGAAACTGAGGCACAGATTGGTGAAGCAAGTCACCTAAGATCATGCCAGCCCTGACACTACATGCCTCCCTGCCTGCCTCTGCCTCTGCAGGAGTTCAATGAGTATTTGTTGAATGAGTGATTCACGAATGAGAGAACCAACAGCCAAACAAACACCCATTTTACAGCTAGGAAAGCTGATGCCCCTCTAGAGTAGAGCAACTGACCAGGTCATTCAGTGAGGCAGAGGTGGAACAGGGGGCAGTGCATGTGCCTGACTGGGAGGCTGGGTTCTCCCTGCTGCCCTACTGGCCTCCCACCCACCGGCCTGTCTAGCCCCGCTCAGTCCAGACCTCACAATTGCCTCCTTCCTCCCCGTGGCTCCTCACACTCTCCCTAGGACTTTCCAAAGCTTGCACCTGGGTGCCTCTTCCCAAAGCACCAGCAGGCAGCTCCTGACTCCCCTGCTCCTCCACTCCTGCTCTGACACCCTCCAGCACCAGCCCACGCAGCCAGGGCTGCAGGCACAGCCCAGGAATCAAGCCACTTCTCCATTCCCTCCACTTTTTTAGTTCTTCAAATTATTCCTGTCCTTTCTTCAAACACCCAGGTCTCTGTGTGATCCTGGGAGTTCCCTCCTTGGATTTATTCTACCAAAGAAGCTCGGTCTGTGTTTAAGAACAAATGTCTCTTAGCAACATCTTGTAGCTCATCTCTTCGTAGAAGGTATTTCTCTAACGCTCATAGGTCTATTTTTATAGACTCCTTCCTTCTCAGGATTGCAAGAATAATATTCCTGCTTTATATTGGTGCAGTGCGTTTTTGTTCAGCGATCCTCACTGTAACCATAAGTGGTGGGAATGAAATATCCCCATTTTACAGATGGGTAACTGCAGAGAGAACCCTGGCCGCTTGGCACTGTAGTGTGTCCAGCCTCAGGGGTGAATCCTGATTGGTCTAAACGGAGCCTGACGATCTCATTCCCCTTTGCCAGTGATTGGTGTAGAAGCGGGCATGTGACCCAGTTCTGACCAATGAGATGTAAGGAGAGTTTTTGCTTAGTGAAACTCTGGGTAGAGGGGCCTTACCCAGGGAGAAGGCACCCATTTTTTTTTTTTTTTTTGCTAGCTCCTTTTAGCTTTGGATACAATTTATAAAGATTTGATACCCGGAGCTATAGCAACCATTTTGTGACATGAGGCAATACACTTGAGGATAAAAAGTCAAAATGGTCAGAATGGTAGAGTGGAGAGAGCCTGGATCCTTTGTGACGTTGCTGAGCCAGCAGCCCAACCCTGGGACGACTTCCTTCCTCCAGTCCTACTACGTAAACACTGGTCCTTACAGTTGAGCGGCCACTGATCTGGTTTTCTGTAACTTGAAGCTGAAAGCATTCTTTATTGGTAAGAGTGAGGATGCCCTTATTGACTCCTCAGAAATACCCTTGCGTCCTTAGGAAGTGCAGACACTAGGTACAGGGGTGACAGTGCTGGCCTGGGCCTGGGAGTAAGGGCGCTAATGAGCGGTGTGGCCCCGAGCAAAGTCACCTGCCGTCTCACTACTCTTTTGTTTTCTCCTCAGTTAAAGGAAGGGTTGCATTACATCAGGGGCATCTCCTAGCAATGACTCACAGGGCCCCAGAGCCACACAGGACCCCCTGAGCTTCTGTTGGTGACAGTGATGAGTGGAGAAGGTGCACATTCAGCTCATAGAGAGTATTTGGAGGTGACTCAGTGAGGAATCAGATGGCCTCAGAGTCTTTATTTGTTCCTCTTCCCCATTTGTCAGCAATCCTTCATCGTGCCCCAGTTTCAGAGTGTATTTTTAGTGGAAATAAACTTGGACAGCTCAGGATGACACAATTCCTTCAGGAGTTTCAGCATCGCCTGCTGCTAGAGCCAAGCTGGTGAGCAGAGCAGGTTCAGGTGGTGAGGCCCCTTGGCCCAGCAGTGCAGGCAGCCAGGCTGACGAGGGAAATCATTTAACTTTGCCTAAAGACAGAAAATCTCCGGTGGCTGCAGCCTGGAGTGAGGTAAGTGCCTTGCAGGTACTCGCCCTTTAGCTGGGAGAACAGAGCTGCTTGTATGGAGGACCCGCTTCCTTCTAAGTTCAGGGCTGGCTCTTGCTTGTGTTCTACTGAGCCCTTGGATAATTTTGGAAAAGCGTGTTTGGGAGCGGGCAACAGGGGGATTTTAAATCCTCTACCTAAGAGAAGGAGGATAATTTAGAGTTTGTAGAGGCCAGAGAGAAGGAAGAGTGTCTTAGACACTGTGGGTGGCCTGCCCAGGCCCCCTTTGCGGGACTGGTTCACTCAGTGTGCCCTCCAGAGGGGGTAGACCACATCTTCCACTGAGAACTGCCCCCACCCAAGGAAGGCTGGGAGCTCATCCTGCCCACCCTCAGCCAATGAATGGCCCATACAGAGGTCTACAAGGCCACGCCCCTTGGCTCAAGGTTAAGACCAATCTGTGGAGCCATTCACACTCCAGAGCTCCTGTAGGATCCGGCTGAGGCTAAGCTGCCGTCCCCCAAACCCCCATCTCTGCTTCCCCCACTACTCCCACTCCTTTACCAGTTCCTCCTGAGAGCACACACTCGTAGGCCATTTGCACAACAATCCTTACTTCAGATGCTTCTTCTTACAAAACCAGACCTGTGACCATGGGAATGAGAAGGAGAGATGGGCCGCTGGGCTGCCCCTTCAGATGGGACATAATGACCAAAGTCCAAAGCCTTTGAAGCACATGAATATTTAATGTCCTATTTGAATTGCCACTTATTAGATGGGCAAGTGTTTTCATCTCTTGCTGTGACGTAACCTCTTAGCTCCTCCCCTCCAATCTTAAATACAATTGCTTATACACAGAAATGCCTTGTAGGTATGGATGTGTGTGTGTGAACATAGGGTGTAAATCTGGTTGGATGCCCCAATTAGATTAACCCAAGACAGAGAACATGCAGGACAGTGAGACAATCCATAAACGGAGTTAGCTCAGCAGAAACATGAGCTAGAGGTGGCCCTGAGAATGCAAATCCTTTGGGAATTAGCATAAATGCTGGGGAGGGCTGGGGACTTCCTTGGGGAAAGAATGGGGATTAGAATCATTCTTATCTAGATCTTAAAGAGCAGAAAGACCCCAGTTGGGGTGGAGGACACTACCAGTCACACACACACACACACACACACACACACACACACACACACACGACACCCATTCTCTTTCTTCCTCAGTAATAGAGCACAGTTTTATGCTAAACAGCGATGTACCCAGTTCAAATGATACAGTTCCCGGAACAGTTGGGGTGGCCAATGAGACATAAATACAAGCTTCCGAGTGGAACTGCTCAGAACACTCCGTAAGAAGAACACAGCATGGGTGGGCCCTTTGGGTCATTTTCTTTCCTCTGCATTCCTGCCTGGAACACAGATGTGATGTTTGGAGCTCCAGCAGCCATCTGGAGGATGGAGGGAGAGGTGAGGGTGGCAGAGCGGAACGATCCAAGGATCCCGAGGCTCTGAAGCCCTCCTGGCAGTGCCGTGCCTGCCTCTCGTGGTTCTCACTGCTGAAGTGGGAACTCCAGTGCTTGTAGCTGTGCCCGGCTCCTGAAGAATGCAGGCTGGCATTAGCAGAGCCCTGCCAGGTGCTCCATTTCCCCAGGATTATCATTTTGCTTATTAGCATGTTCTCCATGGAAACGACTTTGGGAACAGCTTAGTGAAGGGGAAAGACCGTGGGCCGTGGAGTCAGCCTGAGCTGGGTCTCAGGTCTCCTGCTTCCCATCCAAGGACTTCTGACAATTTAGTCTCCAAGAGGATCCTTCATCCTCTGTGACCTGGGTCACACAGTTCTCACATGTCCTCAGATGACTTCTCATTAAATGTAAGTTTGCTGCAGGGATTACAGAGGATGCATGTGCACAAGGCACCTATCGTAGGGTTTGGCACAGAGTAGGTGCTCCAAAGATGTTAGGGACCTTAACTCCGCACGGTCTCCCATCTCTCCACCTTGATGATGTTTGAATGGAACAGACTGAGACTGCTGACTGAACAAGAAGTGTCCAGACCATTGTGATGGGGACTTGGGGCTGGGAATTGGGTTAAGCTGACTGGTCTCTAAGACCCTTTTGGTTCGAACGTGATGAGCACCAGACCTGTGGGGGAGGAGTGTGGGAAAGAAGGTGGGAGGCTGATTTTCCTCTTTATAAACACAGCTTCTTGCTCCCTTGTTCCATGGCCGACGTTGACGGAGCCGTGATAACTGGACGATGCTCCCTCTTCCTTCCAGATGGCTGGACCACAAACACATACCGCTCAGCTGGAGGCCCCCTGAGTGTGCTGATGTAGAATGGGGAGTTACACTTCTCCAGGGTCCAGAACAGCGAGTCCCAAAGGTTGGAACTGCCCCTTTGGCTTTAGTCCACGTTAGCCAAGGCTCCCGTGGGCGCCACGTTTTCCTCCATCGTGAATTAGTAACAGCAGGGCGGGACCATGGCAAATCCTTAATCACAATCACAGGAAAGGAGACTTACATAGTGCTCGGCTCAGTTCTTGATACTTTATAAATCTGAACTCATTTAATCCATACAACAGCCCGATTAAAAAAAAGCTTGCTGCCACTGTCCCATTGGGTTAATCAACCAAGACAGAGGGACAAGTGACATGCCCAAGGTCACGCAACTCCATGTGCTGCCGTGGCTCCCCAGTCGTAGCTCCCAGCCTCCGGAAGGGGGTGCTGTGGACAGGACCACATCCAGCCCCCTCAATTTATGCGTGGGGAGACCGGGCTGAATGAACGTCCCTCCTTCATCACGAAGCTGCAACTTGCTCAGTAATCAACTCAGCAAAAGGTCAGACCTGGAAATGATCAGATAACCCTTGACATGTCCTTCAGCATCATTACACGGCAGCAGCCCCACAGATTCTCTCTGATCGGGTCGCTCAACCTGTTTTTCCTCCAATGCTGGCTCTGATGCCCGTCTCCTCCTCGCATCTGGCCAGATGTTAGGGTCCAGGTAGAATGAAAAACGTGGATGTCGAAACACTGGATTTCCACTCCAGGAGGGATGTGCAGGAACGGAGGCAGCTGGAGAGCAGGGCCCAGGGGTGCACTCACTGGAGGAGGGACATGGGACAGGCCAGAGCGTTGCCGCGTGGGTCTTTCCTGCAGTTGCAGGACCTTTAGGACAGCTGCTCCCCAATTAAATGCCAGTAGTACCTCCACGGCACAACAAAATTGTCCTCACATATTTCTGAGTGTGCCCTGGGCGTGGAGGCGAGAACAGAGGGCTGGTGAACTGAACTTACTGCTCGTTGAATGACATGGGGTGGAATTGCCATCCGTTCTCTCGCTCTCCCTCCTCCCCCCACCCCCACAGGGTAAGCTCCATAACTCCCTCCAGCGTGGGGATGCCTGCTGTCACCCACACAAATAGTCAAAAGGAACGTTTATTTCCCTTTCCCAAGGACAAATTTGTACTTATTGTTTCTGTAGTTTTTATAATAGTTTGATTTTTTTTAAATTCTCCTGACCTCAGAACAACTGTTCAGAAGTTTGAAGAAAACACGAGCTGACTTTGCACAATGCCACACACATCCAGTTTTGGTCTTTGGTCCAAGCGTTATTTATGACACTGAAAAGCATTTCTTCCCCAGCACTGGGGATGGGAATCAACAACCTGAAGTGTGTGGTCTACATGGGATGCTTGGTTCGGGGGTGGGGGGGTCCTTATTGCAGAGCAGGTCTCAAAAATGAGTGAGACTCAGACTCACGCAGAGGCCTGGTTAAAATGCAGATGGCTGGGCCACCTGCAGTTTCTGATGCAGAGGTCTCAGGTGGGGCCTGGGTGTGTCCCGAACTTCTGCATAATGCTGCTGCTGCTGTCTGGGGACCACGTCGTCCTTCCATAACTGCACCGTCCTAACTACAGAATCTCTTTCTCGCCGATATTTTAACAACCAGGTACGTAACACATGTGTTCCTTTCAACACGTGGCTCATGCATTTGTTTGAAAAATAGTTATGGAGCGGCTACTATGTGCCAAGATCTCAGCACCAGGGACTCCGCAGAAAACAAAGCCCTTGTCATCAGCCGAGATGCTAACCTCCTCGTCATGCAAGAGGAAGGCAATGACAGATAACTGACTAAAAATAAAATAAAGTGAGGGGCAGGGACAAATGCTACAGAGAACAATAACACAGGGCAAGGCAGTGACGGGAGATGCTATTTTAGAGACGATGGTCAGTGGAGGGCTTTTTAAATATTTGCAGAGACTCAAAAACAAGATTGTGAGCAGTGCAGATATCTGGGGGGAGAGCATTCCAGGTAGAGGGATCAGCTAGGGCCAAGTCCTGGGAGAGGGACATGTTTGGCACGTTCGGAGACCCGTAAGCACCTGCAGGGCTGGAAAGGAGGGAGCGAGGGCGTGAGAGGAAGGAAAAGAGGGTGGAACGTGGGCCGAGCCCAGTACATGGAAGGGCTTCGAGGGCACAGTGAGGACTGGGGGTTTTAGTTGGAGGAAAAGGGGAGCTGTGTGACATGTCTGATTTCTGTTTTAAAAGAAGGGCTCTGGCTGCTGTAGCAGGACAATAGAATGTAGAGTGCCACGAATGGAGGCAGGAAGACCAGCCAGGGGGCTGCTACTGTCATCCAGGCAAGAAATGATGGTGGCTAGGTGAGGACAGGAGGTGGCGAGGCAATGGACGTGGTGACAAGAGGACAGATTTGCATGGACAGAGCCAGCAGGGTTTGCTGATAACTGGGGCGCGGGAACTGAGAGCCAGCTTGGAGTCAAGGGCTACTCGTCAGTGTTGAGCTTGGGCGGCCAGGTACCTGGTGGTTATTCAGCAGGTTGGGTCCCGGAAGGGCCATCAGGGAAAGAGATGACGAAGACTTGGTGTCCACCCTCCATATCTCAGATCTAGTGAAACGCTCAACACACCTTCATCAAGGGTCTGGGTAATTTGATTCCCCAGAGCAGGGAAGCCCCATGTGGGTCACCTTTTATCAATTTATCTGATTCAAGATCGCTTTCCGGGCTCCACTTATGTAACAGATGTCGCAGAGACGCCGCCTTGGCAGCAAGTACTCAGCTGGTTGGACACCCCGTAAGTTAGAGGTGTCTGGTTTATACACTTGCTAGAATTGGAAAGGACCAAAGAAATTAGTTGAGGAGAATCAAAACAGCATTCCAGACGAAGTCTATGTAGAGCTACTAAAATAACTCAGCATCGATAGAACTAATCACAGCTCTAACCTCACAGGTAGGCTGTGCTCTTAACAGAGTTAAACTCTTCTAGCCGTGGGAAGCCAGAAGTCTTCATTATTCCTCAGGTGCGAGCTGGCAGGAGAGAAGATGGGGAGCTCAGATATTCTTGGCATTTTTTTTCTAGTTGTCAGTTCTTCCTGTGTAATTCAAATGTCAGGTGGAGCCTTCCTACCCCTTGAGAGCTTCAAAAATATTAGTATGAACTTTTCCATTCCATGCCCTGTGGACGTCCAAATAAAAATGTCTGGGAATTTCGGAGGGAAGGTAGGGACTCCTGTTGTCAAAGTCACCTCTGTCTCCAGGCTATTGCTTCCCCTGAAACGGTCTTTGTGTCACACCACACTGATGAGACATGAAGATCGTTTCCTTCCCTGTTTTCTCCTGTGACCTGATTACAAGCCCCCCAGGTGGCCCGGCCTTTGCGTGCAGTTATACTCAGGGCGCACAGTCCGGCAATCAAAGGTAATTAAAAAATGATTCCAATCTTTATTTTTATCTTTCACCTCAAACTGAAGAGTTTCCGATCATATTTCACGGTTTTCCCAGACTCTCTTCTGTGTCTTGCTCGTTCTGATTCACATGTCCGTGGGCTCCTGTACTGTTCACCTCCAAACCTCTCCAACTTCCTCCGACGTCTTCCCCCTTCCCTTCGGTCCCTACAGTCCCTATTTCTTTATTTCTGACCATTCTTCAAATTAATATCACAAAAGGGCTGTAAAATAGAATGTAAAAGACAGAACGTGCATTGGAGGGTGTGTGTGTGTGTGTGTGTGTGTGTGTGTGTGTGTGTGTGTGTGTGTCAGAGGCGAGCTTTATTAGTGATTACTATCCCCATCCCCTCTCCCCAACTGCGCCTACTAAAGTACTAAAGATAACTTTTTTTTGTTTACTTAACGTCTCCTCTTCTGCTGTACTCACACAGAGCAGTCATTGGTGTAGAACCCGTTGCTGAAGACTTGGGGGGAGAAGGGAGCAGGGAGAAAGCAAGGGTTTCTATAACAGAAATACGAACCACCTTAAAATGTACAATAAGCATCTGTGCTCTTACAAGACCTTTCAGCCACCTGCCACGGGAGGTCCGCTCCCCAGGAGCTCACCTCAAGCCATCTAGATGGCTTCTTATCTGTCCACCCGGACCTCCAGTGTCTCTGCTCTGCCCTCCCAGGAGCAAAACCATGAGTTCTAGTCCACATCTTATGCAAAACAGTTCGAAAGGGTGAGCGCTGGAGCCCGTGAGTCTGGGTTTGAGTCTTGCCTCTGCTTCTTAGCTGTGTGATCTTGGAAGAGCTTCCTAACCTCTTGCACCTCAGTTTCTTCAAAACGGAACCAACACTCATCATACCTTCCTGAGGGTTGTTGGGAGGAGTCACTGAGTTAATGGACCTAAAGTGCTTAGGGAATCCCCTGGGGCATAGCAGGGGCTCATGAAGTGGACTGCGCTTTGGCTGTGATGCTGGCTCCCCAGACCCACCACACCTTCAGATGCAGTTAAATTCACAGACAGGGAGACGAGCAGCTGGCCTGGGTTGGCAAGCGGGTTGGCGTAGGGGGCGGGCAAGTGCCAAGAGCAGAACAGAGGACTGTGGGAGATTCCCTGCCAGGCTGAGGTGTTTGGACTTCAGTGTTGTTATTAATAATAATGACGAAGCAAGAAGAACGAAGCATCACCTTTGCACTCGGAGATACCAAGCCCTGCATCACGGAGCCTGGATTCTCTTACTTCTCGCATTTTACAGATGAATAAACTCAAGCTCAGAGAGCAGAGGCCACTCATTGAATTAGTGGCCGGGCCTGGCTGATACTCAGGTCTGCCCAACCCCAAGGGGGCAGCAATGAGAGGGGCATCATCCCTGTGTACCTGGCAGCCTCTGTGTATCGACAGGGTCACTCTTCATGGGCAGTCCTCTCCCAGGATGGCGTGTGTGTGTGTGTGTGTGTGTGTGTGTGTGTGTGTGTGTGACAGTCTTGTTCCCTCTCCCCTCCCCTCTCTTCCTCTCTACAACTCCCTCTGCACAAGGTTGCAAACTGAGGACTCCCTCGGACCATCCTCAGTGCTTGGTGGTCTGTCATCCATGGAGTTGAGTTTAATGGCCTTTGTGGGTCCAAAAGTCCCAGACCCCCTCTTTCCTTGTCCTGATGGGACCTAGCAAGATAGAGATGAGGGTGGAAGGGGGGGGAGGAGAGAACCTTCTCCAATGAGAGAGGGGCTGCACCTCTCCAACCCTGGTTTGGCATTTTATGTGCCGGGAATGAGAAACCCAGCGTTGCTATGGAAACTGCCATCCCCTGCTTCCTTTGTCATTCTCTGTGGGAAGCTCCTGTGTCAGGGGTGGGGGGGGTGTGTGTGTAGGGGGCACTCCTGCTGCACAGGGCATGGGCATGCAGCAGGACTGGCTCTGGGGTGGGGGCTGCAGGGGAGGATGGGAGCTGGGAGAGGGGCTGGGGTGACCCTGCTCCCAGGACGGGCTTCAGGGCTTCTGACTTGAGGGCAGGGTGAAAGGCAGCCATGGCGCGAGCTCAGGTTGCTCCGATGGAACCGTCCTGGCAATGGTCAGTCACACTCCGAAGGCAAAGAACAGGTTGCAAATCGCGGTCAGATGGGCTGATGCAAAGAGCTTGGGTCCTGCAGTTACTGAGCTCAGGCTCAAATACCAGCATAGATAGCCGCTTCCCCAAGCCTCAGTTTCACCAGGTCTAGAAGACGTGCTGAGTGACGGCCACCTCACAGACTGCTTCCATGGGACCTTGACTCTGTGCGCCTGTCCCCTGCCACGTGTCCATAGAGAAGGCAGCCTCCAGTTAAGGAGGATCCTCTCCTCCACCCCCAATCTCACCTGCTCCCTCTCAGGTAGACAGTATGAGCCCCACTCTACAGATGAGGAGACTGAAGCCCCGTCTGGGGGAGGAAGGGGCTCACAGCCCACAGGGAGTCGGGCCAGGGCAGGGCCAGGGACCCATCAGGAGCCTTGAGTGCTTCCTGCTTCCTGCTGCCTGGAGCCGGCCTTAACTGCCAGGCGTGTGATCTGCGGGGCTCCCTCACCCTCAGCCACATGCTAAGCCACGATGCCTCCTGACTCTGTCATCAGGGGACCAGGCCTGTGGCAGAAACAATTCTCTTTTGACTTTTAATATTAAAATAGAATAAAGTGCTGTGCTTTCTCTGTGGTGGGGGAAAAGGATGGGAGTGCGGGGTGGGGGGGGGGAAGAACTCTCCAAGTCCTCACATCACCACCCCCGCCAGCACCCCTCAGCTCTCAGAAAGGAAAGAGTCCCTTGCAGGTGATTTGTTAGCTCTTTCTGGGGCAGAAGAAGGTGGAAAACTAATTTTAACTTGTCAGGGATTTTTTTTTTTTTTTTTTTTTTCAGCTTTCTTGTTTGTCAGACCAAGGGTTAGGATGTCAGGTGCCCCTGAGTGCACTGAGTTGGGGAAGAAATGAAGCAGGGGATAGTTTGGCCTCCACCAGCCAGGTCGTGCAAATCCCAGTGGGGAGGGGTGCCCAGAAGGTCAGCGTCTTGCTGATGTCACCACCTCCCCTCCCCAGAAAAGCTCCTACTCTGCCTCCTCCAAGTCAAGGAAAGTCTCACCCTGATAGGAGGCTGAAGCCAGATGCACGAATTTGTGAAACCTGGATTTGCTGTGTGGCCTTGGGCAGGTCACTTCCCCTCTCTGGGCCTCAGTGGCCACCTCTGTCGCCGGAGGACAATAATTGCTGTCTTGACCACTTCTCAGGGTAGGTGTGGAAGCTTAAAACAGTGCTGGGCTGATTTTTTCAGCTCCAGCATTAAGAGTGACATAGCAACACTGGAGAGGGTCCCACGAGGAGTGATTAGAATGGGGTAGGGACCCCGAGTCTCTCCGATGAAGGGGGAGTCCCAAGAGATCAGGCTCCATTTCGTGCCCAGCCCATTGCCTGACACAGAAGATCATTAATGCACATTTATGAATGATAAATCAATGAGAGTTCCCACTGGGAATGGTGACAAAGGTTAGCCTGGAGAAGAGGTTAATGGGAAATCAGCTAACCGATCTCCACACAGCAGCATGTCTGTGACGAGACATGGGCGAGAGATGGTTAGAAACAGGTCCTGGGGACAGATGAGCAAGAGGACAAATTTCAGTCTATACGAGCGTCATGGGGGTAGGAGTGGGGGAATGCACCTGCGTGAAGCACCGGCGCTGCGTCTGCATGCTCAGTCTCATTCAGTCCTCGCTGGGAGGCTATAAAGGCAGGGTGAGGACCCAGTGTCTGGACCCAGCTGGCCTGGCTTCAAATCTCGGCTCTGGCCATTAACTGGCTGTGTGGTCCTGGCAGAATTACTTCTCATCTCGGAGTCTCAGTTTCTTCATCTGTAAACTGGGGATGTTAATGTTACTTAACTCAGGAGGAACTGTCAAGTTGATGGCGTGGGTACATAGCTCTCTGTTCATGCATCTGTCCCAGAATAGAGCCTGGCAAGTAGTCAGTGTTTAGTAAGTGCTGTGTGAGTGCTGGCCACTATCATTCCACTTGATCATCATTTAATCTTCACGATGATCTTATGAGAGGTGCTGTTCTTATCCCCATTAGCCAGATGGGGAAATTGAGGCTCCTGCAGAGTTAGCGATGTGCCCAAGGTCACCTATTGGAAATGGTGGCACCAGATTTGAGCTCAGCTCTGCCCACTTGGAAGCCTGCAGTCCTAATCACTGGAATGTCCCCATCATCCCTCTAAGGGACACCATGCCCCCATTTCCCAGGCTAGGAGGCAATGGCCCAGAGAACAAGCACATAACTCAAAGTCACAGAGCTGTCTAGAGGCAGAGCTCAGGTTTGACTCTAGAGCCCACAGGCTTGCTATCCGACACACCACACCTTCTACCCATGGGTGCCGTCTGAGGCTGGAATGGGCTGCCTTGGGAGGAGTGAGGTGCTGCCTGGCGCCGGCCACAGGCCAGCCCAGGTGGGAAGGGCCCTTCAGGACGGCATAGGGGGACCTTTCTGCTCTCCTGTAGCCTGAGGTGGGATGGTTGGATGAGATGACGAATATGGAAGCTCTAAAAGAAGGTGAAAATGCGACACATGTAGACAGGGGAGCAAGCCTAGATTCTTTTTGGTGTGTATGTGTGTGGGGGAAGAGAAGCAGGAAGTCCCCTGAGTTGCCTGGATCATTCTTTCCCTCCCTACCTGTCTCCTTCCCTCCCTTCCCTGCCTCCCTCTGTCTCTCTTTGTGTTACTGCCCCCCTCTCTCTCTGTCCCTCTGTCTCCCATCCTCCTTCCCCCCCTCAAGAAAATGAATTGTGCCCCACCCTGCCAGCAGCACTTAACCAAGACTAAGTAATTAATCCCCTGTCTTTCTTATCTGGTCCTCTCAGATTTTGTTACTTTTGGCTGAAGCATATTCAAAGAACATGTGATATCCAGAGTAAGTTACAGAATTTAACTGAATTTCTCTGCGTGAAAATTGTAGCATTCAAAGGTCATTTAATAAAGGGAATTACTGGATCAATGCAACGCCATGCCAGGTCAGCTCGATCGCTGTGTCAACGTAAGACACCAGGGCAAAAATAGACCATTTTCGAGCTATTTACTTGTCTGTATCAGTCATAAGCTATTTATCTTTTCTGGAATTGAGTTAAAACTGCTCCCAGGTACTTCAGACAAGGATCCTGATATAAAGGGTGGAATAAGAGATGATAATAGAAAGATGTGCTGGCTTGAGGGTTTCTGAAATAGAGATTTGATGAACCGGAGGAGTCTGGAGACATCTGGCTTTCATCCAGAGGAATAATGCATCTTTTCTTTCTTCCTTTCATTTGGGAACGAGGGTTTATTCTGTTCTAGGCCCTGGGAATACAAAGGACGTGGAGATAGACTCTAATAGGCAACTGGGACACACCCCTATCCTTCTGGGACTTTGGGCCCAGGGGAGGGCAAGGAGTGTGGAACGCTAGATGGGTCAATGGGCCCCGGGGGCCTGTGGAGGGGCCTGTGTGCTGGCCCTGGGCTACGCACCGGGGACGAGGGCACTACTCTACACAGGCTCAGAGTCACAGCGACCAACAGCACATGGGGTCCAGGTAACTAAACCCAGTCCTGGCAGTGCGGCCTGCAGAATGGCCTGGAACCAGGGTGGGCCTTAGAAATGGGATGGGAGCCCATTTGGAGGAGTGGATAGCATAAGCAAAGCCACGAAGGTGGGCATGTGCAGAGCGTGGCAAGGGGCTGGGAGAATGCTGGGGGGCTGCAACAGGGACTGGTTTAGGGGTTGGTGAGGACATCGGAGGCCACTTTCTGCAGGTGATGGAGACTTTTTGGGGAGCTTCTGAGCAGGGGGCTGCCTGGGCAGAGTGGCAGGCTGCCCAGCTTCTTGTGCATCACGGCAAAGGCTGGTTCCAGCTTGGGAAACGTAAGCCTGACCAGGTGGAGGGCTCGCTCCTGCTCGCCATCTGTTGAAGAAGGGTCATGTAAGTGCCACCTGGCTTTCTGGGGGGGTGGGGAGATAGCATCTGGGAGGCAGAGAGCGCTCCTCCGGGGGAAGATGCTTGATTGGGGCTGATCATGATTTATTCAGCTGCATCACACCTGCAGTCTGGGCCATGCTGGCCCTGGCCTTGCTCCAGGATGCATTCTGGGTGCACACACCTGTCGGTGTGGATGACCTGGGCATGGGGCTGTGAGACCGAGGCCAGCCTGGCGGGCGGGAGCAGCCTCTTCCATCTTTAACTGGGTGATGGTGGGAAGCGCTGCCTGCTACGAGGGTCCCAGTGTCACTGCTCTTCCCTCAGGAGCTCTGCTTCTAGGCTCACCACTGCGTAATGCTGTCTCCTAGTAATCCTAGACAGGACCCACCGCCACCCACACCCTGCAGAGCCCTTTCACGTTGCAAGTGTGTGTTCATGCCCATATGTGTGTGCGAACATGTGCACGCTGTGTGCTTGCAACATAGAGGTGTGCCATGTTTTCATACATCACCACTAGCTTTATAGTAACGTAGACTAATAGTTGATAGTCGCTGGTAAAGAAATAGCCAGCATTTGCACGCCACATTGTACTTTGCCAGAACCTGCTCACAGAACCTTCTCCACATTGGTCTCACCATAATCTGAGCCATAGAGAAGGCAGGTAGCAGGTGGCCCAGATGTAGGTCACCAGCCTGTTAATGGCGGAACAAAGAGAAGCCAAATCTCCTTGACCCCTGGTTCATAGTGTGCAGGAAGAGACAAAGGTCGCTCATTATCTGCTATGGCATGTACTGCTCCAGGCTGTCCTGGCACGTTTTTAAAACTGCTAATTTGATACTTTTGTTTACAATTTTGTTTTTATTTGGGTAACAGTTTAATAGCAATCGGGGAATCAGTAGCTGGTTAGGGTTAAGATTAGCCACCTAAGGCTGACATTAACCACAGTTTGAATTTTCACCCTGTACAACAAAACCTAAGACTGCTTCCCTCTTATGTCCCACCCCCTCTGGATATGGCCATGCCGGCTGAGACTAGCCACAGCCAGGCCCCTCCCTAGGCAACTGGGGCCACTGGTTCCCTAAGGACAATAACCTTTTTTTTTTTAAAGCAGGCCCTAAGATAAGTACTTTGCAGGCATGGTCTCAGTGAATCCTGCCAACAAACCTATAAAGTGGATATCAGTATTATTCCCATTTTGCAGACAAGGAAACTGAGGTCAGAAAGGCTTGGTAATGTACTTACATTTACACAGGCAGGAAGTGGCGGTGCTGAGATCCATATCCAGGTTGTCTGTCCCCAGTCCCCAGGAGAGTCACCATTAGGTTTTGCTGCCTCCCTCTGCTCCAGCTTTCTGCTGCAGCAGGGCTCCTTCTCTATGGCCAGGACCCCACAGGAGGACCGTGGACTTGGGCAGTCGTAGATGGAGGGGGAGGGGGAGCCCTGACTTGGGCAGCAGTGGCCACCCAAGGCAAGGGCGACTGGGCGATTAACCCGTCCTGACTGCTCTCTCCAGCTCCTCATTATAATCCTTAATTATGAACTAACAGCGGTTCCCAAGTGGGGGAGAGAGGGAAGGGTGGCAGAGTGAGTGTCCAGATGGCCCTGCTGGTGAGCTTGGGCATCAGCTGGTCTTTATGTAAGAGTTGCTCCGCTTCCCAGATTGCCTTCCAGGCAGACGTTTAAACACTTGTTTTGTGTTTATGATACAGAGGAAGAAATTAAAAGGCCTCCAGGGAAAAAAGAGGAAGAAAAAAAACAACAAGAGAAAAGCAGGAGCCATTCTGGGGGCTTGTCAGGCAAGATGGAGAGAGGAAAACCAGGTCTGGGATTGGTTTCAAGATTTCAGAGCAGGTGGCTTCCCTGGGCGTGGGCGGTGAGATCCAGGATTCCAGGAGCATGAGCGGGGAGGAGGGTGGGTAAGGTCCTTCTGATGACAAAACAGGCAAGCGATGCTGATGACTGAGGGCCCACCCTGTGCTGAGCTCTGTGCTGACTTTATGTACAATCTCTAATTCCCTCAACACCTCTGTTTTATAGACGGGGAAACTGAGGTTTGCGAAGGCTGGGTGACTTGGCCAATGTCAGAGCTTCTGATAGCTACACTTGTCCTGAAACTGCTGGCAGTTTTTCCCACTAGAATTATTAGAACATACACCTTTCGGTTTGTAGCCCAGGATTCCTCTACCGTGACATATTTTCTTCACCATTCACTTATTCATTCTTTCCTTCCCTTCTTTCATTTACTCCTTCGTGCTCACTGTCATGAGCTTCCTTGCTTTTCCTTGAAACCACCAAGCACATGCTGACCTCAGAGCATCTGTACTTGCTGTTCCCTCTGCCTGGAATGCTTTTCCCACAGATATCCACCTGGCTTGCCATCCTTGCCTTATTCTGTTGAAATATACTTCCCTGACCACCTGTCTACAGTAGCTCCCCATCACTCTGTCTCACACCTGGCCTGTGTCATTTTTCTTCATAGCACTAATCATTACTTGACTTATATATTTGCTATATTATAATTATTATGTTATATCCTATTTAATAACTATTGATTAACCCCCTCTCTCCTCTACAATGTCAGCTCCTTGAGAGTAGGACTTTTGTCTGCGTGTTTCACCATTCCACCCCCATCAGCTAGATCAGTGCTGACACATAGTAGGTGCTTAAATATATTTATATTTACTGAATGGATGAGCACCTATGATGTGCCAGACCCTACTCTGGAGGTGGAGAATGCACATAGGATTAAGACGTCTCCTGCTCTTAGGGAACTCATAATAGAGAGACAAAGTGGGTAACCACAATGGAGTGGGGGGCCGAGGTGGGTGCCCAAGTAAGATGGTTCTTAGTCTTGGTGGCAGAGCCTACTAGATGACCTTCAAATATCCGTGATCGTCTTTTTCCTTAATAACAGAACCTCAAATTTAGCTGGACATGAGGTCACTCATTCAGAATAAAGGCCACCTTTCCCGGCTTCCTTTGCAGCCCAGTGTGGCTATGTGGGTCATTTGTGGCATATTTCCAGGATGTATCCTTAGAGAAGGGAGGTGTGCCCTTCTTCACCACTTCCCCTGCTTATTAGATTGCGACATGATTGCTAGCCTTCAGCAGCCATCTTGGACCATGAGGAGGAGGCCATCCCCAGGGGTGGTGGAGCAGAAAGCTGGGAGAAGCCTGGGTGTCTGACCCTGTGGAACATCAGTCCCCGTAGCCCCAGAATTAATTTAGCTGAGTGAAAAATAACCTCTCTTGTTTAACTCACTTTTATTTTGGGTTTTCTGTGGTTTCCAGTTGACTAATCCTTATCCTCATGGACACAGCTTTGGGTGGAAAGAGGAGAAAGTGTGTAGGAGACCTGTCTCCCCTCACAGAGTGAGGCAGAAGTTGTGGCTGTCATGCGTCTGGCTGTAGAACGGGACCGGACCCTTTGGCCTTGTGGGTAAATTAGCTATGGTCGCATTCATTTGCTCTCCGCTCACTCATTTATCTTTTCATTTGCTTAGTCGATGGACCCACCAATGACGGGTGGAGTTCATTCACTCATCTATTCCCCTATTACAACGTTCCATGAAGCAGGTATCCCTAGGGCTGGGGTTTGAGTTTGAGCAGACAGGGAAACAGTTTGCAACTGAAGTTCCTCCTGGAGTTAGGGAGCAGGGCCTTGGGGTCCAGAGCCCCCCTCTCGGAGGCAGAGGTGGGCTGGCTTGTTCAGCAGGCCTCAGCCCCGACTAGAGGCACCCTGAGAAGTGGTCGCATTCTGGTTTGCAGGAGCGTGTAGTTCCTGGGGGAAGGGTACAGGACCATCCAGGTTCTGGGGCTGTCCGCTCACTCCTCCTGTGGCCAGGCACGGGGTTCCCCCACCCCCACCCCTGTACGAGAGCAAGGACAAAGACTTAAGCACAATGACACACTCATTATGTCATGAAAGGTGGCTGATACTAGCAAGAGAATGGTTCATGTGTCTCTGGAGTCTCTGGAAAAAATCTGTAATGTGTAAAGCCTCTACTAAGAATATTCTAAGGGACAGTCAGAAGCTCTTAGGCCTTGTACATTTTCTCTAAAATTGAGCCAGGATGCCCGGGGGAATGTGAGGTTAGAAAGGTCACAGAATTTGTTGGGGTAACGGAGTAGGGAGAGGAGCTGAGAGGCAGATGGGATATCAGATGCTCTTCTGAGGCATCCTTGATGTGAAACAAAAATTCAGCGACTTGGTGAGAGAAATAAGGACTCACTGAATGTTCGTGGTTGGCTCAGAATACGCCAGTTTGCTTTCTGGTATTTGATAGGCCTGTACGTCCTTGTAGACACTGCGGTCAAAATTGAGTGTCACAAGACAGAAACAAAGCAAATGAGTCTGTTTCTGTTGTTTTTTGTTATATAACAAACCATCTCAAAACTCAGTGGTTTAAAATCACAACGATTCTACAATTTCTCGTGCTTCTCGGGTAAGTCAGACAGGGCTCCTATTCCACGTGGTCATGGCTGAACACACATGCAGCCCATTCAGCTGGTGGCTGGATGGTTATAGAAAGGTGTGTCACCTCCCCTCCACATGGCATGTCGTCCTCCTTGTGGCATTTCTCACCTGGTCTCTCTTCCTTCGACAGCCTGGATTTCCTTACTACATGGTGGCTGGATTCTGAGACACTGATAGCAGAGGCATTTTGAGGCCCAGGTTTGGAACTGGCATGGTGTCACTTCTGCCACATTCTGTTGGCCGAAGCAAGTCACACAGTATCCCTAACTCCAGCGGGGAGGAATTAAACTCCATCTCTTGATGGGAGGAATCGTGGGTGGCTGTACTGGCAGACAGACTCCATAGGAAGTTGATAGGGATCATGGAACCCAGAAGGAAAATAAGATGTGATTTACACAAATTTGACGAACGCACAACGTTATGGAAGCATGTTTGGTGCATAAAGCGAGGCTCAGGGCCCATCGGCACAGGGCTGGAGCTGGGGTTCTGCACAGCTGGCTCTGCCTCTCTTCCATTACCCTGCTTTCCTCTTCTTCAAACAACCCCATTGGCTGGAGACCACTAAAAGGAAAGAGAAATACACCAAGGCCATGGTCATTAGCATCCTGGAACATTGGACTCTATTTCTGGCATATCCAAGGTAGCTGGCAAACCTCTACCCCCTGCTTTCCCGGCTCAGCACTTCAAGGTAATGAGCCCACTGTATTATGTGGCATTAGCAGAAGTGCCGAGTGCTGACCAAGAGAGGAAACGACTCCCCACACTTGGCGAGGATCAGCCTGCACCTGGGGGTTAGGGTTCAGCTCTGGGCTCAGGGGAGGGCAACTCACGTTGATTGAGTGCCTACTGTGTGCCACGTGCTACTAGGCATGTCTGGTCCCTGCTTTTCTGCTGAGCCTCATCTTGTACTATTTTCCCTGAGTCCCAGTCAATATGGGTGTATTTCAGTTCTTCCAACGGCCCACTCTTCCTTATGCAGACTTTTGTATGTCCTGTTCCCTCTGCTTGAAACACTCTTTCTCTGATTAACTCCAGTGCATTCCTCAAATGTTGGTCTCTTGCCTTCTCTGCTAGATAATAGGCTCCTAGCCCAGTGCTCTCTCAGTGTTTGTTGAATGACTGAATGATGATATGAACAAGTCTTCACAAGAGTCCATTTGACAGATGAGGCTCAGAGAGAACCAGCTTGTCCAAGGCCAAAATAAGCTGAGAGGCAGAGCCAGGACTTGAACGCAAGAGTGTTTGGCGGCCAAGCTTCTGCCCTTTCTGCCACACCTCCTGAGGGTAAATGAAAGAGTAGACAGTGGTGATGGGGTGTGGGGAGAGGGTGCTGGGGGCATAAGTGAAAGTCAAGGCGCCTCTCCACCCATTGCTCATGGGGAGTAATGCCAGAGACGGGGGTGGACCCTGGGCTAGGCCACCGAGTCACACAGTGTTCAGCTGAGCCTGTGAGTCTGGCCTCCCTTAGTTTCTCTTGAATTGAGGGTTCGCAGGCACTTCTCTGTAAACAAGAGGTGCCAGGCCAGCGGTTCAGCTGGCTGTCAAAATCCAGAGAGTTGGGCTAACTCCCAGGGTCTTTGGCAGCCTGTGGTTAAACCGGGCCAGATTCCTGGTCAGAATCACACCCTCAGCTTGGCCCTGGAGGTGTTAACCCCAGAGGGGCAGTCAGAATGCTGCACCAGGGGTGACTTCCTATAATGGTGAGAGCACTGTTTTTAGAGTCCCAGACAGACTCAGGGTCCCAGCTCCACCAATCAGAGCTGAGTGACCTCGGCCCAGTTACTTCACCTCTCTGAGCCTCAGTCGCCTTGTCTGGAAAATGGAGATAATAAGACACTCCTCATAGGGTTGTTGACAAAGTTAAATGGATTAATTAATTGTGCAGCATGCTTAGAACAGTGCCTACCTCCCCAACCTGAGCCCGGCGTAAGGGAAGCAGTTGATACATATCAGGCTAGAAGGCCCATTGTTTTTCCACCGCCATTGAACTTCTCCTGCCTCAGCTTCTCTTCCGTGTAATGTTTTGGTCTGCATGTTTCCTGGGGGTGTGGGAGGATGAGATGTGACAGATGATGGATGAGATACCTTTAAAGTCCTGTCCAAAGGGCAAGGCTAAAGGCAGTTGCGTTGCCCTTGTATCTCCATCTGGACCACAGCACACCAAGGCCAAGGGGCCTGATAAACATCTAGAGAGAAGGAGAAGCCATGAGCTTGGGAGATGATGCTGATGCTGATAGATATGACAGAAATGATGATGGAGGAGATGATGGAGGTGATAGGGATGGGGATGGAGGCGATGGAGGAGATGATGAAGATAAGGAAAGGATGATGATGGTGGTGGTGGTGATGATGCTGTTAGATGGATCGGTGACTAGATGAGAGAGCCTACTATAGCACGTTCAAGCCATGCCTTAAGAAGACAACAGGGTGCCATAAGAAGATCAAAGCACTAGTTGTGCAAAGACCCAGATATTTTTTTCCAGTTTAGGCTCTGCCTCTTACTAGTCTGTGACTTTGGGCAAATCACTGAATATCTCTGAGCTTTCGTTCTGTCACCTGTAAAACGGTAACCAAAGCCCTGCCCTGGTTACCTCACAGGGGCTCCTTGGAGATCACAGCTACGATTATTTTCATTCTGCGGCCATATCTGAGAGCAAATCGTACCCACAGGCAGCCATGGCCGTCAAGCTGACTTAGTTCTGGTGCAAGATATGTTACTTCCTTGCCCAGGTGTCTTTAAGCTAGTTAGGTCCTCCCAGCCTCAGTTTCCTCATTTACAAATAACGCTAATAGTGCTACCGTCACACAGGATTGTGATCTGGCTAAAACGGGCTCTTGAAGTTACAGGGCCAATCCAGTGCCTGCATGGGGTGGGGACTACAAGAATTGTCCTCATTATGGTTAAAAGCTTCTGGTCCCCTCTGGTTGTTTCTTTTCTGGCCACACCCTCAGCTTGGCCCAACCTGGTCTAATGATCACACCCTGCTGTTCATCATTACTGCTTCTTGTAAAACTATCCTATGGCACATTCTTCAAGGACAAGGTGAGGTCACAAAGGGCTGCCCTGTATGGTTGTACAAGTTGCTTACTGCTCGAGGGACTAGCTAAGTAAATCCAGTCTTTGCTGCCCCCCCACCCCCCACCCCATGAGCCTTAGAGAACGGTTGCCTCTGCCTGGAGGAGGCACCTTTTTCTAATTTGCATAAGAACTACGTATGGGCTGGAAGGCACCTGAGTCACCTGGAGTGGGATTCATCTAGCTTAGAAATGTGGAATCACAGGGAGCCTTAGAGGGGATCTGACCTAACGTTCTTATTGCAAAGAAGAGGAAACTGACTGCTATTCACTCATTCATTGAACTTTTACTGAACACCTACTATGTGACAAGTACCATCTCTATGCTCAGTGCTCCCGCAGAAGGGGTCAATGAGGGGAAAGGCACAGGCTGTGACAGGTTCAGCTGTGTTCCTGCTGACCTTTGGCCTGGGGCACCCCTCTGTCCCGAGTATTTTGCCTCCAGAGATGTTTGGCAAGGTCTTGTAATGCCAGGTGTGGTGCCAGTCTACTCCAGCTCGTTGTTCTCTGCACTGACTGGTGCCTGACACCATCCAGGTGCAGCTGGTGACCCAGTGACCTCTGCTGTAGGCTCAGGGCTGACTCAAGCCCAGGCCTTCTGAGGCCGCCGGAAACCCAGTTAGGGGCTGTGCAGCCCTAGCTGGTGCCTTCAGCAAGAAGGAGTCCTGTGCTAGCAGTTGGCACCTGGGCTCGGCGACCAGCCTGCCATTAATCTGTGTTGTACTTGGTCAAGCCCCAAATCATCTCTTTGCCTGCAAGATGGGAAGGTCAGGCCACATGACCTCTAAGGTTTTGCCAACTCTAATCTTCTGGTCGGTGGTTCTCACACTTTGGCATGTATCAGAATTCCTGGGAGGTCTAATTAAAATGCAGACGGCTGGGCCCCACCCAGAGCTTCAGGTTCCGTGGGTCTGGGGTGAGACGTGTATTTCTACCGAGTCTTTTATGAAGCGTGCTGTTGGCACAGGGCCCACACTTTGAGAACCACTGTTTAATGGCTGCCCATTAAAACGACTTGGGGGAGCTTTAAACCATGTGGTGTATCAGGCAGATTAAATCCCAGAGCAATTAAATCAGCATCTCTGAACGGGAGCCTAGGCTTTGTAATCGTTTAATATCTCCCCCAGGTGATTCTTAGGCTCCACCAGGACTAGAGACCGCTGTTCTAGAAAAGCAGCTGGGGATGTGACAGGACATTGATTGGGCAAACACCTCATATCCCTTTGGAGAAATGTCTCTTGGATCACAACTCAGCCTCTCATAAGCTGCCTGGCTTTGAACAGCCTCCCTGAACCTCAGTTTCCCCTTCTGCAAGGGGGGCTGTTAGGAGGACTAAATGAAACTGCCTTCTGTGTCTGCCCACCCCTTCCCTCCTCGTCTCCAAGGACAGCTTGTGCATTTCTTCTGTGCTGAGGCTGTTCAGCTGAGCAGAATTCAATAAGCATTTTGAAAAAACTCACAACGTGCAAGATGCTCCCCTTAGTGATGTAGGAATACAAAGACCAATCAGGCTCGTCCCCACTCGAAGGGACTCACATGCTACTGGGGCTGAGGAGACATGTGTCCAAACCATGAGGCTGGATATAACATAGGCCATAGAGGAAGTAATCAGGATGAAAGCCATTGTATGAAAAGCCTCTAATGCTTGGCACTTTATGGTATAGTTTAATCCTCTCAACAACCCATGAATGAGGTAGCTACTATTATAACACCCCCTCTACAGATGAAAAACTGAGGCTTAAAGAGATGGTCAGTTACCCACAGTGCCATAGCCAGGTTTTGTTGCCACGGGAGCCCGGAGGAGGAGATTCACACTGTTAGAAAAGCTAGGAGGCTTTGTGGGGAGAGGTGTGTAGACATTATGCTTTGAAGGATGTGTAGAAGTTGAATGGGTTAAAGATAGAGAAAAAGGTATCCTAGATCGAGGGATCAGCATACATCAAGGTCTGGAGGAGGGGAAATCCCAGCTTCTTTAGGGACCCAGAAGGGGTTTGATTTGGCTGAAATGCAGGCTGACGGTGGGACATTGTGCAAATCAGATCCTGGTTGGAGGCCCATGCTGAGCTAAGGAGTTCAGATTTTATGTCTTAAGCAATGGGGAGCCATTGAGGATTCTTGAGCAGGGGGTGGCATTTTTACAAAAGTTTAATGTGGTGATTGGTTATGACAGAGGGGGGGTGACAGGAGCCCAGTAAGGAAGGAGTAGGCCATGACAAACGGTCTATGTGAGATGGTGAGGCAAATGGGGGGAGGATAGAAAAGGGGCACACGTGGGAGGTGTGCTGTCACCCCGTGAAGCTTCTTGGGCATTGCTCCCTTATGTGCTCCTGCTTATTTGAGTGAGCCAATTCTGTGCTGGAGGAAGGGGCAGGAGTAGGGACAGGGGCAGGTGGGTAAACTGGGGCTCCACAGCTTCACGTGCAGCAACCCTCAATATGGGGATATGGTCAGTGGAGTGTGACCTGCTCAGGGTGGAGAACTCAACAGAAGCAGCAGGTAGTGGGTTCCTGGGCGGGCTCAGAGCTGTCTGCCTGCCACACTTCTGGCATAGGGGTGGGGGAACTGGCCCAGTGGCCCAAGTCTTCCTGACCCCAGCCTTCCAGGTGAAGTGTGCCACCCTGCGTGCTCCTGCTGCCAAGTTCACGGCCTGTTCAAGGCTTACAACCTCTGTGCGTCAAGCTGAGCACAACCCTCCTGGGCTGAAGCCAGTTCCTAGAAGCAAAGTCTGGATGTAGAAAGAGTGCTGGGCTGGGATCCTGCCACTTGTTGGCTGGGTGACCTTGGGCACATGCCTCCCTTAGCCCATCTGACACTAGATTTCACTTCCTCCACTGAGGGGGTTAAACACAGTGCAAGTGCTGTGCCCTGCAGTGGGACCCTCCACCTCCATCTGCCCCAGCTTCTCGGGTTAACTTCCCTGGAGAATCTCAAGACTGCACAGGGACAAGCAGAACAAGCTACTTTTTATAATCAAAACGTCCAAAACCATGTTAGCACTTTTGTCACTCTGTAGATGTAGCATATCATACCCATTTTATGGATGATCCAACCGAGGCCTAGAGAATTCCCATGACTGGCCCAGGGCCACATACATGAGAGGTTACAGAGGCATGGCTTGAATGCTAATCTCTCATCCAAGGGTGTTGTTGGACCCTCAGTTTGGTGTCCCCCAGACACCCACAGTTTATCATGAAGTGGGAGGAGAAGTCTGTTGGTGGGGGGAGGATTGGCAGACATCCTCCAATTCCAGGGTTCTGGAAGTTCCCTGGCTGATACAGAGTATGGTTTGACAGACACGGTCTTGTGTCCCTTTACTGTATCACAGTGAGAACATTCTCTTTCCAGCCTCCAGATAACATGAAGGAGAGTCTCGGTGGGGTGTTAATAAATAGGTCTTTAACACCTCTCCAAACCTTGCCGATCTCCCTTTTTCACAGAGGGCACATCTCAAGCCTTGGCAGGCCAGTTTCCAACTAGAATTTAATAACCTTGGTTTGTTTTCATTGCGCTTATTTTTAATCTTACCTTCTATTTATGGCAAGTGATACTGGTTTCCCATTTAAGGCAGAGATATAACGACTCTAAAAAACGTGTTTAAGGGAGGGAAAAGTGGGTCTTGGATTTAAAGAAAATACTAATAAATGGTGTCTAGATATGGCATGATGAGAATGACTTGTGTCTGCCCTAGTTCAAAGTGGGGAGAATGGAGGCGAGAGAGGAGCTGTCCAAGGGCACCTGGTTGTCCCCCCCCCCAACTCCGGCAGGGCTCTCTACAGCACTCTCCCAGACCTGCACGCCACGCAGACCTCCACTCAGGCGTGCCTGAACAAGGTGACACCGCGGCCCCTCCTGGCGGCACGTGCGCAAAACATGTGCCATCTCATGGGATCCCGCGGGCCCCCGGACTTCAGAAGTGAGGCGGCGGCTCAGGGCGGGCATCTGGGCATCTGGAGATTTCCGCGATGGAGGAAGGCGCGGGAGTCGTGGAGCGCGGGCTGCAGCCAGACCCAGCACGAGCCACTCCGGACCCCTGCCGACTGGCGGGAGGACCCTCGCAGGTCACCTGAGGGCTGGGCGGTGTGCGTGTTGAAAGCAAGCGCAGACGTCAGCCTCCCAGGCCCGTGCCGCCTTCCGGTCACGGCGCGCGCCCCGGGCTGTCCGCCCCCTCCACCCTATTGGCCCCAGCCCCACGCGCCGGGCCAAGCGGAGCGCCAGACTGCGGCGCCCAAGCGGCCGGGGGCGGGTGGGAGGGGCGGGGCCAGGCAGCGGGACCCGCTGCTTATTGGCCGAGCTCAATGCCGGGGGCGGGGCGCCGGGAGAAGGCGGGTGAGTGGGCTCACGCAGGCAGAGGACAGCTCGCGACGGCGGGACAGGCAGCTCTGGGCCGCAGAAGGGGTGGGTGGGCGCCGCGCGACCAGCTGAAGGGTGACGCTCGCAGGGGCGGCAGAGAGCGCCCAGGCCGGTGCTGGGCTTCTGCCGCTGGGACCACCATCAGGAGCCTTGGCTCCATCCACTTTTCCGAGGGACCATTGACCTCGCCCTGCGGGGCGTTTGTCTCTGGTAGAGGGAAGGAGCGAGAAGCCGGAGCTCCGCGTAAAGTTCGCATGCTCTGGGGGCCGGAGAAGGTGAAGTGGGAGGAGGGGCCTGTTTAAGGCTAACTCAGAGCTGAGAAGCCTTGGGGCGGCATTCAAGGCCCTCTCCCACACGCGCGCGGAGCGGAGCGTCCTGCTCCTCCAGCTGCTGGCGTCGCCTCTCAGGGAGAAAGGAGTCGTACCTCCCGCGCGGGGAGAGCTGCAGAGCTGCGAGCAGAGGAGGAGGCCGCGGCCGGGCTGGGCAGACCCCCAACCCGAGCGACCCCTTTAGGGTGGGCGGAGAAGGTAGCATAAGCTACCAGGACAGGTGCGCCCACCCGGGGCACGCACCCACGCACGCACCCACAGCCACCTCCAAAGGACCCTCCAGGAGTCTCTAAGGACTCTCTTTAAGCCTCTGATTCTCCCCTACAGCTGTCCCCTCAGCCCGGAGCCCCAGGCGGGGACCCCGGGATCCGACGTCTCCGTGCCTCCGGGCACCTGGCTCAGCACGAGTCCCCCGGGTCGGGGCAGGGCAGGGCCGGCGGCGGCGAGCCGGAGCCCGCCCAGCGCCCGGGCCCCGCCGAACCCTCGGAACCCACCCATGGGGCACCAGCTTCCCGTGCCCCCTCGCCCGGCTGCGCCCAGCTTGGCGCCTCGAGCTGCGCAGAGGAGGAGCACGGCGCAGTGACCCGGGAGCCGCGGCAGATTCTGGAAGGCTCGGCGGCTGGAGAGGCAAGCTGTTCCCCTCACCTCCAGGCGCTTCCAAGTAGCCCTCCGAGCAGAGCCAGAGGCCTGGCCCGCCATTCCCAGGTAGGAGACACCGACAGAACTGGGGAATCTGGGTGAAGTGGGGAAGCCAGGAAAAAAGGCTGGAGGCTTGCTAGGTGAGGCTTTACATGACTAGCATAATTAAACCGATTGATCTACTGTATGTGCCAGGACCATGTGGCAGCTTTACGTATGTAAAGAAAAATTAGTTGAGCACCTACTGTGTGTCAGGCTGGGTGCTAGCCCGTTTACTTATCCCAAGTAAGAAAGTCTTATCCAGCTTCTACTTACTCTGCTAGATTTGGTGCTAGGTGCTTCCATTTAAGAGATCTGGAGTAATAGCTCATTTAAATATGAGGAAACTGAGGCTCAGGGAGACAGAAGCACTTACCTTCCTCAAACACCACATCCCCGCTTCCTGAGCCAGCTGCCACCTGCATACTTGGATGGGAGGTGGGGCTGGGATTGGGCCAGTTGGTGCCCTCTGCCCCCAGCCCTGGTGAGGATCTCCTCTGAGGACGGAAGGTTAAGGACCACCTTCCTTGGGCAGAGTTCCTTGAGCTCTTTCTGTGTTGGTGCAAGGAGTGAGTTTCCTGGGCGCTTCCCTTCCCGGGATGGGTGTCCTGTATTCAGCTGACCAGAGGGCCCCCAAGCACCTCTGAGGGGCTCCATCTGACCCCTGGGAGGATGAGGAAGGATGTTGTCCAGGACCTAATGGGATAGAAGGCTGGGCTGGGAAAGGCAGCCAGCTCAGGAGCCTATGATTCAGTCTTCAGAGAGACAACATGGGGTCCCCCAAGATCTCCGCCTGCACTCCAGTTCACCCCACCTGGCTGCTCTCCAGGCAGCCTCCCTTACTACTAAGAGGAAGCGCCACAAAGCAAGGAACCCGCTTGCTGCATGCCAGGAGCTGAGTCAGCCTCTTGGCTCCTCATTGGACTCTGGGTTTGTTTCTACCACATCCCTTTGAGAGATGACGGACCTCACCAGGCCAGGCCATTTGCCCACGGTTGCTGAGCTGGTGAGAGGTAGAGCTGGTCTGCCAGCAGCTGATGCCTGCTTGTTTTCTTCCATCCTGAGCCATTATGGGTGGTAAGGTTGGCTTTGCAAAGCCCCCAGGACTTGTCTCAGCGTGGACATGAGGCCAGTGCATCCGTGTGTCTAGAGAGGCTGGGACATGCCCTAATGAAGGAAGCTTGAGGTGTGTGGGAGGGAGTGGGACGGACAGTGCAGTGACACAAGCACTAGGGTACTTCAGGGAGGAGGACACATCCTGACGCTTGTCCTGCTGGCCTTGCTCAGCTGACCCCTCCATCTTCTAGGCAGGCCCTGGGGGAGGGGTTTTAGGGAGAAGCAGAGGAGCCCACAGATGCATTTGCTGGGAGCTGCTGAGCAGGGTTTGGGGGAGAGTCCTGGGCAGGGGCCCACCCCCAGCTGCCGTAGAGAGAATGAGAATATAGGAGACCTCAGGGATCATTGCCCCTGCCTGACTCCAGCTGAGGCTTCACCGAATCTGACTGGTTTTGAAAAGACTCTAGTTTTTGCCTGGGGCATGGGTCTTCATAGAGGTAAGAGGCCAGGGTTTGGAGCCCGGCCAGTCATCTGTGTGAACTGGGGCAAGTGAGTCAGTCTTTCTGCCCTCCAGTGTCCCCATCCCAGTGGGTCAATGGTGGTCCCCTCTTCATGGGCTGTCGTGATGTCATTGGAATAAGGCATGGAAATCACCCAGCATGGTGGAAGCCTGCCTGCCTGCCTGTGGTTACTGTTCTCCCAGGATGGCCCACTCCATCTCTGCCCCAGGCCTTTCTGCCTCCCAGGTGCCCTTAGAATGGTCCTAGGGTGGAATCAGTTGAGAGTCGCAGAACTTGCATTCTGGCCTTCATGCTACTAGTGGTCCCTACTCACCGCTCTCTGCGCCTCCAAGGTGGGACTGTAAACTCTAAAAGGGCCCTTTGAACTCTGCCCCCGGTCAGCTCCTCACTGTGTTGGGTCAGCCTGGCTGAAGGTATAGAAAAGCAGGCAGTGGAGAAGAGAAGCTGTGTCCACAGCGCTGCCCCCAGTGCCTCCTCAGCGGGAAGAGAAGCTACGAAAGATGCTGGGGCGGGGCGGGGGGGGGGGAGGCAGAGCCCATGGAGACGCTGTCACCTGGTATCCAGGTGTCTGGATGCCTCACACAGCCCCACGTGGCTGAGGCCATGTGAAGACTCAGTCTTCTCTCAGAGCCACCGATTTTTTTTCCTCCTTTGCCTCCTCTCTGCCTCCCCTCTCTGCCTCCCTGCCTCCCCTCTGCCTCCCTGCCTCCCCTCTGCCTCCCTGCCTCCCCTCTCTGCCTCCCTGCCTCCCCTCTGCCTCCCTGCCTCCCCTCTCTGCCTCCCTGCCTCCCCTCTGCCTCCCTGCCTCCCCTCTCTGCCTCCCTGCCTCTCCTGCCTCTCCTTTCTGACTCCCTGCCTCTCTGCCTCCCTGCCTCCCCTCTCTGCCTCTCTGCCTCCCCTCTCTGACTCCCTGCCTCCCCTCTCTGATTCCCTTAGCCCATTCAGTCACTGATATTAGCGCATATGTGTCAGGAGCTCTGGGCTGGAGGTGAGGCAGGCGGTAATGTAGACAAACACTGTCCCTGGGGAGCTGCTAGCCTCTTTCCCCCTCTGTCTAAACAGAGGTGACCACCAGCAGAGTCAAGCTCCCTGCAGAGGGACTTGGGGAGGGGAGCTGTCCTGGCGGGCGGCCTCTTCCCCCCATCTCTGCTGAAGGCCTAGGCTGGCTCACCCAGACCCAAAGGAGACTGAAAAGGGTTCACTGCTGTTTGTCTTGCATGCCCCCCTCCCCACTGCCCACCCATGAATGTCCCCAGGGCCCTGAGACCCTCTCATCACAGCCCATGCGCCAACCAGGCAGGGTGGGGGTGGAAGGAAAGAGCCCCAGAAGCAGACTGAGTTAGCTCCAGAAGCACAGAGCCATTTGCTTCATTCATTTAGGGATCACTTATTGAGCACCTGCTGTGTACATGGCACTGAAATCCTGTGGGATAAATTGAAAGATGGCTTCAGGCATGAATTGGGTAGTGATGTGGGTTTCTTAGATTTGGAGTCACTGTCCTGGCTCCCTTATTAACTAAATGGGCCAGTCACGTAGCTTTTACGCATCAGGGTCCTTATTTGTGAAACAGGGAAGATGGTGAGGAGACTCCTTAGGGCATGGGGCAGACTGCGTGGCGTCAAATCCCTCCTTTGCTGGTTACTGCTCTGTGATCATGAGCAAGTTACTAAACTTCTCTGTGCTTCAGTGTCCCCCTCTGTAAATTGGGATAACTCCACCTTCCTTCTGGGGTTACTGAGCGATGAAGTGGGTTATTACACGTTCAGCGCTGAGAACACTGGCATCTAATAACTGCAAAATAAATGCCAGCTCTTCCCATTACTCTGTACTTAGCACAGTACTTGGCACATGGCAGGGTCTCGGTTAATGGTGATTACTGTTGTGGCACGAGGCCTGGGGTCAGAGGCGTGTTCAGAGGGCCTATTGTATGTGTGTCTTTGCAATTCATTCATTGAGGTCATCCGGTAGCATGGAATTGGTCATGGTGGCAGTGTGTATGTCGTGGCAATTGGCAAACACTACCCATAAGAGATTTTTTAAAAGGTATTTTTGAGAGTCGGTTTACTGCACAGTGGGTCTCAGTTGGGCAGGAGGGCAAATGCGATGCCTGAGTGCCCTGAATGTGACACGTGCCAGGAGACTTGCATGAAGGAGCAATCTCCACCTCACGTCTCCTGGCATCATGGTGAATAGAACATTTCAGGAGGCCTGTATCCATGTGTAGCTCCTCTTCTCTAGAGAGGGGAGGGATTCCTTTTGGGGTGGGGTAGAGGTCAGAGAAGAGGTGGCATTTGAGCCAGACCCTAAAACATAAGGGAGGAAGGTATTCAGGGGTGGGGACTAACTAGCCCAAGCTAAGGAGTGGAGGTAGATTTCAGCAGAGCTCAAACTAACTGTAATGACTAGGCTGAGGGGATTCTGGTGGGCGCTGAATAGGACAGGAGGGTGGCAGTGCCTTTGAGGTGGGTCTGATGGAGCCCTGGAGGTTTGGAGCTTGGATCCATTTTAGCCTCTTCCACAAGGCCAGGAAGCTCCCGTAGAAAGTTCTGGGTATAACCCAGATCCATAAACCCTTGGAGCTTGAGGGACTTGAGTTGCTCCTGGGTCATTTCTCTGACACGCATCCCCTAGTCCAAGCCTCTGGGTCTCCTGGAGGTGAGCAAACTCCCAGAGCCTGGGGGACGAAAATCTCTGGGCAGCCGCAGGCCCTGGCATGGAGGATGTGGTCCGGACACGGCATTCCGCTTCTTCCTGGGGGGCTGAAAGGCCATAGCATCCCTGTGCTTACAAAATGCTCTCTCATGCCTTGCCTATGTCATGTCCTGGAACCACAGGCTCCCTGGAAGCCAGAGTTGGGAAAGATGGCTGGATCAGGGAGAGAATGGACTGTAACAAGAGTTAAGGTCTTTGAGATCTCACTGTGTGCTGAGCCCCTCACCGCAGCCCTGTGAGTGGAGTCCATGTTATAGATGAGCAAAGTGACTCCCAGGGAAGTCAGGCTACTTGCCCAGGAGCAATAGTGAGCGAGTGGTAAAGTGAGGATTCAAGCCCCAGCAGTTCTGTGCTGGCATAAATAAGGGGGCGAATGAACGCAAGGGGGAATGAATGAGTGAGTGGGTGAATGAAGCAGGAAAGCAACAAGAGAGGGCAAGAATGAGTGAGCAGGCAGAACTCCAAAGCCCTTAGAGAGACCCTAGTCCAATGTTCCCATTTTACAGACAGAAAACTGAGACCTAGTCAGGAACCACCCAGGGGAGGCCAAGGCTTCCAGCAGGGGCTGCAGGGCCAGGGCCTCCTGAAGCCTGCTCCCTGTTATCTGTAACAGCCCCGAGCCATGATGAAGACCTTGTCCAGTGGGAACTGCACGTTCAGCGTGCCCGCCAAGAACTCGTACCGCATGGTGGTGCTGGGCGCCTCGAGAGTGGGCAAGAGCTCCATCGTCTCGCGCTTCCTCAACGGCCGCTTCGAGGACCAGTACACGCCCACCATCGAGGACTTCCATAGGAAGGTCTACAACATCCGCGGCGACATGTACCAGCTGGACATCCTGGACACATCTGGCAACCACCCTTTCCCCGCCATGCGCAGGCTCTCCATCCTCACAGGTGAGGGCCTGGGGGGGGGGGCGTGGGCGCCGTGGATGTGGGTGCGTGTGCTTGGCACTTTACAGTTTGCAAAGCATGTGCACCTCCATTGTCTGAGGTAAAGCTCGCAACAAGCCCCCTCGCACCGCGAGGGTAAGAGAGGTGTTGCTGCTGGCCCACGCAAATGATGGAGCCGGGGCCCAGATTCTGTCCTGTCTGACTCTGGGTTGATTACTTATGACTGCTGGTGCCGCCTTCCAGATCAGGGACTGATACAGACGGGCACTGGGGGGGTTCCTCTCTGGGAAACCGAGGGGTTGCTGCCTTCCTTCTATGGGAAGTGACCTAGCAGAACTCTGCGGCCCATGGTCAGTCTGCTGAGCTCAGATCTCTTCACACCCTGGGCCTTTGCCTCATCTCAGAGCGATAAGGGCAGGACCAGGCAGTGGTCAGCCAGAGGGCAGGCCGGGGTCCTGCTCATGCTAGGGGTTCGGTACTAATCACAGTAGCAGGGATGGCAGTGACACTACCTGCCTGGGCCCACTCTTAGAGCTTAGCATGCATTTATTTAATCCTCACAACTAACCTAGGAGAAAGGTATTTGTCTCCATTTTATAGATGGGGAAACTGAGGCCCAGAGAGGTTAAGTTACTCTAGGAGGTAACACAGCTGGTATATGGCAGTCTCTCTCAAGCTTTGTCACTAAGCTATCCTATACTATAGCCTCTCAGCCCTGCTGGGAGTGGTGAGGAGGGAGGGAGAAATGGTTGGGAGTCAAGGAGGCAGGTGGAAATGTGAGATCAGGCCATCATTACACGACTCAGGCAGTTTCTTATGGTAGCTAAGAGGGCAGGCCCAAACACCAGTCTGCTGGGATCTGAGTCCTAGTTCCACTGCTTCTGCTTTTGTACTAGGCATAGGCTTTATTTCTTTTGTCTCAGTTTTCTCATCTGTATGTTGACATCACATTGTACCCATCCCAAAGGTCACTGTAAGAATTAAATGAGTTAATATATGAAAAGTGCTAGGTGAACAAACAGTAGGTGCTCAATAAATATTGGTCTTAAATTAAAGCAGCATTTGTAGTGTGCCTGCTACAGGCTCTGCAGTCTTTTCTTAAGCCATGCCCCTCCCATTTCTGGACAGTGATGAAGGGAAGGAATGAGCAGGTAACCCTCCAGCCATCGCTAAAATAACGCCCAAATCAGAGAGTTCTGCACCAAGTGACCCACTCCATGCCCACCCCTCCTGCCACACCCCGGCCAAGACCCTTCCTTGAGTGCCCTGGGCAGACAGCTTCCTCGTCCTCTTCCTGAGCATCTGACTCAGATCACACTCAGACACACAGCCCACCCCCTTATATTTTGGAGACGAAGTGTGTGGATAGAAGACCTGGGTTGACCTGGGTTCAGATCCTGGCTCCACCACTGGGGTGTCTTAAACGTGTAACCAGAGGTTGGAATCTCAGTCTCCCCAGCTGCACAGCGGGCATAACTTTGCTCCCCCCAAGTGTGGTTTCGAGGATTGGAGGAAAGTGTGCCGGGGGCACTTTTAGCACATGGTGAATATTGCAGGAATGGCAGCTCTTCCTGCGTCAGGCAGGGGCCGGGTGCCATCGATGTAAATAAGGCAAACCTCAGAGGGAGGAATAAGGGAAATGCAGAGAGAGGCCACGTGCATATTTCCAAAATTAATTTTTTTAAAAATACAGTTTATTGGGGAATATTGGGGAACAGTGTGTTTCTCCAGGGCCCATCAGCTCCAAGTCGTTGTCTTTCAGTCTAGTTGGGGCTCTAAGTCCAATCACCATTTTGAATCTTTAGTTGCAGGGGGCGCAGCCCACCATCCCTTGCGGGAATTGAACCGGCAACCCTGTTGTTGAGAACTCGCGCTCTAAACAACTGAGCCACCCAGCCACCCCCCAAAATTAATTTTAATCACACAAAGAATATACAAACTCACCCTCTTTTAAACGTATGGACAAGGCTAAAAAGCCCCCTTGACCCATGTCCCCACCCCCAGGCTCCTGCCCCCTCCCTGGAGGTGGCCACCCCATCACTCTGGTGTGGACCCTTCCGGACTCGCCATGAATACATTGACAATCATATTTGAATCCCCATAATAGAGAGTATTTTTGTCTGTTTCTTTTTTATGTGCATATATCATTCTGAGCACATCTGCTTGCTGCTTGCTTTTTCACCAATTCGTGCCTCGTTTTCCAACCTGGTGCTGGTATGCAGGACACTCTGAAAACCATGAATTCCGCCACCAGCTCTCCGTCCAGCTGCCAGCCGGGTGTCTCAGAAGGTTGGCCTCACATGCAGTCTTGCATTTGAATATGTCAAGGCAGCGGAGTCCTCAGGGGCCCAGCATTAGCCTAACAGGATGGGTTTGGCAGCCGGAGCGGAATCAGTAGCCAGGCTGGGTGGCGCTGCCTTGCAAGTATCTTTTAAAATAGCCCACACCAGCGTTCAATCCACCCCATCCGTCCATTCAGCCAGCTTTATAAATGCCCACTGCGCGCTGGGCCCTGGGAGACAGGGAGTGGGTGACGACGTCCCCCCTGCTCCCCCTCACTCGGCAGAGCACACCATTGACCCACCTGCTGCCAATACTCTGAGTTCTGAGTGTGGCACGTGCTATTATGGGGGGAAAGTGGCATGGTGTGGGGTGCCGAGGAATGGGCAGCAGTGCTGCCAGAGCCAGAATTGCTTGAGTCTGCTCTTGAGAACTTGGGCCAGTTGCCGCTGCCTCTGAACCTCACTCTCCTCATCCGTAAAACAGGAATCTTGACATCTCACTGCAGGTTCTTAAGAGTTTAAGCCCAAGTGAGGAAGGTGCTTTGAGCGTGAGATTGTGATCCGTGTAGTAAGAGCTATAGATTGGAAGGAAGGCACCAGCCCAGCCCTCTCTCACCCTCCCCGCCACCTCCCCATTGTCCCTGTGTCAGATTAATAGGTGTCTTGTGTGATGCAATAAGTTAAACTAGGGATAGTGTGGGCCTTGGGGCCAGCGTTCCCTTATCCATCCAGGATTTGTTCAAGAAGCAGACAGCACCCATGAGTGCTGGGCTCTGGCTAGGTGAGCACGGCCGGACTCAGGCCCTGAACTCGGCCTGGCCGCGTTGGAGCTGTGTGACCTGGGCCAGGTTGCTCACCCTTTCTGAGCCTGTTTGCTCACCGTGACCATGAGGTGATGAAATCTCACAGAGGTTTTGTGAAGAGTCGGGAAACATGTGCATGAAGTGGCGGCCCATGCCGGCTCTCGCCGGTGCTTCTTCTCATTGTCATTACTGACACCTCAGCCCACTGAGCACGCGCCGTTATCTCCTGTGACCCTCAAGGTTGTCCTGCACGGCAGTGCTTCATTGGCACGGGACAGATGGGGAAACCGAGGTTTAGACCAAGTCGCTAGTCAGTGGAGGAAGCAAGATGTCCCCCTCGGCGCACCTGCTGCCAATACTCCGAGTTTCTACTAGGCATCAGGTGCATACAACTGTCATTCGGACACTGTCCCCATAAGTGCACAAGTCCTCACCCGTCCCCAGCCCTGCTGGGACCTGTAGGGTGAATCCACTGTGTCTGCCCCAGGCTGTGCCACGCGGGGGCTGCGTGAGCTCGTGGGGAGGCCTGGTCAGGCGCTGCCCGCCCGCTCACCGCCGGGGTTTGTCTTCCTCCAGGTGACGTCTTCATCCTGGTGTTCAGCCTGGATAACCGCGAGTCCTTCGACGAGGTCAAGCGCCTGCAGAAGCAGATCCTGGAGGTCAAGTCCTGCCTGAAGAACAAGACCAAGGAGGTGGCGGAGCTGCCCATGGTCATCTGCGGCAACAAGAACGACCACAGCGAGCTGTGCCGCCAGGTGCCTGCCACCGAGGCCGAGCTGCTGGTGTCGGGCGACGAGAACTGCGCCTACTTCGAGGTGTCGGCCAAGAAGAACACGAACGTGGACGAGATGTTCTTCATGCTCTTCAGCATGGCCAAGCTGCCCCACGAGATGAGCCCTGCCCTGCACCGCAAGATCTCGGTGCAGTACGGAGACGCCTTCCACCCCCGGCCCTTCTGCATGCGGCGCGTCAAGGACACGGACGCCTACGGCATGGTGTCGCCCTTCGCCCGCCGCCCCAGCGTCAACAGCGACCTCAAGTACATCAAGGCCAAGGTCCTTCGGGAGGGCCAAGCCCGGGAGCGGGACAAATGCACCATCCAGTGAGCAGGCAGGATGCTGGGGTGGGGCGTGGGCAGTGCCTTACGGGACATGGCCCCAGATGCCTGCACCCCGCAACAGGACCGCAGTGGCAGTCGCATTTGAAGGCCTTGGGTCCTGGACTGGAGGACCCCGGCCTCGAACCTCTGTACCTTCTGCCTTCTCACCACTTCCCTCTGATTCCTCTTTTCCGCGGTTCCACGTGGTTCCAGCTCCTCCGTGTGGGGATGGATCTCCACGGAGCAGGTGACACGGTTGGGAGACATCGGGACTTATGCAGGGACCCAAGTCGGAGCCTTCCTGTCCTTGGGTTGTAAGAAACGCTGGTGCCAGAGGGGCCAGGACCCCTGCCTCCAACAGAGCCTCCTGGAACAGTCACAGAATGAAAGCAGCACCCAGAGCCTATGGGGGAGCGCTCCGGCGTGAGACCCAACTTGGGTTCGCTGGCAGCTGGCAGACTCCCCTCCCATGTACTCCCAATCCTGAAACTCTTACCCTCTGGCTCAGCTGTTTGTGCCCCTGCCTCCCAAGTTGGCCCCCGTTGTCCCTGACATTGAGCCAGGGGCATCTGTGTGTTCAAAGAGGATGCGGCCATGTCTCCTGGCCCACGTCCAGCCGGGACCATCTTCCTTCCTCAGCCTCGTCTCCCAGGTTCCTCCCGTCTGCTGGTCATGCTTTGTTGTTACATCTGTTCTCATGTTGTGTATAGCAGTAGAAATGGAAATCCTTGTACTGTAAAAGCCTAGTGACCCCTCGTCGGCCTGGCCCACACCCAGTTCAGATCCACTGCCTCCGCTGGGGACACCTTCCTCCCCTGCTCCCATATGGGGGTCCCGTGGCCTGTCTGCAGCTGGACACTGTCCTCCATCCTGAGCTGTACAGTTTATACTCACACAGGTGGGGCAGGCCACCGGGCTGCCTCTCCTCCTGCCCCCATTTCACAGAGGAGGTGGCTGACACTCAGAGAAGGTGACACGCCCCAGCGCTGGCCCCCAGCTAGTTCAGGACAGAGCTCTACCTAGAACCAAGCTGTCCATGCCTTGGCTTGTTCCTGAAGCGTTCGTTGAGCACCTGCTGGGTGCTGGGTCCACTGTGTGCTAGGAAACAAAGGGTAAGCGATGCACTTTACGCCCCCAAGGCCAGGGCCTTCCCCAGCCCTGGCCTCTTTCCCTTCACCTGCCTGGCCTCTGCCCACCCCTGATGTGCTACTGCCTTCTGCACACGTAGCTGTTGGGAGGTGTGGAGGAGCAGCTGGGAACCAGAGCTGAGCCCGAGAGAGGTAGGTGGAAAGGCTCCCTGTGGGTCTTTTCCTCTTGCCTGGGGTTGGGCTCTGCTGGGTGCTAGGCCTGGTGGGATTTGAACCTATAGACCAAAGGCTCCTGTCATCAGCTCTTAACAAATACATTTTGTATTTTGATCTGAAAAATATTGACGTTTAGGGCCAAAAGGAACCTTAGTGATCATCTAGTGAATCTTTTCAAGGCCCAGAGAGGGTAAGTAACTTGCCCCAGGTCACACAGCAAGTCCATGAGTGGTGGAAGCAGGGCTAGGTCTGGGTGTTCAGCACACACCATGATATGCCCCCTCTCCTCATGCTGCCTCGGCCCTTTCAGGGATTTGAGGCATCATCTCCCCCACTCTCTCCCTGGACTGGTCTCTGAGGGCTCCTGTAGATTCTGTGTACATTGTTCCCATGTATATAATGTATACACACATGAACACACAGATACACCCCGCTCTGGCCTCAGCTCTGCACACCCTACACCCCTGCCCTGGCCCCTGCTGCTCACAGCAGCAGTTCTCACCCTGCTCCTGTGCTCCCGCCTGGCCCCTGCCTGAACCCTCCAAACAGACCAGGTCCCTTGGCCAGGACAGGTGTGTGGCCTGGTCTTGCCCGGTCATGCGCCCACTGCCCCAGATCTCTGTGTACACTCTCAATTAAAGTGAGTTTGTTTCTAAGCTGTGTCCTCGACCGTATGTATTGTCTGTATTTCCAGGAGGAGGTGTGCCTCTGCCCCAACCATGCTGGCCCTGCCCTCCCCAGACAGACCCTTCCTGGTGCCCTTGCCCTGCCTGTCGGGTGAGGAGGTGAGGGGATGAGGTGGGAAATGAAAGCCCAAGACAGAAGTGTGCCCTCTCTTGGCCTGGGCCCTTCGGGGGCCTCTGGGTATGTGTGCTGAGTGTTCCTTTAGGGAGGGTGGCCAGGGCAGACAGGAGAGGCACCCCATGGTCGTCAGCCCTTTAGCGTCACCACATGTCCGAGTTCTCTGTGGCTCCAGTAAGAGCGTCAGTTTTGTCCCCAGGGGACATTGGGCAACGTCTGGAAACATTTTTGATTGTCCAAACAGGAGGGGGTGGGCTGTAACTTGCTACTATCGTCTGTGCATAGAGGCCAGGGATATTGCTGGCACCCTCCCGTGGCCAGGATAGCCACACAATCAAGAGGCCCCCTGTCCCACATGTGGGTAGTGGGCAGCCTCCTCACCTGGACTGTCGGCTCTTGAGGTCAGGACACGGCCCATGTCTGCATGGTTGATACTACGTACAACTTTCTGGACGGTCCTTAATAAACACTGGATGAGCAGAGTGTGCGCTTGTGGGAAATGAGATGGGGCATGGGTGGGGATGGCAGGTGGAGGCAGAGGGAGAAGGTCTTGTCCCCTATATCCCTGAATGTGCCGCCTTGGACCAAGGTCTCCCTGGGCAGAGGGAGGAGAAGGAAATCGCCACGCACCTGCTGTGTGCTCGAACAGCTCGTCTCTTCCTGTGCCGTCCTCATGTCTTCAGCTCCGGTAGACACATGCTGTCATGTTCACCCGTCTTTAATATCATGTCCAAGATGGCACAGCTGGTGAAAGGATTCCGAACCAGAGGCCATCGGAGCTCATGTGGGTGAGGAAAGGATTTTGCATCTGGGAGATGGTGATGGGTCTGTGCTTTTGATCTGCAAAGGCCACTGAGCATGTAGGTGCAAGGCCTGGAGATGGAGGTTCGGGGGGAAGTAGGAAAAGGTCCCTGTGTGCCAGGAGCTTACTCTCCACAGGGAAGAGTCCCTGCTTGCACATTCACAAAGCAAGATGAACCCAGCTGTGGTGGAGACAAAACCAGGTGAGCCTGGTGTGTGGGGGAGCTGGGAGGTCTCTCAATCTCTGCCCACCTGGGAGCCCAGCTCCCTCCCATCCTTTGCCCACAGCAGCCAGAAAAGCTCAGTGTGGGCAGCAAGTCGCTTTGAATGCTTTCCCAGACCTGGTTTTTGAAAACGTGGGACGTGGCAGTGAACACTCCCTCTGCACCACCGGTCAGCGCTGCACCGTAAGGAGGGCTAAACTAGGAGGTGGCTGGTGGTACTGAAGCAAGGCTTCCTTGTGTGTCGGGCTGGAGCCTCCTCTGCCATCCCTTCCTGCATGTAGGACTGCGAAAAAGTCACATCCTTTCCCAGATTTCAGTTTCTTGAGCTGTAAATGGGAGGTGAGGAGGAGGACAGCTCGACCAGCTGACACATGAACAGCCCCTTGCAGCCCTCTGTTTTCTGCAAGAGAATTAATATTCCTATTACATAACCCACAACATTCCAATCGTTACTAAACAGAACACGCTTGCTCCAGCCCCACTCCCTGCATCCCACAGACTTGCCCTGGAGTGAGGCTAACCAGCAAAGGGGTTTAGCAGACGAGGAAGACTTCCCCAACAAATCTCTTCTTAGCTCTGGGACAGAGGGTGGAGTAAGAAAATCCCCCTCACGGGAAACCATTCAGAGACAAGCCGAGGATGGCCAGCTTAATTCCCAACCCTACGAAGGGAACGTTGGGAATCTGATTTCAGAGAATTCTGCACAGTGAATTCTAAGTACTTGTTCTGTTCCGCCTCCTTGAACCTGTCATTTACTCAAAAGAAAAACTTCGGTCTGCGTCACAGCTTGGTGGGGGCTGACAGGAGGCCAGCCGGGGTTCAGTGGCAAAGGCTGCTGGGAATGCAGGAAGGAAAATGGGGGAGGGAAAGGGAGCTGACCTGTGTTGAAGACCTACTGTGCACCAAACACCATGATGAGCCTGTTACCTGTATTTTCTCATTGGATTCTCATGGCAAAGTTATGTGGAAGGATTATGAATCCCTTTTTATATACGAGGGAAAAATGAGGCTCAGAGAGGTAAAGCCACATGTCCAAGGTTGCACAGCTGGAGTGGCAGATCTGGGCTAGACTCTATATCCGACTGCAAAGCATGTTTTCTCCCCAGAGCTTTCATAACTGAGCTAGCTGAGGGGCTCCTGCCTGGATGGAGAGGTCAGCGAGTTGTGGTGCAATGTCTGGATGTGGTTCAGAAAACTGGGGCAGATCTAATTCACAGGGAGTGAGATGCCCAACCACTCAGAGCAAAAGGCCCAGCCACTATTGCAGGAGGAGAACTTGACTTCTTTTTCTTGGGAAAGTCTGAGATGAGCGTGCTCGGCAGAGGGTGGCTCTGCTCCACCTGGTCATTCAGGCCTCCAGGTTTCAGGCTCCTCCATCTCTAGGATCTTGTCATCATCTGCAAGGTTCAAACCACTACCACATTTAGGTTCAGCAGGAGGAGTAATGGAAGAGCATGTAGAGGATGCTTCTCTGCTGTTTTCAGGGCCCTGGACACATCCCTTCAACTCACTTTTCACTGGCAAGACTCAGTCATGTGACTTTACCTACCAATGAGAAGGGCTGGGAAATGCAGCTCCTTGCTAGGGGGCCCTGTGCCCTATGGCGACTGGTTACTGTGGCAAAAGAGGAGGAGCAATCTGGCTGGTCAGCTAACAGTCTGCACTCAGTCACCTCATGCAGCGGATCCAGACCTCGGGACCCCACATGCAACCTGGTTTCAAACAAGCTCCACGCAGCACATCCCCCACTTCAGAAAGCAGCTCTAACCTCCCACTGCTTCTTTAAAGTGGCTCTGGACTTTATTTCCCCTGTCGCTTGATGAAACCTTGGACTGTCCCATGATTTTTCTCATCTTTAGAGCCCTTCAGGTGGAAAATACAGCCTCAATTAAAAATCCTTGGCTCATGTGATAACTGACATTTCAGTCTTCATTCAAAGGAAAGACTTTCCCTCCTTTTCCCAGCTGAGGTCTACGTTGCACAAAAAGCTGGAATCTTGGGAAGACAAAGGTGGGGAAGTTCTCTTTTTCACTCTCCATCATCCTTTTAGCTCATTCCAGTTTCTCTGTCCTCTGTTCTTGTGAAATGGGTCTGGTGGGGTGTGGAGAAGAGGTCAGGGAAGCTGGGACATTCTTTCTTGTCTGGCACATTCTTTCTCGACTGGTATTGTGGTAGATGGTGTCATGTTCAGAGCATGATAGATGTTTAACAATGGCATTAAAACCTCAGGGGTAGTTTTGTAGATTTTTCAGGGACCATCCTGCTGTCACTGGGAAACTTTCACCTGCGGGCGTCTTGATGTAGTTCTGTGCATCTCCGTTTAGGTGGCTTGCTGAGTCTTCCCAAAGCCCCTAGGAATGTTGCAATAAGTGTAGCTCCTCTGTGCTGAGGCCTCTTGCCCCTCTAGGATGCTCTCTTGGACAAGGCCTGAGGCTTCCCCACACCAGCTTTCTCTCATGGTTATCCCACATCCGGTCCATATGAAACTCCAATCCTTTGCCTCAATCAACTCTAAGAGTATCAGTTCAGTAAGGATCTTTAGCATCAGACCCAGATAGTCTATCATCCATTAGATTTATCAGGCAGAGGGCAAACAGTGGTCCACAGAGGCCTCAGCTACGGGGACACACATGAAGCACTCTTAGGGTTAAAGTGAGGTGCACTCTTCGAAAATTCTCTTTCCTAAGAAATCATCTTACCACTGACTCTTTTATATCTTTGACATAGGTGAGAAGTATGAGTGTCAAATAGCTGGTTCTTGCCCATATATGTTGAGAATTTTGCCTTTGCTTCCAAAACCTTGCTTTGGAATCTGAGACCAATCTAGTTAGGGTCTCAGCTGAAATGAAGGAGAGAGGGCCAGGCTTATCTGCCAGGTAGAAGGGGACTGGGGAATGGCACTCAGGGAGGGACTCCAGCCTCATCTAGGAAGTGGAACACTGAACAGGAAAGTGAGTCAGAGCCCAGTGTAAGACCTGAACCAACCCAGGTATCCTGGACACACAGCTTAAAATGTGTCTCAACATGAAAGACATAGCTTTTTAATTGTTAGTAACATAGACTCCGCTCTGAGAATGCCTGGGTCCAAATCTCGGCTCTGCTATCTGCAAGTTGAGTGGCCTTAGGCAAATTACTCTTTGTATTGGTCAGCTATCACTGCAGTAATGCTGTGTAACAAGCCACCACCAAATACAATGGCTTGCAACAAACATTCTTCTTCTGCCTAGGACTCCAGGTCAGTTGCCGTTTGAATGGTCCAGGCTGGGCATTGCTGGGCTTGACTTTAATACTGACCCTGTCTTTATTTAAAGTTTTGATCCTTTGTTCATTGTGGATGTCTTATTCCGTTAGGCTGCTATAACAAGAACATGATAAACTGGGTTTTCACAACACACCCATACAACAACATGAACGAGCTTATAAATGACACACATTTATTTCTCACAGTTCTGAAGGCTGGGAAGTCCAAGATCAAGGCCTGGTAGTTTGGTGTCTGCTGCGGACCTGCGTCTTGGTTCGTAAATGGCTGTGTCCTCACATAGGGGAGAGGACAAGGGACCTCTCTGTGGCCTCTTTCATAAGGGCACTAATCCCATTTATGAGGGCCCCATCCTCATGACGTAATCCCCTCTCAAAGGTCCCACCTCCTAATACCATCACTCTGGGGGTTAGATTTCAACATATGGATTTGGGGAAACACAAATATTTAGTCTATAGCAATGGGTTTTTTATATTACTTTTTATTTTTAAAATATTACATGAAACTCTATCCCTGAGTGTTTTGGCATCTCCTTTAATTTTGCACCTGAGGCCATTGCCACACTCACCTACCCCTAGTCTTGGCCCTGCCTCTAGGCCAAGATGGGTTCTGGTCTGTTCCACATGTTTTTTTCTGGGACTCCCACCCCCACCCCAGGCCAAAGAGCCTGCAGCTACGTCAGGTATGCACTTCTCATGACCAATCATCAGAACACAAAAGCGTGGGTGGAACACGAGAGGCCTCCTGAGACTTCGACCCCGAACTGACACTGTCATTTCTGCCACCTCCCATTTCATTGGCCAAAGCAAGCCCATAGCCAGCCCACCATTCACGGGGTAGGGAAGTATCCTCTCTCCACTCTAGAGGGTTCACACGGCAAAGGGCTTGCAGGCATGTTCTAATCCAGGGGAGGCATGAAGGATTGTGGACATGACAATCTACCATACTTAGTTTCTCTGTGACTCAGTTTCCTTTTTTGTAAGACAGAGATAATACTACCACCATCTCATTGGATGGTGATGAGGGTTCATACTCATAAAATACTTAATAATGAGGATTAATACTCATAAAATACTTACAATGGTGCCTGGCACGTAACAAATGCCAGCCATCAGTATTGCTGTGCCAGTGAGGCTCCCTGCAGCCCCACCTGGGGGGGACACACTCCCAGCGGCAGCATCAGCTCTGGCTATGTGCCTCTTATGAGCCACCCATGGGCATATCACTTTTCTATCCCTCCATTTCTTCATCCCTGAATCCCAGTGAGGACCCCCGCGGAAGGTGTACATGAAAGCACTTGGCAATTTGTATATGGGGTACAAACACTGATTACTTGACATGTGTTCACTGAGGGGTTTAAGACATGGCCCCCAAATTCTTTGACTCGCTTCCCTCCAAGAGGGGTCTATGTCCCCTCCCCTGGATCTGGATGAGCTTTTGATTGCTTGGACCAATAGACTGTGCTGGAGTAATGCTCTGTGACTTCTAAGGCCAGCTCAGAAACGGCCATGCAACTCTGCCTGGGTTTTCTGGAACGTTGTCTCGCTCTTGGGATGCTCTGTCTCACAACCCAGCTGCTGTGCTGTGAGAAGCCCCATCTATATGGAGAGGCAGTTTGGTGGCACTCTGGGCACAGTCCTAGCTGAGCCCAGTCCAAAGTCTAGTATGTCTGCAGGAGCCTCCAGGTAGCTCCAGCTGCAGCCATTGGAGTCTTTTGGACATAATGGAGCAGACATAAGGCATTCCCACTGTGCTCCGTTCAAATTCCTGACCACAGGATCTGAGAGCTGAATAAAGTAGTTATTGTTTTATGCCACTAAATTTGGAGGGCTTTGTTAGACAGCAATGCATTCACCAAACGTCCCTTAACTGTCCAGGTCTCAGTGCACAGAAATGAATCTGAGTCAGACCCTGCTCCCCAAAGAACCAACAAAGAGCCCATAAGCAGGCAATTGCAATGTAGTTTATCATATGCTGTGACAGGGGCTATGGAAGCTCAGAGAGGGGGCCCTTAGTCCAGCCTGGGTGAGGGTCTAGACTGACCTCTCTCCGGGGGAGATGATACTGCAGTGAATCTGACAGATTAACGAAAGCTAACCAGGAGAATGAGGAAGCAGGTTTCTATGGAATGCACAAGGAACTAGAGCTCCATGTAGATGGAGCACAGAGGACAAAGGCCGGCTCTTCCTTGAAACACCCTAAATACCCTGCTGCCACAGGACCTTTGCACTTGCTGTTATCACTGCCTGCAATGTGCTTTCTCTAGAGACCCCACTGGCCCACTTGCTCACTTCATTCATATCTCTGCTCCAATGTCACCTACTCAAAGAAGCTTCTCTTGACCCCTCTCCTTAAGTTCTCCACCCTCTTTCCCTGCTTCATCTTTTCTGACATTTACCACCACTTGACTCTTTATCATGAGTTCGTTAATTGCATGTCTCTTCCACCAGAATGTGAACTATATGAGACGAAGGCCTAGATTCCCCCAGCATAGCATAGTCACTGGCACACAGTAGGTCTTTCATAAACATACCAGGAGATGGATGAATGCAGAGAGGCACGATCACCTTTTGCAAGCCCACTCTGGCTGCAGGAAGTGGGTTGGGGCACATGAGAGGGGCGAGGAGAACAGCTGAGAGGGGGCTAAGTTATCCAGGTGGGACCTGATGATGTGGGGATGGTGAGGGGGCAGATCTGAAGACCTGGGATCACAACCCAGGTGAGGGGTGTTGCATGGGGTGGAGAGGCCAAGCTGAGGCCCAGGATTAGCATCTGGGCAGCTGGGTGGTCAATGGTACCAGTCACCAAAATGGAAGCTCCAGGAGGAGAGGGTACAGGTTTGAAGGCCACGTGTGGTGGGGAACAGGAGAGGGAAGATGAGTTGAGTTTGAATCGTGCGGAGTTTGAGGTGCCCTTAAGACCTCAAGTGCAACTGAGTAGCAGGAGTCTGGATGTGAGGGTCTGAAGCTTAGGAGAGGAGTCTGGCCTTGAGTGATAGGTCTGAGGGTCACGTCAGCCACAGGGAGAATGTCAATGAGACAAACCAGGCAGTAAGACAAGACCCAGAGGAACATCATAGTTTAGGAAGACAGCAGAGGGCAGAGAAAGGACAGAAGAGGGTTGGGCGGAAAACTGGGGTGTGGGGCCGTGAAAGCTGGGGAACAGGACAGTTTGAGAAGGAATAGATGGGCTCCAGGGTCCAATGCTGCCAAGAAGGAGTGGAAGAGTGTTGAATGGACCCTGGAAGAAGCCCAACTAAACAGCAGACTGCATGGGCGGGGGGCGGGGTCAGGGGGAGGGGAGGTTGGAGGAGGGGGCGTGGCTTGCAAATACTAGCAAGGGCACCTTTCCCTCTTTCTTTTAAACGATTTAATAAGCATGGCTGTAAAATGGTAGAGAAACATGGTGCAAAACTAGAGAGGGCTGCAGGGTGCAGGAAGGATTGTCGTTAGTATTGTCATATTTTAAGATGAAGAGGCTTGAACTCGCTGCATTGCTGTTAAGAAAACTCCAGAACAACAGGGTGAAGACATAGGAGAGAAAGAAGGGATGACGATTGCTGGAGAGGGGTCTCTGAAGACATGGGAAAGGCTGGGCTCCAGCGCACAGGTGGGGGCATTGGCTTCAATCCAGAGGGATGCTGACCTCCAAGGGGAGGGCAGGGTGGGGAGGGGGCCCTTTGACTGACTCCGCTGAGCCAAGCCTTCCAGAGCAATCGGCGTCCTGCTGTGCTGCCTCCCGGGGACGGAGGCCGGTCCTTAAGAGAGAATGTTCTCAGCTCTCTAATGTTTTTACAAGAAATTAAACCCAAAGTAGAAAAGTCCGAATCAATTTTATCCAAAATGAGAAACGAGCGGAGATGATGGCAGCAGTCCAGGAGGCTGGGGAGTGGAATTCCCAGAGATAACTAAACAGAAGAAGCCACGTGACATTTAATAGTCACTCCACAAAGTTGGCACTCTCTCTGTGCCCCGACCCCCAAAGCGCTAGGAGCTGGGGACAGATGAATAAGGTCCTCAAGGAATCTTGGGGGTGTGGGGTGGGGACAGACAGGTACCTCAATTCAGGGAAGTAATTGCTGACATGTGTGGGAAAGGTTTCTCAGAGGACGTTAACAATTTTAACTGCCTCTGAAGGATTTGTAGTATTTCACCAGGAAGGACTTCCTGGATATGGGGAATTATATTATGGTACTTAATATGAATGTAATTATACTTAATATAAAAGCTCTTAGCGCATCGTCAGCTTGCAATTCATGAAAATATTATTACTAATAATTTCACGCGTTTATAAATTGGACTCCGTCCAACTCCCCCCAATTTTTTTTCTGATGCTTATAAATTACTGTGGGCCCTTGATCTTCACAAAAAATCAGGTAAGAGAGTTTTAAAAATGCCGCACTGAGAAGGAAGGTCTCCAGCATAAACATAAAGGAGGAAAGTGTAAGTGAAATGTGAAGGTGCTATGTGGACGTTTAGTGAGTATAAAGAGAGGACTTCCGCAGTTATTAACGTGTGTTCCCCACTCAGCAGCCTTGCCTGGAGCGTCCCCTGTCACTTGAGCTGTTCTGCGCTGGCTCCGGGGCTCCCTAGAGCTGGGCAAAGAATCGCTTTTGCACTGAGAGCAGCATATGGTGGGCTCCTTTGGAGCCGCAGAGCTAAGCAGGGCTGCGTGAGACTCTGCTCTTTAATCCACTCCCTGCTTCTGTTTTTCAGACGAAAAGCCAGTAATGTTTCAGATGTCTTCATCTTTCTTGCCATGATTAGTGCTAGCAATTGGAACTCTTCTGAGGCCATTTTCCTGAAAGAAACAGTGCTTATCACAGGGGGGTCAGCTAGGCCCATTCACTAGCTCAGTTGCGCGCTGCCATTTTTGCCTCACCAAAAATATAAACTATTACAAGCCACGGCCTTTGGTTTACTTGAAATGAGCCCAAACTGTATGCTAAGCCCTTGAAAGTCAAGGACTTTTTGGATTTTCCAATCCCCTCCCCCACACATGAGGAATGTGGCCTCTAAGTCACCTAATGTCCCACACTGCCTAACACACATGCCTATCCACATGAAGACCCAGGCACATGTGCACGCATGCACACAAAAGCACACAAATGCACGTGTAATGCACACACTGGCATAGGCACTCGCTCGTGTACACGTGAGCACACACACGCACAGAAGCACATCACAGGGCACATGAGCACGTGAACGCACACTCAGGCTGACACGCATGCTTGCACACACAGACACTTTACACACGCATTTATGCATGTGGCACACAGGCATGCACACACACATGTACAACACCATACACACACGAGCACACATGCAATTACAGCCATGCACGTACATGCATGCAGACATACAAATGCTTGCATGCACATGCACACACAACATGCACACACGGAATGCACACCCTTGCAAGCCCATGTACACACACAACACAGGCATACCCTCGTACACAACGCACATACACGCACACGCATGCACGCATGCACGGGCACAGCAGGGACAGGCACGCACAACCTTCTGCAAAGAACAAGAAGGAGGAGGAGAAGACGGAGGAGGAAGGTACATCATTCTTTTCCCTCCAGTTCAAATGACTTCCTTGGCACCAACTTTTGTTTTGATATCTGTTATTTTTTTAGATTACAAAGACATGGGATGGGAACCAAATCCCTGGTTTTACAGATGGAAGATGCGATTTCTAGCAATGAATCTTCTTGAACAAAATGACATAACAACAGAAGAACTTGGAGGCCCCGTGGAGGGTTTGTTATATCTGTAGCACCCCAGCCCCCATACGCCCTGCAAGGAGGCAACACAGGAGAGGGAAGGACACTGCACCGGAAGCCCTGCATTTGCTTCTAGCAGCTCTGCCTCTCTTTTGCTGTGGACACTCGATCAATTCGCTCCCCATCTCTGGTCCTTCCACCTTTGACATTTGACGGTTCAGGTATCGCCTTATAACAGATGAAGAAGTTGTGGAGCTTTCCTAGGGCCACATAACTAGAACTCAAGTGTTGTAGTTTGCATCCCAGGGTTCATTACTACAGGCTTTCCCAAATTTGAACATGCAGGCGAGTCGCCTGGGGATCTTGTTAAAACACAGACTGCATCAGGCAGTCTGGAGTGGCCCTGAGAGTCTTTCTAACAAGCTCCCAGGTGACACCAGTGTTGCTGGCCCGTGACTACAGCTTTACTAGAAAGGCCTACACTCTTCCACACTTTCTTACAAGGTAGGGTGAGGCTGGGGTTTGATGCTCCCTCCCCCATTGCACCCCAACCCTCTGGCTGGGACAGGGATGACGTCATCACAATCTCCCAGAGCTGCCCCCTTTCCCTTCGGCTCTGGGTCCTCCTAGTGCCACCCACCGCCCTTTTCTGAACCAGCTCCTCCCCCACCCCCACCTTTGGAACTGTAGGTGTCAGAAGGATGAAGATGACCCACCCTTTGCTGGTCTTGGAGCTCCTAACTACTGGGAGGCCCAGGGCAAGTCCCTTCTTCTCTCAACCTCCGTTTCCCCATCTGTGTGAAGAGAGGATGGGCTTGTTTTCAGCCCTGGCTGCATGTTGGCTCAGGCAGTGCTTTTACCAAGTATCCTGGCCCGCGTGCCACTCTCAAAGATGTATTTAATTGGGGTGAGGCCCAGACATGGCTGTTTTTCAAAAATGGACACCAGGGTTGAGAACCACAGGTCTGGTGCTTATTAAGGGTCAGCCCTGCTCTGTCAGCGTGGGTCCAGTGGCTCAGTCTTCACACTGACCCCATGCTATCAGATGCCGGGCTCAGGAACAGGCTGGCAAAGCTTCAGAAGGATTTCGGCCCAGCTATGAGACAAGGTCACCCCAACCCCACGGGAAAGAGCTCCTGCAATAATGCTCAGGATAACGACCCCGGCTTCGAGTTGAACTTTCTTTTCTGACTGGCACATGAGGCACGTTTTAATTAAAGGCTCAACCCCACACGTCAATCACCTACAGACCTCCCCCACCAACGCACCTTCCCACCGGAGGGCTGGAAAGCAGCGCCTGTGTATGTGCACGAGGCGGGAGGAGGGCTGGCACAGGTGGCTGCTGTGTGCTGGGAGTTAACATGCCATCCTGGCTAAACAGGGGGCCAAATTTGCTACAGCCCCCTTGGCTGCCTCCCAGCCGAGCCCCAAATGGAGCCACAAACAGGTTTCCTTGAAGTCAGCAGTGGTATGACTGTAGAGTCCTGTGGTTTCCATAGCAACCTGTCTCTTCCTGAGGCTGACAATGGGCTCTGTCACTGGGGGAGGCTTTTGGTGTTTAGGAAGCCCAGCCCAGAATGGGTCAGCCAGACCCATCTAATCTCTGCTGTGATGCCTGCTGGTGGTTCAGTGCACATCCTTGGGGCAAAGGATGAAGAAGAAAGGCAGCAGCCCCACTCCCACTGGCCCCCCAGGGAATGGGAAAGCAATCATTAGATAAAGACAGTCAGTGGGTACGTACCGTCTCCACAGTCACTGGCAGTACAGCGTGGTGGCCCAGCGCTGGACGCTGGAGCCAGACTACTTGGGGTTCAAATCCTGGCTCTGCCACCTAGTGGCTGGATAACTGCACAAGTTACTTGGTAGCTCCACGCTTCAGTTTCCCTATCTGTGAAATGGGTATAATAATAATACCATCCTCTTCATCAGACTCTTCGGAGGACCACATGAGTTAATTAAGGGAAGTCCTTCAACAGTGTCTGGCACAGAGTAGCCTCTGGGTTTTCTCTCATTACTTATAGCCCTGTGGCCCTAGACAGTGAGACCGTGTCATGTGGGGTCTCAGCTCCCGCTCCCCGCACCGGAACGCAGGATATGGCGAAGCCAAAAAGGAACAACAATGAAGTCATAGATAGCGGAGTCACACCGCTATATTCTTTTTTTTTTTTTTTTTTAAAGGTTTTTATTGGGGGAAGGGGAACAGGACTTTATTGGGGAACAATGGTCAAATTGTTGTCCTTTCAGTCTTAGTTGTGGAGGGTTCTGTTCAGCTTCAAGTTGTTGTTCTTTCAGTCTTAGTTGTGGAGGGCGCAGCTCAGCTCCAGGTACAGTTGCCGTTGCTAGTTGCAGGGGGCACAGCCCACCATCCCTCATGGAGTCGAACCGGCAACCTTGTGGTTGAGAGGACAGGCTCCAACCAACTGAGCCATCCAGGAGCTCAGCGGCAGCTCAGCTCAAGGTGCCGTGTTCAATTTTAGTTGCAGGGGGCGCTGCCCACCCTCCCTTACGGGAGTCGAGGAATTGAACTGGCAACCTTGTGGTTGAGAGCCCGCGCTCCAACCATCAACTGAGCCATCCGGGAGGCAGCTCAGCTCAAGGTGCCGTGTTCAATCTTAGTTGCAGGGGGCAGAGCCCACCATCCCTTGCGGGACTCGAGGAATTGAACTGGCAACCTTGTGGTTGAGAGCCCACTGGCCCATGTGGGAATCGAACCGGCAGCCTTCGGAGTTAGGAGCACGGAGCTCTAACCGCCTGAGCCACCGGGCCGGCCCACACCGCTATATTCTTGATAGCGGCTGGGTTGGAAACACAGGGAGCAGGAGCCACACGATTTGCAACCTGACATCCGCTTCTCTGCCAATCGACCCACCCCCTAGCATAGCCACGGCAGTTGTATTAGTGGCCAATGGCTAACCAGTAACAACTGATGGCCACCCAGCCACAGCGGATGGCCATCTGATTACAGCTGATGGCCATCTAATAACTGAGCCAGCACCTTTCCACAGGAGGCCGAGAGCCTGGAAACTGCACTCCTGGCTCTGTCCCCATAGACCATTTCCAGTCTTCAGGTAAGAAGGGCGGCGCCAGGGCCCCAGCCTCCCCACGGACCAGCGCACTGGTTCTGAGGCTGGGCCTGGGAACTTCTAATCATCCTGACCTCCAGTGCACATCAGATCCACACCAGAATCTCTGCGAGGGCAACTCAGGTGTCAGCTTTCTTGGAAAACTCTGCAGGTAGTGCCAACGTTCACTCAAAGTTAAGAACCCATAGAAATCTGAAAGTATTTGCCCTGTGACCTTTACTCAGCCTGAGTCCACAGGGAGCTCGTGAAGTCAGAGTGGAACCTGGGGCTGGGGGGTGGGGGGCGGGGAGGTGGGTGGAAACTACTTTTTGCACAGGGCTGGGCACCTCTGCTCATTCCTTCCTTCCACACAAGCGCCTAAGCTCCTAGCATGAGCCCATGCTGTGCATACAGCTGGGGACAAAGCGGGAGCCCTGCCTTTGTGCTGCCTCCTGACTTGTGGGGAGGCAGACACGTGTCCACTTATCACACTAACACGCATGTAATTACAAGCAAGTGAGGACCATGCGGAGTGGCCCAAGCGGGCAGGGAAGGCTTCCCATTCGAGCTGAGAGCTGAAGGATATGGAGAAGTTAGCAAATGTGTGTGTGGGGGGCGGGGGGGGCGCATATTCCAGGTGACAAAATCCCACAGGCGCCACAGGTCCTGTGACCAGATCGAACAAGGCACCTTCGAGAAACCAAAGGACAGCAAGGTGGTTAAAACTGAGAGAGGAGGGCGAAGGAGGTGAGGGAGGCCCTGGGAGCTGGGGAGCCAGGCTCTCGGAAGGGGGTGGAGGCCAGCTGGGCTGCGTGCCTCTATCCAGGCGATGTGAGGCCACTAATTGGTTGTAAGCACTGGATGACATGAGCGGATTTGCAATTTAAAAGATCCTTCTGGCTGCTCATGGGGGAACAGACTGTCACCCTCACAAGGTGCTGTCAGCTAAGTCTGTTAAATAAACAATGACCCTGAGGCCCAGGAGGCTGAGTCACCTGGTAGGGTCATGTGGCTAGCAAGCCACAGAGGCCAGACTCCAGCCCAGCAGGGCTCTCAGGGCTGAAAGGCAGCGGGGCCCTGAGAGTGGAAAGAACCTGGGTTCTTTCCCTTTGTCCTACGCAGCCTGTTCACCTCCACGCTCTCCTTGTAAATCCAAAGTCCCCGTGAGACCAGTCTGCTAATCCACACTGGATGACATCCTTTCTCAAAGCCACCGTGAGGGCGAATCTTCATTCTTTGAAGATCAACCTGACTTTGAGAGGCAGCCAAAGGCCAGAGGCAGCTAAACTTGGCAGAATAAGGTGGTGATGATTTCAGCCATGTGCTGCTGTGCAACAAATTACCCCAAAACTGAGTGGCTTAAAACAACAAGCAACACTTCTTACCTCACACAGTTTCTGTGAGTCAGGGAGCAGCTTAGCTGGGTGGCTCTGGCTCAGGATTGCTCATGAGGTTGTAGTCAAGATGTCAGCCAGGGCTGTGTCACCTGAAAGCTGGGCTGGGGCTGGAGGATCCACTTCCAAGATGGCCCCCTCAATGGTTGACAGCTGACACTGGCCATTGTCTGGAGGCCCCAGGCCTTGCCATGTGGGCCTCTCATGGCTGTTGGTGTGTCCACACAACATGGCATCTGGTATATCTACTCAGTGGAATATTATTCAGCCTTGAAAAGGAAGGTGATTTGGACTCAACCTTGAAGACATTATGCTCAGGACAATAAACCAGACACAAATGGACAAATATATAATTGCAGCATACGAAGTAGTCAAATTCATAGAGACAGAGTAGAATGGTGTTTCCCAGGAGCTACGGGGATGGGGGGTGCGGAGTTATTGCTTAATGGGAACAGAGTTTCAGTTTTGCAAGATGCAAAGAGTCCTGGAGGTGGATGGTGGTAATGGTCTCACAATGGTAAGAATGTACTTCATGCCACCGAACTATACCGCCTAAAAGTGGTTAACATGATAAATTTTTGTTACGTGTATTTTGCCACGACACAAAAAGTTGGAAAAAAAACATATCCCCAGTACTCTAATACCCACACAGCTCTTGGCCATCAGGCCCTAATCCTTGGGAGAGATAAGACCTGCCACCTCAGAGGCAGGAAACTCATGTTACCGAGTTATTATATATCTGGGACTTTCTGGACTGGGAAAGACAACAGTGACTCCCAGCTCACGCCCAAAATGAAACACCGCCCTGATGGAGCACATAATCGAGTGGGGCAGATGGACACCAGTCAAATAATCAGAGGGAAAGGGAACATTGCAACTTTGGGAAGGGCTACTGGAGTACATAATGGAGGGGTCACAAAGGGGGGGATACTTGGGAAGGCGTCAACTGAGGTTAGAAAGAGATAACCAGGTAAAAATAAAATGAGGGAAAGAAAACCCACCCCTCCAAGAACCTCCCTGACTTTTTCAAGGGAGGAAGGGGACAGGGAGATTGATGGCGAGATGAAAGGTCAGCGGAGGAATTAGATGGCAAAGGCAGCTGGGCCCTGCGCCTGGTGAGAATCACAGTGGCCCTGTCATCCTGGGCAATGTTCCTGAGAGGCCGGCACCTGGGAGGCACTCAGCCCAGCCAGCAGCGCAGGGCACAATTCCAGCCAATGAGGGCACTCAGAGCTTGGCAGCGCTGGGGAGGAAATGTGCTGTTCTGCCACCAATCACTCCTTGGAAGCTGGCACTGTCCTGCTCCCTAGGGCCTGCCCCTCCTAGCCACAGCCTCACAGCCTGCTGCTCCAAGGGGACAAGTGTCCGCTGTCGTGACTTTCTCCCAGGGCCGCACTCTCTGGGAAGTAGGGTAAAGGCTGGGACTGTCTTGGCCACACACTGAAACCAGCCCCCAGACCCTCTGAGCCGCCAGCAGCCCTGCCAACAGTAGCAAGAGCCTCCTTCTTGGGTCTCCCTGCCTTGGTTCTTCTCAAAGTCTGTGCCTGGACCTCACAGCAGGTCAGACCTTGCCGCTGACGCAGACCATCCAAAGACTCCCGCCTCCTTCAGCAAAACATCTGAACTCCTTCCTGGGGCCCCTGAGGTTCTGTCCCTACCCACTCCCACTCAGGCCTTCTGCTGTGTACCCCTGCCCCTCACCAGCTATGCACAAACCTTAGGGTTTTTGTCCTTGCTTTGCCCACTGCCTCTTTTTCCAGACACGTGTGGCTTCATCTCTCACTTCCCCCAGTCTCTGCTTAAATCTCATCTATTCAAAGAGGCCTCCTGGCCTACTCTGTCCAAAGGACAGTCCCACTGGCATTCATTTCACCCTCTCTCTGTTTTTCCTTCCTTCATAGCACTGTCCACACTTTGCATATGTGTAGTTTATGTTATTTGTTCTCTCTGTCCCCCGTACAATTCCATGGGGTCAGAAAATCGGTTGTGTTCACTGCTCTATCCCCAGTCCCGGTAGCATGGCCTGGCATATAGTAGGCCCTCAGAAAATATTTGTTGAATGAATGAGGCATGAAGTAGGTTGTCAAAGTATAGACTGAATGAAGAAGGTTGTTATGATGGTCAAAATTTGGCCCAGAGTTTTTGGGTGGCAAATGTTTGTGAATGAATATATGAATACATATTGACCTGGGTGCCATTTGAAGAGCTCTCTGGCTGGGTTCCAGCTCTGCCACTCACTGGTCAGCCTCATTCACGTCTCCTTTGGAGGTCTCAATCGCCCTCTCTGTAATATGGGGAACGTGTATGAGACCAGTGATTTTAAAAAGTCTCATATTTTTTAAAGCAGCTTTCAAACGAAAATGTATATGGCAATGTGACAGATTCAGTAGAGGTGTTCTTGCTTAAGGTGAAGGTCTTGGAGCCTTGTGTACTTGTACCTCTCCCACCCCTGTCTACACTGTGGCCCAGGGGCATCGGGGAGTGCTTTGGAGAACAGTTTAAAGCCCACTGGACCCAGGGTTCCCTGAATCCCAGTAATAAACTGTACTGTTGTTTAGCAAGTATGTTGTGCATCACCAGTCCTGCCCGTTGGTGTTTACCCCCCAACATGTAGGCCTCAGTGACAGTGTGCTAGTTTCCACTGGAGGCCTTAGAGGCATTGCAAGTTGCCCCATCCCTCTTGCTCTCCTGCCCCTGAGAACATCCATTCCAGATAAGAGCTGCATCTGCTGCCTGGGTCCTAGAAGGAGAGACATGTGGGGCAGACCCGACTCTGACCTTATCCTGGACCAGGGCTGCAGCAGCTGGGCCCCCTGCCTCTGACATGTAACATGAGTGAGAAATAGATAGTTGTTGCTGTAAGAAACTGAGGGTTGGGGTTGCTTGTTATGCAGCATAACCTGGTGAAAACGGATTAATCCAGGTCTCTTCTAGCATTGAGGTTACTGGACCTTAGCTCTGGAGGGAGGAACCCAGGTTTGGGATTTTTTTCTCAACCTTTTGGCTGTTTCCTCACCTTGTGGTCTCCCCTAAAAATTCTCCGCCTCCTTACCCTAATGCAGAGCTCTCCAACTGGTGGTTCCTGGCTATATGTAACTTGAAAACGTGCCTTTTGGGACCCAGATTCATTCATTATTCATTCATTCATTCATTCAACAAACACACATGCCTATCCACATACATGTAAATATGCTGGTCACAGAATTGTAGGTTTCTGAGCAGCCACTCCTGTTCACTTAATATTAGTGGTGAAGCTCCTTAGCCAGGGCTGCAGAGATGACAAAGAAATGGTCGCCATCTCCTTGAAATTTAGGATATTACACTTAGGGTAGAAAATGTGTCTGAAATGAGTAATCCACCATCAACAAGACACACACCAAAAAAACCCCCTTTCATCTCAAATTCAAAAAGCACCCATCCTTTCTAGTTAGTGAGGCTGGATAATTTCTGAAATTGATGGATGCTTATAGCATACACAAGAAGAGCATTTTTTCCAGCAACGGAACCTTTTATCTGGCTCACAGGCCGCTAAAAACATCCCCAAACCATGCTTCTTTGCTGTCTTTACTGAGAGTAATTTTCACAAACATCATTTTGAACGCCGGCTGTAGCGTGCCAAAGTAGGAAGCGCGGCGTGCCTCAGGAGGCAGGCACAGCCGTGGCTGGGCATCCTAGAGGAAGGCATTTCTCTTCTTCGAGCCTCAGTTTCTTCGTCTGCAACGTGCGTTTGTGTGGACACAGGGGACAGGACCAGATGACCTCTTATTGCTTTAAGGTTCTTAGGCTGAACCCAGAATTTCAAAACTGTGTCATTGTCCATCTGCTAAGCCCAAGTGGCTTGCTGCCCTTGGGGACAGAGCTCTCGGAGGAGTGATCCGAAAGAACGCTCCCTTTCCCCAGCTTCCCAAACCCAGGACCCCTAACCAGCTTCTATATCACCCCCCCCTTTCCTTCTCTGACCCTATCTGCTCTCCTCACCCCACACCCCCCTCACTGTACTCTGGCCCCAGGGCTTTCTTGCTGGCTTCTCAAACATGCCCAGCAGGTTACAGCTTCAAGGCTTTACACTTGCCATGCCCTCTGCCCCACATGCACTTGTCTCAGCTGTCCACGTGGTCCCCACCTGACTTCTCTCAGGCTCCTGCTCAAATGCCACCCCCCGCCCCCAGGAGGCTTTCTCCAACCCTCTACCTAATGAGCACCCGTCATGCCACGTCTGTTCTCTGTGAGTACTTACTTGTCACTACCTGCTCTATGGAGGCTGGCTGCCCCCACCAGAATATCAGCTTCCTAAGGTATGACCCTGATCACTGCCGTTCCCCCCAGCACCTAGAACCTGGCACATGGTAGGTGCGCAATCGGTATTTGTTGGAAGAGCGAGCAAATGAACGAATATGCAGGACAGGAGAAGGTTCCCCCCACTCTCCCAGCCCCACCTCTTGCCCAGTAGAGCCCCTGGTCCTGTAGCCTTTGAGATACCCACCCAGCCTACAGTAAAGCCGGTGGAGTTCTTGGAGACCCAGTTGTAAAGGGGGAGACGGAGGCCTGGAGGGAGAAAGGGGCTCCTTCACTCAGCTCCCCAAGGTCACAGAGCAAGTTGTCCTGAGCAATTTTCCTTATGTCAGGAAGCGGCACAGGCCACCCCAGCCCATACCGGGCCTCCAGCCATGGCCTTTGCTAAACTCCTGTCCCTGTGAAAGGATGCCAAAGGATGCCACTTCTGTCTCGGGCCAGAAGTCCCTCTCCGCCCAAAGGGGACAGGGGTGGGAAGAAGAGACAGTGTGGAGAGCGTGCTCAGGTCTGGCTCTTTTACATCTATGATCTTCTGTCGCCTTCACTACAGTCCACTAGGGTAGAAGCCATTGTCCCCACTTTACAGATGAGCAAAGGGAAGCCCAGAGAAGTGAAGAAGTTTGCCCAGGTCACACGAAGCCAGGAAGTGCCCCAGCAAAGCACATCTTGTTTTTTTCTGGTCTGTGAAAAGCCATCTGGGGCTAGAGCTGCAACCCCAGGAGCTCTCTGCTCCAGAGGGAAACCTGTCAGTCAGCGGGGAGCTCATCTTTTCCTTCCTCCCACGCCACCTGCCACCTGCCACCCTCCAGTGTCACATGGCATGCGGGGGTGCCTTCCCTGGGAGGTTGTGCAGGGAGCCCTGGGAGCTGCAGCTTGTGGGTGCTGGCAGGGGACGTGCACATGCTCAGGAGTACACACGTGCTTGCTTGCTCACTCTCTTATTCTTCATCCTGTCTCTCTCTCTCTCTCTCCCTTTTTCCCTTCCTCCCTCTCTCCTTCTCTCTCTTTCTCTGTAGCTCCTCCAGAAGCATGTCAGCCTGCTGGGTCAACGGCCCCCAGACTGGGGGCTTGCACAGAGAAGCCTTCACTGTCACAAATGGCAGGGAACCTTGGAGACCAGCCCAGCCAGCCCCCCTCCTTTGTGAATAAAACCTAGAACCCTGTACGTCATAATTAGGGCAGTCCTGGGGTGAGATCAGGGACCTTTCGAGAACATACACTAAGCATATCCATTCATTGCAAGGGCTCCAATGTCAGACCACCTGGGTTATAATCTGGGTTGTTGCCCAGCTGGTTGACCCTACACAAGTTCCTTGGTGTCTCTGAGCCTCCATTTCCTCACCTACTTTAAGATCATATTTCCTGAGCCCTGTCTTAGTGACAGGCATGGTTCTATGCTCTGTACCTATATTTACTCCTCCAAGCAACGTTATGAAGTAGGTATTTCTGTCATCTGATTTAGATCTGAGAGAACTGAGGCACAGAGTGGTTACGTAGCTTGCCCAAGGTCACACAGCTGGGAAGCAATGGAGCCAGGATTTGTTTCCAGACAATGAGGCTCCAGAGTCCCTGAGTCTAACCACTATTCCGGTCTACAGTCTACTGAGGACTAAAGAAATGTGGTGTATTAAGCACCTAGCACTGTACTAGCTCACAGTCGGCCATCATCAATGATTATTATGTAACCAACAACTTCATGCACCTCTTGAAAATCTGATGAAAGACACAGACCTTCCTGATAGAAGATGGCATGTGCACACACAACACATTGCACACAATTTCAGGTTATTCCTGCTCCTGAAGTCCACCCACGAGCCCACCTGGGGAACCTCAGCTCAAGCCGAATCCCGTTGTTTCCACACTAGGAAGGAGGAGGAGAGGGCACGTTGAGTGTGTTCACATCCTATTACTTCGTTTGTTGTCTGAGGTGGGTATTACATGTATTAACCCACAGCGCAGACGAGAAAACTGAAGGAAATGTCGAGGTCCCATAATGAGCTGGCAGCAGACGTGATTTTCCTCTTCTCAGGGACCCCTTTCTTCCTGGCTGTGTGTTGCCTGGCCCTGAGACCAAGGTGAGAAATGGAGTCCCCAGGGTCATGCCCAGATGTGGCATGCGCTCAGGGAAGGATATTTGGTGAATGAGTGAGTGAAATGGGTCCCCACTGGGCTAAGCCATGTCAGAGCTTCCCGTGGCCCAATACCTCTCCTGAGCCTTCATGACTGTCCATGAGAAGGAGACAGAGGAAAAAATGAAGGAAGAGCCAGACGAATCCTTGTGGCGTGTCAGAAACCACTCCCACAACCCCCTCATTTACAGGCAAGAAACTGAGGCCCGGAGCCTGACTTGCCAAACAGTCACACAGCGGGGTGAAGGCCAGGACTGGTCACCTAGGCCGGAGCTCAAGCAGCGAGGGTCAGAAGGAAAGAGCGCTGGACTCGGAACACTTGGGTCCAACTCCTGTCATTCTTCAGTGCTGTGACGAGGTAAACCACACGGCCCCAATTTCCACATTTGCAAAATGATGGTGATATCTACCATGGAGACTGCTAGTATTAGAACTGAGCAATTTGACCATTTTCTAGTTGAGGCATGTTCCCCTCATTTGTCAAAAGAGGACAGGTTGCTGTGAGGATTAAATGAGAATGTAGGCAGAGTGCCTGGCGTTAAACAAGTGTTCAGTGAGTGGTAGCTTTACTATAAATGTTACTGTTACCATGCTGAGCACACAGGATGTATCTCTATATATGTTGTATGAACAAGTGGATGGACCAATAGACAGGCTGACAAGTTGGCTGGCAAAGCTGTGGAAAGTAAGGTGGGGAGATGGATGGATGGGAAGAAGGTAGTGAGTGGATGGATGGATGGATGGATGGATGGATGGATGGATGGATGGATGGGGAAACTGGTAAGAGGGTGGGTGGATGGATGGATAGGTAGATCAATAGACAGGCAGAGAGATAGGTTTGGGGGCAAACAATAGGTAGATAAGAAGATAATAGATGGATGGATAGGTGGCTGGATGGATGGATGAGAGGATGGACCAATAGCAGTCAGACACTGGTGGCTATTCAGAACAGTGGATGGATATGTGGGAGGGGTAATTGGTAGATGGTGGAAAGATGAATGAATGAACCAGAGGGAAGGAAGATAGAGGTGGGAAGATGGAAGACCACAGAGTGATAAATGGCGGCTCTTCCTTCCCCTTGAATTGAAGTTGAGGAGCTGGTAGTGGCAGCTGCAGAACTGACGTGGACGTCCACAGGATGGGGAAGAAAGAGAGGTCAAGAGCCTCTTGCTCCAACAGGGTCACCCTGGAAGTGTGGCAATGAGCAGTCGCTTATTGTACCCCAGTGTCTGTGTTTGGTTGGAAGCCCTGTGGAGCGAGATGACTGGGAGGAGGGCAGGCATAGGGGCCTGACCTTCATATGGACACACGCTCCTAAATGTCAAGTGCAGTGGGAGGGTTGCCTTGGGAGGGCACAGCTTCCACCAGACGTGGCGGCAGCTCCACAGCCTAGAAGGGACTCTTAGCTGGAAAGGACTTGGCAAAGGCAAACCAGAACGTGCCCCTGGGGACTCCTTGGATTTAGCTCTAAGAACAAAATGTCCCGTTCATCATCGGTTGGCTCTGCAGCAGGATGGACCTGCTATGGGGGGGATGGTGGGGTCTTGGGGCTGAATTGCTGCCCCTGCCACTGATGTGCTAAGTGGTCTTGGACAAGCCCCACCCCCTCCAGCCTCCTTTTCTCACCTGTAATTGAAGCCAAATCACCTCCAAGTTCCCTGTTAGCGTTGACACCTTAAAACAATCCCAGATTTCCAGGAGCATCATAGGGAGGGGCGGGGCCATGGAGAGGAGCTGAGGAGTGGCCATAACCTACTCAGATGGTGACCCAAGGTCCAAGGGCCTATTTCAGGCTTCAGGGGTTTAATTGACAATGACGACACCTTGGGATGGCTCCCCACTTCACTTGAATGAAAGGCGAAGTCCATCCAGTGGCCGCCATGACCTTTGGCTCTGCCTTAACCCCACCACCTCTCTGCTTTCTCCTCCTGTCACTGCACCGACACTCACGCTACTCGGATTACACTGGTCTCTCAGTGTTACTGGAACATGCCGAGCAGGCCCATCTCGGTCTGCCTGGCACACCCCGTGGGGACAGAGTCCCAGAGAGCACTTTCCAGGCTCTCGGCCTCATGTGCAAAGGTGCTGGCCCGGGTAATAGATGGCCTTCAGCTGTAACTAGGTGGCCGTCAGCTGTAACCGGTTAGCCATTGGCCACTGATATAACTGCCGTGGCTGAGCTAGCAAGCAGATTGCAGTTAGCAGGGGGTTGGTTGGTTGGCAGGCAGGCAGGTAGGCAGAGAAGCAGATGGTGGATTGTGACCAGCAAGTGGGTTGGTTGGTTGGCAAAGAAGCAGACGGTGGATTGTGCATCATGTGGCTCCTGCTCCCTGTATCTCCAACCCAGCTGCCAGCGAGACTATAGTGGTATGAAATCCCCCATCCATGGCTCCGTTGGTGTTCCTTTTTGGCCTCGCCATATCCTGCGTTCTTGTGCGGGGAGCAGGACCAGAGACTCTGCATGACACATGGCTCAGTGAGCAGGGTACGGCACCACCAGAATCCCCAAAGGGGTAATGGAGCAGTTTATATGCGTGAAAGTTTGCTTCTGGAGTCCCGTGAGGAGCGGCGCCGGGAATGGGAGGTGCGGTCAGCCTGGGAGACTCGAGCCTCTGGAGGGCACACCACCGTCTTGGCCATGGAAGGTGCCACCTTCCTTTTGGTGGTCCGCTGCTGCCGTGGGCTCCTAGAGTCATGGACATCTTACACCGAGGCCACCACCCATTCGGACAGCTGTTGTGGTGAGCAGGATTCTGCCCAGGTAGGAATGATCTCTGATTCTGGGCAGAAGGACATGTGGCCCCCACACAATGTGTGGTGCCGGTTGCCTCTGTTATCAGGAGTTGGATGCCTGAGAAGGGGTGGGAGGACATGAATGGCTCCCCGACCAGCGTGGAGGGGGCTGTGCAGCTGCCAGAGAGCTGGACCCCAGTGGCGGGGTGTGGAAAGGTGCTGGATCAGGGAGTAGATGGCCATCAGCTGTAACCAGTTAGCCATTGGCCACTGATCTAACTGCCGTGGCTGAGCTAGCAAGTGGATTGCAGTTAGCAAGAGTTGGTTGTCGGTTGGTTGGCAGAGAAGCAGACGGCAGGCTGCAGATCGTGTGGCTCCTGCTTCCTGTGTCTCCAACCCAGCCGCCAGCGAGAATATAGTGGTGTGACTCCCCTACCTATGGCTCCGTGGGTGTTCCTTTTTGGCCTCACCATCTCCTGCGTTCTTATGTGGGGAGCGGGACCAGAGACCCCATATGACACTCCACATGACACACCCCTAGCCCAGGGAACCACGTGGTCCGTCCCTTAGGTCCTGTATGACCTGCTTAAATTGCACCCCCTGCTCCCCACCCTAGCATGCCCTATCCCCATGGCACTTACTCCTTTTTAACACATCCTTTAATGTGCTTATTTTGTTTATGGTCTGTCTTCCCCAGGACCAGAATGTCAGTTCTGAGGGCATGGACTTTTGTGTTGGTTATGTGAAAATTAATAAAGGAAACCTCAACTAAAATTTGTGTCAGGAAAACCAATAGAGGGAGCTCTCACGTCTTACTCCTGGTCAATTACCCGCACTAGGAAAAGACAGACTTTGCATCTACTTTACTAGCCTGGCAGGTGCAAGAAACCCAGCCAATAAGAAACGCCACAGCTCAGCCCATGGGAAGCCATCGTCATCCTGAACTCTTACTTTCCTCCAATGAACTTTCTTTTATTTCTGTTTCTTGCTAATGACTTCCTTGTCCCACCCTCTTTTCCATAAAAATCTTCCATTTTCTGTAACTCAGGGTGTTTCTCTGTTTGCTAGATGAGATGCTCCCCAATTCATAAATTATTTAATAAAGCCAATTAGATTTTCAAATTTACTGAGCTGAATTTTGGTTTTTTTAATAGTTCCTAGGCACAGTGTGGCATGGTAGTATTTGAGGTTATCCGATAACTGTAGTGTGATCGTGATGAGGGCAAGGAGTAATGGAGTGTTTACCATGTGCCAGGCACAGGACTCACTCGTAGATTCCTCATGGCACCTCCACGAGGTACACAGTGTTACTATCTCCTAGTTTACGGAGGAGAGAGCAGAGGCTCAGAGAAGGAGTTTGCTCAGGTCCCATTGCAAGGCTGGGACCAGAACATGCCAGAGTCAGGTCCAGGATCATTCCACAAAAGCTCATGGAGTTAGCGGAGTCCCAGCACTGCCACCATGGGACCTTGATCTTGGGTAAGGCCCTTTTTCTCGCTAAGCCTTCGTTTCTACATCCGTAAAATGGGACAGTAGCACCTTGCTTTTGCAGGGTTGTTGTGAGGACTGAGGATGCCAATGGATGTGAATGCTTTGTGTAAGACCCGTGCGTGTGTCACTGGGTGTTAGGGTACCACTGTGCCCCCACGTGCTCGGGCAGGGTGAGCCAGCGGTCCTCTAGATCAACCCAGGACCCCAGGATTGGTTTATGGTAATCCAGGATAACGCACTCACTGCTGGCTTAGGATCAAAGCTCAAGTCCCTCCTTTCTAGACAGTTCTTTCCTCCCAGCTCCACTAGACAGTCCCTCCAGGGGACTTCTCACAGCTGTCGGGACAGGGCCATTGGGAGGAGCAAGGGGGGCAGGGACAGGAAGACCTCAGTGCTTTCCCAGGCTGAAGGCCACCAAGGAGTTGCTCTTGAATTCCTCCACCACAGCTGGGCTGTTCCCGAAGTGGCTTTCCCAGACCCTGCTGGCCCCAGTCTGCTGGGTATAAACATGGAAGAGCCCCGCTCCCGAAGGGGAGGGGAGAGCCTTGTGAAGAGGAGGACTCTGGGGATTCAGGGCCCACACACTCTCAGCATGAGGTCAGGTTGCAATTCTCTTGGGCAACTCCAGGTCTCAGTTTCCTCACCTAGAAAATGGGTTTGGACTAGATGATTTCACCCAAGAAGCCCCAGGACTGGAGTCCAGAAGAACAGAGAAAGCAGCCCTAGGATCTGCCCAGGAGACAGCGCCCTTCCCCCACTAACCTCTCTGATATGGGGGCAAATTGTTCTCTAACTCTGGCCTCAGGCTCCACATCTGTAAAATGGGCTAGTTGAGCTGGAAGATCCTACAAATCCATTCTTGCTCTGCCATTCTTTTATATCTGGTTATATATCTTTTATATCTAGTTATGGGTGGGAAGGAAAGAGAATTTAGTAAACTCCAACTGTATGCCAGCTGCTTTTTGGACATTATCGCATTTCTCTATGTATTAGTTTCCCATTGCTGCTGTAACAAATCACCACAATCTTGGTGGCTTAAAACAACACATATTTATTACCTTTGTTGACTGGCAAAAATAAATCTCCAGATAAATCCCCAAGAAAAACTGTTTATTCAGGGAAAACAAAGGAAAAAGAAACAAAAAAACCACCAATGCACACCTCCAATGTAGGGCTCCCACATGAAGGAAAATAATGGCTCGGTTCTAAAATGGCTATTCTATTTATTAGCATCCCTCCCCCTGAAGTTACCACAAAGTTCAACAGGAAGTCAGGGCTAGAGAGTCAATGGGGGGGGGGCGGGGAGGAAAGCTCCACCCACAGTCCTCCCAGCTCCATGGTTAAGCATCCTGAGATTTCAGTTCACTTTTATCACCTTACAGTTCTGGTGGTCAGAAGTCCAAAACCAATTTCACTGGGTGAAAGGTGTCAGTAGGGCTCGTTCTTTCTGGAGGCTCTAGGGGTGAATCCTTTTCCTTCCTTTTCTAGAATGGATGATGTCTTCATTCCTGCATCGCATGGCCTTTTCGTCTTCTGCTTCCTCTGTCCCACATCTCCTTCTTCCCACTCGGAACTTCCTGCCTCCCTATCAAGAGGATCTTTGCAGTTACACTGGGCTCATTGGATAATCCAGGATAAAGTTCCTATCTCAAGATCCTTAATTTAGTCACGTCTGCAAAGTTCTCTTTGCCAAGTAATTTTGGGATTAGGATTTGATATCTTTGGAGGACCATTAATCAACCTACTACATCTATCAACACAAATCTGCCATGGAGCTCCGTTTCGAATCCCAGCTTCTGACAATTTGTAACTATGTGATCTTGGGTCTGGACCTAATTTCTCTAGACCTGTTTCCTCATCTGTAAAATAGAGACAGTTGACTGAGGATTATTAGAGATAATACAGGGAAAGCTCTGAACACAGTGCCTGCTACCATTGTTGAGTGGAAGTATATAGCAATTGAAATGATGATGGTGCTAAGTCCTCTTGTTTACTGAGGACTTACTATGTGCCAGACACTGAACTGAGTATTGAGTTTCTGTAGGTGAGCTAAATAGACATGATCCAGGCACTCATGGGAATTACAGACTTAGAACAAATAATCACAAATAACTAGGTAATTGCCAAAGAGGCTCAGAGAGGGCCAAGGTCACACAGCTGGGGTGAGGAGAAGTGGGTGGGATTCACACCCAAGTCTGTCTGATTCCCAAACCATTACTGTTCCATGCACTCCCAGTCTCTCAACCTGACTGAGGCCAGCAGAGGACCCGAGATGGGAAAGGACTTGCCAAATGCAGACCCAGGTCTCTGGGCATCCTGCCCAAGGTTCTTCCCAGAGGAGACCTGGAGATGTGAGGTAGTAATGACTAGCCAGATCGTGCTCATTGCGTCTCACTCTGGGCTAGGAGGTTGTTCGGACATTTTACATGCCCAGTGTCACTGCGTCTCCATGATGCCCAGGAGAAGAAATGTGTTATCCTGTTTTACAGACAAAGAACCTGAAGTTTTAGTTTGTATGACACGCTCAGGGTCACCTGGAGAGTTAACTGCCCAGCAGAGACACAGGAAACCCACTAAGAAGAGGGCCTGGCGTGGAACATCCAAGTTCAAGTTTGCCTGACCCTAAAATCTGTCTTTAACCCTGGCATCCCCTGCCTCTGCCAGCTGGTGGGTCTGCAGTGGGAGGCTGTGGTTCTGAGGGGTTAATGCCAGGCTGGAATTCCTCCTGAGAACAGCCTTCAGGGAAATGGGTGGCTTGCTGGTGCCACCTAGTGGCCTTTAGGAAACATGCCGCTTCCCCGGGGGGTTCAAGGACCCAGAGACACTGGGAAAGATATTAATATTAACAGAACTTCCTCGTCCTCCATCCAGCTGGATGCTCATAGCAGATCGGCAAGGCTGAGCTAAAAGTGGTCAACATGACCATCCTCATTTTGCTGTTTAGGAAACTGAGGCCCAGACAGAGAACGACACACCTAGCCAGGCAGGGGCAGGCCTAGGTGGCTGCAGGGACTGGCAGGGAGGTCAGGCTTGCCCTGAACCCGTCCAGCCTCTGGAGCCTTTGAGGAGGGTGTGAACAATGAGGCCCAGAGCGGGAGAGACCTGCCCAGGCTCCTATGCCAGATGCCAGGCTAGGACCCCAGGTGGCCTGCCCCCTGCCCCTGCTCTATGCCGACACAGGAGTTCCAGGTCTGTTTGTGGGTAGGCCATGGGACACCAGAGTGGGAGGATGTATTGTTCCAGGTGAGGTCTAGGAGGGCCTATCAGGGCTAAGAGGAGGGTGTGACTGGGAGGAGCTGGTTATGGTGGGATTCCTGAGGACAGAAGGCAGGCTGGGAATAGAGATGGACTGTCTCGGCTGAAGTAGTAACCAAGTCTCCTCCCAGAGAGCTAGCTCATGAGGCTTAAGGACAAACATGGCTGGAGAAATCCCTTCCTTCTTAGGGACAGTCTTGGCTGGAGAAATCCCATGATTTTAAGGGATAAACACGGCTGGAGACATCCTGTGATTCTTACAGACAAATATGGTCCTTGCCCTTGAAGGTGCTTGATATCTTCATTCATTCGACAAACAATCGCTGACCACCTACTCTGTGCCTGCCCATGAGGGATGCTGAGGACCCACAGACCAACCAGACCTGGTTCCTGCTCTGCAACTTCCCACAGCCCAGTGGGGCAGACAAAGAGATAACAAACCATGAGAACTGGACAAGGTGAATCGGCGAGGTCTCCAGCAGGGGCACGGGCTCTGCAGCCGCCAGATCTAGCTGATGATACTAACAAAAATAGTGGATTTATGGAGTGACCAGTATGTGCCAGGTACTGGTATAATCACTTTCCGTATATTAGCGAATGTAATGTAATCCTGACTCTCTCTTACTAGCTGTGAGACTTTGGGTAAATTAATTAACCTCTCTGATCCTCGATATTCTCATCTGCAGAATGGGAGCCATAATATCTACATTCTTAGGTTATTGTGGGTTTTAGATGAGATGGCGTGTGTGTGTTGTGCCTGGAATGCAGTAGGGACTCTATAAATGGTAGCCACCATTGAAATAATGAGTGCTATCATGGAGGGATGCTGAATAGGCCCCACAACCTCATACTTATCTAAGTTTTATCTTAGGGTTGGGGACAGTTGTGCCTGAGGTCGGGAGAGGATGAGAGGGAACAGATTAGGATAGACCCCTGGAAAGGAGAGGAGACTTGGCCAGGGCCTGGAAAGGGTGGGGGTTCTGCCCTCTCTTCCTCATCCTCTTCTCCTTGGCTCCTCCTGCAGCTCTGGGGTTCACCCCCGACCCTCCATTCCCACACCCGCTGCCCTGGGCCAGGCCTCACCATCTCCTTCCTGGACCTGCGTTTCCACTGGCCTCGCGGCCCCTACCCCCTCCTCTCTGCAGCCAGAGGGAACTTCTAGAGCACAAATCAGTCTGTCCCTGTCTCTCTCCTGCTCTTGATCTCTACCCCACAGGAAAGCCCATTCAAATGTGACATTTAAGGCCCACCCTCCCTCCCGGCACTGGCCTGTTTCCTCACCTCCTTCCTTGTGTCCACAGAGACCCAGAAGTTTAGCTACCTGAAGCTATACCTAGCTACCTGCCGTTTCCTAACAGACCCTGCGGGCTCCCTCCTAGTGGGGGTCGTCTGCCTAGGACGACCGCTGCTCTTGGTTCCCTTGCCTCATCTTTCCAGATGCCCTTCCTGAGGGAAGCCTTCCCTGCACCCCTCCCCCATGGTTTCAGGGACATCACACCCCACACTCCAGCTTTGCTCCGACCCCCAGGCCACAGGGTGTCCATGCTGGCTTACTAGTCCATCTCCCTTACGAGAGGATTACATTAAATGAAGTGAGACTGTCATTATGAAATGCTTATCCATTATGGTTTCAACTGGGACCAGGTCTTTGTCATCGTCGTATGCCACTGTCATATAATGGTCACGACCCTCTCATTCCCGAGCACTTACTCAGGGCCAGGCACTGTGCTAAGGGCTTCATTTGTATTAATGCCCCCTGGGAGATAGCAACTATTATCCCATTTTATAGCTGAGGAAACTGAGGCCAAAGAGGGAAGGAAACGAACATTAGAGCCAGGTAGGCCAACCTCAGTGGCCACCACACTATTCCCTCTTGTGGCACACAGAGGCACACGGCCTCCAACACCTTTCCTGCTTGTCCTTCCTGTGGCAGCTGGTTTCACCCTCAGGCCTCAATCCCCACATCTCCTCCTGAAGAGGCCCTCCATCTGACCCCTCTGCTAGAGACCACCATGCCACCCTGTTTGTTTCACACACACACACACACACACACACACACACACACACACACACACATTCTCAACTGTGAGAGCAAGCACTGTGGTTTCGCTCTCTGTTCCAGGCTAGCCAGTCACCAAGCTGCTTCCCCAGAGATCCCTTCCTCCTAGTATTCACACCTTTGTGTCTTCCCCTCCCACACTGGGCAGGTGGACCTGTATCACAAATAGGATATTGTGTTTAAGTGATGGAGTGTGACTTCCAGGGTTTCATCATAAAAGACATCGTAGCTTCCACCTTGCTCTCTTGGGTCAATGGCTCTGGGGGAAGCCAGCTGCCATGTCGTGAGGACACTCAAGTGGCCCTGTGGAGAGGTCCCCATGGGGAGGAATGGAGGCCTCCCGCCAACAGCCAGTATACACTTGTCCACCATGGGAGGAAGCCACCTTGGAAGAGGGTCCTCCAGCCCCGGTCCAGCCTGCAGGTGACTGCAGCCCAACTGACAGCCTGACTATGGCCTCATGAGAGACCCGAGCCAGAACCACTCAGCTAAGCCATTCCTAAATTCCAGACCCACCAGAACTGTGTGAGGTAATATCTATTATTGTTTTAAGTTGTTACGTTTTAGAGTATTTTGTTATGAAGCCATAGATATCAGACTCAACACTCAGCAAATACGTGTATAAATAGGTGGTTAGATGGATGGTGTGTGATAATTACAGCTCCCAGTCACCTGTGGGCCCTGTGACTGAGCTGGGCACTGTACCAAGTGATTTACAGGTGCTGACTCATAGTAAATCGTCACAGCAACCTACGAGATGGCTGCTACCCTGTGCCCATTTTACGGATGAGCAACTCTGTGTGGTGAGGTTAAATAACTCACGCAACATCACACTGGCAGAGCTCGCACTTCTAGCCTGGCAGTTTGGAGCCATAAGTTTCACAGCTACACCACAATACCTGGTGGTTCCTGTCCCAGCCCAAGCCCCCCTCTCCAGGAAGGGGTCCCTCCCGAAGGCCGTGTGGTCCTGCAGAGGCTGACCCTGGAGCTGAGTGGACATGGATGGCAGAGCTGGGAATGGCAGAGCTCACGTCCAGCTGCTGGGAACACTGCCCTGTCCCCTACCTGTGGGTACCAGTTGGACGGGATAAGACAGAGAGGGCAGCTTCTGTCGAGTCACTCCGAGTGGAACTGAGTCTCTGTGGGGGCGGGGTGGGGGGCAGAGAGCTCGGATTCCAGTCAGCTTGTCATCACCCGCTCCTTAGCCAAACTGCTGAGGTTACACACTCCAGGGTGCTGGCTGGGCTCACGGAGGACCTCAGAGTCTTCGTTCTCTGGATCCCAAACAATATGGTGGGGGCAGCGCTAAAAATAACAATGCAATTAGGAATAGAGACAGTGGAAATGGAATGGCTGTGTGTGATGACGGAGGGATGGTGGATGGGGGAGTGGGGTTGACACAGTGTGAGGGATATAAATGATAAATGTCTATTACATTGTTTTGTGTACCTGAACCTAATAAAAACAAAAACAAAAACCAATGCAAGACCACCAGCCCCTCTTACCCTCTAAGAAAAGGAGTCTAAAAGGGTCTGCAGGCTTCTGGGGAGCATGGAGTGCTCCTGCCCACACTGTCCTAGAAAAGGGGACTGGATGGGGCAGAGCTGGGCCCCTGGGAGAGGGGAGGGGTCCAAGGGGTCTGGGCACAAGCAGCCTGGGTCTAGGTCAGGCCTACCTGTCACACTCACTGTGTGACCTCAGGTCAGTTCCTTAACCTCCCTGTGCCTCTGAAGAATTCATCTGAAAACACTGGGGTGACACCAGAACCTGCTCCCCAAGAATGAAAGAGCCTGGTGTGAGATGCGTGCTCATGCATGCCAGAATCTTCAGTTAAACTGTAGTCTTTCCAAGGACCTCTGCGCCACACAGAGCTAGTAAGAGGTAGAAACTGTCAGGGTTCCGACCTGAACACCATGCTTGCCTCTGTGTCACTTTGCCCCTATGCATTGTGGAGCCTTTAGTGCCTGCCACTGGGTGTGGCACCCATTAGATGCAGTCACTGTTGTCAAGCAAATGAATAGAATGGGTTGTGGGAACTCGGTAATGAGTTCCCCGTTGCTCCAGAGGTATGCAAGCTCAGCCTGGGTATGGTAGGGGTCCTCAAGTGTTGGATTTGGGGTTGAACTCAGTGCATTTAAGGTCCCTCCCTGTCCCTAGATGCTAGGGTTCATCACTGTCCTCCCATAGAAGACAGAGAGGATGCAGGGATGATTCGATTTGTTTATAGTGGGTGAAACTGAGGCCCAGAGTCGGGATTTACTCAGTGTCACTCATCCAGCCCAAGGTGAATCTGGTTTGGGACCTCAGTCAAGGCAGATGCTCAGCTGAGCTCACTCTACACCCCACCAGACCCAGGGGGAGACAAAGCAGGAAGGTGAGCTCCTGCCTCTGAGTGTCGAGAGAAGGCAGATGGGTGGGAAAGAAGACACAGGACTTCGGACAGGCCTGAGGAACCCTAAGGCCAAGGGCGGTGCTCCCGGGGCGGTGCTCCTGGGGCGTGCAGGCCAGGGAGCAGTCAGTGGCCACCGGACGGGATGCGGACCTGAGACTTTTCTGGTCCAATCTCCTCATCGGTCAGAAGAACAAATGAGGACTCGGAGAGGAGAGTCTCGCGGCCCAGATCTGCAATGTCATTTAGGGCACAGGACTGCCGAGAAAGTCAGAGGAGGGGGACATGAGGGGCTGGGCGGCAAAGCCCAATGCTTCAGCAAAGGGGATAATTCACCTGGGCAGAGAAGGACTGGGGTCAGGGCCTCCTGGTCTCACTCCTGGCCTTTCCCACCAGACAATAGAAATAGCCATTATTCTTCAAGCAGCCGGGATTTGCTAAGCCCTGTCCCAGAGGTTCTGCACAGATTAACTTGTGAGGTAAGGACGGGGAATATCATCACCTCCATGTCTTCAGAAGAGGAAACTGCAGCCAGAGGGGTTAAGTAACTTCCCCGATGCCACAGAGCAAGTGAGCAACAGATCTGGGAGCTAAACTGGCAGTGGCTGGGGAGTCCCAAGTCTTTGCCCACGTCACCCTGGCTCTGGTGGCCTCCTGGGGTAGAGGATGGGCCCACCTTCCTTTCCCTCCAAGGTCATCTCATCTGACCTTCAGGGTGGGACTATCTTAACTTCAGCTCCACCCTCTGGAAAATGAATCATGCTCTGGCCAAGAAGCTGCAGCCCATGCCCAGTGGGGCAGGTGGCAAAGCAGCCAGCAGGGTTGGCTCTGTGAGCCTTGAGCACCCACGTGTGCCAGCCACCCAACAGGCACCTCCTTTTTATTACAAGCTTTCTGGAGATAGAATTCACATTCCCAACACTACACCCATTTAAAGTGCACAGTTCAGTGGTTTCAGTACATTCAGGATTGAACAACTGTCACCATGATCCATTTAAGAACCATCGCCCCCCCAAAAACCCTGCTCCCCTTAGCAGTCACTCTCTTCCCCACCCTTCCTGCTGCCCTAGACAACGAACTAATCTGCTTTCTCTCTCTATGGATTTGCCTCTTCTGGACATTTCTATAAGTGGAATCACACGACCCGTGGCACCTCCTTTTGAAGCTTAGGAGTATAATCGCCTTTTGCAGTAAGATGGCATTCTCTCAATTTTGTAGGTGAGGGAACTGCAGGTCACAGTGGTCAAGTAACTTTCCAAGGTCATGCAACTCAGAAATGGTGGACAGATTTGGATTACGTAGGTCTGGATCCGGAGACCTCAGGCCACCCTCTCAGGCCTGGAGCCCAGAGTTGCCTGACAGCTTCAAGGGCATGGGGGTCCAGGTGAAGGGGTGGGAGGAAGGCTGAGAGGGTGGGGGAGTTTGTGGGTGCTGAGGGTCCAGGGGAGGCACTGGGTTCACCCACCAGATACCAGGATTACAGGGAGGAAAGGAAATGGGCAGGGCAGGTAGTGGGGGCAGGTGGCAGGCACAGGTGGTGAGGACAGGTAGACAGGGGAAGGGGTGGCTGAACTTCCCCTCAGGGCAGCAGTCTCAGACTCCGCCCTTCCCTGGTGACTGGCCCAATCACATCCCCTGGGGGATTTCCCCGCTGCTGCCTCCTCTCCCTCTGGAAACAGCCCTCTCCCCTCTCTCCCCAGACCCTGGCCTGGCTGCATGACTCAGCCTGAGCCCTGGAGCCGCTGTGGCTCTGCTGCCTCCCCCTGCCCCACACCTGTCCCTATCTGGTGTGTGATATATAATTATCACCAACACCCGGAGGGCTGTGCCAGGACTGCCCGGGCCAGCATCCCAGGGCGAGCAGCTGTGCCCCCACGTCCTCTGGGCCAGCCTTTCAGTTAGGGCGCACTGCTCACCCCTTATTGGCAAGTCCCTGTGGGTAAACAGAAGAACCTCACGTCCTTCTTTAACGCTCTTTATATGTTTTAAATGATTTCCGTATCTTGACCAAAAGAAGTCACTTTTTAGAATATGCTCTTTCAGGCTACTCTCAGCTTTGGACCCCCTGTCTGATCCATCCCACCAGCTCCTTGGGAACTATTGACTAAATGAACCCCTGAGGCTCAGAAGGGGAAGGGGACTTCCCCAAGGTCACTGGGCTGGGAAGCGACAGGCTTGAAGTGTGAATATGTGTCCGGGCTCCCAGCACAATTGTCCCATGAAAATGGAATTCTGAGGGTGCGGTTATGGGTCCAGCCTGCCGGTGTGGGGAGGGGGGCCCTGTGACCCTTGGTGACCCAAGTGAAATGATAGCAGCAGCTGCTTACTAGGCTTGAACACCAGAACTTTATTCACTTCCTCATGTAGTAATTCACTTAGAGCCAGACAGTCTGCGATGGAATACCAGCTCCGCCACACTTAGTGTTCTGTGACTTTGGGCAAGTCAGTTAACCACTCTGAGCCTCGGTCTCCTCACCTATAAAATGGGTATGATAACAATAGCCCCTGCTTTATAGAGCTATAGTGAAGATTAAATGAGTTAATATGTGTACTGTGCTTAGAAAGTGCCTGGCGCATGTTGAGTGCTTGATGAATGCGAGCTAATATATATTGTTACAATTATTCCTGGTGAGTGCATTATGTGGGCAGAGCCCAATCCCACCCCTCCCCCAGCCTCAAGGAGCTCACAGGGAAGTGCAAGAGACAGTCAAGAAAATAGGGCTGTTATGATCCAGAGAGGTGAGGGCTGGCATGAAGTTTCTGTATAATGGGGACCTGGCCCAGACTGGGGGCCCCTCGGGAGGTCCACGGTGCTGTGGAGGGTGCCAGCTGGGAAGCAGAGGCCAGTTCTGCTGCCCACCTGCTCTGTGACCTTGGGCAGGTCACTTGCCTGCTCTGAGCGGCAGGTTCTTGCTCTGTATGGTGGAGGTGCTGGACTGTCTCTCTAAAGACATGGGCAGCCAGACATCCAGGAGGCCACCACAGCTCCCCGGGCTATTTTTACCCGGACAACGGGCAGTCCCAGCACTCTTCTTGGAATCAGAACCTGGGCGCGTGCAAAGAGCCAAAAGGTCGTGCAGCCCGACCCATCCTGTGTCTGAGTCTGGGCTGGCTCCCTCACCAGCCTCCTTCCCAGTCTTATCCCGCCTGTGAAACATGAGGTGGGAGCATAGCGGGACGCCATTCTCTAAGCACCTGGCCTCAGGACATGCGGTGATACAACCGTCCTCAGGCCCACTCCGTGCTTGTAAAACATTTTTATTTTTATTTTCAGCTGTTTACAAGCCACAGAAAAGTTACAGGATTGGAGATGGAGAAAGAAGGAGGGATAGAGACTGCTCCTGAGGGACAGAAATAGAGAGAGACGGAGACAGGGAGAGCGAGAACAGAGACACAGAAACAGAGTGACAGAGACAAAGATAGTGGTGGAAAGCGAGATCTATAGTCAAACACAAAGAGACAGAGAGAGAAAAATAGAAAAGGATTGAAAGAGAGAGAGAGAGAGAGACAGAGATAGAAATACTGACAAGAGAGAATGCAAGATGGAGGAGACAGAGAAAGACAGAGGGCAGAGGTGGCTGCCCCAGCACAGAGCCCTCTGGCAAAAGGGGCCAGGCTTGGGGGCCCAACCGAGGTTTATCTTCTCTGGGCTTCAGTTTTCTCGTTTGTAAACCCAAATCTGAGCTACGTGACTCCCAAGGGCTCCCTGGACTCTGGTGGTCAGACCCTGTGGTGTGAGGCATCTTGAGAAGGAGTTGGGGTGATGCGTCCCAGGGATGCTGAGTGCAGTGGGCAGGCCTTTCTGCACCCACCTTCTGCTTGCTTGTGTCTGCAGACCCACACCTGACTCTCCCCACAAGGTCTGTGGGCCCTCTCTCTGCACAGGGCAGGGCAGAAACATGTACTCCTCAACCAGGCTCCCTTCTGCCCCCTGTTCTTAGTAAGAATCTGCAGTCTGGGACCCCTTCACTAAGGAAATAAATGAGTTCCGGGAGAAGGGGTCCAGTTCCTGGAGCCACCCACCAGCGAGGCTGCCCTCCGTGACTCGTGTGTCATGGCTGATGGGAAAGAATAGGCAGAAACAGCAGGTGTGATTCCAGGTGCTTGGTGTGTGTTGATTCAGCGAATCCTCCCGAAGGCCTTTGGGAGTAAGTAATACGAAATTATTGTCTTCATTTCACAGCTGAGGAAACTGAAGCACCGAGTGGTGGAATAACTTGCCCCTGGGGAAGAGGTAAGTTACAGTTGTTCTCAGACCATCATGGTGGTCTTACCCATGATTGGCTTAGACCTGGGCATATGATCGAGTCCTGGAAAATGGTAGCTGAGAAGGAATCTGTCAGAGTGGAGGGAGTGGGGCTCCTCAGAAGTTTCCCTTGCTTTCAAAAGGCAACATGAAGCAGAGACTTGCCTTTTCCTGCTTTTGGATATTGGGTAAGGATGTGATGTCAGGTGCTGTGGCAGCCATCTTGTGACCTTGAGGGGGAGGCGAATTGTAGAGAAGCAGATCTAGAGCTGTGTGCATGACCCTGAGCCAGAGTCCTGTCAACCCCAAGAGACATGAGAGGCAGTAATGAAATGTTGAACTGCTATGTTTTAAATCTTAGCGTCTGGAGTGATTTATTATGCAACAATAGGAATCAGAATAGTAAGTGCTTCACAGAATTTGGTGAATTAAATGTACTGGGTACATGATTAGGTGAATTTTATTTTTTATTTTTAGAGAAGCGGCCATGTACAAAAATCTAAGAGTTTCCACTGGGTGGCGGTGACCTCAGGTCCCCTGGAGTGGTTCCCCTCTGCTCCAGAGAGTCCCGCAGTGGCCTGTCGTAGACACTACCACGTAAGGTGAGAGGTGAAATACAAGTGACCCGGATCTGGCCAACCCAGTAGCCTTTGGAACATCATCCATGGCTTAGGATCCTTGCCAGTCCAGCCTGTAGACACTTAGCGGAGTATTTGGTCACTTGTCTTCAACTGACAGATTAACGGGTCTTGCCTACAGAATGTCATCGAATGTCATCAGCCTGCCTCAGGCTGCCCGCGGGATGGAAGGCAGGTTTTAGGACGCAGGTCGCTAGACAAGGAAGTGTCAGCCCACCCTACACGCGTTATCAAGATCCCACAGGAGGACAGATTAGGCCTCCCCGTCCTCTTCCCACCCACACTGCAGCTTGGCTGGCCCTCTTGGGACTGAGTTAGCCCCTGGATACCTTTACCCTGAAGGTAAAGCAGGTTTCCTACTAATTTGAAAGTGGAGGCTCAAGCTGGTTTTACTTTGAAAAATGTGTGAGTTGGGGGACTATGTGTCCCCAAGCTGATGAGTCATGCCATGATGCTTACATGAAATCTGTACGTCCCTTGAGGCAGGGAGCAGTTAAGAGTGCAGCCCTGGGTGTAATCCCAACTCTTCTCAGTTGGGTGATTGTAGGCAAGTGGGTGATCTCTCTATCTTCGTTTCCCCATCTGTAAAACAGGGATGGTGATTATAATGGTCAGGGCCCTCCAGAGAAACAGAACCAATAGGATGGATATACAGAGATATATTGTAAGGAATTGACTCACAGAGTTACGGGGGCTGCCTGGTCTAAGACAGGAAGGGCAGCTCCCCATCCCAACCTCATCCCCACTGCCTGCACCCCTCTATCTACCTAGTGGTTAAAATCTCTTCTTGACTCGCAGGCATCTTAGCCTGGCACAGAAGATACTTGACACCCCAGAGTTATCTGCAAAACCACCCCTCATTTCTCCTTCACGCTGTGGGCTCCGGCTGCCCTCGGCTGGCTCCAGATGGGACCTGGTCCATCCCAGCCCTGCATCCCTGCACATGCTCTTTCTTCCCCCATCTCCCCACTGTAGGGATGATGAACTCCTGCCCAGCCTTCAAGACCCAGCATCCACTGATCCCTTCTAGGCACGATTGATCACGTCTCTCCTTTCTACTTGCCCCCATCCCCTGTAGACACTGTGTTCTCTCTCCCTCTCCCTCTAGCTCGCAAATTGCCCGGAGATTTTGTCTTCATCATCTTTTTGTTTCTCCCCGTCTAGCTGTGCCTGGCACAGAGGCGTTGGATAAATGTTGCTAAGTGAGTTGAATGGTCCCAGCCAGTGGTCATGCAGCCTGTTCTTGTTTATTTCTGGTGATGGGGAGCTCACTTCTCCCCAGGCAGCCAGTTCCATTTTCAGAGGTCCTAACCCACTGTGATGGTGCAAAACGGATGACTGTGGGACATCTACAGGACCTCCCCCTCCCAGACGGGGCCAAAAACCATTGTTTGATTATTTGTCCATTTTTTTCTCCCTCCTTCTCGTCTTCCTAAAGAGGAAGGCCACTTTTCAGTTGCTGGAAGAGAAGGTAATTTGATGTATATGATAAAGTCGTGGGGGATGGAGAGGAAGAGGGGGAAATTCTCGTTGACAAGGAGTTTTAAGACGAGAGGACCTACAGCAGCCATGAGGCCCGAGGGAAGTAGACAAGAAAGGAAAGGCAATTCTAATAAGTACGGATGTGGCTTATGTATTGGGGGCTCTTTAAATGTCCTTCCAGAAACTCAAGAATGGAATTTGTCCTTAATTATGTTGGGTTGTTGAACTGTCTTATTTAAACATGACCCTGAGCCATGTGACTGTCTAAGTTTACTAGGGTTCTGTACCCAGTTATCGCCAGGTTAATTTGTGCTCAGATATAGGTTTCTCTTTGACGTTGTGACCTTTATTTGAGTGAATGCAGGATCCCATTGATGAGCATCTGGCTTAGAACCAGCCCATGCACTTTCTGAAGTTTAGTTATCTATCATGTGACTTCCGTGAATATTCTCCCGACACCTCCTACTCCAGCCCCCTATACTGTTCGATACCAGAACAGGAGCCAGCACCAAAGCAGAAGCTTCTAGATCAGTGATTATCATCCCCATCAGACAACATGCCCTCTTTATAACAAATGCTTGCTAACACCCCCCTTTACTATCCTGAAATGAAGCTCATTGATACTACAAAGTACCCACATCCAATTTAAAAAATTCAAATTCATGTCCTAACTACAATATGTGTAAAGATAAAGAAAAACTTTCTAATAAAATAAAATATTTTTCAGTATTTAAATGCTTCAGCATGATGGCATTACAGGATATACGAAGCGGTTAGATGCTCAAAGGAGGCCGTGTATGCAATGCTGACCTGTGCAAGTGTGTTGGGTCAGTGAGTGCATAGTCGGGACAGGCTGGGTTTTGCTGCAATAACAAACACCCCGAGCATCTCAAAACTTCACAAGTATGTTTCTCACTCACATGTCACGTTCTGTGTGGTGTGGGCAGGGGCTCTGCTCTTCCTGTAGAGACCCAGCTGGATCACAGAGACTCCATCTAGACAAGCACAGTCACAACAGCTATGACAGGTGAGGGATGTAGACAGCATTCACCGGCTCTTAAAACTTCCACCGGAAGTGACGCATACCCACTCACATTTCATTGGCCCACACACGCCATATGGCCGAACTTAACTTCAGAGGTTCCGGGCGAATGCCACCCTACCATGTACCTGAAAGGAGAGGGTACCCCGAGTACTTACAGACTTCCATAATGACTGCCAGAGCTGCCGAAATGCCATGGTGGCACCGCCGTGGGGGTGGGTGGGTGCAATTTTCTGAAATGGTGAACAAATCTTGTGAAGTTCCCAATAAAATCTTTTTTTTTTTAATTTACACAGTAGTTGTATTCTTGAAAGATTCTGTGTGTGTGTGTGTTAACAATTCAAAGATATAATGTATATATAAGTAAAATTTGTAAGTTCTAGAGTTAGGGTCTAGAATATGGGATAAATCTTCATTATGTATTTTTTTCTGCACATTTTAAAACACCCAGTATCCCTTCCTCTCCCTCCCCTCACTAAATGTCAGTATCATCACTGCAACAAAATACAAACATCCAAGATGTCCCCAGAGAGGACAAAGTGAGCCCCGCTGAGAGCCACCCACCTAAGCTAATGGTTGTAGCAAACCTTTTCCAGTAGAATAGCCCCATTTGGCTTATTTCTACTAAAATATGCAGAACCCCAACATATACATTGGAACCCCATTCTACCTAATCCTTCCTCCCCCATATCTCACCCTCCCCACGTTTGTTAGAAGACTCTGAGTCTTCAATGCTCAAAACCTGAGGCTCCAAATAACCTAGTTTCATAATTCACTAGACCCACAAAATCACACTTGTTCTCTAAGACACGTGGTGGGGGCTGGGGTGGGGGGCGCAGTCTGTCCTCTGAGTGTTTGAATGTGATAAATTGTGTGAAAACTTTTGATGACATGGTTGAAATCTACATTCACCACCGTGGGGGAAAGGCCACTGGACAGAATATGAGGAGCTAGTGTCTCAGACAAGATATTCGTTTTCTGTGAGGAAACAACATCCTTTGACGAGTAAAAATATTTTCAGCAAAGACCCTGCTCTTCTAAATGTGTTAACACAGGTTCAATATTTTGTTTCAATTTTTGTGCGAAGTGCCATCACGGAAAGAATTTTTATATTCGTGGGTAATCTGTGGTTGGACAAAAGCAGCAGCATTGAAGTGGGTGAAAGTTTTGTGGCTATTTTTTTTAAAAAGGGATATACCTTTCACTTGTTTGAGAACACGAAATGAGTGGTGAGAGAGAGAGAGAGGAGAGAGACAGAGACAGAGACAGAGAGACAGAGAGACAGAGAGACAGAGAGAGAGAGAGAGAGAGAGACCACACAATGAAATATAAAATGTGAAACCAAACTTAAATTATCGATGAAACGACAAACTCATATGTCTGTTGTGTGGTGTACTTCATGAAGCATTTGCTATCATGTTTTTTATGTCACCTGGTACCTCCTGCTCTGCTTAGCGAAAAGCCCTGCCAAGTCAAGAGCTCAAGAGGGCCCTCCCACAGCTCTTAACAATTCACTGCTTACGCACTCCCAGACCTTTCGTGTCCTCTCCGACTTCTCAGCCTGGCTCCACCCAGGAAGCCACAGTCCCAGGCAGTCACTGGAGCTGGCTTGGAGAGCCCATGGAGAGGTCACCCCAGCTGTCCCGGGGGCATGACTCCAATGGATTTCAGAACAACCGATAAATGGACTGAAAGCCGAGATCAGACCTAACCATGCAGCAGTTAGATGTTCACACACTCAGTGTTACACAGATGCACACACACCCAGCATCTTCGTAGAGACACCACACTCACGTCAATGGACACACACACACACACACACACACACACACGGCTCAACTTCAGAGAGCAGATATTCAGAACCAGACTCCCCTGGTGCCTCCCACTACAGTTTACAACATGCTATAATGTCCACGCGAGAAACAGCTCAGTGTAGCTCGTATATTCAGCCAACACTAATTGAGCTGGTGTGATGGAGTGGGCATTGGGTCAGGGGCTAGGTATGTAATGATGAGCAAGACAGAAGGGACCCCTGCTCTATCTGTCCAATAGGGGAGAAACAAACAAATGAAAAATCCAAACAGGTTAAAAAAAAACAAAAACGACAACCTAAGATTATAAGTATAAATTGTGATAAAGATTTCCATTTTTGAAAATATAGCAGACAAGATAATGTAAATATCTGCAGTCCTAATACCATAATAATTCTTGATTAAAAACAAAACAAAATATTTTAGGGGCTCAGTTGGATGGCTCAGTTGGTTAGAACACGAGCTCTCAACAACAAGGCTGCCGGTTCAATTCCCACATGGGATGGTGGGCTGCACCCCCTGCAACTAAGATTGAAAACAGCTACTGGACTTAGTTCTGAGCTGTGCCCTCCACAACTAGACTGAAGGATAACAACTTGGAGCTGATGGGCCCTGGAGAAACACACTGGTCCCCAATAAAAAAATTTTTAAAAAAGATTAAAAAACAACGCATTTTAAAAACTTAAAAAATGTATAACTGTGCAAGCAAGCAAATAAGGGAAATCCTTAGTAAGAGTGCAAAATGGCAAAGAGGTGCAAAATAGAAGAGTCATGGAGAATGGTGTGAGCCAGTCCAAAGCACATCTTACAGGAATTCCAGAAGGAGATAACAGAGTAATGCAGGAGAGGAAACATTTGAAGAAATAGTATATATATATATAGTATTATATAGTATAAATAATATATTATAAATAGTATATATATATAAATAGTGTGTGTATATGTGTGTGTGTATGGATGCCAAAAACATGTATACACATTTTAAGAGATGTTAACACTTTGGTCAGTGTTGTTCAAGCAGGAGTTCACCACAATCAGAAGTGTCTGGACGCTGATGGGAACCACTTGAGCACCTCTTGTGATTGCAGGTGTCAAACGTGACTTGTATTCATCTTTTGCTATCGGTATATATTAATACAGGTTTTCCCTTTCTTAAAATTAAAATGTGTATACATTTTTTTGGCACTATATATATATATATATATATATATATATATATATATATATATATATAGAGAGAGAGAGAGAGAGAGAGAGAGAGAGAGAGAGAGTATTACAATTTTAATACAGTTTTTTCCTTTTTAAAAATGTGTGTACATTTTTTGGCTCTCTCTCTCTCTCTCTATATATATATATATATATATATACTATTTCTTCAAATTTAACATTTCCTATATATTTATAAAATATATACTATATATATAAAAATAAATCCTATATGTTGTGTTTGTCTGGAGAGCCCTGACTAATACACCACCATCTTTGTGACTTCAGGGCACCGTGACTGGGCCCCCATCTCCCCTGACCCCTCAGGATTCAGCCTTACCCACCCCATACTTCCAGAACCCTCTGCCTTGTGAGCTCCCCGAGGGCAGGGGCCAGGCCTACTTCACCATGGCACCTCAGAGCTGAGCCCAGGGCCTGGCAGGTCAGGCCTCAGTCAATATTTGCCTGACAAAAGCATGAATGCGCCACTGAGTGGATTAATTTTGAGAGCCTCTCCTGGTGCAGTTCCCTACACATGAAACTTTCTCTTCTCTTTTGGCCACTTGTCAAAATGCCCTGCTGTCCTGAGGCCTAGCACAGACGTTCCTCCTCACTCCCACACTGCAGAAGTTTCCTGAGGGTGGAGACCCTTGTCCCAATCTGGGGCCTGGCACATAATGTTTGCTCCATAAATATTTGTTAAATCAGTGCAGAATAAAAGCCATTGCATGATCATATTTTTAAACACATTGGCCTGTATTTTCCCCTGGGATTTTCTTTCCTCCTTTGCTTTTTCCTTTTCAGACAGCAGGTATTTCTGTGCCCAAGGCTCAGCAAAGGATATGACCACAGAAATCAGAAAAAACAAAACAGATCTCTTGCCTGGATTTGCAGATTCAAAAGCGTAGGTCCTGAGAAGGCCAGACAGAACACGCAAAGGGGAAAAAGATTTGGGGGAAAATCATGTGGTGTTCCTGCTTGCCAGGCTGGAAAATGATTTTCCATACTGTCAGAAGGAAGAGAGTTGGTTCCCAGAGAAAGTGGTCCTTCCCTTGCTCAAGGCCATCCTGGCTTAGAGAGTATTCTTGTGTGAACTCGGAAAAGGCTTCCCTTCTGGGCACACAGCTTGGCCACCAGGGCATAGACTAGATCCAGCCCTTCCTAGCTCCCTTGGCCTGGCACAACCTATACACCCCTACAGGGCAGCCCTTCACAAGGCCTACTGAGCCTTAGAGGGGGCGGTGAAAGCTCAGACAGGCCCGTGGAGTCTGAACACAGCGGCAACCTGTGCCTCACGTCCCAGGTGGAGCCCGCAGGCTGAAGGAGCCTTGGGCAGCCCCAGAGTTTTCTCAAGTGCCTGATGAGGACAATAAATAAGTGAAGACCGGGTGTGGTGTAGTAGCCCTGAGGACACTATTGGGGACAGATGACAGCAACGACCATACTCGCCACAACTGGGCAGACGGAAGCTCCTTGGTATTAGCCCACACCCCAAGGAAATGTGGAAGTGCGGTGAAATCTCACGAAGGCTGAGATTTAAGTCTCTGCCACCCAGTCACAATGAGGATTCTACATAGAAATTCAGCTGAGTTAGAGAAAAAAGAAGTGGTATTTTGTGCGCATTGATAGTGTAAACTGAGATTTTTTTTTCTTCTTTTTTTACCTGCTGTGCTCAACAAATGTTGCTTGAATAAGTGGGGAACAAATGACAAATGGCTGGTACTTCTCTGCCACCCTGATCTTATTCTGCCCTGATTTCATTATCAGAGCACATGGGTCTGCCTGACTAGATTGTCAATGGCTTGAGGGCAGGGACCTGCTTACTCAATTTTAAATCCTGCACACGTATCTCTATGCAGAAGTGCTCAGGGCCTGGGCGTTCCACTGAATTCCTATAAACGCATGGAATTTTTTTTCCAGGCTCCAAGATCAAAAAGCACTCCTCGCGCATACTCCCATCCTCTTCTCTCCCACCTTCTCAGGGAGTATAGAATTCCCAAAGCCTGGTGCAGAAGCAGATGAGGGAGACGGACCCGTTAATGCTGTTGTCTGATGCTGCAGCACGGCCTGAAAAATGAGCCTGTTAGGATTTGAGACATGTCTACATTCGGGAGACAAACTCTGCCCTGTTCAGCGGCCATGAACTTTGGCGTGGTCTGAAGTTTAGGGCAGGGGGGCTGAGCCCTGGTATGGACACTCGAGGGCAGGGACTAGGAGCCCCTGGAAATTTATGGGTCCAAGGACCTGGGGCTTCCCAGAGTTGGTGCCTTGAGTCTTCAGTGTTATTTGAAGCCCTTATGGCTTGAGCACCTGGGCAGACCCAGACCACCAGATCCTTTCCCGCGGCCCCTGCCCGTGGCCTCTGCTCGAGCCTGCTTCCTGGATGCCACGGTCACGTGCCAAAGTTTTATTCTTGGTCCTTGCCAGAATACTCACACATTCTGTGGGTGCACTTGGCCTTTGTAGATACGGATTTTGTGTCCTGGCCTGTGTTTGTAAGTTATTCCCCTGAGTCTGTCCTTTCTCTGTGGCTAGAAGGTCAGCACCTGTCACTGGCTGGCCGCCTAGCTGTATCCCCAGCTGGAGTCCCCACTGCCTTCCAGGCCACCATTTGAACCCAGCTCTGCTACTTACTTGGCTTGTTACTTAGGTCATGGTGACCACTTGGCCATCTCCCCAGGCTTCTGTGCCCCTGCTCCTGGCACCGATCACTCCATATGGCAAAGGTCTGTTGACCTGGCCACTTCCCTCAGCAGACAAGGCTCTCTCCTCCATTCCCTGTGCCCGGCATCGTCCCTGCCACTGAGCAGTGGCTTCAGGAAGGCGGTTCTCCCCCTCCTCCTCCCACAAGCCTCTGCACACTCGGTTCCATTGTCTGCTTTCCCCCTTTCTCTTGTGGAGTCTCCCTCACTTGCTCTAGGGGATGAAAACCGCCAGACAGAGACTGTGATGTTGCAGAGTCTTTTATTAAAACCAGGTGAGTCACTCCATTGTCCAAGGAGGCACACTTCTCTTCCAGACACCCGTCCCTCCCTCGGGCTGGCTGTGGCTGTCCCACCCTGCCCAGACCTCCTTCTAGTTGCAAAGGGACATTCTGCTGTCCTCAAGGAGTGGTGTGATGGATCAGAGAATTCTCACAGCTGGGGCTTAGTTTATGGCTTGTCTTTGGGGTTAAAGGTGAGGGTGCAGGTGTGGGTCAGTTTGGAGGTTGGAAGGAATTGGATTGGGATTTAGGTGAGAGGAGAATTAAGGGCGACCCAAACTCTGCAGGCTACAGTGAGCTAAGGGCCATGTGTCTCCCTGTTTGCAAGGTGACGACCCTCCACAGGGAGCGAAGCCACCGTGAGCGTCCCAGTCCCCAGCCCCTCTGCCGCTCCCACCCACCTCATAAACAAGCAGACACTCAGAAGCACACTCTACATTCATGGCTACGTGAGATTCAGTCCCCGCCCTCCTCTGGCCGGAGCCCAGGTGGGTGGGGGTGGGGTGGGGGCTTAGCCTTGGAAGCCCAGCTCCTTGTACTTGGCAGCGATGTCGTTCCGGAACAGCTCTAGGGCCTTCTTCATGGCTCCTTGGGCGTCCGCACCGAAGTCCCCGGGGTGCTTGCTCTGAAGAACTTGGATGATGGAGTCCGAGATGAACTGCAGGGAGGGGTGAGAGGGGTGCAGGTCACTGGGCCGGGTCAAGCCAGGAGCCAGTAGAGACTCAGGCCGCATCCCATCTTCTCTTTCTTCCCGGGCCATTTATTGAGCACTTACTATACACTAGGCACTTCCGAGTGGTCTCCATAAATTAACTCTTCTAATCCCTCTGACCCCTGAGACAGATGGAGAACAGATGGGGAAACCAAGGCCCACCTTGGTTCAGATAGGAAAGGTTAAGCCGTGTGCGCAAGGTCCCGTAGCCAGGCGGGCCGGCTCACCCACTGCGCTTCTCAGCTAGTGCTGAGAACAAGCGCCCAACTGCAGCCAGGCAAGGGCTCTGGGCACTGCCACCACATGGGTGATGGTAGAAAGGCTCACATGTCAGTGATTTTTATCCAGGATTTTGCAGTCAGGAAATCCAGAAAGAAACGATTTCCATCTGTGTGTATTTAATTTTGCATTTAATGGCTCAGTGTAACCGTCGCTCTAAGTAGTCTATGGAGGTGCAGAGTGTCCTATTTCTGTGCCAAGCACAGCATTGGTGCTCAGAAATATTGGTGAAACGGAAGGAGCGAGAGGAGGACAAAAGGGACCAGGCCTGTGGCTCACCCCCCAGGATAGTAACGTCTCATACTGGCCTCGCCATCCCCAGTGGGTTATCATCACATCCACAGGTCATTCCCAGGAGCATGGAGGTCGGAAAATCTATAGCAAGGGGCTGCTTTAGGGCTGGAAGGTCTCATGGACGTAAAATGCGACTGTGCTTTGTCAACAGTTAATCAAGATTTGGTGCCGGCCGCAACGCTGGTCGGTGGATCAAGTGGTGTCGTTTACAGAGGGCCGGATGGAAGTGGCCAGACTGAGTTCACATGGCAAGTGGACAGCAGAGGTGGAGTTTTGCACCCAGGGGATTGTGTAAAACTGACTGCCAGAACTAGAGACAGAGCCACTGACTGTCCCATTTTCTCAGGGTGCCCAGGGGTGCAAGAGACCGAAAGCAGCGGGGGTGGGAGACAACGTGCTGAGGAGGCCTCAAGAAGCACGAGGGTCAACACCCAGTCAACACCATTTGGCTCAGAAACCACCAACACCTACCTTTGGGTCTCGATGTGGGAACATACAGTAAGCTCACCTTTAATGTCATAAATGCAATGAAACAAAGGTGGGGTACAGGTGCTGTGGAGCCAGTCCTGTCCTTGGAGAACATGGGAGACCTGAGTTCCAGGCCCCATGTGTGACTTCCCCTGTCTAACAGGGGCTTCAATGGCCTTATCGGGCACCCCAACTCAGCCTTTCCTGAGTCTATGGCAGAGCCACCAGTATCGAGAAAATTGTGGAATGGCGCAGCTGGATGACTGAGAAAAGACAGTCGCCCTTAGTACCCAGCACCCTCAGCGGCCCCTCAGTCCCACGTGAGAAGGAGGAATTTCTTATGACGAGCACAGAAGGAGGTTTCTCGGTGAGGGGAAGAGCAGACATGAGGCTCTGTCCTAATTGTTTGCAGTCGATCACATTTGTTCACGTAGACCTGGGTTCTAGTCCACCGGCTGGTGGTGTTACCCTGGCTTCACTGTTTTCCCTCCGTTTCCTCATCCCCAGAGAGGGGACCGGTCATTCCAGTTGTATTCTGAGCCCACCACTTGCCACTAGGGCTCAGCGATGGGAGAGAGCCAGGGTCTGCCCTTGAAGAGCTCACGTCCCATCAGTTGACAGCTGGGCAAACAGATAAATTATAACATAGCCGGGCAGGTGTGATGACAGAATGAGGAACAAGTGCCCTTGCTGGGGGGACAGGGCCGGCGGATGGAGCAGCTGACTGCCTCACGCAGAGGAGGTGGCTTCTAAGCTAGGCCTTGGAGGATGAACAGGGATTTGCCAAGAGAAACGGGGAGGGCAGTGACTGCGGTACGGGCAGAATCTTAAAGTCAGCACTGGCTTCTCATGTCTGTGATGCTGAGTGGGCCGGGCAAGCAGGACTGGGGTGGGGGCAGGTGGGGGTGCAGGGAGGTGAGGCGGAAGAGGGTCGTGTAAATGGTTGTTGGTGGGAGATACTGTGTCACAAGGGATTGAGAGCTTGGGTTCCAGAGTATCATAGAACAAATGGTACCTCCTGGTTATTAGCTATGTGACCTTGGGCAAGCTGCTTAACTTCTCTGAGGCCTCAGTTTCCAAATCTGTAAAATGGGGATTAAAAAAAGCAACTGCCTAGGGCAGAGATTGCTCATTGCCTACCCAATGGCCATTTTCTCCTTCTTCCCTGGTAACAGAATACGAATTGTATTTAAAATGGCAAATAGACTACATTTTCCAGTTTCCCATACATAGAAGTGTGGTTTTGTAACTAACTTCTAGCCAACAAGATGTAAACAAAATGGTTGAATAAGATTTCTGAGACAGCTTAAACTCCTTAAAAGAGAGCCTTACTCTCTTCCTCCTGCTCCTGTTAGGAATATGGACCAGATGGCTGTAGCTCTCGCAACCTTCTTGGACCATGAGTCAACTTCAAGGTGGACACCCCATGCCAAGGATGGTAGCACAGAAAGAGCCTGCAATCCTGGTGACTATGGGACCCCCCACACCAGCTCTGGACTGACTCCCTACCTCTCAACTTCTTTCATGTGAGAGGAAAAGAAGACACAATGCAATTTCCAATCTCCTGGAGTAATTGCGAGAATTCCATGCAGTGACCCAGGCAAATGCTTACCGTGGACCATCCTAACGGGTAGCTGTCTCTATTATCCCGCTCATGATTCCTACACCAGCCTGCCTGCTGCTCCCGTCCCTAGGGGATGCACCTGTCCATACAGCCTTTTATACCCCTGATGCCTAGGGCTCCCTGTCTCCACATTCCCGCTCCCACTGGTTATAAAGACAGGTATCTGAAGCCCAGGCTCTCCCCAGCCCCCACAACTTCTCAGCCCATCACAGGAGGTTCAAGCTAATTGCTTACGCCGAGGACACCTAAAGCTCTGTCTCTTCATCTGTAAAGATGTTGGAACCAATAGAGCCAGCCTGCTGGCCACTCCTACCCCAGAATTGAGCCCCAGCTGCGGAGCTCCTGCCACACGAGTCCTGCATGTCTCGACTCCCAATGGCACAATGGTTAGGAGCTGGGGTTCTTCAGGAATAGAGATCTCATCTGAATCCTGGCTCTGCCATGTGCTACCTCTGTGACCATGGACAAGCTACTTAACCTCTCTGTGCCTCAGTTTCCTCATCTGTTGAATGGGTGTGATAATAGTACCGACCCGTGGAGAGAATCCAAGTTGTGCATCCAATGTCTACTCTCCCCTTCTTCCTTGGTAACAACATACTAATTTGGGGGAGAAATATATTTGATCTTAATGACCCTATGAGAAAGGCAAAGTGGGTGACAGCCCACATTACAGATGAGGACATTGAGGCACAAAGAGCAGTGACATAGGTCACCCAGCAAGTCAGAGGCTGAGCTGGGACTTGAACCCAAATCTCATCCTGTCTGGGCCTCTCCTTCCATCCTCCCACCCGTCCCTGGCCCTGCCTCCCACCTCCAGGTACTTGACAGGGATCTTGTGCTTGGTGGCATGCGACTGGGCCAGGGGCTTCAGCTCCGCCTCATGCTGCCCCTTCTTCTTGAGGATGCCCCCCAGGGCGGTGAGCACGACGGCGCCATGCTTCTTCAGGTCCTCGGACGCCTTCATCTCGTCCTCTGACTTCAGGTTCTTGAATTTCTCAAACTTCTCCAGGGTCTCGGGGTGACCCTTAAAGAGACTGTGGGCACAGACAGGGCTAAAGTCAGACGTAGGAATGCATGGTGGGGTCTGGAAGTGGTTGACTCCCGTTCAAGTCCTGGCTCCCCCACTTCCCAGCTGTGTGACCTTGAGCAATGCACTTCACCTCTCTGTGTCTCAGCTTCCTCATTCAGGAATGGGGATAACTAGTCCCGACCTACAGAAGCGCTGTGAGGATTAACTAGATCACGCATGCAGAGTACAACACAGTAAGTGTTGGAGCAATGCTCGCGACTCATATTTTTATCATCTCTTCATTGTTATGAGAGGCAGGAAGGAAAGACATCTCTGCATTACACCCTGGCCTCACCCTAATTTTGCCTCAGCTGTTTGGAAAGGAACATCAAGGCTGGAGCAGAGCTGGGGGCCAAAGCACCCTGGATTTGTTGATCACGTGCCATGTGCTGGGCCCCATGCTAAGTTCTGTACCTGCACTTCCGTAGGGTCCTTGAGGACATTGAGGCACAAAGAGCAGTGTATTAACCACACATTACAGATGAAGGAACAGACAGGCTCAGAGGTATGCAGTCCTAGCTCAATACTACAGGGCGGGTGTGCAGATTGAAATCAGGTCTGAGTGACTCAACATGTCGCCCATGCCGGGGACCATCTGTGCAGCTTCCTGCCTAGGGGTCATCCTTGGCTGCTTGAATACTTCCAGCTGCAGGAGCCTCACTACTACCTATGAGAGCCATTCCACTCCAGAGCAGCTCTCAGGCTCTGACAGCTCTTGCTTATTTTGTGCCCAGGCTCTGACTTCCTGCACCTCCCAGGCACCTCACACTACAGGTGGGAAGGGGCCCTGATGGCAGCCACCTGCCAAAGACCAGGTCTCTGCTCCTGCTCGCCCATCACAGGAGGGATTATGGGACCCTGCCCATAATCCTGCGTGACCATCTCCAGCCTTGGACCTCAGTCTTTCCTGCTGTGAAAAGATAGGTGTTAGTTACAGGGAGTCATAGCTGGCCCCTGGGTGGGTGTGATTTTCCCTATTTCACTCTTGGGCCAACAGAAGACCACAGCGATAGGTGACTAGTCCTGGGTCATAAGGCCAGTGAGTGACAGAGCCCAGATCTAAACCCAGCATTGAACGGTTCCATAACTCACGCTGTGTCCCTTGGGTTGCACTTCATGGCTTTCTAATGGCTTCTGTACCTTAAAAGGTTCCTCTTTTGCAGCTTCCTGGCTCTGCAAACCCTTAAACCTGACTGTGTTCACACTCCAGTTTGTGTAAGTATCTTGCAGCTCACCGCTGTACTCATATGCACGCACACTCAGACACACACACACACACACACACACACACACACACACACAAGCATGCACCACATAGTACGGACAGGGAACCCCCTTCACCCAGGAATGTATCCCCTCTGCTTCCCCAGAATACCCAGGGCTGTCCATAGCCAGGCCCAGGGTCACTACCTCACCCTGTGTCCCTGGCCAAGCCTTGTGTGTCACTGACAGCTTATCTCTGGCACCTTTCACCCAAGGGTCCCTGAGCTGCTGGCTATTATTATCTGGCGACAATGATTCTTGAACTCCTGCCTGACAGATGCAAAACCCAGCACCCACAGGGGAAGGCCTGAGGTCGGGACTTCTGGGAAGGAATTGGACGGAGCCCATCTGGGTAGAATGGTGCCAAGGACCTGGAACCCAAGGGAGCCAGGGATCTCAGACATTTGGGGAGTCCCCCAGGTGTCTGGGAGAAAAAAACATGGGACTGAGAATTACAGAAGCCGAGTTCTGGCCACAGCTCTGTCTCCAATGTTCTGTGTGACATTAAAGAAGCCACTCAACCTCTCTGGGTCTTGGTTCACCCATCTGTAAACCCAAAGGGTTGGTCTAGATGATTTCTCAGCCTCCAAGTTCTAAGGTTTAACCCCCGCCTCACCCTCTACTGTAAGCACAAGTCAGCCACAGAGGGACCCCAGATTTATTTTAAATAATGCAGGAAAGTTGGGCTAATAAGTGCCCCCCAGATCATTCTGCATCACGCAGCTGCCTTCCTCTCTAGGCCTCAAGTTCTATAGCTGGGTGTCCCCAGCATAGCCACAGAAGGCTATACCCAGATTTTCTTGACAGTAGCAACCCCCAAAAGGAGCTGACAAAGCCCATCACACTGCAGAAATGGGTGGAAACATTCTCTCTAGTGCTTTGGAAACGCCCCCTTGCCTTGTGGTTTCATCTTCAATCCTACTGTCAACTTGCTTACTTTATCACAGGTCTACAGGCAAGTCAGAGAGAAAGGAGGCCATTTCCCAGCTCTCCTCTGAACTGACACCAATCGGACACCCACAGAGAAGACTGAGGACTCTCAGAACTGCAAAAATCCTTCCCTGCTCTGGAACCAAAGAACCAGCGTGAGTATGGGGACTCATCACTAAGGTACAAAGATCATGGGGCATATAGCACAGTGGGCAAGAGCAGATGTGCTGGATCCAAGCTGCCCGGATTTGAATTCCAGCTGTGTGACTTTGGGCAAGTTACTTTAACTCTCTGTTCAATGTGATAATGAGACTATCTACCTTATCGGGTTGTCGCGAGGCTTAAATGACTTAATATATGTGAAGTACTTAATGCAGGGCCTGGCAATCAGGGTGTACTATATAAATATTTGCTGTCCTCCTCCTCGTAATCATTTCTACCACGGTTGTCATTTCCATCATCATCACCATCGTCATCCTCACAAGTATCATAATCATCCTCATTATCACCTCCATCTCCATCATCATCACCTCCACCAGCATCACCTCCACCATCATCACTTCCACCATCACCACCCCCACCATCACCACCTCCATCAACACCATCTCCATCAGCAGCAAAATCATTAGAATCAGGAATTTTCGATTCTGCCTGTAGCTACCTTTGGTTGGCGGAGACTCTTGGACCATGTTTCCTCCTTGTACCATGAGAAGTACTGGCCACCAGCAGTGATTTTCAAATTTTTCATGGCCTTGAAATCCTTTGTTCAAATGTAAAAATAAACGAAGCAGAACAATTGGGGCAAGAGAAGGAAAGGCGGAGTCCTGGAGCCCGCTCAGCAGCGCCCGCCCTCCTGAGCCCTCACTCCTGGAACCGGATTCTCCAACTGCCCCTCCAGCTTTTATTTTCTAGAACTTTATGATCATGTGCGTGCAGTGAAGCCCTCAGCATTTTATTTACAGACTCAGCTGAACCGCACTGCCCTCTTTTATAATCAGAGGCGAGGGGGAAAATGACCTCTCCAAGGTCAGTAAGAAAGCCCAAGTTCATCGTCTGGAGCAGAACCAAGGGGCCAGTTCCCACGCGGGCATTGGCAGCCCTGGGAGTTAGTATCCTCTCCCCTGCCCCTCCCCACACCCCCAACACTGAGAAGGCAGAATCAGTTTTTATGGTCTCTGCATGACCTACAGTCTAAGACGTGCTAGGGCATAGGGTTCTCTGAGGCCTGAAGGGGCCAGCAGCCTTCGGCATCACGTCTTGTCCCTGGCACCTGGCCCTTGGCAGAAGTCTCTGGTCTACCCTGGGACGTGAGGAAATGTTTCTTTGATGACACAATACCCCGAGTCTCCTTCAAGACATCCAACCACTGCTTTAGGGCTGGCAGCCCCCAGATCACCTTGGAAAGGCTCCCGTTCTACAAACCCGCCTCCTCCCCTGACCGCCCTGCCTCCTCTCCAAAAGCAGGGGAGGATCATGGATCTGGAGAACGTCAGGGCACTGAGAGCAAGAAGGACCCCAGACACCAAGGCAGACCATCCCTTCACTCAGGCAAATAGAGAGGAGTAGTGACTTGTCCAAGGTCACACAGCAAATCGGTGGCTGAGTAGTTGATGTCAACCTGGGGAACCTTTTGTCCAATAGAGCAGGACGTGTTGCGGCCCCAGCAGCCAGATGACAGAGACAGGAGGAGAAACACATAAGAAAGCACCTCCAAGGTGCCAGTTAGAGTCAACAGAGAATTTGACTGTCCTTCCTCAAGTGTGTCTAGTGTGGACCACCAAAGGCTCCTACTTCAGACACCACAGCTTCCAGGACTGACTGTTCTCCCCAGACATGGGGGCTGGAAGCAGGTGAAGCCCAAGGGAGATGGAAAGGGCATCTGAGTGGGAGAGGAAAACCTGCTCAGAAGGAAGAAGAAATTCATCTGTAAATTCAAGTGCAAAGGACATTCACTGGGTCTGTGGCAGCCTCACGGACCGTTTCTCCCAGGAGCAACAATATTGATTTACACCCCATTATATTTGACCTTCCCTGGCCCAGAGCAGGAGAGAAGGGGCCAGGAGAAGAGAGTGGATCACCATTTGTGGTGGAGGGCAATACGAAAGTAAGATTCTACTTACAAGCTGCAAACCATCCTCTATTTACAAAACTTTTTTTTCTTTGATTTATTCTGGAACCCCTTGCGATAGAAGGCAAGATGTGTTTGGAGACCACACCATCTTGAGCTCTCAGATTCAAGACATACTCAACGTCAAAAGTCACTAATGGGCCTCTGTCATCTGTTTCCTAATTATGATCTTTTAAAGGTCTGTAGGCTGGGCTTCATCAATACCAGTTACTAACCTTTTCTAGAACTCACTATATGCCAGAAACTGCGTCAAACCCTTACATGCATCATCTTATTTAATTCTCACGTCCACTCCATGATGTATATATTAGAATTTCCCCCATTGTATAGGGGAGGAAACTGAGGCCCAAAGGTCACACAGCTGCTCAGTAGCAAAGCCAGGTGAAGAGCTACCTGCCTCATCTGGAAGGTCAGGTCTTAGCCTTGACACTTTACAGACATAAATGAACTTGTACCTCTGGGGATGTCCCTCCCCTCTCAGTTCCTTTATGTTCTCATCCAATAAGTGAGGCAGCTGGATAATCTCTCTCAGGGCCTTTGTTAACTCTGATCATCTATAATTCCTCTTGGTGGGCTCAGGCATTCAGGTTTGATGTCAGGCTTCTCCCAACTGCTGACAGAGGTGCGAGATGGCTCCCCTTTCTTTTCCTGACTCTAATCCTTGCCACTTAAAAGCAAAAGATAACCAAGTGGGGATATTAACAAACTCACCTAACACAGTCAACTGGTCAACCCTGGGGGTGGTGGATAAGCTCCACCTTGGAGGCAAACACCCTTGATCTTTGGGAAGTAGGTGATAGGGAAAATGGAATCTCTTCCTTTTACCTGATGAGGACCTCTTGCCCATGGGTCGGGATGTCAGCTTCCACCTTCCCCCAGACATTCAGCACCAACTGCCATTCCCCGTCGCTGAGCCCCATGGCGTAGTCTGCAGAAGACAGAAAGAGCAAGTGTGGGTTGACTGGGCGTCCTGACCCTGACAGCTGGGGTTTGAGCTGCCTGGTCCCAAAGGGGTTTTATACCTTCCCTGATGCTTGACACAGATCACTTGACAGCCTGTTCACTCTCCCCCCGCCCTTCATGCGGGGGTCTAATCTGTTCCTTTCTCTAGCCCTCACATGGAAGCTATTTTGGGGCAGGTGCCATTGTGGGGAGGTAGGACAACTCAGGCCACAGGGAGGTGGGGGTGGTTGTGTGTGTGGAAAGAGTGGGGAGGAGGTTGGGCCACGGTTTGGAGTCAAAAAGGCCAATAGAAAGGGCACTACCCAGCACTTGCCAGCAGACTGAAACCCAATTCTCCTGCCGCCGTCAGCCATCCCTCCAGAGGAACTGTCATGTTTCTAAGCTTGGGCAGCAGGTGCCCTGGGCTGGCCCTGGGACCGTCCTAGCCCTTAGCAGTCTCCTTACCCGCATTCTGCCCACTCTGTTAGAGAGCCCCTCACCTGCCAGAAATGGCGGGAAGGAGCCTAGATGATTTCCTTACAGCTGGGTGAACCCAGGCAAATCCATAACCTCTTTGAGTTTGAATTTTTCCCACTCTACCCAGACAACTCCTGGCTGTGTGGGCTTGCTCAACTATTTCCCTCTGAATAGTTTTGCTTGATGTACCCCCTCTAGGCACAATTAATTGCTTCCTCCTTCCATTTATTTGCAGATGGTCCTGTTGTATTGCTTATCTCACTGGGTTGTATTTCTTTGATTCCATTCGGGCTCCTCCATTAGCACAATAGCAGCCAGTACTCACAGAGACTTTGCTGGAGGCCAGACCCTATTCCAAGCCCTTGACATTTGGTAACTCATTGAATTTCCCCAACAGCGCTATGTGAGATACTGACATTGTCCCCATTTAATCGAGGGGAAGTTAGGGAAAGTTGCCACGGTGGCACAAGTAATCTGTGGAAGAGCTGGAATTTGAACCCAGAAAGTCGGGCCCTCTGAATCCACTCCCCTGAATACCTTATGTTGATGTTCATGTCGGCAGGGAGTCTGTTTTAGTCATCTGTGTGTCTCTTGGACCTCACATAGCGCCCTGTACCAGGTCTAAATTGAATAAATGTTTATTGAATGAAAAGATGCATGGCCTTGCAAGGAAGGCAAGTGAAGGTGATGGGCCTTCTTTTACATCAATCCATCATTTATCCATCCATCCATGATCCCTCTCTCCATCCTTCCACCTTATCATCCATCCATCATCCACCCATCCATCCATCCATCCATCCACTCACCCACCCACCTGTCCATTCATCCACCTACCATCTGTCCATTCATTCATCCAACACACAGTTAGAGAGTACCTACTGGGTGTCAGAAACTGTACTACATGCTGAGGACAACCTAACCAAATAAAACACATCTCTGTGTTCAAGAAACTCCCAGTTTCCTTGGAGAGATAAGTAAGAGGAATAACGTTACGGTATAGTTTACCTAGTCCTATGACGAAGGTAGACACAGGCCCTTCCTTCCATCGACACAGGACTTTACAATTTACAAAGTGCCTCCTTGGGCAGGATTACAGCTAATCTTCATCGAATGGTCCTGTGAGCTCATGAGCGTCACCCCATTGTATAGCTGTGGACAATGAGACTCAGAAAGAATAAGCAAGTGTCCTGACTGTCCTGGGTCTGTATTAGACTTGTCAGTTATGGCTACCCCATATATATAGCTCTTTCTAAAAGTAACTGCCCAGCCCCAGCTCCTGCTAACCTACTGCCAGACTCAGCTGATTGGACAGGGCTGGCACCCAGCCCGAGTCAGCCAAGGGCAGGGCTCTGTGCAACAACCAGTGTCTATTAGCAACTTCAGTCAGATCCCTTCTTCAAAATGGGAACAGGAACGTTTGACAAGAATTGACTAGGGGATAGGAAATGCAGAGTCCAAGAGAGTCCGTGTCATGAGCAGCACTGAGTAAGAACCCCCAAACCCAGAGCCTCTCAGGGCAACCTTGGGTCTAGAATGCCCTCCCTTCTGATGTAAAGCCCAATTACCATTGGGGGATTACCATGAGCGGCTGCTTGCTGTATGACCCCTTGTGTATCCTTTCAAAGAACTCTATTTATTTGAGTCAGCTGGCTCCTTGACCCAAAAGGTCAGGCGCCCGTCCCTGACAATGTGCTCCAGAAGTCACACATGAGTCGTAACCCAGGATGCCAAACCCATCCACTTCAACAGTGGAAGATGCAGTAGCAAAATGAGTAGCTAAAAATGTCATAGAGATTTTTCTGGGGGCCTCCCTTCCTCCCTTCCTCCCTTCCTCCCTTCCTCCCTCCCTCCCTCCTTCCTTCCCTCCTTCCTTCCTTCCTTCCTTTGTTTATTCGTTAACAGCCTGGAACTGAGGGGCCACACTGTGCCAGACCCAGGATCAAAAAAGGCACGTCAACTCTGAGAGGGGTTGCTCAGACCCTCAGCAGCTTCCGCCCCTACTTCCGGTCACTTGCTGGAGGGTGAGCCCAGCCGTGTGGCAGGGCAGGGCAGGGCAGGGCAGGGCAGGGCAGGGCAGATTATTATCCCACCTGGCAGTAAGAAAACAAAGGATTTGGAAGTTGGAAAGCAGCAGAGCTGGAACCCAAACCCGAATCTACGGCTCTTCTCCCATGTCCAGCCCTCTGAGTTGTCTGGGGACGACAGCCTGAGTATTTAAAATCTCATCAACTCGTTACTGATGCTGAAGAGTTTAATATGAAGCTGTCACCCCTTGGCAGGCACCCACATTAACTGGCACGCTCATGGAAACCTGTGGCTTTGAAGTTGATGAACCTTTTAAGTTTTACCTTTTAAGCTAATAGGAAGGAACCGACAACTGTTTGTACTAACACATCTCTACAACAGAACAGGAATTACCTAACAGTTGCTATGGCTACCTGGAGTCCCCAGTTCTGTTTGGGGGCTATAATTATCCCTCTGACAGCCTTCAATGCCTGGGGCAAGGAAGCTGGAGATGCTTAACTGGGAAAGCCAAGCTGCCTTTGGGTGCCCCACTCTGCAGCCTTCCACACTCCCTCCCGTAACACACTCCCATGCACGCATACACAGAGGGGGGTTAGTTTGACACCCACAGGGGCAAAACTGAATCCCACCAAGGCAGACCTGGCGAGTCCTCTTTCTCCCTTTCATATCAAGATTCCTTTGAATGCGAAAATCTGAGATTTGTGGAATCACCCTCAAGTCTTCAAATTCTGAAGTGTTGAGGTCCAGAATCAGAATTCTAGAGTGCCAAGGTCTTCAATTTTCACCACTCGGGACTGGGGCTCTCGATTCCAGAATCATGGAAATGGAGGAATGGAGAAGTCTAGAATTACAGGGCCATACGTAGTATCTTGAAGCTGACATAGGCCTTCAGGGGTATCTTGTCCAGGTTCCCACTAAGTGTAGGAATTCTTCCTATGGATCATCACGCAGGCTCTGCTTGAGGACTCCTAGGAGCAGTGAGCTCACTCCCTAAAGCTTTAAAGGACCTTCTTCCTATTGTAACCACATATGCCATTTTGTCATGCTCACTTGCTTTTCCTTGCTCTGCTGGCTCCTTGGGGATTAGAGGACAAGCAGAGTCTCTTGCACGAGGGAAGCTGCAGGCTCACCTTAGGCTTTTCTTGTTCAGACTAAATATCCCCAGAACTTTAACTGAGCTCTCTCCCCTGGCAGGGTGAGGCAGGAGCCTGTGTGGGGAAAAAGACTGGTTTTGTGCTCTTCAGCGTCTGGCGACCCTCACCTATCGTCACACACACACACACACACACACACAGAGCCCTCCCTCGCAAGGGGCTTCCAGCACCCATTGCACAGGTTCGAGTCCCCAGGCAGCTGTGCACTGGGCCCCTCTCTTTCAAGGGGCTCAAGCACAGGCTATTTGACCTAGGAATTGCTAGCCCTCAGGCAGCCCACTCCCCCCAGTGAACCACGGGGATCATGCTTTCACAGCCACAGAGGGGGACCAAAGTTGAAAAGAATGAGAGCATCTTGGCTCTTGAAAGCCAGGGGTCCGCTCAACCTTGACCATCTCTCTTCCTCCTCCTCCTGGCAGCCACCCCTTTGGAGGCCAGCCTGGGCAGTGCCTCCCTCCTGCCCCGAGCTCAACTTGCTCCTTCCTGGCAGAGTCTGCCCTCCTGGACCAGGCCAGGCCAGACTCAGAGCAGGGCTGGGCTTCGAGCCTGCAGGACCCGCCCAAGGACCTTGACAGGGTGGCGGGACCCCAAGCTTGCCCCAGGCTCCACTGGGGCCCACACCCACTCCCACCAGCCCTCTAGCAGCCACCATACTGACCACATTTCCCCTTCTCCCCAGCTGTCCTTGTGGAGCCTCCAGCCAGGCAGCGGGGGGTTGGGGGCGGGGAGAGGTGTCTTATAGCAGCTGGGGAGAGGCACAGGGAACTAAAAATACAGCTCTACAGCAAGGCTCCTCCTCTCCCTGGAGGCCCAGAGGGGCTTATTGGAGGAAGGCTGGCAGGGACACACAAGGATCCCAATATCCCAGTCAACATGTGTAGCCTGGGGACACAGCCTACTTTCCGCTCCTTTTTCCTCCCCTCTTTCCTCCAGCCCCACCTTCACAACCCACCCTCCTCGATGTGTTCCCCCCTCCCTTCCTCGCCCATCTCACAGAAATAGCTCCCCCTCCAGGAATCTCTCCCTCCACTCCACCCTCTTCCCAGAAGGTGTGCCCTCTTCCCCCTCTGTGCTCCTACATGAGTGCAACCTTTTACCTCTCTCTATTTTGGGGTACAGCTCCCCATTGCTACCTTGTGACCTTCCTCAGAGGCAGGAATATAAAAGCCAGACACTCACTCTACTTACGGCACTCAGGAGGCACTGCTACTCAGCAGCCATTTTCAATCGACATTTTTATAAGCCCCATTTTACAAATGAGGAGACTGAGGCACAGAGAGGTTAAGTAACTCACCCAAGGTCACACAGCTAGGAAATACCAAGCACAAAATTCAAATCCAGACAAATCTAGTTTCAGAATTTGTGCTTCACAGCTAGGAACTGATCTAACTTTTGGGTCCTTCCTCTCCCTCCTCTCACCTGTCTGACAAAACCTAATAAAGAGTCAGGTCAGTAAGCTCTTTGAATGTTCATTTTATTGAACTGAATCATTCAGGGTCTTGGCTTCTTGGAGGTGAAAGCAGTTGGAAGGCTGACAATTGGTAGACCCTGCTGCCATCTAGTGGAGGCAAGGAGAAAAGCATCTATCTCTGGCTCAGGGCCTCTTCCACTGGGTTCCTTTGCTTACCCATCCACCTCCCCAGCCAGCCAGGGTGGGGTCTTTTTCCATCTGTACGAGTATACGCATGGCACCGACCAGGGATCGTTTTCCAAATTATTAAAAGATTAATAATCCATGGTCCGTCCTTTCAAGGAACTCACGGTCTAGTAGAGGAAACACCCCAAGTCGGAAAGCAACAGGGATTTGAGCAAAGGGCTATGGGAGGGCGAGAAGGCAGCTGAGGTCTACATGGAGAAGTCCTGTTGGCCGAGGTGACAACTGGGCTGGCTCTTAAAGTATTAGGGAGCACCCTGAAGGTTCTTCTAAACAGGTAACAAACTGTGCCAAAGTTCAAGGGATGCAGGGATGCATGGGGACAGGAGTGCTATAGGCGGTGAGACCTCCCAGGAAGGTCCTCCAGTGTCAGAACCAGGACGAGGGGACTTAGAATGGACAGTTTGGTTCCACAAACATGTGCTCACCTGGTGCCAGGCTCCGTGCTGGGCTCTGGGCAGCCAAGGTGAATACCACACAGTCCCCGAGCTTTAGGGGACCATAGGAGGGAGTGATGTGTAAACAGATGCTGACAGCACTTTGTGATAAGGACAGTAAGAGAGGCAGTTTCACAGAGGGTTAAAGGCTTTGGAATCAGACATGTGGGTTTGATGCTTGGCCCTATCTTGTATAACTTTTGTGATCCAGGGAAAGCATTATAACTTTCCAGAGCTTTTGTTTTCTTATCTGTAAAATGGGGACTTTGAAAATAATTACCTATTTATCTCAAATGTCATCATGAGGATTAAAAGAGGTAGTGCATGTACTGTGCCTAGTACACAATAAGTGCTCAATAATTGCTCACTGTGATATGAGGTACAAAAGACTCATAAAGGAGAAAATGATTCATTCCATCAAAGAACACGTAATAGAGAAGGTGGTGCTTGAGTATGAATTTGAAGGGTCAATAGGGGTTTGTTTGCTAGGAGTGAAGTGAGGAAAGGATACTCCAAGCGCAAGGACAAAAACATTTAAGAACATGGAAGTTGGTGTGTTAAGACTAGGTTTGGTGGTGGACAACAGAAAATCCAAAATACTATGGCTTCAACAAGAGAATATTTATTTCTCTTTCATCCAGAAGTCCAGAGGTAGGGATCCAGAGCCTGTGTGGCACACAGCAGTGTCAGGGACCCAGCCTCAATCCACTTTAGTGCTCCGCCATATTATACACATGGCCTCCACCTCTTGATCCAAGATGACTCATCATCCAACCAGCAGGAAGGCAAAAAGTGTGAAGAAGGTTGTGTCCCTTACTTTTAGGGACACTTTCAGGAAGTTGTAATCAATACTTCCTCTCACTGCATATCACATGGCCACAGCTTTATGCAAGGGAGGCTGGGAAATGTAGTGTTTATTTCCATATGGCCATATCCCCAGAAAAGAATTGGTAATTCTAACCAAAACAAAAACAAACTCATAGATACAGACAACAGAGGGGGAGGGTGAAATGGGTAAAGGGGGTCAAATATATGGTGACAGATGGAAACTAGACTTTTGGTGGTGAGTACACTGTGATATATACAGAGATCGAATTATAATGTTGTATGCCTGAATCTTATACAATGTTGAATCTTAACCAATGTTATCTCAATAAAAATAAAATACATTTTAGTAAAAGAAATTAAAACTGAAAAAAATGGGAGATCAGTTACTGAGAAAGAAGGGAAGAAGTTATAGTGAATGTAAAGTATAATAGAAATTTCTGCTACAGGAGTTGTAAGCAGCATGGTACATGCAGGGAAGTGCAAATATTTTGTGCTTTTGTGGTGGAAATAGCGAGGGATGGGGTGATGGAAGCAGCCAGAGAAATAAACAGAGGCCAATATGGACAGCCTTGTGGGGGAAAGGGCACAGAAGTTGAGGTTCCTTCCTGCAGCCACTGAAGGGTTTCAAGCAGGGGAAGGCCATGGTCTGATTTTCTGTCTTGGAAACACCATATTCGTTGCAACTGGGAACAACATAATGAAGGGGAAAAGTTTGGAGGCAGGAGACATCTCTCCCCAATATCGTATACTAATTTCCAGACATGCAGCAAAGTTGAAAGAATTTCCCACCACCTAAATTCTCCACTGACATTTTACTGGTCTTATCTACCACATGTGTATCTATCCCTCCATGCATCCATCAATCTTTCTTATTTTTATGGCATTTCAAAGTAAATTGCAGATTTCTGCCAGCCACTTCCCCCTCAATACGATGTCCTTCAAGAGAATTCAATAGTTGCATTTTTTTTCGTTTGATGAAGAATTTCCATCCAATGAAACACACTTGTCTGAAGTGTATATTTGCTGAGTTTTGACAGATTCATACGCTTGTGTAACCCAACCCCCTATTAAGATACAGAACATTCTCATCACCCCAAAAAGTTCCTACATGCCTTTCCTGGTTCATCCCTGTAGCCACCACCTCCCAGAGGACACCACTGTCCTGCTGTTTTGTTTTGCCAACCACAGATTGGTTTGGAGAAGGGAGCCCTTTAAGAGCCTGCTGTGGAGCCCATGTCTGGTGGCTCTGAGCCATGGGAGAGGCAGGGCAGAGGGAAAAAGAAGGAAGGGGACCGTCCGGCTGTGCAGGGGAGGCAGGCGAACGGGGACTTGAGTTTCTGGTTGAGTGACTGGGCAGATGGTGGCGCCCTTTACTAAGGTGGGCAGGGTCCCCAGGAGGAGCCCAGTCTCGCTTGGGACAGTAGCATCTGAAGTGTCTGTGGGACGTCTGCCGAGCAGGCGTAAGGATACACATGCGTTCCAAAGCTTGCGCTGTTCTCTGGTGAGGTGGCATCGGGAAAGTGGCCACGTTTCTCCAGCTTCTATATCCTCCCCAGCCCCGGAGCCACAGCGCTCCTGCCACCAGGAAAGGCGGAGGGGCCCTTCTCTGCTGCCCCGAAGCCACGCCCCTGTTTTCCCCAAGGGGCTGCGTGTATGTGGAGATGGCACGGGGTGTGGCTACCTCTGGTCCGCAGGGCTCAGAGAGAAGCAGTCGCTCCCGGGGGGAGCGGGGCTTGCAGCGCCCCCTTGCGGCTCCCCTCCCCCTGCTTTCATCCGCTCTGCCTGGCATCCTACGGTTGCCTATATACCCTTCCCTCTCCCCACATCTCCGATCCCTTTCCTAATATCTCCCCCCTTTCCTTTAAAATCAATCAAAACCCAGGTCTTAGCTACCAAAAACCCCTCTGAGGCTTCAGCCTCTGCAGGGGAGGGACATCAGCTCTGCACATACACCCCCACCCCAGCCCCCAGGGGACAGTGGAAGCAGTGACACAAAGTGGGAAAGGATCCCACAGCCCAGGCTGCTGGTTGGGTTTTTCTCTCGTCTGTCTAAAATCACACACAACGCACGCCAGCACAGTCATTTCTTTCTCAAAACCTACGTGGTCCACAGGAGGTTTTCCTAGTGTTCCCATTCGCAGGACTTGGATGTGTTCCTTGGGAATGCCTGCTCGGACCTGATTCGGCTGGAAGCACTTGCCCCAGCCCCAGCCCTAGCCCACCGCCACCTGGAGTGGTAGCACAGAAGACCCTGAATTTATCTGGCCATCTGGAGAAGCCTCAGTTTACCCCACCCGCACAGGGCCAGGGCACGAGTTAGTGCAGAGGAAGTAACAGAATCCCCCGAGAGAGGACATTGAGGGAAGAAGAGAAGGACCCTCAATTTAAGGATTGGGACGGGGAAGAGCAGCGGGAGAAGGAAACTTCCAAGGAAAGTGGGGAGCCGTGAGAGAACGTAAGGAGGTCGGGGACGGGTCAGGTCTGCCCACGGAGGGCTGGAGGTGAGGCTGAATATGAGGGACTCCTGCGCACCAGGCGTGGGTGACGGAGGAAGCACACAGGGACCTGCGTGTACGAGTTAGAGCACCAGCTGCTGTGGGCACCAACCCCCAGGTCTACAGGGGGTGCGGGGCTGGGGGGGGGGGGCGGTTGTTCTTAACAGCGGCGCCGTAGGTTTGGTTCCCATTTACCTCATAATCCAGTGCAAGTTCGGGACAGGGCTCGGTCCCCAGTGACTGAGGGATCTAGCTCCGTCCCCGAGGACTTCAAAGACCTGTGATCCTTCTGTATCGAGTAGGCTCATGAGAGGAGGGAGAAATGAGTAGGAATGAAATGTTTTATCATCTCGCGGACAGATGAGAAAGAGGAGCTGGGAATCAAACACTCGTATAAATAACGTCTTCCCGCAGAGCACACACGCTCAGTGTTTGTTAAAGCCCTTCAGACTGTCATCTTTCAGATGAGCTTTCTCACCACCACTCGGCAGGTGGGGAGAAGGGCCGGCGAAGGGGCTGGGGGAGGGCGACCCCCCCTGTCTGATGATTAGAAAGGCAGCCTGCAAAGCGGGTGTTGAAAGACGTCCCAGAGAGTCAGGGAAGTAGGAACGGATATGGAATATTCAGGAAAACCCGAGACGACCCGTTTGGCCAGGTCAGGAATTTTGTGAAGCTGGTCGTGGCTGAGGTTAGAAGGTTAGAATGCAGGCTGTGGACTTAAGAATTTGGCCCCTGAGGAGTGTCTGTGGTTTGGCTTTGGGCTGGGTGTCGGAGAGGGGAGTCTCAGCCTTCAAGGGTGAGTCAGCAGGGTCAAAGTTCATCACCTCGGCCCAGCTCTGAGTCGCCAAAGGCCTTGTGCTTCTCTGAGGAAATTTTGGCTTTCCTATTTTGGATGGAGGGGGCTCAAAACTGGAGCTGGTGCCCCACTGCGGGCTCCTGGGACAGCACCTCCAGGTTTCTGGCCTTGGCAGCAGGAGGGGTGGGGGCAGTTTGACCCAACTGCCCGGTTAGCCTCTCCTGGCCTAGAGTGGTCTCCCCTCCACCTTCCCAGCCCTTCCTTCATGGAGGCCTTCTTTACCAAGACCAGGTAATAGACTCTTTTACTTTGCCTATGAGACAATATTCACAATTGTAATTGCTAACTGAATAATGGTTGTAAATTTTAAAAATCATGTATTATTCAGCAGGCCCTATCCCAGGCCCCCTCTGCCACCTCCCCTCTCCTCCCATATACACAGGCACTGTCTTGGAGAGGAGAAAGTGCAGTGGCGGTTAGGGGTGGAGGAGGGGGGAGGGGGGACCCTGAGATACTAAGCACTTACCAGGAAAGGCTCTGATCCTCTGAATTGACTCATCTAAGTTGCTCCCCCACACACACACACAACAGTGAGGGGTGCTTGTCAACTAGAGACAATGTAGTACAGTGGCTTCTGGAGCCAGACTGCTGGGTTTGAATTCTGGCTTCATTGCTTGCTAGCTGGGTGACTTTGGGCAACTTACTTAACCTCTCTGTGCCTCAGTTGCCTCATCTGCCAAATGGCAATTGTAACAACACCTGCCTCATAGGGTGTTGTGAAATTTAAACTAGGTGAAAATACCTAAAACTATTCATGGCATAGAGTAAGCAAGCAATACACGTGTGGGCTATTGCTCTCAGTTATAGCTAATAAAGAAACCACATTTTAAAAGAAGAAACCACCTTTTTTTCAAACATCTAAGATGAAATGGGTAGGATTTTGCCTCTGTTATACAATTAGTGAGTACAGTCCCTCCCCCTGATGGACCATGAGGGCCATAAAAGCAGGTCCCATATCAGTCTTGTTACTTCCATTGCCTGGTACAAGGCCAAGTTCATGCTGGTCATAAAGCTGTACCACCCCCACTCAGCACCACACCACAAGCACCCACTGCTGGCCTGGGCCCACAATAGAGCCCAGGCACAGCTCTAAGTCCTTTATATGCCGAGGCTCATTCCATCGTCACGTCCACCGTAAGCAGCAGGGGCTTGATAAATATTTGATGAATAAGGAAATGCCTACCACCGGGGACCAGGTAGATAACGGATGGAGAGGTGCTTTGTAAACTGTAAAGTGTGCCACTTGTGAGGATGTAAAACACTTGGGACGTGTTCCCTGAGGGTCCAGGGTCCCATTCTATTGCTGGCTTAGCTGGGGTGCCCTGGGGAACATGCCCTCGGTTTATGGCTGCACCACCCCCATCTCTGCCTCTGTCGTCACATGGCCATCCCCTCGGTGTGTTTTCATGTCTTCTCCTCTTCTGTGTCGTGTAAGGACACTGTCACTGATTTTAGGACCCACCCTAAATCCAGGATGATCTCATCTCGAGATCCTTAGTTACATCTACAAAGGCCCTATTTCCAAATAAATTCACAGGTGCGGGGGTGGGGAATTTAATATAGCATTTTGGGGTCACCAGTCAACTCACGACAGATGGAGAAACAGGCTCAGAAGAGAAGGGATTTGCTCAGGCCTCTGCAGGGCAGCCAAGAGGCAGCCGGCTCTCTGGATGCTGGGCTGGAGCAATGTCCCAGCCCAAGTTTCCCTGGGTCCCCGAGATTCTCTGGGAAAGTCTTCAGTGAAAAGCCACCTGGAGACCATCTGGCATGGGAGAGCCTGCCCTTCCCTGTGCAGAGTGGCAGGAAAGAGAGGGGTATCTTTCATGGCTGGCTGCATGTCTGGGACCTTGTCTGGCACGCGGCCCAACTCTGGTGAAGAGCCCATGTCTCTCCTGCTTGTGGAATCCCTGCTCCCATCGCCCTCTCTGCAGAGGCCAGAGGCAGCCCTGGACATAATGGAGAGGGCAGAGGACTGAGGTCCCCTGACCTCAGGGTTGGAGAGAGCCAGAGTCCTCGGCTCCTGGAGGCTGAAGAGAACAGAGAGCAATTTGGGTTCTGGCCTCAGAACCCAGGCATCCGGGCTCAGGCCCCAGCTCTGCCATTGGCTGAACGTGTGGCCTTGAGCGCGTTACTTACGTCTCCAAGTCTCAGTGCTCTCACTGGTAAAACAGCACAACAGCAGCCTGACCTCATGGAGTTATTCAAAGGATTAACCTAAGCGTGTAAAGCCATTGTCACAAGCCCAGAGTAAGATCAGGGGAGATGGCTATTGTCATTGAGCATCACCTGTGGGTGCCACTGACCACGAGCTCGGGCTACAAATAAAGTCAAGTGTCTGCTGTGATCAAAGTAATACAACTTCCTGCCCCCAGCTCTTCCTGACTGGAAGATTCTGTCTTCTTACTAGTACCATTCAGCCCCAGGGCTTTGGTTTTCTCTGAAGTCACAGTGCAGGTCCCCAGCTAGGGAATGGCCACAGGCCTCGTTGAGCCAATCCTGGTTTTAAGAACTTCTAAGAGAGGAGAGTGGCAGGAGTCGTCACCAGTCTGCTGCTGTATACATTCAGTGCTGGTCAGAACTGTGGGGAAAAAGAGATCTTTTCTTGTCTTAATAAAATAACCTAAGATCAGGCCCTCATGCCTGTCGCCAAGACAGAATTCTGTTGTTTGATCTCTTCTGCTAATGTGTGATTGCCTCCCTGTGGCAGTCTAAGCACCAGGTCAGCAGACTAGATGTGGGGGGTCAAGCGAGAGAGACACCTATGACCTATGACCTCTGATGGGGTCCCTAATCTCAGGACCTGAAATTCCCAGAGCTCCTGACACCCTGTAGATCTCACTTTGGTTCCATGAGCTACATCACTAGCTCTCAAACATTCTATCTATGACCCATTTCACATTGCAACCCGGGACGGGGACACACACACAGACACAGGCACACAGTAAGATTATGATTATATATATATGAAATTTTCATGAAATGATACTTACACCCTTATTATGTATGATACGTTCTAATACTTTCCATTCTGTTTTCTTTTACTAGGAGTTGAGACCCACTAAGCTGAATTCCTGACCCACTCAAGGACTGTGACCTGCAATATAAAAACAGCTGAGCTGGATATAGCCTTCAAATAAATCCCTGCTTTTGCTGCTAGTTCAAGGTGGGTTTGTCACTTGCAACCCAAGAAAATGCTGACTAGGTAAATAAATTCTCCCCTCGCACACATTAGCCTCCCGTTCCAAGCCCTGCTTACCCATCACAGGGCCAGACTCCCACGAGGAGCGCACTTTGCAAACTCACTTATTTCTTGGTCCATGGAAGTGCGCTGGGGGTTTCTGAGATGTGCGCCAGTGGGAGAACTCGGAGTGGTACGGACCGTGGTTCTCACCCAACCCTAGCACTTAGTAGTGGGGTCAGACTCTGCACCTCAGGTGAGGTGCTCAAATCCACATGCCCCAGTCTGGGCAACTACAAATTGAGCCTGTGCTCCCTGCCTCTTAAAAGGACTGTGTGGGTGAAACGAGACCATACATGAAATGCTCTGTGATATTGTGATTTAGAATAAGAAATACATATTCGGTCTTCAATGCCGTTCTTGGCACAGAGCTCCTAAAATCCTTGGAATTTCCTAAGTGATGAGCGCGATAAACGTTATCTTGTGACCTTAATAAGGTCACTTCTGGAATGTTCCTACGATACCTGAGTGTAGGGACTGGTTGCCAGTGGAGCCAGGGAGGGGGAGGGGCTATAGCTTTGAGTTCAATTGCTAAAGGCCAATGATATCGTCAGTCATGCCCAGGTAATGGAGCCTCCATAAAAACCCAAAAGGATGGGGTTCTGAGGGCTTCCAGGTTAGTGACCACGTGGCGCTGCTGGGAGAGGGGCGCCCCTGGAGAGGGCGTGGAAGCTCGGCACCCTTTGCCCACACCTGGCCCAGGGCATCTGCTCCATCTGGCTGTTCCTGAGTTATATCCTCTTAGACTAAGCTGGTCATCTAGGAAGTAAACTAGTTTCCTGAGTTCTGTGAGCTGCTCTAGCAACTTAATCGAACCCTAGGAGGAGGTCACAGAAACCTCTGATCTATAGCCAGTTGGTCAGAAGCACAGGTGACAACCCAGTCTGAAGTGTGGGAGGGGCCGGGGGAGTCGCGCAGGGCTGAGCCCGTGACCTATAGGATGTGATGCCATCTCTGGGTAGATAGTATCAGCATTGAGTTAAATTGTAGGACACCCATATGATGTCAAAAAATTCCTTGGAGGTGTGGGGGGAAAACTTAGCATTGGAATTGGGTGCAGAATTGTACGCTCCCAGCACACCGCTCCATGTGCAATGTTTTACACTTGCCAGTTCCCGTCCCTACAACCCCACAATCATGAAAATCTGTACTTCTAATGGGGGGGGGCGGAGAAGGAAGGGGAGCATCCACTCAAGAGTCCCTCAAATCTTCCATGAAAGGCAAGTCCTGGGTGTACAAAAATGGTCAACGATGACCAGAGTACCTGATGACAACCTTTACCACCGTCAAGAAAAACCATTCAATCTTTACAAGAGCTCTGGGAAGTGGCTGAAATGGTGCTGGAGGGTTGTTAGGACAAACAGCAAGGGCCTGGGACCCAGCGGACCAGGGGCCAAGTTCAGTGTTCCTTTCCCCTGTGACCTCTGCTTTCTCTCCACTCTGGACTGGGCTGTCGGATTCTGGGGCTGCTTCCAGATGAAGTTATGGGGCAGGGGTCGGACTTTAGTATTTCGCAAATTGTGCTCTCTGGGAAGCTCTTGCTCAAACTATCCTTAAATGCCATAGGGAAGAGATTGTGGGAACCCAAGAATTTCAGGGTCAGTGCTCCTGAAGGCCCCTCCTCCACCCTCCCTGACTACCCTGTTGGAGTTGGGTTTCTGCCATGGAGCTGCCAAAGGACCCCGGGCCGTCAATATCACAGCTGTGGCTTAGGGTTATCTTAACCTTGGGCCTACAACACCGAGTTCTCACTCACCGGCTGGCTGAGCTGTGTGGACTTTCCCTTCTGCCAGCTGCCACCGTGGAGTTGGGTGGAGCAGCCAGTCAGCAGCGTGGCTATCTTCCAGGTTGCAATCCCAACCTCCCCAGCATTGCTGGGAGGGAGGGAGCGCCTGTGGGCCACGCAGCCCTTACCTAACAAGGGACCTCGCAGTGCAAAGAGCAGCATGCCCTAGGGGAAAGCCACATAAAAGGCAGCATCGTTACCATTTTTAAGAGCACTGTCAGTGGCATTAAGTACAGTCACATTGTTGCGCTGCCATCTCCAGCATTCATCTCCAGAACTCTTTTCATCTTGTAAAACTGGAGCTCTGTAATTATTAAAGAATAGCTCCCCATTCCCCCCCTCACAACCCCTGACAATCACTATTCTATTTCCTGTATTTATCCTTTTGGGTCTGGCTTCTTTCACTTAGCATAGTGTCCTCAAGGCGCATCCGTGTTGTAGCCTGTGCCAGAATAATTCCCTTCCTTGTTCAGGTCAAGTAACATTCCAATGTACGACGCATAGACCTCTTGGGTTGCTTCCACTTCCTGGCTATTGTGAATAATGCTTCTAGAAACATGGGGGTACAAACATCTCTAAGATCCAGCTTTCACTTCTTTTGGGTACACACCCAGAAGTGGAATTGCTGGGTCCAATGGTAATTCAATTTTTAATTTTTTGAGGAACTGCTAGACTATTTTCCACAGCAGCTGCCCGTTTTACATTCCCATCAATAAACGGTGCACAAGGGTTCCCATTGCTCCATACCCTCACCAACACTTGTTATTTTCTGTATATTTTTATAATTACCACCCTAATGGCTGTGAGGTACTGGGGGAAGCGTCATGTAGGTGACAGGGCAGCTCTCTCCCTGCTCATCCTTAGGACCTGAGATCCTAGTGGCTCCAGCTGGGGTGGGACAAGACACTGTCTTGTAGGATCCTGTACGAGCAATAATCCATATGCCATTTCTCCCAATAACCAGGCTACACGGGTACAGAAACCAACAGGGAGGGGAGGGAGTGCTGCCTCTTACAATTACACCATTTGCCCCCAAATTTTGCTTCCCATTATACGACTTGAGGCTCTACTTATCAAGAAGGTTTAGCTTAGTACCTAAAAAAGGAATACTTCCACCAGTTCACCTAGTAATGATTAAATTGGAAACTGAAAGTGTGAACTGGCTTAAAAAAAAAATAAACAAGACAGTTTTATTGAAATATAATTCGGTACCATACCATTCTCCCATAAATGTATAAGTTGATGATTTTCAGTATACTCACAGAGTTGTGCAGCCAGCTATATAATTCCAGATATTTTCATCACCCTCAAAGAAACACCATATCTTGTAGCAGTCATTCCCCTTTCCTCCCTCCCCTCATGCCCTGGCAACCGCTAATCTATTTTCTGTCTCTATACATTTGCCTATTCTGGACATTTCATATAAATGAAATCATACAATATGGGACCTTTCGTGTCTGGTTTCTTTCACTTTGCATAATGTCTTTGAGGTTCATCCACATGGTCGCATGTACTGGTAATTTATTCCTTTTTATGGCTGAATAATATTCCATTGTATGTCCATATGCCATGATTTATTTATCCATTCATCATTGATGATATATTTAACATTTTGAGGAATTGCCAGACTGTTTCTTAAAGTGGCTGTGCCATTTTTCTTTGAGCTGGCTTTTTCTTTAAATTATGGTAAAATACATATAACATAAAATTTATATTATGGTTTGGTTAAGGGGTTAACCAAGTGTACTTGGTTAAGGGGTTAACCAAGTGTACAGTTCAGTAGCATTAAGTATATTTTCATGTTGGTGAGCCGCCTTTTTGAGCTCCTGAGCCATGAGGCAAATAGGTAAAAAGAGGATTATGTTGTTGGCCAACATGGCTGGCCATATTCATTGATGGGAAGTAGCCAAAATGCACTGGTGTGGGGCCGGGGATCCATGCCTGCTCGCTATACCATGGCCGGGGGAAAGGCAGCTGGAAGGCTACCACCACCTCGTTCAGGAAGACAGGAAGGTTAGGGTCTTCCCTTTGCGAAAAGGGCTCCAACCTGCTGAGGAACTGGCTGAAGGCAAGGGGATAAGGGCACAGGCAATAGAGGAGGGAAGTCGTGAATACCCCCCATGACCTTGAGCTAATTCTTGTAAAGCCCTTAGAATAGTACCTGGCACGTGGCAAGCACTCAGTAAATTATAGCTATAATGACTACTCCTAGTATTACCATTAATATTTTCTGGAGACTGGTAATAATAATAATATTAATGCAAGTTTCAGGAAAAGATTATAACCAACAGTTGTAACTTTTTGCTTGCTGTGTCATGGAATAATTTTTCAGAATTTTCCTTCCTTCTCCTCTTCATTCCCTTTACTGTCTATTAGTGGTGGTTAAATTTACTTCTTAGGCCGTGGATTTGAGAATGTCAACAAGAGTTGTGATAAAATGAGAGAAGGCCAGAGGTCCCGATTCACAGCTCAGCCACTCCATTGGGTAAATCCACTGCCAATCATTGGGCATGGCTTCAAGACACCACCCCTCAGAGAAGAGTGGGTACTTTCAGTGCTTTATCTGGGTTATCGCATCTTATAAGAAAGGCATTTTTTAAATCCTGTACCTGAAAGGAAGGGGTGTGTGTGTGTGTGTGTGTGTGTGTGTGTGTGTGTGTGTGTGCTGGGCAAAGGATGGGATGCAGTGGACATCTTGGCTTTCGCCTGCCCAACATCCTCTCTTGGCCTTTTCTGGGAACAGCACCCCCTTCCTTTGGGTAATTACTTGTCCTCCACCCCATGTGGTTCTGCTGGGTAGACTAACCAACAAACCTCACCTTCACGCGCACCACCCTGTTACGGTCTGAATGTTTGTGTCCCCCTCAAATTCACATGTTGGAATCCTGCACCCAGTGTGATGGTATTGGGGCGAGGGAGGCAATTAGGTGTCAAGGGTGGAGCCTCAGGAATGGGGTTAGTGCATTTATAAAAGAGACCCCACAGAGCTCTCTGGCCCCTGTGAGGACACAGGGAGAAGCTGACAATCTGCAAAGAAGCGGGTCCTCACCAGAACCTGACCATGTTGATTCCCCCTTCTCCAACTTCCAGCCTCCAGAACTGTGAGAAATAAGTGTCTATTGTTTATAAGCCATGCAGTCTGTGTTATTTTGTTATAGCATGTCGACATAAGAATGTGCAAACCTGCAGAGAAATTTTATAACAAATTCATTTGACTCAAATAGAGGGTACACCTGGAAGCAAGATCTCAACAGACCGAGAAGAATGCTTCTGAGAATAACAGTTGACAGGTTGTTTTTTTTTTTTATGCATTTGAGATTAAGGAGGGAACATAAGGAAGATTACACGAAGGTGAGAGAAATTAAGGCAGGGATGGGTTTACAGGATACTTAAGATTAGGTGCTCTCTTGAAGGTTGCTTGTCTTGAGGGGTCTGACAAAAGGCATATCAAAGGTGTGTTAACTTAGAGACACAAAAACAATGGACAGGGCTGGCTTAAGGCAAACTAAACCTTTTACTAAAGAAGTTACAGGCCTGGATCATGTCTACTCACCATGACCTGCCCCATAAGGAATCTTGATCAGATCACCCTGTGAGGTTAGAACCCTTTTTTCGTCCACAAGCAGTCTGAACGAAGTAAGACACATGCCACAGCGCAGGGCTGGGCATGTGATCTCAGCTCGGCCAATCAGATTCTCTCCCTGGGTATGAAACTTGTGTGGACAAGAAGGGACCTGTGGCTGAGTCACCTGATGGAAGCAGCCTCATGCGTTGTCCCCTGAGCTCCCATCAGGCTTGCTCCCTGTTTGTTCCCAGGCATGGTCATCCAGTTGTAACGTTGAGGCTGGAGCTGTCCCCAGGGCCGTCCAAAAATTCTTAAGTTTAAACTAGCTTGAATCAATTGTACCTCTTGTGTTCAAAGAACTTAGAATTACAACTCCAGGTAGCCCACAGGTTTCAGACAGTCAGCCTGCTGACAGCACCATTGACTGTGACCAGGCCCCAGGGCAGAGGAGGAGTGACCGGACGCTCTGACATCTGGCCCTCAGAGTGGTTGACCTGTTTTGTACTCCATTTAGGGTACAAAAGTAAAAGTGTTGTTTGTTTGTTAACAGCAGAAATTCTCTAAACTGTATCTTTTTTTTTTTTTTTTGGATACCTCTGGTCGTTCACAGAATGTGAAAGCATTCATGAGACTCAGAAAAGTAGGACAGCGAGAAAAGGTTTATTGGAAGTTGGATGACGAGGGTGCCTATGGCAGCGTTTAGAGAAGACAGATGCCCCATGAGAGGAGTGTGGGCAGGAGTTTTCCAGGACTGGGAGGTGTCTTGGCGTAGAATTAACCCCTGGTCATTTGCAGAATGTAAAAGCTTTTATGAGACTCTACAAGAGTAAGAAAAGATTTATGGAAAGTCAAAAAGAGAGAGAGAGTTCTGTTTGGAACTGGCAGAAGTTTTCCAGGGCAGAGTCTGATGGAGACAGCTGCGCTGATGTGCAAAAATGCTGGGGTTTTACATTTTTCCATGCAGGACGTAGGGTGCTTGTCAATTGTTGTTGCCGTTACAATTGTCTTCTCCTGGGAATTGTCCTGTTCCCATCTATGATGGATGGCAGCTTGCAGGGGGTTGCTGTTGCAATTGGGACTGCTCTGTCCCCACCTATGGGGTCTGACAATTAAGTTCGCGAATTTGTTGCCGTGATGTTGCTAACCTTTTTTGATATCAGAGGGATTATTCACTATGAATTTGTACCAACTGGACAAACAGTTAACCAAGTTTACTATTTGGAAGTTCTGAAAAAGGCTGTGTGAAACAGTTAGCTGACCTGAACTTTTCGCCAACAATTCATGGCTTTTGCATCACGACAATGCACCAGCTCACACAGCACTGTCTGTGAGGGAGTTTTTAGCCAGTAAACAAACAACTGTATTGGAACACCCTCCCTACTCATCTGCTCTGGCCCCCAGTGACTTCTTTCTAAAGGAAATATTGAAAGGAAGACATTTTGATGACATTCAGGACATCAAGGGTAATACGTCGACAGTTCTGAAGAGTTCCAAAATTGCTTTGAAGGGTGGAGTAGGTGCTGGAGTTGGTGCATAGCTTCCCTAGGGGAGTACTTTGAAGTTGACGGTAGTGATATTCAGTAGTGAGGTGTGTAGCACTTTTTCTAGGATGAGTTCACAAACTTAATTGTCTATCTCGTATTATGAATGTAAGGTGCTTGTCAGCCTGAAGGTGCAGTGCTAGCCAGGGGATTCAGAGTCAGGTGGTTAATGTTTAAGATCGTTCCTGCCAGCTCACAAGCTTGCTCCTGTTAACTTATTATTTTTTTTTTTTTAAGATTTTATTGGGGGAGGGGAACAGGACTTTATTGGGGAATAGCGTGTACTTCCAGGACTTTTCCAAGTCAAGTTGTTGCCCTTTCAATCTTAGTCGTGGAGGGTGCAGCTCAGCTCCAGGTCCAGTTGCTATTGATAGTTGTGACAGTTGCAGGGGGCACAGCCCACCATCCCTTGAGGGAGTCGAACTGGCAACCTTGTGGTTGAGAGCCCGCTCCAACCAACTGAGCCATCTGGCCACCCAGGAGCTCAGCGGCAGCTCATTGACTTAACTCTAGTTGTGGAGGGCGCAGCTCGCTGGCCCATGTGGGAATCGAACTGGCAGCCCTGTTGCCCAGAGCTCAAGCTCTAACCAACTGAGCCACCCTTCCACACCCTGTTAACTCTTTACTTGTCTCATCAGGAGGGAAACAGGCAGAGGGAGGGACAAGAGCAAAAGGTCAGAGGGTTCCAACTGCAGTTCCTGCCCATCATGACCAAAGGTGGTATAAAAACTCCCAGCAGAAGAAGGCAGCTACCGGCAGGAACAGAGAGGATTTAGGCCGAAGCAGGAGGCCTTGTGGTTGTTTAGGTAGAGAGAGGGGCTGACATACCACCTCCCTGTGGATGAAAAAAGGGGGAAAGGATTCTAAGGAAAGTACCCTCTCAGGGCCATCTGATCATAAATTCCTAACTGGGCAAGTCATGGTGGGTACTCACGCCCCAGGCACATAGCTTCTTCAGTAAAAGATTTATGGTTGCCTTAAGCAGCCCTGTCCATTGTTTCCATGCATCTAGGTTCCCACAACTTTGAAATAAGCCTAACCACCCTCAGGAGAGCACATCATCTTGTTAACTGTCCTGTAATCCAATCCATGCCTTGCTTTCTCCCACCGTCAGGTAAGCTTCCTTTCGTGTCCTCCTTAATCTCAAATGCATAAAAGAAGCAGCAAAACTGTTAGTCTCCAGAGCATTTGAGATCTAGCTCCCAGCTAGATCGCCAGCAGATGTCATCAGTTTTGGCTCAAATGAACTCATACAAAGTTCTTTAGAGGTTTGGATGTTTTTTGTGTCAACATCCCTCCTCTGCCTTGTCATGTGCACCACCTCTGTCCCCCCAGCCCCCGCTGCTCCCCAGCGCCTGGGCAAGGCATGGGAGAAGGGCTGGGGGCCGAGGGCTCGGGGGACCTCAGAGCGTCTGCTCCCAGGGCTGATGGCATGCAGGTGTGGCTGAAAGCAGAGCACCTGCATCTCCTCAGAGCCGAGGTGGCCCCGAGCCAGCTGAGTGGACCTCAAGCCAGCAGTGGGAGGGTGGGTCGAAGCACGCCTCCGTGCAGGCCAGTGAGAACCCAGAGGGACAGCCAGGCCCCCGCAGCCATTTGGGGGCACAGCAAACTTTTAAGGGAAGAGCAAAGGCCCTGAGAGAAGATTTGAACCTGAATTTGCCTAGACCTTCACCCCCAAGTGACTGGCTTTACCTGAAAGAGTGTTTTAAATCGCAGGAGACTGAGGTACCTTTGTTACGGGAGGCTCGGTTCTTCTCGCTGAGGAAGTAAAGGATCACAGGTCAGCAAGCTGGTTAGCTGGTTAATATGCAAACAGGGTTGATCAGTGATATGTTCTCAGGGAAGAGAATGGGCCTAGCCAAGGAGGGGGAGGGGATGGAGGGGGGGAGAGAGAGAGGGGTGGGGAGAGAGATCCAAGGGTGGAGGCAGTTAATCAAAGCTAGTTATGAGCTTTTTCTGTGCGCACTGTGGACCCGCTCCCACCCCTCCTCTTCCTCCCACATTTTCTAACTTCTGCCTAACACCTTAAAGCAAGTTTGTTTCTTTTCAGCAGGGTGAGGGGCCTGTGGAAACTTCAGTGAGAATTTTAGGAAATGAAGCAACTCCATCTTTCTGCTCACCTGAGTGAGAGGATGCAGGTTAGTTTTCTGTCTCACCACATAAGCAGCGTTTCCCTCATGTGACATGTTATTTTGCTCACCCAGCATCTCCTGGGGCTATTGCACAAGAGTAGCTGTGGTAAAACCACCCCTGGTCCAACATCTGGGGCTGCTGTCAGGGAAACAGCAGGGAGTCCCCCTGGATAGCGGCTGTCCCGGCTGGCCAGCTCCATCTCAAGGACAGCCTCTGCTCAGAGTCCCTAAGTTCCAGAGGCCATGGTGCAGGGCTGGAAAGGCTCGGTGGCCCACTAGCCTCTCATTTCTGCTCATAGGCCCAGGGTACATCAGTCAGTCCCCACCCCCAAGACTGGGTGGGTGGGCCACACCTTCTGCAAAGCAGCAGCCCCCAGTGTGGCCTCAGGTAGGGCTAGGGAGAGGATGCGGGGATATCTGGGCGTATAAATGTGAGCAAGCCACACGGCGCCCAATCCCAGCTTGCACACACATGGAGACACACAAATCTCAGTCCAGGACCGCACTATGGTCTCATTCCCACAGACACAGAATCTAGAACTGGTTCTGCTATTTCTTAGCTGTGTGACCGTGGGCAAGCCATGCATGAACCCTCTTGAGGTCTCAGTGTCCTCATCTGCAAAATGGGAGCGTTGGAACCACAATCCTGTATCTCAAATCATTGGGGCCAGATGTGCTTCAGAGTTTCCATTTTTTCTTTTTTGGGTTTTGGAAAGGTGTCGATACTATACATTATGTAACATCCCACTGCTCTCCTTAGTCAAACCCGGTTCATATTTCTGCGGTGAAACGATGAATATTCAAATAAAGTGAGATACATAAAAACTAGAAGCTTTGCACCAGTTCAGGTGAAGTTTTACCACCCACTGGATTATGGAAAAACCTTTCAGTTTTCAGATCATTTTACGTTTTCACCTTTCAGGTAAGAGTCATTAGAGCTTTAATGTCGTCCCCCTCAGAGGGTAGGACAGTGATGTGACAACAATCATTGCAGACGCCCGTGACGTGTTTGTGGGCGCTCTGCCACACTGGGCGTTGCGTGGCTTGCTCATGGCTCCTCATAGGGGCTCCGTGCCACGGGAGCTATTCTAATACCCATTTCACACATGGGGAGTCGAGGCCAAGGCAGTTGAGGAACTGGATCACGGTGACACAGCTCCAGCTGGTTGGCTTGACTTCAGAGTCCTTGTATCACCACTCACCTGTTGTCACAGGTAGGACGTGGAGAGGTGAAACAGCCTCTGGCTTTGATTTGTTCGTTTCACTCTACTGCGTATTTATTAGAAAACGAAAATAAAAGGGCAAGGCCTTTCTCAGCAAGCCCCAGGCTTCCCAGAAGAGTTGCTGTGCGTGTTGGCATTTTTGTAATTGCAGCAATTAACCCAACCAAGTTTTATAATCCTTCCTCAGAATAAACCAGCAACACTCAGACCCCCCCACCCCCACCCCAGCCCTTAATAAAAACAGCCGGAGACTGTACTTAGGCCTTTTTCCTCCTGCAGCCTTGTCGCTCACAGTCCCCTGTCAAACCGGAGACCCCCAGAGAGGTGAGTCCTATTTTCCCTCAGGACTTAAGTCTTCAGAGCTTCGTGGAGAACAGGTGGGACAACAGGCAGAGGTTGGAGGGGAGGGGGTGCTTCAGGGCCCCAGAAAGGACGTTGTGCCCAAGGGGTTGGATACAGAAAAAGAGGTCTTGTCAGGGCCACCAAGATTCAAATCCGTCCTGCTAGTTACTAACTTTGACAGCTTGGGAAGGTCTGAAGTTTAAATCCTTTACTGATAAATCAGGACAGGAATTTCTCCCTCACTGTCCCATTTGAAGCTCAAATGAAAATGTGATTAAGAGCGAGATATGACCCACCAAGTTGCATCTTCGCTTCCTTTGCTTGGAGACCCCAGAGCTCTACATGGAGAAGGCCTGGCCCCCAGAATGTAGGAGGCCTTCTTCTGCCACAGGTATTTCCCTAGAAGTTCTCTGCAGCGGCGCTTTAGGGGATGTCGTCTTTGTAGAAGAAAGATGCTGAGTGAGTCGTCTCGAAACAGCAAAGCCAACCCCCAATGTTTCCTGGATTGTAGGTTTACCGGGATAGTTGGGGGCAAGAAGGGGGGGAGATGGTGATAAAGATTAAGGGGAACATCTTCAGTCTATGTTTTCAGAATAAGTCACCTTTTCTTACTTAGATCGGAGGTTTGAGGGAGCTGGTCTGCAGGGGGAGGAAACGTTGGAGAGTATGGTGGAGCTGAAGGGTCCCCAAGCAGGCAAGCGAAGGCTGTCAGAAATAGGAGGTCTCGAATGAAACCATGTCGCTAATCCTCTCCCATCATTCCATCACTCTCCCAATTTCACCTTCCTCTCACATCCACCCAGGTCAGGAGGGTGGGGATAGGACCTCATGGGACCAGAGAGCTCCCTGCTGTTGGTCCTGGGAACGACATTTTTTCCTCAGTACTTGTCCTCTTGAAAGAAACGATTAAGTCAGAGACAGAGTTAAGCAAATAGCAAGCAAGGGTTATTAACAAGCAGGTACACTCTGAAACGTGGAGCAGGCTCACCCGAGGGTGGGGAGCAGCCTCTCCCTACATTGTGTGAGGGTTTTTATCCCTATGGGTAGAATTGTCTTCCCGGCCCCTCTCCAGTATCTTCCTCTTTTTCTGCTGATGTGTCCCGTCCTCCCTGCTTGTTTCCCATGGCTTAAGTGTGAGCCCATCAATTTCCCATAACTTATTTGAAAGCCCACTAAAGGGGACAAAACCACAGTGCGCAGCCGTGGGCATCCAGGTAAGCGGATATAAATCCTGAGAAGCAGGATGTTTGTGATGCAAATTGGGCAAAGGCAGGGGCCTTGGGTGGCCCCAATGGCGGTTTGAGCCGGGCGAGTCCCTCCTCCTCCTGCTCATTTCTTCCTTCCTACCTACCCTATGATCGTTACCTCTGCCCTGCATCTGATAGGACTGAGAACTAATATGAAAAATGGGGAGTTATCACAGGGTGATGGTAAAAAGTGGGGCTCTAGACCAGGGTTTCTTAGCCCCAGACCACTGATATTTTGGACGGGATCCTTTTTGGTTGTTGGGGCTGTGCTGTGCAGTGTGGGGGTTTAGCAGCGTTGCTGGCCTCTACCCACTAGAGGCCAACAACAGCTCTCTCTCTCTCTCTCTCTCTCTCTCTCTCTCTCTCTTCCTCCCTCCCCCAATATCTACAGACATTACCAATACTCCCTGGGGAGAAAACTCAACCCTGATTGAGATCTACTGTTCTAGACTCCTATTGTTCCCTAGCTGGAATCACACTGGGCTCTCCCACTTACCAATCGCATGATATTAGCCTCCCTGTGCCTCAGTTTCCTCATCTGTAAAATGGGGATAATATTAGCATCTGTTTCAGGAGGTCATTGAGAAGATTAAAGGTGTATAAAAACAGTAGATGTATGTCGGGCACAAGTAAACACAAAAAACGTGACTCATTTTATAGGCTATGGTCACCTTGGAGCCAAACTCCCCCAAACAGCCTTATACACCAGAGAAGACACTGTTTTCTACCTTGAAAACTATCCCAAAGAAATAACCAAACATGTGGACCAACAGTTATATAAAGATCAAAGATTATTTATGAAACAAAAAGTATTTATAGGAACAAAACAAAAACTGAAACTGAAAACAACCCAAAGTTTCAACAGCAGGGGAGTTATTAAATATGGAATAATACATCCATATAAAGAAATGTTACACGGCCTTTAAATATCCTCCGGCAACTGTTTAATAATGTAATGTTAAGAGACAAAAATTCACACAAAACTGTAGGAGCAGCATGAGGCTACTTTTTTTTTTTTTTTTTTGCCTATAAAGTAAAACATTGATGTTTCTTTCTGTGAAGTGGGAGTACAAATTTCATTCTTTATTTCTAAATTTTCTATAGTAAATCTGTATTTATTGAAGTAATTAGCAAAAGGGGGTTATAAGGATTTCTGCACCTTCAAAATATGTATGGAAGGGTTTTTTTTTTTCCCCCTAAGATTTTTAGAAGTGGAACGGGGAGAGGTGAGGGGAAAGGAAGCTGATCATCAGAAAGAAGGCGTATTTAGGAAATGCCACTTCTGCCCTGAGCTCTGGGACCAAGTGCCAAATATAGGGGAAGGATGGGAAGAAGGCTGCCATAACCGAAGTACCATGTTTCCCCGAAAATAAGATCGGGTCTTATATTAATTTTTGCTCCAAAAGACGCATTAGGGCTTATGTACAGAGGATGTAAGTTTCACTCCTAGTGGTGTACGTTTCATGGTTTGGACAAGTATATAATGACATGTACCCACCATTAGAGGATCACACAGACCAGTCTCACTGCCCTTCAAATCCTCTGTGCTCTGCCTATTCATTCCTTCCTCCCCCCAACTCCTGGCAGCCACTGATCTTTTACTGTCTCCAAAGTTTTGCCTTTTCCATAATGTCAGTGTTGGAACCATACAGTATGTCGCCTTTTCAGACTGGCTTCTTTCACTTAGTCATATGCATTTAAGTTTCCTCCATGTCTTTTCATGCTTTGATAGCTCATTTCCTTTCAGCACTGAATAACACTCCATTGTCTGGATGCCTCACAGTTTATTTATCCATTTACCCACTGAAGGACACCTTGGTGGCTTCTAAGAATTGGCAATTATGAATAAAGCTGCTGTAAATATCCTTGTACAGGTTTTGTGTGGAGATAAGTTTTCGACTCCTTTGGGGAAATATCAAGGAGCAAGATTGCTGGATTGTATGGTCAGAGCGGGTTTAGTTTTGTAAGACATGGGTAAACTGCCTTCCCAAGTTTCTGCACCGTTTTGCATTCTCACCAGCAATGACTGAGAGTTCCTGCTGCTCCACCTCCTCGCCAGCATTTGGTGGTGTCACTGTTCTGGATTTGGGCCATTCTAAGGTGTATGCTATTTTCTTTCTTTTTTTAAGTTTTAATTTTGAGGTAATTATAGATTCACAGGCCAGGGTAAGAAATATACAGAGAGAACCTATGTACCCCCTTTACCCTGTTTCCCCACCAGTAACATTTTACAAAATTATAGTATAAATCACAACCAGGAAATTGAGTTAGATACAAACGACCGACCTTATTCAGATTTCACCGGCTTTACTCGCACTTGTTTGTGAGTGAGTGACTGTGTGTGTGTGTGTGAGTGTGTGTGTGTAAATAATTCTAAGTAATTTTTCACACGGTGTCGATCTGTGTGATCACTCCCACACCCTGTGAAGACACAGGGACCCCTTGGGCTACCTTTTAGAAACACAGACACCTCCCTGGCCTGGTGTAACTTTGCTCATCCTTTTATTTTTAACTTTTCTGAGTCACTATGTTTCAGATGTAGCTCTCGTAAGAAGTGTGTATAGCTGGGTTGTGCTTTCTGACCCAATCTAAGAGTCTTTTCCTTTTAAAAGAGGATTTTTATCCTGTTTATAATTATGAAAAATGCAGAAACTACTGCTCTCTGACATAAACTGAGATAGGCACTTCACTCGCTATTCACAAGGAAGGAAAGAGAAACAGCTGTGAGTGAATTTTCTTGCAATCACAGTACCGGTTAAGTGTCAGAGAGGGCTTTGGATCCACTTTCCCACACTGGCTCTATACTCATTCTAAAGTGTTTTCTCCAGCAGGTAAAACAACTCGCCTTAGTCAGACTCCCTGTCATTCTGAATATAGAAATGAGCAGAGACACCCCTTTGAACGTTGCAACAACAGACACATTTCAAATCTGCCAAAGTAAGCTCCTGCACCCTAGCCGTTTCCACTGGAGGGTGACGCAGAATCCAGTGCTGTCTTTGTAATAGAACTAATGCAGAAGGGCCTGGAACATGTGAAGACACAAGGATACACAAAGGGCCACCACACGCAAGCATTTCACTGGGATTCCAAAATGTCGTTGCTGGTTCTCCTGTATGTAGCTGCTTTCTCCAGCTCTTGCTCTCTTTTCTTCTCCCTGACTTAACTGTTGGGAGCTCCAGGGCTCCATCTTGGACCACCCTGGGCCTCTATTACCGTGTTTCTCCCAAAATAAGACCTAACTGGCAAATAAGCTGTAGCATGATTTTTCAGGACGCTCGTAATATAAAATAAGCCCTAATTCGTCTTTTGGAGCAAAAATTAATATAAGACCTGGTCTTATTTTTGGGGAAACACGGTATTACTGTTTCCCTAGGGTTCACATGCAATTTCGTGGCTTTAACTACTTTCTACACTGACGGCTTCCAAATTGAATCTCCCACCCAGAACAAGACTCATCTATCCACTGTCTATTCAATATCACTTGGATACCTCACACCTAACCTGCCCAAATTGAACCCTATGACCCACCCAGAAAACCTTCTACCCTTCCCATCTTAGTAGATGGACCCCTCACTGTAACAGTCCTTCAGACCCGAAACCCGACTCAGCCTGAAGTCAGCCTCCACTCTGCTCTGTCCCATCTCACATCCATGGGAAAAATCCTGTGGATTCCTTCCAATGCAATCATTCTTCGAATTTCTACCCACCTGGTTCAAGCAGCTGTCACCTGTTGCTTCGACTACTGCAATAGCTTCCTAATTGGTCCCCCTGTCCTCTCTTGCAAACCTAGCGTGTTTTCCAGCTTGAGTGTTCATTGTAACATATAAGTTAGGTCAGGGCCACTGCTAGCCCATATGGTGCTTTAGGGCTTATTGGATAAAGTCCACCCATAGGTGGCTAGAGCTCTGTGGACACATAGCTCTACAAACGGATGGCAACTCTGAGCAATCAATCAATCAATCAATCAATCAATCAATCAATCGCCCCTTCCTCCAGATAGATACAACACCGCCTTCCATCCCTGGCCCCCAGGTCTCACCACTTGGCAAGTTGATTCTGGGATGGATTTCAGAATCCACCTGCCTGCTCAGACAGGGCCTTTTGCAGTTCTCATAATAGTGTTATTACGTCTTGGGAATATTATTTGTACAAAGGGGCCTTATACATTGTTGCCTTGTCCTGTAAAGATGAGATTTTAATCATTATAATCAATTTGTTCATCATAACCAATGGCTGGAAACAGCTCAAACATATCCACTGATAGAAGAATAGATAAACAAATGGTAGTGTATTTATACAATGAAATACTGCATAGCAATCACTTTTAAAAACCGTTGGTGCCCACAACAGCATGACTGTCATGCAGGGAGTCACATGGGGTCTCCTGTCCCGCTCCCGACATAAGAACGCAGGACATGGTGAGGCCAAAAAGGAACACCCACGGAGCCATAGGTAGGGGAGTCATACCACTATAGTCTCGCTGGCCGCTGGGTTAGAGAAACAGGAAACAGGAACCACACTATCCGCAACCTTCCGTCCACTTTTCTCTGCCAACCCACCTCACTTGCTAAGTGCAATCCGCCGTGCTAACTGCAATCGCTCTTGCTAGCTCAGCCACCATCTTCTTGTTAGCCCCCATTTTCTGCTAGCATAGCCACGGCAGTTATATTGTGGCCAGTGGCTCACTGACGGCCAACTAGCCACAGCTGATGGCCATCCAGTCACAGTTGATGGCCATTTACTACCCGAGTGAGCACCTTTCCACGTGAGGGCGAGAGCCTGGAAACTGCGCTCCTAGCTCTGTCCCCACAATGAGTGAATTTCACAGACATTATATTGTGTGAAAGAAGGCAAAACAAATGACTACCTGTACAAAGTTCCAGAATAGGCAAGCTAATCAGAAGAGTGGTTACCTCTGGGGTGGGGTGAGTATTGGTTGGGAGTGGTGACAGGAAACCTTCTGTTCTATATAGTGATCTGGGTGGTGCTTACTCAGATATATGTGTAATACCAACATTTATTGAGCTGAGGACTTCAGTGTGTGTACTTATCATATATAAGCTATATCTCAATATACAATGCAAATATTTAGCCCATTAGAAGTGTTTCATTATTAATTTTATTCCACATAATCTAAAATCCCTCCACACTTGAATTTCATAAGGTTTTGTGGCACCTGCAGTGATTTCGTTATCCGCGTTTCCAACCAGAAAATCATTTGACTCCTGGGGACACCTGTAATTCTCCCACGGACAAAATGAGCAAAGACGTGGCCCTACAGAGTCTACGGGACGACAAGGCAGGGTAAGAATGCAAGGCTGGGCTTGGTCTGCAAAGGGAACCCAGAGGGATTTGTCCCTGGAAAAAGACTTTTTCCGCTGAAATGTCCAGACGTCCTCATGACAATAGTATTATTCTTCATAACTCGGGCACTGCCTTCCCACTGGTCTCCACTACACATAGGAAGACATAGCCCCCCAGGGGAAAAAAAAAGTAGTCCACAGGGTAAACTAAATACTTTGCAGAGCAAGTTAATATCTAGTCACATACATGCCATGGGGCAATGGGACGCTCAGGGCATCAATTGGCCCACTTGGGGGCCTCACCACTGTGAGACCCGGGAGGCAGGAACTCAGTGTGTTGGGCTCCCATGTCACCAAGAAGGCCCTGAGTGTTGCTGCATTGATGAATTTAAGCCTCGTCATCTGCTAACCAGCCAACAGAGCGGCACCAGACTCCAGCACAACGTGGACCATCAGCACACATTCGCCGAGTGAATTAGGTGAACTGTGTGTGTTGTGCTTCATAGAAGCAGATTGCAATTTGACAGTGTCAGTCAGTATCATTGCCTAATACAGGCTGATGTACTGCAGCTCAAGTGTCATTTGGTTTCAGGCATTTGGTTTAATTCAAAAGCACAAGGCGCCAAGCTTCCATTAGTTAACCACCCTGTGAAAGACACAACTTGCGACAACACGCAAAGTGGTGTTGTCAATGTGTGCAGCTACATATCTGTTTCTTGTTTCTCTTTATCCTGATGACACACCGGGGTCAGGGTGGGTGGAGGGTGACATCTGTAAAGTTTGGGGTTCCTCAGTAGGGTAAGCCTCTTCCCCTTCATCCTGCAAGCCCCTGGCCACCTTCTGTGCTGGAAACTCATTTACAACTGCTGATTAATTGGTAACCGGGCTTAAATTCATTAATTCATTCACACTCAAGGGTTTCCTTGGTAGTATATTTGATTTTTAACCTTTTCCAGGAGATGTGTGTGTGTGTGCGTGTGCATATGTGTGTGTGTGTGTGTGCGTGTGCAAAGGTGTGTGTGTGGGGGGAGAGAGAGAGACAGAGAGAGAGAGAGAGAGACAGAGAGAGAGAGAGAGAGGGAGAGAGAGAGACATATTCAAGGGTATGTACACCTCAGTGCGGAATTCCTGACTGAGAGAGGCATAGCTGAAAATATGGACGCTCTTGGAACTCTGCACCCCATTCAAAGCTCCATCTCTACCTCATGTGTCCCTTTGGGCGAGTCCCCTTTCCTCTCTGAGCTTCCGCTCCTTCCACTGAGAAGTAAAGGAGGCAGATCAGGGTCTCTCCAGGTCCCTTCCAACTCTGATCCTCTTCTCTGAGCCGGGGAATCTGTGTTATCACCAGGCCCCCAGATCTGGCTCTGAAGGGAATGTGCCAATGGCACTTGGTATGAAGAAAGTACCTGAGGGAGTAGGCTTTGCTTCCCCTGACACTGCTCTCCATGGAGGATACTCTCAGCTGGGCTGGGCAAGGTCCCTTAACACTTCATACTATGAGAAATAGGGGGAGGAGAGGCCTGGGCCCCTCTAGCCCTGACTTCTTTCATGAAGGACCAATTCCATCTGCTTGAGGGGTCAAGTAAAGCTGGCCAAGTGCCAAGGAGAACGTTCAGAACATTACTGATCATTTATCTTGGCCTCTCAGTGTGCGACTCTTGACAGAAGCAAAGACACAGCATAGCAGCCAAACTCAAGGTCATCGAAGGGCAGGCTGCATTACACAGTATGGAGCCACCTCCCTCTCACTCACCTCTACATATACAGAGCTCCCAACCTCCCACCCAACACCTGGTTTCCTCTTTCTCCTACTGTTCCTGAACCTCTCCCACCATTAGTCCCACTAGGATATTAGCATTTCCTCACTGCGTCTCTCTGAACAAGGCTGAAAATGTCCTTCAGGACTAACCACTTTCTCCACCTCTTTGGCCAAGGCTGCATTTCTCCCATTTGTCCCTCCAGACGCCCCTTTTATGTGTTTCTTCTCTTCATGGAACCAGCAGCTTCCAGCAACACTCCGGGACTTTTCACGGTCAGGTCAGAGGTGACAGAGGTGTTAGGGAGATGCAGGCAGGATTCAAAACTGGGAGAAGCAAGAACAGCTGGAAACCAGATGGGCCCAAGAATTTGGCTTTCCCTTCTGGGAGAAAGAAGCAAAAATCTTCATTTCACCCATCCACAGGGACAAGGATGCCATTTTTCTGTGTGAAGATGAGGAGCAACAAGACAGAGTTCTGTCAGCTGAAGATAGTATATTTTTGCAAGAGTTTCCCACCATTAAAAGGGAACTGGAAGTGGCCATCCAAGAGAACCTCGCCCTTGCAGACGAAATCGACAGAGCCCACGAAACATTCGCCACGACCCGTGTGGTGACCAGCTCCGTTGCTGTCGCCTCAAGTGTTATGAGCATCCTGGGTTTAGCCCTGGCTCCAGTGACAGTGGGAGGAAGCCTGGTGCTTTCTGCTGCTGGCACAGGGGTGGGGACAGTAGCTGGGGCCGCCAGCGTATTGACCAACATTTTGGAACATAATCACAATGAAAGAGTCCAAGCTCAGGTCAGCCGCCAAGTGTCCACCTGTGACCAAGAGGTAGGGCAGCCTGCAGACAAGCTAGCCTCCTATGTTATGTCTCTCTATAACCAAGGAAAAAACATCAAGAGCATCAAGAAGAACATCGATGCCTTGCAGATAGCCAGAGCCCACCCACGCCTGGCCTCCGCTGCCAAGCGTCTCCTGACCACTGGCCAAGTCTCAGCCCGCCGTGCCAGACAGGTGCAAAAGGCCTTTGGGGGTACAACGCTGGTGCTGAAGAGAAGTACTTACTTGCTGGGTAGTGCGATGGCTGGCTTAGGCCTCGGCGTGGAGCTGCACTCTCTCGTGAATGAATGGAAGCACCTGAAAGAGGGAGCAAAGGCCAAGTATGCGGAAGTGCTGAGGGCCCATGCCGCGGAGCAGGAAAGACAGCTGGCAGAACTCACCCAGCATTATGAGAGCCTGAGGCAGAAGGTAAGGCTGTGATTTCCCTCTTGGGTGGGGCTGGAAGGAGGAGGGAGATTTAACTGGGGCCGATGGGCCCCAAGGGTTACGGGAGGGTGTTAAGGAAGCCAGTGCCTGTGTGAAGCTTGCATGCATATTCCTGAGCACATGGGGCGAATGGTCGCCCTGGACGTCCAAACGGTATCCGTACTCTTGGACACAATGGGGGCTGTCCTGCACAGACCTGGGCGTGCCTTCTGTTTCTCCCTTGATGTTCCTAGAGGCCCCTGTGCTGGGAATACGATCTTTCACGTTGTACAGAAGAGGGCACTGAGCTGCAGGGAGTGTTAGGGATTGAAATGTGTCCCCCTAACATTCCTACGTTGAAGCTCTAAGCCCCAGTGTGACTATCTGGAGATGGGGCTTTTGGGAGGTAATTGGGGTTCAATGAGGTCACAGGGGTGCAGCTATAATCCTTCTAAGAAGAGGAGGAAGCACGAGAGTGATCTCTCTCTGCTTGCACCAGCACAGAGGAAAAGCCATGTGACAATACAGTGAGACATCTGCAGGAGAGGCCTGACCAGGAACTGAATTGGCTGTGGCCTTGATCTTGGATGTGTAGCCTCCAGAACTAGGAGAAAATACGTTCCTACGGTTTAAGTCACCCCACCTGGGGTATTCTGTTATGGTAGCCCGCGCTAAGACAGGGAACTTACGAACTTGCCACGTTCTCCCAGCCAGGTGGAGGCAGTCAGGATGACAAAGCCGGGAGCCTGATTCAGAGCCTGGGTTTGGGTCTGCACCACACGGTGCATGGGAACCCTCTGTAGCTTATCTGTGATTGGTGTTTTTGTTTCTTTATGAAAACTCTTGCAGGAAGAAAGGCTCCTGGAGGAAGAAAGGCTCTTGCAGGAAAAAGAAAGGTTATTGCAGGAGGAAGAAAGGCTCTTGCAGGAGGAAAGGCTCTTGCAGGAAAAAGAAAGGCTCTTACAGGAAAAAGAAAGGCTCTTGCAGGAAAAAGAAAGGCTCTTGCAGGAGGAAAGGCTCTTGCAGGAGGAAAGGCTCTTGCAGGAAAAAGAAAGGCTCTTGCAGGAGGAAAGGCTCTTGCAGGAAAAAGAAAGGCTCTTGCAGGAGGAAAGGCTCTTGCAGGAGGAAAGGCTCTTGCAGGAAAAAGAAAGGTTATTGCAGGAGGAAGAAAGGCTCTTGCAGGAAGAAAGGCTCAGGAGCTCTGCCTTAGCCCTCAGCCAGGCACGCGGGAAGCAGGATCCCAGGTGTCAGGTAAGGATGAAGAAGGCAAGCTGAGCCCTGAGGCCTCTGAATAGAATAAAAGGGACAGGGTGGGGTGGGCAGGGTTGGCAGAGGAAACGCCTGGAGTCTAATTAGAAGGGCCAGCTGGGTCCTGAGTGCACTGTCAGCTAGTGAGGGGACTGAGTGCACTGTCCCCTCTCCTTCATTCTGCTCTGTTTCTTCATTCATTCCTTCACTTTGGTGCTAACTCAGTCACTTTATTCTTTAGTCCCCATTCACTCTCTCCTGCATAGTCCATATTAAACATGTATTGTTGTTTCATGCTGGGCTCTGTATCCAGATTGAGTACCGATGATTACATAGTAGGGTGTCTGATGTGAAGGGTGTTAATCTGAAAATAAAAATAAAAATGCCCCCTCCCCTTTTTTTAAGGCCTTTCAAAGTGAGAGGCAAACAAGCATTTATTTGAGTTCAATAAGAATACTTATTCTAGAATCATTAATTCAGGTAGAAGCCAAATAATGTTCCAATTAGGATTCAAAGGCAAGGGGTATTTTTTTTAAATTTATTCTTGTATGTGGTGTAAGGAGGTGGTCCAGCTTCATTTTTTTACATGTGTCTGTCCAGGTTTCCCAGCACCATTTATTGAATAGACTGTCTTTACCCCACCATAAATTCTTGCTTCCATTGTCATAGATTAAATGACCATATAGGCATGGATTTATTTCTGGGCTCTCTATTCTGTTCCATTGATCTATGTGTCTGTTTTTATGCCAGTACCATGCTGTTTTGATTACTGTAGCCTTGTAGTATAATTTGATGTCAGGTATCATTATACCTCCCACTTTGTTCTTATTTCTCAAGATTGCTGAGGCTATCTGGGGTCTTTTATGGTTCCATATAAATTTTAGGATTATATGTTCTATTTCTGTGAAAAACGTCCTTGGTAGTTTGATAGGAATTGCGTTGAATATGTATATTGCCTTAGGCAGTATGGACATTTTAACTATATTAATTCTTCCTATCCATGAACATGGTATGTGTTTCCATCTATTTGTATCTTCTTTCATTTCTTTCTTCAGTGTCTTATAATTTTCTGAGTACAGATCTTTTACTTCTTTCGTTACATTTATTCCCAGGTATTTTATAGTCTCTGAAGCAATTGTAAATGGGATTGTTTTTTTAATTTCTCCTTCTGATGTTTTATTATTGGTATATACAAATGCAACTGATTTCTGAATATTAATTTTGTATCCTGTTACTTTACTAAATTCATCCATCAGCTCTAATAGTTTCTTGGTGGAGTCTTTAGGGTTCTCTATACAGTATCATGTCATCTGCATATAATGACAATTTTACTTCCTCCTTACTTATTTGGATGCCTTTCATTTCTTTGTCTTGTCTGATTGCTGTGGCTAGAACTTCCAGCACTATGTTGAATAGAAGTGGAGAAAGTGGGCAACCTTGCCTTGTTCCTGATCTTAAGGGGAATGGTTTTAGCTTTTCCCCATTTAGTATGATGTTAGCTGTGGGTTTATCATATGTGGCCTTTATTTTGAGATATGGTCCCTCTACTCCCACTTTCTTAAGGGTTTTTATCATAAATGGCTGCTGGATTTTGTCAAATGCTTTTTCTGCATCTATTGATATGATCATATGATTTTTATTTTTCATTTTGTTAATGTGGTGTATCACATTAATTGATTTGCAGACGTTGAACCACCTTTGCATACCAGGAATGAATCCCACTTGATCATGGTGTATGATCTTTTTAATGTATTGCTGAATTCTGTTTGCTAATATTTTGTTGAAGATTTTTGCATCTATGTTTATTAGAGATATCAGCCTGTAGTTTTATATTTTTTGTAGTGTCTTTGTCTGATTTGGGGATCAGGGTGATAGTGGCCTCGTAAAAAGTGTTTGGGAGCCTTCCCTCCTTCTGGATTTTTTTGGAAGAGCTTGAAGACAATAGGTGATAATTCTTTTTTGAATGTTTTGTACAATTCAGCTGTAAAGCCATCTGGTCCAGGGCTTTTGTTTGTTGGAAGATTGTTGATTACTGATTCAATTTCCTTGGTGGTAATCAGTCTATTTATGTTTTCCGTTTCTTCCTGAGTTAGCTTTGGAAGGTTGTATACTTCTAGAAAATTGTCCATTTCTTCCAGATTTACTAATTTGTTGGCATATAGTTGCTCATAGTAATTTCTAAAAATTTTTTATATTTCTGTGGTGTCTGTTGTCACTTCTCCTCTTTCATTTCTGATTTTATTAATTTGGGTCCTCTCTCTCTTTTTTTGATCAGTCTGGCTAAAGGTTTGTTTATTTTGTTTATCTTCTCCAAAAACCAACTCTTGGATTCATTGATCTTTTGTATTGTTTTCTGGTTTCTATTTCATTTATTTCTGCTCTGCTCTTTATTAGCTCCTTTTTGGGCTTATTTTGCTGTTGTTTTTCCAGATCCCTTAAGTGTGAAGATAAACCGTTGATTAGTGATTTTTCTTGTTTCTTTAGGTAGGCCTGCAGTGCTATGAATTTCCCTCTTAGGACTGCTTTCGCGGCATCCCATAGATTTTGGGACGTTGTGTTTTCATTTTCGTTTGTCTTGAGATATCTTTTGACTTCTTCCTTGATCTCATGGTTGACCCATTCATTATTTAGTAACATGTTATTCAGCCTCCATGAATTGGTGTGTCTTCCAGGTTTTTCCTAGAGCTCATTTCTAATTTCATAGCACTGTGGTCAGAGAAGACAATTGGTATGATTTCAATTTTCTTAAATTTATCAAGACTTGTTTTGTGGCCTAACATGTGGTCTATCTTGGAAAATGTTCCATGTGCGCTTGAGAAGAACATGTATTCTACAGCATTGGGGTGAAACACTCTGAAAATATCGATTAAATCCAAGTGGTCCAATGTGTCATTTAAGGCTGTTGTTTCCATATTGATTTTCTGTCTGGAAGACCTGTCCCTTGTTGTCAGAGGTGTGTTGAAGTCCCCTACTATGATAGTGTTACTGTTGATCTCTGTCTTTATGTCAGTCAATATCTGTTTATGTATTTAGGTGCTCCTATGTGGGGTGCATAGATGTTTACTAGGGTTATGTCCTCTTGTCAGATCGATCCCTTTATTATATAGTGCCCATCTTTGTCTTTTAATATGCTCTTCATTTTAAAGTCTATTTTGTCAGATATAAGTATTGCAACTCCAGCTTTTTTCTCATTTCCATTAGCATGAAATATCTTACTCCAACCCTTCACTTTCAGCCTGTGTGTGTCTTCTGCTCTGAGGTGAGTCTCTTGTATACAGCATATACCAGGGTCTTGCTTTCTTATCCACTCAGCCACCCTGTCTTTTGATTGGAGCATTTAATCCATTTACATTTAAAGTGATTATTGATAGGTACATAGTTATTGCCATTTTTAAATTTGTAGTTAGATTGTTTTCATCTTTCTTCTATTTACAGAAGTCCTTTAAGTATTTCTTGCAATGCTGGCTTGGTGGTAATAAATTCCTCTAGCTTATTCTTTTCTGGGAAGCTCTTTATCTCTCCTTCACTTTTAAATGATAGCCTTGCTGGATAAAGCAATCTAGGTTGTAGGCCTTTGTTTTCCATCACTTTGAGTATCTCCTGCCACTCCCTCCTGGCCTTCAATGTTTCTGTAGAAAAGTCATTTGATAGTCTTATGGGAGTTCCCTTGTATGTAACCCTCTGTCTTTCTCTTGCTGCTTTTAGGATTCTCTCTTTGTCTTTAACCTTTGCCATTTTAACTATAATATGTCTTGGTGTGGACCTGTTTGGGTTTATCCTGGTTGGAACTCTCTGCACTTCCTGGGCTTGTATGTTGGTTTCCTTCATCAGGTTAGGGAAATTTTCGGACATTATTACTTCAAATATGTTCTCAATCCCTTGCTTCCTCTCTTCACCTTCTGGTATTCCTATGATGCGCATGTTGTTGCACTTGATGTTATCCCAGAGGTCTCTTAAACTATCTTCATTATTTTTTATTCTTTTTTCTTTCTGTTGTTCTGTTTGGGTGATCTCTGCTAACTTGTCTTCCAAGTCGCTGATTCGATCCTCTGCTTCATCTAACCTGCTGGTAATTCCTTCAAGTGAGTTCTTTATTTCGGTAATTGTGTTCTTTAGTTCTAACTGGTTGTTCATTATGATTTCTCTATCCTTCTTTATGTCGTCTCTAAGCTCCTTAAACATTCTTATCATCAGTGTTCTGAACTCTGTCTCTGATAGGTTGGTTACCTCTGTTTCATTTGGTTCCATTTCTGGAGGTTTCTTCTGTTCTTTTATTTGGGACATGTTTCTTTGTTTCCCCATTCTGGCTGACTCCCCGTGTTTGCTTTGTTGTAATAGGTAGATCCCCTAGGGTTCTTAGTTCTTGCTGGGTGATCTTATGTAGTCTGTGTCCTTTATATTTGACTTGCACCACTTCCTTCTTCTCCTCTGCATGTGCTCCAAAGGTGACTCTTGTATTGTGTATATTGTCCTCTTAAAGAAGATCTTTAATTGCTTTTTCACTTGTGAGTAGGTGGGGTTAACTCCTAGGCTGACTAGTTGTGAGACTTGGCTCTGCCCACCGCAGGGTGTTCTGCTGCGTGAGGGTTGACCGCTTAAATGAGGCTTGGCCCCTATGGGCTCTTGTGCCTGCAGAGAATTCCCTCTGGGTGTGTCACGTGTAGGTCAAATCCAGTAATACTCTCGTTTGGTCTGGAGCTGGCCTCTGGGTGTGTTGAATCTTGTGCCTCTTGAGCTGGGCCCTGGTAGGGCAATTTCAGAACAAAGCAAATCACGAAGCACAACAACAACAACAAAGAAAAAAACAAATACATTTACATGTAAACAACTCATAACCCTGACTCAACGCAGGCAAAAATATCAAAGATATAAAAAAAAAACACAAAAAAAGCAGCTCCAGTCTTGGCTTAAGCCCACCAAGTAATCTCCAGGTTGTCCTCTGCTGTATCAAAGAGTCCCCTGCGTATTGTGCAGGCAGAGCTGGTCACCTGGTGCCCAGCGTGACCTTGGGACTGCAGATTTAGATGCGTGGGGCTGAGGCGTCTGGACGGTAGTTTTTACAAAGTCAGTGCAGTTTCTTCTCTTGCCTGCACATATGTGCACGGAGAGTAACACAACCAGCCCTGTGCCCAGGTCTCCTGAGTCTTAGGGCACTTCTTCCGTGTGTGTGTGTGTGTGTGTGTGTGTGTGTGTGTGTGTGTGTGGCAGGCGGGAGATTTCTGAGCTGCTGAAAGCTGGGAGTTGTGTCTGCCGCTTACTGCTGATCCCTGGGAGTCTCTGCAGTTGTAATTGCCCCGCCCTAGGCAGGCCAGAAAGGGTGGGGGCTGGGGATGGAGGGGTCTTCTCTCTCCCAGCCCAGCAGTGTCACACTCTTCTGGCAGGCCAGAAAAAGTGGGGGCTGGGGGTGGGGGAGTCTTCTCTCTCCCAGCCCAGCAGAATCACACACTTCCCAGCCTCTTCCCTGGGTCAGAGCTGCAAGCTGTGTCTTCCCAGAGCCTGAGCACTAAGGCTCCTCTGTAATCTGGCACTACTCCTCAGTTCAGGGGCCAACTTGAGTCTCTGGAAGGGCGGGGGTAGGATTGGGAGAGTGGGGGAGGGGCCCAGGTATGGAGTTTATATCCTTTGTCTGACCTAGTGCCCAGCTGGAGGTCTCAGCTGAAGTTTCTGCCCCAAATGCTGGATATGCTGCCCTCTCAGTGGGAGAGATCAGCTGTGGGACGCAGGGAAAGAGCCCACCTCCTGGCTTTTGGGGTTTCTGTTCCGTCCTGGGATCCCCTGTGTCTCCGCAGCTGCAGATGCGGGCCACGTCTCCACTCCACTCCCTTCCCTCTTGCCCTGCTCGCCCAATTTGCCCACCTTCAAGTAATCCCCATACGAGTCTCTTAGCTGTTCTGCATGATGAGCAGCGAGTCCTTTGATGGGTTACAGATATTCTTTTTGTCGTAGGTTCTGGAGGAGAAGTCAAGAAGTCTGCTTCGCTGCTGCTTCAACATGTTTTTTTGGTTTGTTGTTTTAGTTGCTATTTTGAAAGGAATGTATTGATATTAAATGCATTTTTTTTTTCAAATTCAGGAAAGTGCAAAATAGAGGAAAGAAATAATGCACCAGCCAGGGTGACAACTGTTGGTAATTTGGCATAGAATTTTCTTCCTGCACTTTTCTTGCTTTGGGTGTTAAAATACTGACTTTAAGTAGTTGTCATTAGATTGCCTGCTGGGGACCCTGCCTTATAAAATAGATTTTTTTTTTCCTGCAACCCACTGATTTTCCTTCTCATGCTCAATGCCCTCTTTGGCCGACAGAGCTATAATTTTCCCTTTTGCTGTTTTCACGTAGCAATATTTTCTACCATTCAATGTTCTACTTCATTTTTATAGTCATTGTTTTCTTAGGTTGTAAAATATTCTTGACTGTATGTACAATCTTTTAATTAGACACATGTCAGTCATCACTCTCATAGCCACCTCAAACTGGCTTATACGGAAAAAGGAACTTACTGTCTCATGTACTTAAAAAGCTTAGGGGTACAAGTGGGCTTCAGGTGTGTCTGGAGCTAGAGGCTAAAAGTGATGTCATCAGGCCTCTGTCTTTTCATTTCTCAGACAGGCTTCCGCCACATGCAGGGAAGATGTCCCCAACAGCCCCCAGGTGTACCCCCTCCCAGCTGGAAAGGGGTGGGACAAAGCCCAGGGACCTACTCTGATTGGTCAGGACTGGGATACTTGCCTATGCCTGCCTGTTGGTTGCTAGGGAACTATATGATCTGTGGACAGAGAAAGATGCTAAATGCAAAACAACACTGGATGTCCCTCCCCTTTCTGAAACATTTAGATCATTTCAAATTTCTTACTATACATAGTGGTAAAATAAATATCCGTGTGCCAAAATCTTGCTATGTTATTATTAAAATTCTTTTCTTAAAATAGAGTCCCTAAAGTGGGATACCTAAAATAAAGAATGACCTCATGAAGAAAAAGTAGGAGGCTATTCCCCCTACATTACAATAGTAAAACGGGAAATTTGGGAAAGAGGTAAAAAGTGGAAGGGAAAGAGCGCCACTATTTACATTTTGAACGACAGCCTGCCAGTTTTGTTTTATAAATCTTATGATTTAGGGGTTTTAAATAGTTGTAATCCCATGTGTTTCCTGCTTTTGTTGCTCTCCTTTCCTGTTTTAATTCTTTCATGAGCACAACTGTAAATAAATAGCTTTTTCCACATTTAATATTGTTCTCTTGGTATATGAGCATCCATAAAGTTCTGAATAAACATTTTCAATAATAATGCTTGGCTCAAAATAGTCATTAAGCTTGGAGTTTTGTTTTGTGGACTGTCTGGGAAAAAAAGAAGACTGAATCAGAGAATGGAGATTTGAGACTCATCTCTCATGTTTATATGCCTGGTCCCCTTTCTGAGTTATGGTTTCTTCAGCCATGAAATACGTGTAACCTGAGTGAAAGCCACTCCACCTGGGAGCAGAGCTGTAGTGCCCTGCTCACAGAAATGGAAGTCTGGGAGAAGACACCCTTGACAGAAATTCAAATCCTTAATAAAGTGTTTGAGCCAATATCGTCCCTGTTTGCCTGCTTTTCTCATTCTCAGACTTTCTTCCATCAGGACAGAAGCTCCCAAACTGTTATTTCCTTCCCCCCATGTTCTGGCCCCTTACTCCCTTCCTGAATCATAGCCCAAGCAGCTCTTGCCCTCTCCCTCCCTGCAATGCCTTCAACCCCAAGCTGCTCTCTGGTCTTCTCCGAAGCACCATCTCCTGCACCCCCTGGAATTCTGGTGAGCGTTGCCTTCATCTCCTTATAGGTCCCCACTAGTTCAATCTGTGCACTCCTTGCCAAGCGAAGCCCCTTAACTCTCCTGTTAATTGGGGCAACCCAACCCCCACCACTGTTCTCCTCTCCCTTTTGGGTTGAGTGGGGTTCTTCATGGGTGCCCCTGAGGTGGTGCAGTCCCCTCCACCGTGGTGAGCCAGACCAGGAGTTCTGAGACGTAATCTGGATTTTATTAAGATGAGGAAGATGCACATATTCACGTGTCCCAATGAAAATGGAGCTATGAGCTCTCAGATGCCCCTTGATATCACAACCAACACAAGTGCAAGGCTTTTCCAAAGTGTTGGGCCTTCCAAAGTGGCCAGTGAATTTGTCCTGCCCATGCTGAGGTCTGTGACAACAGCAAACAGGTGGTCACAGTCCTGCTCATGACCTGCCCTCCCATATCGGAAGCAAATTAGGGACCTCAATCATCAAGCTGAATCCCAGGATGACTGGGGATGGGGGGACGGACCCCAGTCAAGGCTGGGAAACTCTACTGATCCAGATCCATTAGCAGCTGACTAGCTGTGGGTGGTCTCCAGTGGCCTACCTGTGTCATCTGGCTCGTCCGGGGCCACCCTCACCAACCAATGACATCCAGGTGGCCCATGAATTTGTGACGAAATGCAAGCTGTTGTCACCCATAAATCACACTCCTTTGGGTCTAACAGCTAACTTTCAACTGAAAGAAAACCAGAAGGTCATTGTGTTTCAGTCAATACACAATGTTACATTCAAAGAAGTAGCCATCCGGGGGACAGTATATTGGAAAGCAATTTGAACCCTTTCTTGGTCTCTCAAGAAAATGAAAAAGGTGTATGTTGAGGGGTGGGGGAAGAAGGAAGAGATAGCCTGAATTCATAGTTCTAATTCAGCTACACAGAATTACAGTGGACACCGGCCTTCCTTTCTTTGATGGGCAAGAACATGTAGACCAGTACTGTCCAATATAATAGGCACCATTTGAAATGTGGTCAATCCGATTTAAGATGTGCTGTAAGTGTAACATACACACAAGATTTCAAAGACTTAGTATGAACAAACATATAAAATAGCTAGTTAATAATTTTTAATTGATCACATGTTGAAATGATAACATTTTGGACATACTGCATTAAACAAAATATAATGTGACTAGAAAATTCATAGTTACATATGCAGTTTGCATCATGGTCCTACTGGACAACACTATGGAGATAATAAAATTAAAAAGAGGAAGATAATTTCAATGATAAGTGGGAGGTGGGGGGGGCTAATCAATAACACCTCTTTTCTCCCACCTAAGTTCAAAGCCAATGAAGAAAGGGACTGGGAAGCAGGCAAGTATGAAAGTATCAGCTTGATTAAAGTTGGTAGAGGAGGTGGCTTTGGGTTGGTTGATCAAGTGGACTTGCTAATACTTCACTCCTGAATTAGATGGTTTTAGCCTCCTGCCATGTGCAGCACTGGACAACGTCAGGCCAGCCCTGTGAAGCTTGGGAACACAGCATGCCGAGTACTCTCAGAAGGCCAACAGTTCCCAAATTAATGTCAGCTCCTTCCCGCGAACTTGCCCGCCATGTAACCTGCTCATGCTTCCTTGGAGCTGGTAAGCAAGAGAATGGAGTGAGGTCAGGAGTGTTACTTGGATGGAAGTCCTCCCTACAGAAAGAGGAGTAGGGAAAGAGGAGCAGGGGTCCTTCTAATACTTCCTAACCTTCCTTAAACAATGCATTGAACTTAACCGTTAAGTCCATGGTCAGCAGGTGGCAATCAACCATCTAACAAAATGGCCCTGGCTCTCAGTTTCACCCAGCTGCTCGCTCAGTATGGGTCACGTCTGCTGTCTGAGTCGTCCTGCGTCTACTGTTGGGCAGTGTAAAGTTTGACATCAAGAGGTTCTGGGACAGGTCAGACCAAAGCATGAACCCCAGAGTTGAAAGTTTACTTTCTTCTCCCAGTCCCCATCCCAAATGATATCAAGCCATGTCCAATATAGCTCTTCAGAGATTTTGCAATCAGATCAAGATTTAGCATCAAGGCAGTCGTAATAGTAAAAGGCCAGCGAGAAGAAACCCCGTGTTCATATAAACTCCCTTCCATTGCCAGTTTCCTGGGGAGACATACTGAAATTTGATCTCCTTGCAAATCAAAATTTAAAGGAATTAATCTGAAATCAAATCATGCTGCCCTCATGAGTTAAAGTCCAAAAGCATCAAATTCTCTTTTTAGAGTCCAGTGCAATTTTTAGTCTGAAAAATCATCCTCCCCAAAGACTTATTTTGTCCAGTTCCAGCTACAGGGGTCCTTTTATTTAAGTTTTTAAACTTAGGAAAAATCCCAAACATACAGAAGAGTTCCGGACTAGTACAAAGAACCCCCGTATGCCTTCACCTGGATTCACAACTGTCGTGCGGGAGACCCTGCTCCTTGCGCCATTTGTCGTGCGGGGCGGCCTGCCGGGTCTCAGCTCCCGCTCCCCACACAAGAACGCAGGACATGGTGAGGCCAAAAAGGAACACCCACGGAGCCATAGGTAGGGGAGTCATACCACTATATTCTCACTGGACGCTGGGCGATACGCACGCAGCAGTAGCCAAACGATCCGCAGTCTGCCATTCATGTCTCTGCCTACCTACCAACCAACCAATCAACGCAGCCCCTCAGTTACATCAGTAGCCAATTGGCTAACCGGTTACAGCTAATGGCCAACCAGTCACAGTTGATGGTCATTCACTACCCGAGCCAGCACCTCCCCACCCCAGGCGGAGAGCCTGGAAACTGCTCCCTGGGACTCTGTCCCCACAACAACCATTCAGATTTTGTCCCTGTGTCGGTTACGAAGTTACTGCGTCTCAGCCTCAAACCCACCGTGGAGAGCATGGCGGGCGATTTTGGAGCTGGACTCACCTGGCAGTTCTCCCTAGCCAGCTGGCTTCATGTTAAGCTGTGTCAGTGGAGGTGTATGGAGCATTCATTACGAATACAAAATAGACTCCAATCATTCCGATAGCTATGTCAGTCACAAAGGGAGAGTGATGCCAGAGCATCCAGTGAAAGGTGGACCCCGTCAGCACCCTAACCAGATAACTTCGCACGCAGGGTGGAGCGTGACCATCAGATGGCTTTATCGGACCGCAGATGGGTGCACCCCCCGTCTTGAGCCTAAAATCAGCGCTCTCTGACAGCTCATTGCTCAAGCCTCAGCTGATGAGCTGACAGCCACATGTGCACGCGTCCCAGACGGAGCGCTTGAAGACTCGCCTCTTGACCATCTCACCAGCCCGGCCTGACGCCCAACGAGGCTTCTGCCCATTGGACGCCCAGTGAGGTCAGCAGCCACCTCCACCTGCTGCGTTTTGCACCGCAGTGGGCAGGTTCCTGTTTACAGCTTCGGCCTGGAGCCCCTCAGCAAACATCTCTGCCTCCAATCCTTTTTAAAAATTATTATTTATCAAATCTACCACCCTTACCTGGGCGAAGCCACAGTTTGGGTATCTGAATTCTAAAACCATGGGAGAGCTTATGTGAGGCACACACCCAGCTCAGAGGACCCAACGACAAGCATGCCAAAATAGCATGCCAAAAAATATCCTGGGACATGAAAATGACAAACTTGTCAGACACACATACACACTCACAGATGCTCTGAAGATCGCTCTCGTTGCAGCTTTTGTAGGTGCTGCTTCAATCTTGGTTCTGTTCATATTTTTCATTTCCATCTTTAGTGTTCCTTTTTTTTTAAAATAGCAGCCGCCATCCTAGGTGCTTTCCCAAAGTCACCTCATTAACATAATATCCATCCATCCATCATCCATCCATCCATCTAGATGCTTATAGAACACCTACCACGTGAAAGGCACTGGGGGCAAAGCAGTGAATACAACAAATTCCTGCCTTGGTGGGGTTTATATTCTCATGGTGGTGGTGGGAGAGACAGACAAGAAACATAATAAATTATACAGTATATTTCTACAGTGTAATATAAAGTGGTGGATATTAGGGAGAAAAATAAATCTGTGAAGGGGGATACGGAGTGTAGGTGGAAAAGAATGCAATTTTAAATAGGATCATCAGGAAAAGTCTCTGAGAGCGTCATCGCTGAGCAAAGATGTGAAGGTGGTGAGGGGGCCAGTCAGCATATCTGGAAGAGCATTCCAGACAGAGGGCTGGCAAAGGCGACAAGCTTGGCATGTTTAGGGAACTGCAGGGAGGCTGGTGTGCCAGGAGAGGGGTAGTGGCTTGGGGACCCCGAAGGGAGGATAGGAGATGAGGTCAGAGAGCCAACTGGAGGCCAAAATGTGCAGGGTCATACAGGCTATGGCAGGATTTTGGCTTTTACTCTGACTGAGACGGGAAAACATGGGTAGATGTCAAGCAGAGGAGTGACATAATGTAACGTAGATTTTAACAGCATCACTGTTGTGTTGAGAAGAGAGTATAGGGGCAAAGCTAGCACAGGGATACCGCTTAGCAAATTACTGAAACAATCTTTGGAGAGAGGATAGTGGCTTGAACCAATGTGGTAACGGTAGAGGTGACGAGAAAGGGTCAGATTCTGGATATATTCTGGAGGTAGAGCCAAAGATTTGCTCACGGACTGGAAGTGTGGTGTGGGAGAAAAAGAAGAGCCAGGATAATGCCAAGGTTTTAGCCTAAACAACTGACCCAATCAAGTTGCCATTACCTGAAATGGACAGGTTTGGGGTGTCGGGGGGGGATAGGAGGACACCACAAGGAGCTCAGTTTGGACAGATGCCCAACAGACATGCAAGTGGAGATGTTGAGTAGATGGTGAAACAGATAAATCTAGATTCAAGATGTTGGGTCTCCAACAACACATTGGTGAGAGATACAAATTTGTAAATAGATGATATTTAAAATCATAAGAGTGGACAGGATTATCAAAAAAGTGAGCCTAGGCACAAAAGAGTAAATGTATAAGGTCAGCACCGTGGCTTGAAGAGGACGGGGAGACATGGAGGAAACATCAAAGGAGACCGAGGAGGAGTAGCCACCGAGGTTGGAGGGGACCCAGGGGTGTCCAGGAAGCCAAGTGAAGAGACTCCAGGACAATGAGGTCGATGATGATGAGATTTGAGCGTTGACCTGATTTAGCAATATGGCGGCCACTGGTGACCTTGACGAGAGCAGTTATGGTGGAGTGGTCGAGGACAAGAAGCTTGACTAGAGAGGGGTTAAGAGAGAAAAGAAAGAAATTGGAGACTTAGTACAGGTAAAGTTTTTGAGGAGTTTTCCTGAAGAAATTTCCAGAAAAATGGGGCAGCAGGTGGGAGGGGGCAGGGAGTGAGGTCAAGAAAGGGGAAAAAAATAAGATAGAAGAAATACTGTGATGATGGGGATGATCCAATAATGAAGAGATGGTGGTGGCAAGGCCCCGGGTCTGCCCCCTACTTTTCAGTGCCTGGTGCCCAGGTTGGATGGCAAGCTGGACAGGAAGCCCATCTCTAGACGTTACATACCTGCTTTTACCTCTGGGTCAACTCCATCCTATTTCCCCACACCATGGTGACGTGGTTTTTAGAAACATATCAATTTAGCAATTAAAATCTGATCTATGACATTCAATAGGTAACTTCTCATTCTTTATATGTATAATTAAGGAAGGACAGTCCTGGGGAATCTTCTGTGCTGTTCCCTATCGGCAATAAGGTTCATTCCAACCTTCCCGATCTGAGGAATCCTTTTACACATCCAGAAACTCCCTGGTCCCTGCGAACCCCCCCCCCCCCCCCGATAAAGGGAAGAACTATTCACCGATGGTTACTATGCACTAGGAAGTCTGCTAAATGCATTACCAACTTTACCAAATAACAATGGCACGTAATTATTACTTAGCACTTTTCTAGACACTGTGTGAAGTGCTCTACACATATTGTCCTATTTCACCCTCACAATTTGCTACTACAGTAGGTGCACATATTATCTCCATTTTATAGGTGAGGAATCTAAGGCATAACGACATTAATTGCTCAAGGTCAACCAGTTAGCAGGTGGTAGCACAGGGACTGAACTTGGAATCCTCTGACTCCTGACTCCTTGCTCTTAACCACTACCTGTCACTGCCTTGGTTAATTGTCCCAATTAGGAAACGGGGGTCCGAGGTTAATTGTCCCAATTAGGAAACGGGGGTCCGAGAGGCTAGTAACTTTCTCAAGGTCGTACCACCAGGGAGGGGCAGGGCTGGAATTTGTCTATGTCTGTGTTTGTAGGCCTAAAGCAGGTATGGTAAGTTTGTATAAATGAGCCGATTCTGGCATCGCTTACTTTAAAAAATTATTGGGAGATTTAGTATTTTTCACACTTGCACACGTATACCAAAATTAGTTGTCACATTCGGTCTGGAGGATTTTTCTCATGAGCATTGACCTAAACTCTTCTAGAGATTTCTGGAGCCTTGTGATTTGTCTGAAGCAAGGCTCAGCAAACCACAGCCCATGGGCCAAATGTGGCCCACCACCTGTTTTTGTAAATAAAGTTTTATTGGAACACAGCCATGCCCATTCATGTATGTGCCATCTCTGGTTGCTTTCCTGCTACAATGGCAGAGAAATGACAGACTGTGTGGCCTGAAAACCCTAAAATATTTACTATCTGGCACTTTACAGAAAGTTTGCTGACTTTTGGTCTTAATGTTCCAAGAGAAACAACTTTTGAGTATCTAGAATCCTGACTTTCAAAATGGGAAATTGCCATCTGTGAACAGGGAAGTTATTTCCAGAACCCAGAAGGAACCAAGGGGCGATGGTGATTCTCAGAGTACTTTTCACACCTGCCCCCCGCCTGTTGCAGAGCCAGATGGCCCCTCAAGGGAGCTCAAGGGAGGAGTTGGACAGAGGGCTTACTGTTAGCCTCGGGAGAGGCCAGTGGCCAGCTGGGCCTGGAGCTGGGCAGCCCTTGGCCCACCTGCCCCCACAGAGCTCGCCACCCATCTCTCTTCAGCTGGGCTCCTTCTGTCCCTGCAGACCAGTTCTCTCTGCATCACTCCTCAGTCAACCCCTGGCTCCATGTGGACTCTCAGCCATTTCTATCTGTGTAGAGTTGGGCAAGGCTGGCCTCACTGAGTCTGTTTTCTCATCTACAAAATGGAGACAAAAATAACAGCTCAAGAATATGGTGGAAATCAAAGGAGGTCTCACATGTGAAGGCACCTGACACCATCCCTGGTATGTGGCATTCACTCGGCCGATGCTCTGCTTGGAGAAGGACATTCGGGAAGCATTTATTGAATGTTCCCCAGTGAACAGTGCTCTGGAGCAGGACCCGGGAGCTGGCACGAAAGGCAGAAAAGCCCAAGCCGCAGACTTCGGAGACCTTACCGTTTCTCTGGAAAGGCCATTCTGTTTCTGTTCTTTCCATCCGGCAAAGATGCTCAAAGCCCAGCAAGACAGCATGTGGACAAGAGAGGCTCCTCAGGTGTGTCACTGCCTACATCTGGCCGTGTGGTCCTTTCTTTGCCTCTCTCGGCCCGTGGCTCCTATTGATGGAACAGAATGCTGGGCTCCCTGACCTTCAAGGCGCACACTCAACTCTGCAAGTCAGGGCTTTGACTCTAAGGACAGATGGAGAGTAAGCACTGGAGCAAGGAATGAAATAACCTCCATTTGGTGAAGACAGGTTGATGGCAGCCCAGTGGCCACTGTGTGTCGGGCTCTGTGCGAGGCCTAGGGCACAACAGGAACAGGGCTGCTCGTTCTTCCTGGGCTCAATCCAGGCTCCACTACTTCCTCCACACATGACCTAACTCCACGACCTCTCTGTGCCTCAGTTTCCCAAGGAAGTGGGCAGCACAGGGAATAAAGGAGTTGATCAATTGTAACTGGGTGGTGAAGGGCATGTTGAGACTTGAGGTCCGAAGCCCAGTTGCTGTCCTGTCATTGGAGCCTGGGATGGTTGTCCGGAGTCCTGGAGCCTGTGGCTTGTACTCCTAATAATAGCGATAACAATAGTGATGATAATAATAATGCAAACACTTATGGAGCAAATATTCTATGCCATATATTTCTAAGCATGTGACACATATTAACTGTTTAAATCCTTACCTCGACCCTGCATAAAGTAGGGACTATTAATAACCCCCATTTTACAGAAGAAAATACTGAGGCGTGCTAAACTACTTGCCCGAGGAAGTGGTGGGCCAGATTGATTTCAAATCCAGACAAGCTGGCTCTAGAGCCCACACTCTTAAATACTTCAACAAATACTGCTTCTCAGGGCAGAGGAGCTGACTGGCTTGAAGGGGGTGGGTTTCCTCGGGCACATCCTTTCCTTGTCTGGCTCAGGAGCTCCATCTTCTGTGGAGCAAGTGGATCTACACTCAAGTCAGTGGAGTGAGAACCACACAGGGCTCTGCTGGGAGGAACCTGGAGCCTCCACGGATCCTGAGGGATGCTGGGAGCTCCAGGTCCGCATCTGGCCTGGAGACAGGGCTGCACGAAGCACAGTCCTAGACTCAAGGAATTCAAAATGATGCAGCACAAAGCTGAGTGCGGTAGGAATAAAGTCAATGCCAGAGAGCTCAGTGGCAAGAGCGATGGCGGGGCTGGAGCATGCTGGGGATGTTTACGGAGAACCGGCCTTGAGAGGGAAGAGGTGGATGGGAGGGACAGCATGGGAGGAGTCAGGAGTTAGCGTGAAAAGCTGAAAAGTGCGGGAGGATTTAGGTGGGGGAGGGGACCATGCGCACTCACCTTGAGTCAGACCGCATTCTAGGTCCCTGCTTTAGGGGACCTCGGTCATGTTATAGCTCGTGGTGGTGAACAAGACCAACTTCCTGCCTTCACGGAGCTTGTGGGGGTGACCTGTAAGATCTCTTGCAGTTTGGGTTCATTGTTGTTGATTCTAAGCCTGGAAAGAGGGTCTGAGGCCAGAACTGGAAAGTGTCTTCAATGCCTGGCTAAGGAGCTCAGAATTTTGCTCACTGACAACAGAAGCTCTTCCAGAGCAGGAGACAATCTGAGAACAACTGTTTAGGAAGAGTGATCTGGCTGAGATGCACAGAGCTGTGGCCCTTGAATGCAGCTGGCCGCTGACCCTGTGACAGCCGAGCTGTGCCCCTTCGCTGCATTTTCTTTGTAGTTACGTCTTTATTTTACAGAGCAGCTTTAGAGCAAAATAAGTGGGAAGTACAATGTTCTCACACGCCCCCTCCCCCAACCCGCACCAGTGTGGTATGTTTGTGACCATGAACCAACGCTGAGACATCAATGCCAGCCTTTCATAATGAGCTTTTCCATTCTTTCTCTCTCAGGAGACTTCTGGAAGCCTCCAGCTTCGGAGATGGTAGGATCCAAAATCATCTAGTATGCTGGTTTCCAGCCAGGGTGCACGTTTAGCGGCACCTTCGGCGTCTTTACAAAATCCAGACGCCCAGCCCTCACCAGGGCAGCTGACCCAGAACTTCTGGGCACGCAGCTCAGTTTGTAAATGGTGGTTCTGACTTACACGTTTGGTTGAGAACCTCCAATGTACGGCCTCGAAGGAGATCAGTTAGTTTCAAAAACTGATGTGTCCTTTTCAAGACAAGCTATTGGGTGGTGCCAGCTTTTGATGCCACTTGGTCAAAGCATTGGCATCATTGCCCCCCTGAGGCTTCTGACAGGGCTTTTATTTGCCGAGGAGAAGGGATTTTGCTCCATGGAGAAGACACACACTTGGTGGGAATGCATGACCGGGCTGTCCCACTCCTGGGACTGAGCATTTCTCTTGACCTGATTTTCACCTGGAGAGATATGTTCCATTATTAACAATATGGAATCAGCATTCAGCGTCAGGGGGGACCCCACAGAATATCTGCTCTATCTGCCCATCCCACAGAGGGGGACGCTGTGGGGCAGACATGTAGGGGATTGACCAAGAGTGCACCGTTTGCTATGGCCCAGGGAGAAACAGAAGCCTAGAATCCAGCCCTCTGCGAACAAAAACCATGTCACTGGTGCCATCACAACAGCCACTGACAGCTTGGGAGCATGGAGAGTGAGGGCACAGTCCAAGGACCATGGATGGCGACACAGAAACGGGAGCCCGAGGCCAGGAATCACGTTTCTGACCCGTCTTAGAGTCAGCCTGCGTTTTACATACAATCTTCAGGGATGTAGTGTGGGTTTCACTCTCAGAAGCACGTCCTGTGTCCGTGCCTGGCCTATCTCTGGCTGTGTTCCCGGCCGTGTCTCCGTGGCACCTTTGGGACAGATTACATGATGGGAGCTCTGGCAGGCACCCCAGGACACTGGGCATGATTAATTCGGTCCTTTGCCCTCTGCATGCTCAGACTGGCAGGGAAAAGACAGGCACACATCCCCTAACAGAAAATCCAGCTGCTCCCGGTCTCATTTCCAAGGAGTGCCAATATGTGTCACCAACCCATGTTTGCAGGCCAGGGCTGAGCTTGAGCTGGAGAAAAGCGTCATAGTTAGTCTATCAAATGGGAAGAGTTTCGTGAGTGCAAGGGGTTCAAGCCAACAAGATACGGTGTATGAAGAACACACTATGAGCTAAAGATGACTTGCCTTTGGATGCTCTCAGGCTCGGCCAGGGGCCAGCCCCTCACAGCCCAACAGCAGAGGTCAGCATGGCAGGTGCTATCCCAGAGCTGGGTGCTGGGGAGCAAAGAGGGCAGGAGGTCAACCTGAGCTGAGCCCTGAAGGTTGAGGATAACTGCACTTGGAGGCGGTAGAGGAGAAAAAGGAAGGGGTGAAGAAGCACCGCTTGTCTGGGGGGACAGGCCCTGGTGACAGGGCAGAGACTGCACAGAAACCAGGTGGGTGAGGCAGCCTGCGTCCTGAGTACAGTGCCATCTAGAGGAATTGAGGACTCTGGGGAATGGGAATTTCTCAAGGATTTTGATGTGGTTAAACGATATGGCTCTTTATTTCAGGAGAATCCAGGTGAAAGTGTAGGAGGGAGTGCCTAGAGGAGGAAGACACCAGAAGCAGAGGTCAGGCCACTCTGTGTTTTGACAGTGACTTTGAGTGCTTCCGATGCGTTAGGGCTCACATGACCGTTTCATGGATTCTGGCAGAAGATACAAGAGTAGGTCAGAGACAAAGGACTGTATTGCTCATGGCACAGCGGGCAGCGTGAGCATTGCTTACAAGGCAGATCTCCTTGGGCCCAAGCCCCGTGGGGTGTGGGTCTGGATGGATGCTGCACACAGTAGGTCTGCGCTGCAGCCGAGGAGTACTGAGGAGCCACTTAGCAGGTAGTAAGCAAGCTTGTTCTTTGTCCCAGCGGGATACATTACCTTATGCCTCAAGGTTACTTGCTGCAAACAACCCCAGAAGCAGCCTGGTGGCACAGCTGGCAAGACGGGTGGGAGCCAGAAAGGCCTGAGGGGGAGTGCCCCCCGCAAGCACTCGCCTTGGGGCTGCCTGGGAAGACCGGACCCATGTATGTGAAGGGCTCGCAGCAGTGCTCCGGAAGGGTCCGCTGTTACCACTGGGGGCGGCAATATGGACGGGAGGGAGGCGGGGTAGGAGCTGTGTCTCACTTTGCGTAAAAAACGGAGAACAGTAATTCCACAAAGATTTATTGATTGCTTCTATGTGCCAGGCATTGGAGATACAGCAGTGAACAGATCGAAGCTCCGAAGCCCCAGGTGCTCACATCCTACGACAGGGAGACAACAAATACACCAGCAGGGACCCTTACCTAGGGCCTTGCAGACGGGACAAAGGCTGGGAGCTGACCAGGGGCTGTTTTGTCCAGAAGCACATCATGACACAATGTACGTGGCAACAGTGGCTGTTTAGAGACCAGACACAGGCGATGGGTGCTGCTGGGCAAACAGTGGAAGCAGGGGGGCCAGGACCAGCTAAGGCACCGTGGCCAGACATGCTGGCTTGTACTGGGCGGCAGTAGTGAAGGAACTCACTCCCCTCAGCCTGTCACAGTCCGACACGCGAGTGGAAGGGTCTTGAGAATACGTGCCAGTGCTGAATGCCAATGGTCAAGTGCACCCAGAGGTGTCCATTTGCTGTCATCACAAGGGGGCTGCTTCAGGGTCCTGGAGGGAGAAGCCAGATGGCAGCAGGGTGAAGAGCAAGTTAGTGGACTCAGCGGGCAGAAACTTATTCCAGAAGTTTGCAGTAAAGGAGAGGGCGTGGGATCTTGCAAAATTATTTCCTAATGTGTTCAAAGATCTAAGCATGCTCGCTTGCCATAGGCACTGGGAGAAGAAAGGTTACCCACGCGGTAGGGGACAACAAAGCAAGGTCCCTGAGGAGGGAAAGGATGGGATGCAGAGCACAGGTGAGGGGGCAGCTCCTGAAACGAACGCCTCTTCCAGTAGAACAGGAGGGAGGAGAAAGAATGGGTGTGAACGCAATTCAGGTGTCTACAGTCATTTTGGCAGCAAAAAGTTCATTCAGGGAGATCCCGAGTGATGGCTTCCATCTTCTCCATGAAACAGGAAGGGTCATGCTGCTCAGAGTGAGGTTAAGGAGTTGGAGATTTACTGGGAAGGTCAGACATTTGGGAATGACTGGCAGGAGGGATAGTTGAGGAAGCACAGGTAAGAAAGAAAAGAGCCAGGTGGGACTCTGGGAGGAGCATTTCCTACACATAAGGAGGTGGCCCGGAGCCAGGGGAAAGCAGTGGCAGAGGCAGCAGGCAGGAGGTCAGGTGGGCCGACTGGGCCCCGGGGAGTGGACGGCAGTCTGAGGCATGGTGAGGGGGGCAGCTAGGAGTCCAGGAGAGGATGAAAGGTGAAGTCGTGAACCTGAAAGGAGTTTTCAGAGGCGGAAGCATGAGAAACAGCTTCTGCAAAGACTAGCGCTCATGAGCTGGAGGAAGCCACAGAGAGAAGCTCCCCGCGCCGCAGCCTTGCCTCACTGACCTCCTGGCTTACCAGGAAGCACTGCTGGTTTGCCGCCGTCTTTTTTCCATCTTAAGAAGTCAAATCCAAGTTGTATCTTTAGGAGGAGGCAACAGGGATGGGGATCAATACACACAGGCCGAAGAATGGTGTTTCTCTCTTTTATTTAAAAACAGTGCTTCATTACCATTTGCAAAGGCAGAGGCAGCGCTCCTCCTTCGCTTAGAGTTTATAAAAGCCAGCAACATGATCAATAATTTATACACATGGATAGTAATACAAAAAAATAAGGAATAAAAGCTAAAGATCTAACTACTCCGACCTTCACAATTCCAGCTACTTGATAATAATAGGAGTAACCCAATGAATACTGTATGGTCTGAAAGCTACTATACAATATGATTCTTAACGAGAAGGGGAGGGAATCAGAGACTGTCACAAAGCCCTGGGGTGCTTCTCTGGAATTCGCAGGGAAACAGGACCCTGGGCAAGCAGCTCGGGTGTCCTAGGAAGTGATTCTGGGGAGAAGGGAGGGAGTGGGAGAGAAGGCAAGGTGGTCAATTATACAAGCATCCCATGTGATGCCCCCATGCCCCAAAGGTACCTGTTTCGCCATGGCAATGGGAGGGGGCTGGAGAAACTGCATGTTGCAAGTAGGGATGGTTCAGTCCCTGCCATGGGGGTGGGGGATGGGGAGAGGAGAGGTTCTGTGGCGTTTTTTAGCCTTGCAAAGATTTGGACTGAAGAGCTCAAGAGACTCAGGGAGGCCAGCATGTCAGTGACAAGCGAACCCTCCTGCTCTCAGCACTCTGCAGCCCTAGCTTACGTGTGTCAGCCCCAGGTTGCTCCAGCTACTCACAAGCAGAATTATAACACAAGAGAAAACAATTCATATCCCTCAGGGAAAAAAGAGGATCAATTCATCACTCGATATATAATACAGCCAAAATGAGCTGCCAAAACAAGCACACACACACAAAAATACTGTGAACAGAAAAATACCAGAAAATGACTAAGCTGGGAGTCTTGATGGGGTATAGACATTGCTTAAAGCACTTATCAGTCCCCGGAAAAACCAAACCAAAAAACATTTTTTAAAAATTCAAAAACTCAGGGACCCCTTGGGACTCTGGAGTCGGTACCAGGGGCCGGGGGTGGGGAGAGAAAAGAGAACCAACGTTCCCTTTCAGCTGGCCAGTGTGAGCCGAGCCCTCACAACGCCGGCATGGACGGGACCACCAGACGGACAGGCCCGAGTTCCTCGCTGGCAGTCTCCTTAAAGGCAAGGTCTGACTTTTGGCTGATGAGCAGTTCTCTCAGTTACCAATTCCTGCCAACCAGCACTACCATGGCTGAATTGATCTACCGGTTTCCTGAGTAAACTGTAACTGGCTACAGTGCCGGTAACATGGTGAGAACTCAGCCACGACAGCCAACTGCGTCTTGAGGTCTTCCTCCACCCCGCGGCCCGGCCTTCCGAGAGCACGTGACTGAGGAATTTGAGAACCTGCTGTAGTCTGGTCTGTCGGTCTTATTTTAAAGACAGGAGCCAGGGACTGCGTGCACTGCACCCCCTAAAGCAGAGGGCACGCGCTGGCCAGGGCCCCAGCCCACGTGGGAAGGGCCCCGCTTCGTGCTCTAGCTCTTGCATGGCTACTGCATGGTTGATCAGTAAAGCAAGTATGAAGGAAGAACAGAGGAAAAGGGAGAGGGAGGAAGAGGCTTTTGACAGTAACAAAAAATAATAATAGTGTTTTACGCAACAGAGAATCAAGTTTCACTGGTGTATACTACAAATGGTCAAACATTTTCAAGAGCATGACAAAATAAAAACACAAATTTACGTTTGATGTTCACCTTGCCCACTATTCTTTTCCTATCTTAAAACAGTGCAAACAGGTAACTTATGCTTTTAAAACACCACTACCCCTTCCCCACCCCCCAAAGTCCCTTTCCTCCTATTATCTGGGGGAAAAACACCTGCAGTTCTGCAAATGTTACTGTGCTAGAAGGTGGCAAGCAGCAGCGAAGGGGCTGGACTTGGCCAAAGGGGAGGGTTCAAACAAGGCCCCCTTTGCCTCCGTGCATGTCTAGTGTCTTCCAGACTGTTCCTTGCTTGGCCTCGTTCTCCTGTGGGAGGGAAGGGGGTTTATCAAGCCCTCCTGGCTCATCCTTGGATTGCTTCCACCCCAAGTCCACACCTCCCTCCTACCTGGAGGCTCCGTGACTGGCTCTAGGGTGATGGGGAGTCCCGCCTTATCTGCTCCGTCTCTAGGACAGTATAACCGAAACAAGAGCAGCTCAGCCCAAGGGGTCCCTTTTGAGGAAAAGCTGCTATCGTTGATTTCTACTGATTTCCACTAGCTCCTTTTAAACTAAGAGTTGAGGCCCAGACCCCTTTTTTTCCCCAAGGAAAAATGAGATCGGCTCAATTCTAACTGTGGCTGTTGGAGGATGATGAGGAAAGTAGGTTTTGTAACACCTGAGAGCCTTGAACATGACGACTCACAATGGCAGGCCAGGGTGAATGGGAGTTAGACTATGTGATACAAGGAATTCTGGAAAAGACCTCAGGACAGCTCTCTGGGCCGAAAGAGGACTATTCAGAGAAAGGTTTTCACTCGCGGTCTCCTTAAAGGAGCCCAGCTTCTAAGAGTGAGATGCTTAGTGTGGAAAGTCCCCATCATGAGCTGCAGTAAAGCTGTTGACGTCATCCCCGCACTGTGATTCAGCATCAGTAAGTGTTCTGGAATTATCAGCCAACATCCTCGAACGAACGCCCAAGATGCCAAACTCTCTTCTGACTGTTGCTTAGTCCAATGGGAACGAGTCGGGAATCTACAAGCATTGATGCTCGGAAGCACCTGCTCCTGACGAAGCTGACTGTATGGAGTCCAAGTTCAAAGACAGGCAGGAAGGTCAATGCCGTCCCATCTAGGTGCTTACAAGGGCCCTAGGTCAGTGCTGACACCGGACACCAAAGGCCCTTTCGGGAAGAGCAGAGCTCTGTTTAGTCTTTCTCAGCAAAGGGAGCTGGAGGAAGCAGTACCAGAACCAGCCACGGGAGAGCAGCGGAAAGCCGCCGGAAGACGCGGAGCTGGCCTTCCGGTCCTCAGTCAGAACCAGCTGAACTGAATGCGCACACGGTGCCTCCGGCTCAAGCTTCTGCCTGTTAAAAGGGCCGCGCGGCTGCCTTCTCTACCTTTCCCACCCTCCCTATCTCTTTCTGGAAAAGAGAAGAACAGACTCTTACACTCATTGTCCTATTGTCCCCCTCTGTGCGGACACACACACCACTTAGAACTTGGCCTCGTCTCCACTGAGCAGTGGCTTGCCGTTTTGTAAGAATGGCCACTATTGAACATGATACGAAATTTCTGTTTCTGTAGTCAGTAAAAGCTCTCCCTCAGAAGAAAAGCGAAAGAAAGAAAAAAATTCTCCCTGCCCCCATTCCCTAGAACTGTGAAAGCCCCACATCCCATCCCCCCTCCTCTAACTAAAATATTTATATACATACAACAAAAATTGTCTTAACAGCAACAAACCAAACTTTGGCTTGGGAGGGGAACCATTAAAAAGTGGCCAATGGATCGGGCAGTTTGGTGTCCCTTATTCTATGCATTCCTCCCTAGAATCAGTAAGAATTGCATCGAGGCCTCTAGCTTCCTTGATGTCTCCCCTAGTTTCAGGTACAGCCTCTGTGCCCCTTACTAGGAGAGAGAGGATTCTGAAGGGAAGAGAGATATAATGTACACGACAGGCCAGTCCTTCCCAGATACGTTACTCTGCTTACAAAGAATGCTTGATGCTGTCGTATGTCAGTCATTTTAAATCAGTATCAGTCAAGAACGTGTGTGGAGGCAGGAGTGAAAAAAAACCCCGAAAACAAACCCCAAAACAAAGCCATAACAGACCAAAAGCTCCATGTCTCTGACTTACTCCCTTTAGCAGCTGTCCCTTGGGTGAAAGGTCACCCTAGTACCATGTGACTAGACCAGGGAGCCAGCAGGCCGCGCTTTTCTGTTTTCTAATACCTTCGTTTTGGAAATGCTGCAGGGCCCTTGCCTGTATCACTATAGCTGACTGCTAGAAGAGAATCACTTTCTCCTCTGCCTTGATAACACACACATAAAATTGAAGCCAGGTGACTCCCTGCCATGGCCGCCACATGCTTTCTGGCCATTTCAGACCCTCCTTCAGTCCGGGAGGGGAGCAGCCCCGGGGGCTCCGCACCTCATGCCCTGTAGGGTCCAGGTGCTCAGCTGGGATGTCTTTGGAGGATAATGAGAAGCTGGGGGGAAGGACCACGAGGGCTCAAGACTGTGGAAAGAGAAGTGACTCCTAAAGGCTCTGGAAGATGAAAATTCCTATGGCTTTGGAGCTAGTACAAAGTGCCTTGCCTGCCCTTACATGCCCTACTCACCAAAACTGCCAGGGACAGTTGACCGAGGACTCTGTGCTTTATCTTCTGCCAAGACCGTCTTTATTATATGTTTTATACTTTGTCCTGACTTTCTGATGCGAGAGAAAGATCGGGACTATCGGCCTTGCTACACACTGTCTAATATGCCTTTCTCTTCCTCAGCCTCTTTACTGGCTTCTCGACAGTTTGTACTTCTAACCCTCAAGCTGGGCCCGGATCCCTGGAGGAAACCTGGCCACCGGCTATTTACTCTCCTGTCCCTGGGTTCTAAATTCCTGAATCTTGAGGACATGGGAGCAGGGTGTTAATAAAAGGATACTTGAACTAAGCTGTGGTTCAATGAAAGGGGAAGAAGCCCGGCAGGATTGCTAGGATGACAGGAAAGAAAAGAATAATCTTTTTCAAACTCCAGAGTTCATTCTGAGATTGGTTTCCTAATGAGGTGTTTATTATCCACAGTCTGAGAGCATGTTTGGAAATATTAATACTATAATTCCAAAAACTATGCCAACTGTCTCAGGCTGTGCGTGTAAGATGATTGTAAAAAGAATGGAGAAGACAGGAGGGAAGAGGAGAGGAAAGCGTCTTTTTAATTCTCCTGCTTTGCAAGCACGAATTGCTAGCATCTCTCAGCTTATGGGTTCCTGCCACAGCCCATCAGAACTGCCTGCCAAAGACCAGAAACTCAGAAGACAAGAAGAATGTCCTGCAGTGGGAAGATCTCTTCCACTTCTGTTTGTCCCCCAGCCATTCAGCACCAGATACACTTTGGTAATTCTGCCTGCTGATTTCTGATCACATGCATTTATCGGCTCCTAATGTCTTTCCTTCCTCATTAACTGCCTCTTCCGTGATTGATAGAATAAGCTAAGCACGGACATACAGACATGGAAATGCATTAATTTTTTTTTTTTTTACCACAGTTAAAAAAAGGAAAAAAAAAAGAAAAAAAAGAAAAAATGCACAATCTTTGGAACAAAAGAATTAAAGGCAGAAATTTAAAGGAAAAATACATATTCAAAGAACATAGTGAGGTATAAAAAAGTATTCTCTCTTTTTTTGTGTTTTTTGTTTGTTTGTTTGTTTGTCTGTTTGTTTTTCCTCTTCATCTTGCTATAGAGTTCCTCTACTAGTAAATATTGCAATAGCCAGGCCTCATGAACTGGGGGGGCTGTCCCATTTGCAGGGGTCTCACGTCACTTCAGTAGGGGGCAAATCGGCTGTAGCCACCTCGGTATAAACTCGCCTGCAGTAATTAAAGACATAAAAATAATTAAAAGGTTGATGAGAGAAGCATTAAAAATGAAGAAAACTGTCCTAAGAAGGGATTTGGAAAAACAGCTTCTTTAGAAGCTTCAAAGCAGCTGATTATTTACTGCCTGGGGCAGTGAAATTAGGAAACCAACTTCTGCCTGTAAGATGCTCAAACCAGAGCTGACCTGATGTTCTCAAGGAGAGAGTATGATAACGGTTCATTTCGTTATTTACGCAAATTAGCCCAGAAGGGAAACTCAATGCAGTGCAAAATTAGGTCTGTCATAGTTTGATTTTTAAAAGCACAGGTCTTTGTTTACCTTGATCACAGCATTACAATCGTGACCTAAAGCAGACTGACTTTACCTTCTTCTGTGTTACCTGTCAGTGGAGCGCACGTTACTGCTGACCACTCTGTCATATCCCATGTTTGAGATGGCGCTGCATTTAAACCTGAGTCTATCTCTCAACTAACAAAGCCTATTTCCTCTATAATCTATAAAATAACACCGATAGGTTGTTTCTTGACATATCTGAATTTATACGTATTTGTAACTGGGGTTTTAAACTGGGCTTTATTCCTTCATTTTATCTTTACTTAATGGCTGCTCTTTTTCAAATAAACGTTCCCTAGGAACACAGCTCTCCTTGGGTCAGTCTTTCAGTATAGGGCTTACGTGATGCTGGCAGTAAACAAAACCTCAGGAACTCCATGACTTTACATTATATGTCTCTACCTCAGTTCTAACATTACCCACCCTCCTGTACCCCCTGCCCTGGGACCCTATTACTTCCTCCCACAAATCTTCATCAGTAGAAATTTAGTGTGAGACAATGACGGGCTTTCCCACATTCCTTTACGTCTTCAATGTGGTATCATTCTGACCCCCTCTCGAACACCTGTCTCTGTCCCTAGGCAGGTACGTTTCGGATTGCAGAGAATGTCTGGAAGTAGGAGGTGTCACTGCGGAAAGGCCTGTCTTTGCAGGAGCCCGTGAGTCCCAATGACTGGACATGGAGGCGTCCAGGTCAACACAAAACTACTGCAGTGAGGATTCGAGTTTGGTTAGGAGGGATTATTCTAGACGAGCTCTGTGGATTTTCTGTTTATTTCTATGAAAAGACTGTATTCTGCCACAGATGTTACTAGTAAAATATCTTTGTAAGGTGTTCACTTGGTGACTTCTAACACTGTCTCCCAGAAAGCTTAGGACGAGCAGGGACATCTTTTGGCATCTGCATTTGACACTTAAGACACATTCAGATTTTTGAAAAGCTTCCTGAGAAAATCGGAGAGTCTTATGCCCTGAAGTCTTTGCTGTCAATAAAACGATGCCACAGGCGTGCGTCCAACATTGGAGCCAGTATGAAACATCAACCTGTTCCCTTCTTTCTCTCCCGAACAGTGCTGCTACTCAGGGCAGACTCACTGTTCACGCGGTTCTGTCCTTAACCGAGCCGTGTGGCTTGTACTATAACACATGGGAAAAGAAGGTCATGTGAAATCCAGATAGCCCTATGTGGTTTTAATACTTTGGTAACAGAAGAAGGGCTAAAGTTATTACCTCCCTAGACACCTTGTAGGCTGTCGGTAAAAGTTACAAGGAGTAACATGTTTTTTAAAAAAATGATACTTATACTTACCACAGCGCCAACTCCATAGCTAGCGGCAGGGGCCAGGGCATGGTAGGGGTCAGCTGTGTACACCCTGCCATAACTGCAAAGAAGAAATACAATCAGGGAGAGAAAGAAACGACAGTGATAAAATAAAATAAAAAATCAAGGGTTTACTGTGCTAATATTCTGAGTAACTTGGTCTTGGAATGTTATTAGGAAACTGGCAGAGTGGAAAACAAAATCTTCCTATTTCTACTCCTAAATGCAGTACTCTGAAAAATTCTGAAGTACTTCTCTAAAATGGAAAAGAAGGGAGCTGGACATGACAAACAGGGAGACTGGCATCAAAGCCAAGCGAAGGAGATGGAGGTGGAAGAGTCAGTGCCACCTGCGTCGGGCACGACAGAGGCCCCTGGGAGAAGGCCTGCGGAAGACTAGGGTTTGCGGGCAGCGCCGGGCGAGGGGCCGTTTTGGAAGTGAAGGGAGGAGAGAGGGGGACGCCTGGGGCCGGCGCAGTGCTCGCTCTGCCGTCGTACGTACCCGTCGCTGTACGCGGCGGCAGCGGCTGCAGCAGCCGTGGCTGCGGTCGCAGTTGCGGGCTGTGCATATCTGTAGGCTGCATATCCGCCCTACAGGAGAAAAGAGAACTGACTTTACAGATACCTCTCCCCATGGGAGGGCGGACGGACACACACCCACCCACACGCAGACCGACAGACACAGGGACAGACACAAACACAGACACACACATGGGAAGAGAATGTTTCAAACTGCATCAGTCTACATGTTATTTCTCCAGTACAAGAGTAAGCGCCACCCGACGCAGGGATTGGATAGCCAATTTGTGACGGTCACAAAAATAAACTACATTGGGGGTGGCTGTTCTCAAATTTAAGAAATGAAGATAAGAGTTTGGATCTGTCTTACTTCACAGTCTCTGTTGGAACTTTCAACAGGGAAAGTACTTAGAGGGAGCTGGGAGAACCAACGGAAGTGTATGTTATAGAATGAAAACATATTAAATTTATGTGTGTTAACTTTGGATTCCCTGATGCGTACCCTGATTTACGGCCGAGAGACTACAGTGTGTAACAGAAAGCCCCCCATACAGTGCTGTGCTCCATCGACCTAGCACATTTGCCAAGAGGCTAAGATAGGCACTATTTAGAAGGAAAAACCGGGGTAAATCACGGGTTGGCAAACTTTAGTCTGGGAGCCAATGTAACTTGCCACCTGTTTCTGAAAGTAGTTGTGACAGCGACCGCATGGCCTACAAAATGGAAAATATTTACCACTTGGCCCTTTACAGAAAAAGTTTGTCAGCTCCAATCTGTATTTGAGACTCAGGGAAATCAGATTACAAATCACTGAGACTCCTTTGGCTGTATTCAAATAGATTAAGAACCGCCCCAGCCCAAAGTGTTTTAACTGCATGTATTCTCCTTCCTTAACAGATTCTGACATTGTCACATCCTGATTTCATAGCAAGCTCGGGAGCTTTTCTTCCAATGGGTCAAACATCCTCAGTGCTAAGGAGTTTCAAACGCTGAGGTCCTGCCGTTCCACCCTAGTTTCGATGAATCTAATACTGCCAAGGGTTTCACTGTCAGGGTGAACCAATGCGCTCCTTCATAAAGTAGTCCAAAGGCATCACAACAGCTGCCACACGAGGCAGGCTATTAGAAAGTGGCAAGCCTCGCTTTTCTCTTTTCTTTATCCTTCTAGAATTCATCTATTTTATCTAAAATTAATGCAGGTGTGAATTTTTAGTATTGCCTTTCCTTGTCAAATGTTATGTTTAACTGGTCCATTCTGACACCATTTCATTCGTGAACGACAGCACAGTTTTTCTGTAGATTAGTGAGTGCATTTCTCATGGACATCTGAAGCCTTCTGCCCCGTGCTTTCTATTTTCTATTCCTTCAAATGTTCAATTGTGCTAAATCTACACAAGAAATTTCAAATTTACTTCTATATCATTTCTTAGGATTGATAGCAAGTATTATCTAAGGGAACCCCTGCTCTTCTTAGCCATCTGATGTGCAAACTGCTGCTTTGATTTCTGTTCAGACCGTATTCTAGAAATAGCTGTAATTTCTTAAAGGCTTCTAAAGCTTTTTGCTTCTTTCTTATATAAATTGTTTTCTCCAACTGAAGAAACTACACTGAGGGGGGAAATTTACTCTTGCTCTTTAAATTTATCTGCCTGAAGTCATCAGAAGTAGCTCCAATGTACATTAAAAAAGAAAAATCCCTGCTTGGCTTTCAGTGGGTATGTAATATTCCTTCTGTGTTCTTCAAGGGACTCACTTAGAAAAGGCAACATTTCTTTCTCAACTATGCATTCTTCTACAGATATTCATATAGGTAAGAAAATTCTAATTAATGTTACCAAACCCTGGCAATGAAGTGGTAATGAACAGGGAGGGACAGGGCAGGAAGCAACCTCAGGGCTGTTTGTGACCAGCACGTGGCTTAACTTCTAGCCAGGTGTGTGGGAATGCGCAGGTCAGATCAACGTGAGCACAGCCGTCCATCCAGGCTGCAACCTATACACATGCGTGAGGACATTATTTATAAACTCACTGAAGTGTCTCTCTACCTTAAAGAGGAAATGAGGCAGTAAAAGCATTTGCTAAGAAAACAGCTAATCCCTATAGTTGAAATTTTAAGCTTTAAATAGATCTGAAAGGCTCGATTTTTCATTGTAACTAGAGATGGTGTTATTAGCTTAGAATTAAAGTTTGCTACTGTGAAGTCTACAGCAGAGTTATCTTTAGCAAAACTCCTGGGTGAATCAGGACAATGTGGTCAACAAGCACTTACGTGGCTGCTCTCTAGCATTCACTCCAACACCAAAACAGGTTTAAAATGATAAACAGTCAAGATAATAAAAGCAGTTAAAGCCCAATTCATGTTTACTTGAGTAAAACACTTAAAAACTGAAGTTCTGTGCCAGAGGGCAGAGGTATATATTCTCATTAAGGGATTCTGAGGCTCAAAAGTACTGACCAGACTCAGTAACTCAGTTACTGGGGAGTATATCAAATCAATACAGCTTGGAGCTGTATTGCTAATTCTGGAAAAAAAAGTTCTGAATGAGGTTCCTGATGGAACCACTTGCCCTCACTTTCCTGCGAGAAGCCATGAGAACCTCAGTGCTTTGGGGGTGATGTTATTGTTAATCAAAACCATTCGAAATGGGTCACTGTGGGAAAGAAGCTTCCTTCCAAGCCAGAAGGGCGCAGAGAGACTCTCTCTGCAGTAGTTTCCTGCTACCACTACAAGTGAACTCTGACTCTGGAGTTTGAATTGGATGGGCGTGGGTTCTCTGCTATTCAAATTCAGGAAAACTGGACAGGGGTGCAAACATTTTATTGACAATAAAAGGCTCAAGAAGAAAAACGACATTAATTTTTTTTGAAGTAGATATTTCAACATGACTACTCTCCTGATTACTTTATGCTAATGGAGCTACAGAGAGGCTCTCTACAGGACATCTATGTTTAGGACGGTCGGGTAACATTCTAATAAACTAATCTGGTAATTCATCGATGGCTACCCCAAAATTAGAAAAATTAAATTGTGTATCATGGATTTACTCCTCTTAGAGGTATTCTTACTCCAAAGTATTTCTGTTATTCAACAAAATACATCATATAATATAAAATATAAGACCAAGAAAATTCAGATCCATTTATCTGTTTTCTGGATTTTGGAGTGCATAAAGATTCCTGGCTGAGAACCTTTTCTCAATTTCACTTCTATGAGCAAATCTGAAGTCTTTTAGAGAACATGAGAACAAAGTGCAGTTTGAAACACCAAGGTTTTCATTACTGTTTCTTAAGTTTTTCAAAAGGAACACAGGTGGGGGAGGGGGTAGGAGAGACAGAGTTCAGGCGTGGGGAGGGGAGATGGCGCCACATTTATTAATCACATTAAAAACTAAGCATGCCAACATCTGGAGCTAAAACAACCAGCAAAATCACCACGTTCAGACTCGTATTGGCTAACTCTATCTATCCCAGCATTCTCTTGGGACAGCGGTTTGCCCTAGGCTCTACCACAAGCTCGGTGAAGTACACAGCCTCAATTACTAGAGCGTGCAGCCACAACGACCTGGTATTACGGAAACAGTCAGTCACCACTTGAGTTAACATTCCATACCCTAACGACTGGCCCCTCCCCAGCCCAAAGAAATAGTAAATCTTGCCCACCCTAGCCCTGGCCCACACCACAATGTTAATAATTATAACAAGCAGTAACCCATCTGTTATATCAGAGAAGGGAACAGAGACTCCACTGAGAGATTTAGAGTGAGATGTTAACATTTCTTCAGCTGACTGCACAAACAAACAAACAAAAAAAAAAAAGAGGAGAAATAATTCATTTGGAGATATGAAGTCATGAAATAGCTGATGTGTATTGCTTTTAACCATGCACTGATGCAAAACTGAAGCAACCATTAATAAAAATTAAAAAGGACATATGTATTTACACACAATCAGACCTGTTTGATCTGAAGCAGTTTGCAGATTCTATCTGTGTGTGATTTGAAATAAAACAAAAAATGGGGATTAGCATGGCCACAGCACACCCTAATGTAGGAGGGCACACACGGACAGCTTTTTGGAACCCTGATAGCTGGATAAATTTGGCATGGCTAAGCCTGACCCAAATATACACATGCCCCTTTAAAAACAGTGACTTTCTTATTCCTTTATAATTCATTCTGAATGACTCCTAGTGTCCCCCATCAGGGCAGCCCAACGCTAACCACTCCCTTTACCCCCTTCCTGACCCTGACAACAGGCCTCTGTCCTGACACGCAGTACTCACTTGTAAGCTTGCCCTCTCAGCACCCACACCTTCTGATCCCAGTGTTCTTCTAAGGTATTTCCTGTTTAAGCGCTGTGTCTTTGCACACAGCCATAACACGTCCCTGCCTTCCACTTCCAGCTTTTTCAAAGGGAATGCTATTACCTTTAAGAGCCTTTTGTTGTTCAAGTCTCGGGGTTCCACGACTCAATGTCACCTCCTAGGGATTCCCTACTGCACTCTGACCCTACTTGATCGTCTAATTAACTTTGTAACATTGCCACACTGACCACATATTTTTTCTGCACAGTTCTGCAGCTGTGTTTTAAACTGGAACAACATGGAAGGGTTCTACATATTGTCCCTCTTATATCTGACCTTTATCTGCGTATCTGTTAGCTTCATCTCACACTGGCAGACTCTCCCCTCATCTTGGTTTTAACCTAGCCTTTAATTTTATTATATTTTTGTTTTAGGTTTACATTAAAACAGGACTTTGGTGAGCATGTGATGTCAAGACACCTTCGTTCTACCTGGAAGACAATGACATTATGTGACACTGAGGAGAAGTGTGTATTTCAAGACCAGCAGACAAAATGAGAAAGCTTGTTCCTGTATGTGGTATGTAGATTTACAGAGCAAGAGGAGTGGGGGCAGGTGTGCAGGGAGAATGGCAGGTGTGATGCCACAATCACTGTAGCACAGAGGGCAGAAATCTTGCCCACCCGGTTTGGGCTGACTGCTGCACCTCTGCAGACTGTGTCACTTGTCCCAACAGGATCCTAATTCCTTCCTGTCCCTCACCTCCTCCCCACTCCAGCTGGGAGCTGCTGCTCTGGACTGCTCTCCTTAGGAGCTGAGTTCTCCTAAAGAGACAGGGCAACGTGGCACCTTTGATTGTGAATAACACAGACGTGAATACAAGAACTTAATGAAATACTGCTATGCTGAGAGACCTATCTACTTAGAAAAGTAGTTATGAAAAAAATTTAAGGTATTTAGATTTTATCATATGATTATTTAAAATTGGGGTTAAAAGAAGAAATTGCTAAGATGAACTTAATACCTCTCACTTGCTACTTCTACGATAGATGAGAGATCATCTTTCATGAATTAAACCTTTCGAACACTCTACTAGTCCACATCTCCCATAGTTCATTTCTAAAATCTTGCTGGGTACCTACATAAATTAACTAACTCAACTGTGAAAAGCTATCCACTGCTTTCTTTTTTCTAGCATCCAGCTATCAGCAAACCTTCTAACAGTGTATTATTATCCAAACGGGCTCACTGATCTTGTTTTAAGGTGAAAGGAAAAGAGGAAGGGAAATACATGTTTCCATTTTACAGTCCCAATATATGTAGATTTTTAAGGCAACTTCTATTTTATGTAGGAGCACAGTCCAATTACTAGTACGATTTCACTATAGGGCCCAATTTGGGATTCATGAGTCCTGTTTGGAAAGATTCTACTTCCTCCCCTTTCTCATTTCTTTCACAGTAGTAAGAAAATGTCCCCAACTGCTAAGATCTCCAAATATAAAAGACCAGTTTAAACACCACTGTTCAACAGAACTGACAAACTAAAAGAAGTGGCAGTGATGGGACAGTGCATAGAACACGCCCGGTGTGGATATGTGACAATGGGAAAGGAACATTTAATTTCGGAGGAAGTGCCATCATGTATGGAACTTGACTGTGTGCACTGCTGAGGTAGCAGGGCTTAGATCACACGCTCACAAGTCTTGATTGTCCAAAAAAGCCTCTGTTCCCATCTCTAACGTGGAGCTGGAATGGTTAGTATAATTCAATTTTTGTTCACTGCAATCCACAATCTGATTGATTGGCAGGTCACACTGGCACTCCTACCTGAGGTATTTTAGCGCTAATGATTGGTTCCTGTAAGACTATTCTATAACAGAACACAGGAAGAGCAGTTCAAAAAACACAGCTGTGGAAGGAAAACAATCATACAAAAAGCCCGCTTAGGGGCCCACCAGCCTTTTCTTTCCTTTCGATGCAAGCATGCTTTTCACAGAAGGAGAATTAGGAGCAGTTTGTTATCCCATTTAGAAAGTGAATTAGGGTGAACCATGCCTAATTCTATCGATCACAAGAAAAGAGGGGTGGGTGGATACACTCTATGTGCTACTCTCTCAAGTCTTATCCCAGGGGGGTCACCTTACAAATTATGGGCACAATTGCTAGATCAGTTCTCCAGAGAGGAACGTGCCATAAAAGCAACAGAAAGGAAGGCAATGGCTAGCAGGGGTTATGGCCTAAGACTAGAGCAGGCAAAGAGATTTTCAAAACTTCCACAACTAATAACCTAAATTAATGTAACTTTAAACAAAATCAGCAACCTAAACTCTTTCCTCTCATTTCATCTCTTCAAGCTATGGTTCAGCGTTCTTTTGATACTAGATAAACCCTTCACTCTTTGTATTTCTAATCTGCCCTTCTGAGGAAACAAGAGCTGAACAAACCTTGACAGATTTCCACAGATGGAAAAATGTACAGAGAGAAGCAGAACAAACTCAAGGTAAAACAACAGGTTTTTTTTTTATTTCTGTGTTTTTAAAGAAGCCCCCTTAGCTCCCTCACATACAGAATAGGGCATATAAAGTTGTTTTTCTCCGGGGGTAATATTTCATGAAATCTTTAATGAAACTGGAGGGGATATGAAGTTTTAAAAGCTATAGTTAGTTTAGGCCTCACTTAACAGTTACCTCATAATGTATTCTTATTTCTCATTAGTGATTTTGGATATCATTTCAGCACTAGTGACCACTTTTTTCTTCCTAGTAACTGCTTTAAGATAGGAACTAGGGCCCACCCAGTGGGACAGGTGGTTGGAGCGCCAGCTCCCAACACCAAGGTCGCTGGTTCGATTCCCACATGGGCCAGTGAGCTGCGCCCTCTACAGCTAAGATTGTGAACAATGGTTCTCCCTGGAGCTGGGCTGTGAGCAGCCGGTGGCCAGCGTTGAGTGGCCAGCAGCCCGCAAGAGCTGCCGTGAGCTGCTGACCAACGACCGGAGACCAACTACCTCAGTCGGGAGGAGCGCAAGGCCCATAAGACCAGCACGGGCCAGGGAGCTGTGTCCTACACACCTAGACTGAGAAACAACGGCTTGAACCGGAGTGGGGAGGGAGGAGGCGGAAGAAGGGGGAAAAAAAGACAGGAACTAAAAATGATAATAACATTACTATTAATTCTTTTCATCAACAAGGGGTCGCAGGTCAAAAAGAATTTTGGATTACTGAATTATTTCTGTTTAGCTCGATAAGGAAATCCAGTAAGTAGATAAAAATATGCAAGAGTATTTTCTCAACAAGTACAGAAAAATCCTTTCTCTAAATGAAATCATATATTGTGAATGAAGGAAATGAGAGAACTGTCAACAAATATATGGTTGGTTGACTTAACAAGGTGGAAGCAGGCAAGTCTTAATAAGGTAGAAATAGGCCATACTTAAAAATCACCAAACATGGAAGATATTAAAAAGGAAAAAAAACTTGACAAGAAATAATTCATATGGAAAGCGGGTCTAATAGACCAGCTTTTGAGAAAACAACCTCGTAACATAAAGATGAGATTCATGAGCATATGAACACTAATGTATATGGGAGAATGTACATGGGAAGATCATATGTAAATATGTATATTTAGAAAAGTGTAATTTGGTGTAAAACTAGGGTTTATTTCCCTAACCCTCAAGTTTCATTGTGAGCACAGGACAAAAAATACCTTACATTACCTCTTGAAAAATCATCTGAGGAAAGATGTGAATTTTAATTAAATACTAAGAGAGGCAATGAAATAAGGATTAGTTAGTTGGCTTTTATGCTTAACTATACAAATCACTTATGTAATCCAGGGTAAGTAACAATTTCTCTAAGAAACTATCTATGAAGCGAGAGGGCTGGGACCAAATTATGGCTAAGTTTCCCTGAAGCATCTGTCAAATTAGAGCATACTTTGAAGGTCTTCTGTACACAGAACAGGTGTGTATAGTCACCTGCAGTACCTGGGAGGATCATTTTATCCTATCTCTACTTCCTGCAATACACAGAGTGTATTCTGAAAATGCATTAACATTTTTAGATTGCCAGAGAATCTCTGGCAGACTGTGAAGATAGTTCACTAAAATGGTACCCTTATTGATTTGGGGAGGTAAGGGTGGAGAAAGCATTTCTGGACAATCGTAACCTAGGCCCAAGGGATAATTTCAAGCCGACAAGCTTTTCTTACAGAATTGTTTCTTAGTGATTTGGTGGTTAGACCAAGCCTGCATTCAGAAAAGATCATTTGGAGAGGTCCCAATAAAAGATTTCAAAACTCAAAAATTGTGACTGTCAGTTAGATCACTTTGTCCATATTTTAAATAGCACGTGACAAACCAATCACATGACTTGAGCTACAGCTAGACAGTTTTGGTAATAGATTACGTGTTAACATGGCTGGTGGAAATCAACAAATCTTGTATGCCAGGCCAGTGTCTATAAGAAGGGTCTAGGTTGCTAATTCTGCTACTCATTTCTCTCTAGATGTCTCTTTAAGAAAAGAGACCCACCGGTTGTGGCCCTTTTGATAAAGAAAGGCCTTAAGCAACTGGATATTTGGTTTCCTCTCATTACTACCCACTTTTCACTGGCATCAGTTCCTTATTTCACTTTCACAAGATGGTACTCTCTCCAAGTATGTCAAACAGGAAAACACACAATTCCAAAAGCCTACTACCATCTATATAAATCGAGGCTCTAATGATCTAAAGAGGGATGTGAAATGAAAAGAAAAGCAGAAAAGGGAAAGAGTTGGCTTAGGGCTCAGCTAGCCTGTCCTTTATGTGTGCACATGATACGACAGTAATAAAAGACTGTAGACCTGCTGCTCGTCTTGCAGATACCGTAGTGATCCACAGAACATCTGTAGGTATAGGGAAGGGAAAAGAATATGTCCAGTAGACTGACTCTAGCAACGACCCGGAAACCCAAAGGCTTAGTTTTTGCACCCAGGGGTAAGCGCAGTGGCAGAGAAGCATGCTTGCATTCTTAAATATATAAATATATATATCCACATGGAAAAAGAAAACAAAAATTAAATAAATTATATTTTAAAAAAACCAAACCAAACCAAAGAAACAGAAAAAAAAAGGCTGGCTTGTCAGGGGATGGGGTCGAGAAGGCCCCAGTGTGTGTACTTACATAGAGGTCAGCACCGTAAAATCCGTCCTGGTAAACCACACTGCAGAAAATCCACACAAAAACAAAAACAAAAAAACAAAAGAACAGAAACACATTCCGGTTATTGAGGACGGCAGCATGCACATGCGTTCTACACAGGCAGGTGATGTATGAATACATAACCTGGGCTTGGGGCCACAGCAAGTCAGCCAGGAAAATGTGAAGGTGCACACGCACGTTACACAGCTCCAGGACATGCGCAGAGGGGAAGGCGTGCAGACCTGGAATGAACCACCTGGATGGCTGGTAATCAAAGTAAGATGCAAACAATAAAGAGCACCCCCAGAGGGCCTAATGTAGCTATCGAAAATCTGTTGGGTTGGATACATCACCTTTTCATATCTGGAGTATTTTTATAAAGAAGCTTGACCTACGAGGAAGGTTTTCTTTAAAGAGCTTCAAAAGGTATGTGTGTCTGTGTGTGTGTGGAAGGGTGGGGGTGGGGGTAGGGGAGTGGCAGAAAGGGCTGGCATGTAGAGAAGGGTTTAACATGAAAAAAACAAACCCAAAGAATTCCATTAGGGTGGGACCTATGCAAAATATGTTTCAAAATGATGTTTACTATTTTCTTTTAGTTTCAATAGTAATGTGTAAATTTTCCTCAATATCCATACATCACCTGCTTTTTACCCTGCACATTAGACATGCGATAAGATTTGGCTGATCACACAAGCATGCAAAGTATTATTATTCAGCATTTTAAGAACCAATGCAACACCTTAGAAAAACAAGTCAATCAATTCTGACCAAAGTAAACACAGAATGTAATTAAAAAAAAAAAACACAACCAAAAATACCCACAATGCATTGCTTTCACAAGCAGAGATAATGAGCTAAAGGTTAAGGTGATTGGTCCAAGGTTCAAGAATTGAAAGGTGCAGTGGGGATCCCAGATAGTAACAATATAATCCAGAGTGGGAGGAGTAACTGGAAGATTTTAAGGGTTCTCTTTTGACTATAAGAATATTCATTGAATTCTGAAAAATACTATTGTTAACTGAAGTTCTAGGCATGACGTGTTTTATTTAAAAGAATAAAACTGAGAAGGTAGCTGATTAGGAATAGAAGGGTTTATTTTCCTGTTTAGAAAATTAATTTGTATCCAACAAATAAAATACATGACTTTTTGTTTTAATCCTGAGCAACACTAAAGTTTTACAACTAAAATATAGATTTCAAAAACGTTTGAGGTATTTTGTGCAAATAATTTCCCCAAAATATTACTTTGGGACCAACAGACAGAATAGGGATAGAGATAAAAGATAAGATTTTCTTCTGCATATTTGTTAAATCAAGATTTGGCTGTTTTAAATTAGAAGATCCGCTTATTGTTTATTCAACTAAACAAGCTGGACATTTTCACCACTACCTTCTCTGTTACAATAAACAATTAGCTAGCAAGTGAGGTCATCAAATCGTATTTTTAACTTGAATATGCAATCATTTATTTCCTATAGGTAGTGGGAAAGTTTCTGAGTTCTACTCCCAGTGACATTTTGTGGTGTTCACAGGGCAATATGGTCACACTTTGCAATGCCCCAAACATGCTGTGCCTTTGGATTACACAACAGGCAAATTACACCCATCAATGAGGTCTACTTAGCTACATTCTAGCCATTTTCATAGTCTCCAATTGCAGTTAAAGAATGATATTGGAGAGTAATCTGCCTCTCAACTGCATTTTTGTATAAAAGAGACTTGTTCGTAATGAGAAGGCTAATAAAATGTGAAGCACTGATGCCAAGTGGTGATTAGTTAACCTTCAACAATTTCAGAGAGGGGATACAGTGACTGTTAAAAACCATTTCTCCCACAGAGAAGAGTGGTGGCATTAAAAATATGAATACATTTTACACTAAGCTGCATCACTCACTGGGAATATTCAGCTAAATTCTAGCAGAATTCCACTATTTCCTGCATCAAATGCCACAAGGAGGCTAGAACACAATGATTAATGATGAAATTAGTTTACTAAGCTGAGAAGCAATTTTAGGCCATTCCCCATAAAATACTGGACTTATTCCTTGCCATCTTCCATGTAAACAGGTGGTTTAGTTAATAAAAAAGAAAACATGGGAAACTAGTGTTCAATGTAATGCACGGTAATTGATGTGATTAGACAGAAAGATAAAATATCTTTGAGCAAATATATACCTGACTCAAGTGTGGCCAAAATACTGAAATGACCTACATTGAACAGGAACGAATTCAACCACTTTATAAAGTAACTCAGAAATATTACAAAATAAATAAGTCCCATGTTTCTGGTGAGCAGTACTTCTTTGCAAACATGCCAGTAAACTCTCTTGGGTTGAAATGGAAGACGCTTCGTGAACAATTTTCCTAGTGTGTAGAACTTCCCAAAGGTAAGTTTTTATGTTTTACTTGAATTATTTCTTGATGAATCAATACTGCATTTTTATCTTTACTTCTTTAAAAAGAGATGTCAGAGGTTGAAGGTCAAAGGCAAGTTGAGAGAAAAAAGGATCAAATTAAAAGTAAGTAATGGCAGAAGATGGAGATGATGGAATGCATGGGATTTAATCATCTATAACTTGCAAACAAAAGTTTATTTCTAAAGTAGTTCCCTTCCAGTGGCTTTTGGAACTTGCCTATTTCAACATGCACACTTATCTGCCTAATAAAAATGCTTTAGAATTACAGCACAGGATTGTGCCATGGAGGACCTCTGATGGCAGGTCCATTTGGTCTATGACTGAATGCTGACTCAGCACACCTCAAAGCCAAGTTCACTGTCAGAAAAGGACCCAAAGGAGGCTCTTTCCTTTTGTATTTTAACTAAGTAAGAATGAACAGGCTCCTCTGCCCCTAAGTTTATTCCTCAATAAGAATAAGGAAAAAACAAAACAAAAACCCTGTCATAGGCAGAGAAAAGATGAAGAACACAAATGTCACATCTTTGGAGAAGGCAAGTCCTTGATACAACTAACTTATGAAAAAGTCCACTATAAAATATACATTTTAGGCTGACACTGAGAAACAACTAAAAACAACACCTGCCATCTTCATTCCTTCTCCCCCATTCAGTAACAAAGGATTTATTTGTTGCTATGGAATCAGTCCACTGCAGGAGACACCCTCCATACAAAAATCAAAGGGTGAGGGACGCTCAGCTCCATTCATGGTTTTACCATCACTCAGAAGCCAACTGTAGTTTAATTCTTCCTACTTCTCCCTTTCTCCCTTGATTCAATTGGACTTGGTTCATCTTTGAATTAACCTCTTTTAATCCGTTTCCTACAAAGAAAGCAAATCCATTGTGGGTAACTAGTTCTGCTGCTCACCACCCAGGCAGTGCAACTGAAAGGGAGGGCAGATGTGGTAGCCTCAGCCCCAACCCAGGGTGGTGATGGGGGGTGAACACAGCAGACGCAGTTTGGAACTACAAGCTTGAGCTCCTCTTTTGGCTCTCTGCAGTAGTGTTAATCCACATTCGTGCGATGCTGAGTGAACTCCATGCCAACATACTGCTAGTAAACACAAGACGTTCTGGCTACTGTCTCAAGCCACTACCAAGAGGGCTTAAGGTGGCCAAAATGAAGATTTATATAATGAATTGATATTTGTTACATTCTGATGATGGTATATTTTGGTTCTTGCCATCTAATCCATTAATTTGCAAATATTCATAGAATCTCTACTATGTGGCACGGCAATGTCCCAGAAGTTGTACGAGGGCCATAGTCCTTTCTTGTCCAGTTGCTTATTTTGGAATCTAATGCTTACCCTGGATAGGCGGGAATGGCTGTTGGAGGTACCGCTCGGACTGCACCATATACCGTCCGCCCTCTGCCCCTCAGATGGGCTCCTCTGAAAGCGGCCGCCGTGGTGGCTGCAGTTGGGTAAGGGAAGCCAGGAACTAAAGGGAGACCCAAAATATAACACAAATGTCAACTTGCATTCAACAGCAGGTGTACAATCACAACTTGCTTTGAACTAATTGAGTAAAAGGTATGTACCACAGCTTTTCTGAAAAACAAATGCAAAGAGAGACCCAATATGCAAAAGCTAATGGTGCCATGCCTCCTTCATCATAAATCTTGACTAAGTTTCCTCTGCCCCATCCAATTTTGGCATTACAATGTAAGCTGGTGGGAAGCAAGTCAAGAAGCTCTGAGAACTACTGCCACAATAAGAGACGAGACTTCTAATTTCTGTGGGCAGTTTAAAGAGACTGATAAGAACTCATTGACTGGCCAATGATTAATCTTGTTTCCAGACATGGTTATGTGCATATAATCATTATTCTTCATAAGCATATCCACTTATGTTTTTGTACAGTGCCAAATGCCAAGGCACACAATAGTCTTTAGACATTTCATCTCATTAGTCAACTTCTTTCCTTCATCTAAAATGTTTTAATCCAGAAATGTAAGGTGAGAAGGAAACTATCTCTCCTCTGTGGCCTTGTGTCCTATAAAGAGGCAGATACTGTTTAAGGGTCCATTGAACTGGATCATACCTCTTGCTGACGCAACATGGCTCAGGTCAAAATGACTAGCGATATCAACAGAGCTGAGAAGAACCAACAATCCTGGAGGCGCTTTTCAGTGACACTCTACCTGAGGCCCAAAACTGACTTGCTGAGGACATGTGTAACAGATTTCACAAATGCTTCTTTTGTTTTCTTTATGATCAAGTACAGACTAAAATGTTCTTTACATGCCCTCACCCCACCACTGCCTTTTCCAACTATTCATGCTTTGTGACAATCTTCACATTTGGTCCAAGAGATTCTAGAACAGGCTAAGCAGGCCAGGGCATCGCCTCCTTTTCAGCTACGGATTACACTCAGGGAAAAAGGACGGCTGGCATGTCGCTGCTGACACATGACAGCCACGTCCGTGCCAGGCTGACAGAGGCTACTTACTGATTAAAGGAATGTACGTGTTAATGCCCCCTCTTCCCGACAGGGGCACTGCCGCTTCGTTGCCTAGGGACACGTCTGCTTGGAAGCTGGATGCTGATTGCATTAAAAAAAATTAAAAAATGTAAAACGGTTACAAAGGAATAGCAAATTGAAAATAGCACACACGGAAAAATTAACTTAAATACTACCTGCATATAACTCGGGGCCATATACAGCTCCAACTACTGGGCTTAATTTCCAACCTGAAATGGAAGAGAGGACAGTGAGCACTGCAGACGGCATGAGGAACACAGGGGAAAAGAGCGATGTGCCAGCTGGCTTCAGACATCGCTGGGTTGATTTTTGTCTCGTACCAACTTTTCTGTAGAATGCCAGCTGGGGCATTCTAACCTTGATAGTGACATCCCCAGACCTGATGGTCTTTAAGCAGGTCTAGCCAAGTAAAGGGACAATGAGGGGCTACGGGGTGGGGAGGCGGGAAAGGGGGCAGAGAAAACAAATTGGGAGGTAGGAAGATGGAAAGGGAGTGAGAGAAGGAAAAAGAAATACAAATAAATCCTGGGGTGTGGTACAGTGCCGTGCACAGAACTGCCTACTGACCTGCTCTCTGTTTAGGAAAAGAGGCAGAACAGTGTGTATCATTCTACATCACACTGTGATGCACTTTCTTATAATATCATCTTAACACTACTTAACTACTGCAGTTATTTTAATAAAGGTATCCTTTGAGTGAATTCAAATTTGACCTGGATCTCTGAACTTCATGTTCAATTATACCATGTTGATGGCATCCTGGATAAACTGAAATCTCCTTTCACTGGGATTTAGCATTGGGATTTCTCTGGAGTTAACCAAGTCAGCAAGGAAGAGACACGCAATAACAAAATTCCAGATACATTCCCAACTTCAGTGCACGTCTTCTGAGATTTTAATTTGTAATGAACACAGTTAAGTTAATCAGACTTTTTAGCTAAAGGATAGTAGACTGCTGTCGAACATTAACTTAAACACTTAGCTTAATACTTATAAATTTTAAGTATTCCCAAACATTATGTTTGCTGTCAATTGTATTTCTTCATTCCTGTTTTTATATTTGTAGAATTATGACGTGTTAGAAAAAGAAAACTGTCCTCCTGTCAGCTGACCATTGAAGAGTAGAATTACATACAGTAACATTAAGAAATATTTATTGAATTTTATACATAAATAAGCAACCGTGCCCTATTATTTTTCTCAAGAACAGTTCACTTCATTTGTATTAGCTTAAGGGCCTAAGTGTGCCACAGCTGCTCTGTGATATATGAATGGACAGAAGAAAAGGTCAATCACCACATTTAAATGGCTATAAGCAAAGACATTATGCACGAGAAAACCCATTCATTATGAATCAATCCAATCCCCATTCATTATTTTACGTGCTCGCAGCTCTGCCTCATCACTATTCTACAGAAAAATTGGACAAAATCTGGGTTTAAATCCTACTGGAGTTGTAAGAGCACAAATGTTCTACAATGTCAGACAAATCAAGTGACTCCAACCAAGATAAACTAAAACACTGCCTGAGAATTCACCAGAAGGGTATTTCTAGAACCTTTAACACTGCGGATGCAGCTTTGGCTCCATGAGATTTGAATATTGTTTTAGAATCATATTCAAAAGTAACCTTTTCTTTCCCACTAATGGGACTATTACTTAGGCAGTCCCTACAAACGCATACAATGGATGCACGTTATAATAATGATGTATTTATACAATGGTATGCTGTATATGTTTAGTTTTGTACAATTGACAATGTATTTTCAGAGGTGTTTATGTCATTTTGATTTTCACAAAACCCAAAGAGAGTGGTAAGATCGGTACTACCTCTGGGACAATGAGTAAGTACGACACCTCTCGGGGCTTCCTTTCCTAAATAATAATAAGCTAAGAGGACTGGCTTTTGATGACTTCTAAAGAGCCCACTTGTGCTAAAATTCTGTGGCTGCCAATTCATAGAGCTGAAAACAGAATCAGATAGGTTAGGACATTAGCCCACTGTCACAGAGGAAAAATGAAGAGTCAAAACTGGAAGTAGAATTCCTGTCTTCTGAATTGCAGTCAGAGGCTCTTTCTGCCACACCATTCCCCCTGGATCTAAAGGAAATCTGACATGCTTTCCTCTCCCTCCTTTTTTTGTTTATATTGGGTTTTTATCAAAATTGCAGACACTTCTGTTTTTGTGATAGTGAAAAGAAGAAAACAAGAGGTAAAGGGGGAAGTGATGGTATCACATGATATACCACTGATAAAACGAGCAGGGAAAATAAAAATTATGCTGATTTATATCATCTGTTTGAAACGCTGGGTTAAATATATTTATTGAAGACTTTGTGGGACACAATACTAATATACTTCTGCCAGCACAGACGCTACGCTAGCAGGAGGTCAAACTTTTACCAAGCAATAAAAAGGGAGACATCCTCCCTTTTATTCAAGATAAATCTTATGCAGAACTCTAAAATACACAACAGAGAATGAGGAGTTGCTCAGACCAAAGTAGAATGGGGAGCCCTCAGGACCCAACCCACTCAGTTTCCTCTTTCCCTGCCAAGATGGCCCTATAGAACACAATTTGCAAAGCAACTGTTGCACTACAGATCAAAATCATATCCTATCTCATTAGAGAACAAGAGTCTAGGTTAAATTTGACAACTGATGCAAAAGTTGTTTTTGTTTGTTTAGTCACAGAAAATTTCCTTCTCAATGAAAAACATTTATAAAACTCACTATAAAACATGTAGTCACGGGCTAGAAAATAGAAAAGAAACACACACACACCCATGGCTGTTACCTCTAGAAAAAAGGAGAGAAGGGGTCAAGGATTATTCCGCTCATGCTCAAATGAGTAGGAATCAGTAGTAAAAGTCAGAGTTGGTGGGTATCCAGGGCTACTATGGACAAACCTAATATTATTACAAAGAACTACGGCAACTGAAAAAGAGGTACTCTATTGGGATCTAACTAGAGTTAACAGGTAACCTCAAATGACATGTTCACACTGTGTATCACATGACCTCTACTGAGACCGTAACACCTTAATAACTAAAAAAACTTAGCTTAATTCTAAGAAAAAAGTTAATTTCTAAAAATAAAATACAATCCTTAGGTAAAGAAAATACTGTCTTAAGACTAAAATCAAGAGATAGTCTTTGATGTTTATGAAAAGCTCATATATTTATTCAAGGATAAATAACATTCTGATGATGATTTGTAATCTCTTACCATTTGCATATGGTGTGACCATCTTCTTATTGGTCATTACACGTGCTGTAGCATTATTCACCTAAAAACAGAAAGAAGGGGCAGGGAGGAGTAGACCACATTAAGGAACATGGAGGTTGCTCATCCAATAACATAGCACTCAGTTTAAAATGTAAATTTCTGAGAGCATTGCTTTAAATAATTAATACAATATAAAATATTAATATATAGTATTTTAATTGAAGTGTTTATTAAATGAGGCTAACAAGAGTAAAATGCAGTTTCTTAGTCTCCAAATGGGAAACTGGGGCTACTTTACCACCCAATGTATTCCAAAGAAAAAATACATTTGCAAGTTCTTTGGATATCTCTTAAACAGAGAAGTGTCTGCATTAAAGAAAATATGGGGAAAAAAATAAATTGGAAACAATTCTGTTTGCACATGAACTCTTAAGTTCATTAATAAAACAGAGGCTTCCCACATGGGCCAAGAAATAGATTTACAAGAAGGTAAGAAAATGAATTTGTGATTTCACCTATTTGAACGTTCAGCATTTTTGATGTTTGTATAAGGTTTTACTGTTTGAAGTTAGTCAATATAGGAACTTGATTCTCATGTTGACAGTCTTCAGAACCATGGTGAATTTTCTATTTTCTAGACTCTGTGGTTTTACCATTTATGAATAAAGTTTTCAGAAGGTCTTTAGGCAATTAAAGGAACTGAAATAAAAACACGGCACTAATGTTTCTTTTGTGTTATGGTACCCTCGTTATAGAATGGCGTAATTGAAAGCATTCTCAGGGCTGGAGTAAGTGGGAGTTACAAAGGTGGTGCTGATGGAGGAAAGACAAATGGAGCTTAGGATACTCCTTAAAAGTCAGGATCCTGAGGCCCAGTGTCAGAACCAGCCTCAAAACTCTTGCCAACAACGATGAAGCCTCACAATACAACTTGATTATATAGTGTTGTCAGATCATAAAACAGGCCAGTCTTTTTAAAAAAATTATAAACATACAAAATACAAGTATGTCTTAATTTGTCTTTGGACATTTACATTATTATAAATTTGTATAGTGATAAATTTATGTTATGAAAAGGCCAATTTTAGGTAAAACTGGAACTAAAAAATGTCTCAATGTCTTTTAGGATTTATATAGTGATAATATTTCTATGTGAGGAAAAGAGCTTGAAACTGCATTTACTCTAGTCTGACCCACCAAATAATACAAACATTTCACATTTAAAAAGAAAGAATGGGATACAACAATGATGAGACTGAGGGCATGCAGTTAAAAACACACACACACAAACAAAAGAAAGAAAAAAAAACAATCAATTTCGGAAAGAAGGGAGAGAGTGAAGAGCGAGGCTCTGACAGACAGGATTAGAATGGGGCAAGAGCTTACACCAGCTGCGAGAGCAGAACGCACCCAAGCACTTAAAAGAAAAAGGGCCAGAACCAATCAGAAACCACCAGTCAGCAAAGAGACCAATAGCTGCATGTAACAGAGAGAAAGGGTGGGAAAGGAATAGGGTACAGGACAGGTACAGAACTTGGGTAAAGAGAACAAAAGGGCAGGGGAAAGACAAGAGAAGGTCAGGAAGGGTGTCACCGGCAGGAAGCAGAGCCATCAAGGACAAAGAAAGAACAGTCATAGCTCTGAACAGTATGGGAAAGAGGAAAAGTAGGAAAGGGAATAGGGGCAGGAAGTGCATTAATAAAACCAGCCAAACTGGAGTTCAGTAACTCTGAGTAAGATGTGCAGGGGGAAAATCACCATGACGTCAGGATCAGACAGCTCAGACTGCCACAAAACAATGTACATCCAAGTCCAGGCGGCATTACCCAACAGCATTGAAAATAAAAGGGGGAAGGGAAGGGAGGAGGAGCGACAAGTCAAGTCACATTTTGTAGTGTTAATGTGAGATGGCAGATGGACTTTTTCTTTCTTATTTAATTGTTCGGTCATTACATTTTATAAAGCTTCTTCTCTAGTGCTTTGGTTTCACTTACCGCCAACGGGCACCATCGCCAGCATTGTGTATAGTTACCATGGAAAGAGTGAGTCAATGAAGGGCCCTAAATGCTAAACCATTGGAAAGGGAGGGGAAAAAAAAAGCAAAATATGCAGACATCTTACTCAAAACGGTGGCTTTGATATTTCATACTTTTAAAAATTGGGGCGGGGCAAGGAGCCAGTTAGCCTTCGTTGCTTTCTAGAGGAGGGCTGGTGGCCACCAGGTGGCTGGCTCAGTCACAACAGGACATTCACCAGGCAGCCATCAAGCCCTGTTTGAGGATTTTATCCATCAACTGCTGAAATTCTTGATATTAAATATATTTGAAAACTACATGAATTTTGGATTCCTCCCTCCCTCCCCACCACCCCTACCATCTTCTGTTCTCTGCTTATCCCATGCATGTGGAGGCGAACTGGCCTCCCAAGAGAGGACACTGGCTGGCCCCTGGATTTATTACAGGACACAAAGTTATAAATTGGATAGTTACAGACATTTTAAAAGTTAGTTTTATTTTGGCCTGATCACAGGAATTTGGAGTCTCGCAAACTGAAGCAAAGGAAAAAAATCAAGAGAGCGGAAGGATGAACATTTTGGAGGAAAAAAGTAAATGAAAAATACACATACACACCAAGTAAATTAAAATTAAAACCCCCAAACAACAAAAAAAGGTGAGGGAGGAGGACAGAAGTGTTACTTTTTATACGTTTTAGTGCAAGAAAGTGAAGGACAGAGACACAAACACACATACATGTGTGCACACACACAAACAAGACAGGGTTCCAAATGTGAAATAAGTGAGGCAATACACAAAAAGAGAAAGAAGAATATAAACCAGAAATTGAATTATTGAAGACATGCACCTCGATTTTACGGCCCTCTACCACGGTGCCGTGTAATTTCTCCCTGGCCCTGTCTGCATCAGCACTATTCTCGAAAGTTACGAACCCGAATCCCTGCATGCAGCGGGAGAAGGGGGGAAAACATGCACATCGTTATATTGAAATACTGATCCCTTGGTAAATAGAGAAAAAAATATCACAGTATGAAACTGACATCAGCAACAACTCAGCAATACGCTCCCAAAGTCACATTTTTGGTCCATGCATATTTTGTAAAAGGAAATTAAACCCAATAAAAGAATAAAGAACTGTAGTAGTTGTAATGATACTAATGTAATTAACAACAATAACAATAATAAAATAAAACATAAAGCACGTGAGGCCAGACCAAAATTAAGGTATGGAGTTACTCGGGCCAAATTATTTATTCAACCAAGAATCTGAGTGTTTTTTAAAAATGTCCTACCTTTCTCAATTCATGCTGTTAATATATGTGTCCCTTTAATTAAATTGATTGGTGCCTAGCAGTTTCTACAGGAAACCTGGCATTTAGGTACCATCATTGTACAATGAGATTTTTAGGAAGTCTTATCATTTTAGCCCCACTTTGTCTCTTGCTTATATTACCATTAATTCCTTGGGAAACAGGATTATTTAAGACATAATCTTGATGTATACAATGGGTGTGGTAAAGAAAAGTACTCATGTTCATCTAAGCAAGTGAAACTACCACCAAGCAGTGATCAATTACGACATTTCTTCAGTGCCGATTTTAAACGACCAGACTGGCTGGCACATAGAGTAAAAATATGTTTAGCTGAATTTCAGATAATTGCTTATCCAAATTTGCTGAAGTTACACATTTGTCGAAGCCTACATCTGCTACTAAATGTATTGGTAACTTTCCGTATATAGAAAAAAAAGGAATAGTCAAAGGCAATTGGAATGAGATCTACGTTAGTGACATCAGTTGCATACTATTCAACAGGAAGAGAATACCGTAAAACAGCAATACCACTGCTACCCTGAGTTAGGATTAATTTATGTGTGCCTTGTTGATACTGCAAAACCAAAACCCAACCCAACCCAACCCAACCCAACCCAACCCAACCCAACCCAACCCAACCCAACCCAACCCAACCCAACCCAACCCACGTAGCTTTAATTCATGAAGTGGACCAGGGAGTTACCCTACTTTATTGTTCACATATCTGAAAATACTGTCTGGGTCATAATCATACTGTTAATTTCAACATCAGTAGAATTTACTATATTCTTATATGGTTATTGCATGAAGAATTATATCAGTTACATTCTAGGTACTTTTTCCTTATCTTTCCACTTTGCAACTATAAAATTCTCAAGCTATTTACATTTGTGGAATAAAAAACTCTTAGGATTTTCTGGGTAAGTCCTCATTTCTCAACAGCGTCACAGTCCCTTCAGTGTTCTTTGAACATTCCATTGTAGGAGAAGTGGAACCCTTTATTTTTACTGAAGTTCTGCTTTACAGCTTAATACCACGGGTAGTCCTCCATAGGCAAACCATGTTCTTAACTGAGACGGTGGAGTGTGCATTGGGCAGTAAGATTTTAGAAAAGCAACTGCATCATTTTGAAGGATTTGATTACTCCATGCTAATGATTATATGGCTGGGTGGCGATCCATGGAGGATTCCAATGGATTATGTCTATGTCAATTTGGATGTCACCACAAATACTCTAGAAAGCCCAATGTTAAGCTGACAGAAAATTTTAAACGCATGTTGCTTGGAATATTATGGGTAATTTTTAGTTAGTGCTTCCCTTAAAAATGTCAACGTGTTGAAAATATCAATGGGAACATCTTTTCAGAAACAAATTGTAGTATTAATATGTTGCGACCACTTTGACAACTCAAGGTATACAAGGGCAAGTTACTAACAAATCACACCATATGTCATTGACACTAGATCTGTGAAGACAGGAAACCAGTTCTCCAATTCTGGAGAATCCTCCAGTAGGAAAGTTAAACCTTTTGAGAAAGGCCACAGATAGTGATGAATTTTTATATCACATTTTAGAAGTATTATAAACTGCATTCCAACTGACTGTCACAGCTGGTGAAATTAATAAATTAGTACTTGTATAACAGATTACATGGAGGCTAAACTAGGCTTTTAATTTGAGCATTATGACGATCTATATACATACATACATAGTTGTTTATCTTTTAAATACAACCATGGATAGAAACGATAAATCTGCTGGTTTCATTTTGAAGGTAAAGAAACTGAGGTTACGTACCCAAGCACCAACAATGCCCAGAGCATCAACAAGGCCTTCTTCCTTTCACGTACCGTGTTTCCCTGAAAATAAGCCCTACCCTGAAAATAAGCCCCAGTTACGACCGTCAGACAGATGGACGCATTTAGTACATTATGACGATGTTCCAGAAGAAGATGACATGACTGTATTTGAATAAATGTAGATTGTTGTACATGAAAAAATAAGACATCCCTTGAAAATACGCCCTAATGCATCTTTTGGAGCAAAAATTAATATAACACCCGGTCTTATTTTCGGGGAAACACGGTAGCTGCTTCTTACAGCTCATGGTAAGGAAATTAGAAATTAAGCTTTGAAATCTAAGTTCAGTATTCTATTTATTAAACTACATTAGTCCTAAAATCCTTCCAATTTTCTTTTTCAAATCTAATTGCCAAATGCGTCCTATGACCCTCCTTTCTGGAATGTGTTGACAGAATACCTGGACACAAGAATTGCATATCCAAAAAACTGCAGGGTGGTATCATCAGCAGCGACATTTTACAGTCAGCAAATGACCAAGTTTAACCTTGAAGTCTGCTTGTGTAATATTTTTCTCAATAATGACTTTAAGTCTGGAACAAAATTTCACTTTCAAATGCTTTAAAAGTGTTTCATAAAGAAAGGTGCTTATACTCCCAAGGCAATGCTTATCAAGACACCAAAGGTATGAAAATAAAGCAATCTTTACAGGCATCTTCACCTCGAGAAAGAGGAGGACGAGGCCGTGTTGATACCTGGGATCTCCTGACATGAAACAGAGGCAAGGGATTTCCTCTTTCCTTTGAAGATAAATAGGCAGAACAATGCCCCCACCCCAAGTTGTCCTAATTCCTGGAACCTGTGAACATGTGACCTTACAGGGCAAAAGGGATTTTGCAGGTGTGATTAAATTAATGATCTTGAGACAGGGAGATTATCCTGGATCATCCAGGTGAGCCCATGTAATCCCAAGAGTGCCTATACTTGAAAGACGGAAACAGAAGAGTCAGAACCAGAGTGCAGCAGTCTGAGAAAGACTGGACTGGCCATTGATGGCTTTGAAGATGGAAAGGGCTATAAGCTAAGGAATGTGGGCCACCTCCAGCAACTGGAAAAGGCAAGGAAGTCAATCATCTCTTAGATCCACAGGCAGGAATATAGTCCTGCAACACTTGGATTTTAGCCCAGTGAGACCCATTTTGGACTTTTGTCCTCCAGAACTGTAAGATAATACATTTGTGTTGTATTAAGCCACCAAATTTGTGGTTAATTCATTCACAAGCACCAGGAAATTAATATATACACTTAGAATCAGTCTGTGATTAGAAAGGTAAGAAGTATAACCAGCATTTTTAAAGTATTGTTTTCAAATTCTTTTCTCTCGTCTTGAAACTTGGAACAGATGATATTCTATCAACTTAACTTCATGCTTGCTAGTTATCTACCACATTTACAATTTGGTTACAAGAATATTAATTCAAATAAAGTTTGAAAAAAAATTTAATGTCCTGTTTCTTCCAACAAAATTTAGCATTTTTGAAAATGTGCCAGGAATTGAGCTAAGGATATTCACAGATTATCTAGGTTTAAAAATTTACTAATAGGAAAATATACTTACATGAAATTATGTTTTAATGTCCCTTCACTTTTGTAAATCTAATTCATATTAAGTTTGGTCATTTAGATCTTTTGCTTCGAAAAAAAATTTAATAAAATTATGTCTAAACTTAACACATATTCCTTAGAAGAGCTTTAAAATGATCATACGATGTATCAAACAGGGAAACATAAAAGCCAGTTTGAATAACTACAAAGTCAAACTAAGACTTAATCTCAACCTCTTACCCAGAGTATTTCAGGTATGTAAAGAACGTGAACAGATAAACTAAAAGTAAACTTTTATTTTTAATTAAAAAAATGTTGACATGTTTGTCAACCTCAGCACTGTCCCACAGAAATACAATATGAGCCACATATATAATTAAAAATTTTCTACTAGCCACATTAAAAAAGTAAAAACAAGTTATTTTAATTTCAATAATATGTTTTATTTAACCCAATATATACAACACATTATCATTTCAACATGGCATCATTATAAAAACATTATTAGGGAGATGTTTAACATTCTTTTTTTGTGCTAAGTCCTTGAAATAGGGATGTATTTTACACTTAAAGCCCGTCTCAATTTAGACTCGCCACATTTCAAGTGCTCGATATGGATGCTGTACTGGCCAATGCAGATCTATATGCCTTATATGCATACCTAAGTTCTCAGTTCCCAAAGCCCTTCTATGCTAATAATTTAAACACATCAGTTTTACAAAAGTGATTACCAGCTATCTTAGCCGTCTTTTGGAAATCGGAATGGGGTGTTTATGAGGTATATGATGGTGGTTTAAACTTCTTCCGAGTGTGACAAAAATTTTATCGCCTGCCTTGACGTCCATTTATCATCAAGGGCATATGTGAGCCGAATAACTGTCACCTTTTTAGTCTGGCCTCAGACTGCAATAAATAACAAGCAATAGGATGAGCATTGTGAAAGTATTTTTTAATTTGTATAATCTCTGAATTTTCCCATCTCAGAAGAATGAGAAAGAAAATTTACCATGTAACTTTTAAGGGAGAAATCAAAAGCAGACGGTTCTCCTGGGTGTGGCCAGAACACAGAAATTAAAAAATACGTAAAAGAAAAATAAAACTAAAAACCCATAAATGGTAACAAAAGGAAATAAACTAAGTCCTTTGGAAAAACATGCACCGTTAATTCAGTTTTAAGTATAAAGAAAAACATTTCACCTCAGCATTACCTATCAAATTTTACTGAAAATCACAAAGGCCAACTTAGTGCAATTTCAGAGACAGTCTTTTGATTGTATTTTGGAAGAAATAAGTAAGTCCCCTTTTCATGAAATCAAAAGCCACGGAAATAGGCAGGAGATAACCTCTGGAATGGAGAGGTGTTATCTTCCCCAATTGCAGCCTAAATTTAAGCCTAGCCCAAACGCAGATCCCCACCATTCCAGAAACCCACCTGAGGAGTAATAAGAACACATCAACTAAAAACTTGCTAGAAATACCAATAATTGTTGCTGGGCTGTATGTTGCAGGCCTGTAGTGAACTTAATCATTGGCACAGTCTGAAACTCTTCACCTTCTATACATTGCGTGTTTATAATACATTCGTCCCTTCCAGCGACAACTATACAAAAGTATGCTGACAAAACTTGATGGAAAATAGAAATGTTAGAATCTGCGCATTTCTTTCTTGAATAAACTTGATAATTATCACAAATTGTTGTGGGGCTGGGTGATAGTGAAAACGATGGTGGAAGGTCTGAATTTCAACAATAGAATACACTTTGAAAAGCAACCAGTTCTTAGTCATTAGAAGTGTCCGGCAGAGAACGCAAGGCCAAGAATACGGGGGTTGAACTAGGTGACCATTATTTAGAGTTCTGTTTAATATCCTATGTGAGAATATTAGGAATATTGAACTATGTGTGCTTTTTCCTTCTACTTCTCAGTACACACCATGTTTCTTTTTATAATGGTTTTTAAAAAGATACTTTTTAAAAGTTGTTACTCAAAGGATCTATAAGGAGAGTGACAATATAGTTTATTGTTCAAACTGGCACTTTAAGGAAAGAAGGGGACACTATTAATACGTATGTTAAGATAGTGAATATAAACTGGGACTATCCTGGCTAAACCAGAACAGATGGCCACTCTACTGATACATTATCCTGGTCATGACTGGTGAAATTTGGAGACTCAGTAAAGCCAAACATATCCGTATAATCATTTTCTAGAGTCTGTTTGAGTACATTAGTTAATTTTTTTGACAAGGGGTACCATTTTTCATCATATATCCTAATTGAACATTTTCAAAAGAATAGTCTCTCTTTGTTTCAGTGAATCACGGAAAATTAGATACAGCTGACTTTATGTTTTTATAAAGGAGTAAAAAGATTTTTTTAAAATTACATGAAATAATTTAAGTATATATGTACGCATGTGTATACATGTAAGTGATATATATTCAACCCATAATCTAGGTAAACCAAATCCAGAATATGAAGGGCAAAGGAGGAAAAAAAATGTCAACATCGAAACAATTACTTCCCGGAGCACAGAAATTCTGCCTTCCAGGCAAGCTGGAAAGGTACAATATTGGCAGGCAGGAAAGGGATGGGCACGGAAGCATAACAGTGTTCACCTATGTTTTGAAGTGGGTATATTGCAAAACCTTGGGCCAAAACGCTCATTAAAAAATAAGACATGGTAAAGAGTTGCTTTTTGGTTTGGAACCATTTGGTTAAATACTGTTTTACATGTAAGTATTCCTTATCTCAGAATTATTTTGTGACTAGTTTTTCCATTACTGCTTAAAAAAAAATTCAATTAAGCTAATTTCTGTCCTGAAAAGCATTCAGTTCAAAGACTGAACAACTCTTAACTATGAATAACTCTTAACTAAACAACAGAACCACGTAAGTCTCCTTTTCTCTGGTTCCTTTTAAGGCATTGTAATTTTATAGTCAACCCCAAACATAAAAGAAATAAGAAACTAAACTTAATTCACAAAAAGAAAAGCATTTGTTAATTTATCTTAAGTGGATCCCAGAAGAGGCATCTAGGTTTCGACTCCAAAATAAATCTCTTATTAACAAGCCTCAGAACGGTTCCAGGGGAACCCATTCCAGCAAAGAACTTGAGGTAACAGTTAAGAAGGGCAAGGATGAAGACAGATCTTGTATCAGTCCTTGAAGGCAGATCCAAGACAATTCCAAGTTCTGTGCTTTGTTTTAAAAACATATACCAATTAGTAATATTTGTCTATCCTTCAGCAGCCCAAAGAAACAGGGCAGTGAGGACACAGCATCAAGCTGAGAGAAGTAGCAGATGCTTTTAGATTCATTCCCCAAAGAGAAAAGGAAGGCTTGTGTTGTTTTAAAACGAAAGTTACAGGGGAGAAGCAATTGGATTGGGTAAATTTAAAAATTTCTGGTAGTAGGCAAATCCTTGAAGTCAATGAAAGAAGCCTTAAGAAAGATCAATTTCCTTTGCTTCACAAGAATTCAATCAAATTATTTTCTTGGTAAGGAGCAAGTCCTCAATGCCTGATGAAATTACATTGGGCTTTTGGTTGGTTGTTAGTGTCTCGTTAAGGATATTTTAAATGCATACACTTAAAAACCAAAAACATTTAAACTGCTACTTTAGATAAACAGTGTCATCAATAACCTTCACACATTCATTTTACAAACACATGCTTCTCATAAACCACTGTCATTTTTCCACCTTGTATCTAAAAAGGTAAAAAAAATAAAAGCAAACTATACAACAAAAGAATAGAAATCCATCGTGAGGAAATTAATTACAAGCATAAATAGCTTTATTGGTTACAGCTTGAATAGATTTCACTTTAAAACTACTTACCAAGTAAGTGCTGGAGAAAATTCTGTATAGGCATATTAATCTTTTTTGTTTTAACTGAAAACTGGAAGCTTAAAGTATAATTACCTCTTTAATAATTACAAAATAGTTATTACGGTCAGAGTTAAACACTTTTAGTGTTGATGCATTCTATAAAGGAAGGTAATAGTGGTCAGGATCATTAAAACAGTACATACATTTGTATTAGTACAGATGGGGGCAGCAGGTAAATACAACTCTGTAGATTTGTTATTAATTCCCAAAGTATGGTGAATTTGGAATAAGAAATTGAAGCAACATACATATTAAGTTAAATAAAGTGAATAAATTACATTCTTAGAGATTTAATCGTAGCCAAGGGCTATTTTCAAAGTTCAGTAGAGCTGACCAAATGAAAATTAATACAAAAACTGGTCTAACCTAAAAATGCAAGTAGAGCTGAACACAGCAAGGTAAATATTTATAAGCTTGGCCACAGCTGATAGTGTCTGCAGGGTGTATTTAATTTGCTGAGGAGGAAGAAAACTTTCAAATAAAACTTTCCGAAATTCAGTTCATCAAATATTCTTTCATAACGCCATGGTAAGACTTTACCACTCCCTCATTCCTAAAACCACTGCTGCTTACTTTAGTGCATAAAAATTCTAAATCATGTAGATTGGGAATTTAAAATAGTAAAATTATTAAAGGAAAATAAGGTTTAATTAAAAATTTCAGTTCTTAGCTAGAACACATTTAGAAGAGAATACATGTATCAAATTGCAAATTTACTTCATTTTTAAGCAAAAAAAAAAAAAAAAAAAAATCAACTCACTGTGTTTGTGATCGAAGTGACTCTACACTCTGCAGCTTGTTTATCTGGGTATAACTTAAAGGAGGAAGTCAGTTCATAGTGAATTTCCGAGTCACTACTCTCCGTATTTAAGCCTTGTCAAAATTTATTCAAAGGAGGGAGCAAGTCAACTGAATAACTGAAATATTCAATTTGTTCTAAGTATGGTGTTTCAAAGTTTGATTTTAAAAGACTAGAATTCTCCTAGAATTTCACTTTCTTTAGTCTTCTCTCTCTCTGCCTTTAAGTAAGAAGCTTGGGCCAAATTTAAGTCTGATAAAGGACTGTTGTCTCCTACATCCTCTCTTCCTGACCACCACACTCTTCCCTCAAACTTCTCTCTTTTTTTTCCTTTTTTAAATTTAAAAATGTTTATTCTTCTTTTTGTAGTAAAATATATGTAACACAATTTACCAACTTAACCACTTTTAAGTGTATATAGTTCAGTGGTATTAAAAATATCAAATTGTTGTGCAACCGTCACCACCATTCATCTCCAGACTTTTTTCATCTTGCAAAACAAACTTCTCTTGCTTCTAGCCCATCACTCTCCCAGTTTAAGTATTAGGATAAAGTTTGGCCATGTGGTAGCTTATTTTTAGAGATAATCCAATCCAAGTCAGATAGTTGGGATACTTTCTGCAAGCTTGAAAAACAGCTTATGTTTTCTGGTTACTTACTGTTTAAAATAAAACATAACTAAAAAGAAACTAAGCATACTTAATGCTGAAATGGAGCTTACCTTAGAGCCACGTTCATTAAAGATTATTTCTACATCTAGGATTTTGCCAAACTGCTGCAGAGACAAAAATAAAAACATTTGTTTATGGTCAGCTTTTTATCCACATATTTCACTTTCTTCTGAAAAGGGAACAGTGTTTTTGTTTTTTAACTACTTATTTATTAGGTTGGTGCAAAGGTAATTGTGGTTTAAAAGTTAAAAATAATTGCAAAAAACGCAATTACTTTTGCACCAACCTAATAACTTCCATGTTTCTATCTGTTGGTAGGTCCCAATACCAGTTTCTGAGTTTTCCTCATCACTGAGCTGATAATTTCTCCTTTTTCACTCCTTTTTCAATTCACTCACGCATCTATAATCCACCTCTAGATTGTGGAAACTGTTTTCAGAAGATTTGCAGAGTTACCCGATTACACACTTCTTCACATGGGCAAGATACTAGGGATTTTCCCAACTACATCTCTAATTTTTCAAATGTCTCAGTTTTAAGAAGTAAATCCTAAGTAGAAAGAAACACTATTGAAGGCTGTTTTAATTCCCCCCTTGTTAATTTATGAAAGTAAATCTGTTCACTGTAAAATTAGAAAATATAAACAAAAAAGAAAAGGGGAAGCAAAAAAATGAAGATCTGTAATCCCACCATCTTAGCGTTCGGGTGCACAGCCTTCCTGGCTTTTCCTTAGGCATGTATCGTTAAAGCAATGTTTCCAGACATTATTTTATTTTATTAACTTAATATACTATGAATAACTTTCCAAGTCAATATATATCTGTGTTATTTCTATAGGTTCCATGTTATTTTCCATTGTACTTAAACATTCATGGACATTATGGATGATTCTACATATTTGCCACTTCTATCTTTCTGCAATGAACATCATCAAGAATATTTTAAATAATACCTTTCTTTTGTAATTAAATATTTTAACATTTGAAAAATCAAACAAATCTAAAAAGCACAAAGCCTAAATAATTCTATTGTTAGGCAGCTAAACAGCTGACCAGAAGAGCATACACAAAACACAGTAGTTATTTGGAGGAGACGTGCATATAAGGTGACAAAACTACCTGTCTTAATCAATACTTGGATGAACTCCATTGAAGGAATGTGCAGTAAATCTCCAGATATCTTTTTGGCTCACACTTCCCTCTGAGTACTGGATTCATATACCCGATTATCTATCTATTTAGCTTGAATTTCAAACCGGACTTTGAGAAATGTGTAAAAACTAAAAAATGAAAAGAGTGAAACAGAAACCATGCTTTGTCACTCGACTGAATTATTACTATCTTTATCAAAGAACATGTATTAAGAGCTCATTTTCTAGAGTAAGACTTGTGGGCTTGATTCCAGTTTCATCATTTAACAGAAAATTAGAAAAATCAAGGAAAAAGGAAAACATCTGATTTTAGGTAGGAGGGCATTTTATTTTATTCCTATGCCTATCCTATAAAACTAAGATTTGGTGTTTTAGAATTTGTTTTCTTTTACATTTTCTAGCGTGTCCTTATAATATCTTCCCAGAGTAAGGCTTGCCTTCCTATTGTGATTAAGGAAAATGAGGCTGAACAAAGCTATTCGTCAAGTTTATAGAGCTAATAACATGGAAACAAAATGGAGTCTGAAATCCCTGCTCTTTATTGATGCCACTGTCCTTCTAACCACGTGGAAGGAGACAGGGCAACCAGGTATCCCCTGCAGGGAAAATTTTATTGTTTTGCACTTAGTGCCTTCCGGGAAGGGTGCCATGCATTTTAAGAAATCACCGATAACTGGCCGAGGCAGATCTTCAATGGACACTATTTCTGACTTAAAAGAAAACATACTTCGGACAGATGAGTGTGTACTCCATTTTCATAGACCTCCAAAGATTAAGATTCCACATTACCTCTGGTAATTCAGTAGAGAACCTAATAACTCATACTCCTAGGAAGTTTCTTCTTAAATGTAACTTAAATTCTCCATGCTTCCCTTCCTATCTTCTGTTGCTGTCTCTTGTGTAGAGAAGGAGACCAGCTGGCTACCGTTTTCCGTGTAAAAGCTCTCTCAAGTACTTCAAACGAAAATCATTAAATCTCAACCCTGGCCTTGCCTTCAGTGTCGAACATATCTGGGTAGTCAGCTGTGACAGAATTTTGCTCCAGGGTCTTGTCACCATGAAGTGGCCAGTCAAGACATAAAGAAGGGCATTTGCTTTTCTGACGAAGCTCTAGGCAGTGATACTAATAAAAATTTAAAAAACCCCATTACCTCTTAGTCCTAGTTCAAATTAAGAGTTTGGTCAAATTAAAACAGGCAACAACACATGTGCCTAGAAAAAAATTAAGATTCTCAGCAGTCATTCACTTCCCAGTCACTTAAATCTTGGCTATTACAACACTTTGTTTTCATGACAGTGATTTTGGGAGGAAGTAAACAGCGAGAACACAGCCGAGGTAGCAAACTAACCCCCTATGCCTGATTTTAGATATGGTCTTGAAACTGTTGAATTATAAGCAAGGAAGTAAAAACAAAACACAGGTACTATCCGCTTTCACAGATATTATTTCATTTAATTCATAACACTCTGAAAGGTAGTGATTACTATCTTGTCCTGATTTTGTCACTGAAAGTCTCACATCCCAAGCAAACCGGGTCGCACCATCACCTGTGTACGTGAGAACGTGCAAGGCTGATGTCTACAATAGACAGGTGCTAGAAGAGTTTCTGATGAAAAGACTGATTTACTGTAGGATCTTCCTCAATCAATTTGCAGTTCTATGCTAAAGTATTAATGACTAATTATATATCTGGTGGATTAAATTATACTTGAACCGTAAAACCCAGAAAAGGATTTCAGAGACTTACCCCAAACATCTGCCGGAGGTCAGGGTCCCGGAAGCGGAAAGGAATATTAGAGACATGCAGTCGTTTAGGAGTGGATTTACTCTCTGAATTTTCACTACTTTGTGTCTGTGACTGCTGGCCGTCTGTCTGTGCTCCCCCTTCTGTCTGCTAAGCAAAGAAATAAACAACAGTGAATAAAAAATAAAGACAATTACTTCACAAGAATTATGTAAAAATAGTTAAAGTCCTCCCCCATCCCAATTGTTCTCAGTGTGTCTTTAAGCAAAAATTACAGTTGTCTCTTCAAAGAGAAAAAACAAAGATAGATAACTATGTTCAAAATGCTATAGTTTACAAACAAAATTTAGGTCTTTTGAATATTTACAGTACATTAGTTAAAAAAGAAAAAGGAAGATAACAAAAACACGAAGTGACTTGCCCAAGATCACATGGAGATACATTAGGATAACTGAAGATATAAAAATAGTACCTTTATTCTTAGATTCTTAATAGAGCTTTCTATTATTGAGATCTTTCCATTTTGAAAATGAGTCTATTGTACTTAGTTGTAGAGAACACTGGTCTATCATTTCAAGAAATAAGGGGATATTTTAATATTTCACCCCTCTATTAGTTCCAGAGTTTATGACTACTGGATTAGTAAAGCAGTTTAATATTATTTATGAAGAGGAGACACTTAGTGACAATGGGCACTTAAAAACTGAAGAAGCTTCTTACTCTGTATTCTCCTCCCTCATTTCCGCAATTCCAGCTAACTTTATCATAGGAGAAACCAATCTTTCACAGCCCAGAGCAAGGCTGCATTGAGAAAATCTACTGGGAAAGGCTTTAAGGGAACCTGACTAATCAACTACACAGACATAAATGCTAGATCTGTGTATATTCACAAAGTGAAAGAGTGTAAGTGAGCGTCAGCGTGCCTTTTTAGTCATGATCTCTTCTGCAACATCCCAGGCTCGCGTTCATCTAATTTTTTCCCCCAATAAATCCTTAAAAAAGTTGTTATGTTGAGAAACACTTTTGACAAATATCTAACAGGTGTGACACATTCTAAGCATTCAAAAAAACACTTATTTTGAAGTATTCATCTGGTAATTTAATAACCGTATGTTTTCCCTATTCTCTATGAAGTGCATGCCCAACCGGATGGCTCACTGAGCTAATTAAATTAACACACTTTTAAAACAGGAGTGGAACCTGCTGTTCCTATTATCTCAGTAGGGTTAGAACTGAGTCCCTAACAGATTCTTCTGGATGACACAGACCAGAAAACCTCCCTTCGACCCCAGTGTTCAACCACAAGAAACTGAATCAGAGCTACTTTTGGCTCAAAGATGTCAGCAACCATCTTGAAATCAAGTTTGAAGACTTCAAAATATAAAAGATAATCAGGAATAAATTCTGAATGAATACCAGCTTTACAAGTGTCAATCTAAGTGATGAGGGCTTTTATCTCATTCCATTCAGGCCTTCCAGATGGCTTAAACGTGCAATGATTCATGTGATATAAAAATAGCAGAAAAGGCAAGAGCTACGAAGCAATGTTCTGCGAAAGTGTAAGGTTTTCAATCATCAATCTGGGCACAATGAAGACTAAACAAAACAAATTCCACCCAAAGACGAAACTCACTAAGTTACTAAAACAGCGCCATGGATGCTCAAGCAATAAGCATAGTCACTTACAACTAACGCTCATCCAGCACCTTCAGACTTGCCTCTCACAACGCACAGCTGGATCACATAAATGTTCTTCTGTCAAACTTTAAAACCACCAGACTGGATCTGCAGGATGTCAGTGTATCACTCCGAGAAAGGTTCAAAAGACTGATTCTAGCTCCAAACCACAGTTTTAAATATAACTTATATCTGTAGGTCCTGTAATCTGTAATAATGTAAGTGAGGTGACAGGATAAATGAAAACTAATAATTATTTCAAAGTATAGTGCCCAAGCTACTTATTTGCTGCTCTTAAAATTTTTTAACAGCCCTGAAGACACAACATAAGAAGACAGTTAGAAGCCCGATTGGTTAATTTTCAGGCGTTGTAGTGAACACCTATATTTTTTAAAAGTATGAAATCTTTAATTTTAGAAAGATTGGCAAGTAGAAAGAGTGAACTATCATTTCCAAAATTCTCAAGCCTTCTGACTTAGTATAAATTTTTAAACTGAAGTTTAACATACATAGATAGAAATGCACAGATCATAAGCATTACACCTGAATTAATTTTCACAAAGAAAATACACTGATGTAAACATCAAATGAGATCAAGCAACAGAACCCCAGAAGTGCCCTCAGGCTCCAATCCCATCACTCTTTTCCTGCCAAAGGGTCACCACTATCCTGACTTCTAACTGCATAGATTAGTTTTGCCATTTTTGAACTGAAAAAAAAAAGGGTTACCACACAGTATGCACTCCTGTGTCTGCCTTCTTTTACACATATTTGTTATACATGCATAGCTATAATTCATCCATTCTTTTTTCCATTTCATGAACCTACAGAATTTATTTGAATTACTTCCGGTTTTTGCCTATCAAGTCCCTTGTTACATATTATATGGTGCACACGAGCATGCATTTCTGTTGGGCGTATATGCACCTGGGAGTGGATCTGCTGGGGGAAGGATGTGTGTAAGTTCAGCCTTAATAGATACATGGGTTTTCCAAAGTGGTTGTACTAACTTATACTCACTGTATGTGAGAGTTCTAGTTGCTCTTAGTATTCTCATTTTCATTTTAATTACTCTGGTGGGCGGTGGCAGCATCACAATGTGGCTTTAATATGCTTTCCTCTCTTTAAAATTATGATCCTTTCTCCTTTCCACTTACAGAATTTTGTTGAAAAATTGGAATTCCTTGTAAAATAGTAACTATTTCTTACGTACATACTATATGACAGACCCATACCTAAGTCTTTCAATAGTAATTAATACTTAGTGTTTATTATTTACAGACACTGGAAAGAGTATTTTACGTACTTTAATTAATGTAATTCTTTCAAAAGCTTAACAGTAGGGTTTTTGTTTTGTTTTGTTTTAACTGAGAACATAATAGGTACTATTTTTTTTTTTTTTAGCCCTACTTTTCAGACGAGGAATCGGAGGAATAGAAAGACTGCCTAAGTAATGGAGCAGGGATTTGAACACAGGCAGTCTGGCTGTGTGTACGTATTTAACCACTATATTATATTGCACTTTAAATGTAGTATTTTTAAAAATTTTCCAATAATCTATGAGGCAGGTACTATTATTACCCTCGATTGACAGAGGCAGAAACTGTGGCATAGAGAGGTTAAGTTCGTTGCTCAAGCTCACATATGAGTGGCAGTGCCTTAATATCAGTCTTTATAACCTTTCTCCGAGGGATACACTGACATCCTGCAGATCCAGTCTGGTGCTTTTCAAGTTTGATTGAAGAAAGTTTGTGTGACCCAGCTGTGCGATGTGAGAGGCAAGTCTGAAGGTGCTGGATGAGAATGCCCAACTAGGCAGCCCAATTTCATGTGCTAAACCACTTCCTTTCTTGCACTGTATCCGTGCTCTCTTCATTTCCTGTCCTTAGAAGGCTGAACATGCGTGGATCCCATTCTCACTTTCTCAGGACCCTCACCTAACGGAGCATGATTTCTCCTGGGTGGAGGTAGGCACTGGGGGCATGGGACAGGGAAAGCTCTACAAGAGGTGACATATATCTACACCTGGAGGGAAGAGGGGCAGGTCAGGCCACAAAGGGGAGGAAAAGTCAGAGGAAAGAAAACCAGCAAGGCACACTGAGATTTATGAAGGAAAAAAGCCAAAAAAGTACAGAACTGATACTCAAAGGAGCTGAACAGCAGATTTCTGTACAGAGCGGACTTAGGAATAGGAAATACACATTGAACGCAATGAAGTGAGATCATATTTCCCATTTGACATTCTCAACTTTAAGTTTACCTCAATATAGACTACTCATTGTTGAAACAAACAAATCAGAGAGAAAAGCAGAAAGTTTTTAGCCTTCATCTTTGTGAAAAGTGGACAGTTAAACAGTTCTGGAGAAAAATCTCAGTCAATAAACATTGGTTTGCTGTATTTTCTATTGTTATCTGCTGAGCAACTTTACTGATGGTATAAACAACGTCCTAAGGTCCTGTCTTTCCTTCTGTGGTCATTTTCTGACTTAATTTATTCACTGGGCAGGGGATGAAACAGAAGAGGCTGGAGTCTGTGTACTGAGAGTTTATACTGAGGACTGGCGGCGGCACTGCTCGATGCAATCCTATGATTAAGGTCTATGCATCTACTCTGTAAACAACGGGCCTCCCCACTGAGGTCCAGCTATCTGTCAACACGGCAGAGGAGCCCAGGGCTTGTTACACTGAAGAGCAAATCAAATTCTTGTCTCAAAACCTCATTCTAGAAATGAGGACTAAAACTGTTTTGTTTTGATAAACTTTTGATAAATTCAAACTTTTAAAATTCTTATAACTGGGAAATGGATTAATTGTTCTGACTTTTCCAGGAGGCAACGAGAATATTTTAACTATTTATACATTGTGATCAAATGTTCTGTTATGGCCCAAAAGATAACTCTGAGCAATAAAATATGAAGTATTATTTTCCAAGTCTCTACCGTAATAAGACATAATATATAATCTGAGATGCTAAGGAATCTCCTGATTAATTTAGGAGTAATATTTTGATTTATGAATTATCCAATTTCTTCAATAATTAATTTTCCTCTGTTTTCTGAGATGTCTTCATTTCTTATTTTCACCTTTGTAAGGCTGAAGGGAAAGAGGAAAATGGATTTAGCACATAAATTTCTTGAGACTCTGATTCAAATCTAAACACCCATTAAGCCAAGCCATTTTTAAATGACTGTTTGACTGGGTATAGAATTCTAGGTTGAAAAAAAAAACCTTTAGAATTTTGAAGGCAACTCTCACGTGTTGTCTAGCTCCCAGTGTTGCTGTTGAGAAAGCCAAAGGCATCATGATTCCTGTCTCCTTGTATGTGAATTTTCCCCCATTCTCTCATTTGTAGATTATCCAAATATGTCCAGTGTTCTAAAATTCCAGTGATGTGTTTAATGTGGGTTTATCTTATTTTGATATATTTAGCTAGGAATTTCATCTCTTTTAAGTTGGAAATTAATATCCTTTAGTCCTGGAAAGTTTTCCTGAATTATTTCACTGATGATTCCACCCCATATATTTTGTCTTTCTCTCTTTCTGGAACTTGTATTATTAGATACTGGATATTCTGGACTGGTCTGCTAATTTTCTTACGTCTTTCTTGTATTTTCCATCTGTCTGCCTTTTGACTCTTTCCTGGGATACAAGTCTTAATCCCTTGTCTGAAAACTTTGGGGCCCAATGTATATCAGAGTCCAGAATTTTCAGGATTTTAAAAGGCAATAATGGTGTATAACCATAATGTAAAACCTTCAATGACACTCGGGGCAGTGACAGTTCTGTAGCAAAATATATGCATATTCACATACATGGGATAAAGACTACATATAGATTGTGAGTTTTGCTGCAAATTAATGAAAAATCATTTGATTTTCAGAACTTTTGGATTTGTGGATAATTGTGGATAAGAGACTGTAGATCTCTAGTCAGTTTCAATTTCTTTTGGATGGGGATTGGTCTTCAGTCAAGGTTTGTGAATCTTCCTCATAAGATGAATTAGGTGTTTTCAGTGTTATAAAGTCAGTCATATATAGTGCAAGGGACATGGTTCAGAAAACTGCAAAATTCAAGACTAAACTTACCAAAAGATAGTAGATGTTTCTATTAATTGCTAAAAGCAGAGCTGTCATGTGAATTGCCATATAATTCATATAGCTTTGAAATTAGGCAATTATTAACTAAATTTTCATTTAGGAAGATTCACATTGGTTTTGTTAAAAGAACCAGATTGTGCCCCAAATGGAGTTGCTCATGCTAATCCCTGTGTCAGCAAACCAAAACTTAACTAAATTTCTATGCTCGGTTCTCCCAGAAAACGAAGGCCTAAGTCAACCAATCAGCACTTGCCTACTCAGCATAAGTTACCTGACCAGGTTCCAAGATTTCTCTTTGCTCCATTTAAGGAAAGTAACCCCGCCTTAATCAATCAGCAAATGCCCAGTATATACAACTTCCTGGTTTCTGTTCCCCTCTGCCTATACAATCTCGTCTTGTACAGCTTTGGAGCTCCTTTTTATCTGCTAAATTGTTTGCTATCTGATTAATGAATCACTGATCAGTGTAATTCACTCAGTTGAATTTTGTTCTTTAACAGTTTAAAATTTGCCCAAAAGTAAAACTTCATTAATTTTTCTATATCACACTATTTCAATTCTGAATGCTTCAAATTTGTATAAAATAAGACTAATGTATTTTATACCCAAGAAAATTTAATGGAAAATTCACTGACCAGAATATCTTTAAGAGTATTTAAAGGACATGTGTGTGTATATGCTTCAAAAATCACAGTGCAGTATTTCCCAAAGGGTAGACTGCCAGTTCTGCAGGATGTTAATTGGTATTTTGTAGAAAATGGGTTTCTACAATACTGGACTAAACAAAGTTTATAGGTTTCTTGTGAATTTTGAAGAGGGAGAACTCACCCTTCTCCCCAAACATGTATTACATATATCATTCATTCATTCATTTTTGTAGAGCAGGCTATAAAATTCACTTTGAAAAACACTGTTTTAATCAGAATGGCTCTTAGGGCACTAGCTCCCAAAGCTGTGAGGGAAGAAAATGGCAAAAGAGAAAAGAGATATAATTGGATGGCCTGTTAATCTGTATTGTTTTAGTCAAGGGCTGCCCGTAACACTTTCTTTGAAATAATTATATACTAATAATATCATTGCTAATATTTATTAAACATTTACTATGTGCCAGGCATTACCTACTAAGGACTTGCTATTCATTTTCTGATTTAATCCTAAGAACAACACTATGTGGTAGGAACTATTATCGCCATTTTTACAGAAGAGGAAAAGGGCATTAGAGTTATAATTCTCTCATGGTTATACATTTAGCAAATGGAAGAAGAAGCTGGGAGCTAAACCCAACTCAATCTGATGTCCAGCGCTCAAGCTCCCTAACCACAATATTGTATAATAAAAAAGGTTTTTTAAAAAAACTTTTCTAATTCAGTTTTTCCTGATAATACTTTAGACAGTGGGTTGGGATACTTTTCATGATGTCACTTCACAGTGTCTTAAAAAAATAAGGAACTACAAACCATGCTGATCTACAAATTAGATCTGCTGGCATTTAAAGCATTTTTATAAATATTTATAATGGAATATATGATGGGTTAAAACATGGTAGAATTAGACCATATGAACTTGTTAAAGAGTAAAAATGTCCTAGCATGATAGAATGTTTTTTAAAACAGTGAAATCTTGGTCCATATGCTTATTTACTAAAAATCAGGGTATTTCACAGTGCTAAAATAACTTCATAATAAAAACACTTGTGATATATTAAATATTTTATCTAATGCCACCATCAAATAATTTAGAGGGGCAGAGAAAACTGAATTTACCTCTATATAGAACAATTTTCTATTTGAGGAAAATTACTTTTAGATTTAGTTATTTTAAAGAGAAATGCCTAAGCATTTCTTCCATGTATTTGAATATTGCTATGACGAGAGAAATTCTGAGAATCTAGTCCTGTCTGGGCATTTAAACATAAACTAACATTGTTTACCAATAAACTAGTAATTCAGTTTTCTTCAGAAAATATCTAATTCCATTTTACAGTGGGTCAAAGTGCTATAAAAAGGCATTACAAAAGGCATCATTTGTATATGTAATATCATACGCTGATTATCAATTCATACTGTGAAACAAAACCCAGTATCACACTGTTAAACAAAAATCACAGCAAGTCACTTATTTTTATAAACAGGAATTAAGAATTATATAAAAGTTACATGTAATATATAATAGTGAAACACACATAGATGATCACTTCCAATTTTAAAAACTTTATGCTTAACTGATTCTTTAATATTTTAATGAACATTGTCATTTTAGAATGAGAGAAATCTGTTATCATGTTCTAAGTTCTTAGGTTTAAAGTTGAGGAGTAAGCGGAAGCTAAGACGATAAGACCATCCCTGTGGATGCCGTTTTATTTTTTACAATTTGCACGGGGAGGCAGAAACAGAGCCTGACAGAAAGCAGATTTCCTGAGTCTCAGCTCTGTTACCAGCTCGCTGAATCGCACTCAAGTCACGTAAGACTGCTGACCTCTGCTGTAAAAGGAAGGCATAAGATTTCTAAAATCCATTTCAGCTTTAAAATCCAGTGATTCTAATCAGAGTTTACTGACTTCAAAAGATAGAACAAAATATTTACGAAAAATGTACAACTCTTGTATCAGGATAAGAACCTGCCTTCCGATTAGTCTTCCTCCTCACCCTCACCTGGAGAGCGGTAAGGCTCACAGCCCAATATTACTGTTCCTAGCACTTTTTAGGTCTAGTTTCTTTTGGGGAGGATGAGTAAACAAATCAATGAAGGCAAGCAAAGGAGAAGCAGCAATAATCAAGAAGTTAACAACAGGAATGTTCTGAACGGATGTCTTGAGTCTTACATGAACCCAAGGGCAATTTTCTCTATTTGGAAATATCCATGCCAGGCTCTGAGTGTGGTTTTCTGTACAACTCTGGGCATTCTCAGACCAGGATGCAGTTTTCTCACGGATCCCACTTTGAAACTGCCAAATGGCTTACAGGCATCAAAACTCCAGAGCTGGAGGGCACAAGTAATTCTGCTTAAGGGTAAACTGATAATGAGCATAGATTGCGCAGGTTCAGCATCCTCTACCTTGTATTACTTTGGGGAAAGATGAGGCCCCTCTTGGAAGAGCAGACAGCTGCATGAATGCATTCCCTTGCAGTCCCAGGTCTCTAACTTTAGCCTGGAAAGAGAACATGCTAACGATAGCACCTCTGCTGAAGGCTGAGGGTGATACGGCCCAACGACATGCAACGTAACGTAACAGGAAGATTTGGGCTCCTTTTTCCTCGTTCCGTTCCAGAGGTCCTCATTTGGGCAAATGGGCTGTAACTTCTTGGCTATGTTTTTTTAGAGGGTCACCAAATCCACAGGGCACCTTCAAGAAAGGGAGTCAGCGGGGAACTCAAAGAGAGGATGGGTAGACTGATCTTCAGACAGCAGAGAAGTACAAGAAACTCTGGCTTCAACTCCATAGGAAGGGTGCGTGACAAAGTAAAGGAACTAAGGAAGACAGACAGTGTGGAGTCTGAGCTGCGTTTATGAAGAGCTGTGCTTGCAGGCTCTCCAGTGAGTAGAGCTGTCAAGTCTCCAGTTGAATAACACCGCAAGGTGACCCCTCAGCTATCTCCTCAAATCTCTGCTTCAGGTCCACCAGCGACTCTGTTGAAATGCTTTCAAAGATACTACTAACATCAACTCTACCAATCAACCAAAGATGCTAACTCTGCCTTTATAAGCTTCTTGTTTTCATTCAACAAACAGTAAAAATATACACCAAAGGGAGTAATAAAAGGAGGACAAGTAATAGTTCCTGCCCTCAAGAAATATATAATCTAATAGGGAGGCAGAATATATATACAAATATAAACCTCACATCTGAAGATTATTCCCCAAAGCTTGTTTACTTCAAATACTTCAGTGATTTATGCCTGCTGACATTTGGAAAGATGTCTAAACATGGAGGGACTGAGGTCCTTTCTTCCCTACAGGCAGGCGCAGTGATAATCACGTCTCTGCAGACCCAGGTGGGGGACCCCCTGATGGCTACCTCTTTTGCTAATGCACAGTATGGGACCGACCGACTGTCAACAAGCTCTCATCTTAAGAGCACAAGAAGTTTCTAGCCCAATGTTAAAATCAATTTCTAAAATACATTTTAGAAATAAAACTCCAGATTTCATTGCTTATTTCTCATTTTTGTATGAGAAGTCCTTTCTTTCTGTTCTTTCCATCAACAAGATGGAATTATCCAACATGAACAAGATCTATTTTAAAATACAGCTGTAGTTCACAATAATAAAAAGCACAAATAAGTGACAACAATTGGGACAACCAATTTAAAAAGACAGTTGAAGCAATTATCTTCAAGAACTATTTAAACAAGTAATTTCCAAAGCATTTCTAATTTATTCTCACTACAACCCTGTCAGCTGGGCATCATTAGTTTCACTGATAGACGAGGAAACTATAACTTGGGCAGTAAAATGATTCATTCAAGATACAGTTACTTCATAAGGATCACACAATCTTTGACTCTGATCTCCTGATTTTACTCATCCAATCAGCTGTCAAATCCTGTATATTCTACCTTCATAATTTCTCTTTAATTCATCCCTCCTCTATATAACCACTGCGAACCCCCAGTCAAGAATCTCATTATCAATTCCAAGCACAAGACTCTTTCCTAACCAGTCTCCCTGCTTCTCTACTCATCTTGTATACGCAATAGATTAATCTGGAAGCACAATTCTGCTCACTTCCATTTCTTTGCTCAAAAACCTTCAATAGTCATTTCTCAGCCAGGTATTTACATCCTCTTCCCACTTTATACTCAGAGACCCTTCTCCCCATCTTATTTCCCATTTAGTATGGACCAAATGCCCAGAGCTTCAGCCCAATGGAAAGCCATGCTTTTATTCAGACGGTGTGATTCTTCGCATTTCTCCAACTTTGCTTTGAGAAATGACTTTCCTATTCTTCCCACCACCATCTCCGCATGTGCAAACTCTAATCACTGTCAATACAGGCCCAGATCAATATCATCTCCACCAGGAAGCCTCAGCTGCTCTCTCCTCACAACTCCCCTGGCACGCCTGTATCTTCTTTCATTTTTTTTCTACAGGAAATATTTACTGAGTAACTATTAAGTACCACGTACTGTGATAAGTCAGAAATGCAAAATGAAAAAAGAAAAGAAAAAAATGAACAAAAAGAACTCTGTCTTTAAAAGTTAGGGAGCTATATTGTAATAGCTATGTGTGATGTCAGAGGGGTAGTAGACTTGGTGGGGTTATCACTTTGTGACGGGTATAAATGTCTTATTATGTTTTTTGTACATCTGAAACTAATTATAAAATTTTTAAAAACATTGGGGAGGGCTGGCCCGTGGCTCAGGCGGTTAGAGCTCCATGCTCCTAACTCCGAAGGCTGCCGGTTCGATTCCCACATGGGCCAATGGGCTCTCAACCACAAGGTTGCCAGTTCAACTCCTCGAGTCCCGCAAGGGATGGTGGGCTGTGCCCCCTGCAACTAGCAACGGCAACTGGACCTGCAGCTGAGCTGTGCCCTCCACAACTAAGACTGAAAGGACAATAACTTGACTTGGAAAAAAGTCCTGGAAGTACACACTGTTCCCCAATAAAGTCCTGTTCCTCTTCCCCAATAAAACAACAACAAAAACAAAACAAAACAAAATGTTGGGGAGACAAAAGTGAACAAAAATATCCTACCTTATAAGTTCCACAAAAAGTGGTCAGCTCAGGAGTCTACCTGAGCCTAAATGAGGCATACACAAGGCATACACAGGTCTGGTTTGCCTGGGAACGTCAGGTAAGGCTTCCCAGCAGAGCTGCCCCTTGGACTGAGTGGGAAAAGATGCACAAGTGCCTGTGAAGAGGACGGACGCAAATACACATTGTCTTCTGGTGCTGAGCTGGGGTGGGGTGGAGTGGGAGAGTGCAGAGTACAGACTCTGAATTCCCCAACCGTGAATACCCTAACATAACACAAAGAGCTACTTTATGAACAACAATAAAATACTGTTTGTGGAAGCAATTTTTAAACTGAAAAGTATTACACAGATTGAAGGGTATCAGTTTTTTATAAATAGCAATGCTTCCTATCTACCTTTTGAATTTAATTGGCCACAGGAATTACCAGACCGATTTTAAGAAACATATAATTAGATAGCAAAAGTTTAACAAAATAATCTGTAATATTGTCAAATCCAGGCTTCATGATATATTACTCAATCTCTCTCTCTACACATACACATCCCCTTGGAACACACACGTGTACAACTTCTAAAGGCTTAAGCTCAGCAAATTCACATTCACATTTAAAATATACACTTAAAAATATAAGAAGTATCTTCAACCAGAGCTTCCCAATAATTTCCCATTTTACTGCTGGCAACTTCCTAAAATTATAGAACCTGTGCTATCTCTGTTTGTAGATACAACTCGAAGGGGATTTTCCATTTTCTCCTCAACACCAATAAATTCACAATCTATTGTATACACACGGATTCCTAATTTTATTTCAATGTTTCTTTAGGAACTCATGTTGATTGATACAATGCCAAATTATATAGTGAATAGTTTCTAACATGGTTGAGGAACAGAAAGTCTTAACTGTATATATTTATTACATTCAGGGACAGACTTGCCCTTAGCACTGTAGAAACATACAATCTGGTGGTCTGAAGCAATGGGATATGGTGGCAATCAGGAAAAAACGAGAAAGGGAAATGGGCTGTGGTGAGGAGAGGTGCAGTGAGTACCTAAACTACCATGAAATGATTCAGGGAAGGGACTTTTGGCTATGATGGCGTGAGCTGGTCAGTGAATCCTCCCCTCAAAACAATGCAACATTAAGAAAACTGACAAAAGTGTCCAACAGTCATGTTAGGATTCTGGAAATCAATCAGAGAATAATAAACAGAGAATAATAAACAGAATAATAAACAGAGAAATTTCTTGAAAAATTGCTAGAGCTTAGTGCAAGATCAGCAGTTTACATACTTATTGCCTGGGCTAAATCAACCCCTAACCCCACATCCCAATCTCTCAGCTCTGCTGGGAGAACTAGGCTTTAGCACAGGGCTGGGGCCACAAAAACCAGGAGCTCTGCTGCCAGAAGGGGTAGACTCAATTTGGGGCACGGGATGGTGGGGGGGAGGGGGGCAGTAGACAACCCATACCTTTGTCAGCTAAAGGTAGCAAACTTGGTAGGAACCTAACAGGGGAAACACAGCTCTTCTAGCTTGAGGCTGTGGTCTAACTGGGTGATCGGTGGGAGACCCTGGAAATGTGAGACTCACAGAACAGCTGGATATGCTCTCCTCACTTTCCTCACTGACTACGCAACTACACTGATGAGGAGCGGAGACAGGGATGGGCCCAGGAGAAAGAAAAGTCCAAGGCAAACTGGCTCAACTCTGAATGAGTCCCCAACCCACAGAGAGAAGGACTGACAGAGGGTGGAATGGAAGCTTTATAAGCTTCAGTTGCTCAAGCACAACCTCTGCCCGAATCACTGGCTGACCACTAAGCTATGCAGACAGAGGTCACTTCTAACCAGGCTAAGTGGTCAAAATGAGAGTGAAAATCACTAGGCAGAAACATCGGTGGCTGAACACCATGGCGTACTCATATTCTACAGTTTAAGTCCAGGCAAATTTAACACACACATATACAAACCTTATCATGGCTTAGAGACTAAATAAAGCTCTTCTTCTGATAATCTGATACAGAAATGGCAAAAAGAAATCTAACAACTAAAGATAGATCTTTCTATGCAAAGCACAGAACATTTTTATCTTTGGAAATATACAACACAATCCCACAAACAATGTGATACAAGGTGTGATCAAACAATACGGTGAATGTTTAAATACAAAAACATTTATTACAGTAAAAGAAACATTGCCATTAATCCTCCTCAAAATACTTCCCATAGCTTTGAACACACTTATCCCATCGTTCTTGCCACTTTCTGAAGCAGTGCTGGAAGTCCTCTTTCGTGAGTTGTGCTGTCATGGCTGCCTCGATGTCCTGAATCATTTTGACTTTGGGGAAGAGCCAGAAGACACACGGTGCCAAATCCAGTGAATAAGGGGATGAGGATACACCGTAATGTTTTTATTTGACAGAAATTGCCGTATGCCAGAAGCGATGTGTGACACTGAGCGTTGTAATAAGGGAGGGAGATTTACGGCACCACTTCAAAACACACCTTTTCTCAACCGTAGCTCACACCCGACTGACTATACCGAACAATTGAAATTAGTCACACAATGTTACTAAGGTTCAACACTCCGCTTCCCGTATTGAAGATCCCTGCCTTTCTGTTGGATGGCACTCGGCAGAGGCATTCACTGTATTTTGCGATCACAACAGAAAGGCTCCATATCACACACCGCTTCTGGTACAGCAATTTCTGCCAAATAAAAACATTACGGTGTGTCCTCATCCACCTTATTCATTAGATCTGGCAACCGTGCGACTTCTGGTTCTTCCCCAAAGTCAAAATAACCATGAAAGGTAAACGTTTTGAATCAATTCAGGACATCAAGGCAGCCAAGACAGCGCAACTAAAGACACTCACAAAAGAGGACTTCCAGAACTGCTTCAGAAAGGGCAGGAACGATGGGATAATATGTTCAAAGCGAGGGGGAGCATTTTGAGAGGGATTAATGGCAATGTGTCTTTTACTGTAATAATCTTTTTTAAACATTCGCTGTATTTTTTTGGTCACACCTCATATGTGTGACACATACCTATTGTTAATTGAAGATATTTCCTTTACTTTTAGCAAGTTAGTAGTAAGAGGTAGGCTGGGGCCAAGGATTAGTAAACCAAGTACAGAGTTTGGATTTTATTCTGAGTATATTAGGGAATCAAGACAGTTAAGCAGAGAAATAGCATTATTTGCATTAAAAAGAAAAAAAAAAAAACCCAAAACATTATCTTGGATGCTATGTGGAGGATGGGTAAGTTAGGCAGCGGTAATACAGGAAATAAGTGATGAGGCTTGGGTTAGAGTGGTAACGAAGATGATAAACACCTTACATAAATTAAACTCTTTTAAATCTCCTAACAGCCACTCGAGGTGGGTAGTAGTCTTCATTTTACAGATAAGCAAGCCAAGGCAGAGAGTAAATCACTGGCCGAAGGTCATACTGCTAAGTAGGGCCACACTGGCACTCGAGCCCAAGAACTCGGGCAGAAGAGCTGAGCTCTTAGTCATGTACACTATCCAGCTATATTGTTAAGATAAAGAGACTGAAGTAACAAAATGTTTTAGAGTTATGGTTACCACGACTTGCTGATGAACTGAATGTAGACACGAAGTAAATAAAGAATGACGGATAGGTTTTGCTTAAGCAACTGGATGAATTTAGTAACATAATTCTATACAGAGAGGACAGAAAACAAAAGGAAAAGGGGTCCTAGGATGCAGGCCTGGAGTACTGCAACACTGAAAAATTGAACAAAAAAAAAAAGGAACGAGCAAAAGAACTAAGAAAGAACTTCTAGTGCTTAAGAGGAGAATAGGGAGTTGTCACAAAAGCCAAGACACTAAGTCTTTCCAGGAGGAGGAAGGAGGCTGCGTGGGACGCTGCTGAGCAACTGTGTACGACGAGAACAGAGAAGGGACCAGGAGATTTTGCAAAACGCAAGTTCCCGGTGAAGTTGAAAAGAGCAGCACCCCTCTAAGTGTACCCTCACGTTTGCACTTACCTTCTTATACTGTCTGTTCCCCTTCTGGGCTGTAAACTCCTGGGTGGGGACTGCTGAGTTTTCATTCTAAGTCCTATCTTCTAATTACAACACTTAGAGTAGAATTGAAATTACATAAATGCTACGTAGAGTAATGTAAGTGCTAAGTTAATTCAAAGGGTTTCTGGTCGGATAATTACAGTGAAGATTTCCAAGACGACACCCAGCCTTCCACTTTCCATCTGCTAGTTCACATACCGTAAGAGACCCGTTCTGTGTGCTGGGTGAGTTGCTGCTCTGCTCCCCATGCGCCTGCGTACTTCCGTAGAGTGTCAGGTTATGCTCACTGGTCTGGCCGCCATAGTCCTGAGTGTGTGGCACTCCGTATTCTGTGGGGATTCCATTCTGCGGAGGTGGTGGAAACGGGATGGCAGTAAACGGCTGAACCATCGCGTCAGGAGTTGTTGTTGGCTCCTGGTTACCCTAAAAGAAACAGTGAGAGAGTGAGGAAAGAAGAACAAGTGACTTTAAATTCTTATTACATAACTATTTTTAAGGTGAGTATATAAAGTTTTCTGAATATTCTCTCACTGCTCAGGTAGAACACTTCCTGCCTCAGGACTGGGGAAAACATTGCTGTACATATACACACACACACACACATAGATGTATGTAGACACAAACACAGCCAACTTCAGTCAATTTGTGGTACCGGACAGGCCCATGACCATATGAAAGTTGACTGGTTACCAAAGGGTCAGAAATTTTCCTTTAAACCAAGTTTTAAAAAAATGCCAAGAAATTTCTCATATCAGATAATTACTAGTATTTTCTTTAGGACACTCTATTCCTTCAGTGATTCTTAGGGGAAAACAAATCAATTTCATTAAATCACAATTCACAGAAACAGGTAGAATGACATTACAAATTAAATTCTCCAAACCAGACAACACAGACCTCTAGATTTTAAGAGCATGGAGTTCAGGAGGAAGTATATTATTAAAAAATGAATCTTTGCATTTCAAGGTAGAGATTTATTTAAATCTTGTCTACTAGGTAAATAGTAATATTAAAAACACACATACACAAAAAAACCCCTCAACTTAGAAATTCTAGAAACAGACAAAAAATTGCCCAGACCAAAACACTTGAACGAGTTTTTCACAATTACTGCTAGCACTAGAGGCTAACAACATACACAATATCCGTTCCCAGCTGCTTACTTGGGATCCAGTGTGATATGTGAAATATCAATAAAGAATATGCAGTAACTACAGGAAACCATTAGAAGCTATTTTGGCTCCACAGCCCCTCTCCTACTTGTGTTCTGGCTTTAAGTTCAGATACAAAAGAGGTGTTTAAACTTGTGTAAGAGATTTGGCGAAGTCCTCCCTGCTCAACAACTGACCTCCTGACTTCCCATTTTACTCCATGAAAAGCAAAGCCATTATGTTACTGAAGACATACAAGTCTGCAAAGTCTTGGGCCACTGTCCTGGAAGTACTTGGCAGAGACGGCCAAATGCTTCAAAATGTTAGCACTTTGCAAAACTCCCTCCCACCCCATATTTTAGACACTAAATCATTAGGGATCAAAGAAAAATCTGGGTTATGTCTCTTGGTTTCCTCATAGTCATGAGCCATCACTTCCTTCAAACAAGGAAGTCATCATTCTTTCTTTCTCAGTCCCAATTTTCACCTCAATTCAAGAGCAGATTATGAGTTTGACCTCAAAGGCAAGGGAAACAAAAGCTAAAACAAACGAATGGGATTATATATATCAAACTAAAAAGTTTCTGCACAAGGTAGCCAGATGGCTCAGTTGGTTAGAGCATGAGCTCTGAACAGCAGGGTTGCTGGTTCGATTCCCACATGGGTCAGTGAGCTGCACCCTCCACAACTAGACTGAAGACAACGAGCTGCCACTGAGCTTCCAGAGGGGCAGCCTGATGGTTCAGTTGGTTAGAGTGTGAGCTCTCAACAAGGTTGCCGGTTCAATTCCCACATGGGATGGTGGGCTGCGCCCCCTGCAACTAAAAAGATTGAAAATGGCAACTGGACTTGGAGCTGAGCTGCGCCCTCCACAACTAGATTGAAGGACAACTACCTGGAGCTGATGGGCCCTCGAGAAACACACTGTCCTCCAATATTCCCCAATAAAATTTATATTAAAAAAAAGAAGCTTCTACATAGCAAAAGAAACTGACAAAATAGAGGCAACCAATCGAATGGAAGAAGATATTGCAAACAATGCCTTTGATAAGGGGCTAATAATTCAAAATATATAAGGAACTTACACAACTCAACAACAAAAAGCAATCCAATTAAAAAATGGGCAGAGGACCTGAAGTGACATTTCTCCAAAGAGGACATACAAATGGCCATTAAACATATGAAAAAATGCTCAACATCACTAATCATCAGAGAAATGCAAATAAAAACCACAATGAGATATCACCTCACCCCAGTCAGAATGGCTATCATCAACAAGACAAATAGTAACAAGTGTTGGAGAGGCTGTGGAGAAAAAGGACCCTCATACACTGTTGGTGGGAATGCAGACTGGTGCAGCCGCTATGGAAGGCAGTGTGGAGGTTCCTCAAAAAATTAAGAATAGAATTACCATATGACCCAGCAATCCCTCTCCTGGGTATATACCCCAAAAAATCTGAAAACATTTATCCGTAAAGATATATGTGCTCCGATGTTCACTGCAGCTTTATTTACTGTGACCAAGACACTGAAACAACCAGTGTCCTTTGATAGATGAATGGATAAAGAAGATGTGGTACATATACACAATGGAATACCACGCTGCCATAAGAAAAGATGAAATAGTGCCATTTGCAACAACATGGATAGATCTTGAGATTATTACGCTAAGCAAAATAAGTCAGACAGAAAAAGTCGAGAACCATATGACTTCACTGATATGTGGTATATTAAAGTGAAAACAACAAAGGAACAAGACAAGCAAACAAAGAAACAAAAACTCATAGACACAGACAATAGTTTAGTGGTTACTAGAGGGTAAGGGGGGAGGGGTGGTAGAAGAGGGTAAACAAGGTCCAATATATGTTGATAGAAGGAGAACTGACTCTGGGTGGTAAACACACAATGCTATATATAGATGATGTAGAACAGAACTGTACACTTGAAACCTATGTAACTTTACTAACCATTGTCACCACAATAAACTTTAATTAAAAAAAAAAAAAAAAAAGAGTGGATTCTCTACCTACGGAGAGCTGCAGGAAACTGAACTTTCAGCAGCATTTTCTAAACATCCCAGGCTTTCAACATTAACTCGATGGCCATTACTTTCATATTCTCCCAAACAAAATGAATCCAAAGCTGCAGAGAGATCTCACACTATTTTTAAAGGAAGGTTCAACCATCATTACAAAATAACACTCAGTTATTCTGCAAAAACTAAAACAGAACAAAGCTACAAAGGCTGTTATAAGTGGAGAAATAGATGATCGTGGATTGGAAAGCGTGATGTTCTTAAGAGGCCTGAGCACTTCAAATCCCACAAGCACCCGATCAGAATCTCAGCAGGTACTTGTGCAGAAATTGATCAAGTTGTTACGAAAATTTACATGAAATACAAAGGACCTAGAATAGGCAATTTTGAAAAAGAACAAAAATTGGAGGACTTACACCTGATTTCAAGACTTATTATAAAGCTATAGGAATCAAAACAGTGTGGTACTGGCTTACAGGTAGACAAAGAGAAGAATAAAATAGAAAAGAAACCAGAGACAGATACACGCACATACAATCTATATAAGGCATCGAATCAATTCAATGGGCGAAAGACAAGCCTTTTAAAAAACAGAAAAACTGAACATCCAGTGGAAACAATATAAACCGCACCTCTTATCCCATATATGCAAAAGTTAACAGACCTAAATATTAGGGCTAAAACTATAAAACTTAGAAAAACATAGGAAAATCTTCACAACTTCATAATAACAAAGGATTCTTGGAACACAAAAAACAAGAAGTCTTGAAGAAAAAACTGGACTTCATCAAAATTTGAACACTTCTGTTCTTTGAAAGGCACCGTTAAGATAATAAAAAGACAAGAAAGAGATCAGATAGTATTCACAATACATATATCTGAAAAAGGACACATACCCAGAATCTAGAAAGAACTGTTACAAAACATAATGCAAAGAACAAAGCATTTTTATAAATGGGCTAACGACTGACAACTTCCCACAGAAAGATGTACCAATGGGCAGAAAATACACGAATGGGTAGCTCAACATTGGTCACTAGGGATATGAAATTAAAACCGAACGAGATACCATTTTACACCAGAATGGCTAAAAGACAAAACTGCAAATGTTGACAAAGCTGTGGAACAATAAGAATTTTCATACATTGCTTATCAAAATGTCAAATGGTATATCCACTTTATAGAACTCTTTTGCAGTTTCATTTTTCTATAAAGTTAAAATACTCCTTACATATACCCAAAAGAAATAAAAGCGTATGTGTACAAAAACACTTGTATGAGAATGTTCATGGGAGCCTTATTCATAATAGCCCCAAGCTGAGATCAACCGTACTGAAATCAATAGGAGAACAGAAAAATAAATTGTGATCTATTCACAAAATGGGATGCTACACACACAGAAAGGAATGAACTTACAACATGGATGAATCCTAACAGCGTTGAATGAAAAGAAGCCAGACACACAAAAAAATACATACTGTGTAATTCCATTCATTTTAAGTATAAGAAAAATAATAGGAAAAACTAATCTATAGTAACAGAAATGAGAAAGTAGTTGTCTCTTTTCTGGGAGGTACCGTTGATTGAAATTCGATATTATGGAACATTCTAGGAAGACCGAAATGTTATGTATCTTGTTATGGATAGTGGTATCAAATAGTTAAAGTTCATTACACTGAACACTTGGCAAGTATGTTGTTATATGTTAATTATAACAAAAAATAAGATAATAAAAAAATCTGTTAAACTGAAATACTTGTCATTACTATTAAAAATCAGAGATAATTGTACCCATCGCTATTAATTCTAATATGTACAATAATAAAAATAAAATGGAGATAAACATAATAAGAAACAAGTTATCCTTATAAATAAGGCTATATACTTAGAAAAGCCAAAAGAATTAACTACAGACTAGTAGACCTAATAATAAAAATGTCAAATTTATACATAATAACTATTTTAAAACTAGCAGTAACCAGTTATTCAAAAGAGAAACAAAACTTATGTTATAATATAAAACATATACTACAAAACAAGACCTACATAATAGAAAGATATATTTTGTTTCTGGAGGAATATCTAATAAAAAAATGTTAATCCTTCCCAAAATAAAATATATACCTGATGTCTACAATCCAAAGCAAATAGTGTCTGGGGAAGGAAATAGGAATAAATACTTTTCTAATTTGTATATGAAAAACTACTAAGAAAGTTTGGAAAAGGAAAAACTATGAAGTAGGGCATGCTCTATTTTACATTAAAACTTGCCTTAAAACTACTGTGAGAATATATGAAGTTAAGAATACAACACTGATAATCCTAAAACAGATTCAAGTTTATATGGAAACTTAATAGAAGATAAAGGTACTATTTCAATTCAGTGGGGAAAAATGGTTTATTTATCATATGGTATTTGTAAGTTGGCTACCCGCAAGAAAGAAAATGAACCCCTCGGCTCATACTCCATCCCCCAAAATTCCAGAAGGTATAAGATCTAATATAACAACCAAAACTATAAAAAATATATATTTTTTTAAAGTTGGGAGTATAACTGGGGTGTGGAGAATTCTTAAGTGATATAGGTAACCAAAAGCCAGAAAGGAAAGAAAAAAAAAAGACAAATTTGGCTATGTAAGTTAGGAAGGAAAGAAGAAAGGGAGGGAGAAACAAGAGGCGGGGTGGGAATGGACTCCAAACTCAAAAGTAAAGCTAACTGGGGGGAAATATTTGCCAGAGGTAGGACACACACACTGGGTTTTATCATCACTAACGCAAGAGTAAGTTACCTAAATTGCTAAGAAAACACAACAGAAAAAGTAAACTGAATAATTTAGTTATTAATTGGTAAACTGAACAATTCACAAAAGATGAAATACAAATAGGCGATATGATAAAAATGTGTCATCTCAGTAATAAATGGAAATACATACTAACAGCAAAATCAGTGCAATTTTTTTAGCCATCAAGTCAAAAGAAACAAAAGACAGTTTTAGTGAGGTATAAGTGGCACACAATCAACTGTATCTATTTATTTACAGCGTACACCTTGGTAAGTTTGACATAGATACATGCACACATGTGAAATCACCAGTCAAAACATATCTATCCCCAATCCCCATGTTACCTGGTGCTCCTAATTATAAGCATGTGTTACTTGTGTGATAAAGCCTACAAAGCATTTTTAATATAAAAGAGAATGACAAGAAAGTGTAATCAATAAGAGGAAGTCAATACGCTGAGGCACTGAATTGTTGCTATTCTTAAGAAAGTGACAGTGACATTACTTAGTGATAAAGATTCATAACAGTCTTCCATTTTAAAGTTACACAGCATCAAATTTCAGCTGTCTTCAGTGTCCAAGAATCATTTCTACACGGTACCAAGGATTGCTTTACATAAAAGTCTTCCCTGTGTTTACTTCGTAGAAATGATGTTATGAAAAACTTTACACTTTTACCTATAGTTTTTCAGGGAAAAAGTCTATCTTCGTCATTCATCACTGTTTTAAGTTCTTTTCATGATCTCCAGGGTCAGGTATCATAGATGATTTCTGCGTAGCTACTCCGGGCGTTCTAAGAGGGAAATCAAAGAATTTTCTCCCTTCTCTTTGTAATTATTCAGGGCTCTGTTTCTTATTTTTCTACCTACCTACCTACCTACCTACCTACCTACCTACCTGAAGCATGCTGCTTCAGAAGCCCTCACAGGATTTACCGGCCTGAAGATGGATATGAACGAGAAAATTCGAATGCAGGTGGATTAGTAAGTGAAAGAGAACAGGAACTCCAAAAGCCTCCAGCTCCAGGCGTAAATATAACTTGTGGGACACAGGGAGAGTCCACTGAGCAAGGGTGGGTAACGGCTAAAGGACAGACACTTTCCAGTTAGGAATAATGGGACAAAGGGGACATCAGTGCTCTGCTTGGGCTCCTCTCCAGCCTCCTTGCTCCCCTCAGCCCCGAGGGAATGCCCCTCGGGCACACTAGTGCACACTAGTGACTCTCCCACAGGGGCAGTCCGGAGAAAGCTGGCTCCGTCAACCTAATAAACAATTAGCAGTGGGAGAGGGGGGAAGAAAGGTACAAACATCCTACAGGATCCACTTATAGACTTGGCACTACGTTTCAAAGAGACACAAGACAGGCAGAGGCGGAACTGTTTCCCGAAAAGAAGGGAAATGTAAACCTCGGTCAGGAGGTCAAGAAGAAATTCTTGGTAGATTATTTTGTTACTTACAGGAATTTTTTTTTTTAGCTTTGTTAAACAAAAACAAGCATTATATTTATCTACTATGGGAATGAAAGTGGGATAGGAGTGAGTTCACATTTTATCTTGTACACTGCAATGTCTGAAAATTTCCCCAAGTATTTATTATTATTAAAAATGTTACATGGTTGTCGATTTCTATTAAATTTCCAGGCCATATTCCAGAGTTATAAGTTCAGAAGAGAAATACTGTAGCCCCCAGACAAACTATGAGATAACAGTTCACGTGATTATTTCTAGTCAAGAATTTACCTCTGTACTTGCATGAAAATGTTTTATTTTTAATACCACAGTCTAAGCAGCTTAAGTATATCTCATCTGAGAAAATAAATTATTAATTAAACACCTACGCTGGGTCCATAACTGTGGCAGGTGCTGAAGGCATCAGAACAAAAGTTAGAAACATGCCTCTCAGGAGTTTACAGTCCCATTAGGGAGGTTACTGTCAATATGCAAAACTTCAATACAATTCAGAGCAATGTACCCGAATTGGTGACACAAAGTTTCACTATTGCCTCCTAAATACGTTCTAAAGTCCTCTAGACCCTCCCTTACCTGTGTTAGCAGCCTACATTTAATGAATGCTTGTTAAGTATCTAGCAATACACTAAGCACTTTACATAGTAATTCCTTCAATTCTCACAACCCTATAAAGTGGGTATTCCCATTCTTCTCCTTTTACAGATAAAAACTGACATTGGAAAAGGTTAAGCATCTTATCAAAAACCACTCAGCTAACAACTGGCCATGAGCGGGCAGACTCAGATCCCAATCGAAGCCAATTTTAAAGCAGGAGTTCCTGGTCACTACTCTATGGGGCATCTCCAGTGGTGTCTTCAGGCATTTTTCACTCTGGTCATATCATACACAAACCCCAACTCTAATTCTGTGTTGCAATGAATCTAGACTATTCAATACCCCTCAAATATGGTGCTTTCCCACTCCACAGCCAGACTACCACAGCAGGGATCAATGTTTCCCCATGCTGCATCCTCCATCAAGAATATTCATGTATAGGGCAGCCGGTTATCTCAGTGGTTAGAGCGCAGTGCTCACAACGCCAAGGTCACCGGTTCGATTCCCACATGGGCCAGTGAGCTGTGCCTTCCACAACTAGATTGAAAACGACGACTTGACTTGATGGGTCCTGGGAAAACATACTGTTTCCCAATATTCCCCAATAAAAATTTAAAAAAAAGAAAAAAGAATATTCATGTATATTATTAGCTGGCCATAAAGGATCAACTCAATCCCTCTCCATGAAGCTATATTCCTAGAAAGGAAATATGGTAGAAAGCAGCGGTCGGCACTTTTTCTGTAAAGGGCCAGATGGTAACATTTTAGGTCTTGCAGGTCGTGTGGTCTCTGAGGCAACTAGCTCTGCTGTCATAACACAAAAGCAGCCAGCCACAGGTGTCTTTTTCCTTCAAATCACATGTGGTAACGGAGGCGATACATGATCATACATAGCCTTCTGGTGTACGATGTGAAATATGCTAAATGTTTCAGTTCTAAATTCAAATATTTCATCACAGTAAACAGTTCCCGTCTAACAGGAAAAATGTGTAACCCAAGGACCAAGTCTCCCATCTTTTTATTGGTGTATTCCCTCACCCACAGCCATCTCGGAGCGCCAGCCAGTACCTACCTATGGGTGACTTCCAAACAGTTTTTAGTCTAACAGGTCCTTTCCCCCAAGCTTTCACGGGAGGTAGAGTCAAAAGAAGAAAGAGCATGAGCCGAAAAGACACACCTGACTTTAAATTCCATCTACCCCTCTTACCAGATATGGGCGAATGACTTACTGAGCCCTTTCTAGCCTGTTTCTTCATCTGCGAGATGGATTGCTTACGTCAGAGAGCTGCTGTGAGGATTAAATGAGGACAAGGGAAACTCACTAATGTGGTGCCAGCCTGCTCCCTAACTAGGTTTCTTTTTCTGCTTCCAATTCTTCCAGGGGCACATTTCCAACTCAAACCGGACCCTTTCACCCTCAGTGTCCCACTAACATTACAAAACAAACTCGGTTATGTCTAAAAAGTGACTTTATTGCCTTCTTGCCTTATTCCTTCGGATTGAGCTAACCATTTCCCCCCCAGTCAACTCAACTAGACTTGAAACCTCTCCTTTATCCTTTACGGTATCTTGCTCTATATATCAAGTGTCGTAATATCCTAATCAGTTAGACATTGATGACTGTAAGCACTGTTTTTGGTAAGTGAGGACTACCAAAAGCAAAACGGATTGACAGAGTCGTAGCTTCTGTGAAGGTAACAGCACGTGAGACGTGCTACGGGCAGGACAAGCAGAGCGAGGAGGAGGAAACGGCTTTCGCAACCGACTGGAGAAGACACCTGGGCCTGCACAAGCGCAGTGGGCAAAGGGAGTGGAGCCAGGGGTGCTGTGTGGTGGAATTGAAAGAATCTGACCGTCAGCCAGTGACAGGGAACAGGCAGAACAAGATGGTTTTTTAAAGATTTATAGCTGCAGACTCACTATTCAGGACTTATTAACCCACTCACCTTTGTCCATTCTTTAAAGAAGTTTTCTCGTTATTTACAAGTCCTACTGCTTGGGGTAAAGGAGCCTGTTTTGTTATTGTTTCTTAAGCACAGCCTCTGTTCCTACTTAATTATTCTGAGTATTATTTGAATCAATTATTTACTGATATTGAAGCATCTACAACATGCTACTTGTAGGCAGGGAGGGGAGACACAAGGGCAAAAATAAGACTTTGTTTTTGTAGGATCAAATTTAAAAGGTGGGAAGGGCATATAAAACTAATAATTACGTCAATGTTATTTGTGATACAAACAAAGCTAAGCATAAAGTATTCCAGGAGAACACAGAATGGCCCCAAATATAACTTGTCTTCATTTTCTTAGAATAATTAAAGTCTAAGTAAGCTCAGAAAGAGAAGGGTATTTTTGTTTGTTTATATCTTCTTATTTATTTTTCAACTTCATTCTAATTTTTTAATTTGATAATCCTGCATCCCATTTATATATCTAATCGGCTATTGTGTTGCTTCTAGTTAACAGACTGCAAATCGTGTCTTAAGAAAAGAAAAAACTATCCCAATTCCCATGTTACATCTATCATCACACTGGGTCACCAACAGAAATCGATTGATACCAATTTTATTTACATCGCCATACAAAGAATCACGTCGTTATTAGAGCACCTTTCAACTAGTTCATCACCACTGCCAATGTCACTAGTCATTTTCCTAATGCTGTAGATAAACGGAAATTCTCTAGCTTTATAATAGAAAGAAAATATTTTTGTCTTTCAGCATTTTATAAATTACGTCGTTTTTATCCCCTGGGATTTGCTTAGACAGGCTCCGATTTCAAACTCTATCTGTCTTTGGGTAAGAGTTTATAAAAAGCTTTCAGCTGAGAGTGCCTGCGGAAAAGCCCATCATGCTTCTCAGCTCTTGTACTAACAGCAGTGACTTCTGCCCAGGTATCTGTGACCCAAGGGAAAAAACCAGAGCTATGTAACTGTTATCACAGAAAGATAAGGACAGAACACTGGATTAAAAATGATCTAGAAGCAATTAAAGTAATTTTAAAAAACTATGTAGAAGAATGACAGACCAAGAAGAAAACCCAGAGAAATAAAACCGATGAATAAATGTGTAAAGACAGAATAACACCCATTTACTAGACAGAAAGTGAAATTCATTTTAGATTCCCAATTTACCTAAATACTTAAATTTAATAGTAGCAAAAGTAAATTAGATAAATGTATTTTGTCTTTCATAGTGAATATAAATTATATCCAGAGCCAAAAGATGTCAGACAATCTGTAGGTAAATTAGAAATTGGGAAGGAAAGCCTATACATGAAGTTTCCTCCGTGAAGTTAATCTCCAATTTTGACGTTCAGGTTGAATTCCAACAGTCCATTTCCACTTGGTTTTCTGTAACTTAGTTGATGACGCGGATGCCATAGCAGCTAACAAAACTAGACTTAATTATCATATGCTAATGATTATAGTAATAAAGCCAATCACCAACTGAAATGTTAAATGTAAGGGAAAACACTGTCTGATTCCAAGAAAGGAATCCAGGAACAAACACATCTATTCCTGCTGTGCAGTCTCACCAATAAGATCACACACACGCGCACTAACCCCACGCAGTACGGACCACTTCCACTATACCCAGCCCCGCACCCACAAACTCATCTTTTACCTGCTTCCTTGGAAGCAGAGATTCCTGTATTTTATTGTGCATAACAATCACTCTGGTTGTTAGAAATGTACATTTTTTAAAATCAAGATCCTTTCCCCACAGTCCATGATTCAGTGAGTTGGAGTAGGGCCCTGTACTCCAGGTATAGGTTGTATACGTACCACACTGAGAAGGACTGTTTTAGAGGCTTTTGGCTGAGCAGAATGAGAGAGGATGCCCAGAAGCATCTACATGCCTAGAAGGCAAAGATTAGGGAGGGAATAGGTCAAAAGAGGAAGAGGTTAGGGTCACAGTGGCCATAAACGTAAATTATCTGAAAGTAGAGGACTGCCTTTCTGTAGGGAACCCACACATGTAATTAAACACCAGTGTTTTCAAAAATGCAAACCTACTGAAATGCAAGTCTAACAATGAGTCCTTCTTTTAGCACAGGTAGGACTGAAGGACCAGGACCCAGCGTGTGAGTGTGCTACAGCCACGTGACGGAGACGCAGTGCAGGAAGGAATTAAGTGCAATCTTGAGCTCTTGCAACCAGACAATAAACACAGGTAAATCAGGAAATACAATATGCTTTACCTTCATGCTTAGAATAAAGCTAAGTTACAGGAGCTCATATATTCATATATGTAAATCTAAGGACAGATACAAATCACACACACACACACCTTTCAAATTACCCAGAGAAAGGCTAGCTCTACTTCTCCCCAGAGGCTGAGTTCTGCCATATCAAAGCAATGAATATTTAAACAGAAAAATAAATATTTCAGAACAAAGTCATTCAAACCAATAGTCTATTAGGTTAAAAATGACGAACCCTGCAACAGTCTTAATATCTCCAACCTCTTAAAAGCTCTTTCCCCCATATCTCTTTAAAGCAATATTTATAACCTCAAACATCCATCAGTCATGCCTTCCACCGGCAAAAAGAGACAAGAGATTCTAGGCCAGGTACCTGCTTCCTTGGAAATGGAAGGCCCTACACAAAATTAATAATTGGCTGTCTATTCTCCTCAATGTAACTGTTGATTTATACAATGCATGGATGATTATTCTTTTCCTCAATCCAACATTTCACTACAATTTATTCTTTATTTTGTCTTGATAGACAATTAAGTTTGCATTTTCTATATTAAAGTGGAACATCCTTGAACATGGCCATAACTCAGTTTCAGAATAAAACATCAGCAAGATTTTGTAGTGTCTCCTGAATCATAAAATTTGATTACTTAAATTTAATTATTCTTCATAGATTTTGCATTGGATGTTCTATTGTAAGTCCACTTCTTTAAAATGAACGATTCATACAATATACAATAGTAACAGACAAAACTTTCCCCTATACCTGTCCCAGAAAACTGCACTTTGTCTTGTCTGCAACCAGCTCCACGATGGTTTCTATTTCCTCTATTTGCTTCACAGGTGAAGCCCCTCAGTGGAGCAGGAAGTGAATCACACACGTCCTCATCACAGCTTCCTCACCAAGCCATAAGCACACAGTAGTTGATCTACAGAAAATGCTTAGTAAACTGAATTAACCAGGTAGTTCAATATCTGTTTCGAAAGTAGAAGGTCCGTAAAAAAGATAGACACCTTTCCCTCCAAAGCTTTAGGAGCTCTGCAGAAAGCTTAATATAGCATAATCATTCATAAATATTTGCCACAGAAAATGAGTAATTACAGTTCTATTAAATACATATACTATCAAAAAAAGGTGGCACGTGAGAGTCCGCATTATGTACTGTGGGAAATTTAAAAAAAAGATTCTGCTCTCACCCAGGCTGTCTCAAGAATCTTTCTTTTAATAGCTCTCCTTTCTTCTAACTTAACCTTAACCTAATCAATTTCCAAGCAGCTGTTAGAAAGATCATTCTAAAATAAATCTACATCAGATATTGTAAATTAATCCTCTTCATAAAAACCCTACACTCCTCAATGTCTGCAATCTCCAGCCCACACACCTTTATATGGAAGTCATGCACTTGCTTATTTCACCTATTCAGCTTCAGTTCCTGCCATCAAATATTTATTGAGTACCTATCATGTGTTAGATACTTTGTTCTAGATGCTGAGGAAACAACAGTAATTAAAAAGACAAGGTTCCTGCCCTATGGAGTTTGCATTCTAGAAAGGAGAGGCAAATAAGAAACAGGCAAGCAAAACAAGAAATAGATGGTGTGCTATGGACAAAAGTAAAGCAAGAAAGAGAATCCAGAAGTACAGGGGTTGGTTGGAGGGACAGAGGCCCGCTATTTGATACGGGTGGTCAGGGAAGGTAACGTGAGGAAAGCCTAAAGAAATTCAGGGAGCAGGCCGTGCGTCTACCTGGGGGAAGAGCGTGCCACACAAAAGGAGCACAAATGCAAAGGCTCATAAAACACATGCTCCGCTTAATCTAGGAACTAGGAACAAGGAGGCCCACGGGACTGGACTGGCATAACCAGGAACAGAGTGGCAGGAGATGGAGAAAGGTGGCAGTGCGGAAAGAGCGACGTCAGGGAGAAATCTTGTGAAGATTAAGGCCACTGCATGGATTTGCGCTTTTCCTCTCCAGTGAGAGTTCTGAGCAGAGAAGAGCTATGGTCAGACTTAGGTTTTAAGCGGATCCCTCAGCACAGGCAGAAGCAGGCAGACCAGTTAGGAGGCCATCACAATAACCTCACTGAGGGATGACAGGGGCGCGGCCCAGGTGGCACTCTTATGTGTATCAAATCCTGGAAGACTCCTTACGCTGCTTCACCCTCCACTTTCTTTGCACCTCTATCCTTTCTGCTTCGAAAGCCTTTCTCCTTGCTACCCATCTGGCTAACGCATACATACTCTTTAGTATCTAACTTGATCACCTACTGCTCTCTGAGCTTTCTGACTCACCCAAATAGAGAAACGTGATTCCCTCCTGGTACCCACACTCGAACCTAATTCTTTATTATAATACTTCTATTGCAATTATTTGCTTACACATCACTTGCCTCTGCAGAACATGGACCCTGGATGGCCGGCCACTCTGCACAGGGAAACAATGAGATGAGAAAAGGCAGACAGAGTGATCTGTTAGAAGGACACTACAAACGCTGAAGGGACCCGCAGACTGAATCTGAACGACAGCAGAGGCAGAAGGAAGGAGATTAGGAGGTAAGTGCTAGAGACCATCCCAAGGTAGTCAGCAGAGCCTGGCCACGGCGTGGGGAGGGGTAGGACACTCCTAGATTTCAGCCCTGGGGACTGTCTGATGATGTCGAGCGAGGCAAGAAAGGGTGGGAAAGGAGACAGGATCAACTGGACAAGTCCAATTAAAAAATTATCCTGATATAAACTGCTAATTAGATTTTATCTTTCCATATTTGAAGTTCACTTTTTTTCCCAAATGCATTCTAAAAGATCTCTGATATTTATTTCTAGGGTGTTTTTGGTAACTTATTTTCCCCTTTTAAATTTACTTTTCATTTTTAGCAAATTAATTTATGCAAACGACAAAACAAATGGGTAAAAGAGCTTGTGATAAAAAAGCATCATTCCCCTCCCCTTCCCTTAGTCAGCCCTCTTGGGAGTGACCTTCATTTAATAGTTTCTTAAAAGACAGAGGTTCCAAGGCCAGAGGCGGCCACTGGGTTAGTGACTCTTCTCACCTTTCCATGCTTAGATGACATGTCATTCCGCAGTTCTATGAACACAGAACGTAAGACCTGGCCTTCCTGAGACAGGCCACTGAAGGGGTCAGGGACGCTAACTGCTTGTATAGCAAACTGACCAAAGGGGTTGGAGCAGGAGATGAGAGGAAACCAGTAGGAGATGAGAGAAACATACCTCTCTCCACACTCCCTGTGGACGGACTGGGCAGCAGAGCAATAATTCTACACAACCTCTCTGAAGACTTCTACTGACACCAGGCAATCAGCTCTGGTTTTCACTCCCCTTCCCTTCCCGCTGCTTTCCTGAGATTATAGGCCCCAATAAAGTATCAGCAGGTGAGATTTTCTCTCAGGCTCTGTTTTCTAGGGAATGTGGGCTAAGGAAATCATCTGTCTTATCTTTTGTATTCTCCATCTTTGCATCTTAAAGCTCTACCTTTTGGGAGATACTTCAGCTTGATTTTTCTATCCTTCTATGGCATGTTTTCTTTCGACAATCACATTCTCAATCTCTAACTTTCTCATTTTCACGTTCTCAAATTGCTCCCTTTTCATTACACCCAGTACTGATTTTATGAATGTATTATCTTCCTGAATCTGACTATATTAGTCAGAATGCTTCTTTAAACTCTCCTCTGTTCCCTAGACAGTCTGTTTCCCTTAGGGTCAGGTTTTCTTTCGGTTTCTTCTGAGATCTTTCTGCTAAAAGTTTTTCTCAGATGCCCTGGTGACCCAGGTATGAGGACTTGGTTAGCTGGGGTGGGATTCCTCTGCTGTTGTACAAGTAAGTCTGTTTTCTGATTAGGTCTCTCCCTGGAATTAAAATTCTGACTGGGAACTCAGTATGAGATAAGGAAAAGCCTGGTAACTGGCAAGCTTCGTTTTCACGGAAGCTGCGAGGAAAAGAGTGGCATGACCTCTTCTCACATCCCCCAAAAATATCAGACTAAAGGAAGGGGTACCATTATCTAATACAAAAAGAATTAAATTTCCCCAAACATTTTGACCCAATTCTTTGGAGCCAAACAATTTTGGCTTTTTATTTGTTTTTCTTTTTTTAATGTTGGAGAAAGCGGGCAGCACAGTAGGTTCTGGCTACTTCCTTTGGGAAGGGGTTCGAAAGGCTGCAGCAACGCCAAGCAGTTGAGTTATCCCCTAGCAAGTGCACACAGAACTGCTGTTTTCTAGCCCATCTTCACTCCTGCTCGGAGCCCAGACACACTTCGCGGGTCTTGCTGGGCAGACTGGCTGCCACACCACTAGCAGCCTCCTTGTACTAATTGTCAGGCTTTACTTTCGCCTCCATTTCATCCACCAGGTGGTTCCCATTTGCTTTAACTTTTCCAGAAATTTATTTAACTCTCTTGTTTATTGGTAATATCACCCTTCACCCTTTTCTATTTGCTATTACAGGCTGATTTCTTTTGGTACTTCGGTTCCGTTATTTCAGTGGATCTGACAAGAGACAAGCAAAAGTATCTATCATCTTGACTCAAAAGTCGTGATTTTCTTTTTTCTGCAAAAGATTTCAACCATAAGTAAGCGCCAGAATTCCGGGGTCCTTTTCAATTTTGAGAAAGGACCGAGTTAATGAACTTCTATGTTTCTTTAAAATAATCCTTTAACAACACTAAGATTTATTAAAAGCAAATTGGAGAAGCTTGAAGGAAAATGTAAAGTGTTTACTACAATTCTTCGAACAGCCCTTGTACTTAATGCTTTAATACATTAGACACATTTTGATTACAGGAAGCAAAGCAAGAGAGAGAAGTATCAGAACTAAATGTGTCTATAAATTGTGGTCCAAGTGCCATCGACAAGTACACCCAGCGCTGTGTGGTAACCATGATTCTACGGCCTGACAAATACAAAAGACTTTCAAGGGTCTAATCACTCTCAGAAAACAAAACAAAACAGAAATCAAGTATTTACCAATTAGAATGCCTAACTCTTCACCTCCCTCCGTCTTCCCGAATGCAGGGGCGGCTGTGGCCAAGACCAGAAGGCAGTCTAAAGGGAGAACCCCCCCCCCCCCCCCCCCCCCCGTACCCCATTGATCTCTAACACAGGGATCAATAAGGCCCGGCCCGGACTGTGACCCTTCGGGCAGGAATGGCAATGAAATATAAACTAGTGACTGCAATATTTAATCCTTTATCACAATGAGACAAACCTAAAAAAAGAAATTGAAGTCCTACGCTGGAAGAAGTCTTCAAAAGCTATCATAAATAAGCTGTTATTACTGAACAAGAAATAACAGACTAAGGGAAGATCTTGTCTAACTTAAGAAAGGTGGCACAAGACAATTGGGAACGGAGATCTAAAACCAGCTCCTACAGCACCAAAAAGTTGTTTACAATTTAATGGCTGCTTACTCACAAAGCATTCCCGGATTTCACGCCACATTTCCTACCTTTCCATGTCAAGTCAAATGCTCAACAAACAAAAACAAAAAATATCTTCAAGCACACCTTAAAAAAAAAAATCTAAAGGCATATCTATTTCTTCTTCCCACTTACAATCTTCCACACCTAGAACTTCATGACTCTCTCGTTATCACAAAGCTTCATTCAAGAATAACTTTCCAGCAAAGAATGCCCAAGATACATGATTTTTACTTATTTTAAGGTGCTCTCTCTCAGGAATGAGGAGCACACGGATTTTATATTTTAGGCTCTATAAATTAAACATCTTTTGTTTAATTTTTTGTTCCTAGGAGGATGTTCTGAAGGTAGAAAAGAATAGCAGACGGAGACCAAGGCAGACTAGCTGCAGCTCTGCCATTACCTTGCTACGTGACCTTGGACAACTTCACTTCCTCTCTGGATCTGGATCCTGATTTGTAAAATAAAGGTCACTCTAGCTCTAAGAATCTACGATTCTGTGATTAAAGAGGCCTTACCAAAGGGGCAGCATACAGTGAAAAGGAAGAAACATTCGGTATATCACCATGTGAAACTAAGTATTTTCTTCTGTAGCAGAAACAGTCAATCAACAAGACGCCATGAAGCTGTTCATCTGGTCCCCTGCCAAAAATGGCTAAGAGCTACTCTAAGCAGCCAATCCTTGCATTTCTCCCCTAACCCTGTAGAAATGTTCTCACAAGAAATACTAAACCATTGAGCTGTAAAACCTCTGTGCTAAGATAAAATTTCAGGAAACTAAAGTTGTGTATAGAACAGTCAAATCGATCAATTCTGCACTTATCCCAGAAGAACTGAAAGCTCCAAGAAAATTAGCAGACATTTCTCAAGGTTTTGGCTATAGGTGAGTTACAGGGATTATTCTTATGTAAAGAAAAAGTTAAATAAATATGATGGCCTGTACTCTTCATACTATACTTAATGCAATGGCTAACACCCAAAAAAGGGGTAGAAATAGCACAAAGTCGGGAATAAGATAAACATGGATTCAAACCCAGGCTTTGTCATACCTCATTTTTTGTTGTTGTGATCTGTAAAGTGAGAAGGCTAGCTACCTAATGGGTTATCTGTAAGAATTCACTGAGACCATGTATACAAAATTATTCGCTTCTGGCTTAAAAAAAAAAGTGGTAGAGATAATATTCATCATTATCGTGAAGGAACAAGAAAAAAGGGCAAGAGTATACATAGTCCCCAACATAAGACCTAACAGCTGAGTTATAACCGTAAAGTTCTTGTTGTTTCCCCCCCACACACACATAAACAGTCACATCAATACAAACACAAGGGGGAAATCACCATCTTCTTTCTAAAGTAGTGTATTAAGCCAAACAAACCACATACATTCCCAGTTTCTTAAAAATGTCTCCAGATTCCTCAAGGAAGAAAAGTTTAAAGCATATACTTGGATAAACTTTTGGTCACAGCCGCTATGCTAAGAAATAATAGTCAGGCAACCATTTTAACTGAAGTTAAGAAAGCTCTAAACAGTGCCATCCACATTCTTTAATACTTTTAATGATCATCATTTTCACAGTCCAAAGTACCCCCATCTTCTACACTGTTTATGTGAACAAACAGTACTCTGATTTTTCTCCTTCCTTATTCTGATAGCATTGAAATAATAGGTTATCTATTGGAGGAAAGGGTCTTTTTTCCTTTTCCACAACACACTACAAATCATGCTGAACTACAAAAACATGGAAACCTGACTTTCCCTGTGATCTTGTCCATGTATTTTTGTTAAAGAACTATTTTTACCTTTAATATGATCAGTCCTAGGCTCCCTAAAACTATTCTCCCACTGAAGCTCATTCAATACTCAAGAATCTGGTTCTAGATGCAGATACCGTGTTTCCCCGAAAATAAGACCGAGCTGGACAATCAGCTCTAATGTGTCTTCTGGAGCAAAAATTAATATGACTCGGTATTATATCACATTATTTTATATTATACCTGGTCTTATAGTAAAATAAGACTCGGTATTATATTATATTATATTATATTATATTATATTATATTATATTATATTATATTATATATTATGCTATATTACCCGGTCTTATATTATAGTAAAATAAGACTGGGCCTTATATTAATTTTTGCTCCAAAAGACGCATTAGAGCTGATTGCCCGGCTAGGTCTTATTTTCAGGGAAACGCTATAACGTCTTACAGAACTGAACTCCCACACAAAACAATACATGCCAGGGCCTTTCCTCTCACTTTTTCCACCTCACACTTTTCAAACTATTTCTTTCTTCATTTGAACTTCTAATGGTATTTTATTGACATTATATTTATGTAATTTATCACATTCCAACATGTATTTTATTTATTTATGCATCTTATGCATTCCACTCCTTGAAATTACTGTTCAGCTGATTTTCATTCATGTATTAGGAATATATTAAATGAGATACCACTTAATTTTCATTTAAAAGTAAGTGGTCTCCCTTCCACTTCCAATCAAGATGGAGTAACAAGGACCATATTGATCTTGCCATCTCAAACAACTAAAAAATCAGAATGAAATACATGCAACCACAGCACTCAAGACACTGTATAGTAGACAACGCAGGACAGTGAGCCGAGACAGGAGACAACTCAGGTGACCTTTGTAACTGCCCCAGCCGACTGCTTGGGGCAAGTTCCCAGGCTGTGACACAGAGAGAGGGAAGCCCAGCAGAGCCTGGTGGTCTCCATGAGTTGAGACCATCAAGCTGGGAGTCTAGAGAAGCCAAGACAGCTAGAGTTCACAGGGAAGAGTAAAGCTGCCGAGGGAGAGAACACTGAACTACAGAGGGTTCCCCTCAAGTACCCAGTTAAGCAATGGACACTGCATGTACGTGAGGAACTACCTGAGGCTCAAGGAAAGACCACCTGACAGAGTTGGAGGGAATAATGTTAGGAGCTCACCCAGTGCCAGGAATAGAGCCTGTTCCCAACAATGAGTGAGAAAACCTGATAATTTAAGGAGCATCAGTTAGGGTACTAAGAAGTCTTGTGTCAACAGTAGGGGAAAATTAATCAGAGACTAAACAGAGCTTGGGTTATATCTAACAAAACCTAAAAATGAGACGTGAAAGGATCGAACTCTTTCAGCTCAAGAATACGTATAGAAAAGGTAAAATTTGGGTGGCCAGATGGCTCAGTTGGTTAGAATGCGAGCTCTGAACAACAGGGTTGCTGGTTCGATTCCCACATGGGCCAGTGAGCTGTGCCCTCCACAACTAGATTGAAGACAATGAGCTGCCACTGAGCTTCTGGAAGGGCGGCCTGATGGCTCAGTTGGTTAGAGTGTGAGCTCTCAACAACAAGGTTACCGGTTCAATTCCCACATGGGATGGTGGGCTGCGCTCCCTGCAACTAAAGATTGAAAACGGCAACTAGACTTGGAGCTGAGCTGCGCTCTCCACAACTAGATTGAAGGACGACTTGGAACTGATGGGCCCTGGAGAAACACACTGTTCCCCAATATGCCCCAATAAAATTTATATATATATAAAAAAAAGTAGCACGCAAAGAATCTAACTGTTGGTTATTTTGAGTGGAAGGAAAGGAGAAAGGGAGATGGCTGTACTTCATATACCACACTTGGTATACTCACCATAATTTGCAAACCTTAAGATTTTATTGTCACCTTTCCACAGTTGTTAGGGTCATGCTCTTCTTGACTACTTTCCTGACTTCCCAGGAGGCTAAAGCTCCTATGCCACTTACCCACATGCTATCTTCTGGGTATACACAGCCTTCCAATGGAACGTCTACAAGAGATTTATGTGTTCTCCAAATAGCTGTGTACTCCCAAATCCTTGTTTCTTCTAGCCAAATAAAGCATCCATTTCCAAAAGTACATTATATTTTAAGTATTAACTGATTTAAGTTAGCACTAGGATATGTGCGATTACTCAATTATCCTGTTTTGCATTTCAAAAAGAGGACTCTGTCAAAGCATTAACATGCATTTAAGTTGAACCTTTAAGGCAAGAAATTAATCATGTGGGAGAAAGAGGTATTCTGGCCCAAAGTAATAATACATGAAAAATAATATATAAGAAAAGTATGAAAAACAAGAAGGTATAAAATATGGCATATCTGGGGAATTGCAAACAGTTCAGATTTGGGGATAGGGTGGAGGGAGAAAAGAAGTGAGAAAATGGGAAGAATCCTTCTATTTTCTTGGGCAAGAAATGAAAGAGCAGGTCAGGGGTTTCACTCTGATCCAAGGTTTCACAGAGATCCAAGATGAACTCAGTTAAGTCAAAACTCTGTTTCTATCACCAAGCTATACGGGAAAACCTTCCCTATGCTAAAAAAATAGGAGGACCTCGTCCCTTTAAGTCAGAGGCTGGCAAACTACGGCAGCTGGTCCATCACCTGGTACAACCTGAAAGCTAAGCATGGTTTTTCCATTTTTAAATAGTTGAAAAAAAATTCAAAAGAAGAATATTTTGTGATACATGGGAATTATATGAAATTCAAATTCCAGTGTCCATAAATAAAGTTCCACTGGGACACAAACACCCCCATTCATCGATACATCATTCCACTTCTTCCATGCCAGCAGCAGAGCTGAGCATTTGTGACAGAGACAGCATGGCCTGCAAAGCCAAAAATATTTACTATCTAGCCATTAACAGAAAAAACTTGTGGATCTCTTCTCTGAGTTAAGAATTTTTCAAAATCTCACCCCCTTCACTTAAGTTCCAGTTTGTCTCTTCAAAACTTGTTACAAGAGATCTCATAATCAATTAGATAAAAGAATATAATAATATTTGTGGATATAAAAATATTCTTTTATAATTTCATAAAATTATTGATTTATATTACCATATTATCCTGTAATTCTGAATGAATTAGGGATCTCGTTATGATTTTAAGTTACAATTTTAAAAACTGTACTTCCTTTTGTTAGTAGCAGTCTAGCTATACCTATTTCCTAAACCATTAATTTGAAAAGACATGTTATTGTAATATTCTGAAACTGAATGCCTTCTGAAAAAATTCAAGAGGCATGATGAAAAGAATAAATATCCCAAAGTAAGCTAATCTAACAATATTTCTATGGTATTTGATTTATAATAAGTATTATTAAGTCAGAGTATTTTTTATGGGTTTAATTAAATTTTTTTGTTGTATTTTACTTCTATTCTCAATAATGTTTTATTGTTGCTACTGATTTAAAAGACCATTAATTCCCAATTTTGGTTTTTCAACACTTTTTGATACAATTTCAAGATCTCAAGGGAAGTGATCAAATTTACTTTTGCTGATTTTCAATATGTTATTTGTTGGTCCACCTGAAACCTTTGAAACACTATTTCTAAAAAATAAGTTTAAACATGAAATTTGTGTTAGGTAACCTTTGAGTGGTCTGGGCAAAACTCAGAGGTTGAAAGACAGGTAGATTCTTGCCAACCAGCTGACAGCAGACTTTATAATGAAGTATTCTGCTTAAGAGTTGAGGGCAATAGCCCCTTATTTTTCAAGTTATAAATTGCTGACAACACTACATGATCAATAAGCTTTGAAAACCGAGTAAAGTCAAACATGTTGTCAAAAAACCCATACTTATAACATAGATATATTTAATAATACTCATAACGGATATTTTACTTAATTAGATATAAATGACAATTCATATGAATTGACCTTATTAGTCCAGGACAGTAAGACTCTGGAAACCACATGTTTTCATATCTACGAGGAATAATTCAAGGAAGTAGATAAGATGAGCCAAGAGAACAGAAGATTAAAGGGAACACTTAGCCATTATCTTCAAATATTTGGTTTTTATGAAGACGATTAAACTATTGTGTGATTCCGGATGACAGAACTAGGGAGAGTGAGAAGACAATAATGAAAACAGATTTTTAGATCACCATATGGAAAACGTTTCTACTTTTTAATGGCCAACAATAGAACTATTTATCTTATGAGGCTGGTAGCATAATGGAAGAGTGTACAAGTTTAGAATTAAATTGATCTCAAGTTTGAAATGTATCTGTCTGTATCCAGAGCCATCAGGTTGCTTGACCTCTCAAATCCCAGTCTAACGTATGAGAAAAAAATAGGAAAAACACCATCAACCTTAAAAGGTGACTGATAAGTGATATATGAGACAAACATAATTGTTAAGTATGTAAATGGGATTTTTATGTAAAATTGGTGCAAAGCAGGTATGCAAAATAAAAAGTTATTACAATAACAGTCATTATTCATGGTGGTCAAGAAGAGGGAAGCTGGAGCCAAACTCCTCAGGTTTAAATGCAGGGGTTGCAACCTTGGGCAAAAGTAACCTCTCTCTACTCCTGTTTCCTAATTTCTACTGTATGGACATTAAATAGTACTTATAAGGTTGCTGAAGGAATAAATGACTTTATATTAGGCATTGGCAATAGTGCCTATTGCATAATATGTACTCTGCAATTACCTATTATTATGATTATGTGATAGTACAATACTGAATTAATTTTATTCAATAGCGAATTCCTTTATTTCAAGTATTCCATCAAAGGGTTGTGTAAGTCAGAGATGAGGATTCCAGAAGTGAATCAGAGTCTCAGCTAAATCAATGTATTCACACATTCAACAAATATTTACTGAATATGCATGTAATACCTACAAGAGGCATTGAGTACAGCAATAAAGCGTACAGATTCCCAAGCCAGTGTGTGGATATGAACCCTCACATCTCTGAGTATAATAGCTATATATACTTGGGCAAGTTACCTAACCAATACATGCCTTAGTTTCCTCTTTTGCACTATAGGATAACTGTAGAGTTGAGAGGACTCAATGAGTGAATGTAGGTAAAGTACTTAGAACAGTACCTGATAACCATATATAAGAATTAGCTAGTTAGCTACTATTCTGACTGCATTCCAGACACAATTCTAGACACCAGGAATATAACCGACTGCTGAAAAGGTCCCTCACCTCACAAGTGTTATATTCTTTGGTGGAGAAGGGGCACAGATAACAAACAAACATGTAACAAGTTATATACGCACTAAAATCAGTGATAAGTGAAGAAAAAGCACGGTCGGGGCTAGGGAATGACTGGAGAGTTCCGATGAGATAGGAAGGTCAAAGGAGAGCTCCCCTTTGAGAAACCATGTGGGTGTCTGAAGGAAGAGCATTGTGGGCTGAGAAACAGAAGGAAAGGCCCTGAGCAGGAGGATGCACGCGTGTTAAGGGAACAGCAAAGAGACCAGTGTCACTGGAGCAAAACATGGGAAGAGAAGGGCAGCAGGAGGGCAGGCTGCACAGCCAGCCAGGTTCCTGATCATGTGAGCAGGGCCCGAGAGCCTGGAGTAAAGGACAAGGGATTTTATTCTGAGCCTGAAGGGAAACAATTATTATAGAAGGGGCGACAAACCCAGACCTCCATTTTCAATGATTCACTCTCGCAGTGACCTCTAATGAATTATTCGACGCCAAGGTTTCCTGAATTTCATCACTTATAGTAAGTAAGAGAGGAACAGTCAAGCATCTGGGAAATGGAAATAATGTAGTGGTGGCAGACCGCAGCTCTCTGCATGCGTAGGGGAGGCTGAGCATGGAGCCCAAGAGCAGAGTCACTACGTTCAAAACAACAAAGCATTCATTGGCTGCAGGGGAGCATCCGTTTGTTGTTAGATTTCACATGTGAAGTGCTGTGAGGAAATATTCAAGAAAGATTTGACAGTCATTTTGGAATGTTGGGGCAAAAAAACAAAGAGCGAGGAATTATGACTCCAGAAGGCAATGCTGGAGATACAAAACAAAGTCAGATTCCAGAGAGGAAGAGTCCGCGAGAGGGAGCGGCTGGTGGGCAGCGGGGGCTGTGTCATCACTGTGGTTCCTGCTGAAGACCTGTCTGAATCATTATCACACACAGAGGTCCAAGAAACAACCCCAGGTAAGGAGCTCCGTGAACACAAGTTAAAATGTGAGCACTCCGTCAGCCAAAAGTCAAAAGAGAGGTTAAATTGTTTCCACATGGCAATCTGTATAGATACGAGTTCTAAAATTTTCAGGTTAGAACAGAAAACGGGAGACGCAAAACCAGGACTTCCGGCTCTGCCCCAGCACCCGGGAGGGGTGAGGCGTGTCACTCACCTTTCAACATGGAGACATCCTTTGTAGCATTACAAACTTGAACAGCAGCTGGTCAAACCCTAAGCTTACCTAGTCTCAATTACAAAACTAAGGAAAAAGATAAAGGAAAAAATCAAGAAAGGGAAGGGGGCAGAAAAGGGTGTGTGCTTGGGGTGGGGAGGGTGAATGGGAAGAAAAACCATTTAATGAGTCAAAATTGCTCAGCTCTAATCGCATTTATGGAATTCTGGGTATCTTTTCAGGAAAGCTAAGTGATTTTTAGAATAGCAGTATTTTTCAAGAGTCAGTCTTGGTCTTGGCAAGGAAATGGTTATAACTGAAGATATGGAGCAGTGCAGAAGAGTTCAGAAAGAAACCAAATCTCTGGAAAAAGTGAGGCTTTTTTTGGTTCATTGTAAAGGAACATAAATTAGTCTCCAACCCACAATCTCCGCCTACCCCCCCAACTTCCCAGAGTCCTGCGCAGCCCACAGAAAAGTGGAAAGTGTGCCAAAACAAACAGTGTGGGCCGAAGCTCTGTGGATGAGGGTGGGTTGAGGTTCGGGTGGAACTGGCAGGCAACCGAATGGAATCACTTTAAAGCAATGCCACAAAATGGAGACTAAATAATCACTGAGGACTCGCAACATTCACAGAAAATGGGATATGCATAGCAAAACCGTAGAATAGAATCCCTACTCCAAACTCATTTCAAGAAAACAAAAACAGAAAGGATAGGAAAAAAATGAAACAAAGCGAAACATACCTGCTCTCTTATCTGTCTTTAATTAAAGCATAAAATACCCTCCCTCTTCTCTTCTCCCAACCACCCTGGAACAGAGGAGGGAACTGGCAGCAGCTCAGGTGAAAGACTTCAGCCTTCCAGCTACAAAGAGGGGAGATAGCAGACAATGGAACTGGTGATTCATTACAAAAGAATACACTCCAGAGCGGCCTGCTGCCACATGGGCTCACTGCACTATTTAAAGGAACAGCAACCCCCTTTCCAACCTCCCTTATTCTTAACACCTTCCCTCCTCTTGGTCCTGATGGAAAACAGATTTGGAAGAAAATGCCAGCAAAGCACTGAGCTGTCCAAGAAAGGGAGGGCTTTGTGTTCCCCAGAAACTGGCAGTCTTACACTATAGTGGAGAACCACATTTTCTTTCACATCCATACTGTAAAATCGTATCCTCTCTGCCTCGTATACTTTCCCTTTCAACAATAAATAGTATAACTGAATCTGAGTTTGGCTAAACATTTTTTAAATTAATTGGAGCTGTAGTCATCTGCAAATTTGTTTTTCTATTTCACACATTATGAGAGTGATTTTTCCTCTTTTCTGTCCTTTTATTCCACATTGTTATTTTCACAGATGTGAGAAGATGCAATAATTTGATTCACATGTTCAGATATGAGAGTATCTCAGTGAAATACTCCTACAAAATATACACGAGCAAAAGACAGACATAAAGTTATAAAAAAAAATAAGATCACATGGGCATGTCCATAATAGAATTTTGTGATTAAATTATGATTTGTTCTTTTTTTTTGAATAAGGCAAAGCACTGATTACTTATTGTAAATCAGAGCAGTTTGCTTAACAGGCCTTATAATACTAGAGCATATATAATAATTAAGTGGACACACTCTCCAACTACTGATACAGATCTAATATTGTATGATGAAAAAGTCCACTGAAAGCCATTCTTCTACCAAATGAGCGATGTAAATTAAGGCACATAGAAATGTTAAGATCCAAGATGCAGAGAACCTAGGTGACAAATGGTGAAAACATACCTAAATACTTTTCTGAATATACTAGTCAAGACACTATATATAATAATAAACCACTTAACTTTGATAAACCCTAAACAGTGTAGGCATTTTATATTCAGAAAGCTTATGTGACAGATCATTATCATATATTGGGATTAGCTGTCTGGCTCAACAAACAAACAAAAAAACCCCAAAAAACAAAAAAACACCCCTTCCCCTCAAAAAAAACCCCCATAGGACAAGTAAAGGTTTGGCCCACCTGGTTTTACCAACAATGATATATGTTGTATTAACATAGAAAGTGTAAACAACAAATATGCTGGAATACTGAAAATTCACAGATTTGATATTCTGTACTTCCCAGCTGCATAAATTCAGGATGGGCAAAATCAAGTTACTTGTTTCCTTCAGCATTCAGCATATCCTGAGAAAACGGTATGACTTTAATTTACCTATTAGACTTCTTCGCTACCAAGAAATCCCCTTTTCCCATTTCTATTTATCTCTTTCGCTTCATTCCTAAAACTATAGTCTCCTTAAATACCAATTATTAAGACAATATTAAGTGCACATATTTGCATGTATGTTCTAACTTGCGCTTACACATGCTTAACTAGCTCCTCTGGAAAGTAAGGGGACATGTTCCAAGAGGCCATGATAAACCTGATTATAAAAAGTCCTAGTTTAGATAACTTTTTCACTGATTTAAAAATTCATACAGTGAAAAGTCAAGTCAGTGATAAGCCTTCAGTAATAGCTGAGAAAGAAGAGAGCTAATACCCTCTAATATTGCCAGTTAATGAAAATTGAATGAGGGCTCCAAGGTTAAGAAGTATCATCTCCCAAACAACAAAGAGAATAAAGAAATAGGTTTTCTCTCTTAGGGAAATTTTTAAAAAGTAAAGCAATATTTCAAAAGAGTTAATTAGGCTGACAATGAAGGGATAAGAAGTGGAAAAGAAAATATTTCAAGGGTGTCTCCACTTTCCAAAAGAGGGAGGGGTTACTTGATAATCTCCAAACTCAGGTCTGGTGAAGAATTACTCTGGAAAGAGATATTTTTTGAAAGCTCCCTTTTCTCTAAGTCACGCTGGGAAAATTTCCCTAACGCTTTCCCTCCTTCCAAATAACACTGCGGGGCATTATATAACATTTAACGGAACCGGGTTCCAGCTCCTAAACCGATGCCTCCATCCGGATGGCTAGCTGACTCTCTCGCCCTCCGGTGGTGACTTGAAGAGGCAAAGACAAGAGAGAATACAAAAAAAGGGCAAGCTCCTTAAAAGGAAAGCACTGTCCAGTGATGAAATTTCCCTACAGAGGATAAAAGCCTGGAGTGAAAATGATCCTAAATCTGAGACTAAACGACATGAGTGTTCTACAATGCAAATGATTTCTCATTGATCAATCACAGCCTCGCCATTCCTTCTCACCCTATATATAAAGCGAAAAGGGTAAAGGAACACACACAAGGGTGCCAATAAGAAAAAAAGCACTGCCAGGGGAAATCATGGCAGAGCATTCATTCACCTTTCCATTTGCCAGGGATGACTTGCTAAAATGCAGATGAGACATTGCCTGGCGTAACCAAAGACAGCCAGAGAGATGGGGAGGGAGAGAGACCTTCCATTCCCCACTCCCTCTCCTTCAAATGCCTTTTAATGCCCCTGTGATTGTCATCTATACATTCAGATCTGTTCTCCTGTCAGGGAGGGCTCTCTACCTGCCTCTGCTACACCTGAATGCGCCTAAGGTTCCCATTCAGAACATTCTTTGCCAGTAACAAAGCCATGAAAATGAAACATATTTTCCTAGTCTTCATTTTTAATAAGCCATTTAGAACGAAGGCAGCAAAACTGCAAGTCTATAGCCAATACTGAGAAACCGAAGTGAATCAGGAATCAGATTTCCCTGTAACACATTCTTCTGCAATTCTTAAAAGGAAGCCAACCTCTCTCCCCTCTTTCTGGCAGTCTACAAGAATCTCTTCCTACCTCTGCAGTCTCTCTCTCTCTCCCTCCCTCTTCTCAGAACCAAGACAAAGAGGTAGACAAATCCCCACAGGGTCTTTCCTGAGCTACAGCTGCAAAGTACAGGAAACAGGAATCGGCTATGGAGCTGGGGGGGGGGGGGAGGAGAAAAAAGGGTACGGATACACCTCTCTCCCTCTCTAACTCACAGCACACACACAGACTTTTCAGCTGATAACAATAAATTTGGCCTTTTCTAAGAAGACAGTAATAATTAAAACTCTGCTTACTCTATCCCACCGCCATTATCTTTATTTAGATCCCCAAACGGGAAAAGCAACACACCGAGGAAACGCAAATCTTACCTGAGTTACCATTTTCTTTTTCTCCATAAACCAAACGAACAGATGATGAACACCCCCGAGCAGTCGAGCTGGGGCACCCCCTCCACGGCCTTTTTCCCCCCCCCTCCCCCCCCAAGCCAGCTATGTAAGGGTGGGCAATTGGTCTCCCTTTATCCCGTCTTCCTTCCTTTTTCTTTCTAGTGTTTCTTCCTTTCTTTTCTCTTCCTCTCTGGCAGTCTCTCCCCCTCCTTCTTTCTCCAGCTCCCTCCCATATCTCAGGCAGATGGCTGAAGGAAGCCCCACCCCTGAATGCCTAAGGTAATTAATCAGAGTAGAGCCCCACCTCTTCCTCCTCCCAGCCCCTCCCAGCAGGCTGACATCTCCCAACTCCAGAAACAGGCCTGCTGGAGAATGGCAGTGTGGTGTGTGTGTGCTTTGCGCACGCGTGTATGTGAGTGAGTGTGTGTGTGTGTGTGTGTGTAGGGAGGAGGGAAGGAGGGAGCGCAAGAGGGCGGGGCAGGCGCCATGTGCAGGCATATTTTTAAGGAGTGAGTATCTGCGATGGTGGTATTAATTATATAGCACTGGAAGCATTTGGAGAAGCTTACCATACTTAATACAGATTTAAAATATTCTACCCATGAATATCTGATAAGTAAGAAATGAAAAAAAATATTTTTTAAAAAATATTTCCACTGATGTACAGTTTATAGATGTAGTGGATTTAATGAAAATTGTGAAAAGCTGTCGAATGACCATTGACTGGAAAGGTTTTCAAGGAATGGGGACATGCAAGAATCGGCTTGTCCTAAAGCAGTCTAATGAGTGCAAAGGACTAAACGAGAGGAGGAAGGTAATTAAAGCACTTATTTTTTCTACTGTAAAAAAACGTGGGGATTCTGAAAAAGGTGTCTACAAACATGACTGTTTAAGAAACTTAAGGTAGATACAAAGGTGGATACAAATTTGACTGCTTAAGGCTTCGCGCTTGATTAAAAATTCTGGTTAACTGAGACTTCACCCTTTGTGTTCCCCAGCCTTCTGTATTTCTGCCTCCTTTGAAAAAAATAAACCTTTTCTTATATATACACTGGACATCTGTGTCATTATTATAAATAATAGTTACTATATATATACACATATATACATACAGATATACATATACATACATACACACACACACACACACACACACACACACATATATATATATATATATGGTTTGGGAGAATGTTTAGTGAACATAAGAGTTTCATTAAAGTTCTTTTATTAAAAGGACATAATGGAAGAAAACATGAAAGACGTGATTTAGTCCGAAAGTCCTCGTCTAAGCCCTAACTGGGCCCTTTACAAGTAAGTAATCTTGGAAAAGTCCTAACCTCTGAATATAAATTTTACAATCTCCCTACTTTGTATTATTAAATATTTAAAAAGAACAATGTGTAAATGTTTGATGAGTTTATGATGTTTATCATATCTCATAAAGAATATCTAAATTTTTAGTATTCTAATAAGATCCTAAAGGATTTTGTTATGTATTTCAGTTATGCTGTATTTATTATGTTTATAATCTCTTACAGATAACCCAAAAGAGATTAATTCCCAAATTTTAAGCTTCCTGTTTTTAAAATAAACACAAATCAAAATTAAAAATCACAAATCACATTGAGCATACATAGTTTTTTGCTATCTCTATAAAAATTGTTTGGCAAAATGTATTACCAGGCTTTTAAAAATCTAGTGTAAAATAATGTTGGTTGGCACATTACCGATACAATATCATCATGCTCCCACCCAAATTAATAATCATTTTGACAATTCTGAACAGAATACAGGAACTACCAAACAATCTGTAGAACCTGGAGAAAGTGGCACAATCACAGCTATTTACTAAGTATGTACAATAAGTCAGACGATATTTGTGGCATTTTACAGATATCTGTACACCTTTTCTATAATCCATAATATATATATAAAAAACATGTACCAAAGAATGGGATCTTTAAATAAAAGAAAAAAATTATAAGAAAAGAGATAGCTCGGTACTAGGCTTGTTCTTATTTACATTTTTAGAAATGATCAGGAAGATAGCATATACTGCTGTCTCTGAATTTGCAACTGAAAATCCAATCAGAAGGAGATAAAATGCAGTCAAGTTTTTAAAAGACAAAGTGAGTAAACAGAAAAGAGGTAGGTGAGTTTCACTGGAAGCAGGGGTGACCCAGTGTACTTTTGGAAAAATCTCAATCATATTTATGGGAAAATGTTTTACATTTTAAGTTCTAATATAAGAAATAAACCCGAGACTTAATCCTTGTATACCATTCTTTGAATCCATGGTCCACTACAGTAAAAGGGGCAAAAACCCTGGAGTTCCAAGATGACAGACTCTGCCCCCCAACCCCCCAAATACCCTTATGACAGCAGCAGCTATCTTGAAGCTTGTGTGTGATGGCAGCCTCCACACATATAAAATGACAACAAGGCCCCAAGAAGAGTTTTTTTTGGTTTTGTTTTGTTTTTGTTTTTTTAATAAAAAGGCAACAGAGAGATCCCCACATACAGTAAGACTAGACCAGGACTCGCATAAAGGTTTCCTTAGGCCTGGTATTCACGCCTCTTTTCTACATTTAGGACCAACATTTTCTACTGCAAATAATAAGCTTATAAAAGTCTCATTACCATAGTGATGATGAGCTCAAGTAAAATAAATACTAAAATGATTCCTATAAACTCACTGAGTAACAGGATCATAGTGAGCAGTGGACACACTCAAGGCTATTTTGAAGTGTGTCCCAGACTTTAAAAGCTGGCGTTATAGAGGACAACTTGCTCCCTGGTGCCCAAGAGAGAGAGGAGCCTGGACTGAGCGGCCTGGATCTGACTCAGCTGAACAACGGGCGTCCCCGGTAGCTTGATGTACCCGGTCGTGCAGCGAGGAGAAACTCACTTCAGGGCATTTTCTGGTGGGAGGTGTGGGTCAGGGAGGCGGACAGGCAAATACACAATAAGAATGTCAGCTAAGGAAGGAGACGACACCCACCTTCATGGATCAATCCCGAGCTTCCAGCACAGTGCCTGGTGTATGGTAGGTACTCAATAAATTATTTGTTAAACAAATGAAGGAACTTCTCCTAGTTGTCTCAGTTTCTTCATTGCTTCCTCAGTGTTTCATGCAATCCCCAGATTCCTTTCCCCTGACACCACTCAATGGAAATTTATCCTACCGAAGTCACCAAAGACCTCCCATGGCCAAATGCAGTGGACATTTTCTATCTTCTTTGATTTATCTGGCATTTGGCATTCCCTCTAGGAAAGCCTCATTCTCAGCTTCAAACGATACCAGTCTTTCCTGATTTTCCCCTTTCGGTGTTCACTCGCTTTCCCCATCTTACTTTTCTCCCTCTGTCCACCCTTTAAATGTTGGTATTGCTTGAGGTGCCATCCTCCGACCTCTTTTGACTGCATACCACAGATTCTTAACCCCAGGTGTAGAGCTCCTCACACAGGCACCCCGGTGGAAATTTGTTTTCTTATGTGCATTCCTGTGCAAAGGGGGTCCACAGGATTCATCAGGTTCTCAAAAGGGTACAAACCTCAAAAAAATTCAACATTGCTGAACACGCTTGTTCTAGGTGATGTGACTCACCCCATCGCTTATGTACCACCCATTTACCCTAAGGATGCCCACATGGCTAGGTCTGGTCCAGACACCTCTCCTGAATGTCAGATCAACTGCCAGATGATGGTCAACTCCATTTAGATATCCTACAAATTTCTCTAATTTAAAAGTCCAAAACTAAATTCTCAAAACTGAATCATTAAGTCATTTAACAAATGCCAGAGTGCCTACTACATGCCAGGCATTGTTCTAGGCACTGGGGAAAACCAGCAATGAACAAAGGCTTGGATTCTAGTACTCATTCTACCATGTCTGTTTTCTTGGTGAATGGTTCCATTTCATGACCAGTAAAGAGCTACATTTCTTGAGAATTTACTTTGTGGTGGCTTCCTGTGAAGCAACTATTTGTATATTAGCTCACTTCATCCTCTTGAAGAGCTATTTTAATCTCCTTTTTAGAGATGAGGGAATTGTCTCTCTGCCGCCAGTAGACCACTCTTCCCATCCAAACTTCTCGCTACTGCCAGAGTGATCTTCCTAAATGCAAATCTCATCATGCTACTTTCCTGATTAGAATCCTCAACTATTCCCCAGAGTCTAAAAGGGGGGGAGATCCTAACTCAGGTAGGCATCTCATGATCTGGCTTCTGGCTCCGGCGCTCCTGTCAGTCACTGCTCCCGCCCCACCCCGCTCTTCTCTGCCCCTACCCCACCACACTGAACAACAGGCAGTTAGCGCCTCAACAACACCGAGTTTCTGTTCTTTTCTGTTTTCTGTTCTTCCGCTTCTATCTGGTTAGTTCATCCTTCAAGGCTCCCTTCAGGGATCCACTGCTTCAGAAGCCTTTCCTGACCCTACCTGCTCCCACATCTGGGGAAAGTACCCCTTATCCGATCTGTGCCTCAGCGCCTAACCCATGGTTCAGAATTGTTGGGGTTATTGTTTCTGTGTAACTATGACTAGACTGAGCAATCTGAGGGGAGGAATTGTGTGTTTCTTACGTCTCCAGTCCCTAACCCAGGGCCCGAATACGTATTAGGTAAATAAATGTTTGTTGAAACCAAACAATAACGCCTTGACTTCTATCAGTAGCCATTTATTTATCCATCTATGGGTACCTAAGAATAAAGAGTACTTATGTGGTTATCAAAATATTATCAAAGCATTCTTTTCTTTCAAAACAGTAGTTGGAAATAGCTTCAAAATTATAAATTCACTTCAGTACCTTAGAAATGTGAAGCTCTGAGGAAGACGTATAAAAAGGGAGAGTGGGAGAAAGGCCTTATTTTCGATTTTATTATAAGAATTCAGGTTCTAGACAAAATAATACTCATTGATTTAAAAAAGTCACAGCTTTCGGTGCTCTGGCTCTTCACAATTTTACAGAGATGTGACTCAACTTCTCTACCTTCCACCCACACAGCAGCTGTGCTATAAAAGCAGAGCCAAGAGTCCCTGACTAGAAGGCAGGTTTTTCTCATCCTTTCCCTGCTGCCTCTGACACCCAAGTGAAAAGCAACTTTAAAAGGATGGTATTTCCTGCAGTAATAAAAACGTGTTGGTATAAAAGCTTTTCACAGCATGCCCTCACACAATAACCCCAACTAAGTGTAAATAGCAATTTACACCTAATAGATATTAAATACCTTCTCAGAAGCACCTCTAACACAATGCCACTTTAATATCCTTTGACCTCCACATTCCCTTTAACATAAATGAAGCCAAATTATAGCTAACTATTAATTTCCTAGCTTCTTTTCTCTAGTTTAGGCAGGGTTCACTTATATAGAACCCATTCTGGAAAATAAGCTGAGAGCAGAATTTGAAATCAACTGCTCTAGACCTTATATGCTTCTAAAAACCAAATAACCCTCATATTTATTTCTTGTCCTCCAAATTCAAGCCTTTAGAACAAGACCACAGATAACATAGCACTAAGACACCAGTGAGAACAGAGAAGTTAGAAAATATCACTTCATCAATTATTATCTGGATTTGGGTAACATATGCATATCTTTAAAATATCCCAAACTCTAGATAACTACTCATATAATACGATTGAAATCAGATATGTACACAGTCTCTGTATTCTGTGAGAGACGAAGGAAAAAGGTTCTTAGACAACTATTAAAAAGGAATGGGATGTAAATAAATTTATCACTAACCAGATTATTAAGGAAATAACACCGCCTAACCAGTGAAAATTGAAGCGTGCTGTTTCTCTGATGTTAAAATATGCTGTGTCTATTACTAAATTACTGGGGATTCTGTCTTTTTCACCACTAAATCCCTGTGCCTGGCACACAGGTACTCAAAAAACACTCTCAAATGAGAAATTAAAGACTATCTCCTTCTCCATCAAGGCCATCTGCCCACAGAGAAGTAGAGAGCTAGGGACTAACTCACCCTCGGGCATTCTGCAGAGGCTGTCCTAGGAACTTTCTTCTCTCTATCTTTCAGGTGCCTAACATCCTTAAGCGGTACATGGCTGTCCCAAACCCTCAAGTCAGGACACTCAGATACGGGTACATTCCCAATAATGCAAGACCCTGCTTCTTCTTCTTCCAACTGCCCCACTTATCTCAACATGCTCATCAGTGCCAATGTGTTCAGTGGGTGATAGGTGAAGTAAAATGGCCTCAGGAAAAACTGGGAATAGACGAACCCCTAACTGACAACAAGTTACATTTCCCCCCAATTTGCTTTATTGTGGTAAAATACAAATAACATAATTTACCATCTTAGCCATTTTCAAGTACACAGTTCAGTGGTTATTAAATATGGAACTCTGTACCCATGAAACAAGAACGCCCCATTCTTCTTGTCCCCAGAGCCCTTGGAAACCACCATTCTCCTTTCTGTCTCTGATTCTGACTATTCTAGGGACCGCATATAAATGGAACCATCCAGTATTTCTTTTTTGTGGCTGGCTTACGCCACGTAGCATAATATCCTCACGGTTCTTCCGTGCTGCAGCTTACTTAGAATTTCCTTCCTTTTTAAGTCTGAGTAATATTCCATTGTGTGTATATACCATATGGACACTTTGGTCTATACCATACCCCACTGATGGACACTGGGGTTGCTGTACCTACCTTTTGGCTATTGTGAATAGTGCGGCTATGAACATGGCTGTGCAAATATCTCTTCAAGACCCTGCTTTCAATTCTTCTGGGTACATACCCAGAAGTAGAACTGCTGGGTCATATGATAATTCTATTTTTAATTTTATGAGAAACCATCATCCTGTTTTGTACAGCAGCTGTACCATTTTACATTCCCATCAACAGGGCAAAAGGGTTCTAATTTCTTTACGTCCTCACTAACGCTTATTTTCTGTGTGTGTTTTTTACAGTAGCCATCCTAACAAGTTATATTTTAACCATTCGGTCAGAGGCTGTACATTTTTAATACAAAAAGAATAATTTCAGGAACAGTTTACTCAAATAGATTTTTTTCTGGGCAGGGAGACTATACTCATTGTCTTCTAAATTATATACAGCAAGCTCCTATCTACTTACTCTGCCTGTATTTTAAACTGATTTGGCCCAGATTTGGTTTTGCAGAAATTATAACTAATAAAATAACCAATTTCAATTGCACAACTCTTAAGACAGGCATGATTTTACTAACAATAAGAGCAACGAAAGGTCAAGTACCTAAAATATTTTATTGCCTTATGTTGAAGAGACTCACTTTGTTTCATTATCTCAACACTAGCAATTCTAGAAATACAGCTGACCCTTGAACAACGCGGGGGTTAGGGGCATGTGCCATGCCCACCCCACAAATCCGTGTGTAACTTTCGACTCTACAGTGTGCCCTTCACATCAGAGGATTCAACCCAGGGCGCATAGTAAACAGTATTTTGATCTGCAGGTGGGAAATCCACAATTGGAAATGCGGAAATACTGCTTTCCATCTGGGGTCGGTTAAACCCATAACTACGAAACCCACAGATAGATACAAAGGGCCGATTGTATTAACTGAAAAAAATTTGTGTATAAGTAAACCTGCACCTTTCAAACTCATGTTGTTCATGGGTCAACTGTACTTAAAATAGGTGCAAAACATTTAATTAAAAAAAATACTATTCAATCATGTCCTCAATAATTTCCAATTGCACTGGTACAGAACCACAAGTATTATGCAAAGAGGAGCTTTGACTTATCTAAGTATAAGAAAATAACAAAAGCTAAAAAGAAAATTTTATAATATCAGTTAAGAGTTTGCGTAGCAAATAACAATCTGTTACCCACTTATAAATGCATTGAAAGAAAACTGTTACCTTAACAGAACTAAGAAATAAGATTATAAAATAGTTTTGGATCTTTCAACTTGAAATTGTTTTTTCAATCCCATTAATTTCCCTGATACTCTTAAAATTTAAGAGAGTATCCTCTTAAATTTTAACATCCCATTACTTGCATTTCTAAGTTACCTTAATTTCAGATAGAATCAACCTACTAAATGGAGCAAAGCCAAGGAAGTGTTGTTTTAAATCCTGAACACTACATTTACCAGTACTAAATGTTAATGACCAAAAAGATCTGGGGTGGCAAATTCATTTTATTATAAATTAATAAAATATTACTGCAAAAGACCTTATCAAAAACGCCATAATTCCTAAACAGGAACTCTTCAATCCACCCCACAACTTTTGTTTTTTGGGGGGAGTGGCCAATTTTCAAAAAACTCATTTATATATAATTTATTTTTTCATGTATTTCCAATATTTCCATTTTCTTTGGAAACACCTATTTTTTTCAGTGTTTTTCCTCAGGCAGTTTTACCTGTACAAGTTCCTTACTTTGCTAGTTGGGTCTCAGAAATTTGTTCACAGATGTTTCTCTTCGAAAGCACATCAATATTCACTTTAGAACTAGAGAGTAGAAGCTTGGCTTCTACTCTAGTCTCATGACACTCCCAGCCTTAAGCTGCCCTATTATTTTATGCCAGTGGAGAAATGGTCCATAGATATATGAGATCCACAAACATATCAAAACCTCATTGTGGTAAATATAATATAGTCTTAATTTGAATAGCTCAAAAAAATTGAAACTGTTATACAGTTAATATAAAACATATAGTATATAGACGACTGGGTTAGAATCTAGTTAAAGAAATATAACCACATCCCTCCCATATGACTTCAATACCGATAGCTTAAGACTTGAATGAGAGCTGTTTACTCTGGAGAGCTTCCCCAGCAGGTCCAATTAAAAATAGCCTGGTTTAGCCTTTAGGCCCAAAATACCTAAGAAGATGTACTGGTTAGTCACTTCCTTTAACCCTCTGCATTTCTATCCAACCTAAAACTTAGGTGCTAATTATTACAGAAATGGCCAAAGAAAAAAATAATTAAATACCATGAAAACACCAGTAAACTAAAACAAACTGAGAACCCAAGTAATATCTATAATTCAGAATTAATTGTGTTAACTGGAAAGTGTTTTTATGTTCCTATTCTAGGCTTTCAGCACCATTAATATTTCCAAGAATCCATGACAAATAAAAGATCGCCTACTCCAAACCCTTCATGTCATAGACAAGGAAAGTGAAGTCAAGGAAAAAGTAGCTACGTGAGCACGAACACGGCTAAACTACAGCTTGAACCAGAACTCAGGACTCGTAACGTCACCGTCATTCATGCTACTGCTATTAATTTAAAGGCCAACAGATACGCAGGAATATGCTCGATAATGGCCTAAAATTTTGTGATTCTAGATTTCAGCAAGTTAATAACTAAGATGTCACTAATCCCATCACAAAATAGTCTAAAATAAAATGTTAAACGTGGAGCGTGTCCTCTACTGTATATTATCTTTCTGAAAAATACAGCGACGACATTTGGCAACTGCCATCTGTGCTTCTCATCTATTCAAAACGAAGCCTAAAGTTTACTATATTATGGTGGCTTTATGTTATTTATAATGTCAAGCCCACTCTGTTTAAAACACACACACACACACACACATACACACACGGGCTTCTCTCTGAAGTGTCAGAACTTCTGGAGTTGAAAGCAACCACCCCTGCCCAGCCTTCAATATGACATAAAACTCAAACCTCCTGTTACAGCAAATCAGCAAAAAACTTTGGGACGTCTACGCCCTGAATGGTACCAGGTCAAAAGACAGAAAGTTTAGAAGCCTTTCATCCCACCATAAAACTTTCACATCAAACAAACAGTATCTAGAAAACAAGTTATAACCCTGAGCTTACCTGGACAACAGGATATTGATAATCCATACAATACACACCATACATAGCAAAGGGGAAAAAAATCTTCAGGTAAAGACAGTACAAAAAGTGTCTAAGCTCTTGTCTTGTTTGATCTGGCTGTCCTGTCCCAAAGGGCTAGGTAGCACCAGAAGACACTTAGCTGACTTGCAGTCTACGTAGAGACGTATGCTGGCTCAGATGGCGAAGCTGGACCTTGGTTCAGCCCGGGCTGCAACCCCAATAAAATTCAACACTACACAGAAGAAATGTTCAGGAAAAAATAAAAAGCTTCAACTGAGTTACGAGTTATACACCGAAAACGACACTAGAGATTTGCTGTTACTGTTGGTTTTCCTGACAACTCCACCAGAAACTCAAGAGGCAGAGAATGACAGCCAGGAAAAGGAACACGGGCTCCTTAAAGCGGCACGCAAAAACGGTAGGAAGCATGAGGTATCCAGGAGCCAAAATGATATATACGTTCCAGGATTTAAATGCGTCAGAGGGAACACTCCCAATCCAGGACATGGAAAGGCAGATGGGACTGGTATTATTTCTCTATTCCTTCTTGGGCAGGAGCGTGCGCACGCGCGTACACACACACACACACACACACACACACACACACACACACTCCCTTCTCAATGTCTCCGGCAGAGACAGGTGCTAGGATTAACTGTGTAAAACCCTTCTGCTGTGGAAAGGAATGGGAGAAAAAAGAAGTCACACTGCTCTGCTACACGCAGAAAAGGGATCCCCTTTCATGATACTGTATGTTTGTGTATCACTTAACACCTCCTGCACTCTGCTTTAACAGAGGCCAGGACAGCTGACAGGCTCAGCACTAAAAATGAGGAAGGTGGCCCCAACTCGGAGGCAACATGAGTCCACTGGAGACCTTCAGATATGCAAGATACTCTCTCAGCTGTTCCAATCAAACATGAAAGGATTAACTCCGGCTGCCTACAAAAAGGTGGGGGTGGAAAGGTCTTGTCAGAAAAGCCAGTTGCTTTTCTCGTTTTAGGAAGCTGCTATGCCCGCCCTACCATTATATACAAACACACATGTGCGCACATATTTCTATAACAGATATTAAAAACGCTAACAAATATGGACAGGTGTTAAGTCAGCCTGACAAAGCACGGCAGGTTAAAGAGTTGGATTTCAGAGCCTCAACGGCCCATCTGAAAACCAGGGAACTGCTAAGCAGTTCTTAGAAAACAGGACACAGAGGGAGAAGAAAGAGAAAATAAATGCTTAGTAAGAGACACACCATTTATAACTATTGCTCCTAAGAAATCCCCTACTTGGGGCAAACATTCAAAAGTTCAAAATGATGAACAATTCTAAATTAGTTTTGGGGGCTACGCTCTCCCTAATCTTGGAGAGCTAGTAGTATTATAACATGTTTTAGTAAGATTAAACTGTGAGGATTCAATGCAACTGTGATGAGGCATTCGTGAGAATACACGTATTACCATGCCCCCCACTGGTGTGATTTTTCTCCTTTTATGGTCATTGCAATTTATTTTAGGATTGTTCTGAAGTAATTGGTTTTTAAGAGTCAAAATGGCCTTAGTACAACTAAGACAGTCTCTTGGTTAAACATTTACTTTCGATCAGTTCTAAGAGGTTAGGAGAACCACTATAATGTACTAGATTATCTTCAGATTAGCAGTAGTGAGTCTATGTGAGAAATCAGTGCAGTCTAATTAAAAAAACATTTACACACATAAGGTATTGTGCTGAGCACAGAGAAATGAACAGACAGCCCTGTTATCAAGGACTCTACAGTTTATGGGAGAAACAGACAAGCACACAGGTAAAACCAAAAGGCAAAATGATGCTACAGCACAAAATGGACTATTGCAAGTAACTTCTCTACAGAGGGCTGTGATAATGAACTACGGCTGATAAACTGAAACTTTACGAGTTAACAACTGATTCAATCTAAACCTGAAAGTGGTCCCAGGAAAAGTTATTGAGGGCCTAGTCCATTTCTGAAGCTTTAAAGTCCTCTGGAGGCTAGATCTATACATCAAGGTGAAAAGATGTGACTGATTATGCTGTTGGATAATGTGTAGACTGTTAATTTCATATTTGTAAATGCACATATGTATCTGTATGTTAATAAAAAAATTACATATGTTTATAAGCTTTGTCATATATGTTATATGTGTTATATATTTATGCACACACATATAACTTATTGGTTGACACACATACCAATTTATGACATATATATATTATATACAGTATATATATATTTATATACACACACAAATATTATAGACGTTAAGACAAAACCAACACCTCTAGGGGGTGGGATGGTAGGGAGGGAGTTGGTTTTCATTTATTATGTTAGAGATAAACTTCTTATTTGTTCCGATGCATTTAAATTAGCATTTATTGCTCTGATAATTTCCTTTTATACGTTTAAGGGAATCAGAACAAATTTTATTTTGATTACAAGTACTGTGAAAATTAGTAATACTCTCTGTCTCTAATTTCTATCATTACTTTTGCTTTACTTGACATGATAGCTGGCTATAACCTTTCATTTAAGCCTGGAGCACATAGATCAGAAACAATCTCAATCATATCTATATCTTATCTAGATTCGGCCCAAACTGTCCCCAGCTCTAGTTCCAATAGCCTTTCAGAAAAATGGCAAAATAATTCAATATTTGGATTATAACTCCCTGTATTTTTTGCTTTTTTACCCACCTGTTACTGTAACATTCTCAACTCAGAAATTACTAAGTGATTCCCTCCCTCAGAACAGACTGGGTGTTTCCTTTAAATTTTAAATACTATCATATTTACTCAAAAATTCCAGCAATAAAAGACTGGTTCTCCACAAAAAGTTCTGAGTTATTTGCTGACAATGCCAATTTATACCATTTGAAAAGGTACACACTACGCAATATTATGAACGCTTTTATAGTATGAAAGTTTTTGTGTTCTCATCAATTAGAAACACGAATACAGAAAATGGCCTTTCATAGACATGACTATATATCTCATTAGCAGAGACACGCAGGACATACGTTTCAACACCTGGCACACTTAGAACGTGTCTGTTAAACAGAATGTAATGATATCAGAGAGAACTAGACCAATGACGTTTAGAGCTAGATATCTAGAAACTTGCCTGAGACTTACGAAATCTAAGCGTTGCTAAGGATGAAGGAGACAACGTAACACATGAGGCCGGAGGGCAGGGTGGGTAACACTGCAGCGCAATCTGCACCATCTACAAGGCCAGCGACCTCAAGCCTTACTCGGTACTGGGTAACCAGAGCGTATGTGAGGGTCTTCTCTTCTCTACCGTTCATTCTTGTTTTCTTCTCGCCCTTTCCTTTTGTTCTGCCTGTGCCACAATCCTACCAAGGGTGTTCAAAGATACTCGTTAGGCCTCAGGGTAGAATGTTTCAGCAAAGATCTCCGCTCTAATGTATAACACTGGCTTCAGTAGCAATAATTTTGGAAGGTTCCAAAGAGTACTGGGTACTGGGATAATACAGAAGTTCAAAGAGAGATAGTGCTTGAGAGAGAGAGAGAGAGAGAGAGAGATGAGGATGGAGGAAATGGGGGAAATAAAGATCCATATGCAGGTAAGATATGTAGTTAGAAATATGCAAGACTTACTTAGGGATCGGTGTGACCCGTCCACTTGACTGGGGGTGAATAGTGGGAAATGGCAAGAAAAGTAGGATGGAATCACTGTGGAGGGCCGAGGACATCAAGCTATGTACTTTAGACCTTATCTTTAAAGATGGTCGGAGAGGGAGAGAAGCATTTTGTGAAAATGTTCTGGTGGCTGCAGGAAGAATGGAAAGGGGAACAACCGGAAGGCGGGGAATGGGTTTCAAGTTATAGCAGGACATCCAATAGGAAATCTCTAACGGGGCCTGAGCCCCAGAAGAGAGCAGTCAGGGTTAGAAATAAAGATCCAAAAGGAGTGAGGGGGGAGCAGCCAGGGCCACAGCGTGCTTCAGATTCTTTCCCCACACGTATCCCTCCACAACATTTACTGACCATCAGCTCTGTATTGTACTTCAAAAGAGAAAAGATAAATAGAGAAGGAAGCAAAAGGGAGGGAGGGAGGGAGGGAGGGAGGGAGGGAGGGAGGGAGGGAGGGAGGGAGGGAAAGAGGAGGAAAAGGAGAGAGAGAGAGAGAGAGAGAGAGAGAGAGAGAGAGAGAGGTAGATACAAGGCAAAGGGCTGAAAATAGAACCTTAAGGAATACTCACTTCGAAAAGGCAGAAATAGCAACAAAGGATAAAGAGCTTAAGCAGGATCGTGCACTATTCACAAAAGCCAGGACACAGAGCACATCTGTTACTTTTCTTCGATCCTGTATCCCTTATACTTGTGAAAGTATTTAATAAATGGATACCAGAGATGAGTATATAACAATGTCAAGTAGAAAAACAGGTTAAAGGGAACGAGAATTTAGAAAACATGACTGAATTTAGCAAGTAGGCGACAAGAGAAGTTTTGAGAGAAAGCTGCTTTAGTAATATCAGAAAAAGGATGGCAGCAAAATTGGTAAATTCATGATCAGAATGAAAAATAGACACGGTACCTGCAGATAAACTTTAACAAAACTTTCTATCTTGGGATACTTCTTTGTCTTTCAAGTGGCAAATAAAGTACAAAATAATCACAGATACATTCAACTACCCACTATTACCTCTATTAAGGTGAATTTATCTTGTTTTGTTTTTTGCCTTGGTGCCTTTGATCATACTGTTTTCTTACCCACTTCAAAATGTCCAAATCTTAAAATGAACCCCTTCAAGGCCGACCTTAAATGCTATCTGCTCCACGAAGCTCTTCCTGATTCCTTCAAAAATATTCATATGAGTTCTATTGGTTCTAAGGTATGATGAGAATTGTTGACTTTTCTACACCAATGGAAATGCTTTAAATCATACCTACTAGAAAACAGCAAATCACAGTTAAGTACAGAAAGACTCCTTTGTATAACACATGGTACAAAAAGAAGTATGCGTGAGCCATGCTACGGCTGAACTGCATTATTCTACTTAAAGTGAGACACAGGGCATGCAAACTCCACGGCCAGAAATGAACATACTTGCTAGAAGTGTCTTTCCTTACTCTTTCATTCCAAATCCATACTACTCAGAAGTAAAATGTATCCATAAATAACAGGACAATAGACACTCATTTTAAATCCAGAAAGATAGATAGTACATAAAGGGTAAGAATAAAAATAAAGATAAACTTTTAAAGCAGAAAGTAATTGTCAATAATCTAATACCGTTAGGAAAATATGTCTACAAATGATTGCACATACACTATCTGACGTATTAGAGCCTTTTACCCTCCACAGAAACGTTTATCTCAACTCATAATATCTCTGTGGAAGATTACAAAGTGGTCAGAACACTTCACACCCCCTCCATCAAGAGGTGGAAGTTTTCCTCCACTCCTTGAATTTGGTCTTGGCCTTAAGACTTACATTGGCTACTGACATATTAGCAAATGTGATACAAGCAGAGTCTCAACGTGTACTTGTTCACTGGGGCTCAGCCTCCCTTGCTGCTCTCTGGAATTCTGAGGCTACTGTGGGAAGAACCATGATGGATGGATGAGAAACCAAGTGGAATAGACATGAGCTATTTCAGTTGAGCCTCCTAAATCAATGAGCTTCACAAATGCTGGACACAAAAGTGAGGTTATCCTAAAACACCCAGGCCCAACCAACCCAGACTAGAAAAACCACCCAAATTCCTCACCCACAGAATTATGAGCAGATAACTGATTAACATTGTTTTAAGCCATTAAGTTTTGGGGAGGTTTGTTACGCAGCAAATCCTGACGGATACACTCTCTCACTGCATAACATTAAGAGGTACACCTCAATTTGACACCAATACCTCACTGTCTCAATTACTGCAGGAATACCCTGGCTATGTCATGGTTATTCTTTTTCAAAGTTGTTTTGGCGATTCTAGGTCCTTGGCATTTCTATATGCATTTTAGAATCTGTTTGTTTTGTTAATTTCTATAAAAATCTTGCTTAGATTTTGATTGGGATTACCTTGAATCTAACCATCAGTCTGGGGAGAATTAACATCCTACGAATCTCAAGTTTTCTAGCTCACGAACACAGTATATTTCTCCACCTCATTCCACTCTTAAAAAATTGGTTTTTAAAGCTTCTAGCCATCTTTTCTCTAAGCATGTACTGCAACCAAATGCTACACCCGAGGTCTGTGATACCCCACTATGACTTTTCTGAAGGTGACTAGTCCCTTAACAGTCACATTCCTGTAAGACAGTGGGGTATTGGTGTCATGATAGAAAAACAGATCAGTAGAGCAGAATAGAAAGTGCAAAAATAGATCCACAGGTGCAAAGGCAATTCAGTGGAGAAAGAATAGTCTTCTCAACAAATGGTATTGCAACAACTGGGTATCCCATGCAATAAAAATGAACTAAGATCCATACCCTATACCATATACAACATTTAACTCAAAGTAGACCACAGACCTAAAAATATAAAACATGGAATTGTAAAAACTTTAGGAGTAAACCTTTGTGACCCTGGATTAGGCAAAGAGTTCTAAGATCTGACACCAAAAGCACAATTGTAAAAGAACAAATTAATAAAAGGGACTTCATTAAAACCTTCTGCTCTACAAAAGACACTATTGAGAATAAGACAAGCCGTAACTGAGAGAAAATATTTGTAAAGCATATACCTGATCAAGGACTTGTATACAGAATATATAAGAACCCTCCAAGTTCAACCATAAAAAAAAAAAAAATCCAATTAAAAAAATGGGCAAAAGATTTGGACACTTGATCAAAAAAGATACAGGGATGGTAAATAAGCACTTGAAAAGATGCTCAATGTCAGTACTCATTTGGAAATAAAAAACACAACCATACCAATTAGAATGACTAAAACTAAAAAGAGTGATAATACCCAGTGTTGAAAGACTATGGAGGAACAAAAAGTCTCAAATACTGCTGATGGGAATGTAAAATGAGGAAAGAGTTGAGCAATATCTTAAAAAGTTAAAATGACACCTACGATATGGTCCATCTATTCCACTTCTGAGTATTTAGTCAACAGAAATGAAAACACATATCCATAAAGACTTGTACGTGAATACTCATAGCAGCTTTATTTGTCAGAGCCTAATACTGAAAACAACCCAAAGGTCCTTCAACAGATAAATGATGAACAAATAATGGTTTATCCACAATAGACTTACTTAGCAATAAAAATAAACGAACCACTGGTACAGGCAATAACATTGATGAATCTCAAAATAATTATGCTGGGTGAACGAAACCAGGCAAAAAAAAGAAAAAAGAGTATTTATTGTATGCTTACATTTTTATAAAATACTAGAAAATGCAAAGGCATCTATAGTGACAGAAAGCAGACTGCTGGTTGCATAGAGATGTGTGGGGTAGGGGAAGAGTTGGAGGGATTATACACAGGCACGAAGAAAAGTCTGGAGATAATTAACATATTCATTATCTTGGCTGTGGTGATGATTTTGTGAGTATATACGTATGTCAGAATGTAATCAAATTATAAGCTTTACATATGTGCAATTTATTGCATATCAATTATACTTCAATAGAGCTGTGAAAAAACTGAAATAAATGAATTCCTGTCCCATTCACTGCAATGAGTTTGCGGAGGGCTAGTTATTTTCTTTAGGGGTTGGGGGTGGACTGGTAAAAGGAGATAGGGAAAGTCACCAGCATGTCCTAAAACATTATAGAGAAAACCTGCTAATGAGGAGAATTATGGGGATGGTGGCAAATTACGTATGAGATTTAAGCAGAAGTAAAAAGGCAAGTTTTTCTGAAAATTACTTCTGCTTCGCGTAGGTTAGATTTCTGGTCCATACCCCCTTAGCACTTGCACATACGGTATATCCTTTTCAACTTGTTACAGAGCAATTTCAGCCTGTCCCCCTTCACCAGGGCAGGGACTACATGGCCTGGCTTATTCCTCAAAGGCCTACCTAACACCTAGCAGAATGCCTGACTGGTGCACATAGCAACACAGCGCGCGGTTAAGAGTTCAGGGTTCTGAAGTCAGACCACCTGGATTTAAGCTGTAGCTGCATTACTTTCTAGCTGTGTAACTTTGGAAAAGTTATTTAACATCTCTCTGCCTCAGCTCCTTCATCTGGAAAGAGAAGATAATAACACCCATCTCACAGGGCTGGCGATGACTGAATCAGTCAACACATGAATAGGCGGGCCATACAGTAAGTATTATATCAGGTTGGTGCAAAAGCAATTGCGGTTTTTGCAATTATTTTTAACCTTTTAATTTGCAATTACTTTTGCCCCAAACTAATATTATAGCTGTCACTACCGTCACTGCCATTGTCATCATCATCATCTCCAAAAATTTCAGAAGGGCATTTAGAGGAAACTCAGGATTATCTGATTTATGAAGCCAGATCCACCTGAGGAATAAGTGGCCTCAATAGGAAGCAGATAGTATGTAAAGAGCTACGTAATTGGGTTAGAAGGAGGAAAGGCAGTGGAGGGGGAGAGGTGACTCTTGACACTTACCTAGTACGGGGCAATACATTTCTGGTGAATGGATTAATCAAGCGAGAAGGCCATGCTTGACCAAGAAGGGACTATTAATATGTAAAGGAACAGAGAAATACAAGTGATTTTTATCCCGAAACAAATCTCCACAAGTGCAAAGCAGGTAACATGTACAATGAGAAACCATTCCCTTGTGTTCAAATTTAACAAGCTAATCAAAAGGAGAGGCCATGGGGTCTTGAACGCAGAACTGCCTCTCTCCCTGGATTGTGTTCACCATGCTGTGCCTTCCAGATGAATCATCAGGCACCACCTGACTCTCATCCCTGCCGGGCACAGGGGCAGGGCTGCCAGCAGCCATGCAGCAGTGCGGGAATCCTTGGGTTGGCACCAGCCCCTTGCTCGATTCAGACCTGTAATCTCTTCTGACTTTGATTTAATGCAGCAATTACTGGTAATGTGGTTTGAAGGAGATAAATGCCCAGTGTAGCCTGCTGTCGCTTACTCTGCTCACGATGCAAGAACATTTTTTAATTAAAATTCTCTTTATGATAAAGGAGCTGCTTCACTGAATGTTTCTGTGCAGCCCTGATATGGAGCTTCCCCTAAAGAGGATTAGAAATCAAAGTTGCCTCTCCTCACTTCTGGCAAAGCATGCATACGCAGTCACTCCGTCACCTAAAGTGATTCCTTCACCCTCAATTTTTCCCATTTATATAATTAGATCCTGGTAGCAACTCCTTTCCACTTCTCACAAGCACAATGTCAGCATTACCGGATTGCCAATAATGAAGACATCTCTCATTTTTTTGCAAAGACAGTCCCTTAATTTCCTTTTAAGTAAATATGCAAAGTACACATTCATAAACATACATGCATAAACATAAAAAGACTATCAATTTCATTTGGAAAAAATAAAGGGTAGATGAATATAAAATATCAATAGTTCTAAAGCTAATTTTATTTTAATTCATAATATAATGGTTTACTATACACCTTTTGTATTTAGGAATCCTTGAGTAATTGTGGTAAGTGAGATAATCATAGAAAGATTAATATAGAGTCTGTCAGGATTTTTTCCCCCTCAATATAAAACCATCATGTTCTAGCAGTTTAAGGAATCTACATTAGATACTCCAATTATTAGTCAAAAAAATAATAGCAGCAACCACTCAACAATTAGAAGGGAGAATAGCAATTACATGGGCACTCAGGAGAGATCATTCGGTATAGGTTTACTGATTTCAGAATCAATCAGCAAAACTTTTGATACAATTACAAAACTTTCCACACCTAAAAGCACACACAAACCGTGTGTGTGTGTGTGTGTGTGTGTGTGTGTGTGTGCATGTATGTATATACACACACACATGGTTTGCTAGGATCTATTATTTTGATTGCTTGGAGAAGGCAGTCATTGACAAGGAAAGGAAAGGAAAGGAAAGGAAAGGAAAGGAAAGGAAACAAACAAAGAGCACAAAGTCCAAATCAGTTATATTCTGCAAAGTGGAAGGAAGCAAAGATATGCAACACCAAACGTGTTATTTTCTTTTCCTAAGGCACACAACACAATTTCAATGTGAAGGTCAAAAGTTAAGAACTGATATTCTGTTCCACTATCAGAGAGCGGTGTCGCAATTATAAGTAATTCAGCTAATATTTTTTTACTAAGAGCCTCTAAACTTGTATAACATCCCCCTTGCAGAAAGGTGCCATATGCCTTCTCAGGAAATCCAAGACCAGCTCCCTTCTCAGGAGGTCTTGCCAGGACCTACTTTAATCTCAGGTGCAAGAATACAGAACTGATGTCATCCTTGCAATACCAATGTTACTCTGAAGAAGTATGTATGGCTCTAAGGCTCTTTGTGAGAAAAACGATCTTTTCCAGAGAGAACGATATCTTTGGAAAAACAACGAATATATACTATACATAATACACACCTTGGCCCTTGGGAAATTGGTTTGGCATAATTAACAAGATAAAAAGGGATTTAGGATAAACAAGATGAAAGTTAGTCTGATCCTTACAGGATTAAACCCCAAATCCTAATATGAATCCAATGATTTTCAAGATCAGCAGCATATAACAGGATTAAACCAATAGCCGCTTTTGTTTTCATCCTGGAAACAATCACAGTCGGCAAATGCAGACCTAGAGCACCAACCACCTCAGCAGTTAAACAATAGAGTGTTCAGGGCTAAAACTGGGGGCCCTTACTCCAACTCGGCTTGCTCACTGCCCTATTTCTACAAGTCCAAAATCTTTTATGTGTAATTCCAAAGTGTACAAAACTTGGAAAACTAAGTTTCTTTCTTTCTTCTTCATTCCCCACCCCAACTGTTTTTTTCAGTTTGTGGTGGTGGAAGAGGAACTATTTGGTGATAAAATGTGACCTAAACACCATGATTCGTGTGAATATTCAAAAATATTTAGCAGCAAATATATGAATAAGTGATATTACAAGGTGTTACCTCATTTCCCCTCTAAAAACCAAAAGATTACAAATTATGACAGACATCTGGCCCCAAGGGTTTCAGATAAAGAATTGTGGAATTGCATTAACTTTCCCAATGTGTAGTTCTTCAGCTTAAAACCATAACATGAATGTTGGCAAATCACGAAAACTGCTGATACAATAAGCAACAACACGCCAAACACTAGTCACCAAACGGCGGCTAAAGCCTAAGTGGACATGCACGGGACACAAATGAGACGAGAGAGACCCAGCTAGAAGCATGTATGTTGTAGACTGATCGCTGCATTTTAATAATGGCCAGAAAAGCAGTTTATTTTGAGGGAAAGTTCTCAAAACTCTGGTTTAGGGGTAAGTTTTTAAAACTTGCCATCAATCAAAGGCAAACAGAAAAACTTTGGGGGGGATACATCAGAAAAGATACCATGAAGTTTCTATGCAAGTGGCATAATTAGATAAATATCTAGTTCCTGAAAACCTTTAGAGATCTATTATTCTTAGAATTTAATTCCTAAAACAATTTAACATGGAAAGGCAATTTGGACAACAGCACGTGTACCATTTATTTCTCTTGGAACATTTGTACAATAAATTTTCAAACTCACATTTATATATATAAATTCATTTTCAAACACCATTTATGTCTCTTGGACCATTTATATTTATACATTAATTTACACACATTTCTCTTTGTCAGAAATACTATCAATTAACATAAAACTAGTGACTTCTGCTTCCAGGAAAAGTACATACACTTACCCCAATTCCTCCCACTAAGTACAATTTAAAACCCCGGATATTTGATATGGTAAACAAATATAAGAAGACTTTTAAAGGAGGGAAGAAAGCAAACTGGATCAGGACCTCAGGATGTGTGGTAAGTTCCCTGGGTTTTCTTTTTTCCCTAACAGAGACTAGACTTGGAGCTAAAGAACCTGGAAATGCCAATGGGAGCAGACAAAAACAGCCCCAACAAAAGCCTGCTCTCTGCAAGGAAGGACAAGGAAAGGGGCAGCCTAGCAAGACAGAAAATTTTAGACTAATCCAGCCAAACCCCACCTCCTTCCCACCCACATCAGCAAGGGCCAAGTGGGGAGCCCTAGACTTCTACCCTCACTAGGCTATAACCAAGTACCTCACTCAACACCCCTGCCCAAGTAATACTAGAAAAAAAGAAGTAGGGAGCCAGTATGTTCATCCCCCACAAAACTGTAACACTTTTAGGAAAAAAAAATAGAAGAAAATCTTTAGGACCTAGGGCTAGGCAAAGAGCTCTTAGACTTGACACCAAAACATGATTCATAAAAGGAAAAACTGATAAATTGGACTTCATCAAAATTAAAACCTTTTGTTCTCTGAAAGACCCTGATAAAAAAGGGAAAGACAAACTACAGAGTGGAAGAAAATATTTGCAAACCATATACGCGAGAAAGGGCTAGTATCTAGACTACAAAAAGAACTCTCAAAATTCAACAGCAAAGAAACAAACAATTGAATTAGAATAGCAGCAAGACACTGACACCACCAAAGAGGATATACCAGTAGTAAATAAGCACGTGGAAAAATGTTTAGCATCATTAGCCATTAGGGAAAACAATGCAAATCAAAGCTATAATGAGATACCACTACATATCTATCAGAATGGCTAAAATAAACAAATAAAACAACAATGTCAAATACTGGTGGGGATACAGAAAAACTGAGTAACTCATATATTGCCGGTGGGCATGTAAAATGGTACAGCCACTCTAGAAAAGAGTTTAGCACTTTCCTAGAAAAGTAAACATGCAATTACCATAGGATCCAGCAATTGCACTACTGGGCATTTATCCCAGAGAAATATTCACATAAAAATCTATACACAAATGTTTATAGCAGCTTTATTCATAATGGGCAAAAACTGGAAACAACCCAGACATCTTTCAACATGTGAATGTTTACACCAACTATAGCATATCCAAATCATAGAATACGACGAAGCAATAAAAAGATACAGGATCCCGTCAATGTCCTGGTGATGACATTGTACTATAGTTTGGCACAATGTTACCACTGGAGGAAACTAAGTAAAAGGGAGTACATGGGGTCTCTCTGTATTATTTCTTACAACTGCATGCAAATCTACAATTATCTGAAACGTTTAATGAAAAGGAAAGTCGATCTGCTGCTATAAAGAACATTACTGGGACAAATGGCAAAATGAAGTGTGGGCTGCAGATGAGATAACAGTATCTATATTAAATGCTCGGGTTTTGGAAACAGTACCGTGGTTACCTAAGACTGCCCTTGTTTTTAGGAAATAAATATGGAAGTACTGTGTTTTGAACTAAAGAGACATGATATACATACATACAAATACATACATACATACACACACATACATATATTTTTAAATTTACTCTCAAAAGGTTCAGAACAATTCTAGAAAGAAGAGAGAATAGTAAAGCAAATGTGGCAACATGATAAAGAAAAAAACTTTGGAGAGTGATAGGTATATTCATTATCTTGATTGTGTCACAGGTGTTTGCCTATGTCAAAACCCCATCAGATACCACTTTAAATATGTGCGGTGTATCTACAATTACCTCAAAATAAAGTTTAATTTAAAAACTACTTAGCACTGTAATCCAGAATGATCTGAATACATCTGCCAGCAGCTTTATATTTAGATGTCAGCCAGAATGCCACAAAATGATTGTCTAATACTTATAATTATTTGATCACGTTTATTCTTGGAATCACCAAAACATTTTACAGGCTTTACAATGTATTCTTTGTGTTCACTAGACACATAGTTGCTCACATCATAGGACAAAATCCGTATGCAGATGCCTCCTCATAACCGCTTTTTATTTATTACTCATGTTTCTTAAATATATTAATTAAAGATTGTTGCTTTGATAAGGGCTATTAGAACTTAAGAGACGTTTCCTCTATCAATATGTTTGATTAGGTTTTTAAAAAATTAGTATTTTTTGAAAATTATTTTATGATGAAAAGATGACTCACACCTTCCATTTGATCGTCACTTTGAATTAAGTTTTTTTCTTTATTACCTCCAGAGTAAGTTCCCTTCAATCACCTTAGCCAAAAACAAAATATGAATATCAAGCAAAACACATTTTTAGATATCATTTTACCACTGTAATATGCAACATTGTGTATCATACCACTTTTAAAAAAGTAGTTTTTATATTACCTATATAAATTGTTAAAACTGAATGGGAGGGAGGGAAGATTGACTAAGACAGAAGTACTGGTTCAAATCAATTAAGGACCAACACATACTAACACAAGTATGTATACAGTCTGTCTAGAAAGTCTGGGTTAATACTAGAGTACTTGTTACTTCCCACTTAAAACAACAATGGGAAAGGATTTATCATGGATATTTTGGATCGTCTTTTAAAACTAAGACAACATACATAAAATTCCTAAAAAAGTGACCATCAAAATTATGTTTCTTATGAAAATGTATCAAAAGGTATATTATTCACCACCCAAATCACAGAAATCTAGGAAAATCAATCCCTAAGTCCTAAAATATTTCTGGGGGCAGGAAGGAGTAACTGTTTTACTCGCTGTCTCCTTCCTCGCATTCCAGCTGGGTTGTCTCACTCACTCCGCCAGGCTTCAGGCTAACCAGCTTAGGAATTCATTCCTACCTTCTCCAACAACATACAGAGGTAGGTCTGTGACGAGGCCATGGAAAGGTTCAACATCCAAATCAAGCCTGCCGTGTATTCCAGCACCCACACTGGTGCGTGGCCCACAGTAGGTGGCACAATGTATTTGCTGAATAAAAGAAAAAAAAAGGACGAAAGAAACGGTATCTGAAACTATTTACTAGAGGGTCCTTGAATGCGCAGCGTTCAGGCACCTTACCCAAGAATTGGATCACATCAAAATTCACCTGCTAGACTAGTCTCGCTGGATTCCAGACTCGGACCTGCGTGTGGACCTTCATCATCGCTTGACCTTTCTGCTCTGACTCAGCCCCGGCGAGTAAGCCCACTCTGGCTCTGTTTTCTTACACACACAGGCCCTCACTCCAGATAGATCTGGATCAGCCTGCTGTTTCCACCCAACACAAAGCTGCTTTATACAGAAACACCCAATTTCACACAGCCTCTTGACCTTGATTCCCCGTCTGGTAGTTCTACACACCTGTGATTTTAGTGCTCACGCATGTTATGCGACTGGGAGCGATTCTGCATTTGTTGCTTTTCAGTGTCCTACAACTGAGTTGGGTAACAGTATCTTTCTTTGATGCATCCTTTTGTACAACAGGATACATTACTTGTTCTTAGTCCCAGTAAATGACAATGTGTAGATTGCAGCTGATTTTCCAGGATCTTCAGTCTGGCCCATTAAATGCCATACCTCCTAACTCAGCTGTTTCAATTACCCTCAATGTTTTTAAAGAAGTACTAAGTAAAGAGACATGAAAAGAAATTAAGTTCCTTACAATGTAGATTCTATTATTGGCTGGTACAGGTCTAACATGCATACAAATTTTTACCTTGAATTTAATCCATTCAAGTGGTATGATATACAATGTTGCATATTACAGTAGTAAAATAATATCTAAAAGTGTGCGTTTTGCTTGATATTCATATTTTGTTTTTGGCTAAGGTGATTGAAGGGAACTTACTCTGGAGGTAATAAAGAAAAAAAACTTAATTCAAATGCCAAGCAACTTAATTCAATTCACATACCAAGCAACATTAATCATCTTAGAGTGTCCAAATATTTCCTGTGGCGCCAAGTTCACTGTATTCTGGCTAAGTTTGGCGAGTAGCGGATGACAGAGGAGTTAATGCATTCTTAATATGGTTGGGTTTCACGGGGCCCATGCGCCTCTCAAAATTGTGTGCAAAATGTTGGAAATATGTACTGTTCTGTAGACCTGGTCCAGAACTCTCATTAGGTTCTCAATGAGGTTCAAGACCCAAAATAAGACCCAAGACCCTAAGAACCAACAGGCCAGAAAATTAACAGGGTTATGAGGTAATTCCTTCTTACGGCGCTATTCCATTCAAACACTCCTATTTTTCCTTGGCAAACAACTAATATTTCTAATTTCACCATTTCCCCCAAGCTCTCTTTCTAATCCTACCTCTTTTGAATGTTTTCCTTTGATGAAGGGGACTTTCCTTTCATTTCTAACCATCATCTCCTTTCATAAGCCCCCAACCCCCTTCTCTTCTATGGGCCAGAGACCCAAATCCTAGTTCTGCTCTAATTCTTTCAAGTCAGGGACCAACTGACAAGAAACATTCCAGCTCCAACATTCCAACTGTCTTACTAAGGGGCTAGGCCACTAACAGAGATCTTTGTGTGTGTTTTTTGTGTGTGTGTGTGTGTGTGTGTGTTTTGTTTTTTATTAAACAGTTGTTTAAGCCAATCTGGTGCGAATCCTCCAGGGAAATCTGGGGTCAGGAGTCTTCTGCCCCGTTTTGGTCACGCCCGAATTGTCCTCATGTCGTCCCACAGCTTTCAGTCTGAACATGCTTTAATGACATACTTCTACTGCAGGCTTAACCAACGTGGAAATTCTTTTAGTCATTGAGAAAATTAGAGACTCTAAACCAGTGTTTCTTAACCATTTGAAAAACCCTTGTTCTACAGTATTCACTCGCTTTTATCTTCTGACTCTTCCATCAGCCCAGAATAGCACAGACAGCCTTAATTTCTGAAATCTCTTTTTGACTTAGAGGTTCAAACATTCCTTTTGAACTGTATAGTGTCCCTCACCCCAACCCGGAGAGTCTGAGGTATCCCTCCTTCTCATTCCTGACTGAGACCAGGGTTCCACACACACAGTGTGTTAACATGGACTTTTGTGGGAAGGTCCATTCCAAAGGTTCAAAATCCATCTACATACAAATGATATGGATAACAGAAAAAGGCTTTTCAACTTCTGTTTCATAAGAAAAACAATAAACTCAAATACAAAAATGGGAGTTTTTGGTCAACTGAGAACTGTCGTATGTGAGAACCAACAAAATAACAGAGCACTAACCTATAAATATGTGATGGCAGTATGAGTCTCCACGACACGGCAGAGTACAGGCACACCGTGTAGACTTGGCTGGATTTATATAAAACATGCTTTTCTGGATAAACGGCTGATAAAGGCAGGTCTCAATTTCCTCTCAAAATACTAGGGGATATTATGTTTTTAGGCATTGACTTCCAGTTATTTGAACTTTTAGGATTTGTTTGGAGGCAACGAGGAGTTTAATGAATTATATTCTTTTGACCTTTTATTCAGAGATGTGTAAAGAAACATGATTTAGTCCACTTACCAATGCAATGAGAGACATGGCTACAGAGAATATGAAATTTAAAGAAAACAGCTCATTGGGCCTCTGAACGCATTCCGGGTTGTCTTTCCTCTTCTTATTGTTCTTCTTACTTTAAAATCTTTTCCACGTCAGAGTCAGCACTACTTTCCCCTCCCCCTGCCTTTCTTGCTTCCACTTAGCTCCATATTTTTGACACTGTTCATTTGACAGATTTACTCTCTTCTTGCTGTTACTTCATGCCAGTTGGCTCCCATTCAACAGTATCCTGGGGGAGTTGGTATGCTGCTACCTCCTTTGAAAACTATTCGAAAAGGTCACTATTTTCATTTCTGTTAATTACCTAGGGAGAGACCGATGAAGGGAAACTAAACTTGGGCAGTGCGTAAACACGTTTCCAAGACCCATGTTCTGAACTACAACTGGGTTTCCCTGAGTAATGAGTGTTGTATGGTTGGAGGAAAAGGGAACGAAAGACATGTGGAGGTAAGAGTAGGGGATTTTAAAAAGTAGGAAGATTTGGAAGGCCCAGTGCCGAAGAAAAGGCGTGCTAAGCAACAGTCAAGAGGAGCTGCAGGTTGAATGCGTTATCAGTATGCAACACCGGAAACATGGGAAAGTGGTGAGGTACTGGGAGCAACAAATTATTACACTGAAATAAAGACTGATGGAGGTGGAAACTGGGAAAAGACTGATCTCCCACAGGAAGAGGCCAATGATCAATTCTTAAGGGTAAGCGAACTAGCCTAAGCTGAGCTGTTCCTGTTCGAGGGGTTCGGCACGAGACGACAGGACAAATCTCCCTTTCTTCCTAATCAGATGGGAAGGAACACCATCAAACTCAAAGCAAGAGAAAGAGAATCGGGATCTAATGAATTCAAAACAGGCACTAGCAAGAAATGGTCGCAGGCATCCTTTGTTAACTGAACTGGGGTTCAGTGTTGGGGTGAGGCCCGAAGAAAAACTAGCATGCCACCACGCACCAGAAGAGAAAGGCCAGGCGAAGAGACGACCCAACCTAATAAGGGTAATGTTTAACCCTTGGCACATGGGTAATGAGGCATCAAATTATTTAAAGACCGTGCTGACTACTGGGAAAGTAACTCCTCAACGTAAGGGCAGACTAAACTCTCTAATTTAGAGTAGAGACTTGAACTTGCCAGCCTTCTGTATCCAAAGCTGGGCAGGGCAAGGGCAGGCCAAGACTGATGGCTCTAAGCAAGATAGCATGCTCGAGTTCAAATCAGTTCAGCATCTCCTCCTGAGCACCTGGTACATGGAGGTGCTCAGCTCTATGCTAAGTGCTGGACACAGAGAATTCACCCGACTTGAAAGAGTTCATGGGAGAAACCAGAGTAGCCTGTCCACGACCACTGAATAGGGTTGCTGTTAGAATTCGACGTGTTAATGACCTTAAAATGTTTCGTATAAAGCCTGGCAAATGGTAGGCATTCAAAAATCAGTAGCTGCTAACCAGCAACCTTATAAATATTAACATATTACCATCATCACTACACTACCTATTACCATGTAGTAGGAATAACAGATTTTTATTTTTTTATTTTTCAATTATAGTTGACATACAGACATTCGTTTCAGGTGTACAACATAGTGATTAGACATTTATGTAACTTACGAAGTGATCACCCTGATAAACCTAGTACCCATCTAACTCCATATACAGTCATTACCATATTATTGACTAGATCCCCTACGCTGTACTTTACAATCCCATGACTGTTTTCATAACTAAACATTTTTACTTCTTAATCCCTTCGCCTTCTTCACCCATCCTCCAACCCCTCTCGCATCCAACAACCAACAATTAATTTGTTCTCTGTGAGTCAGGTTAACAGATATTTAAATTCTAGAAGAAATAAATTTCAATTGTACGGAATTTGTTTTTGAATGGTTTGTTTCTTAAGACTGTGCCCATCAGACTAAAGATTTATATTAAAACTAGGAGAAGACCCCTGCCCACTCATGATCTAGTTCCTACAATAGTCTTAGCGAAACTGTTTCTGGCAACCTTCCTCCATCAGTCAGGGACATGTTAACACCAGCAGCCTCGCATCCACGTTACGCACAGTTTTTTGCATCCTGTGAAGCTGACTTCCTACTTTGTAGTTGATATTCATAAAAGGAGAAAAGCTACTGAGACTGCAGAACAGCTGTGTTTCCCCGAAAATAAGACCCAGCCGGACCATCAGCTTTAATGAGTCTTTTGGAGCAAAAATTAATAAGACCCGGTCTTATGTTTTATATTATATTAATTATTATATTATATTATATTATGTTATGTTATTGTTATATTATATTATGCTATATTACCCGGTCTTATATTATAGTAAAATAAGACCGGGTCTTATATTAATTTTGCTCCAAAAGATGCATTAGAGCTGATGGTCCAGTTAGGTCTTATTTTCAGGGAAACACGGTACCTTCAAGTGTGACAGACCAAAAGGGAGAAATGAGAAGGGACAGCACAAGGGCCGACCTTCTCTCAAAAGTGAAAAATACATCATTGCCATCATCAGCAATTCGTGCTTACTGATCTCCTACAATGAACAGATGCTTTAGTGAAAGGAGGCAAGAAAAACAACATCCCCAGCATCCTCAGGCTAGAGTCTAAGAGACAATGCTGTGAGAAAGCTTCCCTGGCAAAGAGCGACGGACAACAGGAAGACAAACCAAATGTGTTCTGACGTGACTAAAAAGCAATTTCATTTAGAGTAAATTTAGCTTACAAGTTTTCAGGATGTTTAACGGAAAGAAATACAAAACATTCTATCTACTGGTTAAACTTTTAAAGAGCTAATAACTATAGTGAACTTATTTAATATAAATAAATTCTCAGAAAATACACCCAATTCAGGGAAGGGGTAGATGGAGAAAGGGCAGAACATGACACATAAGAAAATACAAAGAAACAAAAGGAGAGAAAAAGAAAGGTAAAAACAGAGGGGAAACATGGCACAAACAATCCTAACTATATCAAGGGGAGAGAAAAATAAGAAAGGAAAATAAGAACAGAACTAATATTAATTGAGTCGGAATGAACCGTAGCTATTGATCGGTTGGACATCTTTGTTTACCGGATAAAGAACTTGTGCTTCCCAAGGTTAAGTAATTTCTTTGAGTTTATGCAGCTAGTCAGTGGCAGGCCTGTGAAGGTGGTGAAGGAACAGTAGTAAATACTCACATTTTTGATGAGTTAAAAAGACACCTATTGTGGTCTGAATATTTTGTGTATCCCTCTTCCCTGCCCCCACCCCCACCCCCACCACACACACAAATTCACAGGGTGAAGCCCTAACTCCCAGTGTGGCTGTATTAGGTGACAGGGCCACTAAGGAAGTACTTAAAGTAAATGAGGTTATAAGGGGGTGCCTGATCTGACAGGATTAGGGTCCTTATGACAAGAGACATCAGAAAGCTTGACCCACGTGGCCACTGCTCTCTCTCCCTCAATGCACGGGAGGACACAAGAGCGCCCAGGGAGATAGATGGTGGCAGCCGACAAGCCAGGAGGAGAGGCCTCAGGACGAAACCTACCTTGCAGGCACTTGATCTTGGGTTTCTCAGCCTCCAGACTGGTAGAGAGGTTCCTGTTGTGAAAGCCACCCAGCTTAATTTGTGGTAATTTGCTGTCGCAGCCCTAGCAGACTAAGTCAAGGCGCACTGAAGGCCTTTGGCAAAGTGCTCAAAAGGAGAAGTCTTAACTTATTCACTAAACCTAAAACATAAATACACCTTAGCCCCCTTTTCTGTTCTTTCCTTTCAGTTAGAGAATGAGAATGGGGCCACGGTCTAGGTGTAGTTGAAGCAAAAATCCAGGTACCACTTCCAGAGGCAAAGCTTCCCTACAAGTAACCCACACGTAGTAAAGACTCAATAAACTTTCAATCAAATAATGAGAGGTTAAAACTTACTTTTGTACTTAGGAAAGTAAACATATCCTTTACTGCGTCCTCACACTATACGCCACCAATCGCAAATAACAAATGCTCAAAGGCACGAGTATGTGCATGTGTGTGTGTGTGTGTCTACGTGTGTGTTTCACAGTCCACACCATACAGAAGAAAGCACACTGCCATTTTAGGAATCGGGCCAAGTCCCAAACGCCCTTTTTCAACTTGTCTACTTTCCTAGCCCCTTCTTATCCCCTTAGGAGTCTACGCTTTGACATTTAAAATTTTACATTTTACTGGCAAAACAAAAAAGAATTTTTCACTATCAAATTTTAAGAATGCTGCCTAATATATTTTGTTTGGTAAAATAGTAAAAATAAAAGTAAAAAGGTTTATTGTCCAACTTTAATATGTTTTTTAAGTTGTAGTTAAAAATCAGTTTACTTTTTAGTGAAATGAGGTAAATCTTATGAGTTCAATGGAAAATAAATGTTACAAAAAATGAAAATTACTAATATGCAAAAGTAGAAATCTAACACTTTTAATTATACCTGGTAGTATTGTCTTTTCCCAAAACAGTAACTAGCAATTAGCATGGACTTAATAACTGATGAATGAATGGGCTAAATATATAATTAGAAAAAAAGATTAAGAACCTGGAGTTTATAAATATGGAGGGAGTATACTTTTTAATTGTCTTAAATTAGTTAATGAAATGGGCCTAGAAAAAAGAAAAGGGAGCAAAAAGAATACTGTTCTCCTTGTCACATGTATCAGGTAACACTACAGCAGCACACCTTATAGATGAAGGCCCCTTAGTCTCAGAAGAAAACCTCTCTAAATGAACATCTAAATGGGTCCACTCACCTGCTCTGAAAAAATATTACAGCCAACATAAAATGGGCCATATTCTACAAATTCTTCTGAAATAAAAATAAACAGAAAACAAGATAAAACAGCAGCAAATTACGAATAATGCCAATGTAATAGATGTTTTTCTAATCATCTTTCATATTGGTTAGTAAAAGACACTGAATTCACTACAAAAACAGAGGCCCCTATGCAAACTTAGAGGAGGGAGTAGAAGTATTTCAAGGGTTTCAGTGACTGATAACAAATTTTTTTTTTGCCACAACTTTTAAAAATATAATTTCAATTTTATTTCAACATCTACATTTTCATTTTCCCTGATTCAAATATAATTCTAGTCAATAAACCATAAGGAAAGTAATTCTTTTTTATTTCGTAAAGGAATAAAGAAATGGAGACCAGGAAAAGGGAACTGCAGATTTAGAACAGAATGGGGAAGGGAAAAGTAAATACTTAATAAATACTTGCTGAAAAGAAAGGGGGGAAGCAGAAAGGGAGAGGAAAAAGAAGACTGTAGATGTCTTAAAAGAGGGCTGAAATGGAAATAACTAAAGTTTAAACAGCAAACGAGAAAGATGGAGGCAAAAAGTAGAAAGACCCAGCATATCCACAATATTTTTGAAGGGGGAACACAACAGGTGCTAAGAAGGAGACTCTGAATCAGAAAGTTCTCAGTACGGCCACCAGAAATACAGCTGGGTCAGGACGGCTAGGATGGGCCTAGAAAGATTAACAATTGTAGTAACATATATTGAACATTTACTATGTATCAGGAACTGTTCTGAGAGCTTTGGGTGGCTCAAAACAACCCTGAGACAGATACTATGTTTGTTCTAATTTTCTAGATGAGGAAGCACAGTAATGAGCCAATGTCACCAGGACAGAATGCAGCAGAGCCAAGTTTGACACCTAGTCAATTTGGTTCCAAAGCCAGCATCATGAAGTGCTGCAAACCATCACACACACAGGGACAAGTGGTCCCAAACAAATGAGAGAGAATGACTGATGACACACAAGAGTTCCACACATGAAATTCCTATAGTTACTAAGTAAGTATCCTGGTTAATGAAAAAGTAACAAGTTAGAAAATCTCTGGAATGTAGCACCCATTTGACAAGTACTTCCAGAGCATCATTCATTACTCGGTCACTAGGGATTCAGCAAACAAACAAAAAAAACAAGGCAGGAACTCTATAGGAGAGATAAGTAGTAAAAAAAAAAAAAAAAGACGTTTTTATAATATACTGGAAGATGGTAAGGACTATGGAGAGTTTAAAATAGAATGACTGAAAACGAAGGGACAGAAAAGGCAATATTTGAGCAAAAATGTGAAGATGAAGAAGTCAGGACATAGGTATCTGGAGAAGAGCATTACAAGCGGAGGAAACAAGCATTGTACAAAGTACCTGGCAAGTTGGAGGACCGGCCAGAAGACCAGGGTGAGGGGAGGAGACGAGAAATAGGGAGAACAGGAGATGAAAGTCAAAGAAGTCTGTGGGAGCCAGCTCAACCAGCCTTGTATGAACTCTGGCTTTTCCACATTAGTGGATTCTTGAGCATGATCAGATTTCTATTTTAAAAGGATCATGTCGGATGCTGTGTTCAGAATAAATTACTTGGGAGTGATCAGGTGGAGCAGGGAGACCAGGTAGGAGACTTACAATAACCCAGGCCAGAGAGGATGGTGGACTGACCCAGGACAGAAATATTAGGTTGGTGCAAAAGTAATTGCAGTTTAAAAGGTTAAAAATAAGTGTAAAAACCACAGTTACTTTTGTACCAACCTAGTAGTAGAGCTAGTGAAAATGGGTCAGATTTAGGTTATTTTTGAAAGCGGAAAGGATGTGATTAGTAAGATTGGAGTGAGGGGAAAAGGGAAGTCCAGGATGACTCCACGGTTTTTCTGGCCCACGCAACAGAAAAATGTCATCATCTGAGAAGGGGAAACCTGTGTTTTCCCACAGGTTTGCCAGTGGAGGGAGGCAAGCAAAGACCAGGAGTTAGGCTTGGACAAGTTAAGTGTGAAGTAACTATTACACATGGAAATGTCAAGTAGGCACCTGGATATCAACTTCCCGGGAAAGTTCTGGCCAATAGTTAAACATTTGAGTCATCAGCATACAGACAGTTAAGTATTTAACCCTTGGTTAAACCACTAGGCCCAACTTTCCTTTTTTGAGCAGTTCCATAAGTAAGTTCTATAGGCAGTTCTATAAATCATAAAATAATTTGTATTTTTATATCACTTATTCTTCTTAGTGGCATTTAAAAAAAGAATGTTACTTAAAAAAATAATAAACTCATTATATCCTATAATTAACATGGGTTCCTAGAACCCTTTTATAAATCTAAGGTGTATTAAGAAACTTTAGGGATCTCATTTTTCCTGTATCTTAAAATATGATTTGCTATCAACCTTTGCTCATTAACTATTCCTAACCACGTAAAAACATGACAAAAATAATAAAATAACAATGGCATACTCACTTAGAAAATGATGCAACAGTGAAATAAATCATCACTGACACATCGTCCTTCAGTTTTCTTATTGTGTGAAGGGTTATCATCTTTCAAGAAGACATTAAAGAAGACTGAGACACCGTCTTTACAGTTTGCTTAGTTTTCACTGAATACACTTATAAACTCAGTTTTTCACCTCCCACCACCCATAATGACAAAGACTAGAAAAACAAACACAGGAAAATGTTTCACAGCTATTAAATGAATCAAAAGATGAATGCAAACACAGATAGCAGCACTCTAAACTCTAAAGATGATGGTGAGATTTGATATAAAGCAAAATCTCGAGACTATGACTCTTTAGATGATTATGCCCTAGCCTAGCATACAACCTTGACCAAAGTCAAGAATCAATACTGAATAACATATTTCTAAGAACAAAAGGGAACCATGGTATTCTCGTTCAGTTCAACAGAAAGAATTTCTTCATGCAGTATTTTGCAACAAGAACCGTGATTACCGTGTCTCACTGAAACGACACGTGACAGTATTCTTTCATCTCTTAGAATGTGACAAAATTTACTCGATGGAGTTTGTAAGTGGCCAAATGCTGACGGTAGGTAGGTAGGTAAACTGGAAGGAAATAGATGATACAGAAATGAAAAACATTCTTTGGATTGATCATTCCAAAATAATGTTTATAAATCTAAAAAATTGTAATTATGGAGCAAAGAAGATATCCGTTGTCTCTTCAATAAAATCATGTATTGTCAAAGATGTTTTTAAAATCTTTAAATATTGCATTTAGACTATGTATGTGCAAGAAGGAGAACCAGAGGTAATAAGAAAACTGGAAACTAGAACTTATTAAAGGTGTATTTAATATTTGGAATCTGGAGTCAGAATTTGCAAAATGGAGGTTGATACATGGCGGCTCATAAGCAATTAAATGACAAAGAAAGTCGCCTTTTGAAGTATATATGCTTTCAAAACCAGGAAAATAGGACATAAAAATGCGGATAGTATGTGTCAATGAAACAGCATGTATTTGGAAGACTCGGATCCACACAGGCAGAGATCTCCAAGGAGCAAGAACACAGGCGGAGAGGGCTCAAAGCAGTGCACGCACTGGCACAGCACATAAAGCTTACGGCATAAACGTAACCGTGACAATTTCAGAACACGTTTGGCACTGGCTTGAATGCTTACTCAGCAAAAACCTTGCCTTAGTTTGCACTATGAGGAAGAATAGGGTTGAATTTCAATGTATTTTCACAGACAAAAAAGGAAATCAAGAATACATTATTTGGATTTCAAAGAGATTCGATGATTCTTTCTGTCCTAAAACAAACTATTAAAGTTCTTCTCAGCTCAGTGTTTTCTCAACTTTTAACAGATTCAAAACCCGCTGTTAAAAAACAAACAAACAAAAAAACCTGAAGTGATCTTGTCCTACAACCAAGGTAAAGGAGGGGCAGGCACAGTGGCAAGAGAGTTAGGATCTGGACTTGGAAAAGTGACTGGAGGATAGATAGCCTGTGTGTCTTTTCTTCACTATAGTTGATATGTTAGTACAGTGAATGTTTTTATTTACAGGAAAAGCTTCAATTATAAGATTGCAAATTAATAAGACAATTCCTCACACAGCTAGTAAATGAACTTGCAGGAATAAGCACAGAACTAGGAAGAAAATGTCTACCCTCCCAACCATAAGCATGAGACTCGGAGACTATAGCAAGAAAGAAAGGTGATACAAAAAGGATAGAAAAACATGAGGTATTGCAAAAAAAAAAAAAAAATTTAAATCAAATGTGATTTGTAGTCATTGAAATGGTGGTAATTAGTTGCATGAATGCATACTTCTTTCTAATAAGGTGATTTTTCACTATCACTTCTTATTTCTTAAATTAGTCATAAGAGTTAAACAATATAAAAAGATTAGAGAGTCCATTGGACCCAGATGATAAATGCTTTTGGCTATTTGTCCTGGTTAACCGAGAGCTAAAGCAACGAGACTAGATGAAATCAGTAAATCAAAGAATCAAGAAAAGTGGTCCAAAGACTTGGCCCAGAGTATTAAAACTTTAACACTTCTGAGCAGTAATTGCCAGTGAGGTGGGAAGAACACCAGGAGAGTATGATGTCCTGGAAGACGAGTATCCAAGAAAGTGTATCACAGAGGAGGGGATGACCCGCAATGCCATGTCCTATAGACGGTCGGGTAAGATGAGGATAACAGCTGACCACTCAACTGAACAGCCTGGAAGCTACTGGCCTTCTTAACAAGAGCCATTTCAGTGGCGTGGCAGCAAGGAAAACCTAACTGAGGGTTTAAGAGGCACGAAAGGAGAAGAACTGGTCTGACAAAATATAATTGACTCTATCGAGTTTTGCTCTAAAGGAAAAGAAATTTAGCAACTGCTAACAGAAAAGTGAGGTCAAGAACATTATTTTAAATGGGTGAAACAGCTTAATTGTGTGTTAATGGGACTAAGCTAGTCAAGAGAAAAAACTTAATGATCCCAGAGAGAAAAGAGAGATTTGCTGGGTCCGTGTCCTAATAAACCGGCTGGCTGAGGTGGGGCCGGTCGACGACGACGGGGGTGGGGGCTTGGGGGTGTGTGTGGGGGGGTGTTCGCCTTAGATGGGAGCACGACTGCTTCGTGCATGGTGACAGGAGTGAAGTTTGCAGTGGTGCTGATGCTGCAAGGTGGGTAAACCCAGTGGTGGGAAATCCGGTTGCCTCAGTTTTCATACAAGTCCTGTGGTGACTATAAGACCTATACAAACGCCAAAAGAAGTGGACAATGTAGTGACAGGCATGGTATTCAGCGGGAGCCTGGCCTCAATGGCACGGTATCAGGCTACTCGCCCGCTTTTGGTTTCTGTTACTCTGAAATCTCTTGTAATCTCCAATGGCATAACTTCTTCGGGGGGGTGGGGGGGGATGGGAAGCACAGAGGAGTCACTGGTCCGCAGTGATTCTGAAATGTAGCTGGGCAAAAAAAGAGAAAACAAAACCAAAACTAAATAAACAAACAAAACATGAAATGTGGCCGGGCAATTGCTGGGCGTTCCTTGATTAGGTCTCAAGGCTCTCGCCTCTGAGCCTCCTTCTTTTTTCATGAAAGGTAGCATGTGTTAGCAGCTAAGGTGTTTTCTCAGCCTACCAGAAGAATTTTGGGGTTCAACAGCCTCTTTTCATTCTGAGCCGTTTCATTTCTGTCCTAGCTGCAGTGGGTCTCCTGTGACTCTATCTCCTTGAGAGTCACTGCATTAGACACTGTACTTGTGTATATAAATAGCTTCACGATAAGCCCACAGAGCCTTCTCTACCTTACGCTCCTGCCAAAACGGCCAGAAGCCCTAGTGTTTGAGGGGCCTTTTGTGTGACTCTTAAGTCACTACCTTTGATTTTTCTCAGGTCTTAACAAAAGGTTTTACAGCCAGACCCTCAGATCCGTCTTCAGATTACCATTCTCCTGGCAGTGCCCTTGAACTGATCTTTGCTAGGAACCCAAGCAGAAAGGCTGAGAATTTTCAAAATCATCAGTGAGTTGCTTGGCAATTTACATGGCTAGGTCTCATAGCTGGTTCATTAGGCACTTTTTCGGCTTCTCATCAACTACACACAAGAGCGCTGCTGAACTGCCTGCCCCCGCAAGGACCCCTTTCCCCTAGTCTGCTTGCCTTTAAAGCCCTCGCAGCAACCTCTTCAGAGTTCCACACTTTGCCAACAACGTGTTAGAGTTAGAGGTCCTCTGCTCTTCTACAACACTCTCCCCAAAGGCCACGGCCCACTTCCAAAGTCACTCCCACATTTTAGACTTTTGCTACAGAAGCACCCCATTTCTGGTACCAAAATCTGTAGAGAGAGAGTGAGGGAGGGCAATCACCCAAGCTGAACACCACGGTATCTTTGCGACCAAATCTTGGGAGTGACACCCCATCCCTTTTGCCATATTCTGTTAGTTCGAAGTGAGTCACTAGGTCCAACCTGCACTCAAAGGCAAGCGGCTGCGCAGGGCCTGACTGGTAGGAGGAGGGGGTCGCCGGGGCCACCTACAGGCCTGTGGACCCCAGACCAGTTGACAGCACAACAGCTTGTTGGTTAAGAGCGCTGGCTGGAACAAGACCACTGGGTTTGATTCTTGCTTCCACACTGTAAGATACAAGAGGAACATAAAATAATAGTGGTGAGACGACCTAACCCTGTGCTTCCTACACGGGAGGCACTTGGGAATTCCTGTCCTCTCTGCTGTCTGATCTCAAATGTTTTTAACAGTCTTGAAAATTTCTCTGGCGTTGGATGCAATCTGCAAACATCCCACAGCAACACGGTACTGAGCAACACACAAAAAATGATTTTGACTTTCAATGAGTGCAGGAAACTTATTTTCGATAAACTCAATTTAATAAAATTAAACAAGAAAACTAAAGGATAAAAATAAACACCCAGAATTAAGGAACTACAACAGTGGGGAACACACACACACAATAGCAACTGTTCCCCAAACATGTGCTCGCCCCACCTTCCCACCTGCTTTTAAATTGTAATGTTTAGCAAGACTTTCAAGCTAATCTTGGCAAACACATTGTGCCGCTTTTTATCTAACTGGCAACTACAAGCACAACAAATAGAACAAATAACTCATTAAGAATGTCTTCATGCAGATGTCGTTTATCTGAGGACCAGCATTCAACAATGTGACCGGGTAATGCTATCGCCCACATCGTACAGATGAGACACAAGGGCACAGAGACCTCGTGACTGGTTATAATCACACAGCAGGTTAATGACTGAGCTAGAAACAGAACTGTAACCAGCATATGACGTAAGACACAATGAAGCTGTAATCAGTTATTACTGATTTTCATGGATATGGCAATCCGGCTCAGACAGCCAGCAATTAAAGGGTTCATCTCACACTGAGGAAAAATAACTTTGTGGACCAAAAAAGAGGGGTTCTACAGAAAGTACCCTCACAGGGAGATCCGATCATAAATTCCTAACTGGGCAGGTCATGGTGGGTAGTCACGCCCCAGGCACATAACTTCTCTAGTAAAGGCTTATCTTTGCCTTAAGCAAGGCCAGTCCAACGTCTCTGCACATCTAGGCTAACACACCTTTGAAATGTCCCCTTTCAGACTCCTCCTTCTAACACCTGACCCCCCTTTCAGACCTTCTAAAGCCTGCAAGACGCCTCATAATCTTAACTATTTTGTAATCTGATCCCCAGTCTTGCTTTCTCCCACCTTCATGTAATCTTCTTTGCGTTCCCTCCTTCATCTCAAATGCATAAAAAACCCCTAAAAACTGTTATTCTCAGAAGCATTTTTCTCAGTCTGTTGAGATCTTCCTTCCAGGCTTATCCTGTTTCACTTAAATTCTTACAAAAATTCTCTACAGGTTTGGATGTTTCTTATGTCGACAACTTGACAGTTATTTTGAAGAATAAAAGGTAGATTGATTTTTTAAACCTCTGATTTAGTGGTCTAGATTCAAATAAGCAAGTAAAACACCACAGGAGTTAATACGTAAATACAATCGTACAGAACCTACAGGGTTAAGTGGAAGCAAAACCCAGTATTTTAGTTGGACACAGCTACATAGTTCATTATACTGAGTATCTAACTTTTCAACCAATGTTTGTGGAGCACCTGTCCTATGCTGGCCTTTTATTACAAGTACTGTATGTTATCTCACCTCGTAACAGTGAAGGATGCCGCGACAGCAAGTGAGGAGAGGAACGGCAAGCTTACATTCAGAGGAAGCGAGCACAAGTTTTAAAAGCAGCACGTATTTCCATCACTGCCAAAAGGAACAAAGGGACCTGAGGTGACAGGCAGCAGTTTCTTTCCTCAGGACCCGCTGTGTCAGGCATCTGTGACTTGGGCAGTTCAAGAAGGAAATGAGTGCATGATAATTTCTTTTGAAGGACAGCAATTTCTAAGTGATTCAGCTTGATTATCAGCAAACATTTATTACATATCTATTTTGTGCAGCAAAATGAGGATCCTAAGAGTCATGGGAGTTGTGGCCCCAGCCGCCCCTGCCTTTGCCAATATATGTGCTTGGACCTCGCTGATTTTCCAACCCCCCGCCCCCAAACATACAATTTAAGATCCACAAACATGACTATGTGCTTAATTGGTTACAAATTTATTCCCTAATTCATAATTTTTAAAACAACAAAATTCCACATTGTGGTTTGAAACATGACAAAATATACTCGTTTAAGGTTAAATGCCATATTAAAACAAACAGTATTAAAACATACATACCAAAACAAGGCAGCTTTCTTATACAGCTGGAAGCGTATCATCTTTTAGCTTCCATGCATAAGGCTTCCCTCTCTGCTTACCATTTTTATTCACGCCCAAGGCCTTTTTCCCTCTGACCTGTGTGCCTGAACTACAACAGCAGCTGACCTCCCGCTTCTGGGCCCTCCCCACACCGTCCTATCCACAGAACCCAACTACACAGCACTGTTTCAAGAAAGTTAAATATTGTTATACGGAAATTTTTTTTAATAATTCCTATTTTCTACCGAATAGTGATCTAGTATATTCAAGATCCTCTTTATCCATCAAACCATTTCTTTCATTTGTCTCCTCCAATGCTATTGGTCTCTTCACTGTTCCCCAAACTTTCCTTCCACCCTTCTTTTCATCCCACAAATGTCCAGTGTGTCCCTACTACGTGCTGAGCATCTTTCCAGGCACAGAGGACACACCAGGGCCTTCACGGAGCTTACCCTTCAGTCGGAGGAGAAGACATGAACAAAGATACAGCAAGTCAGGTAGTGGGGGCCGCTATGGAGAAAAATAAAGGCGGGGAAAGGGATGGGAACTACAGCACAAAGGGGTAAGGAATTACCAGTTATGCAGGACGCTCATGGTAACATGACATTTGAGTACAGATTTCCTGTAAATTAAGCATTCATGCTGGTATCTGGAGAAAGAGCAGGAGGGTAGGCAAGTGCTAAGCCTCTGAGGCCAGGGAGTGTTTCGTATGTTCAAAAAATAGCCAGGAGTGTAGTAAAATATGAGGTCGCACCCAGCCAGGGAACAAGTCACGCAGGGCCTTGTGGGCCTGTGTAGGGCATTTGACTTTTACGGGGAGTGAGATACGAAGCCACTGGAGACTTTTGGGCAGAGGACCAATACAACGTAACATTTAAAAGCACCACTCTCCCTTGGGGAGGGGGTTGGGGAAGAAGAACAGAAGCGGGGAGTTTAGTCAGAAAACTGTTATAATAATATAGACAGAAGATAATGGTGGCCTGGGTCAGGAGGAAAGCAGTGGGACTCCGGAGCAGTCAAGTTCATGTTCACTCTTGACACGGCGCCTTCGCTGATTCCAGTTCTCCATCCAGCTTGTCTCTGTGTAGTCCTGCCAGAATCTATCTTAAATTATACCTCCTTCCAGAAACCTTCCCCAGCCAATCCCACCTTTAATGACTGCCCATTTTTCTGAGAACTCCTGTTGACAACTGCCCTGATTGGCATGCAGTCTTACACTTACTTATCTATTTAACTTCTGTGTCCTTTTACCATATCCTCGAGGAAAAAGAAAGAAACATAATGTACAACTCTTGGTATCCTCCTTTTGCTGCATAAAATAAATATTTAACAGACGCTTGCTGATAATCAAACGGAATCACTTAGAAAGGTCTGTCCCTCAAAGAAACGATCACGTACCCCCTTCTTCAACCGCCCGAGTCACAGAGACGCCTGACCCAGCTCCCGAGGAAACCTCGGCCACACGTCACCTGGAGCTACGGTTCCCAGCAGCTGCTGACTCAGCCACAGCCGGGTTCTCTGGAACAACGTGTGGGCTCTGGACCAGCAGCAGCAGCATCGCCTGGGAATTTATTAGAAATGTCAATACCCAGGTCGGCCCAGATCGAATGAATCTACAACTCTGGAGGTGGGGCTTGGCAAGCTGTACTCTGAGGCACAACAGTTGGAGAACTATTGCTCTCGCTTAAAGATTTAATGCATGACCCTGTTTTTCCACGGTGTTTCCGGAACACTTCCAGTCTGGCTCGTGTCTCCTTCACCTCCATCCTCATCATCAGCCCAAGCCTTCCAGATGGCTCAGCCCATACAGCGCTGTACACCCTCGTCTGACCCCATCTCCTGTTCTTCCTTGCCCTCCCGGGCCCTTGAAGTCATGAGCCATCACTCACAAACTTTTCAATACTCTTCCTCTCTTATCTGTGATGCTTCCTTCACCGTTCTGCTCAGAAGGAAACCCGCCTGGCCCTGAGAACACTGCTTCTTCTGCTGTAAAAGCGTTGCTCATACCCATCACAGACCTCCGGCCAGGGCAAGCCGCCTCCTTGTTCCCCGTTACCATTTAGTGTTGGACCGTACAGGTATCCTCCTTGCTCTCCAATACGACTTCCAAACCACTTCTCTTCCCTGCCCCCAAACTGCAGGTCCTGAGTCAGGTGTCACCTGCGACCTGCCCCCGTCTTAGCACGGGGCTCACTGTCTTCATCCCCTTTATTAGTCTTATCATCCTCGGTGACTTCAGCAAACACATCGATGATTCAGCCAATACTTTGGCCTCCTCGTTGTTCTCATTTTAACGTCTTTAGCACCAACTGTATTTTTCCACCACTTCACCTCAGCCACGCCCCTAGCATCATATCCTAGCATTACCGTCACCAGTAACCACGCCATCGCCCTAAATCTCAAGCATTCTCCTCTCACACCATCAGGTTGGCTTCTCTAGTAGTTTGCCCACACCAGCATTTGTCACCCTCCTTAATCCTCTAATCTATAAATTGATTCTACCACTTTTTCACTATTCCTACTCTTCCTCATGTTCTTACTTCCCTCCTAAGCCAGTTTAGATTCTAGGATCCAAGACTATACATAGTTCTTTTCAAAAATCTTAATTCCCCTGCCCGTTTTACTCTTGGTCTAACTCAAGGTAAAATCTCAGTTCCTGGTTAAATCCATCTATCTACTTATTCCTCTCTTGCATCTAAACACCAGAAGACTGTTGGAGAAAACTCACGCCACTGACTTGCCAACACTCAAGTCACGGTTAGGACCGCAGATCGGAAGCCCACTGCCCCTCTCTAGTAAGTTCACTTCCTGTTTTTTGAAATGATTCCTATTTTACATCTTGTCCTCTTTTCCTCAAATCTGCACTAGTTCTTCACTCCCCTGTATGTCCACTTTCAGCTCTGTTCATCTAATATATTACAAAGAAAGCAGACACAATCAGAGGACTCTCTTCTGTCTGAAACCAATGCCACCAGCTTACCTGGCTCTAAACCCACACTCTGCCCTCCTTCCGACCAAAAAGAAAAAAGTGCTCTGGCCGTATTTAAGGCCCCTCCCTCTTCAGTGTGCTGGATGTAAGACACTTTGCTCCTCCAATTATCCTGTCTTTACAGCATCCGCAGTTTCTTCCCCTTACTGATCTTTCCTAATAATACAAAACATGCCGTCATATCACCTACATTTTAAAAAGCCTTCTTGGAACCCACACACCCACCCAGTTACTGCTCCAATTCTTTGCTCCATTCCACAACTAAACAATACTGTCTCATCCTCACCTACCAATGAACGACTCCAGGCCTTCCAGCTGGCAGTTCATCCCCAGCATTCCAAGTAAAACAGCTCTTACCAAGTTCACCATGACCAACATCCTACCAAGGCCAATGGCCAATGATCTGATCTTCAATTATGCAAAGCCAGCACTTCCTCTCCAGAGTCTGTGATATCATAGACTTGCCTTGTTTCCCTCCTACGGCACCCAATTCTCAGTATCCTTCAGACCTCCACGGAAATGCCTCAGCCCTATTTTCTAGTTACGTTTTCTCCCAAGGCGTTAAATGTGCACTGATGAATCTCAACATTATACCCTCAGCTCACATCTCTCTTCTGAGCTCCAGACTTGTATCAAATTGCCACTCATCTTCTCCACCTGGATGTCGAATAGACATTCGAACGTAATGAGTCCAAACCATAGACTGTTGTTTCTGCGCCCTCTTTGTTCTATTGTAAGGAAATGGCCCCTCCCCTCTAACTCCTCAGGCCACAAGTTGAGCAACGCAGACAGATCCCTTCCATCTCACCACACACGCAGCCATCTTCAGTCCTAGCAAGTTGCCCTCCAGAACCTAAGCCATCACCTCGCACTTAGACACAGCAACAGCTTCCTGGCCTCCCTTATCACTTTTCCTAAGGAAAAGATTTCCTAAATCTTCCAATTCCTCCCCATTTTAACCAGAACACAATTCAAATAGCCACCGTGGAGAATGACCTGGCCCTTGCCCACTGCTCCAGTCTTATCTTACTACCTTCTTTTTGTTCTCTACACTCCAACCACACCACCCTTCTTTTTGAATACCCCAAACGCATTCCTGTTGGAAGACTCTGCATTTGCTACTCTTTCTGCTTGTAATGCTTTCCTCCCCTGTTTTGACAAGAGGGTGTTTCTTATCATTCAGGCCTTTTGCACTCTAATAGCTAAAGCACTCAGGGTCACAGTATCTTGTCTTCTCTGTAGTGCTTGTTCGTTCCTGAAATCATATTCCTTGCTTAGGTGTTTACAGTTTTCTTTCCTCGGTTAAATAATGCAAACTCTATGGAAAAGAACTTTGTCTTGTTCATGCTCTTTCCCAACCCGAGAAAGCGATCAGCACACTGTAGTCATGGATACAAGTGTCAACTTCTGGAGTTTCGTGTCATTGATATAATGATTTGTTTGGCCCCTTACAATTTTCTGAGCCTTTAAAATAGGCATCAAATCAGTTTTGCCCAAAGTATAAATACAAATTCTGCAATAGCAGAACTGGTATTTAATAATGGAAGCTTCTTGTTATCTTTCTAATGTATAAGTCTCATCATACCTGATCCTGCTTAAAATCCATCAATGGCTCCTTATTGGAACAAACAAAAATCTTAAACTGCTCAGATAGTCTGACCTAAATTTAAATTTTCATCCACCACTATGTCACTCATTTGATACATACAAACCACATGTAATTATATGTGGTTCCCAAATGTATATACTTATTCACCAAACTGTCCCTTTTTGGAAAAGCAATCACCCTTTCGACTCCTCACCCACTCTGCTTGTCTATCCCCTCTCTGCAGGCTTTTCTGAATTCCTAGATGCTGTTAGGTCTCCTGTCCTCTATCTGCTTTGCTTCCTGTTACCTCCCTACTCCTAAAGCCAATTCCATCTCCTCAAGCGTAAGAACAATTATCCTTTTTCTTCTTTTATACACTCCATTTCTCCTCCTCGAATGGATTTATTCAATTAGCTTTTAGACATGATCAAGTCTCTTTTATTGAATGTAAAACAAATAAACCTTTCTCTGCTCCACAGTCTTCTAGCTACGCTGTACGTTCCTTCAGAGCCCCACGCCCCCAACAACTGTCCACACTCACTGTTTCTGTCTCCATTTCCTTGCCTCCCCGTAACCTCAACTGACTCCACTCTCAGGTTTCTGCCCTCATTGGTCACAGAAGTGACCTTTGCAAAAGTCACCAATGACCTCCACATTGCTAAACCCATGGGCATCTTTCAGTTCTCTCTTCCTGCCACTCTTTTATCTTAATTTCCTAGGGTCCTGGTTTTCGTCCTGAAGAACAAGTCCTCTGGAACCTGTATCCTGCCTCCTTTGAAGGTCCATCTTCTCTACCAGACACAAGCGTCCCTTCCTGTGCTACATTTTCTCCTATAAGCCGTTCTCCTCTTAAGCCACGATCATCCCTGCCCACAGCTTCAATTACTATTGCCTGAAGATTTCTCGCCAATTTTTGAGATGTTCAAGGGGAAATGCTGCTTAGCTAGTTGGCTAGCTAGGCCTGGAAATACAATGAAATCTAGAGGCTTAACTATAGTTACCCCAAATTACTAAATCCAAAATCAAAGGCATGAGCCCTTCATCTTCTCTCCTACAAAAACCACCCTGCTCCTCTACCAAATCATGACAATACACTGTCAGTTTTACCTTCTGATTTCCTCTCACACGGTTCTCCTCTCTAGCACAAGCTGTCATTATCATTCTGTCACTTAGGCTGCGACACAACAACAGCCTAACTTCTTTCTGCACTCTCACTCCCCTCTCATCTGTGTAGATATCTTTAAAAAAAACCCAAATCTAATTATAAACTCTACTTCACCCTACTCCCATCCTACTTAAAATCTTTTAATGGCTTTTCACTGCCAAGTATGTATTCAGAGTCTGGCTTCCGATGTTATCTGAACTAAACTGTTTCTACGTTTTATGATAACTCAATTTACTATTGAGTCTAATTCTCTAACTGTATAGACCAATTAGAATGGCAAAATAATGATAAACAATGAGTGTTCAAAGATTAGCCTAACCATAACCTGAATAATAAAGTGCTGTTTTTATTATCATTACTTTACATTTGTTTAGTACAAAATGCTTTCAAAACGTTAACATAGATTATCTCAATAAGCTGTTAGGTATGAATAGTCCCGTTACAAAGATCAGGAAACTAATGCTAGAAAGGTCATACACTGACAAACGGCACCACTAAGACCAAAAATCATATCTTTTGACTCATGGTCCATGATGCCCGTGATTTATGATAAAGCCATCAGTTATACTTTAATTCTAAAATGGCCGATACACATTTTTCAAAGATTACTCCATTCGTGTTCTCCTAAGAACCAGCATATCCTTTTCACAACCTTGAAAATCAAGGTATATACAGTTTAGTAACTTGTCTCAAGTAACTAATGGATATAGAAATAGAATGCGGGTCACCTTATTTTCACTTCTCTACTCTAGCTTGTATCATGCTGAATGGTAGCAATGATAAAGCGGACACTATTGAACAAATAAAAGAAGGTGTGATGCAACAAGCTCCGAGGCCAGACAGATGAGGGTTCAAATCCTACCTCTGCCAATTCTAGATTGTGTGACGTTAGCAAGTTACTGAAGTTCTGCTTTCTCACCTGTAAGAAGATAACAGCTAACTCCAGTGACGCTGACAGCTAAGTAAGGTATATGTCTAACATGTTATCACTCAATGCACAGTTTAAAATAAACAAAACCAAATCATAGCTTCTCCCAAAAGAGGACAGTGTGAAAAGAAATGAGACATAGAGTTTGAAAAACAGATGGCGGGATCAAATATATGGTGATGGAAGGAGAACTCTGGGTGGTGGACACACCAGTGTGATATATAGAGGATTATTACAGAATTGTACACCGGAAACCTATGTAACTTTACTAACCATTGTCACCCCCATAAACTTTAAATCAATAAATTTTTTTAAAAAGGTGGGACTGAGTTTCCAGCTCTGCCATTTACTAACTGTAACGCACTCTGTCTCTCTCCTCACTTGTACAACGAGATGATACTTAGCCCTGTGCCCTGCTGTGAGGATGAAATGAGATAATGTATAAAAGCACTTTCTTAATTGAATAGCATCATACAAAAATCATTATTATCAGTGTACACACACTCTCTATCACTGTGTCATCAATTCTTTGAGGACATGAGCTGTCTTCAATCATCTCTGTGTCTGGAACAGCTGGTAGCACAGTCTTCTCCCATTACAGGCATTCATCAAATATTGGCTGAACTGATTTATTAAGAAGACAGGATTAACCTATGACAAAACAACAGCTCAAAATGAAATCCAGACGTTCATCCATATAGAATATGAGGAAAGAGAGCCTGGTACCAGTCTAGCTGAGATTAACTCAGACAGGGAGACTACGTCCCGACTTCTGGGAATTTAAATACGTGGCCTATTAATTTTGTTTACTGGGTATAAATTGTATAATCATCAAACAAGTAAGTTCCCTCAGTATAGGAATCATGTGTATGTTTCCCACCCTCCTCCTTCCCTGTTTTGGACAATGAAGAGAAGACAGAATAAACGAATACTTAATAGCATTGCACCCCTCCAAACAGAAGTTTCGAAAAAATGGGGATGTTCTCCATCAGGAGGCAACTTTAATGAGGGTCCGCTAGTCACAAGGACTTAAAGTGCTGATCAAAGGGAGACATGTTTCACATAAAACTGGTTTGTGTTTATCAAAGTGCTCCCCACATGAATTCAAAGACATCCTTCCGCTAGAGAAAACGCTCTGGGGTAGTGAGTAGTCTCTCTACACAAATGTTCAAAGCGAAATGTTGGCTTACAGTAGTTTTTAATTAAGCATCTACTATGTGCCATCCACTGTGTTAAGCATGTTTCATAGATTATCTCAAATCTTCACAATAATTCTCCGTGATAGGCATTATTTTCCCTACGTGATAAATGAAGAAACTGAGGTTCAGAGAGGCAAGTTGTTCACGGCCACACAACTGAAAATGACAGAGGTGGCGTTTAGACGTAGTGAAGTCTCTGGAAGCCATAATTTTTGCACCATACCATGCTGTCCACTGATGCTACCGAATTCTCTAAAAAGGAAGGTGACGCAATAGGAAAGTGGGGAGGAGATCTGGCAGAGACACATACAGAGCACACACAAGATGGCATTCCATCTCGGAGTTCTAGACACACAGGAGCAAACTAACGAGCCACACCTAACTCACAAACTAAGATGCTGGAGGAGCTGTAACTTCTACTCTTCAGCTCTCGAGGTTCCACTCAGAGATGCTGACAACTGAACACAGTTTAGTGATTTTTCTAGAATGAGCAGAAATAGTACCTTTAGCTCACTGCTGGTACCAAACCAAGCAGCAAATGGAGGTGATACATGTTTCACAGCTTTATCATGTTTTCCAGGATCCAAACATTTTTGCACAATTGGGTGTTTTTGTGGCATACGGACTGCTCCACCCAATCCACTCCACAGAATTTTAGAATTAGAAGAGGTTCTATTAGCTTCGGGACATAGAAACTAGGCTCAGAACAGCTCAGTGATTGCTCCATGTCACACAGCTGGGTACTGGCCTAGACAAAACTCCTATCTCCTATTCCTTGTCCAGTAAGTTTCTCCACAGCAGCTGCTCGGTGCCTCCCACTAGTACTCGACCATCTAGATTTCCTTTTCTATACCTGGGTGTTATGCAGCTACGGCCCCTTCTGGACATTTTCACTAGCACTGGGCTAGACGATGCAGATAATAAAGAGACAGAGCTGACAAACATTGTGCTCTCCAGACAGTGCTACCCAAACGTTCAGTTGTCTTGGCACACATAGAAAATGGTAATGTCTGTGTGGCACAAAATGGCAAACAAACTAGAGTGCACATGGTCCAGGTGACCCGGGGAGCGTAGGTCCCACCTGGCTGCTCCAAGGGTTGAGCAGAATAGTTATTTTCACATACCTGGAACTCAGTCCAACCTGTGGCCTTTGGGCGGGGAAGCTCTGTTCTAGGGCTGAGAAGTGAAGGGGACTGAAACAAATGTACAAATATGTGGAACAGCCGTGGAAAGGAAATAACTGAGGAGACTGTCATTGTCTGCTTCCATCAAACATAAATGAGTGGAAATGAGATTAATTCAGTTTGCTTCCTTTCATAACTCTTCTTACAAACAAATCCAAAGACAAAACAACCCATCCTCTGGTCAAAGACAGCTGAGCAGTCCCACTGACGAGGCTGCAAAGACCCCAGACACAGACGCCTAGTTCGCAGGGAGATGAAAACTACTGAAAGCATGTAAGGGTGTCAGAAAAGTTCTTTGACTTCTTACAAATACTACAACAATAAATCAAAGAGGGGAGGAAATTACATTTCAAGGTCATATTCAAATATGAAGGGAGAAGCAGGAAAAGCCCCTCCCAACACACACACACACCCCTCTGTGACCAAACTCTGTCTCTGTAAACCTAGTTAAAATTCTGCCTTCTAATATTTATAAATTTAGCCTGCCTGAGCCAAGTAGGTTTCTGCAATTCCAGACATCTAGGATGAAGGGCAAAGGGCAAAGTGAAACTGGCTCGTCGCCAAGGGTATCACGTCTGGGAGACTCCCTTAGCAACACACAACAGCTCAAGAGAGGACACCGCCATCTTTGTAAGGGACTGCAGATGTTCTTGTTTTCACAACTAAAAGCAGGGGTGATTTTTCCCCCACCCCGTATTATTTTCCCTGTCATTCTCCTAAAAGTTATCACATTTCCTAATTTAAAAACCTCTCCAATCCCAGTGTGTTTCCCTCCATCCCAAATGACAATGCCATCGTTAACAATAAATTAAAACAATGTAAGGTATTAAGTTCTTGGCCGATATAAAATGTCTGGTTATTAATGACTATTCTAGCTGCTATAGGCTTGGTTTCTAACTATGGGCAAGTCATTCTTTGTGACTTACTTACTTCCCTCATAAAATTTTAGTAACAACAGTGACCTACAAGACTATTGTAAAGGACAATAAAATGATTAGATAAAAACCTAGAGAAGCTTATTCCTTATTAAGAATCGCGCCTCCTATTGGCTCTCAATATCTAAAGAGATGGTTTGATTAGCAAAGTCAGTGTCCCCCACACAAAACACAGGTGGCTCCTGCCCCACCAGAAGACGTCAGCTCTGGAAGGGACAGGCTCACCGGCTGCCCCGTTCGCCTACTGCAAACCCACCAGCAAGTGCAGAGGATGGCACTGAACTGGGAGCTCACCCTTGCGCCTAAGTCTAACAAGATAAACAACATTTTTTTAAAAAAACAACCAATGTCACAATCACTGCTAGGTTTGAAAAACCTAACACCTGGGAGTAGAAGGGGACGTGGCAGTCTGTGCTCTGTGGGGAAGGCCGTTTGTGCAAGAGCAGAACCGCAGCTTTCCACTCCTTATATGTGCAAGTGCAAACCCTCACCCACAGCACTCTGTACTCACCCAGAGGTACATCATGTCAGACCGGGCTGCTCAAACTCAGCGGTCAGTTGATCCTGGACTGCAAAACGGCACTTCAGTGAACTGAAGGAAAGGAGGTGCCAGAATGGGGGGCTACGGTTCGGGGTGGGAGAAACCCCCCCAAAATCACTTGAGTTTAAAAATCTAAAAAACGACCGGTCTCCTCCCCCCTCCTCCCTCCTCTCCAGCTGACTGCTCTGTTGTTCTCTCTCCTCCCTCTCTCCCTCCCTCTAGCTCCCTCTCTCTCTCTCTCTCTCTCTCTCTCTGGGAGTTCCTAGCCCCGTGTGTCAGATCTGGAGTGTACAGCACACTCTCTGTATTTGCCTTCAGGGAATCTGTCTCTGTCATTCTACTTCTAGAAACACAATCATCACTCATAGAGATTATTGCAAAAGGCAGGGATGGGTGGGGTTAGTAATAAACCACCGGCACCAGTTTCTAATGCTAAAGATAAACTAGTTTAAGATGGGTTCTTTAAACATAAATGAAGCAATCAAAAAACTCTGACCTCCAAGATCAAGGGGAATGAGCCAAGCCTCCCCTCTGCCCCACTTCTTCTGCGGCCCCTCGCAGAAGCCAAGCGTGAACACAGAACCTGCTCGGGGGCCCACGTTCCCGCTCCAAAAGGTCGGCCTTGCGCCACTGTTCTTGATCAAGTCTCACCACTGCTAATTCTGACTCTCAGAAGATTTTAAAACACAGGAAAAATGCTATAGAAACTTGGATAAGTTTTCCTCTTGTTTGTTACCACTGCCCTCGTTCAGACCGACAGAGCCGCCCTTCTGAAGGGAGAAAGGATCAGGTTTTCCACGTCAAGTGGATTCTGAGCCCCTGCTGTGTGGCAGATTCTTTATTAGGCATGGGTACAGCGCAAGGTACAAAGCCTGGGCTTGAAATCTGGGTCTGCAATTACTGTCATCATGGCCTGGGAGAAGTTATTTCACATGGCCTCTGTTTCCTCGACCAAAAACTGGTACAATACTCCTTTCGGAGTTGGTGGAATTAGATCTCATGAAGTAAACTATCTGCCGTGTTCCTGGTGGCCACGCTTTCTAACTGAGTTCAGTTCAAACGTTTATTACGTGTTTCTTGTAAGCCAGGCATACACTTATCCACTATGTTCGATGGTGAACATCAAATCATCTGTCCTCACGGTGTTTATTCAGAAAATAGCTGTCTTCTCCATACACCAATGCCCACGCTCTTTCCTTACGTGCCTACCCATTTCTCCATGTTCAAGTCCAAAAGCCCACCCCCGCTGTGTAAGTGCCTCTCCCTCGTCTGTGAGCCTGCTGCGGTAACAAGGCATTCCCACTTCTGCCAGTTGCCACTACAGGTATTCATGTATCTACCAGTCTTAGCTCCTTAGCCACACCTTTCAGGGTACAGTTCCTCTATTTTTGGCCATGGAGTCTTTAGCATAGGACCCAACACACAGTAGGTGCACAATACATTCTCAAAGGTTCTCTGTTTTGAGAAGTATTTCACTCCTTTGACTCATTAAAGGAAAAACAAAATAAAACAAAAACAAAAACAAGAGGCCTACCGCCTTCCAGCTGCCTCGGGGTTCTGTTTCCCTCAGACATGTTCAAACAGCTCTCTCCTGTGTATAAAATCTCCAAGTAAGGTCTGAGAGTCTCGCCCTGGAGGCCGGCCGCGCACAGGTTCAGGTACATTCAGACTCCCACCTAGTCCCACCCCCAGCGATGCTCAGGCCAGAGTTACCTGCCAGATGGAGTTGCTTTTTCTCTTAGAGGGAAAGTAAAGTCCACACTTTTCCTTTTCTTCTGCACTAAATATGTGCATTTTCTCTCCTCCCACCTTAATCTCCCAGCTCATTTAAACTTGGAAGGGCAGGGCAAGTATTCTTTTCGGCCTCACCCAAACCTTTTCTTTTTCTTTATGCAGAACCTATCAGCTTCCTCTGAAGATAGCGCCCTCATTTCCAGTAAAAAAGAACTTCCAAGTCTAAAACTGAGGGTATTTTCAAATAGGAAAACAAATCTTGACTTTCCATAAACTGTTATTTAGAGTCTTTTACATTGGTGATGTCAAAAAAATGAATACAGTTTTAAAGATGTTATCTCTGTATTACTTTTCAAAGTTGAATTGAACTATGGTAGCAACGTGTAGTATTCGCTCAAAAGATGGCGTTAATCAAATGAATGCTAGTGTCCTTTCATTGTATTACAATTTTAATACAGTTTTTTCATTTCTTAAAATGTGTATACATTTTTGGGGCCCCCTCTGTACGTCTGTAATCAGTATTTGTACGCAACTTTACTCTAGTCACCACACCTCCTATACTGCATTCAAAATAACTACATTAAAATACACTAAGAGGTCCTAGTCCTTCCAAGCTCTTTGGAGACACAAAATTGTTAATATTCATTCTTAGCAAATATAAAAAACCAAATACAATAAAACTTCACATATCTGTCACTTGGTGGTGTTATCTTTTAAACAAGTTTAGGATAGGATAAAGATAGCCCTACTCTCCTGGAGCAAAGGAAGAGAAAAATACACAGAGAAAATCGAGCCTCAAAATGAAATAAGAAAAATCTAAATGTGTCACAAAAACTGACTAGTACGTACAAAACTCCCATGAGCAGAACCATTACAAACAGGAAGAGTTCATAAATTCCTACCCTAAACTAAATGCATCTCTTCCTTCCCTGATCATCACAACTTTAAGAATTGGGTGGATACCCTGGTCAGAAATCAAGCTCTTCTGTGTGTTTCTCACACAGACACACACACCCCTCCAAGAATCCACAGCCAAGCTAAGTGAATCTTTTCATTCATGCTCCTGCATGCCCACATTTCCCTACCTTAACAAAAAGGAAGAAGAAGAAGAAAGGAAACAAAGAGGTAGGAGGGGAAAAAATTGTCTCGAGTCATTGAAGTCAAATAAGGAAACCTATGCTTTATAGCTACGCAGGATTCGGATTAAGAGACACAAAGGTCGAATAGTTCCACACGAGGAAGACACTGTGAAAAGGACCACGTTCTTACACAAAGGATTAAGACGCACACGTACTTAATTCTATCAGGAGAACATTCTATCACTGCCTGACTCGGAAGCGTGTCAGTATCAGCCTTTCTATTAGTTCAGAGGAAAGAATGTGTGAATTTGAGCACCAGAGAAGGGACTCTACCAGGGAGAGCCCACAGGGGAAGTCTGGCATACTCACTTCTGAGGAAGAAAAATCAGATTATCTGGGACAGCAATTATGTGCTTCCAGAAATTCTACCCCTATAGCACATCCTGAATTCCTGCTTCCGGAAGTGCTGGACTTTGTAAGGTGACGAGTGTGGTGGGCAGGAAGGGTTTGGAGCCACGTTTTAGACTCCTGCCTCCAAGTCTAATAATTCAAAGTCTAATGAAACTGTATGCTTTATGCAAGTTTCTCTGTAGGTGTAAAAGGCTGGTGGGGGGAGTGTATACATCTGGGGAGCCGACACAACTTCTCAAAACTATACCCTAGAAATCAGGCACTGAAAATTTTTCAAAAGAAATTTGAGGCAACCTTCTGTGCATAATTTAAGCTCCTTTCACTTTTCAGGTCTGGTAAAGACAATACAGACTCACCACAACAATGAGCTTCAGAAATGGGCAATATATGGTCCAAATGAACTTGACTTAAAAAAAAAAAGTTGAAAGAATGGGGCTCTTTTAACCTTGTTTCCTGTCAGCTTAAAATAGCAAGGGTTCCCACAGGGCAGTTCTCTAACAGAATTCTGCTGCTGGAAATGTGACCCATGGAGAGTATCAGCAGATTAGCATCAACTGGGAGCTTCTTAGATATGAAGAATCTGAGGTCTCATCCTAGACTTACAGAAACAAAATTGACATAACAAAAGCCCCAGGGGACTGACCTGCACATTTAAGTGAGAAGCTGGTGTAGACAGAGCAGTTCTCACACAGCAGCAGACTGCTGGAAAAAAGGAGTGGAGGTGGTTGCCACCGCCAGTTACGGGATTTGAACCACTAGGAAGACTAGTGAGGATTCCACCCCTGCTTGCTGATTTCAGTGTAACACCAGCTACTATTTCAGAACATATTATGTGCCAGGACTCCGCATGCATGATCTCATTGCATCGTCACAATATCTCAGTAAGGTAAGCTCTCCGTTGTCTTTTTCACATATAAAAAGAAATTGGAGTTTAAAATGGTTCCACAATGCTCATGGTCTCACAGCAAGTAAGTGAAGGGGCCAAAAGTTGAACACAAGTTTGTAAGATTCCAAGATCGTCTCAATGACACCACACTTATTCACTGATAAAAATCAAATCAAGACTGCCAAAATCACTGGAAAGTTTACCCTGCAGTCTGCCTCTGCCCATCTCTGAGACGCCAAACAATAAATGATGGAGAAGAGGTTTCGGACACACTGCGTGTGAGTTTCCAAAGGCTGGGGCTCCAGTCAAATGGGGCTGCTATGACTGACATCATTAAGAGAATGGTTCCAGAAACACCAGTGAACTGTGGTTACCTTCGACAGTGTCTAACAAGAGCTCCAGCTGCAGACACGAGCAAAGGGTATACCTCAAAGCTCACCTCTCGGAAAAGCTATGGGTAAATAGATGATTTGTGAGCGCTCTTACCCCAGATCTTAGGAACCGCAGAGCGACCATCCCTAAAAGGGAAAAATGTATTCTCTCAAGAGCTCTATTTGTCCTTACTATGTTTCCATCATACACTCAAATAACCTCCCATAACTTGCTCTGGTATCTCCTCCACTGCAGTTTTGACCTCATGAAACCCCTTATCCCAACCACCTTTCCGTTTATCTACCACCCACTCCGGTCTCATCTTCCACTCCGTCCTTTCTCCAACTTTGACTCCATGGTCCATAAGTACAACCCCTCCCTCGTGAACACCCTCAATCATTTGTCCTCGCCATCACTACCACTTGTCAAAACTCCAATCCAGATACAATATTCTGCCTCTTCTGTGCCTGGGCACAATCAGCTGAATGTTACCGGAGGAAAAAAAAATAATCACATAACCCACTGACTGACTTCACTACACATTCACGATCACAAACCTCAACTGCATGCTGACAATGCCAAGCAATCCTACGAAAGCCGCCCTGGTAAGCCTTCCATCTCACCAAAATGACTCCTTCTGACTTGCTCCTCAAACCTACTTCATTCTCTCCTCGGCACCCAACTCTGAGCTGTTGCTCTCTCCAAGTAGCTCATGTTAAAAGAGAAGCATTCGGTCTCTCTGTCCACCAAATCTACTATCAAAGCTAGAAATGCATGCAGCTCCTCCTGTTACAATGAAGGAGAATCGTCACACCAAAGGCTCATTTCACTACTTCTGCTCACTCCCCACCCCCCTCCCGAGCCTGCAGAAGGACCGTGCTGCTCTGATAAGCACCCATCGCGCCCCTCTCCACTCCTTACTGTCTTGCCAGAAAATAAACACATGTCCATCTTCAGTAAAACCTCCCCTCTGCTCTCCCACACTGATGGGGACAGTGGACATGGTGTCACCACTCTGGAAGTCAGTGTGGCAGTATCTATTCCGTTTGAAATGTGCATCGCCTGGAGCTTGACAAGTTTGCCTCCAAGGAGCCTGTCTTGGAAAATCCCTGGAGGAGTAGAAGGAACTACACTGCAGCAATCTGTAACCGAAAACAACTTCAAAAACATAAATGCCCAATACTAGGTAAGTGACTAAGTGAAGCATGGTTTTAAAAATACTCTCCTTTGACCCGTCACTTCCCACCAGCTACCTACCATTTCCCTGCTTACCACTTCACAGTAAAACTTCTTTAAGAAGTTGTCTGTCTGTCGCCACTTCTTCACCTCTCATTTCTTCTTCAATCTGCTCAAAATAAAGCTTCCAAGCCCTCCACTCTATTAAACTAACTGGCCAATGTCAACCAATTCCACGTGACTTAATATAAAGGACATTTTGCTGTCCTCAACATATCTGACCTCATACAGGATTCAATAAAGTTGGCAACTTTCTTAAAACATTCTCTTCTTCTAGCTTCTGCAATACTATAACCCTGTTTTCTTTTCCCCTACATCCCTGATTACTTCTCAGTATCTTTTTCTGGCTTCTCCCTCAACAGACCTCTAAAAAGGAAGTGCTCCTTGGGCCTCAATCCTGCATCATCCGCTTCTCTCTTTGAGTTGTCGCATCCATTCCTATTGCTTCAAATACCATCAACAGGCTACTAACTAGCAGTTACAGCCCTAGCCTTGACCTCTTCTCATGCTCCAGTGTGACTATGCAGCTGTCTCCCAGGCTAGTCAAACGTAACATGCACAAAACTGGGCTCTTAAATCTCCGCCACCGCCACCCTTGAAACCTGGTTCGCTCTTGCTCTTTCCTTCCTCAGTAAGTGGTGCCTGGCAATTATACAAGCCCGAGCCCCTACCCTTATTACCTCTCACCCCTTACATCAAACCCATGGGTGAGTCCTGTGTGCCTGACTTCTCTGGACGCCCACTGCCCCACCTTAACCAAAGCTCCCATCACTCTTTCCTACACATCACAATAGCTCCTCCACTCCCTTCAAAACATTCGGAACAGCAGCCGGAAGGACTTAAGACGAAAATCAGATCATATTACTTCTCTGGTTCTACAGCTTCACGATGCACTTAATTTTTTTTTTCTATCCGAAATCCTTATAATGGCCTTTAAGGTCCTTTATGATCCGCTAAGTGGCTGCCTTTCCAGCCTCATTTCATACCAGTATCTCCCTTTCAATCACTCTGCTCTAAAAACAGGAATCTTGTGTCAGCTCCTGATCTAGAGCAAGTCCATCCCTCTCCCTGGCACCCCTGTAACCCTCTCATTCCCTCTTCCTGAAAGCCCTCCTCATCCTGCCTTCATTCTCTGTAAGGCTGGCTCCTTCTCGTCTTTCAGACCTCAGCTGAAATAACACCTCCTCAGATAAAAGGCAGCAGACCCCTCAGCTAGTTGGCGCTCCATCCCCACAAGCCTGTATTTTCTATTACTGTGCTCTGTTTACTCTTCCTAGAAGTTACAAAAGTCTACAATTAACTTATTTATTCATTTGTTTTCTTATTTGTTACAGATTTCTCCATTAGAAAGTAATATTCTGTGTATAGTACATACAACTGAGATCTTCTACTATGGAACATTTTATCCCTTGACTTTCATTAGGGAAGGTCAAAGTTATTTGTAGGAGTTTCTGGCACTCAGGCAACTGTCTAACCAAGTCCTATAAATAAAGTTAGAGTGCTACTAATTTTTCCTTAGTTACCAAAAGGACTCAAGTTTTATTCTAGCTACAAACCACAAATATATGCCAGCACCAGTGGCTTTAGAATGTCAGTTTGAAATAATGATAATATTAATATCAAACAGCAGTTCCAATCCAGTCATTTACTTTAAGCTAATTTGAACATAAACATTCCAAAATGCCTCCCTTCCAATACTGTAAATTTATTTTGCTCAGCACAATAACCGAATAGCATCTCCAATCTAAGCTCCACTATAATCGAGCTTGCCGTATAAGAGTTAATTATCTATAGTCTAGAACAGGGGTGTCCAAACTTTTTTCAACGTTTTTCACCAAGGGCCGTATGCGGTAAAATACACAAGCAGCCAGGCCACTCACTCGAGGTGAAGTACGTATTGCCTTACCTGGTTTATTTAAGTAAACTAAATATATTTTTGGAATTTGCTGCGGGCCAATTAAAAATGGATTGCGGGCCGCAATTTGGACACACCTGGTCTAGAACCATGCATCCAACAGAGTGGCCACTAGTTACATTTCATTCCATTTCAATTAAAACTTAATATTAAACTTGTAGTTCTTCAGTCATACTAGCCACATTTCAAGTGCTCAAGCACCGCACAAGGCTTTGGCTATTCTCGTGGACAGAGCAGATACCTTGTTTCCCCGAAAATAAGACCTAGCTGGACCATCAGCTCTACCGCGTCTTTTGGAGCAAAAATTAATATAAGACCCAGCCTTATATATATTATATTATATTATATTATATTATATTATATTATATTATATTATATTATACCCGGTCTTACATTATATTAAAATAAGACCAGGTCTTATATTGATTTTTGCTCCAAAAGATGCATTAGAGCTGATGGTCCAGCTAGGTCTTATTTTCAGGGAAACATGGTATAAAACATGTCCATTGTCACAGAAAGTTCTACCAGACAGAGCTGTTCTAGACCATGGTGGTAACCAGGAAGCAGAAGGCCCTCTACGGTAAGTACTCAGAATATCACAACGTTCATATATGATCCTCAGCAGAAAAGCTCTGCCAGGTTTTCTCTCTAAATCTATTTATTTTTATTTTAGAAATTTTTTGTCCTTGTTATCTGGCTACTTGCCCACCAAATACTGAAGCAAATTAGGAAAGGGAGCTAGGAAGCAGTCGGGAATAAGGACCAGAGGAATGAGGAACATTATATTAGAGGCAGCCACATCAGGAACAAAGCAGACCAAGAGGAAAAAAAATCTAAAAACCAGGTAAGATATCGAAAAGCTCATGTAGGTCAAAATGAGGCCATACAGTGAGGCAAAACGAACAAAAGCTCCTGAAATATCACTCATTTACAGTTCTAAACGATAACTGATGTTGACAACTATGTTAAGCCATTAAGGAAAGTGTTTACTATTATACTATTAAGAGCATATAAATTATATCGTTATATAGCGCATTATAGAAGGATTTATTCCATCCATACAACGCAACAGTACATAGCCTTTGGGGGAGGGGATGAGGACGCTCCTAAAATACTGGGTGAATACTCTACTATATATCTTTAAGTGATTAAAAACAGCTTCAGAACAATGCATAGGACAGTACCATTGAATTAAAAAAGAAAAAAAGGATGAATTATATATAAAAATGTAAAACACTCCTTGCCTCTAGGGGAAAGACACTGGGGAACTCAAGATTGGAATACGGGAGCAACTTTCCACTATGTGACCACTTTGTACCTTTGGAATATTGAGTCAGATAAATGTATTATTTATTCAAAAAACAGTTATCACCTTAAATTCAAAAAAAAAAAAAGAAAGAAAGAAAGAAAGAAAGAAAGAAAGAAAGAAAGAAAGAAAGAAAGAAAAGTAAGCAAGTTCTCTATCCCCAAGAAATGTATAATCTAATGTCTTATCCAGGCTGCAAAAAACTGTTACACTTTTTCCTTTACCAATAACTAGTCAGCTAAATATCTAACACATATTCTATTAGATCTTATTAAACAGCTAACTATACTATTTGAAGTCCCAATAAACTGATTTCGAAAAACTCAAAAGTTGAACTTAAAACAGAAACCATGACGATCATTATTAACTAGTATTAACTTTTTAAAAAAATGTTTGCATGAAGATACATAAATTTCAAGAAAAAATGTCATCTTGTTGGATAATACGACCGAGATGGGTTGGAAAGCTCCCAGGAGAGCTACAGAGTGGTCTCCTGTACCACAAGGGTTAGGTCACTCCAACAGTCCTGAGATTTGAGAATGCAAGTGGTTTCCCAATATCCTTTCTCTCCTTCTTCCCTAGTAACAAAACCCCAGTTTTCATTCCAGGACATGACCATATACACCCTCCAAAACAGGACTCTATCTCCCAACCTCAGCTGCAGGGAGGTGTGGCCATAAGACTACGTTCTGGCCAATGAGCGGTCAGCAGAAATGTTACGTGGGACTTCCTCGGAGTCTTAAGTAGAAACTGCGTCACAGAAATGTGGGAACCATGGCTGGAGGTGAGGCAACTCTCTGGGCAGACGCCAAACGCAGTAAGGGTCCCAGGTCCTTGACAACCTTGGAGCAAGTCATCAGTCCTCAACTGCCTACTTCCAAATTTCCTTTTCATGAAAGACTTAAAAAAAACCCTTCTCTTGTTTAAGCCACTTTGGGGAGTGTTCTGCTTTATGCAGCTGAACTTAATTCTGAGGGATGCTTTCAACAGTAAAGTATTTTACTGTAACTTACAAATCAAAATTCAATTTCAACTGAAACAACACAAAGCTTAATATCTTACGAGTGAACAAACCTGATGACGAGGCCAAAAAGTCAACTAAATTTATCCCCCTAATCTACGATTGTCCTTCACCATTCTACACAAAAATGATAGAAATAAAATTTTATTTTAATTCCTGATTTCTAGTAATGAAACGAGAAAAAAAGTCAAATGTACCAGGGGTGCCAAAAAAATGTACACAAGTGGACACTTTGGTCAACGTTGCTCAAGCAGTAGTTCACCATAACCAGAAGTGTCTGGATGCCGATGGTAACCACTTTGAGCACCTCTTGTAATTGCAGGAATCAAACGCAACTTGCATTCATTTTTTGTTACCGGTATATACTGAGTACTACAATTCTAACACAGGTTTCCTTTCTTAAATTGTGTATACATTTTTTGGCACCCTCAGTATATACACACTGTCATTTTCATCATCTGTAAAATGAAGAAATAATGCCTGCACTGCAGAGATGTTGCCTGACCCAAATAAAATTGAGTATACTAACTATTCAGTAAATAGCATTATATACTATCATTAGCATCACAATTAGCACTATAACAGCCAATAGGTAAGTATGAATCAGAAAACAAAAATCAGATGAAAGCAATTACATAGACAGAAACTTGGGTTTGGGGCCCAAAGAATTCTGGGAACTTATCGAGCCTCTTTAACCAACCTACTTTGTCTTACAGAAAACACATCAAGAACTTCTTTAAAGCTGGGGGGAAAGATGGGAGTTGAGTGATTGTAAGGGGAGAAAAAGAACAGTAGTAAAAGGTTTAAAGTGATTAGAAAATATGATGCATTTGAAATATATAACCTTGTTTTAGCATTTCACAAGTTGTCAATATGTAGTCCAACAAATTTTAAATTGATGCTAGCAGTCTTTTTCTTCTACAGTATTATTCATTCAAAATAAAAATACTAAACACATGTATATAGTTTCTACTGAGTGTACAACAACCTATCATTTAAAAGCAGAATGCCATCTTTGAGAAATAAAGATGGTATGTGAGGTCTTCTCGATGCAGGAAGGCGATTTTTAACCTATGCACTAAGGTACAGGCGGTATATTTAAAACAAAGAGGGTTAATCTCTTTCATTTTTGCACTTAAAAATGTTTTAACTTCTCCAAAACATGCTTTGAAGTATGAAAAATGAAAAAGAAAAAAAATCAAATGCATTCACTTCTGGGAGCCATTAACTCGGCTTTGAAACCATCTCTGGCGGCTACTTTAATCCATACCCACACTGTTCGTGAGTCACACTGCACAGTGTTGTTCAATGCATTGTATTTTGAAAAGTAATCCATGCTCAAGTGACTTTGGGAAACACGTGTTAAGCAACTTTACTATTTGTCAAATTTCAGCTTTTCGTAATCTTCTAACAGGATACTAAAATTAATAGATGCTTTTTACTAATTTCAAATATACTCATAGGAAGAAAACAAGCTATTCCGGGGTGTCAGAGATTAGCTGACAGGCAGATAGATGCCAAGAATTTGCCGCACAATTTAAAGGGCTACAGACAGGATAACGGGAGTGTGAGAAACAAACTCAAGCAGATTTAAAGGCTTTTGCTCCCCAGAAGGGATACCAAAGGTATTGCTGATTTATATACCCCTCTGCTCTGAACAGCCATATTCAAGCAGCTTTTATTAGGCAGTAAGATTTCTGGAAAATAAGAACTACTTTACCTTTCCTAGATGATACATTTATAATGCCTATTTAAGAGTCTAAACATGTAACTGGAGATTGAAGGTCTGAACTAGCAGGAAAAAACTGAAATAACATTAGCTTCTGCAAAGGTGCTCTATGCAACCCATGCTTGACTGGACTAGACCATTTCATCCCAGTTCCAACCGATGAACCGATGGCTTCAATATCAAAGTTCTCCCAAAAGTCAGGACATACCAAACTCTAGAAACTTATTTGTGGGCTATGACTATACTTTTAATAACATAAATGAGTTCAGTGGGACTTACTTTGATCATTTCTGAAACACAGTTTATTTTTAGTAAATATAATAGTCCCCCACATGGGAAGCTACAACCATGCCAAAAATTTTCTGAGGAGATAAAATCCTATTTATAGACCTATCAGTTGCTCCTTGCTTAGGTTGTAACATAGTTTCCACTTTAAGCCTGATATGACCTCCCCTGACTTTTCTGGTCTCTAATGTTCTTTTCATCCTGAAGTTTCTCACATTTATCTTTATCTCCACAGGGTACTTAAGTTAAGCTACTATGGAGTGGAGGGAAGGGAGAAGGAAAGAATCTCCCACCAGAGACTTTTAGGTAAATTTCAGGAAAAGGGGGGAGAGGAGTTCTTCATTTGGTGAGTTTTGGGGGAGGGAACCCCACAAATATTCAGCAATCATCAAAAATACTGCTACAGAAGTGAGCCATACATATGGCAAATGGGACTACTGATGTCTTTATCTGTGTATGATTTAGCTTTTCCATCTTTTAAAAACCCAACAAGAATAAATGTGAAGGGGTTTCTAAAGTAGAGAATATTGTACTCAGAAGCCAACCAGGGAACCCAAAGATACATATGAGATTTATTAAAATTTTCTTCAAAATTTCTGATTATCTTCAGAAATTAAGCTGTTGTTGTTTCACATTAGCTGCTGGCATCTTTACATTCCCCACTTAAAATGCTAATTGGTGCCCACCCCCACCCCCACCCCCAGTTGCTGGATATGATTCCATCACCAATTCTACAAGGGTGTCTTACCCTAATTCAGTGAACCATTTTCAGTTTTCTTTCACTAGTAGTGGCATGACCCATACCCAACTCACCCAAGCCCTGCCCCACCCCATACCCTGGTGAACTTGTAAATTAACCCTGGCTTTACTGCTCTGGCAAATCCTAACAACCCCTTTCATCTCTGAACCCCAGTAAAATTTGCTGTCCCGGGTTCATTTATTTTTTTATAGTCTTAAGTATTATACCGCCCTTTGTTGTGAATTCCATGTTTACAGGTCTTGTATCCTGAATGAGACTGCAATTTCCACTCAAGTATGAACCCCTGAACAGCAATGACCGCGTCTTACTCGTCTCAATATCATCAGCCTTTTGCCAAGTGACTGGCATGTAACAGGCACACAGTGAACACTTGTGAAATATTTGTTAGGCTGATCTGCAGGGTGAAGACAGTGCAGTAAGTATACTTCCTTCGTGTGAAGCCCTCATGGCACACAACTGAGAAAGCCCACAAAACGGGAGTAGAACAGAATCACAACCAATTCCTGAAAGGAGGGAGAAGCACATTAAGTGACAGCAGCCCGCCCTCCACAGGACCCTTGCCATCACCTTCCGGTGCTCAAAGAGATGGTGAACCCAAGAGGGACCAAGTGAGGAGAAAATGATAACGTTTCCTTACACCAAGAAAACTCTACCTGCTTGTCTCCATCTCCCCCTATATCCCTTACTCACCCTCTGAGGCCTACCTCCTCCTGCCCACCCTAACCCACCGTGAAAGCCCTAACCCTCCAGTAACTGATGAGTAGCTAGGTATTTAGCATTTTCTCTTGTAACGAGAAGGGATGGATTTAAGTTTCAGAAAATAATAATGCAAACTAAATATTGGTAAATTTACCCGATTATAAAAGTTGGCAAAGACAGAAACTGCTTCTTTAAAAAATGTTTTTTGAATGTGAAGTTTATCATAAAAAATGGTACTTCCCTTTTTAACAAAAGACACGGCTTTTCTGGAGTGATCAGAGTAGAGGCAAGGGCCTGGATGATTAAATGAACTCCCAAGATCAGTGTCCAGAGGCAGCGTGGAAAGTACTGAAGAAAGAACTTGGGTTGGGAAGTGAAATAGTCTTGGAATCAAGTTGCCAAATCAGCACTCACTAGCTGGGATCTTGAGCAAGTACTTTAACTTCTTCTAACCCGTTTTCAACTAAATCTGTTTCTTCATCTACAAATGCAGGGTTATTATGAAAATTAGAAATAATGTACATAAAACACCTAAGTCAGTGCCTGGCTCAACGAATCACAATTGTTAATATATTTGCTTATTGTCATTTTTCTAAGCCCACAACAAAAGACAGAAAAACGACTCCTTGGCAAATCTGACATTTTAGGGTTACTACTAGAATTTATTTTAAATTGGTAGCAATAGAATATCAGTAAGAACTCACTTAAAGATAGCTATTTTGTCTGTGATTAAAAGTAAAATCTGCAGCAGAAAAACACCGTGTTCCATTGGGCAAGATGTCCCTATGAAAACCAGATGGCTAGGGTCATTTATAAGGACTATAGTGAAAACAACACTCTTAGAAAGGGGGAGCAGCTAACGGGGGACAGTTACCATAGGGTTTTGGGCAAGAGTAAACCCAATAGTACAGTATCTGTGTCACTGAAAAGCTTTGAGTAAAGGAGTTTTTTTTTAATCTCCTCAAAATTCCACCCCTCCCTTAGGCCAGAGATACTTACCTGACAATCGCAAACCCCAGACAAAGAGAAAAGGAAGCACCTGACCTGTGTGAGGAAAGGGGCCGTGGAGGAGGTGGGAGATGCTGCTGAGACAGGGAGAGAACCTGTCTATGGAAGAACGAGAATACTAGTGGCTCACCATCTCCTTTTGCTGTTTTCAGGAGATGTCAGGACTGTTTTAAGTCACTCACCTGCTCTAGCAACAGGACTGTGAAAGGGGAGGCAGCCCTTTGGTCCTTCTATAGGACAGGACGTTAAAGCTCGTGGCATTAGAATGAAAATGCTGGAAGGCCTTTAGGGCTTTTCTAGCCAGCCCAGAGGCATGGAGGAAAGTCTGGGCGTTAGAGCCACATGGGCCTTCCTAGGTATTTGACCTTGGGCAAGTCGCACAGCCTCTCCAGCCTTCACTCTTCTCATCTATACAATCAGGGGAACAGCACTTGCCCTGCTGCAGAGGGCAAACTGTAAAAAGCCAACTGTTTCAGGACGGGCACTCGATACAGATGCCGTGCCTCCCCGACCCTCAGGCTCGCTGTGCAGAACAGGCTGGCGGCTGGCACAGGTAGCTGTATCCTAAAGGTTCCTTCTCTCCTCTCCCTTTCCTTTCCTGCTAACTTAGCAGGAAGGGAAATCAAGTCCAAGTAGGGAAAGGAACTTTCCCAAGGTTACACTGCTGGTTACGGGCAGAATTAGGGATTAAAACCAGCTTCTTCGAGCTCGATGCACCTTGCCTCTTTAGTAACATTCCCTTGGGGACGCGGCAAGCTTAGCTTCACATTCTGTGGGCTCAGCGAGTCAATGCGAACAAGAGAACACACTAACTGCAATGTCAGCAGCGTCCTGCGACCAGACACCCAAGAGTTAAACATCAGCCCCAGCCAGGCTGGGAGAGCTGCAGTTGGGCCGACTCCTCCAGGGCCAGAGCGGCACTGAAATCCATTCCTCGGTGTGATTGGTTGGTTCCCAAAGGGGTGGGGAAGAGGCACAGGGAGAAGAATGTCACCCGATCCCCACGGGTAAACAACAGCAGGAGCATCTGCTCAGGTTTTCAACTAAATCTGTAAAATATTTCTGAACACTTGACCACCAAACTCGTAAGACTGTAACCTCTAACCTTCACGAACAGGAGAGCCCTTGTTCTGTAATGACCAGATTCTTGGTAATACAATCTGGACAGACAAATGCAAAAAGACAGTTTAATATTACTCTAGCACAAAATTAGTATCCAACACTCATGTTCTCGGTGCTTGAAATCAACACCGCCGCCATGCCGCCTTGCCCCTCGCAGGAAGAGAGGAACCAGCCTGCTCGCTTCTGCTCCGCCATTGTTCTCAAACCCTGCCGTTTCAAAAACATGCCAAGACTACACAATCACATTTCCTCCTCTGAATTTCTTTCCATCCTCTTTAAGAGGAGCCCCCTCCTTTTTTAAAAGGGTATCTTATTGCAAGATGTAACCTCTCCGTAATTATATTAGCACACATGTGCAGAGCAGAGAGAAGGGAGGGTTTGCGGAAAGAGAAACCCAATACCTGGCCAAACCCATTGGGAAGTCTGCCCAAGTTATTAATCCAGGACGGGGCCACTTAACCGAATTGGCTGAGGTAATGCCCTTCAATCCTGGCTACATTCTTTCCCCCAGGGGAGAATGCAGGAGGGGCCTGTCTCCTCAAAACCTTATTGTCCCCAACAACTCTCTTCTCCCAGAAGTTTCTCTCTCCTATTTCACAGATGTGCACAAAGTATTTCAGTCCTGAGCGGAGAATGAGAGGCAGCCCCTCAGCCCCACTGCACTTCGGGCACTCCACAGGACAGATCACTGCACCGCCACCGGAACCTTCACTCCCTTTGTTCTTACACAAGACTACAACGAAATTCAAAAGTCCCAATAAATGAAACCTGGGGGTTGAGGGGACAACTACAGTAACACTGAAGAGAAAGCCTCCTATTGAATGACTAAAACGAGAAAACCTTAAAGAAACCAAGTCAGTCCAGGGACCAATGTGAGCCCACCTTAATGTGGCCCCAGGAAGCAGGACTAGGCCCCCCCCAAGCCATCTGAAACTGTGGGCAGACCCACCTCTCAGGACTGTGTAGACTAGGAATGACCTGAAACCACGGAGGCCACAAAGAGCAAAGATTCTTCCACATGGGGCCAAACAAAGCAAATGAGCTTCAGGGACTCGCACAGGCTCCTCATGTCTCCCCTTTGTTTCTGCTCTATAATCCCAAAGCTCAATTTAATCTAAAGTATGCTACGAATGCCCTCTGCTAACACAGATGTCTCATTTATAAACCTCGGGGAACATAAGTGACTCAGCTCTCTTTCGCAGGAATGTTCAGCAAATTAACTACACAAGAAGGTTCCGCATGGTCATTAAACACACAGGCTTCAGTGTCAAGCAGGCCTAGGTTTAAATACCTGTTCCACCACTTTCTAGCTCTGTGACCTAAACCTCTCAAAGCTCAGTTTCTGCATCTGTCGAATACGGCTTCTACCATCTACCTTATTGGGAGAGTTGTTAAGAATAATTAGGACTTGAGGGTATATGCGTGTACTTAGCACAGTACTTGATGCATAGTAAGCATTCAATAAATAAATAGTAGCTGTCACTATAAATTATGACTGAGGACTATGAAACAACTCCTATAAAGAAATAACACTGCCAGCCAACAACTGTAAACAGCAGGAGAATGCCAAAGTTTATTTAATGACTCTATGGAGCAATGTGCTAGGCGCTAGGGAAGAGTGAAGGACAACCTCTCCCTGTAGGGCAGCTTGCGCTGGTGAGAGCAGACGCGGCAGAAAGGAAGTCACGGGGGAGGGGGGAGGGGCTCAGTAGGGAACCACGACATAGCCGCTGTGTTCCACGTGAAATGCGTAAGTCTAGTTCAGCAGTTAGGATCGTGTGAAGTAGATCTATTAGGGTCATGAGACGGGAGTGCTGGAAAGCAAGGACCATTCTAGAGCTCTGCACAGTAAGAGTGAGAGGAGAGTGGGAATGTGGACAGTGGAAGGATTTTGGTCTTTTCATGTTATACCAGGCAAAAATTATAGCAAGCATGGAGTTGGCAACCATAAGCCCACATTTCCAGCAGGCACTACAAGACCCCTGCGTGTTGGGTTAGTGCGTGTATATATATGTATATGGCAAACAGACATGGGGATCTCAAGGAATTGCAATCATGTCATCGAAAACACGCACACTCACTGGACACTGCACTGGGGAGACCGGACGGGCTGGGTTCTACTCGTCAGTGGCGTCCACACTCACACACCTGTGCTCTTGTTCTTTCTCTCTTAGAAATTTTCACCATCACAACCCCAAGCTGTCACACTCTCTCACACACACCTCAAAGGCAGCCCTGTTGGTGGGGGGGAGCAGGACCAGGCCCCTCCTTGGTCACCAGGTAACAGCATTACCCTGGGCTTGGGGAAGCACTGAACTGAGAATGGAGACTCTGTGTCACAGACCCAGCTCTGCCACTAGTGGGAGCTCCAAGAATATGACTATCTGCAGCCTCGGGTGTGTCACCTAACCTCTCCGGGACTCAGTTTCCCACCTGCAGAACAAGGGCGATGTCAGGAAATCCAGCTCCAACATTCAAGGATTTAGGACCTGAGGGTTAAGTTATGTTCCCTCCCCTGATCTTGTGTCAGCGTTGGGGCAGACGTGCCACGGGAGAGCAGGCTGTTAAGATAAGTGATTACAAGTCACTCTCTAAAGCAGATGAAAGTTCAGGCACAGCAGAAAGCCAGCCACAGCATTTCTGGAATACAAACTGGAAGGTTTGGGGACTTACAGTCCTGGCCCAGACCATTCATTTTATGAAGGTCCGGACTCTCTGTTCCTTGGATCGTAAACCGGAAAAGAAAGCCACAGAATGGAACAACAGTTAAGTGACCTGGCACCTGGAAGGGCACATCATCTGCTGACCCTCCCACCACGACACTGAAAAGGGCACACAGAGCCTCAGAGTAAGCATTCATTCCAAAAATACAGGAATGACAGTTGCTATTTCTAGCCAATGGATCGGGACCTGAAAAGTGGGTGTAATCTCCACTGAACAAATCGTATAGTCTGAAGTAATCTTGCAATTGCCAGCACTCAACAAACTGGCAGCTCTTTAGAGAGAACTCTCTGGGGACCCAGAGCTGCAGTAACCAAGGGAAATGTACCCAGATTAGATCAGCAAAGGCCTCTCCGGTTCCACAGGAGGTATTGTAGGGGGCAATGGCACTGGCCAACACACAAGGTTTACACAATGAGCTCCCTGAATGTTGCACGTGCTCGGGTCACAAGAGCTCCCGCTTTGCTACCAACGCCTTCTAGGCAGCAGATGCCAAGCATCCTACTTACCTCTGCTTTCAGTTACAATTCCTCAAGAGAACCTAGTAGATTTGGCTTTCACACTAGTTGCCCATGCCGTCCATTTTAAGTTAGGAAGAATTCTTATTTATTGTCCCATTCCCTTTATCTTTCTCTTCCCAACATAAAAACCTAAATTAACATGTGATATGTCCGTAGAATGGAATATTATTTGGCAATAAAAAAGAAGGAAGTAGTGACACTACAACTTGGAGGACCGTTGAGAACATTATGCCAAGTGAAAGAAGCCAGACCACATATGATATTGAGTCCATTTATATGAAATGTCCAGAACAGACAAATCTATAGAGACGAAAAGTAGATCAGCGGTTGCCTAGGGCGGGGGGTGGGGGAGATGGGGTGGTCGGGGGGATAGAGGAATTGGGAAATGACAACTAAGGGGTACTCGGCTTCTTTTGTGGATGAAAATGTTCTCAAATTGGTTGCGGTTGCGAGTAACTGTGTGAACCTCCTAAAAGCCACTGGATCGTATACGGACTTTAAGTGGGGGACCTGTACAGTATGAACTTGGAGCTCATAAAGCTGTTAAACAATGCTTCCAAGCCATCACACCCTCCTCTAGAAAGGGACATTTCACGAGAGCTGAGTCTCCCGGCCAGGGCGCTTCTGAAGGCCTGCCCTCGCTCCTTCCTGTCCACTACTCACTGTGCCGCCCCGCACCTTGCTCCGCGGTCTCCGCCTCAGGCTTACACCTTTCCTGGGACAACTGGGCGGGATGGGAGCCTTGCTGGGCTCTTAAAGTCTACCTTTGCTCTATCTTGACTTTGGTGTCCTTCCTTCCACATCTAGTTTTTCTCTCTCCCTGAAGAGACGGTAAAATCACTCCCTGCCCCACGTCAGCAGCTAAGACCTGCCACACCATGAAAAAGGAATGAAGATAAATGATACTATGAAAGCACAGGTTTGGGAGTTTCAACAAATCTGGGTTCCAATCAAAGCACTTGAACAAGTTATTTAAAGTCTCACTCTCGGTTTCCACCTCTATGAGACGGGGGAAAACACTAGCTAAAGCATCGATTATTATAAAAAGTAACTGGGAAAATCTATGTAAATGATTACTATACGTCTGCCACACAGACAGTACTCAACAAATAATAATCATTATTTATAGAAGCCTTAGGCCCAGTCTTTTCATCCTGTCATCCAGCACGTCAGCCTCTACATAAAAAAGGCAGCAATAAAAGCAGGCCACTGGCTCCATCACATTATTTATAATCATTCTTCTGACTAGTTGCTTTAACCCACCCTAGTCCATTCCTAATATTTACGGATTTCTACTTCACCTTTTCTTTGTCCTGTTTCTGGACTCAGCTTAACCTTAACTGTTAGGCTTCAAACGGTCCCTCAGCTCGTGTCCCCTCCTCAGCCATAACCTGCATGTGTCACCTTAATGATAACACTTAAAGCACTGTGGGTAAATTGTTTACCCAGAGAAGCACACCACTCCTCCTAAAAGCCTAGCATGGAATCAAAACAACTTAAGACGGACATTAGAAAGAATTACGATGGAACCTTACAATGGAATACCAGGCATCCACGAAAAATGATGATGTAGAACCAGTTAATGGCATGAAAAGATGTTTACAATAGATTGGGAAGAAGCTGGAAACATATTACAAAAGTTTGTACAATGTGATGACATTCTGGAAGGAATTTAAAAACATGTGTATATGCAAATACAGCTGCACCGAAACAAGATTAGACCAACAAACAATAAAAAGATAAAGTTAAATATATTTTTTAATTTTTTATTTTATTCTTTTGATTTGCTGTATTTTCTAAATTTTCTTTGATAAATTTATATTACTTTTACAAAAACAGATTTTACGGATGTTTAAAAAATGAATTGAAATACTACAATGCCTCTTAACGTTTTCTTAGCAGACACTGGAGCCGGAAAACCCAGGCTTTAAATCCCCTCTCTAGCACTTATTATATGTATGACTTCAGCAGTCACAGAAACCTTTTAGACGTGGTGTTCTCATCTGGAAAGTGCAGGTAAAGATGACAGTCCTAGCGGAATGCCTAGCATGTGGACTTTCAGTAGGTCGCAGTGTCTTTCCCTGGCCACGGTTCTCAACTTGAGTGAGCACCAGAATGAGCTGGAGAGTGCGCTGAATGGATGGCTGGCTCCCAATCTCCCAGCATTGCGGACTCATTATTTGGGGAGGTGGGGGGAGGATGATGGGGTTCCCAGGTGATGGGGGCCTTGCTGGGCGGGAAACCACACTTTGAGGACCACTGCTCTAAGTAGTAAGAACAAAGTCTTCTTACAATGTGCTACCCAGATACTAAGTCTCTTTCAGAACAATCTTCCAGAAATATTTGCTCACTGGATACTGAATTAAATTAGAGCCTAATATTGTACATTCGCCCAAAAGCCCAGACTTTTAACTTGGGATCATTCATTCCAAGACCTCGAGGGAACAGCTTTTCCACTTGAGATGGAAGCAAATAACAATTATTAGGACTGCATTCAGAATATCCGACTTAACGTGGGATAAATCATCTGAGACTGTGGCCACAGATAAAACAAAATGACAGAGCCAGACCTAGGCAAGCGCACCACAGGCTGCTGCCCTGTGCCCTGTACCTGTCTGAGAACGGTCTCCAGTGGCACAGAGCACTCGCTTTGCTCTGGGTGCCCTCTGTTGACAAAAACAGACATAGCCACTTGCTCCGCTGCGCCCTCCCTTTTCTCCGCCCATCCCAGGGGAGCCAAGAGTCCTTCCAGTGTGACTCAGACGTGAGGAGAGCTTTCCAGTTATGAAATTTTCCTAAGTCCATACATAGTCAGCATAGATCTTTTCTTCTTCCGGTTTTCCTGTCCCCTTCTCTTTGGACCTGCAGCTTATCTCCAAACAAATTAATTGCCTCAGGAGGGCAGAACAAGAAGTGAACAGAATTTATCAGAATGCTATGTAGAATTTAAATCCCAATTGCGTTTCACGCCAGGGATGGCTAGCATTAGCACAGTGGGAATAACTGCTTTTGTAAACAGTATCCAATACAATGTGAAACCCTGTTGTTATTAAAAAATATATACTAACTGGCGAAGTACTTAGAGTTTCTATTCCAGACAACTAAAAGTGGAAAGAGAGAATTTTAGAGCTGGCAAAGATCTCTGCTGTTATCATCTCCAACTTCCTCATTTATGTGAGGAAACAGAAGGGCCCAAAGGGGTAAAGCGACATATACAAAGTCACAAAACTAGTGTCAAAGCCAAGTTTCCTGACTCCCGCATGACTCACGGTCTTTCCACTATATTATACAGTCTGTATTTAGAAATTGTTTTCATTTAGTCATTACCAAGACAAGATAACTGCCTTTTAACCACTTCATAGAGGGTAAAGAATGAACTAATGAACATCTAGCTATTCCTAAGGGAGGGAGGGAAAAAAATTCTACCCTTTTCTATTGTGAAAATTAAGCCTTTCCTACTATTAATACTTCCTTAATGGCAATTGTTTCTAAATTAAACTATTCTTCCCAGGGGTAAAAACTGTATTGGTTATCAACAAGCAATGTCTAAATCAGGAATCAGCAAACTCTAGCCTGTGGCTTGTTTTTGTACAGACCATAAGCTAAGATTTTTGTATATATTTTTTTAATGGTTGGGGGGAAACAAATCCAAAGCAGCATAATATTTCATGACATGTGAAAATTATGTGAAACTGAAATTTCAGTGCCCACAAATAAAGTTTTATTAGAACACAGCCATGCTCATTTGTTTACTATTATCTATGTCTGCTTACTTGCTACAGCAGCAGAGTTAAGTAGCAGCTACAGACACTGTATGGCCCAAGAAGCCGAAAATATTTTCTCTCTGATCCTTTACAGAAAACCTTTGCCCGTCCCTGTTCTAAACTGACAAACGTGCTGTGTGCACCTTCCGTCCAGTACCAAGTACTTACTGGGTGGTCAGTTCTATGGAGACCCAGCCGCGAGCTCCCACACCACGCGTATAGCAGGAATCCTGCACGGGGTGAGCGCCCACCTGAACAGCCTGACAACCACATCTCCCCTCTAGAGCAGCAGAGGGCTCTGTGCTGGGCTCTGGCATGTTTTTTAGTTACTATTCATCAGCATTCCCTAAGAGCAGTCCCACTTTACAAACAAGGAGCCAAGCCTAAGAGAAAAGAGAGCCGAAATGTCCGGCCGAAGGAGAGTCTGTATCCGGATCTGTGTGGCACCAAAAGCCTCTGATCACTCCCCAGGGGTTTCCAAACAGGGCTCCTGGCAGCTAAGGGGCCCCCTGGGCACAAGAAGCCCAGAGGCTGGGGCTCCAGGCCTTGCGTATCCTCCACTAGGACCACTCCACTTACATTTTTTATATGTTATTATTTTGAAAAAGAGAATTTGCTGCTGAAGGCCAGCATATCTCTTCAAAACGAAAGCTAAGTTCCATGACACTTTGTACCATCTTTGGCAAATCTCTCCCAAAACTGGAAAGCTTAATTTCCTCATCTGTCAACGGAGGTTAAAACTCGGGCGCCTGCATACAGACCTCACTGGGGTCTCACCAAGATCAAATGAGAATGAATATGAAAGTGTCATATAAACTATATAGGCTCACAGAAATATAATACAGAATTATCATCTCCTCAGTAAAGTGCCGGGGAGGGGAGCAAATAGGGAAATGATATTTGTTGCTGACCAAAGAAAAATCAAACATGCGAGTAAAATGTAAAATAAACAAACAAACAAATATTCAAGTAAAAGTAAGTAAAAGAAATATGCACAGTAGAAATACCACAAACTTTGAAATCCTGATGGTTGCCAGATGGGAGGGGGATTGAGGGAATCGGTGAAAAATGGGGAGGGATGAGGACGTACAAATTGCCAGTTATAAAAACAACCGTGGAGACGTAAAGCACAGCATAGGGAACACTGTCAATAATATTATAATAACTGTGCATGGTGTCAGATGGGTACTAGACTTATTGGGGTGATCGCTTCATAAGGTATATAAATATCTAATCACTATGCTGTATACCTGAAACTAATATAATATTGTATATCAACTATAATTGAAAAATAAAAAATTATTTTAAAAAGGTAATAATAAACTTTGAAATCTCATACATTCAGATTTAAAACCCAGCTTCCCTAATTACCAGCTACCCGCCTTGGGCAACGACTTACACCTCCTTGAGTCTGGTTTCTTCACGTGCATAAAGGATGAAATAAAATAGTACTTTTTAAATGTTCTGTACAGGCTGGCACATAATCAGTGTTCAATACATATTAGCTCTTTTCACAGGGACCCCACACACTTGTTACTCTGAAATTAAGACACACCTGCTAGAATTCACATACGGGCTCCCTATATCAGTAGCGGCATAATAGAATTAAGAAGCTAGAAGCATCCTCACCTTAGATGCTTCTGTGATCCACATGACACTGCAAAGCTTGTGAGAGCACAGGCTGAAGGCGCTCTACAGGAACAATGAGAGATCCTAATAATAGGAGATACACAGGCAGTCCTCTGCTGCAAAATTCTACTAATTCAGTAAGGATATTTATTGAGTGTTTTAAGAGCCTTCTATGGCTCCATAATGACAGATTTACATTTACTATCCACTTGACCAAACCCATTAAAGTTGTAAGAGGCCCTCTCTTGCTGAAGATCAGATATCTAGCTTCTTAAGTATTAATTTTTCATATCGCTCTGGAAAACCAAAGGCAATAAAAACCTAGCGGAAGTCTGAACAAAGTTGTTGTTTTCTCCTTTGTCCACAGGAAAAAAAATCCCAACAGAGTAGTCTATTTCAAAACGCTAAAGATAAGTTTAGTTTGTAATTCATTCCTTTACCAAATTCTTCCGGAGCATTTACTTTACTTTATGCAAAGTATAAAAGGATATCAAGAAGTATGATGGGGTGCTTGTCGTCACAGAACTCACTGTGCAGGTCATCAAACCTGCTCCCCATGACCTAACAGGCGGCGATAAAGCGCCGTTACAAAGCAGGAGGCGTGTGCTTGCAGTTCAGTGGACATTAAAAGTCTATGCACAAATAGGTACACAAGGGAAGGCTTCATGGAGGAGGTAGCATCTGAAGTGTGATTCAAAGATGGACTGTATTTAAACATGGAAAACACTGGTAGGAAAGAAATTAGAATGAAAGCCCATATCTGATTGCAAAGCTCTCCGACCACACCCCACAGTGTGGCTGCAACACAGACGGGAGAAGATTGGGGCCAGATCATGGAAGGCCTAGAATATCCATTAAAGAGTCATCAACAGATAAAAGCTAAGCAGAGTAATGAGACCCCAGTGAGATCAGAGCTGGGCCTTTGTTTAAATACATGATTACACAGACCTTGCTGAAACTATTTTCTGGTGGCACCATATTTTCTAACACAAGAACTTGAGGCATCTATTGTATTCCCGATTCTCTAAATCAACCCTAAATCAGCTCAGTACAATGGTATACAGCTAATGCTACTGAGAAAATAAAAATATTTAATCTGTAACTAAAACACAAAACTATATTGGCCGCCAACTACGAGGCCTTTTCCCTTTTACTTAACTAGTTGGTTTCATTCTAAATCATCTGTTGAATGAATTGGGTTCATGTTGTATGGTTTAGATTGTTGTCTGTTGAAGAATGAAGGGCTGAGGAGATATATATCAAGCTTCATAAAAGTAACTCACAAAACAGTAGCCAGGGCTGGTGGTGAGACCATCTGCTACTTGGTGGAACTAACCACTAGAGCAAGAATATGCTTACTAACTACTTGGCTGCCCTAAGCAATTCTACACAGATGAATTTTCTAATTTTGAAAATTGCTAATAAAGGAAATTCTGTAATTTTCCTTTGCAAATAGTCCCAGTGACTAACAATCTTGAGTCAGATAACTCTTTTTAATGGCCACAATAAAACCTCTCATAATATAAATCAATTGCCTATGTACCAAGTATTAGGTCAATCTATTAGAAAGCCAAGCAGTGAAGTTATAATCCATCCATTTACAAAATACTTCAGCAACTGGGTCAAGAGTCATATATGAACTGCTCTGACAGCCTGAAATCACAGCAACCCTAAACTGAGCAAAGAGGCAGAGCTGGAGGAAGGAGTCTGACTGTGGCATAAAAAACAGGATGTGACCGAGAAACCAGGTACAGAGGGGAGATGAGAAAAGCCAGCCATGCTTCTGGCTCAAGTCACGCGTCCATCCACACAGATCCACAGCAGCCCTGATGGATTCAGAAATAAGAAGTGATAAAAGTTCCCATGTTTCCACAACAAAACGTGAAACTCCCAGAACCACGAAATCAAACCCATTACAGCCAAAAGAGCTCATAAAGGAAAAACAAGAAACTTGGGCCCAGAAATGAGAAGAGACTTTCTAATTACATGGAAAGCTAAAGGCAGAGAGGAAAGTGCAACATCACAGCATCAACCAATGAGTCACTCTTGACCTAGAAAATCCTTAAAAATTTAATCCAGAAGTAAGTACTATTATCCTCACTTTCACCGATGAGAAAACTGGGCCTTAAAGAGGTTAAATAACTTACGGTCTTCACAATATTTCCCAAACTTACTTGACCTGAACTTTATGGAAATACTAACGCTACAGACAATCTGATAAATGAGTTCAAATGATTAGAAGCGATTAGGAAAGATTTCATAAAGGCTAAGTTGTGGCCAGGGATCTTGAAGGATATTTAGGATTCAGCTGAGAAAAGGAGGAACATTTCAAGCAAAAAGCACTAGGAAGAAATAAATATCCAAGCCATGTATTTGAAGGGCTGCGAGGAGACATACAGAGCAGGAGAAACATGCGCAGAGGGTAACTCTGAGCCAGGCAAGTGGAAGAGAGCCTTGCATGTTTGGCTCAGTTTGGACCAGATTCTGTTCAAGTCACAAAAGTCTCAAAAACGACTCTCTCTATTGACACTGCCAAGACCTATATATAATGAGTTAGGTAAATAAACTTACACATATTTCACTTCCCTCACACAGACATATTTTTCTTGAAAACATGGCAAAGCTATGTTCCTGAGCTAGCAATTTCAAATCCACAGATATAATTCATTTCACATGGTGAAAAACTAAGAATCAAAAAGGAAATGAGGAAATAGACAAGAAGAGACTGAGAACTAATCATTTCCTTAGAAAGCTTCCCAAAGGCCTCTTTCGTATAAAATAAATGAGAAAAATGATTTACTGACCCCATTACATGCCTGGAAATTTACATATGCTATCTCTAATCTTACAACAACCTTTCAGAGTAGATCTAGTCCTATTTTATAGATGAAGAAAAACTGAGGCTCAGAAAAAGAAAAACCCTGCCCAAAGTCATACAGCCTACAATGGCAGGGCTGATACTTAAACTCAAAGCCAGGATGTGTGGGTGGTTGGGGGGGGGGGGGAGGGAGAAGGAGAGAGAGAGAGAGAGAGAGAGAGAGAGAGAGACAGAGAGAGAGAGAGAGAGAGAGAGAGAGAGACTGACACTACAGAGGAATTTCCATGAGACAGCCTTACATAGAAGCTACAGTGTCTTAGTTACAATGAACCTGGCTGACCCTCTACCATACCACATCCCTTAGGACATGCAGACGGCAGCATAATTTGTCCTTTCTTGCCCAGACGTGCCTGTCACTGAGGATCTGGAGAAGGCTGTGTCAGCCAAACACAAAGCCGCTAGAAACCTGCCAATCTTCCTCAGAGCAATCGCTAGGCCTGAAGAGAGATAGTCAAATGTCTATTTACTGTCTCTTTCACATGTATAATAGTTATGTAGTTTATGCAAACTTAGCAAATTAGGATGAAACATAGTTATGTTTTATTGAGGCGAGGGGGGAAGATTTGTCTTGTAAAATCTCATAACTGATATAAAGTATCCGTAAATTGTAAATATAACAAAGAACCCATAACCAGAACATATAAAGAACTCTTACAACTCAATTGGAGGACAAAAACCAAATAAAAAGGTAGCAAAAGACTTAAGCATACGTCTCAACAAAGAAGACAACATATAAATGGCTAATAAGCACATGAAAAGGTACTCCAAATCGTTAATCATTAAGAAAATAGAAGTTAAAACCAAAACCACAATGAAATACCACTATACACTCACTATAATCAAAAAGGTCCATAAAACCAAGCCAATTTGGAAAACAGTTTGGCAGTTTCTTTAAGAGTTAAGCAACAGCTTACCATAAAACCCAGCAATTCCACTCCTAGAAATCTACCCAAGAGAAATTAAAATGTATGTCCACACAAGACTTGTACGCAAATGTTCATAATAGCATTATTCATAACACCAACTGGAAACAATCCAAATATTTTTCAACTGGTACATGGATTAACAAAATATGTATATCCATACAATGGAATATGATCCAGCTATAAGAAGTAATGATGTGGTGGTACTAGCATATGAACGAACCTCAAAAACATTATGCCAAATGAAAGAAGTCACACACAAGACTACATGCATTTCATTGACTCCACTTATATGAAATGCCCAGAAAAGACAGTTTTATAGAATCAGAAAGCAGATCGGTTGCCTAGGCCTGGAGTGGGAGTGGAGACTGACTGCAAAAGAAGTCAAGAGAATTTGGGAAATGTTCTAAATTTGGGGGACATGTTCTAAAACTGCACTGCAGTGATGGTGGCAGAACTGTGTGACATCACTGAATAAGTACACTCGCAATGAGGCTTCTATGCTATGGAATCTACATCTCAATAGTGCCTTTTTAAAAGTAACTACTGAATATATATTTATTTATTTCCTATATATTTATGTACAGTGGGGGTGCCAAAAATGTACATATTTTAAGAGATGTTCTCTATGCATTACTTTTCGAAGTTGAATTGAATTACGGTAGCAATGTGTAGTATGACGTTCGCGCAAAAGATGGTGTTAATCAAACGAATGCTAGCATCATTCATTGTATTACAATTCTAATACAGTTTTTTTCTTTCTTAAAATATGTATTCATTTTTTTGGCACCCTCTGTATATTTAATAACTCCAGGGGAAATAAAAAAAGTATATGAGAGAGGGAATGTAATCATAATATTTTATGGTTCAGCTATAAAATACTTAGTCATAACATAATCATTAAGCAATCATAAATCAATAATGAACACTGATTTAACCAAAAAAATGGTTTATTTGAAAGGAGAGTGTCTATAAAACTTAATTTCTCATCTTTAACTGTAGGAAGCCAAAGAAGTGTCTAAAATTGATAAACAGCACAATAAGCACAGTATTTAAATACATAGCAATAAGCAGCAGATGAAATAAAATGGTCTTTCCCAGGAGGGAAAAGCTTATAATCTGTTTTGTTTGCAGAATGCAATCATAAGCCTGAGGCTGATCACGTGGTTTGAGAAAAGGGCTGGAGAACATGACGCCGCCGCATTCACCAGCCCTTCAGCCACTAGAGGGCGCAAGGCGACACCACAGAAGGCCCTCAACGACTCGTGTTAGATACTGGGAGAAGCACCGTCTGAATAAACCACACATAAAGACTGAAAGTGGGGTTCTGGGCAACCTAGCAGGAAAAAAAGAAAGTGTGTTCATACTTTCTGTAATTTAAAAGTAAATCAGAAGTATTTTAGTTCAAAGTGGGGAGGGCAGTTAGAAAATTATAGATTGTGAGATACAGAAAGGGTATGAAACATTTCACTTCTGAACCAGTCATTTTAAATCCTGAAGGGGATGGGTGGGGTGGAATAAAGTTTCTCACTCGACAAATAAGTTCGAGCTGTAATTGATATTAAACACAGCAAATGATAAAAGTTATTGCCTAGACACTTTTAAGGTTGCATATTTTTTTGGCCCTCCTAAAATTCATTCTTCACAACAATCAGCATGTTGTTTTTAAAAAATATAAATAGATCATGTCACTTCCCTGCTTAAACCCTTTCAAAGGCTTAGCATTAAATTAAGGATAGAACCCATTTATTCATTCAACAAATATTTATTGGTCTCCTGCATGCCAGGCTCTGCTCTAAGCAAATCCCAGCTCACACAGAACTTCCGTTTTAGTGGGAGAGACAGACAATAAAATACCTGCACTAGAGAATTTCAGATAATGATTAGAGATTTGAAGAAGACTGAAGAGTCAGGTTATGTGTGTGGACAACTTTCAATTGGTGTGTTCAGGGAAGGCTTCCCTGAGGAGTAAACTTTGTACCAAATAAGGAGGTGAGGATCTGGGTGAAGAGCATTGTAGATCTGAAGGTGGAGGAGACCGTGATTCCACTGGCACAAAGCTGGGATCAAGCTTGACAAGTGCAAAAATGGACAGAATGCCCATGGAGGCCAACATCGGTTGTAAAGAGCAGAGCTATGGAAACAGAATTACAGAGGTAGGCAGTAGGTTCACATTAAGAACACTTCTAGGTCCATGAGATGGGATATTACTCTACCAAAAAAAGGGATGAAGTACTGACACACGCTACAACCTGGATGGACCTTGAAAACACGATGCCAAGTGAGAGTAGCCAGTCGCAAAAGACGAGATATTGTATGATTCCGTTTATATGAGATGTCCAGGATAGGCAAATCCACAGAGACAGAAAGTAGTGGTTGATTAGGGCTGGGGTGGAGGGATACGGAATAGGGACGTGACTATGTTTAAGGCTGTATTTTAGGACAATTATTAGAATTCTGTTTTCAAAACTACACACTGCAAGTTATTAGTGAGTCCAGGAAATCAATTTTCGTCAATCAATTGTTGGTCATACCAACAATTTTATTAATGGGATGGAAAATATCACAGCGCTTAGAACATAATAAGGATAACTATTACTTGGTAAAACTAATTTTAAGTTATATTCACACGTACATGTGTGTGCGTGCACAATGGGTCACAATGTAAAACGTATTGCTTACTAGTGGTTGCCATCTTTTTCTGAGCTTGAAAGCACTGAGCGAGATGTCCAACTCTCCCCAAGGGAAGAAAAGCAGCCATCATTTCTTTGCCACCAAAACAAATGAGTATGAAAGAAAATGCATTTGCTATTGTCTATGGCTCCCAATCAAAATATCAAAAATCCCTGAAAAAGTTCATTTAGAAAAAGTTGGACTAAAATAAAGTCCATCCCATGGATACAATGGAGAACTGGTTAGACAAAGGAAATTTTAAAAAATTCTTGAGAAGAAATTCCTTTGGAAAAAAATATATCCATCCCTTAGGTCATTTTAGTTTATACTCTAAAGCAAAAGTAAGGTTATCACTCTGAATTTAAATCTCTAATTTTGTAAGTCTGACAACTAAGTTCGCGAACCTGTTGCAACGATGTTGCTAACCTTTTTTGATATCAGAAGGATTAAACATTATGAATTTGTACCAACTGGACAAACAGTTAACCAAGTTTACTATTTGGAAGTGCTGAAAAGGCTGCATGAAAATGTTAGAAGACCTGAACTTTTCGCCAACAATTCGTGGCTCTTGCATCACGACAATGCACCAGCTCACACGGCACTGTGTGTGCGGGAGTTTTTAGCCAGTAAACACATAACTATCAGAACACACTCCCTACTCACCTGATCTGGCCCCCAATGACTTCTTTCTTTACCCGAAGACAAAGGAAATATTGAAAGGAAGACATTTTGATGACATTCAGGACATCAAGGGGTAATACGACGACAGCTCTGATGGCCATTCCAAAAAAAGAGTTCCGAAATTGCTTTGGAGGGTGGACCAGGCACTGGTGTCAGTGCATGGCTTCCCAAGGGAGTACTTTGAAGATGACCATAATGATATTCAGCAATGAGGTAAGTAGCGCTTTTTCTAGGATGAGTTCGCGAACTTAATTGTCCGACGTCGTATGTCAACTTACACATCTCAGGTGATAGTCCCACGTTGTTTCTGTGAATCATCTGAACATGTCCATCTTGTTCATGGACAAGATGCTTTTCAACAGAATTTTACAAAACTAAAGGGAAAATTTTTTAAGGAGCCACTGACTTAGCATTTAAAAAATCAAATAAAGACCTTGACACAATGACATTAATTTTTTTTCTTTATATTTAAAATACAAAAGATAAATTGTGGACCATAAACTATTTTAACAAATGAGAAAAAAGAAAACTTGACACAAATAAGTTTTGAGGGACCTACAGGTCATATAAAGTCTTTTCATGTTGCTATTTTCCCCAAATATTCCATAATATCTTATCTTGTCACAATAGCAACAGAACATCCCCGATTCAAAGAGGGAACACTGACAGGAGAACACAAAAGGGAAATCCAAGTCATGGCGGCTGAAAATCCAAGGTTCAAGTCCAATTCTGCTACTTACTATCTATGTAACATTGGGAAATTGATTTAAAAATCTCTGCTTTGGTTTCCTTATCTATAAAATAGGGATAATAAAGCCCAACCTACCTTGCAGAGCTATTGTGAAGATCAAAACTGAATACACATGGAAGCACACACGATAAACTGTAAAGTACTTTATAAATATTAGTTTTTATAATTTACTGATATTCCCAATTCCATAGCTGACTCAATACCTGAACCCCACCAAGAGTCTATGCTGTCACCTCTCATCTCAAATGCGAACGGCAATGTTTTGTTCCCACACCGTGTTGTCAGGCAATGAGCCATAATCGCAAGTCCTGATCACATTTGTTAAGAGGACGTTCGCTGCATTTCTTTCATTACAGCCAGAGTGACCACACGTCCCATTCATCCAGGTTTGTCTAGGACTGTTTCCACATTACCATCCCTTCTCACTTTCAAAAGTGCTCCAACTTGAATGATCCATTATAAGGTCACCCTAATTATATCAGACATAGTTGTGGCACCAAGAGGTGACAAGGGGCTGGCCTTAGGATTCCCACTGTACTTTCCAGGAGCCCCTGAAAGCCATCCCAAACAAACAAACAATGTCAGCAAGAACAGTGAGCGTGCTACGCAGAACGGCGCCTAACCAAATTGCTGGTCCTTAACCCCTCCTATACAAAAACTCGGGAGCTAATGTACACAAATATTCTCTGGTTTAAAACATATTACAAACCCACCAAATAGTCCAGTCTTAATCAACACTTGAGAACTCACATGAGCACATACACATAATCACAAAGAAAGTCGGCGAGGAATCTAAACCACGACACTGTATCACCAACCTCACGTCCTGCATGGCCTTACATAAAATATGCAGCCTTTCTGAGCCGCTTTTTGCCTCTGGAACGACGTGTGTCTCCTCCACTTCCACAGAGAGACCGCATTATCGAGCCCAGTGAAGTGTTTGGAGTGCTTCCTGAAAGTAATGGACTGCCATCCCCTACAGCCAGCTGTTAACTGACTGGGAAAGAGGCTGAGGTAACCTTGCATAAAAAAGCAAAACCTCTACAAGGTGAAGGGTATTTTTCCCCCTCCTTTTCTTCACAGGTTTTCAATTCAAATGTGTTGCCAGGAGCTCCATAACAGGACGGAAAGGGTCACTGAAACAGTGAAATGCTGGTCCACTTCTGCTAAGGAACTCAGTCGTGATAATCTTCCCAGGGGTCATGGACTCCTAGCACTATGGGCTAGCTTCGAAGGGCCTATGAAGTCCCCAAATGGTAAATAAAGGCAGACCTGCGCACGCCCACACTTCTCTGGGTGACTCAATAATCCCCAGCACAGAGGGAAGAGTCCTCGACAAAGAGAAGACAACATTCAGTTCATATTTAGCTACCAACTTGTATGGGTACCTTGGATGAATCACTTTAATCTCTGTATGTCTCAGTTTCCTTAGCTTTCCAAAGGAATATCTGCTTCAAAAGATGGTTGTGAGGATGAGATGAGAAAATATTGACGAAAGTGCTCTGTGGCAATAAAAAAATACTGTGTATTTTATCGCTTTTAAAATCACCAGTAGATGCTGATAAAAATCCTGCCTGGCGATGGTTCCTATCTATTTAGAAAGGAATAGCAAAAGAATAAGGAAAGCAAATAATGACCCACAATTAAAATTCACCTTCACCCCACCCCCCGGATCCTGGATTTGCGGAGCCAAACCACTCAGGGGAGATGTCAGATCACAAGGCAGTTTCTGCCCAGCTCAGGCTGCTCAGCGACCATGGTTTCACACTGATAAATGCCTCTCAAATCTCAGAGCACAAAGTGAGAGTTCACAAGGTTAGGCACATTAATTAGCAGCACACATTTGGATTCTGTATTCATCAAACACAACAAGCAGCTATTCAATATTTGCCTATTTGCACTACTCTGAGATCTCTAATGCAAAGATCTAGACAGAGTACAAAAAAAAAGCCTAAGAAAGTAACCTAAAATAAACCTGTCACCATCAGAATGTGCCTCCGAGTAAATTAGCAGCTTTAAACCATGGCCAAGGTTCTGCATAGGCCTACAGCAGAGAACGTCAGTAACGAACGTGCAGGTTACAGAAGTGGGTCCCTGCTTCAAAAGGAAGGGAAAATAAAGTACTTCTAAGAAAACAGACTCCTTTTTGTGCTTTAAAAAAATTCCTCTTAATTCCTTTCGCCTGGTTCCTTATCGACCTGTAACTCCCACAGGAAGACCACAGCATTCTACTGTACCCTTCCAGATTCTTTTCAACTCAGTAAGTCTATTTCCATACCTCAATTAGTTTCACCTTCCTATATCTAAAATAAGCCTATATGCAAAATAAGCAACATTTTATAAATGATTAAATATTTGCATTAGTATGCAAGACTGAATTGAGACTGACCTTGAGCCCGTATGTTTTGAAGGGTCCCAGGTGGAAGCGCAAGGATGAAAGAGAACAGACCAGTCCCTTAGAGAAGCCCAGACACAGGCCATGGCTGGGCAACAGCGTCACCTGCAGGGAGTTCTCAACACCTGCCCAGCCAAGCCCGGCCTTAGACCTGCGCAATCCAAGTCCTGAGGGTGAGAGCTCCACGCAACAGTATTTTTTCTGATATATAAACAGGATATAGAACTACTGTCAAAGGGCATGAATGTCACAGCTTACAGAAACTCTAGGGCAGACCGAAACCAGGAAGAAAAAAAAACCCTCTACATTCTCTTTAGATTTGGGGTAAATGACTATCTTTCACCAAAAACGTTCATAGAGCCAATCTTAAATTCCAACGGTGATGATCCCACTGGGAGATGAACACAGAGATGAACAACCTTTTTTCTCTCCCTTTGTTTCCATATCCCACCTGGGGCCATTCTGACTGATGCCGACCCAGCACCAAAACTGCAAGAATTGGGCAAATTCTCTCAAATCTGGAAGGCCCCCAAAGAGAGGACTGTTGATTATGGGACCATCCTATTTTCAAATCAGCTTCAGGGGTTTTGATGGGATTCATTAATTTCTAGAAAGGGGAACTACTATGCCGACTTTGGTTTCGCACTCTGATGACACGTATCCCTTGGAAAAAGCCTAATAATGGTGGCACCCTTTTTCTGACAACTCTGTCAGGACTCTTGGATAAATATTCGAAGATATTTCTAGAAGCTACCCTTTCAAGGCTCCTGAAGAATGTCAATATCCCCAGACAGCAAGGAGGTAAGTCTCAGAGGCTGTGTGTCCTAAGCCACACCGTCTCTGAGGCAGTCTTACCTGTTCTACCTTCACTCTGCTTTGGTCTCATCTGCTCAAAGCTTCCAATAGCAAAAGACAGGGGAGGCATTTTATACACTCCCCTAAACCACACACAGCATGTCTCCTAGGAAGCAGTTCTGCTCCAACCCACAATAGAGCCTGGGCTTTTCCCAGTCATCCCGGCTGCCTAACAAAGAAAGGCAGCAGAAACTTCCCTTTCTCAAGCAAGCCTTCCCTGATTAAAACCATAAGGCTGAATGCCCCCAGGGAGGAGAATGGAATTTGCTTGTTGTAGATTATTGCAGGACTCAAAAAATCTGTGCAGGCAGGGGCTAAGTAGCAGAGAATAAAACAAGTCCAGCATTTAGAATTATGAGGCATCAAGAAAACCTGGTTGAAAAATGATTCTATAGCCTGGAGAAGAAAAAACAAAAGCAATTATGACTGCGCTTAAGTGATTTTCCCCCTATAATATCCACAATTTCAGTAACATGATTACAATACTTTTGGGATTAAGAAATGTATTTTATTTATATCTCTAAATGTATATTCATTGCTGAAACTAATCATATCACTTTCCAAAATAAATAACGAGGTAATGCTCTCTATCATAGCATCCTTAGATAAAACGAACACACACACACACACACACACACACACACACACCATCTGAGTTATAAGTAGCAGATACCCACCTGGCTGTCCCGTGCTGGGAATCCATGATAACCTGGGGTCAGAGGCTCGTTCTAAGAGAAAGAAAAGAAAAATCAAACTATAAGATGAAAGAAAATGGTCCAAATAATCAAAATCATCCCAATTGATCAAATATAAATTCCAGCACTGGATGTTAAGGTGTTCTGTTGCTATATTCCACTCTACTTAACTACCTACATTTCCCAGTTCAGCCTCTACCAGGGCAAAACACAACAACAAACAAGAAAATCGGTATTTGCTCATGAACGCTATTCACAAACACTATTCTCCTCCTTGTGCAGCAAACCTGTGTCATCCTCAGGATATCTCAAACGGAACGACTGGGATTTGAGGAAGAACAATTCTTAACCTCACACTGTGGGACTTCAGCACCCCTGGCCCCTAACCACTAAAAACAATCTTAAGAAAAACAAAGTTGAAGGACTCATACTTCCTGATTTCAAAGTTTACTACAAATTACAGTAATCAAGACAGTGCAATGCTGGCATAAGGACAGACATACAGACCAATGGAATATAACTAAGAGTCCAGAAATAAACCCTTATAGTTGTGATAACTTGATTTTTGACAGGGTGCAAAAGAAAAAAGAGAAATCAATGAAGGAAAGAATAGTCTTTTCAACAAATGATGCTGAGACAACTGGATATCCACATGTAAAAGAATAAAGTTGGAATTCTATCTCAAACCATATACAAACTTAACTCAAAATAGATCACATACCGAAAACCATAAAACTCTTAGATGAAACAAAGGTCATCATGACCTTTGATTGGGTAATAGTTACTTCAATATGATACCAAAAACACAAGTGACAAAGGAAATTTGGATAAACTGGTCTTCACCAAAATTAAAAACTTTTGTTCTTCAAAAGATACCATCAAGTTTGAGGATCTAATTGTACAGCATAATGATTATAGTTAAAAATACTGTATCATATACTTGAAAGTTGCTAAGAGAGAACCATATGATTTCACTGATATATGGTATATAAACCAAAAACAACAAAAGAACAAGACAAACAAATGAGAAACAGAAACTCATAGACACAGACAATAGTTTAGTGGTTACCAGAGGGTAAGGGGGGAGGGGAGTGGGAGATGAGGGTAAAGGGGATCAAATATATGGTGATAGAAGGAGAACTGACTCTGGGTGGTGAACACACAATGGGATTTATAGATGATGTAATACAGAATTGTACACCTGAAACCTATGTAATTTCACTAACAATTGTCACCCCAATAAATTAAAAAAAAAAAAAAAGTAGATGTTACGTTTTCTCCCCACAAAAAAGAAATGGTAATTATATGACATGACGCAGGTGTTAGCTAATGATGCTAATCACTCTGAAATAGATAAATGTATCAAATCAACACGTGCACACCTTAAACTTGCATAATGTTATATATCAGGTATAGCTCAATAAAGCTGGGGGCAAAAAGACACCCATGAAAAGACAACCCACAGAATGGGAGAAAATACTTGCCAATTACATGTCTAATAAGAGACTCGTATTCAGAATATGAGTATATAAAGAACTCTTACAACTCAACAACAAATAGACAAATAACCAAAATTTTTAAATAGGCAAAGGATCTGAACAGGAAGTTCTCCCAAGAAAATATACAAATGGCAAATAAGCACATAAAAGACATTCAACATCATTAGTCATTAGGGAAATGCAAATCAAAACCACAGTGATATAATATTAGTATTTCACACACACTAGGATGGTTATAATAAAAAAGTCAGACAATAACAAGTATTGGAAAGGATATGGAGAAACTGGAATCTCGTACATTGCTGGTGGGAATGTACAATGGTACAGCCACCTTGGAAACAGTTTGACAGAACCTCAGAATGTTAAAACACAGTTACCATATGACCCAGCAATTCCACACCCAGGTACAATCAAGAAAAGTGAAAACATGTCCACACTAAACCTTGTAAATAAGTGTTCACAGCAGCTTAGTTCATAATTGCCAAAAAGTAGAAACAATCCAAATGTCCATCAATTGATGAATGGATAAAGTGTGGTATATCCATAACTGAGTATTATTCGGCAATTTTAAAAAGAAATGAAACACTGATATAACATGGATGAATCTTGAAAACATCACGCTAAGTGGAAAAAAATCAGAGACAAAAAGCCACAAATGTATGATTCCATTTATATGAAATATCCAGAATGGGCCAATCCATAGAGAAAGACAGTAAACGAGCAGTTCCAGGAGCTAAAGGGGAGGGACGGGGAGTGACGACTAATGGGTACTAGGTTTATTTTTGGTAATGAAAATATTCTGGAATTAGATAGTGGTGATGAATGCACAACTCGATGATTATATACTACAAACCACCAAAACACTAAAAATACTTCAAAAGGGTGAGATTTATGATCTGTGAATTATATGTCAATAAACCTATTATTTAAAAATACTAATAATTACGGCAATGTTGGCTATTTTCACACTAATTTTTACAGGGGAGACATATACAGCTTAACTGTAACCAATGAACAGTGCTCCTTCCGAACTTTTAAGTGTCTTGTTTGTTCTGGATTCTACAAATTTATTTCAATACCATGGCCTATAGATTTTAACAATGATGATGAAAAAGATAATAATAACACTAGACACTGAACAACTGATCAGGTACAGTAGTTTCAGGATGGAGGCAAGAAGGAGAGAAAAGCAGCGAAGAGGAGATAATAAAGCACAGACACTATGTGGGAAAGCGGACTTTCAACCCAGGTCTGTTAGACTCCAAAGCCCCTGTTCTTTCCATTTATCAAGGTCTCTTCTCTAATGACCATTCCATATTACTCCTTTACAGTGAGTATTTCAAGATCGTCTGAGAAGGGAATTATATGATTAAGAAACTAACCAAAAACATCCAAAAGCAAAATTAACAGAGATTCGGCACTCCCAGAGAATATCCATGTATAAGCCATATTCTTGGGTTCAACAACATGGAAAACTTTTTATAGGGAAAGAAAAGCACAATCCTACAAGCCAGTACTGTCAAAAACTTGACTAGCAAAGACAGACGCAACAGGCTGCACGGAGATGTAGCAGAGGAAACGAATCTACTCCTCCACCTGCCTTGGCAAAGCACTACCCTTCTCTGTCCGCATCGCCCAGATAGGCTATTTGGAACTCTGCAGCCCCAGAAGATGCCACCTTTCTGAAAGTGGCCTGTACGTAATGACAAAGGCTTGCTTTCTCTTTAAACTTCACCATGTATGTAGCTCTCCCTTCAAAATGCATTAATATAGCATGTTTTTGAAGATTATAGAAATGGATCCTACTGTAAGTATTCGTTAGCAATTTCCTTTTTTTTGTTGCTCAATATTATAAGGTGAATTTCACTAATTTTGACTACTGTTAGTTTTCTAGTTTATGAACATATCACAATTTATTTACCTGTGTTATTTCCCCCATCAATATATATTTAAATTGTTTCCAGTCCTTTTTGTTTGCACTCACAAACCACGTTGCCTATGAACATTTTTAGATTTGAGATACCTTTTCACTCATGAGATTGGAGAAAATGAAAGTATCACCAATTGGCAAGATGAGTAAGTAAACAGATACTTCACATCTAACAGCAGGATGTAAGCATATTGGGACCACCGTTTTGCAAAGCCACTTAACAATAATTATTAAAATATTTAATGCACATACCTTCCTGTAATTTCACATCTTTGATCTCTGGATCTAGAAAATCACTTGCACATGTGCTCAAAGAAACATGTGCAAAGATTTTTCAATGCAGTGCAGTTTGTAATCATGCAAAACTAGAAAGAACCTCAAGTCTCAATTAATAATAGGGAAACAGTATTATCAACTATTGTACTATTTCAACATCCTTGTGTAAGTTTTTAAAAAGATAAAAATCCCTATGAACTATCTCAAGTAATATTAAATGACAGCATAACAGTCAGTGTGGTATTTTTTATCACAATATAAAAATACGTATTTCTATATGAGTATAAAAAAGTAATGAATGCATAGAAAAGATCTAGAAAGATACACAACAAACTTCTAACAGTGGTTATCTCTAAGGAGAAGAATAAGATTTGTGGAAGGCAGAGAGGGTATACTTTATCTGAATTGTTTGAATTTTACAAAATGTAAAATTCATGTATTTCGTAGAGTATTAAAAAGAATGAAAAAAGTCACTATTACCAGTGTTTCATAATGTTTTATAACTTACAAAAACACTTTCACATAATCTCATTTAGTCCTCACACTGCAGAAAATAGGCTTTCTAACCCTCATTTTACAGAGGACAACACTAAATTTCAGGAAGATTAAGTGATTTGTTCAAGGCCAAATAGCTAATGATAATGGCTGAGCTGCCATCAGATTTAAGTCTTAACTCTATACCCAGTACTTCTGTTACTTCATGACAACTAGAAAAAAACAACAACAACAAAACATTCCCCTGGTCCAGGTAGTGATGATGATGCTTCCTAAAGACGTGCAGATCTGAGGTTGTAATCAGTGTAAAAATAGTAACCAACATTTAAAGCAGAGCTGGAATCAAAAGTCTTCAGCAGCTACCATATGTGCCCAAACAGGAGCTACTGGCCTAGTAAGACTGAAAGAGTTAGAAACTGACTCTGCGTAGGCCCAGAGGCTGCTCAAAAATAAAAAGACTATATAAGAAATAAAATAACAACCACAAGAATCCTTACTGACTAGAGTACAGCAATTAGACCAGTTTAGAAGCTTCTAGTTCGTGGACATGTGAAAGAGTAACAGACGGATCCTTAAGTAACTGGCCAATAGAGCAACTGCGATGGATCGTGCATGTACAGTGGACACAGAAGTGAAGGAAAATATCACCTGACTTTTGTATTTTTCACTGGCTGCTTAGAAGCTCCCATATGCACCTATGTTTGAAAAATCCATTTAAGCAGAAGAATCCTTCATTTTTTCAGTCAGAGTGAGTGGAACAATTGCTTTATGGCAGCATTGTGCTGGAATCCAGGTACTTCCGGAGCTCAGAGTCATAATAATTACAAGACAATGTGACTGACACCACATAACCAAAGTCTACAAAAGGAACTACAGGACTTCAGATGACCTTTTTTAAAAGTGTGTGTGAGAGTGGGAAGCAGGTAACAACCTCTAACCTCAAGACAAGATCTCCACTGCCGTGATGGATTGATGCATGCTGACAAGACAATTTCAAAGCCACGTTTCGAAATGTATTCTGAAAAATATCAATATCATTTCTAAATGATCAGCCAATATATTTGCTCATTCCAAATTAAAATTACCCAGAATACTGCACCTGAGAGGAAAAACAAAAGTACTGTTTCCTTAAGCATTTTTAAAATACAGTTAAAAGAAAGGTGCTAAAAGAGGACTTGACAACACTGAAGATCAAACAACCCTCCTTCTGGTACAAGAGTATTTCTTACTACCGTGTTTCCCCGAATAGAAGACCTAACCGGAAAATAAGTATTAGCATGATTTTTAAGGATGCTCCTAATATAAAATAAGCCCTAATGCATCTTTTGGAGCAAAAATTAATAAAAGACCCGGTCTTATTTTCAGGGAAATACAGTAGGGCTCATTTTATATTACAAGCATCCTGAAAAATCATGCCAGGACTTACTTTCCGGTTAGGTCTTATTTTCGGGGAAACACGGTAGCTTCTACCAGTAGGAGCAGGGTGAAGAAAATGGAAATGCACAATAAAGTTACATTAAGCAATTAAAAAAATTTTTTAAAAACCCACCCTGTTGTCTTTCTTATGTGACTAACAAAATCAAACCCTTTTCACAAGATGAAAGAAAAATATTGAGAATGGAACAAAATAAATTCTTGTCACCATGCACTTTTGGGAGCAGAAAGTAAAAGGAAGCAGAGGGAAGGAAAAAATGAAGCTGTCCTCTAGAACCAAAACTGGGCAGTGGTAGTACAAGCCCAGAATTTTCACTGACTTACTCCCAGTCGAAAATGAATTGCACATTATCTGACATACATTTAACAATGGAAGGAAAGATTGATTTAGACCATCCTGGCCGGGGAGAAAAAGCAAGTCAATTTTATCAGGATATTGCACTACCTTGTTTTGCAGCCAGAGTTACTGTTTTTCAAGTATTTTTTAATTGGGTCATGGAAGGGACCCCACAAAAACTGACGCTATACCTGAAGTCCATATGCAAAAGTACCAGCAACAAGTACCTTTGTCTCAGGAAGACAGATTGCTGACAAACCACAGGGCATCATGCTGCTTCAAAACCATATCGGGTTCAAGGTACCCAAAGACAAGACAACAGCTTATAAGGGATATGAATCTGGTAGTAGCTGAACACACAGTCCCGGCATAAGGTCCGCTGGTAACTGGTAAACCACGCTTTCATGCACCGATAAAATAAAACATTATTCCACCTCCCCATCAAGATAACTGATGATTTAGTTTTTTGTGACACCCATCACTCCATCCCAAATACCCTGCCTGGTGTTTTTTGTTTTGTTTTGTTTTGTTTTTTAAGTTAAAAATGCCCTGGTATAAGTAGTATTTTTCATGTTAATATCTGACACAGGAATTCACTGGGTCCTCACAGCCCACCTTTGAAACAGACTATAATTTCCCCTTTTCAAAACCAGTCACAGGTTTCCAAGAAGCAGCCAATCAAACCCCTTTTCTTCAAAGGTGAGGAAACTGACTTAGACAATTGCCCTGTCTATAGTCAGTGAACTAAGAAGACATAAAAGAGGACCTAGAACTTAGAACTCTTGACTCTCAAATCATGTATGTTATTCATGCCTCAGACTCCGCTAACTGCAGGCGTAACTAGCTCCTTTCATGATGCACTAGAGAAAGTGTGGACTTTGGGAATCAAAGAGATGTCGATTTAAATACTGGCTGGCTGTGTCACTTCCTAACTACATCACTCTGGTCAAATTGCTTAATCTCTCTGAGCCTCAATTTTCTCAATTGTGTAACAGATAAAGAGAGAACTCGGGTGAAGTTTATGTAGCACAGTATTTAACATACAGGAGAAGCTCCAGAAAAAAATCCTTCCCCACCTCTATGCCTATCAGTTGCAAATGACTTGAGAAATTGAATCAATCTATGGGACTCATTCCATCTAAGTAACACATTTCTAAATAACCAACCTTCAATTTTTCTTAGCTTATTCTAAAGTCAGCTCTTTAAGAATATGTGCCAAATGGGCCAACCAGCCTCACTGAAGGTGTTCAAAAACTAGATAAAAATTAGTGATGTTGGAAATCGATTCCAGGGTTCAGTGAGAGAATGAATGAGATTATCTCTAAGGTGACCACTGCAACTTTGCCTTTTGTGACATATATGCTTCATACAGCTAAGCAGGCCACGGCTGGGATCAATTCATATTGGCTAACACTCCCAGCTCTTCAGATTTCCTTTACAAATCCACCGTGTTCTTACTTATTTTTTACTTAAAATTCAATCATGATAACAAAATTATATTTTGAAGTATATAACTAATATATAATAAATAAAATTCTCCTTCAATCTACCCTTTCTGGTACTAAGGTTTGAGATCATACTACAAATATTCTTCAGCAGAGTCCTTTTTCTTTTTTAAAAAATTGTGATTATATGTAAGTAACGTAAAATTGGAGGACAAAATTTGCAACCATTTTCAAGTGTACAGTTCTGTGGCATTAAGTATATTCACATTGTTATGTAACCATCACCACCATCCATCTCTAGAACTTTCTCCAACCGGAACTCTATACCCATTAAACTCCATAACCCCATACCCCCTGGCAATCACCATTCTCCTTTCTGTCTCTATGAATCTGACTATTCTAGGTTCCTCATATAAGTGGAATTATATACTATTTTTCCTGTTGTGTCTGGCTTATTTCACTTACCATAAGTCTTCATGGTTCATCCATGTTTAGCATGAGTCAGAATTTCCTTCTTTATAAGGATGAATAATATTCCATTATATGTATATACTATATTTCATTTATCATTCAGCTGTTCATAGATACTTAGGTTGCTTCCACATTTTGGCTATTGTGAGTAACGCTGCTATGAACATGGGTGCACAAATATCTGTTAGAGTTCCTGCTTTCAACTCTTTTGGGTACATACCCAGAAGCAGAGTTGCTGAATTATTGGTAACTTCTGTTTAATATTTTGAGGACTCACCAAACCCTTTTCCACAGCAGTTGCACCATTTTACATCCCCACCAGCAATGCATTAGAGTTCTAATGTCTCCACGTCCTCACCAATACTTATTTTGTTTGTTTTTTACCACAGCCTTTCTGAGGGGTGTAAAGTTGTTTTCTCATTGTGGTCTTGATTTGCATTTCCTCTATGATTACTGATGGTGAGCATCACTTTATGTATGTATTGGCCATTTGTAGATCTTCTTTGGGGAAATGTCTAGTCAAGTCCTATGCCCATTTTTTAACAGGGACATTTGTTGTTGTTGTTGTTATTGCTGTTGAGTTGTAGGAGTTCTTTTTATATTTTGAATCATAAAATATGTGATTTGTAAGCATTTTCTCCCATACTTGGGCTACATTTTCACTCTGTTGATAAATGCCCTTTGATGCACAAAAGTTTTTAATTTTCATGAAGTTCAATTTATCTATTTTTTCTTTTATCTGTGCTTTTGGTGTCGTATCCAAAAACCTATTGCCAAATTCAAAGTCATGTTTTCCCCCTATGTTTTCTTCTAAGAGTTTTATAGTTCTAGCTTTTATGTTCGGGTCTTTGATCTATTCTGAGTTGATTTTTGTATATGGTGTAAGGGAAGAGAGTCCAACTTCACTTTTTTGCATGTCTTACTTATATTTGAAGTTTCTTAGATCGCTACTTGCCACCTTCTGGTTTCGGAACATCTGGAATTAGAATCCGTTCTACCCATGTGCTGGTTAGCAATTAACTGATTCAGCACCAAATTCACCTTTGTTGCCTGCTCTGTGAAAATGGATCTGGGCCCTTTAAATATTCTTCCAGCAGGCATGATGTCAAGCTTTGTCAGTAGAGGGCACAGGGAAGACATTTTAGGAGAAAAGCGTTCTGCTTCCTGGTCCCAGTACTTTCTCAGCAGTCTCCGCCTTCCCAGCTCCTGCAGTGCATAGCAGCCAGCAGTACCCAGCAGCCAGTACCCTCCCCCAGGAACCCCCTTTGGGCTGTTACATAGCAGAGTGCAGACAACTCCCTGTGAACAGCTTTCCCCAGTACCCTAGAGGATAGTTTTCTGGCAACTTTAAAAAGGCAGATTTCCAACAAGTTCTGCAAGTCTGGTAGTATCACAGGGACTTACTTCTCTGCCACTCAGAGAGCCACAGCCATGCCCTCTCCTATAAGGTCTAGATCTCAGTCTCAGGTGCAGGGGACAGAGGAAGGGGAAGAGAGCTCTTCTTCTGGGTGCTTTGTCTCAGCCCTGGGGTAATATGTAATTTTATACTAATGATATTAATGATATTTTATCATGTATCGATCACATTATTTTATTACATTATCTTATATCTGCTATTATATTACATCTGCTATTCATTAGAGTTTTCTTTACTTTTTACAAGCTATTCCCTAATTACCAAAATTAATATAAGACCTGGTGTTATTTTACAAAAATTAATATAAGACCTTATTTTACTATAAGTAAAATAAGACTGGGTCTTATGTAATATGATATAAGACTGGGTCTTACATTAATTTTTGCTCCAAAAGATGCATTAGAGCTGACTGTCCGGCTAGGTCTGATTTTCAGGGAAACACTGTATTTCAATCATCTGTTGTAGTACATAATTCTTTATATTACATTCCGAATCCAAATTACAGTGTTTCCCTGAAAATAAGACCTATAATATAGTATAGTATAGTATAGTATAGTATAGTATAGTATAGTATAGTATATTAGACCCAGTCTTATATTATAGTAAAATAAGACCAGGTCTTATATTTAATTTTTGCTCCAAAAGACGCATCAGAGCTGATTGTCTGGCTCGGTCTTATTTTGGGGGAACACAGTACTTGTAGTCTCTCTGTTGACTGAACCCAGACTGATACAGGTGAGCTGAAACAAAACGTTAACAGCCACTTAACTATATACAGGACAGACATTATGCTTAGTGTTTTCTATATATTATCACTTTGTTTCCTCACTAAAACTCTGTGATATATCTCTGTATACTTAAAAAAAGGTGAGGCTCAGAAAACTATAAAATTTGCCTACAAAAATCCAGGTCTGTCTGACACTAAAGTCCCTGCTGGTTCACTGCTATGACAATTTATTTTTCTTCACAGAACCTAGCAACACTTTTTAAAGAACTAAATATCTCTGCACAAGGAATGAATGAACACAGCAGACCTAACTGCTATCCTTGGAAAGGGCAGCTTACACAGCTGGCCTTGGCTGGCGTCTAGCAGCTTAGATGTCGGGGCGGTTCTCTTCCCAGAACTGGTGAGAGCAGCTCGCTGTGCCTAAGCTGTGCACACAATACGGCTTGTGCTGGACAGCTGCTTTCCTTCAGGGAGGCTGGAATTCGGTGTGTACTAGGCAGAGAGGGTGGCTCTATGAACAGCCCTTCCCACTCACCCCCCAAAATGAAAAATCTCGGCACCAAGTCTCTAATGAGCGTCCCTGGTAGACAACCAAGTCTCAACTCACTGCTGACAGAAGTGAGCACATTCTGTGTGACTCCACTAGGAGAGAACTCTTAGAAGCTTGAGCCTGACGTCTTCTGGACTTCACCCCACACACATTCTCCCCTTCTGATTTTACTTTATATCCTTTCACTGTTATAAATCATACCCATGAGTATGACTATATGTATGCTGAGTTCTGTAAGTCCTAGTGAATCACTGGACCTAAGGTAGTTTTGGGGTCCCCGGACACAACCTACAACATGCCACACATTTTATTAAGTGCGGGGGACACAAAGATGGATAAGGCCTTCGCCCTCAAGGAATCTGCCAGTCTATTTAAATTTCCCTTCTTTCACTTCTCTGATCTTCATTTCTTAGTCTGTTCACCACTTAAAATAGACTAGATACATTTCTCTGAGCTAAATTTCATTCTTAGTGCCGAAGTGATGCTAAATATTTAATAAGTCCATCAGGCAAAATCTGAGATACACAGCTCTAATAAACTCAAAGGCCGCACAGTCTTTTCTCTTCACTTTCCCCATCTTATTGTTCCTCATTAAAAATACATCGACAAACCCTTGTACATTGCTAGTGGGAATATAAAATGGTGCAGCTGCTACAGAAAACAGTTTGGCGATTCCTCAAAAAGCTAAATATAGAGCTACCATACGGCCTAGTAATTCCACTCCTACATATATTCCCGAAAGAACTGAAAACAGGCACTCCAACAAATACTTGTACACACATGTTCATAGCAGCTATGAACCGTGCACAACAGCTAACAGATGGAAACAACACAAATGTCTGTCAATGAATGAACAGATAAACAAATTATGGCATGTACATATAAAGGAACATTATTCAGCTATGAAAAAGAACAACGTACTGGTACATGCTACAACATAGAGGACCCCTGAAAACATGCTAAGCGAGAGAAGACAAACAGAAAAGGTCGCATACTGTGTGATTCCATTTATGTCCGAAAGCAGACTGGTGGTGGTCAGGGGCTGGAGGGAAGGGGAAATGGAGGATGACAGCTGAATGGGCACGGACAGGGTTCTTTTGGGGTGATGAAAATGTCTGGAATTAGACAGGGGTGGTGGCTATACAACACTATGAATGTACTAAATACCACCAAATTGTTCACTTCAGAAAGGTTAATTTTATGTTATGTGAATTTCATCTCATAAAAATTGTTTGGAAAAGCAATGCAGTGTACACCATGGTGTAAATGAAGAAAACTAACCTTCCTGATCTTATCTGAATGGGTACTTGTAGCTTGAAATAAAAACATCCGTGACTTCAACAGATACAGATTTTAAAAAGTGCTGTACCTCAATATATACCCTGGAAAACTTAAGACTCAAAGTGTTTCTGTAGAGTATGAATACATGTTCTTCCAAAAGCATAGAAGAACGCATATTTCTAAAATACTATATAATTTTATATATAATTTTGAATATGCATGCATAAATAAAATCAATATTTTAAAGACATTTGCTTATTTCATCAATATCCCTAAAAGTATATACATTTAGGTTGGCCCATACTTTCAATGAAAAAACAGCATAAATCCTTATATTCAGATTTTCCTCATATTCAGGCATATATAGCACATATACATACCTTTTTTGTTTCAATCTAGAAGGCTATATCCCGAAATGTTCAGTGATTACATGTCTTAGTGTTGAGTTTGGGTGTATGAGTGATACACATTTTTCCTTTTGCCTATCTGTATTTTCTAATTTATCAACAATGAACATGTATTATTTTTATTTAATCACCAAAACCATGAAGACAATAACAGCATCTCCTCACATCACAAATGCTGTGAAGATTAATGAGAGAATACACATAAAGCCCCTAACACAACACTCAGGATATCGTAAGCCCACAATAAATGTTAGGTAGTGTGGGTGTTACTATATTTACGGATTTGTAACTATTCCTCAGGATACATGTCTTTCATTATCTAAGGCAAAAGCATTCACCTTAATCCAGGCCTGAGTCACCTGAGTCCGGCCTAAATTATGTAATAATAGTTTCTTAGCTGGACCAGCAGCCTCCATCCACCTCTTCACAATTTTCTTACCAGGGCCAGGGTTAATTTCATAAAACACCACTTAAATCATTCACGCCCATGCTAACGGCCCCCCACTGCTTAGACGATCAAGTATCAAACATCCCAAATCGGGCCTCACCAGGACATTCCCTGGTTCTCCCCATTTACTTATTCATTCAACAAACATTTACTGAGGACTTTCCTGTGTCTGGTACTATGGTAGAAACAGAAGACAAATAAGTTATCAATTCTTCTCTTAAAGAACTCATAGTCTAGTAAGAGAGAGGTACGTAAATAAATACAACAAGAATCATGCAATAAGATGTAAATGTAAGGCCCGAGGGAACAAGAGTACATGGTTGATAATGGTGTGAGAAAGGCATGAAGAAATCACAAAGAAGGGGACACACAAGAGGCAAGATATGAATGGAGTTTGGAGGATGGCGGCCAATGGCCACTTTCGAGATACAAACTTGACTCAATTTACTTCCTATCTTAGGGTATTCTCCCACTTCAACTCAACCTAAGTAAAATCTAGTGAAGTCCTACATCTCTTCACAATGTAATTCCCATAATCCCTAAAGCTCAGTATTTTTTCCAACTGTGGGTCAAGGCCCATTGATGACTTATTTAAGAGGTCTCAACCATTATTTAAAAAAAAATTAGAGCAGCAGTTCTCAAACGTTTTGGTCTTAAAGTCCCTTTACAACTTAAAAATTAAGATCCCCAAAAAATTTTGTTTATGTGGGTTATAAGTATTGATATTTGCCTATTAGAAACTAAAACTCAGTAATTTTTTAAATATTTGTTAATTCATTTTATACCAATAAACCATTACACTAACAAAAAATGTTATGAAAATAACTACATTTTATAAAATTAAAACAAAATTTAGTGAGAGTGGCTTCACTGTCTTACATTTTTGCAAATATCTTTCATATCCAACTTAATAGAAGATGGACAGATTTTCCTATCAGCTTCTGCATTCAATCTTTAATGATATGTTATTTTGGTTGAAATAAATGAAAATTTGGCCTTTCATAGACATGTATTTGGAAAAGATAAGAGCATATGAATAGTTTTTTCACATATCTATGGATATTGTTCCTTAATACTATACCAAAACTTGAAAAGTAACAGTTTCTTAAAAGTTAGCTGCAATGTGGGATCTGAAATCCTATCGATAAATTTTTCATACTCTGTTAGATTAAAATCTATTGGTCTGTCTTGCATTTTGAAGGGATTTTTACCAATCATGACTATGTAACATTATACATCATTCATTTATAAAATATCGGTTCAGTAAGTTATAAAGCTCTTCTAAATGTTGATGCATTTCATTACATAATCTTTAAAAAATCCCATTCACTCAATCACCATCAATCTCATCAGAAAAATCTTTAAGCTCTGGAGCTGTCAAGCCCATTATCCAGGACACAAGTTTTCCAAAAATCTACTTTTGCTCGAGCTCAAATTTTATCATAGGGAACAAATTCTGTCATTGTTTTCCTTGAAATGGCAGGCTCACTTCATTCGTTTGAAATAAAATGTCTGCCAAATACCTAATCTGAATAACCAATCTGTCAGTTTATTTTTCAAGTAAAAATGGTATTCCATGAAAAAAAGTGGGTAGCTCAGCGGGAAACTCGAATAATCACAAAAGTGTTTTTCCTTGAGACAACTGTCATACTCAGTATGCAGAAATGCCTTATGTGTATTACCCATTTTGTCACACAGAATATTAAAAAGACATAATCAGGGTGGAGATTGAATAATAATAATAATTTTCCGGTTTGATCAACAACATTCTGGCTTTTTTCTTTTCCTCTTTTAACTGCAAGTCTGTGTTGGTGAATAATATAACGACTCCTAGTACGATTTGGTGCCACTGCTTTGATTCATACTAGGGTGTCAGCAGTTTTACTCATCATTGCTGATGCAACATCAGTGCAAATGCCAATACAGTGGAAAAGGCAAATAACATCTTAGTACTATTATGAAAATAGTTCTGACCCTGAAAGAGTGTTGGGCACCTGGGGGGGGAGGGGGGTGTTCATCGCCTGACCACTTTAAGAATCACAACACAATTTTTAAAAAGAATCAACTACCTCACACTGAGTAAGGATATGAATTATTTCATAAAACTTAGTCACATATGTACAGATAAATATTTAACTATATTCTAGATTGTCATATAAAATGGATCTCTTATCATGTATGGGTCATGGTCCAAAAAGCTTGCAAAACACCCCTTTAGCCCATGGTAATTACTCCCTTCTTAAAACTACTATCGCATTTACTGAGTACCTGAGTTTATTCCACTACAGCCTAATCTCTAAATGTATTACGCATATGCCTATGCCTCCTATTTCCAAAGAGATCATAAGCTCTCAAACTACATCTTCAACATCTTTGTATATTCCCCCAATGATACTAGATATATCACAGGTTCTCAAAAAACGAAATGTATTAAATTCCCTCATCAGTGTATTATGGGCCCAAGAAGCAATGTGTGTGGCATACTAAGCCCACAAAAACGTCCTAGTTTTGACATGTCACGAACAACTGCACATATATTGAGGCACAGAGGGGAAAGTACAGTCGTTGGCATCACACTGACCTGAGCTATGTCCTTGACACACTTACTCGCTCCATGAGCACAGCACGTCACAAATTCTTCACCTTCTAAATGAGAACACAACCTACCTCACAAGGCTGTTCCAAGGATCGAGTGAGATAATACATGCAAAGTGACTTGTACAGTGCCAGTCCCTTCATGGGACAACACTGCTAAAGAACAGTAATGATAATAAGACACAAGGCCTTCTTCATACAAAACACTTCATCACAAACAAAACACAGGCAGGCCCAACAATTACAGGATCACAGGTTTTGAGGGAACTACATAAGTCATCTAATTCTAATCCAGCTGCTTTACCTGCATTCTCCTCACCTTGGCCCACATTCACACCCACTGACAGACCTTACAGATAAGAAAACCACTTAGCACACGGTTTTAAACGTCTTTCTCAGTTAATAGAGCCAGTGAGGGGCAAACTTAGTGTCAAACCATCCTCTTATTCATAACAATCCTGCTAAATAGATGATAGTAATCCTTTTTGATTGATAAGGGAAACTCAGGGTCAGATTTACTGAGGTCAAATGATATGTCCAAGGTCTCATAACCTATAAATACCAAAAAGGGGCATAGAACCCAAGACTTCAATTGCAAATGTGGGGTTCTTCCAACTATAACTTAGAAGGCTATCAAAGAACATGAAATTCACTTTGTGCAAACATTGATAATTATTTGCATTCAGATCTGAATAGAATAACTCATATGGTTATGTGAATACTTATTATAACTAAATATGCGAATTGATAACCACCAACAAATTAGTTTTGTGTTGTGATATTCAATTCAAACCGGTGTGTCACTGAACTTCACAAGTTTCGGCATTAAAAAAAAAAAAGATACCTCTTCATTAGCCTCATTAGAGCACAAAAGAAATGTATCCCAAAGGATACTGCTACAATGTTCAAAACACCACTCTGAGATAGGCTAACACGCTGAATATCACAGTCTTAATTTAAATTGATACTTTTACCGAAGAGATCAATTTGGACAAAATAAAGTTTATTTTAACTGGCGTGTATTAGCTATTTCAATTTCGCTTGTGTAAGGGTCTCATCACTCCCATTGCTGTTCAATACGATGTCAAGCCAGCTCTGTTGCTTATCAGCTATCAACTTGGGCAAGTTACTCAACCTTTCTGCTCGGTATAACGTGTGCTGGTGCCTGTACCTTGCAGGGATGTTAAGTAAGATTAGGCATAACGTACAAAAAACACATAGGAGTGTACCTATCCTACAGAAGAAAGCTATTATTATAACAATTTTTATTATATGTTTTAAGTTCACAATTCTGTCTTATCCCTCAGTCCCCTGAGACTTGTACGATTGAGTGAAAATGGACCTTTTTATTTCCTACTTCTGCTGTTGCTTCCAATCCCTACCGGCTACACTGCCAATCCTCAGATCTAAACTGTCTGCCATCTACTTCTGCTGTCCCCACAGCAAGTCCCTGAACTTGCTTTTATTGTATTAATTCCATGGTCAGAAAAAAAAATTAATACTCATTACTTACCAATTCAATGATCTTCTGATAATTGCCATGCTAATTCTTTGCTTGGAACTAGTCTAAAAGACTTCCTGGGGGCAGACATGTGGCTCAGTTGATTAGAGCGCGAGCTCTGGGCAACGGGGCTGCCGGTTTGATTCCCACACAGGCCAGCGAGCTGCGCCCTCTGCAACTAGAATGTAGTCAATGAGCTGCCACTCAGCCCCCGAGGGGCCAGATGGCTCAGTTGGTTGGAGCGCAGGCTCTCAACCATCAAGTTGCTAGTTCGACTCCTCGAGTCCTGCAAGGAATGGCGGGCTGCCCCGCGCACCCCCCTCCCGCCCCCCCGCAACTAACAGCAACTGGACCTGGAGCTGAGCTGCGCCCTCCACGGCCTAGATTGAAAGGACAACAACTTGACTTGGAAAAGTCCCGGAAGTACACACTGTTCCCCAATAAAGTCCTGTTCCCCTTCCCCAATAAAATCTTTTATAAATAAATAAATAAATAAATAAATAAATAAATAAATAAATAAATAAATAAATAAAGACTTCATAGGAAACCCTCTGAATTTATTTAGGGTTCTTTTCCAATACCAATTTTTTAAAAAACACTAACTTAATTGTTTTAAATATATGGTCACCATTTAAGAATTGCTAACAGAGCTGCCTCTCTTAGCTCTCATCATACCTTGATTCCGGTACCAGCTCAACTACTCAACTCCTATCATTCTTCTTCCAGCCCTCTTGGATAACAGTCTCCATTAAGTAAAAGGCACTTTGTAGAAAAGGACAGCAAAGAAAACTATACGTACACTTCTCTGTAGTACAATTAGAGGTCAAGCTAGCTGAGAGAAGGGCAAGAGGCAAGGAACCTACACAGACAGGTTGGTACTGGGTGTCCCCTTGGCGGCCCTTTCTGAGGGGACAGAACTACTATACGGGTATCATTGAAAGGCTGAAGGGGAGAGAGGGGAAGGCAGTAGTATATATAGGCACTGCAATATTCCAGATACTTTATACGTATCATTTCGTGGTCTAGGTATTCCTTGCATTGTCAGGTGAGGAGACTGAGACTCAGAGAGATGAAATGACTGGACCAAGGCCAAACAGCTAGTACGTAGTGGAGCCCGAGTCACAATTTTCACAGTGCTCTTCCCATTCCGTGGTACACAGTGACTTCGTCCAAAGAAGCATTTATCCCCAGGCCAAGCAACCGGGAGGGTAAGTCCATGCTCACCTACACACGGGCTTAGCCAGACCGTTCCTCTTTCTCGAGTGGGCATAAGTGAGAGGTAATGCATCTTTAACCTGCAGTTAGCACCCAGCTACTCCCCTTGCTAGAAGAAAAGCAGTGTTTCTCACATTTCAATGTGCATACAGGTCACTGTAGGGGATCTTGCTAAAAATGCATTTGGGATTCAGTGGGCCCAGATTCTGCCTTTCTAACAAGCTCCCAGGAGATGATGCAGCTTCCAGCTTCCAGTGCTTGGGCCATACTCAAAAGAGACTACACTCAGCAATGGTTCCCAAACCTGGCTGATCATCAGAATCATCTGGAAATCCTTTAAACACTATAGATTCCTGGGGGCCCCTCCTTCCAAGACATGCAGTGGTATCTGGGACCTTCTACCTCCTAATTCTGTAATTCAAAGAAATGCACCGTTATTGATGACAATAACCAAAGTAAGCACTGACTGAGAACACACCAAGCGCCTCGATGCCTCCCGTGTAGCTTACTGACCCCTCACCACCCTGTACGGCTGGTACTCACAGCACTGGCTTTCTTGCTTTATACTTTCACATGCGGAAACTAACGCACCAAGGGACGGTTCCTTGTCCAAGGTCAGACAGGGAGTCGCAGAACAGGCATTCAGACTGGAGCCAATCTGATTCCAAAGAGTCTGTGCTCGCATACACACTCATAAGCCTGCTTCCCACGTTACCCAATGGTAACAGACACATTTGAACAAATACATCCAAATGGGTCACCTCAGAAGATGTCACCCTGGGTAGGTTATGTTCTTATTCCTCAGATGCTGCCATCATTCAAAACATTGCCATCGCTAAACTAAATAATCTAAGAGCTCTTGTTCTGAAAATGAAAATGCCCTCAGAACCTAAACCTACCACTTTAAGTATCTTAAATGGGATAAAAGCTCATCATCTGAGCATCGATTTGACTTCTGACAATCCCGAAGCAGGAAAAGCCAATTCAAAGAAACCTGAGTGTCTGATCAAGCTGGGTATTTTTTTAAATAAAACATTCAGTGTTACGTACTGACAATGTTTTCCTCATCACTCATCTCTGAAGCCGATTCCAAACGAGAAATCTATGTTTTGCGCAGCGGCTGTGTCACCAGAACCAAAGTGACTATTTTCAAGGGCAGAACTCATTTGGAGGCACAGATTCTGTTGTGTAAAAAAGGAAATTCAGCCTCTCGGTCATCCTAAAAGAACCACATTTGCCCTTCACAGTCAGTATGAACACGCACACATATGTTCACCACGGCTGTCTTGAAGCACGTAGTCTTTCCTTCTGCCGCAAAAACAACTGCTCTGATTTCCTTACAGATTTTTCTAATAAAAAGTGTGTTTTATGTACACGCATCCATTCATAGAAAAAGAAACATGATAATCAGGTATTAGCAAAGCATTTAACTGCATGCAGCATCATAAAAGGCATCACACAAAGGCAAATATATATCCAAACTGTATGCACAAATACCCTCACGTACAAGGGATAAAGGCACACACAAATACTACAGGAACATAACTATAAAAAGACATTATATTCTACATCTAGATTTGCTCCTTTGTTAAATGAATACGTCCTTTTTCAACAAAGAAAACATTCTGCAAATTCAGAATGATTTAGATTTTTAAAAAGCAGGCATTAATGCAGAGCAGCACAATTCCACACAACCAACCTCTCTGCTTGAACTGGACTCCCCACACCTTACTGAAGCCACAAATTCCCCTGCACAAACTCCCACTCCACCACCCCCCACGCACACCCAACTCCCCACCAACCTCACAGGGGTTCCTGGGCTGGTCCATGGAATCTGATGACATCACTCTCTCTTCCTTCCTGGAATTCTAAACCCTGCTGCTCTCCCCTTGCACACAGCTACCATCTCCATGGCAACCTCACCTCCTCCTGCTTCCCTATTGGCTTCACAGAGCAGGATACACAAAAAGGTTTTCCGTTTTTCCCCGCACCACCCGCCCCCAAAAAATGATGCTTTCAACAGGAACCTGAGCTAAATTTAGCTACTTGGGACTCAGAGTCCTATGACTAAGAAAACACAGAGAAATGTCCTCCTTCCTACATTCCATCCTCCTCTCAAGCCCACCCCAACGTGGCTGCTTCACCTTCTCTCTGGCCCCCTCCCCAAAAGCAACATTTGCTGAGCGTTGAAACAGCTGGACTGCCCCCATAGAAGGTTGGCACACAAAAAACAGCTCACACCCACCTGTCCTCCCAATGAGAGAACCAAAATAAAAGCCCGCAGCGGTCAAAAACTGTTTGATGTGCCGAGCGTCAGTCTTCGCTGCTTCCTTCCATCCCAAGCCATGCCGAAAGGCACAGCAGCCTCTAACTTCTTAAAAGACCGGATTCTCAAGCTGTTGGCTTGATAACATTTCCTCTACCAGAGGGGGAAAAAGAGGAGGAAAAGGGGGAGGGAAGTGAGGGAGAAAGACTGCATACTTCAGTGACCAAACACGCTAAGCCTGGAACCACAAATCCTGGGTCCAATTTTCCATCCCAGGGGCTGACATGCTATGTAAATTGGAGCACGTTCTCACATCCTTCATCTAAAAAGCAGCTCCCACATAGGGATGCTGTAAGAATTACTGACAAAATTAATGTAAAGTAGTTTAAGTCCCTGGGCCAAAGGGACTGAATAAATAGAGAGTAAGCTGACATCATTAGAATGAAATTCCTGTGGATGTTAACAGAAATTAATAATCTCAGAGGAAGAACATGAACTTGCAGAAAATTATCCTTTCATAGGCATAGATATACCATAAAATGCACATAATTTCTTGAACCATAGACAATTCCTTAAAAGGTGTCTACTTCTAGAAAAACCCAGCCTCATACACCAGCCAATTTTTGATTACTAACCAATTTTGGAGCTGGCCCTGTTTTTTCTTTGCTTAGTCCTGACTCTAACTTGGAAATTGCTACTCACGCTCCCTAAATGATGACTGACTATGGACCAGGGCTTCTTTTTCCAGTTCAGCTGTCCACCTCCCATTCGAGGAAGGCATTGTCCTCTCAGAGCCATATGTGATGGCTGAACACTACCAACGAGCAGCTATAGCCTATATGACTTTAAAGGACAAAGCATCAATTGTCACCAAGTAGGAAAGGCTCCAAGGAGGTCAGAGCCTTGTAGTATGAAAGAGAGTGGATTAAAATAAGACACACCCGGGAAAACTGTATTTTCGGTTTGCAGGGCAAAGACTCAGCTCCAGGGCATCAACTCTCCAGTGAGAAAATAGCCATGAATGGAAAATGACTTAGTATAATAAGAAATAGTCATTTACCCCAAACAGAATTTAAACAATTTGGAACATTTAGCAAAGTCAAAATGTCCCACTAGTTACCACACAGGCATCCAGAGTAAGCTTCACAACTGCTGTGGAAAACACCAAAGGATACAGCGTTTGCTAAGAAACAGCTGAAAGTCACATTCCGGGGGGAAAGAGGGGGGGCAGGAACTCAGTCTGATCAGCCCATCTCTGAGATACGTGCTTTCTTGTGGCTCCTAACAAGCCACTCCTCGTGTGAAACCTTTCCTGCGTACCATCACTGGTCAGAAAGCTCCACAGGCTCACCGTGAGAAGCACTCTTCCAAAAGGCCTTCTTAATGCCTAAAAACAAACACATCAGTCACCTTATTCTACAATGGGAAGGCTGAAGCCGCGCTTCCAAGATTGCCTATCAGATCAATTACTGAGCTTGACTTATGTTAGTTACCAGTATGAAATCTATCAACAATACCTGGACTGAGTGAGCTGCTGCAAGTAAAGCTCTAGTTCCCTATTCCTTTCATGCAAGTGAGCATTTGGGGCACTTACTGTGTGCCAGGGTGTTTTGTTATATGGGCTGTCATTACTTCTCAAAAATAAAACCAAAAAATGGCAAGTTGTATATATTCTTACCTCACTTTGCAAATAGAAACAAGAGTTCTAGAGATGTCAACGTGACCAAGGTTCTAGAATTCATTTAATATTTTTAAAAGTGAAGATTCAACCCAGATCTGTTTGGACTCTGTTTGTGCTTTTTTCTACTTGGCCTCCCATTTACAGACTGTTGGGATTAGAAGGAAATATTTAGAAATCATTTAGTATCTGTGTGTTCTTATGTCATCAATAAAATATAGGTTGCTTGACATCAAGGTCAAAGTCATACTTTTTATGTATCACTAACAGTATTGAACCCTAAGTGGGCACTCAATACTTATTGATTTATTATTCTAATCCCACTATTTTAAACTTCTGGACTAATGGCAATGATTCTACTCAGATCTTTTTAAATTAAAACTGGCTTGAGAAATTAAATGCTGAAGGGAAATGACAAAACTTCAGATACCATATTCCGGAATTTAATTTTATAATATTTGAAATGAACAAAATTATCGCTGTCACAATGCCTATACTGGCCTGGCTATAATGTCCTGATACCTACACGGTCTCATCTGCTGGTTTTAATCCATAAACCCTAATGCAGTCAGCATCTATACATTAGATTTATGATTTCTAAATTCTGCAATTAGAACCAGAGCATTTCAAAGTACTTCTCCAGGGAACCCACTAAAATTAAATCAGCTGATTAGAGAGGACAGCGCTAACGAGGCCAAGGTCAAGTGTCTGACACCAACATGAGCCGCTAGCATCACCCTCTCCTACTTCCCACAATAGGTGCCCTTTTGTAAATATACCCCTGGGGTTACTGAGAGATTAATGCAAAATATCACTTCTTTTGAAAAAAATTTAAAACATGTATCTACTGATGTCAAATATTATAATTGGCTTTTATCCTTTAGAAAATAGCTATTGTCTTTCAGAAAATATGGCCATCATTCATCCTTTCTTGCAATATTTATTGATTACCTACCACATGCCAGCTGATAGTCTCAAAAGGCTAGCACTGGAGGACAACACAGCTACAATGTGATATGTGATATAGCAGGATGTATACAGGAACGGTGAAAGTACACAAGAGGAAATGACTAATTCTAGAAAGTGTCACGGAGACTGAGCTCCAGTTCACTTAGGTAATGAGGCAGGTAAGGTTAGGGCCTTCCACGGAGAGAGAATGAAAATTTCCAAGGTATGGTCATCCAACAACATGGCAAACTTAAGAGAATTTTCAAGTATTTTACTAAGGTTAGGTGGAGAATTGAGAGATACGCCCAGTTGAGAGAAGACAAGACAATATCTTTTAGGTTTTCTACCTCATCCAGGTTATGTTTTCCTAAAATGCCTTACTGTAAGTTAGGTTTCCATAGAGTAAAGGGGGGAAATCTCAACACCATGTGGAAATTTCTTCTCTTTACAGTGTCCATTATAAGAATAAAGATCAATAAAAAGCTTCTGCACAGCAAAAGAAACTACCAACAATATGAAAACGCAACCTACAAAATGGGAGAAAATATTTGCAAATCGTATACCTGATAATGGGTCAATAACTAAAATATTTAAAGAACTCATACAACTCAATAGCAAAAACAAACAATCTGATTATAAAATGGGCAGAGGATCTGAACAAACATTTTTCCAAAGAAGACATACAAATGGCCAACGGGTACATGAAAGGTGCTCAACATCACTAACCATTAGAGAAACGCAAATTAAAACCACAATGAGATACCACCTCACACCTGTCAGAAAGGCTATTATCAAAAGACAAGAAAAAACTGAAGGTTGCCAGATGGGAGGGCGGTGAGGATGGGGGAGCAGGCAAAGGGATTAGAAAGTACAAATTGGTAGTCACAATATAGTCACGGGGATATGAAACAGAGTATGGGGAATATAATAATGTTGTAAAGATCACGTAGGGTGCCAAATGGTCACTGGACTTATCAGGGGGATCACTTCATAGACTGTGCAGATGGCTGACCAATGCACTGTACACGTGAAGCTGAAGTAGAATAAGTAGAATACACACACACACACACATGCGCACACACACGCACACACACACATGCACACACACACGTATATATTAGTTCATAGGATGTAAAGTATAGCATAAGGAATATAGTCGATGGTATTGTAATAGCTATATATGTTGTCAGAGGGGCAGTAGATTGGGGGGGTTATAACTTTGTGAGGGGTGTATATGTCTATTACGTTGCTTTGTACACCTGAAACTAATAAAATAAAATAAAAGACAAGAAAAACAAGTGTTGGTGAGAATATGAGAAAAAGGAACTCTAGTACACTACTGGTGGTAATATAAATTATTGCAGCCATTATGGAAAACAATATGGAAGCTCCTCAAAAAAATTAAAAACAGAACTACCATACGATCCAGCAATTCCACTTCTGGGTAGTTATCGGAAAGAAACAAAAACACTAATTTGAAAAGGTATCTGCACCCCCATGTTCATTACAGCAATAGCCAAGATGTGGAAACCACCTAAGTATCCATCAGTGGATGAATGGATAAAGAAAATGTGGTGTATTTATACATAATGGAATAATATTCAGCCATAAAAAGGAAATCCTGCCATTTGCAACAATATGGATGGACCTTGAGGACATCATGCTAAGTGAAATAAGTCAAACAGAGAAAGACAAAAAGACAAATACTGTAAGATCTCACTTATATGTGGAATCTTTTTTTAAAAAAATTTTTTTTAATTAACTCACAGATACAGAGAACAGATTGGTGGGTGCCAGAGGCATAGGGTGGAAGAAATGGGTGAAGAGGGTCAAAAGGTAAAACTTCTAGTTATAAAATAAGTAAGAGATGGGGGTGTAATGCACAGCATGGGGACTACAGTTAATAATACTGTATTGTACATTTGAAAGTTGCTAAGCAAGTAGATCTTAAAAGTTCTCATGACAAGAAAACAAATCTGTACCTATATAAGGTGGTGGAGGTTAACTAGACATAGTACGGTGAGCATTTCACAATATAGACACACATCAAATCATTACACTAAAACTAACATAATGTTATATGTCAATTATATCTCAATTTTAAAAAACAATATAGGTCAAAATGAGGTGCATTCTTTTCAAAATGAAGCTGTTAGTGGCTGAGAATCCTTAATTAAGAGGATCTTGTCTGCAGAGCAACATCCAAATTTGCTGCCCTGTGAAGCAGAGTGAAAATTTCCTTATTCTACTAAGAGAATTGGCTTAAAAAGTGAGCGGTGGCGTTTATTCAATCAATGTTCCCTTCCGATGGCTGTGGAAACTCTTAGAGTGCTGACTATCTGAAAAGCAAATGTAGATTACTAAAAGAACCATCATCATACCCACACAACAACCCTAACATATAAATACATAAAGGATGTACATACCCACATCCTACCAGCTTTGACAGGCAAAGGATTAGCACATGTATGAGAGGAAACCTATGTATCAGCTGTCGCAATCATAGGATAAAAGTAGAATCAAATTTTTAAGTAAACTTTTTAATGACGTGACTATATGATATATAGAAATGGGCAAAAATCGTAAGTAGACTCCATAAATTTCCACAAAGTGACCCGCCCACGTAACCAGCATCTAGGTAAAAAAATAAAGAACATGACAGGTACTCCTGAAGCCCCTCTCATGCCTTTGCAAAGTCACTCCTACCTGGCTGCAATGATGGCTGCAACACCATCGATTCGTCCTGCCTGTTTTGAATTTTCAATAAACGGAATCACACACTATGTACTCTTTTGTGCTTGCTTTGTTCACTCCATATTGTATTTGCAAAATGATCCAATAGTTCATTCATCATCATTACTGGAAAGTATTCCATTTTATAAATATATCGATTTATTGAAAAACATTTCAGTAATGTTGAAAGGTATTTTGTGGTATTTCCAGCTTGGGGCTATCACTAAAAAAGCTGCTATATATATATTCTTGTACACGTCTTTTGGTGCACATATGAGTACATGCACATTTCTGTCGGTTACACCCAGGCGTGGAAATGCTGGTCCTAGGGTATACTGATGTTCCTTCCACTTTGGGAGATTCTGCCAACTGCCAGTTTTCTCAAGTTGTACCAACCTGCTTTCCCACCGCAAGGCATAAGGGTTCCTGGTGCTGAACAAGCTCGCTAAGATGTGGCAATGTCTGCCTGCTTCATTTCAGTTACCTGGAGTGGGGGTGGCACTGTTTCACTGTGGTTGTTTGCGGCTGATGAATGATGGGGGCCGCTTTTTGGGCATTTGGATATCATCTTTTGTGAAGTACCTTTTACAATCTTTTGCCCATTTTTTTACTAGGTTGTTCAAAGATTGATTTATAGGACTTCTACATATTGATTTGTAAGAGTGATTTCTATATCCTGGACACCAACCAGATACGTCCGTTGCAAATATCTTCTCCTACTCTATGGTTTGCCTTTTAACTTTCTTTCTTAGTGATGCCTTTTAATGAACAAACATTCCTCATTTTAATGTAGTCAATCAATCATTTTTTTTCCTTTACACTTAGTGTTTATGTCCTGGTTCAAGTAAAGACTACCATGAAGATATTCTCATATGTTTTCTTCTGGAAACTAACAAAAGTAGTATTTCAAATGCATTATTTTTAAAATTCCCAGGCACATTGTTTCATGTATATACAAAATGCACAGGTGAAGTTTTCTTCCACCAAATAGATCAACCAACTCAAATAATCTGTGAATTGAGCACGATCACACTAAATTAAATTCACTCAGTGCCTCTTATGTGCCCGAGGCTGTGTTAAGTGCTACAACAAATAAAGGGGATATGTAAGAGGTGATCCCTGCCCTGAGTGAATATTAACCCTACCTGGTAGCATGATACTCAAATATTAGTTGTGTCTAGTGTTTAAGTAAAACTCACCGAGGATTTTGACATCAGAGCCCAAAAATCATAAATAATCTTCCACCACCCTCAGCTCTCCCAATTTCTGTTTCAATAAGGGACAGTAGGACAAAGGCTTTACTTTATTACTGCTACTGCTTCTTCAATGCTCACATCTAAAAATCATTTACCAGTCTTCATAAGACTACAGCAAAGATCTTAACAAGAGCTACCTACACAGTATTATTGCACAACTACCTAAAAGAAATAGCTGAATCGAGAAATTCTGCAATTTTTCCCAGACTAAAAAAAATATCATTCTAGCTAGAGAAGAGTGGGGCCGAAAAGGAGAAAAAATATATATGTATACATATATACTCTGACACACTCACACAACCCTCCAATTTTTTCCTAAATGTTTTCTAATTTTCTTGCCCATCATTATTTATCCTTTTCTTCCTGGTCTTGAGGAGAAAGGTTACCTTAAAAAAAAGAAGAACAGCCAAACTTGAGAAAGGGTCTCAGTGAGTTAGAGATCAAATATATATGCGTACATGACCCCTATTTTATAAAAGGTAATTAGGGAAGGTCAATTCTGAGATGAGAAGTTGAAAGGGGTTAAAGAATCGTCATTAAACCAATTTAGATGCACATAGAGTTTTTAAACCAGAGTCACTGAGTTTTATTTTGTAACAAGCCTCAAAATAGAATTGTGCTGCTCTTCCAAACATGCGGAACGAACAGGAGGGAAAAGAACAAGTCTGCTAATTTTAGAGGTCAAGGTGGACCAGCTGCTTTACAGGCTGGGCTTCTAGGCCGTAAGCACATTTTCTGAAATGAAGCAAGAATCCATTAACAGAGGTAAGGGTGACCCTCAAGCTCAGGTAGTTTATTACCTTGTTTATAAGAAGAAAAGAAAAGAAATCTATAGAATTAAAACTCTTTAATGAGGAAAATGTTCCAAGTTAGTGCTCTGACCCAAAATAATACGCAAAGGCATAACCAGCTAAGAATTAAGCTCTTCAACAGGAACCATCATTTCCCCCGCTATTCATTTACTCAACAAACTTTTACAATATGTTCACCTATTATGGTCTCACAGCCTAGGCACCATGTATACACAGTGTGAAAACCAGACAGTCCCTGCCCTAATGTGGTTTAGTCATACTGGAGAGAAGACATTACACCAATAAGCGAATATCTAGCTACCAATCACAATAAATATTAAAGAAAATGGGGGTAAATGTACTTTAGGGTTACAAAAGGCCTGCTTAGGAGGCCTTCTAAGCTAATGGGAACACAATGAAAGGAATCTTCGCAGTGACCACAACCAAGATGTCTAGTTGATTCACCCCTATCGTTTCTGACTCATTTCTTCCAACGTCGGCTATTGTCTCCACCCCCACCCAGTCTATCCCTATATCCTCAATGTTGTCTCTGCTCAAACTAGCCAGATTTCATGGGATGGCCGGCCTGCGACGGGACGGCATCTGGGTGCTCTGGCGGCCCAGCACGCAGCATCTGACGCGCGCGTCCCCAGCACAGCAGGGCTGCCTGCCGAGGTGAAGCAAGCTCTCAAGAGCCCCTCACATGGCTCCTTCCCCACGGCCTTGGCAGATGTGGAAAGGTGTCTGTCTGCTCTCAAGCAGGGCGTCTGCCTTCCTGCCATTTCCAAAGAAGCTTCTGTGAAGCTGCATGTCAATCTACAATTATCGCAATAAAAAGTGCAATTAAAAACAATGCAGTTTTTAGAGCCTCAAAGCCTCTCTATAAACAGTAACTAAATGGTTCATCTCCTTCCTCTCTCCAGTATCAGCTCTTTATATGTCAGAGGCATAAAGTTAGCACGTCTAAAAAGGGAAGAGAATGACAATAAAAAGTTTAAAATGATCTTGAAACCAATTTTTAATCACTACATTCCCCTTAGGAAAGAATTTCTTCCTGAGAAGAATTTAGGCCTCACATACAACTCAGGGTGTGGAAGAACATCTATCACCTTTGGATCCGGAACGTGAGGGGCTGAGCCTGTCTCCCTGACACGTACGACCTGTATGACACTAGGCAAGTGCGGTGTTCTCATCTGCAAATGGAAGGCCACCTCATATTAAGTGAGATAATATGATTTTTGGCAAATTATAGCCACTCAACAAACAAACAAGCAAACACCTCAGGTGCCTTCTCTTCTTCACACCCGAAGGGGGATTTTTAAAAAATAAAGGTAAATTGAGGACGTTATTGCAAGCAGCCGATGGTTAAAAATATCAGGTAATTCTGCGTTAACGTCAATGCTATATTGCTAACACTCACTCATAAGGAGGGGGATCATGTGACCTGTCTTAAGAAATCCCAGTTTCAAATAGTCTGATCCATTAGTCCTACTAACACCAAACTATTCCAGAAATTCAAATATTTCCATTTCCAAACCATATCTCCCAGACGACCTCGTTACCTAGAAATAGCACAAAACTTTTTCATCAGACAACATATTCCACACCGGGCTCAAGGAAAAATGTGACCATCATGCTTACAAGAGGATAAAAGGGACACTAAAAGTAGACAGGTCAGGAGAACAAACCAATGCTGCTGAGAACTTTATGACTAGATCGTATATTTTCACACAGTCTATCCTAATAAATGCACATGTATGCAACAACATGAACACCCAGATGGATCGGAATGAAACTGCGCAGCCCCCCCATGCACCCCGGGGGCCGCAGGGTTTCTGCAATCGTCAGCTAACTCGAGAAAGAAGCCTGCTAGTTGAATACCAAGCATACCCTCAGTCTAACAGGCGTCTGAACCAAAACAGAAAACTAAGTTTATACGTAAAATATATTCTGGTGGAGTCTGGAAGGCCCTTAAGAACGAGCCAAGGTCCCTGCAGCTGAGTGTCACCACAAAATCCTCTTGTAACCTCTGCAGAGCGCCTGAGATACGGTGCAGTCGTTGAGAAGCTGGCCAAATTCAAGTCTACATCACAGCAAAGAAGGTATGCTCCCCTGGCAATAGTGCTACGTGGGATCTGAGTGCAAAACACCTTGCTCCCTCTACTGGGTATAAGGTCACCATCAAACTCGCCCTTTGGCACACAGCCAGAAGGGGCCAATGAGCCTCTGTTTATAACGTAAATATCCCTGTGCAATATTCCAAACTCTTTGGAAAGGGTGCCAGGATTGAAAAAATAAAAAAGTAAAGAGTGGCTCGGTTTTCCAAGTTGGCTTCACATTCTCATGTTCCCAACATCCACTTCCAGCAAACAGCTGCCAGGTCCAGAAAAAAAGCCTTTCGGCATCTGCCTTTAATTTGGCCATTCCGCCCTCCTCCCTCTCTCCTCCTCCTCCCCCTCGTCCCTGCTCCACCCCCACAGGAATAGGGCAATATAAATATTCATATTCATATAATTTTTTTAATATTCCCTGAAAACAAACGGAGAGGAGACTAGGAGGAGGAAAGGAGACTAAAATGGGGAGGTGAGCAGGGCAGTGACAGAATGACGCCCCTGGAGAGCCCCAGGTTGCTCTTGCGCCCCAGCAGTCAGGGCTGTTTCTGATTAGGTGAGTACAATTGCAGGGCTGCACAGGAAGTGCTCAGGGGGCCCTCTCGGTCAGCCCCATCCCAACCACACTGAAAACCTTTGTACTGCAGCAGGCCCATCTGGAATCAGTTAGGACCAGGCTCCTAGCAGGCTTTTCCTTTAAGGGGGGGAAAGAAAACAAGGCTGAAAGCACTAGGCTGCGCTTTCCCGCCTGCAATCTTCTCAGCCCTTCCCCCCAAATCACCCTTCAGGCACGTTATTCCATCTCGCATTCTGGGGTCACCATAAACAAAAGAGTCACATAAGAATATGAAGCACTCAGAGAGCTAACTAGCATTCTCCCCAGGTCTGGGGACCCCAAGAAAATTACAGTATTCGTGCAACTAAAATCTCATTTTACACAATTTGGGGACGTTTTAAATGTTATTTTTAGAAATTCGAAGAGGCCTGCTTTTTTCTTTAAGCGTTTAAATGAAGCATGTCCTTTATGAAATTTTTTTCATTTTGTTCTGTCTTCTAAATCACAAAAAAAGTAGAAAAAGACAGACACTTTGGGATGGTTCTCCTAGCATTCCAAAGGAAAAATCTTTTTCCACTCACATTCCTCAGTTAAACTGCCAATATTCATTTCTGCAGGAAATCAGTTTCTACTGAGGCTTTCTATAAAAAACCAGGACTTCTATGTAGTGTGGCAAATGCCTAGAACTAAGACTCGGGAAATCCAGAGAACAGTCCTGACGCCCGTTCGTCAGCCACGTGGATAGGAAAAAACTCCTTCATCTTTCTGGGTCTCTGTTTTTTCACGGGTGAAACATGGCGGAGAAGCAGATTCTCTATGATTATTTCCAGCACCACCACCCCCTCAACTTCCACACACCTAACAAAACCTAAGAGTACACACACAGCCAGCCTCCAGCTTTACCTAGGAATCACCACTTTCAGGCAATTTTCTTACTGCCCCCAAAGACCGTGTGTATGGCAGGGAGAATGGGCAGAGGCCGTCAGCTCCTACGACTCTTCTAGAAGCCACATTCTCTGTCTGCACGTGGCTTACTGATATCACAACCAAGGCAGGGGAACATGCTTAAGCACAAACACTAGGCTAGTCCTCTGTGCCCAGCGACCTGATCAGAGAAGTACAGCACGAAGACCTGCAGAATTAAAATCACAAATAAACGACTGAAATATAATTCTGTCCTTTGTGCTTAGTTTAGGAAGCTTCTTATTTGTTTAATTGAGCTCAACAAATATTTACTGAATCCACTAAGAAGGCCAAGATTCTCTGAGGAATACAGAAAAGAATCAGAAATTGCCTTATCTTCAAGAAGTTTATAATCTACAGGAGAGACACAGGAATGTTCAAACATAGTTTTAGTTCAAGACTGGATAACAATGAGGCACTTATAACGTATTGTGAGAGCCCTCTGACTGCTGCTTCCTCCAAGCACGTTCCTTGAGGGCTACACCTTTTTAGAGCTCTTTCCCTTCTATTCTTCCTTCCGTTAAACTATCAGGGTTCTAATAAATCTGAAAATTATGTTTCACCATGAAATTTAAAGGCTGGCATTATAAACTCTCTAAATAGTCACAGGGTTCAATAAATGTTAAATAAGCAGCTTCTACAGAGAGAGAGAGAGAGAGAGAGAGAGAGACCTACATAAACCAACCCCTGACCCACATTTGTCACCACTGCAGGAGCACTGAAAACGTCTCAACAGTTACGCCTAGGGCAATCGGAAACCAATTCTTGACCCAAGGCTGGGATCTAGACATTAAGAACCAGTGGAGCCGGTGAACATTTTGCAATTAGAACTGCATTAGAACTGCCGTTAGTGCAGCCTTGCCCTCAGCCACGACCAGAACAGCATGAATTACTACAGATCCCAAGTAAGGTTTGGGGCAAGAGGCACCTACCTACAGTGTTTCCCCCAAAATAAGACCTACTCTGAGAACAAGCCCGTTACGACCGTCAGCCAGATGGATGCATTTAGTACGTTATGACGATGTTCCAGAAGAAGATGACATGACTGTATTTGAATAAATGTAGAATGTTGTACATGAAAAAATAAGACATCCCCTGAAAATATGCCCTAATGCGTCTTTTGGAGCAAAAATTAATATAACACCCAGTCTTATTTTCGGGGAAATACAGTATAAGACCTGGGCTTATTTTCGAGAAAACACGGCACCACGAAACACCTGCCTTTATCTCGGTGTGTGCTCGCTGTTTCCCTCTTAAGTAAAATGGTCACACAAGGCTCTAGTTCTTAGAGGGCCCGTTTTTGCTATTTCACACGTGGAAATAGAAAGAAAAATGATCCTATAAAACTGAGACCGCCTTCCTTTTCCTTTCCTCGGTCACCAGAAAGCTGAGTGGGCTCCTCTTCCTGGGCCACTGCAGAGGGTGTCCCATCCTGGGTCAGCTCCCTAAACACAGCTTCCCTTCAGTGAGGAGTTAAACTACCTGCTCCCTAAACCGGCAAGACTGCAAACACACTGAGCGAGAAGAATCTAAGATATGGGGTTGCACAAACAGCAGGGTCACTTTTCCTGGGGGGCCTTGGAAAGTTGAACTGTAGGAGGCGCCCCCGAGGGACCTGGCCCACTCCTAAACATGGACATATTTCCAATTGGGTACGTTGTACTTGGCAGCTCGGCTGGCTCCCAAACCAGCCCTGAACAAAACTGGACTGGTCATGAGTCTTCGTGGCAAACAGCAGCAGAAGGGGCCAATCCAAACTCTCGGCCCTGCCAAAGGGCTGCAGCCTTTTCCTTAAAGGGAAAGCGCTTCAAGGTGAATGTTCACGTGTGTGTATTTGTGAGGAGAGGAAAGGAGTTTTCAGACTTTCTGAATTCCAACCTTCGGCTAACTTTATTTCCATAAATTCCTTTTCCTGTATTTGTTCTCCTCTGCAAGGACACCAGCACTGTGGTAGAATGTAACACAAAGCAGGTTAGGAAGCTACAGAAAGGCTGCCACAATCCCAGCACCACATTGGACCAAAGGAGGCAGGGAGAGCGGGGATTCACCCTGACTGCTCCCACTTGAGGGCAGTTTGGGGCCTTCCCCGGGTGGTCCTTGCCTTGCCCTACGGCTCTAACGCTACCTCAAACCCTGTCACCCCTGCCATTCCGAACTCCACAGCAGGGGCAGCGTGGCACAGGGCAGGGCTTCTCAACTGACTGTGGCAACCCTTTCCTTTGTAAGTTTCCAGTCCATCATGGAACGATACTTTTGCAGAATGCAATAAAATGAATTACTGGAAAAAATGAAATTTTAAAAAGACACACGACATACAAACTTTTTGTTATTAGATTCAACACTCTATCAAGTTGCGGTAAGAGTCTCAGCGCTCACAGTCCATTTTTATGCCTATCTGGTGGCCAATCGGTGATGAACAGGGGACCAACATCTGCCTCCTGGTGGCACTATGGTCAGCACCAGTACAGTGAGAAGAGAACTAGCTTTGACGCCACACAGCCCTACGGACGAATCCCAGCTCAATCACTAGTATATGACTTTGGCCATATCATTTAATGTCCTGAATCTCAATTTCTGCATTTGTAAAATAGAAATGTACTGTATCGTCAGATACTTTGCAGGGCTACAGAAGGACTAGAACAACATAATGAAAGGAGCCTAGCACAGTGCCTGAGTTAGACCAGGGATCCAACAAGGTAATAACAATTCCTATCAGGTTTCTCCGGCTATTTCCCTTCATCGTTCTCTTTTAATCCAAAGGCAATTCCAGTTCCGGTAAATCCTAACCTTGGGAGTTAGTATTTTCACAGCTAATGATAATTAGCAAAAGCCAGATCTATGATGTCTTACTGTCTTGAGTATCCTTTCCCTTTTGGTGTCAGGAAGAACCAAACATTCTTCTTCTGCTAAAAATTCATTCCCATTTGATTTCTAGTGTTTTCTGTTTAACCCAAAATATAATTCAATTTCATTTTTAGTCAAACTCTTACCGGTTCAACCACCAATTCTGCTGCCATCCAGCTTTGTTATGTTTTACTAAACATTTACTAGATACAAGAAGAGTATTTATACATCATGTAGAAAGAATAACAAAAACACGTATCACCGCAGTTTAGCATTCTCCCCTCCCTCCCCCGACGGTCCTGTCCCCTCTCATATGCTGCTGAGGCCCTTCTTCACAACTCTCCCTAAAGATCTTCAAGCCCCGGCTCCACCACTGCCTGACCCGTATCAGCTTCCGTAGGTCACATCGCCTCTCTAAGCCTCTCTTTCATACCAAATGACTCTCCCTGCCTGAGTTCACGTAGGTCCAACCTCAGCACACTGCATGTGAAGTCCCCCTGGCTCCTCTCAGGCTCCTTACCTGTCTATTTGAGACAATTCTAGCAACCGTCCTCCCAGTCCTGAATTGACAACTGAATTCTCGCACCAAAGGCTGGCCACCACCCTCACTGCCCTCCTTTCTCCTCAGTCCTTCCTTCCTTTCCTCACTAAGTTCCCTTCAGTCACTGGGTAGAGGCAGTTCTGAGCCCCCAAGGTCTCCACTGCCCATCAAGCATAGATTCATCCTCTTACAAACATGTCTCTTGGGTACTCACAGCATCGAGGCTATATGGAAAGTCCCAAAGAATCCAATCCAACATTTTTATATACTAACGACACTATGTTTATCATTTAGAATAACAGAATAGGAGAAAATATCTGCAAACACATCATTGATAACGGACTGGTAACATGGATATATAAAAAACTCTCGGGGCCGGCCCGGTGGCTCAGGCAGTTAGAGCTCCGTGCTCCTAACTCCGAAGGCTGCCGGTTCGATTCCCACATGGGCCAGTGGGCTCTCAACCACAAGGTTGCAGTTCAAGTCCTCGAGTCCCGCAAGGGATGGTGGGCAGCGCCCCCTGCAACTAAAATTGAACACAGCACCTTGAGCTGAGTTGCCACTGAGCTCCCGGACGCCTCAGTTGGTTGGAGCGCGTCCTGTCAACAACCACAAGGTTGCCAGTTCGACTCCCGCAAGAGATGGTGGGCTATAGCCGTGCCTCCTGCAACTAGCAACGGCAACTGGACCTGGAGCTGAGCTGTGCCCTCCACAACTAAGACTGAAAGGACAACAACTTGAAGCTGAACGGCGCCCTCCACAACTAAGATTGAAAGGACAACAACTTGACTTGGGGAAAAAAAAAGGCCTGGAAGTGCACACTGTTCCCCAATAAAGTCCTGTTCCCCTTCCCCAATAAAATCTCAAAAAAAGAACTCTCAAAACTCATTAAGAAAATGAACAGCCCAATTAAAAAAAAAAAAAAGCAGGAAAAGATTTAACAGACCCATCATCAGAAAGATATGGATGGCAAATACACAAATAAAAGCTGCTCAACACCATAAGTACTTAGGGAAATACCAATTAAAACCATAAGGAGATATCACTACGTATCTATTGGAATATCACTACATACCTATTGGAATGACAGATTATTTTATTTTAAACTGACAACACCAGATAGTGAAAGGATATAGAACGACTGGAACTCTCATACATTCATTATTGGTGGGAATGCAAAAATGGAAAGCCACTCTGGAAAACAATTTGGCAGTTTCTTATAAAGTTAAATGTGTGCTTAAGATACGAGCCAGCAATTCCATCTCCAGGTATTCACCCAAAAGAAATGAAGACCTATAACCACACAAAACCTATATACAAATGCTTACTGCGGCCTTACTCACAATTGTCAAAATCTGGAAACCACCCAGTGTCCATCACCTGGTGAATGGAAAAGTAAATGGTGGCCCAGGCATAAATAATTCTCAACAATTAAAAAAAAAAATGGAACAAATTATGGATACATAAAACAGCAGGGATGAATCTTAAAAGAACACAAAGTAAAAGGAACCTGACTCAAAAAGCTACATAGTAAATGATTCCATTTATATGACATTTCAAAGGCAAAACCACAGGAACAGATATTAGATCAGTGATTGCCAGCAGGATAAACCAGAAAGGGACCCAAGGGAACTTATTGTGGTAATGAAAGTATTCTATATCTTCCCTGATGTAGTCGCTACATGACTGTGTTACATTTGTCAAAACTGACAGAAATGTAAAAGGATGAATTTTTTTGCATATATGTTATACCTCAATAAACAAAAAAATATGACCTCCTCAAAAACTAACAACAGCTCCCTTCCATCGGCACAAAAGAGGTCGGCACAACAGCTAAGGACACAGGTGAGAAGAGGAATTAGGAGGACACACAGGCCGGCGGGCCCCGAGGCCCAGCACAGAGCGCCTGGGGGAGCTGAGCAGCCAGAGGAAGCTGAGGGGCAGCGGGGAGCTGAGAGGCCCTGTGGCAGAACCGGCCAAAGGCCCCACTGGCTGATTCCAGGTCGTGAGCAGTGGGGTTTAGAGACAGAGAAGACAGTCATCGTGCTTGGAAAAATGGCTACACTGAGCAAATAAGTAAAATGAAATAAGTAAATATACTGAGGATAAGAAGGGCCAAGTTTCTCCCGACTCGAGAATATATTTACAAAAATGGAACGAGGTTGGCTGGATTTAAGATGGAGTCATCACCGTGAAGTCTGGTTTTACAATATAAAACTCACTGTTTTCTAATATAAAATATATACCACATATACGTGCATGCATATATTTGTACATACATATATACATACATACACATATACACATTCAGAAATAGTCACAGATGTACATGTATGTGTATGTGTGTATACATATACACTTACATATATATCTTCTAGCTCTTTCTCCTGAGAGAGCCTAGAGGCAATGATACCGCAGTAGCAACGTGCATACATACCTAGCACCCAGATTCTGGTTTCTAATTACTACCCTCCATTTAAAAGAACCAGGGATCCTAGGAAATGGCTGATTCCCGGGCTACGGCAGGAAAAGAACAAGCTAAGCTTGAAAAACCTTCTTGTGCCACGAAGTCAAGATAAACGTCCCATGAATGACAGGGACAGGTCAACAGTACAACGAAGCCAGCATAAAGCAGGTCCCACTGGCCAAACTGGGGACAGCTTCAGGATCAGAATAATTATACAGATGGATTGCAATCCACTGAATGCAACAGGAATCCATGAGTCCACACTGACAGAAATAAAAAACAAATGAGAAAGGAAAACTCTTCCTTATAGTAGAATGGCAACTAACAAATACAGACAGACTGAAAGAAACACAGAACCGCCATTTGGCCACGACCACAGAAGTGGCGGGTGGGTTCAGGAAGGAGCTGTCGGTGGGTGGCAGGTTGCTCCTGGTGAGGAACGGGCCAGTGATATCATCTCAGAATACCTTTTCACAAGAAAAGAATCAATTATAAAAGAGAAAATGGTAGATTTAATGTGGAGAAAGTTGGCAAAGACCAAATAAAGCAGGTGACAGAGCTTAGCAGCACGGGTGGTGAGGCAGGCAGGCATCGCGTGCCTTCAGGTCTCACACTGAGGAGAGCACAGCGCCATGTCTGTGCTGCTCCTGCCAAAGGTGATCTGACTTTTGTCATGAAGAAACAGACAGACTCAGACCTCGACCCGTGAAAATGTCAAGGACGTGAAAAAAGCGGCAAAGACTAAGGAACTGTTCCAGATGGAAGGAGTCTGAGGAGACACGTAACTGCATGTAACATATATTCCTAGAGAGAGTCCTGGACCAACAAAGGAGGAGACGTTACCGGGACAACTGGTGAGACGTTAATGGGTCTGTGGACGGACGGTGATGCTGGGCCAAACGGGTTTCCCGATGTGGAGAGTTACACATGGTTACACAGGAGTCGCTGGGCCACGTACGCTGCAGTGTTTGCTCCCAACAGAGTTCAGAAAAGGACGAATGATAAGGGCACATACATACACACACAGAGGGAGGGCAGGATGGAAATAAAATTAACAACTGGGGAACTGGAGTGAGGGGAATACAGGATTTTTTAGGGGTTTTTGTTTGGTTTTGGTTGGTCTGGCAACTTTCCTCTAATTATGAAATTATTTCAAAATAAATTATCAGGAAAAAATAATAGCCATCTACTGCCAGGACCTGTGCAAGGCACAGTATCTTTTATCCTCACAACAAAAGCTGACCCTAAAGCCCAGAAGGTTAAAACGCTCCAGCTACCAAGTGCTGGACCCATCCGAACCGAGGGCAAACTCTAAAGCCTTCACTCTTCCACCACACCACGCGGCCTCCTTCAACAGACGGGTAACCGGTGTTTACTGAGGGACGTGCCAACATCTGGACTGATGATGGATCTGGGGATGGAAAACGAATCAGAACATCCCGCCCTCAAGGAACTCAGTCTAACGGAGAGAGACAGTCTTATCAAGCAGTAACGGGTTGTAAGTGCTATGGTTTGCCTTTACCTTCACAGCAATGTTGGCCCTCACTCTGCAGCAAATCCAGTGCGACGCATGAGAGGGTGGAAGGTCACTCCTGAGATGTACATGTAGGACAAATGGACCAACAGCCACGGTGGAATGTGCCTAGGTCATGGAAGTGAAAGGCTCCTGTCTGATCAGCACACGCGCGCACGCGCGCACGCGCGCACACACACACACACACACACCCCAAGATTTGAAAAGTCCTAAAGAAAAAAAGAGGGGGGATTATATGAGTATATTTGAGGAGTCTCAAACTGTTCTTCCCCTGAGGATTTCATCGTCCCCAGAGGCATTCTGTATTTCATTTGAAGGGGTCTTTTTCTAAAAAAGTAGTGGTTGTGGTGAGATTAGAACTGTGCAGCCCAATTACGAAACTGAATTACTGCTCGAAGTCATACCCTTGTTTTCTAGTGGTTTTCTACTCAGAGCAAAGAAACAAGTCTTGCGTATGAAAGAGAGCGAAAGTCTGAATCTCTAGCAAAGCACCAAGAGTCAGGTTGACTGGGCTCCCTGCTTCAATGACTTTGAAAGACAAATCTACCCCCAGAGGAAGTGGGTTTCACCATCAATTATGTCCAAATTAAGTGGTTTTCTTCTAGTTATAAACCAACTGGGGGCAGAGGGAGTGTTGTACCTCTAGGTATGGCCCCGAGTTTTGCAAGTAGCTTGGGTTCAGACATCATGTCACTGAAGGGAAGGAGAAGGGCCTAGGCTACCTACGCACGCGGGTAACAGCAGGGTCCAGGTGACAATCCCTGCCCTCAGAAAGCTGCCTGTTGAGCAGAGGAGACAGACAAACAGAAAGAGTGCTGCGGGACATCTAGCAAGGACGCCTTCTAGACTGGAGTGGGGCCAGGGTCAGGAAAGGCCTCCTTGCAAAGGGATCACCATTTAGCTGAGATCTACGAACAAGAGAGCATGAACCCCAAAGTGCCAGGTCGGTGTGTTTTATTCGATGAAGAATTTTCTGAGTGGGTAGATAAAAAGCAATATAAGAAAAAATGTGTACAAAAGCAGAGAGGGGAAAGAAATAGCAAGTGATTCCATCTCGTTGGGACATACATACTAAGAAAGAAGCTTTAAGTAGTAGAAAAATAAACGTTTCACCATCACAACAATTCTATGGTTGTTATTATTAGCTACGGTTTATTTTACTAACGAGAATACTGAGGCTTGAGAAAAGTTAAGGCAATTGGACAAGGTCACAACAAACAAATGGCAGCTCAGCTGTAAAGACCATCCTCTTTCTTTCTTTCCCCCTTAGAGTTTTACCCAGAATGTGATTAGTTCCTTGGATTCCCACACAAATCACATTTTCTGTGGATATTCAATCCTTGGTATTTAATACTTTCAAAATCCAGTCACCAAAGTTAATTTTAGCTCCATGTGGGGGGGTCAATCCCTCAGTAAAATCTAATATACTCATTTTTATGTTTTCACCAATATGCATTTCAATACAAAAATAAAACATTTTTTCCCTTATCCTGCAGAGGCCCCAAAAGCTTACCGCAGCAGGAGAAAGACAGCCCGCACAGAATTCATTGTATACTCTGCAATGTACAACACATCAGCATCTATTTTATCTGGCAGCAGGAAGAGATGGATGCGAGGACCCCACAATTAGCCCCGTAGAGAGGCCCACCAAAGGGAATGCAGGCGTAACAGCAACAATAAAGTAACGCAAACAGCCATCTGCACTTACAGCCAGTCACGCCAGGAGCTTGTGAACACCCACATCCCTAATGCCTCCCGCTCCCCTCACGAAGGTGGGCCAATTCCTCTCCATTCTTTTCCAACCCACATAATTCCAGAGGAATAGAGAAAAATCTGCTGCCAAGAGTGGGAAGCAACGAAAGCTGCTGTACTTGGAATTAAAAGACCAAAAAGGAAGGGTCCTAACTTCCCACCTTATGTTCTATCCACTAAACCAGCGTTGCCCCATTTCTTCTAAAACACAGAGATGTGGCTCCTGTTATGTCTCCGAGCTCCCGTTCCCTGATGCCCACCCTGGCCCAGCTGCACTGGTACCCTCTGCCCCGTCTCCCCACGTACTCACCTCCCTCATGGCCCTCACCACGTTACCTACCTGCTTGGTACCTACTGCCCACCACCCACGAACGCCTGAGGCCAGACACGGCCTCGCAATCGGCCTCCTTCCACACCCTCAAAGCCAGCACAGTGCTGGGCGAAGAGGTGCTGGTAAAGGCTCGGGGGGTACACACAGAACTGCAGAATGAGAAGGGAAGTGCGCAGTGGAAAAGCAAAGGGCTAGACAGTAATTTGAGGTCTGATGGTCCAGGCTATCTGAACAGAAGTCATGGTACAGTCTCTACATTGGAACAATATGTTGAATGACATAAGACATAAGAAATGACATTTACATAAGAAAATCATACTTTAACAGCCACTAATAGACTTTAGTACAAAAGATAAAGCTAAGAGTATCAAAAAAAAGAAGAACCATAATTATTAGTGTTATGTCCCCAAAAACAAAACAGCAACAAAAGAGTGTAGTCTCCGAGACTACCACAGCCCTACCACCCAGCTCCAGTTCACAGCACAAAGGTTCAGCTTTTCTGGCCTCCATTTTTCTTTCTTTCTTCTTTTTCTTGGAAGCTTATTTGCCCACCACTGTCCGTTATTAACCGCTGCACTCTCCCCTCCCCGCTACAATTGCCAAAACAAAAAACAAAAAAACACAATGACTGTATTGCCAATACCCAAGCATACTGAGAAAGACACATCTCCCCAGGTCTCCCCAGTTTATCTTCAGGGTTGCTGGCAGGATAAGCAATTTGTTCCCAGTCACAGTAGACTTCATCTGGGGGATGGAAGGAGTCAACAACTCAACACGATGCGGGAAACAATGGAAGACCTTAAAACAGCATACTTTGCTAGCACCACTTCCCAACCTGCCTGCAGCTCTGCGGCTAGGAGGATTTATCAGGCTCTTCTTTTGCTCTCATCCATTAGGAACGTCCTCCCCTAGGGACATCTGTTCTGGAATCTTCCTTACCAACTCTATTTGTGAAATTCAAACAGAACCTGATACAAAGGTTAAGATGGGAAAGAGTCTGGTAAGGTCCTGGGATTGTTTTCATTTAAACCCTTTGGCTGTACTTTTTCTTGGATTTTTTTTTACACTGAAGAAAACTACAATTACTTTGGAGAGGTGCTGACTTGTACTTGACTAGACTTGGAATCACTGGCATAAGATGGCAGAGCTGAAAGCAACCTCACAATAACCTCTTCTTATCCACACATTTATTTCACAGATGGAGAAAGGCCCAGAGAAGTAAGTGCCTAACTACAGTTACAGAAAGGAATTCCCTAGAATGTCAGATCCTAAATGGCACGAGTTGTATCTCATTCATCCCCAGGGTCCAATACGTGTTCAGCACTTGATAAATGGTTGATGAACTGAACTAAATGAACGCAACGAACTAGTGGGAAATCTAGGCCTATGACTCATGATGCTTTACTTCAAGTACAGTGTGTTTGCATCATATGTGACTAGAAAGCTCGGCTCTATGGATGGTAATTCACGTGTACAGCAGACACCACGGAATTCAGGCTCTCGCCCTCTGTCGTTCACTCCCTTTATCTCTGACACCATGTATAAGATTTTCAACCTTTGTAGTCTAACTGCTCTAAAAAGCATACAACACTTCTAGACCAATTTCCTAAAATATCATTCCTCTTCCACCCAGGTACCATTTTAATAATTCTCTTCAATTCCTTCCTAATCTTCTTAATGACTGTCTTCTTTGGGATCCCGCCTTATACCTCGACCTGCAACAACCTGTCTCCCTTCTCCTGTGTGGCTCCCCCTAAGCAAATAGTTCTCAACCATGGCTGCATACTGCAATCAACTGGGCATGTTTGGAAAAAAAAGAAACTGATTCTTGGGTCTTCCCCCCAGAATTCATGATTTAGTTGGTCTGGGTGGGGTATGGCCAAGGAAGGAAACGTTTCAAAGCTCCCTAGGTGAGTCTAACACACAACCAGCTACCACTGCGAACCTCTGCCCCACCCTCAGGAATTCATCACTGGGTCCATTATATACTCTAAAAATAACTACTGCCGGTTGTTCTGAACTTGCAAAATATTAGACTGCTCTGCACCGAGGCACATGTTGCTAGAGCAAAGGCACATTAGAACCACACCCTTGCTTCACACCTGTCATATACTAATACTTTGGTAAATATGTCAGTAAAGCTGTATAAAATATTAATGATAATGAATGGCCAGCAGCCTCTGAAAGACTATGGAGGGGGTGGGAAACTGTACTGGAGTTTTCTGACTCAGAAACATATTTAGTTTCTGATTTTTTACCAAGGATGCAGAGTCCTTCAAATCCAGATGGTCTTTCTGTATCAAAAATAGCTTTTTGTGACCAACCCCAAATAAGCACAAGAATATACCATGTATTTTCATGCCTCTGTGCCTCTCTCGTACCAATATCTCTGTCTACATGGAAAAACTCCTATCTGTCCTTCAAAGCCCAGTTCAAATGCCTCCTTAAGTAATTCGTTCAACAAACACTGAGAATCTCCTAAGTGTCAGGCATTGTTCTAGGTACTGAGATGCGACATTGAACAAGACCTTCTCACTGGTCCCACGATGCTTACATTCTACTTGGGAAGCCCGACACTAAACAAGGAGACAAAGTAATTCCAGATGGTGGTTAAGCGACAGGAAGAAAATAAAACATCATAACATGACACAGTAATGGTGGCTGGTAACTGTCCCCAGAGGCAGACTCATTTGGTACCTCAGGACCAAATCAAGACCTGGGGCTTCACCACAGTCCTCTCTACACTCCCAGCATTTACTCTTACTACATATATAATGAATATTTTGAATGAATGAAAAACATAAAGATTTTCAATGAATAAAAAACATAAGGGTAAAGAAAAGCTACCTTAAAAAAAATAATCATCCATACCAAGCACATTCTCTGATCACAAGGCTTTGAAACTGAATATCAACTGCAAAAAGAAAGCAGGAAAAATCACAAATATGTGGAGATTAAACAACATACTTTTAAAGAACGGCCTGGTCAAAGAAGAAATAAGAGGAGATATCAAAAGATACATAGAAACAAATGAGAATGAAAATACCTCTTACCAAAATTTTTGGGATGCAGCGAAAGCAGTTTTAAGAGGGAAATTTATGTCATTACAAGAAACAAGAAAAATCCCAGATAAATAACCTCACATTACACCTTAAAGAGCTAGAAAAAGAACGAATGAAACCCAAGGTCAGCAGAAGAAATAATAAAAATCAGAGCAGAACTAAATGAAATAGAGATCAAAAAGACAATAGAAAAAAATTAATGTAACAAAGAGCTGGTTTTTGAAAAGATTAATAAAATTGACAAACCCTTGGCCAGACTCATTAAGATAAAAAGAGAAATGACACTAATAAACAAAATCAGAAATGAAAGACAGGGAATTCTCACAGATGCCACAGAAATACAAAGGATCGTCCAAGAATACTATGAAGGACGATATGCCACCAAATTCAATAACCTGGAAGAAATGGACAAGTTCTTACAAACATATAGTCTTCCTAGGCTGAACCATGAAGAATTGGAAAATCTGAAAGGACCAATCACCAGTAAGGAAACTGAATCAGTCATCCAAAACCTTCCCAAAAGCAAAAGTCCGGGACCAGATGGCTTCACTAGTGAATTCTACCAAACCTTCAAAGAGGACCTAATACCAGTCCTACTCAAACTCTTCCAAAAAATTGAAGAAGAGACAGTACTCCTTAACTCATTTTATGAGGCCAACATTACCCTGATACCAAAACCTAGTAAGGATAACACACAAAAAAGAAAATTACAGACCAGTATTTCTGATGAATACAGATGCAAAAATCCTAAACAAAATTCTAGCAAATTGAATACAACAATGCATTAAAAAGATTATTCATCACGACCAAGTGTGGTTCATCCCAGGGGCACAAGGATGGTTCAACATATGCAAATCCATCAATGTGATACATCACGTAAACAAAATAAAGGACAAAAATCATATGATTACATCAATTGATACAGAAAAAGCATTTGACAAGATACAACGTCCATTTATGACTGAAACACTTAATAAAATGGGTATAAAAGGAAAATACCTCAACATAATAAAGGTCATATATGACAAACCCTCAGCTAATATCATAATTAATGGTGAAAAACTGAAACCCTTTGCTCTACATTCAGGAACACAACAGGGCTGTCCCCTATCACCTCTGTTTTTCAACATAGTATTGGAAGTCCTCGCCAGAGCAATCAGGAAAGAGAAAGAAATAAAAGGCATCCAAATTGGGAATGAATAAGTTAAATTATCACTCTTTGCAGATGACATGATGCTATATATAGAAAACCCTAAAGACTCCACAAAAAAGCTATTAGAAACAATAAAAGAATACAGTAAAGTTGCCGGCTACAAAATCAACATATGAAAGTCGATTGCGTTCCTATATACTAACAATGAAATCTCAGAAAAAGAATTAAAAAAATAATTCCCTTTGCAATTACAACAAAAAAAGAAAAAATACCTAGGAATAAACTTAACCAAGGATGTGAAAGACCTATATGCTGAAAACTATAAGACATTTTTAAAAGACAATTGAAGAAGACACAAAGAAATGGAAGGCATTCCATGCTAATGGATTGGAAGAATCAACATAGTTAAAATGGCCATATTACCCAAAGCAATATACAGATTTAATGCAATCCCTATCAAAATCCCAATGGCATTTTTTAAAGAAGTAAAACAAAACATCATCAGATTTGTTTGGAACCACAAAAGACCCCGAATAGCCAAAGCAAGCTTAAGAAAAAAGAACAATGCTGGAGGTATCACACTTCCTGACTTTAGTTTGTACTACAGGGCTACAATCATCAAAACAGCATGGTATTGGCAGAAAAACAGACACATAGACCAATGGAATAGAACTGAGAACCCAGAAATAAAACCACATAAATATGAACAGATAATTTTTGACAAAGAAGCAAAAAACACACAATGGAGAAAAGACAGCCTCTTCACTAAATGGTGCTGGCAGAATTGGATAGCTACGTGCAAAGGATGAAACTGGACTGCTGTCACCGTGTACCAAAATTAATTCAAAATGGATCAAAGACTTAAGTATAAGACCTGCCACAATAAACTGCATAGAAGAAAACATACGTACTAAACTTACGGACCTTGGGTTCAAAGAGCATTTTATGAATTTGACAACACAGGCAAGGGAAGTAAAAGCTCAAATAAATGAATGGGACTATATCAAACTTAAAAGCTTCTGCACAGCAAAAGAAACCATCGACAAAATAAAGAGGCAACCAATTGAATGAGAGAAGATTTTTGCGAACAATGCCTCCGATAAGGGGCTAATATCCAAAATACACAAAGAACTCATACAACTCAACAACAAAAAAACAAACAACCCAATTGAAAAATGGGCAGAGGACCTGAAGAGACATTTCTCCAAAGAGGACATACAAATGGCAAATAGACATATGAAAAAATGCTCAACATCACTAATCATCAGAGAAATGCAAATAAAAACCACAATGAGATATCACCTCACCCCAGTCAGAATGGCTATCATCAACAAGACAAATAGTAACAAGTGTTGGAGAGGCTGTGGAGAAAAAGGAACCCTCATACACTGTTGGTGGGAATGCAGACTGGTGCAGCCACTATGGAAGGCAGTGTGGAGGTTCCTCAAAAAATTACGAATAGAATTACCATATGACCCAGCAATCCCTCTCCTGGGTATCTACCCAAAAAATCTGAAAACATTTATCCATAAAGACACGTGTGCTCCAGTGTTCATTGCAGCTTTATTTACAGTGGCCAAGACATGGAAACAACCAAAATGTCCTTCGATAGATGAATGGATAAAGAAGTTGTGGTATATATACACAATGGAATACTATTCGGCGGTAAGAAAAGATGAAATAGGACCATCTGTAACAACATGGATGGATCTTGAGATTATAATGCTAAGCGAAATAAGTCAGACAGAAAAAGTAGAGAACCATATGATTTCACTGATATGTGGTATATAAACCAAAAACAACAAAAGAACAAGACAAACAAATGAGAAACAAAAACTCATAGACACAGACAATAGTTTAGTGGTTACCAGATGGTAAGGGGGGTGGGGAGTGGGAGATGAGGGTAAGGGGGGTCAAATATATGGTGATGGAAGGAGAACTGACTCTGGGTGGTGAACACACAACGGGATTTATAGATGATGTAATACAGAATTGTACCCCTGAAATCTATGTAACTTTACTAACAATTGTCACCCCAATAAACTTTAATTTAGGAAAAAAAAAAAAAGACAATGGCCAGAGGACATGCAGTTGGCCTGTGGTGTCACTTCATTCAGGGTGGCATTCACACGCTCACTAAAGTGAGACCAGAGCTGCAAACACCAACTTTGCACAGGAACAAAATAAATCATAGCAACCTAAATAAATAAATAAATAAATAAATAAATAAATAAATAAATAAATCATCATCAACTAGGAAGAGTCAAGAGACAGAATCCTCACCTAAGGTTGTCCCACTACCTACAAGATTTTGGGCAAATCCCTCCCTCTCTTCTATAAAATAAACAGACTGGATTAGAATAGATTGTGATGCTCACCACAGGGAACATAAAAAATGAAGTGCGCTGTTAGAGACTGTAGTCCTGGAGCAAACGGGCCACTCCTAAAAGGAACCACCACCATCCCGTCCCACAGAGTGCACCACGCAGGGATGCGAGCCCAGTGTGCCTCGAAAAGCCAGAAAGCTGGATCTCACGTGAGCTCTCCCAGTGTTTCAAGTTAAATCCACAGTCTTTAGCCAAACAAAACCTCTGTGTAAGAGCCAGACGATAGGCCTACAGTTTGCAACCACTGGACTAGATCATCTCTAAATCCTTCCGCGTTCTAACAGTCCAGGGACCTACAAGGTGTGATCAAACAATATGATGCATGTTTAAATTCTATAAAAATGTATTACAGTAAAAGATACATTGCCATTAATTCCCCTCAAAACACCCCCCGCCCCTCGCTTTGAACACACTTATCCCACCGTTCTTGCCACTTTCTGAGGCAGTTCTGGAAGTCCTCTTTCCTGAGTGTCTTTAGTTGCGCTGTCATGGCTGCAGTGATGTCCTGAATCATTTTGACTTTGGGGAAGAGCCAGAAGTCTCACGGTGCCAGATCCAGTGAACAAGGGGATGAGGACACACCGTAATGTTTTTATTTGACAGAAACTGCCGTAACAGAAGCTATGTGTGACATGAGCATTGTCATGATGGAGGAGGATTTACAGCACACTTTAAAACACACCCTCTCTCAACCGTAGCTCACACCCGACTGACTGCACCAAACAAGTTGAAACTTGTCACACACTGTTACTAAGGTTCGATGCACCGCTCCCCATATTGAAGATCCCTGCCTTTCTGTTGGATGGCACTCGGCAGCGGCATTCACTGTATGTTATGATCACAACGGAAAGGCTCCATGTCACACATCACTTCTGGTATATGGCAATTTCTGTTAAATAAAAACATTACAGTGTGTCCTCATCCACCTTATTCACCAGATCTGGCAACCGTGCGACTTCTCGCTCTTCCCCAAAGTCAAAATGACCATAAAAGGTAAACGTTTTGAATCGATTCAGGACATGGAGGCAGCCACAACAGTGCAGCTAAAGACACTCACAAAAGAGGACTTCCAGAACTGCTTCAGAAAGTGGCAAGAACGTTGGGATAAGTGTATTCAAAGCAAGGAGACTATTTTGAGAGAGATTAATGGCAATGGGTCTTTTACTGTAATACATTTTTTAAGTTAAACATTCACCGTATTTTTTGATCACACCAAGTAGAATGACAACTTCTCAAAGAAAAACACTGAAGAGAAAACAGGATTAGATAACAAGAAGAGAACAGTCTCCTGCTCCTGCGTTCCAATCAGATCACAGAAGAGTGTTCTTCATAATTCATCAGGAAGTACAGTCTTGGTACCTAGAAAGAAAATTATGTATCCTGGGCAATAAAAAGAACAATCCAACTTCTCCTTTAGATTATAAAAGCAGCAAGGCCACAATGTTTTCAGTGATTTGGAGCTGAACTGTTGTGCTTTTGCCCACATGTGCTGAATAACTATTCCTAGCCTCAGCCATCAGGAACGCGTAAGCAGAGGGACAACTCGCGCACACACGCACCTCACAAAGCAAGGAAATCAATTATGCTCAAGACTGGCAAGATGCCCCAAAGACACAGCAGGAATTTGATCTGAACAGCAGGATGAGGAAGGAGAATGAATAATTCAGACTCCCCGATTCACTTAACAAAGTTGTGTCAAGCACAAGCTGAGACCCAGGGTTTGTGGACCGAGCTCCCTCAGCTGAAAGGCAACACGAGCTCACTGCTGAATGGAAGCCAACTGTGCCTGCTCCGAAGGTGGGAGAGGGAAGAAATGACAAACTTGCACCTAGAATACATCAAGTCATTCTTCTGAGAGCCAAGTCATCATAACAGACCACACTTAAAAGCAGACGATGTTTTCCTACTGTCATTAGCAAAGGAAAAATGAACATGCATAGTTTATTTATGCCCACCCTCTTTCAAAAGGTCTCCATCAGACTAGAAAGCCAAAGTGAACAAGATAATGAGGAAGGCCAAAGAAAAACGTATCAGCTAGAATCACTAAAAGTGTACAGACATCTTCCCAACCCCTCCTGTCCTACTTCCAAGGTTGAAGAAAGTTACCACCATTAATTGTCTTTAAACAAACAATCATAACTAATTTATGAACTATCTAGTCACCAATTATTTAACCTAAGTTCCATGTGACTTTTAGACACTGGCAATGCTGAAAACAGATTCAGATGTATCCCTAACATTCATCAGTCATCATAAATTCTTATTTTTTTGGAAACCAGGACTTCGTATAAAGATTTTTTTTTACGCTACTACATGTGAGCTAGAAGAGAAAAAGGAAGGTAAACCACCCAACCTGTTTTCCTGTGTCTCTATGATGGGTTTGGTGTTTTATCTTCCATTTTCGTTTGTTTTTTAATGACAAGAAGAAAATATTTGTAATTATTCAGCATTTGAATCTCTGAAATCTATGATACCCATTGGTGCGAGTAATTCTTTCAGTGTTGCATTTGTAAAATGTAACTTGCAAACAAAACACCAAGAATGTATTAACTTCTAGATGCCTCGGTATTCAAATTGTGTTGGTACAAAAATTAATGGAAGAGAACACATCTAAGGAGCTCCTCAAATCCACTGTGAAGATACAAAGTCTCTCTGCAATAAACAGATCCTAAATATTGTACTGGTTGAGCAGAAAACATTCCATCAAGCAATTACTAACCCAAATAAGTGTGCTCTAGAGTGAGCTCACACTTTTAAAAACCATTTTAAAAATTAACCTGATTCCTCAAAGTTACCAAAAGCAGTAACTTCTCTAAAATTTAAATGGCTGAACTGGGGATGTTTCAGCCCTAAAAGCAAATTAGAAATAGCAGTTTAAAAAAAAAAAGTAATTAAATAACAACCTGCTCCTTCTGGTGATGATAACCAAATTTTCTCATTTGCATAAGGTCAGCCCCTTAGGAAATTAATCTGTGCGCCCATCACGAAGAGGCTTGTGATACAACAGCAGTGACTCAAACCAGAGACCCTATTAGAGCAGACAGTGACCACACCAGATGGAAACTTTTTGCTCACATTCTGTTACAGATCATGATCCAAGGGTTCATAAGGCACATTCCCAAGAGTCACAGACAGAAAAGGGCCCCTAATGTCCAAACACTTAATGACTGGTACTTCTAGAAATCAGATAATATCGTGTTTCCCCGAAAGTAAGACCTAACCAGACCATCAGTTGTAGTGCGTCCTTTGGAGCAAAAATTAGTATCAGACCAGGTCTTGCTTTACTATAAGACCAGGTAATGTAATATAATATAATATAATATAATATAATACAATACAATACAATACAATACAATATAATACTGGGTCTTACACTAATTTTTGCTCAAAAGACGCATTAGAGCTGATGGTCCGGCTAGGTCTTATTTTCGGGGAAACACGGTATGTACACTCTTACCTGACATTTACTTTATCAACAAGCAGTAAGGCTGTGTTAATCAGTTTTAACAAGCTGGAAATGGATGACTTCCCAGGATAAGAATGAAAGTTACTCTTATTTGGTGAGGTTAAGCAATGGTATTTTTTTTTAAGCTCCCCAGATAATACTAGTGGACAGCCAGCACTGAGAAACATCGGTCAAACTAATAATAAGCCTTGAAACAAACTAGCTAGGGTTGCTTCACTCAAGAAGTCAAGGATAATACATTAAAAGGAGATTTTGGACTTTGACTAGCACTTTGTTTGAAATGATTACTTCTAACAAAAGAACCAAATGCCACTCAGTGATCGTTCACCAGGAATAGCTGAGACCCGTAGTCTATACAGATAAGGTTCTTTCAGTTCTAAAATTGTATAATCTATCCAACCATTAACCATCCAATAAGTATTAGGCCTACTATATACCAGGCACTCTGCCAAGTAATAGGAATTTAAAAAGAAAAAACAATCAAAGCATCGTCCCTTCCCTCAAGGAACTTAGAGTTTAGTAGGTCAGAGTAAATCGGCACTTATAATACAGTGAGATAAATGCTACAAAGGGACAAGTACAAAGTGTATGACGTCAGGAGAGGTCCTAACCCCATCTTAGACATTCTGCAAAGGTTCCCAAAGAAAACCGACCTCTAAACCGAAATCTCAAAGATAAGGGTTAGAGCAGCCCAAGGTGGGAGGAGAAGTATTACAGCGGTAAGTTCAGGTAGAGCCGCAGCTCCATGTATGAGTGGGCCCAGGGCTTAGGCGAGGCGGTAGGAGCCGGATCACCGATGTGTTTTAATGGGACTGAGGGCAATGATATGACTAGAGCTGTTTCAGAAGGATCCCTCTAAGGAAGATCACTGCAATGCAGCGACGTGGAATGGGAGGGACAAAACTGAAGGCACAAAGACCACAGGGTAAATGGTGGCACCAGCCACTGAGCTGCACAAGGGCAGAGTTTTGCGGAGAGGTCAGCTTTGGCCGTGCTGGGTTTGCAGTAACTATGGGGCGCCCAAGTGCAGACGCTCACTGAGCAGCTGGATACAGACATCTCAAGTGCAGGAAAGAGACCTAGGCTAGAGATAGCAATTTGGAAGCTGTCAGCATACACAGGATAAATAAAGTCTGAGCAATGGATGAGCTGGCCCAAGGAGAGCACATATAATAAAGGCAGAAAAAGGCCGAGAACAGAATCCTGACTAGCAGCAACTCTTAAGTGCTGGGCCAAGGAAGGGACTCAGCAAGGGCACCAGCAGAGGGAGGGGAAACTTTGAAAAGGAAGGTGCCAGAGAAGCCAGGGGAAGAGAGCTGTTTCAAGGACGTAGGAAACAGAAAAGGATCTTCACTGGATTTAGCCACAAGAGGGTTATTGGTGACATTGGGGAAAGAGTTTCAATGTTATAGTTATGGAAAAACCAGACTGCAGTGGGTTCAAAGGGCAGAGACAATTATTTCAATAAGTTGGTGCGTAGAAGGGACATGAGTGAAAAGGATCTGGAGGGAGAGGGAGACTAAAGGATGAAATATGCCAGATTTCATTTATGTTTAATGGGATAAGCATGTACAAAGTTGATTTTAAAAAAGATATAGAGGGGCAGCTTTAAAAATCTTAGAAAAAGCTCTTTTCCACCCTGGCTGCTTGAGCGTTGGCGGCCATCATGAACGACACAGTTACTGTCCGGACCAGCAAGTGCATGACCAACGGACCACGTCAACGGAAACAAATCGTCACCGACGTCCTTCACCCTGGGAAGGCCGCAGCGCCTAACACAGAAATTCGGGAAAAACTAGCCAAAATGTAAAGACCACACCAGATGTCACCTTTGTATTTGGATTCAGAACCCATTTTGGTGGTGGCAAGACAGCTGGCTTTGGCACGATTTATGATTTCCTGGATGATGCAAAGAAAAGTGAACCCAAACGTAGACTTGCAAGACCTGGCCTGTGTGAGAAGAAAAAGGCCTCAAGAAAACAGCAAAAGGAACGCAAGCACAGAGTGAAGAAGGGCAGGGGGACCGCAACGGCCACTGCTGGTGCTGGCAAAACGTGAGGTGGCAATTGGAGGACAGGAGGAGTGAAGATTCCTCAGTGACTTTATCTGTGGTGATTGAGCAGATTTTTCACGAGAGGACTAATGAACTAAGAACAAACAAATGAATGAATGAATAAATAAATAAATCTAGGAAAGAGATACAAGTAGGATTCACCATAGAAAAGAAGAAAGATACATCTTTCACTATAACATAGGAAGTTTGTAGGTTTTGTGGCAGAAAGTTAAGAGTTCTAATCTGATGGCTTCTATTCAATCTATAAATCACAAGGCAAGATCGCTTGCTGTTATGTGAAGGGAAAGTGAATATAGGGCAATGAGGGACGTTTGAACCAGCCATTGCGGCAGCTCCCCAAGAGGTCACTTAAAAACAGAAAGACTGCCAGGCAGACCGGAGTCTAAGGTCCAGGAAAGGTTGGAAACCATGAAGGCAGACAGCTGAATTGATCTAGGCCTGGGGTTTTGCTAGGGAGGTAAAACAAAATGAAAAGAAAGCGAGGCTATTGGCCAAGGAGCACGAAATCTAAACAAGGGAGGGAAGGAAGCAAAGACGGGGCAGTTAACAGGAAGGAAGAGATCACGGAGGCAGAGACAGAGCCAATGCAGTGGGTTTCTCGCTAACACTGGAGAGAAGATGTAGGGGAGAAAATGAACGAGAGAACTGGAAGAGTCTTAATGAGAAAACAAGCTGCCTGTCTTGACTTTCAGAAACGAAGCAGGGCCAGGCTGACAAGACCCAGGGTGCATCCTTAGAAGTGAAGTGCGACTGGCGTCAGGAGGTGAGTAACTGAGGATGAGCGGCGGCAGCTGAGCTGCGGGGTTCGTGTCCGCACACGCCGGGGTCTCCCACAGGGACCACAGGACTTCAGGGAGGAAGGAAGCCCACAGTCCACGTGCCAATGTTTGCTGTTGTTGTCCATGAGGAAGAGCGACAAGGCAGTTAATAAATGACAGCGCTTAGGAAGGGAAGAGGGTACATTAGCCAGATTACAAGAGCTTTAAAGGAGGAAAGAATTTCATCCAAAGGCAGAAGATTATACCGGAAGGGGGAGAGAGGTCAGAATTCTGACTTCCCCAATGCAGGAGAACAAATAACACCCACTAGGAGGGGAATGTGATGTCCTCAGAAAGAAAGCCAATTGAGTTCAATGAAAGGGGTAGAAATAACACGCAGTGAAAAGGCAGAGGAGAAGGAGCCAGTGGAAGGTCAGGCCAGGCGAGAAACAGCAGGAAGCCAGGCCATCGTCAGGCCCATCACAGCCATGTACAGATGGCCATCGCTGCTCACATCCTGGATGCTGACCAAGGAGTGCAGAGTGGAAAGGAACGATCTGTTTGGCTGCTGCAAGGTTTCTTGAAAGGTTTCAAAGAAAGTCCCAATAACTCCTGAACAGAACATTGGAAGGGGTGCAGGACTTGGGCCTTTTGACAGGAGTCTGCATTTGTCAGGCTTACGTGAGCGTCTGGAGGAGTCAGAATCTAAGCTGAAGACCAAAGCGGGGCGATCTGAATCCCAAGTGACCCACCATATATTTAAAACAACGGTGGCCTCTGGTAGCTGGAGAGAGGGGTCACCCTCGGGCTCACCAAGGAAGAAGCTATGGCCTAGAACATCCATTTTGCAACCGCAGACCAGAAAACTCTCTGGGTGGAGTCAGTTATATGAGGTGGACCCATTCGGGCTGACAAAAACAGACACCAGACTCGGGCTTCTGGTACCTTAAGAACAATGACTGATCAACCAATAAATAACATCAAAGAAATAACGAAAGTCTCAAGAGTCAAGAATTTTGATGTCTCTAATAAAAAAATTAATAAGCTAAACAATTTTTTACAAATCTAAATATGTAATTGTTCCTGTGCGAAGTGCTTTACTTGCAATATCTTATTAGTTTTCACAACTCTATGAGATGGAAACTTACTAACATTTCACATATGAAGGAACTAAGCCTCAGAGAAATAAAGAAACTTGCCCAAGGCTATAAATTTATTAAGCAACAGAGCCAATAGGTCTCTAAACCCCAAACTCTTAACCACTGAACTCTATGCCTAACCCACTACACCAGAGAAGATTGCCAAAATACCTAAGTACATATCCTCTTGAATATACAATTCAAAATATAGTCATTATTAGGGAGAAAACAAAGAAACAAAAGGCATGGTCCTTAAGAAAAGTAAGTCTGGCTAGAGAGACAAAAGATAAACACATAAACGCAAAACAGCAATAATTCAAAACTATATTCAACTCCAGCAGGTCCTCGAATAATGTCCTTTCGTTCAATGTCGTTTCCTTGTCACATTGATGTGATGCAGTAGGAGCTTAAGTCTTGCTTATACCAATTAGCATATGGTACAATTGTTTTTATTATATAGCGTTTCGCTTCAAGTTGCAGAACCTACCGACAACGGTAAATGATGACTTACTGTACCAAGATTATGACAAAAACAGGGATTTAAAAGATTGCTCGAGTCAATAGATTCTTCAAATCCATTTAAGTCTCTTTCCAGGGCAACACACTTTCTAACAACCCACTCATCTAAGTTTTCAAACTTCTCAAACAGAAGAGGTGTCAAAATCCTCAGGAAATCTCTGAGTTAATCATACCAAGACATCAGGAAAGAAATGAAGTCAAGTGGTTTGAAATGAACACCTGCTTTGCTCAATCTTGAACCCCATCCTAATCCACCTCCCCTGCTATTCCTAGTTGCCTTGTGCTAAAGCTCCATTTTGACCCAGAGCGGACAAAAATTGGCCGTCACTGGTTATGTGTACTGGGCCACTTATGCTGGTTTTTGCCTCATGCCTCAACCTGAACTTCAGAAGCACAGACTGTAGACACACCCTGCCCATTGGTCACTGAGCAGCGTCTGTTATCAGATCCACTGTTGCAGATTGCTGTGCTTGTGTTCAAGTCGCCTCTATTTTACTTAATGTCTCATTCGCCTCCCTTCACCTCCTCACACAGGCATTTTATCATCTCACATCAGCACAAGCAGGGTGAGTGCGGGGCAGTAAGATACTGAGAGGAAAACCACATTCGCATCACTGTATTATGGTATATTGTTAGAATTGCTCTATTTTAGTATCAGTCATTAATCTCTTACTGTGCCTAACTTATAAATTACACTTTATCACAGGTATGGGTTATAGGAAGAAACACAGCATACGAGCATATAGAGTTCGGTACTATCCGTGGTTTCAGGCATCCACTGGGGGTCTTGGAACATATCCTCCGCGGATAAGGGGGGACCACTACATAAGTCAGACTTTGCATCCTCAAAATGCATGTAATTGTTCCAACTAATACTGCTGATGCAGCAGTTGAGGGTGAAATGGACTTCAGCCATTAGACTCTGACCCTCACTGGAGGCAGGCAGTGAAATGCAGGTATGCTAATGGAAAAACAGCAGAAAAAAGGTAGATGTAGTAGTTTCAAAATATGCCCACAAATTCTTTGATAATACTCCCTTCAAGAGGTAGAGCCTAATTCTCCTCCCCTCAAGAGGAACTAGACTTAGACACTTGCTTCTAACAGACAAAATAAAGCAGAAATGACAGGGCAAACTTCAGGGACGGGATCATAAAAGGCACTACAACTTCCTCTTCCCTTTCTCTCTTCCTGATTACTCACTCTCGGGAAGTGAACTGTCATGTAAGGAAGATACTCCGGGAGCCTAAGGAGAGGCCACATCAGAAGGGACGAAGGCCTCCCGCCAACAGCAGCGAGCACTGACTACACACCGATGGCCATGAGCTGAGCCACCGGGAAGCAGCCCCGCCAGCCCCAGTCCAGCCTCCAGCTGCAGCTACAACCAACAGCTTACGTGAAACCACACGAGACGCTGAGCCAGAACCACAGCTACAGTGGCTCCCAGATTGCTACCCTCAGAAACTGTGAGATAATAAATGTTTGCTGTTTTAAGTCAGTAAATACAGAATAATGTGTTACACAGCAATCGATACAGAGGCATGTTGTAGCACACTGGACTGTGAATCTCAAACTATCAAAAAGGTCCCCCAAGGTTCTGGAAACAGGTACTACCAGAGAGGAGTAACGTCCTCTTCTGCTTAGAGCAGTGACGTCTAACAGAAATACAATGAGAGCCAGAAATAGAGGCCATTTGCATAATTTAAAATTTTCTAGTAGCCACAAAAAGTAAAGGGTAAAAAGAAACAGGAGGTAAGATTCATTTTAATAATATACTTTACTGGATCCAACATATCCAAAGCATTAGCATTTCAACATGTCGCTATAAAAACCTAGTTGATAGTTTTCAAATCTCAGGGAAATCTGTTTTTGTACTAAGTCTTTAAAACCTAGCGTGTCTGTTCCCCTTTCGGAGCACCTTCAGCTCGGACCAGCCATGGTTTAGGTCCTCGGTCACGCTTGTGGCTCATGGCTACCGTACTAGAGCAGGTCTAGGCAATATTTCTTCTGCAGCCTGTTCCCCTTTTAGAAACCTGAGCGTAGAGCCCCAAGAGGTCAAAGAAAAGAATTTTGTAATTACCTAAAAGATCCTTTCTCTTTTATTAACCAAGAGATCTCATTTGCATAGGTTCTGAAGCTGGGAAGGATGGGCCCTCATGGAAGGAAAGAGGGAAGGAAAGGCAACATTTAATGTTGGAAAGAGGGACCACCTTGAAAACCCGAAAGGAAAAACAAAAAACAAAAAAACTAATTCTATCTACAAAAACAGCAACACCAAGAATCAGAGTGAGTACGAAGAACATCGTCCCCATTTTCAGGGGATGTTTCCCTCAGCATTCGCCCTCAGCCATTACACACACAACCCGACATCCATCTGAAAAGGAAAGATGCAGTTTGTTCTGAAGTGGAAAGTATGGAAGGAAATGAAGAGGGGAAAAAAAAAGCGAGAACATTTGCTTTCTCCAAAAACACTTTCACCAGCTGACACGTTTGCCGCCCCTTTCCAGCAGTGTTATCTTCTAGGATCACTGCTGTACCGGATGACAAATCAAACCCAGAGCCCTCAGCAGACAGACAATCACCTCAAAGAGAAAATCTACTCCTGCACCACGAGAGTCACCCTCGGCCTCCTCCCGCTCCTCCTGCTTGAGAAGCCAGACTGAGACCATTGTGGAAAAAAGCCCAGTTGTGTGAGTCACTGCAGCCATCCCGAGGGGCCTGGGCGAAATCCAGAGGACAGCTGGAAACAGCTGCTGTGAGATCAACTCCAACTGGGAGGGAAGAAGGGAAAGAGGGTGAATTCATCGTTTATTACACATGATTTCATGCTGGCCTCAGAAAAGCTGGTTTGTATTTTCTCTCCCAAACAAAAAGTTTCTTCTCCCTTCTTACTTAAGATTCTTCTCCTAATGAAGCAAGCAACAACTGATTCACCACTAAAAAGCCCCCGAGACCATGATCCAATGCGGGATACCACTCCCACCACGTGTCTCCCATAATACAGGGTAAACAAGAATCCATCAGGTAAGGAAAGAACTCTTACAACGTAGTTGGAGAGGCAAGACGCCTCTGACTTGGATAAAACTCTTTTTTAAAAAATTCACCAGGAAATATGAGGCTGCTGACATCTAGCCGAAAAATAGCCCTAGGGGAAAGGGGGTTCCACGCTCATTCCTTACACGCTAGTGTTATAAACTGTGGAGGAAGGAAAAGGAAGAGGAGCCAGAAGAGCATTTCGCTGCCCAGACGGTATCCAGCCTCTAGACTTCTAGACCACTTTTCTACCAGCCAAAGGATGCAGCGCTTCTGTCACACATCGGTCCTGGAGGTCCTGCAGAAAAGGTGGCTGCCCCCGGTTCAGATACTGCACTAAAACGACAGTGTAACCACAGGAGCCTGTCCTGAACAAGAACTTCTGAGTGCAAAAGGGAAGAAGAGGGACTTATAGGCACGTGGCACAAACCAGTATCAGTGGGCTCCGTAACGAGACGGGGGGGGGGGCTCATGAGCATTCCCTTCCACGCGGCTGGTGTCCCCCCAGACAGCCATCCTTCAAAACCCCGGTGCCTACGGCTCAGATGGTTTTGATCAACAACACACACTGCTGGGGGGGTCAGTCTTGGATTCTTCAGTCATTTTGGGCATTCATGTGGTAGAAGCAGTTCATATCCTTCAAATTCACCAGCCAAACCATCCTTAAGAACAGAACTGTGGCCTTCAGAAGAGGTCTAGAGAGATTTTTAAAAGCCAAGGAAAAGCCCCTTCAACTCTCCCACAGGCTCACCTGCCACGAGTAACACTGTTGCCAAAGTAAGATACAAAGATTCAAAATATCCCTATACATTCCCTTCTCTTTCACTACAGAAAAGGTTATTTCTTCCACACAAAAAAAACAAACAACTAAGTATTTAGTCTATTACATCATGTACAGCACCGCTTGCAACTAATTTCTAAAGCCAGCCTTGCAGATCCTGTAAGTGGGGGGTGGGGGGGTGGAATAGAGGGTCTGAGTCATCTTCTGGGGCCACAGGGAAGTTTCCCTTGGCCCCCCAGGTTGAAGATCAAAATAATGACAACTTCTTTAAAAAGAATATAAAGTCCTAAAAACTTTTTCACTTTCTGCAGCTTACATTCTGGGTCCCCTTTTTATTCTCCTTTATGTTTCACCTTTCCAAGCGTACAGCAAATCTAGAAAAACAACCGTGGTACAATTTTGTACTAAACTTAGTCTTTCTCAACTCCAAATCAGCAGGGTGCATTGATCCTTTACCATATTTTACACCATCAATTTAAACTGTTATTTGATTTACGCTGAGTTTATCCGTCATGAACCCAATGAAATCAAAAGCCTTTACAGAACGTCCCCTGGCTCTTACTCTTCCTGCCCAAACAGAGCAGACCCTCAAACAGCACCTCTTGATGTTTTCTTTTACATAAAATGAGTGCAGGGATGAGAAGGAGACTAGATCCAAAATGCACAGAATGAGAAAGCCACAAAAGTGACTGTCTCCAAAAGAAGCCATCCTCCAGAACTGGAGGAGACGCTTTGGATCAAATCTTATGAGAAGATGACATCTGACTCTTTGCATGTCCCCCCCACAGATAGCGAACAGCTAGGCAGCCACAGCCACTTACAGTTTCATCTCTTCTCCTTCAGTACGTACTAGATACCCACAATAACTTCCTTTCCAATTAGCCCACAGTGACAGCCACTGCCTTGATAACCAGCAATGATTTTAATAAGTCTCGTCATCTGTTTTCAGGGCAACTTGAGGAAGCCAACAGATAAGAATGTCCCAGGCCAGCTCTGGTGGTCCGTGATGCTAAAAGGGTAAGAAGGGGTTTATGAGAAGAACTTATCATCAGCTAAAGGTCAGAGTGTATTCAACTCAAATGTGTGCATGGTAAAACCACAGGATTTTTTAAAGTTTTTTTTTCCCCCAACCAAGGCAACAAGAAAAAAGAATCACAATTAGGGTCTAAGGGCAAAGCACAAACTGCTTTCTGTAAAATAAGTGACGGAAATAATTAAACATTATACATGAGAGGGACTTGTCATGTAAGAACTGGTTAACTATACCTTGTTGGACAGGCACTGTTATCCATGCTTAGCAGACAGGGAAACAGACAGGGAAGAAGTTAAGCAGCTCAGCTCCAGGTTTCACAGGAGACAGGTATCCAAAGACAGAAACTGGACTTCTTAAAGGCAGAATTTATGGGGAGAACGTCTGTCTCAGACATGAAATACGAACATACAGGAATGCACTAATAATTTTATACATTTCATATCCAAAAGCAGGAAATGCAAGTTACAGCTCTTATAACAATGCTAAAACATGTACACTATATTTAACACAGAATTTTAGAGCTGGAAGGGATAGCTAGACAATAAACCAATATAATAACAATTCCAACCACACTTGCATCCAAGAAGTTCAAAGCACTTGGCTTTAAATACCTTATATATGCAGCATGAGTAAGACTGCAAAGCTTTAACTTTTGCACTTTGGGACTTTATGCTAATTCAGTCTTTGTATTACCGTTAACTTTCTTCTAAGAAAAAGAAAGGAAAGGAGAGCAGGGAGGGATGGAAGGAAAAAAGGAAGTGGGAGAGAGAGTGAAGGAAAAGAGGAAGGGAGGGAGAGTGAACGAACAAAGGTGCCCAAAATGTTTCTTCCTTCCTGTGATATGAACAATTCACCCCCCTCGGATTCTCAGTACCTGCCTTCCTTCCGTCTGCCTTCCCTTGTTGCCCTCTATCCTCTCTGGGTTTTCTTTTGCTTTCTTTCTGTTCACAATTCTGGTTTCTCTCTGGATCATCACCTGTGCTTCTGTCCACCTTCCTTCCACGTCTGCCCGCCAGCCTCTTTACCTCTGTCCCTGTACCTGCCTCCAGCTCCACATCTCCACATGACACACAATAAACCCCACTCAAAAACATACGCGCGATTTTAGAACTGCAAGTTCTTTACAATGTTAGAAATCATCTGATCGAACCTTCCAGTTTAGGAAACTGAGGCTCTGAAAGATTACATAATTTGCCCAATGTCACAAAACTAATAAATGATGGAATTCAAACTAAACTCCAGGTTTTCCCATTAAAGCACTAAAAGCATAGAAACTTATTGTTAAATCTGAGTTGAGAAGGTCTTTCTCAGAAAGAAACAAGACCTAGATGTTTAAAAATAAATACCGTACATATTTGATTACGTTAAAAATGTTTTTGGCCCCAACACACACATGAACACGTACATATACACTTACATACTATAAATAAATTCAAAAGACAAATGACAAACTGAATGGGAAATTTTCCAACATGAATGACAAAGGTTATTTCCTTAATTTATAAGAGGTCTTATTAATCAGTAAGGAAACAAACAATTCTTTCAAACCTGAGTTCATGACAAAGATATACAAATGGCTTTTGGTATATTTTTTTAAAGACTCCTTATATTACAGAAATACAAAGGATCAAGATACCACTTTTCACTTATCAGACCGGTAAAAATCAAAGAATGGTGGCAGAGTTTGCCCAGATGGCAGGAATTCGCTGTTCGTAGGCGTATACGTTTTGGAGGCCGCTTGGTCATACCTATCAAATTTAAATGTCCATACCCTGAGAAGCCCAGCAATGCCACTCCTCAGAATCCGTCCTCGTGCACTTACCTGTGTGTGCAAGAACGTACATACGAGCAGCACTGCTAACAGTAGCAAAAGACTGGCAACAACCTACATCTAGCGATAGGAAATGTGCAAACAAATCATGATTTAAAAACAAACAAACCTTACTATGTGGTCATGTCAAAAAAATGAAGTTGATCTGCATAAACTTAAATAAAATGTTCCCCAAAACGTTCTGTTCAGTGAAAACCAACAAAGGGCCGTTGGGCACCTGAAGGGGTTACATCCCTGCACACGTACATGCACCACATTTCTCCAGAACGTACCAGAAACTAAGGTTCAGTCACACTGACACTCCGACGGGAACTGTAGGGCTCTTCTAGTACTAGAACGTTCCTTCATAAGTTCTTCCCCACTGATAACCTGCAATAACCTTCTTCAAGACTCAGCCCCACTAGCTGTCCTTGAACTCTTGAACCCAGTACAATGAAGCCTCTGCTCCTTCTCGGCCCTTCCTTTGCCTCCTATCAGCTCCTCAAATGGACGGCTTGGTCCCCCGTCCTACACCTCGACCGCTTTGAACTTGTCTTCACTCTTTCAATACTTCTACATCCTAACAGTCACTCATTTTTCCGTAAACCTACCTCACAGCCTTCCAAAGCCTAAAGGTCATCATAGGAGTTGGCTTTCTTTTGCTCATTGCTGCTTTTCTACCAATTCATTTCATTCATTATTCAACAAACATCTATTGGGTGGCAATCGTATACCACGGATTATAATAACAAATCAAAAAGAGAAACCAAACCTGGTCTCTGTCCTAGGAAGCTAGCAGCTTAGGACAAATTTTCAAAATTAAACCTCTGAGAATAGCACACAAGAGAGGGAAAGAAACCAGATGCAGGGGAAGCAACCTTCTGCTGTTGAGTGGCACCCCCCAAACTGAAGGCTCTGGGCACCTCGAGGAGAGGAACGGAGCTGGGAGGCGGTGGTCAAAGCGGCCGCTGGCTTGTCATGTTTGAGGTTTGGTTTTTTTTATTTGGAAGAATACATTTGCACATAATTTACAATTAAACATAAACTTGAAAAAGGAGAGGATGTCTAATTTTTAGATTCCTAATGCTTGTTTGCATGGTACCTGGCACACCCAGGGAGCTCCAGAAACAATCACTAAGTGAAGGACTAACTGGACGTGCAGAGCCCTAGAGAGCAGCGCGGAGGGAGAGGGAAACACTCGTCCTGCTGCCTTCACCGACAACCGTTCTTTTGAAGTTAACCCAGGGTTTGTCGCCCTCAGCACGACTGACATTTTGGGCCGGATAAGTCCTCAGTGTAAGGCTGCCCTATGCATTTTAGGGTCATAAAGCACCATCCTTGGCCTCTCCCCACTAGAGGCCAGCAGCACCGCCACAGTTATGAAAACCAACACTGTCTCCAGACGTGGCCAAATGGCCCCTGGAGGCGCAAAGCCTCCCCCAGCTGAGAACCACGGAGCTAATGCTGGTACGTCGTCATCCTCTCCACTTCCTCAAGCACCACTTTCTCTCACTCGCCCCGTGATTTCAATGCTTAGCCCTCAATAATTTCCACACTCCAGGTGACAGCCCTTCCAAAGCCGCCAAGCTCTTCAACCTGTTGATTTCCGGGGGCTTCCCCTCCACCACCATCGCCCATTACTAGCCACTCCTCAGGAATCATCCCCACCCAACCTCGTCTAGTATCACAAGGCCCGTCCTGTCTTCCACGTCCCTGATGCCCCCTGGCTGCCCCCGTTTCCTGATGCCCAGCCCAGGAACTGTGCACTTGGCCACACTCGTGGGCTTCTGAGTACTTACTGTGTGACCAAGTTGGGAAGCCACCAGGGCCACCTCAATCCAAGCGGGCACTTACTGAGGTTTAGCAATCCTTTTAGTCTCCTTTTGGATGAATCTTTTTTACACTGCAACAGCCCCTACTTCTAAAACTGCTCTCCTCAAAGTGTCAACACCTCCCCTGCCTCCAGGCCACTATTCCTTTCTAACTCATCGTCACCTTCCCTTCTCATTACCTCATACACATTCGATGCTCAATAACAACGCACTGTATTTATGAAGGGAAAGCATCATAGCTTTATATTGGCTGGATTGGAAAGGGGAATTTTGGGGAGGGGAAAAAAGCTCTAGATTTTACTCTAATTCAAAATTGTATTCTATTCTAGAATACTAAGCAACCTTAAGGAAAAAAGCCAACATGCCTCTGCAGTTTCTCAAGGCTCCCACCAGCAAACAAACAATGGCACCTACTGCTGCTGCAAAGGGGCCTTCTGGGTAGTCACTAAACCACATGCAGGTTTTAGAATGTATAAAATAGAGACTCCAATGACAAGTGACCAAACCGCATAGAAAGTATTTCCCTTTAACTGTGTGAGTGAATCTTCATTCCAACTGAATGAGATGCAGAGAAAGTACCTTAACAGATGACGAAGTATCAATGGCGAGTCCACATGCAACAGACGGGCCCCTGTGGCTCTCTGTGGAGACTGACAAATATTCCCTGAGAGTAAACATTGCTCTGCAACAAGAGATAAGGGCTTGAAATAATTAATTAGCATAGGCAACTGTACAGTATCTTCAGAATTAAATGTCCCATTTTCACCTAACCCTAATGCCTTCCACGGGTGCAAGTTTACCTTCAGAAGGAACAGGTAGCATATATAACACACTCTCCTTAAAGAAAGTGCTCGGTCCCTACTGAATCTAAGGAAGAATGCATCCACCAGCTTTTGTCTCGTGAGGTAATCATGGAATAAGAAGCTTGGCAAAAGCTTTAGCAAAAGAGAGCCAATCATTTCTCAAAACGTGACCTAAACTTTTTTTCTTGACCTTCAGCTTATGGCAGCTTAGACAAGTATCTTAAAAGCATTTCTAGTCAGCCATTTTTGGTAACTTGTGAGCAAAATTATTTTTAGCTGAAAAAAGTTTATTTCAATCCCTCTCTCATAACTCAGAAGCTTCTGACCAGGTTTGGTTCAAGCTTTCCAGAATAATTTGTCTTTGAGTGGATTCAAAGCATAGAACATTTCAGCTTCGACGGAAAGCTTTCTCCTCGAGAGACATGAACAAACTGTGCTAATATACAAGGTATGTAAAGAAATATCACTTGCCTATTTGCCACCTACCCTGGTATCCTATGGAGATTAAGCACATAACATTTATAAGAATTTTTGAAAGCCTCTGGTGGACAAAACATTGTTGTGACAGCAGTCCACGCTCTAAAGAGCAAACCGTCTGCCAGCATGGTAGAAAGGGCCTCCCGTAAATTTAAATATAATGAAATGGAACATAAGGTTCAAGTTGTTTCCAAGCAGCACTCAAACTGATTCCAAATGGAGGGGAAAAGACAGCTAGGAAAAAATTAGTAATTCTGCTAGAAGGCTGAACAACTCCATACTCGTATACACAACATCATCAAATACAGGCTTTCTCTGTTCTCTCTTACTCTTTTTATTTATTTTGGGGGGTGGGGGCATGAACAAAGTGTTACCACTGCACCTACCACTAAGACTCCCAGCTCCTTGAACGGCAGGATAAGCCGATCACCGTCATCCAGGCAGCTTGGAGAAGAACGGTACGTGACTGCAAGGGATGGCAGCCAGCCTGCGGATGAACTACCACCAACGGTACTTGGGGGCCGTCCCCTGCCCACATGGCCTCCATCCAAGCCCACTGAGCCCCCTGCATGCCGTGTGCTTGTACAGACTGCTCCCGCCGCCTGGAATGGCCTGCCCCTCCCTCTCCTCTGCCTGTCTAACCCCTGCTCACTCACTCAACACTCAGAAATAGCTCCTGCAGGATACGCTCCCTGTGCCCACCACACCCGGCTGAATAAGAATCCCTCTGTGATTATGCTCCCATAGAAACACTGTGCTCACTGCTATCTAGGGACAGACGCTCCTATATTTACCGTCAGGTTAGGTCTCGAATGAAAGAGCACCTAAGTCCACTGGTTCATAAAATTCCAATGGGAAAAAACCCAGCTAACCCACGGGTGCACATGTAGTGAGGGAGTATTTCTTAAGAAACCCGCAGAAGCTTATGGTAGTGGTTCTCACTTGTTTTATTTCTTCTCAACTCACTTTATGATTTGCACTTGACCTTTAATAATTTTGCTGTTGAATCATTCATCCCGTACACATATTCAACATTACTTCCATTTTTATTCACCTCTACGTTTATCCACCCCTTTGTATCACCATTTTCATTACATTCAGAGGATTTTTCTTTAATGAGTAAGACCATTAATAATAAATATAATAAGACATAGTTAATAGTAAATATAAGCACTGAAAACACCCGGTCTACCAACAAACGATGTGACAGACAAAATTAAAATACCCTATGCCACCACGAGCACCACTTTTTCTTTGCGGTAAGCAGAATGCGTACACTTTTTCTCCAACACATAACTTTATTCATTATTCTATGAAAATTAGCAAGTTCAAAGATCATCTGTAAAATAGCTCCTGTACTTATCCCCAGGTAATTTTAATAAATTATTTTTACAACAATACATGCATGTACTACAAAACTCAAAAGGCATAAAAGGTATACCTGAAAATTAAGTCTTCACCTGTACCACCAATTCCTGTCACTCCATACCTAGACCCAGAGGCAACCGCTGTTAGTCTCGTGTTTCGTCGCAGTCTACATGCATATGGGTATATATTTTTTTATTACACAAACAGTAGTAAACTATATGCTTTTCTGCAATGTTGACTTTTTGCACTTGATATATTTTAGAATCGTCTATGTCCTTTCATATAGAGCTGTCTAATTCTTTTTAGTGGCTGCGTGTTATTCCATTTTATGAATGTAACTTGTTTTAGTTCACAAAATTCCTGTCAAAGAGTTTTTTAGTTTTTCAGTCTTTTGCTATGTCAAATAAAGCTGTAATGCTTATTCTTACACACAGATGCAAGAGGGTATGTAGGATGAATTCCTAGAGATGGGACCGCTGAGTCAAAGGATTTGCATTTTACATTTTAACAGATGTTGCTAAATAGCTCCCTTCGTGGAGGTTATGTGACTTTTTACCCCACCAGCAATATCAGTATTTATTTCTTTTGTTCTAATGTATAGTTGTTCCAGAAACTTCCCCAATGAACCTCAGAGGTTCCATAAGAACGCTCCTTTAACTCTGTAACCCCAGGATCTACCATGCCACAGCATTCAAATGTTGCTGAAAGAGTCAATGACCAAGCAAAAGGGTGAGGGCTTTTGCACAATGAGAGGTTTACTTTTAATATAAAGAACAATGACAGTGATTTAAATATTAGCATTTTTTTCCCTTTCAGAGAGGGAGAGAGGGAAGAAAGAAAGGGTGGACGGATGGATAGATTTTGATCTAAAATGGTTTATTCTAGAGGTTTTAAAAAAATCAGTAAAGATTCATACCTGTCTGAAATAGGTAAGTACTATCCTACCTTAAAGTAAGGTATACGGCCTATCCTCAAAATGCCAAGAAAACTGAAGGGCCTCTAATGCAACTCCCAAAGGAGCAGCAAGACTCCTCTGAAACTGCTATGGGAGACTGAAGCTTCTCATAGTAATATTGCTTTTATACACAACTTTCCAAAAATTTGACTCTCGTTGTGTATTGTACACAACTGCAGAATTGGTTAACATGTCATTGATTTGTTTCTGTACACTCCCTGGCATACTAACACTAAAAATCTCTCCGTGAATACGATTAACACTGAACTCTGCAGCAGCACCAGTTAGCATGCTCGCCACGGGCTCTGGGGCGCCTGCCTGGTGCTGTAACAGATAGAATCACATAGCGCTTATCATGGACCACTCTTCCAGGCACGTTATATTTCCTATATTAGAGCATTTAATACAACAACCTTATGAGATAGAAACTATTATCCCCATTTTACAAATGAAAAAGCAAAGCACAGAGGAGGCAAGCAACTTGCTCAGAGGACACAGAGCTAAGTAGGTATAGGGACAGAATGGGAATCCACGCTGTGCAGAAGTGACAGGGAAACACCACCGGCGGTCTGATACCAGAATGGGTCCGCCCACCCCAGTATTTGAGCGCAGTGTGGTACTGTTCCGGTCAAGTGGTACATGGAGCGTGTGTTCACAAAGCACTAGGCTTGGCCATACGCGTGCTCTGTGCATCCGTCTATCACAGCAACTATCACACGGTATTAAAATGACCTGCGTCCACGTCACTTCCGCATTGCAGACTCACATCCTAGCCGTCACTGTGCCTGGCACTACCCGACTCGATAAATTCTTCAACTGGGTTGGGGGTTAAGAGGTGCAATAAGAAAATCTCATTTCTATTTCTTGGGTTTGCACTTATTTTCAATGTTGGTGCTTCTTCTGCTTCTGTGTGCTACCCTTTCCTAAAACCCATCTCCTCTAAGACAAGATCTGCTTCTCACATTGTGCTGCTTCCCTCGAGATCCTGGCCAGGCCTCTCACTCTGCCCTGGGTGCCTTCTGGGAGTCCTGACACACCAGAGACCTACACCGTCATTCCTGCTGGGTAGGGGCACTGGCAGTGCAGCTCCCACCCCCAGCAGCCCGCAGCCTGGATCAGTGGCTCTTATCAGGAAGATGGAGTAATTTGAACCACCTGCCAACCCATCTCTCAACTGCTAAGACAGGCGCTTTCTGCTATCAGGTTGCACAAATGCCTGGAAACCTTACACCGGGTGTGAAGGGAGAAGCAATAGGGGAAACAGCACAGCATCTGGTGCCCTGCCTGCTTCCATTCACTGCTTGGGACCGGAGAGGTCCAGTAGGCCTAACTCACTCACCCATGAAGCCTTGGGACCACAAAGATTATATGGTGAGATTAGCTTTACCAGACAATGGAGGTCAGCATTCACCTGGAGTGCAAGACACATCCCCACTGGCCTCGTTCTCCAAACAGCTGGAATGCTGCCTCCTCCATAATATCCTCGTCAGACAAAGATCCACTGCAGAAGCCAACTCTGAGAAGCACAGTTTTATTTCATATCTTTAACTGCGGGAGTCTATTGAGGATAACTGAGCTACAGTCAAGCCTAACCCTGAAATCCTTAATTCTATGCCGGAATCAGAATCCACTACTGTCCAGTAAACAAAAGAAAAATATTCCCTGTTTGTTGAACCACATCAAGTTTCAGTGGCAGGAATACCCCAGGGAGGCAAAGCACTCACTCAGTCCCGGCACTTTCCGCAAACATAGAGGCTAAGTGAAACTAACAGCAATTGTGGCTGCTGAGATGCAAACACCTAGAGGAGCTAAACCTTCCTTTCTCACAATCCAGCACCAAACTTGTCACTGCACAGCCTCCTGACATCAGCGACGTTCTGTCAGGAGCCACCTGGGCATTTGGACATGCCTGGTATAAAACATGTCATACTGAATAAAATCACACTGCAGTTAGAGTCTATGTACAAGGACTCAAGGCAGATGCTGAGTATCACTACTAACTCTCCTAATGACAAACAGGACATCTGACCCAAAGCGAGCCCCACTAGGGCAAAAAGACAGGACCAGGAGCAGCTGGCTGGGGCAGGTGGAGCTGAGGAAGCCTATCATCGACGCAGACATCTTCAAAAGGTGTCACCAATCGGGACTGTGTAAGGTGCTCACATGAAGGAACAGACATGCAAATCAGGTCTCGCCTCCTGTGAGCCCATGTTTCTAAAAAAAAAAAAAAAAAAATTAGACTCATGCTTTATGAGATCCTGTATTATGTCATCTTTACCAGAGACCTTCGGATCTAGTCATTTCAGTAGACCAGCACAGAATAATCCTAATTCCAGAAACCTAACAAATAGAGAAAAAAACACTACAACCTGATATAAAGTAATCTCCAAATACAGAGAAAAGCAGAGCAAAGTACAGAATAGCATGTATACGATACTAACACCCAAATAACTAACCACACTGATTGCCTCCAAGGAGAGGCACCAGGTACCGGCAGAAGGCAGGGAATTTTTTACTCTTCAATCTTTTGCATATTTTGAATCATTAACCGTGTGAATGTATCATATGCTTTAAAAATAAATGTAAAAGAAAAGGGAAAAAAACTCCATACAAGAAACTCTCAGAGAAATCACACCAGAATAGAAAAAAGACTAAGAAATGAAAGATTCTATTCAGCCCTAAAGCCAAAAGTTTGAGCTTATTGGTTGCTCTCAGATACTCTGTCTGAGCCATAAAAATGAGACTGTCATCTACTTTACCTGACTGACGCAGAGAGCTGGTCCAGGTAACTTCTAGATGACTTCAGCTCTTACGATTTCATACTACCCACCATTTATGAATCCATTGATTTATCTAATGTTGATCTATTACTTGATCAATAAAATCAGAGATGGAATAACTTTGAGGCAAAAAAAAAACCCAAACAAACCACCATATACACTCGTACAATTCTCTCATTTAAATTCCCCTGAATATGAACTACAGGAAAGGGGGAGAAACACATAAAGTCCCTAATACAATGCTTAGCACATTCAAGTACACAATAAATTTTAGCAAAACCCCAATTCAAAACACTGGCTAGATCTAAATTATAGAAGAATGAAACGGGGGCTCAGTATTGACATCAAGTTCTACACGAATCAGCTTTCAGGTCATGGGTAAAAATGTCTTCAATATTAAATATTTGTCATGCAAAGACAGGAAAGTACATATTTGCTCCATTCTTCAACTATCACACCCCTTGTCTGAGGAGGAAAAGGCACTGGCTAAAGAGACAAGATATGGGTAAGAGCATCAGCTGTGCCACTTCCTGGTCAGGAGGCTTAGAAAGGTATATTTTCACCATCTGAAGAATCAACTATCTTTCCGGGTTGCTGTAGTGAATAAAGACCTGTGTCAAAGCACTCTGTAAACTGTAAAATGTAATATAAATTTAAGAATTGCGTATTATGTGCAACTTTTGTCACCGTGCTTCAAATCCAGAGATGGCGATTACAGAAAAAGCAACAAAAATTATTAAGGAGAAATTTTAAAAATATTTATATAAAGGTTGATTTATTTTTTTCAACATTCACTGAGTTCCCTATTATCATATATCCCTGACACTAAAGGAGCTAAGGATACAAAGATTAAGAGACTGTTCCAGCCTTAAGGAATTCAAAAGACACTGGGGTATGAAATATAGGGCTGGGTAATAATAATAAAAAATGGTTATTATATATTGAACACCTACTATGTGTCAGGCCCTGAATTAAGGACATTACATACATTATCTCTTTTCATTCTTACACTAACCCTATAATTTGTTTTACAAGAGAAGAAGCTGAGGCTTAGAAAGATTAGGTAACTTAACCGAGATCACACAGCTATGAAGCAGTAAAGCTGGGACTCCAACTCGTCTGCCTGTCTGCAAGCCCATTCATTTTTTGCAACCTTGGAGTGGGAAAAGCTTTCCTAAGTGTGACACAAAAGAACAGAAACCACTAAAGAAAACAGTAACAGACCCTGTTAAATTTTTTAAAAAATTAACTTCTGATAGCCTGAATGAAAAAAACAAGGTGCAAGAGAAAGTGGTGAGTACGCTACTGTTTGTGTAAAAAAAAAAAGGGGGAAATGTAACATAGACTAACAACAATGTTACTTGTTCTGTGAATGGATACAGGGCAGATAGGGAACAGGGATGTAAGGAAAATAAATACATTTTTTTATAAATTTAGAGTCACATCTGCTTACAAAAAGCAAAATGCAATAATAGTTAAGAAAATTTTATTTAATTTCCACAGTTACTTGATTTTTTTTTCCCAGAATAATACCTATTATCATTTCTCAAAGAACAATCCATGGAAAACAGGTTGGGATACCCTGAATTAGATCGTTTCCTTGCTTAAAACAGGATACTAAACCAGTCAAATTTTTCAGGTTTCTTCGAACTCTAGGATACTGCTAAGCAAAACAAGTATTTACTATTTTCTTAAAACTACCACTGCAGAAAATAATTTTGGTAAGGCAAATATCCAGAAAGGGTAAATGATCCCTTCACCGAGCTCATGAAAATCAAATATAAAGGCTTCTTGAAACAGGTTTCCTGGGATAAAAAGCAGAACCTACAGGGTAGCTCGCACCTACTGAAAACTACTCCTAGAGAGAGAAACACAAAGTAAGCATAAAGGAAAATTGCACATATACACAGATACATGAGTCTATTAATCACAGCATTTTTATACAGCTGACAAAAATCATTAATCGTCCCTGATCTGATAAGGCACTTTTCTGAAAGGCTTCATAACATGCCATCATTAACCAACTGATTGCCAATATTGTAAAACAACCGGTTCAAAGCCAAAATGTTGCAGCAAAAAAAAAATCTATTTAGTATGACAAGCAGCTAAAGACCTATAACAGAAAGTAAGGGGACAAAATACGTGCCCATAATGCATAATGAGCAGCAGCTGGGGATGGAGAGGAGGTAGCCAGCAGAAATATTAACCTCTAAGCCCCAACACAGGCCTTTTAAATACGACCAGCGTCACTTCAAAGTCCAGGGTGGTATCAGAATTAGCCAAATCAGCTTAGTAAAAGGCATGAGTCAAATTATGAATACAACATACAAAACGTGCAGTAAAATCTGTATGTGAGGAGCAAACACAGACCCATGCAATGGACCACATCCGTGACAGCTGGATAGCACTGTTCTCCATCCTCTGAACCAGTCCGTCTCCGCCTCTCTCAGCGATGTACAGCCTAAGACCAGAGTTCTACTTTCAAAACAAGCACTACCAACTCCCTGTGAGCTTTGCCAAAGCTCCCCCTGTGAGAGGCGGCCATTGTGGGGACTTCCTGAAGTTCCACAAAGTGCTCAGACCCACTGTGCCAGCCTCGGACAGTGACCGTGTCCCTGGAAGCTTGTATGAGGTGCAAACCAATGAGCTCAGCTTTGTGGGCACTGGGAGCCACCACAAAACATCTTCTCATGCTGCCAGTTCTCGCTTTGAAATCCCACACTCCTACTCCCCGACCCCTAGAAACCAAGAAATAACAGGTGAAAGCTGTCAAAGCCACATACATGTTCAGACTGATTAGGGGACAAGCCAGTCTGATTAGAGGATTCTTTTGCACAGGGCTGGAGTGTGGAGAGGTGGGGGGCACTGAGTAAGAAAGTGAGGGAAGGAGCTAAACAATTACTGCTTTTACCCCAAATTATTGCCCACTCTCCTCAGAATTTCTGTGGAGCACTGAACTGCAGAAGAGAAAAATAATAATAATAACAATAATAATAATAACAAAAGGACAACTTAAGGCTGTAAACGTGACTGCATAAAAATCCCCAAGACAGGATGACCTATGAAACTAAGCTCCATGCAATGAGGGCTAACTATGCAGCTGCTTTTCTACTTGCCTAACAGTCCAAGAAAAATAGAGCAGGCTCATATAGAAGCCCACCAACTTCCAGGAAAATGGGAGTCCTCTTGACTCAGGACAAGCCACACACCCCAGAAATAAATCCCTAAATGAAATCCCTATAGGTCTGCTTTGGAAATCATTGTGGCTCACAGCAAACAACACCCACTCCTCCAAACAGCTGCCAATTTGCAGAGGAAAAAGCTGCTCAAAATAAAGCAACTGGAAGAATTTCCCATGAGCCTATGTTCCAAGTGTTCCAACTCAAGCAGTAGCTGGAGCCCACATTCAAATCCCACAGCACCCCCAGACTAGTGTGACCACTGTCGCTTCTGCCCCCACCTAAAACCCAGAGCTGAGAGTCCCACAGCTACCCCAGCCCATCGCTCCCAATAAATCATGCTTTGCTTGTCATACTCCCAATTAGGATCTGACAAAATCGAGTGGCCAAGAAGAAACATAAACAGTATGCTCCTCAAAAGCCACATGCCTGGAACAAAACATCCAATCCTCAGTGCAAAATCTCTTTCCTTCAGCAAAGGAGAAACCAAGGAACCGGCCTCTACGTGGGAAAAATCCCACATACCAGGATACTGTCTGGGGACTCAGGTCCCTAAAAAAACCCAAGTATTATGGTTGAACACACCCATGGGGAAGTCTAAACTTCAAAGGCTCAGTTTCCACCCTTGGAAAAATAGGATTTAAGCAGTTACCGAACCATTATCATTTGGCAATTCAAAATTGTCATCTACTTCCTAAGTGGTATTTATCATGTGTCCTGCGCCTTGAATCCTCAGCTAAAATTTCTAGATGCCACGTACGTGCAGGACGCATCAGAAGGAAATCAAATTACTGGTTGCTCTCTCTTTCATTCCCTTCTCAGAATCTGCTTAATTCATTCAGAATCCAAAAAGCCAGAGGCACTACAACGTATACCCCTTCACCTCCACCTTTGAAAGGGGCCCCCACTTGAGCAGCAAGGGCAGTCTCCAGGTTGGAGAACAGGTGAGGATTATACAAGAGTACAAATCAGAAGCTGAAAGGGAAGGAGGTGGGGAGAACAAGAGCCAGTGAGAGACGATTCCTGCAAAATTCTTTTATGAATCTATCTCCAAAGCTGAGATTTAAAGAAACTGTATCAAGCTTCCTTATTTTCAGCATATCCAATGAGTACTCTGAAAAACAGTGTGTATTTTGTGAGGTGTCTCAATATGGAATTTTTCCTGCATCCATAAAAACAAGCTATAACAGCTTATGAAATTCATTGGTTGAGAAGGAAAAGTTTAAGGTCCATAGTTGATCAAATGGGCTCAGGCCCAAATGGTGGTAATACATCCAACTGCAACACTCCACAATCTCCCAGCAGCACTGTAGAAAGCACATCAACAGACTGACTGCTTCAATGAGCTGGAACAGGTTGGCTCTAACTGCCCCTTACTTGTGTGGTTCCTCTATTTTCCTTAACCACACCGTCACAAAGGCACTTTTTACACATACAACACATGCATTCAATTAATATCTGAGCACAGGAAACGAAACATCAGGTTGCCATGCCCACCCAGCACATTCAGCAGTTAAATTCCACCCCAGCTTCTGTTTTCAAAGACTCCCTCCCTCACCTTTAACCCAGTATCAATGAAAAAAAAGGTACCATTCACAAATCCCTTAACACCCAGTCTTCACTTGAGCTGGAAAGCAGACCAAGGGCCAGACCCCCCAGGGAAAATCTGGAGAAACAATTAAAGCCATCTGCAGGCCCCAACTGAGGAGCGGGAAGACAGTTTCAATTCAACGGTGATGGTCCCAAGAACAGTGCTAAATCCTAGGGACCCATGACCTCACAGTCTGCGTCAGGGTGGAAGGGCAGACATTTAAACAAATGTTAATCGAAAAAGTCCTTAGACAGAACTATGGACATTATGTTTTGGAAACCAGCAGGAATGTGGGAGGGATGGGCGCAGACTCAAAAGGCTTCCAGGAGAAATCAATATCCCAACTGATTCTTGAACATTGAGCTTACAAATGAGAGAGAGACAGGAGGCAGGAATTTCAGGTTGAAGGAACAGAAAGAAGTGGAACGAATTAGCAGGGGTGGCAGTGTGCTCAAGAAACCACAAGCCCCAGAACGGGGCACTTGGAGGTGAAGAGTGGAAAGAGATGAGGCTAGAAAGGCAGGAGAAGTCAGGCCAGGAGGACCTGGTAGGCCCAACGAGACAATGGCCTTGATCCTGAAGGCAAAGACAAGCTACCAAATGATTTTACGCTCTTTTTGATGGATGACTGTTAGTAGTCTGGAGGGTGGGTTTAAAAAGACTGGAAAGAGACCACAAGAGATAAAGGCATCCCAGCTCAATTTTCACACACCACAATGAGAACAAAAAGTGCCATCTACTATTTGATGCAACATATTTAACAAACCACACAAAATTTGAAACAAATGACATGTTCACTGCTCTTGCGTCCATGTACCATCAAAACAGCCAGGGCATCTACCTGTCAGCCCCACTCCCAGTAAAGATTCCAGAGGTTCCATGAAACGTCCACACACCTGATTCAGGCCCTGGGATACTTCAGTCCTCCTTTCAGCCCTTAGCAAGGAAGTAAATGTTTCGTCTTCCTCTAACCAGACAGACCACAACGGCCAGACCCATTTCTCTCTTCCACTTGGAGGAGCAGCAAATTAGGTTTCCCCGTTTAACACACCTCTCTAGTAGTTCCCAACTCGGGCACTTCCTCAGTGGGAAGTGCGTTACCCACGCCATGCTGACCAAGCCCTGAGCAGGAACTCACTGAGCGCTGCTACAGAGCAGGTTATAAGGGAGGCAAGAAATAAATACTTCCTGCTGGGTTCCATGACAGGCACTTTTAATAATCGTGCTTACTCATTATAGCAGCTCATTAGTGTATGTATTCATTCTCGAAGTTCACAGATATGTCAACAGGAGTTCAGATGCTAAATATCTTGCCAAAGGTCATTCAGTTGGCAAGTGGAGGAGCCAGTATTCAAACCCAAACATGAGAAATTTGAAACAGTGTTTCTTTCACTGTAACAAACTTCAAGTATATATGGGTAACAAATATAATTATATAGTATGTTGCTAATGATAACAATAACTCCCCCTTTAAAAATTGAGAGGGGACCCACATCATACTGTCTCGGATTAAGGGACCACTCTCAGAGAAGTCACAATTGAATGATCAGAACTGCCATCTCCAAATGCTACCTAAAAAGGTCATTCCTGAGCATCAGTGACCAAAAAATGTTCAGACTTCAAATAATCAGAGCAACTTGGCTCTACTCCAAAAACATACATCAAATCCTCCATACACTTCCCCCTCAGAGTCCCTAAGACGACGTTTTGAAAAAATTTGTGGCTGGCTTCTCTGTCTCTCTTTCTCTCTTTCTCTCTCTCTCTCTCTCTCTCTCTCTCTCTCTCTCTCTCGTAATTGCCCAAACTACTTTCCCCACCCAAATTACAGAAATATGTCCAGGATTCAATTGGCAGTTCGGATCCGATTTGCCCCAATCCTGGCTCAAGCAGCTTTGCATTACCCTCCTAACTAGATCAGCGCCAGCCAATGGGTTTATTCAAGCTGATCTATGATGGATTAGATAATGAAACCTTAGCCATGTAAGCTGCCTGCGTGTATTGGGGCTGTAGGGGAGAAGAATAAGAAACTCAATACTCCTAGGGGCCACCTAAAACACCAAATGCACTTGTCACCCCTCGCTGCATCTGTTTGCTCATGCTCCAATTACTGCCATTTCCTTCCCATCATTGCTGCTGCTCTTCCCTATCCTGGGAGGAAGTGCACACCTGCCCCAGAATAAAGACATTTACTATCTGTTACAAATGCATAGCAACAAAAATTCGAACAACTCTGCTCACTGAAATGACCATCTTTATTGTTTCTACAAGTAAAGCCTGACGTCAAACTGATGGCCTGAAAGATGTCAAGCCAGTAATTCACCAGCAACATTCTTGCCTACACTACGTAGTATAGTGAGTTCTTTCTCCAGTCCTGCGGTGCTGAAGCCTGTCTGCACTAGTCTGCTTTCTATCAAATAAAAGTTAAATCTCTAGTTAGCTTCTGTTGTGTTCGCATGTCAGTGTGATAGAGGGAAAATGACAAGGTGGCTAGAAAATGGGAGAGGGAGTTGGGAAACGAATTCAACTCAGGCTAATTTCTTGAATCACCCTGAAGAATAATTCTACTTTGAATTCAGATCTGAATTTCTCCTTCTCAAAGATATTCCCAGTTTTACAGTCACAGTCTTCCTTGTGAGGCTTGAAAAAAATTGGTCCTTTTTATGTGACTGTGTCTGTTTCTGCATCCGGTAGTATTATGGGCTGGATGTCTGTGTCTCCCCAGGATTAATGTATTGAAGCCCCAACCCTTATGTGATGGCATTTGGTGGTGGGGCCTTTGGAGGTAATTAGGGTTAGATTAGGTCATAAGGATAGGCCCCTCGTGATGGGGTTAGTGCCCTTTTAAGATCTCTCTCTCTCTCTCTCTCCCCCCTCCCTCCCTCCCTCTTCCTCCTCCTCCTCCTCCTCCTGCTCTTCGTCTTCCTCCTCCCTTTCCAGGAATATACACCAAGGAAAGGCCATGAGAGCAAGAGGACAGCTGTCCACAAGCCAGGAAAACAGCCCTCACCAGACAATGAATCTGCCAGCACTTTCATCCTGGACTTCCAGCCTCCAGAACTGTGAGAAATAAATTCCTGCTGTTTAAGCCACCTAGTCTCTGGTACGTCGTTATGGCAGCCCGAGCAGACTAAGACAGGTAGAAGTGAAAAATTCAACAATTTTAGTGAAATACTGTTTATGATTATTACTTGGAAGGAAAGCACTTTACTTTTATAACTCTACTCAAATGGTAGCACCATGTTCAGTTTCAGCACCAAATACCAAACGAGAGTCCAAAGAGACACCCACCTAGGAGGAAAGACTCCCAGGACAAGGGAAGATAAACTATTTCAGGAAACACAGCACCCACATCGCAATTAAAGGCTACTTGGAGCTCCTTCCCTGAGACCAGGTAGAAAGTCTTTCTTCTACTAAAATCAACAACTAATATGAATAACTGCTGAACCCACTTCGCTAAACTGGAGTTAGGAGTCTATGGTTCGAAGCAGTTAGTCCTAACTCCAGTGATCACATAGAGCATTTCACTGCCATCCAGAATTTTGCTGAAAGCTGTAAGTAATAATTAAGGTGCATCTTGCCTTACACAGCAGCCAAGTTCCTGGAAAGTTACACAAAAACTGAACTTTTGTTAAATTGTTTTTATTCACTAGAAAAGTTGACCAGAAGAATTCATTCCCCAGTATGTTTTAGAAAGTCCAATTTCCATACATATCAGACTTGCTTAAAGTGAAATGAACCTCTAATATGTATACATGTGACTCATTTAACCTTCCACTAGGTTAGAGTACAACATTGCCAAGTACCCTCTTTAACAACTGCATTTCTCAAACCCTATTCCAGTTTTCAAGTTGAATTTATCTGTTCCCTCCTACTCCATGGTTCAGGGTTATCTATTTCTATACTATTTCCAGGCTTGTACTGACTCCTCCATCCATAAAGTTTCTGGATCCTGTCCTTAAAAGGACCTACAGGCTCTCTCCCTTAGGGTTCCTTGTGAGCCTAAGGATTTTAACGTAAGTACCACAGACTCTCTTGGGTTCCCCTAAGATCCACTTTTGGAAGTAGTGATTTACCCCAAAAGCTCAGTGGCTGTGTCTCAACAGGGTTTAGCTTTGGAGTCCGCAACTTAGAGGTGAGGCTCCATTTCATAAGCAGCCTTGGGAAATCAATCCCAGTAAATTACTTTCTTCTGTAAAAAAGGGATTAATCCTTTGACACTCAAAAGATTGAGGATGTGCATGAAGGTACTCTCCCCCTTAAATTTCATGATTTTTCTCTATCCCTTAATTATTTGTAAAAAAAAGTAAATTTTAACTTCAACTTAACCAGCACTGAGCACTTACAATGCACCCAAAACTGTTTGGTATTATTAATACAAAGAAGTACAGTTCCTGTCTCCCAGAAGCTTAGTCTCACTAGGGAAACAAGAATAACAAAACAATTAAGGGACAATACACACGATGCATGAACAAGCATTGATATAAAGGAGGCAAGAGGGTCTGACTGGTGTGAATTAACTGGTGTTACTCCCAATTATAACTCGAATTTTAAGCTCCCCAGAAAGCCTTCCTTGACCATTTCAGTAGGAATGACCATCTCCATCTTCTGGACTGAGTGGCACAAATCCTCTAAACCATGCAGTGCGTTTTGGCATGCATCTACCCTGTGGTATCTCTACTCCTATGTCTCTAAACTTACAAAAAAAATCATACACACACACACACACACACACTTTTTACAACTTTTCACCCATTTTGTCTTCCTACCTAGATTGTAAGCACCAAATACTTTAAGGTCAGGGAACTTGACATATTTTTAGAAGGCAGGGGACTAAATCAATGATGATATGAATACCTGTGTGACATGGTATGTTGGAACTACAGCAATGAGAATGCATAAAGTGAAAAATAAAAATCCACAAATACACAGAGTGCAAAAAACATTCTCTGCGGGATAGTTCTAAGTCGCCCATCTGTACCCAAAGGACCTAATCCCCTCCTTCCTCTGCACACCCCAGAGTCCCTATACACTGCTCCACTTCCAAATAGTACTGTCCTCAGCCAATTTGAAGGCAACCAGCAAATAATGGGCCCCAGGAGGAAAGGTGGGGGAAAGGGAAGAGTCTCGCTGTTAACTATGATTGACAGAAACAATAAATGAATACAGACACAGATATATACACACACCAAGCAAAAACGTTCACCAGCACTCATCCAGTCTTCCCTCCTTACCATCCAGTACTAACCCACCTCACCTGAAGTCTCCCCATATTCCTTTATATATATTTTTCCCATGGCCCTGAGCTTTCACTTCTCACAATCCCTCTGCCTGACAGAGTTCTAAAGGAGAACAAAAGCAGGCAAACAAAACAAAAGAATTCAAAAATAAACACCAAGAGGATCACTGTACCCAAGTCAACAGAAGTAAGAGTGGCCTCTGCAAACGAGACCAAGAAGCACACAGTAAACACGCCAGGCTTAAATACAGCTCGGTCTCTAACACAGGAAGTCAGGCAGAGCCTTGAAAAGCAGGAGCAGAGCACAGGAAGTCTTTTAGCACTGCAGAGATTTCCAAGAGTGGTGTAACGGAGAGAGCACAGGAATAGGAATTAGAAGACGAGGCTTCCAGTTCTAGTCTTACTACCCAGCTAACTGGGTGGCCTTAGGCAAGGCACCAGTCTTCTCTTAACTTTTGAGTCCTCATCTATAAAATGAGATGGTTAAAATATTTGGGGACTTGAATCCAATCCAAAAAACGAAAAAGAAAAAAGGAAACTATTGACTTCCCCCCCTAAAAAGTGCAGGTAAACTATTTTGCATAAGTCTTCCAAGTCTATCCAGGTTTAGAACCCCTGGCAAAGATGAGGTCGCTGGTCCCTTCTAACATTCTATGATTCTAAGAGAATTAGGCAGATGTCTAAACAACTGCTGGTAGATGAGCCCCACCACCACCACCACCACCACCACCACCACTTCGTAGCATTTTCTGAACAGAGACCAAATCCTAAAACTAAAGCTTATCAAGGTTTCACATTCTTCCTCAAATTACAAAGTCAACTGACATCAGTACTACATCTCCCATTCCTTCCCCAAATCAATCAGCTCATCCCTGAACCCACAACTCAGAATCCAGTCTTCTAACAGCCCTATGCGTGCTCTTTCATACCCCAAAACATTAAAGAGCTAGTCGGTGCCCCAGCTGTGGAAGATGCAACTGGCAAAGTCCAGGAGGGCCATGCCCTGCGTCTCTCTTCAGACTCATTAGCATGTTTCACAAAGTTAATGCGACGGAGCACCACGGTGTCCCCACAAGACTACCAAACGCCGTGCACTTCTCACATTCCTTGTGCAACTGATTTAACCCACAATCGAAGCCACATCCCCTCTGGGCTCTCGAGGAGTTTTCTGGCTTTTGATTCCTCTCTTTTATTATGTGCCACTCCCCTTCCCCATCGCAGTGTGTGTCCCCGGCTGCCAAAAGGTCCTCCTTCTCGGGAGGTTTCCCACCACTGTCCCCTCGTCCTCGACTCAGTCCCGCGGCTCTCTGGGCTGCAGACCCAGGATCTGCCGGCTTTCACGCCACCCCAAGGAACTAAGGAAGGGTTGGAAGAAACGGAATCCATCTCAACCATGTTCGATTTCCCCCCGAAACCCATCCACGCGTCGTGTCCCCTGGTGCCCTCAATAATCAGGACCCTCGTGGGCACGCCAGGGTCCCCAGGCACACTTCGCCTCCAAGCCGGGGCTCGCCCCACCTTCCAACCAGGCCACGACCGGCCCCCTCCCACTTCCAAGCCAGGACCCCGAGGCCCGCCCCCTTCCAAGCCCCGGGAGCCCCGGGCCGCCCCCCGGACCCGCGCCGCCCCCCCGCCGTAACCGGGCGCCCGTCCCGCGCGGTCACCTGCATCCCGCCGCCGCCGCCGCCGCCGTCGGCCGCCGCCTCCTCGGTGCGCGGCCGCTTGCTCAGGCCGGGCTCGGCTCCGTCTCCTCCCCCACCGGGCACCGGCAGCTCCAGCTCCGACTCCCGCTTCATCCCCCGGGCAGCGGCGCCGGGCCCGAGCTGCGATGGCTGTTGCGGCTGGGTGCCTTCCGCCATCCGCCCGCGCCCCCCTCGCCTCCGGGAGCCGGGCGACCCGCGACAGGCCACCTCCCCCTGGGCCTCGGCCCCGACAGTCGCGACAGGCGGGCGCGCGCCTGCCCCCGCCCCCGCGTGCGTGCGTGCGTGCGCGCGCGCGAGTGCGCGGGCCCGGCGCTCCTCTGCGACTGGCGATCGGCGTCCTCGCTCGCGGGGTCCTCGGCTGTGGGCGACTGGCCGGTCGCGACGGGCACTGGCTCGCGCCCCCACGCGCGCACGCGACCCACGGCCTGGCCCGCCGCGCGCCCCGCCTCTCACACTCACGGAGCTCGCCCGCCGGCCCGCGCCCGCTCCCTCACACTGTCCCTCACAACACGCCGGGCCGAGGGAGGAAGGGGGCGGTCCGGGCTCCCGAGCCTTGGGGAGGGGTGTTTATTTGGGGGGAGGAGGGGCTGGAGGCCGGAACGAGCTGACTGGCCGGAATCCTCCGACCCGCCACTGTGGCAGCACCGGGAAGGCGGGGAGAGAGAAAGAAGGAGGGAGGGACCGGGATCTGGGACTCCAGCCCGCCTGGGAGGCTGTGGCGGGGGTGGGGCGGGGAGGGCGTGGCGGGGGCGGGGCCGGGCCTGCGGGGGGCGTGGCCAGCTCCCCTCGGCAATCTCCGCCGCCTCCTCTCCTGGCGCCCGAGGGAGGCCGGGGAGAGATCAGGACAGTTCGGGAGTCTCCGCCAGCGGCGAGGGATTGTCCTGGAGGCACCGTGCGGCCGGTTTTCCAGCTAGCGCGGAGGGGGCGGAGTCTGTTTCCTTTAGGGGCGTGGCCATAGCCTAGGACAGGCGGAGCTTGAGAGGCCCGAGGGCCGGGTGGGTTCCCGACTAGGGAAGGGGCACTCTGTGGGAGGGGGCGTTTTGCCTGCTCCCTCTCCCGCGGTAGAATGGGGATCTCGATTTGGAAGGTCCAGGAATGAAATCACCACTACATGGCTCTCCCCAATTCTAAAAGCTTTGACTCTAATAATAATAATTATCACATTCCTGATCATCTTAATAATAACACCTGATGTTTGTAAGAGCTTGCACAATGCAGTTTGCACAATGCGTTCACAGACCCGTTTTGAAGCGATGGGATGAGCAGAGTAGATACCAGGAACTCCTTTACAAGTCCTGGAGCTAAAAAGTGGCAGATCCAGCTCTCAGAACATCAGATCATCTTTTCTCTACACCTTGCTGCCTGTGTAACACTTTGTTAATTTCAACTTTCTGCAATTAGAGATGCTGTGCAACAGCTTCTTTCTCCTACCAGTCTGTAAGGACCAAAAGGGCATCTGTTTTCTCTGGGTTCCATATTGTGCCCTGTACGTTACAGGGATAGTTATGTTGCATGAATGACTTGGATTCTACAAACTAGCTTCAGCTCTTTGGACCCCTGACCAGCATTTGTAAAACGGGGAGATGGTTTAGATCAGCGGTTGGCAACCAGAGGCAATTCTGTCCTTTCCCCCTCCTCCAGGGCGTTTGTCAACTGTCTGGAGACATTTTGGGTCATTACAACTGAGGGGTGCCACTGTCATCTAGTGGATAGAGACCAGGGATGTTGTTCACCATGCTTTGATGAACAGGACAGTCCTCACAACAGTTATCCACCCCAACATGTCAACAGTGCTGAGACTGAGAAACCCTGAGTTACATGATTTCTAAGGTCATTTCCAGCTGGGTCTATGAGTTGTCCTCTGACTTGGGTTTAACCCGCTGAAACAGTACAATGGTAAAGCTCCTTGCTTTGGAATCAGACCAACCAAGGTTTGAGTCCAGGCTTTCCCATCTACCACCCATGTGATGTTGGACCAGTGATCATTTAAGAAGTTCTATACAGAAGGGGAATAGGGCCTGCAGACTGGTTGGAAGGGAAGACTGAAGGACTTGTCTTGAAGCTGAGTTTTCATAGCTCATTGTTTTTACCTAGTCTGTGTCCTAGATCAATAAAAATAGCCAAATTTTGGCTCTGCCACTTAACCAGTCATGATGCCTTGTGAAAGCTGCTTAGCCTGTCTATGCCTTAGTTTCTTCATCTGAAAATCAGGATAATAATACTACCTTCCTGAAAAGGTTCTTGTGAGGATTCAATGAATTATCACACATTAAGAACTTCGAACAGATTGGCCTATGATAAACACTTAATAAATGTTAGCTATTATTATTGTTATTACCATTATCATTTTATTCACATCTTAAATGTGAGTGAGAAAAATATTCTTATCAAGATCAAACAATATCATTATCACTACTACTGGGTTTTTTTTCAATTACATAAAGGGGGGGGCCTGCTAGAGATTAAGATGGGCTGACAAATTCCCCCAAGTCACCCCTTAGTGCAACAACTATATTAGGCAAGTCATTTATTTTCACTAAACCTTACATTCCTTGTTTGTAAGATGACAATACTAGTTACAGTGTTGTTCTAAGGATTAAATGAGAAAAATAAAGCACTTAGTACAGTGTCGAACTGCTTACTAAGTGGTCAATATGTATCACCTAATTTGTTTAGTGATGCTAAGCTACTAGTCAGGGGCTCATGGGGCTGGAAAGAGAAGCCCAGGCATCTTCTACTACTGCCACTTGGGCCATCAAGTTGGAAGTCCAAGTGCCTGTAAAGTTGTACTTGAGCTGAATTAGTCCCAACCTAAGGCAGGGGTCTCCAGTTGGCAGTGCCCCCTGGGCAGATAGGGCTTAATCCTGTGCAACCAAGCATGCGCATTATGGCTCTGAAGAAAAATCAGGATGTTTCTTGGTGGCCTATGGAACAACAATGGCTTCTTTTGTCTAACCTAGGGACATCAGTGGTTGGTTTTCTGAAATTTTTACTTATTAAGATGGTATCTTGAAAATTCTTCTCCCCTCCCTACCTGCCTTGCCAAAATACTAGAATTTAAATGACTCTAGGTCCTTCCTGGGCTGCTCCACGACCCAGCAAGAAGTGAGATTTGGCATCAGGGCTGCTTGTGACTCAAATTATCGTTAGTCAAGTAGCACACATTTCCCTGAGAAATAGAGCAATGTGGTATAGGAATGTTTGAATGACCAGGCAGAACAAAGAGAAATTGAACCCTGTCCTGTAAACAAGCATTAAGCTTTTAGAGAGAGCGCGCACGAATAGAAGCCTATAAATAGTAAAAGAGGCCAAATGAGCCTACAGTGACACAAAGACCAGGATCATTTCTTTCATGTACATCTGCAGCCACCTCTTTGGGAGCAGGTGGTTATAAAATATTACAGACGAAGAAAACAATTAAAGAATATTTTCCTAGAAAGAATTTTTAGCTGCAGAAACTACTGAAGTCCTAATGTTTATTTATTTATCTACTTGACAAACTATGGGCAAGAGTCTGGGATATCAAAAAGAATAAAATTGATTCCTGGTACTGAGGAGCTCAGTCTGGGAAAGAAAGGATGAACAAATAAAAAGACAAATACACACCTGAAACTAATATAAAATATTGAATGTCAACCATAATCGAAAAATTAAATACACAGAAAGTGCCAAAAAAATGTATACACATTTTAAGAAAGGAAAACTGCATTAAAATTGTTCTACTCAATATATACCGACAACAAAAGATGAGTACAAATTACATTTGACGTCTGCAACTACAAGTGTGCTCAAAGTGGTTCCCATCGGCGTCCAGACACTTCTGCATTACGGCAAACTACTGCCTGAGCAATGTTGACCACAGTGTCCACTTGTATACATTTTTTTTGGCACCCCAAGGTTGTGTGTGTGCGTGTTTTAAGAATTACAATGCATCACGAGAAGGAGGCAGCTCTCATAGCAGTCACGAACATGGACTCTGGTATCACACATGGGTTTGAGTATGACTTGGCCATGTATTTGACCTTGTACAAGATCCTTACCACCTCTTAGACCCAGTTTCTTCATTTGTGTGACAAGCACTGGTAGTTCCCAACCCTTATATTCTCTTATTCCTAACCAGCAGAACCCCCATTTTATTCAGGGAAGAAACTTTCCAGCTTTAAAAAAAGAAAAAATATATATAAAAATGTCAGGCTCCCTGGCAGCTGAAGGTGGTTACATAGCACAGTCTGGCCAGCAAGGTGTAGGTAGGCAATAGCATCCTTTCCCAATTAATAAGACAAAACCACAAGAAGAAAAGGATCTTTGCCCTTCATCCTTTGCCCTTTGCCCTTTGCCCTTCCCCCTGCCTGGAACACAGATTGGAAAAACAGCAGACACCTTGTCTTCAAAGTAGCAAAAGCTATAGGCTAAGAATTGTATTACGGAGCCACCATACCAGCCTTAGCCCCTCTACCTCTAATTTATTGTTATTTGAGCAAAATACATTCCCATTTGGGTGAGCTACTATGGACAGGTTTCTACATGCAGCCAAACTTAACTCCTGATATAATCTGTAAACCAAGGATAATAATAGTATGTCCCCTGGGGTTCTCTTGAGCATTAAATAATGTATGCAAAGCACTTAGCATGACACCTGGCTCCCAGACACACTCAATAATGGTAACTCACACCTTGTTACTGCTATTACTCTTATTAATACAATTTTTTTATATGTGCTGAAAGCTGTAGGAGCATTTAGGAAGATGTCGCCACCGTGCTCGGGGAAGACAGGACATACTTCACTGAGAATCTTATATTTGAGCTGGGTCTTTAAAAATGAAGAAGAGTTTCCTGGGATACAGTTTCCAATTAAAAAGTGAGCAAATTCTTATGCGCCTGCAAGGGCTTAGGAGGAGTTCAGCACTGTTTGCCAGGAGAAAACTCCAGTAGAATACAGCACTGGCCTTGGGGAAGACTAGGGCCAGAGTCAGGACCAGCTGTGATCAGCAAACTGAGACTGAAAGAGGTGGGTGGGTACCAGAGCACCTAGCCACAGGGCTAGTGGGGGCCCGTAGGAGGTAATCAATGTTATGAAAGATCTATTCCAACACCATTTATCGTTAACCCAGTATTCTGGTGCCCAACAGTCATCAGACAAACTACTGGTGTAAATCTCTATTTATAAGCTTTTTGAGAACGCGAGCTCTTTCTTGATATTTGAGCCCTTACTTGATATTTGTGTCCCTAGCACCGAGCCCAGCTCTTAACACAACATATGTGACTATTCCAATAATCCTAAAAATATTCAGAAACATAGCCCTTGACCCCCATTGCCCCCGGAAGAACAGATAAAGAACAGAGCAGATGACCTTAGAATGCTATCTTAACCATGTACCCTTCTAAATAAAGACAGAGCACTCTGGGGCTGGGTCCTTCCCCCAAATTTATCATCTCTCTAATCAGAGAGAGAAGAGTAGATATAAATAGAAGACAGCGTTTTCTACTCCAAAGTTTTCTTTTCCCAAAAAAAGAAAGGCAGCCAATACCCTGGATAATTCATTGGCCAGAGGAAGTGGAAGTGCCATGTGGCCGGCTTATCCGGGAGCAGATACAGAGCATAATGAGAAACTGAGTTCGCAAAAGGGGAAGGTGTGAGGTCTAAGCCTCATGAGGACTACAAAACCAGCCTTTTCGACACAAACCCCACGATTGACTTTGACCTCCCTTCCCTACCTCCCTCTGCTCATGGGTTTTTCCTATAGGCCAGAACCTTGCCAAGCCTTTTGCCCTTCACATAATGTGTTTGTCTGGTTTCTATTTCTGTAGTTTGATGAAGGATGATAGCAGGGTATTGAGTTGTTGTTTTTCATTTAGTGCAGTCGACGCCCTCACCCTGCCCACTCCCCCCACCCTGCTCTCAAGTCGGGTTTTCATTGTCTGTTTGGTGCCTCCTCCTAGGTTTTTATTGCTTCCTTACAGAATGGGGAGGGGGGGCATTTAATTTTATTTTCCAGGCTCTGGTATACATAAGCTTATGTATCCATCTTTTCCACAAAGAATTATGGTGTTTTGAAATGGGAAATGACCTCAGAAGTGAAAGGCGGGGAAGGTTCCCATATTCACTGAGCCCCTAATACGTGCCAGGCTCTGAACTAGGTGCGTTCATTTTGCATTTAATCCTCACAGCACATGCACAAAGCAGGTAGTATTACATCTCATTTTACAGATGAGAAAACTGAGCACCAGAGAGGTGAAACGACAGGCTCAAGGTCACACAGAATGATGCCTGACAAAGGAACCCATCCCCCTTCTCCAGGCCCCTTCCATGCCTCTCCGTGCTTTGTGGACTTTTTAGGGTGTTTTAATTTGGGTGGCTACAAATCTGCTAAGGAAATTTTATTTCTTGCCCTCTGAAATAGAATTGAACTATCTTGATCCTGCATTCCCTCTGGGGCATAACCTTCTAGACCTTTGTTGTATCAGATTATTGGGCCTTCATTTTCCCCGCCGGTATCTGCTCAGGTGTCTTCCTCCAGGTCCCTGTCTAGCTGTCATATTGATCCCAACTGGCCTCCACTGAGCTGTCCTGTCTCCTCAGTGGTTGATCCGCCCAGAGCGCAGCTTGCCTGGGACCTCTCCAGGAAAGGCTCTGTCTTAGTGGCTTCACACCTCTGTCAGGGGCATGGAAAAACCCTGGCTGTTCCCACACTGCTCTGGCTGTCTCGGTGCCCTGTTGTGTAGAAACACTGAGGAGGTGACCCAACTCCTCATACCCTTATTGGAGGAAAACACTGCAAATGTGCCCCTCCAGGACCTCGGATGGAGGCAGAGGCAAGGATCTCTCCCTCCAGATGCCACACCTACCTGGAGCTTGGTTTCTCCCTCCCTCTCTCCTCCCCATACTCCATCTAGGAGGAGGCGGGAGGCAGGTGTCCCCCAGACCCCCCCACCAGGCTCTATCTAGCTCTTGTTCTCAGCGGCTGCCTCTCTCTCTCCTCATTTTCTCATTTGCCTCTTCTAGGTGGGGGACACAAGACTCATCCTGACTGATTCTGATTCTGGCAAAAATCGCTAAATTTTGTAGGGCATGAATTTCACCACCAGAGAGTCATGCAGGGTTTAGACTTTGGGAGTTAAAAAGACCTGGCTTAGGAAACACAGAGACTTTCCTTTCAAGCCATTTGTTTCAAAGTCTCTCTGGGAATTCAAAAGCTCAGTCCCACTCTTCTTTCTCTGCATTTCCGCTATAACAGCTTTAATCCTGAAAGGAAGGGAGGGTGCGAACGGTTGGAAGATACCTGGGAGAGGGAAAACAGAGAACTTAAGTTAATATTTCTGTGGCAAAGACAATCTCTGCACCATTTCCTCCTCCTGCAAACACAGCGAGACAGTTCTCAGCCTCCTTTGTTGTTGGGATGGGAACATGTGACAACATGCTGGCCAAAGGACTATGGGTAAAAGCAATAGAGGCCACTTACAGGCCTGGCCCCTGCAAACATCCCTGCCAGTCCTCTAGCCCTCTTGTTCTCCTCCACGGCAGTGGTGGGAAACATGAGCTAAAGACAGTAATATCACAAGAGGAAAGGAACCTGGAGCCTGAGTCATCAGTTGGAGGAGAGCTACAATACGCAGCTGCCCCACCGGCAACAGACTGTGATGTGAGCAGGAAATGAAACTTCGTTGTGTGAAGCCACTGAGGTTTATGTTCGCATGTGGGATTCACAGCAGTTTATATTACTCACTCTGATTAATAAAATGCCTAAATATTGTTCTACCTCATAATTAATGCACAAAATATCAGAGACTGGGAATCAGAAGCTTCACCATTTTGATCAAAATCTATGAAATCGAAGGTGCATAAAAGGACATCAATTCTAAGAAACAAACTTAGTATCATCTTTGGATAATATTCAAAGCTTGATGCTGAAGGAGAATGATGGGAAAGAAAACGAAAAATGGTATGTCAAGTCCCTTCTTTCAACCAACCTGGCATAATACCTACAATGTTGAAATGCTTAATAAGTAATGACTAATGAATGAAAAAAATCCATTAACCTATCAACTCTGGTTAAACCCAGGATATTTACTATTTTAAGTTTTATGGGGAAGAGCAAAGAGGTAGAGATAAAGAAAAGAGAAGAAAGGGGGGCTGGGAACATAGGGAATAGTGAGAAGGCAAGGAGGAAATAATTTTCCAGAAGGCATGTACCTTTAGCCATGCCCACTTTTGTGACTTAAAACAGTGCTTATCAGTCAGCACCCTCTGTGATTTCACCCTCTACATGCTCACAAATATACAAAAGTAAAGTCACAATTCCTATTTATTATTGATATTAACAAACAAAATGAAGCTGAGCACGGAAAATGCCACAGTGAGAGGCAGGCAGAACTCAATAGGCTGGAAAAAGCCATTCTGTCCCTAAGACTTGGAATCATGCGGAAAGACTTTGGGGGTTCGAATGGGGCTCAAGACATAGTGCCTGCCTTCTCTGTCAAGTCAGGAATCAATTTAGGGATAGACATAGAGAGGAAATCAAAATGATTTATTACTAATAAACAGTAGGTTTGAGTGTGCAGCCAGATGGATCTGCTGTGAGCCTCCCCCCTTGCATTAGATAAACGCAACCACCATGCCACTGGCATAGCTGAAAAACTGCAGGCTGCCCTCCAGCAGGGCAGGCCCCTTACTGCACGGCAGGAAGCTCACCAGAAATCGCCCTCACAGAGACCAACAGATTTGAGGAAAGAGTAAGGAAGAAGCTAAGCCAAGCCACGTCCAGCTCTTCTTCCCAAATCACCAATCGGGTAAATCGCCTCTTCTATCAGTCAGTGAAGGTTAGCTAGAGCAAATACTTCCAAATTCTCAGGGGCTTACAACCACAAAGATGTCTTGCTCACATGTCCATTGTGGGTTGGCTGTATGTCGTCTTCACTTTGGGCCCCAGGTGGACGGGCTGGTCGGTGTCTTGGTCATGACAGGTAGACCTTACTTTATTATTGCAAAGGCTTTATTGTGCTTCACAGATACTGCATTTATTTTAACAGATTGAAGGTTTGTGGCAACCCTGCGTTGAACAAGTCTATTGGCGCCAATTTGCCAACAGCATCTGCTCACTTCATGTCTCTGTGTCACGCTTTGGTAATTCTCGCAATATTTCAAAATTTTCATTATTTTTGTACGTGTTATTGTGATCTGTAATCAGTGACCTTTGCTATTACTATTGTAATTGTTTGGGGGCACCACGAACTGTGCCCACATGAGACAGTGAACTGAATCCATACATGTTGTGTGTGTTCTGACTGCTCCAATGACCAGCCATTCCCCTGTCTCTCTCCCCTGCTCCGGCCCCCCTATTCCCTGAGACACAACAATATTGAAATGAGGCTAATTGATAACCCTACAATAGCCTCTAAGCTTTCTAGTAAAAAAGAACCGTGCACATCTCTCACTTTAAAGCAAAGGCTAGAAATAATTAAGTTTAGTGAGGAAGGAATGTTGAAAGCCAAGACAGGCCCAAAGCTAGGCCTTTTGTGCCAAACAGTCAGCCAAGTTGTGAATGCACAGGAAAAGTTCTTAAAGGAAATTAAAAGTGCTACTCTAGCGAACACATGAATGATAAGAGAGAGAAAAGCCTTATTGCTGATATGGAGAAAGTTACAGTGGTAGATAGAAGATCAAACCGGCCACAACATTCTCTTAAGCCAAAACCTAATCCGGAGCAAGGCCCTAACTCTCTTCACTTCTATGGAGGCTGAGAGAGGTGAGGAGGCTGCAGAAGAAAAGTTTGAAGCTAGGCAGAGGTTGGTTCATGAGGTTTAAGGAAAGAAGTCATCTCTGTAACATAAAAGTGCAAGGTGAAGAAGCAGCAAGTTATCCAGAAGAACTAGCTAAGATAATTAATGAAGGTGACTACAGCAAACAACACATTTTCAATGTAGGAGAAACAGCCTTATATTGGAAGAAGATGCCATCTATAACTTCCATAGCTAAAGAGGAGACATCAATGCCTGGGTTCAAAACTTCAAAGGACAGGCTGACTCTCTCGTTAGAAGCCAGTGCAGCAGGTGACTTTAAGTTGAAACCAATGCTCATTCACCTTCTGAAAATCCTAGAGTCCTTAAGAATCATGCTACATCTACTCTGCTTGTGCTCTATAAGTGGAACAGCAAAGCCTGGATGACAGCACATCTGTTTACAACATGGTTTACTAAATATTGTAAGCCCACTGTTGAGAGCTACTGCTCAGAGAAAAAGATCCTTTTCAAAATCTGCTCATTGACAGTGTACCTGGTCACCCAAGAGCTCTGATGGAGACGGACGATGAGATGAATGTTATTTCCATGCCTGCTAACCCAACATTCATTCTGCAGCTCATGGATCAAGGAGTAATTTCAACTTTCAAGTCTTAGTACGTAAGAAACACGTTTCATAAGGCGATTGCTGCCATAGATAATGATTCCTCTGATGGATCTAGGCAGAGTAAACTGAAAAACTCTGGAAAGGATTCACCATCCTAGATATCGTTAAGAACATTCATGGTTCATGGGAAGAGGTCAAAATATTAACATTGACAGGAGTTTGGAAGAAGCTAATTCTAACCCTCATGGATGACTTTGAGACTTCAATGGAGGAAGTCACTGCAGATGCAGTGGAAATAGCAGAAGAACTAGAATTAGAAGTGGGGCCTGAAGATGGGACTGAATTGCTGCCATCTCCTGATAAAGCTTTAATGGGTAAGGAGTTGCTTCTAATGCATGAGCAAGGAAAGTCATTTCTTGAGATGAAATCTGCTCCCGGTGAAGATGCTGTGATCATTAAAATGACAACAAAGGATTTAGGATATCACAGAAACTTAGTTGATGAAGCAGGGGCAGGGTTTGAGAGAACTGACGTCAATTTTGAAAGAAGTTCTACTGTGGGTAAAACGCCATCAAATGGCCTTGCATGCGACACAGAAATTGTTCATGAAACGAAGAGTCAATCGATGTGGCAAACTTCATTGTTGCCTCATTTTAAGAAATTGCCACAGCTGCCCAACCTCCAGCTACCACCACCCTGACCAGTCAGCAGCCATCAACATTGAGGCAAGACCCTCCACCAGCAAAGGTTATCACTCGCTGAAGGCTCAGATGATGGTTAGAGTTTTTCAGCAATAAAGTATTTTTAAATTAATGCATGTACATTTTTTAGACAAAATGCTTTTGCACACTTAATAATTGACTACAGTATAGTGTAAACATGACTTTTATATGCACTGGGAAACCAAAAAATTGTATGACTTGCTTTATGGTGACACCCGCTTCACTGCAGTGGTCTGTGAGCAAATCTACAGTGTCTCTGAGGTTTGCCTGTTCTCGTCTGTGGCAGAGGGAAAAGAGGGAGGGTGGTGGATCACGTGATGGAAGGGACGCACCTGTATTCTCCTCTCATTCCATTGGCCAAAGCAAATAACATGGTCAAGATTGCCCCCAATGAGGTAGAAATGTTTAATCCTCCTGAAAGGAGAGACAATGAATATTTTTAAATAATAATTTAGATAATAATTTAAATAAATTCAATAATTCTACACTCCATCCGCCAGGGGGAAAAGGAAGATGTGGGAGTCGCTTTTCCCAATCTATACCCGAAGGCCAAAGGGGTAGTAGCAGATGCCTTTGTTGCCGCATGAATATCCCCTTGGCCTACCATGGAAATCATCTGTGGATTCTGCAGGCAGTTCCCACACATTCCACACACGTCACCTGCTCCCTCACTCGGACACGTGCCAGAGGGCTTTCTTTAGCTGCAGAAGCATGCTTGGCCATGGAGCCAAGGATTCCAGCAGCACCCGCAGGGGTACCCCTTGACCAAGGAGGGACTGAAGTTGGTGTATAAATTCCCCACCATCCTCCCCTCTCAGAGAACAGCAGAGAGATGTTTCTACGCAGTCTCTCAGAGGACCCACAAGGGAAGTGAGCGCCAGTTACCCACAATGGTAACTGGCTCATAAATATGCCTTTTCCTCTCTAGTCTTCCTTCCCCACGACGCTTCCTGGATCACAACCCAAATAAGCACTGCACCCAAATCCCAGGGTCGGGGTCTGTTCTGCAGAAACCCAACTGTACCAGGGAGGAAAGCTTCTCCTATCAAAGACCTACTTCCTAATCTCTCAACGGGCTCCAGCGATTCTTCTGCCGTCTCAGACTCAGAGCACAAAACAGACAGTGTGGGTACAAAATTCATCTTAAACAATAACTAACACCGTCCTTTTGGCTGGAGCTGCTGTCTTCTAGTAATTTGCCAAAATGACCAACACAAAGGGAAGGAGCAGAGGCCCTGCTAGGTGCTTTCTAGGAGAACATGGCGTTGTTCCTTTGGCCACATACATGTGAACCTACAAGACAAGTGCTATTGACATTAAGGGAATGGGTGCTACTCAAAAGGAACGTCCCCTAAGTGTTCCCATGGCACAAGGTTACCCAGCATGCCATTGGCATTGTAGCAAACAAACAGGTTAAGGGCAAGATTCTTGCCAAGAAAATTGGTGTATGTATGGACCATATTAAGCGCTCTAAGAGCTGAGACAGCTCCCTGAAATGGATGAAGGAAGAGGACCAGAAAAAGAAGGATGCCAAGAAGAAAGGCAACTTGGATTCCTTCCTGGAGCAGAAGCGCCAGTCTGCTCCATCCAAAGAAGCACTCTCTGTGAGAACTGAAGGAAAGGAACTGCTGGAACCCATTCCCTATGAATTCATAGCATCGTAGATACAAAAATAAACCAACAAACAAGAGACCTCTGGCTATATATTGGGGGGGAAAAAGGAAATAAAATAACTAATATGTGTATACTAAGCACTTTCCTATCCTGAACCTCACTATTTAATTCTCCAAATAACTGCGTGAGGTTGGTATCATTATCGTCCCCAATTTTGTGGATGAGGAAACTGAGGCCCGGAGAGGCACTGGCTGTGGCCATCCAGTGCCAGCCCCCCTAGCACTCTTGGGGAGACTTCTGGCTTCTTGTCAAACCACCTTGACTTTGCGGCTATCTGGGCTGGTGTGAGCCAGTCTCCGCTTTAGACATCTCGGTGCCTCCCTTTCTTTCCAGCCTGTAATTTAAGATTTCCCAATTGTCCCTTTGTATCCATCGTCAATGCCTCATACACAGTTCATTCACATTCAACAGATGTTGGGTGGCTCTTAAGTGGAGGATTGTTGTAGGCACGTGGGATACGACAGAGAAGAAGATGGACCAGGCCCTGTTTTCACAGAGCTCCTTTTCTGGTGAGGAGAGAGGGAAAATAAGCATTTGATAGTGATAAATGCTACTCAGAGAATCAGAGATGGTGATGGGGTTGAGGAGGAGGGGTGGGTGGCTATTTTCCTTTGGAAGCCCAGAGAAGTCTGCTTCTCTGAGAGGGTCACTTTTAAGCTAAGAGCTGAATAACAAGAAGATGCCAGCCATGGCAAGATTTGGGGGAAGAACATTCCACCCAGAAAAGAGAGTGCTGGCGTGGAGATAAAACCAGAGGGTGTTAATTCTAACACTCATCTTCAGAGTGGGCTTTGAAGAGTCCGTACAAAGAGCTTGGACTCCCAGTTCGATCGCAACCCCTTCTCACTTCATCACCCGTTTTAGCTCAGTCTCTCTCAACACTGCTTGGAATTTAGAAGTTGCCACCACTCCCAACCTTGGTGAAATGAACTGCTCCTTCAAGACCCCACGGTGGCATCGTAGCGTATCCCACAGGCACGGCACTGGAATTCTACATCAGCTCTCTCTCACTCTCTCTCCGAGACTAGGAGCCCCTTGGGGGCTGGAATCTCTATCTATCATCTATCTATCTATGTATCTATCTATCATCTATCATCTATCTGTCATCTATCTATCTATCTATCTATCTATCTATCTATCTATCTATCTATCTATCTATCATCTATCATCTATCTGTCATCTATCTATCTATCTATCTATCTATCTATCTATCTATCTATCATCTATCATCTATCTGTCATCTATCTATCTATCTATCTATCTATCTATCTATCTATCTATCTATCATCTATCTACCTATCTTTATCTCTATCTCTATCTCTCCTCCCCACCCTCCACTCCAGCATTTAGGAAGATATAGGACACACAGTACTTATGTCAAGAAATGCTGTGAAGAACCCTTTCAAGGCCCATTTGACACATAATCTTGCTCTGTGAAATCTTTCCTGACGCCTGCTCCTTCCCACTCTCATCACACTCCCTTAGCATCTGCAACAGTTTCAGTTATGTATTTAAGGCATTGTTATTCATTAACATATCTGTCTTCCCCTCCAGCTGTACATCCAGGGCGGCAAACCCAAATGCCCACAGGTCCACACAGGGATGGTACATGACTATAAAACAAGTGAAGGCAACAGGAGGCCAATGGAAAACTAATTTTCATGTAATGCTGGAAATTTGGATTTTTATGTGAAATCTTTAGATATTTAAAAGTTGGCAATTAATTATTTGGAAAAGATCAATGAGTCCTTAACTGTAGGGATCCCATTTTATCCCTAATGGAATTCTCAGTATCTTACACAACAAATGACAAATAGTAGTTTTTCTTTTTTTTTTTTCTTTTTTTGTAGTTTTTCAATAATATTATATTTGTTGAATAAAGGAAGCAAACTTTATGGAATTTATTGGCTCACCTCTTCTCGTTGCCATCCACCTAAGACTTAAATTGTCATCAGTTGGCTTAAAAATTGGATTCCAGACGAAATGTTGGGTGGGCTTAGTTTTCTTTGTTACACCATGTGATGGCATTACAGTTTGTTTTCTTTATTACTCCAGTATCCCAAAGGACTCCAGCGGCCTTGGGGTTTTCGTGGCAGGAGATCAAATGTCTCCAAAACAGGCTAATTTCCACAGGTCCACACACTAATCAGACAGACAACTGATGAGTAAGTGCTCAGAACTGAGACACGTGGCATTGACAGGAGAGGAACGGTGGCACGTTAACCCTGGAAGCACTCGTAGCCGTTACCCAGGCACTGACAAGCCTCTAATTGCACAGCCCGACTAGCAGAGGAAGAAACTGATTTGGAAAGTGACCCACCCAAGGTCACGTGATTCTTGGGCCCACGGCATCGCTCCTCCTGTCACTGTTCCCTTTGGTTCTTCTCAGAAAGGAGCCACATGTGCTCATCTCTCACCATTTCTAAGACAGTGACCAGTCCTTGTGAGAAACACCCAAATATGTCATAAAGGCCTCCAGACTAGTTAATGGCGTGGGCTGGCTGTAGACTCTTCTTGGAACAATGCCAGGACTGCTGCCCTGAAAGTGTTTCTCGGGAAACAGAGAATCAGGTTGAACACAAACATTCAAGGGCATCTGGGAAATGTGAGTCCAGGGGGGTGGAGGAGGTTCTACTTTTGTATCACCAATAGCACCTCACAGAGGGCTTCCTGTGCAACGGCCTCTAAGCCCATATGTGCTGAGCAGTGCCTATTAGCACTGGGCATTGTTCTCAGCAGCAGTTCTCAAAGTAGAACCCTGGGTATGCCTGGGGGCCCCTGAGGCCCTTTCAGGGAAACCTCAAGGTCAAAAATATGTTCATAACAATGTTAATGTTATTTACCTTTTTCACTGTTATTCTCTCATGAATGTCCAGTGGGGTTTTCCAGAGGCTATATGACGTCTGACAGCTTATAGAACGTGTGTTTGTCATCCTTCTGTTTTGAAATGTTCTGTTTTTATTTCAAATATGGTTAAATATCAATAGCTACAACCCATATAACAAGAGTTATTTTGAAGTCTTCAATAATATTTAAGAGCATAAAAGGGGTCTTAAAACCCAACATTTTGAAAGCCACTATTCTGGAGGATGTAAGAAGCTAATAAATACTATACTATGGAAGAAAATAAAAACTAGAGTCAGGTAAGGGGAATTAAAAGAGCCTGAGGATGACGGGTGGTAATGGAAGCAGGGGAAGGGTTATGGGGAGGGGAGGGGCGGCTTACAGTATTAAATAGGCTGATACAAGTTGGCTCTATTGAGAAATAAACCTACAAATCAAATATCTGATATCTCTTGAGTTGCATTTAAAGTTCCCTCATTTGTCCTAAGTTTAAAATTCTTATTGTGAATTGAACCAGAAATATAAAAGAATCTATAATGATGAGTGTACCATTTAGAGAAATTGGTTCAGAAATAGGAACATTTCCAGTAGCTTTAAAATCCCACCGTGAGCCCCTCCAAGCTTCACCCCTCTCCTCACAAAGGTAAACCCTATTCTGACTTTTGAGTTCAATATTCCTTCGCACTTCTTTGCAGTTGTACCATCTGCATACAGATAGGTGTGTAACAATGCACGACATATTGTTCCATTTTGCATGAGCAAGAAGCAAGCTCAAACCATGGTGAGGAAGGGGCAATATTGCTCCTGATAGATTTTCCTCTCCCAGGGGAAAATGCACTGGACAGCGTGGGGATCACAGTGTGCCTCCAGCTGTTTACAAGAGATGCTTTGAGGGATGTCAGTGAGTATGACCAGGGCGTCTGAAAGGCTGTAGGGTGAGCCACGTACTGTACGCTGGTAGAAATTCATTCAGTGGGAGGAGGCTGCTCCAGTCTACTTTGGTTTTGTTTTTTAGCTCCATGACCTAGCTCTAGGTCTTGGGAATGGATGAAAGCTGAACACATATGGGGCAGCCGTGGGAGAGCAGGAGCTCCACTAGCACCTGGTCAAGGCAAGTCAGAGCTAGAAAAGAACCAGAGCTCTGCTTCTCTGGGCATTGTCATCCTCAAGCTGGGATCCTCGTGATAATGCCCAAAACACTTCTGTCTACCGTGTTGCCCCGAACATAAGACCTGGCCGGACCATCAGCTCTAATGTGTCTTCTGGAGCAAAAATTAATATAAGACCCGGTCTTATAGTAATATATACATATTATATTATATTATATTATATATATTATATTACATATTATATTATATTATATTATATTATATTATATTATATTATATTATATTATACCTGGTCTTATATTACTATATAATTTACTACATATTACTATAAGACCGGGTATAATATAATATAATATAATATAATATAATATAATACCAGGTCTTATATTAATCTTTGCTCCAGAAGACACATTAGAGCTGATGGTCCGGCCAGGTCTTATTTTCAGGGAAACCCAGTACGTGCCAAGTCCCAGGACTCCCTCTGGACTGGCTGAACTGGTCGCACTCCGAGTCTGGGGCATCTATCAACTTAGTGTATATTTATACTCTTTGGTTTGGTGGAGCTTATTCTCCAGTGGCTTGCTGAGAAAGGCTGAACAGGAAAGTATTTGTCTAAAAATGTTTTTGTCAAACCATCAGACCCGTTTGATACCTTCACTGAGAATAGAATTCTGTATTAAAAGATTATTTGCATTCAGACGTTTGAAGGCAGTAGGTCATCCTTTAGCCCTCAGTGTTGCTATGAGAAGTCTGAAGCTGTTAGAATTCTGTTTTTTCTTTGTCTCTCTGGAAGATTGTAGGATCTTCCTTTTCTCCCCTCAGTGATCTGAAATTTCTGCGAGGTGCCTTGATTTGGGTCTATTTGCACCCATCATGCTGGGCACTTGGCCTTTTCAGTTTGGAAGTTTGCATTCTGCTGATTGTCTCAAGTTTTCCATTAATGATTTTCTCCCCTTCATTTTCTCTATTCTCTTCTTTGGGAACCCCTATTATTCTGATACTGGATCTCCTGCTCTAGACTTCCATTTATTTTTCTTCTTTTGCATTTTCAAGCTCTTCGTCTTTTGGCTCTGATTTCTAAGATGTTTCCTCAATTAGATCTTCCAGCTCTTTAACTGATTGTTTTTATTTCAATCAACATGCCTTTAAAAGTTCTTTCTGAACCTTTGAATGTTTTCTACTGGTACCCTGTTTTTGTTTCAGTTCAGGGGTGCAGTTGTCTTTTCTTATCTCTCTGAAGACGCTTTTTTAAAAACTCCCGGCATGGTGTCTGTGTCCTCCAGGTTGCATTTATCCTGTTTGTTTTGGTCTTTCTCGTCCATGTTCAAGGTTTTCCTCAGCTACGAGGTATCCCTTAGTTCCATTGTCAACGAAATGCTAAAAAGCTAACTGAAAGCTTTGAGCACATGGGAGACCAACCACTTGGAGCTTTACAGCAGGACTTCTGGGGGCCTATTTGTTGGGAAACCCAGTATCTCAGTGTTTTGAAGTCTTTCCTTTAAGCTAAGACATCTTCCAACAGCCTCACTGGAAGGTAAAGGTTTGGTTGCCAGAGTTCTAGAAACCAAGCTGAGTGGTGAGGGGTGGAGCAATGGGGAGGTGGTGCTTCAGCATTCAACATTAAAACACATATATGGTTCCTTTATTCCCCCTTTTATGTGCAATACCCATGTCCTCAACTATGCATCCCCCAACCCAGAGAAGCTCTGCTTTACTCGCTCCTGAGAATACTCTTCCAGACTTTTCCTGTGCGGGGGAGGATCATTGCAAAGGAGTGTGGAGTGGGAGAAGGGATCTAGGATCTAACTGCTTCTGAGATAGGTCCCTCAGTCCTTCTTATTTTAGCACCCCTCCCCGTCCACTCACAGAGGACCTGGTGTTGCCAGTTTTTTCGTCTTGGACCGAATCTGCTGGGTAAAATTGGGTTTGTGCTCAGCCCTTCCCACGGCTGCTTTGGACTCAGCTTTCCCAGGCTTGACAAATTAGTTACCCTGTCATTCTCCTCTTGTGGCTGTGGTTTTCCCATCCTGTTTTCTCAACATTGTGGGTTTATTTTTTTTTTTCTCAAACATCCCTCTTCCAGAGGTAGCAGTGGGGTTTCAGGAAGGAGTAAAATTAGGTGCATGTATTCAATGTGTCACTGTAACCTGAACACTACCCTAAAATCCTGGGATCCAATTTGTCCCTGAAATTCCAGACACTCTGCTGGAATCTGAGAATACAGATGTGTTTAGGACACGGTACCCATCCTCACAGATATAGGTTAAGCTGAAAAGATGCAAACACTCAAGGAAACGGAATACAAGTCCACAATCCTTGAGGGTCAAATGCATCTTGGATTTAAGGATTGATCAGATTTTAGAAAGATAATATGAGGCATATGCCATTATTCTCATAGTACGCCATAGGGGCCTGCAGCAACACCTGGGAATCAAACACATTTTTATTGCTGCAGTGAAACATATGGGTATTCACATTAAACAGGCTACAAAAGAGAGAGAGACTATTAACAGCCTCACGTCCCTCCAGGGCAGGCTTGAAAACTAAATGATTTAACAAAACAAACTAAGACCAGTTTTCAGCCTGGGAATTCTGAGTTGTTGATCAGGCCCTGTGAACCTCTACAATGCATTAAGTTCTACAAATGAAGTATGTACAAAGTACAGTGGGTATATAGACTGGAAGGCTTCACAGAAGAGGTGACATTTGAGCTAGGCCTTGCAGAACGAGTAGGAGCTCACCAGAGAGAAAATGGAGTTCTAGGCAGAGTGAGCAACTCAAGTGAAGGCCCAGAGGTTTGAAGCCTGAAAGAATGTCACTTTGTTTCCTGCTCCTGGAGAAAATGAGCTGCTAGGCAGCTTGGTTTCAGTTCTAGAGCCAGGTGTCTTGCCACAGGATGAGTTCACTCTTTCCAGAGAAAGCATGACGTTCAGTAGGGATGGAATGGTGATAAGGCGGGGCTGGGGAGGTTGGCAGGTCCATGAGGGCATCTGGACCATGCCAAGAAGTTTGGGCCTCTCCCTGTATGACAGCATTTCTCAAAGTGTGGTCCCCAAGCCCTTTCAAGTAGTCCAAAAGATCAAAAGCATTATTATAGTAATGCTAACGCATTACGTATTTGCTTTTTAAAAACTTTGTTGACATATGCAATGTTGAGTAAAACTGCTGGCATCTTAGCAGGAATTAAACTGTACAGGCAATCATTTTATGCTTCACCACGGGGCACTTGCAATTATTTTAAAAAGCTTGCTTTACTTAAGAATATCTTTGATGAAACAGTAAAACTATGATTTTCCTTAAGCCTTGACCCTTGAGTACCTGACTTTGCAATGTTCTGTATGATGAAATGGGAAATATGCATAAAGCAATTCTGCTCAATACCAAAATCATGGCGATCTCCAGAAAAAGCACTCGGGCACTTGTCTGAGTTGCAGGTGAAACTACCCCTTTTTCATAGAACACCATTTTCATTCAAAAGAATAACTGCTAAAAAAAAAAATGGTTATTCAGATTTCGATATTTGGCAGGCATTATCCTGCAAATGAATGCAGTGAGCTTGTCACTTCAAGGTAAACAACTGACAGTTATTTGTTGCCAATGATAAAATTTGAGTTTTTGAGCAAAAATTAACATGTTGGAAATTTTACACCATGGATTTGACAGCTTCCCGATATTCAAAAGAATTTTCTGATGAGATCAATGGTGATATTGGTGGTAATCTTAACTAATGAGATTTTCATTATAGTAATGCAATGTGCCAACATTCCAAAGATCTGCTTAAGTTTGGGACTCAATATTTTTTAACAGGACTAATGCATGACACTCCAAAATCATTCATGGATAAAATGTCTATTAAAAATGGAAGCTAGATCAATGAATTTTAATGTAACAGAGTAAGAAAACTTCATTGATATGGTTTCAGATTCCACATTGCAACCAACCTTTAAGAAACTACAATTTGTTGGGTTTTGGTATGGTATTAAAGAATATTCACAATTATCTGAAAGGGCTATTAAAATACTCTTATTTTACCAAGTGAGTGGTAAAGTGTGAGGTCCAATTTTCTTCATAAACTTCAACCAAAACAACATCTTGCAACAGATGGATTGTGGAAGCAAAGATGAGAATTAAGCTGTTTCCTACTTAAGCCAGACAATAAAAAGAGATGCAAAATTATAAAATGACGCTACATTGGTTACTGAATGTTTTTGTTTTGGAAAATGTAGCTATTTTTCACATAAATATTCAGATGTAATGGGTTTCCTATTTTTATTTTTTAGTAAGTATTTAAAATATCCTCACTTTAAATTTCTAATATGGTAAATATTGATAGCTATCACCCACATAAACAAAAGCTCTTTGGGGTTCTCAATAACATAAGAACCATTGCTGCAAGCAGAGAAATCCAGGGCAGATTTGAACAAGAGTTGAGATTTTGTTCTAGAAAAATCCTTCTAAAAGCAGTGTGGAAGCCAGACTAGAGTGGAACCAGGTTGCAGGCAGTTGCCCCAGTCAGGGAGTGGGAAGAGTGAGGAGATAATGGAAGTAGCAGTGGGCATGGGAGAGGAAAGGATTTTTGAAAGGAACATTCCAGAAGTAGAAAAGTCAAGACTTCTTGATATTCCACCTACCCCCACCCCACTCCTTGTTCCTACCACAGCAAGCATTTCATCTACATTCCTCTTAGGCTTGGTGACGTGTCCAATGCATGTCAATCTTAATGTGTCCCAAAATAGACTCCTGATTTTCCCCAGCCCAAACCTGCTCCTTACAGTTTTCCCCATCTTAATAAGTAACAACTCCATTCTTCCAGTTGCTTAGGCCAAACACCTTGGAGCCCTTAAACCCAGCAGTAAATCCTGACAGCAACACATAATCCAACCACCTCTCACCATCCTTGGCTACCTTTCTGACCTCATTTCCCACTACCCTCTCCCTTGCTCACTCCCCTCCAGTCATGCTGGCCTCCATGCTGACCATTGATCATGCTAAGGACACTCCTACCTCAGGGCCATTGCACTGGCTATTCCCTCTGCCTGGATTGCTCTTACTCCAGGTATCCACATAGCTCACTCTCCTATTTGCTTCAGATCTCTGCTCTAATGTCTCCTTATCAGAGAGGCCTTCCCTAAACCCACAAATTTCCTCTCTGCATCTTTCTGTACCCCCTTTCCCTACCTAGTCTCAATCACCACCTGTGTTATGGATTTATTTATTTGCTTATTTTTATTAAAAGAATTTTTTTTTTTTTTTAAGGAAGGCACAGCTCACAGTGGCCCATGCGGGGATCGAACCGGCAACCTTGGTGTTATCAGCAGAATGCTCTGACCAACTGAGCTAACCAGCCACCCCATTATGGATTTATTTTTGCTTTTTGTATATTTTATGCTTCCCTTCAGTAGCATATATGTTCTTTGCTAGCAGAAATGCTTGAAGTCTGTATCGCCAACACCTAGATAAGGCTTGGCCCAGAATAGACACTCAATATATATTTGCTGAACAAATAAATGAATGATTTGACATCTACATAAGTTTTTTGTTTAGAAAAAAAAACCTTTGGAAACCACTGATCTCTGGATGAGGTCATTTGTGTCTGACACAATTCCTGATTGTTCCTGATGCAATGGTGAACATTTGCAGAGCCCTAACTAAAAACTGCCCTGTTTTTCAGCTTTCCATTCTCTCATTAATCTTTTCAGCAACCTGTGAAGTAGACGCCGTTATCCCCCATTTTATAGATGAGGAAACTGTGGCAAAGAGAGATTAAGTAACTTGCCCAAGATCCCATATCTAGTTAGTGTCTCAGCAGGATTTTGAACCAAGCGGTTTGGCCCTGTTGTCCAGTTTAACCACTCTGCTGTGATAAGCGGATTTGGGAAGACCCTAAACATTTATTAAGAAGGGGTTGGGCCATGATCTCAGAGGTGCTTCCAGTTCTATGGGTCTATAACATTGAGATTCTACTTCTCTACACTATTAATTGATTACTTAATTTATACATAAATAAGTATATTCCAAATTATATATATATATATATATATATATATATATATATATATATATATATATATATATACATTATTCATTTATACAACAAATATTTATTTTTTGCATGCTACATGCCAGGTTCTGTACGAGGTATTTCACATACGTCTTTAATCCTAATAGGTAGGTAGTATTACGATGCCCATTTTATCATTGAGAAAACTCATAGAACTTATGATCTAACCAGGGTCATGATGATATTAACCGAAACAAGATTCCAGCCCTGGTCTCAGGTCTGCTTGTTTTCAAAACTCAGGCTCATTCCCTGATCCCAATCTTCTTTTCTTCAAGCATGGAGGGGAACTGTGGGATCTGGTTTGCATGAGGTCCTGATAAACTCATCGAGGGAACTGCATGTTCAGGGGACAGGGCCTGCCTCTTGACCTCCAGGGCAGGACTGGAGTCTGAGGGCACCAGCCTGGTCCAGAAATCCTGGCTGGGGAGTTAGTGAAGGAGGAAGCATTTTGACAAAGCCCCACGAGGTGTCACTTTTTATTCTGATCCTCTCCTTTCCCTCCAGCCTGCTCTGACCAGTGTCAATCACTGCGACATAAATTCCGCTTCATTAGCAGAGAGCCAGGCCCCGTGATGCCGGGTAATTGAACAGCCGGTCCTTTAACCAACAGACCCTGAATACTCACAAGGGCTGCCTTCCAGCCAGGCATCTCAGAGTGGTCTGCAGAGGCTAATTAAAGCTCCCTCAGCTACATCAGGGAAAAGCGAGACAGGCACAATCAACTCTAAACCTGTGCTTATTCAGAGACTAAAGTGAGAGGGGCAGAACTCAGCCTCCCTGGGAAACCAGGCACGGTCACATGACAGCTGCCCTCCTGGCTGACAGTGCAAATGAAGTCACAGCTACAGAAAACCCTGGATCACAAACTCTCGAGGTCCCCACCCACCTACTGCATTACAGGAAGTGCAGTCTTTTCCTTGGGTTTTCCAAGAACGCTCAAGGGTGTGGACACGTGCCCGAGGTCCCGGTGGCGCGCAGCCGGAGTTGAGCAGCTGAAGCTCAGTCACGCCGCCTGGAGGCGGGTCGGTTGCTGGCTCTTTCCCGCTGTGCAAAGATGTTGTGGGCCTCCACCTCTGTTTAGAGCAAATGGTGGCCCCGGAAGTACCTTCAAAAGAATCTTTTGAAGTGAGAGGGAGAAGAAAACTTCTTTCTTTTGTGTAACCCTCTGTTCCACAGCAAAGCGGCCAGGGAAACGATTATTTCCTATTATTTCCCCCTATTTCCTCTGGGGGGCGCGCGCGCGCACTGCCGGGACCGGTTTTGAGGTGGGCTGCTCATGGGCTTGGTTACCTGTCTTTTTCTAGCCGCCACTTGGTTTGGCTTGTGATGCGCTAAGCGCTGGGAGATAATACAGATTCGTCGTAAGACTGGCGATGTGAGAGCAGCCATCTCAACGACGCTGGAAGATCCCAGAGTTCCTGCATCCAGCATGGGGCAGGGGCAGGATGAGAGAATATTTCTGGGTCAGCCACCGTTCTAAGCACTTTTTACGTGTTTTTACCCATTTGCTCCTCACAACAACCATAAGAGGTGGATACTATTATTATCCTCATTTCATCGTCTGGCTTAGGGTAGTTTAGTAGTTTGCCCAATGTCCCACAGCTACTGACAGCAGCGCAGGATTCAAATCCAGGCTCCCTGGCCCCCAAGGCCATGCTCCTCTCCACCACACTGTGATGGATAGCAAGGAGGCTAACTGGCCTGAGACAGCCCAGGAGTCTAGCTGGAGAGGACAACAGAGATGGAGGCTTATGGTCAGTTTTACAGGTCACTTTGGGTAGGCTATCATCCCCAGTTACTTAATCAAACACTCTGTTGCTGTGAAGGTATTTTGTAGCTGTGATTAGTCTATATAATCAGTTTAAGTAAGAGAGATTATCCTAGATCATCTGGATGAGTCTGATTCAATCAGTTGAAAGGCTTTAAGATCAAAACTGAAGCTCCCCTGCGGAAGCGATTCCACTGTGTGGATTGCAGTTTCAGCTCGTGCTTGAGAGTTTCAGCTTTGCTGAATCCTTCCCTACACATTTCGGACTTGCCTAGCCATCTTCCACAATTGCATAAATAAACTGCTTGCAATAAATCTCTTAATATATCCTACTGGTTCTGTTTCTCCAGTGGAAGCCTGACTGATACAATGACCAAAGAACCAAAGACCAGACAGATGTGAGCCCCCATCAATGGTTAGCTGCCGCCCTGGGGAGAGTTGGAAAATCCCCAAATTGGCTGAGATAAGTTTCCATCATGGAAGGGAATGGAGAATTAATAAAGAAATTTAGTTCAGATGCTGAAAAATGAAGAAAGACAAATTTTTTGCACTCCCAAATTTATGGGCTAAGTCGATTCACACTTACTGCATCATTTTAAGACCCTATACCTACTTCAGGGTGCAACAAAAGAACAGAGACACAATAACAGTAACCAAACCATAATAATAAGAGTATTACTATTTATTATCAGGGGTCCGTTATTGTGCTTCACTTACATTATCTGACTTAATCCTCACAACAACCCTGTGAAGGCATGGCTACTCGCCCCTTTACAAAAGAGGAACTGAGACCTGGAAGAATTGCCCCAACGTCCCACGGCTGGTGAGTCAGGACTCAAGAAGCTGACCTGTTTGCCTCCAGAGCTGTACTTTAATGATTATGCTATACTGGCCTCTGGCAAAATGACTTCAATTCCCCCATCAGACCCACCAATTCTCCTTCAAAGCTCCCAAAGACTCCCACACGTACCAGCTACCACAGCAGACCTCTTTTTCTCCCTCCTGGCATTTGTCTCGGGTCCTTTGATCACCCCAGGACCCACTAGGAGGCTCCCAGACTCTGTCGGTGTCTGCTCTAGGCTGAAAATGTTGGCTTGTGTCATTGCCTTAGGGCTGGGTCACGGATGCCACCCCAATGGACTCCAACAGCCCACCCCACAGTCATTCCCTCCTTCTTCTTCCTGACCAGCAGCACTCTTCACTATAGCCAAAAGGTGAAGACAACCCAAATGTCCACCAGCTGATGAACGGATGGACAAAATGTGTTCCATCCATGCAGTGGAGTATTACTCAGCCCTACAAAGGAATGAAGTACTGATACCTGCTACAACATGAATGAACTTCAAAAACATTATGCCAAGTGAAATAGGCCAGACACAAAATATCACATAATGTATGATTCCATGTATATGAAAGATCCAGAATAAATAAACCTACAGAGGAAGAAAGCAGACTAATGATTGCTAGGGGTTAGGGGGAGGGGGAATGGGGCATGCCTGCTTAATGGGTACAGGGTCTCCTCTAAGGGATGGTGAAAATGTTTTGGAACTAGTTAGACATGATGTTTGTGCAACATTGTGAATGTACTAAATGCCACTGAACTGTACATTTAAACATGTCTCATTCTATGTTATGTGAATTTTGCCTCAATAAAATACAAACCTACATACGTAAGTAATGCTCGGTCATCCATGTACATCCAGTCATACCGCTTTTTCATCTGCCTTAGTTTGTCTTCATGTCAGCCGTCTTCTCCCTAGGACCTTGGCACCTGATCCCTAGGCCGGGGCTGGGGCTGGGCTAGCAGGTGATTTGACAGCATTGCCCTGGTCTGCCTTGAATTGCCCTGCTCCACTGGTCCCCATTGGGTCTTCCCTGGCAAGTGGGGAAAACAGCTCTTCCAGAAGAGTGTTCCCATCTGGTACCTGCCCAGGAGGATTAGAGTATCTATTAATCAGGGCTTTTCCTTACAAGCAACAGAAATACACTCCAGCTGATTAAGCAGAAAAGGAGCTTATTAAAAAGATATTAACTCACGGAATAGGTTGAGGGGCTGGCCGACCTGGCTCGATGCTAAGCTTCCAGGATCAATGCCCCAAAAGGCCATAGAAACCGCGGGATGAGCAAAATGCCACCGCTTCTGCTGTTCCGCTAGACATTTCTGCACCAAGGATTTCAGCCTAAACTGAGCTCCCGCAGCCACCCTTGCAGCACAGACCCTCTATCCTCAAGTCCTCACTTCCTTATCCAAGGCTCCCCGAGGCGAGTCTTATTGGTGGAACTGGGGTCACGTGCTGGTACCTCAGCTGAAGGAAGGCTGGGGAGCCAACGTTTCTGTGTCCCGCCATGGGAAGATGGGGCTCATAAGGCTGCAAATTTCTCAAATATCACAAGGTGTTGAAAATGTGATGGGTATACGGAAAACGTGACAAACAGTGGCTACAGCTTTGTTCCTCCACTGAAGGGCCATATGGCAGCCCTGGCTCATATAACATTGTCTCTCTCATGAGGCAACTTGGGCCTTCTGCAGAGACCACCCGGCTAGCTCTGGGTTTTGCCTGTCCAGAACCTTTACTCCTGCCCCTGCCCCAGACATGTAGGTCTCGTGGGGCTGTCAGTCATAAAGTCCATCCATCCTACCCACCTCTAGTTATGAGGTAGGTCAGTAACTCAGACCGGATCAACCACTGTATTCCATTTCCTGACAACAGTGATTGTTCCAAGGGGGCCCGTGACCAAATCAGTGCCATTTAGAATTTTAGAATTTTCCCTGGGATTGATAGGATGATGATGATGATGTGGGGGTGTGGGGGAGGGAAAATCTCATTTTCCCTGGAGTTGTTAAGCTGGGAGGAAATTTATTTATTGCAGCTGGTGGCCATCTTTCCCAGCCACATGGAAGAAACTATATGCAGTAGGAGAAAATTAGGTCAGCTGAGAGTGAAGCAGAGATGAGAGATGGTGAGACAGCCAGGAAAACATGATTTCATCTTCTGGATCCAGCTAAGCCTGAAGCCATTGCATCTCTGGTTTTTACTTACAAGAGCCAATAAGTTCCTTTCTACAGCTTCAGCTGGTTAGAGTTGGATTTCTCTCATAACTGAGTCTTTGTAATAAATAAACCACCCACTATCTAGTGGGAAATTTACTACGAAGCACTTTTCTGTCTATTATGTTCTCTGATAGTGGATTTTAAAGTAAGGGGGGAGCTTTAATAATAAAAAATAATGCATATTATTCTCCCATTTTTACATAGAAGAAAATTTGGCCTCAGAGGGTTTAAAGACTTGGCCAAGGTCACACAGCTAATTGTGGTCTGGCTTGAATTTGAACTCAGTTCTGCCTACCTTCAAGTTCAGCACTGTTCTAGAATTCTATAGTCAAATTTTATTTTTCAAAACTAATTGCATTCCTCATAGTTTTTCCCAATCGTTGGTGTACTCAGGCCTCTCAAAGTCAACTCTTAGCTCCGAACAATATAATAAATAACTGAAATATTTTATGGAGTTATTCTTCCTGCGGTGTTTTCATATTCAAAATGTGTGAGGGCCAAGGTATAAAGCTTTGAAGTAGAAATTTTAAACACTGAGTATGGATGTGAGGGACATAGAGCTCCTGGAACGTCAGCCCCCATACCTCCACTTACGGGATACCCTAACCCTACAGGGGGCCTTTCCCTAGATAGAATACTTTTTCTGGGAAACCCAAGAATCTGGATGGTAAGGGACACAGTGTCAACATGTATTTGAAGTCAACATAATTCATGGGACCCTACAATTTTGAGCACAGCCTCATCCAGATTGAAACTCTCACCAAATCAGGTCAGCACATGGAGGTTAGTTATTTGGGAAGGAAAGGTGATAGAAAAGGATCATGGGAATTAATATTCATTGAGTACAAGCCAAGGATGGCAAATAGAGTTCATCTCCATCCTCACCTTCACTCATGCATTGACAAAAATGCCATTGTATCTAAGCTCAACTAGTAATGTCTGCCCTGGGTGCAGGAGAGGGCCTGGTAGCATGGCCTTTTCTGGCTATGAGGCAGGCAATTTACATAATTAATCCCAAATTTTCACGACAATCTTTGAAGTGGGAGTTACTTGTCTTATTCTCCAGAGAAGGAAATTGAGATTTAGAGGGGGTGTTACTTACCTCTTGTGGAAGCTCCTAAGTGGATGAGTCTTTTAAAATTAACAAATAAAATAAACAACACACTACCACAACAAAAATAGCAACACTACTTATCATTTACTGCGTGTTTATACATGCAAGACACTGTATTAAGCCTGTGGTGTTATATTATCTCAGTTCATTTCCCAAAAGCCTGGTGAGGTAATTTGCCATTTTACAGGTGAGGAAACGGAGGAGCTGAGAATCCAGATGTCGTGACCAATGTCACCAGCTAGCAGGAAACGGAGCGGAGGTGAAAGCCAAGTGTGTCCAAGACTCTAGTTCCTGCAATCCCATTACTTCACGCTGGTGTATTTTCATCATGAGTTGCTGCTTGGTAGGGGAGGGGGATTCTGAGAAAGTGATGGGCTAAAATATGACAATGTGACAAAAACTGACATAACCCCTTCTGGAGAGGCTTTCTAATAACTCCTTCTGCAAGGAACACGTGATGGGCGTTTCCACAGATCAGGCTTCTTCAGGGTGGGGCAGGCCCGTCCCCTGAGGCCAGTCACCCCCCTTAGGCTTTTTGAGCACCTGTCCTCCATGGGGATCAGCCCACAGCTCCTTCAGCCCCGCCCACTCTGGCCTTTACCCATCTGGATGAGTCAGAGGCATACAGAACTTTCTGCATGAGATGGATGCTTTGGGAAAAATCCTCCATTGTTTTGTATCCAAAACATGAGGCAGCTCAGTGCTGCGACAGGAGCGTGTGCCACTGCACCTGGATGGGTGACCTTGAACCAACAGAGGTTTCTTCATCTGGAAAGCAAGAAGGGTGGCCTACGTGACATCCAAGGGAGTTAATCGCTCTACACTGTGTGACATGCCTGAGTCCACGGACGGTCTCTGTCATCTGCCTCAGACCCTGTTCATTCTCATTCTATCCCCCCCCCCATTCTCATTCTTGCCTTCTCTCTCTCAGTCATTTCTGTCCCTCTCTCTCTCTCATTTTTGTTATCTCTCCCTCATTCTCATTCCATCGCTCCCTCATTCTCGTTCTCTCTATCTCCCCCTTGGCTAATAAGTTTTCCAACATACAACTGAAAATTTTCAAACAAGCAGTAAAATTGAATCCATTTTATAGTGAGCACCTATATACCCACGTGTTAGACTCCCCCTTCTTCTCTTCACGTTGTATCTCTGGTCACCACTGAGGCAGAAAGCCCCCAAGCACAGCTCCCTGAGGACCCCAGAGGGGGTTCAGTCAGAACACCCTTCTTCTCCCCACAGTTCACATCCCTCACGCAGCACCCCACCCCACCCTCTGAGCTCCAACTCCTTTCTCCTTGTTGGCAGCCATCTTTCCAGCCATACAAATGTTTGTGCCTTGCTGTAGTGACCCTGGGTCAGGCCCTCCGTGCCTTTCTCACACGATGTAGAGAGGAAAAAAGCTTGCTGAGTGGCAGGTAGAACAGGGCTCCCAAGTTACTCAAAAGGTCACTTTGTGCCAGTCACTTGCCACATAACTACAATTCGTATAAATGTCTCCCCCAGAGATGTGGAAGTAATTCATAATCGATGTAGGAATTGCAGGAAGTTCCACGAAAGCCTGAAAATCATTGTGAGCTCAGCCCACGTAGAGCTGTAGCGAGCATTTATTGAGCACCTACTGTGTGTTGGGCATTGTGCATGTCACACATATTTCCTCAGCTACCATATTCGGTAGGTAGGTACTGATTATTACTACCTCCAATTTCCAGTTGAAGAAACTGAGGTACAGAGAAGTTAGGTGATTTACTCACATCTACACAGGTAGGAAGGGATGGAACGGAGATTTATACCCAGTCTAGTTCTAGTGTGTGTTTTTCATCAGTAGCCCCCACTGTTCCCCTGAGCCTGTCCCAAATGGGCCAGATATTTCCTGTGCAGTAACATTGAGCACGCACATATATACTTACTCTAATACGACTGACATCACAGTACTTTTTAACCGACTTCTTTCACTTAACCTATTTAACCATTTCTATTCACATATTCATCCTCAAAATAACCCTATGAAACAGATATTGTTATTTGCATTTACAGTTGAGAAAACTAAAGGCTACAGAATTAAAGATGGAAAATGGAGGCTCAGAGAGGGAAACGACTTGCCCCAAGTCATGGTGAGTGGTGATGTTAGAACTGAAATGCCTGACTGAAGCTGGTGCGTCCCACCCCACCCCCTGCCTCCCACACCAGGGGTGAGACCACTGTGTGTGGGGGGTAGAGGAAGGCAGCAGGGAAAAAGCTTGCTGGGTGGGAGGGGGGCAGGGCACCCACATTATTCAAGAGGTCACTTTGTGCCAGTCACTTGCATACTACAAGGTTTTCTCCAAACTTCCTAAATTAGATCACATTTTAGCTGGCAGCTGAGGCGTGGCTGCTTGCTTTTTCCTCCTCCATGGAAGCCAGGGCCACTTTGCATGCATATATCCCCATCCATTGGGGACATCTGCCAATCTTTCAAGATGGAAGGCTGGTCATTTCCCAGCACGGACCCTGTGGTCAGCCCTTGGGGGCCAAGAAGGTGCAAGGGAAGGATTCCAGAGCTCTCCACGCCTGGGGGATCGCCAGTGTTATTGAACTGAAGAGAGTCTGGCCATTGGATGCACAGCAGAGCCAAACACTGAGCACTGCGTTTTGCTGTGGAGACATTGAAGCAAAGTCTTGGCAAGTCGCCCAGCCAGGAGACCGGGAAGCTATTGCTTAACTCCTGAACTCCCCAATGGTTTTTAATCAAGGGTTTTTAAAGGCCAAGATTGAGGGTTACGTATTAGGGGTCACGGGCGAAGCTGATTGGCTAGTTCCTGTGCAAGCTTCAGTGGTTTTCCTTTGTCTGATGTATTTAGGTCCTGATGTCATCTTATCTAGAGCTTTCAGCACTGTGGTTGGTCGGATGATCTATCTGGCTCAGGGTGGTATGTTGGTGACGTTATCTTTGAAGCAAATGCGGGAAGTAAACATCTTGTGAATTTTGTTGTTTAAGCTATCATTACTTTATGCTTAACGATGAATAGCTACATTTCTCTTTTATCTCAAGCAAAGTGTACTTTTAAACATTTTTCCTGGAACTTGTCTTACAGGCAGGCCTCTAGCATATGACTAACATACTTTCTCAATCTTTGACTATAAGTTACATGACGACCAAAGCAATTGAAACATTTAGTTAAAGCCCATAGTTATAGCTCTAGACTCTAATCCAATACCTAAACGTGTTCACTGTACACTGTCGCTTTCACCAGCCTGGGTGCCACTGACTTGCATATGGGCCTTGGGCGAGACCTTCCTCTTTCTGAGCTTCAGGTTTCAGACTTCTAATCCTGTTTCTGCTTTGAAGTTGGCCCCAGTCCCTGCTGTGCCCCAGAGCACCTTCCAGATGGCATCATCTCCAGGTCTAGAGGAATCTGAGTGACCTTGACCTCTTTCCCACATCTTACCTCGTGTCCAAAACACAAAAGAAGAGCCCAAGAGTCATATGAATGGCTACATTTACGGAGCATGTGTCAGGCATAGCCCTAGGTGCTTTCTGTCTATTTACTCATGTGTGCCCATCAACAACCTTGTGAGGCAGGTTCTATTATTATGCCCACTTTACAGATGAGGAAATTGAGGCACGGGGAGGTGAATTGATTTGCCTGAAGTCACGCAGCTGGTTTGTGACAGTGCCCGGATCCAAACCTAAGCCTTTGGCCTCAGTGTTCATCTGCTTAATCACCTCCCACACTGCCTCTCAGATCACAGGGTGATCGTCTAGCTACCTCTTCTTACAGATTTGGAGTTTGAGGCCCAGGGAAAGAGGGCGACTCGCCCACAGTCACTCAGGTAGTGGGAATAGAGCCTAGTCCCCCAAAGCCCAGGGCCCTGGATCAACTACCTGTTCCCACCTTCCCCAGGGAACATGACCACTTGTATTTGGTTTCTTCATCCCTGCAACTCAGAAAGTGGGGGAAGAAGGGGCTGTCCAGTTTCTGTGATACTCCATCTAAGGATAAGTCTGGAGGGACCTCCCACCAGGGTCTGACATGTGCACAGTATTTCCCCAGCCTGTAGGAGCAAACAGACTTCTCTGTCTCTCCCAGGTGTCTGAGTTTGCTGTACCTGCTATAGGTTGTTCTTGGGAGCCCTCTTGTCTTGATGGTGGTGGCGTGTGGGGTGGGGGGGTGGTCCTAAAACATCAGGGAACCCAACCATGTGAGTTACCTTGGTAACCAATGTACATACGTATACACAGAATTAAGTAAGAAGTATCTATCATAGCAACAGCTGTGAACAACAGCCCCTACCTAGCTACTATGGTTTAGATATTTAACAAAATTATAAGATCCTTTAGTGGTAGTCATAATTAGCAAAATGTCATTTATATAGTACCATAAAGAACTGTGTGCCAGACACTGTTCTAAGTGCTTTATAAGTAATTACAATCCTTAGTGACATTCTGAGGAAGGTACTTATTATCTCCATTTTATAGAGGAAACTGAAGCACAGAGACAGGAACTAACTTGCCCAGAGTCACACAGCTGGAAAGTGGCAGAGCCTGTAAACAAACGCAAACAGTCTGGCTCCAAAGTCTGGGCTCTCAATCACTAGATGACACTGCCTCTTATGTCATTCTTTGTCCTTCTGCAATGCCTAACGTTTCCGTGCACCTCCATAAATGCCATCTCATCCAACTAACAAGATTTGTGTGGCAGACATGCCAAGAACAGTGTATTAGCTCTCTCTTGCGAACTAACAAATTACTCCAAAACAACAAACATTGATTTCCTCACCGTTTCTGTGGGTCAGGAACCTGCGTGCAGCTTAGCTGGGCCCTCCGGCTCAGGGTCTCAATCAGGGTGACAGCTGGGACCACGGTCTCCCCAAGAATCAACGGGGCCAGGATTTGTTTTCCAGCTCATTCAGTGGCAGGATTCAGTTGGACAGAGGGTCTCAGTTCCTTGTCACGGGAGCTTCTGCATGGGGCGGCTCACACCATGGCAGCTGGCTTCATCAAAGGGAGTATGTGGGAGAGAAAAAGAGCATGCCAGCAAGACGGAAGTCACAGGCTTTTAAGAAATTATTGTTAATGTATTATTACTGTACTCAAATATACATAACACAAAATATACCATTTTAACCATTTTTAAGTATGTAATTCAGTGGCATGAAGCATCGTCACATATAGCACAACCATCACCACCAACCAGCTCCAAAATGTCTTCATCATCCCCAACAGAAACTCTGTCCCCATTAAACACTAACTCCCCACCCCCCTGCCCCCAGCCCTGGCAACTGCCATTCTACTTCTGGTCTCTATGACTCTGACTACTCCAGGGACCTCATACAAGTGGAATCATACAGTATTTGTTCTTTTTGTGGCTGGATTATTACACTTAGCATCATGTTTTCAAGGTTCAGTCATCTTGTAGCATGTGTCAGACTTTCCTTCCTTTTTTTCCTTTTCTAAAAAACATACAACATAGAATTTGCCATCTTAACCATGTTAAGGGAGCAATTCGGTGGTGTTAAGTACATTTGTATTGTGCAACCATCTCCAGAACGCTTCATCTAGCAAAATTAAAACTTTTTATCCATTAAACAACGACTCTGTGTTTCCCCTTCCCACCCCAGGCCCCTTGTAACCACCATTCTACTTTCTGTCTCTATGAATTTGACTGCATTAGATAGCTCATATAAGTAGAATTATACAAGGTTAGACAATTAAGTTCACGAACTCATCCTAGAAAAAAATGCTACATACCTCATTGCTAAATATCACAACAGTCACCTTCAAAGTCCTCCCCTTGGGAAGCTATGCACTGATGCCAGCGCCTAGTCCACCCTTCATAGCAATTTTGGAACTCTTTTTCTGGAATGGCCATCAGAGCTGTCATTGTATTACCCTTGATGTCCTGAATGTCATCAAAATGTCTTCCGTTCAATATTTCCTTTATCTTCAGGTAAGGAAAGAAGTCATTGGGGGCCAGATCAGGTGAGTAGGGAGGATGTTCCAATACAATTATGTGTTTACTGGCTAAAAACTCCCGCACACACAGTGCCGTGTGAGCTGGTGCATTGTCATGATGCAAGAGCCATGACTTGTTGGCGAAAATTCTGGTCGTTTTCATCGAACTTTTTCACGAAGCCTTTCAGCACCTCCAAATAGTAATCTTGGTTAACTGTTTGCCCAATTGGTACAAATTCATAATGAATAATCCCTCCGATATCAAAAAGGGTTAGCGACATCATTGCAACAAGTTCACGAACTTAATTGGCAGACCTCATATAATACTTGCCTTTTGTGACTGGTTTGTTTCACTTACCACAATGTCTTTATCGTTCATCCATGTCATAGCAGGTGTCAGAATTTCCTTCCTTTTTAAGCTTGAATAACATTTTATTGTGTGTGTATATGCCACATTTTGTCTACAGACATTTGGGTTGTTCCCACCTGTTGGCTGTTGTGAATAAATGCTGCCATGAATGCTATTGCACAGATATGTGTTGGAGTCTCTGCTTTCAATTCTTTGGGTACATATATATCCAGAAGTGGGATTGCTGGATCCTATGGTAATTCTACTTTTAACTTTTTGAGAAACTGCCATTCTGTTTTCCACAGCAGCTACACCATTTTACTTTCTCACCAGCACTGCACAGGAGTTCCAATTTCTCCACATCTTCACCAATACCTATTTGCTATTTTCCATTTTCTAATAGCCATCCCAGTGGTTGGGAAGTGGTATCTCGTTAATGGTATCTCTTTTATAACCTGATCTCAGAAATTACATCACCTTGGTTTTGCTGTATTCTACTTATAAGAAGCAAGTCACTAAGTGTGACCCACACTCAAGGGGAGGGGACTATACAAGGGTCCAAATACCGTGAGGTGGGATTCCTGGGAGCCATGTTAGAGGGCTGCCTGTCACAAATAGTATTACTGTAAATAATATTTATATTATGCAAATTATGTAAATTATATTATTTTAAATGTAAGGCACCATATTCATGGATCTGGAAATCTTGTGTAGTGGCAAATATATGAACTTTGTGAATCCAGAGAGATCTGGATTCAAATCCTGGTTCCTTGTCTGCTCAGCCGTGTAACCTTGAGCAAGTTACTTGACCTCTCTTCAGCTTGGCTTTCTCATCTGTTAAATGGGAACAAAAATATCTACCTTGAAAGATTATTGCAAGAATTAAATGAAGTAATGTATGCTACACATCGGAGGAGCTCAATAAATGATATCTAATCAGCATCATCGCTGCAGCAGTAACAAAACTAGTGATCAAAGGCGAGCCTAGGCGCTTTTCCCTCCGGGTGTCTTTAGCAATATGACCACAAGATGGCAGCTGCTATCGCACTAACTATTTACCTCTCCTTGGTACAAGATAAGGATGTGTGTGTGTACAGTAATCTCTAAGCGTTATTTTTGGGAGGGAGGAGCACATGAGAAAATAATCCCACAATCCCTATATTGAGCTTAAGCCATACCTTTTCTTTTCTGCTCCAACTCCCATGACCTATCTTCCATTCCTCTGCTGCTCCCACCTCCTGCAGAGGACGTTCCCTTCCCCACATTCTCCTGAACTAACTGGCTCCTGTCAGCCCCATGCATACAGTTCAAAACGCTTTCTCAGGCCTCCCATTGCTCAAGCTTTCCCTCTGCTTCATTCTACTTGTGTCAGGTCTCACCTCATTCTAGAAGCCTTTCCTGACCTTTGTACCAGATTCCAGGCTGCACAGGCGTCTTCATCCATGCTCTCCCCGTCACAGCCCTTGAGTCCACCCCTGTAAACTCTGATCACCTGTGGGCACAGGGCATGGCACCCAATAGAATATATGGGCTGATAGTCATTCTGAAAATAATTATTGTTTCCCTTCTTTGTATCAGGTGTTAGACGCTAGGGACGTGCGGGTGATCTTTCTTTGAATAAACACCAGAATCCTGAAAAACAGAGCTTCTACCAAGGAGATCATTAGCCCTTAAACAAGCAGAAGGACCTCGTGTCTCTTTTCATGTCTTCATAGAGTCGCCAGGTAAAACACAGGATGCCCAGTTAGCTTTGAATTTCAGATAAAAAGTAAATGAGTTTTTTCAGTATTACTATATCCAGTGCAATATTTAGGACATATTAAATAATTCAGTAAATAATAAATTAAACAACATGTCCTAAATATTGCATCAAACATATTAATACTAAAAAAATTATGTGTTGTTTATCCGAAATTCAAATTTAACCGCTCATCCTGGGTTTTTGTCATTGCCTTTTGGTTTGTGTCAGTTTTTTATAAATCTGGCAAAAGACAATTTTTACACAGAGGAAGTTCCATATGGCAGTGTGACTACATCTCCATGAAGACACAAGCCTGCTTCTATGGAGAATCAAAGGTACTTTGAAATTTAATGAGCCATTCTTTTTTAACCAGAAATCTCTCTTACCAGCTGATGATATGTTTTCTGACCTTCTTGCTCATAAATTCAGACTCATCTCAGAAACATTTGGTGTGATTTATGGAAAAAGCTTTGGTCTAAAGTAGAGTCATGGTGGGGAGTGGGGAAAGGGTGGGAGGTGAAGGCGAGGGTTCTTTCTTTAGTTACCCTGAAATACCTTGATAGTCTTCAGTGATGGAGGACTATCAGGATGCTGCTTTTGGGCCTTGCTGGCTGCAGCCCAGGCAGGCTGCCCATTGCCCTGATTTCATGGGTACATTAAGCCCATCAGAGGCTCCTCAGAGGTTGCACACAAACCATTACAGCCAGGTGGGCTGTCAGCTGATTCTTTACACTCTTGGGGCACTGCAGTGCAAAGAGCAGTGGATCCAGAGTCCAGGACACGGATCCTAGTTCTGGCTCTGCCACCTGCCAGCTAGCTGGGTGACACTCATTCTAAAGTCATTCATTAATCTATTAATTGGCTATTAGGACCTTAAAAATATTATGCTACATGAAAGAAGCCAATCACAAAAGATTATATATGATATAATTCTATTTGTATAAAACATCAGAATAGTCGAATCCATAGAGACAGAAAACAGACCAGTGGTTGCCAGGGGCTTCAGGAGAGGGAAATGGGGGTGATGGTTAATGAGGATGGGGCTTCTTTGGGATGACGAAAATGGTCTGGAATTAGATGGTGGTGGCATTTGCACAGTTCTGTGACTACACTAAAAACCACCAAATGGTACACTCTAAAAGGACAAATTTTATGGTATGTGAATTATATTTCAATAAAGCAGTTATAAAAAATGCATAGCCCACCTTGCTTTACTTTACACAACTTATAACCCAAGAGGCCCATTTAAAGGAAGCCAGGAAGATTGGTAATGAAAGGAATGGTATAAGATGAAAAAGGCATCCCCAGTGCAATGCCTTACCATGTGTTTTTAAATTATAAAAGTAGAACATGTTAATCAAAAATTATAAATAATATAGAGAAATAACTTAAAAGTCTCTTAACTCTAACTCCTCAGAGGTAACTGCTGTTACAATATTGTGAGTCTCTTTATTTATTAGAGGTTTTCGTTTCAAGCAAAGATACCAGCCCCGGGGGATGTGAGCAGCAATGGAACTCATTGCAAGGGTACGAGTTTGCTCAATCCTGATATCCCAGAGATCCAAGGTCCGAAGCTGATCTGCAGCCTCACAAGGGCACCACTCTTGGAAGAGGCAGCTCTAAGCATTTCTCCCCAATCACTCAGGCACCGCACCCCAGGGTCGGAGCTCTCCAAGGAAGGTGGATGCCTCTCTGTAGTGTCCACTCAAGGACTGACTTGTGATTGGACAAGCTTGGTTGTCCAGAACCAATCACTGTGGCTGAGAAAAGTTGGTGTTCTAATTGGCCAGACCTGAGCCCCATGTTGCAGCCCTGGGGGGCAGTGGGAGGAATAGAGTCTTACCAAACCACAAGGATAGAATGTGGGGAAAAATAGTTCCCCAAGGGAGATCTGGGTGTGATTTCCAGAGGACAGAATGAATGTCTCTGGACAAGCAGAAGTGGTTAATGTCCACTATAGTACCCTTCTAGATAGAAAAGGTAGATAAATAGATAACTAGGTAGATGATAGACACAGATAGATGATAGATGATAGATAGATAGATAGATAGATAGATAGATAGATAGATAGATAGATAGATAGAGGATAGTGCTGGAACTGGAGCTGGATACAGATAGATATATTAGGTTGGTGCAAAAGGAATTGCGGTTTTTGCAAATATTTTCAACCTTTTAAACCACAATTACTTTTGCACCAAAATAATAAATACTGAAGGTGCCAAAAAAAATGTATACACATTTTAAGAGCTGATATCTATGCTCAAGCAGTAGCTCGCCGTAATCAGAAGTGTCTGGATGCTGATGGTAACCACTTTGAGCACCTCTTGTAATTGCAGAAGTCAAACATGACTTGTATTCATCTTTTATTATCGGTATATATTGAATATTACAATTAGTACAGTTTTTTCCTTTCTTAAAATGTGTACACATTTTTTTGGCACCCTCTGTATATAGAGATAGAATAAATACATCTGTATATATACACAGAATTATCTTTATTTTACAATAATATAGCATTCCGTCACCTACTTTATTTCCTTCAACATTATATTGAGTACATATTGATATATGTCTGCTGATTCTGCCGGTTCTTTCTTCTCAGTACACACAGTTTCCTCATTCTTTTTAAATACCTCCATTTTATTCCATTGTTTACATGTGCCTTAATTTATTTAATCCTTCTTCTACTGATGGAAATTTAGGTCACCTCCGGTTCTTAATCAAACACCAACGCAGTGAGCATTCCCAGATATTTCTGATGTCAAAACTAGATTTCCACATCTAGTTCCACTATTCCGTGCAATGTCTCTCTAGCAACTAGAAAGACGTTCACCAGAGTCCAAGGGAAGATTAGCTCCCCATGGGTGGACTGGTCAGGAAGGACTTTATGGAGATGGAGGTGGAGCTAATTCTTGAAGAATGAAGGAGAATTATCCAGGTAAAGAAGAAAATAAAGGGCATTCCAGGGAGGGAGAACAAAACGAGAATGGTTTCCTTGAAGCTGAACCCTCTGTAGCTTGAGTTCCACCTACTGCTTTAGGTTGTTTTGTCTTGAAATTAAAAAATGTGAAACAACCATTTTATTGTGTTTATGGGTTCTATGGGTCAGAAATTTGGGACAGCTGGACTCTGTCCCACAATATTTGGGGCCTCAGCTGGGAAGACTCAAAGGCTTGGGGTGACTTGGCAGGTGAGGTCTGCCATCATCCAGATATGTTTTCACTCACATGCATGGCAGCTGGGGTGGAAGCTGGGCCGCGCATGACCTCTCCATATGTCTCTTCATAGGGGCTAGTTTGGGCTCCCTCGTAGCATGGTGGCTGGGTTTCAAGAGTGAGTGTCCCAAGAGAGCAAGGTAGAAGTGCATGGCATTTTTATAATCCAGCCTCAGAAGTTACATAGTGAATTCTGCCATGAGGTAGTCACAAATGTCTGCCCCAGATCAAGAAGAGAAGACGTAAATCCTACCACTTAATGCGAGGACTGTTAGGTTACATAAATGGTACGGATGGCAGATATTGTTGCAGCCATTGTTGGAACACACAGCCTGCCTCCACACATCTTATCAACTCGTTACATTAAAGGGAAACACTCATCTGATATCTAAATCCTTACTGTGGGCTCTTGATAAAATGTCAAGGGTAGGCAGTAGTGGTGGGGACTAATTTTATAATACCCAGCAGTGCTTCTTTAAATGATCTTTCTTGGGCATTGAATCAAGATGGTAGACTGAGCACATGCTTTTACCACTACTTTCCTCCTCAATCCCTAGCCATGACAGAAAAGAAATGTTTAAAAACAATAGATTCATAATAGAGCTGGAACACTGAGTGGCATTAGTAGACCACTAATGTTGAGGAATCTCAGGACAGAAATCATATAGAATCAATTTCTTGGAGGAACCACAGCTCAAAACATGTGCAGGAGGGGAAGGAAGACTGTGGATAGTGTGAGTCTTTCTAGGAGTTTTCCAAATCAGAGGCTATGGATCTGAAGGTCTTGGGGTCATCATCCAGGTGGTTGTCTGAGAGCTGGTATCTAGAACAACAGGCAGGTTGACCCTTTCCTTTACCCACTTGCCAAGCAGCAGGCAGCAAAGACACTGGGCTCCAGACCAGAGCAATGTCTCTAGGACTTGGGTAGAAAAAGCAAGAGACAGCACAGTGCTCCAGGCACCTAGTAGAACCCAGGAATAATCTAAGGCCCTCTACCTCCACAAGACAACTTCTAGAACATACTACACTTTTCTCTTCCCCACTATTGGCCCCAGTCATGCAACAAATTTCCCTGAAATCAATTTGAAAACAAACAAACAAACAAACAAACAAAAACCTGAAGAGAAGCACCAAGCTCTACAGAACTACAGAAGATGGACCAGCATTTAGGGAAATGGAAAGAAGTTTAATAAAAGTTGTTCAGTGTCCTCAAAGAAAGACGAGAGGAATAATGCACCCATGAAACTAGACGTATGAGGTCTGACAATTAAGTTCATGAACTCACCCTAGAAAAAGTGCTACATACCTCATTGCTGAATATCACTACGGTCACCTTTGAAGTACTCCCCTTGGGAAGCTATGCACTGATGCCAGCGCCTAGTCCACCCTTCAAAGCAATTTCGGAACTCTTTTTCTGGAATGGCCATCAGAGCTGTCATTGTATTACCCTTGATGTCCTGAATGTCATCAAAATGTCTTCCGTTCAATATTTCCTTTATCTTCAGGTAAGGAAAGAAGTCATTGGGGGCCAGATCAGGTGAGTAGGGAGGATGTTCCAATACAATTATGTGTTTACTGGCTAAAAACTCCCTCACAGACAGTGCTGTGTGAGCTGGTGCATTGTCATGATGCAAGAGCCATGAATTGTTGGCAAAAATTCTGGTCGTTTTCATCGAACTTTTTCACGAAGCCTTTCAGCACCTCCAAATAGTAATCTTGGTTAACTGTTTGCCCAATTGGTACAAATTCATAATGAATAATCCCTCCGATATCAAAAAGGGTTAGCGACATCATTGCAACAAGTTCACGAACTTAATTGGCAGACCTCATATAACACTTGCCTTTTGTGACTGGTTTGTTTCACTTACCACAATGTCTTTATCGTTCATCCATGTCATAGCAGGTGTCAGAATTTCCTTCCTTTTTAAGCTTGAATAACTTTTTATTGTGTGTATATATGCCACATTTTGTCTGCAGACATTTGGGTTGTTCCCACCTGTTGGCTGTTGTGAATAAATGTTGCCATGAATGCTATTGCACAGATATGTGTTGGAGTCTCTGCTTTCAATTCTTTGGGTACATATATATCCAGAAGTGGGATTGCTGGATCCTATGGTAATTCTACTTTTAACTTTTTGAGAAACTGCCATTCTGTTTTCCACAGCAGCTACACCATTTTACTTTCTCACCAGCACTGCACAGGAGTTCCAATTTCTCCACATCTTCACCAATACCTATTTGCTATTTTCCATTTTCTAATAGCCATCCCAGTGGTTGGGAAGTGGTATCTCGTTAATGGTATCTCTTTTATAACCTGATCTCAGAAATTACATCACCTTGGTTTTGCTGTATTCTACTTATAAGAAGCAAGTCACTAAGTGTGACCCACACTCAAGGGGAGGGGACTATACAAGGGTCCAAATACCGTGAGGTGGGATTCCTGGGAGCCATGTTAGAGGGCTGCCTGTCACAAATAGTATTACTGTAAATAATATTTATATTATGCAAATTATGTAAATTATATTATTTTAAATGTAAGGCACCATATTCATGGATCTGGAAATCTTGTGTAGTGGCAAATATATGAACTTTGTGAATCCAGAGAGATCTGGATTCAAATCCTGGTTCCTTGTCTGCTCAGCCGTGTAACCTTGAGCAAGTTACTTGACCTCTCTTCAGCTTGGCTTTCTCATCTGTTAAATGGGAACAAAAATATCTACCTTGAAAGATTATTGCAAGAATTAAATGAAGTAATGTATGCTACACATTGGAGGAGCTCAATAAATGATATCTAATCAGCATCATCGCTGCAGCAGTAACAAAACTAGTGATCAAAGGCGAGCCTAGGCGCTTTTCCCTCCGGGTGTCTTTAGCAATATGACCACAAGATGGCAGCTGCTATCGCACTAACTATTTACCTCTCCTTGGTACAAGATAAGGATGTGTGTGTGTACAGTAATCTCTAAGCGTTATTTTTGGGAGGGAGGAACACATGAGAAAATAATCCCACAATCCCTATGTTGAGCTTAAGCCATACCTTTTCTTTTCTGCTCCAACTCCCATGACCTATCTTCCATTCCTCTGCTGCTCCCACCTCCTGCAGAGGACGTTCCCTTCCCCACATTCTCCTGAACTAACTGGCTCCTGTCAGCCCCATGCATACAGTTCAAAACGCTTTCTCAGGCCTCCCATTGCTTTCCCTCTGCTTCATTCTACTCGTGTCAGGTCTCACCTCATTCTAGAAGCCTTTCCTGACCTTTGTACCAGATTCCAGGCTGCACAGGCGTCTTCATCCATGCTCTCCCCGTCACAGCCCTTGAGTCCACCCCTGTAAACTCTGATCACCTGTGGGCACAGGGCATGGCACCCAATAGAATATATGGGCTGATAGTCATTCTGAAAATAATTATTGTTTCCCTTCTTTGTACCAGGTATTAGACGCTAGGGACGTGCGGGTGATCTTTCTTTGAATAAACACCAGAATCCTGAAAAAGAGAGCTTCTACCAAGGAGATCATTAGCCCTTAAACAAGCAGAAGGACCTCGTGTCTCTTTTCATGTCTTCATAGAGTCGCCAGGTAAAACACAGGATGCCCAGTTAGCTTTGAATTTCAGATAAAAAGTAAATGAGTTTTTTCAGTATTACTATATCCAGTGCAATATTTAGGACATATTAAATAATTCAGTAAATAATAAATTAAACAACATGTCCTAAATATTGCATCAAACATATTAATACTAAAAAAATTATGTGTTGTTTATCCGAAATTCAAATTTAACCGCTCATCCTGGGTTTTTGTCATTGCCTTTTGGTTTGTGTCAGTTTTTTATAAATCTGGCAAAAGGCAATTTTTGCACAGAGGAAGTTCCATATGGCAGTGTGACTACATCTCCATGAAGACACAAGCCTGCTTCTATGGAGAATCAAAGGTACTTTGAAATTTAATGAGCCATTCTTTTTTAACCAGAAATCTCTCTTACCAGCTGATGATATGTTTTCTGACCTTCTTGCTCATAAATTCAGACTCATCTCAGAAACATTTGGTGTGATTAATGGAAAAAGCTTTGGTCTAAAGTAGAGTCATGGTGGGGAGTGGGGAAGGGTGGGAGGTGAAGGCGAGGGTTCTTTCTTTAGTTACCCTGAAATACCTTGATAGTCTTCAGTGATGGAGGACTATCAGGATGCTGCTTTTGGGCCTTGCTGGCTGCAGCCCAGGCAGGCTGCCCATTGCCCTGATTTCATGGGTACATTAAGCCCATCAGAGGCTCCTCAGAGGTTGCACACAAACCATTACAGCCAGGTGGGCTGTCAGCTGATTCTTTACACTCTTGGGGCACTGCAGTGCAAAGAGCAGTGGATCCAGAGTCCAGGACACGGATCCTAGTTCTGGCTCTGCCACCTGCCAGCTAGCTGGGTGACACTCATTCTAAAGTCATTCATTAATCTATTAATTGGCTATTAGGACCTTAAAAATATTATGCTACATGAAAGAAGCCAATCAAAAAAGATTATATATGGTATAATTCTATTTGTATAAAACATCAGAATAGTCGAATCCATAGAGACAGAAAACAGACCAGTGGTTGCCAGGGGCTTCAGGAGAGGGAAATGGGGAGTGATGGTTAATGAGGACGGGGCTTCTTTGGGATGACGAAAATGGTCTGGAATTAGATGGTGGTGGCATTTGCACAGTTCTGTGACTACACTAAAAACCACCAAATGGTACACTCTAAAAGGACAAATTTTATGGTATGTGAATTATATTTCAATAAAGCAGTTATAAAAAATGCATAGCCCACCTTGCTTTGCTTTACACAACTTATAACCCAAGAGGCCCATTTAAAGGAAGCCAGGAAGATGGGTAATGAAAGGAATGGTATAAGATGAAAAAGGCATCCCCCATCCAATGCCTTACCATGTATTTTTAAATTATAAAAGTAGAACATGTTAATCAAAAATTATAAATAATATAGAGAAATAACTTAAAAGTCTCTTAACTCTAACTCCTCAGAGGTAACTGCTGTTACAATATTGTGAGTCTCTTTATTTATTAGGGGTTTTCGTTTCAAGCAAAGATACCAGCCCTGGGGGATGTGAGCAGCAATGGAACTCATTGCAAGGGTACGAGTTTGCTCAATCCTGATATCCCAGAGATCCAAGGTCCGAAGCTGATCTGCAGCCTCACAAGGGCACCACTCTTGGAACAGGCAGCTCTAAGCATTTCTCCCCAATCACTCAGGCACCGCACCCCAGGGTCGGAGCTCTCCAAGGAAGGTGGACGCCTCTCTGTAGTGTCTACTCAAGGACTGACTTGTGATTGGACAAGCTTGGTTGTCCAGAACCAATCACTGTGGCTGAGAAAAGTTGGTGTTCTAATTGGCCAGACCTGAGCCCCATGTTGCAGCCCTGGGGGGCGGTAGGAGGAATAGAGTCTTACCAAACCACAAGGATAGAATGTGGGGGAAAATAGTTCCCCAAGGGAGATCTGGGTGTGATTTCCAGAGGACAGAATGAATGTCTCTGGACAAGCAGAAGTGGTTAATGTCCACTATAGTACCCTTCTAGATAGAAAGGGTAGATAAATAGATAACTAGGTAGATGATAGACACAGATAGATGATAGATGATAGATGATAGATAGATAGATAGATAGATAGATAGATAGATAGATAGATAGATAGATAGATAGAAGATAGTGCTGGAACTGGAGCTGGATACAGATAGATATATTAGGTTGGTGCAAAAGGAATTGCGGTTTTTGCAAATATTTTCAACCTTTTAAACCACAATTACTTTTGCACCAAAATAATAAATACTGAAGGTGCCAAAAAAAATGTATACACATTTTAAGAGCTGATATGTATGCTCAAGCAGTAGCTCGCCGTAATCAGAAGTGTCTGGACGCTGATGGTAACCACTTTGAGCACCTCTTGTAATTGCAGAAGTCAAACATGACTTGTATTCATCTTTTATTATCGGTATATATTGAGTATTACAATTAGTACAGTTTTTTCCTTTCTTAAAATGTGTACACATTTTTTTGGGCACCCTCTGTATATAGAGATAGAATAAATACATCTGTATATATACACAGAATTATCTTTATTTTACAATAATATAGCATTCCGTCACCTACTTTATTTCCTTCAACATTATATTGAGTACATATTGATATATGTCTGCTGATTCTGCCAGTTCTTTCTTCTCAGTACACACAGTTTCCTCATTCTTTTTAAATACCTCCATATTATTCCATTGTTTACATGTGCCTTAATTTATTTAATCTTTCTTCTACTGATGGAAATTTAGGTCGCCTCCGGTTCTTGATCAAACACCAACGCAGTGAGCATTCCCAGATATTTCTGATGTCAAAACTAGATTTCCACATCTAGTTCCACTATTCCGTGCAACGTCTCTCTAGCAACTAGAAAGACGTTCACCAGAGTCCAAGGGAAGATTAGCTCCCCATGGGTGGACTGGTCAGGAAGGACTTTATGGAGATGGAGGTGGAGCTAATTCTTGAAGAATGAAGGAGAATTATCCAGGTAAAGAAGAAAATAAAGGGCATTCCAGGGAGGGAGAACAAAACGACAATGGTTTCCTTGAAGCTGAATCCTCTGTAGCTTGAGTTCCACCTACTGCTTTAGGTTGTTTTATCTTGAAATTAAGAAATGTGAAACAGCCATTGTATTGTGTTTATGGGTTCTATGGGTCAGAAATTTGGGACAGCTGGATATTTGGGGCCTCAGCTGGGAAGACTCAAAGGCTTGGGGTGACTTGGCAGGTGAGGTCTGCCATCATCCAGATATGTCTTCACTCACATGCATGGCAGCTGGGGTGTCAGCTGGGCTGCGCATGGCCTCTCCATATGTCTCTTTATAGGGGCTAATTTGGGCTCCCTCGTAGCATGGTGGCTGGGTTTCAAGAGTGAGTGTCCCAAGAGAACAAGGTAGAAGTGCATGGCATTTTTATAATCCAGCCTCAGAAGTTACATAGTGAATTCTGCCATGAGGTAGTCACAAACGTCTGCCCCAGATCAAGAAGAGAAGACGTAAATCCTACCACTTAATGGGAGGACTGTTAGGTTACATAAATGGTACGGATGGCAGATATTGTTGCAGCCATTGTTGGAACATACAGCCTGCCTCCACACATCTTATCAACTTGTTACATTAAAGGGAAACACTCATCTGATATCTAAATCCTTACTGTGGGCTCTTGATAAAATGTCAAGTGTAGGCAGTGGTGGTGGGGGCTAATTTTATAATACCCAGCAGTGCTTCTTTAAATGATCTTTCTTGGGCATTGAATCAAGATGGTAGACTGAGCACATGCTTTTACCACTACTTTCCTCCTCAATCCCTAGCCATGACAGAAAAGAAATGTTTAAAAACAATAGATTCATAATAGAGCTGGAACACTGAGTGGCATTGGTAGACCACTAATGTTGAGGAATCTCAGGACAGAAATCATATAGAATCAATTTCTTGGAGGAACCACAGCTCAAAACATGTGCAGGAGGGGAAGGAAGACTGTGGATAGTGTGAGTCTTTCTAGGAGTTTTCCAAATCAGAGGCAATGGATCTGAAGGTCTTGGGGTCATCATCCAGGTGGTTGTCTGAGAGCTGGTATCTAGAACAACAGGCAGGTTGATCCTTTCCTTTACCCACTTGCCAAGCAGCAGGCAGCAAAGACACTGGGCTCCAGACCAGAGCAATGTCTCTAGGACTTGGGTAGAAAAAGCAAGAGACAGCGCAGTGCTCCAGGCACCTAGTAGAACCCAGGAATAATCTAAGGCCCTCCACCTCCACAAGACAACTTCTAGAACATACTACACTTTTCTCTTCCCCACCCTTGGCCCCAGTCATGCAACAAATTTCCCTGAAATCAATTTGAAAAAAACAAACAAACAAACAAAAACCTGAAGAGAAGCACCAAGCTCTACAGAACTACAGAAGATGGACCAGCATTTAGGGAAATGGAAAGAAGTTTAATAAAAGTTGTTCAGTGTCCTCAAAGAAAGACGAGAGGAATAATGCACCCATGAAACTAGACGTATGAGGTCTGACAATTAAGTTCATGAACTCACCCTAGAAAAAGTGCTACATACCTCATTGCTGAATATCACTACGGTCACCTTTGAAGTACTCCCCTTGGGAAGCTATACACTGATGGCAGTGCCTAATCCACCCTTCAAAGCAATTTTGGACCTCTTTTTCAGAGCTGTTGTCCTGAATGTCATCAAAACGTCTACCTTTCAATATTTCCTTTATCTTCAGGTAAAGAAAGAAGTCATTTGGGGGCCATATAAGGTGAGTAGGGAAGATATTCCAATACAGTTATTTGTTTACTGGCTAAAAGCTCCCTCACAGACAGTGCTGTGTGAGCTGGTGCATTGTCGTGATGCAAGAGCCATGAATTGTTGGCAAAAAGTTCAGGTCACATAACTTTTTCATGTAGCCTTTGCAGCACTTCCAAATAGTAAACTTGGTTAACTGTTTGTCCAGTTGGTACAAATTCATAATGAATAATCTCTCTGATATCAAAAAAGTTTAGCAACATTGTTGCAACAAGTTTGCAAATTTAATTGTTTAACTTCGTAGTACATACCCTGCCCATGTCTCCTCACCTTTCCCACTTTGAAGCACAAAGAACTGATCCCAACTGCCAGCACCTGCATGTCTTTGCCTGAGATGTCTTTTTGGTTTTGCTTTTCTTTCCCCTTGTGGCCTCCAGAGTCCTGTTTGCCTACTGTGTGCCCTGTCTGAAGTGCTGAGGCGTTCACACCCGCTATACTCAAAGCAGCTCTCAACCCATGGCAAATGGGACTTTGTCTGAATACCCCTTCCTCACCCCTTGGGTGGCATAACTCTGAAACATGTGGTCGACACTGGTTCCCAGGGTTTGCAGCTTGATTAACTGTGGTAAACTGACTCAATAACACACCCTTAACTGGCTGCCTTCTCTTCCCCACTCACTTCTCCACTCCCCCACGGCAGTTCCTGGCTTCACCCCCCAAATAAGCCACTTGAACTCAAATCATGTTTTATGGGTTTGCTTATTACAGAACCCAAACTAAAACCAAGAAACAGGTAGTTATGAAAAAGAAAGTGGGTAGATAGACTGGATAACATACTGAGCATAGACAGATAAAGAATTAGAAGAAGATAACATAAAATAAAAGTTAAGTGACGTGGATGACAGATCCAGAGATCCCAGTACCTGTCCAAAGAACAGAAATAATTAAAAGGAAGAAATAATCCAAGAAATAGTAGAAGAAAATCCTCCCGGGCTGAAAAAAAAAAAAAAAAAAACACACAAATCTTCAGATTGAATGGGGTATGAACAAAAAAACAACTCATCCTGATGAAATTTGCAAACACCAAGAGTAAGAGAAAGTCTGAAAAACTTTGCAAGCTAAAATAGCAGGTTACCTACAAAGAAAGGAGTTTTGATAGGACCAAAAATTGCATCAGTGACAATGAGGGCTAAAAGACCATGGAAACATCCCTTCTAAGTTCTGTGGGACAGTGTTTGAAACTTAGAATCCTATGCCTAGCCAAAAATCATTTATAAGAAAGGGGGAAATAAAGACATTTACAAATATATACAGAACTTAGATCCACTGTCACTTTCAACAAAATGAAAATGAGTCCAAGAGCAAGGTTTGTACCCTTGTATCTCCACGTGCCAGTGGCCACCGCTGGGACACACAGAAGGCTTGCCCTCCTCTGAATTCTCCTTTTTCATTTCCAGTATCGCCAATTTGAGATTCAATCATGCACTACCTTAGAGATCGCATATAGTGTTACAGCAAACCACGTCCTGTTAGCATTGCCGCTTTGCTATTCATGTGTTGCCTTGCCTTCCTGCCTAGATTATAAACTTTCAATTACAAGGACCGTATTCACTGAGCTTTAACAAATATAATCTCTCTCTCGTTTCACTGAGTCTAGCATCCTGCTGTTTCCAGCCTCTTTCCCATCTAACCTGCTCTAAACACCCTCTGAAAACTCAGTCGGCTGGCTTTTCTCCTCCCTTCTCCCCTTACTCTTCCTTTCCAGCTCCATTGTCTCCTTCCCCCACCCCTCAGCCCTGTCCCCATGCCCTTGTGTGTCAGCTCTGCTTTCCCAGGCGTTCTCCTGATCGATACAGTACAATCAAAGCCAGCAGCCCACCTTATGCCAGGCAGTGTTCTCAGCCCTTTGTGTGGATTTGTGAATTCCCTTTTCAGAGCTCTTCTATGGGATAAGAACTCTTATTGTCCACTTTTCAGGTGGGGGAAACCAAGGCACAGAGAGGGGAAGCAAGTTGCTTGAGGACCCACAGCAGTTGCTAATGGAGCTGGGGTTCTCACTCAGGAAGTCTTGCTCTTATTCTTAACTGTAGTGAATTTCTGAGGCATTGGTATGACTCACCCTTTGTCAACCAGTCAAGTCCCAGAGATTGAAAATTGAGTAGGATACATTCAGGGGTCAGGGGGAGAATAATGGGCAGAACTGGAGAATTAAGATGGTAGCTAGGGGAGACAACGAATGAAAATTAGTTTGGAAGGTGGGCTACACAACAGAGTGGTAATATGTGACATGTGTAAAGTTGCAGAGTTTACAAAGCAAGCATGTCTGCTTGCTCATTTCACGTTTCGCTTGATTCTCATGGCAATATTTAGAGAGAAGATTGGAGGTAATCGTTGCTCCTGACATTTTACAGATGAGGTGTCTGATGCTCAGAGAGGTTAAGTGACTTGCTCAAGGTCACAGAGCCAGAAAATGGCAGAGCAGGCCCCGAACATTAGAGCTACCTGACCGGGCACAAATAATTGGAGCATAATGTGCTGAGTGGAGGAACAAAATGCCAGTCAGCGCTCATGCACGATTTCCTCACCGATCCTCAGCAGTTACAAAACACGCTGTTTCTGTTAATATACCTGCTGTTTGCCTTCTTGGAAAAGACCAGTAGCATTTTTGGTTAGGGTTCCACAGCAGAGAAATTTCTTCCTCCACCCATTCAAATCCAATCACTATTGCCCGTGCAGCTGCCCGCCCCTCCAACAATCCAAGTTCAGAACAGAGACCGGGCCGGAGAGGGGAGGGGAGGGGAGGGGAGGGAGGGGAGGGGAGGGGAGGGGAGGGAGCAGGAAACCAGAAGACAGTCTTTGGGGAACTCCTATTTTCCATGATGCAGGAGTGACTTCCACTCCACTTCATCTGATATTTTTAAGATGTTCTACGTCTTTTTCCAATTACCTGGTGGTTAGAGAAGGCGGGAGGGGAGGAGGGGACAGTGTGGAGGGGACCGAGGCAAGGATCCACCTTGACATCTCTGAACACACTGCATGAGGCTTGTGTTTTCACAGACATGTTGCTGGAAAAACAAATACCGTGTTTCCCCAAAAAGGAGACCGGGTCTTAATTAATTTTTGCTCCAAAAGACGCATTAGGGCTTATGTTCAGGGGATGTTATCATGGAAAATCATGCTAGGGCTTATTTTCCAGTTAGGTCTTATTTTCAGGGAAACACAGTAGTGACCCGCAGGCTGCCTGGAGCCAGAAAGCCAGCCCCAGGGTGCACTCTGGCCTTTTGCTTCCCTCTGGGCTGGGCCTCAGCGTTGCCCCAGGGGTGCCAACCAGTCTGCCTGCCCTGTGTCCCTTCTGACCATGCCGGAAGTTCTCTTCAACTAGCAGTTTCTGAGTGTCCAGTCCTTGCCTGATGCTGCGGAGGAGAAAATGAGTAACACCTGGTCCTCATTCTCGAGGGCTTTGCCATTGGCGAGGGAGCCACACGTGCGTCTCATGCCTCTAATCTGGCCACATGAGTGAAGCAGGGGCGCCCAGGGGCCTGTGGGGCTCAAGGAGCTGGGGCCCTGCTTCAGGACAAAGGCTTCTGCTATTGGTTGCTGCTGGACTCAAGGCTAGACAGCCTCCTAGCTGTGTGACCCGGGACAAAGCATTTGACTTCATAAAGTCTCTGCTCCTTCTGCTGTGAAATGGGAAAATAACAACACTCACCTTGCAGGGTTGTTGAGAGGAGAAGCAGCACCTAAGGGATAAGGCAGCTGTTTGCTAACGAGTCAAGAGTATTATTATCACCACTCAGGGCAGACAGCACAAGGAAAGAGTGGCTGGGAGCCTGGGAAGAGGGCAGCGCAGAGAGGAGGGCTGAGATCTGGAAAGGGAGGAAGGGGAGGGTTAAGCCAACAAAAGCACCTCTCCCCCTAGTGGCTGGGAGCCAGAGAAAAGGTTTGGAAGGGAGTGGAGGTAGGACGGGCCCAGTGGGAGGGGACTGGGGCCAGGGTCCCATGTGTGTTGGGGACGCTGTGGATCCACCTCTAGGTCCAAACTGCCCTCCCACATCTGCCCAGAAGACAGCTTCCTGCCAGGTTGGGAAATTGCTTTGGCCTGGAATTTTTCCGCTTGGGCGTGTTTGGGGAGCCAGGTTCAGTGTTAAGAATGTCCAGTTACCAACATTCCTGAAACATGCAGAGGAGGCAGCTGTGGATTGCACAGTCTCCAGGGTGAAGGGTGGAGGAGGCAGGTGACAGAGAAGATGGACATGCCAGAACCCCCGCCAGGTTTGGGAGGCACCTGAGAGCACCCTGCCGAGACCACTACTTTACAGATTAGGAAGAGGGAAAGGACTGTGAGCTTTCACTCTGCTCTTGTCTCAGAAGCCAATTCACAGCAAAACTTTTCCTGGCCACCGAAAGCACAGGCTAAGGTTTCTTTGTCGTTTCTTTGTTTGTTTGTTTGTTTGTAATCCCAAAAAGTCATTCACAACAATCCTTTCTTTCCTTTCCTTTTTCATTGTATTGGCTACTGGCATGCCTTTTTTTTTTTTTTTTAATAGACTTTATTTCTTAGAACAATTTTAGGTTCACAGCAAAATTGAGCAAACAGTATAGGGAATTCCAATAAACGTTCCCCTGCCACACACACACACACACACACACACACACACACACACACACAGCTTCCCCCACTATCAGCATCCTGCAGCAGAGTGGTACATTTGTTACAACTGATGAGCTACTTTGATACATCATCACCCAAAATCTATGGCACATTTGTATTTTTTATTTTGTTGCCATCTTCATGGTCTGTAGCACTTTATTTCCTTTTTGTATGTTTCTTTAACATTTGAACTTCTTTTTATGTTCAAGGCACTGAATTTTAATTTGGAAAGTGAAATGATTCCTGTATGAGGTCTGCCAATGGTCAAAGTGGTATTGCCCTTAAATCTGTATGCCTCACGTTATTCTTGCTGAGTGAAGCTCCTAGGGGCCATGACTGTGACTACCAGAAGTGGCTTTGGCTGCACCTCTATAAAAGTTTTTCTGCGAACTCTGCTCCTTGAGGTGAGATGGTCTCATTCTGATGTTGGTTTCTTTGGCAGAGTGGAGGAAGAAGCCACCCAGAAAAACATGGCTTTAAAGAAGATCCGTTTTTATGGTCAGTATTTCTCACTGGCACATGGAGTCCCCAGGGATCCCACAGGACTTGGCCAAGCCCACCTGGGTTCAGAGCTAGGTGAGGATTCGTGTATGGGTCCAGCCTCCCAAGCTGTGATGTATCCCCCAGGTGTGGGATTTGAAGGCAGAGCTAGAGGACGAGAGGAAGCAGCCCTCAATGGCACTAACCACTCAGAAGAAGCTAGAGAAGGATCTGAAGGGAAAAAAAGTTATTTGACAAAGATCTTTAGGATTGAAACAGTGGCAGGAGAATAACAAAGGAAATGTGTCCTGCCGTGTAGTCGGGGCTGACCTGGCACAGTAGCCCGTGTCGGGAACGGTGCCAGGGCACCAGATTCAAGTCAACAGGGAGCTGTAGAAAGTACAAAACACACGCAGCGTGGGCTGATATGTACACGGTGACCGACACTGCCAAGAGAATGCTTTGTAGATCCCAACGGTCAAAAAAGGGTAAAACTGGTGTAAGATACAGAGACATTTTGTCCTTAGTGACTATTTTGCCCTTTTAGTGAAGCTGGTAAACTATGCCATTGGGTGAAAAGCAACCACAAGTTCCAGTTGGCGCTTGTCCCTGTCAGGGGTGGGAGGGCAGATGGTGGGGCAGGTGGGACTCGGGTGGTCGCTGGGGTGGTGGTGCCAAGCGTGTCCTCCCCGCCCCCAGGCCCAGATGAAGGACTACATGCGTGAGCTGGACGACACGCGTGCGTCCCGTGAGGAGATCCTCGCCCAGGCCAAGGAGAATGAGAAGAAACTGAAGAGCATGGAGGCCGAGATGATGCAGCTGCAGGAGGTGGGCGGGGCCGAGCGGCGTCAGGGTGGCCGTCCTCTGGCCAGCAGGTGGCAGCTCAGGGCCTCCAGCTGGCCAGCCTGAGCCCCCGGGCAGGGCTGAAAACAAAGTACCAAACTGCAGGAATGAGTGGAGGTGGTTTTTATGAAAGACTTCCCTGCAGGGTTTCATTAAGGAGCAAGGCTCCCTGGTGTGATGAAAACAAGTGTGTGAATTAAATTGTCACCATTTGGGGCCAGCTCCTGGCATGAAATGAAGCTCTGTGGTAATCACCACCTCCTGCTGTGAACTGCCTCCTGGTGAGGAGGGTCCTTCCCGGGATAAGTGCACAGTCCCCTTGGCCGCCTTGTCTGTCAGCCATGAGGCACCTGGAAGCCTTCCCAGGACCTGCTCCTAGCTGGGCCAGACATCCAGGCACGTCCTCGTCGCACTTGCCTGACTGGCCGTGCTCTCCTGCCTGGGCTTGGGGGTGATCCCTCCCTCCACGGTCACATGTGGTCTCTGTCTAGCCGCCCTCACCTGGGGGTGAAGCCCCTCTCCTCCACTTGGCTTTCAGAGACCTCGCACCCTGGTCCTAACTCAGTGTTTTTTTCCCACAAATGTGGGGCTTTTTAAGAATTTGTTTAAAATTTTAAAAACTGTGATTAGATACATAACAAAATTTACCACCTTAACCATTTTTAAGTGTATAGTCAGGGGCATTGAGTTCATTCCCATTGCTGTGTCACCATCACCGCCCTCCATCCACAGAACTCTTTCATTTTGCAAAACTGGAATTTGGTTCCTGTAAGACAACTCCCCTTCCCCTCCTCTCAGCCCCACAACCACCCTCCTCCTTTTGTCTCTATGAATCCGACTATGTAGGTCCTTCACAGAAGTGGAATCATCAGTATTTGTCTTTTTGTGACTGGATTCTTACTCTCAGCATAGTGTCCACAAGGTTCATCCATGTGGCAGCACGTGGCAGAATTTCCTTATGAATGAATAAGATTCCGGTGTGTGTAGATACCAGTTTCCTTACCCATTCATCCACTGGTGGAAGCTTAGGGCGCTTCCACCTTTGGCCCTAATGAATAACGCTGCTAGGAGCTTGGCTGCACAGATACTTCTCCAGACCCTGCTTCAGCGCTTTCGGGAATGCACCTGGGAGTGGAACTGCTGAATCGCATGGTCATTGTGTATCTAATGTTTTGAGGAACTGCCATACTGCTTTCCACAGTGTCTACATGCTGTTATTTCTAAGGCCATACTTGAGCACAACAGTGACGCCTGACAAGATTCTCCTTGGTCTCCCGACTGCCTGGAGGATAGAGGTTGGTGGTGCCACCCCGCCCCCCGCATGCTGAGAGCCGTCTGGGGGTGCGGCTCTCACAGGCCCCTCCTCCCCCTACCCGCCACTCCTCCCCCCTCCTCTTTCAGGGTCCTGAACTTGAGGGCGCTTCCTGTCTCTGGGCTGCAGCCCATCTGCAGCATCCCTAGGACTTAGCAAAGGGCCTTTCAACTTAAAATCATCATCTGGATCAATTGCTCCATTACCTGTGTTAAATGGGAACCCAAATCCGTTAACTCTGAGAATGTGTCAATTCTCTTAGCCATTAACCATTCATTAAAAGTAAACCCACAGTGTTTGTCGGGACTTCAACATAAAACTCTTAAGATTATGGGTTGGACTGACTTGCCATCCTTATACTTAGCCTCACCCTTCCTGAAGCCCCAGTTGTTACTCAGGCACAAATCTTTGACCTGTGGAAAGACAGATAGGATTGTCCAGGGACGATGCTGACAGCCTGTGGTGAGTGGCCGGGACCAGTGGCCACGTCTCCTGAGGTGACCAGGTGCTGTCAGCGTGGAGTGCAATTCCCAGGGCTCTGCAGCCTGCGATGCCTGTCTCTGCTGCCACTCCCATGACTGCAAAGGTCCCCTTAGTTACGTGCTCAGTGTGAGGCTCCCTACCCACTCCCACCGCCCCTGTGACAAGGGGGGACAGCAGGGAGGTGGGTCCCTGTTCTGGAACACAACTCATACTGTGCAGCCTGTCTGAGCCAAGAGCACCTCCCCAGGGGTTGGAGAGCTGGGCGGGGCAGGGGTGGGGTGGGAGAGCTGGCTGTGTGCCTCTGGCTGCTGACACCTCCTGTCTCCACCAGGGGATGCTGGTGGCACGTGCCAGATACCTTTCTAAGCCATTTTGGGGGTTACTTTCCCACTGAGCTGGGAGAGCCTTCACAGGGGGCTGAGATTGCTTATTGACAGAAAGTTTTGGCCGAGAGGCTGACTCTAGAGCTGCAGGCATCGTAGGGGACCTTTCTTGTGACGCTGGGGGTCAATTTGAGCCCATTTAATGGTCACTAGATCTTCTGGGTCTCTAAACGATGGGGGAGTCTCAGCTCATGTCCCTGGGGTCAAGAGATGCCTGCCTCACTGTCGCCTCAGTTTGACTCTGCAGCCCCATTCCGGTCACTTCACTGGACAACGAGTCCACGGGTGTCGTCTGGAGTCACTGCGTTCTCATCAGGGGGTCCTTATGACAACGGACCACAGCCATGTGGATGTTTAATTGAGTTCTGCTTCTCACAACAGTTTTATTTCTATGACAAGCTGCAGTCAGGCTAATGAAAGGAAGAAGAATCAGGATGAAAGGTTACAGGAGGAAAATGACAATAAATAACTTTAAACAAGTGTCAAAGGTCCAGTATGAAACTTGGGTTGAGCCTGGGCCCCTGCCCTGATACCTGGTGAAAACCACTGCCTGTCCCATCACCTTGGCTTCCTCTTCTGCACAATCAGACCGTATTCCTGGCCCTCTTAAGGTGGTTTTAAGACTAAAGTGTTGTGCGGTCCTTATGCAATAATATCTATCACTCTTCAGTCCCTCCCTGGAAAAATGGAGGGGGGTGTCCTGATGCCCCATGCACGAGGGCTCGGGATGAACAGGCCCCGATGGGAAGGCCAGGTTGGCCCCTCTGGTCCATCCCAGCCCCTCCTGCCTGGGGCAAAGCAGAAAAGCACAGCGGCCCCACGACTTACAGGCTGTGGGACCTTTTCCTGTAAACTGAGTTGATAATTCTCAGAGCTGATGTGAGAAAAAGGAAATGCATAGAAGGTGCCCACACAGCGCGTCGCACACACTTTCCCACTCGTCTGTGGTGGCTGCTCTGCTCAGGAACCAAGCAGGAAACAGGACATGCTTTCTGTTCTCAGAGTTTTCTGTGTCACTGACCTTCCTACAAAAAAGTCCTCCATTTGGAGAGAGAAACAATCTGTCACCAAGAGGAAATAAGCCAGGGGAGAAACTAGCAGGCTTTTCCTGGGAGAGAAGTTTCTATCCCAGAAACATCTGGATCCACCCAAACAGCATTGACCATCAGGGATGGCCTCCTCGAGCAGGTCACCACAACCCAAAAGCACTGGTGCTTTTCCTGCCACCAGGACAAGCCGAGAGAAAGACCTGATCAGAAGGGGTCAGGGCAGACACAGACACCGTGGCTGAGCAGTGGCCTTAGGGAACAGGTGCCAAGGGACCAGAGCAAGCAGGAGAGAGTGGGCTCTGTGGGGGAGGCTCTGAAGGGCTTCCCAGAGGAGGTGATAGCAGATTTGGGCTTTGAAGGATGAGCATGATTTTTCCAGGTGGTAGAAGCAGGTGCTCTGGCAGGAGGACCTACGTAAGCGAACGTGTGGGGGCTGCATGGGTGTGGGTTCACCAGCAGCAGGCATGCGATCCAATAGCCCAAGTACGCGATGTGCATGCTGCATGTTCAGGGCGTGTGCTCATTGCTGGGGACAAACGTAATTGGGGCAGGCGTTTGGGAGAGTGTGCGGAGGGATGAGGAGCAAGGGGGCTGGGAACAAGCCCAAGGGGTGGGGGAGTAATTTGCCAGGGTTCCACTCTGTCAGTGGCAGGCCTTCCTTCCAGAAGCCAGAGCCAGAACGGGCTGAGCAGAGAGGGACTGGATGTCAGGCCTGGGGCTGCTCGATTCAGCGCTTCAGCAAGCAGGGTGGGATGAGTCTCGGGTGGGGCCTTGTGTTTCTTTGATCACTTGTGCCAGAAGTGGGGCCTTTTGCTTTCACTTTTGGGTCCCTGATATATCTGGGTCGGAAGATGTGTCTGGTCATTGTACAGACACACAGCCGGTGACTGGATCTGCAGAGCTAAGAACAACTGGGTCTTGTTCCAAGTCAGCCAGAGGAAGACTCCTTGGTAAGAGGGGGTGGGTAGGAGGCCCCCACTCATCTCTTCGTCCTCATAACCCTCTAGGAAGAGGACTATTCTCACAATTTTATAGATGCAGAAAACTGCAGCTCAGAAAGGTCGAGCAAGCGACCTGAGGGCACCTATGGAGCAGTGGCAGAGTGGGGCTCTGACCCCAGGTTTATCTGCTTCCACCTCCCCCTGTGGTCCTAAACAGTGGAGGGGGACGGAACATCTGTTCAAATGGGTTCACAAAGCTCCCCCGGCTTAGCTCAGGTTCGGGCTATCTGAGACATGAGCCGGTGACCCCAGGAGGAAGGTGGATGTTGGGGTGATTTGGAGGAAGCAGAGCAGGTGGAGGAGGGCAGGGGTCTGAGAGCCTCTGCTCCTTGTGGCTTGGCTGCCCTGAGTCTGTCCCCAGGGGGCTGCTGGTAGGCTGAGGGGGACAAGGGATTTCTCCTGAGATGGGAGGAATCAAGAGTTTGTTCCACCCATCCTGTCTCTGACTGTGCTCAGTGCCAGGCCCTGTGGGGAAACTGAGGCCCTGGAAGGGGAGTGACTTGGCTCAGGTGCCATGATGGGAGACACGGGAAGATGGCAGGGCTTTGGTCCCTGCCCTCCCTGGCCTTCAGTTCAGGACTGGGAGGGGATGGAGAAGCAAAAGGTGGTGGTCTGTGTCCTGATTCGGAAAGACGGCCCCGACGTAGGGAGTGAGAAGGGCGCGTCACAGGACATCTGCTGCATGATCCCAGCCTCGTCGCCTTCCAATAAAAACCAAACTGTAGCCGCGAGTGTGACTGTCGAGTGTGAGCTTACATCTGTGTGTTCACTCAGGCAGAGGCAAACCTGGAGACGTTTGATATAAAACCACATTTCTCCCCTTAAATACCGGTGTGGGAAGCTGTTGGCCTCCACTCTGCCCTCCAAGAGCTGTGTGACGCTGAGCAAGTCACTTCCCTAGGAATTATTTGCTCCTAGCTCTTACCCATTTTAAAAATTGGTTTCAGTCTTTTCATGTCGATTTGTAGACTCTTGCGTACTGTGGCTTGTCGGACACCTTTGCCTGCAGGACGAGCCCCACGGGGGTGGTCCTGGCCTCTCCTTGAATTCTGACTTGTTTATGGCGTCCTTTGCAACTATCCTGCATTTTTCACGGGTCAATTCAATCAAACTTTTCCTTTAAGGCTTCTAGGATTTGTGTCTTGATTGAAATGTTTCGTCAGCTCAACATTTGGTTACCATTTGTTCTATTCCGTTTGTCGTATTTTTCTTTCTGGTTTACATTTAGATCCCTTTGGGATTGATTGATTGATTGATTGATTAATTTTGTGGAAGCTGATTATTTCTCCTCCTCCTCCTCCTCCTCCTCCTCCTCCTCGTCCTCCCTAATGCAGGACATATTTAATGGGCACCCACAAGAGTGAAAAAGGAAGTGATTTGTTGTGTGCCTTCAAAGGAGCCTCCAGAGCAGTGAGAGGACCTGCTGGCAGTTTGTGAACCTGAGTGGGAGGGGCTGGAGGGGGCGCCAGAGCCCAGGGGCCCAGCCACCCTGGGGGAGGGGAGGTTTGGAAGGTCCTGCTCAGGGCACAGGCATCATTCGGATTTTAGCCAGGACCCATGTTTTTTTCACATTTCTCTTTCTCCTCATATAAAAATATTACGGCTGCGGTAAGATGACAGGAGGAAATGAATGGAACTCTCAGAAATCAGGTAGAACTGTCTAAAGTAAAAACCGAGTCAAGGGTTTATTTGCTTTTTGGCACCAAGGGCTTTTCATCAAGAACAACAGGAGAAACAAAAGGAATGATGCAACGGCGAGTGAAACTGTGTGGGGGGAGGCTGGTTGTTCTCTGTCCCAGTGATGACTCCCACACTGTGGGCTGTGGCCAGGCTGTGCCGGGAGGGCACCCGGGAGCACTGGGACTGGAGGGGGGACCACAGGAGGCGGTGACAGAGAATAGACAGGGCCCTGTGTTTGCAGATACAAACGGTACACACCTCAGAGGCCACGGGGAGAATACGACTTACTCTTTGTAAAGTCTTAGAGCATCACCGGGCCAGAGCAAAGCCCACAGATGTAAGCCACTCTTATCATTAGCTGTTATTACACCTGTAAGCGCCTTTGCTAACATTTCAGCCAGGTCTCACGAGGGGTACTTGATAAACGCTCTGTCCCTTTCTAAGACAGTGCCTAACGTCATCAACATTTGCATTTTTCCCTCATCTCCCAAGGCAGGATAATCACAAGCAGAACTGAGAGAAACTCTCTCTATAAATAGATCTGTTTAAAAACCTAGTGAGAACGGCTAAGATGGGAAAGATGGGTGCCCTCATGTACTGTGCGTGTAAACGTAAATTGGTACAATTTGTTTGCATAACAGTGCGGCTCTAGGTATGAAAGAATTTTTATATGTTGATACCCTCTGATCCAGTTATTCTACTTCCAGAAATACCTTAAAGGAAACAATCTCAAATACAGGCAAAGTTCTATGCAAGGAAAATGTCTTTTGCACCATTACTTACATAGATTTCGAAACAACCTCAGGTCTAACAGTTGGGGGAGGACAGCAGAGAAGACCCCACAGTGTCAGGAGGGCTCGGAGCCCACAGCAGGGCTGCAGGGCTGGTCCAGGGCGGAGGACCCCAGGCCCTTAGGGGCTGAAGGCTCTTGCAGGAGCAAGGAGGGTGCAGCTCTGAGACGGTGCAGCACCAGGAGACTTATCAAGACAGAGGTGTGGACACCGGGTGTGAGACCTCGTTTTGGAACGAGAAGAGTCACTTACAAGGAAGCATATACACATAAATAAAGGGAGTGGGGCCAGGTCACCACACATGTGGGATTTGGATCAGAAGCCTTGGGCTCAGGTCTCGGCTCTAGCTCTACTGTAAAAACTTGGGTGAACCTCATTTTACGTAGAAACCTAGACTTTGCGATGGTTTCCTCCACTTTAAAATGGGAGACACAACAGCACCCGCCACGTGGAATGTGAGAGCCTGTAATGAGGTAACACGTAAGGAGCCCTGCCATATGTCCTGCTATAGAATAAACTCCTGGTCGTTCGCAGAATGTAAAAAGAACTTACGAGATTCTACAAGAGTAAGCAAAGATTTATTCAAAATCAAAAAGAGACAGAGTTCTGTTTGGAAGTGGCAGGAGTCTGGCCAGGGCAGTCTGAGAGGGAGAGCTGCGGAGACAGAGGGTAAGACACATACTGGCAGGAGTTTGCCAGGGCAGAGTCCAATGGGGACAGCTGCCCCCATAGAAGGAATGCTGGGGTTTTATATATTTCCATGCAGGATGTAGGGTGCTTGTCAGCTTGCAGGGGGCTGCTGTTACAATTGTCTTCTCCTGGGAGCTGTCCTGTTGCCATCTATGATGGATGTCAGCTTGCAGGGGTTGCTGTTGCGATTGGGAACTGCTCTGTCCCCACCTATGATGAGTGTAAGGTGCCTGCAGGTGTCAGCCTGAAGGTGCAGTGCTAGCCAGGGGATTCAGAGCCAAGGATTGATGTTTAAGCTCCTTTAAGCGCTTCCTGTTACCCCTCATGCTCGCTCCTGTTAACTCTACTTGTCTCATCAGCATAGACACTCGATCAATATCGGCTCTATCAATGAGTGAACTCAAATGTTCCCAACCTTAAGTAATTTCCGAAACGTTTCCTGCCATCTTATATTGTGTTTGGTTTTATTGCTTCTTTGGTTGTGTTACTTCTCAGATGACCGTCTCCCTGTCTGATTCTCTTCCCCTTGTGGACCAACAGGACAACAGGACTCTGACTTGGCTTGGAGGGTGCTTGAATGAGGTGAGGAATGTTCCTTAAAGAGCAGCCGGCAGAGCCCAGCAGACAGAGAAACACCCTGGGTCAAGTCGATTTTGGCGTTTGCGGCCATTCCCGAGGGAACCACCAGAGACTTGGCCCTCGCTACTTCCTGTCGCCACAGCTGGCTCAGCTCCATCCCACAACTTGTTTTCTCGTCCCCAAGGGTGAAGCAACACCTCTAGCAGCCGGGCACAGACGGAGAGCTGAAGGGAAAAGTCTGAGACCACACTGCTGACACCATGACCCCAGGAGCCCAGCCAGGTACTCAGCTTGCTCTTCTCTGGCTGCTTCCTTCTCGTGACCTAGAGCTGGGGGTGGCACCTCCACGCTGAGTAAAGCTTCACAGGAATCAAGGACCTGATGAGTGTCCTGGAGCCCCCAAGGGGGGCCAAGGGGAGCCCCTGCAGCCCAGAGTCTGTGGGGGAGCCTGCTTTCTGGTCCTCTCCTCAGCCACAGTGAGCTGTGAGCTGCCTCCCTCCCCTGCTGCCGTCCAATGACTGAGAGTGAGGCCAGGCCGGACCACAGGGAGGTGGGGGCAGCAGAGGGGAGACTCTTGTCCCCTCTACCTGGCATCTGATAACTCCAGGTGGAGAACCTCCCACCTCCCCAGCATCCGCTGCCCCCTAAGGCTGTGTTAGGGTCCTGCCCTGTGTTCCCATTGTAAATACCTGCTTACCAGGTGTGACGGCCTCAGGCAGGAACTGCTACTATTGATCTCAAATACCCCTGCTGAGGCCCAGCTCTGTTCTTCTCAGCCCCCACCTCACCCCACCCCAATCAATAAACACACAGATTTAGTGCTGTGGGTTCCCTCCATCTGATTCCTGGTTTCCTTTCTTCCTCACTGAAGCAGGAAAAGAAAAGACAATGCTGCACCCACTCATATCAACACTAGGACTGCATTGACTTGGCAACAAATATCCCTCCCAGGAGCTCCAGGGAGAGGAAAGTACTTGTCCTATTGCAGGATAAGGAAGGGGAGGACAGATCAGAAGCCAGGACCCCCCGCCAGGCTCCAGGGCCCTCGATGGGGCCCTGGGGTCCTTATCCTGATGATAAGGAAGATGATCTCTTGTTTAATAATGGGCCAGCTTGGGTTCAGAGGTGCCAACGGGAGCTGTGTCCCCTGAGACCAGCCAGGAGGGCAGAGAGGGGATGACAGCGTGATCACAGGGTTAGAGCCGAGGGTCCAGCCCCCCACCCACCTGAAGACTCCCCTCCACCACCATTGTGGAGCGTCTGTGAGTAGCAGGAGGAATCCTCTTTACGTGGCAGTTTTACTCAGTGGTGTGTAGTCTGGAACATTGGTTAGGAATGTAAAAATCCCCATAGGTACACGATAGGGTAGAATGTACAAATCACAGGAATTTTTGAAACAAGGAGGCTTCAAAGTAATGTCAAAGATATGTCTGACAGTTGGCTCTGGATTCAGCCTCTGAGCTTTCTGCTTGCTGACTTTGGGAAGTCACTTATCCTCTTGAGTTTTGTTTATTTTTCTATGAAATAAGAATAATGTCTCTTTGAGATCCATGATGGTGGAGTAAATAAACACTGTGCCTGCATCCTTCCATGAACACATTAAAATTACAACTAAGTTATAGCTCAATCCACCTGGAGAACCATTTGATTTCTAGCCAAACAGAAGTCCTATAACTGAAAATATAAAGAAGCCACATTGAGACTGGTAGGTGGGGCGGAGATGTGGAACAGACCCCACACCTGTGTGTGGCAGTTGAAAATCAGGAGGTATATCTCAGCCATGCATGCTCTCCCTGGAGGAGCAAGGGACCCCAGCCCCTCACACCAGACTGCCCAGCCCAGAGCACTGGTGCCGGGAAGAGGAGCCCCCACATGTGACTATGAAAAATAATGGGGATTCCAACCATTCAGGTGGGATAAAAGGCTATGTGAAACCCAGACGTCCTCTTAAATGGCCTGCTCACAGACTCACTTGCTCTCAGGCACTCACCTTGGGCTCCAATGGAGGGAAGGTGACACAAGCGACCTTGCAGACATTCAGGGGGCAGACTGAGGAGTGTGGCTTCAGGAGGGCGACTGGAGGACAGTCGGCATTTTCCCAGTGAGGGGTCCTTCTTCCATTCAGCCAGGAGGAGGGTGCCATTTTCCTATATTGAGCCCACCCCCAAAGGCCAAATTCTAATCTGACTGGCCAGGTGAGCTCCACTGCTCCACCCTGCTGACTCAGCTGGGAACCCACACCACCCAATTCACACACTGCTGGAGGCACTTTCTCTGTGAGCAGCCAGTCCCTACCACATTGCACTCTTACTTGGAAAACTATCAGAGTCCCTAGGCCCCAGGCAGGCTGTGACTGGCCTTGGTGTGCTCTGAGACTTGCTGTGTCGCTCCAGGCTAAGCACTGGCACCAAACCAGAGTCTACATTAACATGGTGACCACAATTCTCCCACTCTAGTGACTTCCTGAGGACCTGCCCCACAAAACTCGCATACCACAGTAGGCTTTATCAGAGACTGAACCTTAAGGAAGCCAGCAGGTGGCAGCAGGCCTCCAGGTGTACCTGGATTTTTGCAGAGTTACCCCAGGCCCGGTACTGGTGGCAGCTGTCCTCGATTCGCAGCGTGGCCTCTCCCACATGTATCCAGGTTTAGCACAGGCAGCAAACAACTGTGGATCATTTTGTAGCCCCTACCAACTAGCCCCCAGCCAGTCACAGGCAGTGGGTGACCTGGGCCTGCACTGGAGCTCCTTCCACAAGGCCAGAACCAACATACTGGGAGGCTGGCTTCAGACCACAGCAGAGCACTGCCCAATTAGCCCCACAAGTGGCCAAAAATGAAAGCCTTTGTTTACAGAGTGGTGCCCAGCCCCTCCTGGAAGGTAGTAAGTAATATGCCATACGTGCCCTGTACTCTATCAAGATTAACACTTCTGAATTCCTAAACACACCTACATCCAGGAATTAGATAATTCATTCTGGAGGCTGGACGTCCCAATTCAAGGTGCTGGCAGGTTGGTTTTTGGTGAGGCCTCTCTTTCTGGCTTGCAGACAGCTACCTTCTTGCTCTGCTCTCACATGGTCTTTCCTCTGTGCACCGAGAGAGAGAGAGAGAGAGAGAGAGAGAGAGAGAGAGAGAGAGAGAGAGAGAGAGGAGGCGATCTGGTGTCTCTCCTATGGGGAGGACACCAATCACATTGGATCAGGGTCCCACTCTTATGACCTTATTTAACCTTAATTACCTCCTTAAAGGCCCTAACTTCAAATACCGTCACATTGGGAGGGTCAGAGCCTCAACACATGAATTGGGGGGACACAGTTCACTCCATAACACCAGGTGACTCCATCAAAAGTACCTCAGGTGACAGCTGCTCAGGAAGATTAACATTTAAACACCTTACCCTCAGTACCATTTAGAATTTACCACAATTTCTTCTAAACTTATATGTTTTCTTTCCACTAGACAGCAAAAGCTTTCCTGATGACAGTCAGTTTGTACTGGAACAATCAAGCCCAGAGAAACTGCTGAATGAAGAAAACTGGGAGAGGTATGTAGCTGAGGTCGGATTGTCCAGGTAACCTCCAGGGGAGTCCCCAGGACTGTCACCCACATGTCCCCCCTGCTCTGGTTTGCTCAGGCAGGGACACCTCCTCCAGGCAGTATCCTGTGGTTGGGGTTGAATATATTCCTTCTCAACAATCCATGAGAAATGTTTCCTCCATAGCACTGCCTGGCAGTGAATGGCCTCGGGTTGAGAAGAGGTGATCTGCAGGGGGAAGGTTACGTGACCTTGGGCAAGTTATGTAACCACTTTGTCTTCATCGGTTCAGTTTTACTGTGAGGAAAATAAGAAGATGCTTGTAAAGTGCTTAACATAATGACTGACACATAGTAGGTACTCAACTAACATTAACTTAAAAAGATTGCTGGGAAAAGGCAGGGGCCAAGGGTCTTCTCCCTCAAGATAGAGCCAGGCAGGACTTCCTTTGGGACAACCCATGAAAGTCCTCACACAATCAGTTTTGTCCCTGGGGAGTGGGGCTAGAGCCCTGTTTCTCCCCGTCTAAAATGTTGCACAAACATGCAGGATCCTGCTGGCCCAGAAGGCGGAGTCTTTTCCAACCCACGCGTCAGTGTCTAGAGATTTAATGGGGCTCGATCACGTGCTTCCCCCATGGCTGACCTGTATCTCCAACCCCTCCTGGAGGTCAAACGAGTGCCTTTAGTTTCCAGTTCCTTTGTAGGTCAGGACTGATACCATATAACCCAAGGCTTCCACCTGATACATCAGTGCGTCACACTGCCCGGTGGCCAAGGCCAGACAAACAATGACACTCCTATTAGTTGGGACATTCTAGGAGCCCAGAGATCACTTCCCAGCAGCTACAGGCAGAGGACACACCTCTGTGTGGGTCAGCTGAAGTCCTCACCAGACTCTAAGATTGTCTGAATGAAGGTTTTGCTGCTCCAGCCCCACGTCTCTTTGTTCTTCTACGGAGTTCCCACTCTACAAACACTTTCTTTTCTCTCTGTTTGTTGTTTTTTAATCATCAGTTACACAATTTAAAATTACTCTTCTAAGAAGTGGTTTCACATAAAAAAGAAGCCTTAAACCAGAAATAAAACCTTCATAATGTCTCTTTAAATGTCTACAAACACTTTGTGACGGCCTAGACCTTCCCTTGAGTGAAACGCCATCTTTATCAGAGACTTACCACGTAAGAGCTTCCTAAGAGGAACTTCCTTATTCATTCCCCGATGGAGTAAGTCCTATGGAGCATCTACAAGGGAGAAAACATGTGTTGAACATTGAAAGAACAATTCTTTACATTTGTAGAGTTGTGTTCTCTTTGATTTCTAGAAAAGCTCTGTGATTTCTGCCAGTGGACCTGATGGGGCCCATCGGCAATGAACAAACTGCCTTTCTTAAGCATGTGGCCATCTTTCTTCCAGGGAGGTGGCAGAAGCACTATATGAAGTCTTCACCCAGCGGAAAGGAGGCATGGCCATGCTGCGACAAGGCCAGCTGGACAGGGAGAGGTTTCTGCGTGAGTTTCCGCAGGTGAGACAGGAGCTTGAGGAGCGCATAGGAAAGCTCCGCGCACTTGCAGCCAAGGTTGACAAGGTCCACAAGGATTGTACCATCGCCAACGTGGTGGCCAGCTCCACGAGCGCTGTGTCTGGCCTCCTGGCCATCATTGGCCTGTCTCTGGCCCCCGTGACAGCAGGGGCCAGTCTGGTGCTTTTGGCAACTGGGATGGGACTGGGGACGGCAGCTGCTGTGACCAGTGTGTCCACCAGCATCGTGGATTATTCAAACAGCTCATTAGCAAAAGCCAAAGCCAGTCACCTCATGTCTACTGACAGCAACAAAGAGAAGGTAGCTATGGAGATTCTACAACACAGCACACCCAAAATTGCTTCCTTAACAAGTAATTGTGTTGGATTAGTGCAGGGCATTGCGAAGAATGTCAAAGCCTTGAAGCTGCTCAAAGCCAGTCCTCTCGCAGCAGCCGAGGCCAAGTCCTTCATGACCGGAGGGGCAATGTCAGTCGGAAGTGCCGAGAAGGTAGAGAAAGCTTTTGCGGGTACCGTTCTGGCAATGACCAAAGGCGCCAAGATCGTGGGTCTGGCCACTGCTGGTTTTGGCCTTCTGCCAGATGTGGTCAGCCTCGTGAAGTCGTCAAAACACTTACATGAGGGGGCAAAGGCAGAGTCGTCTGAAGAGCTGTGGCAGGAGGTCCAGGAATTGGAGACAACATTGGAGACTCTCTCCAAGATCCACAAGATTCTGCAGGAGGCCTGATTCTGTGACCCCAGACAGCGCAAGGAGTGGGGACGTGCACGGGACAAAGGTGTGGAGATAGCTTATTAGAGGGGAATAGAAGGCGGGGTGAAGTTTATGTCAGGTGTGTCAAGGAGAAGGCGGGATGAGCAGCCGGCAGTAAGGGAGGAGAGCGGACTAGACAGTGAGGGGAATGGGCAGAAAGTTTCTTCTGGACTAAAGAAGACATTGGGGTCATGAACGTCTTCTTTAGAGACATGTGGAGGAATAAGCCTTGAGAAGGCCAGGAATACTAACAAATTGAAAATGGGAGGAAGCTAAATCGTATGAATTTTTGGAATACGGGGGAAGTAACAGTAGCTCCTCGATAGACCCTCCCCATGGCCTAACGTCCCAGCAAGAACGGAGTCTTTCCCGGGTGGTGGCCTATACCCTACTTTCTGCTATCAACTCACCTTTGTCTTCCAGAAGGGTCTCTTGGTTAGACAGTGACTTGTTGTTGTTTTCTAATTGTTTTCTATTATAGTAGACATATATATTAGTTTTAGGTGTACAACATATTGAGTAGACATTTATATACCTTATGAAGTGATCACCCCAATAAGTCTAGTACCCATATGGCTCCACGCATCGTTACTGCAATATTCTTGACTATAGGCAATGGCTTCTTTTTCTATTTTAAATTTTTCTTTTTATAATATGACAATATTATAGTAGTTTCAGGTGTACAGCATAGTGATTTGACATTTATGTACCATACAAAGCGATCACCACGATAAGTCTAGTACCCGTATGACACCATACATAGTTATTGCAATAAAATTGACGATAGGCAGTGACTTCTTCATGATGCTGATGATGACGCTGGCAGCCCCTGGTGGAGATGGTGGTGCTGGTGGTGGTGGTGATGGCAGGAGGAATGATGATGTTCACGGTGGTGGTGATGACAGCAAAGGGGGTGGAACATTTGACAAGTTGCTGGAGCTCTTTGGGGCCAGGCTGATCTGTGAGACCAAAGAAGCTCCATGAAACGCCAAATGCTGTGTTGGAGCCCTGGTTGATTTGAAAAAGAAAGGAAACATGAAACCTGCTGGCAGCAACCAGTCAAGTAATCTTGTGAGGTGTCAGGGAGATCTACCAGCTTGGGGCCAAGAGACTGAGCCTCCGGGAGCCCGAGTTTTCTCATCAGTTGTTGGGGGGAAGGTGCTGGATAAGATGATACTTGAGATCTCTCTGGCTCTCCCCATCCTGTGTTCTACATAGTTGGTTCAATAAACATGGACTGGTACACGGAGCCATTGTTGTGTTGATGGAGGGCTCACCTGGGCTCTGGATGCCTGACTTCTCTTCCCCATGAGTCTATCTTCCAGGATCTCAGGGAGCAAGTTTTCCATTGCTCATCCTGCTTGCTCACTGGCCCCCGCTTTCCCATCCAGCCATGTCCCTCAGATTTCGGTGCCCCACAGGCCCCACTGGGACACGGGCGGGAAGCCTGTGCACATCTGTCTGGCGGCTGAGCGTCGGTGTGTTCCTCATGCAGAGGCTGGGACCCAGAACTGACAGGGAGCAACCAGGCTGGTAAGATCAGAAGGGCTTGTGTGCAGGTGTGAGAGGGTCATCGAGAAATAGAGGGAGACAGCGAGACAGCCAACAGCAAACATCCTCGCCCAAGCCATCCTCACATATCACCTAGACTCCTGCATAGGACTTCCAGAATGGTCTTCCTGTGTTTACTCTTGTGACATTCTCCCCAATACCACCCATTCTCCACACTGAGTGAGAACCGCTTAAGAATATAGACCTCATCCAGGACCTGCTTCCAACTTTTCAATGGCTTCCCATTACTCTTTGCACAAAGGCCCAAAGCCTCCATGCAGCCTAAAGTACCCTATTGTAGCCTGGGGCCCCTGAGGGCAGAGATGGAGGCAAGGTTCACTCAAAGAGTGTTTATTTGGGAAATGACCCCCAGGACCAGCACTGAGGGCCCCAGGGGAAGTGAGTGACTGAAGGAAGGAAAGTCATACAAGGACATGTTCTTCATTTAGTTGCCCTCATGCATGAGTGAGTTACGGACCTTTTGAGGCGACTTTATGGAATGGCCTCAGATTCATCCTCTCCCGGAAGGAAAGAGAAAATCACTTGACTTTGCTCCCATCCTCCATGTGCTTGCTCCAGTAGGCAGTAATTCTCTGCATTTCCACGAGAGGAGCCAGGACAGGAAGCAAAAGGAACATGCCTAACGACCCAGAAAATGTCCTTAGTCACTCACAAAGTGCATCCACTGTCTTCTATGTCCTTCTTATATGCCACCTTGCAGAGGGCATATCTCAGTCCCTCTGTCTATCGATTCATTCTGCCATTTCTTCCTGAAGAAGTCAACACAGTCATGGCCGCCCACTTGCCTGATTGCCACAACAACATGTTTCACTTCATTGTCATTCTTCATCAGTTCTTGATAATTCACATTTTTTTCATAGGTTTCACATCTGCATTGAATATTTGAGGCACTGAGTCAATGAGTCAGTCAGTAGCCCATCAGCACTTTTCCCTCTAAACCCTGAGAGTTGATTTCCATTTTGCTAAATGTGCATCTAATGCATTCCACTGTAATACCTGTATCAGTTCCCTTGGTTATAAGGAACAGAAACTGAGTCTGGCTAACATACAAAAAAAGAGGGTGCATTGGAAGGGCAGGTCAGAGAATGGAAAGAACCACCAAATCTACACAATTCAGGAAGGACAGGAAATAGAGCAGGTCCATCTTCAGAAGTTTCTGATCTGCCCACTGAGGTCCCTGCCATTATATGGCTTTGATCCAAACACCTAGAATCCTAATGTCTCTGATTAATGTTTCAAATTCTCAGGAGACAGATTAGCTTGGGTCAGGTGACTATATGCTTGGACCAAGCAGTCAGGCCAAGGGATGAGGAAGAAAGGGGACATGAGGGCCATGAACCCTGGGGGAGTCTCAGGTCAAGAGGCCACCTATCTGCAGTCACCCCCTTGCCTGTCACACGCATACATGCACTCTTCCTCTCAGGCAAAAAAGTGACTTTCCCTCACCTGTGATGGATCCCACGATCCCATATACAACCGCAAGTGCCCTCACCACGTCCCCAGTGGGAGACAAACTCAAGGAATTCCCACCCACTGAATCCTGAATGGTGTCATGGAGCGCAGGGCCTCAGCACAATGTCCGTGTTTCTTTTGCCTCATTGGGCTCCTTTCTCAATCTTTTTCATGGATGTACATTTATGAAACGAAGAGGGGAAGTAGAGACTACAACCACCACTGACGACTGCGGCCACGGGTACAAGCCTTGCAGTGCTGATTCCACTCAGGGTTCCTCTGACTTCTGGGAAAATTCATTCTGTGAAGCCTGAACGCCTTGGTGATCCTGCCTCAGTAAGACTAGAATTTTCTGTTAACCTTCACTACTTCGTCTGGTAGCACAAGAAGGGATCCTATGGGGTCTCTCGCGTTCTATTCCTACTTCTCCTGCCCCACCGTGTAGCAACCATGTGAAGTTCTCCTGCGAGCCACGATCCACGACCGCATCCAACCCACTGACCTCGCTGTTATCCAGCCATCCAGGAGCAGGAGGAATCAGATACGGCAGGTCAATGGAACCGGTTTTCTCTGCCCTCAGGAAGACATTCCCTTTTTGGTACTAACACTTTGAGACCAGAGGTCCCAGAGTCATGGGAATGGAAAACAACGGTTTTGAAAGGGGTTTATGATGTGTGACCGTAGAGCTCTCACCTTCATCTTAACTTCTTAATTCCCAGATCCATCAAATATGGCTATGGAAGAAAATGCACCACATGCTGGGTGTGGGTTCAGAGCATAATATAGTCGACGAAGCAGCACGCCACCTCTCAAGGTCCTTCTCCCAGCTGACGTGACGCTGAGTCCCCTCCAGGACACCTGAAGGATATAGTGGGCTGTCGGTCTGGGGCTAGAATTCATCAGGTGCCAAGTGAACCTTAATGAGGGGCGGTCTGTGTTGTAGTTAGACGCAGCCTCTGTCCCAGACACTTGGTTACAGAGTCCCTCTTTAAGGCTAGGCTGCCTGGGGAAAGGGCATGACATGCAGCCCCAAGTGGTATCTTCATTGACTAGTAAGTCTTTTTGACAGTGGGGGCCTTCTGGTGAGCACTGACACGGGACAGGGGTATTTCCAGCTCTGATCTCCTTCTGAGAGCCCCATCTATATACCTCTTCCCTAAGTATCTTTGCCAGCAAGCCTCCAGGTTCATTCTTTCTAACATTCCTGCCTTCCAGCTGGGCCCTGAGCTGTTGCCCAGGAGATGGTTCAGACCCTGACCTCAGGACACCTCTCCTTCCAGGCAGAGTGGCCTAGCAGATGTTCCCTGTTGCTGTTTGGGAACACCCTAGAAAGGAGCTCCCCAGCAGTCCCATTGGGGTTGAAGTCACTGTATGGGCAGGAAGCCCAGCAAAACCGGACAGAAGCTGAGGATGAGGACAGCAACCGCCACTCAGGATGCTGGGGGAGGGGCTTCACCACCACCCTGGCCCCTCTCAGGCAGAAAACCAGGTCTAAATATGCCAACTCTCCTGAGGGTCTGTGAGCTGCAACCAAGTCTCAGGTACCAATTTCTGTGTCACTTAACATCCTATGGTTGCAAGCAAAGCAATACCAACAAAGCAAAACAAAGATAGAAACAAATGCGAGAACAAAAGAATTAAAAATAACACCTCTGGCTAACTCAAGAAGAGGGGTATTTTTTGGAATGATCCAGAATATAGAAACCTGAGTGCCTGCAGACACGCAGACAGACAGACAGACACACACACACACACAGAGCCCATTTTCTGATTTCTAGGGGAGAGACTCTGATTGTCAGTGGAGGGGCTGTGAAGAAGTGGGGGCATTGCCCCCTACCCGTGTCCCTTAGCAGTAGCTCTTTAAGGGAGGGAAAGCCACTACCATTGGGCCAGCCCCTGAGATGATGGATGGCTGTGTTTTTCTAGTGGGCATGAGAACCAAGCCTTAAGAGCCCCAGACCTCACCCTACTCCCCACCTTGTGAAGGCCATCCCTTCCCCACCAAGAACTCACGTGATGCTCTTTTTCTTCTTCCTTTCCCAGACCCACCTGGTTTCCCTTCTTCCCAGTAGTACCCCTATTCCTCTTCACCCCACTCCCACTCATCCTGCATCTCTAGCATAATCTGGCAGTACTGGGCAGTGGCCTCGCTGGCCATCTTGTCACGTGGCTAGTTGAATAAATGGTTGTTATTTGGCTCCACTGGCCCAGCCATTAGACTCTAGGGCAGGGGTGTCCAAACTGCGGCCCGCGGGCCAACTGCGGCCCGCAATCCATTGTTAATTGGCCCGCAGCAAATTCCAAAAATATATTTAGTTTACTTAAATAAACCAGGGGAGGCAATACGTACTTCACCTCGAGTGAGTGGCCGGCTGTTTGTGTGTTTTACCGCATATGACCCTTGGTAAAAAACATTGAAAAAAAGTTTTGACACCCCTGCTCTAGGGGGAGGAGAGAAAAGCCTCACCTAGCTTGCAGTTTTCGCTCTAGGATTAATTACCAGAGAATTTCTGTACTGGGGTTGGAAAGAATTCATCAAATGTTTTCCCAAAATGAGTAACCCAGCTCTTACATTTTTTCCATGTGCCTATTGTTCTTGTGTGTTCTTGTGTGACCACACAGGAAACCGAGGAAGGGAGGGACAGTGCCTGGAAGAATGGAAGGGGCAAACTATACTCAGAATCACACACACACCCCCACTCACAGTGGAGCACATCTCAGGCTGAGAAGATGCACACACATGGGCTAGGATTTGGGCACCAATGGACATCGTGGGGATTCCAAGGCCCATAGTGAAGCTGCAGCAGCCGGGCCTGGGGCCAACGCAGGTAAGTAATTGTGGTGAAAGGAGACTGGTCCTGGCTATTTAAGGCTCTACTCGAAATAAGCAGTATTGTTATTCAGGCTTCCTCATCTGGAGTGAGTGGGAAGATTCCTTGTTCCAGAACTTGTTATTTTTCCTGCCACCCATCCGGTCAGACCCAAATTGACCTGCAAAACCTCTGCGGTGCGCCACCACAGCAAGAGAGCACGCAGATGTGAGGTCTGGGGCCTCCACAGGGAGTGCTGGGTGCTGCTGGGTGGCGCTACGTCAGCAACCCCAAATTCTGTTCTTCGTCGTCTTTGAATGTCATCTTCCATCAGGGAAGGGGCTGCGATCAGCTTCTCAGATTGAAGACCCGGGACACTGGCACATCCCGCTCCCACCACCTGGGTGAACGTGGATCTGGAGGGTTCCTGGGGTTGGCCTTGGCCACCGTACGGTGGGCCTCAGGGACAGGTGGGCTGCACCAGTGAACAGACCAGGAGGCAGGGGCCCTAATCACTCAGGTGCTGTGTCGTCCCCACCATCCTTCAGCTAGAGAAGTAAACACCCGGCAGGTTGCAGGTCGGGGGTGAGTCCTGCCTTTGCTGCCTGGTACTGAGTGTCCTTGGTAAGGTCAATTCTAAACTATATATTTTTGACTGAGTAATAAAAGTCCGCGTTACATAATTCAGAAGTATAAAAATGAATAAATCTCTCTCCAAGCCTTCCTCATTGGCCCCACAGATTCCCTTCCCAGAGGCAGCAACTTCTTGCGTCTTCTACAGATGCTCAGTGATTACGCAGGTATCGTGTGGTCGCTTGTAAGATGAAGGACAAGCGATGCTAAGGAGCAAGGCCCCAGTGAACGTCCAGATTTCACGTGTCATGAGAAGAAAGAACTGCGGTAACCCCTTGGGTCAGTATTCTGGTGTCCTTCCTGGCCTTCTGCTTCCTGAGACGACTGGGAGGAAAGGTCTAGTGAGGACTGCAAAAATGCCCACCAACAATTTGCCCCTTCCTGTAAGTGCTGCTGCTCCTCCCATCACAAGCACAGTCTAGCGGCCGGCCCAGTGGCTCAGGTGGTTGGAGCTCCGTGTTCCTAATGCCGAAGGCTGCCGGTTCGATTCCCACATGGGCCAGTGGGCTCTCAACCACAAGGTTGTCAGTTTGACTCCTCGACTCCTGCAAGGGATGGTGGGCTGTGCCCCCCGCAACTAAAATTGAACACGGCACCTTGAGCTGAGCTGCCGCTGAGTTGCCGCTGAGCTCCCGAATGGCTTAGGTGGTTGGAGCCCATCCCCTCAACCATAACGTTGCCGGTTCGACTCCCGCAAAGGATGGTGGGCTGCGCCCCCTGCAACTAACAACGGCAACTGGACCTGGAGCTGAGCTGCGCCCTCCACATCTAAGACTGAAAGGACAACAATTTGACTTGAGAAAAGTCCTGGAAATGCACACTGTTCCCCATTAAAGTCCTGTTCCCCTTCCCCAATAAAATCTTTTAAAAAAAAAAAAAAAGCAGAGTCAAGGCCTTGGTCTGGTCATGTGACATGATCTGACCAATCAAATGAAGCCGTGGTGTCGTTATGCTGGATCCAGGCCTAGCCCTCAGGAGATTTCTGCTTTTGCCCTCTTGGAAGCCAGCCGCCCTACACTAAGGCAGGCCGGGACAGCCAGCATCAATGTTGTAAGTTGTTTTCCCAGAAATGATCTTTCCAGCCATCTGGGCTGGATGATCTTTCCAGCCCAGCCCAGCCCAGCCCAACCTTCAGCTGAACTCAGCTGCATAAGTGACCCTGGCCAAGCTCTGCTCAGTTCCTATCCATAAAATCGTGAGAACATATAAATCACTGATGTTTTCTGCCACTGCATTTTGGGGTGGTGCGTTACACACCAGTACATAACTGATACACAATTATCTATGGTAGAAGCACAATATCTACTCTTGACATCTGTTCTGCTCCCAATTTGAGTTGAGATATGTTAAAGAAAAATCCCAAAGCTTCACTTTGAGCTAATGCAGTGGCCAACTCCCATTCCCCATGACAGAACCCAAATTTTATTCAGACAGCCATGCTCCCTTTAGGGCTGTGTGATTTAGATACGATTGGTCCCAACTGCAGCCCCAGGGTGTACAAACTGTTTTAACCAATCATGGCACTACTATTCTCTCCTATGATTGGCTTATGTAGGGACATGTGCCCAAAATGTGACAGCCATCCTGTGACCACGAGGGGAGCAGCTAACAAGGAAGGTGGTGTGGATGCAGAGCACACAGAAAAAACCCTGCTGAGGTCACGGCACTGCTGAATTATCCAGCCTGCAGCGGCCCCGCCTCAAAACCTCACCTTTTGGGGCATAATAAATCCTATAACTGATTAAAGCAGTTGAGTCGAGCTTCCTGTGACTTGGCACTGGAGGACATTGTTAATTTCTCCAGCCCAGCATCCAGTTCTTCTTCTGCTAAAATAGCCTCCGTTTTCCATGGGGGACCACCCTGCCCCTACTCTAATCCCCTTTGGTTCAGTTGAGCTCACTCTTTTCCTGACTCCAGGCTCCTGAACTGAGCCTGGCCAATCAGAGCACAGACTTTCCCAGACCCCAGGGAATGGATTCACACAAGACCCAGGTCTAGCCATCTGCATATTTCATCCCTCTGCCCCTCAGCTCCCAGAGGGAGAGATTGGTTCAGGGATAGACGAACTCCCTATTCCTGGACTTTTAAGGGGCAGAACTGACGGGATTCCCACTGGAGGGCAGGCAGATCTGAAGGCGGGAAGGAGTGAGGGGGTGCACAGAAGCTTCAAGCATCCCTTCTGTGACTTCCATCCTGGAGAGTGTGCTTATGTGGGAGTGGGGGGGTGTGGGGGGGATTGTCTTTACAGAAACATGGAGCTAAGTCCTTCTCCTAATAAGGGTTACGAACCTGAACTCTTTTTTAAGCGTTTTTTTTTGTTTTTGTTTTTTTTTCAGAAACATAGCAGAAAAAGTGAGTATATCATCTATAAAAATGGCATAAAGAACAATACAATGCACCCCAGCACACACACCACTAGCTCAAGAAAGAAAACATTGCAGTGTCTTGAAGCATTGACGGCATTCTCCTCTCCCCAGTGGCGGCATCAACTGCTCTAAATTTCATGTTTGTTACCACTTGCCTTGGTTTGTTGTATTACCCCTGAGGTATGTGTCCCTAAATATGTGTCCCGTTTTATCTCTTGTGATCCTAGGTAATGGAGACATGCTGAATACATTCTTCCGTAATTTTACGTTCTGGGCCAGTATTATGGATTTTACGTCCATACGTGTTGATGCGGCTTGGCTGTCTTCATGCTCCTACCTTTCTGCGCAGTCTCTATTTTATGAGTGTACCTTTCAGTCTGTTTCTCCACTGGCTTGCTGAGGAACGACTGATTGTTTCTAAGGTTTCTTATGAACTACGATTCTATGAACCCTCGGAAACGTTTCCTGGTGTACGTAGGAAAGCATTTTCTCGGGTAAGTACTTAGCACTGGGACTCATAGGGAGTATGCTCCCATTCACTTTGCCAAGTGAGGCCAAAAATTCTGCAGGACGGTTGTACGACTTACCCACGCGCGGACAGTCAAGGGAGTTCCCACTCTCCGCTCTGTGGCCAACGCCGTCCTTGTTCGAATGCTTCCCTTTGTCCAGTCTGTGTGAAGTGGTTTCGTACTCTGTGAGCCTGTTCATGCTGTCGCTGGTGTGTCTGCAGCTGTACTGACCTCCTGAGGACAGGAGGCTCTTCTGTTCTGAGATGCCCTGGAATCGGCAGCCGCCTGGATTCAGAGGGGGGTTTCCTTCCTGTGAAGGGACAGTTTCTCTGCTGCCCCTTGAATGGTTTCTGGGAAGATGGGCCTGCTCTCCCCTGGACATGTGGTCACTGCAGGTGAAGAACCTCAGCCCGGCAGTGCTTTCCCCTCTGGGGAGGCCGTTCAGACAGCGGGCTGCTCCAGGCCCGGGTTCCACGGTCACCCACCTGGGAGGACTGCGCTCTGCTCTGCAGGGCACGTTCTCTGCCTTTAGTGCTCGGGCTGGGGAGCGGTTGGCTCAAGCTTTGGGCAGCTGCTGTCGATTGAGCACACTCTCAGGGGTCCAGCTCCCTTGCGGTGGGGAACTCAGCTTGAAGGCCTCCCAGGTGTGGAAGGTGGGCCTCACATTCAGGGGCCGTGGGCTCAGGAGACAAAGCCATTGCCAGCACCACCTTCCCTAACGGCTGCTGGTGCCACCCGCCCTCCTTGCCCCCTTATTCTACCCCCATGCTTAGGCCTCCTGTGCAATGGCCCCTGGGTTACCCCACCCAGGCAGAGTTATCGCAGACAGCTGTAGCTGGGTCTCCGTGATCCTAGAAATTGGGGTCAAGTGGGGCAGCACAAGCAAATGGTCAATACCAGGTATCAAATGCTGGCTTAGGAGCAATGCAAGCAAACAAATGTGTGATCCTGGATGGAGAAAAAGTTGCGTCTAGGTCAATATTGGGACGAATAGCAAAACTCAAATGTTGGCTATGCATTACATAATAATATAGGGCTGCCAGATGAAATAAGGCTGCCCAGCTAAGTGTGGATCTCTGATCAACGACAAATAATTTCTTACCATAAATACATCCCATGGAATAACTGGGATACACTTATACTAAAAAATGATGTGTTGTTTATTGGCACTCTACATTTAAATGGCTGTCCTCTGTTTTAATTTACTAAATCAAGCAGCCCTATCATATTATTGCATAATGTAAAACCCCCTGACAGTGATAATAGCACTGGAATTACCCAGAGCGATGCCCATCTTCCTACGAGACACCCCGGGAAGTACTGAGGGGTAAGGCGCCCAAATGCCCGTGACTTACTCTCAGATGGTTCAGCAGAAATATGAAGAGTAATAATGAAATTAATAACAAGCAGTGGTACAGCACATGTGGCAAAATGCTGACCAACGGTGATTGTAGAGATAACGAGGCAAACGGTACTCGATAGACGCAGCACCTCTAACATTTGCATGAAGCTGCATAGCTGAGAATGAAGCGCAGGACAATTCCCCCACGACCTGTCTTTGTGGCCTGATTTTCTATGACTCCATCCATGGCAGCCGCACCAAAGCGCTGCTGTGTGCCGATCTACTCTTGGGGGCTGGTGAAGTGCATTATGGCCCACCCACAGGGTGGCACACCACGGACCATGAAGGAGAAGGGGAGGGACATTTGAACCCACTGGTTAAAAAGATGCCCAGAAGTTATTAATTGGGTTGAATGTTCCGTGTCATGTTATTAATATGGAACCTGTGTAAAGTAGGATGCTTTCATGCACATTTCAAAGGATATTGCTCCACACGCACGTGGGCATTCACACACGTATGTTAGGTGTGTGCATGAGCTCTCTCCTGCAACGACCCCCGGGGAGCTGTTGACACAGATTCCCTGGAGACGGGCCCAGTGGAGCAGGTAGGCTTTTGCTTTCCCTTTGACTCTTTCTGTGTAATTGGCATTCCTACCAACACAGATTCAGTGCAGTTTGGCGTGGCCCCGGCTCACAGCGCTTTTCATGGCTGAGCTCCACCTCACACCAGCCCCGTGCAGCAGGCTGCAAAGTTTGCATTTTACGGGTGACAAAGGGGAGTCACAGAGAGATTAAGTAATTTGCTTAAAGATGTACAGCAAGTCAGGAGTGGCATTCCATAGTGTAACGCAGGAGTCGACTCCTGGAAGTTCTTGGATTCATGAGGCCGAAAACAGACAACGAAGCCGTAGGTAAAGGATTCATACCAGAGTTATATTCTCAAGGCAGCTGGTTGAGACACAGGAATTAGCGTCCGCCAGCGCTGCAACATCTGCGCTTGCTAACATAGGCACGCAGTTATATAGCTTAGAGAACAATGGTCGCTCACAGCCAGCTGGTTACATGGGGAGAGAGGGGGCGTCCAGGGGGGTCTGCGCATGCACGGTCTACAAGCCGAGCCAGTATTTTCCCACGTGAGGCCGAGAGCCTGGCTCCACTGCTCTCCTGGCCGTGTCCCAACACATAGTTCCCACTTTTACCTACTATGTGACACTGTCTCTTCACGTGTTATTTTTAGTTTTAATCTATTTAAAAAATTCACTGCAATGTTCTGTTACAGGACATTTCTTTATTTCTTTACATGATTTTTTCTTTTTAACAGAAGAAACAAATAGCCTACGAGGAATTGCTTCATTATCGGTAATTCTTATGGTTCGCTGGTTGCTTCCATCCCTCACTGACCACAGCCTGATGGGAGGCACAGGTGAGGGAAGAACATGCCTTTGGGAGTCACGTGACCCCCATTCTCACCCCAGCTCTGCATGAATGGCAGCGTGATCTCGGTCAGGCCCCTCAGGCCTCCTGGCCGCAGCCTCTGTCTGCAGAGTTAGGATGGTGCTGACCTCCACAGCCCTCCTGCACAAAGAGCCTTTGGCTCTCTCCAGTCTATTTTTGCCTGCCACCTCTCCCAGGGACCTGTGGGCCTGAGCTAATTTCCCTGGCTGGCCCCAATCCAGGCACTCAGGTGCAGAGGACCAAGCTAATGAGGCCAAGGTCATGGGCCAGTTATCAGTTCTTGGAGGAATCGTGGCTCTGTCGCCGGACTGCAGCTCCCCCACCGGTCATGGGCTCAGCACAGGCGGATCCCGGGGGATGAAGACACGAAGCTGCCCCTGCGAGTCATCACGTCCAGTGGGAGTCGCTCAGTGCCCGGGTCCCCATCACCCTTTGTGGCTGCAGTGTGTCCCCAAGTCACACTGACAAGCAAGGGACCTGAGGAGTATGTGGAGTGGGGGCAGGGAGAGGACCAGGTGGTTTATCAGGTGCGGCCCCCTGCCTGCAAGCAGACCCAGCCCTGGTCAAGCTGGGAAGATGGGGACCACTTCTGCTTCTGTGAAGCTACAGTGGAGGAACGTCCACATTCCCCCAGGGGGCCCACTGCACGGCTTCCCTCTCTGTGAGGCACGTTCATCTTCCTACTCAGGGGTGATGTACACAGGCCTTCCCCTCTTACAGTTCTGTCAGCCACAGGTCTGCGGTTGTCCGTTTTGTTCACTGCCGCACCCCTGACACCTAGATCAGTGCCTGGCATGCATACAGTAGGAGCCCAATAAACACTGTGTGAGGCAATCCGTTCACCTTTGTCCTAGAGAGAGACTTTGGACTCCGTCTGAAACAGCGTCACCTATGAGGTCTGCGTGGTTGTTTCCAAATAGCCGTGTTCCAAAGGGTCAGGAGAAGCTTGAAACCGAGTGAAGGCTGTAGGAAGAAGGAAAAATTCCTTTCACAGTGTGCTACCGTCCCTCAGTTTCAACATTTTTGAAACTTGGAGATTTTTTACTCCAGGGTTTTCTCAGTTCTGTTCAGTGACTGCTTGCTACTAATTATTATATTATGTTATTAATTTTTAATGAACTTCTTACCATCATCCAGGATTGGAACTAAGCCCAAGTATCGATTCATTAAATTTTCATAGCGACGCTATAATTGGACAGTACCATTATTCCCATTATGCACGTGAAGAAACTAAGGCAGACCAAGATGCAGCCATTTGCTGAAACTTACATGGACAGGACGCGCTGTGGCTCCATCCACCTCCAGACCCACCTCCCTCCTCGCGCTGGTGGCACTCAGGACCGCCTGTGCCGGCCAGTGTCTATCTCCCAGGTGCTTCTGAGCACAGAGTCAGGATTAACCCGGTGTGGGTTATACCGTCTGGTGCGGCCACACCACCAATCCTGCTCCGCAGTGACAGGGAACGAAATGTGGAAACCGGCAGCAGCCTCAGTGAGGCTCCTGCGAATCGTGCTGAGTGTAGAAAGGCCATCCCCCAGCGTGTCATACTGGGTGAGTCCATCACGTCACATTCTTGCAGGACAAGGTCGTAGACCTGAAGCTTAGATCAGGAATGCTGAGGGCTAAGGAGGCGTGGAGGTGGGAGGGAGGGACGTGTGTCTCCACAGGGATCCTGTGGTGCAAGGGTTGTGTCTGGACTCCATCTGTGTCAACATACTGGTTGTGCCATGGAGGGGCAGGCCAAGGAAGCAGCATTTGGTGCAATGAAATATGATTAGCCGCCGAGAGCTCCAAAGGAGGAACTGGCTGGTTGTGTGCTAAAGGTGTGTGTGTTTGCATATATCGCATTTATATGTTTATCTGCCACATTTGACATTTTTGGGAGAGGCCCCCATTGAGGGAAACTGGGCAGAGGCTACATGGGATCTCTCTGTATTACTGGGGACAGCTGCAAAATAAAAGGCTTCATGGTCCAAAAGAAGGACGCAACTCCTGCCCTCAGGGAGCTCATGTCTAGGGAATGAGACCTCACCCCACACGCCCAGGTCACTTCCGGACATCACGGTGGGGTGACAGGGGCGACCCCAGCCCAGCAGACACGGAGGGCTTCCGATGCAGCCACGGTGGAGCTGAGTCCTCAAGGGGTAGCAGGTGAGAGCGGGGGAGGCCATCGCAGGCAGGCAGGACAGCGTGAGCAAGTGGGGCGCTTGGGCTCTCTTCCCGCAAAGTCACCCCCGGGCCAACCAGATCTCAGACCGTCCCATTGCAAAAGCGCATAATGCGGGCTATTGCCCAACTGGCACATGAGAATTGTAGGTGGTGGACAAAATTATCCTCCTTCAGTCCTTTTCAACCTTTGGTGCCTGCTGCTCTTAGCTGCAGAGCCCCATCAGAGGAGTAAACGCATGAAGATTCCTTTGTGAACATCACACCAGGGGCCGGGCGCCTTTATTCAGCCTGACAACATCATCTTTCACATTCAATTTAGTAAAAAAGCAGATGTCAATGCTCTTTCTGTTAAGAGACCATTTCTTTCTAAAACACCGGGGTTCTTTTCTGCATAGGCTTAGCCCTGCTTTAGGAGTATATATGATGGCAGCTTAGTGGTGGAAAGAGTGAGGGTTTGGGGGCCAGAGAACCCTGCATTTGAATCTCAATTCTACCACTTACTAGCTATGGGCTTGACCTTCAGCCTCTGAGTCTTAGTCCATTCATCTCTATGATGAGACTAATTGTACTAAACAGGCCAGTGATACCAAATACACACGACTATGGTGGGTATAACGAGAAAACATTTGCCAAAGAACCTAGTGTAATGCCTGACGCGTAGTAAGCACTCGGTAAGTGCCTCGTTATCGTCAGCAGTAATTCTAGCTCAGGTAAGAAATGAGAGCTACGCACCCTTCACTGTGCTCTGGGAATAGTGCCATGAGTTCCGGGGCTTTGCTTGGATCAGCCAGGATAGTCTAGTGTTGCTGCAGTAACAAACACCCCCAAAGCTCAGTGCTTTCCGACAACAAAGGTTACTCCCTGGTATTGATACATCCCCCCCAGAGATCTGGTGCAGTTCTGCTCCTCCGCTTCCTTCCTGAACCCAGGACAATGGAGCGGCCCCTCTCTGGAACACTGCTGGCAGAGGAAAAGGGTCTCGTATCAGCATGAAGTGCTGTGGATTAGAATTGACACACGTTACTGTCCATGTGTCACAAGTCCGTGGTCAGAGCCGGTTACAGGTTCCCACCCAACCATAAGGAGGACGGGAAGAATAATCCTCCCAGGCGTCTACATGCAGGGAAACCAGAAAACATAGCCAACAGCCCCAGGGGCTACACACTGCTTTGAGAACTGCGCAGCCCAGAGGAAGGCTGCACAGTGGGAGGGAGGCAGGAGGCAGAGGGGGCCAGGAGGACACAGAGGGCCTGGCATGGAGTGTGATCCCAGGTCAACGTGCAGGGCTGAGGCTGGAGGAGCACTGGGCGCCTTTCTCATCAGAACCCGACCCAAACTCACCCTGGCCCCCTGTTCTGCAGGCCAATAGCCAGCCCTGCTAGGGCGGAGTCCCCACTCTCAGTGTGGATGGTGAAGCTGGATGTGACCTGTTTCCCTGGCCCTCAGCTGAGGGGCAAGGCACAGTCACACAACACTGTTTCTCTGCACCCACCCCTGTGCTCTGCTGGACTCCAGGACCTACTGAATCTTCTAATAGCCTCGGGAGCCCCCAGGGAGTGTGTGGTGTGCTCTCACCCTGGCCCTCTCCGCTCCTTCCTGGTGCAGCCACCAGCCTCTCCCTGCTCTGGCTCCTGCATCTCCTGTTACTGCTGACGTCAAAAGCAGCAGCCCTGCCGGTATTGTCCTCAAGGTCCCTGGGCTGCAGACGTGCCGCTCCAACACCAGTGATGTTTGTGCTGACAGTGCCACCTCCCGTCCCGGCACAGCCTGCTGGCAACGGCCAGGGCTCCGCCTGGAGTCCTTGCCAGAGGATTCGGCGTGAGTCCTAGCCCAGGGAAGCTTGCTCGAGGGGCCGACACTGCAGTTCCAGCAGTGTCCTTCATGATCCATACTCTGTGCAGCGAGAACTGTGTGACCCTGGGCAAGTCACTGCCCTCTCAGGGCCTCAGTTTTTCACCAGATAAATGAAGCTAGGGTATCCTGCCCTGCTGGACCCTGCCGGACTGTGAGACCCAAGGAGGACCCGAGTAGTGGCAGGAGGAGTGCCTCAGTAGGTGTGAGAGGTGAAGGGAGGCAAAGCAGGATTGCAAACAGAGAGACCAGACAGGAAGTGGGGTGAACTGGAATCTCAAGCTGGCCACCCAGACCCAGCTCAGGCTGCTGAGCAGATGTGAGGGTATTACCGGCGCCCTGGGTTCCTGCGATCTCCCAGGATGGCAACCCAGAGCAATCACCACAAGGCAGTTCAGGTAAGAGGCAAAAGTTTACTAGCTTGTGCACAAGGGAACCAACACCGAGAAAGGAAAGGTTGGGTGACTCCTGGAGAGAAGTTGGGGCAGGGTTTTCAAGGGAGCGCGGCGGGGCAAAAGCTACGTCCAGGCCGAGGTTTCTTGGCGCCTGCGCAGTGCGACACATGCGTCTTCATGTGTCGCATGTGTCACTAGCACAGTAATTCTCCACCCCTAGGTGTGATTTTTAGTATTAATACTTAAATTAGGGAAGGTCTCTTTAGGGACACTCTTGGGCCTCCCTGTGCATGTGCGGTGATAGCGTCCTGGTTGCTGGTATGCGGATCTTTCTGGTTTGCCTCCTCCCAAGGCTCCTGGACGCTGACCGGTGGTGACCTCGGGCAGACGTTCCTGTGAAACAGGTCAGGCTCCAGCAGCGGACCTTTCTGACTCAACAGCAGGAAGTTGCCCTCCTCTTTCAAGGGGCTCCTGTTGCCCATCTCATGTTTAAAGAATTATAGATCATTTTATGTGAAATTTAAATATTGGCAAATAAATCTTTAAATGATGTAGGTACAATGATATATATGCAAACACACACACACACACACACACACACACACACACACACACACAGTGGCTGGTCCCATACAGTGCACAGTTACCAGCCAATTTTCTACTTTGGGGTTTAAGTTGCCAAGTATTTTATTATACCAAATGCTGCTTCTTTCATTTCTTCCTTCTCTTCAACACCTCCATAGTATTTCCTAGTGAGAATGGACCCTGATTTGCCTACTATATCTGAAGGACAACACTATTACCAGGTTTCCTCAATTTCTTTTTTATTAGGAACAATGGTGGGCTGGCAACCAGCTCTGGGGATGACAGTCCCCCTGGGACACTACCCAGCCCAGTACACTCATGTAGTTTGCCTTCCGTGGTCTCCAGTGAGAACCAGATCTACACAGGCTCCTTGATACAGGAAGGTGAGTCAACCATGGCAAACGGAAGGAAGGAGAAGGTGCCTTTCCAGCCACACAGGTCAGTGTGGACCCTGACTTACACGAGCTTAGGTGACAAACTAGAAACCCCGCAGAGGTTTTCTCTCTAAGGCCAATGTGTGTAACAGGCCTGTATCTCTCCCCCTGGAGATCACAAAGGATGTGTAAGCAGCTTGTCGGGGTGAGGTACCAATTCTCACGAGGAACATGAAGAATTCGTTTGCTGTTTGGAAATGCTCTGACCAGTGAGTGTCCCTTGTTCCGCACCATCCATCACTACCTGCCCATCCAACATTCAGGAGACACATTTTATATTGGGGGCCTTGCTTCATTGGAGGAGTCACGGAAGGCTTTGCTGAAAGGGGCACTGGAGCTCACCAAGCGTTGATGAAGATGGGGCTGAGAGTGGCTGAGGCAGAGGAAAATACCTACAAAGTCCTGTGGCTGGGAGGGCGGTCCAAACCCGACCTGAAGTCCAGAATCGGAAGAAGGCCAGCATGAGTTACCGAGGACACTGCTGGAACTGCAGTGTCGGCCCCTCGAGCAAGCTTCCCTGGGCTAGGACTCACGCCGAATCCTCTGGCAAGGACTCCAGGCGGAGCCCTGGCCGTTGCCAGCAGGCTGTGCCGGGACGGGAGGTGGCACTGTCAGCACAAACATCACTGGTGTTGGAGCGGCACGTCTGCAGCCCAGGGACCTTGAGGACAATACCGGCAGGGCTGCTGCTTTTGACGTCAGCAGTAACAGGAGATGCAGGAGCCAGAGCAGGGAGAGGCTGGTGGCTGCACCAGGAAGGAGCGGAGAGGGCCAGGGTGAGAGCACACCACACACTCCCTGGGGGCTCCCGAGGCTATTAGAAGATTCAGTAGGTCCTGGAGTCCAGCAGAGCACAGGGGTGGGTGCAGAGAAACAGTGTTGTGTGACTGTGCCTTGCCCCTCAGCTGAGGGCCAGGGAAACAGGTCACATCCAGCTTCACCATCCACACTGAGAGTGGGGACTCCCGCCCTAGCAGGGCTGGCTATTGGCCTGCAGAACAGGTGGGCCAGGGTGAGTTTGGGTCGGGTTCTGATGAGAAAGGCGCCCAGTGCTCCTCCAGCCTCAGCCCTGCACGTTGACCTGGGATCACACTCCATGCCAGGCCCTCTGTGTCCTCCTGGCCCCCCTCTGCCTCCTGCCTCCCTCCCACTGTGCAGCCTTCCCTCTGGGCTGCGCAGCGGTTCTCAAAGCAGTGTGTAGCCCCTGGGGCTGTTGGCTATGTTTTCTGGTTTCCCTGCATGTAGACGCCTGGGAGGATTATTCTTCCCGTCCTCCTTATGGTTGGGTGGGAATGTGTAACCGGCTCTGACCACGGACTTGTGACACATGGACAGTAACGTGTGTCAATTCTAATCCACAGCACTTCATGCTGATATGAGACCCTTTTCCTCTGCCAGCAGTGTTCCAGAGAGGGGCCGCTCCATTGTCCTGGGTTCAGGAAGGAAGCGGAGGAGCAGAACTGCACCAGATCTCTGGGGGGGATGTATCAATACCAGGGAGTAACCTTTGTTGTCGGAAAGCACTGAGCTTTGGGGGTGTTTGTTACTGCAGCAACACTAGACTATCCTGGCTGATCCAAGCAAAGCCCCGGAACTCATGGTACTATTCCCAGAGCACAGTGAAGGGTGCATAGCTCTCATTTCTTACCTGAGCTAGAATTACTGCTGACGATAACGAGGCACTTACCGAGTGCTTACTACGCGTCAGGCATTACACTAGGTTCTTTGGCAAATGTTTTCTCGTTATACCCACCATAGTCGTGTGTATTTGGTATCACTGGCCTGTTTAGTACAATTAGTCTCATCATAGAGATGAATGGACTAAGACTCAGAGGCTGAAGGTCAAGCCCATAGCTAGTAAGTGGTAGAATTGAGATTCAAATGCAGGGTTCTCTGGCCCCCAAACCCTCACTCTTTCCACCACTAAGCTGCCATCATATATACTCCTAAAGCAGGGCTAAGCCTATGCAGAAAAGAACCCCGGTGTTTTAGAAAGAAATGGTCTCTTAACAGAAAGAGCATTGACATCTGCTTTTTTACTAAATTGAATGTGAAAGATGATGTTGTCAGGCTGAATAAAGGCGCCCGGCCCCTGGCGTGATGTTCACAAAGGAATCTTCATGCTTTTACTCCTCTGATGGGGCTCTGCACATAAGAGCAGCAGGCACCAAAGGTTGAAAGGACTGAAGGAGGATAATTTTGTCCACCACCTACAATTCTCATGTGCCAGTTGGGCAATAGCCCGCATTATGCGCTTTTGCAATGGGACGGTCTGAGATCTGGTTGGCCCGGGGGTGACTTTGCGGGAAGAGAGCCCAAGCGCCCCACTTGCTCACGCTGTTCTGCCTGCCTGCGATGGCCTCCCCCGCTCTCACCTGCTACCCCTTGAGGACTCAGCTCCACCGTGGCTGCATCGGAAGCCCTCCGTGTCTGCTGGGCTGGGGTCGCCCCTGTCACCCCACCGTGATGTCCGGAAGTGACCTGGGCGTGTGGGGTGAGGTCTCATTCCCTAGACATGAGCTCCCTGAGGGCAGGAGTTGCGTCCTTCTTTTGGACCATGAAGCCTTTTATTTTGCAGCTGTCCCCAGTAATACAGAGAGATCCCATGTAGCCTCTGCCCAGTTTCCCTCATGGGGGCCTCTCCCAAAAACGTCAAATGTGGCAGATAAACATATAAATACGATATATGCAAACACACACACCTTTAGCACACAACCAGCCAGTTCCTCCTTTGGAGCTCTCGGCGGCTAATCATATTTCATTGCACCAAATGCTGCTTCCTTGGCCTGCCCCTCCATGGCACAACCAGTATGTTGACACAGATGGAGTCCAGACACAACCCTTGCACCACAGGATCCCTGTGGAGACACACGTCCCTCCCTCCCACCTCCACGCCTCCTTAGCCCTCAGCATTCCTGATCTAAGCTTCAGGTCTACGACCTTGTCCTGCAAGAATGTGACGTGATGGACTCACCCAGTATGACACGCTGGGGGATGGCCTTTCTACACTCAGCACGATTCGCAGGAGCCTCACTGAGGCTGCTGCCGGTTTCCACATTTCGTTCCCTGTCACTGCGGAGCAGGATTGGTGGTGTGGCCGCACCAGACGGTATAACCCACACCGGATTAATCCCTGACTCTGTGCTCAGGAGCACCTGGGAGACAGACACTGGCAGGCACAGGTGGTCCTGAGCGCCACCAGCACGAGGAGGGAGGTGGGCCTGGAGGTGGACGGAGCCACAGCGCGTCCTGTCCATGTAAGTTTCAGCAAATGGCTGCATCTCGGTCTGCCTTAGTTTCCTCACGTGCATAATGGGAATAATGGTACTGTCCAATTATAGCGTCGTTATGAAAATTTAATGAATCGATACTTGGGCTTAGTTCCAAGCCTGGCTGATGGTAAGAACATTAAAAATTAGTAACATAATAATTAGTAGCAAGCAGTCACTGAACAGAACTGAAAAAACCCTGAAGTAAAAAATCTCTAAGTTTCAAAAATGTTGAAACTGAGGGACGGTAGCACACTGTGAAAGGAATTTTTCCTTCTTCCTACAGCCTTCACTCGGTTTCAAGCTTCTCCTGACCCTTTGGAACAGGGTTATTTGGAAACAACCAAGGAGACCTCATAGGTGACGCTGTTCCAGACAGAGTCCAAAGCCTCTCTCTAGGACAAAAGTGAACGGATTGCCTCAAACAGTATTTATTGGGCTCCTACTGTATGCATGCCAGGCACTGATCTAGGTGTCAGGGGTGCGGCAGTGAACAAAACGGACAATCGCAGACCTGTGGCTGACAGAACTGTAAGAGGGGAAGGCCTGTGTACATCACCCCTGAGTAGGAAGATGAACGTGCCTCACAGAAAGGGAAGCCGTGCAGTGGGCCCCCTGTGGGAATGTGGACGTTCCTCCACTGTAGCTTCACAGAAGCAGAAGTGGTCCCCATCTTCCCAGCTTGACCAGGGCTGGGTCTGCTTGCAGGCAGGGGGCCGCACCTGATAAACCACCTGGTCCTCTCCCTGCCCCCACTCCACATACTCCTCAGGTCCCTTGCTTGTCAGTGTGACTTGAGGACACACTGCAGCCACAAAGGGAGACGGGGACCCGGGCACTGAGCGACTCCCACTGGACGTGATGACTCGCAGGGGCAGCTTCGTGTCTTCATCCCCCGGGATCCGCCTGTGCTGAGCCCATGACTGGTGGGGGATCTGCAGTCCGGCGACAGAGCCATGATTCCTCCAAGAACTGATAACTGGCCCATGACCTTGGCCTCATTAGCTTGGTCCTCTGCACTGAGTGCCTGGATTGAGGCCAGCCAGGGAAACTAGCTCAGGCCCACAGGTCCCTGGGAGAGGTGGCAGGCAAAAATAGACTGGAGAGAGCCAAAGGCTCTTTGTGCAGGAGGGCTGTGGAGGAGCACCATCCTAACTCTGCAGACAGAGGCTGCGGCCAGGAGGGCTGAGGCGCCTGACTGAGGTCACGCCCCCATTCATGCAGAGCTGGGGTGAGAATGGGGGTCACGTGACTCCCAAAGGCATGTTCTTCCCTCACCTGTGCCTCCCATCAGGCCGTGGTCAGTGAGGGATGGAAGCAACCAGCGAACCATAAGAATCACCGATAATGAAACAATTCCTTGTGGGCTATTTGTTTCTTCTGTTAAAAAGAAAAAAGCATATAAAGAAATAAAGAAATGTCCTATAACAGAACATTGCAGTGAATTTTTTAAATAGATTAAAAATAAAAATAACACGTGAAGAGACAGTGTCACATAGTAGGTAAAAGTGGGAACTATGTGTTGGGACAGGGCCAGGAGAGCAGTGGAGCCAGACTCTCGGCCTCACGTGGGAAAATACTGGCTCGGCATGTAGCCCGTGCATGCGCAGACCCCCCGGATGCCCCCTCTCCCCATATAGCCAACTGGCTGTGAGCGAATATTGTTCTCTAAGCTATATAACTGCGTGCCTATGTTAGCAAGCGCAGATGTTGCAGCGCTGGCGGACGCTAATTCCTGTGTCTCAACCAGCTGCCTTGAGAATATAACTCTGGTATGAATCCTTTACCTACGGCTTCGTTGTCTGTTTTCGGCCTCACGAATCCAAGAACCTACCAGGAGTCGACTCCTGCGTTACACTATGGAATGCCACTCCTGACTTGCTGTACATCTTTAAGCAAATTACTTAATCTCTCTGTGACTCCCCTTTGTCACCCGTAAAATGCAAACTTTGCAGCCTGCTGCACGGGGCTGGTGTGAGGTGGAGCTCAGCCATGAAAAGCGCTATGAGCCGGGGCCACGCCAAACTGCACTGAATCCGTGTTGGTAGGAATGCCAATTACACAGAAAGAGTCAAAGGGAAAGCAAAAGCCTACCTGCTCCACTGGGCCCGTCCCCAGGGAATCTGTGTTAACAGCTCCCCGGGGGTCGTTGCAGGAGAGAGCTCATGCACACACCTAACATACGTGTGTGAATGCCCACGTGCGTGTGGAGCAATATCCTTTGAAATGTGCATGAAAGCATCCTACTTTACACAGGTTCCATATTAATAACATGACACGGAACATTCAACCCAATTAATAACTTCTGGGCATCTTTCTAACCAGTGGGTTCAAATGTCCCTCCCCTTCTCCTTCATGGTACGTGGTGTGCCACCCTGTGGGTGGGCCATAATGCACTTCACCAGCCCCCAAGAGTAGATCGGCACACAGCAGCGCTTTGGTGCGGCTGCCATGGATGGAGTCATAGAAAATCAGGCCACAAAGACAGGTCGTGGGGAAATTGTCCTGCGCTTCATTCTCAGCTATGCAGCTTCATGCAAATGTTAGAGGTGCTGCGTCTATCGAGTACCGTTTGCCTCATTATCTCTACAATCACCATTGGTCAGCATTTTGCCACATGTGCTGTACCACTGCTTGTTATTAATTTCATTATTACCTTTCATATTTCTGCTGAACCATTTGAGAGTAAGTCACGGGCATTTGGGCGCCTTACCCCTCAGTACTTCCCGGGGTGTCTCGTAGGAAGATGGGCATCGCTCTGGGTAATTCCAGTGCTATTATCACTGTCAGGGCGTTTTACATTGTGCAATAATATGATAGGGCTGCTTGATTTAGTAAATTAAAACATAGGACAGCCATTTAAATGTAGAGTGCCAATAAACAACACATCATTTTTTAGTATAAGTGTATCCCAGTTATTCCATGGGATGTATTTATGGTAAGAAATTATTTGTCGTTGATCAGAGATCCACACTTAGCTGGGCAGCCTTATTTCATCTGGCAGCCCTATATTATTATGTAATGCATAGCCAACATTTGAGTTTTGCTATTCGTCCCAATATTGACCTAGACGCAACTTTTTCTCCATCCAGGATCACACATTTGTTTGCTTGCGTTGCTCCTAAGCCAGCATTTGATACCTGGTCTTGACCATTTTGCTTGTGCTGCCTCACTTGACCCCAATTTCTAGGATCACGGAGACCCAGCTACAGCTGTCTGCGATAACTCTGCCTGGGTGGGGTAACCCAGGGGCCATTGCACAGGAGGCCTAAGCATGGGGGTAGAATAAGGGGGCAAGGAGGGCGGGTGGCACCAGCAGCCGTTAGGGAAGGTGGTGCTGGCAATGGCTTTGTCTCCTGAGCCCACGGCCCCTGAATGTGAGGCCCACCTTCCACACCTGGGAGGCCTTCAAGCTGAGTTCCCCACCGCAAGGGAGCTGGACCCCTGAGAGTGTGCTCAATCGACAGCAGCTGCCCAAAGCTTGAGCCAACCGCTCCCCAGCCCGAGCACTAAAGGCAGAGAACGTGCCCTGCAGAGCAGAGCGCAGTCCTCCCAGGTGGGTGACCGTGGAAGCCGGGCCTGGAGCAGCCCGCTGTCTGAACGGCCTCCCCAGAGGGGAAAGCACTGCCCTCTATGCTCTTCACGGACGCCCTTCAATGCCAGGCTGAGTTTCTTCACCTGCAGTGACCACATGTCCAGGGGAGAGCAGGCCCATCTTCCCAGAAACCATTCAAGGGGCAACAGAGAAACTGTCCCTTCACAGGAAGGAAACCCCCCTCTGAACCCAGGCGGCAGCCGATTCCAGGGCATCTCAGAACAGAAGAGCCTCCTGTCCTCAGGAGGTGAGTACAGCTCAGACACACCAGCGACAGCATGAACAGGCTCACAATCTAGGTGAAACGTGAGGACGGCTTGGGCAAGTGTCATGCAGGGTGTCATGCGGGGTCTCTGGTCCCTCTCCCCACATAAGAACGCAGGACATGGTGAGGCCAAAAATGAACAGCAATGCAGCCATAGGTAGGGGAGTCATACCACTATTATTCTCGCTGGTGGCTGGGTTGGAGACACAGGAAATGGAGCCACATGATCTGCAACTAGCCGTCCGCTTCTCTCTGCCAACCCACCTCACTTGCTAACTGCAATCGCTCTTGCTAGCTCAACCACCATCCTCTTGCTAGCCCCCATTTTCTGCTAGTGTAGCCACAGCAGTTATATTAATGGCCAATGGCTCACTGGTTACAGCTGATGGCCAACTAGCCACAGCTGATGGCCATGCAATCACAGTTGATGGTCATTTACTACCTGAGCCAGCATCTTTCCACGTGAGGCCGAGAGCCTGGAAACTGCACTCCTGGCTCTGTCCCCACAGAGAAAATGTTTGGTGTTGGCTGTATCGCTCACTCCCTCTATTTCTCGATGACCCTCTCACACCTGCACACAAGCCCCTCTGATCTTACCAGCCTGGTTGCTCCCTGTCAGTTCTGGGTCCCAACCTCTGGATGAGGAACACACCGACGCTCAGCCCCCAGACAGATGTGCACAGGCTTCTCGCCCGTGTCCCAGTGGGGCCTGTAGGGCACCAAAATCTGAGGGACATGGCTGGATGGGAAAGCGGGGGCCAGTGAGCAAGCAGGACGAGCAATGGAAGACTTGCTCCCTGAGTACCTGGAAGACAGACTCATGGGGAAGAGAAGTCAGGCATTCAGAGCCCAGGTGAACCCTCCATCAACACAACAATGGCTCCGTGTATCAGTCCATGTTTATTGAACCAACTATGTAGAACACAAGATGGGGAGAGCCAGAGAGATCTCAAGTATCATCTTATCCAGCACCTTCCCCCCAACAACTGATGAGAAAACTCGGGCTCCCGGAGGCTCTGTCTCTTGGCCCCAAGCTGGTAGATCTCCCTGACACCTCACAAGATTACTTGACTGGTTGCTGCCAGCGGGTTTCATGTTTCCTTTCTTTTTCAAATCAACCAGGGCTCCAACACAGCATTTGGCGTTTCATGGAGCTTCTTTGGTCTCGCAGATCAGCCTGGCCCCAAAGAGCTCCAGCAACTTGTCAAATGTTCCACCCCCTTTGTTGTCATCACCACCACCGTGAACATCATCATTCCTTCTGCCATCACCACCACCACCAGCACCACCATCTCCACCAGGGGCTGCCAGCGTCATCATCAGCATCATGAAGAAGTCACTGCCTATCATCAATTTTATTGCAATAACTCTGTATGGTGTCATACGGGTACTAGACTTATCATGGTGATCGCTTTGTATGGTACATAAATGTCAAATCACTATGCTGTACACCTGAAACTACTATAATATTGTCATATTATAAAAAGAAAAATTATAAAATAGAAAAAGAAGCCATTGCCTATAGTCAAGAATATTGCAGTAACGATGCGTGGAGCCACATGGGTACTAGACTTATTGGGGTGATCACTTCATAAGGTATATAAACGTCTACTCAATATGTTGTACACCTAAAACTAATATATATGTCTACTATAATGGAAAACAATTAGAAAACAACAACAAGTCACTGTCTAACCAAGAGACCCTTCTGGAAGACAAAGGTGAGTTGATAGCAGAAAGTAGGGTATAGGCCACCACCCGGGAAAGACTCCGTTCTTGCTGGGACGTTAGGCCATGGGGAGGGTCTATCGAGGAGCTACTGTTACTTCCCCCGTATTCCAAAAATTCATACGATTTAGCTTCCTCCCATTTTCAATTTGTTAGTATTCCTGGCCTTCTCAAGGCTTATTCCTCCACATGTCTCTAAAGAAGACGTTCATGACCCCAATGTCTTCTTTAGTCCAGAAGAAACTTTCTGCCCATTCCCCTCACTGTCTAGTCCGCTCTCCTCCCTTACTGCCGGCTGCTCATCCCGCCTTCTCCTTGACACACCTGACATAAACTTCACCCCGCCTTCTATTCCCCTCTAATAAGCTATCTCCACACCTTTGTCCCGTGCACGTCCCCACTCCTTGCGCTGTCTGGGGTCACAGAATCAGGCCTCCTGCAGAATCTCGTGGATCTTGGAGAGAGTCTCCAATTTTGTCTCCAATTCCTGGGCCTCCTGCCACAGCTCTTCAGACGACTCTGCCTTTGCCCCCTCATGTAAGTGTTTTGACGACTTCACGAGGCTGACCACATCTAGCAGAAGGCCAAAACCAGCAGTGGCCAGACCCGCGATCTTGGCGCCTTTGGTCATTGCCAGAACGGTACCCGCAAAAGCTTTCTCTACCTTCTCGGCGCTTCTGACTGACATTGCCCCTCCGGTCATGAAGGACTTGGCCTCGGCTGCTGCGAGAGGACTGGCTTTGAGCAGCTTCAAGGCTTTGACATTCTTCACAATGCCCTGCACTGATTCAACAGAATTACTTGTTAAGGAAGCAATTTTGGGTGTGCTGTGTTGCAGAATCTCCATAGCTACCTTCTCTTTGTTGCTGTCAGTAGACATGAGGTGACTGGCTTTGGCTTTTGCTAATGAGCTGTTTGAATGTTCCACGATGCTGGTGGACACACTGGTCACAGCAGCTGCCGTCCCCAGTCCTATCCCAGTTGTCAAAAGCACCAGACTGGCCCCTGCTGTCACGGGGGCCAGAGACAGGCCAACGATGGTCAGGAGGCCAGACACAGCGCCGGTGGAGCTGGCCACCACATTGGCGATGGTACAATCCTTGTGGACCTTGTCAACCTTGGCTGCAAGCGCGCGGAGCTTTCCTATGCGCTCCTCAAGCTCCTGTCTCACCTGCGGAAACTCACGCAGAAACCTCTCCCTGTCCAGCTGGCCTTGTCGCAGCACGGCCATGCCTCCTTTCCGCTGGGTGAAGACTTCATATAGTGCTTTTGCCTCCTCCCTGGAAGAGAGACAGCCACGTGCTTAAGAAAGGCAGTTTGTTCATTGCCGATGGGCCCCATCAGGTCCACTGGCAGAAATCACAGAGCTTTTCTAGAAATCAAAGAGAATACAACTCTACAAATGTAAAGAATTGTTCTTTCAATGTTCAACACATGTTTTCTCCCTTGTAGATGCTCCATAGGACTTACTCCATCGGGGAATGAATAAGGAAGTTCCTCTTAGGAAGCTCTTACGTGGTAAGTCTCTGATAAAGATCGCGTTTCACTCAAGGGAAGGTCTAGGCCGTCACAAAGTGTTTGTAGACATTTAAAGAGACATTATGAAGGTTTTATTTCTGGTTTAAGGCTTCTTTTTTATGTGAAACCACTTCTTAGAACAGTAATTTTAAATTGTGTAACTGATGATTAAAAAACAACAAACAGAGAGAAAAGAAAGTGTTTGTAGAGTGGGAACTCCGTAGAAGAACAAAGAGACGTGGGGCTGGAGCAGCAAAACCTTCATTCAGACAATCTTAGCGTCTGGTGAGGACTTCAGCTGACCCACACAGAGGTGTATCCTCTGCCTGTAGCTGCTGGGAAGTGATCTCTGGGCTCCTAGAATGTCCCAACTAATAGGAGTGTCATTGTTTGTCTGGCCTTGGTCACCAGGCAGTGTGACACACTGATGTATCAGGTGGAAGCCTTGGGTTATATGGTATCAGTCCTGACCTACAAAGGAACTAGAAACTAAAGGCATTCGTTTGACCTCCAGGAGGGGTTGGAGATACAGGTCAGCCATGGGGGAAGCACGTGATTGAGCCCCATTAAATCTCTAGACACTGACGTGTGGGTTGGAAAGACTCCGCCTTCTGGGCCAGCAGGATCCTGCGTTTGTGCAATATTTTAGACAGGGAGAAACAGGGCTCTAGCCCCACTCCCCAGGGACAAAACTGATTGTGTGAGGACTTTCGTGGGTTGTCCCAAAGGAAGTCCTGCCTGGCTCTACCTTGAGGGAGATACCCTTGGCCCCTGCCTTTTCCCAGCAATCTTTTTAAGTTAATGTTAGTTGAGTGCCTACTATGTGTCAGTCATTATGTTAAGCACTTTACAAGCATCTTCTTATTTTCCTCACAGTAAAACTGAACCGATGAAGACAAAGTGGTTACATAACTTGCCCAAGGTCACGTAACCTTCCCCCTGCAGATCACCTCTTCTCAACCCGAGGCCATTCACTGCCAGGCAGTGCTATGGAGGAAACATTTCTCATGGATTGTTGAGAAGGAATATATTCAACCCCAACCACAGGGTACTGCCTGGAGGAGGTGTCCCTGCCTGAGCAAACCAGCACAGGGGGGACATGTGGGTGACAGTCCTGGGGACTCCCCCGGAGGTTACCTGGACAATCCGGCCTCAGCTACATACCTCTCCCAGTCTTCTTCATTCAGCAGTTTCTCTGTGCTCGATGGTTCCAGTACAAACTGACTGTCATCAGGAAAGCTTTTGCTGTCTAGTGGAAAGAAAAACATAAGTTTAGAAGAAATTGTGGTAAACTGTAAATGGTACTGAGGGTAAGGTGTTTAAATGTTAATCTTCCTGAGCAGCTGTCACCTGAGGTACTTTTGACAGAGTCACCTGGTGTTATGGAGTGAACTGTGTCCCCACAATTCATATGTTGAGGCTCTGACCCTCCAATGTGACGGTATTTGAAGTTAGGGCCTTTAAGGAGGTAATTAAGGTTAAATAAGGTCATAAGAGTGGGACCCTGATCCAATGTGATTGGTGTCCTCCCCATAGGAGAGACACCAGATCTCTTCTCTTCTTCTCTCTCTCTTTCTGTCTCTCTCTCTCCATGCACAGAGGAAAGACCATGTGAGAGCAGAGTAAGAAGGTGGCCCGTCTGCAAGCCAGAAAGAGAGGCCTCACCAGAAACCAACCCACCAGGACCTTGAATTGGGACGTCCAGCCTCCAGAATGAATTATCTAATTCCTGGATGTAGGTGTGTTTAGGAATTCAGAAGTTTTAATCATTAAGCTAGTAGAGGGCACGTATGGCATATTACTTACCACCTTCCAGGAGGGGCTGGACACTACCCTGTAAACAAATGCTTTCATGTTTGGATATGAAACAAATATATATTCACATTAAATGGGATAAATAATATAATGATTATAGTCACAGGTCAGTATAGAGCAAGGCTACTGCCCAAATAGTTACCAAAACTATGTGGGGTTTTCAGGAATGGGGGGTTTATGGAATTGCAGACAAGAGATTGGGGACTAGTATGTCTTTCTGTGTGTGCTGGGACATGAGGTAAAATCTGTTTCCTGCTATAGACACACAAAGAGCTACTATTCTTATTTCACAGAAGAAGAAAGCAAAACTCAGGATAAGTGTCCACCCCAAACCAGCAAGCAGAAGGCTCAGAGGCTGAATCCAGAGCCAACTGTCAGACATATCTTTGACATAACTTTGAAGCCTCCTTGTTTCAAAAATTCCTGTGATTTGTACATTCTACCCTATCGTGTACCTATGGGGATTTTTACATTCCTAACCAATGTTCCAGACTACACACCACTGAGTAAAACTGCCACGTAAAGAGGATTCCTCCTGCTACTCACAGACGCCACACAATGGTGGTGGAGGGGAGTCTTCAGGTGGGTGGGGGGCTGGACCCTCGGCTCTAACCCTGTGATCACGCTGTCATCCCCTCTCTGCCCTCCTGGCTGGTCTCAGGGGACACAGCTCCCGTTGGCACCTCTGAACCCAAGCTGGCCCATTATTAAACAAGAGATCATCTTCCTTATCATCAGGATAAGGACCCCAGGGCCCCATCGAGGGCCCTGGAGCCTGGCGGGGGGTCCTGGCTTCTGATCTGCCCTCCCCTTCCTTATCCTGCAACAGGACAAGTACTTTCCTCTCCCTGGAGCTCCTGGGAGGGGTATTTGTTGCCAAGTCAATGCAGTCCTAGTGTTGATATGAGTGGGTGCAGCATTGTCTTTTCTTTTCCTGCTTCAGTGAGGAAGAAAGGAAACCAGGAATTCGATGGAGGGAACCCACAGCACTAAATCTGTGTGTTTATTGATTGGGGTGGGGTGAGGTGGGGGCTGAGAAGAACAGAGCTGGGCCTCAGCAGGGGTATTTGAGATCAATAGTAGCAGTTCCTGCCTGAGGCCGTCACACCTGGTAAGCAGGTATTTACAATGGGAACACAGGGCAGGACCCTAACACAGCCTTAGGGGGCAGCGGATGCTGGGGAGGTGGGAGGTTCTCCACCTGGAGTTATCAGATGCCAGGTAGAGGGGACAAGAGTCTCCCCTCTGCTGCCCCCACCTCCCTGTGGTCCGGCCTGGCCTCACTCTCAGTCATTGGACGGCAGCAGGGGAGGGAGGCAGCTCACAGCTCACTGTGGCTGAGGAGAGGACCAGAAAGCAGGCTCCCCCACAGACTCCGGGCTGAAGGGGCTCCCCTTGGCCCCCCTTGGGGGCTCCAGGACACTCATCAGGTCCTTGATTCCTGTGAAGCTTTACTCAGCGTGGAGGTGCCACCCCCAGCTCTAGGTCACGAGAAGGAAGCAGCCAGAGAAGAGCAAGCTGAGTACCTGGCTGGGCTCCTGGGCTCATGGTGTCAGCAGTGTGGTCTCAGACTTTTCCCTTCAGCTCTCCGTCTGTGCCCGGCTGCTAGAGGTGTTGCTTCACCCTTGGGGACGAGAAAACAAGTTGTGGGATGGAGCTGAGCCAGCTGTGGCGACAGGAAGTAGCGAGGGCCAGGTCTCTGGTGGTTCCCTCGGGAATGGCCGCAAACGCCAAAATAGACTTGACCCAGGGTGTTCCTCTGTCTGCTGGGCTCTGCCGGCTGCTATTTAAGGAACGTTCCTCACCTCATTCAAGCACCCTCCAAGCCAAGTCAGAGTCCTGTTGTCCTGTTGGTCCACAAGGGGAAGAGAATCAGACAGGGAGACGGTCATCTGAGAAGTAACACAACCAAAGAAGCAATAAAACCAAACACAATATAAGATGGCAGGGAACGTTTCGGAAATTACTTGAGGTTGGGAACATTTGGGTTCACTCATTGATAGAGCCGATATTGATCGAGTGTCTATGCTGATGAGACAAGTAAAGAGTTAACAGGATCGAGCGTGTGGGGTAACAGGAAGAACTTAAAGGAGCTTAAACATCAATCCTTGGCTCTGAATCCCCTGGCTAGCACTGCACCTGCAGGCTGACACCTGCAGGCAGCTTACGTTCATCATAGGTGGGGACAGAGCAGTTTCCAATCGCAACAGCAACCCCTGCAAGCTGACATCCATCATAGATGGCAACAGGACAGCTCCCAGGAGAAGACAATCGTAACGGCAGCCCCCTGCAAGCTGACAAGCACCCTACATCCTGCATGGAAATATATAAAACCCCAGCATTCCTTCTATGGGGGCAGCTGTCCCCATTGGACTCTGCCCTGGCAAACTCCTGCCAGTATGTGTCTTACCCTCTGTCTCCGCAGCTCTCCCTCTCAGACTGCCCTGGCCAGACTTCTGCCACTTCCAAACAGAACTCTGTCTCTTTTTGATTTTGAATAAATATATTTTTTTAATTTATTGGGGTGACAATTGTTAGTAAAACTACATAGATTTCAGGGGTACAATTCTGTATTACATCATCTATAAATCCCATTGTATGTTCACCACCCAGAGTCAGTTCTCCTTCCATCACCATATATTTGATCCCCCTTATCCTCATCTCCCACCCCCCAACCCCGTTACCCTCTGGTAACCACTAAACTGTTGTCTCTGTCTATGAGGTTTTTGTTTCTCATTTGTTTGTCTTGTTCTTTTGTTGTTTTGGGTTTATATACCACATATCAGTGAAATCATACGGTTCTCTGCTTTTGCTGACTGACTTATTTCGCTTAGCATTGTACTCTCAAGATCCATCCATGTTGTCACAAATGTTCCTATTTCATCTTTTCTTACCGCCGAATAGTATTCCATTGTGTATATATACCACAACTTCTTTATCCATTCATCTATCGAAGGACATTTTGGTTGTTTCCATATCTTGGCCACCGTAAACAAAGCTGCAATGAACATTGGAGCACACGAGTCTTTATGGATAAATGTTTTCAGATTTTTTGGGTAGATTCCCAGGAGAGGGATTGCTGGGTCATATGGTAATTCTATTCGTAATTTTTGAGGAACCTCCACACTGCCTTCCATAGCGGCTGCACCAGTCTGCATTCCCACCAACAGTGTATGAGGGTTCCTTTTTCTCCACAGCCTCTCCAACACTTGTTACTATTTGTCTTGTTGATGATAGCCATTCTAACTGGGGTGAGGTGATATCTCATTGTGGTTTTTATTTGCATTCCTCTGATGATTAGTGATGTTGAGCATTTTTTCATGTGTCTATTTGTCATTTGTATGTCCTCTTCGGAGAAATGTCTCTTCTGGTCATCTGCCCATTTTTCAATTGGGTTGTTTGTTTTTTTGTTGTTGAGTTGCATGAGTTCCTTGTATATTTTGGATATTAGCCCTTTATCGGAGGCACTGTTTGCAAAAATCTTGTCCCATTCAGTGGGTTGCCTCTTTATTTTGTCAATGGTTTCTTTTGCTGTGCAGAAGCTTTTAAGTTTCATATAGTCCCATTCGTTTATTTTAGCTTTTACTTCCATTGCCTTTGGAGTCAAATTCATAAAATGCTCTTTGAACCCAAGGTCCATAAGTTTAGTACCTATGTTTTCTTCTATGCAGTTTATTGTGTCAGGTCTTATGCTTAAGTCTTTGATCCATTTTGAATTAATTTTGGTACATGGTGACAGACAGCAGTCCGGTTTCATTCTTTTGCACGTGGCTTTCCAATTCTCCCAGCACCATTTATTGAAGAGGCTGTCTTTCCTCCATTGTATGTTTTTAGCTTCTTTGTCAAAAATTATCTGTCCATATTTATGTGGTTTTATTTCTGGGTTCTCAATTCTATTCCATTGGTCTATGTGTCTGTTTTTCTGCCAATACCATGCTGTTTGATTATTGTAGCCCTGTAGTACAAGCCAAAGTCAGGAAGTGTGATACCTCCAGCATTGTTCTTTTTTCTTAAGATTGCTTTGGCTATTCGGGGTCTTTTGTGGTTCCAAACAAATCTGATGATTTTTTGTTCTATTTCTTTAAAATATGCCATTGGGATTTTGATGGGGATTGCATTGAATCTGTATATTGCTTTGGGTAATATGGCCATTTTAACTATGTTGATTCTTCCAATCCATGAGCACGGAATGTCTTTCCATTTCTTTGTGTCTTCTTCAATTTCTTTCAAAAATGTCTTATAGTTTTCAGCATATAGGTCTTTCACATCCTTGGTTAAGTTTATTCCTAGGTATTTTATTCTTTTTGCTGCAATTGCAAAAGGAATTGATTTTTGTATTTCTTTTTCTGAGATTTCATTGTTAGTATATAGGAATGCAATGGACTTTTGTACGTTGATTTTGTAGCCAGCAACTTTACTGTATTTGTTGATTGTTTCTAATAGCTTTTTGGTAGAGTCTTTAGGGTTTTCTATATATAGCATCATGTCATCTACAAAGAGTGACAATTTAACTTCTTCATTCCCAGTTTGGATGCCTTTTATTTCTTTCTCTTGCCTGACTGCTCTGGCAAGGACTTCTAACACTATGTTGAAAAGCAGAGGTGATAGGGGACAGCCCGGTCGTGTTCCTGGACGTAGAGCAAAGGGCTTCAGTTTTCACCATTAATTATGAAATCAGCTGAGGGCTTGTCATATATGGTCTTTATTATGTTAAGGTATTTTCCTTCTACACCTATTTTATTAAGTGTTTTAATCATAAATGGATGTTGTATCTTGTCAAATGCTTTTTCTGCATCAATTGATATAATCATATGATTTTTGCCCTTTATTATGTTTATGTGATGTATAACATTGATGGATTTGCAGATGTTGAACCATCCTTGTGCCCCGGGGATGAACCCCACTTGGTCGTGGTGAATAATCTTTTTAATACATTGTTGTATTCGATTTGCTAGAATTTTGTTTAGGATTTTTGCATCGATATTCTTCAGAGATATTGGTTTGTAGTTTTCTTTTTTTGTGTTGTCCTTACCAGGTTTTGGTATCAGGGTAATGTTGGCCTCATAAAATGAATTAGGGAGTACTGTCTCTTCTTCAGTTTTTTGGAAGAGTTTGAGCAGGATTGGTATTAGATCCTCTTTGAAGGTTTGGTAGAATTCACTAGTGAAGCCATCTGGTCCCGGACTTTTGCTTTTGGGAAGGTTTTGGATGACTGATTCAATTTCATTACTGGTGATCGGTCTGTTTAGATTTTCCAGTTCTTCATGGTTCAGCCTTGGAAGGCTATATGTTTCTAAGAACTTGTCCATTTCTTCTAGGTTGTTGAATTTGGTGGCATATAGTCCTTCATAGTATTCTTGGATGATCCTTTGTATTTCTGTGGTGTCCGTGATAACTTCCCCTTTTTCATTTCTGATTTTGTTAATCAGTGTCTTCTCTCTTTTTATCTTAGTGAGTCTAGCCAAGGGTTTGTCAATTTTGTTAATCTTTTCAAAGAACCAGCTCTTTGTCACATTAATTTTTTCTATTGTCTTTTTGTTCTCTATTTCATTTAGTTCTGCTCTAATTTTTGTTATTTCCTTTCTTCTGCTGACCTTGGGTTTACTTGTTCTTCTTTTTCTAGTTCTTTAAGGTGTAACATGAGGTTATTTATCTGGGTTCTTTCTTGTTTCTTGAGATAGGCCTGTAATGAGATAAATTTCCCTCTTAAAACTGCTTTCGCTGCATCCCAAAAATTTTGGTAGGATGTATTTTCATTGTCATTTGTTTCTATGTATCTTTTGATCTCTCCTCTAATTTCTTCTTTGACCCAGTCGTTCTTTAAAAGTATGTTGTTTAATCTCCATGTATTTGTGTTTTTCCTGCCTTCTTTTTGCAGTTGATATCCAATTTCAAAGCCTTGTGATCAGAGAATATGCTTGGTATGATTTCAATCTTCTTAAATTTGCTGAGACTGATTTTATGTCCCAATATATGGTCTATCCTTGAGAATGTTCCATGTACACTAGAAAAGAATGTATAGTCTGATGTTTTAGGATGAAGTGCTCTATAAATGTCAATTATGTCCATTTCATCTAATGTGTCATTTAGGGCTGCTATTTCGTTATTTATTTTCTGTTTGGATGATCTATCCATAGCTGTCAATGATGTATTTAAGTCCCCTAGTATAACTGTGTTTTGGTCAATTTCTCCCTTTAGTTCTGTTAGTAGTTGCTTGGTATATTTCGGTGCTCCCTGATTGGGGGCATAAATATTGATGACTGTTATGTCTTCTTGTTGTATAGTCCCCTGTACCATTATGAAATGTCCATCTTTGTCTCTTGTTATCTTTTCACCCTGAAGTCTATTTCATCTGATATCATTATGGCTACACCTGATTTTCTCTGGGTACCATTTGCTTGGAGTGTCAATTTCCACCCTTTCACTTTGAGTCTATGCTTGTCCTTGTAGCTGAGATGTGTCTCTTGGAGACAGCATATGGTTGGGTGTAGTTTTTTGATCCAATCTGCTACTCTGTGCCTTTTTATTGGTGAGTTCAGTCCATTTACATTTAGGGTGATTATTGATATGTGAGGATTTCCTGTCATTCTATCTTTAGTTTTCTGGTAAGGCTGTGTCTCCATTGTTTCTTTGCCTTTTTGTTGTTGTCTATTATTTCTGTGTGGTGGTATTCTATGATGTTTCCCTCTGTTTCTTCTTTTATTTCAGTATATATTTCAGTTCTGGATTTTTGTGAGTGGTTACCCTTAAGTTTATGTAAAAGAAAGTTTGATATTTAGAGTATTCCATTTTCTTCAGCACGCTTACTTTCTCCATTCCCATATTCGGTTCAGGCCTTTACTCTCCCCTTTTTGAGTTTTGGTTGCCACAAATTGTCCCTGTTGATGGTGGTCGAATAGCCTCCTTTAGTATTTCTTGTAGTGCAGGTCGTGTATTAGAAAATTCCCTCAGCTTCTGTATGTCTGGAAAGGTCTTTATTCCTCCTTCATATCTAAAGGATATCTTTGCTGGATATATTATTCTTGGCTCATAATTTCTCTCTTTCAATAGTTTGAATATTTGGTTCCACTCCTCCTGGCTTGTAGAGTTTCTGCTGAAAAATCTGATGATAATCTAATGGGCTTTCCTTTGTAAGTTACCGTCTTCTTTTCCCTGGCTGCCTTGAGGATTCTTTCTTTGTCGTTGATTTTAGACAGCTTCAATACAATGTGCCTTGGAGAAGGCCTGTTGGGATTGAGGTAACTAGGTGTTCTATTTGCTTCTTGGATTCGAGGGTCCAGTTCTGTCCACAAATTTGGGAAGTTCTCATCGACAATTTGTTTGAATATATTCTCTGTTCCTTCTCTCTTTCTTCTCCTTCTGGTATGCCCATTATTCTTATATTGCTCTTTCTGATGGAGTCAGAAAGTTCTTGTAAGTTCTTTCATTTCTTTTAAGTCTCAAGTCTCTTTCTTCTTCCATCTGTGTCATTTCCAGGTTTCTATCTTCGATGTCACTGATTCTTTCCTCCATCTGGTCAACTCTACTACCTAAGCTGGTTATTTCATTCTTAATTTCTTCTATTGAGTTCTTAATCTCCAGAAATTCTATTTGGTTCTTTTTTAAAATTTCAATCTCTTTCGTAAAATGCTCATGCTGTTCTTTGATTGAGTTTCTGAGTTTATTTAACTGCCTATCTGTGTTTTCTTGCATCTCGTTGAGTTTTTTCAGAACTGCAATCTTGAATTCTCTGTCATTTAAGTCACATATTTCTGTATCTTTAAGTGCCTTTTCTGGAGATTTTTCACTTTCTTTCTGAGCTATCTTGTTGCCTTGGTCATTCATGGCGATTACTGGTTTACTGTTTCTCTTCCTAGACATCTACAGGAGTGACTTCTGCAACAGGTTGATAGGAAGAGGTCTTCCTTTTGTTTTCCAGTAATTGTTGGTAGACTGTTTTATTTTCTCTCCGACTGCAGACTTTTTTTTCTCTCTCACACGGTAGTGCTATGTTTTCTCTGCATTATTCCAGCTTCTCACACAATGGGGGGATTCCCTGGGAGACAGGCTTCTCCTCTGTTAATAGTTCGTCTAGGTCACAGGGCGCAGTGTCCCGGTGGGTATGCGGAGAGCTTTTGATGTTCCAAAGCTCTTCCAGCTCCCAATACAGAGCCCGTATATTTCAGCAGTTCTGTTTACTCCTGCAGGGATCCGCCCAGATAGGTGGGGTCAGGGGCGGGGTGAGTTGTGAGAGGTGGCCCAGAGCGATGGCAGCGACCACCACCACCACAGTCAGTCCTCCTTCCAAAGCTCCCCCTCCTTTACCGGAACTAGTTGGGCTGCGAATCTGTGTCTGTGGTCCACAGTTCTCCGAACAGGAAATATTCTGTTATTTTGATCTGACACTGCTACTGTTCCGCTTCTAGCACCGGGCAGGTGGATGCAGGGCGAGCTCTGGGAGGGTAGGGAGGGGGCGGCTAGTCTCAGTGCCTAAGGCTTCCGTTCTCTGCTCGGCAGTGCGGGCTTAAACCACCGTTTTCAGCCTTTTTCCCTCAGTCTTTTCTCCGAGGTCTCTGCCATGAGCATTGGGTTCAACCGTGTTATATGCTGTCCCCTCAGCCCTGTGGAGCCCTGGCGGAGCCCTAGCAGTCTGAGTTCTTCCCTCTCCCGCAGCTGCGGTAGTTCCGGGAAGCAGCGACCTCGGAGCACTGAGCGAGGTCTGCGTCCTGCGCCCACACGGCTCCGTCTCTGCATTTCTCCCTCCCTCCTCCCCCGCTCACACAATTCGCCCACCTTTAGGTGAATTCTGTAGTGGGCCTCTTTGTCTTGCCTGTCTGCTGTGCGGGGAGTCCTTTGTGGAGTTATTGTTGTTCAGTTAGTTGTAAATTCCAGGGGAGCTTTACAGAGGCTCACCTCACGCCGCCATTTTGATGACCGATTTTGAATAAATCTTTACTTACTCTTGTAGAATCTCGTAAGTTCTTTTTACATTCTGCGAAGGACCAGGAGTTTATTCTATAGCAGGACATATGGCAGGGCTCCTTCCACGTTCCCTCATTACAGGCTCTCACATTCCACGTGGCAGGTGCTGTCGTATCTCCCATTTTAAAGTGGAGGAAACCATCGCAAAGTCTAGGTTTTCACGTAAAATGAAGTTTGCCCAAGTTTTCACAGCAGAGCTAGAGCCGAGACCTGAGCCCAAGGCTTCTGATCCAAATCCCACATGCATGGTGACCTGGCCCCACTCCCTTTATTTATGTGTATATGCTTCCTTGTAAATGACTCTTCTCGTTCCAAAATGAGGTCTCACACCCGGTGTCCACACCTCTGTCTTGATAAGTCTCCTGGTGCTGCACCGTCTCAGAGCTGCACCCTCCTTGCTCCTGCAAGAGCCTTCAGCCCCTAAGGGCCTGGGGTTCTCCGCCCTGGACCAGCCCTGCAGCCCTGCTGTGGGCTCCGAGCCCTCCTGACACTGTGGGGTCTTCTCTGCCGTCCTCCCCCAACTATTAGACCTGAGGTTGTTTCAAAATCTATGTAAGTAATGGTGCAAAAGACATTTGCCTTGCATAGAACGTTGCCTGTATTTGAGATTGTTTCCTTTAAGGTATTTCTGGAAGTAGAATAACTGGGTCAGAGGGTCTCAACATATAAAAATTCTTTCATACCTAGAGCCGCACTGTTATGCAAACAAATTGTACCAATTTACGTTTACACGCACAGTACATGAGGGCACCCATCTTTCCCATCTTAGCCGTTCTCACTAGGTTTTTAAACAGATCTACTTATAGAGTTTCTCTCAGTTCTGCTTGTGATTATCCTGCCTTGGGAGATGAGGGAAGAATGCAAAAGTTGATGACGTCAGGCACTGTCTTAGAAAGGGACAGAGCGTTTATCAAGTACCCCTCCGGAGACCTGGCTGAAATGTTAGCAAAGGCGCTTACAGGTGTAATAACAGCTAATGATAAGAGTGGCTTACATCTGTGGGCTTTGCTCTGGCCCGGTGATGCTCTAAGACTTTACAAACAGTAAGTCGTATTCTCCCCGTGGCCTCTGAGGTGTGTACCGTTTGTATCTGCAAACACAGGGCCTTGTCTATTCTCTGTCACCGCCTCCTGTGGTCCCCCCTCCACTCCCAGTGCTCCCGGGTGCCCTCCCGGCACAGCCTGGCCACAGCCCACAGTGTGGGAGTCATCACTGGGACAGAGAACAACCAGCCTCTCCCCACAGTTTCACTCGCCGTTGCATCGTTCCTTTTGTTTCTCCTGTTGTTCTTGATGAAAAGCCCTTGGTGCCAAAAAGCAAATAAACCCTTGACTCGGTTTTTACTTTAGACAGTTCTACCTGATTTCTGAGAGTTCCATTCATTTCCTCCTGTCATCTTACCACAGCCGTAATATTTTTATATGAGGAGAAAGAGAAATGTGAAAAAAACATGGGTCCTGGCTAAAATCCGAATGATGCCTGTGCCCTGAGCAGGACCTTCCAAACCTCCCCTCCCCCAGGGTGGCTGGGCCCCTGGGCTCTGGCGCCCCCTCCAGCCCCTCCCACTCAGGTTCACAAACTGCCAGCAGGTCCTCTCACTGCTCTGGAGGCTCCTTTGAAGGCACACAACAAATCATTTCCTTTTTCACTCTTGTGGGTGCCCATTAAATATGTCCTGCATTAGGGAGGACGAGGAGGAGGAGGAGGAGGAGGAGGAGGAGAAATAATCAGCTTCCACAAAATTAATCAATCAATCAATCAATCAATCCCAAAGGGATCTAAATGTAAACCAGAAAGAAAAATACGACAAACGGAATAGAACAAATGGTAACCAAATGTTGAGCTGACGAAACATTTCAATCAAGACACAAATCCTAGAAGCCTTAAAGGAAAAGTTTGATTGAATTGACCCGTGAAAAATGAAAGATAATTGCAAAGGACGCCATAAACAAGTCAGAATTCAAGGAGAGGCCAGGACCACCCCGTGGGGCTCGTCCTGCAGGCAAAGGTGTCCGACAAGCCACAGTGCGCAAGAGTCTACAAATCGACATGAAAAGACTGAAACCAATTTTTAAAATGGGTAAGAGCTAGGAGCAAATAATTCCTAGGGAAGTGACTTGCTCAGCGTCACACAGCTCTTGGAGGGCAGAGTGGAGGCCAACAGCTTCCCACACCGGTATTTAAGGGGAGAAACGTGGTTTTATATCAAACGTCTCCAGGTTTGCCTCTGCCTGAGTGAACACACAGATGTAAGCTCACACTTGACAGTCACACTCGCGGCTACAGTTTGGTTTTCATTGGAAGGCGACGAAGCTGGGAACATGCAGCAGATGTCCTGTGACGCGCCCTTCTCACTCCCTACCTCGGGCCGTCTTTCCGAATCAGGACACAGACCACCACCTTTTGCTTCTCCATCCCCTCCCAGTCCTGAACTGAGGGCCAGGGAGGGCAGGGACCAAAGCCCTGCCATCTTCCCGAGTCTCCCATCATGGCACCTGAGCCAAGTCACTCCCCTTCCAGGGCCTCAGTTTCCCCACAGGGCCTGGCACTGAGCACAGTCAGAGACACGGTGGGTGGAACAAACTCTTGATTCCTCCCATCTCAGGAGAAATCCCTTGTCCCCCTCAGCCTACCAGCAGCCCCCTGGGGACAGACTCAGGGCAGCCAAGCCACAAGGAGCAGAGGCTCTCAGACCCCTGCCCTCCTCCACCTGCTCTGCTTCCTCCAAATCACCCCAACATCCACCTTCCTCCTGGGGTCACCGGCTCCTGTCTCAGATAGCCCAAACCTGAGCTAAGCCGGGGGAGCTTTGTGAACCCATTTGAACAGATGTTCCGTCCCCCTCCACTGTTTAGGACCACAGGGGGAGGTGGAAGCAGATAAACCTGGGGTCAGAGCCCCGCTCTGCCACTGCTCCATAGGTGCCCTCAGGTCGCTTGCTCGACCTTTCTGAGCTGCAGTTTCCTGCATCTATAAAACTGTGAGAATAGTCCTCTTCCTAGAGGGTTGTGAGGATGAGGAGATGAGTGGGGGCCTCCTACCCACCCCCTCTTACCAAGGAGTCTTCCTCTGGCTGACTTGGAACAAGACCCAGTTGTTCTTAGCTCTGCAGATCCAGTCACCGGCTGTGTGTCTGTACAATGACCAGACACATCTTCCGACCCAGATATATCAGGGACCCAAAAGTGAAAGCAAAAGGCCCCACTTCTGGCAAGAGTGATCAAAGAAACACAAGGCCCCACCCGAGACTCGTCCCACCCTGCTTGCTGAAGCGCTGAATCGAGCAGCCCCAGGCCTGACATCCAGTCCCTCTCTGCTCAGCCCGTTCTGCCTCTGGCTTCTGGAAGGAAGGCCTGCCACTGACAGAGTGGAACCCTGGCAAATTACTCCCCCACCCCTTGGACTTGTTCCCAGCCCCCTTGCTCCTCATCCCTCTGCACACTCTCCCAAACGCCTGCCCCAATTACGTTTGTCCCCAGCAATGAGCACACGCCCTGAACATGCAGCATGCACATCGCGTACTTGGGCTATTGGATCGCATGCCTGCTGCTGGTGAACCCACACCCATGCAGCCCCCACACGTTCGCTTACGTAGGTCCTTCGCCAGAGCACCTGCTTCTACCACCTGGAAAAATCATGCTCATCCTTCAAAGCCCAAATCTGCTATCACTTCCTCTGGGAAGCCCTTCAGAGCCTCCCCCCACAGAGCCCACTCTCTCCTGCTTGCTCTGGTCCCTTGGCACCTGTTCCCTAAGGCCACTGCTCAGCCACGGTGTCTGTGTCTGCCCTGACCCCTTCTGATCAGGTCTCTCTCTCGGCTTGTCCTGGTGGCAGGGAAAGCACCAGTGCTTTTGGGTTGTGGTGACCTGCTCGAGGAGGCCATCCCTGATGGTCAATGCTGTTTGGGTGGATCCAGATGTTTCTGGGATAGAAACTTCTCTCCCAGGAAAAGCCTGCTAGTTTCTCCCCTGGCTTATTTCCTCTTGGTGACAGATTGTTTCTCTCTCCAAATGGAGGACTTTTTTGTAGGAAGGTCAGTGACACAGAAAACTCTGAGAACAGAAAGCATGTCCTGTTTCCTGCTTGGTTCCTGAGCAGAGCAGCCACCACAGACGAGTGGGAAAGTGTGTGCGACGCGCTGCGTGGGCACCTTCTATGCATTTCCTTTTTCTCACATCAGCTCTGAGAATTATCAACTCAGTTTACAGGAAAAGGTCCCACAGCCTGTAAGTCGTGGGGCCGCTGTGCTTTTCTGCTTTGCCCCAGGCAGGAGGGGCTAGGATGGACCAGAGGGGCCAACCTGGCCTTCCCATCGGGGCCTGTTCATCCCGAGCCCTCGTGCATGGGGCATCAGGACACCCCCCTCCATTTTTCCAGGGAGGGACTGAAGAGTGATAGATATTATTGCATAAGGACCGCACAACACTTTAGTCTTAAAACCACCTTAAGAGGGCCAGGAATACGGTCTGATTGTGCAGAAGAGGAAGCCAAGGTGATGGGACAGGCAGTGGTTTTCACCAGGTATCAGGGCAGGGGCCCAGGCTCAACGCAAGTTTCATACTGGACCTTTGACACTTGTTTAAAGTTATTTATTGTCATTTTCCTCCTGTAACCTTTCATCCTGATTCTTCTTCCTTTCATTAGCCTGACTGCAGCTTGTCATAGAAATAAAACTGTTGTGAGAAGCAGAACTCAATTAAACATCCACATGGCTGTGGCCCGTTGTCATAAGGACCCCCTGATGAGAACGCAGTGACTCCAGACGACACCCGTGGACTTGATGTCCAGTGAAGTGACCGGAATGGGGCTGCAGAGTCAAACTGAGGCGACAGTGAGGCAGGCATCTCTTGACCCCAGGGACATGAGCTGAGACTCCCCCCTCGTTTAGAGACCCAGAAGATCTAGTGACCATTAAATGGGCTCAAATTGACCCCCAGCGTCACAAGAAAGGTCCCCTACGATGCCTGCAGCTCTAGAGTCAGCGTCTGGGCCAAAACTTTCTGTCAATAAGCAATCTCAGCCCCCTGTGAAGGCTATCCCAGCTCAGTGGGAAAGTAACCCCCAAAATGGCTTAGAAAGGTATCTGGCACGTGCCACCAGCATCCCCTGGTGGAGACAGGAGGTGTCAGCAGCCAGAGGCACACAGCCAGCTCTCCCACCCCACCCCTGCCCCGCCCAGCTCTCCAACCCCTGGGGAGGTGCTCTTGGCTCAGACAGGCTGCACAGTATGAGTTGTGTTCCAGAACAGGGACCCACCTCCCTGCTGTCCCCCCTTGTCACAGGGGCAGTGGGAGTGGGTAGGGAGCCTCACACTGAGCACGTAACTAAGGGGACCTTTGCAGTCATGGGATGGCAGCAGAGACAGGCATCGCAGGCTGCAGAGCCCTGGGAATTGCACTCCACGCTGACAGCACCTGGTCACCTCAGGAGACGTGGCCACTGGTCCCTGCCACTCACCACAGGCTGTCAGCATCATCCCTGGACAATCCTATCTGTCTTTCCACAGGTCAAAGAATCGTGCCTGAGTAACAACTGGGGCTTCAGGAAGGGTGAGGCTAAGTATAAGGATGGCAAGTCAGTCCAACCCGTAATCTTAAGAGTTTTATGTTGAAGTCCCGACAAACACTGTGGGTTTACTTTTAATGAATGGTTAATGGCTAAGAGAATTGACACATTCTCAGAGTTAACGGATTTGGGTTCCCATTTAACACAGGTAATGGAGCAATTGATCCAGATGATGATTTTAAGTTGAAAGGCCCTTTGCTAAGTCCTAGGGATGCTGCAGATGGGCTGCAGCCCAGAGACAGGAAGCGCCCTCAAGTTCAGGACCCCGAAAGAGGAGGGGGGAGGAGTGGCGGGTAGGGGGAGGAGGGGCCTGTGAGAGCCGCACCCCCAGACGGCTCTCAGCATGCGGGGGGCGGGGTGGCACCACCAACCTCTATCCTCCAGGCAGTCGGGAGACCAAGGAGAATCTTGTCAGGCGTCACTGTTGTGCTCAAGTATGGCCTTAGAAATAACAGCATGTAGACACTGTGGAAAGCAGTATGGTAGTTCCTCAAAACATTAGATATACAATGACCATGCGATTCAGCAGTTCCACTCCCGGGTGCATTCTCGAAAGCGCTGAAGCAGGGTCTGGAGAGGTATCTGTGCAGCCAAGCTCCTAGCAGCATTATTCATTAGGGCCAAAGGTGGAAGCGCCCTAAGCTTCCACCAGTGGATGAATGGGTAAGGAAACTGATATCTACACACTCCGGAATCTTATTCATTCATAAGGAAATTCTGCCACGTGCTGCCACATGGATGAACCTTGTGGACACTATGCTAAGGGTAAGAATCCAGTCGCGAAAAGACAAATACTGATGATTCCACTTCTGTGAAGGACCTACATAGTCAGATTCATAGAGACAAAAGGAGGAGGGTGGTTGTGGGGCTGAGAGGAGGGGAATGGGAGTTGCCTTATAGGAACCAAGTTCCAGTTTTGCAAAATGAAAGAGTTCTATGGATGGAGGGCGGTGATGGTGACACAGCAATGGGAATGAACTCAATGCCCCTGACTATACACTTAAAAATGGTTAAGGTGGTAAATTTTGTTACGTATCTAACCACAATTTTAAAAATTTAAACAAATTCTTAAAAAGCGCCTCCTGGGGCCGGCCCGGTGGCTCAGGCGGTTGGAGCTCCGTGCTCCTAACTCCGAAGGCTGCTGGTTCGATTCCCACATGAGCCAGGGGGCTCTCAACCACAAGGTTGCTAGTTCGATTCCTCGAATCCCACAAGGGATGGTGGGCTGCGCCCCCTGCAACTAACAATGGCAACTGGACCTGGAGCTGAGCTGCGCCCTCCACAACTAAGATTGAAAGGACAACTTGACTTGGAAAAAAAAGTCCTGGAAGTAAACACTGTTCCCCAATAAAGTCCTGTTCTCCTTCCCCAATAAAAATCTTTTAAAAAACAAAAAGAAAAAAGCGCCTTTTTGGGAAAAAACCAGCACGTGAGCGTTTCACACTTTCCGACGATTTTCACACACACAACTGTACATGTGACAACAGCCCTATGATGAAAACATTTATTATCCCTCTTTCAAAAAAGATAAAACTAAGGTTTGATGGGGTGAAGTGGGGAAGCTGGGTTGGTCTGATTGTTTCCTTTTGTTTCCTGGACCATGCCACTTCCGCAGAGGAAGAGAAATCCTTTAAAACCTCAAGTATTCAAAAAATGCGATTTTCTTCCCTAAATTCTCCGTGTTGACTAGAGATGAGTCAGAAATCTTCAACAACTGTTGTTCAAGGTTGCAATAAAGCGGGGAAGCTGGAACCCAACTTAGGTGGGTGTGATGTGACAATGAATGTGGACTAGTTTTGCAGTCTGAGAGCCCCAATGTCATTGATTGGAAGGAGCCCCAGCCCTCCAGTGGCGGGCCCCACCTCCCTCTCGCGGCATCTCCTGCTGCTCCCTTCTCAGGCCAAGTGCAGCATCTCCTGCTCAGAGGCTGGACAGGTCAGCTGTGGAGGCCTGGGGAGTGTTGTGTCCAGAAGCACACAGCTTTCCTTAGCAGCCATGCTGGCCGAACAATGGCCCACGGGTTGCTGCTTGAGTCTACACCTCGTGTCTTGTGGGGGCCCTAGCCCCTCTCGAAGGGGTCTTTCCTCCCTTCCCTCCCTCCCTGCGCAACTGCAGGGGCACCTGCTTTCTTCACTGCCCTTGTACTCCCGGGGGCTGGCAAGAGGCCTGGTTTACGTCAGCCTTTAAGGGAATGAATGAATGAATGAATAAATGCTCTGCCAGTCCTGCTCCCATGCCCACAGGCCTACTCAGCACCTCCTCATTCCTGCTGTAGGACGACCCTCTGGAGGGCAGGCTTCACACTGTCTGATGACTAAGGGAGCCCCAGAAGTCATACCTGGGCCTTGTCCCTCTCCTGGTCCAGCTCGGTGTCAAGCAGAGTAGGTGCTCAGTAAATAGCGAACCATGTTTCCATGTGATGCTTTCAGCATCCTTAAACCCGGCCCCGCCTGCCCTTCTCTTTCCTTTTCAATCCCCACCCCAGCCTGTGCCCCAGCTGCCGTGTCACACTCCTGGAAGCTTCCAGAAGATCAGAAACAAAGCACAGTCCCTTCCAGGCCACCGTCTCCGGCAGAAGGACAGCACCACACATGGCTCATAGCACATGATACTCTTTATTGTGACGCTCAGTGGGAAACATCTGTAAACCAGCTCACTGCAGTGGTGACAGCTGCAACACGTGCTAAGGCACTTTTATTATATAAAAAAGTGTGGGGGTGCGAGTTCCACTCACTCCTTTGTGACAGCAACTGGGACCTGAATTCAGAGCTTTTTAGGCATATGTAGCTTTTACATATCTTCATGATTTGTTGAGTTTGTTTCCTTTAAAAAAAAAAATGCCTTCTTTGCCATAAGTAAGTCTAAATGCAGCATATACAAAACAGTTAGGAATACAGGTAAATTCAGCAACCAGTGTACACCAGTGTAAGACACGCTGCTCTCTTCTAAACATGGTTCCAAAGGAAAGGCAGTGATCAAGACTGGGGATTTTATCATTTATTACAAGAAGGGGGGAAAAGAAAACCTTTCTTCTCCTTTCAAAAACATCTGTGCAGATTTGAAATCTCTACTGAGTCGGCGGTGCAGACGCACTGCCCTAGGGCCGGTCCTAGGTCGTGTGGCAGGGCCACGGGCCCTTTCTGATGCTCTGGCTGTCAGATTTGGGACAACTCCCTTAACCATTAAATATATTTGGTCCCCAAGAGTGTTGGGAGAAGCCACTGCTGGCCTCTCTGGCGTGGCCCCTAGGCCCTGCCTGCTGGGCCCAATGGCCTGTGTGGCAGGGCAGGCTGCCCTCGGTAAAGGAGGAACGGGGTCATCATTGCACTTGAGACATTTCAGATTCAGGAAGGGGACAGTGGCGCTGCCCAGTGGGGGTGGGTGGGAACTCCCCCCTCCCTGCCCCCAGCATTCTGTGCCCTGCACAGCGGGGGCATCCCTGGGTTTGCTCTTGCCAGACCACCCAGAGCCCACGGGAGGGGGGCCGATGGGGCAGAGGGTGTGAGGTCATCGCGTGTGATTGCCAACAGCAACGACAGGCTGGGGAAGAGCTGGTGGCGGAGGAGGGAAGGAGACGACCCTTCTGGGGTGCGAGGCTATCAAAACTCCTTGTCTGCAGAAAAATAGATTCATAGAAAACTCTTGCCCATCCCCGGGGGCCTGTCCTTGCCTCACCATCTTGTGCTTTTTGGCAAGAGAGGGCCGAAGACCCTACAGGTCACTCTGTTCCTGAGCCTGGGGCCCAGGACCCTGACTCTTTGGTATCAAATTCTGGGGGAAGAGGAGCGGGAGGGGTGGCAGCAGAGGAATCCGAAGGCCCTCGACAAAGCCTGGGGGGGGAGGCGCAGGCCCGAGGTCCCCAGGCCTGGTGGGGGAAGTCCCAAGAAGGTGGAGGGGTGCCGCAGGGAGGTGGAAGGGAGGCCAGGCCGGGCAAGGAAGGGGGAGGCGGAGCCATCCGGTGGTCAGTGGGTCTGTCCCTCCGGCTCGGGCAGCACGGGGAGGATGTTATTCGGCAGCTTTGGGCTCAGCCCCGTCGGTTTTGCCATCCACCTCGTCGTCCGAGCATTCGCCAGCGCCTTTCCGGGCCATTCGGCGAGGCACGACAAACGGCAGGTCCCCACGCCTGGGGGCAGAGGCAGAGTCAGAGGGCCGGCAGCATGGCCCCAGAACAGCTCACACGTCCCAAAGCGGTCTCTACAGGGAAACTGGGTGCCTAACATCCCTCAGGGAAAAGCCAGGCGGGGCCCCCAGGACAGGACAGCTCTCAGAGAGCCGGTGATCAAAGCTTCCGCTTTAGCCAACACACTAAGCAAAAACCGCCAGGAAGCCGGAACGGAGGAAAAGGGGACAGGCACAAGAATAGATGGAGTCGTCTTCTGCAAAATGCCACCCTGCGCTCAGACTTAGTACGAAACAGGTGAAACCAAGTCAGACATGAACAACTGTTTCCACAGAGTTTTCTTCTTCCCATCACACGTAAGAAAACTGATATTACACCCTGACTAGAACGTCTGCTTTTGCTGATTTCCAGCTTTAAAATGGGATTGCCATGAAAAGCAGGTAAGAAATGAGAATTTTGGAGAAACACACCCTCTGCCTCAGCCACTGAATGCTTCTGAAGTGTTATCTTGCCCTTGAGAAATGCAAAGAAGCCCGCTCGCTCCCCCACAGGCACCCTAAGATGTCAGCAGCTCCCAAGCGTTCAGTAGGCACGGATTTGGGGCCGGGGAAGCCAGCAGGCTGCCTCAGCACCTTCCCGCTGAAAACACCCAGCACCGAGGTGCTCTCATCTGCTTGCAGCAGCCTTGTGAACACTTTTCAGGTGGGCGGAATAAAGTCCCTGGGGCTGAGGGTTCATTCACAAGGCTGGGTGGGCTCCAGCCCTGGAGGTAAGAAGACCCCGAGGGGCAGCGGCTCCCTGAGGGGCACTTTCCCGCCATGAGCTCTCTGCTCCTTGGCATCTACTTGAGAACGCAAGCAACTTCACAGGAGCCCAGTCTCTGGAATGGGGGTTTTCGGGACAAACTAACTGTTCACAGAGAAATCACTGCGGGAAGGGGCGGGGAGGCCGGGCTCACCTGAGCTTGTTCTTGAGGGAGCTGACCTCGCGGTTCATGGCATCGGCGGTTTCTGTGGCGTCCTCCAGCTCGCGCTGCAGCTTCCGGCGCGAGGCGTTGGCCCGCTGGGCCTCCTCTTCCGCCTCCTCCAGCTGCCGCTTGAGCTGCTTCAGGCGAGTGGACGCCTTGTCGGCCTGCAGAGATGCGTGGCCAGTGGCCCTGGTTAGGGGCTCTGGGCGAGAGGGGCCCACCCGGCCCCTGGCCAGCCCTGGGGCCGCGCTGCGCCGCCCGCACACACACCTGGTCCTTGAACTGCTCGGCGTTCCTGCGCTCATCATCCACCTGCAGCAGCACGTCCTTTAGCTTCTTCTCGGCCCGACGCACCTGCTTGCAGGCCGCCTGGCGCTCCCTGTGAGGCACACACACGGCGGCTCAGGGCATCAGCCTCCTTCAGAGGGTCTGGCTGACACACCGCAAGCCGGGCCATCCATTCCCGGGGCTTTGCTGCCATTTCCCCCACAGGGGTGTCTTGATGCTGAGGCAGACAGACCCTCTTTACTCAACACCCACCATGAGCTCTGTGTCTTCTGGGAGCCACTGTGATCAGCCCCATTTCACAGATGGGGAAATGGGCTCAGGGAAGGGAAATGACAAATCTCAAAGAGCATATGTGCAGCTGGGAAATGGGAAAATTTGGGGCGCAGTGTGACCCCCCCCCATCACCTCCAAAGAAGTCTGTCTTGCTGAGCCCACAGACTGTCTGCCCAGGTGGAGGGGAACCCCCACCTCTCTCTGATGCAGCCCTCCGACACCGTCACCAAAAGCCCAACTGCAGAGGTCGGCAGTGGGCTCCTACATGAACTCTACTAGGCCCCAGTGAAATGGAGGCGAGCCAGTCAGGATGAGGGGAAACAGCTTCTGGGACTCAGGGGACAGAAAGCTGGTTCCTGACGGGACTCAGGGACAGGACCGCAGAGGGGCCTCTGGACCCTGCCAGGTGACAGGCGAGGGGCACCTACTTGGTCTCGTTGTCCAGTTGCTCCTCCAGCTGTGCGATCTTGGCCTCCAGGGCCGTGATGGAGGCCTTGTACTTGGACTTGACAGTGCCCTCCATCTCCTGCAGCTTGACCTTGAGCTCCTTGTTCTGGCGCTCTAGCTGCTGCCGCGCATTCTCGTTCTTCTGGGCGTGGCTGCGTTCCAGGTTCAGGTCGGTGTTGATCTGGTCGATCTATGGGAAGAAGGGCTGGTGACCAAGAGGAACGCTGGGGCCCAGATGGCAACAGAGGTGGGACAGCCGGACCACAGAGACCCTATAACTCCAGGTACTGGGGTCCAACCCCTAGGCCCTCCCAGAAACAGGGCGCTACCCGTTGGAAGGTGCCAGGGCATCCTCCCCTAAGCAACCAGGGAGCAGCTGGCGTTGCCGAGTGTGCACTCAGCTCCCGCGGCCTAGCCTGCTGCCGAGGGGATGCCCGGGGGGCTGAGCCCACCCACCTGCAGGTTGGCCTTCTTCAGTCTGTCGTTCACCAGCTCTGTGTTGCCCTGCTCCTCCTCCAGCTCTTCCTCCAGCTGGGCAATGCGGGCCTCCAGGCGGCGCTTCTCCTCCAACGCCAGGGCTCTGGGCGAGGTCAGGGAGGAGTGAGAAAGAAGGGGCCTGTCCCAGAGGTGGGGTGCCCCTACCCTGACACCCACCTTCCGCCGCTGAAGGTGCCAGTGCGTGGCTCACTCACCCTTTGCCGCTGCTATTGGCGATCTCGTCAGCCAGTTCGTCCCGCTCCTGCTGGGCCTGGCGCTTGGCACGCTCAGCAGCTGCCAGTTCCTGCCGGGAGAGCCCAACGTGTGACCCTCTGGGGCAGCCCACAAGCCCTGGCAGCCCACCTCTTCCATTCCTGGTCCTGTGCACTGCCAGCCTCCCCAAGCCCCTGGCCTTCTCTTCTGACTGCTTCCTGGGCCTGCCTCTTCCATGAAGCCCTTTCTCATGAGCCCCTCTGGCTCACAGGGCTGATTCCTCCCACTGAGGTCACAGCTTAGGCACCTCATGTTTACAAAGCCCCCATATCTAAGTGCTAAGAACCAGGCCTGGCTGGGGATGTAGAGATAAATAAGAAACTGTCCTGCCCTAACAGGGCAAGCTGGTCCCTCTACGTCCCAGGTAGACCAGATGTCAGGAGGACTTAGCGATGTGAGTTAGGACCAGGGTGCGAGGTCTCTGAAAGCCAAGTGGAGGAGAGAGGCTTCACCCTTGGGTGAGGGCGGCTAGACAGAGACCACATGTGACCGTGGAGGGAGGGATCACCCCCAAGCCCAGGCAGGAGAGCACGGCCAGTCAGGCAAGAGCGACGAGGACGTGTCTGGATGTCTGGCCCAGCTAGGAGCAGGTCCTGGGAAGGCTTCCAGGTGCCTCGTGGCTGACAGACAAGGCGGCCAAGGGGACTGTGCACTTGTCCCGGGAAGGACCCTCCTCACCAGGAGGCAGTTCACAGCAGGAGGTGGTGATTACCAAAGAGCTTCATTTCATGCCAGGAGCTGGCCCCAAATGGTGACAATTTAATTCACACACTTGTTTTCATCACACCAGGGAGCCTTGCTCCTTAATGAAACCCTGCAGGGAAGTCTTTCATAAAAACCACCTCCACTCATTCCTGCAGTTTGGTACTTTGTTTTCAGCCCTGCCCGGGAGCTCAGGCTGGCCAGCTGGAGGCCCTGAGTTGCCACCTGCTGGCCAGAGGGCGGCCACCCTGACGCCGCTCGGCCCCGCCCACCTCCTGCAGCTGCATCATCTCGGCCTCCATGCTCTTCAGTTTCTTCTCGTTCTCCTTGGCCTGGGCGAGGATCTCCTCACGGGACGCACGCGTGTCGTCCAGCTCACGCATGTAGTCCTTCATCTGGGCCTGGGGGCGGAGAGGACACGCTTGGCACCACCACCCCAGCGGCCACCCGAGTCCCACCTGCCCCACCATCTGCCCTCCCACCCCTGACAGGGACAAGCGCCAACTGGAACTTGTGGTTGCTTTTCACCCAATGGCATGGCTTACCAGCTTCACTAAAAGGGCAAAATAGTCACTAAGGACAAAATGTCTCTGTATCTTACACCAGTTTTACCCTTTTTTGACCATTGGGATCTACAAAGCATTCTCTCGGCAGTGTCGGTCACCGTGTACATATCAGCCCACGCTGCGTGTGTTTTGTACTTTCTACAGCTCCCTGTTGACTTGAATCTGGTGCCCTGGCACCGTTCCCGACACCGGCTACTGTGCCAGGTCAGCCCCGACTACACGGCAGGACACATTTCCTTTGTTATTCTCCTGCCACTGTTACAATCCTAAAGATCTTTGTCAAATAGCTTCTTTTTTCTCTTGCAGAAAAATTCCAAGCTGGGATTCCCCGTGTCAAAGGGTGAGATTTGTTGGGCTCAGCCAGATGGTACTGGGAGAGCTGCCACCAGCACCAGGCATCTGTGCCCTTTGACCTTGGCAACCACAGGGATTTGAATTTGTTCTTGTTGCCGCTAGTGCTGGGTGTGATGTGGCATCTCAGAGTTGTTTTTAATTTGTTATTCTTTAATTACTGGTGAGGTGAAAACTTCCCAAGTCGTGTCCCCACCCCTTTGAAGCACCAGCTCCAACCTTCTTTCCTCATCAGCCATTAGGCTGGCCTGGGTCAGTGCGGGGCCGTACCCAGTGTGTTCTAGAAATCTGCCACTACATGACTATCTTCCGTAACTCCACTACACAGCTAGGTTTAGACCTGTCTTTGTTTAATGTACTTAAAAGCACTCATTTTCCTGCAAGTGTGCTTTCAGACTTTTTTCCACTCAGCCTCTGGGCCTCTGATTCTCCATCTGTGAGATGGGGCTAAGGACACCCAAGACAAGAGAGGGGAAGGAGGCAATTGCCAGCATTCACCGGCCATCCCACTAGTGTCCCAGCCCCACCGAGTGCGGCCAGATCCAGTTTGGTCCGGCCTGACCTCACCTGCAGCTTCCGCAGCTGTTTGATGGCTTCGTCTCGGTTCTTGTTGGCCGAGTCAATGTGGGCCTCCAGGTCCTTGAGGTCCATCTCCAGCTTCTTCCGAGCGGCCACTGCCAATGAGCGCTGCTTTCTCTCGTCCTCCAGCTCTGCCTCCATCTCCCGCACCTGGGGAGACGCCCACAGTTCAAGAGGCTGGACTCACACAGACCCACCTCCAGTTCTGAGCCCAGGTGGGCTTGGCACAGTCCTGTGGGATCCCTGGGGCCTCCAGGGGCCAGTGAGAAATACTGACCATAAAAACCCTAACAGAGTCACTGACCCCCCCCCCAGGACAGAGGACTGGAACGTAAGGACATGGAAAGAATGGTCAAGGAGGCTTCTATAATCCAGGTAGAGAAGAGAGAGAAAGGAAGCCTGCCGGAAATCAGGGTCCCTGCCGGGCTCTGCCCAGGAGGAGCGGGCGCCACACGCACCTGTCGGACCAGCTGCTTCTTCTTCTCCTCGCTCTGCTCATCCCGGCCCTGCAGGTCCCGCTCGAACTGGGCCTTCATGGCCTGTAGGTTCACCTCCAGCCGCAGCTTAGCGTCCTCGGTGGCCTGCAGCTCGTCCTCCAGCTCCTCGAGCTGCGTCTTCATCTCCTCCACCTGCTGCTCCAAGGCCCGCTTGGATTTCTCCAGCTCGTGGACCTGCCGCCCGCGGGAACCCGAGTCAGGAGCGAAAGGACCACAGGTCCCCGAGGTCCCGGCCTCAGCGCCTGTGCACCCGCTAATCCTGCGCTGTCCCCTCAGCCCCGCCCGGTACTCACACTCTTGCCCACGTCGTCCTTGGAGCTCATGAGGTCCTCCATCTCTGTGCGGAACTGCTTGTTGACCCTCTCCAGCTCTGCCTTCTGCTCTATGGCCTCCTCCAGGGCTCGGGCGAGTGACAGCGCCTTGGTCTCCTTCTCGCGGGCCTCTGCCTCAGCCCGGTCGCGCTCCTCTGCATACTTGGCGGAGATGGTCTTCTCCTCAGCCAGGAGCTGGGAAAGAGGTGGGCACCGTAAGGCTCGGGCAACAGGCTCCAGCAAGAGCTGAGAGCCTGCTGACCTCAGGCTGACAATGTGTCTGGACCCAGACTCCCTGAGCAATGAAGGTCCCCAGGTGCTGGTTCTGAAGGGCTGGGGGGGGTGGGGGGACCAAGAAAACCAAGCACAAGGCCACTGCCCAGGGGACCCAGCCGATTCCAGGGGGGACATGTGCTGTCCAGCGTGTGTCCTCACAACTGGACAAGGGGAGAGGTTGCCTCTGCAACCATGCTTTAAAGTCTCTCATTTTTATCACTTAATAAGGATTCTTTATTTCACACAGCGCCCATTCCATGAGAACCCACAGGAAAGGCTCTGGTTCTCCTAACAACTGGTTCGCATTTACCTTGAAAAGAATGTGACGTTGGCACGTTAGAAGCCCAAAGCCCACCTGTGTCCTCCTTTAAGGATGTGAATTTAATTCCTCTGGTCTCCACTCTCTGTGTGGACCCACCCTCACCAGGTCTTATGTTCTCACCTTCCCATTCCCTTTGCCCCAATCCCTTATTTATTCCATGGACCTATTTCTTAAAGGGCCAGAAAGTAAGTGCTTTAGACTTTGCAGGCCGCGTCTATATAGGAACTAATCGATTCTGCTCTGACAGCATGAAAACAGCCAGAGGTGACAGCGAAGGAAGGAGTGTGGCTGAGCCCTATACACCTTCATCCACACCCACGGGCGGCGGGCAGCCCGGGGCTGGTGTGATGTATTCCACTTTTCATTCCCAGCCCACCACCTATGCCTCTGTAAGCTGCCTCAGATCGTTTAGAATGAGCAAGAGGTATGAGCACATGAATAAAAATTCTAAATAGCAGCCACATCAGTTCATCATAGAAAATGGGAACAATATGAGAAACCAGAAAGGGGAAAGTCGCCCCTAAAGAAGATGCTGGAGCACTTTCTTGTCAGGCCTATCAACAAACCAGAAACCGCTTAGGGTCTCCCCCGAGCGAGGAAATGATGGGATCCCAGGGTTCGCTGGTTGTAAGCGGCCTTGGCCTGACGCTGTGGTGTTTGCAGAAGAGGAAATAAGGGGAACGAGCCGCCGACGGCACACACCTGGTCAAACTTCTTCTGCTTCTTCTCCAGGTTGGAGACACTCTGCCGCTGGTGGTCCAGGTCCACGAGCAGGTCGTCCAGCTCCTGCTGCAGCCGCGTCTTGGTCTTCTCCAACTTGTCGTAGGCGGCCACCTTCTCCTCATGGCGCTGGCTCAGCCCTTCCAGGTCCTTCTGGAGCTTCCTCTTGGTTTCCTCAGCAGTCTCCAGGCACCCCACGCCATCCTCCATCTTCTTCTTCATGTCGGTCACCTGGGCAGGAACAAGGAGTCAGGAGACACCCAAGAAGGTTCAGGTAACACACCTGTGCCTGGGCCGCTACCCCATGAACAGAGGGCCAGGGAGCCAACCCAGTGATGGAGCCTTCCTTCTTCCACCAGGGCGAGGAAAATGGAGTTTCTGCAGAGGGCGCCTGCCCAGTGCATGGAGCCCAGGAGAAGGCCGACGCCACAGGGCAACTTTGGGGGGCCTCTCCATCGTGCCCTACACCAGGCCTCTCATTTACAAAGACCGAGGCCCAGAGGGGGGAGCATCCTCGTCACCTGGTCCCAGGCAGCAGAGCCAGTGCCCTCTGGGGAATTGTCTGCTGGAGGCAGGACCACAGGGTCCATCCCACAGCCCCTCCTGCCACCACGCGCACATGCTGCCCACTCCGGCCCAGACCACAGAGCAAACCCAGCCCGTCCTGACTTGGGGCAGACCCTCTGGTCCGGAACATTTAAGTCCCAAGACAGAAGTCAGAACAGGGCTCTTGATCTATTTTTGGCCATGATCCAGTGACAATCTAGAGCAGACCATGGACTCCTTCTCATAACGACCTTCTGATGTGACAAGACAAAACATATAGGACTGCCAGGAAAGCCAGTATAGGAAAATTGTCAAGTATTTTTTAAAGCTGTGGATCAGTAACCCATGTGCTTCTTTACCAGCACATCACATAGCAGCCTCCTAATGACATTCCCAAAGCCCTGCCATGGCTGGGACATGGTGACCGGTGATTTCTAGTGAACAAGACCACAAGCACCGCGACTGCCAAGGCTTGTTGCCGCCAGTCATAAGGAACGACATGCTAGATGGCAGCTTGACACTGGGGAAAAGCAAGATGTTCTGTCTCCTCCCTCCAAGTTCATGGATCCCGGAGGTCTACCTGGGGACTCGGGGATAAGAGCCCTGGGCTGGAGAGTACAGGAGACCTCCCCCGGCTCCGAGGCAGGGCACTCAGTGGGCAGGGCTATGCCTCAGGTGTCTGTGTCTGGGTGGGGCCCGCCCCCGCCTACAGAATCCAACCAGTTTCCCGGAGCCATTGGGAAGCGCGGGGGGTCTCGTGGGGGAGCCAGCACCGAACCTGGGCCTGGAGGGTGGCTATCTGCTTCTCCAGGTTCCGTTTGGCCTCCTCTTCCTCCTCCAGCTGCTCCTTGAAAGAGTTCTTCTCATCTTCCATCTGCTTCAGCTTGGTGCTCAGGCTCAGCTTCTGCCGGTTCTCCTCCTGCAGCAGCTCCTACACCGAGGACGAGAGGGTATAAGGCTCAGGAGGGTGGCGTCAGAGCCTCACGGTCCCCACACCCTTGGCAGGAGGGAGCAGCTGGTAAAGACCTGGTGGTGAGCCAGCAGGACTGAGACCCCGTGGATGCAGGGGAGGACGGGACATCAGAGCTCTGGCAGCTGCTACTGTGTGGGCACAGAGTCCTCCCTCCCAGGAGACGTTCAGCGGCAGGGACGCCCGCTGCGCTTACCTGTGTGTCCTGCAGCTGGGACTCCAGCGTGGAGAAGTCCTTGGTGAGCTTGCTGGACTTGCTGTCAGACTGGGTGAGAAGACCTGTCACGTTGTCCAGCTCGACCTGCACAAGGACGGGAAGGACAAAAGCCCACAAGCTCGACCATGATGGCTCTGACGCCACCTTGGCGCTTTTAGGCAAAGCTGGACCCGAGTCACAGGCTGAACCCAGCAGCCTTGCTGCGGAACCAGTGAAGCAAGAGAGCAGGAGCCCTGGAGATGTGGGCCAAGACTGAAGAAGAGCTGCGAAGGGACCACCGCCCAGGCCCGGGTCGCGAGGGAGGACTCACCTGCAGCTTGGTGACCTTGTCGGCCAGCTCCGTGCGCACTCGCTCTCCCTCGGTGAACTTCACCTGCAGCTCCTGCAGCTGGGCCTCCACTTTCTTCCGCTTGTGCTCTGAGTCCCCTTTGCCCTGCAGCAGGGCCTTCACCTCGTTGGCCAGTTCCCCTCGCTCATTCTCCAGGGTCTGCTTAGCCTTCTCAAGGTTGGCTTTTACCTGGTAGGGAGGGAAGCGAAGACATGAAAAGGGGAACCTGTGCCCTGACGTGAGGCTGGTTGTTCTAACATTCCTGGAAGAACCACTGGGTCCAGATCCAGAAACTGTTCACGTTCAGGGGACAAGGTGCCAGCAAGAGCCCTGGCCTGATCTGCCCTCATCACCTAACGGGTACGTGACGCCCAGCACGTGTCCTCACCTCTGAGGACCACAGTTTCCCTACCTCTCACACAACCCCGGCCCAGCCTCCCTCATGGGTAGAGGGAACGTTCAAGTGCCCAACGTCATTGCTGATGTTTGATTCTAGTGCTAATATTCTAGGATGAGGAAAATTGTAATTACTGTTGGACAGCCAGTAAAGCCTCTTTGAAATTTGATATTCAAAAGTACTAACATAATGCTCTTCCAAAAGAGTAAAGTGGAGTTTACGGAATAAAGGGGACAGCCCCATTCTAGTCTGCACCGAGATGCCCACAGGTCATGGGCAAGGTAAACCAGAACCCGCGTGAATGCAAAGGCATGTTGGGTAAAAACAACTAAAGGATAAAGAAAGGCTGCATCCTGTGCAGAACCAGGTGGAAGTTTAAGGAAGATAGGTGCGCAAAAATATTTTACAGGTTGCCACACGGAAGAGCCTTTGACCTCTTGGGCTGCCGCCAAGAGTGGCTGTGAGCTGGGAGCAAGAGGCAGGATGTGTCCTGTTAAAGAAGTGCCCGGGCGTCAGCTGCCTGGCAGAGAAACCAGCTGGGGGAACTAATATCCCCAGGGTTTCCCAGGAAGACTCCAGCTGACCACTTGTTGGGATGTTCTAGAGGACCCAGCCTTCCGAAAGGGGACCCTCAGGCCCTCTGAAACTCAGTTTCAGGGTCACTCTAATTCCTTGAAGCTTTCTGGCCTGGCAGGTTGTTGAATAGAATAATACTTGTACTTGAACTTACTGAGCCCTTACTATTTAAGTGCTTTACATGTCATCAACTCCAATTCTCACATAAACATGTAAGACAGACCTGGCATTAACCTCCTTTACAGATGGGGAAACCGAGGCACAGAGCTTTGTACTTGCCCAAGTCACACGGCTGCTAAGGGCTGGAGCTGGACTCCGAGCCAGGCAACCTGGTGCCGGAGCCACTCAGCTCAGCGGGATTGGCAGCTGGTCTCCAGGAGGGACCCTCTCCTGAAAGCAGCACAGCCCCTCCAGCCGCAGTCACGGAGCCCGTTTCTGGGGGAAGCCCACGCACCCGCTTTGTCTGCTCCAGCTGCTCAGCCAGCTCCTCCACAGCCTGTGAGTGCTTCTGCCTCATCTCCTGGATCTGGGCCTCGTGGGTCTTAGCCTCATCCTCAAGGGTCTTCTTCAGGATGTTCACTTCTTGTTCACGTTTGGACCTGGAGAGAAACATCCTCACAATGGAGGCCAGGGACCCTGGAGTGATGCTCCCCTGGGGCTCGTCCCTGCCTGCAGAGACACTGGCCGCCCAGGCAGTTTTTCTGCCTGTGGGCCTCGCTCCTCAGCTATCCATCCTATAGCCCAGGCTCGAAGACCCTCCTTTGGAGCGGCTTCTGTACCCTTATACCTTTAAAGCCCATCCTGTCTCACCCAAACCAGGTTTTTCAATAGGTCTTCTACTCAATAGAGAGAAGATGCTGAGGACCCTTCAGCTTTCATGCCTTCTGGTACATGATAATAAGGCCACGGTGGGCGTGCAGACACCAAGGACCCATGCTTTCCAGGCTACGGCCTCCTTTTCCCTGTCTGACTCAGCCAGTTGGCCCCGCGGCACACCTGAGCTCCTGCTGGGCAGCTGTGGAATCCAGGGTGTCCTCCAACTCTGTTTTCAGAGCCTCCAGCTCTTCCCCGAGGTCCCGCTTCTGCTTCTCAGCTTTATTCCGAGAAGCACGCTCAGACTCCAGGTCTTCCTGGAGTTCAGAGATCTGAGATTCCAGCTCGCGGATCTTCTTTAGGGCCATGTTCTTTTGGGTGGCTTCTTCCTCCACTCTGTCAAAGAAACCAACAACATCAGGATGAGGCCATCTCATCTTCAAGGAACAGAGTTCTCATTAAAGCTTTTAGAGAGGTGCAGCCAAAGCCACTTCTGGTAGTCACAGCCATGGCCCTAGGAGCTTCACTCAGCAAATATAACGTCTGAGGCGTACAGATTTAAGGGCAATACCACTTTGACAATTGGCAGACCTCATACAGGAATCATTTCACTTTCCAAATTAAAATTCAGTGCTTTAAACATGAAAAGGAGCTCAAATGTTAAACAAACAGAAAGGAAATAAAGTGCTACAGTCCATGAGACTGCAACAAAATACAAATACAAATGTGTCACAGATTTGGGGTGATGATGTATCAATGCAGTTCGTCAGCTGTAACAAATGTATCGCTCTGGTGCACATGCTGATAGTGGGGGGGGCTGGGGGGGGCTGGAGGGGAGGTTTATTGGAATTCCTCATACTCTGCTCAATTTTGCTGTGAACCTAAAACTGCTCTAAGAAATAAAGTCTATAAAAATAAAAGAAAAGAAAAGAAAAAAAAAAGGCATGCCAGTGGCCAGTAAATTAAAAAAGGGAAAGAAAGGATTTTTATGGTTGGGTAATACTGGGGATGACTTTTTGGGGATTACACACAAATGACAAAGCCTTAGACTGTGCTTTTAGTGGGCAGGAAATGTTTTGCTGTGAAATGGCTTCTAAGACAACAGCAGAGCGAACGCTCCCAGCTCACTGATGCACCAAGAACCATGGCAGGAAGTGTCAGGAAACGCTGGCACTGGCCACCTGTCGGCAGGCTGATGCTTGGACCTCACCTGGCCAGGGCAGCCTGGAGCTCCTCCTCCTTCTTGGCCAGCTGCATCTTGAGCTCGGCGATCTGAGCCTGGAGCTCAGCGATCTGGTCGTTGAGGTCCGTGGAGTCTCCCTCCAGCTTCCGGCGCGTCTTCTCCAGCTCCTGACGCTGCTTCTCCTCTCTCCGGAGGCGTTCTGAGAAGGACGGATGGGGAGAAGCCAACTGAGCCTCAGGCGTCATCGACTTTGCTGTCTTTGTTTTTCATTCTTACACAAATACTGCGTATTTATTCTAAAACATGTGAAGTTTAAAGACTCCCAATACAGACACTCACACCAACTCCTGGATGAAGGAAAAGAACATCACCCACCAGTGAGCTACCTGGTTCCTGTCTTTCCACCTGCTGACCTTCCCATCAGGGGAACCACTTTCCTGAAGTTTGTGTTTATAATTCCCTCGTTTTCCTTTAAGGCTGTATTGTATCTGTGTCCCTAAAAAATACGTCTAGTTTTGCGTGAATATGAACCTACAGGCAGTCGGTAGTTTGGGGTAAGGGTCCTGTGGGCTGTACAATTCCTGTTATGACGTCCCTTAGGTCATCTCCTTACCCTTTCTGTGCCTCATCCGAATCACAAGGATAAAAGACAACCTACTTCCTCAGGTGGTGGTGAGCCTCACATGAGTTAGTAACTGAAAGGACTCAGACCAGTGCCTGGGCCACAGCTCGCGCTCAGAAAGTTAGTGACTTTCATTCCTTGTCTTGCCTTTGTCACTCAATATGATCTTGAGATTTAACAAGTGTCACTGCAATTGATCCCTTTGGACGTCTGTCTGGCATTCCACTGTATGAACAGTGGATTTATCTTCTACTCTATAACTGACGGGTATTTTGGTTGTGTTCATTGTGTCCCATCACGAACCAGGCCGCTGTGAGAGTTCTTGCCCACGACTCCCACTGGAGATGGGATAAGAGCACTGGGTCGTAGGCACACAAAGCTTCAACTTCAGAGGGCGAAGCCAGATCGTTTTCCGAAGTCGTCTGCCAGTATACACTCCCACCAGCAGTGTGTGTGTGTGTGTGTGTGTGTGTGTGTGAGAGAGAGAGAGAGAATGTGTGAGAGAATGTGTGTGAATATGTGTGTATGTGTGTGAGAGGGAGACAGAGTGTGTGTGTGTGTGTGTGAGAGAGAACGTGTGTGTTTGAGAGTGTGTGTGTATATGTGTGTGTGTTGTGTTCTGATTGTTCTATATCTGTTAAGCCTTGCTAGTGTCAAAATTCATGTGTGCCAGTCCAGTGGGCGTGCCACTCCTAAATCTCTTGGGTGATAGAGTCTTTCAGGTGAGGAAACAAGTCTGTGGGAGGAGATCTCTATCGGGACCTCCATTCCCCTTGACGACCTGACTCACCTCATCCCACACAAATGTGAGGGGCCCAGCGGGGCCATGAAACCAAGCTGGGAGAATCTCCCTGGCTGTCAGCCTGCATCATTTCAGCCCAACATCCACTGGGCGTCAACAAGTGCCCTGGACACACCAGGGTCCCACGTCTCCGCAGAGGGGGCAGTGATTTCTGGCAGGAGCTCAGAGCTCCGGGAATTCCCCTACCCCCACTTGGTCCCCTCCTCTCAGGGGCAGGAGCAAGGGGTCCACAGACAACCACAGACCTGTCTGTCTACCCTGCCCTCACCATCACCGATGATCCCCAGGGCACAGGGAGACGAAGACACGATCTGTCACCATGCCCCAAGTAAGCAATGACCTCTCACAATATCAGTCTAGAATTTTCCAGTACGCACCGTGTATCCATGTGCATTATATAGTGTAGTCCTCACAAATACCCTTTCACTGTGTCCCCGTAGAGATAAGAGAAACCAAAGCTCATGGAGGTGAAGTAAAAGGTACCAGATGACACAGCTAGTAAGTGGCAGAGCTGGGGGTCAACCTAGAACCTCTTAGGAAGTCTCAAAAGCTTGTGAAATGTATGGTGCACGACAGCCGAGAAAAGCCAGAGCCATTCCCTGAACGCTCCTCACTTGGGGGAACCTCCCCAACCTCACAGCGGCCCAGAGCCCCATAGGGACCAGGTGCTGAACCCTAGGTCCGAGACGGCAGCTGGCTGTGCAGACCCCGCGCCTCGCCCGTGCAGAGCGAGCGAGAAACCCGCCTGGCGCTCCCGCTCCTGACAGCGAGACCCAGGCTGGCCCTGCAGTGGACGCCCCGGCTCCCATCACCCTCTTACCCTCCAGGTCAGTGATCATGGCCTCGTGTTTGTTCTTGAGCTTGGCAAGGCTCTTTGATTTCTCCTCCTCTTCCGTGAGGTTGGTGGTGAACTCAGCTATCCTGTCTTCCAACAGCTTTTTCTCCTGGGGGTGAGGGGAGGGTGGTCAGAGCTTAGGTCAGCTGAGCAAACACTTCAGCTCTCTTTAAAGTATGAATCCCCCAGAAATTCAGGATTGGAGGGACAAGGCCTTAAATACTTGATTCAGTAGGACTTCGTGGATCAAAGGAGTCCCTTTGGAAGGTCACTAGCTCCCGAGATAGCTGGATAAACTTCCCTGTTGTATAAATGTAAGTACCCAAGCCCCCTGGACCTGTTACCCCTCTGGGCTCAGGTAAGAAAGGCTTCCAGGTAGCGGCTAATGTTGGTGAGGGAATTCAGGCATGAAGGTACCACCTTCTCCACGCCCGTCTCGCCCACCCAGTCGGCTGTGACCTCCTCACGCCCCTGAAGTGCCCCAGGCTGCTCTCCTCACTGACTATATTGTGTGGCCACCACTAGAATCCTAATCTCAGTAGGGACCCCCCCACAACAGCGACCACATAGCATCCATAATAAATACACGCCGTCACTCAGCGTGAGCGGCTCCCTCCCTGAGTTAGTTTCCGAGCAGACATCCTGCCACTTCAACCCGACCCCCTTCCCTCGGGGGATCAAGGGCGGCGTTCTGACCCTGCCCTTCCTTGTCTCTGAGCACAGCTCCCAGCTTTCATCTGCTCACTTAGCTGACAGGGAGCCAACCTGGTTCTCAGAAGAAAGAGTCACTACCTTGCGGCTGCAGCCCCCCACCTTAACACCAAGCCACCAAGATCCCCAAATCCGAGCGGTGACTGATACGTGATGGTTCAGCTCTACCAAGTCTCGGGTCTCAAAAGCTTGTGAAGAGCTTTTTACTCAGGAGAAATATCAAACCTTTCCCTCAGGCCCCACTCAGTGATGAGAAACATCCCCTCACGCACGGCCCCGGAGCCCCGAGGCCACGAGACACCCAGGAAGAAGACACCACTAGGGAGCAGAAGCCACAGGGCTGCAGTCAGGAGACGTGGGAAGACGCACGGCCTGCTCTCCACAGCCCACATCTCCGCACGCCGAAGGCCTCACCTTGGCCAGTTTGCAGTTCTGGTCTTCCATGATGATTTGGTCTTCTTCCAGCTTCTTCAGCTTGGCCTCGGTGGTCACCTTCTCCAGCTGCAGCTTCTGGCGGGCGCTCTCCTCCTCCTCCAGCTGCTCCTCCAGCTCCTACCACCGAGATGGAGACCGTGAGGAGCGCAGGCCCAACCAGCGCAGCCGCGTGGCCGAGAAGGGGCCCAACCCGTATTCGTGGGGTCCCACATTTAACACTTTGTAAGCGGGCATTTTCCCACCAAATTGCGTCGTAACGCGGGGCTTTTTTGACATTTTCTCGCCAAAATTAGACTTTCCGTAAAATATTCATATCTTTCGATCTATTTGATATTTTTCTATGAAACTTTCAGTGTTTTAGTTTAAAAAAGGTCTCTATTTATTTACTTTGCAAAATTTTTGCCGGTTCCAACTAGAGGCGATATGACGAGTTTACTCGTTTCCCGCAAAAAAAACGACAAAACAGGGGTGTGTGGACAAGAACCCTGGTCCAAACATGTAGTCGCTTGTTCTGAGGTGCTTCCTTTGGCAAACTTCCTGCCAGCGATGACGTGAGCAGAGGGCACAGCTGACTGTCCCCGCTCCTCAGGCCAGCTGGAGCAAGACCGAGGGAGGGACAGTAAGCTGGCCTCGGTGCTCACCTGGGCAGAGCGCAGGAGTTCTGACACACACGTGTGAGACGCAAGCGCCCCACAGAGAGCATCCCGCGGCTCCCCAGTGGGGCAGGTGCTGAAGAGCACACCTCCCACGGCACTTCCCTGGCTGTGTTCTCTCCAGCTCCGGCTCCTCGTCGCACCCCGTCCCTGCACCCCGTCCCTGCACCCCGTGACTGGCGTCCAGCCCTGCCCCGTTCTCCGGAGGGGAGGGAGGGGGTTACCTGGATGTTCTGCTGCATCTTCTTCTTCTCCGCCTGCAGGTGCTGGCAGCGCTCCTCCTCCTCTTCCACCCTGGCCTCAAGGTCATGGCAAATCTCTTCCAGCTCCTGCTTCTTGGCGGTCAGGCGGGCCCGGAGCTCCTCGGCCTCGGCACACAGTTCTGTTTCCGCCTGGAGCTGCTCCTGCAGCTGTAACTTCTCTGCCATGAGCTGCAAAGAACATGTGGAAAACGCAATCTCCTTGCCACCTGCTCAAGCCACTCCAGGACAGACGTTCTCTAGCTCTGGCTTCCGGAGGGAGAGGACCAGGCTGACAAGAGCAGTTTCCATCTCGAGAGTGCGTCAGCTCTAGGAGACACTTTCTAAACATCACGTCCTTTATCCTTTACCACTTTTGCATGAGCTGTACACCAAGAACCCTAGGAAACCGGCTCAGAGAGGCCTTGAACCCAACAGGATGAGCTTCCCAACCCATCGGGAGGCCTCCCTACATCACACAACCTGAATGAAGTCTACAGAGAAATTAACCATTTTTCTACAGTAGAATTGCTCCTTCAACTCCAAACGTGCCTCGCCTACAAGTGGCCAGCAGGTGGCAGCACTGGAGCGGCCGCACTAAGACTGAGTCCACACGCACCTGGGACTGGAGCGTCTCCATCTCTGTGAGCCTGTTCTCAGCAGCCAGCTGCTTCTCTCGGACTTTCACCAACTCCTCCTCCTTGGCCATCATCTCCTCCTCCTGCCGGCTCACCTGCAGCAGCGGCTTGACCTAGGAGAGGAGATGGAGACAGAGACACTCAGCTGAAGATGTATGTCCCAGCCAACAGTCATGAAGCTGTCCCCTCACCTGTGGAAGCGTGAGTTTATGAATGAGGGGTAACTAGGCACGCTGTGGGGTGCAAACGGGTACAATCTTTCTGAAAATCAATTTGATGCTGTATGCCCCAGGTTTCTGACCTTCTATATCTGCATGCATGTTCATGACAGCATTATCATAGAGAAAAATTAGGACTCAGAAAAAGACCCATCACTGGGAAAGTAGCCAGAGAAATTATGAAACGTTTCTAGGAAACAGTATGCTTTTTTTTTAATGATGCTCATGAAGAATTTTAAATAGAAAATGCAAAATACAAGACTGTTTATACAAGTCAGAGCTCAGCTATGTAAGAATGTATATAGTTTACATAGCAGAGACTTACAGGGAGTTTAAAAAGAAGACAGCAGGAATAAATATTGAAACAGCTATTCAATATTGATGTTGGCTCGGGGTTGAAGAGATTACGGGTGAATTTTTATTTTCTCCTTTATGCTTTTTGTTAAGCCTAACTTTTCACAATTACCACAAACTATTATAGACAAAAGCAGACAACTTCAATAATAAAGGGGTTCTTTTAAGCTAGAAAGGACCTGTCTAGTTGTGTGCAAGGATTCTAACTGGCTGTGCATGGTGGCCCAGGGGTGGGGGGTAGCAGCGCCCCATGACATGTGAGAAGTAGCAGGCAAGGCTTTTACATCTTGGAAGCTGCTGTTTGAGCCACTCTAGCCCAGCCCAACAGCAGGCCATGGATGGCCATCCACAGCGGACAAAAGCCACAGCTCACGTGCCTCTCGACCCCATAGGGCAGGACAATCCCGGGCTCACGCTGCTAGGCCCAGGGCAGGAGGCAATGTGCCCCGCCCAGGGGGCATGAGTCCTGCATGGAGGCCAGCGTGAGGCCTGCTCGTGCTCTCTGGCACGACGGCAGCTGGCAGAGCTCCAGCCGGGCTATGGTGAGGGAGGGCCCTTCCAGGACCTACCTTGGTGAAGAGTCGCCACCACTGCCAGTTCCGCAGCTTGAGGTAGGCGGCGCAGTTCCTCTGCAGGACCTTCATGGCTGTCAGCTGCTGCTGCCGCTTGGCAAAGGCCCTGCGAAGAGGGACACGGTCAGCACTCAGGCCAGGGGACAGCAGATTTCAAACCCGTCAGTCCTGCCCTCATTCCCCGAAGCTTTTCCTGAGAGACAACCCCTGCCTGGGGCCCCTCAAGACAGAGGTGTAGGGAAAGAGGCTGGCCTTGGGGTTGAGTCCCATGGGTGACCTGGCAGAGGGTGATAAGGACCCAGGTCACCAGACAACCCTCCTTCACTGAGGAGCACTTGAGCTCACGGGCTGAAAGCCCCTTGTGCACTAACTACAGATCCGAGGCAGGCGTGATCGCTGGTCATTCAATCCATCTCCTGACTTCAGTTTCCCACCCTCAGGCCACCCCCAAAGCTTGAGCGCAGTCACAGGGGCTCCAAGGACTGATGTGCAGCTGCCACACCCACTGTCCTGCAGCAGGTGAGCCCCTGACTACCAAAGAAGCTGCTCCTGGGAACTTGGGGTACTATGAGGACAGCTAGGCTCCCCACACAAGGGACACAGCAAGGAGTATCAGTGCACAGGAGCTTTCAGGGCAGGCAAATACAAGCACAGTCACCTGTCCACGTGGTCACTTTACACATCAAGCAGAAATCCAGGAAGCAGGAGGGCAGGGAGCCGTGTGGGCTTCCCTCGGGCAGACACCTGCCTGGCATTAGGGCGACCAAGGCCACAGCTTCCTAAGTGCCCTTCTGTACCAGCAGAGCTCGGGAGGCCCTGAGTGCGGGCCAGGCTGGGTGGAGGCTGGCATCTCCAGGAACTCACTTTCTGGCCAGGTAGCCCCTGCAGCAGGCCTGGAACCCGATGATGACGTCAGTGATCTTCAGGTCCCGCTCCTCCTCCAGGTGGGCCAGCACGCCAGCCCGGAAGAAGACCTTGCTCTGGCCGATGCGGTACAGGTTGCTGTCAAGCTCCAAAGCTTTGATCTAGACAGGGGAGAGCAGGCCGTTTGTTGTGTGCCACCCCGCAGCCCTCGACCAACACCAAGAGCCTGCCTTAGCTAGGAAGAGGGGCAGGCAGGTTCCAGCACGAGGCAGGGTGACAAGTCCGAATCGAGGAGAAACACAGGACCTCAGGATTAAAGGGAACTCAAAGGTCCTCCTCTTTCTTCTGCCTCCCACCTCTGCACTCTGTAGTTATGCGCTTCAAACGCCCAGCCACCACCCTCCAGCCAAAGGCAGCTAAGCGTCATTGTCGTCGTCACTGAGAGCAGCACACACTGCAGAGCAGGCCAGGCCCGGAGCAAACACTAATGAGGTGATCCCGGCCTTAACCTCTGAGCCCACGTTTCTTCGGCTATAAAATGGGACTGCTTTAACTGGAAAACGTTAACAAAGCAAATCATACTATAGTAGAGGTCTGGGAAGGCAACGGGAGAGTGCGGAAGTGCCGAGCATAGGCTCAGGCGGCAATGAGCACTGAGTACAGTTCAGCCGCCATTGTGATCGGTGAGAAATTTCAGAACAGTAACGAGGCCCTCCTGTGGAGCCCACCGGCAAGGGTCTGTCAGCCTGGGAGAGAAGGGATTTTAGGACAAGCTCCAAAAAGGTGGAGCCTTGACTAGGGTAAGTGGGATCTGGGGACCCTTGGTGACCATAAATGGCTCTGGCAGTCCTGGATGAGGCCCGGGGAGGAGAAGTGAAAACCAGGAGAGGTGAAGCCAACGTGGGCATCTCCCCTCCCTGCACAATGAGCCCCAGGACGCGTCCCATCTTCCATGCACAGTGGGGAGAGAAGAGGAACTGCCTGTGTCTTAAGGAGGGACACCCTTCACTGGCCAGCAACCAACCAAGTCTCCTAGAGAAAGTGTGGCCCGGACACCAGCGGGAGGCACGCCCCCCGTCCACCATGCCTTCTTTCCCATCAGCTAGTGAGTGTCAGAGAGCAGGGACCTGTGTGTGTCTTCTCCCTCTGTTTTCCTGGCCTCATTCTCCCTATCACTTAATTCAGTGCTTTGCACACAAGTGTTGAATTTTTCTTCCCTTTTCTCTTTCCTCCCACCAGCCTCCCATCCCCCAGCCTATCGTCTCCCCCATCTTCTTTGGAAAAAATGCAGGGAAAAGCAAAAGCAGTGGCTGCTAACGCTGGACCCATCAGAAAGAGGATGGCTACAAAGTAGAAAACGACAGGGCGGGTACAGCCCCCGCTTGGCGGCTGAGCTACCGCGGGGTCTTTCTTCATTAAGCAGAGTTCAGCGCGCTCACTGCCAGTGCGCACTGCTCCAGGGAAGGAGGAAGAGTGAGACGAAAGGCCCGAAAGTGTGGACCCTGGCGGCTTCAGGCCAGTCGCGGTGCTCTGGGCTTGCTGCCCTGGCTGCGAGCTGCCCTGCCAATCACACTGGGTGTGAATATTGGGAAGGTGAGCAAGAAAGTAGGAGAGTGTGCCCCAAAAGGAATGGACTGTCTCACGTCAGAGCTCTGCCACGCCGCAGCTCTCGTCTCCACACCACCCTGGTCCCACGCACCACCCCTCACTGTCCGAGGGCCAAGGGGGCTGCCACTCAGGACACCTGGCAGCATCAGAACCAAAGCAGTGGACAGCCAACAGAGCACGGGCGTCAGCTGACACACAGGGCACCCATCCAGTGGGCGTGCACCAGCCAAACGTCCTCCCACACAGAGGGAGCTCAACTCACCATGAGCACACACGCCTGCTTCCCATCCATGAAGCCCTTAGGGATGGAATTTGGTGTCAGGATCTCATATCTGAGGAAAAAAAGGGAAGCTGGGTCAATTCACCCCTTGCTTCAATTCCACATGGCCGGGAATATACGTGAGAAAGGACCATCCCTACAGTGCAGCAGACGTGGGATTCCTTTCACAAAGCCTAAGGAAATGAGACATTCAGCATATCTCAACCTGCTCTTTTCTTAGGCTGAATGACACCAGGAAGGTTTGGTGTTTTCCAAAAAGCAAATGGAAGCTCACACTGGATTACTTCACTCACTCAGCGGTGAGCTTTAGGTTGGGCTTTCTAACTGCTAACTGCCCAGTATCAGCGTCTGTAACCCCGGAGGGCCACTCTTCCCTGAGGTAACACGGGTAACTGTTATGTTAGTAAACGGGATGGTCCAAGAAATAGAGGCTGAGTCATGATGGCAACTGACACTAACCAGTCCTTAGGCAAATAGGAGCGGCACTCACTAATCTTCCTCTCTGTACACATGGCAAAGAGCTGCAGTGCTCACCACGGTAGTAAAAGTTCAACTGAAGCTTATAGCAAATAAACCACGTGGAAAGCATCGTGAAGTAATGAAAACACCATGAGGTGGGGCAGAGCTGCAGTGTTCTGTGACTTCCATTTCTGTAAAGCGCCTCCAATACCCAAGTCTCTGGCTGATCTTCGGGGAGTTGCTTTTCACAGCTCCTCTAACTATAGCAGGTGGCCCCAGGCCCCGCGCTCACTAAGCGTGAAAGTCAACAAGACGACTTCGCTTCAGTAACAAAAGGGGGGAGTCCCATCTCACGTAGCGGGTGGAGCATGGAAGGAACGTGGGTGGAGCTGGCCAGATGTCCGCGGGACATGGCTGAGGAAACGGCTCCCTCACCGGAGGACCCTGTGCCGAGACAGGCGGGCTGAGGCCCCGCTCACCTCTGGCGAAACTCCTGGAAGACCACCCGGTTGGGGAAGCCCTGCCGGCAGATCCGAATGCCCTCGAGGACCCCATTGCAGCGCAGCTGGTCCAGCACCAGGTGGGGATCCAGTTTGCCAGCCTGGAGGAGAAAACACACGTGTGTGGTCTTGCTTCTGTGCCTAGGAATTCTGTGAGAAAGGCTGGGTGGGTCCCTTTGGACTCAACAGGGCAAAAGCTCCTGGCACTCATTGCAGCCCACAGGCGTTACACCTGCAGGTTCTGGGAGAGGCCATGAGACAGTGTAACCAAGTGGAAATGCGGGCTACAAATGTAGCCTCTCCCAGGAGTGCCTGCAGCCGGCCTGCAGAGGCACTGCACTGAGGGCGCTCTGGGTGCTGTGGGGGAGGAACTGCTGCTGCCGGGGACAGATAAGGGCCGAACGCCGCACGTGTGCCCTGCCCATGCCCAGTGCCCGAGTGGACGCACCTTCTTCTCGTGGTTGGGGATGATACAGCGAACGAAGTTGGGGTTGGTGTTCCTGAGCGTGGCCATGAGCTTGGCCAGCTGCTCCTTGTACAGCTGCCCCACCGTGCGGAACATGCCCTTCCGCGTCTTAAAGGCCCCGGGCAGCGCTGTCTCCGACATGCCGGCCACCTGGTCCAGGCCAATGATGCGATCCACTGCGGACACCAAGGAAGAGCATGTGAATACCCGGCACTCCCGGCGGGGCGGCAGGACAGGAAAGAGACAGACATCGGGACAGAAAAAGACGTGAGACGACGAAACAGCAGGACCCTTTCTGCTTAGAGTCCACACTGTCATCTCCAGATGCTGAGACACTTGACCTTGAGAGCAGGAAGCAGGAAGGGGAAAGGCTGCAAAGCCGCTAAGGCAGGTGTCTCCCGGGGAGCGGTCCTCGGGCTATGTTCACATCATCTATCTTCAGCGCACTTGGGAAGCTCTTATTCCCAAAGAGACACAGAGAAGCTACTGTATTCTGGAACAGTGAGCCTTGCTAGTCCGCCAGCCTGGCTCTGAGGAGGTGTTAAAACTTCTCTTACAGAATCTTGTGGGTCTACGGTCACCGTTAAAAGAAAACCTCGTATCCTGACTTCACACTGCCCTTCCCCTGAGAGCGTGGGGCTAGGAGTCAGAAGGCCAGAGAGCGAAAGCTACTTTGCCATCGTGTCCAGGACTGATGAGCCCCTCTCCTGAGATGCCCCAGGCGGAGCTCTAAGCCAGGGACCCAGAGCAGCACGTGCAGGTGTCAGAGTGTTCAAAAGAACCCCTAACCAACCGTGACTATTTCAGGGTCTGAGGACCCCTCACGCCCTGTGTCTCGCTTTGTCTCCTCACTCACAGGTCTTTATCATCTAAACCAGGGGTGTCAAACTTTTTTCAACGTTTTTTACCAAGGGCCATATGTGGTAAAATACACAAACAGCCAGGCCACTCACTAGAGGTGAAGTACGTATTGCCTCACCTGGTTTATTTAAGTAAACTAAATATATTTTTGGAATTTGCTGCAGGCCAATTAACAATGGATTGCGGAGCCCAGTTGGCCCTGCGGGCGGCAGTTTTGACACCCCTGATCTAAACCAACCTTCCAAGCGCAGCTCACACCCAGAGCAATAAAACGAACTGCTTCCTCCAAGGCAAAAACAAAAAAAAACAAACCCAAAGCAGACAGTGATTTAAGGTCAGTTTTAAGTGGGAGCCGACACTGAATTTGAAGACTTCCACTGCTGGATGTAAAGACTAAGAATTCTGTTGACAGTCTGTTTCCTACTCCTTTGTGGCCCGATCTCGATAACTTATTTGAAGACCGCAAAAAGGACAGATGTTTAAGACAGAAGCTGGGAGTGAGGATGGACCCGATGAACCAATGAAAACAGGGGGCGTTTCTGACCTTCTGCACCCAGGGCCCATTTACAGGCCACCAAAGGTTTCTGGGAGTGGGGGGTGGCTTGTGAAGGGGTCGGCTTGCTGGAAGGAAGGTCAAATGTGCCCCATAATAACTTGGTGCTCGTGTGAGCCTGTCCTGGCCCCTGGAGGCCCAGCCCCCAAGGAGCAGGCGCTTGCTGAATGAACACACCAATGCCATTTTAGCTTTCAGGCGTGCAAGCCCACAGCGTCATGCTAGCACGTAAACCTCATGCAGAGACACCCACAGCCACTGAAGCAGTCAGACGCCGCCTTTAGCAGGTGGAGCTCTGAAGAGGATATGGGTTTTCAAGCAAATGTTTTCCTTTTAAAGTCTATAACGTGAAGTCCCCAAATACCCAAACACAGCCCCTGATTTCCCTGGTTTTCTACAGGAGGGTGCAATGGGCCGACAGGGAGGTGCTTGCCCACAAGCCCGGGGCAGACCAGGAAAGGGGCAGGCAGGCAGGAAGAGCCAGCGGTAAGAAAAACTCAGCAGAAGCGTTTGTCGCACAGCCCTGGATGCACCACACATAAGGGATGCCACCCAGGTGGCCAGTCACCTGGTTCTAGGTGAAGAATGGGAAAGCGTTGATAGAAATAGGCTCTCTGAGTGCTCTGCACCTCTGCAACAGAGAAGTTAAAGCAAAACCCAGGCAGGGAGGAGGAGAAAGTGACAGAAACTGAAAAAGCCACCACCAGCCTACCAAGGAGAGGTGGGAGTACAGACGTATGGGGCCGGGAACCCGGACGGCCAGCCTTCGGGCTGCCTGTGACTTCCCATGTGTAGAAAGCGCTGTGGCTTGTCTGTGGCCAACAAAGCCGAGAAGCTCTGGCTACACGCACGCTCAAGGACACTCAAGGCAGCCTCACCCCTTCGGGTTGAGGAGACACAGTCGTGGGAGCGACAGCAGATGGAAATCCCCCAGCCTGTGTCAGGTGGAGACAGGCCCCTTGTTTTGTGGCCTGGCCGCTGCAAAGTGGAGAGAGGCCCAGCCACAGCCACAGGGAGACCAGGGCGGAGGGCAAAGGGCGTACCATCCTTCCACAGCTCTGAGACGAACTTGTCCGAGGACTGGTGCAGAAGCGTGGCGATGTTGTCATTCAGGGGATCCATGTTTTTCATCAGCCACTCGTCGGCTTTGTAATCCACCTGCAAGAGCCAGAATCCCAAATCACAGGCTGCACTGGGGACACAAGCGCTCACAGCCTCTCGGAGGACAAGCTGACCCCACAGGCGGAGAAGTTAAAAAACACAAACACCTCAAGACCCAGGTTTCCATCCCTAAGAAGGAAGTGACGAGTGACGGGCAATGGAGTGGCAAAATGATGTCCTCTGTGGTGTGACGTCGACAGCAAAACATTTAAAACAGTGCAAATGCCCAGCAAACAGGGGACTAAGAAAATTACGGGCCAGCTACACAATAGAACGCTGTTGTTTTTTCGGTAATATGAACGTAAAGAAAAAAACCTAGAAAGACATACACCGAAACGTGATTGATATTTCTTTCTAATAACAGGACAAGTAATTTTTGCTCTGTCTTTTCAGGATGGCTGTTTTCTCTAGTGGGCATGTATTATTTTTATTGCGAAGACCCCAGAACAATACAAACAGAGTGGCAGGTGCCCTGGCCTCCATCTAACGCTCACCACGCCCCAGAGGGAACTGCTGTTCTCTGGCCAGTGGTCCTCACGAGCCCTGCTATCAATGACAACATACATGCCATCGGCTTTTTTTCCTAGAAGCAGAGTTACCTCCTGGGAGACGACAGAGCCCCAGAGCTGGTATCCTGGCCACTGGGGCACAGCCAGGGTGCTTGTCCTTCCAGCTGCCGCAGCACAGCCCAGGTGTGGATACGCACAGCCACTTCATCGTCCAGACCCCCCCCACCATGGGCTTCAGCTATGCCCTGTCTTTTGTCTTGTAAACAGCACTGCAGTCAAAGCCCTCGTGAGGTCTCTGCGCATGTGCGTCTCTAACACAGGTAGAAGTGCAGATGTAGGCTCAGAGAGCATCACCTTAGGTAACTATAGAAACAGGGGTTTCCGTTTGTTTGTTTAATGGGTAGTTTATAATCAAGAGTTGCTTCAGGAGCACTAGGAACCAGAGGAGCGCAGTAGGAGGCCAGGCAGTGTGGGGCCACATGCAGGAGCAGCGGGCGCCGACCACGTGTGGCTCGGCCCGTCTGATCACACGTTCATGTCGTAATCATGTATGTTAGATACTTCATGCAAGGAGAACAGCTTGCTGAGAAAACCAGCTTTAGTCTAAGCGTGGACCTCTCCAGACTCAGGCTGCGCCTGCTCAGGTAGGTGTAAGCCCCAGTACCAAGCAAACTGAAAGACGTGTGCCAGTTGGGTGTGAGGGGGTTCTGCTCTTTCGTGGCTGGGTAGCCTCGGCACTAACAAAGCTGTTACCTATGATGGTGGCTCTCAAGCAGGGCAACTGTGCCACCCCACCCCTACCCCCCACCACGAGAGCTATTTGGCCACATCTAGAGACACTTCTGGCTGTCACACTAGGGACGGTGCTACTGACCACGCGTGGGTAGAAGCCAGGATGCTGCTGAACATCCTTCAGCGCACACGACAGTCCCCGACAATCAAGACCAGTGGGCCCATGACGTCGTAGTGTGGGGGTGGCCGGGCCCCGCCTAGAGCACTGGCCTATGCCCAGCACTGGGCGCTGAACGCTAACTGAACACACGTAATCTTGTACAGAGTGGTCACCCCCATTTTCTACATGAGGCAATTAAGGCTCAGCGAGGTTAAGTAACTAGCCCAAATTCACACAGTGGCAGGGCTGTAATTCAAACTCCAGAGCCTGTGCCTTTAACACACATCTCACTGCTGTACCTGGAAAATGAACCTAATAACAATGCAAACATTATACCTGTCTGAGTACCTAACAGGATTGCTGCAAGTTTCTAATGAGATGGAATGGGTGATGCTGCTTTGCAAGGAGGGAGAGTTGTGTGAATGCTGACGATCGCCACCTGGCACCTTCTCAGATGAGCCCCTTGAGCAAAAACACTTCACCTCTATCCCCAGCCCTGGGGCTGCCCGGCCCACAGTCTTCCCATCGTCTCCACGTCTCCCAAGAAGGTGCAGCTGGTACCTTCCTGTGTGTGCTGTCCTCACCTTGCCAGCATAGTGCATGATGCAGAAATCCGCTTTGTCCTTCAGCTGCTTGGGCTTCTGGAACTTGGGGTGAGTGCCCTGCTCCTGCACCACCTTCTCCACAAAACTCTTGTCGGTGGCTTTGGGGAACCAGCACTCCTCATCCAGCAGGGCCAGGATGCCAGGGGGGCCTGCCTGGGGGAAGCACAGCACCGCACAGGTGAGCGTCACCCGGGAACCCCACCTGCGCCCTCACAAAGCCAAAGCCTGGCTTTCAGAACCCCCAGAATCTCACCAGAAGGTGGGTGGCACTTCCCCCACCACCACCAAAAACAGAAAGCACTCAATTTAAGATTCTAGTTAAAAAGAAACTTCTGGGGTCTAGGCTGTGGCCAACACACCTTAACCCAATGATCCGTCACATAGTTCTCCAACGTTAGAGCTCTGAGATCACCTTCTGGGCTGCATGGGCCATGTAGACCCCCCCAACTCATGTGCCCTCAACAAGCGTCCCTGCCCCTTGAATCACTCTGTGACACCACCCCACACACACTGTGTCTGCACAACTATGTGGTGACATGTGACACTTAGGACAACCCCTCGAGGAAAAGAGTGTGGCAGGTTCCCCAGAGCCTTCTGCACACTGAGTTTATAAGACAAGAAAGCAGCCTCAGACATCGTGGAGGCTGGCTGACAAGACTCAAAGCCATACGGCTTCTTGTTCATTGGAAAACTCGATTGATTAAATCAAACTCATCACAAAAGTAAACTGTTTCATGTTAGTATCATGGATCCTTCAACACCGCCCCCCAACCCTGAGCAGTACTTTAAAAATGCACGAACTTCTTCCTGGGCCTTCTGATCAAGTAGCATTTCAGTGTCACTCCTGTGTACACATTCCCAAACAGCCCAGGATTCTGGGAAAATGTGAGTTCAGTGCATTTAACTCTAATCAAGGAGTAACCCAGAAACAGCTCGGGTTCCAAGAGAGCATAGCCCCCCAAAACTACAGCGCAAACAGGTGACCCAAACAGCACCTGGCAAGAGCTTTCAATACGAACAGATGGAAAAGGGGAAGGGCTTTCTCGCTACCACCATCCACCACCAGCCTTCTGTGGGCCAGAGGCCCGGGTGCTGTGCTGGTCCTAAGGGAGGGCGGACTGTACTTCAGCACGTGCCCCAGGAACACCGTTCAACACCCCAGGTCCTCCACACAATCCCACGCTACAGCGAGAGCCTGTGGGGCTTGGATCTCACTACACAAAAGCTTGCCTGTTTCTTCGGGACAAAGAAAGGCTTGTTGAGCCCACCCCTCAGGTAGATGCTGGGTACTATTCGGGGACTGCAGACCGGATACCCACAGGCACCAGCCACATCCCCACCTGGTCAGCAGCTGCCGGAGGCTCCCAGGCACCAGATCTAAGCCCCAGGACTTATCTCTCCAGGTGGCACCGACAGGGGAGGAGCTAGACACCCACAAGCACCATGGAGCGGGAAGTGAGGAGAGGGCCCCGGAAGGGAGAGCAGGACCGGCTCTTACTGGCTTCTCAATGAGGTCGATGCAGGGCTGCAGGTCCAGGCCAAAGTCGATGAAGTTCCACTCGATGCCCTCACGCTGGTACTCCTCTTGCTCCAGGATGAACATGGTGTGGTTGAAGAGCTGCTGCAGCTTCTCGTTGGTGTAGTTGATGCAGAGCTGCTCGAAGGAGTTCAGCTACAAGGAGAGCGAACAACGTCAGGGAGATGCCCGAGGCCACACCCCCCACCCTGGGGAAGGAGTGGACCCCAGATTCAGGAAGGACCTCCTGGGGCACCTGGATGCTGCCGCCCCCCACCCCGGCCCCCTCCTGGGGCATCTGGCTGGTTAGGGGCCTTCCCTTATCACACCAGCAGCGGGGTACTTTCTGGGCCCATGGACCTCTTTAGCAGCCAGTAAAGCCCTTCTCAGAATAATGTTTTAAAATGCATAAAACAGATTACAAAGGAAAGATGTTGAACTATAATATCAAAATACTGAGAGAGAGTGATACATTGTGCTTCTTTATTAACAAGCACGAGCTATGGACTTAGTAACTTGCAAAATTTTGAAGTAAGGATGAGCATAAATGATGTCACAACATCTCTGCCACCACCCCAACATGATATGAAAACCTCTGATTCCTCCTGGGGACACATCACAAGCACCACTAGTGCAACAGTGGTTTGCGTTGTTTGCTCAATTCAATGAGAGGCAAGTGAAAAAATAATTTTTCCCTCACCCAAGTTCATGGTTTGCCTGGAAAACTACCACGGACACCCCCCACCCCCGCACCCCCAGGTTCAGAACCACTGATTCACCATAATGGTCAGTGTTTCCTACGAGAGCGCAAAGTCTCTATGCCGTCTTGTCCCAACCCTCAGGACATCTTTGCTGGAAGAATAAATGCACAGAAAGCACCTGCACAGGACGCCACCCAGAGCATCATCTAACCAAGTCCACTCTCTCCAGCATTTCTGGGTGGCAATGGGCACACTTGTTTAAGCTTAAAATACGCCCAGCAATGTCTCCTGTCTCCGTGCAAGGAAGGAGGTGGACAGCTCGAGCTGCTGTGGGACCACCGGAAAGGATTCACGACAGGGAGCAGGCAGACCAGCGGCTGCGGAGGCGGCGAGGGGGACATGAGGACAGGAGGGAGGCGCTCACATCAAAGATCTCGAAGCCGGCGATGTCCAGGATCCCGATGAAGGAGGCCCCCTGCCGCTTGGTCTTGTCCAGGGCCTTGTTGATGCGAAGCACCAGCCAGCGGAACATGCGCTCGTACGTGGCCTTGGCCAAAGCCTCAATGGCGAAGTCGGCCTGCGGGGAGGGACCCAGAGGGCGCAGTGTCAGACACAAGGAGCCCTTCAACCTGTACCCTTTGCTGGTCATGTCCCCTGGGGGGCCCTGCCCCAGAGAATCAGCCCTAAAGATGGAAGAAAAGCTTCGTGCACAAATACGTTCACTGCGATGTTATTTAAGGTGATGAAAAGCTGAAACCTAAAGAGCCAACAATTCGGGCAGAGTAGACATAGACAGACATTTGCAAAGACCTTTTTAAAATAAATGGAGACCTAGTGCAGTATCTACAGAAGAAATGACAAGACGCCTGAGATTTGCTTCAAGTCATGCAGTGGGGGGTGGGGGTAGGTAAGGTCAGCGACGAGAGCCGAGACTGGCCATGAGCTAGTCACCCTGGGAGCTGCCTGTGTGACGAGCACGTGGCACTCGCTACACCTACCTCTCTACTTTTTTTGCAAATGTTCAACAGGTTCCATAATAAAAAGCCAGGGTGACACCAAAGTTTAAAAAAAAGAAAGAAAAGCCTGTGCAGGAAATAAAAGGCTGCCCAATAGTTGCCCGTGGGTTAGGACTAGGTATGGCACTTTTCTTCCCTTCTCTGGACTTCTCCGTATTTTCCAAATCTTAAGTGTTGAGTGCAGCTTTTTCATAAGGAAAAAAATAAAGGTTCTTTAACTATTAGGGAAATGAACAGTTGGTAATAATTATGCACGCTGTCTTTCAAAAACAATGTTCTTGGCTTTGGTGGGATAGCCCTGCAGAGAATCACCTGCGGGATGTCAGCAAAGCAGCACGAGGAAAGGAGGACACCCTTGGAAATAGGACTGATCAACCTGAACTTGAAAGTGCTTTTGAGAGACGGGAGTAGCACCTTAAAAACACCCATCGCCACGAGAGAAACTAGAAACCACCAACAGAGGGGAACAGTGGCCGCGGCCTGGAGGGACCTCAGCTGCCGGGGGAGGCGGGCACATTTGCGCAGCGCAGCTGAGGGAAATGCTCCTGCTCGTCTCTCACCACGGGCAGCAAGACAGCAGGTGGCGGAGACACAGCTGCTTGGCATGGGCCTCGAGGATGGCGGGTGCCGCCGCCCCCCTGGCACAGGACGAGTCGTGCTATAGAAACACAAGTTCTCTCTTTACACCAGACAGGACGGGGCCTAGACCTTGCCAACCAATCAGTCTAAACATCACCTCAATGCCGAGAGGCCCAGTGCAGCCTAAAGAGGCCCTACCTAGGGACGGCCCTTCCTGGGTGAGTGGCCTGGGCCTTGTTACGGAACTTCTCAGGGTCAGCTTCACGTTCTTAATGAGGTGACCACCACGTTGCTCTCCGAGCTGCTGTGAGGACTGAATGAGGGGCCCTCGCGACAGTGCCTGACACGTGCCGCCCGTCGGGGGTGCGTACCTGCTCCTTAGTCTGTGCCTTCTGGACGTAGTCCCGTCCCACCTTGATGCGCGGGGTGAGGATGCCTCTGGTGAAATCGGTCACGTTGATACCCAACAGGTGGGACACCTTTTGGGCAGCTAATATTTTTCAAACAGTAAGGAAGGAAGGGATAAAAAGTTTTAATTAAACCTAAGAGAACAAGTTTCTCTGCTCAACCTGGGAAGGGAGAAGAAACGTGTGCTGGTAACCGAGCCATCATTTCCAGGACAACTGACTCGGAAGCTTCCTGCACAGGGCAGACACCCAGCTCGCCCCTTCGACCCAACGGCCATGTGCAGGCCAGGGGCAAGGCAGAGGGACATGTCCTGAGGGGCCCAGCACTGCTTCTCCTGCACAGCCCTGGCTACATCCGCCGGACTGCAAGTGGGTCCTACCCACGGGTAGGACCGAGAGGAGGCGGCCCCACCAGGCGCCAGTGCGAGGGGACGGCACAGCACACGTCCCACAGAAGTATCTTTTAATCCACACACCCACCCATTAAATTTTTTGAAAAGCCACAAAGAAGGGCACATTACAGCTGATGACTTCCATGGAGTCATATGCAGCAAGCCAGAGGAACAGCCGTGGCCGAGGCACATGCGGGGACGAGTGTTTCAGGGTCCTACTGTGCTCACAGGTAAGGTGTGCACTGACTGAGCACGAGCGACAGCAGAAATCATTGACTAACAGACAATGGTTTGGTCTCAGGAATGAATGAAGGAAGGAAGGAAACCTGGTCCCTCTGGTCACAGCTTTTCTAACTCATTCTGCTGCTTGCTCTATGAAGAAGTGGCACGCTCACGTGTGTTTCACAGAAGGTACCAAGTGACAGCCAGCCATAAACACCACAACACTAGAGAGTACAATTGGGGACTCCTACCAGACGTCCGAGCCCATCCCGACCCAGGCACCTGCCCCGTCCTTCAGGCGGGGCCCACGGGGTTACCTGTGTTGTCAGGCATGGAGGCCTGGTCGGTGTTGCGCTCCTTCTTGAAAGCGATGTTGCCGAGTTGAAGAACCCCGGAGATGACCCGCAGCAAGCCTAGGGGTGCCAGCAAACGGGGCTCAGAACAGGCAGGGGTGACGAAGCCCGGAGCAGGGCCTCGGTCTAGTCCACGTGGAGGGCCCCCCACCTCCCTGCCGGGAGGCTCTGTCCCCAGGCCTCCGGCAGACCTCGGCTCGGGCAGCCCTGTGCTCAGATACCGGCTCCGTTAATACTCCTGACTCTTCTAACACTGGACAGAGGACGTGCCTCTATAGCCCAGGCACAGGCTTGTTTGATAGTTTTCCCGCAACACCGCCAAACAACATCCATTTACATATTGCCTGTGGCCGAGCAAAGGTGACTCCAACCCAAATGTACTCTCCCCAACTTTCTAAGACAAAGGCTCAAGGCCCCTGCACTCTCCATCTAGGGAAATGGGAAGATACAGGCAGGTTCCACACGTTATTGAATCCAGGCCTCGCTGAGGCGAAGACCCCAGTCCCCGCCCCTTCCACACTCTGCCAAGACAGGGCAGGATATTCCACTTCCAGCAGACGGCAGGTACTGCAGCCGTGGGCCCCGGCCCTGGGCAGTAGGCACCTGTCCTTCCTTCCCCTCTGCCCAAACGCCTGTGGTACCACAGGGAACAAATAACCCTGAAATTCCAGCCTGGGTCCTATCTCCCACACACTCAAGGCCTTCCTCCCGGCCCCAGGGCTCCCCAAAAGTCAGAGCCAGCAGGAAGCTCTCCCAGGCCTGCCGGCTGCTGTGGTCCCCTCAGCCACAGGAGGGCCAGCCCGTACCGATCTGCTCGTCCTCTGGGATGCTCATGATCCTCATGGCCTCCATGGTCTCCTGGAACAAGTCCTTGTCCTGCTGCCCGGGGATGGTGACGTGCCCGTTGGACAGGAAGCGGTATTTGTTGTACGGCTCCAACAGGAGGTCAGCTGTGAGGGCGGAGGGCAAGGGCGAGTCAGCGCAGTGCTGCAACCTGAGGTTCTAGTTAACACTGAAACACTGGAGCTTTGGGAGGCCGGGCGGCGCCCCTAAGCCCGAGATACCCCAGGAACTGCGGAGTAGCCAGGAACGCTGACGTCCTCAGCGTGCGAGACTGACACGCACGGAGCCCGGGGCCGCGATTCAGCTGCCCACGCGACCTGCCCTGGCTTTTCTCGGGGGCGCTCAGAAACAGGAGGCCAAGTCCTCAGGATGGCCCAGAGAACAGACCTCATCCTGGCTTCTCCTCCCCCACCCAAGGCTGGTGTTTTAGTTTCCCAACTGGAACGTGAGGCCCGATGGCAGTGGGTGCCTCTGTGCCTGGCAGCCCCAGGGCAGACAGGAGGCCCAGGACTCACTTTTCAGGTGCTCTCCAGCCCCGGACAGGAGATAGTAGAAGATGTGGAAGGTCCGCTCATCCTTGGCTTGGCGGATAGCACGAGATTTCTCCAAAAGATCTTTGCAAACATTGAGGAGTGGTGCAAACTGCAGGGAAGGCAACCCCTCCACTTTCCTCTCTACGCCCGTAAAAAGCAACTGAACTTCACCAGGCACAAAGAACGGCACAAAATGGCAAAATAAGAGCAAACTCTCTTGGCTCCAGGGGTGTATGTAGCTTGTCCAAAGAGCAGCTCTCACACTTGGAAGCCTTGTCTATTCCAGGGGCCCCCTTCTCACGAGCCAGTGGAGATCAGAAGACTCCCACCAGCAATGGCTATAAAGCCGGCGTAGAAGAGAAATAAATTAGCACCCACCCCAACTCCACCCCTCTGGGAACCACACTGGGTAACCTTCAACAGTTCCATCCCATTCTAGGCTGAACTTTATCCTGCCAATAAAGAAAAACCTAGCTGAGCTGGGTTTTCAATGAGCCTCTCCTGGTACTTTTCTGATGCCACAGAGGAGGTGTCATAACAGGCCCACAACGGGGAAGCCGCCGGAATCAGGAAGCCGCTGTTTCTCCATCAAGGTCACTTCCTCCCCTCCAGACCAACAACTCTTATTACAATGAACCAGAAGGATACAAGTCTCAATATTGGCTCCCACGATGTAGCCATTGACATCAAAGTTGATGCGAATAAATTTGCCCTAAAGAAAGACAATGAAGAGATCAGACACCCCATCCTCCAGTCCCTTTCTCCTGGAGGGAGAAAACCAAGAGACTGTGAGCATTTGTCTGGCAGCCAGGGGCCCCGCAACCCACAGCGCATGGGTACTCAGGGCTCAGAAGTGCCACACTGCTTTAGGCCGGGAACCAGGACAAGGTCCAGTGATGCCCAAACTCCTCTGAACAGGGGAAGAAGTGATCCCCACTGCCTGATCTGGCCCTGGGCTCTAACTTGCTACGGGCTACGAGAGGACAGTCAAGGGGACCAGCGGGGGCTCCCCACTCCCTTGCTGGCTTTTTGCCACCTTGAATAAGCTACTTATGCAAGTGCCCACCTACTATGGTACAACCCAGACTGCTCCACGCAGCAGGCCCAGGAAGCACCAAGCCTGACCCTTCCTCACTTTGAAAGAGAGGGGACCCAGCTGGAAGGCATCATGCGCCAAAGCTCTGGGTAGGAGCGTCTGGCCCTGGAGCTGGGGCGTGGCCGGCGCTACTCACGAATCTCGAGGAGTTGTCGTTCTTCACGGTCTTGGCATTCCCGAAGGCTTCCAGGATGGGGTTGGCCTGCAGCAGCTGCCGCTCCAGCTCCCCCTGGAAAGGAACCCAGAGGTGCAGTGAAGGCCAGGCAGCGGCTCGGGCTGCCAAACCTGCTCCTCCAGGCGGAGGTTCGGTGGCAGAGCCGTGTCTCCACGATGGACAAGCCTGAACGGAGGCTTCCGATGGCCCGCCATACCAGCCTCGGCCTGGTCCCTGTGTCACTCACGAGCGACCTTTCGGCCAAGCCTCCAGACACCTTGACTGGTTTGAACTTACTTCCCCGGACTGACTGACCAGCAACCCTAGAAAGAGAAAGCGGGCAGCTCCCAACTCCAGGAACCTGCACAAGGGCTCAAATCCGCCCCGGAGGGCAGCACATGCGGAGACAGCGCTCCTTCTCGGGACAGTCTCCATCCCAGGTACACTGGCTCCCTCTGCCCTCCTTGCCTCGCAGCCCTGCCCAACAACCACATTTTGCTTCCTTTCCATAGGACAGACCCACAAGAGACACAAGCTCATCTCATCCGTGTCCCAACAAACACTGCATTTTCCTCGCTGGTCCCGTCCTGCCACCCCCCAAACCTGCTCCCAGCACAGCAGGTATCAGCATGGGATAGACAAGGCCACTGTGGGTTCTGAACTGTTTCTCAGTCACAGCGATAAACCCTGCTTGTGGTCTCACGATGCTTTGTGGTTGACAAAGCACACCCCATGCCTGGGTACTCATGATCCCCAGGGTAAGCAAAACAGGGAACCCTATTTCACAGAAAACTGACGTTCAGGGAAGGGGAATGAGCTGCCTGAGGCTATGTAGCTGTCAGCCAGCAAAGCAGGAATTCGATTCCAAGTCTTCTACCAACGCCTGTCAGTCACTGCCATCCTCCCGCCCTGCCCCAGCCCCACTTGGGGGCTCTACCTGTCAGATCAGATCAACCTCGGAAGCAGCCATTGTCTTCCCAGCAGACTAGACAATAACACACTGGCTGAGGAAAATACAGATCTCGTTCACCTTAATACCTGGGTACTCTCTAGGGGGAAAGAAGATCGCATGAGGGCCAGGCAGGGTTCTGTATTTATTAGCAAGGCTGGAGCCAAGCCAGGATTTTACGGGAATAAAGGCTGTCTGAGTGATGAAAAGAAAGACTGGTAGTAGCAGGAGAGCCATGGACCACAGCCTTCCAGGCACACCTGCCGCAGACGAGATGTGTCTGCAGAGCACCGAGGATGCAGGAAGTCCACCAGAGACCGGAAAGGGCCCAACAGATCCGCTATCCCTTCGCCCCCCACCCCTGGGCTGGGGAGTCTTTCATCTCAGACCATACAGCTTGGTGGAGGGTCAGAGCAGCCAGGTCAAGAGGCAGGGGTCAAATACCCACAGAGCAGGCTCTCCTGACACCACTGGTCACAGGGCACTGGGCTACCACCCCCGGGGCTCAGGTGGGCCTGGAAGTCAGCAAGGCAGCCCACGGGGCCAGATCTGGATGAGTGCTCCTTCCCCACCCACGGAAACATTCCTCTCCAAACACAGGCCAGGCGGCCAGGCGGCCGAGCCGCTCCCATTCCCGCAGACAGATGGGAGTGTGGCCCCAACCACGCCTGCCACTGCCCCGGCTTAGAGGCAAAGCTGAGACCCCTGTCCTGGGACCACAGGCTGTTGCCACGGGACGCAGGACTGCCAGACCAACTCGGGCACAACCATTAGGAATTCCACAGCCCAGCTCCCTGCTGACAGTGGTGATGACTAACCTAGGGGTTTTTCTTTACTGATGCCTATTTGGGCTCAGAGGTGTCTTATTTTTCAATGCAATTTGCATAATATGAAATTATGAGGTTCTGTAGGCAGAGTGTGGCTCATGAAGTTTGGAAATCCCAATCCGGTTTCTGAAGGGCTTCACTGGGTGGTGTTTCTGACAGTGGGCTACAACCACCTGGGAAGTCCCTTTGCCCAAGTTCTGCTCTGCCAACCTGCGGCCCTGCCAAAGCCCAGTCTTCCCACAGCAAGGTGAGGTCTGGGACGTCCCGGCAGGTGGTCTTGGGTGAGCAACGGAGTCGCTGCAAGGGGAGGAGAGCGCTCTTTGCCACAGCGTGCCATGACAGGCCTCAGAATACAAGAGCAGTAAACCAAGTTCAAGAGTGTCTCATGGTCCAGCTGTGTGTGGGAAATCACCGTACAGCTTAAGGCAGGAAATCAACCAACCCGGTCAACAGCCTTTGTAACGGGAGCGTCTGAGGAGGGCCTGGGCAGCGATCGGAAACTGGACGCAGCCCCGGACTAGAGTCAGGGCCAGGGGCCCACCATACTCAGAAGCCTGAGAAAGAGGATGTAACAAGTTTGCTCCCACTTCCCACACCCCCCTCCACATGCCATCTTGTCTGAATGTGGGAGGCCTGCCTTCCCCTCTGCAGATGGAGCCCCAGAAATAAGGCAATGGGTCTGTAACTGTGCTCCTGTCTCGGCAGGGACTCCAAGGTCACCTTCCAGAGATCCAGGCGCACACTAGGCATCCAATAAATAGTTGGGAAATGGATTTTACTGCAAATTCAGAGATGGAAAACCACAGCTAGAGAACTCCCAACCTCACAGTCCTGTTTTTAAAATAGGCTTCCTAAAAAGAATGGAAAATGGGGTGTGGAGAGAGGGAGCAAAAGAAACTTTATTAGTTTCTAAATATAACTCCAGACGCCCCATGGAAAAAGATTCCGAATGTCTTAAGAAATGTGGCACATAAAAAATTACTTTTGGTTCCATTCCAGAAGACTGTGCTCATTAGGACATTCTGTAGGACACGCCCCAGGTCTGCATGCAAAGAGACACACACCGCTACTTACTTATATGAGCTGCACACAGCACCCCTGTAAGGGGGAGCCGCCCAGATGGTGCAGCTCCCCCTGGCAGCTTGAAGGGACACCACGGACATTTAGATTCCGCAGGGAAATTTAAGAGTGTGTACTTGAGAGAGACAGAGAGACCACTACACAGGCATGCTTCTGACCGATCACCCCCAACTCTGGGAAGTCCAATGGGGGCCTTCTGGGCACTGCTTGGGACCAGCACAGTGGTGGCAGGTGAGGGGCCGGCCATCTCCATCGGGTCTAGAGCACTGAGCGTGTGGGGTTCCAGGAGAGCAGATTCCCGGCCCACTGTGCCTCGGTCAGGGTTCTGCACCGTGCACGACAGCTGCTACGTGCATGGGGAATTCTGGGCAGGACCGGAGTTTCTGAGAACAGCTAGGTGAGGAGGTCCGTAACCATTCTGCAGGAATTGTCATTTCAGAGTGCACGAGAGGTCACTGTGTGTCACACCCAGCCCCCCTCCTCTTCCCAAGACAGTCAGTGAGCCGAGCCTACGAGAACAGTTCTAGGCGCAGAAAGTGACAATGGTGTAGAGTGAAAAGCTGCTTAGAAAAAAATACATAATTCAAGGTCACACGATGATCAAAACACGCATTCCTGGTGCAGAACGTGCAGTAAACGTGCAGCTCACCTAGCGAGGACACTGCTGAGTTCCACCACAATCCACCAAGAGGGAGAGGGGAGAAAAAGGGATGTGAGAAGGCTTTCCAATTGCCCTTTCTCTCTTCGCTGGGGGGCGGTCCACCCAGGGGCATTTCAACAGCAGGGAAGAGAAGCAGGGAGTCAAACGCAGGCCTGCCCGGGGTCCTGCAAGTCTCCATCAGCTTGAGAACCAAGTTTTGGAATCTCTCTTCCGACCTCAGAGGTGGAGGCCACACAGCGATTAGCTGCAAACACCAGGAGTGCTGCTGTACAGACCCCCCAGTGGTCTCGTTTCCATAGCAACTCAGAAAGTTGGGAGGCCCAGGGAGACATGGGATGGCAACCACCAGACCCACTCCCAAGACAGCCATGCTGCAGCCTCAATGAAAGCGGGCCCAGCCTCCGCTTCGTTCCCCGAACGCTCTCACTTTAAGCCACGCCATGAATCACGCTCGTCCTCGCAGGGAGGGAGGCCCACACTCACCTGGTCCTTCTTGCTCTTGTGTGAGGAGGCCACGTGTGCCAGGTACTGAATGACTTTCTTGGTGTTCTCTGTCTTGCCAGCTCCAGACTCACCCCTGCCAAGAGAGCCAAGGAAGTTCTCAGGGAGATGTGGCCAAATCCTCAAAGTGTCCCCTCCCCACTGCAGGCTCTACTGCCCCCCATTCTGCTGGACCCCAGTGAGGGGCCCCACACCTGGTGGCAAAGCGGACAAGCTAGTGCTGGAATCCTCACGCACTCGGGCCACTTCCCATGGCCCTGAAGAGCCCTGACAGTAAACTTACATCCAGTGCTGGCCCTGAGCCCTTGGCAGCCTTTGCATCCAAATGTCTTAGGAATCACTTAAGGCAGCTGTGAACTCAGGGGTCAAAGGCACTTATACATGTTCCTTCGAAACTGCACTTGAAGGAATGCTCTGTACCACTAACTCCGTCAGCAACGGGGTTTATTTATCTCCTTGTTAAGCTCCGAGGGTGAGGGTGGGAGGCCCAGCGTCCACGACAATCCAGGTAAGAAAACCATGCTCGGAGCCAGAAAGAATGCGTTCCAGAGGGGCCCGCAGCCGCCACCTGCGCTCTGCTGAGAACTCTTGCTTTTCCCTCTGCTAGAAACCCACCCCACTGCCCACCGGCTCCTTTAAGGAAGGCGTTTAAATCTTTGCCCATGAAATAAAGCTCTTTCATGCTTGGGATGCCTGAGTAGCCCATCCCTTGACGGGAGGGGCAGGGCATGAAGTGGGGCCCGAACTCATCAAGCTCAGTTTTGATAGGGCTCCTCCAGGGTAAGAGCGGATCGGGGGACACCCGGCCCCGCCACCCTGACAGAAACACTTACGTGCACAAAATGGACTGGTCCTCTCGGTCTGAAACAAAGGACACATCGCGTTAACTTCCACTATATGTGAAAGCCTCCCACTCTGGCTTCTGAAGAGCAGCCCATTTCCCAGGAGGGAGAGCCTGGAACGCTGCCCCATGCAGGGGACCCGCCACACCAGGCCGGCACCAGCTGGCCCGACGCCTCACTCCGAGGAGGGCCATTCCTAGGTGGCAGCACCACCGGGCAGCTGCTCCCTCCTCCAGGAGCTGCCTGCCCGCCTGCCTCGCCCGTGACACCAGGAATAGTTCTGTCTCTCCCACCTCTGAGAAAGTCAATCTGTGTAAATCTCTCCAGGAGTCTACCTGACCCTGTGTGTTTATAGCAGGGGTTTCGGGCTATTCAGCAGGCCTGTGGCAGGTGTTTTAAATACTGTCCCCCTTTAAGCGAGGAGCATCAGTTAAGAGGCTGGGTGAGGGGAGGGGTGTGGCAGACAAGGTTGGCTTTATAATGGGCCAGCCGTGGGGCAAGATGCTGCCCTGGCCACATGCCCAGCCTCCTGGAGCCCAGCCTCCTGCTGGGATAGGGGCTAATAGCACAGGCGTAAATAACAAGCAGTGTGGTGACGTGGAAAAAACTCAGTAATGTTAGTTTAAAGACAGCTTGTCAGAATCACAGTTTTGGACCAGTGTGGTTGACCACTTGGTCTCCAGGCCGGACTGTCGGGCACTTTGGGCACCTACCCCCAGCTCTGTGAACTCACCCCCCTTGGATCCAGGAGGAACAGAAATACCCACAGTGTGCAAGCTAAGTTTGACAGAAATGCTTTAAGACATTTGGGCTGACCTGTGTCAGTGTCTAATTTTAAGCAACAGCTGGAAATACGAACTCATTTTTCCCTTTTCATCCCCCCCCCATGTAACACCCCCAGGCCCATTTGAAGTCAAATCAGCCTGAATCCAGGATTGGGCTCCTTACCGGTAACTACTATTTGAGCTGTAGAGAGATATTTAATTCTCCAGTTTCCGTTTTCTTATCCATAAAGTAAATATGCTTCTAACCCCCTGGCAGGATTAGTTTGAAGAACAGAAATAACACATAAACGGACCCGCATGGTACCTGTAAACAGAATGCAGTCCACAAACGGCTGCTGCCTGTTTACTGCCCATCAGGAAGTCGCCCTAATGGGTGGTAGCGGCACTGCCAGGGCAGCAGGACTGCCAGTGGTTGGCAGTAGCCCTGGTTCTGGACAGAAACCGACGCTGGCCACCAGAAGACACCCTGGCTTCCACGGCCCAGCCAGACCCACAGGACGGGCACCGGGAGGGTGACTCATGGCTCCCTGTGTGCGTGGCCTCAGGAGACGGATTTGCAGACACAAGGCTCCGTCACCTGCCTCTTGGCAAGGTGAGCCTGCGGGGCACCTGATCTCACAGCACCCAGGGCTGGGCATTTACTACCAGCTCTTCTCCCATCTGCGGGTCACTCGGGAGGGAAGGAGGGAGTCGGGGGTGGGGGCAACTAAACCTCACACTGACGCAGCTGCCCTGCCCTTTTCTGCAGCCTCCCCCACCTCCCTAAGAAATAGTGGGGTGGCAGTGCGGAGGGAACTCGGCCACTCGTCTTCACACAAACCCCTCCCCGCCCCACTGTGGAGCTGCTCAGAGCAGGCCCCAGAGGGCAACCTTGCTGCCCCCATCTCGACTTTCCCACACAGCAGAGTCCGTCATGGCCGCAGCCAGGGCTGAGCCAGTCTGGACAAGACAAGCAGGAGGCAGAGGGAAGGAAGCACGGGGACAAAGGCTGGGCAGACGCACAGTCCCCACTGCCTGCCCCTCAGCGCAGTGTGGTGACCGACAGGATCTGGGACAAACGGGGTAATCCAGGGCCCCAGCCTCCCCCACTGCACCTTCCTGGGCCGGCCCCACCTGCAGACATGTTTAGTCATCGCTCGCAAGCGGGCAAGACTGTACCTGCACGTGCTGGCAAGTCCTGGGGCAGCAGCGGCTGACACTACCATAAAAGGAAACATTCCCATCCCTTCCAGAAGGAACCGTTTTCCCAGAACTGTCGCTGGGATGGCTGGAATTCCTCTAATTGTGTGAGAAGGAGTCAGATGCTGAGCTGCTGAACAACAGGAAGCAGAGCCCCCAAACACACACGTGTGGGCACACACACGGGCACGTGCACACTCAAGGACGTGGACAGGCGACATGGACACGCGTGCGCATGGGTACATGCACACAGAGAAACAGACACGGGTGTGGACGGGCACAGGCACATACACACGTGCACACACAGGTACATGTACACAGAGATGCACAGACCTGTACACACTTCACATTCTAATTCCAGACCAGATTCATTATGTAACCTCCACCCCCAGCTCTTCCTCTCCTCTGACCTTTCACCTCTAATTCCTGAAGCCAAGTTAGCACTGTCAACACAGCCTAAAAGGAAATACTTCGAAACTTCCATTTTTCACTAAACGCTTGATTCGCTTTGCCAGAACCTTCATGCTTTTGCCAAGAGAACTGATGGGAGCCTCACCTCTTGTCCCCACCACCTGGCGCCCCAAATCCACCCGCCTGCGATGAATGACACCGGGGCCCCTTTCATCTGGAAAGAGCTTTCTTTACAGTAGGTTTGGGTCTGTTACCTTGTGGCCTCACAGTAACCTTAGGAGGCACAGGGCAGGCATTGCTCTCTTTCGCACAAGCCGCCTCTCACACCTCTGTTCTGTTCCTGAGCTCAGACGCATCTCCTCTGGGCAGGGGAATGGTTAGAATTCTCAGCACCCATCGGCTTTCCGCCTCAGTTTCCTCTGCCAGACCCCTGATGCATTCTAGGCCCCCTTATCACTCCCTCCGTAAGCCCTTCCCTACACAGTCCTCTCACGACATCGGACACCCAAGAGTCCAGCCCATTCCGCTGTTTTGGCTCAAGTCCTTATTTGGACCCATATGGACTGCAGGCTTATTTGAAAACGCCCTTCCTTCCTCCACAGAGGAGACAGACAAACAGACAGGAACCCTGCAGGCTGGACCAGGGGAATGCACCCTCCAGAGACAACCCTGTTTTGGGAAACAGGCTCCCTGCTGGGATGAAGGCCCTTCACCTAACCTCGGAGCCTGAACCCCTCTGCCCAGGCTCTACTTCGCTACGGATGGGTGTACAGCCAAGATTATGACTCTCTGCCGTGGTTTTCAACACTTTTAAAACAAACAGCAGCCTTTCCTCAGATAAAATCTTCCCGAATCCCCAATATGAAGCAGGAGACAAAAACCAGAGCTGCTTAGGTGGTGGGGACAGGGTTCCTCAGAGCACACGTGGACAACCACTGGTCCGCGTGTCTGGAGCAGATGAAGGGACAGAGCCGTGGGCTGCCTGCTCCCGAGCTGAGGTTCCAGCCCTCACTCTGCACTCCCCCTCGTGATGCCTGGCTCCTGGGCCTCTGGGGAATAGAGGGCAGGCCTCCCTGGCAGGGCCCCTCCCATGACTGAAGGGAGGGCGTGCCTGACGAACAGGCACAGCACAGGTGCTTGGAAACGCTGAGCCCTCCGCACACCACCAGCTCTCCACTGCTCACCTTCCTCAGAACAACAAGAAAGGTTTTCAGTTCCATATTCAATGAAGAGGCCATTCCCTCTCCTGATGTGATTTGAAACCCCAGATGCCCCGAGGCCTTTCCGAGCTGAAGCAGAGGTCCAAAAGGACAGGCATTCCCAGCTCACTCAGAGGCCCCAGCTCAGGGGGCGGAGGAAACACCTGACCACAGGTATTTCACCCCAGGTGCAGCCTATGCTGGGGGCCTTATCACTCACTTCCTCTGTGAGAAGAGCTGCCGATTCTTTGTCCATAAAAGGCCACGAGGCTCACAGAGTGGTGACATCAGCCCCGACAGGAAGTGCAGAAGGAAGAGATCGGGCCTGGCTCCCCAACTGCCGTGTGGCCCGCCAGGCCCGGGACTGACTCATCGGAGTGCTGGCTGAGATAACGCCTCCTGAGGTTCAGACAGAGCTGCACTCCCTGGGCACACGTCGGGAAGGGCGCCCTGCCCCCAAGACCCATCTTCAGGTCAACCAGGTTTCTTGAGAACAAGAGAAAAATGACTGCAAAGGGCCGTTTCAGGTTGGGTACCATGCCTGCATGGGGTGAGCCTGGCAGGATGACCCAAGACAAACGGGCCTGAAACTTTCCACCACCAATGGGCTCTGTCTTCACATCAACGGCAGAGCAGACGCCTGTGTGGCTCCCTGTGGGAACCCCTGCTCCTTGTGGCCTGGGACGGGCAGCAAACTCCTGGCCTAGAGTTACTTCTCCCACGGGCCTCTCGTGGACAGCTTCAGGCTCTCAATGGGCCAAAGTACCAGTGCACTTGGGCCAAAACCAAGAATAAGATGCGGAGAGACCTACGGGTCCGAGCTCAGAACCTGGGGGCTAGGAAGGCTCTAGAGAGCGCCTGGTTCAACCAGCGGTATCTAGAGGTCAGGAGAAACCCTATTACTTGATCAAAGTCACACAAGCTGGGCCAAGAACACAAACCTCTGGATACCGAGGGCTTCCGCACAGCGCTCCTCCAGGGCAGGGCGCCGTGTCACCTGCAGCGCTGCCTCAGTGCCGCACAGAACAGGCCATCCACACCCACAGTGTCACACGGGGCCTTACAAGCTGCCTGCTCCTTTCTCCAAAGCCAGCCCAATTCACAAGCTTGGGTTACAAGCACTTGGAAAGCAGGGAGGTGAGAAAAAGCAGGTACAAAATAATGCTCCGTGTTAGGAGAGGCTGTAGGTGGATGCTGGGCCTCGGGGGCCTGTGTCACGAAGCTGCGGGCAGGCAGCCTGCCCCCCCAGCACACAACATGGTCACCAGTAACGTTCTCTCCAAGGCACAAGGAGGCACAAGTCGGCCGCAATCCAAGCCAGAAGCCAGCCCGACTTGGCCCAGCGCCTCCACCCACGCGCTCCTGCAGGTAGGGCTGTGGTCTAAACTCCGCTGAGGAAGCCCAAGGCCCCAGTTACAGGAGGCAGAGAACGGGCAGCCCTCCCCAACAGGCACCCTTAATAATTAGAAAGAAGCCCAAGGGACTGATCTTAGCTTTCATTACGTCGGAGGGCAAACGAGGCCCCAATGTCTCCCAGCCAAAAGGCATCCAGCAGCTCACACCGGTGAGCTCCCAGGGCACAGGCAAACCTGCCAGAAACCACAGCTGGTTGTTTATCCACCTTTCCCATGGGCGGGGTGAGAAGCGAGAATGTTCTCTGTGTGGGGATACTGCTGAGGCAGTTCTGACAGGTTTGTCAGGGTGGAGGGAAATTCAAACCCTACATGTGAGTGCTGATGGCCCACAGCAAATGCCACCAGGACGTGGGGAGGGACCTGATACCCTGAGGTCAGTTCTGCCCAGCTCTTCAACATTCCCCTTGGGGAAAAGACAAGACAGCAGGCACCCTGGCTGAGTCCCACACAGAAAGGACTATGGCTGGGACCACAGGTCTGCAGAGGGCTGGGCTCTCAATCAGGGAGAAAGGGGAAGGCAGGAGGGGAGGACAACCGGCCAGATAACAGGGAAGGAGACGGACACAGCCAGGCAAGCTCAGGACAAACTTGGCTCCCGCTGGAGCCCTGCAAACAGAACAGTGGGTTTTGCAAACGCCCCTTTGATGAGTTGGGTCAAAGTTGTTGGAGAAGAGCAGGAACTTTCACTCTAGGTGAACAATAATGGCACATGAAGATGCTTCCTGAAGAAGCCAGGGGCTCCAGTTGCCTTGGAGAAGGGGCAATGAAATGAAATAAAAGGTGTCTTGGCGGCTTTTAGCCATAATTTGCTCCCAGAGCACACATGGCTTCCTTCCTTGGTTTTCAGCTTAGACCTCTGCTCTACTGTATCTGCGACCAGGCTTGACAAACAAGATCTTCATCAAGAGTCACGAAGCCCGGTTGGAATGACAGCCTAAGCCTCAACCAGCACTACTCGTTTGTCAAAAGAACACCTTGAGTCCTCAGAGTTTATTACAAAGGGGGACACTGGGCCAGAGCTTTGGTCAAGACTAGAAGAATTTTACAGAAGCCACTTCCAGAATCCTGACTTTTACCCCTGCAACTTTCAGCTCTCTTTTCTCTCTTTAGTTTTAGGGACTTATTTTTTATCGCCCCTGATAGCCTAGTTCCAGAAATCGGGCAGAGGGAGGAAAGCAACCCTGTTCTCCAAACGCAGCCCTGACATCCCGCACACAACACGACCCCCCTGGAGTCTCAGAGCCAGAACTTGGGAGAACAGGAAACATGGGCCGGTAAGCAGCGTGCACCAGGCCACGCGAGGAACGCGTCCAGGAGGTTGAAAGCCCAGAGCAGCTCAGCCATTACACTTCGCAGGTGAGTTTTTGTTTGTTTTGGGGGAGCAGTAACAAGAGACATGGGCCAAGTTTTCAACCACCCCCAAAGTTTTGGGCCCTAAGAGGGCACTTCTTTCTTATCTCCCACTTCTGCCGGCCCAGAGAAAAGCACAGTGGGCCTGTTGGGTTGAATTAAAAACAAAACCAAAAAAACAAGCCCAAAGCTGAATACTTGAAAAGGATCCATTAAGCACAAATTCCTCTTCTAGAAAAACCATTTTATAGAAATGAGACTGACGAGCATGACCACATTATAATTAAGCAGCCTCATTCCGGGGGCTGGGCTTGCCTTCTGGGCGGCGACAAAGCAGCCTCCAGGATCCGCCCTAGGAAAATGCCTCCTGATCCAGGCTCTGGTGTGTGGCGGGTGGGTCTGGGGCTGCTTGTCACAGAGTCTCTGTTTCCCTACCAGTCTATCAACAGAGGACGCTGTTCAGTAATGCTAACAATCATCTCCAGAGCACGCACGACATTCTCCTAAAGCCCCACCGAGGCCACATCGACCCAAAGGCCTCCCCTGCCTGCTCCGGGGCCGTGGACAAGATGAGACAAGTTGGAGACCATGTCTGCTGGCACACGCTGTGTCTTACGTGGTCGCTGCAGGGAAGGCAGCTTTGACAAGTCACTTCCTGTGCGTGCTGCTACCCAGAGCCTGAACTCTCTCGGAGGACGCTCTCTGAGGAGGCAGAGGCCGCCGGAGGAAGCGTCTGGTTATCACCTTCGTGAGCAGTGGGAGCGTGGACTGAAGGAACACGTGATTTGCAGACAGGGACAATTCAGAACCTGCATCGTCGGACTCCTCCTGCTACCTTCTCAGGGGCACTTACACAGGCTGGGCGCCTTGTTTCATTCTTATAACCCAGCCAAGTAGGTTTTATTAAGCCCAGGAGGCAGATGAGAAAACAAAGCCCAGTCAGAGTAAGTGGACTTGTCGGACCGCGGTCACGATCGGAAGTGACAGAGCCAGACTCCAGTTCAAGTCTAGCCCAAATCCCGTGCTCTCTTCTCCACACCACACTTCCTGCTCACACGGCAAGTTTCTCCCTAAAGCTAAGACCCTTTTTAGTGACCTATCACAGAAGTCTATGTCATTATCAAAGCCCCTCGCTACCCAGCACCCTCAAGGCTACATGGGGTGCCCCTGTATCCTGGACGCTCACTCTCTTCCTGAAGTTTATTTACCTGACTCTCCAGACTGGCCCTTGACCCCTCCTCCAGGCTGGGTTACGACTAGCAAATAGGTACTCAGCTCCCACGGGTACCACGTGCGGGCACAGAGCACAGCCCTCAGGGGGAGCCGACGCGGCCTCCCCTGCACACGGGCGAACAGCCCGGCTCAGACCTCCCTGCAGACAGTGGGCCTTTGTGAGCCGATGGCTGGTCGGGCTCACTGGCAGGGCCCGAGCCTCCTGGCTGGCACATTCCTGCTTAAGTGGACTCATCACATCTGTGGCTTCCTCAGCCGCCTGGCGGGTGAGTCTGTTCAAAGTCATGCTTTACTGTACCCTCGAAGCATTTCCCAGGCTCTCACCAACACAGCACTTTTCCTCGCAAAGACCTTGGAAAGCAGACAGCTCCACGGGAGCACCAGGGCAGGAAGAATGTGGAGAGAGGGGAAGGAGGGCCTCTTCTCCTCCAAACCAGCGGGCCAGACAGAATTCCTCCCCACACACCAGGAGAGAAACGAGGGGCAACAGAACAGCACCCGTGGGGGATGGGCACCAGGGCGGGTCAGGAGACCCTGGTTCCAGGCGCTCTCTTCAGGCCTTGGGCCAAGTCCATTAACATTGCTGGGCCTGTCCCTTTTCCTGTGAATTAGAAGGTCATACTCAGATGTGAAGATAGTGCTAAAATTCTACCCTTCCTTGTTTACCCAAAAGCGTTAGGCAACCACGGAGAGGAATGGGGACACTCACGGGGACACTTTGAGCAACTGCGCGGGGACAACCACTTCTGGTGCAGCTTCCGCTGAGAAGCAGAGGTAGGATTAGCACAGAGCTAAGAGTTAAATAGCTCTTGGGTGCGTTAAGGCCTGGAAGGAAAGCAGGCCCTGCTGCCACTCCCCCAGAAGCCTGGGAGCTCATTAAAATACCAGAAAGCCACTGAAAGTGAACCAAACCTGGCATTCTAACTAATTAACACAGAAGAGTGTGTTTTTTCTTGCTCTTACTCGGGAGATAAGTGGGCTCAAGTCAAATTTTATAACTGGCCATTTCTATAAGAACATACACTTTCTCATCCCCAGAGGGAGACCCAGAAGGCCTGGCCCCGCAGGAAGCCAGGAGCGTCACTTCCTAGCCCAGTCACACCTTTTACAGACCATGTGCTGCTTCCCCCACATTCCACAGGCAGCCCCTTGTACCGGCCCTGGACAATCCCTGTTCCCCACTAGGGCTGATGTCTACCTAGCAAGGGACAACCACAGAGTTTATGCTCTCTCAGCCTCAGACAATACAAAGCCTTCAGCACGTTACAGAACCCTGAGAATCAGTTCAATCCCCAAGACAGGAAGACCCATTAATGGCCATGACAACAAATTAACCAAACAGGAAAGCCAAGGTTGGGAGGGTGAACCAACTATGTCACCACAACTTTAATTAAACCCAAAGCTGAGGATTAAAACAACAAACAAAACTGCCGGGTACAACTGGGCTGCACTGTAACCACTTATTGACACACACTTGCCAGCCTTTCCACAGGATCTGACCACCACAGTACCTTTCAGGCCAGCCCAGGCCTCAGTGGCCACACCTTCACCTCTGAACTCCCAAGACACCTGCTGCAGTTGGGTTGGCACCAGGGGTAGGTGGCAACGAGTCTTGTCACCTACTGTGTTTCCCCGAAAATAAGACCGAGCTGGACCATCAGCTCTAATGTGTCTTTTGGAACAAAAATTAATAGAAGACCTGGTCTTATTTTAATATAAGACTGGGTCTTATACAATATACAGTGGTACCTCGGTTTTCAAACGTAATCTGTTCCGGAAGACCATTCAAGTTCTGAAATGTTCGAAGAGTTCTGAAATGTTCAAAAACAGCCGACAGCGAGGCCTCAGGATCATGCACTCAGCGAAGCCACGTGACATGTTCGACTTCTGAGGCGTGCTTGAAAACCGAACCGTTTACTTACAAGTTTACGGCGTTCGTAAACCAAAATGTTCGTCAACAGAGACGTTCGAAAACTGAGGTATGACTAATATAAGACCAGGTCTGGCTAGGTCTTATTTTCGGGGAAACATGGTAGCTACGGCCACAGATCTCTGCGAACAAATGTCCTGTCTCCCCATCTGGATTGCCAGGGACTCCAGTGCCAGGATAATGTACTAGAACTCTTGGTATTCTAGCACTTTCTAGCTCTTATCTCCATGGCCTAATCCAGGGTACCTTTTGCTGCCATGCCCCATCCTGTGCGCATGGCAGACAGCACTCACTCTCCCAGCATTCCTTGGCACTGCGATCCTTACCAACACAGGGCTAGGCAAGCCACTACGGATTGGGAGTCAACACTCAGAGTAAAACCAATCTGCAATGTAGTCCAGTTTTTCTCAAGTGGGAGCAATTGTGCCCCTCAGAGAACATGTGGTAGCAATGTCTGGGGACATTTTTGGTTGTCCCAAGTGGAGAGGGAGGGTGGGCTGGCATGTAGTGGGTAGTGGCCAGGATGCTGCTAAACATCCTACAATATAAAGGACAAGTACCTCGTCCCCCAAGAGAGAATTATCTGACCTGCAATGTAAATAGTGTCAAATCTGAGAAACCCTGACCTAGATAGAGTAACCATGTAATTTATCATCCAAACCAGGATGGTTCTGAAATTGAAAGAGGGTACTAGTAATACTAACTCCAGGACAACAGGCATAAATCAGGACTTACGGACAAACCAGAGCATTTAAGGGATGAAAGACAAAGGGAGGTCCCTCAGAAGGGACAAAAACTCATTTCATAAAAGTCCCTAAAGCCACCAACTTCCCTATTTGCCAGAATGTTAGTATGTCATAAGCCAGTCAGCTCAGGGAAGAAATCTTTTTCTACTTCTTGTTTACAGAAAAAGCAGAAAAGGAACTGTCTGGTTGTACCTTTTAAGATTTGAGTGAACAAACCTGTCCACCCTCCCCCAGCCGCCAAGCCACGGGGGCGCGTGTGCTAAGAGGGGAGCTCATCCTAACAGCCTGTGACCCCGAGGTCCCACCGCTGAAACCTGCCCAGGGGGAGAACCAAGGGCTCCTATCAGGAACTTTCTTTACCAGTGAACCATCTTGTCACAACAGGGGCAACTTCTGTTAATTAACTTCCTCCCGCCCCAAGAACAAGACAGCTGTTGCTAACTGCTTTGCAGGTCAACTGTGTACGACGAGAGGGGGTTGGAAATATCCTCAGTCGGTCAACATGGGGGGTAAAGAGCTGCCGTAAGTCCAACATTAAGCTGAAGGCGAGTGAAAACCTCTCAGACTGGGGATTAGAAAGTACACGGACCCAGCACCTGCACAGAACTTAGAAAGAAGCACCAGGCCCTTAGGCCGCCATGCCTGCAAATGAATTTCCTACCCCTGGTCTCCAACAGATGAAAATACCCACTCATTTGCCCTCATAATTTAGGGCAGCTCCTCGGTTGCTACCAAGGCCATTCTGTTACGGCCAACTCCTCCTGGTCAACACAGAGGAAAGCTCTAGCCCTCTGCATATTCCTTTTTTTTTTTTCTTTCCGATTACCTCCAACCCACAGAGTCAACGTTTGCCCCTCAATTTGAAGTCCAGTTCTAACAACTCTTGGCGCCGTGCTTGGCATCGTTACTTGATTCTTCTCACAACAGCTCGCCTAAGAGAGAAGGAAGCCCGCTCATTCGAGGCCAGCACCCAAATGCTGGGAGCGTGGCCTGATTCAGCAGAGCAGAGCTCAACATGACACCAGGATGCACACACTGCATCTGGTCAATGAAGAGAGTCAGGAGAAAACTGACTCAGAACCGCCAGAGATAGGACAGGCTCTTCTGGAATCTCACACAATGTCCTTCCACCAGAGTTCTTGAGTTAGCACTTTGAAAAAGGCTTCCTACTTTACAACTAGAAGGCTGGCTGGCTTCCTCAAGGAATTTTGATAGACGTGAACATAACCCAAAGGCTAGGCCGAACTTGTACATCCTACATACTTCAAGCTTGGCGATGAAACACCTTCTCCACAGCATTATATGTCTGGTACAAGACAGACACACATGCTGCCATTTTAAACCACTAAACCAGAGACAAGGTAGTTAATACAACAAGATTCATTACCATCACTGCCTAGATTGATTATAAAGTTTACAAAAGGAAAGAATACACATGGAATAGGACATGAAAAACCACTATCAATAGAAGATGTGAGGATATAGCCCTGCCTGGAAGTCAGGCTAGACTCCAAATTACAGGAAATGGCACCATATGCCAGGTGCCTGGCTAAGTTCTGAGACTATAAAGGCAACGTGAGCCCTGCTAATGTCTAGGAGAGAAAAACAAATATTTGAATAAAGTATCACCAGGGCTCCAATGCAAATCTAGCTCAGAGATCCTCCCTGAAGGGTGGTGTTGCTTCAGTTGTGTCTTTAACTTTAAAAGAGTAGGGACATGCCAGGCATTGCAGGCAGATGGAGCAGGTACGTGGTTTGAAGCAGAAAGGCCAGTAGGAGACGTAAGGAGTTCCATGCAGCTGAGACGTAGGCGAGGAGGCAGGAGGCCAGTTACAAAGGTCACTATGGGCAGCTAGAGGGTTTGAGTGTTGTCTTTGGGGCAATGAGGCATCTTCTCAAGATTTTTCAAGATTTTGAACAGGGATTTGATCAGATTTGCCTTCTAGAAAGATGACCGTCTGGTGGAAACACAGAGGGAGGGCTCTATTAAGAGGAAAGGTAAAGAGACCGCAGCAATCATGCAGACAAAAAATTGTGGGAGCCTGAACTAAGTAAGGCGGGGCCACGGGGATAAGAGGATCAGAAATATGAAGAGAGAAAAATCTATAGAAAGTGCTGACTGGCTTTGGAAAGGGGGTGAGGAAAAAGAGAGAGGGGAACATAAGATGAGCCAGGTTCCAGGCTTAGATGAAAGAGTGGATGGAGAAACGGCAGTTGGGAGCAAGTGATCAGGTGACAGTGTGTGGGGCCTCAGCAAGGAAGTGATGCTAAAGCCATGTGAGTAGATGGGACCACCACCCAGAAGAATACTGGAGTGAGCGGACAAGACCTTGAGTAGCACCGATGTGTGGGGGAGGTGGAGTAACAGGAGAGAACCGCGTAGATGGGAAGGACAGAGATTAGGGGAACCAGACCTCATGGGAAGGAAGGGCTTTCGAAAGGGAGTGGTTGAGATTGTCCAATGCTGGGGAGAGATTAAGTAAAATGAACAACTCATGAGTACAATGGATTTCGCCAACACGGAAGTGAGGGTGACCTTTGTGGGATAGTCTGGAGAAGCAGTGGGGGCAGACATGCACAGATACTTCCTCTAGAAAGCTCCACTGTGACAGGGCAGAGAGAGCAGAGACAAGCTAGAGTGGGGTGCAGAATTCAGGAAACTTTGTGTCTGTTTTTTTCCAATGGGAAAAACTCAAGCGTGTTTCCAGACTGTAGAGAAGCAAGAAAGAGGTGAAAACCAAGGAGGAAAGGGAGTAACTAGTAGAAGAAGGGCCCAGAAATGAGAGGACCGGTGCAGGAGCTCTTGACAAGAATGAGAAACTGGGAAAACAATGAAAGCGTCTCTAAACAAGTCCTTTGCTAGCCTCTGGCGGTGACTCACACGATGGCTTATGGACCCCCGCGGTCACTTCCCACAGTGCACATTAGCACGGATCCAGCCACTGGATCGCTGTGACTAGCGAGCGGGCACCGACCAGGAAGGCATCGACCAGGCTGCAGGTGAAGACAGCCACAGGGAAGGCCACTCACCTTGCATCATACTCCTGTAGGCGGTGTCGGTGATGGCGTAGATGTGAGGGGGCATCTCGTGCCTCTTCTTGCCCTTGTACATATCCACGATCTCTTCCGAGTAGATGGGCAGGTTCTTATAAGGATTGATGACCACACAGAACAGGCCTGAATAGGTCTAAAGAAAAGAGCAGCAAATGCGAATGGGTTAGGAAGTCTAATTCTCCCTGGCATGCAAACTCGGTGGCAATTTATTTGCGGCCTCAGAGGCCTGTCAGCCTGATGTGACAACGCTCCCTGGAGCCCTCGTTCTCCGGCCCTGCTCCAGCGACCCTGCTACAGGTGTGGGGGCATTGGAACCATCTCTGCTCTTTCGGGGAGGGTCCTCCCCCAACGGCATGATGGCTGCCAGCTTTGCTTGTCGATGAGCGTACGCATCGGGCAAGATCTGTGGCAAGCTTCACGGACAGAAGTCCAGTTACAAAACTTGGATCCAAGGACAATAAGAGATGTGTTTGTCATCGTGAGATGCACAAAGACAAAAGGGTTCAGCTGCAAAGAACAAACTGTGTAGAAACACCAATTATTCTATCCTGAAGGACTCTCTGAGATATTCAATCCTAAATTTTCCCAGCTTTGAGAAGAACTCACTGTGCTCCTTAACCAACCAACTAGATCTTTTGGGGGCTAGAAGATCACAGACAGATAACTCCCTCCCTGGAACCTTCTAGAGACATTCACGTGACAATCTCTCAAAAACTTAAAGACCACTTTTATGTCCCCTGTGGGCCCTCTCCAAGACTCAGGTCTTCTGTTAAGGGAAATCCAATTAATCAACACCCAACACCCTTCACACAAGGCACCAAAAATACACTCAGGGCTCCAAGTCTGACTTGACCACGTTCAAATGAGACCCTGGAGTCACGTGTCCTGAGTCTAAGTCCCAACAAGGACAGATTTCTTAACCTCTCCCTCCATGTCTTAGTCTGTAAAATGGGGACAGGCAGATGTCTACATCTCACCGAGTGGCTAATGGGCTTGGCATAGCACCCAGCACAGCCTGGAGGGGAGCTCCAAGTAGATCAGGAGGGCAATTTCCGGTGGCAACGGTATAGACAGATCAGTCCTGACAAATCCATATTGACCTGTGGCTACTCATTCTTTTTCTAAAATGTTCCTGCTATGTTTTCTTCTAAGATCCCTGTTGCCTACCAAAAGAGAAATGATAGAGTCCCAACAACTGGGAGACACCATCGAGACCAACCAGATGACAGTGTTCAGTTGGGGGATGGAGCTAAGCATCTGGAAAAACCAAACCCCCTCTCCCTGGGAAAACGCACCACCGGCCCAGAAGGCAGGTGAAGGAGGCCGCGCACCGTGATTCACACACAACTAATGGCAGAGCTGGGAGCAGAGCGGGTCTCATGCCCCCCAGTGCAGACCCACTTGGTCATGGAGGCCAGCTCTCTGAGCCTCTCTCATCTTTGCTGTCCTCATTACAAAGTGGCCTCCACCCTCACTGTCCAGTTTCCCCCCTCGATCCAATAGCAGCCAACATTGAGGGGCTGCACTATGTGTCAACCCAGCCCCTACCCACCCTGCCCCCTCCATTCCCGCTAGAACTGAGAACGGATCTTGTGGCTGAACCCACAGACAGGGTCCACCCAGGAATCAGCCATGAGGACAAAGGCTCTGCCCAGCACTGGCCAAGGGCTATGGCACTTGGACATTCCAGGCAGCAGTGAGACTGAAAACAGAACTCCAGAGGGCCCCCCACCATACACTGGTCTGCGTGCAGAAGCGCAGCTGACTTTGGACATGAACAAGTGGGCTCGGTTGCCTCTTCTGTTTAGAGGAGAGGACGCAGGGCCCTCAATTTCCTTCCTTCCTGGGATAATCAGTCATTTGTTTTCCCTCCAACTACTCTTTTCACAAGGGACCAGAAAAGCTCTGAAGCAGAGGTCCACCTGCACATAGAGCTGGCACCCTGCAGCTCGGGCATGACGGGAGGAGGGGCGTACAGCCAACACTCCTGTTTTCTGTCTGTGACGATCGGGTGGGGACGACACAGAAGGCCCGGGGGCAGCGAGGGCACCCCAGGAGCTCAGAAACATGCGAGCTTTGTTCCTGGGGTTTGAGAAAACCCACATTCTAGGAAATGCAGCCCAATGAAAGCATTGAGAACACATGGCCACACATGTAGGGCGTGCCATGGAGCCAGATGTTTGGGAACAGCTGGTGGTGACAACAGACGGGGCTGCGGTTACTAGGACAGGTTACTAGGACAGCCGGGTGGGCAGATGGTCCTGTGGAGAGTCCGGTAGGGTCTCAAAGTTCTCTGGGCTAATGCCATCAAGTCAGATGGATGTGATCAACCTGAGCCCTGGGGAGTGAGGCGGGAGCTCAGGTGGGAGGACTGAGGCTCCACTGCGAGCCCCTCACTGGATGCTCTGGAGGCGAGACACTGAGCAAGAGGCTTTGCTCCCACACGGCCACGCCAGGAAGCTGCTCCATTCACAGGCCACAGAGGCTCTTTGTGCCCGACCGCCCCGTCCCAGGGCCTCACCCCCCGAAGAAACAGACAGAGCAGCTGTGGTACAGAATTAGCCACACGCCCACAACGCCAGGCAAACATGCTGCACAAAGGCTCCTGGTGTCGCAATTTGGAACGTTGTGTGCAGAGAGGTGGACTGTGAATGGGGGGGCAGTCCCTGCCTAGGCAACCCCACTGAGTGGCTTTGATCTCCCCACAGCTCTGCACCTGCTAGGGTCTCCATTAGGGCAACTGCAGAGACAATCAACTTCCCTCTGGTGACGACACTTAGGAGGAAGCTGGTCTGCGGCAGGAGGAACTACACACGGGAGGTGACAGCCTAGGAGCAGAAATGGCAGTTGATGCCTCCAGCCAGAGTTCTAGAGAAAAAGCTCAGGTCCTACCCACCAGGCCTGCCTACTGAGTAAACCCACACTTTCAGAGAAAAGATGAAGCAACCAGCATTGAATGTGCTTGAACAACTAATACCCTTATTTGCGGCAGGGAAAGACCACCACAAACGGTTATGGGCGATTGCAGGCAGACCCACTTGTTTCATGCTCAGCAAATCTCTAACAGGACCCACGGTGAACAGTGACACCGGTAAAAGGCTGAGCCCAGGGAGACAGGGATGCTTCCTTAAAGCCCTTCAGTTTTTTGCAGGTCACTAGTTCTTTGTCAGTGGTTAATACATAAGGGGAGGGGCTCTTAATTTGGTCCAGACAATATTCTCACCATGAAACAGAGATAACTGGGTGGAGAATCGGGAAACCTGCGTTATAGTCTCAGCCCTGCCGACAACTTGCTGGGTGACTCTGCGTCAGCCCCTCGTCCTCTCCGGGCCTCCATGCTTCCCACCGGCCCTATTAGAAGGTTGGGCTATGCCGGTCTCTACAGGAGGCCTTTTCAAGGTACACAGTTCTCTTATCTCCTTGTTGATAGGCCCTTGACTTATCAAGTTCATGCCCAAAGGGTGGTGATCATGGCAGGAAATGAGGACCTCATTCTCGCAGACCAGTTCATCAGTCAGCAAGATAACACAGCCCTAGCACACGGTCTGGCCCGGCCAGGACTGCCCGGCGATCCAAAATGGCCCACGGCTCAACAGAAGGCTTTGGCACGTTACCGGGCCTCAGCCGTACCAGTCCAGGGGGGAAAGGGAAGCACCCTGGGGAAACGTGTGAAGTCACCCCTGAAATTGTATAGAAAATAAAATGGCTGACTCTCTGGGAGCCGCTCACCAACCCCGTAACAGGATGAGCCCCGAGTCTCCCTTTAGGACATACAGGATCATGAGCAAACACCTTGGGCCAAGACTTGGTCTTCCCACCTACAAAATGTGAGGGTTATAATGATCTCGAGATGTTTTCTTCCTCTGGTTCCAAAAAAAAAAATGGTGAGGCCTGTTTTATTCAGCTCCGAGACCAAGGAGTCCAGGGTGAACACAACAGAATAGTTAAATGACGAGCTGTTTTAGGAATAATAAGAACCAGATATCTTTCTTCCCCACTGAGAACAAAACCAGAAGGAAACATCTTTACACTGAACAGAAGAAATTGGGAGAGACATTGGAAGGCACTTTGTGACGCTAGGGCCATAGGAGCTTGGAGCCTATTAGGAAGGGGATGGGAAAATGCTCATCTCTTGACATTTCCATAATAGTGATGAGCCGTCCTCCTGCAAATGCAGCCCCACTAGCTCGAGGGAAAAGTCTGCGCCTTATCTTCTGCAAGCTCTGGGGTTTTGCACGTGCCGTTCTCCGCACTCTAAGCCTGGCATGGAACCAGCCTAAAGTGTTGGATGGGCTAGCGCTGCAAGTCTCTTGCTCTTGGTGGTTACCTCTGCTCAAAGCACATCCCCAGGGAAGTAAGCCACACCCACAGGTGCGGGGGGAGGGGGAGTGAGGAGGGCACGGGGTAGTGCAGGAGGAAGAAGATGGGGAATCAGGTCACGGCATCCCCCCTCTTTGACAAGGAACTGACCACACCGGCCTGACTCTTCTTATCTCCACCAAGACTGAGGACCAAGGTCAGCAGTGAGCACACCTCACACGTGTCATGTTCCCCTACACCTGGTCAAAAACAGGCTTCTGGTTGTTTCTGGCTACGCAGAGGAAATAAAAGTCAGGCTATGGGAGCATTCCGTCAGGATGTTCAGATGCCCGGCATTCCTGAGACCAGCATTCCTTAGGGCGCGCGCCCAGGATCTGAGGCGGGTAGGGCCACTGGAGCCTCCCGCCCCTGCGCCCCTGAGCCCCACTTACGTAGATGAGGCCTGAGTAGTAACGCTCCTTGAGGTTGTGCAGCACCGAGGCTTCGTTGAGGCACGTGAGCTCTGCCATGTCCTCCACCTTGGAGAACTTGGGCGGGTTCATCTTCTGGATGTCGTCCTTATTCACCTTCACCTTCTTCCCGTTCTCCACCAGCTCCACAATGGCCTCCTCACCCACTTCCTCCTTGAGGCTGGCGGGCTCAAAGCCGCTCTTGTCGGAAGGCACCCATACCAGCTTCTTGGCAGCCCAGTCGGCCTGGGCCAACGGGTTATTGATGAAGTTTTTATCCACATAGAGATACTTGTCAGCAGCTTGCTGCGCCATGGTGACTTACCGCCAGGACCTAAGAGAGAAAAAAGGACATTAGGTACAACTAACTCCATCAGCCACACAAGAACGTCAACATTCACCTCTTATCTGCGCAAACGGCACAGCATTCCAGTGCAGGGAAACTATACAACCAGGCTGTACAATTTGCCAGAACTTTCTTGCTTCTACTACTTTTGGGAGAAAAATGTACATCCCTGAGAAAACAAACTGGTGTCAGGAATGCTGTAAGAAATTAATGGTTAGGTGTGTCTTAGGATCAATACACAATCAAACAAATCTATAAACAACTATTATGCCAAATGATGAGCGTTAAGAGTCTCAAAGATAGGGGTAATTCATCACCATCCTATGCCCGCTAAGACAGGAAAAATGACCACACAATTTAAGAGAACTTCTGGGCCAGCCCGGAGGCTCAGGCGGTTAGAGCTCCGTGCTCCTAACTCCGAAGGCTGCCGGTTCAAATCCCACATGGGCCAGTGGGCTCCCAAGCACAAGGCTGCCAGTTCAACTCCTCGAGTCCCACAAGGGACAGTGGGCTGCGCCCCCTGCAACTAACAACTAACAACGGCAACTGGACCTGGAGCTGAGCTACGTACTCCACAACTAAGGTTGAAAGGACAACAACTTGAATTGAACGGCACCCTCCACAACTAAGATTGAAAGGACAACAACTTGACTTGGAAAAAGTCCTGGAAGTACACATTGTTCCCCAATAAAGTCCTCAATAAAATCTTTTTTTAAAAAAAGAGAGAGAACTGCCAACCAAAACAGGTTTCTAATTAGCCAAAAAAAGGCAACTGACTACAACCACACATGGAAATTTCCAGTTTAAAAAACTTTTTATTTCAGAGTCAACCAAGAAAAGAAAAGAAAACACCCATATGTTGCCAACAGATTTTAATTCCATCTTGATAATACAACGCAAAGAAATAAGGCGAGAAGAAAAGAAGTCAGGCTCTAGGACACCTCACGGAGAATCAGAGTGCTTCCCTTCTGGCACTATGTGAAAATGCAACCCTCAATGTGTGGGCCAGAACTTAAGCACATGTGTGTTTGCTTTTTTCGAAAACTCAATCGCAAAATAAAGATGATGAAATAATAATCCCTTACACCTGTGTGGTTTTGGCGTTCATGAAATGCTTTCACATATATTTCGCTATCTCGAAAGATCCTCATCATGACAAGCCTGTAACTGTAAGGTGGGTAAAGGTATGTGTTGTCATCCCATTTTACAGATGAGGAGTAAAAAGCTTGTCAAGTCACCCAGGGAAAACTCCGGACTCCTGGTCCTGTGGCCTTTCCATGGTGTAACCACAGAATTTATTCCTGCTCAAGGGCTGAGGCTCAGATCAGCTCCAAGGACAGCTGCTCTGAATGAACCAAAAGCAGGACTAAGAAACCCAGCCTATGGCCACCAGAGGGACAGTCCAGAAGCTCACTGCCTAACTCAACACAAGCAGGCTTTTCCCTTGTCAGATCAAGGACCCACACACACACCCCCAGGCCCAGGAAGCCAGGAGGACCCCACATCCAAACCCAGAGTTACACAGGTTTTCATGCTTCCAGATTCCAAAAGGGCCTTGGATGCCAAGGCGGCTGGAGGCTGGGGAGGGAGAGAACAAAAGGAAAAGTCTGGGCTGCCCAGGCCTTCTTATCTGGGCTCATTAAATGGTTTCCAGATCAAGGCTGAGGGGCTCCCCTGGACTCACTCCAGGAGAGGCTGTTTTCCAGGAAATCTGCTTGCTCCCGCCACAGGAGGAAAGGCAAGTCCAAGGAGCAGAGCCTGGCAGCCTCCCCAGCTCCCTCAGCTGGTGGCTTGGTTTACATTCCCAGCACAAGCAAACCCTGGCAGGCCCTCTCAAAGCAACAGAGGCACCATCCACCTGCAAGGACCACCCCCCAAGAGAAGGAAGGGCCCAGACTTCGGCAGCAGCAAACAAGGCATGACCAGGACAGCTGTAAACCACCCAGCCAGCCCTTGTCTTCTGTGGGGATTTGGGGCCTGGGGCCTGGTGTCTAGGCAGGCGGCAGCACCAGGGCCCCACCAGCTTATGTCCGGCTGTCCTTGCTTCCGCACTGGCCAGTCCATGCAGGCAAATCAAAGACATCTCTTTGCCGGAGTAAATACCAGTTGCCCCTGCCTGTCTGCCATCCGTCTGACCACTGCCAGTCGGCCTCTCCAGGCTTAGCGCCCGGGCTCCCAAACCAGTCTCCCCCTCATGTCACTTCCCTGCTCCAGACCTTGCAGAGCACAGGGTCTCACAGGCTGCTGGTTCTCAATCTGTTTGCAAACCTCAAATCCGTAAAGGACTAGACAATGTCCCATCAACATACAAAAAGGATTCACTTGAACCCTGTCCCCCAAAATCCTAAGTCTGCTGCTGGTTAAGAGCTCCACTCCCCCAGCCCCGTGAAGGCACCTGAGGACATCACATGCCCTTTAAGGGATTCCTCCAAGAGAAAGAGGGAAAGGGACAGTACGAAGTACCTACCTACCAACATCAGGTTCGTTTTATTCACTACCTCATTTAACCATCAATCGCTCTGGAAAAGAGCTTTTATTACCTCCAACTTATAACGAGGAAACAAGCTCGGAGATGGCAGGGCGTTTGCCCTGTCTCCCAGCCAGTCCTGGAGCAGCATCCGAACCCTAATCCCCCAGGCCTGGGCTCAGCTCGCACACTTGTGTCTGGGATCTCACAAAAGCAGGCAGGCTGGCGCTGGAGCTGGGCCGGAAGTGGGCAAGTGGAGTAGGACACGGGGAGTGCAGGGGAGGCATCCACAGCATCCAGCAAATATTTACTGAGCCCTGTCAGGCAGGTGGGGAGGCTGAGACAAGCCTCCCAGAGTGGACCATGTGGCCCGTCAAAAGGCAGAGCACTTTCAAGCTCACATTTTCCCTCCTCCAGCCTGAGGGCTGCTCCTATCATGGCCGGGATGGCTGAAAGGCTGGCTCTCGTCAAACTCCATTTCCCAGCAACACCAACCTGGTGGGATCCACAGCAAAGAACCCATTTGGCGGTCCCACATCACGGCAGCACCTGGGCTTCCTGCAGGCTGCAGGCCCTGGTGCTCGGCCTACCCTGGAAATCCAGGTAAACTGCCCAACCTTTTCACGCGTGGGTCTGCGGGAAGGCCATAAACACTGCAGCAGCTGACGGGAAACCACCCCCCACCCTCAGCTCCTGTTCGTTCTGCCATACCTACCCTCAGGCCTCAGTGGGAGGGAAGGGGCAGCTCTCAGAGGCCTAGGGGCCAAGCCATACTTCCTATAAGGCAGGGGGACACACTGCATCCCCTCGGAGCTGGACTAGCACAGAGGGCTGCACCCCTCTACCTCCAGGGGCGCCAAGGCCCCCATGGACAGTGGGCTTGAGGAGTCCCCGCTCACCTCAGCGCGTCTCTGAGCAGAACTTTTCATTAAACACTGCAGGACCCTGCTGGGCCACGCCAAGGACAAAACTGTCTGGTTTCAGCAATTCTGCTGAAGTGACACGAGGAGCAGCAATAGCAAGATCAATACATGAGCGGGACTGATGGGGAGGCCAGCAGAGGTCACGGCAGGGGTCACGATCATCAGTGGGGATGCTCTTAAAGCCCCACCCACCCAGACAGGAACATCCAGTCGAGGCCAATGGCCTGCAGCTGAGCTCCCGCTTCCACTTGCGTCAGGTAAGGAGGCTGCCAGGCCCCAGGGGCTGCCCGGTGAGGAAGCCAGGGATGCAGACAGGTTACCACTCAGCTCTAAGGATGCAGGTGGAGTAAGCAGCCATGCCAGGCACTGTGAGGAATGAAATCGGGGCACTGGAGTTAAGATACTAGGGAGGCAGTCTACTAAATGCAGCCGCCGGCACACAGCCCCTTCTCCCTGCCCCATCCTGGGCCGCTGCTAAATAGCCTCTTTACATTTTGTTTAAAAAATTGCATGCAATACGAGTATAAAGGATTTCAAAACGAAAGAAAAATATCCTCCTAAATTCCTGACCCTCTCCCTCCAATACTCAGTTCTCTCTCTCTCTCTCTCTCTCTCTCTCTCTCTCTCTCTCTCTCTCTAATGGTCCTTTCTAGTCCTGGCTCATAGAAACACAGGATTTTTAACTATCAGAGGCAGAGCGCGGAGTTCCACATTTTGTATTTTCCCCGCTTCTTACGACCATTTGCACACAGGGCCATAGTTTGCTTGTTGGTCATTTTTATCCAAACACTTCATGTTCCAGGTGACGGTGCAGAGGCTGTAAGAGGGAATCCGTGACTCCCTTCAGTCACACAGCTAAGGATGCAAAACCTCAAACCTAGGACTCCTAGCTCCCACGCCTGGTTGTTGGCCATTTTTAATGGCTACATGATAATCCAAAGTGATTAAAAACAAAACACTAGTTATTAGTTTTTTCCCCTCTCATTGAGTGCACCACCTTGGGATAAACTCCCAGAAGTGGAGTTACTGGAGCAAAAAACATCCAGCATTTTTATGGCCCTGAACTGTGTTATCAAAATGTTTTCCAAAATTTGGGTTGACTGGTGTGCACCACCATGTAAGCAGGGTATCCACGTGGCAGCAACCACACCAACACTAAGAAACCTGTTCACTGAAAAGCTCAGTGGCTCGGATGAGGGACCCTCGGGAAGCCCTGGGAACGGGCAGGACTCCAGCCAGCAAGGAGTTAAGGAGAAAGAAGGCAGCGCCCATTGGAGACCAGATCAGGCTGAGCTGGCCCTTCCCATGCGGCTTCCTGCGGGTGCCAGGCCAACTCCAAGAAACCCAAGTAGTTGCCTTTTTAGGCCATAATCGGGAGGACACAACCAGAGGCTAAATTAGGACTCTCAGGAAATGATGAAACTACTGACAGTAAATAGGTTAACCAAAAACCTCTGCTTTCAACCCAAAATGTAATTCCTAGATTATTTGTCTCTCCCCTTCCCCCCAAACATCCATCTGGACCTTTCACTCCTTCCTGTTTTCCCATAGGACCCCCTCCCTCCCTCCCTCCGTCCCCCTCTCCGGTTCTCTTCTTACTTAGTAGCTGTGTGCTTGTCTGCAGAGAAACTGCCAGCCCCTTGAAGACAAAATTGATTCTACTGGACAAGCCACTGGTCCAAAGACTAAGAGCGGTCCCATTCCTAGACAACTAGGATTATGTAAAGCCTTCCAGAGGCCAAGTTCTAGGCTTGGAACTTTCACGTCAGCCCAACTCATCTTAACGCTACCGAGAACTGAGAGCTTGCTGATAAGCTTTCCGTTTTCTCACTCAAGCCTCAATCATTTCACAGGTACAGAGCATCGTATGCACTTTACAGGTAAGGGAAATGAGGCTCAAACCCCAGGTCTCCACTCTGGTTCAAACCCAGGTTCTAACTCAGACCCATTCGGCTCCAATGTCCTGCTCAGTTTCCACTTAAACTGCCTTCCCTGGGAGAGATCTGGGGCCGGGGGAGAAAAAGAACTCAGAACCCTCTGGTTTAGCAAACCAGTAAAACACACATTCACTTGACAACTCAAAGCTGCAAAGCCCATTTCCTTACGCTACGGGTTTGTACAAGGGACTCTTCACGCTTCCACCTTAAATCGACCCAGCCCCTGGAACCCTGCTCCGGCTTGATCCCTGTTTCTCATCCCCGCATCCCAGAGAGTACAGGTGAACATGTCCCTTCTCTTTCTCCTTACAGCCACTGCAGTGGAGTTAAAGGAAACTACCAAGGTGCCCGGATTCCATTATGAGAGCAGCTGCTGAAATAATAAAGACATTTTCAAACCCAGTAGATTTACTTATTCAATCAACCACATCACACTGAGGATCTATATGCAAAAAATACCGTGACAAAGGTATAAAGAACCCAAGGAGTTTACAATGTCCTGGGATGACACATACCACTGAACTGCCAAAGTGGGGCTTTACCGTAGAGTGCAGAGTGGACACAAGCAAGCCCTTTGGTTTTCTTTCCTGTTCACTGCTGCACCCAACACCAAGCACGGTGGGCGCCCATCAGATAGATTTGCCATTTGGCTTAAGAGTAAATACTAGCTGTGACCTTGGGCACATGCCACCTCTCTGGCTCAACCTTAAATGCAGATAATATGCCACCTTCCCTACCTTGCAAGGCTGTTTAATTCAACATACACTCATCAACAGTATGTAACAAGGAGACAGAACACTTGTCTTTGTGGAACATTCACTGCAGGGAGAAGACCATGCAAACAGCCAGCTCTACACCAGACTCCACAGGAAGGCAGAGGAAGGGATCCTTCATGGGAAACTTGGAAGCTCAAGGGAGAGTGTCATGGAGAACACATTTAACTGGGTCCTAAACGATGGGTAGAATATTGACGGGGGAAGGGAAGAGATGGTAGAAAGTATTCCTGGCCAAGAGAGAAGATGGTGCAGTTTTCACCAACCATAAAATGATGTGATCAGATAAGACAGTGTCTCAACCTCAACACCATCAGTGTTTGGAGCCAAATAAGTCTTTGTTGTGGATTGTGGAGGGCTGGCCGGTACATTGCAGGACCCTGAAGGGCCCCTCTGGCTGGGCTCCATAAGCACCCTGTCCCTGGGCGTCACCATCACAGGTGTCTGCAGACAATGCCAAAGGTGGAGAACCACTAACTAAAGGGGTTACTACCGTGTTTCCCCGAAAATAAGACCTAGCCGGACCATCAGCTCTAACGCGCCTTTTGGAGCAAAAATTAATATAAGACTCAGAATTATATTATATATAAGACCCGGTATATGTTATGTTATATTATATTATATTATATTATATTATATTATATTATATTATATTATATTATATTATATATAAGACCCAGTCTTATTTTACTGTTTTACTATAAGACCAGGTCTTATATATAAGATAAGATAATGTAATATAACATAACATAATTTTTCTCCAAAAGGCGCATTAGAGCTGATGGTCCGGCTAGGTCTTATTTTTGGCGAAACACGGTAGGAGCAAATATTGCAGAGCTCAGACCTCTGCTTCATAAATACTCTCCCAACTCTGAAGCGCACAAGCCAAATCTCTTTAAGACAGAGATGTCCTCAGAGCAAAAGGATTCCTGGAGCCCAAACAATGACAATCACGGGTGATACCGTCGCTAAGGAGAGACTGTCCCTTGTAACACACTGTATTTTAATGGTCTGCCCAGAACCAGATTGTACTCAAAAGATTCTTAAATAATTCCCAACTTTCCAGAAAAGAATCAGGCAAAAGAGGCAGATGTGCCCCCCCAGGCAACGCATGACCCTCCTGCAGAGCCTCCACCACAGCAGCTCAGCAAGGTCACCAGCATCCGGAGGTCCAGGCGATTAATAGGAGACAGGCAGGCAGCAGCCACCCTGGGGCGCGGGGGGGGGGGGGCTTGCCCCGTGCTGTGCCAGCTCCCCCGTCATCACCTGGGAAGGCCATCAATGCTATGTACTGAGTTGTTTTGGGAAATCAGAATTCGTCCCAGGGATTCTACCCAAATGAGTGTTTCCCTCCAGAACTCTCCCCAGGCTGCTGAGCGCAAAGCAGATGTCATTTCCACCTGGAGGACCATGAGCACCATCACACCTGCTCCCTCCTCGCCCCTCCCCCAGCGTTCACGCTCTTCTGGGTCCTGATCGCTGAGACAGACGGTCCACCTGGTCACCCAAGACAGTCATGGTACCCGGCTCCCTGCTCGACCAGCAAGCCCTCTGCCAACCCCCTCACTGTGCCCCCCTTTCTAGACGGCATGGCTGCCTCCTTACTGCCCTTCCCCTAAGGCTTCCTTCCACCTGCTTCAACTCCACCGCGAGAGGTGCCTTCAGGATGACTTGGCAGCTCCATTTCCATTCATGTTATTTCCTATTTTATTGATATTATCACCAGTTCAAAACAGTTCAGTGGCCACATCTTCTCCAGAATAATCTCTAACCACCCTGGCATGAGTAGGCCCTTTATGAGTAGGCCCATTAATCTCCTCCCGGCTCCCAGCCCTCCCTCTCCCCTTTGCCCTTCTTCTCTGCCACATAACGATTCCTGTTCACGTCCCGCTCCGCTCATGCCTCCAGGCCTTGGAAGAAGCCGTGTGTCCTCTTGGCCAGGAACCCTATCTCAAATCTCAGCTCAAATGCTCTCTCCTCTGGGAGGCTGCAAAACGACTTTCCTCCCCTCTGTGCTTGGCACCGTCTCCACTGCCACAATCAAACAGCTCAACTGTCATCATGTGCAGTTTGCTCTGAAGACCGGGCCGGCGTCTCATCCATCCTGAATGCAAATGGCTCGCACAATGCCCGACCCAGAGCAGGGCTCCCTAACGTCTCCTGAATGAAGACGTGAGGAACAAGGCAAAGACGAGGAAGGCAGAGTGATGGAGAAGGTCTGTAAGATGCCGGGAAATCTCGGGCTGTGCCAAGAGGGCCAGAGAGTTGGAAAGCTGAAGTGCACACAGAGACCCAAGGCGAAAGCAGCCACAGGTCACAACTATCTAATGTGTGACAGAACCCAGGCCATTTATGAACTCATTTTTATATCCCCCAAAACAAGAAGGGAATAACAGCATATTGGGGCTTTCAATCCACAAAGAGAAATAGGAGTAAAGATAATCTATGGGTCCCCAAGAAGCTTTTCATAAGGTTGAATAAACCAACTCAGTTTTCTGGAACCTTCAAATGTCCCCTTGATTAACCCAGGTGGAGGCCCCTGCCACCTGACATGCCAGACAAGAGCTCAGCTGGCGAGGGCTGCCAGGGCCTCTGCCCTTGTTGGGATCCATGTAAAGGCCTCAGGCCACCCTTCCTGCCTCTCCTGGAGCCCTCGGTCTGCAAACACCAAGCATGTGTTGCAGGCACCAATCTTTGGTACCAACTCAGCAGTGGGGGGCACTGATCCTTCAAATCTCAAGATAAATGTTTAGAATGCCCCATGATGTAAGGGAATGGGTATGAATTTGGAGTCAGACGTACCTGGGTCTGAATCTCCTGCTCACAATTCCTGTGCCCTTGAAGCTGTTAGCACCTCAATCTCCTAGCTCTAGAATGTTCCCAGCAAAGAATCCAACACTTACCAGAAACTCCCCTCCCAACGCGTCTCTTGTCCTCCTGACCTCATTAGTCCTAATCCTCCCTAGAATGACACCCAGGGCCCATGAAAAGCTTCCAGAAGTTTGGTGACTCTTTCTCCAGGTGACGTCAGTCCACAGCGAACATGGTACAGTAGGGTGATGACTAAACAGTCATTTTGCATGAGGGAAAAGGGCTTCATGGCCAAGGAAAGTAGGACACGCTGCCACCCCCAGCCATCCCACAGGGTCACGATGCACATGAAAGGTGCTGAAGCCTGCGGTAAGGAAACCCACTTTGCTTAGTCCAATAAGGCTTAGTGCCCAGGAATATTCTGCAGGAGAGTATTTCTCGACACTGCCCTGGGAAATGCAGGTCAGGTGTGACGTGCGCGAGGTCAGTGGAAGAAGAGCTGGATTTGAGTCTGGCTTAGCACTGACCAGCTGTGTGACCTGCAGGCATCACCTGCTTGGCACTGCGATGCTGTCATCAGGCGGCAACAAGGTAATGGCCACACGGGAGCCGCCCAGTAGAAAGGCCAGGGCTGTTAGAGGACACTTATCTACAGAGAGCCAGCCACTCTGCAGCCAGGGCCAAGTTTACAGCACCCCCGCCCCAACGTGCTCATTCTCTGAGGACTAGGAAGGGGGAGGGTCCCCCAGCTGCCCAGGGCCCAGGCTGCAGAGGACTGGGAGCAGGCAGAGGGCCCCTCCCTCCCGACCTCAGGAATGTTGTTTGCTTACAGAAGAAGCTGGGACTTGTTTCCCTTAGCAGTATTCCAACCCCAGCCTGTGCTGATGCTTCGCAGATAAGGACACCAGACCAGAGCAGGACCAGAGAGGAATTTAGCACCAGAGCCCCAGAACCCACCCGCTTTGCCCTTCCCTCCTCAGAGGCCCATGGAGGGGCTTCCCAGGACTCCGAAGAGAAAGCCCGAGGGAACACTGAGCAACGTTGTTGCCTGACCTCAGAAGGGGAGGCCTGTGGTCATTCTGACTTTACCCTGCACCCAAAGAACCCAGACCTTCAAAACTGACACCAGAATTTGGGGCATAGATTCCCCTCCAGCTATGTGTATAAGGACTGGGGCGGGGAGCTGGAGATGAGGCTGAAGGGGATAAACACAGCAGTGTACCCCGGTCTATCACCATGTGGAAGAAATGGGTTTTATTCTAGGGACGAGGGGAGGCCTGCACCGGGGGTGGGAGGTGGGCAGGGTGACATCATCCAGTTTGTATTTCAGAAGGATGGCCCTCCCTGCCCTCAGTTGAAGGGGGTGAGGTCAGCAGTTGGAAAGGACCAGGACTAGCCAACCTAAGCGAGGACGAAAGAGAACTCGACGAGGAGGCTAGAGACAAAATGGTTAAATGCCACGAGAGGGACAAACAAAGCAGATTTCACCCTCTGATCTACTACCCCAAACAGCCTGGCTCAGAGAGAATCCTGGCAGCCACTGGCCCACCGTGTCATGTCCTCCTGAGTGACAAGTGCCCCAGGAACTCTCCTCCCACAGATCTCCTGCACCCCCCAAACCAAAGTGCCCGACTGGGTCTCTCTCCTCCACTGAGATACCACCCCTGTCCTCAGGGCCAGATACACGGCGTGGGGCATGGAAGCTATTTCATAATGAATGAATGAATCAACTCATCAGTCAGGGCAGAGAGCAGTTAGAGCTTGAAGGACAGCCCCATTCAGAATGACAGCCCTTCCCACGTGAAGGGAAAGATCCCCGTGGCCTTCGGAAGCCAACCAAGTCCTTCCCGCAACGCCTCCCAGACACCCTGCATTCCAGCCACGGCTGGCAGAGTACGGCCACTCCCAAACCCGGTGATTTTACATGAGGGAACAGGATCTTTGCTGCTGCACGGCCCAGGCAGCCCTTCCTGACACCCTAGTACATTATCCATCTCTGTCCCTCCTTGCCCCAGGCTGCCTCCAATACAGTCTGCCTCGTTTCAGAGCCGCTGCTTCTCTGCTTGCCTCACCTTTGCCCTAGAGCTCCTTGAAGGCAGGGACTGTCTCCCTACTTAGGTGCTGACTGATGACAGAGCCCTGGTTACTACGGAGGGAGGGCCTCAATCACGCTTGTTTACAGCTCACACTGGGTCATCCGGGAACCTGGCTACCCAAGAGCTCACCATTACAAAGGGAACCCCTCTTATCTAATGTCGAGGTAGAGAGAGAGAGAGAGAGGGAGGCAGGCACATGGGCAACAGGCTAACAGCTTCCACCCGATGGGCAGAGGCCGTGCAGCCGCCCGCTGGCCTGTGGCTCAGCGGCTACGTCATGGCAAGTCATCCTCACTGGACCTTGACTTGGCGCTTAAGTGCTTCAATATTTGCATAGTGAGATCACACCTGTGCTTCACCTACCGGGTAATGAGCTTCCACTCAGTGGCCCAGGAGCTACTGCCAAGAGAAGCAAGTCATTTCAGGGGGCAATCAATATCCCCTCCTGAACAGCGAGGCACAGACTCTGCCCTCAGACTCGCCCCCAGGTTTGACAAGGCTGACAATTGTTTGGCTGCCTGCCCGTTAGGAATGTTCACTGAGCACACCCGAGCCTGCCCTCCCGCAGATAGCATCTCCGGAGCACGCTAGAGCTTCCCACACACGCACGAGGGGCAACTTGAACCCTTCAGGTTCCGCAGCGAAGTTATTCTTTCCCGTGGGTCCTGCTGAGAGCACGGTTTTCCTTTCCTCAAGCATGCGAGCACAGTTTGCTGAAACCCAACGCAGAAAAATAACCTCACTGCAAAGACTTAATTATACGGCCACTGTCTCGCTGGGAAAGTGCTGGCTTCCTGCGTCCACATGGTGACGGCTGAGAAACCCAACGCGACATCAGAAACTAAAGACAATTTCTGAAAACTACTCAGCCCAGAACCTATGAGGTCTTCAGCAGCTCGTTATTCTCTGAGTGATATTTAAATACAAAAACAAAACAAAACAGAAGAGTGTAGCTGCTTACAGCCACGTTGACCCTGGTCCCACCGGCCTGGGAGCTCCGAGGCCACGATGGGTCCCAGTCACTGCTGGGTGCCCACTGCCCAACATGTAGGTGCTGAATAATGTCTGATGAACTGAAATAACGGGGAAGGTTCCAGTCTCTCACAAGGTCCAAACTCCAGGGATGGAACCAGCAGGCTCTCTGCCACCCATTCTCCAAGCACCGAACGTGAAACCCAATAATCCCACATCTGATTTTCCCAACATATGTGACTCCTGGGGTTCATTTCCGCCTTCCGTGTGCAGCAAAGGCCTGGAGTGGACGAAGGCTCTTTGCAGCCCTCCGGTACCACACCACTGCCCTCCCGCTTCTCAGCCACCCTGCCAGCTAAATCCAAGGTTCACTAATCTTCATTTTGTCTCTAAAAGACATGCCACTGGCCAGGGGTCAACAACAATCTTCCTGAATTGATCAGGGGGTCATTTAAGTCACTCTGCTAATGAGCTTCATCACTGAAAGGAGACCTCCCAAATGGTAATAACTTATTCATGACTTTCACAGACAGCATCTTAGAAAGAACCTGACTCAGGAGGCAGCCAGACTGGCTGTGGAATTCCAGACCCATCACTTAACTAACAGAACAAACTTTGCCAAGTTGACTTGGCCCCCAGGGCTCGGTTTCTCCATTCATAAAACGGAGGTGCTACCAGCCCCCCACCCCTAGGACAGCTGTGAGCAGTAGACAGAGCCGGCCCCATCTCTGCAATGCGGTCGGAGCCCTGCTCAACTCAGAACTATTGTGAGGATTGAAATGAGCTAAGAGGAGTGGTGCTTGGTGGTGCCCCGGGCCTGCCAGCCCCCCGCCCCCACAATCCTTGCCTCTTCTCTCAAGAAGTCTGTGTCGCCACTGAGCTCATAATGAGTCAGCCCCCGAGCGAGCGCTGCCCTCACACAGCCCACTTTGGGGGGTTTGAAGTCACATCCTGCCTCGCCTAACTCAATGTGATTTATTCCACCCCAGGAATGTAGCTCATTTCCCAGAATTTTGTCAAGAACTTTTTAAAGACTTTGATTTGCAAGGGGCTCCATTTACAGGCTCAGCTGGAGTGGCTGAGGAGACCCAGCTCAGCTCAGATCTGCAGACGGGAACCAGTCAGAGCTGAGCCGACCTGCCAGAGCGTCTCATCCTGGGGTTGCCAACATGTTCTTATTCATCTCAAACCACAGTAAAAAAAAAATAATAACAATAATTAATTTAAAAACTTAATCACAAATACATACAAACATGTCCAGCAAAATGAAATTCACAAAATGATACTCTATTTTCCATTCGAGTCTATATTATTTCATTTCTAAAAATGCTGGTTGCCAACCACTCAGGTAATTTTATGACCCACCAATGAGTCTCAAGTGACAGACTGACAAACGCCAATCTGACTCAACCTTCTCTGGGCAGATGAGGCTCAGACTGGTCCAGCAACTCCTCCAAGATCACACAACAGGTTAGGCAAAGCAGAAGGCCAAAGCCAAAGCCAAAGGAAGGCTGTGTGGGGAACACGTTCCTCTCCCACTGCTCCCATCATTTGACCCCGACCACCTCAGTGACCCCCTTAATAAAGAGAGACTAAGAGGCTAGGAGGTGGAGGGGATGGTGCAACCTGCCCGGATGTGGGGGCGGAGAAAGCTTCCTTGGAACACCTGGAATCCAGGTAGAAGATCACAAGGACAGAAAGAAAGAGGAGCCCAGTTTCCTCCGTTTCTAGAACAGATCAAATCTCCTATGGTCAAAAATATCACCATTCTCCAAGCACCAGCCCCAGTTCCAGCCCCAGCCCCACACTAAAGAGACACCCAGAAGAGGTATATTAAAGGCTTAATACAAGAAATACCACATAGGGGTGGCCGGTTAGCTCAGTTGGTTAGAGCATGGTGCCAGTAACACCAAGGTTGCCGGTTCGATCCCCATCTGGGCCACTGTGAGCTACGCTCTCCTTAAAAACAAAAGGTGGGAGGCAGCCCAGAGGCGGTTGGAGCGCTGTGCTCCTAACGCCAAGGTCGCTGGTTCGATTCCCACATGGGCCAGTGAGCTGTGCCCTCTACAGCTAAGATTGTGAACAATGGCTCTCCCTGGAGCTGGGCTGCCATGAGCAGCCGGAGGTTGGCATGAGCTGTCATGGGCTGTTATGTGCTGCCGTGGGCTACTGTGTGCTGCCATGAGCGGCCGGCAGCCAGTGAGAGTGGCACAGCCATCGTGAGCTGCCATGAGCTGCTGTGAGCGGCGGCCGACCGACTGCCTCAGCCGGGGGAGCGCAAGGCCTATAATACCAGCATGGGCCAGGGAGCTGTGTCCTACACAACTAGACTGAGAAACAACGGCTTGAACCAGATGGGGGGTGGGAGGGAAGGTAGAAGAAGGGGAGGAAAAAAAAAAAAGAAGTATCAGAGGGGAGAGGAAGTCACTGAGCTACAGAGGTGACATTGGGGAAAGCGCTCTCCATGTATTTATCGGTCGGGCAGCAAATCCTAACGCTGTGATGAACAGACCCTCATGCCTCTATAATACCCAGATCTGTTTACACACACGCACATGCACACGTACTCGCTCCACAAACAGGAAACCCAAAGTTCTCATCTCTCTAGATCAGTGTTTCTCAACAGGTTTAGCCATCAAGGAACCCTTTGAAGGCTGTGAACCCTTGCATACCATCTGAGGGGGCTCACAGAGACCCTCAAGTTCAGTCCATGGGCTTTTTAGGCGCCCCTGGTTACAAGCTCAAAAGCAAAGGAGTGGCCTCCTCGCCATGTGAACAAAGACAAAGGAGTCTCTTCCTCCATTACCCTCCAGAGGGTGAAGCAGGATCTCACAAGAGGTCTGGGGGAGCAAGGCTGCAGTCAGGACAACCCAACAGTGAGTCTGCGTGGGCAGCAGAGGCTTCGGGCTGTGGGGGCGGGGGGCAGGAGGCCATTCCCCAGGCTCTGGATCACCCTGGCCTGCAGGAACAAGACATCCAAAACTCTCCTCCCTCCCTTATCATCCCTCGGGCCTGTTCTCCCAATGCCAGCGCTGGGCACACAGGCTGCAGGGCAGAGCCAACTCTCTAGAGAAGCCAGGGTGGTCAAGCACCATCCCAGAGCCTTCAGCTTCCCTGGGGAAAATGACCCCAATACAGGCCATGGAGTGAAGATAAAACCCACTTATTGAGGCCGGAGCGCCGGGCTCTACTGCGCCTCCCAAATACCCTCCACCGGTTCCAGAAATAAATATTTTAAAGAAGGAGGAAAACCACTTATTTCACACTTTAGAGAAAATGACATTGCAGTTTCCTAGAGCAGGCTGTGTGGTGGCCCCTGGTCTGAAAGGCAGGCCAACCCCGCTGTCCTTGAGCAGGAAGCCTGGCCACACGGATGACCTCACACGTCCTTCACCAGGAACCTAGCTGCTGCTTACTTTACCACCCGCCAGGAATCCCTCTTTTGCCAGAGTTACAAGCCTGGTTCCAAAGGGGCCCAGGCTGAAGGAAGGAAGGAAGAAGCAGCAGCCCCTGCCCTAGGGAACTGCCAGATTAGGGCCACCCCACCCTGCCCGGGGTGTGACCCACCCCCCAGACTTGTGCACACACATGGACATGTACACACACAGATGTGCGCACACACACACCCCCAGAGGATGTGAGATGCCCTCAGGCTGATTGGATGTGAGCGCTGGAGTGTCCACGCACGGGTTGAGGGAATCTGGGTACGTTACTTCTGAACCTCCCTTTCTCCATCTGTAAACTGGGAACCACAAAGCCCGCAGCACTATGTGGACAAATAACAGCTACTAATGCTTAGTTCTGTGATTTCACCTGAGAGCTCACTAACCCACACAACAAGCCTGGGAGGTAGATTCTACTAGTAGTATCCCATTTTGCAGATGAGGAAGCTGAGGCCCAGAATGTTTGAGTGACTTGCCCTAGGGCACACAGGGAGTGGCTGTGGCTGTCTGTACCCTAGAGGTCTCACTACAGCTCCAGGGTCTGCCCCTGGACTTGGCCCACAGCCTCAGAGCACATGCAAGGACGCAGCAAAGGCAGAGGACAGACAGCACTCAGCCATCGGTCAGGAAAGGGAAGGAGCCAAAGGTGGCCCACGGTTTTCCGTCACCAGAACCAAAGCAGTAGACACGGTCCTCCTGGCTGACAGCAAGCAAGCCCTTCTGCAACGCAACAGCGCTTCCCTTGCAGGTTCCCTTTTTGACCTGATTTCTCTAAGACAGCAGTGTTGGGGGTCGGGCAGGAGTATTTCTCCCCCGCCCTTCCCAGCTGTCCCTGCAGATCCCACCCAGGAGCCACGACTGAAGGCCCTGTGGTGTCAGCATCTCCTGACCTGACCACGACCAATTCGGAATGTCCCAGGTCCAGGAGAACAAAGGCAGCCTGGTAAAGGCCTGACGGGCTGGAGTCCGGCCCCAGCCCCCTGATCTTTGCTCAGGTCCACAAAGGAGTATCACATTCTTCAGATTCTTGTCTGAAAGCCAGAGGGGGGCGGTGCGGGGGGAGGGGGACTCCGCGATTTCAACCTAAGGATAATTAAAGCAGGGACTTGTTTCACAGGAAGAGGAGGCCATCCTTTTCAGCCTCTCTAGACCAGCCTTTTCACACTGGTCTGCCTGCCTGCGTGATACCACGAAGGGCTGCACACACAGGGCTTTACAACCTGGCAGTGCCCCAGGCCAGTATCCCCAGAGTGTCCTCAAGGCCCGAGGCACGTGGCTAGTAAGTGGCAGGGAAGGATGCTGAACCTCGGAGGGCCCTCAAGTCCTTCCTCCCTGACAGGAGCTTTACAGCTGGTGAGGACGTCAGCAGCCAGGTAGGTGTGGAGGACGGAGGTGAGACAGTTGGAGGTGAGAAGTCCCAGAGCTGATGGGGACTAGTGAATTCCAGTGCTCAGTGGCAAGTCAGTCATCCCATAATGAGGCATTTTTCATGAGTACTTGGCAGGACACAGCCACGTCCTCCTCACCCTGGCAATCGCAGGAAACGGTGGGTGGCAGGCCCGGCCGGCACTGGGCAGAAGGCAGGCTGAGAACAGCATGCTGGTGGGCTAGGAGAAGGAGGCCTTAGAAAGCTGAGGGAGAAGCGCTCAAGGCCCCTGCAGGTACCAGGCACACCTGGCCACCCACCTCCACCTCTCTCCACTGACTTGTCTCGGACGGAACCGGGAGGGCTGTATTTTATACCTGGCACCATGAGCCAGTGGGGCACTGGGCCTCAACAACCACTGCTTAAAGACTGTGTACAAAAGCATGTAAGTCTACAAAACTCCCCACTTCACAAACATTATCCATAGGATGGGTGAAGTGGGATGAGAAGACAGGCACGGCAACGAATAGGCCTGAAAATTAGAGGAGCGGGGAGAAGATCTGAGATCTCTCACTTGCTATCTGGGGCACTTAGGTTCCTTGAGCCTCAATTTTCCCAGCTATAAAATGGGAACACGAATACCGCCACCCTCATGGGACTGGGAAAGTTCAATTTCAATAACCTGAGCGTGACTTCAAACTTCATAGTGATAGAAAAAAATAAGATTAAAATAGGTTTTTTTTAAAATAGATATATTTATAATAAATAGCCTGGCACTTTGTACAAATAAAACATATAAACAACAAAGCTCCACTTTACTGAGCTCCAAAACCCTCCGTGGTAGTTCTCATTTTCCTCATTCCACACCCAAGGAAAAAAGACAGGATGCAGAAAAGTTAGGTACCCAAGGTCGAAGACCTGGCAAGTGGGAGATTCAGGATTAGGACAGAGGGTCTGACCCCAGCGCCTGCTGCCTATTTACATAGGTACCAGGCATACACATGCCGTGGCGTTTAAGCCCCAGAAGCCACATGGAGCTAAGTGACGGAGCTGACCCACACTTGGGTATGAATATACTCACCCATTTCCCAAGCACACAGTAAGTGCGAGGCCTGGGCAGTGGCAACACCGCTAATGAGGAAGCGAGACCAGCACAGGGAAGTGTAAAGCGTCACCGGTCTGAGGGAAGCTTTCCCTGCAGCCATCCCACACTCTGGCCAGCAACAGGTATTTTACGTGTATACTCCTGCACCAGTTTTCTCCGCATCTTACTTCTTGCTGGTGTAAAAACAGTGTTTGGGGCTCCTCAGAGGGGAGAGGCCATCCCCAAGAATGCATGGCCCCACACGAACTGGGTGGGAGTGCCATCACTCCTGTGAGGAAAGCAGAGCCATGTGGGAGTTGGGAACAGCCATCCCAGGAAGCCAGTTATTAAAGCACCCTGATCAGAAGTGGAGCTTGGGAGCAGAGAGGATGAAAGAGGGATGGAAGGCAAAGGAGCTCTGGCGAGCCAGGGGCAGGAGGGGGGCAGAAGGAGAAGGTATGGGACTGACTTATTGGGGGTCTGCCATGAACTGAGTTCATGAAAGGCTTAGCTCCCCAAAGGACAGCAAGAGACAGGTTTCATTAACCATATTTTACAGATGAGGAAACTGGGGCTCAAAGCAGTTAAATAAACTGGTCAAGTAGAACAAAATACTGGCGAGCTCATCCCTCACACCTGGAGGAACCAGGTAACTGTCCCTGGATTTAGAGAATCCTCCACTGACAAACCCCCCCACTCCCTTCTCCCCGGTTCTGGGCTGAACTGTGTGGTTCCCCACCCCCCTCAATTCCTATGTTGATGCCTTAACCCCCAGGACCTCTGAATGTGACTATATTTGGAGATAGTGTTTTTAATTAAATAAAAATGAGACCATTCAGATGGGCCCTCATCCAACTACTGAGGAGGAAATTTGGACACACAAGGTGGGGAGCACAGAGGCTCATGCACAAAGGAAAGACCCTGAAAAGAGGCAGCAAGAGCCAGGCCTCTGCAAGCCAAGGCCAGAATCCTCAGAGGAAACCACCCCACCAGCACCTTGACCTTGGACTTCCCGCCTCCAGACTGTGAGACAATACGTTGCTGATGTGGACGCTGATGTGGAAGCCGCCGGGTCTGTGGTCCTCGGTGCAAGGCCTGTGGGACTCTCACCCTCAGCCCCGACCACCACGGGGAGCTTGCTTCTCTGCCTGCTGTCTGCTTCTCCCCACTAGAATGTTCACTGCAGAGGCTTCGGTGGTTTTACTCAATCCTGTATCCCAGCACTTGATACATATTTAATGAATAAACTGTGTGAAATGGAATTTAAACCCAGCTGCTGCTCCTAAAGTCACCCACTCTCTTCCCACACGCTGCTGCCTCCTTCTGCTTTATCTAATTCTCTATTCCTTATACCCAGCTCTCTACCCTCCAATATTATAGCAGCAAGTAATTAAAAATAGTATAAAATCCAAGATAATCTCTAGCCTGTAATCACCAGCCAACAGTAATGTAAACAAGGTGACAGGAGACAAATTAAAAAGATACACAAAGGACCTCACCTCAGCTACCAGGGAACATTCTAACCTACCCACTGCTGACATCCCCAGCTTGTTTTGGTCTCATTACTGATTTTAAGTCAATATGTAAAAACAAGCTTAGGTTAAGGTTTAGGGTGTGTTTTTGGTGTTCTGAGTGTGTACTGAATGGGGGCATTGAGTGACAGAGCCCTCCTAGTCAAACCTCACACCGGAGAGGCCTGGGTGGGACTGAACCAAATCCCCACTGCAGGTTGGAGAGGGGACTCGAGGTTGACAAAACACAAACAAGACCATGGAAGTGTCCCAGTGATCACCTCTGGGGCCCACCACTGGCCCTCTCAGTCCTTCAGTGGGTGAGGTGGGTGACAACAGTTTTTGGCTCCTTTCAGAACTGACTTCTCTCCTGCTCTCTAGGAAGACAGCAGAATTCAGGTCCGGCTCCCTGGAGCCAGGAGCTGGGGCTGGGGGGACAGGACAGCGGGGGGTGGGAACGAGGAAAGGACATCGGCAAGGAAGCCATTTCTCGGGAATGGAAGAAAACACAAGAGCAAAGACACTGCATTTGGGTTTCTAGGCTCCTGACCAGCCATCTTCTGCCCTCGTGGGCTGCCCAGCCCACCCGCAAACAGCCCTTACTGTCGTAAATATCTACGCCCAAAGCAGCCACTAGGATTCTGAAACATCCTCTTTACAACAAAACTATACTGTTGCAACGTGTTGCTACAATGAGCCACAGCAGAGGCCCAGCAGCCTGCAGTGGCTTTTGGACATTTCAGAGACCACCCCACCCCATCTCACCCACCTGCTGCCTCGACCCTCAGCTGCCTCCGACCCATGGTCCGCATCTCCCCAGCGCCCCGCTGACCAGGCCCTGGGAGCCTCTGCCCCCTCACTTCCTCCCAGGGCATTTTCCGGCCCAGGGCTCCTGCAGGAACTACTGGGAAGGAGGCAGGTGATTGTAGATCTTCCAATTAGCCCAGAAAGATCTCCCAGGTCCACATTCCTAAGCCTTCTCACCCAAATGACAAAGTGGTTTTACCTGTTTTCCAAATTGGGCATGGAGCTGCCACTTTCTCCTGGGTTCACTTCTACCACAAACCACAATACCAGAGTGAAGCAGTTTTTTTTCCCTGGGTCTAGACGGTGAGCGTCTTGAGGGCAGGGCCTGTGATGTCTCATTCATCTACATCCAAACCACCTAGCAGTTCCTGCCCTAGACCAGATGCTCAGGACATATTTGCTAAATGAGTGAATTTCCAAGAGTCAACAGAACCCAGGGAACTTTCTGGCAATGTAAACAATGGATCTTCTCCTCTGTGTACCATAACATAGCCATTAAAACAGTAATTGTGGAGACTGTTGTAACATAGGAAACTTTGTATTCTAGCACTGAAAGAGTAGCTGTTCTGCTTAGTTTTGTACCATATGTACTTATCGATACGGATAGGAAGCCCTGAAAGACGCAAACTGTAGATAGGGTGAGGGGTGGATTTGCTTCTTGCAAGCTTTGTTATTATACTATTGGTGCTATAAACAATGCCCCCCCCCCTTTTTACTTTAAAAAGGGAACCATTCCAGTAACAATTATCTCTCTCAACACTGGATGAAAAAACTCTCACGCCAAGTCCTTCAGCTGGGAACAGCTTGCTGACCACATACCCCGGGGGCACAGGCAGGATTCCCAGCAGCCACTCAGGGGTTAAGATCCTGGGAGTGGAATCCTGCACTCCCACATTTCCCAGGAAATGGCACAGGCCTTAATGGGTCATTTGGGCTATATAAGAGGCTGCAGGAGGGGCTGGGCACAGGAGGAGAGGATATCTTTTACCAGCCCGTGACTCAGAGGGCCTCAGCGACCTGAATCACCCCAGAACAAAGCACCACCAGAGTCTGAGTGACTGAAAAAGGTCCCAGCCCATCTCCCCATACGTGCTGTGCCACATCCCTGCTTTTGTATCAGCTCAGATACCGCCTCCTCCAGGAAGCCTTCTCAGACCCTCCTGGGCCCCCGGCGCTCTGTAGATGGCAGGATACCATTGGCTCCTGGAAACAAGGGCCCCTGCTTCCTTCACCTCCATATTCCCAGCACCCAGCCCAGTGCCTAGCACCCAGAATAAGCTCAGGAGTAGTTACTGAATGACAGTGGACAGATGGACAAATGAAGAAGGAAGGAATTCAAGTTCACTGGATGCAAGTGGGCTGAGGTCAAGAAGAGCCCCCTGGTCGAGATGGCGGCGGGCCCTCTGGCTTGTTGGCTCCCCAGTGAAGACCAGCCCAGCCCAGCCACCAGGGCCCAGGTAGGCAGAGCCGCCGAGACTAACACTGCCAGGCCATGGTCTTTTCACCTGCCCTCCCTTAGGACAACCCCACACATTGGAGAAACGGCCAGTGGAGGTTAGAGGTGAAGTCGGTAGCCAAGGCAACACTATCGAACTGGCCCCCTCACTCTGAGCAGCCAACCGCACTGTGGAACAGGAGGCCCCATTCTGCCAGGGCCCCATGCTCTCTCCTTTCATTAATGCTCGGCCACTGGTGAGAGGAGGGGCCCGGGGACCGGCCCAACCCCTCACTATCAAGCCCAGGAATGAAGGGCATCTACAAGGTCACACTGCAGTTTGAATCCCTGCTCAGGCTCCTTATCTGTAACATGGCGATAACTTCCTACCTCCTAAGAATGAGGTAAGACAGGAGATAATTCCTGTAAAAGCGCTAGCACAGGGCCTGGTACTTAGCAAATGCTCAAAAGTTGACTTGCTTTTATTATTATCACGGCGGACTTCCCCCCAGGCATCCCGATTCCCAGGCCAGCGCCCTTCCATTGAGCCTCTTCCTTCCTTGCCCACCTTGCCCACCTTGCCTCCTCCGCCTCCCAGGCAGGTCCAGCCTCCAGAAAGGTCGCTCCCGTCACTCAGGGCAGCACGGGCCTGCTTCTGGGGGCAAGTCCCTCTCCCAGGGTCCCTCTTAGAGGGTACGGCTCCTGAGGACAAGGGCTGGCTCTCGTCCTCCTCGTGGCATGTGCAAGCCACACAGCAGGACCCCAGGGGTCTTTGTTATCGGCCTGGCAAAGACATTTGGGATCAACACCCTCATGTGCCATGGGGTGGCTCTTAAATATTACAAAATAGGCAGAAACTTGAAAATGGTTCCTTGCCACCACCCTTCTCACCCTGAGATTCCCAGACAAGCACCTTGCATCCATGTTTTATAAAAGGGAGAGATCGTTAACTAAATGTCACTCCAAAGCTTTGGCTGCCGGGACCTCCCAGTCCGCAGGCTTATGGGCAATGGCGCCAATGAGACCTAAACACCACTCATTCAACAAGCACCGGGTGCTGACGCTGCGCCAGGCACCAGGCAAGAACCTGGGAGCCAGAGAGGAAAAAAGACGCTGCCTCTGACCTCCAGGTTCTCACAGTCCATTAGGTTCTACAACCTTCTCCCCCTTCCAGACCAGTTAGATTAAGTCACCCCAACCAACTGTTCCAAATGCTTCGTCTTTATGTTTATCAGACAGGAAGCTGCCTTGTCCAGCCCAGTGACTTAATGTAAAACACAGGAAATGCGGCAGCGTTTGAACACAGACAACTCTAAATAAAGGTGCCTCTCTCTCCTGCTTGGGGACAGCCTTTTTTCAAAAGCTTAAACCAGCTCAGACGGAACAAGTTGAATTGCACTGTGTGGTAGGAAGGATGCAAAGGTTGCAGGCCTTGAAAACCTCGGCATCCAAGCCCAGGAAATCTTCTAGCAGGTCCCTCAATCATTTCAGTCCCCACATCTTGTTATCAAGGGACAGGCTTATTAGACAAATTTAAAATCCTTAAAACCCGAACACATATTTCCTACCACCTGATGATGTTGGTGATAACATGAAAAAAGGAGGAAGAGGAAGGGGAGGAAAAAAGAACTGGAACAATTTACATATATTTATATGTGAATTATGACACATCTAAAAAAGCAGCCATCTCCTAACAGCTAGTAGGAGAAAAGGCGAGGGTCTGGTCCCAGATCCCCTGACCCCAAAGCCCTTGTTTGGTTCCCTCTACTATGAGTTTTGTACTGAAAATACAACAATCAATCATCCACGGCATTAAATGACTTAAAATTACTAGCAATCAGGACTGGCTACTGGACAGTGGAAAGCCAGGGTCGCTCTCTAAAAGGCCCACCCTGTGCCTGGCTCTACCCCATGTGAAATATTGATTTTTGAGCTGTGGGAACTTTCAGCCTGAATGGCCCTGTCCAACTGGAAAGAGTTCAGAGAAACCCGAAACACCTCCCACCCCATTTCTTAACCCTAATGCCCCCCCACCAAAAAAAAAAAAAAAAAAAGATTAAGGGTGTGGAAGAATAGACTCTTGAGGAAAGATTAAAGGAGTTGAGTTTGTCTTGGTTGGCTAAACAGTATATAAAAGGGATGATAACAGTTCAAAAACACTTTTAAATAAGGCCACATGATTTTGAAAGAAAGGCAACAGGGCTGAGTGAAACCAGGGGCCAAAAGCTTTCTTCTACCAACTAACAGATGAGCTTGGGCAACCACTCCTCTAACTGGGGAAGAAAAATTACACTATCCCTAAGATCCTTCCCAACTCAGGCATTCCCTTATTCTAAGCAAATTCAGCAGAGAGGGTTTTACTGTCCTGTTGATTTTTCTTTTAGAAAAATCACTTAGAATTAGAGTTAAAATAAAAGGAAAAGAAATCTAAGACATAAGTTCCCAAAATGTAAATGCCCATGGAAGTGACAGAGGGGCCTCCCTTAGTCCCCCGGGCAGTACTGTAGGACTCTAAGGACCAGGACCCCTGAGAAGCACCAAGGCAATGACGAAGGTGGGGGGAAATCAGCTCCACCTTCAGCTTCCCCACAGGCTGAGGCCCAACCTGCCCAGGCAGGAAGCCACACCCTTCAGGGGCAACTTCCGGAAGGGCCTGTAAAGCTCCCTCCAGCCTCAGGGGGAAGGTTCCCGGTGGAGTAGCCAACAGAGCTGGGGAAGGAGGCAGCTACAGAAGGCGCCACTGCGAGACCCGAGGCTCAGGCTGGGGAGAAGCTCCCAGAAGACCTTGTCCTCAGCCAGAGGCCAGCCACGAGCCTTTTCTGCGCTCAGTGTGCTGTGCCCCATTCTGGGTGCTGAATCACCCCAGGCTTGAGAAGCTAGTCAGCAGAATGGGGGCCTGAGAAATTCCAACAGAGGCCTGCCTAAGTTACTTTTTAAAGAGAAATGCATCAGACACAAGAGGGCAGCTCCCCTCCTGCTTCCCAAATATTTGGTACCATCACAGCACGAAGTGGGGGGGTACAGGCCAGCCTCCAGCCTTCAAACCCATGTGGTGGTAGGCCCATTTTAGACCCAGGCTCATTCTGTATACGCATGTGTGACTCACGCCATTCCTCCAGGAGGCCCAGAGGCAGCCTGGCAGGGACACAGGCCTGTCCAAGACCCTAAAGGGGTCTTCTGCTGCCTTCACCATGGAAAAGAGCCCACTCAGCAGGCAGCAGAGCTGGCAGCTTCTCCAGCACCCACATCAACCAAGACTAGACCGCCTTCCCTAAGAGAATGGAGGCCCCCCCCCAATTCAAAATACCTTTCTGATCACATTTTCTCAGGAATTTGGGCTTTTCCACTGTTATTAATACACAAAAACCACAGGCCAGATGTCTGACGGGTAACTGGGGACAAAGTGGGAAGGGGCACACTAGTGGTTGCAGTGACCCCAAGTTTAGAGGACCCAAGAGAATAAAGGCCTGGTGTCGACTTCTGATCAGGGTGGGCTCCCCAGGAAAAGACCTCGGGTGATCTGGAGCCAGGGGAATTGTGGGAAACCTGGCAAAAGGTTATCCCAAAATACTTTCCAGACACACTGCAGGTTTCCTTTTCTCACACAGCAAAGAAAAAGCAATCATCTACCATTTTCCAGCATATGAGGGAGTAGATCAGAGTAGACATTTGTTTAAGGGGTTACTCTGGTGATATGACATCATGGAGGGAAAAACAGTACCCAAAAATGTTCCAACCACAAGAGCAAGTCAGTCCATTTTTAAAACCTTTCCTCCTTCCTTGCATACAGTAGGCACTCAGTATGAAACCTGGAATCTAGAGCAATGCATTTGAAAGTTGAGACCTACGCGATTGGCCAGATACGCAATAAAAATACGAAAATTTTAATTTTTTGACTATGTTAGGGAAATACATATAAAAAGGCATTTAGTGAAAAGAAATGCTCACAGACACAGACACCCCGGCCTCCACTCCTGCTTCCTGGGCCCTTTCTAGAGACAACTACTATTCCCAGGGTCTCGGCATCTTTCTGTGCAGAGCTCAGGTAACATAGCATATTTCACACAAAGGGAACACCATCTATACTACTTTATAGTGTCTAGTTTTTTCCACTTACAACATACCTTGGAAAGCATGCCCTATCACTACATCTAGATCAGCCTTATTTTTTTAAGGGCTGTAAGGATTCTCACTGTAGAGTGGTGCCATGGTTTATTGGACCCTTTTGATAGACAGTGAGCTTGTTTCCTGCCGTTGTCTACCCCAATGCTGCAAACAGTATCCTCACACCTTTTGCACATTTATCTGTGGGATGCATTCCTAGAATTCAGACGGAAGGACTATGCTTTGACAGATACTGTCAAACTACCTTCAAGAAAAGACAGTTGTTACAATGTATACTCCTCCCATCAACAGGGCGTGAGAGTACCTAAGAAACTTGGAGAAATTAAAACGACTCAATTTTTCAGTTCCCTCGTGCTCTTGTGCATAACTAGTGAGCACATAAACTGGTCTGATGTCTTCATAGGCGATAATGGCACTTGCTACCAAAACCAAATGTTCCCCCAGCCAGAGCTGGAAGTCAGGTCTCCAGATACTCAACTACAATGACCTTTCCATGCCACCCTTTGGCCGTGTCCTAGCTCATGGGAAACCATGTTTTAGAACTAAAACCGCAGTTGCTTTGCACACCCTCTGCCCAGGCCAGGGCCCTGGACCAAGGCAGCAGCACAAGCTCATCACCAGGTGAATCCCAAAGTACCGGCAGATGGACCCCAGAACCACCTGTGTTACCACTTGGGCTTCTGCACACACCCAAGCACACCTTTTCACAAGCAGAAAGATCACTGAGCCAGGAAAAGCATCTACCCCTCCGCGACTGTTTCCTCCCCCTGACAACCCACGGAGTTAAGGCTGAACATTTATATATTTTCTTAAAAACTTACTAGCCACGCTCTATCAGGCCCTTTACATACCTTATTTCTTTTTGTTCTCGTATCTAACCCTGCAGGGTAGGGGTCACGATTCCCATATTATGGGTAAGGACTAGGAAGACACAGAGGACCCTGAGGCTCGGGAAGGTTCTGTGACTCACCTAAAGGGTCATAAAGCTAGGAAGTGGTGGGGTCAGGATCGGAACTCTGCCTAGTTCCAAAGCTCAAGACCCCACTCTTCCCAGCTCTCAGAGCGGAATTCTGTAAGTCACAGGAGCACTGCTTCCCAGGGGCAGCCAGGGTTCCATTCTGCTGTCACCAGAGGACTTGAGCCCAGGGGCTCAGGGCACCAAGGGTTAAGGCTCATCAAGGGTTAAGGCCGGGAGGCAGAGACTCTGGGGCTGCACAAAGAGAAATTGCACTTCCTGCCCCTGCGGGCAGAGATGCTGTTTTATGCTCAGCAAATTAGGATGTTTGTTTAATTAAGACGACACACAGATTTTGTTATTCTAAATATTTCTGGAACATGATGCTTGGGAGGAAGCTGTTAAAGCAAGGATTTTTTTTCCCCCTTTGCTTTGGGTTTCTCTGTCTCCCCCTCCAAGAGAAGGGTAGGGCCCGCCTCTGAGGAAAACAACAGCCAACCCCTCCTCTCCTTTTGAAATAAAGATGTCAAGCTGGTAAGGGCTGTCTTAAGCACTTTACTGAAGGATTAGCTACAAGAGGAAGTGAAGAAAGCACAGCTCTGCCTGGTTTCTAGCAATACCCTACCAGGCTACACAACAATGCTGCATTTTTTGAATGTGCTTTTCTCCTTTTAAAAAGCTAACAGATCCTTGTTTTGTTTTTTCTGGAGCAAGAACAGGCGAAAGGCAGGCTGTGATTAACATGCGACCTTCATCCTGCAAGAGGGTAGTTGTCCCATCTCCAACCCCTTAGGTTAAAAAGTTTAAAAATAAAGAACAGAAAGCCGGGGCCCTGACCCTCTCTTTCCTCTCCCCTCATGCGCCCTTCCGACAAGCAGCCCAGAATGCACCCCTCAGGCTGCCCCTCCCCAAGCAGAGCCTGCCAATCCGGGCACCTGGATCTGCCCATAAGCACCGCCAGGACTTGCTGACAGTGAAGAGTAGAGCTCTTTGGTGTCACCCCGCAGACATCTGGGGGGCACAGCGGCTCTCAAATTACATCGAGCAATCTCTTGATGCTTTTAATTACCCCTCAATTATCCACTAAATGAGTCCTCACTTTCCAACACCCAGTGCTCGCCCTCAGTTTGCCAAACCTGCAATGTGCAACTTCCTCGAAGCAGCTTCCCTCCTGGCCCCAGACAGAAGTGGCCCCTCTCCGGAATTCCTCGAGTCCTTTGTCTATGGCATGCTTGGGACACTCATCACAGGCTGCCTTTGTATTTCAGCCATTGGGCCACTATTTCCCCTTGAGGAATGTAAACTCTTGAGCCTCAGGATGAGCTGGCTCCTTTCTCCCAATCCCAACGACTCACAGTACCTTTCTGGGGTCTCTCTCATCTTCACCTCACAGGACAGTCATCTACAGATTTGTCTCAGCTCTCTCCTAAGTGTCCAAGGGCAGGGGCCAGGTCTTACTCAACCTCACACCCCCACCACCTGGCAGAGTCCCCGGCACCGAGAAGCCAGTTAAATATTTGCTCAGTTACACATCTGTGTACCCACCTCTCACCCCTAGCAGCCTGGTATATAAATTCACTAATATTAATCAGGTGATTGTCTAAACAGGCCTGAAAGCTGCCTCCCTCCTTCCCAAAAAGGAAGTCAGCCACCAGGTGAGTTACCAGGCGGGCCTCGGACAGTGGGGTCAGAAATGGCCACAGCACTGCAGGAAGGCCCTAAGGCTCTCTTCTCCTTCCAGTGACCCAAGTTGCTCTGAGCTCCTGTAAAACCCAGGCCAGGGCGCAGTGGACCGAGAGCCGCCAGGCCTCTCGAGCGCCCCGAGGAGGAAGCGCCGTCTCCAGGACCTGGGACTTCGCAGGAACCTTTCTCCTCGCACGGGATGGGTGGGGCCGCAGACAGCAGCCCTGGCTCTCACCCTGCCGCCACCTCAAGACAGCCGGCAACCTCCTCCTTGTCCGTTTCTATTTGAAACGGCGGGGCTCGCTGGAGGGCGGGGAGGGGGCTGCGGTCCTGCCCGGGGGAGACCCCAGGACAGCACGGCGTGAGCACCCCCGCACAGAGAAGTGCGGGTGGGGGTGTGGAACCCCCTGGCTCGGGCCCACACACAACGATGCAATAGCCCGGCCTCGGCCTCGAGGAGCAGCGCCCAGCGCCCTCCACCCCGGCCCGGGCCGGACGCCCCCAGGTGCGGGGAATCAGGTGCGCGCCGGGACCCGGCCGATGGCCGCGGGCCTTCCCCTCCGGGGTGGACGGCAGCAGTCAGGCGGAGGAGTTGTGCGAGCGCGGGGGGTCTGTCCTGCCGCGCGGCCCGGTCCCCGCGGGCCCCCTCCCCGCGCTCCCCTCCGCACCGCTCTCGGTCCCCTCTCGCGCCCGCTCGCTCGCAGCCCAGCGAATGAGGAAGTCGGGAGCGGAGGGCGGAAACCGAGCCGAGCGCAATGTCTGCGGCAGATTGTCCGATTCTGACTCAGGAGGACGCCCTGACAGCTGCCAAACGGTCCCCGCCTGCCCGTTACCTCCGTTTCGAAAAGGCCTGGAAACTTCCAGAGCAGCCGGAGCCCCGAGCCCCCCACCGCTCCCCCACCCGTTTGGGTCGAAGGGACAGCGGCTCCCCGGAAGGGGTTAAAAAGTTTGCCCAACTTGGGAGCTGGGCGAGGCGAGGGCGGGGCGCGTGCCCGGGCAGCAGGGGGAGGTCGAGGCTCCTGGGTGCCCCGCCGGAGGCGTGAGGCGGGCGGGGGTGGGGGAGGCCGAGGGTTTCCGGGGAACGCTGGCCCCGAAGCCTCCTCTGCTCCCCAAGGCCGCGCTTCCAGAGGCGCTTTCCCCGACAGCCACGCAGGGGTCCCGGCGCCCCTCCGGGAAGGATGCGGTATCCCGGCCCAGCCCCGCGGCGTTCGCGCCGGACCGCGCCGGTAGCCGGCCGCGCGGAGGCCGAGAACCACGCGTCGGTCGTTTCGCCCCACACGCCGCGAGTCCAGTCGCCCGCCGCCGCCGCCGCCGCCCCCGCCCGCCTGCCCCGGGTTGGTACCGGCCGGTGGGGCTTGCTCACCTGAACCTGGATCTGCCCCGGGGAACTGGCGCTGCTTCTCCCGAGAGGGCTTTCTCGAGCGCTCTGGCGACGGCGGGGTGGGGCGAGCGCGCGAGGCGGGAGCTGCAGCAGGTCAGCCTGGCTCAGCCTTCCGTGCCCTGCCCAGGAACCGAGGTGATCTGCGCGCCTCACCGCACCCAACTCGGCTCCTCGCCGCCTTCCCGCCCCGCCCTCTCAGCCGCCCGCCCATTTTTAGCTCGGCTCCGGCTCCGGCTCCGGGGCGGAGCCTGACGGACGACCCCGCCCCCGAGCCGTCTCACCCACTCCAGTCCGTTCCCACTCTTGATGGACAGATATGTTAGCCTGTAAAAAGGGATGGGCGGAGTCTATGGGTCCAGATAGGTGGAGATTCATCAGCCCCCATCCGCCCCCACCTCCACACTCTCCACCTTCCCCCAAGCTTCCTAGGCGGGAGCCCCGCCTCCTAGGGCGGGTCCAACGGACAGCCAGGTTCCAGGAGGACGATTGACACAGAGAAAGTCCAATCAAGAGGAGGAGGCTCGCAGGGATTTTTTTTTTTTTTTTTTTTTTTTTTTTTTTTTTGGTGCAGTGCCTGGGCGGGGTCGAGGCCCGGCGGGAGTGTACTGGAAAGGTCCGGGATTCTGACACCCCGCCCCACGAACTGTTTTCCCTGTCCCGTGTCATCCTACCAGAACAGAAATTAAGTACCATATATGGGAAAAGTGCTATTTTACATAATTATTGTGGCCTGTGGGGCGGACAAGGACTCAGCCCGGGATCCGTTGTGGTAAGCCCTGAGTTCGATTCTGTAGTGTGGGCACGCTGCTGTCTTTCAGCCTCCAAACCTTTGCTCACACGGGTTCCCTCTGCCTGGAAAGCACCTCCAAGCCTCTCTTTACCTTCACGTGATTAACTCGCACACTTCCTTTTAGGTATTTGTTACAAAATGTTTTCTTGGGTTTTTTTGTTTTTTAGGTAGGCAAGGAGTACTTTTTTTGTTGTTACTGCCCGTTACAAAATTAAAATTTTTTTTAATTTTTAAAAGAATTTTTACATTTATCTCTTAATTCACCTGGAATTTATTTTTATTTTGGAGTGAGGAGGAAATCTAATACAATATTTGCAACAGCCAGTTGTCCACAAACCATTTTCTCCACCGATTTCAGGTACCACCTTCATCACCTATGCAACTTTTACAGCATACGCTTGGATCTGTTTCTGAGTTGTATCCATTGATCTTTCTGTGTGTTTCTGAGCCAGTTCCACAATATTTTGATGACAGTAGCTTTCTAATACATTTTATATCTAAGAGGGCAAATCTCTCATTACTCCTTCCTTTTGGACTCTCCTTCCTATCACGACTAAACTCTTCCAAATAAACTTCAGAAAAAAATTATGATCTAAAGGCAAAAGAAAACTGGAAAAAGATTTTACTACAAAGAATTACTACCAACAATATATAAAAAGCTCTTCTCAGTCTATAAGAAAAAGCCCAAATACTCCAAAATAAAAATGGCCAAAAAAAAAAAAAAAAAAAAGGGAACAGGCAATTCAAAAAGAAGAAAACTAAATTGCCAATAACTATGAAAAAAGAAAAACAGTCATCAGAAATGCAAACAAAACAACATAGGATGCCATTTTTCACCTATCAAAAGAAAAGAATAAAAATGCCCACTGTTGGCCAGGTTTAGAGATATAGATGGGAAAGTAAATTAATCAATTTTCTTTTATAATCCATCATTAAAAAATTGGCAAAGTGCACAGATATGGGTTTAAAAGCTCTTTTCAACATTGTTGATAGTCATTAAATATTATAAGTGTATAATATGAGATTGATTAAATAAATTTTGATACATCCATATGTTGAAAAATACCCAGAAAGTCATTAAAATTTTAATGCAGATTTGTATTTACTGATTTAAACTATACTAAGGAAAAGCAAATTTTAGAATGCTATTGCAGCAGGATTTACTTTATTTTTGTGTACTCTGTGTGTGTCTGAGACAGAACGCGCGAGTTGAAAAGGCTTTATAACAGTGTAAATAGGGCAGAAGAATTGTGACTGATTTTTTCTTTTGCTTATCTGTATTTCTATCATATATCTCTTACACAATTTTTCCAAAAATGGAAGAAAAACACTCACTTTGATGTCACCTCTTCCAAAATGTCTTCCCTGACCCTCCAGAGATCCAGAACTAACACGAGGCTTGGCATAGAATGGTCCTTAGTGAAGGCTTCAGCAGGGCTCAGAGAGCACCTGTTTCCTTATCTTCAAAATGGGCATAATCACTGAGCCTTGCCCAGCCCTCAGGACTGTTGGGAAGAACCCAGAGACTTGGAGCTGAAAGCAGTGTGCACTATGACAGGGCAGTATCTTGTTGTTGTTGTTGTTGTTAGTACTCAACAGAGCGTTATGGATAACTGTCATTTCTATTTTCTTCAGGAGCCCCAGCCTCCTAGCACCACCCTCTTCCAGGGAAATGAGATCACTAAGAAGATGGAAGTCCTCTGTTGCCCAGGCCCTGAATTCTCTCCTTGCCATCCTCTAGTGTAGATGCATCCATAACTAAGAAAGCCCTTCTACTTGCTGTCCAGCCTCACCATTCCCCCATCTCCCAAGAACCTGCACCCTTGATAGTGTCTATTCTTATAATAGTTTAAACAATATTTCATCTATTTTGTCTGAGTGTTTAAATAGTATTATGGTTGGTATAGAAAATACCAAAAAGAAAGAAAATAAAAATCACCCAAACCTTACCACCACAATATAAAAATTATTAAGTTTGTTATTTCCTTCAAATCTTTATATAACCATATTTAAAATAAAAGTATACAGTCACCTGATTTATTATAAAGGTGCCCCTGCAAATAAGTATGGAAAAGATGGTCTTGTTAAAGAATGATGCTAGGTAAACTGCACAACCACATGTGGAAACATGAATCTTGATCTCTACCCTCATACCAGTGACGGAAATAGTTTACGATGGATCAGAGATATAAATGTGAAAAGTAAACAATAAACCTTCTAGAAGAAAGCATAGGAGAATATTTTCATGACCTTGAAGTAGACAAAAAATTCTTAAACAAGACCCCAAAAGTGTAAACCATAAGAGAAGATTGTTCAGTTGAACTTCATGAAAATTAAGAACTCTGCTCATCAAAGGGCATATTTAAGCAAGTGAAAAATCAAACCACAGACTGGGAGAAAATCCTTATAATACATAGATATAACAAAGGACACATATCTAGAATTTATCAAGATCATCTACGTTAACAAAAAGACAATCCAATTGTTTTAATAAACAAAGATTTGAATGAACACTGTATAAAATGGAATATCTAATTAGCCAGTAAGCAAAAGGAAAAAGTGCTAAACATCATTAGTTATTAGAGAATGCAAATTAAAACCACAATGAGATAGCACTATCCCCAACCAGAATGACTAAAATTAAGATACTATGTGTTGGCAAGGATGGGGAGGTACTGGAACTTTCATAAATTGCTTTCTACAACCACTTTGGGAAAGTGTTAATCCGTGTACTACTAAAGTTGAATATACATGTAATTCCCTATGATCCAGCAATTCTACTCTTTTTTTTAACTTTTATTTATTTGTGTTTTTCCAGGACCCATCAGCTCCAAGTCAAGTAGTTGTTTCAATCTAGTTGTGGAGGGTGCAGCTCACAGTGGCCCATGTGGGGATCAACTGACAACCTTGTTGTTAAGAGTATAGCGCTCTAACCAACTGAGCTAACATCCACCTCCCCCCCCACACACACAGCAATTCTTCTCTTGAGTCTATACCCAACAGAAACGAGTGCTTAGGCCAACAAAGACATATACCAAAATGTTCATAACATCTTAACATAGCCGACAACTAGGAGGAGAAAAGTCTATAAAGAGTAAAATGGATAAATTGAGTATGTTCATTCAACTGACTATCACACAGAAATAAAAAAAACTAAAAAAAAAACTAGTGTTACGTGTGAAAAACAGGATGGGTCAAATTTCCTTGAACTGCTGAATGGATAAACAAAATGTGGCATATCCATACAATGGAATATTATTCAGCAAATAAACAGAATGAAGTACCAATACACGCGGCAACATGGATGACCTTTTAATAACATTATGCTAAGTGAAAGGAGCCAGTCACAAAAGCCCTCATGTTGTATCATTTCATGTATTAATATATGAAATGTCCCAGGGTGGCCGGTTAGCTTGGTTGGTTAGAGCGTGGTGCTGATAACACCAAGGTTGCCGGTTTGATCCCGGCATGGGCCACTGTGAGCTGTGCCCTCCTTAAAAAAAAACAAAAGAAATGTCCAGAATAGGCCAATCTCTATAGACAGAAAATAGATTAGTGGTTGTGAGAGGCGAGGGAGAGGAAAGAATGGGACGTTACTGCTAATGGGTATAAGAGGTATTTTTGAGACAATGAAAATGTTCTGAAATTAGGTCACAGGGATGATTACACAACTCTGTGAATATACTAAAACAACAAACAAAACACACTGAATTGTATGTATACTTTAAAAAATGACTTTATGGTATATTACTTACATCCAATAAAGCTGTTTTTTTTTTAATGGATGAATCTCAGACATACTGTTGAGTGAGATTTAGATACAAAAAAAAAAGCAAAAGTAAATACTATATGATTCCATTTTATGTGACGTTCTAGAACAGGCAAAATCAATCTCTAGTGACAGATATTGTGCTCCTTGGTATTTCCCCAAAGGAGTTGAAAACTTACGTCCATACAAAACCTACACAGGGATATTAATAGCAGCTTTACTCATAATTGCCAAAACTTGGAATGAACCAAGATGTCCTTCAGTGGGTGAATGGATAAATAAACTGTGGGACATCCAGACAATGGAATATTATTCAGTGCAAAAAGGAAATGAACTATCAAGCAAGCCATCAAAAGATATGGAGGAAATTTAACTGCATAAGACTAAGTGAAAGGAGCAAGTCTGAAAAGGCGACATTCCATATGTTTCCAACTGTATGACATTCTGGAAACGGCAAAACCATGGAGACAGTAAAAAAAAAAAAAAGAATCAGTGATTACAGGGGTTGGAGGGAGAGAAGGAGGGGTGAATAGGCAGAGCACAGAGGCTTTTAGGGCAGTGAAACTATTCTATGTGATACTCTAATGGCGGATGTTTTTCATATTCTCCCCTCCTCATCACTAGATTTCTCCAGAGAGTGAGCAGAGCAGTCTGCATCAGGTTCTCAGATACTTCGCCTGGTTCTCACTCACCTCCGGCCTCTAACTCTCCATGTCACTGCTGTGCAGAGGTCAGCAAGCTAAATGCCTCACTCAGGCCTTGCGTTCCCCGGCTGTATTGAAACTGCTCAACACCCCTCCCCCCAACACAGACTTTCCCAAAACCCCCCAGAGAGACCAGCCACCTTCCTTGCTCTCCCTCTGATGATTGCTCCCCAGCCCGGTGGCCAGGGTGGGCACACACCTGGAATGCACAGGATTCTAAAGGCATTGTTTCTTCCAGTTGGTTAGTATATGTGTTATATCTGTTGTTAAATACTTTAAATAATACCTTTCCCCGAGGCTCGCATTTATTGAGTGTTTTACCAGGTGGCCAGCACTGTGCTAAGTGTCTTTGTGTAAGCATTATCCCATTTAAGCCTCACAATGCCACTGTGAGGTTAGATATGAATATTACCCCCATTTTACAGACGAGGAAGCTAAGGCACGGAGAAGTTAGGTGACTTGCCAAGTTCTTACAGCTCGGAAGTGGCACAGCCAGATTGCAGCCCAAGTCTGCGGACTTCAGAGCCTAGGTGCTAACCACATTATGGCACCCACACTTCTCAGCTCTCTTCTCCTCCCTTCTCGGTCTGTACCCTCTTTCTTGGGCTTCTAATCCAATCCCCCACTTTCAACTGCAGCATCCATGGGAGTGACTTCCGAATCCTTATCTCCAACCCAGCCTCAGCCTGACAGGGAGTCTTTTATTTTTTAATTGTGGTAAGATACACACATAAAATGTACCATCATGAACCATTTTTAAGTGTCCAGTTCAGTGGCATTAAGTACATTCACATTCTTGTGCAACCACCAGAACTAAAAGTTTTTATCTTGCAAAACTGAAACTGTATACCCATCACACACTAACTTCCTACTCCCCCAACCCCACCCCAACCCAGCCCCTGGAAAACCACCATTTTACTTCCTGTTTCTATGCACTTGACTACTCCAGGTTCCTCACATAAGTGAAATCAGACAGTATTTGTCTTTTTGTGATTGGCTTACTTCACTTAGCGTATTATCCTCAAGGTTCATCCATGTTGTAGCATGTGTCAGAATTTGTTTCTTTTTAAATGCTGAGTAATATGCCATTGTATGATACACCACACTTTGCTTATCCATTCATCTTTTGATGGACACTTATGTTGCTTTCACGGTTTAGCTATTATGAATAATGCTATGAACATGAGTGTACAAATATCTCTTCCAGACCCTGCTTTCAATTATTTTGGTTATATACCCAGAGGTGGAATTGCTGAGATATATGTTTGCTCTATTTTTAATTTTTTGAGGAACTTCCATATCGTTTTCCACAGTGGCTGCACCATTTTACATTCCCACCAAGAGTGCACAAGGGTTCCAATTTCTTCACATCTTTCCTCACCAATCTTTGTTTTCTGGGTTTTATTTTGTTTTTTTGATAGTAGACATGCTAATTGGTGTGAAGGGGTATCTAATTGTGGTTTTGACTTGCATTTCCCTAATGATTACTAATTGTTGAGCATCTTTTCATATGCTTATTAGTCATTTGTATATCTTCTTTGGAGAAATGTCTATTCAAGTCCTTTGCCCATTTTTGAATTGAGTTGTTTGAAAGAAGAAAAAAGAAAAAGAAAAAAAAAGAATTGAGTTGTTTGTTTTTTTGTTGTTTAATTTTAAGAGTTCTCTGTATATTCTGGATATTAATCTCTTATCTGATATACGACTTACAAAGCATTTTCTCCCCTTCTGTGAGTTACTTTTTTACTTTTTTGATAGTATATTCTGATGCACAAAGTTTTTAATTTTCATGAAGTCCAGTTTGCCTATTTTTTCTTTTGTTGCGTATGATTTTCATTCTTTTTTCTTACGCTGCATAATTTTTATCTAAAATAATCCATCCTAGACTAGACATAGAATATCTTTGAAAGGATACACAAGAAGTGAGTTAACAGTGGTTTTTCTTAGAAGAACTGAGTGGCTAGGAAAGAGGGGTAGAAAAGGGAGCATTTTCACTAAAAAAAAACAAAAAAAAAACCTTTGTAGCTCTTAAATGTAGACTCATATGAATATACTATCTATTTAAATAAGTCAAATTTAAATATGAAAACATAGGCTACAAATTGAAATGTAGAGATAAAAGAATACTAATTTTTTAAGTTAGAAAATATAAGAAAAAGCATAAAGAAAAACATCGAAATCACCTATAGTTCTTTCTCCCAAGATTCTCAGTGTGTTTTCCTATTGTTCAGCGTCTCATGATGAACTCCCACCATCCCCATTCTTGCCAAACCTGTCTGCACGGCTGACTTCCAGGTCTGCTCAGGTTTCCAGCCTCTCCATGCCAACCAGACTCAAACCCAGAGGCCTCCCTTGTCCTCCCTCTTCCCTAGCTCTCGAATCCTCTGATCTCCTCACCACCATCTCACCCTGCCTTCCTTTCCTTCCACCTCCATCCCCCTCACTCCCCCCCAACTCTGGTACTTGCCCTCACCTCCTCCCTTGCAGACCATGACCTTAGCTTCCCAGCAGAGCCCTCCCTACTGTCTCTTCCCGCTACGTCTGGAGATGGATCTTCCTGAAGGCCAGATATGAACATCAGCTCAGCACAGACTTACTGCTGTGCTCGGTTAGGTGCCAGGCATGTGCTAGCACCTGGCACACGCATTGTCCTATTACATCCTTATCTCAGTCCTTTGATGTGGGTACTATTATTCTCCCTCATTTCACAGATGAGGAAACTGAGGTTCTGAGGCATGACGCAATTTACCCAAGACCATACTAGTTCTCTCAGGTGCTAACAACAACATTGGGGTTATCATTGCTTCGGAACGCTCAAGCACCCCATTGTTATCATCACGTTTCTCTCCTTATTTTACAGAGGAGAAAACTGAAGCACAGAACGTTATGTAACTTGATCAAGGTCATTTGGCTAATCCCATGTTTCCCCGAAAATAAGACCGGGTCTTATATTAAGTTGTGCTCCAAAAGACGCATGAGGGCTTATGTTCAGGGGCTGTCATCCTGAAAAATCATGCTAGGGCTTATTTTCCAATTAGGTCTTACTTTCGGCGAAACACCGTAGATGGTGAGGCTGGGATTTGAACCCAGATACGCTAGCTGCACAAAAACCAAAACCTCTTACTCGGCTACACTGTCTCAGTAAATTTGTCCCTGGCCCTCAAAGACCCAAGGGTACATCCTGACTTTCTTGTGCCTAAGAACCTTTCCAGTGCCTCCCGTGTGAATCCCAAACTCCTACCCTGGTATCCTGGGCCCCGTGCGATTGGCTTCAGCCTCCAGCTAAGCCCTGGCTCTCCCTGGCCCTCCACAGTGGCAGCTCACAGTTCTGCGAACTGGCCGCTGTCACACCACAGCTTTCACACCTGCTCTGACAATCCTGCCCACTGGACCCTTCCCCACCCTGAGGACTGACCCCCCCCCAGAAAGTGACTTCTCCCTCCACCCGACCTATGGCACATTGGCGTCTCTCTGACAGCACTTCTCCCTTTCTGTCATGGGTCTGCCTTGTGTTGCCTGGCTCAGAATCCAGACTCTGCCGTTTACGGAACCTGCCTGTGCCTCAGTGTCCTCACTTGTAAAATGGGGATGATGACAGTCCTTGCGCAATCAGGATGTTGTGAGGATGAAATGACTTCATATACATCAAGCACCGGCAACAGAATGTGCCAAAAAGCATTTGGGATGATGATGATGATGATGATGATGATGATGATGACGACGATGACGCATCTTCCTCGTATCTCCTCTAGGAGGTTTATTTCTCAGTCCCCCAAAATCTAAGGGCTTATTATTTGCAGACCTTGTGCCAGAGCTAGTCTCTGCCCTGATGCTGCCCACACAGATACTGGCAGGACAGCCTGGTGGGTGCTGCAAAGACCTAAGCAGTCTGGGTGCTGCATGGGGCAGAAGGGAGGCATCTAGGTGGATGGGCAGGAAAAGCTTACTCCAGGCAGGAAAATGGGGTACAAGGCCCAGAGGGGAGAAGACACACTCAGTGTCCGGGTGGGAAGAGTCAAAGGGTAAGAAGGGTAGGAAGGGACAAGGAAGGGCTTGATGCAGAAAGTGCTGTCCTGGGACCAGCAGCATGGCCACCTCAGCCTCTTCTGGGAACTGGTTAGAAATTCAGGGTCCCAGCCCAGGCCCACTGAACTCAAATCTGTGCATTAACAAGCCCCCCAGGTGGTGCGAATCCTCTCAGTGTGACAAGCCCTGGGCTTAATCAGGGGGTGTTCTGTGGTCCTGATGACCAATTTCCACTCCAACAACATTAGAATCGCGGGAGAGATTTACATTAAATCAACATCTCAGACAGTGGGTCCCGAGCACCCAAGTTGTAGAAATTCCTTATTCATTCAGCAAAAGATTTCTGAGCACAAGGACCATGCCTTCTCCTCTAGAATGGCACTCAAGGCCTCTCTCTTAGGACGCACTCAACAAACACTCACAAGTCCGGTGCAATGGGTCTGTGCCCAATTTACATTTTTCTGTCTAGAGCCCGCCTTGGTCTCCATGCCAGCATTCAAAGATCCACACTACCTCCCACCCCCACCCCACCTCCGCCTCTCAAGTCTTTGAGTGTGAGAGTTCCTTCAGGAGGCCTCTCACATCCGCCCCCCTGGTACGATGCCCTCCTCCGTGCTCCATAGCACCTGGGCCAGTTTCTGTCATAGCACCCTCATGCTGTCAGCTTGCCTGCCTCCAGACAAGGAGTCAGGAGCTTCCCAGGGACAGATCAGTGCTTTGTTTGTGCTTGCATCCCCACTACCTGGCATGGTTAAATGTTTATAGAGTGAATGAACAAATAAATAAGCTAATAAAAATGAAAATAATATATGTGAAAGCACTACACCCATGCTAGTCAATACAATTATTCATTTGTTTTTGTCCCATGGTGTCTTACCACAGGTGGGTGCTGGAGAAGAAATAACCATGCTTCTGGTTTTTGTTATTGTCTTTAAGGGATTTATTGAGATGTAATTCACCCATTTTAAGTATACAAGTCAGTGGTTTTCAGCATATTCACAGAGTTTTGCAACCATCAACACTATCTAATTCCAGAACTTTTCATCACTCCAAAGAAAACCATATCCCTTAGTAGTCACTCCCCATTTCTCCCCAACCTCCTTCCCCAAGCCTAGGCAACCGCTATCTACCGTCTCTTTCCACAGATTTGCCTTTTCTGGACATTGCATACCAATGGAATCATACAATATGTGGTCTTTTGTGTCTGGCTTCTTTTGCTTAGCATGGGTTTTCAAGATTCATCTATGTGGTAGCATATGTCAGTACTTCACCCCTTTCTACGGCTGAATGGTATTCCTTTGCCTGGATATACCACATTTTTTTTATCCATTCATCAGATGACAATAACCCATCTTCATGCAGAAACATAGCATTTAGCTTTTGCAACAGCATTGTCATGCCATCTCGCTTAATGTTGACATTTGCTGTTTGAGGAATGTTGTGGCGTTTTTTTCCCCCCATTTTGCAGATGAGGAAATGGAGGCTTGGGTGAACAGTTGTGATTTGCCAGAGATCATAGGCTATCAAATGGCAGTCATAACTTGAAGCACTTTTCTCTGCACCATTCTGCCTCCCTCCCCAATCTGATTTATGTCAGATGTCTCTTTTCCCCTCATAAATTCACTTTTCATGGCGTCCACAGTACCCTGTGGCCACCAGGACTTGCATACACAGGTTTGAGTATGTGCTCAGGGAGGGTGCTGAGCTTTTATCTGATCTGGATTTATAAGCCAAAGGTCTGCCCTCCTTCCAGCCTCCGTGCAGACAGGCCATTTCTGGGTCCTGGATGTGGGCGGGTGAGGGTATAGCTGAGACAAGACCCTGTTGCAGGAATCCTTGACCTTGCTGTCCACCTTGCAAAAAGGGGACCTCTCCCACCTGCCCTGGGGCCACTCAGACCTTCCCACAACCACTTCCTTCAGTTTGCCACACCCCTTCCTCTTCAACCACAGAGAATTTTAAATAAACACACCTCTCTCATAGCGCTCATCCACTGTGACACAATTATGTGTTTATATGTCTGCTCCCCAAAACCTGGGAGCTGCGGACGTGAAGGGTCTTAATTATCTTCGTATCACAGGAACTGCCACTTCAGAGGCAGTCGGTCAGTATTGGCAGAATGAATGGATTGGCCCGTGTTTTAATAGCAGTGCCTACTAGCTACTGTGTGCTTCCAGAAGACATTTTATCCTGACGACAGCCCTGCAATATGGTGTCTAATCTCCTTTTTGTAGAAGGAGAATTGGAGACTCAGAAAGGTAATATTTACAAGCCCAAGCCCTCATAGACAATAAGAGACAACCGGGATTTAAGTCTAGAGACCTATTTGTCTCCTAATATGCTGCTTTTTACCACCAGTGGGGCCCTCTTAGGGCAAGTGTGAATTAAGAATCAGGTGTAGAATTGGGAATGGATGACTAAAAAGAAAAGGGAAAAAAAAAAAAGGACAAAATTGCTCACAGCTTCTCAAACTTTATTTGCCTGTGATCTCTATCATTAAATCCCACTTTAGATCTCAAGAGAGCAAACCAGCTCAGAGAGGTTGAGTAACTAGCAAAACACACAGCTTCGTGGGAGGACCAGCCCTCGAGGCCAAGCCTGCTCGTTTCCAAGGGCAGGCTTGCTTCAGTACACCACAGCCGCTGTGTCTTTCTTCCACTATGCATTGCTCAGGTGGCAGGCTCGGTTTCCACTGAAAAGCTTTAAAAGGAAATGAATAAATACAAATAGTATTGGAATACAATACAAATAGTATTGGAGAAATTGGAATCTTCATATATTGTTGGTGGGGTGGTCAAAAGGTACAGCCACTTTGGAAAACAGTGTGGCAGTTCCTCCAGGTACTAAACGTAGTTACCATCTGACCTAGACATTCCACTTCTAGGTATATACCAAATGAAAACATGTCCACACAAAAATTTGTACATGAGTGTATGTGAATGTCCACAGTAGCATTATTTATAATAGCCCCCCCCAAATGGAAACAACTGAAATGTCCATGAACTGCTGAATGAATAAACAAAACATGGCATATTCATACAATGGGATGTTATTTAACAATAAAAAGGAATGAAATTCTGATGCAGGGTACAACATGAAAGAAGCCAGGCACAAAAGGCCAAGAGTGTATGATATGATTCCACTGATAGGAAATGTCCAGAATAGGCAAATCTATGGAGACAGAAAGTAGATTAGTGGTTGCCCGGGACTGAGGGAGGAGGGGACGGGGAGTGATGGCTAATGGGTATGGGATTTCTTTTTGGGATGATGAAAATGTTCTGGAATTAGATAGTGGTGATGGTTGCACAACTCTGTAACCATACTAAAAACCACTCAACTGTATACTTTAAAAGGGTGTATTTTATGGTACGTGAATTATATATCAATAAAGCTGTTGTAAAAAGAATAAAAATAAATAAAAATGGAATGGCTTTTGCCTTTTCCACTTCCCCGGAAACAGGTATTTGAAGGTGAGAACCACCAGCCAGTGCGCTTGTCCCACACTCACGCTGTGACAGGGGGCATGGACTTGCTCAGCCTGCCCAGCACGGCACCCGCAGCCATGCTTGGCATGTTTGACTTGGTGTGGGAGTGTTTCTTGGCCTCTCTTCCCTTCAAGGGTGCATTTTTAATGTTTGGTCTCATATTACTTCTGTGTGGCAAAGGACTTTATGGTCATACTGTATCTCTTGCTGGGAGGTCAGGCCATGTGGTGTGATATCCATTCCAAGATGGGGAAGCCATCTTTGCAGCCCAGCCCAGCGCATGGTGATGGAGTCAGGATGACATCACAGGATTTCAGGAATTTGGAGCAAATGCACCATGGACCACCACCACCACCCCTGTCCCGCCCCAGTGCATAGCAGCTGGGATGTAAAGGCGAGCACTCTGACTCTCACACCCAAACATCTGAGTTTGAATCTCAGCGCCATCACCTACTAGCTGGTGGTCCTGAGCAGTCTCTTAACTGCCTGGAGCTTCCATTTGCTCACCGGAAAAACTGAGGGTGATGATTCCTACCTTAAGGACAGTGACAGGATCCTGGACATTCAAACTGTAGTCCATTGAGCCCAGCCACTTCAGCATCCCCTGGGAGCTTGTTAGAAATCGCAGGCCCTGCCCTTGACCTGCAGAATCACAATCTGCATCGTAACAGCATGTTCAGGGGATTTATATGCACAATAGTTTGAGAAGTACTGGTGAGAATGAAATGAGATGAAATGGATGTTATGGTGTTTTGTTGTTACATAGAAAGAAGGCTAAACTGGGGTCTTAACTCGGCCACTTCTGGGCTGTGTGATCTTCAGCTAGATACCGGACCATTGGGGGCCTCCTGGGTGTTTCCATGCAAGATCGGTTTGATTAGGCTCATCTGATAAAATGTACGTCAAACTGAATTACAAATGCAAGAGGCCTAGGTGTGTACATGGTTTTCTTGACCCATGTGGAGAGAGAGTGACTTGCAAGGTTCTGGAGACCAGAGAAGCTTCAGAGCAATGCTCAGGCATCAGACAGAGGGGCAAAGAGCCTGGCAAGCAGAGAAGAGCGATTGAGGAAGCGCTGTTCTTGCCCAAAAGAAGCCCCTCCACCTAGAAGTCATTTAACCAAAGGAAGTGGTGACAAAACTACAAAGTGCTATTGGGCAAGGTAAGGGGGTGTAGGCTCATAGCAAGGTGCCTCCTTGTCCACAGAGGGCAAAGGTAACAAGCTGCTGGAAGCGTGAGTGCAGGGGGTGCCCATGTCCAGACTTAAGGTGGTTTCCAGGGGGTCTGGAAATTTCTCCTCTGCTCAGTCTTTCAGTCTTTCCATCCGTGGTTTCCCATGGCCTTAGGAGGACAATGGCAGTTGACATTTATATAACACTTAGGACGTGCCAGGCATTTTCTGAGAACAGTTCCTTGTATTCATTCCCATAATCCTCACTACAGCCCTAGGAGGTAGGTCTCTTTAGATTCCCCATATTACAAAGGAGGCCACTGAAGCCCAGAGAGGTTAGTAACTTGTCCAATATCACAGAGCCAGCTTCAAGCTCAGGACATCTGTCTCTAAGACCCCCTTCTTAGAAACCCTTCTACTGCTTGTTGGTGGTGCTGCTGTTGTTTTTAACCAAGACTTTATTATTTAGAGCAGTATTAAGTTCACAGAAAACCTGAGGGGAAGGTACAGACATTTCCCGTTTATCCTCTGCCCTCACCCGTGTATGGCCTCCCCATAATCAACACCTCCCTCCAGAGTGGCCGTGATTTATAACAAACATATATATGGTCATTCAGATAACCAGAATATATTTCCCATATATATTTGATCTTCGTCCAGGGTTCCCTGCTCACAGATCCTAAAACGCTTGGAATTTCCTAAGAGATGAGACCATCAAAGGTATCTTTTTTTTTGTTAATACTGTGACTTTTGGACCCCAACCTAAGGATGGGGACTGCTTGCCAGTGGAGCCAACTGTGTGACTAGAGGGTAGGAGCTTTCAGTCCCACCCTTAGACCTCTGGGGAGGTGAGAAGAGATGGAGGATGAATCAATCACTAATGGCCAATGATTTGATCAAGCATGGCTTTGTAGTGAAGCTTTCATAAAAACCCCAAAGAATGGGGCTCAGAGAGCTTCCAGGTCAGTGAACAAACACATGGAGATTCAGTGAGGGTGGTGGGCTCAGACAGGGCATGGAAGCTCTGAACCCTTTCCCCGTGCCTTGCTCTCTGCATCCCTTCCATTTGGCTCTTCCTGAGTTATAGCCTTTTATAATAAACCAATGATCTAGTAAATAAATGGGTTTCCTGAGTTCTGTGAGCAGCTCTAGCAAATTCATTGAACCCAAGGAGGGGGTCATAGGACACTCCGATCTATAGCTGATGGGTTAGAAGCACAAGTGACAACCTGGAGTTTTGACTGGGGTGGGGTAGTCTTAGAGTACTGAGCCTTAACCCTGAGCCCTTCTCTGCAGGTCGATAGTGGCAGCATTGAGTTGACTTGTGGGGCACCCAGCTGGTGTGTGGAGCATTGCTTGTTGGTATGGTATTATAGAAACTGGGAGATGAAATGGCTCCTAAGGTCACACAGACAAGGGCCCAAACCAAGACTGAACCCAGAATCAGGTTCTATTTTCTGAGCTACCTCCCTAGAGAAGCCAAACTTGTTGGGTATGGCTTCCAAAGTTAGCTACTGGTTACAACTCAGTCCCCTAGGTAGAGGCCAAGTTCACCACTCCTGGAGAACATAAGAAGCTGCCCTCACTCTCTTCTGACCACTAACCATCTTCTCTCCCCGCCTGCATTGTCTCATTCAATTCAACATCCGTTTGCTAGGCACCAAATGGACACATGGCTATGCCTTCTCCCTCAATCTGGCTGGCGTATGCCAGATATTGCATGGTGCCCTCCTTACGTCATTCAAGTTGCTCCTAAAATATCACCTCCACACCACCATCCCTCAACTCCTAATACAGATGAGAACCAGCATCCCTCTCTAGGGTAGTCCCTTTCCCCTGCTGTAGTTTTCTTCATGAGTTTGTCACCGTTTCACAAATTATACATTGTGCTGATTTATCCCCGTACTCTGTCTTTCCTAAAATGTAAACTCCAGGAAAACAGGAACTTACAGGGTTGGTTCCCTGCTCTATCCCCAGCACCCAGAACAGTAGCTGGCATAGAGTAGGTGCTCAGTAAATATTTGTTGAATTAATAAGTGACCTTGGGCCAAGGGTGTGGAGCTGGGCTGGTGAACCAGTGGGGAGGGACTAGCAGAGGCTGTGTTAGTGGACATTCTGACGCGGGCACTCGGGTGAGTGCAAACCGGAAGCTTAGAGGAGGCAGAGATCAATTTTGACTGGGTCGGGGAGACAGTCTCTGCGTGATCCCTGAAGGCTGGGTGGAACTTCAAAGATGGAGGTGTAAGGAGAGAGAGCATCTGTGTGGAGGGAAAGGCAAGGGCAACCTTGCAGGGGCAGAAAGAGGGGTTGGGCACAGAGACCAATCGGTGGGACTGTAGCTTTGGGTTCAGCTTGATGGGCAGGTGGGAAGAAGGCTAAGGAAGGTTGTAGAGGGCTTTGAATGCCGGGCAGAGGAGTTTAGAGTTGGTAAGTTTCTGACAGTGTCCTTAGAAGAGCTATCCATCTATATATCTATATCTATTTATCTATACACACATATGTGGAATACACACGTATATACATACACATAGGAACCTATTAATTTAAAATATATAAAAAATAATTTAAAATAATGTATATTTTAAATTTATGTTTTAATAGGCTCCCAAGTTTCACAATTTGGGCATAAAAGGTTTGATGATGAAAATTTCCCTCCCATTCCTGCCTTCCGTACCCCACCCCACCCACCCCACGCCCAGGAATTGTGTGCTTCCCAGTAAGTGACCAATGTTACCAGTGTTTTGTGTTTTGCTCCAGCAGATTCACAGTTACAGCGACACCTTACTTGTGGAGCAGCTGTGAGGGGGGTTGTAAGCAGTTCATGCCTCTGACCCCCGAGGAGGGCTGCCTCATTCACTGCTGTTGGCTCTTCCTCAGGCCTCTACCGGGAAGTCCTGGGAAATCCTGCGCGCGCCACTCACTAACAGGTGGATTTGATTGAGCCCGCCCGCTTCTGTAGAATGAGCCAATCGAGCATATTATGCAAATTTATTCAATTCCACTCCCCTTACAACAACCAATGATTGCGGAGGTGCAACAGGTCAGCCAGGTTCCTGTACTGACTGAGCTCCGAGAAGTCTGTAGAATTTCTGCCTTGGGCAAAAAGAACTGGGAAGCTGCGGGAGCTGGAGAAACTGGGACTGGCATTAAAAGAATGCTGATGGCACTGAATTTCAGAAACTGAGGCTTGAAGGATTGCTGGAGGTCATTTGCCTAAGCTTGGGGCTGACCCTCTCCTCCCTCCGCAGTCATTTCTGCCAGGTGCTCACTTAGGCTGCTGAAATCACTACCGTTTCCCCGAAAATAAGACCTAGCCGCACAATCAGCTCTAATGCATCTTTTGGAGCAAAAAATTAATATAAGACCTAGTCTTATATGTTATACAAGATCCGGTATTATATAATATTATATTATATTAATTATATTATATATATTATACCTGGTATGATATGATATATGATATGATATGATATGATATGATATGATATGATATGATATAAGACCCGGTCTTATATTATAGTAAAATAAGACCGGGTCTTATATTAATTTTTGCTCCAAAAGACGCATTAGAGCTGATTGTCCGACTAGGTCTTATTTTTGGGGAAACATGGTATCTGCAGACATGGACCAGCTGACAAAGCAGGACATAGCTTCATTAGAAGGAGCAGATCAAAGGTCTGCCTACTGAGTGTTGGGGAAAGACCCACAAAGATTCAGACGCAGGCTCAAATCCTGCCTCTACCATTTGTTAGCAGTGTGACTTTGGGCAATCCGTGTCAACTTTCTAAGCCTCAGTTTCCTCAGCTGGAAAATGGGAGTAATCACACTCCATAGTCTCCCTGCTCCGATGGGAGGCTTGATGGGCCTAGTCAAATGGAAAATGCAAGGGATTTCCATCTCTGCAAGCCATCGTGCCTGATAATTAAAAGAGCATTACTTTGAAGCTAAATAGACCAGGGTTGGAATCCTGATTTTCCCAGTTACTTGAGGTATGACCTTAGGCAAGTCACCTTTACCTCTCTGACTCACTTTCTTTTACTCATAGAAAATTCCACGGGCTGTTGCTAGGATTAAATGAGTTAAGTTTTATAAGGCACTTACTTGGCACAGGGCCAAGACACGTTTGATGGCTAGAATCATGCGAACTCTTGGAACTCCCGTTTCATCATCTGTCTTCTGAATACAACAATAATTTCTTCCCTGCTTGCCTCACAGGAGTGTTATATGCCTTAAATGTCTTGTGACACAGTTGATAAATAGAAAAATATTACACCAGCGTTAATTAGTGACATTGCAAGGCAGCCAGCACACTGGTAAAGGCATAATGTTGTCCCTGGCTCTGCCTTTTATTCTCTGTGTGACCTTGGAAAAGTTATTTCACCTGTCAAAGTGTCAGTTTCCTCTCCTGTAATATACTACCTTTACATACTACCACTGCAGACATTACGAAGATGGTATATGGAAAGTACCTACTATATGTCTAGCACACAACAAATTTTAATAGTCAATACCTATTACCACAATTTTTCTTTAAATTTCCCTAGTTTTTTATTCTGGAACTGGGAGACAAGTAGAATAAGGCTTGCTTCTCACTATACATCTTTCTGTATCTTTTGACTTGTATGATGGGAATGTATTTTTTTAATAAATAAAATTTAAATGTAAAAGGGAAATATAATAAATTAAGTAAATATAGTCAATCAAAATCAAAACATAGTAAATTAAAATTTAAAACTAATATTTAATCTCATGGGTAGAGGCCTTGTTGGGGGTGAGAAGCCCAAATGCAAAGCATAACTCGATGTCCACACATACCAGAATTTACCATGGAAAAGCACAGTCATGGTTTTTTTCTAAGATCAACGGGGAAATTTTCTAAACCCCAACCAGGGGTCACCTCTGAAAGGAGTGACCATCCATTGCTGTAAACATTCCCAAAGCCACTCTGAAGTCATGTTCCCTGGAAGGGAATGACCTCGATTTGGAATCCCTCAGGATGGATTTCCCTCAGCATCAGAGGTATGTGAGACTCTGGGTGACTCATGCCTCCCCACTGGGCTTGCCCTCCAACCTTGATCAAGGATGAATTCCTCATTTAGGAGCAATAGCTCTCCCCTCAGCACAGTGCCTTACATGGGTATCAACTAGCCCTGAGCCATACAGCCCACCCACACCCAGTCTTCTCCCACATGCTTGGATGCCTCCGGCCTTGGGCGGCCTACCTGCTCTTCCTCCCCTGGGGTCACAGTCTGAACTGAACCACTCTATTCGGGAGGCTCCCGTTCAGCTGGAGAAAGGAGGGAAGAAGAACATCAAGGCCCAAGCCCACTTTCTCTCCTATGTCCACAGTCACATCTTTGCTGCATGGGGCAGTGACCCGGCAGATCAGGTTCTGCTTCACTAATGTCAAGGCAGGCAAGAGAGAGACAGATGGGCATGGGCTTTTAACTGCCTCACCCTGGAAGTGACACACGTCACTTTCACACATCTTGTTGGCCAGAAATAATCATGGGCCTCGCCCAAGCGAAAGGGTGCAGGCCAGTGCTGGGGAGTGAATGGAATATTTGGTGAGCATTGCTGCGCCTGTCAGAATCTCTCTGCTCAGCCTTTTGGCTAATATTCACTGAGTCTAGAATCAGAGGCCATTAGAGTGGGAGAGACCACGGGGTCATCTCATCCAGTGAATTCCACAAGCAAAAACACATCAGAATTCTCTGAAGTTGTCAAAAACACGAAGTCCTTGGTTGTACCCCAGACCTACTGAATCAGAACAGTCTAGGGGACCAGGAAATCTACATTTTGAAAAGCTCACCAGGAGCAGCCAAGTTGGGGACCCACAGACGTAGTCAAACCCCCTTTTACAGATGAGGAAATTGACACTCAGAAAGGAATAATGACTTTCCCAAACCACACAGGGAGTGAATAATAGAACTTAAACCAGAATCTAGGCTTTCTGGCCAGGGCTCTTAACACCTATAGTTGTCACCTGTAGCTTCTACCTGCCCTGGCTTCTGATAACAGCACCTCAATCCTGCTTTGGGGAGCCACGAGTCCTCCATTCTCAGTCCCCGTGGTTCAAGACGGGCTGACCCACTTCCCAAGTCTGGAGTGGGCACATGGCTCAGACCTAACCAATCAGAATCCCAGGATGTGTTCTGAGAAGGTCTTGAAATCAAATCCGAAAGGAGGAAGGTCGCCAGCCCAGGATGTTTGCTAGAACTATTTAGAGAAAGAAGCTCTTTTTCCACTGAGGTTGCTAACTGGTTTGATGTGAGCCTTGAGCAGCTGCCTGTCTTTGCTATCATGAGAGGAGAGCCTGCCTGAAAATAAGCCCTGAACAGAGGAAAGCAGAGCAAAGGGACCTGGACCCTCATAGCTTCATCCCATACCTGTTTCTTCACTCACACAATAAGGATAATAATAGCACCTAGCTCAACAACAGAATTGTGGTGAAGTTGAAATGACTCATACAAAAAAAAAAAAAAAAAGGGTAAGAATGCCAACAGCAACAACAACAGATAAATAAATGACTTCATACCAATAAAGTGCTCAGAACAAAGTAAGCACCCAATAAAGTTAGCTATTATTTTCATACTGGTTACTTTGGAGTGAGACTGGATGAGAGAAGGAAAATAATGATTCTTTCTTTTCTAAGTCTCAGTCTCTTTCCCTAAGTTCCACCAACCTAAAGACACTGGACTGTCCATGTTTCAAGCCATAGGGTACGCTGGTAGAAAAGATAAGTGTCACAACCAGCCAGCAGGGGGGCTTGAACCCATCCCCTCCAAGTGCTGCTGTGTGACTTTGGGCCAGTTCATTTACCTCTCTGTGCCAGATATTCTTCATCCAAGAAATAGGTAAACTACCGCCTATTTTACGGGTGGAAGTAAGGATTAAGAGAAAGAACATAAGTGCAAGGGCCTGGCCCACAACAGGCACCCCACACACATCCATCTCTTTTTCCATGAAGCCGAGCCCAGGGGCTGGGCAGTGTGTTCCCTCACTCCCCAGGCTGTCACTGGTTTGTAAAGGACCAGAAAAATGTTGCCTCCAAGGACTGCTGCTTCAGCCCATGTGACCAGGCCTTAACAAAAGGCCACCCACTCTTCAAGGTTTGCAGAAAAGCCTTTGCCTTCCTTTCAGGGCCTCTGATGGGGGTCAGGGAGATGCCCAGGGCGATAAATAAAGAGGGAGCAAAAATAAAACCCAAACAGTGTTTACTCTGAGATGAAAGTGCATTGCTAAACACTAACCACAAGGACTTGTGGACAGAAACCACATGTTGGGGATGCTCTGGAATGTCACAAACGACAAGGGTAAGAATAAGCTTCTTGGGCCTGAGCAGGCAGGGTTGGGCCCCTTCTGATGCACCCTGGCACCTTGCAGTCCCGGAGTCCATGACCAATCACACCCGACCTCACACAGCCAGAGCCATTTATGTTGCCCCGTGCCCACTCACTGTTCCTGCCTCTGCCCCTCTCCGCTGGGGGGCCCCTCTGCCCACCTGGAGTGCCTTTGCACCCCGCCCACCTTAGTCTCATTAACTCCAACTCATCCTTTAACACCATTTAGACACCACCTCTGCTGGCAACCCTTTGCTGACCCCACCCCACACCCAGACTCCCATACCCCTATGTTTATCTCTATCACCGCGATTCTACAAACATTGCAATTATCTGTGTACTTGCTTGTCTCTCCTCCCTACTAAATTGCAAGCACTTAAGGGTAGTATAGTGTAATGGTTAAGCACATGGACTTTGGAGCCAAACTGCTAAGCTCTGAATGCTGGTTTCCCAGCTGTGTGACCTCTTATGCCTCAGTATCCCTCTCTGTAAAATGGGGATGATCATAACAGTCTCTGCCTTATGAGGCCTCTCCAGTCGCTGTGTAGGTCTATTCCAATTGTGCATTCTGAAACTGGGGAAATAACCACAGGATGGTTGCAGGGACCCCACATGGCCAAGTGTGAGACAGACCTGAGCTAAAACTCCATTGATCACCTGACTTCCATAAGCCTTCACTCTGGCTGGTGTACCATAGTGAACCATAGTGACTGTTTTGGATCTCCTGGAATTAGTATCAGTTCAGAGCCAGAAATGTATGATTCTTTCCCTTTCTATAATGCACAGTCACCCATATCAATGGCTGGAAGTCCCTTTGAGGGAGGCTGGAAGATTAAGAGCATAACTTTTTGGCAGTGTAGCGGGGTCCCTCCTCCAGGGGGACCAGCCCCCCACGTCATTCAAGGTGTCTGATTCTGTAAACTGGTTCAAGTCTCAGAATTGATTGTTGTCCTAGAGTTCTTCCACTTACACAGATTAAGTAAGAATTTAGTAGACTGCCCACCCATTTGTTTTCTAGGGACACCATGATCAATTAGCCAATGCCATAAGTCTCTGCGAGTTTAATGGATTTAAGTGGGTTGACAGAAAGCACTAGAATAGAGCGTGCCACACTACACGCAAGATAGAAGTGCTTTTATCATTGTCATTTCTCTTTATGCTCCTCATGCCTGACAGCAAGCCAGCACTTAACAAACGATTACAAACTAGGGCAACGAATGGGCCCATGATCTAAATGCAGCTGGACTCTCCTCTTGAGACGTAAGCGATGTTCACCTGTGATTCAGGTAAGCCTGGAGGTTCTGGGGCATCCAACACGGGCCTATCTGCATGTGTCTGAGGAGACTTCTGGGAAAGAACTCATTAGAAAGAAACAGAGTCCACGCGTAGAAGGTTGGTTTGAGGTCATGGGGCCAACGCCAGAAGGGAGTATTATGAACACAGAGCAGAGCAGCCTGGGATGTGACTGTCAGATTATCCGCGAGGCTTAGTTATTTGTTTGTGAGTGTAGTTACATGTTTTTATTTTGCTTCGAAAAACCTCCAGCTACATAGAGTTGAGTGGACATACTTTCAGGGTATGTCAATCCATCTTTGGTAGTTTCTCACTTAGTATTTTGTGTTTTCCTTCTTCCTCGATCCCCACTCTCATTCACCTCCCTAAACATGTATGAATCTTTCCATTTTCTTTTAAGGATTTCTGACATGTGTTTTAATTTTCGAAGATTAAACCTCGCTCTGTTTACAGCTTGGAGGTCTACCTGTCCTCGTTGTTGTTCGCCTTATTTGTTGTTTCGTGCAGCTCCCTAGCACGCACCTGTTACCTGTGTCGCTAGCACTGCGGACTCAACATCCCTGTCTAAGGTCTCTCAGGGATTTTTATGAGCGTTTCTCCAAGATGATTACCCAGGAGTGGGATTTCTGGGTCACAAGGCGTGCCCATATTTAATTTTGCCAAATAATGCCAGGCTGCTTTCCAGAATGGCTGTGCCAAGTCACATATCCACAACTGTGCTTGGGGCCTCCCATCCCCCTTCACTTTCACCAACACTTGAGAGTATTGACTTTTCTTATTTGTGATGAGTGTGAAGTTTTAATCATTGTTGACTTATCTGTCTTCCCTGCTGGACTGTGAGTCTGTGAGGGTGGCAGGCCCATGTGGAAGGTACACCTGTGTCCTTAGCAGTCTGCCTGCCACAGAGCAGGAGCTTCAATTTATACTGATGAACAGGTGAGCGTGGGCCACCCTCCCGAGCTCAAGGTTGACTCCTGGGGCGGGCAGATGCATCATGAGCGAGCAAACAGGAAGAGCTCTTCTACTAAAATCTCAGAAAGCCGCTGGCCAAGAGGAAATTCCTGAGGGACTCCCAGACGCAGCTGGAGGGAGTCAATGTTTCCACAGAGTCAAAGAAAAGCCACTGGGTTGCAGAGACTGGTATCTGTGTTCATCTAGAAAACATGGGCTCTGCTAAGACCAGGGAAGACTCTGGCAGCAGCCCCCAGGCAGAATCCCCAGATAGACCTGAAAATCCAAGGGAAACAGAGCAGCTGCTGCCAGGTGCCCCCCACAAGCATCCACAAAAGGATCTTCCTCAGGTGTTGTTGTTAGAATAATAAAAATTAGTATTAATAATCATTATTATTATTGTTAAAATTTGGATTTGAACAGAAGCCACACATCTGTAAACGATTCGGACCGAAAGTCTCCCTGTGAGGCTTGCACAGAGCCACTGACTATCGAGGGTCTGGAAGACGCATTTCTTCTGGAGGCCTCAGTTTCCTCGTCTGTAAAGTGGGCACAATAATGATGAGTCCCTCATTGCCCAATATGTACGTAATAAGCACTCGGGGCACACTGGCTTTGAAAGACTTTCTCACAGGCTTGGCAACAATGAGTACCAGGAGTAAGGTAAGAGGCAGGCAGCATGGCTTTCTTCAGGCAGGAAAGATTGGTGACTCTTCCTATGGCCTCCCTTTTCTGGCTCCTGTGAGACCCTCTTGTGATTTAGTGACCCACATACCCTCATTCATTCAGTTAGCAAACTCCTATAGGAGCACAGGAACAAACTAGACCAACCGCCACCCTCAAGGGGCCCACATGCCTGTGGGGGACACACACACTGGGCAGAGCAATGAGGCTCTGAGGAAGGGGAGAAACAACCCCACAAACTGCCAAGAGAGCAGAGGAGAACATCCATCCATGCAGCCTCTCCTCAGGGTCCCTTCCAGCTCTGTTTAAACCTCACTTTCCCTACCTTCAAAATGGGACTCACAGGATTGTTTTCAGGTTCAAATGAGAAAATGGACTGGTGAAGGACTTTCTAGACTGCCAAGTGCATCTAGACAGATGACCAGGACTAGTGTACATTAGAAAAGCAGAGACCTACATATAGAATGATGTTAATGGTTAGTTGGCTCTTTCTCCAGAGCAGGTTAAAATCCTATGGTTTTAAGAAGCTTTCCAGTGAAGGAATGATGCTCTTAGCAGCTCATTCATTGCGCAGGGTAAGGGATGGGGCAGGTGGGAAGGGGGGGATGGGGTTGAAATTTGGTTGCTTGTCCTATTTTAATTTTGCCAAATAATGCCTGGCTGCTTTCCAGAATGGCTGTGCCAAGTCACATATCCACAACTGTGCTTGGGGCCTCCCATCCCCCTTCACTTTCACCAACACTTGAGAGTATTGACTTTTCTTGTCTGAGTGATGGGAGGGTCAGGAGCAGAAGCTGATGAAATCCAAGCACTACGTTCCCCTCACCTAACCTCCCAGAGGTCAAGCTGCCGGGGCGGGGCGGGGGGGGGCACAAAACTCACTGCAAAGGGACGGTATTGTTTAGAGGGCAAGGCTGCTGTAACTAACGTGTGGACAACATCACTGTTTCAATAAGACAGAGAAGAGTTTCTTTCTCATGTACCATTCCTAGGAAGTGGTCCAGGGCTGGCACGGCCCCTCCCCAGTGCAGGGCACCCAGGCTCCTTCTATTCTGTTGCTCAGCCATCCCTAGGGGGTTGCCTTTACTCACATACCCTCAAGCCACAAAATGGTAATTTGTTTATCAGTCCAGGCAGAGGGAAGAGGGAAAGAGAGAAGGGGCTGGCACACTCCTTTCCTATTAAGGGCATGTGGTGGCCAGCCTCTAAGATTGCCCCCAGGACCCCTGCCTCCTGGTATTCATGCCTTTGTTTTGTCGCCTCCCACACCAAGCAGGGCAGATCTGTGCAACCAATAGGATATTTTAGAAAAGACAGCATGACAGTGAATATGACTTCTGAGGCTATGTCATAAAAGATATTGTAGCTTCCACCTTGCTCTCTTGGGTCAGTGGCTCTGGAGGAAGCCAGCTGCCATGTCATGAGGACACTCAAGTGGCCCTGTGGAGAGGTCCCCATGGGGAGGAATGGAGGCCTCCCGCCAACAGCCAGCATACACTTGCCCACCATGGGAGGAAGCCACCTTGGAAGAGGGTCCTCCAGTCCGGGTCCAGCCTGCAGGTGACTGCAGCCCAACTGACATCCTGACTATGGCTTCATGAGAGACCCGAGCCAGAACCACTCAGCTAAGCCATTCCTAAATTCCAGACCCACTAGAACTGTGTGAGGTAATATCTATTGTTGTTTTAAGTTGCCACGTTTGGGGAAAATTTGTTACTCAGTAATAAATAATTATATAGGTCACCACTCAGAAGGTGCACTCATCATTTTCACTCACATCTATTGGCCTTACTTAGTCACATGACCATATGTAGCTGCAAGGGAGTCTGAGAAAGGTAGTCTTTGGTTGGGCAGCGTTGTGCCCAGCTAACAACACTTCAATGGTTTCACTTGCCTGAGGCAAATCCCCTGGCATCTCTAGGACTCTATCAGCCCACCTATGAAATGGGTGTTTTGGCTTATGGCACTGGTTTTCAAAGTTTTATGTTTAAAAGTGAAACCTTCCCTCCAAAAAAAATCTTACACTGACAGACACTGTTAGTACCCCAAAATTGTGAACCCCAGTGGGACTTCTGCCAGCATCTGTAACATTTTGCTAGAGGACTGTACATGAGCTCAGGGGCTGGAAGTGCTGAGAAATGAATACCCTCTGAGGGGAATTTATAATTAAATAGCCCAGTGCCCTCACCCCTTGGGCGGGATGACTGGGCATGCATGTTCTACCCTGGCTCCCAGAGGTCCGCCGTTTCCTGCAGTGGAAATTGGCTTGATAACACAGCTTTCTCCATTGCCTTCCCTCCCTGTCTCACTTCCCCACTCCCTTACCTAAACTGCCTGGAAACAATCCAAATAAACGACTTGTATTCAGATCCCTGTCTCAGGAGCCACTTCTGCTTCCAATCACGTTAGAATCCCAAAATGCAAAGCAACTAACAGCTGACCTTCCTGGAGGGGTGGGACTGCACATGGACCTTGAGTGATAAGTAGATTTTGAAAAGGAAGGAAGGAAATAGAAAGACACAACTGGAGAGGGAACTTCATGAACCAAGACACCAAGAGATGGGACCCTGAGATGACAATTTGCTGTCCCCATCCTCTGTGCTGACCAAGTCACACAGTGGCAGTTCCCTCTGTATCTTTTCTCTTCACTCAAAACCATGTTCCTCTTTTGACCAAGAAAGTCACCCAAAAAGGATTGTGGTCACTTTCTTATCAGGCCTGTGGTGGAGGCAAAGGACACACAGCAGGCCCTTTCCCCAGCTCCCATGGCCCCAAGCCACTTCTTCAATGAGGACGCCCAAGCTCCCCTGGGGACTAGCCCAGGTCACTTCCCTGAGCAGATGAAGGAGCCCCAGGCAGTGTCCTGAGGTTAGAGTCCAGTGCATGCTGAGCAGTGCGGTCCTAGGAGACAGTGCTCGGGAGGGAGTCCAGCTGCCCACTGCACAGTGGCCTCACACTGTCTTTATCCTTCTGAACTTCTGTCTCTTCACCAGCATCCACATACCAGGATCACAGGACGGGATATGCGAAAGGGCTTCATAAACCACAACATAAACAGTCATACTGTTCAGCTGCGAGTTATCATTTCAATGAGAGCAAAGCCCTGTCCTAGTCTACACTGTGTCCCAGCATCTGGCACAGGGCCTGACACATGGGAGGGGTTCAGTAAATGCTTGATGAATGAATGAATGTGTGAACAAATGAACGAGAGTTTGGATCTGTTATCTAGCTCAACAATTCAACCCAACAAAGTATCGCTAAGGGCCTACTATGTGCCAGGAGCTGGGCTGGGCACTGAGGAAAACCACAAATAATAAGGTGAGATTTCTGAACTTTAAGAGCTTAGAGCACAAGAGGGGCACAACCTCGTTTCAAGGCCCATGTACGTACTCCTGAGTATCCTCTGCCCATCCAACTTAAATCTCAGCTCCAGGTCACTACTCAGGCTGTGGTGGCTGAACTCTAGGGCGGCCCCGTGATCCCACCTCCCGGTGGTTACACCCTTGTGTAATCGCCTCCCCTTGGGTGTGGGGAGGGCTCTGATTTGCTTCTAACCAACCAAACGTGGCAAAGGTGATAGGGATGTACATGAATATGTGTATATGACTCCATCACAGAACTTGTGACCTTCAACTTGTGAGGAGGGTTTGTCTCCGTTGTTGGTGTCGATGAAGCAGGCAGCCATGTTGGGGAGCCCATGTGGCAAGGAACTGAGGGAGGCCTCCTGCTGACAACCAGCAAGAAGCTGATGCCCTCAGTCTGACAATAGCAATGAACTGAATTCTGCCAACAACTGCACGAGCTTGGAGGTGGATCCTTCCCCAGTCTGGCCTCAGATGAGACTGCAACCCCAGCAAACACTTTGTCACCTTGTGAGACCCTGAGAAGAGGATGGAACTAAGCCCTGCCCATATTCCTGACCCACAGAAACAGTGAGATCACAAATATTTGTTGTGTAAGTTTCTGAGTTTGTGGTAATTTGTTACACAGCAGTAGATGACTAATACATCCTTCCTTCCTCCTGAAATACCCTCATCCCTATTTACCAGCTAGCTGGTCAGTCTTATTTGGAGTAGGTACATGTTGCTTTTGCCTTCCCAGCATCTCATTTTCTCCCTCAGGTAACACAACCCAGTTTCCATGTGGGGAACCACTTCCCTCCCACTGTTGGTCCAATTCTTTCTTATGGGGCTGACTCCACCCTCTGGCTCCAGGGATTGGCCCGTGACCCTGGAGTCAGCCAATCAGAATTTTCCCTTCATCTGGCCATCAGCAATAGATTCAGGGATAAGGATGTGGCCCAAATGGGTGTATAAGAGTTAACACTGGGCTTTTTCAGAGTTTGCTAAACTGATGGAACACAATACTGTAGTTCTGAGGGCTATTTGTTCCACTGTGCAGAGGGGACCCACTTCGAAGAGGGGCCAATAAGTAGGAAAACAGAGTTGTGATATGGATGGAGACATACCCTCATGATACTGTTCACTCGAGCCCCTGGATCGAGCCTTGCCTGAACCAAGTGATCTACCTCTGGACATTCTGGTGATGTGAGTCAATGAACTGCATTGTTTCTTTAAGCCAGTTGAGGCAGATTTCCGTCACTTGCAAAAGAGAAAGTAGTGATTCATACACTCATCTCTCTAGATATAACTCAATAACCTCCCACCTCAAAGAAGTCTGCCCTGAAGGCCCCCAGGGCTTCTCCCTGCTACTCTCCCCACTTAGCATTTCATTTTATCCTCTCCTGTTGTTCTTCAGCTTCCTGAGAGTGAGTTGTAACACTCCAACAAGATCTCAAGCATTTTTACAGATCTTCCCCTCGTGCCAAGCACACAGTAGGTACCCAAACCGAACCAAACCAAACAATATGTCCAGAGTAAAAATGCAGTGTTGTAATGAGGTGGCTAAAATGCAAGAAAGTTTACAACCCTGCGCCTAGCACTAGAATGTGGCAGGAACTTTCAAAGAGGCTGTCCTAGTAATTTCCCAGAGCTTTAGAGGTCTTGGTGCAGGTGGGAGACTCAGGTGCAAACAGTGGAATCCATGCTATCTAGAAACTAGGAAAGGAATTTACTAGAACAGTGGTTCTCAGACTTGAGCAAGCATCAGAATTCCCTGGAGGGCTTGTTACACACAGATAGCTGGGACCCACCCCCACGGTTTCTGATTGAGTAGGTCGGAGGTGGGCCCAAGAATTTGCATTTCTAACAAGTTCCCAGTATTGCTACGGTTTCTAGCTGCAGGTCCTGGGATCACACTTTGAGAAACACCGGATTACATGCTGTTAGGAAGATTAGAGGGCCAGTAAGGGAAACTGAGAGTCAGGCGTGAAGCCCACACAGAGCAGGCAACCCCAAGTCACACTATGGGACAGCTCCAGGGAAGAAGACCCACTATAAGAAGACCCACCAGACCCCGGGTGCTGGGCACTACCATTCCACCATTCATTGTTCTTGCTAGAAAATGGATTTGGTGTGCCCCACCTTCGTCTGCAACCCGAGTTTCCTGGATGTTGTCACTTCTGGCATCAAACTCCTGAGAGCTCCTTCCAGGTGAGGGTAAGGATGAGAACAACAGCTATCTTGGGAAGCTCAATCACATTTCGGAGCTACAAAGCTCAGAGAGGGGAGGTCATTTGCCTGAGGTCACCCAGCAAGTAGATATTGGAGTTGGATTTGAATTCAGGTTGGCCTGCTGTCAAAGCCCAGGCTTTTTCCACGATAAAGCCTGGTTATTTAAAGTCGTCCGTGCCTCCTTGAGAAATTTCCCTGTCCCAGAGGCATATATTAAGACTCTTAAAAATTCTGGATGTGATTGGGGAAGGGTGGGCAGGGGCTTTCCTAAGAGTCTGTCACAAGTCAAGTTCCCAGGGGGAGCTGACCACGCTCCCTAGCTGGGCCCAGCCAGCTTCCTCCAGGCTCTAGCACTCGGCCTGGCTGATACCAACCAAGTCATCAGTGGCCATGTTGACAATATTTATTGGTCGTTTGACGTGGTGGTGACCCCAGGCCTACAGGCCTCACAGCACAAACACGTAGAAAACCTACAAGAAAATCTGCAAGGTTTGGGAGGCTCCAGTGTTTTCTCTGGGCCTCACCCGCCTGTTCTCTGTCTTTGTCTCTGTGTCTCTCCCTCTTTCTTCCACACTCTTACCATTTTGTTTGTGTCTTTCTTCTCCTGTTTTTCTGACTCTTGCCTCTTCCTCTATGCAGCTGATCCTCTGTACTCTTCTGTCACCTCTGGCTCTGGTTTTCCCGTCTCTGTCTCTGTCTCCCTTTCTCCCTTCCCCTTTGCCCTGTCCTTCCTCTTCTCCCTGCCCCCCTTCCTCTCTCCCCCACCTCCCTCTTTCCCTCCTCCCTCTCCTTGGAGCTCCCGCACAGAGACCCAGTGGCCTGAGAGACAAGGCTCCCCAGGGGCCCAGCAGGAAGTGCAGTTTCCCCTCTGACCCCATCAGCTGGACACGGAGGACACAGCTCTCCTCCCACCCTGTCCCCTCAGGCAGGATGTGCAGGCTCCCTGGGGGCTCAGGATAGCATGTCTCACTTTTGAGGAGCTCTGAGAACAGCCTTTGCCAGGAGCATAGAGAGTGAGGGGCTGGGCTGTGGCCAGGTGAGCAGGGGAGGAGAACCCCACTTTCACTGAGCACCTCATGGGTGTTGGCACTAGACCAAGTCCAAGGGGTGGGGCATCAAAGGCCAGAACCCTTTCCTGGAAGACAGAAGGACATATAAGGGCAAGGAGCTGGGGGCGGCAAGGGGGGTGGGTGTTGGGCAGCAAGAACTGAAGCTTGGGAGGCAGGAGAGGTCTCTGCAGAGGCAGAGGCTTCCGGGCTGTCTGGGAGGACAAGCACCCCCATGAATTTGCACAGCTCTTCATTTTTATCTTTTTGTTTTTGGACTCAATATAGTTTTACATCCACTGGATGACCATTAGGACAAATGACATGGTATGTTAGGAAGCGTTCAGGGGTCAGAGTCAGAGGTCTGGTATCCACTTCCATTTCCACGTTGCTGTGTACATGACCTTGGACAAGTCACATCACCTCTCCCAGCCTGTTTCCTCAGGTATGAAGTAGATGTAAAAGCCCTGCTTATTATCGTGATTGTAGAGAGATGGGGATTAAAGGAGCTAGAGATAGGAAACTAACATTTCCTGGTCTAGTGCTGTTGTAACAAATGAGCATGAACTTGACTTAAATAAACCACACACACATTTATTAACTTACAGTTCTGCAGTTCTGAAGTTCAACACAGGTTTCACTGGGTTAAAGTCAGGGTGTTAGGGCTGCGTTCAGAGGCCCTGGGGAAATCCATTTCTTTGTCCTTTTCCAGCTTCCAGAGGCAGCGCATTCATTGGTTTATGGCCCCTTCCTCCATTTTCAAAGGAGGCAGCGTTGTCCCTCTCTGACCGTTCCACAGTCACATCTCCCTCTGACCTTTCTTCTGCCTCCCTCTTCCCCATTTAAGGATCCTTGTCATTACATTGGGCCCACCCTAGTAACCCAGTATAATCTCCCTATTATTTTAATTGAGATATAATTGACATATAATATTGTATTAGTTTCAGGTATATAACATGATTTATGTATATTGCAAAATGAGGCCCATAAATCTAGTTAACACCCATCACCTCACAGTTACATTTTTTTCTTGTGATGAGAACTTTTAAGATCTACTCTGTCACTTTCCAATATATGATACAGTACTGTTAACTATAGTCACCATGCTAATCTCCCTATAAACTAATAAACAACCTTAATCCCATCTGCAACTTGAATCCCTCTTTGCCAGAGACTTAACTATTCACAGGTTTCAGGGATTAGGACATGACCATTGTTGTGCAGGGAGGCCTGCGGGGTCTCTGCTCCCGCTCCCCACATAAGAATGCAGGACATGGTGAGGCCAAAAAGGAACACCCACGGAGCCATAGATGGGGGAGTCATACCACTATATTCTCTCTGGCGGCACTATACTCTCACTGGAGGCTGGATCCACACTGTCTGCAAACCGCCATCCACACTTGCCAGCCCAGCCGCCATCGTCTTGCTAGCCCCCATTTTTTCTCTCTCTCTGCTAGCATAGCCACAGCAGTTATATTAGTGGCCATTGGCTCACTGGTTATAGCTGACGGCCAACTAGCCACAGCTGATGGCCATGTAATCACAGTTGATGGCCATTTACTACCTGAGCCAGCACCTGTCTATGTGAGGCCGAGAGCCTGGAAACTGCTTTCTGGGGTTCTGTCCCCACAACCATTTTTGGGGGGCCATTTTTCTGCCTACCACATCTTGCTAAGGGGGAAATTTTTATAGGCCCTAACTCATTTTCACCTTCCCCCAAGCCTGGGGGGGGGGTTTAGTATTAACCCATTTTACAGATGAGGACATCGAGGTAAAGTTTATACCAACATTAAGTCGTGGAGCTGAAATTCCAATTCAGGTCTGTCTGACCTCACAGCCCACACTCTTCCCACCTCACCATAATCTTCTCAAACCCCCAAGATCCTGCAGAAGAGTGAGAAGTTATTTCATTCATTTAACCAATTTGTGAAGATCTTACTATGTGCAAAGCAAAATGCTGAATTCTCTGGAGGGATGCGCAGAGGATTAAGATATAGGCTGTACCTCCAGAGGAATTTATAATCTGCTGAGACGACATACCCAAATGCAGGGAGGAGAGCGGGGAGAGGGGGTGAGGAGGAAGGAGGAACGGCCTCTTGGCTAATGATTAGAACCCTGGTGTGGGAGGCTGGGTTTAGGCTTCACGTCCAGCTCTACTGCTTCTGAGATGTGTGTCCTGGAGTAAGCGAGCCTCATCTGTAAAGTGGAATTACCATAGTCACTATTTACTGCATAGTATTGTCTGTTGTGAGGCCTAAGATAATGTTTGCAAAGCATTAAGCAGGTGCCCGGTGAAGTCAACAAAAGCGGCTGTTGTCATTATTGTCAGGATTCTGACCAGGATGCAGGGATAAATCAGCAAGAGAAATGGCACGGATGCTTGCAAATGTACTCTTTTGAGAGGGAGCTAAACAGAGCACTGAACAGGACTCTAAAGGCCAAGGCTGGAGTTCTTGGTTGCCCCCCCAGGGATCAAGCAATGATGAGCTAGTGTCTTCTTTACTCAATGCCTTGGTTTCTTCGTCTTGAGACAGGATAATAAAGCCTGCCAGCCTCTGGGTTTGTGTGAGGCTCAAACAGGTTTAGGTCCAAGTGCATTTTGCAGGTTGTAAAAAGCCATCCAGATGTAGGAGGCTGTCTTCATCATTTTCCCAGGAGCCACTGCAGGATGGGGCAGCCAGCGCGTCTCCAGGATGAAGCACCGAGATGTAATCCTCTAGCGAACGTTGTATGAACAGTTCACGGTCCCAGAGACCCAGTAACACTCCAGGCGTACAGCGGTATTGTTATCGAGGCTCAGAGAGCCTGGGTGACACATCTGCAGAGTGGGGTTCGGGGTCTGGGGTAGGACTGGGTCTGCTGCTCCTCCACCACCCCCTCCCACCCACTTCAGGGGTAAACTTAGTAATCCTGGGGCAGGCCTGAGCACCCACCCACCCCAGGCATGTCATCCTGAAACCTTCCTGCCAGCAGGGCTTTAGAGGTAGTTTGGCTACTCCTGTGGTTTTTCAATGTATCTATTACAAGCGAACCATTTCTCCAAAGGACACCCTACCTGGAAGCCCAGTGGACATGACTTGTGAAAGGGGAAACTCGTCACTGTGGCCTGAGGACCCTCCTGACCTGTCCAGCCTCATGTCTTCCTGTCTCCCACCCCATGCCCCACAGCCTTGGGAGGCAGAGCTTGTTTCCTTTAAGCAGGCCTCGTTCACTCCCCTTTCCAGGCCCTTACTTCTCCTCCTCCCTCCCCTGAGGCTGCGTGCTACGGCTTAAAAGGGGTGGGAGGGGCCTGTGACCTCCCACTCCTGGCCCTGCACTTATCTGCTGGGTGCCCTCGGACCAGCTGCCTACCTTCCCTGGCTTCAGGTCTCACCTGTGGTGTGGGTATGTGATGACAGTGCAATTGCAGGGCTGTGAATAAATGCAGTCCATGCAGTAGCCGGCTTCCGGCAGCACCGGCCCCCAGGGCCCCTCCACGCTCACTCCTCACTTCACAGCACTGAGGCTGCAGCACAGGTGCAGCCCCTCACAGCGCCCTCCTTCGCTGATGCCCCATGTGTTACTCCCCTGACCTGCCCTTACCCACTCAACAAATTCAAATGGACAGCCTCCTCAGTGCCAGGCTGGGCTGGCCATCTTGCGGAGACTCGCAGGAAGCAGGCAAGGCTGTCCTCTGGGCAGCTCTGCAGACAGTATCCCAGCCTCCAGGGTGGAAAGTCCCAGGAACTCACTCTCTAACGTTCTAGGACTCCCTGGGGCTTCGTGCCTTGGGGCTTGCAGGGCTCAGGCCTCAGCCCACCAGCCCCCAGGTGGCCCCCATGGACCTGAGCTTTTTGCCAGCACACCCGGTGGGCACTGGCTGCCCACCAAAGGAGGCGGGGAGCCTGGGCAGGGTATCTGGGTTCAGACTTAATTTTGCTCCTCTGGGGCTGCCCAGTGCTGAGCAAGAATGGCCCTGGCCTCCTGACTCAGGAATGCAGAGCATTTCTTACCACCACTAAAAAGGAGGGGCCCAGACCTCCTCTTCCAGCTCTGGAGGATCCAGATTGTTTGCTAAAACCACAGCCCTGGAGCGATCTGAAGGGAAGTGGAGGTCTGGGGCCTGAGGGCAGAGATCCTAGCTCTGATTACTCTGGGAGGGAGGAGGGGCCTGTCCTTAAAAAGGACAGTTATCCTGGGGTGGATGGAAGGATGGATGGAGGGGAGGCAGGAAGTGAACGCTCTCCCCCCTTGCTGGGAGAGGTGTGGGCAGCTGCTCCTCCCCCTCCAGGCACCCCACCTCCCAGCCCAGGCCCCTTCTCATCCCAGCTCCCTATTCCCAGAACTAAGCCAATCCTGTCTCTCTTCCCAGACCTTATTTGTCAAATGCCTCATCTTAGGGCCCCATTGGCTGGGCCTAGTCTCTGATAATTCATTCAGTAACTATTTATTATGTGCCATGCACTGCACTTACCAGGCAACCCGGGGAGGGGACAGTGAGCCCCATGAGGGCAGGGGCTGTGCCTTATATTCTGCTGTGTCCCCAGGGCCTAGCCCAGCTTTTCCAGCACGTCTAGGCCCTCTCTGTCCCCCAGAGCCCTCACCCTGTGTTCAGTGCTCCAGGCTTTACCACTCCTCTACCCGCCCCCCAATTCCCCAGCTGAGCTGCCTCCCACCCCCAACTCCTCTGTTTGCTGAGCTGCCAGCAGGGCCGGCACTCCACCTCCACCCCTCCCACCCCCCAAAGCCAAGGTCAGTGGACCAGACTCCCTGGAGACCTAGGCCGACAAAGGCCCCAACGGAGGGGCATCAGACCTTCTAGTTTATTCCTGGGCTGCCTCTCCTCTGCCTTCCACAACCCCAGTCTGAGTGGTCTCCCAAATACACAACCGGAGGCCAATTTCCCTTGTCTAAGGTCATTCAGGCTTCCACGAGAGAAACAGAACAAGGAAGATACATTTGAGTATATATATATATATATATTAATTACATTGAATGACTGATGGGTTGACTGATTGTAGGAAATTGGCTTAAGCAATTGTGGGGGCTGGCTCCCTGAGTGAAATCTACAAGGAAGGCCATCAGAAAAGGGCAGGTTGCATTCATTTTCAAATCCTTAATTTAATCACACCTGCAAAGTTCCTTTTGCCATATAAGGCAAGGTATTCACAGGTTTCAGGGATTAGGAAGTGGACATGTTGGGAGGCCATTACTCTGTCTGACACACAGCACCCCCTCCTGCCTCCCATAATCCTGCCTCATTCACTCACGCTCTCACTTTTGCAAGCTTGGCTCACCTGCCTGTGCAGGGTAGGCCAGTGCTGGCAGCTGCAGGCACTAAGTGAGGTAGCCTGCAGCCCTGCCCTCGAGGCAAGCCACTGTCCAGTGGCTCGGCAGCCACCCGCAAGGATTGTGATACAGCAAGACGAGTGACATAATGGTAGTCGAGGTTCAAAGGACTTTGGTGACACATGGTGGAAGTAAGATCTTAGAAGAGAGGAAGGAAAGACAGGCTTGTGTAGTGGGAGGAGAATGCCTTGTGAGACCTTTTGTCCTGGGGACTGTCACTTGAGGTCTGTGGGGACAAGAGTTGTATGAGGGAGCCATGGCTAGAAATAGTTTGCTCTCTGAAGTCAGGTTTATTCCAACACGTTATGGCAGGAGGGGAGGGAATGTGTTAGATTAAAACAAACAGACCTGCTAGGGAGTGGAATGCAAAATTCACACAATTTCTTAAGAAAACAATGAAGACCTGAAGGAACTGTGGGGTGGGCCTCTGGTTCAGTTCCCTGACCTGCCTTCCCCCCTCCTTCCGGCTCCTTGCTCCCACCAGCTCCTTTTACAATTAGCCACTTGGGTATTAAAGAAACTGGTGGGGCGGAGAGCTCAGGCTGGACTAGACAGACTGGGGTGAGTTTGCTCAGTCATTCAGCCCACAGGTGGTGGCAGGAGAAAGGCCCAGCCAGGTACTCCCTGCCAAGGGGCACACCTGAGGGTGGGGCACTGCCAAGGGCCAGCTGGGCTGGGCCTCAGTGCGTGGGCGAGGGCCTATAAAGTACTGTCCTTTCACCTGCCTTCTCTCAGGGCTCCCAATCGCTCTTTCATGAGCTTCCTCCAACCGCTAAGTGCTAGGGACTAGAGAGAGAACCAGGATGGATGAGAAATCAGACCACAGGTTCGAATTCAGGCTCCAAGCAATGAAAACTGAGTGAACTGGGGCAACTCTCCTTTCCTTTTCTGTCATATTAGGGTAATTCCCTACCCTCATTCCTGGCTGAAGTCCATGGCTCAGGAGAATTCCTGCCCAGTTAGTTACAAAGCCCCAGTTACTTAACCTCTTGCTGTAATTAACCACATCCGCAGCCCTTCGAGAAATATCTCCAGGAAAGCAGTGACTGTATCTGCCTGTTCACAACAGTGTTCCCAGTGTCTCACAGGGTCTGGCACACAGTGGGGGCACAAAAAAATTCCTCCCCTCCTTTGTTCCTTCCCTCCCTCCTTCCTTCCAACAGTACATGTTAATCAGTCTACAATGTGGAGGGCAGGTGCTAGGCTGAGATTTAGGCATACCTTTTTTAACTTTATAGCTGAGGAAAAGAAGACTCAGAGAGGTGAAGTGACTTGCCTGAGGTCACACAGCAGGTAACTGACCAAACCAATATTTGGACCTAGTTCTTCTACCTGACTTTTTCCACTTAACCCAAAACGTGGAAGTATGGAGGCAAGGAAAGGGGGTGGCCTGGTGGGGAGATGGTCAGAGCAGCAGGCCATGAGCTGGGAGAAACGGGTGGAGCAGAGTCACCATGAGTATCAAAGGTCAAGTGAGGGACCAGTGAGGGTTTGGCCTTCATTCCGGGGGCCACAGGGACTGGAAGTTTGCTCCTGCTTTGGGCCATTGTAAAATGAAAGTGCTCTCAGGTAGAGGGCTTGTCACAAGGACTCAGTTTTCTCACTTGAAAAATGGCCCAAATACATTGATACATTTTCAGAATCCCAGTGGAAAGATGGGGTTTGAGCCCCTTGGAGTGAAACAGATCTGGGTAAAAATCCCAGCACTGCCACTTCATGGTTGGGGGCTCTCGGCAAATGAAATTCTTTACCTTTTAGGAGCCTTAGTGCCCAGCGGGGGGAAATGAGGCTGATGAGACTGACCATGCAGGGCCCTGGTGAACGTCAAAGGGGACAAGTCGTGTAAGCACCAGCGCAGTACAAGCACAGTGGTAGGTGCTTTGATTAGTATTAATATGTTATTATTATTCCCATTCGCTGGGCCTTCTGGGGTCAGACCCAGCATTGAATAAACACCCCTCCCGGCGGAGCAGGGCTCCCAGGTGTTCTGTGAGCCAGCCTCTGCCCACAAAACTTGGAGCTTTTTGCTTCTGGCTTCCTGAGTGTCTGTGCATGTTCTAAAAACGTAGGTTTAGCACCGTCACTATTGACCTCCGTGAGTATAGCATACTGAGCAGCATGAGAAGGAAAAAAAAAGTGGCTGGGAGACAGGAGATCCAAGGCCTAGCTGTGACTTGCTGTGTGATCTTGAGTGAGTCATTCCCTTCTCGGGGACTCAAACGAGGGAAGTGGACTGAATGACTCTAGGAGCCTTTCATTTCTGGGTAAGAGGCCCGGAGACGGAAATCCAGCACTGGGCCCAAAGCCTGGCACCAGCAGGGTCCAATTCAGAATAAGGCGGGGGAGCAGATGCCCACCAAGTCAGGCACCCAATTCCTGAAGCCTCCAAACACTTAATTATAAGGAGTCCTATGTAATGTAGCGAGAGGGTCAGATTGAGCAAATAAAATTACAGGATGCCTGGTTAAATGTGAATTTCAGATAAATAACGAATAGATTTATTGTTTTAGTATAAGTATGTCCCAAATATTGAATGGGACAAACTTATACTTAAAAAGTTGTTCTATTTCTGAAGTTCAAATAATTCACATGTAATTGGATGTCCTGTATTTTATCTGGCAACGCGAAATGCAGCCTCAGAAAAAGACCCGAGGAAGCTCTTTATGTGTTAAGATAAAATGCTCACAAAGATCTGTGTTAAGGGAAAAAGCAAAGTGAATGAAGTGTAGGTAATATGCTTCCCTGTATTAAAAGGAGAAAAGAAACCAGGGAGGATACATGCAGAAGCAACTGGAAAGGCAGGCTGCTTCTGGGGAGGGGCCTGGGTGGCAGAAGCAGGAGGGCGGGAGACTTCACTGTACCCCCTTTGTACCTTTTGAATTTTGTACCATGTGAATATTTTATCCAGGCAAAAAAAAATAAATAAGTAACACAATCAGGCAGTTTTGTCCTGACCCAGCTCCCGCACCCTTAACCTCCTGCATTCTAGAAATACTCCAGGGCTTGTGTTATCCTTATCAAAATTCCTTTAGGCCTTTGACTCCTGTCTTAGCCTGTCTGCAGCATCCCCCAGCCAGCAGGAGAGGGATGAGTCACCGTCACTCACACACCCCCCAACAGCTGTTTGCCATCTGCAAGCCTTCCTGGGGAAGAGCCCCTTCTAGCTGTGGCCCCCATCTCTGCAAAGACTCTGGTTCTCTCTCTCTCTCTCTCTCTCTCTCTCTCTCTTTCTTCCTCTCTCTCCTCCACCCCCCTTAGACAGTAATTCAAGTGAATTCAACCCGTATTTATTGGTTGTGCCAGGCATTGTTCTAGAAACAATGAAAACCTCCTGACAAATCTTAAGGGAAGAATTACTAGAGCAAGGGGTGAAGTGTGGGGGTAGGTGGGGGAGTAATTCTGTGTATGGGTCTGTAGGGAGGTGGCATCTGGGAAGGCTTCCTGGAGGAGGTGGTATCTCAAAAGAAACGTGCTCTCCTGAGCAAAGCCAGGTTCTTTGGGAATTAATCCGCAGGTCTTTACTGAGTACAATGATGTGTAGAGTTCAGTGCTAAGTGCAGGGCTGAAGACAAAACAAGGAGCCACGAACATTGGGGCCTTCCCTGGAAGAACTTAGTCATACAGAGAAAACAGCAGGTCTCACAGAAGGCTGTGGGAACAACTCCAGCAGGATGTGCTTCATTATCATAGCCAGGGGGCCAGGGCTGCTAAAGGGGTCCAGGGGATGGTTGCCAAGCTAGTGTGGGACAGCCCTTATACATCTTTATATCTGACCCTCATTTTTCAGGTGAAGCTTCAGGCTCAGAGAGGGACAGAGAATTGTCCAGGTCACACAGTGAATCAGTGGCAAAGCCAGGACTACACCCCGGGCCCCTGGCTCTCTACACAATGCTCCCACTGCTTCTCATATGGCTCGAGTTCAGGCTGGCATCGGGGAAGACTTCCAGAAGCAGGGACTGCCAGGCACTCTGACCCTGGGCAGTCCTTTGGCAGGTGGCACAAGATGCTGCCCCAGGAAAGGACCTACCTAATTTGTAACCTGGGGTGAGTCTGCCTGGTTGGGCTCAGCAGACTGCCATGGCAATTTGGGGAGGAAGGGACCACCTGATAAAGGCGATCTCATGTAATCCTCCCAATCCTCTGATGTAGGAATCAAGCCCTTTTACAGGTAAGCAAATGAAGGCTTAGGGAAATGAAGTGACTTGCCCAAGGTCTCTAGGCAGTGACAACCCAGTCAAGCAATGCCCTGTGCTGTTTCCATGAGACCATTCTGCCTGTACTCGGAAGTCCACAGCCCTCCTGTCAAAACATACAAATGTTTCCTCCTGCCATTCCTGCCAAGGTGCCTGAAACCCCACCACGAGCTCCATTTCTTATAGTTACCACAAACATCCCCTTAAAGAGCAGGCAACACCTGAAGGCATTATCAGCCATTTATACTTGAGTGTAAATTAGTTATCAGACCCTGAGACTGGATCGGAATACAGGGCGCTGCTCAAAATGACACACGACAGATGAGCAGGGAGAGGTCCCTGGGCAGGGCTGTGTCCTGGGAGTGGCTGAGGAGAGCTTCTCCTCATCACCTGGGCCCTGTGTCCAGGTGGCACTTTTACAGGTAGGTACCCAAGGGGGAGGCACAGGGTGAAGTGGAAAGAGCACGGCCTTTGCTCGCATTCCAACCCGGGCTCTACCACTTCCTACCTGCACGGCCTTAGCAGAGCCACTCACCTCCCTGAGACTTACAACCTCACCTAGGCCATGGGAGCTCTATTACTGTACCTGCCTTGCAGGTGGGGCACTTGAGAAAATGCTCCCTCCAGGGAGGGAGTATTAGAATCCCCTATAGGGCTCCTTACGACCTTAAGGCCCACCCCAGAGTTTCTGCTTTAGTTAGTCTGGGAGGGGACTAAGTGTTCTGACAAGTTTCCAGGTGGTTTCCTGATGCTGCGTCTGCTGGGACCACTTCTCTATACAAATCAGGGGAGTCTATAAAAGCTGAGAGATCTGAGGGGGGCAGTGCAGAGCCTATAGAAGATGCCAAATACAAACCTGGTATTTTGCAGTGATTTTGCTCCCCTGTCACCAGGGTTGGACAGAGGGTGCCCAGAGGAAGGGAAGAGGTGGCATACAGGGTCACGGGTCAGGGGTCAGGGCTCTGAGCTCTCCCTAGTAACCACTCCCATGAATGCGGAAGCCTCCCACTAACTGCATGATGGCAAGTGCTTCCTTATGTACCACACACTCGCTTAGGACTTCACACGGACCGTCTCCCATGACCTTCCCCACAAGCCTACGAGGCAGGTTATCAATACCCCCATTTTATGGGTAAGGAACCTGTGGCAGAAAGGATAACGGCCCCCAAAGGTGTGTCCCTGTTCCAACCCCCAGAATCGATGGACGTTACCTCACTTGGCAAAAAGGTGAGGTATGATCTTGAGAAGGATCTCGAGATGGGGAGGTTGTCGTGGGTTAGCCAGGTGGTCCTGATGGAATCAGAAAGGTCCTAGGAAGAGGGAGGCGGAGGGTGAGTATCTTAGTCTGTACAGACCCCTGTAACAAAATGCTATAGGCCGGGTGGCTCATAAACAACAGAAATTTATTTCTCACAGTTGTGGAGGCTGAGAAGTTCAAGATCAAGACACCGGCACTGTGATAAAAGTAACTGCGGGGGGCCAGCCCGGTTAGGAGTTCTGTGCTCCTAACTCCGAAGGCTGCCGGTTCGATTCCCACATGGGCCAGTGGGCTCTCAACCACAAGGTTGCCGGTTTGATTCCTCGACTCCCGCAAGGGATGGTGGGCTCCACCACCTGCAACTAAGATTCAACATGGCACCTTGAGCTGAGCTGCCGCTGAGCTCCCGGATGGCTCAGTTGGTTGGAGCGCGTCCTCTCAACCGCAAGGTTGCCGGTTCGACTCCCGCAAGGGATGGTGGGCTGCACCCCCTGCAACTAACAACGGCAACTGGACCTGGAGCTGAGCTGCACCCTCCACAACTAAGACAGAAAAGACAAAAACTTGACTTGGAAAAAGTCCTGGAAGTACACACTGTTCCCCCAAATAAAGTCCTGTTCCCCTTCCCCAATGAAATCTTTAAAAAAGAAAAAAAGAAAAAGTAACCATGGTTACCTTCTAGTAAGGGCCCTCCTTCTGGTTCATGGGCAATACCTTCTTGCTGAGTCCTCACAAGGCAGAAGGGGCAAGAGATTTCCTGGAGCCTCTTTGATAAGGCACTAATCTCATTCATGAGGGCTCCTCCCTTGTGATTTAAGCACCTCCCAAAGGCCCTACCTCCTACTGCCTTCATCTTTGGGGGATAGGATTTCAACCTATGAATTTGGAAGGGAACACAAACATTCAAACCACAGCAGGTAGTCAGAAACGAGATATGATGATGGAAGCAGAGGTTGGAGTGATGTGCTTTGAAGAGGGTGGGTGGGGCTATCAGCTAAGGAATGTGGGCAGAAAAGGCCAGGAAATGGATTCTCACCAGGAACCTCCAGAAAGAACACCACCCTGATGACGCCTCGATTATAGCCCTATAAGTCATTTTGGACTTCTGACCTCCAGAATTATAAGATAATAAAACCGTCTTATTTTAAGCCACTGAGTGTGTGGTAACGTGTTACAGGAACCATAGAAATTTCATCCCAAACCCAAAGCTTAGAAGGATGCAGTGGTACGGATAGGACTCAGATGTAGTCTTTCTGCCTGCAGGAACTATGCTCAGACATCTAACCATGAGGTTGACTCAATAGCCCACCAAGTTCAGGAGATGAAGGCACCAATGCCATTTTCCTCGAGGAGAAACAATGACCCCGAGGGTGAGCATAGGAGAATCCTGTTGTTGATGTCAGAATTGTCATGGGAAAGAGGATTGCTTTTGGCTAGGCACAGCAAAGAGTTTCTCTATATTAGACCAATGCCAACTAATGAGACAGGTTGCCTGGAGCTCTGTGTAGAGCAGACTCTCAAGGCTGAGACCAGGCTCCCAGGGAAGTGTGCTGTGATTGATTGGCAATGCCTGCCTTGGCCAGGTCATGACTGAGCTGTTATATATGCTGATCTGGATTAGATGAGTTTCCCAGGGCTGGCCCTGGGTCTGACTCATCTTTTTATTCCCAGGGCCTAGCAGTGTGCCTGAAATAGAGCAAGCAGTCAATAAATGTTTGAGGGAAGGAGGGAGGTGGGAAGGGAGGGAAAGAAGAAGGAAAGGAGAGGAAAAGCAGGGAAAGAGAAATTTATTTTTAGGGAGGCCAGGACTAGGGCCAGAGAGTAGACTCTGTGGGTGGAGAGCTTCTGATCTACCTCTGCAGCATCTCACCCCCTTGTTCTGAGCACAGCAGTCCCTTCCCTCCCCAGTTCCATTTGGTTTTAGGGACAGCCAATTACAAGGTCCTGTCCCTCCTCTCCAGGGGCAGGCCTGTGACTCAAACCAGGCTACCCGGCTCTATTTCACAGAATCTGAACCTTGATGAGAGACACTCAGGGAGAGAACATCTGATGACCACATCCTGGAGAGGTGGTCACAAACTTGGCCAAGGCAGAGGAAGGGGTGGAGCTAGAGCTGGAACCCAGGTCCCTGCGATTCCTGACGCAGAGCTCAGACCCTCCTGACCTTAAAAATCATCTCTTTCAGGATCAACAGCCAAAGGCACAGAGACCACAGGGGACAGAAGCATGTCAGGGAAGTCCAACCATCTGGCTTTTCCTGCATTCCAGCGGCTCTGCCGGTTGTGTTCCTTGTGTTCCAATAATTACATCCCCCGTCATTTTCTTTCTGCTTAATTATTCAGAGTCAGTTTCCACACTTGAAACCAAAAAACCCCAATCAATATTATACAGTCTCTCTAGAAGGGGGAGCCAGGTGACAGCTGGAGCTGCTCAACTTTGGAAAATCTTTTTAGTCGGAGATCTGGGGACAGAGGGTGCTATGGATTGAATGTTTGTATCCCCAAATTCCTGTGTTGAAGCCCTAATGGGATAGTCATTGGGAGGTGAACCCCATGATAGGATTAATACCCTTCAGAAAAGAAGGGGAGAGCTAAGCCTTCTCTCTCTCCCCACCTCATGAGGACACAGCAAGGAGACAGCCATCTGTAAACCAGGAAGAGGGCTCTCACCAGAAGCCCACCATGCTGGCGCCCTCATCTGGGACCTCCAGCCTCCAGAACTGTGAGGAATAAATGTCTGCTGTTTAAGCAAGAGCCCCGCAGCCAGTGAGTCATGCGTTAGATTCCTTCCCTTCTGGCTACAGGACCTAGGCATGTCCCTTTGCTCTCTGAGCCTCAGTGGCTGTGAGAGGAGGCGATGAGCAGTTTCCCTCACAGGGTCCCTGTGAGGCACAGGGAGTAGTGGAGCTGAAGCACAGCTCAGGGCTTGGCTCCTGTCCAGGGTGTTTGCACCATGCAGACCGACACTAGGTTACCAGCCCCACGCAGCACAGCTTTGGGAGTGCCTGCTGCGTGCCATCCCCGCGCTAACAACTGGACCTCATTTAGTCTTCCAAGTGGTGACAACTGTCCTCAATGCACCAAAGAGAGCTCTGAGACACGAGAAGTTAAACAAGCTATCCTCAAGGCCACCCAGCAGGCCAGCAGGAGGCTGGGGCTTGAACTCCCTGCTTTGCAACAGAAGCCCCACATCTTCACCTAGACTCATGCTGCCTCCCCAGGGGAGAGGCCCACATCCCTCCCTGCTCTAGATTCCCTGATTGAAGATACAGGGACTTGGGCTGGCCCGGCGGCTCAGGCAGTTAGACCTCCTGCTCCTGACTCTGAAGGCTGCCGGTTCGATTCCCACATGGGCCAGTGGGCTCTCAACCACAAGGTTGCCAGTTCAATTCCTCGAGTCCCGCAAGGGATGGTGGGCTCCGCCCCCTGCAACTAAGATTGAACACGGCACCTTGAGCTGAGCTGCCGCTGAGCTCCCAGATGGCTCAGTTGGTTGGAGCGCGTCCTCTCAACCACAAGGTTGCCGGTTCGACTCATGCAGGGGATGGTGGGCTGCGCCCCCTGCAACTAGCAACGGCAACTGGACCTGGAGCTGAGCTGCGCCCTCCACAACTAAGACTGAAAGGACAACAACTTGACTTGGAAAAAAGTCCTGGAAGTACACACTGTTCCCCAATAAAGTCCTGTTCCTCTTCCCCAATAAAATCTTAAAAAAACGAAACAGAAACGATACAGGGCCTCAAACTCTGCCCCAAGAAGCTGTGGGGCCCATGAGAGAGGAGACATTGACGTGGAAAAGGAAAGCAAACAGAAGGCAGAGGTAGCGAAGGCCCAAGGAGCCAAGAAGACTCTGGGGGAGGGGAGGGCCCCTCAGCCTGGCCTGGATGTCAGACCATATCCAGGGTCTCCAGAAAGAAAGGACTAGAAGCCACCACTCTAATTCTGAGGCCTCCGGGGAAGCAACAAGTTCCCGGGAGAAAACAGGTTCCCACAGGCTTCATCTCCGCCTGTCACTCCTCCCGGTGCTCAGGCTCAGGACAGAGGAGAAAGAGCGGGGCTCCTCTTATCTTGGGGTGAGCACAGGAGAGGGCCACTCAGGCTCAGAGCCAGCTGGGCTCCAGGACTCACCTGGTCCCACCCCTTCATTTTGCTGGGCAGACAGTGAATGCAGTTTCTGCAGCAGGGTGACAGCCAGGACACAGGTCTCTCAGGCTGGGGTCCTGGCAAGTGCATGAGCCAGCCAGCTTCTCCCAGAGAGGACACTCTTCCAAGCCCTTTCCTTAGCCCTCTCCCCGTTTCCACAACCCCTAACATGGAACAATGAAAAAAAAGCCCACTAGATTTTGAGCCAGGAGACTGAGTCTCCAGGACTCACTCTGAGACAAACTCCTGTGTAATCTTGGGTGAGTTCCCTTCTCTCTGGGCCTCAGTTTCCACATTGATAAAATGAGGGGGTTGGCCTTCATTTCCAAGGCTCCTGCTGGCTCCAGTGTTCTGAGAGCCCTATCCCAGGTCTCCCAGCGGTCTCCAGAGGCCAGAGAGATCCCAGATGGAAGAGGAATTTGGTCAGAGGATGGGGTGAGGGGCTCTGACCCCTGTATTCACCCTCTGCTAAGCCAGAGTGCCAGCCTGAAGGCAAGGTGGTTGGCATAGACAAGAGAACCTGGCCCCTCCTGATGACACAGAGGCCAGAACCCAGCTGAGGCCTCAGTCACCCCTCTTTTCCCTATCCTACCCCACTCCACTCCAGGGCTGGTGGCAGCCACAGCCAGCCTGGCAAGGAAACTGAATGCCAAACAGAGACTTCTCAGAGCAAAGGGGAATGGGGAAGGGAGAAATGTCCTGAAGTTGTTCTCCCCTATTGTTTGGATCTCAGACCTCCCTGGGAGCTCCACCTGGGAGCACCCTGCAGCCATGGGGTCCTGATGATGGAGGCTGGGCACCCAGATTGGGGGGAGACTAGTGGACCTGCCCCACCCTCTTAGGCTGCTTTACAAGTTAAAGTAGCTGTGGAGGGAAGGGCTGTTTCTAAAGGATCCTGACAGTTAAAATTCTCTATGAATCTGGAACCTCACAGCCCTTAGGTTTGGGACTAGAAGGACTCTTGAATCTATGTGTTTCAAACGTGCAGGTTGTGACCCACTGGTGGAGCTTGAAATTAGTAAGTCATACTCAGAATTTAATGATAATAACAAAGTAGAAGAGGAAATAATTAGAGTGCGTCCTGGGTAGTAATAGTAAATTGTCTCATGAAACTCGTTTCAATTTTATGTGTTGTGTCAGGTTGTGATGCAATATAGATCTTACTCCCGGTCAGTCAAAAAACCTGGAAAAGCTACTGCCTTCGATTATGCACCTAACCCTTGGTTTACCAGCAGGGGAAAGTGAGCTGGCATCCAAGGCCCTTCCCAATAGTCCCAATCTACCAGCCGCAGCCCCTTGCCCCACCCCACCCAACCCCAGCACTGCACACATTCACACCTCTTTGCCCCCTTCAAATTCCCTTCTCTCAGGCTACTGCGCAATCCTACCGTCAGCCAAGGAGCCCTGTTCAAATGACACTCCCTAGTCCCCAGGGGGCCGGGCAGGACGACCCCTTCACCTGCCACAGCACAGCACTCACCCTCTGTAAGGCAGCTGGTCTCTATCAGGGGAGCTTGGCGTACTCTTGAGTTAATGGAGGAATGAAATTGTTCATTTAACATGAGTGAATGAATGATTGCTTGAAGGTTGAATTGCTTTGGGGGTGCTGGTCATGATGCAAAAGCTTACCGCTTTAATAGTCGTCCAACAGGGGTGGCGGGTTGGCTCAGTTGGTTGGAGTGTGGTGCTGATAACATCAAGGTTGCTAGTTCAATCCCCACATGGGCCACTGTGAGCTGCACCCTCCTTAAAAAGACAAGAAAAAAAAAGTCATTCAACAATTGCTGTGTACCTACTAGGCGCCATGTACCCCACAAGCTACTGGGACACTTGACCAGCCAGAGTAAGTTGACTTTCCTTGAGGAATGGTCCAATGTGAGAGACAGGCAGGTACTATGTAAGTCAACCCCCTAGTGTGATAAGAGCTTCAATGCATAGCAAAGGGTCCCCATGGAGCTGATGACACTGTACCAGCATCTAAGAACCAGCAGGCAAAGGACTAAAGCAGGGTAGGGTGGGGAAGGGGTCCTTCCAGGCAAAAGGCAAAATGTTAATCCTTTATAACATATGCTTTTTTTTTTTTACACTTATTTATTTAACTCCCCCACTAGACAGGAAACTCCAGGAGAGAGGCCAAAGACCACGCCTGCAGCACGGCTCACCACTGCTGAGCACCACTTCTGGTAAGGAGGCATCCTAACGCATTAAATATTTGCTGAATGAATAGTAAGGAAACTGCAAATGGTTCAGGTTGGCCCGAGAGAGAGGTGTAGGGAGGAAGTGGCAGGAAAGGAGACTGAGAGGTCTGCGGGGCCCCAGACCCCGGAAGGCACGTATGCCCAGCCAAGGGCTGGGTCTTTTTCCTGCCGGTACTGGGGAGCTACGGAAGGGTTTAAATGGGAAAGAGACAGGAGGTAAGATTCACGGTTTAGAAAATTCCTCTGGCCGGATGGGTGCCTGGGGCCCAGGTGGGCAGCAGAGAAACCGAACACAGAAGTAACCCAGGCGAGGAGACTTGAGTCTAGAGGCAGCGGAGTGGGGAGCCCTGGCGCGGAGGAATGTGCGTCCTGCAGGTGTGCGCAACTGGGGCCCAGCCAGGCTGTGGGGGCGATAGCGGCTCAGATCTGCGTCCTCCCGCCACAGGTGGGAAGGCGGGGCCCGGCATTCACTCCTCCGCCCAGCGCAGCCCCGGGCGGTGCAGGCAAACCTCAGGTTCTGTGAGCACGCTGGGAAGTCTTGTCTTTGCTTTCCTGGTGCTGTTCTTCTTTTTAAAACTCATCTTTTTAACACATTTCTTCTATCTTTTAAAAGTGAACATTAGATGGATATATGAAGGGTCATTGTGCTGTTATTCTCCATGCCTCTGTATGTCTGAACATTTTCATACTCAGACATGAAGTGAATGTTATGTCACAACCATGGATGAAAAGCCAAGTGCCATAAATAGGAAGCCTAAACTCCATGGAAACTCAAAAGTCATCAAAACAAAGTCAAGTTATTAAATTTACCTGGCTCCAGTCAAGTTATTAAATTTACCTGGCTCCTATCTCCTGCCCAAGTCTCCTGCCTGAGGCCTGTCTTTCCTTTGCTAAAAAGGGACATTGCTAAGGAGGTGTTCTAGTATATTCTAGTACAACATATTCTCCTAGACCTTAACCAGGATTCACTCGAACGAACGTGACAATAAGTACCTTGCTGTTTTTGAAAACCACCTATGTCACCTCCCTAACACTGGCAAACAAGACCAGGGACTAAAGCTGAACTGGGTCACAGACACGAGGGGGTTTGCGTCTCACCTCTGACCCTTGGGGACGCAAGTCGTCAGGGATCAACTATTTATCAAAGCCCAGCAATCAACTCTACCGAAAACTTCTAAAAAGTGCTCACTTGTATTAACGCATTTCACGCTCACAACCCTGACGAATCAGCCACCAGCACCCCCATTTTACAGATGGATAATGAGGCACATAAAAACCCCATAGCTTGCCCACAGTTCTCAAAGCCACTAAGCAACCCAGCTAGACTCGAATGCAGGTCGTGTGGGTCTAGAGCGTTGGCTCTTACTAAAGCATACCTTGCAAGTTGGCGCAGGCAATTAACTTTTTTAGAAGTCGAGTTCAATGCCAGGCATTTAGCAGGCACCGGGTGGGCCGGGACGTCCGGGAGGGAGGCTGATTTTCCACCCCACCCGTTCCCTTTCGGGTATCCCAGCGCTCCTCCCCTCCTCATTGTCTGGCCCAACCACCCCGTCTGCTCGCGCCGCGGGTCCAGAGCTCCCGGGCAGAGGGAAGGGACGGGGCGCAGGTGCGTGAGACCCGGCCTGGGGAGTGGTCTGGGGTCGTGCGCCCCGAACCGAGCCGACGCCCCAGAGTAGCCCTCGAGGATGGTGGGGGAGCGCGGCGCTTCCGGGTCGCAAGGCGATGGGGGCAACGGCTTTGGAAGGATGCCCCTGGCGAGCCCGCGCAGGTGACGACACGCGCGCTCCTCAACCGCACGCGGCGCGGCCCTCACCTAATATGGGCAGGCGCGGTGCGGAAGGGGCGGGGCCCAGTGTGGGCGGGGCGTGGGAGAGGTGTCCCACCCCGCGGGCCCCGCCCGGAGGCCAGACAGGACCTCTGGGGGAGAATTCTCAGCGAGGACGGGGCCTCCCCAGTGTTGCCCCCAAGTTCCCCGAGGCTCCCTGCAGGCTGAGATCCGCACCAGAGCCCGCCCTACAGAAGCTGAACTTGAGTGATTCAACTTGTGACTTTGCGGGTTTCTTCCTTCACCCCACCGCAGCCCCAGGTCCAAGCTAGATAGGTGGGGGAGGGAATCTTTAGTGACTGCACCTTGGAACACTCAGTGACCAAGTCTTGTGGTCAGGAGGTGAGCCTTCTTGGGCCCTTTTTCTAACTGGCTCTAAGGAGTGTCTGTGACCTCAGGGTCGGTCAGCGCGGGGCCTGGGGAAACATTAGCCATTGATCCCTGGGAAGTGTTTGGTTGACCCAACCCTTTCTGGTAGGACAAGACTTTAAAGAGGAAGTGTCCAGCGTGAGTCTGCCCACTGGTCACCTGGCCTCCAGTCTTCTTTCTCCAAGCTCTTCTCACAGCCCAGATTCTTTTAAAACCTTCCTCTGTCCAATTACTCTTCTTCAACCTCCACCCCACTCCTTAAAGCCCTTCACAGTCTCCCAGTCACCTACAGGATAAGTGTCAACCCTCAGTTCTGTACACAGACCTCTGTGAACTTGCAGTTCCCTGGAGGCTTCATGCTTCCCAACCTTTGCACCTGCTGCTTCCTCCTGGAAAGCCCTCCCCTTGCACATACTCAGGCATATGCTCATCCATCAAAAGGATACACCTTAGTGCCCTCTCCCTGACTTTTCTACTGATTTTTTAACTTTTCCAAGCCTCAATGTCTTCATCTGCAAAATGGGAATAAAACAATCCCTACCTCACCGTGTTATTATGAGGGTCCAATGAGTTCATGTCCATGTTCGACACAGTGCTTGGCACACAGTAGCTACTCATGAAAATTTGTTGTTGGACAAATTCAGCATATTATGTACTCTAATTACCATTCCATGCACTCTGAGTTCCCTGAAGGCTGGGCTCTTCCTTCTCTGCATGTGCAGATCTGGTGCCTGGCATGTACTGGTGCTGATTGGTGTTTGTTGGTGAATGAATGAATTTCAGGCATTGGAGGGAAGGGAAGGGAAGGAGAGGTTCCTTCACCAGCATGGCCAACACTAACAGTGGGAAAATACACCTCTCTCACGTCCGCTGAGATGTAGCACACTATAGCTTTCCTTTCACAGTGTCCTGGGAGCTTCATGGCAACCCAGAGGACACAGGATAGATATCAACCCCATTTTCCAGGGAAACCCGTGAGGCATGGAAGTTACTTACACACAGTTAGACAGTGAGTGGAAGAGTCAAGATTTGTCTCCCTTTTAGCACTCAAAGTCCCATGTCCTGGGAACCCCTTTAACTTTCAGTCAAATCAGGATGGTTGGTGACCTTAGATCAAGTTCTTAGTCCCTGAGGATCCCCACCCTCCATCCTCCTCTGGGCTTGTGCCATTCCCGCCCCCCCCCCCCCCCCCAGCTTTTCAGTGAGTTTCCAGAATAAAAGACAATGCTCTCCAGCCCAGAGGGTCTGGGTGGCTGAAAAGTCACTTTCTTACTCTTCAAAAGTCAGACTCACAGCACATGGGGGGAGGGGGAGGAGGAACAGGAGCATCAGAAGGACACGGCTAGGAGTTCAGTTCACTTTGACACAGACTCATGGGCCACTCCTGTCCCTGGAGAAGAAGTCCAGCTCTGCCCTGTAGGGCTCTAGGTTTGGTCAGGGAGACAAACGTGTGGACACCAGGCTGGTTGATGGACAGCTGGAAAAGGGAGTGATAAAGACGAACTGAAACTTTAAGCAAACATAATCAAAATTAAAAAATCAAAGCTATTTCTACACCAAAAAAACAAACAAACCCATAATCAGTCAGGAGGGTCTATGGGAGGAGCTAGGGTTTATGGAAATTCTCGAACTCTACCTAATCGTGAGAACCCTACAGGAAGAACTCTATATGTTTATAATAAAGCTCTAAGGGTCTAACTTCCCCTTCCATTAATTTCCTTTTCCCTTCTATAAATACCCCTCTATCTTGGCACACAGACCAGAGTATGCATATGGCTTGCCATGTCTGCATGCGCTGGGTTGCAACCCTTTCTTTTTTTCTGAATAAATCCTTTTTTGATGACGAAACACCGGTCAATATTATTTTTCAGTGGACAAGAGCAAATGTCTCAGCGGAGTTCTCAAGAACCACCTCCTGACGTAGCCACGCCCCAGCTGGCTGCAGGCTCACCGCCCCGCCCCTCCTCCTAGCCCCTCCCCTCCCTGGGCCTGCTTTCCTCTGTAAACCTGGCAGTGGAAGTTGGTCTCTGAGGGCCTTCCTGCCCTGAGGTTCATGACATGGGGAGAGCAGAGTTCTGGGAAATGCAGCCTCTGGAGAGGAGACATCAGAGGCCAAGCATGCCGGCCCAGGCCTCACGGGCACAAACAGCCGCATCTTCCCAGGCTGCCCCAGCCTGAGCAGATTTAGCTCTCACCCTGCCTGCCTCATCCTCCAGGGAAGCCAGCTTCTCGGCCTGTTCCTGGAGCCCATGGGGCCAGTGCCGGGACAGGGAGGGCCTGGGCCTGGCTCAGCAGAGCCTGCGTCCTTCCTTTTGCTGAGGAGGCGACTCCCACTCTGTGGCCTGAGAGCTGCAGCCCTGGAGTTGGACTGGCTGTGGCTGAATGGTCAGGGCCAAGTGCTGAGCAAACACCAGGCCCACTGGGCAGCTGGTCCCTCACCTCTGGCCACTGTAAAGTCATTCCCAGGCCGCGTGGGGTGCTCACCTGGGCAATCAAGTGCAGGCATGGAAGGGGGGGCCTTTCCTGGGTTCAGGGTCCTTGCAGGGGGAAAGGAGCAGAGGGGAACTAGTTCCTGTCCCACACCCCTCCTTCAGAATAATCTCTTCCTTTCAACCTTCCTACCAGCTTCAATCAAGAACAGCCCCAAGACAGGCAGTGGGGGCCCGAGCCACCTCTGGATTCTCTTCTCTTGTTTGCTGGTTGACCCCAAGCAAGTTCTCTACCCTCTCTGGGTTTCCATTTCCCTCTCCTTGTCCAGACTTGGTGGCTCCCCTCCCTTATCTCAGCATCATAGGGACCCCGTGATATCGAATGACTAATATGGGAACAGCAAATATGTCCATTTCGCAGGGCAGGAGGACACACGATGGCTTGGACACAGTGATGCTCAAAGTCACATGGGAGGTGGCAGAGGTACTGGGGCCCAGCCAGGCCTCCTTGGTGGGGCCTTATAATGGGCAGTGGGAAAAGGGTTCGGACTAGACCAGGGCCTGGTACAGAACAACTCCTTGGTAAGGTTATACTTGTACACTTCATTCATTCATTCATTCATTCATTCATTCATTCATTCATTCACCTTGCAGATTCCTTTGCGTTTGGCCCTCTGCTTAGGGAAATGGAAGGGTGTTCAAGGAAGAGCTGCTATAGGATGGACTTGGAGAGGGCTGTGGTCTTAGGAGCTGTGTTTCCTCAAAGTATAGTTCAGGATCCCGTGCATCCGAGGCAGTAGGGCCTTAAAATGCACATTCCTAGGTCCCACCCCAGACCTATCACCATAACCAGATCCTATGTGAACGGTTCCTTTGAACTCAGGGCCTCAGAAATGCCAGAATTTAGGGCCTGGAACTTTCTAAGGCAAAGGTGGCTGGAGGTGGGCCAGGTCTGATGACATTCCGGCTGCTCAGCCTCCCCTCCCCCAAAGTAAACCCGCAGGTGGAAGGTGCAGGTGCTCAGAGGGAACCGGCTCCAGTTTCATGCCCGGGGACACTCCTTCCAGGCTCTCCCTCCGACAATAAATTGCTCCCTTTGCCCTGGGAATTTCAATCTATAAAATCCGAAAAAGGAGCTAATAAGCTCTATGTTCAAACCTGTCCATTCCAACCTCATTCGTAATGGACAAAAATATTAACTGAAAAATCCTAAATATTGGACAATGGGGGAAAGGTTAAGGGTGGGACCATAGCTGAGTGACTTTCCCGGTCTCAGATGGAATAAAGGGTGGATGTGGAAATGCAGGGAGCTATTTCTATGGGGTAGTGATAAGGCAGTAAGGGAGGGAGAAGAGCAGGGACCCTGGAGGCAGACGGGCAGGTTTACACCCTGGCTCCGCCCCTTCCCTGCTGCAGGATCTGAGGCCCAGACTCAGGCCCTCTGTGCCTCGATTTCCTCGTCCATAAACTGGAGCTGATAATAGTCTCCATCTCCTAGGGTTATTGAGCACTGAAGGATTTAATATACGGAGTGTTTAGAACAGTGCCTGATGCTTCTGTCTGTTAGCCATTATTATTAAACTATGTCACAGGCTCTCATGGGCTGAGTTGTATCCCCCCTGCCCCTGCCAAAATTCATATGTTGAAGCCCTAACTCTTAGTACCTCAGAATGTGACTGTATTTGGAGACAGGGCCTTGACAGAGGTGATAAGGTTAAAATTAGATGATTTGGATGGGCCCTAATCCAATATGACTGATGTCCCTATAGAAAAAGGAAATTTGGAGAAAGAGCCATGAGGGATGTGTGGAAAGACCCTGTGAGGACACAGTGAGGAGGCGGCCACCTGCAAGCCAAGGAGAGAGGCCTCAGGAGAAACTAAACCTACTGGCACCTTGATCTTGGGCTTTTAGCCTCCAGAACTGTGAGAAATAAATATCTGTTGTTTAATCCACCCCGTCTGTGGTATTTTATTATGGCAGCCCCAGCAAACTAATGCACATGTCTGGAAACTTTTAATAGGATTCTTAGCACATAACAGCTCTGTGCTCTGACATCACATTGATTATCTCATGTCAATCTCTCAACCATGAGGAGGGTCCTAGCCTCCCATTTCAGAGATAAAGAAAACTGAGGCTTGGCTAGTAAGGGGGAGGGCTTGGATTAGAACCAGGTCTGTGTAACTCCAAGGCCCCATTCAAAACCTGCCTCCATCCCCCTCTGTGAGGCACCACTCAGCCCCCTGCCTCCCACCCTCCCTCCTTGCAGATAGCATGTACCTCTGTGTCTTTGCACATACTGTTCTCTCTGCCTGGAATGCTCTTCCCACTGCTGACCTCTCAGGCTAGCTTCTATTCAGTGATTCAAGACAAAACTCTTCTTTATTTTTCCTTTAGTTTCTCTCATTCACATTTATTTATTTTTTATTAAATTTACTGGGGTAACGTGGGGGTGGGTGAAAAAGGTGAAGGGATTAAGGAGTACAAATTGATAGTTCCAAAATAACCACGTGGATGTAGAGTATAGCATAAGGAATATAGTCAATAATATTGTAATAACTATATATGGTGTCCGATGGGTACTAGATTTATTGGGGTGATCACTTCGTAAGTTATATGTATGTCTAATCACTATGTTGTACACCTGAAACTAACATATTATTGTACGTCAACTGTAATTGAAAATAAAAAATTATTTAAAATAACAAAATAAATACATTGGGGTAACATTAGTTAATAACATTATGTAAATTTCAGGTGTACAACTTTATAATACGACGTCTGTATGTTCTATTGTGTGCTCTCCACCCAAAGTCTAATCTCCTTCCATCATCTTTCTGTTTGACTTCCTTTACCCTTTTTGTCCTCCCTCCATCCCCAAGACAAAACCCTTCTTGAATGTCACCTTCTCCCATGGTTTACCCAACAGTCCTTGCAGATTTGCTCCTCTTGAAAACTTCCAATCATTGTGTGCTTTACCTTTATGATGGTAAATGTTATTTGTTTCGACTGTGGCATTTATGCTTGAGATTGTATCAGTGTATTTACTGTGAGTCCCTTGAGGATGAGGGCTGTGTCCTCTGCTTTGAATTCCTCATTCATAGCACCAGACAGCCCCAGAGAGGCACTCACTCACCAGCTGGCTGAGGTTAGGACGTGAGGTTGCCATGTTGGGACTGGAGAGAATATTCCAGCCTTAGGAGTAGATACTGAGCAGAGGGAATCTCCTGCTTCCTGCCAGGGATGAGGGTGGGGGAAGCAGATAAAAGAGAGGGCCCTAAAGTCCCCGCTCTTGGCATGAGAAGAGGGATACTTGGACTGTCCTGGGGGTCGCTATGTAACAAATGGGGAAGGATGAAGGATGGGGCCAGGCCCCCTAGAGCCTGTTTCCCAGTGTGTGTATCTTGGGCACGTCTCACCACCTCTCGGGCCTCCATTTTCTCATATGTGAAATGGGAACGATGGTTCCCTCCAGTGGGTGTTGGGAGGGTTACATGTGGGTGAAGCATAGGGCAGTGTGGGGCTCAAAGGGATGGGTGCTGGACTGTGTCCCTGCTGGAGGCCAAGGAAGGCAGCCCACCAAAGAGACAGCTACTTGCCTATGGTCACCCAGTAAGCTGGCCGAAGGTGGGGAGCCAGCTGGCCCCCAATGAATAATTAGCAGTTGTGTAACAGGGGTGGCCTAGTTCCCAAGAAGCGCCCCCATCAGCAGCTGTGTGTGGTGAGCTGGCTTAGAGTTGGGAGCTCGAGTGATGGCGAACATGGCAGGACACATGGAGAACAGAGGGCCTGACTCGGTGAATTCCAGTGGGCATTCTCCAAGGGTGAGGTCACCACCTCTGATTCCCTGGGGCTGCCTGAGTTCACAGGCACCACTGAACCAGCTCTAGAGCAGAAGGGGGCGGTGGCAGGGCCAGGACACAGAGCCAAATCTAAGGCCTTCAGCCTGGTACAATGATGGCCCCTTATATGGTGGGTGCTTTGGTCCTTATCTCGGGAAGCCTGGTGTTTCCTGTTTAAGATGACCTCATTAATTAGTGATTGGAATCAGCCCCAGTTTGCAGATGGTGCCATTGAGGCTCAAACTGGTGAAAAACCTTGCGCCCAAGGGAAAGCTGTGTGGCTCATGGGCAAGAACAGAGACTGTGGAATCAAACACAACTGAGTTCCAATCTGAGCTCCAAAACGTGTTAATGCCAACTTACTTCAACATCCTGGGCCTCAGTTTCCTCGTCTGTAAAATGGGGATAATGACAGTCCCTGCCGCTTGGGGTTGTTGTGAAGACTCAGGGAGATGACACATGCAACACGCGCCCAGCAAGTGTGAGCCCTCGCTGTCCCCATTTTACTGATGTGAGAACTGAGCCTCAGAATGGTAAGGCAACTTGCTCCAGGCCATACACTGGTACGTGGCAAAGTCAGGACTTGAACCCAGATCTGATTCTTCCTGCCCTACTTACACCACTATGAAGAGCCCGGGGGTGGCTCCCAGCTTCCAAAAAACTGTCAGGAGGCAGACAGAGAGGCGAGGTTTCTGGGAACAACCAGTGGCCCACATTTCCGATGGAGCCGTGGAGGCCAGTCCTGGGGTCCAGGGCTCAGGGTCACGCCTGCAGCTGCTGTTCCAGGCAGCAGAGAGGAATTGTGGCAACATGCCTGGAAGCCTTGCTCGTTCCACAGTGTCCTTATCCCAACATTGTTCCCTGGACCCTCCCAGCCCAGAGCCCACACATTAGGGATTTCCGGCGGCCTGGCCAGAACTACCTTCCCTTCCCGGAGAGGCTTTCCCCAGGCGGCTGGGGTTGGGGCTGAGCTGGACCCAGGCCCTCTGCACTGGGCAGGGACTGCTGGGAAGGGCACTGGCTGCAGCACTGTCAACATGCCCTTGACTGGACAGGTCCTGGCCCCAGAGACTGCCCTCCTCACTCCTCCTGAAGCCGAGGGAGAAAAGGCCATGACTCATTTTCACTTTAGGGCTGGCTGAAGTCAGGGCACTTGGCTTCAAGTCCCTGTCACAGACACACTGTGACCTGGACACGGCACCCCTCCTCGTGCCCTTTTGGGGGAGACTGGACGATACCTGCGGTCCCTTCAGGCTCTGACATTAGTTGGGGAGTGACCTGCAGCCTCTGGCTCTGCAGTCTTAGAGCATAAGCTTCTTGACACGGTCCGTTTCCCTCCTCTCTTCTGTGTGTGTAGAAGGAACCCACGTTAGTGACCACCATTCATTCATCCAAATGCTTCTAAGAACTGCTAATACTCTTCGATGATGACCGATTCTATTTGAAGTGGCTTCTCAGCCATTCCACTGCCACCCCGCTGTGCTCAGTCTGCTCATCTGTGAAGTGGCGAGAACTCTGGCCTGGCAGGGGTGTTAGAAATGACAGTCAGGGAGCCAGCACAGCCGCCCCAAGCTTCCCTCCCCTACTCCTGCCTCCATGTCAACTGCATCAACTTGATATCAGGAGAATAAATGTCCACAAGTCACATGCCAGCACATCTTGGGGCTGAGGGGGTGCCTGTGGCCGTGCCCCCGACCTCCGGCTTTCAGCAAGTGCCCCCTGCCCCACAGCAGGACCTCCAGGCCCTGAGGCCGCACTGCCAAGTCCCTTTCCCACGGGCAGGAGGGCAACCGTGGGGCCGACGATGCAGAACCAGCAGAGTCCCAGTGAGGTCAGCACCGTGGAATTAGTCAAACAGGATTACTCTGAGGATTCTGTGCCTACAGTGACTCATGCCAGGAGCAGCCTGCCAGGCAGTGACTGCCAACCTGGGAGGGCACGGACACCAGCTCCCCTCGGACCACAGCACACCTTTTAAGGAGAGGGAGCTGGGGGCAGTGCAGAGGCTCTGCCTCTGGCCCTGAGGCCTTTGCGGGCCCTTCTCCACAGCTGCCTAGGACAGAGGCCAGACCCCGACCTACGTTCAAATGTGACATCTTCACTTTTTAGACGTGACCTTGGGCAAGTCAATTTCTCTGAACCAGTTTCTTCACCTGTAATATGGAAATAATACTTGCCTCACAAGACAGGAATTAAATGAGGTAATGTGTGTGAAAACTGCTTGGCAAAGGGTGCCTTTTAAGGAGTGGCAGTGGGGTATAGTGGGAAGGGCCCCGGTGCCAGTCAGGGTGCCTGGCTCTGAATTCCAGCCCCACCCCTTACTCTCTGGGTGTCTCTGAAAGCTCGGCATCAGTGCCTCTCCTGTAAAATGAGCTGACACTACCTGCCTTGTCAGCGTGCTGAGGGATTAAGAGCATACATACACTCCATTTTACAAGATGACGGGGGAGGCTTAGGAGCAGGGGCTAGCCTGCCTGGCCTTGAACCCCAGCCTGGGTACCTGTGGGCTTCACGATCTTGGACAAGGCCCTTAACCTCTCAGAGTGGGTCTCACGGGTAAGAGAACCGTGATGCTAACGCTCACCTAGTGGACCGCTGCTGGGTGAGGTGCTTGGAACAATGCCTGGCACCCAGGAAGTGCTCTTGAGACCGGCTGCTCTGCTGTCATTCATCTGACGCACGGCTCACGGCCTTTCCTCACTAATGTCAGTGCTGGTTTATTTCCCCTCCATCTGCCTTTGACAGACCCTGGGCCTGCAGTCTTTCAGAGGCCACAGGCCCCATTTCTGAGGCAACTCTTCTCTCCTGCTTCAGTGAGCAGCCTTCCCAAGGCAGCCCTTGAGTGACAAGCGGTTGCACCCCTCAAAGACCCCAGAGTAACTCAGGCAGTTCCAAAAGGAACAGGCGAGCCACTGAGAACAATGCACACAACAATGAACAGAGCACCCCAGGGCCAAGGAGAAGGGTGCCAGGATACCGCTGCTGTTGAATGCCCACGGCTCCCAGGAAGCTGGCACCTCATCTGGGCAACCCAGCCAAAGGGCAGCTCAACCCCAGGAGGGAGATGGCTGGCAGGCCTGCTGATCTGCCTGACACCTCCTCCATGGGCCAAGGGGAGCTGGGAACGAGGGAGCGGAGAGCCTGGCCCCAAGGCTGGGGAGTTCCTGTGGCATCCACAGGGAGGATGGCAGGCCGGCTCCCTCAGGGGTCAGGCTTCCCGTGGGAGTGGCCATGCGCCAGTCAGCAGAGGACACCCCAGAAGGATCAAGGGGGCCAGCTGTACGAGCCCGGGCTTCCGAGGAAACCACATCTGGGTAGAATCCCTGGCTCTGTGCCCCGTGAGCCTCAGTGTCCTCATCTGTGTAATGGGAACAATGAACACCCTTTTGTTTTACTTGCATGGGAAGGTATCCCCAGAACAGTGGCCAGTGCTGACAAGTGTTAGTAACAGGAAGGGTTAAGAGCAAGCGGGTGGTAAAGCGTCAGAGGAAACGGGGAGCAGCCCAGCCTGCGAAGGGGTCACGAGGGCTCCCAGAGCCCAGACAGAATGGAAGCTGTCGACAGTGCAAACCCTCCTTTTATTGGTTTGGTTTGTTCCCAGTGAAACCTTCTGCTCAGAGACCCAAAGACCAGCTAATGGTGAGGGAGGGTGGTGTCTGGAGACTCCCAGAGTCAGTCTGCAGGACTCCCCCGCCCAATGCGAATCCACTGCTTTTGTGCCTGAGAGGAAAGAAGGGGGCTGGGGGCTGTAGGGTAATTTAGCACGGGGGGGGGGGGGGGGGGGCCCAGGGTCTGTTCTTCACAGCAGGAGGTAGAAAGGATCACATAAAGTCCTTTATTACAGACCTACAAAAAAATGAGAGAATTATATATTACTCTCACTTGTTTAAGTTTCTTTTTTCCTTGTTTTTCTTTTTGCAAAACAACAGCAGGAAAGAAAAACGCAGGAGCCGGCTCCAGATGAGCCGGCACCAGGGTTGGGATCGAGAGGGGCCAGGGAGCCGAGCAGCAAGCTGTTGCTGCCAGAACAGTTAACACCGTGGCTGCCCAGGGGCTCTCTCCAAGCGTCTTGGGAGAACTGCGACAGCCCGGAGGGAGCAGACAAGAAGAATGGGTGGGAGGACAGCTGTCCCCAGACCAGCAGCAGCACCACTCTGGCGGCCACCCTGGCAGTCAGCCGGGTTAGAAGCACTCGAGGCTCATGTTTGGAGGCCTGGTCCTCAGGGGCCAGAGAGAAGGGAGGAGGCGGGAAGGGCCGACAGAGGACTGTGAGTTCTATCGGGGCCCCTCCTGGGACCATCGGGCCCCGTGGCCAAGGGCAGTCAGCGCTCTTCCCTGCTGGTCAGCCAATCAGCTTCTTCAGGAAGGCCTCCAGCTGGTCCTCATCCTTGATGCCCACAAACTTGTCCACCACGTCCCCGTTCTTGATGGCTAGGACAGTGGGCACAGCCGACACCTAGACGGACGGGACAAGAGACATCAAGTCATTCAGGGCTGAGCTCTTCGATCGCCATTCCCAAGGCTTTGCGGGGAAGGCTGGTGGCTGACGCAGGACCGTCACTGCGCAAAGCGTGGGTGGGGCCCCTTCCCTTGGTGCAGGGGTACTGCAGGGCTGGGAGGTCCACCCACTGGAGAAACTTTTCCATGTGGGCTCCCAGCAATACCCTTCCTCCCCCAACCACATGACTGACTCATTGGCCCAGTGGTTTGGCTGGAATGACAGGAGAGATTAAAATAACCCATGCAGCTGCAGGCCAGGGCTAGGGGTGGGGCGGAGCTGAGGGGCTAAGAGAACTTTCCTGAGGGGCAACCTGGTACGGGGGAGACCAGGAGATGGGAAGAGTCTGAATCCTGGCTTTGCCATTCATTCCTTGGCCACGTCATGCCACCTTCGGGGCCCTGATGCCCTCTTCCATAAAATGGGGACGGGAGGATCTACCTTGAGGGTTTAGCATAAAGATGAAAGGTTCACATATAAAGGATTGGTTAGGAGCTTGGGCTCTGGAGCTGGCTGACCCCATCTTGGGCCTCTCTGAGTGAGTCACTTCATGACTCTTAGGTCTCAGTGTTATCAGCAAATCAGATACTAACGGTACTTATATCAAAGGGTATGGGGGCTGAACAAAAACCACGTGAACAAACTCAGCACAGTGCCCTGCACCTGGCAGGGCCATCAACAGTGTTAGAACCTGGCATGGAGCCTGCTACACAGTGAGCATTCAGCAAATGGTGGCTGCAGAGGGCAGGTCAGAGAAGTCTACCCCGGGGCTTCATGCGCCACATTGCTCAGTGCCATGGTTAGCAGGGTCCAGACTCTACTGGGCAGGGGGCTCGGCCGTGTAGGGTCCCATGTTTGTTTATTACGCAGCTTGGGAGCCACATTCTTGGCCTATGAAGCATTTTCTCAAGCTCCCTCAGGGGACCTGTATAGATTACATGGTATGTAAACAAGGCCCACGGCACGCTGGCATTGAGCATTTTCTGTTCCCTGGGCGCCCTGCCTGGCATTTGTGGCCATTTGAAAACAAATATAAACAGAACAAGATAAACACAGGCTTTCTTATACACAAGTTAACTACAAAGTAACAATAGTGATTTACACAAACATACCAGGTAGTCACACATCCTGAGTGCTGTCCTGCCCTTGAGTCACTGCGGGAACCGGACTTAAGATTTGCGATGTCCCCACTGTACACGTCAGTTACAAAGAGAACTGGGGACCAGGCTGGTGCACCATCACCCACGGACATCATGTGCCAGGACTGACACCCCTCTCCTCATGGGCTTTGGGGACAAACGCGTCAGGTAAGACAACAGTCCCTGTGCTTTGCTAGTCCTCAGGCCCCTTTCAAGTACTGTCCTGGGACTGATATGGGTGGCAGCTGACACACTTCCCAAAGGTATGTGTGGGTAGACCACACGTCACTGGTTCCTGTCCTTGTCATTCTAGACTCTGGCATGGAGTTGGCATGAGGCTCATGCTGTCTCCAGACTCAGGCAGGGCCCAGCGGCTTTTTCCAGGATGCACCGCGAGTCACAGGCGCATGGTTTGAGGGCCGGTGCTTTGTTCTTCGGCGCCCTCTAGTGGTCTGTGAAGGAGCGGCCTCAAATCTGGCCACTCTCCACTGAGGCACAAAGGCTCAAGCACTCAACTGTTGAGCTTTGCCCTTACTGGGTCCCATCCTGTCCTGTTTCTTTTTTTTTTATTATTTTTTTAAATTAAATTTATTGGGGTGACAATTGTTAGTAAAATTACATAGATTTCTGTCCTGTTTCTTAACGGAGATAAAAGCCGTATGTCGCTGTGTGAGAAGTGGCCTAACTATTTTTACGTGTCCTCTAAGCAGGACTCTACACCTTCTGAGGTGGCTTGGGGTGGATTCATTTTTGCTGAAGGACTCCACATGAGTCCGCTACAATCGTACTCGGGTAAACTCACAGACCACGCTGCAGTCGGGTGTACAGCAGACACGCTGCGACTGTTTTCATGACAACCAAGGTCTAGTCATTACTGATCAAGGGTGTTCTCTGAAGTTTGAACCCCTGCCCCCCGCACACACACACACACAGCCGTGGGCTTGCCTGACACTGGATTTTCTGGAGCTGTGACTGGACTTCCATCACCCCCAAGGAGGAGGATGTGGCTTTGCTGATCCTGAGTTTGGCTCACCAATCAGGAGGGGGTGGTGCCTATAAACACTGCCTTAAATGGAAGTGCATAGGTCCTTAGCACATTCTTCTGGAACAGAGATCTCAGTGTAAGAGGGGCAGTGGTGACACCAGAATGCAGCATCCCTCAGGGAACTGAGGAGCTGGAGAAAAGACGAAAAGATGTGCTGCCTCTCCTCGTGCGCCATGAAGCCGCCTGGAGCCTCCCATGCTTGGCGGGAAGCCCGTGAGAACTCAGGGCGGGGGTGTGTGGGGGGCGGGGAGGAGGAGGTGGTGGTGGTGGTGGTGGTGGTGTGTGTGTGTGTGTGTGGTCTCTTCTCAGTAATCTGCAGCCCAAGCCCTGCACTGCCACTGAGCTCAACGTCCCTGCCATGTCTTCTCCCATCTCACCCCGATTTCCTCCATTTGTGAACTGTTAAGGATTTGCCCAGGCACAGGCCCAGTGCTAGGTGCTATAGGGTCCTGGAGACCTCGTCCCCAGCTAATTGCACGATTAATGCAAAGGGAAAGATCACTGTCACCCTGGCTGCCACACACTGGGTGCTTTTTAAGTGTCAGGGACGATACTAACCACTTCTGCATGCTATCTCATAAATTCTTGCCTCAAGTTGGGGTCACTTTTGAGATGAGAAGCCTGAGGCCCCAAAACTGAGTGACTAAGTGGTAGAGCTGGCATCTGAAACGAGATGCTTGACTTTGTTCTCTGTGGAGTAGTGATCAAACTGCACCGTACCTCAGCCCATTAGAAAGGAATTGGAGATAAATACTGGGTCCCAGCAGGTAGAGAAGCATTAAAAGGACGTCAGGTTTCCAAAGAGGAACACCAAATGTTTTGTAAAGCTTTTGGATACAGGAGGGTTCTTGGAAAAGCTATTATTGGAAACATCAAATCTAACTATACAACATTCTGGAAGAGGCAATACTATGGCGACAGTAAAAAGGTCAGCGGTTGCCAGGGGTTCACTCCTGCCAGGGAGGCGGGAGGTAAAGGTGGAGCACGGGGGATTTTTAGGGCAGAAGCTATGCCGTGTGACCCTGAAATGGTGGGTACACGTCATTATACATTTGCCCACACCCGTGAGATGCACATCGCCAAGAGTGAACCCTCTCTCTGACGGGTACCCTGTGCTGCGATGGTCGGTGAGGAGGCCTTTATGAGAACACTGTGGCCCCGGGAAGGCCAGCCCCCTGGCTTTATAACTTCTGTTGCTTGATGTTTGGTCCCAGACTCCCAGCAGTGGCATCACCTGGAAGCTTGTTCGAAACACAGAATCTGGGACCCTTCTTGAACCTACTGAATCATAACCTGCTTTTCAACATCCCAGGTCGTATTCATGTTTGAGCAGCACAGATTTAGAAGCCTTTCAAAACAGGGGGACATGGTGATGAGGAAGCATAGTACATTCCAGCTATGAAATATTAGTATTCAATGAACTATGAGGTTATATGGACCATTAAAAAGAATTCAAACAAAAAACCCAAGCAAGGTACCCCAAATGTCGACAGCAGCTGTGTTTGGATGGTAAGATTGCAGGTAACTTTTTTCTCTTTATAGTTACTTGGCTGTTTTTCTAATGTTTTTAAAGGGCATTCTCTGTAAGATGAGGAAATAAAAGGCTAACACTCCAAGTGTGAGGTGAGAAGCAGAAGCCCTAGAGGAAAGCACAAAGGCTCAAGGGTCCACACCCACACCCACAATTTTGCTCCTGGCTGGCAAGGTCTGCATGACCTGGGAAAGCCCAGCCACTCAGCAGGACCCGAGGAGCTGGGAGAGCAGAGAGCGCCTCACTTCCCCAAGCCAGGGCAGTGAAGACTCGGGGAGAGCAGTGGCTACAGACAGCGGAACCCCAACACCCCAAGTGCTTTTCCCTTCCCTTTCCTTTGGGAGACAGTGAAATTCTAGGGTGGGCAGTTGACTGAAGCATAAAAAGTGTGGTGTAAGGGGAGAGGCATTTGTGAGGAAGGAGACCCACCCTGAGGCTGTGCTGGACATAGAGGGGCTATCAGGAGAGCTGGGGAGAGATACCCGATTCCCTAAATATAATTTAAAGCAGTTTCTCCAACAAGTTATCCAACATTTGGAAAAGCACTTTCAGGCCTCGGGAGAAGCTGTTCCCGGAGATACTATGGATTTCTTAGCTGAAACTCCTTTCTCTGGCTCTCTTCCAGAGACCAGGTGTGCCGGAAGGAAGGAAAGGGTTGGAGGAGGGGTGAGGAGGCATCCCAAGCCTGCAATGACATCCGCCCAGGGCCTGACAAACAAGGAAGTGGGGATCAGGTGACTGGGCCCAGCAGCTTTGAGGTCTTTCCGTGTGACCCACATGCTATCTGGACAGTGGACAGAGGGGGGAGGAGAGAGATCCTATAAGGGGGCCCCCCACACACTTCCCAGGCTTAAGCATAGGACTTTGGCATTCAGCTCTATACCACCAGGCTCAGGGGAATGGGGTGGTCATGGGAATTCTCACCACCCATGGGACCAGCTGGCAGGAACTGGATTATTGTTCTCTGCATCTGTACCGTTACCACAGTTGGCGCTCAGGCTGTGTCTGCTGAAGTTCCACTGGCTGAGGCTGAAGCTGTGGTGTTGGGCAGTGCCAGGAGAGAGCCCAAGACATCGTACGCCTGCCCGTCACCCGCGGATGGCCAGGAGCTCCAGCCCCAAGCGCAATCAGGTCACACCCGCCTTCTCACAGCTGCTGGGGGACTCAGGGGGAGTAAAGAAAGCCAGGGGCATCTAAATGGTCAGACAAGTGCCCCTCTGACTGAGTGCTCAGTAGGAGAGAGTTGACAAAAACGGCCAAGCTCCTGTAGGCAGCCAGCCTTGGTTCCCCAGTGCCAAGGACGGTCTGACTTCGGTAACACAGCCCCAACCAGCTTTGCCTGCTTGGCATCTACTTCCTTTGCCTCTGGTCATGGCAGCCTGGTTTGCCTTCGGGGGAGCACTCCAGCCCCAGCCCAAAGGGCAGCTAGCTGATGCTCACCCCTGCTCCCACCCATTGCCTGCCACAAGGACAGGCTGGTCTAGTAAGAGTTGATCCTGGACTTCCAAATTCTGGGAAAGAAAGAGGCCCCCTCTTTCAGTCTCTTGTTACCCGAAGAAGGGAGGGACGAAGGTTCACTCTGGCCAGATCCATATTTCTTCAAGAGAACCAGAAATCTGGATTTTCCCATGAAAGCTTCTGAGTTCTAAATATCAGCATCCGGCTTGGTATTTTATAAAAGCACTTCAAGGACCCTACCAAACCTGTCACGGAGCTGGATTTGGCCCACCGGCCACCAGGTGCGACCACGGCTCTGTAACGTTTTCCTCAGCATGGCTATGCAAGTGCCTTCCATGACGGATACAGACGACTTTCTCAGCTGCCTGTCCTTTCACTCCTTGCTCCACCCTTCACTCCGGCCATCCAGCCATAAGGGACCTCTCCCCTTTCTCAAGGCCCAGAGAATGTCCTCACTTCCCATGCATTTCCTGTTCTTCTTCTCCCAGCATGCTTTGCTCTGGCACACAGGCCCTGCTCTTCCGTGAGCAAACCTGTGAGACCCTGCCTTTAGGGCTTTTGCATTTGATGTCTGCTTTGCCTGGCTCACTCTTACACAGCTGCGTGCTTCACCCCTTACTCCCTTCAGTCCTAGTGCAGATGTCAGCTTCTCATCGAGGCCTTTCCTAGACCATCCTTTTAAAAACGAATCCCTCCCCAGTCCCAGCTCAGCACTCCCACCCCTTCTTCCTGATTTATTTTTCCCCACAGCACTTATGATCGAAAACAGGGATCAGGGAACTACAGTCCTAGTCCAAACCCAACCCATTGCCTGTTTTTATAAATAAAGTTTTATCGGCACACAACCACGCCTATTTGTTTATATACTGTCTGTGGCTGCTGTAGTGCGACACTGACAGCTGAGTCTTTGCAACAGAGACCAATGCCCTACAAAGCCTCAACTATGTACCACCTGGTCCTTTAGAGAACAAGCCTGCCAACCCCAATCTAAAATGCTGGAATGTGGGCTCCATGAAGGCAGGGGTTTTGACAGTTTTGTTCACCGCCACATCTTCAGCACCAAGTACAGCACCTGGCGTGTAAGGGACTCTGAATAAGTATCTGTTGAATGAAGGCTCCTGCCCCATGTCCTGGTGCACGGCCCATGCCCCAGGCCCCTCCTTCTTCACGCACCTCAGGGCTCCGCTCAGAGGGTCCCTCTAATGTGATGCCTCCCTGTCCCCTCTCCTCCCCCCAGTAACAATCAATCCCTTCCTTTGTGCATCTCTGCTCAGCACTTCTCACCCTACGCTGAAATGATCTGGTAACTGTTCTCCCACTAGACTCAGAGCTGCTTGGGGACGAGCTCCACTGATCTGTACCAGAGTTTGGAATGCCTGGCACACTGGAGGGCTCACAAATGACTGCTGACTGCACATGTGGCTGGATGGATTCCTGAAGGAAGGAATCACCAATGTCCCGAGATACAGGGTCATACATCCCACCTCATGAAGGTGGTGACGAGAGAGAAGTGGCTCAGAGATCAATGGAGTCACCTCTGCAAAGTGCTCTGAACTGAGAGCTAGAAAAACCAAGACACCTCCCCTTCCTGGCTACCTGGTGGTCCCCAAGACATCCCCTGCCCCAGCTATCCTGTGGCCCCAAGCATGCCCCACACCAGCTGCCCTGTGGCAATCCCCCGCCAATCCATACCTCATACTCTATGGCGAGGTCTGTGTGGTCGTCAATATCCACCTTGGCCATCACCACCTTTCCATGCTGCTTGGCCACCACCTTCTCTAACCTTGGCCCCAGGATCTTGCAGGGACCACACCACCTCGGAAAGGGAGAAAGGAAGCATTCCATCACAAAAGTGCTCACCAACCGATCTACGGTCCCCCCAGAATCTTCTCTTGACACATATCTTACTGAAGGAACTTTTGTCCTTATTACCTCTGTTTACAGTGTTTGAATATTAACCTGTGATGTTGACATCCCAAACGGTAACGTCAGCAGACTCTGCAACTGGAGAATTCTCACAGGTCCCTAACTTCTAAGACACAGGCCTGATCCCAAGACTCTGATAAAGGTTCTTTCACTTATTTCAGTACCTCTAAAAGAAACACACTGTCATGCAGAAGAATATGGGATTTGAAGCAAAAAGGTTTGGGTGCAAAGAGAGGCTCCTGACGCACCAGCTGACCGTTCTAGGGCCTGTTTCCCCACTTGAAAAAGAGAGACTATACTTCTCAAAGCTGTAATGAGAAATCCACTAAGCAAGACCAGGTGGATTAACATGCTTTGTCAACTGAATAATTACTTCAAACACCTCATTGACTCAGAACTAAAAGGAAGAGAAACCTTTTAGTTTGAAGGTTGTGCAAGGTTACAGAGCTAGTAAGAAGCACAGCTGGGACTAGAACCCAAGGTTGTGTTCTAAGTGTCTTCTTTTAGGCCCGGCCCTGTGTCAATGACTATTGCTGCACTAAACACAGGTGTTCCACTCTAGGTGTTGATTCTTTGAGAACAGGCTGTCATCCCTAGGTATGTGGCACTCAGGACAATGCCTGGATAAACTCACACCTTGCTTCCTTGTTGGAGAAGAAAATGAAGCATCACCCCACTTATCGTGCATTTTGAAAACCCTGGAGTGCTCACTGTACCAGGGCAGAACATGGAGTCCTGGCTGATGGACTCCTATTTTATTCTTAGCCTTCAAAACCCTTTCCATTCAGAGATTTCAATTCATGAACTTACAACACCAAAAAACCCAGGCTGCGAGACCTTATCTCCTATTACAAGTGAAGAAAGGGAGGGACAAGGACATCAAATGGCCTTCCCAAGGCGACATGGTGAGTCAGAGAAAGAACAGGAAAGAACAGAAAGAAGCTGTCAGAAATTTGCCCAGCAAGCCTCCCAACCTGTAACTGAGGCTACATGGGCTCCTTCCAGAATATCTCATTCGGAGGGGGCTTGTCCAGTTTTCTAATCGCCTAACCAGGCCCCAAGGGCCTGGAAATGAAGGACAGGCTAAAAATCAGTAGGCCGTAGGCATTTCAATATCCCGAAAACAAACTGTCACAGCACTGAAAAGAAACTCCCGCCCATCCCCCACACCTGGGGCACCACTGCAGTGGCACTGGTCTCTTTTTGCCATCCCTTCCCAGTTTTGGTGGTTAAGATGTTAAAATAAAATCAACGTTATCTGCAGGGCCAGGAACTGCCATATGCCAAAGGCCAAATGCTGCTGTAGTCATATTTTTCATGCTTTGGTCCAAGCTGAAGATGACTCTGAGCCATTCAGGCAGTGAGATACACAATACAAGCGATTCCCACCACTAACCACAGCGAACTTTGAAGACTATTTACTAGTCTGTTTCCTATCAGACTGCACTCAATTTTACAGAGCAGGGATTGGGTCTCCCAGTGTTTGTAGTGAATATGGATGAGAAGCACCAACCATGGTCCTTGAGACATAGCAGGTGCTCAAAAATATCTGAACAAGTGACACCCCCGTCTTCTCTTGACTCCCAGGACTCACTGTGCATGGAAATCCACAACCACTGGTGTCTCACTGTTGACAACTCGGTCTTGAAAGTCAGGTCCATCCTGGATGTTAAAGGTTGTTGAACAGACTCTGGTGCTGAATATTGAACGTGCTTGGCTGGGTGTTATTGTCAGGTTACCAGGACTGCATCGTGGGGTCTGCAGGGCCCTGGAGGTGAGGGGTTCCCACCAACCTTGAGGAGGCTTCCTGGAGATGACAGAGGCCAGGAACCTCCTCAGGAGAAGTCGCTGAGCCATATGTCAGGGGAAGAGGCAGGAAGAGCTGTTGAAGACAACAGGAAGTCAAAACACCAGAAAAAGACAGGTATCTGGGAGTACTGGGGGCTCAAGATGCAGGGCTGGAAGCAAAATGCCAAGAAATAATATATAACATTTTTGCAATAGAGGTGAGCAAAGAACGAGAATCAAAGGGAAGGAATTGCAAACCAGGACAAAACTGGGTTGACAACCAAAACGAAATCAGATATTGGTGGGATTATAACAGAAGGAAAGGGAGAAACCCTTATTTACGGAGCACCTGCTAAAGGCCAAGTGCCTTACATACATTATAGTCCTCCCAGATCAACTTTGAGCAAGTTTCTAGAGTACTGCCCCTATTACAGATAAGGCATCCGAGGCTCAGTTAAGTTGTGACACTCCCAAAGTAGACCAACTATAAAATGAGAGTCGACACTGGAACCCAAGGCTGTCTGCAAAATCCTTACTCTATCGATTACTTTTTAAAAAGTGTCTTAATGGGAAATTAAGGAAAAAGGGGGCTTGTCAAAGGATCAGGAAAGAGGAACCACAACAATTCCACGAGGAACTAAAAGGCACAGAAACAGGAGTCTGGGGGAGAACTAAAAAAGGAACGCGCGTGTGGAGGGAACTGGGGCAAGCGGACGTCACCAGGGACCCCGGCTCTCCCGAGGACAGGTCCTCCCGCCCGGGGCCTCCGCCCACTCAGCCACCGGACGCCATAGGAATGCGCCCGCAGCGTGCTTCAGCCGGGGTACCACCTCGAGCCACCCGCGTCCCAGGGCCTCCTACCTCCCCGCAGCACGAACGGAGAGACGCACAGCCCGGCCCACCACGCCTGTCAAGGGCACTCTTGCCGTCACTTCCTTAGAGGCGGGCCTTTGATCGTCACTTCCGGCCAGGCAACCTGGAGGGGCAGCTCGGATTTTCCGCCAATGGGGATGGCGGAGGAAGGAACACCTAAAGGGGCGGAACCTCAGTTAGGGACCGGAAGAGAGGGACTCTAGTAGGGAGAGACCGGAAAATGGGGGGCGGGCTTTTGGGGAGGGACCGGAAAAGGCGGTTGCTCTCGGGGGAGGGGCCGGAAGAAGTGGGCGGGCCATAAAGGAGGGTCCGGAAGAGGAGGTGAAACGAAGCGGGAACTGGAGGGAGGTACGAGAGGAAGAAATAGGATGGGGATGGCGGGTAAGAGAGGTGTAGTTCTGGAGTTTGCAAATTCAGGCTGCTTTAAGCTCAACCAGCGCTGTCTACCCCTGTGCCTCATTCATTGTCTTCCAAAAACTTCTAGGGGTGCTGGAAGGTTCTTTCATTTTACCCATGAGGAAGCTAAGCTCCTGAAAGGTGTAGTGCGGATTAATGGACAAGACCCTGACTGGGAGCCAAGAGGCCGCTTTTTGGCCCTTGTCTGTAACTCACAACTGTATGACCTCGTGGTTTGGAGCAAGTCAGCCAGCCCCTGGGGACTTCAGTGTCCCAGTATGTGACATGAAGGGCTGGGCTTGTCATTCACCTCTTGGAGTTGCTGGGGGAACTGGTTACCCGCAAGGCGCCAGATGGTGGTGATGCTTGGAGGGTCTGCCTTTGAAGCCAGGTGAAGTGTGAGCTGTGAACCGGCTTGGGCCTGGGCCTTAGTTGCACACTGAGGGTTTAGAGCTAGTCGCCCCAAGATGTACGTCTGTGGTCTGTGGATTGTATTGAGCTAAGGGTAATTTTAGCTTCAGGCTCAAGAGAAACTTCTGCCCCTCCCGTTAACTACCTATAGAACTTGAATTAGGGGGCCTTGCCCATAATAAGAGGTTATCAGCAATAATCTCTTTTTGACGACAGGGCAAACTTCTATTTACTGAACATCTGCTCTTAATCATTTTGCAGTGACTCTTTAAGCCCCCAACACATCTTATTTCATCCCCAGCTCAGGATGCCTGATATACCCATGTGGGTTCCTTCTCTGTCTCTGAACCTCTTGTGCGTGTGTGTGTCTGTGGGGTTCCCATACATATTTACGTATTCAATTTGGTTATTTTCTCTTGCTAATCTGTCTCTTGTCTATTTGGTTATTAGACCAGTTGAAAAAACCCTCATCTATTTTATTATTAGACCTGCTGAAAGAGCCTTGAGGTAGAAGAAAGTTTGTGCCTTCCCCACAACACCCACCATCACTGTCATGGACACAGGGATCTAAGCACTTGTGTGTCCCCGACGTGTCACAGCTACCTCTTGTCTCCCCTGCACCCTGTACCTTACATGACAACCACTCATGGCCTCTCACGGTTCTATGAATACATCAGTCTTTTTCTTCCTGCCTGCTGTTGCTTCATATGAAATGCTTTTTTTCTCTCTCCATTTGGTAGATTGGATACACTACTCAACACCTTTGAGCAGCATCAATTGCTTCCTTCTCTCTAGTGCTTTGTTCATAACTCTTACAGAACACATCACAGTGTCTCTTTACTAGACCATATGCTTCCTGAAAGTAGGGATTTGTAGCTTTTACATGACTCTATGTCCAGTACCAACATGGTACAGTGCCCGATCACAGAGGACGTTCAGTAGATGCTTATTAAGCTGAATATCTTTGGCTATCTAAGGGAGTGGTTTATAGTCAGAGGTTATGTGACTTGTCCAAGGTCATGAAGTAGGAAACTTGGCAGTCCATCTCACACCTCCATTTCAGTCTACACTCCAGCCAGTGGGAATCACAGTTCCAGAGTTTGTGTAAATGTTTCTCCCATCCCTGTACTTTGTAGTTGCTACTCTCTGTGACTGGAAGATTTTTCCCTCTACCTGAGAAAATGCTACCAAATAAATGCAGATTAGGCATCATCTCTGGAGCCCCTTCTCTGAGCCTCATTGAGTGGGAGGAGGTGCCTTCCTCTGAGCTTCCACAGCCCCTGTGCATCTGTCAGTGGCTTCTGGGGGTCTGTCGCTCCATTGCTTACCTCAGGGCTTGGCGCACCATAGTAGGTACTCGGTGATTTTTCCATGAACAGAGAGCAGGGACCCACATCAAATCTTTCCACCCTAAATTCTATTTCCCCCACCACATTGCATAGCCTCATTTTGCCTCCAAAACAATGGCCATGTTTTTTTTTTTTTCCAGTTCATCTTGACTGCATCGTGCTATGATTTGTCCGAACGGCAGGTTCACTCCCTCACTCCCCTGGTGGGCGGGTCCACAGCCACAGCTGTTCAAGGACCTTCTGGGTTGCAGGGAGGAAATACTTGGGATTGGTCCACATGCCTTGGCCACCAGCAGCCACGTCAGCCTTACACTTAATAGAGTCACTGTCCATCAGCGGCAGGAGACTAGGTGAGGATGTGGGCAGGCATGGCCTTCTCCACCCGGTCTGACCTCTTGCTTTTGCCTCTGTCCCCACGTAGGAAAGGAGCCAACAATGGTGACGTCCCTCAGTACTGGCTCTCCTGAGGCCAACATCTCTTGGTGCAGCTGTTCCTCCTAATGTCAAATGCCATCTGGCAGGGCACTTCCACTCTGTCCATTTTCATTTCTGTTTTTCTGTGTCTCCAGCACTTTAGAGCCATCGATCAACCCTATTCAGCATTTCCATAGCATTTTCTAGAAGACCAGTTTCCTTGCTTAATTCGCATTCTGAATCCAAAGGAGAACCAGTCCTACTTAATTCTTGTTTCATAGGCACTTGACCTCTGTCAGCCTTGGGCTTCTCATCTGAGAAATGGGAAGATGCCTTCCTCATAGGGCTGTGAGGCTGTGGGAAGGAGGGAGGACAGGGCCTGGCCCATTGTTAGTGCCTGATGAACGATGAATGAAGCTCCTCCCTTCCTGCGGACTGTCTGGGAGACACATGGAGAAGGCAGCACTCACAGGCTACAGAGGGGCTCTTGAGCTAAAGGTGGCTCGTGTGCCAAGTCACAAGGCAGGTTCAGAGCACAGGTGGGAGGAGGAAGGAAGGAAGCCAGGACTGGCAGCCTGAGCTAAGGGTAAAGCTTCTGTTGCTACCTCTTACTGACATTTATTGCAGTGTTTTTCAGACTGAGATGTGAGCCATCAGTGGGTTTATGAAATCAGATTAGTGGGTTACGATCAGCTTTAAAAAGACAAACAGAATTGAAAATATCAGCGTATGGTGCATCTTATAAGTATTATTTTGTTCGTGTTATGTATCTCCTAGGTATGTATGTCCTAGGTTGTGATATAGAATGTATTTCTTAACTGTGGATCGTGGTCAAAGGGTTTGAAAGCTACTGAGAGACTGGAGAGTTCCAAGCACCTGACACTGTTCTAAGCACCTTACGTGTATTAACTCATTTAATCCTACAACCCTATGAGGTTGGTACGGTTACAGCCCCCAACTTACACATGGGGAAACCGAGGCACATAGGATCAATACCTTGTCCAGGGTCACCCAGATAGTCGGAGGTGGAAGCTTAAAGGTGCTCTGCTGCCCCTACTGAGGATCTGATTTGACTAGACTGCTGCCTCTTCCCCGCTAAGTCCCAGGGACCAGCCAGCCAATCGAGGCCATCGGAGGGCGACATAGGGAATTGCAGTTGGTGGCAGGCACTGCTGCTCAGCAGTGGCAGTGAGCAGAGGCACCCACGTGGTGGCACTGTGGGTCTTCCAGCCTCCTCCATGGCAGGCTCCGCAAGCTGGGTACAGCCCTGGTGCCGGCTCCCTCAGGCCTGCAGGGCCGATCGCGGGGCTCAGGGCTGCGGGAAAGGTGCTTCTCCGTGTCTGTGTGTCCGAGGATTTCATAGCTGGAGGGAGGCACCTTAAAAACGAAAAGAAAGAAAGGAAACAATGCAGACAGAGGCGATGGGCCGCAGTCTAAGCTGATAATGAGTTCCTCTCCAGGAGGTGTTGCTCCTAGAAGTATCTGTTTTCAGTTTCCATCTTGATGGTAATTTGTTTTTATCGCTGTTGGAGAACAATTGAAACTAGGACTTATGTTTTGCAAATGCTAGAAGCAGGTTTCAGGTTCTGTTGTGATTCACGTTCTGTTGAGTTTCCAGCAATTATACAAAACCCCCTCACCCCTTTCTGAAAATAAAGACCTGACACTGGAACAGTAGCATCACCCTTCATGCATAGACTGGCACAACCCTTAATTCCGTCCTGGGCTGGCAGAGCTGCAGTGTCATGGCTGTGATGTAGGTGGGCATATGCTGTTGCCCACACTTGCCCACCCCAGTGTGAGGCCATTGCCCTCAGTAGGCACATGCGGGCTGGGGCACCAGGGTTCATTCCGGGTGCTGCTTGCCATTGGCGTGAGGCTGCTCCCGTGTTTCTGTCCCGTCAGGTCTGGTGGCTCAGATTCTGCTGAGCAGGGCGAAGCCTGCAGCTGTGCGGGCCAGGCTGGGAAGGGAGGCAGGGAAGGACCCTTCCTCTTCACCAAGTGCCCCTCCCAATCCGGGCTCGGCCCCTGTCCCCCTCAGAGCCCTTGAACAACCCTTCTGTGTTGTTCCTCATCCGTAGGAGGCTCTCACAACGCTTATTCTACAAAAAACGTAAGAACTTGCAAAATAATGAAATAATGGCCAGCCATCTGTGGTCCTTACTACATGCCGCACAACCGTTCTCACATTTTTCCTATTTCAACTCATTTTATCCTCACAGTCAGCAAAATGCCGTTATTAGTCACATTTGACAAATGAGAGAAACCGAGGTCCTGAGAGGATGCATAACTTAGCCTAGACCGTGAATCAAGCCAACGGTGGAGCTGGCACTCAAACCCAGGGAGACGGGCCCCAGAAAGTGTGTGCTTCACAACTCAGCTCTACTGTGTCTTTAATGTTAGGTACCCTGTAATGTAAATATTCGGTCTTATTACAGGCTTTGCGTGGAGGTGCAAATCAGACCTGTGCTGGGAAGGCTGGTGTCAGGTGTGCGGGCGCTAGATCTGGAGCCCAGCATGGTGAACATGAGGGTTTTGGAGTCAGATGGACCTGGATTTGAATCCTGGCTGTGCCGCTTCCATGCAATATGATGTAACCCATCTAAGACTTGGTTTCCTCATCTGTAAAATGGGGCTGGCAGTACGTAACTCAGATACTGTTCACAGATGAGCAAATCAAGTCTTCCAGAGGTCATGTGACTTACCAAGGGCACACAGCTAGTGAGAGATGAGGGCAGGCTCACAGCCAGATCTCACCACAGGTCTTGAGTTTTTCCCACTGACCTGCAAAGATTTGGTGGCACTAGGTGTGAGGGTATGTATATTTGTCTTTAGTTTGTGAAAGCATCACTGGCAAAAGTATAGTGAGGTGCAGTGAATAAAAGTGCCTTAGTTTCCTGAGTCTTTGCTTCCTTATGTATAAAAATGGACTAATACTGTAATAGTATGTACCAGTTTCTTAGGGTTATTGTGAAGGATTAAATGGGATAATGAAAATAAATGGCTTAATAGATTTCAGTCCTGAAAGCCATTGAGGCTTGCTTTATGGCCCAGCCTATGGCCTATCTCTGTGCACTTGGAAAGCACAATCCTACAGTTGCCGGGTGGCTTGTTCCATAAATGTCAGTTACATCAAGGTAGTTGATAGAATGTCGTTTAGATTTTCTGTGTCTTGACTGATTTTTCTGTCTAGCTGATCTATCAGTTGTACATGCTGCACAACCGTTCTAGCATTTTTCCTATTTCAACTCATTTTATCCTCAGTCAGCAAAATGAGAGAGCGATATTAAAACCAAGTATGATTGTGAATTTATCTATTTCTGCTTTTAAGTCTGTCAATTTTTTTTTTCTTTCCAAGTCAAGTTGTTGTCCTTTCAATCTTAGTTGTGGAGGGTTCTGTTCAGCTTCTGGTTGTTGTCCTTTCAGTCTTAGTTGTGGAGGGAGCAGCTCAGCTCCAGGTCCAGTTGCCATTGTTAGTTGCAGGGGGCGTAGCCCACCATCCCTCGTGGGAGTCGAACCGGCAACCTTGTGGTTGAGAGGACGCGCTCCAACCAACTGAGCCATCCGGGAGCTCAGCTCAAGGTGCTGTGTTCAATCTTAGTTTCAGGGGCGCTGCCCACCATCCCTTGCGGGACTCGAGGAATTGAACTGGCAACCTTGTGGTTGAGAGCCCACTGGCCCATGTGGGAATCGAACCGGCAGCCTTCGGAGTTAGGAGCACGGAGCTCCAACCGCCTGAGCCACCGGCCGGCCCCAAGTCTGTCAAGTTTTGCTTCATCTCTTTTGAAGCTTTGTTATTAGGCTCCTGCACATTTATGATTATGTCTTCCTGATGTAGTGATCATTTCACCATTATGAAATGTCTCTTTTTAATTCTGGCAAAGCATTGTCTTGAAGTTTACTTTATCTGCTATTTATAGAACCATTCTAACCTTCTTATGACTCCTGTTTGATATATCGTGTTCAATCCTTTTACTGTCAGCCTATCTGGAACTTTATATGTAAGAGCATTTCTCATAGACAACATATAGTTAGGTCTTGCTTTTTTATTTATTTTGACAATCTCTGCCTTTATATTGGAGTGTTTGTTCACAGTTAACATAATTATCGATATGTTTTGATTTAGGTCTACTATTTGTCTTCTGTTTGTTCTGTATGTCTTTTGTTCTTCTGTTTTTCCATTCCAGATTTCTTTTGGGTTAATTGAATACATATTTTTAGAACTCAATTTTAATTTATCCATTGGCTCTTTAGCTATACCTCTTTGTATTGCTATTTTAGTGGCTGCTCTGGGGATTACAATATAGATCCTTAGCTTTCCACAGTCAATTTAGAGGTAATAGTGTACACATAAAATAATGTGAGAGCCTTGCGTAAGTTCCACCCCTTTCTATCTTTTACACTGTGTTGTCATATGTGCTACATGTGTAGGCTAAGAACCCTATAATGTAATGTTGATAATTTTGCTTTAAGTCATCATTATATATATACACACACACATATATATATGTGTGTGTGTATATATATATGTATTTTTTTAAAGAAATTAAGAGGAAAATGCAGTCTTTAATATTTACCCACATATTTGCCCTTTTGGAGCGCTTCAGTTCTTGAAGGGATACAAGTTTTCATCTGATATCTTTTCCTTTCAACCTAAATAACTTACTTTAGCATTTCCTGTAGTTCAGGTCTGCTGGAAATCAGTTCTCTTCATTTTAGTTTATCTAAAAATGTCTTTATTTGCCTTGATTCTTGAAGATTATTTTCATTGGATGTGGAATTCTGGGTTGACAGTTTCTTTTTTCCTTTCCTGTTAGCACATTAAATATGTCATTTCACTGTTTTCTGGCTTCCATTGCTTCCAATGAGATGTCGACGATGATTTGTTTTGTTCTTCTATGTCTATAATATGTTTTTTTCTCAAGTTGCTTTCAAGCTTTTTTTCTTTATCTTTAACTTTCAGCATTTTATATTTTGCGCTGTGTATGGTTCTCTTTGTATTTATCTTGAATGGGATTCACTGAGATTCTGGAATCTATATTTTTCACCAATTCTGGGAAAATTCGGGACATTATTTTCTCAAAAAATATTTTTTTGTTCCATCAGCTCTTTTCTCTCTTTCTGGAACTCCAATTATACGTATATTAGAGCTTTTCACGTTGTCTCACGGATCACTTAGCCTCTTTTTTACAGGACTTTTATTGGGGAACAGTGTGTACTTCCAGGACTTTTTTCCAAGTCAAGTGGTTGTCCTTTCAATCTTAGTTGTGGAGGGTGCTGTTCAGCTTCAACTTGTTGTCCTTTCAGTCTTAGTTGTGGTGGGGGCAGCTCAGCTCCAGGTCCAGTTGCTGTTGCTAGTTGCAGGGGGCACAGCCCACCATCCCTTGTGGGAGTCGAGGAATTGAACCGGCAACCTTGTGGTTGAGAGCCCACTGGCCCATGTGGGAATCGAACCGGCAGCCTTCAGAATCAGGAGCATGGAGCTCCAACCGCCTGAGCCACCAGGCCGGCCTCACTTAGCCTCTTTGCTTTCCCAGTACTTTTATTCTGTGTTCTTCAGGTCAAATAATTTTTACTGATATATCTTTAAATGCATTGAGACCTTCTTCTGTCATCTCCAATATGCTATTAAACCCATCTAGTGAACTTTTCATTTTAGATATTGCATTTTTTCAGTTCTAGAATTTTCATTTATTTCTTTTTAAAGTTTCTATTTCTCTATTGAGATTATCTGTTTATTTACTCAGCATGAGCATATTTTCCTTTATGTCCTTGAGCATATATATAATAGCTGCTTTAAAATCTTTGTCTGCTATAAGCAGCATTTTGGTCAACTCCATGTCAGTTTTCATTAATTACTTCTTCTCTCGAGTATGAAACAGTCATATGTTCCTGTTTTTCTTTTTTTAATTAAAAAATGTATGTCTAATAATTTTGGATTGTTTCCTGGGCATTGTGATTGATACATTGTAGATACTCTGGATTCTGCATTTTCTTCCGAAGAGTGTTGATTTAGTGTTTTTAGTGGACAGTTGACTTGGCTAAATTCCAACTCCAAGCTCTGTCTCCTTTGTGGTGAGCAGCCACCGAACCGTAGTTCATTTATTCAGCCTTAGCTGAGTTGCATGTAGTCCACGCTATACATGGATATTTCAGGGGTCAGTCAGAGGTTCATGCAATGTGTATTCAGAATTTGGGGCTCCTCTGTGGCTCTCTTTTTGAGGATTTCTCCACCCTCACTTTCACCTCTGTGATATCCCTCAACTCTTTCCTTTGTTCTTCAAGCCAATAAGATTGTGGGTTTGCAGTGGGATTTTAGCTGCCCTGTGTGGTGCTATCTGGGGTCTTTCCTCCGGTGAAAAGCTTTAAGGAATGGAAAACTCACCTAATGCCATTTCCTTCTTCAGTGGGTCAATTCTTCTTCTAGTTTCTGCCTACTTTGGTTGCTCTTCAGGTAATTTTTTAAATGTACATACCTTATCCAGAGTTGTTATCTGTGAGAGCCTTTGGTTTGTAGAGGATACCACCATTATCAGAAGTGGAAGCATAAGTGCTTAGAAATGCTTGCCATGACTGTGAATGCAGGTTTTCAATATTTACTGAACCCACCACAGGGAGGATGCACTCGGGTGTGCTGTGAGCTGGTAACGCCCCAGCTCACTGCCACAAGAAGCAGATGTTGGGAACAAGCTGCATGTCCCTTAGTTTTATTTTTCTTCCATTCACTTACATGCACAGGATCTTGGTTACCTCTGCTTTATGTTTCCTGAAACTCACAACTCTTAGAGCACAGAGTTGTTTCTTTCTTGAAACGCAGTGAACTGTTTTTATGTTGGAAAAATAGTTTTCTTTGTTTATAGCTTTCTTCAGGCTTCCCAATGGGATCCAAGTTGAAGCCACCCTCTCTGTTGGCACTTGGAATTCTGAGCCCAAGCCTAGGGGTGGTAAGGTAGGAAGGAGCAGCTCCCTTGGGGAGTTAAGGGCCTACCTATTTGACATAAACAGCTTCTTTCAAGGAACCAGTTACCTGCCTGTAAAGATGACTCAGAGTATCCTCAAAGGAATCAGTGGTCAGCTTTTAAGGAGATCATTTTGCTTTTAGTCTAGAGTCCAAGGCTTGGTTTAATTGTTCTCACCCACCATGAAGGTTTATTGATGGCCTACTGTCTGTACGGCAGAATGCATTAGAGATTTATAGGCTGCTGAGGGCTGAATGTCTGCGTCCTCCCCAAATTCATATACTGAAGCCCCAGTCCCTAATGTGATGGTTTTTGGAGGTGGGACCTTTGAGAGGTAATCACGTTTAGATGAGGTCATGAGGGTGAGGGCCCATCATGGGACGGGGGACAAAGAAACAGGCAAAGACCAAATGAATATTGTAATAAGTCACAATATCAGAGATGGGAATAGAGGGGAGTAGACCAGGACATAACATTTCTGTGATCCCACGGCACCCTCTACTTTCTTTTTCCTGAGCACTTATTGCTTGTCTAATGTCTGTTTTCTCTGTTGGACTGTAAACTCCATGAGGAAAGGATTCTTATTCTCTTATTCTCCATTTTAGCCTCCAGATGCCAGCACAGACAAGTTACTGTTCCTTTTAATCTATTACGAAGCTCCATCATCCAACGAAGGAGGACCTAGCCCTGTGCCTGAACGTAGCAGGGACTTGGCAGGTTTGTTGAATGAGAGGGGAAAAAAGTAATGAAAACTGAGAGGTGGCCTCAGTTTTGGTGGTCTGTGAATGGAAGCCCCTTAACCCTGTCCCCAAGAATATCCCTCCGTCAGGCTTGTATAAGTCAGGACTCTTTTGTGGATAAGTGTCAGGAACAAACTCAACCAGCTCATGAACAAGGTCCTATCAGATCATGTGACTGGCGTGTTCAAGGGTGCAGCTAGCTTAGGCGTGATGGGCTCAGGGCCCAAATAGCGTTGCTGAGATCTGTGGGGCTTTCCATTGCTTGTTTTGTTTTCCTCAGCATGTTGGTTTCATTCTCCATGCAGTGGGCAAGACAGCTACTGCCAGTCACAAGAAGACAAGCTTTGGGTTTAGGATCTAAAAAGAGGAAAGTCATTGTTTTGTACATCTAAAACTAAGAAAAAAAAAAGTTAAAAAAAATAAAAATAAAAAAATAGAAAGAGGAAAGTCCCTCGCCCTCCCCAGGTCCATATGTCAAGACTCTGATTGGCCCTGTTTGGGTCATGTGTCCAAATCTTACTCCGTCACTGATTGGCCAGCCTGCATATGTCTGCTGCTGGCATATGGGTGGCCTCCATAGAACTAGGTGGGAATTGAGTGGGTCCTCCAAAGGGAGGCATGCCAATCATAAACATGCATGCAATAAGGGCTCTTTTATGCAAATCAATAATATTTCCAATTGCTACATAACTTCTTGGTCAACTGATGTCTGGCAAAACTGAGAAGTCTTTGATCCTGGAGGAGGGTCCTTTGATCAGTGAAAGTTGTGCTGAGTCAGTTTAGTTCTGCATAGGTGTAAATCCCTTTCAAGTGCAGAGTGTTTCATCTCAGTGAGGTAACTGTTTGTCTTGCTGACTTGCGCATGCGTGTGATAGCAGGCTACGTGTGATTTTCCTGAAGGAAAGACGGACAGACAGACATCGGCTCTGGAGTTCCTACCAGTTAATTTCAGGCAACCACATAACGAGTGCTAACTGAGCCTTCAGGCACTCTCTTCCTTTATTTAACTTGCTCATGCTTCTGCACCTTTTCTTTTAGTTGATCCATCCGTGTAGGTACACCAAATAGTGCAATACCACAGCTGTATTTTACTTAGAGTACCTCGATGGGTATGTTCTGCAGTTGGCTTTGTAATACAGGTATTATGCCTGTTCTTACAAGTTAACCTTCTCTCGCCACCTTCATATTCTGCCCCTGGTACTTATCCCTCTTACCTACTGCTGTGTAACAAACCACCCCAAATTTAGGCCAAAACTTAGTGGCCTACAACAATGATCATTTTGCTCATAAGCATGACATTTGGGTGGGGCTTGGCGGTGACAGCTCATTTCTGCTGTACGTGGGGTGGGTCTACTGGGGCTGGACCATTCATTTCCAAGACGGTGTACCCACATCGCTACAAGTTGGTGCTGGCTGTCACATGGGCCTTTCCCCAGGGCTTCCTCACACCTGGTGGCTGGGTTCCCGGAAAGGTGGTGGAAGTTGCCAGTCTCCTAGGGTCTGCGCCCAAAACCTGGCATAGCATCACTCCCCCCATGTTCGTTTGCTCAAAAAAGCCCCAGACCCCACCCTAATTCAAGGGGAGGGGACACAGACCTCACATCTTGAGAGGAGCTGTAATAAAAGTTTCGTCCATCTTTAATATACCACAGTGCTTCACAGCAGAGGCTTCTGAGCACCTCTTCTTTTCTGGATAGATTGACTTATTTAAAACTTAAACATGGCTGGTGTTAAGGGGCTCATCTCTACATTTTTGTGGCTGCTTTATTTCTAAACTACAATGACAGATAGTAACACACTGAACATGCTGAGATATGCATTGTCATTTTTTTTCTGTTGATGGGACTTTTCTGCATCCAATTAATTTATAATGATTTGGAATGATGAGAGACTGGTGTGAGATGGTAACTCGCAAAGAGAATGAAGAAGCAGGTGACACACTTTTGAAAGATTCTGCAGTTCTCACTAAGCTTGAGGCTTTCTATAGAAGAGCAGGCAAATCAGTCTTATTTATGCAGAACTGAGAAAGGAGGGAGACATTCTGTTGGTCCTTTCTTTCCTGCTTAAATACATCTGTTGCACACTATTTTTTATTTCAGGCTTGATGGAATGGTCATGTGATGTATTTGGATTAAATACTTGGGCTAAAGCATCTCATATATTTGCCCACCAACTTCACTTTGTAGCAGATTTACATTCCGTCTGGGATGCCAGATTGAATTAAATGCTTTTTTAAAGCCTGCAGTCTGACAAAAACCATTCCCCAGGCAGCATTTTTACCATACTGAAAAAATAAGCATCTGCAGTGAGATGATGCAGCTTATGTTTTCTTTTCTAGGGAAGAATCCAGTTTGGCTTTTGGGGATGATGCTGTGATTGGTCAGAGAGCTGAGGACCCTGAGGACCGATAAGGGCTGCTGCTTCAGACTGCTGAGCTTTCCTTCTCCCATCTGGAGTCATCCCACCCTGCCTGGATCACAGGACGTCTGGTTTGAAGCAGTGGGTTAGTACTCTTTTCCAGGGTATCTTTGTGTGATCAGCATTTCAACACTACTCTGCCCTCCCGTGGGAACCCCATGCTTTTGTAGGTTTGAGAATTATTTGGTCTCTTAATTTCTTGTCTCCCAGTGTCCACATTGAAGGGAATTCAGGGATGGTGATAAGGAGATTGTTGCTTTAATAATTTAATATTTAGAGGATGGCTCAAAGGAGGTGGATTTTTGAAGCACACCATTCACTTGCTGTGTAATCATTCTCAGCCTCAGGTTCCTCATCCATAAAATGGGGATAGTAATATCTACCTCTCAGTGTTGTGGTGCAAATTAAATTAATGTAAGTAAGCTATTTACTGCATGTTATTAGTTGTCTATTGCTGTGTAACAGCAAGCTATTTGTTATCTATTGCTGTGTAACAAATAACCCCCCCCGAATTTAGCAGCTTAAAACAACAAATACTATCTTGAAGTTTCTGTGGATCAGGAATCAGGTGGCTGCTTAGCTGAGTGGGTCTGGCTCAGGGTCTTTCATGAAGCTGTATTCAAAGTGGTGGCCAGAGCTGCAGTCATCCGAAGACAAGAGTAGGATCCACTTCCAGGCTCACTCACATGGCTGTTGGCAGATCTTAGTTCCTTGCCACGTGGGCCTCTCCATACTGGATATCCTTCTGACATGACAGTTTCCCCCAGTGAGGGACTCCAGAGGGAGGGAGGGAAGAAGGGGGAGAGCGAGAGTGAGAGCGAGAGAGAGAGAAGCAGCACAATCTCTTGGTGGATGAATGCCACAGTCTTTTTTTTATAACTTAATCTTAAAAATGATATCCTGTCATTTCTGCAGTATTTTATTGGCTAGAAGTGAATTACTAAGTCCAGCCCACACCCAACAGGAGAGGACTAAACTCTACCTCTTTGCAGGAGAAGTATCCAAGAACTTGTGGACATACCTTTAAAACCATCACAGCTCAGTTCTGGGCACGTAGTAGGTACTCAGTAAATTATTAGATGTTATGATTAGCTTAGCAGACAAACACTTCTTGAGTCAATTTCCAGGCAGATTTTAGGTATTACCCCAATTTTTTCAGGTGAAAGGAATTTGGGGCTCTGCAATGGATTAGAAATGACACCCAGGAAACTTCCACAAAATGAGGATTTTAATCTTTCATTTTTTTTTGTCACGTGGGAGACAAGGTTCCTCCAGAGATCTCTGCTGGTGTACTGGGTCAGTCAGTCCAAAGAGCCGAGGAGAGCAGCACACCCCACTTAAAATTCACTTCTCTAGACTGAGCACATATCCTCCCCCGACACTTGGTATATGTAGTATCTTCCCGACCGGGGAGAAGCGGTGACACGCGGAAATCACCTGAACCACAGAGACAGAGCATATCCTCTGGGAGGGTCCCGAGCTCCACGCGCCCTCAGCAATTTTAAATTCCAAAAGCAGAGATGATTTTTTAAAAATAAATGTATTTATTCCTCTATAGAGTATAATCACAAAATTGGACAAAAGAGGAAAAGCGAAAAAAAAAAAAAAAAAAAAAGAAGCCTCATAAACTCCTTTCAGTAGTTTCCCCTGTATGTGGTTTTCTATTTTTATAAGTGAAAGTAGTTGCAACTACAATTTTATATCCTGCTTTTTTTCACTTAACTTTATTACATATGTATTTGTATTACACAATCTTTAACCACTTTTTGGAGTTTTTGAGAGCTGTACAGTATTTCATGGGGTGAATGTACCATAGTTAAATCTTCTTCCATTTTCTTTTATTTCAATCAGTTCTTTATATATTTATTTTTATGGGTGTTAAATTCTGCCATAATTATTTTTGCCCATGCTGTTTTGCCTTTTAATTTTTTAAACACATTTTCATATGTTTATTGTTTGCATAATCAGGTGGATTGCCTTTTAATTTTGACCATTTTCTTTAAAATAGTCCCATTAATTAGGTGCAGGCTAGATGGGTGTACCTGAAATGTTACACCTTTTCCTCTGTGGAATTACTCTGTTGCTTCTATGCGTGGAAAGGCCTTTCACTTATTACAGTATCCCCTCCTTCTTCTCCAGTTTCTATAGGGCTTTTAAAAATTCATCTGAAATTCGTTTTGAAGTATAGTAGGAAATAGGGTCTAAACTGAAATTTATTTTCTTTTCCAACGTATTTTTATTGCATGGTCCTGCACAATCTTTTCCACAATCGTTTCTATTCATTTCTTTTTAAAATCACCTCCTTACTTAGAATAGGGTCTATTTCTGGCCTCATCTTTCACTAGTTTGTCTATTTTGCGCCAGCAACTTTGTAATATTGAAAAAAAGAAGGGATGAATGAAGTCAGGCCATGGCTAGAAGAGGAAGTTGGTCCAGCTGGAAGCAATGAGATCTGCTCGGAGGGAAGATCTAGATCGGACCTCCAGCAAATGCAGGATGGTCTTCATAGGAAAAAAGCATTTCTCTGTTTGAAGCTAATTATTACAAGAATACCAGGGACATTGCTCAGACATCTCTAATCAGCTGAGCAAGAATGGAACCATGTCTTATTAAACACAAATAAGGCTGGCTGATACCATGATGGAATTAACAATTTGGCAGATGATGGGAAAAGCAGCAGATGCCACATATTGAGGCATCAGTAAACTATTTGTTACAGCACCTCGAGTTTTTATTGGCACAAGGGGCTCAGCCACCCTTCCGCAATTGGGTAGGCGAGATGGGTAACAGAATTTGATATTACGAAGACAGTCCTAATTAAAAGGTTTTGGAAAAGGAAGGATGGGCTGAAGGATCCAATTTTGGTTTACCTATAATCTGTATGAGATAGGTGAACACACACCCTGGGACTGGGGAGAGACTCTTAGAAGTCTCAGCTGCAGTACAAACTATGCCAAGTACCGTCATGGGGTAAACACCTCCTCCCCACAGGCTAAGGCGCTGGAGCTTCATTGTTCCAATTCGGCAAATGACTGGAGGGACAGGTAGCGGGGCCAGGTGCGGACCTGCCAAGAGAATGTTCCCAGAAAAGGGCTGTGGAGCCAGAAAGCCCGAGTCCCTGGAATTCTGAGTGGCTACATGAAGGGCTAGTAAGAACCAGTGAGGAGGTAATCAATCACCCATGATCCGGCCCTTGAAAACTCACCATGATTATTTTACATACAAAAGCTTTCCCATGGCTCACTCGGAAATAGGACGGAGGGAGAGTAAAGCAGGGAACAGATTCCTGCTGAGGAAGGAAGGACGACAAAGAGCTGGACAGCTAAGGGAACCAGAAACTGAATTCATCGTCGGTATCATACAAATGCGTTTATAAAATGTCTGCACAAGCTGAGCGGGGCTCCGGTGGGCTCTGTTCAAACAGCAGGGTGAATCACCTCAAAAAGTCCCCACTGAAAGACAGCGTGGTGACAGTTCTACAAAATGTGACTGCTGTTCAGTATGCCAGAGGGCAGGATGAAAGAGAGAACAGCGATTGAAGATAAGTCAGGGAGTGCGGCCTTGGGGAGGATTCAAGCTCTGCTGCTCATGAGAAGTTACTTGGATAAGATGGCTATCTCTGCCTGATGACAGCCCCTGGGCCTATGCGATCAACCCAGCCCCCCATTCCCTTTCTGAAAACAGATGGGGACAGGAGACGCAGTGTGGTGTGGTGGAACAGGCTTTACAGCTACCCAGACAGGGGCTCCTGGCTGGGCCCTGGGAGTCACCTAACCTCTCTGAGCTGGTGTCTTTTTCATCAGGGGTAATAATAGTCCTACCTGCCCTATAAGGTTGAGGATATCAGAGCTTTTGTTTTAAAGAGCCTGCCATAAATTGTTATGAAGGTGAGGATGGGCGGGATTTGGGCCCATCTGAGGAGTAGCCAGAAGGAAAAGGAACCGCTGGTCATTTGACGGGGACCAAACTGAGGCCCGCGCTTGGTGACAGGTCATTTGCAGACGGGCTTGGCTGTGGATAGTGGCTCCCACCTGGCGAGGATGCCCCTCTCTGGACACCGCCTCCCGGGTATCTATGGAGTGAACAGGAGGGGAGCCCACGGCATGGCGACCCTTCAACCCTTCCGTGCCCTGCGTGGCTTTGGTGTGGGCACTGCAATGACCTGAGTGGTCTTTGGCATCACACATCGGTGGGAGCCTGGGGCTTGGAGAAGAGGAAGGCTGACGGGGGTGTGGGTGGGAGGAGCCTGGCATCACAGCTCCTCCTTGTTGCTGTGGAGGGGCTGGACCAGAGGCCCTGGAGCCTGGGGGTGACCGACGGGCCCGTGGTAGCCAGGCCATTGGCCGCTGTCCTCCCTGTGCCTGTCCGCAGCAGCGTGGTCCTGCAGGGCCCCACTCTCCACTCTGTGCTGCCGGAGGCTCTCAGTTCCCACCAGCCCCTGCATTCTCAGGTACCCCTGCTGGCAAAAGGGCGGCAGCTTCTGGCGGGTTAGGGCAAACAGGAAACAGGACTCTACACAAGAGCAAAAGGAGATGAATGAGTCAGGCTGAGAGGTGTGGAGAGAAGTACAGGAGGAGCAGCTGCCGGTGCCCTGGGGGCCTCCTCAGTACCCTCCAGCCCTGAGCCTGGGAGCCAACTTTTCTGGGTATCTCACGTCTGCCCTGAGTAGTCATGGAACTCATCCTCCCACCCCCAGACGTTCCAAGAATAGGCGGCCTTGCCTTTTGGGAAGATGGGAAAACAAGGCTCTGAAATGAAGGCAAACCACAGAAATGACTCAGCCCCCTGAGACCGGGCCAGCAGAATGCTCTGCATGGAGCCGGCCCAGGGTGGGCGCTCAGCCTTCTGCGCTGGAAGCTGGCCCTGGCTGGGGCCGGGAACCCAGAGGTCAGTCCCATTTCGAGCTCAGAGTTGCCTGCAAAGATTTATTCCTTCAACAGTATCGGAGTTGCAGACGCTGTGTGTGAGCCCTCTTCTTGGCACTGTGGGGTTTATAAAGACAAAACTGGTCAATCGCATCTGTGATTTATCCTCATGCTGTGTCACAGCACAGTTGATAAGTCAAATCTGACCAATCAGGAAATCGTGTGGACACTTATTATTTACAAATAGGAAGAAACATCCAGAAGAGATAGAAGTAGTTCCTTCTGCAGAATGAGAATGGAAGTGGGGAAAAAAGCCTTTTAGCCAAGTATTACATAACTGGGATTTAAAAAATAGGAAAGATGAAACAGCTAAGGGCTCAGTTTTCTGAGGGCTTTAGAGACAGGATGGGAAGATGGAGTGAGTGTCAGAAAACTGGCTCGAGTCTTTTATCTCAAAAGAAAAAAACAAAACAGGGCATATTGCAAAGGATGTTGTGCCCTTATGTGGGTGAACAGGCTGTAAGGTGCTGCATGAATATTATTTCCTACTTTACTTCTGACGTATAGCACAGAGGGCCCCTGGCAGAACAGGCCATGACAATCCTCTCCAAGCAGGGAGGCAGCACATGTGGGGGGAGGGCGGTAGAGGGGCAGCAAGGTGGCCTTTTGGCGAGTACCACCTTCAGATGGCATACATCACCCCTCTGCAGGGGTCGGGGGCAGAGAAGCCCAGCAGAATCCGGGGCCAGAAGTAGCAGCTGCACATCAGCTAAGGGGACAGAGAGAAAGCCCACTGTCTGCCAGCTGGCCCTTTGCTGGTAGGATTCTTCCAAGTTCAAGGCAGTGACACATAGTGGCTTGTCCTGTTAAGCAGTGTTTCGGAGGCTAGAGGGCCTGTGACAGTGCTTTGGGAGGGGCCGTAACTCAGGGTGGGAATATGCTCCCTAACAGCCCTGGCCTCTTTTTTGTATTCTACCGCTATACTCCTGAGACCTCGAGAAACAGGCAGGGATTTTGTAGCTGAGGTCTCGAGAGCTGTAACATGGAATTCCATGTGCAAATGTATGGTCAAGGTTGATAGTTGGCAGAATGCTAGTATTCTGCTCTATGAATTACCTCTGAGCATCTACAAATATTTAGACTATTAATTAAAACTATTGTTTTAAGCCTCCTCCGTTAACATATATATTTTTACTTCGAAGTGGATTGAGGATGTCAGCTGGGGATGAAACAAGGACACTTCCTCTCTGACCTGTAAGCCAAGGGACTGACTGTCTCTCTAACCTGATTGAAATGAATAGTGCCTGATATACAATTGGTGTTCAACAGATGTTTGCTGAACAGAAGAATGGATATCCTGGGCATTCAAGGGTTTAAAAAAAACACAAAAATTTGACCTGTTTTAATGAGTTCTCCCTCTGGATCATTAGAATTCTCCTCCTAAGTCCGTGTCTGGGTTTGGCTGCCAGAGCTATCTTCCAGTTCACCAATTCTCTCTTCATCTCTATCTAATGTGCTACTTCATGTTGAGTTTCTGATTACAAATTGATTTTTTCATTTCCAGAAGTCTTATGTGGCTCTTTCTCAAAACTGCCCAATTGTATTTTCAATAATCTCTTTTTTCTTTACATACCTTACACAGACTCTATATCCTCTATCTGACCATTCCAATTCCTGCAGTCTTTTTGCTTTGATCCTACAGTTGCTGTTTCTGCTGACACTCCCTTATGGTGGTTTGTGTCTTTATGTGTTAAGTGGTTTTTGCTTGGGAGTTCATGTTCCTTTATCTGTGGGAATTTTTTAAAGTATGTTTCATCACAGAAGATTTGCATTTACTTCTGTGATTTCTGCCCCACAATGATAGTGTGAAGTTTGGCCCCAAAGTACCATGTGTGAGACCTAGTGGTTGGAAATTCTCAGGGATTTCGCGCCCCTCTACCCAGAGCCAAAAAGCATGCGTCTCCACCACCTCCCTCTTGGGAGTGTTTTTTGCCTCCTGTTTATTCACTGAGATCCAAGCTTATTTGAAGGTCTCTAAACAGACCTGTCATCCTGCTCCAGCCTCACCTTTCCCATCTGCAAGTGCTGCTCAGTTACTCAGGCTCTAGGCTACCGATGACCAGCAGATAACTCACGTCCAGCTTGGGTTTGTGCTTTTCTTAGTATCTGGGCTCTGGGAACTTCCCTTATTTTTCTGCTAGTTCTTTAAAAAAGACATTTGGGGCTAGCCTGGTGGCTCAAGCAGTTGGAGCGCTGTGCTCCTAATGCCGAAGGCCACTGGTTCGATTCCCACATGGGCCAGTGAGCTGCGCCTTCTACAGCTAAGATTGTTAACAACAACTCTCCCTGGAGCTGGGTTGCTGTGAGCAGCTGGAGGATGGTGTGAGCGGCCATGGGCTGTTACGTGCTGCTGCGGGCTACCATGTGCTGCTATGAGCAGCTGGCAGCCAGCGTGAGTGGCCAGCAGCCAGTGTGAGTGGCCATGAGCAGCCAACCGACGGCTGGCAACCGACTGCCTCAGCCAGGGCAGCGCAAGGCTCATAATACCAGCATGGGCCAGGGAGCTGTGTCCTACACAACTAGACTGAGAAGCAACGGCTTGAACCGGAGTGCAGGGGGAAGTGGAAAAAGGGGGAAAAAATAAATAAAAAAGACATGTGATTCATATTTTCAGGTGTGCTGTACCAGGAGGGGTTTCTGTGAACAGCTCGTCCACCATGTTGTGGGGAACAGAAGTCTTGTGTTTGGGTTTCTAGATGTACGTCCTTCAACTCTACAGGGCATGGCTCTGTCTGGTCTCTTTTCAACCTCTAGCTCGGTCCCTTTGTCCCTCTGGGAACTTAAGTTACCTGCATAGAAGCTTCGCAAATCGGTGTCCAAACAATTCTCCAGAAAGCGCCTCAGAGGTAGAATGTGGCCCACTGGGGCGGTCCAGTCTGTCAAGAAGTCTTCCACGATGTGGTGGATGGCCGTGGGCCGAGGCAGGGGCCAGTCGGCAGGGCGGAACCTCACATCCTGCTCTGTGGGACGAGGCGGGGGTGGCGTCAGAGCCCAGCGCGGGGCTTCCCATCCCCAAGCCGATGGCATAGTTCCCACATGTCCCCAGTGCCTCCCTCCCTCACTCATATTTGGCTTTCCTGATACACCTTCGTGTTGCTCGTGGTCGGCTTGTTCAACAGCCATCTCCAAATGTTTGGCAGCTTAGCATGAAGAAGCGGGACAAGACTAGACAGGCCCCTGTGGTATCAGAGGGCAGAACTAAGAGTAATCTCTTGCACTTGGGGTTTGTCTAGGACCCACATGGACTGCGGTCTGTTGTGGCTGCTTCAAAACTGGTCTTTCTGCGGAGACTCAGGCCCTGCATGCAAAGGGGCCTTCGAGCTCATCCAGTTCATATACCCCCTGATGTGGACTCCCCTCTGTGGTGTCCCTGTCAGATGGCCTCGAGCCATGACCCAGCCATCCCTGTATTGGGAGATTCAAGTCTAGGAGGCAACCCACCCCATTGTGGGACAGCTTTGACTATTAGTTGCTCCGTACATTGACTATAAACCTGCATTCCCAGCACTTCTACCTATTGATACATCCTCTGCCTTTTTTTAGATCCTCTTCCAAGTGACAGCCCGTCAAGTTCTGAAGCAGGAGTCGTGTTCCCCGGGGGTTCATCTCTTGGTACCTACTCTGTGCCAGGTACCATGCTGGCATTCTACATATGCTATCTCATTTACCCTCACACCGTTCTTCAAAGAAGGTGCTATTTTATCCCCATTTTACAGATGAGGAAACTAAGGCTCAGAGAGGTAAGAAATGGTCCAAGGTTATACAGCAAGGAAAGGACAGACTTGGGGACACTGCCCAGCTTTTTTGTATTCTACCGCTACACTCCAGTGCTAACCAGTTCTAGTTCTTTCCCGCAGAGTCCCCAGTGGTCTTCCTCTGTCAGCTGGGAGTGTTGTGTGACAGCTTGACACACAGTGAGGTCTGAGGAGTGCCCATCTCCAGAAAGCCCATGCTTGGGGGAAAGAAGCGACCCGGCTTACCGGTGGGGAGGTGCCTGTAGTAGTAGATGACAGGGTGGAGGAAGTTAGACTGCCAGGCATCTTCCGTGTGCCCCACAGACCGGTCGTAGAAGAAGACGTCCTTGTCAGGTCCAGAGAAATTTCTACCATACTCCATGTTGATGACAAAGAGCCCGTGCCTGGCCTGCCTTCCCGTGATGGTCTCCAGCTGGGCCAGCACCTGCGTGGGGAACTCCTCCAGGTACTCAAATGCTGTGGCGTTCCTGAGGGTGACACAAAGTGGGAGGGCAGGACCCTCAGTGCTGTGGCAGAGGCGAGAGGACAGTGCCCGGGGACGTGTGTACGTGTGTCTCTCTCCTTCTGAGAAGCAATAATCAACCAGCTGCAGACGCTGATGAGCCCTGCACACCTTACTTTAACACTACTTATAGCTGATCCCTGACTTACACGTGGGATGGGTTCCTGAAATATCTGCTGGGGGAAAGACAGATCCAGGCTGAGCAGGGGGAATGGAAAAGCCCTGGGACAGGGCGAATGCCTTGGTGTGTTCAAGGGACAGGAGGAAGGCCAGGGCACTGGAGTGCAGTCGACGAGGAGGGGGCAGGAGAGCCCGGGAGGGAAGTCCATTGGGGGAGGGCAAGGAGGGCTTATGTGTATCATGATGGGAACTTCTGGTTTCATCTGGACTGAAGGGAAGCCACTGGCCCCTGGAGAGTATTGAGCAGAGATGACTTCGTGTGACTTGTGTTTTACAAGGAGCACCCTCCACCGTGTTAAGAGCAGAGCACCGCTATCCCAGTGCAGCTGAGAGATGCTGGGGGTCCGGCCCAAGGCGCAGTGTGGAGCTGGTGAGAGGCGGTTAGGTTCTAGACATTTGAAGGTAGAGCTGACAGGATTTACAGCTAGTTTGAATGTGTTGAATGGGTGTGAAAGAGGAATTAAGAATGATGGGAGGTTTTTGTGCTGAGCGCTGCTGAGTTTCTTGCATGTCCCTGAACTTGGCGTGCTGCTGCACCCCTGGTTGGACCAGGCTCTTCCCTCTGAGGGTGCTTCCTCCACTTCTCTCCAGCCACCTGCCCTTTGAGGCCCTCCCTCTCCAGCCCTTCCACACTGTTTCCCGCTCAGGAAGTGTCCCCTTATCACTTGACTGACAAGGATCCCCCTTGGTCCTGGCCCCAGGGAACTCTTAAATCACTCTGGTGGCGCTCATGTTGCAGTGTACTGCTCGTCTTGGCGCCCAATGCTTTCTACGAGTTACCTTTACTCCTTCCTATAGTCCTGCAAGGTAGGTGTTATCCCCATTTTGCAGATGAGAGACAACAGGCTCCGAGAGGCTAACTTGCCCAAGGTCACACAGGTAGAAAGAGGCATAGCCAGGATTCATACCCAGACCTGTCTGTCTACAGAGCTTGTGCTGATTTCACTGGTTTCCCCCCCAGAATAAATCCACCGCTTGCCCCACCCCATCCCTCCTCAGGCTTCATCTTAGGAAGGAACCACTGGGCTAGTCCACACCTGGACTAGGAAGAGAAGAGCTGTGACGGTACATATGATGCGGCAGGCGGAGGGGAGAGTGTGGTGGGGGTGGGCTACTCACTCCTTCACCAGGACGACATCGGCCAGCACGCTGAACATCTGGTAGAGCCCAGAAGCCTCGTTCACGCGCCGGAGGATGGAGCTGGTCAGCTGTGTGATGGGGTGCTCGGTGGAGGGCCAGGCGACACGGTGGTGGCGGTGCTCCAGCAGCCGGTGAACAGCACGCACTGAAATGGCCCGAGGGAGGAACGGCATGCCGCACTTAAGAGTTTATATTTACCGTCAGGAAGGACATAAGGTCCCATCAACTTCTACGAACGCAAGACACTGTGCAGGGCACCAAGAAGAAGTCTTTAGAGCCAGGTCAGCACGTTCTGCAAAGGGCCGATGGGAAGCATTTTCGGCTTTGCAGTCTGTTGCACTGCTCAATTCTGCCTCTGGTGCGAAGGCAGCCATAGGGATAGCTACATGAAGGGGTGTGGCTGGATTTGGTCCCCAGGCCACCATTTGCCCAGCCCTGCCTTAGGCCACCAGCATAGGGAAGTCCCACAGTGATCACTCCACATGTGGTACGTCCACTCCGGAACCGGAACCAGACCTGCCTCTGAGATCTCGCCCCACCTCAGTCCCTATTTCTGTCAGAGACTCGCAAATGGAAAGCCTTTGATTGCTTCCTTTCCTTCACAGCCTGCATCCAACCTGTCACTAAGTTCTATTTTGAGATGCTTTGTGTATATGTATATGTAAGGATAGAAAAGCAACAGCTGTCTAATAAAACAACAGGGAGACGTTTTTCTATATACCTGGGGCTGCTGTATGCAGTTGTGAAATTGGGGCACTGTGCACAGGTGCCGGCTGTTCCAAAATGAATCAACACAACACCCAAGTCCAATAAAGGCCAAGGCCACAGGCAACCCATGACAGGGGACTCAGCGGGCCGACAGTCACAGGAAGACTGCAGCCTCACAAGACATCAGGCTCTCTGGAGGAAACAATGGTTAAACTGAGTTTTGCAAAAGGCTGAGGAATTACACAGCTAGAGAAGCCTGGGGACAGTGCCCTGACAGACGGAGCACATATGTGAAGAAATAATATCTTGAGAAGAATCTGGCACATGTTGAAAAGCAGGCGAGGGACCAGGCTGGAAAGCTGAGCTGGCGTCAGCCTGCGCAAAGCTCTGAATGGCATGCCCCGGAGCTGGCAATCCCCCTTTGGAGATAGGGAGCCACTCAAGATTTGTAAGCAGAGGAAAGAAGGATAAGAGTTTTTTTTAAAAAGAAATGTTTTGATGGGTACTATGCTGGCTGAATGGGAAGCCAGAAAGACCAGTGGCAGGAAGAGCAGTCAGAGGAGACGAAGAGGCCCTGAGTCAGGAAAGCAGGGCAGGGACGGAGTGCAGGGAGATACAGGAGGGGGATGGGCAGGGCTTCCAGGGGGTCTGACCTTCTGCGGTTACAGTCTGTGCCGCCAATCTCTGATCTGCTGTTGTTTTCCTCTGCCTTACTGTTTCCTACTCGTCTCTCTTGGGCCCCATTTCTCCGCTGCATGGAGCCATGGCCAGGCAGGGTGTGCTGTGTACAGCCCCACCACCCTTCTTCTGAGTCGGGTACTGAGCTAGTAGTAGTGGGTTCCCACTTGCCTGAAGCTTAGTGGTTAGCTGTGAGTGTTAGTCAGGCAAGTACTACCCACTGGCTGGGTGACTTTGGGCAAATTACTTAACTTCTCTGTGTCCCAATTTCCTTATCTGCAAAATGGAATTGAAAGAACAGGATCTGTCTCGTGGGGTTGTTGTAAGGATTAAGTATGTGAGCTGGGGAAAGAGCAGGGGGCAGAAAGAAGCAAGAGAGATGGGGCAGTGACTACTAGGAGAGGGTGACAGGCATGGGAACGATGATGAGGGTTGCTTATTGGGGAGACACGCTGAAGAGACAGTCTTCTCATTCTGTGTGCACGTGTGCATTCAATTCGCAGATATTCTGCTTTATAGACCGCTAACACTCTCTCCCTGGTTTCCTTCTCTGACAACACGCATGGGGTATAAAATACATCATCTGGAAACAACAGCAAAACATGATTATCTGTCTCAGCTAAACTGGAAGGATAGTGAAATGCAAAAACCAGCAGGAAGGCAGTGCGAGGTATCAAATACAGAAATGTCAGGGTGCAGGACCCTTATGGTGTTTTGGCAAAATTAACTGGCCCGTGTAACACCCGCCGTGCAATAAAGCACCCATCCAACAGCCTCCCCGGAATGAAGACCATTCGTACCTACACTTCTGAAAAAGAGCTAAGATCATCCAAGTGCAATTTTTATTGAAATCTGTTGGTGCCCAAAAGTCTGTGCATGTGAGGCTTCACAGCTGCATGGTTCTCAGGTGTGGCTTTATTTAGTCCTGACAACAGCCCCCTGAGGGTGGGGAGTTGCCCTCGTTCACATCTCTGACGACAGGCTTAGAGAGGTTACGAAGCCTCACCTCTGAGGCCACCCTGCTGGGCAGGAACCTAGGTTTGCGTTCAAGCTCCGTGTTCTCGCTAACAATGGTACCTCACCCGTACAGGGTGTAGGCATGTAACTTACCATCCCAGATGTACATATTGTTATACTTCACCTGGTGCTTTTCTAGACATATCCTCAGACCATGAAAACCTGTTGCCGTCTGCCCCAGGCAGGGAATTTATGACAATTGACTTCTGATGAGCAATCCCTTTAAGGCTGCTGGAAATCAGGAGTGTGTGTCCAGTCCCTGGAATGGTTCTGTCTGGACTCACCTGTGTATCGGAATCCATGGATGAAGCCCCCAGCAGACTTCCGGTAATCCACAGAGTGGCTGGCGGTACCCAGGACAAAGAGACCCCGGCTCCCTTTGGACTCGTAGCTACCTCTGACCAGTGGGTACTTCTTGCTGAACTCACCCACTGAAGACAGTTTGAGGGACCTGTGAGTAGAAAGGTTATTACTAAAAATCTGCTGTGTATGAAACACTAATTATAGGCCTGGCACTGAGTTAAGTGCGTTATATTCCTTACTGTGTTTAAACCACATCAGGACTGCAAGAGGTGGGTATAATCATCTCCATTCAACAGATGGAGTAACTGAGGCTTGGAGGAAAGATGTGGCGGGTCAGGGTCAGGGCCAGGCTGCAAGCCTGACTCGAGGCTGGGCTCTGGGTTGAGACTGGGCCCTGTGTGAGCTGATGGGACAGGAGGGTCTGGCTCAGGCTGTCTAGGTTCTCCTTGTCTGCCTGTGCCTTGGCCAGAAGGAAAGTGAGACACGGGATGGATTCTTTGATACTAAGCCTTGCCAGGGTACTAAGGCAGCAGGGTCTAAAGGTGAGGCTCCACAAAGCAGTTCTGCAAAGTAGTTATGTCATGTTAGCAGCTACCGTTTTACCGAGCAGATGCTGTATGCCAAGTACTTCCCCATATTCATCCTCACTAGAGCCCTAGGAGAAAGAAACTGCCGTCCACCCATTTGAGCGATGGAGACACTGGGGCCCAGCGTGGTTATGTAATTTTCCCAGAGCTCACAGGTTTGGTAAGAAGGGACCTCCGAGCGACCCCACCACCTGTGCTCTGAGCCACCATACCCCCGGTCAGCAGATTCACCTCGTGCTTTTGTCTGAGTGGCTTTTCCATCTCTCGGGTGGAGGGTGGAGGGTTACAACACAGACGAAGATGCGCGGCTGGTGCTCCAGGAGGGAGGGCCCAAGGGAGCCCCCCCAACAGAGAGCTCATGCCTAGGCGGGAAACCAGGCACCACCCACACCCGTGCTGAGGGAGGGGTCCTGAGAGCCCCGGTGCTGCCGGGCAGGGCGCTGCTCCCCCAGGAAGGTGGCAGAGGGGTTTGCTAGGAGATTGCAGCTCCCTTCCCGTTTGCACTCACTTGTTGAAAATGGAGAAGTCAAAGTTCCAGCCCAGGCAGCGGATGACCCGGTCGTAGGCCACACGCATGGCAAAGTTGTCACTGTCATCCTGGGGGAGGGTGATAGCGTCGGCACGCTGGTTGCCTTCTTCCCAGTAGAACTTTAGGGTGATGTGGAACTTGCCCTCATGGTCCTTCACGATCGCCAGATCTGTCAGGTCGGATTCCAGCAACCCGTCCAGGGACTTCAGCTGGTAGGTGTCCAGCAGGCCATTGTTGATGGCCCTGGGGCCCAAGGGACATGCCAGGAGAGAGAAAGGAGTCTGGCTAGGGTACAGGAGACGCGAAGGAAGGGGTGGGCAGACCAGATGGGGTCAGGAACGGCTTTAGGGTGGCCTGAGGACAGAATACAAGAGCAGCAGCTGTGTGGCATACCTGAGGTCTCCTACGTAGTGCGTGGCCCAGGAGAGCCGGACCCGGGAGCGGCTCAGCATGTGGATAAAGTTGGTGACACCTAAGATGTTCTCTGCCGTCTCAAAGGCCGAGTTCCCACGGCCCAGGATCAGCACATTCTGACCCACAAAGTCCTTGGGGTCTACGGACACGGACTCATAACCCTCCGCATATTCGGAGCCAGGGAAGTCGACCAGGTTGGGGACTGACAAACCAGTGGCGACAAGAAGGACGCTGCAGGTGGAGGACAGAGGGAAGATGTCTTAGTCTTGTAGCTGTAAGACATTAAGTGAAAATCACTCTTTGGACCTGTCACCTGACTCGCCAGCCTCACCCAGGCTGCTGCCTCCTAAAAGAAAACAGGACATTCATTCATTCTGTTCATGGACCTATCCCATTGTACCCTGCCCTTCACTGAGCTCACTCCAGTGGACAGTTTCCCTTACCCCTCGCTGGGATTATTATACCAGATACTAGAAGTACTCTGACTCAGACAGGAGAAGGTGGCACCATTGAGAAGTCGAGTAATTCACCCCATCTGGAATACAGCAGTCAGAACAAGTATCACCCTCAGTGATGAAAATGAGACTTGCTGTTCCACTTTCCCCTTTCTGACTTGCTGACAGATGGAGACATCTACTGAGCAGTAATTCCCTACCCCGTCCTGTACTAAGCGCCACATGCATCATCGTACTGCTCTCAACTCTGATTGGTGTTATTTGGTGCGTTTTACAGGTGAGGAGACAGGCCCTGCATGGCCCATGGCTTCCAAAGCTCCTAAGACAGCAGAGCCAGAATCTGGCCACAGATCAGCAGGATTCCAAAGCCCTGCTCTTTATACTGGTGGGGACTGCAGTCCTGTAGTGGGCACCGGGAGCTGGATCCTGCCAGCCTGCAGAAGAACGCTTTGATCACAGGGTGGTTTTAGAAATCGATGGCCTGTACATGGCACATATGCAGCCCCCATTGCTCCGCGTTTTCTGACTCCTCTACGCTATAGCACAACTGTCAAAAGGCAAGGGTTCAAGTTGGCCCAAACCTTATTTCCCTGGGCTGTAACAAGCAAGGAGTAAAGCCGGGTCTCTGGCAAATGACATGAGAAGATGAACTCTGATTGAGCACCTGTCGGGAGCCAGGTGTAGGCTAATGGCCAGGAAGTGAGAGGCAGGCAGGTGCAGCGGAAAGAACATGGGCTTTGGGATCAAGAAGACATGAGCTCAAATTGCAGCCATGCCACTTAAATGCTGTGTGACATAGCACCAGTTACTCAACTTCTCTGAGCCTCAGTTCTTCATCTGGAACATAAGGATCAGGGAACCTCCCCCACAGGGTCCTGATGAGGATGAAACAAGTGCAATATAGTGTTCGACTCTGAATTTGAGATGTCCACATGACAGTAAGCTTTCTCGCAACCAAAACTGAATGCTGGTAGCACTACCTGTAGAGCCTCCTAGTCTTGTTCAGTTCTAAATCCCACTGAGCTCATCTAATATTCGGCCCAGCATTTCCCAGGATGTGTTTTGGGGAACACTAGTTCCAGGAGGTGTTTTACAAAAGGATTTTGTGGGTACATAAGCTTAGACAATACTGAACACTCAATGTTGGGAGTGTCACAGTGAATATGAAGATATTAAAGACCGAAAAATCCTGGAAGAAAGAACTGGTTAGTATTTTCCAAACATAGTTGATCACAATTTTTTTTTTAGGGCACTGTGGGAAATGATAGCTGAGCTGAACCTCCTGGCACGAATTTCAGTGGGAACAGGAGGTGGCAGATTTTTCCCATTCCTCCCACATCCACCGGCCAACAAAGGGGTGTCAGTTGTTCCAGGAGAGGCCCCAGCCCAACTTCAGGAGGTGAGTTCTGGGACCCGGTTCCTTACCTGCACTGGTATGCCTGGCCCTTTTGGTCGGTCAGGATGAAGTAATGGCCATTCCAGGCCTGCCGATCCTTGCTCAGCGTGACGTGGGCAATGGTGGTGTTGTACAGCACGTGGAGCCCCAGCCTGGCTGCGAAGTCCCCTAGGTAGCGTACCATGTCGCTGGCATCGGGGAAGTAGGCGGGGGAATAGTGTCTGAAGAGCAGCCGGGGGTCGTGACTGAGCAAAGAGTTCCAGTCGTGGCGGAGGTTGAACTCGGAGTTGGCCCTGCCGGTGTACCGCTTGTTGATGCTTATGAGCTTGCGGTGCCGGGGGTAGCGTGTGAAGAAGCTGCCTGGCCCCGGGGCGCGTTCGAATACTGTGTAGTCCCTCCCTGCCCTCTGCAGGAAGTAGGCCATTTGCAGGCCTGCGGGCCCGGCACCCAGGACGCAGTAGTCCCGGTGTGGGGGTGTCGAGGCCTGAACGGGGTGCAGGGTGAGAGCCAGGTACAGGGCAACAGTTAGGAGCAGCCCCGGGGAGCCCCACAGCCGAGCCACGGAGAGGCCCATCCTGCGGCAGACCAGATGAGTGTGGCCTCGGACCACGAATGGCCTGAGGCCAGGGGGAATGAGGCAGAGGCTTGCCAGAGCGCTGACTGAGACTTGGGGTGGAGCCAGGACCAGTATCCAAACACCTCTGAGCTCATTTGCTACGACTCCTCCGTTGGTTCAAGATAGGATCTGGAGGTCCCTCGGGGAACCCCCAACCCCCATCTCCTTCAGGGCTTCGGTTCCCAGGGGCACCAGCCCTCCTCTTATTGCCATGGTAGTAAGAGGGTGGGTGTTACCCCATTTTCTCCCTAATTTGAAAGAAGCCCAACAACCCTTCTGGACCCTCCCCAGGCTAGACCTCGAGGGGCAGGTCTCTTTGGCCCCGCCCAGTCCCAGCCCTCGAACCTGAAGGAGGTGTGGCCTGAACGGACTCCGCCCCCAGCCAGGTGCCTAAGTCTCTTCCGTCACGCGACAGAGATGCCGAACACACCTGCTGCCACGCGGGCGCGAGGCCGCGCTCCCGCTGGCGCGCACAGCGCGTGCGTGGTGCCCACGCCCGCTGCTTCGGCCTCCCCGGCCCACCCCTCCACCCAGAGCTCGCACCTCGCAGCGGCTCCAAAGGCAGCACGCAGAGAATCAGGACCGGCAGGGCCCAGCTGGCTCGCGCCCGGCAGGCCGCCCCGCCCTTCCCGCCCGGCCAATGGCAGAGGGCGGGGTCACGTGCGCACCGCGCAGCACGCCGGGGCGGTCCGGCGGCCTCGGTCTCTAGGCCGCATAGGAGAGTCCTTCACGTGCTGAGCCCCGCCGGCCGGCCAGCGTGCGGTGCTCGGAGTGGCGGGGCTAGAGACCTGATCCAGCACCGGCTGGGGGCTTTCGTTTTCAAGCTGTGCTTTTCCAGTTGTGAGACACGGGAGATGATTTTTTGGGAGATAATCCCAGCTTTTATACTAGACCGTTACTGTAGCCAAAGACTAGTCGGATGCCCAGGTTTTGGCGACTGAAAACCAGGTTGGTGAAGCTAGGACAGAAAAATCAATTAACAAGTATTTGCTACTATGGGCAAAAAAGGGGTTCTATAGAAAGTAATCTCACAGTGCTCTGATCATATTAGGTTGGTGCAAAAGTAATGGCGGGTTTTGCAATTTTTTAGCCTTTTAAACCACCATTACTTTTGCACCAACCTAGTAAATTACTAACTGGGCAGGTCCTGGTCAGTAGTCATGCCCCAGGCACATAACTTTAGTAAAAGGTTTATCTTTGCCTTAAAGCAAGCGCTGTCCAGTGTTTCTATGCTCAACACACCTTTATATGCCTGTGTTCAGACCCCCTTAAGCGGAACCACTGAGAGCACATAGCCTTAATTATCCTGTAACCGGATCCTGCCTCGCTTTCTCCCACCCTCTTGTAATTTTCCTTACATTCCCTCCTTAATTCCAAATGCATAAAAGAAACTGCAAACCGTTCTTCTGAGAAGCATGTTTCTCAATCTGCTTAGATCTTGCTTCAAGGCATATCCTCGGTTTGGCTCAAAATTTTATAAAAATTATTTGGAGGTTTGGAAGTTCTCACCTGGACACTAATTCAGTCTACTGTTTACTAAGAAACATGCATGACTGCCTTGATCTTCCACCAACGGGTGGGGGAGGCCCCGATTCTGTTTCCAGCATTCTGTAGTTATCGGCCAAATGGAGGTTTAGGGGTGATTCAAGATCACACAGTTAAGACATGGAGCCTGGAATCACCCCGCTCCCACCCTTTATTTCAAATTATGAACTCCTTCCAAAACTCTTTTTTTTTTTTTTAAAAGACAACCTAATTTTTTTTTAATTGGGGGAGGGGAATAGGACTTTATTGGGGAACAGTGTGTACTTCCAGGACTTTTTTTTCCAAGTCAAGTTGTTGTCCTTTCAGTCTTAGTTGTGGAGGGCATAGCTCAGCTCCAGGTCCAGTTGCCGTTTCTAGTTGCAGGGGGCACAGCCCACCATCCCTTGCGGGAGTCGAAACGGCAACCTTGTGGTTGAGAGGCTGTCCTCCAACCAACTGAGCCATCCGAGAGGCAGCTCAGCTCAAGGTGCCATGTTCAATCTTGGTTGCAGGGGGCGGAGTCCACCATCCCTTGCGGGACTTGAGGAGTTTAACCGGCAACCTTGTGGTTGAGAACCCACTGGCCCATATGGGAATCGAACCGGCAGCCTTCGGAGTTAGGAGCATGGAGCTCTAACCGGTTGCCTGAGCCACCGGGCTGGCCCCCAAAACGGTTTTTTATTCATGAATCATGTTTTATGAGCTTGGAAATGTTGTAAACAAAGTGGCCTAGGACAGGCCAGTGTAAAGGTACTTAAACATAAACCCGCTAATGCACAGTAACCGTGTGGCTGAAGCAGAGGGAACATGGCGAGTGGCAGGAGGATGAGTCTGACCCGCCATTCACGCGTACTGGGTGATTGTAGCTGGTTTTCCAGAGGTGGAATGTGATCGTCGACTTGGAAACAATCAAGTAGGTATTACGTCATCAAAAGTATTTAGGAAAAAGGATTACGATTCAGTGTATGCAAATATGGCGAGCTTCTGAACCAGACAAAGATGGAGGGGCAAATGGCAGAAGGGAAGAAGCTCTGGGGAGGGGCAGTTACCACCATAGTCTTCCTGTAGCGTTCTCGTTACCAGGGCAGGAACTCCTAGCATCAACCCCAGCTCCTCCCACAGGCCCGTCGATTATGTCGTTAAAATGTCCTAATTTTTCTCAAGATTTACATGGGCAGAACACAGTGCATTTGAGGGAAGGTCAGGAACCTTCAAGGGGCATTAAGTAGTCCAGTGAGATGGGACTGAGAGTTCTCATGGGAAGGTAGCCATGCCTCGTATGGAAAGAACTCTGTAGTCTTCCAGCTTTGCATGGCTGGAGCTTTCCACTAAAAATAGTAGCTGTGACCTCCCTGCCAAAAGACCCACTAAGGAACGCCACTTACCAGTAATTTTCACAGCCTGTATGAGCGTCAGAGAAAAGCTCCACTAGAGCAGAAACGGTCTTTTTCACTCTGGTGACCTCAGTGCTTTCTCCAGGATCGCGGGCATGCAGGAGGCCCTCAGTGAGCATTTGTTGAACATTGAACGCAGACAGGCCAGGGAAAATTCTAACCAAAAGTAAAGTAGCGAGGTCTATTTAGTGGCTGTGAAGATTTGAGAATGGGGGCTGGTCAACTATTTAAGTCCTTAAAGTAGTTGCTCGTCTTTTGGTGGGTAGCAGGAAATCAGGACTGTTAGCTGTGGCAGGGCCTTGAGCCGAGCCTGAGCCCGGAAGTTAGGAAGCAGGATGCTACTGAAGGGTTTTGAGTCAGGATTGTTTTCAGCAGTCAGCGTGGTGGTCCCAAGCAGGGCAGGTGAAAGAAGGGCACAGATCAAAGAAATATGTGGAAGGCATTGTGCAGTTTTGAGAGTGAGCGTGAAACGTGCTTCTACCTGCCCATCGGTCACAGCAAATCCCACTGGATTGCATCGTGAGTCTTTAAGAGGCAGCTTGGTAAGTAGCGGCCTAATTCTGAAACCCCTTAGCACTTGTCACACCACTTTAATACACACTTTTTAACATTCCACTTACTTTGAAAACGCCCTAAGAAGCACGTTTATGCTTTATCTTCCTAGTAACTCTAACAAAGTTCAATACATTTTTGCTTAGTTTTTCAGGCTGAATTATTTTGATTAAAATAGTAACTTTAGGAAAGTGACTCAAAAGCTGAGGCTGTTTCCTTATCTGCACAACGGTATGACTTCCAGTGGTATCCTAAGTTCTGTCAGGCTCAGATGAGCAATTTCTAGAAAGTTTAGTTTACCTGGCAGGGTAATTACTTCACGGTGTCAAGAACAGAACACTGTTCCCTTATAAAAACAACTTTACATATGCTAAACATCTGTAGCTGATGTTTATGACGTCGCTTTGAGTGTACCAGCCTGAGACTGTCACCAGCCCATGCAAGGCTTGAAAACAATTCACAAACCGTATGATCACCACTCGGTGGAACATGTCAAAATCTTCTGAGGCCGTCTCCTCCAGGAGCTGCAACCCACCCCAACTTCCAAAGACTGTGCCTGCTTCACCTTTTCCTAGTGATTTGTTTCTCTAAGGGCAGCAGCTGGTTTTGGCGCACAGCCAGCAGGCACTCATGCCTGTGGAAATGGACTTCTCATGGGGACCTCCAGGAAAGGATAATTCCACCGGGTTCCAAGGACAGAAAAATCTAGGGCATTTACCCTCCAACAGGAATGTAAGACTAATAATGCTCAAGAACAAATGATGGAACCCAGGTTACGACCTCCAGACAGAAACTTCTGTATGTCACCCTCCCTCTCCCAAGGGCTACTTGGAGAAGGACGAAGGGCCGTGAATCGTAATGCAGGACGCACTGAGGGTGAGGCTGGAGAGACTTATACTTTATTCCCAAGTATCAGACAAAGAGTCCACCAGGCATCCAAGGCCCTCCTAGGCTTGGTGGATTTACAAACTCCAGCTCCTTAAGTTTCTTCCTCTGAAAGATACAAAATGGTAGAAAAATGAGCCATGTCAAACTGGTGAACTGCTATGGTTTGCAACACCTCCTCTCACAGGGCTAAGAGTCTGCCTTCAGTCACTAGCCGGCGAAGCAGAAAAGACAGCTGCAGCCGGTGTAACTCACCCCGAGCACCTATCTCCTTCAGCCCACTGGCTGACATCAGGGACGTCCATCATCTTTCTCTAGATGCTTCTTCCTCACCCTCGCCTCTAAGAGACCACTCTCCCATCCCCTTCACGTGACCCAAAGCTCTTGAAGCAGCTCCTGGAGCTGAGTGAATGCTTCCCCAAATTAAGTCAAGTCTCAGGGAACGCTCAAGTTTTACATCAAGGCTCAAGAGCACTGTGGCTGTAGAGCTTGGTCCCCCCTCGAAAGAGGCTTGCCACGAACCTTCTTCTTCCTCCTCCTCTTCCTCCTCCTCCTCATCATCCTCGTCGGAGCTGAAGGTGCCGTCGGGCAGGCTATAGACGCGGATGACCTGCTTGTTGGGGTCCTTGAGGATGAGGTACTTGCCCTCCTCCAGCTTCATGCAAATGTCGATGACGCAGCGCAGGATGCCCCAGGCGTTCTCTACGCTCAGGTTGATCTGGCTGGCAAACTCATTGGGCTTGAACTGCTGCGTGCCCAGGATGACGTGGCGCGAGGAGTCTTTCACGTGGTACCGGGATACGTAACTAGTGGGGAGGCAGTGTTAGTGGTGGGGGCAGGCTGGCCCGGAGACACAGCAACACCCGGGGGCAAATACAGTCCAAAGGGGGCCCTTGCCAGATGCTCTTCCCAAGGGAAAGGGAAAAGGCAAGCCCGTCTCCCTACCCGCAGATCCCTCCTTCCGGAAGATGAGTTCACACTCCTGGACAGGAATCTCACCCAAGCTTGAGGTACTCAGATCCAGCCAGCAAAGCACAGCAGGTCCACCGGGCCAACTTGTAGCTATTGTTCTTCAGCTCGGTGGCAATGACGGCCCCTCGCTGGGAGTCCAGCTTCTGACGCCAGTCAACGCCGTTACAGTGCTGCAGAAGGAAAGCACCGGTTACGGGAGTGAAGGCAGGCTTAGCCGAAGGCTCTGGTACCTCTTCGGGCAGAGAAGGAGCTCCCTGCTGGGCTTGACCAGGAGGTGGGTGAGGCCGCAGGTAAATCAGAGGTAAAACTTATCAGTGAAGAAGCAAAGACATGGTCCCTGCCTTGCACAGCCTGCCACACAGCAGGCACTTCCTCTCTTCCTAAGAGCTCATCCAGACAAGGACACACACATACAAGTTAAAAACAAGAGCCGTGTCAATGGCAGAGGTGAGTGTTTATGTGTGTTTTGTGGTAAGGAAGGGTTTCACAGAGGAAGAGCCGCAGCTAACCTAGTGCAGAATCCTGGCAGAGGCTGGAGGTGGACTGACCTGAGGCAGGGAGGGAGACAGGCTGGGTTAGTCCTGGGTGGGGGTGGGGGCCCGCAGACATGAGGTCAGAGTCTGCGTTGTATGTACACGTGTGTGAGCAGACAAAGCAGGACAAGATCCCAGAGACCATCTTCTCCAGCCGCCTATTTTACAGATAGTGAACTTGGCCTCAGCGTGAAGTGACTGGTTGAAGGTCACATGGTAGAGCTTTCCAAACCTTCTTGGTTCATAGCAATAATAGGCCAAAGAAACACTGAAGAGTCCCTTTTACCGCGTTTCCCCAAAACAAATACCTAACCCGAAAATAAGCCCCAGCATGATTTTTCAGGATGACATCCCCTGAACATAAGCCCTAATGCGTCTTTTGGAGCAAAAACTAATATAAGACCCAGTCTTATTTTCGGGGAAACATGGTATTAAGCCACTCAGGACTAGTATTCTGACAGATGTCTCTTTCCTCTAAAATGAAAAATATTCTGCAGTCCCCTTGTGAGTTTGCTGTGGCATATTAAGAGTCTTTCTATAACCATGCTGCATGACGGAAGCAGTGTTTTGGACAATTAATCGGCACAGATACATTGAATGGGGTGGTAAGGAGGAGCAAGTTAGGAGACAATACAAAATAAGAAGTATACTGAATAGGGTCCTAAACTAGGGTGATGTCAGTGAGATCCAGAACTGAGTGAGAAGACAGACCGTACGTGGCAGCAGAAGAGAAGCGTGCAGGAGTTGGAGGGGTTTGAGGCTCTGAGCCTAAGTGAGCAGGAGAAAGACAACGCTGATGCACAGCCAAGACAGAGGTAACGATAGGAATGAGGACACAGGAAGGGCAAGGTATTTTAGCAGGAAAACAATGGAATGGGGAGTCAGAGTAGATGCGAGGAAACATGTTTTAGAGTTCAAGGCTTGGGGCAGGCAGAATTCTAAGATGACCCCAGTGACCCTTGCCGTTGCAGATTCCCACCTTGGAGCGTGGGTGGTACCTGTGACTAGGATGAAATATCACCGCCATGACTGTGCTACCTTATATGGCAAGAGAGATTCTGCAGCTGTAATTAATTAAGGTCCTTAAGCTAAGGAGAGCATTTGGGTGGGCCTCCCCTAACCACAGGGCTCTTAAATCTGGTGTAGCGACCAGAGACAGAAGTCAAGAGGGTAGGCGCATGAGAAGGACTTGACGTTGCTGGTTGGAAGATGGAGAAGGAATGTGCGTGGTCTCTAGGGACCGACAGGCCCCAGCGGGTCGCTGCCCAAAGCCCCACAACTGGAAGGAACTGAATTCTGCCAACTAGAATGCGCTTGGAAGTGGATTTTCTTCTAGAACCTCTAGATGTGTTCAGCTCTGCTGACACCTTGATTTCAACTTTCTGCTACCCTGAGCAGAGAACCAAGCCACCTGATGCTGGATTTCTGACCTACCAAACTATGAGCTAATGGATGTCATTTTAAGCCTCTAAGGTTGTTAATTTGTTATGGAGCAAAAGAAAACTGTATGAAGAAATAATTATAGCAAAAAGAGCTATGGAGGGGCTGACCCCTTAAGGGAATGCTCCCTAAGGGTCAAAAAGGAGAGGAACCAGCAAAAAACACGTGAAGGGAGTCAAGAAAAGTGCGAGACCAGAGTAATGCAGGTAGTGACACAGGGCAAAGCCACATCGATACAAGGATGCCACATGCTACAGGGGGGTCATGGTGGCGAAGGCCATGGGGCCAGAGCTAAGACCACAGCCAGCCTTTCAGTGCTGCTTCGGCAGGGCTGGGGGCTAAGGAACACCGAGGAACGCTCATCAGTGGTGTTAAAGGCTAATCCCTTGGCTGTAATGAAGACAGCACATGGCCCTCTGTGTGCCACTGCACTGGACACCCATTCAACCCAGGAGCTGTCCCTCCCCCCGAGGACCCTTGACTGCACAGCAGCACCCGGGAACACTGCCGCCCACTTCAAATTCAGGCACATAAGTCTGGGCAACTCCAGAAAGGGTAACAGCCCAACAGTCATAGCGCACCAGCATGTGAGAGCAGAAAGAGGAAAAACAAAGGCAGCACGTTTCATTCGAGGTGCTTCCTGAAGAGCCAAATCTGAGCTAATCTTAGAATCCCCGAGTGCAGTAAGTGAAAGAGCTGGCAACAGAATCAGAAGATAGAAAAGAAGGTAGTGGCTGTAGTGAAGTGAAAGAACAGGTCAGAAAAAGGAGCTGCCAGTCTTACAGGAAAGCTGCCAGCCCAAATAATAAGGAGATCAAAATCACATGTGCACAGACAGCAGAAGCCAACAGGAGGTCGGAATGGAACAGAGGGAGAAAGTCCTGGAAGCAGTTAGTTACGCTCACACACACGGTCTCTTTCTCAATGAGGAACAAAGTGGGGGAAACTTCAGAGGACAAGAAAACTCTCGGCAGCTCTCTAAGTCATGCGAGGGGAACAGAAAGAGGCTCCCCGGTGCGAGCTGTGACAACACGTGGGGCCCCACCAGGGCGACGCAGGTGCCTCACCCGGGAATCCCACTCGTTGAGGGTCTTGATGTTGATGAAGGACACTTCCCCATTGGCTCCGGTCATGACACCGTCATGCTCACAGCGGACAATCAGGTCGATGTCGTCCCCCAGCTTCCACCTGCGGTAACTGCAATGAAGAAGGGACTCATTTGGTCACTGAGATCCTGAATTTCAGATGATTTCCCCCTACAGGGCCGGGTCCGTGCACCCCCCCCAGCGGTGACTTACCGGTATGCGACGGAGGCGATTTCGTTCTTATCCATGTCATCCTCCACAAACGGGTTTGGGTTGGGGAAGTTGTATCTTTCTTTCCCCTGCGAAAATGACACAGGTGTTAGGCAACAGCACCAACTTGTTGCCAAGCCAAGCAGTCAGATCCCACACCTCTGTAGTTACAGCCAGGCCAGGTCCCTGGAACCCTCGAGGGGGCTCTGAGCTCAGGGTGTGGTGTCTGCCTATTTGCTCCCACTGAGCACAAGCGAGCACCCGTGAATCACAATGGATGGAACAGCATTTACTGACTGCTTCCGCGTGTCCAGTTCCATTATCCCATTTCAGTAGCAATCACACCCTCCTGCTTCCTTGTTCTCCACAGCACACATTGTATGTGTCCAGGGTTTATTGTGTTTCCTCCTCCATGATGAAGCTTCCTAGGGCTAGGAACTTTGCACCTATACAGTGCATTTGTCAGATCATCCAAAGGATCTTTACAGTGCGTCCATGGGAGACGAGCACTGTCAGCGTTCTCATTTTATAGACACGCAGCCCGCCCGACACCAGAGCTATGAAGCGCTGGATCCAGGCGTCAGAGTCAGGCAGTGTGACCTCAGAGCCCATGCTCGGAACCCCTTGGCGACTGGGAGGGACCCCATCTGTCCCGCCCAATCCCACAAGCCTGGAGCCCACACCGCAGGGGCTCAGTAAAAGCAGTTGTTGCGGGAATCTGACGAGCGCCCAATGCTCACCATCCTCAGGCACTGCTGGGAGAAGTTGTGGTTGATGTAAGTTGCTTCCATGGCCAGGTTGCGGGGCGAGTTGAAGGAATTACCTTCATCCTGAGGGGGCTCGTTGGCCGTCTCACTCACTGTCAGGAGGTCTGCAAAAGCAGCAGCATGTCACCCACCCACAAAACGAAGAGTCACCAATGACGTGCACAGCACCGCGGGGAGCCGTGGTGGTCCACGTGACAAAGGCCTTTCCTTCAGAGAACTGCCACCTACCAACACAGGTCTCCCACGGGTGGGACATGCAGGGGAGGGTTTGTGCAGTGCTCCTGGGTGACGTTAGGTGCTAACATGAAATTCAGTCACGGTGTAAAAAAGCTATCCCTTTTCAATCTTTTTGGATTCCTCCAGAGAATGTTTGATTTTATTAGCTTTTAAACAAAGAAGAAGGCTTGAGGCGCGCAATATAATTGTTCTGTTTTGTTTCATTGCTGTTATTACTGCGTGCCCTAGTTTTCAGTCATGGCAGGTGTGTATATACATACACGAATGGTATAAAATATGTGCATATGTTCTTTTCTTTGCAAATACACTGAGGTAAAAAAACACCCCATCAGCTTAAAGAAAAACACTAAGTAAATACTACAGACGTTATGTAGAGATGGCCGAGATCAGGAAAGTATTACTCAAATGAGTAACATCTGGAAGCATAATTTCGGTGTCCTGTGAGGACTCAGAAAGCTGAAGCCCCAGGGAGGGACTGAGTGACCGTCTGAGGAGGCCGGGAGGGGTTCCCACATGCCCAGGGGGAGATAGACCACCTTCTACTCATCCTCCAGGGCCAGGGAGCTTCTCTGACCCAACAGACACTCAACGCCTTTGTGTTGCTCCCAGACAGGCTTCTTACCAAAGTCAGAGTTGTCCCTCTTGTCGAAGAAGAGCTTGGACCCAACTCTCTGTACAACAATGTCCCAGGAATACACGGAGCGGGTGCAGCTCATCAGTGTGGCCAGAATGGCGTCAGTGGCAAACACATTCCCCTGTGTTTTTGCCAGCTGTGAAGAGAACAAAAGAGAGGAAAAAGGTGAGGACGTGCTTAGATCCAGTCGCCCACTCGCACGGAGGGGAGAGCAGTTACACCCACGCCCACACAGAACACACGTGCGTACAGCCAGCGAGCTGCTGCTGGCAGCCCCCACCCCGGGACGTGTGTGTCCACAGCTCACTGAGCACTCGCCGTGTTCCAGGCAAGCACTGACAAGGCTTCCTTTCACCCTCACCCCAGGCGCACATGGTAAGTAAGTGCGTTTACCCCACTTTACAGGGAGAAAGCAAAGGCCCCAAAGGTGAAGCTAGGACGTGTATAGTGCCAGGATTCACATCCGGCATCCCCGGGCCAGCCGGCAGAGCGGCTGTACGTTCACCCATCCAATCCCCGTCTGATTCAGCAGACTGTATCTAGAGGGCTCCCAGGCCCCATCCAGCGGCATTCCTCACGGATCCGGGCGGCGGGGAGCACGCACCTTTCGGATGACAGGGTCGTCTGTGGTGGTGACCGTGTGGAAGATGCGCTTGATGCTGCGCAGCGGCTTCTCGCTCCTCGTGGTGATGCGGTCGAAGGCTTTATCGTAGTATTCCAGGGCCCCACAGCACTCGCTGCGGGGAGCGGGACCATGCAAAGCAAAGGGAAGAGGGTCACCACTTTCTGTTACACCTCGGCACCTACGTCTCATCCCGAAATCTAATACGTATGAGATGGAAACTGTCTGACAGTGAGAGCAGGAGACGAACTCTCAGTGCTCACTCAGGACCCGTCTCCTTAGCTCCCGAGGTGGCCCCACAGGACAGTGTGAACACAACTGATTCTGCCCAACCCCCCACTTAAAGATGGGGAGATGAGGAGTAACAGACAGAAGACTGGCGCTCCAGCTCCCCACTAAGCCATTCCCACCCACGTGGCCTCTGAGGTAAGGGCTCTCTGGATGTCAGGAAAAGCTCTGCTCCTGCTGCCAAAAGAGCTAGATCACTTAATTTCTCTTTTGGTCAGCATTCCAGGAAACCGAAAGAAATCTGGTTTTTCTTTCTTCCCTTTCTCTTTCTGCCAAAGAGAGCTATATAACTTAATTTTATTTTTCTTTTGCTCTCAATGCCAGGAAGTTGAAAGAGATCTAAAGTTTAGTACCACTAAACTTCTTTCTGCTTCCCCCAACATCGATTGTTTTTAAGCTCATCTGTCAATCTTATGCAATGAGGACGCCACTTACATGTCCTGTGGCTCTGATACTTCCAGGTAACGCATCTTCATTAACTGGGGAAAGTCCATTTCCTCTTTCACTTCCCAGTCACTACGAACTTCAACTGAAGAGTCTCGGGGTTTCTGTAGTAGAAAACCATTGGAGGGAAAAGACATCACAGCCAGTGCAAGACATAAGCAAAAGGCAGGTTAACAGCGTGAAGGACTTTTACTGAATAAATGTCTGGAACATTTACTCTGTGTTGGCTGTTTTAGAACACAGAATCCGAATCCCAGAGCTTACAATCTAGAAGACAACTGAAGGGATCAAGAATTCAAAACCAAATAGGAATTCCACTCCTAGGTAAGGATGCCACCCAGGGAACACCAGCTCTTTATATATTTGTATTTCATCAAGAAGTTGTAGCAGCTCCTTTAGCTTTCTCTCAGAGTATTTAGCTGTTTGTTCTTGACGCAGCAAGCATCATATCCAGCGATGTGTAACTTGTACAACTGTAACTGAACTCGTGCTCACACGCATCTTCTATTCCCACAATGTCCACACAAACACCTGTACAGGAACGGCACCAGCAGCAATATTCCTCATAGTGGACACAACCCAAATGCCCATCAACTGGTGAACGGATAAAGAAAACGGTGCATCCACACAAAGGAACAGGGTGATACAAAGAAATGAAGAACTGATACATGTTACAACATGGATGAACCTTAAAGGCCACGTATTGTATGATTCCGTTATGGGAATGGTTGTACAATTTTGTGAATGTACTAAAAACCACTGAAAGGTACACTTTAAACGGGTGAATTGCATAGTATGTGAATTATTAATACATCTCAAGCTGTTCCAAGACCAAATAAATAAGCAAAATCAAATTCCTAGAGAGAATTCTGGTTTGGATACACTACCTGTGATTTTTGGTCCCATTTCTGCCTCACTCCAAATTGTTTCTGGAATTTTTTCTGCAGGCGTATGCGTTCTCTGGAAAGACAGGAAAATTGTACTTTCAGTGCAGGTTTTTAAGAAAAACGGGGACTTAATATTGCCATGAACTGAAATTGGCCCTTGGAGAATGTCAGGGTTGAAACAGTGGCTTAACCAGCTTTAGGAAGGTATTTTTGTTGTGGTTTTTTTTTTTGCACTGGTGGGGGTGACAACCATTCTCCCATTTTGGCCTAGTGATTTCAGAGTACGGTCAGTCTTGGAAGAATACTTTGTTTGGGCAGGATGGGAACTCACCTCTCTTTCTGCTTGGCACTCTTAGGCAGGGTCTGCAGGTTGAATTGTAACATGTTCCGCCGATCTTTGTCTCTACGGAGGTTTCGCTGGGAAAAAGGAAAAAACACCCATGTTAAAATCTTGGAGGTGTGACTCACAATGGACAGTACCTAATGGAAGGCCATCAGCCCAAGTTCAGGATGTGACATCCGAGTTGCACATTTTACTCTGTGCTTTTACTCTAATCAACAACAGTCTGGAGTTTAGCTGAATAAGTACTTGGAATTAGCTTGGACTGACATTCACACACATATTTTTTATTGAAGTAGGTTTATTGGTTTTTATCAGAGTTGCTGAATTTGCCTCTTTATGTAATAAGCTGTGGTCCGACTGGACCATCTGCTTAATAAAGCCTGCAACCCAGCAATTAAGTCAAGCAATAGGCACAGAGGCACCTTTTCATCCAGCACAAAAATCATTCTGAGCACGGGTATGGTATCCTGGCTACTGGTCAACAGAAAGCTAAACTGTTTAAATGCATTCCTGGTCCTAATGAAGTTTACTTTAGAACAATGCAGTCACTGAGCAGCTACTTGGGGTTCGCTAGGAGACCTAATGTAACATGGACCCCTCCTCCCAGCACTCACAGGGTTACACTTGTAGCAGCAGGTGACAGACAGCCCCAGGCTGTAACAGCCCTACCTGTGCAAAGCGCATCCGGTTCCGCTGGTAGGCCGTCTTCTGTGTGCGCGCTGTGTCCACCAGCTGGAAACTCGTCTCATCCTCCTCATGGAAGTACGCATACTGACTTCCACCGCCAAACTGAGAGGAGTATTTATCTGGGGACAAAGGTGACAGAGTGTGACAACCACAACCCACAGACTTTACATATACACACTAAAGCCTTGCTATTTAAGCGCTGCCTCAGGCCCCTCGGCAGCGGCTGGAGCATCTCAGACGCGCAGACTCACAGCCTCACCCCAGTGCCGCTGAGTCATTTTACAGGGTCCCCTGGTGATTCACATGCACATTCAAGTTTGACAAACTCTGGCCTAAAGAACATTCGAAGGCAAGACAGAGTCTGAGGGACTCAAGATAAGCCCATTCCACTCTGCCTTATTCCGTAAGAACAGGAGTTAAAAAACCAATCTACTGTCTCAGGATCTTAAAGCCAGGAATTCCGACACTGGACTCCATTGGCGTCACAGGTTCAGTAAATCCCAAACCATGAAGTGCAAAATGGGAGTATGTTCAACAGATTTGCAACCGGATTCATGGTCCCCAAAAGTAGGGGAAAACTCCCACTATAATAGGTCCAACATCTTTAATGAACAGTCTCACTTTTGGGGCTACGTCCAAAAAAATGTGGGCAGTGTCCAGAATCTAGAACATGCTCCTAAATACCGGGAGTTATTATCAGCAGCATGTTCCCATTCTAGAACTTTCCGAGGGAGGTTACCAGGAAAAGGAATGGTTTCCCCACGGCCCTGAGCGGGCAGTCAGCCGGAGAACACTTACTCGTGTACCTCTTATCTTGGTACGTGGCGCCCGTCCAGTCTGCAACCTAGTAAGGGCAACAGGGAAGACAGTGCACAGGTCAAGGAGGCAATTTTCTGTTGACCCAGAAACCCCCGAAAGTGAGGACACTGTGGGCAAGTAGCAGGACTGGCTCACAAAGCCTTTGTAAGTGCCCAGCTGCCTGTGACTACTGGAAGTAGCCAGAGGTGACAACCTTTCTCAGCTGGTGTCCCTAAGGAACACAGGAATCGTGCTTCTGAGAGGCTAAAATTGAAACGAACGCGTCCAGAATAGCAGCCACAGCTTAAAGGGTCTAAGCTCCTGCTGACAGGCAAATACCTTTCCTAGTCGATCTCCTTTGCTGAACGGCTGGTAGGGCATATCCCGAAACTGCTCGGGGACGGCACAGGGACCCCAGCCAGAGGGGTTGTCCTGGATCACAGGTGTCATGAACTTTGCCATCTTCTAAACCTTAAAAAAATATAAGTAAGTAGCTGCATGAAGAAAGGCTTCCAAGTATAAAAAGTCTTCTATTTGAGGTAAGCTAAGATGTAAATGATAAAATTAAAAAAAACAACACACACACAAAATGGAACCCTGTTAGTCACTCTCTTCTTGTGAATACTTTTAACTCAGAAGGCTGCTAACAAAACTGAGTTACCATATTTCATTTTTTCCCACTGTAACATCCTTGAAATGAGTTTGCACCTTATGCTTGATTGGGTGTCATAACTGACAGTTTTTCTTTCTTAGTGTTGTAATAAAATAATCATGCTTGGTTAAAGTTGGTGGTGTCTCACAGATTGGATAAAATGTAGTAACTTTTTTTCAAGTGTAATAACCAAGTTCTGGTTCTCAGAAACACCTTCACCATGGCATATAATATTTAACTTCCCTAAGCCCAGCCTTTTCATCTGTAAAATAAGTAAGCTCCTTATTTTATTTTTATCAGAGGATCATTCTGAAAAGTCTTATTAGTTAACACACACAGAAATGCTTTCATTGTAAAATGCCACACAATTACTATTCAGACTTGCAAAAATACATTTACATAGAGTCTAAGAAAAATAAGTCTGTGAGTACGTCCTGAAATTCAACTTTCTTTTCTTGTTCTTCCAATTTCCTGTTGTCAGTGCAAATCCTTCTGCAGAAGTGGAGACAGAGCCAGGCAAAAGGCCTGCCGGAGAGCTGAAGAGGTCACCAGAAACCTTCAGCCATCAAAGTGGCCACAGATCAAATGTTCGTAAGTATTTTCAGTACCAGGCACTGTCCATTGTGCTTACATGCAGAAATTCACGAAATCCCCCCACAATCTGAGGTAGGGGCCAGTATTATCCCCGTTTTTTAGATCAGAAAATTGAGGCACAGAGAAGTTAAGAAATTGCCCAAAGTTGCAATGCTAGTTGATGAAAAATTTGAACCCTGGCAGTCTGGCTCCAGAGTCCACTCTGCCTAATGCTATAGCTCCTCTCAGGAGAGTAAAAACCAAGGACTCCCAACGGATGCTTGACAGACACCTGACAGTTCCTGTCAAAAACCCATGCACCCACCACCCATTGCAAGCCTCTGAAAATGCTCAGGTGAGTTCCCAAAGAAAAACTCATTACACAAATATTTCTGGAGGGTGGTATAGGGACAGAGTCCCAGAGAGCAGTTTGCAGGCTCTCAGCCTCACGTGGAGGGGTGCTGGCTCAGGTAGTAGATGGCCATCAGCTGTAACCAGTTAGCCATTTAGCCACTAATATAACTGCCTTGGCTACGTTGGTTGGTTGGTTGGCCGAGAAGCAGATGGCAGATTGCAGCTCGTGTGGCTCCTATTCCTGTGTCTCCAATCCAGCCGCCAGCGAGAATAATAGTGGTATGACTCCCCTACCTATGGCTCCGTGGGTGTTCCTTTTTGGCCTCACCATGTCCTGTGTTCTTGTGCGGGGAGTGGGATCAGAGACCCCGCATGACAGGTGGAGTGCAATCAAAGAGCACTGGATACTGAATTTAGTAAATTCTCCTCTTTGTCCCATGAAGGGGAGACTAAAGCTTCCTACAGAGGTGACAGCAACAGGAATTGGGTGACAGCAAGAGAACGAACCTGGGAGCTGCGTCCTCCAACTCTGAACTTAACTTACACTCCAGGAAGGGGACTGAGGAAGGGGTGGTGGTCTCAAAACAACTCACATTCAATAAGTATTTGCTGAGCTCCTACTAAGTGTCAGGCACCCTGCTAGATATGTTAGCCACTAATTCCCCCAACCAGCACTTAAAAGGTAAACATTTGCAGCTCAGCCAAAAAAAGGAATTGATCTGCCCATCATTTCAAAATCGGTTTGATTTCCAGGGTTGTCTGCCGTAAGTGCAGCATTTTTCCCATTATATTCTAGGTGCACAGCAGCCTCAAAAGATCTGGGGTTTTAGAGCACATTTAATAACACAATGATGTTTAGAAATACGTTAAAAAAAAAATCTACGTGTCTGCCAGAGCTCAAGAAGGAAATAGGCCCAAGGCTTGACAGGCATTTTTCCAGGGGGAGGAAGTCCGGTTTTGACACATGTAAAATAAGAGTGAGCAGAATGGAAGCAGCAGGACAAACTGAGCTCTCCAGTTAGAACGGAGGGACAGCCATACAGGCTGCAGGGGCAGAGTGGGGGAAGCACCCAGAAGGGGCTGCGTTTCTGGGGGACCACAGTGTTGTGCAGATTACTGCTGCCACTACAGACCGCACGCCATCAATACCGGTGTGTGTTTCAAATCAGAGACCAGATCTATTCCGTTCTAGCCTTCCATTTCACGTTAAAGGGAAGGAAATCTTGGGTTGTCCACTCAGAGCAGAGCCGAACACCGTTCAGCTTGGCACTCCCAATACTTCACTCACAGAAACTCAAGACAACGTTTGGCCACTTAAACAAGACCCTGAGACCCAACTGAGTTAAATGACATTATCATTCATCCAGCCCGTGACCGCGAAGCGGCGTCTAGGGCCAGGCACCTCACCCACAAGGCCGTGCCCCGCATCCCGCAGTACGCTGGGCCTGGGACTCCGAAGGCGGATTCCTGCTACGCCCAGCGCAGGAACAGCGGGGGCAGGAGGGGGACAGACCGGGGGGTCTCTTCCGGAGGCTTTCCCCGCCCAAGCCGGCTCCGGAGGTTCCCGGAACGCTACGGAACGCGCCACTCACCTGCAACGGCCTCAGCCGGCCCGGATGGCGACAGATAGGCCAAGCCGGAGAGCTCACTACCAGCTGCACTCGGAGGAACCGGGAAAGGAGAGAAGATGCGCGCGCAGCGACCGGCGCCGTAAACACGACCTGCGCTGTCGTAAAAGGCTCTCCAGCTTCCTTTGGGTTCGGCGACAGAGCGCGAGCCGTAAAGCGAAGGCACACCCGGAAATTTGTCACTGCTTTTTGCGAGGTAGCCTCGTTAGCATTCCCGGCGCCAAATGTAAGAGGGGTGTTTACAGTCACGTCATGGGGCCTCCGGCGACGCTCCGAAAGGGCGTTCAGGTTTATTGAAACGTGGCGGGCGTGCAGTCCAAGCTGGAGGCGGTGAATGGCTGACAGTCCCTCTCTGTCCCACAATGCTTCGCGGACGCCTCGGCCCCTCTGTATCCCACAATGCCCCAGGGGGACGTCGAGCGTCCTAGGCAGATTTTTATTGTTACCCTCCCCCGCCCCGCCCGCTACTTTTACAGTTTCGGAAACAGGTCTAGAGGTGTAAAGTGACCTGCGTAGTCCAGCCTGCTAGTTTAGGGGGTGGCTGCCAGGGTTCAAACCATACTTTCGCAGTTCCCAAACTTTTTTGTATGACGAAGATTGCTGGAGCCCTAATTTGGAAAATACAGATTCCGGGGCTCACTTCCATAGGTTGTTACTCAGGTATGTCTAAGCTGGAGTCCAGGAGCCTGCGTTTTAATTGGCAGCTGTGTTTCTGAAGTGGCGTCTCAGGAACCTGTTTCCTACAATGGCCAACAATGCTGTCCTTGCCGCAACGCCCAGCCTGCGGAGTTTGCCCGGAATCCTATTGCGGAATTTCAGAACATTGAAAGAGAATCCGAGGGCGCGATTTTATTCACACTTCGGATCCTCTACCCTGTCTCCAAGGTTTCCTTATCAGTCTCCCAGCCTGTCTCCTTTATTGGAAAATAATATGCTATTAGACCCGATACGTACTATTGGCTCTGCCGCTCTAGCTGTGTAGCCTTCACATTTTTGGGCCTCACTTTCCTCAGTTACCTGTGAATTGGAGATAATACCAAGGGGATGCTGTGAGGGTAAAAAATGTATGTGAAAATAGTAATTCAGCTTACCAGTTGGGTGAACTTGGTTATTCGATCTCTCCAAAGCTGTGAACTTACCTGTACAATGACAGCAGCATCTGTTTCCATAAATTCTCTCCGAATGTGCCCATCTTGCAGTTTTCCTAATTTTTTTGTTAATGGTACCCGTCAGTGATGCTCCACGCGAAACCTGCTGTTATCCTTGCTACTTCCTTTCCCCTTTCCCACCACATTCGGTCCTTCACTAAGTCCTTTATTCTACTCTCAAGCTGCATCTTGAATACTACCAGTGTTCTCCACCATCTCCAGCCTCATGCCTGGACTCGCAGTGTCTATTCTTGCTCCTCCAGGGTTCCTTTCCCACATGGTGGTCAAAGCAACCTGTGCAGATCCTTCTAGCAGCTTCCTGTTATGTGCTTAGAGTGAAATATGAACGTCTTCCTGTGGCCTGTCTGGTCCGTCGTTACCTTTCAACTTTATATCCTGCCATTCTATACTTTGCTCGAGCTACCGTGGTCTTCTTTTTATGCTTCAAATACACCAACCTTATTTCCATCTCAGCCGGGCTTCTGCACTTTCTGTTCCTTCTGCACAGCATACTCTTTTCCAAATTTACCTATGGCTGGCTTGGTCTCATCATCCGTTATCTCCACTCAAGAATTATCTCCTGTGGGGACAGAGCCCCAGAGAGTAGTTTACAGGCTCTCGGCCTCACGTGAAGGGGTGCTGGCTCGGGTGGTGAATGGCCGTCGGCTGTGGCTGATTGGCCGTCGGCTGTGGCCGGTTAGCCAATTGGTCGCTGGTATAACTGCTGTGACTACGGAGGACTGCCGAGGATTGCCGGAGAGCCGAGGAGAGCGGAAGAGGAGAGCGGAGAGAGAGGAAGAGTCGAGAGAGTGGAGGAGAGTCGTCGGTCGGTCGGTTGGCGGAAAAGCGGACGGCAGGTCGCCGTCCGGTGGGCCCAGCCTCCAGTGAGGCCGTGGTGGTATGGCTCCCCTACCTATGGCTCCGTGGGTGTTCCTTGTTGGACTCACCGTATCCTGCGTTCTTATGTGGGGAGCGGGACCAGAGACCCCGCAGGCCACCCCGCACGACAACTGGCCCAGCGAGCAGGGTCTCCCGCACGACATCTCAACGAGATCTTCTCTGACCACCGTTCCTAAAACAGTGGCTCCTCTGTCCATCCCTCTCACCCTCTCACTCTGCTTTGTTTTCTTCATAGCTCTCATCCCGCTCTGAAATATTTTGTTTCCTTGTTAGGCTCTGTCTCTGCCTCTACAGTGTAAGCTCCACCAGGGTAGAGGCTTTGTCTGGCTTCCCTAGATCAATGCCTGGTAATAGACATTTGTTGAATTGTTGCATGAATGGATAGGGATTTTGTAAGAATTAAATGAGAAAATGGATTTAGCATATTATCCTGGGCACGTAAATAAGCACTCAATTAATGTTAGTGTGATTTAATATTAATAGTAAATTGTAATATATGCTAAAATATAAGAGGAGATGTAATTTTGCTAAATTGCTTGGATCATGCCTTTTGCCTTTTTTCGTTTTTTTTAAATTAAAGTTTATTGGGGTGACAATTGTTAGTAAATGCCTTTTGTCTTTATATTTTTTTGCTGTGGGCCCACAGGCCTTCTGCAGTCTTTCTCTCATGTCAGAGTTTAATCATCTTTCCCATATTTTGGTCCAGATGTCCCTGCCCACCCAGATGGAGGAGATTTGAAGTGTCCTGTCTCATTCTCAATAGTCGGTCCATGGGTTTGGGTGGGAGTTGCCTCCATTCCTCCTCCCAGCTGACACCCCTGCTGCCTCTTTCTGCCTATCTCACTGTCCATTCTCCACACGATGGAAAGCTGGAACGACTCCTGTACATGACATCAGAGCATGCTCGCCCTCCCGCCCTCCCACGCTTAAAATCTTCCAGTGGCTCACTTTGATCCTGAGGATAAAAGCCCATTCTGTTCCATGGCCTGCAAGTTTCTAAATGGCAGCTTCCCACCGGCATCTTCCTCTTTCTGGGTCAGACCCAGGCTCATTCCTGTCTTGAGACCTTTTCACCTGCTGTTCTCTGCTGCCTGGAATGCTTCTCCCCTAGATCTTCACGAGCCTGTCCTCAACAAACAGGCGTTTCCTGACCACCCCTCTGAGCAGCCTTGCCTGTCCTCATTCACTCTCTTACTCACCATGTGCCTGGTACGGTTCCAAGAACTTACATTCACTCATTTAATTCTCACCACAGCCCTGGGAGGTAGGTCCTATTCTCCCCATTTTACAGATGAAGATATGGAGGCACAGAGAGGTGTTGTAGGTTGCAAAGTGCATTGTAAAGCCGGGGTTTCAAACTCAGGAAGCAGCCTGGCTCCTGTTTCTTCTGCATATCCCATTAGTGTTTTACTGGATGACTAACACTTATCTCCATTAAAATGATCCTGTTTGTTTACTTATTTATTGTCCTCTCCTTAGAATGTAAGCCTCGTGAGAGGCAGGGTCTTACATGTCTCATTCACTGTTGTATCCCCAGAACCGAGAATGGGGCTCACCACAGTTGGTGCTTGGGAAATGTTTGTTGGATGCATGAGTGACCTCTGAGGACAGGTTTCTCCTCCAGGTGTCCACAGCACCCAGCAGAGGCCCCCACCGCTGCACTTACCACACCTCTGGTTGTTACCAGTGTCCCCCACTGCTCCTCCCCCAGACTCTGGGTTCCTCCAGCTCGGGGCTGCATTCCTGAGTTTTATGGCCCAGCACAGGGCCTGGCCTACAGAGTGTGCCCAGGAAATAGTTAAGGAATCGAGGGCCTTCACATTCTGTTTTCAGAGACTGCAAAATAAAAAACTTTCTTGCCAGAAAAGTGCAGGTTTGAGGGCAGGTGCCCTTTTTTCAAAAGGCAAAGGAGCTTTCACAGTGTCTTTCCAGTCCGGAGAGGCACAAACACTGTTTTGGGCAATCAGATGACTAACTTTTCATTATTGCGAGTCTCGGTTAACAAACATTAGCACAGCAGTTTATAAGTGACGAGGTCCTTACTTTCGGTTGAGCCTCATGACTACAGTATTTTAATACCAATTTTATGGTAAAATGAGGCTGAGAGAGGTGACCTCACTAGCACAAGTTCAGGCAGCTAGTGAGAGGCAGAGCCTGGATGTGGTTTCTTTACTCATTCAACAAACATTTATGGAGCACCTTCTGTGTGCCTGGTCTGGAGCTAGGTGTGGAGGAGGCAACAGAGAGCAAAATGGGTGAAGGTCTTGCTCTCAAGGACGGTGCTTTTTAAGTGGGGGGAGGTAGACATCAGGCAAGTGTACAGAGATGTGAGAAGGGGGTGAAGATGCTGCCACAGGGCTGTGTGTTAGGGAGTGATTTGGGGCGCAGTGCTGCTAAGGTGGGAGTTCAGGAAGGCATCTGTGAGGATGTGACATTTGAGCAGAGACTGGAGGACAAGGGGAGCAGGTCGGGCGGATGGGGGGGAGAGTGTAGCGGCAAAGGGAAGGGGCCCATTCTGTTCCCACATGACCTTCTGAGGAGGGAAGGACAAGCCCTTGGATGCCGAGACTGGAAGGATCCTCTTAGTCATTCATCTGGTCCAAGCTTCCCTCCAGGCAGGCATTTCCTTGTCACTGGCTCGCTGCTTGCTGTCCCCTCTGCTTGCATGTGCCTAGTGCTGGGGAGCTCACCCCTCTCATGTTGCTACTTTGCCCTTCATGGACTTCCTTTTGGTAAACATTTCCAGTTCCTTTGTTTATTTCTTGATGTCACCCCAAGTCCCACTCGGTCCCCATTTCCCCATGCCTTCCAATTTGTCAATTCTAATGAAATGGCCACCTCCAGATTCACTCTTCTCTCTCCTCCAGGACGTGTCTGTTTCTTGCTTGGTTTTTTACCATCTGTTTTTGGGCCCTTTTCAATCTCCTGCTTGCCTCCCCTTCATACAAACAACGTCGCTCTCCTTAACCCTCTCTGATGCCCCTGTCCTCTCAGATGCTCTTCAACCAGGCTGACAAGCTACTTCTGAGCTGTTGGCCTGGGCGTCTTTCTGTAGCTGACTTGCCGACATTCTTTCCAACATTTTTTCCTGGATGTTGCCATTCCTTTCTCCTCAGGGTCTCCCAACAAGCTGTTTTCTGGGCTGGGAAGGTACCTCTGTTCTTGGACTAGTTTTCGGTTCTTGGTCTAATGCCACCTAGGGTATGCCTTCCCTCCCGCCTGCACCAGGCTCCTTGTGCTTCCCTCCCTAACACTCACACCAGTAATTAAATGATTGTTCGTGCCCTTATTTGATCCATGAGTGTCTCTTTCATCACACAGAGGGCCTGAGGGGGATGCTAGAACAGTGCCTGACAGAGGAGGTGCCCAACGAGTATTTACTGACAGCCCACTAATAAAGGACTCACAATCGGGATGAGATCACTCATTCTACCTGCCTTACCCAGAGCCACCCCTTTGCTGCAGGACCCTGTGTGTCTAATGACTGATAGTAAGATTCTTGTCTCCACAGGGCTTCCAGTCTAGCTGAGGGAGTGACTGCAAAAGCATTTTCTAAACCAAAAAAGGGAGACCCATAGGTGCCTGCCAAGCCCCAGATACACCCTGTCCTGTTGTGTCTAAAAGTGAGCGGCACCCATATCGCTGCTCTCTAGTCAGGCTTCTGTGCTCTCTGGTCCTGTCTGCCCCTCCCAGACAAGACAAATGCATTTTCTAACAGGAACCTCCAGTGCCTTAAAAAGGGAAGTGGCATCTACTGAGTGTTGACTACGTGCCACACACTGTGCTAGTGCTTTCCATAAACGATCGTCTCTGATTCTGTCTGAGTTCCCTGAGAGGGGCCTCAGCCCTCCCATCGAGGCCGGTGGGAAGACGCAGGCTCACGCTATCTATCTATTGCTATGTCACGCATCCCGCCCAAACGTGGCAGCTGAAAGCAACAACAATCCTTGTATTATCTCTTGGTTCCTGTGAGTCAGGAATTTGGGAAGGGGCTTGGCTGGGTGGTTCTGGCCTGGGGTCTTGGTGCCATTGTAGTTCGATGTGGCTGGAGCTGGAGCAGCTGGGGGCTGGCTATACCTTTCTCTGTGTTTTGTCTTAGGGCCCGTCTCCTGGAGACTGGGCTTCCTCACAACATGGCGACCTCTGTGCAAACTGCTTCCATGGGAGCTGAAGCCTTCCAGGGCATGTGTTGTGGCTAAGAAGCGGGAAGCTGCATGGCGTTCTACGATCTGGCCTCAGAAGGTACACAGCATCACCCCGCCCCTTCTGTTGGTCACCAACAGGTCACGGGCTTGCTCAGGGTCAAGGCCCAAGGCTCTAGAAGAGCATGTAGAGGGGGAGATGTGGTGTGGCCATCGTGGGACACCAAATCTGCCACAGATGTCAGCTGGCCTTTTCTAGGGGTCCCCCAGTTGGTTGTCTGCGAATGTGTGAGGGTTTAGGGCAATCGAATGCCAGACAGAGTTTCTGAGGAAGTCTAATTGGGAGGCAGCCTGGAATATGACTGGTTTACCAAGGGAAACCTGATCAGAGGGAATGGAAATAGAGAAAGGGGCCAGTCACAGAGCCAGAGGCTGGCATTGTCCAGGGAGTGTGTTCTTGGCTGCACCGGCCAGAGCTTCAGCCCCATTTCCTGGGCAAGGCTGTCGCCTGAAGCTGCCTCTGCTTTTTCAGGCTAATGCTGTCCCTTGTTCTGATTACTTCTCACCAAGCAGCATGCTCCCAGGGCTTTTACTGCAGGGAAGTACGTGCTGGTGAGGCTGAGAAGAAAGCCCCATCCTACTGGCATTTGTGTCTTGTGCTCTCTGTTGATAGATGGATCTTCTGTTTATGCATCAGCCTAATAGGCTTGGTTAAAGGGAATGTGCCCCTGCCTTGTGTACAGGTATCCCTTGAACTGTGATGGACTCCCCAAGGTCTCTCCTCCTGGGCACCTGTCAGTGTGGCCAGCCCCCCCTACCAGTGTGGCAACCTGCATCTCCTCACGTGCCTCCTACGAACCACTAGGGGTTATCACCCCATTTTATAGATGAGAAAACTGAGGCACAGAAAGCAGGAATGTCTTTCTCAAGGTCAGCCGGCTGGTAAAGGTGCAATTGGAATGGAAACCCAGCCTGGAACCAAAGCTGGCACTTCTCCACAATTCCAAGATCCCAAAAGGCTCTGAAAACTGAAAACTTTCTCATGAGCTTGGGGCAAGCACTTGATGGCAAACCTGATGTGATTTGAATGTGAGGTTACTTGGAGTCTTTATTTTATCCCCCTCAGTATGACTGTTCATACGTTTTGCTGTGGAAAAAGTAAAGGGTTTATGGAGTACTGCCCAGAGCTGTCTGGGCGTACTGTGTTTCCCCGAAAAGAAGACCTAACCGGAAAATAAGCCCTAGCACGATTTTTCAGGATGTCAGCCCCTGAATATAAGCCCTCATGCGTCTTTTGGAGCACAACTTAATGTAAGACCCGGTCTTATTTTCGGGGCAACACGGTAATACATCCTATATGGTAGGCCCACCGTAAAACCCTGTGAAACCCAAAGGCTTCAAAGTTACCAAACACACGGAGCCTCAAGGTTTCAGATAAGGAATGGTGGATCTGCACCGCACTTTTCTGTCTTGGCAATGTGAAGCTCACTACCCCCATTTTACAGATGAGAAAGACTGAGGGCGAGGGAAGGGGTGCCTCCGGCAGACCCCGTGGGACTGCAGTGCTTTATCGTCCGGTTGGAGGTGTGCTGGTGGGAAGGGAAGGGGTTGAGTCACCAGCCCCCCCCCCCCCCCGCCTGAGCTCCCAAGAGCCTTGTCGCCCCAGTACATTTTTAAAAATAGAGAACCTGGAAGGATTAAAGCCCCAAAGGATGCTTCAAGTCCCACGGAAGAAAGGGAGCCTTGCTGTACAGTCCCCATGGTCGGCATTCAAATTTATTTTTTTATCTCAGCTGGATGTACACTCACCCATCACAGGATCTGTTCTCAGAATAGAGAGGTACCTGTTGAATCATCCACCCCACTTCCTGCCTCCTGCGGGCATCTCTCCAAGTGCTGAGCCATCCGCTTCTCTCTGTGGCCTGAGATATATCAGGATTTGCAGCCCTGGTGACAGGAGACAAAATAGACTCCCGTTTCCTTCGGAACCATTGAGCTAGTTTAGAGAGCGCTCGACTTTTCAATGGGATGAGCAGTAGCCAGGCCTCTCCTTGGCTTTTTCTTTCTGCGCTATTTCATTTATTCTGTTGGAAGCTGGGGTTTAGTGTCCTGAAGACAAAGGTAAACACTGATTTCGGTTTGCTCTGGCTGTGGAGTCATTGGCTGGTCCGCTCTCCTCAGCACATGTGTTTTTCTCTTTCTGTGCCATGTGTCCTGGCTCCAGTGTCCTTAGGACTGGAAACCATGCCTGGCAGGTGCCTGGAGAGCCTTGTTGGGGCCAAGTGACTGAGGTGACATTTCAGGGGGGTTTCATGGGGCAGCATGGCACCATGGCAGGGCAGCAGACATCTGTGGAGACAGACATCCGTGGAGACATCCGTGAATCCTAGGTTACCCCTCGGACACGTCATGTGACTGTCCGAGCGTGGGCTTCCTCATCTGTAAAATGGACGGGATCATCTTATGGATGTAGTGAAAGTTAAGTCAGGTAATATGTAAAGTGCTTAAAGCAATACACCCTAACCCATGCCCGTCAGAGTAGCATGGTCACCAGAAGCGTGTGGGGGCCTTGACTGGGACGAGGTCTTGCAACATTTCAGAAGCAATTGCTGGTCACGTATGAGGATTCAGACGCTGAGCTGGCCACTCAGGGTACAGAGAGAGACCCAGTCATGTTCTCAAGTAGCCTGAAGGTTAGTGGGAAAGGAGGTGTGGCTCATCAGGGGCTGCAATACCTACAAAGTACTAAATGAAATATATATTAAATTTACATTTCAAAAGCAGATTTCACATAAAAATCCAGATTTTTGGCTCCTTTTAAGATCTAGCCACACTGCACTGGCTTTGTTGCTTGCTGATAAGAAGCTGGAGCTGAATAGGGGCTGCCCGCTAGGCCAGGGGCTCTCTATTTTGCCACAGTCCTCACTATTCCCAGTTGCATCACATCTGACCTTCACGGTCATGTATGTTTGCAGCCAGGCCCTCTGGGAAATTGCAGATAAATTACGACGCAATGCTGTGAGTGCTGTGGGAGCACACGAGGGATAATAACTCAGCCTTGGGCGGTCAGGACGAGCTTCCCAAGGGAGGCAAAGTCACAGCTGCATCGCTATAAACCTGCAGATGCTGCCAAACACCCTTGTCTTTATGGCTCAAGGGCAGGACTAGAGGACACAGAGTCAGAGCTGGCAGGGATCACTTGACATAAAGCAACCAAGGCTCAGGGGCTTGACTGAGCTCACACCGCCAGCTGATGGCACAACTAGGGCCAGAACCAGGACTGTCAACCAGAAATAGGTGTGGGCCTCAGAAGTCAGGAGGATGTGTGCTCTGGAATCTTGAACTTACTTGCGCATGACCTTGGATAAGTTGTTTCATATTTTTGAAGCTCAGTTTCCTTATCTGTAGTGTAGGGCTAAGGATTCTGACCTCAGAGGAATGTTTTGAGGGCCAAATAACGAGAAAATGGATAGGGGGACACGCAGAAGCCCAAGAAGACTCTGGACATGTGAGGGTCATTACGATTGTTGATGCCAGAAAGTGGCACCATCTGTTTGACAGAGACCCTGAAGGGGATCTGTCCCCCCATCTGCCTCTGCCACTCGCTGTGGGAGCATGCAAGGCACTTTTCCAGGCTTGGACCCAGGAAGGGAATGTTTTGGGATTTTCTGACCTTGGCTGTGATTGAGACACTGGGTGCAGAGCCCAAGGGCTTCCCTCCTCCAGGGGGCTCCAAGCTCAAAGGAGATACTGAGCTAGAGATGGGAAGGAAGCAGAATTTCCTAGGAAAATGAGGAGAAATGTCAATATTTTTTTTGTTTTCTTCAAGACCCCTACAATTGTGTATCAGGGATGAACTTTAAATCCTGTTCAGTGACTGGAACTATTGAGATGATATAACACTGTGATTGATCACCCCCATTCGGAGGTCCCACTGTCCTGTGTTCAAATCTTGGCTTTCCTCCTTATTGACTGTGTCTTTGGGCAAAATTTCAAAATTCTTTAAACCTCAATGTTCTCATCTGCAAAATGGGCTTTAAAATTTTTTTTATTGGGCAATATTGGGAATGGTGTGTTTTTCCAGGGCCCATCGGCTCCAAGTCAAGTCATTGTCCTTCAAGTTTAGTTGTGGAGGGCGCAGCTCAGCTCCAAGTCCAGTTGCCATTTTCAATCTTAGTTGCAGGGGGCGCAGCCCACCATCCTATGTGGGAATCGAACTGGCAACCTTGTTGTTGAGAGCTCCTGCTCTAACCAACTGAGTCATCCGGTCACCCCACCGGCAGCTTGTTGTTTTCAATCTAGTTGTGGAGGGTACAGCTCACTGGCCCATGTGGAAATCGAACCAGCAGCCCTGTTGTTCAGAGCTTGCGCTCCAACCAACTGAGCCATCCAGCCGCCCTCTGCAAAATGGGCTTCTTGAAAGTACAGTACCTATTTTATATAGTTTGCAGGAATTAAATGAGATTATATAGTAGATGGTTTAGCACAGTGAGAAGCTCAATAAATGCCAGGTATTACTATTGGAAATACTGTACTGCTAATAACAACCATCCCTCACGTTTGTGCAGCATTTCACCATTTATGAACTAGTTGTGCTTTTCTTATCCCATTTGACCTTGACTACAATTCTTTGAGGTGGCCAGTGTGGGATTATGACCTCATTGCTCAGATGAGAAAACTGGAGCCCAGAGAGGGCAGCGGTCTGCTCAAGGTCACACAGCTTGTGAGTGGCAGAGCGAATGATGAAGGAGGAGCGGCTGTGTCCCGGGGGTCAGGCCAGACCACCTGAGTACCAGGTAGGGCTGCCCTTTGGGCAGTCTAGGTCTCCCAGAGACCCCTTTGTAGAGAAATAATCTGGGGTGCTGCGTCAAACCCTCGTTGCACCTGTTTATACTCTGAGCTGGTACCACCCCTGGGGGCAAAGAAATTTCTCCTTGTTCTGTGGTGTCAGACTGACTTTCGTTGCATTTGTCCTAAAACGACCTTTAGGGGATTCTCAGCATCCCCACTGGGCCTGGTTCCTGTTTACCAAAGGTCCATGTGTTCTGAGTTCTGGCCACAGGATGGCGCTGTTTCCCAAGGCATGAAAAGGCGTGACTGTCCCCGGGATCGTATTTCAATGCATCAAATATCAGTTCTACACCTACTACGTGCAAGTCAGTGTGGCTGTTGAGGAGAGGCCTTCAGTTATTTATTATTGCTATATTAAGAGATATAAGTAATGGCAACAGTAATAACATTGGTACAGGTTTTCATAATTGAGTAATTGAGTCATTCATATCTATTATCTGGTTCCATTTACCAGACAATCCTGCTGTATTAGATGAGGTGGGTCTTTCCACCCCTGTCTGAGGAGGAAACTGGACCACAGAGAAGTGACAGGACTTGTGTAAAGACACAGAACAGAGTGGCGCATGGTAGGCCCTCAGTGAATCGTAGGTGGTGGATTGGATGGGGTAGATCAGACATCTCTCTACTCCATGCCATTCTTTGTCTGTGAGCGCAGAGATTGCCGTATTTGTCTTCCCGGCCACACTCCTAGCACAGTGCCTGGTTGAGGGCTTCAGCAGACCTCTGCAGTAGGGAGAAGAGAGGCAGGGGGGCTCCCTGCAGGCCACTCAGCCTTCCCCGAAGCTGCAGTGCCGAGTGGCACGCCAGCTGCAGCTTCCAGGCCAGCCTGGGAGGCTCTCCGGGTGCACTCAGGCTGAGAGATGCAGCCTCTGGGTTGGAGCTGGTGGAAAGACTGCAAAGGCAGGTCACTGCTTTCACCACGAGGCATGGGCAGGGCAGGAGTGACTCACCATGATTTGGCTTCTGAGGGCTGCAGGTGGCTGAGTGGTCTGGAATGATTCATTTGTTCATTCATTCATTTATTCATTTAACAAATATTTCCTAAGTGCCTGCTACATACCAAATGCTAGGATTGCAGAGATGAAAAACACAGCCCCTGTCCTCCTGGAGCTTTCAGAGCAATGGGGGAGACAGAGGGTAAATAGACAACAATATCAGGCTTGCTTGCTCAGAGGTCTGTACTAAGTGCTGGTGTGGGGTGTGTGTGTGTGTGTGACTGAGTCTACCAGGGGTAGGGAGGTAGGTTATACAGAGTAAGGAACCTTTGCTCTTAAAGGATGAGATGAATTTGCAGATTACTAGGCAAAGAAAGCAGTGTGAAGGCAGAGGAAAAGCGAGTTAGGGGCAGCGGTGTGTGCACAGAAACAAGAGCTGTCACAGGTCCTCGTGCTTTGTGGATGGGTCAGAAGTCCTGCAGAAAGACAGCGGGGCCGCCAGAGAGGGGCCTTGAAAGCTGGCCTGAGGACCAGGAATTGTGTCCCAGTCGTGAGGGAATTTCAAGGCTTTTGATCAGCATGCCAGGAGCAGAGCTGAGTTCTGGGATCCAAAGGTGAACATGAGTCCCTGCCGTCAAGGAGAATGTGGGCAGAGAAGCCCAGCCACTCACATTCGCTGAGCCCTGACGATTTGCAGTGCGTGGTGCTAAGTGCTCCCTGAGTTTTGGCTTCTTACCTAGCTTACAAGGCAGGAACTATATCACCCTCGTCTTAGAGCTGGGTAAACTGAGGCTTGAAGTGCTTCAGTAAGTTGTCCAAGTCGTAGAACTAGTAAGGTGGTGATGGGACTTCTTTGGGCTTTTTTTTTGTGTTTGAATGGTCACCTTTACGAGAATAGATTCATTAATTTTATATAGATTTTTTTCATGCTTATACAAAATTCAAAACGTGTCCAGTGAAGTTGCTCTTGTTTATACCCCTGCTTCTGGCCCTTCCTCCTCAGAGGTGACCGCTCTTACTAGTTTCTTGTGTTTTCTTCTAAAGAGCTTCGATCCAGACTCAAGCACAAAAGGTATGAAATGACAAGGGCATGTGAACCACAAGTGTGGGCTTCAGCGACAGCTGCAGTGGACGGAATCCTGACGTGTGTGTGTGATGGTGTCGGGCTGGACGGCTGTGGTGGCCGGAGGGAGAAGAGGAACTGAGGACCAGTAGGGCCTGGAGAGAGACAGAGTGGGAGTGAGGAGGGGAGAGAGGCTGCGGCGGGTTTGCCACGACGGCAGGCGTCCGGCAGGGCTGGGGGTGCACTGAGAGGGAGACAGGCGGCCGTGGGGCTGGCCAGTCCCTGACGGAGGCCTCCTGCGGACCCCTGTAGCAGTTCCAGGCCATGAGGCTGCATACGGGAACCGAGCTGCTGGCACAGGGCTGACGGGAGTCTGGGAGACGTGGCCTTAGTGGGGCTTTGTGGCAGGTCATGTCTCTCCAGCCTTAGTGCCAGTCAGCTCCACAGAAGTTCATGGCCCCAGGTATTCTTCACTGTGGAGCGAAAGGCAGGGTGGTGGGGGTGGAAGGTTTGCGAGAGACCTAGGCTAGAATGGGCTGGGGGCCGGGGTTCTTCTCCGGAGGTTTCCAGGCTGCATCTGAACAATGATCCACCGTGTCAGAGCTCTCCTGGGCAAGATGGGCCGCCTGTATGTAGACGTACTATTACCTGTTATACCCACTCTATGTATAATACACATAATAACATGTAGTGTATGTTACTTTGTTTGACGTTACCTCCCCCTGTTTTTGAAACCAGGTTCCAGGATGATGAGTGGGTTCTCCGGCATCCTCCCCGCCTTTCTGATGCTCAGGTGGCCTCCGGCCCAGCCCCGGGAGCCCCTCCAGGTGGCCTGAGCCTGCTGGCCCAGCTTGTAGGCTTTGCTAACTTCTGGCTTTCAGGAAGAACACAGGGGTCCATGCTCACCTCGTACTTTCCCTTCCCAAGTCCTGGAAGCAGCCATTTCTCCAAGGAGCCCTGGTTCCCTTCCCTGAGAAACGCTGTTTGAAGGCCACGCTCCCCGGGTTGGGGAGATGGAAGGAAGCAGCCGGTTCCGGAGGAAGAGCCTCCGACCCGGGCAGCCCCCTGGCTCTGGTCACCTTGAGCTTGTCCCTCCACCTCCCCTAGGGGTTGAGAACTGCAGGGCCAGTGACGTCCCTTCCAGACTCGTCTGGGTTCAAGGACATGGCGTAGGAAATAGCCATGCTGTGTGCCTGGGGCTGCAGTGGCACAGGGGGAGCCCACAGACCTGGAGTCAGGCCCCAGCTCTGCCACTGTGTGTCTGAGTGACTGGGCAGGGTCCTTAACCGTCCTGAGCCTCACGGTCCCCGTCTGTGAGGTGGGGACAGCAGCACGCACCTCTCAGGACGTTCAGGCTATGTGAGACCTTGGGTAGATCTCTGACAGCCTCACCCAGAGCAGCTGCTCAGTGGAGGTGAATTCCCTTCTCCGTTCTCAGTCATACGAGTTCAGCACCCCAAGAGCTGAGGACTGGATTAGTGGATGGTTTGGTGCGGGGAAGACAGATGGCTAGGAAAGAGGAAGACATTGGAAAATAGAAGCTCGTGGACAAAGGGGAGGGGAGATTAACTCAAAATAGGGAAGATGATTAAAACATTTTAAAAAATTTATGTATATTTGGTATGTCATGTATTAATCTCAGGTGTCCAATAGAATGACTTGACATCCATATACCTTATAATGTCATCAGCACACTAAGTCAGTGGTCAGCTGTCACTGTGCAAATTTATCACAATCGTACTGAGTATATTCCCCTCCACCTTTATCACCCGACTCTCCACCCCCTCCCCGCTGGCAACCATCAGTTTGATCTCTGTTTCTCTGAATCTGCTTTTGTTTTTGTTTTGTTTTTTAGATTTCAAATGTAAGTGAAACCAGACAGTATTTGTCTTTCTCTGTCTGATAAGTCACTTAGCACATGGGAAGACCATTTTCATTGTCACACCTGTCCAGTAAAGGAAGGCTCTGTTTGCTTGGGGGAGGTGGAGAGCCTCTTATTGCTGGGGGCACGCAAGTAGAGGCTGGGGGACCATGTGCCCTCGGGATATTTCTGTGAGGAGGCCCTAACTGGCCAGGAGGTTCATTCATTCACTCAGCAAACTTGGAGAAGGTTGTCCTTGCCTGGCCCTGTGATGGAACAGGGAATGCCAAGGTGAATGGGACGCCATCCCTGGCCCAGGGAGCTCCCGGTCCAGGGAATGACCTGATCTCAGAGGTCTCTTCTGCCCTGCGGTCTGTGCCTCCACGCGCCCAAGCCTTGGAGTGAATTGGCTGAGGCTTTTCACTGTGTGCCCCTTGGTATTGATCCACTGGCGCTGGAGCTGGCTGGGGAGCGGCAGCAGGAGGACGCCGCAGTGCTATTAGTGCGGAGGACATGCTGTAATCTGTCAGTGTCACCCTGGTCACAGCTGGCCGAGGAGCCATCCTACTGTTAACTCCTCCCTTCCCAGCAGCCACCAAGCTCGCAACTTGTATAGCACCCTCCCCAGCACTTCCATCTGTCCCTATAGGAGGGGCAATGTGGCTGTTTCCTTTTTCCTATTTCTCCCTGGTGTGAACCCTCTGCCTCAGTCACACTGATATATTCAGTGTTTCCCAAACACAACTTGGACATTCCTACCTCTGTACTTTGTTACCAGATTTTCCTACCAGCTATGGTCACCAAATCTACCCCCATCCATCTACCCATCCATCCATCATCTTAGCATCTAAAAATCCACTCACTTCCCCATTTTTTTCAACCAACTGTCCATCTGTCTATCCATCCAATCATCCATCCATCCATTCTCCCACCCTCCATCTATTCAACCTTGCAATTCAGTTCCGTCCAACTCAGTTCAACTCAGCTCAGTTCAATTCAATTCAGTTCACCTCTATTCAGTTCATGAGATTGCTGGGCTTTGCCATGTGCCAAGCAAGTGACAACTGAGTTCTGTCTGTTGTCGAGGACCCCTGGGAAGAATTCCCCTCGTCCTGCCTGGCCAGTTCTGCCTCGCACTCTGTGAACCCTTTGCCAGTCCCTTCAGCAGAAGCATTGACTCCAAAGGGCTATATTATGGAAGAAAGTTTAGTGTGGTTTTTGCAGACTCTGCAGGACAGAGCTAAGATAGGCAAAGCGTGGGAAAGAGGTGAGAGCAAGGGGAGCCAATGGGACAGGAATTTTGGCTCCGTGGAGGGAGGCGCTCCCCTTCCGCTGTGAGCACTCTAGCAGACTGAGGGGGTGTGTATTGGGGGATGAAAATAAAGAGAAGGGGACAAGGAGAACACTGGAGAAGTGGGTTTATGTGGCGGTGAAGACGTGAGCTCTGGAGCCAATAGAATGCCTAGAATGCCCCCCAGCTCTACCATATTCTTGCTTGTGACCTTGAGCACATCGTCTCTCAATCTCTCTGAGCCTCATTGCTTCCTTTGTGTAATAATAACATTGATCTCCTAATGTTGCTGTTAGCATTTAAATGTAAAGTGCTTAAATCGATGGCTGGCACGAAGGGAAAGCTCAGTAGATTCTGCTGTGATTATTCTTACTCTTCATTGAGCGCCAGCTACACCCAGGCACCGTGCTGGGAGCTTTCCCGTTCTGTGTCTCCTCACACCACCCAGCCCTTATCCTACTGCACCCATTCTGCAGATGAGGAAGTGAAGGCTCAGGAGGGCTATCTGTTGCTCGTTACACAGCTGGTGAAGGGTGAAACTGGGCTTCAGATCCAGGCCTATCTAATTTTACTGCCCATTCTCTCCCGCCTGCCCTTTTCTGCTTCCTTTCAAGGCTGTGAGTGGTCTGGGATGCAAGCATCCTACAACTTGCATCTCTGTTTCTGTGTGGGGCACCCTTTTGGCCTTCTCTCTCTATTCTTTATTTTTATTTTTTTTAAATTTTATTGGGGGAATATTGGGGAACAGCGTGTTTCTCCAGGGCCCATCAGCTCTAAGTCATTGTTCTTTAATCTAGTTGTGGAGGGCGCAGCTCAGCTTCAAGTCCTGTTGCCATTTTCAATCTTAGTTGCAGGGGGTGCAGCCCCTCATCCCGTGCGGAAATTGAACCGGCAGCCTTGTTGTTAAGAGCACACGCTCTACCAACTGAGCCATCGGCTGCTCCCCCCTTCACCCCACCTCTGTCTCTACTTTTAGCTTTGAGTTGTTAATTATTGTTTCACGAATGTTTTCTCTTTTCTGAAGAGAGCATAAGATCAAGAAAAAGGTTTTCTTTTCTGCAGCGACTGAAGTATTGGCTTTGACAATGAAAGCTACAGAATTTATGTTTCCCTTTTTGCTTTCCTTGCCAGGTAGCTTGCACTTTTTGTCATATTGCTTCCTTCTCCTTTCCGTGGCCTCGGTTTTCTACTTTTAATATTCTTTTTATTTATGTGTCCTTTACTGTAAGATGTCCCACTCATAGAAGGAGCTGCACAAGTAGAGGTTAATTACGTGGAAAAGGGCAGATAGCAAATCACAGGTAAATCATGTAAAACTATGAGCTTCAGGAAAGGGACTTGCCTGACTTCTCTCTGTTTCCCCAGTGTCTAGCCCTGGCTCTGGCTTGGTGAATTTTGCCTGGAAAGCTCAGGGGTGATTTTCCCCATCATGTCTGGGTGAGAGGCTCTCCTTGCACTTAGAATCAAATCCAAAGGGCTGCCTTGTGACGCCGGACCTCTGCCCACCTCTTTCACCTTATCCTGTGTCACGTGTCCCTTGCTCACCAGGGATAGCCATTTGAGTCATCTTTTAGATCTACTTACAGGCCGAATTCTTTCCTGACTCAGGAAGAGGGGCTTGGCACATGCCTAGAACCTTCGCTTCTCTTCCATTTCTTGTTTCTGTCGGGCTCACTCTCCTTATCCTTCAAATTTTAGCTGAAAGTTAACATCACAGAGGGGCCGCCCCTACTGCTTTGTCTAAGGGGGTTGTGGTAGCTGGGCTTCACAGACGGCCCCCGACATGGCCTCACCTCTCACAGGCACACTTTACTCCCATCAGGAGGTGGCCTTGATTTCTCCTCCCCCTGGAAGTGGCCTTGGGACTTGCTTTGACCAACAGAATATGGCAGAGGTGACTTGCTGACACTCCCAAGGCTCAGCCTTCAGTTGACTGGCAGCTTCCAGTTTGGGCCACTTGGAACCCAGCTGCCATGCTGTTAGAGGCCCAAGATGCACCCAGAGGCCACGGGGAGTCAACAGCCCTGGCCGAGCCCCCAGAGGACAGTCAGCATTGACTGCAGCCCAGTCAAGTCCCCGGATGGCTGCAGCTTCTGTCGTCAACGCATGTAGCAGAAGAACCGCTAACTGAGCCCATGGAATCGTGAGGGACTGTAAAATGGTGCTTGTTGTTTTAAGCCGCTAAGTTTTAGATCCCCAAAGGAGAGGTCTGTTATTCTTTTCAAAATCATCGCCCCAATACATTTACTTCATAGCACTAATGACAATTTGTGATTATATAATTATTTGATTCTTCACTTGCTAATTTTCCCTCTTCCACTCTGAAACATGAGTTATAGGAGACTGATGCCGTGTCTGTTTTGATTGGTGCTGCCCCCATCACTGAGCACAGGGCACGAATGAATGAATGAGTGGCATCAGAGTGGTCCTGCACCTTCCTGCTGTAGGCTGGGCAGCACCAGGAAGGAGGTGGATACCGCCCAGGCCTCTGCTCTCGAGGGCTTTCACCCTCGGAACTGTGAAGCCCCTGCTGGCACCGCCTTTGTACCCCATGCCCCCTGGCGCCCTCCCTTCTCCTTGCCCTCTGTGCCGCCTCCATTAGTGCACCTGTGACCCGTGTATGTAGATGATGGAGGCAGAACAGAGGATAGTGGGTACGGATGAGGACCCTGGATGCAGCTGTGTCACACCCTAAGTGTGTCTGGCGCCATGGCACATTTCTGGAGTGTTCGCTTTTACAGAAAGTGCTGTGTTCCTGTTACTCTGTATCAGGTACGGTTCTGATGCTTTTACGTCGTTTGCCCCACAGAGCAGCCTGATGAGGGACGCGCTGTTGTTGTTATCCCTCTTTCACAGGTGAGGAAACAGGCATTGGCACTTGCCCAACGTTATGCTGCTGGTAAGCACACCCAGAGCCGGGATCGAACCCTGGTAGTCCAACTCCAAGGCCCCGCTCTTACCCCCGTACCTTCCTGCCTCTCTGAGCCTCAGTTTCCATATCTGTAAAGGGAGGAATACGTCTTGCTTAGCAGGGCTGTGATAATATATGATTTGGCAGTGCCGGCGTATTGTAGGCTCTCAATAAATCCCAGTTTGCTGCGGGTCAGACAACCAGGGCTCCAACTACGGGAGACATTGTAGGGTTTACTGTGAGGGCCCCTGGGAGCCACTGAGTGAGGGAGTAACATAAAGAAACAGTGGTATGGCTCACACCCTCCCCTTCCCCTCCCCGGGCCCCCCCAAGCGTTGGTGGCTGTGCTTTACTTCCCTATGTCTTATTTCCCCGTGAGATTTTGAATGGCTTATCCTAGACTTCCTGCCTTGAATGGAGTGGGAAGGGATACTCTGCTTCTCCCCCTCGAGCCAAGCCGGATGCTCCCTCTGATGGCAGAGGGTTGTCTCAGAGAGCCCATCCGTGGCCCTCTTTCCCTCTCTGCCTCGAGCACTAGCAGATGAGAGAGGTGCCTGGGTTGGTCTCACCATTTACTTCTTATTCCCGCAGGAATCCTTTGCACAGCAGTGCGGGTGAAGTGAGACCGAGACCAGTAGCTTGGTGGGAGAGGGAGCAGGGCGGAAAACAAGGGAGAAAGTGGGGAAGGGACCCAGAGCAAGAGAGAGACGGAGGGGGGAGACTGAAAAGGAGAGACAGAGAGGTAATGACAGAGAGAGAGAGAGACAGAGAGAGAGAGAGAGAAGGGCCTGGGCTCGTTGCTTCAGGGCTGGGTACGCCTGATGACAAAAACGGGCCGTCTGCCCTAGTTTTATGTTCCTTTGTTCTGACCGATGTGCTGGGACACATAGGTGCACACATGTATGCACACACATGCACATATGGGACATGTGTCCACACAGAAGCGACATAGTGTCCACACCTCTGTACTTACTTGTGCACGTAGGTCAGGTGTGTAGAGAAATGTGTGCAGCGGGCGTGCACACATCCTTGCTGAAACCGCCTCCTCTCCTTCCTCTGTGCGGCTTTATCATCTTTCCCAGCACCCCCCTGTTTCCCAGCAGCCCCGTTTCCCTGGCCCTGGCCCTGTCTCTGCGGAGAGCTTCCTGCAGGAAAGTCCATGTCCTTGTCATGTCTGCACACTTGGGACCGAGATCAAGGCCTGGTAGATGGGACACGGTTATGAAATGCTGACAGATTGCATGAATCTATTTGGATGAGTGGATCTAATTCCAGGGGTGTGTGTGTATGTGTCTGCACGTATGTGCGTGCATGGAAGGGTATGTATGTGGACATACATGCACCCACGCTCTGGGGACCTATGGATGTGTCTCGTAGGTGTGCATAAGTGAACCTACATGCACACACCGACAAATGTATGCAGTAGTATGCTGGTAAATGTTTGACAATTCTTCATTAAAAAAAAAATCCCTGATTGGTAGCCTTTGCCCATTTCTGTGGTGTAAACACTTCCAGCGTGGGCGATTTCATGGTGCCAGCGCGGCCTCACTGAGCACGCAGTTGAGAAGAGATGCACACAGTTGGCTTTGTGAGCCCGTGGGGGGCAGCCCCACACACCACCGGGTTTGTGTCTGACAGCCGTGGTGGCGAGGGCAGGCAGGGTCTGGGAGAAGTCGGCAAGCTGTCCCAGAGACGGTTCTTTCCAGAGTCTGGGCACCAGGGAAGCAGGCGGCTCTTGGCTACCAGCCAGCTTTCTCAGCCATCAGCTTGGAAGCCAGTCCAAACTGATGCCTCTTGTTAGGCAGGTCTAGACACTCACTGAGACAGCCACCTTCCCTCACCTGCCGCAGACGCTCTCGCAGCTTCGGGGTTTGGTGAGGCAGTACTGCTGCGAGGGGGAACCTCTAAGCCTGGAACCTGAATGAGGAGGCAGGGGGAGGAATGCTTCAAACCTCCATCAGAAGGGGTGGCTGGGGACTGAGGGGTCGGCGCTGGGGCCTGGAGCCTGCGGGAGGCCAATTCACTATGCAAGTCTGGACACATTGCTTGTCCTCTCTGGACTCCAGTTGTGCCTTTTTCCTGTGAAGGTGTAGGTCTTCTGACCTCTACGGCCCCGTACCCGACACTGTGGAAGTTGGAGCCCCAGGGTGTTGAACTCTGGAGTCAAAAGCCAGTGAGAGGCTGTCATGCTGTGCACACGTGCAAGAGGGGCCCCTGCCTCTGACTACACCCCTCCCCCTGGGGGTAGGCCGCAGCCCTCTTCTAGACCTCTCTCTGATGTCTGCTACTTTAGAATTTCTGCCCAAAGGGTCCTGAGCCAGATTCCAGGGCTGGCTACCTCTGTCTCGAGGTTGGACTGGCCCAAGGGTAGCCAAGGAGTGGCTATTTCCAGCGGCTGGCTGGAACCTGGATGGGCACCCCGTTTGTGGGAGAGACCCTGCACATGCTGAGTGAATCTGGATGTGGGAGGAAAGAAGGGCTCGACTGTGGGCTGGGAGCCAAGGTCAAGGGCCGGGGTGGGCGTGGCCCAGGCTGCCCTGTGGGGTGCAGAATTCAGAGGCAGTTCAGAATTCTAAATTCAAACCTGCTCTTTCAGGTCCTCATGAAGATTTATCTGTCAGAATAGAAGGGTAGAGCATTATTGTAAAGTTCAGTAGTTTGATTTTCAGATGTGAAATATTTCGATTTATGGTCTGTGGGCCTCTACTTGTATTCTTGCCCAGGGACCTGTAAATGTTAGGGGTGAGGCAGGAGGAAGAGACGCTTGTGTGGCCCCTGGGAACTTGGCCTGCACTGAGCAGAGTTCTGATTGTTGGCCAGTTCTAGAGCGGAGTTTTCTGGGATCCCAGCATGCGGGGCTGCCTCGTAGGTCTGTGTGGCTCAGGTTTCTGCATGCGTCTCCTTTCTCTTGAGCCCCAAGGAGAGCTGCACATGACAGAGCTTCCTCCCCTGAATGTTACACAGTCTCTTCCCTCCCAGAGACCCCACTTCTCTTCATGGAGCTCAAGAGGAAGCCCTGTCTGTGTCAGGACCAGGGCGTGACTTTTGGGTTTCTCCCTTATCCCCAGCGGTGTGTTTCTAAGGGGCCTGCATGCTCCCCATAGATCACGCTTCTGGCTCTCCCAATGAAAATATTAAAATACCTCGGCCAGTGCATCCCAGCCACGGTAATGAATGGCACTTCCATGCTTCTTTTTGTCTGTGATGACAGATGTCAGAAGGACATGATGAAGCTTTCGCTTCTTTTAGAGCAATGTGTCATCATGTTTTCAGTTCAAACAAGCATTGGTCCGCTTTCCCTTTTCCTGTTTGTCATGGCATCGGTTGTGAGTCTATACTGACCTTCGGAGTCAAGGAGAATAAATTCAGTGAGGGTGGTGATGGGAGGGTGGGCACAGGAGGAGCATTTTACAGTTTACCAACAGATGAGTACTTTGCTGTTTGCTTTTGAAATCTTGATTTGATTTTGAAATACCTTCCTTCCCCCCATCCTAGGCAGATGACAGTTTTTTAAAGTTCAAATGGACTAAATGAAATGCATTTTAAGTGCATTTTGGGAGGCACGGACAGCCCCCCTTCAAGTAGCTGCCCCTAGTAGTTTGACCCGACCAGCGCTGCACAATGAGGGTCTAGCGCTTTAGTTGCCTTCAAATGGGGCCTTTCTTCACTGTCAAGGGTCAGATCTTCCTGTTAGCATCCTGTTAGGGGCTGAATGTTTGTGCCCTCCCCCCAGTATATATGTTAAAGCCCTAACCCCAATGTGATGGTATTTGGAGGTGGGATCTTTGGGACGTAATTGAGTTAAATGAGGCCGTGAGGGTGGGGCGCCCATGATGGGATCAGTGTCCTTGTAAGAAGAGAAAGAAAGCCCAGGACGCTTTCTCTCTCTGCATCGTGAGGACCCAGGCAGCAGGTGGCTATCTGTAAGCCAGGCAGAGACTTGTCACCGGAAACCGAGTCAGCCGACACCTTGATCTTGGACTTCCCAGGTTCCAGAACCCTGAGATAAATGTCTGCTGTGTAAGCCCCCCAGGCTGTGGTATTTCGTTATAGCAGCCCAGGCAGACTAGAATACATCCCATCTTGCCTGTCCCATTTCTTCAAGTCAAGAGTCCCAGGACCCTTTCCAGGACCATCCTCATTTGTTTCCCTGTCCATGGCCCCTCCCAAGGAGCACCCCTGACCAGGGAGTCCATTCCAGGCTGTGCACTTTCATGGGCTAACTTGAAACCCTGGAGTATCATTGGGTTTTTGAGTAGGGCTGGTTTATTCTAAGACAGAAGCCTCAAGGACATCATCCTCATGGTCTTCAAATATCTAAAGGACTGTTGTGCTGAAAAGGGAAGGGATCCATTCAGTGTCGCTGCTCCAAAGGAAGAGTGGATTGAAATTCACGGTAGAGGAGACTTTCAGAATGAGCGCTGCCCAGCATGGGCTGGGGCTGCCTATGGAGAGGGTGAGCCCCCTGTCCCTAGAGGTGTGCAAGTATCAGGAATGTTTATGAGAGGACTCACGACCTGAGGAGTGGGGCCGCTCTAAAGTATGGTTTCTAAGCCTCCCCTCCCCCAACTCTGAGACTCTGTGGCTTTGCAGTTGTTTAAAATGGGATGCCCGGAGTTGGGAAAGCAATTAAAGAAATCCACTGAAGTGAGGACCAAGCTATAAAAAAAATCTTTATTTCATGTACCAGGATTTTTTTCTTTTTTTTTCTTTTTTTAGTTTTCTGCTTTTTAAAATTTTTTTCTGTTAACAGTCTGAAAAAAAAAAAAAAAGGACCCACCAAGAAAATAAAATGGAGTTTGGTTTCTTGAACTGGTTTGAGCTGGACATGAGCAATCATCCACCCTGGCAAGCAGTGCCCTTGCCGCCCTTATCCTGGCTCCTTCCCTCCGGGCCCCCAGCCCTTTCTCAGCCACGCTGGTTTCGCCCACACCCAGATGGGCTTCTTCAAGAGGCCCCGGCCCCAGGCCCCACGGCCTGGAAAAAAGCGCTGATTGCCATCCCAAACACTCTGCCAGAACTCAGAGAATTGGCATCAGTTCTTCTCCTCAGACAGCGACTGCTTGTTTGCTGTTTTCTTGGGGCCTCCCCCTTCTCTCAGGTTTGGAATCTGGTGGGGTGACAGGCGAGGTTGGAGTCGGGGAGGGAGAGATGGTGCTTTTTTGCCCAGACTGAGGAAGGTTGCCACTACCCCTGGCACTGGGTACCCCCTCCAGCCCCGTGGCCTCCTGGGAATTTCTGGGCCCTCGCACAGATGTTCCACCTTGTGACTCATGCTGACTTTAGGGTGCCAGCTGCTGCTGAGCTGAGTACAGAGCTTCCCTTTTCCAGACAAAAGGTGGGAAGGGCAGCTGGGAGTGTGCAAACCCCCAAAGCATTGCTGGCCACTTCCCCTACTCCCCAGAGCTCCAATGAAGAAACTTCAGGCCAGGCCAGTATCAAAAAGCAGCAAACCAAGACGTGCTGATGGGGGCAGGGGGCGGGGGGGCTCACTTCAGTGGGGTGACTGGCAGGCTGGGCTAAAATTCAAGCTTTGGAAGGAAAGCTGTTGGGTCTCTCAGTCTGAACTGGCCCTTGTCCCTCTGAGGAGAAAGGGGAGCGACGTGGATGTCCCAGACGTTATTCTGGGGTGTAAGTTGAACTTTTGAGGCTGGCCCTCATCCGGGGACCAAACTTTGTAAAGCTCTGCTCTCCATCCCCTCGGCCTTAACGGCCTTCAGCAAACCTCGGAGGGGCCTCTTGTTCTCTGACCTCCCCCAACAACAGCCGGGGAAACCTGGCGGCTGATAGCTTCTCTCAAGGAAGCCACCTTCCCTCTCTGTACCTGGGTATGGCATTAAAGAAAGGGGACACAAAATGAAGAGTGGCTTTGGGGACCTCTGGTGCCTTTTCCCTCTCTGTCTGAATGGCAGGCTACGTTTGCTCACGTGTGTAATTTTTGCTTTGACATTGGATGTAGGGGCGGGGGTTGGGAGCACAGTGAGGAGGCATATGGGGTGTGTGTGTGTGTCTGAATGGCTGACTGGTGATGATTTGGAAATGCTCTCAATGTCTGGGGGCTGGATGGCAGCTATTTTGGTCATCCCTGGCATCTTCGTCTGGGCAGGTGGCAGATCTTAAGTCATAGACGCCAAGAATAAGAATGGGCCTTTGGAGCTCATCGGGGTCAGTCCACATGCTTACACAGGGAGAAACTGAGGCCTGCAGAGGCCACACAGTAAGGGATTCCAGAACTCCAAGCTGGATTCTAGACTGGTGCTCTTTCCATGCATGCAAGCATGGTGTGCGTGTGTGTGGAGGGAGGGCACGCGTGAGCAGAAAGGCCGATATGGAGCTGTTGTTGTCCATGGCTTTGGAGGGCATGAGTCCGGCTTTTATGAACCCTGCCTCTGGCTGTGTATGGGGGTGGAAGGGCTTAGATGGCACGTGTATCGCTGTGAGTGACTCTGTGTGTGTGTGTGTGTGTGTGTGTGTGTGTGTGTGTGTGTGAGACTGGGGTGTGCGATTTCCTTCCTGAAGACTGGATTCTCCACCCTGACTCTCGTCCACGGTAGCAGCACCTTCCCGGTGTAAGGAAGAGATCTTCCGTCACAGAAACTCCCTGCAGCTCCCTAGGGCCTTTTCTTCTCTCCCTCCTGCTTTAAGCCCAGCTCTAATCTCTCACAACAGTATTTTTTTTTTAAATGGATTTGTATATTTGTGTTCTGTTTTCTCTTTACAAGTTCCCTGCTAAATTTTAAGTTCCCCACCCCACCCCATTTTTTGTTTTCACAGTTTAAAGCTGGAAAAGAATTAAAAGAAAAATACTATCTGATTTTCTTGCAAGTAAATCCGCTTATTATATATTTACATTTATTTATAGTCTGTGGTTTTTTTATTAAAAAAAAAATCACCACTTGTTTTTCCTTTTTCTTTTGTAAAAAGAAACCTTTTTGCAATGTCATTGTTGGACTGTTGAGCCCCAAGGGGGCTTCAGCGAGTCCAAGGACCCCCAAAGGGTCAGTGAGCCCCCTTCCCAGGGGGTTGGGGACCTAAGAGTCTGGGGGTCCACCATCGCCCCAGGGTCATTGGGTGGCCCTGAGGTGAGGGGTGAGGAGGGAGAGCTGCTTTATATCCCCCGGGGGGTGGGATCTCCTGCCCCCAAGGACAGGAGCTTGGGGTGGTGTCCCCAAGAAGCTCACCCTGAGGATTCCGGGGTTTCTGGGCATCTCGGCAAGCCACCGGCAGCCATCCCCTCTCCTTCCTTTCCCTCAAGGCCTAGGAAGTCATCACAGTGGGTTAAGGACCATTAAGGACTGGGAACCTGGGGGCTCGACGAGCCCCAAGTGCACCCCCTCCAGGCACCTTTCGGACAGGAGGGACCAAGAACTCTTGGGTCACCTGGAGGCCTACAGTAGCCCCATCGATACTGGGTGGAGCCGGCTCGCAAGCCAGGAGCTTGCCCAGCGTTCCTGGGGCACCCATCAGAGGCTCCAGGGACCTGGCAGTGACCGAGGCTCACCTGGCCCTGGGCCCTGAGTCTCCACCCCCCACTCAGCCAGGGAGGCAGAGCCCGCTTGGGGTGACAGGGAACAGAAAAGTAACTCTCCCGAGTTCAAAACAAAAGCAAGTAACATAAACCCCTGATCAATGCAAAGAACATCCCTCTTCCTTTCTGCTCCTTCTCAGTTTTTTGCTTTAATGTTATCTTGGTTCCCTTTTATTTTTTCATTTAAATTGGTTTTTATTAAATGTTAAAATAATGGTACATGGGAAATCATGCATTTTCTTTTAGATTTATTTTCTATTTTTAATTTTTTATCCTCTCTTGCTTTTTTTAAAGTTTGTTTTTCCTTCCCTCGTTTATTTATTTTTTTCACATTTCCTGTTGTTTGGCTTCTTTGTTCCTCTTATATTTTGTTCTTTTTTTTTTTTTTTTTGAATTTACTTATATTTTTCTTTTTTTTTTTTCTTTTTTTCTTTTTTTTTTTTTGCTTTTGGAAGGATTTTCCCCCGTGGATGATTTGGTTTTCCCCACCCTCCCCCCACCCCCCGGCCCACCCCGCGCGCGGGCCGCACCCCCACTCCGGGCTCTGCCTGGGAGCTGGCAGGCGGCGCTGGCGAGGCCCCCACAGCTTCAGACGGGGGTGGTCCGGCGGTTGGCTGTGTTGGAGTGGAGAGAGTCTTTGTTCTCCTTCTGGATACAGTTGTGAACTTGGAGGAAGCTGTTATCCCTGTCGGAGTTGTAGGTGGCGGTGGGCGTGGTGGCGGCCTTCAGGGGGTCCCTGCTGAGGGTGTACATGGAGATCTCCGTGGACGGCAGGGTGTTGAAGCCCTTGAGGCCCACGGGGGAGGCGTCCCTGGAGTGTGAGGGCTCAGTGGAGCGGGAGCTGGAGCGGCTGCGGCGCTGGTAGCGGTAGCGGTAGCTGGGGATGCGGGTGATGGCGGAGGCCTGGAGGTAGTCCGTGGCGCGGGCCGTGGCCCGCAGCTGTTTGTGCCGGTCGATAAACATGTGCACGGCCAGCACCCCGACCATCTCGGCAATGATGAAGGACAGGGCCCCGAAGTAGAAGGACCAGCCGTACGAGTAACTATTCTTTTTGGAGTCGCTCTTGGAGGGGTCTCCGGCATTGGCAGATATATACACTATGATGCCAATGATGTTACTCAGACCTGCGGGCACAGGGTGGGCACGGGGCAGAACCAGGGAGACGGGCGTTAATTCCCGAGCAGGGTGCCGGCACTGGGCGGGATTAAAGGGCAGGGACAGCTGGATGGGACGTCCCTGGTCCAGTGGGTGCAGAGGGAAGTTGGCAAGCATCACCTTAATATTTTATCATCCATTTGAAGAGAACCACAAAGGGAAGAGCTAGTGGACACAGATATGGAAGAGGCGAGAGAAGAGAGAGGCATTCTACAACGTACTGAGTAGTAATAATAATAATAATAATAATAGATATTGTTTATTGAGCATGTACCACCTGCCTTCACTGCTGAGTGCTTTTCAAGGGGTTTGCGATTGAGGAAGAAATGGATCACTGAGCTCCAAATGGGTCACGCTGCTCAAGGCTGGCTGCACAGGGATTTGAAGCTGGGGTGGCAGGGGGTTAGGACTGGCTCCTGGAGCCAGGTTGCCCAGATTCAAAGCCTTTCTGAGTTTCCAGATCTGTGCAATGGGATAATGATAGGACTTGCTCCTGTAGGGCCATGGAAAGGCTTAAGTGAGTTAATACATGTGGAAACTGTTAGAGTCTGGGACGTGCTAAGTGCTACTTACACATCAGTCATTCTTATTAAATGGCCCACGCTACAGCCCATGTTCTTTTCCCAGCATTGGAAGCAAGTGGGACTTGTCATATAACTGGGCTGAGAAATGTGGTTTTGGGTACCTGCCTGCTCCCACCGGAGAGCAGTGAGGATAGGCCCAGTACCCTGAGCAGGACCTGGGATTTGGGCCCTTTTCCTACGAGGTGGGAGGAGGATAGACCATGGAGCTAAGGAACGGGGTCTGGGATGTTTCTGGAGGACTCTGGGGGGCTCAGCTGGGAGCCCCAGGCCTCCCTGCAGCCTTCCCTGAAGTACGTCCTGTCCCAAGGCCCGGAGATTCTTTTCCTCCCTCCCCTCCTCTCTCTGCCAGGTCCTCCCAGCCCCGGGGCACCCGAACCTCGGACTTGTCCCCACTGGCAGGCCTGGGCTCTGGCTGGCACAGCGCTGTGGCCATTACCTGCGGACACGAAGAAGATGCCGGCACTCAGGATGATGTTGTGTCGAGTCTTGTAGAACTCGCTGGCTGCGATGCAGAGTCCACCCATGAAAAGCAGAATCACACTCAGGATCGGGAAGATGCTCGAGGCCCTCACGGCCCCTGCAGAACATGGAGGGTCAGGGAGAGAGAGAGAACAGGCCTGTGAGATGGCAGGATGCAGGAGGGAGGGAAAAGGGTAGCACCCAGGAGTGGGGGTTTTATGGACATAGGACCAGTGTCGAGGTTGCTTAGCAATACTAGGGAGGAGGGAGAGACAGCAAGCCACTGCCCAGCTCACAGCCCTTCAAGGGCTCATCTCAGCCTAAAGGACTAAATCCAGGGCCTCGGGAGGCCCACAAGGCCCTCCGTCCACCTCCAGCCTCAACTCCTGTGTTCCCTCTTGTCAAGCCACAGCCAACTTCCCACGTCATGTTATTGCACGCTTGTGCCTATGACATTCTGAGCTTTTTCACTACAATGTTTTTCCTGCTCTATTTTACTCTGCAAACTTCTGTTCATCCCTCAAAACCCAACTCAAAGTCCCCTTGTCTGTGAAACCTTCAGTGACTTCCTTAGGCAAAGTTTTCAGCTTCTTCCTCTGCTCTTTGGGGTACTTGGGGCACATTGAGAGGCAGTGTGTTATAGTGGTTAGAGACCCACTGGATTTGAATCTGGCTTTAGCATTTATTAGCTATGTAAGTCTGGGTAAATTATCTCATCTCCCTGTGCCTCAATTTCCTCATCTGTAAAACGGGGATGGTAATAGTGCTTGCCTTCGAAGACTGTTATAAGGATTAAGTAAATTGATTCTGCTCGTGCACTTAGATATGTCTCTGAGTGCATATGGCAAATATTTGATAAATGACAGTATCCAGGTGAACATACGTGGGGCAAATGCAAGCTGGGGTGAAAGGATGAAGGCCTTGGTCGGAGACACCTGGGTTACTTGACATTCTTATCACCTTCTCCTCTGCAGGCAGGCAGAGGCCTGCCTTCTCCCCAGACCTGCGTGGATGTTCTCTCCCTGCCAGTCATTTCTAAGGTAAGGCGCTATGTCCTCAGCCTGACGCCCCAGCCCACACACCCCTGCACACGCATACAGGCATGCACACTCAGAGCTACCTGAATTCTCATCTTCATAAGCACACGGGGATGGTGAGTTTATTAAAGATCCGGGAGAGAGATCATGTTTGTTAAGTAGCCACTCTGATCTTGAGTGGGTACTTAACATAAACATTATATAATTTAATCCTCAGAATAGCCCATTCAGGGTGTGTTTTTTAGCTCCAATTTACAGATGAGAAAACAAGTTCAGAGAGGTGAAGTAACTTGCCCAATGCCACCCAGCTTGTGAGTCAAAATGGGGATTTTGGAGTTAGTTCAAATCCTGGCTTTTTCACTTACTATCTGTGTGACCTTGGGCAAGAGTCTTTACTTCTCTGAGCCTCAGTTTCCCCACCCTATAAAGTGAGAAGAGCAGTAGTCATATCCAGCTTACAGGAATGTCGTAAGGCCCTGCTGCTGAAAGGGCAGTCTGAGCACAGGCATCACGGGTACCATGGGGGGAGCTTGACAGAAATGCAGATTCTCAGGCCCCACCCTGGACCTACCTACTGAATTGGAATGCGCATTTTAACGAGATCCTCATAATAAGATTTGTATGTGCACGAAAGTTTGAGAAGCGCTATTGTAAGGATTAAATAGTGTAAAATCTGTATTGTTTCTGATGCTGGAAGGAACACAGTAAAAGATAACAATTTTTTAAAATTTCTGATGTCCCTCCCCCTTCCGTCCAGACACAACTTCCCCATGAATTGTCCTGACTTCCCACTGAGGCTGGTGTGGTCTTACTACTAAAATCTATCACAAGAAGCAGAAAATATCTGGTTTATTCAATGGGCAGATACTTACTGACCTATGAGTAAGCATATGCAACTGCATAATACCTACTAATACTCACAGAGCTCTTCCTATGTGCTCGGCTCTGTTCTAACCATTTTAAACCTCATACCAACCCCATGAAACCACAGGCCTTGGCTGTAAGGAGATTACAAATACCTAAAGCAGGTGTTGGCAAACTTTTTCTGTAAAGGGACAGATAATAAGTATTTCTGGCTTTGCTGGCCATATGGTCTCTGTTGCAACTACTCAACTTTGCCATGGCAGCATGAAAACAGCCATAGACAATGTGTAAAGATATGGATATGATTGTGTTCTAATAAAACTTTATCTATAGAAACAGTTGGTGGGCCGGATTTGGCCCGCTAGTTACATTTTGGCCACCCCTGGCTGAGAGCATAATACACTGCACTGGGAAAAGCCTGCATGGTCTGGAGCATGGAGATGCATTGTTCTTGACAACTGGGAGTCCTGTGAATAAATACAGAGTGCCAATCACGGTGCCAGGTTCTAGGCTGGGCCTGAAAGACAAGGAATGCACAAACAGTCCTGGCCCATGACCTTATAGGGCCTCCGTTCTCATGAAGAAGGTATATGTCATGAGATAATAATGCAAATAAATGTATAATTATTAACCAGGATAGTGTGACGACAGAAAGGTACCCATGGGACACCGTGAAGGTGTGTGACAGGCTGACGTTCACTGAGAGCTTGCTGTGTGCTGGGACTATTCTAAGCACTGCGCAGATTCGTACTCGTTAGTTCCTATTACAACCCTATGAAGTAGGTACTTTCATGACTCCCGTCATACACAGGTTAAAGCTGAGGCACAGAGAAGTGAAGCCGTTTGTCTAAGGTCACCCAGCGAGGAGATGGAGGAGCTGGGTTTGTGAACCCATGTAGTCTGACTCTAGGCTCTGTGTGCCTAAGCAGTGCACTCTTCTGCTTTCGGGGGTGTGCTCGTGGGGGTGGGGACGGTGGGAGGTTGACAGACCCAGGCCCAGTACCCACACTCTGCCTCGCTCTCCATGGCACCCGAGCGTGTGCTTTCTCATCTCTGAGCCCAGGTCTGCTCTCTGCCGGGGCTGGATTAGATGATCTCTAAGGTCCCACCATCTCTGATGGTCCTGTGTCCCCCAAGACCTCCCAGGGCCCACACAGCCAGGCCAGGCCGCTGTCATCCATATTTCCTATGCCAGTGGTGGCCTTTAATCCAAATATTCGTCATAATCAGGTACAGGAGGGCGATTTGCTGGGCCTGGTGTTAAGCTCTTTATGCCTGTTATCCCATTTGGGATTTGATCCATTCTAACAGGATAGAATCACGGATGCGCTGGGGTGGGAGGGGCTTCTAAGCTCTTGGGCGTTGTTTCCTCTCGCCTCCTTCCACGCTGTGCGGGATAGGGCAGCCGGCGACCGACCGTGAAAGGGGATGGGCTGCAACAAATGCATGTGGAAGCTCACGTGTGTGGGAGAGAGTGTGCAAGAGTGTGTGGGGAGAGAGGAGAGAGAAGGAAGAGAGAGAGAGAGAGAAGGAAAGAGAAAAAGAAGAGAGAAGGAGAGTAGCGGAGGGGGCAAAGGAGGGAGGGAGAGAGAGAGTGAGTTATTGGAGAAAGAGAGAAAGACCTCAGAGAGAAGAAGAGGGGAGGAAAGAGGATGGATGAGGGGCAGGGAGAGAAGTCCGGAGTGGTGGCTGGGAGCATAGGCTCCAGAAGCGGACCGTCTGGGGTCCCATCCTGGCCCTCCCACCCCACCTTTCTCATCTGTGTAATGGGGACACCAACAGTACCTACCTTTTAGGGTTGTTGTGAAGATGGATGAAGATAATGTATAAGGCGTCAGACCTGACACAGACATGGTCAGGTGTCCAGCGCATGTCGGCTACATATAATGACACATGAAAGGAACTTGGAAGCCCAGTGAGCTTCCTTTGGGAATGCCATTTGTGCCGGTGCCAGATGCTTTCCCAGTTCCTGTTGTCTCGGGTTGGTGATCAGCTGCAGGAGCTCAGGAGAGAGATGGCCTGAGCGTGTCCCACCCGCCATGTTGCCCGCCCTCCCTGCCTCAGTTGCCTCCTCTGCCGCAGGGAGATGCTCAGACCCCAGCTCACAGGGCTGTGATGGGGAGTCACTAGTGAGCACATCTGAAGCAATCAGAACAGTGCCGGGTACCCGATAAGCCTGGGAAATGTTAGTTCTCTCCATAGCAGCGTACGTTGTTGCTGTGTCTCCTGGGCCTGTGCTGACCTCGGCTGGTGTTTGTTAAGTGCAGGTTGTGACTCATGACTAGGTCGTGAAGTCAGCACAGCGGCTGCAACCGGCCGTTAAACAAACGAGCCAGGACGGAATGGAAACTGTCGGCATGTGCAGTGTGCGCGAAGGGCAGGCACTGTTTTGTGAAACTTCCCAGGTCTCCTTCCCGGGAAGGACCTTCCTGCCCACCCTACTGAAAACCGAAGCCCTCTCTGCCTTCCCTGCTAAGTCTCTCTCCTTTGCATTTGTCGCTGTGTGACATACGCAGCAATAATGGCTAATGCCAGCCAAGTGCTTGCTACACGCAGCCTAATACTGACTCACTTCAGCCTCATTACAACCCTGGGAAGGTACCAATGACCATTGTCCCCAGTGCGAGGAATCCAAGGCCTAGGGAGTGGCAGAACTGGATTTGAATCCAGGCAGTGTGCGCGAAAGCCTGCTGTTATGTTCTCCTGCCTCCTATGGTGCCCAAGTTCAGTAAATTGACCCCCGAATAACCCTCATGCTGGTCCTCCCTGCCTTGGCTACTTTCCACCTCCCCTCCCTTCTAGGTGTCCATTCCTGGTTTGTAGCTGCCCTGGGAACGTTCCTCCTGTTTGGGTGGCCAGTGACTCTCTGGCAAGGTGTCAACTCCTAGTTCAAGTGTCTCATGGTGGGGGTCGGGGGGTAGGGGACAGGCCCTACCAAGAGCCCTTCCTCCCTCCCCTTTTGTTTACATCTGGCTCTGGAAAAGAGTGATTGACGTGCTAAGGCCATGTTACTGCTGCTCTGGTGTGTGCGTGTGTGTGTGTGTGTGTGAACACACATGCACCTGTGTGTGTGCAAGTGCACGTGTGACCGCTGGGCACCAGCCCTCCCCTCCCCCAGGATGGAGTGTGTCAGGGCAGGGCAGCAGCTGACCCTGGGCCCGGCACCCCCAGCCTCACGCTGTGACTGTGGCGTGAGTGGGGAAGCCCCACCTCCCCCTGCAGCCCGGGGCTACTGATGGCTGCAGTACTGTGGATTTTGGGGTCTAGCACACTGTAAGTGCTTGATACATGACTGTGGAAGGGAACGAATTTCGTCTGATTTCCTTCCCCTGCTCTAAAGTACATTGGGCTACCTGGGAAATACCAGCTCCCATCTCCTGGACATCACACACACACACCCCCGCACACACAGAGACCCACATGCACACAAGCAGACATGTGCACACACACAGGTGAGGCTACACTCAGACAGACACTTGGATATATGGATACGCAGTCACTGAAAGACATAGAACACAGCACGGACTCGCCCTCGTACACAAAGACAGACACGCAGATACAATGACAGTCCCACGAAGTCACCCCAGGGTCACCACCGCCTTTGTTCTTTACCACGCTCCTCAAGCTTAGTAAGGAGCAGTGAGGACAGGGAGGCACTGCAGCAGATACATCCGATGGCCCCACAGAGCAGGGTGGGAAATACAGTTCCGGTCGTCAGTGGTTCCTGGGTAAGCATGTGAGAGTGAGGGCCACACTAGCCACAGCTTCGTGGGCCCAGATGTGGGGAGATCCAGGGTGACGACCAGGGCCTATTAGAGCTGCTCACCCCTGTCACTAGGGAGCTCCTGGACTCGTTCAGGAGAAGCTGTGGAAGTCCTTAAATATTCCTAGGGATTGGGGAGTAAGAGCATGTATCCATCCATCCATCCATCCATCCATCCATCCATCCATCCATCCCATCAGATGTTAACTGGGCGCCTGCCTTCTGCCAGGCCCTCTAAGAGGTGCTGGCCGGGCTGGAAGCTTGGCCTACTGGCTTGAGAGCAAGTGAGCCCTACCTTCTTTGTCACCCCAGGAGATGAGCTCTGCACTTCTGTGCATCCAAGCCCATCAGGCATTTCTCTCTCCTCCTCTCTGTTCTAGATCCTCAGTCTAGCTGCTGTATCAAGGATGGCAGGAGTTAGCCAGGCCACCGCTCTGCCCTCCCTCCGCAGCCTCCTTTCCTGGGGCCTCCTCATCTTCCGGGACTCTAAACCATTAGTCCTTTCATTAGAGCAGAGATTTGGTCTGTTTTGTTCACGCTTCAATCTTCAGCCCCTAGAACAGTGCTTGGCACATAGTACAGGCCCTATAAATACGTGTGGAAGGAATAAATAGGTGCATGTGAATTACCCGGGGTGGGGGTGGGTGGGAAGATATATATATAATCTCCATATATATGTAGCCATATATATATAGCCAAAAAATGTATATGCATTTTAAGAAAAGAAAAAACTGTATTAAAATTGTAATACTCAATATATACCGAAAACAAAAGATGAATACAAGTCACATTTGACTTCTGCAGTTACAAGAGGTGCTCAGAGTGGTTACCATCAGCGTCCAGATACTTCTGATTATGGCAAACTACTGCTTGAGCAACGCTGACCAAAGTGTCCACTTATATACATTTTTCTGGCGCCCTGCACAAAAGTGGAGGAAGACAGGAGGCCTGGGGCAGGAGCAAGGAAAAGTGGGTATTTCAGACCCTTGGCTAACTAACTATATCACCTTTGTTCTCACAATGCTACTATTTGGTAAGCGATTTTCATTCTTACAGAGGGGGAGACTCAGTTCTAAGAGGCGAAGGCACGAGGCAGATTGGGCACTGAGCTGTCACTTGAACTCAGGTCTGCTGGATACCAGAAAGGACCCACACTCCCTGGGTAGCTCAGATCTCTTCCTGCCTCCTGAGTACTAAGGGCCCCAAAGACCCAAGGAAAAGACACTCCGAGGGTTCCTTGGCAGCCGTGGCCCTGCCTGGCAAGGCCTGTGTGAACCCTTACACACGTTCAGGCCTCTGTCCATTCCAGAAGTGTGTGGCCCTGTGCCAGGCTCTGTGCTGGGCACTGGGGAGTCAGAGTTGGTTCAGAATAGATCCTACCCTTATGGCGAGCAGAGTCTGGTGGACTGTTCTCCCTGACCGTGGTCTTTCTGGAGCCCCCTCACCCCCACCAGCCGTCCCCCCTCCCGAGTCTGAGGCAGACTGAGTGTGAACAGTCAGAGCCAGAGATGCTTGGGCCGGGCACACAGGGTTCTGGTGTCTCCTTGCTGAACCCCTTTCTACCTTCCTGGACCCCCCCATCCCTGAGACCCTGCCCCTCCTAACCGTCCCACTGCCTTCCTGCCCAGTCACCTGGCCACTCCGGTTCTGTCAGCTCTGCCTCCAAGACAGCAGCATGTCACCCTCACTCGCATAGGTACACCTGATCCTGCCACCATCGCCTCTCCCTGGGACGACTGCAGCAGCCCCACCCACCTCCCTGCCTTCAGTTATTATCCTTTTAGGATCCCCCGCCTCCCCTACAGCAGCCAGAATTGACCTTCCAAAGCAGCGTCCCTGCTCATGGTTCCCATCACACTTGGAATGAGTTCTGCTTTCTTCCCAACAGGACAGGCTCCTCTGCTGTCTCTCCAGCCTCATGCTGGAGGACGCCCTCCATTCATGCACTGGGATCTGATCCGCAAACATACAGCCTGTTCCTGCCTTCATAAGGCCTTTGCTCTCGCTGTTCCCCCTCAGGTCCCTGCTTCCCCTAATTCCCTTTCTTCCTTTAGAGAAGCGGTCCTGACCACCTGTGTAGGGAACACCCCTCCCTGCCCTCTGCCCGCCCCCACCCTCTCCACTCTTCACCCCTTCGCAGCAGTCTGAAACTATCCAGGGAATGTTTGTGCGCTTGCTTGTTGCTTGTTTCCTCCACTGGAATGTAACCTTCACACGGGCCCCAACCTTCTTTGGATCCCCCATACCGACAACAGTACGCTGCACATAGTGAGTGCTTAGTGAGTGTCTCAGGAGTGAGTGAACGCATGAATGAATGAATGCGTCTAGAGTCCAAGTCTCAGCTTTGGTGCCACCTTCTAGAGAAGGTGGGGGGGCCACCTTCTGGAATGACCTCCTCCAGTCTGGGTTAGGGGCCAGGCTCCCTTGTACCTCACACTTCCTTCTATCCGTGCCTGTGTCATGGCATACACCTCCCGTTCAAAGGTCTCTCTCCAGACAGCCAGCCTCAGACACAAGGGCTGCTGCCCTGCCTCTCGCAGCCTCCCCTGCCGCAGCAGCACCGTGCCCTAAGTTTAATAGACCTGAACTGGGAGCTGACACAGGCTCCACCCACTCCCCTGCAGCTCTGGCCAATCGTCTGGGCCCTAGTTCTGCCCACCTGCAGGCAAGCCCCGCCCACCTAACTAGGCAGAAGCCCCGCTCGCCTAACTGGGACAGAGGGTCCTTCCAGAAGAATGATCCTTGTCTTCTCGCTTCTCTAGCTGACCAGGTTGAAGCTTAATAGAGAATGGTAGTAACTCACACCTTCCAGCTTTAAAAAATTGCCTTTATTGTCTAGCCCAAGATTAGCATATCGGGTCAGCAAACTATGCCAAATGTGGCCTGCTGCCTGTTTTTGTAAATAAGTTTCTTTGGAGCACAGCAACACTCATTTGCTTCCATACTGTCTACGCTGCTTTTGCGCTACAAGGTCAGAGCTGGGTCGTTGGGACAGAGACTGTATGGCCTCGAGGCCTAAAACTTTTACTGTCCGTCTCTTTACAGAAGTTTGCTGACGCCTATTATAGATGCTCAAAAAAATTGTTGGATTAAGTCAACTCAAATCAGCCCCTCGGATCCTGCACTGCTACCGTAATATATGTTCAAGTCTTTTGTCAGGGACACCAAAATGAACCTAACACTCTAAGCTCTTCTCTCTCTAAGAAAAAGGAAGTGGAGGCCTAGAGTAGGTAGGAATAGCCACTGAAGGGTCCTGTATTCTTCCTTTGTTTAACAAACAGCATTGATTGAGCATCTACTATATCCCAGGAGCTCTTCTAAGCACAGTAAAGAATGAGATAGTTCTTGTCCGGCGCTGGCGTCTAGCTGAGAAATGATGACACCCTCACTGTGCTCCAACGGCGTGGCTCTGGGTGTGGGGCTCAGCTTTGCTCCCCCACCCGCTCTCCATGCAGGCCGCATCTCTGCCGTGCTGTGTCCCACGTCCAGCTGTTTCTCTGAGGGTCCTCCCCACTGGGCTGAGTGCCATGTGGTCTCCCTGCGTCTCATTCATTCACCTGGACCTCCTCAGCTCTAAGCAGAGGGTCTAGCATACAGAAGGTGCTCGATCTGCCTTTACGCCACTGCCAAGCTCCTTCGAGAGCCCCAGACATGGTATCGGGGAACCAAACAGCCCTTTAGGAATTCCATTAAGGGCAGTGCCTTGCAGGAATTCAAAAAAGGAAATGATGAGCACTGTAAGATATTTTTTCCCCCTTTAAAAAGAAATCTATAAATTGCATCGTGTTCCCTTCCTTTCTCTTCCCAGCTGCCTGGCTGACTTCATGTTCCATGGGCTTTTCAATGAAACCCAGATTCCAGGCTGACCTGAGATGGGGTTTGATGTGAGGAGTAATTATTGAAAGAGGTGGGGGTGATCCATATAATAAATACCTCCTACATTTTAAGTAAAAGTGATCTGAGGATAATGCTGACCATTCTGCTGTGGGGGAGGGGGAGGGCAGAAGTGGGGGTGCTCCCAGGAGGAGAGCAGACCTCCTCAGGAAGAGCCAGCCCGAGGACCACTTCTGCACGGGGCGGCTTTGCCGTCCCGGGTGTCAAGGCCCCTCGGCCCCTCTCTTGGAAATCCCTTCCTCAGGGAACATTTTATCTTGTTAGTTTTTGCCGATTCTTGAGAAATTTTCTTTGGGACTCAAAATGCTTTCTCTTGATAATATGTCTCAGGTGGATTTAAGTTTGCAGCTCTTATATCAGGATTTAACTTTGACTTGACTTGTGGGAGAAGGAAAATATCTCATGTATTGTTTCAGTAGATGTTCTAATGTGGCACTGCCTGACAAGTTTCTTCATTCAGTTATTCAGGAAATATTTACTGTGTGCATATTATGTGCAGGTCACTGGGCTGATTATAATGGTGAACAAGCTAGGAAGAGTGCCTGGCCTGGCAGCGTTGGTGGGACTGTGATGGAGATGGTTGCTTAAATGGACAAGGACCCCACAGCATAATAAAGGTGCTGTGCTCTGGGAATCTGTTCCGGGGGCATGGAGGACTTCCTGGAGGAGATGATGTTTCAGCTGAGACCTGGAGGATGAGTAGGAGTTTGCCAGACAAAGAAAGGAGGGAAAGGTATTGCAGGCAGAGAGAAGAGCATGTATGAAGGTTTGGCCTCTGGACAGGAGTCATGGAGGGAGACTCAGCTTTTTCCTGCCCTCTGCTGAGACAGGGATCTCTAGATAGCCCTGGTTCTTGGTGCTCTGAAAGTTGGAGGGCAGGACCCAATACCAGGAAGGAGATAAAAAATTGCATGCACTCACGGAGGAAATATTCTGCTGTGTCAGCTTCGTAATCTGCATCCTCTGGGAAGTGATCGATTTGCTTGCAGAGACCTTTGAAGTTTCCTGGAAAACAGGGGAGAAAGGCCGTATGAGACATCATTGTTCCCAGGGGCTCAGTGCTCACTGGTGTCTTCCTGACTTCTCACTCTTCTGAAGCTGGCACAGCCCTCTCCCTTGCCCCTGAAGGAAGACATCGCTTTGTCTGTTTGGACATCCCCTTGGTGAATCAATAGTCCACCCCTAACCCCCTGCGTGGTATTGAGTGGTATTGCGGAGAGGATCTAAGGCCTAAGACTTCAAAACCAGCCTTCTGTCTCAGCACCAAGGCTTCTGAGGATTAGCTGAAGCTTGGCGGGTAGTGGAGGATTGATTTGGGGGCTGAGGAGGCCGATGAACTGTGTGGGTGCATCTGCCTCTGTGCCCCAGCTTGGCTGGAGTCACCTCCCATTTTACATGAGAGAAAGCAGATGACTTTCCAAAGAAGGCAGACGGCAGACTGATGCTGACAAACATTCCTACAGCACTTGAGTTGAGCTTGCAAAGCACCTTCCCATCTGCAGTGGCATGGAATTCACTACACCCAGCCCCCAACAGCTCTGGGGGGTGAGCCCCCACTGGGGGCTGGGCCCTCTGCCAGGCTTTTGAACTAGGACCCATGTTGCCTTTTCCACAGGTTTGTAAGGGGATATTATCATCCCCATTTTTCAGATGAAGATACTGAGGCTCAAGGGAGGTAAATGACTGATGAAGCACTTGCACTTAAGAAATGATGGACTCAGGGCTTTTGACTCTAAATACTTGCCTGGTGAGAAGCTGAGCGATGGCTCAGTGAATACCCCAACCCAGAGCCACAGCCGGCCCTCACCAACGGCCAGCGAATGAGTGAACCGTGCAATGCAATCTTCATCAAGACAGATGTGCAGAAGAAAATTTACAATCATGTCCGCTGCAGGACAGCAGGGACTTTTGTCTGTGTCACCATCGTGTCCCCAGCGCCAGCACAGGTACGACAAACGTTGGCTCACTGTCCCTGAGTGAATGAATAATTGGAGCTGTGCTGGGAGATACAGTGCAGGGGGTGAGAAGCAGGTTTGAGAGCCGGACCTCTTGCGTCCAGCTCAGCCTCACTGAGATGCCTCAGTTTCCTCATCTGACAGTGTCCATCACGGGGATTCTGCCTTTGCCGAATGTCACGGGGGTTCAATGAGTTGACACATAGAAAGTGCTCAGAACAGTACCTGGCATATGGGTGGGCATGCTCGGGGGCATTGCTGTGAGAGAAATGGACTTTGACACTATTCCACCACTGACAGTGGGAATTTTCTGTGACAGTAGCTAACGTAACCTAATTAATACAGTCCTCAATACGTGTTAGCCATTTATTTTCCTATAGCATCCTGAGCCTCCCTGTCCCATAAAGTAGGTTTTAGTATGTCCTCCAGATAAAATTCAGGAATTGTAAGGAATTGTCATGTAGATATATTACATACACATACACATGTAAGATACAAGTGCACTTACATAAAGATAAGTATTTGAGGTGTTTCTAGCGATTGTTATATGCTACGTTACAGAGAAGATGGTTGACCAACCCCCCGTCCCCACTCACTGTCTCTGTACCAAATTCACCTCCTTTCCTGATTTCTGCAAGATGACTCCCCAGAGCATACTGGGACTTCTGGTAACCCCACGGAAGCTCTGTGGGGTCGCAAGAGCCCAGCGTTTCACCAAAATGTTCCCATGGGGCAGGTCTCTTCTCTGAGTGTTCCGGGCAATCCCTCTTCTTGCTCACCACCCCCTACCTGGTTGTCTCCCCGCTTCTCTGTCATCCCGAGTACATCTCCCCTCTGCCCTCAAACCTTCCCCTAGTAGCTTATCCCCTTTCCAACCACACACCCCTCTCTCCTGAGAGGGGCCTTCATACCGGCTGCTAAGAGGATGTAATACCCTCACTATTGTTCAAGTTACAAATCAGTATGTTTGACAAACACTTTGCAAAGCACTTTCATTTTCTCTCAGTTCAATCGGACAAATATTCCATCAGCGCCAACTCGGTGCCAGGCGTCTTTATAAGGAATCCTGCAGGAAGTGAGGTGTGGGGAGTGGTCCCCATGTGCCCCACGGCTCCTCACAGATCGGGGCCAGTGCTCACCCCCAAGCTGGGCTCGCAGGTGGCGTCACCACACTGCCCTTCTAGGGGCCTCGCACCCTTGCAGCCTGGCCGCGCCTCTGCACAAGCCTTCGTCTCAGCCATCCTTGGACTGACTGTTGGATCCTAGCACAGCGCGTCGCATGGAGAGGCTGTGTGAAATAGTCAGCTGCCCAGACTCTCCTGTGAGGTCCAGACTTGGGTATTCAACATGCCTGGCGGATGTTTTCAAGGCACCGTATGTCCAGCAGGTCCAAACCTGAACTCATGATCTTGCCCTCAAGCCTGGTCTTCTGGACACACCAACTAGCTCAGTGAGTGCCTCTGCACCAGTCCCCGGGGCAGGTCTGAGCCCAGGCATCTCCTCAGTGCAGCTTCCGTCCGTCATGACGTCCTGCTGTATTAGCGCCTCAGTATCTCTCCAACGCATCGATTTCTCTCCATTGATAGCATCTCCCTCCTCCAGGGCCCCGTCCTTGCTTCCCTGGAGGACTGCAGGAGCTCCCACGGGTCGTCTTATACCCTTTCTTATCCCTGTCTATAGACTTATCATAGTGATCCTTGGAAAATGCAAATCTGATCAAGCCACCTCCAGCTTAAAACACTCAGCAGCTTCCCAGTGCTTGGAGGGCAAAGCTCAGCACCTTTAACAGGGCCTGACCCTGACCTCTGCCTGGTCTCACCTCCCACGCAGCCTCTCTGTGCACTTGCCATCTCAGCCTCCTTCCTGCATGCTCCTCCCTACCACAGGATCTTTGCACATGCTGGCCTGGCTGCCTGAGCCCCCGCCACATCCTTTGTTGTCTCTTCCCTCTGCCTCCCTCTGCCTCCCTGCACTGTGCTAGTGGGTGTCTACTACTGTGCCGGCTGTTCTGTGTGGGGGGAGATGGTAAGTCATGAGCTTTGCTGGTGGGAATGTTCCAGTAGACAGGGAAGAATTGATGACCTAGAGAGAGGAGGGAGCAAGGTAGGTGCACCGTGAGAGGGGAGGAGGTCCAGGACACAAATCCGAGGGTGGCCTTCGGTGGGGTGGATGGGGCATCCACTGCACCAGGAGGGAAGGAGACACCGATGGGTGCAGGTGCAGGGCTGCGTAGACATGGCGGGAGCTTGTGACACTTCTCTTCTGGTTGCTTCTGTTTTCTTGATGAAATGGGAGGCAGGATCATCAACTGAGAATGAGGAAGGGGAGGCCGGGTTGGAGATTTGAGGAAGGAGTAAGGGAGTCAGATTTTTCTCCACGAGAGTGGGAGAGAGGATGGACCAAGCTCAAGACGTGGAGTATGTGTGTCGGCGGCTTCAAGGACCCTCTTGAAATCTGGTCGTTTTCTCTGGCCGCCCAGCCACGTAGGGTGTCGCTGCAGTTTACCTAGCTGGAAGGTGGCCTTGACCGAGGTTGGGGTCTGTGAGATGAGCGCCAGGAGGGAGGGTGGGAAGGGAGTGATAATGCAGATGGACCCGACTCTCAGCTGGGTGAAGTGGGCGGTGGAAAGGTGGTACATGAATGCATTGGAAGCCCAGAGTGGGATTCAGAGAATTGTTGAAGTCAGGGGCTCACAGGAATGAGCTGGAAGGGTGGGGCATGGGAGTCAGAGTGGATGCAAAAGACTGAGGTTGTGGAGTGTGGTTATTTGGTAATGTCAGGGTCAAGGGTAAGCCCATGCGCTGGGGGGCTCAGGCTGCAAGGAGGTAGGGATGGCATTCAAAGTATTTGGCAACTGGAAAGCTCACGCCAATTAATACCGGGGCTGCCCAAAGCATGTATGCACATGACTCGTATTCATCTTTTGTTATCGGTATATATTGAGTATTACAATTTTAAAACAGTTTTTTCCTTTTTAAAAATGTGTATACATTTTTTGGGCACCCTCTGTAAATAAGACAAAGCTAAACGTTCACTTTTATTTTCTATATATATCAAGTATATATTATGAAACTCCTTACTAAGTTAAAAGTTGCAGTGAAAATGATGCATCATATTATTCTAATAGGCCCAAATTATTGGTTGGTTTTTAGAAGTTCTTGGTGTGCGCTTTCGACGATGAGGCTCTTACAAGCTAAATGACGGCCCTTCTGGATCACGACTTGACACAGAGAACCACACCAGATGCTTCCAGCCCTTCTCTGCTAGAGGAAGAGTCATTCCGTCTCCGTGAGTCCAGAATTTTCTCCTAAGCTTTCTGACACCGGTCTGCTGGAGGACTTCTCCACGAAAGTAGCCCTCCCTCCTCAGGCACCCAGGAGGGGGGGATTGATGGTGCTCAGGGTGGTGGAGTGGGGTGGTGGCGATGAGGGGTGGGGTGGAAACCTCAAAGATGGTGCTCTCACGGGCAGGGCTGTGAGCACAGCCTGGCTCGGCTACTCGGGAAGGTTCTGTGCTTGGGCCCTTGCGCTTCTCCCGCGGAGCCAGACTGTCTGGGCCGGGCCTCAGGGAGCCGGAGGGCCTGAGGCCCAGAGCTCACCCCTCTACCACCCTTGGGGAGGAGTCAGAGTCTCAGTCCCAGCACCCCTTTCTCTGCCTGTCATGACCCAGGAGCCACCCCTGCCCAGCCCTCTTCTTCCCACGTCAGGGGGCTGATGGGTTCAGCAGGATTTCAGTATGTAACAGCCAGCCGGACAGGACTCGTATCTCCTGGCTGAGGCAGGGGCGAGGCCAGATGCCGGAGGACTGTCCGTGTGATAGTGAAATCTCCAGGAGGACCGGCCTACAGGAGAAGGCTAACTGGTGGTGGTGGTGGGTGCTCCGAGGGAAGGGCGGCCTGAGGACTCAGGGAGAGAAGACTGGTGACTTTCAAACAGGCAGGGAATTAAGTGGAGAGGCTGAGCCATGGTGGGGACACAGCAGTGAGCAGCAGGGAGGGGCCTACCACCTCCAGGCCCAGGGGTGTGGGGAATGAAACACCCCCATGTGAGGGATTGCAGGGGAGAGCCGACGTTCCATCCGAACAACAAGAGAAGTTGAGAATAGGGGGGATTTTGCTGACATCGGGACAAAATTCCAGAGAGTCCAGGGCAAGGATTGGGGGGTTTGGGGGAGTTGGAGATTGCGTCAGCTTAGGGGGTGATCAGAGCCCCGAGGGGCAAATGATCAGTGCTGAGCGATGACCAAGGTAAATTGGGTCCCAGGCCGTGAGCGTCAGGGATTGGTCCTGATGGTCTCCGAAGCTCATGGTGGCGAAGCAGCCGTGAAGGCTGGATGTGTGCGGGATCCCAGAGCACTTGGAGTTCTGTGGCCCTGGACTCCGTCTCTGCGCTGCGCTGAGGAGGCTCGGGTCCGGGCAGTGGCACCAGCAGCGTTCGATCACCTCCGGGGGAATTTAAATTTGGTGGAACATCTGGGGCAGCAGACATCACTCCAGGCAGCGAAGCATCATGCGCTCTGCTTGTCCTGACGCCATTCTAGGGCTCTGCTCTGTTTCTTTCTGGTTGGTGGTCATCAAGGCGGGGGTTCTATGGCTTCAGGCAAAGATGGATCCAGGTGCTCAGCAATCCGGTGTCGGCTTTCCTCTCAGTTGGCTTCGCTCTTAGGCTGGCTCTCTCCCCAAGGTAGAGATGAGGGCTGACTAAGTGCCTGGCCCTGGGGAGGTGGAAGGAAATCTAACCGGATCCCCACCTTCCAGGGGCTCACAGTCTGCGTGGAGGGAGCCAGAAAGCACAGAATGTAATGTCTGATACACTCTGTGTATATTGGAGGGATAGACAAGCCCTATGGGAACAGAGCTGTTCAGCTCGCATTTATGTAGCACCGACTGTATGCCGTGCTGCCTGTGCAACCTGCTGGAGATGCAGAGGAGAACATGCACTTTGTGTCCCCACAGAACTTGCTGTCCATGGTGGGTGACAGAACACAATGCTGTGATGTAGCAGGATATGTGTTGTGACAGAACAGAGCGTGTCTGGGCGCACTTAGTAGGTGCATGTCTGGGTGTGCGGGTATTCATGTAGGCCTCCTGAGGAGGCGGCCGCTGAGCTGTGGTGTGTGTGTGTGTGTGTGTGTGTGTGTGTGTGTGTGTGTGTGTGTGTTGAGGGTGTTGAGGAAGCAGTGGAGGGTGAGAAGGGATTCTAGGAAGAGCAAAGTCGGGGACGGGCTGGGCACACAGGGGAACAAACAGTCCCAGGCGGTCAGAGAAAGTCCCCCAGGCAGAGCTGGGGTCGGACGAAGCCTGGAGGCCGTGGAGTACTAGAGCTGCCTGCGCGGCTCACGGCAGAGGCTGCTGGTGTCTCTTCCTAATACACACGAGAAGCTGAAATCAGCCACAGCAGAAGTATTTGTTCCACAGCAATTGGCAAATAGTGCCACTCAAGGTCCCTTTCCCGCCCAGAGAGCCGGCACCCCATGGCACCACACATCCCGTGTGAGGGGTCGGCTGTTGCAAAGACATGACATCCTCGTGGGATTGGAGATTTCCAAAAACGTTGTCCCGTTTAGAGGGTGGTATGGGTGAGAGTGAGGGCAGGAGATGGCTGGAGGGGGGCAGGCGGCAGACCCCACGGGGGTCTCACCACCCACTCCCCCATAGGCATTGGCTTTGAGCTTTTGGAGGATGAGGAGAAAGTGGAGGGGAGACTCGCCCACCATGAACTATAAGTGATTGTTCCACCAAGGGGCCCACCAACCAAAAGAATGTCTGCTGAGCCCCCCACCCCAAAGGGCAGCCGCGCCATGCCAACCCCAGAGCTGAGTGACTTCAGGCCAAGTCAAGACAGAAAGGCCAACGGCTGTGCCTAAGGCTGCCACAGCTCTGCCTCCAGTAATTCACTGTCTCCGACTAGAAATTTCAGCTCGCAGGTATTAAGTAGTTTAAAAGGAGGTTTCGTCAGCTTTGTGAAAAGCACATTGATATCTCACAACACCAACTGCTGTCTCAGGTCTTTGAGATACAATAAGCTCTTCATAAACCTGGTCATTAGGGCTGCACAGACGCTGTTTTATTTTCCACATGCTCACGAGGAGCCGTGAGAGCGGCACGGGAGCCCGAGGGCGCACGGATGGCTGGGCTGAGGCATGGGGAGGAGGCTGGCCAAGCCATTTTTTAAGTGAAGCAAATGAAGGGTTTGGTGGGAGCCGCTCTCTCTGTGTTTTAAACCTTTTCTGCTCCTGGCTCCTTGTTTTGCCGGCATTTCCCTCCCCGACGGCAGGGATTCAGGAGACCTCGGACAGGGGGGTGATGCCTGGGGTTCTCCTGGAACCCCAGCCCGCAGCACAGCGTTGCCACCAGTCAGTGCTGGAGCCTGTGTGGTCCGCTCATTTGCGCATTTGTTCATGTGTTCGTGTATTCATTCATTCATTCATTCATCCGATGGTTTAGGACGCGTGCTGGGAGCCAGGTCCTGTGCCGTCACTGGGCGCGGTCGGAATGGAGTGAGAAGTCTGCTGTGGCTGTCAGCCTTCCTGTTCCGAGTCTGCCTGCCCTTTCATTTGCCCGGACCGCTCCCCTCCCAGAAGTCCTGACCCCCAAATGAGCACCTGCTCACACAATGTCCAGCAGTACCCTGTCCTCTTGCTTTTCAGCCTTCTCTTCACAGCTGCCTCTTTAGTTCCTCCCAGGTGGTGTGGGGGAGAGATTGGATTCCAGGATCAGAACGTTCCAGCATCTAAGCCTGGCCCTGCTAGCTATTAGCTGTGTGGCTGTGAACAAATTATGTGACCTCTCTGTGCCTCAGTTTCCTTAGCTGTGAAAAAGGGATATTTATCCCTGCTCTGTGGGGGGATTCTGAGGACCCAACAAGGTGACAAATGTGAAGACCCCTAGTACAGTTCCTGACCCAGAGCAGGCGCTGCATGAATGTACTCCTTCCTTCTGTTTTTTCTTCAAATGACACCTCTTTCTGGAGGCCTTTCTTGATTGCGCTCAGCTGGATTCACTCTTTCCCTCCCAAGGCTCCATGCGGTGCTTCTAGATTTTAAATCGTACAAGAGTCCCCTGGGGGTCATGTTGTGCCAGATTCTGACTCAGTGGGGATGGGTGGGGCCTGAGACTCTGCATTTCCCAGCGTGCCCGGGCAGTGCCTGTGGAGCGCATTCTCGGCTGCACTTTGTATCTGCTTTGATCATATTCCGTGTGGTGGCATCATTGCTTGGGAACAAATAGCTGCAAGTCTAAAGTCCTTAGGGCAGAAGTTCTTCTAGAGAGTTCCCTGAATATACAGTGTTTCCCCTGGTTCTAAGACGCACACATGCACATTTCAGTGTTTTTGAAATTAGGATATGTCTTATCATTGATGGGTTCCTTTACTCTTTTCTCCTGAAAAATCATTATTACATTGATGGTGTGTCTTAAAATTAATGATGATGGCTAATTAATGTTTATTGAACAAATGAATGAGTCTGTGTGTGCATGTGTGCGTGTGTGTGTGTAGGGAATATACTACACATCCCATTCTCCTAAACAGATGAACGTTATGTCGACTATTAAAACCCCCAAGACACCAGGATATTTTGTACCTCTCTTATTAAAAGTCTGTTTGACAGCATCAAAATATGTGTAAGCCCGACACCCCAGCCATTTCTCTTAGAAGTGTGCCTTGGAGGGACAATTGCATGCAAACACAAGGAGATGGGCACAGAACGTTTGCAATAGCACTGCTCGTAAGAGCCCGACACTGGGAATAAGCCACATTTCTGTTGTCAGAAGGGTGGTAGTACCTTGGGGTATGTTACCACAGGGGACTGGTACACAGCAGGGGGTGTGACTGGACGGCAGCTACCCAGGGTGGCACAGGTGAGCCCCACAAACCTAATACTGAACATAAAAATCAAGCCACGGGAAAATCCATATGGTATGATTCCATTTTCACAAAGTTAAAAACTTGTACAAGCAGACTACAGATTGCGTAGGAATACACATGTATGTCATGAAACTATAAAGTCAAGCAAGGGGATGATGATAAACACAGAATTCAAGATGGTGTTTGACCCGCCATGGAGGAGGGTAAGGGTGGTGGCAAGGAGGATACAGGATGGCTTTACTGTCCTGGAAATTCTCTATTTCTTAACCTGATGGTGAGTTCATTTTATTGTCATTTTATTGTGCTCATTTTATTGTTATTCTCTATACCTTGCTATGGCAGAGCCTGTTGGCTGTTTTCTAGTATCCTGTTCTCTCCATCTTCCCAGGTTTTGCCTGGACATACCGCTTCCCAGAATAGAGACTTTAGTTCCTAGCCTCTCTTGCAGCTAGAGGTGGCCATGTGACGAAGTTCTGACCAATGGGATGTAAGTGGAAGTGGTGGTAGCAACTTCTGAGAAATGCCCTTCCTGGGATGTGCCTTTCTCAGCCCTTTCCTTTTGGCACATGGAGTATGGAGCGCTGGTTTTCATCTTGAACCATGACACAACCTTGAGAATGGAGAGCTGCATGATGGTAGAATAAGCTAAAGGCATCTGGGCCACGCCACCACGGGGTCCTACCAACACTGGACATCTTATCTCCAGAGTTGTGCAATGGGAGGGAAGTAAACAATCCTTTTTACGCACCACAATGTGACTGAAAGCCTATTCCTGCTGAGGTTAAGGGCCCTCCGCACAGGTAATAAGCCATCCGAAAACAATCCATGAAGTAGACCTGTAGGTTTGGTAGTTGTCATATACCATGAAGTAACCTTCCCAAAATACAGTGTAATGAATTCAACTCCTACTATTAGAGAGGCAGCAAAGGGTAGTGGTTAGCCTCCGAGTCTGGAGGCAGGCCATCTGGGTTCATATCCCAGTTATACCATGGAACTTCTCTGAACCTCAGTCTTCTTATCTGTAAAATGGGGAGACCGTAAGGCCCGTCTCATAGGGTTTTGAGAATTGCATGAAGTACTGCATTGAGAGGGATTGGCATGGTTCTTGGCACCTGGTAAGAGCTTGATAAATGGTAGGTGCTGTTTCCCGTTGCTAGGCCCCTTGCTGAGGGGTGCAGATGGGTCAGTCACACACAGATCCTGCCCTCAAGAAGCTCACAGACTAGTCAGAGAATGGCGATTACGCTCTGATGTGTCAAGAGAGCTCCCCGGTGGAGACATGCCCAGGGAGTACAGGAACCCGATGCACTCAGATCCTATGACACAGGACTGTTCAAATGACTCTGTCAACCCCTGAGCCCCAGGAGTAGGCAGATAATGAATAAATACTGTCATCTGCCAACAGCTCTACATTCATCTTGAGAAGCCTTGTGGTGGAATGGAAAGATGGCTGTGCCACTTAGTGAGACAGCTCCCTCGGAGCCCTCTTTCTGCAATTTATTAACCATGTGATCTTGAGCAAGTCATTCACTTTTCGACTCATTCAGTATTTCAGCTGGTCCTCACACCGTGACAGAGTGCCTACTGGGCATGCTGGTTGGACTGGGCACTGCTGTAGGGAGCAGATTAATGCCACAGGGTTCCCATCGCTAGGGACTATGAGTCTAGGAGACACCTGGACAAATAATTAAATGATATGACCCGGAATGAAAACAACGGCAAGGGCAGGGAGAGCGATGGCTGGCTCCTTGGAGGCTGCCATGGGCCAGGCATTGGGCTAGGCACTTTAGTTCAAGCCTCATAAACCTTTAATTATTTTCTCCCCTTAAAGGTATGGAAATGGAGGCATAGAGAGGTGAAGGAATGCATCTAAGGGTTCGCTGGCAGTGTGAGCAAAGGAGCTGGGATGTGACCCCAGGCAGGGTGGTCTGGGTGTCCCCTATGCTCTGGGATGACTGCAGAGCACAGGACACCGGAGGGCTGGTGGGAGGGTGCATGGCTCAGTCTGGGGCGGAGGTTGGCCAGAACGCCTTCCCAGAAGCCCCATCTCAGAGGAGCTGCGAAGGATAAGGAGAAATTGGCAGGTGAAGGGAGGGCAGGGAGGTGCTAGGGAGACAAGCTAGGGTTCACCAGGGAGGGAGGACGGGGTCCTGAGGCCGAGAGTGTGGGTCTGTCTGCAGGACAGATGGTCGGTGTGGATGTGTGTGTGTATATGTGCGTGTGCGTGTGTGTATATGTGTGTGCGCGCGTGTGCGTTGTGTATGTGTGTGTGTGCATGTGCGTGCACGTGCGTGTAACCAGTCGGGAGAGACAGTAGCCACGCTCAGATTATTCAGGGCCTAATAAGCCATTCACAGTATGAACTTAGGAGTAGTGGGGAGCCACCGAGGGCTTTTAAGCAGGAGGTAAACGTGGCCGGACTTGTGCTTTAGGACGATGGCCCTGGTGGCCGAGTGAGGAGTAGCCGGCAAGGGCAAGGCTGGAAGCCCAGTCAGAGACACCAGGGTCTCTTGCCTGGCCCACGGTGACAGGAGTCGTCCAGGCGAGAGATGGACATGGCATGGCAGGGTGGGGACAGTGAGGGTGGAGAGAAGTGGATGGATATGAAGTCAATTGAGAGCATTTATCTGTAAAATGGGGAAATGGGCCAGCCCTGCTTCCCTGATGGTATAATTGAATAGATGAAATGAGAGGTAACAAACCCACTTGGTAAATTGTAAAACCCTGTGCAGAGGTGCAGGCTGATTAGCGCCGCCATCCTTTCGTTAATGAGACTGGGCCAGACATACAACTCTCCCTCCATATGTATACTTTCCATATCCTGGATAAATTGCTGCTCTGACACTTACTAGTGTGGGACCTGGGGCAGGTCGCTTTCCCTCTCTACGCTTTGATCTTCTCCTTTGTAAATGGGAGTAAGGTTGTTGTAAAAATGAGCAAGCTAGTGCACATGGCCACCACGTAATAAATGCTAGGGAAATAAACATGTCTACAGAGATAGCTTCTCTTCTGCTACTCCACGCACAAAGATCACGGGGCCTGGCTGCTAAGACGTGTCCCACAGACATTGTCATCCGAGGGACACTCCTTCCTGCTAGCATGTCGTTAAGGTCTCCAATATGGTGCCCAGATTCCATCATGGAATGAGCAAATGCCAGCGACCTTTCTGGCTTTGCAAAATCCACCTTAATTTTCTCCCCATTCATTTTCCCCAACCCCCTTTGGTTCATTTTCATCTGCTTAAGCACATTCCATTTCAGGGCAGAGATCCAGGCCAAAGTGGTCAAATGCCACCTACATCACGGACCCACAGGATGGAAATGTTTCATGTGACAAGGACCCATCTAACCACACTCTTGTTTCCAAGCCAAACACATTCCCTTGCTCAGAAATCTTCAAGACTCTCATTGCCTGCAGCACAAAGAGCAGATGTCTCAAGAACTAGATATTTGCAGCTATGTCTGCTTGGGCCCAGAGCTTCCTACCTTATTTGCTCTGACTCTTCTCTCCCAGCTGCTCTGGTCCCCGAAAAGCATTTGCCCGTTGCCCATGCGTCACTTTTGCTTATACTTTCCTCTTAGCCAAATCAATCTCTCCCCTCTTTTCCACCTAAAACGATGCCCATTTTACTGTAGAGGGAGGGCTCGGAGCCACGGGTGGGAATCTACAGGCAGGGCCAGAACGAGGGGAGACGCCTAGCGTCCGAGGCCAAGGAGGCACTCACTGTCAGGGTTGCACAGGTACGGGGAGCTCCTCGCCCCCCGCCTGGCCCTCTGAAGGGGAGAGAGAGATGTCAGGTCGGTACCTGAGCGAGCATTGTGGTTTTCCAAGCTGCCTCCCAAGGTACTGAGCTCCCTGTCACGGGAAGGGTTCGTGCAGACAGTGACCAGCTGCCTTTGAAGGATGCTGAAGAGGGAGTTTCTGTAATATTGGGAAGTGGACTAGGTGATGCTGAGGTACCTTTCATCCCTTAGAAGTCAGGATTGAAGGAGCCCTCCCCGATCCCTGCAGCTCAGAGCAGCCTCTCCCTCCTTTCAACCCTGCTTTTACCTCCAAGATCATTCATCTGGCAATTAACCACAGATTGCCTCCTGACAGCTCTTGTATTGCTGTCTTGTCCTATTATTTCAAATTTCACCAGCTTACGTGTCATTTCCCAAATAACATTCCACGTGCATCGAGGACAAGGGTTGAACTGTATACTTTCCATTCTCTCTCTCAGGGAATGTGGGAGACTCTAATATTTATTAGAAATCCTCTCTGTGCTAATACTCTCCATCACACCTGATTTACTTGTCACATCAACTCCTTGGGTGGGTTCTGATAATGGCCCATTCTACAGATGAGGCACAAGAGGCTCATAGAGCTTGATAAATATTAGCTACTCTTTTTAACAGAAACTCAGGACTGATGCTATCAGAATACCTGGGTATAGCCTTGGGCAAATTGCTTAACCGCTCTGGGCCTCAGTTTCCTTCCTGTAAAATGGGATAATAATATTACCTATTTTCCAGGTTCTTGGGAGGTTTAAATAAGTGTATAAAACTCTTATATGTGTATAAAGCTCTTATAACAGAGCATAACGTGAGCTCTCAGTAAATATTATCTATTATTATTATTATTGTCATTGCTATCACAAGAGTGGCAGGCCTTGTCATATCTGGCAAAAAGAATGATCAGAATGAAAGTCTTAGTATTTCCAGGTGTTTAAAATGATCTGGACTGGTCATCTGTGTGGGAAGACAGGCCACTCACGGTCAGAGCTTGTGGTTTCCTCAGAATTGCCCCTCTACCCAGGAAAGAGATTCCTCCCTCAGAAGCCTTTTGCAGAAATGGAAACGTGGGTCTCCCATGAATCTAATTGGCAGGAATCAGTCCTGCCTTTAGGGAAAGTGCAGAGTTCTCAAAACCATGAAGCTGAGGGCGAGATTTGGTCTTTAATTATTGATTAATTAACTGATTAAAACACATTGGCAGCCTTCCCTGTGCTAGGCATTCTACTAGGGAAGCAGATGAAAAAGTCAGAATCTTTGCTGTGAAGTCTTCATAGTCTGAAGGAGGTAGGGGGAGGATGGAGAAATGGACACAGTGAGCCCTGCCCCCCAAAAGCAGCCTGCACTCAGAGAGGAGCAGACAAGACAGCCAGGCTGCCTTCTGCCTCGCCACCACAATTCCCGGGAGGAAACGGGTTCTTGAGGGATGAGGAAAATTACTGAGAGAAGGTGCAACCAATCCAGACCGCTCAGAGAGGACAAAGACCAGGAGGGAGGTGGAGTTGGTTGTACCAGTCACAGGTGTGCATGGACGAGATGGAGGCAAGCTCTCAGGGGCCCACGAGGCCCTGCCACCCACTGAGCAACAGTGGGCGCTGGAAAGATCTGCCCCGCCAGAACCTCGCCCACGGTCGGCTGCTAAGAGCAGCGCTTTGGTTACTTTTGGGAAGGCAAACACTGTTTGCATTTCTGTCACTTAAAACAATGTTGTGTTGTGACACTCTGGAATCTGAAGATAAATGTTTAATAAAAGGATTCAATTTGATATGATGTCAGAACTTAATTAGATCCACAATGCACAGAGGGCTTTGCAGGCCCTTCAATTAGGAGCTATTAGGGTCTTGTGTGTGAGTGTGTGTGTGTCTCCAGGGGAGGGGCTGCCTGGGCAGGGATGGCACCTCCCAGCCTCGAGGCCTGCAGATTCTGGCTCATGGGCACTGCTCTGGGCAGTTCTGGTAGAGGTGATGGAGGGCCCCAGCCCACTCTGTGCTTGGAAACCTGCATTTTCTCAAACTAGGGCTTCAGCATGTGACTGTGAAATGGTACAAGAGAACCTAACCTATCCGAGGCTCAAGGCCATGAGCCCAGGTCAAATGAGGGCTACTCAGAGGAGGCCAGTCTTGGGCGGCAGAACTGCCTTTAAGCCCATGTGGCACGGCCCCCAGGGGCGTGGAAAGTCAAGGCTGCTGGAAACTGGGCTGACATTCACAGGTGTGTGCTGGTACAGCTACAGCAGTTGTCAAACATGGGTTGGTAAAATGACTGCTGTCCAAGTCCCCCTAAATCCCCCTGCTCCCCGCTCCTCCGGCCTCTCTGGCCCCTTCCCTGGGATCTCCTTGCCCTCCTACCCCTCCATCCCAGCAACGAGAGGGTTGGAGCCTGACACTGGTGTCTGCAGGGTGCTGTTCCAGCACCATGGCCAGTGCCCACTCTGCCTGGTCAGGGTCTCGGCCTCAGCAGGTGTGAAAGGTGCTGTTGCCCCAATTCCAGTCTGTAAAAACAACGGCAGTCTGAGGGGCACGAAGTTATAGAACTAGAAGCATGTCAGATGCCCCTGAATTTAAGAGCCTCAGAGCTGCTTGTTATGAGTTGTTAATACTCTGAGCCTCCACTGCACATGGGGTTAGTAACACCCATGTCAGACGGCTGTTCTGAAGATCAAAGAACATGAAAAATGTGGGTGGTTCCAGGGCGTAATGATTAGCACTTTAGATTCAGACTTCAGCAATCCAAGTTCAAGTATCAGTGGGACATTTTTAAAGGGGGTAGAACAGAGAGTTTAAGAGTATTATATCTGGAGCAGACAGACTTTCTAGGTTCGAATCCCACGGCCACCACCCACCTAATAACCATAAGCAAGAAATGTCGCCTCTCAGTGTCTCAGTTTCCTTAGCTGGTGAATGAGATCATAACTAGCTGCTGGGTTGTTGGAAGGATACATAAGCTAATAGACTTAGGAGAGAATTGGGTGCATAGCAGGAATTCGATAAAATTTAGCTGTTACTATATTATTATTACGTAAAGTGTCTGGCACGTAAGAGGTGCTTCGTAAATGGTACAACTGCAACCACTTTGAGAATGGTCCTCACCAGTATTCTTCATTACTCTTATCACCCAACATTTTCCATACTGTTCTTAGTCCCCAAACCTCCTAATTGCTTGGTGGAGAGAAGGCCCATTTCATGATGTTTCATCTTCTCTGATTCCTCCCAAAGGGCCAGTATCTGCCTGGTTATTTGACTAGACATATCCTCCCTCAGGGGCATAAAACACACGTCCAAACACTGTCCCCGCTCCAGCCAGGTCTCCTTGATTCTCTTTTCCCAAATGTGCCACGTCTGCCACCCTCCATTCTATGCCACCACTTGCTAGGCACCCAATACATTTTAAATCAATGAATAAATGAGGGAACCCAGACCAAGGAAGTCTTTTGTCCTGAGCTCGGGAGAGGGGGCCTTTTACCAGTGTTTTGCCAGCTGCAGACATTTCATCAGTTAAACATCCTGTTTCCATTAATACTGTGATTACCACTGTGTGTTTTGCTGATGCCAGCTGGAGAGGTACTAGTAGGGGTACACCATCATGGGGGTCCATTGCCAAATAAGTGGGAGAAAATGCTGCGTTGAATGAGGTGAAACCCGTTTCCTTACTGTAGGGCTTTTCAGAGCCTTTACTGGGCTAATTGCATTTTGAAACTCTAATGTGGAAATACAGTGCACGACCTTTCCAACAATTCATTTTACTACAGACTGTGTGTGTGTGTGTGTGTGTGTGTGTGTGTGTGTGTGTGTGTGTGTGTCTGTGATTCATCTCACTGAGCTACAGTCTTTGGATTATCCTTTGGGAAACACTGCAGTAAATGAATCTTGGATTTCACACCTGTATGTTTATGTAGAGCAGAGGGTAATGAAAAAGTAGGGTACAAAGGTTTCCAACACCTTTTTTTCCCTTGAGTGCTAGCGGGGGAGGCATTTTTGCACATGTTGCTACTACACCTGCTGGCCTCTGCTGTGGCCTGTGGGCATCATGTGACCCAGCAGAGCACTCTCTCTACTAATGTGCTTGCCCTCTTCCCTTGGTGCCTGGGACCCCTCCCACATCCCTGCGGCCTGGTTTCCTTCTTGCTCATTTTAAGACCCCTTTGAAAGCCCCTCCTCCTCTTATTGTCCTGTAAATTTGCTGTCCTGGGGGTTCTCCCCTTGGTCCTCTTCTCTTTTCACTCTATATAAATTCCTCCGAGAATCTCATCTCACAGCTTTAATTTTCATCTACATACCGATGATCCATGAGCCTTTATCTCTAACCCAGACCTGTCTTCTTACACCGCATCCTGAATATCCCACAGATACCGGAAGCTCAATCTGAACTTGTCTACTTGCCCACATCTTCCCAGAGGCCCTCTCTTAATAAACCATGCCTTCCTCCGGCCACTTTCCCAAGCTGCAAACCTGGGTGTTAGCCTTGATTTTTCCCTCTCCGTCCCCACTCGTGTCTCATCGCCAGTGCTTTAACATGTCTTGAACTACTCATGCCTTAGTCCAGACTACCACTGAATTTCCATGTGTTCCGAAAACACCATCCAACCTCCAACTGGCTTTCCTGTTTCCTTCTCACCACTTTAAATATACTGTCCACCTGCAGCCACTGTGATTCACAAAAGGTGAAACCCGGGTTGTTGTCTCTTCTCTGCTTAAAGACCCTCGATGCCTCCCATCTCTGCAGGAGAGGATCCAAACTCTTCCGCAAGGTCTGCAGGATCCATCACATGTTGCTGCCTCGCTCCCCAGCCTCATGCTCTCGAGAAGGCACAGTCCAGCCATCCTGAGCTGCCCTAAATCCCACAATCCACCATGCTGTCTCCTCTCGCATTTTGTCATGTGCTCCCGGCCTGTACTTCCTCCCCCAATTCCCTGTAACCCCCTTGGCTGCCTCCCATTGGAGCTTCAGCTCTCAGTTTATGCATAATTTCCTCTAGGAAGGTTTCCTTGACGTCCGCCCCGTCTCCCACATCACCCCAAAGAATGGGCTGGCCCCTCTTCTGTTTCCCACCGCACTCCACTCTCACCCATTTTGCAACACTTCCCTCACCCCGTTGAGGTGGCCCATTGGCCTGTTTCCTTCACTAGAGTGTAAGCCTCTTGAAGAGCTGCTGTGTTTGCATCCTATCCTTAGGTACAAGGTAGCCTGCCCACCTTCTCGCATCTCCAGACATGCCCATGCACCATCTCAGCCCTTGCCAGAGAGTAGTGGGCAGGGTGCTGGGAACTGTAACACCACAGCCATTTTTCTGGCTTAGTGTAGCTGGTGAAAGGCTTGTGGAGGAAAGAGATTGCAACTATTGACTCAAATAAGGGGGGGGGGGATTTGCTGTGGTTTGCAGTGATTAATTTGCCCACTACTGGCTGTGATATGAATTGGCAGTTCTGACATACGGCCTGGACCTACTGCACAGGAGGTGGTGAGCTTCGGAGCCTGGAGGCAGAACAGAGTTCTTTCCTAGCTTCTCTTGCGCATTCCCTCACCTCCTGAGCAGTTACAGACTGGCAGCAAGGGCTGTGGTCACCAGGCGCTGTGACTTTCTGTCTCGCTCACTAGAGGATTGTGGCCATTGGAGCAGGGGCTGGCTATGTGTATTATTTGCAGTGTCCCCCAACACCCGGCAAGGGCCTTGGCTTAACACCAGATGTTCGGTGAATGTCCAGGGAATGAATGAATTGAATGAATACGTTCCCAGCCATATGCCCACTGCAGCATAAAAGGAAGGCCCCATCGGATTGGTTAGGAGGGAAAGTGTGAGCACAAAATTTGTGGTGATTGGCTGGAGTCCCACATAGAGAAGACCAGTGAGCAAACTGCGTGAACTGCTGTCCACTGTATACCTTTCGTGTATCTCATAGTTATCACACCGACAGGGCCCCAGCGGGTTTCGTCTGTAATGACTGCTACGCTCAGCTCTCCCTCTCTCCCATTTACTCTGCTCTAGCCACACTAGCTCCCTAGCTTGTCCTTAAACACACTGAGAAGGCTTCCCCTTCAGGGCTCCCTGCCTGAAGTGCCCCTGCCCTTCACTCACACACTGCACCTCTCACTTCATTCAGGTCTCTGATCACAAATCATCTGACTGTCATCCTCTGTTCCCTTGGCTGGATTTATGTTTCTTGTTTCCTCACTAGCAGATGTGCAATTGTGTTTTTATTTGCTTATGTGTTTACTCGTCTTCTCCCTCATTAGAAAGGAAGAGCCACAGCAGAGCTTTGCTCTATTCACTGATGCAGCCTCTGTGTTTAAAACAGTGCCTGGCACATAGCAGGTACTCAATAAATACTTGTGGGTTATGTTAATAAATCTTTGCATGCTCTGATTTAGCCTTCTGCTTTCTAAAGAAATAATGTCACAATAGTTATCAGTTAAAAAAAAAAAAAAGCTTTCTGGCCTACTGCATTTAAAGGTAAGAAAGTGTATTTATGTTCACCCCCCCCATTTATTTCTTTCCACTACCAGGGCGGTGGGTAGAACTTTCATTTATCATTGTTTTAAACCCAGGGCTCACAAACATAAAGTCATTTGCCCCAAAGACCCCAAATCTGGTATTCCCTGAATGACAATGTCCTCGAGTTACTTAACCTCTTGTTGCCTTGGTTTCCTCATCTGTGATACGGAGATAAGAAAAGAATATGCCTCATAGAGTTGCTGTGAAGGAGTTAATTTGGTTAAGTGCTTAGAGAAGTGCCTGGCGTATTGAAAACTCTAAATGCTAGTTATTATCGTTGAGTCATTTTAATATTGAATTTTTATTGAAATTCTCTCTTATTAGAATTCCATCCTTGAAGTTCTGATGTATTTTTCATGCTGTTGCATTGTAGGTAAGATTTATATTACATAATATCTTTCACTATTGAGCTTTATCCTGGTAGAGTTGCACCATATAGAGTACAGCCTTATGAGTCACTGGATTTTATTGTCTCCGGTTGTTCATGCCGCTCTGTGTTCCCAATGAGAATGAAAGTCCCTGAAGATTAGAGAGTACAATGAGGTGTGATCAAAAAATACGGTGAATCTTAAAAAAATTTATTATAGTAAAAGACACATTGCCATTAATCCCTCTCAAACTACACCCCCTCACTTCAAACACACTTATCCCATCGTTCCTGCCACTTTCTGAAGCAGTTCTGGAAGTCCTCTTTCATGAGTGTTTTTAGTTGCGCTGTCATGGCTGCCTCGATGTCCTGAATCATTTTGACTTTGGGGAAGAGCCAGAAGTCTCACGGTGCCAGATCCAGTGAATAAGGTGGATGAGGACACACTGTAATGTTTTTATTTGATAGAAATGGCCATACCAGTAGCGATGTGCGACACGGAGGGTTGTCATAATGGAGGGTGATTTACGGCACACTTTAAAACACACCTTCTCTCAACCGTAGCTCACACCCGATTAACTGCTCCGAACAAGTTGAAACTTGTCACACACTGTTAGTAAGGTTTGATGCGCCACTTCCCGTATTGAAGATTCCTGCCTTTCTGTTGGATGGCACTCAGCATCAGCATTCACCATAGGTTTTGATCACAACAGAAAGGCTCTGTGTCACACATCGCTTCTGGTACAGCAATTTCTGTCAAATAAAACATTACAGTGTGTCCTCATCCACCCTATTCACTTGATCTGGCACTGTGCGACTTCTGACTCTTCCCCAAAGTCAAAATGACCATGAAAAGTAAACGTTTTGAATCAATTCAGGACATCAAGGCAGCCACAACAGCGTAACTAAAGACACTCACAAAACAGGACTTCCAGAACTGCTTCAGAAAGTGGCAAGAATGATGGGGTAACTGTGTTCAAAGTGAGGGGAGTATTTTGAGGGGGATTAATGGCAATGTGTCTTTTACTCTAACACATTTTTTAAAAATTTAAACATTTACCATATTGTTTGATCACACCTCGTGTTGCTGGTAGCGGTCTGGACAAAGCTTTGTGTTTTTCCCCTTCCTCATTTAGATGTGCAGGCCATCAGGAATTGAGTTTTTTCTGTATGGTGTGAAGTAGGGGTTAAGATACATTTGTCCCCATGTGGATATCCAATTGGCACAGCTCTATTTTGTCCCGCTTGTTTGGCTCATAAGGACTCCCTGCTTGGACTGTCATCTCCCCTTTCATGGCCTTTGTGAGTCTCCCATTTTCTTCAAGGCATAGCTACAATCCCTCATCCTTTGTGACATCGTTCCTGACTAATTTATTCATTGATCGCATCATGATTTATGGATTTTCTACTCTGCATGTGGCGTTGTGCGAGGCATTGGGATGCTAGGCCCTGGGGAGAGAGTGATGAATCAGGGACCATCAAGACACGCACAGGCTAGTGGGGCCCACAGACATTGACTAAGGATGGCGCATGTGGAGGGCATTGGGAGGAGAAGTTCTGAGGATGCTGGAGACGTAACTAGGACATAACCCAGTCTGGGTGTTCAGTGACGTCCTCCCTGCGGAATCTGTGTTGAGCAGAGACCTGCAGGATGAGTAGGGACTAGCTAGAAAGACGGTGAGGAAGTGGGGAGCTCTTCCCTATCGTCTATTCTCTTAGAGCACTGGTATATTTAGTAGTCTTCATGTTTCGTGTCTTATCTACCTATCTGGATGCATGTTCCTTGGGGACTAGGAGCAGAAATTATTAAAAAAATTTGTTATGGAGCCTAGCATGGGGCTGAAAGCAACATAGGCACTCAGTGTAAGGGAGCTGATGTTAGGTAGAATGATTATGTCTAGTCATGTTGAAAAGGCTGTAGTCTGGACAGTTGCTTGGAGGTGAGACCAGAGGGAGGGGATGTGCGTGGACTTTTAGAAGCAGACAGACCCGGTACGAACCTTGGCTTTGTCACTTACCAGCCAGTTCATGTTGAGCCACTTACCCAATCAATTTGAGTTTGTTTCCTCATTCAAAAAGGATGTGTAATCATATCTACCTCATAGGCTTCTTATGAAGATAAAAGGGCGAAATCTATGAATATCCCTACCCCTGGCTCCTAGTAGGTGTTCAATAAAACATCAATCTCTTTTCTCCTCTTAAATTCAAAAGGCAGCATGGTGTGGTGGGATGCAGGTGGGCTTGGGAATCCGTCCAAAGATGGAATTCTGTCTCCATCAGTGCTCTTTTTAACATCTCCGAGCTGTTTACTCCCCTGTAGAATGGGATAATAGATCCTGCTTTTGATGATTTCTGAGAAGATTAGTTGAGATAATTGATGTCTGCCACATTCTGGGGTCTGGTCACTCTGTTAGCCATCAAACTAAGACTGAGAAGCCCTACATGTTTCAGCGCTTGCCGAGAGTATAAGCATGTCTACCTGGCCATAGTGGCTGGTCAATAAACATACGCTGAATGACCGTCTCTGCTTCTAAACGCCACCCTCGGTGGAGGTTGAGGGCAGAGGGGCAGGGGCAGGTAGTGAATTCTGAGTTGTGTGCTGGTAATACCTGGAGGTTTTTGGATGGTTCCAAGACTCTGGGTCTGGGACACTGCCAGCCTCTCCTCTGTAACTTTGCTCCCTTGGGTCTTGGAAGGACCAACCTCCCCTTTCTTCCCAAAGAGGATCCTGCTGCCATATGGCTGTATCTTCAGCTGGGCTGGAACCTGGGTGGAACCCAGAGGAAAGCAGCCAAGTGTGCCTGCAGGGGCCCCTTGGAGGCAGCTGCTCTTCTGTCACATCCCAGGTTGCAGAGGCTGCCCCAATTTGCTGCCAGGTCTGCTCACTGCTCTCCCACGAGGGACTGGCTCTCCCCTTCCTGGGGAGACAGGTGGCAGGTATATGTGCTCGGTCCCCTTCCACCTCTCTGCCTTCCCGATGCCCACCAGGATTTGCCTGCCCCTGGTTCCAAGCAACCAGACACGATTAAGCAAGAGTTGTCCCTGACGGTGGATGGGGCTGCTCTCCCTGCATATCCTCCACTTGTGAAAGAACGCTGGAAACAACCGAATAGTATGCACGTGGGGACAAAACATAGAGAAAAGGGCAAGAAATTCACTTCTAGTGAGTGCCTACTATATGCCTGGCACTTTCCACGAAAGTTCTTTGAACATTCTCACAGCCAGTTTGTGAGGCCAACGTTATCATTCCCATTCAGATGAGGAAACTGAGGCCCAGAAATGTTCAGAAGAGATTACCCAAGGTTGTGCAGTGGCGATGTGGCTGAGCCAGGACTTAAAGTAAGTTCTGTCAGGCCCTGGATTCTAGAGTTTCTCCAACTTGAGAAGTGAGGGGGTGTATTGAAAGTAGGTAATTCAGTACAGCCCTGCAGGATGACAGATTAAAAAGAACTCTGATGTTTAAAAGGCAAAGACATATCACCATGTACAGATTTCTTATGCTCACAGAATCAGAGCATATAGCTCTTCTATGACTGTAAAATATAAACAAAATCACCAAGGAAATACCGAGTTGCCATCCTAATCAAATTCAAATGATCAGCATTGATTCCCTGTGATGGCTGTTTTTCTGCTGGAGCCTCTCTCTGGAGTTCATTGTGCCTTGGCCAGTATGTATGTGCCGGGGGATTGCTCTGCTTGTCTACGCGTACTTTCACTTTGAATTATCTCAAGACCCTCAGATACATGAAGACCGCCTCCATGTCATTTGACCTCAGTTCACAGGAGCCTGTCATCCATGTTTGCTTCTGTTCTTCTCTTTAGTCTGTGACAAAATTAAGGCAGTAAATTTCCCGCCCAATGATATTACGTTTATGGTGTCAAATCAAAGTCTCAATTTATCAATGAGTTTACGAAGTGAAAGTGATATTCTGTGAGTCTGACTTTCCATCGCCGCAGACCGCGAGACGAAGTTTAGTCTTTCTAATACGAAAGATTTCAAACTGAGGGCTGATTGGTGTCACTTGAAAGTTGGAGAGACAAAAAAAAAAAAAAAAATGTTGGACACACCTGCCACTCTAGTGGCAGCTGGATACGTTTGTCAACCTGTTAAAAGTTCAGTGCTGTCGCTTGGGGTCATTGCTTTGTATAAACACAAAGGCAAGTTCGTAGGGGTCTCTACAGATCTGTAGAAGCCAGTTATGCGTAAGTGGATTTAAAAAGGTGATCATCAGCCAGAAAACACATGTAAGTGTGTGCACACACTCACAGTGCCGGGCTGTCAGGCTAGGAAGGCCCCGCTCTGGGAATCCTCCCGCCTTCCGTGACTTCGCTCAGAGCAGACCAGCGAAGACAAGCCATTGGCCACTCACCTCTCAGCGCAACTCTTCCCAATCTGTTTGCAGAGGGCAAGAGGCTCAGAGAAGTGTTTCCTTACTGGCATGAGAACTTAAGGCAGCTGGTCCTCTGGGAGGTAATTGAATGACTCTCAACCAAGTGATAGCAAAACCCTCACTCCAGAGTGAAGCTTTCAGTGTGGAGGGAGAAACGTAACCACCCAGATGCACTCGGAGAAAAAGGATCCTGCAAGTGGCCCTCCAAATGGTTTTCTCCCCCTTTCCTTCAAATAAACAGTCACCACCTAGAAAATCTCCTCTGGTCCCTTTTGCCACTTCATCTGTTCTATGATATGGTGGAATGTTTACGAGCATAAACTTAATAGTGAAGCGCCCAGATTTCAATGCCAGCAAGACCAATTACTGGCTGTGTGACCTTGGGCAGGTTATTTACCTCTCTGTGCCTCTTTCTGTTCATCTGTAAAATGGTGCTAGTGATAGTGTGTAGCCACCTCCTGGGTTTGTTAAGGAGCTCTCAGGAGGCGTGGGGTCCTGCATCATTGAGTCCAAGCGGCAATACAAGGTCACATGTGCAGTGTTCACTAGCTTCTCGCTTACATCTGGCCAGAGGCCAGCAGGAGCTCCACAGGAAGGAATATTTACGATTCAAGTCTTTTTCCTTCAAGAAGGCCTACTTGGGTTACACCTCCTCTGGGAAGCCTCCCGCATTTCCGGAAGCCCACAGTGAGAGCTGCCTGAATTCACCAAGCCTACTGCTGGCTGCTGGACTTGCCACTTCATCCAAGCCTGTCTCTTCCAGTCACACATTTTTTGTCTTTAAGAATCTGATGTCTTATGCGATAGGAGCAATTTGCGGGCAAAGATGACTCTAGTTTGTGGATTAAGCTTCGTGCCTGGATGAGTGACTAATAATAATATCGTGTAGATACTGAGCTCATTCTTGAACCTGATAAAAGAGAAGTCAGGAGAACAGAACGAATTCCATTCCTAATACCCTTAGGTGCATTTATTTAAAAAAATCAAAGATTAAGTAGTCTGTGTGTGTGTGTGTGCGTGCATGTACACACACACATTCCGGGAGCCTTCCCTTTCTACCCCCTGCACCCACGGGCCCTGTGACACATGCCTGCTCTCCTCTCCCTGCAGTGCAGTTGCATTTGTCTCATGGGACAGTGTCTTACTCATTCTGGCATCGCAGAATCGAAAAGGCACTGGCAAATAATAGATGCTCCGTAACTACTTCTTGAATAGAGCTGAATTAAAAAGACCACTGGAACCTCAGCCATTTAAGACAAACTTGAATGTTTGCAAGGCAAGCCACAGTTTTCCATCACGTTAAGTATGCACGTTGGTTCACGTATTTGCCAGTGACAACAACCGTTAAACAGCAGGTGACATTTACCGAGTACTTGCTGCTCATCCTACTTGATGCTTTAGATCTTTGATCTCATTTAACCTCCTAAACATGACGACGAAGCAGGCTCTGCTGTCACTCCCTGTTTACAGATGAGGAAATGGAAACACAGAGAATTTAGGTAACTTGTGCACGGCTGCTTAGCTGGTTGGTGGAGGAGCAGGATTCAGACTCTGCCAGTTGGCTCAACTGGCATTTCCTGAGTTCCCACTATGCACTGGGCACAGACCAGGTGTGACACAAATCACTACATCAGTAGTTTGCAATTGTCAGTGTGCCCCTAGAATGTCCTGGAGGGCTTGTTGAAACACAGACAGCTGGCCCCCAGCCCCAGAGTTTCTGATTGAGTTTGGGGTGAAGCCAGAGACTCTCTCTAATAAGTCTCCCTGACAGACTGGGGATGCGCTCTGACAGCCATTGCTCTAAATCTTAGAGCAGGACAAGCGAGTCCAGCAATAGACACAAACCACCTATGGGTGTGGCGGAGGGCCAAACAATGCCCAGTGAAAGCAGAAATTTAGCTCTGGAACTCCAGGGGGAAGAATGAACAATTTTTAGGCCCCTGCTATATGCCACCCTGCTCTGACACTAAATTACTTAAAAGACAAACTAAGACATCTTTCTCACTCATCTTCAGAATTTGGGAAGTAACAGAAGCAGAACTTGGGAGGTTTGAAGTGTTAAGAATGTGCATTCCTATGCTGGTTCCAGACGACCTGAGTAAAAATTGCAGCTCTGCCCCTTCCTGGTGTGTAATCTCAGGTATGTGACTTAACTGTCTCGTGCTCAGCTTCCCTATCTGTGAAATGGGGTAATGGGAGTACCTACCTTATAATGTTCACTGTGAGTGTCAAGTGACTTAGAACAGCAGTGCCTGGCCCAGAGTTTGTCAATGCCTTTGCTCACTGTTAGTTAACACAGACAGACTAAGCCTGAGAGAATGAGGTTTAAGCCACTGAAAGGGAGCTGGACTGAGAGTCTGGGGAATTACTTAAAAGCTGACGGTAATGATAATATTGACGACGATGATGTAGTAATAACAATTTGAATTGCTGTGAGTGGCATTCATTGAGACACGTGTGGGCCAAACATTGTGCCGAGTGTGTTACGGCAAAGTTTCACCGAGTCGTCTCCAATCCCAGTTATTACCTCTGCTGTCGGGAGGAAGAGACTGACGCTCTACCTGGTGGATGCTCAACACTCTGTGACCCTGAGCAAGTTGCCTGACCTCTCTGGACCTCCAGGATGGGCTTGGCCTCAGTGCTCTCGAAGGGCTGTGCTGCTTCTGCCTGGCGACTCCTGATGAAGGCACGTCGTCATGAAGACATGACAGTTCTTAAAGCCTTGGTGGTCACCAGAGTGGGAAGCTCCCTTCCCTTGAGCTTTAGGTGTCTGAGGACTAGGTTCCCTGGAATTCGTGATTTGGAATTCTAGACCCCTCCTGGGTCATTCCCAAACCATGCAGCACCTTTGAACACTGGGCGTCGGTGTGGGAGGCAGTGAGGATGGCCCGAGGTGAAGCTGGGAAGCAGGCAGAGGTTTTTTGGCACCTTCTCAGCCCACCCTGGTGGTGGGAGCAACAGCTCTCCCTTATGCAGCACTGACTGCATTCCGGGTACCACCCATCATCCTCTGAGCTCCCTGAACCCCTGTAGCAAGCCTTTGAGGTAGGGAGACAAAGTGTCCCTTTTACAGATGAGGAAACAGGCCCAGGTAGGCCAGGCTGCTCACTCAAAGCCACCCAGCTTGAGGGTCACAGTCAGGATTTGAACCCAGGCCCAGTGCCCGCCACCCTAAACTGTTTCCCTGTGTCTCTTTCCTCTGATTCCTGGTCATCTCTCCGTCCTGCTGACCCTGCTCCTAGTGTCCTGGGAAGGTCTGATTGGTGTTTTCAAGGTACTAAGGAGCGGTGAAGACACTGACCCCTAGACTCTGATTTGGTAGCTCTGGGGTGATGTGTCCTCTTGGCTATGAAGCACAGAGCCCCTCTGGATCTAACATTCTTTGAGACGAGGGTTCTAAAATGTGTTAAAAAGGGATCTCTGCAGCTCCACTAACCTTTGCACAATCCCAGATGTAGGACTGCAGCACAGGTTAAAAGTTACACTAAAATCTATTCTTTATACAGAGGAAAGTACACTGAATATGGAGTCTGAAAACTCATTCTGGCTCTCCCAATAACTTGCTGTGTGACCTTGGGCAAGTCCCTTCCCCTCCTCTGTGCCTCATTTTCATCTATCCATCCATCCATCCATCCATTCATTTTCTGTGGCTCATTTTAAATGAGGGTTGGATGAAACGATCCTCCTTGGCTATACAATTTGGAGATCACATTCTGCCTTCAAATTGCTTGTGTACCTCCCCACCCCCTTGCTGAAAGGAAGGGCCCTGGTTCCCCCCTCATTTGCCTTGGTTGGTGTCCCTGGGGTCTTAGACAGCACCTCTCACAAACTGTGCTGAGTAAATATAGTAGAAGGAATGAACAATGCTTCAAAATATCTAGTAGGCTTCTCTATTCTGCAAACTGTAATATATTACGTTGAGATAATCACCAATGATAGTAGCTAATCTGAGTCCTTAAAAAGAAACTGTATTATGCTTTGTCTGATTTGATAAAATAGCACAGCTTTGGAGAAATCGGTGTTTATCTTTAACTACAGTGTAAAAGAATAATTTTTAGTAAAACCTTCTGAAAGTAATTTGACTATATGGGTTTTTTCTACCTCTAGTCATTTTCTTGGAGAAAAGAAAAAAGAAAAAGAAAAAGAAAAAAGCAAAAAAGAAAACAATTTCTATTCAGTCACAGGCAATGCTGCTTTGGAATTTAAAGGCACAGACATGAAAAATTTAGCAGAATGAGCTAGCTGCCTGAAAACCTGGTTATAAATTTGCATTGACGTCTTTAAAATTAGTGTCAGTTGCAGACCAACTAAGAGCTCCAAATTCTAATCCTATTTCTGATCCTGACTTGTTTTAGCCTCTGAACGAGTCACTTCAATGCTTGGCCCGAGCTTGCTCCTCTGGCAAAGGATGACAGCATCGACCTACTTCAGTCTTGCCTATTGTTTCTTTCTTTTCATGTCTTTTTAAAGACTCTAATCTATATCACTCTTTCCCATTTTTATCCTCTTCTTCCTTCCTCCTTCTGCACCTCCCCTTTCTTCTTATTTTGTAATTGGGTGAAATGTAATTGGGATAAGAGAATAGAAACTATCAGGGTTTTGTGGGTCTGTTTCCTTCTTTATTAATGAAGACAATATTGACGGAAGATTTTTGTGCATTTCACTGCAAAGGCAACCTGAGAACCTCAGCTCACCAGGAAGAGCGCTTTCTAAGAGCTGAGTAATATTTTGGTTCTCGTCTCCTCATTGTTTTGGTTTTGAAACCAGATTCTCAGGCCCCAGTGAGGGTTCCTGGCTCCAACGTTAAAAGATATCCCTTTATTCAAGCAGAAAAGTCCTGGTTGATTATAAGTGACCGTAGCTCGGGCTGAGAAGTTGGCCTCAGCCGTGGCCAGAGGAAGGACGGACAGCTTTAGAGTAAAACTTAGGCCGCAGAGATGGTCAGTGAGCATATGGTGAAGGCATTTGTTTGGTGCCAGCTTTTGTTACAGATTACTTCATTTAATCATGGTTTAATCCTGCAAGCTGGTGTCCTTAGCCTCGCTTTACAGGTGAAACTGAGGTTCAGAGAGGTTAAGTGACTTGGCCAGAGTCATGCATTTAGGAAGTGACAGAGCCCTTCTGATATCAGAAGCCTGTTTCCATCAAAATTGGTCTCCTTTCTGCTGAGCAAGGCTGCTTCCTGGCACCGGCTTTGAGATGGGTGGATTGGAGCCAGACAGGAAGAGACTCAGGAATCAGGTAAAACCCCCTACTCCTACCCTGCCGGCCCAGGACCAGGGGTGGAGGCTGGGCACCTGGAAAAATGGGAGGCGGGAATGGGACTGCTGAGTGTGTGTGTGTATGTGTGTGCGTGCACACGTGTGTGTGTGTGTGTGTGTGTGTACATACAGAGAGAGTGGGGGTGAGAGAACCAGGGTAAATATGTAATTAGGTGTTGTTTGCTTCCAAATGAAAATAGCATTATGGTTTATTTCCAATTTTAAAAGCAAGGCATGCTCATGGCAACAAATTTAGTCTGTACAGAAAAGGATAGTAAAGGAAGTGAAAACAGCCCATAATCCCACAATCTAGGGTTAATGGTAACCTGGCTCATCTCTGAGCTCTACCTTCTCAGGTTTGCTACCTCAAATTCACCTTGGTCTGGCCTGTTGGTGAGTTGCCATGGAGACCACCAGGAAGCAATTGACATGAATAACTCTCATTTTTGAATTTTGGACTCACTTGTCACTTTGGGGTAGCTGGGTAGCTGATGACTTCTTTGGGTTTATTTGATCTAAGATGGATGTTAAAGCTAGCAGAACACTGGGGGTGCCAAAAATGTACACATTTTAAGAGATTACTCTTTGAAGTTGAGTTGAATTATGGTAGCAATGTGTAGTATGACGTTCGCTCAAAAGATGCCATTAATCAAATGAATGCTAGCGTCATTCATTGTATTACAATTTTAGTACAGTTTTTTCCTTTCTTAAAATGTGTATACATGTTTTTGGGCCCCCTCTGTGTGATTAGCTCCTTCAAAGTCATGTTTTCAAAGACTGGGAATGTGGGAAAAAATTTAATACGATGTTTAGACAAAAGAGAACATAAAATTGTGTATCCAGTATGATCTGAGTCTTGATTAAGATATATATCTACACAGGAAAAAGACAAAGAACTTCCAGTATTTCTCCTAAAATGCTTTTTTCTGGGTGAATTACTTTGTCTTCTTTATATTTGTCTGTATTTACTAAACTTTTTATAATGAGCATGTTTTGCTTATACAAAGAATAATATATGCTATTTTTAAAAAAGGATAGATCTTTGGCGATGAGATGTTTTTGAAATACCCCGTGATGAACTAGTATATGCAGAGACAAAGTGAAGCAGAGTATTAAGCGATTTCCCACTGACCTTCATCAACATTGCAGCCTGGATGGGTGGGGTGGGAGTGCCTGGCTGGCTGAGGGAATGCTCCTTTGAGTTCCTGAAATACTCATTTCCTGCAAATGCCTCAACTTGGCACCATCTCTTAGGAGCAGAAACACCGGTTAAAATGAGCAAGAGAAAGTTTGTCTCTGAAGGAGCCCCAGAAGTCCTCATTTATAGTTAGGGTTTTGCTTTCCCAGTGGAAACGGGTGGTTTTTTTTACCCATGGACATCTGCCAGAAATCAAACAGAAGAGACAGGTAGGAGGAAATGGCCTGTAATTTCAGCTCGATGGCTGTGTTTCACATAGTCAATGTCCTTAGCTTGGTGGGTGTTACGGGTATGAAACTGTCAAGAACTCCCTTGAAAGCTCCCACTGTGTGGGTTCATGGGCAGGAGAGTGCGAGCCCAGTGGTCCCTCTTGGGTGGAGCTAATAAGCCTTTCCAGCCTCCTACTGCTCTGTGGGAAAGACAACAATAAAACCCGAGAATTCTTAAATCTCAGGGGAGACTGGAGAGGTGAAAGAAGGTCTGTTTTATGGTGCATCTTCAATAAAAGAGATTTACAGGTAAATCATTTTCTCTTCTTTCTAGGTGTTAGATTGAGAGGATCCAGTAAACTAAACCCCAGAGAGAGACCTTGGTATAAATAAAAAAATGTGACAACTGTTGAAACGAATAGCAACCAGTCAGAAATACCATGTTGAGGGAGGCTCCGGGTCCCAAATAATTCAGAGAATTGTTAGCTGGTTACAGCAAGAGTGAAGGCTTAACGGGATATGGGGAGGGCATTTAGGATGCTCCCCAAATCTCAGACTTGGAGGCTGATTGAGAAAAATGGGTAATGCAGATCAATTTTATCTCTTAAAGAACAATGAAAGCCCTACGATCCGAATACATTCCTCCCTTTATTCAATAGGCAGTCACTGAGTGCCTTCTCTGGGCAGGCGGTGAGCTGGGTGGTGGAGATGCAGTGTGGAAGGACCAAGACCCATCCCCGGGGAGACTGGGTCAGGGTGCGAGGAGCCATAGCTCTAATGCAGGATGTTATATACAGTGATAAAGGTAAATGCTGGTGGTTATTGTGTGAGATAGAGAGGCAACTGTGTGTGTGTGTGTGTGTGTGTGTGCGTGCGTGCGCGTGTGTGCGCACTGATGATTGACAGAGCTGAGTTGGAAGAACACAAAAGCGTTAGGCAGATAAAGGGGGCCAGGTGATGAGAAGCATATAAACCAGACAGGCAAAACAGTCATTTGTTCATTAATTCATACAACGCATATACTGAACTCCTACTGTGTTCCAGGCACTGTCCCAAGGACTGAATGAACAAGATAGACCATGTCCCTGCCTTCAGAGAGCGTCTATTCTAGGGGAACAGACAAGGAATAAGTAAGGAAACAAACCAACAAAGCACCGGCTTTCAAATAGTGATGTGTTGTAGAGAGTATAAGACGGCATAATGTGCTCTGAGGCTGTGGTGGGCATGAAGGTGCCAGGGAGGCCATCTGAGAGAGAGGACCATCCATGTGGTGCCCTGAGTCGGCAATGCAGAGGCCAGGGGAAGAACATTCCAGGTGGCGGGAACAGCAAGCGGAAGGGCTTTTAGATGGGACCAAGCTTGGTGTCTTCCAGGGTCAGAAGGCAGGGCAGTGAGTGGGGGACAGTGGGAGGCAGTGGGAGGTCAGAGGGGTGAGCAGGGGCCAGATCACGTATGCCTGTGGGCCCTGGGGAGGACTCTAAGAATTGTTTATAAGGGGCAGGAATGGTAGGTAGACCAGTTGGCCGGCCATTGTGCTAGACCTGGTGGGAAGCCGGGTGGCCTGTGTTGAGGTGATAGTTGTGGACGTGGATAGAAGATGATGGTTGGGGATTATGTTCTGGAGGTAGAATCAACATTATCCATGGAAGGATTAGATGTGAGAGTAGAAAGAAAGAGGAACGAGGATAACTCCTGGGATACTTTGCCTGAGCAGTAGGTAGATGGTGGCCATTTATAGAGGTGAGGAAGAGGAGCTTCGTTTTGTTTTGTTTGACGTGGGGGATAGCAAGCATTGGGGTCCTATGGATGGTTCCGTATGGGATAAACCCACGTTTATGGAAAGAGGTGAGAGGTGGCAGGAGGGGGTAGGCGGAAGTCTTGAAGCATCTTGTTGGCCCCTTGAGAGAGCCAGACACACGTGGAAGCCTCAGGTACCCAACGCAGGCCTTTGCCAAGGGGAGCAACACTGTCAGGTTCCATCTTCTGAGAGAGGAGCTTCCAGTGTTGATGTTTGTGTGCAAGGACGTGGCAGGAAGCAGGGCCAATTCGGATGCTGTTGTGATCGTCCAGACAGAGTTGGTTATAACCTGAATGTGGAATGGACAGAAGTGGGCAGATGTGTGGGCTATTTAGTGGATAGAAGGTACAGGACATAGTGACTCATTACGAATGTGAGATGAAGGAGATGTGAATTCTTATTTTCTGGGTTCCAGTCGCTAAAATGCAGTATAGAGCATCGGGAGGGCTGAGGAGGAGAGAAGGTCAGTTATGGCCTCTGGTGTGGTGGCACCGTGTGTGGCTTCCCTAGTGCCCTCTTGGCTCTTCCACCTTCCTCACTGAACACTGACTTGTTCCTTTTTGCCTCCTGCCCCCTTTCTCCATGCTGTCCTTGCTCTTCAGGGGAAGCCGACCCATCCCCTGCTCCAGAGATGGTCCTCTCGTCTAGTCAGGTAACCCACTCCTGGCCAATGATGAGTATGAGAAAGGTCTTGTGACCAATTTGGGCCAATGCGACAGGAGGAGTGGTTTTCTGGGCGCTTCTGGGAAAGCAGCTTCCTTGCTTTGACCCGAGAGCACATGGAGATGGCACTTCTGGGCATCTGGGTGTTGTCTTTTGAGGATGTGTCACCCTAAGTCACTGTAGCTGTCTCGCTACCACCCCGAGGATGATGAGGAGCCCAGCAAACAGACTGGAGCTGCTCAGTTACGTGAGCACCCATTTCCATATTGTGAAACCAGTTGGATTGAATTTTCTCCTACTTGCAGCTCAACGCATGTAAACAGAAACAAGGGCCAGTGGGACATCTGGGTGGAGATTTCCAGCAGGCACATGGGCTTTCTATCTAGGCTTGGAGCCCATGCTAGGGTCTGAGATGGAGAAAAACAAACAAACAAACAAACAACTCTAATGCTTACAGTCTTCTGAGAGTTGTTATTAATAGGATTGTTTTCCTACTCAAATAAGACTTTTTTTTTTTTTAATGAAGAAGGAAGTGGGGTAATAAAAGGAAGAACTTCCTTGAGTAGCACACTCTGTATATGGGGATGGATTACGGACCCTCTTTAATTAAGAATCTAAAAGAGATAGGCATCATTAGAATGACTCAGGCACTGTTCGAAGAGAAGCTGAATGACCTATTTTCTGAGATTTTTTAAAAGTGGAAACTCATTTTGTGTTTGTTGCCCTGGACGACCTCTAAGAGACACGGACCAGCCCAGAGGAAAGAAGATGGGAGCTTTGGGCTCTGGCACAGAGGAAGGCCAAGTCCAGCTTTCACACTTAGGAGCTGCGTTATCTCCCTGAGTCTCATTTGTAAAATGGAGCAAACAACTGCCGCCCCCACCCCCGCCAAGGTGGTCCTGTTAATTAAATTGGGAAACTCATATAAAGAGCGAGGAGGGGGAGAGAGGAAGGGGGAGAGAGACAGAGAGACAGAGAGAGACAGAAAAAGAGAGAGAGGCGTTCATCTCTAGCATCCTCTGCTTGTAATATGGTTATCAGTGACCTCTGCTTGTCAGATCTGATGGTTAGTTCTCTGTCCTCATCTTGCTTGACCAATCAGTGGTGCTCGATCTGGTCAATCCCTCTTCGCTTGCCTTCAGGCACCCCTCGCTTGGTTCTCTTCCTACCTCTCCGGCTTCAGCTTCTCAGTCTCTTTGCTGGCTCTTCCATGTCTGCCTGACCCCTGAACGGTGCGATGCCCCAGCACTCGATCCTCAAACCTCCTTCCTCCCTTCTCTAGCTGTCCTCACCCTTCAAGGCTCCTTTGCTCAGTCCAAGTGAAAAGCCCAATATCCTTATCAGGGGCTACAAGCCTCTACCCAAATCTGTCCCCCTTCCCAACCTTCTCTGCCACCCCTCCTACCACTCTCCCCTCAGCTCAACTGATCTCCTTGCTGTTTCTGGAAAATGCCAAGCATACTGTCCCTTCAAGCCTCTTCACTTACTGTTCCCTCTATCTCGAGGCTCACTGCCTCACTTCTTTCAGGTCTTTGTTCAAATGTCACCATTTCCGAGCAACCCTCCCCAGCACCCTGTATAACCTAGCAACCCCACACCTCATCTATGTGCATCCTCTGCTCTGAATCTGTCTTCATAGCACTCGCACCACTCAATACATTATATACTTATCTGTGCATTAGCTCTTTCTCCCTTTAGAATGTCAGCCCCATGAGGTCAGGGATCTAATTTTATCCACCGTTTGATCTCCAGCTTTCATAACAGTGTGTGGCAAAAAGTGAGCCCCCCGTCTCTGTATGTATTTTGATGAATGCATTCATCGAGGCTTACTGCTATTGTTATTACTAATATCATTATTTTTTCCAACTTTGAGATTCCATGGTTTATGTTTGCAGAGAAGGAGGTAGAGCCAATGGCCTCCCCAGATGCCTCTCAGTTTTGCAAGCCCCGGATCCATAGCACTGCGCTCTGTAAATTGCTTACATGGGAACAGATCCAAACAGAATTCAGATCACCACGCTCCTGGACGTCCTCGACTTCCTAAAAAGCTGTCCGGAGTGATATGGTTTGCCATCTAGACATGTCTGTTTGGGAGGCAGTTTGACCTATGGTGAGAATGTCAAATGAAACAAAAATATTTTGACATTTTAAAAGCTTTAATTGACGTGCGATAAAAGCCATAGCATCCGAATATGTCAAGTTTATAAGGCAGAGACTTTAGAACAGGAATATGTGCCTACCTAACGTGAGGGCATGTCAGCAACTTGATTGCCTTGTTGAAGGAGGACACCGGTCACATGTTTAGAAGAAATGTGTCTGCGAAAAACATCTGCACCTTGGTTTGAGGCTGAATCTGTCACTCACACTGCAGTTTGAAGTTGGGGTATATGTGAAATTAAACAGTTGCCAAGGCAATTCAAACAGATACATGTCAGAGGCCCCGGAAGGACGGCACCCCAGTGACTGCGGTTAATCAGTAGGGTATGGTAGAGAAAGGATGGACTTTGGGGTTACGCAAACTGGGGTGTCAATTCTAGCTCTGCTGTGCACAGCCGGGATATCATCAGGAAAGTGACTTAACATCTCTGGGCTTTGGTGTCTGCTGTCACCTGGCAGAGACATCTGTGACTCACACAGACCTGTTTTCCCTGTCGTCTAGCACTCAGCCGACTGCATTTCCCAGCCCACCTCACAGTTCGGTGCGGTAATATGACCGCGTTCTGGCCAGTGGAATGCGATGGACATGATATAGGCCACTTCTGAGCGTAGCCCTAAGAGCCTTCTGCGGGCCGTCCGTCATGATCTTCCCCTTCCGGTTTGAGGTGGAGGAGACTGGTATGTTGAGAAGCTGTGTGCTGAAGACGGTGCAGCCACGAGCTCAAAAGGCATATGTCTTATGAGCCAGTGGCCGCAGTAGAGCTGCCTGTTTTGAACTTCCAGTGAGTGAGAAACAAATGTGAGTGAGAAACAAACTTCTGTGTGTTAAGCCCCTGGGATTTGGGGGTTTAGTTGTTATAGCAGACACTGTTACCCTAATATCTTGGTAAAATGGGGATAAAACATTTTTTTTGGAGGGTTGAAAGGTATGTGTTGAGTTTAAAGCTTGCAGAACAGGTCTTGCTATATGGCAGGGGTTTAATAGGTATAGTTGTTATCATCCTATGCCCGGTTATTATCTACAGTAGTCATTGCACATCGACCCTGGGTAGGGTTTTGCTCGGCCCCGAGGGAATATCAAGGCATATAAAACATGGTCCCAGCTCTCCAGTTCCAGGTACTTACAATGGGGAAGACAATTATCCTTTATGTGTACACAGACCCTAAACTGTCTAGCCTCTGGACAAGATAGAGTGCGTGTCTCTGGGATTAGCCATTAGAGTTCAGAGGGAGAAGGTTCCTTTGGTCGGGCCAGTTAGGGAAGACAACAAATCACCAGCTGTCGGATGACAGCAGTTACACAGGCCACCACACACAACGGTCAATCAAAAAAGCATTTCTGTTTTATTTTGGACACATGATATCTTCATTCTCTTAGCAGTTAGTCATTGCTAACCGTGTTAGAAAGGTAGTGTATTTAGAAAATTAACCTAGAATATGGGTCAAGCTATAAATTTGGACCAAGATATTTATTAGTGAAACATTGATAATGTCAGAAGGTCAGAAACAACTGGAACGTCTAAGAGCAGGAGAATGCTTACGTAAGTATGGCACATCCCTTTGGGTAATCTGTCCCTAGGAAATCCCATCAATGTCCACAGCTTGAATTGCCCCCGGACATCAGTGACTCCTACATTTATGTCTTGGGCCTTGACTTCTCCTAACTCTACTCCCATATCTCCAACTGTCAACAGCATGTCTCCATTTGGGTGTCTCAAAGCCATCTCAAACTCAGAGTTCCCAACCTGCACTTATGATTCACACCCTTTCCTTATCCCTCTAACACATCCCTCTTCCAGCATCTCCTGCCTCACCAGCTCCAGTTGTGAGTCAGGATTCTGGGAATCTCCCTTGATATCCACCTCTCTCTCATCCTCATGCCCAATCCATTAGGTCCTCAATCTCTTTCAAAATCCACCCCCTTCTCTTCATCTCTGCTGCTCCCTCCTTGCTCTAAGCTGCCATTTTCTTTCACCTGGACTGTGGCTTAGCTTCCTACCTGGCCTTCCTGCATGGCACCTCGGCTCCTCTCCAATCTAAGATCACATCTGATCACTTCGCTCCTGCATTTCCCAGAGCTCTTCAATGACTTCCCACTGCTTTTAGCATAAAGACCAAAGTTCTTAACATGGCCATTGAGTACCTCACTGTCTGAACCTTGTTTCTCTTTCTATCTCATCTCGTTCTATTCTTTTCTACCTCCTTCTCTGCAATCCAACCACAGGACATTGCACAGCTCTTCTCTCTGCTCACAATACACTTTCCAACCCCTCCCTCCCGTTCTAAACGTACCATTGCCAAGTTCCCACCTACATGTGGCCCAGATCTGAGACTCAATCGCCCCAAGGAACCCCTGCGTGGTCCTGCATCTGGTAGGTTCCTTTGGGACCTGCTTCCGGGGCTTACACACAGACTGGACAAAGGAAAAGGTGGCTCAGGGGCATTCCGGAGGGTAAGGAGCCAGGTATTAAAAAAACAAAAAACCAAACCCAAAACATTTGTCATTGCTACTGCAGAGTGGGTAGTCTACTTTTATACCACCAAGTGTCAGACCATAGAGCTTAGTTCTGGTGCTGACTTTCAATCAGGGCTAGTCACTCGTGCCAAAAATATTTACTTTGTGCCAGACACTGTGCTATGTCGTCTGCTGTTATGGAGCCTACTGTTCATTTGACACATTGCAAAGAGCTGGGTATCAGGAAAGCAAATTTGTATTCAGGGAGCTCCCGCGAATGTGTTTTATTTCCTTGAGTAAGACATTTAATTTTCTGGGTCTCAGTTGTAATAACAACCCTTGCTGACTGGCCTGTGGTGACTGGAGCTGGCATTCACGCTGCTGAAATACTTGGAAATCTTCAGTCCTTGAGTGCGATGCAGAGGAGATGTCGGGCTTTGACTCTGAGCAGTTGAAAGAAGTGTGGCTTTCCCAAGCCCCTTCCTGTACCCCCCAGAGGACTTGTGTTATTAAACCAGAGAGCTGAGCAGATCTGGGCTGGCAAGGACCCAGGGATTAATGTCCAGGCGTTAACATCATAATTGGGCCGCCACTGAAGGCGGCATCATCCGCCCGCAGGCGCTGATGCTGAGAGCCCACGTTGCCCCTCCCGGCTGGCCAGGACCACAGTCTTGGGAGGCAGCCTGGGTGGCCTTAAAGCTGTACTTAGCACATGCTCAATAGCTGCTGTCAGGTGTTAAAAAGCTCTCATGAGGGCCAAGAAATTGACTTGTGTCCTGGGTTCCTCAGGGAAACAATGGGAACCCATGGAAGAAGCTTTGTGCCTGAAGGTGCCCAGGGACTGGGCATTGAGTTACGGCGAAAGCAATGAGAGACTGTGGGCTGTGACAAGTAGTAGTGGCATGAGGTTGGCAGGCTATCGTGAGGCCATTCTGCATTTTCTTTTTAGCCTGAAGTAGATGGGGATGAATTCTTTTTTAAGAAAATGTTTACTGGGGCATAGAGCCCAGTGATCAGGAGGACAGTCCACCAGTGAGACTTGTGGTGTCTGGAGGTGGCAAAGGGATGTTCCCTTGTCAGGGGAAGGTCACTGTGCGCCAGTGTCACACGCATTGGCTCATTCAATGACAACATTCCCGGGAAGCTGGTTCTCTCATCCTCATTTTCCAGATGAGGAAACTGAGGCTCCAATAGACTTGAAGACCTGCCTAAAGACACATGGTCATAAATGATGGATTGTGGGGTAGACTCTTGTCTGTTTCCTTTAGTACATTGTGAGTCCACTTGTGGACATGGCACAGTAACATCAACGCTGTCTTCTGTGCTCAGTATCCTGCTCCTAGAAACGATCTCAGATCCATCCGTTTCTCTTCACCGCCCCTGGCCTGAGTGGCTCTTATCTGCGTGACAGGAGCCTCCTAACCAGTCTCTCTGCTTCCTTCTCTGCTTCCCTTTGCCCACATAGCAGATGTAAGGATGGCATTTCCTTGCTTCACACCTCTCACAGGGTTCCCATCGCCATTAGGCTAGAATCCAAAATATTTAACGAGACCCGTGAAGCCCTGCTTGTGTCTTTTGCTCTCTTTCCTTCCGTCTCCCCCACTCTTGGCTCTGTCCACACTCGTCTTCCTGTACTTTCTGGAAGGCTGTAAGCTCTCATCCTGCCTTGGGGCCTTCACATATGCCATTCCTTCTGCCTGAAACACTTTCTCCCCATTTTTTTTCTGAATGACTTCTAATCAACCTTAAATACACGTATTTGCTACTCTCCTTAGTATCCTGCACTCTCGCCCCGCATCACTCTTTAATAATTTGCAAATAGCTTTTCCCTTGTGACCTTGCTGGTTTGCTTGGTTTTCGCTTTCTCCCTCTCTATTCTATGAGAGCCTAAGTTTTTAGGGACCAGGACAGTTCTCTTCCCTGCAGTCTCCCCAGAATCCAACACACTATCCCGCACGCAGTGGATTTCCAATAAGTACTTTAAAAAAATTTGTCAAATGAATAAACAATTCTCAAAAGCAGCTGGTATCAGCTCTGACCATGTGAGTGCATGTGAACATATTTATAGAAGCCAGTTCATTATATCTCCATTTTCATTCATTTATTTGTCCGTGTGTCATCTCCATCAATATTTACTAAGTACCAACTGGGTGCTGGGGATGCAACAGTGAATGAAAAGAAAGTGCCAACCCTCCAGTAACTGAGTGGGAGGTGGGGGTGGGACGATGTGGGGACATGTAGGGGCAAAGGTCTGCGTTTCCGAGCTGGGTTGCTTCAGGTTTGAATCCCTGATGCTCCAGTTACCCAACTGTGTGACTTTGGGCAAGTCACTGCACTTCTCTGAGCTCTAGGTGCCTCCTCTGTAAAATGGAAATAACCATGTGCATCTTATAGGGCTGTTTTGATGCTAAATTGAACAAGATACAGTATGTAAACGCAAAGCTCAACACAGAGAAGATGTGTTGTGTGTTGTTGTTATTATTGGTGTTTATTTTTATTACTAGATGAGTGGGGCATAAAGGGGAGTTACGTGAATTCTGCCTAAGAGCGGGAGATTCGGGAAGGTCTTGTAAATTAGCAAATGCCTTTGAAGCAGGGTGGATAGAGAGGGGAGGGCTCTTTGGATGAGAGCAAAGAGGGACTTCTGGGAAGATCTGGGCTTACGGTATTTCAAGAACCAGCGTCCCCCCATTTCTCTCTGTCCCCGAGGGGCACATAGCACGCTCTTCTTCCCAGAATAGTTCAGCCTGTGTTTTGGGAATCTGCGCCCACCCTCTGCACGCCTCCCCTGCTCTTATCCCTGAGCCCAACCTTGTCCTACCCATATAAGCCTGTACCTCTAGTCCCCCCTTTCCTCTTAAAACTAGGAAGAAGGAAGGATGGGAAACATCTCTGTCATCTATCAAATACAATTGGGAGTTGGCAGGCATGGTTTTATTAATGACTACTCAGCGCTGCTCTCCCAACATCTGGAAGACTTGTGCCTCAGGATGGACAAGCCAGTGATCACAGGGAGAGACTTGTCGGCAACTTGGAGATGGATGGGGACCCTGAGGCTGTCTCGTCTGGCTTCTGTCCTGGGCAGGCAGCCCCTGGCAGCACCCTTGAGGATGGGCTGTTCAGCCCCTGCCTGGCACTCTCCAGTGTCCCCCAAGTTCATGTCAATGGGAGTCAGTTTCAATACAAATCAGTCGTGTTCATTTCAGGCTCCAAACTCAAATTTCAGCACAAAAGTACTGAAAAGGAAACATCTCTTCAAGGAAGGAATAGTATAAGGTTCAAGAGTCGGGGCCCTGGGAGCCAGACTGCCAGAGTTCACATCCCAGTTCTGTGACCTTGGACCAGTCAATGCAGCTAAGTTTCAGTTTCCTCATCTGTGAAATGGGAATGATAATCGGAGTTCCTTCATGGTAGTGGTGAGGAATAGCTGCAGTAACGAGTGAGAAACACTAAGAAGACTGCTGAGTCCATAGGAATAGCTTGAACAGTGTTGACTATTATTAATTCTTGGTGGAACGTTTTCAAAGCAAGGGCTGGAGTGAGGCTACAAGGCCTCAGAAAAATCTCCAGGCTCTCCAAATCCTTTTCTTCCTGCTCTCTGAGGAGTGAAATTCCTTCACCAGGCGGCAGGACCTTTCACTGCGTGGTAACAGAGAAGCTTGTGGCCGAGTAGAGAGAGCCAGGCTCTGCAGGTGGGCAGCCTGTATGTAGCGCTCGGTTTGGCTGCTTACTACCCCGCTGACCTGAGGTAGTTACCTCTGTTTCCTCACCTGCAGAATGGGGACCGTAACCCCCACATCAGACTGTTCAGCGTCACCTCCCCTGGTTCACTCCTTTGCCAGGCCACCTTCATTCCTTGCCTTGCTTATTGCCTTTGACTCCAATGGGCCTCTTTGTTTCCTCACTCCATTTCCACCAACAGCCAGAGCAAGCTTCCGAAACCCAGGTCAGCGCAGGGTGCCCTTTCCTTACACCCTCCAGCGGCTTCTGACAGCCCTCAGTAAATTCCTCATCCTAACCGATAAGCACTCCTGCATCTGGCCCCACTTCCTCTCTGTTCCTCTTGCCATGGTTTCTCCCCCTCATTCGCTCTGCGCTCTCCCACTGGCCTCTTTCTTGGACCACTGAGCACTCTCAGGGCCTTTGCACTGGCTGTTCCCTCAGATACCAGCACGGCCCGTCCATTCTGTTCAGCTGTCACTTCCGCTGAGAAGCTTTCCGTGGCCACCCTGTCTTACACAGCACTCCCTTTCTGTTGCTCCCTATCCCCTTGCCCTGCTTTGTTTCCTTTTTTCCCTGCATAGCACTTATCGGTGCCTGACAGATGTTTATGCATTTGTTAGTTTATTGCTTCTTTCTTCCCATTAGGCTGTAGAGCCTAGGACGGGAGGATCTGACTGATTTCTGCTGGCTCTCTAGTGCCCAGCCCGTGCCTGGCTCCATGTAGATAGGCAATAAATATTTTTTGAATGAACAAGTGTACGGTATGCAACAAAGATGAACATTTGTGAAGATGTGCCTGGTCCATTGTAGGTGTTTGATAAATGTGAGTTTTTAATCCCCTCATTATCAAACTAAAAAGAACATTTAAAAAGCAAATACCCTTGGGAGGGGCAGCATGTTGATTGAAATTCACACGGGATTCCTGTAAAAGGGAAGAGGGAGCTGGGCGGGCAAAGGAAGCCAGGGGCCCTGTAGACAAACTTCACTCGCTAAGCAGTTTGCCTCTGGCCAGCTCTGCTTGTGTCTGTGTACGACGATTCTCCAGGCAATTGAATTGCATTACCCTTTTCATTCTGGTAATATGAACACGAGTCAGATGTGGTATTTGATGGTGTCTTGTCTATTGAACGACTTCAGGACAGCCTGGCACACTGCAGCAAATGACTGTCAACTTGAGGGCTGCCATGCCTCCACCACGGTGCCAACAGTTCCGTGGAAAATCCCGGGCATTTACAGTGTATGTCTCAAAACTGAATTTGTATTTCCTTGGTTTCATCTTTAGAGTTATTAGAAACGTGTGCTTATTCCCAGGGAGACTTCAAATGCAAGATTCTTATAACAAGACCAGAGCTGGAAGATTTCCTGAAGGGAGAGAAAGAAAAGTGTTCCCTGCCTGGTTGGAATTGCTGTGTGTGTGCTACCCGCTGAGAGAGAGAAGAGGGTAGACTGGATGCCTTCCAAAAATCAGAAGGAAAGCTGATTCCAACTTGGGAGGGTGTGAGAATCTTAAGACCAAGGCCAACCGAGTGACTGAAAGAAGTGTTTTCTTAAAACCAAATACCTGGAAATCTGCTGCATCCAGCAGTTCCCTGGCTGTGGCACATAGTAAGCGCTCAAGAAACATAAGTTGAATTGGAATTGAATTTAGCTGGTGAGGGTTTGGAGACTGTGTTAGCTGCTGTGATCTGGATGGGGATTTGACTGAGCCCTCCACCTCCTCCCCGCCCCCCAGGGCATTCCTGTTGCCTGATAATCTGTCACAAGTAGCAGCAGTGCTGAAGCCTGTGGCTGTGTCCCAGGATCCAGCCCTTCCCGGGGAATCTCCCTGTCGCAGACATGGCACAGCTTCACCCACACATTGGGTCTCTGAGTCACAAGGGCATGTTTGTGCTGCAACTAACTTTACTACTGTTTTTTCTATACAATTGGAAAAAACCCATTAGCTTTTTAGGGAAGGGGCCTGCACCACGTGAGATCTTGAGATTAGTTATCTTGATAAAGAAGAATTTTCCTAACCAGCCTCCTACCAGGCTTCCTCGTTTTCTGTCCTTTGACAAGAGGGGAAAGACAGACCAGTGTCGTCACTGAAACTTCTGCAGCTCGTCTACCTGGCAAGGGCTGGTGGAATCATGGGTAATTCGTGAAGTTGTAGCAGCCAGCTAATGCAGCACCAGTGCAAAGCGATTGGGTTGTCGACCGTATTCAATCCTAGTGAAGGGATTATTCTGAGCATCCGTTACGGGAAGATGCCCTTGCCTTGGGCTGGCCCAGTCTTGTGGGGGTGTTGCAACCCACAAAGCCAGCAAAACTCTCTGTTCGCTTGGAGCTTCTATTCTAACAATCCCCAGGTATCTAGGCATCTTATACCGTGACTGGAAATGACACAGACAGTAACATCTCAAAAAGAATCAGGCTCAAAGAATATGTCAATAAGAAGGGAAGGTGAGCACCAGAGAGGCAAAGAAATAACCAGTGAGCTGATCATAGGGTCCTACGAAGTTGACAGAGCCCCATGGGAACTTTGGCTCAACAATCCCTGACAGCCAAAGGCAGAGAGGGAGAGTATATCAGTCACAAGAATCTCCGACAGGGACCTTACTACTCTCCCTCTGTCTTCTCATAACCAAAGCTATTATCTAATCGTATTACCTTACCTAAGCCTTAAAACAATCTTATGATCATGCTGTTGATTATCTTGTGATCACTATTAGCCCCATTTTACAGACGGAAAAATGGGCTTAAAAAACGTTAAGTACCTTGCCCAAGGTCACATCTGGGAAGTGGCAGAGCTGAGAGGAATTCTCAGGCAGTCTGAACTCAAAGCCCATGCTCTTAATCATAAACCTCACTGCCTCTCCCGCAGGGCAAACTGAAAAAGTACACCCATGGTCCTTGGGCAAAAGCCTAATTGCCAGGGATCTGGGAGGGAAAAAAAGAGAGGCACATATCTATATAATGAGGAAACTGGATATTAAATATGACACATCAGCTTTTAGGCCCAAGACGTCCCAACAGCCCGAGAATGGGAAAACCAGAGCTGTTAGATCCCAGGTTTGAGATGACCTGCATAAAACTGACCTGACAATTTACACCCATTTTTCTGTTGTCGCAAAAGTATGATCTTAGTAAGAGTAAGGAGTAAAAAAAAAAAAATCCCCTTAGCATGGCTCTTGCCTGTCCCCAGGATCCGGTTATCATGGAACCTCATTAGGGCGCCAAGAGCGGACGTGTTGCCAGGAGAAGCGGGTGGAAGGCGCTCTCCAAGGTGCTGAAGCAAGAGGCGCTTATTTTTCTTCTTTCCAGATTGTCTTCTTACCTCTGAGCAACTAGTCCTGGTAACCACAAGAATGAAAAGAAACAAAACGCTCCTTGAAAAAGGAGACAACCTGCATGACCAAGTTGAGAAAATATGCCATTTTGTAAGAGTTCAAGTTTATTTACAGGTGATGCCAACCCTGAAAACGTAGCATAGGGTAAGGGATAGAGCATGGACCCCAAAACTAGGCTACTCACTAACTGAGAGACCTTGGGCAAATTTCTTAAACCTTCTATGCCTTCAGCTTCCTCACCTATAAAGTAGTGGTAGTAATAATAATAATAATAGTAGGAGTACTGACCCCCAAAAAGAGTTGCTGTGAGGATCAAATGAGTTACAAATTACTAAATGCTTAAAACAATACCCGGCAAATAGTAAGTCCTATATATGTGTTTGTCAAGAAAGTTAGTTACATTCCTTAAGGCAAAATTGCTTGGTAATGGGGTCATCTCTGGAATGATGAATCTGGCAGAGTCACATCATGCCATGGGGTGGATCTAGCCTCAGGGGATGCAGTGATGGCAGATGACACAGAAAACAGTCTCTTGCTGCCATCCCTCTCTCTCACATTTACACAACAAGACAAAAGGCCTGCACCAAATCCAATTTTCTGTTGCATCTTAGAATACTAAGTCCAATCATTTTCTAAAATGTGGAATTCTGTGTGCTATACAGTTTTTAAACAACAGCTGTTCACTCACCCCAGAGGTGAGAGCGAGACAGTGTTGGAGGTTATTCAGCGCGTACCCACGTCTCCTGGTTCCCACACAGCATGTTAGGGGCCCTCATTAATTACTGTTTGCAAAGCACTGAGAAATCCTCCAGTGAAAGTTATGATAGACATGCAAGTTGCTGTATTATTTGTACACGCGCTTGTCATTGCTTTCAAAGTTTACTTATTGGACAGGGAAAGTGAGAATATTTGTTTTTCTTGATGGCCGTGGATAATGCCTTGTAAATTGGCATTTATAGATGTTAAATCACTTTATGGAGACATTGTATCTCCAGAGCTATAGGAATGTCATATGAGAAATGTACATAAATCATTTCTTCTTTCCCTTTTGCATGCTCCCCCCCACCTTCAACTCTTATTTCCACAGTGAAACAAATGTGAAAAGAAACATTATAAGAAGCAACTGTGTGTATCCAAACTTTAAAAGCTCAAATACATATTTCTACTCGTATATAAAATTTCCTTCATGGAGTCAGTTTTCTTCCATAGAACACTCCCATTAATTTATGCTAAAGTTTGAGCAACATGAAATAAAATTTTGAAGCAGAAACAAAGGAAGTTAGGGATAAACATAAATCCCCAAAATTAAAATCATGTGTTGGGCTCCTCCATCTAAAAAGCTATCAAAAATCTTGGCTTGGCTTGATTTTATAGTAAAAAAATTGTGTGAAATGACCAATAGCAAGCTCATATCTCAGAAATTTCTTCCCATGGTTATATATGCATTTCTTTTTCTTTATTTTTCCCTTTTTATAAGGAAATACCTGTTTTACAGGTATGGGTGACCACTATTAGATGAAGTTTACACACTTCTCTTTAATGTATCTGTTTTCTAACTCAAGTTTAAGATAATGACACCAACCCTGGCATACTGAAAACAAAAACCAGGTTCACTGCAATTAAAATTTAGCACGACACCGAGGACGAACACAGGACCATGGCTGCAAGCTGTTCAAGTGGTGATGAAATCTGCATCAGATAAGGGAGCCGCATTTGCTGCTATTAGCTGCTCCTCAGCCAGCTTTCATTACGGCCTCACTAAAATTGATTTGAAATCTGTCATATTTGTTTTTGAAAAAAATCTCATAAAATCTAAGAAGTCTATTTTAGTTTGTAAACGAGAGCAAACAATTGCCTCTTTTCTATGAATAAAATGTAACACCCATTCTGAAATAATGGTCATTTTCTTACTCCTCAAACAGCATTCTGAGCTCGTCACATCACACACCTCCTAGATTTTCTAGTGTTGTGCTGTTATATTCAGTTTGGGATTCTCATCGGCTCTCCCTACCTTTTACTTCCCCATGCCCCACGCTTCCCAGCTGCAGACGTTGATGTCCTCCTCTGGGCTCCCGTAGCTTGTATGTTATGACAGTTCTCACATAGTGATCAATAAAGGAAAGAGTGAATGATTGAGCTGGATCTTACTTTATGAGGGTAATGACCCTTATTTTATATCTTCGTGTAACCTTTGGTATGTATGGTGGTCTGATCACAGGGCAGGCAATGATACCGTTTATTCAAACCATCCAGTTGCTGTCAGCTCACAACAGTTCTGGATGGTTTTTTATCCTGGTGGATTAACTATAGTGCAAGTGATCAATAAGTCAAATGATGCTAGCATATCTTCATTTTAAATTCTTAGGGATGCTGTCTCTTACTTAATTACATGCAGTCCTATTGATTTACCGATCAAATCCTTCCACTTTTCTCCCTCTCCACTCCCCGTCCTGTTCCAGGCCACCATCGTCTCTCATTTGGACAGCTGCAGTGGCCTCCTCACAGGTCTGCCCTCAGTCACTCTTGCTCATTCTTATCTCTCCCTCTGCACTATAGCCAAAGGGATAATTTAAAATGCAAATCTTACCACATCAATTCTTCCTTTCTTAAGACCTGTCAGTGGCTCCCATTGCTTTAAGGACAAAAATAAACATCTGCCTTGGTTTCACCTCCCACAAGTCTAGCTTCACTTTCTTTGCTCTATAGCTCTGTCTTCCTTCCTGGTCCCTAATCATCTCAATTTGCTCTCTTGCCTCAGGACCTTTGCACATGCTGTTACTGCTCCTGGAACACTCCTTGCTTCCTCACCTTTCACCCAATTACCATGTCACCCCTTAAAGCCCAGCATCCCCCAGGCTAGCTAAACCTCTGATTACACACTCTCTTAACTGCATTTCAAACACTTGGCACTGTTTGTAAGTGTGCATGTGGGGTGTGTGTCTAAGCTCCATGACAGCAGGAACTGGGTCTGTTGTTTGCTCCCCACTTGATCCCAGAGCTTTGGCTCCCCTGGAACAAAGTAAGGATTTGAAAAAATTTGTTGAATAAATGAATGAATAACTCTGGGATAAATTTAAGATCTTTGTCTAACAAATCAGGAGCCAGAGGAGATTTCTATATGCTTAGTCCATTTTCCAAATCCGGAGAGGGTCAGCATCAGCCAGCGAACAACATTGCTCAGCTCTACACTCAGCAAACCCTTGGTATCAACCTGGGGAATGATGCAATTTTTCCCCAGTGGAAGTTCCGCCCTTTATGAAATGATTCCATCAAGTCATGGCAAGGGTCCAAGTGGCCCATAATGCAATGCAAAGGAAAAATGTCAAAAGAGCACAGGATTTCCAGATCAAGTACCATACAACTGTAAAACGAAATAAATGAGTAACCCAGAATTCACTGATGTGGAATGTTCTAGACACTCATCGCTCTTGGTAACACGAAATAAATGACCCTCCCTGCTGGCATTTCTGTGTGTCTTGTCATTCACTGTTGGTATCGCATATTCCAGCACATCCTCACTCAGAGTGCCCCAAACAAGCCCACACTGGGAACATGTGCTTCTCTTTGTCTCAAACTGTCTACCCTTTACCCACCTCCCTCTTCACCTTTTCATTTCCAGGACCCCGGGGTCAACATCCATTAGCATTTCCCTGCCCTTATCCAACAGCATTTCCTAAACCAATTGAAGTTTTAATTTGCCATTTTGCCATCTCAGTAAATGCCCCCCCCCCCAAAGCCTCCATTTCCTTAAGACAGAACTCTGGGAGTCCTCTCTGCTTCTTTCTTCTCTCTCCTGTATCAGTCACATCCCAGCCATCGGCAAGTCCTGTCCCAAATTGGAGCCTATTCTCCAACTCCATCATCTTGGTCTTCACCACCGCCCTCCCTGCAAATGTCTCCCTGTGGGTCTTCTCCCCTCCCCACCCCTCCATTCTTCCCTCGGTGGTCAGCATAATTTTCTAAAGTTAATTAGATCATATTTAAATCGCTTCTATGATTTCCCTTTTTACCAGAAAAATGCTCAGGCTCCCTTCCATGACCTACGAAGCCCTATGAGAGTTGGTTCTTGCCTTTCTCAGTGTCATGCTGAACCCACCTTGCCGCCTTCCCCACTCGGCATCTTCACTTCGACGTCTCAAACTTGACATGTCTTCAGCTGAGCTCCTGACCTCCTTCCGCCCCCGCTCTGTTCCTCCCCCAGCCTCTGCCTCGTAGGAAACTCCATCTTTCTCAGGGGTCAAAACTCAGAGTCACCCTTGACGCCTCTCTGATTCACACCCTGTTTCCAGTCAGCCAGCACATCTTGTCAGCTCTACTTTCCGAATATACCCCAAATAGGGCCACTTCTCACAACTTCTATGACCACCCTGGTCCAAGCCATCATCATCTCCTGCCTGGACCATCGCAAGAACCTCCTAACTTGTCATTCTGTGTCTCTCCTCTCCCCAATTGCCTCCCATCTCCTTTCATTAAATTCTCAACTCAGCATCTGGAGTCATGATGTGAAAACATACGAGTAGGTCAGGTTAAACCCTCCATTGGCACCTGCCTCACTCAGAGTCAAAGCTGACATCTTCACAGTGGCTCGTAAGGCCCCATGTGATCCGCCCCCCCATTCACCCCGGTACCCCTTTCGTCTCATCATCTACTCCTTTCTGCTTTGTTTGCTTCCTTCCAGCCACACAGGTCTTGCTGTTCCTCAACAGCAGGCACACGCCTGCCTCAGGGCCTTTGCACTGGCTGTTTCCTCTACCGAGGACACCTTTCCTTAGATATCGATTATTTCCTAGGTGTTATTTGATCCCTTATCTCCTTCAGGTATTTTTTTAAGCCTTACCTTCTCACTAAGGCCTTCCCTGTCCACTCTATATAGAATTACAACTTCTTTTGCCCAGAACCATGCTAGCCCACTTCCTTGATTTGATTTTCTCCTTAGCGCTTGTTTCTATGCAGTATTGAGTACTGGCTTCATGGGTGTACAATCTGTGCAGTCACACAGACCATGCCCTAGAAGGAGCTTGGTTTAATGCTCTGTGTTGCTGTCTTGAATTCTTAATATACTTTTTTGACAAGGGACTCTGCACGTTCATGTTTGCTCTTGGTCCCACCAATTATGTAGCTGGTCCTAGATGTAGATTATGTAGATGGTATATATTTGACTTATTTTGATACGTGCATGTCTCTCCCTGTTAGAAAGTGAGCTCCATGACAGCTAGGATATTCATCTTTCTGTCCATCACTGTAACGCCAGTGCCTAGAACAGAGCCTGGTATATTGTAGACACTCAAGAAGTATTTGTGAATAAATGAGTCCTCCAAATATCTGGTGTCATCCTTGACACTTATCAACTTCTCTGGCCCTCCAATTCAAGTTCCATCCATTTTGTTTCTTAAATATATTTTGAACCTGTCCACACCTCTCCATTTTCTCTGCACCACTGTTGGCCACGCTTCCTGGATGCCTCCTTGTAAGGCACTTCCGACTGATCTCCAGCATCCCTATGTGTCCCCAACCCCTTCCATCGAGCCCAGGATGAAGGTCAAGGTCCTGAACACGACCCAAGGCCCGGCCTGAGCTGGCCTGTCCACCTCTTCTGCCCCATCCTGCCCTCCCTCTCTGCAATGCAGCCTCCTTGGTCTTCTTTGGAACCTGCAAGCATGTTTTAGTTTCTTATGTGCAAACCCATCTGTTCCTTGCTTCCAGAACACCTTTCACTCCCTCGAACTCTCGCTCACCCTCAGCCCTCAGCCCTTTTCCTGAACCTCTGGACTAAATCTCCCCATTATTCATTCATGGCGCCCTCCATGTGCCTCTTCTCTGTAAAACTTATCACAGCAGCGACTGGCCAGTAATCAGTGCTTTCTGATGGATGTGTCTTTTTGCCCACGGGGCTATAAGGTCAGAAGTGAGGGGACCATACCTCTCAGGTCTTTGTATCCCATCGCCCTGCCTGCTGCCAGAAAGCCTGTAGCGGGTGCTCAGTAATGTTGCTGTTGAGTGAGTATGGGGCAGGATACCCTGCTGAATAATTAATTTAGGTTGGGTCCTCACTGGGTAGTTAGTTTTCACACCACATCCCAAGGATGCAGACAAGCCTCTGGGGGCATAGTCATGGCATTGGCTATAGGGCCAAGATGCAATGTGCCCCCACGCTGGAAGGCCTGGGCTGTACACAGAGAGTCTTTGTTTGGCAAGCACAGTTGGCTCACATTTTTTTTTTTTTTGGATGAGTTGCTAACATTGAAAACTTGGGAGGTTTCACATAAAAATTTAAATATTTGGCTTCTTTTGGAAAATTGAAAGGTCCAGTAACCTTGGGCCTGCAGTATGTCCGTTGGCTGGAGCTGACCTGGGCTGCCGTGGTGTGTTGCAATTGCCCACGGTCCCACCTGGAATGCTTCCTCCATTAGGCTACCTGCCTGGCTTCTGTGTGCACTGGAAGCTATGGCGTTCGCCTTGGCTCGTAGAGACAACAGAGCTGGATTATCTAAAATGAGAAAGGCTCCAAGGGTTGTGAGAGGTCAAGGAGAGACCATCTGGAGAGGCCAGAGGTGTCTGCAGACTCTAAAGGCTTTGGGCTCTCCGGGGGACCCTGGCACGAGGCTCCCAGCCTAGTGTCCAAGCTTGTGGAGGCAATGGAGCTGCCCCTGCAGGACCAGGGCAGCCTGAAGGCTATAGGCCCCTTCTTAGAGATTCCTAATGGTTGGTATAAGGCTCCAAGGATCCTTATGTGATCATGGGCAGGGAAAGAGACCTCTCAAAACCGTGATAGACGTCACATGTATATTCATTTCTTGGCTACTCCGAAAACTCTGTGTGTGTGTGTGTGTGTGTGTGTGTGTTGGGGAGTCTTTTAGAGTTAGATTTGTTTTAGAACGAATAAAGTAATACAGTTTTTTTTACCTGCAACAGCTATAGATCAAACTCGTACCTGCCTCATTTAAATGATGTTTCCTATATTTTCAATGGGGAGTTAACCTTTCTCTTTGAGAAACATTTTTTATTCCTTCTTCAATCTTGTACTAGTAGGTGACTTTGAGCACGCTTGCTTCCACATGTTCCCCTTTTTTCCTGTAGTTTTAAAACCCATACTTATAAGAGGCCCATTATGACACTGCTCATTGTTATATCTCTATCGCTCTCTTATCTATATTTGAAGATACTGTGGGAAAAGCCATGATCTTCAAAAATCAAAAGCCAAAAACCAGACATATGAATCCATTAAGAAGCGCTGTCTTAACTTGAGCCTTACAAAACTGTTCCAGTGTAATTCAGACGTGGTTATGGTGTCAGCGTGACCTTCATCCACAATGATTGCAGAAGGATCTCTTAGCACTTCAGAGGCTTGAGTTTTTGTCTCCGTGTCGGCAAACTAGTTCTGCAGAGCAGGGGCTTGCATTTCTTACACCGCACATGGGACTTTCTCCTGCAATTCATCCCAACTGAGCTTTTGCCTCCTGTCCAGTGTCGGGACCTTCGTGCAGAATCAGGAAAAGTGTTGAGAGCAGCAGAGAGGCAGACAGAAAGGGGACAGGATTAGCGAGGAAACCCAATTCATCCTGAAAGGCCGCTGGGATGGGGGAGGGGCGAGAACAGAACAGAATTCTCCGGCCCTGGAGAATTTTAGCATTGGCGTAGGAGGCTCTAGAAGTGAGAGATGTGTCTGTGGGTTATGAGTTGAGTTCTCTCTAATGTTCTTTAGGGATCATGAGCAGCGATTGGAGTGGAACTCCTTTTTAATTACTCTGTGACCAGCTTCTTCATATGTGACTCTTTGCAGAGCTGAGCCATTTGGAGCTGTAGGATTTGTTAGGGTTGCACAAGTTTAGGCTCCTGGACTTACAGAAAAATTGTTCCTATAAGGAAAATATCAGCTCTTCTACCTGAGGTATTGGTTAAGTCATTAAAGTCTGGATCCAGGGAGGCTTTCTCCACTCCTCCAACAAGCAGGAAGCTTCTTGACGTCCCCACACCCGTCTGTTCGTGGTTCTATTCCAGTACTCACTCCCCTGTATGGCAGTTTGTCAGTTTATCTGTTTGTCTCCCTTCCTTGGCCATAGGCTCTGGAGAATAGGGACCAACTATGTTTTATTGGTCTTTATAGATTCAGCCCATAGTGAAGACCACCGTTGCTGGCACATACTAGGTGCTCAGTAAATGTTTTGTTGAACAAATGAATGAGGGTGCAATTTACTTACGTCTTTCAAATCTCTTTAATAGTCTCACACCAAGGGCTGCTAAAGACATTTAGGCAGTATAAGATGGAGAGTTCTAATAAATAGACTCCATTACTTCCGGGAGCTGATTTAAGTTAGGGAATGAATGTTCCCAGGAAACGGGGTTGGGCCCTTGTTGTTATCTTTCTTATAAATGAGTCAGGGAATGGAAAGACTATGCATTGGAGAGTTTGCAGACGATACCACGATGGCCCCCAAACTTAGACTCGTCCTTGACGCCTTTCTTTTCCTTGTCACCCACATTCAGTCCAAGCAAATCCAGCTGGCCTTCCCTTCACCACACAGCCCGAATCCAACCGCTTCGCATGCCCTCCTCCACGCCCCGCAGGCCCAGCCACTTTGTCCCCCACTGGGACTGTTGTCATGGCTTGCTGACTGCTCTCCCTCCTCCCACTCTGGACCCTGTGTTCTGCTCCCCATCCCCCACCAGATCCTGACCCTCCTCCACTCCAAGCCCTCCATTGGCTTCCATCACACTCAGAGCACAAGCCAAGGAAAGCCCTCTCCGTGGGCGCCTGCTGCCTTCCTGAGCTCCCCTAGCTCCAGGGCCCCTGGCCACACGCATGGGGCACATTCCTGTTTCTCCTGCCGCCAGGCTCTGCCCCAGATGTCCTTGTGGCTCTTTCCCTCACTTCCTTTTGGGTCCTCCCTCTGCGGCGTTCCTTCCCCGGCCTCCCCAGGTCACACTGCCGCTCCTCTGCCTGCCCCTTCCTGGCCCCCTCCCCTGTTGAAGTCTTCTCCATAGCGCTTACCTCCATCTGACCCACACTTTGCTTATTTACTTATTTACTTATTACCTGTCTAACTTCAGTAGCACGTGGGCCCTTCATGGGGTGAGGACTTTTGTTTGCTCTGTCCACTGTGGCATCCCCCTGCCTGGCATGGCAGCTGGCACACCGAAGTGCTCCACAGTGAGAGTGGGACACGTATGGAGAGCTCTAACGGGCGGTGGGTGGGGCGTGTCCATGTGACGTGCTGTGCGTCGGTTTCTGATGCTTACTGCGATGGTGCTGAGATGTTGCGTGTATGTGTGAAACATCTGTGGCTTCAGTTGTGAAGGATGAATGTTGAATTCTTGCCTTCTTTAAGAGAGATCAAGCGGGCACGGGAGGCCAGCTGAGCAGAAGAAAACCTAGGTGTCCGTCCGTGCCTTCAGGGCAGCAGTGGATGGAAACCAGAGGAGGTGATGTTTTGTGGTTGGACTTGAGGGTGTATAGGACCCAGCCTCAAAGGAAAAGGGCCACTGGGCACGGAAGACACGTGTAGCTCAATGTCAAGGACAGAGGAGCTTGGCCTGGGCTCAGGAGGCTGTGCCTGGGAGGAGAAGGGGTGTGAAGGCTGGTCTGGAGGCCACTGGGGGCCGCTGGGCTGGGATTGCTTCATGTGGATGAAAGTTCCCTAGATCAAGGAGCTCATCTTCCTAAGATGTTGATTCCTAAATGAGATGAGGCTGGACACTGAATCTACGCTCTGTGCCTATGATTTTCTTTTACCTGTACAGAGTTTTCATTTCTATACAGCTTAAAAGTTTTTTTTTTTGACTGGACACAATCCGATTGGCCTGTGAATGGGCAGTGCTGTAATGAGAGGACATCCTGAGGTTTGTGTGTTTCCTCTGCCACGACCCAGGGAGTAGAAGCTTCTCGTTCCAGAATACTGAGCAGGCATAGAGGGCTCTGGGGCCCTAGTGACCAGGCAGGTAGTAAAATACTGGCGTGGTTCTGGAGCCTTGAGGGCACAAAGCAAGTCTCAAGTCCTCGTCCACTTTCAACTGCTCTGAGTACCAAGGCCCTGAGTACCAACTGCTCTGAGTACCAAGGCCCTGAGTACCAACCGCTCTGAGTACCAAGGCCCTGAGTACCAACCGCTCTGAGTACCAAGGCCCTGAGTACCAACTGCTCTGAGTACCAAGGCCCTGAGTACCAACTGCTCTGAGTACCAAGGCCCTAGAGAGGCTGAGCGACCGTGGGCTGGCAGGGACTTTGTGTTTTGGGGGCTGAGCCTATAGACTTGTCTTTTCTAGGGGCCCGCCCAGCACATCCCGCTGGGTTGCCATATCTAAGTGTACTATAACAGAGTATTACAGCACATACGGGTTTGTAGTAGGGAGGGCTGCCAGCAAGGTCCGGGGGAATCCTTACGGAACCAATACAGGGGCAATACACATGAACAAAGACCTCACCAAGCCACACGAATGAGCGAAAACATGGCCCATGAACTTGAGTTTGGGCAGGTATAAAGGGAAAACACTCTCATCCCCATTGGGGGGAAGATGGGCCCTGGATGGTGACTCTCAAACCAGGACAAGCACCAAGGTCAGGGCAGATTCCTCCCTTTACATTAGGGAATGTGCTGCCCTTGCCAAAATGGGCAAGGGAGTGGCAGGCAGCCCTGGACAGACGACTGGAGACCGTATGGGATGTGAGGGAGGGCAGAGCAGCAGAAAGGGACTGTCACTGCATACTGGGCGTTTCACATGTGACAGCCCCTTAACATGTCCTGCAATTGTTACCGTGATTCCCACTTCACAGATGAGGACAATGGAGTTCAGAATCTAGAGAATTTCTTAGCTCATGGCTTCTAAGTGTTGGGCTGGGATTCAGCCGTAAGCCTGCCATCCTCTTTTATCTCCTCTTTTGTTCCTTCCTTCCTTCAACACATTCTTACCCGTGCCCACCGCGTGCCAGGCCCTGCCCAAGTACTGGATGTCCCGCAGTGACCAAAGCAGGAATGGTCGTGCCTTCTTGGAGTTTCCAACCCACAGGAAGAGGTGGGCAGTGAATAAAATGACAAACCAGCGAAACAAGCACAGATCGCGATAGTTACAAGAAGGAAATAACTAGGGTGAAGAGCTGGGGAAATAATGTGGGTGGCACCTCCTCAGGCTGGTGTCTTCCAACAGAGACTTAAAGGGCGAGGTGGGGGGCTGTGTCTGCACTGGGGGAGCAGCTGGGGAGGGAAGGGGATTGTGTGTCAGGGGCTGAGTGAAGGCCTGCGCGGCTGCAGAGGAGCGAGCAGAGGGGAGCATGAGTCTAGGTGTTTCTCCAAAGGGTACACCCGTTTCTCTCTGGCATATGGCTTCGCAAGAGGCATTCCAGCCAGAAGCGGAAACACCACTTTACACAGTGGGGAGGAAACTTACAGCCTTTGGAAGTCTAAGAGACAGTGGGGGTGGAACGTACCCACTACTTCCCAGAAGTGTAGACAGTCCCGCTGCGGGGTTCCTAGTGCATTATTAAGGCAAACCGGAAGGCGGGGCTCCATCCCTTTGAGGACCAAGTCCTGGCCGGCAGCACGAGCTCTGAGCCCCAACCAGAAAGGAGGCTGGGTTGGAGCCATGTGGGAGTGGGGAGTGGCGTGGGGGCCACGTGTGCGTGGAAGCTGGTCCACCGTGGAGCTCCTGGTGGCGTTTCCCATCAAGGAGAAAAGGAGCGGAGGAAGGGACTGCGCATGGTCAGATACCTGCTCTGTTGTAAGCCCTGTGTTAACTGTTTCACATGTTTCACTTCCTAGAGGCCAACCTGTCTCCATCTTATAAATGGGGAAACTGAGGCTCAGGGAGGTGAAGCCACTTGCCTACGGTCACTGAGCTAGTAAGGCTGTGCCGTGTCTTCCTGACTCCAAAACCCATGTTCTTTCCTATGAATCAGACTGAGTGGCAGTAGATCAACTGGGAGAGAGCAAAGCAGCAGGAGTTGGGTTGATTCTGGGGTACGGGCTGACAGCAGGAGTGGGTGGGTGAGGGGACATAGGGGTACAGGTGGAACTCTAGTATACTGGGGTGGGTTTTGCTTTCGAGATGAGACAGACCTGGATTCAAATCCCAGCTGTGCCAACTACCGGAACCTGGCAGGTAGAGGGAACATCTGGAACGTCCCAGCTCCCCATGCAACCCCTCCCCCAGCCTGCCGCCTGCCCGAGAGGAGGCCCTCACAGCTCCTCTTGCCTCTGGCTGCCTGAGTAAGCAGTCCCCCAGAAGAGCCTGACTCATTCGCCTTGGATCCCTGCCACCGAAGCTGCAGGGAGGACAGTGGCCCAATGGCCCCGTCCCTCCCAGCTTGGTCTGACTGCTCGGCCTTCTCTGGGGGAACAGACTGGGACATTCCCTCACTACTCTGCTGGGCCCTGCAGAAGCCTCCGCCTCCCAGATCAGCTGAGCACAGACCTGTGTGTGCTGCCTTACTGATGTCGTCGTAATGTGTCACCGTCCCTCTCTAGTCTGTGAGCTCTGGCAGAGCAGGGATGCGCCTGAGTCATCTCCGGTGCCCAGTGCCCTCCACAGGCCCTGGCACAACAGTGGGGCTGCTCAGCAAATATTTGTCGAATTCCCTTCGGAATCAAACAGGAAATCCCCCCACCCTTCCCTAGGGGTGATCTCCCATGGAGACAGAGCCCCCTGACCCAGGCTTCCATGAGCCGCGCTCACCCCACTGCAGGCACACACAGGCATCTGCCACATTTCCACATTGTTTTCCTTCTGATGCTTTCGATTGCTGGTTTTATTCCAGCCCATTCTCACTTTCTGTCTTGGAAAATCACAAGGAAACTCCACGCTGCTCTTGGAATTCTTGCCAACGTGATTCCAGCAGAATTGAGCACATGGCACTGAGTTTCCACACAAACAAAGACATCGCCACTTTCAGTGCCCTGGCCTCCTTCCTTCTGCCAGCCTGGGCTCCCCACCTTGCCCAGGTGAGAGGGGGCAGTGTGCGTGCCTGGCTGGCCACGCACGAGAGCCCAGGACGGGCTGGCTCCCCCAGTTCTCACCCAGAAGGGGCGCCAGGGGTGGCATGGCACGGTTTGTGAAATAAACATGGAGGTGAGGTTGCCCAGTGGGAATAACCCAGATACTCACTGCATTGTAATCTTACTCACCCAGAGTGTTTTACATCTGCCCTCTTTTCTGTGTCTTACTAGCTGTGTGACTTGGGGTAAATTACTTGCTCTCTTTGTGCCTCAGTTTCCTCATCTGGGAAATGGAGATGGTCACAGGGCGGGATGGCGATGAGGATTAAATGAGAGACAGTTAAAGCCCTGCACAGAGTGTGGTGTGTGGCGCGCGTTCAGTTTCTGCTGGCGGTGATGCTGGTGTTTGTACAATATTAATGCATGGTTCTACCTTGGACCTGCACAGGGTGGTGTGTCCGGGGCCACAAGCCCATGACCGTGAAGTCACCTTTGTGCTCAGGCCCTCCCAGCTGCGCTGTTCCAGAGCAGACCTGGATTAAGTGTCCAGAGTCAAGCAGTGGGACGAGGAGCTGGGCCGCCGTGTCAGCTGGACACACTGCTGGCCTAAGTGTGGTTCTGTCCAGTCCCTCCATGCAGGGCGGTGAGCACAAGTTAGATGCCGGGTGCCTGAGAACACAGTTTGGACTGAAACATGTTGCCTCTAGCTGGAGACTACATGATGAAGAGGGAAAAGTGTGACATCAGCACCCACTTCTGCCCCTTCTGAGCAGAGGGACCTGAGACAGGTCACTCAGCTCTTCTCGTGCCTGTGTCCTCGTCTGTGGATGGCATTGGTGATTGCATCTCCTCAGAGGGGTGTCAGGACAATTCTGTGGGGTCTTGAGTTTAAGGGACTTAGCATGGGGGCCTGGGGTGTGAAATTTAAACCCATTCTGTTCCTAAGAGCAGCTCCCTTAACCAGGGATGCTGTCATCTTGAAGTCTCTGACATTTAGTAGGAGTGCCCCTTTGGGGAGGGCTGTGGCATGCCTGGGTAAGGCAGAGTTGTTTTTGAAACTAGCTTCACTGCATGTCAGCAAATGACAGGGACACCAAATCCGATGGTCCCGTAGGTGAGGGGACCTGGCCCAGAACTGCTCACAGGATGAAACCTCTGGGCCCAAATGGCCCAATGGGCTTGGGACTCAAACTGACTGGATTTGAACAGTGTTTCCACCCTTACTCCTTGTGGGAACTTTCGCAAGTTCCTTAACTGTTCTGAGCCTCAGTTTCTTTGCCTGGAAAATGGGGACAACAGTGTCCCTCTTGCATGTGCCTTTGTGAGACGAGAGCATTAATAGCAGCTTCCACTTCCTGTGGACCAGGCACTATTCTAAGCCACCCTGTGTCATAATTACAACTTCACTTGACAGGTGGGAAAACTGAGGCATAGAGCGGTCAGTAACTTGCCAGGGTCACTCATTCATCCCGTTTCCTGAGGTGGTCCCTGCCCCCGTCTCTGCTCTCATCACCCACCCACCTGCAGGTTGGAATCATGACTGAGTTGCGTGACACCCATTTCCGCAAACTCCAGGCTAATCCACACCTCCCTGCCTTGGGGTTCCTTCTGCCTGGAACGTGCCTCCTCCTCATTGCCTGACTCAGTCGTGTGTGCCCTTCAAGGCTCAGCTCAGGTGTGCCCTCCTCCAGGAAGCCTTCCTTGCTGCCTAGGCACTAAATGTAGGTGCCCCTTTAGCCTAGGCATGCACCCCTGCACAGTGATAGTGGATTCAGTTTACTCAGCATTTCCATCTCTGGTACGTGTGTCAGGCCCTTTACATGCACGCTCTCTAGTGCCCTTGTGTCCAATTCAAGGTTGAAGAGCCAGGATTTGAACTCACGTTAGTTCGCCATGGGGCACCTGGTTACGCATTCCTTTTGACTTGTCTCTTTTACTGGACGTTGGCTTATTTATCTCTGTATCTCAGGCCTTATGCCACTTATGAATTCAATCAGTAGTTGTCGAATGAATCCTAAGCACTCAGAATGTGTTTCTAGAACAATAATTTTAAAAAGGGGAGACCTCCCTCAAGCATCCCAGGTTCCCATCCCCCTCCCTAGTTTAGGACAGATTCTCATGAGGAGTGTAAGCCCTGTGAGAGCAGACCCTTGCCTGAATCTCTTCCGGTGCCTGGCACAGAGGAAGGGCTCAGAAATTACGGAGTTGACAGGTAGCTGCCTTTCCCCCTCGTGTGTGAAATCTTAGACAGCTCTGCGCTCTGTGAACTGTCTACTCTGGGGCCCCTGAGTCCAGTCTTCGGTTAATGCCAAGGGTACTTAGTGGAAAGAGCAATGCCTCCTGCCCCCCAAATCAGGGAAATCAGATTTCTGATGATTGCTACACCCATAAGCAAGAAATGAAGTGACAAAGCGACATGTTAGTTACAGCTCGCAGAATACCCATCATCTGTAGGCATCCTGAGATTTTCTTTTTAGAGCAAAACCCTATAAGATTAATAAATGACAGAGAGGAAGATGGAAACATGACTCCTTCCCTTTGACATGGCGAAGATCACAGGGACGAGAGAGACCTTTGATCTTTATTAATGCATCGTGAGGGGGCCTCTCCCACAAGCCGTGGGAAGCAGACATCCAAAGAGTTTGCATGGCTTGCGGTCCTCAGAATCCCAGGGCACCTCAGATGACTGCCTGATACTGTTCAGAGTCTATCAGAGCCACGTCATGGGGACCCGCTGTTTCCTGGGCAAGAACAAGGCAGCCCTAACCCAGCTCCTATCTGTAGGGGCCTGGCAGACAAGGAAAATTCAGGACACAGGCCTCGGTCACATGGGTCCACTTCTAACCAAGGGCACTGATGCCCTGAAGAGGCTCAGAAGGAGCCAGGCTGCCAGTTGCAGGGACCGGCACACATCATGCCTCGACGGGGTCACACCTGAGTTCATTAGGGAGCACATCCAATAAGTAGCACCCTCGTTTCCATTCATCGCAGCGCCCCCTCCACTGCCTGGCTAACGGCTTCTCCCTCTCCTCCTTCCTTATGGTGGGGCATTGCATGAGGGTGGCCAAAAAAATCTGTGACTTGGTGTCATGCAGACCTAATTCCACTGAGTTAGCGCGTCAGGAATTGCAAGGGAGGTTCAGGAGAGTGCAATAGAATTGACAAGTTTTATAGTAAGGATTTAACTAGAAAGTTGCAGGGTCAGACACACACACACACACACACACACACACACACACACACACACACAGAAACGGAGAGGCATATTTTGACATTCATTCATTCATTCAAAAATACTTATCGGATACCCGCTCGGTGCTAAGCACTGTTCTAGATGCTGGGGGTCCAGTAGACCCCCAAGGTTCTTGTTTCCCTAGAGCTTACACATTCCAGTGTTCTTGTTGGGAGAGTTCCTCCAGGAGCCAGGATGTCATAGAGTTTTTCTCACTAACGCCACCTTATAATGCAAAGGGGGTGGCACCACTCGCACACCCACTCTCGGGGAACTCAGCCTGTCCAAGGCCGCACACCAGATTGTGGACCTGGGACCTGATCCTAGATTCCGGGCCCCTTCTCTTTCTCCTCATTGCTCAGAGCTGGCTCAGCAACCTGGGCTGACAGGCGTGGTGCAGCCCAGGGAGGAATGAGCTGCCGTGTGCTGAAATAAGGATCGCCTAATTCGATTATGTCTACTAGACTGCGATGTAATAGAACGGAGTTCTCTCCTCAGCATCATCTCCTAATGTTTATAGAACAAGAAAGCAAAATTCAGATAGGAACTTCCAGAGAGAAAAGCATATGTTTCTCTTTACATTCTCTGACATGTAAAGAGAATAGACACAGAAGAATTTGATTCCTGATTTTACAACTCAGCTCCGATGAGGGGAAAGCCTGGTGTGGGGAGCCCAGCACCCCCTGAAAGGCCAGGCTGGTGCCCGGAGGGAGCTGCTGAGTATGGGAGGTCCCACTGGAAGGACACCAGGATGGGGCAGAGAGGCCGATGGGAAGAGACTTGTTAGAAGGAAGCAGAGTAGTGAAGGCAGGAGAGAGTGACCTGTTGACCTTATTTCAAACACCTCCTCACTTTTTTCCAAGCCCCTGGCTTGTCCTCCCAAGGTCCACCTTCACGTACAGACAGTGATTTGTCTAGTCATGGCCGAGCCTGGTGACCAGCGTGTGGGGCCTGGAGCCGAGCTGCTTAGGTTCAAAGCCTGGTGTGCCCCTTCCTGTGTGGCATGACCCACGGCAGATCACTTGCCCGTTCTGGATGACCATTTTCTCATCTCTAAGTGAGGGTTGACTCAGAGCCAGACTCATGGTTGTCATGAAGCTCGAATGAGCCAATGTGCGTGAAGCACTCAAACAGTGCCCGGCACATAGTCAGTTCTCAATTAACGTGAGATTTCATCACTATTTTAAACCCTCGTCTACCACACCCCTTGGTAAAACCCACGAGTGGAAGTTCTCTGTTATCCTCAGAAGAAAGCCAGACCTCCTAGCTGGCATTCGAGGCTTTTACAATCCAGCCTTTGCTACTTCTACTAGTTTTCTGTATCACGGCTCCCTCTGTCCATGCCTGCATTCCCACTGGACCCAGTGACCAGCAGCCCCGGCCGGCACCTTGCTCTTTCATCCCTCTGGGCCGTGCCAGTCCTTCTTCCTCTTCAGGAACCCCCCACCCCGCCCATGTGCAAGATGGAATCAGCTTCAAGACTCAGCTCCCACCTTGAATGGAACTTTCTGACCCCTTTCCCACCCTGGAATTCACCACTCCCTCTTCTGTGCCTCTACTTTTGGCCCTGTCCCCTCATGATTTCATTGTTCTGAGCTGTTCACGTGACGGTTCCCCCCATTTGACAGTTGGCGCGTATGCCCTATCATTTCCGAAGCCCCGGTCCTGCCCAGTGCTTAGCTCCATGCCTCAGTAGTGGCCGCTGAATGGATCTGGCCATTAAGAAAGGAGAAAGTGCAGGCCAGAAGGGGCATTCATGACCTGGTATTGTGATACAGTAAGCACACGCCTGGCGATAGAGAAATGTTAAGAACCTTGAAAGGCTGCGTAGTTTATTTCCTTGCTTAAAAACCCTTCGAGACAGAGAGCTGGGAGGGAGTGCTGCATTTTGCCATCATATCGCCTCTGGAACGGGGAGGAATAAAGTGAGGGTTCGTGTCTCTTCTTCGAGAAATTAGGTCACTGGGTGTTGTTAAGTGTGCCTTACAGAGCTATGCTGGCCTAAATATCTGGTAATTATCTTGGTTTTCTGCTTTGCCAGACTTGGCTTCCTAAAACAGTTCATCCACGCCATTACTTCTCAAAGCTACAAGCATAAGGGTAACCGCAGCCACCTAATGGCAAGCATGCCCAGCTCCTGGCCTGTGCCAGGCGCTGTGCTAAGCGTTTTAGGCACAGAGTCCTCAGGTCTTTGCACCGTCTAGGAGGCAGGTGACACTATTATCCCCAGTTTACAGGGGAGGGGACCAAGGCTTACTGTTTCGGGGCCACTGCCACTGCTGCTGGGCTCTCGGCTCCCGTCTTCCTCCTAACCCTTGCTCCCCACTCCCCACTCTCACACCTCGTCCAGGTCAGGCAGAGCATGTGGCTTCCCAGGCACAAGCCAGAGCTCCAGGGTGATCCAGGCTCACGCCCCCCCCGCCCCCTCCCCCAGGATGCCCACCTGCCTCCGGTCTGTATCCCTCATGCATCCTCCAAGGCATGACTTGGTCTAGATTCTTCCAGAAAGTTTTCTCTGAACGCTGTTGCAAGCAGAGTCAAACCACCTGCTTTAATGTTTGGCGGTCCAGTTGTTGTATGTGCATGCATGAGCACACATGGGTATGCATGTATGTGTGCATGAGTCTGCGTGTGTGTGCGTGTGTGATTGCTTCCTTTCCATATTTAGATTATAACTATTTGAATGAAGCCATCCAGTCTCTTTCTCTGTCTCTCAGTTTCCACAGAATACTGATCAAACTATAAGATTCTCCTTACAAACTTCATTCAAAAAAACGACAGCAAACGCTTATTAAACACCTACTGTATACCAGCTATGGTGACCAGCACTGGGCTGCTGGACTAGAGCCTGCCTGACTGTTGTGGGAGGGCAAAGGTGAAAAGAGAATTCGGGAAAAAACCAATAGACGAGGGCCAGTTCGTCTTTGAAAGCCAAAGCTCCACAATCCCACCTTGTGACCTAACACACCGCATTATGCTGTCAATCAACAATAAAACTCAATATAAAATATAAATGGAGCTGACATAGCTTAGCATCTTCTGACTAGTTGGCTTGTTTGGAGGGATCTATTTTTAAATTTGTATCTTTATACCCTGACAATCTTGCTGGGCTCTTATGAAAAGAATGATTCTCATCACAGCCAAGGCACTGAGTTTTTGTACGAGGCTTTACTTACAATGTGTTTAGTATCCAGACCACCCCTCAAAGCAAGCCTCCTCATACCTGTTTCTCTGAGGGGGAGACAGGCTCAGCGAATTGAAGTCATTTGCCCAAAAGGGCAGATGGAACTGACGGCCAGGTCAAGGTCTATATTCTTTGCGTTACTGTGTATATCTCTCTGCTTCTGAAGTTCTAAAATCATTGAGAAACAGGGAGATGTTTTGACCTTGTGGGAACACATTTTCTATAAGGTCAGAAATAAATAAGTGGAAATGAATCTGACAAACTCCAAGCAGGCTGCAAAATACCACACTGTGTTCCCCTTGGATTTGACCCTCCAAGTGCTCCGCTCATTGACAGCTGATTGGCTTAAATAATTCATACCCTTTCCTGAGGCCTATGGCTTGGAATTGGCATTTGCTTGATGAGGGTTGTGACTGATGGGCGATTACAAGCTGACATGTTTCAGGGAGAGGCTCAAAACTGTCCCCTCCCCCAGCGTCTTAAGGTGAACCTGTGTGTTAGGATCTCACTCTTCTGTAAAGCGCTGAATGGTCAACACACAACTTTTTGGATATTCTGAACATGTGTGTGTTCCCAGCCTTCCTGTTGCCCCAAGGGTGAGGGTTGACGGTGCTTCCTGGGACACCGGGAGGCCCCTGTGCTCTAAGCCACAGGCCTGGCTGGAGCTGCGTGCTCCAAGCATCTGCATGGAGACCCTGCGTCCTCATCCTCCATGGCGGGACTTCCATCACCTTTCTAGGCCCATCAGGGACCCAGATCTTCTGCAATTAAGGGGGAACTCCAGTTTCTCCTAGCCCCTTGCCCAGGAAAGAAACTTCCACTAGCTGAAGAGGAGAGAAAAGGGTTATATTCTTGGGGATAAGAGGCTAGGGATGGGGAGAGGGGTTAGGAGTGAGTGAGACAGTGGTAACCTCAACAAAAGGCAATAAAGAAGGGCGGCAAGAAAGAAACAGATCTACTTCTCAGAAAGGATGAAAACATTTCCTCAGACCCCAGGTAAGGGCGAGAAGGCGAACACAGACCTCGAAGCTACACCTGTGGGGAAAGTGGGAAGGGACACGAGGAAGGGGCCCAGGGCAGGGCTACCTTCTGATTAGTAGATGGGTGGGCAGGTGGGGGGTGGGGGCTGGAGGTGGAGGAACCATACGCCACAAGGTGTCTTCCACCAGGCTGGCTTGGGTGGAGCGGCAGCTACTCTAATTAGCCGGGTCTTAGGATGTCAGATTCCCCCCGCTTGTTGGGGTGACCTTGAACGTGGAAGCAGTTTCAGTTCCCTTTTGGCTCTCAGTTCACGTGTTCCATCCTCCCTCATGCTCCCAGCAAACCCTTTACTTCCCACGTCATCACTGTCATCATACTTCACCTGACTCCTTTTCAGACATGGCTTCACCACAGCAGTGCCCCACCCCAGACCTCCAGAATCTGACTCTGTGTTCTGACCAGGTTTGTATGTGCTGAGGTCTGAACAGCCAACCTGAGGACGGCGGGCTTCGTGGGCTAAGGATGGCGCCTGCCCTGCTGAGTGCTTTGATCCCTAAGCACAGGGCTGGACACACATGGGACGTTAATAGATGCGTGTTGAAGGAGTAAACGGATGACTCTACAGAAGCACAGACAGTGGGGTCCAGTGAAAGGAAGGAAGGGGATCAATCAATCTGAGGTGGCAGCAGGGATGGGGAGAAGCTAGAAAAGCCCAGAAGTCGAATTCTCTGAAGTCACATAATGTCAGAATTAGTGGTGGAAGTCATGTGGGCCGGCCTGAAACACCCTGCAGAACACACACTGATGTCTTGTACGAATTCTTAAATGCTGTGAAAGAGGCTTCCCTAGAGAGGGACCATTCCAGGGGAAGAAATTTCATGAGAAATGCAGGCAGATGGAGAGGCAGAAGAGAAGAGAAGAGAGGACGGAGCAGGCTTGGGCCGCGTGTGCTGGGAGAACGCAGGGCGCTGGCGACTCTTCTGCCCACCTTTGAGAAATAGCTGAGTCAGGGGGTGCAGGTCAGGAAGAAGGGCTCTGGACTCTGCAGGGGTTCCTGCCTCCATACCGAGCCCTCATACGAGCAGCGCCCTTTACAGTTTACAAAGCACTGGAGTTTTCACATAGATCGTCTCTGCTCGTCATTTCACTACTCTTCCTGGAAGTGAAAACCCTCAGGAGAGCAGGGGAGGTGGCCGCGTGCATCTGGAGGGGCAAGTGCCCATCCGTGAGGGGACAGGGAGACCTGACAATGGGGCTGCATGTGATTCTCTCGCAATGGCACTTGATTGCTGATGGGCCCTGGGGCTTGGGGCAGCTGGTGGCCATCCCTCCTTCATGACCAAGTAAGAAAGAGGCCTGGTGGTGCCATGGTTGTGCAAGTCACCCTGAGAGATTGCCTGGTTGGGCCCCCGGCCTACGCTGACACCTTCAGGCTGATGTGGGTCCTGGCTGGTGGTGCCACGTGGTGGGCTCCAACCAGGATGCCATCTTGGCTCGACTATCAGGGGCGCGATGGACCACGGGAAAGCGACTTCACCTCTTCCTCAGCATGGACCCATTTCATTCAGGATAAACTCATTTCATTCTCATTTGACCTTAAACCACACCTGTGATAGGGACCCTTTTCATCCCCATTTTGCAGATGAGGAAAGCAAGGCCTAGTGCAAGCCATGAGAGAGCTGGATTGAGCACAGGCAATTCTGGTCCTGGGCCGTGCTGTGCTGCAGGGGGGAGGGGCGGAGAGGCTCACAGTGGCGCTCCGGAGCCAGACTTGGATCCTGACCCTCTGCTAACTGGCTGTGTGCCCTTGAGCAAGTCACTCAATCTCCTTGAGACTCAGTTTCCTCATTTGTAGGACAAGTTTGATTATAATAACAGTCTCAAAGAGTTGTGAGGATTAAACTGAGATACTGTAAGTAAGTCATTTAGAACAGTGCCTGGCATATAGTAAGTGTGCAATAAGCTCTCACTCTTATTCATAGGGTTGGTGGGAGGATTAAATAAGGAAATTTATGAGATGAGTGATCAAACAATATTAGTTCTTTCCCCCATTCCCCCTCTCGAATGCAACAGGTTAGCTCTGATCAATTTCTAAAGGCAGATCGGAGTGAATTCTATCTTTCGACACATACACTCCACGTTTTTATGTTGACTTTTTTCAAAGAGTTGGGAGTACTTCCGAGATGGTGAGCCCCATTGTATGGATAGTGGTCCTAGGAATCATGTCCCATGGGCCCTGCGGAGGATGTTAAAGTTCTGATGTCACCTTGCCAGTGGAAGGCATGGCTGCCGTAGTAGAGTCGGGCTGTGCAGTGCCCAGCTCACAGCTCCCTCACCGCCATGCCTGTCTCCTGCCTCCAACCTGCTCCCTTCTTATCGTAGCGTCCTGCCCCATCTCTTCACTCTCCAGAGGGAGATATTTGAGAAAGGGAGAGACGGAGGGAGAGAAAGGCTTGCTTTAATGTTCCGTTACTACCTGTAACAACAGTGGCTATTAAAAATATTGGGTTGGTGCCAAAGCAGTTGCGGTTTTTGCAATTATTTTTAACCTTTAAAACCACAATAACTTTTGCACACACCTAATAACAAGACGATAGTAGCAGGCACTGTTCTTACGTACATGAGCTTATCTGCACTATTGAGCCAAATCTTCACAATGACCCGAGGAGGTCGAGGTGGCCGCCACCCCTAAGCTTAGGAGGCACAGAGAGGTGACGTGGACTTGTGTCCATGTGGCTGGGAAGTGGTGGATGCTTAGCAGTCACACCTGGCCTGTGGGATACGAAGGCCCACTGTGGGGTCCCACCCTGACCGTCGTGGGGAGGCCAGACACGGAATAGTTACTGTCCCACAGGAATTTTCACAGACACAGTTGACCTTGCCCTCCCTGTGGCTGTGACCTCGCACCCACAGTCTGCACTTTGACCTTTCTTTAATGTCTTGGAAGTCTCTCCAAACTTGACTCTTGTTGGCAACAGCAGATCCTTCTCTGGTTGGGACCGTGGCCTGCTCTTCAGGACAATAGTATCTGTCACCTGTCACTAAAGCGGATTGCTGTCATTTCTGGTGTACCTACTATGTGTCACGCATAGATCTCAGTTCAGGATCTCAAGGAAACAATAACACCACTCATCTCGCAAATGAGAAATGTGAGGCTCAGGAAGGCTAAGGTCACCGGCTGACTCTCTCTTATTTTAAGTCATTCAATTCTCAGATCCCAGGTCCCTGTGAAGCCCAGGCCGTAGAGTGTCGTACGGGCAGCTCTGAGGCTTGACGTGAGGTGCTTTGTAAGCTGCGGCTTGCTACTGAAATGTTAGGCATTATCTGCTCCCCCTGTTCTACCGAGGAGGAAGTTGGGGCTTGGCAAAGTGAAGAGCCTTGATCAAGGTCACAGTGCTCAGAAGTGGAAGATGCACACGGCCTCTAGCCCAGATTCTCTGCCTCCAAATCCGGTACCATTTCCTCTACCCCACTCCCTGGGAACATCTGCTGGGCCAGCCTCCGTGAGTGCCCTGGAAAAATGGCAGAGACCTCATTTCCCTCAGCTGCCTGTCGAAGACGTGTCTTTCTGCTTCCTGTAACTTCAGTGTGTGTGTGTGTGTGTGTGTGTGTGTGTGTGCGCGCGTGCACACGGGCGTGTATTTTACAAATCTTTTGCCAGCACCAAATTCATCTGAAATTGCAGCAGGAATAATACTTAAGTGTCCTCTTTACTCTCTTTGGTTCTAACAATCTTACAGTATCAAACAGCCTCCGCTTCAGAGGAAAAATCATAATGAATGACTTAAAATAACTCTGCGGAAGAAAATAAGGTTTGATTTGAATTGCAGAGGGAACGACTCTCTTTCAGTCCCTCGCTCTCTTCATTTCCTGGCGAGGGCTTTCAGAATCTGCCAAATCCTTTGACATTCAAAGATTCCAAGAGTCAAGACAAACCAGTCCTTTTGATCTAAAAGTATAGCTGTCAGGTATCTGTCCCGAAATTCCAAAATTCCACCAAACATCACCCTAAGAGAGGGAAGCAGGGATGTTTTGGTCTCTCCTTTCTTAAGCATCCTCCAGTCCACAGGGAATGATGTGGTTTCCCCACTATGGTGCCGCCTACACAAGCATCTCCCTCTGTGGCTCAGAGTGGTCCATACGCAGAGCCTCGTACAAGCTGATCCCATTAATTACCGTGATCCATAGGAACAGAACGGACTTCTCAGAAGAAGCCAAAATGCAGATTTAACCAATGTGGCCCAGTCTGAGCGGGCTCATCATAATTCAACATAGGTCCCAAGAGGACATGGCAGGTCATGAGCATACTGTATGCTTCATTAGAAACCCTACTTAACCCACATGGGCATAAATGAAGCTGAAATTACCAGAGAAATACACACTGGCATGTGCTGACCCCATGGCTCTGTCCAATCGTAATCAAGTTCTGTGGATTGAATACATTTTCTCGGTAGTGTCACCGCAGACAGAGTTGTGAATTGCACATTCTGTGTCTGCCTTGAGAATAGTTGTATTCAGCCAAGTAGCCAATAGGAGCTCAGTTAATTAATAAAAGTACATCCCTTCCAAATACAATTCCGAGTATTGTTGTGGCTTGACAGCCTCATGATTGCCTGGATTTGAACAAAGCCAGTTTGGGGGCTGCTAAAATGAACTTATTACTCAGCTTTTATGTACAAAATGTGTTTTGAGGCTCCAGGTCAGGCGGCAGTCATGCCCTGATGCCAGTGGCTGGCAAAGGAGAGAGAATTGTGTTGAATTGGTTGATATGCTGCAACCCAAAGGGAGGCCAGCTGCTCACCAGGCTTACGTTCTGGGTAAAATGAGGCCACATCAACTTACGGAGTTGTTACCTCCCCAAATGCCAATTGGGGTTGGCTTGCAAAATGCTGAAGAATGAATTACATCCTGTCCTGGTGGAGATTTATGACACACAATTTGGGGTAGGAAAAGGAAAGCCTTATTTGTTTAAGGCCACATGAGGGGAGCCAGCAAGCCAATGGGATTGAGAGGAAGTGACTGTCGCTCAGCTCAGTTTTTAACCCCCGTGTAGATCAAAGCAGCTGCCTCATTCCCCTTCCCCTCTGATCTTAAGAGAATCAGCCCACTCTATCACCTTCTATTACCCTCTTTCCACACACATTCACATTTGACCCAATTCCCCCTTCTATCCAAAGACTCGACCCAATTCTCGAGCCTTCTCCCCCACAGTTCTGACCCAATTCTCTCATCATTTCCACAAAGACGTGACCCAATTTACCTCCATCCTTCCCCACATGCACATGCGATAACATTCCCCCTACACCTCCTCACACTACAGATCTGACCTAATTTCCACCTCCATGCTAGTCATTCACACCTGTTCCCCCTCCCCCACCCCGTGGAGCGGAGCCAGAACAAGTTCCCTTCCCTTCCTGCAGCCATGACACCAGCCCCTTCACTAACAATACTGAACACACAGCTTCACTTCTGCACAGCAACCTCTTCTCCTCCCAGGTACATTCACAGGGATCTGACCTGATTCTCACATCCCTCAAACCCTACTGGGGTCATCGATCTCATTGCAACCGTTCTTCCCAAGGACACGCAGGTCGTGTCATTGCCGGGATGTCCAGCCCTCCGACACAGCCAACATTGCCCATTAAAGTGCAGAGCATGACTCGGAGCAGGTAATTACTGCAGCACCTGGCGTGGCCAGAGGAAACTGCTCAGCTACCTGTGCCTGGATCTGAGATTCAGTTCTTAGGTTATTTAGAAAGAAATCACTTTGTTCACAGCATATCTGTCAGCATTTTGAATTTTCTTTAAAAAAAAAAGATGTGTGATAGTTCCGGTGAAGTGTGGTAGACTGACAGTCAGGGGATAAGGTCCTTGATAAAAAAGTTCATGGAAAAGAGCAAATGCACCAGCCACCAAACACCCCCTCGCTATGTCAGTTGGTCTCCTTACGAGGTTCCAGGAGAGTGCTCTCCACGGAGGACTCATTCTGGGCTGCTACCTAATTACAAAGTAAATATGTTTCCATTATCACAAATGATTTTTATTTATCCACTAGGAACCAGGCCACAATCACTTACGCATGTTATAAAAGCTGCTAATCAGCTATCAGGTGGCAAGGGCATTATACACTATCAATCTTGGGGACTGATTTGGGTGAGTAACCTTGGGGTGGGGGCGGATGGTTGAGGGAAGACTGGAGAAGGCTTTTGTAGCACTGCCCTAGTTTCCAGAAGTGTCCATTCATCCCTGTCTAACTGCTCACTTACGTTTGATGGAGAAAGAACCCACGGCAGTCCTCCCTTGACTCTGAACTTGGCTGAGCTGGGGCGACAATCAGGGGGGAAGGGGGGACTAGGATTAGAAATAGTTGTTATTTTGAAAAATCCAGCATATTGTTGTGAACAGAGTTTTTCTCCTAAAAATGAAGTAATGCAAGTTAAAAGGGTTTAGATACTGTGAAGAATGTTACAAATGTTAGTTACTATGATTAGGGTCCCTGTTGCCATCACCGTGTCCACCATGATGTCACTACCTTGTCCTCACCATCACCATCCTCACTACCAGCTTCATGTGAGTCACAATCACCTTCATTATCACGACCACTACTGCCACCGTCACCGTCACCACCACCACATCTGAACAGCTCTGATCCTGACCTTTACCTCTTCAAATCTTTTGTCATCCTGTCAACCTCTTTATTTATAAGCAGCCTTTATAAAGAATAAGATGAAAAATAGAAAAATCACTCTCCATTTTTTATTATTTTATCTGTTTTTTTATGAGTCAGTTAGAAGCTCAAGATATTTTTATTGATCTCTGTTACCTCTATATCTATCTATCTATCTATCTATCTATCTATCTATCTATCTATCTATCTATCTATCTTCCATCCATCCATCCATCCATCCATCCATCCATCCATCCATCCATCCATCCATCCATATATCCATCCTATCTATCATTTTCTTTCTATTTTTGGTTATGTTTCTGTGACTCTTCTCTTTTTCTTTTTCTTCACCCTCTACCCTCACTTTGAGTGGGTTTAGAGCTTAGCGCTTAAAGGTAATTGGCACCTTAGAATATAGAGAATGCTTCCAAATGCCCTAGGAGAGGGGCCAGACCTTTCCTATTTGGAAACGTCATAGTGAAGAGCAACTAAATTATTTGATCTTTTTTGGGGAAAAAGAGTGCATCTCTTTATTTTGAGTCAAAAGTTTCTGAAATGGAAGGAGGCAGTAAATCAGAACCCTTGGCCAGCACCTGGCACTTTGGCACCGTGACGTGCACTCTGTTGGTACCCAGTGAATGCCTGTTGAACTTGAATGTCAGCTTGGGGGAAGGAAAGGAATTAAACCCACAGCCCCTTGGGCAGCCACTTTTATTCTCAGTCTCTTTTTGGGTCACATCCCTAATCTCTTCCACTCCTTCCTTTTATCTTTTATCAACATTTATGACCCTGATGTAAAATTGACCATTAATGTCTGGAGTCCATTGGATGGACTAGGGTTTAAATTCCAACTCCACCAGTGACTAACCTGAAAAAATCATTTAACTTCGTTTGACCTTAGTTCTTGCAGGTGTGCAATGGGGCTCACTGCCTTACAGGAAATGCTGTGGAAACGGAATAAAATGAAGGGTGTACAGTGGCTGCTCCCAGAGTGTCCAACCATGGCAGGTGTGGGCCCAGTGCATGTATGTTTCCTGCTGTGTATCACTGCCTCCTCTCTCTACCACGTCCATTTCTGGTGCAGCCAAAGGATGCTGGACGGCATGCTCTTGAGATCAACTCTCCTGCTCTCATCAGCTTATATTTACAATGCTCAGCCAATAGGAAATCTGGTCATTGAAGTAGGCAAGTGTGACGTAGCAGACCAGGAGGCAGAATTCCCGTGTGAATTTGCTGACCCTTATTCACAGCAGGAATGCTCTGAGACAGCCCATCTCCACGGATGGAGATGGTGCCCACACGTGCAGGGCTGGAAGCCCTAGGCTGGAGTGAGGAGGGAGTCCTGAACCTGACTCCCCCCTCTGCACCTGTTAGCTGTGTGACCTCAGGCAACTTACTTATCCTCTCAGCTCCTCAAGTTTCCTCACCTGCCACACAGCGATCCCAAAACAGACTGCATGTTGTTCTGAGGATGCAATAAAAGTGACGGGCACACAGGAAGGTGTGCAATAGATAGTGTTTTTCTTCTCTTCCTGCCCTCTCTATCCTCTTTCTTTTTGACGATCTCCTTTGCTTTGTATTTCCTCTTCTTCTCAGGTTTTGTGGTACAGATTTTGAGAAACGCTGGCTGTTCACGGTTGGCTTGTATGGAATCTGCATTTGTTAGAAGGATGGCCATTCAAAAATCCAATAAGTGATAAATGTTTCACGACATAAATAAGAACAGCACCACCATTATTTGGGGTCATTATTAAATTGTGGACTCAGATGAAGCCAAAACAATAATAATTGCATTGAAAGTCAGTGGACAGCTACACCCTCTAATTTGTTTGAAAATACTACCCTAGTTTATTATTGATGCTTAATCACGCAATTATTAAAAAGAAGACCTCCAAACTGACAATACTAATAATGGTGATAAATCTTCCCTACACGGAGGGTTCTTTCTCACTTTGTTTTAATTGAAGGGAAGCTATGGAAGTGTTTTCCCTCATTTGAAAAAAAATCTTCCTTTTTTCTCAGGCCATCTGTCTGGCTATTAAAATCCCATCAGCTTCATTGCGAGATCGCTTACTCCCCCCACGCCTGCCATCCCAAAGGGGGCTCTTAGAGCCAACTAGTTCACGACAGCTCAGGCCCCTCCAAAGAGGAAGCACGCCGCTCTCTACCTTTAGGTATCCTGTTTTGCTCTCCTGGCCTCTCTGTTCATGGCTGTGATTTATTTCCAGGCTCCCACATTAATGCCCAGAAATTACTTTATATCTTTAATAATGTGTTGATTTGTTCAACTGTTTAAGAAATAACTGTCTCTTCTCAGTGGTGTAGGCTCTAAGGAGACAGTGCTGGATGTTCAGGATAGTCACGCTCTGCGTGAAGTTCAACAGTTCCAGTTCAGTGTCTGCTTTACAGACAAGGGAGTGAGGCCCATGGAACCAAGTGCCTGAGTCAGGACCAAAGATAGGAAACCAAATCCCTATTACTCTCTCTGACCCAACGCCTGGACTCCTAACCCTTGCCAATCTTGGGTTTGTGTGTCACATTATTCCAAACCCTTCCTATAGTCCCCCAAATCCTTGTTGTCCTTACTGTCATGGGAGACAGTTATTACTATTCTTACGAGGCTGGCTTTCTGTCCCTCACCTCCCCCCCGCCCCGCAGACGTCTCATAGCTTCTTCCAACTAGTACCTCTTTATACTAGGGGTGAATCCCTCTATGTTTGAAAGATTCTAGGGTGGAGAAAGAAAGACCTTCACCTCTGGTAGATGCAGAGGGAAGAGCTAATTCCTCTCATTTTGGTGGTCCTGGGAGGGGGCATTTGAAGACCCTGCAGGAAAACAAAGGGAAAATCCTCCAGCTCAAGCCAGTGTGTCAGCAAGGGAGGGAGGCTCAGGCCCGCTCTCTCCCTGGGCTGTGGTCCCCAGCATCGTCCTTTCTAGATGGAAGAATGGGCCCAATTGTAACTCTTAGGGGCCTAGCACTCCTGATACTGCAGAAAGGCTCGGAGGCCGAATGATTTCTGTGGGTTGGCTCGACCTTCTCTTCACTTTCCATTCCCCTTTAACACCTAAAGAAAAAGGCTGGCGGGTATTGGGGATGGAGGGACACCAGTCTCTCCATGTCTTTTGATCCTGCTGGTGGTTTATTAGCCAGAATGGTGCTTTTGCAAAGTGAGTGGTGGACCATTATGGTGTCTGAGATGAAGTCGGTTGTTCTAGAGATGACCTTTTACACAGATTTCAGCTGAGAATTTGTAATGTGTGTTAAAAATTTAACTAGTGTATTAAACCAGTGATTCCTTGGAGGTTATTGCTTAGGATGAGGTTAAAACAGCATCGATGTAAAGATATGAGTTTGAGTATTAATAATAGCAATATAGGTGGTACCTGGATGTGGCAAAAATAATGAAGGTGGTACCCAAGTGACTGAAGGGTGGGAAATACTGACTGCAAACAACATCAACCATCTTTGAACCTCTACTCTGTTACAAATCCTTTAAACAGATTATTTTAATTTTGATAACACACTGCTTAGTAAGCATTGTTATTCCTGTTTTCTGTGGCGACAAGAAACGGCAGTTCAATGAGATTGAGCCCCTGCCTGATGCGGCAGAGCTAGTTGGGATTCGAACCCAGGTCTGTCGGATGCCCACACAGGGCTCTTCCTGCCGGATGGCCAATCAACCGGGGGAAGAAGCTAGGCCAGGAAGTGGCTGGCTTCCAGGGAAACTCCATGCTCCCAGATGCTGTGGTGTGGGGTCCCATCGTCGGGCCTGTAATTTTAGCCTGAGTCCTGGCCACAGGCTTTGTGGCTTCATTGCTCAGCCTGCAATATTTACCTCCCTGCTTGGTCGTTCTCTGCGCGCTCTGGGTCTCAGCGAGTTCTCCTTCCGCATTGTTTCCAGGGCTGGGAGGGGGTGTCTGTCCCTGCCTGGGGGGGTGGGGGGAGGCAGGCCCCTCTCCACATTGTGCTGCCATTTCTCTTTGCTCTGACCAACTGTCACGGGCTCTCTGGCTTCAGAGTTCCATCTGCTCCGCGAGGGGATGGCCCCTCTGCCCAGGCATCTTCCCTCTCTCCTGGCAGCCTCTGCCCATCCTTTCTGTGCTCGCGCCCCTCCCCCCATCCAGTCTCCTTATGCTGAGCTTCTGTCTCCTGTTACCCTTCTCCCCTGTGTCCTGCTTTCCCGCGGCTTGAAAAGCCACTGCCTTAGACATGTATTACTCTTCCTCTTACATCAGCCACCCCGCCCATTCCGCCTCTGGTCACGTCCTTGTAACCCTGGCAGTGGGTACTGGGTACTGTGGCCGTTGAGGCCCATTGGGAAGCCAGAAAGGTCCCGTGTTCCCTAGCTGGAGCGGAGGCCCTTTGAAACAGACTTTCCGGGCCAGGCTGTCATGTTTCCCTGTGAACTTGGTTGTTGGGGGAGAGCTTCTGTTCCAGGACCCGGCTGGGATTGCTGCCTATTCTCTGAGCCAACTCAATTCAATTTATTCTTCCCTTCCTCCATCTGCCCTTCCATCTTTTCTTCCTTCTTTCACGAAAAGGTTTTGCTGAGAGCCTACTATGTGCCAGACAATGCCTTAGCTACTTCATTCCGACAAATTGGCCAATCCCCCATTTATTTACCAAGTGTCCACTGTGTGCCAGGCACCGTGCCAGGTGGCAGGGCGGAGAGGCAAATCTGACACTATGCTGTCTCAAGGGCCTCACTGTCTGGTTGAGGAGACAAAGACTTGAAAACCGAGAAGTGCACGAAAGCACACAGATCTTCACACGTGTCTGAACCAGCAGGGGCAGCTGAGGGCGGAGCTCTTTGGTTTTTGCAGTCTGTGGGAAAAAGGCGAGAGTTGCCACGTGACTCCTGGCTTTGCTCAGCCCCCAACCCGCCCTTCCCTGTATCCAAATAAACACTGAATTCCTTGACAATAGACACCATTTCCTGCCACAGATATGAAGCCCCATCTCTGAGTAGATGTCCCCCTGTCATAGAGCAAATCTGAAGGAGAGAGACCTCTGTTTCTCAGTGCTATTTAAGGGTTCCCTTTCGCCAAATCCTACTGCCCTTTCATGTAACTTTGTGGGATAGAGAAACGTGGAGCTCACCCAGGGCACCAGCAGAGATGTAAGCTGGGAAGGAGGGGACAGGGAGACCCAGGAGAGCAGTTGGCCCTGCGCAAAGGTGGGATTTCATCGCCCTAAAGAGGCAGCAGCAGAGCGTGCAGTCAGAGGGAAATGCTTGGTGTGGGGGGACAGCAAAGCCCTCTCAGTTCCACAAACATTACTGAACTCCTACTATGTGCCAGGCCCCGTGCTAGGGGCTGGACTGGGGCACAGGCGCTGGGCTGTAGTCCAGCACTGTTGCCAGCTGGCTCCATTGTAACTGCCGAGTCCCTTCCCTCTCTGGTCTCAAGTTCTTCAGTCATAAAGTGGGCGGGGAGGGGGGGTCTGGACTAGCTGAGCTCCCTGAGTCCTCACTTGATGTTGTTGATGGGGTCTGGGAAACTGCAACTTGAAGTGAAATGGCGCATAACGAAACCAGTTTACCACAGACTAACTGATAGAAATAAGAGTTACGTTACTATTGTATATCTCTGGTCACAAAACCATCACCAAAATTCTAAAGACCCCAAACACTTCTAATATTAAACATCGAACTAAGTGTGAGCTATACGTCCACTTGAGAAAGATTAATAAAAGCAAGTGAGAGAATTATTTTCTAAGCCGCCTTTCCACCTCAGGGTCGCCGGGTGGCTGGAGCCTCTCCCAGCAACTCAGGGTGGAAGGCGGGACCCACCCTGGACAGGACACCCTACCATCACAGGGCCACTCACACTCATTCAGATTGAGACAATGCAGACATGCCAATCACCTCACGTGCACGTCTTTGAGATGTGGGAAGATCCATGCAGACACGGGAGAACATGCAACCTCATGGGTTTCCGTGAGTTCTCCCCACAGGCAGTGGCCCCTGTTGAGAATCAGTGTTTTTCCTCATCATATTATAATGAAACAACGTTATTCAAGGACCCTGCAGTACACCCCTAGTTGACTCTTTCCTTTTCCAATAGCAACAGAACCTCTTAATTTTTCAATGGGCATGTGGCCACTGTCATGCAGAGACTCTGGTCCTGCTCCCCGCACAAGAACACAGGATAAGGTGAGGCCAAAAAGGAACACCCACAGAGCCATAGAGAGGGGAGTCACACCACTATATGCCCGCTGGCGGCTGGGTTAGAGACACAGGAAGCTGGAGCCACACGACCCGCAATCCGCCATCCACTTCTCTGCCAACCAACGATCCCCACTTGCTAGCGGCAATCCGCTATCCGCTTCTCTGCCAACAAACCAACCAACCAACCAACCAACCACCCAACCAATCTACCCCCTAGCATAGCCACGGCAGTTATATTAGTGGCAAATGGCTAACCGGTAACAGCTGATGACCACCCAGCCACAGCGGATGGCCATCTGATTACAGCTGATGGCCATCTAATAACCGAGCCAGCACCTTTCCATGTGAGGCCGAGAGCCTGGAAACTGCTCTCTGGGGCTCTGTCCCCACAGCCACCTGGAGTAAAGACTATACGAGTCCTTTTCAGATTTTCTTATGACTACTATGTGGTCACATGATGAAGTTCTGGCCAATGAGACCAAAGCAAAAATGTGTGCTATCTTTCAGAAAAGCTCCTTAAGAGCCAGGTGGCAGGTGCACGTTGCCTTTGTCTCTTTGTGTTGTCCCACCTTGTGCCTGGAATGTGAAGGCAGTGGCTGGCGCTCTGGCAGCCACACTGGACTGTGAGGTGGAAGGCCATACTGTAGGGGTGGCAGGGCAGGGAGCTGGGGGAAGCTGTGCTGCTAACTCGTGTGTGGAGCCTCCAGACCACACTGTACTTCTTGTCTCCAGATTGGTTGGCTTGAAAGAGAATAAACGTTTTGTCTTACTTAAGCCACTTGTAATTTTCTTTTTTGTTCCTTGTAAGCAAATCTAATCCTTCCTGATACAAGCTGTAAAATTCCTTCCAGGTGAACCATTGTGAGGTTGGGACTTTAGGGGAGTTCTTAAAGCACTCACTTCCTGTGCCAGGCAGGATAATGCCTGCCAGAGGTGCCCACATCCCAATTCCTATAACCTGCAAATATGTTACATTGTGCGGCAAAGGGCAGTTAAGATTGCAGATGGAATTAAGGCTGCTAATCAGCTGACCCTGAGATGGGAGATTAGCCTGGATTACCCAGGTGGCCCAATGTCATCACAAGGGTCCTTAAATACGGAGGAAGGAGGCAGAAGAGTGAAATCAGTGTCAGATGGCTACAGCCTGAGAAGGCCTGTCTGATGCTGCTCGCTGTGAAGATGGAGGAAGAGACCACTGGCCAAGGAGTGTGGGCGGTCTCTAGAAGCTGGCAAAGGCAAGGAAACAGATTCTCCCCTAGAGTCTCCAGGAGGAACTCAGCCCTGCCAACCCCTTGACTTTCGCCCAATGAGACCATTGCCGACTTCTGACCTACAGCACAGTAAGACAGTAAGTTGTGTTGTTTTAAGCCATTGAGTTTGTGGTGATTTGTTACAGCAGCCACAGAAAACCCATGCCCTTCCTGTGTTTCCTGAACATCAGGATAACACACACGTTTCAGAGTGCTACGTGGCTTAAGGAGGGTGACACACGGGTGGTCTCAACGCGCAGGAGACCCTCACACAACGTTAGCTCTCAGGGAAAATCACCCTTTCCTCTCACACCTCTAGTCACTACCTTGAGCCATAAATAGCAATATGAGCCGAAACACACTGAGAGGAAGCACTGAGGACGGAACTAATAGCTTTACCAAATTCATGCACTCTGAACTTACTCAGTGCCCAGGAGGAAGGTCATCGTCCTCATCTCAGAGTCGAACAAATAGGCTCAGTCTGCCGGTGGTGGACGTGGGACTTAGATCTGCGTCCACCACAGCCCACTGGCCATGCCCCAAAGCCTTGCTTCTCAAAGTGTGGCCCCCAGACCTGTGGTCTGAGCCTCACTTGAGAGCTAGAAACACAGTCTCAGCCCCCACTTGGACCACACCAGCAGCGTCTGCCGTTCCGTAAGATCCCCAGGTGATGAGTGTGGACGTGAACATCTGAGACGAGCTCTGCTCTCTCCTTGACCTCACTCTTGTGAGGGCAGCCTCAGGTGATTCCGTTTCCTTCATCTGTTTTGGGCCTTTCTCCTCTCTTCTACTTGGCAAACTCCTATTCATCCTCCAAAACCCACTGCAGAGGGCACTTGCTTAGGACCTCATTCCTGATCTTCCCAAATAGAGTTGCTCTTTCGTCTGGCCCTGATAGATGCCTTTGTCAGTGCCTGAGTTCATGGGTCATGGTATCAGTTTGTGCCTGTCTCTCCTTCTAGGCCTTGATCTCCTTCAGAGCATGAGCATGTCTTTTGTCATCCAACAAACATTTACTGAGCATCTCCTATGTGTCGAGTGCTTATCTCAGCCCTGGGACTATGGCAGTACGTAGGACAGATAGGGACTCTGGCCTCACAGAGCTCATATTCTGGAGGGGAAATAACTTATAACACTGTAGACAGACAGACAAATCCAGAGAGCATGAAGTGTGACAAAGAAAATAAACTAGGCAAGAGAGGAAATAAACTAGGAAAGGATGGGTGGTACCGCTGGGGGATCAGGGCACACCACCCCTCCCGAGCTGGCTTGTTTCTGTGCCTAAATTAGCTTGGAACCTGACACATCAAACATTCAAAAATTGTCAGATTGGATCAGATCCAACTATTCTTCCTGGTCAAACTGCATGACTGTAAGTTCATATCCTTTCTGAGCAATTGCTGGGCAATTGTTTTCCTACCAAGAAAACTGAAATTTGCTTCTCTATGAAGTCCTCCGAGGTAAAAATTCAAACTAGAGAATCTCCCATTTTCCAGCAATACCGCCTCCCCCTGCCCCCCTTCAGCCAGCAGTGACAACATGGACTGTCTCCCTGGCGCCTGCCATTTCGTTATTGAATAAAGCATCCCACGTGGTCTGCACGACAGGGTGCAACCTCCCGAACTGGGGTCAAGGTCAGAAAATGTCAGCCTCTGAAAGAGAAGCTGTGAGGGTGGCATCAAATGGGACAGAGGCTCTCTCTTTAAAAGCAGCAGCTTATCCTAGCGATGCTCAGTAAAGGGAGTGGATGCAGCCAGCCTTGCTCCTGAATCTTGTCAGCAAGCACTGCTTGGGAATGGGGGGTATTTGCACATTTATTTACAGACTCACAGCTTTATTCACTCTTAGCTGCTACACCCTGCCTGGGCCGGTGGTGTTTTGCTTACTTTCCCTTGGAAGACAAAGACACCGCCTGTAATTTGCTGTTGGCAGCAAGGAGTGTTTGCAAACCCAGATGCCTACAGAAGCCAGAGGAAGGCAGCCACAAAAGACGCTCGGGATGGTGGGCTCTTTGGGGAACAGCTGAACCCCTGCCACCTGAAGAGACCTTTGCTCCCCAGCTCCGACTGATGGCTGCCAAGCCCAAATGGGGCCCAGGGTGACCAACATCTGATTTGTTTTCAAGGAAAGGCCACAGTCGGGATGTGTATAGGACAGTTCTCAACGTGTAGGACATTTGAGGGCCAAACACAACTCGCGCAGGTGACCATTTGCAGCTGGTTGTATCATCGATCATAAACACACGACTGGTTGTAACAGCACCTGGCACTTACGGAATGTTTGCTCTGTGCTGGCACCTTGCTAAGCTTTTGGCACGCAGCATCTCTCTGCAACTTCACAACTAACTCACGAGTGAGATACACGTTTCCCCATTTCCATGCAAGAAAATCGACTTGGGTGACATTCCTTGTCCAAGGTCACAGAGCTGGTAAATGATAAGGATGGGATTTGAACCCAGGCTGCGGATACTAAAGCTGACCCGAACTCCAGGCCTGGCTAGAACATGATTCACACTTTCATTATGATGGTGCTGGGAAAAATCTGCGATGAAATGTGCATCATAATCTCAAATGCAAAGTTTTTTTCTTCATTCATTCATTCACTCATTCATTCAACAAACACTGACTGAGCATCTATTACCTGCCAGGCACTGGACTAGGCCCTGGGGACACAGGTGTGGATCCACTCTTTCCATGATTAAAGGTACCATCTTCTCCCTACAAATTTCTCCTGTTTGCCTTGTCTCAGTGAAGTTCACGCACTGTCACACCTCACTTAAGCGACAGTTCCACTTACTTAAGTGGATCCTCTGGTTCAGTTCCCTGCCCTGGGTCAGTGGCCTTATCACTCGTTGGGCTGTGCAGTCATCTGTTTACTAGGCTCTCCTCTCTGTACTCCTCTCCCTCCCATCTCCACTTCACATGGCTTCCTGAGCCTTCTTCCTAAAATGCAAATCTGATCATATCATTTCCTTCTCTACATTCTTCTCTCTGGCCTCTGTACAAAGTATAACCATCCCTTCATGGAGTGGTCTCTGTCCGATCTCATCCTGCAGTACAAATGCCTTCCCTTCCCTCCTCTCCCACACCTGGTCCTCCAGCAATACTAGCAACCGTGTGTGGTCCCCTAAATGCCTCACGCTCTCTCACACCTCTTCCTGGAACAATCTCTCTGCCCCGTATGCTTGCTGTGTCCCTGTTTTCCCCACTAGCGCATAAGCCGTGTCTTTTCACCTTCATAAACCCAGAGCCTAGGACAGAAACTGGCACATAGCAGTAACTGAGTAAATTTTGTTGAAGAAATAGACAAGGGAACTCACGGTCTAGACGTGGAGACAGAGATGGAAACGAGCAGAGATGGAAGATACTGTAGGGGGCATGTGTGGCTGCTGTGGAAGGGAGCATAACCCAGAGAAGAGCAGGGTGGGAGGTGGCAGAGGTGCTGGGGGAAGTGACAACTTAGCCGAGTCCTGAAGACAAGTAGAATGTGGTTGGAACAAACCCTCCAGGCAGAGGGCAGGGGAGACGGACTATGTGCACGCACCCCTCCCTCTCCACGAGCTGCAGGGAGAGGATGTCCATGCATTTGCAGTAGCCTCGTGTTTCCAAAGCAATGAGAAAACCTGGCAGCCCCTCCACTTCTCCCCGCCCTGCCCTGGGTAAGGAGCATATTCTAAGTAAAGCTTCAAACTTTTGAAGGCTTCATCACTCATGGAGTACAAGTAGCAATTTCTGCTTAGCCTTCCTTCAACTTCTCCAAGAAATTTATTGATGGATTTGGGGAGAATGGGGGGAAATTGTAAATATAATTAGTATAATAGAAGGTTGTGCACAAGTTTTTGGGTTGGACAGACTTGGATTGGAATCTCAGTTCTGCCACTTGCTGTGTGACCTTGGGCAAGTGACTTAACTTCTCTGAGCCTCATAAGATGGAGATCATGGGTATTATGGCACATACCTCCAGAATTGTGAAGATTAAATAAGAGCTAACCTCTGGAAAGCATCTAAAATGTGTTTAGCACAAAGGAAGCCCCCAATGAATGATTAGTTATTATCGTCATTACTACTATAGTTCATTTTAGTATTGAAGTGATGCCAAAATAGTCCTTTTTCGGGGTTGCCTCCTTTGCAAAATACATCGGAGGAAAATTGGGGAGGAAAGTTCTCAACTTTAGGGAAAATTCAAGAAGGATAAAATATGAGAGGTTTTGGGAACGTACAGAGGGATAGTGGATGGGGGGAGGGGGGTTCACACAGTGTGAGGGATATAAATGATAAATGTCTAAGTTTTGCTTTGTCTTGTGCACCTGAAACTAATTAATAAAAATAAATAAATAAATAAAATGTAAAAAAAAAAAAAAAAAAAAAAATATGTGCAGACAGAGATCCAGGTGGAGGGAAAATGTGACAGATAAGAATGAATGTTCCTTTATACAGAGAAAGTGAGAGAGGGGAGCAATGGGGCAAAATTGGGAGAGAAGTCTTGGGGTCAGCAGTAAAGAGAGAGAGAGATGGAAGGGAAGGGTAAGGAAGGGAAGAAGGGAAGGGGGAAGCTGGCATTGGGGAACTTGCATGCGGCCGATCTCCCATACCACGAGGCCACAGCAGAGAAGCACCTGGAATCTTGTACCCATTCCTTGGCATTCTCATTAGAAGATACTCAAGGTCAGGGGAGTTCAGGGAAGAGTGAATAAATCTAGTGTCAATCGGAAAAGGCGCGGCAGCTCCTCAGAGACAGACCCTCCGCTCAGTCAGTCCCTCTGGACCAGGCAATGGAGAAGTAACAAGGATTTGGATGGGGAGGAAAGGTGACTGCTGCCCATGGGGGAGCAGGCTTATCAGCTTCCCAGAGCTTTCTGGCAAAGCTGCGGCCTGGGAGGCACCCCAGAGAGCCTCCCAGGGTGTGGGTGCCAGGGAACCCCCTGCCCGTTCTCAAGGGTATTTCAGAACGTTGGCCCAGGCGAGCCTAGCAGAGAAGACTGGCCCGTCAGCTACTGCCCTTCTCCTTGTCAAGAAAGGTGCTGATCAGACCAGATTCTTCTGTCGTCTGCTGCTTCCTGAGTCACCAGACAGGTACCAGGATGCTTGGAGTTTTTGTTTAAAAGCCCGTCTCCCTCCCTAGATGGGAGCTCCTTGACAGCAGTCACCATTTAAAAAATAATTTTTTTTTAGTCATCCATTCAACATGTAGCCTCTATCCTCCCTTCCTGTGCCAAGGCAGACACGGTCCCTGCCCTCGTGGAGCTTGCATGGGGACACAGGTCGTAAACAAGCACATGCTAAAAAGAAAAAAAGTCAATGTTGAAATGCTAAAGAAGGAAATAAAACAGGGTAACAGGACTGGGGTCCACAATAGGTAGGGCCATCAAGAAGGCCCAGCGAGAAGGTGATGTTTGAGCTGAGACGGTGCCCCTTGGGGACCCCAGGGGTTTGCACACAGTATGTGTTCAACAGAGGCTTGTCCTACTGGGCAGCGAGAACACAAGGGGACCTTGCCGCTTGTCTGTTGTACCTCGGGTATAGGCCCACCCTCCTCCCCTTTACTCTCCGTTCACCACAGCTAACTCCGTACTAGTCTGGTGGCTGCATCCTCCTCACTGTTCTGCGCAGTAAATCTCACCAGCTCGGACTGAGCCCCCCCATTGGCGCCTCAGCATCCGTGATCTCAGGGCAAAGCCAGCTGTGAGCCTCCCTTGTTTACCACCTTTTCTTCCACGCTGACTCACACTGCTCTGTCAGCCACGTCTGTCCCTTTGGGGTCCCATCTCGCCCCCGCCGGCCTCACCTCTCCCAGCTTCTGCCTTCCAGCCACACTGGACTGCGAGGGCATGTCTCTGTGGCACATGCTGTTCCTTCTGTCCCAAGTACTGTTCCTCTCCGTAGCTTGCTCACTCCTATGCATCCCTCAGAACCCCCTCGCTGCCCAGTCTCGGTGCTCCCAGAACCCCCCGAGCTTATATTGCACGCTGTGGTTCTGCCATCATCGTCTGTCCGCTGGTGTGTCTTCTCTGCTAGACTAAGGGTTCCTCCCGTGCATGAGATTGCGCCTGTGACTCTGTACCTGGCAAGTGCTCAGGGAACAGCTGTTGAACAAAAATCAACTATTGCCCTTTTCTTGTCAAGAAAGGTGCTGGTCAGACCACATTCTTCTGTCGTCTGCTGCTTCCTGAGTCACCAGACAGGTACCAGCTGCCCGCTAAAGAAATCCCTTGGGCGCTGTCAGCACCGGGCCTGCATTTCTGTCTGCCAGCAGGGCAGCTTACCATCTTCCTTTGATTCTAAGGCATGTACTCGTATTGTAAGTTTCAACGTTTCTGAAATTAGAGCGTGTTTTACAATTGATGTGTAAATTAGATTTGCTTTCCCTTTCCCCAAAAGCTGTTTCAGTAGATAGTTCGTTTTATAATTGATGGTGTCCTAGAACTGAGGGAAGATGGAACTGGAAGAATAAAGTCCTCTATCCACCTGGGAGAAGGGGCTGGGATGCTGGCTGGGCCCTAGTAGCTCACCAACAATCCTCCAACGGTCAATACGCGTTTCTGGGCATTGGGGAACAGTCAACACCTCTTTACTCTCATGCTTATTTTCAAAAAGTCTGGTGGTATAACTGAGCCTCATTCAAAGTCCAGTCGGAATCCCCGATGATCCTAACTGATTGTAAGAGACGCCAGTTATCTCTCTGACTTGGTGGGAGGGTGAGGAGGAGAGGGGACACAGGCTATGTCAAACGCCGGTACGAAGAGTTGCTGTTTGGGGAGAGGCCTGTTCTTTAGGATTCCCTGCTTCGACTCGCCGGGAGGGGGCTTGTTCACGACTGCCTCCCTGGGTTTAGCACGGGGTGGGCACCCACCGTCAACTCCACTGAGGATATTTTGAATTTTGACTGGAGTCGAATCAGTCTGTTTCCTCCCTTCTCTGTGCTGTCGTGGGAAGTTTTGAGGCTGAAGAGAGCACCTTAACCAGGCTGGAGAGGGAGTGGGAATAACACGACAAAGAAGAGAAGGGAATAAGCCTCACAGCAACCTTAGGGGCAGGCATTATCGTCTTCATTAAGTAGATGGCGCAAATGAGGTGCAGAGGTACCGTTAACTAGCTCAAGGTCACACAGCTGATAAGCAAGAGGCCAGAAGCCAAAGATGGAAACTCTTTAACGAGACTAACAAGGACCCACCTCTGGGTCCTAACTACTTCCGCACCCCCCTTCCCACACCATCCGACATCATCCCACGATATCCCCCCTCCACCTCGGTTCTGCAGCCACCCTGGCCTTCTTCTTCCCGTACTTGCCTCGTTCTCTTCCTCACTGATCTCTGCACCAGCTGCCCTCCAACCTGCAATGTTCTTTCTGGCTCTCTTCACCCAGTTAACTCCTACCCATCCTTCGGGTATCCGTTCGCATGCAGATACCCAGGGGCGCCTTCTCTGATTACATACGATCTTAATATTACAAACTTACAATCCCATGTAACGCCCCTTGAGAGCACTTATCACAGTGGTAATTTATTGATGCATTGGGGCATTTACTGAAAGTAGGGTCTGTCTCTCCCTGTCGGTTCTAAGGACTCTGCAGGCGGTGACCTGGAAGGGCGCTACTTCCCATTAGGACCCCAAGCTCTGGCCCAGAACCTGGCACTTTGCAGGGACTCATCAAAGATTTAACACATAAAATAGATGAGTGAAGAAATGGCTTGATCTGTGCCCACAAACTAACTTGGAAACGTAAAGTGTTTATTTCATTTGACTATTATGGGTTTTTGGCCGAACTACTTACAATAACAAGGCTACAAGGAGCCATTGAATTTTGAAAAAATGGAAAAAGCTCTTGGATGATCAGTCTGGATGTGTGTCCTCTCCTCCCCCACTGACCTGAAAGAGAACACTCATGGGAAGCGCTCCCCGGGGATTTCTGTGACAGACGCTGTAGATGATGTGGAGGCAGAAAAACATGGCCGGGATCTATTTAGAGGATGTTCACCCCCCCAGCACTTCCTTCTCAGGCATTTGTTTTCTCTCCAAACATTTTCTCTTTCTTGATTGTCTTTCTTTATTATCGTCCCTTGTGTGTTGAGCCCCTCTCTCTCTCCCTCCCTCCACTGTGTTGAGTTCCGTTATGTTTTAGAATGTCAAAAGCATGACACCTTTGTCACCACTGACGACTGTGTGTAATTTAAAGAGCAGAGCAGTCCTTTGACAATGTGACGGGACCACCATCCTGTAGCAGGCAGTGGTCGTTCATTCACCAACCGAGGGGAATTGACATCTTGCAGTGTCATAGTGGCTGTAGCTACAGCAATGAGCAGAGTAGACAAAAATTCCTGCCCTCACGCGGCTGACAGTCTAGTGGTGGGGACAGACAACAATATCATGAGTAAATGCCGTAGTGTGCTAGAAGGTGATAAATACTCTGTAAAAAATAAAACAGAGTAAGGAGGATGTGCGTGGGGGAAGGGGGCCGGGGTTGTTGATTGCAATTTCCAACAAGGTCATCGGGGGAAAGGGGGTGGCAGACATCCATTCATTTAGTTCCTAAACCACCAACCACCCTGTGAGAAGGCAATACTTCATTTTTACAGAAAGGGAAACTGAGGCTTGGGGAGGTGAAATGACTTGCGCCAAATCACACAGCTCATAAGGCTGTAGGGTTTGAGATGAGCCCAGGTTTGTGTGGCTGCAAAATTCTTTCAACTGCACCACACATCACAAAGCTTCATCTGAAAACTTCCATGAGTTACAGGGGACATACATTTGCCATTTTCTGAAAAAACACTTGCAAACATAAAACCATGGATCGTTTACAATGAGGACACTTCCAAAACGAAAGGGCAAAACCAAAGAGGCACATGGTGGGTCGGCCTGAAGTTCAGTGCTGCGTTCCCTCAGCCTCATGGGAGTGAAGGGATTGGGGACAGAACTGTCACCCTGCAAGGTGCAGGGCAGCTGGATGTCAGGGAGGCAGATTGGTCAGAACTCAGGCTTCCTGACATGCTCAGGCTGGCGCTCAGTGGGGGACACTCAATGGGATGCAGACAGAATTGAGTCCAATGCTAGTTGTGAATATAAGTCCAAGGCCACAGTTGGCCGGGGGCCGTGCACAGAGCCCGCCGGAGGCTTACAGGGTGGAAAGTAAAGGCCCGGATTCAAGTTCCGACTCTGCCACGCTCTGCCCACGTGCCTTGGTGTGTGGTGTCACACAGTGTGTCTCATTCTGATCACCTGTCATGGGAGGCAGGGGCGGGGAGGGCAGTGCGAACAGGCAGGGACTGATGGAACTCTGTCCTCATTCCAGGGTGAGAATGGCTGGGAGAGCTGGGCCTGATTCTGTGGAGAACTGCTGAGCAGGGTCCTGGGGATTGGGTGGTGGGGAGCGGGACGTCTGATAAAGAACAGAAGATTCTGGGGAAGCCAAATAGGGAGGGTCCAGAATGCCTGCTCTCTGCCCAAAGTATCTATTCTGGTGAGTATTAAGATCAAACTGGCCTTTGATATGCTTTAAAAGCAGAAAGGGGAAGAAAATCAATTGGTTATTTTTTCCTTCCCTGCAGAGGCTCAGTGTACTGACCAGTTTTCTTTAGCAAATTAGGAGCTATGCAACCCCAATGACTGACTCCTTTTGAATTCTCTCATTTTATAATAATGAATTCATGACTCATTATTATTCTTAAAAAAAAAAAAAAGAAGTTCCAGGAAGAACAAACAAATCAGCCTGATTTCCTCATCCCCTTCTCTCTCTCCTCTCTCTCTCTCATTTGATTGTCACAGTCACATGTCCTTATGATGCTTGAATTATTTCAATAATTTTAAGAAGTTCTGAGTCGATCTACTAATAAATATTTCTATGCACCTACTCTGTGCAAAGCACCTACAGAGAGTCAAATTATCTTGGGATTTACGCAGCGATATGTCCACAGTGTGAAGGCCCGTTGGTAACTTCCATATTCAGCTCATGCACCCTTAGAAGCAAGGGCGTCTGGGAAGGCAGACGGCTCTCCGAAAATGCAAGACATATACTTTCCTTCTGCAGAACAAGAGAGCTATAGCTGAACCCAGCACGGAGCACTCGCCACCTCGCAGGGCTAGCAAAGGCCATGCAGTTTTGAACTTGGAAAAGAAGATTCAGAAAATCACGACACTTCTTGCTGAAAGACTGCAGGGAAGTAGAATGGACGGCAGAGCCACCGTGAGCAAGCAGCATGTGGAAAGGAAGACAGGGGAAGCCGTGGATGGAAGAGGGAAATTCAGAAATTCAGCAAAGGGAATTTAACAGTCTGAACAGAGAGAAAGATTTCTGCTCTGCCTCCCAGCGACGAAAGGGGCGAGAGAGGGAGAGAGAAAGGAGGGTGCGTTTGTGCTACAGACCAGGTGAAACCACCAGGCCTCCTCCTCGGTGGGGGCTGAAAATCCTCTGGGGGAGACATGGAGCTGGGACAGAGGGGAGGAAGGTGCAGGAGAGAATAAACACAAGGAGTGAATTTCTTGCTGCCCCTGGAGACAACGATTCCTTTTGGTGACAATAGAGGTTAATATCCAGAGTGGCAAGCCACTGCACGGCTCACAGACAACTTGCCTGGAATAAGCGGTTTTTGTGCCCTGTTGTGGATTTTATTGAACTCTTCCCTGAAAGGGCCAATCCATCTCTGTTAGGAGGCTCTTAATGCAGCTTTCGTGCAAAGTTCAAGAACTTCTCCGATCACTCTCCACGTACCTGTATCCATGTGCAGACTGTCCCCTTCCCCCTCCATCCCACTAAGGACCCCAGTCTGCTAGGGGGTTCAAGTTCACACAGAGACACTGCAGTTAGCCACGCTGCAGAGGGGACAAAAAACAGAAGTTGTCGGTTCTTCTGGCTCCCTCCCCCTCCCGCGGTGTCTACCCCTAACAGGTGGTCCTGTCCTGTCTCATTCCTCAGCAGGCCAATTCATTTCAAAAGTAGCAAGAGAGGCAAGGAAATCCTTTGCGATCCTTATTTTCATCAAGAAGTGAACAACAAAACAAAATCATCTCAGGCGACAAAGAGCCCCAGTGAAAGCCAGAGAGCAGAAGCGACAAGCAGACAGAATCGGTTCCTCCGGAGTCATTAGCAGCGTCTTGGGGAGGAGACTTGAAATCTGCTAGCAACTTCTCAGGGGTGGGCAGGAAACACAGTGCAGGGGTGATGGGGGGTATTTTTTGAAAGTCCAGTTTCTCACGAAGAAACCTGGGTTCGGGAATCTGAAACGCTAATAACTAGATTTCCGTGAAGGACAACCCTATTTTGAAGGCTCAAAAAAGGAAGACCATGAACCCCCCCACAACAACCATCAGGGCCAACCTTCAGCAATAAGTGGACTTATAATCTTTGGGAATCAGCACAGTCTTTGAAAATAAGTGGAGTAAAATCTTCCAATCATTTCCTAAGTGGCCAAGGCCCAACTTCCTAAGGGGGGTCCAGTGCCTGCAAAGCCCCCTATGGGCAGAGGCTTTGGAAATTCAAGGCCAGGTTGAATGGGGACCCTGGACACCCACCATGTGCCTGGGCCTTGGCTACAAGTGAAAACTGAAAACGGGTCCTGAAGAAAGCCTGGCCCAGCCCTCCCCTCACTGCATGAGGGCCCCAGGCCTGGGGAGAGGGGCCGAACCCACAGCTCCTCTGTGCATCACACAGGCCTTGGGAAGCGTTGTAATTGGAATCTTTTTAGGGCGGATTCAGGGAGAGCGAAGGGGTATGTCTTGGAGAGAAAGTTAAAAAGGGTGAGCAGCATGTTTGGGGATGTGGACCCCAAACAGATGGGCTTTTAATGAAAATACTTAAGCCTTTTAATGCACAAGTGATCCAAAGCTCCTCCCAGTCCCCTTGTCTTCTGGGAATTAGTAAATGTTTAAAAGATCATAGTATTAAGGATTTGCAAAACTCTCATGAGAAAGTACACATATACCAAGTCACCAGTTCTTGGGTATATTTCTCCTAAAAGAATGTCCTGTCTTGACTCTCTTGGCCGCGTATCTCTATCCATCGAACTGAAATCTAAGGAAAGCAAATTGCTACTATATCATTTCCCTAAAGCAGCCCTCATTCACTTTGCTTTTTTTTCTCTTTTGGAATAAAAGTCTGCCATAAATGTTTAATTAAATGGAAGTCTTTCCACTCTTAATGACTAGCTGCATGAAAGGCTCTTCATTTTTCAAAGGAGGGGGTGTGTTTAAAACAGTCCCTATTAATTTCCTGATATTGATTCTCTGGCTGGGGAAGAGCATATAGCATTCAGCATAGAGCTGCTCTGCAGACTATGTTCGAGGCAGCGGTTTGGATTGAGAAAGGGCACCAAATGCAGTATGCGTCAAATAGACCATCGCTCAATGAAGTCACTTAGCTATTCAAAACATGTTCAGCCATCACTCAACCGTTTGCACCAAGAATGTTGGGAGGGGGCGCGGAATTGTTGTTCTTGCCCAGACACAACCGTTTCCCAAAGAGTGGCTTTTGCTCAGTTTGGGTTAGACCCTGGGGCCACATCAGTTTCTCCCTCTCCTGTCCATTTCCCTCTTTTCTCCCCCATCTCCTGGCTTCAACTCCCTGCATCACCATCCCATGTTGAGCTTAACAAACAAGCCTGCAGTCCCTGCTTCCCGACGCTGCCTCCAATGGCCTCCGGTATTGGTCCAGATCAGAAGCAAAGCGCATAAGCCTTCTCTCCACATGGAAACACGCATCTCCTGTGCACACCTATGGGTGGCTGTAGCTTGTACACACAGATATAGGTAACCATTCGAAGACAGGCCCTCCTATTCAAGTCTGTTGCGAAACGCAGGTTGTATGACCTGCAGGAGTTTTATTCAGTGCTAATAAGTGTGTCTCAGAAGCACATGCCTTCATCCGTACCCTGATCTCCCAGCCTTTACCCTGTGGGGACCCCTTTGCCCACAGCACATGCACCGGCACACGTGTCCCAATGACCCTGCAAGATCAAGGCAAACAGCTGACACCCCCACCCCACTGCGCCCCCGTTCCCCCCTCAACCTCTCCATGCCCTCGCCTCCCTCCCGGCCTCCCTGCACAATGTCTGATTCTTGAGCTGGCTGCAGTGCTGACTCTACTTGCTTCTGGATAACAGACATGTCACTCTGCGTGGAAGTCAGTTGGTTCCCAGTCTAACCTGCAAGTGAATGGCTGTCTATTAGAACTTGGGCTTGTTTCCTGTGAGAGACGTATGTATTTTTAGACTTTCTAAATGTTAAAACACACACATACACACAGCAAGTCACCTCCAACAATATGTGTGGCTCATAGACATTACGAAATGCTCTTGAACTCAGCTTGAGATCCTGGAATAATTAGGATTTACCAAATGAGGATTCTTAGAAACAACAGATTTTTTTTTTTTTAAAGGAGATTTGCAGATGGTGATGTGTCTGAGACTTTTAGGGAGTAAAAGGGGGGAGAAGGGGGCAAGGAAGAACATTTTCGAATTCTTCATTATGAAGAGAGGAGCAGTGTTGAGAGACACAATTATTTCCCCATCATAGATGGCCAGGCTACATCAAATGGCAAATCCTAATGATTCTGAAGCAGGCAGAGCACGTTTGACTCTTAAAGACAATCTCTTGTTGTTTTCATCATATCACAGGTTATTCCAATGAAGAGGGGAAGGAGGGTGGTGGAGGCTTGAGAGTTGAGTATGGTTTTTGCTTATTGATTTCCTTTCCTCTGAAACTAACCCAAGCAACCTTGATCTGTGGTGGAAGGAGTGAAGTGAGAAAATGGTGGAATGTAATGGGGACTTATCTGGAGGAGGGTGGGGAGGGGGAGCGAGAAGGGGAGGGGTGGGGTGGAGAGGGGGAGGAGATGGGAAATCAAATACCTTCTAGGCAGCAGGTTCTCCATAATCCAGAATGGGTCATAACTTCCTCGTTCTTTTTGCTGGTTTCATTCTCACTGACACTTTTGGTCTTGCAAACCCCTCTGGAGTAGAGCCAATAGTCGGTTCCCACAGCTATGGTCATCAGACTGAAGGCAGCGAAAGCACCAACGGTGGTTAAAAGCATTTGAACACCTCGATCAAACAGCCCCATAATTCTTCATTATATAAACACCCAACCGACTTCTGGTTCTCGGGAGAGTGTGTGTGAGGGTGCAATTACTAAAGCAAAAAAATAATTCCACTACTAATATAATGGATATATGTGTGAATAGAGAATATGGAGAGATATAAAAAAAGGGAGGTAAGAAAGCTCACGGAAAAGAGTGTAAATTATAAAGATCACACGGGAAGAGAGGCTTGCCTTTTGAGATCAGAAACTGTTCCAGTTGCAGTGATATTTTTTTTTTAAAAAAAGGAAAAAATAAAAAGACTCCCCCCACCCCCCCCAAGTGAGATGCCTTTATCTCTTTTCCTAAAATTCTGGTCTCCAGTTTCCATATGTGACAGCTAATTTGGAGATGGCTTCCACAGGGAACCAGGGAACAGCCGCATTCTCAACACAATCTCTCATGGTCGGGACCTAGACAGTTAGAGATTGTAAAAGCCGAGATGCAACCTTCCGTCTTCGTTCTCGGCTCTGCGGCCTGCGCCATGAAAATCCTTTGCTTCGCCAGTTCTCTTCCTTGGGGGGTCTCGGGCGCTTTCGTTTCAGACCAGACTTCTCAGTATTCTGTAAGCCCTTGATCTCAGCGGAACAGGTGCGGGGGTCTCGCCTTCCATGGTTTTGCCCCGGCAGCGGCAGCAGCAGCAGGGCGGGCAGGCGCAGCGGCGGCGGCAGGACGAGCAGCGGCGGCGGTTATTGTTGTTGGTGGCGGGGAGAGTGTTGGCGAAGTGGGGGAGGGAAGGGGTTTCTCCCGGAGAATCGAGGCGGGTTTCCCTCCCCCTATCTGCAAAGCTCCTGGAAACAAGGGAGCCGGCGTCTTGCTGCAGGATGGGCCGCCCGCCTGCCCCCCCACTCCCTGCCGGCCCGGCCCCCGGCGGAGGCGCTCCCACCTACTGCATTACCGGGTGGTGCTGAACTGGACAGCTCCCTGCGCCGCCGGCTCCGCGCGCGCCCGGGCTCGCCGGGCGGCCCGCCAGGAGGAGGGCGCGAGCCAGAGTCCTCCCTCCCCTCGCGGGCAGCGAGGCTCAGGCCGAGCGGGGGCTGCCTTTCCTCTTTTCACCCCTCTCCCAAATCCGAAAATGAGCGCTCTGCTGGGCTTCCAGAGCTTAGCGGAAGGCGTAGCTAGATAGGTCGCTCCTTTCTCTCTCTCTCTCTCTCTCTCTCTCTCTCTCTCTCTCTCTCTCTCTCTCACTCTCTTCCCCCTTCCCTCCCCCCTCGGTGTTTCTTCCAGCTCAGCCTCCTTCTCATTCCATCTCTACGTGCCCAGAGCTTCAAACACAAACCTCTCATCACAATCAGAGGGGCACAAAACTTCAACCAGGCTGGAAGTGGTGAAAATATAACCTGGATGGGTAATTACAAACACGGTCTCTACGTGTTTTTTAAATCATCGCTTTCACTTTGCTGTTCGGGGATTTGTTTTATTTTATTGGCAAGTTAGCTGGCTCTCCTTTTGGTGGTTCCTCTCTCGTCTCTTTGTCTCTTTGGCTAGGGGGTGAGCAGTGCACTGTGTGTGTCTCTCTGTAGTTTTCCGTGAAATTCAAAATTTTGGTCCTACAAGCAGACATTTTGGAAAAATTATGCATGGAAAAGGGTGCAGAAGGGTGATTGGTGGCTGGGGCTTGGGGAATGATTTTCATCTGAAGGATAAACATGTTTGCACGGGAAGTGGGTGAAATGTGAATCCTTCCTAAGTTTCCCATGTCATTCATAAACTGGATAGGAATAGATAGAAATCTCCCTGCTGTGAACACTAAAACACATCACAGCACATCTCCTCCTCAGCAGAATCGTTATCCTGAGTTAATTACAGCGTCACCTCTTGTTTCTATATGTGCAACTTTTCCTTAATGTGAACCCTGGAAAAAGAAGCACAACGAATTCCTGCTGCTACTGATTCCATTTTTCTCTGATCAGCTTCATAGTTAAGTGAGTGAGAGAACATGAGGCATGATGGGGGGTGCACTGTCTTTAATTTTTTGAGGGAGGAGCCTCGAGAGAACTGTGAGTCTGATGGGTCAGTTGAGGGTTAGGAATGTTGCAGTTTCAGAACTCAATTATTCCATACTTGCTTCTCCCTCCATTTTTGTCTTAAGATGGCTTGCTCAACAATTTCTCAGTGATCTGGTGATTTTCAAAGAGTGTATAAAAGATGACTGGATTAAAAATGAGACTTTCTTTGGTGTTGCCTAACTTCTTTCACTTAGCTCAGAGTTGGTCTGCAAGCGTGGCCAGTGCATTCTTTTTGGTGTAGAAAAATGACGTGTGTCTTCACCCTGCATAAAACTTGCTTCTCTCACTCTCTGTTTCCTTCTCCGAAGGGGTGATTGCTGTGCTCCTGGCACCTGGACAAGGTCCTGGTGTCTGGAGAGAAGAAGCAAGATTTCAGCAACTTCTGCTAAAGTACCTTTAGGGTAGAGAAAGAGCTACATGTGCAGACTGAGGGTTTGTCCAGTTTTGTTTCTTATCTTGTGAGGATGAGGATGGAAATGAGGATGAGGAAGGGGGGGGCAGGGATCCCACTGGATCCCACTCGGCAGGGAAACTGCAAGTTCAGCCAGTGGTTCTGGTGGGTGATTTTCTTGGCTCCTGTCCTTGAGGAAACAGTGAGAGGCAAGCAGGGAGCCCTTTTAGATGGGCTGGGCCTTTGTGGGACCGTGGAGAGAAGCTGGGGTGTGGCACACACCTCTGAGAAGCTTGCCCTCACTTCCTCTTGTCATTTTGTTGCCTTTGACCTGTCTTAGAAGTCCCTTCAGACTGGGGATAGAGGCCTCCTTCTCATCTCCCCACCCCTTTCACACCAACCTCTGAATCTTTTGCTCAAACAAAATCAGTAACAGAGGCTCAGAAGCTTCTCTTTGTCCACAGAAGCTGTTAACATCTTAGTCACTGACAGTGGCCACAGCTTTAGCAGCATTTGATTAATTTTCTGGCCAGATAATCATTGAGGAAAGGAAAAGAAGTTGGGGAGGAAGGTAAAAGCTTTGAGGCTGCCAACACGGAGAGAGAGGGACTGCTGGAGACAGAACAGACCTGAGGGCATAGCTTGACTCTGCTACTTGGTAACTGCATGACTCAAAAAATCAACTTCCTTGAGCCTCAGTTTCACAATATGTAAAATGGGCACATTAGTACCTGCCTCCATTTTTTTCTGAAGTTATTCCCAGCTACTTCTTGCTTTTCATTGCTGCCACCCTGCTCAGGTCTCTACCATCCCATCTGTAGCACTTTAGAGTGCATGTGTCATCTCTCACATTGACTTTTTGAGCCCTTTGAAGTCAATAACTGTGTTTTATTCATCAGTATATCTTTGGGACCTAGTGCAGGGCTTGATACATAGCAGTTGCTTGATAAAAAATGGCTGAGTGATTATAGTGAAAATTAAATGGTTTAAGATGGGTGAAATGACTGGCACTCAATAAATGTGGATTTCCTCTCATTTCTCCTTCCCCCATTTACGTCCAGATTGGTCTCCAGATTCTTCCATCTCATATACCACTCTCCTCCCTGCTTGCCTACCTAGCTCTACTCTTTAGGTCCCTTCTGCAGACCAGGCAAAGCCACCTGGGACGAGCTGGCTTGGTGCAAGCCCCGTTAGATGGTCTGGACCCATCAGGCACACATATTTAGCAGCTGCTGAATGGACTCTCTTAGGGGAGCAGCTTTGTATGCTGGCGGTTGGTTACGTTGTAAGGGCTTAGAGGAAATTAGCTGAAATGCCACAGGCCTATTTTGAGCTCCTTCTTTGATGGAGTGGAAACAACATGGGATTTGGGAGCAGCAGACCTGGCCTTGAAGCACAAGGCTGACCTGTCCTCATTGCTTGACCTTGCACGGTCACTTCACTTCTCTGGAAATCTCTCTTCATCTGTCAGGGAGGACCACGGGTAGGAGGCTTACCTGTGTGGTTGTCAGTGTTATATGTTAGTAGCAATGACAAAGGCTAACGTGCCAGGCACTGATCTAAGCTGAATCCCATCATTTTTCCCATTTGACAGATGAGGAAACTGAGCCACCTAATGGGTTTTAAGTATCTGGCCTAAGGTTGCCCAGTTAGTGAGTGGCAGAGCTGGGAGTCCAATCCAGCTGTCCGGCGTAAGAGCCCACTGTGCCTTGACTCAAGATATGAGCTTTCTGAATAAGAGTATTCCACCAAGGCTATTTATTTCTCATCCACACATGTGGTAAGCGTTTAGGGAGTAACTTCTAGGCGCCAGGCATTTTCACACAGATTCTCACACTTACCTTTCCAAGAACCCTGCAAATGTATATTACTATCTTATCCTATAGGTGAGGAAACAGGCTCAGAGAGGTCCTATATCAAGTCTCAAGGTCATATATCAAGTTAAGCGGAATGGCAGAGATTTGAACGTTTTGTACTGCTTCAAGTTCTACTTGCTCCAAGTCCCGTAGTTTATTCATTTGCTCATTATTTTGTTCAACAAATTGAGCACCTACTATGTGTCAGGTACCATGTGAAATCCTGGGGATGAAGAGAAGGGCAGACAAGGTCCCTTCCTCCATAGAGCTGAAGACAAGCAGGAGGAGGAGTAAGGAATACGCCTCACAGTGAGGTGAGGGGAACGTGAGGTGAGGGGAACGTGAGGTGAGGGACGCTGTGCGGCCACGGAGCAGGGAGGGTAAGCCCAGCCAAGGCGGACATCGTGCCGGGGAACAGGACATTTATGCTGAGATGCAGGAATGAGAAAGAGTCGGTTCGGCCAAGATGGGGTGACTGAGTTGAGGGGACCCGAGAAGAGGAAGGGCAGGCAGGCAGAGGGAACAGCATGTATGAAGGTTCAGAAGTGTGCACACGTGGGAAAGATGATTGGCCAGTTTTGGGGAAAAGAAATGCTAAGTACGGCTCAGCTAACTAAAGACAATGACGGGAAATGTTTTAGGCCGAGAGCTGGAGGCCATGGAAAGGAGCAACCTGGAGGAGACTGGTGGAATATGGAACGTGAGACGCAAACCTGGAAGCAGGGAGACAGTAAGGCAACTGTTGCTGGGCTCCAAGCACGAGACAGTGGTGGCCTGGACCAGCGTGTGACAATGGGGATGGAAAGAAGCGGAGGTATTTGGGGGTATTGGGGAGGTAATAGCTGAATATTGGTGTCTCTTACTGAGATGGGCCACTCTGAGGAAGAAGCAGGTTGGAGTGTGTCGGAGGTGCGGGGACTGGAGGAAACTGAGAATTCTGCTTTGGTCACGTACCGAGTTTTGCTACATGCTACTACCATTTCACTCCCTGTTCCCATTCTGCCTCTTCTCAGCATGTTCATTAATAAGCTAGGATGTAAATCATTCCCTCAATGACTTTCTAGCCCCACTAGAATGTAAGCCTCAGGAAGGCAGGGGTTTTGGTCTGCTTTGTTCACATTGTATTTCCTGCACTTAGAACAGTACCTAGCACATAGCACGTGCTCTATAAGAATGAATTACTTTCTTGATGTAAAAATCCAAATGCTTGTCTGCTGTGTGCCAGGCAATGTGCCGAGGTGTTACGGGTGCAGAGGAAATTAAAATACCCAAATCCGGGAGGTTGGCCAGTAGACAGCCAATTCAGGGCAGTGAGACCCAGCCCAGGGAAGATCTGGGGTGTCTGGCATTCCCCACTGTGTGCTCCCACAGCCCCCACCCTCCTGTTTTTGTGGCACTTCTCCGCATGTTTTAGAATTGCTGTGTAATGTTTGGCACATGTGTGTTCACAATACATATTTAATGAATGAGTGAATACGTGAATGAATGAAATGAAGGCGTGTGCTGTAAAAGTCCAGGAGGCATTTATTTCTGTCGTGGAGGGTTTCAGAAGGCTTTGCTCTGATGACAAGGTCAGCCTCAAAGGTTACAATTGGCCAAGGAAGAGAGGAGGGCATTGCAAGCAGAGGAACAGCACGTGCAAACGTAAAGGGGTCTGAAGCAGCATGAGGAAACTCAAGGAGGGGGTGTGACTGATGGGACAGACAGGAAGGCTGGGGTGAATCCAGGGAGGCTGCTGTGCCCAGGATGATGAGCCACCCACTGGCATCACTGTCCTGGTGGCCCTTGCCAGGCAGAAGCAATGAAGTGGGAAGAGAACAGGCCATGAAGTCAGATGGGTCTGGATTTGAACCCCAGCTCTGCTGCTGCCTCTCTGTGTGACTTTAGACTGTGATTTAACTCCTCTGAGCCTCAGTTTCCTCATCTGTAAAGGGGGTACTAGGTGCCTAGTTTGTTCCTACGTACCTTAAGTCCTTTGCACTGACTGTTCCCTCTGCTGGAATGCCTTCCTCCCTGAACGCTGGTCCCCTAGCTCCTCAGTCAGGTCTTAGCTGAAATACCACCTCCTGTAAGGCATTGCTGGTCACACAATTTCCAGTGTCACTCTATATGACATTGGACTGTTTTGTTTCATCACAGTGCTTGTTGCAACTTGACGCTCTCTTGTTTATTCTCAGAAACCTCTCCCCACACGTCTCCTGTCTGCCTCCCCCAGTATGTCAGACCACATGTGACTTGTTCATTGCAGTTTCTCCAATGCCTAGAAAGTGCCTGGAATGTTGTAGGTGCTCAGTGGATGTTTCTGGAGTGAATGAACAAGGGTATGGTTGTGGGGATTATTCAGCAAGGGAAACCAGACATAAGCATTTGGAAAAGACTAGGAGCAGCTCTCTAGGAGTCCCTGACGCTTGGCAGGTGGAGAACTGGGGCGGGGAAGGTGAAGGTGGTCCTGAGATACTGCGGGAGGCCTGGGAGTGAGCTGGTACTGGTGCTGGCCTGGCTTCCTACGCGACTTCTCTCAAGCGTGCTCTGCTCTCTCTACCCCAGACCTGGTCCATCGTGGATGACCACGGGCTTCCAGCCTCCATGACTCTTCAGCCCCACATGGGAGTGTCCCCTACCAAGAGTCAGAGGCTCTGGGGCTGAGAATATGGCACGTTTTATTGCTTGAGAGCTGCTGAGAAAGCCTCAGGGAGCTCCACGTGTCTACTGCCAGACAGGGCTGGAGAGTGGGTCAGGGCCAGCCCAGCTTGTAAAAGGGGTGTGTGGTTAGTTCTGATGCTGAGCAGCCATGTGAAAAGGGAGGACACTCCTCCCCATGGGGATTTCAGGTGGATCAAGAAGGGATTCCTGAGGTGGCAGGGCTGGCCCATGGCAGGCTGGGGACCTCGGGATCTGGTCCCTGTCCTAAGGCCTCCTACCTGTGTGGCCTTGGACAAGTGACCACGCCTACTCAAGTCTCAGCTGCCCCTCCTGGAAGATGGGACAGCGTCGCCTGCCTTGAGGTGCTGTCCTGATAATTAAATGACATTTAAAAAGTCCTTCCAGTGCCTCTTGCAGAGTAAGACCTAAATAAGTATTGGCTACATGTCGTGCTCCTGGTGCATGTATGTGCTTTGAATAAAACACGAACACGAAAAAGAGGTGGTCCCTGTTCAGAAGCATGGAGAGAGAACTGCACGTGGACCTCAGGATAGTGGATGGACACAGAGGGAGGCACACGGAGGAACCAGGTAGAGGGCAGGTAATGCCACCTGCGTATTCAGCAAAGACTTTTGAGAGTCGGTGACAGCTGAGCTGGATGCATGGAAGACAAGGAGCCGTGAACGCCAGGGAAGGGTTTTCTAGACAGAGGGAACAGGAGGTCCAAAGATAAGGGATGTGAAGCATTCACTCAACAAAAGTTTGTTGAGCACCTACTATGTGCTCAAGGCTCGTTAGTGAACAAGACTGGGATCACACACGCCTGGAGACAGACACTAAATGATCACACGATTGACTGTTTAATTGCAATCATGGTACATTTGTGGAAGCTACTGGTAATTCTGTTTTGCCAAAGTGTCAGGAGGAACTGGCAGAGATCAGGCTGGAAGGAGGTGGGCCAGGTCAGGGAGGACCTTGAATCAAGCACAGTGCCTACTGTGTGCCAAGCTCTGTGTGATGTCTACAGAGATGAACAAAACCAAGTCCGTCATTGGCTGGAGTCAATGATTGAATGTGGAGTGATAGAGGGAGGCTCATGTTGTGACAGGAGCACAGCATAGAAAGTGACAGGCAGGGAAGGCTTCGTGGAGGAGGTGACCTTTGTCTTTTCCCCCAATTGGGTAACAGTCCCAAAGCCCACCGTCCTGCCTTTCAGGAGTGGGGCTTCCTCTTGGTAAGTTTTCATTCCGAGTGATTTGTTATGTTCTGCATGTGTGTCCCCAGTGTGGCTGACCCAACTCCTTACAGAAATGGTCAAAACGGCTAAGGGTGTTCTGTGGTGGGGGGTGGAGAGGGCAGCAGGTTCTGAGAACCTAGGAATGTGGCCCAGCACCGGCTTTGGCCAGGTCTGATTAGGGACCAACTGTATTGGGTGGATAATGACCCCTCTCCTGACCCTGATGGGTTTTGCAGGGTGTCAAGTCCCTCTGTCCCTAGAACACCTTCCTCTTCAACACTCCACGTGTACCGGAAGTCCCCGTCAGAATCAGTGGAGACTCCTGTACATTGGGGGCAGTCTGTTATCCGAGCCAAGTAACTCACTGTGCACTAACACGTCAACCCAATCTAAGGCCTGCTGGGAATTCAGAACCCCGTCTCCCAGAGGGACATGGGGCCTTCCTGAGAGGGGGGTGGAGCCTGGCCTGGGGGGTGGAGCCTGGCGGGTGGAGCCTGGCGCTGGAGGTGGAGCCTGGCGGGGGTGGGGGTGGGGGGGGAAGGGGGTGGATCCCGGCCTCCTGACCTGGCCAGTCTTGGTGTCCTAGCTGGGTTCCCCCCAACCTTCCTCCCTCCTGGCACTGCAAATGCTCTTTTGTTGTCTTTCCTGAGAAGCCCTGGGTTCTGAGAGGCTGGGTCCTTGTCCCTCCTGCTTGTTCTCGTCATGGCCTTTGCATCTTGGGCAGAGTTAGGCACAGAACAGGCCCTCGGTCCTTGTTTGCAGATAAATGGGGTGGGGCTAGGTGGAAGTGGAGAGAAGAGGAGGAAGAGTGATAATAGCAGCAGATTCTCGTTAATGGCGGGGGACTCCTGTTGATGGTCCAGTTCCCATGACTTTTGCTGAACATGGCCAGATACACGTCACAGTGTATGAACTCATTTAACCCTGTGGCAAACCTGGCTCCCATTTTACAATTGGGGCACTCGAGGCACAGAGAAGTTAAGCAATTTACCCAAGGTTGCACAGCTAATACATAATAGAGCAAGATTCCAGCCCTGAGGCGCTCGCACTGTAGAGCCTCATATTATTTATGGATTCCCTACTGCATGCCAGGCGCCTTTCTCCTTTCATGCTGCAGAAACCTTGTGGGAAACTAGGGCTCGCATGGGGCGGAGTGGGGTGAACGTGCCAAAGCAGACAGCTAGCGAAGGGCAGATTCGCAGTTTTCACAGGTCTGCAAGGTCCCGCCAGTGCATAACCAGGGCCCCAGAGTGGGGAGAGTCTGCTGGTCAAATGCTTCCTCCCCTCCCGCTTGACTCAGCGACAAGTAGGTTTCTGCGGAGTCCTGTCATCTTCCCTGCGGGCGGGTGGGCAGGCGGGCACGGGGCTGCCCCCACGGGGCTCACGTCTGGGCCCGTCCCCTGCTGCGAAGGGGATTCTATTAATATTAGCTGTGGAGGCCAGACTGAGCGGGGTGGGGCAAAGAACCCGGAGTCTGGACTGAGAAGATGGGTTAGAGTCCAGAGGACCTTGGGGAAGGTGCTTCCCCCTGAAGCCCCCAATTTCTTCACCTCGGAAATGGGAAAAACAATGATTCCTTCAGATTAATTTATACCAAGCCCCTGCGACTGGGGGGTCCAGACGCGGTGCTCCGGACAGGTGCGAGACGGAAGCGTCTCCCTTTAGTGAGGTCTAACCCCGTGTGTGAAACCTGGCCTGTCTCCTCCAGTGTCATCCATGGTTTCATCCTCTCCCCAACTTCCGCTCCCAAACCCCACACATGCACTGAGTTCCGGCCTCACTCCCCTTCTTTCTCAGGCTCTTTCATGCCATCCGTTCTCCCACGCCTCCCTTTGTCTTTCAACGTAGATCCACGTGCGGAGAAGCTGCGAAAGGATGCAATGGAGATCACGCCACACATGCCGGCTCTTTGTCGGGCTCTTTCCTTCACCTTTGCTTGTCTCCCTCCTCCCTACACCTGTCGCTCTCCTTACCGCCTTCATCCCATGTTGGCAACCTGTGTATTTCTGCATGGCCATAGGACCGTAAACAAAAGAGCCGTGCAGGTAATATTCACACATGAACACACGCGTGTACTTACCCACACACGCATTCCATGTGGCCTTGGGCCATTGTTGCCCAAAATGGGATCACACGAGGTACCCTTTCTGCATCTTGCTTTGTCCTTCAAACAACAATACTCATGGGACCCTCTCCAAGGCAGTTGCAGTAGCTCTAACTCATTCTTTTAATGGCAGCGTTCTATTTCATAGTGAGAGGTGCCATCAAGTTCTTCATCCGGTCTTCATTGACCGGCATTCACTTTATTTCCTGGCCCCCCTCCCTCCCGCTATAAACAATGCTGCAATAAAAATCCTTGTATATACATCCTTCTAACTGAATCATTTATTTTGATGGAATAGATCCCCAGGAGTGGAATTGTTCTCTTGAAGGGTGTATGTATTTTTTTTTATTTCAGTCGATGTTGCCAGATTGCTTTCCAAAAATGCTGTAATACATTACATTTTCTCCAACAATTCAGGAGCCTACGATTTCTCCACATCCACTCCAGCAATAGGTGTTAGAATTATTTTTATTTTTATTATTTGCCAGTCTGATAGGGATGAAATAAAATCTCATAATTAACTTTAATTTCAAGTTCCTGTACAGCCAGTGAGCGTGTACATCTTCCTGTATGTTTGTTGGCCATTTGGATTTGCTCCGTATGTTGCTAAGTCGAATCCTTTTTCCGACTCCAATTCTCCTCATTGACTTCTTACGAGTTTGCAAGAGCTCTTTGTATGCTGTAGACATTCACCTTTTATGGGACAGCTCTGTTGCAAATAGTTTTATACTCAAATTTCTTGTTTTTATATTGACTTTGAATACTTTGAATATCTGTGCCACAAAAGTAATTTTGTGAAGTAAACTGTCTCTCTTTAAATATGACTTGCTTGTTTTTTTAATGTCCCGAGACTGCCCTTGTCATTTTTTGCCTTTTTCTTTCTTCCAAGATATTTATTATTTTAATATTTTTTGGCTGTTCACTCCTTAATCCATCTGGGGTTTATTTATGAATACAATGTAAAATGAGGTTTCAACTTGCTTACAGAAGATAGCGGGTTATGCAAGTTTCATCAATAAAACAATTACTCATCCTCCAACTGAATCCCATCGCTGCCACATACTGGACTTTCATGAAGACGTTGATCAAGTTCTGATCCCTTTGTTCTGTTCCACTGATCTATGTATGGCTTCCTCGCCAGCACCATGTGGATTTGATTACCGGAGCCTTAATATATCTGATCTCCAGTAAGCCACGTTCTTCCCCAATACCCAATATTCCTCTCTTCCGTAGGAGCTGGTTACTGCGGTGTCTTCATTCTTCGCCACGACCTTTAACATTATTTTATTCAGTGGCGTCTTAGTCACCACTGGTTCCCAGTGACTTACATGGGGCCAAGCATTCTAAGGGGATGTCGCTGCTCTTTTCCTTCCCCAGTTGGCCCTGTCCCTCCACATCCAGGACTCTAAAAAGTATCCAATACTAACAGTCAAGCCCAAAGTCATTAACGTGAAAATGTGTACAGAGCTGACACGTCTGACTGAATAGAGAAAGCCTCAGATATGTTGAGACCCTCAGGGGGTTGTGATATTTGAGACCCTAGTAGAAACAAAGAGATAAGGCATTCACTTATTCAATACCTGTTTATTGAACACTTACTGGAACCTACACCTTGTTCTCAGCCTGGGGATAGAGGGGTAGCCAAGAACAAGTCAAAAGTTTGATTTTAAGGGTGTGATGATGGGATGGTCTTCATTATTTTTTGGTGTGATAATGATATTGTGGTTATGGTTAAAGAGTCCTTCTGTCTTTTAGAGATACACACGGAAACATTTACAGGTAAAGGTATATGAAGTATAGAATTTGTTTCGAAATAAGCTAGGGCTGGGAGAGATGGGTGGTAATATAGACAGAACAAGATTGGCTGTGAATTGATAAATATGGAAGCTCAGTGACGGTTAAACAGGGATTTTCATACCGTTCTCTCTACTTTTGTCTATATTTGAAATATTTCATAATAAAAAATGTTTTTAAAATGCATACAGAGCTTGTTAAGTTTCAGGCATTAGTCTAATTGCCTTACATCCATGAATCCATCAGATCCTTAAAATAGCCCTGAGTCAGTCAGCTCTGGCTACCATAACACAGTATTATAGACTGGGCGGCTTCATGCAGTTTGGAAGGCTGGGAAGTCCAAAATATAGGTGCCGACACATTTATTCCCGGTGAGGACTCTCTTCCTGGCTTGCAGACGGCCACCTTCTCACTGTGTCCTCACAATGGAGAGCGAGCAAGAGAGGGAAAGAGAGACAGGGAGAGAGATCTTCTTATAAGCGCAGTAATTGTAATTTCATCGTGAGAACGCCTTCTAAAGGCCGCACCTCCAGCTACGATCACACTGGGGGTTAGGACTTCTACCTGTGAATTGGGAGTGACACAGTTCAGTCCATAGTAAGACTCATGAGGTGGATATGTCACCCCAGATGAGATCACTCGCCCAGGAGCACAGCGAGGAAGTGGCAGAGCTCTCTGGTTCCACGGCCCTGCTCTCAGATGAGAATGTGGGACAGAAAAAGACTGGTCGTGGGAGGAAGACAGACAGAGGGTGGGGTCCTCCTTCAGCAAGGGCGACCAGAGAAGCCCCCTCCCAGGAACTGAGACCTGAACGTGGATGGGGAGGCTGCGTGGAGATCTGGGGCAGGTGCTTGAGCAGAGGGACTGGCAAAGTGCACAGACTCTGAGATAGAAACAGGAAGACGGTGGGGCTGGGGCGCAGCGGGCCAGGATGAGGGCAGGAGGCAAAGTGCTGGGAGCAGGTCTTGCTGCAGATGCTGGTCAGGCGTTTATAGTTTCACTAAAAGGAACTATGGTAGCTCCGTAAGATCATCACGATTTATTGGATTTATTAGCTCAACGATCATCTAAATACATTTCCTACATTTCGCAGTGTGAAATTCATCTATAACAGAGGAATAATTTAATTCTGAAGCCAAATGAACTGCTCTTCACCTTCTTGCAAAGTCACCCGCTTTTGATTTTTTTTTCTTTTTTGCATAACTTGATTCAATTTTTCTGCTCTTGCCACATCTTCTCCAGCTCCTCCGCACTTTTTTGGGGGGTGGTTATAATGTTATTATCTTATTATTAGTCACTAACCAGGGATAATTCACTTTTCCAATTGATCTATGCTGCTTGTAAAGTGCTAGATCAACTGGGAGCAGAGGCAGCAAGTGGTTAGTGAGATCTGAAAGCCGGTGTAGACAGAAGACTGTGTGGCAGGCTGGGGAGCAGGCGTGATGACCTCCAGTGAGTGGAATTTGTGGTGAAACAGTGCCAGTGTCCCAGAAGCGTCCAGAAGGCACAGGTGGTGGTAATTGCCTGCATCAAACTCATGTTTTGTGTGCTTAATATTTTACATAGTCCTTGCTACTTTGTATTTGTTCTAAGTAAGTATCTGACAACGTCAAGTTCAGTGAATTCTGTAGATAAAACGTGCTTAAGACAATGCTTCCCTTAAAAAAAATGGCTGGCAATACAGGCATATTTGTAGTGTAGCCCGCACAAAAAGCACCCTTATTTGGAGAAAACGGGGATGTGTACACAGGGGCCAGTAGGCCCTTCTGCCATTTTGACTTGTGCCTGGAGAGTGTGAATCATAGACGAGCGAGGTTGGGGCAGAGAGTTGCTCGGTTCACTGCAAGGTAGGTTCACCCCTGAGGTTGTAAGCTGGAAGAAAAGAGGATGAAGGCAGACATTAAATAGACTGAAAGGAGATGCCATAAAATAAAACTTATTCTTTGGGTCAGAGGAAGCCATTAAACAGGACAAATTTATTCATGAATGAGAATTCCTGGTTTCTCCTTTCAGACTGTCAGCTAGTGAGGTTTTGCTGATTCTTGACTAGTTTTTTAGGGCAGCTTTGGGGGGGAAAGGAAATGGACAGGAAGCCCTCCACGTGGGGCTCAGGAGGAACTTTTCAGGGTGTTGGAGGAAAGTACGTTGGGGGATCTACAGAGAGAGGCAGATGGGAATGGAAAGGTGGATTTTAAGAAATACTGATTCAGATTATGTGTCCCTGTATAATGCTTGAGGAACACAATTAAGGAATTTGAGTCATCTCGAGCGTTTTGGTTGTTGGATTGAGTCTTTGACTATTACACCTCCTGGTGGACTGGACCACAAGGGTCAGGGCTGCAACAAGACTCTGGAGAGCCGAGGAGTGGCTGACAGGGAAGCTGTGCTGAGAAGGTGCTGTCTTGGCCAAAGAGGTGGCGAAAGTCCATGTCAAACGATACCATGTAGACAGTAGAATTCGTCTTTTGGTTTTAGGTGTTAGGTGAAAAAGCCAGAAGAAATAAACAGCTCTAGATAGAGGCTCAAGAGCCCTCCATGCTCGTCCTTGCTTCACTTAGTTCAATAGATTATTTATTGAGTGAGCAGGTCGTGTGTCCCAGCCTGAGCGAGGCGCTGGGCGTTTAAAGAGAAATGCTTCATCTTTCGGGGTGATGTCGAGCTGTGTGCTGAAGACAGGCTACGAGCTTACAGACAGACAATGGAAGGAAGGGAATTGTAGGCAGAGGGAACAACATAGGCGAAGACATGGAGGCTTAAAATGGCAGTGAGTCTTCCACAGCGGAGGGCAGTTTAATGGACCTTAAATCCAGGGTACGTGCGGTTGGGGGAAAGTGGGATTAATTTTCCTATTTTTGGCATTAAGGATGTTCCTGTTTTTCATGATTATAAATAATACTGAGGTGAGCGCCTTAGCACATAAGATGGTCTCCGGGTTTTGCCTTAGGGTAGACTCCTAGGAATGCAAATCACAGTGACTTTGAATAGGAGCGGAACCTGGTGGGCTTTGCCCCATGCCTTTGGCCCACTCACTGGCCCTTCTGGTTTTGTTTCCCCGTCTCTCGGAACATGGAACCCAGAAACCAAAACCGCCTTTCGAGTTCTCACATTCAGGCCTCTGATGGCATCAGCATCCTCAAACTACGCTCTGGTCCAGGACTCAGGAAATTACTCATTATTATTTCATTTCAAGTGAGTCGTGTTCCTCCTGTCTGCCTCGATTATTCTACTGGCTCTGTAAGGACACTAAAAGCGGGTAGGGGTCACAAATCGGTGTTCATGAAGTAGTTTTAATAAAAGAATTCGATGCCCTGGGGCATGGCGCCTCCTTCCACACCCCCTTGTATGCAGACGCCTCCTTTTCTTTTCTCCTGAGCACACACCTCCTCTCCGTCCTGCTGCCACTGTCCGCTGCAGGGCTCTCCCCACCTTGCCGGTCACTGTAGCCCCATTCTTGGTCTCCAGCCCACCGCCAGGAAAGTAGAGTCAGCTTTCCAAACCTCATGTCCTTCGCTTGGGTCATATACTGTTCCCCACATGCATGACATGGGGGGCCTCTTCTCTCTTCCTCTGCCTTGCTAATTCATTCGGTCTCTATGACGCCACCCTCCAGGAAGCCTCCTGCTGTCCTGGCCTGGGATGTGAGCCCCTTTGGGATCGTCTTGGCCTGCATAGCGACCGTCTCTCATACCTGGTTATACTGCCTGGGACCTGCGTGCGTCCTGCTGTCTTCTTCCCTGCATCTTCTGAGGGGCTCGAGGTGGGGCCTGCAGCCAAGCCTCACGGTGAAGCTCACAGGCTCTGTGGCCAGATGGCGGGGGTTGTTTAGCTTTCATGTGACTGTGGCCGCCCGTCTGTGCCTCAGTGTCCTGCTCTGTGAAATGGGAATCCCAGCTGTGAAACAAAGGGCAAGTAACTTTACACCTTGAAAGCTCAACTGCCCCCTCTGCAAAATGGGGATGATTCTGTTTCTCTTTCATCGGGCTGAACTGAGGTAATCTTAGGCTATGCACGTATGAGAGCTGATACAGTGTAGGTACTTAATAAAAAGATGTTTTAAAAATTATGTGGACTTGCACTCCATCAATCCTGCAGACCTGGGGCATGTGACACGCTGGTCTCCCTGAAAGCCAGAGTGGGAAGGCACCTTGGAGGACAGGTTAGCCCACCACCTCATTTACAGTTGAGGAAACTGAGGCCCAGAGAGGGCCGAGACTCACCTAAAGACCCCAGCTAGTAGGAGGTCCTGGAGAAGAGTCCAGGTCTTCTTGACCCCAGTGCCAGAGCTTTTGGACCCTCCCGGCTGGCCTGCGGACATCTCGGGTTTGGAGAGCATGTGGGGCTTGTCAAATACCACAGAGGCGTCAAACTAACGGGGGCCTCACTTTTTCCGACAATGACTTACACAAATGGGCTTTGGTTTTCAAATGGTCAGACAAACAATTTTTAAATGCATCAGTTGTCCTGAGATCCAGAGTCCTACCTTCTCTTCCACTTTAGCCCGAGCGTGGCGTGAGGGTCGCTTGCTTCCAGACGCTGGAGTGTGGCTTTCACCCCTGGGTCCAGTGTGACTCAGTGTGGCTCAGTCCTTCAGGCCTTGGGCCTGCCCCACTTGGCCAAGCGTGGAGGTGACAGAAAGCAGAGAGAAGCCACGTTTCCTGGCCCTCCCGTGGGGCTGATGCAGTGCTGACCACACTCCCCTTCTGCCCCCTGCCCCCCAGCTAGAGGTAAAGAGGGCCTCTTGGAGCCAGCTGGCATGTCTAAGTCCCAGGATCACCACGCCCCAGCTGTGGGACCTCGGTAGTCTCCTCACTCTCCAGGTCTCAGTTTGCTCATCTGTCAAATGGAGCGGACGATGGACTCTCCCTCAGAGCAGTGTTGTGGCAGGGACAGTATGAGGTAGAGCAGATGAAGCATTTAGCATTTAGGGCACATGGCAATCACAGTCATTGCGATCATCTCATGTAATAACAGCCCTTAAAACTGGGGACCCCTGGTGTCTTTGGCCTGAGAGAGGGAACATTATATTACTGCTGTGTCTCAGCCTTGCAGGCCGGTGGCTGTCCACACGCTGGCCCCCTGACATCGTGAAAGGCGCAACCCAGTAGTTCCCTGGTGTTTGCAGAAGCGTGGATGCAGCGTTTCACACCTTACAAAGCCCCTGAGTCTTCACAATGCGTAACTAACACTCACAGAACTACCCCTCAGGTACCTGTACCTCCAGCCTCCAGCGCATTACAATTTATACATCATGAAACACCTGCTAACGGTTAGGGAGGCTGACCCTCAACTTAGAGACCAGGGTGTGGAGGCTGAGAGAGTCACACGTGGGCCAAAAGCCCTGCCTCTGCGGTGGCCCCCAGGGGAGTGGCCCCCAGGGGAGTGGTCCCAATTGACTCTACCCCTGTCCTCTGGGCTCTGGCGCCTCGCTCTCCTTCTGAGTGCTGCAGAAGATGGTGTCTTCCTGAAAAAGGCTTGGGGACACTGCCACAGTTCAATGAGCTAATGGCGAAATTGGAAACTCAAGGGCTGGTGGTGGAGGGAAAAAGAGAAGCTTTGATTCTCGACAGGAGGATCGGTGAATGGGGAAGACTCATCCTGTGGTAATTGGAGGAAATGCCTGAGTGGCACGTCCTGTCCTTCGAGCAGAGTCCCTCCCAGAGAGAGGAAGTTCAGGCCAGTGGAGACCTCAGCTGGTTAGTTAGCATCGGGAGCGGATGGGGAAGGGAGGGAGCACTCGGAGCGCTTGCTCTAGGCTTGGGGCAGACAGGTCTGGGCTCACATCCCAGCGCCGCCCTGGTGAGCCTCACCTGTGAAGTGGTTGGGGGGCTCTAGTACTTGCTATCACCTTCCCCCACCCCCCCGCTGCCTCCCGTCAACTGGTAGGAGCCAGGCACAAAATAGGGGCTCACAAAATGAAGCTTCTCTTGTTAGGGGAGAGTGGAGAGAACTTCCTGTTTCTTTAGCAGATGGGGATAAACTCTGGCACCTAACTCCACTGGTCCTGAATGAATGAATGAAGAGTGCATTCCCACAGCATCAGATCTGATTCTGTGAGGGGTAAGTAGCTGGAGTCATGAAAATGTTTCTAAAGGTAACAACTCACATGTCTAGTGGGTCCCACACCGTCTCTGTCATCTGCTCTTCATACAGACTCTGAGCCGGGTGCTCTGGTCACGGTTCAGGCGAGGAGTTAGGGAGCAGTGAGGGCCAGTGATTTGTCTCAGGTCACACAGCTGGTAGATGGCAGAACCTAGTCTGCAGTCTGGATCTACTGCCTCCAAATCCCCAGAACCTTCTCATACTCCATCTTAATTTGGGAGGAAATGAAAACCTCTGAGAATAGGGAGGGAACAGCCACACAGTGTGAGGAGGAGAGCATGATTGTATGTTGGTTGCTTACAGAAGTTTCTGCAGGCCCTGTAGGCTGTCGGGCTTCATTGCCAACGTTTGGTGACAGGAAAGCAACTCGGCTGCAGCGCCAAAGTCTTCAACTCACCAGTTTTTTGGTTCACACATCAGTTTCCCAATGTAATGGAGGCTTCCTCTGAGTCCTGGGAGGATGGTAAGAAAGCCTCCCAGCCTGAAATGGGGGCAATAATCATAATTAATGAAGCTGGTTTGGGGGAGAGGCCTCAGCTTGCAGAGGAAACAGGAAAAGGTGATATTCTATTTTTTCTAATAACTGCTCCCACTGTGCTCAACTGAGTTTTTAAAAAAGATTTTTTATTAAAAACATAGCTACCATACAATATTACATTAGTTTCAGTTATTCAACATTTATATGCCTGAAGAAGTGATCATGGTGGTAAGTCCAGGAACCATCTGACACCGTCCCTGCCATCGCAATATTATTGACTGTATTCCCTCTGCTGTATCCCATGTTTCTCTGAAAATAAGGCCTTATAAGACCTTATTATAGGTCTTATTTTGGGGGAAACACAGTATTACAGCCCCATGACTTATTTGTTTTATACCTGGAAATTTGGACCTCTTATTCCCCTTCACCTTTCCCCCCCCTTTTAAATTTATCAATTATAGTTGACATTCAATATTATTTTATATTAATTTCAGGTATACAGCATATGGTTAGACATTTATATAATTTAAGAAGTGGTCCCCCTGACTAGTCTAATACCCATCTGACACCATACATAGTTATTACAATATTATTGACTATATTCCTTATGCTAAACCCTACATCCCCATGACTACTGTGTAACAACCAATTTGTACTTCTTAATCCCTTCCCCTTTTTTCACCCACATCCCAACCCCCCTCCCATCTGGAAACCATCAAAATGTTTTCTGTATCTATGAGTTTGTTTCTGTTTTGTTTGTTAATTTTATTCTTAGATTTCACATATAAGCGAAATCACATTGCATCTGTCTTTCTCTGTCTGACACACTCCACTCAGCACAATACCCTCCAGGTCCATCCGTGCTGCTGCAGATGGCAAGAACCCATTCCCTCCCATGGCTGAGCAATATTCCATTGTATATATGTACCACCTCCTCTTTATCCATTGTTCCATCGGCAGACACCCAGGCTGCCGCTACGTCTCGGCCATTGCAAGCAATGCTGCAATGAACATATGAACGCACAGGATTCTCTCTGTCTTTAACCTTTGCCATATTAATTATAATGTATCTTGGTGTAGGCCTGTTTGGGTTCATCCTGTTTGGGACTCTCTGCACTTCCTGGGCTTGTATGTCTATTTCATTCACCAGGTTAGGAAAATTTTCAGTCATTATTTCTTCAAACAGGTCTCAATCTCTTGCTTTCTATCTTCTCCTTCTGGTACCTGTATGATGTGAATGTTATTATGCTTGATGTTGTCCCAAAGGTCTCTTAAATTATCCTTATTTTTTGGGATACTTTTTACGTTTTGCTGTTTCAAGTGGGTGTTTTTTGGGTGTTTCCAAATTGCTGATTAAATCTTCTGCTTCATCTAATCTGCTGGAGATTCCTTCTAGTGCATTCTTCATTTCAGTTATTGTGGTATTCACTTTTAACTGGTTCTTTTTTATGGTTTCTATGTCCTTTTCCATGAGTGCTATCTCTTCGTTGACATTCTCACTAAGTTCCTTAAGCATCCTTATAACCAGTGTTTTGAACTCTGTCTGTGGTAGGTTGCTTGCCTCCATTTCATTAGTTCTCTTTCTGGAGTTTTCTCCTCTTTCATTTGAGATGTATTTCTTTGTTTCCTCATTTTGGGTGCCTCTCTGTGTTTGTTTCTGTGTACTAGGTAGGTCTGCTCTGTCTCCCAGTCTTGGCTCGGTGGCCTTATGTAGTGGGTGTCCTATGGGGCCCAGTGACACCGTCTCCTTGGTCACCTGCTCTGGGTGCTCCAGGAGTGACCCTTGTGTGGGTTGTGTGTGCTCTCCTGTTATAGTTGAGCCTTGATTGCTACTGGCACAACATTGGGTGGGATTGACCCTTAGGCTGACCTGACTGTGGGGTTTGGCCACATCCACAGCTTATGGGCTGCTGAGTGGGAGGCTTATCCCACTGAGTGGGATTCATCTCAGTGGACTCTGGTGCCTGTTCAGACCACTCTTCGAGTGTGCCACTTGTGGGGCCAATTGGGAAGTGCTCTGCTGTCGTCTGAAGCCAACCTCCAGGTATGTTGGTTCTGGCCTTGTGGGAGGAGCTCTGGTGCAGGCCCAGGTCACCCACTGCCTGTGATCTGCCAGGGGCTACCTGGCAGGAGCTGCAACGCGACCCGTAGTTGTTCACTGCCTGTGCTAAACCTGAAGGTGTGTGGGAGAGGCCACACTACAAACCAAGGATAGCTGCCACCAGTACCAGGCCTGGGGTAACGCCACAAAAAGTCAGGACACCCGGAGGCCTACAGCCACCTGCTGGTTCCCCTAAGGTTCAGTCACTGATAAAGCCTCCTGCAGTAAGTGGGGTGAGGCAGGGTTCCAGGGAGTCACTAGAATTGGGAGAGCTGTGGTCACCAGGTTAATGTAGACTCTGGTTTAGTGCCAGTGCTGAACCTGGAGTGACTCAGCAAAAGTCTCAGAGCACACCAACGCCAGTTGCCACCCACCTGAGGCCCCTGGACTCCAATAGTTTTCCAACAAAGAGAGCAATGCGGGAGGGGCTGGCTACTCCTGGAGAAATTGCCTCCGGCTGTGCAAGAGCTGAATGGGGCGGGATCGCAGCTGAGTCAGCAGGGTGGAGCAGCAGAGCTCAACAGGCCAATCAGATTCAGATTTGGCCTGCAGGGGGCGGGCTCAACATAGGAAAGATGGCGGCTGCCTGCCCGGCTACACAGGAAAGGATCCCTCACTGGGGAAATGCTGACTGTCCTCCAGTCCTCCTTCTGAAGCCACACACCTCAGTCTGCACCCCCGGACGTCTCCGAGGCCTCCTGAGTCTATCCCTTTGCTGGAGCCAAAGGTGAGTGCCTGCGAGCAAGTGAGTCTGTGCACGGGCCATTTAAGAGGAAGTCTGGGTTTCCCACAGCCTTCCTTCACACCCAAACGGTCAGAATCCCCACTGTTTTTCACAGCCAGATGTTGTGGGGGCTCCTCTTCTCGGTACCAGTACTCTGGGGTGCAGAACCTGGGGTCCCTCTCTCCTCTGGGGGGAACCTCCATGGCTGAGGTATCCTTCCTAATTCTCAACCGCAACACAGAGGTTTGGGCTTGTTCTGCGTCTGCGCCCCTCCTACCAGTCTGGACGTGGCTTCTTTATATTTTTAGTTATAGGACTTTTGTTGAGCTACACTTCAGATGGTTCTCCAGGTTGACTGTTTTATAGCTTAGTTGTAATTTTAATGTGTTCATGGAAGGACGCAAACACAGTGTTTATCTACTCTGCCATCTTGGGTCTCTCCTCTCTATTGAGTTTTATCTTTCTTGCTGGGTAGCTGGTTTCCTTCAGAACGCCACAGGCCAATTCCATAATTTTCCAGTCCCTCTCAGTTATTAAAAAGAACAATTTCATTTTGGTTATTAAGACTCAATCCTGTTCATTTTAAAATGTCAATCTCATATGAAGCTTGGAGCACCCCTCTGGGGTTGCGTGTGTGTATGTGTGCATCCATGCCTGCACGTGTGTGCACGTGCACACGTGCCCTCTGGAGTTGGGTCCAGGAGAACGTTGCCTCCTCGTGTGACTGCATCCGGCGAGTGGGCTGTGCCCGCCTGGTGGCTCAGACCTGCTGCCCCCTCTGCAGACAGCCCCATGTCAGAAATGGCGAGTTTGCTACATGGTTTTGCCTGTATTTCTGTCCAACACACAGGAGCCGTTGGCTCCCTCTGTGAGGCTGGTGCCCAAAGGCAGGCTTTCTAGGGAGGAGGTGTTGGTCAGATGTAGCTCAGGCTTAAACGTTCCTCCCTTCTCTCAGTTCTCACGGGCAAGTGAGGGTTCACCTCACAGCTCTGACTCCCAGGGCCCCTGATTTTGGGAGTGGGCCAGGATGTTGACTTAAGTTCTCGCCTCCTCCAATGATGTCCATTTGTGCTGAGGGAAGCCATGGGTCCTTGCCACACCAAGCAGTGGGCATCTCCTCTCTGCCCTGCCATCAGGCTTGGTAGCACAGGACATATTGCAGGTTCATGGCAGATTTGCTCACTGGCACCTGATGGCGTGGGGGGGAGGGGCAGGCGAGGTGGTTTCAGGCATTCCTGGTCATGTGGACAGACAGCTGGACGTGAACTCTGTGCTTCTCCCCAGACTTCTCTTTTGTGCCTCTTACTGGTAGGTGCCGTCTCCTGCCCCTGAGGCTATAGGAACTCCTAGGACTCCAAGAATCAGACCCTCCTTGAGATGGCTCTGGAAAATGTAGCCACTGGATTCTCTGCAGTGAACCTTTGCAACCCCTTCAGAGGGAGGGTGGGTAGGGAAAGCCCAGACCTCACCCATCCTGTTACTGGCACCCAGACTGAGCCAGGCACTGGCAGGTGCTTTATAAATGTCTGGTGATGCTGCTCATGCCCCTCATAGCAGGTTCTGTTACCCCCATTTTACAGGCTCAGGCATAAGGCGGCTGGCCTGAGGTAGCGCGGGCAGCATGTGGCAGAGCCTAGATTTGAATTTAGGTCGGCCTGTCTTCAAATCCAGAAGTGATGGGTGTTGGTTGTTTGGGGTCACCCAGAATCGATTCCTCGTTCTCTGGTCACAGACCCTGATTTCTTTTGAGGCAGTTACTTCTCCCCCATTGGGTACCGTTTTGGGGGCACCGTCAATTCAGGTGGCCTGCCCTCCCTTAGACACCTGATCCAAACTTAGCTAATTGAATGAACCCTCTGTCCTCGACCTTTCATCTAGACCAGAGACACACAGTGACAAATCCCCCCCGCCAAGTAGCAGACAAAGGAGAAGAGCTGGAGCACAGTCACTCCAGCACTGGGAGCTCGAGCTTCCCTGATGCTGCAACCCCTGCAGTCCTGCTCCTTGGCAGACCCTAGTTCTCTAGCTGGTCCATCGTTCAGTGAACTAGCCAATATCCTGCCACTGATCCCCTTCGTCGCCCATGTTATTTCAGGGAAGTTGGTTTCCATTGTTTGCAATCTAATAATCCTGTCTGCCACCCTAAGCACAGTGTTGGGGGTCCCGCTCCTTGCCTGATAGGAACGCCTCTATTCTATGTGTCTCAATGAGTCATGGCATGTACAGTGCTCAGGACAGGGTCTGGCACTTAACAAATGACCGCCGCTATTATTATGATTGTTCTCTCTGGCGCTGATTCAGGTTGGGGTCCAGGGAGGTGGGTGGCCACGCCTGGTCCTTCCAGGCCTCAGGGCTGTTGGTGATCTTCACGCAACCTGAGCTGACAGGTCCTGTTTCAGTTCCTACCAGGCACATGCTTGTGTCATGTCAGATGGCCGCTCACCACAGCTGGCACTAATTGACCATGTTAGAGCACGGCAGTGGGCAGCGGGCTCAGTGGGTTGGTGGGTGGGCGGTGTTTGTGGGAAGCCAGCCCTGCTGCTGCCTGCACTGTGGTCCAGGGGCCCCAGCCTGGGGCTGACCATCTTGTCCTGCAGTTCTGCAGGCTCCCACTGGCAGGCAGGCAGGGCCTCAGCCGGAAGGGCTAGACTCACCATTCTCCTCATCCCAGCGTCATCCTCTGTGCTGTTCTTAAGAGTGACAATCATTGCCCTGAGCACCTACTATGTGCCAGGCCCTTTATGATAGTAAAGACAACAAAGACAACCCCTTTTATGAGAACAACAGCAACATACATCATCACAGTTACTCTTCCCAGAACTCTTATGGGGAAGCTTATGCCCATATTATGGATGAGTAAACAGGCCGAGGGAGGTTGCTGGGGAGACATGGAAAGAGCTTAGGGTCCATTTGGTGTCTCTCCTTCAGCAGTGGCTGTGGCTGGTTTCTCCTGATTTACGTCAGGCAAACACAGAAGTATTTGATTTTTCCAGAGACAGCCATTTGATTTACATCAGAAACACATACACTTAATATGGATTTGATCCTGCTCCTTATAAAAATAAACCTGGGTCTGAGATACTAACGGGAACTTCCCCTCCTCCCTGGGCCAAGTCTGGATCCTAGGGGACAAACAGTGTAATCCTCACAAATTCCCCCCACACATGGATTTCTACCCCCGGTGAGAGCCCTCTGGTGCTCTCCAGACTCGCACCTCCACCAGCCTTCTCACCTCCACTGGGGTGTCAGGTAGACACTTCCAGCTCTAAACGCTCAGTCTCCTCCACCCAGACCCTGCTTCTCCTTTCGCTTCCTCCACCTTGATTGCCGGCGACTCCATCCTTCCTGTGCTCGGCCCCGAAGCCCGGGGGTCATCGCTGGCTCCTCTCTCCGTCTCATCCCCCGATCTAATCCATCAGGAAATCCTGTGTTCAGAATGGATCTGCTTTCAGCCTGCTTTGAACCACCATCCTCTCCTGCTTGGATGATTAACTTCTAACTGGTCTGCCTGCTCCTACCCGGCTCCTCCTCCATCCATTCCCAAGGTAGGGGCCGGAATGATCCTTTCAAGACATAAGTCAGACCGTGTCATGTTGCTGCCTGAGCCAGGGTGGCACCTCCCCACTTCCTCTGGGGAAAAGTCAAAGGTTTAAGGGGGCCTCCGGGGCCCTCCCTAACCTGCCCCGTACCTCACAGCTCTCCTCTGCCCACTCTGCTCAGCCACACCGGTCACCTTGCTGTTGCCCAGCACACCAGCCACACTCCTGCCTCAGGGCCTTTGCACTGGCTGCTCTCGCTTGCCCCAGATACATACACAGCTCACTCCCTCACCCCCTTTGAGTCTCTGCTTCTTCCTCCCTGACCACACTAAGATCGTATCACCCACGCCCTACACCCCAAACTCCTGATCCCCCATACTCCATCCTACTTTTTCTTTGTTTCATAGCAACTATCACCTTCTGACATCTTATACAATTGACTTAAGGAGAATTCGGATTGCTGTTGACTGTCTGACCCCTGACACCTGCATGAGGGCTCTTCATAGGTGAAGCTCTTTGCCTGTTTTGCGTACCCACATACCATAGGCTTCTGGAATACTGCCTGGCACACAGTAGACACTCTGTGAATGAATTCCTGATAGTTTTTCTCTGATCCTCAACTTGCTCCCTGAAATGGGGGACAGGAGAGCATCCATGCATTCCACTATACAAGGTATTGTTAAACTGTGCAGGTGACCCAGGTTGCTGACCTGGCCCCTGCTCCCACTGCCAGTCTCATCTCATTTTACTCTTGTTCTCGCCTTTAGGCTCCATCAATATCAACGTCCTTGTAGGTTCCTGCTCTGTCATACCTCAGGGCCTTTGCACGTGATATGCCTTTCTGCTTGGTGGGATCCTGGGTGTCATTCGAAGCCCTGGTTAGGTGTTGTCTCTTCCCTGAGGTCCTCCCTGATACTCTCACCCTCCTCAGTCCTGAGAGACAACTCCCTTCCCCTGACTGACTTTTGCACCCTTTGTGTGTTTCTCAGTGCACGGGTCGCATTGTGTCACTGGGCTCGTCTGCATGTCCACTGCACCATCCGACTGGGGGCTCCTGGAGGGCGGAGGCTGGGCTCTGGCCCTGGGCCTGGCACGTGACCGTTGCCCCCTCAGTGTTTGTTTATTGCTGACAGTAGAGCAAGTTTGAAATAAGCCGGGGGAGAACAAAGACTGTTCTAAAGACCCTTCAAGTTCACCATATGGCAGGGAATGAGCAATGTCTTATTATTTGATCATTTATTTATACTCGATTTTCAAGTAGGATACGAGGCAGCCTGAGATGAAAGGCACGGATATGGCAGAAACAAAGCTCGGCGTCCCGAACACCTCCTTCTCCTTCCCTGCTGGCCTAGACACATGCCCCCTTCTCTGTTCTCGTCACGGAAGTACCCCCAACCCTCCCATGGCAATATGTCCCTCTGCGGCTGGCACCTTCAAGCCAGGCCTTCAGGGTTGTCTCTGCTCGGACCACTTCCTCACGCCTCCACTAACCTGCTCTTATCGGGGACAGCAGCGGCCCCAATGACACTTAATACAGTGGACGCTTCAGACCTAAGTCACTTGAGCTCTGGGTAGCACTGTCTTCCCTTCCTGAGAACAGGGCAAGTCGGGTGGCTCTGAGTCCCCGACCCAGCCATCTATTACCATCCCTGCCACTGGGGGACATCGCTGCCTCTCTGAGCACCCATCCTTTCCCTGTCCATCCAGAGAGGAATAACCTTTAGACGGTTGTGAGGCTTCATGAGAGCCTGGGCTCACATGGTGCTGACAGGAAGCCCTTCCCGGGCAGGGAGAGGCTCCCTGTTCTCCCATTCTCACATTGCTTGGGCCCAGGAGAGACTGGTCAATTGGCTGAGCCCAGGAGTTGGGCATGTGGTTGGAAGGAGATGGAGTCAGGAATCAACCGTGGGTGGCTTGCTGCTGGGAACTATGCAGGGACATGCCAGCCAGAGGGCAGCTGTGTCACTGGCTCCTCCTCTATAAATCTGTGACCAGAGCTTGGGGACTCACCCAGAGAACTGAGTCAGCCTTGCGGCTGGCACTCAGAGCCTGTGCTGGCTGTCCGGCAGGGTTGATGGTCAAATCCATCACCCACGGTCAGTGATATGACAGTGGGCATATGTTACTAGCTCTTGTAGCTCAATAGGCTGGATCCTCTGTCCTCTTTAAGGAAAGGAGAGCTGACATTGATTAAGCACCTACTGTGCGCTAGACATTCTCCCAAGTGCTTTACATTGACAATCATTTAATTCTCACAATAGCCCTGGCAGGAAGGGCTGGTCATCGTCCTCATCTAATAGATTAAGCTTAACATTTGAACAATTCAATAAAAGCACAACAAGGGGGACACCCAAAGACTGCACATTTCAAAGGTCCAACAACTTATTTTTGAACTCTCACTTGACTCACAATTTTAACTCTCCTCGGACCGTAAGACAGAAAGGAAAGAGGCATGGGCTAGGAATGGGGATACCTGGGCTTGCAATCCAGAGTCCCGCCCTTACTAGATGAGTCATGTTGTACAAGCCATTTTCACCTCTTAAAAACTCAGTTTTCTCATCTGTCAAATGGGCACACTCATGCTGATCGCCCAGTGGCAAGTGAGAGAGCTTTATAGACTATAAAGTCTGAGTATCTTTGGTTGAGCTGCTGTCATCTTTTGCCTATATGTTTCTTAGGGGTCTTCTCCTGTTTATTCCTGCTCCTTCCTCTGCAACCTCTTCTCTGCACCGGGATTTTTTAGAAACAGAAATGAGTTCATGTCACTTCCTTTCTGAAAATCTTTAAATGGGTTCATGTACATTCCTAGTACCCTGTATGACCTGGCTCTGCCTGTCTCCCCAGGGCCCACCTCTTGTCCCTGCCCCAGCCCCTTCCTTTAGCTTTCTCTCTTCAACCCACTGGCCACCTTTCAGTTCCTTCATTACACTGTGCTCTTTCCTGCCTCAGGGCCTTTGCACAGGCTCACCCTGCTGCCTGGAACATGTTCTTGTCACTCTTCACTTGGGCAACACCTGCTCCCCCTTCAGATCGCAGCAGAAACTCCACTTTCTCAGGACGGCTCCTTTCTGCCTCTCTATCTAAATTAGGTTCCCAGTTTTACTCTCTTGCAGCCATGTTTCCTTCACCCTGCACAACCTGTCATTGTGTTGTTACTTGTGTGTGTGATTCTGTCTTGTTTTGATGTCAGTCTCCCTCTCAGAATGTGAGATCTATGAAGACAAGCACCTTGCCTGCTCTGCCCACCCTCGTGTCCCCCTCGCCAGCACGGTCATTGGCACAGAAAAGGCACTTGGCACTTTCAGTTGAAGGAATGAAGAGGTTCCCTGCAGGTTCCTAGGATGCCCGGAACGGCTCGTTTCCGTCTTGGGCTGGAAATTGTGGGGGGACGGAATCTGCCCCCAGCTGCAGTTGTTAACCAGTAGTAGTTCCAGAGCTCTTTTCAAGTCTCTCGTCTCATTTAACCTCATGACATTTAAGCCTCGATTTCTTCATTTGTAAAATGGGAGTAACTGGAGCCACCCCACAGGTTGGGAGGTTAGACGTGATAAGGCGTGGAAGTGGGTGGCTAAGTGAAGGTGTTTAAAAAATGCTGTTTCTTCCGCATTTTACAAATGTCCTTGCTCCCTCTGTGGGTGATATTTCAGGGTGCTGAGGACCAGAGAAGTTAAGCAGTTAGCCCAAGAACACGACAGCAGAGCTGGGCATTGTGGGTTCTGTGAGATCAGGCTGCCTCCTCCACCCGCCAGCCATCGGGGTGCGGTCCCAGGACCCTCTCGGAAGCAGTGCCCGGAAAAAGCCCTCCTGCGCTCACAGGCCCCAAGGAGGAGCAGAAGGAGCTCCTCTTACCCGGGTCCTCTGGTTCCAGAAGAGCAGCCCGCCCATCTTCTCCTGCCACTGTGCCAGGTCCCCTCCTCGCAGCTTCTCTGAGATGGCACCTCGGCCACCTCTGCAGAGCCAGCCCCAGATGAGCTTCGCCTTTCCCTGGGACCCCTGGGACGCTGCTCTGCCACTGACCTATATTAATCGCAAGTGCTATTCGTTGTCGCGAGCCCCTCCCACCCAGCGCACAACCCCACCCTGCGCAAACACCTCCATCCATCCAAGGACGTTGTAAAAATAAAATGATCAGAATCTGGCCCGCCGGGAACCTTGGCTTTACAGCACGTTCTGCTCTGAAGAGGCATTTACAACCCAGTTTGAGGAAGAGAAAATGCAGGAGAGAGGTGGTGAGGAGACAGTGAGGCAGATACTTACGAATCTGAAGGGGTGGGATAGATGAGACGAGAAAGTCAAAGGAGAAAGGGGCCAGGAAAAGGAGAGAGACCAAAAACAGGGGCGAGAGGAAACATTAGCAAAAGCGATTCAGGGGACATTATGAGGTGAGAGGGACTGAAATTCTAAAAAGAACATATGGAAGCCTTAGAAAGAACAGTAAGTGGATGGGAACAGGGAAGAAAAAAAAAGTTCTGGAAGAAAATTCATGGAAGGGGGAGAATGGGACAAAAGAAACAAAAAGCAGATTGTTGAAAGTAGAAAACAGAGAACGTGAAGTAGAGCAAGAATATATGAAACTTAAAGGTCAGAGTTGGGAAGGAAGGGTTGGTTGGCGAGACAGAAAGCACGTTGAGGGCGGGCCGGGGGCAGCTGGGGGCTGTGGGCAACGATTGGACCGGCCTCGGAGCGCTGGCCGGTGCTGTCGCCCCAGGACAGGCGTGTCCAGCCCACAGAGCCTGTCTCCTCTGCAGGGTCTCCCACAAGTCACACTGGCCTGTCCTTCTGGGGCGTCGTCCATCCTGGGAGGCCTGCTGCTGGAGGCGCGGGTCACACCCATGGACTTGGTTTCTCTCGTCCTTAACCTTCACGCGGAAGATCTGGTGCAGCCGAGGGTTCTGTCTGGGAAATTGTAGTCTCTCCTGGGCCCATCCTGAATGTTGTCTTCAAATTGTGCATTAAAAACCCTGAGTGTTCTCAGACTTACAGTCCTTCCTTCTCCCCTTCCTTCACTTACTCACTAATTAACAAGTATCGATTGAGTCCCTTCTGAGCACCAGGCCTCTTCAGTGAGCAAGGCACATCCATTCTAGTTTCTTCTTTCTTCTTTTTTCCTTCCTTCTGTCTTCGCTCCCTCTCTTCTCTTTTGCTCTTATTCTCTTTTTCACCCCCAGGTGTATCAGCTGTCTTTGCTGCATTGCAAACTGTCCCAAATTTAATGGAGGGTAAGACAAAGGCAATCATTTATTATTGCTATTATCTCTCATGGTTATAGGGGTGACTGGGCTCCGCTCGTAGCTCCCACCTGGGGTGTCATGGGGTCACCATTCGGTGGTGGCTGGGGCTTGAGGCCTCCTCTCTCGCATGTCTGGTGGCTGTGACCACACCTGGAGCTGGCAGCCAAAATGCCTACATGTGGTCTCTCCATGTGGCTTGGGCTTCCTCACAGCATGGTGACTGGGTCCTAAGAAGCTGTTTTTTTTTAAATTTATTGGGGTGACAATTGTTAGTAAAATTACATAGATTTCAGGTGTACAATTCTGTATTACATCATCTATAAATCCCATTGTGTGTTCACCACCCAGATTCAGTTCTCCTTCCATCACCATATATTTGATCCCCTTTACCCTTATCTCCCACCCCCCCACCCCCCTTACCCTCTGGTAACCACTAAACTATTGTCTGTGTCTATGAGTTTCTGTTTCTCATTTGTTTGTAAGAAGCTGTTTTATGACTTAAAGAAGCCTTTTATGACTTATCTTCAGAAGTCACTTGCTGTCACTTCCGTGGTACTCTTGGCAATAGTATTAGGTTGGTACAAAAGTAATTGTGGTTTAAAAGGTTGAAAATAATTGCAAAACCCGCAATTACTTGTGCACCCATCTGATATTATAGTCAAAGGCAGTCTCTAAAGTCCCCCCAGTTTAAGGTGAAGGGATGTAGACCCCACCTCCTGATGGGACAGCCAAGACTTGTAGGAAGAAATAAAATCTTCCAGTTTGCCCTCTGCCCAGAATGATTCACAATGATTCCCATCCCCCTGTTATGCTGAATTGTACCCTCCCACCCCCATAAATTCCTCTGTGAAAGCCCTCACCCCATACCCCAGTATGTGTCTCCCCAATATGGAGATAGGGTCTTTAAGGAGGTGGTTAAGTTAAAATGAGGCCATTTCGGTGGACGCCAATCTGACTTGACAGGTGTCCTTATAAGAGCCGGAGATTTGGACATAGACATACACAAAGGAAAGAGAAGTGAAGACACACAGCAAGCAGAGAGCCATGTATAAGAAGACATGCCTGGAAAAGACCCTTCCCTCGTGGCTCTCGGAAGGAAACAACCCTGCCTACACCTTGATCTTGGACTTCCAGTCTCCAGAACTGTGAGAGTAAATTCCTCTTGTTTAAGCCACTCAGTCTGTGACGTTGTTATGGCAGCCCCAGCAAACGAATACACACCTTCACAAGCAAAATATGTTCATTCTCCTCCTCCAAGACCTCTCTTCATGGCATCAGCCCGAGGACCAGGGTCTTGTCATCATATCAGGTGCAGGTAGGGATATGTCTCCTTAGGTGGAGTTCCTTGGGTGGAACTCCTTGAGAACCACTCCTCTCAGTAGGAAGATCTATGAGCTAAAGACACAAGTTCCCTGTCCTCTCTCCAGTATCCAGCAAACGATGGAGGGGCAGGCATAGGATAACGGCCGTAGACACTCCCACTAGAGGGGGAGGTGTGGGAGGCGCTCGCTCCGCAGTCACTGGTCCGTAGCCATTCTGAGCTCCACCTGGGCACATGTCGCCCGTTTCTTGATTACTACTCAGTTCTATTGCCTGAGAATCATTCTCATGGTTCTTGAATCTGCTCTCTGGGGTTTTGGTTCTTTCCTCTGATGCACCCTGGTATTTCCACAAGAAATGATCAGTATTTGCAGCTGAACAGTTTTCTGAGCCTGCTTCCTGCCCATTGAGATTTGAGGGTCCAAAGGGCTCTTTTTTTGTTTGATGTACTCTCTGCCTCTTTCATTCATAGCCCAAACAATTCCTTTAAAAGTTTAGTGTGCTTCTTATAAATCCACTTATGATTCATTCCATTTCACAAAAGCTACACCCACAAATCTCTCTGTTAACTTGTGCTCCTGGTGAGGGTGACCTTAAGAGTCTTCAAAGCTTGACTGTTGAACAGGGTGGGTCTTCAGCATATGCTGGCAAGATCCGCAGAAGGCCTTTGTCTGTCGGGGAGGGTCTCTGAGGCGCTTGAGATCTTTCCGAGGTCTTAACAAAAGGCCTGGGATTCATCTTTAAACCGTGTTCCTGATGGTGGCCCTGGCTTTGATCTTTGCCTGAAAGTCATTTCTCCTTTTGAGAATTGTTTGTCCTGTGGACAGCTTGGGAATGGGAAAAGTTTTCAAACCCAGCACATCTGGGCTCCTTTATATTGGATAGTTTGTTCTTTGGCTTCTCTTCTTGACGGGGGCAGGGTTTGCACCCAGCACTCCCTGCTCTCCACCCCTGCACTCTGGCCGAGAGGCCCCGTTGCCTGTCTTCACAGTGGAGCAAGCGAGGGCTTCAGGAAGTCCTGCAGGGAAGTTAGGGTTTAAGCAGGTGGGAGAAGGGAGGCCATTCCATGCAGGGGCACCAAGTGGATGAAGGAACAGAAATGGAAGGACGTGCACAGTGGTAGAGGACAGCCTGGCAGCCAATTACACAGTTCCTTTCTGTCCCTCTCACCTTTGTCGTCTTCATGCATCCAGTTCCTACTTCTCACTGTGTGGCCTTTTTTCATGTCCCTTTGCAGCTCAAGCCCTACTATATCCCCCATACAACATTCTACTCTAACAGGTTGGCTCACAGGGGTCCTGTCTTCCCTGAGAATGCCCTTCCTCTGAAGGGTCCACCTGGAGAGTGCCTTCCTTATCTGTCAAGGCCCAAGTAGAATGTCACCTCCTCTGTGAAGCCTTCCATATTAGGATATGCTCATTGTAATAAAAACAACGCTGACCTCAGTGGCTTAACACACAGACTTTATTTCTCACTCAGAACGCAGTCGAATGAAAGTTGGCTGGAGTGAGACGGGTGGGCTGTGCTCCGCACAGTGGCGTGGGGCTCCCTCATCCGCTAGGACAGAGGTTGGCAGACTATGACCTGTTTTTGTAAATAATGCTTTATTGGGACCCAGCCACACCCATTCAGTTACATATTGTCTAAGCTGCTTTAGTGCTACGATGACAGGCAGCATTGAGTAGCTGCAATAGACACTGTACGGCCCATACAACTGAAAATATTTGCCCTCTGGCCTTCACAGAAAGGGTTTGTGGACCCTGTTGTAGGCTCTGTAGGCCTGTGAAGAGAGAGTGTGGAGGACAGTGAGGGAGGTTTCTATGGGTCAGGCCTGGAAGTGCTGTCCACGGCTTCCTCCCACATTCCCCTGGTGACAGCTGGTCACGTGACCCCATCACGCTGCAAGGAGGCTGGGAAATGTAGTCTTCCTGGTGCTCAGAGGGAGGTGAAGCAGGTCTGGTGGGCACACAGCCCTGTCCCACCACACCTTTCCTCCCTGACTTTGTGCCTCTTCTCCGCAATGCTCCCGGCACCAATGCCCATGGGGTAGGAAGCCGTGTGAGGGCTGAGACCGTGCCTGTCTTGTTCATCACTGCCTGCCCCGTGCTCACACCGAATAGGTAGTCTAGAAATAGTTCCTGAAGAAAGGAATGGATCGGTCTTTCATGTGTGCTCCTGGAGCACTTTGTAAGGACCTCTGCTCTGGCGTTGACATCACTGTGCTCATTCCGTGCCTGTGCCCCACTCGTTGCCAGATTTCTCTCTCGACTCCGCCAGCTTCTCCTCAGGCACCTTCTGTGCGGTGACACCGTGCTAGACTCTGGGCTCGTCTTTGTGAACAGAACAGACCCAGCCTATTCCTCAGGGGTCTTGCAGTCCAGCGGGAGAGACCAGCCACGAGCGGAGAATCACAAACCAGGGTGCAAACCGATTTAAAGTGACAACGAAATTCCATGCTCTGAAGGAAAGGGGCAGGGGAGGTGCTCTGAGCCCATGTAAGGGAGACATGATCTGATCCAGTGATTCAGGGAAGGCTTCCTGAGGAGGTGACAGTTGGGCTGCGACCTAAGCATGCGCAGATATCAATCAGGTGGTGAGGAATGAGTACCGTGTACCAGGCATGGGGAGCAGCCTGGGGAAAGGCCCTGAGGTCCGAGACAGCATGCCGTCAGTCGCAAGCACAGTACTAATAACATTCTTCTTATTATTACAGCTCGACACACTAGGTCCTTTCTATGTGCCAGGTTCTCTATTAAGCACTTTACATGTATTATGTCAGTTAACTTGCGTGATGCTATGAGAGATACTATAGCAGAGGCCGTTAATATCCTGCCATATTCCTTCAGCCCACCCCGGAGGTCCCCTAGGACAGTTCTCATACATTCTGACAACTTCTGGTGTTGCTTTGCAGGCCTGTAAGGGGCAGGCTGGAAAGCCGGGGAGTCCACACTTCCCCGGTCTACCCTCACGAATCGCTGATGGGAAATGGAGGATAAATATCCCAGCGTCCACGCCCCGGGGTGTGCAAATCTGAGGCACACCTGACACTAACTTTCAGGGGCCCCCAGGCGATGTGAGGCTCATTGCCACCAGGTTACCCCTTATCGATGCCCACGCCGGTGGCTTTTCTCCCTCTCTGTCAAGCACGGCTGTGCTTCTGGGATCACCTAAAAATAACGACTTGCTCCTGAACATTTGTCTCAGGGTAACCAAAAACTAAGATGCTATCAAGTATCCCATTTAATAGATGAGTAAACTGAGGTACAGGGGAGTTAAGTGAGCACAGAACTGAAAGTCTTTGAAACTAAAGCACCAACAGTGGTGTCTGTGTGTGTGTGTGTGTGTGTGTGTGTGTGTGTGTGAGAGAGAGAGAGAGAGAGAGAGAGAGAGAGAGAGAGAAGACAAGGTGAGTCTGGTGAGGTGTGTGTGCAGGCCAGGACAAGGATTTGGGTCATTAACTTAGGGACACAGGAGGCTTTTGAAGGGCTTTATGCAGATCAGGTGACATGTTGTGATTAATGTTGGGACAGTGTCATTGTCATCGTAGTGACCTAGGCAAACCTGGATTAGAGGGGCTCAAGCAGATATAAAGGGATGATTGGGGGTATGGTAGTTATTTGGGGGGCCCTGGAAACCCACCAGGGCAGGGGCATTGAGTTCATTCACTGGTCTCTAGAGCTCTGGGTGATACCATGAATGCCAGGGAGTACCCGGGCATCAGAGGGGCTTCCTGCCCTGCCCAGCCACAATGTTCATCTCTCAAGGGGTGACACACACTTGGTGCCTCTGCTCTCCCCTCTTAGGTCACAGGGTCCTCTCTTGGCCCCCATCCCTGGGACCTCTGTCAGGGAGGGTCTGTGCCTATAGCCCAGCACCCCTGCCACCCAGCCACGCTGGCAGCTGCAGCGGGAAGGCCAGCCAGGCCTGACCAGGCTGCCCTGGAGGCCAGCACGTAGCTGGCCGGGTGCCGGCCGTTTCTGCCCCAACGCCCTGTGTGGCCCGTGACCGCCTGAGCAGATGGTCTTGGAAGTGAGTGTGGGCTGAACAGGGTCCGGAGGGTCTGTCAGCTCCACCTTTTCCTCCTCTGCCTCTGCTGGGCTGGGCTCCGCTGCCCTTGTCACTGTTCTGGAGGAGCCGGTGAGCTGGGCTGGCCAGCAGCACCATGAAGCATGGCAGGGATGACGTGACATCGCCCAGGCAGGTGTCCAGTAGTGTCCGGTGCAGGACATGGGGGCTCTGATGCAGCTGAGGCAGGACTGGAGGATGGGAGGGTGGCAGGAGAGTGCGAGGCATGTGGGTTGCCCTGCAGATGCCTCAGGGAGCCCCTGAATGCTCAGTGGGCCCCTCACAGGGGGGCTTATGGTGGCAGCAGAACCTCCGTTGGGGTCCCTGAAGGAGGCAGTTAAGGGAGCTCACATTTGGCCAGGGCCTACCATGGGCCTGGCCCCAGGAAGTGTGTCCTTGGGTTATGACCTGTCCCTCCTGGCCCCTTTGTGACCCCTACCTCCACCCTTCCTGGGGTCCTTTCTCCAACTCCCACAGTTCACAGTGTTGATTACGGGTGTTATCCTTGCATATCCTCCAGGACAGCGGCTTCCCCGCAGGCCTGTGTTCAGACGTGCCCAGCCTGTGTCCTTCCTGGGTACCTGCTTGCCCACTGGGGCTGCTTTTTAGTGACCCAAAGAGCACAGGTTCTATGTGGGTTTTACTCCTTGACTAAAGTTGGCTAATTGGCTTCACCTCTCTGAGCCTCAGTTTCCATGTCTGTCAAGTGGGTAGACTCTACCTCAAAAGGTTGTTGTGAGGATGAAAACTGGTGAAGGACGTAGGACACCTGCACAGCGGTGCTGTCTAGGGGCTCATCGCTGCCCTTCCTTGCTCGCCGTGTGACTGGGCAAGTTGTTTCCCCTCCCTGGGCCTCAGCTTCCTCAGCCCTAAAGTGGGCATGCCCTGCCCTGCCACAGGGAGGGGAGGGAGGGAACACAGGGTCACATGGTGTGTGGGCTGCGAGGGCTGTGGGCTGGGACTTCCAGTGCCTGCATCGTCCCATCCATGAGACGAGAGGTTTGGGTAGATGTAGCTGCCTCCCACCCCGTTGCCCAGCTACAGTCTGGGGGTCTTGGAGCTTTCCCTGTCCCACATAGCTGTCATTCCCTGTCACCTCTGAGGGTCAGTGGAGGCCTCCCTCAGGCCTTTGCTCTGATTTTGCAGCCCGTGGGTAGGCTTGGTGCTGGGTCAGTCTTGCGTGGGACCCCAGGGCTGACCATGCTGTGAAAGGGAGAGTTCGAGCCCCACCCTAGCTCAAGGCGCGTATCTGGTATCTGCTACTCTCTCAAGGACGGGAGTTCCAGTGCTTGGGAGAGAAGGGCCATGTGGAAACCCAGGGACAGTGGGGACAGCGGAGGCTCTGCTTAGAGCTGCTGTGGGATTGGGGCTGCTGCTCCTGTCTGTCTCGGGACCCTTGAACATGCTCTCCCTCTGGCTGATATATAACTTCTGTTTCCCTGTCCAACTCCTACCCCTTCATACCTCAACAGAAAGGCTTTTGCTGGACACCCCCACCCCCTTTCCCCCCCCAATCTAAAACAGGCCTCCTTTGTAGCCTTGTTCAGAGGACTCTGGTCTTTTCCTCCAAGCAGCTTTTACCACTTGGTTATATATGTGTCTGTTACCTTGCTTATTGTCTCTCTCCCCCACTGGGCCGTGTGCTGCAGGAGGCCAGAAGGGTGTCGCTTTTCCTGTTCAGCCCTGAAGCCTCTGCACCTACAATAGGGTTGGCACACGGTTGGTGCTCAGAAAGTCAGGGCAGATCGAGACACGTCTCTGTGCCTGGATGTGCTCATGAAACCCTTCTTGCTTGCCTGCTGTGCTTGGAGAAACAAAGAAGTTAGAAGCTCAGGACTCTCAGGGACTGTTAGTCCATCTAGTCATGACAGAGGTCCTGGAGCAAAGGCCCTTCCAGTGAGGGGAAGAGATGGACTTGAACCCAGGTCTCCTGGCCCCCAGTCAGGTCTCTCCCCAGATTCTCTGGGGCCATGGCAGGCTACTTCCCAGGGGTCACTTGCAGGGACCCCAGCCTCCCAGACCAGAAGTGCTTTGAATGAGGAGTGGGGGGCAGCAGACTCAACACCTTGGGATTACCCAGGATGCGGGCAAGTTAGCAACAGAATCATGAGGCTGGAACGGACTGTCCCAGCACAGGGAGTGTTGCCACATTGGGAATCCTCAGCCACCATCCGAGGGAGCTATCAGGACCCAGAGAGGCGAAGTGACTTGCCCAGGGTCACTTAGTGAGGAAGGGCTGAGTGGAGATCCGCCCCCGAGGCTGTTGACCCCAGAGCCGAGGAGGCTGTGTGCAGGCACGCAGCTCCAAGCTCTGCTTCTCCGAGCTGTTGCCACCTGCTTGTTAGACCAGGGAGGTGCCGAAGGAAGCCTGCTGGGAAGGACCCAATCTTCCCCAAGATGTTTCCTGAGATTCACAGATCCCGGAAAGCAGCTGTGCGTGTTCCTGGAAAGCTGCATTCGGAAGGAAGCGTGCAGGCCCGTTGTGCCCTCAGCTGTGAAATAGGAACGTTACCTTGGTCTCCTGGCTTGTTGTGCAGGTTGTGAGGAAACAGGCTGGAAGGGGCCTTGGGGAGATCCATGCCCAAAGAAGGGTTCACAGGGGCTCAGCTTCCCTGCAGGGCCCTGCACTCGGTTTCTGAGCCCCAACACACCTGGGCACGGGCGCTCCTGTTGGAATCCACAACAAAAAAGGCTCATAGATGCTGAGAAGGCAGCCAGAGGTCCTGAAAAGAGGCCTACATTGGAGGGAACTCAGGTGCAAGTCCTGACTCCTACCGGCCAGGTGAGTCACGTCACCTGTCACCTTTGGAGGGTTCAGATTCCTCTTTTGTGACGTGTGGGCCAAACGCCCACTTCAAAGAGTCACCATACACAAGAAAATTGAGATATGTGTGAACTGCCGACATATGGTTCATGAAACTGTTTTCTGATCTCTACTTGGAAACTTTCTGTAACACCAGCAAGAACCCACCACGAGCTGGATCCTGCGTGCTCTTCATTTAAACATCGTTTTGGAAATGATACAGCACCTCAGGAAGTGGTGGACTTGGCACCGTGAACTCACCGAGTCCTTACATTACCACAGTCAGTGCTTACGGTGGGAGTGGCTTTGTCAGCTGAAGGCGGGACAGCTTTGATGCTTGGACTACTTCTCTGAGGGCTTGTGCTCAACGTACGAATATCATGGTGCAAACTGGAGAGAGAGTATCCACGTCCAGCAAACCGTCACAACGTCCACCTGTGGAGTGAACCGCCAACGCACTGCAGGCTGCGGGAGCCGGACCAGTGGTACCCCATTTGTGCGTATAGAGCCAGGCCTCAAAAGTATCTCAATTTTATCTGCTCTTCTCAAACCTGAAATTAATTTCAGTTTTTAAGGTATAGTAATCAATCAATCAGAAAAGAAGCAGCAAGGTAGATGCTTACCACGTGTCACAGGTGGGTCTCTTCTCCCACCCTTAGCAAGTGCAAGAACAGAACGTCCCCTGGCATTGAGAAGTGGAGACCCTCACCCCGATTTGAATTCTGTAACCTTCAGAACAGGGTTCCAGGGGATTGTGAACCCAATGGATGGAGCTCTTAATTGGGATTTTAAGAAAACAGACAAGCTTTGCGCACAACTGAGCTGCAGCTTTTTTTTTTTTTTTTTTTTTTTTGCCTTCAGCTGTGGCAGCCTGTTCCTGGTTTCTGTGGAAAGGCAGCTCCTAATTAGAATGGATCGAAGGGTCTTCGCTCCAGCTTTGTTCTCGGTCTCCACTGAATCGTTGCTTTAAGACTTAATTTGGTGCAGTCACCGATGGGCTTGGAGCCTTGGCTCTCCAAGCTCCTCTCAGGCTGGCGCTGGCTGGCAGCCAGGGGGCACCGAGAGCTGTGCGGTGCCACTCTGCCTCCTCTCACTCCAGGCCTCTCTTCCTTTTTCTTTTTCTCCTCTCCTGCTTTCTCTCCCTTTAATTTCCTTTCATTAACAACCCAAGGCTGTCCAGGGTGCCAGTCCCTGCTGGTGGGAGTGTAAATTGGTACAGTTTCTCTGGAGGGCAATGTCAAATGCTATTAAAAGCCTTTGAAATGTGCATAGGCTTTGACCTGGAAAGCTCCCTTCTAGGAACTGGTCCTGTAGAAATAATTGGACAGGGGTCCACATGTAGGCCCAAAAGAATGTGGCCGTCAGTGCTTTTCCTGAGTGACAACTTAGAAACCTGGTGTCCTTCCACAGGGGGTCATTAAAAATGATCATGTGATAAGCCAGTTGGGAAAGAACCTTTGGGAGCTAATTGAGGAAATCTGAATCTCGGCTGGGTGTCAGATGTAATTCCTGGGTGTACTTCCTAAGGAATTACTGTTCGTTTTATCAGGTGTGATAATGGCCTTGAGATTGGCTTAGAGACATATGACAGAGTGTTGGTATTTGGTTTAAACGATTATAACAGTAACAGTAACGGAAGGAGGCATAGGGTGAAGCAAGGGTGGCAAAATCTTGCAAGTTCTGAGTCTGGCTGACGGGTAAATGAGTGCCCGTTGTGCGGTTCTCTCTATTTTGGGGTATGTTGAAAATTTTTCATGATTTAAAAAAAAATAAAGTGGTCGTGTGAAACTGTCTCTCAACCTGAAATGATGTCCACAAGATATTAAGTGAAAAGAGAAAAATTCCAAATAGCATATATGGCATTATATTTTTACTTAAAAAAATATGTACAGGATTTTATATGCAGAGGAAAAGGATGGAAGCACATATACTAGAGTGGGATTGGTGGCTGCTTCTGGGTGGTAGGATTTGAATAATTTCCATTTCCGACTTTTTTTTTTTGAATAAGCATACATTATTTTTACGGTTACTGAAGAACATTTGGAAATACCTACTACGTGTTGGTCATTACTACAGACCACGCGTGGTAAAAGGAGGTTTTGCATCTCTGCATCCACACACAGTAATTGGTAAGGTTGATGCTGTTATGCCCATTTGATAAATGGGGAAACTGACTATCAGAGAGGGTAGGTGACTCGTTCGTGGATGCACAGCTGCAATTCTAATTCCACTCTTCTGAGGTCAATAAAACCAGTGCTCTTTCCACGAAACCCTGGCTGCTTCTAGAGAACGTACGCTGAGTATCAGATGTGTCCCTGCCCTCCAGGAACTGACATTGTCTTTGCCCTCCGGGTCTCTGCCCCCACGCTCACTCTGGGGTCACCCCTCTCTGCCCCTAGAACCAGTTACATAATGGCTTTGGCCAAAAAAAAAAAAAAAAAAAGCACTTTTCCCTCACATCACAGGTAAAACTCAGACACTGCCCGGTCGATATTTTCTCCTAATGAGCCTTCCCAGTCTTCTTGCCTTTTTGGGGTGTAAATGAGCTCTCTGCTGCCATCCTCTTCATATTTATCTGCTCTGTTTACTGGCAGAGAGGAAGAGCGGACAGGCATTATATACATAAATATCATAAAATCCACAGAGGACTGGCAAGTCCGAGTTCTCAATCCTGGCTCCCTCACTAACAATTTGTAACCCAAAGAAGTTACCCTCTGTTTTCGCTGTCTCTAAAGTAAGTAAAGGATAATGCATTAAAAAGATCGATTGGTGTTCTAAGGAAAAGGGGAAGACAACTCTAAGTCGGGTTGAAAATGCAAGGTTTCCCAAGGCTTTGCTAATGTGCTGGAGATGGATAACGCCTTGTCTCCTCCTCAGCCTGTCAGCTGCAGAACTGGCCTCTTTACCTCCAGGCACTTCCTCTCCCACTCCATCCTCCAATTCCCTCCAGGTTGATCTTTCTAAAGAAGAAATTCAGGTGAATAACTTCTGTTAAAACTTCATTGGTTCCCACTCCTTTATGGAAAAAGCCCAACTCCTCTGCTCTGTGTACAAAAAGCTCCATGCTTTTGCTTCGTCCTCCTCTCCAACCTCTCACCTGCTGGGCACCCACTCGCTGTTCACCCTACACTGCACTCCTCGTTCCCCAAGAGGGCCCCCAGCTTCATGCCTCAGGGCCTTTGCACATGCTAGTTCCTTTGTCTGGAATGCCCTTCCCTGGTCAGCAGCAGGTACTTTGCTGCAAGGTCCCTGGGAACCCTCCCTGCCCACTAGACCTGACCTTCTCAAGGGCAGAGCCTCCGTCACCCTTGGAATCAGCAGGGCCCCTGCACAGAGATAGATACAGGGATGGGACCCGCACGTGCAAAACCAAAGGCTTCCCTCTGCATCTCCAGAATGGGCAAAACTCCGACAGATTTGGGTTTCCGTCCTGGGCTCAGTTGAATCTGTTTATTGCCACCCCAGTGTGGGACAGGACATTTTTAGTTTTCAATATTCCGTTTCTTTAAAACACAACATTTTAGCACCAGGATGAATGTATTTTATCATAGACACTGAAGCAGGCTGCCTCCTGCCCCTGAGTCTCCTGGTAGAAGATGGTCTAACTAATGCACCTTCACAGCCACGGGCATCTCCAGGGCTGGCTCTCACGGCAGAAACAGTGTCATGATGGACCACTGGGTACGGAGACCCCTCCAGGGGCTGCCTCCCACATCATCCACATCTGAAAGTGGACCCCAACAAAGGAAAGTGCCTCAGTGTCACAGAGGTATCGTGTTTGAATTGGGGGACCTACCGGTTTACATTTCTGAACACCCACTCCAGACGTGACTGTCCTGCTGTGTCCCCCCCTCCCAATTGCCTGGCTTCCCTGCCCTCCTGGTGGTGACACCTCCGGTGACACCCAAGTGGTGTCAGCAGGCAGCCAAAGAGACTGCAGAAGGGTCAGCTTCAGAGAGCCAGGGAGCAACCACTCCTCACAGCGGGAGGGAAACGGTGGAAACTTCCTCCTCAGTCCCAGAGGAGACAGTGAGAGAAGTCATTTGCTTCCGTGCCCTCCTGCAGCAGTTGGGAGACCCTGGCTGGGGTGCTTTCAGGGTTCCACTGGGGTGTAGAAGTCAAGTGTGGCTCGGCTTTCTCCTCTATGGAACGTAGGTGATTCTCGCACAAGGCCTGAGTCCCATCCAACTCTGTAACCCCCCGAAGTCCGCATACACAGCCTGTGTCCATCTTCTGTGTCCCAGTGCTGGGTGCCAGTGAAAGAAAGTCGAAGATGGGCCACCGTGGTCACGCCCACCTCTGAGGGGCCAGTGAACCAACCACGCCCAGGGGGTGCCAGTTGCTCTGCCCTCTCTCCAATCTTGCTTTAATGTCAGCTTCTCAGGGAGATCTGTCCTGAGCTCCCTGTGTCACCTTCCCGTCTCCCTCCCTGGCATACCCGCAGCGCTCCCTGCAGTACTGAGCTCTGTCAGGCATTTCCCGTTCGCTGAACCTCTCTCTCTCTCTCTCTCTCTCTCTCTCTCTCTCTCTCTCTCTCTCTCTCTCTCTCTGCTAGACCGCAAGCTCCGAGGGGAGGGAGTTTTGATGTGCTCACCAACAAGTCCCCAGTTCCTAGTATGGGGACCAGCACTAGTAGATGCTTGGCACATGTTGACTGAATAAATCAGACACGGCATGCATTTGTAAACGTTTGCTCATTGAGGATGGGGTTTCCAGGGAAGTGATGTAACTACTACATTCCCCAAACCGTGCCGGGCACTGAGGACACAAGAAAGTTATGATGTCAGTCCTCCGCTGGCTTCCTGTCGCCTTTGCCATAGACTCCAAATTCCTTCCAGTACGGTCCCTGCCGACCTCACCTCCTTCTGCTTTTTCTGGCAACACACCAGCCAACCTCTCCACTGGCCTGACGTTCCTGGACTCTGCGAGCTTGTTCGCACCTCTGGCCTTTGCACTTGCTGTCCTTGCTGCTGAATGGCTCATCCCCAGATGGCCACGTGGCGGTCAGACCTTAGCTCCAATGTCACTTCTCCTCAGACTGCTTCCTGCCCACCTAACCCAGTTACCTCACCAATCACCAGCTATCACAGCTTCATTATTGTCTGCACAGTACTTAACATGGTCTGAAATGACCTCCATCCTTCAGTATAGAACCAGTTTATTGGGGAATCTCGACTCCGTGGGCTCCAAGCCTAAACCATCTTACTTTTCCTAATTGCTTCATTTCGTCACACTCTGCTGAGTCCCTCCCTGCTGGGTCCTCACGACAGGCTGATCTGAACGTATTTCAGGCACCCTGAGGTGTTAAAACTCAGACCAGGCCAGTCCCAAACTCCAAGTCTTGGGTCAAAGCTCCGCTCTAGAAGTGGGAAGGGATCGAGGGCTTTCTCTCCTTCTCTCTCTGGGGCGCCTTGGAGCAGAGGGCTCGGGGGTGGGGTGCTTGTTTTCCTTGCAGGCCTGCTCCTGGTCTGGTTCCCTCGGCTGCAATCTCCCTGAGATGGGGTGCCTGGCATCTCCTCAGGAGGGGGCAGCCATATCCCGCCAGCCCTCCCAGCAGAACAACCCCTAACCTTTCCAGCAGCTCCTTCTGCCAGGACCCGTCTGGAGAGCCCAGTGCTGCCCTTTCCGTGGTTCCTTATATGGACCACAACTGAGGGGGCACCTGCTCTCCCCGCTGGTGGTGCAGGCTCCTTCCCAGTGAATCTCCCCAACTCCAGGGGATGTGCCAAGCTCCCCCAAGGACACCCTCACCACCCTGTGCCTGCAGTTGGCACCAGGTCCCTGCAGCTCAGTGAGCATCCAGCTGGGGAGCGAGGTGCCAGCCTCCTCTTCTTGGCTGCCTCCTCCGTCTCAGGAGGAGGTTCGTGGGCCTTCCTTTGCTTGGTTCTGGGGGTGGGGCAGGAGAGGGAGTGGTACCCATGCATCAGCACCATGTCTGCCCTCATTCCCTCTTGACCACTCAGTTTTCTTATATAAACAAGGAAGAGCAAGGAGCGAGGGTCGGGGGTGGCCCCTGGTAGCAGGGCCAATTCTGCCATCCTGTTAGGCTATAGCAACAGCAGCCCCAGCCTTTTGCCATCTCTTTAGGAAGTGGGTTGCTTAGCATCTCTTTGTCCACATCTGTGGGTCCCCGTAACCAATTCCGGGGCAACCCCAAATTTCCCCTCCATGTATCCTTGGTTGTTTTCTGCAGGTCCTCCCTTCTGGAACACGTGACATGAGGCTGGCAGTGTGGTGTTGCTAGTGCATAGAAAAATACCCAGCACGCTCCAGGCCCTTGGTACGAGCTTCTGAAAGAATGACTCAGTAGGAAGATGGCTGTGGCTACAGTGAGTTCATGTCGACAAGTAACCGGAAGGGGAAGAGGGATGGGAAGGGCCTGACGTAGGTGACACCATGTGCCTGATGTCTTTCACCCATCACAATGACCTTGAGGGACAGCCTAACTATGACCCTTTGCAGATGAAAGGACCTCCGCCTGCTCCAGGCCAGGTCAAGCTCAGGAGGCGGAAGAGGGCGGTGGCTGTGGGCGGGGCTCCTGCATCCGTGATCCCGGCTGTGCCATTCTTTGGCTAAGTCACTTAGCTCTCTGACTCTGGCTCTTCATTTGTAAAGGGGGATAAGACTACGTTGTAGATTAAATGAGCTAATACACGTAATGTGCTTAGCTCATGTAGAGACATGGCAGGTCACACACAGCAACCAGTCATTTCCATTATCATCACTGTCATCGGGACGAACCCAGGTCTGTCTACCCCCAAAGCTGGCACTCTCAGCACGAGGTCCTCACTCCAAGGTGCGAGGCCCCCCTGGGGACTGAGGGATGGTCCCCCTCTGGGGCTGAAAGAAGCCGAGACCTCTGGGTGAGGGTGACAGTCGGAGGTGGCCTTGGATGCCAGCCCATGGCCCTCAGCCCTCTGTGAAGGCAGTGGGGAACCTCTGTGGGTCTTTAATCAGAGGAGTGAAACGATGAAAGTGGTGTTTTAGGAAGATTAATCTGGCAGCAGAGACAGGATGGAAAACAGTCAAGCTCGGGGCAAAGACTTATGACGGCTGCCCCGCTCACTGGGAGCCAGGTCATTAAAGGAAAGTGGCCTGGTTTTTGGCTCCCTGGACGCTCAGGGTTCCCGGCAGCTGGGAGGGGCTGGCCCCTTATGAAGAAGAGGCACCAAGGGAGGCCGGCAGAGGGCACTGTTTTGTCAGTGACAGTGGCCCCTGCGAGGGAGCTTTGGCATCTGGACTGCGAACAGGCAGCACGTCTGCATCTGTTAGAATCAGGTGTGGGCCATCAGCCCCCTCAGCCCTGCGGCCCCCTCAGCCCTGCGGCCCCCTCAGCCCTGCGGCAAGCTCCAAGCTGAGCATCTCAACTGCAGCCAATTGTAAGCAAGTTCAAATCACACGGTGGGGTTTACTCTCAGTGGAAGGTCCTTCAGGGGGGTGGGACCATCCACTCTGACAAGTGCCAGCCCCCTCCCCCCCAGGAGGCAGGGCCACCAAGGTTCCCAGCCTGGCTCCCAGGGCTGCTCTGGAACCAACAGCCAAAGTGCAAAATGGAACTAGGGCTGCCCCGGCCAAGAACAGAAGGAGCTGCTGCGTCTATGTTTCCTCCTCACTTTATTTAAAGCTGTCAGGATATATTGGAAGTGCCCAGGCAATTCCATCTTCTCTCGTCTTCCAAGGAGACGAGGCCCACTGCCAGATGCCGGCAGCGCCTCACACCAGTGTGTGGAAAAGCTCCACCTTCTCCTGGTACAGCTGGTGGAACTGCTTGGCCACACAGCGGAAGGGGGCTTCATAGTTTTCCATCTCCTTCTGTAGAGACAAGAAGTCGGTTGTGTTCGGTGTGTCATCATCACAGAACCAGCACCCGGCCACTCTTACCTCGTGGCAGGTGCTACACGCAGCTGTGCCATTTCACCTCCACACCATTCGGGGAGGCTCCTATCGTTACGCCTGTTTTATCAGGACACTGAGATATGGCGAGATTACGGTAACTTGCCCAAAGCTGCACACTCGTCAGTGGTGGAGCTGGGGCTAGGCCTAGATCCGTTTCTTTAGAGCCTGTCCTTTTGGCCACTCACTGTGTGTGTGACAGGATGTAAAAGGAGACTTCTTTCTTGCTTAGTTTTGACGGAGACCTCAAAGGCCAAAGCAAAATAACAGACGGCAAGGACCCTCCCACTCAAGGGAGGGGCCCACCCTCACCTCAAGGTGGGGCTTGTGCTGTGGTGTGTCCCTCCAGGAGGGGCACCGCTCCCTCCCCTCCCCTCAGTGGGAGGTTCCAAGAGAAAGCCTGAGGCCTGGGGGCTTAGGACAGGGCTGGACCCAGGCCTGGGAAGAATCCAGGTGAGGCGGGGGCTGGCGGTTTTGATGGCCAAGCCAGTGGAGGGCTGCACTGGGGACAGCAGCTCTGCCTCCGCTGTCAAACTAAGGCTGCGGCTGCACTTCCCTGGACCAGGGGCGGGTGGGCCAAGCAAGAGTGCCAGCCCGGAGCTGTCTTAAAGGGACTTCGGGGACGGCCTCCAGGAGGGTAATGGGTCCCAAGAGGAGCAGATGGACAGGAACCAGCCAGAACTGTGGCTACAGGAGGGGTGAGGAGGTATATCACCTGTTAGATGGAAACTGCAGGTGAGAGAGCGCCATTGATGGGGGCAGGGTGGGGGCACCTGTGACATGCTCAGCAAGCACCACCTGAGAACCCTGTCAGGTCCAAAGCGGCCACAGCAGGTCCCAACAAAGACCACATGACCCTCCCTCTGTATCTCCCCACTCCCTCAGGCTGAGAGCTGAGCTGGGGGAAGCACAGGTGCAGAAACGCAGAAGCTGCCAGCCGGGCCCCGCTTCCCAGAACAGGCCAGGGGAAGGCACTGACTGGAAATCAAGTTAGGAATTTTGACAGTCACCCAGGACTGGGCATTTTAACAAATGAAATAATACTTTTGTGACTAAAGGTGCCCAAAGGACTTTCTCTCCCCCTCTGTGTGCACACACGTATTAAACAATTTTTTAATTCAACTAAGGAAAAACAACACAAAACAATTCACCCATACGCCACCACCCACCTCTGGTAACCACCAATTGGTTCTCTGTATCTATGAGCTTGTTTTTGTTTGTTTGTTTTTTGTTTGTTCTTTTAAAAGATTTCACATATTAGAGAGATCATATGGTATTTGGCTTTCTCTGTCTGACTTACTTCACTTTGCCTGATGCCCTCAAGCTTTACGGAGGTTCATCTGTAAATGGCAGGATTTCCTTCTTTTTGTGGCTGGATAATATTCCATTGCATATATACACCACAATTTCTGTCTCCATTCGTCCATCGATGGACACTTAAGTTGTTTCCACGTCTTGGCTATTGTAAATGCTGACATGAACTTGGGGGCTGCAGATATCTTTTTGAGTTAGTGTTTTTGTTTTCTTCAGATAAATAATGCAGAAGTGGAACTGCTGGGTCATCAGGTAGTTCTATTTTTAAGTTTTTGAGCCATGTCCATACTGTTTTCCATGGTGGTTGCACTGTGTGAACATATTTTTAATTTTTTTTTAAGCAAGAAGTTGGCATAAGAAAGAACTCACTACTTTCAAGACAGTAGCTCAAGCTATGAATGCACAAGAACCCGTTTTCAAGCAATCCTTGGCAGCTGGCAAGAGTGCAGCCTTGATAAGAGGCAATGAACCATCCCCAATGAATGGAAGAATTTCCACACCGAAGAATGTTACAAAGTCATCAAGCCCAGTGCCTGTGTTTTACAGACAGCAGTCTGGGGCCCCGGGGGTGCAATGGCCCAGCTGCTTCGTGCACAGCCCAGCCCAGAACTCAGATTCCCCAATTTGAGAAGAGCAGCGTCTCTTCTCTGCCAGCCCAGGGCAGAAATACGCAAAGGAAACCAGTTCCAGTAGAGAATGCTACCTGGATTATCTACCAAGCAACACCCTGCACATAAGGTGGAGGAAATAAGCTGGCCACGAGGAGAGACAGAGGAGGCGGTGCTGAGAGAGCGCTCAGGACCTTTTGTAGCCGAATGAGCTCGCGACTGCGAAGGACAGGGAAGCTGTCACTCTCCAGGCAGACGTGAGAGAAATAAGTCAGTTACACCTGCAAGACTCCTGTGATCGCGCAGAGCATAATGTCCTAGGTAAGGCCAATGAGAAAGAGTAAAATGTTAGATCGGTTGAAAGTACAGCTAAGTACTGAATGGAAAGAGAATGAGGCCTGCAAAGCCCACGCACAGTGATTTCTAAATGGATTCGAAGCTCTTGAAAGCGAGATCTTGGGAGAATGCAACTTAAGAAGTAAGGAATTCAGTGGAGGTGAGCCTTGGAGCACTCCTGAAATGGCAGATGCAAACAGAATCGTTTTCCAGATGCGTTAGGAGGGCTTGCCAATGACAGGAATCCTTTTGTTAAATGACTAATCTCGCTGACAATCTGTAGAGTAGGTTTGCTTTGCCTGTGAAGGATCCTTCAGGCAGGCTCAGATGAGCACTCGATGTGGCCTGGAAGTCTGTTCCGGAGAGTCCCATCGTGGGCTCTGTGGGAGGCCAAAACCCCTGCGAGCAGGCCCTGGTTCTCAAGCTGGACAGGCCTGCGTTCTAGTCCTGGTTCTACTGCCTGAGCTAGGCAACCGGGGAGAGCTACACAGCCTTTCTGCGTCTCTTCATCGTGTGTAAAACGGGGACAGGCGTGGCTGCCTGGAAAGGCTGGTAGAGAAGAGTCATAGATAATGGGCACCAAACAGCTGGCATGCAGTAGGTGGTCAGCAAGCATTGGTGCCCTTGCCCTCATCTGCCTGCAAGGGGTGCCATCCTTGTGGACCTTTCTTGAACTCACTTGTATTTAATACTGTCCAACTTCTTACAGTGATGAGCAGCGTTTTCAAAAATTTTAACTTCTGTTTAAAGAAATTCTTTTTAAATTTTTGGCCTGAAAATGTCCTATCAAGGGATGTTACAAAGTCAAAGAGGAACCACACAAGACTTCGAACAGCCAAAGCAATCCTGAGAAAGAAGAACAAAGTTGGAGGCATCACACTGACTGATTTCAAACCATATTACAAAGCTGGAGTAATCAAAACAGTATGGCACCAGCATAGAAACAGACACCAATGGAACAGAACTGAGAGCCCAGAAATAAACCCCTGCATACATGGTCAACTAATACCTGACAAGAGAGCAAAGAATACTTAATGGGCAGAAGACAGTCTCTTCAATAAAGGGTGTTGGGAAAACAGGATACTCTCATGCAAAAGAAAAAAACTCAATCCCTATTTTATACCAGTCACAGAAATTAACTCAAAATGGATTAAAGGCTTGAACTTAAGACCTGAAACCATAAAACTCCTAGAAGAAAACATTGGGAAAAAGCTCCTTGACATTGATCTTGGCAATGATTTTATGGCTATGACACCAAAAGCACAAGCAACAAGAGCAAAAATCAACAAGTAGGACTATATCAAACTAAAAAGTTTATGTGCAGCAGAAGAAATGATCAACAAGATAAAAAGGAAACCTATGGAACGGGAGAAAATATTTGCAAACCACAAATCTGATAAGGGTTTACTACCGTGTTTCCCCAAAAATAAAACCTAGCCAGACCATCAGCTCTAATGCGTCTTTTGGAGCAACCCGGTCTTGTTTTAATATAGGACCAATTTTATTATAATATAATATAATATAATATAATATAATATAATATAATATAATATAATATATCATATCATATAATACCGGGTCTTATATTAATTTTTGCTCCAAAAGACACATTAGAGCTGATGGTTCGGCTAGGTCTTATTTTCGGGGAAATACAGTATCCAAAATATATACCTCATAAAACTCAATAGCAAAACCACAAATAATCTGATAAAAATGGGCAAAGGACCTGAGTAGACATTTTTTCAAAGAAAATATTCAAGTGGCCAACAGGTATATGAAAGGGCGTTCAACATCACCAATCATCAGGGAAATGCAGAGCAAAACCACAATGAGCTATCACCTCACACCTGTTAGACTGGCTGTTATCAACAAGACAAGAAATAGCCAGTGTGGGCGAGGATGTGGAGAAAAGGGAAGCCTTGTGCACTGTTGGTGGGAATGTAAATTGGTGCCGCCACTTTGGAAAACAGTGTGGAGGTTCCTCAAAAAATTAAAAATAGAATTACCATATGATCCAGCAATTCCACCTCTGAGTACATACCGAAAGGAAATGAGATCACTAGCTTGAAAAGGTATCTGCACGCCCAGGTTCACTGCAGCATTATTTACGATAGCTAAGACATGGAAACAACCTAAGTGCCCATTGATGGATGAATGGATAAAGGAAATGTGTATATATACATGATGAAATATTATTTACCCATAGAAAAGAAAAAAATCCTGCCATTTGTGACAACATGGATGAAACTTGTGGGCGTTATGTTAAGTGAAATAAATCATACTTAGAGGGACACATACCGTATGATCTCACTTATACGTGGAACTGAAAAAAAAACCAAACTCATAGAAACAGAGAGCGGATTGGTGGTTGCCAGGGACTGGGGGTGGAGGATGGAGAGGGTGAAGGTGGTCAAAGGGCCCAAGCTTTCAGTTTTAAGATAGGTAACTTCTGGGGATGGACTTAAAAATAAAAAAGGAACGTCAAGCTACCGTGTAGGTACCACCTTTAGGTCTGCAAGACGATTGCTGCTGCATTCAGTAAGAAGAGGAGAGGGGCTTGGTGTCAAGACTTGGCTGAATCTCAAACAGCATTTGGTTATATTTCCTTTTTAATTACAGCTTCTTAACCGAGCTGCCAGTGCGGCTTCTGTTAGCATCAACTCAGGGGGGACTAGTTAACTGGCACAGTTAATACCAAATGCTTAACTGCAGCCTCTGCAAGCACAATTTATACCCACCCGTCTCAACAGCGTAGCTACAAACACCGAGCAGAGTATAAACACGCAGCCCAGTGGTCTTTGCTGACTAATGTGTTGGGTGTTAATTTCTGAGTTCCATCAAGAGTTCTGGGGAATATGGATATTGGGGTGAGGAGGCAATTTCACAAATGTGAATGGTGGAAGGGGGAATACTAAAATATTGTTGGCTGTGGGTAGTACGGCTTACTGCTTTGTTTGAAGGTGTGCTGCGTAAAAGATGTGAAACCCTCTATACGGTAAAAGTGCGCTAATTTGAACTTCATTAATTTAGAATTTGCAATAATTGGGCCACAGGCAAGAGTGACATTTATCTTTGTACAATCTATGAACGCGAGAATTTAGTAAGTAATAACAGTATAAGTAAGATTACTAGGAGGAAATATTTATACTTTAAAAAAAGCTACCATTTATTGAGTGTTCACTATGCACCAGACTTCGTGCTAAGTATTTTTATATTCACCATCTGACTTTATTTTCATATCTATTACTCGGTGAGGGATATGTTTTATTATCCCCACTTTATAGGCAAGGAACCTGAGGCCCCCATAAGTTAAGTAAGTACCTTACTGAGGCTCCCACAGGTAGTTCTGCCGCTCACCAGAGTCACCCTGGGGCTGCAGCAAGGTGGGCCAGGCAACACTGATGGGAATCAGAAGCTATGGACCCTAATCCTGGCCCAACCCTCTACTGCCCATGTGACCTTGGGCAAGTCACTTCACCTCAGTATAGAAGTGGGGATTGTGGGGCCAGCTCCTGGGTGACGGGACTGAGCGTGAGGGTCTCTGAAGTAATGTTCCAACAAGACCTAATCCATAATATCTTATGCAAATATCAAGGGTCACTGTAATCGAACACAATATACTTGTATTTCTCAAGAATTGAGAAATTAGTGAGCTGGCTGGCTGATCTGCTTCACTGAAACGCATGGGTGACTCTCGCTATACCGAGAAAAGACCTTGGGCCAAGGATTTAAACATCAGTTCCAAATTCGACTCTGCATAGGGCGGAATAACAACGCGATGCACTTGAGGTCATGTGAAAAACCACTTCCAGCAGCATCCCACTCCAGACTTAGCTCTGGAGGAAGCGGAGAATACTTACCACGGATGTTTCCAAACATTCCAGGCCTTGTCCCAGCGCCCACGCCTGGGCCTGAGCCGATTCCACCACTCGTCTGCCAGCCAGGTCTGTCTTGTTCCCCACTAACACACCTGCCCAAAAGAAACAACCAAAGCACCGCACTGAACTGGCAGTCTGGGAGGCCAGCTGGAGAGAGAAAAGAGCAAGCACACTGATTCTGAGGGGCATGAGGCCCCGGTGTTAGCCCGGAGGGCGTTAGCCACGCGGGCGGGCTTTGCTTTTCACACACAGCTTTTGCTCTGCCCTTCTAGACTTCATGTGTATCTCTGTCTGCCTTGTCTCCTTGAGGCTGCAAATGCCGTGAAGGCAAGGGCCAAATTTATGCGGGCATTTGCGTAATTCCTAGTGCATGGAGCAAACTTTAAAAATGGTCATTAATACTAATCTACGGACTGGGCTCAGAGTCAGGGATTCGGAGGTAATTTTGTTCTGTCCCCAGCTGCATCAGCTGCAGCTAATTTTTGAGCCCGTCTCTGGAGATCGTTTTTCCTGGTCTATAATGAGGAGAATTTGTTGATCTGACATAGGGATGAAAAATAAACTGATCTAAAGCACTCAGAAGTGACAACAGGATTTGCATGTTTACTTGTGTCTTACAGGAGAAAATGAGGAATTCTTCCCTGGGGTTAGCTTCCTGGAAACAACACACTCACATTTCCGTTACAGCACCTCCCCCCTTCTTACCTCGCGTCTCCCCACATCCCTGAAAGGTGGATGTCATCATGCCCATTTTACAGACTCAGAGGTGTGTGATAACTCACTGAGGTTTCTGTGTACAAGCCAGACCATCACACCCAAAACCCAGGGCACCCCTTAGTTTGCACCCACAGCCAGCTCTGCAATGACCTTGTGCTCTTGAACTTGAAGGAAAGAGGTGCTGCTGGCAAACCCAGATGCCTGCAGTTCCTACCTGGGAGGGAGGAGCCGGGAACCTGTGCCCGAGCCTTCTCCAGCCACTTGCTACAGTTGTTGAAGGACTGCTCACTGGTCACATCATAGACCAGACACAAGGCGTTGGGACTCTCCCACTGCGCGAGAGGGACAGCACGAGCACGTCAGTAACAGTGAAAGGGACTTCTAGGCGAGGAGGGAAACTGGGTCTTCCAAGGGCAGGGACATGAGTGGAGGGAAATGAAAAACTGTAAAGGGGATGTGACTCAGAAAACAGCCACACCCACAGAAGAAAACAGTTCACCCGAAGGACTGAATGGAGGGTGGGCTCGGCATTGGTTGGGGCAGGTGCTGGGACCATGGCACGGGTGAGAGCTCACATCCGTGCCAGGCTGTCTGCTGGGTGCTCTCTGTGCGTCGTTGTGAAAACGTCCATCTTTGCAGGGCTGGTCTGAATGTCCCTACCGTGTAACTGGAGAGTAGGGGGACTGACGTGCCCAGGTCAGACATGCTTTCAACATGAGGGCAGGACTGCGGCTTTTCTCCCCCCAGAAATGCGTTTGCCTCATGAATTCATTCTCCCACTCATTCTAACCGAGGGCTCAGTTATGCAAGTTGGTACGCCTTGCTGCTTTGCAGGCCTAGAAGGGTAGCCTTTCCCTCAGCTGTCACTGAACGCCTGTTTGCGTGCATCTCCTAATAAGGGCTGGCTTTTCAAAATGCAAAGGGTGCTTTCTGCTTCTCCTGCAGCCCGCATCCAAACCAGACCCGGCGACTGGAGAGGGCTCGCTGTCCCAGTGAAGAACCAGGCCTATGCTCTCAGGGCCTGTCACCTTCAGGGGCTGCTCAGCGTCCTGGGATACCCTGCTGTCTGGCTCGGGGCCACAGGATAGCCCTGCTCAGGCCGTGACGCCAATTCTGGTGCCTGTGACTCTTAGCCACGCCTTGGTCTCGAGACCCCCACCCTGCACAGTGAGAGCCTGGTTTGTTTCTGGGGCGTCATAACTTCCAAGGTGTGAGGGAGAATCCTTTTCCTTCAGATGTCCTTGGAAGGTCAGCTTGGAGTCGCTCTGGAGGGCTCACCTCCCTACCCCACAGCTACATGGGCTCCCGGAGGCGTCCAGGACGGGAGGGGTGTGAACTGCCCGGATGCTGCCTCCCCTCCTCACTCCACAGACTGACTCAAGAACTCTCACAGAACCGCACTGCCCTCCCCAGTGTGCCTCTGGGAGCCACCTCTTTTCTCCAGGCCTTAGTGAGGGACCCCGGATTGTCCTCGGATGGAGCTGGAGCTGAAGATGGGGAGCCCGGAGTCAGGTTGGGGGCTGATCGTGGCCCAGACGCATCGTCCCTCCCGCCTGGCACACAGTAGGCACGTGGTGCGGTGAGATTTCTGCGAGAACATGGTAAGGGGCAAACCTTTTGGCAGGAGGGGGAGGAGGTGGTTAGGAAACAGACCGCACGCTACTTGCCAGTTTATCCAGCATTTCAGAAAACAGCTCCTTGCCGGCAGAGTCAAAAATGAAGAGTTCCTGGAGTGAGAAAGGCATGTTTTAGTATTGGTGTCAGCCCACTGCGGCCCTGACTTCAGGGCGAGGTGCAGGCATGAGCACATGTGCACACACATTCATTCAGACCGGCTCCCCTTTTCCCCACGGCACGAGGAAGATGACAGGAAGAGGAAGGACCTTAAGCATCTTGGCAAGGCCGCACAACGGTGTCCCCACACCAACCGGCACTTTCTGTGTGCCATCTCACCTCTCTTCACCTCCAGTGCAAAAATACCAGGAACAAGCTGCCTTTCCACCTGGCGGAACAGAATGCTAAACAGGCTGACAACTGCTCTGGTTTCCAAAAGGTCATTCTGCACTTTGTTAACCAAATTGATTTTCAACTCTGAAAACCATTCTTTTTAAAGAGGTCACTGAGTAGGTCTGGGAAGGAGTGTAGAGTGGGACAGTCCATCATCGTCCTGCGTGGCTAAGGATGATTGTGACGGAGGACGTGGGATGACCCTTCCTGCCTCAGTGCAAACCTCAGCCAGCCAGGGGACAGCCCCTCCCCAATGCTGACACCTAGGAATCTCCCCCTAATTTCCCCCTCCAGCTCCCTCTGGGCACTGGATATCCCCTGGCTGGCGTCTGACCCCTGGCACATGCTGCCTGAACGTCAGTGCCACAACCTGCGTTGCACATTCGCTATGTGTATACTTGTGTTGATCCCTTCTCATTGCATCGGGAGTACTTAAAATTGTTTGGAGCTCATGGACCTCTTTAAGAATCTGGCGATTTTTGAAACTTCTCCCAAGGAAAACACCTACAAACATGACATCTCGCAATTCAATTTTGAGAGTGGTGGATTCCCATAGATGGACCCGGGTTGAGAAGTTGGATAGATGAGTTCTGTGAGGGCAAGGCCCATATGCCAGTCTGCCTCACTTCCTCTTTTGCCCCTCCCTAGAAGGCTTCCTGTGTTCCACGATGCTGTTCTCAAATGCACAGACAGTCTAGGTCAAGTCCTTGCATTATGTCTCTCATAGGGAGGGTGACGGTGAGTACGGAGACCCTGGGCGCGGCTGGAGGGGACTGGGCTTCCGCAGGCCGAGGCCGTCACTTACCACACTGTCTCCTGTGTCAGGGACTGGCACTGTCTTCACCACCAAATCCACCCCTGTCGTCTGCCGAGGAAAACCAAGAAGGTTTGCATCAGCCGGGGGGCTTGTTACAGCACCCACTGCCTGGGAGGCATGTCCCCAGCTTAACTGTTTGTGTTCTGGACTCACTTTTCGTACAGAAATCGGAGAGGGTCCACTAACCTCACCCAACTCCCTGCCCACGAGTGAACTGTACGTGGTGACCCAGTCGATTACTGGCCGGTCTGCTCTGCAGACAGCTCCACACCCTGTGGTTTGTGGAAAAACGATTTCCACATGGCGCCATTTGAGCAGCCCCTCGTCAGACCTCTTAGGGCCTCGTAAGGTGCGTGGGGAAGTCAGTCCCTCAGGGTTCTCTGATCACTGCTCTTCACGCCTCGGCCAGGCCTAAACGCCCACATCTCACCAGGGTGTAGTTCTTCTGGAAATGGGCTCCGTCGCTGCGGAAGATCTGTGCCAGGGCGGTCTTGCCCACGGCGGGGTCTCCTGTGAGGCCAGAGGAGAAGAAAAAAAATCACTTCCATCCTCGTGACTCAACACCCTCCCGCTCCAGAATGCTCGTCTAGAAATCAAAAACTTCCAAGAGTTTTCAGAGAAAATGCGCTTGATTCTCCTGGGAACATGCTCTGAGGTCACTGGCAGGGCAGTGGGTCCGTGAGGACCACGCTTCAAAACCCATGATGGCCAGAGTCACGTTTCTTCAAGCTAATGCTCTCATCCCAGAGAACTGACCCAGAAGGTAGCAGAGCTTCAGGGTTTTGGAGCCCCGGAAATAGAACCGACACTCTTCCACTGAAACATACCCCACACCCCAGGGAAAACCTGTCACTTTCAAACTGGAATTTACTTTGAAGTCTTGAAGGTAGAAGAGGTGCGACCACGCACAGACTATTGATGGGCTCAGCTGACTGATGGAACCAATTAGAGTTTAGAGCTTCCATACTCAAGACCCTGCATCCTTCCTTTGGGGGGCAGGGGTGGCGTGGGAGGGGAGGTGGGAGTTGGGAAGGTTTTCTGCATTTACGGGAAACAAAAAGTCAGGTGCTACACTCACCATCCTGAAATCCGTTTGTCCCTCCACCTCAGGGTGCCTGTTTGTGACCACTGCATATCCATCTTTCCAGGGGCCAAGTCTATCTGCAACAGCAGCTGTTTTCTCCGCGCTGCCTCACACCTACTGGGTTTATCTCCTGGCTTTCCTTTTGATAGCCCCTTGAATGGGTACCTTGAAACTAAAGGTTATGCCGGTTTCAGCCTGAGAACTGGACCTCGCACAAGATGGCTGGGGAACTGGAATCTGGAGTTTCTCCTGTGCCCCCAAGGGTGCTGGCGGCTCTACGTGCCCACCTCAATTGTCCTGTGCCCTCCCCACCTTCCCACCGATGGCTCCGCTTGGCTTCTTTTGATGCCACACTGTTTTCATTTGTAAGAACTTCTCCACCTAGAGAGCCTCACACAGATTCTCCATCACCCAGCCCCGAGAGAACACCTGTTTGCTGCTTCCTCGCCCTCTTGACCCGCAAGATCGCCACCGGCGTCGCGACCCTGATTGGCACCTTTGGTGCAAGCTCTTCGTCTTCACTCCGTAGTTTACAAATCGGCTTCAACGCTTCTCTTTGCTTGACTTCTGGATAGCCTGCTGCTCTGTTCACTTTTGTTTTGACTTTTCCCACCTGTAATTTTCTCTTGTGAGACAATGATTTGACTACTCGTGGTATTTCATTTCATGTTAATTTCTCCAGGTTTGCGTGAGCTATTCAGGTCCTGCTTTTCTATTTGCCACCACTTCTTACAGGGAACCAACCTGTGTGGAGCCTCCCTCCTGAACCCATTCATAGGTTCTCATTCATTCCCTCCCCGCCCCAGCCTCCCTTCCCCACATGGGGACTATCAGGGACCTCATTTGACAGATGAAGAGACCGAGGCTCAGAGAAGCTGGGTAACTTCCCTAGGATTCCAGTATCACATTCTCCTGGCCAGACCCCACTCCTAGAGCTCAGGGACCCTTCTGACCACTTTTAACACTGTCCCTACCGACCCTCATCACCCAGCCTTCCATGACACTGCGAGCAACCACAGGAAGGACTGTCGCTGGGTCCCACCCGTCTCAGAGCAGGCAGCCCATCACTTTCCATCTTGCGTGTGGCTGCATCCACCCTCCCGACTCCAATTTGGCTTCTGAATCCAGTTGGATTTGGCTCATCCTGCTTGTGAAATTCCCCACAGATTTGTTCTGGTGAATTTCAAAAAAAAAAAAATCTTTCTTCCGACTGCCAGTCAGTCACCCACACTTAGGAAAAACCTCCTGTGTCAGCTGAGGAGGGATCTGAGCACAGGGACGGGACGGAGCTGACAAACACATCTGCACAGCAACAAAATGACAAGTGAAATTCAAATAGCACAAGCTGAGAACCCACGCGTCTTAGGGTGCATCAAGGAAAGAATGAACAGTGGTTTCATCAGTGGATGGACGTTCCCGGGGCGAGGCTGAGCCTGGGGGAGACGGCAGGGAGGGTGGGCATCCGCAAAGGCCCAGCGCAAGGTCACCGTGACCTCAGAATCGCTAAGTCCGGTGGTCTTTCCTCTGTCCGCATGCTTCGTGACGGCTCTGAAGGACGAGTCAGTGTGAGGCAGACCACTCCTTCCCGAGCCCGCTGGCCCCATGGCCCTGGGGACCCTGCACTGGCCTGGTTCTCCTGCCACTCTGCCTCCAACGTGGGCACCCTTGTGCATCTGTCCTCGGCCCTCCGCTCCCATCTACTCTCTTTACCTTGCCTGCCCCTTCTTGGGCCAGGATTTCTCTCCCCAGCCTGACTCTATCTCCACCAACCGGTGGAGGTTCCCTGCAATGACAGGACTTCACCCAATGTCAGTGTGTCTACAGCCAGGCTCATGCCGGGCCCCTGGGTCCTGAACGGTCCTGCCCGCATCACACTTGTTCTGTTCACAATGTCACTTCGTTCTCACTGTCCCGCCTTCCCCCACAGTCACCTCTGACTCTCTTCCTTCCTCATCTCCTTTGCCGTGTCTCCAGCCCATGTGTCCTTGGTGGTCACTGCTGACATTGCCCTCGTTACCTCATACCTGGGCTTCTGTCGCAGCCCCTGACCTACCCATCCGGGCCCTGCCTGGTATGCTGGGGCTGGGACTTTGCCAACACATTTCCCCTCTGCCAGGCGCTCCCTGTCAGGCTCTGCCAATGCGAGTTCTAGAAAAAGCCTGGAAGGCGGGAAGGGGAGACGGGACTTGTTCCTTCCCATTTGCTGCTTGTTTCTCTTTGCAGCAGCCTAGCAATGGCCTTCACCCCAGCACTATTAGGCGCCGTCTCCACTTTGGGTTTGTTTCCTTTGCACTCCCAGACCGGCCTTATTACAGACCCTCCCAGATACCAGGAGCAGCGAGCAGGGCCTCCTTCCCAGAGGTCTGCCTCTCAGCTCCCCAGGGCCCTCCTGAGCAATGAAGTCCTGAGGACCCAGCCCCTTCTGCTGTTCCCCAGCCCTGGGGCAAGGCTTCTTCCTGGTTATTCTCTGTGCGGCCCTACTGTCCCCCTTGTCTTTCCAGCCCTCCAGCACGTTGAGGTAACATCCCACACTAAATCCTCATTGTGGAAGCACCTCGTGTGGAATCTGCCTTTTGCCTGGACCCTGACTTCTGTAGCACTTGTACCAGGAGCGGTCTTGAGGCACAGACCCTCACGATGGCCTGGAATCGGTTTGGTCATGTCTCGCCCTGAACACGGGCCTGAGCTCCCTGCAGGGGGCAATGGGTCCCAGCGATCTGTGGCGTGGGGTGGGCTCACACGCCGGTGACTGAATTCCTGAGGTATCATCGAGCCAGGCAGCATCCCCTTCCTCAGAGGTCTGGATCCTGCTTTGTGGGGTTCTTCTTCAAGCGTCTGGCAACCCCACTTTCATCTACCAGTTCCATGTCATCTCAATGTTTCCTTCTAGCTTTTTCAGGTCTCTAATACCTGTTGAACCAACTTCATATATGAAAATTTCTCTGTTGAAATTCATTTTGTTTTCTTGACTGGATCTTGCCTGAAAACACTTTCCAACCTGCCCTCTCTTCTTTTCGTCTTCTCCCTGTTCTAACACACTCAGTTTGACACCAACAGATGAACCTCCCAACGTAGGGCTTCCTTTCATCCTGTCACGTTCTCACACAAAGCCTGTCAAGGGTTCCTTTCACTGCATACCCCTCTCCACCGCCAACCCCTACCCTACCTTCCGACTCGCTCTCCGGCTTTCCCTCACACAAAACCTCAGCTCTACACTCCCATCCCCTCTCTCTCTTTTTTATGGGTTTGTGTAGAACTGTAATAACAAATATATATATGTTTCTTTTTTATTGACGTAACATTGGTTAATAACATTATATAAGCTTCAGATGTACAACATTATAACTTGATATCTGTATGCCTATTCTCTCGATCTCCGAGAATCCCTTGAAGATAACCTCTTTCCAGGTATTCCCGACCCAAGTCCAGATCCTGCCCATTCTCTGCCAGGCCAAGCTCAAATAGCGTCCTTCCTGCACAACCTCCGAAGGTCATCTTTCCCTCCTTTGTTTTTACTTGTGTGGTCATGTGGGTCATTGCCATTTCATTGAGACCTGATGTCAGAGCAACCTTCTGGTGAGGCTCTATCATCCCTACTGACATCGAGAGGCAGTAAATCATAGGACGTAGGGCATAAATTCCAGCTCCATCACTTATGAGCTGTGTGACCTTGGGTCAGTACTCTCTCTGGGCCTCAGTTGCCTCATCTGCAAAATGGGGATAACAGCACCTATCTCATAGAATTGTTATGAGGATTTAAAGAGTTAATATGTACAGTGTCTCATGTATATTAATAGTTAAGTGATTTTTTAAGTAAATAAAATATAGATAAACGTCAAGTGTTGTTTTCTTTCCTGATCTGAGCCAGAACGATCAGCAGGTATTTCTCTGGTATCTGGCACACAAAGGGCATTCAATTCATGTTTGCTGCGTTGTAAGTTACTATGCACATCTCAGCGCTTCCTTGAGTATAGGTGCTGGCCTGATTCGTGCTTGCATTCCCAACGCACCTTGCATGGTGACTCGCACATAGTAGGTGCTCAATAAATATGTCGAATGAATAAGCACTTGAATTGAATATTGGGTCCTTCAATGACTAGTTATGTGAGAGAAAAAGGGCAGATTAACTCAATTTAAACAGCAGACCTGTGAGGGGAAAGGAAAAATAAAACCAGAGCGGGGTGTGTGAAGTTGGGTGCGTGGTGCTGGCAGGGCTGATTCACTGTCTTCTAGTCCCTGGAAACTTCCAAGAGGAAATAGCCTTGAGGCTGCAGGTGGAGAGCTAGGTTGGAGTTCAGGAATCACTAACTCAGGCAGTGGCTGAAATCAGGTGAAACAGTACCTGAGGGAATGGGTGTAAAGAAGGGCCAATCGAGGCTCGAGGACAGTTTAGCTTGGGGCTAAGAACAAAGCGCTGGAAATCAGATCACCTGGGTCTAGATCCCAGCTCGGCCACATCCAGCTGTGTGACCCAAGGCAAGTGTCTTAACCTCTCTGGGCTCAGTTGCACCAGCTGTGAATGACGATGACAATAATACTGACCCCACAGAGTAATTGCGTGGATTCAGTGAGAGGACCTGTGGTGAGGGTCTGCCACAGTGCCAGCTCATGGAAGGTGCTCAGTACACTTAGCTCCACGATAGAAGCTGAATTACAAAAGAAATAAGAGAAAGTAGAGTTGGAGGGAGAAACACATTAAAAAATGTATCTAACTTCAGAAAACAAAAACAGTCCCAACTTATGTATGAAGAAATTGAGGCTCAGAGAAGTGCTTTGTCCAAGATGACACAGCCAATGAGAGGAACAGCCAGAATTCTGTTTGTTACACAATACGGCCTCCTCCTGAGTTCTGGAAGCTAGAGACCCCTTCCTGAGAACCGTTAACTTCTTTTGCTCCAGGATGATTTGAGTTACTGTCGTCAGTCCTCTTTCTGTGTGACCCTTTTATTTCCAAATTAGAAAAGTCATTAAAAGTATCATCTCTTTCAGTCAGAATCTCTTTATCCTCTTAATAATTTCTCACTGCTTCTTTCCTGAGCTGGTCAAGGAACCCCAGAAAGGTCACAGGTCCCAAGAGTAACACAGGTTCAGAGTTTTGGAATTGGATTCATGCCTAAGAACTTCCTTCACTAGGGCGAGACTTCACTTCTCAGTGCCCCACTTAAGATGGGAACAACAGAGCACCTACCGCTGAGCTCACCTACCACGGTGAGAGGATGAAATGAAATACATGTGCCTGGCGTGCAGTGAGGACTCAGTACATATGTGTTCTGTGGTTCCAGGTCTACAATCCAGGCAAATGTTTTTCTAAATGTGCAGACTGATACAAAGAGCAGCACACATGTGAATGCCACATATTCATTCATTCTGCAAATATTGACTGAGGACTTACTGGGTTCCAGATACTGCTCGGGGTGCTTGGGATCCATCAGTCAACAAAACAAAGATTCCTGCCTTCGGGGGATTCGACATTTATGTCCTCCTGGGCGTAGGGAAGCGCAGTAACTTTGGGTTTTAAAGGCAATACCCTTGCACCTTTTTTGCAAACTCTGGTCAACTTCACATTATTGTCCCTGTCATCAGAGGGGCAGGGTCAGGGTAAAAAATCCCATAAAAATACCAAAGCCACGGGTGCCTACTTTTGGCGTACAGCACATGGTCTGGTTGAAGCACTTAGGGTACGGTTAGCCTGATTTTTAAGGAGTCTGTACCTCCTCAGTACAGCTCAGACTGGTGAAGATGGTCTTACAGTCTGACAGGGGGCGGGGGAAATCAGCTGGCGCTACCAGTGTACCCTGGAAGCTACTTCTTCCACACCTAATGGAATTTACTGTTAGTAATTGCATTAACTCGCCTTTGGAAGAGAGAAAGGGAAAGAGGGTAGCCAATTTACGTGAACAAAAGCTCTTGATAACTTATGAGGTCTCTGGACTCTGGAGACTGTAAATTTCACACTCACCTGCGAGGATGCATTTGGCTGCCAGCTTCACCATAGTAACCAGCCACTTCCACGGACCAGACGGGAAGAGCGGCGGCTAGAGGCGTTGGTGGGGCTGCCTGGGAAGGGAAGTGGGGAGGAGGACGCTCAAGGTGCCCGTGGCCGCGGTGGGAGCAGGGACAGATGGGGCCTGGACCCTCTGGGCTAGACAGGGGGCGGCTATCCGGCGCGAGGGATGGGGCGGAGGCGCAGGGGAGAGCCAGATGGGGTCCGGCTCAAGGCCTCAGAAGGCAGCCCGGAAAGTGCCAGCGAGGCGACGCAGCACCCGTTCGCGGCCCAGTCCCTCGGCCCCTGCCTGTGGGGATCCGGAATAGTGACCCCACAACCCCGGGGCCCCTAGCACCGCGTCTGACCCTCTGGCCAGACAACCGCCTGCCCCGCCTCCTCCGTCCTCGCTGACCTTCGATTGGCTGCCACCAAAAGTTCCCACCCCGAAGGCTCTCCGAGACCAGTGGGAGGAGGGGGCGGAGCTCACAGGCTTTTCTTGCAAGACAATTCGTAGTGTTATTTGCTTTTCAAACTCATCCCCCTTGGCTAATGGTTGTAGGAGATATCAATCATTTCCACTCCCCCCCTCCCCACACCCCTCTTCCCCGCTCTGCCGGAAAGTTCTAGGAAAAGAAGCGCAAACATCTTTTAGCCAGAAGCGCTGATAAAAGAAGCTTTCTGATTGGCCAGAAGCTGGCTTGGACCATCTGTGGGAGGAATGCGTATCCCCTGCCCTCCTGGAGGTGAGTTCGTCCGCGAGGGGGCCGGTCGGGAGCGCGGGAGACTGGAGTGGCGCCTGCGCAGTAGATGAGGCCGCAGTGGCCGCAGCGGAGTTTAGGACGGGTGTGATGTGGTAGAGGTTCTTGATGCTTCCCCAATTCCCAGGTTCCGGGGAGTGCGGCCGTGAGGTGCATCAAAAAATTCAGCCCTTGCCCCGCATTCCGCAGGGAAATCTCATTTTAAAAGACCGAAGATATTACGCGCTTTAAAATCTAAAATTGTAAAGCGTTTAAAGTGATGTCTGTAAACAAAGGAAGAACAAGTGAACTTGGATGCGGGTGAGCCGATTGGACTCAGGCAGTTGAAGTCATACTTTCCTCGGAGCCCATTTCCTCTCCTGTGAAATGGAGAGCGTATGTACACCACATACTGAATGAAAGCGAGAATCCAGGATGTTGAGGCCACACCAAGAGGGCCCCCTCTTGCTCTGCGGTCAGCAAACCCAGACAAATCACTGCCATCTTCCTGACCCGGGCAAGTCATCTCACCCCTGAGCCTCTTGACTCATCTTTAAAGATGGGCTAGTGGAACCCACTTCATGGGGTTGTCCTGAGGTTTAAATGAGAAAGTATGTAAGTACCAGGGACGTAGTAGGTACTCAACACTCAACAGCTGAATGGATGAATGAGAACAAATTTATCAGGACAGATCTGGTCTGTCATCACCGTCATAGGTTGGTCGGATGCACCCCTGTTCTCACCCCTGCCTCACCCCCATCCCTCCACCTCGCACCCCTCACTCCGCCAACCCCGCCAACCCTTGGCTGGTGCTGAAAGGGGAGAGAAGCCCCCCAGCAAAGATACCTGCGTTCAGGATTTGCCACCACGTGCCTTTCGGTTACCTGGACCGTTCTGCTGTCTCAGCTGCTCTCTGCCTCAGTGTAGCTACTAGCCGTGCGCAGGGGAACGAACACACACACCCTTGACAAATGACTGTAGAAGTTTCAGTTCTGAATCCAGAGTAAAACAATCCAAGTTGTCTGGGATTGTGCTTCGTGGGAATCATTCCTGGTATTCCGGTTACGACCTGTCTCTCCTTCACCCCCTTACCTGCTTTGCTTCTTTGGAGACCTCACGCGTGTCTGTCTCAGAGACCCCAGGCCTGGGTAAGTCAGAAGGCCTCTGCCTGGTCTTCCTGCCTCCCCCTCCAGGCTGTCCTGTTCACTGTGACGCCCTTCATCCCCTCAAGGACCCCTCGAGGGAGTCAACCTTTCGAGGCAGCTCCGTGGGGCTGAGACACTGATATAGATCTGGGGGCAGCCTCTGCAGCCTCATTTCCTCCTGCGAGGGGGTAATAGCACCTCCCACGCAGGGCTGCACTCCTCTGCACCATATGGACTCTCCCTATCGTTGCTGCTACTCAGTGTGCCTATAGTCAGCATTCTGGATCTTTCTAGAGAGATGGGAATCCCTTTATACTGAATTCTGCTCCCCTCATCCCAAGGGCCTTCTGTACGTTCTTGGTGACTAAAGGACAACCGCATGACACAGTCACAGGTTTAAGGTGGTCCGAGAGTTTTAGGGCCAGGAGGGGCCTTGGAAGATTCTAATCTAACCCCTCTCTGAGAGCTGGCATGTGTTGAACATATGTGGAATGCTGGCCTTATTCTAAGTGCTTTCAAGGATTAATTAATACTCATATTTGATACTCACAATAACCCCATATGAGGCTTGTATCATTCCCATTTGATAGATAGGAATACCAAGGCCCAAAGGAGGTTAAGTGAAATGCCCAAGGTCACATAGCTAGTGAATGGCAGAACTGAGGATTGAACACAAATAGTCTTATCACCCCGCTGGCCCCGAAAGGGACCTCTGCTGCTTCTAGCTCCTCACTTCCTCCCCTCCTAGAGAGTAAATATTGATTGAGTTCCTTGCAGGAATATCTCATGCTGATTGAACATTATATGCCAGGCACGTGCTAAGCACGTCACATCCTCTCTGTTGTTGGATGCAGTGACCCTGGGAAGTGCAAACTCTCATTATCTCAATGTAACAGGCAAGGAAACTGAGGTCCAGAGAGAGCCCAAGGTCATGCAACAAGTCAGCTAGAATCAAAACCAGCCTCAGGTCACCTGCTCTTGGAACCGGTGTTTTTTTCCATGACCCGGAGTCATCTTTCTGGTTTCATTAATAAGCTTTCTTGAGTGCCTGCCTTGGACGAGGCACTGTGCTGGGGCCACCAGAGCGAAGGTGACAGAGTCCCAAGCAACTCTAGCAGATCCTGGCCATGTAAGAATGCCAGCCCTGACTTTTCTAGAAGAGCCCAGAATCTAGATTTTTGTGTGAAATCCCCTGACTCAAATTTTGGCAATGAACTTAAATTGAAAACACTGTAGCCACAGTAGAACATCTCTGTGGACTGGTTCACCCTGAGGGCTGCCTGTCTGTGACTTCGATTCAAGAAGGGAAGACAAATGTATGAACGAATCCTTGCGGCGTGAGTGGATACAGGACGCCAAGGAGCACTTCTAGCCCTGGATAGGTGGAGGCACATTGGGAAGGACATTCTGGAAGGAGAGCCCTGACGAATGGGTAGGAATTTACGAGATGGACACAGGAGAAAGGACCTCCTCCTGAGTAGATGGAATAGCACGTGTAGAGGTATTCCACCAGTGGTGGCATTTGGAGACAGCAGGTGACACTCTTTGCTCAGGTGTTAAGTGGGAGATTGGTAAGAGGTAGGTCTGACCCAAGCGCCTGCTTGGAGCCACATAGACAGCAGAACGACAAAAGAGAGTGAAGCAAGGCCTGGCGTGGAATTCATTCAACAGCTTCTGTCAGGAGTTCATTCAACAGCTATTTTGTTGAGCACCATGGGCAGAACCATCATAGACACTGGTTTCCAGTAGGGAGGCAGATAGTCAGCAGTGGCGACCTATGACTGGTGAACGTTGAGCAGGAAAGGATTTGTTGTATGAAGACTAAATACCCTATGCTGTGGTCCCCGGACCAACGGCATCAGTGACTTGTTAGAAATACACGGCCTTAGGCCCTTCCCCACCAAACAGCTGGACATTGGGGGGGAGGGCCCACTCTCTGTGTTTTCATAAACCTTTCTAGCAATTCTGATGCATGCTCATGTTTGAGAACTACTGTCCTTAGGTCATGCTAGGTCCCACCTTTATCCCTGTTCTCTGGCCATTTTAGTGTTTCTCAATCTCCTCAAGATCCTGTCTACCTCAGGGCCTTTGCACTTACTGTTCTTAACATGGCTGCATGATACTTGCCCTCATGACCTTCTGATTTTTGTTCAAATTTAAAGAATCACGCCCCAATCTGCCAGTCTCAATCTCCTTGTCTTTTCTTTCTTCATAGCACTCACTACGACCCGATATTATATTCTGTATTTATTTGTATAGTATCTGTCTTCCTCCCTTAGAAGGTTAGTTTCATGAGATTTGGTTTCTTTTGTCCTCCCAGTATCTAAGACAATGCCCAGCATGGCAAGACACTCAGCAAATATTTTTGAATGAATGAATGAATCTTGTAGAATTTTCCCTTCTGTCCATTCATTCGTTCAGCAAGCACGGATTCTTGTGTAGGTAACGGGCTTATTGCTGGAAGGGGTGCCATGGCTAATCAGATCGCGGCAACCTGATGTCTGGGTTCTCCACCCCCCCCACCCCCCCACCCCCCATTGCACAGCCAGCTCCAGACCCATACAACCTACAGACCTGTAGGCTCCATGGAGGAGGAGGAGTTAACAGCTGCTCCCCAAAGCCAGGGACTGGGCTGTTTGGGCTAATTACGAAGTGAGGGCTTTCAGTGAGAAGGAAGCAGAGCGGCAGCTGCTGATAAGTTGTTCTCAGGGACTGTTCAATCATCCTGGGGTTGAATGCTTCCCGACAGCCTTGACAAGCAGCATGCGTCTGAGCCGCGGCTGGGGGCCAGGGACAGCCGTAGTATTCCACGCACGGCGCCGGCCCGATCGCGCCCACTGCAGACACAAATCCCTCCGCCGTCATTCCCGGGGGTTGTCCGCTGCTTGAGCTGCTCCTCGGAACCCCATCACTTGTAGAGTGTATTAGCAGGATTGTTGGACGCACAACAGTTCCTTCGGGTAAGTAAGAGGCTGTATGGGAAATTAGTGGGAAAAGGTCTCTTGAGAGTTATTCAGCTTGAATCCTCAAGAATACTTTTCATGCATTAAAGCAGATTTGCACTAATGCCCTTGTGTCAGAGGGCAATGCAGAAAAGAGAGCTGGTGGATTCAGAGGAATTTTATGTATTTAGATCAGGGTTTCTCCACCTTGGCACCATTGGCATTCTGGATTGGATAATTCTCTGCTGTGGGGGGCCGTGCTGTGCCTTGTAGCATGTCTGGCCTCCACCCACTAGATGCCAGAATCGTCTCCCTCACTGTGACAACCAAAAATGTCCCCGGGTATTGCCAGATGTCCCCTGGGGTGCAAATCGTCCATGGGTGAGGACCCCTGGTATACGAGTAGGAAATACTGATTTTAAAATTGAAATCTGCAAGGGTTGGGCCTCAGATCACCCAGGTTTGAATCCTGCTTTGCCGCAAGATCTCTCTGTCTGTTTCCTCACCCCAAGGATCAGCTGAGTTAACACAGATAAGGGGTCTAGAACAGTGCCTGACAGGTAGTAAGACCCAGTAGACACCAGCTCTTAGTAACAGCCACTGGGGTGCTGTTGAATCCCCTGAGAGTGGTGGTTAATGCAGTAGTGGTGTCTGTTTTACAATTTTCTATAATGCACCGTGTCACATTTGCCTTCTGGTACTCTGCCTTCTCACCGTAATAACCTTTACTGTTCGGTTTTCCACTGTCCATGTGGGCCTGGTTGTTTATGCCTCGGCTGATGCGGTGTTTGGTGTGGCCATTCTCAATAAAGGGCAGAGGAAATGGGACTGACTCACCGTCCATGCGCCGAGAATGCAAAGTGGAGCTCAGCCGTGGCCTTGGAATTGCACCGAGGCTGCAATGGCTGGATTCTGTCAGCAGGGGGCAGCAGCAGACGAGAAACTGCCTGTGCAGGAGAGAGCCAAGGGCTGCCAGGTTTTGATTTACTTTGCAGCTGCATGTATTTAAAGTTAAGCAAATCATCCCTCCAGAGCCTCACAGTCCTTTAGCAGCCCACAATAGCTCCTCTGCAGGAGCCAAGAGCTGCTTTTCTAGAACATTCCACATTTAGCATGTCTGTCCATTTCCGGATGGTTCAGTCGGAACCTAGGCCAAATTCTGCTGGAGGCAAGGTTAAGCTGGTTCCTGTTGCTCTAGGTTCCTTTCCCCCTACTGCTCACCTCACCCCCTCCTGCCCTTTCCCAGATAGCACCCCAAGCAGCTGCACCTCACACTCAGGCCCCATCTCACGTTCCCCATCACCACATAAAACTTTAGCGAGTCTCATAATTTCCCTTGATCCACTCTTGACCCCCTCTATTGCATTTTCAACCCAGAAGCCGGGGTCATCTTTATTTTTTTAAAGTTTTGAATAGGCAGTCTCTTCCTTTGTTTTAAAATTTCAAAGACGGAAAAGAGACACAGAGAACATTTCCTCCACCCCCACCATAGGCCTGCAGTTCTCATTCCCAGGGGCTACCACACTTAACAGTTTCTTAGCATCCTTTCCGAGGTACTTTACATAGATGCCAGCAAATAGGCAGGCACCTTCTTTCTTATCCTTTCTTTCCTCCCTAAAGAGAAGCTGTCACACACACTCTTTTCTGCACTTTGCTTTTCCCTCTCACAGTGTACTTTGGAGAGGTTCCATGTCAGCACCCACAATGCCCCTCGTTCTTTGTTGTTGTTGTTTTTCAATGGCTGTGTCCTATTGAGCTGCAGAGAGTGGTCCTTCTAAGTCTTGTCATATTTCCCCTGCAACGCTCTCAACTCCACTCCTACTCTCCTTGGAAGTAGGAAGCAGCCCTTCCCAAAGAGCTGTCCACCTGGCGTGTAGGTCACTGCCCGTCTCCCGCTGTAGCCCACTTTCTGTGCCTTGGGCAAACCGGCTTTGTGCATCCTCAAACTGGACTCGCCTCTCCTGCCCCAAGGCCTCTGCCCCTGTTGTCCCCTCCTAACCTAGTTTGCTCCGACTGTGTTTTTCTCAGCTCAGCCATCGCTTGCTCCACGTGTCCTGCACATTCCATAACAGCGCTGACCATCGTTTGCAGTTGCCGGCAGTATAGCACAGTGAAGAAGTCATGGGCTCTAAGGCCAGACTCTTGGGGTTCAAATCCCAGCTTGGCCTCTTGGTAGCTGTGTGACCTTGGGCAGCTTGCCACACCTCCCTGCCAAGTGGAATGGGAGCAGTAATAGATCCTTCATCCTGGGCTTTTGTGGGGAGGATTCAAAGACTGGTGAGTCAGCACAGAGCAAGACTCCAGGACCCTGGTGACTGGAGTACATCTCTTTTCACCTGGTGGGTGCAAACCCTTGAGGGCAGGGACCAGGTCTTCTATGCAGGTGTCGTGTCCCAGTGCCTGGTTTTAAACTGTGCCCCCTGTGATACTAGTTAAAATAACCGTAATTGACGTTGGTGCCAGGCTCATCCTTAGATTATTTCATGTCATCCTCACAACAATCTTCACAGGTCGGTAGCATCATTATTGCTATTTTCCAGGTGAGGAAACTGAGGCACAGAGAGGTTAAGTAACTTGCCAGAGGTCACAGAGGAGCAGAGCTAGGAGTCAAACCCAGGAAGCCTGGGTTTCTTCTAATAAACATTTGAAAAACATTGTCTTCACTCAAAGACATTCTCTCTGTGATTGAGCGTAGGCTGTGCTCAGGGCACCCTTCTCATCCATCTCTTCCTGGTTCAATTGTGGGCAGGTTTTGAGATCCCCTCCTTCCTCCAACCAGCGAGCGCATGTCCTGATCTACCTCTGGACCCTCAGCAGGAGTGGTGGCCAGTCCCTCCACCGGGGTTCAGACCCCGATTCTCCTCTCCAGGCCCTGCTCTGGTAGGTGTCCCCTCTCACTCCTAGGCCTCCATTTCCATTGCCCATTTGCCCTGCCCCCTCCCTCATGCTGCCTCCACAAGCTGAAATCCTTCCCAGTCCTGCGTTTCCCACACCTCCCTTCAAAGGTGGCTCCTCCGAGAGCGTTTGCCCATCCTCTTTCATCCCCTCATTTCCCACTTATTCCATAATCTACTGCAGTCTTCCCTCTGAACTTGTGTCAAAGGTCACTCCTGGCTGAGTGGTCAACTCCAGTGCCAGGCTGCAGGAATCAGGGTCACTGTGTCCTTAGCGTGCCAGGCCCATGATAAGCACTAAGCCCTACGGTAACCTCATGAAGTGGGGGGACTGTTGTTATCCCCATTCTGCAGACGCAGAAACCAAGGCACAGAGAGGTTAGCAACGTGCCTAGGATCATACACTTGAAACAGCGGGGCACGATTCAAACCACACTTTTGGCCACTCTGCCACACTGTCTCTTACGGGGCATCTCTGCTGAGTTGGCACAGCCCACCTGTCCTCCCTCCTGGCCTTCTCTCCACCTGCTTGGTGTCGTCCCTTCTCCTGGTTCTCTTCCTATCCCTTGACTGGTCTTTCTCCAATGCACTGGAGGCTCCTCTGCCCCCTGCTTTGGAAATGGTGGTCCCCTAGGGCTCTGTGCTCCCCCTTCCTTCCTTCCAGGCGCTCCCTGGCAAGTGCACTCAGGCCATGACTTACCCCCCACAATAGGCCACTTGACATGGCTAGACTTGGGAACAACTATATCCCACTCTCCTTGCTCTCAACGAGTTATATGAGGGTCAAAACGGACACCACATATCGCCTAAGATAGGCTTTGCAAACTGTGACGTGCTGGATAAAGGTAAGGGCTCTCACTGTTACCATGATTGGCTGCATTCGAGGTCGGTTCCTTGTTCCCTGCTCAAGTATTCTTGGAGCCTGTGGTTAGCACCGGAACGTGGCCCCCATGAGTTGGAATCTGGCGGCCTTCAAACAGCCTGAAAATATCTGATAGCTGTTCGAAACGAAAAGTCCCGGAGTCTCTTCCCAATGGAACCATAGGAATAAACCCCGGTGGCCGAAGGTGTTGCCTGCCTGGGTGGCCTTAGGTCCGCGTCCTGGGCCTCTGGGAGCTGTACACAGGCGTGATTGCTTCTAAACTCAGGCATCCCGCAGAGGAAGAAGAGGGAGCTGGCGAGACGCACGCAGCACAGAGCCTCTGAGCACACCTCGACCAAGGGCTCGGTGCCCAGTAGTGGGACAGGAAGGACAGATGGGCAGCAGGATGGACTCTTTAGTCACCGGATCTGGTCTCGGAGTCTGACTCCACCCAGAAAAGTGTCTCTGTTTCACCCTGTCAGAGGGAAGACCCCCAGTCTCCCCAAAGAGACATCTTGCTTGCTGGGAAAAATTTTTAAAATCTGACTAACATAATCTTTGTTTTGGAGGGGGGACCCCACTTGGGGATACGGGAAACCAAAGAGCAGACACCAAATTGTGTGAAGTAGCCCCTCAAGGTGCTAGCACCTCAGCTCTCTGTTCTGTTCTCTCAAGCTTCAACAGTTGGCACGTCCATTTTCCAGAGGAGGAAACTGAGGCTCAGTGAAATGAATTAAAGACATGTACAACACAACATGGATGGTAAGAAGGGAGAGTGGGATTAGACTTCAGATCTCTCTACAAATCGGCTCCATTGCTCCCTGGCTGGGTGGCCTTGGGGGAGCTAATGAACTTGGCTGCGCCTCTGTTTCCTTGTCTATAAAATGGGACCAAAGACCTACCTCAGAGAGCCGTGAGGATTAAATGGGATAATGCATATAAAGCACTTAAAACAGCCACAGAGTAAACACTCAACAAAGGTGGGGAGCTAGTACTACTCTGGGGCATTGAACGAATGATTAAATGAATGACTGAAGAATGGAAATGTTCTCCTGCCGTCTACCGGCGGGTGGGAAACCTTCCTTACAAGAAACCAAAGAACCGAAGGCAATTTCCTTTAGATGGAAAGAAAGTGCCCACTGAAGCAGTTTCTTGTGGCAGAAGAATTGGCCATCACTTTCTCTGTGTTCTTTGCATTCTTGAAGGATCTTTCCCAAAGCGGAGACAGGGCTGCTGCCCGGAGCAGCCCATCCACCACAATCTCTCTGGCGACGCTGACAGGGTGGCGTTTTGTGATGATGATGCAAGAAACCTTCCAATAACTGACCCTCCGCTTCGGCAAGAAGCTTTGAATTTTGCAAAACTGCTGGGGCAGAGCAATTTCTCATCTGGCACTGGCTCACCCAGCAAATTTCACAGCCATCTCTGATGCCCTCTGCCAGACTGATTGCCCTCTGCTCGTGTCTTGAGAGTGAACAAATGTGAGCCTCAGAGGAGGGATGGACAAGTGGCCTGAGACCCAGAGAAGCTGGAGTGGTGAGAGGAGGGCAGGTTTCTTCCTGGAGCACATCCAACTTGGTACCCCAGGCACCGTGGTGAATACAGAAAACGTTAGAATGTTCTCTATTTCCACAGCATCATGTTCAATGGCAGCTCCCACGTGGTCCCCTGGCTGCTGCTGCTCTTTCTAGTCTGTATCCCTAAATATGGGGTGCACATAGGGCTGTCGTGCATGTACCCCCACAGGACAGAGGAGTTTAGTGGGTCCGAGCTTGGGTTCTGGGGTCAGATAAACCAGGATGGGCCCCGACTCCAGCACTGTCTTCGTTTGGGGTTCGCCCAGAACAGACCCTGAGTAAGGACCGAGTACCCTGGTTTATTGTGAGCCAGTTCCTGGAAGCACCACTTGGGGAACGGGGCTATAACACAGGGAGGAGAAAGAAACAAGGAGGGCGCCACTAAGCCAGCTGCCACAGTGGGCACCTCAGCCCTGCTAGGGACTCGGCGAGACTGTGTGCGTGGAGGACGCCTGGAGTCCCCCCAGCTGAGGGCTGAGGAAGCTGGTGAGTTCTTACGTGACTCACCACCCAGCACTGGCAGAGGGCTGTACAGCTGTTACCCTCGGCACCCCCTCCTTGCCCTGTGCAGGGGCCGGGCATCCGCAGCCAGGAATAAAAACCCCTTGGCCCGCGAGTCTCAGGTCTGCGGTGTAAGTGGGCGGAGGGTGGGGAGCAGCGCAGCACCTCTGCGGCCACTCCCCCAGCACAATCGTGAACCTCTGCTTCAGTCTCCCAAGCTGTTACACGGACCATGATATCCATCCCGGGGCTTGGCGTAAGGATTCAGGGAGAGGGGACTAAAGGCACACAGCGGAGGCCATGCCAACAAGCATTGCTGTTATTACTGGTATACCTTGCTACTTGTGTTTCTGGAAGGCACTTCTCTTGCTTAACCAAAGAACTATTTATCCATTGAATGCACAGCTTATGTCACATTTTCTATGACACCTACTTTTCTGCATATATTAGTGTCCGAGGGCTGCTGTAACAAATGACCACAAACTTGGTGACCTCAAATGACAGAAATGTGTTCTCTCCCAGTTCTAGAAGCCCGATTCTGAAATCAAAGTGTCAGCAGGGCCGTGCTCCTTCTAAAAGCTCTGGGGAAGGATCCTGCCCACCTCTTCCAGCTTCTGGTGGCTCCTGGCGTTCCTTGGCTTGTGGCTGCACCCCTCCAACGTCAGCCTGCATCTTCACACGGCCTTCTTCCCTGTGTGTCTTCTCTTTTCCTGTCTCTTAGGATGACACCTGCCATTGAATTTAGGGCCTGTGATAATCTCGGATGATCTCATCTTGAGATCCTTACCTTAATTACATCTGCAAAGACCTTTATGCCAAATAAAGTCACATTCTAAGTTCCAAGAGGACATGTCTATTCAACCCACTACACTGCCTTTTGTGTTTCATGAACTACTACTGGTAGAATTATTTTTGCTTCATGTACTAACCATAAGGGACTTAAATAACTGGGGGCTAGTTTCCTCCTGTTGCGAGCACTCTCAAGGTTGGGACCATGGGGGACCAGGCTTCTCCTAGCTTCCTATTGGCACCTTCGTCACCAGCTGAGTCTTTAGTCCCCATGGTTGTAAGAAGGCATCCATCTTTGGGCACAAGGCTGCATCCTAGACAAGGTGACAGGGAAGGCAAAGACCAAAAGACTAAGGGGATCTGCTTCTCTAGAAGCTTCCTTGCAAATCCTCCTCCTCCCCCCACCCAGGGATGTATGTTTACATCTCAATAGACCAAAACTGTGCCACTGGTCAGGTGAGTATTTTTCACAGGGCAAATTGCTGTCCTGCCACCAAATGGGATTGTGATAGAAAGAAAGAAGTGAGAATTAGTGATATGTAGACACCTATAATCATGAATAGGGAAATAATAATATTGTAATATATAACATAACATAACATAACATAACATAACATAACATAACATAACATAATATAATGTCACTATATAAATTAGAAGTCACATCATAGCTCTTTCCCCAGGTTATTATAAAATAGCCACAATGTCTAGTTTAAAAGACATTAATAATCCATTTGTGGGTGCCCCCTAACTTTTCTCAGCCTCGTCCCTCCTTGCGTTGCAGGAGCCCCTTTTCTGGACCCCCGTGTCAGGCCCCGCGGGGGAGTGGGCCCAGGCTGTGAGAATGAAGGTGAGCCCAGCAGGAGTGGCAGCTGGTGGACGTGCTGCCGCCAAGAGTCGGTGCTGGAGCCAAGAGGTGGCGAAGACACCAAGGGGGCACAGAAACTCACAGGGGGGACATTAAAGGAGCCTGGTGACAGCAGCACATCAGAGCCTCCCTGAGGTGGCATTCTGAATACTGGATCAGGTTGGGAGGGAGAAAATAGAAAGAACGACCTGGAAACTTCTCTGCCTCTTTAGGACATGGCACCCTCTTTGGATCCATCTGCGTGACATCTGTGCTCAGTAAACATCGGGCAGATGATTGATTCATAAGGTAGCAAGCAGTCAGCAGGAGGTTAAGTAGATTCCTAATGGCCTGTAAGTCAGCTCAGATCACAGCCTCTCAGGGTTGGAAGGGACTCGCTGTCTGGGGAAAGTCTCCGCTGATGCACGAGTCCTTTCAACAAGTTCCCTCATCTCCTTTTGCACGCCTCTCATGACAGGGCACTCAGCGCCTCACAGGACAGCCCGTCTCACTGCCCAGCAGCTCTAAGGGTAGACAGGCTCCCTGAGGTTTACTCAAGAGCTGTTGCCCTGTAAATCCCCCTCGTTGTCCCTGATTTTGTGCCTGCAGAACCACACAGTAAACCCAGTGCCTCTTCAGGCCGCGCACCCTGCCTTTAATTACAGGAAGGCTTAACATCCTCCACGTCAATGCTTCGCTTTCTTGTTCACTCGGGAGTGGTCTCCTTTGTTTCATGTGTTTATGTACTCCATAAAGATGTACTAAGCACCTCCTTTGGCCCAGGGACGGTGTTAGGTGCTGGGGTCACAGTGCTGAGTGATGACTGTGATTCCTGCTGTCAGGAAACCTGCCAGCCACATGGGACCGATAGGCGATGCTCGCCGTGACGACGACGGAGATGAAATTCACGCAACATACAATTAATCATGCTAGTGAGTAATCCAGTGGCATTTAGTGTGTTCGTAATCTTGGGCAAATACCACCTCGCTCTAGTTTCAGCCCTTTTTCATCGCTCCAGAACACCCCGTACCCATTACGTAATCAACCACCGTGACCCTGACCCTTTTCCGTCCATCCCCTGGCAACCTTTAATCTACTTTCTATTTCTATGGATTTTCCTATTCTGGATATTTCATTTAAAAGGAATCATGCAGTCTGTGACCTTTTGTGTCTGGCTTCTTTCACTCGTCATAACGTTTTCAAGGTCCATCCATGTTGGAGCACGTGTCTGTGCTTCATTCCTTTTAATGGCTGAATAATATTCCATCAAAGGGATGCACCACGTTTTGATTCTCTGTTCACCCACTGAGGGACATTTGGGTTGTTTTCATCTTTTGGATATCATGAGTAATGCTGCTATAAACATTTGTATGCAAGCTTCTGTGTGGACATATATTTTCGTTCCTCTTGGATGTGTACTTGGAGTGGGTTTCTGGGGCATACAGAAATTCTGTGCTTTTGGGGAAGTGCCACATTGTTTTCCACAGTGACTGCACCGTTTTATGCTCTCACCAGTGAGACACGAGGGTACCAATTTCTCCACATCCCTGCCAATAACTTTTCTTTTCATATTTTGGATTATAGCCATCCTAGTGGGTATGAAGTTGCATCTCATTATAGTTTTGATTTTTCATTTACTTAATGACTAATATTATTGAATGTCTTTACATGTGCTTTTTGGGGCATCTGTATGTCTTCTTTGAAGAAATGTCTGTTCAAGTCCTTTGCCTGTTTTTAAATTGGGTTGGGTGATGGTTAATGTGATGTGTCAACTTGCCTGGGCCATGAGGTACCCAGATATTTGGCCACACATTATGCTGGGTGTTTCTGGGAGGGTGTTTTTGGATGGGCATAAGACTGAGAAAAGCAGATTGCCCCTCCCCCATGTGGGTGAGCCTCATCCAATCAGTTGAAGGCCTGAAGAGACTTTAAAAGCTGACCTCGTGTAACAGAATTCTTCCGCCTGGCTGCCTTCAAACTGGGGCATTGCTTTTTTTCCTGCCTCCAGACTTGAGCTGGAACAACCTGAGTCTCCAGCTTGCTGATTCACCCTCCAGATCTTGGGACTTGTCAGCCTCCATAATCACCTGAGCCAATTCCGTGTAATAAATCTCTTTATATATCAATATTGCTATCGCTATATTTATATCCATATATCCGTTTCTCCTGTTCGTTCTGTTTTCTCTGGAGAACTCTGACAATACAGGTGAGCTGTCTTTTTGTTATTGAGTTGTAAGAATTCTTTATATAGTCATGATCCCAAACCCTCACCAGATACATGATTTAAAGTTATTTTCTTCTCTTTAGGAAGATAGATTATTAAAGAAGCAATAAACATGAAGTGGAGTGGGTATTGGAGGAAGCACAAAGCACAAAGGAATGGAAGCTCCATGAGTGTAGGTCTCGTCTGGTTTATTTACTGTGGGACTCCCACTGTGCCTGACACATACTAGGTGCTCAATAAAAAGTTGCACGTAAAAATGAACATGAAACTTGGGTTTCAGTGGGAGTGGAGAAAGCTTCTGAGAGGCAGCCTCCTTTAGCTGAGGCTGGAGGCTTGCATAGGAATTAGCCGGGCAGTGGTCCAGGTGGAAGGAAGAGCCTGTGTGAAGGCCCAGAGGTTGGCAGGGTTGAGGACTGGAGCATTCTATCTATTTGGAGCAGAGAATACAGGGAGTCATGTAGGGTTGGGGGTCTAAGCAGGGGTGGGGAGAGAGGAGCATGGTGAGATTGGAAGGGGTACGGTACGAAGGGCTTTGTGGGCTGTTAAGGAGTCTGGAGCCGAGAAACAGGAAGCACAAAGCAGTGACTGGTTAATGAATGAGTGGGAGCCCCAGGAAGGCCCCAGGGTGCTCCCAGGCACCCCACAGAGGATGCAGGCGAGGCAGGAGAAGAGCGTGGGGTTCGGCTCAGGATCCAGGTTCCTCGAAGTTTAAATCCTGTCTCCGACCCCGATCAGGCAAACAGTGGCGTCAAGCAAATGGGTCTGGAGTCAAGGCCAAGATACCTAACACTCCCTTTCCTCATTTGCAGAATAGGGATGCTGAGGGTACCCTAACTTGAGTGCCACCAGGCATGGGGCAGCCTGCCCTGGGCCCTGGGGAGCCCCAGGTCTGATCCTCAAAAAGCTGAGGACACATCTTCTTCTACCACTTCCCTGAAAAGGTCCAGGGAGAGCAGAAATGAAAGTAAGTCAGGTGAGGGCCTTTTGTGACACAGTGTGGGCTCCAGGCTGGCTGCTCAGGCCCTTCATTGGCTGGTCTGACGGGGCAGGATGCGATGTGGGCAGAGCTCCAGACTTCTGTCCCAAGTGCGGAGCCGCCCCTGGTTCCTCTGTACACCCGAAAGCAGAGTCGCCCAGTTTGAATGTTCCCAGGCTAACTGTCCCTGTAGAGTGGTGGCAGGGCCTCCGGAGATGGGGTATCTTTACTATCCGAGCCTGAGCGAGGAGACTCAGTGCTCTGGGAAGAGTTCGAGCAGTTACTATGATGGGTCCATGAGGTAGCGCTTCTTAAATGGCATGATTGTGTCAGGCACACGTAGGCACTCAAAACGGACTTGTTGAATGGATGAGTCTTTTCATTTTCTACTTTCATTTTTAGTAGCTGTGTGGTTTGGGCAAGTTACCTAACCTCTCTGAACCTTGGTCTTTTTCACCTGTAACATAGAGACTTCTCTTCCTTGGAGGGTATGGTGTGGATTAAGTGGTGGTGTAGACCAAGCGTCTGGCACATAGTAGGTGCTCTAAGAAGGAAGCGACAGATTGGGAAAGCAGCTCTGTCCAGCCCCAACGCTGGAGCCTGGCACTGTCGTGTTTTGCAAGCCCATGGCTGACAGAGGAGAGAGTCCCCAGCCACGATCTCTCCTCTGCATCCTTCCCCCACTCGGGGCCTGCGTCCTGACGGCCGTCACTCCATCTTACCCCACTTACCTGCACCCTCTCCTCGCTCCACCCTTGGACGTTCAATCCATCACTTAGTCCTCTGCCCACGTGCAGGCTGATCCCACTCGGATCAAACGCCACCAGGAACTGATTTGTGACCCCTCCCCCCGGCCCCAGCTCCCTCCCTCCCTGCTCCCAGCCTCTCCCAGACAGAAGGGGGACTGAGGTCATGAATGAGGCTCCTCTGAGCATAGCAGTGAAGAAAACGAGTGTGTTCAGCTGATGAGCAAACCAAGTGGGGGCGGCTGGAGGGCGATGACAGGTGTTGGGGCAACGGACGGCTGGGAGGCGGGTGGAAGCTGGAGCCCAGACACTGGGCGCGCAGATGGGGATGCTGGGCAGGGAGGGCTCCCCCCTGTGCCCCGCTCTGCTGGTTGCATCAGAAGGTCTCTGTGGATGAGGCACTGGGCAGGGTGGGAAAGCAGGAGGTGGGGCCAGACCCTGTTCTGCTCCGCACTTCTGTGTGACCTTGAATGAGTCACTGGCCACACCGGGCCTCTGTGGCCACATTTGCGTCATGACACCCTTTTGTGTGCCAGGCCCTGGGATCCAGCAGGGAACCCCACAGATGTGCCTTGGGCATTTCTGATCTCTGGGAGACATGGCCGTCTATTAGGTTGTCACACTCTGCCCTCCCCCCCGCACCCTCCCGCACCCCCTTTTCACCTGTGATAAATACTTTCTCAGGAAGTTCAGGGGCTCTAACCCCAGCAGGGGTCATCTGGCCAGGGTGGCTTTCCTGAGGATGAATAGGCCTGAGCCAGGGGAAGGGGGTGGGGACACAGGGAGAGCTTAATGGTCCAGGCTGAGGGAACAGCTTGGAGGGGAGCCCTGAGGGAGAAGCCCAAGGTGGAGGCTGGGCCATCCCTATGGGCACGGAAGGCCGTGCTTGGATTTTTGTGATGTAAAATAATTTATAGAATATTTTATTATAAATATGTTATAAAATAATAAATACAATAGAATGTATTCTACAACGGGGCCGCCGCTAGATGGTTTTAATTAGAAGAAGAAAGGGACCAGATCTGATTCCGAGAGAGCCCTGGGGGCTCGGGGTGGAGAGTGCATTGGGGGAGGGGGGTCAGGCACCAGCTAGGAGACACATGGTGGTCCAGGGGCTGGGGCGTCTCCCACCAGCATCTTTCAGAGCCTGGTTGATGACAGGTCACCTCCATGCAGTGGTAAAGGTCCCAGTCTATGAAGATGCCAGACCTGAGTGACACACAGTGACTGGAGGTATTGCCTCATTGAAGCGATGCCCACAGTCTGAGCACGTGGCAATTGACTGTTGTTGTCAGTGTCACTTGTCACTATACGCCCTCTGACCACACTGCTGTCCCCCACCCTCACAAAGCACCCCCACCCCCCATCAACTTGTCCTGACCTTGTCTTGCCCAGGCTCCAGGTAAATCCTTTCTACATCGAGGACCAAGGACCCCAGAGACAATGTCCTGTGTCCCCAGCGGTCCTGCTCACCAACATGCTGTGCTATGTGCTGCCCTGAGTCTGAACTGCCCACGGGGCCATCTGGGTGTGGGGCCACCCCAGGCCAGTGGGCCGCAGCGGCTGTCACTGTTGTCCTGACCTGCCTTCCCCTCAGGCCCTGCACGGGGTGGCCCAGCCCCACCCTGTCCTCAGTGTCCAAAGTCAGGCCTCCTCAGAGCCTCACATAAAACCTGGGTCCACCCTGACCCTGGCTGTTGTCACGAGCATGTGTGCGCATGTGCCCTCCCGCCCACCGGCTTGCTCATACTTGCCGTCTCATGCAGACCACCCTGCAGCTCCTGTGGCCTTGTGTCCTGTGGCTTCTTCAGGGCCTGCTGCTGCTTTGGCCCAATTCCCAGTTCTGGCCCCCAGTCCCCTCCCAGGCCTGGGCTGTGGGCTGTGCCTGGCTGCCCCCCAGGAAGGTGGCCAGCCCGTCCCTGCTCCTCAGCCTGAATCCCAGTCCTTCCCTTAGCGAGTACCTTCGCTGACAGCCCCGCTAGGGCAATACTGCAGGTCCGGGGAAGGGGCGGGTGGCACCACTGTGTATGGGGTCCGGAAACCCAACGTGAGAAGGAGAAAGACCACCGCTTCAGTTCCCACCTCGAGGCTGTCGTGGGAAAGAGCAGAACCCCCCCTGCAGGGCTGCTGCTGTGCTGCCCACGCAGCTTCTGCCCGCCGCCCGATTCCCACTGGGGACACCCCTTCCTGGCTCTCAGGCCATGAGCTTTTGCTGTCACTGACCTCACCCAGAATAGGCCAACCCCGGCTCCTATCCTCTGGCCATGATGACCGGTTCAGGGTGGGACACAGTTTCTGAACGTGACTGCTGACTGCCGGGGTTGAGGTCCTGGCTCCACCACTTTCTCACAAAGTGATCTCGGACAAATGTTTAACTTCTCTGTGCCTAAGTTTCCTCATCTGTACAACAGAGATACTAACGGCCCCCACTTCATAGGGTTTTGTACAGATGGAATCACGGAAAGAGCTCAGCACAGAGTAGGTGCTCAATAAACATTAACTGCAGGTATTCATGGGACTAAATCTGAGGACTTCTGATAGAGTGAATGGGAAAAAGCAGTTTTGTTTTGTTTTGTTTTGTTTTTACTCGTATTACTGAATATACATAGGGAGCTGCGGGAGGAATTTTGCCATCATGAGGGACAGCCAGCCTGACAGCAAATCCAGCACAAAGGAAAGCAGTGCTCAGAGGTGGGGAAAGGACCGAATCCTGATGACATCACTTGAGTCCCTTGATCCCGCCGTTCCTGAAGACCTACCCCTAGACTATTTAGGTACATAACCAATCAAACCTTTGTTTTGTTTTTCCTTCCTTTTTTGCTTAAGTCACTTTGAGTTGGGTTTCTGTCATTTGTAACAAAAGAGTCTTAATTGTTATCCGTCCATCCATCCATCCATCCACGACTCCCAGCTGTGTGGGCTTAGAAACATTTCCTCTCTAAGACTGAGTGTCTGCATCTGTAAAATGGGAGTTTCATCGTCTACTTTATGGGGTGGTTTCAAGGATTAACGGGCAACCCCCGTGCCCATTACCAAATGGTACCATGCTCAGTACCCAACGCAGAGGAGGGGCTCAGTAAATTTCTCTTCCATCCCATCTTTTCTGTCTAAATCCTGTGCAGGTATGTCTGGAACGCCAAGGCAGGATCCCTGGCTTGGATCCTCCTGAGCAGCAGAATCCAATTGGTACAGCCTTTATTGTTTCTCCAGCATTTTCCAGAAGAATGGTGGCATTTGAGGGCCGGAAGGGGACAGGGGGAGTAAAAAATAACATAAACAAACTGAACAGAAATGCAGGAGGGCAGCAAGAGGGGCTGAGATTGGGGATTTGGGGTAGAGGTGGGAGACCTGGGGCAGTCAGAGCCGCTTAGCTTTCAGCCACCAGAGTGGAGAATTCTGCAAAACAAAATGACAAAGAGGTGAGTCAGAGGTGGATGGTACAGAAGAGACTGGCGACGGCCTGACCGTGGGGTATCCTGCACGGGGCTTTCTATCAGTTTTCACATCTGCTGTGGAAGTCCTGGAGTGATGGCATGTGTGAGTGTGGGAATGAATGAATGAATGAATGAATGAAGTGAGATGGGAACTGGTGAGCCTAGCATACCTTTGGTTTCATGGTGTCATGCCACCCGTAATTATTAATAATAACTGCACTAATAATAGCAACGATAATTTTCTGAACGTTTGTGATGTGCCAGTCACTATTCTAAGCACTTTATGTACAATATCTTAGTTGAACCTGACAATAACCCTGTAATGTGTATTTTATCATTATTCCTATGCTACAGATGAGGAAACAGGCTCAGAGTCCAGCAGGTTTTATAAGGTCGCACGGCTACTAAGAAACAGGCCCAGGATTCAGACCCACGTCTGTGCCACTTGGGCGTCTTGTTAACCACCTGGGTCTCCTTGTTTCCCAAGGGTCACCAGCAGAATCTAAGAAGACACAGACTCCCAGGCCCTGGCCTTGGAATTTCTGACTTAGGAGGTCTGAGAAAAGGGATGAGGTATTTTATTTGTTAGAAGGTGATTCTGGTGAGCCGCCAGCTTCAGGAACCACTGTGCTGTCATCCTCTTCGGGGACAGAGCAAGACCCTGAGTACGTGACATCTCCGCACAGCTCAGAGGGATGAGCGTATCCACAGAGGGGCTCAGAATGAGCTGGACTCTCTCACACAGCTCCTCATTTAGCTTCACACTCAGGAAAACGGGAGGTATTGTCTCCATTTTACAGGAGGGAAAACTGAGGCCCGGAGATGAGAAGAGACTTTGCAGAGCCTCCAGGTGAGGGGAGATACAGGGGAGGAGGAGATGGTCCCTACTCCACAGGAGCTTCTGGTCTAGTCGGGGAGGAAGACAACATCCGGCAGAAAATGCTCCAAGCGCTGGCCTTTTCTCTGAAGCTCAGGTATATTGAAGGCATTCCGACCTCAGGATCTTTGCACCTGCTGTTCGCGCCGCCTGGTTCATTCTCCAGACTTTCTCTTGGCTAGCTCCTTCTCACTCACCTGGACCCAGCCCACATGTCACCCTTCAAGGCACCTTCTCTGACCATTCTGGAGAAAGCAGTGACCCTCCTCTACCATGATCCTCTTTGCTGTCACCATTTTTTATTATAACCACAGCACTTACCACTCTCCAAACACTTTTGAGTATATTCTTGCGTATTCATTGGTTGTCTGCCTCCCCCGTTGGAACATAAAGCTCCAGATGCCACTCGTCTTGTTCACTGCTCCGTCCCACCCCCTGGCTCAGCGCCTGACACGGAGGGCGTCGGGCATGTTTGTGAAAAGGCAAAAGAGGCACAGAGACTTTATCGTGTCACAGGGAGAAGAGGTGCCTTCTAGTTAAGGTGTCAGCAAAAGCTTCAGTGGGAAGGTGGCCTCTGATAGAACGCTGTAAGCAGATGCAGGATTCCCATGGAAGAAAAGATGGAGGGGAAGGGATGGCAGAGGGGCGCTTTCACCGTCAGGACCCAGAGGACAGAAACAATGGCATGTATTTGGGAAAGACCCAGTAGCTGGGCTGGACTGGTATCTTGTATGATAGGACGAGTACAGCTGAAAAGGCCTGGGCCCCAGGTGGCTGTGCCGCTGCTGGGCTGTGTGACCTCAGACGCCCGGCCTCTCTGAGCCCCACTGTCCTCATCTGTAAAGGAAGCAAGTCGGCCCTGCATCTTGAGTTGGGGCTCATCGGAAGAGAGGTACTGGAGTACAGGGGGTGCTGAGCTCTCACTGTGACCCCCTCTGCCCGTTTTCCATGGCCTCTGAACTGTGGGGTCCTCCCTGTGGTGGTTACAGGGGGTGCTGCTCAGCAGCTAGCTCTTCTGAGACCTTGATGTAGAATAAAGGCGGGCCCAGGGAGTGTCTCCTCTGTGGTTTTTCTCTCCAGGAGACAAGAGAGAACAAAAAGGAGTTTGCCACCCGCTGCCACTATGGGTCCCTGAGACGGCATGACTCAGCCTGCCAGAGAGCGTGGGCCCCCGTAGCCTCTAGAAAATTCAGCGTCATAAGGTGGAGACAGCGTGGGTAGGGATCAAGAGTTAGGGTTCCAGGCCCAGCCTGGCCTTGTGTCCTGGGAAATGTCCATCCCTGCGTGTGAGTTCCCCCCTCATCAGTAACAATTCCCGTGAGAGACAAATGAAAAACTAGATGTGAAATGGCTTCAAAGAAGCCACGAGAAGTATCTGGGGCTCCCTTGAGGCTCGCCCTGCCCTCCCCAGACTTTGGTTGAAGCACATGTGTCATTTCTTAGTTTTCACCACCGTACCAGAGCTACGTAACGTGAGCCTTAGAGGGCGCTGGGGGAGGGGTACGCAGAGCTCTGTCCTGCTATTGCAGCTCTTCTGTAAGCCAGAACTATCTCCAGGTAAAAAAACCCCAAAACCAACCAGACCAATGCATGCTGTCGCCATAGAAATAACCAGGTGCTGACGGCCACGTGGAGGGACTCGTACCTGGGCTTCTCACCTTTCTGAGGTCTGACCTGGGAAGTGGATACTGCCCTCTCCTGTCCCCAGGCTGTCCCTGAGGACAGGAAAGGCAGATGACCGGATGTGGGGGCCTGGATATCAACTCAAGGTAGGAGAGCGGGGGTCCTCCAGCTGGTCCTGAGAACCCCGGGGTCACAGGCTGGGTGGTAACAATGCATGGCAGGGACATAACCCCAACACCAACCCCTCTAAAAATCCCTCCCACGAGCCAGGTGGCAAAGTGTTTTTCTTTCTCAGCCAATGAGCACCTGTGGTCGTACAGCAGCTCATAGTGCAGGTGGTGCTTTGAGATGTCTTTTATGGACATTGTCCATTTTTATAGAATTAAAAAATTACAATTTATTGAATGCCTACATGGGAGTGTTTTGCATATATTATCTCATTAAATGCTCACCATTATCCCACGGGAGAGATGCTTTTGTCTGCATTTTAGAGATGGGGAAACTGAGGCCCAAGAGTGCAGTGGCTCGACCAAGATCACATAGCAGACGTGATTCACGCTATGCTCTTGGGCTTCCTTCTATACCCTGGAGGTTCCCGAACTACTCTGACCTAAGTATAGAGAGACACGTGAACCAGCTCAGATACCGCCACCGGCCATGACTCTGTCATATCAGCCCTTTTTTATTTACTTCTCGGTACTTAGCATTGTCCGGAATGATCTTATTTATGTACTTATTGGCCTTCTCTGACTAGAATGTCAATTCCAGCAGGGCAGGGAGTCCCATCTGTCTTGTTCACCGTGCTCCTCGTAATAGAACAGGCCTGGCATAGCAGGTGCTAGTAAACAAATGCCTGATGGATGGACTGATGGATGGAGAGCTGGCTGGCTGGCTGGGTGGCTCCTGAGTTCTCCTGAGGGTTCAACAAGTACTGACTTAACCTCACATAATTCTCACAAGAGCCTGGGAGGTAAGTGAGATGATTCCCACTTTATAGATGGGGAAATAGAGGTCTGGGGAGGTGAAGTGTCAGCATCACGTGGGAAATAAGAGGCAGAGGCAGGACCTGGTCTGTAGTCTCAGGAACACCCCCTACATGAATATGGAGAGGCCATTCCCGATTGGGCCAACGTCCCAGGTGGGGTAGAAGCATGAACTCTCTCTAGATTCAACCTGCCATTTAATCGGAAATTGGCCAGAACCAGTATATCCTGTCCTTAGGCACCGAGTTGCTCTGTCCTGGGATAAAGGAGACGTGAATCCATCTGCCAACGCCAGCTCATGGAGAGACTGTTAAGAGGGGAAGTCGGTCCTCACCCTCTCTCGGCCTGTACTGACTCTCACCCTAGAAATGATGAGTTCCCCTAATCCTCACCCTAGAAATGACAGGCTCCCATGCTCATCAGTAAAGAGCTCGTTAATCGCTTTCACACTGGAGGGCATCTGGCACAGTCAGCGTGCGGGGGACAAAGGAACACTGATCAGGGGACTCCCCAGAGGTGGAAAGTCAGACATTTTGGGGTCTGACTATGGGAGAGATTTTGAACCTTTGGGGTTTTTAAAAGCCTCTGCAAACAGACCCCTCTGCTCAACCTGGCATCCACTCTGACGCAGCCAGGATATCACAATGGCCATATGCCCTGGGTTTTTGCAGAAAACAAAGGATTCTAATTTTATCTTCCCAGAACCTGGAGAAGGGCACTTTGTAGACAAATTGAGGGCAGGGGTCACCTCTTCCGCTCCATTTGTGTCTCCCTCAGGGCAGAGCTCTTAGGAGCAAGCCAATTAACGAGCAGTCTCCTATCAAAAAAAGTCTCCTCTAAAATGTCCATGTCCCTCCTTAGAGAAAAACAAATGAGCAAACATACAAAGACCCTGTCAAGTGTAGGTCATCTGAGTTGGCGGTAGGATTCTGGGATGGGGATTGGGCGTTGGAGGAACAGGGTTCTAGTTTTGGCTCTGCCATCACTCACGTCCTGCACAAGACACCTTACTCTTCCACGTCTCAGTTTTCTTATCTGCAGTGTCGGGTCGAGAAGACACCTTTCCAGCGCTCCCACAGTGTGGAGTACAGGAGCTGGGAACCAGTTCCCAACTCCCATTTCATGCTCTGTGACCTTGGACGAGCTACTTTAATCTCATCGTGCCTCAGTTTCCTCCTCTGTACAATGGAGCTCCTTGGATTGTTCAGAGGAAGCAGCACTAAAGCTCTGTCACAGGCCTGGTTCATGGCCAGCACTCAGCATTTGGTAGCTATTGTTGTCAAGATGCTTCTACAGCTCTAAGCCTATGAAATGCCTGGTTACTGCCTGTCATGGAGGAAAGACTCCACCAATGGCACTGTAGCTTCTGTTTCTTGGCATTACTGTTGTCCCCCATCACTTCTTGTCCCCACCTAGTACCTGCATACAACCTTCTCGCAACCCTGGAGCTGAATCTTGTTCCATCATTTCCTGGCTGGGTGGCCTTAGATCACTACTTTCCTCTCCGAGCCTCAGTTTTCTCATTTGTAGAGGGGGTATGATCACGCCTACTTGCATGGCTATTGGGAAGACGAGATGAGCAAACACAGAAAGGGCCTGGCACATAGTAGGTGGTCTATACACGTTAGTCCAACCTCCCCTGGATCTCCTCAGCACAACTGTCATAGGTTGGAGCTCTGAAGTAATAGCCACACAAATCGTGAAACTAAGACCAGGAAGATGTAACAGACAGAGGGCACGAGAAGCCTAAAAATCAAGCAGCTGACCTGGTAGAAGTTTCTGACACTGTCTATCCCATCCGAGTTAGAATCCCACCTCCAGCATCCATGGAAACTCAGTCTTTGACACTCAGTTTCCACACCTGTAAAATGGGGATACTGAGTCTCATCAGGTTATGGTGAGGGCTACAGGAGCCAATGGATGAGAGGTGCCGTTTACAGTGTGCCTGCACACAGAGGGAATGAAACGAAATCAGTCTTATTGGAGAGATGCGAGGGAGTGTGCCTTTGGAGGGATCCAGAGTCCTCCATCCTATTAGAATGCAAGTACAGCCCTCCATTTGCAGTAGAAGCCTCACCCAAAGCCCCTGGGGCCAGCTTACTGGTTTCTTCATCATCCAATCAGAAAGAGAGGTAGGGGTGGGGGCTGGGGAGCTGCAGATACAGGGTCAGAGGATGGGAGGACTCAGTTCTTTCCTTTCCCTTAGGAAACTTAAATTAGCCTAATTAGGTCTGTCCCAGTCCTGGGTGCTGTGGGGATTGGACAAATTTAGAAGCCATTGACAGGTGAGACCAGCACACGCTGATAGCCCGCAGTGAAACTGAGACGGACATTGAGTCAGCGCCTGGAAGCCTCTTTCCTTCCCTCTGTCGTGATGACCAGGATGAAGGCACCAGCCTCCTGTTATCACCTCGCCTCTAAATAGCTCCTGGGCTAGGTTTCTTATAAGTTGCTATTGCAAACAGAGATCATTTTCTGAACCCTGAGAACGGGGAGGCAGGGTCATCCGGGGGCATGCCAGGTGGCCTCAAGGAGCCTGCGTAAACAGTTCTGGGGGCTCAGGCTGTCCCAGGCACTGCCTGGTGTGTCATCCCATTTCATCCTCTCCAGTTCTCTCAGCCCCATTTTAGTTCCAGGGAAACTAAGGCTGAGAATCACTCAGCCAGGAAGATTCTAACTCAGGCGTGATTCAGGCCAGGGTGTGTCTCCTCAGAGGCTGGAGTAGAAGTTGCCCTGGATTCTGACTCAAGCTATAACCCAGAGGCAGGAGAGGAATCAATGGAGAGGGAGTGTCTTCTCGCTGCCCTCTCGGTACTGCTCCTGTTTACAGGAGGGCAGTTATATAAGGAGTGCTGCTTCCTCTCCCTCTGCTAAACCTTATCTAGTGCAGCCTAAAGCCAGGGTTAGGGAGTTCCACGCGGGAATTAAAGCAGCATCTTGCTAAGCACGGAAACCGTTGATAACTTGAATATCTCATCTCAGCCTGTGGAGGGAGTGGTCGAGTCAGGAGACGGGTTCCATTAGACCAAGGATTTGCTTTGTGACTCGGGCACTTCATGTCTATTGGACCTTGGTTTCCACATCTCAGTATAGAACACAGACTCTGTCCCCCAGACCTTATCAGGCTGGTGGAGGATGCAGTGAGATGGGACAAAACACTACACTGTAGGGCTCTGCCATCAGGACTACGGGCTGGCCCTGATAAGCACATCCGGCCTGGCTTGGAAACCCAATCTCATAGGGGCTGGCGGGCTAGCATTACAGGGAGGCTGGCAAGACTCCTTCCATCCTTCTCACTTCCCTCCCATCTGAGACTCAATTTCATCTCTCAGGACTGGTATTCCACTACTTCCAAAGGGTTTCGGGGTGGCTTCCAAAAGAAAGCACTGACATAAAAGAAGAGGAAAGGAATCATTTCCAGAGCACTCAGTTCAAGCAACAAGCCTTTGAGGTGGGTATTTTTAGCCCCGCTTTGGGGCGAGGAAATGGATGCCCAGACAGGACAGTTTGGCCAGTCCCGCGGTAGCACGCATGCTGATGCTACGGTTGTAAGCTTCTGCCTGACTTCCGGTGTTTCTGCCCCAAGGTTTCCTCCCCCTCCCCCACCTCCCTTGTTGTTACATAGGCTACGTAAGGATAAAGGAGAACAGGTTTTGCCAGAAGGAAGCGGAAGACACAAAAATGTCTTGAGGCCCGCGAATGGAGCCGACTGCAAAGGTCAGGCGATCATTATGACTAAATTTTTTAGCAATAGAAGCAAAAAACAAACCATAGGCTCTTGAGTTAAATAGGCGTGAAGCACAGGAAACGGGATCGGGTTTCAGGGAAGACGGAACCAGGATTGCGTGCGTGTGCTTATGGGGAGCGCATACCGCGTCTGCAGCATGGCTGGGAGGAGGGAGATACGGGGAATCAGGGTGTCAAGGTTTGCAGAAGGCCCCCATGCTGAATAGCTGTGTGGTCCTGGGCAAGTTGCCCCACATTCCTGAGCCTCAGTTTCCTTGTCTGTGCAGTGACGGTGTATCTTGAGAAGCTGTTGTGCGGACTGAATGAGCTGAAAGAAGGAAGGCCTGGCTGCAGGCCCCAACACACAGGAAGTGCCCCAGGGATGGTCATCGCTATTCCTTTCCGCCCACACATTCAATGTGGGCAGGCACCGGGTGCGGAGAGCCCAGGCTGGGGACACATGCCCGGGTGAGAGGCAGGGTGGCAGAAGGTCCTGGCTGGACCTCTGAGCCCCAATCCCAGCCCTGCTACTGAGTAGCCCTGGGCATGTTACTTAACCTCTCAGTGCCTCAGTTTCCTCATTTGTAAAATGGGAACAATGATGGTACTTGCTTTATAAGATTATTGTACTGCAGTGGTTCTTCAAGTGTGGTCCTTGGATTCTCAGCACCATTTGGGAGCTTGGTCCCCACCCCACCCCAGGCCATCTTGTTGTGAAAAGCCCTGTGATTCTCACTCAGGACCCACCATTGCGAAGGGCAAGTACGTGAGAAGGAATATGCCACTCAGTCTCACCTATTTGTGCCCAACTGGGCTTTTGGGCAACTTCCACCTACATCCAGCTTCTCTTTTTCTGCCTTAAAACCCCCCTTTGCCAGCTCTGCACTTGGGTGGCCTTTGAGAATCAATCGACCACATCTATAAAAGTCTGAGCTTCCTGGAAGCAGTTGCCCTAGAGACACGAATGCAAAGGGTTATTATTAGAACTTTGTCTTTCTCTCCCCTCCCTTCAGTCTGGGGTCCTCAAGAACTTGGTCAATGTCACTCACCTTCAGAAGGGCAAACAGAGCTGGAGATGGAGGCAGTCCCTGCTTCTAGAATCCCTAGCGCCTGCTACACGCAAGCCCCCCAGCACACATACATCTCCAGTCTTAGCTGGCAGACCTCTTCCTTCCCTCCACCCCATACTCCCTCATCATTCCATCCCCAGAGCTGGACACATTCGTTCGTTCATTCATTCATTCAACAAACTTTTCTTGTGCCCTTACCATGTGCCAGGACTTATTCTAGGTGCTGGGGTCAGAACAGAACAAAACAAAGTTCCTGCTCTTGTGGAACTGACATCCCAGTGGGGGAGACAGAAATAAGCAATAAGTCAATAAATAAATCATCTTATGGTGGGAGGTCACTAAACTGAGTGAATGAATGAAGCGCGGAGCACAGGCATGTGTTTTGGATCTAGACAGACTTGCACTCCAATCTTGACCTTGTCTCCTTTGAGGTGTGGACCTGTAGGCAGACCATTAGCCTCTCTGAGCCTCAGTGTCCTCATCTGTCAAATGGGGGTAGTAAGAGTATCCACCTCAGCTAGCGAGGAAGTTTCAGTGAGTAAAATGGTAAACGCAGTGCCTGGTACACGTCCGTGCTCCATGAAGTTAGATGTTATAGTTATTCAAGGTCACACAGCTGAGCCTAACTGCTGAGCTGGGCCTCTCCTAGAGGTTTATTCCCTGGGCATCCGTGGAGTCCCAGCACTGGAAGGGACCCCTGAGGCTGGCTAGGGATGTGACTCCTGACTTTAAAGAGCAGACATGGTCAGCGGGGTTCTGTGACTTGCCCCAGGTCTCACCATTCATTGAAAGCATCCTCCAGCTGGTAGGCTGGGCTCAGACCTTTCAACCGTTAAAGGGAGCAGGCAGCAACGCAGAAATAGTACCCCTGGGGCCTCGCAAAGGGCTCTGCCTCCCATCTGCCTGTTGAGCGACATCACCCCATCCCTCCATCCCCCTCCAGAAAATGTACTGTGTTTGGGGCAGAAGTGGCTCGGGGGAGGTGTCTGCATCTTTTCACCTCAGGAGCACGAGGGTGGGGCCCCACCGACACAAGTGATCTTGCCCTCCCACCCCGGTCGTGTTCTGCCCTGACCCCCCAGACCTGCACCAGGTTGGCCTGAGCCTGTTCTGTCCTGGCAGACAAACCTGGGTTTGAATTCACTGTCACCTCAGGCACTGGAGCTGCTCTTTCTACATCGACACCTATGTCCTCAGCCATCTCAAGGCCAAATGTGACATTTGTGCAGAACCAGCACTAGGCTGGGCACACATTACACGCCCTGGTAATATTTCTCTGTCCCCTCTTCCTCTGAGCAAATCAATCATCTCGCCCCTTTCTAAACATGCCCAGCCTTAGTGCCTTTGCGGATACCAGCGCCTTGCCTGGCCTTCCTTCCACTGCCCTCCCAGCCGGAGGCATTGCGCCCACAGCCTCCAGACCTGCATGATGGCCCGCTGTCTCGCCCCCTCCGCAGAGCTCGTCTGTGCCTCCCGGCCTCTGCCTGCATTACTGTTCCTTTGTGTTACGTGTACACAGCGCTGCAAGCAACGTGCAGGTAGATGAGAAACAGCATCGCAGTGCTGTTTGCTGAGCAGTTACTATCTGCCCTGGCTGTGCACTCAGCGCTCCCTTACGTCCTGTCATGGACTCCTCACAAAATCCCAGTGAGGTATGTATTATGGTACCCAATTTACAGGTGAAGAAATGGGGGCTCAAGGGCACCCAGCCAGGAAATGGTGTCTCTGGGGGTTGGGCCTAATTCAACTTTCCCTCCCCCATTGCCCGGCACGGGGTTGCCTCTCCATAAATGTCTGTTGGAAGAGTTTAGTGAGCTCTCTGAGATCTGAGTTCAGCAGGGAGGGAGCGAGGGAGCGAAGCAGGCCAGGATCTGGCCTGGCTTTTCTTCATCATTTAGGTGGTTGCTGAGCAGCCAGTCATGAAGACCCTGCCTCGGGCTTCTGGGTGGGGGCGTATTGGCTACATATAAAAATGGGAGGCAGGTCTGCAGGCCTGGGATGGGCTCACGGTGGGAATCTGGGCTCGGGTAGAGATACCTGATAAGTGGTTTGGTGAGGACGGGTATGTAGGGAGTGTGCCACTCACCAGAGTCACCAAGACCAGCCACCAGTTTCTCTCCAGCACCTTCTGTTCTGGCTCCTTTAAAACTACCTCCCTCCTCCCCAGCCACAAAAAGGGCAGCTGGCATCACAAGGCCAGGCAACTCGGCTGCCTCTGACCTTGACAGAGGTTCTCTGTTCTTGTTTCTGGCATAAAACTTTAATAAACTATACCCATGTTCAGAATCCTGTACCTCTCCTAAAGCAATTTTCTGTCTATGGCCACTTAATTTTCACAACAAGCCCAAGAAGTCTTAGGACAAAACTGCATATCCCATTTGTCTGGCGTGGGATCAGAAGTCCGGTCAAGGTCACGGCTGGCGAAGGACAGAGGAAGCAGAGCATGGGGGCAGCTATGGGCTCAACGCTGGGTGCAGAAGGATGACGGCAATTAACAGATGCGTACATAGCACTTGCTCTGTGCCAGAGACTATTCTAAACACTTTACACACGAACACATCTGATCCCCACGACAATCCTAGAGATGAGAATTATCTTCAGTTCAGAGATGAGAAAATTGAAGGCTCAAAGAAGGTAGGTACCTGAATTGCCCAAAGTCACACAGCTAGAAAGTGGCAGGGCTGGGATTTGACTCCAGACAACCTGAACCTGGAGGCCAAACACCTCCACGCAGCTTTCTCTTAGCCCGGCAGGAAGGACGGCCCAGGAGCAGGGGCAGCGTAGCATGTTGGAAAGAGTTACTCAGACCTGGTTCAAAATTCCTGCTTCACCAGAAATTCCTGTCCTAGCTCTTTGACCGGGCTAAGCACCTTCAACCTCAGTTTGCCCACCTGCAAAATGGAGATAACTCTTAAGGACATTGTGATGCTAAGAAAGAGAATGATGCTGGGATGTGCCCTGTGAATACAGGATAGATCTGAATAGAGAAGGATGGGAGATGCTGGACCACCAGCCCCTCACCTGTTCTGCAAGCAAAGCTTGAAAAGCAAGATATTCCGTTTCCTAATTCCCAGCCAATCCCTGGCTGGCTATTTTTCCTGGCTCTCCTACAATGCTGGAACCGTGGACTTGGGTGAAGCCAAAACAGGTTCTGAGACTTGAAGTTACAAGACACCCGGACAAGATGTTGAGGAGGATAGGAGATAAGGAATTTCCATCCCTGGAATCTGAGAACGTGAGAGCCGGCAAGGTCCTGGGGGATCAGTTGGCCTCATCTCCTTGGGTTACAGATTGGAGACTAAGGCCCAGAGGAAGAGAGAGAGTACCCAAGGTCACACAGCCGTTTGGGAAGAGCTGGGATCAGAACCCAGCAAAAGTGCAGGCAAAGTTCAGGGAAAATCCCACACTCTCCTGAATTCTCTACAAGGTAGGAGAAAAAAAAGAATGTGTTCCTTTGGGGTTGTTCAAATTTAGAAAAAAATATACCAGATTTTCTTTGCGTGGCTAACACAACAGAGCTCTCAGACCTAACCGATTGCCTTTTCTCTTCTGATTGTGGGGAGTGCGGGACCCCTTCTCTCCTTTTCACGTGGCAGACACAGTGCTGAGCTTTGAGCATCCAAACATCCCAAGACCCACCATGTGCCCAGGTCCCAGGTCATGGCTACTCACCATCGACCCCAATCTTGCCGTCTCCATCCTTGTCTCCAGCGGCCAGCAGCGTCTTGGTTTCTTTAGCAGACAGGTCTCTGGCATCTGCTGAGAAGCCCTTAAGGATGGATCTGGGAAGAAAAGCCAAGGAGGGAGTCAGGTCTCGTCACCTTGCAGGAACACCGTGTGGACGGTGGGCTGGCATCTGTGCAGGGGAAGTGGGCAGCTGGGCCAGGCAGCCCGGGCTGTGGCTGTGCCTTTGTGGGTGGGTGTGCGGGAAGGACAGGCTGTCCTTGGTGAAGCGTTGACCTCACTTCAGGCAGGGCACCTGCACCTGTTTATTTATTCAGCCAACACAACCAACACAAAAGTGTCTTCCCTGTGCTGGGCCATCCTGGAAACTGGGGGCACAGAGATGATGCTAGGAAACTGCCTGCAGAAACGAGGAGGGGTCAAGTACTCTGACAGAGACCATGCAGTGTGATGGATGCAATGATGAGGCAGCAGAGACAGGTGCTGAAAGGATACATCCATCCCACCTGCGGTGAGGAGCAGTGTCAGGGGAGGCTTCCTGGAAAAAGTGATACCTGGAGGACGGAGAAGCCAGCGTGTGTGTGTGTCTGTGCGCATTGGGCATAGAAGTTGTGGGTGGGTAGAAGTTTCTAGACAAAGGGTATCCTTGTGGGATGGTTTGGGGTGAGACTGGATGGATGGGGAAGTCCCTGCTTGAAAGGCTCTGCTCCACACCCTCCTCTTTCTCTTTCTGACAAAATTCGAGGCAGGCTTGTCCAGAGTGATATAAGGCACAGCTGGGAAATGCAAAACTGCACCAGCAAAGGAGCTTTGCTTTGCTCCCCGGACTCCTGAAGCCCCAAAGCTCATTCTGCAACCCCGATTTGCCCAGAAACTGCTCTAGCGACACTGGTACAGAAAAGTGGGGGTCTGTGGGATGGTGGAAGGTGCCTTTTAGACAAATGCAAAATCAATGCAATCCTTGAGCTAGTTCTCTCTGTGTTGCCTATGGTGGTAGGCAGAGAAAAACGGCCTCTTCAATTGTATTAAATTATTAAGTAGCATCATTCCATTAGCAATATTAAGTGGCTACAGTTTAACCTAGTTAGTTACACTTTCTGCTGAGAATTTTATTCTTCCGGAAGCGACAGTGGTCGGGCAGGGTTATTTTCTGTGAAGGGTGCAGAGAGAAGGGCAGATCTGACGGGAACTTAGAAGCAGGAGTCCCAATCCCTACTCCCTCTCCCGAGCCTCAGGCTGGGCAGCCCCTGCAGGCCTCAGTTTACCCCAGCTCATCCTCCTCAATGAAGCCACTCTTGTCTTTATCCAGGATGTGGAACACCTTCTTCACATCATCCGGGCTCTTTTTCTTTAGGCCGACCATTTGGAAGAACTTTCTGTGGTCGAAGGAATCGGCAGCTGTGGGGGTGGGGGTGGAGAGGTAAGGGTTAAAATGAGGACAAAGAGGGGGCAGCAGCGAAGGGGGGCAGAATGGGGTGTGTCACAGCATTTATTGATTGACTCCTCTGTGCCAGTCCTGGGGGATGAGGGGCTGGGCCTCCATCAGAGGGCTGAGGGATGCCAGGACATGAGGGTGCTTTGTCCAAGGTCACGTCGCTAGAGGTGGAAGAGGTCCCCACATCTCGCTGGCTCCCAATCACGCCCCCACCCTTCACGGTACCCTTCGCTGATGGTGGGGGTAGCCTTGGAAGGCAGACGCTGCCTGGTTTTCAGGAAGCCTTTTGCGTGGCGGCTGAGTGGAAGTGGGCAGGGGAATTGGAGGGGGTGTGAAAATGGTGTGTGTGTTTTGGGGGTGGGGGAGTGGGATCAGGAGTGAGGGGAGGAGCCCCCTTTTCCTTGGTCACTGATGGTGTTGCCAGAAAATTAACACAAAGAGGACAAATTTCTCTCAAGGTCACACAGTGAGAGAAGGACAGGGAGGACCCAGGAGTCCTGGCTTTGCGGCAGGAATCCATTCCAGTGGGACTTGGGGGTATTAGAAAGCTCCCCAGGAATTCAGAGGGAGCAAGGTGGGTCAAGGAGAAGTGGGTGGGTTATCACAGTGCCCTGGGAGGGTGGCTTTTCCCAGCTTCTTCATGCCCAGGGCAAGAGGCACCAAGCAGAAAGGAAATGGGACCCCCCTCCCAATTTTCTATGTCTTGACCATCTTTTTGAGAACATCCAGGAAAGGGTACCATGTTAGGCCAAGTAATGTGTGTGTGTGTGTGTGTGGGGGGGTGTCCTGTTGAGAGTTATGTTCTCCTCTGCTCACCCCAGGCAGGAGGGAAGGAAAGTTGCTCCACCTCTGACACTAGGGTGGGGGGCCAAGGCCTGGATGGGACCCCAGTTCTAATCTCCCTTCTGCCTACTAGGTGGCTGTTGGCAAGTTTCTGACCCTCTCCCAGCCCCAGTTTGCCCCATCTTGGTAATGGGAGGGAGGGGGAAGGAAGGCAGCTAAGTGCTGGAGTCCAGGGCAGCTCAAGGAGGTGACAGCCTGCTTCCCTCCCGGGCAGCTCACGGGGCTGGAAGTTGCAAGCTCTGAGGATGCCCCGGTAGGGTGGGGCCAGGAGTGGGAAGGTCACCTGGCTCGTGGGCTCCTTGGATGGGGGCTCTGAGCCCCGGAGTGGGGCTTGGGACAGTGGTCGGGCCAGCCCCAGCCACCAATGGGCTAGAAGAGCCCTGTCCAGAGTGGGGGTCGAGGAAAGGGGTCCGAGAGAAGGCGTGCATGCCTGTAGCCCCTTCCACATGCCTGGAAGGGGAAGTCCCAAGCGCCCACGAGGACCCGAAGGTCATCACCCTGGGTCCAGGACCCCAGTGCTCGCAGCTCGGCCACCCAGCATTTGGCGCCCGCGATGTCGGTTGCTGGGGCAGGGCGCCCGGCCTCCCCACCCGTTCCACGTCCCTCCTGGATGGAGTTTGGGAAATGCTGAGGACACCCCCTCCCCGCCCCGCGGGCACCCGACGGCATGCATGGACAGGGGGGCGCTGGGGCGGACTGCCGGCCGCTGGGGCGCTGGGGCGCTGGGGCCGGGGCGGTGGGTGAGGGGAGCGGGCTGGGGAGGGGAGCGCGCTGCTCACCGGCAAAGGCCCCCACTGCCTTCTTGATGTCCTCAACGCTGAGCAAGTCTGTTATCGACATCCTGCAACTGTTTGAGCGGGCAGAGCAAGTGCAAAAAGATTAAAAAGTGCTTTTCTCATCATTTCTGCTCATATGACCGGCGCTGCAGTGCTGCGCGCCAGGCGCACGCGGGCCGGCCTGGCGCAGAGCCAGGGGGCGCGGGGCTGGGCGCGCAGCCAAAGCAGTTCAGTCCTGCCGCCCGTCCCGCGGCCGCCCCCGCCCCTGCGGCCGCCCCCGCTCCCGCCGAGGGTCCTCGCCATCCCAGGGGCTACGATCAGGGCGCCGGGGGAAGTGTGGGGGACCTCTGGAATTTATGGGGCGCCGGCGTCACAAGCCGGGTCTGGAGGGTTCGCTGGCCCTGAAGGGCACGCAGGAGGCGCCGGCCTGGTGGTGCAACGCAGGGTCTCGGGTCGGTGCATCTCGGAGGATGTCCCGCCGCTTCGGGGAGAATACGGAAGGCAGGGGCCAGACCCACGCCCTCGTGGGCCCCGTGGCCCTGCTCCCATTCTCTCTCTGCTCCTACCTCAGCCTCCGCTCTTGTCTGTCCTGGATGCAAATTTATGCTGCAAAATCTGAGCGCTGAGGTCTGGAAACCTGACCCACTGGACGCTGGGAGGGGGTGGCACAGGTAGGCGGGCTCTCCTTGGGCTCTCTGCGGGTGCCCCATCCCACATCTGGTCAGGGATGCGCCACTGAAACCTTTTTTCTTTTTTTTCCCTAGTCTGACTTTTCAAAGAACCCGTCTCAGATCCCCATAGCTACTTGCTTTCCTGGTCTCCTGAGCCACGGAATATAGTGCGGGTCCAGACTCCTCCTGCCCCCACAAAACTTTTGGGGGAGGGTCGTGGGAGAAGCTACTTGAAATCTCTCTGCACCCTGTCGGAAAAGAGAAAGCCCAGGTTTGGGGAGAGGGTGGCCCCTTTAGACCATAGTTTCCAGACAACCGAAGCAGGTTTGATGGCCTGACCGTCATCTCTGGGAAATGTGACACGTCCTAATCTTTATGCCGCCAGAAACCAGTTGCATTCTTTCCCACGGTCTCCCAAGGATTCACGCGGCAACCAGCTGCCTCTAGCTTGTGTGGAGCACTCCACAGGGAGTCAGGAGGCCTGGGGTTGTGATCTGCCGTTGCATGAAGTCCACTGTCACCTCTGCTTGTGGTCTTCCCCGTGCCTAGGGTTCTGTCTCCCTCTGTTGTGTTGATGGTGCTGGTTCCTAAGTTGGGATCTTGAGACTCCAATTTAAAGTGTGGGCAACTGGCAGGGGCTAGGACCCCTGGCCTTTGGGGATGGGGTGCCGAGTAGAGCTATCTAGCTGCCCCGTACCTCAAGTGCCCTCACACTGTCAACACCGTCTCCCTCCGCTCCGCCCTGGATGGCTGCCCTTCCAGGAAACCTTAGGCCACTGCTGGCTCTGGCTGCCCCCTCCTTGTGAGTCAGCTTCGTCAGGCAATAGCCCACCAGCCGGCTGCAGTTCCTGACCCGGAGCCCTCAGCAGCCCCTGCGGCCCCACCCCCAGCCTGGCTGTTAACTTGGACATGCTGGGCTTCTGTGCTATTTTCTCGTCAAGCCCCAGGTTCAGTTCACTTCGAGGCTTTCGTTGGAAAATCTGTTTCCCCAGCTGTACTGGTGGGGAAACTGAGGCCAGAGCGAGTCAGTGAATGGCCTAAGGACATGCAGGGAGGCAGTGGCCCAGAGGGGCCGCCCCCAGGGCTGTGAACTTGGAGTTCAGTGACCCCTCCGTGGGCTCCTCCCCAGTGCTCAGGACCCAGCCCCATGGCTGAGCCGCAGAACAGCTTGTCGAGAGCCCCCAAGCACTGACCCCTGCGGCAGAGGCTCAACAGAGGCCCATCCTTCTCCCTCCTTCCTCCATGTCTCCTGCTGCAAAAGCCTCCCGTCGGCTCAACACACACCACAGCATCAGACAGTGTCATTAGGTCAGCTGTCCACACCCCTTCTTCCTGCCTCCTCTGATGGCATCGCTGGAGTCCACAGATGTCTGGCTCCACCCTTTCATCCTACAGGTAGGGAACCTGAGGCCTAGCCAGGAGTTAGGACGGAGATCCCAGGATTTCGTACTCTCGGGCCTGCGCTCCACAGCTGCACTCCACAGCTGCCTACCTTCCGGCAGCCCTCACCCCAGCCCTTGTGTCACTGGGGAAAGGGGAGATGTAGCTGTCCCTTCCAGCTGGCCTCCGCCCCACTGTATCCCTCCATCTTCCTCCAACCTCAGTAGCTGCCACTCACCTCAGGTAGGGGTGGAGGGCTGGAACCTGCAGTGAAAGGCTGGGCTGCTGGCAGGTCCTGTTGGGAAGTGAGCCTGTGGTGGGATGGCCACCTATATAGGCTTCTGCTCTGGCTATTTTGGGAGGCGGCGCTCCCCACAGCCCTTGGCCCCCTCCCCTTCCGGTGTCAGGTACTCCTCAACTGTGGTGCTGGGTATCTGTATCACATTCAGCCTCCCTGGGCCCATCTAGCTAGGCCTATTAATAACCTTGGCCCCTGCCTCTCTTTAGCACCCAAAATGGAGGCTCAGGCCAGGCTCTCCTCTTCCACGAAGACTTCCATGACCACTTTAGATGGCAGCAATGTTTCTGTGCTCCCAAATCCTATCAAGAAAGGAAGAGAAAGGCGAGCAAAGGAATAGAACAGGAATTGTCTTCCATGGACGGGGCCGGGCTGGGTTCCTGCACTTACGTCAGCTCACTACAGCCTTGCAGGGCAGGCCTGGTCCCTCTTGCGAGGGTGAGGAAATAGAGCGCAAAGATGTTAGGAGTTACATGATTTACTACTGAAAGCTGTGGGACTGGCGTGGGAGAGGACCCAGCACTTTCGTAAGATGATCGCGCGCCTGGCAGAAAGCCAGGATCTGCATGTTCTCGGATAAATCCCTTCCTCTCTTTGCATCTCAGTCTCCCCATCTGTAAAATGAGCTCAATTAAGAACAAACTTTGCTCTCTAGATGGGTTCGGGGGGCTATGAACACCCTGATATTATATGTAAGAAGTCACGTGCAAGTGTACCTTTGTGAAGCAAAGGCCCAGAGCTTTCATGCTGTGTTTGTCTTGGATTGGACGTGACTATCCAAGGGGTGTGTTTTGAAAAACAGGAATGAACGGCTGAATTTGACAAATATTTGTTATCTAGTCTGAATACCATGAACGGTTCTTGTTTTCATCCCCAAACCTGAGAAAGAGTGTCCAGGGTGCTGACATTGCTGAAATCCCGTTCTTGATGGTGACAGGAGGTGGCCCAGCCTTCAGGCAAAGGCTGTTGGGGCAGGAGCTGCACCAGAGCACGGGCTCCACGGTGGACAGAGCAGAGGCTGGACTGGATGGGGAGGCCAGTGCTGGAGCCTGGAGGGGTGGGGGTCTGGACTAGGATGCTGGCACCAGGAGGGAGTATCGGGACCGGGTAGCATTTCCGAAGGACACTCTCCCAGACTTGGAGGCTGTGATGAACAAGATGGAGAAATCCAAGTTGGCTCTAAGGTTTTAAGCTGGGATCCGTTGGAGAATGGAGGTGCTGTTTTTTGAAGGTGGCAAGTCTGGGGAGGGGGTGGAGACAAGCTGGGGAGAGGACATGGTGGAGTGGAGAATCCTAGGATATTAGGGCCCGGAGAGCCTCTGTTGTCAACTGCAACCTGCTCACGTGACAGGATAGAAATCAAGGCCAAGGTGACACCCAAATCACACAGAGAGTAGTGGACGAGCCAGGACATTGTGCTGGGTTTGCGGTGCCTGGAGGACATGCTGGTGGAGATGCCCAGGAGGCCTGAACTCTGGAGAGAGGATGGGCCTGCACAGAGCTTTGGTGGTCATCAGGTCGGGGGCGTGGCTGAGCTCAGGGAGGCCGGAGTGCGGCAGAGTCTTGAGGACCAACCCTTGGGGAAGATCCCTGGCCAGGGCCCGGGAAAATAATCACACTGCTGAGCAATGTGTCAGTATGGAGTACGCTGTGTTATGTTTTTGTCCTGTACCTCCTTACAAGGTAGGCATTGCCTTCCCCATTTTACAAATGAGCGAACGAGGCTCAGAGAGGTTAGGCAACTTGCCTAAGGTCACAGAGCAGAAGTAGGACTTAAACCCAGGTTTCTCTGACTCCAAAGCCCTTCCTCGATTGGCTGTGATTAGCTCGGTTTGGTCATACACCGTCCAGGAACCAGTCACTATCAATTGCATGGGTTACACAAGCCTGGGCCATAAGCTCCCTTCAAGCTTGGGTGGGGCGGAATGTCCACAGCACTGGAACTGCACGGGGAGGACTGTAAGCCTGTGAACTGTTCATTGAGTGAGTCCCTAGGAAGTCCCCACGCATGCGAGGCGCTGTAGAGATGTATACCCTAAGTTCTTGGTGAGTGTGATGACGGTATGCAGTGAACTTCAAAGAATGATTCACTCTGGGTCCCAAAGTGGCTGTTTTGGATTTGAGATCCCTAACCCCATCCTCTGTCTCATGGGGCCTCTCACAGGCAGCTACTCCCAGCCCCTGGGCCTGTGCTGAAAGTGTCCAGTGGAATTTCCCCGGAGCTTCAGGCTTTCTAACTCTGAACAGCGCTGAGGCTGCTGCGTAGATAGATGCTGTGACATTCCCACAGTGACCGCACCTCTCCTAACCCCTGGGTCGCAGTACTGTGCCTGGCCTTGAGCTGGACACTTCCACATACATGTTATGGAAGTGGATCTCATTATCCTCTTTTTACAGATGAGAAAACCTGAGGTTCAGAGAAGTGCAGTCACTTGCCCCAGGTCACACAGCATGCAGAGGCCAGAGCCTGGTCTGTGTGCCTCCACCCCTGTCCAGTGCCCTCCCCAAATGCCATGCTGGCCTCCCAGCTGGCAGAGGGGAGGAGGCCAGTGTGTGTGGGTCAGCAGTCTCTTAGCTGCCGTCTGCCAGGAGATGAGCATTCAGCTGTTAGCTTCGCTGGTGATATTTCATTAGTTCACACTATTTCCACCTGCTGTGGCCGGGAACAAGATACAGACTTCCTCACATCCAGGGCCCTGGTGGTCTGGGTGATGCTGCAAGATCTAATGATATTCATGAAGTCAGCCCGGTGAGATGATGTGTATTAACTCAAAGGAATCCCAGTCCTATTCCTGAGACCCAGATCTCAAGGCTGTGGCCTGGTTTCCTCTCCCACTCCTCACCCATATTTAAGCCCAACTTTACCACTGACAGGCCAAGGGGTAGAAGGTTCTGAGGGTGGTAAGGACAGCCTTGGGTTCCTATCCTGGCTCTGCCGCTTACCTGCTGTGTGACCTTGAGCTAGTTGCTTCACCTCTCTGGGCCTCAGTTTCTTCATCTGTAAAACGGAGCTGAAGACGAAGCTGTGGTGAATATTAAATGAGATCACATCTGAGTCAGGGGTTTATACAAAATCCTACACAAATGATCATCAGGGTGGTCGTTGTTGTGAGGCATGTACCCTTGATCCCATCCTGCCACTGAATGAGAGGACCCCAGAGTGGTTTGTGGATAGAAACGTACAGAAGCAGGGATTGCCAGCCCCTGACCACCCATGGCTTTCCTAGGAAGGTCTCCAAGACCAGGACCCAGTGTCCTTGCTGGGGAAGTCCGGGGCTACAGATAAGAGAAAGAAGGGGACAATTGGAGAACGTGAAGCATGGAAGTGGCTGAGCGTGGGTCTCAGACCCAGGCTGGTCCCAGATGAAGCTGGGGTTGGGGCTGTATAAATCGAGGTGATTGTGACTCTTGGCCACCTGGGTTTGTGTCCTTCCCGTGAAAACCCCATTTCGTCTCAGTGGTGCTCAGAGGAAACCAGGGAAGCTTTTGGCCCCTGTGTGGGCTGGTGTTGTCAAGGGGAACAGGGCATCCCCACGTCGTGCCTGTGGAAATGAGAAGACCTGGTAGAAATTGGTCACGGTGGTCTCTGGATTCTCCCTTCTTGGGTTGTGCTGGGTGAGGTGCATGGAGAAGCAGAGAGAGGCTGGTCTGCCGTCTTTAAGAAGTCTCTAGTCTCCCAGATGCCTGCTGACATCAGGGGAGCAGATGACATCACGTCTTGAGCCCCGCTGAGCTCGATAAGACAATCCTAGATGATACAAGCAACAGCCCTTCTCACATTATCATCTCTTCCTCAATCCGCGTCTACCTCATACTGACCCACATCCTATAACAAGAGGTAGAATGATCATTGACAGAAGTGTGTGTCTACGTGCATGTATATGTGTATGTGGTGTGTATGGTGTGGTGTGCATATGTGTGTGTGAGCACGTGTTCCCGTAGGGGACAGCTGATAAGTTTCCATGTGTTGTTTTGGGACTCCCAGCGAGTGTGTTTCCGGAAGGCCCAGTGCCTGGCAATCCCCCGCAGGTAGGCTGAGGAGCTCTGACCATCCACATGCATCCTCTCTAGCATCCAGCATCTTTGCATCAAAATCAGGTAAGTACTAATGTTCTGAATTCTCTCGTATCAAAGGGCAAAAACAAAGGACTCATCTAGAACCATTTATGTGTATCCCAGTGTTATGGGCTGAATTATGTCCCCCCAAATTCATCTACTGAAGTCCTAACCCCCAGGACCTCCAAGTTGACTGTATTTGGAGATAGGGTCTTTACCAAGGTAATTAACATGCGGTCACTAGGGTGGGCCCTGGTCCAATCTGACTGGTGTCCTTAAAAGACGAGGAAATTGGGATACAGACACGCAGAGGGGGAAGACCATGTGAGGGCACAGGGAGATGACAGCCATCTACAAGCCAGGAGAGGTCTAAGGAGAAACAATTCTGCTGACACCTTAATCTCGGACTTCCAGCCTGCAGAACTGTAAGGAGAGAAAGGTGGTGTCTGTTGTCTAAGCCCCAGCCTGTGGTCCCTGGTTGTGGCAGCCCCGGGACCTAATATACCAGCCATGGAAAGAGGCTGCTGGAGGGAGTGCAAGAGGGAAAGGCTCCCCATTCCCATGATCATGACACAGACGCTGGACCATATTCTCATGGAAACGCTCCAAGTTCTTTGAAATGGTTACCTTTCCTTTCTTCAAAAACTTTTTGTTAAAAAGTGACATATACTCTTTAAAGAAACAATGGAAAATAGAGGGGCTAAAGAGGAGGAGGAGTTGCCAATAATGCATTGCTACCCAGGTACAAGCACTGTTATAATTTCTGGAGTCTTTTGTCTTCTCACTCCTGCTGGGCCATCCACCTGCCTATCACCCTTGGTGATTCAGCTTGTTTGCCATCACTTACTGGAAGCCCTCCTGGATTTCTTCCACCCACCTCATGCTCCTCCTAGCACCTGCACTGACCTACATCACTACCTCAATGATGGCCCCATTATTCCACTACTCTCCAGCTGCCTTTTCAGCTGGGAGTTTGAGGCACCAATGCTGGCATCCAGCTTCTATCTAGGGGGGCCTCTGAGGAGAATAAATCAAACTGATTATTTTATTTTTAGTTGTGTGTGGACAATGGTCGTTGTTCTCTAAAACATTATTGAATTGCTACTTATAATGCTGCCTAAATCCATTTCTGCTGGTGTATAATTAGTCTTTCAAGAACTGAGACCTTCCCTTGGGGTTCAAGCCTCATATCCACAGGGCTCTCTCTTCCTGACCCAAATTGCAGCTCATATTCTGATAAAAGAGGGTGCTTTGAGGAACAAGGAACTGGATATTGAAACCAGGCTGAGCAAATCTGGACTGCGTGGCCTCTATATGTCTTGGTAGCCCTTCGGCAAACGGGGTTGGGGGGAGGGGGTCACCTTGAGGTTGGCACCTGTGTGTTGTGAAAGCCCTAGGTGACGTGACCGACATTTTTTTAAGGTCATATTGGACCATTGTTTCTTCTTATCTAATACGCATTGCTTTCATCCTGATTCTGGGTCCAATTCTCCTGAAAAAAAATCTGAAATCACAGAAGCCAAATCAATTTGAACTCCCAGTCGTCCCCATCTTGCTGCAGTGCTGTGTGTGGGACCCACAGGTCATGGTGGAGATTAGGCCCGAGGTATGAAGAGTGACAGTCAGGAAATAAACAAGACGGGGTAGGACTGGCTGGGACTATAGTACAGCCCTCCCTCTCCCCTTTCTCTCTCTCTCTCTCTCTCTCTCTCTCTCTCTCTCTCTCTCTCTCCATCTCCCTCCCCCGTCCTCCCTCTCTCCCTTCTCTTTTTCTTCACTGAATTGCTCTTTTCCTGTCTCCTTGGCCCGCCTTTCTCTCCCCAACTCTCAATCATGAGCTCTTGGTCTTAGATGTCTATAGAATGGGGAGGCCCTTAGTGATCAATTGATCAATTCAGCCATCTAATTTTTTTCAGGTTTTTCCTTGTATTGCTTTCTTTATTGTGATTACAAAAATACATAACAAAATCTACCATCTTCATTTTAAAGTGTGCCATCCAGTGTTGAGTGTATTTACATTGTTGTGTCATGTCATGGGAAACCTGAGGATCAGAGAGGATGTAGCATGTCAGAGGTCAGTGGCAGAGCAAGGTCACACCCAGGCCTGTCAGTCACCTACTGGGCCCAGAGGGAGGGGAGCCCACCCGGAGGGGAGGAGCAGGGGTGGAGGGAGAGAGCCCAGGCCTGGGCAGGAGATGCTGGGTCATTTAGACCATGGTCCGAGCTCTGCTCTCTCCTTCTCAACTAGAAAAGGTATAAAATATCAAATTAAACCTTGAAAATATGACGCTAAGTAAAAGAAGCCAGGCACAAAAGTCACGTATTGTGTGATTCCATCTATTTGAAGTATTCAGAATAGGTAAATCCATAGGGACAGAAAGCAGGTTGACGGTTGCCAGGGGCTGGGGAGAGGCAGGGATGGGGAGTAACTGCTTAATGGCTAAAGAGTGTTATTCTGGGTGATGGAAATGGTTTGGAACCAGATAGAGGTGGTGGCCACTGTGAAGCCATTAAATGCCACTGAATTGTCCACTTTAAAATGGTGGATGTTCTATATGACTGTCATTTCCACTAATTTTTTTTTTTTTTTTAACAGGATTTTTTTTGGGAACAATGGTCAAATTGTTGTCCTTTCAATTTTAGTTGTGGAGGGTTCTGTTCAGCTTCCAGTTGTTGTTCTTGCAGTCTTAGTTGTGGAGGGCGCAGCTCAGCTCCAAGTCTAGTTGCCGTTGCTAGTTGCAGGGGGCACAGCCACCATCCCTTGCGGGAGTCGAACCGGCAACCTTGTGGTTGAGAGGACAGGCTCCAACCAACTGAGCCATCCGGGAGCTCAGCGGCAGCTCAGCTCAAGGTGCCGTGTTCAATTTTAGTTGCAGGGGGCGCTGCCCACCATCCCTTGCGGGAGTCGAGGAATTGAACTGGCAACCTTGTGGTTGAGAGCCCACTGGCCCATGTGGGAATCGAACCGGCAGCCTTCGGAGTTAGGAGCACGGAGCTCTAACCGCCTGAGCCACTGGGCTGGCCCCCCTGAGAGACTTTTAAGTTCTCCGCTTTCTCCTTTTCTCCCCCGCCATAGTTGTTGCTGTTATTAATTATTATTATTATTATTATTATTATTATTATTATATTACTTTAGATTTTCCCATAGTTTTAGCTTTTTCCTAAATCTTTCGAACAGTCTCAATGACCATATGGACAACAGAATGGGGAGAATGCGTGCTCTGGGGCGACTGATGTCCACGATGGTGGCTGGCAGTGGTGCAGGAGGGCGAGCTGGGGGAGCCGAGGCAGTGAGGAGGTGAGTCCCGGGGTGAGTGCTGAGGGGCAGATTTCTGCTGCTGTTGCCTGCTGGACAAGAAAGGATATTTGGGTTGAGCTGCTGCCTCTCTCTGTGTGATGCGACCATAGCCTTGTCCTTTCTGAGCCTTGGTTTCTATCTCTGTAAACCGAGACTCAGGAGAGCACTTCCCTGGAGTGCTGGGAAGGTGAAACGAACGTAACGAAGACAGGATGACCGAATGCAGAGAGGATCGGAGGACGCACTCAGTCCCTGCAGAGATTCCGAGCGGGCCACCGTGACTCCTTGCCTGTGTCATGTACGTGCTGGATAGGAGAATAATGCCGTGCAACAGAAATGTGAATAGACTTAACTCTTTGCTGGATCCTGAACAGATTCTTCGGAAAGTGAGCTTTCGAGGACTTCAAATTCCTACCCAAACTTCAAATGATTTGCAGACAAGCAAGAAAAGAGAGCTCCATTCTTGTTGGGATGGCTAGTGCTTGGTCTGGCAGGCTCACTGGTGAGCAGGTAAGGGACACGGGAGGCCAGAGGCAGGAAACAATGCCTCCACTTCAGTCAGACCACAGCTGTGGGCTGAGACCTCTCCATTTTTGGAGGGTAAGAGGGAGAGGTGAGTAGCCTGAGCAGGATTGTTCTCCAGGGCAAGTGAAAGTCAAGTTCCTTTGTTGAGTGACCTTGGAGCAAGGGCATGGACAGGGGCCCCACTTTCCAGGCTGAAGAGGCTAGAGCAGGCAGCTCCCTAAATGTTCTAACTTCCACGGCCGGAGTGAAATTAAAGTCTTAGATCCACAAGGAATAAAGGAATGTCCGCAGGATGAATAAAAAACATGAGATGGTTCCCTGATCTCCCTCCTCTCACTTCCCTCCTTACTCATCATGGAAGGAAATGTACTGCAAATTTTAGACAACCTGGGAACTCAAGGAAATGCTCTCACCACCTGGGCTCAGTTTCTTCATCTGTCAAATGGGCACAAGCCATCCACTTCAGCAGAATCTTGTCTGTGATCCTAAGTTAGGCCCTAGTACAGGGCCTAGTTCAAGCATGGCCTCCTCTGAGAAGTCCTTCCTGATTCATCATTCCCAACATTGCCCAGCAAACAGCCCTGCTCCATTGTCTCTGCACCACGGCTGGTTCTTCCATTGCTCCCTTCCTTCTTTCCTTCCTTCCTTCTTCAATTCCTTCCTTCCTTCCTTCCTTCCTTCCTTCCTTCCTTCCTTCCTTCCTTCCTTCCTTCCTTCTTTCTTTCCTTCCTTCCTATTTTTAAATATGAAATTGGTTCCATGTGGCTTCACAGTGGTGGCCAGGTGTTCCAGACCAGTCCCTTGTCACAGTGATTGGTTTAAAGATGGGCACGTAGCCCCAAATAAGCTAACCTAGACCTGTCCAGAACTTTCCGTAAGAAAATAGGAAGAGAGTGTCTCTTCACACAGGGTTGCTAAGCAGGTAAGATGTGATTCTCGAGGGATGCCCAGCCATCTCACCTACCACATAGAGAGACTCTCTCTGAGAAATGGAGAGAAAGATGAAACCCTGGTTATACAATCCAAGCCCCTTGATCCAGACATTACTGAAGACAGATACACATCTTGGCTTCCAGTTATCAAAGCCAATAAAGCCTCCCCCACCCATTTTTAAAAAACTTAAGTTAGCGTGAGTCAAATTTATTTTACTTGCAACCGAAAAAGCTCTGACTATGACAGTTTATTATATGGATGGTTCCTGATGAACCATGCCTTTTAGTATTCGTGCCCTTGTGCTGTCACTTCCCTTTGACTGTGGGTGGGTTGCAATTTGCTTTAATCAATTAAATGGGATGGAAGCGATGCTCTGCCAGTTCTGGGCCTGAACCTGAAGAAGGCCTGACAGCTCCTGTGCTCGAGCAGCCGTGTGCTGGAGATGCCATATGGAAAGGGAGAGGTCTGGACACCCCCTAATGAGACAGAAGCCCAGCTTCCCAGTGTCTCAGCTGAGCCCAGTCCCTCATCAACCTGCCAGCTGGATGCAGCCACATAAGTGGTCACAGGCAAGAGCAGAAGAACCACAGAGCTGAGCCCTGCTCAGATATGGAACTTGGAAGGATGACAAAATGATGGTTGTTTTAAGCCCTGCGTTTTGGTGTCGCTTGTTACACAGCAGCAGGTAACTGAGCACAGGCTGACATGCTATTTCACAGGATTGTTGTTAGAGTGAAGTAAGATAGAGCATGTCAATTGGGTAGCACAGTGTCTGGCACACAGAAAATGCTCTTTACGTACCAACTCTTCTTTTTCTTAATGTTTTTGTTATTATTATTACATGTTTGTTGCCCAAATTAGATCGTGAGATCATTGAGGGCAACAAAATTGTCATTGTCGTTGCTGTATCGCTGGGGTCCAGCACGAGATGTCATATGGTATATGGCATATGACGTTCTGTCAGTGTTAATTTTAGTGAATGAATGAATGGACGAACAGCAAGGGGAAGTATTTGTAAAGTGCAAAACCCAGAACCTTATGCATAGTTTGTCCTTAGCATTTTTTTTTTTTATCTGAACATACTTCAAATGGAACTCAATCCAAAGGACATGTGAGCCATTGAAGGCCCAGACAACTTTCCAGGGCAACTGATCTCCTTGTAGCAACTCAGCAGCCTACACTGAGGGAGTTTCCACCACCCTGCAACTTCTGGAACACACACTCATTGGTTGGCACATCAGGCGATCACAGGGCACGGACACCACCACACCGGCTCTTAAATCTTTTCCCATAGAAGGGACACACCTGACTTCCAGTTACATTTCATTGGCCAAAGCCAGTCATGTGACCCCACCTAACTTCGTGAGGCAGGAAGTGCAATCCTCCATAGTGGCCTGCAGCGAGAAGAGCCAGAAGTGCCAGTGAGCAGCAAGGATATCTGCTCTTCATCCCTGAGCCACCCATCCCACAGGGTAAAGCTATGCTGTACCCATGTCGCCATCGGGGACTCGTGTGACGGGGCTGTTCTCAAGGACAGGAAACAGTTTTAAACCAGAGAGGTTAAGCCGCAAGGAGCTTATGGCCTATGGACAAGGCAGCCAACAACGGTACCACTCAAATGAGCTCTGGGTGTAGTGAGTGACTCTAATACCTCAAGCTTCTTATTTTGCAGAGAGGAAGTCAAGACTCTAATAAGCCAAGCGACTTGCCTAGGCTTCAGAGATCAATTCATTTTTATTAAAAAATGTAATCTATATGAGATAAAGCTAGTATCGCAGAATGGCCATTCTCAGCAGTGGCTAGGTGGTGTTTAGTAAAATTCAACGTTTCTGTATGTTTGAAAACTTTCATAATAAAATGTTGGAAAAATTCAAAATTTAAATTTACTTTTGGCATAGTTACATCGACATGCTTCAAAATTCAGAAGGTACAAAAAGTTAAACAGTATAAACTCTTGGTTCTTTCCTGTCCCAGGCACCCAGCTCTCTCTGCAAAGGCAACTGACATTACCAGCTCCCTTACTTCCTTCGAGAGAGCGTCTGTGTCTACGCAACAACTCCAGACAGAGGCAGTCTTCCTCCTTTTCATTACTGGGAGGTCGCCCACTGCACACACAGACCCACTTGGCAGCCGTGACCTCTTTCATCCTCATAATAACCTCAGGAGGGAAGCATCACACTATCTCCACTTAATGGATGAGAAAACTGAACACAGAGAAATTAAATGAATTATTCTAGAGTCCATAAATAATAAGTGGCAGCATTAGGATTTGAACTTAGGTTTTTCTGACCCCAAATCCCGTGCTATGAGCCACCACATGGCAGCGTAGGCATGTAGGATGGATGAGGTGTTCTGCTCTCTGGTCCACGGCGTGGAGTGGGAGGGCGTCTTCTAAATGAAGCCAGAAACGAGAGTGCGTACGTCATTGCGAGAACCAGGCCCTGCTGGCGTTAATGAGGCTCCAGCACGTCCTACTAACTTTCACTCAGAGTCTTTCCCAAGCAGAGTCTCCTGGGATGGAAGTCGATTTGTAACTGTCACAGCAACTGAGCAGGTATAACCAGAAAGCAATTTCCTGTCCCCCGCCCTGCCCCAACACTGTGGGGCTAGTTCCTGCCCTGCTCCTGGAGGTAATGGCTCACTTGGAGGTGGTCGAAAGCTCTCTTGTGTTGGTAGCCACCCCAAATCTGCCAGTTCAGTAACTAGCATGTCTAATTTTATTTAATAATCAAAACTTCAAACTTTATTCTGAGCTAAAGCCTCGTCCCTCCTCTAGCTGGAGCCTGCAGCAAGAGGGGGATGGGGCCCACTCTTTTCTGGTTCCCTACGTTTTCACTTTTATCACTCATCCCCTGACTTGCTAAGAATTGATGGTGAGGGGCCGGGAAGTTCTGAGCTCTCTGGCACTCTTGGGAACTGGTGTCGGCTCTTTCTGGGTTTGGCAGATGTTTAAAGCTGAGTCTTTCAGGAGGTCACTTGTGTGGGTTCCTTGGAGACCCTCATGGCTAGGAACTCCTCCCCTTTATGTGGGTGACACTTCTCAGGGAGGACACTGAAGACTCCCCTCCCAGCCCACCCTGGGCATCCAGATTTTCCCCTGTAACAATTTTCTGCTGAGGTTTCCTTACCCCTCCAGGATGCTGTCAAGGGCAGGGTCTAAGATGGCCTTACGCTGGCTTGCTCTCTTGTGTGGCCACAGTCTATAGAAGATAAACTGCTCAGACAGCATTCGACTTACTGTAGCTGAGAGGACAGTTACGTCCCGATCAGAGTCCTGTACTCTGCTGCCCCTGGTCACTTCATCAGACAGCAATGCCCGGGGCCATAGATACCCAGGATACTTGGCTCAACTCTTCCCATTGGTCCCCTTGGAGCTTCTCAAGCACTCCATGGTGGACTCATCTGCAAAGATGGCCACCAATAACCCCTCCCATTGGTATGGGCACGCCATTGATCTCAGTAAGAGGTGGGGTCTATTCCTCCACACCTTTGATGGGTGGAGATGATCTTGTGACTTACGTTGACCAACTGGAAAGGTAATTGCACGAGTTCTGGAGTCTGGACTGGACCTCAAGACACTGTAGCTTTCATCTTTGCTCTTTTGAGATCCAGCCACTAGGTACAGAACCTCAGACTAGATTGTTCAGTGATTAGAAACTACATGAAGAGAGAGCGTGGGCCAGCCCCCCCACTATACCCACCACTCCAGCTTTCAGCTGAATGCAGCCACGAGCGACCTTAGATGACACCGTGAGGAGCAGAAGAACTGCTCAGCTAAGCCCAGCTGACCCACAGAATCATTCGTCACAATACACTGTTGTTTGTGTTAAGCGACTAATTAAAAAAACAGAAAACTGAAATAGAAATCGGTACCTGGAAGTGGGTGCTGCTGGAACGAGATCTAAAAGACATGGTATTGGCTTTGGGACTTGGTAGCAGGTAGAGCTGGAAGGGCGGGGAAGAAGGTGTTAGCGGAGGCTGCAAGAACAGTGAGAACACTGCTTCTAGAAGCTATAGAAAGAGGGGACCCCTTTATGGAGTGGCAGAACATTTAGCAACACTGTTACCTCCAATAATACAGGTGGTAGAAAACGTACCTCCTGAATTTATGGGTCTTCTAAGGAAGTTTTCAGGTAAAATGTTGAAAGTGACAGTGTCTTTTAGTGATATGTAGTAAGGTGTTTCAAGAGAACAATCTGTTAAAGAAGAAACTGTCAAATTTTCAAGTCGGATTTTGAGGAAACAGCAAAAAATTCTCAAAGTAAGAAATAGTTTCAGAGCAAACAATACCCACAGAAGGAGTGCTGCCAGCAGAAAGATTGTATGAAGGCTGTGTGACCTCTTTAAAGACTTGAAAGATTTAAGGTTGTTCTTCATAGACCCTCTCTGCTAGACAAAAGGATTTTTAAAATATTAAGGGGAAATTTCCACATAGCCTGCTATGCTCCACGCTGAAAGAATTCTGTCTTGGGAAAAATTATGGATGGGTCTTTTGGGATTCAGAGTAATTCCCAGTAAGATTCATGGGAAACCTACAAAGTTTTTAAGGAAAGCGTTCGGTCAAAGAACCATCAGACTGGACCTAAAGAAACAGACAGTTCAAATTGAAAAGAGGTATTTGGGATCCCAGCTTTCTATAATTTGGAAGCAAGCTGAGAAAGTTACTCTGCTGCAAATAAGAGCCATTTCTTCTGGGAAAGGAAAGATGACTCAGTAGGAGAAGCCAGGAATCCAGAGGGCAGACCAAGAGCCAAGGAGAATGATGAATTGGGGAATTACTCCCCAGGGAAGTAGCGTTTCCTGCCTTAGAGTAGGGAAAGTGGTAGCATGTGGTCAGGTGGATTTGCTATGGACGAGTGACAGCTAGTCCTTTTTGAATGGGAGTGTTATCTCATCCCCATCTCACCATTGTATGCTGGGTGTGTGGGGGACGGAAACCTTGTATTTTAATTCCCAAGTCTCTGAATCAGAGGAAACTGAACTTGCGGAGCCTCACCTACACCTGGACCTGATTTAGATCATGAGGTTCTGCACCTCGAGCCAGAGGTCAAAATGAAATAAGACTTGGGGAGTCGTGGAGGGGAGGGAATGTATCTTACACGTGGGATACTTGTGGCCAAACAGGGTAGATTAAGGATAGTCGTGAATTCTTTGCATCTTCTCTCTTTAAGAAGTAGAGTCTCTTTCCGCTCTGTGAAACCAGGCTGCTCTGTGACTTGCTTTGACCAATGCAATTCAGTAGAAAGCAGTCACCACATAAGGAAATATGATCACCCAGCTGGAGACAGAGGCCCTGGAGGATGAGTGACAACAAAGGGTAAGAGAGAACCTAACCAGCCACTCTCTGTGGTGCCAGACATGTTAGCAAAACCACTTTGGATCCTCTAGCCCGAGCTGAAGCAACTTAGCCAACACCCCGTGGAGCAGAGACAAGCTGTTCTCACCAAGCCTTGACTAGTTGCAGAATCATGAGCAAATAAACAGCTGTTGTTGTTTTAACACAGTAGACATTGGGATTAACATTTATCCAGCAATGGAAAATGGATACAGAAGCTAGTACTAGCAGTGAGATTTGAACCTGTGCAAACGTTGAATCTACTGGTGACATGTGTCTGCTGATTTCAAATTGCTGTGGCCCATTGACAGATATGCGCCTTCTGTTTCCTCTCTTATTTTTTCATGAAAGTGTCCATTGCAGTTATTTTGTCCCGATCTCATCATTGTATGTTGGGTGCGTGTGGATAGACAGGAGCTGCAAGTAAATGATTCTTTTAGTTTTTCAGTCACCAGACCAAGAAGAGATGCCCCTGAGAAACCTCATCTGCATCCCAGATGAAAAGATGCTGGCCTTGCAGTGGATGCTCTGATTGGATGACACTGGGGGTGGGGGAAGTCTTGGCAGAGAGGGGTATATGTTTCCTTTTGGAGAATTATAAACTTTTATGGCCAGAGCAAAGACTGCGGTAGATTATTTTCAGAGACGGACACACCAACAATTCCTCTTATCCCTGCGTGTGCGTGCCACCCTTCCCAGCACAAGGAGAAATCTGTTTCCTACCCCCTTGACTCTGGGATGTCCTTGTGACTCACTTTGACCAACAGCACGGGCAGAAGTCACACTGAGTGAGTTTCAGAGCCCAGGCTTCAAGATGCCTAGCTATTTCCACTTTGGCTTCCTTACCATCCAGCCACCAGGTAACAGAGCTTGAGATAAACCCCTGAAAGATGAGTGCCTCCATGGAGGGAGGGGCCCCACCAGCCACCAGCCTCTCTAGCCCTCTGCAACCCATGTGCGGATTGGTGGGCGAAGCCACCTTGGGCTCCCAATTGCAGCTAAATCTCAGCTGTAACCCCAAATGACACCACATGGAGCAAAAGAACTCCCCAAGTACTGAACCCAAAGACTCATTAGAAATAGTATAGCATTGGAGATTAACTTTGAGTTTTTTGTTTTTTTTTAACCACAATAACGAATCATTGAAACATACTCCAATAATTACACTTGGGGTTGGGACCATGGCCCTCCCAAGAACTCCACCTAAAGAAAAATCTGCAGTATTCAACTTCTCTACCTCTCCGACTTTAACCCTTTTATAGCTTCCAGTGGATGAGGGGTTAGCATCACAAAACTGTTTTTAACCCTTTCATTTCTGCAAAACCAGCATCAGGGGTCTAGTAAAAGGCCTGGCAAACGCTCACCCAAATCCAACCAACCACCTTTCTCTATGTTTTTAATAACTCATAAGCAATGGCCCACAAAGCCTAAAGTATGTACTACCAGGCCCTTTAAGAAAATTGTCCAATTTAGAATCTCACCTGGGTGTGTGGGAAAAGTTGGCAGCTCTTGTCTTGGACTCTCAGCTGAAAGTTAGGTGGAATTTCTTTCATTTTAACACCTTTCAGATATTTGATGAATGGAGCATTCCACGGCCAAATAAGCTGGAGAACTATACAAGGGAAAAACAAAAGGTAAATAAGAGTATTTAACTGCAGCCTGCTCTCCAAGGGGGCAAGAAGGGGCCGATAACATGCTGTTTTCCTAAATATTCTGGAACCTTGTCTGCTGGAGCAACTTATGTAATTCGTGTTTCATGTGATACATTTTGGGAACTCCTGTTGTCTGATGCGAAAGATGGTGGACGTTCAGACAGTACCCGGGAGCCAGGAATTCTTGATCCTGTCTTCACCTTGACCTTTGTGCCGTCTTTCCTCCTTAGGACCACCTGGCTGCCTGCCATCTGGTCACAAACAGTCTAATTCATACTAAGCTGTGAGAGACTTACGGTTCTCTAGTGGAGGTAAGATGGGGGGTTGTGAATTTCATTTTTGAAAGATGACAGGGAAGGACAAAGTTGAATTCAGAGATGTTCACTTTCTTTTTCTTGTCACCATCAAAGTTGTGATTTGTCACTCAGCAGCCCTCCTGTAATAGTTCTCAGGTTTGCTGGCGTTACTCCCAAGCAGATTTCTTTATGATCAGAAGGAATATTTTATGGCAGGAGGAAATTAATCTGTTCAGACTTGCCGCGTATCCCCCTGATGTGACAGGCTCCTCTATCCAGGGATGTTTTAACTCCCAGAGTCTCCCTTTGATTACATTCAAAAGGCGCCGGTAATGCTGAGCCATCATTTCAACCCCTAAGAGCTTTTCTCTCATGTTTGCCATCATCCCCGTAACTCACAGTGGAAGAATGAACTCACAGTGGAAATGGCAGAAGAATGCTCTTTCCTCTTTGCAAAGCTAATTTTGGTTTGGATGAAGATTTATGCAGGGAGATTAAAGAATGTCTTAAAAGAAGCCGTGGTTGTGTTTATTTTCCAATTGACTGTCAATGCCCATTTGACATTTGCAGATGCTCCAATAGTAGGACCTCGACACGTCCAGCTTTGATGATTTCTCCCCAAAACGCAGTCTTTTCTCTGATTGGCATAAACTTCCTACTTCCAATGCATTGGAACACTGTGAATGGCTAAGAGGCATTTCTTTGTGGCATAGCCTCTTCTGCATGGTCAATGAAAGTCAAATTGAGTGAGGCTTGGCTACATATGTGCAGAGTTTGGTGGTTCAGGTGGAATTTAATGGTGAAATTTGGGGCTTAACAATGATGGGGGTGATATGATACCTGGGCCTGGGGGCCAGCCCTCTGCAGAAATGGACTATGGGACCTATTCGTATGGAGCAGATTGTGTGTGTGTGTGTGTGTGTGTGTGTGTGTGTGTGTGTGTGTGTTGTCAAATCAGCAAACTGCGGTCGGGCTCCTTCTGGGCTGGTCCTGTCTCAGCACCCAGCGCTGTCTGCTGGCCTTAGCTGCTATGTGGTTGGAGAGGGAGCCGGGGAGGGAGCTGTATTTGCCCAGGCTCCTCTGTCCATCAGGTGTGCCGCCGTCGTGTTTGTAATTGTTCCTCCTGCCAGCCTCATAAGCTGGCACAGGGCTGCACATTTGGCTTGGCTCTGGGTGCACTGGCCAGTCCAACTCTGGAAGCTTCAGCACAGCCAGCCAGACCCAGTCAGTGGTGTCTGCACAGAATGGGCACCCCCTGCCACTCCCGCTTTGTCCTCAAGGCCAAGCTGAGCAGCTGGAGCCTGGCACCAGGATGCAGGGTCACAGCTGGGCCCACGCAGAGCTTGGTGGGCCTGAGTCTCCAGGTGTGGTGGAGGGGCTTCCTCCCTCCAGGTGAGAGGTTGCAGGTTTGGGCCAGGTGGACCTTGCTGCCTGTGACTGTGGCCCGAACAGGGAGGGCGTTGGGCAGGTCTCCATGACGGAACAGTAGCGGTGGTAGATGCCTGCAGCACAGCCATTACAGCTGGCATGGCGCCACCAGCCAGGCGTCCTTAGCAGAAATCCATGTCTGGCCTTTCCTGAGTGTAGCTGCCATAGAAGGGAAGTGCAAACCCAACCCAGTAAAGATGGAAATTCAATCACTTTACTTCCAATTCTTACCCCTCCCATGACTCCCCAGTTCTTCCCCAGGACCTGCACCTACAGGGCTCCGGGCGCTCCACTCGCCCTCTCTCTCGCTTCACCTCCCACTCTGCCCTTCCTCCTTTACCAGAAGCTCCGGGAGCCCTGGAAGCACTGCTGCTCCCATGCATGTTCTCACCTCCAGGCCTTGACCCTACCTTCATGGCTCCCTAGCACTTCGTCTGGGTCTCTGCACAGATGTTTCCTATGGGAGTGATCTTCCCTGGCCACCATGTCTATGGTGGCATCCCAGCCCTCCTCTCCACTTCTCTCTCTCACCTGCTTTACTTTCAAAGCTCTTCTGATGCTGAACTGGGGCCACACATTCATTTGTCCACCATTTGTCTCCCCCCACTTAGGAGGAAAAACCTCAGAAGTTTGCCCACCCCCAGAGCAGTGCCTGGCAAAAGGAAGCACTCAGTAAATATTTGTTGAAATGAATGGATGAATCCTTGAGGTGGTGGAAGTAGCTCAATGTAAATGGGGTCCTGGTGGTGGGACAGTGGCATTTCTGAGTGAAGAAAGATGCCAGAGGGCCAGGGAGAGCTTGACCCCCAGCCGTCAGGACACATGGGGCGTGGCTGCTCCCACCACGCCTCACCACTGAGGTGCATCTGATACACTGTGTTCGCGACTCCGAAGTTTAATTTAGCTGATGTCTTGGCTGCAGGCAAGAGCTGGTAAATTTAGTTGGAGGATTAAGGCACATATAAGATACATAGCTCCTTAAAAGGAGCTGCTATCAGGGAGAAGCAAAGTGACGCGCACTCTGAAATTGGCTGTGAAAGGGGAGGCAGCAACCCTCTCCCAGCGAGCGGCAGCAGTACTAAACCTTCTGAGCGGGCAGCACCTCCACGTGTGGGTGGCAGAGGGCGACGCAGGGACGCCGAGTCGCCCAGCAGCCCAGAGCAATACTTCCAACCTGCCGCCAAGGAGAGGGACAGCTCTAAAGCCACAAGGCCGCCCAGAAACCATCAGTAAAGAGATTGACAAACGTGACTGCAGGGCAGTGAGAAATTTCTGCGAGGCAAGAAATGCCATCAACAAAGTCCAAAGCGAACGATGAAACAGGAAGAAAAATGTTTGCAGCACACACAATGGAAAAGGGGCCAGTTGCTGCTGGTTTACAAAGAGCTCAGAATCAATGAGAAAATGATGAAGGATCCAGCAGCATAAAAGGATCCTGGGCCTGCACCGAGGGTAGAAGGGAAAGAAATACAAACGGCCAATGAACGTATAAAACTGCTGAGCCCCATTCGCCATCAAGGAAACAGGAAGCAAAATGAAACGCGTTTTTTTTTTTTTTTTTTTTCACCTGTCAGATGGGCCAAGATTTTAAAGTATGATCCCATCCAGCGATGGCAATGAAAAGAGAAAATGTAAACTTCCCTTTTATGCGGGAAATTTGGTGATTTCTATGCAAATGAAAAATGCACAAGCTCTTTGGCCCAGAAATCTCACCACTAGGTAGTGACCCTATGGATACTTGCCACTGTTCCCCCAAAAGAATGTTTATTTCAGAAGATTTGACAGCAAAAGTAAATGATAATTTAATTTCCCATTTTTTTTTACCGTGTACCATGTACTGATGAATTCATTGTATGGCCTATGAATTGGCCATACAATGAAATATACTGTTTTTGTTTTGTTTTGTTTTACCATGTACATAATTTATTTTTATTAAAAATGGTAATGGGGATAATCTGAGTCTCAGAGAAGTCACTTGCCCAAAGTCACAATACAAAACAGGAAGTATTCCTCCCATTTGAACAAATGAAAACATTGAGGTCTCAAGAAATGAGATAACTTACCCCAAGTCTTCACACATGGCAAAGCCATCAGTGCCACCTCCAGACCGCATGTCTGGAACTCAGCTTGCGGAAACCAGCTGCAGGTTTTTCTAGTTGGTTTTCTATTGCATGTAATTAGGTGTTTTTAAGTCAGAAAATAAAAATGGGTTAATCATCCTGTGACCCAGATTATCCCCATTATCATTTTAAATAAAAATAAATTATGTACATGGTAAAAACAACAACAACTCCACAGCATATTTCATTGTATGGCGAACTCATAGGTGTCTCCCACTGATGGCAAATTAAATTGTTGTTTATTTTTGCTGTTACCCAAATCTTCTGAAATAAACATTCCTTTGGGGGAACAGTGGCAAGTATCCATAGGGTAACTACCTAGTGGTGAGATTTCTGGGCCAAAGAGCTTGTGCATTTTTCATTTGCATAGAAATCACCAAATTTCCCTCATAAAAGGCAAGTTTAGATTTCCTCTTTTCATTGCCATCGCTGGGTGGGATCATACTTTAAAATCTTGGCCCATCTGACAGGTAAAGAAAAACGCGTTTCATTTTGCTTCCTGTTTCCTTGATGGTGAATGGGGCTCAGCAGTTTTATACGTTCATTGGCCGTTTGTATTTCTTTCCCTTCTACCCTCGGTGCAGGCCCTGGATCCTTTTATGCTGCTGGATCCTTCATCATTTTCTCATTGATTCTGAGCTCTTTGTAAACCAGCAGCAACTGGCCCCTTTTCCATTGTGTGTGCTGCAAATATTTTTCTTCCCATTTTATCGTTCCCTTTGGACTTTGTCAATGGCATTTCTTGCCTCACATAGAGAATAATATTACTTGCTTTTATAGGATTGTTGTGAAAAGTAAATAAAATAATGCATGTAAAGCATTTAACCCAGCATCTAAGTAGGAAGGGACCAATAAACGGTGACGATGATGATGATGGTAGAAGAAAAGAACAAAAAGAAAGACCAGGAGCAGAGGTCTTTGATGAGGTGAATGAAAAAGACAGGAAAAAAGGAAGGGCCAACTGGAGGCTACTGTGTGCCCAACCCTTGACATTCCTTAGCTCATGCAATTGTTGTCATTATGTCATGATGTCTACACATAAGGTGACCACCTCACCTGTATCTTATGATCAAGAAAATCGAGGTCAAAACTGTGACTCATCTGCCGTCACCCAGCAGGCCACAATAGAGCCAGCATTTGCCTTGTAATTTTTTTTCTTAATAAAGAGCCAGCATTTGAACACTCAACTCTGAAGACATTTCTGGTTCCAAGCCCCCCAGGGCCCAGCACAGTGCTTGACACATAGTAGATGACCAATAAATGTCAGCTAAATCAGAATTTCTTTCTTTCTTTCTTTCTTTCTTTCTTTCTTTCTTTCTTTCTTTCTTTCTTTCTTTCTTTCTTTCTTTCTTTCTTATTGGGGAAGGGGAACAGGACTTTATTGGGGAACAATGTGTACTTCCAGGCCTTTTTTCCAAGTCAAGTTGTTGTCCTTTCAGTCTTAGTTGTGGAGGGTGCTGTTCAGCTTCAAGTTGTTGTCCTTTCAGTCTTAGTTGTGGAGGGCACAGCTCAGCTCCAGGTCCAGTTGCTGTTTTCTAGTTGCAGGGGGCACAGCCCACCATGCCTCGCAGGAGTAGAACCAGCAACCTTGTAGTTGAGAGGACACGCTCGCTCCAACCAACTGAGCCATCCGGGAGCTCAGCGGCAGCTCAGCTCAAGGTGCCGTGTTCAATCTTAGTTGCAGGGGCCGCTGCCCACCATCCCTGCGGGAGTCGAAGAATCGAACCAGCAACCTTGTGGTTGAGAGCCTACTGGTCCATGTGGGAATCGAACTGGCAGCCTTTGGTGTCAGGAGCACGGAGCTCCAACCGCCTGAGCCACTGGCCAGCCCCAGAATTTCTTTCTAAAAGAGTTTTTGTGCCTCTAAATTGTGCTTTGGGAGTTGCACCAAGGCCTGAGATCTATTGCTTTGTGAGTCTCCAGTGGTAAAGACAGTTTTCCTTCCTGAATGTTCTGGTGATTAAGCTATTATCTCAGCTACAAACTCACCCTTTTCTACGTTCCACTCTGTGGTCCTCGGGCAGAGACCCTGCAAACCCGTTTTCACACTGCCAGCTGCTTCCTGTTAGGCTCTGCCACTCGTGGGTGCGGGAGGGAGACTGCAAGGCTGGCGGGTGGCGGAGAGCCTTGCGCTCTCCCTTCTGCTTGCTGTTCTGCTGGGCGTCACCGAGCCCCACTTCTTCACCCGAGCAATGGCCCTTCATCTTAGTGGCAGCCCTCGGTTATCGTCTCCAGGCTTTTCCAGCACCCCCAAAACCAGACCTGTTACACTCCCTCAAGATCCCAGAGTCAGCTGGGTAATGCCCCTCCTCAGTGGTCCGAGTCCCAGCTCTATGGTGTCCCTTTGAGCTTCTAGATTCTCAAGCCTGTCTAAACAATGCTCTACAGTAAATTCTCTGTGTTAAAATAACTGGTGTGCTTTCTCCTTTTTGGCTGGACCCCGGCTGACGCACAAGGTAAATTTGATTTGGGGCAGTAACCATTCTTCAGACCTTCGTCTTAGAAAGAAGAAGAAGTAGCAGAAGGAGACGGAGACGGAGGAAGAGAGGGAGGAGAGGGACTGGACTGGGCCATCTAACGCCATTTTCCATCAGAAATAAAGCTTGACCATGAAGACATGAGATGGATCCTCTCATATGACTTTCTGAGCTCTCTCTCTCCTCTTGGTTTTGGTTTTTCACTTTGATATCCCCGACAGGCAAGGACATGAGCATAATGAAATGAAGGTGGAGCTCAGAGAGTCCAATGCCCACGGTCAGTGGACATGACCTTCCCTAAACTCTGGATTTGACGCCTTCCAACACCTCACTCTGGCCTCAAGGGCTGGGAAGGGGACGCTGTTATTGTTTTAATGTTCCCAACCAGGGCCACAAACTCCTTCCTACATTTATCCTTAGAACGGTGGACTCAGTCCGAAATTGTCAAAAGACTTTCCTAAACCATAAAGGAGGACAGCTGGGAAGTAAACGCAAAGAAGGCCTGAGTTTGGAGCCAGTCCTGCTCAGCTCGCCACCCAGTCTAGAACCTGCTTGCGATCTGCCCCTCGACAGAACGCAGAGAGATTGCCTTCTTGGATCTCTCACTAATTAGCTCTTGGCCTACTTCCCTGGGCCCAGTGCCATTTGCTACCCACCCCCAGGGGTGTGATGGGGATGCCGATAATGGTGAGTAAATTCACTATTAACTCATTTAACCACCCTATGAGATACACACTATTCTTAGCCCCATTTTACAGGTGAAAAAACTGAGTCACATGGGGCTAAGTGACTTTCCCAAAGTCACTCTGCTGATAAGTAGTATGCTGGAATTTGAACCCAATTAGTCTGGATCCAGAGTTTCCCTTCTATCCAAACCTCTTTCTCAGCGACGGCCCTCTCCTCCAGGTGGCTCACCCTGCAGGGGCATGACCTCACCCCTGCATACTGCCGTTGACCAAAAGCTTACTGCTTCACAAGGTAGCCTGGATTGTTCAAAATTCTTTATACTGAGCTGTATTTTCTTCTAGTCGCTACTACCCCGGTGCCCTAAAGACACACAGAATGAATTTAAGTTTCTTCAAAACCAGCATAAGTCTCTTTCTGAATTTTCTCCTCCTCTCGCATTGGCTGGGTTTGTCTGGATCCACTGCCTCCTAGCAATGTGACCTTTGACCACTTACACACTCTTTGCCTCAGTTTCTTCATCTGTAAAATGGGAATGATAGGAACGTACACGTCATTGGGTACTTGACCTGTAAAGCCCCTGGAGCAATGCTGAGCATGCAGTAAGCACTCAATAGAGGTGGGTTACCTTTATTGTTCTGGTGCCCTAACATTCCCAGTCTTTCAAATGGGATGATATGGAACCTTGCTCAGTACACAGTGTGGCCCTGTGGAAGCAGCCGGGGATTCTGTGATCCTGCTTTCTAACTGTCCATCTCCACTGCCCCTCTCTTCAGACCCTATCAACCCTCCTCTGGTTATGCACTCAGCCCACTGTCCACTCAACCAGCTTCTAGTCTTGCCCTGTCCAAACCCATCTTCCCCTTGGCATCCCTGGTGTGCTCCATAAAACACAAATCAGACCTGGCCCCTCCCCCACGCAGGTTTCTCCCTGGCTGCTCCTGGGCTGCCAGGTAAAGTTCAGACTCCTTAGTTTGACTTGTAAGGCGCTCTGTCCCCTGCTCCCTGCTGGTCTCTCTGCCTCTCCTCTCCTCTTTCTCCCCTCCTGCTCCATTTTTAGCCAAAGGAACAAACACCAGGTGTCTGGGTCTCGCCTGACTTTGGGCTATACCTGCCTTCTGCCTGATTCCCCAGGTCTAGCGCAGGTGCGCAGCAGTTGCTCTGTAAACCTTGGTCCATGTATGAGCTGGTGGGAAACTGCATGGACCGAATGCTCTAAGCCAGCATGGCATCCAGGTCAGTTAATGTCATTCTTTTAACAGGGGTCATAGTCAAAATCTGTAACCACATTTGTGTGGTCTTCAGCCTCCCCACCTGCCAGGCATTATTAACCCTTCAGCTGCCAGGTTGTGAGGATTTTCTGGGGGTCCAGGGGGAAAGTTAGGCGGCTTGGGGCAGTGCTTTTCTAAGGGGCTGGTGTAGAAGCATCTCAATATTTGAACAATGTTAGAGCTGTGCCTGCTACCCCAGAAAGCTCCTTCCCCATGCCTGGCCCTGCTCCTTCCCCTCCCCCAGTGTCCCCAGCCCTTGTCTGTGCCCTGCCAGCTACCTCCAGCCCATTACTATTTGGAGGCTTTTATTTTGAAGTCTGCACAGGGTTTGAGTGACCTGTTTTTTCTTCTGAGTTTGTCCACAGGGCTTGGAAAGCCTTCCTCCCCACATGGCACTGTGGACACCCATCTGGCCTGGTTCTTCAGCCTAAAGGTCCGTGTCCTCCCCCCACCCCCCACCCCCCAAACTCAGGATGAGGATGGGGAGCTCCCAGCCTGCTCATCTCATCTTTCTCCAGCAAACGCTAAATAAACAGCAGGGGCAGCATGCAAAAATAATAATTCACCACCTGAGACCTTCATTCAAATAGGTTTGCAAATTGGGTTAGCCTTTGAGACAACAGTTTAGTAAACACATTAGAAATGAAGAGTGTGGTCCCTCAGGTGGCAGGTGGTGAGAATTGAGAGTTCTTGGGCTGATGGGAACTGGGTGACCGTCCACCGGGTACTCAGCCTCTCCAGGCCACGGGGTCCCCACCAGTCATGGAGGACGATGGCTTCAAAGGGAAAACCCTCTCCTAAGTGTCTCTTGCTTCATGTTCTCCATGGCGCCTCATGGGTTAGCTTAGTGGATGACTGGGGGGTCCATTGGGAAACCATCTTTGAATTTGTGACAAAGAAATGTCCATAAGGGAATAAGTAGGAAATGGCGAGGTCAGCTTTATGTGACGGGAGCTGCCCTATGAAGATGTGTACTGCGTCACTTTGGCAGTTTAGAATCTCAGTTTCTTTGTGTATAAATGGGGGCTGCTGTGGCCACCAATGCAGAATGAGCCAGGTGAAGCATCTGGCCAGCCCATGGCCCCCGCACCTGAGTTCTCCACTGAGTTCTGCTCTGGTCCCCAGACCATGTCGTGTAGGGAAAGCAGGCAGCACTCTGAAATAAGAAGAATGGAACTCAAGTCCCAGCTCTGTGACCTTGAGCGGTTTATTCCTCTCTTCAGGCTGGTTTCCTCATCTATGAAATGAGAGCAATCGTGTAAAGAAAAGAAAAACACATTGCCAATTAAAAACAAATAATAAAGAAATGCCTGTGTGCTTCATTCCTGGAGGATGATAACTTCCTAGCTCAGAAAAATACCTAGATTAATTTTCGTGTTGTAAGAAAGGGAGACCTCCTGAACACATTATTTTTACACACACAATAAATAATAAATCACTTTGTTGAAAAAAAAGTAGTGCAGTTGGTTTCTCTCCCCCCGCCCCCAGCACTCGCTGCCGTTACAGAAAAAAATATGTACAATGGATAATCCCACAAGGACAAAGGGAATAGAAAGTGGCATCCACAGATGAGATAGTGAACATATTTTGGAAGGGGAAATTTGTGTGGAATGCTGGTAACATATTTAGAAAGATACAAGAAACAAGAGCATTCAAGGGCGTACATGTGAGAAGAAAACAAATGAGCCTTCAGAATCCCGACAAGGTCCATGGCTTTAGGGGACGATGGGGTGAGTTGAAAGCCAAGGCCTTACACTTGAGCCTCCTGCAGGAAGTTTACCTTCTCAGGACACCAGGGCCACCAACATGACAGAGGACAGGGATGAAACACGGGGCTGAGAACAGGGTATGAATTGGAAGTCTGCATTCTAAACGGTCTGAATAGCCTCCTGAACTTCCCACCTGCAACCACACTTGCTGTAACTACATTCCAAGCATAGAATGTCAGCTGCCAGACAAGTGACTGAAACTTTTATTAAAGAAAAAGCCTTATGCACTATGTCCTTTGTGGGGCTTCCCAACAACTCAGCTGCCGCCCTGCCCTGACACCCAAATGGATACCTGTCAATCCACAGGCCCTCACCCACACTTGCAGAACTTCTGATCAGCTTTATTAGTACATTTGTCTTAAATAGAAATGAACAGTCAAAGAGGAAAGCCCTCAATATGAAAGAAAAACACCAAACTGAAAAGATAAAAGTGGAAACTGGAAGAAACACTGTCCCTCTAGATTGAACTCAAGAATGATTCACTTGGATTAGAAAAATTCCAGTCAAGCCACAGATCCACGAACAAAAATAAATTGCTTACTGTTGCATGCCACTGAGATTTTTATTGGTGTTATACAGAAAAAGTTGAATGATACGATCCATAAAACAAGAACAGGTCATGGGCTTTTTGATACTCTTCTTCCTTCTTGTGAACTAAGTGCCTGTGTCTTTTATTCAAACATTGACAAGGCAATGAAAAGAAATAACGGGGACAATCAGAGCCACTGGGTAGAGACCAGAGTTGGAAGGGTCGTATGTGGGAAAAGTGATGCAATGGGCCGAGCATGGAGACACAGAGACAGTGAGGAGTTTCCTACAGCTGGAGTATGTGGAGCTCTGCGCCCCTCTGGTTGTGCCTATACCTTCCACCCTTCCATGTAAGCCTGTAAATGCGGTTTGGGGGGATGAGGAGCAGGGCCATCCCCATATGGGGCAATGAGGGGCCCAGGGAGGCCACGAGTGTGGGTGGAAGGACGTGGCTGCTGAGACTACAAGGTCCATCTTCCCCCTCTTACGAGAAGAAGGGGACTCTGGGAAAGAGTTGGGGTAGAGGGCTGGAGAAAGTCTAGATCCTATCGCTACACTGGTGACACCTTTCCAGTGGATGGTATGTAGTCTTTCAGGAGAAATCGGAGTTGTTCAAGCAGAGAAGGTGTGGGTGGGCATGACTGGGGACCAACCTGCCACGTGGGTTTGAGTTGGGTGAGAAGAGGAATGAGGCAGGAGGCAGGCTGGAGCCTGGCTTAAATGAGAAGAATCTGGACTCGTCTGGAATAGCCCGGAGGCTTGGAAACCTGAGAGTTAGTTATATTTAGGGAAGGCCTCCCCAGAGACAGTGAGAATGACAGACAGCTCGGCTGAGACCAGAAGAGGAGTTAGACAGTTGCTGGTAGAGCTCAGGCAAGAGAAGAGGGAAGTCTGAATTGAGAGCAGGCTGCAGAGATGGAGAGAGGGGGTCATTGGGGGACCTTTGGAGGTAAAAGACATTTCTGATGGACTGGCTATAACAGCTAATGGAGGACGGGAAGGCCTGGGTAGCCCCCAGGTTTCCGGCTTCCGTGACTGCTGGAAACAGAATGCACAAGAGGAGCTGCTATGATGAGAGTGGGGCTGCCAGCTTTGAAGAGCTGGAGACATCCAGTGCGGTGTCCTGGAGGCAGCTGGTTACATGGGCCTGGTGCTCTGGGGAGAGACTGGGAAACCACTAGTGTGCAGACGGTGATGGAGGCATGGGAGTGGACGAAGCTCACAGGCAGAGATCACGTGACGGTGAAAAGGGGCTGAGGAAGCAGATGAAGGAGCCCCAGACATGTAGGAGGAGGTGGCAGAGCACGTGGTTCGGGGGGACCGAGGGAGCATCGTGGGCAGTCAGCAGAGGACAGGGCTGGAGAAGGGGCAGCATTAGGAGGCCACTGGCGGCCCGGGAAGGAGGTCTCATGGCCTTGGGGGTGGGAGCAGATTGCCAAAGGTTGAGGTGATGGAACGGCAGTTACAGAATGTCCAGGACCTCCTATTGCAAAGCTGCCCGCTTCCTGGGTGTGCAATTTCGGGGTGGTGGGGCACCCCAGGCAGTTATTGTGCTTTGTGGGCTGGGAGAGAGGAAGCTCTCCCCTCATATGGAGGGCAAAGGCCATGGGAAGAGGAAACACATGAGCTCAGTCACCAAGGTCCAACCTGGCCAAAGGAGGTCGGAGTGCCTGGGACTGGAAGCCCCTCACCTTCTGTGCCCCCTTTTTCACACGCTCCCTTCACCTCTGCCTTCTTCCTTCCCTCCCTCCCACAAACTCTTGTTGGTCTTGTTTTGGACACTGGAGATTCATAGATGAATGTAACACAGTGTTTGACCTAAATGTGCCTGTGGCACATAATCCTTAGAAGGAAGAAGTGGAAAATTCTAGAAGATGCTCTGATAGAGCCTGGAAGACACTCTGAGACTCCCAACCCATAAAAGCTAGAGAGAGAGAGGTCGAGGAAAGACTTTGACGAGCTTTGAATCTTAGGTGATGCAGAGAATTAATCGGATGAGGAAAAGCCATTGAATCATGGAGGAGGGAGCATAGTCAGAATGCTTGGCGAGAGGCCAAGTGGATCTAAAGGATAAAGAACAGGCAGGGAGGGGAGTAAGACAGGCCCTGGGGGCGGGAGCTGGACTGTGAAGACAGAGGAGGAGGGGGGCTCACGGGAAGGGAAGGCTGGCCTTCCTTTTTAGTTACCATTTGCAGGTGGCACTGAATTTTGAATAGAGCCCCATGCAGACACTGGACAGCCAGGAGCCACGGCTTTTCTGGTGCTTATATTTCCCCTCCTTTAGTGCCTTTAAGAAAGTCAAGTTCCAACAGGTCCAGACTATGCAAACTGCAGCTAGAGGAGCCCTCCTTTCCAGGGACAGAGTTTTCAAGGTGGTGGCATTGTAGTAGCACCAAGAAACGGAGGCAGACCCCCAGGGAGGAGGTGACACTTGGGTGTGGACACGGCCAAGCACTTGGGCAGCTGCTCTGCCTCATCCCCAAGGATTCACTTTCCTGAGCTCTTCTTACCCAGAATCTCTGTGAACTATGACCAGGGAGATTCTTGGTTCTAAACTGTTGCAGGGTCTGCAAACTATGGCCAAGGGCCACATCTGCTGCCTAGTTTTGTAAATAAAATTGTATTGGGAGATGAGCACACCCATTCAATGGTTTACTGCTTGTGGCTGCTTTCGTGCTCAGACAACAGAATCCAGTCATTGTGACCGAGAACAATACCTTGTAAAGCTTAAAATACTGACTCTCTGGCCCTTTACAGAAAATGTTAGCTAACCCCGGCTCTAGTGCATGAAATCGGACACAGTTTCAGCTGCTGTAACAAAGGTCAAAATCTCAGTGTCTTAAACACAATCGAGATTTCTTTCTTTCTCATGAACAGTCTGAATGTAAGCCATCTGAGACTCAAGCTTTCTCTACTTTGTTACTCAAATGTCTTCCGTCTTCAGCATCTCCAGCCAGCAGAAAGGGGAGAAGGGACAGGGAGGACACACTTTCTGTCCCTTTGAGGGCACAGCTGGAAAATTGTGCCCATAGCTTCCCCTCCCACCCCACTTGCCAGCACTTGGACACGTTGAGAAATGTTACCTTTAGCTGGGTGGTCACGAGTCCAGCTACAACTCAGGGACTTTATCACCAAAGGGAAAAGGGGAACATGGATTCTAGGGGATTTTAGCAGTCCCTAGTCAAGAACAAGAGCACAGAGTGGGGGGGCAGGGGAAATTTGCATTTCTGATAGAGCATCAGAGTAAAATTTGTAACATGCCCAACCAAATTGAGCAGGTTCAGTAACTAATATAAAATGCCTCCTACTCCCACTTCCTTCCTCAAATATTTATTGAGCCCTCAATGATATCAGAATCTAGCTGGATGCCCTTTACAAATAAAGAAACTGACAGTCAGAGTGTTTGGGTGAATCATCCAAGGGCCCATCCTTCTGCTTCTAGCGCAAGGCTCCTCCTGTCTGGTCGTCCTGATTCCCTCCCGACATTCTATCCGGGAGCTAGACTTGGACTTGGGGCCTGGCTGGCTGAGGGTTGGGAAAACAGAAAGCACACAAATGGTTTTTTAACACTGACATACATCCATACAATAGAGTACTACTTGGCAATAAAAAGAACAAATTACTGATGGACACATCAACATTGCAGAATTTCAACAGCCTTAACATTATGTGAAAAAAGCCGGACACAAAAGATCACAAGCGGTATGATTCCATTTGTATGACATTTCAGGAATGACAGAACAGAATGCTAGAAGCACAGAAGTGGCTGCCAGAGCCTGGGGTAGGGAAGGGAGGAGATTGAGTGCAAAAGGGCACTAAGGAACTTTTGGGAATAATGGAAATGCCCTATATTGTGATGTGCTGGTTACATAATTGTCAAAACCCATGGACTTTGTACGCTTTCAGCTGGTGAGTTTTATTGTATGTATCAGTTGGTGAGTTTTATTGTATGTAAATGATGCCTCGATAAAGCTGATTTTAAAAATTGAGTTAGAATGCTGTTGGAAGGGGACACTGGGTCTACTTATTTCCAGTGCCACCTCCTGTGAACCACCTTCTAAGCAGCAAAAGGATCTTTTAAAAACGTTAATCAGATTACATCACTATTTAAACACGCTCATGGATTCTCTTTCCTCTTTGAATGACATCCAGAAGATTACTGTGGCTTACAAGTCCCTCTGCCCCGCTTACTGACCCCAACACTGGCAGGGACTGGGGCAATCATACAGATGGAGGCCTGTGTACATGTCTAAATATGCAAAGCTATAGATCGAGCCAACAAACTGCTAATAAGACAAGTCCTATCCTTCCTCAGCAAGTATGACTTCATGACGAGCTGGAAGGCCAGGTTCAAATTTAGAATTCTTGGATTCCTTGGTGTTCTTTGCCAGAAGGAGATGGCACAGACAGACAGACCCTAAGCCACAGCCTACCCGCCCTTGCCTTCCACCTCAGCTCCATCTGAAAAGGTGAGGATTCTTGCTAGGCCCTTGGAGACAACCCCCCTGGGGTTGAGACAGTACTAGGATGGAATCAGGGAAAGTGGGTTGTTAATACGTATCTCCTGCTTTCTCCCTGAGTTGTACTTTGTTCTGTATGTGTGTGTGTGCATGCATGTGTGTATGTGTGCATGTGTGTATGGGTGCATGTGTGTATGGGTGCATGTGTGTGCATGTGTGTGTGCATGTGTGCATGTGTGTATGGGTGCATATGTGTATGTGGGCATGTGTGTATGTGTGCACGTTCATGTGTATGCATGCCTTGTGTATGCCTATGTAAGTATGTCTGTGCATGTATGCATGCATGCATGTGTATTTCTATGCATGTGTGTATGTATATATATGCACCATGTGTGTGTGTTTGTTTATATGCATGTGTACACATGCATTCACGTGCATGCATACATGTGTGCACGCCGTGTGTATGCATGTCTGTGTATATGTATGGCGTATGCACACATGCATGCATGTTTATATGTGTACTTCAACAGGAGCATGAACACCTTGAGGGCAGCAACTGGGCCAGAGTCATCTCTGTATCTTTTATTCCTGTGCAGAGTGGGTGCTAATGAATGCTTGTGGAATGAATAAATGAATGAAGGGGGGCCAGTGTAGCAGTTATTAACAGTGTGGGTTTTGGGGTCAGCCAAATTTGAAGTAAAAATCTTATTTTGCCTCTCATTCACTAAATCATCTTGGTTCAGTCTCCCAACCCCTCCCTTTCCTCATCTCCAGGGATAAAAATATGACTAGGGATAAAAAATATGACCTATTTTATAGGGGCTGGTGTGAGGATTAAGTAGCAGTAATCAGAGTCAATATGTACTAAGAGCTTTGCAAATGCTAACTCATTTACTCTTGCAATTTTATGGTGGAGGAGTGTCTCAACAATAAACTCAATGCATCTTGGCTGTTACCATATTTATGATTAATGAAGAGGAGATTCAGGATCTTTAGCATCTGGGAGCATCTTGCTCAGATTCTGTCTGATCAGATTCTGACTGATGGGGCCTGTCTGGAGACCACAGTGCTATTCAGCAGGAAGCACTCTGCCTGGCTCGCTTACGATTTGACCCTCTAGTTGGACTGGTCCTTCTGTTGATGCTATGACATTCGTTCTCTAGGTGGCGCTGCAGAGTGGAAACGGGCTGTTGAGTCGTGGCGACCCCTGGTGGTTTGTTCCGGTCAACATTTTGATTAAGAGCAGAGCTGTTTGCCACAACTCAAGTGCACTTAGAGTGGACGACAAATAAGGGGGGGGAGATTAGAATTTAATGTGATAAGTTTTAAGACAGAGAGGAACCAGGTGTTCAGAAAGAGATAAACCAAGAAGGGACCAAAGAAATTATCATCAATAATAATAACATTAACATCTATAATTTATTGACCGCCTTCTATGTGCCACACTTTGTACTAAGCACTTGGCATTCATCGTCTTACTTAACACACCTCCAGAAGGTATGCATCACAAGAAAAATGACTTTCATTTGGAACCAGGCACACAGTAGGTGTTTGGCACATAGTAGGCGCTCAATATATTTTGAACAAATGAATAATGCAGTAATCCTATGAAGCAAATATTATCATTTCCATTTAGAAAATGAACAAAGAAACTGGTGATCAGAGAAGATACACAGCTAGCACGTGCCAGAGCCAGAGGAACCTAATTCCAGACGAGCTCTGCTGGGTGCTGGGGTGTCACAGAGAAGGGCAGGGCCCTCTGCCTTCAGGGAGCTTGCTGTCTAATTGGCCTCATCCACACCCTCCCTGTCTTCAAATACTTCTCCCCAGAGGCCTGCCAGGGGTGGCTATTTGTGGCTCAGGGAGGCAGTCCAGTGAAGTTCCCTTCATAAATTATGAAGGAAGACACATGTAGGTCAGGATTGGGGAATTCAGTGGGCGAGGGATCTTCTGGAATCTTGCTAGTCTAATCTGGGATTTTCCTTCTTTTCCCTAGGAGAGTCGCTGACTCAGGCAGCAGGCATTTGCTGAGCTTCCATAATGAGCTCCCGGGGGCGTCCCCTGTTCCTGCAGAAGATGCTCACCTGTTCCCGAATGTCACCAAGCTCCACTTCCCTGTCACCAAGCTCCACTTGCCGCAGCGGGGCTCTTGGCCTGACCACTGGCTTCTTGGAGGTGGGTTTCCTCGTCTCTAAACTGAGGGCCGTGCTGCAGCTTTTGGTGACTTTTAGATCCAGTCCTCATTCGGGCTCTAGGAACCCTTCAGGTATGGGCCAAGTGTCTTGAACATCTTCCTGGAGAGGTGGTTATGAATGGACGTTAGTGAACTTTCACAAGGCAGCGATGCCCCTTTTCTGAATGGCCCCTGGTATTTGTTTTTGAGTTCTTGAGTCTATTTTTTTTCAGCCTTCCATCCTGTTTGTCATCGTCAGAATGTCACTTAACTGTCATTTGCTTCTGACTGCCTCCAGCAGTTGTCTTCTTCCTAAGTCACGGCTTAAAATCTCTGGGTTGTTAGGTTTGGTGTTCTCTCAAATAACCTGGAAGGATTATTATTCTTCTATGAAAAAAAAAAAATATATATATATACAAGCTTTAATGTCTGGACAGGGGCTATCCATTTGGACTGTTCAATGACTGTTTACTCACAAGCTGTGGAAACTGGAGGTTATGTTCTCCATATGCAAGAAGTCACTTCAGCCATTTCTTGTACCCACCTTGAAAGCTCGATAAATACTTGCTTAATGGAATGTGTGAAGAGTTTGGCTCCTCTTCCAGGCTATTCCCCTGCCTTCTGCTCCCCACTGCTCCCCTTCCCCCCACACCACAGTCGCAGGAGACCAATGGTGGGGGTGGGGGTCAAGATACCAGAGAGCAGCAGGATGGGAGCCCACTGCTGACAGTGTCTGGCCTCAAATTACACTGTATCAGAGCTCGGGTATAAAATTAGCAGCGCTGTTCTGTGTGTGAGGAGCTAGAGAAATACCCACATTTAGCAGAACCACAGCAGGGACAGAAGAAAGGGAGAGAGGGCATTGGGAAGAGCTGGCCCTGGGCGCATCCCTGGAAACCCCACCCCCACACTACGAGGAGGAGGGGCGGCTGAGTCAGGGCCGTGGGAGGCTTCTTGGGTTTGAAGGGGCAGAGGATAGGAAGGCAAGACCTTGAGAAACCTGGGAAGTTGAACTATCCAAAATACACACACACACACACACACACACACACACACACACACACACACACCGAAAATGATAAAACAATAAGAAATTCTCAGGTATCTAGGCAGTTTTCATGCATTTTTCTCACTAATTTATCCTAGAACCCCATTCAGCAAGCCTGTTTTACAGATGAGTAAAGAAAGAACCAGAAAGGACGTGTGAGCTTGCCCAAATTCACATGGTGGAAATGCTTAAGCTCACCATGCGCCCACTGAGATTCAAGCGTCTAAATATATCCTCTCCTACTCACAGTGTCACAAGTATCCACATTGCAGGCTCTTGTGTAAGACACAACAGAAACACACTCACACTTGCCTACGCAGTTCCTATATGTTTATACACAACAATGTGTTTTCAGCTGTAAACACACGACGACACACACAATCACGTGCCAGGGCTGGATCGTACTTATTTACAATGGTTTTCACTTCCTGTCTTCCTAACCAACTCTAGGCCAGCGTCCTCCTGTCCCCAGCCATGGTGAGGTACTTACCTGCCACACCTGCCACACTAAGTACTAAGCCTATTACTGCTCCTTGAATGGTTTCATCCTCAGACTGGAAGCCTCGAGACACCAGGGACTGGGTTGGTGTCATTGTTTGCATTATTTCTTGCTCTTCAGGTGTGAATTCTTCAGCGAGTTGAGTCAATAAGCTGTCTTTCACAGCGCAGGCATTCTTTAGATGATTTGTAATTTGGGGCTGTGAGCTCACAGGGCAGTTTTCTTGTTGCCCCTGCAGGTTCATGGACTTCAGACTACTTTGACGTAATACCTCAGCTTGGGAGTTCTACACTGAGTGGGTAGCTCAGATCTGGGCTTCAGCCCAGAGCATGTTTCAGGCTTAAGGCTCTGATCTGGTGTCCCTATTCCTTGAGTCACCCATGGCCTGGGAGCGTATCTCAATTCCTGCAGCGACCCATGCTGATAGCTGAGAAATTCTTTTCCTCTAATCAGTTCTGACACTCATTCACCGTGGGAGCTCAACTTGATTTCCTGCCAACAGCAGGACCGATAGCCAGATTAGCATTAAAATCTCAGCTCCAACAACCTATCTGCCCTTGGTTTTCCGATGGGGTATGGGACACCAGCCTCTCTCACTGGTATAGGTTCCTCTCTCGTAGACCTGAAAATTCTTGCTTTTGAGCTGGGCTCTGTATGTTTAAAATACTTAAAAATGTACTATCCAGCATTTTTTATGTGCCTGGAGGAGGATGGGACATTTCAACTTGTATTCACCCTGCCATGTTAATTTTCCCCTGTATTCCAAATGCCTTGTTCAAAATATGGTTGTTGGTTGAGAATCTCTCTCCCTTTTTCTCCTTTCTGTCCTCTCCTCTGTCTTTCTCCAGCTCTGGCCCTGACTCCCGAAGAGTCCATAAGGCATCTTGTTTTCAGAAGAGCCCTTGGCCCTGGCCTGGATGGATGACGAGTGGGGCATCTTCCTGGCTCAGGGCTGCAGGGCTGGGCCTAGAGCACGTTCTCTTCTGGGGACTCTGCTTCACCCTGAACTCGATGTGGGGCAGAAGGTCCCTTGGGGCAGCTGGGAGGAGCAGAGACCAGGCTCAGAAGAAGGAATGCCAGTTGCTGGGCATTCGTGGAGCCAGACAGCCCTCGGGATCCTGAGGATGTCTCCTGTCCCCAGTCCTTTAGTCTGGGAAGTGACAAAGGGACTGCAGTGGGAGACCCTGCTCCAGGCTCCACCCAGCTGGCTCTGTTCTCACAGACACCTGTCCCAGTCCTGGGATTTCCTGAGATAGCATGGGTTTGGGGCAGAGGGAGTCAGAAGGGCCCATTCTGTGATTCATGGACGCCAAGGCATGGCTGCATTTTCATCTATGTCCTTTCTCTGCTGTCTTTCTGCTTCATGTCTGTAATGCATGAGTGGGTGCGAATGTGAGTATATGAGTGTGTGAATATGACCAGCTGGGGTTACTGGTTTTGGCTGTAGACTTCTCAGAGAGCTCGCTTCAGAATCTAGTAGCCATACATGTCAGAGGAGCCACAGAATCGCCAACAAGAAGCATTCCATTCACTCCCTGAATATGGATGGAGTACTGGCAATGTGCCAGGCACTGTGCTAGCCGGGAAGGCAGTCGTTAAACATATAAATACACAGACAAAAATGAAATGACAGTAGTTCCAAATGCTCTGAAGTAGAAGCATGGGGATCTAGGAGAGACTACCATAGGGAGGGGCTTCATTCAGGGTGAGGGGTCAGGGCAGGCCTCACGAAAGAAGTGACTTCCCAGCCAAGCCCTAAAGGAGGCAGGAGAGAGCATCCCAGCAGAGGAACAGCGAGCACGAAGGCCCTGAGGAGCAGACAGCTTGGAGCACTCCAGAAATGGCATGGAGGCCAGTGTGGGAAGGCGAGAGCCTAGGAAAGGGGTCTCGGGACGCTCGTTGTTCCTTTAGAGCTTTGCAGGGAGGCAGGCAGAGCTAGAAGTTTGGACTTTCTCCTAGGTGCAGGTGAGCAGTTGAAGAGTTTCAGCAGGGCCAAGTGTGGTTAGGTTTGTAATGTGCAGCTCACTCTGTCTGGCAGCCCTTTAGAGAGGAAAGTATAATGTAGAGCTCCAGAGAAAGGGGAAGATGGAAGCGAAAACAAACACTCTAATAGGAGGAGCCTGTGAGCAGTCACTCTGTTGGGGGAACCAGGGAGGCTTCTTGGAGGAAGTGGCATTTGAGCTGGGCCCCAGGGATAGCAGGCATGGTAGAGGCCAGCACTCTAGGCCTAGGGAATCCCTTGGGCAAAGTGCCACTGACAGTGTTCAGGTTGGGTTTGATGAGCCAGAGGACAAGGAGTGACTCCTCAAGGTCACAAGGCAGGCCCCTTAGTGGCTGAGCCAGCACTTGGGACCCTGTCTCTGACGGAGTGGAGCTCTCTGATGCCCAACGGAGGCCTGGCACCAAGAACTATCATGGAGGAAGTCCCCAAAGCCTCCAGATCAGTGGACTCTTGCAAACCCAGCGTCTGAGTGTAGGCACTTACTTCCCCAATTGCAGTGCAGCTGGGAGATGGTTGGGAGGAAGTGCGGAGCATCAGCTAAATCTAGAGAACCTGGAGGAGGGGCCTCTTCTACAGTGGAGAGAAGCAGGGTGGGGCCGCCCCAAAGGCTGCTTTTGAGGCTCCTGGGACCGCAGCCCAGACACAGGGTGGCTGGAGGGAAGTGAGAGGAGAACTCAGCCTGAGCCAGTTGGGTGAGACCCTCCGTCATTCACTCCCCTGGACCACTGACGGCCATGGCCGTGGCCCAGCAACTGCGGGCTGAGAGGTGAGTGCACGGGTGCGGCCCTCCTTGGGCCTCCTCGCTGTTCCCAGCAGGCCTTGGGGGATGGAGGTAGGCCCTCCTGCAGCCCCCTATCAATGTCAAAAGTTGAGAGGCTGGAATTGAGTCAGAGACCGAATACTCAGAAATGCAGACTCTTAGAACTGTTTTAAGGGAACTACGTTGCGGTTCACCTCCGTCAGGCACAGATGAACACATGAGGTTCAGAGAGTGGGAGTGACTTTCCCAGAGTCACATAAGAGTGGGTGGCAGAGTCTGGACAGGAACTCAGATGGTCTGGGTCCCAGGCTGGGTTCACTGCTCTGCATTATGGTTAGTAATGGCTTTTCATCTTCTGTTCAATCATGATCACAGAAGCTGGCTTGTTCTCCCTCTTTATTTAGGGGTTGGCTCAAATGTCACCTCCTCCGAAAAGCCTTCCCTGACTGCCCCCTCATTTCTCTATGACCTCCTTTTTCTGTACAGTCCTTATATTACTGGCATAATATTCTAGACTCATTTATTTGTTTTCTTCATCACTGGCTCACCATTAGAAGAAAGTCTGATGCGCGTACTGTATTTGTCTCTTTTGATCATGCTGTATCCCTGGGATGTAGAACAATGCTGGTACAGACTAAGTCCTCAGTCAATGCTGCTGACTAAATGAATGAGGGAGGCTCTTTGAGCTGGAAAATGTCCTTAGATCCTTCTAGTCCAATCCTGTCATTGTACAGGTGAGAAAACTGAGGCCCAAGGAAGATAATGTACTTTCTCGAGGCAGAGGGAGTGAGTGGCAAGGCTGGGGCTGGGAGTAGTGCCTCGCCAGGACCTAGCCTCATCTCTAGCAGCATTTTCTGAGTGTTTCCTCAGTAGCTGGGCCTGTGCTCTAAGCTGTGGGGACCCTGAGGACACTTGCTTCCTGCCTTCTGGAATTGGAACAGCAGGTGACATCAGAAAAAGCGTGTGCTAATTGTGTGTAGGTGACTCAGAGGATCATGGGAGATGGGTCAGGCTGGTTTGGGCTGAAGTGGGCAACAAAGGGCCCACGGCGGAATGGGGCTAGAAATGGAACTTCTAGCCCAACCTGGGATTTCCAAAGTTAGGGTGTCAGAAGGAAGGCTTGTCAGTGGCCGTGTGGATTGAGAGGCTGCAGAAGCCAGTGCTTACAGGGCGGATTGAGAACAGCCACAGAGGGTGGTGCTGGAGGCCTGGGTGGAGGTGGTCCCATCAGATTCCAGCCCCTCATCCCCGCAAGTTCTCTGGGCCTGACACATGAACTCGAACATTCAGGAAACAGCTGCTGTTGGAGGCTTGTGGCACTTCCTGTTTCCTGGGGTACGTGGAGCTGAGAGATGACGCCAGAGCTGGCCAGCAGGACTCCACGCTGCCTCCCTCCCTCCCACTGCCTGTCCCTTATCAGCCCCCATTGCCTCCCAAAGGAGGATGGCTGCCTCTTGCAGCCCTTCATGGGGCCATAGATCCAGGTCCTGGGGTCACTGACCTTCCCGGTGCCTCAGAGGCCTATTTGAAAGTGGGCCTTACGCGTGTTCTGCTTGAGGCCAAGGGCCCAGTGGGAGGGCCCCAGAGTCCCCACAGCAGGCCTTTCTGAGATCCAAGCTGCCTAAAGATGGAAAAGACTGTGTTTGGTTCCAACAAACATGTTTTGAGCACCTACTGTGTGCAGGAGCCACAAAACCTGAACTAGCTGCCACCCGTGTCTTTCCCACCTTTGGCCTCTCATGTCAAGGCTCTCAAGTGGACTTTTCATGAACAACATGAGTGTGTGTGAGCCTTGAGCATTCGTGCCTAAGGGGCCCATGAGTTGACTTCAGTTCTGAGGGGTCCTGGCTGAGGTCTCTAGAGGAGTGGCTATTCTAGGGGGACATCCAGTCGGGATTGCTGTACCCCTGACCCCACCCCAGTGCAGCAGCTTTCTGGATTGGCTGTACAGGCAGCCAGGTCACTCCCACGCTGCCCACCAGAGAACTTGCTAAAACACAGACACAGGGAGTAGCCCTTATTGAGCACCTACTGTGTGACCAGTGCTGTTCTGGGTGCTAGGGATGCAGAGTGGGCAAGGTCCCTGCTCTCGTGGGGGTTCTCGGGCTGTGCTGGTTACACTGGGACTTCTTCACCCTCCCGGGATGTACATACTTCTTTGGTCCCCATTTTACAGAGGAGGCAGGAGCCAGAGCTCAGAGAAGAGTGTTCCCAAGGTCCCTTCTGGCAACGGCAGAGCGGGGGTTCAGATCTTCATCTTCCTCCTGTGCCCTCCTGACAACCCCTCCTTGCCACCCCCAGCCCAGGGCAAGGCACAAGGGCCCTTCTTGCTGTCTTGCTGGCTTCGTCTCGCATTACCTTCTCCTTTTCTTTCTGTGCTCCAGCCACACTCAGACACCCCCCCACCATCCCATAGTCCCTAGAACCTGCCCCTCTTGCATGGCTAAGGCCTCTGGCACTCACTGTTTCCCTTACCTGTCATCCTGTGGCCGGCTCCTCACGGCTTCTCCCTGCTGACCCAGTGCCGCTGCTTCTGGGAAGCCCTCCCTGACCACCCTCGGTCTGAGCGAGCCTGGCCATCATATAAGTACAACATCCCAGCTTTTCTCTCTGACGGACATAACCCCCATCTTAGCAGTGCCAAGCTCTCTTGCCTGTTGCGTACTGCTTCTCGGAGGGAGAACAGTAACGGCCAGACTCCTTCTGCAGCTCCAAACACCCTGTGCTTTCCTTCATAGCATCTATCACCATTGAAATTATGTAATTCTTTGTTTAGTGACCACTCAGCCATGAGACCCAGGCAGGCATTGACCATGTTCTAATGTGCTCAGAACAAGTGTCTGAGCTACCGTGAGTGCTAACAACGGTTTGCTATTATTACTTCAAATGGGGAAATGAAGGCTAGGATTTATCTAAGTTCATGCTTCAAACTAGGAGCAGCCCACCCCCTCGACTTACATGCGCAAGTTTGTTAACCTCTCTGTGCCTCAGTTTCCTTGTCTGTAACAAGGTGACCCTGTCTTAGAAGAGCGCCTGGTGTACAGTCAGCACTCAGGAAATAGTTGGCTATAGCTATAATTACCCAACCTGCCCGGCTCCCTGTGCAAAGCCATTTCTACCCCAGGTCCCTTCCTGCCCTACCCCCATCATATTACAGATGAAATACCTATGAAATGTGCAGCCTCAGGGGAGAAAGTGAAGGAGGAAGTGTCTCCCAAGGGTGTCTGTCACCATAGAGGCATTCGTGGAAAGTGAGTGCGGAGGTTGCCAGTGGCCACTAAGTTGTGCTGGGAGTGGTGGGGATTTCCTCTGCCCGCCCACAGCCACCCTGAGTCACCTCCCGATGGCAGCCTCCTGCATCCCGAGGTAGCCTGCATCGCTAGGTGACGTGAGGACCAGCAGGGGCTGGGACTAGGAGTGTAGACTTTGAAACAGCTTTCTCCTGAGGTCCTGGCCAGCTCTGCGGCCTCTGATGTGGCAACCGCTGCCCCTTCCCCCCACCGCACTCCCTGTTTCCCAATTGCTACAACCATAGAATCGTAATTGCTTCTTGTTTCCTCAACTGTTTGCAAATGGCTAGACTCAGTGACTTCTTCCGTCTTCTTGGCTGTGTGTCTTCTCTTCCTCCATCTGCCCCTCTCAGCCCCATCCTCTGCTCACTGCTCCTGTCTGGGTGTCTTAACCACAGTCATAGACAGACAGTTCTTACCTCTCCCACTGCAGCAGAGATGCCCCCCTCCCCTTAGCTCCAGAGCCACACACCAGCTCTTCCTGGACCTCCACTTAGGTGAGCAAGAGGCCTCTCAAATCAGCGTGCCTGAAACCGCTCCCATCCTGGTCAGAATATGGGTGACATGCGATGTCACTCTTGACACTGCCTTTTCTTCCACCTCCACATCCAAACAGTCCCAAATCCCTGCTGGTCATAACTCAAGAATGACTGGCAAATTGGTAGTGTGTCCACTGGAAATGCCTAAGGCTGCAGGAAACAGAGGACCTGACAGTGGCTTAAACAAACAGGGTGTTTTTCTTGTTTGTTTGTTCGTTTTCATATCACAACAAGTGCAGAGGTTCACAGCTGATTCTGCAGCTCAGTGACTTGAGGATGAGCATTCCAGACATTCCTTTGGTCTTCCTCATGTTTTTGCCTCAAGGATGCAACGTGGCTGTTGCAGGTCCAGATATCACATGTGCTTTCAAGGCAGGCAGACAGGGGAAGGGGGGAGACCACGCTGGCTGTGTCCATCCCTCTGGATCAGGAATGCGCTGGTCCTGGATGGATATTGCTAGACCATAACATGGCTGTTACCGTACGGTCCCATCTCCCGATGCCTGCACTCGGGAGGTCTGGCTTGGGTCCTGGCCTGGCTTGCAAACGGGTATTGAATGAGGAATGCTGAATGCACCTGGGTTCACTGTGCTCACACCCCGTGGGCCCACCGGACACGCCAGGACAATGACCAGGCTCTTTTCCTCCGGCCTCCCTCAGCGACTTTGAACAGCTTCCAGACGACGTTGCCATCTCAGCCAACATCGCCGACATCGAGGAGAAGAGGGGCTTCAGCAGCCACTTTGTAAGAGAGACCCCTGAACCTTCACCTCTGACTCTGAAACTCTAACGATCTGACAGCTGAACCTTTACCCTCTGACCTCTGAACCTTCACCTCTCTCATCTCATCACTTCTATCCCAGTGGTTCTCAGCAGGGTGATTTTGCCCTCCAGGGGACATCTGGCGGTTAATATCTCGAGGCATTTTTCATTATTACAACTTGGGGTGGGGCTGCTACTGGCATCTAGTGAGTGGAGCCCAGGGATGCTACCCAATGCCCTACAGCAAAGAATCATCTGGGCCCAAATGTCCTATCGAGGCTGCTCTGACCGTAGGACCTCTGAACCTCCCCCTCTGTTGCCCCAGGCTTCTGAGGCCCTACCCCTGGCCTCTGTCTTCCCTAGGTTTTCGTCATCGAAGTGAAGACGAAAGGGGGATCCAAGTACCTCATCTACCGCCGCTACCGCCAGTTCTATGCCTTGCAGAGCAAGCTGGAGGAGCGGTACGGGCCAGAGAGCAAGACCAGCCCCTTCACCTGCATCCTGCCCACCCTCCCAGGTAGGCCGGCTGCTCTCGGTCCTGCTTCCCTCGGGCCTCCTTCCCCTGGTCGGAGCTGCGCCCATCGGCTCTGCTGCTCTGCTGACACTATTCGGTTATTCTATTTTTACCCACATTAAACCCATTCATGCAGTCCATGGCCCCTTCCTGCCATCACAGGCTGCCACCTCTAGCTCTCTGGCCTCATAACCCTTCACCTGCTGTGCTCCAATGACCTTCACGGCTTTAGCCATCCACCAGTGAGAGAGGCCATGGTTTGGAGCACGTGAGCACCAGCCTCTCCCCGCCGAGTCAGGCGTTCTGTGTCTCCCTAGCCGAACACACACTTATTTTCCAGCACTCCTTGCGGCCCTTCCATGAGAACTGCCCTCTCCCCTTGCAGTCCCAGCTTCTGCCAATCCCTACGGCTCCCCCTCTTTCTCTGCTCCGCTGAGATGCTGTGGGCGTCACTCCTCTGCTTTTGGACAGTCCCTTCACCCCTTGCCTCTTGGCCTTCCTCCCCAACTCTGTCCTCACTTGCATCTTGGACGGGCCCAAAGCTCCGACTCCTCAGCGCCTGCCCTCCTGAGCCCTGCAGCAGAAACCCCCACCTGTGTGGTCTCCGAGTGCCCTCCACGCCCTGCAGGCAACATATGAGCACCCTTCTCCCAAACAACAGCGACAGTTCCTGCCCTTTCCTTCTTCAAGATCAAACCCCATCTCCACTGGCTCTTACTTTGTCTCAGCAAATGCCTGTGGTTCCTTCTCTTCCTGCCCCTCGAGGAACTGAAGCCGTTCCCTGGGGGCTCCTGGCTTCTCTTTCCCTCCTTTGAAGCTGGTTCTGCTTACATCTGCCCCTTCCCCTTCTCTGGGCTGCAGGGGAAACGGGGGTCTCTCATGCTCTCAGCTGGCTTCTCTCCTCTTTTGGTGCTTTCCCCTGACAGCTAGTCCAGTGTGTTTCCTATGCTCACCTCCTCCAGTATGTCTTGACTCTGCCAAGATTCTACACAGTCTCAGCTCTCTTCCGTCTTTAAACAAAATGTGCCATCAGTAAGCACTCTTGCAGGAAGCCTCCTTGAGCCCCAAGAACCCTCCAAACCTCCTTTTCTCGCTTTTGCAACAAATCTTCACTCGCCGTCTCACCTTCTCACTCCCACCAGCTGCTCAACCCACAGGCTGGTTTCAGCTCTCACTGCTCCCCTGAATTCCCTTAGGATGGCGGCCCGTGACCTGTGAACTCTGACTTCCACGGCCACATCTCCGGCCTCGTCGTCATTGTCCCGCTTCCTCCTCCAGGAAACTCTCTCCAACCTTCCACGGAGCCAGCCTCTCCCAGTTTCCTTCCTACCTCACCGGCTGCTCCTCCAGTGTCTCCTTAGAGAAGCGGCCTCTGCTGCTTCTTGGAAGGTGGCACTCGCTGTACCTTTGCCTTCTCACTCCCAACACCCCTACCCTCACCCCCAGGCAATCTGAGCCCTTGCCAGTGACTTTAATTGTCCTTTTCTGGCTACTAACTCTCAAATGTCGTGGACCTCAGATGATACCCTCCTGCCACTTGCCAGACACCAGCCCTGCCTGCCTCATGGGCAGTGACAGCCAGACAGGGCTCACATTCTCTCAGGGTGGGTGGTTCCACTGGCGCTCCTGCCTATGGGTCCTGGAGAGGCCATCTGTCTCTGCTCAGCCATTGTCTGTTTCTCTCCCCCCAAACGCTTGGGCCTTGCTTGAGCAAGAATTCATTCATCCACTCAACAAATATTTATTGATTTGGGCAACATTCTAGACCCATGGTTCTTAACGTAAGCAGCATATGGAAGTCACTTGAGATTTAAAGAACCCCAATCAATGCCTAAGTCCCACGCCTAGAAATTTGGATTTTATTGTCTGGAGTGAGTACCACACAATATTTTTAATCCGCCTCGGGTGACTTGAATATGGCAGCCAGGATAGGGACCTAGGTGACGGGGATACAGCTGTGAGCGAAGCAAAGGTCCGGTTCTCTTAGAGCTAAGAATCGTGTGTGTGTGTGTGTGTGTGTGTGTGTGTGTGTGTGTGTGTGTGTGTGGTGAGGGGTGGATAAGCAACACATAAACAATTAAAATGAGAAAAATACCAGCTCTCAATAGTGCAACTCACAGAATGCCAGTTGGATGGGATGGTCCACAGTGACCACTTCAGTGCCATGGAAAGGTGAGGGGGAAGAGCCCCGACCAGAGGGGAAGACCCCAGAAACCGTGTTCTTGGCTGGGCCCCCAGGACAGTTCTTTTCCTCTCCTCAGCCAAAGTCTACATGGGTGTGAAACAGGAGATCGCCGAGATGCGGATACCTGCCCTCAATGCCTACATGAAGGTAACAGCAGGGCCATGCCACCCTGGCACCTGGGAGGGCACAGGGTATTGGGAGGTATGGATAGCCTAGGTACCATCTCTGGGCATGGCTTTGGGAACTGGGGCTGGTTCTCCCGCTCCAATAGCCTGCAAATTCAGTCCTTGAAGGCCTGGCCTAGGGAGAGAAACAGGATGTGTCTCAGGGTTCTGGAGGTTGTGGAAGAGGTGGTGCAGGAGCCGTGAAGATACAAGGAGCCATGCTTTGAATGGACAAATCTAATATCTGTGCTGGGCATTCTGATACAGAGGCGAATGGGATCTGGTGCCTGCCCCCGAGGTACCCACTGCCCAGTGGAATACAGTCAGCTGGGTCATGAAGTCACAAAGAGGCTTGGCCTATAGAACGGGGGCGTGATGGACAGGGTACCAGCTCTCTCACATAGCCCCTTTGTACGAACTAGAGAAAGGGCCCCTTGCCAGGGCACAGGCTGGATATTAGTTGTATTCATGAGCCATGGCTGGGTGCCCTTGTATATTCCCCAACCTATAAATTGTCTGTATCCCTAGGAGATGGGAGCACAGAGGTAGGAGCATCTTAAAGACAGAGACCAGGCTGGCCAGGAAAGACCTCCCACCAAACAAAACTATGCAAGAAAGGGACGCTGTTCCTCACGAGGTAGTGAGCACCCCATCACTAGAGGCATGCAAACCATGGCTTGATGACAACTTCAGGAAACTGGAGGAGGAAGCCCTCCTCTTAGCACAGAGACGTTATCACAGCCATGAGGGCCCCCCTTCCTTCTACTTTCACCGCTAAAGAACACTGAGCTAGGAGTCGCTTCCATTTTTGCTTTGATGTTAACTGTTTGGGTGACTTGGGGCGAGTTTGCCATGCTCTCTGGTTCCTGGTTGTCTTATGAAATGGGGCAGTGCCTCCAGCTCTCTGGTCTCACAGGAGTGACTCTGGGATCAATTGAGAAAAGGGCAGGAAAGTGCTTTGTAAACTGTGAACCTGCTTCCAGAATTTGAGATCGTGATTCCTAGTGGAGATGGCCGGCCTGCCCTCTTTGGTGGCTTAGGGGATCCTGGGCTCTGAGCCAAAAGAGAGAGGAAGGGAAGCCGTGTGAGCTCCAGCACTGGAGGTGTCGCTCCTCCAGGGGGTGCTGTGATAGCTGCTCCTTCAGGGTGGCTGGAAGTTCCACCCTTCTCTCCAAGGTCTAGAAGAGTAGAGTGCTCTGGTGGGAGGAAGAAGAGGCTGCAGAGCTGGGATTCTTCATCCTACACTTGGTCTTAGTAACCAGCAGCCTAGAGGATCCCATCTCTGTCTGTCTGTGTCCGATTTGATTTCTTGAAGCCCAGAGGTCAACCAGTGCAGGAATCTCTGCTATGGCAACCCCAATCTGTGCTTGCACACCTACACTACCACTCTCCCCTGCCCCAGTCTGCTTGTCCCATTGTTGGATAGCTATTAGAAAAGCTTGAGTCCCTATAATTTCCACCCACTGGTCTTACCTCTGTCCTCATGAAGAATATGGGTCATGTAATAACACCGGCCTGGAACTACTCGGTATGCATTTGGTGGATAATTGAATAGGTTTATTTAATTCCCTCAAAAATTTATGAGTTAGGTACTATTATCCCAAATTGAAAATGAGGAAAGGAGGCACAGAGAGGTAGAGTGTCAGTGTCACAGAGCACTTAGGTGGGAGGAATGGGATTCGAACTCACATCTCTGAGACTCTAGGGTTGTGCTCTTACCCACTGTGCTATGTAGTAATGAAAGTAACAGCCACAATGGTAATACCTAACTTTGATGGGCCGCTTGCTAGGTGCCCGGTGCTCTTCTAAGTGTTGTGCATATACTCACTTATTTAATCCTTACACAGTCCCACGAGGGAGATACTGTTACCATCCCCATATTACTAATGAACATCCAGAGGCTGGTCCAAGGTCGCCCGGCTGGTGGATAGTGGAGCTGGGACTTGATACCGGGCACAGCCTGGCTCAGTGTCTGTGCCCTTCGACCCAACTCTGGGCTGCCTGCCAGTCTGTCCTATGGCAGCCGTGTCTTTCTTAGGCTTTGCGTTCCCAGTGCCTCTGGGATGGAGTCCCCAGTCCCTTCAATCCTGCTGCCTCTGTGGGATTCTCCAGGGGGTCTGGGCTCTGGGTGCCTGTAGGACTACAGCACCCAGAGCCAACCATGGGGTTCCTGGCAGCCTGTGCAGTATGTGGTTGAGGGGTGGGGACCTGTGCCATGTGTGGCTTGGGGGTGACCTTGCTGGGTTCTGGGTCCTCACAGCCTCAGGGTCTTTGCATCGTGGCAGTATAACCAGCCTCAGATCGAGTGAGAGTCCCAACCCCACCACTTCCTAGTTCTGCCAACTGGACCAGGCACTTTCCCTTTCCCAGCCTCAGTTTCCCTAACTGTGATACAAGATAAAGTATCAGGAAGTGTTTGTTAGGTCCTAATATCACCAACTGTTGTTAATTTGGATTATTTGGGGTATCCGCCTCCCCCCGCCCCAACAGTTGTCTCATTTTGAGCTAAGGAATGGGCCTTGATGGCAGATGGCTCTGGATGCCCCAGCTTTGTCACTTGCTAGGCTGTGTGGCCTTGGGCAGGTCTCCTCACGTCTCTGACTCTAACTTTCAGGTTACCATGAATGGAGGGAGGTCACATGGTGTGGCACTCAGTGCACTGCCTGGACAGTCCCCACCATGTCACGTTACCTGGCATTGCCTTTATTGTTGTGTCTGGAGGCCTTTTGACCTTTTCCAAATGACCTCTCTCAGGTCAGCCCTCTCCTCACCTTGAACCCAGGAACAAAACTTGTGAAATGTTACCTCAGCCTGAAAATGTTAAAATAGATCTTGTTTCTGTTATCGGGCAGAGAACCAGCCGGTAGAGAGAAGGGTCCAGTGTGGGGGCGGAGGATGGAGCCGCTGGGTTGGGATGTCCAGACCTTTCTGCTGACCACCGCACCCTGTCCTGCCCTCTCGCCCAAACTCAGAGCCTGCTCAGCCTGCCCATATGGGTGCTGATGGACGAGGATGTCCGGATCTTCTTCTACCAGTCGCCCTACGACTCAGAGCAGGTGCCCCAGGCGCTGCGCCGGCTCCGCCCACGCACCCGGAAAGTGTAAGCGACCAGACGGGTCCCTGCACTAGGAGGGTCAGGGCCCCAAGCCTTTTCCCCCTAACCAGGCACTCTGTCCCATCTTCCCTGGAGGAAGGGAAGGAACGGAGATCATTTCTATTCCTGAGCACTCCAGGATGTTCGGCTTATTAGAGGAGCTTGGAAAATTAAGCGCAGGAATGGAGGGACAGAAAGTGGGCACGTTTTGATGTGTGTGACAGTAAGGACCTGAGGGCAGGGGCTGGGCCATTGATGGGGAAGTTTTGGTGCCACAGCAACCACTGAGGATGGCCCGAGGACCCTGGCTGGCTGGACAGAGTGGGGAGCCCGGAGAGGAAGGAGGAGCTGCGCCATCTGCAAACACTGAGCATTTCCCGGCTGTGGGGAGCCTTGTCTCTGGTTGGATTTAGTTCCGTGGAGCCAACTTTGGCCCCACGCTGATGGCCCCACGCTGACCTCCAGGGAGGCTGCTGCTCACTCCCTTGTTCCAAACAGCCCAGCACTCCCTTCCAGCCCCCTCTTAAGCAGGAAATGATCTTGAAAATCCAAGCCACTGAAATAGTGCTGGGTTTCCAAAGGCAAGGGTGCTGCTTCTGTTGCAGGACTGTACTCCGGAGTCCTGAGCCCCCACCCCATCCCTCCTTCCTGCAGCCGGTATCTCTGAGTGTCCTCCCGGTGTGTGGCCATTGCCCCTGCGCACCCATGCAGGCAAAGGCTGAATTCCAGCTATGCCACACAGCAGCCCTGGGCCCTGGAGAGGGCATTTCCCTTCTCCAAACCTGCATCCTCGGCTGAAACGTTAGAATAATATGACTTCAGAGGTTGGGTGTGGGGAGTAGAAGAAAACAAATGTGAAATGTTGGCAAGTTACGGCACTAAACAGATGTGTCCTCCTTACCTCCTTTCTCGGCCCCTGCTTCCTGATGTACAAAGGGGGTACAGTCTCCCCTTCAGGGGCACTGAGAACTGGGGGCGGGGGAGAAGTGGGATGGCCCATAGGAGCAACTGTAGCTGCATTTTTAACATCTGCTCCCCCCACACCCATACCTTTCCTGCCTCTGGGGAGGGTCTCCTCTGGTGCAGAAGCAGGGAGCTGGCCTCCACTGGAGAGAACCCCAAGGGCTGACAGCCCCTCTTCTCTCTCCACAGCAAGAGCGAGTCCCCACGAGGTGATGGCTTAGACCGCATGGCAGCTCCGCGAGCAGAGGTACCCCGCGGGCCAGGCCCACACCCCACCTCTCGGCAGCAACCTTGCTCCCCCCTCAGCCACTGAGCCTCTCCTGCTGGGCGTCCACTGGTGCCTAGGATGGGGTTGGGTGCTGTGGGGAGACAGGGCCACAGCCTCAGTCTTGGACACTGGACCCCAGCCCAGCTGAGAGGAGGGGATGCGACACACACACAGAGGCAGAAGAGCATTATGCATTCATCATTCATTCACCAAGCTTTTCTGGGACCGTCTGCACCAGCCCCGCTGGGGGACTGAAGTCTCAGTGATGACTCAGACAAGGCCCTGTCTTCAAGGAACTCACAGCTCCCTGGGGACACACACATAAAAATGTGCATTTCAGAACCAGTGTGGTCAGTGCCTGGAGGCTTATGGGAGCGCTGGAGCCCACACTGAGGCCTGGGGGGTTGGGGAAGGTGCTGGATCCAGGGAGACTGGCTCCTGTCTCCATACTCATTGCACCAGGTCTGAAAGGAGCACCCACTCTGGGGTCAGGAGGACCTGGGTTCTAATCCTAGCTCCTCCACTAACTAGGGGAGTGGTTTCAGACAAGTCCCTCATCCTCCCTGAACCCCAGTCTCTTCACCTGTTAAATGGGACACCTAAGTATGTCAGCACGTAGTAGGAACTCAGTGAATGCTTCCTCCCTGCTCCTCACTCCTGTCTTCTCCCCAGGCGCTGTTTGACTTCACTGGGAACAGCAAACTGGAGCTGAATTTCAAAGCTGGAGATGTGATCTTCCTTCTCAGTCGGATCAACAAGGACTGGCTGGAGGTGAGAGTGAAGGCGAGGGTGGAGATGAAGATGGAGGAAAGGGTGGAGGTGAGGGTGGAAGTGAGGGTGGAAGTGAAAACTGAGGTGATAATGCAGATGAGATTTGATGCTTTGAGTCTGGTGGGGCCGTCAGAGAATGAGGAGGGTCCGGGAAGGTCCCAGGGAGGAGATGCTGTCTGAGGATAGTTCTGGAGACCTGGGCAGGTGGGTAGGAGGAGGCTGAGCGCACACAGCCACTGGGGAGACAGTTGTGTGGCTGGACAGAAGATTCTGGAGCCCACACTTGCCTTTAGTTCTGACCCCAAGAAACAGTTCCTTCAGGCAAGTCAGTTAACTGAGTTTAATTTCTTGGACTATCACAGGGTTTCCAGCCTCGGCACTACTGACATTTGGGACCAGGTAGTTCTTTGTTGTGAGGCTGTCCTGTGCATTGCAGAGTCTTTAGCTGCATCCTTGGTTTCTACCAACAGGTAGATGCCAGTCGCACCCTTCTAGTTGCAACAATCGAATCTTCAGACATTTGGCCCTGGGGGCAAATCACCCCCAGTTGAAATGCACTGGCCTGTACCCTGGGATAACATTACTGACCTTGCAGGCAGCAAGAAAAGATAACTGTGAAAAGCTTGAGCTCTAGAGTCAGCCTGTCTGGTGTCACGTCCTAGCTCTGTTCGAAACTATCTTTGTGACGTAGGGAAACTTGCTCAACCGTGTGGTTTCCTTTTCTGTAAATTGAGGCAACGCTGGCAATTTCTTCATAGGGTTCCTGAAAGGGTTAAAGGAGGTGTAGCTGTTCAGGGCTTGGCCCATAGAAAGCCTGGGTGCATGCGTGGTGTCCAGCCAGTGCCAGGGCTGTTGAGAGAGTTAGATGAGACTCTGGAGCCAGAGCCTGTCTTGGTCATTGCTTTGTCCCCACCTGCAGCCAGTGTGGCCTGTGTAAGGGCTCGCAATGACTCGTTGAGTGGAGATGGGAGGTCACAGAGTGGGAGGGCCTGGCCTCGTGCCTGCCTTTTGGGTTCGGTCCTATTGTTCTTAATCAAGATTCCCTTCTCTCGGAGCTCCTGGGAGGCAGTGTCTGAAGGAGGTTGTAGGACAGGTCCCAGGGGGTCCATTGAGGGTGGGGGAGGGTTCCTGGCGTCCAGAGCTGGAGAGGAGCCAGGCCCACCAGTCCTGCGGACTTGGCAGTTTTGATTTCACCCCAGTCCTGGAGCTCTGTCTTAGGTACTCATCAGCTCTGACAGCTGCCCGAGGGGTGTCGCTGGGTCATTCTCCAGAAATAGGACATGTTTGTTGCCTTCCTGTTTTCTGGAAAGTTCTTTGTGTTAGCATGCTGGCCAACTTCTGGCCTCAGGTTGAGGGGAGGGTCAGAGGAGGACAACTTGGAGCCTTACTTTATATGTCTGTAAAATGGACATAAACGATAATGTCTTCCATAGGGTTGTGAAGACTAAGAATGTAGGTGCAAAGCACAGGCCGTGGCTGGGTCTTGGCCTGAAGTTTAGGACAGAGGCCTGGGCTGCAGAGAGAGAGATTTCTGGCTGTTTGGCCTAAAGCTCAGCGTTATCTGTGGAATGAATGAATGAGTGGGAACCGCCCTTCCCTCCCCCTCCCCAGTTCTATTTTCCTGTTTAACACCGACTGCCATCTCACTCACCATGAAGTTCGCCTATTTACCTGCACATTGTCACTCTCCATTATAGTGGAAGTTCCACGAGAGAGCGCGAGGGCTTTCATCTGTTCTGAGTGCCCAGGGCCGGCCACAGAGCTGGTGCTGAAGCAGTCTTTGAATGACTCCATGATGGAGTGAATGAATGAAAGATCATAGCAGACCAGATAAATTCAGATCTTCACCTATTCTAAAACGGAAATCTTTTGGGGATGAACAACTTGGTGACTTTGGTCACTTTTTTTCCTCCCTCTACGTGAGGGGACCCAGACCTCGTCTGCCTTTCCCCATCATTATATGGGGGCTGGAGGCCCTGAGATGTCGCCCTCACGCAGACAGAGCAGCTGCCTTTTTCCTCCTCAGGGCACTGTTCGGGGAGCCACCGGCATCTTCCCACTGTCCTTCGTGAAGATCCTCAAGGACTTCCCTGAAGAAGACGACCCCACCAACTGGCTGCGCTGCTATTACTATGAGGACACCATCAGCACCATCAAGTTTGTGTCCTGAAGGAGGAACCTGTCCGCCCACCTGGCCCAGCCCCACTCCCACCCTCCATGCCACTCTGGGTTCTGAGACCTAAATCGGATCTCATGTGCCGCCCCGCCATACACACACACTTAAAAATCTGCAGTGGCCCCCACTGTCCTCCAGATAAGCCTCCAGAGAAGTGCCATAACCAGAGGTCAAGGTCCATTGTGGCTTAGCCAGCCTCATTCCCATGTCCCCCTTCTGGCCTGATGCCTTCTCACCAATGCCTATTGTCCCCTTAGGGACATCGCAGTGGAAGAAGACCTCAGTAGCACTCCACTGTTCAAGGACCTGCTGCAGCTCATGAGGTGAGGGGTTGGGGTGGGAGGGCAGGAGGTGAGGGGGTCACACACGCTGGAGAAGAGATCTGGTGGAGAAATATAATGCGTGAAGGTACTATCTGCATCTAGTTTGCCTTCTTGTTTTACCCACAGCCCAGCCCTACAGGGTGGCTATTAGCTCCCTATGTTATTGGGGGAGGAAGGGCTGCAGAGAGGTGAAGGGACTTGGATGAGGTCACAGTTTGTGAGTGTGGATTTGTGGCTGGAGCTAATATCTTTTTGGGTAAAAACGGACTTGGATTCCCCACCGTCAGGGATTGCCATCTCTCAAGATCCAGTTTAGTTATAGACAATTATTTTACAGAATGGAAATAGCATTGTTACCTTCCTGACTATAAAAGCAATACCTATTTATTATGAAAAAAACAAGAATGTCAGAAATCCCAGAAAGGTATAAAGAAGTGACATCACCTCATAACTTTACTCCTCTCATTGTTTGATGTACCTTCAGATTTCCTCAGTGCACACCCCCACCCCACCCCCACATAACTATTACTTTAATTGGCCACGTGGAGTCATTCTGGGCATGCACCATAATTAATGTGGTCATCCCCTTTTGTTGGTTATTTAAGTTAACCTTCCATTTTTACTACTATAAGTAATGCTGTGATTTACGTGTTTGGTGACTTGCCTGACTATTTCTTTAGGATGATTTTCTAGAAGTGGAATTTGGGGATCAAAGTGTTTGCAAGTCTGTTAGGCTTCTGAGCCATTTTGTCAAATTACTCATGGAAAGGTTGGATCACATTTTTTTGTTGTTGTTGGTTTTTTTTGTGTGGTTTTTTTTTTGCCAGCCAGGTAGAAGAGTGCCCACCTACTGACACCCCACATTGGACAGGCCCAGGCCTTAGAGAATTCTCAATAGCTGCTCACAGGTCTTTCAAGGGCTTTATTCTGCTCTACCGTGTGCACTCGTCTTCCCAGGACAGTTCTTACGTGTTCATTACATTTATACACAAGACATTTCAGGCTGTGCCACTAATTTAGTATGAAACCCCCCCCCCCCTGGCTGCCCACCATAGGCCTCCGTTTCTCCCTCTGCTCAGTGGTAGCTTGGATCAGTCACGTGATAAGGCCTGTGTCAAGCTCTGACCTCTTCTGAGTTTTAGGTCAAGACCCTAAAACTCTCTCTGCCTCACTCCCTCCCCCCATGCGTAGTCTTAAGGCTTCTGGAATTTTCATTCACCCTGAACTTTCCCACTTAGGCGGGAGTTCCAGAGGGAGGACATTGCCCTAAATTTCCGGGATGCTGATGGTGACCTGATTCGGCTGCTCTCGGATGAAGACGTGCGGCTCATGGTGAGACAGGCCCAAGCTCTCCCCACCCAGAAGCGCCTCTTCCCCTGGAAGCTGCACGTCACCCAGAAGGACGACTACAAGCTGTACAACACAGTCCCCTGAGCCACTGATGTCCCTGGGGCAGTGAAGGGACACCTGAAAAAACATCCATTAAGGAAAATCAAACAGATCTTGCAACGTCTGTTTACAAAAAATCCAATTGTTTAGCTTCTAACATGTTACCTGACCAGATACACCAAGGGGCTCAGCTGCCACAAAACGAATAGACCCTAGATAGGACACACTCTTCAAAGAATCATAAGACTCAAGAAGTCGTGGGTTCTCCAATGACCCTCCCACACCCCACCCCATGATCAGAGCTGGGGCCGGAATCCATTTGACCCCATTTTGGGGTTGTTCTGGAAGGCATAGGCAGTGCTTCTGTCAAAATGCTGAGCCCTGGGGAGGCCATGAGGTGGGGGTCTGGACCAGGGGCTCCAATGTTGAGTCAAAACCCTGAGGGTGAGGGGTGAGGTGGCTCTGGGAAAGTGGCATTCCTGGGTCCAAGCAGAAAAGTGTCCCCTTTAGAGTAGCATGTCCCCAGTTTTGGATGATGCGAGTCACTGAGATTAAGATGAGGCAAAGGTCTCATTGTCAGCGATGAGCAAATCTCTGTGAGTGAGAAGAGGCAGTGACAACAAACAATAGTTTTAGAGCCCCAGGGATTGTTGATCTTGGAACGACATGACTGAAATGTTTAAAGAAATAAAGAATGAAATCATAGCAATGAATGAGCTATAGGTAGCTTTGCAAAAGAATGATAGAATATATATATATATATATATACTATTTACATATACATATGTATAGGTGTGTGTGTGTGTGTGTGTGTAAATCTATTGAAACAGAAAACTCGGTGTATAAGTTAGATAGTATATTACACACAGGTGAAGAGAAAACTAGTGAATTGGAAGATAAAAACCAAAGAAATACCCAAAATATAACACAGACAAGTAGTTGGAGAATATGAAAATAAAGTTAAGAGATCTGAACAATAGAATGAGAGTTCTTTTAAAATAAAAATCTCAGAAAAAGAAAATATAGAGAACTGAAAAGAAGCAACATTGAAATAGATGGCAGATGCCCTATTTCAAAAGTGGTGAAAAACTTATATCTATGGATACAAGAAGCATACCAGGGTAAGAAGGACAAATGAAAAGTGGTGCACAACTGGCTACAACAACCACAAAACACCAAAGTCAAAGAGAAAATCTTCAAAGCAGTCAGAGAGAGTTAAGATCCCTACAAAATAACGACAGTAAGAATGGTAAGCAGATTTCTCAATAGCACCCATGGAAGCCAAAGTCAATATAATTATAGCTTCAATTTTTGAGACAAAATAACTTTCAATCAAGAATTATATACTCAGTAAAATCATCCTTCATTCGTGATAGTGAAATGAAGACATCTAAAGATAAAAACTGAGAATGTGCCACCAACGTACCTAAACTAAAAGTATCTTTAAAGTACATTCTTCAAGAAAGAGGAAAATGGTCCTTGGAGGATAGTCTCAGATGCAAGAACAAATGATAAACCAAGACGATGGTAAGCATGGTGGTGGATTTGCACTGTGTTGACTTAGCTAAGCTGGAACTAGATTTCCAAGAACTTCCTTTCCTGTGTGGATTCACATTAGCATGGGTGCTTAGAGACATAGCAGTTTTAGAAGGCAAATGTGAAGCGGCAACCACCTTCTTTTCAGTTCAGGTAAGATGCTATTCCAGCTCATGCACATGGTTGCTTGTCTGCTGGTTCACATTCTGAAACTTCAGAACACAAACGTTAAAGAGAAGGCCTTCAGAGAAATCAGATAAAGTTTACATCGCCACAAAAGAATAACACTTATATTGATAAGCAGACTTCTCAGTAACACTCTCAATATCAGGTCCCAGCTCCTGTGGATTGTACTTCTCCTGGGCCAGATGTGTGTTTGGCGCCATGACAAAGAACATCAGTCTCTTCTGCAGGCCACCGTCATTGGAGTCTTGGAGGTGGTGAGGGACTGACTGGTTAGTCTGTCGTTGTGGGTCCAGCTCATACCTGCAGCTCCAGTTTGTCTGTGCTTCTCTCACTTCACATGCATCTTCTGTTTGTGACTGTCTGCCTGGCAGACGTGACACAGATGCAACAGCATCCTGTAAATGGTTTAACCGGCTCCCACAATTGAGGAAAATTGAACCCTCACAACAAGTTTGTTGTTATATGTTTCCAATGATTCTGCTTCTCTGAGGGAACCCTGGCTGATACACATACATATGTATTCAAACAGACATTCCGAATATAAAGCAATTATAGTGTCTAATTTGTTGGGTTAAAAAAGAACAGAACTAAAATACTGCATAATAAGAGTATTGCTCTGGGAGAGGTGGAATTAAAGTATTCCAAGCTGCTGATGCTATTCATAAACAGAATTAAAAACTGTTAACTGTTAGACTTTGCCAAACTAAATGAGCATGGTAAATTTTCAATGAAAATCATGCAAAGACTAGAAACAGAACATATGTATTTCCCAATACATAGATCAAAATGGAAAAGAAAAAAGGAAATCAAAAAGAGGCAAGAGAGAAGAAGAAAACAAGTAGCATCCAAAAGGCTAGCTGGTCGCCATAAGTCTAGATATATTAATGATTTTGATACTTTAAGCATATGTGGACTCAATGCACCAATTAAAAGATTGTCGGGTTCCATTAAAAAAACAAGTCCATGTAAGTGTCATATACATGAAAGACACATAAAATCTGAAGACATAGAAACATTGAAAGTAAAGGCATAGAAAAATATTCCTGGCAACTACTAAGCCAAAGACATCTTGGTGGGGGTAGGGGAGAGTCTATACAGACTCCAAGTCTATTTTTGTGTAAACTTGGCACCAAAACACATTTAGTGGCAATTCTTGACCCTGAACTGAACAGTGATGCTTACCAGCCACACTTGCCTCTCAGTTCCTCTATATTTTGTTGCTTTGGGGGAACGATTTTTGACTTTATGTATAACCAAACACAATGTCAACATTGGAGGTGAAAAAGCTTTAGCTGCTAATGAAGCTGCCGAAAATTGCCTCTGTGGATTTGCTATGATATTATCTGATGAAACCTTTGATGTAATCAATTGACAGGAGGATTAAAACTGCTCTGCAAAATGGCTGACGAAGGCGCACCAGTTGGTTCCACCCTGTTGACTGTTCTTGGTGTGCCAAATGCTGCAGGTACATAAAGGAGGCACATGCCATCTTTAAAGGGTGTATGCAATTTCCTGTCCATTGTTATGCAAGCAAGATGCATGAATAACCAGAGAAATGTTTTCTGACCCATTAATAACCACTTTCTATCACTGGTACAAACTTATCGCAGGCACTCAGGGCTGGAGAAAAAATTGTAAGATGTTATTATCATTCCTGGAAAACTGCTATGCGCACCTCCATCCGGAACTTCCTGTGAAAAACACTGTTTCAGCTTTTCTTTCTTCCCAGTGAGATATGTGTATTAAAGCCTGTATACAAAGAATTTTAGAGCAAGGGGATACACTTTTTTCAGACTGTGCATTTGCTACTATCAGAGAGCTTACGACTCCGTGACTCTCCGAAAGAGTTCAGTCTTAAGAATGTCGTTTACACTGTTGCCAATGTTTGGAATGATGCTGATAAATCAACCTTCACAAATGCTAGGCACAGACTGTCTACAGTGATGTCTGAAAAGTGAGCCTGCCCACAGGGCTTTGAAGAACTTTTTGTGACTGATGAAAAGATGATAATAGAAAACTTCATTCTTGCACGAAAAGTTTATTAGCTGAAAGTGTAAATAAGTTGGAGGAGCTGAGATCAAGGAAACGTTGAACTCCCTGATTCATCTATTGTTCATTCCTTGCATGACGGGAAAGTGCTGATGTGGTTGTGAAATACAGATGAGAGTTGACTGGGAATCATGATAATAGTTATGACATAATGAACACAGAGGAAAACATTCTCATTGATAAAATGGTGGCTATTTGTGATCGGTTAATTAATGGCCTTGGACAATTTGCAATTAATAGTGACTGGAAGGTAATGGCAAGTTACCTAATTAGAAATAGACTTTGTAAGTAGTAATCTGAGTCAATGGGATACACCCCTGGAAGAGGTCGTGAAAAAAAGAATCAATTGCAATGCTGCTTCTTCATTTGAGAACCCTGTTCCTGACCCATCATCCAATATAAAAACTGTGGCATTCTCGAATTAAGATAATTCAAGGAGGGTTTGATTTAATAAAGGAACTACTTTTGAAGATGAAGGCATGTAGGAAAACAACAAAGTATAATTCAATATCCCAGCGACAGGACTATGGACCTGTTACATTTCTGGGTCCATAGGAATAAAGGGAGGACGTGTTTACAAAATCTGGAAGGGGACAGTTGTATAGAGAGGGCCACCTGGAGAGGACCAGTGACCTTTGCTTGATGGACATAGTTGACCCAAAGTAACCCTGCAAGGAGAGAACTAGAGAAATAAATATCCCATCCTCCGCCTCCTTCCTCCCTCCGACTCCCTGGGGAGAGGGAGGGTTTCCCCATTGCCAGACTTAATCAGAAGCCAGAGACTGGTCTGCTATAATCCACCCAGGTCAGCTTCCTAGGGCAGAGAGCAGAGAGGAGAAGAATGTAGAGTAGATAGAATGGGCAAATGAAGACATCCGGCACAATCCTCCCCTTTTGCCCTCACCATCCAGTGTTGTCCTTCATCCAAATGAAAATTCCATGTTCCCTAAACAGAGAACATGAGAAGTATAATCAGCTGCAATATCATTGCAAGGCACTATCAACCCAGACATACTCATAACTAAAACCTAAAATGTTCGCTGCCACGGGTATTCTTCCTATAAAATAGCGGGAGGGGTGATGGTTAAAATAATATACACATGTCTGTTACAGTCCCTGGATTGCCAGCTGGTCACAGGTCCTAAATTGGTAGTTCAAACTATTTTCTCCCACTGCTCATTTCATGTTCTTGTACTCTCTGCCAGCATGTTGTCCAAATAGGGGTCCTTATTTGGTAGGATAACCCAAGACTTCATTCCTATGGGATCTGAAATCTTGGATGTCTTATCTTGATTGGGTTGCCTCAGTATTCCATTGACCAGGACTAGTGGGTCAGGAAATAGTAAGAGGCACCCACATGACTCACTGTAGTTCCAGACACTGCCTCCTTTGTGCAGCAACAATTTAATCTCCCCCTTCCCTGACCTTCTGGTAACCAGCATCAACAGTCCCCTGAGTACAGTGACTCCTTTCTCTGCCGACTGACTCAGTGGCACAAGGAACCCAAAGTGGCTGCAATTTTTATAAGTGTGACTGTGGGGACAGAGCCAGGAGTGGTTTCCAGGCTCGTAGCCTCACGTGGAAAGGTGCTCACTTAGGTAGTAAATGGCCATCAACTGCGATTGGATGGCCATCAGCTGTGGCTAGTTGGCCGTCAGCTGTAACCAGTGAGCCACTGGCCACTAATATAACTGCCGTGGCTACGCTAGCAGAAAATGGGGCTAGCAAGAAGATGGTGGCTGAGCTGGCAAGAGCGGATTGCAGTTAGCAAGTGAGGTTGGTTGGCAGAGAAAAGTGGACAGCAGGTTGCAGATAGTGTAGCTCCTGCTTCCTGTGTCTCCAACCCAGCCGCCAGTGAGACTATAGTGGTGTGACTCCCCTATCTATGGCTCTGGGTGTTCCTGTTTGGCCTCACCATGTCCTGCGTTCTTAAGTGGGGAGCAGGAGCTGAGACCCCACATGACACCCTGCATGACAGTGACTTTGCCATACTCCACAAGTTTTGATTGTCATTCAATTGTAAATGTTCTTTAAATTCAATTATGATCATATACTTTGAACTATCAGTTACTTAGAAGTGTGTTTTTAAATGTCTAAATATGTGAGGATTAAAAAAACATTTTAATTGTCAAATATAACAATACACAAAGTGCATAAAAAGAAAAATAGATGGAAATTAACAGGTTAAGCTTCCAATAGCCGAAGTAAAGAAAAAAGGAACACTAGAATTACCTCAAGCAGAGTAGGAGGAAATAATAATAAAGATAAACACAGAACTCAATGTTAATAACAACAAATACAATAGAAAAAAGATGAACAAAGCCAACAAAATGGATTCTCTGGAAAGACTCTGGCAAGACTGATGAAGATAAAAAGAAGGAGGGGAAAACACACAGAATCAGGAATGAAAAAAAAGCACAATTACAGACAAAATAGAGATTTAAAAGAAACTAAGAGAAAGCGATAAATGCTGTATGTTGTACAATATAAATTTTAGACAAAGCATTTAGAATAGTATAACTTAGTAAAACAAATCAAGAGAACTGGAAGCCTGAATATTTCTTTAACTGTTAAATAAATTAAAGTAGAAGTATTGAGTCTCACCAGGCAAATTCTACCAAGCATTCAAGGAACAGATCATGTTCACAAGACAAAAAAAACCTTCCAGAATGTAGAAGACAAAAAGCTTCCCACCCATCTATGCAGCCAGAATAGTCCTGATGCCCAAACAAAGATAGTACAAACAACAAAAAATATAAATCAATCACATGTATGGACAGAGATAAACATTTTAGCAGATTAAACCTAGCTGGGTGTGGGGACAGAGCCAGGAGTGCAGTTTCCAGGCTCTCAGCCTCACGTAGAAAATTGCTGGCTCAGGTAGTAAATGGCCATCAACTGATTGGATGGCCATCAGCTGTGGCTAGTTGGCCGTCAGCTGTAACCAGTGAGCCATTGGCCACTAATATAACTGCTGTGGCTACGCTAGCAAAAAATGGGGGCCCAGCAAGAAGATGGTGGCTGAGCTAGAAAGAGCGGATTGCAGAGAGGCAGATGCCGCCAGCGAGAATATAGTGGTATGACTCCCCTACCTATGGCTCCGTGGGTGTTCCTTTTGGGCCTGACCACATCCTGCATTCTTATGTGGGGAGAGGGAGCTGAGACCCCGCAGGCCGGGTACAAAACCGGGTACAAGACCGGGTACAAAAAAGTAATACAAATGCCTACGCTGTGTTTCAGCCAGAAATACAAGGGAGGTTTAGCATTTAAACATCTACAAGTATTCCCCACTGCATCAGACATTAAAGGAGAAAAACTATATGGTCATCCCAACAGATGTGAGAAAAAAAGTTGATATAGTTAGAGATCCATTCATGATTAAATCACACACACACACACACACACACACACACACACACACGTCTTAGTGTACTGGGAATAACCTGACAAAGACTGTCTTCAAAAGAATCTACAGGGAACATCATTCTTAATAAGAAAATATTAGGATAGTAATAGCAGGAAGTAGTAGTTTAAATCCTTTAAAAAAGCAGGAAGAAGTCAAGAATGCCCATTAGTGCCCATCTTTTCAAAACAAGGTCCTGGTGAGGCCAGCATGGCAATAGAAAGACATTAAAGTGTGAGGATTGGAAGGCAGAAGCACAGCTGTTACTACTCACAGCTGATATAATTATCTACGTGGACAACCCAACAGAATGTACAGGCAAATTACTAGATGTGATAATAAAGTTTAGTTAGATAGTAGAGTTTATATGACAGATTCTATTAATACTAAAAGTTGATGGCCTTCCTATACACCAACAATAAACAATTTGAAAGAATTTTACAACATCAACAAAATCTTTAAGATACTTGGAAATAAATCTACCTAAAAGCGTGCAAGACCTGTATGTGTAAAAGTATAAAATTCAACCGAAAGACTAAAAAAGACCAAAATAAATCGAAAACAACCGATGTTTATGGATGGGAAGCTAATACATAAAGATGTCAGCTCTCCCCATTGACCCACAGATATCCATAGGTTTAAGGCAATTAGAAAAAGCACTCCAATAATTCTGGGGTTTTTTGGCTTGTTTAGAGTTTCATAAATGTATTCTAAAATGTAGATAGAAGAGTAAAGGAATTGGAATAGCCAATGTAGTCCTGAAGAAGGCAGTGATGAAACGCGCCCTCCAGATAGCAAGACTTATTATTATAAAGCTATGAAAATGAAAACTGGGGTTTTTGGCACAGGGATTGACAATTCTGCAACAGAGCAGAAGAGAGAGCCCAGAAATTCCATGAATATTTGATATGCACGGTATTTGTTATGATGGAGGTAGCTTTGCAGATCAGTGGGGAAAAGGAGGAACAAAATCAAAGAACGGGGTTTGGGCAAATTGCTTAACCGTATGGAACACAAAACCAATGAGACTGGATCCGTAATTCGAACCATTCCAAAAGGCAATTTAGATGTATTACGTCATAAGAAGGAAAAGCAATACTTTGAGAAGATATATAGGCTACTATCTACCTAATATTGAGGAAGGGAAGGATTTCTTAAAACAAAAAATACATAAATATCAATAAATTTGACTACATTAAACTTAAGAAGTTCTGTTCATGAAAAAACGCAAAGGAAAAGATGAGCCAAAAACTAGGGGATATTTGCAGGACATATAACTGACAAAAGACTCGTATCCAGAATATATAAAGAACTCCCACATATCAATAAGAAAAATACAGGCAATTGTATTAAGCATGAGCAAAAAATATAAGCAAGTATCCCACTGAAGAGGAGAAAATAAATGACCAATAAATATATGAAAAGATGCTTAATAATAATAAGAGGAAAGGAAATTAATTCAACCTTTTGGGAAAACCACTGGCCATTATTTTGTAAAGTTGAACAATCGTGCACTTTATGCTCCAACAAGGAACTCTTGCATGGGACCAGGAGACATAAGCGGGAATATTCATGGCAGCTCTTGTTGCCATAACCCCCCACTGATAGAAACAACCCAAACACTCTTCAGGAGGACAGTGGGGCTGCACGGGGAGGAAGACACAGGTAGATAGAAATGATTGGTAATATGTTCTAGTGGGTCTGAATGGTGGGTTTATAGCTGTGTGTTACATTGCACTTTGCAGCTTACATGTATGTTACGTTTATTCTTTTCTATGTTTCAAATATGACATTAAAGGTATAATAGAGATTAAAAGTTGCGAAGTCAGTTTCCGTGGAGATTCGTATTTTCCAATTTTCAGACCTTTGGCTTCATTCTGTGTGAATGAATTATTTTGACCTAGTGTATGAAAGTGCACTCGCTCGCTCCCTGCCTTGGCTCGCTCTGCACGTTTTTGGACATGAAGTGACACCGATCAATTCTTTCTTTCCTGGCTCCAAAAGGGGCACGGCAGCAGCCAGGGGTGACATGGCCCTTCTCTACAGATGATGCTGGTATTTCTGAAAAGGAGTGACTTCTAGTCTTTATGTGCCCAAGACTCCAGCAGGCAGTCCGTGAATGTGACGGATGTGATGGAAGTGAGGCTTTCCTGAAATTAGGGCCGGATGAGGTTGTGGATTGGTGAGCCTGGCCTTGGAAAAGAAGGGCTGAGGCAGGAGTCTAGTGCTGTCGTGAGGAAGGGACTTGGAACTCTCTTCCCAGGCTGAAAACTTTGGGACTTTCCACCTTTGAAGTTCTGGTTAATGCTCCATTTCCCTGTACAAGCAAATACAGTAAACCCTTAAAATAGCCTTGGTTTGGAAGCTTGTCATTAGGGCCCAGGGAGGAATGGGACTAAAGGAAGGAAAGGCGGGTATATGTAGCCTGGCTGGGCATGGGAGGGTGGAGGGTGGAGAGGGGAGTTCACACTAAAAAGGAAAGGGAGGCAGCTGCCCACTTGGAAGCTGCTGTGAAGAGAGGGGAAGCCAGGGACACTGTCTGGCCCTGTGGGTGAAAACCTGGGTCCTGTCTCCATCACTCCCTAGCTGGGTAACTGGGGTAAGAGACTCAGTTTCCTCATGTGTAAAATGGGCTAATAATAATATTACCTTCCTTTGTCATAGAGTTTTGTGAAAATGAAGAAATGTATCTTGCACATTGACTGGCATACAGCACCCACTCAGTAAATGCAGACTTATATAAAAAGAGGACCACCTACAAAGAGGTCACTAAGCTTTCACAAGAAGCAGCATTTGAGCTGGGGAGTGTGGCATGGCAGGGCACCGGGGGCACAGGGAAGGTTGGCTGGAGTCTGGAGGGACACAGACACCTGGATCATACTGTCCCACCACCTCCCTGCCCAACTTGTCCTGTAGCAATTCCTCGGGAGAAGGCTGCCCCCCTACCCCACCCCATGTACACTGAATCATCCAGGAACTGTGGTTTGTGATACAGCTATTACTGTTAAGTGGCCATTTGTAAGCTGTGTTCTTTTCCTCTCAAGCCTTACGAGAACTCATCAGGTTTCCTGTAAGGGCAGGATTGACTTGTTCACCCATTTGACATTTAAACAATGTACACTTGGACCCAAATAACACCAGTTGGTATGTTTGGTGATTTGGGTCCAGGGCTTATGTTCTTTCTGCCAAGAAAGTGAAGCCTTGGCGTAACAACATTAGCTCTTGCAGATCTGAAAGCTTTACAATCTCAGAAACCTGGGCAACCAGAGGTCTGCCTTTCCTCCTTTCAAGTTCAAAATTGTTATCATTTCAAACTCTCCCCTCCTCCCACAGCCCTAGGGCTGGCAGCTTCTTCCTACAGTTGCTTCCTCCATGACAACTTAACGTTCTCTTTCTCTCTCTCTTTAAATGTTTAGTTACCTAGTTAGTTTTATACTTAATTAACAATTCTTTATGTAAAGTTTTCTCTGGTCACGTAACTGGCATGATTTCTGTCTCTGGCTCAGACCGTGACTTGTGCAATAAAGATAATTATGTGTATTCCATTGTCATTGTCTGGGACTTAAAAAGTCAGTGTTCCAGACCTGATTTCACCAGCAGTTTATAAAGTAATCAAGTAAACGATTTCTTGGCTTGTCCTCTCACCATGTTCCCATCCTCTTGGGTTATAAAGTTCCACCTGCTACACTGCTCTTAGTTCCAGGATATGCTAATAGCAATGTTAACACTAATACTAATATACAAATACTGATCCGATCCTACTAGTAACACTAATACTATCATTGGTTATACATTTCTTATGTATGTCATAGTTCCTTATTTGTATTTTCTCATTTAGCTTTCAAAACAATTCCATAAAGTATTATCCTCACTTTATACACAAAAGACATTGATACCCAGAGAGGTTAAAAGACTTGCCCAAGCACTCAGAGCTCTAGGTGGCAGGACCAGAAATCAGCCCCAGGTAGGCTGACTCCAGAAGCTGTGTGCTTCACCTATTGGCTGTGGTGTTATGGAAAGAAACAGGCTCTGGACCACAGCTTGGCCACTAATGTGATGAGTGACCAAGAGGCTGAGATATTGGATGCTCAATCGTGTGAAAGGACAGCCTAAGGAATGGAGGGAAGGAACCAGGGAGCCCGGTATTCAAGCCATCGGTGAGTGATGGGGGTGGACTGTTGGTAGATGCCCCCAACACCGAAGGGAGTGGGGGTAGAGCCTGACGCTGTGAATTTCAAGAGCTGAGGTTTTTAAAAGGCAGGAATGGGAGAAAAACATCCTCCACTGGAGAGAGATGTGGAGGAAGCTGTGTCCTCCGGGGACGGCAGGTGTGTGGGCAGAGCTAGAAAAGTGTACCAGCTTCCTGGGGCCGCCTTAACACAGTACCACCGACAGGCTGTTTAACCATTTAGCCAAAGTGTCCTGTCTCAGTTCTGGATGGCAGAAGTCTAAAATCAAGGTGTTGGCAGGTTGGTTACTTCTGAGGGCTGTGAGCGAAGGGTCTCCAGGCCTCTGTCCTTGGCTTGTAGACAGTCATGCTCATGTTACATGGTGCTCTCTCTGTATGTGTGTCTGTCTCCAAATATCCTCTGTTCATAAGGACACAGGTACATTGCCATAGGGGCCCATTTTGACCTCATTTGACCCATACTAAGCTAATTTTCAGTTGGCTGCCTCTGTAATGACTCTATGTCCAAATAAGATCATATTCGAGGGAGTGAGGGTTAAGACTTAAGCATATGAATTTGGGGGTGGGGGTGCAATTCAACTCTTAACAATAATGACGGGAAGAGTCAGAGCAGAGACTAGAGAATGGGAAGGTCATAAATCCCTTGAGTTCCCATGAGTACAGGGAAGGGTTTGGGCAGACGGAGGGATCTGACAAAGGGTCTGATTAAGAAACATACAGGATACTCTGGAATAAAGTTCTGGGTCATGGGTGGGGGGGCCTTAGGAATCTGGACTCTGGCAGTGACTGGGGTGACCCAGGAAGTCAGTGTGTGAGAACTGGCGCTGATGGTCTCTTGGGGGAGGTGGTCACCAATTCCCGCTGGCTGGGAGCCGCTGGACAGCTGCCCTGTCTTGCCCTCTTGGGAGTTCAGTGCCTAGTGGGGAGTGAATGAAGGACTAAGGCCTCCTTGGGGCCTGCTCTCTCAGGCAGTGTTGAAGGTCACTCCTTTTAGAAGTAAAAAGACAGGAGGCCCCCCACCCACAGCCATCAGAGCAGACAGCATCACTGAGCACCGCTGAGCATCGGTGCAGAGTAAGGTCCATGGAGGTTCCAGAACCTTGGTGACTTCCCTCCCTTCACCAGATGGATTATTGCCATCAAGTTTTATTTTGTAATAAGTAGGAAAAGAAAAATCCTAAGAGTGTCGAATGCCCTTAGGGCAATTTTGAGACCTTAGTGGGTACTGAAGTACACGAATCCCCGAGGCTGCAGAGGGAGTGGCTGGTGATGTGGAGAATTTCTGAAGCCTACAAGAGAATCCACTTCATCGAGGGCCACCCCGCTGACCTAGCTGAAAGGAAGAAACAGTGCTGGGGGTCAAGTCCCTGGGGCAGTGCCCAGAGGGGAGAAGCCCTGATGGTCATGGGCCCAGGGCCGATGATGACCCCATGCACTCTGAATCTGCTCAGCTCTCCTCCCCAAAACCCAGTCTCCCCCTGTGCCGTCACCTGAGGCAGTATGGTGTGAGAGACCCCAGGTGTCCAGTCGACACCTCCTCTCCCATCCTAATCACCCCAAGACACATGCTTACCACTTCCTCTGTGGTACTCAAACTATCAATTCAAAACAATCAAATTATGCAACGGAGAGACAGCAGTCTACAGATAGAGATCGGACTAAAACAACCGTCTAGAGAAGCAGGATCTGATGCAGTGCCTCCGGGAAGATGTGTGACGATAGGAAGAGAGTCTGAGAACTGCATGGGTCCTGGACAGGTCTTGCCAATGGTGAGCGACTCCATATTGTCAAGATGTCAGTTCTTCCCAGCTTGATCTATAGATTCAACACAACCCCAATCAAAATCCCGGGAAGTCATTTTATGGCTATCAACAAACTGACTCTAAAGTTAATATGGAAAAGCAAAAGACCCAGAATAGCCAACACAATATTGAAGAACAAAGTTGGAAGACTGATGCTGCCTGACGTGACTTACTATAAAGCTACAGCAATTAAGACAGTGTGGTAGTGGTCAAAGTATAGACAAACAGACCAATGGAACAGAATAGAGAGCCCAGAAATAGACCCACATAAGTCTAATCAACTGAACTGGGACAAAAGGGTAAATGCAATACAATGGAGTAAAGAAAGTGTGTTCAACAAACAGTGCCGGAACAACCGGACACCCACATGTGAAACAATCAATCTAGACACAGACCTTACACTCCTCAAAAAAATTAACTCAAAATAGATCATAGACCTAAATATAAAATGCAAAACCATGAAACTCCTAGAAGATAACATAGGAGAAAACCTAGATGGCTTTGGGTATGACATGACTATTTAGATACAACACCAAAAGCATAATCCATGAAAGAAACAATTGATAAACTGGACTTCATTAAAATTAAAAACTTCTGCCCTATGAAAGATAATGCCAAGACACATCTGATAAAGGGCTATCATCCAAAACATTCAGAAATACCACTACACACCTATTAAAACAGTCAAAACCCAGAACACTGAGAAGACGTGGTGCTGGTGAGGACGTGAAGCAACAGGAACTCGCATTCATCGCTGGTGGGAATGAAAAATGGTGCAGCCACTTTGGAAGATAGTTTAGTGGTTCCTTCCAAAGGAGCCGGAAACTTAAGTCCACACAAAAACCTTCACAGGGATGTTTATAGCAGCTTCATTTATGATTGGCAACTCTTGGAGGTCATCAAGAGGTCCTTCAGTGGGCGAATGGATAAACAAACTGTGGTTCATCCAGACAATGGAATATTATTCAGTGCTAAAAAGAAAGGAGCTATCAAGCTGTGAAAAGACACAGCAACACCTTAACTACATGTTACTAAGTGAGAAAACCAGTCTGCAAAGGCTGCATATTGTATGATTTCAACTCTATGACATTCTGGAAAGGGTAAAACTATGCAAACAGCAAACAGATCAGGGGTTGCCAGGGGTTACAGGAGGGGGAGGGATGAATAGAGCACAGAGGATTTTTAGGGCAGTGACACTATTCTGTAAGGCACTGTAATGGTGGATACACCTCATTATGCATTTGTCCAAACCAGAGAATGTACAACACTGACAGTGAACCCTAATGTAATCTGTGGACCTTGGGTGATAGTGATGTGTCACTGTAGGTTCATCAATTGTGACAAATGTACCCTCTGGTGCAAGATGCTGATGGTGGGGGGAGGGTATATGGGAAATCTCTGCACCTTCCTGTCAATTTTGTTGTGAACCTAGAACTTCTCTAAAAAAAAAATCAAGTCTTAAAAAATTTTTTTGTAAGCTCAAGATGAAGGCCTGCCTTGTTCTGCTCCTCCCCAGCTGGCTTCCTCACCTTGCATCTGGTGCTCCTGGGCCCCATCCAGCAGGTGTGTCGCTAGCCTGACCCTCAGAACAAACCTGCTTTCCCTGTCACTGTAATCAGCCTGGGGAGGGGACACCCCTCTCCTTGGGCAATTGCTGCCTAACACTGAAGTCTCTTGACTCTGAACTCTCCTCCCTGGAGACCTGGTGAAACAGACCCAACTCTCAGGAGGGAGCGTTTTGTTGGGCAGGGATTTTCCCGTAACTCCTCACATGAGAACAGTTGCTTTATCTGTCTCTGCACAGATGAAATGCCGATAGGCTCTTATCTTCCTCATGACTCCAAACCACACATAGTTCGGTTCCTGGTATCGCCTTCACCACTTTGGCCCACCCTTGAAAAACAACAGCAGGTGGTTTTGGGGCCTCCTGTATAGTTCTCCATTTTTGGCTCAGGACACCCATGCCAGTGAGGAGATGTGTGTTGGTCACTTTTCTGGCCTTGGAAGAGCTAGTGGTCCAGAGCAGAGTCACTGAGATGGTCCAGAGATGGGGGGTGGAATCCTGAGGGTTCAAAACACAAATTCTCCAACCCCAGGAAGTCAGACTAGCTCCCCAGGAACACAGGTTCCTTCCTGAAAGAACATTTTTCCGTGTGCAGGGCTCATAGCAACTGCCCTTGAAGACCTTGTCTCCCCCAGATCTGCTCCTGCCCTTCATGTACCCACCCAGCTGCACAAAGAAGCACCTGATGGCCACCCCTCCCACTTCGATAGGGTGACATGATAATGTCATCGCCAGACCCTTTAAATATGTCTAGAACCTATCCGCTCTTTTCTACCTGCTGTCACCACCAAAGTCCCACCCAGAACCATCTTCCTTCTGGTGACTGCCCACTCAGCTGTGTCCCTGTCTTCAGTCTGTTCTCAGCATGGCAGCCTAAGCTATCTGTTCAAAAAGTAAATCTGATCATGTCACTCCTCTGCTTGAAATTCTCATAGCTTCTCCAAGGGAGAGAAAGGGCCAAGATGGAAGGCGGTGTCTTTTATAACCTAGTATCAGAAATGACATGCAATCTTCTGTCCGATTGGTCACACGATCGACCCTGGCACAGCACAGTATGGGACAACATGGAAGTGAATTCAGGAAATGGGACTCATTGGGGGTGATTTTGGAGATGGCTAACGAAACCTGTAGACAACAGACCTTGGCTGCCACATTGCGTGTTTGTTGAGTTGAACTGAGTGAAAATGAAGAAAATGAGTTGAAATTAAATGTTCCTGTTTTCAGGGTGAAGAGAAGGAACAGGATAAGAAAGCTTACACTAATATCATGCCCACTATATACTAGCCATGTACATAGGCAATTTCAGTGACTTTCCCCAATAGCACTATGAAAACGAGGTGGGGATGTCTCCATGATATAGATAAGACCACCAGGGAGGCCAGACCTTGGCACGCATTCCCTGCACCCAACCCCTTCTAAAGCCATCCTCACCCACAGCTGGTTATCTGTCTATGATACTTGGATTAGTTGAGTCTGATTCTCGTCTGAGAACTTGAACAAAGGAGATTAGGTGAAAGAGTGAGGATTTGGTGGTGGGAATAGAAGCTGAGAACCACACTCTGGTGGACATTGATACATCACCGAGACTCCCCGTCAATGAAAGACTTGTTACCCCAGGGGCTGGGCGTGCTGTTGGCTCAGCTGACAGCCTCTTCAGGGACAGACTCAGCAACAGAGCTCCACCTTGCCCAAGGTCATGCCCTTTCCCGGGAGAGGTGGTGAGGGGGCATATACAATCACTAATGGATGCAGTATAAAGGCCTGGCCATCTTGGCCCAACTCAAGACAATTCTGAAGGGACATTCTGGCTACTGTGGGATCAGTCAGGGTGCTTGTGAGCCTTAATCACAGTTTCACGTCCCTCTCTTCTCCATCCTGCTCCCATCCCTTCCCTTCCAGTTTTTTATTCCAAGGGCTCTCCTTAGTAAAAACCCTACACACTAACCTGTCTCAGAGTCTACTTCCTGAGAAAGCTGACCTATGACAATTGGTAGCAGCATTGGTTCCAGAAAGCAAGATGAGGTTTTGGATCTGCCCAGTTGGCAGTGAGATCCAGCACTGGTGGTAGGCAGAGCATACATAGCATGCAGCACAAAGTGTGAACATTTTCACCCGTAGCAAAATGTGAACCCTTTCACCAGTAGCAAATTGTGATGGCAGACATTAGTGTCACTCTTAAAGATCTAAAGGATGCAGGGGTGGCAGTCTCTATACATGGTAAAGGGCCCTAGTAGAGACACATGATTGAGACATATGATTGTGACCATGTAGCCACAACTGGCCTGTAGTGATTTGGGTTCATCGAATACACCAAGTCATGATGTGGGGCACGCCCAGAGTATCATCACGGGAAGTGGTGCCCCTGAGATCAAGCATGAAAAGGCTCAGAGGGCATAAAATAAACAAGTTGTGTGAATAGGTTGTCCTGTCTGCATCAGTGTCTGTCCCTTAGCTCACAATTAGGCTGCATTGGGTGGGAGGGCCCCTTAGGACAAGCTGACACAGGAAGAAAAAGCTAAGCTTGATTCATATATGGGTCAGCTGGGTATGTGGGTCAGCAGGCAGGGCTTGGCGGTTGGACTGCAGCCCATCTAGGAGTGGTCTTGGAAGAGAGTGGCAAGGAAAAGTCCTCCCAGTGGGCAGAGCTTTGGGCAGGGCATCCAGTCATTTACTTTCTGTGGAAAGAAAAGTGGACCAAGGTTAGAATAAATATAGACTCATGGGCCGAGGCTGTGGCTGGGCCTGCATCACAGCTCAGCTTCTGCTGCCTGTCCTGTTCCCTCTCCTTCTCTCTTGTAGGTTTTGATCTCAAGGGCACATCTTAATAAACACTCTCAACACTCTGAATTCTATCTCAGAGTCTATCAAACAGGGATCCCCCCTGTGACATAGGGAGAGAAAGCAGGTGTCAGAGATCCTGAGACGGAAGAGCCCACCGGAGCGATCAGTAGTGCCGGGGATCGGGCTGACGTGCTAACAGCAGTGGCAGGAGGAATAGGGCAGAAATAGAGGGGAGTGGTCACCGTGGTGGCAGGTGCTGCTACGGAGTCCCTGACAATGCACTCAGTCCCCGGAGCTGGCTCAAATTCTCAGCCACCTGCAGCTCCCCAACTACTTTCTTGGTTCTGCAAAATTTGACTCTGTTGTTTCCCAGGGATTCCTATTTTCCTGCATGGGGCAGACTGCCCGTTGTCCCCCAGTTTCTGTGCTTCCCAATTTTCTAATAAAAGAATTTGTACTGGACACAAAGTGTAGTGGGTTAATGGTGGTCCCCCCAAAAGGTATGTCCACATCCTAAACTTCAAAACGTCTGGATGTGAGCTTATTTGGAAAAAGGGTCTTTGCAGATGTCATTAAGTTAAGGATCTTGAGATGAGATCATCTTGGATTGTCCAAGTTGGTCTTAAATCCAATGGCAAGTATCCTTGTAAGAAGAAGGCCAAGGAGAGATGCAGGGAGAAGGTGGGAAGACTATGTGAAGACAGAAGCAGAGATTAGAGTTATGCAGCCACAAGCCATGGGACACCAGGAGCCACTAGAAGCTGGGAGATCTGAGAGGGTTTGTGGAGTGGACAGAGAAGGGCGTCATGAAGAGGAAAGAATATATAATATGGAAAAGGGTGCAACAGCGAGGGCCCTGTTCGCTGCAAGCAACCAAAAACCACTGAAAGTGGCTGAGCAGTAAGACATGGAGCCTGGATGTGGGGCAGTGCTGTGTGACTCAGCCCAAGGTTTCAACCACATCATGAACCCACATGCCTCCCTCCTTCTGCTCTGACAGCTAAAAATGCAGGTGATGATGGCTGAGGTGGCTCCAGGTGTCACAGGCAGAGGACAATGTCCAGAGGTAGGAAGGACATCTTTTCTCACAAGGAAAGGTTTCCCTTCAGATCTCATTGGCCAGATTGAGTACACATGAGCCTCCCCAAGCCAATGGCTGGAAAGAGGAGAATTACTATGGATAGTTCAGACTAACCATGTTCTGCCATCTTGGGACTGGGGACAGGGATATATCCACAATCTGAATATCTTTGCTTCTTGGGGTCTATATCTATTGCTTATTGTTTCTGTTTACTCTCACCCATGGTGGTTTGTTTCCTTGTGCATTTAATGATTTTTAGTTATGGGTTTTGTGGAAAGTCAACATGGTTTGGCAAAATAAATAAATAAAAATAATAATAAAAAAAATGGTGTCTTCTACAAACAGGTAACTAGAGCTTGGTGATTGAGAGGTATTTGGGGTCCAGCTGTCCTACTGCTCCTCCTGGTGACTGTCTACGTGTGTGTTTAAGGTAAGTCACATGGTTGCATGTCCACACGGTCACACATGCTCCCTCTATCATCACAGCTGCCTGGAGGGAAACCATAGAAAACAGGACTTCAAGATAGGCAGAGAAGGGTGCGCTGTCTCCTAACACCCTGTCCTGTTCAGGGCAAAGTAGGCCTGCCCTTACCATGACTCCAGGATTGGGTGCACACAGAACAGGCTACCACCACCAAATATGGCCAGTCCCATTCCCAAGGAGTTCTCACTGGGGGTCTCTCTCTTTGGGCTTCACCTGTAGCCATATTTTCAGGGTCTTCACACCCCACCACAGGCCTTCTCCTATTCCTTCTCTTACCCCAGACCTCTGGCTGTAACCCAAAGTTTCCATTGCCTTCTTCCTGTTCTGCCCGGGGACTCTCCAGATTCCTGAAACTTAGTTAAGCAGAGAATGTTTCTGGCAGGAAAACAGGGTCCTCACTTTTCATAGAAAAAATTAAATTAAATTAAATTAAAGCTTGCAGAACTCTCCAGAGGTCAGGGCTGAAATCGAGGTTTGGGTTTCATAGCATGTGTGTGGATGGAACTCTCCAGGGGAAATGCAGCTTGAGGAGAGATGAGGGCATGGATGGGCCTTGGACACCCCATCATCACTTAAAGGACGGGCAGAAAAAGAAGAGATGGCAAAGGAGAAATAGAAGAAAATCAGAACGTATGTTGTCCTGGAGGCCAAGACACAAACATGTGTCAAGCACTCAACGTGCAATAGCATGGAGTTGTAGCTTCCACGGTGCTGTAAGGTGATCCTGGCTTTGGCAAAATGGAGGGCCTTGTTGGACTTGTCAGAAGCAGCGTTCATGGATCAGATTTCCCTGGGCTGAGGAATAAGGGCTGAGGTGAGACGTGATGACAAGATGAATGTAGACAAGACTCTTTAGAAATGGCAAGGCTCTCCTCTGCCTGAGGAGGTAGCCCCTGACCGTTCCAGTTAATGCTGCAACCTGCTCTTCTCTCACCCACCCAGTCCCCTCAAACAGCTCTGTGTCTTTTATCTATAGCACATACCCCCTTCCCAAATACTCCATGCATCCCATTCTTTACTAAATTAGTATGCTCCTTGTAGACGTCATGTATCTCCTTTGTGGGACTTATAAGAGTCCCAAAGGCAGAGACCTGTATCCGAAAACAGATACTGTTTTGTTCACTGATAGATATATCCTCAGTGCCTAGAACAAGGGATTGGCACCCAGTAAATGTTGAAACATATTGATTGGATGAATTAATGAATGAATGAGAAGGATGGGGCTTGAGAAGAATGCGGGGGCAGGGGGAAAGAGAGCTTTGTTTCTCAGGATGGCAGCAGCCTGATTATGTTTATGGCTGAGGGAAACTCCTGGTTTAAAAACACAGGAGAGAGAAGTGGGACTTGATGACTCGAGGTCTTAGAAATTAGGAGTTTCAGAGCATACTTGGAGAGAATGGCTTGGTTTGGGGAAGCTGGGAGAGGTATCACATAGGCAGCAGAGTAGGTTCATGGAGTCTTTTAAATAAAGTCTCTGACGGGCTCAGAGTTAATGCCCTGAGTAATGGAAATCCCAGAGTTGGTAGTCTCTTTGGAGCAAGGTAGTGACAGATCAATCTGGTGACTACCTGGGGTCATTGTGTTGCACAACTCAGGAGACACCATTCACAATCTGATAAAGCACCGTGTAAACGGTGCTCCCTGAAGTTGTGCAAATGGCAGCCCTGTGAGGAAGGGCTGGCGCCAACAGGGGTACAAGGCAGGACCATCCAATCAGAAGCTCTTGGGGACATAGCAAGACCTGACTAGGGGGTAGCAGAAGGGACAGGTAGAAAGGTACAGAAACCTGAGTTTTTGCCAGAGGAAAATTAACACAAATTCAGATCTAATAGCAGGTAGGAATGTAAGAGGGTCAGAAATACAGAATGTAAATTGCTCATAGAAAGACCTTCAGGACCGGGGTTGGCTGTGCAGCAGAGATAACGAAAACTGTTGTTTTGGTCATTGCAGTTGCCCAAGAAAGAAAAAGGAAGTCCACTTAGATACCATAACACTTAAAAAATATATACGGTTGTAAATAAACGTAGTCAGGTAGACATGACTCACAAAATGAATTCATGACACATCCAAAAAAGGACTATTGGAAGAGTCTGTGACTTATGAGATCGATGGAGGGAGGCCACCTATGTCCTACTGAGGTCATCTTTGGTGCCTTTACATTCCTATTTAATCCAATCCCATCCTGTCCACTCTATTCAACTCAATTACGTTCTGGTGCATTCTACAGATGTTAACTGAGAATCCACAACTCCTTAGCATCAGAGATAAGAAATTAATGGTGTGGTTTCTGCTCCTGACTGGTTGTCAGGCTAACAAGGGAGATAAAATGCAAGAATCTACAACAGAACGTGGAAGATGCTAAAATGGAGGTTCTGCAGGTCACGGGAGGGGCAGGAGAAGGCTGGGTGAATCCAGGCCCCTCCTCTTGCTGAGTTTCCTGTGGAGATGAAGCAATGGTGAGCTTTCCGTAGTCATCTTTCTACCCAAAGTCCCAGGAACCGGGGTGTGCAGAGGAAGGAAAAGGTACAGAAAGCTCAGGATTTCATATGACTCCTGGGATCCCTTACTGTGCTCAAATTCATAAGAAGTAGCGTGGGCCTCAAGTCAGCCACTAACTGGCAGTGACCGTGGGATGCTACTCACTGCCTGAGACGGGGAGTGGGGGTGTAGGCTGAGTCCTATGTGGAGGCCCTTTTGACTGCCTGGTGCCCTCCAAAGCTAGCCTGAGTAGGTCTCGGGGGTGATGAGTCCAAGGGCAAAAGCCCTCACTTCCAAGAAGGCTTTCCAGATAGCCCTTTCCTCTGCTTGGCAAGCGCCTCCATAAACTCCAAGATCCAGCTCTGGGGGCGCCTTCTCAGTGGAGCCTCCTATGGCCTCCCAGGAGATGAGTCTCTGGCTTCCACCCCTTCCACTGCTAGTGGGGGGTTCTCACCGTGCCTTGGAGGGAGAGGTTTGCACATCGCCCTCCCAGACTGTGAGTTCCATGTGATCAGGCACTGTTTGCTCATCCTCGTGTTCCATTACCTAGCACACAGCAGGTGCTCAATGCCTCTTGAATGGATGAACACATGAGTGAATGTCAAAATTTTATATCCTCTTTCACTACCCACAGCCAACGTCACTGCCCCTGGAAGGCTTGCCTTGCCTCCCTGGGTAGACGGTATCATCTCTCTTTTCCTCATACTCTCATCGGATGTTCTCTGAATATTGACTACAGAACGCGGTTGGCAAACATCCTCTGTAAAGGACCAGATAGTGAGTGAATACAGCTTTGCAGGCCTTACGGTTTCAGTTGCACTTTACCATTGCACTGCAAAAACGACATGAATGAATGAACATGGCTGTGTTCCAATAAAACTATTTATGGACATTGAAATTTCAATTTCATATAAGTTCCGTAGGTCACAAAATTTGTTTTCTTTTCATTTTTTTCAACAATTTAAAAAATTTAAAACCAGTTTTAGTTCATAGGCTGAACAAAAACAAGCTATAATTCATATTTGGCCTGCAGGCCCTTGTGTATCAATACCTGCTATAGAATTTATTAAGACCTGATTACTAATGTGCTTATTTTGGTCTCTCCTATTATTCCATAAAAAGAGTATAATAATTAAGGACATGGAGAGAGATGGGTCTCTATTCAAATTCTGATTCCAGACTTCCTCCCCCATCCCTCCTTCCCTTCCCTTTCTACCTCCCTCCTTCCCTCCCTCCCTCCCTCTCTCCCTCCCTCCCTCCCTCCCTCCCTCCCTCCCTCCCTCCCTTTTTCCCTCCTTCCCTTCTTTCCCTCTTAAAGTCCCAAGGCAGGTCCCACAAGGCAGGAAGGCAGCCAGGATTCATGCAAGGAGGGTGTGTTCCTTTCCTGGGCTGCCATAATAGAGTACCAAAAACAGCGTGGCTCAAAACAACAGAAATTTATTTTCTCACAGTTCTGGACACTTAATGTCCAAAATCAAGGTGTCCACAGGCCATGCTCTCTCGATGGATCTAGGGGGAAATTCTTCCTTGCTTCTTCCAGCTTCTGGTGTTTTCCAGCAATCCTTGATATTTCTTGTCTTATAGATGCATCACTCAAGTCACATGGCTGTCTTCTCTCTCTGTGTCATCGCATCTTCCTCCCTCTTTGCATGTCTCTGTGTCCTCATTTCCCTTTAAAAAAGGCGCCAGTCATATTGGATTAGGGCCCACCCTCATGACCTCATTTTCACTTGAATCTCTGTAAAGACCCTATTTTCAAGTAAGGTCGCATTCTGAAGTAGCGGGGGTTAGGACTTCAGCATATCTTTTGGGGGGGGGCACAATTCAACCAATAACATGTGTGTCTGAACAGGGTAGCAGCCCAGCACGGAGGGGCCTACATGCGAGTGGATGGGTGAGCAACTAACTGAAGACAATATTCTGGTTTCTCTCAGCCAAGAGGAGAGGTACAGAGACATCTGGGAGAAAGCTGGAATAGACCCTGCACTGTTGAATTAGAATTGGGAGTATCATTTTCAAAATAATATAGAAATACATATAGCTGTAACTATGTGTGTTCATTCAATCATCATTCATTCATTTATTTCCTGGCTCTGTCCACTGAGAAGTTCTGAGGACAGTGACACCCTAGCAGCACTGAGCTCTGAATGCCATTCTCTACTAAAAAGAAACAGAGTCCCTTGGAGAAATGCTCAAGTCCAAGGCTGGGGCAGGAGAAGTCCAAGATAAGATGAGAATATTTTATGACATTAGAAAGTCAGGAAGACCTTAAGGAATGATGGGGTATGTCCAAAAAACATAGGAGCCAATTTGAAGGAGCTCTCACTGGCCAAACCTGGGATGATTAAAACATCTAAACAAATAATAATAGTAACTGATTGCAATCCATTTAATAAAATAGGAATCCATGAGTCCACATTGATTAAATAAGTGAATAAAGAAGTGAGGAGGAAAGATCTTTCTTACAGCAGAATGCCAACTAATAAATGTAGAAGGAATGATGCAATTAAAAAAATGGCAACCATCATGACAATATTTAATTTAGTTAAGGAACATCATTGAATACTAAATCAATGGGTGAAAGTAGGATGATGGATGGAATTTCACATAGTCTCAAAGTATCTCTCAACCAAATACTTATTAATTACAAAACGGAGCAGAGTAACTTTACAAAGGAGAAACTTGGTCGATGCACTCTTAGTCAAGTCACCAGAGTGAACATCACCAATAACGGGACAAATTGAAAGTGAAACCTGAGAGGACACGCTGCAAAGAATCCAGCATCAGTTCTATGTTATTCTGGCCAAAAATGCATAACCTGGGTCTAACCATGAGGAAACATCAGACAAACCCAAATACAGAGACGTTCTGCAAAATGGCTTCAAGGTGTCAAGGAAACCTGATGCAACTTTTCCAGATTGAAGGAGACTGGAGAGGACCACAACTCAATGCCGTGGGTGGTCCCGCATTGGCTCCTCTGCTATAAAAGACAATATTGAGACAGTTAGTGAAGCTTGAATGGGATTTTCACGTAAAGGGTATATTGGAGTTTTTTGGACAGCCCTTAACATTTTCTGTATTTTGAAATCATTTCAGAATAAAAGTAAAAAGAAAAAATGCAGTGTTACCACAGACTGGCTATGTTACTTTTGACAAATTATTTCACTTTTTATGCCTCAGTTTCTTCATCTGTAACGTGAAAATAATAACAGGTACCTAAAGGATACTGTGAGGAATAGAAGAAATCGTGTGCGTGTAGTATGGGGTCCAGTGTAAATGCTCAATCTGTGGTCATTATTAATGTTATGTTTTTGTCAATATTTTACTGTATTTCATAGAATCTAAGATATCATCCATTGCAAGCTACATTATTATTTTATATGCCACTGGAAAAATAAAAACTGGGCCAACTAAGCCGACAAAGTGATTCTTCTCACTTAGAATTTTTAATGCTTATTGAGAGAGCTCTTTTAGACTTACTTAAATGTAGACTTTTTAAAATCCTATGTCACTCTGGTGATTATATAAAAAGGAAATTATAAGTAAAATGAAGTGGTTGAAGTGTGCCTAAGTCTTCATTCCATTTGGAGCCTAGAGCTCCTGAATGGTTTGATTCAGACACTCCATGTCTTTGCTTTTCCATCCAACAGCATTCCTTGAGCCATCGAGGGCATCGGCGATGCAGCACCTCTTACATGAATGCACCACTATTACCTCCGGCATTTTCTTTCCAGCCTCAGATACCCACCACTCTGTATATAGTCAGAATTGTTATATGAGAAAAATGAAGGAATGAAAAAAAGAGAGCGGGAAGTAGGTTAGGAGAGAGTGGCTACAAATTTTATCTGTCTTTCTTATGCATTTATTTTATAGCCAATATCTGATTATTCCAATATCTTTGTTTCTTGGGGTCTGTATCTATTGTTTGTTGTTTCTGCTTACTCTCTCCACGGTGGCTTGTTTCCTTGTGAATTTGTGATTGGCTATTGTGAGCTTATAGATGGGAAATTGAGAATTCTTCCCCCAAAGAGATCTGCATTTGTTTCTACTGGAAGACAGGAACACCACTATCCTGGAATCGATTTCGGTCCCTCCAGGGCCCTGAGTTCAAGGTGAAAAATCTTAAGTTCAGCTGCCCATTTTGTTAGGAGCCCAAGGTTTCCATTTCAGGTGGTCAGAACTGCTAATTTAGCATTTGCAGTGACAGCAAATTCAAGACCACATTTCCTGTTTGCTTAATACTCAAGTTTCAACTCATGATTTTGTTGATTTTAGTTTTTGGTTTTGATTTTTGTTTGAAAAGTGGGTGTGCCTTAGAGAAGTTCTTCACTTCTTGAGAGCCCAGGAAAATGCATTTGAAGATTAAGTTTATCCAGAATCTCAGGGTTTTGTAATCAAGGATCCCTCAGCGTATGTAGGTCGTCACACCAACTGAAGTCATAGATCCTCCACTGTCTTCAGGCGCTTGACTAACTGTGGAAAGTCACCATGGAGCAGCAGGGGCTGCACTAACTCCTTTTGATCCCATGCAGGTAGTATGCAGGGGACTTACGGCCTTTCCCCGGATTTTTTCTGGGTGTCTATTTCACCCCTTAACCTGCTTTTGTCCACTTTGAAGGGTATTCTGTCAGCATTTGATGACTTGCCCTCTTTCTCTGTACTCCTTCTGACCGAAGGGGCAGAGGATCAACTTGTGCTGGCCTGCCAGCTTCCTCTGTGATTTTCACTTCTGCATCATAAAATTGAGAGCAGGTCACTGCCACATCCTCGATTGGTTGCTTTGGTTGCTACTGGTACGTTTTTGTCTGAATTTCTTAACTAATTTTTTGTTCATTTTGATTAGTACCCAGGACATATAGTCTATGCTTTTGCTTTATTTCCTCATTTAATCTAGAAGCTTAAAATCTGCATTTTTAACAGCATCTCAGAAGTTGCAGGTGGTCTTGAACCATAATTTCGGTCAGATATGGGTCACCTGTGCCGTAATAAAGTTGGAACGAATAAGCAGAACAGAGCAGGCTTGTGAATAATGTTAGTGTCAGAAAGTCTTTGCCTGTCAGTTTGTTTAATTGAAGCATTTAAGATGCAACCAAACATAAAATGATTCCATACAAGTGAATTTCAAAAATAGGCACAACAGGAGCCGGCCCAGTGGCTCAGGCGGTTAGAGCTCCATGCTCCTAACTCTGAAGGCTGCCGGTTCGATTCCCACATGGGCCAGTGGGCTCTCAACCACAAGGTTGCTGGTTCAACTCCTCGAGTCCCACAAGGGATGGTGGGCTCCGCCCCCTGCAACTAAGATTGAACACAGCACCTTCAGCTGAGCTGCCGCTGAGCTCCCAGATGGCTCAGTTGGTTGGCGTGCATCCTCTCAACCACAAGGTTGCCTGTTCAACTCCCGCAAGGGATGGTGGGCTGTGCCCCCTGCAACTAGAAACGGCAACTGGACCTGGAGCTGAGCTGTGCCCCCCACAACTAAGACTGAAAGGACAACAACTTGAAGCTGAACAGCACCCTACACAACTAAGATTGAAAGGACAACAACTTGCCTGGTAAAAAAGTCCTGGAAGTACACACTGTTCCCCAATAAAGTCCTGTTCCCCTTCCCCAATAAAATCTTTAAAAAAAATAATAGGCACAACAATTCAGTGTGGCGGTTCCCCAATAGTACCCAATATAAGTACCATATGATCAGCAATTCCACTTCTGAGTATATGCCCAAAAGAAGCGAAAGGTGGGATTTGAACAGATATTTGCACACCTGTGTTCATACAGCATTACTCACAATAGACAAAAGGTGGAAACAACCCAAATGTCTACTGATAGATGAATGGATAAACAAATGTGGTATATCCATATAATAGCATATATGTCTTAAAAAATAGGGAATTCTGACAAATGCAATAATGTGGATGAACCAGGAGACATCATGACAAGTAAAATAAGCCAAACGCAAAAAGTCAAATATTTATAATTCCACTTATATGAGGTACCAAGAAGAGTCAAATTCATAGAGACAGACAGGAGAATGGTGGGTGGCGGGGGCTTGAGGGAGGATAAATGGGAGTTAGCGTTTAGTGGGGACAGAGTTTCAGTTGGAAATGATGAAAAAATTCTGGAGATGGATAGTGGTGATGGTTGCACAACACTGGGCTCCCTGAGAGCCCTTCTGGGGTCCCCAACCCTCAGCCATCCCCAAGAACACGATTAAGTTTTTCTTGTTTTATTTTTAGTTTTGCTTGACTTGTTTTTACATCATTGGCAATTTTGTGTTTCAAAGTTGAACACTGTTAAATTCTGATATTCCATATTCAGGCCACCTCACGGCTGAGCCCTCATCACGCAGGGAGCCCAGAAGCTGAGGTGCACCTCTGCCTACGGTGGGGAAAGGTTTGACTCCTTGTCAGGAGCTCAGCCACGCTGGGAGAGGGAGCTGAGCTGCCAGGTATGGGAGTAGCCCATTAAAGCAACAAGCCCCAAAAAGAGAGAGTTAAGCCTCGATCACTTACTGCATTGGGATAAGCAAGAGTGGAAAGCCCAAGGGAGCCTGACTCACCCTTCTTCCATTTTCCCCCATAGAACAGACGGAGTGTCTGTGGAGGGTCAGAGGGATCCTCTCACTGGGGAAGGAGCCAGGACAAAAGGCTCCCTGGATGGAGTCAGAGGAGGGCGAGAGGAGAGGGCTACAAGTAGAAAAGAGCTGGATGCTGAGAGTGGGGAAAACAGCTGTGTTTTCCCCAATAAGGAGGCCTCCTTAGAGGTGCTTGAAGAAGACCTCTGCCCTTGGCCTCAGGTAAGAAGCCTGTGCATGAGCATGACTGACAGTCCTGCGCTGTGTGTCGGGGAGCTGGTGTGGAGGGTAGATTCCCCATGAGGCCTCTAGGGAAAGCTTTCGACTGCCTGTGGTCAGGCCTGGAAATCACACACAGGTGTGTAACTGGGAGCTGCACTCCTCACAGTGTGGGTCTCCTGCCCTCCTCTTGAACTGCAGTGGGGGTTAGACCTTCCCTCTGGGCAACAAGGTGGAGCTCCCCAGTTGCATAGATCCCTGGTGACCTAGACAGCCCAGCGCCCCACTGGTCTTCTCAGGCCCCAGTGCTCCGGGCCAGTGATGGGCCAAGTGGACAGTGGGAGAACACCACCCACTTTGATCTCCAGAAGGGCCTTGCTCCCCTAAACTGGGCTTCTGGTGGCCAGGCCTGGTGTGGCCCCTTCTGGGGTCCCCAGCCTTCAGCGCAGGGAGGACGAGCTGGGTCGGGAGCATCTAGGAGAGAAGAAAGGCCCTGGACGTTACTTTAACTCCCTCCTCTAGAGCCCTGGACACACCGCTGCATGACCTCTCTCCAGCAGGAAGGGATTTCACACAACAGTTCTGACAGGACTCAGGTCTTGCAGCCACCACTTGGCCCTCCGGCCTGGGCTTGCGCCCAGGCACACATTCCAAGCTATTCCTGGCCAGGCCAACCCTTCCTGGCAGGAGGGAGGCTAGGGGTGCAGTGGCTCTATTACAAGTTCCCGGACCTCCTCACCCCTCAATCCCGCCCTGCCACTGAGCCCTGTTTCCTGGGAAGGCCTCGTCTTCACTCATTCTGTCTCTGCTCGGGAGAAGTGGCACTGCTTTCTCCTTCTGCCTCAGACTCCAATATGGCTCCGCAGGGCACTGTTCCAAGGCCTGTCTTTATTTAAAATTTCATGTTTTGTTCTTCGTGAATATCTTTGCATTAATTTTGAGTTTTTACAATATTGCATTTAAATATTATTTCTCTTGATGACTAAGTGTTTGGGTGCCCGCTGAAATTTTGTAGCCAAGAGGGTGCCTCATTCAGTTTGTCTTAACACCAGCCCTGCTACGCTCAGGGAGTTATTCATTCATTCATTCATTCATTCCACACACAGTCGCTAAGGGGCCCCTCTGGGCCAGGGCATGTGCTGGGGAGAGAAATGTGAGCCACACACAAGTCAGTGTTGGGGACAGACAGCCATGGACACCGAGGAGTGTGAGACAGTGTAAGAAAAAAGGGAGCTGAAAGACAACAGGACACCGGGGGAATCAAAATAACAGCAGCTAACCCTTGGGGGTTATCGTGGCCAGGTCTGAGCTAAGGTCTGGCCATGCAGCCTCTCGTTTCGTTCTCTCAATGAGCCTTTGGTGTTTTTAGATGCTTGTAAGTAACAGATGGGGGTCCCGAGACCTGGCCAAGTTACACGCAGGTAATTTGCACAAGGGCACACTCTGAGCAGTAGAGGAGATGGGGGTCCAGCCCAGGTCCACGTGGCTCCCGGCTCTCACCTGCTCTGGTTATTGCAGCCACCTCCCCCTGCACCCCCTGGGGCATCAGGGAAGGCTGCGTGGAGGAACTTTGCACTTGAGCTGACAGAGGATGCGTGGGAGTTTACAGGGAGACAAAGTGGGGTAGAAGTACTTCTGGCAGAAGGAACATTTGCAAAATCATAACTTGGTGTCCACAGTTCTAAGAAGCTGGGTGATCTTGTGTTGTCACTGGTGCAGAAACCGGCCTGGGCATCACTTCCGCTTTCTGCTTCTCCATTTCCTAATGACATCAGCATAAATAGGAAGCGCCAGAGGCTCACTGCTGCCTGGAGACTCCAGCAGAAGGTTGGTCTGTCCCACCACAAAGAGGTATGGCTTGGCTTTTGGGGGTAGGCTGACGGGTGGGGTGGGGAGCAGGAGAGTGTGGGGAGACTGGGACAGAAGGGACAGGAAAAGTCTGGGGGTGTTGAGTGGGCACTTGTGCTCTGGGGACTTGGGGAGGTAAGGGCTTGGCCTCTTGGGAAGACCTGAGTCCAGACTCCTGGGGCCACTGGTGGGTGAGGAGTCCATCAGGGGTGCCAACCTGCTTGGGTGCTATGTGAAGGGCTTGGGGGGAGGGCGGACCTCGCTGGCGGGATCCAACTGTCCTGGAAGCAGGAAGGCTGCCCAGGGTGGTGGAGAGCTCAGGCCTGGGAGTCAGACTCCTGTGTACTGCCTGTCTTTGCTTTGTTTACTGAGGTGTCACTGACATATTGGTGGCAGTGAGAACAGTCTCTCCCTGCCCTGAGTTTCGTGTCCTCATCTTTGGAATGGGAAGAGCAATGATAGTCCCTGACATCCTGGGGGGTTGGGGGGGAGAGCCCAAGAGACCAGAGGAATGCAGGGCTATGGAGAGACGGGAAGGCGGAGGGTGACTGAGACCTGGGGCCCTGCTGTGCTCAGACCTAGGGATGGGGTGGCTTGGGAAGATGAGAAGGGGCCAGTCCTTTGCCCATAGACATATTTTTCTCCCTCAAAGAATGTTTTCAGTACCACACTCCACCCTAAACCGCGTCACTTAGCTGGGTTTGGACCCAGGTGTGTGTGTTCTGCCCCTAAGTGTGTTGGTGGCTTGGATGGGCATCTAGGGGTGTCTGCATGTGTGTGCAGGTACGTGCCGGTATATGCATTTGTCTTGTGGGTGGGAGGAAAGATGTTTCAATGGGTTCGCACTAGGGTACGAGCCTGTGGAGCCTCCGGCAGACAGTCCCCAATGCCAGGCTGCCTATGTGCAAGTTTCAGTCTTCAATGGGCTATTACACTTTTGCATAACCAGATTCTAATTCTCTTCTGCCTATTATCTTTCCTGTTTTCTAATAGTTTTATAACAAGTAAAACATTTCCTAGTAGCTTTAGGTCACTTTTTTTTTATTCGTCAGCGTTACTTATGTTGTACTGTATCTACCAATACTAAAGACTAGTTTGTGAGTTAATGGGTATATTTAGTAGTCAACAAGTAAATGTATGGATATCACTCTATGAAAAATTAGAATAATCCAGCTATGCAACATAAAAGACCAAGTTCCAATTATCTCTCTCCACTAGTCCCACGTCTCACCCTCTTCACTTCTTCAAAATATGCCCTGCAAAACATTTTCTAAGCATGCTGCAAGTATATTGGTTTTCTTTGTACATAAATGGGATTATTACATACGTACTGTTCTAAGACTCATTTTTTCACCTCGTGTTATGTTTCAGCAACTTTACCCAATAGTGTGTATAGATGTAACTCATTTATTAACCCTAAGAAGTATGTGGCATTTATTAGTATGGGCACACCACGATTTACGCAATCCCAGACACTTAGGTTATTTCCAATTTTTCCACACCTATGAAAGTGTTTCTATAACCCAGATTCCTAGAAGCAGAATTGCTGGGCAAGAGATTGTGTATTTAAAAATCTGATAGCTACTGTCAAAACATCCTCCAAATAGCAGAATTAACATATGTCTCCACAGTCACGCATAAAAAGGCTGATTTCTTTTTAGGGAAAGGAACAATCTTTTAATTAATTTGGTCCAGTATCATGGATGAAAATTATCTGGTTTTTGCTTGGATTTTTCTTTCCCTGATTGTTGGTGAAGTTGTGCATCTTCCATAAGTTTATTAGCCATGCGGGTTCTTTTTAGGTCGGCCATGGATCCTTTGTCCATTTTCTGATGGGTTCTTTTGTCTTTCACATATTCCCTTTCCGAGCGAGTCATTCATTACAAGTATTAACAATTTATTCAAGTATGTTGAAAATATACCTTTCCAGATTATCACGGGTCTTTTTTCTTCACCATGTTTAAGATACCTTGTTTCATGTAAAAAAAAAAAAGTGTTAATTGCTTCTAATTCAAATCTGTCATTATTTTTCACTTTATGCTTTTTGGATTTGGTGTCTTGTTCAACCCCTAACATTAAAGAAATATTTGTGATGCTTTCATAATTTTCAGTTTTGACTTTTAGATCTTTAATCTATCTAGTAATATAAAGTATGAATCTAGCTTTAAAAACCTATCAGCTAATTGTCTCAATATCATTTTATGAGTATGTAGTCCACCCTTGCCTCAGTGATTTATTTTTTTATTTTTTTTGGGGGGGAGGGGAACAGGACTTTATTGGGGAACAGTGTATACTTCCAGGACTTTTTTCCAAGTCAAGTTGTTGTCCTTTTAGTCTTAGTTGTGGAGGGCGCAGCTCAGCTCCAGGTCCAGTTGCCATTTCTAGTTGCAGGGGGCGCTGCCCACCATCCCTTGCAGGAGTCGAAGACTTGAACTGGCAACCTTGTGGTTGAGAGCCCACTGGCCCAGGTGAGAATCGAACCGAAACCCTTTGGAGTTAGGAGCACGGAGCTCTAACTGCCTGAGCCACCAGGCCAGCCCCCTTGCCTCAGTGACTTGAAGCGCCATTATTACTTCACTGTTTCCTACTGGGTTATTTTCCTCACTGTTTTCTGTCTCATCTGTCTACTCTTATATTCCTCATTATATGTACAGCTAAGAGAGCCAGTCTCATCTTCGGTTTGTTATAGTTTAGAATCAGTTTGTCAAGCCCATTAGAAGTCCTTTTAAAAGATTTTTGGAATTTTGATTTAGATTGCATTGAATTTAGAGTTTACCTGGGGGAGGACTGACAGCCGGGGGCAGCTCCTCCTGTTTGTGCCACTGATGAGAAGGACACAAACATTTCCCCTTTGCCACTGAGGTTGCTACAGGTTTCTAGTAGATGCCAGAAATGCCAACCTTCCCTTCAACTCCTCATTTGCTGAGATTTATTTGCTTGATCAGGAATGGCTTTTGTAATATGAAGGAGCGTGTGTCGATAAACATCCTCTTCTCCTTTAATCTGTTAATCTGTTTCTTTTCATCATGAATAGATTTCTTACCGGCTCTCGGTTCATTTCTGGAATAATCTCTACATGGCCACGATGCATCCTTCCTTTAAAAGCCTTTGTCAGATTGTTCTCTGAAATTGTTTTTGTCTGGAGTGAATTTGTGTTTTCCTTTTTTTAAATTTTCATTTCCACTTTTTATTCCTGCCATTAAATTGCTTCACGAGTTTGGGGATTTTCGTGTGCATGTTAAGTCTGAGGGAGAAGGTGTTGGATGGTCTCTTCTTCCTCTCCCTCTTTCTCCCTTCTCTCTATCATCCTCTTGCCCCTATGCTTATCCCTCACTCTTAGTGAATTTTAACACTTGTGTTTTTAACATACATATTTAACTTCTATTTTCCATTAGCAAGTTGGTTTAGTTAATGCATACATGCTCCTCCAAAACAAGACAAGATCTTTAGCAAACTTTTAAGTGTCTGCTGTCCACGCTAACCTTACCGCCAACTCCCATATTAAAATCACCTGAGCTTTACGTCAATATTGTTATCTTGTATTTATTTATCTTCACTCTGTACAGTAACAATTCTTCTTTACTTAATTGTAAGTCTGATTGGTTTATTTTCTCACCGCTGATTCCAGTATCATATGCTTTCTTTCTTTCCTTCTTGGACTTTTTTTTTTTTCTGAAATACATCTCGAGTCATTTTTTTTCCAGAAAAGATCTGAAACACTTTCTTTGTCCTTACATTTCCAAAATGTTGTGGGTTTTTTGCCCTTGAACTTCAAAGTAAGTTTGACTTTTTATGATGCTAGGTTTAAGCATCTTTTCTCTCTGTTATTTTCAAGACATCACTATTTGTTTAGAGTTCAGAGTCACTAACTTTTTGAGAAAATCGTACCAACCTGACCCTTGCTGCATTGAAAATAACCTGGTTTTTTCTTTCCTTTGGGAAGTTTCTAGGCTTGCCCTTTTATTCATGGATGACTGAAAGTTCACCAGCACGTGACTGAGTATAACACTATTAAAAATTATTCTTGCTCTTCACTTAGTGAACTATTGCCTCCTTTAAAGCTCTGTGACATTTTCTTCTATTTCTAATTATATCTGTTTGGTTATACATGGAAAATCCCCTGTGGCTTAACAATATAGTTTATTTTTTTTCCCTTCACGTAAAAGATGTCCAGAGTTAGGCAGTCACAAGCTGGTATGATTGCTCCACAGTGACAAGAGGGATCTAGGCTTCTTTCCTTTCTATTGCATGTGGCTCTCATCCTCAAGATAAACTTTATGGTCCAAAATGGCTGCTGGAGCTCCAGCCATCACTTTCAAGTTGCAGGCTGGAAGAAGAAGGAAAGGTAGGAGGGAAAAAAATCGACCCCTCCCACCTGAACCTCCTCCCTTTAAGCAGCCTTTTTTGGAAGGCACAGCTAACATTTCCATTCACATCTCCTTGGACAACATTTAGTCACATGACCACACCTTGCTTAGGAAATATAATCTTTTATTCTGTGAAGCAAAAAGTACAGCTAAAATCTGAGCTTCTGGTACCAAGGAGGAAGGGGATAGCTAGTGGCTGACACTCTCTGCCATTGCTGCCCTCAATTCTTTCTGTCCTCTGCTTCTAGATGTTGGAACTCCTGGATTTCTCTTCTAGGTCTCAGTGTTTCTCTTAGACTTTCCATCTCTTTGCCCATTTGCCCTGCTTCAATATGTGCTTTTGTAACATGACTGTTGGTAGTGTTCACTCTGGAATTTGGCCCACTACTGAGGGTTTTTTTTTTTTAATTATGGATCGCATACCTAAGAAATGCTAAGATGTCTGTTTATTTGTTCTTTGCATAGCAATCTGTTCTTTTAAATGACTATTTCTCAAATCTCCCTGAGAATGCTAATTAAGACATTTTAAAGTTTTGTTTTGTTTTTGCTGTATTTCTGTGCATGTGTAGACACATCTATTGGGTCAGTATATATCAGAATAGACACGTACAATACTGATGATTGGGAAATAACAACCACTATTAGCATCATGGTTAAAAGCATAAACTCTAGTTCTCACCTGCTGTGGCTTTCAGTCCCAGCATGGCCCTTACTAGCTATGTGGTCATGGACCCTCTATCTGTGTCCTCATCTACAAAATGGGGACTTTAATAGAAGTAACCTACACATGGATGTATTAATAGCTGTAAAGCCTTTTGAACAGTGCCTGGCTCATGGTCGGCATTTTATACTTAAAATTCACTAATATGAACTTTCTGTGTGTATGTGAATTTTATGCAGTGTTCTTTGATGACATTAATTTGTGTTAACGCTTTACGATACAAAGATAATTTTGCTGCAAACTTTTTTTGCACTTTGTCCTTTGCTATATGGTCTGGTTATTTTTATAAAATAGAGACAATTTTGCTTTTATGTACTTCTATGTTTCCGCCTTTGTCTTTCTAATTTCTTCCACTGCCTTTAAGCTTAAAATGTTTAAAGGTATTCACTTCTGTGATTGGCAAGTTTAATACGATTTGACTTCTTACATTTAAATTTTAAATTGACCTGATTGATATTTGGGAACGGTGTGAGAGGAATTTAGGCTGATATGCTTTATGTTGTTATTCAATTATCTGAGCACTTTTTATTATTCAACCACTTCACATTGATTCATGATTCCTTCTTCATCATGTAGCACATTCTTGAGTAAAATAGCGTTTGTCCAATGGTTAGTAGGTCCATTGATCTATCGCGAGTGTGTGTGTGTGTGTGTGTGTGTGTGTGACAGCAACACACTGCTTTTTTGTTGAATCTTTCTACTAAATCTTGCTATTGGATAAAGCCTCCTTATCTTTAAATATCTCATGAACACCTCACATGTATTTTTTCTCTTCTGAGTTCTTGGAAAAAAATCTTAGATTTTGTGTTAAACCTATAACGTATTTGGGGAAGTATTGCTCTCTTCACACATGTAGCATTTCTATCTGTAATAAGACCTCAAGAGAAGCTCTGTGTTTTCAGGCTAGTCCCAGTAGGCAGCCACAGACGCACCAGCCCACAGAGACTCGCACTTGCCCACCCTAGGGCATTGCTCTGTCTGCAGGAGCGTAAGTGGACAAACACTCCTTCCGCTCCAAACAAGCCTGCCCTTTTTTCCTGAGCACTCTATAAGCATCATCGTGTTTGGTTCTCTTCGTGACACTTATGTGAGATATGTGTCCTTGTGCCCATTTTACAGACATAGAGAGTGAGGTTCAGGGAACATGAGTGAGTTAGCCCAGGCCACCAGCAAGGGTGGGGCAGAGCCTGTGTGGAAGGTGAGGTCAGCTGTGTCCGGAGCCAGTGCTTTTCCCAGCAAGACAGCTGCCAGTGTGTGTGTGTGTGTGTGTGTGTGTGTGCTGCTTGAGTGAAGTTTCAGACTATTTTACAGGGAGAAAAGGAGACACAGCTACTGTTCTACTCTTATGGGTACTTCCCAGGGACTGACTAAATGAAAAGAGGAAATCCCCAGCCTCCTGCTAAGAAAAGGGAACTGGCATTCAGAGAGGGGAGTGGGAGGAGTGCCAGTAAGCGGGGCAGGAAGGGCATCAGGCCCCAAGTGTGTGAGTGAGTGTATGTGTGATTGCAGCCAGCATAGGGCCCTAGGACCCAACAACCCAGTGACCCCCCCAAAGCAGATGTCCATCACCAGCTCACAGGGAGCTCAGGGAAAATCAAATACCAGGCCTCTCTCTCGGGTTTTCTTCACAGAGATCCGCAATGCAGGACCCAGGGGGGACCCACTTCTTCAGAGGTCATTTGTACCTTTCGGTCATGAAGACACTGAATCTAATGGGAAATGGACAGTCCAGTGTCAGGCTGAGGCAGCAGTGGGGCTGGAGCCATGCATCAAGGCCATTGCTGGGTTTTCCCCAAACGTGGGCCAAGTCGCTGGGGCTGCAGGATGAGGAGGGGGCAGATCCCAGGTGACTTCTCCTCCGCAGGCCTAGAGAAGGCAGAGTCCTGCAGGGAGGATGCACAAGAGCAGATGACATGGCTGTGGCCTTGCCACCTTCTATGGAGGAACACATGATTCCAGGCCAGTAAAGACTGGGACGCTGCCCAGCCCTGGACCTACTGTGCCGGCCCTGCTCATCCAGCTGACCTGGACATGGCACTGACCCCATGGCTGCCCCCCGTAGCCCTGCTGGCCCTGTGCTGGGGGCCCAGTGTGGCAGGGGCCCAAGGTGAGCCCGACTGCTCTCTCCCCTTTCCTCCCCTTCCCTACCCACTCCTCACTGCTGGGCCCCTTGGGCCAGGCCAGCCCATCCCCAAAATATCCCCTGGGAAGCTCCCAGACCCTGGCAGCTCTGGCCTTGCCTCCCTCCCTTCCCTTTCCTCATTTCTTCTCTCTCCCTGCTCTTTCCTGGCTCCCCATTCCCTCCTCCCACACTCCTGCTCATTCTCCTCAGGCCTCCTCTAGAGTCCTTGTCCTCTGTGTCCCTTCCTGCCCACATTTCTCAGTGTGTCATTCAAAGCCTTTGACCTCCAGGCCGGCCCTTCCAGCCTTTTCTCTGCCCCTCCTTCTCCCTCAAACGCTGCTCCTCTGACACTGGCCGTGACCAGTTCCCACCTCCCTGGGGCCCCTGGCCTGGGAGTCTCTCCCTGCTTCAGCCCCAGCAACCCCTTCGTGCTTGGAGGCCCAGCTGGGACGCTCCTGAGGCCCATGCACCCCCTCCCCAAGGGCTCCCAGAGAACGTGACTTCTCTGATCACCATGGTGATGGTTCCCTTTTCCAACCATCAGGCCTGGCAGCTGACCAAGGACCAGGGTGGGGTGGTCCCAGAGCAGGGCTCTGCCCATCGCCTCTCAGGGGTACATTGGTGTCTCTCCTCCCAGGCTGCACCTGGGGGTCCAGGGCGGGGCCTGTGCCTGGGGCACATCCCTGTCCTGGGGTGGCAGCGCCCCTGTTCCAGGAGCAGGGCACGGCAGGGGCTCAGGAAACATACTGCGAATCAGCTAGAAGAGTGTGTGTCTCTCCAGACGGAGGGTCCAGAGCCAGCACCCTCATGCCCTCAGGCCCCGGCCCGCCGGGAGCCTCTAAAGGATTCTGGGAGATTCCTCCCCAGTGCCAGGCAGCCAGGGGTGGTGACAGGGACACCTGGAGGGGAGAGGTGTGACCCCCTCCTGCCTCTCCCGGGTCAGGGACGGTCCCGATGCAGACCCTGCGCTGCCATAACGACTACACCAGCCACATCACCTGCAGGTGGGCGGCCACCCAAGACGCCCAGCGGCTCATCAACGTGACCCTCCACCGCAGGCTCAATGAGTGAGTGACCCTGGGGCCCAGGGGCTGGACGGCAGGGAGGGTGTTGCTGTGTGGGGCTGTGCCTGCCGGGTGGGGCTGCATGGAGGACGGAGCAGGGGGACCCTGCCAAGGGGCTCCTGCTCCGTCAGGTGACCTGCCAGGCCCGGGTGCTACTCTGTTTCCCTGAAATGAGACCTAGCCGGAAAGTCAGCTCTACTGCCTCTTTTGGAGCAAAAATTAATATAAGACCGGTATTACGTTATGTTATGTTATGTTATGTTATGTTATGTTATGTTATGTTATGTTATGTTATGTTATGTTGTTATGTTATGTTATGTTATATAAAACCCGGTCTTATATTATAGTAAAATAAAACCGGGTCTTATAGTAATTTTTGCTCCAAAAAACACTTTAGAGGTGATGGTCCTGCTAGGTCTTATTTTCGGGGAAACATAATAGCGTCTGATGCCGGGGCTTCCGGGACGAGCGTTGCGTTAATGTTGTTGATGATGGTGATAATCTCCCCTTATTTTGTCACAACTTCACAAACTACCCCCACACAAGTCCATCTTAGTTCATCCTCACTGAGAGGTGGGCAGGGAAGGCATAAGATGCCCAATTCACAGATGAGGAAACCGAGACCTTGGAGCTGAGGTCCTTCCCCGGCCACACAGTGGCTAGCTCCCTGTGTGTGTCCTGCAGGCCTGGGCTCCAGCCCTCCCCGAGGCCCTGCCACCTCCAGAGTGAGGGGTTTGTCTTTGCTCTTTACATGGCCTCTGGGACATATGCCATTGGGCAGGTGCCTCACACCATGCTGGCGTCTTGTGAGAATGTAACTCACAGTAACAGAAATAATTACACAGCTGGTGTCACCAGGTTTGGGGAGCCTTCTCAGGGGCTGCCCTAGGGAGGAGCCAGCTGTCACACCCACAACACGGCCATTCAGCGCTGTGCTGCTCTCTGGGAGCCTCCGTCTTCCCTTCTCCACCCTCCTCACCACCACCCCACCTCCTACCCTTGGCTGTGACCTGCCTTCTCCTGCACTGGGACACCAGAATCCCCAGAAGAGAAGCCCCAGCCCCCTGCACGCTCTCCCTGCAGGCGCATAAGTCTGCAGCCTCCCTGGATCTGCCTGAGGGATTTCCTGTCCATCCAGTCTGAAGCTGCAGCCGGGTCCCATCTGGTCTTGCTGCTCAAGGACATCGCTGCCACCATGGTCCCCACTCACCCTTGTGCCATCGATGGGCCCTCTGGCAGGAGCATTCCCAGTCACTGAACCACGGGGCCCAACCCCCACTTACTTACAGAGACCAAGCAGGGCTGCAGCTCGTGGTGCCTCCTGCCCTGTGTCCTCCTCCTGGGGCCCATCCTCTGCCTCCCTTTGTGGTGACACTCCTCTAAGGAGGTGTCTAGACCCGCTATCCAATGTCTTTCCAGTTATTCTCTCCTGAAGCCACTCTCCCAAGATTCTGCTGCCCCCACCAGGCCGCCCGTAGTGCTCTTGCTGAGGCCACAAAGCCCTCCTGGGTGCTAAATCTAAGTCTCAGCCTTCTCCCTCCTTGACCTGTGTGCACACTTGACTCTGACCGACCACAGCATCCTCCTGAAACCCCTCCGTCTCCTGACTTCTGCCACCACACTCCCCCCTTCTCTTTGTGTCTTCCCGGCCCACATTTTTCTGACTCCTTGTCTGCTCCCTTCTTTTGTCTTGAACTTGAAGGGTGAAGTGCCCCAGGGCTCAGTTCTTGGACCTCCACTCTCTTAGGTTGAGATCCAGCCTCAGGCTCTGGACTACTGACTCGCACTGTTCTCCCCAGCCCAGACCCCCCCTAAGCTCCAAACCAATAGGCGCACTTTCCTCTCTATATTGTCCCTTAGAAAATAGGTGTCTTCAATCCGTAATGTCCTAAACCAAATTCCTGCTCTGCTCCCAAACGACAGCTCCTGCTCCAGTCTTGACATCTCACTTCACTAACTGGGGGCCCCTAATGGTTCAAGCCAAACAACTGTGGGGTCTTTATTGTTGTTTAAATGTCTTTACCACTGTTCCTTCCCCATCAGAGCATCTCCTCCATAAGCAAATGCTGTCAACTTCATCTTTAAATAGAAATGAATCTAGCTTATGTGAATACCACCACTCTGGTTGAAACCACTTCCTATCAGTTGGGATATTCTAGAAGCCTCCTAACTGGCCCTTATGCATCTACTATTGCCATTGCCCCTCAATCCAATCTACCCACAACCCAACAACCAGAGGAATCCTTTCAAAGCATACGTCAGAATATGTCACTCCTTTCTTTGCTCGTAACTCTCTAAATTTTCTCCACTTGCGTGAAATACAATTTCCTGAAATTCCTGTTAAGTGTTGGCCTCCTGTTACCTCTCTCAGTTATTTCCTAGACCTCCCATTCTCACATACTCCACTCTATGCGCAATGTTTAGGTGCCTAGGCATACAACACTATAAACCCAAGCCTGCCCCAGGGCCTTTGCACTTACTGTTCCATTTACTTGAAATCCCCTTTCCCCAGTATACTTCTTCACTCTGTACTAACCCATGTCCTCTCCTGGCAGGGACCCCCCGAAGCCAGTGTCCTGTGACCTCAATGACAACATGCCCTTGTCAGACTGCCCTTTTCCCCACTGTGTGCCTAGAAGATGTATCATTCCCTACAATCTTTTCGTCATTGCTGACAGCGACTACTTCTCATTCCGACCAGACAGGCCTCTGGACACACAGCTCACTGTTATTCTGACCCAGCACGGTGAGGCCTGGGGTCCCTGGCCAGGGGTGGTCGCCATTGTGGACAGTGGGTCCCAGTGGTGGCCAGACTGCAGGTGTTGGGCTTGGGAGGAAGTGAGAGTCTCCAAGGGGTGGAGACACGGGTTTGGGGTTGGGTTTGGTCTTTTGAGGGACGAGGATATGGTCTCCTATGATGGAGACATTGGAATAGGTACAATGCGAGGTGCCCCTGGCCAAAGTACCCCACCGCCCTGGCAGTTCCACCTGCCTTCCAGCACTGAAGCTTGCCTTCTTGAAGAGCCATTCTTATGATTTGCATAAAAACTTCTCAGTTTATCGGACTCATCTTTGTTGTCTCCTCCAATCCATCCTACAGATGAGGAACTCGAGACCAGAGAGGTTTTGTAACTTTTCCAAAGTGTCAGCACTGAGCAGAAGTGAGAGTGAAGGGTCAGACTTGCCAAGTGCTTCCTGCATGTTAGATGGAGCTCACCACCTTACTGCCCTCTCTGAGTGGCCCCAGTGTCACACCATGGCCCAGGACAGTCAGTGGTTTTGGGCGGGTCAATAGTTTTATTTAGTTAGGTTTTATTTGACTATATATTAAAAGAAATATAACCAACTCTTCCAATTCATGCAGTCAAGGAAATTATTGCTCAGAGTGAGGCTAAATAAAAAATGGGGAGCTGTAGTACAAAAGTTCGCATTGACATGGCAAAACCATGCATGTCCCAGGCTTTCGGAGACACCGCTGATTCTTACTTAACTCTGCAAACAAGATCAAATTAGATACTGTTTATACTGCTATTTCACTAGTGATGACACAGACAGAAGGAAGGGAATGCTCATGGCCTCTCAACAGCTGGTGGCAGAGCTGAGACTCAATCCCAGGAACTTTAACACTGAGCCACCCCATGCTGCTCCTTGCAAATGTCAGGTGGGAGGGGGCTGGGCCTTTGCCTCCTACCTCTGTCTATGGTACCAGCACAAAGCTATTGCCTGGAAGAAGGGGTGGGTTAGGCCACACTGAATTCATTTCCAACAGTGTGATCCCTTACTAAAGGTGGGTGTGTGCCACAGGTAAGGGGCAGTGGGCAAGGTGTCCCTGGGAGGTCGGGACAGGCTTCCCAGAGGAAAGGGCTTTGCAGGGAGCTATGAAGGGTGGGAGGGAGGAGAGCGCAGGAAGAGCAGAAGAAACAGCGTGTGCAAAAGCTAGGAGACTCAGGCAGGTTGGAAAATCTGTTAATAATTATGTCCTGGGCATCAGCTTCAAGAGGGCTGGACAGTGGTAGGAAGGAGGGGGACGTGAGGGCAGGGGCCTGACCTAGAGAGACTTCTGTGCCCTGCAAGGGAGTTTTCAGGTCAACGTCTAGGCAATGGGGAGTCGTTGAAGGGGCATGACATGATCTGAGTGGGTGTGAGGTTGCCGGAGGGGATTGATATGCAGGGTAGATGGCAGGAAATAGGAAGCGGCAGGAGATCAGAGGTGAGAATGCAACGTAAGGCATTCATCTCAGGGAGAAATGATGAGGATTCAACTAGGGTATGGCCGGGGGATGGGAACATGGGCGATACAAATCAAAGTTAGGATATACATGCAATTCATTCCTGAATCTGTTCCTTCACGGAGCACTGTATATACCAGGAAAGCAGTAAATAAGCCTGGCAGGATCCCTGCCCCTGCGAAGCGTATGCCCTAGAAATAGGGAAGGCATCATGGTGGAGACGGGGGCATCGTAGAAATGGGAAGGGGGTGGGGGTTGCCTCCTGGAACACATGTTAGTCAGCAAGTCAGCTCTACCCCAACCATTTTGGCAATGAATCAGAGGTCCTGAGGTGCTGGGGAGGAGAGAGCTGTGCATCTGATCTGCTCAAGCCTCCCACATTTGGAGATCTGGAAGTTTTACTTCCTTGATCAGTTTCTCCATCTGTGGAATGGGCTGGTGGACTCAAATCTCTCAGGTTGGATTAATAGGATTTTTGTTGGGTTCCCAGTCATTTCAATTGGTGGCTGCTTCCCAGAGCTCCGTGCTGACTCCCACGCCATGAAGGCTCAGGGCTAGCAGTGCAGCGATTGAATAGTGATGCCTGCCACAGCTGTGGGTGGGAAGGAGGTGCCCTGCACTAGCCATTAGGGCTGAAGGCTTTTTCAAAGCTCCAGTTCTCACATGCTCTAATGTGTCATGTTCCGCTTCCAGCATAAAACATTTACATCTTGTCTGGGCTCTTATTGAATTCTTTGTATTTGAAAGTCATTCCCAGAAGGCAGGAGCTATGCCATTCATTAATGAATCTGCCAGCCCATCTCTGTAGGTCCCAACAGATGTATGCTTACTGTTTGTTGATGGAATGAATTCTTGAAAATTTCAAGGTTGCCTACATGTATTTAGTCATTTCTTCATTCACTTAGTACCCCAAATTCATTGAACCCCTACATTTCAGGCTCAGGGGAGAGGGTAAGGGGTCAACAACCAAACTCTGCCAACCCCAAGCTTCTCAACCACTTGGGGAGACAGACGTGGAAACACAAACCCACCATGGTAAGGACCATGCAATGGCTATGGTGGGACAGAAAAAAAAGCAGGGATTCAGCCTGGAGAAGATTCTAGAAGAAGAGACTTTAATGCTGCGCTCTGAGAGGTGCCGGACTCTGGGCAGGTGGAAACCAGAAGGAGGAGGGTGGGGAGCACAGAGGGAGTCACATGAGCCACAGGGCCCTGTGCTAGCAGGAGGCCATGCAGGCTGCATCCTGGCCAGTGGGGACATAGGGACAGGGGGGCTGCATTTAGAGATTAATTGCCAGAGCCTTGTATCCAGCTTGGGCTATATGTGCACAGCGACCTGCACAGCCTTATTCCCGGTCACACTGAATCCCCATGATTTGGCAGATGAAGGGCCTAAGGCCTCTAGAGGAGTGGGGTCTTCTCCAAGGTCACTCAGCTGGTCAGAGCACCGCTGGGCCTGGAACCCAAGAACGTCCACACAGAGAGCTCTCAGGCTCTTAACCAAGAACGTGACTTCCTCTCCCTGCAGTGCAGCCCCCCGCACCCCAGGACCTCCACGTCAGTGTTGCCGGGGACCAACTCCTGCTGACCTGGAGTGTGGCCCTCAGCACTTCCCAGAACCAGTGGCTGTCAAACCTGCAGTTTGAGGTGGTCTACAGGCGGCTTCAGGACTCCTGGGAGGTAGGGACGTCAGCCCGCTCGGCCCAGAGCCCACAATGACCCGGCCCAGCGGGCACCTGCTCCAGCGGTCACTCTCTCCCAACAGGATGCCCCCACGCTCTACACCACCGCTCCAAACGTCACCCTGGGGCAAAAGCAACTCATGCCCAGCAGCACCTACGTGGCCCGAGTGCGCACCCGGCTGGGCCCAGGCTCAGGGCTCTCAGGACGGCCCAGCCAGTGGAGCCCAGAGGTTCTCTGGGACTCCCCAGCAGGTAATGGACCCAGTGGGCTGATGGCCCTCTGTGGGGAGGGCAGCTCATTACAGCCTGGACACAAGGGGTCAGGGGCCCACACTGCGGATTCCTACACCCTTCTGTGCCATGTGTTTACAGTCGCCTCCCTGGGCCCCCACCCCCCCCTCCACCACACTCCACCCCACTCCACCCCCGCCGCACCCCCCCACCCCTCGGTGACTCTGCAGAGGCAGCAGCAGCATCTTGCTCAGCCTGGACCCCAGGGCCTGCAAACTTTCTGGCCAGAAATAATTACAACGATCATCACAATGGTGGTACGAGCAGCTGTGTTTTCATGAGCTGTACTACGTGCAGACAAACCACCATTCTTGTGTCAAGTCCCCCAACACTGACACTAGATGCTGATTGGTTTTACGTGGGGGGAAAGCAGTCCACAGATTCCACTCTCTGACCTGTGGTCACAGAGTGGGCAGGGTCAGGCTGAAGTTTAACCACTGGTCTTTGGGGCCCCAAAGCCCTTCATCTTTCGGTGCTGAATCTCATGCTGGGCAGCCACTGAGCTAGGGAACGAATGAAGGAGGGAATGAGTGAGGGACTGTCTCCATTTCCAGGGGACCAGGCCCTGCCCCAGAACCTCCAGTGCTTATTCGACGGGGACACCGTGCTCAGCTGCTCCTGGGAAGTGAGGTCTGAGGTGACCAGCTCCATCTCCTTCACCCTCTTCTACAAGTCCAGCCCCCACGCTGAAGGGTGAGTGTCCCCTCTTCTGTGCCTCCCTCCCCTAGGCACTGCCCTCTCCAGGCCACCAGTGCTTTGGGGAACCCCAGCCCCACAGTAGCTACAGCTCATCCCCAGGTCTCATCCCTCCTGTCGTCCCTGCCTCCCCCTGCCCTCACCTCTGCCGTGATCCTCAGGGAGCAAGAATGCTCCCCAGTGCTGATGGAGAAGGCGAGCGGCCCTTACGTCCGGCAGCGATGCCACATTCCCGTGCCCGACCCCTGGAACCACAGCCTGTACACCATCTCCGTTCGGCCAAAGGAGGAAGAGAAATTGATAAAGAGCTCAGACAACAGTGAGTTTGCCCCCAGCCTTCTAAGGGGGATGCGGTCTCAGGATGGCAGTGTTTCACTGTGTAACCCCTATAACTCAGGGTTCCCTATGGCTCATGCTCACGTTTGTCACGTTCAACAAAACGCAGGCCAGTGAACAAAGTGAACAAACATAATTAGAATCTCTTCTTGAAGTTCTCAAGAAGCAGTCCTGCCACAATGACCTTGGCAAATAATATGAAGGAACGTGGAATTGATATCCCCGGGAGCACGTCCTCAACACCGTTTCCTCCATTCTTCTGGCTGCGCTCTCCTGTTCAGCGCTGCCACCTCTTCGCTAAAGCTCCTGCCGCCGGCCAGGCCCTCCCGAAACTCCCACCAAATTCTCCTTCTAGTCCCTGATTGGGTTTTTCTCATTCCAGTTTCTAAAGTCCTCTTCTAATGCCGCTTTTCAGTCTTTAACAATTGACCCATGATTTCCTTCATCAGCTGGGGGCGAGTGTGTGTGAAAACAAGCTGCAGTTCCTTGCAGGGTGATAACCCTGGTTCCTGCTACGTAGCAAGGGCCCCGTGCGAACGCTCCCCCACTTGGTCAGGATGACCACGTCTCCCACCCAGTCTTTGCTGTGTGTCACAGGCAGCCAGCTTGGTGTCCTCAGCAAGGCACTTCATGGTTCTGGCTCAGATTCTCCGTCTGTAAAATGTGACAAGCCGATAGCACCTACGCTTAGGGTTATTAGAATTCAGTGAACTAACCCATGCCGACTGACGTGGCTAGCAGAGCCTAGAAGAGTCACTACTCCAGAATAGAGTCCATTATGGTGATTTTGTCTTCACGTAAATACTAGCAGTAACCCATCCTGTGGGTTGCAAGACTACAAAACAGGTGTAACTCAGTGTCAACCAAGAACAGGGCTGCTCAGGTCACAATGGATGACATAGTGAAGTGGGGTTAAGTCCCCGAAATGGGCGGGACCTGGGGCCCATGGCCAGGGGAGACAGCACCTGCGACCAGCATGGAACACAAGGAATGTTCCATGGGAGGGAAGTTAGGAACAATGTTCCCTGAAGATTTTGCTTCCTGCAGTCCAGCTGGCTCCCCCGACACTCAACGTGACCAAGGGCAGAGACGGCTACAGCCTGAGCTGGGAGGTACAGGCAATGCTCTTCACGCACATAAAGCACACCTTCCAGGTCCAGTACAAGCAGGATGCAGCCTCATGGGAGGTGAGGGGTGTGGCCTGGCGAGGCTTGAGTGTGGGGGGTGTGGCCTGGCGGGGCTTGGGCCTGGGGGGTGGGAGACTATATACAGGAGGGCACAGCCTGCCAGGGACCTGGTTTCACAGGTGACGAGTCAGGGACGCCACTGGGACTTGGTGATCATGACCTGTGTGGTCAGCAGGTCCCTGTCCCTTCCCTTGGTGAAGGAACCGAGGCTCAGCGGGTGCTGGGACTTGGCCAAAATGAACACATGTAACTCAGAATTGCAAAGGGATCATAGATGGACGTCAGGGCAGGGAGGGCCGAGAGACGTTGGATGAAGGGTTTTCAAAAGTCATAAAGGGGACATTACTTCGGAGGAATCTAATCCGGAATACAACTGTGCAGACGCTAGGAGCAGAGCGGCTCCTGGTGAAATGGGCAGGGCTCCAGCGAGGGGCTCGGTCTCTGGATCCCACCCCTGGTCCCCCTCCGATCTATGTGTAGGACCTCAGGCTCTACAGAAATCAGACCAGAAACGGCGGAGCCAGCCTCTGACCCTCAGGCTGGAAATGGGGAAACTGAGGCCAGGAGAGGGTGGGTCAGTGGTGAGGCTGGGATTGGGTCCCTTGCCTCCTGAACCCTGTCTCAGGGTCTAGAGTCAGTCACCCTGCACCGCATACCTGGGAGGGTCAGACTTGGGGTCCAGGTGGCCCCAAGGAGCTGGGAGGTGGAGGGGATCAAGGTGTGGGTGGGACATAGTGACCCTGTCAGGGCTTCTGGGCCTCAGTGTTGTCACAGGGGTGCTTGCAAGAGGTGTGATACCCGGTCCCATCCGGACTGCTCCCTGGTGTACCCCTAGGGAGGGTCCTCCATGGTGGGGCTGCTCCTGTCTGAGACCTGGGGTCTGAGCGTAATCTGGGGCTGATGGGTAACAGACCTGGGTTTGAGGGGAGAGGGTTGCAGCTGTGCTGACATCGGCTGAAAGTTGCCTCAGCCTCAGCACGTCTGCTGATACCCCTGCCCCCACAGGAGAGCAAGACAGAGTCCCTCGAGAACACACATATCATGTCGTTGCCACCTCTGGAGCCCTCCACCACGTACCAGGCAAGAGTGAGAGTCAGGACCCACGATGGCTACAATGGGATCTGGAGCGAGTGGAGTGAAGAGCGCTCCTGGGACACTGAGTGGGGTATGTCTCCCCGATCTCCACCCAACTCTCTTGCTATAGCCCAGCTGGGAAGGGACAGGGGTGATGTGGGCACAGAGATGTGGCCCCACACAGCACAGCATCCTTCCTTCCCACATGTCACTAGTGACTCTGGGTGTGCAACACAGACCTAAGGCGAGGCCTTGAGAGAGCAGAGAAGAGCAGGTCTCCTCAGCCGTCCTTCCTCAGACGGGACCTTAGCCCTCTATTAATATGACCATGGTTTCATAGCCTCTGTGGAAGCCACTACCCAGTGACCATCAGCCCAAATTTCCAGTTACCATGGTAGCAAACATCAGGAGCTACAGGCAGAGGTCTGAGATGGGAAGGTTTTGGTTCGATTCTTAATCTTCCTCATTTCCCTGCACTTGCTCCTTTCATTTGTCCCTCACGTGTCACCACAGTGGCCACCAGGAGACAGTACAAGACTGGGCTAGGAGGTAGTTGCAGAGAGAGAATGAGGAGGTGTTGAGAGCAGGCGCCCCAGTCCCAGCAGCCTTCCCAGGGGACGAGCCCCAGGGAGATGGGCATGATGAAGCAGAAGGAAGAGCTGGCCTGCTGGGCCCGAGGGAAGAACACCAGGGCCTCTTGGAGGGGCCCAGCCTCTGAGGGGCTCCAGGCTGCCCAGCACGAAGGGTGGGGGCCCTGAGAGGCCTTGGCACCAGCTGCTTCCTCCGCCAGCATGGGTTTGCCCATCTCTGCCTCTCCAATCCTCTCTGTTGCTCCAGGCCAAGCTTATATGCTGCCTCCTTCAGGAAGTCCCCCTAGTTTCCATGGGCTGCAGTCACTGTCTCCCCCAGGCACCTCCTGCTCCTGGAAAGGATCTACCCCACTGTTTCCTCTCCACACTCAAACATGGTGTGTGGGGTACAGACCGTGCCCTCTTCTTCAGGCCCCTGTCTGGCCCCTCTGTACCCTCCGAGGCAGTGAGCTTCTGGATCACTGCACGTGCATGTAGCAGGCTGGGCTGGGGGGACACCGACCAGAACTCCAGCCTGCCCCTCCCCAGATGCTAACGCTCGTGTTTTCTCCCTGGCTGCCCGGAAGTGCTGCCCATGTGGGTCCTGGCGCTCATCCTGGTGGTCACCACCCTCGCCTTACTCCTGGCCCTGCGCTTCTGTGGCACGTACGGGTACAGGTAAGGGGACTTCATGATGGGTGGGAGTACCCAGGACCCCAGGGGGACTTCTGGTCCCACATCTGCTCCCTCTGCCACCCAGTCCTTGCGGGTTCTTGGAAATCCTGCTCTCTCCCTGCGCCTCAGTTTCCCCCGTGTACACGAGCATGGGCAGCTGTCCTGAGGTCTCTGGCAGCTCTCAGCTCCCTGCTTTCTTTCCAGGCTGAACCGGAAGTGGGAGGAGAAAATCCCCAACCCCAGTAAGAGCCAACTGTTCCAGGTAGGATCTGGCTGTGAGGGTGGTGGGTGGTCGAGGCTCCTGTGCTCCTGCACCCACGTCCCCATGCCCTGTCCTCTTCCCCTTCCTGGGGGCTTTGAGATTCAGCAACGGTGGCCAGGATGGGCTGGGAAGCTCTAAGAGTTGGGCCAGCACCTGCAAGTTCAGCCCTGCAGACCCCGGGGCCCCACAGATGCAAAGACGCCCTGGCTGTCAGGGCCCACGTGGAGCAGGGGAGAGACTTGAGGAGGGTGGGGTGGTGGGAGGCACGTTGGTTCCCTGAGGACAGGACAGCAGAGCTGAGATTTGAGGGATCAGGGTGGTGCCAGGTGGGAAAAGTCACTGAGGGCAGAAGGCATGTGGGGGGGAGACATGACCCTTCATGAAGGGAATGGAGCAGGTGGGCAATGAAGCTGTGGGCGCGGCATGGGCGCTGAGATGGCCACAGAGGGAAGGAAGCCCTTTGGTCAGGCAGGACCAGCTCTGCCTGTGGAGGGTCCCAAGGCCAGTGTGGGACGAGCAGGGGTCGAGCATGAAGGCAGCAACAACCCAGATGACAGGCTCACCGGGACAGGCTCCCTGTCCTCAGATGCTGGAGTGGAGGATCCCAGGGAAGCCCTGACCCTCTCTGGCGCCCCCTTCCTGGTGTCACGAGGCTGCGGCCTGTCCTGAGCAGGCTGAGATTCCTCCCATGTCTGGGGGCTCACTGATCCCCTGTCAGCCCCACAGCCCTCACCCCACCGTCACTGTCTCCTGGCCCCACACTCACGGGCACAAATGCCCCTCTCTTCCAGAACGGGAGTGTTGGGCTCTGGCTCCCAGACAGCATGGCGGCCCTCACCAGCAGGAGGCCCTCACAGAAGGGACCATGGGGCAGCGGCTTCCCTGGGCTGGAGAGGTGAGTGTCTGGGTCTTGCTCCCTGGGAGGTGGGAGGGTGGCTCGGTGGAGGTGGCCTCTGGCCTGTGACTCAGTATGAAGGGATCCATGAGGTGGCTTGCCCTAACGCAAGGGGCTCCCATTTGGACATGGGGAAGACCTTCCTGATTCCCAGGTGAGCAAGGGCCATAGCTCAGATTTGAGCAGAGGCAGGAGACTGGAGCTGATGAGCTCTCGGGCCCTGCTGCCTCTCAGGGTGGCTGCGGGGCTGCACACTCTCATGGTTAGCTCCTGTGCCACCAGCGACCACGAGCCCTCAGAAGAGGGGACTGTATCCTGGGGTACTCGGGGAACGAGGAAATGACCGAGCATGCACAGGCTGGGCACATGTGAAGGAGCAGGGGCTGAGCGGCCATACTGGGCAGAGGAAGACCTTGAACAAGACCGTGGGGCCTGGAAGGCAGCCCCACAGGAGACAGAAGGAAAGTGCGGTTGTCCGCTCTGGGCCTGCACACCAACGTGCCCTGCTCTGTGCTCTCTGTGAGCTGCTGGGCCCAGGCGCCTGCACAGGCCCCTGCTTCACAGCCCCTGGTGCATGCGCTGAGTTATCTGCCCAGGGCGGTCCCAACATCTCTGTACCTATTCTCCCCACAGGGTGTCCCATGTAGACTACGTGCAGTGCGAGGTGTCCCCTCTCACCACAGAGGACCCGAAATGTGCCCATGACTCACCATCGGAGCCTGACCCAGCACTGGCTGCCTCGGACCTCCCCACAGAGCCACCCCCCGGCCCCCAGCCCTGCCTGTCAGCTCCGTCAAGCAGGCCTGAGAGCCAGGTTTCTGGCTTTGACTTCAATGGCCCCTACCTGGGGCCACCCCACAGCCTCTCCCTGCCTGACCTCGTGGGCCAGGAGGCTCCCGCACAGATGGGCATGAGTCCGAAGCCACTGCCTCCAGGGTCCCTAGAGTACATGTTCCTGCCTGCAGCGGGGCAGGTGCAGCTGGTCCCACTAGCCCAGGTGATGAAACAAGGCCAGGCCGCAGGTGTGGAGAGGAAGCCCTGCCCAGAGGCTAAGGGCAGCCCTTCCCTGGAATCAGGGGCAGGCCCTGCCCCTCCTGCTCCTGGGCCGATGGTGGGTGGTCAGGACCCGGACAGCCCCATAGCTCTGCCCACTGCCTCTGGGGGCCCTGAGGACAGCATCGTGCCATCTGGTTACGTCACCACTGCAGACTTGGCGCTCATTCCACTCAAAGGGGCATCGTCTGCTTCGCGGGTTTCCCCTCTGGGCCTCCCCTCATTGCAGCACCAAAGTATCAGTGCTGGACTGGCCAGTGGGCTCCCTGGAGCCCCAGCTCCCACGAAGCCAGAGTTTCAGGATTATGTGGAGCTTCCTCCGACCATGGGCCAGTCCCCTAAGTCCCCTCTGGGCAGTCCTGCCCCTCTTGCAGCCAGCAGCCCAGTCCTGAGCCCAACAGAGCCCCAGGGAGATGTGGCCCCGGTCTCCCCACACCCTGAGGGGCTCCTGGTCCTGCAGCAGGTGGGGGATTATTGCTTCCTTCCTGGTGTGGGCTCTAGTCCTCTCTCAGCCCAGAGTAAGTCTTCTTCTCTGGGACCCTGTCCCGAGATCAGGGATCTGGACCAGGTGCTCCAGGCCAAGAAGCCGCCATGCCAGGCTGTTTCCCAGGTGCCAGCCATTCAGCTCTTTAAAGCCCTAAAGCAGCAAGACTATCTGTCACTGCCCCCCTGGGATGTCAGCCGGCCTGGGGAAGTGTGCTGAGACCCTGTGGACCCTGGGCAAGGCGAGTGGAAGGACAGGATCTGACTTCCTTCCTGCCCTGCTTTTCTCCCACCAGCCTCTGGTCCCTTCCATACTCATTTCTACAATGACTCACGGAAAATGAGTCAACCACCTACCATCTACCTTCTCCCTTGACCTCCAGCAAAATCAAGCTTCTCTTCTCTCCTTGTCTCTCTCCCTCTGTCTCTGTCCCTCCCTCCCTCCCTCTTTGTCTCACAGACACACCCACACACATTCCCCCTCCACACTTTTCTTTCAAATTCACATATTTTTAGGTTCTGAATTTTTAGAATGCTCCGTAGGTACTCATTCCATTTGCCCTCATTTTCTTTTTTACCAGGTTTCCTTGCTTTTGCTAGTGTCTTCTTTTTCTTTTCACTGATTTTGTTTTCGAGTGAGTTTGAGGTCTGAGCTAAGCCTGGTCTGAGATGTCATGTCTCAATCAGAGCCCACTCTGATGCTGACGCGTCTGGTTGTGTTAGACGACCTGTGTCTGTGACCTGTCCCTCGCAGGAACAACGGCAAGATTCCAGCCCAGGTGCAGGAGGCAGGAGGCACCAGGGAGGGGACCTTGGAGGCTTAAGACTTGGAAAAGTAGTAAAGGACTGGACCTGCTTTTGTCAGGCACTGCAGCCCCAGAGGTGGTGACAAAGCACCAGTCTCAATTGCCACTCTAAGAAACGGGCGTGGTAAGGGTGTGTGCAAGGGGAGAACTGTTGTTCTGAGCTCAGGGGGAGCCCTTCTGGTCTCACCAAGGTTACTGGGGAGTCTCAGGGGGCCTCAGGACCTACACCTACAGACTGGCCACCGTGTGTAGTCCTGGTTCCTGGCTGAAGTGATCTCCTTCCTACACCCAGGCTGCTAAAGCTTGGAAAATTCAAGAGGAGAGGGGAGTCCAGAATCCAAGTCTACTGTAGAAAGTTTGGAAAGAACTGTTCAACAAAGGAAAAAAGCAAAATTATCAAAGGGCACATACACCTTGGAGTTTACAGTCCAAATCGCCTGGCTGCCCTTTTTCCAGAAAGACCTTACAACTCCAGATGCCACCAGCCACGTAGTGGGGGGCTTTTGGTCTATGTCTAGACCTCGTATGGGATTATGGTTCTTTTACACCTTTGCCTTCCTACTATGCGAAAAAGTAGCATTATATTGTTTTCATTTGCATTATTTGGTAACTTTCAAGTTTGCACGTATTTTCATATTTTGTGAGCATTGGTATTTTTTTTACTGGGCTAAGCCCATCAAGGACTTTGTTCTGTTGGGTGTTTATCTTTTTCTGATGAAGTTTTTAAAACTATTTATGTATGGGATTTCATGCGTGGTGCCAATTTTGTTGTTCTAGTTCGTGGTTTGTCTTTTAATTTTGTATAGGAGGTTTGTGGGCGTACACAATGCCGACTTTGCTGTGTCGTCAAGAGATCTCCGGGGAAACGACTTCACAGCCCCACTTTTGGTTCAAATTTACAAAGGCCTTCCCCACTTCAAAACTGCATTTGTCCTAATTTATTTTTTTTTCTAATTCTTTTTACGTTTCAAGCTTTTCGTGTAAAATTTTAATGATTTTGGAATGTACGCATGTGAATTGAAGAGCCAGCTTCATGTTTCCCCCAACGAGCGGCCCAGGTGTTCTTGCATCATTTGTAAAATCGCCTGTTCTTCATGCGAAGTGCCACTTTTATGATATAGAAAGTCCCCGTATACACTTAGTCAGTTGATAACCTTTCAATTTTATTACATGGTTCTCTCAATGGCACCCCACTGTTTCGTTGTTCTAGCTTTATATGTTTTCATACAAGGCAGAGCAAATGTTCTTTTGTTCACATTCATTACGGCAGTGTTTGTGGTCAAAGGAAATTATCAACAACTTAAATATTCACCAATAGTGAGATGAGTAGCAGCATTTTCTTACATTCTAAAGTAGAAGCCTGCGTTAACAATGAATGATGTGGACCAATGAATATGTATTAAAAAGAAGTCCAAGATTTTAATTCCAAAATGTTCAGACGTTAATGGAAAAAAAATGCAATAAAATATATTTTATTATAAAACCAAACCAAACTGTAAGCTTACGTAGATGTGTCGGAATACTTGGGGGAGGATGCTATTTGAAACCTCAGTTGCATTAAGAGGGATGAATTCTGTTAAACGGAAGGGACTTTGGTCTTTGAGGCACGAGTGTGAGTTTAGGGATAGTTTAAATGAGAACAGAAATGCTGTGCTTATGAGTGAGCAGCAGGGGGAGTTCCTGGGACAAGCCAGAAGGGACGGAGTGAAGAAGAAAGATGGTGGTGGTGGTGGTGGTGGTGGGGCTGGGGGTGGGGAGAGTATAAAGAACATACTCATGCTAAAGAAATTATTTGTTGTTTCTGAAGTTCAGATTTAACTGGGCTTCCTGTATTTGCTCTCTAATGAGAGTGGAGAGCTGAGGAAGAGACTGAATTCCCCATCAAAATAGCTGAGGGTTATTGAGAGCTATTCCTGGCAGGCCCTGCTTAATTGATGTAGGGGGAATCAGCTCATTTAATCTTCACAACTTTCTGAGGCAGATGGTACTATCTTTATCGAACCCTTTGTGTAAGTGAGGAAGTAGAGAGGTCACATCACGTGTCCCGGGTCAACCAGCCAGTAGGTGGCAGTCAGGATTCAAACACTGGCCTTGTGGTTCAGAGCCTGCCCTCAAAAAAAGCAAGTCTCTCACCTGGATGCGAGATGATTCACATTGCTGGGCAAAGCAGACAAATCCATAAACCAAGCTGATTCGGGGGAAGGGGGAGGCTGTGACAGAAGTGACCATGAAAAATGTTTGTATTTGCCTGGAAGCTCAATAGTAAGGGTGCACGTTCTCGTTCACTGAAGTCCTGAGAGACCTGGCGTGGAGGATGATGTCTCCTCACCTGTCTGCCCCTGAGGACTGTGCATGTAGCAGGTGATGACTAAGGAATCGTGATGGCTTGAGGCCTCCAGCAAGTTGTCCCTGAGATGGAGGTACACATGCACATGTGGGGCTGGGGATGAAAGGAAAGGGGACGAAGCAATGCTAGGCAGGAGGGGCTGATGAAAGATCTGCCAACCCACAGAGAACTCTGGAGCAAAATGTGCCTTTTTGAAGGGCCCCACACTGGGCAGAAATGGCCAGGTCCTGGGGCCTTTGTGTTGGTCATCACCTAGGGGCACCCTGAGAAGAAGCAAGGAGTCACAGCTGGAGGCTATCAGCAGCTGGGCCGTGGGCCTTTCCTGAGTGGGGAGCTGAGTGGTGTCTGAGTCTTTCACATCTGTTTACCTCCTGAAGGACATCTTGGTGGCGTCCAGGTTTTAACACTCGTGAATAAAGCTGCCATAAACATGGGTGTGCAGGTTTTTGTGGGGACATAAGTTTTCAGCTCTTTTGGGTCAATACTGAGGAACATGATTGCTGGACCATACGGTAAGAGTATGTTTAGTTTGTAAGAAACTGTCAAGCTGCCTTCCCAAGTGGCTGCACTATGTTTCAGTCCCACCAGCAATGACTGAGAGTTCCTGTTGCTCCACCTCCTCGCCAGCATTTGGTGCTGTCAGTGTTCTGGATTTGGGCCATTCTAATAGGTGTGTAGCAGCATCTCGTTGTTTTCACTTGTAATTCCCTAGTGACATAGGATGTGGAGCAGTTTTTCATATGCTTATTTGCTACCTGTATATCTTTTTGAGTGAGGTGTCTGTTCAGGTCTTCTGTCCATTTTTTCAATAGCGTTATTTATTTTCTTATTGAGGAGTTTTAAGAGTTCTTTGAACTGAAAAAGCAGAGACCCATATGATTTCACTGATATGTGGTATATATACCAAAAACAACAAAAGAACAAGACAAACAAATGAGAAACAAAAACTCATAGACACAGACAATAGTTTAGTGGTTACCAGAGGGTAAGGGGGGAGGGGGTGGTAGATGAGGGTAAGGGGAATCAAATATAGGGTGATGGAAGGAGAACTGACTCTGGGTGGTGAACACACAATGGGATTTATAGATGATGTAATACAGAATTGTACACCTGAAATCTATGTAACTTACTAACAATTGTGACCCCAATAAACTTTAATTTTAAAAAAAAGAGTTCTTTGAAAATTTTGAATAGTAATTATTTTTTTATCAGATGTGTCTTTTTCAAATATTTTCTCCCATGCTGTGGCTTGCCTTTTCATTCTCTTGACCAGGTACTCCTATACGCTTTTAGTGAGAAGTAGTTTATTAGACAATATCAAGCAAAATGGAACATGCATAACTTTTGACCTTGCAATTTTGTTTGTAAAAATATTTGGGATACACACCCAAAAATATAGGTGCATAGATGTTTATAACAGTATTGTCTGCCTTCCAGAAAGAGAAACCATAGGAAGAGCAATAGTATAGTCCCTTAACTATTGCCTCGGATAGGAAGAGATGTGTATGGTGTAATATCATGTAGCCAATGAAAAGAAAGAATATTATTGGAAAGAGCTCCAAGATACATGAGTTTTAAAAAGTAAGGCCTGGAACAGTGTTTTCAGTAGATCACCTGTTGTAGAGGGCTGGAGGGAAGTAATCAATCTAAGCTCCAGTTTATAAATGCAAGAGGAAAAACTTTCAAGAACACGCAACAACCCACAAGAGGGGTTTTTCCATCTAGTGAGGGGAGAATTGGGACATTTTTAGTCTCCATACTTTCAAACTGACTTTTTTATGTTTATGTGTTACTTCTGTAAAATAAAGCCAATATTTTAAAAAGTATGTTAATGTATCGGAAGCAATGAAAATGAAAAAGAAGAAACAAAAGCAAATATCTATTTATTATCACAATAAAAGCAAACAGAGCCACTAAGACAAGGATTCTCAGATCTGATCAAATAGTTTTTAATGCAACTCTAGTCTGTTTTCAAGATACATGACTGTCATGCGGGGTCTCTGGTCCCACTCCCCACACAAGAACGCAGGATATCACGAGGCCAAAAAGGAACACCCACGGAGCCATGGATGGGGGTTCATACTACTATAGTCTCATTGGTGGCTGGGTTGGAGACACAGGAAGCAGGATCCACACGATCCGCAATCTGCCGTCCGCTTCTCTGCCAACCAACCAACTCCCTAGTGTAGCCACAGCAGTTATATTAGTGGCTAATGGCTAAGTAACAGCTGGTGGCCATCTAATAACTGAGCCAGCACCTTTCCATGTGAGGCCGAGAGCCTGGAAACTGCTCTCTGGGACTCTGTCTCCACAACACCCCAAACAAAGGACTTGAAAGTTGAAAATAATGGGATGGAAAAGACATATTAGGCAAATGCTAATAATGATAACACCACCACAGCGCAGGGAGCACTATTAATATCAGATTAAACAACATTTAAGGCCAAGTGTATTAAATAGGACAAAGAAGGATATTTACAACCACAACAAAATAACAATCCTTGAAGATATAATGATCACAAACCTTTTAAAATCTAACAGCATAGGACAATCCATCAGGCAAATCCTTATAAATATGAGAGAATTTGATAAAACTGAAACCCCAGTTGGAAAATTTAATGCATTTGTTTCATACTCGTATTTGGAAAATCATATAAATAAAATAAATTTATAAGGATGCAAGGGGCTAGGCCAAGTACAAGGCACACAGCAGATATTCAATAAATGTGTAAATGAATGAGAGGAATTATATGAGCTGACAAATAGCATATAAATTTATGCCAGGCACTTTACTCTCCTAGTCCTCCTGGCCACTTTACAAGATAGGCACGATTATCATCCCATTTTGCAGATGAGAAAACAGAGACACAGAGGGGTTGGGAACTTTCCTAAAGATAGGGAACCCACACACTCTAGCTATAGAATTGGAGATATTACTGTCTTCACTCTACTGCCTCTGGAAAGAACTTATATGAAAACAGTAATTAACAAGTGAGTTATATAGATCCAGGGCAGGAGCCAGGGGATGGATCAGAGCGAGAACGCAGACTCCAGAGACTCAGATGAGCCGGGGGAGTGGCCACACCTGTCCAGGCCTGAGGTCATTCCTGGGTGGTGTTGCTCCTACAGTGGCTTCCTTGCTGAAAAGCAGGGTTGTACCTGCTCCTTCACATTGGACTGGCAAAGGCACTTGGCCAGGATTTTATAATCTGAGCACCACCTTCCAGGAGTGAGAACATGTCCCGGGGAGAGGAGACAATAATCACCCACCTGCTAAGGACCAGGAGCCCCTCAGTGTATCAGGAGGATGGGGTCACATCTCCTTGGGGCTCCCCTAAGTTCAGGCAGCAAGGCTGCCCAGAGGAGAGTTGGGGGACTGGCCTGTGCTTTGAGGGAGATCCACTGATTTCACGGGGGCTGGGACTTCAGGGTGGGCACTTGTGACTCCAGGAGGGAGGCAGTGATTCTGGAATGAGGGGAGGCCCAGAGGGGAAACGCGCGAAGCAGACGATGCCCCTTTGAGTGGAATGAGTGCCAAGTCTGCAGTGGTGACGTAACCAGATGGCACGATGCTGTCCTCAGGGCCCCCAGAGGCAGTGGGCAGAGCTATGGGGCTGTCCGGGTCCTGACCACCCACCATCGGCCCAGGAGCAGGAGGGGCAGGGCCTGCCTCTGATTCCAGGGAAGGGCTGCCCTTAGCCTCTGGGCAGGGCTTCCTCTCCACACCTGCGGCCTGGCCTTGTTTCATCACCTGGGCTAGTGGGACCAGCTGCACCTGCCCCGCTGCAGGCAGGAACATGTACTCTAGGGACCCTGGAGGCAGCGGCTTCAGACTCATGCTCATCTGTGTGGAAGCCTCCTGGCCCACGAGGTCAGGCAGGGAGAGGCTGTGGGGTGGCCCCAGGTAGGGGCCATTGAAGTCGAAGCCAGAAACCTGGCTCTCAGGCCTGCTTGACGGAGCTGACAGGCAGGGCTGGGGGCTGGGGGGCGGCTCCGTGGGGAGGTCCGAGGCAGCCAGTGCTGGGTCAGGCTCCGACGGTGAGTCATGGGCACATTTCAGGTCCTCTGTGGTGAGAGGGGACACCTCACACTGCCCGTAGTCTACATGGGACACCCTGTGGGGAGAATAGGTACAGACATGTTGGGACCACCCTGGGCAGATAACTCAGCTCAGGCACCAGGGGCTGTGGAGCAGGGGCCTGTGCAGGCGCCTGAGCCCACCAGCTCACAGAGAGCACAGAGCAGGACACGGTGGTGTGCAGGCCCAGAGCAGACAACTGCACTTTCCTTCTGTCTCCTGTGGGGCTGCCTTCCAGCCCCCAGGGTCTTGTTCAAGGTCTTCCTCTGCCCAGTATGGCCGCTCAGCCCCTGCTCCTTCACATGTGCCCAGCCTGTGCATGCTCGGTCATTCCCTCATTCCCCGCGTCCCCCAGGATACAGTCCCCTCTTCTGAGGGCTCGTGGTCGCTGGTGGCACAGGAGCTAACCGTGAGAGTGTGCAGCCCCGCAGCCACCCTGAGAGGCAGCAGGGCCCGAGAGCTCATCAGCTCCAGTCTCCCGCCTCTGCTCAAATCTGAGCTATGGCCCTTGCTCACCTGGGAATCAGGAAGGTCTTCCCCATGTCCAAATGGGAGCCCCTTGTTTTAGGGCAAGCCACCTCATGGATCCCTTCATACTGAGTCACAGGCCAGAGGCCACCTCCACCGAGCCACCCTCCCACCTCCCAGGGAGCAAGACCCAGACACTCACCCCTCCAGCCCAGGGAAGCCGCTGCCCCATGGTCCCTTGTGTGAGGGACTCCTGCTGGTGAGGGCCGCCATGCTGTCTGGGAGCCAGAGCCCCACACTCCCATTCTGGAAGAGAAGGGCATTTGTGCCCGTGAGTGTGGGGCCAGGAGACAGTGACGGTGGGGTGAGGGCTGTGGGGCTGACAGGGGATCAGTGAGCCCTCAGACATGGGAGGAATCTCAGCCTGCTCAGGACAGGCCGCAGCCTCGTGACACCAGGAAGGGGTCGCCAGAGAGGGTCAGGGCTTCCCTGGGATCCTCCACTCCAGCATCTGAGGACAGGGAGCCTGTCCCGGTGAGCCTGTCATCTGGGTTGTTGCTGCCTTCATGCTCGACCCCTGCTCGTCCCACACTGGCCTTGGGACCCTCCACAGGCAGAGCTGGTCCTGCCTGACCAAAGGGCTTCCTTCCCTCTGTGGCCATCTCAGCGCACGTGCCGCGCCCACAGCTTCATTGCCCACCTGCTCCATTCCCTTCATGAAGGGTCATGTCTCCCCCCCACATGCCTTCTGCCCTCAGTGACTTTTCCCACCTGGCACCACCCTGATCCCTCAAATCTCAGCTCTGCTGTCCTGTCCTCAGGGAACCAACGTGCCTCCCACCACCCCACCCTCCTCAAGTCTCTCCCCTGCTCCACGTGGGCCCTGACAGCCAGGGCGTCTTTGCATCTGTGGGGCCCCGGGGTCTGCAGGGCTGAATTTGCAGGTGCTGGCCCAACTCTTAGAGCTTCCCAGCCCATCCTGGCCACCGTTGCTGAATCTCAAAGCCCCCAGGAAGGGGAAGAGGACAGGGCATGGGGACATGGGTGCAGGAGGACAGGAGCCCCGACCACCCACCACCCTCATAGCCAGATCCTACCTGGAACAGTTGGCTCTTACTGGGGTTGGGGATTTTCTCCTCCCACTTCCGGTTCAGCCTGGAAAGAAAGCAGGGAGCTGAGAGCTGCCAGAGACCTCAGGACAGCTGCCCATGCTCGTGTACACGGGGGAAACTGAGGCTCAGGGAGAGAGCAGGATTTCCAAGAACCCGCAAGGACTGGGTGGCAGAGGGAGCAGATGTGGGACCAGAAGTCCCCCTGGGGTCCTGGGTACTCCCACCCATCATGAAGTCCCCTTACCTGTACCCGTACGTGCCACAGAATTGGAGGGCCAGGAGTAAGGTGAGGGTGGTGACCACCAGGATGAGCCCCAGGACCCACGTGGGCAGCACTTCGGGCAGCCAGGGAGAAAACATGAGTGTTAGCACCTGGGGAGGGACAGGCTGGAGGCTCAGGAGGTGGGGGCGGGTGCGGCCTGGTCAGTGTCCCCCCAGCCCAGCCTGCTCTGTGCACATGCAGTGCTCCAGAAGCTCACTGCCTCGGAGGGTACAGAGGGGCCAGACAGGGGCCTGAAGAAGAGGGCACGGTCTGTACCCCACACACAATGTTTGAGTGTGGAGAGGAAACAGTGGGGTAGATCCTTTCCAGGAGCAGGAGGTGCCTGGGGGAGACAGTGACTGCAGCCCATGGAAACTAGGGGGACTTCCTGAAGGAGGCAGCATATAAGCTTGGCCTGGAGCAACAGAGAGGATTGGAGAGGCAGAGATGGGCAAAACCATGCTGGCGGAGGAAGCAGCTGGTGCCAAGGCCTCTCAGGACCCCACCCTTCGTGCTGGGCAGCCTGGAGCCCCTCAGAGGCTGGGCCCCTCCAAGAGGCCCTGGTGTTCTTCCCTCGGGCCCAGCAGGCCAGCTCTTCCTTCTGCTTCATCATGCCCATCTCCCTGGGGCTCGTCCCCTGGGAAGGCTGCTGGGACTGGGGCGCCTGCTGCCAACACCTCCTCCATTCTCTCTCTGCAACTACCTCCTAGCCCAGTCTTGTACTGTCTCCTGGTGGCCACTGTGGTGACACGTGAGGGACAAATGAAAGGAGCAAGTGCAGGGAAATGAGGAAGATTAAGAATGGAACCAAAACCTTCCCATCTCAGACCCCTCCTGTAGCTCCTGATGTTTGCTACCATGGTAACTGGAAATTTGGGCTGATGGTCACTGGGTAGTGGCCGCCACAAAGGCTATCAAACCATGGTCATATTAATAGAGGGCTAAGGTCCCATCTGAGGAAGGACGGCTGAGGAGACCTGCTCTTCTCTGCTCCCTCAAGACCTTGCCTTAAGTCTGTGTTGCACACCCAGAGTCACTAGTGACATGTGGGAGGGAAGGATGCTGTGCTGGGATGGGGCCACATCTCTGTGCCCACATCACCCCTGTCCCTTCCCAGCTGGGCTATAGCAAGAGAGTTGAGTGGAGATCGGGGAGACATACCCCACTCAGTGTCCCAGGAGCGCTCTTTACTCCACTCGCTCCAGATCCCATTGTAGCCATCGTGGGTCCTGACTCTCACTCTCGCCTGGTACGTGGTGGAGGGCTCCAGAGGTGGCAACGACATGATATGTGTGTTCTCGAGGGACTCCGTCTTGCTCTCCTGTGGGGGCAGGGGTATCAGCAGGCGTGCTGAGGCTGAGGCAACTTTCAGGCTGATGTCAGCACAGCTGCAACCCTCCCCCCTCAAACCCAGGTCTGTTACCCATCAGCCCCAGATTACGCTCAGACCCCAGGTCTCAGACAGGAGCAGTCCCACCATGGAGGACCCTTCCTAGGCATACACCAGGGAGCAGTCCGGATGGGACCGGGTATCACACCTCTTGCAGGCACCCCTATGACAACACTGAGGCCCAGAAGCCCTGACAGGGTCACTATGTCCCACCCACACCTTGATCCCCTCCACCTCCCAGCTCCTTGGGGCCGCCTGGACCACAAGTCTGACCCTCCCAGGAATGCGGTGCAGGGTGACTGACTCTAGACTCTGAGACAAGGGTTCAGGAGGCAGGTGGCCCAATTTCAGCCTCACCACTGACCCACCCTCTCCTGGCCTCAGTTTCCCCATTTCCAGCCTGAGGGTCAGGGGCTGGCTCCACCGTTTCTGGTCTGATTTCTGTAGAGCCTGAGGTTCTACACACAGATCAGAGGGTGACCAGGGGTGGGATCCAGAGACCGAGCCCCTCGCTGGAGCCCTGCCCGTTTCACCAGGAGCTGTTCTGCTCCTAGCGTCTGCACAGTTGTATTCCGGGTTAGATTCCTCCGAAGTAATGTCCCCTTTATGACATTTGAAAGCCCTTCATCCAGCATCTCTCGGCCCTCCCTGCCCTAACGTCCATCTATGATCCCTTTGCAATTCTGAGTTACATGTGTTCATTTTGGCCGAGTCACAGCATCCGCTGAGCCTTGGTTCCTTCACCAAGGGAAGGGACAGGGACCTGCTGACCACACAGGTCATGATCACCAAGTCCCAGTGGCGTCCCTGACTCGTCACCTGTGAAGCCAGGTCCCTGGCAGGCTGTGCCCTCCTGTATATAGACTCCCACCCCTCAAGCCCAAGCCCCGCCAGGCCACACCCCCCACACTCAAGCCCAGCCAGGCCACACCCCTCACCTCCCATGAGGCTGTGTCCTGCTTGTACTGGACCTGGAAGGTGTGCTTTATGTGCCGTAAGAACTTTGCCTGTACCTCCCAGCTCAGGCTGTAGCCGTCTCTGCCCTTGGTCACGTTGAGTGTCGGGGGAGCCAGGTGGACTGTAGGAAGCAAAATCTTCAGGGAACATTGTTCCAAACTTCCCTCCCGTGGAACATTCCTTGTGTTCCATGCTGGTCACAGGTGCTGTCTCCCCTGGCCATGGGCCCCAGGTCCCGCCCATTTCGGGGACTTAACCCCACTTCACTATGTCATCCATTGTGACCTGAGCAGCCCTGTTCTTGGTTGACACTGAGTTACACCTGTTTTGTAGTCTTGCAACCCACAGGATGGGTTACTGCTAGTGTTTACGTGAAGACAAAATCACCATAATGGACTCTATTCTGGAGTAGTGACTCTCTAGGCTCTGCTAGCCACGTCAGTCGGCATGGGTTAGTTCACTGAATTCTAACAACCCTAAGCGTAGGTGCTGTCAGCTTGTCACATTTTACAGACGGAGAATCTGAGCCAGAACCATGAAGTGCCTTGCTGAGGACACCAAGCTGGCTGCCTGTGACACACAGCAAAGACTGGGTGGGAGACGTGGTCATCCTGACCAAGTGGGGGAGCCTTCGCACGGGGCCCTTGCTACATAACAGGAACCAGGGTTATCACCCTGCAAGGAACTGCAGCTTGTTTTCACACACACTCGTCCCCAGCGGATGAAGGAAATCATGGGTCAATTGTTAAAGACTGAAAAGCTGCTTTAGAAGAGGACTTTAGAAACTGGAATGAGAAAAACCCAATCAGGGACTAGAAGGAGAATTTGGCGGGAGTTCCGGGAGGGCCTGGCCGGCGGCAGGAGCTTTAGCGAAGAGGTGGCAGCGCTGGGCAGGAGAGCGCAGCCAGAAGAATGGAGGAAACGGTGTTGAGGACGTGCTCCCGGGGATATCAATTCCACGTTCCTTCATATTATTTGCCAAGGTCATTGTGGCAGGACTGCTTCTTGAGAACTTCAAGAAGAGATTCTAATTATTTTGTTCACTTTGTTCACTGGCCTGCGTTTTGTTGAACGTGACAAACGTGAGCATGAGCCATAGGGAACCCTGAGTTATAGGGGTTACACAGTGAAACACTGCCATCCTGAGACCGCATCCCCCTTAGAAGGCTGGGGGCAAACTCACTGTTGTCTGAGCTCTTTATCAATTTCTCTTCCTCCTTTGGCCGAACCGAGATGGTGTACAGGCTGTGGTTCCAGGGGTCGGGCACGGGAATGTGGCATCGCTGCTGGACGTAAGGGCCAATCACCTTCTCCATCAGCACTGGGGAGCATTCTTGCTCCCTGAGGATCACGGCAGAGGTGAGGGCAGGGGGAGGCAGGGACGACAGGAGGGATGAGACCTGGGGATGAGCTGTAGCTACTGTGGGGCTGGGGGTCCCCAAAGCACTGGTGGCCTGGAGAGGGCAGTGCCTAGGGGAGGGGAGGCACAGAAGAGGGGACACTCACCCTTCAGCGTGGGGGCGGGACTTGTAGAAGAGGGTGAAGGAGATGGAGCTGGTCACCTCAGACCTCACTTCCCAGGAGCAGCTGAGCACGGTGTCCCCGTCGAAGAAGCACTGGAGGTTCTGGGGCAGGGCCTTGTCCCCTGGAAATGGAGACAGTCCCTCACTCATTCCCTCCTTCATTCGTTCCCTAGCTCAGTGGCTGCCCAGCATGAGATTCAGCACCGAAAGATGAAGGGCTTTGGGGCCCCAAAGACCAGTGGTTAAACTTCAGCCTGACCCTGCCCACTCTGTGACCTCAGGTCAGAGAGTGGAATCTGTGGACTGCCTTCCCCCCACGTAAAACCAATCAGCATCTAGTGTCAGTGTTGGGGGACTTGACACAAGAATGGTGGTTTGTCTGCACGTAGTACAGCTCATGAAAACACAGCTGCTCGTACCACCATTGTGATGATCGTTGTAATTATTTCTGGCCAGAAAGTTTGCAGGCCCTGGGGTCCAGGCTGAGCAAGATGCTGCTGCTGCCTCTGCAGAGTCACCGAGGGGTGGGGGGGTGCGGCGGGGGTGGAGTGGGGTGGAGTGTGGTGGAGGGGGGGTGGGGGCCCAGGGAGGCGACTGTAAACACATGGCACAGAAGGGTGTAGGAATCCGCAGTGTGGGCCCCTGACCCCTTGTGTCCAGGCTGTAATGAGCTGCCCTCCCCACAGAGGGCCATCAGCCCACTGGGTCCATTACCTGCTGGGGAGTCCCAGAGAACCTCTGGGCTCCACTGGCTGGGCCGTCCTGAGAGCCCCGAGCCTGGGCCCAGCCGGGTGCGCACTCGGGCCACGTAGGTGCTGCTGGGCATGAGTTGCTTTTGCCCCAGGGTGACGTTTGGAGCGGTGGTGTAGAGCGTGGGGGCATCCTGTTGGGAGAGAGTGATTGCTGGAGCAGGTGCCCGCTGGGCCGGGTCATTGTGGGCTCTGGGCCGGGCGGGCTGACGTCCCTACCTCCCAGGAGTCCTGAAGCCGCCTGTAGACCACCTCAAACTGCAGGTTTGACAGCCACTGGTTCTGGGAAGCGCTGAGGGCCGCACTCCAGGTCAGCAGGAGTTGGTCCCCGGCAGCACTGACGTGGAGGTCCTGGGGTGCGGGGGGCTGCACTGCAGGGAGAGGAAGTCACGTTCTTGGTTAAGAGCCTGCGAGCCCTCTGTGTGGACGTTCTTGGGTTCCAGGCCCAGCGGTGCCCTGACCAGCTGAGTGACCTTGGAGAAGACCCCACTCCTCTAGAGGCCTTAGGACCTTCATCTGCCAAATCATGGGGATTCAGTGTGACCGGGAATAAGGCTGTGCGGGTCGCTGTGCACATATAGTCTAAGCTGGATACAAGGCCCTGGCAATTAATCTCTAAATGCAGCCCCCCTGTCCCCACATCCCCACTGCCAGGATGCAGCCTGCGTGGCCTCCTGCCAGCACAGGGCCCTGTGGCTCATGTGACTCCCTCTGTGCTCCCCACCCTCCTCCTTCTGGTTTCCACCTGCCCAGAGTCCGGCACCTCTCAGCGTGCAGCATAAAAATGTCTTCTCCCTACAGTCTCAGGCCTCCCCGGGGCCCACTGTCCACACAGGGACCATCCTTGGCCAGGGACCCCAGGCCTCACCGTGCTGGTTTGGAATAATGGTGAGCTGGGTGTCCAGAGGCCTGTCTGGTCGGAATGAGAAGTAATCTCTGTCCGTATTTGTAAAAGACTTTTGGGGAATGACGCATTTTCTGGGCACACAGGGGAGAGAAGGGCAGTCTGACCAGAGCATGTTGTCACTGAGGTCACAGGACACTGGTTTCCGGGGGCCCCTGCCAGGAGAGGACATGGGTTAGTCTAGAGTAAAGAAGAATCACACATTCATAGCATTAATAGGTGTTCCCTTGTGTGAGGCTTTGTCTGGGGCCAGTGGGCCTGGCTGTGAACAAAACACGCATAATGCAGAGCAAACATCTTGACGGAGGGAGACACACATGAAACAACTGAATAAAATAGGTCGTGTGTCAAACGGAGGCAACTTTATGTAGACAAGTACACAGGGAAAGGGGAGGTGGAGTACAACCAGACATGGGTGTCCGGGGAAGGCAATGTGAGCATGTGACATTTGTCCCGAGGCAGAGTGTGAGACCAGAGAGGCACAAGTGGGAGTGACTGTCCTGGAGGTCAAGTGGGAACGGTGGGTCACCGGTGCCAGGTGAGGCCAACGAGTCAGGTAGAGAGGCTGAAGATGGAGCTTTAGGTTTAGCAACGTGAGATTACAGGTGAACTTGACTGGTAGAGGTGAAATTCTTATCAGAGTGGGATTAAGGGGGTAGATGGGAAAAGGTAGAGGAGTGTCCCCACAAAGGGAGGCAGAGGATGGGCCCCAGGAGGAGGACACAGGGCAGGAGGCACCACGAGCTGCAGCCCTGCTTGGTCTCTGTAAGTAAGTGGGGGTTGGGCCCCGTGGTTCAGTGACTGGGAATGTTCCTGCCAGAGGGCCCATCGATGGCACAGGGTGAATGGGGACCATGGTGGCAGCGATGTCCTTGAGCAGCAAGACCAGATGGGACCCCGGCTGCAGCCTCAGACTGGATGGACAGGAAATCCCTCAGGCAGATCCAGGGAGGCTGCAGACTTATGCGCCTGCAGGGAGAGCGTGCAGGGGGCTGGGGCTTCTCTTCGGGGGAGTCTGGTGTCCCAGTGCAGGAGAAGGCAGGTCACAGCCAAGGGTAGGAGGTGGGGTGGTGGTGAGGAGGGTGGAGAAGGGAAGACGGAGGCTCCCAGAGAGCAGGACAGCGCTGAATGGCCATGCTGTGGGTGTGACAGCTGGCTCCTCCCTAGGGCAGCCCCTGAGAGGGCTCCCCAAACCTGTGACACCAGCTGTGTAATTATTTCTATTACTGTGAGTTACATTCTCACAAGACGCCAGCATGGTGTGAGGCACCTGCCCAAATGGCATATGTCCCAGAGACCACGTAAGGAGCAAAGACAAACCCCTCACTCTGGAGGTGGCAGGGCCTCGGGGAGGGCTGGAGCCCAGGCCTGCAGGCCACACACAGGGAGCTAGCCACTGTGTGGCCGGGGAAGGACCTCAGCTCCAAGGTCTCGGTTTCCTCATCTGTGAACTGGGCATCTTATGCCTTTCCTGCCCACCTCTCAGTGAGGATGACCTAAGATGGACTTGTGTGGGGCGATTTTGTGAAGTTGTGACAAAATAAGGGGAGATTATCACCATCATCAACAACATTAACGCAACGCTCGTCCTGGAAGCCCCGGCATCAGACGCTACTGTGTTTCCCCGAAAATAAGACCTAGCAGGACCATCAGCTCTAACGCGTCTTTTGGAGCAAAAATTACTATAAGACCCGGTTTTATTTTACTATAATATAAGACCGGGTTTTATATAACATAACATAACATAACATAACATAACATAACATAACATAACATAACATAACATAACATAACATAACATAACACATAACATAACATAAAACGTAATACCGGTCTTATATTAATTTTTGCTCCAAAAGATGCACTAGAGCTGACTTTCCAGCTAGGTCTCATTTCAGGGAAACAGAGTAGCACCCGGGCCTGGCAGGTCACCTGACGGAGCAGGAGCCCCTTGGCAGGGTCCCCCTGCTCCGTCCTCCATGCAGCCCCACCCGGCAGGCACAGCCCCACACAGCAACGCCCTCCCTGCCGTCCAGCCCCTGGGCCCCTGGGTCACTCACTCATTGAGCCTGCGGTGGAGGGTCACGTTGATGAGCCGCTGGGCGTCCTGGGTGGCCGCCCACCTGCAGGTGATGTGGCTGGTGTAGTCGTTATGGCAGTGCAGGGTCTGCATCGGGACCGTCCCTGACCCGGGAGAGGCAGGAGGGGGTCACACCTCTCCCCTCCAGGTGTCCCTGTCACCACCCCTGGCTGCCTGGCACTGGGGAGGAATCTCCCAGAATCCTTTAGAGGCTCCCGGCGGGCCGGGGCCTGAGGGCGTGAGGGTGCTGGCTGTGGACCCTCCGTCTGGAGAGACACACACTCTTCTAGCTGATTCGCAGTATGTTTCCTGAGCCCCTGCCGTGCCCTGCTCCTGGAACAGGGGCCCTGCCACCCCAGGACAGGGATGTGCCCCAGGCACAGGCCCCGCCCTGGACCCCCAGGTGCAGCCTGGGAGGAGAGGCACCAATGTACCCCTGAGAGGCGATGGGCAGAGCCCTGCTCTGGGACCACCCCACCCTGGTCCTTGGTCAGCTGCCAGGCCTGATGGTTGGAAAAGGGAACCATCACCATGGTCCCCATGGTGATCAGAGAAGTCACGTTCTCTGGGAGCCCTTGGGGAGGGGGGTGCATGGGCCTCAGGAGCGTCCCAGCTGGGCCTCCAAGCACGAAGGGGTTGCTGGGGCTGAAGCAGGGAGAGACTCCCAGGCCAAGGGCCCCAGGGAGGTGGGATCTGGTCACGGCCAGTGTCAGAGGAGCAGCGTTTGAGGGAGAAGGAGGGGCAGAGAAAAGGCTGGAAGGGCCGGCCTGGAGGTCAAAGGCTTTGAATGACACACTGAGAAATGTGGGCAGGAAGGGACACAGAGGACAAGGACTCTAGAGGAGGCCTGAGGAGAATGAGCAGAAGTGTGGGAGGGGGGATGGGGAGCCAGGAAAGAGCAGGGAGAGAGAAGAAATGAGGAAAGGGAAGGGAGGGAGGCAAGGCCAGAGCTGCCAGGGTCTGGGAGCTTCCCGGGGGATATTTTGGGGATGGGCTGGCCTGGCCCAGGGGGCCCAGCAGTGAGGAGTGGGTAGGGAAGGGGAGGAAAGGGGAGAGAGCAGTCGGGCTCACCTTGGGCTCCTGCCACACTGGGCCCCCAGCACAGGGCCAGCAGGGCTACGGGGGGCAGCCATGGGGTCAGTGCCATGTCCAGGTCAGCTGGATGAGCAGGGGCCAGCAGAGGGTTCTGGCTGTGGGCCAGGGGCCAGGCCTATCTCACCAGCTCTTGTGGTCTTCCACCCACTGCTGTTCCTTCTTCAATGCTTGAGGGGGGAGATATGGAAGAGGGTCAGGCCACCCACCTTTCTCTCCATTCCCATGGGCACAGCCAGTGGTGAGGGAGTGAAGGCTCTGATGCCAGAGAGGCAGGAGGCCTGTGCTCCAGTCCCTGCTGTGTCCTCAGCTGGGACCCTGGGTTAGTGCCTTCTCCTCCTGGCCTGGGGGGTCTGCTCACCTGCAGCTTTATAGCGGTCACCAGGGTGTTGGAGTGAATTCTGTGTGTTCACAAAGTCTGCTATGGGAATACTGCCCGTGTGCTTTGCATAAAGCTCTTTAAGTGGTTTTGGTGGATAAGTTTTGGGGAACTACCTCCAACAGATGGAGACTTTCATCTCCCTGATCCTATGGATGCGCGTGTGCGCAGACACACACACATGCGCACATGCGTGCACACACGAGCACGCACACACATGCACACACATGCACACATTGAGCCACACTCAGCCAACACCGTGGACTCCGTGTCTCCTGCCCATTTCATCCTGTCTCTTCCCTTTTCTGTGCAGGAGGCTGAGCCTTTTGCCTTCCCTGACATGCTATGAAAAGAGCAGTCAGGTGTCTTGGCTTCTTTTCTTCCTCAAAATGTCTAAAACCTACAAAACACATAAGCACACACCCACACAGAGGCGTGCGGACCCCCGCAGAGGAACTAAGTGCCCCACAAGATCTCTTACAAACCTGGAGGATGCTGAGCTGGTCCCTGACCCAGGGATGACTCTGCTTCTCCTGGGAGCTTCTTCCCAAAAGAAGGAGTCCAGTCCTTCCCTATCAGCTAGGTTTGTGGTTGCCTGGCAGTTTTCCAGATTTAGATTAATAACATCTTGTTTAGCAATACATGGTAAACCTTTAAGGAAAAACTAGGGAAAGATTAATATAGAATTCGGTGTAAGGTTATCTCCTTCCTCAGGAAGAGGGTAGGAAGGAGGACCATTGAGATAGAGTTTGCTAGGGGGCAGCGGGGGAGTTTGCAAGGGGGCAAGGTGTAGGTACAGAAAATGGTCCTTTTTGTACACCATCAGCATCCATCCTCAACTCTCTCCCCCTTTCTCTCCGTCCAGGCAAACCTGCAATCTTGACTGACTCTAACTCTTCACCCAGCTGCCCCCGCACAGCTGAACCAAACCACTCCAACCGTCTCACTTTAAGTTCCTGAGTATGATCCAGAAGTGCTCCCCAACCCCACATGACATTTCCCCAGGCCCTTGGCTCTCTCCATTCCCCTTCTCCTAGGAGGTGATTTCGCACCTTCTCTATTCCCCTTATACCTAAAATCCCACTGTACCTGTTCCCACTCTCAGCCTCCGCCTGCTTTCTCCCTCACTGGGGAAATGGGTCAGGAAAAAACAAAAGATCCCGCCCCACAGATTCCCATCATGAGCTCTTGTACCTACACACTTCCCTTACCTTCTGCCGTCAATGCGCGCTCCATGCTGCTCTGCAAAGCCGCCACCCACCCACCTTCCCCAGCTAACGCACAGGCTCCATCCAGGCTGGCCGACTCAATGCCACGGCTCCACAAATCCTCCCTCCTTTCTCTCTCCCGGAGCTTCCGTTTGAGCCTCATTGTTGGATTAATGCCGTGAGCTACCACACGCTGTAATTGCTTCCTTCTTTGAAAGAACACTTTTTCTTGGTTCCATTTCCTTCTACCATCTCCGTGTTATTTCTCTTGTCTTCTTTGCAGTAAAACTCCTTCAGATTTTTTGCACTCAGCACCCACCTTTCTCTCCATCCATTCTGTCTTTACGTCTACTCGTATTAGGATTTTGCCCCCTCCAGCAACCGCTTCTTACCACCCTCACTGTCAACACGGTGGCCCAAGTCACCATCATATTTCATCTAGGATTGTGAGAAAGCCTCCTGAGATTTCCCTGTTTCCATCCTCGCCTCCCCTCATCATCTATTCATGGAAGCCATAAGCAGATGCCAATAAAAACTAGCCAATGGTTCCCCTGTTACTTAGAGTAAAAGCAAAGTCCTTCCAGTGGCTTATAAAATCTAGCCCCCTGTTGCCTCTTTGATCTCCTTCCCTACTACTCCCCTCCTAAGTCACTGTGCTCTAGCCCCACTGGCCTTCTGGGTGTTCCTCACACACTCCAGGCATGCTCTTTCCTCAGAGTCTTTGCACTGGCTGTTCCCCCTGAATGGAAGGTTCTTCCTTTAGATAGCCACATATGTGCCTACTTGCCTTGCCTCTTTCAAGTCTCTGCTCAAACAGCACCTCCTCAATGAAACATGCCTTGACCCACTTCCACCTTCCTCCAAATTCTGGTGTCCCTTACACCTTATAGTACATATTATTGTCTAACACACTATACAATATACTTTTCTTAATTTTTTTTTGCATTTGTTTTTCTTCCTCCCCACTAGCTCCATTTCTTTCCATCACCTTCCTCTCCTCCACATGTTCTGTAAGGGCCAAGACTGTTTTATCTTCTCTTTTCACTGATACATCTCAAGTACCTAGAGCAAAGCTCAATACATATTTGTGAGATAAATAAATTTCTTAATATGAGTGATATTTCCTAATGCTAAAGGGGTCGATTCACCAAGAAAACATAACAATACCAAAATAAGTACACTCTTCATTTGAAAATTTTAAATACACGAAGGAAAAACTGACAGAACTGAAATGAGAAACAGACAAATCTACAATGATAGTTGGAGGTTTCAACACTTCTCTCAATAATTAATAAAACAATGAGTTAAAATATATAAGACTAAAACAATGCTATCAACAAGCTGGATCTAATTGACATTTACTAAATACTCCACCCAACGAGAAAAGAATAAATGTTTTTCTCAAGTCATTCACCAAGATGTATTATATTCTATATCAAAAAACTAAACTTAATAAACTTGAAAGAGTTAGAATCATACATAGTGTCTTCTAATCAAATCAGAGGTCAATAATAATTAGAGATAAATAACTGGAAAATCCCCAAATATTTAGAAATTAGACTTTTCTAAATAACCCGTGGGTCAAAGAAAGCATCACAAGGGAAATCAGAAATATTTTTAACTGAATGAAAGTGAAAGGCAATATATCAAAATGTGTAAGATGCAGTTAAAGTAACACTTAGAGGGAAACATGGCTTTAAATAATTATATCACAGAAGAAGAAAGATAAAATCAGTGATCTAAACTTCCAACTTAAGAAGCAAGAAAAAAAGAGCAAATTACACACAAATAAGTAAAAGGTGGAAATAAGAGCAGAAATCAGTGAAATAGAAGAATGATTAGAGACAATTCCAATGCTGTTTGTTGTTTCCAATCAATAAAGTTTATAAACGTCTAGCTAGGCTAAAAGAAAAAAAGAGAGAGAGAGAAGACACAAATTACCACTATTAGGAAAGAAACAGAGGCATCACTACAGATTAAAAGAATAATAAGAGAAGATAATGAGCAACATTAAGCCATTATTTTTGTCAACTTAGATAAAGTGGAAAATATTCTTAAAAGACACAAATTACCAAAACTAAATCAAGAAGAATTATAAAATTTGTATAAGCCTATATCTATTTAAAATGTTGTGGTTATAATTCAAAACACTGTCACAAAGAAAATGCCAGGCCCAGGTGGCTTCACTGATGAGTTCTAATAAATAATGTCAATTCTACACAAACTTGGAGGAGGGAGTACTTCCCAACTCATTTTATAAAGTCATCAGTACCCTTTTAGCAAAACCAGATAAAGATACTACAAGAAAATAAAATTACAGATCAATACTTCTTATCAACACAGACACAAAAATCCTTAACAGAATATTATCAAGTTGAATTTGACAATATATAAGGAAGCTAATACACCATGACGACATGGGGTTTATACCAGATATGCAAGGTTGATTTGTCATTTGAAAAGCAGCCAATGTAATTTACTACGTTAACAGATTAAAGGAGAAAAATTACATGATCTCAATACGCACAAAAAAAGCATTTGACAAAATTCAATACCCATACATGATACAAAAAGAAAAACAAAAATCCTGCCAGCAAAGTAGGATTGCAAAATAATTTCATCAACCTGATAAAGGGCACTTATGAAATGGCTACAATTTCTCCCCCTAAGATCAGTGACAAGGCAAGAATGTCCACTCTCACCACTGCTATTAGACATTTTGCTGGAGATCTTAGCCAATGCAATAAATCAAGAAAAATAAGTAAAATGGATACACATTAATAAGGAAAAAGTAAAACTATCTTTATTCACAGATGATACTTATGTACACGGATAATTTTAAGGGATCTACAAAAAATAAAAAGCTATGACAACCAAGTGAACTTAGCAAAGGTAGAGGATACAAGGTCAATATACTACATTTGGGAGAAAGGAACGGGCGGTAGTCAAAGAGAGTCAGTGCCCTTATACAACTCTGGGCAAGGGATGACCTTCCCCTACTCCTAAATTGAGCTCATGAAGCCACATTGAGTTTTGAGCCTAAATAGAGCATATCTCAAAATTCCACCTTCTGCATCCCTGTTCTCTGTTCCACACCCCCCAGTATACACAGATACCTCCATACACCCAAACACACAAACACACACTTCTAAATCTATGTGTCAGAGCTAGAAGGGATCTCAGAGATTGTCAGCTCCAATGCTTCTATTCTAAAGATGGGGAGACAGAAGCCTAAAGTTAAGAGGGACTATTTTCCCTGTCAGCAACACCTTAGTGGCAAAGCAAGGGACAGAACACAAATATCTGACTCCTGAGCTGTCTCCTCCAACCTCTCATTCCAATACCTGACTGAGAGGCCAAACCCTAACCTCCCCAAGTCCCCAGAACACACCTGCCCACTCAACACCCCCAGACTCTCCCTGTCCCTTCCATCCCAGTCTCCCCACATTCTCCGGCTCCCCATCTCACCCATCAGCCTGTCCCCAAAAGCCAGGCACACAGACCAACCTTCTGCTGGAGTCTCCAGATGGCAGCGAGTTTCTCATGCTTTTTATTTATGTTTCTTTAGGAAATGGAGAAGCAGAAAGCGGAAGTGATGCCCAGGCCGGTTTCTGCACAAGTGACTCCACAAGATCACCCAGCTTCTTAGAACTGTGGACACCAAGATATGATTTTGCAAATCTTCTTTCTGCCAGAAGTAGTTCTACCCCACTTTGTCTCCCTGTAAACTCCCACGCATCCTCTGTCAGCTCAAGTGCAAAGTTCCTCCACGCAGCCTTCCCTGATGCCCCAAGGGGTGCAGGGGGAGGTGGCTGCAATAACCAGAGCAGGTGAGAGCCGGGAGCCACATGGACCTGGGCTGGACCCCCACCTCCACTATTGCTCACAGTCACATGTGAGTGTTGCTATAGACTGAATCATGACCCCAAAAATTTATATGGTGAAACTCTAACCCCCAATGCAACTGTATTGAGGATAGGGCCTTCCGGAGGTAATTAAAGTTAAATGAGTCATAAAAGTGGCGTCCTCATCCCATAGGATTAGTGTCTTTATAAGAAAAGGCAATAATCTCTCTCTCTCTCTCTCTCTCTCTCTCTCTCTCGTTTCTTCCCCTGCTTCCTTCCTCTCTCCCTCCCCTTACCCTTCTGTCCACTTCATGAGGACACAAGGAAAAGGTGGCTGGAAAAGGTGGCTGTCTACAAGCCAGGAAGAGATCTCACCAGGAACTGAATCGGCCAGCACCTTCATCTGGGACTGAAAAACTCCAGGACTATGAGAAAATGAATTTCTACTGTTTTAGCCACACAGTCCAGGGTATTTTGTTATGTCAGCCCCAGCAAACTCAGACAGTGAGTTTATGCAAACTGCCTGCATGTGGCTTCTCCGAACCTCAAGCTCCTCCCTTGTGACTTGGAGATGGTCATCTACAAACCTCAGAAAGGTTTTGAAGGAGTCCGATGAGATGATGCCTGCCACGTGATAACCCGCAACTATGTTTATTCCTCTTAGTTCCTCTTCTGCCCTGCACCTTCCCACACTGTCCTCAGTTTCCACCCCCAACCTGTTAATACCTCTTTCTTTGGTTGTCTACACACGCCCTGGCACTGAGGTGGTACTCGAGCCTGTGTGGAATGAGTGAATGTATGGACGAATGGATGAACGAATGAGTCACTCCTTGAGGACAGAGACTCTAGAGCCCACACCCCCTCCTTTCTCTCTCGGGTTCTATCCAGCCAGGCCCAGGACTGGGCGCACGAATTGGGGACCTTCACCTGGTGCTACATGGAGCTCAGTGTAGTGTGTGGACCCCAAGGATGGGCACCCTGAGTCCTGCTGCTCCGAATTCAGACAGTGGTACCTGCCTTTTTCCTGGTGGGAAGAAGGGCATGGAGGAGGAGAGGGAAAGAGTGGGTAACTGCTGGCATTCTCTCCTGACGGTTCTTTGATTACTTCCTGCCAGTAAGGGCACACCTGGCCAGGAAGAGTGTACAATACTTCTTTCCTTGGTGGGGAAAGTCCTCGCCCAAGGACAGGACTGGGGATCAGCCTTTGGTGGGGGCACACGGAATGAAGCCCCCTTGGGGTCCTGCATTTTCTCTGGCACTCCTGCATGTGTGTCACCACTGTCCTGCGTGGAGAGAACATTCAGGGGTCCAGCGCCAGGCATGATGGGTCTAAGCTGAATCCTGTCCCCAGCCTTCTTCCTCTCAGCTGCTCGGGACCCCCTTGTTGAGTTGACGACACAGGAAAGCACCAGACACAGGGCTGTCCCAGAGGAGCTCAGGTGCGTAGCTCCGTCTGGAGGTGGGTAGAGCAGAGGTAGCAAGATGAGCCTCAAAGGATGGCTGTTCCTCCATGTTGTCCACTCACCGCCACACCTGAAACCTCAGGGTTGGGAAGACTGACACGGGCGCAAGGTCTGCTGGGGGTGTCTGCTGCCTGCTTGCTCGGGAAGCTCCACACTACCCGCCTCACCCACCAGGAAAGTGCCAAGAGACTCACACTGCTGGCGCCTGCCCGGACGGATGAAGGTCCATCTCAGCCTCCTGGCTCCCTGAAAGACAAGAGCGGAGTCCGCTAGCCAGGCTGCCATGAAGTGGTAAACGGAAAACGGAACAGAAGACGCTGTCAAAGCAAAACTTCTTATAGACACTGTAATAACTACAAATTTTAAAATATTATCTTTTTAGTAAACATGTTACAATTTGAAATAAGGAAATGTCTAACAATTAAACAATGATAAGGCAGCCTTGTGGGAAGTCCTGGGCCTGGCTATGAGAATCAAACATAAGGGCAAATTTGGGGCAATCGTTTCCTGCCACACAATTCTGGGGAGGTGGTAGCAAGAGAAGCAATGTTCTGTAACGAATAGTGAACTTCATACCGTGTTTCCCCAAAAATAAGACCTACCCTGAAGATAAGCCCCAGTTAAGATCTCAGCCAGATGGATGCAGTTAGTACGTTATGACGATGTTCCAGAAGAAGATGACATGACTGTATTTGAATAAATGTAGATTGCTGTACATGAAAAAAATAAGACATCCCCTGAAAATAACCTCTAATGGAGCAAAAATTAATATAAGACCCAGTCTTATTTTTGGGGAAACACGGTAGTTGGAACTGGCCTATCTCAGTTCAAATCTCAGCTCTGCCACTTGCTAGCTGTGTAACCTTGGGCAAGTTACTTAACCTCTCTGTGCCTCTGTTTTCTGTTGTATAGAATTGGATGATAGTTATTATGATACAATAGCATTATTATCAGGATTTATTAGTAGGTACATATAAAGCTCTTTGAACATAGCATGGCATATAGGCATTCACTCTACTTGTATATGACTTAGCTTTTACCACTGAAAGCAATGGTGGGTCTCCCAGGTGGTATATGGAAGACCCCACTTCTCAATCCCTGGACAACAGTCCTCTCAGTTTGGGCCACAGCCATGCTTCCTCATTTCATCCACATGTTTTGAGTAAGTAAGTCTCCAAGACAAGGCCTCCTGTCCCGAGAATTGTTCTAAGCTGGCCCTAAGAGGAGCAACTCCCTTGCTATTTACCATAATAAACTCCATGAGGTGGATTTGAGATGGAGCCCAGTCCCCCTCTGGAGTGGATGAATCTCTAACTACCCCCCACTACCCTCCCATTTGTCTTGTCGACTTTCTAAGTTTCTACCCATTTCTTTCTGATAAACTGCAAGTCTTGTTTCAGTCAGATTGAGATCAGAAAGGGAACTGTCCAGAGGCTGAGAGGGTGGCAGGACGTGAAGGACCCTGGGTGGAATATGAACCATCAGGAGGGGAACTGGATATAAAGAGAACTGTGTGTTTGAACACTTGGGCTTAAGATAGAGACATAGCAGCTCTACCTAGAAAAGTCAACTTGGGGTCTCCTTTTGGGCAGGTGTGTGGAAGTGAGTTCAGGTAGAAACTAAAATGAGGAGATTTAGGTGGGTTCACAGAGCTCACAACAGAAATGCTGAGCCCAAAGAAGGATGTTTGGAAACAGCTGGGACCTAAGAAGTCACAGGGAGGAGCGTGTTCTCTTCCCTGGGTCCCAGGGCTGGAGAGTGAGCTTGGGCCGCTGGGTGGCACGGGTCGCTCGGCTGCTGCCACTGATCCAGGAAGCCCTTATGGGATCGGGACTGAGATTACAGCTTCAGTCTTGATGTGGCCTCCAGTGGGCTGTGTCACCTTGGACGTGCCACTTGCCGTCTCTAAGCCTGACTTTGAGGTTTCCTCACCTGTGAAATGTGGATATCAGATGGCATTTGCCAGTCTGTGACCCAGGCCTAGCCCCTGCAGGCCTGGGCGCCCTCCAGCCCTCTCTGCTCTGCTGATACCCCCACTAGCAGAGCCCGGGGTCCCGAGGAGGCCCAAGTCAGCCATCACCATCCTGGAACAAACCTCTGTGATCCAAGAACAAATCTGAAACGTTATCCACCAGAAATGGAACTGTTAATTGGACAAAAATAATCTTTTAAATAGTACATCAGAAAGAGGGTTTATTTGAGGGAAGAAATGAAAAAACAACTACAGCAGTGTGGGAACACACACCTTCCCGCTGGCCGTCCATGTGCAAAAAAAGAATGATCTCTCAAGAGGCTCCCTTATACAAACCTAACGTCCTGTGTGTCACACACACGCACACACACAGGACGTTAGAAACATAAAATTTAACAGGAAGTCAGGACTAGAGAATAACAGGAAGCCCAGCTCCCGCCATAAACCTCCCTACTCCCCCCGGTCAATTTCCTTAAAGTGCCAGTTTGCTTTTCTCAGAAGGTTACTACAGTTTTATGAGGATAAATGTGACTCTCCCAACTTTACATGCTGACATTTTTCTGGTAATGACAACAGTTTCTCAGCACTGTCAACACCAGATCGCTCCTGGTTTCCTCTCCTACACTTCTGTGATGCTTAGTAAACAGCCCATCGCATAACCCCCCTAATCTTTCCGAGCACAGTTGAACATCATTCTGGTCAAAGTTTTGGGCAATGTGTTTCTAGAAGAAACTGAACTCAGGATTAATGGCCCACGCAGAGCCCCAAAGCCTTCATCTTCAACTTCTGAAAAGGGCTGGCAGTCTACAGCAGTCCTTTCTATAAGCATTTTGTTTAAATTTTAGCCTCCAAAGACTCAGACTCTGAGGAATAGCCTTCCTGAGGCATCCTTCTAAAGCCAGTTGTTTTGAGGCCTGAATAATAAGAACAAAATGTGATTGGGGCGCCTTGCTTATCTGTAATATTGTCTTCCTTTCTTCATTGTCTGTATCATGTCCGCCTCAAAAATAATTTCTCATGGATAGTCAACTAATTTTAAACTTCTTTATCTTTGTGAAATTTGGACATGGCAAAGTTGACATTTTGCTTCTAATTTGTTCTCATAAGATGTGAACAACTGTCAAACGAGATCTTTGCCTGAAGGATCTCTGGCCTAAACGGAAGTAAACCATTGAAAAATGAAATACAATTCTTAAAGGGATTCTGTTCTGCATAAGGAATGCTAGTATTCTAAAATTTCTACAGACATGAGGATTATAATATAATTAAACCTTTATTTTCTGCCTTTTATTCTTACTTAAATTTTATAAGCTCAAACCATCTATCGTGTTCTTCCTGAAATTATCAGCAAATACATGCTCTCTTAATATTTACATTAACCATCAATCTATTTCCTGATTTAACTATTTAAAGTCTTAATTATTGTTTTTCTTCATCAGATTAACAGCATTCATATCCATTAATTAGTGCAGCATTTTACTCTTAAAATAATAAATAGTACTTATACTTCAACTAATTCAATTTCAGCATAAGAAGTACATCAGCAAACACATTACGAGAAGAAAAAAGAGAAGTCGATAGGTATCCATAGGTTTAAAAAGGCATATCTATGGAATGGTGTTCAGAGATGCACACTGGATGGCAAAACAATAAAGAAAGTAAGGAAGTGATGGATGCTGTCGTAAAAGTCAGGATACTGGTTTGGGGCCCGAGAGTTTGTTTGACGCAGCACGTGGAGGGCTCTGGCGGCCAGCTAGGTTCTATCTCCTGTACTGGGGAGGCAGTTACAAGGGTAGTCACCTTATCAAAACTTATTAAGCTAAACATGTTTCAAGTGGTTTGGGGTACTTGTTAATAATGAAACAAATTTTTACTTTAAGCGGTAAATGCACAGTGCAATATATACAGATGATGTATTATCGAATTGTACACTTGAAACCGATATAATTTTACTAACTAAGGTCACCCCAATAAATTTAATTTTGAAAAACTAGTTATTTCAAAAAGGATAGAATTCCAATCTGGAAATAAGAAAATCAAAAACCTGGGGCATGATACGTAACATCAAAGGCCTTTCTTTGATAAATTCCTTTTTTCGTCTGCCTGCATTTGTTCTTATTCTGCCCTTCCCTTTCTGCCCTTCGTGTACCCGTTTGTGTCTCAACCCTCCATTCAAGGTCACCATGTATGTGAGAAACTTGTTCCATCCCTCCTCCTGTCTCCCCCTCCTGTCCCTTCCCACCATGGGCGACCCAAGGCCTCCCCTGCATCCCTCTGGTTGAAATTCTCTTCTCATTTACCTGTCTCTCATATTCCTCTGTAAGCGGCTTGAGAGTAGGGGCCTAGCATACCCACAGACATATAGTAGACGCCCAATAAATTAGGTTTAAACTTAACATCCCTCTCTGTTCCCATATCTCAGGTTCCACTTAATGATTTTCAATGATTATTGAAGGAAGGTAATATATCTTTTAAGAATTGTCAGAAAAGGGGTTTCTGGCTGAAGGTATTATAGGTTGAATTGTCAGTCCAAACATCTACAAGATTATACATCTCCTGTGCATTTTCCTTAGGGAATGAGATTTCAGGCAACTTCCATTTTCTTGTTTGATGAAAATTATTTTGTCATTTTACCACACTAAATGAACATTTACATAATAAAAGAATAATAAAATATAATGTTCATTTAATATGATTTTCTTTCAATTAATTTGCATTCGCTGAACAGCTAAAAAGACACGAGATATTTTCACCGAAAATTATATCTCACATGCTTGCCTATGTTTGAAAACAAATGTTCAGTTATCACACTGACTCGTGAGACGTGCTGTAGTCATTTATTTTCAGAGGGCAGACAGTCCCTCCAACCCGGCATGCCCATCTGTGCTGTGACTTTGCAGCTTCTCCTGCTAACAGGTGGGATCCTTTTCTCCTCCCGTTGGATCTGAACTAGCTGGGGACTTACGTCAGCCAGTGGAATGCAGTGGGAGTGAAGCTGTATAACCTCTGGGACTTTTGAGGCTTTTCTGTTCCTTTTTTTTCTTCAGAAGTCAGCCAGTGTGTAAAATAGCCCAGGCTCTCCCAGTGTAGAGCCTTTTTAGAGAGATGGGAGGACATGAGGAGGGGAGTGAGATGTCCCAGTGGACAGCCCGTGAGCCCATCCCTCCCGTTCCAGCTCTGGTCAAGCTCCCAGCTAAACACTGCCACGTGGGTGAGCTCTCCTACTTCCAGGAGCAGGACAACCACCCAGCTGAGCCCAGCCAACCTACAAAATGGCGACAACTGAGAAGTGCTTTCTGTTTTCAGCCACCAAGTTTGGGGTGGTTTCTTCCACAGCGATAGATTGTTTTGTTTGTTTTCCAGACAGACTTTGGCTTGCTGGATAGACTCGGTGTAACCTCTGGGATCACACAGTTGGTCACATAGGGGCAAAGCCAGAGATATCTCCAAAGGCAGACATTTGGCCATTTGGCCTTTCCAGGCCCAACTTCAGAGCACCTTTATTTCCCAGTCCCCGTCTCCCTCTCCCCTAGGCTGTGCCAGGTATGAGGTGGAGTCCACCCTCCCGTGTCCCTCAGCACATTAATTGGTCTCCTTCTTGTCTTGTAGCTCATACATTGTTGGTACACGCCTCAGACCTGAAAACATAATCAACTCTCTTTCATCTTTAAAAACATGCCCTGCCCCCTCACCCCCACCAAGTATCCATGTTAAGTTTCCATGCCACCGCTTTCCTCCCTTGCCAGCCAAGCTTTTCCAAAGAGCTGTCTTCCTTTCCCTCTTCCTACTCGCTACAAGCTGGCTTCCACCGCCACCCTGCCCCAGAACTGTCTCACCAGTGTCCCCTAGGAGCTTCTGATCGCCTTCTCTGATGGACTGTCCTCCATCTTGACACCGTCATCGACACTGTTGCCACTCCTAGTGCCTGAAACACCTCTCCCTTTTTCTGCCTCCCACCACGGTCTCCGTTTCCCACCTTCCTCTCTGACTCTCCTTTCTCTGTCTCTTCCTTCAGCACCAGTGTCCTCCCAGGTTTAGTGCTCCATTTCTCATGCGACTCCACATGAATGACCCGTCTGCTTTGGGCTCTGCCTTCAGGTTCTCGGGCTCCCTCAGGTTTCTCCCTGTGTGATGCTTTAGGTCAGTTCTCTCCTCCAAGCCTGAGAGCTACAAATCCAACTACATGCAGGACACCTCCCCTTAGACGTTCCAGAAACACCTCAAATTCAACATGCTAATCATGACCCCTCAGCCCCCACGACCTCTCCTTGTATAAGTGGCCCTGTCCTGGGCCACGGGTTCTGCTAAGGCCACAGAAATGCCGACAGACACCTGTTTCCTCATGGGCTAGGATGGCCTTAGCCAAAATGGGAACTAGAGAGCCCTTGGTTCCCCTCCTCCCACACCACATGCCTTTTATGAAGGGTGGGTCTAGGAGACAAAGGAGATACCCTGAACTAAACTGTGGTCATAAGAAGATAAAACCTCATTAACATGTGTTCTACCCAAAGAGTATAAGAAGCTGTAACCATGTGGGAACAGAGGGAAGAGCCCAGGGCTGAGAAGCATGGCAGCCTCCCTTCTGCAATGATGGGTACACTTATGAAAACCCCACAATGGCAACTCTTAGCCAAGAAATTCAGGACTAGATTCGCAGTCTGGAGCTGTGAAAGGAGTTCTGGCTTCGCGGTCACACGGGTGTCGGAAACTGCTCTGTCACTAAGCCGTGTGACTCTGAACAAGTTCCTCATCTTTCTGAGTAATGTAAAAAAGGAAGACAGCCCATGAGACGAAGTGAAAGCTAAGCTATGGCACAGTGACACAGCTGGCTTATGAATAATGGGCATAGTACAATTTATTTCTTGCCCCTGGCTTGCTAGAAACTCTACATCAGCTTTAACCAGAAACTTTAAATAAAATTCCTCTTTGTATCTTAAGGAAGTTTGGGATACGCAGAAAAGATTTCTGGATGTCCCCAAAGGAAAATTACACTTTGCTTAGAGCACACTTGCGGTGTGGGGAGGGAAGATCCCATTCTAACCTTTTATTGCCTTTGAGCTATTTCATAATTCGGTAAATTGTACGTAATGGATAGAAATGCTACATAATCTTTGTCAAAAGTCATGCAAATCAGTTCTGGTCAGTGGAGGGACACACACACACACAAGTCATTTCAATTTTCCTAACCTGTAAATAGAAATGCGTCTGTTCTTCGGCTTTTCCTTTGAACTGGGGGTAGCATTTGCTTGGTTTCCTCATTAATAATTAATTAAATGACATTTTTAACATGTGTTCATTTTATATCTGCAGGATTTTATCCTCTTTTCAGATTTATCGTCATTCAATAGAGGACCAGACCGAGAATAAAAGTGATGTGGTCTGTGGCATTGAGGCAAAGTTGATCCCCCAGGGAAGTGGTCGCAGAATCAGACCAGCTTTTACCATGACTGAGGGTCCAGAATGCCAGCTGCAGCCCCCAACTTGGAGCCCCTCCTTCCTTGAAGAACCTTGAGGAGACCTGACAGTAGGAAGTTACTTTGGGCTTTTCCATCAAGAAAGAAATAGTAGGGGTGTTGGGTATGCTCATTACTTTGACTGTGGTGATGGGGCAGTGCTGTCAGCATGGGACCCCAGGACCTGATGGTCCCCTGCAGCCTGGATCTACTCAACCAACCCAATATCCAAACCCTAACCACTTATTTTCCTGGGTCCCTTCTGGTGTGAGTCAGCCCTATATCTAAGCAACGTCCATCTTAATCTCTCAAAGCACATGCTTACCACTTCCTCTGCCTCATTGAACACTATTAATTCAAAAGAATCAAATTATATTATGGAGAGGGAGCAGTCGATAGGTCTGGACTAACCACAGTCCAGGGAAAGACAGGTTCTCACGCTGGTCCTCAAGGTCTGTGTTTGAAGCTGAGAACTTGGGATGCAGAGGCTGGGCGTCCCGTGAGACCTGGACCGTCCTCAGCAGTGGTGGTGATTGGGGTGATTCTCAGGACAGGGAAGGAGCGCTCACTGGCCTCAAGCTTCCTTCCACCTGTCTGCCAGCTTCCCCAACCACAGCCAACACCCCCGGCTCCCCATGGTTGTGCAGGGCCCAGCCCCGCCTGCCCTCTCTAAGCCCAACACTCAATACCCACCTCTTTGGGCTGCTGCATTGGCAACTCTGCCCACTGGCCTTCGACCAGAGGCAGCTCCATGCCTTGCGCCATCTCACAGAATCTGTCCAGGCCTCCCTTGTGCTCACAGGTGACCTGCCTGCCTCCTGCTCCTGGATCTTCCTCGCCCCTTGACTGTCCCTGTGCCCCTCCCCCACTGCCTGGCGGGAGGCCGAGATCCATCCTCAGCCCTGGGCTTAGGCAGGAGGGAGGAGGGAGACACAGGGCTGGAGTGGCTCCCAACTCCTGGGAGCCTCTGCTCTCATCCCTTGGTTCAATCTGATTCCTGAGAGCTGGGGCCACCTTGTGCCAGCCTCTGGTGCCTAAATTCCCGCCTTCTTCCCCATGCTGGAGTCTCTCTCCTGCAAGACTCCAGAGAGAGACCTGCTATGTTCTGCCCTCCCCAGCTTCCTGTGTCCTAGAGGTGGGAACCCTTCCTACTGGAAGCCTCCTCTCAAAGCCCCAGATTAACGAGTGGGGACATCCTTTCCCTCTATTGCTGCTCATTTCCTCTCAGCCTCCAACCTCTGCATATGTGGTTTCCAGACTTCCTTCTCCCTGATATTGATGAGTAAAATTAAAAAACAAAACAAAACCAAAAGACCAGGAAGAGTAACTTTTTATTTGTAAATCAAGAACAATTTAAAAGAAACTGTCATTTATTATCAACATCCTTTTATATTTTTTAAAAGGACATGTTAATAAAAAGGAAATAGAAAGAATTCGAATCCCAGATGACAGGATGGTCCCTTTTAATAGAAAGCAGGCAGTCCCTTACATTTCCTTCATTTTCTGTGGTTTCTTGTTCCACCAAAGGACAGTGAAAACTTTATCCTGGACCCATCCTGGTCTCCACAGTGATTTGGGGGACCTATCTTGGCCATGGTGTTCTGTCTGTTGGCCTGGCAAGTGTGACCGAGAGATACACAACCACTCTCTCCTGAGGGACAAACGGAAACTCTTGGTGTTATTCCCAAGAGGTCGTACAGGGTGGCATTTATCTGGGTGACTTCACAGGCAAGATCCACCTCTGGCTTCTGGCCTCCCAGGCCCAGAACATCCGTTTCCGGGGTCTCCGAGCTGACTGGACCCTAGCTCCAATTTACAAAACTCACAGAAACACGATCATTTATCATGAGCAATCCAACAGGGGAGCTGCACAGAGTGCCGAGCTGACCCGCCCGCACACCCCCATCCCATGGGAAATCTTGCTGGGCAGCCACTTGATAGCAGTAGGGTGTCACTCAGCCTTGAGCAGAGAGGGCTGGGGGCCAAGGTGGACAGCCTCTGCCGTCCTGTGTGCCACGGGCCAGCCATGGGGGGAACCCCTGTCCTCTCTGGATTTTGATTCCTTTTGATCTCCGTGAAATGACACCAGCCGCGCCACACCAAGAGACTGGGAGGAGTCAAAGAATGTCCCTCCTTCGGCGTGAGCTGCCGTGGGCTGCTGAGTGCTGTTGTGGGCTGCTGTGTGCTGCCACGGGCTACCATGTGCTGCCAGGAGCAGCTGGTGGCCAGCGTGAGTGGCCGGCAGCCAGCAAGAGCTGCCGTGAGCTGCTTTGAGTGGCTGACCGACTGCCTCAGCCGGAGGAGCGGGGGAAGCGCAAGGCTCATCAGACCAGCATGGGCCAGGGAGCTGTGTCCTACACAACTAGACTGAGAAACAACGGCTTGAACCGGAGTGTGTGGGGGGAGGCGAGAAAAAGGGGGGGGAATATACACACACACACACACACACACACACACACACACACACACATATATATATATATATATATATATATATATATATATATATATTTTTTTTTTTTTTTTAAGAAAGTCACTCTTTGTTTCCTATTGGTTGCATTGCCAGGCACAACCCATTGTTGCCAGTCCTCTGCTCTACCTATGGGTAGATTTAGAGTTTTTCTTTATATCAGTTCTCCTGTGGACGTGGCAACACCAGTGGGATTTGCCCCAGCCTGAAACCCACTGTAACAGCCAGATGGAGAGGTTACCAGGGTCCATGTGACATTCAATCACAAGTTCCTTTTATCTCACTTGAGATAATGATGCAATCACTTTCATTTTTAAGAAAAGCACATATATATATAAACAGCAAGTAAGCAAAATTCCAACCACAGAGGGTTGGTTTTTAAAAAAACATAATTTCGAGAAGGCAACTTTGAACAAAGAACTTGCAGACATATGTAATTGCTTCTTAGTATAAATAAGCAAGCTTCCCTTGAAAGGACATGAAGACTGTGGCATAACCTTCTTAAGTAAAACACACCACTGTTAAAGAGAGAGAGAGAAAGAGAGAGAGAGAGAGAGAGAGAGAGAAAGGGAGGAAGGGAGGAAGGGAGGAAAGGGAGAGAGGGAGGGAGGGAGGAGGAGAGGGAGAGAGGGAAGAAGGAAGGAAAGCAAGAAAAAAATAATAATCTCCCTCTTTTCACCAGAAGAAGAAAGTCCTGATCAATGCTTTGGTATCAAGAAGTCTTAGGTTCCATGGGTAGCAATAGAAAACTAAGACAATTTTCTTTGTCCTGCAGAAATATTGCTCTGTTCCCATGGTTACATTCTACTTTACAATGGCCGTAACTTGATGGTGTGCTTTGATATTTGGTGTCCTCACTCATATTCTTTTTTTTCAACGGTGGATATTATTGAATATTATCATACCATTATTCTTCCAGATTTAGAATCAATTATCAAGTCTTTAAAAAAATCCTCTCAGAATTTTTATGGGAATTACATCAAATTTAATACTTAATTTGGAAAGGCCTAACAGCTTTGACAATTTTGTAATACGAAATCTTTCCATCCTATGGGTCTATGGATCTCCATTTATTTGGGAATTTTACTTCAGCAAATTCTACAAGTTTTCTTCCTTGGTTTTTGTTAGATTCGTCTCCAGGTTTTTAAGATATTTCAGGGTTGACCTTCCTTCCTTCTTTTTCTATTTTGTAGCTAATATCTCCCAACCTCTTACATTCCAATTGGTTATTATTAGTATAAAGGAAAACCATTGATACTTGTATGAGATTATACGCAGCCCCTTCTTGAGTCTTATTTGTTGAATAATTCCTTTTGAAGTCTTACAGATTTTCTAGAAATATAATCATAGCTTCTCCAAATGATAATAGTTTATATCTCATTTTTAACACTATTTTGCCTATGGTTCCTGTCCAGTTGCATTAGCTAGAAAGTTCCAGACTATGATGAATGATACGTGGTAGCGTATATGCCCATCATCAGTGGGATTACACAGGGATGACTCATGCTTCACCTTTCCACAGAGGCTACCTTGGTTTCTGAAGAACACTCTTTGTCCTGTTTGTGAAGGAGGCCCTACTAAAAGTATTTTACACATGACAGAAGGCACTCGCCTCTCAGCAGCTGTGTGTCCAAGAACATGTCGCTGCCCCCACCTCCAAGCAGCCATGTGAGGTGTTTTAATAAAATGAACATCAGATTGAGATCACACCAGAGGGCTCCTGTAGGTGGACACCAGGCAGGTGACAGGGAGCTGTGACCAAGACATCCTTATATTCCTCTCAGCGTGACTAAACCTTAGACAAGCTTTTTCTTGACTCTAGGCTCTGCCCTCCCTTTTCTTAGACCATTTTCTTTAGAAAACTTGTAAGTTCCTTCTCTGCCCCTTTGAGATATATAAAAATCTTTTTTGAAAGCCTCTCTCCAGTTTTATGACCCAGAACTGTCTTTCTCAAGGAACTTGGAGCCATCCCTTTGACGTGTTATCATCAAGAAGATAGTGTCTCTATCTCCCAGTCTCTGTGGGTGGGAAGGACCCTAACCTCAGTGGGTTGTAAAGTTCCCTCCTCTCATAAGACAGGACAAAGTTTACCTTTCCTTTGGGTAAAGTCAATTAGCAAAAACACAGATGGCCCAGGATCTCTCTCTCACACCAGCACTTATAAGCCCTCCCACACTTGTGCTTCAGTGGAGTTGAGTTCAGACTTGGTTCTAGTCTCTCTCCCCTATTGCAATAGCCTTGAATAAAGTCTTCCTTTCTATTTAACTTTGACTGGTACAATTTCTGCTTTGGCAATTCTTAGCTTTGTGACATGGAAGCCACAGTGGTGGCACATTCTTTTGGAACCCCAAACCCACCAGGGTTATGGGGAGACTTCTAATGTCATGGGTTGACTCTCATTTATTGTGCTGATTGATTTCCTAAGTTTGCACTGTCACTGCATGGTTGGAATAAATTCTGCTCAGACAGATATTCCTTTGAAATACTGCTGGATTTGATTTGCCAATATTTTAGCTACTATTTTGTGTCTGCATTTATAAGTAAGGTTAATTTGTAGATCTCTTTTTGTGCTAACTTTATCAGATTTGGGGAACATGGAAGAAAAAGGTAAAAATATAATAACAAAAAAGTATTGGTTTTAAGGATAAGAAAGCTGTCACATAGCATGTATTTAAAAATTCTCTTACAGTAAAAAGGGAAGAGAAGGATGTCTCTTAATGCTGCAATCATCCACTGAGGCTTCATACGCTCTGAGATTTGCTAAGCTCGCTATTGAATCATTTACATATACAGACATAATTTTTGAGCCATCATCAGTTTTCATGAATTATATAATTTAGCCTAAGCAACGCTGCACACGCATGTAAAACAACTGAATTAGTCTAAGAGTCTTAGTAGGAATAATAAAGAGTAAATGAACATGTTTCTTAGCATCAGAGGAACTCAATTTTTCTGGAAGACAGCAGTTTGAGTTCAAGTAAAGCAAAAATACATTTGTTTTGAGGCTTTTTCCTTAGTTTTATACTCCAGCCTGCAAGCCCATTTCAGATTAGCTGCTAGCCTACTTCCAATCTAAAAAGGACCTCATCTTCCTGATCTTTGGTTTTCTTTATAAAGCAGGGCTTATGTGCTTTCTCCCACATTTAAAGAATGTGAGAACTGCACTAAACTAATTGGAAAGCTTTCCTTCCATCTTTACCTTTCTTTTGGGAGCATTCAAATAACACAGTGATTATCTGTTGCTTAAAAGTAATTTGCCTTAAAAGAACTTAAAAACTTTAATAACCTTAGAAGAATTTGCCTGTTAAACTGTCTGGGCTTGACGCATTTATAAGTGGTAATTATTAAATATGTTTTTCCATTGTTTTCTATGATCATTCTGGGTTTTCTTGTTTTTGTTTTGTTTTTATTTTTGTTTTGTATTTTACCACTTAAAATGGGACTTGGTTTCTGAGAAATACTCTTTTCCTGCATGACAGCTAGCATTCACCTCTCAAGGGTCTGTGCCCAAAGCAAAAGCCCCTCCTGGGAGCTGAGCCTGTCTTCTGTGGCACATTATTAATTTTATATGCTTCTTATGTGGCACATTATTAAATTTAGCATCAGATTAAAATCAACATCAGAAAGATTCTCATCTTTGTCCTTTACATTAGCATTTTTACTTTTTCAGTTTGTCTTGGTACATTATATGTTACATAATAGTGTACATTTCATCTAGAGTTTCCAAATTATTGGCAAAAACTTGCATATAATATTTCTTTTAATCCATTAATGTTCTCTATGTCTATGACAATATCTACTTTTCTCATTTGTACATCATTTGCTTTTGTTTTCTCTTTTTAAAATTTGATGTAGACAGGGGCAGCGTTGAGGCTTCTAAAACACTAAGGATGAAATTGTTGACATAATCTACATGGAATAGATAAGATCATTAATACCCTCAATGCAAAATATTTCTTAATCTGGAAGCAGAAAGAGTCCTAGTTGTAATTTCATCATATTAACTAACATTCCACCTTGGGGGACCGTTATCAGGTTCCCTTGGGAAAACTCTGCATGGAGCCTAAGATTTCATGATACGAAATCATCAGGACTTTCTTCTAGTGAGAAGAGGAGAATATGTCTTTTCTTTCTTTCTTTCTTTCTTTCTCTCTCTCTCTCTCTCTCTCTCTCTCTCTCTCTCTCTCTTTTTTTCTTTCTTTTCTGTATCATTAACTGCTGTCTATTTTTCTTAAGCAGGTGATGCAGAGGGCTTCATGTCCCTTCCAAGGAAAGCTTGCTTATTTCTAAGGAATTACACATGTCTGCAAGTTCTTTGTTCAAAGTTGCTTTTTAAAATTGTGTGTGTGTGTGTGTGTGTGTGTGTGTGTGTGTGTGTGTGTTAAAATAACTCCTGTGGTTGGAATTCCACTTGCTTGCTATTTATATGCATACATGCTTCTCTGAAAAATTAAAGTGATTGCAGTATTATCCCAAGGGAGATAAAAGGAGCTTGTGATTGGATGTCACATGGACCATGGTATCTTCTCCATCTGGTTGTTACAGAGGGTGTCTTAGGTTAGGGGCAAATCCCACTGGTGTTGCCATGTCTGAAAGAGAACTGGTATAAAGTCGGACTCTAAGACTGCCCTTCAAGCAGAGGATTGGCAACAGTGACAGGCTGTGCCTGGCTTAAAACAACACTGTTTATAATCTCATTGTCTCTGGGTCAGACCAGATGTGGCTCAGCTGGATCCTCTAGTTCAGAGTCTCTGGCAAGGCCACAGCCAAGGTGCCAGCTGGGGCCACAGTCATCTCAAGGTTCAACTGAGCCAGTATTTGCTTCCAAGCTCACTCAGTGATTGTTGGTGGGATACAGTTCCTGGCGGATTTCTGGACTGAGAGCCGTAGTTCCTTCCTGACTACTGGCCAGACCCCAGTCACCCTCCGTTTCTTGACACATAAAGCCAATCCATCAGGCAGTTTGCAACATAGCAGCTGGTTTCACCAAAGTTAGCAAGTGAGAGGGAACAGAGAGCATCAGTAGGAGAAAGTCACATCCTTTTATAACCTAATCTTGAAGTGACATCGCATCACTTTTGCAGTGTTCTGTTGGTTAGCAAGTCACTAGGTCCAACCCACTCTCCCACGCAGAGCATTACAAAAGGGCATGGATACCAAGAGGCAGGAATCACTGGGAACCATTTTAGAGGGTCACTATCATGGGAGTCTAAAATAAAACCAGATATGTGGGAATTTACTGTAAGACAAGGATGCCATTTCAAATCATGGTGAAAGGATGGATTGCACACACACAAAAATTGCTGCGATAATTAGCTCTCATTTCATGATACCAAATTAGGGTTCCTACCATTCACAAAAAAATCTAAAAATAAAACAATAGAATACCATGAAAGTACTAGAAAAAAAATTACAGACAACTGTTTTTGTGATCTTTACATGGGACTGTCCTTCTAAACATGACCAGAGTACTAAACAGTCAGGAGAGAAGGGAGTCTGTCTGGTTTTATCATTATTTTTATAGTCCCAGAGCTAGAAACTGCATCTGATGTGTTGGAGATGTGTAAGTGCTACTGAAGGAATGAAACCCAAAAGCTCTAAGAGAAACTACTGACAGATTTGAAGAAAGCGTGCGGGGGGAAGGGCCACCGTCACTGATTTTAGGTGGCCCAAGAGAACTAGAGGTAGAATGGAACAAAATTTTTGCTAGTGAGCCATTAAGAAAGGCCAGTCCCCGTGGGCTACTGCGTGCTGCCATGGGCTACCATGTGCCGCCATGAGTGGCCGGCAGCCATCGTGAGTGGCGAGAGCTGCCGTGGGCTGCTGTGAGCTGCTGTGAACGGCTAACCAACAACCGGTGACCAAGTCAGCCTGGGGAGCACAAGGCTCATAACACCAGCATGGGCCAGGGAGCTGTGTCCTACACAACTAGACTGAGAAACAATGGTTTGAACCAGTGGCAGGGGGTGGGGGGCGGAAGAAAGGGGAAAAAAAAAAGATGAGTCCCAGCTCTAGCCTTGTTCCTGGAGAAATAATCTCCAAAAAGTCAGGGTACTTCCCTTTCCCCATGCACAGACCCTGTGGAAAAGTTAAGAAGAAACATTTACCATATATATATATTTTACGTAGCAGGATCCTTCCTCGAGTGAATCCGCTCTTCCCTTCCATGAAGGGGCCCTGGGTCGGGAGCTGGCTCAGTCCTAGGAATTGAACAAGGAGGCCTAAATCCTTAGTAAAGTGATGCAAGTCACATCTCCATTCACTAAGAGATTTTTCACGTGTCCAGATTAAAACTTTAATAAGCTGCCCAATTATGTCAGACCAGTCAACTGCTGCTAAAGACCTGTCAGGTCGTACTATACTGTGACTGCTTCATCTCTGCTTCCCATTACACTAACCACGTCCACCTTTGATGTTTTCGCTTGACCTCCACTCTACCTGGTTCCCATCATGCCGCACTGAATTCAGGGAGCCCATTTCAAAGGCAGCACCTCCCACTGTCAATCGTCCCTGGTCTGCAAAGAAAAACCACGACAGCGCCTTTCAAGGAGGCTGGTTTTCCTCTCACCACTGAAGCAGGAATCATCACATTTCCAAAGGTCTATTTGATAGACAAGGATACAAATAGACCAGAGAGAATAAGGTGATGCTCATGGTCCCTCAGTCAAGCGTTTTGTTTCTCCTTTCTTCCAGTAGTAAACCACGCCCTCTCTTAGTGTTTCTACAGAGGTTGCAGGGGTGGAGAGGTCACACCTGAAAGATCCAGCAGGTTTTATCAGTCACCAAGTGCTTGCCCATCATCACAAATTATGTCCTTTTATGAACTTGTGCTAAAGATTCACTCTGAGCAGATGCTCTGCGTGCTCATTAGGTAATATTTTTGTCTCGTGCAGCTGCACATCTGCACTGCAGTGAGGCTCCCTGTCCCCAGATGACTGATGGAAACCAGGCTTCTCCATGCTCGATAGGCCTCACGATGTCTCATCACACCAAATTATTTTTATTTTTCCCCAGCTTTATTGAGGTGTGATTGACAAATAAAAATTTTACATATTTAGGTTGTATAAGGTGGTTTTTAAGGTATGCAGCGTAATGATTTAATATATGTACACATCGTGAAATGATCACCACCCCCAAGTTCATTAACACACCCATCACCTTACACAGTTACCCTCTTTTGTGTATGTGGTGACAGCATTTGGGATCTATTCTCTTAGCAAATTTCAAGTATACAATAGAATTTTAGTCATCGTGCTGTCCATTAGATCCCCAGAACTTATTCCGCTTATAACCAAAAGTTTGCACCTTTGACGAAAATCTCCCCATTTCTTCCCCTCGTCCCCACCCCATCCTGGCTCATAGCAACCATCGTTCTCGTCTCTGTTTCTATGAGTCTGAATTTTTAAGTTCTACATAGAAGCGAGATCATATAGTATTTGTCTTTCTGTGTCTGACTTATTTCACTTAGCATAACGCCCTCTGGGTTCATTCATGTTGTCACAAATGGCAACTTGATTTCCTTCTTTTTTATGGCTGAATAATATTCCATTATATACCTAGCTTGTATATAACACCAACACTTGTTAACTCTTATGTCTTTAACAACAGTCATTCTAATGGTGAGGTGACATCTCACTGTGGTTTTGATTTGCATTTCCCTGATGATTCATGATGTGAAGTACCTCTTCAGGTACCTGTTGGCCTTCTGTATGTTTTCTTTGGGAAAATGTCTATTCGGGTCCGTTGCCCACTTTTTAATCAGGCTATTTGGGTTTTTGTTTTTTTGTTTTTCGCTACTGAGTTGTAAGAGTTCCTTATATTTTTTGGATATTAACCCTTATAATATATATATTTGCAAATATTTCCTCCCATTTGTCGGCTGCCTTGTCATTTTATTGTTTTCTTTGCTGTGCAGAAGCTCTTTAGTCTGACGTAGTCCCACTTGTTTACTTTTGCTTTTGTTTCTTGTGCTTTTGGTGCTATTTCCAAGAAATTGTTGCCAAGACAAATGTCAAGGAGATTTTTCCCCTATGTTTTCTTCTAGGAATCGTGTAATTTCATGTCTTACACTTACGTCTTTGATCCATTTCAAGTTAATTTTTGTATGTGGTATAAAAAAGGATCCGATCTCTTTCCGCCAAATTTAGACGGAGGCAGCAAGGACACCGCATCTGAAAAGAATCGCAAGCAACGAGGTCAGATGCCCTTTCTGAGTTCTGCGACCCCAAGTCACCTGTAACACACTCTGGCCTTCCCCCGCCCCTCCATTCCAGGAGCCTGGGGAGAAAGGAGGGAAGACTGTCAGAGAGCTGAGTGCTTGGTAGGAAAAGCCGTGCTGTTCTCTGCCCTCTCGATGGGGAAGGGAGTGGGCGCTCCTTACCACCCAGGCCACGTGAGGATGCAACTCTCTAGTAGAGGCCGGGGGTACCTGCAGGGAAGGGAGACTGACATTTTATTCCCCAGTTAGGTGACTGTGCCTGCAGGGGACTTGCTGTTCTGTCTTCTGAACCTCTGTACGTGGAGGGAAGAAAACTAGAAAGAGATGATAGGTGGAGTGGTGGGGGAAGTGGGGCTGCCTATGCTCTTCCCATCTGATGGCACAAGCATGAGGGAGCTTCCCAAAATTCAAGTGGGCCCTGAGGAAGGTAACAAGGCTGAATGGCCACCCAGAGCCCATCCAAGAGGGCAGGCCACTGGGTGAGAACACCCCAGCAGGCAGAGGCTATGGGGGTGTTGCACAGAGGAGGGCAGAGCAGGATGGGAGCAGCTGAGCTTCTTGCAGCTCCCTCATCGGGACACTGTGCGATGGAGATGTCCCCGCGGAGCATGCACCCCTTCCCCCAGAGAAGGCTCTGAGAGCTGGTCAGAGCCAGCCAGAGAAGCAGCCACCATAACAAATGCTGATTGCAGAGGCACACGAAAAGAGGTACACCCTCCTCCAGCCCTCAGCCCTAACCCATCATCAGAAAGGGGTGAGAAGGACCAAATGACCATGACTCTCTCTCTCTCTCTGGCTCTCTCAACCGGGGTCAAGCTGCGGGAGGAGAGAGAATGAGACTGAATGGGGTGAATTCTAACATACTGTTAGTGGTCAGAAAGCTGAGGAACTTGCCCAAGATGTCATTAAGGGATGTGAAAGGGAGAGTCCACATAGCCTGGTGAGGATGCCACAATGGGAAGATATAAAACTGCCTTGTGTTTGCACCCACTGAGTGCAGAGTGTTCAATTCACTGGCTACTTAAGTTATGCTAAAAGCCAGACTTCGGAATATTAGATCCCAAATGTTTAAAAGTTGGGGCAGATTTAGACACACCAACTTGAAAACATGATTGGATCATATTAAGGGAAAAAGTAAGTTGAAGAATTTGTGTAGAATATGTCTATTTGGGAGAAAATAAAACACGTGTGTTTATATGTGTACATAAGAAATATACGTAGGTGCTTAAGCAGAGAAAAATGTCCGCCAGGGTATGTGCCAAGTCGTTAGAGTAAATGAAATACTGCCACTTCCTTTTACAGCCTTAAAAAGAAAATAACCAAAGGGTGTCAGGTTATGGATGATTTTTACTTTTTTGTGGGTCTTATTTTCTTTAATAAAATGTGTTGCTTTTATAGTCAGAAAAATTTAAGAAACAAAAAAAAAAGAAAAATATTAAAAATAATGGAAAAAATGAATTGGGTAAAAATAAAGGCACAGAAAAACAGACTAGATAAATCCCCTGGAGACTGTTGTTTTGGGAAATCTCCACGCTTTCTGCAAAAGGGTAGATTCCAGGAGTGACACCCATTTCCTCCACGCCCCGCCCCCCATCTTCCCGTCCTCCGCCCCTGCTGTTTGGCTCGGCTTGGTGCTGCCACCTACAGGTCTACAGCGAACATTACATCATTCCTATCCGTAGGGGCAGCCCCTCCAGCTGTTGTTTTCAGTTTTCATCTTCAGCCACTGGTTTCAGGGTTGAGAGTGGAGCTTCGTGGGAACTTCCAGTGTGAAGACAAGACAGGAGGAAAGCATAAGACATAATGAGATAGAGAACAACTGTGTGTGTGCGCGCATTGGTTCAAAAATTATTAAACATTTCAAAACCACAACAGTAGCGCATTAAACCAAGTGTGGGACCCTTCTGAGCTTTGGGCCTTGTGGAACTGTATAGGTTACACATCCATGAAGCTGTCCCTACTTGCATATTTGTATTTGGATGTGTGTATGTTAAGAGATGTTTTTGTATGCCTTGCATAGCTGTGCATGTGTACAAACAAGTACATTTGTGTGTATGTATCGTGTTGATGTGAGGCCATCTGTGCCCGCATGAATGAACATATTACTATATTTGCTTAGGTGATATGCCGTGTGTCCATCTATAGTATATTTGTGTGTGTGTGTGAAAGAGAGAGAGAAAAAGAGAGAGAGAGAGAGAGCAGGTTTCTGTGTTCCAGGTCTCTGACTCAGGCCCCAAGCAGAATGGCCAATGGATTGGCTTCCCCCATGTGACCTGTAACAGGTGCCGTCAGGCCCTGCCCACCAAACTCTCCGCACATAAGGACTCTGTCCAAAACCCCCACTAACAGACTTAACCAAACTCTGGCAGGGCTTCTAGCAGCGTAAGGTTGTGTCCCTAGGATGACCCCAGACCCCCCACTGAAATGCCAGCCTGAGCTGCCAGCAGAATTTACTGTTTGTTCCAGCCAACACATGACCCAGGTCCCTGCCCTCCCTTTCTTAGGGCATTCACTACAAAGCGCTTACCGTTGTGAATCCTTCTTCTGTCTATTAGAGATGTCTGTGTAGCTCCTACAACCCAGGAGTGTCTTTCTCAAGGACCTGAATGAAAGCCATTTCTTTGAAATGTAGTCAGGAAGGACGGGCCTCTGACTCCTAGTCTCTGTGCGGGGACAGAATCCCAGCTTTCATCACTTCCAGGCAGCAGACACCACTGGCCTCACCACATCTACACTGACCAACCCTGGGGAAGTTTTCACTTGAGCCCTGCTTTCTCCCCCTCCTTACACCCTCATGCTCCCTTTAAAACACCCAGTGCCCTCTACACAGACCTGACCCAGCTCTTTGCCCTGCTGTCAGAAGTTACTGAATAAAATCTGTTTGCAACCGTTAAACTCACGTCTGGCTGTGTTTGCCTTTGACACCACACCCCTGCCACCTTTGTGGTTCCAAGGAACTGGACCTGGCTTCCACTCAACAGTGCCTACACAGCCTTCCCCGGTGGAGGACGCTCTCTGGCTGCTGGAACATTGCCAAAGGCTGCAAGTGCCAGGGAGTGGGTGCCCCAGGAGCAGCCCTCACCTCACACCCCTCGTGTGGGATAACTGTCAAGCTCAGGGTCCACAGCGCTTCCCAGAGTTCCTTGGGGAAATTAAGTTCCTTCCAGTTGTCTGAGCAGTAATTTACTTAACAATGCATTTTTATTTTTATTTTTTTTGCCTTCCTTCCTTCTCTCTCACTTTTCACTTCTCCAGCTGTCACCTCCTACTAATGGCTCCCAAGTAAATCCTTGCCCAGGTCTGCTTCTGGGGAACCCAAACTCTGAGGCTGCCCCCCAAGGCTTGGACCCAATCATCAGGGCTCTGCCCCATGGACTGTCTTGAGCTGTTGTTTTTAAATGTCTTGGCTCAGCCAGCTGACCACGGAGAAGGCAGCTGGGTAATGGGTAATGTGTTTATCTTCCTCCTGCAGGCAAAGCCTTTCTCAGACTCCGGAGGAGGGGGCACCCCAGGGTCTGATTTCTGACCCTGTGGATGTCTTCCATCTCCCCTCTCAGTTTTTCAGCTTCCCAATTAAAAGGGTTTCTTCCTGTTTTCCATTCTTTGCTTCTTTCTTCTTTAATGATTTCCGGGGAGCAAGAGTGCATGGAAAATAATACAACTGCACAGCACGACTCTGTGCCAGGCACTGCTGCATTCACGACACGCAGGGACACTCGGGGTTAACCTCACAGCCACCCTATGAGCTAGGTCCTCGGACTGTCCCATTACAGGAGCTCCAGGCTCAGAGCAGGTGTCAGTAACTCACCTGGATCTCACATCTGTGTGGCAGCTGAACTGCATCAGAGGGAGAACCCTGAGACCCAAGTCCCAACTCTGCGCACTGCAAGCTGAGTTAGCGAGGGTAACAAGGTCACTGAGAGGGCACCACTTCACTTCCCTCCCCTCGCCACTGTGTGCCTCAGTTTTCCCATTTGTTAATAAGCGAGTACAGGAGGTCTGTAAAGACCGCCCAGCCTTTGCCCTAGCGCTCCTCTTTAGGGAGGGAGCGCGTGGGCTAAGAACCTCAGGTCTATAGTCCCAGAGCCCTGCATGCATTGTTGCCTGTACATATCACCTCTGTTCATTTTCCTTGCAGATGTCGCCTGGCTCCTCTTTACACCAAATGCTCTGCAGCTTGTCCTCCTTCTTCACCAGCTTTAAAAGCTTGCTGGCATTTCATTACCAGGAAGAATTGAAGGAGTAGCAGCAAATATAAACATCACTGTGTGAACTTCCTCCTCTGGACTCTTTTTGTTTTTCTCAGTGTTCCAGTGTTGTTTTATTTCTCCTCTATATTCTTTATACAAACATTCCAGAGGTCTTGCTCCTGCCCACACTAATTCCTGGGGAAAAAAAAGAAAGAAAGAAAACATCATTTGCACTCCCTCAAAGCAATGTAACCTACTGGTGAAGGACATGGACTTCAAAGTTAGACCACGAAATTCAAATTCCAGCTCTGGCACTTACTGTGTGACCTTGGGCAAGTCACTGGACCTCTCTGTGCCTCAATTTCTGGATCTGTAAAATGGGGACACTAAAGGTACCTATGTTGTAGAAGTGTTGTGATTGAGTCAATGCATCTAAAGCTCTGTCTCAGTGCTTGCTATTATTCTTAATGGAGTCACCCTGGGTTTCGAGTCTCTTAGATCTGAGGAAATACATTGTCTCCACAGTGATTTAACTTTTCTGTGGTAAACATTTGCAAGGAGGCCGGGCAGTGGGGGATTACCCTGGCCAAAAGGGATAAATAGACCTAACCGAAAGCAAAACAAGACCTAGGGGAAATTTCTTAGGAGTGAAATCGAATGCAGAACCTACAATCATGATGGCTGGAGGCCTTAGAGACAACCTAAGCGGAAGTGCTGTGGGAGCCAGCTGGGGCGCAAGTAGCAGCTATGGAATTCATCACTTCTGACCTCCAAAAGGCTAAGAGTCACAAATGTCCTTCCTCAGGTCTGGAATGTTCTATACCCCACCAGTCTACACCAGCACCCTGACCTGCTCCAGGATTCCAGCAGTCCCCCCCAAATTGCCTGTGGCCTGGGGCAGTGCTTCACAGCTCTTAAAGTCCTGCTCTGGAGGCCCCAGACTCGACCCCCACCCTTGCTGCATCCTCTCTTCCCCTCTCACTCCCTTGTATTGTGCTTGTCTACGTCCCCCATTATCACACCCTAGCCTAGGAGTTCTCTGAGCAGAAGGATTACATCCATGTCTCCCCCGTGATGCCAAACACCCAGCACATAGTAGGTGCTCAGTAAATATTGGCCCACTGGAAAGAGATTACCACTGGCCATTGCCTGGGGCAGGTCACCCTTTGGCTTGTAACCCAGGGAAGCAAGCAGCATAGGGAGGTGAGCGGGAGCCTGGAATAGCCCTCACTTAGCCTGATGTGTACAGTACCAGCCATGAAACTGCCCCCCACCCCTTGTTTGAGGACAGGCTCACGCCTTCTCTGATTACTTATCTGCAGTCACCCGAAGGGATACCTGTGGGGCTGGCCAGAGGGAGGACGTGGCCAGGCCCGGTGACACACATAGTGTTCTGTGAGCCCTGATAAGGAGCACCCTGGTTTACACATCGGTTCATTTACCACCCCCAAAAACAGGTCTACTCTTTGTGGACTGACTTCCCAGGCTTCTGTTACGATCATTATAATTGTCACAGCTACTAGCGACTTGTTCTGTCTGAACCAGGCACAGCGGGGAACTGTGAACAATACATGCAGTAATTTGGAGTGACAGAGTGATTTTAGCATGTTCCAGATTCTAAGAAGTCTTGCACAAAATAATTCTGTATAGTGCTATTTAAACCAGAATAAGCCAAATTCACCTGACAATGGGACAATTTTTCACATAGCATTGTGGACGAAAACAGGGTTCTTTAATAAAACCAACAAGTCCAGTGACCGAGAGTAACCTGACAGGGTGATCTGATCATAAATTCCTAACTAAGCAGGTCATGGTGAGTAGTCACGCCCCAGGCATGTAAGGTCTTTAATGAAAGGCTTACCTTTACCTGCCCATTGTTTTTTGTGCTTCTAGGTTGATACACCCTTGATATGTCAGGGGTAATTCTCCTTTCCAGACCCTTGACGGTGTAACCACCCTCAAGGCAGCACATACTCTTATTCACTATCCTGCGCCTTGCTTTCTGCCATTTCCACGTAATCTTCCTTACAGTCTCTCATGAATTTTAAAAGTATAAAAGAAACTGCAAAAAAATGGTCATTTTTCTAGAGCATTTGAGATCTTGCTTCTCACCAACTGTCGTCAGTTTGGCTCAAATAAAATCTTATAAAAACTCCTTACAGGTTCAGACACTCTTACCTTAACAGAGCTTATTAATATGTCCCAGGGTTCCTTGAAACACATAGTTGGGAGACCTGGACCTGACGGAAGGAAAAGAAGAAGCATTTATTACACACCAGTAAGAGGGCTATGCCCTGTGCCAGGTCCTGGGCGTGCATTTTCTCAGGCAATCTTTACAATGACCTCTAAGAGAGGTGTTAACGCCCCTGCCATAGATGAGAACCAGCTCTGACAAGTGAGATGGTCTTCCTAAAGACTGGAGCCCAGCTAGAGAGTCACCTAGGGCTGCAAAGTCTCTTGTTGCCTCTTGACCACGAACCTGCATTTGGATTTTCCTCTGCATTTGCTGCAGCTCTTGCTTACTGCTGCTTATCAGAGACCATGATTCCCAGAGGGAAAATGGGGAAAAACTCTGCCTGCCACCCAGCATCATCACTGACAGTTTGTATTTGGAAAGCTGACCATTGTGGACTGTTTACTTCCAGATCAGAGATACATCCACTCAACTGGGTCTCAATTTCCTCGTCTATAAAATGGAGCTATGGGTGGAGACAGGAAAGACGTGGTTATAAAGACGTAACTGAATATTGATTAGGTTCCCTCCTTAGTATGTGCATCCTAGATTTATGAGACCTAAATACTCGGCCTGCAATTTAGAGACACTGCCACCAGAGGGCGAACTAGACTGGGAATATAGCCACGTGGGGCTGCTCAACAGGGACTAGGTCACAGCATCCCAGGATTGCTTTTACAGGTTCCCCCTCAGGAGGTACTTGGATATAACAGAAATTATGAAGATGGTTCTGAAGCGCTATGAGCAAATGAGGCCCTGCATGAATTCAAGGGTGAATAACTTTTCCACTATGTGAATTAATGCTATTTAAGATCTAGTCCTTGTATCTCCTTTGAAACTTAAGAATCACTATGAATTCCACCATCTAGGGACCTCAGGAGCATGAAAAACAAGGAACAGTATTGGAAACAGTATCAGTGCAATAAAGGCCTTACTTAAGTTTTTTTAATCTATGCAGGTTTCATTTTGCCACGATGACTTCTCTCTCTCCAAAATACTATTCAATGTTTCATTTAAAAGGATTCTTCTTAATGTTCTGAAATGAAATCTTTAACGGAAGCAAAGTCATAAAACCTGTATCATGTCAAAATTGAAATTGCTCAGCTCCCCAGCATTCTGTTACTCAGCTACTCTTTCTAGCATCTGCGTACTCTTGGGGGGCATTTTGGCGGCTCTCTCTTGCAGTGATAGAAAGCGAAGCTGTGTCTAAAAAGGACTAAACTCACTGTAATGTGAAGCTGAACCTCTGCAGCACCCTTCCAATCCACCTCCATACTCGCACAACTGTATCCATGAACAATGGAGTGGTTGTGTGTGCGCCTTTTGAAGGTTACACAAATGGTACGTTTCATACCGTGGGGCTCATTCTGCAGACTGTCATTTCCACCCACTATGATATATTGTGAGATCTTTCCGTGCCAGTGTGTGTAGACGTGGTCCATTCCTTTCCATGGCCGTACATTACCCCATTTATCCATTCTCCTGTTCACAGACACATACGTTGTTTTGCAATTACAAACGATGCTGCAGTGACTCTCTGTGTAGGGCTCCTGGTATGTGTGTTGAAGAGTTTCTCTAGGCTCCACAGAAATGGAATTTCTAAGTTATAAGATACAATTTCAATTTTGCTAAACTCTTCCTTGCCATTCTGCACTCATAATTCATTGAGTGTATATTAGTGTTCCCATTTCCCTCCTTTTCACCTACACTTGCATTTGAATGTTTGCCAACCCGATAAATTTATTGTTTTAATTTGCATCTCTCTGATTATTGGAGACATTGAACATCTTTTCAACTCTTCAGCATGGCTTCTTTAGTCATTATTAACCCTGTACATTCCAGCCAGACTGTCGGCTCCTGGGGGAGGGGTTGGGTCTCACATCCTAGGCCCCCACAGGGCACACCAGCCCCATCCAGGCATACATTCTCTTCCGACCTTTCCCACCTGACCACCGTGCCCCACTTTGAAGCCCTACCTTCCGAGGTTAACAAGCCACCCACAGCTCCCCAGATACACCCTACTGGGTTTTTGTTCACACTGTGCCCTCTGTCTGGACCGCTGTGCCCCTTCCAATCTACCTGAACATACCTACTCATGTCCCAAGACTCATCTCAAGAGCTACCTCCTTTATGAGGCCTGCTGTGACCACCAGCCCCGACCCGCCCCAAGTTCTTTTTGGTGCCACCTCTGGCCTGTATGAACTTCTCACTGCAGGTGTAAAACTTCCGAGTATCTGTTTACTGACATATCTCCCCACCAGACTCTGGACGCATAGAAGAAAGATGACGTGTCTCATTCATGTCTGAACTCCCAGTCCATTGATCCGGGCTGGGCCGAGGGTAGGTGCGCACTCCCTGTTTGCCAGATGGATGGGTGAGCCTCAAAACCAGCTTCTTCCACCTCAGTCTTCTGGAAAGTTCTTGAGGAGAAGGACGGCACTGGATCCGTATCGCTGTCCCCCACAGGGCCCATCAGGGCCAAGTGTTTGTGGCGCTTGGTGTGTATTTATTGACATGATGGTGTGATTGCCTGGTAGAGTAGAAAATGGCTTTGGTCGGAAATTCCTGCATTTTCAATCCCAGCTTCCTATTGGTATAATCTTGGGCAATTTACATGGCCTCTCCAAGCCTCTGCTTCCTTGCCTTCGTGCTAAGAGCTTTAAGGGCTGGTGTAAGGATGCGATAAGGTTGTGTGTGTAAAGCATTTGGCACATTATCATACGCACATCACGGCGTATGTCTACGTCCGAACAGTATGTGGTCTGCTTTACCTATAATACTCGGGGTTTTTTCAGTTGCCACATGTGCTGAGCGGATAATAGCTACACAATCAAGATGAAGTCAGGTTTTTCTAGCACAAGCACAGTGCCTTGCCGAAATTAGGTACCCGATATGGAAGTTGAGCTGAACTCAGCACCTTGCACACATCTCCCCGAGATGTGCCACAATTATTTCTAGCTGAAAGAAATCCAGACCCTGCAGTCTCATGAGAAACTTTTAACTGTCCCTTAAATAATTTAAATTAGGAGACAAAAAAACAAAAGTAAATATTAAATCAAGCTAAATTCACCTCCCCATACTGCATCCTGCTCCAATTCTACCTTAAAGAAGTCATTCCCTTCTGTGGGAGGACGGGCAGCCCTCCTTCTCCCGGCAGTGATCTGCTTTTGGTTTTTCCAAAGCATGATCACCATGGGAGACTGTTATTGGGGTGGTCCCTAGTGAACCAGTTCTGCCCAGAGGAATAGTCTAGTGCAGTCTCCTCCCTCTACGAGTATGGGCTTGGCCACACGTCCCTTTCACCACAGGGATGGTAACAAGCCAGTGCAAGGCGTGATAAGCTCTTGCACGTTGAATCTTGTCCCTTTGGAAGGCTCCTTTTGGAACCCGGTCACCACGCCAGGAAGAAGCCCAAGCAAGCTATGAGGAGAAAGTGATGACCAGCCAGGCGCCAGCTGTGGAATTCATCCCCGCAGAGGCACCCAGCATGTGGAGAAGCAGCCATCTTCACCGCAGATGCCACATGGAGCAGAAATGGACCATACCTCCTTAACCCTGCCCAAATTGCACAATCATAAACAAATAAACGATAGTTGTTGTTTGAAGCCACTAGATTTGGGGCTGGAACTCAGCAAATACCACCCACTAGAAAAGTACGTTCTGAGAAAGCAGGGCCGTGATCTGGGGGTAGTGTGTGCTACTGGCTTGGAGACCCACTAAGTAATAAGGCTCAGGACCAGCTGCTAGACATGACTACCTAATCTGGAACCCCTTCTCCGGGGGCCTCTTCCCTGGGGCCCCAATTTCCAGGTCCCTCCCCTGTGGTTACCAGGGACCCTTATCAGTTAATGGTAAGTTGAGCTCACTGAACAGTTGTCTAGGCTGACATTATAATAAGTGCCGAGGTGGGTGGCTTCTGGCCAGGTGGATGGAGCAGCTCAGTGAAGTCATGGAGGACCAGTGTGTGCCACAGTGCCTGTACTTCTTCTGGTCAGAGCGTATCTGCTCAGAGTAGACTGAGCTGTGTAGTTCCTCACTCAATACAACAGGAAAGAGGAGTGTTCCCCAGCTCTCCTAGCAGAAAACAGAATCTCCCAGGAGGCCACATACACACACACACACACACACACACACACAAACACACACACACCTTTCCTTGCATCTCATTGACCACATTGAGTCACATCGCCATTTCTGAACCAATCACTTTGTATGTGTAGGGGGAGGGGTCAAGAATTACTGGGAGACCAATCAAAACTATCCCTGGATTGGAGGGGATGTGACCAGATTCCTCTGAAGTCCACGGGCTCATAGGGAAAGAATGGGTGGCCGGAAATAATTGGGGTCCTGCTAGGGAGGGCAGACAAGGTATGATCGAGCAATGTCTGCTATAGGACCCCTCCATACAGGGCAGGAGGGAGAAGCCAGGAACACTGGGATTGAGACAAAGTCCTACTCAGCTCTCACATCCTTTCCTGGAATTATGGGAGGAGTGTGTGTGTGTGTGTGTGTGTGTGTGTGTGTGTGTGTGCATGCGTGTGGCTAGGGGGCAAGTCTGGGGAAGAGTTGGGGCCCTCAAGGCTTCTATTTCCCTCAGTTGGTCTCTGCAGCATTGAACATTAGCCCCCATCCCAACAAGAAGAAAAGCACCAAGCAGGGAGGAGGAGGGTTTAGATTTTTGCCTTTCTTTATTGTTAGCACTTTCTCTGAGTCGATGGCACCTCTTCTGGGTTGTATCTACTACTTGGAGCTCTTGCTTTTACTCTTTTCTCCGTATTTCTCATCCATTGCTTTCTGCAAATTCATGTTCATAGCGTTTTTCTGGTGCCACCGTCCTGCAGAGAGCAGGGCAGAAGCTAGCACAGGTCACCTAGAGGACCTCTGGAGTGCCCAGGCCCCAGGGGTGACCCACATCTCTCTTCCAGGCCCACCCCAGGGCTCTCTCTGCTCCTCTGGTTTCTCTCTGGATCTTGAAGCCCACACATCCTGCCCAATTAGGGGAGTGACTCCCTCCCACACCCCCAGCTCCCCACATACCCAGATCATCCGTCTTCCTGCCATGCCAGTGCTCCATGTCCCTCACTGACTTCTCAATCACCTCTGGGGTGTAAGAGGCCTTCATGAGGCTCTTCGTCTCCCTGGGGGCCCCTGTGGAACCCCATGAAGAAATCCCCCAAAGCCCCAAGTCAATGGAAGTCAGGTGCTCTAGAGTTCATACCTGGATGTCAGTTTCCCCTATGGATGATGGATTGTGGGAGGGTAGGGGACTGGGGAGGGTAAGGCAGAGGAAGGTATGCCTGGGCTTAAACCCCAGCTCCATCATTTGTGGACAGTGTGGCCTCAGACAAGTTTTAACTTCTCAGAGCTTTGGTCTCTTCATCTATTCAAAGGAATAAAATGACCTTGCATAGGGAAGATTACATTATTGGAAATTCATTGAAGCATAAGGCATGTGACAATTAATACCTCTATTTTCAGAAAATTTATCTCTGTGTGTAAAGTTAAAATACACACAAAGAATTAAGTTACCATGATCAAGAGTCAGCTGAAACATCAGAGGACCAAATCCCAAAAGATAGCAAGGATTTGGATAATCCATTACAGAATATAAAAGAAGTATAATATATTTAATGTTTGGAGTCATGAAAGAGAATAAAAGTAGAAGCAAAGAATAAGAAAGCACCCAGAAAGAACAGATCAGTAAAAGAAGCAAATGAAATTTCAAAAATGAACCATAGAATAATTGAAAATTCAATGAATAATAAGAGGTCTGTTATTTGCTTTGAAATAATTGGGGTGGGGTGGATGGGTGGGTGGGAGAAAAGATAAAACAAGATTGGCGATATATCAATAATTGTTGAGGCTGAGTGAAGAGTGAAACATCTATTCATTAAACTATTCTCTCTACTTTTCTCTAAGTTTGAAAATTGACAATATAACATTTAAAAACAAATTCAATGGACAGGTGAAATAGCAGATTAGATACAGCTAAGAAAATGGTAAACTAGAAGATATAGCTGAAGAAATTAACTAGGATTCAGCACAGAGGAGGGAAAAAGATGCAGAAAATAGGAAAAAGCTGTTAAAGGTTGAATGAGAAGACCTAACATACGTCTAATTGGAGTTCTGAAGGAAAAACTGAGGAAAATGGGAAGAGGCGATATTTGAAAAAATAATGGCAGGAATTTTTTTCCAGAATTGATGAATAGCTAAGGATATGATCATTAGATTCAAGAATCATAATTCCCTAATCAGCATAAGTCAAAAGAATTTCTTACCTAGGTATATCCAAGTAAAATTTAGAATACCAGAGACAAAGAAATCTTAGAAGCAGTCATAGAGAAAGAACAGATTACTTTCGAAGAATAACAATGAGTTTGATTAACCATCAAAGCCGAAGAAAATAAATTAATATAATCAAAATGCTGACAGTAAATAATCAACAATCTAAGACTATTTAAAATAACTGTCTTCCAAGAGTGAGAATGGAATCAAGATTTTTCTGAGCCTAAAATTTACCAACAACAGAATCTAACCACCCAAAATCTTCTAAACAACATACTTCAGAAAGGAAAAATGTGATCCTATTAGAAAGATCTGAGATACAAGGAATAGTGGGCAAAGGAAGTGGAAACCTTGAGTGAACCTAAATACACATCAATTATAAAAACAGTATCAATGTCTAATTTATGGGGTAATATGACGATGACAATGGTAGCTAAACCATTTTTAAAGATTTACCGTGTGCTAAGCACACAGTTCTCAGAGCTTTCCAGAACTTACGCATTGAATTTTCTCAACAACCCTAAGAAGTAGGTATGATTGTCATTGCCATCTTACTGTTGAAGTCACTGAAACACGGAAAGGTTATTAAGCCACTTGTCTAAAGTCACACAGTTGGTACGTGAAAGATGTAGGACTCAAACCCAGACCCTGTGGCTCCAGAATCCATGGTTTAGACTATTTCGTTTATGTAGAATTAAAATTCTGTAAACTAATAACATGTAAGCTGAGACAGTGGTGGGGAGAATAAAGGGGAAGCCTTCTAATGTCCTTATATTAGTCAGGAAAACTTAAATACCTTGATTAACTTTAGAGTTTGTTAACTATGCATGTAAAAACATCAAAGGTAACCACTAAAAGAATAGAAAAAGGACAAAAATCACATTGAGGCAAAAAGAAAGCTCACTTGAATCCAAAATAGGTAAAGGAAGGAGAAAAAAGCAAAATAGAAAAGGCGGCAAATAAGGTCATAGAAATGAATCCAAATATACCAATAATTAGAATAAATATACATGGACTAAGCCCATTGGTTAAAAAACAGATGATTAGTTATAGAATAAATTTCCAGATATATATTATTTAAATCATAGTTGAAACAAAAAGACACACAGGGAGGAGAAACATGGCAATACAGAAAAAGATACAGTAAGCAAATATTAACCAAAAGCAACCTGGTCTTGTATTAAATTATCAGACAAAAGAGACTGTAAGGCAAAGGCACTATGAGAAATAAAAATGACTACAAATCATTCAGGTGATGTAATAATTTTAAACTTGCTGCATTAGAATAATCTCAAAATAGGTACAGCAAAATTGACAGAGTTGCAAGGAGAGATTGACACATCTGCTATCAGTGGAAAAGATTGAAAAGTACATCATTTAATAATGAATAAATCAAGCAAAGAATATTAACAAGGAATTAGAAGATTTATATAGAAATAATTAGCAAGCCTGCTCTATTAGACAAACACAGAATCCTGAGCCCAAGAGATTATTTTCAAACACATTGATCATCTACAAAAATGGACCATCTCTTGGTCTACAAAGCAAGTCTTTACAATTCCAAAGGACTGAAAGCATTACAAGCTATGTTCTCTAATGAGGATGCCATCAAGCTATAAATCCACGTTTTTAAGGCAGTTTTTAGTGTGTTTGGCATGTATGGGTTTACATACTTACATAACATAATGTTAAGTTAGAAATTTGGACTGAAGCCCTAAACATGATATCAGATATCCAAGCGAGGGGTGAAGCAGACTTCTCCAGATGGACATGTAAAGTAGGCATCTAAAAATCCGCCCAAACACCTACCTGTATATAATGGTCAGGTTGGGGAAAACTGGCTAGGATGTTTTAAGAGGATTTCTTGTATTTTTATGGGCTGAGTCGCCCCTCCCCAAAGCGAAGGTGGTGCCTGCCTCTCACATTAAATCTAATTAAAGGGACTTCAGGAAGGCCACTTGAGGAGTTCAATATATACCCAAGAGTTTGGGGGACACCAAGGTTTGAAGCAAAAGGCATTGGACTGGACTGGCAGGGCAGAAAGAGTACACAGGCCAGCCATACGTACTTCTACAAGTACAGGGGTGGCCGACTGTTTCTGTGGACCAGGTGTGTGATGGTGGAGAGAGAACTGGCCTTGGAGCCATTTTAAATCCTACCGCTGATCTGATGCTCCTCACCTGTGTCCCTGCTTCTACTGTCCCCGCTGTGCTCTGTCTCAGCTCAACAGCCAGATGGATCTTTTGAAACATTACGTCACTCCTCTGTACAGAATCGTACAATGACTCCCAGTAAAAAGGCCAGGACGAGGCCAACGTCCTCACATGGTTCCCCTCCAACTGCTCTTCCCCCGGAAACCCACAGCCTGACCTGCGCCCCTTCCTGTAGGTCTTTATTCAGATGTCACCTGCTCTGCGAGGTCTACCCTGACATCACGTAGGGGTTCCTACAGCGGGGCTAACACTATAAAGAAAAGCAAAGGGATTGTTGACAAAAGTCGGGCGATGCAGCTGGGAGAAGAAGGAGAAGCTTCCCAGGTTCCTGTAAAGCCCTACCTGAACCTGGGAGGTGACACACACTGACTTATTACTGTCCTTTAAACTGCACGCAGAGGCTTTATACATTCTTCTACATGGGTGGTAGTTGTCACAATTAAAAAAGAGAACGCGTCTACAGTGGTTTAAATACAGGGATACAAGTTTGGTTTCCTATTAGGACATCAGTTAATATAATTTACCACGTCAACAGATCAAAGGACAAAAATCATATGATCATCTAAATAAGTGCTGTATAAATGGTTACTACAACTCAAAACCCATTCATAATGTTTAAAAAATTAATGTGCACACTAAGAATAAAAGGGACCCTCCTTAATCTGATAAAAGAGATCTTCCAAACTGTTTCCATTATACGTATTATATTTAATGGTATGATGTTAGACTCAAGAAGGATGTCTGCTTTCCCTGCTTACATGCTTCATTGTCCGGCACAAGTCAGCTAGGACAGATGGCACAAAGGTGGGAAGAGCTAGTGGTTAATAACGTGAACTCTGGCCCCACGCTGCAAGGGTTCAAATTCCAACTCTGATCATTCTTAGCTGTGTGGCCTTAAGCAAGTTATTTAACCTTTCCATGCCTTAATTTTCCTCTACCTAAAATAAATGGGAATTATAGCACTTACTGCATAAGTTTCTTGTGAAAATTAGAATATTTATAAAGTAGGGCAGTGCCTGGCACATGTTACATGCTATGTGTAAATATAGCCATTATTATTAAAAAGAAGCTCCAAAGATGCTACAGACAAATTATTGAAATGAGTCAGTGAGCTAAGTAAGGCTCCTGAATATAGCATTAATGTACAAAAATTAAAATTGTCTCTGTATGTACAAGCAGCAAAGTTAGAAAATGTAATTTTTAAAGAGATACCACTTGGCAATGAGCAGCAGAAAAAGAGATTCTTCTAAACAAATATAACAAAAAGCTGCATAATCTTTATAGAAAAGACTGCAAAATGTTATTGACAGATATTGAAGGAAGATTTAAATGAATGAAGCTGAATATGATATTTGTGGGTTGGAAAATTCATTATTGTAAAACTGACCCTAAGGTGAACTGTAGCTTCAATATACTGCCAATCAAAATCCCAACAGGGTTTTTCATGGAAACTGAGAAGCTGATTCTAGAATTTATACGGAAGAGTAAAGGACCTAGAATAGCCAAGACATTTACTGCTGGTGCTGGTGCTGGGGTTGGGGGAGGGGGGTTACTTAACCAGGTATCAGACTACTTATAATAGCTTGATAATTAAAAGTGTAATACTAGACCAATGGGCAGAATAGAGAGCCTGGAAAGTGATCTGTGTTCCTAAGAAACTTGATGGATACCAGTGGTACCACTGCAGGTCATTGGGGGAAAACCTGGAACTATTCAATGAAAGAGACTGAGACAATTAGGAACCCACAAGGAGGAATTGAAAATGACTGTTTCACTCTAAAAACAGAAATCAACTCCAGGTGGATTAAAGGCTTAAATGTGAAAAGCAAAACTAAATATTTTAGAAGATTATATAGAAAAGATTATCTGTATGACTCAGCATGGCATAGGATTTCTTCGACCTACTCCTCCTGGAACTTCCTCCCTCTCAGTAAATAGCAATTCCATCCTTCCATTTGTTCAGGTTAAAAACCTTGACATCAACCTTAATTCCTCTCTCTCACATCCCCCAAATCCATTTATTAGCCTATTCTGTAGGCCCTGCTTCACACAAATACCCAGAATCCTATTACATCAGGCAACCTTCACCATTACCTCCCTGGGCTACCACATTACATGATGGTGCCCTCCAGAGTTGTGCAATGCACTAGCCCTGCTCCCTAGACCAAGCCACCACCATCTGTCCCACCTGGATTTTTGCAGTCACCTCCTCACTATTTTCCCTATTTCTGTCCCAGTTCCGCCACATCTATTCTCAACACAGCAACTGGAGCAATCCTTTAACCTAAGTCAGACAATGCTGTCCTCCTGCTTAAAGACCCTCCCTGGGCTTCCCACCGCTTAGAGAACTTGCATGGCCTTCCCCACCTTGCCTGTCTCTTGTCTGAGTTCTCTCCCTCCCTTCTGCCCAACCACAGGAGCCTCACCAACCGGGAACGTCGAGTGCAGAAGCTAAGCTGGATGGGTGGAAATAGAGAGTAGGCACAGGGGAGGCCCACCGACAACAATGTCCTAATTCCCAGTGCTTGTCAACTTCTAGAGTGTAATTACTACTATGGCAATTGTAAGATAGCACCGTGACACCAATCAATCAATCCAGAAGAATTTAACCATCGACTCTTATGAGCTGGTACGACACACAGTTGTGTTTCAGAGGCTAGATGACAGGCACACAGATTGTTTTTTATAGTCTGCTTTTACATTTATGTAGAATCCATATAAAGTTGTAAGAACTGTTGCATGATAAACATTGAAATGACAAGGGGAAGGCCAACTCCTGCGGCCCAGAACAGAGGACAAGCTGAGCTGTATTCTCTCTTCCCTCCCCCAGCACCACCCCTTCTCTCTAAGCTCAAAGAAAAACCCAGGCAGTTTAGAGGCAGAAGGAAAACCTGGATTTGAGCTTCAGATCTACCTTCTACTACCGAAAAGTCCTGGGCAAATTGTTTCCGACCCTTCTGTGAAATGGAGCTAATGCTCCCTCCTTACCCCCGTAACAAACAGGTCTGACCCGCAGGACACTGTCAATGTTGGAGTCTCCAACACACCCTTTTCCCCGGATGGTGCCTTCACCAGGCTCTGGGAATGAAAAATGCCCCTGTCATGCGGGAGACCCTGCTCGCTGCGCCATTTGTCGTGCCAGGTGTCCGGTGGGGTCTCTGCTCCCACTCCCCGCACAAGAACACAGGATATGGTGAGGCCAAAAAGGAACACCCACGGAGCCATAGGTAGGGGAGTCATACCACTATATTCTCTCTGGCGGCACTATACTCTCACTGGAGGCTGGATCCACACTGTCCGCAAACCGCCATCCGCGCTTGCCAGCCCAGCCGCCATCTTCTTGCTAGCCCCCATTCTTTCTCTCTTCCTCTCTCTCCTAGCGTAGCCACAGCAGTTATATTAGTGGCCAATGGCTCACTGGTTACAGCTGACGGCCAACTAGCCACAGCTGATGGCCATCCAATCACAGTTGATGGCCATTTACTACCTGAGCCAGCACCTGTCTATGTGAGGCCGAGCCTGGAAACTGCTTTCTGGGGCTCTGCCCCCACAGCCCCCTTGCCTGCTACTGAGCCCTCACTGCATGCTACAAGCCAAGCGCCTTCATGCAGCATTTCAGAGAGTCCTGCCAGCAACCCAACGAGGGCCATCTTACTATATTGTCCCCATTGTATGAAAAAGGTGACTGAGGCTCAGAGAAGTTAAGAATCCTGCCTGAGGCCACACCCAGTGAATGGCTGAGCTGGGCTTTGAACCAGAAACCTAATGTCACTGAGACCAAAGATGCCCAGGCCAGGCGTGCCTGGGTCTCCTCCTGGCAGAGTAGGACACCAGAGGTGCTCAGGAAAGATAGGGGCTGACTGCCAACTGGGATGGGTCATCTGCACGATGAGGATAGACTTGCCAGGGAACTGGGCATTTCCAGCACTCGGCACAGGGCCTGGCAAAGAAAAGGGCCTTGATGGCCATGAGATGGGTGTCCCAGGAGATGTATCCTAGGGTCTTATCCATAGAGGTTCAGGAAGGAGTGGACACCCTATAGGCCCAGTGCCTTGGGGACCATGGGTATTCACAGCCCCCACCCTTGTCCTTTGACCTGACCTTGAAACAAGTTTGACCGCATGTTGTAGCCCAGATCATAGTAGTCTGAGAAGGTGGAGGTGATTTCCACAGAACTCTGCGTCCTGCTGGGCCACGAGCTTGCCCTCTTCTGACCCTCTAGGACTTCACCAATGGCCTTTCGAGCCTGAGTGGGAATGAGCAGAGAAGAGACGGGATAGAAAAGCAGGATCAAACCGCATATCTCCACTTTCACTCCCCTCCCTCTGACCGCGTGCTCACTACCCTTAGCCTTTCAACCAACCGCATGGCTGAGGAGCTGGAATGGCTGAAGGCCCCTCCTCTCTCTCACCCCGCTCCGCATCCCACATGGGCTAGGGGCATCAGCGATAATAGTGATCATAAACCTCCTCCTGTATTGAGCACCTACTGTGTACCTCATTGGGAGAGGTCTTTATAAAGTGTTTTATAGACTAGGGGACTGGGGCTCAGAGCAGGGCTCCCCTGTGCACACAGCTGGTGAGCCGCAAAGCCTGGCTTGCCTCCTAGAACTGAGGAATCACACTAGTCAGGTCTAGGTGGCTCTTTCGACTGCATCGAGGCAAATTCCGTCCTTGTACCAATGGGGACACTGAGGCCCAGAATTATTGAGCCCAGGCCTGGGAGCCAGGAGACCTGGCTTTGTTCTCTCTGGGCTTCTTAGAAGAGAGAAATGACCCCTTGCCAAGGCCGAGAGGGGCTGGGAGAGTGAGCGACCACACAGCCAAGTTCAAACTGGGATAAGATGCTGCAAGTGCAGCAGGACAGTCAGGACCGTGGTCTCCCAGACTAGCCGGTGGGTGGGCTCACTGCTCCTTAACGTGACAGCATAGCAGGGGACCCGGCCCACAACCTTGTGGTGCTGGATCCTCCACGTGTTCCGTGTGACCTGAGCAGATTATCTCACTTCTTTGAGCCTCGGTGTTACCATCGGTTAAAAGGGCAGCAATAACTCCTGCCCCGTCTACTGCACAATGAAGTTGCTATAAGGGTTGAGAAGGTGGTTTTGAAAATGTGTCTCAGTCAGCCAGAGCAGGAAGAATCCTTAGCATGGGACCAGAAATGGCAGATGAGTTTTATCTCAACTTTCAGTTGATCGGTAATGACTGCCTAGAATGGTCTATCTGGTGGGGAAAAGGGCCAGCTTTGATTAGTGATGTCTGCCGTGGATGCAGGCTAGGAGAGTTATGGTATGTATGCCATGCACTTGATTAGTGATGTCTGCCATGGATGCAGGCTAGGAGACTTATGGTATGCAGGCCATGCACTTGCCAGCCTGATCTAGTCCAACTGCCTCACTTTACAGATGGAGAGACTAAAGTCCAGAGAGGGGAAGTAACTTATTCAAAGTCACCCAGCACTCAGGGCAGAGCCAGGATTCAAACCCAAGTCTTCTGATTCCCAATCAATACTGTCCATCCATTCAATGCTGTCTTTAGATGTGTGGGGGTTAAAAACATCTAACTCAAACACAAGACTAATAACTGCCAAGTCATTAAAGGCCAGGGCTCCAGAATCTGCTGGCCCTCATCAGTTTGCATCCTCATCCTACACAAAACTGGGTTCACATACTTAACTCTTCCTAAACGTTGGGCTCCTTATCTGTAAAACGAGGGTAATAGCACCTTCCTTGTTGGGAAGATGAAATGAGTTGATACATGTAAAGAGTTTACACAGTGCACAGTACCTGGCACATAGCAAGTGCTCAGTAAACACTACTCTCTGGTGATATTATTACAGGGACTCTACTCTCAAGAGCAGGTTCCTTTGGGGTCCTCATGATAAGTCTCCGTGCATAACCCTCCTGCCGCCCTTAGCCTCCTGTGCTGACACCTGCTCCTCAGAAACCAGCTGGTCCACCACGTTGCTCCCAAACTTGTGACGGATGTTCTCAGGAATGATGCTGTCCCTCTGGCCCTGGGCCCCACCGGTGGGGCTTTCCTTCAGTCCCTGGCATGGCTGAGCCTCCTCTCGGAAAGTTGCCCTGCTCTCTGTTGAGGAGGGTCTGCAGTCCCCATTCTTCAGGGACCCAGGCCGTGGAGCCATCCCAAGGGAGTCCCTGCTGACAGCCGTCGGGGGTGGACACTGGACCCCGTCCAGGTGGGCGTGCCCCATGGGGCTGCCCCTGGGGCTGCCTCCCCAGTGCAGGGATGGCTGTGGGGAGACTGGGGCCTGGTACTTGAACTTGGAGGCATCCAAGGGGTTGTGGGCAGTTCTCCTGGGGTCCGTGTCCTGCTGGCCTTCCTTGTCCAGATGGACCCTGGTCAAAGCAGTTGTACCTGAACAGGAGGAAGAGAGATGGACAGAGAGGAAGAGACAGACAAATGCAGAGAGTGGAAGGCAGGAAGGGAGACAGCAGTGGGGGTGGGGAGGGGGGACGGACACAGAGCTCCAGAGATCCAGAGCAGAAAAAGGGATGGGAATAGAGAAGTCACAGGAGACAGATGCATGGGTGAGAAATTGGGAGGGAAACAAAGAGAGAGAAAGTTCAGCTGCTAAGCCTCCCACAGGACGCAGCCATCCCACATGGTTTCTGATAGTCCATGCCTGGCCATCCTTGAGGCCTCGCTGTGTGACCTAGAGGAAGGAATGTGACTCCTCTGTGCTTTACTGTCTCTGACTCCATTTGGTTAGTTCTCTTTCCCACGTAAACCCCCTCCTCCCCCAGGAATCTAGTGAAGAAGCCAGCAGTCCTGGAAGCTGGCACAAGGCAATACTTGGCTTGGTCCAGTCACAGGGCTAGAAAGGACCAGAGCTGGATCTGGGGCTTTGTCTTTGTTCCCTATTTAGAGCTGCTCCCCCAACCTTCACTTCCCTCTGTTCTCTGGGCTCATCGGGTAGCATCATCCCTTCCATATCCCCTGCTCTCTCTCGGCACCTCTCCCACCCGCATTCCTGCCCCTGACTCCCAGTCCGAGGGGGTTTCCTGCTCCCTCCCTGTCTCCTCATCCTCATCTCCCATCCCCGCCTCCAGCCAAAGAAACTGCTGCTTCTTCCCTACTACGCCCTGGGATGTCCCACCTCCCAGCATTCGCCCCGGCTGGCTCTGCTATCTAGAAGGTCACCCCCTCCTTTTCCCTAAATCAAAATCCTACCTTTCCTTTCAGTGCAGCCCCACCCGGAAGTCCTCCTTGACACCCACCCCAAGCTGCGGGGCAAGCTCCCTCTTCTCAACTTTACAGTTCTGCCCCCAATATGCTCTACGTATCTCTCATGACCCAGAGTTTTCGCTTTCTCCGTCATTGTGAGCTACAAACCATCTTGTTTCCCCCCTCCTAGATGGGGGCCATTGAGGTGGGGTCCATGGGGGAGTCAGTCCTGGGCCTCCCACAGCACCCCCCACCCCACCCCCGAGAGCCCTGTGTGTCCAAGATACAGGTGAAGCCCATCCGTGAGTGAGGGAACGTGGACAAAAAAACGGGTTCTATGGAAAGTCACCTCACAGGGTGATCTGATATGAATTCCTAACTGGGAAGGTCGTGATGGGCCTATAACTTCTTTAGTAAAAGGTTTTATGCCAGCCCTGTCCATGGTTCTCACGTATCTAAGTTAACACACCTTTCTAATACCAGAAGTAATACCTCTCACAGGGGATATTAACCCTCAAGAGAGCACATAATCTTGTTAACTGTCCTGTAATCCAATCCCCGCCTTGTTTTTTCCCACCTCCATGTAATCTCCTATGTTCCCTCCTTAATTTCGAATGCATAAAAGAAGCTGCGAAACTATTATTCTCCAGAGTATCTGAGATCTTGCTTCCGAGCAGATGTCATCGGTTTTGGCTCAAATAAACTCCTAAAAATCCTCTACATGTTTGGACCTTTCTTAGGTCAACAGGAATGAGAAGGTGGCTGCAGAGCGGTGAGACCCAGAGTCACACCGCACCTCGTTGAGTCTAGGGTGAGACCAGACAAACTCCCTCCCTGAGTCTGGGTTCTGCCCCAACAAGCTGGCAGCTAGGTAGGTAGGCAAAGGGGTGCCTCTGGGGGAAACGAAGGCTTCCAGGATGGGGACTTCTCAAAAGAGTGGAGTCAGAGGGCTTGAAGAGAACCCAGCACCCACTTGCTCAACCAAGGCCCCTCCTCCTGCTCATGAAAGACTAGGCCTGAAGCAGGGATGGGCTCCTCCTGGGGTCCCCCAGCTTTCAGGGCTCAGTTCCAGGGCGGTGCTCCCTCTTTCTTCCAGGCTGCACTCCTGCTGCCTCCTCTCAGTACATTCTGTGGAATTGCCTGCTCGCCTTCGGCCAGCCCTTTGGGGTTATGATGTTTTAATGGCCAGGACCGTATTTGTATCCCCCCGGCTCAGAGAGCCAATATACTGTGTGTCCCTGAAAATAAGACCTAGCCAGACAATCAACTCTAATGCGTCTTTTGGAGCAAAAATTAATATAAGACTCAGTATTATATTATGTTATCTTATGTTATGTTATGTTACGTTACGTTATGTTACGTTACGTTACGTTACGTTACGTTACATTACATTACATTACATTACATTACATTACATTATATTATATTATATTATATTATATTATATTATAATATTATATTATAAGACCTGGTCTTATATTATAGTAAAATAAGACCGGGTCTTATATTAATTTTTGCTCCAAAAAACACATTAGAGCTGATTGTCCAGCTAGGACTTATTTTCGGGAAAACACAGTATTCAGTTCAGGTGTGTGGCAGGTGCTGTTCCAGGCACTGAGGACGCACGGTGAGTGAGTTAAACGGGCCAACAACACCTGTCCTCTTGGAGGTCAATGTCTGTTGAATGAATGAATGAACGTCTGCAGTTGGCGTTCCAAGAATCTCATTGCAACTCTCCTTGTCCTCCACTCCATTCCTTCAGCTCTGAAACAGGTAGAGCAAAGCCTATTTCCCTTGCTCTTGTGAGGATCAAACGATGAGTCTTCCGAGTTTTCCAACTTTGGTCACTGATCAGAATTCCCAGGGGCACGTATTAAAGAATACAGATTCCTAGGCCTCTCCCAGAGCTGCTGTATCAGAATCTCAATGGGAGAGGCCCAGAATCTGGATGTTTAACTAGGCCTCTTGGTCATTCGGGTCATTGGAGAAAGCTTCCAGCAGGAGTCTGCCTGACCTCCCTGGACGGCCTGTCTCCCACTTCTCATCTGCCAGCTCCAGCCACTATGCACTCACCCGTGGAGACCTTCCTCGGGGCTGGTCTGAGCCAGTCACAGCTGCATTGAAACCTATCCCCTTGTGCTCAGGGCAGAGCCTCCAGCTGGAGGACCTGGCCGAGGACTGGCCTGCCTCTCTCCTACTTCCCTCTCCTATTTTCCTCTCCTGCCTTCCTGCCATGTTGAATTTCTGTCAAAACACCAGCCCTCTTTCACCTCCAGGCCCACACTGTTCCCCGAGTCTGGAACACTTCTCCCCTCCTTGTGTTAAGTAGAAATTAGGAAATGGAGGAGGAGGGGTGGGAGGGGGTCCATGGTGCCTACAGAAAAAGCTCATAACTAGCCTTGATTACCTGCCCCCAGCCACTACAGATGACAAGAGGTGGTCTAGGGCAAGATAAGGATCTGAGTCAACAGACCTTCACCCATCTTAGAAGGTCACGCTCCCCTTTGTCAACCCCCCTCCACACACACCCCGTGGAAGAGCATACACGTTTCCCCACCAAATCAATATGTAACTCCCTTACCCTACCCAGCAAACTATGAGTCCTTGGGACAAGGGCTGTCTCTCTCTGGCCCTTGAGCTCCCTGGCCCTCGCTCTCTCCCCCTTTCTCTCTCTCTCTCTCTCCCCCTCTCCCCTCAGGCCCACTTAATCTAGGCCTGTTCTCTTCCCTGAGAACATATCACTAATAAACCCTGCTTGCATATTAATCAGCTTGCTGACCTTTGATTCTTCACTGCAAGAAGAACTGAGCCTCCCATAACTCTTGGGCCACACCACTCCCTGGGCTTGGCTCACTCATGACCTACGTGGACCTCTCACCCACAGAGCCCGGCCTCACCAACCCTCACTCCACTGTGTTCTCTCACAGCCTGCCCTTCTGGCTGTGGATGAAGAAAGGGGTTCAATGGGAAGTAACCTCACAGGGTAATCTGATCCCAAATTTCTAACTGGTCATGCCCCAGGCATATGACTTCTTTAGTAAAGGGCTTTCTTTTGCCTTAAGCATTCTGTCCATTGTTTCTGAGCATCTAAGTTCACACACCTTTGAAATGCCCCCTTTCAGACCCCTCCTTCTCAGGCGTAACCACCCTCAAGAGAGCCAATGATAACTGCCCTGTACTCCACTACCCGTCTTGCTTTCTCCCATGTTCAGGTACCCATCATTTTCCTTGCTGCCCTCCTTACTCTCAAATGCATACAAGAAACTGCAAAACTTACTCTCCAGAGCATTGCAGATCTTGCTCCCCAGCATAAGTCGTCAGTCTGGCTCACATAACTCTTACAAAAATTCTCTACAAGTTTGGTTGTTTCTTACATGGACCCGGTGCATACAACGGGCTGACGTGTCCCCTCTGAGCCCTGACGAGGGGCAAGGTGGCAGTCATAATCCCCAGGCTGGGCAGATGGGAGGGGCTCGGCAGTATTCCTTTCCCTCCCTTTTGCATTCCTGTCTTCAAACAGAATGCCCAGAGGAGGTCAGTGCCACACAGAGGGTCTGGAAGCGGGAGCAAGATTGAGGGAAACGGAAGGGTTGTTCCTGCTGCCCCAGGGAGAGCCTCCAGAAGCCCTGGGTGTGCACTGAGTGTCCCTGGCCAGCATGTCCCTGGTCAGCCCGTCCTACCTGCTCGGTGGCCCAGATCCATGGACTCTTGCTCCAAGCTTAGTCCTGTAAACAAGGGAACACTGTGTCATCTCAGATGACACGGAGGCTTCTAAATGGGGATAAGCCAAGAGCAGAACAGGGAGCCCTGCGGCCATCTGCCCAGCCCCCGACCAGAGGCCTTTCCATGCGGCCTCCAGTGCGCTCTGGCATTCAGGGTGCCCCCTGCTCCATCCACCTACCACCCCTGGCACTGGGCCTGCCTCCTGGACCCCTGTAGGCTCTACCCTTTCTGGAAATCCCTGGCCACCACCCCTCACCACCACCACACACACACACCAGTGGCTCAAAGGCCTTTCTCCAACAGCCCAGGGGCCTGGGCTCTTCTTCCTCCTCCCCCTTCTGTACCACTCAACACTCCCCGGCTGTGGGTACAGAGCCCCAAGCCCCGCATCCTGGTGACTATTTGCTTCCCGGCAAATAGGATTTTGGTCCATGTTACCAGCTGGTCATTCAAGCTCAAGGCGGGGAGGGGACCAACTTGGCCAACATGGAGGAGAGCCGAGAACAGGAACCCACTTTGGTGTAACCTCAGTCTTCCCTCCCAAGACAGGCCTTTGGGACAATTCTGGCATCTTGGAAAGCATGTGCACCTTTTAGGTTTGTGTTCCTTTTTCCTAGGTGATCTTTCACTTATTCATCGTCTCTTATCACAGGTGTTTTTTAAGGTTTTGTGGATTTTGGAATATATTATGAATAAGATCAAACAATTTATTGTATAATGATGTTTAGTCCCTAGACCTCAGGGGCAAGTACCTTTGTAATAAGGGAAGCATAAAAGCAGCCCGTCAGAGCTGGAAGGGAGCTTTGAGATGAACTAACCCAACCCCTTCATTTTGCTGATAAAGAAACTGAGTTCCAGAGAGGCAGACTGATTTGTCTGAGGTCAGCAGCAAGTTGTTAAGCTGATAAGCTCACGTCAGTTTAAGAACTGGATTAATGTGTTCTCCTGAAAAGTCACCAAGGAAAACACCCAATTAATGTTGACACTTAATAACTGCTTGGTGATTGCGTAGCTTCTGCTGTGACAGCCAGTGATGCCAACGCCCTGGTATTCACATACTGCACAAAATGCCCTCTGGAGTATGGGCTGGCCCCAGCGACTTGCTTCTGGTCAGAAGAGTATGACAAAAGTAAGAGGATGGCACTTGCAAGATTAGATTAGTGACTTCGGTCTTGTTCACACTCTTTCTCTGGCTTTCCTTGGCTTGCTGGCTCTGATGGAAGCAGCTGCCATGTTTTAAGCTGCCCTTATGGAGGGGCTCAGGTGATAAAGACCGAGCAAGTCTCTGGCTAACAGCTCATAAAGAACAAAGACTCTTAGTCCAACAGGTATCAAAGAACTAAAAGAATCCTGCCACCTGAATGAGCTTGGGGGTGGATCCTTCCCCAGTTGAGCCTTCATAGAAGAACACAGCTCAGTGGACACATTAATTACAGCCTGTGGGAGACCATGAGCCAAAAGACCCAGCCAAGCCACACCCAGGATACTGACCCTTAGAAACTATGAAATCATACATGTGTCCCTTTTTGAGCATAGTTTTAAACTGTTAAGCTTTGTGGTAATTTGTTATGCAGCAATAGCTAACTAATATATATTTTGGTACCAAGGATGGGGTGCTGCTGTAACAAATACCTAAAAATGTGAGAGTGGCTTTGGAACCAAGCAGTGGGTGGAACCTGGAAGGATTTTAAGAAACATGACAGAAAAAGCCTATATTGCCTTAAACAGACTGTTAGTAGAAATATAGACGGGAGGATGCTGCCACTGAAGGCAACAAAGGAAGTGAGAGAAATGTTATTAGAACCTGGAGAAGTGTCCTTGTTATGGAGTGACAGAAACTTAGCGTCGCTGTCACTGCCAGTTTTGTGGAACACAGAGCAGGTGACTAACTGGGTGATCTAGCTAAGGAGAGATCCAAGCAAAGTACTGAGGGTGCCTCCTGGTTTCTTCGTGCTGCTTGTAGTGAAGTGTAAGAGGAGAGAGAGAAATGGAAGGAAGGACTGGTAAAGAAACAGGAGGCAGGACTTAGTAGTTTTAGACATTCTCATCCTCTTCAGATGCCAAAAGATGCTAAAATTAAGAAGTGGCTTCAGAGCATTATATCCGGAAACTGTAGCCAAGGGTGTGACTGTACAACCTTTTGTTAAAACCTTGAAAGGATCAGAATATTATCCAGTCACACAATGGGTCCTTAAAAGAGATGAAAAATAAGCTTTACATATTCTCTTAATGGAATAATAGGGCCTCTTCAGAAGTTTAAAAGTGCCATCTCTCAGCTGCAGTGCCAGTGGAGAAGACTTATCTCTGGAGTGTCACAGTGTTTGAGAAAACTGTATTGGCAAAAAAAAACCACCAGGTTGGAGTGAAAGGGACCCATATAGTACAAAATGAAAATGGTGGACTCCCAAATTCTACTGGCAGATAGTAGTCTGAGAAAATTACTCAGCTGCAAACATGCATTGTATTTAAAAGGGGCTACAGGGGGCAGAAGCAAGGATTCATAGGGCAGAGCTGAGCGCCATGGAGAATTACTTGCACAGTTTGAAACCTAATAAGGAAAACCCAACATTTGCCTGGCTGGATTTCAGAATTGCTATGGACCAGTGACTCCTGACTTTTGTGTTCTCCATTTTCCTCGTTTTTGAATAGGAATGTCTGCAGCTCTTCTCCTATGCCTGCCACACCGTTGTGAGCCAGGGGTGGTCAGGGCAGGCACATTATTTTCACAGATCTACTGATGGAGAAGGAATGAACTCAAGAAAGAAATGACGCCCGAGGAATCTCATCCACACCTGGGCCTGATTTATAGGACCAGATTCTAGCTTTTAAGGTGATGCTCTAATGGGATGAGACTTTTGGAGATCTTGGGAAGGGGTGAATGTAATTTGCACGTGGAAGAGACGTATGTCATCTGAGGCTAGAGGTGGGCTATTGACATGGCTTCTGTGACCCCTGTTCCTTGGCATTCACCCACTTGAGTAATTCCACTGCACCTTCCTCTGAGCCCCCCACCCAAGTGTGGGCTGGATTTATTGACTTGCTTCTAACCAAGAGAATATGGCAAAAATGAAGGGATGCCATTTCCAAGAGGAGATTATAAAAGACTGTGACTGGGTCTTGTTCATACTCTCTCTGGCTCAGTCACTCTGATGGAAGCATCTGGAGAGTCCCGCAGGGCAAGAAACAGAGGGTGGGCAGCAACATGTGAGGAACTGAGGCCTGCAGTTCAATATTCCTACCCTGTGAATGGCCTTGGAAAGACAGCCTTCTCTAAGTGAGCCCTGAGATGAGGCTGACGCCCAGACAACAACTTGAGCACAGTCTGTGAGAGAACCTGAGATGAGCTTCCATTGAAGCTGCATGTGTGTTCCTGACCCACAGGCACTGTGAGATAATAAATGCTGTTGTTTTCAGTCACTGCGTGTTGGGGTGATTTGTTATGCAGTCTAGTAGATTAGTCTATCTTCACAAAGACTCAGTGAGCTGTTCAGAGAAAGTATTAACTCACCCTCTTCACAGATGGAGAAACGGAGGCTCAGGAAAGAAACAGAACCTCACCCAAATGGTGCTGAAACCAACCCCCACATCTTCTATCTCCTTTCAAGTGAGTTTTCAGCTCCTGCCCCCACTCCCCATCCCTAGCCACCCACCTAAAGTACCCACTGCAGCCCCCCCCCCCCATCTGCCCCAGTGGCAACACCAGTCCGGAGCAGCCTGGATGGGCTTGGGCAGAAGTGTGGCTTCACTGCCAGTTTCTGACCTGGAGAGAAGGTCCCGAGAGATGTTGGTCAAGAAGGGAGGAAAAGGAGGTCCAGTTGCAGTCCGGGCGCTCTTCACTCACAGGCAACTCTGAATGGGGAGAAAGAAGATGAAATCTGTGTTATGAGACACTCCCGGCCCACCCTGCAAGCCTCTGCCTGACCTTGCCACTCTCTTTCATAATGTCAGAAAACAGGTGACCCACTCTGGTGTGTGCTGAAGCCCAGGAGGGTAGATCTGCACTGCACAACTGCTGGTGGAGGCCAGTGGATGGTTGCTAGGGAGCAGCCCTCCCTCGCTATTCATTGGAGTTGCCATGGCGACACTATACACAGGGCTTTGTTACCTCAGCGGGCTGATAGGCCTACTCTAGGGAACAGAGGCCATGGGAAGCCAGCACTGAGAGGGCAAAATGTCCCCTGAACACCCACCCTCTGCCAGGTTGTGTGCCAGACACAAAGGGCTCAGATGCCACTGAGTGGGAAGGAAGTTCTTGGGATTACAAAGGATTAAGCAGAGAGAGTGATTAGTTCCGTCTAGGAAAGAAGAAGGCAGGGCTCACAGAAGGGCCATTTGATCTGGATTTTGAAGGATGTGTAGGAGTTCGACAGTTTAGAAAGGACTCAAATATTAAAAGCATGGATGTGTTTGTGAGCATATAGGTCAAAGGGAGTGGGGAAGGGAGGGAAAGATTCACCTGGAGCTATCTGAGCTGGAGGTCAATGGATCGGTTGACCAAGGAGTAAAATTAGAGCAGAGGTGGGACAGTGAGGGTCTACTCTCCTCCTCTTGAAACATAAGGACTACAGAAGATTAAATAAACTTAAGTGACATCTGTAGTTGGTGCCAGCAGCAGCTCAGTCGTTTTTTGGCTGTTGCTCAGCAGGGGTGGGATATAGGGAATGCGTCCTGCATGCCCAGCTTTTCAGGATCTCCTCAGGAGGTAGAGAGCATTGTGGTTAAATGTGGGGTCCTCAGAGTCTGGGCCTGCCACTTACTAGAAGAGCGATGCAGGCCAAGTCCTTTAGCTGAACTTTCCTATGTGAAACAGTATAACCCACCTCCAAGGGTAAGCGTGAGGACTGAATGAAGGCATTTTTGTGAATGTCTAGAACATTGCCTGGCACAGAGAGCTGTCCCCTCTAACTCTAAGCTAACCCCATAAGTGATCCATCAGCAAGTCCTTCAAAGTACACCAGACTCGGACCCCTTGACCATCTCCACATCTCCCCCTGGCCCCCAACCCAAACCACCACCACCTCTTGCCTGGGTTAAAACACTTGAGTCTTCACTGGTCTCCTGTTTTTGCTCTTGTCCCCTGTGTTAATTACCTATTGGCACATAACAGTAGAGGCAAACTTTGGGGATACTGCAGGTTCGGTCCCAGGCCACTGCAATAGTGGTCATCACAATAAAGCAAGTCACATGAAGTTTCTGGTTTCCCAGTTATGCTTCCACTATACTGTTCTCTATTAATTTCACGATAGCATTATGTCTTAAAAAAAAACACAACAATGCACACATCTTAATTTAAAAATACGTTAGTACTAAAAACAAAAAAAGAATACTAACCATCATCTGAGTCAATCTTTTTGCTGGTGGAGGGTCTTGCCTCGCTGTTGATGGCTGCTGACTGACCAGGGTGGTGGTTGCTGGAGGTTGCGTGGCTGTGGCAACTTCTTAATGAGACAATGACATTTGTTGCATCAATTGACTCTTCCTTTCACGAATCATTTCACAAACGGTTTCTCTGTAGCATGCGATGCTATTTGATAGCATTTTACCCTCAGTAGAACTTCTTTAAAAACTGGACAGCAGGGAGCAGGGAACCCCCAGTAGGTGAGGTCTGGAATCATCCTATTGCCCCAAAGGAGGGTTTAGAGAGCCTGTTTCTGGAAAACTGGAAAACAGCCATATGGGTCCAGTCCCTTAGGTGACTTTTTTCTACTGCAGCTTCTGGTTCACACTGCCAGAGCTCTAAGACCGTCGCCCAGGGATTGAAACTACTTCTCCATCCCCTCCCCCATCACTCCCCAGAGGGTCTTTTTCTGAGCCAGGAAGGTCACCTAAGTGGCACTACACCCCGTCAGCTTGCTTCTGATGTCCCTCTACTGATGCCCCAGGGCCTGTGTTGTGTGACAGCTCTTTGAACACTCATTTGGAAGAGCAGCGGCCCCCAATCCTCTTTCCCCCACCCAGAGAGCTGGGCCTACAGTGAAGGGTGGATGCCTGGCTAGCTATGCTTTCACATCTCTCTGGTTTCCTGGTACCCCTTCCAGGTGGTCCCAGCATGCTCCACCTGACATGGGACAATGGGTGGCTTCCTTTGACAAAACTAAATAACAAAGTGGTGTCCTCAGTGTGACTGGCTTCGCCACCTGGCCAGTGCTACGGAGTCTGTTCTTGGGGGGTTCTCAGGAATCTGAAGGAGATGAAAGTGTGGGCGCCAAGAATGGGCAGACACAGAGAGTCAGAAAAGGCCACGTTTATTCCAGTGTTGTTGGGGGAAACGAGCGCTTTACACAGCAATTCTAAAACTTGTCGCTCTCCTTTGCTGAAGCAGGGGGAGCCAGCTGTAGGTCATGCGGCCACTAAATGGGCGAGTGGAGGAGAGGCCCCCTGCTCAGGCCTTCCTGTCATTCCACTGGGACACACGGGTCTCCGGGGGGGCCCGGTGGAACCACTCGGACCAGGAGCCATCATAGATGGCCACATCAGGCTTGCCGCAGAGGTAGGCCGCCAGGGCAATGTGGCAGGCGGTGACACCCTTCCGGCATGTGGCGATGATGGGCTTTGCGAGGTCTACCTTCTTGTCCTCGAACATGGCACGGAGCATCTCTGGGCTCTTCTCCAAGCCGTCCTCTGTCAGGAAGTCCATGAATGGCATGTTGGCCGAGCCTCGGATATGGCCCGGATCCAGTCCTGGGACAAAGGGAAGGACAGGGTTAGGAAGGCATGGGGTGGAGAGCGCGGTAAGTGGGGCCTGGAGGCCGCAACCAGCCATGGCTGTAAGGATAGGGGATTTCGCAAACAAAAATAACATCTTTGCTCTTCTCAGATCTTGATTTATTCCTGGACATACCTACAGTCAATGCTCATGACTTAAGACAAAATGTCCCCTCCCCCAAAACATGCCTTGAAGTAGGAATGTCCAAAATCATACCTGCTAGAGAAAATGGGGATATGAGTTTCAGCTCTACCATTTACTAACCTTTACCTTGGTCAAATTGCTTCATTTCTCTGAACCTCAGTTTTCTCTCCTGTAAAGTGGGCTGAGTGGTGCAGACCCATCTCATAGGATTGTTCAGACAGCAAATGAGACGATTAATGTGATTGCTACGTGCTGTGCCAACTACTGAAAACACGGCCCTGGCTGTCTGGGAGAGTATGGTCTAGATGGAAGATAGATGTTAAACAGATAACCACATAATTCATTAATAGGTCAGTCTATTTTACAGATGAACACACCGAGGTTTGCAAAATGAAATGCCCCCCCTAAGGCCACAGAGGGAGGTAAAGGCAGACCCAGGATTACACAGAGTCACCGGGTTTTCTGCTAATCACACAGCTGTGGAAACACCATATGATTTGGTGTTGACATAAGTTCAAATCCCAGCTCTGCCACTTACCAACAGGTGACCTTAAGCAAGTCACATCACATCTCTGAGCCTGTTGCCCCATTAGTAAATGGGAAAGAGAGTAGTCACAGGTGCCAGGCTGTTGTCAGGAGTAAGGCACTGACTGCTGAGGCTGGCCCACCCCTCAGGTGCTGTCACTCCCACCACTTCCCATGCACCCCTGGAGGTAGGTGAGACTGGAGGCAGTGTGGTCCGTCTCTTCAGGCCCCTCCAAGCAACCCTGAGAGGCTTGGATGGATGCAGAATGGGGGTCTAGGCTGGCTTTGGGGTTCATTCCAAAACTGTACCCAGTGCATCCCCTCTGCCAATTCTGACTTCAGAAAAGCCAACAAGTTGGGCAAAATGGACTGGGCCACAGCCAGAGCTCCTGTCGCCCGCAGGGCCAAGACCTGATCTAGCACCCAGCATGCCTAGGTCATTCCTTTATTCCTCAAGCACCCCACACCCTGGCAGACTGGGCACTAGGAATGGGGCCCAAGATAGGTTTGGGTATCACTTTGGGCTTCCCTTCCTCCAAAATTCCCCACTGCCCCATTAAACCTGGACTGTGGGGCAGGGGAGGACCACGGTGGACAGCACAGAGAGGGGATGTGACCGCAGTGACCAGGGCATACACTGGGGCAGTGTGCAGCCAACCAGGCCCTGCACCTAGTGACACGAGGAGATAACCCCACCCACCTCACAGGCTTGTGGGGAAGTTAGCTACTGTAGTTAAAAGCCCCTAATGACCCTGGGCACACAGTAGGTGTGCAATCATGCCAGCAACATCACATTCCCCTCACCCAAGGTCAAAGAGGATTCCGAAATCCGCTGGCATGAGTTAAGAGTTCCTTTAATTGAATAGATTCCCCAACTTATAAAATTATAGCGATTTCTTCCTGTGGAGGTGTCACCTTTTTGTCTGGAAACTTTAATCTGAGGTCGGATGGTGTGCTGACCCTTCCAATGAGGAACAAGTCATCTGTTGGCTTCAAGGTTGTTGTTCTTTGCCAAGAAACCCAGCTTTAAAATGTTCAAGATCCCTGCAGTGGGCTGGATTTAGTGCATTTAAAAGCAGAAGCATTTGTTGGGTTCTGAATGCTGTTTTTCTCCCTCCACCCCATGAAACGGCTTCATTGTTTTCTTCTGATTATATAAAAGGCACCTCTTAGGAGTGAAGTCAGGGGGTGTTCTGCAGACCCTGGCCTCCCACACTAGGCCAGCCTTGAGAGGTGGGGTGCTGCTTTATAGCTCTGCCAGCCAGTGAGGGCTCAGGGCCTGTCGGAGGAATTTAAATGAGCAGGAACTGACTGCCTGTGTGTGGGGATGGCAGGATGAACCTGACACTGAGATCCCCGAAGAACAGCCAAGTGGAGGAAAGGCTGGGGGCAGAAGCTCCTGCTGCTCTTCTCCAAAGTACAGCTCCAGCTGCACGCTCGGCTTTCCCTCCCCCCTGTACGCATGCCACCATGCTCATAACCTCTGGTATTAGGCCCCCAGACAGTGAGTTATCTCCAGAGCTTTATCTTCCTTAACCCTCACAAAGCAGGGGAGATTATCCTCCCGGCACTTCTGGGGAGCCCAGGCTCACAGGTGAGGTAACTTGCTCCAGGACACACAGCATACATGTTGAGAAGTGAAGTCAGGTCTGCCCAACCCCAGAGCCTGTATTCTTTAACCACTCTGAACCTTCCTGGAACAGGGGGCTGAGGCAGGGGGATGGATGGGACGACCTCTCATATTCCTCAACTGCTCAGAGGTCTGGGACTCTGTGTTCCAGCTTTGGCCAAGAAGACACCAGTCAAGTTGGTGAGAGGACTGATAAGTGTGGGTTTTCAAGGCCAGGAAAACCTGTTTGGCTCTTTCTTGCTTTCTTCCTAAAGACACTAAGGAATGCAGTGCAGGCAGCCCCAGTGGGTAGCCTCCAACCCTGCCCACTGGGAGGCAGCTCAGCACCCTCCAGCCTCCTCCTACCCCCCAGCCCCAGCCCCCAGCACTGTGAGGGAGACACAGGCAGAGGGGCCACCCTAACACCACAGAGCTGGGACCTATCCTCCCTGTCCCCATGTTTGCTTACACACAGTGTAAGGAAACAGCCCCACTTTGATGCCTGCCGACTGAGGTCAAGTCTTGGCCACTCTGCCTCGTTAAAGAAGTCTCTGCTCCCTTTCCCCACCTCCAAAGTGAGACCAATTCCGCCTGCCTCCCTGTGCAGGGCTGCTGTAGCTGTCAGGAAGAATATGTCAAGAGTAGACATTTACAAATAAAAGTGCTTATTAAGAGCCAATGGCCTCCTTCTTCACCCTCGCTTACCCACCCCAACCCCCAACCCCACCAGGGGAGAGGAAAAGAGAATAATAAGGTTGATAAAGACACTAAAAAGCTGGATCAATTCCCACCTCTGTTGTCTCCCTTCCCCCAAGCTCCTATAAGGTGAGCAGTGTTTTCATTAAGGAGAAAGGTTCAGAGGTGAAGGGAAAAGCCACACCTAGGTGCCACCCAAGGATATAAACTCAGGTGCCTGACTCACCTTGTGCCCATTTACACACAGGACCAAAGGTACGGGGAGCACAAAACTGAGGCCAGAGGGGAAGTTGCTTGCCTAAGGTCCGCAGGAAGTGGCTGTCAGGTTCCTAAGGCCCTGCTTCCAGCTTCCCCCAGTGGGGGAGGGGGGGTGTCACTCCTTCTAGGGAGTCCAGGGCCTGCCACCCACAATTCCCTGGGCTTTACATCTGGACTGCAGAGCCCACCGGCGGCCTCCCTGATCCCACCCCAAGCTGACGACCATGAACTCAGCAGAGACTCATGGGCCTTTGTGTCTCCAAAATGTCTTGTACGTGAGGCCTTCAAAAAGCCTCTCAGAAACTGAGGGAGGGAAGTGCCACGTCCTCCAGCCTTCCTTGATGGCCCTGACCTTTGCATAGTTCCTCACCCTTCTCTAAATACCCATCCAGGTAACGCTGCATTTAAATGAATACACCCCCAGATGGGTAGGGCTGACATGATTCTTCTCATTTTATAAGGGAGCAATTGGATTGAAGTCCCACCACAAAGGGCCGACCTTCACCAGGATCAAGCTCGCTGGGCTCCAGATGGGATCTGGAGGAGGAGGAAGTAGGGTCACAGAAAGGAGCAGGGATTTGAGAATGCAGGGCCCCCAGAAGTATTGCCAGCAGCAGGCCCTTTCCCCTCTCTGAGCCTCAGTGTCCTCATCTCTAAAATGGGAGTGAGGAGACTAGGTCTGGCATCTGGAAACTTTCCCTTCACTTATTCTCACGTTGCATCGGGACAAAGCTGGAAAACAGTGAAGGGAACAACTCCATGTTCCTCCCCCAGTGGTGGCTTAGGTCCCAAGGAGAAAAGGCGTCTTGAACCAAGGCCAAGAGGGGGCTGTGGGAGTTCTGTGTCAGGAATCTCTGGAAGGTGCCAAACAAACTCGAATCTTCAACTCCAGACCTTCGGAGAGCAAGCTGGACAAGGAAAACACGGGGCCTGGAAAAAACCATGATGGGGAGGGCAGAGCACTCACTGCGTTTTCCTGGCTCTATCTAGCCCTGTGGCCTTGACCCACCCCTTCCTCTGTGTACCTCAATCTCCCTTCTGTTCGATGAGATGACCTGTCAGGACCTCCAGCTGACAGGTCTCTGTGAAAGGAAAAAAACAGCTTTCACAGAGTTTTCTCTCCAGAGACACAGAAAGAAAGAAAGAAATATTTTTCAACAAGTTAGGCAAAATGTTGCACAAGAGTTAGGTTCTACAGAGGTGCTCTGACTAAGGACAGAGCCACTGCCCAGGAGATGCCAGCCACTGATGATGAGGCCTCAGGACAGCCTGGTCCACAAGGGGCCCCAAGCAGTGAGGTCCCGGCCACCAGAGGTATCCAGGCAAGGGATGGAGGGTGCCCAGCAGGAGTAATGGTGAGACCTCTGGTCTGTTAGGAGGTTCTAGAACTCAGCATTTCCTCTCCTGAGACTACCCCCACCCCCAGAAGCATGGAATCCTCCAGGCCACCCCGTCATCCACAGGAGAAGGACTCACACGCCATCTCCCTGCTAATACCTAGTAGAGGTGGCTCTCTCCTGGCCCTGCAAGGTGGGGGTGGGCAAAAAGGCAGTGCATGCGGGTTTGGAGCACTGGTTTGATACTAGGCAGTGCTGAGTTCAAATCCTGACCCTGCCACTTAACTGAGCTAGTAACTTAATATCCTGGCAGCTCAGTTTCCTCCCCTCTAAAATGGGGATATTAAGCCTTGTTGGATGAGAACATGCAATGTCAAGTGCTTAGCGTGCAGTGGTAGCTGCTGTTATAGCTCTGCAGACAGGCTGCAGCTGTTTGGAAAGGTCAGGAGGCCTGGGAGAGCTGGAGGGAGAGGGGTGCTGGGGGAAGGGCACTGTTAATGTCCATAAAGGTTGCTGGTGAACAGAGGCCCTGAGAAGCTGTGTCCTTGAGAGGCTTTTGTACAGTTATGCATGTGTGGGCTCATGAACATACCTTTGGGCATGTGGGGAAGCTAGTGTCTGGGTGTGGGGTGGACACGTCACCAGTCACCTGTGTTGATGCCATCCCATATGGAGGCTAGGTTGCCTATTACATAGCACGTAGCTATGGGAAGACACATGGAGGTCCTCACACGTCAGAGCCTTTAGGTTTGGCTCTATCCTCTCATTTTCCAGATGGAAGACTGAGGCCTACATACGGGGCAACTGAGGGCAAAACCTGAAGAAGATCCATACATCCTTACTCCCCATCCTTCCAGTGGGCATTACTCCCCAGGGACCATCCACCCACTGGGACACCTACCTACGGCGTCTGGCTCCGGCTCCGTACCCAGGTACCGCCCTTGGGACCTTGAATCCACCAGCTGGAACCTCTTCGATTGGAGGTTCTCCAGCACTTGCTCGTAGGTTTTGAGTAGGGAGCGGTCAAGTGTGGCTTTGAAGACTGCCGGGTCTGGGCGCGAGGGCTCAGATGTCACCGGGTGGCCCTCCTTCAGCCAGTTCCGGAAGCCGCCATTGAGCACGGACACTGTGCGGTGGCCAAACACACGGAACATCCACCAGACTCGCGGCGCGTAGAAGCTGCCCAGTTGGTCCCCATCGTACACCACCACGTGCGTGTCGTTGCTGATGCCCAGGCAGCCCACGTAGTCTGCGAAGACCGCCTCGCTGGGCAACATCATTTCGTAGGGTGACGACTTATCCTTGCACTCCTCTATATCAAAGAAGGAGGCTCCTGGCACATGGCGCTCTAGATACTCCTTGCGGGCATCCCGGGTGCCCGGTGAGTACCAGGAGGCGTCCAGTACCCGCAGGCCAGGCCCTAGCTTTCCAGCTCGGACAGACTCCGCCAGCCACTTAGTGGAGACCAACGCCCGGTAGAGCACCTGATGAACCATGGTTTCAACTCTAAGCGTCACCTGGCGCGGATAGGAACCGGGAAAAAGCCAAGCATGAGGAACGAGTGTGCGGCGCGATGGGGCCTGGGGAGGAGGAGCTTTTTCCCCACCGAACACCTCGGATTGGCGTGTCTATAGCAAACCAGACCGGCTGGGGCGTGCAGTGGGGTAGGTCTGCAGATTCCCTAAGAAAAGCCTGCTCCGCCCCGCCCACCTCCTGGCTCCCACGCACGAAAGCTTCTGAGCCGCAAGATCTTCTGAGGACTCCAGGGGGGAGTTGGCTCTAGAAGTTGCAAAACTCGCCCTCTAGATCCTGTTAGAAAATAGCAGAGAAAATATACCCAGGAAAGGGGAGATGGCATCTTGGGCTTAGAGTCCCCTTTCCTGGGAGGGCAGGGGAGTGAGTGCGTGGGGGAGGGTTCGCTGGGGCCCTGCACACGCCCTGGCCCGCTCTTCTTGTCTAGCAAACCCTCCTGTGGTTTCTCGGCAGCCGGGGCTCGCCAGTCCCCCGGATGACCGAGTCCAGCCCCAGCTCGGTACCCTCTGCCCCAGCTGGATCAGGGCTTTTCAGGGCATCGCGCTCGCCCTCGCCGCGGGGACCCTACCCTGAGTCGCAGATGGCCCAACCGGCGGGCGGCCCAAGTCCCGAGCGGCCCGGGCGCTGGCCGCCGCCCCCACCCGGCCACACTTACTCGCCCTCGCCGCCGCCCAGGTGGCGCCCGCCCCTGCCCGCTGGAGAACTTGGCGGTTTAAACCCGGAGCCCGCAACACCCTGGTCGGTCTGAACCATCGCGCTGCCGGCCGCGGGGGGACCACGCACCGCGGGTCTTGCCCCTCACTGCCTACCGCCCAGCCGCGGCAGCCCCCGGTCATCACCCGGCGCGCAGCTCCTCTCAAACCCTCGAGGACCCGCTGGGGACACCTGGCGGCACGAGCGCAGCGTGGGGCGGGACTTGGCGGCGCAAGAGGCCCCCAGGCTCCGCCAGTGGAAGGCGCGGGCAGCCGCGGCTCCGAGTGGCCGTGGCGGTGGGCTGTGCCCGAGTCTCCTCCCTTTGGCTGTCCGCAGGTTGGTGGCGGGAGGAGGGGACAGCTGCGGGCGCGGGGAGGGGGCACCTTGTGGCGGGGGCCATGGCCGAGGCCGGAAGCCGGGAACCCAAGACCAGGGTAACTGCTGCGGCGTCGTGCTTGATTTCTTTTGGGGGAGGCCAATAGTTGGGGTGCGCGGCGCTGGGCTCCCCCGCAGGGCCTGAGCGGAGGAGGGGGCTGCAATCTGGGAGGAAAGGAGCACTCTGGAATTCGCCCTAAGGATGGCTGCCTGCAACAGCATGGGGCGCCCTGCAGGGTGGGGTCGGGGTGAGTGGCGGTTGGGGAGCCGTAGGTGGGGCCTGGGGGGGGCCGCCTGGTGCCACTAAAGACAGTGGAAGGGAGAGAGGAGGACTAATAAAGCCTGACAGAGAAGCCAGGAAGAGGCCGACTGACCCCGAGGTGCCGGGAGGAGAAACTGGCAAAGAACTTGCTGGAGTGAAATGAAACTAACATTTGTCAGGGCCTGCTTGGGGAAGCACTTGCTCCTGCGGATGTTACGTAGTTCCCACAACAATCCTGCTGAGCAGGCCAGAAATTTATATAAAGACCAGAGAGAGAGAGGCCGGGTGTTGTTGAGGCCAGGCTGTGTTAGATCTGAAGCCCACGTGGCCCCGGCTGCCTTTGTTTACCTTGCCAATCTCCTCCAGAAGCCTCATACTTTTAAAAATAATTGCCCTTGTTTTTAATTTGTTAGTTTATGTCATTTAATTTTTAACAACGGCGGTGTTTAACAACCAGTTGGCATAATTCTTAAAAGACTAACTGGTTCCTGCAAGCTGGTGGGATAGCGCTGCCCTACTCAGCTTTTGCATATGCTATTACTAAACATGCCTGGAACGCTTTTCTCATCCCCCTTTAAAACTTCGATTTATTATAAAATAATTATATTCTCGCACAAAGTTGCAAGAATTCATACTTTGATAAGCATTTACCCATGGAATCCTCTGAGCTTTGTGCTTTGCAGTGGGGACACAGAGAGGGTGCCAGGAAGGATGGAGCTGGGGGAAGTCCTTGAGGAATGCTCAGTCTGACTGGAGCCCTGCTCTTCCAGGGCCCACCCCACCCCAGATAGCATCTTAGGGCTCACACTTCTCCTAGTGCAGTATGTACTTTCCTGAGATGGGCCTGGGGGGTGCCTGTCTGTCCTGGAGCCCTTCACTCCCAGAGCAACCCCAGCTACACTGGTCCAGGCCCGCCAAGTACACAGGGATCTAGGCCCCGCCCTTCAGTCCTAGGCCCCGCCCTTCAGTCCTCGGCCCTCCTCAACCTCCCAGCCCTTTGTGAGAACTGCCAATCCAGGAGGGAGGGAGGAGCAGAATGACCTCAGACCTCTGAAGTCCCACCCAAATTGAAATTCTTAGATTCTAGATATGCTGATGTTGGTTCAAAGACCATCTATGAGTGTAACTTTGAAGAAATAATGGGATTTTTATCAAGCTGCTTTTAATGATTATTAAAACTAGCCATATACAGTGCATCATGATGGCATTCTACATTCATTTAATATTCTCTAAAAGAGGTGAGGCTTGGAAGCTCCATTATATGAAATGGAAACGGGTCAGGGAGCCTAACATGCCCACCCTCAGGTAACTTGTTAAGGTGCAGAGTGGGATTTGCACTGGGGTGGGGGGCGGGGTCTGACTCCCAAACCATGGTTGTTTCACTCTAAATGGAGTGAGGGAGCCCCAAGAATGGTAGAGGGCAGGGGCTATTGTGATTCACAAATAGGTTCTTCACGAAGGGGCCAGCTGCATGCATTCCCTCATTAGCTAGCTCTGGTGTAACCCAGATACCAGATACTGACATTGCCCCTTAGCCAAAGCCGCCCTGGCAGCCTCCACATCCCGAAGGTCAAACTGTGGTTTCCAGGGCCCCTGAAAAAGTCAAATCAGTTTGGATTTCCCTCTGCTCTAGGAAGACTTCCCACCCCTTCTGCTCCCACCCCCATCTGAGCCAGTGGCCCCCTCTGCTCACACTGAACTCCAGACTTTGCTCAATTACACTGTTTCTCAAGCAGGCCTGTGGCCTGTTTTTGTCTAGGGCCTGGCAAAGTCAAGAGTTTCTCAGTATCCAGCACAGGGCCTAACCGTGTGAACAAAGTGCTTCCTAAACACCAGCCACACATGAGAGGGTGGAAGGGGGCTGGCACAAGGTAGCGCAGGACTCCTTAGTCCCTGGTCATCACTGACCTGGAGCTGGGGAGGACGTCCAGCCTCAGGAGTTCAAATCTGGCTTCATATACAGAGGCTTCCCCTGACCACCTCTGTGACCCACTACTGAAGGCTGTGATACTTAGCTTGTGGCCTGGCCCACAGGGCCCTCCCCCAAATGCTTGTTCTCTACCTACCCCTTCCCCTCCGTGGCTGGCGTGGATGTAATGGTTGTGCCCTGCACTGGGGATACACAGCTGAGGAGGTTTGGGGGACTGACCTGCCGCTCACACTCCTGTCATGTGCCCTGATGGGGACTCTGCCTTTGCCTGGCAGAAGGGGCGCCCTTCTCCAACCTGCACAAAGCCACCTAATAGACCAGGGGCTGCTTGCACAGGGGCTCAGCATATTGGGAGCGTTTCAGCCCTGGAAGGTTATGGGCTGACATGTCACAGTGGGCTGGTACACCCTCAGCAGCTGGCCCACAGAGCAGTGGAGGGAAGAGAGAGTGAGGCACTAAGTCACTGTTGCTGCTGCCACAAGAAGGTCCAGAGAGAAAGGTCAGACTCAGGTGGCAAAATCTGACTGCCGGATTCCCAGAGCCTGCACAGTGCATGTCAATGAGAAGTCTGGATTGTGGAGTCAGGCTGTCTAGTGTGCAGCCTGGGGCTACCACTTCTCAGCTGTTGACCCTTGTCAAGTTAGTGCACGTCCATGAGGCTCCGTGGCCCAGTCCAAAACAGTGAGAACAATACCCAACCTCTTGAGGGCACTCACTCAACAAATACTGGAGAGCCTGCCTGTTCTAAGGTATCATGAGGTTTAAATGGTGCACAGCAAGGACCGGGGAGATTCCAGCTACTCTTCCTATTAGGCTGCTTATGTAAATGATGAATGAGTGAGTTTCACCAGGGACCATCCTTGGTTTGCAAGTGAAGCTGGGTGCATCTTAGGAAGAGGCTAGGTCTTTTGCCCCTGCAGGGCCTAACCCTGCTCCAGCCCTCTTCCTACCTGTGCCCCATCAACAGTAAGCCCTGGTGAAGGGCCCGCCTGGCCCTCTCCAGGGGTCATGGTCATTTGGTCACTCTGTGCTGGGCGTATGTTCTGGTGGGGGAGGGAAGGGGAAGGGAGTCCCGGGTGACCGAAGTCTGCACCTGGGTTCACCGCCGCTTTTCTGCGTTCTCTGGACTCTGCCCTACCTGGCTCCACCTCCCCCCCGGCCCTGCCCCTGCCCCTTCCCCTGTCGCAGTCCCAGCCTCGGTGCGCGCGTTTCCCGCCCCCGGCCAGCCTCTTCCTTGATTCCCTCCTGACATACTCCCTTGTCCTACAGGACTGCAGCCCCAGTACCGCCGCCGCCGCCATGGCCCCGCAGCAGCTCTTCCGCGCGCTGGTGTCGGCGAGTTGGGTGGCCGAGGCGCTGCGGGCTCCGCGCGCAGGGCAGCCACTACAGCTGCTTGATGCCTCCTGGTACCTGCCCAAGTTGGGCCGCGACGGGCGTCGCGAGTTCGACGAGCGCCACATCCCGGGCGCCGCCTTCTTCGACATCGACCAGTGCAGCGACCGCACGTCGCCCTACGACCACATGCTGCCCAGCGCGGCGCACTTCGCCGAGTACGTGGGCCACCTGGGCGTGGGCGCCGCCACTCATGTCGTAGTCTACGACGCGAGCGATCAGGGCCTCTACTCGGCGCCACGAGTCTGGTGGATGTTCCGCGCCTTCGGCCACCGCGCGGTGTCGCTGCTCGAAGGCGGCCTCCGCAACTGGCTGCGCCAGGGCCTCCCGCTGAGCTCGGAAAAGAGCCGCGTGGTACCCACCGAGTTCCGCGCTGCGCTGGACCCCGCCTTCGTCAAGACGTATGAGGACATCAAGGAGAACCTCGAATCCCGGCGCTTCCAAGTGGTGGACGCCCGGGCCGCCGGCCGGTTCCGGGGCACGGAGCCTGAGCCTCGAGATGGTAACTGCGCAGGGCAAAGGGACTGGGAGGAGCCCCCACTGCCCTCCCCTCCTCCGGGCTCGGGGTCAGGAGCACTCTGGGCACTGCCCTTGCCTTTAAGGGACACTGTCTGGGGTCGGGGTTGGAGATTTGGTTTCTAGTCGCCTCACTCTCTGAGCCCCACTGGCTTTATTCCTAATTGGGGGCAACCAGTACCTGTGCTTGGGGCAGTGACTAACCTACATTTGTCGGGAACCCAGCGTTTCCTGCATAAGTTTGAGAACCCAAGCAGCCTCACCCCAATACTCTGGGTGTAAGAGTCACTGCAGAATAGGAGGGGTGGTAGGCAGGCCCAGTTTGGGAGAAGCCCCAGAGAGGTGAGGCCTGATCAGGTCTACGCCATCCCTGAGGGTAATGGAGTCTGGGAGAGGACACTGAGGCCGCCGAGTGAAGGGAAGTCCCTCCAGAGCTGGCAGAGGGTAGGAGAGAGGGGGCACTACATAGAGGTTGCTTCCCCAGAGTGGGGCAGAAACTGAAGGGTGGTTGCTGGCCTGGGTTGGGACAGGGCCTTCTGCCTGGGGCTGGATCCCCCAGGCAAGGGGCCTACAGGGTAGCCCTGTATGCGGCATTGAGTGGTCCCCACAAAGCAGGTGAGTCAGTGGCCACTTGATGTGAGCTTTTTAATGATCCCTCAAGGTGGCTGCCATCACCATAAAGATGAGGAAATGGAGCCTTAGAATGGCAACCTTGCCCTAGATGTCAGGAAGCAGCGCAGACAAGAGTTGAACTCCGGAGCCTGTACATTTAATGTCAGTGAGCAGCCAGAAATTCCCCAGCCATTTCTTTTGTGCCTGCTTCAGGGAGGCTATAAGGAACTTGCCACTTCCTCTAGGAAGCTCTCCCTGAATGGCACTTCCATGCCCCCGAATCTGGTTTGGAGCTTTTCTGTGGTAGCAGAGCTGCTAGGACTCCCCTTGTCCTGGCACTGTTTTGAATGGCCTGAGAGCAAAGACACCCTGGCTTACAGTGCCTTCTGAAGCTAACCCAGTAGCTGGCACAGAGTTGATGCCTCAAAGAGGTTTGGTAAACGCAGAAGGTCCCTGACACATGGAACCCTGCAGAACAATGTTGACATTAGGTCAAACCATGTGAAATTGCTGATATCCACTTTTTAACCTACCTAGGTGGCAATTTCATGCAGTTCAGCCTAATAAGGATGCCACCTTAAGCCTATTGGGTCCTTTAGCGTAGCCCTGGGGAGTAGAGGGGTGGGGACAGAGAGTGGAGCAACACAGGGCAAGCTGGAGCCAGACCTGGGTTCAGAGCCCTGCCCCAGGTCGCGCTGGCTGTGTGACACCTGGCAGGTCATCTAATCTCTGAACTGGAGCTTCTGCTTGTGCAAAGTGGGAACAGAACATAGAACTCAAAGGATGTGGTGAGGGGCAAGTGGCAAATGGCAGCAAGTGTGCAAAGCACTCAGTTCCGTGTTGACACACACAGGATACACTCAAGAAATGGGAAGTGACATAATTAACATGTCCTTCTGTGGTTATAGCTCTTTACAGAGGTGCTTTGCTCGTCGTGCAATGTGAGATAGGAGCTACACCTAGCAGGCCCGTTGTCAAGGTGGACCGAGCTGATCTACGTACATGTAAAGGCTGCATCTAAACCAGTGCAGAATGTCACTGTTCTCATCATTCCCACTCCACAGCCTGAGGCCTGGCCAAGTGCACCTGTAAATTTGCCACATCGCTCTGGCAGGGACAGGAAACCTGTTTTGCTCAGTGGGGTTCAAGGCACAGGGACAGCCCTGCTGTACAGTAACCAACCTGGGTTGAGAGCTTGCTCTGCTCCCTTGCTCTGGGATGGTCGCTACATAGTGTCTCTGACAGCCCAGTTTCTGTGACTGTTAAGTGGGAATTGTGTGATGCAGTCCCACCTCACCATGGCCTCGGAGTGCTGTCTATACACAAAGTCCCATAAGAGTGTCACCCTACTGTGGGGGGAAACTGAGGCAGAAGTCACCCTAGCGTCCCAATGGCTGAGATTTGAGTCGTTGCCTGTGAGGGTGTATTTTGTGGCCACATTTCAGTCCTCATAGTGAAAATAGGAATATTAGTAACACCTGCCTAACAGGGGGGTGGTGAAAACAAAATAAACAGTGGTGAAAATGAAACAGGTGTTGGGAGCCCTGGGGAAGTTTGTGGAGATGTAGGTAAAGGGATGACCCTCTTAATGAGTGGTTCTCCAGCCTTGCCCAGGTTCTTTGGAAAACGGAAGCCTGATTTCCCCTTGTCATGTCAGAGCTCTGAGTCTTGTCCAGGGCCGCTAACGTGTGCCCATCCTCCTGGGTTTCCCCTTGGGCCTTGGCCTCCCCACTGCGTACGTACGCTTTTGTCACGATGACCTTTAATCCCTCTAAACACCATGCTATTTATTCGGTGTCCTCTAGGAGCCCCTCTGCCAGGGATGCTCCCAGCCTCCATGGCCCAGACCCCTCTACCCGGCCAAATCCTACTCACCTTTCAGGGCCCTGTCAGAGAAGCTTTCCTGACCTCTCCCCACCTAGGCAGTGAGGTCCTGGGGTCTCTCTACCCCTACTAACTTGGGCAAGTTAGTCTGTCTCCTCATTTGTGCAAAAGGGAGGGTAGTAATTTCTGTCCTGTGGAGTTTTGAGGAAGATTAAAGAAGAAAATGCAGAGCTCAGAACAGTGCCAGGTACAAAGTTGGCACTTAATCATGCCAGCTATTATCATCTATGCTGTGCGCCACACAGTAGGGCCTTTTGGAAACACCCATCATACTTGTCATTATTCAGTTATTGTCAGTCTGCCCTGCCAGATCCAAACTCCTTGAATGCAAGGCCCGTCCCCAGGTCTTATTTACCTTTGTCGCTCCAGGGCACATAGTCTGTCATCAGGAAACCGGGGGCAGAGTGTGCTCTGGTGGGCTCTGAGTCTTGGGGTTCACATTCCAGCCAACAATTTGCTAGATGCACGACCTTGGGTGTACTAAACTTCAGCTCCTCCGTCTGTAAAATGGGACCGCCTGTGAATCGTGCGTGGGTTGCCAGTTGTGAGGACCACATGAGATGGTGTTTATCAGGGGAGTGGCTCCATGGCTGCGTGAGAGGCTGTCAGTACCACAGCGGCCATTCATATGGCCCTTGTATTTGTTCTCTCCTCTCCTGCTGCAGGCATCGAACCTGGCCACATCCCTGGCACTGTGAATATCCCCTTCATGGACTTCCTGACGGAGGAGGGCATGGAGAAGAGTCCCGAGGAGATCCGCCGCCTGTTCCAGGACAAGAAAGTGGACTTATCCCAGCCACTTGTGGCTACGTGTGGCTCCGGCGTCACAGCCTGCCATGTGGCACTGGGGGCCTACCTCTGCGGGAAGCCCGACGTGGCCATCTATGACGGTGCCTGGGTGGAGTGGTACATGCGTGCCCAGCCTGAGGAAGTCATCTCCGAGGGCCGGGGGAAGACCCGCTGAAGCTGAGCAGGACATGACACAGGAAGCTCAGCCAACGCCTGGCCACCATCTGTGCCTCGCCTGTTTGTTCTGATGCTGCTTTGACCAGGAGAGCGTTTCTTCCTCCAACTGAGGTGGCACATAGGACAACATCCCAGAGGCCAGGAGTTCCGTTGACTCATGGGCTCCCAGTGGAGGCAGGAGAGAAGGTGGGGGTGGGCACAGGGGGAAGGGGAGCTGCCCACATGATGCTGAGCTGGGCCCCACCTCCCTTCTGTTTTACTGTTGAGAAAATAAAACAGCCAAGTGCTAAATGCTTCTAACTGGGGCTGCCTCGGTTTCCTAAGGAGCCAGTGTTTCCGGCATGCCCAGCAAAGGGAGCTCCGGAGGGTCTTGGGGATCCTGTCCCTGCCTCTGAGCAGTGCTGGGCCCCAGAGCCCTTTCAGTCCTGTAACCAGAATGCCCCCAGCAAACCGTCTTCCACCCTGTGATGCTGGTGGTTTCCCTTCTGGCTTCCAAGCTATTTAAGGTGAATCTTGCCATGCTATGTCTGGAGTCTCATCCAAGGTCCGCAGTGGGTAAGCTGTACATCTCATTTCCAGACAGAAAAGGGTTCAAAACTTAATAGGAGTCTGACGAGGCCTCTCCCAGCCCATCAGGATGTACTGGAAAAGGGCTAAGTTTAGCCAAATTGGAGGACAATCTAATTTTAGACTCTAGGAGTCCACATTTGGAGGCTGGACTCTGGAACTGCCAGGGGGTGGGCAGACCCAGGGGGTCCATCTTTTCTGCTCAATGAGAACCTCTTCCCCCAGGCTTCCTGAGGGTAGGGGCTCTCTTCTCCTCCCTCTGGCTTTGTCCTCTGTGTAGAGGTGGACAGAAGTATGTGAGAAGGCCCCACATTCTTGGGTCACCCCTCCACATCTTAAAGGCCCCTCTCAGTAGCAAAGGGCCAGTGTCAGCCAGTATCTGGGGGATCCTAGAAGGAAAAAAAAACCAGGAACAGTACAGTGACTTTCCCAAGGTCACTCGATGGATTTACGAGAGCCAGGACCAGACCCAGATTTCCTGGCTCTGAATTTACTCTTTTTTCACCTATAACCGCACCACATTTCCTCTGATGATGCTGAGTCGTCTCCCAAGTCCACAGGGGTGGCGGGAGCCAACAGGACAGAATCCCGGCTTTCTGAATAAGAGCTCTAAAGTAAGTCCCCATCTCGCTGAGCCTCAGCCTCCTCGTCTGCAAAAGGGGAATAATACGTACTTCGGAAGAAGGCATTTCAGACAAGGACCAACCAAGATCCCATCTTTTTAGCTCAGGGTTTCTCAACCTCAGCACATTTGGCCCAGATAACCCTGGTTCTGGGACTGTCCTGAGCACTGTGGGATGTTTAGCAGCATTCCTGGCCACTGCCCACTAGATGCCAGTGGACCTGCTCAGTTGTGACAACCAAAAACATCTCCAGATGTGACCACATTTCCCCTGCAGGGCAAAAATCACCCCAGTTGAGAGCCACTGCTGCAGGAGCAAATAACACAGTTGACCAGAGCCATCAGGAACTGTGTAGACAGGGGTCCCAATGTGGAGGAAGCCCTTCCCTTGGAGACTAAGTTTAGCAGCTGAGAAACTTTCCTTTCATGCTGGTCTCTCCCAGGAATGCCCTTGCCTCTTCAAGGAGAGGATATGTAAGGTTCTGATCTGGTTTCTGTCTCAGCTACCCCATGCAAGGCTGCACTGCTGAGCCTCTCTGCGCCTCGGTTTCTTCATCTTTAAAATGGGAATAATTGTACCTTCCTTGAGCAATATGGGGATTAAATGAGAATCCATAGAAACTGTTTAGCTTGGTGCCCGGCATGGAGTAAATGTCAAGTGTTACTGTTATTTTTTAAAGGATTTTATTTATTTAGCCTGTTGAGTGCCTCCTGTACTTCCAACACTGGGGGAGAGAGAGCAACAAATATGAAAATTGTGTTCCTGCACCTGGAAAAGCTCCCCAACCAGGGAGGAAAAACAGACCCATCGGGTCCTATTTCCAGAGAGAAGGTAGTAGTATGAAATGATCTACATTTCACAAATGAGAAAAACAAGCTCAGAGAGGTTGAGTGATTTGCTTAAGGGCACACAGCTAGTTCAAGAAAAGAGCCTAATGAATTAGAATTCTCAGGGTAGGAGCCTCTCCAATGGGTCTCACCTGCAGTGGTTTTCCAAATTCAAGGATCAAGGGGAGAATGGAATGTAACTCAGGATTTGGAAACACATGCAATGTGGAAGATAACCATGAGGAGACACCTGGAGCTGTGGCATTTAAGCAAGGGGGTTTGGTTAGGTTCCTGCCTTTCTAGGATTCTCAGAACTTGGGTTTAACTTTGCAGGAGCTGGCTGGGAATAAGCCAGGGCCGCCCTGAGCTCCGCTTTGCCTTCTGCAAACCTGAATTCCCAGAATAATTAACCACTCACTACAGGGGCCCAGCCTCTACCAGAGCCCGTCCCACTCACCCACCCACCCCACCTACCCCTTGTGTTCCAGGCAGGAACTTGCAACACCAGACACGAGGATGATGAAAGTTTTGTCCACTCGGCAAATATTTGCTGAGCACCCCATCTGTGTCAGGGACAGTTGGAAGTTTCCCAACTTTAACCAGCTGCACCGGAAGGTGGCCATTCCCTGGATCATTCCCTCGAGGGAACACGGCCCAGAGGAAGCCCCCACCCCACACACCATGGGATCAAATCTACACCAGGCCCCAGAAGGTCTGCCGTCCAGACTTCCAGTTGGGGCCTCAATTATCTCCTCTGAAAAAGGGAGCAAACTCAGCTCTGCCATACACAGGGTGGGTGTGATGTCACATAAGGTAAAGCTCAAAACAACATAAGTAAAGTGTCACTCCTACTGGAATAACCCCAACTATGTAAGCAGAACGGCGCTCTATTATCTTAACTCATGGTGAATGAGTCATTTGGGAGGAAATGAAATTTTCAGGTTAACTGAAGCTTGAAAATTTTAAGCACCCAAATTTTTAACATATTAACCTATTAGGGGATGGAACATGGTACCTGAAATCTCAATGGGTTTGTTTCACCACCTTTTTACACAGTGATACCTTAAGAGGCTGTTTGCCCCTGAACTAAATGGCCCCAACTGATGTGTCTTTCCAGTACATAACCACACTGAACAGGGGAGAACTAACTAATGGGTAACTTCTCCCACCTACCCAAGTAACTCTTGTACATGAAATTTGGGCTATTTTGACTATATAGCCTCAGTCAAAAGACAAAATAAAACAACAAAAGCCCTGGAAATAAATACTGAACTCTTGTTATTAGTTTGTTTTTCAGTGTTCTGCGTTGCTAATGACAAAACTAGGACTTAAAATATATTGCAGATAGGAAACCGACATTCTCCCTATTGGAGAGAGGAAAAACAAAGATGGAAAGGGAGAAAGCGAGAAAGAAATTTGTGGTGCTGGGTTGGAATGGGAGGTACCAATGTGAGCTCAGGATTTCTAAGATAGATATAGAAATAAATACTGTGTGTGTGTGTGTGTGTGTGTGTGTGTGTGTGTGTACACACATGCAGCCGTGCATGTCTCTTAGCTCGAGCTCTATTTCCTGAGAGGACCTAGAAGCAATGTCCCCTAGTGCAATGAAATGCCCTACTGTTCAGATCTTGCTTCTACATACCATTATCCATCAAAAGGAACTGGAGCTGCTGGGCAGGGAAAATATAATGTGAGCCTGGATCTTTTTTGTGCCAGAAACTAAGGAAGTGCTCCAGGAGTGATGGGGACGTGTCGAAAGGATACAGGAGCCAGGAAGGGGGGAGTCAGAAATTATTATGTAACGGATACAGGTTTCAGTTTTTCAAGATGAAAAGGGACAGGGGTGATGGTATCACAACAGTGTGAAGGTACTTAATGCCACTGAACTATACACTTAAAATGCTTAAGATGGTGTCAAGAAAAATAATCTTGTCCTCTCAGGTTCGTGCTTGGGGGCCTGCAAATTAAACTGAAAAAAGAAATCAGCCAGAGAAAAGCCAAGTTTGACATTTCATATGTGTGTGTGTGTGTGTGTGTGTGTGTACATACGGTTGGTGCAAGTCATTGCAGTTTAAAAGATTAAAATAATTGCCACAAAACCCACAATGACTTTTGCACCAACCTAATACAAACATACATACATATACGTATACATACATACATATGGGAGTTCACAAAGAAATGTGACTCAAGGAGGGAATTTGGGCTTATATACCATTTTAGTAAGGGACAGGGAGGGGAGAAGAGCACTTAGAGGAAAACAAACGACTTCCTAATAGGGGAAGAGGGAAAGGGCACTTATGGGAAAACAAATTATAATACTTTTAGGAAAACTAAATGGGTCCTTAGGAGACTAGATGGGAGATATGATAATTTTGTGACAATATTTCTTTAGATGTGGTTCAGACTTCCAGGCCCCAATGATAAGAATCAGTCTCTCCTGGTGGCTCCTGGAGAGACTTATGACAATAAAGTTCTTTTGAATTCTTTTAGGAGTCTGCTTTTAGGCTGATAAAGGAGTTGGGGGGGGGGGGGAATCTATTCTCATATGCCTTCAGCTCAAAATATTTTTTTATGCACAGTGGTGTATTCTGGACCACTTCAATGTAAATTTTATGTTAGTGGAATCAGCAGATACGGCTGTGCAAGGTGAACCTGTCAGTGGGGAGCACGTGGCTTCTGGAAGACCAGCTGAGGACCTGGGTGAAGAGAAATGACTTGGAGCTGTCCGGAAGGGTTAATGCATGAGGGCTGTGTGGTGGGGTGGGAGGAGGGTGGGCAGTGAGACCCAATAGAGGTGGTCATTGAGGGGGTGTCCCAGGCAGCCAACCAGAAGGGGCCTTGGCCAGGAAGGAAACTGCAGTGTGAGCTACTCCAAGCAACAGGGGCTCCAAAGAACCCTCAAAACAATTCTCCAGGGGAAAAACCAAGCCAGCCTGGATCATTGCTCTGGCCAGAGCAAAGTTACACCAGACGACATGGGCACCAGGCAAAGAAAATCCTTCCTTTCTTTTCCCACCCTCATCCCCCGCTGGCCATGGAGCAACCCAGGTGAGGGTGTGTGGAGGCGCAGGAGGGAAATCTGGGGGCCGGGAAAGCACACAGACCACCCCCAGGATTCCTCCTCTGTAAAATGAAAGTTATGGTCACATCTCTCTGTTGGGTTAGGATCAACAGAAGTAACCCATGGAAGTGCTTGGCGCAGAGCCAGGCCCATGGACGTGCTCGTAAATCTCTGGCAGCAAGGGCAGGGGTCCAAGGTGCCCCAGGGGTCTGGCAGTAGATTTTTGGTTGAAGCTTGATCATGGATCCCTAATTTAGGCTATGGAATGACATCCACAGGAGCCAGAGGGACGTCTGCCTGGAAGAGTGGGGTACCTGGAGGAGGCTCGTAAGAGCTGACTGTCAGGACATCAGTCCCCCGGAGATAAGCTTCTGAAAGGGGAACCAACAGGAGCAGATGGACCACCTGGGCAAGGGTGCGGCGCAGGAGGCTCCCCAAGGCACCCGCCAGGCTGGTGCTTCCCCTGCTGCTGGAGCCGAATCGCTGGCTACACTCCTGTAGGGTCAGGAGTGGCCTGGGAATCCAGAGCCCCGACCCCCTGGTTAAATAGAACAGGGGCCAGGCTGATGTGGACCAGCACAGACCCGGGCTGGGGCAGCGTCACTGCCACCCCAACTACAGAGGTTATGTAACTAGCCAGATGTCTCACAGCCAGGGAGCCGTGCGGCAGAGATCCAAACACTACACCACAGGCCTCTGGAATATTTCTGGCTGGTTGGAACACACTCTTTGACCGGATATGTCTATTTCTCTCCACGGGTGACCTGAAAAGGTGCTGCTCTAGAAGCAACAACCCCCTCTACAAGGTAAGAGGCAGAACTGATGACTAAGGCAGTGATAGGATTGGATTGGATATAAAGAACAACAATCAAAAAAAAGTCAACATCTATTTAGAATGTTCTGACATTCCAAACTTGGGGAGAAAGAGAACTGAATCCAAAACACCCAGCAGGGATGAAATGACATCTTAGTCATGAAACGGACAGCAGATGTGAACGGAACTGCTCAATATGGAGGCTGCTGCTAAGAAGACGAGAGGGTCAAAATAGTTAACGGGCTCAGTTGTTAACTCGGGGATATATTTTATGTTCCTTTAGCTCTGTCTAGTAGTAGAAAGCCTCCCGGGTCCCTTTAGGTCCTGGGGGTTTAGGGTGAGGAAATGGCAATCCCTCTGCTCTGGAGGCTGGGTCATTTGTGGTCTTTCTCTCTTCCTCTCCCTCCAACCCCAGCAGAAAGGATATGGTCAGGTGGTTCATCCCTGGCCGATGGGAGTGGATCTTAAAGGGCAGCCTTTGGCTCAGGCATTGATCTTGGATCCAACCAGCAATAGAGAGGGCGGCAGGACTGGTTTCAGGAAGCCAGTCTTCATGGCAGCTTTGCTCAGGCAGTGTGCTGAGTGCTATTCACATGGCTGCACATGTCAGCTCACTGAATCCTCATAACAACTGCATGAGCCTAGGGACTATTATAATTCCCAACTTAGAAACTGGGCAGCTGAGGTTCAGAGAGGTTAAGTGACTTTGCCAAGGTCACCCAGCTAGCAAGCCACAAAGGCTGGGCTGGCATCCTTGTCTGGAAGCCTGTACCCCTTAACTACCTCTGTCCTGTTCACTATCTAGTCAAATTCAGGACCATATTAAAAAGCAAGGGGCAATGTGATGGGCAGGCATTTGAAGTCTGGCCCTCTTCCAGAATAACCATCGTCCCAGAAAGAATCTAAAGAATGTTTGGTTTTACTTTCCAAATGGGGAAGTTGGCCAAAAAAACTATGAAGAGTACCAGTCTGTGTTTACAAACAGGACTGTCTGGGATTCCGTGCTTTGTCAAAGCCTCTTGCACCCGCTTCCCCAAACTGAAGCCCCCTCTAGGCCAGGGACCACCCCTGACATATTCCTCTCTGTGTCTGGCACATAGTTGGCGCTCAACAAACAGTGATAGCACTGAATGCACTGAAGATGGCTGGTGGGAGGGAGGGGTCGGAGTCCTTTTCCAGCGGTGGGTGTGCCCCTCCCCCTCATGCTCTGTCACCTAAACATGGCCTCCTCCAGGCAAAGCCCAGACACAGACGAGGATGGGGTGGCATCTGTCAGCTCCATTTAAGAGCCTTGGGCCCTGCCATATAGCTCTTAGCTGTGGCCCTCATCAATGAGGTTGTTGCTTCAGGTGGGAACATTTTAGGTGCTTGCTGAGAGGACGCAGGTCTCCAGGGGAGGTGGGGGGCTCTGAGGAAGGAGCAGGGTGAGAGTGGCTCAGTCAAAGCCTCCCCTCCACTTTGAAACCAAAGGTGCAGGCCCAGCCTCCACTGACACCTCCAGGCCCCAGCCCACAGGGCAGCAATGAGCCCTGGCCCTGGGCTTGGCCCCCAGAGGGATCTGAGTTGTAAATCTGACCACATCATGCCCTGCCTACAACCCGTAAGTGGATAAAGAAGTATTTCCTGCTCTAGTTTTGTTTTAGCTAACAATGGTGGAGAACTCACTGAGCGCCAGGAATGCTGCTGAGCTTTCAAGACTAGTTCGTACTCCACTACATTCAATCAATATACTACAAGCCAGGGACTATGCCAAGTGTTTTACAGATAGTATATAATTTAATCTTCACAGCAGTGTTCTAAGACTACTGTAATTCCCATTTTCCAAAAGAGAAAACTGAGACTCAGAGAGGAAGCTGCTCAAGAATGTACTGGTGAGTTCTTGGGAACAAGACTCTAGCCTCTGTGACCTAATCTTTGCCAAGAGGAAAGGTTTTACAGCGAAAACAGAGACCTGGGTGGTAACCGAGAACCTTCCCCAGCACAGGGGCAGGCTGCCCAGTGTGTGTGACACTGGGATCAATGAGGGGAGCCTCAGACCCCCTCCCTCTTAATCCAGGACCAGGACTGAAACATTGAAAAGGAGAGGAAGTTAAGGAGGACAGCTTCCCCTTCAGCCCGAGTCCCTCCCTGGTCCCAGACGACAGGAGCTGCCCCTTTCCCCCCATCCTGCAGTATGCACTGTCAGTCCCACCTCCAAGTTACCTGGCTCAGAAGGGAACCCACACAACCAATCCCTCCTCCTCCTCTCCAATTACAGATGGGAAAACTGAGATCTCTGCCCACACCTCATCCTACAAAAATCAGAATGAAAACCCGGTTCTCCTAACTTTAATTTAGTGCCCTCGCCACTATTCCTCCCTAGAAATATTTCCCAAGGAGCACTGACAACCCACAGGGGAGCAGGAAAGGGGCCTTGGTGGTAGAAATGCACTTGGAACCCACCTGGGTCTGTGCCAGCCCGCGACTCACCAGCGTGAGTCAGGAAGGTCACTTCATTTGAATCCTTATCTGTACAGCAGTACAGTCACAGTAGCCTCACAGACCTGCTGAGAGCCTCAGTGAATAATATAGATACACGAAGCATCTGGAATACAGTGGGTGCTCCGACGACTGGAAGCCCAACTACGGTTGCCCTCAAAGAACTGATGTGGGCAAGGAACCCAGCTGCTCTCCCTTCAACCCTCCCCGACACAAAGGGCAGAACGAAAGAATATTAGAAAACAGATAACAGATAAATGCTATGGCATTCTGGAAGGGAAACGTTTCTTTTCATATTTATCAGCTGTTTGATAATCTAGCCTGGACAAAGGGGAAGTAATAAAGTGGAGAACAAATAAGAGGATTGTTGATTGGGGTTATCAACTCACTATTTTCCCCATGACCGGAACTTGACCTTCCCCAAACACACAGTCATTTGGCAAACGGGCTTCTTCAAGACACCCCGACCTGCGCGCCTCCTCCCGGGAAGGGCAAAGTAGGGCGGGGCTGGGGAAAGCGGATTGCTGGCATCCGGGGACCCTCGCCGGTCATTCCAGCCCCGGGCGGCACGGACTACAGCTCCCGGCATGCCCCGCGCACAGTACCTGCCCGCCTCCAGCCGCCGGGATCCCAGAGGATGCAAACGCCCGGGCCAGCTATGAGGATGGAGGCCGGTGAGGGAGCGCCGCCGGCGGGGGCGGGCGGCCGCGCTGCGGGCAGCTGGGGCAAGTGGGTGCGGCTCAACGTGGGGGGTACGGTGTTCCTGACCACCCGGCAGACGCTGTGCCGGGAGCAGAAGTCCTTCCTCAGCCGCCTGTGCCAGGGGGAAGAGCTGCAGTCCGACCGGGTGAGGCCCGCGGGGTGGGCGGCCTGGGGGGGGTGGGGGGGGGCTTCAGTTCTCTGGGATCGGGGCTGTTCGACCTGGCCCGCGCTCCGGGCTGGGAACGCAGCTGCTTTTATTTCCAAACAACCGGAGGCGGGAAGAACTGGCTGCGGGAGGGGAGGAGGAAGTGAATCTGAGAGTGAGGAATGTGACCATTGCCTTGGCAACGGGACAACGCCAGGCCGCAGCCATTTGGAGCTTCTGAGTGCTGCCCTGGGCTCCCACCCCAGGAGGCTGGTGGGTCAGATCGGACTCTTCCCACTTCCTTTGGGGCTGTGGGGACAGACAGACATGTAGGATCTTCAGTCCTTCCCAAACGGGACTCCTGCACTGGGGAAGGAGGGGCTGAGGCTGCTGCTTCCTGCCCTTTGGGGTGTAGGTGGCCTAGCTGTGCAGGGAGCTGGGTGGAGAAAGCCCAGGGTGCCTTCTGAGCTGCGCTTCATCTGGGAGGAGTGCTGGCCTGGCAGGCGCCAGGTCTGGGGTCCCATCCCGGCTCTGCTGAAAACCGCAGGCATGACCTTAGGTCCGACTCTTCCCTGCCCCAGGCTCAGCCTCCTGTCTGTAACTAGAGGAGTCTGGTCTGGACATGACTTCCAAAGCCCTCTTCCCTTCATTCCCTGACCATCTGATGCCGTGACCTTGGGCAAGTCCCCTCACCTCTCGATGCTCCGTTTTCTCTCTGTAGAGCTGTGCAGCTGCCCGCCCTGCCTCCCTGCAGGCTGAGGGTGTCCAATGAGAGCGGCTCCTTTGAAAACCCCCAGAATGACTGGGGAGCTGGTGGAGACAGTGTAGGGCTGGCTTTAGGGGAACAACCTCGAAGAGGAGCAATCACTGAGCCCTGCTTTGCGTCAGGTGCCACTGAGACCTCTCTGGATGCTACAGTGACCCCCTGGTTATAGGGGAGAGGAGTGAGGCTCAGACAGGCCAAATCACTGGCCTACGTTTACACAGTCAGGAAAAGGCAGAGGCGGGATTCGAACCTAGGTGTATCTGACCCCAAAGCCCTTTTGCTCCATCATGCCACTTCATTCCAGGGAAGAACAGACTCTATCCTCCCTCCCTCCAATCCTTTACCTGGCCTGAAATGAAGGGTGGGCGGGAGAAGGCCTCTTCTCCTCTCATAGCCTGTTCCCCTCACCTCCGCAGGATGAGACTGGGGCCTACCTCATTGACCGTGACCCCACCTACTTCGGGCCTATCCTGAACTTCCTGCGGCACGGCAAGCTGGTGCTGGACAAGGACATGGCTGAGGAGGGTGAGTTGGTCCAGGGGGCTGGCCGGGCCCACATCCTAGCCCTGCCTTCTGCAGCCTGCCAGGCTTTCTGTGCAGGTCTAAAGCCATTTCTCCCAGCCAGGAGGGGCCTCTTCTCATCCCTGACAGGGCTGAATCCCAAAGCCTCTGCCCAGATTGAGCCTAGGGACTCTGCCAAGCTGACTGGCTCAAGCTTTCACTGGGTGCTATTGGGAAGGTGACAGAAATCCACAGGCAGAGGTTAGAGGGAGCCAGGGAGACCGGCAGCCTCCATTGTGGGCAGCGATGCCCTTTCTCCTGGCCTCCTGGGAAGCCAGGTGTGAATGGGGTAGAGCTGGGCAGAGTTATCCAGTATCTCAGATGCAGTCAGCTAGGTGGGTGGAACGGGTGGGTCTTCGAAATCCAGCAGCCTCTGCGGTACAGTGCTGGTTGTGGGTGGAGGTGGGGAAGGAGGGAGCCTGCTCCCCAGAGAGGGTTTCCATTCTCCCAGGCCTGGGTGGCTGAGGTTCTGTAGATGCCCACATCTGGGCCCAGCAGATGGTGGGGAAGCCATGCCTGGGGGTGTGGCCTCTTGTCAGAACACCAGCCCGGGCAAGGACTTCAGTTAGTGCCAAATCAACTCTTCCTTGGGGCACAGGGTGTGGGTCTGGGCCTGGGTCAGCTGACTTGGCCAGGCCAGCTTGAATATAGCACTTTTCCTTTCTGAGTCTCGTCATGTATGTAATGTACACTGGGGAAAGCATATTTTGCGACAACACATGTCTTAAGTCCCAACGCTTGTACCCTGTGGATGTCTAGCATAGCCCATCCCTCCTCTCACTGGGTCCTAAAGTCTCCCTAGTGGGTCCCCAGTGGGCCAGGACTTCAAAATCAGAGCCCATTATAGGTACCGGCTCAGCAGGGCCCACAACTTCTCTGGCAGCCCCTCCGAGGGCACAGGTACCCCAAGCAGGTCCCTTGGGGAGGGGAGGTAAACACTTCAGTTGCATCACAGACAATAACTGTTTACAGGTTCTGGGTTTCTCCATGCCTGCCACTCCTAGCACCTTCAGACAAGGCTAGGGCCCTCGTTCAGGGGGCTTGGGGGACCTGGGAGGAGACTTACTATATAGCTGTGTGATACCGGGAACTAGTAACTTATCCCTCTGTGCCTTCAGGCCCACATCTGTGAGATGGGGTTCCCATAGCACCCACCTTGCTGAGCTGCTGTGTGGATAAAGGAGCTAATACACCGGTGTCACTTAGTGCAGTACCTGGCATCGAGGACCAGTGACGCAATGTTAGTTGTTTGTCATCTGCAGGGCTCCACAAGGGACACTCAGGCAGCAGCAGTACTGACTGCCTACTTTGTGTGGGCACCAGGGACAACAGGGTAGATCAGACATGGGCCCTGTCCCCAGGGAGCCCAGAGGCCAATTCTAGAAATGATCAGAAGCGTCCTTGCCCTGAAGGAGCTTCGGGGTGTCCACAGGTCTGGGTCATTCCACTTCACTGGAGAGGTAGCTCGCTTAGTGTCTAAGACTCAGTTCCCTTAACTGTATGGGGATGATGACGCCTGCTTGCCCCATGTCCTCGGGGCTTGTGCTGAGCACAGGAGGGGTTTGCAAACTGGAAAGCGTGGGCATTAGGGATATGCTCATGCACAAGGGTTATGCTTTTCCAGTGGGCTGTGAAGTCAGGACCTTGAGTTTGAATCCCAGGCTCTGCTGCTTGTTGGCTGTGGGGTCTTGGACAAGCTGCTTCTCTTTCTGGCCCTCAGTTTCCCCCTTTGTTCATTGGGGGCAACGAAGTACCTACTTTTATTTCTGAGAATTCACTGCAATACAGAATGGAAAATGCCTAGCACAGTGCCTGGCACTTGGCATGTGCTTCACAAATGGGAACATGAAATAGGGGGTCAACCAGGGCCCTTCTCATTGTGGCGTCCTAGGGCCCAGTCCCAACGGGCCCTAAAGCAGCCCCCGATTAGGGGAGAGGCAGGCGCCCCTTGGTCACCATACTCCGTACAGCAGAATGTCGGACCACCGAGTGGCCGCATCTCGCCCCTTCCACAAAGAGTATGGGATCCAAGGAAAGAAATATCCCCTTTTGCTTGACCCCTGAGCTCAAAGATGCTTGTTACCCTTGTGTGACTGGAGCAGGAAGGCAGGTTTGGAGGTGGAGGGGATAAGGGGAGGACAAGGCCTGAGGGCAGTGGGAGTGACCTGGGGGCGGCTCTGTCTGCCAGGGGTCCTGGAAGAAGCGGAGTTCTACAACATCGGCCCCCTGATCCGCATCATCAAAGACCGGATGGAGGAGAAGGACTACACCGTCACGCAGGTCAGGGAGCAGGGGTCAGGGGTCAGGGGGCGGGGGGCAGGGGGCAGGGGTCAGGGGCGGGGGGCAGGGGGCAGGGGTCAGGGGGCGGGGGCGGGGGGCGGGGGGCAGGGGGCAGGGGGCAGGGGAGCAGCAGGGCAGCACCCGTGGCCAGAGCAGGGGGTGGTGGGGAGAGGGAGGAGGGCGGAGAGTGCGGGAGGTGGGAGAAAGTTGGCAGAAGTGGAACAGTGTTTTCCTTGGGGAGGCTGAGCTGTCCTATAAGGGGAGGGGTGGTTGTCCAGCCCCCAGACCGCCCAGCAAAGCCCAGCCTGGAGATGGACACTGCTTCTATCCCTGCCTTGGATCTGTTCACTGTGTGAACTTGGGCCACGCACGTTGCTCTCTGGATCTTGATTTCTCCTTGTGGAATACAGAGGTGCTGAGAATGGCCCACCCTTCCCTTCCTCACAGGCAAAATGGGGTCCATGTGGGGGTATAGGGGGGCCTGCCAGGGGCAATGCAGGGTTAGTGAATTGTCTGTTTTGTGGGATCAGGCAGTCCGCTGGCGGGCACAGCACAAGTTGCTGGAGCTGGCATTCCTGAGCTTGGACCCTGGGCCTCCGTGACCAGTCTGTAGGAAGAGCTGGAATGATTTTCAGCTTACCACTGGGGAGATGTGGTGGGTAAGGGACAGATAGTGAGGCACCATCTCCTAGCCCCAGATTGAAGTGGGGAGGCTCCATGTCTCCTGGAGGGCCTGCCTCAGTTAGTGACCCAGCATGTCCCCCAAGCCGCTCCCTTCCCTCTTGTGTCATCTGTGTTTCAGTTCTGGTTCTGCCACTCTTTAGCTGGGTGACCTTGGGCAAGTACCTAACCCCCTCTGAGCCTCCGTGAAAATCGCGTAACTCAGAGTGGGGAGAGTAAGTGAGATCGTGACTGTCAAGTGCTCGGCACGTAGCTCCCGTCTCAGAACATGACTCCTGTCTTCCCACCCTGCCCGCTCCCCTCCCTCTCTCCTTTTAGGGGTATATGGCATGGGGAGACAGAAGAAGCTGGGGGGAAGGCAGGTGCTTGTCCCCCTGCTGGGGTGCCCGTGGCTCCCACAGGTGCCCTCCACACCTCCCGTCTGCCCGCAGGTCCCGCCCAAGCACGTGTACCGTGTGCTGCAGTGTCAGGAGGAAGAGCTCACGCAGATGGTCTCCACCATGTCTGACGGCTGGCGCTTTGAGCAGGTGGGCGGGGGTCCTGGGGGGCCACACCTGGGACCTCCCAGTCTCCGTGCAAAGCAGGCCTCTCCCTTCCTGCAGCCCCAGCCCCTCCCTTCCCCACTGCCGCCCCCACCCAGGGGGTCTTCTTAAGTCAAACTGAACAGGGTTGGGCAAGGCCACGCTTGGCGGCAGACTGACTGACCAAGATGGAGGGAGGATAGAAGCCCTGTTTGCCACAGGGCAGCTCTGGGCGTCCTCCTCGGTGGGCGTCCTCACAGTATCCGGGTGGCGGTCTAGACAGTAGTGTGAGCGAGTCTTTGGCCCCCAAGTGACCACTCAGGTGCAAGGAGTCGAGATCCACACAGGTGAGTGGAGTCCACCGTGGGTCAACAGCTCCTGGAACAATTCCACAGGCACAGCTTCCAGGGTCCTCGCAAGGCACATGTCCGGTTACAGACATTGCCACATTCAGGGAAGCCCAGAGTAGGGACTTCCCTTGTAGTGACCTCTAGTTCCTCCCAATCCAGATGCAGGTTACCCCTCAGGAGGAGTTTTTAGTGTAAGCGCTGTTGCCCTAGTAATACGGCTGATGTCTCACCTGTCTCAGGTTTCCAGAGGAACAGAGCCAGCGAGTTAACCTGAGGCCAAATTTGCCCTTAGAGGAGGAGAAGGGTTTGGCTAGGCCTCTATCCACACCCACCCACGTTCCCTTGCACGTGGAGGTTGAAGCAGGGAGAAGGCCGGGCAGTGTGGAGCAAGGGGCCCCTGTCCAGGAGCCAGAGGCCCAGTTCACATCTAGGCCTCACAGTGACATGCCGTGTGACCCTGAGCAAGTCACATCTCTGCTGTGGGCCTCAGTTTCCTTATCTGATGCGGGACTGTCAGGAAGATTAGAAGAATCACTGATAAGGTCTCTAGCTCAGGGCAGGACTCTAGACATCGGAATGAGCTGACATCATGCAAATAATTAGAAGTATTTAAGTCTATGAGACCCCAGAGACGCCTCTGGATCCCAGATTCTAACTCCTATCCCATTCTTCCTGGCTGTGGGACTTCCAAGAGGTCACCACCTCTCAAGCCTCATCTGCCAAAGTGGCTGATGTTTTTCTCTCTGCTGCTGAATGAGGGTCCCTGAGGGCTGAGTGAAAATCGTCCTGTGCAGGGCCTTTATCAGCCACAGGGGGTCCTCCTGTGGGTGTGGTTATTCTAGGGACCTCAGAACATAGGTGGGGCCACCTTTGAGAGCCTACCCGAGAGTCTGGCAATTGCATGGATTCTCTGAGGCCTAGCCAGTAGGTCAGGGGCCACTAGTCATTAGCCCTCTGGCCTGAGAAGTGGGTGACCTGTTCTACTTCTGCTTTTAAGAATGAACAGAATATTCTCTGGGGCTCCACCATGCCAACCTGGTTCTAGGGTTGCTTCAAGCACCTCTGGGACAGAAGGTGACAGCCTGCCCATTACAGGCCTCCTGCTTTTAGGAAGTGGCCTGCTAGATCTGGGCTGGGGTGGGGGTGAGGGTTGAGAAGAGCAGTAGTGATACTGCCGCCTTCCTCCAGGGAACAGGCCCAGCCAAGGCAGGTGTGGAAGCTGCTCTGGAAATAACCCCAGAGGTGTCAGTAGGGGAAGGGGAGGAGACTGACTCTCAGCCCCCGAGTCGTATCCTCTAGAAACCCAGCGAAGGGCCAGATCAGGACACAAGCTGGTATCTTGACAAGCACTGATGTCCACCTCTTCCCTCCCCACCGTCCCCCAACCCCGACCTATCATCTTTCTCCCCGTGCGCCGTCCCTCCAGCTGGTGAATATTGGCTCCTCCTATAACTACGGCAGCGAGGACCAGGCGGAGTTCCTGTGCGTGGTGTCTAAGGAGCTCCACAGCTCCCCACACGGGCTGAGCTCCGACTCGAGCCGCAAAACCAAGGTGAGCCCCCAACCTCAGCCTTCCCCCTTTTCCTCTTTCCTCCCTGCCATCCGCCTAGCCATCCCTGCTTCTTCTCTCTCCCTCCTGCTGCACACCCATAACTCCTGGTCATAGCCAATGCCATCCATCCCATGCCACCCAAGGTCCTGTCTGCTCACGCCAGTTACCCAGGCCCAGGCTGGGGGAGCAGTGAGATAGGACCATCCCGAGAGAGCAGCAACAGTGACTTAGATGCCACTTGAATGGTAGTCACATGGTGGCCACAGAGCAGCGTGGCACGAGGCGGGTGCTCTGGACTAGGAGTCTGGGCACAGTGTGCCTGCTCTGTGTGACCCTGGATAAGTCCCGTCCCCTCTTTCATGGTGTTCTCTGAGAAGTGAGCAGGATGTACCGTGTCCTCTCAGGTGCCGTCGGGCTTGGAACTTCTGGGATCCAAATTGCCATTTTATTCCCAGGGGCGGGCAAATGTCCCTAGTGGGCCTGGGCTGGGGCGGGGAAGTCAGATGTGGTAATCCTGCGCCTTTTCCAGGCCCCCTTCTCCAGCACTCCACAGGAGAGGGGTCAGGAGCCCTGTGGGGTCCAGCCCTGGGTTTCCACCCTGGCCTGTGAGGCAGCTTCAGCTGGCAGTGGGGAGGGGCCTGAGCAGAGGTCCACCCTGGACCCAGAGCTGTTTGGAAGCCTCCAGGGCCTTCTCTAGGGCCAATGGAACAGGCAGCAAGCCAGGCTGGGAAGAAGGGAGACCATTTCTTCTGGGGCCTATCCCTGTGCATTGGAAACATACAAACTCTGGCTTCCTGTCTGTCTGCCTCCATGTCCTGTGACTTCCCCTGCCCACCCACCCCCATCGGGGCCAGTGCCTGGCACTGCCTTGGAAGGGTGGAGAGTAAACCTGCTGCTTCTGCCTCTCTGGACCAAAGCCTCAGGACCTGGCGTGCCAGAACCTGTGGCTGGCATCCCAGATCTGAGTGGCATCTTCCCTGACCTCATTTCCACTCTCGTTAGCCCTCCTAAAATGAGGCCTTCCCAGGTGCCCCTCAAGGGACCCAGCCACCTACCCACCCCGGTCCCCTTCTATCCCTCCCCAGCCTGCCCCATGAGCATCCCAGCAGGGCCCATCCTGCTGGTTTCTCCAGGCCCATCCCAGGCTTCCCAAGGGACTTTGGCGGTAGCCCTCCCATCTGCTAGGCCCCTCTTCATCTAGGCCACCCGCCCGCCCGGAGCTGGGGCCCGTGGGGACAGCCGCCCGCAGGCCCCTCGTTAGTTCTCCACTCTTTCTTCCCTGGGTCCGCCGCTGGTTCACAGAGCACGGAGGAGCAGCTGGAGGAGGAGCAGCAACAGGAGCAGGAGGAGGTGGAGGTGGAACAGGTGCAGGTGGAGGCAGATACACAGGAGAAAGGTGCAGCCAACCCCCAAGGAGACTGATTGCTCATACCAGCCGGAGACCCTGCTGGAGCCAGCTGCAGAACCCGGGGGGCCGGGGCTGCTGGGGGGCGGGCCGCCAGGGTCAGCTCAGCCGCCTGCCTGGCGCCTCACCTGCATAACCATCCCTTCTCTCACTTTCTCTTTGCAGCCCAGTCATCTCAGGATCCCGCTAACCTTTTCTCCCTCCCACCACCGCCTGCTCCTCCTCCGCTTCCCGCTGGAGGTCCTGCCTCATCTTCATGCACCTCTTCTTCCTCCTGGATCTCATCTGCACCCTGCCTCTTCCCTCTCTGCCCCTGTCCGGGCTTTCTCTCTGCCTGCTCACACCTCCATCCCGGGGCCACCCTGGTCCCAGTCCCCCGTGCCCTCCACCTGGGCGCCCCGGCCCTGCATCTCAGAGCATCCTGCCTGCCGCCTCCTGCACCCCTTCTGGCAGCTCCTGCCTCCCAGCCTGGGGAGGAGGGGTGTCCCTGCACCTCCTCGGGGCCCACCGGCCCCACCGGGCACCTCTGAGGCTGGGCCACCCCGCCCTGGCACCTCACCTCCTCGCCTCCTCCTCACGTTTCCTCCTTGCAGGTTCCTGTCTGCACCCCTCAGACCTGAGGCTGCGCTTACAATGAGGGCCTCTCCTCGGCCCCTCGCTCGCCCCCAGAGCTGCCATCCCTGGTTTGTAGCTTGGCAGAGCTGGAGGGAGGGGCGGAAGCCAGGAGGGTACTCATCTCTTGTTCCTTGGACTTGGACCAAACTTTCGGCCGATTTTCTCCCCTCACCAGTTTCTCAGCCTATCTTGGCCTTGGGTGTGGGGCTCTGAGAGGGGAAGAAAGTTGGGGGGCGGAAACTCCTACCTGCCCGTCAGCACCAGAGCTGGGCTGGGAAGGAGGGGAGGGAGATGAGCCATATATCTTGGCCTCACCCTGGCACATAGGAGTTCCTGCATCACAGCCTCATGGCACTGGGTTCCCTGTTTCTGTGGGGGTGGAAAGGACAGGCCATACTTGGATTCCTTTGGTCTATAAGAGTGGGCTGGAGCCAGCTAAGGATGGGGGTGGGGCAGAAAAAGCCCTGGCTGGGTGCCTACAACCCACTCCATTTGTCTGCCTGCTGTGTGACCTTGGGCAAGTCACTGTCCCTTTCTAAAATGTTAGTTGCCTCTTAAATGGGAACAGATAGCTGCTGTCTGTGACCTGCCTCTCTTGGCCTTGACCCCCACCCCTGTCTCCAGGCCAGAGTCTTGACAGAATCTGGCCTACTAGGCAGCCACCTCCCGACCCAGGATGGGGCAACGGGCTCTGTGACAGGCAAGCTGGGTCTCCTTCCTGCTCCCCTTCCTCCTGGGTTCTGAGTCCACCTTCTCTGGGCCTCAGCCCCTCTCCCTCCTCCCAGAAGGGACCCTGTGACTCACCTACCTCTTTCTCTCTCCCTGTCTCCCCCACCCTTCCCTTCCTCCATTTCAATCTCCTCTCTGCCCTCTCCTGGCCCCACATCACCCCCCCTCACCGGCCCCGCCCCCCTCACCCCCCTCCCGGTGTTTTGACCACCCCACCCCGTCCCCCTGCCCCTTCCTCTCTTATTTTCTAGCTGTTACAAGCCAGAGGCACCCGGATGTGAGGCCCCAGATCACCTCCAGGGACTTGGGGTTCCGATCTGAAGTCCTTTATTTTTGTACCACGGGGTGGGCCCCCACCTCAAGGTGGAGGAAGCGCTCTTCCCGCTGCCACCTCTGTCTACACCTGCGGGGCTGTGACCTGCCTCTGCCTCCGGGGTGGGCCCTGGGACCCCTGGGCAGAGCCACCTGCCTGTGGCCAAAGTGTGGCTCTGTCCAGCTTTGTCTTCCCGGCCCCTATGTCCCCTCCCCCGAGACCCCGAGCTGCATGGCGGATACAACCCCTCCTGACCCTGTCACAACGCCTCCTTGAGCCTTAGTGTCCCTCTGTGCCCAGTGGGTTCGCTCTTCCCCTCACCTACCTCACAGGGTTGTTGTGAGGTTCCACCTAAGAGGAGCAGGGTCTCAGAAAGCCCTCCCTCAGGGAGTGTAAGCGCCAGAGTCTGGGCACCCCCCTTCACCCTCCCCTCAAGGGGGAGGGACCTGCTTAGCTCCAGATGAGATTCAAGTATGGGTGGGGGGTGAAGGGGTGGGGTTGGCTCTGTCAGAAGGAGGGGGGGTACTGGGTCTTCACCTGGGCTGCTCCCACCCTTCCTGGACTGCTGGGGCAGAGTGCCCTGGCCAGAAGGAGGCAGGCACGGGCCCAGCAGGGACAGTGGGGCTACTCAGGAACGTGATGAGGGAGAGGGGGACACCTCCTCTGCCCAGGGGACCTCCTGCGCATATGACTTCCTGGCTGGGTACTTCTCAGCTGTGTCCGACCCCATGACCCCACCGCGTAATAAAACGAAGAAACAGCCGAGCTGGCCGTCTCCCTCTCTTTCTCTGGGTCACTTTTGAGGATAGGGGCTAAACTCAAGGCGGGGTAGATGACTCAAAGGTAATGGCCTTTTCCTAAAGCCCGGGGACCCTGCCCTGTTGTCACTCTCCTAAGTGTGTAGGGGGGAGGGGTCATGGCTGGAGCCTCTGCCCAGTGGCCAGACACTGAAGATACCAGTTTTGCCTTGCTGGGGGAATTTGGGCAAGTGCCTACCCCTCTCTGAGCCTCAGTTTCATCTATAAAGTGAAGGGTTGGACTGGTTGACGTCCAAGGCCCAGCCCTTAGAGTCATACAAGTCTCTTCCTGCCTCTAGGCAGCCCTCTGGGAGTTGGGCCCCGAAACCAGGTCCTCACAAGCCCGGCTCTCTGTCATCCCACTTCCCAGACTCAGCCCACTGTTCAGACTGTTCTCTGTTTGCTGGCTTCATCCTGTACTGCCCCAGGCCGCTGCTGCTCCATCCTAACCCCCCAGGACACCTCTGCTTCCTGCCGTGATACCTTTAGTCACCTCCACCCCTCCCTGTTGCTCCACCCTCTGCCCCAAGTCCCAGGAAATAGGAACACCCAGGTACCCACGCCACCTTCTGTCAGAGTGTCCTGGACCCGGGCTTCTCTTTCCTACCCAGCCAGGACTCTGTCTCCACCCCACCTGGCCAGTTCCTTCCCCTCCCTAGTCCTGCTGACTGTCCACCTTGCTTAGCTTAGCACTGCTGGGGGACACCCCTGCAAAGCAGTGATCCCCTAGGCAGAGGCCCTCCCCAGGGCCAGGCGAGGCTCCCCCACCCACTCAGCAGTCTGGGGGCCTCACTACTTCCCCTCAGGTTACTCTGCTTGCTGAAGCTGACCTCACTTTTTGTGTCCCACTTTGCTTGCAAGAGCCCAGGAGATTTGTTAAAGATGACCCACCACCACACCCAATCTTGTATTTTAGCAAAGCACCCAACGCAGTGTTCTGCCCGCGCCTCTGAGAACCCTAAGAGCCTACCCCCACCCCAAAGGAGTCCCTCTACCTGCTGTCGCCTCCCTCCCACGGATAGGTCCTAGAAGGTGACTGTGCTCCCTGGCTCTGCTCCTCACCTCTGCCCGAGCTGCCTCATCCACCCGTGGACATGTAGCAGCTCCATCTTTAAAACTCCCTCAAGTCTTGGTCTCTGAGGCTTCCCTTTCCTTTCCTCTCAGTTAGGCTTCAAGAAAGGCTTGTCCACACTTGACTCCCCTCTTTGTCACCTCTGCGCCAGTGACCCAGGGCCTGGCCCATGGCTCCCGACTCAGGCCATCGCTTTGGGTGCTAAGACTGCACCCCTCTCAGTTCCCCTCCAGCCTCCTACTCTGGGCCAGTCTGCGGTGTCTCTGTCTCCCCAACCTCCTCTGTCGCCTTCCATGGGTGGTGGCTCTGAAACCCCTCCAAGCCTCTCTCAAGTGCCACCTGCCTCCTGGACACCTCCCTCCAAGTTCACGACAGGCACCCCAAGTTCACGACACCTTCCCACAGCCTTTCCCTCCCCAGGTGCCCCAGCTCAGGCAGTAGGTCCTCCACTGGCCAGCTGCTCAGGCCAGACCCCTGGGAGTGGTCCTGGGTGACTCCCTCACCCCACCCCATCCACCGAGGCACTTGGTGGATAATGAAGGTCCTTCCATCTCACGTCCATCCCCACTGCTCTTCTCAGGGCAGGCCCCGTCCTCCTCCCTGGAGTTGTGCAGTGACCTCCTCACCAGCCTCGCTGCTTCCCACTCCCTCCACACTGGTGCCAGTGGTGGTTTGAAAATGTGCATCCAGGGCCGGCCCGGTGGCTCAGGCAGTTGGAGCTCCATGCTCCTAACGCCGAAGGCTGCCGGTTTGATTCCCACATGGGCCAGTGGGCTCTCAACCACAAGCTTGCTGGTTCAACTCCTCGAGTCCCCCAAGGGATGGTGGGCTGTGCCCCCTGCAACTAAAATTGAACACGGCACCTTGAGCTGAGCTGCCTCCCGGATGGCTCAGTTGTTTGGAGCGTAGGCTCTCAACCACAAGGTTGCCAGTTCGACTCCTTGAGTCCCACAAGGGATGGTGGGCAGTGTCCCCTGCAACTAGCAACGGCAACTGGACCTGGAGCTGAGCTGCGCCCTCCACAACTAAGACTGAAAGGACAACAACTTGACTTGGAAAAAAAGTCCTGGAAGTACACACTGTTCCCCAATAAAGTCCTGTTCCCCTTCCCCAATAAAATAAAATAAAATAAATGTGCATCCACTCGATGTCACTCCCCTGCTATAGAACCTTCCATGGCTCCCCAGGGCTCCGAGGTCAAGTCCTTAGCTCAACTCCAAGCTCTTTGTCATCTGAGCTCAGTTTGTCCTCCAGTTCCTCTTTAATCCTCCCCCACTCAACCTCTCTTTAACTAAAAACAGCTTACTCTTCCCTAATATGCCACATTCTTTTGGAACTCTATACCTTGGCACATGCTGTGCCCCTGGCTGGAATGACCTTGGCTACCATGGAGGCCCAGCTCAAGTCTCATCTCCTCCAGGCAGCCTCCTCTGACTTCCCAAGTTAGAGGCCACCCCAAAGCCTCTTCACACTGGATCGTCATCCCCGCCCCCTGAGATCAGGAACCAAATTCCATGGGTGTCTGTGGCCCCAGCACAGTATCTGGCACACAGAAGGGAGATGCTGAATGAATGACTCCAAGAGGGCAAAGGGAGTGAGTGTCACGCTGGTGGGGGAAGTGGTCACTGGAGCCAGGGGACAGGCCTGCAGAGGCTCCTGTCCTAACCCCTGCTGTGTTCATGGGGGTGTTTGTGAGCCTTTATGAGCTCCCGTTTCCTCCCAGGGTTCCAGAAGGAGCCCATCACTTGTCCCCTCCCTCACTCTGACCTGAGGGTCACCAAACCACTGCCTTCCTGGGGTTGCTCCTGAGACTAGGGTTGGTGCCCAGGGCCCCATTCAATCCCCAGAGCAGGGTCTTGGATCAGACGGCTTTATTCCACAGGGTAGCTGAGCTCACCTCCAGGTGAGAGAGGCCTGGGCGGCAGGGAGGGGTGGGGTGAGGACCCTGGACCCCCGAGCACCCCACCCTTTGGCTCATGGTGGCAGCTGGCCCACTTGGCTATCTCCAGTGTTCTGAGCACCTACCCCACCCCCTTCAAGTTAGGCTGGGGGCTTCACAGGCTGGAATCTGCCCTGTGGAGAGGGTGCTGCCCGGAAAGCCCACACTGCATGAGGGGTGGGCGTGAGGGACTCAGACACTCCTGCTGGACCTGGAAGTGCACTTTTGCTGCTGAACCATTTCCCCCCAAAGTCAGCAGTGGAGGAAAGGGAAAGAGGGGCGGGAATGAGGAGGTGACAGGCTGGGTATGAACCCCCCAGCTGGGCCTGGTGACCATCCCGGGTCCTCCAAGGAAGTCTGGACCACCAGCTAAGGGCCCTCCTCCCGCCTTGTGCCTCTCCGGTGGTGTCAGGGAGCAGGCTGGGGGAGGGGACGCCACCTCCTGCCTCCAAAGGGCCCTCCCGCCCCAGAATCCTTGTTCCCCCGCCTGGTGGCTGCCCTGAGCACTCTGAGTCTGGGAGGTGGGCCCTAGTCCGCTGGTGGGAATGCCTCAGGTCAGCACCTGCTGGATCCAGCCAATCACACCGGTGATGCGGGTGTAGACGCCGAAGTAGTTGGGCCGGCCGCAGCCCAGGCCCCAGCTGACCAGGCCCGCCAGGAACCAGCGGCCGCTGCGCTCCCTGCACACCAGTGGACCGCCTGAGTCGCCCTGAAAAGGAGAGGAGGGACAAGGCCGCATCAGGGGAAGGGGACTCCCCTTCCAGGCGAGGCTTCTGACTGCTAGGGGCTTTCTGAGTGACAGCAAGAAAGTCACATCGCTTTTTGAAGCCTCTGCTTCCCCTGCAACTTGGCCGGGCCTCCAGTGGGTCCTGGCCGTCGTGGAACTGAGGATATGTGTCCCCATGCTCCATCCACCTCTGCCGCGTTCTGTGGGCTCCTTCTAGTCCTTTCTACTGTGTCACCCTGAGCAAAGTGCCTTGCGGTGGGCAAGGAACAAGGAGAAGAACTGGGTTTGAGCCTCAGACCTGCCCGCCACAGGTCTCTTCTGATTGGTGGCCTGCAATTTGGGGCAAGTCTCTCAACCACCTCGAGCCTCAGTTGCATCATCTGTAAAGTGGGGACAGCCATCCCCACCTTGCTGGGAGCCTGTGGCTTCAGCAAGCTGATGTGAGAGAAAGGCCAGGCCCTGGGTGATGTAAGCGTCCCCCTCTCCCTCTTGCCCAGCCCCATGGGAGTCACCTGGCAGGCATCCTTCTTGCCCTTGTGGTAGCCGGCGCACAGCATGCGGGGGGTCACCTGGTAGTGGTAGGCCTCGCTGCACAGGTCCTGTGGGATCAGCTGCACGTCCACCTTCTGCAGACCGTTGCTGGTGGGACCTGCCACGTGGGGTCAAGGGCAGAGGTGAGAAGATCTGAGGTACCCGGGAGCCCCCACTCTGCCTTCTACTATTCCCTCGCTTCTCAGGAGACCCTTTCTCTCTCCTACCCTGCCCAGCCCCTGCCACTCCACTTCATGGTCACTGTTCTGGCAATGCCTCTGAGTGGTCCATGGGACAGAGCGCCACCCAAAGCCTGTCTGTACTAGAGTCTCCTCCCCTCCTTCCTCCTGCTTGAGGCCTCTTGGCTGCTTTTCCTCTGCTCTGTGACTGCCCCAGGGGAATTTTCCAGGACTACCTCTGACCCCTCACTCTCCCCCTAAAACTCGTCAGCATCTCCTCACTGTCCAGCACAGTGTTTCCCCATGAGGGATGAGTGTAGAACCCCTGGGGAGCTTCAGTATACACTGCGCCTGGTCCCACCTGGAGATGGTCTGTTTGCCTGGGGTGGGGGTGGGGCATGGGTGTTTTTCTTAAAGCCCTCAGGTGGTTCTAAAGCACAGGTCAGAAGAGAACCCCTGGCTCACGCACAATCCTTATGTGGCCCAAGAGGCCCTGCCTGTCTTTCCTGCCAATCATCACCCAGATCCATCTGCCCCAGGCTTTCCTCTGGTGCTGGGTGTTCTCAGGGCTCCCTGGGTGGCCACTTGTCCCTTACGGGCATGCCTTTCCCCTTTCTTCAGGACACTGCCCACTCATCCTCCAAGCCTCAGCTTAGCCTGCCCCTCCCCTGAAAGCCTCCCTGACCCCGCCTAGGTAGGCATCTCTAGGCTGCCTGTACCTGTCCTTCCAGGTCAGTTCTTAGCACTGTCTGTCTCCCTGAAGAATGTTCTCTTTTCGTCTTTGTATCCCGTTAGCCCAACTCGATGGCTGGAATATAGTAGGTGCTCAACATGTGTCATTGAACGAATGAATGAATGAGTGAATGAACCAATCCTTGCTTTCCCACTCTTCTCCATCATCCTCTTGGACAAGTCATTCATTCATCTGAGCCTCAGTTTCCCCGCCTTTAAATGAGCTCTACAGTCCTGCCTGCTTCCAGATTGTAAATCACTACACATTTTTAAAGCCACCACCACCACCAAGGGTGCAGGGCATGGCCATAATTCTGCCAACCCAGGCCTATATTCACAGAATACAGAGAGGTGGCCTCTAGGTATGGCCAGCTGTGGTCAGTTTAGGTAGGAAGGGGAGAATCCCTATTTCTGAGAGGCAGTAGCAGGAACAGCAAGGGCTCGGGCAGGCAGTCCTGGGTTCTAGTCTCTGCTCCAACTCCCTCTGGCTATGTAAATTTGAGCAACGGCTAAATGTCTCAATCTCCATTTCCCAATCCATAAAATGGGGCCATAATAGCCACTCCTAAGGTTATTAGGTAGATTAAACGAAATCATGTCCCTCTAAAATCCAACCTTAATTAAGAGTCTCTCCTGCCACCCCCACCACACACACACACATATCTCTATCCCCCTTCCCCCTACATCCAAGGAGCAGAGGGTTGGAGCTTGCCTGTGGGCTGTGGGGTCCCTGACCTGCCCCTTCACCCCACACGTATCCCCCAAGATAACGTTCCATGACTTCAGTTCTCCTTAAATGCCCTTCAGATTGGAAGGGAAGAGCCAGGAGGGCAGGGGCCCACAGGTGGTAAAAGATTGTTTCCTTCTGTGAAATCCAACCCAACCTAAGCCCAGGACCAGCAGGCCTCAGGAGTGGAGCCTCGCCCTGTCCCCTCCAGACTAGATGTTGGGGGAGGCCCACCGCCCTCATCTGCACTCCCCGCAGGCCTGCTCACCACCCTCACGCAGGGCACCCCAGCCTGTGATCCAGCAGTGCAGGCCTGGCTCAAAGAGGTGGGAGCGCGCAGGCAGGCAGACCGGTTGAATGGCGGGTGAGCGCAGCACCGGGTGGTCCAGCTGCAGCAGGGCCACATCGTAGTCATGGCTGTCGTCCTCGTGGTATGGGTGCAGGAACAGGCGGCTCACCTTGAAAGACACCTCCCCCGGCCAGCGCGAGCTCTGCCACACCTTGCCCAGAAACACCGTCCACAGCGCCGGGGAGGCCATGCTGGGGATGAGGAGGGTGTGCTATGCAGCAGCAGCCTCACCCATTCCAGACCCTTAGGGTAGCCAGCTTCCCCGCCTGGGACACCGTCCCCCCACATCCCCCTCCTGCTCTGGAAGGCGGGGTAGGCGGCAAAAGGTAGTGTTCAGTGTCTGCCTGGGTTCTGGCCCCAGCTGCAACCATTCCTAGATATGTGTGTGCCTCTCTGAGCCTCAGTTTTCTTATCTGTGAAATGGGAATGGTGTCTGCTACTCCCGTGTTCTTAATTCAATAAGACTGTAAAAAAGGAGCACAGTGCCAGGCAATTACAAGTATTTTCCTCCTTTTTATCTGCACATTTTATTGACTAGGCTGCTGTGAACTCACTGAAACTCGTTAGTCCTCACCAGGAGGGGGTGGGAGTTGAATGTGGAGGAATCAGCAGAGATTAGACCTCGAAGACCCCTGGATGTCAGGTGAGCCTTCAGGTCTTTCTTTACCTTGTGGGCAGAGGAGAACCGGGGTGGAGTGAAAGAGAGCGAGGTGGTCAGACCACACTCAGAAATACCCCCTGCTATCTGGGCAGAGGGTGCAAAAGGGAGATTGGCTCTGGGCAGCCAGGGTGACCGAGGGGTGATGGTTGAGGATTCGTCTCGAGCACTGAGAGGACTTGATGTCTGATTCTGGATGTGAGGAGAGGGTGCCCTGGTGGCTCCAGGCCCTTGGCTTGGGACTATAGAGACCCAGGGCAGAGGACAAGGTGTGGGGAGAAGAGTCCAGGGGCTGGGGGTGGAGAGGGGCATTGTAAGCCCACCACCATGCAGATGGGGAAGACCTCATAGGCTGGGTGGGATGTCCCCTCTTGGAGGCACACCGGGAGGAGGGGTTATGGCCTGCGACAAGTCCAGCAGTTTTGCTCTCTGCTGTACCCCAGTGTCTAGCACAGCCCCTGGCACATAGCAGGAGCACAACGGATATTGCCGGATGGATGAATGAGTGAATGAATGAATGAATCACTGACCCAACTTAAAACAAGATACCAAATGCAGAGCACGGAGAGGCTGAACAACCTGTCCAGGGCCACAGAGTATGTTGTTCATGGTAGAACCAGGACAACCCAAGTGTGGGAACAGCCAGTTTAGGGGGCTCTTCACCATCCTTCCCTCTGTCTGCTGAGAGCTCAGACACCATACTGTCCTGCCACGGCCTTCCCTACCCCATCCCTCATGGTCTCTGTCCCCGCACCCTCCCCCTCACCTGTCCTCCTGGAAGCAGTGGGCAGCTGTTATCACCCAGCGGTCAGCGATGAGGGCCCCCCCACAGATGTGTCGGCCTCGAACCTGGAGGCTGGCCTGCCATGGCCACTCCCCCTCCGAGGACATGGCCCCGCCCACAATGCGGCCGGAGGGTCCCTGGAGGCCACAGTCTGGGGTGGGGGTGGGGGTGAGAGAGGGCAAGGATGGACAGAGGTAGAGGGGCAGGAGAGAGGTCAGTGAGACACAGAGACAGAGAAGGGGGAGGGATGAGGGAGAGAAAAGGAAAGACGTGGAGGGAAAGAATGAGGACAGAGGGAGGGAAAGAGGTAGGTAGGACCAAGAAGAGGGAGCAAAGGTAGGATAGAGACATGAGCAAACGGTGGGCTTCCCCTCCAGCTCCCCGGGGTGCGCACCACTTCTTTCCCTCCCACGCGCTAGGGCCCCGTGGGTCTTCTGCCCACCCCACCCTGGGGGAGACCCCCGCAGCCGGGCAGGGCAGGCCGGGCAGGGCAGGCTCACCACAGTGCTGCTCATCCGAGCCATCCCTACAGTCAGGCTGCCCGTCACACTGCGGGTTGGGCTTCTTCACACAGCTGCGATCCTCACACTGGAAGGTGAATGTCCCACAGGGCACCCCTGGGATAGAGGGGGTGGGGGCAGGGCACAGAGGGTGGGTCCCTGAGCCTGAGAGAGCCTCCAAAGCAAGGCCCAGGGAAGGTGGAGCCTGGAAGAGGCCAGGAAGAAACTGGTAAAGGGTCTCTTGATCATCATGAAGGGTCCCCTAAGCCTCCTTCAGTGTCTCCTAAAGGCAGGGGGTCCCTTCCCCAAGCCCACGACCCACTCCCCCACCCACCTCAGGCTATTCTGTTGAGAGCAAGGCTATGTCTCCCCTCTCACACAGGGGCTCCTGACCATAGGGTCCTGCCTCCACTTTCAGACGAGGCTCACAAGAGCAGAGCTGTGTCTCTCCCAGTGGACTAAGGCTCCCCTCTTAGCCAGGCAGTCCTCAGGTCCTGGCCATACCAAGCCACCCACCTGCTCCTCACTGTCTTCACTGTGAAGAACTTTCTCATCCAACACCTGGTCTTCGCCTGGTCTCCTTTCTTCCTGCCTATTTGAATGTTACCTCTCTTCAAGGCCCAGTTCCAAGCCTGCCTCCTCTCGGAACCTTTCCTTGTCTAATCTCCTCCCCCCCTCCAGTCTTCACGTGCTACTGGACATAATGTCCAGAAGGCTTTGGGCAGACAGAGTCACCCTCATGTCTTCCTACTAACAGATCATCCCCAAAGGGCTGGGACCACATTTCTGGTGTCTTTTACTCCCACCTCCTCCCTCTGCCTTGCCTATCACTGGGTAGTCTGCAAGTGTTGGTTGGTTGGTCAGTTAGTGGGATGGATGGATGGATGGATGGATGAATGAATGGATGGATGGATAGATGGATGGTTAAAAAATGGACACAGATAGGCGATTGGGCAGACCGACAAATGGGTGGATTGATGGTCCAGTAGGGAGACTGACAAACAACTAGAAGGATGGATAACTGAGTGGATGTAAAGATCATGGACAAAAAGGTAGTTAGAGAGATCAATGGATGGATGCATGCATACCTGCATTCATGGATGGATGGAGGGTGGAACAATGGACACACAGACAAGTAGTTGGGTAACCCAATAAATGGGGAGATTGACAGTTTAGTGGATAGGGAGATAGATGGTTAGACAGGCCAATGGATGGATGAATAAGTGATGAAACAATCAAGTTCTGGTTGGAGAGGCCAGAAGATGGCTGGCTGGCTGGCTGGCTGGACAGACATATGGACATAGAGACATACATACAGATAAATTGGTAAGTATTTGGACAAGTGGGCAGAAACCTTTGCCAAAGAAGCATGCAGAAGGGCCAAGCTGTGTGGCTGAGACCCATTCTTTGGTTTCCATGGTCACGCCCCACCCTACCTTCCTGGCACTGCTCTTCGTCACTTCCGTTGAGACAGTCAGGCTGCCCATCACAGACCCTGGACAGTGAGATGCATGTGCTGTCCTCTTGGCACTGGAATGTGGCTCTGCAAACTGTGTGGGCACACAGAAAAGGGGCAGGTAGGAGGGAGTCAGAGGAACCCAGCTGGGACTTCGAGATGCCTGCAGAACATGTATTGCATGTCATAGTCACAAATCTCCTTCTCAGCTACTTTATACCTGAGCTTCACAGCAGCTCAGGGAGATACCCTATTTCATTGGTGGAAACTGAAATGAAGTGACTTGTCCAAAGTCAGTTGGCTCAGCCAGAACTTAAAGCCACTTTCCCACTCAGTGCTTCCATCTTGCCACTCAGCACTGAGAGAGAGCCTCACTTCCTGGATGCTAATAGCTGGAAATTGCACGTGGTGGGGGTCTCTACTCAAAAGGGTAGGCTCAGCTCAGCACAGAGAAGGTGAGGAGAGAGGAGGCCTGGGATGGGTGGGCTGCTCACCACAGTTTCTCTCATCCAGGCCGTTGGGGCAGTCCCTGACCCCGTCACAGGTCGGCACACAGAGTCCATTCACAGAGCAGAGAAACTCTCCAGGGCAGGCTGGGGGAGGGAGGGCACTGTTAGGATGTATCATCATGAAAACACCTGTAGATGTAGCACCTGTGTGCTACACATGTACGTACCCACATGAACACACACTTGTGCACATGGTCCCTGTGGACGTCTGTGTCTAGGCACACGCATGCAGCATACATGTGGATATGTGTGTGCACACTTAGTGAGCACGTGACTGCCTTGCACATATAGACACACAAAGCTGCATACATTTGTGTGCATGCTCATACATGTTCACGTGGGCACACATACACACACACACACACACACACACACACACACTCCCTTTGTCCAGCCTCTTGGTGCTTCCAGGGATGGCAAAGCATCCGGGAGAAGCTGTGGGGCTGGGGGTGCCCGCCTTGCTCCCCGCCAGCCCACACTCACGGTCTGACTGGTTGTACAAGCTGTAGTGCACCTGCACGCCGGGCCCAGTGAGAGAGATCTGGGACGTGAAGTTGATGGTGATGCCGGCGGTGGCCACGACGGGGATCCTCTCGGCATAGGGCTGCAGGGTGCGCAGGCCACACAGCCTGGGGGTGACCAGAGACAGACTCAGGGCCACCTGGGCCTGTCCGAGGGAAGGACTGCCTGGGCCCCGTGCAGACAGGGCAGGGACAGGGCAGCCAGGGAGGAAGGGGAAGCCGCACTTCCACCCCCACCTCCTCTGTCTTGCTTTTTCCCTTGGGGGACCGCTCACCCCCAGGTCATCTTCTAGAAAGCAGCTTGGCTATGTCACTGCACTGCTGACAAACGTTCAATGGCTCCCCACTGCCTGAAGGATAAAATTCAGTCTGGATTCTAGTCCCGTCACCTAGCAAGTCAGTGTCCTTCTCTGACCCTACTTTCCTCCACTATAAAATAAGGGAAATTTGATTTCTGTTGACCTGAGATCTGAGAAAAAGGCTTCCATGTATCAGCAGAGGCAGAAGACTTGACTTGTCTGCTCTCTGTAGACAGGCGAGGACGTCCTCTTTGTGCCCAGTGAGAGGGCAGCAGTGCCCCCACTCAGTCCCTCCCACCGAGACACCTCCACAGCCGTGGTGGTCACCCTATGACCTGTGGGCATGAAGGGGGCATCAGTTCTGCTCCAGGACCTGTTGCGTAGTACTGATGGGCAGCTCTCTCTCCAAGCATGGCCACACGTGGTGAGACCATCCCCCAGCCTTGGTAACACCCCTAAATCCTTGCTGGACCCCCTCCCTCCCAAGAAGATGCTTTTGTTCCCACAGAGTAGGTGGGAAGACCTCGGCAGAGAGACAGAATTCTCCCCAGAAAACAGGTAGGCATCCTCCCATCGCCAGGGTGGGGGGCACAGGGCACTCGTCCCACATGGAGTCTGGGTGGATCTTGCCTCACAGAGCAAATGGGCAAGCTTTCATGGAGCAGGCGCAGCCACAACCCCAGAGCAGCAGGACCTTCCACAAAGAGCAGTATGGGGTTCCCTGCCCTCCCAGGTGGGACACTCTCACAGAACAAATGGGTCAGCCCCCCAGGCTCACAGATTGCCCCCACAGGGAAGGGTGTACACTCATAGAGCAAACATGAACGTCTTTACAGAATATGGTTCGAAAGATCTCCAGAGAGAGAGGCAAAAATGCCCAGCAGATAAGGTTGGAGGAAGTGAAGAGAGCAGGTGGGAATGCTCCATGCTGGGAATATCCCACAGAGCAGGTCGCCTGATTGCCAGGGGCCAGGTAGTTCCTCAGAAATTTTAAAACATGTTAAGCACTTAGTTCCATTAATTAATCAGTGAGTTAATCAGTGAAAACTGAGGATGAGCTTTGGGGCTATGTCAACACCTCAAAGTGTGGGGCTGGGGGCTGGGCACAGTTGGACTTTCTCAGCCGACCCTCCTTCATTGGCAACAGCTTGGAAAGGCTTCATTGTACAAGGATTTTGAGGTTCTTGAAGCAAGTCCACCCAGGGCCAGAATCCAGTCTGCTGAGGGTCCAGGAAGACCCACCCCGGGTGCCTGCTCAGGGGGGAGGTGGGCAACCTTGACTCTCACTGCAACATGAGCTTCAGGGGGGCTGAGCCCTCATGTTCCCCACGTCCCCCCACAAACCTGGCCTAAATAGCCTCCTTATTCTGTCTGGCTGCAGTGACCATATTCTTGTCCCCATACCAACAAATAGTTCTCAAAGTGCAGTCCGGGGATCCCTGGGGAGCTAAAGTAAAAATTATGCTCATAATAATACTCAGCTATCATTTGCCTTTTTACCTCTCACTCTCTCACAAGGATACAGTGGAATTTTCCAGAAGCTACATGATGCATGATACGGTAACCAAATGAATGCAGAAGCAAATGTGGGTATCCAGTTATGGTCTATTAATCCAGCTATTAAAGAAAGTTGCAAAAAATTTTAAATTATAACATTTTTCTCACTACATGTTTTTGATTTTGGAAAATATAATTTTTAAATAAAATGTGTTATTTATGTTAAAACGTTATGGGCTTATTATTTTAAACGCATTGATAAATATTTTTAAGTTTTCTCAGCTTTCATTTCTAATACTTAAATATAGATTATATAACCTATATAAAAACTCTTTTGGGGGCCGGCCCGGTGGCTCAGGCGGTTAGAGCTCCATGCTCCTAACTCTGAAGGCTGCTGGTTCGATTCCCACATGGGCCAGTGGGCTCTCAACCACAAGGTTGCCAGTTCAACTCCTCGAGTCCCGCAAGGGATGGTGGGCTCCGCCCCCTGCAACTAAGATTGAACATGGCACCTTGAGCTGAGCTGCCGCTGAGCTCCTGGATGGCTCAGTTGGTTGGAGCGCATCCTCTCAACCACAAGGTTGCCAGTTTGATTCCTCGACTCCCACAAGGGATGGTGGGCTGTGCCCCCTGCAACTAGAAACGGCAACTGGACCTGGAGCTGAGCTGCACCCTCCACAACTAAGACTGAAAGGACAACTTGAAGCTGAACAGCACCCTCCACAACTGAGATTGAAGGGACAGCAACTTGACTTGGACAAAAGGCCTGGAAGTACACACTGTTCCCCAATAAAGTCCTGTTCTCCTCCCCCAATAAAATCTTAAAAAAAAAAAAACTCTTTTGGGTGATCAATAATTTTACAAAATGTCAAGGAGTCCTGAGGTGGAAAATTTTGAGAACCACTGCTCTACACCAACTCCCACAGCCCAGGCTGCCAGAGACACCACCAGGGGGCATCCCCGAGCAAGCCTGGTCCTTTTAAAACTGAGGAAACAAGGGGGTTTTGTCATTTGTTCGGTTTTAAAGCGAATAAACAAATGTTATCATGGATTATTATCCCCAGAGAACTGCATTGGGGGCAGCTAGGGGCTGGGAAATACTGGCAGGGGGAATGAAGAGCCAAGTGCATCTCTAAACATCTTAAAGTTCCGGAACATGGGGTGCAATCTCCACACAGCCCCTGAAAATTGTAAAAAAACGGGAAGGAACCAGAGCCAGTTGGAGGGGAGTACAACATTTCAATCTAGAAGAATTTGAGACCTACATGGTCCCCCAAAGCCTTGGCCAGGGGCTGAAAGGCACCAGCGCCTAACGAGGACAGGATGTCTTCGGTACTGGTGTCCGAGAGAAAATTCCAGAATCAGCCTATGGCTCAGTCCAGTACCCCAGGAACCTGCTCAGTCTGGGCAGCATTTGGTTCTCACCTTGGAGGCTTGGGCCAGGGGCGGGGTAGCAGAATTTCTGGGGCATGTTCCTTGGTTAGTAGGAGCCAGACAAGAATTCAAGGCGGAAGCTGCAATCTAGTGACGCAGGTTGTGACTCAACTGAAAGATGATCTGTTTAGTCCATGAAGTGTTAAACATTTTTCAAGTTTAGTGGCCAGCTAATTTCACATAATAATTTAGATTCTTGCTTCTCCTGAAAAATAAGCCCCCGAAACATTGGCTGGTATTTGAGGCCACCTGAGTTAGGCAAGGCACACGTGGCCCTGCTACACCAGGTCTCTACCTGCCCCACTGTCTCCCAAGCAGCTTGCCTCATGGACCTACACACAAGCCTGGCTGCTTGGTACATCTGTGTTCCTGTTCCTGCTGCAGAGCCTCTGGGAGGGGGTACACATCCTCTGGTTCTCCCCCTCCTCCCCACCCACCAAATGCCACCTCCCCTCCCCCCCAAGCCCTCTCCAAGAAGCACCAGAAGTCTGAAGGCGGTGGAGCCCACCTCACCTCATCTACCAAGTGCTGAAGGCACATTTTTGCACTGTGGTCTGCCTTGCTTTCTCACCTCTCTAGATTTAGAGATTTTTCCTGCTTGCCTCAGATGGACCTGTCAGCCTTACATATAAGCAGCACCACACAGGGAGGAATTCAAGAGAGACTGGATGGGTGGCTGGCTGGGCGGATGGATAGAAGAAGGGTCGGTGGGTGGATGGACGGATGGGCAGATGGAAGAAAGGAAGAGTGGGTGGATGGATGGATGGATAGAAGGAAGAAAGTATGGATGGATGGATGGATGGATGGATGGATGGATGGATGGATGGATGGAAGCACAGGTGGATGGATGATGGACGGATGCATGCAAAGGTGGTGGATGAAAGGAAGGAAGGAAGGCCAGCAGATGGATGGATGGATTCATGCACGCATGCATGCATTCCCTTCCCTAAGGACAGTTTAAATGGGAAGAAGGGCCAGAGAAGGCAAACACTAAAGAAGGGAGGACAGAAGCATCTGACATGGTGGCCAGAAGCTGGACCTGGAGCTGCAGAGCTGCACTTGAGGCCCAGCTTTGCCACATGAAGCAGCTGTGTGATCCTGGGCATGTGGCTCAACCTTAGTAAACTTCGGTTTGCACATCTGTAAAATGGGGGTGATAGTACCTCCCTTGTAGGACGTTTTAAGGAATATATGAGAAAATGACTTCTTTGAAAGCAAGCTGCTGACGTTATCAGGCTGTGAGTGTATCTAGGGCAGCAGCTGGAGCTCTGCCTTCCTCGTTTCCAGCACCCAGCATAGGGTCAGACACTCAGCAATGCCTAGCGAGCCTTGGTAGTTGTGGGCAGCACTGACCACCCCGGGGCTCAGGGGAGCAGAAGGGCCTCCCCGCAGCTGGGCCAGGCCAGGCCAACGGGGGCTCAAGCAGGCCGAAAAAGCCAGTGGTTCTGCCTGTCCCCATTGGCGAGAAGTAGGTGGAAATGGTTGGGTAGATCACAAGAAACGTGACATCACAGGAGAGGAAGCTGGCGAGAGGCAGGTTCCCAGAAAGGGGGAAGCCTTGCTGCGGTGACGCCCAGCCAGAGTGGGTTCTGCGAAACCAAGCAGCTGGTGCTGAATCTCACAAGGCCAAGTCCCTCCCCTGCCTCCTGGCACTCAAAGGGCATAAGGCCTTAGCCAGGGTCAGGTGGGCACCGGGAGAAGCGAGGTAGAAAGCAGGGAGGTGGGGGGAGGCAGAAAGGGCTCAGAGGAGTGAGGCGGCGTGCCCAAGAATGCCCAGCCAGTGAAGGGAGCCCAGACCAGCCTTTCCTCCTCACTACGCTGGCACCTAAGGGGTAAGACACCCTGTCCCTGACCCACCCTCTGTTGCTCCTTGTCACTCTGGGCCCAGAGACTGTGATTCTCCTTCCGTACAAACCCTGTGCCTGGAAATTTACACCCTTCCCCAGGTCTCTCATGTCTTTGCCACCCACACAAGCAGATTTTCCAACAAATGCTCATTCAAAGAATTTCCCGGCATCTACATAGGATGATCACTATCAAAAAAGATCATAACTAGAGGAAACAGTCCGTCCAGCGCTTCTAGTTTGGAGGTACGCCTCTGCCTTCCCCGGCACACTCAGACTCGGGCAGGAGCCGGGGGCAGAGGGACATGAGTCTCCACCTGGAGACCCTGGACACTTAACAAAAGATTCAGGAGATAGAAATGGGACTTTCCAGACTGGGCTCTGAACTGATGAGAGACACAGAAACTGTCAGTCCTCTAACCTGGGTGCCAATAGATTGGTCGGGAATGCCTTGGCCAAGAGAGTGAAGAGCTGGCACAGCTGCTCAGAGGTTCTTAATCTGCACAAGTGTGAGCACTTACGTGTGCACACATACATGCAAGGATGCATGCACGCAGGCACACGTATTACACTCACACTGCCTTACTCAACTCTGGCTCCTCCAGTTACGCATTGGGTGACTTTCTGCAAATGACGCCTCCTCTCTGTGCCTCAGGTTCCTCAGTGGTCCATGAAGGCAGTACGGGGGCCTGCTTCCTCACTAGCTTGTTGAGGATGAAGGAAATGGCACCTCAAACCCCTTAGCTTGGTGCCGGCCTGGCACCAAGTATCGAGAGCCAGTGATTCATTCATAGTTGCTGCCTTCTGGAGCTGCACTTTCTCCAGGCCTGCGGAAGCCTGTGTCCTCCATCCATTATCTCATTTAGTCTTCCCTGGGTCTATTTCATGCCCATTTTCCAGATGAGGTACCTGAGGCTGGGAGAGGTGAGTCCTTGCCAAGTGGGAAGAAGAGGAGCCAGGATTTGAACACTGTTCTGTCTGGTTTCCACACCTAAGCTCTTTCCACCATGACATTTCACTAGGAACTAATAAACACAATATATAGGGTGACATTTCTCTGATGGGCAAATAATTAAAAGTTGGGAACTTGGGCTGGCCTAGCCCCCTTATTTTACAGATGAGGAAGATGGTGTCCTCAAAGTTATACGCAGAAGCCAGATGGCCAGACTCCCCTGGCAAGTCTTCACCCCTATGAGGCTGGAGGAGGCGTGGGAAGAGAGGAGAGGGGTGGGGGTGCTGGACCCACCAGGCCTTACCCTCCCTTACCCACCCACCACCTGGCTGCCATTTCAAGGCAAAAAGACAAGGACAAGAGGCCAAGTTCTTAATCCTCTCTAGGCCTCAGTTTCCCCACCTGTACAATGGGTGAGGGTTAGGCTCGAGGGCCAGTTCAGCTCGCATTTTCTATAGCTCAGTGATGCTTTGAGACATTGGGAGGGGTAACCCCCCCCCCACCAGCCAACATCATTAGAATCTGTCACAGTGCCTGAAATTCCACCATCGCAGTATCATTCCTTTGGATTAAGACTGTCCCCATCTGTGGTCCTCGAGAAGTCCCTAGCACCCAGTTCCTGTCCCCTAGCCTGACCCCTCCTGGCTGCATGGGGGAGGGAAGAAGAAGGCTCTCCATGGGGAGCATAGCGTGGGCCGTCATGTGTCCTACTGTTCCTGGCGGCGGGCATGAGAGAGGCCCTGACTGTGGACCCATCAGACACCCCTAATCCCATGGAGCCTCAGGCCCCTTCTCTGGGAAATGGAATAATGACACTGTGGATGTCACAGGCCATTGGGCCCATGAAGTGAATGTCAGTGCTGAGCACCAGGCTGGGTGCCGCTGTGCGTGCGCCTGGTGCCAGGGCCCGGCTCCTGGCTGGTGGAAGAGCCATGCGTGGGGTGGGGGGCCGGGGGTAAGGGCAGGAACAGCAGACCCACGGCCCTTCTCACTCCTTCCTAGCCCCTCTCGCAGACATCAGATTCAGCTCTGCGGTGGAGAGGATGGTAGGAAAACACAGTCATCATTCAAAGAGCTGTAACCCATGGGCCACTCTCAGGGTCCCTGGGGGGGCTCCTGAAGCTGAGCCCAACTTTCCTCAGTCTGGTCAGGCCCCAGGCAGGGGGAGAGGGATCCCGAAGGGAACTCCATAAAGGATCAAGGCAGACATGCCCAAAATGCCACCCACAAGCGTGCTGGGGCTGGTGGGACAAAATGACGTCTGCTCCCCAAACAGCACAGGGCCAGCATCTGGTGTCACCACCCGACCACACCCTGCAATAGCATGACGGGCCATTGGCATTTCTTCTTTTTCGTTTTAATCACAGTCCCTGATACATTGCAAAAGGCCTAGAAAGGATGGTGATGGGTCAATGAGCATGTTAATCCCTGTCACCTTGGTCTGGCTGATGCTTTTGAATAGGATCAACCTATAAGTGTCAGTGAATGTGAACACCAACTCCAGAATCCAAACATTCCAGAGTTCTAGAACTTTCCAGCTCTAGTTTACTGGAATCTTGGATACTCAAATCTGTGAAGCCAAGAAGTCAGACCTTGCATATTAGAATCCCAGCCTCTTAGACCCCAGCATTGGAAGGGAGGGCAGAGACCTAATCTGTTATTAGATATAGAATCTTCTCTTCACCATCCTTGGACCCCACGTGGGGTGGGGTCTCCCTGGCTTGGCAAGGCTACTTCGAGATCCCTTTTCTCTCCCCAAGCTGCTGCCCCCAACAGTGGAGGCTTAGGGGGCTCTTCCTCCATGCCAGCCCCTCCCCTCCCGGCCTTCCCCTCCAACCGTTATTGTCTGTGCCTGAATCTCCGCCATCTTCTCTCTTTCTCTACCGGAGTTCCTGCTCAGCACTTAGACATGGAGCACTGCCCCCCTTTGCAAGTATCCTCTCCCCAGGCAAAGGACAGCATATCTGCACCATCTCCATCACCCTGCCTCCCTGCCCAGCCCACTCCTTTGCAGTTGTTGGGACCCCCAGCAGCCCCAGGTTGCCCGCCCCAGTGGGCATTGACCTACTGATCAAACTGCAGCCACGGCCCCACTGTGTTCTGCCCATCTCCCCAAGGGACTCACTTCTTCCTCAGAAACGTCACCGGTCGGGTTAAGGGCAAGAAAAGCATTCGGGTAACAGAAGCATCATTGGCCCTGGCTGTGCAGTTTTCCAGCCAGGAGGCCACCTGATTTTGACCAAGAGCAGAGAGCGGGATAAAGGAAGCGGGGCCTCCAGTTCTACTTGGGTGGTTTAGGGAAAGGCACTGCCGGGTCCTGTGGCTCCCGCACCACCTCATTTAAGAATTAGGAACCAGATGGGATGACAGCACCCAAGGAAATGAAACCATTTCACTCTAACTAGAATCAACATCCAAAGTGTCTGATGACAAAAGTGTGAGCCCATGGGGAGCAGGAAAGGAGGCTGGGGCCAGGATGGGAGGGTGACAGGGACAAGATCAAAGGGCGGGGCCACAGGCCTGAGCAGCTCTGCCTCTGCCCTCCTCCTGTGCTGCTCCTCTGAGGTCCAGGACTTGGACTTCCAGGGGGAGTACCTGCGGGGAGAGGAAGGGGTTCCAGGGTGGGTACCTCCGGTTCTGGATCATCCACTGGCCCTGGGTGCACGGCAGGTCGTATTTCTGCCTCCGCAGTGCGTAGGCGTCAAACCAGAGGGCCAAACCATAGTCTAGGGAGGGCACCTGTGACAGAGGAGCTGGTCACCAGGTAGCCCGTGGGCTGTGGCTGGTCTGCTGACCCCACCTCCCAGGATAACAAAGGGAGAAAGAGGTCTGCCAACACAGGGCTGAAGTTTGTCAGTCACTTGACAAACAGGCATTGCTGTGGCCACACCCACCTTCCCCCTCCTGGAGGGATCTGAAGCAAGGCTAAGCTTGTGGGTGCTTCAGCAGAGGCAGGCCAGTGCACCCCTCCCAGCCAGGGTCCCCAGAGGTGCTCTGGGCTGAGAGCAGGTAGGCGGGTAGGGTGCAGGGCTCACCGTGAAGTGCCAGGAGCAGTGGGTGCTGGGTGAGTAGTAGCTGGGGAAGTACGGTGTGCTGAGGACGCCCTGTGGCTCCAGCTGGCTCTCCAGGGTCAGGTTCACCTCGCAGGCTGGGCCCAGAGAACAGCCGTTACATAGGGTCCCTCAGCCCCGCCCCACTGCACCTCTCAGCAGCAGGGAGGCAGTGTAACCCCACCAACCCTTTACTAAGCAGTAAAGTCTAGTGGTTGAGTGTGACTGTGTGACCTTGGGCCTCAGCTACCTGGTCTGTAAAATGGGGACAATAATATTACATACCTCATAGGAAGTTGAGCAGATTAAACAGCAGCTTAAACTCAAACAGCCTGACATGTAGTAAGTGCTCAATAAATATTAGCTATTAACACTTGCTGTAGAGCACTGGACCATTTACTGGGTGTTTTCACTACTGTGACAACCTTAGTTATGGGGGTTGGGGAGGGAGAATCAGTCCCCTTTTCAAAGATGAGGTTCAGAGAAGCGGAGTGACTTAGCTAAAATCACAAAGTGAGAGGGCGAGTGATTTGGAGCTGTCCCCAGCTGCCCTGCCACCTCCCCATGGAGTCAAGTTCCCTAAAACCTCTTGTTCCCTTCCTCCTGGAGCTGTGTCAGAGACTCCCATGGAACTGAGCCAGCTCTGTCACTTTCTTAGCCCCAGGGACCCCCAGAGGGCAGCCAGTACCCCAGCAGGTTCACCTGTGGACCTGGGCCACTGTCAGGAGACCTTGGGGGTTGACACCAGGAGAAGGAGAGGAAACTGAGTGGAAAGGGGTATAGCAGCCTGTTTACAACCCTCCCTACCCAGAGCTCTGGAAGCAGGCCAGAGGACAACCAGTGGGTGTGAAGGTGTGTGCTCTTCCTGAGAGAGGGGGTGGTGGAGGGGTTCCAGAGCTGGAGGAGAGTGGTGGCGGGGAAGGGTCAGTGGACACCCTGGGGAGAGCCTTTCCCATGAAATGCTGTATAATTGGCCTCCCCTGAGCGCCCTACCCATCTCCACAGAGATCTGTGGGTTCACGTTCAGTTTGAGAAGATTGTCTGGGGTGAATCCCAGGTTCTCAGGCCTGCTGACCACAGACCCCACCCTCCAGGCTCAGCCTCGGGTCAATACAGAGGGAAAAGGGGTGGGGAGGGGCCCACAGAGGAGACACAGAGCCAGGTCGGGAAGAGAATGAGAGGAGGGAGAAAACAATAAACTCAGGAAAGAAAACCAATAAACCCAGGAAAGAAAACCAAAGAAGGCAGGAGAGAGATGAAGGAGAGAGAGGAGTGAGAATTGAGGGAGAGACAAGCCAGGGAGTGGAGAGATGGGGAATGTGGGAGAGCGAAGGAGAAGATGAGGGAAATGGACTGAGAATAAAGGAAGGAAGAATGTGTGTGTGTTGGGGGTGGGGCGGGGGAAACGGAATGTAGAGGCGCTTCTAGAACCTTCCCTCTCCCCCATCCCACCATAACTAGAGCCAAGAAGGTGAAGGGCATGCCTGAAGGGGAGCACCCTCAGTTTCTGCCACGATGCTCTCCCCCTCCCCAGGGACTCCCGACCCCCTCACCCTGGAAGGCCACGGACTGCACAGAGAGCACGAAGGGGTCGTAGTAGCTGTACAGGCCCTTCTTCCAGACCACTGCCATGACGGAGCCTGAGGCCAGGACCTCCACCACGGGCTCCTGGCGGCTGCAGCCATAGACCCTAGGGGGACAGAGAAAGGTGGCAAGGGTGGGCATCTGGGAGGAACAGAAGAGGATGGACTGGAAATCTGTACATCCAGGTGTGCTGCCAGCCTGCTGTGTGTTCACAGACAAATTTCTGACCCTCTCTGGCCCACGGGATTGCCTAGAGGCTTTGTAAGGGTCAAACCAGCATCTCAGGAGGTTGCCAAGACTTCTAACGCTTACAATTCGACTACGCCAGCTGACTCCAGTCCCATAGAAACCCTCTACTCCCTCAGAATCCCCGTGACCTCTGAGTGCCCAGCCTTGCCCACAGGGAGACCTGACTGGCATCTGTGGGGACCACACCCTCTGGCTGGACACACACTGACTCCTGGGTTTTTCTGGGCTGAGACAGACAAAAGGCAGGAGTGTGGTCTGGCACCCCAGTTTTCTACCCAGGGCTTGGTGCCTGGGATGCACAGAGTAAATAACAGTATCTTTGAATTCTCAGCTCTTAGAGGTCTGGAATGTCAGCCCTGCAAAGGCTCTCAGGAGTTTGTCAAAGTCAACTGCTTGGTTTCTAAGTGGGGAAACTGAGGGTCAGAACCATGCCGAGGCTCCACTACAGGTTCACAGCAGAGATAGAAGTTCACTGGGCACTGCCTGTGACAACAACTGGTGCCCCCTCCCAGGAGGTGCCCCTGGTCTACCCATCTCAGGTAGGGGTGCTCCCAGCTTCCCCTCACCTCTCACTAACCATCAAACAACCCCTTGTCTCTGACAGAATCTTCCGAGCCCTTGCTAATGAGTAGACCAATTGCTGGGAAGCTAATAGCCCTGCTCCCACAGTGGGCACGCCACCATCCAGCAGTGAGGTACTGCCGACCTACAATGTATCGGCCATGGACTTGACCAGAGGGAGTGGAAGCTGATGGGGGCACAGCAGGCATCCCAGCAAGTGCATACATGAAATCCAAACACAGCCTCAAAAACCAGAGTGGAGTGAGTAATCCCAAGGCAGTTCCCTAGGAGGGTCCTGGGGCTGAAGTGTCCTGGAAAGGGGTGTTTCCTGTGGCCTCTGGCCTAGGCTCTTGCCAGGGAGGGAGATGGCACTGCTTCCCCAGTCTTGTCCCTCCTGCTTTTACCTCCCCCTCCACACCACGCCCTCCTCAGCCTCACCTGCCCATCTCCCCAGGAGGTGGGAGATAATACAGTACGGTTAAAAGGCACCTGGAGGTCCCCTTTAATGGGGGCTTCAGCTTTTAATGGTGGGGGTTTCTTTGCTTTTATTTACTTGGCAGCAAAGCTTTGTTGGAACTAAAATGTCTCCAGTCTCCCAGGAACACGTGGAAACAAACCAGAGGGCCCAGATCGTGCCCAGGAGGTTAGCTAGGGATGGGCAAGGGTCTGCTCTGTCTTCCCACCGCCACTAAAGCTCCCTCTCACGCTCTGGGGTGCAATCTTGTCTGTCACTTGAGGCCTTCTCCTTGGGTCCGAGGTGGAGCGAGCTGCCTGGCCAGGGGCCACAGTGAGTAGGGATCCAGCAGCCAGGCCCCCACCAATAGCAGGGAGGTGCGGGTGGCGAGGGCACTCAGAGAAGCCCCAGGGGAAGCCCGTACGTGTCTCCACCCTCCTTGGCCCGGTAATCAGATAGTGTCTGGCTTCTCTGCACTTCCCAGAGCCCTCCAGGAACCCAGCCCACACACACCCAGGTTAAGGTCACCACATGACAGGGCAGCAGGGGTGTGTGCAAAGGGCATGCAGCCTCACAACCTGGAGACTCAGAGAGGCCCTGGGGGAGGGGGCTGGGGAGAAGCTTCCCCCAGCTCACTCTCGAGGATTGCCCTTGATCTGAACATGAAGGCCCCATCCCCACCCCTGCCTGGAAGCTGGCCCAGCCCAAGCACAACAGAGAGGGCAGCAGGCTGGTGACCCCAGTATCTTCCTCCACCCCCCACAGAGTCTGGTAGGCCCAATACCCCTTCCCTACCCTGTGGACCTGGAGACCAAGGCCATTTCTAACGCCTGCATGGTCTCCCCGTGCCCTACCACCTGCCCTCTGATCTGGTCACTTCTGCATTCCACATCATACCCCTTGCCCTAAAGCCCTATTGCTCTGCTCAGCAACTCAATGCCCTTTGTGACCCAGCCTCAACTAAATGGCATTGCTGTGTGTGAGGATCTTGGCACAGAGGGGCCTGATTTAAATCCTCACAATAACCCTGCAAGGTAAGCATGATTGTGTACCCATTTTATAGGTGAGGAAACTGAGGTGGTGAGAGGCAAAGTGACTTGCCTTAGGGCACACAGCTAGAAAGCAACAGAGTGAGGGTTAGAAGTTGACTCTGAAGCATTCTTCTAACAAGTCATGCACCTTCCAGAGCTGAACTTAGGGGTCATCTAATACAGCTGTTTTGTTACAAATGGGGAAACTGAGGCTCAGGGAAGAGACAGGACTGCCCATAGTCCACAGTCATTTCCAGCTTTCCCTCCCCCGTTCCCTCTGGGCTAACCTCACTCTCTCCCAGACATCTGGCCCCTCACACAGCCCCTGGTCTCAGAGTGCTGAGTGTGACCTTTGACCCCACACCACCATTCCTTTCCCAAAGCCCCCACCTCCACCCCCAACTTTCCCAGGGACTCACGAGGTGATGAGCCTCCTCTCCAGGGGCCCGGCCACATCGTACATGGCCAGCCGGTCCCGGCAGTCAGCCAGCATCCACTCGAGCCGGAGTTTGAGCATGAGATCCTTTGGGCCCTGCAGGTGCCACAGGCAGCTGGAGGCCAGGTAGTCGGGCCCCTTCAGCTGGAGGACCTGGTCCTGGCCCACATAGCTGTAACGGTAGCAGCCTGGAGGGGGGAGAGGGACATGCCCCCTGATCTCTATTAGGTGCGGGGATAGATCTGAGGGAGCCAGCCCCACCAGGTCCTCGCCCAGGCAGGGGTGGGGTGCGGAAAGCAGCTGGATGCGGGTCAGCCCAGATGTGCTATGTCCCATCTGTCTGTTTTCTTGTGCGTTTCATCTCATCTCCTCATGCATGCATTCATTCATTGGTTCATTCATTTGTTCACTTAGCACTCACTGAGTTCTCCATGCCAAGCGAGTGCCAGAGAAAAGTCCAGCTGCTGCCTGGGAGTGCTGAGAACAGTATGGACAGATACAAAGCCCCTCAGTAATAGCTCAGATGTGAAGGCTCCAAGCCTGGTCTGTGGGGCAGAGAAGTGCCAGTGGGGGTGGGGGGTGGGTCACAGTGTGAGCAAAGCACTGGAGGCCAAGGTGGGCAGGGTACATAGAGGCAGGAGGGCAACCTGCAGAAGGGAGGCAGAGCTGAGGTCACACCCAGGAGGGGACCTGCCTTCTCCTGTGGCCATGGGAACTGTGGAACCATGGGAGGTTAGGCAGGCCTGGGGCAGGGGCAGGGACAGGGGCAGGCTTGGGTCACACTCCTCTGGCTGCTGGGAGCAACCCTGAGGACGCTGGAGACCAGTGAGACAGCTGAGCCACACCAGCAGCAGAGGGAAGGGTTCATTTCAGGGAGAGAGAAGGGAATGTATTCCCGCGGGACCTGGGGACAGCCCTAAGTAGAAAAAGGGAGCTCTAGCTAATAATACAACAAGGAGAATGAAACCAATTGCACTTAGCAAGTGTTTGAGACATTCTGGAATTGAGCTAAAGGCTGTACACTCAGTGTCTCATTTAATGCTTCCATGAAATAGTTTCTATTGTCCCCATTTTACAGACCTGGGACAGACAGTTCACCTCCTCTTTTCTGGGCCTTGGTTTTCTCCTCTGTAGAATGGGGACAATGAACCCACCCTTGCAGGGTTGTCACAAAGCTTAGGGGTGATGCACGTTTGAGTGCTCAGCATAGTGCCTTGCACACAATAGGTGCTCAATATACCCTGTTTCCCTGAAAATAAGACCTAGTCAGACAATCAGCTCTAATGCGTCTTTTGGAGCAGACATTAAAATATAAAATATTATATTTTACTATAATATAAGACTGGGTATAATATAATATAATACTAATCTTATATTAATTTTTGCTCCAAAAGACATATTAGAGCTGATTGTCCGGCTAGGTCTTATTTTGGGGGAAACACAGTATGTAATGGCTGTTTTTCTTTAGGTGGGTGTAGGAGAGATGAAAAGATGAAGCTGGAGTGAAAGTCCTCTGAGTTGTTACCCTTCAGCTGGCCGCACTTGAGGCTCAGCTGTACCAATCTCATTGGCTGCCTTTACTTCACACCTCCTCTATCACACAAACATACCCACCCGCAACCACACCACAGAGGCTTTGCCTCCTCTCCTAGATGTAATCCATAAGCTTTACAGAGCAATACCACCTACACCATTCATTCATTCATTCATTCATTCACTCATTCAACATAGTTATTGGGCACCTACTATGTGTTGGATTTAAAAACCAAGGACCAGAAGTGAACAAACAAATCTCTCCCACGGAACATGAATATCTCATCTAAATCTCATCATAAGACAAGGAAGCAGGGAGGATGGGTGTTCTGCCAGGAAGCAGAAGGGATGCGAGAGTGAGGCTCAGATGAGGGAGGCAGCCTGGTGTGCGGGGAGTCCACACTCCACTGTATAGCCTCAGCACCATCTCTCAGCAGCTGTGTGATGCTGGGCCGGTCACTTAGCCACTCAGTTCTGCCAACGGACGCAATAATCCCTGTCCCACCTCCTTCTCTGGCTGGGTCTGTGGACCCAGAAGGGACTGGCGATGAACATGCTCTGTTCTGCTACTGCTGCTTGTTGCTCAGCTACCTCCTCCTGACCCCTGGTCATCCTGACTCCAGTGGGGAGCTGACCTCCCCCAGGAAGAGACCTCTGACATCTGCAAGGGGAAGGGACCGAGCCTGTGATATCTGCCTTGGCCAGCAGCTGGGGAAAGGTGCCTGGCTGTTTCTAGGTATTTGTATTTTTTAAATCTTGCACCAAGCTAATGCTTTGCTTTTGCCATTTTCATCATTACTTTTGGCGGAGGGTGGGGGGGTCTAATTAAATGGATAGGCATTGCTGGTGTCTGTTGATAATCAGAAACAACTTTGGGAAGCCAGGTAGCTCTGGTCTCAGGGAGAAAGTAAATGAACCTGCCTGGGCATTCTCCTCACCTGGCCTTGCTCATGACGTTCCTTCTGCCCAGAACGCATTTCCCCCTTTTCAACCTGACAGACTCCTACCAATCCCCATGCCTGAGTCTGCTGCCCCCTTCTCCGTGAAGGCCTCCAGGACTCAAGTCAGGAAGACCTCCTTCCTCCTTCTAAAGGCATGTTTCTTCCTCTGCTTTGGATTGCAGCCCCTGTCCCCGGGGCAGAACCATTCTGTCTCCACAGCCTCCAGGTCCTCTATTCTAGCACCGGTCCTTGGTGTTGGGAGATCTGTTTATGAGTCTGTCTCCCTCGTGGGACTCGAGCTCCTCCAAGGTCAGGGATGGGGACATAGTCATCTGATGTCCCCAGCGCCAGGGTGGGGCTTGGCATGGAGGAAGTGCTCAAAAAGCCTATTTAAAGGATTTGAGTTGTCACCCCTGCCTTATTAGAAACTGTGCTCTAGAGAGCAAAGTTTTCAGACATTCATGGAACAAAATAAGTGTAATTACAAAGCAACTGCCAGAAACTTGGGGACAAGTGGACATCAGGCACAGGCAAGGGCAAAAGAAAGGCCTATCCCAGACCAAGGGTCAGGGCAACTCGTGTACCAATGCAGTGTAAGGTGGAGGGATGGATAGACAGATAGATGATAGATGTGATATGATAGCTGACAGATAAATCAGTTTCTTGTGTTCCTCTTTGGACCAGCTTTACTATCTTACTGGTTCTCTCATTAGAATTAAATAAATCTCTGACATGTGCTCACTTTGTCTGTGTATGAGAATCATGATTTTAACTCTTTGAAAATTGTACTTTGACCCGATGACCTCCATCCACCAAGGAAGTAAGCATTTGACCAGCCAGGTGGGAGGAGAGGAAGGTCAGCGAAGGTATAACCAGCATTTAAACTGCCTCGCACACTGAGAGGGGGCTGAGGTCCTCAGCCCAGCCTCATCACTGGGTAGAAATTCTAGGTAGTATAGGAAGAATCTGAGAATTTCGGGGCTTGTGATCAGGACCGCAGGGTACAGTACAGTAGCACAAGTAGTGCACTGCACAACTCCGAGCTGCCAGTCACACAGATGATGTGGAAAGCACCCTGGCATTCTGCAGCACGGTGGTCCTGATGCTGCCTTGCTTCCCAGGGCTCAGCAGGCAGAGGTGAGCCTCTTGGGGAAAAGCAAGGTGACTCTAGCAATATGGCAAAGGGATGGGGTGGGGGGCAGAGGGCAGATTAGCCTGGCTGGCTGAGAAAGGGAAGGAAAAGGTGGACGGGGTATCCCTGAATGTGACAGAAATATCTCCCAAAGACCATGTTTTAAATTCAAAGTAACTGATGCACCTCAAACTGGCAAGATTATTTCCCACCATCAGTGCAAACAGTAACTTGTGGGCAAATTGAATCCAATGATAGAAAATTAGAGTCATACTCTCACACCCCATACAGGCAACACATCCACACTTATGCACAAGACACACATACACATGTTCACATATGTACAACACCTCCTCCCCTCCCCCCACAAGTCCCAAAAAGGCTCGGGACCCCTCGTGGAGTCCCCCACGGCACCCCCTGGATGGCTCCAGGAAAGTGCTCCCTGCACCCACCAGAGAAGCCATGTAGCCCCCTGACACTTGACCAGGCCAAGAAAAAGACCAACTCAAAAGTAGAGAGGAAAAAACAAAAATAGCGTACCCAGCGTGGAATTCAGTGCAACTATGTCTTTCACGCTGGCTTCTGTTAAAAGGAAATGAACAAATGAAGACAAAAAATAAATACATAAAATGAAATGAAATGAAAATAAAAATAGAAGACACTATCAGAACCAGCCTGTCTGATATTTACCCTGAATGCTGACACCACCGCCACCCCGGCCCACCCCCAGTCTTGGCTCCTGGGTCCCTGGGGGCCCACCCTGAGAGCCTCCCAGCCCTGATGGGCAGCATTCCCAGGCCTCGCCAGACCATCCCACGTTACCCCTTCCCAGTACTGACCCAGGATGACCAGGCCCTCAGGGTCCAGCTCATACTCGGCCCTGTAGGGAACAGGGGCCGAGCTGTTGGCTGTGGAAAGCAGCTCCTCCACCAGCAATGCCCGCACCACCTCGGGGCTCAGCACTGGCTGGCGGTGCTCAGGGATTTGGAGGATGAACCAGAAGAAGCAGGTGAGAGGGCCTTCCCTAAGGCAGGCAGAAGAGAGAGGGGCTGGGAACGGGGCCTGCAGTCTCCCCTACCCAGCCCCCTGCTTCATGGTGAGGAGAACCACTGTGGCTCATGCATATTGAGTGCTTACTACCTCCCAGGCATTGCTCTCCACCTTCGCAGGAAAGCCACCTAACTACCTCTGAGGCAGGTGCTATCATCATGCCCATTTTACAGGTGAGGAAACTGAGACACAAGAGGTTAAATTGTATGCCACAGACAATGTCAAAAGTGGCAGAACCAGACCTGAGTGGGACAGCTGGGCCACCCTCCACTAACAACCCTCTGTGGCTTCACCTAAGCCGTGCCAGGCCCTCGATAAGCACGTCACAGCCATTGTCTAGGTAATCCCTACCACACGTCTGTGCCCACTCTATAGATGAGGAAACAAGGCGCAGTGAAGAGAAATCACATGCAGAAGCCAAGTTGCCTCTCCACACCTCAGTTTCCTCATTAAGAAAAAGAAACGTGGGCATCAGAAGCCGACAGTGTCCCGTCCCCTTCCCTGAGTCTGAGGTTGTAGCAGGGGTGGGTTGGGGGGACCAGGTGACTCACCCAAAGGAGTAGACAGAGCTGGAGTTGTAGTAAGTGCCCAGGCTGGTGCTGGCGATGAGTGCCTTGATCTAAAAGAGGAGAAATGAGAGCCCCCAGTGACACTCTGCACAAGCCTCTCCTACCTTGAGAGGCCTTTAGCTTCTCCAGGCAGAGGAGCCTATGGGGTAGAGTCTTGCTGGAAGTCACATTGCGGGCAGTGGCCTCACCAGGAAACAAGCCTCATACCCCGCCTACTTTTTCCCCTCCCCCTACACTCAGGCACTGTCCCCCAACCCCACCTCATCCACCAGCTCTGGCCTCCATCAGATCACCCATGACCTCTGTCCTCCTCATCAAAAGTCACTCCTCAACTCTGAGAAGCCCCACACGGCTCCTGAGTCCCCACCTGACCCATAGCCACCAGCCACGGGAGCTCAGCGGGCTGGTTGCACATGGTCAACCATTGTGCTGATGGCAGGATGGAACGGCGGCGTTGTATTTCGTAAAGCACTTGGAACAGCATAATGTCCACACTGTCTCATTCCAAGCCCACAACAACCCTGTGGACAGGCACTGTTATCATCACCCCACTTTACAGAGGAGGGAAGGGAGCCTTGGGTGGTCCCCCTGAAGCAGATCCTGAGTCAAGGATGGGAAGCAAGTGGTTTATGTGGAAGTGATTCTGGGGAACACGGGAGGGGGGGGGGGGAGGCAGACTGGAAAAGGGCAGCTGACACGGCTGTGAAGGAGCAGAATAGAGCTGTGGGCCACTGAGGCACAGCCCAGCAGGCAACTCTGGGAGACGATGGGGACACCCTCACAATTGCCCCCCCCAAGGGCCAGTGGGTGTTTATCCACCCACTCTCTTTCTCGTGGCTGAGCATTGCTCCTGGGGATAACCTCCCAGCACTTCCAGCCTGCCCTGGGGGTTTGGTGCGGTCCTGTGGCCTGAGGGTAGAGGTGCTGGCGTGGGAGACCATTCTAGTGTAGTGAGCATTCCCCTGGAGAAGAGGGGATGTGGGGGGGCCCTGACAGATCCTTGCACGGCCCTAACTTTCTCAGGGCAGGCTCCTAGTAAGTGGCACAACCAGGATTTAACCCAAGTACATAGAATGCTAGAGTCCGCTAACTTCCCCACCACCCTATACCACGCCATGCCCATCGTGCCTAGAGCAGGCCTCTGGCCCCACTTTGTCCTCCAGATGGACTGACCACCAGGCTTGACATCATCAGGCCCCTCCCTCTCCCTTCTCATCCCACGTTCCTTCCCTCCCATCTTGGCAATCCTTCCCTCCCATCTTGGCAATCCTTCCCTACCATCTTCTGGGCTTTGGCAGTTTCACTGCGGAAGGCACTGGACTCCCGGTGGGCCAGGTCCTGGGAGAAGTGGCGATTGAGCACACGGAGGCTGCCTGAGTACACCTGGCTGACCGTCACCTCTACCTTGTACCCTGGCCAGGAAGAAACCAGCAGGTTAAACGAGGGAGCAGATGGCGAAGGCGCCTGTCTTCCCCATACCTTCTCCTCCACCCAAACCCTCAGCTCAGCTTCCGGCATCTTGGGCCTTCAAGATGCCGCCATCATTATCCTCATCATCCAAAGATTTTAGTGAGGAGAGAGGCCCACAGATGGATGGCGTCCCAGAGGCTTCCAATCAGAAGCTGACATAGTGATCAATCCGGGACACTGATGACATGAAGGCCAGGACCCCCATGTGGCCCAGAAGGTCAAGTTCATGGGTCAGCACCTGTGGGCATCCTTGCACTCACCAGGCTGTCCAGGTAGTACCTACTATGTGGGCTACACTCGTAAACCAAGACAGATGTGCCTCCCCATGAGGAACTGACAGCGGTGGGTGAGACAGGCATTCTTCCAGTGACCACTAAAAAAGTAGGACCCATCTATGAGGAGGGCTTTCAAGGACAGGCACCAGGCCTATTGAGGAGACAAGACAAAGGAAATAGGCCTGGGCCAGGTGACCCTCCAATGGAGATAAGCGAACTAGAGAATAAATTCGAAAGAGGAAAATACCTTAAGGACAGAAGGAAGGGCACAAGGCCCTGAGGCAGAGAGATCGTGGTGAGGACCAGGGCTAAAAGTCTGCTTGGCAGGAGCAATCAGGTAGGAAGAGGGGCAGCAAGAGGCTGGAACGTCAGCAGGACAGGATTTTGGTCTTTCCCCAATGAACAAGGGAAACCACGAAAGGTTTAAAATTGAGGATGATGTCATCAGATTTCCGTTTGGCAAAGACTGTTTTGACTGATGTGAAGGCAATAGATTCACAGCCCTGGGTTTATACCCCATTCGTTCTTTTATTCATTCATTCAAAAATATTTGTTGAGAACCTACTATGTGTAGGGACTGACCTAGAGCACTTGGAAATATACCAGTATAACAATGAACGATAAAGAATAAAAACAATGAGGGAAAAGAAATAACTCTGCCCTTAAGTTTTTATAGTCTAGCAAGGAAGACAGACAATAAATAACAAACATTCTACACAACATGTCAGAGGTGTAAGGGCTGTGGAAATCAGGCCTGAGGGTGGGCTGCAACATGGAGGCCAGAGAAGGTGATGGCATGAGCCATGCGGATACGAATCTGTAGCAAAAGCCCTCCAGGCAGCGGGAGTAGCAGCTGCAAAGGCCCTGACCTGAGGCAGGAGCTTGTCTGGTGTGTCTGAGGAACAGCAAAGAGTGAGTGAGGGGAAAGCAGGAGATGAGATGGAGGATAAGGTCCTGGAGGGCCTCACGACCCTGGGAGAACTTTAGTGTTACCTGAGTGAGATGGGAGCAGTGGGGGTTTTAAGCAGAGAAGTTAAATGATTTCATTTGCTGCTGTATTGAAAACAGGTTCTAAGGAGGCCAGGGCGGAAGCAAGGAAACCTGCGGGAGGCCCCAGCTGTGGTCCAGGCGAGAGGCGTTGGAGCCGGGACCAGGCTGTGTGATGGAGAGGTTGGAGTCAGGCTACATTGTGGAGTCAGAGATGACCGGGTGTGCTGGCAAATTGGGGCTGGGGGGTAAAAGAAAGAGAGGAATGAGGGGGAGCCATTGGAGGCATGAAATGGCCCCGCTGGGCTGCGGGGGCTCAGGTTTGGAGGGAATGGTGGAGAGTTGCTTGTTGAACCAGGGGGGTCTGAGGTGACCCTTAGACATCCTGGGAGGGGTGGGGGCAGCTCCGTGACCAAGTGGAGCTCAAGGTTAAAAGTACAAAAGTGGGAGTCATCAGGCTGTAGAGGGCATTTAAAGTCAAGGGTACTGGCTGAGACCCTGAGAGAAGTGGGCCGAGGGAGAGAGGAGAGGTCTTCCACCGGCAAAGGACACGGAGGAGACGCCACTGTGAAGTGGGGCGCCTGGAAGCCAAGTGAGGAAAAGGTTTCAAGGAAGAGTGGGTGCAGCACCGGGTCAAGAGCTGCTTATGGGTCAAATGCCATGCGGACGAGAACTGGCCCCTGAGTGAGGATTGGTGACCTTGACAAGCGCTCCTGGAGCTGGGAGACGGGCAGGGATCCAGCTTGGAAAGGGTTTCAGAGAGACAAGGGGTGCACAAGTGGGGGCAGCAGCATGTCGAGACAGCCCTTTCAAGGAGTTTGCTGCAAAGGGGAGCAGAGAAACGGGGGCCCCAGAGGGACTGGGTGCGGGAGCAATGAGAACGCACCTGACAGACAATGGCGCTGGAAGATAGAAGGAGCGTGGCTGGAGCCCGGCCACCAGGTGGGACCCGGGAGAGCTGGCTTTAGATGAGGCAGCAATGGTTCGCCTTGGGGAGGCTGGGAAGGCAGAGCGCATGGGTGCAGCTGGGAGGGTGTGGTGCCACTATCTGTGGGGCTTCTCTTCTGAGTAGTACTAGTTTCTCATTGAAACAGGTGGCAAAATGGGTGGGGTGCAATAGGTTTGAGAAGAAAGCATAACAGTGTCACCCAGGAAAGCAGGCGAGGGGAAGGGCCAGAGAAATACAGTTGGGCAGCATCAAGACTCCACTATAAGAATAGACCCTGTGCCCAGGGCCCATTTGCCTCGGGGAAGCCAGTTACTGCCCTCTCCTCTCCAGGGCCGCTTTCTGGGTCATGCTGCCACTCACTTTGGGTTTATCCTGCTCCAGCATCATCGGAGCCTTGTCCATTTCCCCTTTCGGACTGGGCAGGCCACATCTCTGATTCACCTCCTCCCCCAGTACCGGGTACCGAGAGCACAGCCTGGCCAGGCTGGGAGGAATGGTTCAAACATCTGAAGTGTCTCCTCTACCCTAATCCCTTCGTGGGGCGGGGATTGGCTTCCCCCAGCTGAGGCTTGGGGGCACTCACCCTCTGGGTCCTCAGCCCCATGGAGGACTCACACCCTGGGGGGTGATTTACTCCTGGAGCGTAACCAGGAGAAATTAGACTCATCTGCAAAGAAAGACAATTGGCAGGTGAGTTCCTGGCTCTCCAGGCTGACGCTCTGTGGTTTACCCTGAAGACTAATTATCCCACAGCTGAAGGAGGCCGTGGCCGCCCCATGCTAGTTGGGGCACTAGCTTCCTGCTGGTGGTGAAATGCGCACAGCTTCCATACCCGCCAGTGCTGCTCAGTTCTGAGCGGAATCAGCATCCACTCTGAGTCATGGCGGGCGGATCTGCGTCAGACATGGGCTTCCTAACAGCATCTGTCTGGAGGCTGGTTCCAGACTACCCGACCTGGGCCCCCTCTGGAGCTGAGCCGAGGCGGATCTCCCGATGACAGCTCCATAGTACGTCCCCGGTTCCTTTCAATCGGCCTGAAATTCCACCATGAGATTTAGCCAGCAAGAATACTATCTAACTTTTGCAGATGTTTCATGGAAAGTTTCTGATCACTTGTCCCTGCTAAGCCTCCCCCACCCCTCAGCTTTCTCTGTCTTGGCACATGCCATGCTTTATGGTGACGCAGGACTACCTTCAGAGCCTGACACAGAGCTGGCGTAGAGGAGGTGCTTGGTCATGAATGAATGAGTCTTCTACAATGTACATGGAGTTTAGAGAAAGACATAGTAGGTGCTCAAGCGTGTTTATTGAATGAATGAATGAATGCCCAGAACGATGGACAAATGGACCCAGAACGTGGGTCAGTTGCTTCTGGGGTTCCCGGGGACTGATCAAGGACTGTGAGACCAGAGACAGAAGCTCTGAGCTGCTCTGGAAACTCCAGGCCCCCTTTTCACTGTGTGTTGAATTCCATGTGTGCCCTGGGGTATGAAAGCCCTCTGTGAGCGTAGATACCCCTGGATGCCTGAGTCCTGTGTCCTGCCTACCCTTCATTCCCATTCATGCTGGGCCCTGGAAACCCAGAGGTGATGGAGCTGTGGTCTCCATCCTAGAAGAGCTCCCAAATGGGGCTCAAGTGAGCAGAGGCACTGATTGTGCCAGAGCCACCAGCACTATGCGGCCTTCTCCTGCAAAGCCAACTGGCTCCAATCCCCAGGGGCAACCCTGGAGGGCTGCAGGCAAGTGGAAGCAATGTTTACATTCCTTTGGCTTGTTTGTTTATGTGCGTGATGGAAGAACACTGCTTCCCCAGCTGGGAGCACTTGGCCTGAGCCCCAGGACCTAGAATATAGGTGAAGCAGCACTCCCCTCTCACAGGACAGGAAGGGAGACTGAGAGAAAGGAGGTGCTTGCGTAAGGTCGCACGGTGAGTTGCTAGGCATTGCTGAGCCTGCAATCCTGGTCTGTCCTGCTGTGCCCCCCCCCCCCCACAACCACCCCAAGTCCTTCCTAGGTGGCTCTCTCTGGCAGGCCCCCATGTTTACCTAGGAAATACCAGAGCAGGACACCCCCTGAAGCCAGCACGACCAGGGCCAGCCACAGGGGCGCCAGGCGAAGGTAGCCTCGGACTTTTCTCTTGGAGTCCTTAGGGGCCTTGAACATCCCCTCCGGTTCGGCCTCCTCGCCATCACCTCCGTCACCCAGCCCGCCAGTGTCCTGCGGGGCCTCAGCCACAGGCATCCTGGCAGGGAAACAGACCAGGGTTGGAAACAGCCTGGCATTTGCAAAGGAGCCTTTGCTGAACGGTGAACCTATGCCAACGGTGCATAGAAGTAAGACAGCCTGCCTTTTGGACTAAGAGTATCATACCACCAGGTGATAAGCAGTGATTGAAAGTGGGCCCTGAGCCGCTCACGGAGGGCGAGCGGCAGAGCTGGACTGGTGTGGCTCTGGAACCCTTACCTTTGCCCTCATACCAGCCTGTCTGTGGTCAGAGGACAGATGGAGGTTTCAGTGCCCGAACCCCACCCCAGAGACTGTATCCACAGATGGAAATCGAAAACATGGGGTGTCAATCTCTGTAAACTAGCTCCTCTTGCTTTCAGCTTCCCTTCATTTGAGGGACGCTCTCTGTTCCTCCTGGTTCCCAATAGCAGAGTTTCCGGAAACACGGATGCAGTCAACTTGCTCTGCCCTCCCCCAGAAGCACCTGAGCCAGTGCTGTGCTGGACCAGGGCCTGCCGTTGAAGGGCTGCTGTCTCTCTCATCTCCCCTTCTGCCCAAAGCCTCACGGGGCAGAGGAAGGAGGCAAAAACGAATATTCATTTAGGGTCTACACAAGCTAACGCCTCATTCATTTAGTCCTCTGGTCACCCAGGGATGTGGGGACCATTGTCCCTGTGTGTTATTCTTCCTCAGGCCCACTAGGTGTGGACACTTTACATATATTATCTTCTAAAATCTCCAACCACAGTTCAAGTTTCTTTACCCATTGTACAGATGAGGAAACTGAGGCCCAGAGTGTTTTAGCAACAACTCACTCCACGGTTTTCCTAGCTTTATTTTTCCAGTATGATTTGACTATCTGGCACTCACTACCAGCCCCATGTTACAGATGAGAAAAACGAAAGCCCTGAGAGGCTAAGCCACTCGCTGGAGGTCACACAGCAGATACATGGGAGTTTTGTTCAAGTGTCTGACTCGGCTCCTTCCACTCCTCTGGGCGGCTTCCTGGAAATGAGCTGTTAATGAACAAATCATGATTTCATAATAGCTGATTGACCTATCTCTCGTGCCCCAGGTCTGCAGCTCTAGCATCAGACCCCTCCAAACCAACTTTTGAATGTTATCTGGCTTCTCAGGCAGGTTTTCCCACCGTATAGAGAAGGCCCTCCATCCACCTACCCAGTAGCTGAGCAAGGATCCCAGAACACTGAGAAGGTAGTCTCCTCTTACCAAGTGCATAAATGCCACTGTGGCTTTGAAATGCATCCCCAGATGTGTGGGTGTGGGGGGGTCCTTTGGGCTGTGTCTTGGGTTTTCACAGAGTGGATTTTCCCAAAATGGGGCTCCTCAGTGATGTGCAAAGTCATCTCAGCTGGATTCAAGGGGCTCCCTGCCCTCCTCCTGCTTCCTCACTTCCTGCCACTCTTTGGCATTGTTCCCAGGCAAGGGGCTCTGGCATCCGGCCTTGGTAACCACCTTGAGTGGCCCCCACCTGATGCAAGGAAGGGAGGGATGGCTGGTGATTTTCAACTGGGTATGGAACTCCCCTACGCCCCTTTCCAGAGGACATCCAGACATGTGGGGCCAGGCCAAGGATGGTAAATATGCTGCAAGGGGTGGTACAGCCCTCCCACTGCCCAAAGTACCCACAGAACCCCTGGTGAGAAACTGGCTGTCCTCTGAAAGCTGAGCAGGTGGCTAGATTGGGGAAAGCCCAGCGATGGCCCAGCCCCTCACCCACTCTCAGCCCCCAAGTCCCCTCCCTCCTCCAGAGGTGGCCACACCCTTGTTTTACCCTTAAACCTGGCTTACCAAGGATCTATTTTGAGATGACTCATACAGTCCTGGGGACTCAAGGGCACTGGAAATGACGATAGTTGACATTTATTTCAACTATTTCCAGTGCTTTGCATATGCACTGTCTCGTGTAAGCTTATACAGACCCTGTGGAGGGAAGCTCTCTTATTTGTTATCCCCGTTTTACAGGTGAAAAAGTTGAGGCACAGAGAGGTTGAGCAGTTTGGCCAAAGTCACACAGTTGATTAGCAGCAGATCCAGGCTGCAAAGCCAAGCAGTTTGTCTGCAGAGTAATGTCCTGCCTTCTCTGCTCTACTGCCTCACACATCAGCAGGGTACTAAGGGGGAAACTGAGGCTCAGAGAAGGTTATAGGTCCATTACAGGAGGCATCGAGAAGAGCAGTCCAGGGCAGGCCACTCAATAGGCCTCTCCCCTCCTTTCTCCCTCCCCAGGACTAGGCCTGCTCCCCGTGGATTTCGCCTCCCTCATAAATGCCCCTCACATCCATCTGTGAGGACTTTGAGCATCACAGAGGAGCCCATTTTCAGAAAACCCACTGTGTAGAAACCCAAGTTAGACACAGCCCAAATGGGGAGTGCTGTTCACCTGGGGTCCCCATTGCCTCCCACCTGGATTCCTAGGGCAGCCTCTTACCTGGGTTCCTAGCTCCTGCTTTGGCACAACCTCCACGTTATCCCCAGTGCATTCCCCCTGCCCACCTCCACCCAGTCACCGCTCAGAATCCGCTAATAGCTACCAGCCACCTCTGACTCCTCACCATGGCACCAAGACCCTCCCTGACCTGGCTGCTACCCACCCCTTCTGTAGCCCTAACTTCCATCATGCGTAGCACCCTGCAGGCCCACAAGACTCCACCTTTGTGCAGCCACACCCTCTGCTTGAATAACTGCGGGGACCCTTAAAGGGGGCTCCAAGGCCACCTGCCTGGCGATGGGTCCCCAGGCCCTAAGTAGTAAGTCACCTCCTCTCCTGGGCAGCCCTTGGTCAGATCAACAATATTCCTGGTTTGGCCTTCATTTCTCTCCCTCACAAGAAAATAGGCCTGTATCTTTATCACTCCAGATTCCCTGTAGGACCCACCACAGGGCTTGCCACATGAACGAATGCCTGATGAAGGAATGAATGCACAGAACCCTAGGTCTCCAGACTCTCAGTGCAGTGCTCTCTCCTACGTCTTGCTGCCTCTGGGAAGCAGGACATACGAGGCTTGAGCCGTGGATCTTAGATTCACTTACCCAGCCACCGTATTTGTGTTGAACACTTGCTTTGTGCCAGGCTGTGTGCTGGGCATAGGGGGCACATTGGTGAATATAAGAGACCCCTTTCCCATCCTCTTGGGGTGGACAGCCCAGCAGGAGATGGCTAACTGTGACAATTGACAGGTGTGAAGATGACCACACTACTCCATCTTTTACTGTTATACAAGGGTGTCCCCATTGTTTCAAGGGCCCCGTCCATCGGAAAAGTCTGTGGCTCTACTTTCCGAATGCCCCCAGAACCCAAGTCTTTCTTGGTACCGCCATGGCTAACCACCATCATCTAAGTCAACATCATCTGTGAACTTGACCCCTGCAATAGCCAGTCATCCATCTGGCCACCCTCAGCATCGGATTCCTTCCTACACAACCGTCAGAGTAGTCTTTTCACCACGTGCCCTGCTCACAAGCCTCGCATGGCCCCCATCCACCTAGAACAGGGCCCAAAGTCCATCTCACAGCCCACAAAGGCCTAGGTCATTTGGTCCTTTCGCATCTTTCTGTTCTCTCCCTCCCTCTGCTGCAGCCCCCACTCAGCTCCTTGCCAGACTATCAACATATCAAGTATAGCCTTTTGCATCTGCTGTTCCCTTTCCCAAAATGCTTTTCCTTCAGTTTGCTTCATGATCTGCTCCTTTACTGCCTCCCAGTCTTTGCTTGAATGTCACCTCTGCAGCAAGACCTTCCCTGACCACCCCCTTTTTCTCTCCATTTTTTTCACAGCACTTCTTGAGACCTCAATTGCATGAGATGCTTACGTGTCCAACCTCCTCACTGGTTGTAAGCTGCTCAGGAGCAGGAGCTTTATTCTGCTCACCACTGTGTACCCTGCTCCAAGAGCAGACCTGGTACTCCCTCCGTGTTGAATGAATGAATGCTAGGATCCTAGATCCTTCCCACACAGCTCCAAGCTGTGTGCATGTGTGGCGGGGCCAACTTCTCCTGCCTCCTTTCTCCCCACGCCCTCTTCTTCCTGTTGCACCCCAGTGACATTGGACTTATCAGTTAGCAAGTCTAATAACGGAGATGGTAGAAAACTGTTATGGATCAAGGGCTCTTTGCCAGCTCTGGGGTGAAGATCATTACGCAGATTGGTTCTTGAAAGTTCTTGCTTACCACTTGGCTTTCCCACCATGCCCTTCTTTCTTCCTAGGCTGCCTACCTCCTGACCTGGCCAGCTTTTAGATGGCCCACTCACACCTCAGCTCAGCTCTCACCTCCTCCTGAAGCTCTCTCAGAGAGCCCCAGGAGGGGCAACTGCCCCTGAACTCTCCTGGGCCATCTCCATCGATGCATAGCTCACCTTGGAGGCATTTTCTCTGTCCCCATGACAGTGAGCCCCTGCAAGGGTCGACCCCAATTGCCATAGGGGCCTGAGGCTTCTCCTCTGATCTGAGCACTTAGACCCCACCCTGGCACCTGTTCCTCACTCCCTCCTGCTCTTCTGACCAATGGAGGGGTCTCAAGCTGCCCACTGGGGACTGAGCTCGCTGGGGCCAGGCTATACCTCTTCCTCCATGCTAGCCCTCTGCTGGGCAACACTGAAAACCTCATTCCATCTCAGCCTCCATCAGTCTGGGATGTTTACCTTGCTGTCTCTACCTAATGATTGGAGAAACTGAGGTCCAGGGAGATGAAATGGCTCACTCAAGGTCACCCAGCCGGGGCAGGGCAGAGTAGGCAGAGCTGGGACTCTGTTCTAGGAGCTTCCAGCGAGGCCATTCGGGCCTACAGTGAATCCTTGCTATGAGCTGCTGTGACTGTGTGTTCCCAGGTGTGGGGAAGGGGTGAGCATCCCTTCTACACACACAAACACACTCAAACTCACACACAGATGTATACAGATAGAAACCTACAGAGGTACACACACCTATCTGCGACACAGATTCATAGATCCACACTCCCCCTTCATAAACACTTGTGCACATACACACCACACACACACACTGCCAGCTGCATTCAACTCTGAGCCTGGGAGCTAAAGGTCCCCTGTTTAGTGTGGTGTGGGGCTCTGGGCCTGTCTCCCAGACCACACTACCCAGGTCGTGTCCTGGGTACGGAGGGGGCAGCATGTCCAGTCCTGCAGAGTGCTGGGAGGTACTCGGCCAGCAAATCAGGCTTCTTTCCTGCCTTGTCCCTGCCCCAGAGTCCACCGGCCCCACCTAAACCCAGGCCTCCCAGCACTCAGAACCCACAGCTCCTCCACTGCCCCGCACCTCCCCATACACTTGGCCTCACTCCGCCCTGTCCTGCCCCAGCCCCAGCTCCGTGGACCCTCCTGCTCACCTGGTTACTTTCTGGCAGAGGCGGCCCTGCAGACCTGGCCTCAGAGCAGGGCACACGGCTCAAGTTCCAAGGAGCCAGGCCCAGTTCTCAGAGGACACTGTTACCGGGTCATTCATAGATCCTGCTCCCCTGTCCTGGAGGCCCCCACTTACCTTTGGGAGTGGCAAGTGGGTGCCGGGCCTGCACGCAGACCTCACGGCCTCTGTTTGTCCAGGACAAGGTCTCCCCACCTCCACCCGGCCAGCTGGGGCTGGATCAATGGCCCAGAGCCATGGCGGGAGTGTCTGGCCCTTGTCCTCTGTGGCCTGTGGCCCCAGGCTCCATGGGCCTGCTGCTCGCTTCAGGACAGCACTGTGACTGTGCTCAGGTAAACAGTCCGGAGGCAAGAGACACGCAGTGCCGGCCCCTCCCCGCCCTGCCCCGTGGGTACCCTGGAGGCTGGCGGGCAGGTGCAGGAGATCTGAGCTGTCCCCCGAGGCCCGTTGCCTGGTGACATTCCTGCCTAGTTACAACCCCTGGTCCTCTAGAGCATGAGGTGGGGGGCCAAGGACTGGGGGCTGTGCTGAGGGGCCTGTGTGGTACCTGCAGGGTCTCACACGGGTCTCCTTACCTGGACAGGTGAGACCTGGGCAGCCAGTGGCCCGAGAGAAAAGGAGACTGGGTCATGTGCTCTGGGGACAGGAGAGAAGAGAGTGGAGTGCAGAGTGCTATTTTCTGTTTAGCTGGAAATTATTTGAATTTCCACGTGATTCTATAGAGCTATGCAGCCCATTTTGATGGCCACTGGCCCCACATGTCTCTGGAGCCTCTGGGGCGGGGTCTGTCTGAATTGAGACGTATCGCTGCATGGCTGAGATACACCCCAGGTGGTGCCAACAAAGAATGTCAAATACCTCAGTAAGAATTTTTTTACGTTGGTGACATGTTAAAATGGTAACATATTGGCTAGATTGCGTTAAATAAAATATACTGTTAAAATTCATTTCACCTGCTTAGTTTCATATTCTTTCATGTGACTACTAGAACATGGAAATCACAAGTGTGGCAACAAGTAGAACATGGAAATTCACAAATGTGAATTGCGGTGCTAGTGAGCAGAGCTGCGGTAGAGACGGTGGGTCTGACCCCATCGTGCTCCAAAGCACGTGTTGGGTTTCCTGGTTGTGCACAGGCCGATTGGTGTTTGTCACAATTAGGCCCGAAGTTTCACATCTGAGACTCCAAGTGCTGTGACGTGTGTGTGTGTGTGTGTGTGTGTGTGTGTGTGGAGTGTGAGGTGTGTGTGCCATGTGTCTGGGCTAGGTCAGCATGTGTACGGAGTTGCCAGTGAAGGTGAGGAAGGCTGCCTGTGCGACATCACCTCACGTGTGTCACACACACTCATGTGCATACTCCTGTGTATGTTTTGTACGGGGGCTGCTGTATGCAAGTGTTGGGGGCATATGGGGTCCACATGTGTCCTGAGGGGTGTCCATCAGGAATAAGAGTCCATGCACAGAGGCGCTGGGTACGAGCTCTGTACATACAGTGTGTGCCATCTCCAGACCTGAAAAGGGCTGGGTCCGGGCAGGAGGGTGCCCCGTGGGCTGGTTAGGGATTCTGGGTGGGGACCATCTTCCTTCACGTCCCTGTTGGTCAGTCCCGTCCAGGACCCTGCCCCCTGCCCAAGTGCATTACCCCAACCTGGGACTGAGAACCCCCACCTAGTCCCACTCCCCTTCACCCCAGACCCAGATAATTTTCCTCCTTCCTCCAACCTCCCCCTTTCCCAGGCCCTGGCCCACACCCCATTGCAAACTTTCCAAGGAAGAGGTGCTTAGGTTGGGAGCGGGAATGGCAGGCGGGCCAGGGGCAAAGACACCCCAAGCCCTGCCTCTGTACCCTCCCTGTCCTTTGAAAGGCAAACGGCCCAGGCCCCCGGACCAGGCAGGCTGATAGCTGGACAGTCTGAAATGCAGAAGCTCTTGCACAATCAACGTCCTCTGTACTTGTCGCCTGGCCAGTCATCGATCTATCAGCCACAGTCAGAGGGGAGGGGCTGGCATGAGGAGGCAGCAAAATGCAAAGGGAGGCATTTGAAAGCATGGGCAAGAGGGCCATCACCCCAAGAGCTCAGAGAGCCATGGGTGGGGGACAGCCAGCCACTGAGAGAAGACTTCCTTCTATCAACTAGGCAATCAGGTGGCCTGGATACCCTTGTCCCTGCAGCAAAGGGACACATTCACACACACAGGATGAAGGCCTCGATGCTCTCTGGCAATCAGCATTTTATACCAACGCTGGGCCCCTTCGTTCTCCAGGGACAGAGAAGCTCCCTGGAGGCCTGGCCGGTGAGGCTTGAAGGCCGGGCCTCAGTGTACCCACCACACTCAGGTGACAAGGATCCAGCCAGGGCTTGGAGAGTCAGAGGATATGGCCAGAATCCCAGTCTCTGCATTTGATGGTGATCTGGCAAGATGCGTCACGTCCCCAAGCTACCACCGTGCCATCTGTGGAACGTGGATGATAAAGCTTGGCTGTTGGAGGTGAAAAGATGGAACAGATATAAATTGCAGATGCTGTGCCTGGTCCACGGGACCCACTTACAAAATGTTAGCTGCCTCTCTTTAATTTAAGGTTTGGATGGAGCTGGGGGTGGGGGCGGGCAGCTGTGTCCTCCTCACACGTCACAGTGGCCTTAGGATAATGGCCTTCCAGGCCCTGGCTGATGCTGCAAAGAGCTCTTACTATGGGCTCAGTGCTATGCCCAGTGCTTGACGGGTTATTTCGTTCACTTCTCACAACAACCCTTTCGTCAATGCCCTTTGTAGGCCCAATTTGCGGAAACCAAGGCCCTGATGAAATTTGAACTCGGGACTCCTGGTTTATTCATTACACAAACCTGTGTTAAACACCTACAATGTTCTGTCTAGGCCTATTGCTGGGCAGTGGGCAAAGGCACATAAAGAAGACATGTCTGACGTCTGCCTCACAGACCTGGACATTGTACAGAAGTCCTTCGTTTGGAAAGAAAATAGCTATTCAACATCCCACTTCTTAAGGCATTTTCAAAATGAGGTGACACTCAGAGGGAGGCCACTGGGCTGGCACTAGCCCGGGTGTCTCCCAAAGGGACAAGGGCTGCCTGCCTTCCTGGCAGAACAAAAAAGCTGTTGTGATGTGTTGAACAGTGTCACCTCAAATTCATATGTGGAAGTTCTAACCCCCGTCCCTCCGGATGTGATCTTATTTGGAAATCAGTTTGCTACGGATATAATTAGTTAAGATGAGGTCGTACTGGAGTAGGATAGGCCCTGATCCAACATGACCGAAGTCGTTATAAAAAGGGGAAACTTGGAGACAGACACACACAGGGAGAACCCCACGTGAAGGTAAAGACAGAATTCGGGGTAATGTTTCTACCAGCCAAGAAAAGCCAAAGATTGCCCGCAAATCACCCGAACGTAGGAAAGAGGCGTGGAATAGATTCTTCCTCACAGCCCTCAGAAAGAACCAACTCTGCTCACACCTTGAATCTTGGACTTCTCACCTCCTGAACTATGGGACCATACATTTCTGCTGTTGAAGCCGCTCCATTTCTGGTACTTTGTTACGCAGCCCCCGCAAACTGACACAATGCTGAGTGAGCAGTGTCAGGTAAATGCCATGGCAACGCCTGTTTGTGTGTTCCGCCTCCTCCCGGGGCCCTACACACAGCAGGTACGCACCACTGTCCACCGAAGAGGCTGAAGGACCGAGACAGCTGCATTTTTATCAGGCCTTCAGGCAGCGCCTTGTCTTAAGCAGTTCCTGGTCATCTCTCCCTCTCCATCCCTAGACTGTGAGTCCCCTGCTGGCTCTCAGCCTAGAGCAGTACCTAGCACAAGGACAAGCAAACGTTGGTTGACTGAATGAGTAAGTTACTGTCAATTCCTTCGATGATAATACAGTATGGCTTTTAAATTCTGAGCCCCACGCTGGCCCCTTAACAGAGATGTCTCAAGTCCAGGCTTGGGAGTTACATGACCCCACTCAACAGAAGAAGAGACTGAGGTTTTGAGAGGAGACAGCAGGGGAGCCACCTCTCCTAGGCAGCCTGTCCTGTGAGTCAGCCAAGCCTCAGAGTTCAAGGAGGCCATTGTTGGGGAAAGGTGAGTTGGGAGTCCTGCCCACCATGGAGAACATTCTCTGCTGGCCGTGTCTCTCCCTGAAATCTTCTGGGAAAGTGTGGGACTCATAGTCCCTGGGGCTGCGGTGAGGGGACTTGAGGGGGAGAGGGGCTCCGTATGCCCCAGCCAGATGCTGTCTAGATAGGTGTCTGGGGGGCTGAGCTCCTCGCTAGGCTCCAAGGTGGTGTATTAGTGTCCTAGGACTGTCCTAGCAAAGTGCCACCAACAGGGTGGCTTAAAACAGCAGAAATTGTTGTCTCCCAGTTCTGGAGGCTGGAAATCCAAGACCAAGGTGTCAGCAGGGCCGTGTTCTCTTGGAAGTCTCCAGGGGAGGATTCTTCCTGCCTCTTCTTAGCTGTGCTGGTGGCTGGCAATCCTTGGTGGTCCTCAGTTTGTGACCGTTTAACTGCGATCACTGCCTCTGTGGGCACATGGCCATCTCCCTGTGTGTCTTTCCCAGTGTCCCCTCTCTTTGTACAAAGACATGGGTCATAGGTCCTATTGGATCAGGGTCCATCCTAATGACCTCATCTTATTTACATCTGCAAAGACCCCTATTTCCAAATAAGGCCACATTCACAGGTACAGGGGGTTAGGATTTGAACGTGTATTTGGGGGGACACAGTTCGTTTATTCTAGGTGGCGAGGGGGACGGAAGCAGGCTGGTTATTGACAATGCCGTGGACTGCTCTTTCAAAGGTCCATGGAGCCCTGGGTCCTCAAGTCACTTCTGAAGCGTATGCTCTCTCCCTCACTCTCCTCCCACACAAACACAGGTGTAACCTGCCCCCTTCTCCCTCCTGCAGCCTCTATGGGAGCCGGCCCATGGCTGGAAGGAAAGGAACTTCCATGAACAGCACACGCTTCTCCCACTGCCTTAACCAAGCCTTCAGGGCTTCCCAGGCAAGCGTCCCCTGAGGTCACCTCTGTCACCTTTGCAGCACTCGTTTTGCCTACGTTGAGTCACTCACCCATTCGTTAAACAGGCGCTGGGCACCACCACAGTGCCAGCCTATGCTGGGCCCCAAACCATGGAAAGAAATAATGCTGAATCCCTGTCCTTGAAGGATACAGCCAGGCTGGGGAAAGACGGATAGTGGGACAGGTGGCAGATGCTCTGTTCTTGCAGCACCTGACAGGGCGGGCCCTTAGCAGTACTTAGGGGTTCTTCTCAGTGTTTCCAGGAATGGGAAGCCATCAGGATGGCCTGTCATTGATTCAGGTGTGAGACCTCAAGAGAGTCACTGCCTTGGTGGCCTGTCTTCTCTCATGTATAGAGGGATTCAAGGTCCTTAAGGGCCCCTAGGACCCGTATGGAGGCCCTAAGACTGACTATCATACAGCTAACCAGACACAGGACAGGTTTCATCCCATAATTAGAAAAATGGCCATTTTACCATTTTACAGGTAAGAAAGTAGAGTCTCAGAGAGTAGATGTAATTTGCTGTGGTCAAACAGCCAGGAAGTGAGATTCAAACCCAGGACCCCCTGATTTCAGAATGCCCCTGACATCACCCCTTCCTGTGCCTCCTTGCCACTCCACTACCCCTGGGCCCCTCACCCCTTGTGTCCTGGGCCTTGGTCTCTGGCCCCTGTCTGATGGTGACACTGGGGGAGAACGTATCAGGCCCTTGGCCTGACCCTCTCTGCTTTCCCAGCCGGGTGGTCAGGGGGTGGTTTCTGATCAAGGGTTTGGGGTTTGAAAGGTGCTGTCTCAAGTCATATCGGAGACACAGAATGGAAACTCAGCATATGTCACTCAGCCTGGCCTCCTCCACTGTGGGGTCCTAGCAGGTGGGGCTCCCAGAACACATCTGGAGACTGAGACACAGCAGGGGTTTGGGGGACCCACCCAAGGTCACACGGCAAGGCAGGGTTCTAATTGGAACCCAGTTACCTGGTTCCCAGTCTAGTGCTCTTTCCAGTAGTCTATCCAAAAACAAAAATTGAAACATGAAATAACAGGGCAATATCATTACTTTACATGCAAGTCCTTCAGCAAAGAGATAATAAAAATTTCCAAAGCACACAGAATGCCAATTTTCAACATATATATAACTTTTCTTTTTTTTGCCTCAAAATGTTGCAGCCAGAGCTCCTTCCCCAGGTAGTTCAGTTTGAGGGTCTGGCTCTTGCCCTCCAAAGGAGCCTGGTCCTGGATTGGCGGCACAGAAGGGTCTCCAAGGAGCCTCTTTCCTGGTGCCCTTCAGAGGAAGCACACAGCCCTGCTCAGGCCTGTCTGAGCGAGGGCCTCTCTTCTTGGTAACTTGTCATCAGGGCAGCTGTTCATCCTCATGGGGCCACAAGAGGTCCTAATGTCTGTGGGCTTGTTCTGCAATGTGTGTTTGGAGGCTTTTGGAGGCCTTGATCCCTTCTGCCATCCAGTTATGCAAATCCAGATTCTTGGAACCTCTGTAACTGTCCCTTCCCTTCCTTTCTTCTTTCCTCCCTCCCTCACCCATTCATCAATCTACACATTCCTTCATCCTGTGGCAGGCGCCAGGGTGCAGTGATGGATGGGACATTCAGTGTCAGGGCCGAGGAAGGGTCACACTGGGCTCAGAGAGCCTGGGGGTGGGAGGATAGAGCACCCAGCCCGGTCGAGTCAGGAAGAATTGACCTTTATAATAAATCCCATAGGGTGGGTTTCCTTTCTTCCTCCCTGTCTAATGTGCAGACACTTTTTACTTGGCCTACTTGAGTTTGACATTTTAAAAAAATTAGTGGCCAATATTTAAAAACCAGCACACATCATAAAAAGCTGAATTTTCAGCTTCTCCTAAAAATTTAGAAGATCCAGCTTGCCTGCCAACATGGTAATAATCAACGGTGGCTGCCCTGAGCAATTCCAGTGTGACACAGACCCCACCACTCCCAACTGTCCCTACACTGTACAGGTTAAAAACACAGGTACCGAAGTCAGCAGCCTGGATTCAAGTCCTGGCTCCGACACTTACAAGCCACATGACCTTGGGCTATAAGTTATTTGATCTTATTGTGCCGCTGTTTGCCCATACAGAAAATGAGACAATACTTGTAAGTGGTGTTCTGAAAATAAAAAGGGATAAACCCTGTGAGAAACTTATAAGTGTTTATACCTACTAAGTGCTCACTACACATCACTGTCATCATTTTCAACACTGTTGCTAGTATTTGCCCACCCCCCACCTTCCCCACCGCATGTCATCTGAGTTTGGGACCCCAGCAGTAAGGCTTTCCTTGTTAGTTTCACATTTGCATAAATCACAGCAACAGAATTCTCTTGCTGACTTATTCAGTCCCCGGCTGGTAGCTCTGACCAACGCTGCAGGGGGCCTGTCCTACACTTGCTGTTACAAGAGTCACTGGACCCTTGGCTGGGGACACCCACCCAAACCCTGGGGGTGACCAACGCCAAGCCCTGTCCTGTGCAATCCCAACTCCCTCCAATCTAAATGTCCACTTTGAACAGTGCAGTGCACGTAGTAGGAACTCAATAAATGGATTAAAATGAGTGAGGAATGGGTTGCCTGCTGCAGGATGGGCTACCGAGCATATCACATGAGGCCTTTTTAATCAGTAACTCCTTCAGGTATTTAAAACAGAGACGGGAGAAGAGGACTGCAATAGCAAATTTGCTGGGTCATTTTATCAATGTGAGTGAAGACACCCTCCCCATCCTTCCAGAGGCCATGGAACAGACTGGTTCAGCCAGAATCTGTCCAGGTAAGACAGATTCCTCTCCCCCGCACCCTTCACCCAATTTATAGATGAAGAGACTGAGGCTCAAAGGGGACAAGTGGGACAGAACTAGGAGGGACTCAGTGCCCTTGGCCCTGGACTGGGCTGGTGGCAGCTAACATAACTGGAGTTGAGAGGTGGGCGGAAGACCCAATTGCTTTCCTTTCACCTTTGTCACATCTCCTGGAATCCCCTCACCAGAGAATCATCCCTTTGGGTATTTGGAGGGAAGGTCACACCTTAAACCTATAAACCCTGAGGCCTACCTAGGGGCTTGGGGGAGACAGGCAGTGAGGAGCAAGAGGTTGGAAAGGGCAAGGAGGTGGGGGAAGGGCAATAGGACCCCCACCTGCGATTGCGTCCAGGTCAGCCCCACCCAAACAGCATCACCAAGACCGTGGAGAGCATCTGAGTGGCAAGCTAGCAAGCCAGCTATCTCCACATCTGCAGCGCTGGACTTCCCCTGGTCACAGCCTTGTCCCTGCCAGTCCCTTCTTTCAAGTATTTTGCATACACTCATGTCTTTTATCCTTACAACCATCTTAGTACTTCCCCTCTCTTCCAGATGAGAAAACTGAGGCACAGAGAAGTTTAGGCATTTGCTCAAGGTCACAGCTTGTAGTCAGTGGAACCAGGATTTAATCCAGGCTGCACAGGTCCAGTTTTAGGGCCTTAACCACCATACCAGCTACCCTAAAGGGGCTGCAGGGGTCTCAGGGTAGGATGGAGGGTGTTTTGTCCACTACTGGATCCCACACCTAGCACCATGCCCTGAACTTAACAGGCCCTTAGTAAATGTACATTGAGTGAATGAATGAATGAATGAATGAATGAATGAATGAATATCTCTAAGAAAAATTCCTCCCTCTTGCAAAAGACATCCTCAACCAACTATATCCCGAACTAGCTGAACTGAGGCTGAGCCCCCTTACTAAAGCCCCGTGCAGCATTCCACTCTGCCTCCTCAAGTTGGGAGCTTTCCCAAGCCAGACATTTCCAATACAGGCTCTGGCTGATTTTCTTCCAAGCAGCAGGGAGTGACTGTCAGTTTGCTTATTTGTGCCCTCTATGGTCACTCCCTCCCCCACAAGGCTGGGGACTGAACAGATAGGGCCGTCACCAGCCTCCTCTCTGTGGCCAGTGCCCGGCACGCGGCCAGGGGCACGGAGGAATGGAAAACGATGCATCTCCTTCCAGCTCCTCCCTCCCCTCTGCGTCCTGCCTTCCTGGAATTGTACACAGGGTACCTCTCTCCCCCCACCTGCCTCTCTCTCCCCACTCAGCACTTCCTGTCTTGCTTTCCCACAGCCCTGAGCACCACCGCACTTCCCCAGCGCTGTGATGGGACCATCGAGTGTGTCATACCTGTGGTGGTGGAAAATGTCTCTGAGCAAGCCAGCAAGGGGATGTCCCAGGGCTGTCACATAAGCCAGGCTGGGGCCGCTGGTACTGAGCTCAACTTTAATCAACAACCCAACACCGCCCTTCGTCTCCAACGACAGTGGCCACGAGACAGTAGGATGTAGGGGTGAAAGCCCAGGGTTCCAGTCCACCTTTCCTGCCCCCCTAAATTCACAGTGTAGCCTGCGACACAGCACTTCTCAGGGCCTCTTGTCCTCATCTGTGATGTAGGACTCAGAGTTTCAATCATTCTTGTGTTTCTAGGTTACTGAGAGATTTTAGGAGACTCGAGACATGCATGCACTTTAAAGGCTATAAAGAGCTTGCCATGTGAGTGCTAATGACCACCTGGGTTCAAATCCTTTCCCTCAACCACAACCACAGTCATGGAATGTGAGCTTTTTTTTTTTTTAAGGGGAACAGGACTTTATTGGGGAAGAGTGTGTACTTCCAGGACTTCTTTGTGTTCTAGCCGTGTGGTCTTGGGCAAGTCATTAGCCACACTGTGCCTTAGTCTTCTCCCTCCTGACATTGTTGTAAAGATCAAGTGAGTTTATAACACAGTGTGCTTAGAACAGAGCCCGAGGCCCTCAGTGCTCTGTGAATGCAGCTCTTAAAGAGAGTCCGGAGGACTAAGGACATTCCACTGTGGCCCTGCCAGGTCCTTGTCCCGACCTGTCCCTCCCCCACTGCATGTTGATAAAATTCAAGTTGCCAAACCATGGCTGCTAGTCTGTAAGAACAATTCCTCCCTCTTCCAAGAGCCATCCTCGACCAGCTGCTCCCAAAACTAGCTGAAGACGTATTAAGCCTAGAATGTTTCTGGTTGGGTCCTTCTTATAAGTGTCCTGTACCACATTCCATCCACCTTCCTCCCCCAAGGTGGCAGGCTCCTGCACAGCCTTCGCAGGCCTGGTATTGCTGAATAAAGTCTTGTGCTAATGGGGACTGGTTGATTTTCTTCTACAGCTATTTTTATCATCCTTATATTCCCAGAATCCAGTACAGGATCTGGCTCACAGCACAACAGATGGTTTTAGCAGAGGGAACTCAGAAAGGGGCCGCAGAGGCAGTAACCAACACTACTTGGGAAGAATCAAAGGGCCTCCCAGAAGTGGCGATGTCTGAGTGGGATGTGTAAGAGTCTGGGTGTATATTGTTTGGGTGTCTTCAAACCCAGGGACCAGCAGATGCCAAAGCAGATGAGTCAGCAGTGGTCCTTGCCCTCCTCCCTAGCCTCCCACTCTTGAAGTGACAGAATGTAGTCCCGGCCACAAGCCACATTCCGTGTGGCACCTGAAATCACAGAATATTAGGGCTGAGGCAGCACTTAGAAATCACCCAATCTGACTACCCCATTCACCGATGGGGCGACTGAGGCACAAGAGCACATGGGACCTGCCTGAGGGACCCCAAGGCATGGACTATCACATGAAGAGGCTCAGCCATTGACCTGAGAACAATAGGGAGTCACTGGGCAGTTAAGCAGGGCTGTGGCATGGCCAGATGTGACCCTGAGCAAGACCATCCTGGCAGGGCTCAGAGGTGGAAGGGTTAGGGGGTAGGTGGTGGGGGGTGGGGGGCACCAAGGAGGAGGCTGAACAGGGATCTGACGGAGAAGTGAGGCTACCAGGTCACAGGAGTGGGGATGGTCTCAACCACAACCACAGTCATGGAATGTGAGCTTTTTTTTTTTTAAGGGGAACAGGACTTTATTGGGGAACAGTGTGTACGTCCAGGACTTTCTTTTTTTTCCAAGTGAAGTTGTTGTCCTTTCAATCTTAGTTGTGGAGGGTACTGTTCAGCTTCAAGTTGTCCTTTCAGTCTTAGTTGTGGAGGGCGCAGCTCAGCTCCAGGTCCAGTTGCCGTTTCTAGTTGCAGGGGGCGCAGCCCACCATCCCTTGCGAGAGTCCAACCGGCAACCTTGTGGTTGAGAGGATGTGCTCCAACCAACTGGGCCATCCGGGAGCTCAGTGGCAGCTCAGCTCAAGGTGCCGTGTTCAATCTTAGTTGCAGGGGGCGGAGCCCACCATCCCTTGCGGGACTCGAGGAGTTGAACCGGCAACGCTGTGGTTGAGAGCCCACTGGCCCATGTGGGAATCGAACCGGCAGCCTTTGGAGCTAGGAGTATGGAGCTCTAACCGCCTGAGCCACTGGGCCGACCACCAAAAGAGTTTTTATATAGGTTCCCCCTCCATTAATGTACTTGTCTCCCACGCAGCGTTGTATCCACAAAGGACCAAAAGTTCTGGAGCCACATGTACTTGAGTTTGAATATTAGTAGAATCAACCATCAGCTGCTACGTTTCTTAACCTCCCTGGGCCTCAGTTTCCTAATCTGCAAAAGGAGGAACATAACACATGCCTCACAGGGTCCTTTTCAGATGATGGAGATGATGCTTGGGAAGAGCCCGGCACATAAATATTAGTTTTCTTATCCCTTTTTAATGTGCTTCTCAACTATTTTTGGAGGTCTCCAGAAGGTCAATAATTAGGAGGACTGCGGTGGTTATTCACCCTAGTCATGGTCTGTTTCCACCATAGTTATGTTGGTAACTGTGGGCACTGGGAGTTGCTGGGAGTGAGAGCTGGGAGTTGGAGCAAGGGGAGAGCAAGACACTGGGGGGTTGGGGAGGTGAGGGAACAAATACAGATCAAGAAATTGGAGACCTGAGAGGCTGAAAGGCCCTCCCGCCTCTCCTCCCTTTTCTCTTATCCCCCAATCTGCACCGGCTGCGTTCTGCTTCCTGCTCTGCACCTGACGTTCTGGGCCCTGGGCTTCCTGGTCCCCACCTGGTGCTGCTCGTCTCCCCTGCAATCTGACCCAGACAGGCCTGTCCCTCCTTTACTCCTTCCACCCCTGCCAGCTGCTCTCTCCTTGCTCTATCTCCCAGGGCACATATTCTAATCCACTCTGACCCATCAGTCCATCGCCACCTGGTGTAAGGTGGCCCCTTACTCCGCTCACCACCAGCTCAGGTCTCTCATCAGACATGGTGGGGACAGCTGGATTCCCTGGGAGTGCCTGCTCATAGGCCCCCCTCAGCTTTCCAGCCTTCATCATCTCCTTCTGTTTTTCCTGCCGAGAAAATCTGAGGTGCTGTTGTGAAAGGAACCTGAGGGGTTATCTGGTCATGATGTCGCCAAATGCCAGCAATGATCAATCGGGATCTGACTACAGAATCTAATGCTGCATCCAAGCTCCAGAGGAAGGAGGGCTATGATCAATTAGCAATGGCTGCCATGAATGCAGTTTTGTGAATGCCAAATATTGCCATTCATGGCATGGCTCAACTTTTCAGAGTCAAGGGCACTGAAAACATTTTTTAAAAATAAAATTTTAATATATATAAAAATCAAGTGCAATATTTTCCCATGAGACATGTCAGATGATGCCTAGACGTAGGATAAATCTGACTCCTGTCAGTGAAAAAGAGATTCCCTTTACAATCCTTTCGCTCTTCCTCAAGGAGGAAGTCTCCGTCTGGTCCCTACACTTGCTAATCTCCCCTCTAAATTAAGAGACAAAGCAGATTTCCAGCAGGCAATGAACTGAAACATTTCTTTGTATCGTATTTACTTTTTTTATAGTTACCTTTTATTTATAGTGAATATCAGTCTTTCCATTTACAGAAGCAATATAAAGATTTTTCTTTAAATTAAATTTTTTCAACAAAAAAGTGACAACTTAAAGAAAAATATTAAGTACACAAAACAAAGATGATGCATACGAATCATTTATGTATATATGACACAAATGGCGAGGGCTTGAGTAATGCAAACCTTTCCAAGAACTCTGCAAAGTGGAATTCACTTGCAAAGAGGTGGCCTAGTTTACCCCACGACACACAACGAAGGTCTGGGGTCTAAGGCTCAAGCCAGGACTGACTAGACTTGCAGCCAGAACAGAGGTCATGTATGGCAGGACGTGGAAAGTGAGACCTCTGGGTAATTAAGCGATTCCGTGGTTGGTATCCAAGACTCAGGCCATCTCAGTAAAAGGGAGTTTATTTTGGACATAAGGGAAACAGGAATCCTGAGTGAACCGCCAGTAGCCCCCTCGGCACCAGCAACCTCTGTAACAGGAGCAGGGGCTCAAACCCTCTCGAAGGTTTCCCCCTTGCCATCTCCACTTGCGCCTGCTCCCCGGGGCCTCCCTCCCCTGAGGGAAATCTGATTGGTCAGCTCAGGCCCAGCTTCCCTGATTGGACAGAGCTTCTGTTCTAAGCCACCTCATAGTTTGCGGGTCAGCCTGCGGGTGGGCTTGAGAGCAGCTGAGAGCAGGGCCTATAAATTCAGGGACTGCACACTTTTGGCTGTTAGTTGTAAAGAGTGAGGTCAGAGCTTTTTAAAGACTCCTAGTTAAGGAGCTAAGTTGTGGCAGACATCACAGGTGTGTGTGATCAGTGCTAGGGATAGAGGGAAAAGAGGTGGAGGGGTGCTGGGGAGCCCCGAGCAGGGGTGGGAGAGGGAGGACTGCCATGTGAGGGGATGAGTCTCTTGCATGAGCCTGTGTGCTGTAACCTAGTGGGCGTGAGCCTTGACCTCAGAAGGGTCAAGGAGTCCAGGGTGCTCCTGTGAGGTGCATGGTGCCCCCTGAGAGAAAGAAGCTGGGCACAAGGAGCCCAGGCAAGGTGGTGCCAGAGAGTTTATTAATCATCCGGGGAAACATGATGGGATGCCAAGTACACTTTGTCAAAGTGCAGTGAGCTCCCTTCTGGAGGAGGTGTGCCAGCCCCTGGGCTATGGAAGAGACCCCTGCAGGGGAGGGTAGAGTAGAAGGAGCCCAGGAGGGGCTCCCTGCGACAGCATTAGGACCTGCCACCAGAAGGGTTTCTTTCCATCGGCATACCTATGACAGTGAAGCCGTGTGGAAGGATCCACTTTATTGGGGGATTCTTGTCCATACCTGGACCACAGCACTCAAGATGTGGTGACCAAGCATTCAGAGGTCATGAGAGATGCCAAGGGGTAGTGACAGGGCCACTTTGTCCAGCTGCCCTGTGACCCTGAGAGCGTATCCCTCCAGCACTGAATCTCAAGGCCTGGGCACATGAAGGGAAGCAGTGTTCCCTCCAGGGGAAGCTGAACTGACAGAAGGTTAAGGGGAATTTATCACCTAGATGAGAAAGGAGAGGGCACCGTAGGCACAGAGAATGGCATGTGCAAAGGTATGGGAGCATGAGGGGGCTCCAGGGGGCCCAGGAGGACTTTGGATAGGGTTCCAGAAGGGAATGACCCAGCGTGATGCTAGACGGGTGAGGTTCAGGCCAAGAAGTGGGGTGAGGGCAGTGGAGAGTCTCGGCAGGGTTTTAAACAAGGGCAGCATAACTGAGGTTTGGAACCAGCACTCTGGCTGCACTGTCGGGGGGTGGTGAGAGGGGGTGATTCTGGGCAGGACACCCAGGGAGGAGGCTGGGGTGCAGATCCCTGGAGAACCTCGGGAACTCTCCCTGAGGAGCAGCTGCAGGCTGGAGAGGAGACATGTTTCAGAGGCAAAACCCAGGGGACCCCATGATTGATGGGGGGAGTCAAAGTGCCCACGCCTGCAGTTTCTGACTTGGGCAGTAGGACCAGGGAGCAGCGATGGAGGTTTGGAAGTGAACTGCCAAGGGTGCAGGGCCAGTTGGGGGCCATCTGGTGGAGATATCCACGGGGCAGCTGAACACCAAGTGTCACAGCTGTGGACAAGCGTTGAGGACAGAATCCTCAAGTGGGTCTGGAGCAACAGTGGATGGTCACCTGCCTCCCACCCCGGGCCGTCTGTCTACACAGAGTGAGCTGGGTCCTGATCCTGGAGCTCTTGGAGGGACAAGTAGGCATCAGTGTTCAGGGTCAGGCAAGAGGTGGGGGCCCTGACCTGGCCTTGCCCAGGAGGACGGGCCCAGGGGAAGCTGGCCCCCTCCCTAGGGCCGGGGGCAGGGACGTCCTCTCCTGCTTCTCCCAATGCATTCTCCAGGGGTGACTGGAAATCCACCAGGTCAGGGGCTCCCGGAGTAGAAGGCCCCAGGAGCTGGGAGGCCCAGTCTCTGGGGACTCCCTCCTGCAGGGAGGGGGCCAGTCTTTCTTCACTGGCCGCAGTGCCCCCCAGGGCAGTGTTTGGGGGGCTCGGGCCAACGAGGAGACTGGGGGAGAAGAGCAACAGGTCTTCCCCGGGGGGGAAGGTGCAGTAGGCATGCTCCTCTCCTGGCGGAGGTGGCAGGGGTGGGAGGAGAGACCCCTCGGGTGCCCCAGGCCCACCCTCCTCAGGCTCCTCAGTGCAGGGGTCATAGGTGAAGTACACCTGGCAGGACTCGATCTCCAGAGCATCCGGGAGGTGGAAGAAGAAGTAGCCTTGGTTGGTGAAGCAGCTGGTCAGTGAGTGGCCGCTCGTCTCGAGGGAGAGTGAGGGCTCCTTGTCCTGCTGCAGCAGGAGCAGCTGCAGGGCCTTGGCGTCCCTGTCCAGCACCTCCAGCGGGGAGATCTCAGGTGCCGGGCCACTGGGGCTGAAGGAGGATGAGGGGAAGGGCGAGGACAGCCACTTCTGCCAGGAGACAGACCAGCGACGGTGAGGGGGACGCCTCCTCCAGATTCTCAGCAACAGCTCCTAACTCCTCCTCCTCCTCCAACAGGCCATCAGGACTGCCCCATAGGACAAGCCCCCCTGACTGTTCCCCACACGCACCCCCCCATGTGCCCACTGGCTTGGGGAAACCTTTGGGTCAGCCCCAGGAGGTGCTTTCTTCCCAGCCCCAGAGCGGGCTTCCTGGCTCAGCGCAGGTGCTCAGGCAATGCATTGACTCCATGAGTGACAGCTTACTGAGCGCCTGCTACAAGCCTGGCGCTGTGCTAGGTACCAGGGACACAGCAAAGGGTAGAATGGCAGTGTCTGGTGGGGACTGGTGCGAGTGTGTCCCCAAACAACCAATGCCAAAGCAGAAAGGGCGTGAGAGCACGTCTTGTTCACTTTACAGATGCCCAGAGAGGGTGTGCCCTGGCCCTAATCACACAGCCAGCTGGTGGCAGAGCTGGGACTCAGCCTTCCCGCTCACACTGCCATGGAGACATCTCTGGTGGGGAGCTAATGTGCCCCCAGCTGGCCTCTCCCTCCCAGGCCCCTGCGGCCCTCTGCCTCCCACACCCTCCCTCCACAGACAGAGGGAAGCACCCATCAGAGCACTGCTCCGTTGCTCCAGAGTCCAGAGCGCCCTGGCCAGGAGTGGTGAGCCTGGGTTCTAGCCCTGGCTCTCACTAGCTGTATGACCCTGGGCAGGTCCCCGCACCTCTCTGAGCCTCAGTTCCACAGCAGTTAGCTGCCCCTTCCCTGCTCCCTCACTGTAGGCCGGCAGGGAACTGCCAAGTAAGAGCATGAAGGTGGAAACAGCTGGCCAGGGGTACAGTGCAGATTACACAGCAAAGGTGTGGGGGGTGGTAGATCCCTGAGGTGGGTGCATTTGAGAACCCCAACAGCTCTCTGTCCTGGGAGCCTTCAGCAGCTGAACTGTGGTCCCCAGAGTCCAGGGACCAGACCTGAGGGGGTCCCCTCTATACTCCTGTGCCCAGCACAGGGCCAAGGAGCCAATCCATCTATTTCAGATGAATTAATGGACCAGCAGAGAAACATCCTGGTCTCCCTCCCCAGAGTGAGTTCTCGGGGCTGAGCTAGCTGTTATACAGACACACGCACACACACGAGTGCACACACACCCCACACATGTATACACATGTGCACACAGACACCACTCAGCAGAAATCTAGCCCCTTTCCCCAAACTAGGAGTTTGTGTTACAGGAGAAAAAGCTGAGAGAGAGAGAGAGAGAGAGAGAGAGAGACTAGGGCAAACTGAGGTGGGCGAGGAAGGGCTGCCGGCTAGGAGAGAGGGGAAGAGCGCAGGTCGGGTGGGGTGGGGCCCAGACACCAGAAGAGGCACTGGAGGGCAGGGCCTGGCAGTGGCCTGGAGCCTTCGGCCACACACCTCGGGGGTATGTGTGGTCCTCCATTTCCTAGGCCTCCATCCACGATGCCCTGCGTGGGGTGTGGAGGCACAAAGGGAAACTCATGCTCGTTTCATGCACACACACATTCGCACTCACTCCCAGGTCCCATGGACAGGGCAGTGGGCCCTGTAGCCTTGCAGCCGGGGCCCTGGGGTAGAGAGAGAGAGAAGCAGGCCTCCCACACAGAGGCAGAGGGTGGGGGATCCCTCTTGGCTCGTCCCAAGCCCCAGCCACGTGTTGTGACCCCAGGGCCTCCTCCACACCTGAGCCTGGCGCAGGCATCTACACCTGAGGATGACCTCATGGGAAGAGGGAGTGGTTTGCCGCTGTCTAGGAAAGAGCCGACTTCTGCCCCAAAATGTCCCAGGCCCATAAAAACAGAAAGCCTTTAAGCTGGAAGAGGACTGAGAATACCTCTCGTCCAGCCTCCAACCAGTTCCAATGTAGGAATCCCTTCAGCTACGTTTCTGACATGTAATCGGCCAAGGCTTGCTTGTATACCTGTTGATGGGGAACTCACTACCTTTAGGGCTGAAGGAGGAATTTTAAGGAGCTACATGTCCCTGCGTCGAGAATACTGCAGATAAGATATCCCCAGTCTTTGGAAGTTTTCCAATGAATTCCAGAAGGGGCCTTGACCAGTCCTGACAGAGAACCCCAAAGCCAGCTCCTGACAGCTCTGGTCCAGATGGCTTGCCAGCCCCTCAACACTCCTCCCCACCTCCCTCCACCCCCACCTCAGCCCCTCCCCCCCAAATCTAGGAGCCTAGGGCAGGCGAGGGGGTGGGAGGGTGGTAACAGCAGCCCACCACATCCCCTTGCCCCCTTGAAACTTCCTTCCTGAAGTGGGTGTGGGTTGGGGGAGGGGAGACAACTGAACTTGCAATGACGTTCAGGGTGTTACTAACGTGTGTGGCCGCACTTTTAAAATGAATCTGTGTTTTGTGGCTAGAAGTGACTAGAGGACTTGTTAGCATCTGTGATCAGTTCTGGAACCTGCCCAGAGATTCTTTACAGAGGCAGAGGGAGCGCTACCCCACAGAGAAAGTCTGCGCTCTGTGGTGGGGGGACAACGTGCTCCTGGCAAGACCTGCTCTGGCAACAGACTGGTGACCGGAATTCTAGCGGGGCCCCTTGTGCACTGACTGTGTGTGCGGCAGCGTTCTCGGGGCCATACCCATAGTAACACTGTGCTCCTCCTCATTTTACAGGTGAGGAAACTGTGGCACACAGAGGCTCTGTAACTTGCCGCAGGTCACACCGCCAGGAAGTGGTGGAGCCGGGATTTCAACCCAGCAGTCTGGCTCACACAGGAGGTGCCATTTAGCCTGAGAACGCTGGTGCCAGAGCTGGGGAAAGGGGCCCATACCCACCCCAGAGGCTGCTCCTTTCAGCATTTGTCTGCTCTCTCACACTGCAAAACCCACTCCTCCTGCACCACCTCCCCGCCCACTGGCACCACTGCCACGCTCTGGCTGGCCCACGTCAGCTTCTCACTTCCGTCCTCTACTTCCAGACTCCTACCTGGAAATCTCCTCCATGCTCTGAGCTCAGCTTGGAAAAGAACTCTGAGGGGTCTGGGATGTGACACTTCAGAATCTTCTTCAACCTTAACAGGGGAGAGGGAAGGAGGGTGAGAAGGGAAGGGGAACACAGTGTCCTGCCATCAGCTCACAGCTCCGAGGGCAGGGCATGGACCCACTCCACAATCGTTCATGTATTCAGTCAATACTGATTGAATATCCAGTAAGGGAGGGCACTGTGCGGGGTGCTGGGGACACAAGAATGGCCAACAGAGAAGGTCCCTGCTCTCAAGGAGCTGATATTCTAATGGGGAGACAGAGCCAAGTGTTCAACATTACCATTCATTCTGCAAAGAACAGAATGTTATGGAAGAGACGGAGGTGGGGGTGGGCGACTGCATGAATCAGAACGGTCAGGTCAGGGATGACTGGAGCAGAGTGAACCAGGAGGAAGGAGGTTCAGAAAGAGGCCAGATTATGTGCCTCCCAGGCAGGGCTGTCATGTATGGTGGTTCAGGTTGTGCACTGCCCAAGAGCACCTGATTTGGAAGCTGATGATTGGGGGCTGAATTTCAACCCATGTTCTGCTTATCAAGTTAAGTGCCCCAGCCTCTAGGCCCCAGAAAGCCTGGCTGCTGCCCCCATGACCTGCCCAGGCTCAGGTCAGCCCTCATCCCACCCCCAACCCCACCTTATGTTCTCTGACCACACCCTTCTCCCTGCACTCTCAGTTTCTGGAAGGCTTGTCCTTCCTTCCCACCCAGGGCCTTTGCACATGCTGTTTACTCTGCCTGTGATGCACTCCCCACCCCCATCCTGCCTGATTAGCTCCTCCTTCCAAATTCAAGAGAATCATCAGTTCCTCAGGGAAGTTTTCCCCGGCCACCCCTCAGCCGAGGTTCCTCTCCCTGTTGTCTACTTCCGATACATGCAGTGCCTTCCGTCACCATCCTAATCCTGGCGTGTCATTATATGTGTATGACTAGTGAACACCTGCCTTCCCCCATGGGAATGTGAGCTCCAGGAAGAGGGGACCATGTGCATATGGCTAGCCTTTGCATTCCCAGCCCTCAGAGCTGTGCCTGCCACTGAGCAGGGCTCAGTAAATAAAAGAATAAATGAATGATGGCCCAGACCCAGATAGACCCACGAGGACCCTCCCACACAGACAGCTAGTGTGTGCACACACACTCAACTCCTGAAAGTAATGCTCTGGGCAGGGCCCCCCTAGGGCTCTCCCTCCCCTGCTCCCCTCGGGCTGCTTCCATGGGGTTCCATCTTTGGGGACGGGTCATAGGGAAAGGCTAGATGTTAGGCAGGGAAGATTCCTGGGAGGGCAGAGGAAGCACTGATGTGTCTGAGCAGGGGATTCAGCCCAGAACCTGACTGGCAAGGAGTGTGTGTCAGAGAGAGATGGGAGCACGCAGGACAGATGGGAGCACTCTTACCATGGCCCGAGGTACCGGCAGTTGGCCAGCAGGTAGACTAAGAAGATGAAGCCAAAGGCACCACCCAGACCCACCATGATGTGATCCAACGAAGGGTAGGCCAGGTTCTTCCCCCAGGCTGCCCACGATGGGAAGAGAAGCAGGGAGAGGGGTTAGAGAAGTACCCCAACTCACCCAGATCACTCCAGCATCCCGCTATCCCCGCCCTGGTGCTGAGGGCGAGGCTGACCTCTGACCCAAGACATTACAGTGTCCCAGCTGGTCCAGCAGACCTGCTGTGTGCCAGGCTGACATGGGCCATCACATGCCTTCATCACAGCCACCCTGCCTCAGTATCATGGTACCCACTTTTCAGATGAGGAAACTGAGGCTGAGAGGTGAAAGTCTACCCCCGACCCTGGCAGAAACCAGGAGTTGAGGTTTCAGGGTGGAGAAAGAGCCTCGCTGGCCTCCCCACTAACTCACAAGGCCGTGGGCAAGTCCCATCCCCTCCCTGAGTCCCTGTTCCCGTGGGTGTGATTATGCCCCTCCTGCAGGGTAACATCAAGTGAGCTGATGACAACAGATGAGCACTGTAGCCCCAGCCCCAAGCCTCCCCCACCAGCTGCCCCCAGAGCCACAGCCCGGCCACACCCTCCTGTCCAAGCTCCATCCCCACCGCTGCTGCCCACCAGTACCTGCAGGCCTCGTCTTGAAGGCCAGGGCCTGGCTCCAGGGGCTCCAAGTCGCAGGGTTGTCTTGCTGAGGCCTGACCCGCACTTGAAGCTCATACGGGGTATTTGGATGGAGGTTCTCCAGGCAGATCCATTGCTGGTTCTGCTTAAGGATCAGCAGAGGGGCCTCCTGGGACAGACAGGGCTGTCAGAGCAGAGGGGCCCCACCACCCACCTCACCTCCCATGGCAGGGCTGGCTGGAAGGCTGAGCAAAGCAGCACCTTCCTTTCTCCCCTCCAGCCACTCCCCCTTCCTCGTCCACACCTATCCCCTGCTCCCAAAAGGTTCCCTGACTCCCCAGTTGCTGGGACCCAAACCCCAGGGTCATCCTGGACCCCTCCCTCTCACTCATCCTCTCCATCCAAAGCCATCTGCCAGCTGTTTCCACCTCCAGAGCCTATTCTAGACCCTTCCTTCTCTCCTCTCCTCCCTGCTCCAGGTCTGAGCTCCCACCTCCTCTCAGGCAGGCTGGTCTCCCTGCTTCCACCACGTTCTCTACCGTCCGTTCTCCACACAACCAGAAAGAGAGATTTTTTCCACAGCCCACTCCCACCTCTGCATCCCTCTTTTTGCCTTTTTCTGGTTCCCCACACACCCAGACAGTGTCTTGCTTTTGCAGTAGCTGTTTCCTCTGTTTGAAAAACCCGCCCCAGATCTTTGCAGGGTCAGCTCCTCCTTGACCTTCAGATCTGGGAGCAGCCTTCCCTGGTCACCTGAGTCTGAAGAAGGCTGTCTCAGTCCCTCTCAGATGCGTTATCCCGTTTCGTTTTCTTGATAGTGTTTATCAATATGCCACAGTCTCCTGTTTCTGTGCTTGTCAACCATCTGCCCCCCGCACCCCAGGTGAGTTTCCTGAGAGCAGAAAGCCTGTCAGTCTTGCCCTCCACTCTCTCCCTAGTGTCCAGCACATAGTAGGCATTCAGTAAATGTTTGATGAATGACTGAGCGAGTGAATAAAGGCATGAGTAAATGAATAAGGACAGACCCCTGTGTACCTGGACCACACTGGATTTGAAGAGTGGAGAGGTGGCATCCTAGGGCCTCTGAAATCTCACAGAGAAGTCAGTCACCTGCCTCTTAGCTATAACTCTGCCCCTGGAACCCCTGGGTTATCAGAGGGCATGTGAAGGGAGGGGGCGGCGGGAGCAGGCAGTACAGAGGAGCAGCAGAGGTTGCCTGGGGACTGCTGTGGCGTTGTGGGGATGAAAGATGGACACGGTGACCAGGACAGGAAGGAGGAATCAGCACAGGTCAGACTGAGCCATGTACCCACCTCCCAGGTACGGCCTGAAGACCTGGTCCGGGCCTCAAACTCCAGGGATCTTTCAATGTAGTGGGAGGACCGGGAGACGTTCCAGGTTATGTTGCATCTGTCGGCCCCTATGTGGGCGACTTGGAGGGAGTCAGGGGCCATCAGGCGAACTGGAGGCGGGAGAGAAGACAGGAGAGCAAGCTTTGGGGATGCTGGCTCGTGATGCTGAGATGGTCAAGATGAGACATGCTCCAGCCTCCACCTTTGCACCTGCTGCTTCTCCCTCCTGGTGTGCCCTTCCCCCAGAGAGCCACACGTCACTGCTCTAATATCACCGATTGAGAGAAGCCGTCCCCAGCCCCCTGCCACTCTCGACCTGCCTCACCTGACTGATTTTTCTTCCTAGCGCTTCTCACGACCTGACATATTAAATACCTACTCTTGGTTCTTTATTCACTGTTTCCCCCACCAGACTGTGAGCTCGCTGAGGGCAGGGACTTTTGTTCTCTCCTGAGTGGGTATTTAATATGTCAGGTAGTGATAAGCGCTTGGTGCCTGGAACATTGCCAGCCATGTACTAAGCGCTTAATTAAATATCTGCTGAATGAATGAATCAGGGCAGCCTTTCTCTGCATTCAGAAATGATCTAAGAGTTTGACATGGATCATCTCTTTCATTTAATTTAATCTCACTAATCTTATATATAAGATTTTATGATTCTGAAGTTAAGTCATCTAAGTGTTTATAATTCTGAGACTCTGTAGAACTCCATGAATAACAATAAGCGAGTGTTTATTGAGCATGTGCTAAGCAGTTTCTGAGTCTTGTCTCATAGACTCCTTGCAGCAACCGTGTACAGCAGGTAACTGATTATCCCCCATTTTACAGATGAGGAAACCGAGGCTGACATGTTAAATGACCTGCCAGTCAGATCATACCTGGTTAAGGCAGGACTGCATTTAGCACCCTACCTGGGTCTCACCCTCTGTGGCACCTCTTTCCTAGAGATGGACCCCAAGTTCTGGGGGAGGTGGGAAGGGTTGGGGTTGGGGTCAGGCACTCAGTCATACAACAAACCTTCCCAGAGCACCGCCCAGATCAGACCTGGTACTGAGTACTCAGAATGGAGACATAGGGATAGCAGAAACTCTGCTCTCAGGGAGCTCACAGCTCAGTGAGGGAGATACACCTATAATCAGGCAGTGATGACCTAGGTCATAAACACCCTTAAAGAAGAGGTACAAAGGGCTGGGAGAATCTAGGAAAGCCTCCTGGAGGAGGTGATTTCACTGAGCCTTGAAGGGTGAATGGGAATTTTCCATGTAAAAAGAGCCTTCCAGGCAGTGTGACTAGCACGTTGCAAGGGTTCAGGGGCATGGATAGGCAAGTTGAGTTTGGAGAACTGGCCTTTGTGTGGCAGAAATATAGGCCACAAGAGGAGGATGCTGGAGAGGAAAGCCAGGTGGGATCCCGAGCAGCCTTGCACGCCAGGGTAAGGAGCAAAGACTACACTCTGAGTGCAGCGGGCAGTGAACTGGTCAGATGTGGGTGTGGAAGCTAATGGCGAGAGACTAGAACAGTTTGATCCCAGAAAAAAGATAGGGAAGGAGGTGCCTCCCCCCCACCCCAGCCCCACCAGGGATCCTCACTCACGGTTATTAAAGGGTTTGAAGTCCTGGGTCATTACCATCTTCCACTTCTTTCCTTCGAGGCATGTCACACTTATGTTGACGATGTCCGCTGCGGTCAGTTTCTGAGACTGCAAGTGAAGGGGATAGCGATGTTGCCAGCAGCAGCTGGCGGGGGAAAGCCATCGAGATGAGGACAGGGGAGGGACAGGAAGAAGACCCAGACTGCAACACGGGAGGAGCCCCACCACGTACCCACATTGTCTAAGGTAGGGGTCTGCAAACTTATTCTGTAAAGGGTCAAGTAGTAAATCTCTTTGGCTTCGCAGGTCACATGGTCTCTGTTACAACTGCTCAACTCGGCAGTAGATGGCATGTAAGAGAGAGAGTGGCTATGGGCCAATAAAAATGTATTGACAAAACAGACAGCAGGTTGCATTTGGCCCGTGGGCCACAGGTTGTCAACCCCTTATCTAAAGTGAAGTGAGCTGGCTTGGGAGGAAGGGAGTTCCCTTTTATGAGAGGTATGCAAATGGGGTGAGCCCCCAAAAAGGTGTAGGGCTATAACTGTACCTGTGTAATAGCTTTGAGTGTGAAAGCCTCCCCTATCTCATTTCTCCCCACACCCTGACTTTTCTGGAAGGAAATGTCCGGGTATTGAGCATCTAGGCAGGCACTGCTCAGCAGCGTTAACCGTTCTCTGGCTGATTCTCACGGCAGTTCACCCCCACACTGCACGTAAGAAACCTGAGGCTCAGGTTGGTTAAGGGACTTGCCCAAGATCACTCATCTGGTCATCAGGGGAACTCAGATTCAAACCCATGCTCTGCGCCCACAATCCCACAGCGACTGCAGCCCTGGCCCATCACGGCTGACCGAGGGCTGCCGAGTGAGCAACTGATGGTGGCCTTCTGCCTGTGCAGAGGGCAGCCCTGCAGGCCTGCAGAAGGAAGGTCTAGTGCAGGCCCAGTGAGGATCTGAGCTCGAGCCTAGGGTGCTGTTTTCAGGTCCAGCACCCAGAGTGCAGCCCTTCTGACCTGCTGCAGGGCCCACTATGACCAGCCTTGAACCTGGTTATCACCGTGTTTCCCCGAAAAGAAAACCTAACTGGAAAACAAGCCCTAGCATGATTTTTCAGGATGACATCCCCTGAACATAAGCCCTAATGCGTCTTTTCGAGCAAAACTTAATATAAGACCCAGTCTTATTTTTGGGGAAACACAGCAGTTCCCAGAGCTAGAAACAATTCCTCCCTCTGTACCCCAAGGACCTTGCCCCAGCCTTATTCCAGCTTCTATGGGGGCCAGATTTTCCTAGATAATAATAGTATTATCATTATTACTATTACTGTTATTATTGTTGTAAAGATGCCAATAGTACATTCTGTTGAGCACTTAGTCTGGCAGGCACTCTTCTAAGCACTTTACATATATTATCTCATTTAATTCTCTCAGCACCCTATCAGACAGGCGTTACTATTCTCATCCTGCTGCAGCACAGAGAGGCTTAGGGACTTGCCTAAGGTCACACAGTTAGGAAAGTCACACAGCTAGGTGGGACCAGGATCTGAAGCGAGACCACCTGCAGAGCTCACAGAGAAAGGCATGCAATCTGTGCCTTTTACAGCTACACGTAAGCCTATCTCTACTCCCTCCTGCCCCCTGAGAATGCATATGACCTGATGATGGGTGGAAAATGTGGTCTGGGCATCCCTGGTGCCCACCGCAGCCAAGGAGGTTTGATGGACAATCATCTGATGCACAGCCACGGGGACACGGCCACATGCCCTTTGAGAGGCAGCCTGGGGCCATGGTGAAAGGGCCGGGCTGGGGGTTTCACAGACCTGGGTTCAATCCCAGCTCTGCTACTCCCTGGCTGTGTGACCTTGGGCAGGGACCACGCCTCTCTGAGCTTCAATTTCCTCATCAGTTAAGGAGACAATGCTGGGGACCACCCAGAGTCACCTCTGTGACCATCCACTGACCATCATGTGCATGCTCTATGCTCTATTCTGGGTGGTGTTCCAAGTGCTTTCACGCTCAGATCCACCCAACGGGGAGGCGCCATTATCATTCCCACTTGAATGGAGGGGAGATTAAGACACAGAAGCCATCTATCGTCACCCAGCTGGTGTACAGTGAAGCCAGGGCTAGAACCCAGACTAGGGTTTCCAGGCGGGAATTCCCGCCCATTCTCAGGAATTTCTTCACTTTCCTGTTTCTGAATCCCGAGATATAAACTGTTTTCTGTTCTCCATGATGACTCGTTTCCACAAAGTAACAGCCGATACTACCAACCTGGGTTCAAGGAGCCAATTTTCCCTATTTCCCAACCAACTTTTCTCGGGATTTGGGAATGAAAAAGCAAAAAAACTTCCCGAGAACGGGCGGGAATCCTGCCCGGAAACCCTCACCCAGACTGTCAAGCTCTGGAATCCACTCCTGAGCCCCACCACCCTGCACTTGCTAAGACCTCGGGAAGAGTCAGACGCGTGGTTATTATTATCAGAGGGGAGCTCTCCCCGCTGACAAGGAGTGCAGCAATGTCACGGGACCCCCCAGCATGGGGTGGGGGACAGAGGATGCAGGGGCAGAAGGTGAGCCTCACGCCCCATGGATCTGTCACCCCCGGGTCAGGTCTGATTCCTGGCCTTTGGACGCTGCCCTCCTTCCTTCCGCCTCCCAGCCCCTGGCAGCCCACACGACCACAGCTTGCTGGCCATTGGGCTTATGGGGCCCCAGCTCCTCTCCTGGGAGGATACCCCTTGACACCCACCCGCCCCCTGGGCCTCCTCAGCTACAGATACTCACATTTGGGTGTCCAAAGAGCAAGTTGCAGGCCCAGGATGCCGGCCCCACTGAGCTCAGCTCACAGGATACATTCTTGGAACTTTCAAAGCAAAATAACTTCCTTAGAAGAAAAGGAGAGACCCCAGAATGGGCCCTTGGGATGGTCCGCCATGCAGCAAGGCCAGTCTGCACAGGTCGACCATGCCAACCTCACAGGGGTGCCAATTCCCCCACCTGCTCCACCTCCCCTCACAAGAATCTTTTTCTGCCCTCCCCACCCCAGCCTGGCCCACAGCAGCCAGAGTGATCTTCTAGAAACAAACCAGTTCAGGACACCCAGCTTCCACACCTAAAGCCCTGCAGTCTTCCCATGAGGCTTGACTGGGCCTTGGGAGCCCCTGTGGAATCACCACCCACAGGACTCAGGGCCAAACCCAAAGCCACCTTCGCTGCTCCCTGCAGGATGTTTGTATCACAGCGATCCCTTCACATCAACTCCCACCTACCACCCCCCAAGCGCCCCAACCACTTCCCAGTCCCCTGTTCCCACAGCTGCCCCAGGGGTCTCTCAAAATCCCAAGTTCCTCACAAAGCTTGAGGAGGCCCCTTTCTTCCCCACCCCTCTTGCCTCTAAAGTCACGTCCAGCCTCAGAACAATAGGCTTGAAGCCCCATGTCCCCAGTCTGCCGTGTCCAGCTCGTCTGTAGCCTAGACCCCCACACCCCACTGCCACCCAGGTTCCAACAGCCTAAATAGCTGACTCCCAAATTTTCCAGACTTCTGTGATACGAAGAGTGTGTGCACCCTATTAGTCCAAGATTCTGAGAGTTAGGATTTCAAGAATCTAAATGTCAGTGATTGTAAGATGCCACCGTCCTGAGATTGGGCAGTTTTGCCGGTCAACCCCACACTCACCGTTGATACGACTGGGCACAGATCTGGCAGGGTGTGTTCTGCAGGCCCCCATCCTGGCTCCACACACAGGAGATGTTGGCTTTCGAGTCGTAAAAGCATGTGAGCTTGGAAGTCTCTGCTGGCAAGACAAGGCATAAGTGGCTGCAGGGTGCCCAGGGGCTTGCCCAGCACCCCTGTTCCCAGTGCCCTGCGCCTACCAGATGAGGAGGTAGGCAATCCTGGTGGGCAGCGAAGGGGTTAGTGGGCCCATTTCAAAGAACAAAACTGAGCCCCATAGCCTGCAAGGTCCCCACAGGCAGGCTGAAGCAGGGTAGTGATGAGAAGCCAGCATCTTCCCGTGGCTTGGGGAGGCATGTGGATACAGTGGGGGCAGGATGGAGGGCGAAGTGGGGAGGTGGATACCTGATCTCCCGTCCCATTGCCCCGGCCTTTCTCCTTCCTGCCTCTTGCCCCAGATGATGTACCTCCTGCCAAGAAGCAGGGGTCCCAGGAGGGCTGTAGAAAGGCCTTGGCCTCCTGCCTGAGGGAAAGCACATTGTGCAGATGCCAGGGTCCTCACCATTCACTGCTGTGGACACCTGAGGGATGTCCAGGGACAGGAGGAAGATGAGGAGGGACAGACACCAGGACAGAGCAGGAGCTGCCATCACATCCACAGGTAGGGGCTGGGGAAAGGAGCCCTGGAGGAAGGAAGAAGGGGAGAGGGCACAGATGAACACCCATCACGCCCCTCACCACCCCGGCGGCAGGCTGGCCCTGCCCCTCGCAGGGTGCGCAGGTCCGCTCTCCACCACGCGACACCGTCCAGCCTCAGGGCCCTTGCTCCTGCTGGTCCCACTGCCCCACACATGCTCACTCCCTGCCTTCAGAGACCCACAGGTGGTGATTGCTGAAAGGGCTCTCTGAGTAAGCCCATTCCCTGGTTCAAAATTGGCAAAACAGGCTCAGGAAGGGGAAAGATGCACTTACATCCACCTGAGGGGGCCAGCACAGAGCTGGGATTAGAGCCTTATCCCAGCCTCCTCTCACCCCGCTGCCCCCTTAACCACACCAAAACCACACGTCCTGTATGTCAGGCTCTGTTTTAAACTCGTTCAATGCAGAAATAAGAGCATGCATTAGAGATGCTCTTATTATCCCCATTTTCAGGCACAGAGAGGTGAAGCAAGTTACCCAAGGCCACACAGCTGGTAAGAGGCAGATGTGGGTCTGAGCCAGGGCAGCCTGCCCGGAGACCAGGCAGGGCTCCCTCCTGTAACTTCTCTGGCTGTGTCTTCCCACCCACTGAGAGAGTTCACGTGATCAAAAAACACATACTGATTACCTCAGAACAATACTCGTGCTGTGGGCTGAGCCCTCACTCTTGCCAAGCACTTTGCGTACCCTGGGGGTGGGGAAGTACTTGTATTATCCCCTTACACAAATGAGGAAACCAAGGCTACAAGTCATAACTTGCCCAAGGTCACATGCGCAGAAGCAGAGCTGGGATCCACTGCCCGGGCTCCGTTCCAAGGCCCATTCTCTCACGCCAATCCACCTTGCCCATCCCATCCCAGGCACTGGTGCCAGAGGTAAAGCCAACAACGTCCTTGCCCTGGGAAGTCGGGGCCCACATGGGCACAGGCGAACTGGCGGCATCTGGCCTGGGTGTGGGAAGGAGCCCAGACAGGTACCCGCGGGCTCCTCCTTGCCGGCCCACCAGCCCCACAGGAGGGTGAGCTCCCCAGGATGGAGCTGGTTGCCTCTTTCTTGGACCCCCCAAATAACACAGGGTTGGGACCCCAAAGGGTGCAGAGTCCAGCCAAAAGGCTCCCAGCAAACACCCCTGTTCCCCTTAGTCACTCCATCACAAACCTGGGGCATAGGCACTGTCCATCCTCTGGAGGGTGTCACCCAGGGCCAGGCCCCAGTCAACAGGCAACCCCATGCCCAGGACAGGACCTGGCACAAAATCCCAGGGTGAGAGGAGGGGGTGGCAAAGGCATGCAAGATTGCACGAAGGTCAGAGACAAAGCACAGCCCCTGCAGCGGGGAGCCTGGTGGGGAAAAAGGTGCAGCAACGTACACCAAGAGACCAAAGTACGCAGGAGAGAATGAGGATGGACAGACAACAGGACAGAGCAGGAGAGTATGGCATGTGCCAGAAGGGTGCAAGCTGAGGGGGCCCTGGCAGTCTCTGAGGCTGCACCCTCATGCACAGGAGGAAACTGAGTCTCAGGGAGTGTACAAAACCTGCTCAAGGTCACAGAGCTAGGAAGAACCCCAGCTTCAGGGAGGGCAAGTCAGACCTCTGAGTTCCCAGCACTTCTGTCCTGGGTTCTCACACACATCCCCAGGTGCCCTTCATGACTGCAGAGCTGTTCTCACTGACTGACTCATTAGGTCCCCACCACAACCCTGGGAGGTGGGGGTCATTGTCCTCTTTTTGATAGATAGACACGCGTAGCCACGCAAGGGGCTAGACTGAAACCAGGTCATCTGATTTCAAGGTAGAAGATGGTGACAATAATGACGATATTGATGATGACGATGACAATGATGATGATGGTGGTGGTGGTGACTAACACTCAGCTTCTACTCGGTGCCTGGTACTGTTAGGACTCAGCAACCCTCTGAGTAGGTACAGTTATGACTCCTTTTCTCAGATGAGGAGCCCGAGCCACACATCACGTAGCCTCTTGCCCAGGCTAGAGGCGGGTGGAGCTGGGGTTTGAACCCAGTCAGATGCAGTCTGAGGCCCCACGGGGCGGCTGCTGCGGAATGTGGGCCTTTGTGGGGGCTGGGGGCGGATCTGAAGCAGGAGTTCAGAGCCAGAAATGTGTCTCACCTGCCCTCTGAACTTGACGGACCCCATCTCCCCTCGTCCTCTAACCCTCGACCCCCCCCCACACACCCCAGCACACACATACACACGCACACGAGCACAAACACACACACACACAGGGCTCCCTCTTGCTGTTTCACTGTGGGGCATCTTCCCAGCAGGTGTGGGGTCCTTGATGTGTGGGAAGGGAGGGGACCCCCCAGCAGCCCCATTCCCACGGTGCTCTAAACACAGTTAAGGATGGGAGGACTCAGCCCCCAGGAGAGGAGAGAGGGGGTGCCCACCAGACAGCCCCAGAGAGGGAGTCCCATCCCCGCCCCCCAGTCACACAGCCAAGTAAGGGGCACATCTGGACTTGAACCCCGAGACCTCCCAGCCTCCACCCCCACTTCGCATCCAGGTCTCCTCCCTCGCCACACGCCTTCCGTGGAGCACTTTACCGGGGGGCCTCCCCAGTGGCCCCATGCCGCAGCTGTCGGGAGGCGGCTCGCGTCTCTCCCACCCCATTCAGTGCCATCTCTGAGTACCCAGCCCACCTGAGGCTCAGGTGGCCTTCCTCTCCCAGTCCTCCTAGCCCCTTCTCCACCCCTCTGGGTTGGGGGGCCAGCACAGGACCAAGGGAGGCCCCACATCCCACAGCAGCCCCCAGCCTCTCCCCCTACCCCGGGTGGGCTGGGAAGAAGAAGCAAACTTAGACTGGGGACCCACTTTTTCTCAAGCCAAGAGTCACAAGAGCAGGGCCTGCCCAATTCTTGGGGGAGTCTAAGATCAGGCTGGAGGGGAGGGCTGGGAGATGAAAGTTTAAGTAGAAACTGCTGGGGGGTTCTCACTCAGAGCTGAAAGTCATCCCCGTGACCTTTACTACCAACCCACCCTCCCCTAGGGGCTGGTGGCAGGGGCCATGAGGGAGCTACTGGTACCCAGGGACTCAGCAGGGGCAGGGTGAGGGCAAGGCGGGTATCACCTGGCTGGGACATAGGGCTGCGGCAGGTTCTCTCCAGTTCTCTCCGCTGCTGGGACCACAGCCATCTCCCCAGGGCCCTGCTCCTGCTCTGGTGGCCCAGGTAGCAGACTGATGGGGACAGCAAAGAGTAAACCCCAGGGCCAGCCCACTTCCTGCAGAGGCTGGAGAGGGCAAGGCCTGGGTTGGGGGACGGGAAAGATCTGCCTTGCTGAGAAACTCTGAAACTCCTGAAGCATCTAGGGGCCAGATAAGATCTCTCTACTCCTCTGGGGGCGGGTGGGGGGGTGGGCAGCACAGGCGCACACGCGCTCACAGTCACACACACACACACACACACACACAAATAGACTCCTTGCTGCACACAGGAGCCCAAGGGGGTGAAGCCCCTTCTTTTCCCTCCTACATCACCCCCACCCCATCTCACACAGGCCACCTCAAGACTTGTCACCTTCATCTGGTCACACACACACCCACTAACACCCAAGCCTCACACAAACATGGCCTTTTAGGTGTCCCCCAGCTCTTCTCACTCTCACTGCACTCATCTTTCTGAGACCTCCCTCTTCACCCCAGCCATCCAGGAAGCCCCTTACTCAGTTTAGCATTCAAAGGAAATCATTTCTTGGGGCTTTGCAAACAATTTGATGGCCACTTATTGAACATTCTAGAACCTCCCTGTTCCTCTCAAGTCATAGTTCCTAATCCTCTCTCCCCTCTTTCTTTGGTCGGTGGGGAGGAGGTGAGCTCAGGGCTTTTTTAGTGATGAAAAGTTATGGACCCTCTTTAGAAAAGTGCACATCTATTTATGTGCAGGGTCACAGGCCCAGCGACCCTGTGAAGTTCCACCCAGTCTCTCTCTGTTTCCCCTGATTTAATGGCCCTGCTTGGGGGCGAGGGGGAGGTCTTGGAAGCTGCCATCCCTTTCGAAAACGGGAATAAGGACAAGCAGGAGGGGAAGTGGGAAGGGCAGGTCTGCAGAACCCCCATCTGCATAGAAGTGAGAAAGCAGAATTGAAGACCCTGAAAAGAGACTCAGGCCAACATCCCTCTGAGTGGGAAGGAGCACTCGGGCTGTCCATGTTGTGGAAAAGACCAGATTCAAGGCTTCTTTGAAGCTCAGGGACCCTGCCTCCCTCTGCTTCAATGTCCACACCTATGGAGTGTGGCGGGGGGAAGCAGTTTCCACCCGGTGTGTCCAGAGGACTGAACAGTGGCCGGACCAGAGAGCAGGCTGCACTGAAGGCCAGTTCCTCCCCTACCTGACCTCCCCTCCCCCCTCAAGCAAGACTTTCTGGCTGCAGGAAAGGGTACTAACGCAACCACCACAAAGATGAGAATACTAGCCAATATGTATTAAGCCTGGAATATTTCTGGAAGCTTCTCAAGAAACCAGGAACACTGGTTCTCCCGGGAAAGAAAGCCAGGCAAGCAAGGGGGCTAGGAAGGACTTTTTTCACTGTAGACCCTTTTGTACCGCATGAATATATTTCCTGCCCCAACATATATGAATTCAGTTAAAACTTAAAAACACAAGTAAAGAAAAAAAATACATCCTCAGGCAAAGCCAGAAATCACAAACTCAGCTTGTAATAAGCAGCCTCTCCCAAGAGTATTGCCCTAGCATGCCGTTGGCCTGCCCTGCGTGTACTCCTGGGGGGCTCCCTCCTCCATCCCTCTTTCCTTCTTTTATTCGTTCAGCACACATTTGCTGAGCACCCAAGATGTCCCAGTGGCCAGGCCAGGTGCAGAGAAGCCTGAGGTGGCTGGCACAGGCCCTGCCTTGATTAGTGACACAGGCCACGGTAGGACCAGGGGAGAGAGAAGAGGCAGCTGTAACCAGCCAGATATCCTGGGGGAGGGGGTACAAGTGTAGCCTGCACCAGCTGAGGCTTCTTGAACAAGGAAAGGAAAGCAGGGAAGGAGACAGTCCCCACACTCAGCATTCCCCACCCCAGGCCAGGTGGGACTTGCTTTTGCCAAGGGTCCCAAGGCAGGACACCTCAGGTGGAAAAGCAGAGGGTGGCCTATGCCGAGCCAGGAGAACCTCAGCACTGCACAATCTTCACATCATCCACCTAAACCTCAGCTGTGGGGCACATGGGGGCGTGCATCATGGCGCAGAGAGAAGGCTATTGTGCCCCCGCCCCACTGGGCATCTGCCAGACTCCACATCCCAGCCTCCCTTGCTGTTAGATGGGGCCATGAACTGAGTCTGGCCAGTTTGATGTGGGTGGAAGTGATCGAGTCTACTTCCAGGCCTGAAAACCCTTTGATGCTCCCCTGTGTCTCTCTCTCCTCCTCTCCTTCTTCTCTCTCTCCTCCACCGCCTTCCCTTCCTCTGCCTCCTCTCCCCACTCCAACAAGAATCCACTGGAGCAATAATGTGAAGGCTGGACAATCCACACTTGACTGAGATGTGATCAAGAAATATACTTACATGGTGCTGAGCCTCTGAGACTTGGAGGTTCTTGTTTCGGCAGTTAGTGGGCACTACCCTGATTAATAGAGAAGGTGCCCCAGGTAAGGGGGGTGAGAAGGGTATGCCAGGTTCAGGCCCCAAGGCTGGGGTGGTGACAGGTGCACCCTGCAGCGCAAGCACTTTATGCGGCCACCACCCCTGTCCCAGCTGCCAGCGTCTCCCCGCAGCCAGGTCCACAGGGGCCCCTGACTGGCCTCCCTGCTTCCACACCTGACCCCCTCCAGTCTATTCCTCACTCAACAGCCAGAACAACCTTTCCCAAACCCAAATCAGGTCATTTCACAGCACCACCCCCTTTAAAACCTTCCAGGAGTTCCCAGTGCATTTATAATAAAATCTAGATATGTCATCTTGGCTTCAAAGTTCCGCAGGAGCTGGCCCTGCCGTCATCTCTGAACTTTCCACCAGCTCAAGCTTCACTGCAGTTCAGCAAACACGCCAAGCGCTCCATGCCCCGGGGACTTTGCACACGCTGATTCCTGCCCAGACTGCTCTCTACAGAGCAGTCCCTTCCTTCCTCAGGCAAGGAAACTGAGGCTCACAGGTCATCCAACCAGAATGTGACAGAGCCAGGATCAGAACCGGGGTCTGTCTGACAGAGCACATCAGACCCTCTCTGAGGTAACCTGAAGAGGAATCCAGAAGCTTCTCTGAAGGCAGGGGCCTGCAGTGTCTACTCAGGCCTGCCCAGACCTTTGACACAGGAGTTCTGGATCAGAACCAGCCTCCTCCAGCAGCCCCCGCCCCCCAGGACCCAAGCGACCAAGTGCATCAAACCCTCCTTTCTTTAACTGCCCCTGCTGCCCCCTCCATCCCCCATCCCTCCCCACTGCATCCTCACAGGGCCCCTTTGTGGACCAACTTCCCTGCAACCTCAGCTCTGTGGACACAGCCCCAGGAGCTCAACCACCACTGAACCCAGCCCAGCTCAAGGACCCCACTTTCATAGGTCCCATAGGACAAGCATAGCTCAGAATCTTCTGGCTCCATGTCCCTGCCTGACCATGACTTTTCCACTTCCCCATCACAGGGCTGCCTCTTTTGGGGGTCAAGTCAGGCCGCCAGACCCCCATGCCCTCCTCAGCACTGACACCTACAAAACACTCCCTCCCTCTCCACTCCCCCTTTTGCTCCACTCCAACTCCCAGGAGACCTCAGGGTCCATGTTGCAGCCTCTAGATTCCTGCACCATCGTCTCCCCAGGGGTCTTCTGTCTGAGTCCACATCAGTGCCCAGGCCGAGCCCACACTGGGACCTTGTCATCACTCTGACTTGTGCCAACCCAGGACCCTCAAACTGCCACCTCACCCCCTTGCTGCTGCCACCCTCTTCCACCTACAACAGTGTCCCAGTTAGGGTGAAGTCCAACTGTGTGTGTCCAAAGAGAATAGAAGAGGGTAACAGTGGTCTAAAATCAGAGAGGACTTTATTTCTCTCTTACATAAAAGGACTCCAGAGGCTGGCAGTCCAGGGCTTGGAGGAGGCCCTTTATGATGTCACCAGGATGCTGAACTAAATCTGTCTTGCTACTGGGGCATCTTCAGTCTCTTTCTGCTTTCTCATAGACCAAGAGACCTATTCAAGCTCCATCCATCATACCTGCATTCCTGCAGCTGGAAGGTGGAGGAAGGGAGAAAAAAAGGCACGCCTTTTCCTCTTAAGGACCCTTCCCCAAAGTTGCCCTTGCCTCTTCTAACTTACATCCCATTAGCTATAACTGAGTCACATGAGCAGCTTAGCTGCAAAGGAGGCTGGGCAATGGGCCTAGCTATAAGTAAAGAGCACACAGGCAGAGGAGCGAGGTTTGAAGGGACTATTAGCTCTTGTTGCCATCGCAAAGACCTCCAGCATCTCCCAGGCCACCCACCCCTCCTGGCCTCCCTCCCTTGCTCAGCCTGGATGGCACAGTTGCTCATCCAGAAGACACTCTCACACCCACCCTCAAGTCTTTGCTCCCTACCCCTCCCAGGGGTTATGACTGACTTTTTGAAAGTCAGCAGGTAGCTGAGGCCTCACCTGGAGAAAATCCTGCCTCCATAGCACCAGGCTTTACTGGCAACCAGATATGAGTCCTACTCAGCCTCTCCAGCAGCTCATGTCTCGTGCAAACCATGCTTTTCGTGTAGAAATCACTCTTCCTTTTGGCACCTTGCCAGGACTGCTCCAGGAAGACCAGCTGTCATGCTTTGCCTGGGCCTGAAGGGGTTTCCAAGGCACGGGACTATTGGTGCCAAAACTGGAACAAAGTTGGTCAGCCCATGCCCACCCTACTCTTTTCAAACTAACTCAGCTCCCCGATTTAAAACCAGTCTTTCCCTGATCTCCCCCTCCAGCCAGGTCAGATTCATGCACACGCCTGTTCTTGCATCTAGCCATGACCTTCTGTTCACATGCCTACACTAGGAGTTCCCTAAGAACAGCACCTGTGTGCGATCCATCCAGACATCTCCAGAGCCTAGAAAATTACCTGATATACAGAAGGTGTTCAGATGCAAGGATGGAAGGAATAAAGGAAACAAGAAAGAATCAGAGGTGCTAAAGCTCTAGTTCCCTAAAGATTCTAGAAAATACAAGTTGAAAACAACACTGGGAACAATGTATTTGAAGTTTCAAAAGGTTTGTCACCAAGAATGGTCTAAAAGGGTGGGTCACCTTGCTGACGTGCATTCAAAGTGGTGCCACTTCTCAGGCAGACGATTTGATAACACCAGTCACATCTCCGGCACAGGCTCAAACTCATCCTATAGAGCAGGGGTGTCCACACTGCGGCCCGCAATCCATTGTAATTGGCCTGCAGCAAATTCCAAAAATATATTTAGTTTACTTAAATAAGCCAGGTGAGGCAATACGTACTTCACCTCAAGTGAGTGGCCCGGCTGTTTGTGTATTTTACCGCATATGGCCCTTGGTGAAAAACGTTGAAAAAAGTTTGGCCACCCCTGCTATAGAGAGATGTGCGCTGTGTAAGAAATGTGTGTGCCAAGGGACTCACGCGGTGGCAAGACTGGAGGCAGCCTAAATGTGCACCAACAGAGGACCGCTGGGAAGTAAATTAAGTTAGGGAACATCTGTAGCCTTGTGGGGACAGAGCCAGGAGTGCAGTTTCCAGGCTCTCGCCCTCACATGGAAAGGTGCTCACTCGGGTAGTAAATGGCCATCAACTGTGATTGGATGGCCATCAGCTGTGGCTAGTTGGCCGTCAGCTGTAACCAGTGAGCCATTGGCCACTACTATAACTGCCGTGGCTATGCTAGCAGAAAAATGGGGGCTAGCAAGACGATGGTGGCTGAGCTAGCAAGAGCGGATTGTAATTAGCACGGCGGGTTGCAGCTAGCAGGTAGGGTTGGTTGGCAGAGAAGTGGACGGCAGTTTGCGGATCATGTGTCTCTTGCTTCCTGTGTCTCCAACCCAGCCGCCAGCGAGAATATAGTGGTGTGACTCCCCTACCTATGGCTCCGTGGATGTTCCTTTTTGGCCTCACCGTGTCCTGCGAGCTAGGCCAGAGACCCTGCATGACAAGCCTTGACACAAAAGGAAGGCACAGCTCTCTGTTCCTGACATGGAACCATCCCCAAGTTGTCTAGCAGAGTGTCAAAGAACCAAGTTCAGAACAAAGTGTGTAGTGTGCTATCACTTGTATAGCAGGGACAACTGTGTGTAAATGTGAAGGGGTGTGTGTGACGGTGTGAGAGAGTGAGCCTGAGTGTGTGCATTTGTAAGGATATATGTAAGGGTGTGAAGGTGAGCCTTCCATGTGTGACTGTGGGTGCATGTGTGAGGGAGAATCTAGGTATGTGAGTTTGCAAAGGTGGGCATAAGTATGTGAGCTGCATGTGCATGCGCAGGGGTGAGTGTGCATGTGTACATGTGTGTGTGTATGTGTGTGTCCATGAACTAGCGTGTATGTGCAGTGAGTAGCTCTGGAAGGAATGCCTAGAGACTGGTAGCAGCGTTTTCCTTTAGGGAAGGATGCTGGGAGACGTGGCCGGCAGAGGAGCGGAACTCTCCTGAATAAACTTTTGTACCATTTGAGCTTTGTTTCATGGGAACATAATGCCTACTTAAGAAAATAAATAAAATTGGAGCCAAAATCATAATCAAAAGTGTGGGACCCTTTGTGGGAAATGGAGTGCCCCTCGGTGCTACCCAAACACCAGCCCCCCTCATTACCTCTAACTTCTCCCGGGGAACCTGAAAGTGTCCTGAGTCACCAGGCCTGTGGGACCACCTCCCTGTGCCGATGGACCCAGGGCTGGAAGCATTTGTCACAGTCACACCGACTCCTAATTCCCTCCTGTTTCCTGACTGCCAATCCAGAGTCTTGTCGTAGGGACACTCAGGAAATCTCCAAAGACCCTCTGACAGCACCTGCAACTGTTTCCTTCTTTCCCGTGGGAATCATGTAGAAAAGAATCTTTTTGTTTTTTCTTATTCTTAGCAGGTTTCACCAAGACCTGTGATCTTTCTCAGAAGACTATCTAGGTTTTGCAGCAAGGAAAGACGACGTGTGATGTTTGCCAAGTGTCTGTGAGAAGTTCCTCTCTAACTAGAAGTTATGCTTGCTTGCATTTTTTTCTTAGTGTTTTTATTTAAAAATCGGAAAAAAATTTAAATGTCCCTCTGGCTGTCACCACTGCCGACAGTGTCTGCTTGGAGGAAAGCAGTTCATGGGGTCAGACATCTACCCCAGCTCTAGAATGACACCTTCAGTCCAGCCTGACTCTAGGGACAGGGGACCCTGAACTCCCTGGTTGGTGAAAATGCCAGCTTCAGACAGTGGTTCCTGAAACCATAAAATCTTCCCTTGGACCCTGACTCTTGGCACCATGGCACATCAGTCTCGTTGCCACCTCAAGAATCTAAATAAGGTGGGACCAAGAGAAGACACACAACTATATTTTGGCGGATCCTAAAACAGGCCACACACAGTGAGGATACAGAAAAGACCATGGGTTTCCTCCCCAGAATAAAGGGACCAACATGAGCCAGAGGAAGGGGAGTTCCAGCCAAGTGCAAAGCTTCAGAATGTCCAGCGACAAGGATTTGTGGACAAGGGCCCCTCTGGACAGCACTCAGAGATGCATGGTGGTGTGGGCCCCTGGTCATCATTCCCATGGCACCTTAAATTTGCAGCCCAAAGCCTGTTCCACCTGTGTGCTCACGCACGTGCACCACCAACTTTAAAACAGGATTTTCTTGACATTGTTTCTATGTTTTCAGGTTTGAAGAGACACCCCAAGGGCCACCCCAACTGCACTTTGAAGACACCATGAGCCAAATGGTGTTTTTGGACAATCAGCAATTAGCTAAAATATACCTTACTCTCTTGGCCTGTCAACATCAATGGCTTCCATGGAGGGAAGAGGCCCAGTCTCTCCCTCAGGGTGGGTTTGGGTGGGAGTCCCCCACTAAGATGCCCACAGGGCAAACTGGAGACTCCATCTCCAGGGGAGACGGCAAATGGGAATATTGACTCAATACTGCCAGAAAATTCTGAATTTTCAAGAGCAAAAAAATGAGATTAAAAAAGAAAAACACACACATGAAATTCTCTTATTTAAAATATTGGTCATTCATTCTAATTGAAACTAACAAAACACCACCACCAGGCCTGCTGGCCCAGTGAGGTGCCAGAACGGACCACTTTTGGAGAGAGGGTAGTGCTGAGGGCTAAAGCAGACACAGGACCCTCTGTCAGGAATGTTTCTTCTCAAGTGCTGGCCAGATATTTATCTTACATTGTGGTCACATAGCTTTGCAAACCTTTCCTGTGTTTTTTGTATTGTTTGTTTCTTTAGGAGCCCCAAGCAATAAGCCAAAAGTCTACTTTTCCAGACTCCCTAGGAGCTGAGGCAGTGAGCACGTGACCAGGCTTCCCCAATCAGAAGTCTATGCTGCAGACCTCAGTATGCGCGAGCTTGATGTGGATAAGGAGGCAGAGGAATCTAGGAGGCTGGTGAAGGTGGCATCAGAACATCACATCTCAGATACTGCACCCCTCCAAGCCTGGTTTGCCAATCCTGCCGAAGATTCCTGCGGTTCAAAATATCCTGAATAAATTCCTTTTCTAATGAAAGTAACCAGGTTGGGTTCTATGGTTAGCAACTGAGATTCTTGGCAAACACAGATGTCTTTGCCCAGCATGGAGGAAGAGGCACCTAACACACAGATTAAGGCTTAAAGTCGTCTTTAATTACCAGCCCTCCCCCCCTCCCCCCCGCCCCTCCCTGCCCTTCAAGGATGGCTGACCAGCCTGGGTGATGGTGAGGTGGGAACTGAATGAGAGGGCAGCAAGAGAAGTGTACGTGCCCCCGGTTTTCTCTCTGCTGACGCCCTCAGAATAGGTTGTCACATAGCCAGGTGTGAGCCCTGGATCTTAGGGGCCAACACAGGACGCTCTAAGACAGAAACCTCCGGCTGCCTAGTGTACTCTGAAAAAGGAGTCACAGCCAGGTGTCTTCCTGGTCGGCCACAACATTGAATGCCTGACTTCCAAAGGCCTGGTGAGGCCCATATACATCCCAGTTGGCTGGCTGACCTTGAATCTGTCTTGCTGACTGGTTTCCATTTTGGTGACGATTAATAAAGAGACAGGCTGCCAGAACTTTCAGAACTAGCAGAGGCCCCGTGTTTGGTGGGTGGCTGGTTTCACTTTCAGAGTGAGTTAGATATGGCCCCATCGCGAGTCCTCCCACTGCAGTCACATTCCCACTATGGCTTGTCTGAACCAGCTCCGCATGCACGTTGTTTACCAAATCTGTGTTCCCTGCCCCACACCCCGCCCTCACCCCTCAACCCCCACCCCAGTGCTGATTTCCTACCACATATCAGGAGAGCTGGACAGGGGCTAGGGCACGTGTGAAGGCCACAGGGGGCCTGGCTGGTGACCCCTTCCCACCCCCACCCCCCGCCTGCCCGGCTTCTATGTGCCTCTTCACACTCTGCCCAGCAGTCAAACCACCAACAGCTCCCACCCAACACCTGCCATAGACAAGCACACTCATTTCTTCTCTTCGATTCTACTTTATTTCAGTCCCACTGCTCCTTTCAGGCCAGAGATTCCTCCCAGGGGACATGGGCACAGGTTGGGAGTCTAGAAACCTGGGTTTGAGTTCCAGCAGTGCCACCAGCTTACTAGTTTCATGTTCTCATGTCCCTCCCTGCAGTAATCGCTGTTCTGGGTCTAGAGACCACAGACACGGGCTGTAGCTAACTTGAGTCCAACAGAACTTGCTAGAAGGATCTTGAATAGTTCACCGGTTCTGGAGACAGATAAAGACCCAGACCTCAGGGGGCACAGACTCCAGACCAGTTGCAAGGGCCTAACTGCCAAGATCCCCTCAAGGCAGGTATGTCTGGGTATTTCTTGGCTTTATCCCACTAGAAAACAAAGAGTCTCATTGGCTAAGATGGGATGGGGTCAAATGACCACCCCTTGTCTAGAGAGGATGGAGTAGTTTGGTGGACAGCTTAACGAAGACGTCCTCACCTATTACAGGAAGGTAGATCTCCAAAGGGAAATGGTACTGCCACCAGAAACAGAAGACCAGATGACTCTGGGCAAGCAAGAGCCGAAGGTGCCAGGCCTTCCTCTTTGGGCCCAGCCTCCCCAACCCTGCAAGGATGGGATCGGGTCGATGAGCCTGAAAGTTCTTCCAGGAAAAGCATCCTCTGAGTGGAGGAATCTGAACTGGACACCTTGCCTCCCTCGGGCCTCGGGAGGGCCTCCTGGTATGAGGATGCCTCAAGCTCCCAGCCTGAGGCCTCGGTCTAGGAGAGAACCAGGCAGGGGTAGTGCTGCCACCTGAGTGGAAAAAAAGGGAATTTCACTTCTACCCCCAAGGTGGGACTTGAACCAGTGACCTTGATCTCACGAGCCTCCCAGAGCTCAGCAGCCCATCTGAAATCAGCAGAGAGTGAAGGGCCCCAGGCTGTGTCACCCTCTCTTGGGGCAAGACCAGAGGAACACTATGACTGGCGTACACCTGGAAGCCTGGGGCTGCTCTCCGGGAAATGACCTCTAAATGGAGCTAAGGCAGCAACCAGCTACATCTGCCAGAAGGTTCTCGCCCACTCCTAACGGATGAATGTGATTTGTGTTCCAAGACCACTTTTCACAGGTCACCACATGGGACCCGTACAAACAACCCGGGGAGGTGGGAGACAAAGACTATGGGACGAGGTTGTTCGGAGAGAGGGAGGTGGTGAGGACAGACACTCGACCCTCCAGCTTCCCCAGCAAGATTCTCCCTCCATACCCCCTGCCCTCAGCCCCTCCACTCACCTACCCCCATCTTCCTTCACCTCTTCAAAAATACCTAGGAACCCCAGCCTCACCCCTGCTTACGCCTGGCCTCAGGGACCAAACTAGACCTGACCAGTGTACTGGTGGCCGAGGCGGCGGTCAGGACATTTAGATCAGGAGGATGTGGCCAATGGCTTTGGCCTGCGGTTTCTGGCCAGAAATGCTAAAAGCACCCTGGCTGAAGTCACCTGTGCCTTTCCTGCAGGAAGCAGGGGGCGGCAGGAGCGGAGGGGGCAGGGGAAGCTGTGAGGTATGTGGTTTAGGCTGTGAAGCTCACACCAGTGCATGCACGGACACTTGAGTGAAGAGGCCTGTGAGCCACCTCTTGCCAACAGCTCTCTTCCTGTTTCTTTCTCAGCTCTCCCCAAATCACTTCTGCCTGCCCCCAACACCTGTCGTTCCTTGTTCCTCGGGGCTCAGAGGAGAGACAACAGAGGTTCTGAACAGCCTACCTCAGTATAGCAGACATTAGAGGTTACAGCATCACCAAGGCCCCAGAGAACAGAGCACCATAAAGGATAGAGGGGGCAGAAAGTTCTGGAAGCCATACCCTTCCTTGAAAGGTACCAGGTAATAGTAGTTAACAATACTTCCCCCAGCCCTTATTATGTGCAAGGACCTGTTCTATGTACCTTACACGTATTAACTCCTGAATATGCCAAGTGTGATTCGAGGTCCCCCAGGAGCTTGTTGGAAATGCAGTATTGCAGGACCCCCAGACCTGCTGAGTCAGAATCTGCATTTTAACCAGATCTCTGGGTGATTCGTGTGCACATGGAAGTTTGAGAAACCTTGTATTAAAATTCATTTAATCCTGGCAACAATACTTTCAGGTAGGTACTCTGAGTATCCTATTTTACATATAAGGAAACTAAGGCACAGAGAGGTTAAGTACGTTGCCTGAGGTCACACAGGTGGTAAGTGCCAGAGTTGGGACTTGAACCCAGGCCGTCTGGTTCCAGAGGCCATGCTGCTAAGTGCTGGGCTGTTGCTGCCTTGAGAATGAGAGAGCCATGGTAATTGGAGGCACTGCTGGCCATTCCGGGCCTGTGCTGACTGTGCTGCTCTGGCCTTCCAGAACCAACTACGGCCTTCCCCCTATTTCTCTGACTCCCGCCTCTCCAGGGACAGTCTGAATCATGCTTTTCCCAGATGTAGAAAGCGAACACCTGGTGGTCACCATGGAATATTTGTCAGGTATCTGTACCATCCAGCTCTGGGCTGCGAGTTATGGTGGCTAGAAAAGATGCTCAAGACCCAACCCAGCTTCACGGGGTCCAGGGCCTAGCGGAGGAAATGGTAATGGCGTCTGTACGCCTGCTGGAGTAATAGCTAGAATTTGCATAAGGTGTTCAGAGACCTTGGACAGGTGTGTCTTCAGCACAGGCTCCATGAAGAAGGAGGCTTTGAGCCAGGCCTTAAAGGATAGGTAATGGCTAACACAGAGCAGGGAGCAGAGACCAGTCTGAGCAAAGGGGCAGAGGCAGCTGTGGACACAGATGTAAAGAAGCCTGTGTGCCCGAAGCAAATGCCTGAAGCTTTAAGCATCCATCAGTCCACTGCTCATCCGATGCCCAACTCTTCTCTGTAGCATCTCACCCAGAGTGCCCAGACTCCCTTGAATTCCCCCTGTGATGAGGAAGTCATTCCCTACAAGAGGAGGGAGCCCGTTCCAGCTCTGGTATACACACAGGTATGTTTGTGTGTCTGTGGGCCGCTGTCAAGCAAACCTGAGCCATGCTGATCCAGCCTGCCCAGCTGCTAACTGGAGAGTGAGAGACTGCTCACATACCCCAGGTCTCCATTGCCCTGGATGGGCTCCCACGCACACACATAGGCCCTTGGAATGCCACATGAATCAGAGTGTATCTGCAGGCGACCTGCACTGCTGGCTCTCCCCACCGGGAGCAGCTGCTGGGGGATCCTCCACTGCACTGAAGGACAGCACAGGAAAAAGCCCCTTGGCACCTGAGCCCCGCCCTGCCTGAAGGAATCCCAACGCTGGTGCGTCCACACACAGGGTGGTGTGCCCCTCCAGTTGGTGGTCTCCTTGGAAGGCACTGAGCACATGTGTGTGATAAATGCAGCCTGGGCCAGGAGTAAGGCTGAAATGCACGCCGTGCATGATGCTACCTACCGTGTTTCCCCGAAAATAAGACCTCACCGGGAAATAAGCCCGAGCAGGGTTTTTCAGGATGACATCCCCTGAACATAAGCCCTAATGCGTCTTTTGGAGCAAAACTTAACATAAGACCTGGTCTTATGTTCGGGAAAACACGGTAGTTAACCCCCACTGCAGCCATAAGAGCTCCTCTACCATGATTTTCACTGTAGAGATGAGGCCCCCTTCTCCTCACTGCCCACTTCCTACGTGCCTTCCCCGGACATTGCACACAAAAGATGCTCAATCATTGCTTTAAAAATACTTGAGTTAAAACGCGGCAAAGCACAGTGACATGTGGGCCCATAAGCTGCCACCAGAGGGCAGTGCTTACTTCTCCACCGCCTCTACACAGGCCCTCTCTGCAGGAGGGTGGAGGCCACGGCAAGGATTGCCGCCCAGACTGGGAGTTCCAGGTGCCTGCAAGACAAGAGGGGGAAGCAAGCAGGGCCCCTGGATTCCAGAAAGACAGAACGAGGGGAGCCCAAGGAAGAAGAAAGCCAAGACCAGTGACCTGCAAGGGATCTTGGAGGCTCTCGGGTCCATTCCCTCCCTGCACAGATGATGAGTCTGGGCTCAGAGTGGGGCAGCTCTCAGCCTGAGGCCACACAGCATGGCGGGGGCTTGAACTCTGGCCTCCGGCCTCCCAGATCCCTTCATCCCATTTAACCTCCAAATAGAGCAGGGAACTTAACCCAGGTGGCTCCTCACTTTATCTGATGCAGGTCAGAAATGGGTTTACCCCCTTCTCCTGGCCCCGACCATTAGGGCTCCTGAGGCAACACCTGGCGCCAGCCCTCAGCTCCTTTTCTTTAGCTCTGTCAGATGAGGGTATCCACCCCCACCCCCAGCCCCAAGTGCTGCTGAATGCCAAGGACTCACAGTCCTGCACCCCCATCCCTGACCCACATTCTCAGCCCCCCCTCCCCCTTGTTTGTCCATCACTCTGCCTCGTTTCACCCAGCACTGGCCTCTTAAAATGAAAATCACACAATATCATGATACAACCTCTCCTTCTCTCCCTGGAAGACCCAGCCCCGCCACCCCAGTCCCTGGGTGCCTGTCAGTTCTTGTAAGGCTCCAAAGCTCTCCCCACCTTGGCTTTCACCCATGCTGCCATCTCATGGTCACAAACCTGTCGTCACTTTCCCAGAGAGGACTTCCCTGCCAGCCCCTCCACATCTAAAGCGGAGATGGGACTGTTTGGTCCCTGTACCTGCCCTTCTCCCCCCAGCAGCACTTGCTCTCATTTGTAATTGGCTGGGCATTGGTGGAGGATTTGCTTGGTGTCTGTCTTCCTGGCTGGACTATGGCTCCTCGAGGTCACAGGTCAAGTCCATGGAGTCCCATGGCTTCTCCAGCACCTAAAGCCATGTGTGGCTCAGGGTAGGCACGCAAACTGTATTTGTTGAAAGGATGGAGGGATGGGTGGATGGGTAGACGGAAAGATGGCAAGAAGGAAGGAAGGTCTTATTGTGGGGATGAGGAGGTATCCATTCATCCTGTCATTAATTCCACAGGGATTTACTGAGTTCCTCCGGGCAGTACTGGGCTGGGTGCTGTGGGAGTTACTAGGACATGTGGGACTTGAAGTCTGCCTAACTCAAGGCCTCTTATCTTAGTAAGGGGGCAGGACAAGTGCAAGTAATTATAACTGAGGGAGCATGTCAGTCCAATGACCATTGGCCTGCATTGTCAGGACAGTCCTGCTATCAAGTGTTAGAGTAAATACAAGTTATTTCATTCTAACCCTCTTAAGCCTTTAGCTAAATAAATTAACAAGACAGAAAAAATAATTTTTCGGACTATATAGGTAATCTGTCTTTAGAAAATGTGATCGTAATGCGTGTAAGAGACATAGAGTGTGCCCAGTTCGACAAAACACACACAAGGGACAAAAACAAACAAACAAAACAGGGCCTTGTTTGGCGAGAGCAAAAGAGAAGACCCCCCCACGCACCCCTTTAACCTCCCCAAATTTTAAGATTCATCCAGTCAACAAATATTGTGGTTCTGCTTCTCAAAGGACAGGAGTAGGACTCAGGCTGGCCCTACTGCGTCTGGGGTCTGCCTTGGAACCATCCACCACCCTGGCCACCAGGGGACAGGGTAAAGTAGAGAGATGGGCCCTGGGAGAGTTGGAGGGTAGGGTGAAGGGTGGAGGGTTGGCGAGGGGTCCCAGGGAAAGAGGCGGTCACTGAGACTGGGGACCACACCCAAAGTACCTCCTTCACAAGGCCCTGCCCCCACCCGCTCCCACCCATAACCTTTCCCACCTATGAGAGGCCCAGGACTCCAGCCTCATTGGAATGGTTGTCATGATGGGATAAACGCAACAGGGAACATCCTTTCACCATTGGGGAGCAGGGGCTGCACTTTGAATGAAGGGCTTGTTTTGTAAAAATTAAAATTGCAACGTTTGCCGATTTCTACAGTGTAAGTACCGCCCCCGTGGCCAGTTTCAAGCTAACATCCTGATGTCTCTGAACTCAGAGTTGGGAACAGATGCACGCGATCGGCTCTTGCCAGCTGGTGCCAGTTGCTCCAGCACACCACTGGTTGCGGGGATCGAGTTCCAAGGATACCCACTCCCCATAGACTCCTGTAAGAGTCTTGCCCTATCACGAGACCGATCAAAAGAACTTCAAGAGGTGTTGCATCCTGCAGCCATCCTCTGAGAAACAATAGCTCAGGTCCCGGACACTTGTCAGAAAGGCCTGGGTTTGAACCCTGGGTCTACCTCTGATCCAATGACCTGAAACTCCTTCAGCTGCTGCCCACTGGATGGATGCAAAATCCCAGGTCATGCAAACCTGGCTCCTCCCACCTCCTGGCTCTTCCCTCAGTTCCTGGGAAGTGCTGAGCAGGTTCCTACCTCCAGGTCTTGTCTATGCTGATCCCTTTGCCTGCCATCCCGTTTCCCCCGAGCACCCTCTGGGTCTCAGCTGAACCACGTCTTCTTCAGAGAGGCCTTCACTGCCTCCCCCACCCCCACCTTCCAAATTAGCTGCTCCCATGATGCCTTGAGAGCACTTACCATAATTTGAGGTCCTGGTGGATGGCCTGCACATAACATCTGTTTCCCCCACTAGGCTCTAGGCCACATGAGGGCAGGGGCTGTGTGGACGTGTTGTTTGCTGCTTTGCCCCCTGTGCCCAGCACAGTGCGGAGCCTATAATAGACAGTCCATCCATCCTTGGTGAATGAATGACCAATGATACGTGAAGGAAATTATCCAATCTCTCTGCGGTTCAGTTTCTTCTTTTGGAAAATAGTATAATAACGTATCTACCTTATGATAATATTAACACCTATAGAGAGCCTACTGTGCGCCAGTCTTTTATACTTACTCCTTTAATCCTCACAACAGCCTTATGGAGTAGATGCTGTTATTATCATCCCCATTTTCCAGGTGAGGAAACTGAGGCACAGAGAGGCCAGGTGATCTGCCCTCATTTACCTAGTTAGATTTAAACCCAGCAGTGCCTCCCTTGGCTTGGGTTGAACACAGAAAAGCTCAACTCTGCTTGGGAGGGTTGGGGAGGGTTGGTGCTGCTCTAGCCTCCCCCCCCATACCCTTGAAGCTTGAAGCCCAATTGGCAGAGCTGACAACTGATAAGCACTACAATCAGGTGACACTCGGGGCCAAGGTTACCCTCTAAGTTTGGGAAGTCTTCCTAGAACCAACATATGATGGTTGAGTCAGAGACCCACATCTGAACATGTGGCCAAAGAACTCTGATAAAAAAAGGAAGCAGCTGTACTGGTAACCACTTCTCCCCCCACAATCTCTCTGATCTTGCTTGGAGGTTCAGCGCAGACCCTGGGGGTTCAGGGCTAAGTCTTGCTTTGCATAACCCTGTTCTCCTTCCCAGAGGTTGGGTTATGGGTGGTCATGTGACCAGTTCTGGCCAATGAAAAATGAGGGGAAGCTGCTGGATGACAGAATCTGATTCTTCTTTCACTGGCCTTCATCAAGCCTGATGTGACACCTGGACAGGGACAGCAATCTTGTGGCCACCATCTTGTGGCTGCTGTCCTGTAGCCCTGAAGGAAACTGGCCTAAGAGCAAAGCTGTTTCATCATGTGCTGAGTAGAAATACAGGACAAACCTGGATGCTTTGTGGAGCTGCTGAATTAACCAGCCCTACAGCTGCCCTACCTTGGGTTATTTTTCCTTTACGCTGCTTGGGGATGACATGTGTTCCTTACACCCAAAAGCATCCTAACAAATACAGAAGGGATATGTAGCAGAAAGCAAGTCTTTTCCAGGTTCTTAAGTTTCAAAATAAGAAAGAGAGAGCCTGTGTGCCTAGCTGAAATCTTTGGGAGATGGAATCAAGTAGACACATAATCCCCTCTCTCCCAACACCCAAGATGCCCCCAGAGAGAGGTGAGCTGAGGGAAAGCAAAGAATGTGTCAATGTTGGGGTTGCAGCCCCTCCACCCCAACTGAGCCTGGAAGGGTGGGGGGTGCAGCGAAGACCCACCACAGGTTTGGGGCATCTGAGATTCAGAGGAGCTGTTCCTCTCTCCCCAGGCAGAACCCTGAGGAGGCAGGCGGTTGAGACCCCGGGGAAAAAATGGCCACATCCTGTATCCAGGTAAATGGGGTTGGGCTCAGACAGCCCACTGAGGGACACAGAACTTGTGAGGTAAGTGCCTGTGAAGGGAGGACCTGGATGTCCCAAGAGGGTTGAGGACCCAGGAGGCTTTGTAGGAATGAGCATGATTTAGCAGGTATGTGGGCGGAACCAGGAGTCTGACGCAGATGGGACATTGACAAAGTCAGCAGATGTCAGTGGACACTGCCAGGGAGGGGCACCTAGATGCAGCCCCCGGGAAATGTGGTGGGAAAGGAGCCCCAGCTGGCCAAAAGTCCATTTCTTTGACTTCAGCAGAAGGGAAGTGCCTAATGGAAGTTAAGTTTCGTCGCGGAGAAATAAAGCAAGTTGTATGTCATGCACATCTCAGTTTGTGGCTTTAATTCATTCCCTTCAGTGATGAACAGCAGTCAGGTCATTGAAGGTCAGCCACCCACACCCCCAACCCCCACCCTGCTGCTGCACTGAAGAGGGTCCCCTGTTTCCTCCCTGTGCCTGGAGCCCAATTAATACTTCCTCCTGCTCACACTACCACTTCTAGGCTGCAACTATGCACCCCCTCCTCACCCTGCCCGACGACCCTGCTGGTTCCTGGCCACCCCAGACTCCAGTCCTGCTGAATTTGCAGGCTAGGAGCTCCCAGCCATGCGGCTTGGCCCTGTGCACTCTTGACTCGTGTCATGGAAATCCCTCTTTCCTCTCTGGCTGGCCCTAGCTCTCCCAGATTCGGCCCCACCCATAATGTTCTTGCCATCTGTTTTGGGTCTTGTTGAGTTTCTGCCTATGTTTTTCCCTTCTTCCAGATGTACACGTGGCAGTATGTGGCTACTGGGAGGGGCCTGGAGCTGGCAGGAGGACGGGGAGCAGGAAAGAGAGTTGCATGATTCCAACTCCTGGTTCTTCCTTCCGATGCTCCTCTCCCCCTGCAGCTCAGTGCAAATCATTCATCCAGGACACGCTCTTTGAGCACCTACTATGTGCTGGCCACTGAGAACACACGAAAATGTCATTTATATAACTGAAGGATGGCCCCAGCGTGGGGATGTGGCTACGTGGGCATTTCACTGGAGTCAGCAGGACTAAGCAATGCAGCTGTCATGGGGGTGTTGTCCCCACCTGGCAGCAGGCTTGAGGGCCTCCCGTTTTATAGGGCCCGCCCCCAACCCCACCCAAGACATTGCTTGTTGAGAGTCTCCATCCCAAAGATCTAATGGCTCTGACCACCCATCTAGGCTGTGCCACCAAGTCAAGAACTGGGATCCCAGACAGTCCAGAAGCTGCATCTGAACCCGGGATGGAAGAAGTGTTTGCAGCACGTCAGACCAGACAACAGAGGGGCTGCCCGTCTCGGAGCCCTGAACTAATGTGTCCTGGAAATGTCTGAGGCCTTTGGAGAAGGACAGACTTCAATCCTCCTGCAGATGCTTGGCAAAAAGCTTCAAAAGCTTTGCTGCCTCAGCAATCAGCAAACCCTCCCTCCCTCCTCCGTCTGCATGATGTCCATGAGCAAAGGCTTCCCTTTACCATCAGGGTAGGGCAGGGTGCTGATCAGGCCTGGGCCAAAAGCATGCTGGGAGATCTCACCCCTGGGCAGCCTCTAACCCACTAGGGGCTCCTCGGGTGAGAGCTGGAAGGCATTCAGGGCTGGTGGGCAGCCTCCTGCAGTGGCCAGGTGGGCTCCAAGGAAACACTCAAATCTACCCCGGCCTGGGCCAGCCATTGGGCTTAACAACTGAATCGGCGGGCAGTTATAGTGGTGCTTTTTTTTTTTTTTTTTTTATGTCTGATCTTATTTATTTGTTACTCTTAGAAAAATCTCATTTTTGACAGGACTCAGATTTAGAGGTAGAAACTCTCAAAGAGGACAGCCTATGTCTCTTGGCCATCTGTTCCTGGCATTTTTCTTTAGCCTCCTTCATTGTCTTGGCCAAAAGTTGAGCATATTTAGCATATTCTGCGGGCTCTTCCTTATTTTTCTTAGTACGCTGTTTCTTCAGAGCAATACACTGACGTTTATGTTGCAGGACTCGTGGAGTAACAAGACGCTGAATCTTGGGTGCTTTGGTCCTAGGTTTCTCCCCTTCTTTGTTTAGGGCTTTCTCACAACATACCGGCACACATCACCTTCTTTAGAGAGATTGAAAAGTTTGCGGATTCTGCCAGCTCTTTTGGGCCCCAGGCAACGAGGCACAGTAGCATCAGTGAGACCAGGAATACCATTCTCCCCTTTTTATACAATGACCAAGTTGAGAACACTGAGATTGGCATCCACAATGCAACCCCCAACAGATCTGCACTTTCTTCCTGCAGGCCTCCTTGCTCTGTAACAGGAGTGTTCCTTACGCAGGAGCAGGCGGACACGGCCATGGGTCAAGACACGCTGCTTCATGGGGAAACATTGTTTGTCGTTCCCACTGCTGATTCAAACCACACAACCCTTCCATTCTTCACCCAGAGCGTCAACAGCAACTTCCGTGACCACACACTTCTCATACAAGGTATGAAGTTTCCGTTCATCGTCCACTTCAATGAGTTTCTGGCAGCCAGTGGCTGGGAAAGAGATGCTCGGCTGCATCCTGAAGCAGCCGACTGTCTCCAAAGAGACATGAAAAAGAGTGGTGGTTTGCTCTTTACAGAATGTCCTTCCACATGGTGCCCAGGAAGCCATCAAACATGGTAATGCGGGGTGCTCCTGCATCAAGGGGAGTCAACGTGGATTACTTTAAATACATGTGTGTGAGTAGCCACCATGCTAGCTTAGAAAGTCAGCCCACTGTACAACGTAGTGTGTTTTCCTCCATTGAATATCAACGATTTTCTTGTAAATATTATACACAAAACATGAGACAGAATCCCCAGGTGAGCGCCTGAGTGTCTGACCAGATGTAAGCGCCACGGGTGTTCTCCAAGGGGAGGCGGTGGGTTGTGCTCCTTACTGCAGCCTCCATGCCCAGTGGGAAACAGCACACAGTAGGTGCTCACCAGGTGTGGTTCAAAGGATGAACACGGCGCTCACCAGGCAGCCTCTCTTCTAGTCCTGACAGCCGCCCTGTGAGGAAGATTATCGTCATCCCATTTTACAGACAAGGAAACTGACACTCAGAGGAGTAGGGACTTTCCTGAGGTCACAGCCAGGTGTCGCACAGCAGACGCTGAGCTGAGTAGGCTAACATCAAGATGCACGGGCTGCCTGAGTAACCCAGGGGGCTGGTTTCTTTATGGGTGGGGAACCCGTAGAGTGGAGCTCGGGGCTGCCTCAGTCTTTCCAGAGCTCTGGATCTGGACCCCAAGGGAACCAGGACCAGCTGCCCGCCCAAGGTGGGCAAAGAACATTGAGCAGAAAAAAACCAGGCTGAGTCACCAAGAAGACACAAAACCTTTAATCACGCTGGACAAGCAGGGCAGGGAGCAGGGGACTGGGAGTGGTTGTATAGCACCGGCCTTCGTCAGGCCCTTGGGAGGCCCTGCTGCCATCCCCAGCCATGCACCGTGGCTGCCTGGGCTAGGAGTGAGCACCAGAGGCCACAAACCGGGCCCCTTCTGCCCAGTTTGGCTGCATACGCACCAACCAGAACCGGTGGAGGCTGCCTCCCTCTGAGAAGAGGGTCAGGCCACCTGGGTCCTGGGAGAGGAAGGCTGGGAGTGGAAGAAGGGACAGAAAGCCTGAGGTCCCTTACTTGGCCTGGGCTTCTCCCAACACCTCTCTTGGCATCATGGCTCAGAGGAGGGTCCCCCTGACCAACCTGAAATGTTACTCACTTCAGTTCCCCAGACCTGCTGAGGGGTCCAAAGCCTGGTGCCTTCTGTCCTGGCCCATTGCCCAGTGGAGTTTCTAGAGGCAGCACAGGCCAGAGGAGACGCTGCTGGGCAGGAGCTGCCCACCAGGGCCTCAGCACCTTAAAGCCTGAAGAGCCAGGGCACTGGGCTGGCGAGAGGGGCCAAGGGGGATGAGGGAGCACCTGGGAACAGACGTCAGTGTCTGACAGTGGCTGGGAAGCTGGGAGAACGGAGGCCCAGTCACCTTTGGCAGGATGAGCAAGGCCTTGACGGAGCCCTGAGAGCAGGGCAGGGAGGGGCGCTGTCAGGAGGTTCGGTGTCCTCACAGCTGATCGGACCAGCTGTGTGGGGAGCTACGGGTCTGCTCCCTTCTTCCTTCGCTCTCTCACCCCCAAATACCCCCAAGGCCCTGGGTCCTCTCCTCACACCACCCTGCCCTGACCAAGGCCCCTCAGAGGTTTGCTGTAATGATGGGCATTGGGCAGGCAAGAGAGGAATAGGCAGGAAACATCCCCCCACACCTCAGAACCCTGTCCCACTAGCCGTGGGGAGTGTGGGTAAGGAGGGGCCATAGTTTCTGAACGCTCAGAACCCAGACTTATGTAATAAGAGCCCCATGCGTTTCTCTGGGTCAGGTCTCAGAATCCTCTGTGTCTCCCCACCCAGCTGGACCGCATACTCTCACCAAGAGCAGGGCCTGTGTATGACTCACCCCAGCTTTCCCAAGGCCTGGCACAGAGTGAACGCTCAGTGAGCGTTGGATGAAGAACAAATTAGCATCAGCTGCACAGGAGGGGGTAAAGATGAGAGGAAGAGAGAAGGAGGAAGAGACAAGAGAACAAAGGAGGGGAAGTCCTAGAGAAATGGGAGAATTTAAGGATGTGAGGAAGATTCTAGAATGTTTGGAGGATTGCAGAATGTTCAGGAAGTATTAGAATGTTGTGAAAGTTCTAGAATTTGGTTATTCCAGTGGGGTCCATAGACCAGCAACATTAGCGGTGTCACCCAGGAACTCATTAGAAATGCAGAATCCTGGGTCCACTCCACGCCTGCTGGATCAAAACCTGCATTTTAGCACGATCCCCAGGTGATTCATACGCACAATCAAGTTTGAGACACACTGGTCGAAAAGACTGGGAAAGTTCTAAAATATTAGGTTACATGGCTTCTTAAAATATGTCCGAGAGAGGAGAGCAGGCTGGGAGGGAAGGAAAGGAGAGGAGGGCTACCTGGAATGCCAGGCCCGGTGGGCCCACTTTACAGAGGTGAACACTGAGGCCGCACCGGGGAGGAGACCTGCCCACAGCCACCCCACACCACAGCCGGCCTGCTGGAGGCACTAATCGTCCTCCGGCTTGATGAGGTGGCCACTGAAGGTGATGTAGGTGTCCACGTCATCGCTGTACACTGCGTTCTCACGCTCGCGCTTGAAAAGCCGCGCCCAGACGCGGTCGCCAGGCGCCAGGGCCAGCATCACGCTCTGGCTCTGCATGATGCTGCGGTCGCTGGGCTGCGCGTACAGGATCACGGCTGCCTCCTCGTTGTGCACCACGTGCACGTACGTCTCCTTGAAGTTCCAGCTGTGCACGTTGAGGCTGAAGAAGTAGAGGCCACGCAGGGGGGCGACAAAGTGGCCGGCGCCCAGGTCAAAGTGCCCATCTGGGTTGACGAAGACCGTGTCAAAGAGCAGCGGCTGGAAGCCCTCGCTGCTGTGCAGGGCCGTCTTGCGGCCCACCGAAAAGGCAGAGAAGCGCATCTGGCACGGGCCACCAGGGCTGCCCGCCTGCCCCTTGGCACCCTTGGTGCCCTGCAGACCGCGCTCTCCCCGGGAGCCCTCCCTGCCCAGCTTCCCTGGCATGCCCAGCTGGCCTCGGTCTCCTTTGTCACCTGTGGGAGCAAGAAGGGGAGAAGTCAGGGGGAGCACCGGGGCCTGAACCAAGGGGGTATCTACACTTGTTTGTGGAGGGCTCTGCCCCTGCCTGGAGAAGGAGCCAGCATTTATTGAGCACTCCTGCATGTCAGGCATACCCCCTGAGTGCCCCTCTAAAGAAGACACCATGACCCTCTCCACTCACGGAGAGATTAGTGACTCGCCCAGGAGCACACAGCTCAGGAGCAGAAGAGGCAGGACTCCAACTGCAGTGTCTCCGTGCCCACGTGTTCCCCTCCTTGGCAGTTTCCCTCCTACTGTGGGCTCAGTGAGGCCCTGGGGGGTGGGGGGGTCACTGCACCCAGCCAAACTCCTGTGGGGATGTGGGCATGGCAGGATGCACTTTGCATTTCTGACCCAGAGAAGGAACCAAGGAAAATACCTCTGCCACCCCCTCCCCCTACCCAAGGAAATGCCCCAGCAAGGAGCCAGGCAGCCCTTGGCTGGCATTACGCCCCCCTGTGTGACCTTGACCATTTCATGGCTGAGTTTTTTATTTGGCATGTATCTTGAAAAGGATCATGCCTACCTCACAAGGGCGTTCATGAGCCCTCAACAAAGTACCCCACTGGAAAGCACTCTGCAAACTGCAAATATGAAGCAGAATGGCTCACCCAGCACTGCTTGGCCAGTACCCACCTGCCCTGGCAGCAACTAACCTAGTCCCCAGGCAGACACTTCTGCCCAGCCCTTATTCCAGGCTGACTTTGAACAAAGGAGAAGCAGGTAAACATCTATGTCTTGCGGGACCTGATCCCAAATATTTCTCTGCTGCCTGTCACGGAGCCTGAAATGGCACCGTGAGCCCTTTGAATGAACTGCATGGCCCTGTGTTTTCTGGAGGTCCCCTATTGCCACGGGAAGAGTGGAGAAAGGAGCCAAAAGGAAGACACAAGCAGGCCCTTGGGGGAGAAGCCTGGAGAGAAGAGGAGGAGGCGGCCCACAGCTCTTCGGAGATCTGGTTCAACAGCCTCACTAGAGAACTAACTGCCTCATTGTGTGCACCACACTTTACAGTTTGCAGAGCACTCGGTTTGCCCCAGAGGGCTCCGTTGGCCTTGGAGAAGGTGTGATGTGTGAGGTGGTCGGGGAAGAGGGGTGAGGAAGGGAGGCATCCTCACCCACGAAATCTGAATGTGGGAGGGTCTCAGACGCCAGCCCACCCCTGGCTGTGGGACAGAGTGGCCCTGCGGAGACCACAGAGACAGATCCTGGCTCCACCCCGACAACTGTGTGACTCCAGGAGACCTCCTCCCCTCTCAGAGGCTCAGTTTCCCCATCTGCAAAGTGGGATGAATGACAAAGTACCAACTTTGGGGTCGTTGTGAGCAAAGATGGAGGTCAAGGATCTCGAGAGCCAGGCCCCAGCCCCAGCCAATCACAGTCCCTAGCAGCAGAAGTAGTTTTCTTCAGTCTGATTGTAAAGGACAGGGAGCCAGCTCTCACCTGCATGGCCCTAGTGGCCTCCCGTAGTTCTCTCTGCTTCCACCTTGTCCCCTGGCATATATTCACCACATGACATTAGAGGGATCCATTTGAAACCTAAGTTGGATCAGGTCCCTCCTCTGCTCAAACCCTCCCCTGCCTCTATCTCACTCAGAGGAGAACCCAAGTCTCATCCGGGCCCTGTTTTGTCTCCAACCTCAGCTTCTCCCCTTGCCCCTGCTCCTTAAAAACTCCAGGCCTTGGGCAGCTGGATGGCTCAGTTGGTTAGAGTGCCAGTTCTCAACCACAAGGTTGCCGAATAAGATTGAAAACCGCAACTGGACTTGGAGCTGAGCTGCTCGCTCCACAGCTAGATTGAAAGAACAATGACTTGGAGCTGATGGGCCCTGGGAAAACACACTGTTCCCCAATATTCTCCAATAATAAATAAACAAACACAAAACTCCAGGCCCTTTCCTACCCCAGGGCCTATGCACCTGCTTTTCCCTCTGCCTGGAATGTTCTTCCCCAGATACACATGGCTTCTCCCTCACCTTCTCGGTGAGAACTGACCACCCTATTTGATAGGCAACCTGCCCCCATACCTGCACTCCCAAAGCTCCTTACCCAGCCCCACCTTGTCATTTCCATGGCATTTATCACCATTGAACATTCTGTCTCATTGACTTGGGTAATATGTGTATTGCTCACTGTCTGCCTCCAGCCCTAGAATGGAAGCTTGATGGTGGTAGGCATGTCTGTCTGATTTGTTCATGCTCAGGCCCTAGAATTTAGAACCGTCCTGGCACATAGCAGGTGCTCAATTAAAGACTGAATGAAAGAAAGGGTCTGGGACAATTTTCTGTTCTGGTTTCTTCTGCTTCCTCCACCTCACCTCCCTGGCCCAGGAAGAGACCCCCCCCCCCCCAGGCCCTCCCTGTGCCCGACTAGGCCAGTCCAGCCCAAGCTGCATGTGGTTACTCACCCTTCAGGATGGTGATGTTAATGTAGGGCCTGACCTCAGGCAACACGTACGGGAGGGCAGACGGAGAGGCCGAGGACACATCAGCAGCATCAGCAGGGACCAGGGCATCCTCAGAGTCACAGCACCGTTGGCAGTAACCTGGTGTACTGGAGGCCACCGCTTCCCTAGAGGTGGGCTCCTCAGTGGGGACTCCAAACACCAGAAGAGGGAGCAGAAGCACTGCACAGAAGAGGTCTGGGCCAGCTACCCCCATGGCGACCTGGAGCAGGGAAGGAGGGGCAGAAATCACATTTAACTTCACATCTCTGTTGTGCACAGGCCCAACGTGGAGGCTGCCACCCATAGCAAGTGAGCTCCTCACATAACTCGGGGAGAGAGCATCAGTGCCCCCGTTGAACAGACAAGAACTCTGAGACCCACCCAGGGAAGCAAGATCTTCAAGGTCACAGAGACTTGTGGCAGGGTAGGGCCTGGAGGCTGAGAAAAACCTCCCAGAAAAAACCTAGTCCCTGGAGGCTCTGTCACACAAGTACCCCGAAGGAGGAAGTTCTTCTGAGAGAGCCATAGCCAAGAGCAGAGGAGGGTCCTGGGAGGCATGTGCTGGGGCAGGTGAGGAAGATGCCCCAGCTGCCCCTGGGTCATACAACTGAGACTGTAAAATGTTCCCCCTCCCCCCACCTCCCTCTGGTTTGTTTTCTTGCCATTGACTCCACCATGTCCTACAAGCACATGCCACTGGTACAGCCTGAGGAAGGCTAGTAAGCCCTTGGGACAAACACAAAGGATTCTGCAGGATTTTTCTTTAGGAGAGGGGACACGTGACTGAACCCATGGTCTGACGTGTGAGCACCATGGTCCTGACAAAAAAAAAAAAAAGGAAAATTAATTTATTCTAGCAGGAAGGTAGCAACTTCCACCTGAGAAAACACATGGGGTTCTGTGTGGTGTTGGTGTTATTATATTGTTGAGAAGTCAGGAGTAGGTAGGCTGAGTCGTGGGCTACAAGCGACTGCTGGCTTATACAGTGCCTTTGTGCAGGGTAGGAGAAGGCACCCCTCAGGACAGGCAAATTAGAAACAAAAGAGAATGCACCACTGAGGGTGTGGAGCTTGGCAAGGGCTGGTGTCAGCCCACCTCCCCTCTAGGCATCTTTGTGCAGTCAACAACCTCCACAACTCAACCTTACACAGCCTCCCTGCAGAGAAGGCTCAGGAGAGTTCATTCATTGGACAGTGGTTGTGTCAATCATCATAGACCTGCCAATCAGCTGCCAAGGTGGTAAATTGGAATTAAGGGGCTGGACTAGAAAGTCTGGAAAATTCAAAAGGATCAGAGAAGTCCAAGGGTTTGTGAGGATGTGTTTTGGGCTTGGCCAAGAAGGGATCCAGAGTTCCTGGAGAGGGGCAGGAAGTAGCCTGGACACCAGCAGCTGGAGACAGGCCAGGGGGCTGGGTGGGCAGGAAGCTGGGCAAAAAGCCTTTGAAGTGGTGACAGTCTTTGGGGGCTGGCACCAAGTTATCACACGATCAGAAACTCAGCTTTTGAAACCAGACTGGTTTTTACACTTCTGGCGTTTCTTTGTTTATTTCCTTTTGTTCTCCTTTAACATTTAGTACAATTCAAAAATATTTTTCTGTGGTTAATACATGTAGAAAAGGTAAAATTATTACTGTTTTAAATGCCACCCTATCTCTGCTGAGCACTGTGGTAAAAGCTAGGTTTTAAAGGGCCAGAAGCCCTCCCCTGAACACCTCCCTCCCCCTGGGGCTACTACCTGGCTCCTCTCTCCCCACCCTAGTCGGGTTTCCTGGTTCTGCTCAATAAGGCAGGTCAAAGCCTCACAGACCAAGTCCTCTCTGCTCAGGATTATCAATCACCCTGATCTTTTATTTGTAAATTGCACATCCCAGTGGTTTTGAGAAAAGAAAAAAAAAAAAGAAAAGAAAAAAAAAAATCCCCTTTTTCCTGGTCAGAATGTGACCTCATGGGAAAAGGTGAGGTCTTAGTCAGACCTGAGATCCTAGACTAGTTTACAAGTTGTGTGACCTAGGGCTAGTGGCTTACCCTCTCTGGGCTTTCTGCTCCTAGACATTTACAAGGAGAGGACACCACCACCTCCCTCCCAGGTTGTTTGGGAATAATTAAATGCAGGGAAGGTGCCTGTCTTGTGAAAAACTCAATAAAAAGTTTCTTGCTTCCTCCACCCAGCACAAGTTCTTTCCAGTGCCTGCCCAGCATAGTACAAGGAATGGGAAGAGCCGAACTTCTCTCAGAGGACTGGGTCGCTTTAAAGATATTTCTGTTGGCCCAGACAGCTGGGAGTCAAAAGCTCTGAGACATAAACTGTGCCTGAGGGACAGGAAGCAGGAAGCAAAGCAGCTTTGAACAAAAGTAATAATAAGGACCGCCAGGATCATCATGGGCCTTGGGGGAAGAGTGCCAGGCAGGGATCCAGTATGAGGGGCCATGTCACTGGGGGTGATTTAGGGGTCCCTGCTGCTTCCATTTGGGAGCTTCTATTTGGGACCTCTTTGGGGTCAGGGCCTGCTGCACTGAGTTGCTTTGTGTCCCAGCAGGGGTGGGCACAAGCCAGGAGCAGCTGAGGGCAGCCCTTCTCCAGGGACTAAGGTCTCAGTCACAGGAGGGAATGGGACGTGGAGAGTCTAGAGGAGCTAGCCAGGGCCAAAGGGTTAGAGCAGGGCCTGAGATGTGCGACGTGTCCGGGAAGAGAGGAGGGAGGAGAGGAATTCCAGACTCTGACCCCAGCCTCCTCGGCCCTGCCGCCCTGCCATGGGAATTGCAGGACATCCCATCACTCACCCTGCGTCCTGCAGCCTCGCACAGCGGCTCACGGACCGGGGGCCTCGGGGCGGCCTCTGGCTCCTTGGCCCATGTCTGCAATAATAACTTGTTGCTGGTCCAGACCCCCAGGCCCAGACGAGGAAGGAGGGAGTAAGGGATGGAGGCAGGGCGAGTGGGAGGGAGGGCCGGCTGAGGGAGCGGGCTGAGCTGGCTTCCCACTTCCCCTCCTCCCTGCTCCCTCCCCTCTAGCCGCTAGGTTCTCCGGAGATAAAGGGAGCTCTGGATTTTCTTTGCTTAACTCTTTGGTGGTCCAGTGGGGTCTTGTTTGATTCAGAGGCCCAATAAAGTCAGAGCCTGAAGGGGTCCGAGGCCCCTGATATGCTTGCAGGGAAATTGAGGTGGGGTGGGGGAGGGGCAGGAGCCCCTTAAGTTGTTCAGGAAGGGAGAGGCTGGGCTGGAATCCTGCTGCTGGGTGGAGTGGGGGTGCGGCTCCAGTTTAAGCCGAAGAGTGGAGAGGGCACCGGCAGGAGTCTAGCAGCCTCAGGTTCAAATCCTGGCACTGCCACTCAGCAGTTAAGTGACACCCTAGGTATCTGTAGAACTCCAGTCTCCAGTCCCATTCCTGCCATTCATGGAAGGCTCAGTAAAGGCTTGTCCAGTGAAGGTATTACCTCCTCACGTATCAGGTAAGGGTGGCAGCCAGGTCAAAACCCCACCTCAATGGATGCCAAAGTCCTCCTCCTCTGCCTGGAATTTTGCCATGATTGATTCACCCTCCTGGTCTTCTAGAGCCAACTGCCCTATGAAAATGACCCCCAAGAAGTTCACAGGAGGGCAGCCTGTAGAGTGTGCCCCTGGCCTGGGCAGCGACCTGCCTCAGCTTCTTTCAGTTTGGGCTGTGGGAGGTTTAGCAAGGGCCGTAGCCCTGATTCTCTGCAGCCAGAGGCCCCTGTGCAAAGACTGTCAAATGTCCCTTGCCCTCCAGCACGCTCTCATTCTACATTTGTTGAGTACATATTGCCTGGACCTTCTTTGCAGGGGCTTTTGGTACCCAAAGGCTCTCTACATCCATTATTTCAACAAATCCCACCCCAGCCTTGGGAAAGGGAGCTGATGTGACTTGCCTAAGGTCACACAGCTAGTGAAGAGGAACCACGCCCTACAGGATAGAAATGTTCTCCATCCCACTGGACTTCCCACAATGGCACAATGGGCATGGTTGTGGGCAAAGGCTGCAGTTCAGGGTCTGCCCTCTGGAGAGAGGTGACATGATGGCGCTCGGGAGGTGCAGGAGTACAGAGACCTAAGGGAATTTACTAAAGTCTGGGGGTTTGGACACTAAACCCACCCAGTCCCCACTCACAGCTGGGCGAGGTGTGGCGGATGAAACAGCCTCCGTGTGTTCTTGACCAGCTCTCATCTCTGGGCCTGTTTTCCTATTAGCTTGGGGGATAATCAAAGCACAGAATATCCAGGCCTGGAAGGACCCTTAGAGATGATCTAATCCAATTCCTTAATCTGTCCCACAAGGATACTATGACCCAGGGAGGACAAGTCTTTGGCTCAAGGTCACACAGCAGATGGGAGTCCAAGCTGGGATGACAGCCAGACACCCAACTTCTAGCTTTGTGCTGTGTCCCCCTCCCAAATCCACTTGGAGCCCCCCGGGCCTATTTAGGGGCCCAAGGGGGCCCAAAGGAAAGCAGATGGAAGGACTATGGCTGCTGGAAAATTAATCCACACTGGCTGTGCCCTCTATGTGGCCCTGCCCCAGGCAGCATTCCCAGGGCACAGAGCCATGACTGCAGAGGAAAGGAGCCAAGGGGAGCCACCCTCCCAGCCTCCCGACTCTGCTGCCACCAGGAAAAGGGCCTAGTCAGCAACATTGGAGCGGGGAGACAGCTAGCTGTCTCTGAGCTCTCTGGCTTAAAAAGACTAGCATGTGAGGAAAGGGAAAGTGGACAGAGGTTTTCCCTTTGGAGAGAAGCAGGGTGGGGACACAGGAAGGGTTTTGTCAGGGCCTATTATGTGGCCAGCACTCTGTTCCATGTCTCATTCAACAGCCCCTCTGCAAGAGAAGGCTGGTCATCCCCTTAACAGGTGAGAAAGCTGAGCCCTGGAAAGGCACCTGACTCGCCAGCTTCTAGGGCCAGCTCCTTTGGCCCCCAGACACATCGACATCCAGAAAAAGAGCCCCTTGTCCGCCTTGGTCCAGGGCAGCTGGCTAGAAGCAGGGCAGACTACAGAGCAGGACTCAGAAGTATTGTACTTTAATATTTTTCCTCCCACCTTTTCACATGCCTAAAATCCCTCCATTTGTGCATGATCCCGTGGTCTCCCAGCCATTCCGAGACCTCCCCAGCGGGCCAGGTAGCTTGGAGACAGAACTCCAGCCCTGGGGCAGACAAATCTGGGTGATGTCTCAGCTCCACCTCCTTCTCAATGTGTGACCTTGGGCATGTCTCTACCTCTGAGCCTTGGTATCTCTGGGCATGAGAGACATTTGGAGGCAAAGGCCATCTAAGCAGCCTGGTGGAACACCCAATGGTGAGTACGCTCTGCTGGCCGTCCATCAGTGCTTCTCCCTGCCTAAACCCTGAATACGGGGCGGGCATGAACCTATTCTCCTCATGCACACAGATGAGGAAAATGAGGCACAAACTCACTGGCTCTCGAAACCCAGCTCCTAGCCACATCTACCTTCGAGTTCCGAGTTTGGAGAAGGTATAAAAATAGTGACATTTAGTCAGTGCTTACAAAGCCCCGGGAACCCTGCGTGTATTTAAAAAATAAAATATGTGCCTGTCAAAATGTGAGAGAGAACAGAAAACACGGATATCTGGAGTCAGATATGCGAGTTGTGAATGTCAGGTCACAGAGCCAATTGTTCCAAGAACAATTAAGAAACTAAACAAAAGAACCCGTGAGCGCCACCTACTGGGAAGAGCGATCGTGCCCGGAGGCCTGTGATGCCCGCATCCCAGCCAGCACCCACCCCCATCCCACCCACGGTTTGTGATGCCCCCACCCGTCCCATCCCCTTCTTAGGAAACTAGGGGGAAGGAGAAAGAAGAGCCCACTGAGACGCCCTAGCGGCACCAATTCCTTCACTTCTTCCTCCAAATCTCACTCTCCACAAAGTGGACAGAGGATCCAACCCGACCCTCCCTCTTGTGAGCAGCTCGGTCTTTCGGGCTTCCAGGCTGCACTGGGCCTCTCCTTTGACTAGCTAGGTGGATTTTGCTCCCTGGACTCAGTTTCTCCATCCTGTGCTTTCCGCAAACCATGACCCAAAGTGTTAATCTGAGTTGGATTTATCCCACTTCAAGGAGAAACTGAAGCCCCAAGAGGCCCAGAGAAGGAAACAGTCAGTGTTGTCTCAGGCCCTCTGGACCCTGTTGTTACACAGGGGGAAACAGAGGCTCAGGGAAACAGGTGAAGCAACTGGCTCCCTCCCCACGGCCAACTAGTGGCAGAGCCAGGATGATGGAGTCGCCAAAGCGCGTGGGAGGCCAAAGCCAACCTTTCCTCCCCCCAACTCAATCGGCAAAATTAAGGGGAGTGACTCCTCCACCTAGGCCCGGGGAGACCCTCCAGCCCCACCCGCTCCGGCCTCAACTACTGGGGAACGACTGCCACCGGTGGTGGCCACGTTCGGCACCAATCGGGGCCCCCGCTGCGGGAATATTAGCAGGCGTTACGGCACAAAGCCCACCCAGCTCCTGCTCCGGCCTCCAGTCCTCAGTCCCGGAAGCCCAATGAGCGGGTGGGAGGGAGAAGCCGCTGTGGCGCGGGGGAGGGGCCTTTGCGCGTCCAGCGCCGAGCGTAGCGAGTCTAACCGGATCAGGCCGATCTTGGCCAAGCAGAGCTGAGTGCCGCCGAGGAGCCGAGCAGAGCCGAGTCTGGCCGAGCCCAGCGTGTCCAGACGAACATAGTCGAGTCTGACCGAAAGGGGCCGATTAGAGCTGAGTGCCGAGCGAAGCAGCGAGACAGGCGCCACGCGGCGAGGGGGAGGTTCCCGGCGCCCCCTGCCGGACACGGAGCACACGCTGGCCTGGGCCGCAGCCACTCCGTGGCCAATCCGCTGCCTCCTGATCCTGCAGTAGTCCTGTGACATGGGGGTATGGAGCCCATTTTATGGTTGAGGAAACAGGCTCCAAGAGGTTCCAAGGCTGGCCCAAAGGCATGCAGAGCTAGAAGTGGTGGCGCTGGGGTTTGAACCTGACTGTATGGCTAAGAGCTCCTGCCGCTGTGGTGGGCATTGTGTTTGTTTTGTCCTCCTCCTAATTGCTGCCATTTATTATGGCCAGAGAGGAAAGACTCGCCCTGTCTGACAAGCAGAAAGAAGGCCAGAGCACAGAGACAACCTTTCCTCTTACAGGGGGAGAAACCAAACAGAATCTGGGCGTGTTGACCAAGTGTGGCAGGGACAGCAGTTCTCATGTGCAAATATTGACATATTTCCTGGTCATTAAAGCAGATAGCAGGTCAGAGAGGCCATGTCTGACCACAGGCCTAATTTTCCCCCGCTTTAACAAGATGGCTCTAGAGTAGGGGTGTCCAAACTGCGGCCTGTGGGCCACTTTTAATTGGCCTGCAGCAAATTCCAAAAATATATTTAGTTTACTTAAATAAACCAGGTGAAGCAGTACGTACTTCACCTCGAGTGAGTGGCCTGGCTGTTTGTGTATTTTACCGCATATGGCCCTTGGTGAAAAACGTTGAAAAAAGTTTGGACACCCCTGCTCTAGAGTATATGAGCTCCTGGCTGCCTACAGGCTGTGTCCCCAAGTGCCCAAGCTAGCTAGGTCCTGAGGTGTCTGGGACCCTCAAACATGCCAAGTGTGGCCTGGGCACTTTCTTTGAGCCAGTGAAAAAATGAAGGCTGACCTTGCCCTCCAAGCACACACATGCGCATGAGGTGTGTGCCCGTCATTCACCCCTGTGTGCACACTGCCCTGGCCCGCCAAAGGCGCTGGAGGGTGGCTGGTCCTCTAGGAGGCAACCAAGGTCCCCAATGGGCTGACCCTCATGCCTGTTTGGTGTTGCTTGAGGGCATTGTTTGCCACTGCCCAGTACCCACTAAGAAGCTGGCACCAGTGGCCTCAGAGTTCGCTCTACCCCTAGCATCACTCCTCACACCTCAGCCCTCATTTTTGTGGTTCTGAAAAACTACAGACCCTGTACTGGGGGCTAGGAAACTAGGGTTCTTGGTCCTGCCTCTGGTGCTGTGACACTGGGCAAGTCACATGACTACCCCAGGCCTCCCTGTCTTCAGCTGCAAGATGGCTATCATAGCTATTCTCAGGACGTTGAAGGTTTCCCATGCCTCCTTCCCTGTGCACAGACTTCAAGTCCCTCTTTACACTCAGCTAGGCTATAACCCCTCCTGTGGAGACTTCCACCCCCACCCGTGGATGGGTTCTTGATCGTTAAAGCACTTCTCACATTTATTTAACACATGGCACTTACAATGTACTGGGCACTGTTCTAAGCTGTTTATAAATATTAACTAATGTAAACCTCCTAACAATAGAGACATCTGCTCCTATCCTCATCTTAGAGAGGAGGAAACTGAGGCATCGAAAATTTAATTAACTGGCTCAAGATCAAACAAGCAGTGAATGAATGAACTGGGATTCAAACCCAGGCAATTCCAGAATCCAAGAGCCTAATCGCTGCCTCATTATCTCCTATCTCGGTTCCTGAAAGACAGGCTGTGTGCTTCTCTGCCTTCAGTTTGGTGGGGTTGGCAGCTGACCGATAAATACTGGTTGAATGAAAGAGCGAGGAGTTAGTCCATCGTTCTTCTGGAGACCAGGAGTGGAGGGACCATTGTCTCCGTTTTGCAGGTGGGAACTTATAGTATGAGTTTGCTCAGGCTGCTGTAACAAAGCACCACAGACTGGGTGGCTTAACCAACAGAAACTTATTGTCAGTTCTGGAGGCTGGAAGTTCAAGATCAAGGTGTCAGGTAGGGTTGCTACCTCCTGAGAGTGGAGAGAGGGATCTGTTCCAGGCTTCTCTCCCAGCTTCTGGTAGTTTGCGGCAATCTTTGGTGTTCCTTGGCTTGTAGAAGCATCGCCCCAGCATTTTCCCTATGTGTGAACCTGTGTCCAAATCTTTTCTTAAGAACATCGGTCCTATTGGATTAGGGGCCCACCCTACTCCAGTATGATCTCATCTTAACTACTTACATCTGCCACGACCCTGTTTCAAAATAAAGTCACTTCCTCCAAGGCACTGGAGGTTAGGACTTCAACACATGAACTGTGAAGAGGGGTGTAGAGACACAAGTCAACCCACAACAGTAATTAACCTCCTAGAGGTCCTGTCTGACCCAATCTCTATCCCTGCATTGGGCTTCACCTCTGCCTTTCTCGTTTTCATTCACTGTATTCCTCCAGCCTCCAGACCTTAGCACACACAGGTCTTTGTGCTGGCATGCTCATGCTCCACCCTCTGCTCCCAGTGCAGCCCCTCCACTGACCCCCCCAATTATGCTCCCCCAGAACAAACTTCATTTCCCTCCCCACTGGATGGTGATACATTTACTTGTATGGCCACCTGTGAGCGCCAAGAACACAGGACCCATGTCTGTTTTCCTCCACTGTATTCCAGCTCAGTGTCAGGGACTTGTATACAGTGAGTGTTTAGGAAAATATTAACTTAATAAACTATGCCCAGAGAGGTGAGGTAAATGGCTCAAAGCCACACAGCAGGTTCATGGCAGAGTGGGCCTAGGGTCCAGGCCTCCTGACTTTGGGTCCCATGACTTTTAGGAGATGCAGTTCCCCACAGCCTTCCAGTGGACTCACCAAGTGTCTCACCAGGGCCTTCCAGTGACAGGGGAGCACCCTGAGAACTTGAAGGGACAGTGGTCTTGCATAACTCCAGGGAGAACCCCTCACATCACAGCCTGGCATGCTCGCCACCTTTAGAGTGTTTTCTTCTGTGTCTGGAGTCCTGTGGAGACCAGGCTGTCACTTCCCCGTGGGACAGTGGCCTCCTTGTAGATGAGGAGGGCTTGAGGACCTGGACTGTGGGCCACCCCTACGCCAGGCCCTGCGGACTCCTGACTCCTCTCTCTGATGCTGACACTGATGCATGTCCTGGTCCAGAGCCTGGTGGCCATAGGCTGTTGCCTAGCAACTGCCTCTGAGAGACAAGTTCAAGGGAAGGTCTTGGGTCTGAGCAACTTGGATGTCTGGAGAGGAGGAGTCAGGCAGACAGGGTCATCACCACCCCTTCCTGCATGCTCAGCCTCACAACCCCAGAGCCTCCCCTCGCCCTACAGCCCCTAAGGTTCCCATAACCCGCAGATTCCAGCCCCAAACCCCCATCCAATGCCCTTCCATCCCGCTTGCTCTTCCCCCTGTTTATGCAGTCACCACGCTGTACAAATCCAAAGGAAGCTAGAGTCACAGTGTGCAAATTGCCCCCGAGAATTCTCCTCATTCATTCATTTATTCCAAATACTCACATGAAGGTCCCGTAGTGCTGCCAGGCCTTGGAAAAACAGATGCATCAGGCACAGGCCCTGCCTGGAGGGACAAGGCTATCAGGACCCCCACACATGTGCATACACATGAGCATGCACAGGCGGTGACACACTGCCTGTGCAGTGTGGCGGGGAAGCTTGGGGGCTGGGGATCAGCGGGGCGGGGGTGGGGGGGGACCCTGGCCCAGGACACTCCCATGCAGCCCTTAGCCCTCAGCAGTCCTCTGTTCCCACCCCATTCACCCCTGCCACATGCACAGCAGGCCCTTGGTGTTAATGCACCAACATACACTTGCTCATGGATATGGCTTGAGATGTCCTGAGTACCTACTAGGTATCCTGCACTGTGTTCACAATCCACCCCACCCCCATTCCAGTTTGTTGTTGTTACTGCCTTTCTCACCAACCTTTGCCATTGGCATCTGTCCCCCACCCACCTCCCACACTACTGGTCAGACCAGACTGTCCATCAGTGTCTCACCTTCTCTCTGGCTGGAAGGATGGTCACATGACTCAAACCTGGCCAATCATGGCACTCTATCACCTTGTCTTTGGTGATTGACCCAAGGGGCTACCATGTGACCTAGTTGGAGCCAATCAACTTTCTTCCATGAAATTTGATGTTTGGACAAGGGAAGAGAGTATATCTACTTCTTTGGGATCAAGACCTATGATTGTAGGCTGAGGCTTGTCAGGGGTATCTTCCATGTCACCTGGAGGACTGGGACTCTGGGAGGCCTGGGCACACAGAGCTGAGAGATGGATAGAGGGAGCATCCTGAGAAAGGTAGACAGCCATACACACGCCCACTCATGCACCCTGATCTAGACACACAGCACCTGACAAAGGAATTGCCCCAGGCCATTGCTATTGTCAGGTGTCACTGTCTTTATTGACAAGAGCTAGGGGTAGAAGCAGCAAAGGATTTCCCTAGGGGCCTCCCAGCCACCCTTGCAGAACAAGCTCACCTGCCCCAGGAATCAGGAAGGCAGGGCTGCCCAGGGAGTGCTGGAATGCCAGAGAGCCCTCTTCCCTCAGACCCGCAGATCCTGCTCAGGGGAATCCCAGACTGAGGGCTGGGCCTCTAGCCTCCAACCTCCACACAAGATCTGGTTTTGTGACCTTACTTCCCCCTGAGGGGGCCGCACACTCTCCTAAGCCCTGCCTCCCTAATCCTTGGCTTCTGACACCCCAACTCCCCCTTTGTCATGTCCTGAAGTGTTCTCATCCCCAAGGGCCAGACACAAAGAGGTCCCTGGTGAAGGAGAAGGGGGTGTAGGTCAAGCCTGGCAAGAGGACCACCTCTACTTTGTAATCTGATACACCCTATCCCCACCCATTGCAGTGTGCGCGGCAGTTTATCCAGCATGACCCATTTTCCTTCTTCAGTCCCAGGAGGCAAGCAAGCTGGGACTATCACCTCCCTTTTATGAGAGGGAAACTGAGGCCCAGAGAGGTCAAGGCTAGCCAAGATCTAGAAGTGAGTTGAAGATGTAGATTTCCCAAGTTGTGGTTCATGTGATTTCCCTGAGGACCCTCTGCCCTTGGTGGGGTGGAGGGTTGGGGGATTTAGCCAGAGGTACCACTCTCCCTAGGGCCGGTCTCACTGTTGCTCTAAGAGTTCGTCTCTGGGATGGAGTCCAGGCTAGTCCAGGCCTAGCCTGTGGTCCCACTCCAGCCGCCTTTTGTCTTGTTTTCCCTGGGCCTTCCCAACCTATAGCCCTGGAGAACTTAGAAGACAGGAGGCCTGCTCCGGGCCTGTCAGGCCCTGTGTCTCAGCTCTACCCTCCGGCTGCCGTCAAAGCCAAGCGCTTCTGACCAACATTGTCAGGCCCTCAAGGGGGCTGGCCCTGTACCTTTTAGAGCATTTGCTTTTCTACCCTGATGTCATCCTTTCCTTGACACTGGTTGGGCCTGGCATTGGCAACTCAGTTTCGTCGATTCAGCAACTGAGCTCAGCCCAGAGGGGCCAAGGACAGCTCAATGTCAAGGAACAGAACTGTCTTCCATCTTCCTCCTCCTCCCTCCACTTCCTCCGCCTTCCATCTCTTCTTTCTCCTCTTCCCCCTTCTCCTCTCCGCACTGTTTAGACCCTCTGCCTTTCCAGGCCAGTCTGCCTGGGCCAGGTCCCTGCCCTGGTCACTGTGAAGGGAGGAACCGGGATGATTTCTTCTCTGAGGAGGTTTCCAGAGCTCTCAAAGACCCAGAAACACACTCCCCTCTACTCCACCCCCTCCCCCACCCTACTCCCGCCACAGGACACAAAGTGAGCTGCTTTGGGGTTTGGTCGGCTGGCTTCCAAAGGGGCTGAGCTAGGCTTGGGGTGGCCTAAGCTTATGCAGTTTGGGGTCCCTCTTTAAGAAAAGCAATACAAAATTACAAGTACAAAATTTGACTCAGGCCTTGGAAAGGGCAGTAAGGGACCCTGCACCTGGACTTAATAAGCTTCCTGGAAAACCCACCTCCTCACCTCATGTCCAGGAGCACAGGGGTCCTGGCCTGACTGTGCCAAGAGGGCCTGGAGGATATTGGGTTGCTCAGCAGGTGAGGCCTGTGGCCCAGAGAGAAGAGCTGGCTCGAGGCCTTGTAGCAAGTAGGGGAGAGTTGATGGGGGCCTAAGAAATCTCACACCCCTCCTCCCCATGGGGTAAGACTTTCATCTATTTGGGGCCCTGGTCCAGGTCCCTGTGAACCGGGCCCCAGTCCCTTTCCTATGAACCTGACTCTGAGCCCAGGACACCCCAGCCTCGGTTTATCGCTCTGAGGGCCAAGATTCAGATCAATCCATGAGGATGCTCTGTCGCTGAAGAGGATGGCCAGTCTGCACCTGTGCCTTAATCTGGGCCCTGCTCAGGAAGGTCAGCCCTGCCATGACGTTCCTCCAGTCTTTTCATCCAGCAGAGCTCGTCTAGGCCAATTGCTTCCATCCCTGAGTCACAGAGGAGAACACGAGGCTCAGAGAAGGGAAACGGCAAAGGGAAATGGCCTATCCGAGATCACGTGGTGAGTCTCAGTAGCAATGGGATCGGAACATCCCATCACGGGCCCCTGGCACCTGGGGCACCTAGGTGCACCCACAGCCTCTGCCCTGTCCTCAAGCTACGCTGGCCCTCCACAGACCCCTACAGACAGCTGATATGCAGTGTGCCCGACTTTTCCCCAGCTGAGGTCTCTTGGGGTAGGAACTGCTGCTCCTTGCCAGCCATCCGGCTGGGCGGCCGCTCCTGCCCACTGGTGCCAGGCTGTGTGATCTGGCTGACCCAGCCATTCATCTCCTTCCCCTCCCCCTGCTTCCCCGCCCCCTGCTCCCCACCCTCCTCCCCATCTTCCTCCTCCTCCTCCTCCTCTGTCTTCTCTGGAGGCCCCACCGGGGGCTCCTGGCTGCGTACACGGCGGGAAGGCCGCAGCAGGACCCGGCGGAAGCCCTGCTTGAAGCGGTAGGAGAGGAAGCCATACAGGATGGGGTTGGCACAGCTGTTGGCATAGGGCAGCGCCACCACCAGGAAGTAGAGGCCGAAGAAGGCGGGCTCCTCGGGCAGCGGGCACACCACGTTGATGATGTTGAGCACATAGAAAGGCATCCAGCAGAGGACGAAGAGCGCCACCACGGCCACCACCATGCGCGTGACCCTGCGCTCGGAGCGCCGCCGCCGCTGGCACGAGGGTGCCCACACCCGCCTTCCTGCTGAGCGCACCTTGACCACAATGAGCAGGTAGCAGAGACAGATGACCAGCAGTGGCCCAAAGAAACCCAGCGCAGCCGTGTAGATGATGAAGCCAGCTCTCCAGGCCGCCGCCGGCTCAGGCCACTGCATGTGGCAGGTGCTCATGCCCCGGGGCACGCCCGAGAAGACCACCACGGGCAGTACCACCACTGCTGAGGCCACCCAGACAGCCGCGCTGACGGTGCGGGCCACCGGTGTCGTGCGCCAGCGGGCTGAGCGGGTGGGATGTACCACCGCCAAGTAACGATCCACACTCATGACAGTGAGACAGAAGATGCTGGTGAACTGGTTGATGCCGTCCACGGCCATGACCAGGCGACACATGAGGGAGCCAAAGGGCCAGTAGGACAGGGCATTCTGGGCAGCCAGGAAGGGCAGCCCCAGCATGAAGAGCTCATCGGCCAGCGCCAGGTTGAGGATGTAGACGTTGGTGACTGACAGGCTGGCTGTGTGCCGCAGGACCACATAGATAACCAGTGAGTTGCCCAGCAGACCCACCACGCACACCACCAAGTAGACCAGTGGGATCAGGACACCACGGACGGCCAGCCCAGCCGAACTTGGGGCCACAGACATGTTTCCCAAGGGGGCATCCAGGGGCCAGGCGGAAGAGGCATTCCCAGTTTCCAAGGTTGTGGGCACCAATGAAGGATAGCTGGCTGTGTCCATGGCTGAAGGGAGGGCAGTCAGCAGCCAGCTATTAGCCTGGAGGCGGGAGGAAACAACAGGGTCAAAAAAAAGGATGGCTTTTCCTCAGCTGCCCCTCCCCCATCACACTGAACTTGGTGGCTTATTGTGCATCCGGACAGAGTTTGACATGCACCAGCTCATTCACTGTGCACGGGCTGGCAAGGTAGCCCCATTTCTCAGATGAGGGAACTGAGTCTCAGAGAGGTGGAGTGACCACCCTGTATCACACAGCTAGGGTGTGGTGTGGGATGTAAGCTTGTCTGGCTCCAAAGGGCAGGGACCAGCACTGGCCTGTGCCCCACTGTGTCCCTTTGCCTGTGCACAATGTGAGTACTCCACAAATGTCCAATAAAGGGATCAGTTGATCATTCAGTCGGCCGATGACATCATAGGCCCTTTTCTGTACACCCATGTTTTTCAAATATTTTTGGTGCCAGTGCATTTTACATGGCAACCCAATGAAGTCATAGTGTTTCATAAAATCTCACTTGCCCTTTTTATATATGATGGTCCCAGCTGGCTGAGGCCCAACTGAATCACCCACTGCTATAGACTGAATGTGTCCCCCCACCAAATTCATGTTGAAATCCTAACCCCCAGTGTGATGGTATTAGGAGGTAGGACTTTGGGAGGTCATTAGATCATGAGGTGGAGCCCTTGTGAATGGCATTAGTGCCCTTTTAAAGGAGACCCCCGAGGGCTCCCTTGCCCCTTCTGCCCTGTAGGGACACAATGAGAACATGGCCGTCTATGAACCAGGAAGTAGGCCCTCACCAGACACCAAATGTGCCCGCACCTTGATCTTGGACTTCCAGCCTCCAGAACTGTGAGAAATAAATTTCTGTTGTTCTTACATCCCCCGGTCTGTGGTAATCTGTTATAACAGCCTGAACAGACTAAGACACCCACCAACAGGTCTCAGCCCTCACATCTGAAAATACTGCTGCAGATTACAGGTCCTTAACCTTGAACCCAGGTCTCTAGATGAACTTCAGAGCATCCGTGACCCCCTAAAACTCTGATGAAAGTTAATGTATTCGCGTCTTTTCTGGGCTGAGGCCAGAGCTTTCATCAGATTGAGAACCACAGGTTCAGGGGTACCCTCTCTCCTGGGGGTCCAAGCCCTTGGGGACCTTCTCAGTCTGGCCCATCCAATGTGTGCCCGCAAAGGCCCTGCCCAGGATGATTGGCTGTGACTCTGCTGGGGGTTGAGTGGCTGGGACCCTTTCTCCCCACAGAGGGAAACTTGTGGTGGAGAAATTCACAATACACTGGAAGTCAGCACAAGAATAGCCTCTTGCCCCTGCACCAGCAGGCCAGGCTTCCCTGAGAAGAGGGCATTTCAGATGGGTCTTGAAGTGTGAGTAAGAGCTGCTCAATGGCGCCGTGGGAAGCTGCATCCCCACTTACTTTGTTAGCACCTGTCGTGCCTCCCACACACGAGAGGACTCCTGCCTTCCCTGCTAAACTCGACTCTCCTGCAGTATGGAGACGCTCTTATTCAGCTTTGAACCTTTTCCCGGCTCCTTCCTGTCCCTTTCACACAAGAATAAGCTCCGCATCAGTGTTGGAGGCGTGAAATGAATCAGAGGAACCAGAGTGGACAAATCTTGATGCAAAAGGGGGATGAACGGCTGACAGTGGAAATTCAGGTCCCGCTGGGAAAGGCCCCCTACCTCAGGATTTGCTACCCTCCCTCCGCAGCACTTCCTGGCTCTCAGGAGGCCCAGTGACAGACTAGAGCTGAAATCTGGCGTCTACTTTGCTCCTGGACCTCCCACTTCTTCCTAATAATCTCCCCCCAGGCCCAATATCTTCCTGCCATCCCAACACTGGGCTTGAAATGCCTCCAGAGGGAACTGGGGACCGCATTGCCCTATAAGGACATCACCTTGAGATGCAAAGCTCCTGGAAAGGGGTGGGACCCTAACTCAGAGCAAACAGCTCAGGGTGGGCAGGGGTGCCTGGGTGCCCCTGCCCAATGACCTGGGGCACCAGGCAAGCAATGCCAAGAATGGCAAAGAAACCCTTGGCTGTGGCTCATCCTAATGATACCCCAGGCTGGTCTCAGAGCACCCCTATTTCCTGTTACTCTAAGCCTGGGGGGAGACCCCCAGACTGTCCTCAAGCCACTGATCACTCAGACCCTCGTCAGCTCTCCTGAGCTGGGGACAGCGGCACTAACAGAGAGGCTATCTGATCAGTGGGCTCATGGGATTGTAACAGTGCCGCCAGCTCCCTGTCACTGATCCAGATTGCCAGGTTCCAGACTAAGCTGGTGACGTGCTGCATCTTATGGGGTCTTACGAGGAAGACACTAATGTCTGTCATCGCCACTGCATATACAGGGAACAAAGGTGAGGCCACATGCTCTGGTCAAATAGCTAGGAAGGGGCAGCACTGGGAGGGCCCTCTCCCCATCCACCTCCAATTCACAGGCCGGCAGAACGAGGCCAGGCCTGGGAATGCACTTGCCTAAGAGTCACTGCTGCTCAGGGCACCCAGCTGGCATCCAGCTCTCCCACCAGCCTGTTCAGAGCTCTCCTTGCTTGAACTATTAGAGTCATGGACCCAAATCCCTCGACACTTGGAGACCTAAAAATAGAATTTTAGATTCTTAGAACTGAGTTGTAGAGTCATAGATCTTTAGACTCTGTGTCCTTGAATCAGGGAATATTAGAGTTCCAAAATGCTGGAATTAGCCCTTTTGAGACCTGGGATTGCAGACTCTGGGACCTTAGCATCCTGGCTTCCTCGGCCAGGGAGCCCTAAGTCACCCATCCATCCAATTGTCTCCCTGTGCACAGATCCTCTTTATAGCATCCCCACAGGGTGGCCAAATCCAACCCAGCGCTGGAGGAGGAAGGAGAGTGCTCGTTCCCAAGAGAGGAGCAGTGAGCAGGCAAACCTGATTGCCAGGCGGTAGGGACAGATACCCTCCCCCACGGAAGCCTGGACGTGAGCTCTGAGGACGGCCCCCCTCCCACCGAGCACATACATGTGTACCCCCTCACACAAGCACACATGGCCCTGATGGAGGAGGGACAGCAGACCCACCAGGCCCTGGCTTTGTCCCAGCCCCTCCAGGAGCCCGGCACTCCCCCACGGATGCCCTGCCCCCACCCTTACCTGGGCTCATCTTCCCTGTTGAGGTTCAAAGGGCCAGGGTGCCAAAAACAGGGAAATGACATTTTTCTGTAGGCGACAGCCAGACCTGCAATTTTGGTGCCACCTTGTCTTTAAGGAGCTGGCATACTGTGCATGATCTAGTTCATCCTGGGGGAGGAAGGACTCTTCCTCCCTGTCTGGTTTATCTTTGGCACAAGCTTGCCTGAAAGCTGGGGGCGGACTCCTCAGAGAATGGTTAGGGAGAGGATGGAGGCCCAGAGAGGGTGAGTGGCTGCTCTGAGCCCCACAGCAATTTAGGATGGCACCTCAGGGACACCAGACACCCCAGTGGTTCTCCCTGTGTCTGCCCCCAGCCCCTCTAGAGTGCTAGCCTTCAGGTGCAGGGATCCTGAACTATTTATTTCTTTAACCCAAGCACCTAGCTCAATACCCAGAACATTGAGAGTCATGGACAGACCAAGAAGTTCAGAGAGTAGAGCTCCAAGTGAGCTGAGGTGTTGCTCCTGGGTAGAGGCCTCAAACTCACATCATGAAATCCTTACAGAGCCCACGAGGGAGGGTTTTGCAAGAGGAGGAAGTTGAAGCTCAGAGAGGTTCAGTAAGTTGCACAAGGTCACCCAGCTGGTGAGTGGGAGGCCAGCATTCAAACCCAGTTGTGCCTCCTTCTAAACCATCAGTAACTCCTGACCCTGCTGAGAGGAATCAGGGACTGGAGCAGCTCTGGACAATGCAGGCTGCTGGTCGACTCTGCACTCTGCTGGCCGACTCTGCACTCTGCTGGCCCTCTGCTCCCCTGGGCCTTCCCCCAAGAGGCCCAGATTGTGCTAGTCAATGTCAACGACCTCCCTCCCATCCCAGGCCTGGAATCTGACCCCAAGGGACACACCACAAGCCCTAGGTTGGGGGCTTGGGCTCTGCCACAGAGCGATCATGCCAAATTGCTGTGTGACCTTGGGCAAGTCACTTCTCTCCTCTGGACCTCAAATTTCCTCCTATTAAAATGAAGACAAGCATACCCACCTCCCAGGTTTGCTGTAAAGATTACGCGGGAATGTGCTGAGCACAGTGCCCAGCACAGACAGGGAGCTCAGTCAGGAAGCCTGGCAGGTGAGCCAAGGGGGCCAAGTAACATGATGCTTCTGGTTTCTTCCAGCTCTGACACTGCTGTGCTGTGAATCCAAGATTCTAGAATCATGGCATCAAATTCCAAGATGGATGTCCCCCCAACCCCTGCAGCCCACCAAGAGGTCACAGGAGGGCCTTTTACCCTGAGCCTTCCCACCCTCTCCCAGCCCCCAGCTCCAACCTCCCAAGTTCTTTCTGGACAGAGGGGGGACTCCAGGACCCCACCCTCCAGGACCCCACCCCGGCCCCAGCCTCCTTACCTGCCCGTGGGGTGAGGGCTCCCCTCCTTGCTGCCAAGCTGGTTATCATTCTGCTGCCCCGTCTCCCTGCCCAGTCCCCAGGTGCCCCCAGAGCACCCCGTAGCTGGGATCCCCACACAATGCCCACTTCTATACCGCTTGCGGCCCGGGCCCCCTCCTAGGCCTGTGGTAGCCACGTCTGCCCACAGCGCCTCTCCCATCTGGTCTCCGGCCGTGACTTCCCACCAGCGCCTGGTGCGTCACCCCCCCATCTCCAGGACTCCTCCTGGAGGGTAGGGGCACAGATGGGGGTTCTGCAAGCAGGAGCCCGGGGTCAGGGTGGAGGAAGAAGCCTCCCAAGGAAAGAAGAAAAATGGGGACCAGAGGACTATTAAGGAGCCAATAGAGATAGAGGGAAAAGGGGTGTCAGTCGGAGGTGGGGAGAGAGAGAGAGAAAAAGGAAGAGAGAGAGAGAGAGAGAGAGAACAGTGAGTGGGTGGAAAGCCAGAATGAGGGGGAGTGATGCGAAATGCGTGACAGGGAGAAGAGAAGGAGGAGGAAAGAGAGCGAGAGAAGGGGCGAGAGGGAGAGATGCGGAGAGAGGCAGGACTAGAGAGCGAGGAAGGAGAAGGAGGGGGTGGCAGGGAGAGTGACAGAGAAGGATTGTGCCACAGATGGTGACATGGAGAGCCAGGGAACGAGGGAGCAGGAATGGGGGTGAGGGAGGGGCTGGGAGGAGGGGCTGAGGGGCTGGAGAGCAGGTGCTGGGGTGAGGGAGGAGGGACAGCAGGGTAGGGGAGGAGGCTGGGGGTGGGGGGCAGGCCCTGTTACCGGGGAGATTTCAGCCACCCACGCTGGCCTTGGCTCCCACGGGGGGTTGAGAGAAGTGTGGTGCTCAGGGGAGCTAGGGACTGAGAGCCAGGGGCCAGACGCAACCCCCTGAGACCACCATGGCACACATCCCCCAGGGTGACAGCTGGGTCCAGAGGCCAGGTGGGTGTGGGGTTGAGCAGTGTCACCAAGAGGCCTGGGAGTATGGGGTGAGCACTGAACTGGGAGTCCAAAGTCCTATTCAGCAGCCACAAGCTAGACACCAGCCACAGAGGAAGGCCAGGTGGGGGTCGTTAGTCGTGAGACTGGTTGAGTCTGGAAGGCGCCAGGCAGGGTGAGGCGTGGAATGACAAGGTAAAGAATAAACACGGCAGGCTCTGAGGTCCAGGAGGCAAAATCAAAGACGTGATACAGGAGAAAACAAATGTCTATCCTTTGTAAACTGACAAAATTCAAAATAGAATAATAATAATTGACAACAACAAGCTTTTGTAATACAGGTCTACTGCTGAGAAGAACAGAATTCTTTTGCAGGGGATAACATTTGGCTTTCTTGGAGTTCAAAGTTCGTTTTTCCCCTCATCAAATCAGTTGCAAGCGGTCATCTGTAAAAGCCATTCTTACCTGGCAGGCTGCATACAAGCGGCAGGCAGGTTTGGCCCCTGGGTTTAATATGCTCTGCCTGCGGCCTGAGCACAGGCCTGGCTGCTCCTGTCACTGCACCCGGCTTGTGCTGACTGGCCACGTGACGTTGGGCATGATGTCCCCACTCTAGGTCTCAGTTTCCTCATCTGGGTCACGGGAGGTTAGACTAAATCAATCCTAAGATCCTGTCTCAATGGGAGCATTACAAACCCCTAACGGTCAATCAGTAATGAAGGCTATTTTTGTTAATACTATAGCCGCTGCTTCACGCACATTCTCAGCCATACCCACCGTGGTAAGCAGAGTTAGTGCATCCAGTTTACAGATAAGGAAGCTGGGGTCAGAGAGGGAGAGCAGTTTACTCAGATCACACAGCCAGGGAGTGGAGAAACCCAACAGCCTGTGCCAAAGGTGTACTCCCAAGCACCTTGCCACCAAGCGGCCTGACCCCTTCTCAGGAGGGCAAGCGGGTAGCTGTCAGGGAAGAGCAGGAGGAAGGAAATGAGTCTGTGTTGAGCATCGGCTGTGTGCCAGGCACCATCCAGGCCCCATTCCTCAGGACCAGGGCTGCACCTACTTGGTCACTAGGTCCCCAGGGCTGATATATAGCAGGTCTTCAAAGAACCAGGAATCCAATTCCTCCAGAAGTGCCTGCCATCCTGGCTGCTGCAGCGCACAATGGGACCCAGGACACATCTGCTTGCGCCTGGAGTCCCCAGCCCCTTGACGCTGTCCTTCCACTCGCCCCGGGGGCCCAGGGCAAGGCTCTTCTTCCAGGCTTCAGTCTTCTGTCTGTATAAGTTCATGAGGAGTATGAGAGCTCTGAGGCAGCTCCTGGGAGTGAGGGAGGGGTTCCGTGGCACTGCCCCTTCCCTGCCCAGGGCCTCCTGTGGCTTCTCTTCACCCACCAGGCTTTATACCATTCCAGCCTTGCCACCTGCCCCTGTCTCCTCCTCTGCTGATTTCCCTTGCCTACCTATGCTCCAGGCACACCCAGCCTCATTCATTCATTCATTTGTTCGTTCAGTCAGTCATTCAGTCTTTCATTCGCCATTAGATGGGTGAGTTCAGAAGGCCGTTCTGAAGCAGTGAAAGAGACTGAGCAAATGTGTGGGGAAGAGCCCCAGGCAGAGGAAAGGGGAGGTGGGGACAAGCTTGTGTGTTTGAAGGATAGGGAGGAGACTGGTATGGCTGGAAAGGAGGGAGGCAGGGGAGGCCACCATGTCAGACCATGTAGGGCCTGTTGTCTGAGTCTGGTTGGGTTGGGAGCCTCCCAAGGTGTGAGCAGAGGAGTTGGTGACCTGATGCATGTTTTTCAAAGGCTCAGCAGTCAGGACCCAGTGAGTGTGTGTTCTCTTCAGGGCCTTTGCACAGGCTGTTCCACACCCCACACCTGACCCCCACGCACACTGTGTCTCACACCAGCTCATCCCCACATATAAGACAAGTCCTCTTCAGGTGCCTCCTCCTGAGCCATCCCTGCCCTGGGTTAACTAGGCCCCTCCCTGAGACTTCCCAGAGCTCTCACCCCCATATGGCCTCTGATCTGAGCTCATCAAGACTCAGCTCAGGGACCTGCGTCCTCTGTGCTGGTCTGTGAGCTCTGGAGGGGAAGACTGTGGTTCCTCACTCTGTCCCCAGGCCTGGCATCAGCCTGGCACAGTAGGCATTTGCTGCATGTTTAATGAGGAAAAGAAGAGAGATAGATGGTTAGTGGGCAGGATGGTGGAAAGGAGGGGAGACTGAGCGTCTGCTGGGGGCCGGAGGGGTTCTGAGCACCAGGCTGGGAGCAGGTGTGACCTGAGTTAGACACCAACACAACTCCCAGCCAGGGGCCGTCCCAGAGCAGAAGTGACCCTGACCAGCCCCTCCTCCTGGGAGTGGCAGGGCAGAAAGAGGAAGTGCAACTTTATACCTGTGAGCTTTGGGGATCAGGGGATGCTGGGTGTCTGGGAACCGTGGGGTGGCCCAGCCCTGCTCGGCATTGAGTTCCTGGAGTGTGAGTGCCTCTAACCTCAGGCCTGAACCCGGCACTTCAGTGTTGTCATGTCTGTCTTGTAACCTGGAGGGGCTGCCTGGCCTGACTCCCCAAGATAGGACAATGCTATGTCTCTCCCATCACACCTTGGCTTCCTCAAAACTAGGGCCATGTCTCCACCCTCAGACTGGAAGTCACCCCAAGTGCAGAAAGTGGGCCTCCACCATCAGACAGGTGGTTTTCCAGGAGCTGGGACTCAGGCTCCTCCCGTCCCTGAAAGCCAGGACAGAGCCTCCTCTGCCCTGCAGTGCTTAGGCCAGAGCCAACCACAATGCAGGATGGAGGCCTCCACTACAGATGCTGTGGTCTGTCCTCTCAAATAAGATGAGATGAGCCAAAATGTGTTCTCAGCCCAGCTCCTGGGGCTTTGTCACTGGAGTCCCCTTTAAGGGTGTCCTCTGGTTCATCAGTCCCTGCTGGGTCAGTCCCTACTGGGGTTAAACCTCAGCTTTGCCATTTATTGCTGTGTGACCTTGGATCTGTGACTTAACCTCTCTGAGCCTTAGTCCCCCATTTTAAATACCTACTACATAGGGTTGCTGCAAGAATGGAATTAGTTAATTTCCTTCTACAGCAGCAGTTCCCAGGGGTACTACTCTTATACTCTCTGAGCCAGCAGGCTTATCAGGGCATGTACTTTTGTCAGCACAAGAGAGCATGCCCAAGGGCACAGACACACTCAGGTCTCTCCTTGTGATACATATGCTAACAACCCACTGGCCAAAAGCAAGTCACATGACCAAGGCCAGCATCATTGGAGAACAGAAGTACGCTCCTCCCCTGGTGAGTGTTTATTGGGAGGGAGTAATACCTGCTAAGCATCATCAAATCTGCGACACCCCCAATAATCAGTCTAGAGCCTCACCCCCGCCCACTCAGTAGCCAGTGGCCTTGGGTCCAGAGCTCTCTGGCTGGATTTTTCCTGCCCGCGTTGGAAAGGAATGGTCCCACAGCTTCAAAGTGCAGAGGGGAAGACCTGGAATCTAACAGCTCCTTAAACAGCCTTCCAAACAAAGCCCCTGCTTTCAGCCTCCTACCTTGGCACCTGGGGTGTCTGGGTCCCCAACCCGGGAGACTCCCTGGGGTTCTGCAAGGCCAGTTGATTTGCATCTCTTCCATCTCCAAACCTCCCCACCCACCTCGTCACGGAACAGCAGGCAGTTCCGTTTGCCTTGCAGAGGCTCTGTTAAATCATTTACCACACCTCCATCTGCTCTTCTGCTTGGGTGCTGTGGTTTGGGCTCACAGGTGTCGCCTGGTTTCTTTAAAGACGAGAGTTTGTGTTTCTGTTTCATGTTCTGCTTATCGTGGTGGCTGCTTTTCAGCAAGGTGGAGGGAGCGGAAACCTCTCTACCTCGGCACCGTGAGGCCAGAGTCTCTTCCTTTCTATACTGAATACACTTCTGTGGTATGTGGATCACACCACATGGCGGGTGTTGACTTACACGTCTGTCTCTCCCACTGGCCTCTGAGCCCCTGGGGAGCAGAGGGCTGGGTCTCACCCCTCTCTTTACCTCCAGCTGCTGGCACAGTTTGACACAGAGCATGGTTAGTACATGGTAACTGAGTTGAACTTCAGATTATACAGATGACTGCTCATTGTGTCACCTCCCTGGAGGCTTTCAGAAGTCTTCTAGAACAATCCTAGATCTCTATCTCCCTCCACTGAGCCTACCGTGCCCTGCTTCCCACAACCAATGAAGCCCGGCTGAAGTCAAATGACCCCACAGGTGAACATTTCTTGGGCCGTGTGGGAATGAAGAGGATAAGAAGGAGAGGTAAAAGATCAAAGGAAAAGACAGCAGGAACTTAGGCCCCCAAAAGTCAGAAAAAAACTGTTGTTGGAAAATTGTTTCGGTATACCATTTTATCATCTCTCACGACTGTGGGAGGCTGGGCTCAGCTGGGTGGCTCTTCAGCTCCACATGACGTTGGCTGAGGCTGCATTCATTCTCGGACTCGACTGGGCTAGCACATCCAAGATGGCTCATGCCCACGACTGGTGCCTTGGCAAGGATGGCGGGAAGGTTGGGCTCAGCGGGGTCACTGGAAGGGTTGGTTCTCTCTCTCCATTAAAGTCCATCCTTTCATCTGCTTATTTATTTACATTAACAACAAACATTTATACAGCATGTATCAGGTACTTGCTAGGGTCATGGTGAGCCATCCAAGCAGAAGGGACATTTTTCTGGGCTCTCTGAAGACTTGGCAGCTCCCCATTGGGCTGTGAGCTCCTAAGAGCAGACCCACGCTTAACCCACCCTCAAACCCTGTGTTTAGCACATAGTCTCAATACCTGTTTGCTGAATGATTACATGATCGAATGAATCAATGCTGTATAAGCATTTTTGAGGGCAACAGGAGTCCATTGCGGCATCTGAGTGGCAAATGTGTTTGTTAATGAGGAAGATCCCCCAGTTGCCTAGTGGAGGCTGGAGTATCAGCAGAGGGAGTAGAGGCAGGAGGCCAGAAAGGAGGCTGTAACTACTGTCCAGAGACGAGATGCAAGGCCTAGAGCAGGCAGCAGCAGTGGTGGGCCTGATAAGGAGATGCGTTTAACAGATTTGAAGAGGCAGACTTGTCCACGTTTGGTGACCAGTGAGTGTGGGGTTGAAGGAATGGGAGGAGCCAGGGGGACCCCCAGACCTCTGCTTTGGAAGAAGAAACAAGGAGAAGCCAGGCTCCGTGATGGAGAGCCCTAAATGAAGTAGTCTTATCTGGCCAGTGCCTTCCCGCCTGCCAGGTGATGATTGCATGGCAAGGGGCCACGTTGGACTGGGTGGGTGGGTGCTCGGGAGTGGTTGCTGTCGAATCACCATGTTGTCAGCTCCTGCCCACAACCAACAGTTCTTCCTGTTTCAAAACAGTTTACTCTTTCCTATCGAAAGAGCCTCTGGTCCTCAGCCAATTTGTAGAGCAGAAACAAGTGACTCACCCCGTAACCAGTAACCGCTGGGCATAGTGATACGTTGGAAAGAGCACAAGGCTAGGAGTCCTAAGACCTGTGACAAATGCCATCAGCTGACAGTAACAGAAGTCCTGACCAACAGCGAGTAAACAAATAGGTATTAATAGTTTCATTTTCATTTTGTTCCCATAATAAGGCAGCCATTGGCTTTGGTTCAGCTGCACACCAAAATTGTCAAAGATCCAGGCTCCTTTTATCTTTCTGTTCCTCTATTCTTAGCATGTTAGCTTGTATCTTCATGGTTGTGCTTCAAGTTTGCAAGATGGCTGCTACAGCTCCAGACATCTTATCAGTATTCCAGACAGGGAAGGGGACAAAACAAAGGGCAGTTCAGCTGGGTCTATCATTTTTTATGGAAGAAAACAAAAACTTTCACAGATGTTACCTCTCCAGCTGACTTTCACTTATGTCCTGTTGGCTAGAACTGTGCGATCTTAGAACCCCCAGCTGCAAAGCAGGCTGGGAAAACAAGTATTTTTGTCTGGGGCTAGATACATTGCTGCTTTGCATGAAGCTAGGAGTCTACTAGCAAGGAGGATGGGTGTAGTAGAAGAGGGTGGAAAAGCAGAGTGTTGCCTTAGTGGGTTGAGCTCTCTAACTCCTGTGCCCTCCTGTGTCTCCATTTCCTTCTCTGAAAAAAAAGAGCTGTTTATACCTACCTTGGAAGGCTACTAGGGGGATTAAATGAGATAATATGTGCTAGGTGAGCCCCCCACAATGGTGAGAGAATGTATTTACTGACGTTATTATTGAAATAAAACAAGGACTGTGTCCACTGGGGTAGGTTCGGGGGAAGAAGCCAACCCTTGGCGTGCAGGGAAGTTCGAGGAGCAGAGAAAGTTTTTCTAGGAAAGGGGACCAGAACAGCTGTGCAAACTCCTCAGAGTGCAAGAAGGGTGAATGTGGCTTTGAGGAAATGAGAGTTCAGTCTGACAATGGGGATGTGAGTGCAGGAGGAGAGAGGGGGGCGGCGTGTGGCCAGGCTTCTCAGGCCATGGGTTACAGGACACAAGAAGAGCAGGGCGCAAAAAGAGACTCCCCTTGGACTCTAGTTGACTGGAGGGGTCGCCTCAGGGCTTTTAAACATTGAATGGATTCAGGTGTGGGCTCTGACCCACCACATCTGTGTTTATGTCATGTATGTGTTGGTTTTCATGTGTTTTTTATTTGTTTCATAGAAGTAACTTTTAAAACATAACAGACTCATCTGAGCTAAAAGTAATCAAGGCCGTAGGGTTCCACCCTCACCCCCCGACCCGGGCCCTTTCAAGAGGGTGAGGCTCCTGGGAGTCAGTGAGCTGGAAGGTCCTGCCTCAGAACTTCAGGACTTTGGGGGCAGTGGGGGTGGCCGGGACACTGGGAGAGCAGAAAACAGAAACCCAAAGCATTTCACTGGCTGGGCATAGGGGCACTTCTGAGCTGTCAGCGACAAGGGACAAGGTCTTGTATCTCTTTTTTTATTCCTTTATTTTAGCCTCTCTAGAGTGTCAGCACACTAGGTAAGGAACTGAATCCCCACACCTGGGTGCCACCTACCCCCCACCTAGAACAGTACCTGGCACAGACTAGGTGCTCAATAATTGTGTGTTGAATAAATGGATGAAATTTAGAAAGAGGTGCGTAATTCTACACTGGAGTGGCGAGTCTGGCATTGGTAAATTGAGAAACACTAAGGCGACCAACTCCATACCAGGAACCACTGTGCTTTATGGATGAACTTTTTAAATCTTTTCAATGGCCCCATCTTTCATCTAAAGAAACTCACCTTTAGTTAGTACCTGCTGGAACTGGCAATGCTTCCTTACACTTTTGGGACACTCTCCTGTGACCTCCAGGAGTAGAGGTGGGGATTTCTGGATGCCAACCATCCATATTCCCAAATTCCAGCATGGCTCTGGGTCTCCATTTGGAGACCAAGGCCTCTACCCTGCTGTATGTGATTTGTCAGGGTTGTCCCCACTCCTTGCTCTAGCTAACAAGTAATCCCCGCCTGGCCAATCAGGGCACAGCATCTCGCTGCCAAATATGATTGGTTGAAAGGGTCCGATCAGACCCTGAGCTGGTCCAATCAGAGCAAACCTTAATTAGAACTTTGCCTGGGCAAACACTTGCTCTTTTTTGTTGTTGTTGAACTTGAACCTGGAAGGGTGGAGTCCTGAGAGTCACCTTCCTGACAATGAACCAGACAGCAGAAGACAAAATAAAGAGGTGCAGGAAAGCGAGCCCTGCTGACATCATTTGAGCCCCCTGATTATGCTGTACCTAAAGTCATGATATTTCCAAACTTAAATCAATACATTTATTTTCTGCTTAAGCAGGTTGAATTGGGTTTTTTGTTTGCAGTAGCCAAAGTCCTGACTGGCAGGGTCTGAAAGTTTAAGACTCTCACAGGTAAATGCAGCTCAGGATCCTGTGAGTGGAGAAGAGACTTGAGAGACGGCAGGAGTCAGGCTGGACCCAGGCTTTTGACTGGCTGGGCAGATGCCCACAGAGATTGAGAAAAATCTGGTTTGTTTTGATCTTGTCTCGAAAGAAGAACTAAGACCAGAGGGACAAACTTCTGAGACCCTCATTTTAGCTCAGTAGGAGAACGTCCAGACAAGCTGGGCCATCAGTATTGGAGTAGACTGTCTCAGTAGGAGTGAGACCCGTTCCTGAAGTTATACAAATGGTGGCCAACAACCATCTGGACCAAGGTTTCTGCAGGGGATTCAGGTGTCAGGTGAGACAGGAGTAAATGGGTAAACGCTGCCATGTGGCACTGACCACAGTAATGCAAGGGTGGCTTATTGAGTCCTGGGGCTCCCCTCCTGCCCCTGGGAAGGCAGTAGCATGAGGGGATGGGCACGCGGCACCTACAAACTCACACCTTTGGGCCCAAGGGGGCGTCCAGCACAGAGAAGATGATGAACCAAGCTCTGCAACCATTTGCTAAGAAACGCCACAGGGAGGGGACAGCATGGCCAGCCAGGGTACCACCAGGCTTTGAGTGGAGGCCTTGGAGGGTCAGAACCATCTGGCTGGGAGGACTGGTTGCAACCTGGAAAGCAGACAGGCAGGGGGTGAGAATTTGGGGAAAGGCAAGATCTCTAGCCAGCTTTCCTGGCAGACGGCTCGTTCCCGCCTCCGGGCTTTTGCTCAAGGTTGTCCCTCCCCCTAGGACTGCCCCCCCCCCCGCCCCCCGCTAGTCTCGCCACACCAAGTACTCTCCATCCTTCTGCTCCAACAGTCTCACAACTCAGTCTTTCCTGCCTCTGCCCCTATATGCGGGTGTCAGGTCTCCCTGGCTGGACTGGGCCCTCCTAGGGATGGAGACTGAGGCATCGTTCCATCCCTCCTCCTCCCGCCTTCCTGCAGGGCCCGCAGAGTAGGAGCTCAGTAACCTGGGGTTTTCTCAGACCTTCACCTTCCTTCTGGGGACTGGGCTCACTGAGCTGGACTGGCTCAGGCAAATGGGGAAACTGAGGCCACTTCACTTCCCATTCCTGCCCTAACTGCCACTCCCAGTGAAACCAAGAGCCACTGAGCAGTGGCTGGATGACGCCTCCCGGCTGGAGCCTACAGTGTGGTGGTGGTGTGGGGTGGATGGGGTCTTAAAGCCATGGGGGAGGGGCTCTTACCCCTAGAGGATGCTGCAGGGGCGCTTCTGCGGCCGCGTGGGCTGAGGACACAGGACGGCCCGGATCGCCTCGTCAAAGACGGTTTTGAGGCCTCTCTGGGTGAGGGCCGAGCACTCCAGGTATTTCACTGAGTCTGGGGTGAGGAAGCAAAAGGGCGGAGGCCTAGGTCAGGGGAGGGTCCTGGGCAAAACCCCTTTCAAAACCACACAACTGCACCAGGCTGTGGGGGCCACCTGGGCTCTGTCACTCAGAGCAGGGAATTTACCTCTCTGTGCCTCAGTTTCCTCATATCTGAAATGGGGAGTTTGAATTCAGTGGGAGGAGTTAAGACCCACAAGAGCAAGTCTGTGTTGTTGTTTTGGGACACATAAGCCCTTAATTTGCGGAAGGCAGGCAGGCAGTTTTATACTTTCCTGGGAAGAAAAGGGCTCAAGCTAGTGACCGAATCTCTGCACACCTTAGTTTCTTCTAGAAAATAGCCACATACCTGCCTCCATGCTTCCCCCATGAGCCTGAGGCACTCACAGCCCACTCACCAGGACCTTCCAAATGTCATCTGACCATTCCTTAGCATCACCCCATTTTAGAGATGAGGAAACTGAGGATCCTAGAGGGGAGGCCACCTGTCCAAGGTCACACACTGGACCTTTGTCCTCCACCTCTGGGCAGCAGGGGGCCCTCAGCAAGAGGAATGGGACTTGGAAAGCTCCTCTTTCTCTCATAAGGAGCCGTGCCTCCTCCCACGTGACTACTCAGGGCTGGGCCTGGGGCACAGACAACAACAAGGGCAGGCCGAGCCCCCACTCCCAGGGCCAGCGTTTTATAACCTCTGAAAGGAACCTGTGTGCGTTCTGTGTCCACTATAACCCAAAGGAACCTGTGTCCACTATTGCCCTGAAGGGAGGAACTGCCAACCTCTTCTTCGAGAGGCCTGAGGTCAATTTCAGAAACAAGAGGAAGGCGAGGACCAGGAAGGGGGAACTTCGCCTCCTCACTGGGGGAGCCTGCTCTTCTGGGGAGAGGGAAGGACACAGACACTGATGGTCGACCTGCTCCGTGCCAGGCACCAAGCTAGGCGCTTCCAAAAACCCTATGAAGACTTGCTGTGATTCCCCACTTCCAGGTGAGGAAACAGGCCCAGAGAGGGGAAGCCACAGGCCCAGAAACATACAGCAGTGGGGAGGGGAGCCAGGATTTCAGGAGGGGCAGCCCCTAGAAAGAGGAAGCCCGCCAATGCCCAAGGCTGGGGAGAACAAAAGGGTGGGGCAGGGGTGAAGAAACTGAGGCTCAGGGAGGATACCACTTGCCCAGAGTCACACACTTGATTTCCCCCCCACGTGGGAGCACACTCCCCCCAGGGAGCCTAGGCAGTGGTCTCAGGGCCTGGCTGGCAGGAACGGAGCACCCTGAGATCGGTCCAGGAGTCTTGTCACCATAACCTTCTGTGCCTAGAAGCGCGTTACTGGGCATTTGGCTATTGTTTCTCTGCCAGGGATCATAGCCAGTGTCTACCTCGTCTTCACCCAACTGTCTCCTTGGCACCCACCACCCTCTTGCTCTTCTCGGCTCAGTGGTATCCAAAGCAAGGATCCTGAGCTGGAGGGTCTGGGCTTGCTTCAGCTCTGCCTCTGGTCTGGTCTAGGACTTTTTGCCAGTCCTCTCTGTGCCTCAGTCGCCCACCGGTCCAGGACATGGTGACATGTGGTAACTTATCAAGCTGAGGTAAGGGGCAGGGGAGCTGCAGAGAGGGCATGGGGACAGGCCAGGGGACAGCAGACGACCCTAATCTTCATGATCGAGGGAGCCAGGCATCCAATGTTAGAATCTGGTCTCTGCTATGTCCTAGCTGGGTGACCTTGAGCCAGTGATTTCACGCCCTGAGCCTCAGTTTCCTCCTCTGTAAGGTGAGGGTAATGAGTCCCTCCTTCATAGTTGCTCTAAGAATGAAGAGGGAAAATGCCTGGGCCCAGCACCCAGGAAGTACTCAATCTGTCCGCTGGGATTACCAGCTGGGATCAGAGCTGCCTCCACAACTGGTCACCCCAGGGCTGGGAAAGGCTCAGGTGGGCAGCAGCAGCTGCTGTCTTCTTCATCAGCTCTGCAGGCCTAAGGCCACCAGGCCTCCTCCCCCTTGACCTGGGCTGGTCCAAGACAAGTTCAAAGCCCCTGCCCCTGCCCCTGCCCCCACTACCACCTGAGATCAGCCTCAGAAGGAATTGGCTAGAGGCCAAGACAGGACCCCCAAGTCACCTCCTTATAGAGGAGAAAGGATGGTAAGGGACTGTGCAGGCTGGCTTGTGTGGATAGGGAGACCAAGACTCAGAGAGGAGCCACTGGCTCAAGGTCACACAGACAGTCACTGCCGGAGCCAGGACCAGACTCCAGAGTTTCAGACCCCTTCTTATCCCAAAATATGTGCCTTAAAAGGGAAAGGGTCAGCTGCAGGCTGGAGCGTCCATGTTGGGTGGAAGGAGTCCAGGGAGACAGGCTGGTGAGAAAGAAGAGAAAGCAGGGGTGCAATCCCCGATATTTGTGAGGCTAGCCCAGTGTGCCTGTGAGCCTGAGCCCCCAGGATGGGGCATGGGACTCTCAGCTTAAGCAGCAGCCTGAGGTCCCGTGGGGAAGATGGCCCTGTCACTAGGCTAGTCACGGGAAGGGGGAGGTGGTGGCTGCGGTTTCTCTTCCTGTGAAGAGATGTGAGTCCCCAGGGCCCTCCCAGTTCCGGGGGAAGGAAGAGTGGTGGGGCTGAGGCAGGGACAGGATGGGGAGGTCCGACAGACTCGGGGGCCAAACTTTGGGCCTGCAGGACCCTGGAGTGAGGCAGAGCACAATGGGCAGCTGGGTCACTGCTCATAGTGGCCAAACCTGCTGGTAGTCCCGGGCTCTTGGGCAAGTGCGCCATCCGTGGGCTGCAAGCAGGTCAGGGCCTGACCAAGGACAGCAGGTCCCAATGCCATGGGAGAGGCCAGACCCATCAGTCATCGCCTCCCTAGTGCAGGCAGGCCCGATCCACCACGAGGAGGACCCCAGCCAGCAATTTGCTGTTCTGTGTTCAAATCCCAGTTCTGCCACCTACTAGCTGTGTGACCTTGAGAAGTCACTTTACTTCTCTGGTGCAGTGATCAGGAGGCAAAGAGAAGTTGGGCTGAGAAGCCTTGGGGGTGAGGAGAAGGAGGTGAAAACAGAAGTGAAGGCCTCACCCTTCAAACTCAAGGCAGAAGCACCTCCTCTAGGAAGCCTTCCTGGAATACCTAAACTTGACTTGGCTGCTCACCTTCCAAGCAGCCACAGCACACCCCACGCTTCTGTCTGTGCAAAACACTTTATTTCAAGATCTGATTATGGATTATACTACTACTAACAATAACTAACACAGACTGCTTCCCAGGTGCTGCTCTAAGAACTTCATGTGTATTAATTCATTTAATTCTCCCAACTGCCCAGAACTGTTACTGTTGCCAGGTTTTACTGATGAGGAAACATAGGCACAGAGAGGCTTAGTCCTTGGTCTAGGGTCACAGAGCTAGTACACAACACAGTCAGGGTTTGAACTGCACAGCCTGGCCTGGAGCCCGTGTTTGCAATCACCATGAGGCTGAGTCAGGGCTCCACCGCCACCCCCACCCCCGCACCCAGCTCCCCTCTCTGAGCCCGAGCCCCGTACCTATCTCCTTGGCCAGTGCCAGGCCCTGTGGGTAGGTAATAGGCGCCAGTTTCTTCTCCTTCAGCTTCTCGATGGTGTCCTTGTCATCCCGCAGGTCCAGCTTTGTCCCCACCAGGATGATGGGTGTGCTGGGGCAGTGGTGTCGCACCTCGGGGAACCACTGGGCAGGTAGGCGGTGGGGGGAAGACAGGTTGTGAGGGGAGCAGAGGGAGCATGACAGCGGGGAAGAAGAGGGGCACCGAGTTGTGAGAAAATAAGGTGTGGGCATGAAGGTGTGAGGAGGAGAGACATGAGGTTGTGCAGCGAGGGGAAGGCACATGGTTGCAGGAAAAGAGGAGGCATGATTTTGTACAGAGATAAGAGGGGCACGAGGTTGTGCGGGGAGGCGAGAGAACAAGGTTAGACAGGGCACAGAGTAAAGTGGACACTCCCAGGCCCCCCTGAGACTCCCTTGAGTCTCATCCCCTGAGTCCCCCCAGCCTGAGTTGGCACTGGGGACCCTCTCTGCTCACACCCTCTGCTGCCCCCAGAGATAGGCTTCAAGTTATGGGTCCTTCCTTCCCTCCCTACCTTTCTCAGGGTCACCTGCGCCCGACTCCCCAGGCCCCTCAAGCCTGCCTCTGCCCAGCTCACCTTGGCACGGACGTTCTCATAGGAGGCTGGGCTGACAAGGGAGAAGCAGATGAGGAAGACATCCTGGGGAAGAGCAGGCAAGTGTTACCCATCGGGGAAGCCCAAGGGCGTCCCACCTGGGCCCCTCCCACACCAGGCAGCACTGAGCAGTGGGGCAGCCCAGGGGACGCTGAGGTTAGGGTCTGTCAGAGCAGGGATGCCCGCCTTCCCCTTCCACCAGGCTGCTGTTAGTTTATCCAGCACCTCCCAGAGGCCAGGGCCTGTCCTTAGTGGTTCGTCCTCACACAGCACCCTACAGCAGTGCTGCCGTCACCCCCATTCCACAGATGGGGAGACTGAGGCTACAGAGGTAAAGGGTTTGCCATCTGGAGCTCCAGAATCCATACTCCTAACCAGGCACTCACTGGTCCAATGTCTGGTTACCAACCCCAGCCCTGGAGGGTGAGCCAAGGACCCAGGGGTGCCCAACAGCCCCAGTGCCTCCTGCAGGCTTACCCGATCTCTTCTCCCCTGACCCAGCACACCCGGGGCTCACTGGCCTGGACTCCCTATTGAGGCTTCAGGTCTCCTTGCCCCACCCCCAGGGAGCCAGGTGGTGCCAGAGCCCATGAGGTGGGGGCCTGTGAAGACAGGCAGAGATAACTGGGGCCTGAGGGAGGGCTGCGGGCACGGGAGGAGTCCCTGGCTGTGCCCAAGGAGGGAGGATAAGGCAGAGTCCTCGAGCTGGACCGGAAGGAGAGGGTCAGGGTGCACCAAGCCAAGCTGGTCCAAGGGCACCCGACGCAGAGGGAACAGGGCGAGCAGAGGCCAGGCCCACAAGGCAGGTGGGGGCTGCACACCGTCTGCGGGTAGGAGAGCGGCCGGAGGCGGTCGTAGTCCTCCTGCCCGGCCGTGTCCCACAGCCCCAGGTTCACCGGCTTGCTGTCCACCATCACATTAGCTGAATAGTTGTCAAACCTATGGGAAGCAGGCAAGACGGAAGGGTCAGTCTCCAGACCCAGAGCTCGGGCCCTTCCAGGCCAGGCCTGAGTTGTTTCATGGCAGATGCTGAGACCCAGAGAGGGTCTGCAATGGAACCAAAGTCACACAGCACTATGCACTTGGGTTGCCTTTTATTTTATTTTTTCATTACTGATTCACCACACACAAAATTGTAAATGCAGGTAAGCATAAAAAGGAAACCATTGCCTCGATGATTAGGTTTCAGCCCTCACCTAGCCTTGGGAGAGGTGATTTTCCAAAGCAGTGTAACATTCCTTCCAAAGCTTGATCAAAATAGAGGTACCTACCTCCTGTGCAGGACACTGAGGCTGGTCACCCAGTATTTGCTGAACAAGTGTTTCTCCCCGTTTTAGGTTGGGTCCCCCATGCAATTAGGAGGTGATACAAGTGGTTTATTGGGGAAGTGAGCCCTGACAGCTACAGGAGGAGAGAGGGGACAGCAGCCAACATAAGGCATGCCAGTGAGCGTTTGCTACTGTGGGCAACTGGGGCTCCAGCCTGCGGGCCTCCTGAGAGACAGTGTGGGCTATGCTCAGGGTGCTCCCCAAAGAGGGCAGGAAGCTGGGCTATTTCCCCATCTTCCACTGGCAGAGGGATGTCCTGGGTGTTAATTCTTGTTTTCCAGCCCACCCCGAGTGCACACTGAAAGCCGTCAGTCACAGGAGCTTCGGGAAATACCACCAGCACACACTAGAGACACACAAGTGGAAGGAATAGGGTGGGACATTAAGTGACTGCTGAAGTCTCCTTGCCCTCAGAGAGGCCTCCAGAGCCATCAAATGAGCTTCCAGATTTTTAAAAAATTCAGGCCAATAGCATTTCTGACTACAGACATCCCTGAGAGCAAGATTCTGGTTTCTCATGCTGTGGAAGAGAAAACTGGGATCAGAGAGGTATAGTGACTTGCCCAAGGCCACACAGTCAATGAGTGACCAAACTAGATGCGAAGTCATTTCCATCTGATTCCACATTGAGTGTTCACTGCCCCGTGCCATAGCTGTGCTTCCTCAGATGCCCCCACACCCTGTCCCTGGGGGCTAGGGACACCACCTTGTCTGTCTTCATTGAGGTCACCCACTTAGGCCTGCATCCCCTGACCTGGCCCATTGAGACTTCAGGCTCTTCCAGCTTCTCCCTGTACTCTTCCCCATCACACACCAGCCAGGCCGTTTCCTGGGCACACTGCCCGCCTCCCTGCACCTGTTCACGCTGTGTCCCCCACCTGGAATTCCCTCCCCACCTCTCCTTATCCAAATATTCCCACCCACCCTGATCATGCGGTCCACCATAGTCTCCTATCTGTGCCTCTCTCTGGAATACTCTTCCCTCCTCTTTTCACACTTGTCCCCTAGTGATGCTTCAAAACCCTGCCCAGACAGTTCCTCCTTTGTGGGGAAGCCTCTGGGCCACCTCCAGGAGAGAGCTCATCAGTCCGTCCCTCAGGCAACTGCTGTACCTTCACCATGAGCAGACACTTAGTGTGCCCCTGTCCCGCCATGTGGGCAGGGCCGTGCCCACTTCAGCTCTGCAGCCTGACTTTTTTAACACACTGCTCTTGTTCAGCCCTGGAGCGTGTCTTTGTCACCTCTCTGTTCCGTAGATGGCCCTGCTCCTTCCTGCCTGGAAGGCTCCTGCAAACACCCGTCCCTAGCTTCCCACTCTTGTTCCTCCCACTGCCAGACTGACTCTTCCTCAATCCTTCCTCCAGCCCCATCTCAAAGTCATCTCCTCTGGGAAGCCTTTCCAGCTTAGTCTCTGATGCCCAGCCAGGTTGGGTTCCCAACCCAGCGATCTGTGGTCAATTCAGCACCCCAAAAGGGAGGCACCAAGCCTGGCTTGTTCTTCACTGCACCCTGAGGCCAGCACTGCATTTGGCATATTGTAGGTGCTCTGTACACCTACCCTGGGCACCACGCATACCACCGTAGGATTTCAGGTCCAGGGAGACACCACTGGGCATGATGGGCAAAGAAGGATCTGTGTTGTCTTTGACTTTGGCCAGAAACCCTCCTTTCGGATGACCTTAGGGTGTTGGAATACTCTCTCCTCTAATGTCCAGTCTGAAACTCTGGTGCCAAAATCCTCTAAAATTCCTTGAGCCAAAGGTGACTATCTTCTCTGAGCCACTCCCAGGTCCTTATGGGCTGTGGCCATGGGGAAAAAGCTGTGTCCCGGGACTTATGGCAGCACCGAGCATCTACCCTGGGACCAGGCAGAGGCTACGGTTCCTCATATGTTAGGTCTTAAAGTCCCATGTGACCCAGGCCAAAGGACCTTAAGTTACTCCCATTAGACAGACGAGGAAACCAAGGCCCCAAGAGGTTAAGTAACTTTTCCAAGACCAGCCAGCTCATAAGCAGAGGAGCTGGGATTTGAGCCCTGCTTCTTCCATGCCACCCATTAGTGAGCAAGCGAATGGGAAAATGAACCTGGGGACAGCCACCCAGAGTTGAGAGGGAACAGAGAGTTCCTGTGAAGACTCGTCCTGACTGTGTGACCCTGGGTAAGTCACCTAGCTTCCCTGAGCCTCACTTTCTTCACTGTGAAGAAAAGCCCTATCTGTAGGGGCCGCTAGTAGGATCCAAAGAGACAGAGACTTTCAAGCCACCCCCACAGGGAAATGCTGAGAAGCTGAGCGATCTCATGTTTGATGTCCCCACACACTGCCCCCCCCCCAGAGGACCAGCTGCCAGAGCCCGAGGGATTGCTGTAGAGACACAGTGCTCTGCAGCTCTCAGGGGTTCCCTTTCTTCAGAGTCCCACAGGCAGCCAGGACCAGAGGACCTTACACTACCACGGGGGCCACCTTCACTCTAAATTCCAAGTGAGGAAACTGAGGCTCACAAGCAGGAAGGGACTTGCCTAAGATCTCACAGTCAGTTGGTGGCAGGGCCAGGATTAGATCCTGTTACCCAATCCAGAGCCCATGTGGTAAGCATCACCACGATTTCATGGCTGGAGACTCAGTGGAGTTTGAGCTGGAGTGTGGGGCTGACCCTGAAATCTGGGAAGGGCAGGGGGCTCACATTTGCTGAGCACCCGGGGTGTGAAGTGCTATTTCAGGTCCTTCAATCTTAGATCATTTCAGTGGGCCCAGGAAGTAGATTTTACCACTGTTCCCATTTTACACATGAAGAAACTAAGAATCAGAGACTAGGAGTGACCGACCCAAGGTCACACAGCTGGCGTGTTTTCACCCAGAGTCTGGGCGGCCTCTTTCTGCATTCCCCAGGGCTGCAAACCCAGCCCTGACCCTGGAATAAAGTGGAGGAGGAAAATCGGGGCCGGTGAAAGGGGTGCCCAAGTTCTAGCACCTTCTCGGGGCAGATCAGAGCATCCCTTGCCTGCAATATGCTTAGTTCTGTTCTAGAAGCTGGTGCGACAGCAGTGAACTGGACAGACCAGAGTCCTGTCCTCCCAGAGCTCCCATCCTGGCAGGGAAAGTCAGATCAGGACAGGCTACCTTACCTCAAGTAGAGTAGTGGGATGGTGGGGGCCTGGGTGGAGTGAGGGGACCCTTTAGACAGGGGGTCAGGGACATAATACCTGAGCTGGGAACTGAATGATGGGGAAGGGGGAGGGCAGAAGCTTGGGGGAAGCTAGTGAGTCTGGGATGATTGGGGAGGAGACCATGTCATTCAGGGCTTGGAACAAATGCCAGGCTAGGAGGTGGGATTTAAGTATGAAGAGGAACCAGGGAAGGGATTGAGTTACAATGTGGCTCCATCTAATTTCCGTGTTTGAAAGCTCACCTGGGCTTCCGTTTGAAAATGGCTATAAGGACTGTTGGAAGGGGGAGACCCCTATGCCACAGGCACCCGAGGGCAAGGCCTTTCTGCCGTGTCTTTGTATCGGCAACACCCAGCATAGAACCATCCACAGAGCAGGCTTTGGTCTCCCCATCTGTGAAACGGGGATTTGACCTTGAGCTGTTTACCCACCCCCATCGGCTGGCAGTAAGCAGAGCTCTGCTCTCTGCTTATCTGATCCTGCACTGGCAGCATGTGCCTCCCAGGCCCAGCAAACCCTATCATCCCCAGCCCCAGAAGCTCTCCTGGGATATCTGGGCTGCCCCAACTCCACTCTCCCCAGCTGCCCCCACCCTCCAATGTCAAGGACTCAGTGCAGCTTATCTTCCCCTCCGGGTCACAGAGGTGCAGAGATTGTAGCAGGAGCCACTCTGGGGCTTGTCCAGAGCTGAGCAGCCTTGTACTAGAAGACAAGGGTGGCAGGCAGGACTGGCCACACACTTCACAGGGTCCAATGCAAAATAATAACACAGGGCCCCTTGTTCAAAAATGAAGAATTTCAAGATGGGGCTATGAGAGCATTAAATCAAGTCCAGGACCCTTCTGAGCGTGGGTCGCTGTGCAGCTGCAAAGACGGCACACCCCTGAAGCCAGCTTAGTCTCTGATCCAACTCCTCAGAGCATCCTGGGAAGGCAGACCTTGTCTGGTCCATTCTGTCTGTCCTCCTGCAGGGTTGTCCAGGATAGCCAAGTCTACCAGGGCCCAGTCTCTGCAAAGTGCTGAGAACAACTGGCTGTAGGTCCCGCCATCTTGCACCAGAGAACACACCTACCCTCTCCTGCACAGGGGAGGCACCCAGGCAGTGAGCTTGGGATCTCCCACCCAGCCCCCACCTCCTATAGAAAGGGAAACTGAGGCTCAGAGAGAGGCAGTGACTGGTCTGAGGTCCCTCAGCAAGTGGGCCTTCCAGCCCAACTGGGACAGGAAGATTCAGGAACACAGGCAGGGCCAGCACACTCCTGGTGCCAAGGGTCTTCTGCAGGCGCTATCTCACCTGAGTCCACACCCGCCTCACTGCTCAAATCTAGAGCCAGCCTTCCCTCGGCACTAGGAAGTACTGATAAACATTTGATGATTGATGGCAAACGGGCAGGTAAGAGGAGGTCTGGAGAGGGGTGTGTATTGACACCAAGCTATATGGGAAATTAGGGACCAAGACGGGGTAGAAATTGGTTTTCCAGGTTTGCTACCCAGGTTTGTCTGCCCTCTCCTGGATGCCTGGGCCAGGTCAGTGTTGCAGGGAATAAAATCAGTAGAGGTAGCACAGGGCATCGGTGAGCTTGGGGGCAGAACCTTTAGTGGCTGTGAGCCCCCCAGCTCCCCGTGAGGATCAAGTGAGATCACAGATGCGTGACATTTCACACAGGGGCCAGCACACAGCCCTCAAAAGATGGTAGCTATGATCAATCTTTGTAGGACCTCCCCAGGAAGTTCAATGCAGGTCAACTCTAAACACATGCTAGATCTTGTGTCTAAGACAACCTGTAGATTTAACTGTGCATAGACACCGCACTAAGACCAGGAAGTGACCTGAAATGAACAGGATAAGGTTCACTGCCCTCCATAGGCCCATGTTCAAAGGTTAGATAACATTACTCTGGAGAGCGAGAGACCCCTTCACGCTAGATCAGGAAGGCTTCCTGGAGGAGGACGCACTGGAGCTGGGCCTGGAGGTCTTAGACCTGTGGGTGTGGAAAAGGAAGGCACTCCAGGCAGAGGGAACGGTTTAAGCAAAGGTCCTGAGCTGGAAATGCTCCTGGAATGTTTGGTGAATAGAAGGTGGCCATGAAGCTAAAAGGGAAGGTTGAGAGAAGACCACGTACAGCCTTGAGTGCTACGCTACAGAGTTAGGGAGTTGTCCTGTGAGTGATGGGGGTCACTGGAGGCTGGGGGGGGAGGAGCTGGTGTTTCTCCCCTTATCCTTCCCTCCTGAGTTTGACAACCTTGCCTCCACATCCAACAAGAGGACGGGGCCTCAGATGGCACTGACGTCTCCCCCACAACACATATGTCTTGATGTCTCTGCTCCTGTCACCCAGGCCTGAATTGCCTCCTCCACCACCCACCCTGTCCCCCACCTCTACTTCTCTGACCCAGCCCCTCTTCCCACCCTGCTCCTCTTGCTCAGGCCAGCCTTCTCCAGTTCCCTCTTCCTTGTGGCCCTCTTGAAGGCCACCTGCTCCCCTTCGGCACCACCCCACTCTGACTCATTCTCTCTCCATTTGGGGAGCCCTCAGGCCTCAGCCTGACATCTCATCTCGGCCTCCCTCCGTGGCCAGATCATCAGGCAGCTCTGCCAGGCAGACCGGCTGGGGCATCTCCTGGTTGCCCGACCCCCACGTGCCCACACAGGAAGTGCCTGAAAAGAGGGTGGGCTTGGTGATGCATGTCGGCCATCCTCCGAGCACCCCACCTGCCCATGATACTCACACGGTGGGGATGTACTCTCCCGGGAAGGCGTTGGTGGTGTAGCTGATGAGAAGGCAGGTCTTGCCCACGGCTCTGAAAGACAAGACATTCCAAAGGACAGCTGTCACAGGCCCTGTCCGAGATACGGAAAGGTTTCGGAGCACCTGCCCCATTCCCTAGCCCAGCCCTCAGGGAAGACCCAGGCCCACCCTTTTGGCCTCAGTTTCCCCATCTGAAGATCCCCGTGGCAGTGTTTTCAAACCTGAGGGCCATAGAGTCATTTGGAGTGTTTGTTAAAGAGCAGACTTAAGGTCCTACCCCAGAGATGCTGATCCATGGGTGTGGGGCGAACTGGAAATCTGTTTTGAAAGAACTTTCCCAGGTGCCACTGATGTGGGACAGAGGGTAAAGGGCAGTTGGTACCCAGGAGACCTACTGGACTGGCCAATGCTGCAGGGCCCCTGGCGCCTGACCGGGGCTCTGCCGCCATAGGCCTAAGCTTCAGACACCAGATCTACCTGCCAGTGGCACGATTTGGGGCAAACCAGTTAACTTCCCTTTGCCTCAACTTCCCTGTCTAGAAGATAGGTATAAGGTGAGTCCATCCTCAGAGAGGTGTACTGAGAAGTAAATTAGATGAAGTCCATAAAAGAACTGGGCACAGCATAGCCGCCAGCAGATGTCAGGGAAAGCCTGTCCCTCCTCTACCATCCTACCTCACCAGAGAGCATAGCAGTTAAGAGCTCGGAGCTCTGGAGTCTGAGAGACTGGGGTTCAAAGCCCATAAGGTCTTGGGTTAAATTACTTAACTGCTTTGAGCTTCAGTTTTCCCACCTGTAAAATGGTCCTAGTATTAATTGGTAGGAGGATAAAACAGAGGATGGCTAAGCCCATTGCCTGACACATAGTAAGTGCTAAATAAATTGTGATCACATGCTATTCGTGCTTTCTTCCCCGCAGCCTGCTGGGCTGGGATGGGGCCCAGGTGGAGGCCAAAGGGGCAGCCCTGGCCCTCCCTGCTTGCTCCACTGTTTCGTCACTTCCTGTTCTGAGGAGTTGGCCTGCCTCTCATCCCCACCCTGCCCTCCCCAGGGCCTGCCATCAAGGTAACTTTGAATGCTGGAACGTTTTTCTTGGCTTCCGCCCTCCCCAACTCAGATCAGATACAAAGCAGAAGTGGGCAGGCAGGCAGATAACAGCCAGCCATGCATCAGCATCAGCTGAGAGTGGCCTGATCAGCCGCCCACCCCCACCGACCCAGGAGAGCCAAAGTAAGCAGGGGCCACAGGGACCCAGGCCAGGAAGGATCTGAGTCTCTTGAGGCCTCAGACTACCCATCTATAGAACAGGAAAGGTGGACAAGAGGCCTGCCCAGCTAGAACATGCTGGGATGTCCTGGCTTGCACCTATGGAAAATCCCAGGACAGACCCGTGCGCTGGACCCTGAGGTATTGTTGCTGGGAGGCATGAGAGATTGGCATTTAGACCTGTTATCTCACAGATGAGGAAACTGAGGCCTCCAGGGTGACAGGATAACCTGAGGTCACTAAATCTGACAGCTGAGAAGGTGTCTCAGCCTAGCCGGTCCCACGTTGACCCCCACAGTCACCCCCATCTCTCCGTCCCTCCTCCTTCCCTCTCTCTCTCATGTCCTCTACTTCTGCTCATCACTCACACACCCCCACATCCTCCCCAACCAGGCAGCTGTGAGGGGGAGGGGTGAGGACGCTAACATTTATTGAGCACACACTATGTGCAGGACAGCCCCTGAAAATGCCTGAAGTGACCCCACATCAACCCTGAGGACGTGAGCCTTTTCCCAGATGGCCAAGCTGAGGTTCAGAGATGTGCTGTGACTTGCCCAAGGCCACACAGCGGAATAAGCCAGTGACTAGGGTCCAGGTCAGCCTGGGGACAAAGGGCAGATTTTTGGCTCCCCACCCCCACCTGCATCCACAGAGTTGAAGACTGAGGTCCCATGGGAGACCTGCCCCAGCTCTCTGAGTGCAGGTGAGGGACCCCAGGCATCACCACCCACCGTCCTGTACCCTCCACCCAGGAAGTTTCCAGGGTGAGGTGGGCAGAGAGAGTGAAGCTGTCCTCAGTACCCCCGGGGGCTACCTCTGGTTCCTGGGAGAAGAAGGGACAGTTCCTCCTGGTTGCCTCCCAGGGACTCCTGTGGGGCAGGGGGCTTCCCCAGGGACACCAGGGCTCCTGGTAGGGGGCTGTGAGCAAGTTCAGCCAGGTACCTACCCATCTCCCACCACCACACACTTGATGGCCTGCATCGTGTCTGGGGCCTGGGGAGCGGCGGCGGTGACAGCTCAGGGTGTGGAGCGTTTCTGCGGGCACCGGGGGTGTGGAGAGCCTGGTGAGGGACCCAGAGCCCAGCAGCAGGGGGACAGGAGGCAGGAGGAAGCGGAAGCGGAACTTGCCTAAGCTGCTGCCCTCACAGCCGTTTGCAGAAGGCGGAGCATGCGGTCTAGCAGACCAGCGGGGGGCGGGGGGGGGGCCTCAGGTACTAGGCTGGGTCCTGGCCGCCCCAGTGAGCATCCCTGCTCTGGGGCACCAGCTGGAGACCTAGGGACCCTCTCAGCTGGGGACTCACTTCCATGGGCATGGCCAGAGTTGTTCTCCAAGAACTTGAGGTTTCCAAGAATTCGGTTCACCTCAATTCTAAGCAATAAGCATTTAGTAAGCACCTACTGTGTGCCAGCCACAGTGGCAGGTACCGGGGAGTCCAGGATGCAAGGGCTATAGCTTGGCCCTGGGGAAGATACGACCTCATCACGGTTGTCCATAAAACAAGACAGAAAGTGATGGAGTCACAGGGAATCTACAGGGAGGAGACCTAGAGTTACACAGAGGGAGAGCTGGGGCCTGTACGGTGGCATTCAAGCTGGCACTTAAATGTGGTGTCAGAGAGGGGGCACTCCGGGTGAGCGACTGCGTGAGCGCGATATAGACACTCCTCCAAACGGGGCAGAGTGGGAAACCCTGAGGGTGGGAGGATGAGAGATATGGGAGGAGGAAGATGAGGAAGGAAGGAAGACGAGGGTCAGCTGATGGATAAGGGGAAATAGGAGGGAAGTGACGGGCAGGGCCCCACGCCAGCCAGGCCCTAGGCTGGAGGGACAGTCCTGTGGGACCAGGCACCCTGGAACTAGGAATCATGGCCCACATTGAAGATGCAGAAACAGAGGGTCTGAGAAGTCAGGTGACTCCAAACTCTCCTGGCACCCCAGCTGCTGTCTGGGGGGACAATGGCTGAGTCCTGCAGCTCTTGAATGGAGTGCTCCCCCTAAGCCGTGGAAGACTCAGATCTGAGTAGTACTGGGACTCCCCAATGGGCTCCAAGTTCACTTAGTCCTTACTATAATATTGATTGCCACAGCTCCACACACACAGCACCTTCCCGCTCCAGGCACAAGGGGTAGGGAGGAGATAGGCAGAGCCACTGGTCATCCAGCCTGGACTCACTCGGGACAAACCAGGAAACTGGGGGAGAGTGTGGAGCTGAGGGGGGCGGGGGTTCTGCTGGGCGACAGCTTCCCTCCTACTCCCCGCTGTGAGGACAGAGCTGAGGATTCCCCCAGGCACCCAGAGGCTGAACCCTTCCAGAACTGTCCACACAAGCTACAGGGTTGGCACAAATGGCTTTTGCAGAAAGGGAAATGCAGCCGCTCCCACACTTGGTCAGTCAGTTACCGTGTTTCCCCCAAAATAAGACCTAGCCAGACGATCAGCTCTAATGCATCTTTTGGAGCAAAAATTAATATAAGACCCGGTATGATATTATATTATATTATATTATATTATATTATATTATATTATATTATATTATATTAAAGACCCGGTCTTATATTATATAAAATAAGACCGTGTCTTACTGTGTCTCCCCGAAAATAAGACCTAGTCAGACAATCAGCTCCAATGTGTCTTTTGGAGCAAAAATTAATATAAGACCCGGTATTATATTATATTATATTATATTATATTATATTATATTATATTATATTATAGACCCGGTCTTATATTAATTTTTGCTCCAAAAGACGCATTAGAGCTGATTGTCTGGCTAGGTCTTATTTTCGGGGAAACATGGTATTAACACCAGCCAATGAACTTCAATGTCTTTGCTCTGTGCTTTGCACAGGCCAAGCTGAGCGGGTGAAAAGCACTTCATGGCACCCAGCCTGGCTCAGGAAGGCCCAGTGTGCCCCGCAGGACCCAGCCTGGGCTCCCTCCCACCAAGGCTGCCTGAGGACTTTATTCTGGCTATTCCCCCATATCCACATTCTTTTCCCAACCACTGCTATCCTGTAGGGCAAACTCTGTGTTAATCTTAAAAACAAACAAACAAACAAAAAAACAGTATGCTAAATGCAACGTCTGTCCTGGATTGGGTCCTGGGGTAGAAAAAGAACATTTGTGGAAAAAGTAGTGAAATCCAAAACAAATCAAAATTCAATGATCAGCACTGTACCAAAGTGAATTTCTCCGTTTTGACAAATGCACCACGGTTACGGGAAAGATGTTAACATAGGGGAAACTGAGGGACAAATGTACATGAATTCTCTTACTATCTTTGCAACTTTTCTATAAATCTAAAATCATTCCAAAATAAAACGTTTATTTATTTATTTATTTTTTAAGAAAAGAAAACAGAATGATCACCTCTTTGGGAAGTCACAGCCAATGAGTACATGACTTGGAATGGGAGTATGTGCTGGGTTTTACCCCCATTCGCCCCCAGGGTGGGGCTCCCTTATACAGTAAACAACCTGCCCCACCACACCTGGCCATAGCAGCCCTAAAATTGCACCTGCCCTCTATCCTGAGACAATCACCTCTCCAAAAAAAAGCCCAAGCGAAGTCGTCTCCCCGACGTAGGGCCAGCTGACTCCCTCCATTCTGCATGCATCGATTAGACACTCTGAATATCTAGCTCTGGGCTTGGTACTGCAGTGGATACAAAACCTGGAAGAACAGAACAGTGTACAATTCCATTCGTTTTGACAGAGATACACACCCATGAAACCTCAACCACAACCAAGATACAGAAGATCACAGGACATTTCCATCACCATGGAAAGTTTCCTCTCACCCGCCCATTCCGTGCAGTCCATTCCCCCACCCCCACCACATACAGAAGCTCTGACCTGCTTTCTGTCATGATAGATCACTTCGTATTTTCTAGAATTTTATATAAATGGAATCACACAGTATGTGGCTTCTTGCACGTAGTTTCTTTCCCTCGATGTGTGTTTGAGATTCATCCATGTTGTTGCATGTGCCAGGTGCGTCCCTCTCATTAGTAAGCTGTGATCCATCGAGGGGAATGAGTCACAGCGTGGTTATTCACTCAGTCCTGTCCTCTTTTAACCACACTTGGCAAACTCACTGAATCACAGAACCACGGGGTTCCTGGGCATGCGTAGAGGGACCGTGAAGGCCATCTTGAACCAGCCTGCCCTGCACCACTGGAATCCAATGCTTGGTTCACTGCCCACGAAGTAGCCGCCCAGCCCTTGTTTACATAATGAGGAACTCATTCCCTTAGGAGCCAGATCCTTCCATCCTTGGACAGTGAGCCTGTTAGAAAACCCTTCTTCATTTCAGCCCAAATCCACCTCCCTAGACTGTCCCCACAGAGGTCCTAGTTCTTGCCCTAGGGCCACTCGGCTTCTTCCTCCCCACCTCAGGCCTAAGAATTCGGGAGGCACAACCTCCACCCAGCAACGTGCCGATAACTGTTTAACTTATATCTCTACTCGAAAATAAGACCGGGTCTTATATTAATTTTTGCTCCAAAAGATGCATTGGTTCAGGGGCTGTCATCCTGAAAAATCATGCTAGGGCTTATTTTCCAGTTTGGTCTTATTTTCGGGGAAATACAGTAGTTTAGTGATTTTTGCTGGGGTATAATATTCCATGAAATGAATGTTATCAAAATGTATTTATCTAATCTCCTGTTAATGGATATGTAGGAGGCTGGCCATCTTTGCATTGCAAATAGTTCTGCTATGAACACTCGTGGCATCCTGGAGCTGGTGTGTGAGGTTTCTCCAGAAGGGGGTTGGAAGAACCGTAGGCACACCCATCTGTCACCTCAATAGAGGGTGAGAAGTCATTTTGCGGGGTCCTCCCAGTCCACACCCTCGCCCACACTTGGTCTTGTGAGACTTTATACTTTGGCCAATCTCATGGGTGTGAATTGGAATCCCATTGTGGTTTTAATTTACATGACTGATTTCTAGTGATGCTGAGCGTCTTTGCAAGTATGTATTGGACATTTGGGTTTCCTGTTCCATAAAATGTCTTTTCATATCTTTTGTCCATTTCCCTGTTCTTTTATGTTTATTTGGGGAAGTTCTTTATATATTCTGATTTCCAAACTTAAATTGGTGCCTGCTCTGCAAATCTTTTTTCCAGTCTTTGGGCTATCTTTTGATCATCTGTGACTTTTAATAAACAGCACTTTTATTTGAATGTCTAATTTAAATGTCTTCCCTAATGACTTGTGCTTTTGGAGTGAGTCCTGCCTAAGAAGTCCTTTCCTACTTCCAATTTCATAAAGATGTGCTCCTACATTTTCTTCCAAAGCTTTGCAAGTTTTGCTTTTCATAATCAGGTCTTAACATACTTCGGCTGGATGTTAGGGTGTGGTGAGATACAGACTTCTTCAAATGCTGTGAGATGTAGATTTAATGACATTGTCTCCATAACCAATGGCTGTGACATCATTTATTGAGGAGCTCTGCATGCCCTATCTTGGGTGAGCTGCCTGTCGCATGGCCAGGGTCTCTGTGTGTAGTCTATTCTTAGCTTCTCTGACTATTGGTCTATTTGCCTGCCCTGGAGCCAGAACAATACTGCCTTAATTACCTAAATTCTGTGTCAGGTCTTTATATCCAGCAGGGAAAATTCTCCTCTCTCAAACGTTTTCAAAATTCTTATAGTTATCGCCGACCCTTTGCTCTTTCATATAAATTTTAGAATAAGCTTGTCAAGTTCCAAGAAAAACGATGCCAGGATTCTGATTAGAATTCTGTTCAATTTATAGAGGAATTTGAGGAGAACTGACATCTTTGTAAATTCAGTCTGCCTACCCATTAATGTGTTCTATTTCTTCTTTATATCTTTCAATCAAGTTTTATAATTTCCCCCCAGGAAGGTCATGCACATTTTTTCATTAGATTTATTGCGCGATACCATATTACATTCAGTGTCATTGTAACAAATGCTTTTTTAAATTGCATTTTCTGTTTGTTGCTTACATGTGGGAAAAATGTCAAATTTTGCATATTGGACTTCTATATATGGCAACGCAGGTGGAAATTTTTATCATAATTTATCTAGAGATTTTGCTACTAACGAGTCTGAGACTGTCTTTGTCGATAGTCTTATCATTTGTGGAAAATGACAGTTTTATTTCCTCCTTCCTGATTTTTATAGCTTCAATTCCTTGGGTTGTCTGGAGCCTTTACTGCTGACTTGAATAGAATCAGTGATGGTGGGCATCTTTGTCTTATCACCGATTTTAAAAAGAGTGTGTCTGCACAGGGATATGAAACACAGTTTGGGAAATATAATCAATATAATCAATAATGTTGTAAAGACTATGTAGGGTGCCAGATGGGCACTGGATTTATTACGGAGACCACTTCATACATAGACTGTGTAGGTGCCTGACCACTATGCTGCACACCTGAAGCTGAATAACATGGAATGTCAAATGCAGGATGTGGAGTACAGCATAGGGAATATAGTCAATGGAATTGTAACAGCTGTATTTGATGTCAGAGAGGTAGGAGATTGGGGGGGTTATCACTTTGTGAGGGGTGTAAATGTCTAACTATTACATTGCACACCTGAAACTAAAACAATAAAATTTTTTAAACGTAGCTTTCAATGTTCAAAAAAAATAAATAAAAAAGAGTGTGCCTCTGTTCCAGCATTGAACATGATGTAGGCTTTGGCAGATATTATTATCAGTTAAAAAGTTTCCCCACTATTCTTAGTAACCACAGATTTGCTTTTATTTTTATCATAAGTGTTTGATTTTATTGAGTGCTTTTTTCTTTTTTCATTTATTAGGGTGACAATTGTTAGTGAAATTACATACATTTCAGGTGTACAATTCTGTATTACATCATCTATAAATCCCATTGTATGTTCACCACCCAGAGACAGTTCTCCTTCCATCACCATATATTTGATCCCCCTTACCCTCATCTCCCACCCCCCAACCCCCTTACCACTAAACTATTGTCTGTGTCTATGAGTTTCTGTTTCTCATTTGTTTGTCTTGTTCTTTTGTTGTTTTTGGTTTATATACCACATATCAGTGAAATCATATGGTTCTCTGCTTTTTCTGTCTGACTTATTTCGCTTAGCATTATATATACTCTCAGGATCCATCCATGTTGTCACAAATGTTCCTATATCATCTTTTCTTACCGCCGAATAGTATTCCATTGTGTATATATACCGCAACTTCTTTATCCATTCATCTATCGAAGGACATTTTGGTTGTTTCCATATCTTGGCCACCGTAAACAAAACTGCAATGAACATTGGAGCACACGTGTCTTTATGTATAAATGTTTTCAGATTTTTTGGGGAGATACCCAGGAGAGGGATTGCTGGGTCATATGGTAATTCTATTCGTAATTCTTTGAGGAACCTCCACACTGCCTTCCATTACGGCTGCACCAGTCTGCATTCCCACCAACGGTGTATGAGGGTTCCTTTTTCTCCACAGCCTCTCCAACACTTGTTACTATTTGTCTTGTTGATGATAGCCATTCTGACTAGGGTGAGGTGATATCTCATTGTGGTTTTTATTTGCATTTCTCTGATGATTAGTGATGTTGAGCATTTTTTCATATGTCTATTTGCCATTTGTATGTCCTCTTTGGAGAAATGTCTCTTCAGGTCCTCTGCCCATTTTTCAATTGGGTGGTTTGTTTTTTTGTTGTTGAGTTTCATGAGTTCCTTGTATATTTTGGATATTAGCCCCTTATCGGTGGCACTGTTTGCAAAAATTTTCTCCCATTCAGTTGGTTGCCTCTTTATTTTGTCGATGGTTTCTTTTGCTGTGCAGAAGCTTTTAAGTTTCATATAGTCCCATTCGTTTATTTTAGCTTTACTTCCATTGCCTTTGGAGTCAAATTCATAAAATGCTGAGTGCTTTTTTCTATATCTCTGGAGATGTTGTGAATAAGGTTAACACATTTTCTAATGTCGTGCATTCCTGCAGAAACCTAACTTAGTCACTCCGGGCAATGCTACTGACTAACCCTCTGTCGCCATTCTCTGCTTCTTTTAATAAGAGCTCCAAGACTTGTAGCCAGCCAGCTCCTCCAACTAATGGACCACATTTCTGTATTCCTTACAGCAGGGTGTGGCCGTATGACTAAGTTTGGGAGAGAGGGGGTGAATGGAAGTGATATGAGCATATCATCTCCGTGAATGCGAAGCCATTTAGCCTGTCCATCTTTCTTCCCTGTCCCTACTGGCCAGGAAATAGAAATCCTGGGTGTCGGGGGGATGGAAGGTCAGGACCACTCCCCTCTGGATGGTAGAGAGACATATACTTTGTCTTCTTGAAGGCACTGTGTTATGGGGTCTTTCTGTTATAACAACTTAGATTCTGCCCTAATGAATGCAGTCATCATGGTTGCTTTTCATATACTGCTGGCTTCGAATTGCCAAAATAGGGGGTGGAGTAGGGGTGGGGTTCCCATGGTCATTGATGAGAGGGTCAGTAATTTTCCTTTCTTTCTTTCCTTTTTTTCTTTCTTTTGGAGGGCAGGTGGGTATCAAGGTTATACTAGTTTCATTAAAAGACTTGGCAATATTATCTCTTTTTCTATTTTTTAGAGAAGTTTGGATAATATAGAATTATCTCTTCCTTGAGTATTTTATAACATTTGTAAAGCCATCTGGGCCTGGTTTTGGAATTATGTGAAAGGAGGGAGAGGTAGATTTTAAACTATTAGTTCAACTTCTTTAATGGATATAAAACAACCTGGAATTTCTATTACTTCTTAGCCATATTTTTCTAGAAATATTTTATATTCTTTTCTATTTTGCTTAGGTTTTTTAATTCATTGATATAAAACTATTCATAGTATTATCATACTTCTTTTTTAATTTCTTCTTTTTTAATTTGTTATATTCCTCCTTTTCGTCCTATATTAATTATTTTTGCCTCCAACATTTGTTTTGAAATGTTAATTATAATAATCTTTTCAAAGAACCAATTTTGGCCTTGTTAATCCTTTCTACTATACAATTTTTTCCGTTTATTTAAATTCTGTTCTTATCTTTATTATTTCCTTTTTTCTTTTTCCTTTGGATTTCTTCTATTGTTCTTATTTTATTTCTCAGTTTTGAATACTTAAGCTTTATGAATTTTCAACCTTGTTTTAACACTATTAATTTTCCTCAAATATTACTTTAGTTGCAACCTACAGCTTTTTTAAAATTGTGGCAAATATATACATAACATAAAATTCACCACAACTTACAATTTTGATATGCAATATTTTATTATGTTTTCATTCTAAGTATTTTAAATTTTCATTATTTTTTTTTGATCAATGAGTTATTTGAAAGTGTGTTATTAATTTTCAAATGTTGGGAAATGGGATTGTTATCTTTTTACTTTTTTTTAATGATATTGTGGTCAGAAAACTTGCCCTGATTCCTCTAAATTTGTTGAGACTTGTTTTATGTATGACCTAGTATGGGGTTCATTTTTTCATAAATGTGTTGATAGCCAGTGTTCCATAAATGTCTAATAAAATCAAAGATGTTAACTCTGCTCAAATCTTTTATATCATTACAAATGGTTTTCATTTGTCTCGCTTGCTCTATAAGCTACTGAGAAAGGTTTGTAACTCTCCCATCATGATGGTGAATTTGTCAATTCTCCTTGTAATTCAGTCACTTTTAATTTTTGCTTTATAAATCTTTAAGCTCTATCATTAAAAGGGTACAACTTTAGAATTATTATAGCTTCCTAAAAATTTTAACGTTTTATTAAAACAGCAGCCAACGTTTTTTATGGCCTTTCTATATTCTAAGATTTGGCAAAGAGCTGATACTTAATAAATTTTTATAGAAACAAGAGCTTTTTTGAAGAAAAAAAAAAGTCCCTGGGTGTGGGGGTGCTCTCAGGGTCTCTGGCAGGCCCCCGGGAAGGTGGATTGGGAGCCAGTTTGGGCAGAGGTTCCCTCTGCTTTGGGTCAGTCCCACGCTCAGTGTCACAACCAAGAGAGGTATCAGAAGAGGAGTGGTCAGTTCCAGGCACTCCTCAGTGGCTGCAGTCTGGTCCCCAGCCTGGCAGGGTCTTCCCAGAGTGACTAGGCTCTGGGGACAAATTCCTGGGGGGCTGATTCAGACAGCCCCTGATGATTATTCCCTACCCTGGACTGATGGCCTCAGGCCACACTTCACTTCAGTCACCTCTCTCCTTCCTGCAAGAGGAGCAAACTCGGGCCCAAAAGCTCCATGGGGCAAATGCAGGGCTCAGGGAGGGGGTTTTCCCCATGGAGATCCCCAGGGAGCCCTGGATGCAGAGTGCCCATCCCTGTCTTCAACAGGGGCTCTCCTTCTGTCCCTGGGTCAGCTTCTGTACCCCAGACATACCCAGAAACCAAGCACAACAAGGCTCCCACTTTCAGACCCCAGGGAGCTCTCCCTGCAGCCCCCACAGGCCACCCTCTGAATGACAGGTTGACAAGAGCTGCTCCTCCTGGTCCCCACGCAGGCGCACCTTCCTCTTCCTCTCCTTCATACACCTGCTCCTCGGACACGGTCTTGGCCTTTCCCTTTACACCCTCAGGGGCCATCTCAGCCAACCGTGGCTCCCATCGCCATTCCTGAGTCCTGCTAGAGATGCCCCCACCCCCACCCTGAACACCCATTGGCCCCTTGAAATCAACAGTCTTCCCCACCTCCCATCCTAATACGATACAACCATCCCACTCCTCTAAACGGGGATCTAGACAGCAAACATTTTTTAAAAGTTTTTTTATTACATTTTAATATTTTCATATTACCTTGGAACAAAGAATACATTCACATGGTCCAAAATTCAAAACATACAAAAGAGCCTGTCATGACAAGTACGCCTGCCAGCCCATCTCCCAGCCACCCAGGCCCCTCCTACGAGGCCATCTCCTGTGCCAGTTTCTTGTGTCCCTCCATGGATATTCCAGCAGAAGAAAGCATTCTTTGTTTCCTTTCTCTCACCCCAAAAGGAAACACACGATGCCAGGTGTCCTGCCCAGCGCTGGTTTTCATTTACTATTTACCTTGAAGTTTATTCATTCACACAGAGGTTCCTCATTCATGTTTGCTGCTGAGCAGAATTCCATTGTGTGGGCCTTTGACAATTCATCTGGTTAGTTCCTACTGAAGAGAAGGTTAGGTGCTTCCCCACCTTTGCTCCTCCAACTGCACAGCCATGAGTAACGGGGTACACACACTGTTTTTCCCAGGGGTGAGTATCTGAAGGCTGCCTCCCTTTGGGAGGGTTTCTGGGTAATAGGGTGAGACATTTGTGCCAAAAACCCTCCACGGCAGCTGCACCCATTTATTCTCCCACCAACAATGCATGAAAGCTCATGTCCCACATTTTTACCAACACAGTCTTTTAGACAACTCTTTTATTTTTTATATTCCAGTAAGCAAAAAAATGATACGGCAATGGAGTTTTGATTTGCATTTCTTTTAGTATGAGTGAGCACTTTTTTTCAGAGAGCTAAAAGCCATCTGCATTTCCCTTTTCTGTGAATTGTGTTTTCACCCTTTGCCCATTTTCTTATTTGGCGCTGGTCTTGTTCATTGATTTCCATATTAGGGAAATAAGCTTTTTGAATATCACGCAAGTTACAAACATGTTTCCCCAGATTGTCACTGGCTTTACTCAGAGTGGCCTGAGGCATGCAGACTTCTTCATATTTGTGTCGTTTAGTTCATCAGTCTTTTCTTTTACGGCTACGAGCCTCTTTGTGATTCGTAGGCCTCCGCCACTCTGAAATCACATTTTTAAAGCATTCTTCTATGTTTTCTCCTTGTAGTGTTATGGCGTAATTTTTTACATTTGGTATTTGATACCTCTCATCTGACCCCTTTGCACAAGGTGAGGTACAGGTCTTACTTTATTATTTTCCAAATGGCTACCCAGCGACTGACACCATTTGCCCTAATACTGTATTCTCTCCCCCCTGGCTGAGAAGCTACCTTTATTTCATACTAAATGCACAGCTGTATTAAAAGTTACTCCTGGTGGGGCAGCATTCCTGGCATTTTCCCTCTTCAGTCCCAGCACCCAGGTGCCCCCCAGGCACCATGGTTTCTCCCTCATTATTTCTTGAGCTTACCTCCTTCTCTCACTTTCCACCTCACAGTTTTGGTTCAGAACTCACCACTTCTCCCCAGGAATATACAGTATGTAAGTGTCAGTGCCGGGGGAGGAGGGCTGTGAGTGGGACCCTGTTTACCCTGGGATAAGGCCCCTCTCATTCAGGGCTCTTCCCTCTCCACCCTCCCCACTGCATTTCTTGCTTCCTTCTCCCAGCTCGGGGCCAGAGCCCTGGAAGGTCTTCGAAAGCCACACTTAGTATGTCCTTGTATCTGCCATTCCCTCAACACAGACATCCCCATCCTCCCTTACTGCCTGACCACATCCCATTTTTCCTCCAAGTATTGGGTGTTCCCCCTGGGGCCCCAGAACTGTCCGCTCACCTGCCCACTCCTCATTCCAGCCCTATCCTTATCATGGAAGGGGAGCAGCAGACATCCCACCACAGCCTGCCCGTCCGCCTTCACGCACGCACACAAACTGGACAGAACAAGCCAAGGTGTGCACATGCCTTTGCTCTAGCCAGACAGGCGGGGAGCACAGGGCAGCTTCCCCCTCCATCCAGTGCATTCCCCCATCTCCTCCACTGGGTGGGGCTTGCATTGTGACTCTCACCATCCCCTCCCTCTTCCATAGCCCCACCCCACTCCAGGCCATTTAACCCCTTCGCTCCTGCCTTTCTCCTTGTGCCCTGGCCATGGGTGTCCATCCTCTGGCTCTGCCTTCTTCAATGTTGGCTGGGCCAGGGGCTTCTGATGCTGAGCAGAGAGGGGAAGACACCTTCAGAGGGGCTTGGCTGTGGCATGGGGAGGATGGCCTCCTACCTGAAAATCGCCTATGCCATATTAGGCTGGCATGCACTATTCATCACTCGACACATATTTAATAAGCTGGTCCTGGGCGCTCGGCCCTGGGGAAATGGCGGTGGACCAAGTGGTGGTCCTGCCCCCAGAGAGCTCACATCTTTCTCAACAGGGACACAGACAATAAACAAGATAATAAATAGAATGATGATACAGGGGGTGCAAAGTGCCACGAAAAAATAACAAAGGAGGCTGAGGACAAGAGAATGATGAAGAATGATGGAGAATGTTGATTTAGAAACCAGACTGCCTCTGCAAAGACGAGAAAAGCACTGCAGGTGGAGGGACCCACCAAGGGCAAAGGTGGGAAGGAGCTCAGAGTGCTTTCAGGGGCAGCAAGAGGCCCATGGGGCTTGAACGATGTGCCCACAGCAGAGCGGCTGGGAGGGCCTGGAGGCACCAGTAGGACTTTGCATTCATCTGTGAGCAGGGAAACTACTAGATCCAAATCTAGAAGGTGCCCTCTGATGGCCATGCAAGGAATAATAGACCGTAGTGGGACAAAGGCAGAATCTGAGAAACCCCGCTGTCACTGAGGTGTCCAGGGAGAAGGGACAGAGGTTTAGACCAGAGAGGTGATGGTGGAGGATGTGAGAAGTGGCTGGATCCAGGATATACTTTGCAGAGTCTGTAGGATTTGCTAATGGAGTCAAATATAGTGCCAGTTTCATTCCCAGCAACTTGGGAGATGGCAGGAAGTGGGTGACTGCAGGAGAGGGTTTACACAGTTGGATACTGAGGCTTCTGTTCTGGACATTTCCATTGAGAAGCCTTTTGGACATAGGGATGTCAAGTGTTTGGTTAGATGGTGAGTGTGGAGGAAAGGGAAGGACTTAGGGTACAGACATAAGCATGGAGTTGTCCAGATGTAGATGAGATTTAAAGTGGCAGGAGGTCACCGGGGAAGGACTGCCTCAGGAACTGGGAGGAGGGACAGGGGACAAGGAAACCCTTTCCTACCGCATATCTGGGGTCATATCCGTTCCCTTTCCAGGTTTTCTTGGCCCTGCTCTCAGCCCCACCCCTTACCCAGCTTCATTGCACTCGCTTTGGCCCTATGCTCAGGCCCCCCATCCCCTCCCTCCCTCTGCACCCCCAACCAGCAGCCCATGCTCAGATCACTCTTCCTGCACAGGTTAATCAAAGCACTCTTAATTCCTTTCTTCTTTGGGACCTAGACTTCCAGACCCACCCTGTCTACTTCTATGAATTCCGCCTTCAGCTCAGCAAGGCCTGAGCTCTCAGCCACCCCTTGCTGACCCCTAGAGGGCGCTTTCTCAACACTCCCCTCCCCGCTGCCATCGCCATTCTGGAACCACTAACCCTGTCCTTCAGGAGGTGACCTCAGCTTCCGTCCACCCAGACCTGTCTAGAGATGGCTCAGGTCCTCCTCCAACTTCCTTCCTCTCCCACTCGTGGATCCTGTAGTCAACTGTGTGCTCACACCCCGCCTCCTCCACTAGCTGGCCGCATGGCCTCAGCAAGAGCTTTACCTTCTCACTGGAGAGCGGTGAGCGCCAAGTGAGTGATACGTGTAACGAACCAAGAACATGACCAAAGAGAGGCAAACACCCGGTCACGTCGGGGTTACTGTGGTCATGGGGCTGGCTTTTCCCTTTGCCTCTTCTAGCCTGCTCCCCTTCTCTAGCACTTTGTTCTGCTTTCTCAGGTATCTTCTTTCTCACATCGACTCCTTCCCACATTGAGTCTCGCACATCTTACAAAGAAACAGCCCAGGACTTGGTCTCTCTGTTACCCCAGTGCCACTCACGCATCCTCCCCTCCCAGCCCGTGCCCTCTCCTCACCCTTGCCTCCCAGGAAACCCCTCACCTGCTGCAATCTGGTTTCCTTCATGGCAAGACCAGAGCCAGACATCAATACACAAAGATGGGGCATCCAGGGACTGATCCAAGAAGGGCTGGGGACCGGGGACCCCAGAGAGCTAAGGATACATTTGGGAGCTAAATCTATATAATCTAGTTCTGGGGCTCAGCCCACTTCTGTGAGTGAATTAGGTCAAGTTCTTAGAGGGTGCCAGTAAGACTCCAAAATTGATGGGCCCTCCCCACCACTCCCCTGAAACAACTCTCTCAAAGGTCACTTGTGAATTCCAGATCCCCAAATCCAAAGGCCATCTCGATCCTGTGTCAGGCATGCTTCACTGTAGGAAGTAACACCCCCTCTAGGTACCTTAAGCAGAAAGGGATTTAACATGGGGAACTCGGCGCTTACAAAATCCTAGGAAGTACACGCTGAGTGACTGAGTCCCCAGAACGCCACAGAACTGACCAAGGTTGCTGCTGCCAAGGCTACGGTCAGGACAATGAAGATGTAGAGGCCAGCCCCAAACACACCTCTGTGGCTGCCACCAGGGCTCAGGAAGCTACAGCCACCACTGCACCCGTCCCTCGCCCCTTAGAAAGCAGGTGCCTGGACGCTATGACACAGAGTCCAGCCACTGCTTCCTCTGCTGCGGCTAGCTGCTCTCAACACCCACACCCACCCGGAGCAGCAAGAAGAGAGCCACCTTCCAAACCTCACATGAGCAGTTCTCACAGGCAGAATCCAATTTATATCCAGAACCAGATCTGGGAGAAACGGTATTTTTAGCTTTCCAGGCTCCACTGTCCAAGGAAGCACAGCAGAGGGCGGATGGAATGGAAGCTAAGTGAGCTGACCCATGGCTCCATCACAGGCCCAGTCTCCCAGCCTCTCCGCATCACTTACCTGGTGGCCTCTCACTCCCCTTTCAAGCACTTCTTAAACATGCCTCTTGCATTGCTTTGGGCTCCTTTGCCTGGCTCTGTGTGTCAGCGGACTCCACTCCACTGCAGGTACGAGAAACCCAGCAGCAGGGGCTTCAACAGGCAGGGGTTTGCTGCCTTGTTCAGCAAGGTGTCGGGTGGAGGCAGCCCAGGCCAACGTCACTTCACCCTGTGGAGAGGCAGTGATGTGGAAAGATGGACATGGCCGGCCTTGTGACTCACACGCACCAGGCCTCACATCCCTATACTCATAGACCGTGGGACCCTGGACAAAACACTTTACCCTCTGGGCCTTAGTTCTTCAGATGTATGTCGCTGAATGTGTGGAGATTAGAGATCAGTAAATATTTTCTAAACAATGTGTTCAAGTATTATATGAATAACTTTAAAATGTGGAAGCGTATCAAATGGAAAGTATGGATGCTGAGTGGACGTCATCGGTCACCCAGGAAGGGCAGCCAGGATGGAAACTCAGGCCATCCAAGTGCAGAATGCAAGTCCATAACGCCATGGGCAGAAGGACTCGTGGTAGGGAGGATAGATGGAAGAATGGAGAATGGAAGATGGCGGCAGGTTGGGAGGACGGACAAATGAACAGTTACTGGATGGAGTCAGGAGGGTTCCTTGAGGGGCCTTCCATGTACTCCAGCTGTAGCCCAGCTACTCCCTACCTACTCCCCAAACAGGGCTGGGCTAGGGTGAGGCAAGTGAAGCACTCACCTCGCCTCGGGCACAGAATCTAAGGGGAGGCCCAAACTTCACTAATCAGGACAAATAATACTTTATGTGATATCTTTATAAATCAAAATTAATGCAAAACACCATGATGAACAAAATATCAAAAATAAAGTTAGATTTACTTATTTAAATTTAAATGAAGCTCAGATCTAACCCAGCACTTGCATGATCTCATCCGCTTCACCCTGGTCCAGGCCCCACCTACCACCCCAGTACCTCCCTACCAACCCACTCATCGCCCCCACCCCACCACTTCATCACCACCCCACCCCGAACCTGAGAGTCAGGAAGGATGCGATAGAATAAGAAACAAGACAGGGAGACGGAGCTGCCAAGCTCTTCCCAGCATCCAGCCCTGACCCCCGCTACAATCACCACCCACAGATCCCTCGGTGTCAGGGTGAAGGGCCCTCTGAGGACCCCAGTACACAGGGGAGCCTTAAGTTGTGGCTTCTATGAGCGGTGTCCCCTCAGGCCACCACAGGGTGGAGCCCGCGGGCTGCTTTGGTCTCTGTGGAAACGCTGGAAGGGGGTGAGGGAAGGGGCCAGGCCATCCTGGGCCTCCCTGTCTTCCCGGATGGAGCCCTCCTACTCAGCCAGAGGGATTCTGAGCCTTGACTGTGGCCGAGGTCTGTGCCAGCTGCTTTACATGGATTCAATCAGGAAACCCTTCACATCCGTCATTATCCCATTTTTTGCAGAAAAGGAAACCAAGGCCCAGAAAGGGAAAGTCCCTGTGGGCAGCAGCTGGCTGCGAGAGGAAGCACCTCTCTAAAGCTCTGCACTTCTGTTTCTGTCTCCATGGTCCCTGGGCCTCACAGAGAGCATTCTGGGCAGGTGTCAGGAAGAAATGCGCCTCCAGTCCCGTTTTGTAAAGTTGGAGACCAAGGCCCAGAGTGGCTGAGTACTTGAGCTCCGTCACACAGCAGGGAGAGACAGAGGCAGTGGGGGAAGCCGGAGCCTGCCTGAGCCCAAGCCCCAGGCTGTCTGTACCTTCCATGTCCTTAGCCGACCCCGTGTGACTCCCACCTGAGGCCCCTTGGTCTGACAGACTCAGTCAGGCTGGAGAGGAAACTCGAGCAGGTGGGAGTCAGGAGCCCTTTGTCCCTCCCCCCTAATGCTGACTTAGGGCAAACTGCACCCCTGTCTGTGCCAGGTCTATTTCAGGGCTTTGCGGGCCTGGGGTTGGGCAGAGAACCAGATGTGGCCTCCTCCCCAGCATGCTGACAGCCTGGTATGGGCAGGATCGCAAAGCCTGAGGGCGAGTGAGAATAGAAAGGACAGTAGGAAAAGAGAATGAGGGGCGGCCAGATGGCTCCACTGGTTAGAGCGCAAGTTCTCAACAACAAGGTTGCCGGTTCAATTCCCGCATGGGATGGTGGGCTGTGCCCCCTGCAACTAAAGATTGAAAACGGCGACTGGACTTGGAGCTGAGCTGCGCCCTCCACGACTAGAGTGAAGGACAACTTGGAGCTGATGGGCCCTGGAGAAACACACTGTTCCCCAATATTCCCCAATAAAATTTATTTGAAGAAAAAAAAAAGAGACAGGGAGAGAATGAAAACCAGGACTTGGGGTGCTTGGGAACACCTCCCATCCCACCATGGTTTTCTCTCCTGTAACCATAAGGGGAGAGATCTCAGACACTCTATGAGCCCTTCCAGAAGAATGCTCCAGGGTTCAGGGATTGCAAGCTCATTGCAGTGACAAGTCGGTCTCTTTCGCCATCCCTGGACACGACTCCATGGACCAGGCTGGCCAAGGAACCCAGCTTTTGGATAACTGAAGGTTCTGGTTAACAGAGTTGCCATGTGCTCTGTGTATGGGGATGACCAATGTCAGAATGAGGGTGAGAAACCCAAGCTTAACACTAGAAAATGGGTAACAATGGCTGATGGCCTCAGCTCTCATTTTATCCCAGGCCAGGTTGGGAATGTTACCACCTCCGAAACTGGTTACTGGGTGGGGCAGAGATGCCAAATTCTGAACCTGCTGGTCATCTGCTTTTTGGTTAGACAGAACTTTACTGTTGTAGGGCATAGTAAGTCAGGGGTCAAAAGGTCCTCAGAGCCAGTTTGGTCAAACCCTGTCCCCCACCCCAGCCATTTATTTATTCAAGAAATACTTAGCATCACCATGTCCTGAGGCTAACCAGATAGTCCTGGCCCCATCCTTCATAGAGTTTATCATCCAAAAAATGAAAACAAATATTTGATAAGCAATTAAGGTGATACGTCCTAGGATTCTGGTAAGGTATACCAGGAGCCAGGAGTACGTGGGTTAGGAAAAACTGCCCGGAGAAAACAGATTAAGCCAAGACCTGAAGCCTGAGCAGGAGTTGGCCAGAGATGATAAGGAGAAAGAGCACTGCAGGTAGAAGGCGTGGCATGTGCAAAGGCCCTGGGGCATGAGAGAACATGGTCTGATCAACGCAAAGAAAGACGGCCCACTGAGCTGTAACATAGAGTGGGAGGGAGAAAAGGGCTAGAGCGGCAGGCAGCAGTCAGCTTCCCGAGGGCCGCATGAGTCATGTTATGGAATCTCAATGCCTTCCTGAAGGCAATGGGGAGCCACTGAAGGTTTTTAAGCAGAAGAGTAGAGTGATGATTCACGTCTTAGAAAAATCTGTCTGGACTATGAGGGGAAAGAGTCTGAGTGGAAAGGGGGCAAAGCTGGAGGTCAAAGGACCAACAGGGGCTGTCACAAGAGGAAAGATGATGGTGGCCCAAATAGGGAGGTGGCAGCAAGGGTGCCTGAGGATTCCATGGTTTGGAGAGTCATTTGAAACATCACACACTAGGAGACAGTAATTATCTAGGCAGGGAGGAGAGAGGAGTCCACATTAGTCCCCGGGGCTCCTCTTGGGTGACTGGGGAGACAGGGCTGCATTTGCTGAGCTGGAGGACACAGGAGAGAAATGAGAGGCCAGTTTGGGACCCACTGAGCTCAGAGCTACAGAGACATTCACGTGTTCTCAGTAGGAAACTGTAAATGTAGGTCAGGAGTCAGAAGAGAACACGGGGCAGAAGAAGGATGTGGGGGCATCAGTGTGGCAATGTAGGCCTTGAATGATAAAGAAAGAGGTCCCGTGATAGCCCCTAGGGGAACCCCAGCGTCCTACACACCACGATGTCCGTGTCCCCAGGGCCTGGCAAGTTCCTTGGCATTGAGGGACAGAGGCAGGAGGTATTTTCCAAAGATGGCAGCATCAACATCTGCCATCCCACATGCTCTTCTTACAGTGTGACCCTGTGACTCTGGTAGAAGTGACACTGAGAGACTTCTGAGGCCAAGTCACAAAAGGTGACACGGTTTCCCCCTGGATCTGTCTCAGGACATGCACCTTGGCTTCCAAGGCTAGCAGGTACCCTGGAGCCACCATGCTGAAGGGACCAGGTGGAGAGGTCACACAGAGCAAGAGAGAGCTGCCTGAGGAGCCCCAGCTGTTAGAGTCCTCCCAGACCGGCCACCAACCATGTGAGGGAGTGAGCCTGCAGATATTCCAGGCCCAGCCTTGAGCCACCCCAGTTGACACCAAGTGGAGCAGAGGCCAGCTGTCCCCACTGAGCCCTGCCTGGATTTCAGATCTGTGAGCAAAATACATGCTGTTTAATCCACTAAGAAGTTTTTGGAACAGCAGAACAGGAAGGCAACTCATAAGAATGTATTGAATGAACATTTCAGGGCAGGAAGAGAAAGGGGAGCTTGCAGAGGAGACCGAGGAGTGGTCAGGAGGTTGGAGGGAATCAGAGAGTGTGCGTGAGTGGTCCAAGGGCACACAGCAGGCTGGTGGCCAAAACTTTAAGTCTGGTCTCCCCTGTCCACTGCACTCATACTTTGCCTCAGATTTTTATTTTTCCTTCCTTCCTTCCTTCCTTCCTTCCTTCCTTCCTTCCTTCCTTCCTTCTTTCCTTCCTTCCTTTTATATTGAGAAATTTATATCTCCCAGATCAGCACACATACACACAAAAAGCTGGGAATCTGAAAGTAGAAAATCAGGACCAAGGAGAAAAGAAAGCAAAGATGCCAGATGATGGGTTGCAATCATTAAGCTTCAAATTTGCCTAAGTTTCCTGGCATCTGAAGTAAAAAGAGAAACAAAGCAAGTGACTCAGTTCTCCTTACTAGGAAAGTGGAGCCTTGCCAGTTCCCCGGTGAGTTAGATTTCCCTGCCACCAAGCTAGAAGAAAGCTCTGTGTGCCCTTGGTGTAAGGGGTGCTCGAGTGACCTCATGCTTCCAACAGCAAGCAAGCACTGATGTCGTTTCCTTGTTTCTTGTACTAACTTCTTTGCTAAAGGCTGATCCCAGAGCTCTGAAGCCCAGAGCGTATCCTGACATTTTTATGGAGAAAACAGGACAACATCTCCCTTGCTCAGGGCACAGGCATCTAAGAACATGTTTAAAATAATGATGTGAGGCCCCTCCATCAGCGAACGGACTCAGGAGTCAGCAGTCTGACAGTTTGTCTCTTAACAGTCACCCTGGGTGACGGGGGTGCACATCCAGCCTTGGGGCCCCCTGCCTAAGACCATCTTTCTTAAACCTCAGGAAAACAGACAATAAAGCAAGGCCCTACTGTCCACCGGGGCCCTGGAGCACGTTGAAAACTGGAAAAGCAGTGGAGGGACTGACGGGGGAGCAGTGGCTGGCTCCACTGAGGCCCTCTCCAGGCCTGAGGCTTCATCACCACGCCTTCTGATCTTCACAAGCTGGTGAGACACATCGCAGTATCCCATTTTACAGATGAGAATGCTGAGTCCGGGAGGATGCTGCCACGGCTCACAGGTGCAGGCACTGAGGTTCAAAGCTAGGGTGACCCACCAGGATCCACTGAGCTACACGCTGACACCAAGAAGAGCCCGGTGCCCCTGGCTGTGACACACATCAGCCTTTCACAAACAGCCCAAGTCTCACATGTGACAGTGTAATATTTACTTCTTCAAGAAGCATGTATTGAGCACCTACTGTGTGCCAATCTCTTCCAGCTGCCGGGGATACAACAGGGAACCATACCAACCCAGCGTATTAACTATATTTAACTATATATTAACGATATTTCCTTATTTTCTGTATTCTTGATGCTCAGACATCAGGCGCCTCACTGCCGGGGAGTGGCTGCCCCTCGCAGGGCGAGCTAATTTCTAGAGGTCGCCAATGACTGGCCTGCCAGCACACGTTTCATATGCAAACCAACCGACTCTGGGTCCATACCCCCATCTTGCCTCCTCTGTCTGGCTTTACACTCCAGGAGGCAATATTCCTCTGCTCTAGTTATCCCAGGGCCACATACCAGGCAACGGGGGACCACCCTTATGGCCCAGAGCTCCCACCTTGAATTATTCCAACTAGCCAATCCTAAAGCTGCTCAGCTGCTTACTCTGCCTCGCCTTTTCGTTCCCTGCAAAAGCACAGTAAAGGTTCTTGTCCACGCTTTCCCCTCACTCTTCTGCTCTTGACAGACCCTAGTGCTCTCCTGTGTGGCCCAGTGTAGGCTGTCACGTCCTCTCCTCTCAGGAACTGTGAGGAACAAACTATCCTTTCCATGGTAGTCATCTTCTCAGTTGGCCTCACCACACCTGAATAAAACCGAAATCTCAGGGAACATTTAAAAACGCCCAACCCTGCCCTCTTAGCCCACAGACATGGTTCTAACCAGTTGATTTCCAAAACAGGAAGTGCCAGGGAGCCCCAGCATGGCCCTGGGATGGGGGTGATCCTGGATGGCATGGCAACCCCAGCTGGTAGCCCTCATCTTCCCACATACCGCAGGGCCCATGAATGTGGACATGGGAGCTGAAGAGATGAGACCAAAATAACAGAAAAGGGACCAGAGGTATCCAAGACAACACATAGAAAAAGATTATTTTGTTCAAACTCTGTAATTACACTTTTGAGCGAAAAATGAGATTCCACAGTAGACCAAACCTGACACAAGTTTAAATACTGAAGTGTCAGATTACAGTCTTTGGAAGGACTGACAAAACTCTAGAGGAGTGGCCTCCAAAATAACAAGCACTCATGTCCCAGAAAGATGAGTCAGCCTTAACCACAATAATGCGAGAAACTCAGAACCAAGCTCCAGGCCGGATCCCTGCCTGCGGGCAGCCCCTGTGAACAGCGGCCGCAGACCTCTGGGCCTTGGTTTCCTGGTCTGTGAAGTGGGGAGCAGAGATGCCCTTGGGCCTTTCTCCCAGGCTGCCCCTCGACTCTGGGCCCTCCTCTCCTTCTCCCAGCGACCCTCTCCAGTCACATATTCCCTGGGTCTCTGATGCTTTGACAAGTCACTCTCTCCTTTAAAACACCCTCCTCAGCCTGCCCCTCCACTCAGGTGGACCCCAGCTCTGCTCTCTCCTTGCCACATTGCTTCCACTCCTCAGTGCCCCCTGCCTGATACCCCTGCCTCACCAACTCCCACCCCCAGGCGCCTGGCTGCTAGTACACGGGATGCTCAGAGACCTCCGCCTCCCCCACAGAGGGGACGCGCTGACCACTTCTCGAAGGCCCCTCATCTAGGGTCTCTGACCACTCCTGTACCTCTGGCTGCTCCCCCTCGGCCCCTGGGGGGGAATCTGCCTTCAGGGCCCCGTAGGCCTGTGCCTTGGTTCCTACCTGCAGCTTCCTTCATTCCACCTCCCACTTAGATGCTGCAAAGACCAGGTGCATCATTTCCCGGGATCCCTTGCATCCAGGTGTAGGTGGTCAAGTAGGTATGAGACTCCTCCTGGAATTGCGCAGATATCTGGTGACCACGAGGGAGCCATTGCCTCTGGTTTGTCTCAGACCTCAGCCCTGCCCCACCCCCTGACTTAGCCACATGGGCCCCCTGGAGACCTTCTGCTTCCCCCAGACCCCTACTCCAGTGAGCTTGGGAGAGAGGTAGAGCCTGGGGCCACCTCCTCGTGCATGTGATGTGTACACATGCCCTTGAAGTGCCAGGGTGTATTCCTGTTCCTAGCAGAAACTGCTGTTCTGAAATTACTGCCGCCTGGGTTGGAAAGGGGAAGTGGGAGTCAGAGAACAGCGGAGTGCAGGGTGGAGACCCAGGAAGAGGAGGAGGGGCAGAGGAGGGAGAACTAGATCCAGGTCTGGATTCATCCCAAATCCCAGCCGCCATTCCATCTCAAGCCTCTGAGCCTTTGCTTGGGCTGTTCCTTGAACCTGGAACACCCTCCCCCTCCCCTTCTCCAAAGCACAGACTCTTGCTTGACCTTCAACAGGAGTCTTTCCTTCCTTGTGCAAATATCCAAGACCCCAGGTAGTCACCCTGCTCTGCGAAGCCCTCGCTGAATGGGTTAAGAGACCCTCTGCCCCCTCGGGTTTATCACTGAGTGTTGTCAGTGGCTGTTCAGTTTTCTGTCCCCAGCACCCAGCACCTGGCTTGGCACAAAGTTTGCACTCAAGAACTCCTGCCTGCCCACTCAGCGTGAAATGACAGCTCTCACTTAAAATCTCCCCTCCCCTTGAAATCCCACCACGCAAGTCCCATGCTCAGGTAAAAGCACTCCTGATCTGGAGAGCACACATATCTCCAGCACAAAAGGGCAAATTCTCAGAAGGGAGACATTCTCAGATGTGGGCGGCACATCTGTGATCCGGCCTCCTGGACTACGGTACTCACAGCTGTGCTTTGGTAACCTCAGCCACAGAGGAAAGAAGGAGGTATTCTTGCTTCTTTTTGCAGGTGAAGAAGCAGATTCACAGGGTAAGGTCACAGGTCCCAGGCCACACAGGTAGGACTGGGATTTGAGCCCATGTCCAGGGCTCCTCAAGTAAGAGAAGAGTTCACCTTCCTGGGCCCCCATTATTGAGAGTACAGCTTTGGGCCCCCCCTGCTCCGCCACTTCACTGTCATGATGAAGGCGGGTTCCCATTAGGAGGCAGAGACCCTTCCTGGGCTGCCCCAAGCACACCTATCTGGCCATTATCGTCTTTACCTTCTCTTCCCACGTGCTCGTCGTCCCGCCTCCTACAGCTCCTGCCAGCTCTTCTGTTGTTGATGTTGTTGAATCAAACATTCAAATACAAGGAAAGTTCACGTCACCTTAAATCCCACACACAGGGGCGATGTCTGTTATGTTGGTGACCATTCTTCCATCGTGTGTTTACCTCCCAAGCATCAAATGGGTGAGCCAGAAGCCGATCCACCCATTTTGTTAGCTTTCACCTTGTTCTCCAGCTCAGCATTTTACAATAAAAAACACAGAAAATGAATTGATTATTAATATCATACAAAAATTGATAAATCCAGCTATTCTTGCAAAACAGAGATCTGGCCATTCTGGGCTCCTGTGTCTTCATGGCAATAGTCGGCTAAAGCTGAGGACCAGCTGCCCACTTCATATGGGACAAGCCTCTGTGTTTTGCCACAGTCCCTACCATTCCCTGTTTGTCTCCACTTCCCTTTACTTACCTGCCTGACCCCTGTGAGAATTCAGGTTGATAACTTCTGCTGTAGGCATCTATAATTGCTAACATTTATCAAAAAGCCACTCCATGCCAAACACCATTCAAACATGCTTGATATGGGTTAACTTGTTTAATTCTCATAGCAACACTATGAGGGAGGCACTGTTATTATGCCCATTTTACAGATGAGGAAACTGTGGCTCCAGGAGATTATGTCAATTGCCCAAGACCATGATAAGTGGCAATGTTGGGATTATAACCCAGGCAATCTGGCTCCAGAGTCTGCCTCTGACCCCTCTGCTATAGACACATACACTCAGTTCGATGTTGAGAATAATTTTCCATATCAATCAATATAGTCTAGGGTCATCTGTATAATAAAAACAAAAGAAATAGAAAAGACAAAAATTTACCCCAAAATAATAAGAGTGAACATCTGTTTTTATCTGCTCAGTTTTTCTTCCTTCAAGGAACTGCCCTTCTCCTGGTGGTTCTGGTGGGGATGTCTATCCCTCACCTCCCTTCTGACCACTGGGGCTGGGCACGGGACCCAGGCCTGACCAATCATGGTGTTCCTCCCATACTGTGGCAGTGATTGGTCCAGAGATGGGCACATGACCCAGGCCTAGTCAATCAAAATCTTTCCCTGAGAATTTTTTTGGTAGGCCCACTTTCTGAAGTCAAAGGTAATTTGACGTGAGCCTGGAGCTGCCTGTGGCCAGACTCGCTGCTCTATAGAGAAAACCCATCTAAAGCCACACAAAGAAACAGCTAAGACAGACTGAGAGAATGAGAGTGCGATAGAGACAGAGAGAGAGAACATCTCCAAGGCCAACCCCAACCCCATCCCTGACTCTCCAGGAACTGAGCCAGTTTAAGTTAGACTGAGTTATGTTTACTTAAAACCGAAAGATTTCAATTCTGTATCTTCATTATTCTCTTTAATGACTCACATTGTCCCATAGTCTGTATGCAGCATAATTTATTAACCATTCAGCGCTGACGAGCATTTTGACTTTCCCCAATTCCCAGTTATCAGTGATGCTGGGATGAGCCTCCGTGTGCAAATATCTCCTCAGGGGCAATTTCTAGATGTGAACTTGAACATCAAAGTAGGCTCCACTGCCCTTGACCCCCATCCCTGCCTTTGGCTTCCTGAATCATGGACCTTCCCTGGGCCCAGCTTCCTTCTGTCCCTCTGTGCTCCCAGGAAGTCTGTGGCCAGGCCTGGATGAGGAGTGACAGGTCTGGGGGAACCCCTGGGCTTCTGAAGCCCCACTTACAGCTTGGGTCTCACAGTCCAGACCCCCAGCAGTCCCAAGTTGCACAAATGTTCCATCTGCCAGACAGAAGCTGTCTCCAGTTCCAAGTCATGAGAAAAAAAAATGAGAAATCAGAGAAAATTATGAAGGGAACGGACCTCAGAGGTGAATCATTCCACACGCACACCCTGCCCACCACCTGCTGTGTCCACCCAGCTCAGCTGATTCAACCATGTGCCCCACGGGTAGTGGGATTATTGTCAATCTTGCGCCAGTGCCAAGAACAGCACATGGCACGTAGTACACCTCTAATAATCATCAACTGAACAGATGGATAGATGGATGGATTACTCTAACCGCACAGCTCAAATGGGCTCAAGGTCATGTTTTCCCCTTACTCTAGGTCCTCTCTCTCTCCAAGTCTCAGTTCCCCCATGTGTAAGCAAGGTCATTGAATTAGACCACATCTAAGATCCTTCTAACTGTTTTGCCCTCAAGCCAACTGTGTCCAGGTGAGGAAGTCTGAGTTTGGGGGCAAGTAGGAAGTACTACCTGTGTGATTTTACTATGGTTAGATTCTAGAGCTGGACCTTTCCTATCTCTCCCCTGGGGGTGGGCAGGCCGCTGAACTTCTTAAATTTTGATGCTTGCACAAGTTCAGAGTGGAAATGAAGGCAGAGAGTGGAGGGCTTGAATCTGAGCTTTGCCTCTTCCTGGCTGTGTGAACTTAGGAAAGTGACTTAACCTCTCTGAATTCAATTACCACATCTATAAAACAAGGATTATAATACACTTCATTGGGTTGTGTAAATGATGAAATGAGATGATATACAAGCACTTAGCACAGTGCCTGACATGTAGTGGGCACTCCAAAATGGTAGTGATGTTAGTTTAGGGACCACCCAGACCCCATGTTTGGTGACTGCTGTGTATTGTCCCATCACCAACTGCAGACCTCAATATAGTGTGCATGGAGGAAGCAGAGCCCCATTTCAGGAAGAAGGGCTGACCTCAAGCCAGAAAGAGCCTCAGGAAGATCCCTTTAAGGGGAGCTCTTCCCATCTTCATCCTTCTTCCTATCTGAAATTCAGGCACAATGGCTGGAGATCAGGCAGCCACTTTGGACCATGAGGAGAACTTGAGGATAGAAGCAGAAAGTTAGAAGAAGCCAGGATCCCTGATTACTAGGCTTCTATGAAGGCACTCCTGTATTATCTACTTTCTTTCTTGTAAGACAAATATACGTCTAATTTCTTTAATCCATTATTTGAGTTTTCTGTTCCATGTAAGCAAACCTAATCTTATCTGCCCCATTTTGCAGATGACAAAAAACAAGGCTTAAAAGGGAGAAGTTCACACAGCTAGCAAATGCTGAGTCTGGATTTGAACGCAGATCTCTATGGCTTCCCTGCCATTGATTCTACCAAACACTTTCCTACCCACAATGAGACCATCCCTCCCTCCCAGGCTACCTGCATACAAGCTCTTAAATATGACCAGGGCTGTAGAGGCAGAGGGAAAGGAGGTGAAACCACAGGCTTCACAGAGGAGATGATATTTGCATTGCGTCCTAGAGAATGAGATAGCAATAATAACTGAACCATTCAACCAGCCCTTCAGACAAAGGAAAGTCCCAGATGCCCTGGGCCCTGGGCAAGGTACATCATTGGGCCTGGCTGCAGCATTAGGGCCTGTGTCAGGGGTCCCAAGACCATCCCCAGGTTCAATGATTCACCAGGAGGATTCACAGAACTCAGCATATAGTCTTACTTATAGCTATGACCTATTACAGCCAAAGAATACAAAGCAAAATCAGCAGAAAACACCTGGGACGAAGGCCAGAGAAGACCAGGCGTGAGCTTGGCCTTCCCGAGTGAAGTCACGTGGCAGGCACTCCATTCCTCCAACAACAACTTGTGAAAACACATGCGAGGTGTTGTCAACCAGGGAGCTCAGTAGAGATTCAGTGCCCACAGTTTTTACTGGGGGCTGGTCACATAGGCACCCGCTACCTAGCACGTACGAAAATTCCAGAGTCCCAGAAGGAAAGCAAGTGTTCAGCATAAACCACACTGTTTGCACAGTTTAAACTCAGCGAGCAACTCTTATCGGGGTGGCAGGGACCCTCCCAAAATCCAAGTTCCCAGACGCCAGCTAAGGGCCGGACTTGCAAACAAGCCTTCCTAGGGAGAGCAGTCTCAGACTTGCTATGCTAACACTTTTCTGCCCAGGGAATCATACCTTTCTCCCCATTTTTCTTTTTAAAATGACCCAGGAAATGGTTTTTTATGCCTCAGGCCTGGATTTGTTGAGAAAAATCTAGTTTACCATGGAGATAATTTCAACAAGTTTCCTAGAAAATAACCTTGAGTTATGCAAGAACCTGTAGGTGGGGGGCAGGGAGTGGCAGGTTCAAAGCGGTTCATTGCAGATAAGTGACTTGCCCAAGGTCACAAAGGACTGAGTGGCAGCGCTGAAAGTCACACAGCTGAGTCTAGCCCCAAAGTCTGTATGCTACAATAGACAGCTATAAAGGAGCTTCAGATTTGACTGTGAGTTTCCTAGTAGCCTGGGGGAAAAGGGAAACTGAACATATTGTCCAACTGGTCACTAGACAGGAAAAAGCCAGACATTTCATTGAGGAGAAGCAAAGCCCTTCCTAGCACTGAATTAATTTTTCTTTTCTCAAGGGAGAGTTGATGAAAGGGAGTTTGTGGGGGTGGAATCTATGGAGCCCAGCTTAGACTGTCCAGGTTAAGTGACCCTTCACTTTACATGTGGGGAGGTTGCTGATTAAGTACCCATTGTTCCCTGGTGAAGATTCTGTCCTCTAGTAACCATCTTCCTCTATGTACGTGTATATGTGTGTTTCTCTCGGTCTCACTGTCTTTCCCTTTTTATCCCCCAACCCTCCCCCTGTCTCTTTTGCCTATCCCTCCCTTGTTCACACCCTAAATGCAGAGTCTCTGCTACTCAAAACTGCTCATTTTTAGGAAGTGCTGCTGCTACGTCAAGAGCCTACGCATCAGACCCCAACAGGACAGGACTTCCTCCCCACACGGAGCTGGGCGGGGCAAGCGAGAAAGGGCCTGTGGCAGCCGAGGTGACACGTCTCTGCCTGGCCAACCCAACGAGCAGCTGGTCAGTAGGCAACGGGAGCTCAAGCCACCCTTCCCTGGGGGCTTCAGAATGGACTTGTGCCACCCAGGTAAGCACCTGGGGCCAACCTCTCTGGGCCTCAGTTTCCTCTTCTGTAGAATGGGGATAATAGTACAGGTCTCACAGGATCCTGGAAGGAATCAATGTGTAAACAGATATAACAAGGGTGGGAAATGCAAAAGCAAGTTGATAAGCTCAGGCTAGCTGCCAGGTGTGTTCCAGGGGCCGAGAGTGCAGTGAACAAAACAGGCACTGTTGCTGCCCTCATGAACTTACATTCCAGAAGGGAGAGAGATAGTAAATATATGAATGTCATCTGTCAGGTGGTAACACAGAGACAGAGTGATCCTTGTGGGTTTCTGGAGAAAGAATATTACAGGAGGAAGGAAAAGCCAGTGCAAATGCACAGAGGTGGCACTGAGAAAGGTTGCTTGTGTTGAAGGTGACAATGCTGGTGACAGTGATGCCTATCTGGGTGCTACAAGAGCCCCAAAGCCCCTGTTTGGCCTTTTGTGGGGGTGAGGGCGGCCTTTGGGGGCACTGCAGACACCACCTAGCACCCATGGGGAGGGCCAGGAATAAGCAGCAGCGGGCCCATGGCTGAAACTCTCCCAGGGAAGCAAGACTGTGTGTCTGGAGGGAAAAAGGAAAGAAGGAGGCAGTACAGTTGGTGTGGGAGAGAACAGGATGGCGCTGTGTTTCTGTGAGGCAGAGAAGAGGGGCCCAGCGTCTGTGCCCCGTGTCTCAGGATGTCGCAGCATTTCCTGCAATTCCAGAAGACAAGGGCTGCCAGGAGCTGTCTGGTTGCCCAGGTCAGATGCCCTCAATCCTGTTAGCAACAGAAACCTTTCTTCAAACAAAACCTTACACAGAGCAGTCTGACCCCGCCCCTTGGGCCTCCCCTCACCCCACCGATCAATTTCAACAACCCCGTTTACAGATGGAACAAAGGAGGCCCAAGAGGGAAACAGTCTTGCTGAAGCAGATCATTCCCCATCTCCCGAACAGGGATGATTGTCCTCATGATGCAAATGAGGAAACAGAGGCTCACTGTGGTGAACTGGAGGAGAGAACTGACTTGTCCAAATTCAGGCGGTCGGGAAATGGCAAAATAGGGACAAGCCCCTGAAAGGAGCGAGAGCCCAGGTTAGCCTGGGCTGTGGTGGGCAGGGGCATTCAGGGGAGGCCAGGAGGCGAGTCACTGTTTTGCTTTGGCTGGCCCTGGAAGGAAATGGATTCAGTGGGGTCAACACAAGCAGTCTGTTGGGAGATTTGAAGTCTCTGTTGACTGGTGCTTTTATAATCCATTCATTCATTCTATACATAGTCCTCTGGTGTGCAGGCCCTGTGCTATGCAATGCTGGGGACAGCACTAACCAACCCTGGGAAGATGCTGGTCTGGGGTGTTGGGGGAAGGGGGACAGATCTGCAGGACAATGACCCAGGGCAGATGTGCAGATGGGCACAGACCTGGAGCATGGAAGGAAGCGACTTTCCACCCGGGCAGGGGGAATCTGGGAAGACTTCCTGGAGGAGGTCAGAGAAGGTCATTAATCTGTTTTCCTGACTGGGTCTTAACCAAAGCGCCTCCGCGGCCTGGTCATTACCTCTCTCTGAGCTCAAATTTGTCATTTATAATTGAGTACTATCATCCCGGCCTGACCTGGGCAATGAATGGGGATTTGGAATCAGCCAGACTTGGCTCGGGTCCCAGCTCTGCACCAACCTGCCAGTGGTCATGATGGGCCTCAGTTTCCCCACCTGTACAGTGGGCAGGTGTGTGATAAAGGTCCCCCCAGTGTTGCCTCCCCTCCTCCAGTCATGGGTGTGTGACATCCAGGAGCAGGTCAAGCACCCTCCCCCACAGCCTGCCAGGAAGGTGAGAGGTCCAGGCAAGAAAGCCCCGACATAACCAAAGATAGCACTGGGCCGGTGCAGCGACTGACTGACCAGCACAGTTAAAAATAGAGGCAGCTCAGCCGCTGGGGGGAAGCCACACGATGCACCCTGCACCCTGCACCGGCAGGGCAGGCTGAGGCTTGGAGCAGGTCCCTCCCCACACCCCTTCTTGCCCAGTGGCCCTCTGCCCTCAGGGCCCCAGGATAGCACCCTCCTCCTGCCCTGGAAAAGAGGAAGCGAGGCCAGCTGTCCTGGAAGTGGGGCTGTAAGCAGAAGGATTTCTAAAAATACGATGGGAAAGAGGAAGGACAAAGGGGAAGTGGAGAGGAGTGGGGCAGATAGTGGGGCAGGCATCAGACCACGCATGGCTGGACTGAGCCCTGGGGGCAGAGGGCAGCCCCAGCCCCAGCATGGGTGGGGTCATAGTTTAAAGGCAGCCCTTGGGAGGTGTGAAAAACACAGAGCCAAGTGGGGGGGGAAACAGAGCTTGGGGGGGAGTGGGGGGTTGACGACTGTTATTACCATGTTGTTATTTTTTGTTTTATTACTGTTGTCGTCATTATTATTGTTGTTGTTGTTGTTAAAAATCTACCTCCCGTGCGCTACCCAGTGACTGAAACAGGCCCGGAATCAGAAGCGGCCATTCTCGGGCTGTGTGTTTCTCACACTCCGTGAACCTCAGTGTCCTCAGCTCTGAAATGGGGAGAAACCCCCAATTTTTACCAAATAGGTGAAGGGTGGGAAGGCCCCCATGTACCACATGAGGATTGTAGCAGTCTAGGGGCTGTCCCCACTGTCTCACAGGTTCAAATGCACTTGGCCAGTGGCACCTTCCGGGGTCATGACCCCAACAGAGGGGACAGTGGGCCAAGAGTATCCACGACTCCCTGTCAAACCACAAAAGGAGCTATTATATGAAGAGAAATGCAAACAGCCCCCTCACTTCCCCCCACACTGTCCCACCTCTATCCACACCTGTGCCTCAGTGTCCCCAGCTCTGTGATATTGGCTTTGTTTAATTTCTTACCCCAAAGGGGCTCAGACTGTAGGCATCATTCTGCGTCTTTCCTTCATTCTCAAGCATGTAACTATGGTCGGCATTTCCATGTCAAAATATGCAGGGTTAGCATCTGTTGGGGTTTTGATGGTTTGTAGGGTGATATTCAGATGATTGACGTCAGGGTTGAGTCCTCAGAAGCCCAGATGGGCCTGGATGTGAATCCTAGCTCTACCCCCTTCCAGCCGTGTCACCTTGGGCAGGTCACTTAACCCCTCGGAGTCTCAGAGGTCTCACGTACAAAATGAAATTAGAAATACCTTCCTTCCAAAGCTGTCATCAGGATCAAATGAGATAGTAGATGGGAAGAGCCTAGAGCACACAGGGTCTGGCACATAGCTGGTGCCCAGCTATTACTCCTGTCCTTAACCAATGGCTGGGCTTGTTTATTGAGCTACGCAGATTCAAGACTTACTGCAGTGAGTGGTGAGAAGGTGAGAGAGAGGATGATGCCCAGACAGAGCCCAGGAAGCACCTGAGAGGAAAAGTAGAGCTCCTGAGCAGAGAGGAGAAGGAAGGGCATTCCAGCACAGGGAACAGCATGTGCAAAACCTGCAGAGGGAGAGAGCATCTGGGAGCAAATGTAGGGCAGCCAGTGAGGCCTCAAGCCTAGGGCGGGGGGCGGGGGGACACAGTGTGCGATGAGGATGGGGGGTACACCAGCAGGACTGATGGGCCCATAAGATTGGGAGTCATTATCCCAAGAACTATAGGATGCCAAGGGAGGCTGGATTGGAAGGGCAGAGTGGAGGCAAGGAGACATGGACAGGCTCTACATCAGCCAGAGACGGGAGCCCACGGTCTGGGTGAGGGGAAGGGCCACGGAAACAGGACGAACACAGATAGGGCTTGGCGAGGGAGGAGACATAAGGGTGAGAGAGGGGTGTGTCTCCAGCTGCCTCCTGGGGTTCTGGCCCGGGTATCTTGGGGACCATCCCACAGCTCAGGAACTCAGAAAAAATTGAGGGGAAATTCTAGGCCTTCCATTTTGGTTGTAATGACAAGCCCCAATGATAAGCGAGATGACGGCCAGTGCCCAAGGAGATAGAAGGGTCTGAAACTCAGGGAGGGGTTGGAGCTGAGGGTGTGCAGTGTGGCTCCTGGCCTGGAAGAGGAGCTGGGAGCTCAGGAGACCTGGTGAGAAGAGGAGTCATCCTAGGAACCAGCTACCGGAGGCCATAGCTCACCTGTTGACCATCCACATTAGGGATTATCCATTGAAATGCTAAAACCTGGCTTCTCTCAGACAAGCAGCCTGTCTAGAAATTATGTGGCCTCCAACGGTGCATTGCAGAAACTGGACTCAGGACACAAGCCCCAGCCAACAGAAAAACAATGGGAAGCATACAAACAAAAGAAAAAATCTGATCTTTCACCCCAGAGTCAATTAGAGGTGCCTGGGTTTTTCCATGAGAGCACTCAGCCTCCCTCCCTATCCTGACTAAGGAGTTCCAGGTCCCAGCCTCTAGCACTGCTATGTTCTTGCTAATGTCTCCATAGAGATGGCTCCTCACATCTCGTCTTAGTCCCCGGAATGGCCCCATAGCATGCAGAATGCACCTCTCCTGGGACAGAGTGTTAGGTGTCAGCAAACCCGAGTTCTAATCCCAGCACTGCCATTTCTTGGCTGTGTGACCTGGGGCAAATCACTTCACTCAGACACACTCTGAGCCTCAGTGTCTTAAACGGAAAAAGACTCACTTCACAGAGTTGTGAGGATTGAACGACACAATTTATATGAAGCTGGAAGCATGGAGTAAAAGTTTTTGATCTTAAAGTTTAATGGAACTCTTCTTGCTTTGTCTTCTGGTGTAAGGGCCACTTCCCCCATCCCCTGGAAACCAGGAACTCTAGAGCTGCAGAGCTGCTGAGTTGCAGGAACAGAAAGGAAAACTCCCAAGTGAGTCACTAGGAAACGGTACTGGATCCCCTCCTCCTCTTTGTTCTTGGATCCGTGTAGATGACTGGGGACAAAGCACCGTCTGATGGTCATTAATTTAAGGTGTCGAGGGTATCCTGAGCAATGGTGCCCATCCAAGCAGAATAGCATCTCCAAGCTGGCACCTCAGCTGCACCTCCAAGATGCTGGTCCATCGTTCCACCAACCCGGCGTCTTCTGGTGGGGAAACGCTGACTGGCCCACCAGGTCCTGTGGCCATATGCTCCTCCCACAGCTCCTTTACTGTAAAGAAGGTCCTTCAATCTAATGTAATGTCATGAGTGCTCTGTGTCAGCAGATCAAACCCTCTGGATATCCTTGGCAACGATGCTGGCCGAGGCTCTGAGGGCAGGAAAGGCTACCACCTGTCCAGAACGTGTGTGGATTCCAGTAAAGATGAATTGCTGGCCTCTGCAGCATACAAGGGATGCAGAGTAATCAATTTGCTACCAAGTTGCTAGCTGATCTTCTCAAGAAATAATGAGTCTCTGTTGCTGGCAGGTCAGATATTCAGCAGTGGCTCAAGGAGCCTGAGTGAGTGGATCTATGCATCGCCTCCACCCAGGCCACATGGCTATTTCATTCATGTGCCATTGTACCAACACTGGGCTGGCCAATCAGAGACTGGCTGATGTCAACTGGCCAGGTCATTCTGCCTTTCCTGTGGTAGATGCTTGCTGCGGTAATATAAATGTGCTTTACAAAAATCTTCCCACTCTGTGTCCATTCCCATAGGGCCACCCACTTCCCTCTTCCCCAGACCTCTCTGTTCCCAATCTTCCAATCTTTCTCCTTTCCAGCCTCTGACCAAGAAGCGAAGCCAACCTTTACTGCCCATGAATGTATGTATAGTCTTACTTCACATCACTTCTCTTTCCACATGAAATGGATGACCAGGTACCCTGCCCATTGGCAGGAATTCTCACCACTGTCTTTCTAGACTACTTTTGAGCAGAGCTATATTAATATCTTTCCAGTTTTCACTTGTACCCAAACACTGAGCCACCCATCCTGAAACCAAGCTCAAGCATTTTCATCCTTTGTCAGAAGGTCACAAGGAGGGCACCCATGCAGACTGGATGTGAGCTGAGGGACAGGTCCTGGTGCAACAGAAGTGGATGACACAGGGGTCTGGGCCATCTGTCCATGGGGCTTACTAGAACCTGCTTGCTCTGCTCATGCCTGTTCTTAGGTGAACCACTTACAAAGAACTGCGGTTGGGCTTGCTTGACTTTATAACTTAGTGGGTCAGACAGATCCATCTTGGTTATTTGCCCAGAGGAATCATTACCATATATGCTTGCCACAGTGTTGCAGGACCCTTCCTTCTGGGGACCCAGCCTCTCCTTCAATCAATAGGTACTGGGTCTGAAAACTGGCTCAGGTCCAGAAACAAGGCTTTTGATTGCAGGGACTGCCCTATGGGAGGGGCATATCCTTGGGTGAGACAGCTCCATTTGGCTGAGGTAAATTACTGGGGAGGGACTCAGCTATAAGGCATTAGCAGGCTATATTCCTAGCAGCTGGGGGAATAAAGAGGAAAGCTGGATGACACAACACAGCATCCATTATACATGTGTTGGACCCTTACCATATGTCAGATACTTGCTGGATGTTTGACAACATTCAACTCTTTTAATCCTAACAACCACACTCTAGGTAAGGATTATGGTTCATATTTCACATGATATGGATCACAAATAAGGACACTGTATTGATTAAGTTTCAGGTTTGGCTGCTGTAACAGAGACTCAGAATAATGGTGATGGAGACATTCTCAAAACCTATTTCTCTTTCATTGAAAAATTCAATTGGGTAGTAGGTCAAGGTGAATATGATGACTCTTCTCTACGGATGCCCAAGGCCCAGGCTCCTTCTAGCTTGGTACCCTGCCATTTCAATATGCAGCTTCCATCTTAAAGTCCAAGATGGCTGCTCCCCATCTCACATACTAAGGATATCAGGACCACCCTACCACAAGCTCATTTTCCAGCCTCCCTTGCAGCTAGGTATGGCCATGTGACTACATCTAGCCAATGGGATGTGAGGCAAAATGATACACCACTTCCTGGCTGGGCAAATAAGTGAATAAATGACAGACATGTGCTCCCATGAAGGAGTAAATTAAAGTTCCAGGGAAGGATGAATGGCTCCAAAAATATTTTATTGAGCATCTGCTGTGTCAGTTTCTTTTTAGCTGCGGAGGATGCAGCAGTGAACAAAATAGTTGAAGTGCCTGCTTTCACGAAGCTAAGAGTATAATGAGTTCAGTAGTACACAGATCATTTCAGGGTATCTATACCTGAGGGGTAGAAGAAACAGTAATTTGGGTAGGAGAGGAGGGGGAGGAGCTGATTCAGACAAAGTGGTCAAGAAGGGCCTCTTGTGAGGTGAGTGGTTAGCTCAGTTGGTTGGAGCCTGGTGCTAATAAATGACAAGGTTGCCAGTTCAATCCCCACATGGCCACTGTGCGTTGCCTCCCTCCTCATACAAAAAGAAAAAAGAAAAAAAGAAAGGCCTCTTGGAGGAGGTGACATCTGAGCCAAGTCCTGAGCGAAAAAGGCAAACAAGTCATGGGTTTCTGAAGGAAAGATGACCGGGAGAGTTAGCCGGTGTAGCTGGAGCTGAGTGATGGAGGGGAGGGCGGTGAGTCAGCCAGTAACCACTGGTTCACCTCTTTCCAGACCCAGCGGAGCTGAGCAGCGGGGAAACCGAGGAGCTTCAGCTAATCAAATGGCACCGGAAGCAGCTTCTGGAGGACATCCAGGTAAGTGCACACTCATACTCACAAATATACATACTCATGTCCACACACACGCACTTACACACGTTCATACTGACACACTCTCAAACCACACATATCCACAAACACTCATACATGCTCACACCCCTCCCACTCACTCCAGAGCCCAGCCTGGTCAGAGAGGGGACCAGATTCTAGCCACACCTAGCTTCAGCCCCTGCCCCCCGCAGTGGGGAAGAACAGAATTCCCACGGGACTTCCCCCACTCCTGGGCTCAGCTGCCAAGAGAGAGCCAGGAGAGTGGGGGAGGAAGGGCAGCCATGGATTAAGCCCCTCCTGTGTGTAGAGCCCATCTGAGGCTCTATACACCTCATCGAATGGTAGGTTCTACTCTCCCCTGGGTGCCCTCAATCAACTCTCATCCCCATGATGGGCCTCAGCTTCATCCCTCCTAAAATGGAGACCATTTGATCAACATAACACCAATATATGCCCAGCACTTGCCAGTTCACCAGCTTTTCAGATTTGGCACGTCTGATTCTCAGCAGCCTAGAATGTGCCATGCTCAGTTCTGCCCCGGGGCCTTTGCACTCACAGTTCCCTCTGCCTGGGCCTCTCTCACGCTCTCGTTATTCTCCTCCTCATTATTTCATTCTCAGCTCAAATGCTACCTCCTCCTAGAGGCTGCCTTGACCATGCTGGTTAGAGCTGTTGGGACCCCACCCCACCCCACCCTGACACACGTCCACCTAAGACTCCAGGGAAGGATGAAAGTACCACAACATTCACTCAGCAAGTATATAACGAGTGCCTATCGTTGCTGTGATCATTTTCTGCACAGTGATTTCATTTCCCTGTGACCACCATGATCTCAATCCCACCAAACTGTGAGCTCCATGTAAGCAGAGCTTGGGTCTGTCTTGCCCACCACTGTATCTGCAGCCCAACAGTCAGCACATAGTAGGTACTCGATTAGTACTTGAGAGTGAGCCCCCATTTTCAGTGGCTCGGCCAAGAGCACATGGACAGGAGCTGACTGGGCTCAGATATAGGCTCCAGGACCCATGCTGTCCCTGGGTCCCAGGACAAGCACCTGGGACCACCCATCCCACAGATCTTGGGGGAGGTAAAGGAGAGTTGGGTGCCTTTTGGGGGTTCTTGCCAGCGCTCATGCTGCTGCCCTGCAGGGGGATGCTGGAAGAGCTGCCCGCTTGCCCATCTGCCCAGTGGTGGCAGTTAGCAGAGTGGGGGAAAGCCGAGACTTAGTCAGACCTTAGACATGTCACTTCACCACTCTGTGCCTCAATGTCCTCTTCTGTAAGTTCCACTGCGATTGCAAAGTCCCTGAGAAGAGGGACTGCGCTCTCCAGTACCTGGTGCACCCACAGTACCTGGCACACAGTGGGCACTGAGTCAGGGGCAAGTGACAGAGTAAATAGATGGATGGAGGGACGCTGGCGAGGAGCTCAGGCCTGCTCGAAGGGCCAGAATCTGTGCCTGCTGAACTGGGGGGAGTGGGGGCAGGTAGTGGGAGCGGTGGAAGGAGTTTGGGCACAGGCAGGGCACATACCAAGTGTGCTCCAGAAAGATGGCAGCTGGGTGGAGGAGGGCTTGTTGGGTGGGCTTGGCTAGTGGGCAGGAGACTTTACAGCTTCAGAGAGGAGAGATGGGAAGGCCAGAAATACCGTGGGGCAAAGGGTGGGTACTTGGGAGCTGCCCACTCCAAGTCAGGAGATGCTGGAAGAAAGGGTACAGATAGAGGCGATAGTTGGTCCCAGGATTTTCAGGATATGAGACATCTGGGGAGGGGATCTGTCCGGACAGGGCCGTTTGGGAGTCATACCCAAGAGTGAGAGTGGTTGTGGGGAAGGGTCCATAAACCCCTTCTGTCCTGGCCTCTGCCTCCTGACTCTCTCTCCCTGTCATGTCCTCCCCACCCCCGCCACCCCACAGAAGCTGAAGGACGAGATTGCAGATGTGTTTGCGCAAATCGACTGCTTCGAGACCACGGAGGAGAGGTGAGGGGCCTGGCCAGGAGACCCTAGACAGCTGCCGTAGTGGCTTCCTAAGGGTGTTACACATTATGAATCAGCAGAGGACATGCCTAGGCTGGGCCCTGGTAAAATCAGGGATCAGGCCCCCCAAGAGGAGGAGGCAGCGGGGTGCGATAGAAACAGGACGACCCTGAGACTCCATCCCAGCGGTCTGGTCCTTGTTTCCAGACAGCTCCCTCTCTTGAGAAACAGCCCCATCCTCCCACCTCCACCCAAAGCCCCTTTCAACCTACCCTGACCCAGCCCCTGACCAATGGCTGCCCATCCCAGGAATATCCAGGAACATCCTGGGATGGGCCAGGGAGGAGGAAAACTCAGCCCCAAGGATGAGAACAGAGAAGCCAAGGGCCTCAGGGGTACAGGAGCCTGGTCCGTGGCAGGACCAAGGCTGGTCCATGTCACCCCACCCACATGGTGTCATTCATTCCCCCCCTTCTATAGGAAGACTCCCATGGGCTTTGGACCCAGGGCTGGTCCCACCCCTCTCTGGGCCTCAGTTTCTCCACTTGTGAGATGAGAAGGTTGGTCCCTACATAATCCCCTAGGACCCGGGGCAGATTCCTACATCCAGTGTCCCAGGAAATCCCCACCCTGCCCTTGCCATCCCTTAGTTCCCTGTTGCCTCTGATCTCCTCCGCCTGTTTGGCTCCCTTCCCTGACCCACAAATGCACACGGGCACACCTACACCCACTCCTACGTGGCCCTGTCTCCAGAGTCCCTGGTCAGGCCCTAATTACAATGTAACATTGCCAGAGCACCTACCACCAGCTATTTTCAGCGCTTTTACCTCCCAACAATGCTGGGAGACAGGTGGCAATGTCGCCCCATTTTACAGGCTAGAAAACTGAGTTCCAGATAGATGAAATGACTTGCCCTAAGTGGCTGAGCCAGAAAGCGGTGGGGTGGGATTTGCACCAGGTGGCTGGCTCCTGAACTTGTGCTCTCACCCCCAGCTTCCCCGATTTCTTGCCCACATTCCAAGCACAAAGCCCCTCTAAATGCTCCTTCTGGTGTGACTCTGGGCTCCCAAGGCTGGGGGGCTGGGCCCATTGGAAGAATCTGGTGCGGTAGGTCTGAGAGGGTCCAGACCCTGCATTTCTCATGCTCTCACAGGTGATTCCGACGTGGGGCTTGGGGCCCCCTGTTGGAGGCCCCTAGGGAATATTGGCTGTAGCTGAGGGGTGTCCTCAAGGTCCTCAAGGGTCCTTGGGTATTGGAGCGGGAGTGCCCTGGGGTCCTGGGGCAGCCCACACTGACTTCTTCATCTCTACAGCCGGGCAGCCCAGAAGGAGAAGGAGCAATGCATTGGGCGCAAGAAGTTCAACATGGACCCCGTGAAGGTAGGCAGTTTTGGGGGGGCTGAGTCCTGGGGTTGGAGTTGCTGCATGCCGGACCTCTTCACAGTGTTCTCTCATTTCCCTCAACGGGCACAATAACCCACCCTACAGATGAGGAAACTGAGACCCAGCAGGGCTCAGCATCTTGTCCAGTGGCCTATGGCAGGTCACGGCTGGGGCTTCTGTCACACACAGCACAGCAGCCACAGGCATGAGGTGGGGGCCAGGAGGATAGAATAGAGTCTGTGATGTCCGTGGACTCGGAGTCCTTTGACACTAGGCCTCTGTTTCCTCCTCTGTGAATAGGGCATTGGACAGGGGGGTCCTTAGATTCTGGGGCTCAGTCTCCAGAAGTGTCTTCCAGCCACTTGGCTGGTGGGGGGCAGACCTGGGGTGCCAGCACAGAACACTGAGAGCTTAGCTGCTGCTCTCCCCACCCCAACACCTCCCCCACTGGCCTCAGAACAGCCCCAGCCCTCACCCCTCACCCTGCTAGGTGGCTGTGGGGTCCGGTCCTTTCCTGCAGGAACTGAGGCAGGAGGAAGCCACAAACTGACATACAAAGAAGGTGGGGCAGGGCAGCCAAGGGGCCCTGGAAATTTACTGCTCTGGCTTAGAAGGCTGCCTCCTTTCCCTGTCACAGGCCCACAGTGTCACACACCCATTCACCTCCCACAGCTGCAGTAATCAGACCCCTGCCCCCATCCACCAGTGCCACACACACACACACACACACACACACACATGCACACTAACTCACACTCCCACCCAAGCACCGGGGGGGGGCACTGAGGGGTCCCCAGGGCCCTCTGCCTGTCACTCAGAGTCCCCACAAATTGCCTCCCATATTCCAGAAGCTCCTTCTCCAAAAGGAGCAAGGACATGAAGGAACCATCACAGAAAACCAGACGCCAACCCCTGAAATTCCTAAAATTAGGATGACAGACTCCGAGTGCCTGGGTCTTGGGAAGAGATGTTTGGGACGCTGTCAAATCGGAAAAGCAGGTTCCAACGTGGTGGGCGTGGCATGTTCCCACTTTCATGTGGAAGGGGAAGAAAGTCACCACCATGGCAACTGCCTACCTCCCAGTGATAGAACTTAGGCAATTTCCTCTCCTTTTGATTTAGCTGGTTTTTTTTCCTAATTTTTATACAATGGACATAGATTACTTGTGAGACAAAATGAAACACTGGTTTTAAATAATGTGAACTTTAAGGGGACAAAAGGAATGGCTAAATCATTGAATCTTAAAATTATGAATTCATGGAATCATTGAAGCATATAATCAAAGAGCATCAGAATGAAAGGGACCCAGGGGAGAACCTGACATGAATCTGGTTCATTCCAGGAATCCCATCTCTCTTTGTATGCCTCCAGACATGGGGAACTCACTACCTTACAAAGGCAGCTTCTGTTAGGGAGGGACACAGCTTCCTAGAACGTGCTGTGCCAGTGCTAGAATGCCAGTCCTCAGGGCTCTGTGTACCACCTCCAGGGCATCCAGTATCTCATTGAGCACCAGCTGCTGACCCCCAATGCCCAGGACATCGCCCGGTTCCTGTACAAGGGCGAGGGCCTCAACAAGACGGCCATTGGCACCTACTTGGGGGAGAGGTAAGGGGGCAAGGCCTTAGGGAGGCAGGGAATGCAAGTGTGCAGGTGAGAGTGTTTGTGTAGTGCGTGTGTGCATGCGTGCGTGAGTGTGTGTGTGTGCAGGTGAGTGAGAGGGTGAATTGTGTAAGAAAAGTCATAATTCCTGGAGCTCGAGGGGGCTACTGATCACTCCCCTCCAGATTCTGAACCAAAACTTTCCTTCTTTCCTTCTTGTCTTCCTTCCTTCCTCCCTCCCTTCCTTTCTTCCTTCCTCCCTTCCTCCCTTCCTTCTTCCTTCCTTTCTTTATTCAACAAATAGATATTTGTTAGTATCTACTCTATGCCAGGCACTGTTGTAAGCTCTGTATTTATACCAGTGTTTAAAACAGACAAAACTGCCCTCTGGGAGGTACATTGTAATAGGGAAGATAGACCCCCAAACAGGTACGACATGTTAGAAAAGTTTAAATGCTTCAGCACACAAAGCAAGCAGGGAAGGGAGGTGAAAAGTGCTGGGAACCAGGGGCCGAGGGCTGTGATTTCAGTGTGCGTGGGAATGGTCTCACAGAGAGGTGATGTCTGACTGAACTTAAAGGAGGAGAGCAGTGTAGGCATCTAGGGGAAGCGCATTCCAAGCAGAGGGAACAGTATGTGCAAAGGACTCAGGGCAGTAGAACGCTGGCGGAACAGCAGGCTGGTGAGACTGGAAGAGAGTGAGGGAAGGAGGGAGGAAGTAGTAGGTGACAAAGTGGGGGTCTATGGGAGGGGTCTGGGCAGAGGATGGTCTGAGCGGACTCCTCTGGCTGCTGGGTTGAGGGGGGGTGGCCTGTAAGGGACAGAGTGAAACTGAACCAGCGAGCCAGCAACCCTTCTCCTAGGCTCCCCAGAGGATACATGCCTTCTCTTGAGCAAGCAGGGGACACAGGTGACAAGAAGGGCAGCAATTCCTGACTGAAGAGCTGGGAAGAGAGAGGAAATGGAGTGAGGCGTAGTTGTCTCCATTTTAGATGAGGACACTGGTTTGGGAAAGTCCAGAGGCTTGAGTGGGGTCACCCAAGCAGGCAGTGACAAAGGAAGGCTTCGACTCAGGACAAGCCACTCCAAAGCCAGATTCCCCTCCCGGGTGAGAGCAGTGCTGGTGAGCTGGGGGAGTGGCAGGGGCCTGCTCGGACGTGGGAGGACGTGGGTGAGGGGGCAATGTGGAGTCAGACTGATGTGAGCAGACCAAACAGTGGCTGGATCCAGAGGAGGCCATCTTTCCCCTCCTCTCCCTGCCCCACGTCAACCCCCTCTGGGAGGTGAGTACCAAAAAGTTCCCCAGTGCATCCCAGCCTCCCTTCTGCCCCCTCCGCAGGGACCCCCTCAACCTGCAGGTCCTCCAGGCTTTTGTGGACTGCCATGAGTTCGCCAATCTCAACCTTGTCCAGGCCCTCAGGTGAGTGGTCCAGGGGACAGGGCCCGGCCCTGGAGGGTGGCACAGAAGGGAGGAGCTTGGGGGTCGGGGAATCACGAGCCACATGGCTAATAGCACAAAGAGCCAGGAGCAAAAATGAATGAATGAGGAATAAAAACGAATGAATGACAGTACCTGCCTCATACAGCAGAGGTTGGCTGAGATGATAGCCGTGGACGGCCTGGAACAGCACGTCTCATTACTGCTGCTAATATCACTGGTATTATTTCATTACAGCATTGTTATAACAATATTTAATCTTTGTAATTATTATGACTACTATTACTGCCGTTCCCACTACTTTTCGGAATAGTGCTGGTTTAATTTTATTAATACAGCTTGGTATGTATTGCATTATTATTACTTACTATTTTCTAATTAAGAGAGTATCGTTCCTACTCTGATTTTTATCACTACAAGAAGCATGACAGTATATCAGTTAGGAGCACACGCTTTGCAGCCAGGCTGCCCAGTTCATATCCCAGCTCTGCCATTCGCCCCCTGTGTGACCTTGGGCAAGTTGCAAAAACCTCTTTGTGCCACAGTTTCTCCATCTGTAAAATGGGGATAGTAGTACCAACCTCATACAGTTGTGAGGACTAAACAAGAAAATGCTTAGACTTGGCCCATAGTAAGTGTTTAGGAGTCTTGCTGCTGCTTAATGCCTGGAAAAGTGGCTCCCAAGAGGGTGCATTTGAGCTGGGCTTTGAAGGGTGAATAGGAGTTTTCAAGGCAGAAAAGGAAGAAGCCACCACCATCCAGGCAATGTGGCCTTCCTTCCAACTACCATGCTTTTTGAGGGAGAGGGGTAGTCCTCAATATTCATTCATTCATTCATTCATTCATTCATTTATTCAACAAGCCTTTTACAGAGCAGTTCCTGGGTTCCCAGGCCTATGAGAGGCCCAGCAGGAGATGTGAGAGGAATAAGCACAGCCCTCGCTCTCAGGGGGTGGAATTTAAAGCTGTGGAAATCATCAACTTCCAGAGCTGGAAGTTTAGGTTCCAAGAAAGGAGTCCCATCCAGGAGAAGGCACTCTGCCCGGGTCCCATAGTCAGGCCATTGGACCGATGGCCAGGCAGGGGGAGCTGCAGAAACTGGCGCAGGCAGAAGCTCCATCATGGGCTGAGGCACTGGGCCACAAAAGGTGCTAGGACTCAGATGGGTAGAGGGGAGCGCACTCTCACTCCCATATTCTGGAAAAAAAGGGGACCATTTCTTGGAAACCTTCTGCATGTTCGTCAGGACAAATCCCTTACTCCCCGCCATGAACCTAGATGGCAGGTGCAGACTCACCCATTTCCAGGCTAAAGAAACCAAGAGTGTAGAAGCAGAGCATCTTGTCCAGGGTCCCCCTGAGCGTCCCCACCAACCTCGCTGCCCATGGCCCTGCTCCTCCCCCAGGCAGTTCCTGTGGAGTTTCCGGCTGCCCGGCGAAGCCCAGAAGATCGACCGGATGATGGAGACCTTTGCCACTCGATACTGCCTCTGCAACCCAGGCGTCTTCCAGTCCACAGGTGCCAGTATGGGGTGGGACCCGGGGCTCCGGAACCCCTTCCACATTGCCAGCCACAGGTCTGCTTCCCAAAGCACCATGGCCACCACGCCCCCTCTGCCTGCCTTCAAGCAGACCCTGGGAGCCCAGATCATTTCACGAGCCCTCACTGAGCGTCAATTCTGTGCCAGGCCCTCTGCTGGGTGTTTGTTTGTTGGGCAAAGATGCTTAGGGCATGATCCTTGGAAGAGAAGGCAGGAAATAATGGAACAGGGGGTTAGGGCAACAACACACCTGTCTGAGGGCAAGGATGAGGGAGTCAGCATGTCCGGGATGGCTTCCCAGAGGCAGTGGGGTCTGAGTGGGGTTCTGAAGAATCAATAGGAGTTCTCCAGGAGGCCAAGAGGTAAAAAGGCCTTTGGGGCAAGAGTTCTAGTTCAAGCAAAGATCCTGAAGCACGAAACAGCCTGGGCAGGATACAGGGAGCAAAGGAGCATAGAAGGATATCAACAAATGTCAGTCCTCCATACTCTCCCGTACAGGGTAGATAAGAAGCCTTCATAGCAGATTTGTCCTGGCCTCTTCTCTGGATCTGAAGTTACCATAGCAACAACAACCAATTTTATTTACTGAGTACTCCCCTGTGCTAAGTGCTTTACTCATGCAAAGTCATTTAATCCTCACAGCCACACTGCGAGGTCTCTAGTATTCTCAGTATTCTCATCCCTGCATAGAATACAGATTCAGAGAGGTGAAGAACTTGTCCACAGACACAATACTTCCTGGCTGTGTGTCCTACAGATCATCTGCCCTGGCTTGTAGGTATATACGATTTCAGTGGTTGCTTGTTTTATTATCTGCCAGCTCCACCAGTCTAACTGTCCCACAAGGGCATAACAATATCAGAATTATTCACCAGTGAATCCCCAGCCCCCAGCACTTAGTAGGTACTCAAATATGTGTAGAAAGGAAGGAATTTTAAAGCACCAGATTTGAATCACAGTCCAACTACTTTTTAATTCTGTAACCTTGGGCATATTACTTAATGTCCTTGTGCTGCAGTTTCCTCATCTGTAAAACAGGGGTGGTAACAGTACCTTCCTCACTGGGTTGTCATGGAGATGGGAAGAACTTAGCACAGGGCAAACAACAACAATGTTAGGTGCCACTGTTATCAGAGGTAGCATCACTGATGGTTTAGAACATAAAGCTACTTCAAAGTTAAAGCTCCGAACGTCACAGATGGGGAAGCTGAGGCTCAGCGAGGTCAGGGACTTTCCCAAGGTCAATCAGAGAGTTGGGGACATTAGCTGGACTTCCCTGGTTCTGGACATACACCACAGCGTAATAGTCTCCTCCCTCCCAAAGGCGCCGCCCAGGCTCCCTGCCTTGCACCTGAATCACGGGACAGTCACTCTGGCTCCAGAAGCCCCACAATGTCAGCCAGATTACCAAGCAGCACGTGACTAAGCCCTGAACAGTGGTGCCAACAATAAGTGCTCTCCGAGATCCAAGGAGGCAGAGGACAGAGTGGGCAGAGGGGCTGAAAGGGCTCCGCGGGGAGGAGAGCTAACCGCTGGAGCTAAAAGAGGGTGTGAATGAGTAGAAAAGGGAAGAGGAAGCATGCCTGGCGGGGGCCGCAAGAGCACAAGTGCAGGGTGGGAAGGCACAGAGGGGCTTGGAACAGGACGGCGGGATTTTCTTGGGAGGAGTCCAGTGAGAGTGGGAGGTGAAGCCGGGCTTCAAATGCCAAGACGGGAGGACACGGTGGACCTTTGGGCCTTGAATGGCTGACCTTCAATCCCTAGAAGGGGCCAGGACAGAGGAGGGGAGAACCACCAGGGCCAGGACTCTGACCTGCTGTCCCAACCCACAGACACCTGCTACGTCTTGTCCTTCTCCATCATCATGCTCAACACCAGCCTCCACAACCCCAACGTCCGGGACAAGCCCCCCTTCGAGCGCTTTGTGTCCATGAACCGCGGCATCAATGATGGTAGTGACCTGCCAGAGGAGCAGCTGAGGGTAAGAGAGGCGCAGCCAGACCCAGCCCAGTCCTACAGCATATGGGCGGGGCCTTCTTAGATTGACAGCCCAAGGGGGGGCTGGGCTCCTCTGACATAGACCATCCATGTTGGTGACTGTCGTGAGATGGACGACCACAAAAGAAGTTGGTCCTGAGATGGCTCTTCCTAAGTGGCCCCCATCTTCAGAATGATGGCCAGAGATAGACCACCCAGGAGGTCCCGCCAGATTTGAAGCTATGGGAAACTGGGCACCCTTCATTCACACCTTCCAGAAAGGGTGCAGCCCAAAACTATTTCTTAGAATCCCAGATTCTTAGATTCTCAATGCGTCAGAGCTAAAAACCCTCACACACTGTGCCCAAACCCCTCCCTCCTTCACAAAGAAGGAACTGAGGTCTTCCAGCAGGTTGCATGGCAGCTTGAGCGCTGAGCAAAACCCAGGCCTCCCGTCTCCTCATCTAACAGCCCCCACCCCTGCCACACGGCACCAGGCACTCTGCCTGGCATGGGGCAGACAGGGATGAATCACCCTACCCAGGCCAAGTTCAGGGTCTGGTGGAATGATACACAAGTGAATGACAACCCTGGGTGATTCATGCTATGCTAACTATGGGAACACAGCTATGGAGACACAGGGGACAATACTGTCACTATCTTGGGGACAGGGGAAAGGTGCCAGCTTAGAAGACTCCACAGAGGAGGTCACTTTTGAACTGGGCCTTGACGGTTGAATGGGAGTTTCCCCAGAGGAGAAGCAGGGAAAGGACATTCCAGAAAGAAGAATTGGCCAGAACCCAGGCCTGGCATGACTGGGAAAGGGCAGGGCATCCAGTGTGCCTGGCTGGAGTGTAGTTGCGTATGGACACTGATGGGTGGAAAGGTGGGGCCAGAGTGTCCAGGGCTTCGAATGACAGCCTCAGGAGTTTGTCTGTTTCCTGTGGGCAACAGGGAGTCAGGAGAAGTTCTGTAAACACAGGAGTGAGATTCAGAGCCTGGCTCAGCAAAAACGAATCGACAGTTCATTTCTAGGATTAGCGATGCCCCAGAACTCCATAGAGCTTCAGTCCTCGCCAGGTCAGAGCCCCGCAGGAAGGAGAGAGTGTGAACCCCACTATCCCAGCTTAGCACCCTGTGTACCTCCTGTTACAGAAGTCTGGGGGGACCCTGGGTCTGGAATGATTCTTGTGTCCCCTCCTTGTTTGAGAAGGGCGCCCTTTGCCACCACCCTCCTTTGTCCCCAGAAGAGAAAATTGATCGTGGTGGGGAGGTCAGGTGAAATCTCTGCACCCCCACCCCCATTTGCCCTCTGGGTGACCTTGGGTAATGACTCACCCTCTCGAAGCCACCATTCCCTCAACCAAGAGAATGGGGCTAATGCCTGTGTCATAGAGCTGCTACGAGTAGTAATTTCTTTTAATGTAAAGGTCATAGCCCATGCCAGGTACATAGCACAGGCTCTAAATGGCGGCTTATGTCACTATTAAATAATTAATGATCATTTTAAAACCCCGGCACCTAGTAAAATGGCTGAAACACAAAAAGCACTTGAGAATTGGTGACTCATATCATTGTGGTACTCTTGGCAGGAAGCTGGGCTCACCTTGTCTGGCAGTTAATGAGTTAATGATAAGCCAGCACCAGTCCTGCCAGATCTCCCAGGTGCCACATTATTGCTTCAGCCTCCAAAGAGCCTCCAACATCTCCCTCCTTGGATATTTTTCCCAATTTAAGCCTTTTGTTGACAACAATAGGCTGCATTTGTATAGAGCTTGTGACTTTCTCCTCAAAGGGCTTTCAGGTCTATTATCTCAATTTAGCTTCCAGCTCTGCCTGGGAGGGCTGGGAAGGGTTTATTATCCTCCTTGGCTTCCAAGAGAGGCAGGGACCTAGTGGGGAAAAGAACAGAGCGCTGGTCTCACAGGCACATCCAAGTCCTGGCTCCCCCACTTTATGGTTGTGTGGCATCAGGTAAGTGGCTTGACCTTCTGAGCTCCCAGCTCACAGGATTAGTGTAGAAAGGTAAGGTCTTTAGCAAAGTGCCTAGTGTATGTAGTTGGAGGGGGCTAATTAATCCAGAAGCTTCCCAGGGCCCAAAAGGAACCACACAGGCCTGTTCCTTGCTGCTCAAGGCTTTTGCAAATAGCTGCTGTGGATTAAGGAAGAGTATGGTGGGGGTGGGGGACATCGTCTCACCTTCTCTCTGGGCCTCATTTTCCCCATATGTAAAGCAAGGACGTGGTTTTAGGCACCTTCAGATATTCAAAGTTTGCCACTTTGCAAAAGGATTCTCCATGAAGCTACTGCAGCTTGGGCCCTGCCCAGGACACGTAATGCTTTCAAGTGGCCTGATTTATGAAATTAAACTGACGCAGATACATTACGTAAAGAGAGGTCACCCCAAGGTCTCACAGACCATGAGAGTGCGCATCTGGAAAGGCTTTGGAGAGGGGCGTGGTGGGAATGAGGGACAGGTGGATTGAGCAGGTCTTGCTCTGGCCATCGTGATGGGGACGGGACAGAGTGCCTAAGAGACGCAGGGCAAAGGTAAGGGGTGTGGACTCAGAGGACAAGAGATCAAATCCCAGCTCTGCCCTGATGGTTGTGTGATCCTGAGTGTGAGCCTCAGTTTCTTCATCCGCAAAGTGGGCTGATGACACTGACTTCATGATGTTCTTCTGAGAAGCAGAGATAATGCACTTCAAGTTCTGGCACTTGGCAGGCACCAGAGAAATACTGAGAGGAGTCACTCACTTTGAGAGGGAGCTAGGGTGGAGGAGGGGAAGAAGGAGGGCTCTGAGGTTACAGGTGGAGAAACTGAGGCCCGGGCAAGACAACGGTCTTCCAGTTCAGGGTATCTTCTGCTATTGGCAGTCCTGGACTTCCTGGGTCCTTGTCCAGGTGACTCCATCAGAACTGACCATATCTGAGCTCAGTCAAGGTTCTTCATGTACCCATGAAGTCCTCCCCAAAACTTTAGGCTGCAGGTACCATCCCTAGTTTACAGTGAAGGAAACCGAGCTCCAAGAGGGGTCGCTGGTCAGGGGGCCTCATAGTTTGTGAGGAGTTCAGATTCGAACCCATGTCTGTCTTGACTCCAGCGCCCTTCCCTCTTCAGAGACCAGAGGCACAATTTTAGACACAGAGGACTTTGCTGTGTGTCCCTGCTGACAGTTTCTCCCTGGCGAGAGGAATCTCAGCTCATGGAACAGAAAAGATCAGGGATCGATTTGCCTTCAGATCAGTTGGCTTCAGGCTTGGCTAGATCCAGGGCTCGGGGAGGTCAGGACTCAGTCTGGTCTCTCAGCCCTCAGCAACCCAGGCCTCCATCTCAGCTTCCCTCTCCAACAGGCTCTCCCCAAGTTGTGGCAGAGATGGCCCAGGCAGCTCCAGGCTTCCCTCTTGCTTAGCAGTTTAAACTTTAAACTAAAGTCCCAGAATTAAGGCTTATTGGATGGCTTGGGTGACATGTCCCTCCCTGAACCAGTCACTGTGGGCGGCAGGATGAAATGCTCTGATTAGTTAGATGAGAGTCATTCACACCCCACCCTGGAGCCTGTGGGTGGGGGGCAGTGGGTGTCAAGCCCCCTGAGCAACCTGGACAGAGAGTGTGTGTGTTGTGTGTGTGTGTGGGGGGGTGATTCCCCAGAGGAAAACTGAAAAGGTGGGCAGGGACAGATGCAAGGCCAGCAGAACCACCAGAAAGTGGCCGTTGTCTGTCTGATCACATCTACCCACACGAGAGAAGACAGCCTGGCCCAGTGGTTTGGTGGTGGCGAGTGCAGGGGTGTTTTCTTACAGAGCAGGGGCGTTGTTTACAAAGTACAGGAAATGTGGGTGAGCTGAGCTGTTTTCTTTGTGGGGGCAGAATGTGTAGGCTGATATGGCGCACGCAGAAGCTGCCGGGCCTCCTGTGGGTGCTGTAGAGGCTGCCGGCTGCTCTCCCGCCTGCTTCCTTGGGCCTTCCAAATATTTGTCTGTGCTGACAGCTTTGCTGACAAGGCCTTCCTGCTGCAGGCCTTTGTTTAACCAGCCTGTGCCACTTGGGAATTCCCAGGGCCAGGCTGGACCTGGGCGGGAGGGGCTTCCTGGCTGCTCTGGGGGGTGCAGGGGCTCCAAAAACAGCAAGAGGTTCCTGCTCTTCCCTACACCCACCCACCACAGCCAGGCTGAGCCCAGGGACTCTGGAGTCCATGTTCGGAAACACCTCTGTCAAGACCAGGAAAACCTGCTTCCGCCCTCCGTTCCCGCAACACCCCCCCCCCCACCTCCCCATCCTCCCGTGCCCTAGCTCTCAGGTCAGAAAAGACCTTTCAAAACCAGCATGCTATTTCTAAAACTTTTGGGGAATCAAACAGTACTTGTGAAATTTTTCAATTAAAATTTTGAAGAAACCTTCTGAACAGCAGCACACACAAATGCAACAAAAGGAAATTATTTAATTATCTTAAGGATGGAGACCTAGTATTGTGTCTGATTTTAATAAGCAGACATAGACAATTTGGAATGGTTTTCATGGAACACGGAGCCCCAGAGAGTTCAAAACACACAGTGGTGATCCATCGCCAACATCCACAACTCACCCACAGGAAAGTCTCAGGTCTGGCTTGCATACCTCCAGTGACAAGGCACTTATTACCCTCCAAGGTTGCTCCTTCCATATTTTAGCACGTCTAACTGCTAGAAAGTCCTCCATGAAATCTGCTTTCTGGAACTCCCCATGCCCAAAATCAGAACCCACCCAGAACAGGTCTTTGCCCTTGACAGCCAAGGTCAGCATTCTACCCTGAGTCCCTCCTTTGGCCAGGCCTCTACTCAGTAACCATTCCCAACTTCCAGTAGCTCCTCTGTGTCCCCCCCGTCCCAGGATACACCTGCAAGTTTTGCTACTGCACCTAAGCGACAAGGAGACCCCTTCCCCATGGGTGTTGACTAAGGAGGCCCTGACCTCAGCTGCTGTGCCCTGCAGTATGCGTGTGTGTTCGTATGTACACACACACACACATGCGCACACACACAGGTGAACATGTGTGGGGTGGGCAGTTTCCAGCCGAGTGTTCTTGTCTCCAACACCTTCAGACACAGGGATAACTGTCTTTGACTCACTCATCTGAACCAGAAGAGCAGTGCTGGGTAGTCGGGGGGCAGGCGGGGGCTATACTCCTCCCTCCTCATCACCTTCCCTTGACTTGGAGAGGTGGGGCTCTGACCCGTGCGTAGTCCATTTACTCCCCCCAGAACCCAGGCCAGTTAGCCTTGTTCTCTCCATTTATTGGATGAGGACACAGCAACTCAGAGAGGTTGAGGGACATGCCCAGGGTGACACAGCCATTGAGTGGCCGGGCTGAGATTTTGACCATGATGGCCTGACACCAAAGCCTATGCTTTTCTCCTGCCATGCCAGTGGCTGGAATTCCAGATGGGGGTGGGGAAGGGACCGTTATTCCCTTGGTCAGCAAACAGTTGCCAACCTGCTTTAGCCCAGGCCCTGGGAAGCCTCGGGGTTATGACACCCAGGCCTGCCCTAGAGGAGCTCCCCGCATCTAGGGAGGTCAACCCCAGCCGGCAAACTGATGTTGAAGTATTGATAGAGTGGGGGCCATGGGTGGGGCAGCTGGCACCATCTCTCTGAGGTACTAACTCCCACTGGCTCTGCCCCACAAGAGCACAGGGGAAGGCATGACATAGTGCAGGGGCAGAGGAGCACCAGTGGACCTGGGAGACCCAGGCAGGGTTTCGCCACGAAGGCCAGGGACCAACGGAGGGGGAAGGAGGGGGAAGACTTTGCCCAGGGGTCTTGTGACCTCTCCGAGGCCACACTGGTCAGGCCAGGCCCAAGCCCCAGACTGCGATGGACGTCACAGCCAGGCCTTTCCCTTCCTTCTCTCTTGGGGCAGAACCTCTTCGACTCCATCAAGAGTGAGCCCTTCTCCATTCCTGAGGACGACGGCAATGACCTTACTCACACCTTCTTCAATCCTGACCGCGAGGGCTGGCTCCTCAAGCTGGGTAAGACGCACACTCAGGCACATGGGCGCACAGCTGAGAGACTCGTGCACACTCACTACCATGCCCGCACACTTGGACGCACCACACACACACACACACACACACACACACACACAAGTCGACATGTAGGCTCAGGGTGGAGTCGGGACAGCCCAGGTGTCCTGACCCCCAGTGCAGCAATCTTCCTACCCCATCTCTCCATCTGTCTGTCCTGGAAATGAAGGGGGCAGTGGCGGAGGGGAAGGACGAGCAGGAAGTGGGGATAAGAGACTGACAGATCCACAAACCCTTCAATTGCAGTTCTGTCTCTCTTCCCAGAAGAGAAGAGAGACACCTGCCCAAGGCCACACAGCCAGCAAGTGGCAGATTTTAGTGGGCAAAGGATGGGGTGTCCCTGAAGGATGGGGGGAGGGAGAGTGACAGGATGTGGCTCAGGGGAGCTTTCCCTCAACACAACTAGTGGGCAGGAGGGCCTCGGATTTGCAGAGAGGAGCTGTGGGTGGGTGTCATGGTCGTGGGGGCTGCGGCTGCAGAGTCTGGCAGGGGAAACACAGGGCCCAGCCACTTGCTCCTTCCCCCACTCACACTCCCGGATGCCACCCAGCAGGGGCATCCCAACCAGGCACAGTGGCCTTCAGAGGCAGGTGAGGACAGCGCCTCGCCTCGTGTTGGAGCCGGGGCCTTGGCCTGGGGTGTGCATGCAGGCCCTCCATCTCTCCATGCCCACCTCCCAGGCCTGCCTTCTTGCCCAACGGACTGTTCTCAGCCCCGGGGAGGCTCTAAGCTGCAGATACCAGCCCTTCCACCCATGTGCTGGGGTCGGGTTGCTCAGCCTCAGCACGCGCACACACACGAACATATGTGGGGGTGTACAGGTCCCAGCCGAGATGTGAAATGGGCAGAATACATAATCACTGGGAGGGCTGAACGCGTAGCAAAATGGCCAAGTGTTTGGCTGTGGAACTAGGACCCTGGGGTTCAAATCTCAGCTCTACTGCAGGACCTTGAACAGAGACTTGGTCCCCTCATCTATATAATGGGGTTGCTAATGGTCCCTTCCTCCTAGGGGGTCATGGGGGTTAACAACGAATATTTTTTTAACCTTCATGAACATTGCCTGGCAAATGAAAAAGGAAACGCTTGGCCCAGTGCCAGGCAGGGAGCAGGCCATGGGATCCTCCTAAGGGATAAAGCGGCAGAAAAACTCAGGGAACGGCCACCTGTCCTGGGGCCTGATCATGGGGGAGCCTCGAATGTCGGGTGAAGCAGCTCAGGGAAGCCGGTGGACGATGGGGGTCCCTGAGGTTTTTGAGTGAGGAGGGGATAGATATGGGGGAAACTGTGTGGGGCCTCAGGGGGGAGCCCAGGGGGAAGCATGCAAGTTCCCTGCTCTTCCGTGGAGGGAAGTGTTAGTAGCCTGGGACTGACTGGCTCCACCGCTGACCCCTTGCAGGGGGCCGTGTGAAGACGTGGAAACGGCGCTGGTTCATACTGACCGACAGCTGCCTCTATTACTTTGAGTTCACCACGGTGAGTCTGCCCCTGCCCCCCACCCCCTTTCAGACTCCCACCAAGCGGTCAACTCACAGATCTGGGGGCCTCTTTAAAATCACACAGTCCACCCCCATTTCACAGATGGGGAAAATTGAGCTACATAGAGGAGGAAGGACTGTGCCAAGGGCCAAGGCAGAGCCAGGGCTTAAAGTCAGGTCTCCTAACTCCTAGCCAGGGCTCCTCCCGTGCTGCTCCCCCTACCCTGCCAGGGCTGGACAGAGTCTGGGAAGATGGGTACACTCCTCTTGGGTTTGAGGAGCCCAAGTTCACTCCCTATCTTCTGCCTGAAGGCTCTCTCTGCTGATTTTGAACTTCTCCCCCGTTCGCCTGCAGGACAAGGAGCCGCGGGGAATCATACCCCTTGAGAACCTCTCAGTGCAGAAGGTGGATGACCCCAAGAAGCCAGTAGGTGTCGGGTGGGGCCTGAGCCCGGAGCAGCTGGGAGAATTTCTGAAACAGGGAGGGAGGAGAGGGCAGCCGGGCTCTCTAGGAGGCTAGGCATGCCCAGCACACCTTCCTGGGAGCTCAGGGTTGCCTCAGTCTCCCTCTTGGGGCCGTGGGCTCTTTGCCTGCCCCTTCACCTCTCACAGGAAGCAGGCCTGGGGCAGGTGGGTGCCACTGCTCGTCTGAGCTCTGGTCTTGCCCAAGTCCTGTTGCCCTAGTCCTCCCTGAGTCTCCTGGAGAGCCCACCCCAGCTGCCCTCCCCTCCCCTCCCATCCCTGCCCTGCTCTCACCTGGCCACCTCCCCACAGTTCTGCCTGGAGCTCTACAACCCCAGCTGCCGGGGCCAGAAGATAAAAGCCTGCAAAACAGATGGTGATGGCAAGGTGGTGGAGGGCAAGCATGAGTCTTACCGGATCTCAGCCTCCAGCGCCGAGGAGCGGGACCAATGGATCGAGGCCATCCGGTAAGGAGTAGCCAGCTACTGGGGATGGGCTTCCTGTCACCTCCCAGAAGCCCCTGCTTCTCTCAGGGCCTTGTTTCCTTGTCTGCAAAGGGGGCTAACTCTGAAATCTCCCTCCTGGTTCTGGCATGCAAATCCCTCCCACCTGTGTTCTGTGAGCACCTCCTCTGTGCAGGCACAATGCCAGGCCCCAGGACACAGGGGAGTGAGGCACCAACTTCATGGGGCTGATGGGAGGAGCGGGCGAGATGTGGCTTGTAAAGCTCTCTGCCCAGCGCCTGGCACTTGGTAAGTGCTCGGGAATGGCATCCTTGTTAGTCCTGGAAAGACCTGGTGGAGATGGAGGCAAGGGTTTTCCAGCTGGAGGGACCAATGCAGGCAAAGATGAGAGGTCAAGTCATTGTGTGGCAGCCCCTCAGAGTCCTGGGTAGCTGCTGCTGGGCAGTGTGGGGGCAGGCAATGCCAAGCAGTGCAGGGGTCTGGCTGTGTAGGGACAGGGCACTGTGGGGGCTGAGCAGGAGGAGATGAAGCTGCAGAGGATGGCAAGGCCTTGGTCGCCATGGCAACAAGCTTGGGTTTCTCCTGGGGGCCCTAGGGAGCCACAGACTGGTAAATAAAGAAGGGGTGTAGCCCCGTGAGAAAGGCACGGTGTAGGGGCTGGTTTTACGAAGACAGGCAATGAGGACAAGTAAAAGGGAGCTGAGTGAGGGACAGGACCACAACCTTGACTGATCCAGTGGGGAGACGCAGGCAAGGGCGCACCCTGTAGGCCACAGGAGGACACAGGGCTAGTCTCTGGACTGGGGTCATGTCCCAGGGACTTGCAGGGTCTTTTCCCTCAGGCTTTGCAGCATCCCTATGAGGCTGCCAGGCTGAATCCATTCTCACCTCCATTTTACAGATGAGGAAACTGAGGCCCAGAGAGGGAAGGCCCTAGCCCAGGGCCACACAGACAGTGAGGGACAGAGCTAGGCCCAGCAAGCAGGTCTGCTGACTCTGCCCACGCTCTTTCCACCTCCTTCTGAGAGTCTGATGGGAGTTGAAAGAGGGGTCCAGGGACATTTGGGGACAGAATTCCCCAGGCTCTCTGTCTCACTTTCTCCAGCCCTGTTCATGGGACTCTGGGTTAGACCAACGAGGCTGGACTCACCCTGACGTGCTCCTGGTTGGGGTCGTCTGGCCTTTCCCCTGTAGTGGGGCAGGCTGACCCGTCCCTGAGAGACCCACACCCTTGTTACAAGCCCTGGGAGATAAGACCGCTTTGATGGCCAGCTCAGCCCTGAAACATTTTCACCTACTCTCCTTCCAGAGCCAGCATCACCCGTGTCCCGTTCTACGACCTGGTCTCTGCTCGGAAGAAGAAGATTGCCAGCAAGCAGTGAGCTTTCTGGGAGGTGGTGCTGGGGGCTGGGCATCCAAGAAACCCCATGACTGTGGTACCTCGAGACCCACCTCCCACCCAGGGCACCCTGTCCTGGCCTGCAGACATCCTCACCCACCCCCCATTACTCCAAGTTGACAAGAAGGGGGAGGCAGAGCTCAGGAGGGTGGGTGGGAACCACCAAGGGCTCAGAGCCAGCAATGAGACCCCTCGGCACCCAGCTGCTGCCAGGAAAGGCTTGAGGAAAGCAGCTGAAGAGAAACCAGCCTCAGAACCCGGCCACCTGTTCTCTCTCTGGGTCTCGGTTTCCTCTGCTGGTAATGTCTCCTTGATTCTGAAATACCATCAGTCCTCAGTGAGAAGGGCTGTGGGGCTCCGGAGCTCCGTTTCCAATATGCCGTGTGCCCTCTTCCCAAGTCAGACTCCTCCTCTGGTTCTTGGAACACTGTGGTGTTTGGATAGAAATGTCTCGGCCCTTCAGGCTCTGTGTTCCCCGCCATCCTGCCCAGTGACAGTAAGCACAGTCCCAGTGCAGCTTCCAGCAGTTGGACTGCTTCCTCCAGGCAGAAGGGAAAGATTGCACCAGGCCTCCCTAAGGATCTTCTGGCTGGAGATATCTGCACTTGTTTTACTGATCTGGAGGGGACTCAACTGAAAGCTGCTGGGGAGCCGAGAGCAGAGTGTCCATTTCAGGCGAGGACCAGGTGGGACACTTCAAGAAAATGGCTGAGAACATCCCAGACAAACGTACTCAAGCAGCATCCAGGGTACAATCAAGAAGCGAAACAGAGAGAACTTTGTGGGTGTGGTTACCAGGAGGGCTGCCTGGAGGCAGCAGCCAAGCCAATGAGGGACACAGAAGTTCGAGGCAGAGTCTCAGCCAAGGCTTCCCTACGAGACCTCTGAGCGGGGGTCCCTTGGTGGTAAGGGGCACCCAGCTGGATCCTCACATCCTGAAACCCTCTGCAGCAGCGATGTAGACAGTTGAGCTGACTTCCCAGCACACTGGCAGGAGGCTCTGTCTCCAGGGAGGCCCCAGCCTGGAGGAGGATTCCATGAATTCTCAGAAGCACTTCTCGCCCCCTCACTGGGGCCCTGGGGGAGCCCCTGGAGGGAAGTTCCCTGGAAGGAAAGCAGGATATGGGATTGCCTCTGCCCCACCACCAGCCTGAGTGGGTAAGTGGGAGTAAGGTGCATTCTCCAGGGGAGGAGAGGCAACCTCCCCTCCCCTCCACTCCCACCCCCACATGCACACCTTCCATACGTTCAGGATGGAGTAGCTGCCTTGTGAAGTGGTGAGATCCTTGTCCCTGGGAGTGTGCAAGTGCCTGGTAATAATATTGCACTGAAGAGGGTCTGGGTTGGGGGGCTGCAGGAGGAGGCTTTGCAGGATGCTTTAGGACTTCCACAGATCCTATGTCAGCCTGGGAGCTAAGTGCCATCTCTGCTACCTCACTGGCCCATTATGGGACATCCAGAGGTCATGGAAGGAGCACTGCTCTAGGGCTCATGAGGTCTAAGGACCTTTCCTGCCACAGGCATAAACTGACTGTGTGATCTTAGGACACTCCCTTCCCCTCTCTGGTCCTCAGCTCCTCCCCCATCATAGAGGGGATGGAATCAGTGATTTTCTGGGCACAAGTGGCTGTTTGGGAATCACTCAGAAGAGAAAATAAAACTTATGATCGACTTTGTGAGTGGGGCTCTGTCCTCTCTGTGACCACATCTGCCATCTTTGACCTCACCCTGCTTCTTCACCTTCATCGCCTTCCCAGCTGAGGGCAGGAGGGCCAGACGTGGAAGAGTAGGCACTTGGAGGGCTCTGGACCCTCCTCCTCGGGACACTGGGGCTCCCACACTGGACAGACATACCTGGAGGCTAGATTTGCTACAGAGTTCCCTCAGATAAGCGGCAGGATGAACTGGTCCTCCCTAGGCTGAAGAAAGGCAAAGGAACTTCCCAACAGGCAGCACTGTCTAAAGAGAAAGAGCTGCTGCCTGGAAAGATAGGTAATAAGCTCCCTGTCTCTGAAGGGATGCAAGCACAGGCTGGCTCCAGTGATCACTTGGGGTGTCACGGAGGGGCTTGAATTCAGTAACCTTCATTTATTTGTGCTTTCCGCCATATTTATTAAGTACCTCTAGGGTTCCAGGCATGGGGAACAAGACAGAATACCTGCCCGCACGGGCCTTGTATTCTGGTGGTTCTGAATTCTAAGACTCTAGGCAGCCCTCTCCAGATGTGGAGGACACCCAAGTGGCTCCCGTACCTTAACCCAGCCGCCTGCTTAGGTTCCACCAGTGAGTCACCTGAAGGCCCTGGACTGATCAACGTCTCCATCTATTCGTTCATTTGGCCCCTGCTTATTGAGCATCTGCCATGTACCAGCTCCTCACGCAGAGCCAGGCATCCACAGACGATCAAGACAGAACCCTGGCCCTCAGAAGGAGCTCAGATCAGGTGGGGGAGACAGGCACGAAGGAGCAATGGCAGCTCAGGCCGACCTGTGCTGTTATAGATGGGGCACAGGGGCCAGTGGAAGCTGGGCTGGGTAGAGGGGCAATCCAGGGAGGCTTCTCAGAGGAGCTGTGCTTGACTGTTGGCAGCCAGGTGGGGGAAAGAATACACACCTGAGACTGCAGTGAGTTCATCTCATGTCTGTTACCCGACACACACACACACACACACACACACACACACACACACACACGACTGTGAACCCTTGCAGGCCAGATTGTTACTGCTCAGTGCCTAGTACGCAGTAGGTGCACAGTAATTATTGAAGTCATCTGAAAATGCCCCCAGGGCCTCAGCTTCAGCAGGTGCAAATGTCTGGAGGCACAGGGAACTAGGGGAAGAGTCGTGCTGCTGTGGGGTTGGGGGAGTGAGGGGAGAGGCAGGCAAGGCCACATCACAATCCCGGAACCCTGACTTGCTGGCCCAGACCCCCTTGCCCCTCCCTCCCCTGGGTGGCCTCTGCCGCTTTCACACCATTTTGCCACTCCTCGCTTTGGGCAGCAGGGGGCTCCCACCACACGTGAATGACAAGTTCCCACAAAGCGACTGGACTGGATCCCGACACCTGGCCTCTGGGAGGGATGGAGCCCCCACCCAGAGTAGAGCCTTGGCCTGGGCAGCCTGGAGAGGGAGGCATCTGGCCTACGAGGACCTGCAGGCTCGAGCAGCCCAAAGACATCGTGGCACAGATGAGTACGGCCTCCCTGCACCTTCGTGCTGGGTTCAGCCTGGGAGGCAGGATACCCAGCTCTCTCACTTCCTGGTTTGGGGCCCTGAACTAGTGGCTTACCCCCTCTCGGTGTGATCTCCCTCCCTGAAGGATTGGGCCGGGTGACCTCCAAGACACAAACCTTTCACGGGGACTTCCGTGAGCAAGGGGTTCTTAGACATGGGTACAACACAGCCCCTGCCCTGGGATGGACTGAGACAGGTATGGGGGTGGGGCGTGGCAAATGAGGAGGTGCCACAAAAGCCTCTTGCTGCAAAAGGCCACAGAGGGAATCGTGAGAACCAACCCGAGGGCCTGGGTTCAAGGTCCAACTGTATGGCTGTGTCTTAAGCAAATTTCCTAAGCTCTCTGAGCCTCATTTAATAGGAGTAAATATATGCAAAATACTTAGAACAGTGTTGAGCACCTACTCAGGTTATGGTAAGTGCCATTATTATTATTATTATTATTATTACACAATGTGTACATGTCTTCTTGGAGACACAAAACAGGTTGCGGCCATTAGAGGACAGATTCATGGGACTAGGTGGGTGAAAATCTAGGAAGGCTTCTTGAAAGAGGTGCCCATTAAAGATAAACAGAGTGGAAGCCTGGCTCTTCAGCCGGTGGAACCAGGAGGAGCCAAGACAAGGATGCGTAACAAGGCACGGTATTTCTTGGACTCCCTTGGAACCCCAAAACTAGCCCCAGGGGGCCAAGAGAATGCAAGTTTGAGGGGGGCTGGGCCCTGGCAAGAGCTGAGCTGTGTGCACAATGCTGTAATCCCTTGCATCTCCGAGGACACCGAGCCCCTTTTCATAAAGCTCTAACTGGAGAGCCAGTAACAGGGCTGCTGAACAGAGACCATCGCAGAAAGAGGGAGGACAAACAGGATGCCCAGGCATGGAGTAGGAGATGGCAAAGGGAACCCATGCCAGGTGCCCGAGGAGCGGCAGTACACCGGCTAACCCAGAGCTGGCACTGGGGCCCTGCCCCTGGATGCCAAGGGCAGGAGATGGAGGACAGGCAGGCAGCCGTCTAGCGGCAGGTGTGAGAGACCTGCAGAAATTGATTTATTAGGGACAATGAAAGGAGCTAAATATGTTTGCCGGCTCAGCGATGACTCAGGCATTCCCTAGGGGTCCACAAAGTGTGAGCATCAAAGAATCTAAGACGGGCCTCTTCCCACCAGGGCTCTGCCAGCCTCAAGCCCCTCCTTCCCAGTGATAGAAGAACTACCCCCTGAGTGTCCTGAGGGCCTGGCCTCTGAAGGGCAGCAGAGACCCAGCCAGTCCAGTCTGCCTGCCATCATCACCCCCCAACACACACACACACACACACACACACACACACACACACACTGCCAGACCTCAGAATGGCTAAAGAGCAAAGCCTCCTAGTGAGACACATCTGGGTCGAAATCCTGGCCTTGCCCCAAATTGCTGTGAGGTCTTAGACAAGTGGCTGGCCCTCTCTGGACCCACATTCACCCGAGAAGATGGATCCCCACTGAGCCAGGACGCTATCTCCGCCTCCCTGTCTGGCAGTGTCATTGCCACCCCGTTCAGCTTATTCCAGATAGCCCTAAGCACAGTCTCCTCTGCCCAAAACCCACCAACTTCCCTCCAGGAGAAAAGCCAGCTCCCACAGGCCCTCAAGTTAGGGGAGAACATGCTCCTTCAGTGCTGGGTTCCAGGCCGGTGCCAGGCTCCAGGAGAAACAGGGATGACTCAGAGAGTCTGAGGCCAGAGGCAGGGTAGACAGAGGAGGAAGAAATGACCTCGTCATGGGGCAAAGCACTGGGGGCTGCAGTAGAGGTGTAGGAAGGGGGCCTGCGGTGGGGCTGGGGGGTCGTTAGGAGGGGCAGAGGAGGAGGGGCTGCAGGGTGTAGGGAAGGACATCTGCCAAGCAGTGGGAGGGACAGTCCTGTTGTGAGAGACTGTGCAGGGCAATGCATGGAGCCCGCTGCCTCAGTGTGGCATGTTTGGGGAGCAGTGGACTGTTCAGTGGGCATAGAGGGGGCCTGACACTGGAACCGCAGGACTTGGAATTGAACAGAAGCCGGGACCAGGCTGGCCAGCTGAGTGGCACCGGGAGCTGGGGAAGGGCTAGCAGCAGGAGAGAGGGGGGCTGGAGGCTGTCTGTGGGAGGTCCCTCTGGCTGTGGGGATGGATTAAGGAAACACAGAGGCCACAGGGCCTGGAAGAAGCACTAAGGGACAGGCACTGGAGGAGCAGCAGCTTGGGCACAGAGCGGAGGAAGAGGGAGGAGGCTTGATGGGCCCCAGGAATAAGGCTTGTAGAAGGGTCACGGCAGCCCCAATAGCCCAGTGAAGGGCAGATAGGCAGGGCAGGTGAGCGGGAAAGTTTGGGGGGAGTGGGGAGATAAATAGGGTCACCAAGTTGCAGGAGCCTGTAGGACTTCCCGGGGGAGAGCTCATTCTGAAGTCAGATATGGACCCGGGGCTCAGGACAAGGCTTCCCCTCCACCCCCTCTGTACCCTCTCATCTGCTCCTCCTCTACCTTCTCCCCGCTTTTCCTGCTTGACCCTCCCTCCCTCTCCTGCCCTATTTCCCTCTCCCTGTGCCCCACCTCCCTGGTTCAGCCACCTTCTTGGTCATGGCCCGAGGATATATTGACAAGCACCGGGCCCTGGCCTGCCTACAGAGCTGGGTTTGAATCCCAGCTGCCCTATACCCGACTGTGTGACTCTGGGCCATATACCCCACTGTCTCGGGACCTCATTTCCCCAACTGAAAACTGTGGTTGGAGGCTAGGGACTCCCCATCAGCTAGGTCCCCAGAGTTTACAGGATGACCTGAGGGGACTCAGGCCCCTCTCTATGGCACAGACTGGGAAGCAGCTCACCCAGAAGCCTAGGAGGCTAGTTGAACCTCAGGCCTGCCCAGGAGAAGGAAGACACTTCTGTGGGTCACAGAAGTCCCTGGCCCTCTTAAGCCCACCTGGCTTCTCTTGAGCACACAGGTTCAGGCCTCTGCCACCTTTGCCACCAAAGGTGATATTTATGGAGGTCTCTCTTTATATTCTCCTGTGAGTTCTTAGCAGCAAGTGACTCTCACAACCAGCCCACAAAGACCCAGTGCTCCAGATTTCACCTGGACACCCCTGCCCCCACTCCATGCCCAGCAGCAATAGGTCACGGCCAAAGCAGCCAATCATGAGGCACTAACCAGGGCCAAACCTCCACCAACATGCTGCCTTCCAAACTCCAACACTCTCCAGGGTGGGCACTATTATCCCCACTCTACAGATAAGGGCTCGGAGGCTCACGGGGACACCTGGCCCACCTAGAAGGGCCTCAGCCAGCATGGAACCAAGACCATCTGACTCAAGACCTGTATAGATTTCAGGTGGCGACTAAGTCATCGTCCAAAATGGGACTCTTCTGAGAGTGCTGGATTAGAGGGGATGCAGGGACAATAGGAGTGAACCAGGACAGCCCCAGGCACCCCAAGACATATGGTCCCCCTAGAGATTGGACATATCTACAAGAGTCCAGCAAGGAAGAGGGGACATGCTAGGTGTCCCTGGAGGCTGGAACAGACGTGGCCTATGGCTGCTTAATCCTGAAGAAGCAAAAGGCAGCTATTTTATCCAGCGTAAACTGGGCTCCAGGCCTCTACCAACACCGAACTCCAGTGAACACTTCCCCTGTATTAGTCTCCCCAAGTGCTGCCTCAAAGGGGTGTGGTGTGGCCTGATCATGAGTGCAGCAAGCCTGGTCCACCACCCACCCTCTCCAGATACTAGCGGCCACTGTTATACTTTTGATGGGGTCTTCCAAGCGGGACTGAGAGCAAGGGCTCTGGAAAGAACCAGCACAGGTGTCAGGGACGGCTCATCCCATCCTTCCAGGACCAGCTGAAGCCCCCCTCCTATAGGAAGTCCTCCTTCACCATCCCAGCCCCCTCTCTCTGCTTCTACACAGGGCTCTCTAGCCCTTTCCAGGAATGCCTGTAAAATCACCCTTCCCCTTCTTCATGAGAAAACTGAGACTCACAGAGGTTACGGGACACGTTCCAGGTCACCCAACACGGAGGCGCCATGAGGAAGACAGAGGCAGAAGGCACCACCATTTATTAAGCATTCTTCTCTCGTCTGGTCCTCCCAGCAGACCACACAGCAGACAGAATTCTCCCCATTTAACAGAAGAGGATGTGGAGACTCAATGAGGCTGTGACTTACCCAGAATCCCACAGCCAGGAAGTGGCAGCTGATCAACTTGTTTCCATTAAGTTGTTGAGGCCAGGAGGACCGGGACGGGACCGCAGACAGTTTCCAGCAGAGGTGGAGGACTAACTCCTGCCTTCACAGTCTCTTTGATCCTTTGAAGCTAAAGCTTAACTCTCTTCTCTTCCTCCCTCCTCCAAGGGATGTGCATTTCATAAGAGTCCAGGGAGAATGCAGCTTTGACTAAAGAAATGATTTTTTAAAATAAAACGTCCCCTATTAAAAAAATAATAGGGGCAGCTGGGTGACTCAGTTGGTTAGAGCGCGAGCTCTTAACAACAAGGTTGCAGGTTCGATTCCCACATGGGCCAGTGAACTGCACCCTCCACAACTAGATTGAAAACAAGGGCCTGAGCTTGGAGCAGAGCTGCCGGTGGGAGGGCTCAGTAGTTGGAGCGTGGTGCTCATAACACCAAGGTCACTGGTTTGATTCCCACATGGGCCAGTGAGGAGCAATGGCTTGAGGTTGGAGCTGGGCCGCCAGTGGGCAGCCGGTTGGCTCAGTGGTTAGAGCGAGGTGCTCATAACACCAAGGTCATTGGTTCGAATCCCACATAGGTCAGTGAGCTGCGCCCTCCACAACTAGGTTGAAAACAACAACTTGAGTTAGAGCTGAGCTGCATTCCCCATAACTAGATTGAAAAACAACAACTTGACATCCTGGAAAAACATACTGTTCCCTAATATTCCCCAATAAAAAAAAATAATAATAAAACATGCTCATTGGAGGAAATTGGAAAACGCAATGATCAGGAAGAAAAAACTTAGATCAAGAATTCTTCAACCTGATATAAACGTTTCAGATTATTTCCAGCACACCTGTCTGCTCTATGGGTTACGTCTCTGCCTTGCTACTGCATAGGCAAGTTTGTAACATGGCATCATGAACCCATATTTACCCCTGTGTACAAGTCAGGACAAGCTAGGTTATGCTGTGGTAACAAATAAGCCCCAAATCTAAGTGGCTTCACACACAAGACTTTATGTCTTGCTCACACGGTATGCTCAGTGCAGAGTTGGACAGGGGTATCTGCTTATCACAGCCACTCAGGGACCCAGGCTGAGGAGGTGCCAGCCTGACACAGGCCGCCAAGAGCACTGTCTGGATGGGACACATCACTTCCGGCTCACATTTTGTTGGCCAAAGCAAGTCACATGGCTACCTAACTTCAAGGGGGCAGAGAAGTACCACCCTACCACCTGCCCATCGAGAAGGAAGAACAGAAATATGTGGTTGGCTGCTCTAATGGCAATTATTTCTAGGGTAACTCATTTATCAGGACCAGTGGGTTTTCTGGAATGCTAGACAATCAGAGCTGAGACTGAGAAAGTCCCGGCAAAGGAGAACAAGTTGTTTTCCCTCACTGTACCATGTTACATACTCTTCACAAACTCACTTCTCAGTGACTGCATAAGAGTCCACCGAGGAGATGCGTCCTGGGTTTTCTCCTGAATCCCCTGCAGTGGGAGACTTAGATTGTTTCTAGTCTCACCTTCATATAAATACCCCGTCTTAAATAAAACCTTGTCCCTCTGGCCTCTCAGAAGTGCAATTACTGGCCACTCTTCAGGCTCAGAATACCTGCTATCTATTCATACTTCAAAAGGGATGGACCAACACACCTTGCCTTCCACAGCATGAGCAGGAGGTACCCACTTCTGAACACTTGCTGGAGCCCAAAGCAGTGATTCTCAAATCTTAGCATCACAATCACCAAGGGGATTTGTGAAACACAGATTGCTGGACCCCAGCCCCAGAGTTTCTGATGTCATAGGTCTGAGGTGACACCTAATCTTTTGCATGTCTAACAAGTTCCCAGGTGATGTTGGTGGTCCTGATCTGGGACCATACTCTGAGAACCACTGGCCTGGTGGTGAAGCTCCCTCACTTTGTAATCTGCCAGGCTATTCTGCTCAGCTACTCACCAGCTGTGTAGACTAGAACAAATTACATAATTAACCTCTCAGCCTCAGTTTCCTCATCTGTGGACTGGAGGCATTGTGATGATTTAGCACAGCTAAAATTTGCAGAGCTCTGAAAGGTGTGTCACAAGTTTCCGTTAAAGATAGTTGTAGTTATTCAGTGGTAGAATGAATAACTCCATGTGTTAAGATATTTGTTAATTTGAATGGAATTGCATTTATTAAAGTTCTTGTGCCTTTTACGTCTCTGAGTGGGAATGAATTTTTTCTCACATGGTGGTTAAGCATTTGATTTTCCTTTTTAGTGTGAGTTATCTGCTCCTGTACTTTGCCCATTACCTGCGGGGCTTCTCTGTCTTTCCTCATGGTCTGCCTGGGCTCATTATAGAGCAAAGATAATAGATCCCATGGCTGGTCTTATTTTCTACAAAAATTTTCCAAGTTTGCTGCTTGCCTTTCTACTGAGGTCATTTTTCTGGCTTACAGAGTGGCCAAATCCATCTGACTTTCCCATTTTTATTTCCTCTATCACTTTTAAGCTTAGATTGGCTCCCTTCTCCAGCATGTGAAAAGTATAAAGGAATTGGATTTCGAGTGATGAGATTCTGTGCACCTTGACGGTTGGGGGGTGGGGGGGCGTGCCCTCCTGGCTCACCTCAAACCCTCTGGTCACAGGAAAGTCATAGTCAGAACCATTAGAACTGCAGGCCTCTCGGCACTACCCACCACCCCACACCCGCAGCTCTGACCCCGACATAGCCATGTTGTCTGTCTCCCCAGCTGCAGAGGCCCCTCCGGAGAGGTTCTGGGCAGTTCAGAGTTGGATGGGGCCACTGGAAGTTCCAGTGGCTGATCCTCCAGCTGGAGATGGTATGACCAAGGCTGTAAGAAGTGGCCATAGGCTTGGGCCGCCAGTTCAGATCTCTCCTCAGGGGCTTTGCCCTGTGAGCTTTGCCTCTGAGTCTCTATTTTCTCATCTCTAAAATGGGAGTGATAATGCCCACATCACCTAAAGGGTTTAAGTAGATCAACAGCCACCGGTGCTTAGGACAGTGCTGGGTGCAAAGTGAGCCCTCGAGAAATGGGACTTGTTATGCCCAATTCTATTCCAGGGGCGGGGCGTGAGCCCCACAGCCTTTGCCTGTTTTGGACTGAATATCCAGCACCGAAGGCCCAAGTCCCCAGGTCTCAGGAAATGACCCCCAGTGCCTCAAAGCCCTCGCGAGTCCAGGCTTTGGAGCACGACCCCAGAGCCTTCGGCTGCGGCTCAGCCCATCAACCCCGCGCGGGAAAAGCGCCTCCGGACTCCGGGGCTTGGATAGGCCACGCTTGTACCAGGAGCAGGAGGGGGCTGCGTCACCCACCTCTGCCTCCTCCCCGCAGGTCTGTCGGCGCCGAGCCCCTGCAGACGAGCTGTGCCACCTCCCGCTCCCGCGCCAGCAGGAGCACTGCTGGGCCTGATTTCCATTATAATCAGCCACAGATCTCCCGAAGGGGCTGCGAGCGCCGCCGCCCATCGGGGAAGCTCCTGCGGCCCGCGCCCCCCTCCCGACCACCCCTCCCACTTCACTCCCCCACCCACCCACCCCCGCCTTCCCCAAGGAAGCTTCATTTTTAAAAGCTTTCGAGAAACTGTCGGCGAGAGAGACGCCCAGGACGTCGTCTTGGCTTTAAGGAGAGGGGGCGGCGGGGAGAGGCCACCGAGCTAGTCTAGACCAGGCTCAGAGGTAAAGGAGGGAAACTGAGACAACCAATGTAGGAGACACGTTTCTAGGCACGTCTTCACTGCGGCCTCACAGCGACCCTGAGAGTTGGTTCTCTGCTAAGCCCCACTTTACAGATGGGGAAACTGAGGCCTGGAGAGGTTTGAGATCTTCCCAGCTGGTGGGGGGATGGGCAGGGACGCCCCCTCCCTTCGGGATTGGTGAATCCAGAGCTCATGGCCTCCTTCTGAAGAGGGGCAGCCTGGGAGAAGGGTGCGAGCTTGCATCCTGAGATGACTGGACCACAGGGGATAGACAAGGGGACAGACGAAGCTGAGCCCATGAGAGGGAGGCCGAGGTTGTGCACAGCACTTGGAACCGTCCTGGTCTGGAAGTCCATGGGTTTGCATAACCGAGTTCCAACCCAGCTCCACCACCTCCCAACCACGGGAGAGCAAACTACAGCCCACAGCCAAATCCTGTCGCCCAACTGTTTTGGTAAAACCAGAATTATGCATGGTTTTTACATTTTTTAATATTAAAAAAAAATCCAAAGAAGAAAAGTATTTCCTGACATGTGAAACTTTATAAGATCCAAATTTCAATGTAGTTTTATTAGATGCAGCTATACCCATTAATTTTTGGTCTGAATACAGCTGCTTTTCCACAACAATGGCAGACTTAAGTAGTTTTGATCCAGAGGTATGGCTCCCGAAACAGAAAATATTTATTACTTTAGCCCCTTCCAGAAAAATAGTTTGCCTGCATTAAACGGACAAGTGGTGAACTCTCTAGCCTCAGTTTCCTCATCTGGACAAGTAGGAATAATATTAACTGAGGATTGAATGAAAAAACGGGCAAGCACCACACACAGTTGGCTCCCTTCTACTCCCCCACTGGAAATATGTTTCTTTTCTCCTAGTCCCTGCCCCTTGCTGCCTCCCCCTCCCCAATCACAGCCACCTGGATGAAGGTACCTTGAACACAAAGTACGCATCACCCACCCCTCATCCTGCTGGTCCCATTCCATGCTCACCACCTGAGCCCCTAGCCCCCTCCCCAATCAGTGACTGATCTTGGCGGGTGCCACCTCCAGCAACCAGCACAGTCCCTGGCACACAGTAGGTGCTCAGCAAGTATTTTCTAGGTGGATGGATGGGAGGATACTTTGCGGTCTTTCCCTTTTCTCCATTCCCTTTGCTCTGGCCTTCTCATCTCCTGCCAGGTCTCCTTGTCCCCCTCAAGCTCTCTCGCTTCAGAACGGGGGGTCTGCCTATGTCACCCCTCCCCACTGGTTCCCAACTGCGCTCTCTGTGCAGGCCATGCTCCCCACACAGGGTGCTGAGTGAGCGCCCTTCTTCAGTCTTACCATACACCTAAACCATAGCACGTCCCTGAACCCAAGAAGCTGGATCAGGCCTCCAGGTGGTTGTTCATGCTGTTCCCTCTGTCTAGAATCTTCTTCCTTATCTTCCAATGAGCCCAGCATCCTTTACTCGACCCCCCCCAGACTCAGTGCAGGCCCTGACTCTATGAAACCTTTCTAGATCTCTCCACCCCCCTCCACTGCTATCCTGGCACCGGTGGGACTTCAGTGCCATTAGGAATGTGCATGAATATAAATGCATGAATATGTCTTCTCCGGGTGAGCCTATGAGCCCCTGGAGGGCCAAGAGCATGATGTTATTTCTGTATCACCAGTCCCAGCAAAAGTATAGCCCAGAGAAGTCACTTAGTAAATTTTGTATAAATGAGTCCATGAACGAAGGAGGGAATTAATACAGAGGGGATCTTGTCCCTCCCTTGCTCAGTAATGTTCAGTGGCTCCCCAGTTCTCCTCTGAAAAGGCCAGCCACTCAGCCAGGTCTTCAGGTCTTCAAGCCCTATATAAAGTGGCTCTGATCTAGCTTCCTGTCTTGTCTCAAACTGCAACCCCCAGGCTGTCTTCCCCAAACACTCCTAGCCTCCAAGCATTTGCTCTAGTAGCCTCCTCACTCACCTGCTTTTGTGCCTTTGGGAGCCCTGACCATCCTGGGAGACCCACAGAGCTTCAGGGACCCAGGGGCACCTAATGTAGGGGACCAACTTAAAGTCCTCAAACCCCACAGCAAAAGAGTAAGCAGGGGCTCTGACCCGGGTTCAGAGTGAATCCTGCCAATGTCTACAATGGGGACATTGCTGCACCTCTTGGAGTAAAATGGAGACTTACATCGCCATGTAGGGTTGCTGGGAGTTTAGAGATGCTGTTGTCGAAAGTTTCTGGCACATAGTAGGTGTTCAGTAAAGAGCAGCTCTTTCTAGCCCTGCCAGAGCCCTCCTGCCCAGAGAGGAGGTTCAGGGAGCAGACCTAGAGCTCCCAACCTACAACCCCGACCTCCCTCCTGCTCACCCTCTCCCTCCACCCGGACTGTGCCTGCAGCCAGCGGCTAATGCCGCCATGGACAGAATGACAATGAGGACAGGACCTAAGCAAGCCCATCTGGGAAGCTGTGGGACAGGGGCTCAGAATGAAGACAGGGCTGGACAGGGACAGGGACAGAGGCAGGCAGGACTGAGGTAGGGGTGGGAGAGGGGCAGTGCCTGGGATAGGAGTTCTGAATGAAGATGGGGCAGGAGCTAGACAGGAGAGGGGCGAAGAAGGGCAGGGCTAGAGTGGCAAAAGCACAGGATGGGGGCTGGGGTGGGCCAAGGACTCCTCCAGGCCCCAGCAAAGGGCAGGCAGAATCAAGACCAGCCTATCTCCAGACTTGGAAGGAGGCAGGAGGGAGGGGTGTGGGAAGGGGGCAAGATGGAGGACAGGGTGTGGCCAGCATGAACTTCTAGGAGACAAGCCAGAGAGATTACTGCCTTTCCTCCCAGCTCATTCAAGCTCACATCACAGACGGAGGGTCCGCCTCCTGCCACATGCCCTACTCATCCCACGTCCCTTCATCCCACCCTCCCTGTCCTGCCTCTGACCACGCCAGTGACCCTCCAACGATGCCTGTACTTACTTACTGCAAACATTTCATCCTCCCAGCTCAACTCATCTCCGGTCCATGTCCCCTGACTCTCCCAGCCCTCAGACACTTCAGCCCCGACCTCTAATGACCACCTCTCCCTCTGCCTCAGGGCTTGATGCTACTGGGGTTACATTCTGGTGGTCCAAGGGTGCATTTGGGGCCCCCACAAATGTGCTTAGTCCTCACAAACATTACAGGGAAGCTTCCTCGCCTAGTAGTTAAGCCCATGAGCCTAGGACTCTGCTGCGCCAGGCTCAAGTCCCAGTAGCTCAATTTTCATATAGTAGGTGCCTCATAAACACTAGATCTCCCCCTCCTCCCATTAGTTGCTCAGGATGCACACGGAGCAGGTGCCCAGTAGTTGCTCCTGGGCTGCGCTGAGGTGCTCCCCTGTTCCCAGTGAGAGAGTCATAGGTGTCTCTCCCGTCTTGCCTGCCAGCCCAAGCTCAAGCTGTCCATGTTGGGAGAAAGGCCCATTGCTCATTCCTCTTGAGTCTCTGCAGCTCCAGCAATCAATCGGTTGCCATGGAAACCAGCCCTCCAGTCAGAGGCAGGCACTTCTTGGCTGAGCTAGCGCCACCCACCCACCCACTCAGGCCAGGCTGTGTCCCTTACCTAGGACTGCTCTAGGGGAGACAAAGGGCCCTAGCATAATCTGAGGGTACCTGCCTGCATCCTCAAGACTCTGGGATCCCCAAAGAGAGAGCATTTTCTTGGGAGGGGAGAGCAACCCACTCCAGCTGGCCTCCTAATTTGTATAAGGTTCATTCTCACACATCACTGCCCTCAGTGCTTAAAACAGACCTGAGAGGTGGGGCTCATTACCCCATTGGGCAGAAGGGAAAACTGAGGCCCAGCTGGAAAGCCAGTGGAAGCTGGGCACATACCCACTCCCTGAGTCCCCATCTCCCACCCCCTCCTTTCTGGCCAGAGGAAAGAGGAGGTCTTGGCCCCACTACAGCCAGCACCCGCCTTCCCACTAAATCCGCCCCTAACATTTTCAGTGCCCATTAGTGCCAGGTCCACCAGGGACCACTAGCCAAGATCTATGAGCCTACCCACCCACCTGCCTATCCATCTATGCCCGGCTGCAGCCTCCAGCCCCAGTCCCCCATCTTCCCACCGTGCCAGCCACATTGTGCAGAGCCCACGCTCTGAGTTAGAAAGCTCCAAGTTTGACAACTGGCTCCTCCCTGCTGAGCCTGAGTAAGCCAGCTAACCTCTCTCAACCTCAGTTTCTCTGTTTGGAACATGGGAATAATTATCCCTGTCTTATATGGGAGTGGCGGAGTCAAACAAAAGATGTAGAGACCTTAGCACAGGGCCTGGGATAGGGCTCATACTCAGTAAACGCAAAGAAGCCCCTCTCTCCATCCCCATGGTGCCCTCTCAGTGCCCAAAACCATCCGCTGGAGCTGATCTAAGGCTCCCACAGGGCACCCTGGCTAAGAGGAGGCAAGAGGCAAATATTGCTATTATTAATAACCAGCCCAGGAAAATATCAATTACAGATGAGTTTTACTGAAGGGCAGCAACTTGACCCCAGGCATAGTCAGGAATTCAAACCCAAGTCTGTCTGATTGAGACCTGAGCCCTCTCTGCTGCAGCCCAGCCTCTCCTGGCCAGTCCTGCTGCAGCCTGAGCCTGTCACCCTAGGCTACTGCTGCCCAGCTCTCCACAGTGCTCAGCGTTGACTGAGGACCTGCTGTGAGGCTGGCATACTGGGCACCCACACCACCTATAGCCCCATCAGGGGTCACAAGCTACAGAAGGGAGTCAAGGGGTGGCTTAGGGTGATAGGGAGACTTCTGGGAGGAAGGAAGAAATTATTTTCACTCCTCAAGCTGGAGTCCTTACACCACGCAGCTGCCCCTGATGTCCAATGGTTAGAGTTTTTGCCCTCTGCCTAGAAGTCCCCGTTGACCAAGACCTGTCTGCTGTCTTACCCAAGGATGCTGCATGGAGAACTATCTGGCCCAGCACCTCAAGCCCAGCTCAGCAGGAGTCAATTGTCACAGCTCCACTCAACCTGACTCCAGCTTCCTTCTCTTCCCTGCCAGCCAGACTCCAAACTCAGCGTTCTCTCCTGTCACCTTACTGAGCACCTATTATGTGCCAAGACACTGCATGAGGCACATTTACAAACGGTAGCCCAGCCACACTGCTGGGCTGTCCCCCTCTTAGAGATGAAGAAGTGGAGTCACAGAGAAGCTAGGTGGATTCCTCAAGGTCACACAGCTGATAAATGCCAGAACCAGGATTTGAACTCAGGTCTACGAGACTTCAAAGGCCATTAAATGGATGCAATACCTGAAGGAAGACACTGGGCCTCCTCTACTGGGTCTGCCTCTTCTCTCTACCCCCTTCCTAATGACTCCTGTAGGACAGGATAGAACAACTTGATTCCAATTATTATCATATTTCCACTTCCCGCTTCCCTCCTCCAGAAAACAAATTGATTCATCAAATTATACCTTTAATCTGTCCTGGGGAAGGGAAGGAATGAGCCTCACCCCACCCCAGGAGGAAGTGAGGCTGATAATCAGCCCACCTGTCCATGTACTGGGAACACTTCCCTATGTTCTGCCCTCCCGTGATTGAACACTAATTGCCACCATACTCTCAAATTGAGGACTTTAATTTCCCAAAATGAAACGTACATTTCAATCAGTTCCTCTCCCAAACTATCCCTCCTGAGAGGAGCCAGGACCAGAATGCAAACTCCTCAAGGCCACAGACAGATGAGCCTACTTCCTGCGAGCTCATCTTCCCCCTTCCCCACCACTGCCACTTCTGTCCTTCCCAGGTACCTCCTGGGGGCGGGGGCCCTATGGGTACTTCAAGCATTCCAGAAGCACCCAAGAGATTCCTACAATTGTGGGCTCAGAAAAGTGAGGCAGGGCCCCCCAGCCCTGGAATCAGAACCAAATGACAAGGGTACAAGGATGGTCAGCCACAGGCCGGGTCACAGCTGCCTGCTCTCCCAACACCATCCAGGTCAGCCTGGTCCTTAGATGTTTTATCTCAGCCCAGCAGAGGGCAGAAATCTGGGCAGGGGGCCCAGTAAGGGAAGGACTGGGGAGCAAATGACCTCCCCTCTCTGGGTCTCAAGATGGGGCTGGGGAGGGGCTCAGAGTCAAGAGCTGGAAGGCTCTTTGTTCAGTGCCTCCCAGGCACAGGTCTGAGGGTCTGCACATTCTCCCACTTGGATCCTAGGGGTACTGGCTCACCAGGTCTGAAAAGGGGTCCAGGAGCTGACGTTTTTTTTAAAAACTCTGCAAATGACTCTAAGTGCTGCTGGAGTTTGGGAACTGCCAAACTAGTCCAGCCCCCTCAGTTGACGGATGTGAATGTGGGCCCAGAGAGGGTGAGTGTCTAGCTCAGGGTCACACAGTGAGCCAGAGAGTTAGGCCAGATGACCTAATAGCCCTTCAGTTCAGATACATCAAAGAAGGAGGTAAAGACATAGAGGGAGGGGAGGAGGACTCAGGTGTGGAACCCATTGTCAGGAGAGAAGGTTTGTAAAAAAATAACATAGGGGGTGGTTGGTTAGCTCGGGGTGTTCTTAACAACAAGGTTGTGAGTTCGATCCCCACATGGGCCACTGTGAGCTGCGCCCTGCACAACTAGACTGCAACAACTATTTGACTTGGAGCTGATGGGTGCTGGAAAAACATACTTAAAATAAATAAAAGTGTTTTTTAAAATGGAAATTTTAAAATAAACAAATAATATAAACGGAGCCACTTTAAAATGGACTCAGAGCTGCCATCCCAGAGGAACTGGCTTGTTTGTCTTACGCCTCAAACCTTTGAAATGTTAAAACAGGGCAAAATAACCTTTGGACTGGGCCTAAAGCAACAATGTGTTCCAAAAATCTCTTTGCTAGGATAAGAAAGCAGATACGACGACTACCAGACTGAAAATTAAAAACATTCTTTAGAATTAGAGTCACCATCTTATGTTATCTGCACCAATAGAAATGTTTTCCTCCTGTTGATGTCATTTTCCCCTTCTCTTTCTCATAAATACCCATTGCCTTTGTCTCTTAATCGGAACACTATTTGGGCTTCTGCCTGAATCAATACATCCTGAGTAGCTGTGAATAGCTAGTCCTTTTTTTTTTTTTAATCTCAGATAAATGCTTGTTACCTCTCACCTAGGCCTTTTATGTTTAGGTTAACAGGTCGCTGAGCGGTCCAGAGCCAAGAACCCTCAAATTTCCACCTGGAAACCACATTCCCTCCCCAGCGTTGGCTGTAGACCTTGAGCAAGTTACTCCTTCATCTCCAGATGCAGAGGGGCTGGGGATCTGCAGGGTCCGGTCAGGCTCCAGAATCCTCCAGCCAGGCCAGCTGGAATGCTTGTCACCCCCATAATCATCCTGGCGACATTTATTGAGCATTTACTCATTCAAGGCACTGAGCTAGCAACCCGCATGGATGACTCTTTTCTATCCTCTCAACCATCCTAAGAGGGATTTTTTCCCCGGTCCCCCAACCCTTACAGAGGAGCAAAGTGAAGCTGGAGGAGGTAGATCTCATGGGAGCTCAAGCAGTGAGAAACAGCTGTATCTGGATTCGAACCCATGGTGGGTCAGTGGCGCAGTGCTCTAGGACCGGGCAGGGCACAGGAACCCGGCGGGGTGACGCGCAGCCGGGGCCCAGAGCTCTTTAGCCATGCGCTGGGGTCCCTCAGTAAAGCTCAGCGACCCCTCCTGGGCGCTTCGGGCACCTACCTACAGAGTCAGACAAAGAACAGCTGGGAAGGTGGAAGAGGGGCGATAGGGCCCCCTATGCTCGAGGACCTCCCCTCCCTCAAGCCAAGGGAGTGAGAGGAAAGAGTGCGAGTGCAGAATGTGTGTGTGTGTGTGTGTGTGTGTGTGTGTGTGTGTGTGTCCAAATAGGGGTGGCGCCGTTCAACACAGAGAGTAAGGAGACCAGAACCTCGGAGGGAGAAAGGCCCTTAGTCATCTTGCCCCCCCACCACCACACACACAACACACCCATTTTACAGGTGACTTGTCCTAGGTCAGACGGCCATAGCAGGACGAGAAGCTGTTGCTCTCTGCTGGGTTTCCAGACTTGACTGAGAGGCTGGGAATTGGGGAACAGGGGAGGGGCGAAGACCTGGCCGGGCCCCTAGAAGACAATTTGGAAGTGGGCAGAAGAGGACAGCCAGGAAGCATCCTCAGCTTCACCATCCGCACCCGCCCGAGCGAGCGGAGGCGACAGGAGACCGAGCCTCGCCCGCCCCAGCTCTTCTGACGCTTCCCTCTCCCGCCCCGGCTCGCGCCTCCGCGCTTTGCTGTACCCCTACTCCCTGCCGGGTGCCTCCGCTCCCTTCCCCCTTCCTGGAGAGCCCCTCCCGCCTCTTTCCCGAAACAGATCCTCCCCACCCCCACCCCACGGGTTTGCCGTGGTGCTCGCCCACCTCTCCATTCCTGCAGTGCGACCCTAGACTGATGTCTTAATCTCTCTAAGCCTTAGTAGTAGTGGTCTGGTATAAAACAGATGTAAGAGGGGGGAAAAATTCAGAAGACCCAAGTGATGGAATGCCATCTTTAACGGGTTAACAGGGGGGAACTGTGTGTGTATGCATTTGCTTTCCTATGCATACGTTTGCTTGTCTCTGCGCAGACACCCGGGAAGGAAGTGAAGTCGCAGGCGAAGCTGGCTGCCTCCAGGGAGGGGGACCTGGTTCCTGGGGGACAGCACAAGGAGACAGAGACCCGGTATTGTGCACACTTGTCTTTTAAATATTGAAATATATAAATGCATTAGCAATTCTATTTAATAGATTAAATAAAACGCAAACATTTACCAAACTAAACTTTAGAAATTATACTAGTACCTGAAGGTGTTGTGAGAATTAAGCAAAATAATGTGTTTGAAGCAGACAGACTCGCAGAAGTGTCAGTAAACCATCCTATTTTGATTGTCACTGGTGACTCACTGACTCTCCTGCTCTCAATGTCTGTGCCCCCTTTCTCCCCCACCTTCTCCCTACTTCCTCTCCAGTCTCCCTTCCCTTCTCTCCTCCTCCCTGCAGCCCCTTACTGTGCTGAAGTACCTTCTCCCCACCCCCCAGCCTATCTCCTGGGAGGGTGGTGAGGATGTGTGACAGTGGAGCAGGGCTGCAGTGGAGCCAGGGGAAGGGATAGGGGCAGCCGTGCCTCCCACCAGCTCCCAGGACCCCCTTCTCTCGCAGTGTGCACACACAGCCTGTGACAGCATCATGAGAACCCCCTCACACTGCACACTACAGAGCCCCCTGCCTACTTATGTCCCTCTTCTCATTGACACGCTCCTCCCCTCCCCTCCCCAGCCTCCGCCAGCTCTCCTCTTCATGTTCTGGGCAAGAATATAACCAGAGACGGCAACAAGTAATCAGTACCCGGGAGGCTTTTCTGAGGTGCAACCCCACTCCCCCGCCACGGTCACTCTCCTGTCTCCATTCTGGGAGCTGAAAGTACTAACCTACCCGCCTTCTGTGAGATCAGTCTGTGCCGTCTGCAACCATAGCCCAGCCCCTGGGCTGAAGCCATAGAGACTGGGCTGACCCATCTCTGAGTCTCCAGGACCAGTGGGACAGAGTGACTGCTGAAGGATCAGAGGAATGACAGCAGGTTCAGGCAGGAAAAGGCCAAGCAGGGTCCAGTCCAGACTTAGTGCCACCAATGCTGCAGAGAGACAGCCCCCCTGTCTTTACTTCTGGCTTTTACCACAGACCTGCAAGGTCAATGTGATTGGTCCCTTTACCAGATGAAGACACCGAGGCTCACAGCGATAAGAGACTTGTCTAAGGCCACATAGGCAATGTTTCCCAGGCTCCCCTATCAGTTGGCTTCCAGCTCAATTCAGCCAATGGGAGATCCTGCTGGGAGCCTGGAAGGCAGGAGGAAGGGAGAAAGCAGGGTGTCTCTCCCCTCTCTGCCTTTTTCGGGCCAACTCCATGTCCTCCAAGGCTCCAGCTGCCACTTGAAATGCTCAGCCTGGTTGCATGGTCTTAGACTCGGGTAATACCAACCCCTTGGCCTAGGGGAATCTCTCCTCCATGTCCCCTTCTAACTCTCCTAATCTCCTGTACACGAGTCCCCTGTGGTGAGTCCTGAGTGTCCAGGCCTCAGCCCATTTGACCCCACTCTCACTCTATATGGCTGCTGCTCCCTCACTTCCTCTAGGTTCCCAACGTCATTTGCACCTCTGGGCCATGTCACATGCTATTTCCTCTGTGGAGACGCTTCCCGAAGTTCTTTGCTTGGCTCATCCATCCACCGCTCTGCTCAGCAGCCTCTTAAGGAAGGCCTCCGTCATCTCCCCGTCTTAATCCAGCTTGCTTCTTAGTCCCTCACAACGCCTTGACTTTCCCCTCAAAGCCCTGGGCACTGCCTCAGGTTGCACATCGTCCGAGGATTTGCTTAATGTTGGCTCTTACTGTTTGGGCCACAAGCTCAAGAACTCCAGGTGAGTAGGGCACATTTGCCTTCTGCGCAGCTGTGGCCATGACCCCAGCATCTGACACTGCTTGGCATAGTCATCCTCAGTCGATACTTGCTGAAGGAATGAATGCGTGAATGAATCTGTGGAAGGGTCATTGGATAGCAGGATTCATAGACAGACACAGATGAGCCAGATCACAAAAGGCATTAAGTTAGATTAAGAAGCTGAGTGGGAGCTGGAGAAATCTTTGCATCTCCCCTTCCCTCACCAGATATCTGACTTGCTTATGTCCCCCAGCTCACACTGAGAGCATAATAAATAGGTTTCCCAGTTCCTAAACACTTGCCAGCCACCCTGACCCTCTTCAAACACACATACACAGAGCCTGGGAAACTTGAGGGGGAAGGGAGATGGGGGGCTGTGTAAGCAGTGAGGGTCACCTGAAGGCCACAGCCCAGATCAGACTCTGCTTTGCTCAAGGCGGACCCTCAGGCCATGTTGCTCTGCTAGCCTGTCCCCTCCTTTATCCAGAAAGCCCCAGGGAGAAGTAATGTCAGTACAGCCTGAGGCAACCGCAGGGTCTGGTCATCCAGCTTAGCCTTGGAAAAGATACTGGGACCTGCCAAGGAGCATGGTGGTCCCTGATGCATTCCCACCGTGGGACTGACCCAGCCCCTGGGCCCTCCCTGGCAGAGGTAGGTGACTCCCCTGATGTGTGAGCACTGTACTGGGAGTCTCTCAACTCAGGGGTTCTTACGCCCTTGGGGCCTCGGACCTCGTAGCTTTCTCTTCCTCGGTGAAATGGAGGAGTGACCAGCGAACTGAGACACTCACAGGGATGTAGGGAACAGGAAAGAGGAGGTGGAAAGGATATGGCATAGGACAAGCTTGGGGGAGCCCCATGGTCTCTCTGTGCCTCAGTTTACTCATCTGTTAAAAGACGTCATCTGATTATGCTGAGCCAAATAAGCCAGACACAAGAGGACAAATATTCTCTAATTCCACTTACAGGAAGTATGTAGAATAGGCAAATTCATACAGAAAGTAGAATCCCAGTTTCCAGGGGCTGAAGGAATGGGGAGTTTGTGTCTAACGGGGACAGAGCTCCTGTCTGGCAGATGGACAGTTCTGGAGATGGGTGATGATAATGATCGCGCAACATTATGAATGTGCTTAGTGCCACAGACTACGCACTTAAAATGGTTAAGATGGTCAATTTATGTTATACATATTTTACTATAATTTTTTTAAATACAAAAAAAGGGGTTTAGCCCCATCCCACAGGGCTGGCTGGGGCTCATACCAGGGAAGGGTGTGGAAACACAAGCTGAGGGTCTGTGTCGGGCCATGGTAGTGTTAGGGCTGGTGGGAGCCCTGCCTTCCTGCTAGGGCCTGGGGCTGGCCCTGAGCTCAGGGCAGGGGAGAGAGCAAGAGGAGCCCGAGGACCCAGTGAAGAGCCAGAGAAAGAGGTGCTGGGGTCTCTGCCAGCCAACTCTATCACCCAGCAGTCACTTCATCGCCTGGTCTGCACCTCCGTCTGCAGCTTGGCAAAGTTCTGTCCCTTCTTCTGGGGGCAGGGCATGGATCAGCAGGCCCATTTTCCAGGGGAGAACACTGAGACCCCAACAGGCTCAGGGAAACCCCCACAGTCAAATAACCTGGGTTAGGGTAGGTGGAACCTGTGACCCCACTCCCGAGCCTCTTCTGCTACATGTAAACCCAGACCAGCGCCTGGGAGCTGATTGGGGAACAGGCACTGCCTGCTCCAAGTCCTGCTGGAACCCGGCCCCCTCCCGTTCCTAAGTATCCCGCTTAGTCAGCAAATCCCTCAGGTGTCCCCTCCTTCCCTTCTCCACAGCAGCCACCCTGAGAATATTCTCACAGAGAAGAAGTGGGCAGAGGAGACTCCAACAAAGCCAAATATCCCTTTGAGAACCTGCTATCAACCTCCTGGGAGGCTCTGGAGGAGAAATAGCAGAGTGGGGTGCTTGCCGGGCCTCCTGCTCTGTGATGGAGAGCCAGAAAGAAGGTGGTGTAGGTGGGTGGGAGGTACCGGGAAGCCAACGATTTCTATCACAAATCCCCATCTCCGTGTGGCAGCTACCTCTGAGTGAGCACCTGTTGAATGCTCAGGGGCTCCCGTAGACAGGTAAACCTTGAGAGGCCGGCACCATGGGTATTACCCCATCGGACAGAGAGAAATGAGGCCTGGGCAAGGCAATGGACATGGCTCCATGAAGGTCACAGCTGAGAAATGCCTGGGCTGGGACTTTGAAACCACAATTGTCTGAAGCTCAAATCTGAGAGAGACAAGGACAGATGGAGATAGCCAGGGAGAAACGGAAGGACAGAGAGAAGTGGAAAGAGGGACAGAGTGAGAAGGATCAGGAGAGCAGCGATCCACTGTCATCACCACCAGCCGTGGGGGCAGCAATATAAATGGAAAGTAGGTGCTGAGTGGATCGATGTCGCTGCCAGGAGAGGATGGAGGTGGTCTTGAAGGGGCCAGGCCTGCCTCTGAGTGCTCTGGCTGTGGTTGGGGGTTCCCCAGGAGCTGAAGGGGGCTCAGTACCCTGCTCCATTGCTGTCCACTTTGCAGCTTGCTGCCCCATCATCATGGCTGGTTGCCATGGCACTTGCCCTCCTTCCCTCCCTGCCCATCCAGCTTCAGAGGCAGGGAGCACTCACCACAGCTGGGCAGCGCCTGCCCTTCCCTCCCAGCTCAGGGCTGAGTCCATGGTGCCCCTTAGCCTGGGCCCAGATTTGGGGGAAAAGTCTGAAGACCGGGGTCTTTGTCCCTTCTCTGCTACTGTGTGGCCTCGGACAAGTCACTTTCCCTCTCTGTGCTGTTTCCAAAAATGGTGAATGTTTCCCAGATGGTTCTGGTTCTGGGTCTTTCATGCTATCTGACATCAGCAGCAGCTCAGAGAAAGCTCTTTGGTACCACCTGGAGAGCACTGATTCGGGAGTCCAAACAGAGGATTCAAATCCTGACTCTCATCTATTCATAAAGTATCAGAAATACTGGTTTCTTTGGTGACTTCTAACCCTTGACGATTCTAAATCTTAGTTTCCTCATCTGTACAATGGGCCGAGGGAGGAAGCGGCACAAATGAGGCCATTTAGGGGAATTCCTCCTACAGACAGATCACAGCCAAGATCCCCTTCCTGCCAGGGCTCTGTAGTCAGACCTAGGCTCAAAGCCAAGTTCAGCCACTTACCACTTGCATCACCCAGTAGGGAACCCTGAGAGCCTGGCAAAAGGGTGGTGCTCCATCTGTTAGGTAGGTGCCACCCCTAGCCTCCCTCCTTCTGCCTCCCTAACCCTCCCCCGGGAGAGGAGGCTTGGGTCTTTAGAGGCTAAGTCTTCCCTTGAAGGCCCCCATCCTAAAAAGTGCAGAGAAGACGGGTGAAACAGAGCTTTCTGCACTTCCGTCTTCTGCTCCAAAACCTTCCGTGGCTCTTTAGTGTCCTCCAAATGAGCCAAACTTCTCCCAGGCTTTCAGACCCTTCAGAACAGGACTCACCTGCCTTCTGTCTTCCCCTCCTATCCCCTGTCTCTCCCCAACCCCCTAGCCAGGCCTGACTCCCCAATATCCTGGGAGCAAGCCAATCATACCATCCTAGTTTACTCAGGCCTTTCCCCTGCCTAGAGGGCCACCCCTATCTCCTTAGGGATAAGGAGAGGACAGGGAGAAGACGGGGCCAACCTGTTTGATGAGAAGGGCAGGGTCCCTCCCCCTGCAGGGCTAGCCCAGTCCAGGCAGGCGCACGTGGAGTGTGGCTGTCCTTCTTTGGCCTTCTCCCTCCAGATCCCACAGCTGCCCCTGGGTTTTTTCCACCCTGCTCCTCCGGAAATCCACTCAAATTTCTCCAGAGGCCTGGGAGCCTCTGGGCTTCACTGTTGATTTTTCACAAGTGATTATTGGCGGCAGAATTTGTCACCTGCACAATGAAAGGAAAATGAACCTTTCATCAGAGCCAGCCTGCAGAGGCTTCAAGAGATGGAGGAGCTGGATGTAGGGCAGGGAGGGGTGGAAGGAGAGGGAAGGGTAAGGAAGCCACATTCGTATGGCTACTCTATGCCAGGCCTGGGCAGACACATCCCTTTCAAGCCCCTGTTGGAGTGGGGGGAAACTGAGGCACAGAGCTGCCCAAGGTCCCACAACAGCTAAGGGACAGTCCTGGGTAAAGAGCTTAGCTATGCCCAATCAGCACCCCATTAATGCTGGCAAGGTGGGTCTCTTGGGGTTCAAGTCACAAAAGCTGTAAGAAATATGGCAGATGGTCTAGTCTGAGGCCTCCTCCATTTCTCAGACAGAGAAACTGAGGCCCACAGAGGGGCAGTGACTTGCTAAGGACACACATTGAGGCCTCACAGGGTAGAGACCAGACTGAGGGCTCCTGCCAGGCATCCCCAGGAATAAAGACATGTAAGGCAGGTGGAAGTCCCCAGCCCAAGGTCTAGACCACGCACCCCTTCCTCCCCTTCCCCCTACAAAACCATGGGCTTTGTAATCCCAGCTCTCACTAGATGATTTGGGGACAACCTGCCCACCCTGAGCTTCAGTTTCCTCAGGGACACTGGGCAGCACACCGGCCCATTTCTTGATCTGCTGAGAGGACAAGCCTGCCCCCCGCCCCCGCCTCGCCCCCACCAGGCCGCCTCCAGTCTGAGATTCTGTCTCTCTCTCAGCCCCCAAGGCTCACGGTCTGTGTTTCCTGCCTCCTCCACCTCCACCTTGGCGAGCTTCCCGCACTGCTACTAACCCAGCGTGCCCCCTCCCCAGTTCTCCCGCTGCTCAGTGCTGTGAAGATGATCAAAATCCCAGCTGCCAAGCAGTGAGGGAGGAGAGGCGGCAGACAGCAGCCTCGCTGGCACTTTTCATCGTGGCTCAGAAAGCTCCATGGCCCCCCAGCCTGCTCAGCCTCTCCCACTGACCTCAAGCCACGCACCCTCTCCCACCCCCCAGCCCCTTCCAGGCCCTCAACTCCTTCCCCCGTCTCCTCTAGCCAGAACCCCCTTGCACATCCTCAGGGCCCTCTGTCTCCCTAGTCCCCATCTTTCTGAGTCTCCCACCCCCACACCCTTCCAGCTACTCAGCCCTCTCCAGATCCCTCCAGATCTCCCCAACCCTCCTCCCCCCAGCCACCCCCACCTCTAGCCCTTTCTTGCAGCATGTTTCTGGGTCTCCGAGGCCTGTCAAATAGGGAGTGAGGCAGAGCAGTGGGGGGAAGGTGGAGGGCTGAGCATTGCTGAGAGGACCAGGGGCTGTGAGAGCCACACTGGGCTCCTACCTTGCAGTGGCACAGCCACCATCTTTCCCATGGCCCAGTCACAAGGGCCCACCACCCTCTTCCCACCCCGAGTGGCAGGCACCTTCCTACACTGAGCTGGCTGCAGTGTCCACACCCATCACCACCGCGCACACACACACAATCCTGCAGATACATCAAACACACATAAATCTACACACACATACACCACTCACCCAGGAGCGCTAAGCTCGCCACTAAAGCCCCTGGCGCTGCCCACTCTCAGAGGCCAGGTGGACAATGCCCTGGGAGCTAACAGACAAGGCTTGGGATCAGGGTACCCCTTATCACACCCTAGGAAATTCTGCTCAGAGCCCACCTCTGCTGCCCTCAGACAGGCTGCCTGCCTCGCCTGGTCCTCATCCTGGTGCCTCGGCAGGGAGCACCCTCTCCACTACTCCTTCCCCATCATCCTCAGAAGTCACCTCCTCCAGAAAGCCCTCCCCTCACGCTCTGTGTGGTGACTGGACGGTAGACAAGCTTTGGATCCAGGCTGATCTGGGACCTCTCCCTGTCTGGGACCTCAGGTAAGGTGCTCCACCTCTCTGAGCCTATGTGTCAGTTATGTGTGAAATGGACTGATAAATGCCAAAGTCCTGGCTCCCAGTAGGTGCTCAGCAAACCCTGAAGCTCACCCCTCTTCCCCTGTGAAGGGCTATCCAGTCCTTCCTTTTGTCCTGGGCTTGGCTGTGACTCTTACATGGCAGGGAGGTGCAGTGCTAAGCCTGTCCTAACCGGAACCCTCGTCCTGACTTCCTCAAAGAAACCCACTTACCTCCCTGGCTAGGCTTTGTTTTGTTTGTCATTAAAATGGGACGACAGAGCCGATCCAGAAATGATATTAGAATTAAATGACAACTTGGCAGCCACCATTATTTCTGAATGAAGTGTTGAGACCCCTTTTGCCCCAGAAGACCTCCAGCCTGGGCATGAAGTGGGCACTTCCCAGAGTCTCCCACACCAGGCCCCTGGGTAGGGCTCTAACTGAGGGCCCACGGGGAGTGGGGGTGCCCTGGCTGAGGCTGGGAGCAGGGACTGGCCCAGCCAGGGGCCCAGAGTGCCCTCTGGCACTGCACCACCTGCCCACTCTCCACCCCTGCCCCACCCCTCCTCACCTCTTTCAGGCCCTTGGAGGCCCTGGAAGCTGCTCTGTCCCCACCCCGCACCCCTCCCACCTTTCTCCTCTGATTTCTCTTTGGAATCGTTTCTCCAAAAGTTCATTTTGAAAGAAATCGATTTTCAAGCTGCTTGGAGATGCAATTTGGTTTTTCATTTTGAAGAAATGATGGTTAAGGAAAAGTTTGGAGACGTAATCACTGTGCAAGGCCATGGAAATAAAGAATTCCTCTGCCCTTGGCCAGAGACTGGGCGGCCTGTGTGCATTCCTCTCTGTGGCAGCAGAACACAGGTGTACACAGGAAGGCACAGATTCCATACACACACATACACATCACATGCACACACACCACATGTGCACACACACACACACACACACACACACCAGACACACTGTCACGCACATACATGATACACATACATGTGTGCACTTATGCACACATACACATAGCCGCCACTCAGTGAACAGCCTGTACCCACCCCTCAGGTATCCCCAGCCACCTCCCAGCAGCCCCCTCAGTAGCGTAGGGAGGGGGCACAGCTGGACGACATTAACCCCCAGCTCTCCCTGCCTCCAGCCCCCAACACCCCAGCGCACCCTGCTCTGGGTCCAACCTTACCTTCATTATTTCTGGGAAGGCATGGCTTCCAGGCCTGTTCCAATCGTCCATTCCAGATCTGAAGCTCCAGGGATTCGTAATCAGCCCTCACTGCCTCAGTCATTAACCATCACGGGCTCCCTACTGCCTGGCTGGACAAAGATCGCAAACACAGCCATGGACAGAATAACCCTCATCTCCTGCTGCTGAAGCACATCTGCCCAGCTGCCCCTGGGCCTGGGACGGTAGCCTCCATGTTGTGGATGAGCTCAGAGAGGCTGAGGGATTCACCCAAGTTTGCACAGCTGGTAGGTGCAGTACACACACACACACACACACACACACAAAGACACACACAGGCTAGTCACAGGGCCCCCGCCTTCCCATTATCAATCCATTCTTTCGTATCTGGAAGATTTCCAACATTATCTCTCTCTGAAAATGCAGATTCCCCTGGGAAAGGTATAATATCCGAAACTCTAAGTCAGGAGCCCCCAAATTCCTTGGATCTGGGGCCAGAGGAGACCCTAAATTCCATCTAGTCAATCCCTCTGATATCCAAACACCCTTTCCAATATCCTTGCCTTCAGCCATCAGGCCTGTCTTTGCATACAGAGAGGGAGAACACAGCCTACTTCATATGTCCTAACTAGGGCCTTCCACACTCAGCAGAGACAGGCACGGGGATGGGGTGAGGGGACATGGGGCCCTGTGCTGAAGGGGGAAGGGATGAAAGGCTTCATGAGACGAGACAGAGCAAGGGAGGAGGCTGAGGCCGGCACAAGATCAAGGAGTCCAGGATCTCTGGCTCCCCCACAGCATGTGATGGCCTGGAAAAGGCCCAACCCTAACCCAAAGAGGCCTGGGCACAGATCCCAGCCCCACCACGGAGCTGCCCTGGGGTCAGAGATGGGCTGTCACCTCCTTGAGCCTCAGACCCTCATGATGGAGCCAGGGGTCTGCAAGGGGCTATACAGTATGAAGGGCGAGGACTGACCAATGGGTGGACAGGCGGCCCTGCCTTGGACTCCCCCGGCAGGGACGGGCAGCAATGGAGTCGCCAGCGCACGAGGCACAGCCCCAGGGACCAGCCAGGCCCTCGGCCCAGATTCCCTGCCCCTGCCCCAGTTTGGTCGACCGGCCTACTTCTGCTCAAGGATGCTTAGAGGTTCCTGAGAAGCCCCCAGGGGCCCCGCCCACCTCCAGCCTTAACTCCATCTTAGACCCACACACTCGACTCCCAGCTCAGCACAGGGTGAGCCCCAGATGGGGACCCCCTTCCTGGACCCTCCCTCCTCCTGGTTTCCTCATCTATCTGTGAACCACCACTTATTTGGGGGGTACCAGCACATGTGGGGCCCTGCAGGGCACACACGGCATCCTGCGCTGTGCTCACACCCCACTCTCACCACAGCCGTCTTATACTGCCTGCTTCCTCCAGCTCAGAACATTCCAGGCTCACTGCCTTCAAGGCTTGGCTGTGTCCACAGGAGTTAAGGCTCAGCTTTTGAGTTTCTAAATAAAAATCTGAGACTTGTGTCAGCAAGGAGCAGCACTGAGAGGAAGGAGATTCTGCGATCGGTAGGGTTTGGTGGGGGAGGAAGGGCTATTGCCAGTTCAGTGGTGGCAGGGCCCCTGCCCAGGAGAGGAGCCTCGGTGGGTTCTGGGATCCAAGGGGGAGAGGAGGAGCCCCCAGCTCTGCCCAAGGAGGTGGCATGTGCAGCACCTGGCAGTCTACTGTGTTCCTGGTGTGGGGGCTTCCTGGGCAGAGTGGGGTGCAGGGGCACAGAGAAAGCTATCTCAGGAAGAACACAGGGACAGGGAAGGCTAGGTGGCACCAACCCTGTGACACCCTAATCCTGCCAGGGGACACTGCCCAGCTAATCTCCATGAGCCAGAGCCCGTGGACCTAGACAGGGCCCCAGGAGCAGGTCCAAGGAGAAGCCCCATGTGGACTGAGTTTGTCTAGAAGGGGCCAAGTAACAGAACCATGTAAAAAGCAGGAGCCCAAGGGAAAGATTACCTTTAGTTCCTATAAACTCCTGCAGCCTAAAGAAAACCCCTCCTGGCACCCGGAGTGCAGCTCAGCGAGCAACAGGTGCTGGGTGGCTACAGGTGGCCTCCCTTGGGGTCTGAGGGGAAGGTGGGCACTCTGGGCCCAGCTGGCTGAGCACATGCCCACTCTTGACCCAACACTGCTGAGGAGCATGGTGAGGCTGACCCAGGTGCCCTTGGGGGCCGGAGGGGCCGGGCTGCCCTTCTCCTCCCTACTTCCCTCGCCCCTCCCTGAGATGGTTCCCCAGCGAGGCTGAGTGCGGTGTGTGATAACAGAGCCCCCATTCCTGCCATTAGTGCTAATGATTCCAATCAGCGCCGTGGGGGGGGGGGCGGGGGCGGCTCTGGCCCCCAGCCAGCCATGTACCCACAGTGTCACAAGTGCCAATTATCTGTGCTCCACAACACTCTGCCGCTGCAGGTGGAAAGGGCTTGCAGGGAGGCAGGCAGCAGGCAGACGGTACCCAAGCACTTTCGCATGGCCCAGGGAGGAGGTTGGGGCCACCCCACCTCCAATCGCCCCAGAAGCCCCCTTCCCTTCCCCTCAGGATTCTATCTCCCTCCTGTGCCTGAGAGTCTGAAGGCTCATCCCGTCTCTGCCTCCTGTTGGCTGCATGACCCCAGGTAAGTGCTTCTTCTCTCTGGGGCTCCTCTCTTAAACCAGGGGGTGGCATTTCTCTCCATTCCCTTCCAGCTGCATCATCCTGCAAACCCTCCTCCCACCAGTGTCAGAGTCCACCTGCCTTCCCTAAGGGACCTAGCTTCTTCCTCTCCCCCTCCTTCCTACCTTTATCCTCCTCCTCCTCTCTCTTCCCCCTCCTTCTCTGTCCCTCTCCACCCTCTTTTCTCTCCCACCGCTGCCCCACCCCCAGCAGCCACCTCTCTCCCTGTCAATTAGACCGGCTCTAGCAGGATGCTCAGAGAGCCTGCTAGGGCACCCAGCTGGAAAATTGGGTGTCTGGAGCTGCCTAGAATCCTAATGCCCCAGCCCTGCCCTCCTCCTCCCTCACCTCTCCCTGTGTTGCAGGGCTGGGCGCTAAGGATGATCCCATTCCCCTTGCTCCTCCCCCTTCTCCCAGGCCTGCAGGCCCCCCTCACTTCTCCAGTGGGAGCAAACAAGTTTCCACCACCATGCCCCACCATCCCCTCCCTTGAGCTCTGGCTGTCCGCAGAATTCAAAGCTTGGAAAATAAGGCACTGGGCTGGTAGTCCAGAGACCTCTGTCCTGGCCAGTCCCCCTCTCTGGGCCTCAGTTTGCCCATCTGTAAAATAAGGCTCCACCTCAGAGCCCTTCCGGCTCAGGCTGAGTGGTCTCCAGATCTTTCAGTTTTTCATCCACAGCAACAGGCTGTCATCGGTTCGCTCCATACCTACTCTTGTGGCTGGCCTCATTTTTTTTGTTTTTGTTTTTACTACCAATGGTTTTGGGCCAGGCACAGAGTTCCATTTCTTCATAGACGCTGTCACTCCCTCTGTCACTGAGGCTGCCTCATTCATCTTTGTTCTTGCCTGGCCCCTGAGCAGATATCATTCCTATTCCTGGGGTCTGTGGGCTCCCTGACTCTGAGCTGGCAGCCATCAGGCTGGTGGGTACTTAGGTAACCCAAACCCCACCCCTGCCTCTTCCCAGGCAGCCCAACAGGGTGCCTCCCACTGGAACTGAAAGATGCCCTTCCCCTGTGTCCCACCTGCTCCCATCAAAATCCAACCCGTCTCAAGAGCTCAGACCTGGTAGATGTCCTAAGTTAGCAAGGCTCAAGGACACTGAGGGTTCACCCAGCTCAATCGTTTTCTTTTGTAATTATTACTTTTTATAATCATTTTTTAATTACCCAGGTAATAAACCCCAAGTAGCCGCTTAGCATCCTGCACAGAACACATATTCCCTCAGCTGGCAGAGCCTACATAGGATCCCAGAGGACCTCCTGTCAGTCCAGATTCCAGCAAACTTCAGGAAAGAATCATTACCAAGTCCCAACAGTGTGCCAGGTACATGCTGGGACTCTGGGGACACAGCAAGGGACCTGACAAACAAGTCCTCTTGTCTCACAGTCTACAAACAAATAAGTAGAAAAGTAGATCATTTCAGAGTGACCTGCGTTAGGAAGGAAATAAAACAGAGAGAGCAGATAATGATTCCGGGTAGGGCCACATTTAAGGGCTTTGGAAAGACACCTCAGGAGAGGTGACACTGAGATGGGGCCCAAATGAGAAGAAGCCAGTGTGGAAAGGTTTGGGGCGTATTATTCTAGATGGAAGGGTCAGCATATGCAAAGGTCCTGCGGCTGGAACACATGGTTGTCTGAGGAACAGGGAACCAGTACGGCTGGAGCAGAAGGGCGGTAGGAGATAATTGTCTGAGTCAGACCGTGTCTTGCCTGGTTAACCCCGGAAGTTGTTGATGATGCATTCTAAGTGCAGCAAACAGTCCTGAAGGTTTAAGGCCAAGAGAAATATGTTCTATTGTTCATTTAAAATGATCTCGATACTCTGGCTGCTGGCACAGAATGGGTGGTTAAGGATGGGTTGGCAAGAATAGAAGCTGGGAGGCCAGTGATACAGGCAAGAGACACTGGTGGCCCGGGCGTGGTGGCAGCATGGAGGGATGTGGTTCTGACAAATAGAGTGCCCATGAGGTGAGGTCTATTGGATTTGTCCCGTGAGAGCAGGAAGCACTTTCTGGGACCCTCACCCCCTTCATACTTCCTTTGCCCTCCACTCCGTACCTTGGTTCTTGTTTATTACTTCTCTCCACTCTGTCTCATCTTGCATCCAGCCTTCAGCATGGGCTGTCAATCCTTCTCAGCTTTATCCAAGTCTGTGACTGCCCCCATGAGGGGGGGGGGGGCTCCGGTTCTCAGGGAAGGGGAAGAGCAGAGCCCCTCACTGGGTCTAGTCCAACAGTGCCACTTATAAAAGACAACCAGACCTTTCACGGTGCAAAGATTAACCTCTGGCTGTTCTCCGTCCTGCACCTTATTATGCTAAGACTGTCTGGTACGTTTTCTGCCTTGAATCACTGTACTGAAGTCCCCCTTCTATTACCTGAGCCAGGGTCATGGTGGGGTCCAGAAAAGGATGCAGCACTGTAAGTAAAGGTAAAGGCAAGCTGCTCAGTGGGGAAGAGATTTGCAAACAGGACTCAGTTACAAACCAATGAGAGAAAAGGAGATAACCTTAAGAGAAAAATGGACAAACGACTTGAGTAGGCATTTCACAGAAGAGGCCATCCAAAAGGGTCAATAAAGATATGAAAAAGTACTCAGCTTCATTATCAGGGAAATGCAAATGAAAAATCACAGGCATTTCCAATTTATACACCCACCAGAGGGACTAAAATGAAATTGCTAGGACATGTCAAGAGTTGGTGAAGATTCTCCACAACCAGAACTTTCATATATAGTTGGGGGAGGAGGGGGTGTGAATTGGTGCAAGCACTTGGGACACTCTCTGGTCATATCTGGCAAAGCTGAACTCACACACACCCTATGATGAAAGTGTCTGTTCCTAGGTACATACCCAACAGGAATGAGTACATATGCCCACCAGAAGACTTGTGAAAGAATGTTCATATCAGCTTTATTCATCATAGTGCCAGACTAGACACAACTCAAATGTCCATCAGGGGCAGAATGAATGAGTAAACGGTGGTATATTTAACGGCAATGAGAGCAAATTACTGTTACCACTCAACATGAATGACTCACAGACACACTGCTCAGGGAAAGAAGCCAGACACAAATGAATACATACTGCGCAATCCCTTCCGTTTGTAAGAAGTTCAAAACAGGTCAGAAGTCAGGAGAGCCATCATCCTTGGGAGGCAGCCAGAGACCGGAAGGGGCACGAGGGGCCCCCCGTGGAGCGCTGGTCGTGTTCTGAGTCCTCCTCCGGTGCTGTCATGGGTGTGTTCACTTTGTGAAAAATCCACCCTTTTGTTCTGTGTATTTTGTGTATGTGTGTGTGTGTGTATCTATATACTAACTTTAAAAATATAGTAAAACATTGCAGAAGTATTTAGAGTAAGAAGGATATCCACACCCCATCCCACGTGACTTTAGAGTGTGACTTTCTTCTATGCAATTGCATAGCTAATTGGATTTTCTTTTTAATACAAATAGGATTCTGCCATATCTTACCGGGTTGTTGTCTTTCATCTAATACAGAGATTCTCAACTTTGGCACTATTGACATTTTAGGCTGGATCAATCTTTGTGGGGGGACTGTCTTCTGCACTGCACGGTGTTTAGCAGCATCCCTGCCTCTACCTACTAGGGTCATTCCCCCCAGTAGTGACAACCGGAAATATTTCCAGACATTGCTAGATAAAATACAGGACATCTGGTTAATATGCACTATCTGGGGCATTTTTTACTTTAAAAATTGTCTGCTGTTTATCTGAAATTCATTTACCCAGGTGTCCTGCATTTTTATTTGCTTAATCTGGCAATCTACCTGGGTGACAAAATCATCCCGAGTTGAGAACCAACAGTATCTCTTGCAGCTGGTTCCCACTCAGGGCACAAGGCCACTCGCTCTTTATTCTGTGCAATGGCTCTGGGCAATTCCATAGTATGGCCGTGCTCTGACTTGTCACGACTTCCCTTCTGATGGCCATTTTGCTTGTTGTCCCCCTGGCGGTTTTATGCTGCAAGTGACTGAAACCCCTGCTCAGTCTGGAGTGGACCACAAGCACCTTCCCAGTTCTGCGCGGCAGGAGGCGTGGCACGAGCTTTGGGTTCCAGACTCTTCCCTCCTTCTGCTCAGCCCTCATCTCAGGTGTCAGCCCCGTGCCAGCTGTGTCCAAGGACTCCCAACAGAGCCCCCTCTCCCCGACTTTCCCTGATATTTCATTGGCCAGGACTGTCACATGCTTACTCCCGACCTATCACTGGCAGGGGCGTGGTTACCCTTAGACCAATCAGGAGCTCTCATTCCCTGGAGCACCTGTTATGTGGGGGCATGGATACCGTTGGGGCTGGCATGGGTGCTGGGTGGGCAGCAAACACCACTCCGCTGATTCTGAATTTTCCCTGTTGCCACTAATGCTCACATCCACTTCCTTATGGACAAGCAGATGGTGGAAACCACAGCCCCACTCCTTGAAGCTCATCAGTAAACCCCTCTGTCCTTAGAAACTAGAAACCCTTATTAACCTAGTCCTGGCTCCCATCTCCCTGCCAGACCTTGTGCCTCCCCCTGTGGCCTCCTCACCCCTCCTGAAACAGGTCAAACTTCACCCAGCCTGAGGGCCTTTGCATCTGCCGTTCCCTGTGCCTGGATCAGTGTCCTGGGATCCTTCTCGTTAGTCAGGTCCCTGCTCAGACATTGCTACCACAGATGGGCCACCCCCCAAGCACCCCATGGAATGCGGCCTTATCTCCCCCTACCCTGGGATCTCACCCCCCCCCCCCCAGTGTTGCCAGAGGCCAAATCACCTTATATACCTATGTTTATCAACTGTCTCTTCCCACTTGGATGTCAGCTCCTTGAAGGCAGGGCCTCAATGTCCTGGTCACTGCTGTGGCCTTGGGGACTTCCGGGAACAGTCTGTGGCAGCAGGATATTCTCCAGTCACACTGACTGAACCAAGCATGAGAAAGTGCACCTCTGTGCACCGGGTGAGTACAGGCCAGTCCCTTATCCACAGCCATGAAATCCAAATGCTCGGAACACCAAACCCCTTTTCTTTACCTGTTTGACAGCAAACCTGACCCAAACTGATGTGAGGCTATTTAGAGTCTCTGTTTATCTCACTTATTGTGAATATGTATGCCGCTTGCGAGAGAAACGTTAATGTGTTTCATTAGGATGTTGTCTTGGGCTGAGCTCCCCAAAAGCAGAGCCAGAGACAGGATTTGGGTGCTGGTGGTTTATTCGGAAGGTGATGGCAGGAAGGAGGAGGCGGGGACTGGCAAAAGCGAGACAGGAATAGTTTGGAAAAACCAAAACCAGAGTTACTGTCAAGGTCACAGCAAAGGATGATGGGGCAATGAGGGGGAACGTCAGCTCCTCTGGGACCGTGTGAGAAGCCTGTAGTGCTCTCCTGGAGGACTCGGGGCTGCTGAACATCTACCCAGCTGCCCCTGGGCCCTACAAGTTAAGGGTTACCCTGAGGGCAACTTGCCAGCTGCAGCTGACGTGGGACATTGTCTACATGAGGCTGAAATCAGAGGTGGGCTGAAGACCCCAAAGAGCCTGCAGCATGAGGTACCCCCAGGCTCTATGGGAGAAGAGCACAGAATGTGGCATATGTACCAAATTACCTTCGTAACGTCTGGAACACATCTGGCCTCAAGGGCTTCAGATTCCTTCTCTTGTTACTTTGAGGTGTGTGATCTCTGTGCCTAAGATCTCCTCATAGTGCAACATGGCTGCTGGAGCCCCAACAATCAAGTCTTGTATCCCGGTCACAGGAGGGAAGAAGGGATAAAGGAAAAGGAGACAAAGGACACCTACCAGCCATCTTTTCATGATGGTTCCTGGAATCTGCTACTTCTCATTGGCCAAAACTTGGGCACATAGCCTCACCTAGATGGGAGGCTGGGGAATGTTTTTCCTCTGGATTACCATGCGCCCAGCCAAAACTCAAGGGTTCTGCTCCTATGAAAAAAGGGAAGGTGGATATTGGAGACCGCTTATGATCTCTGCCACACTGAAGAAGTCCCTTTGCGTAGGTTTCTTGGCCATTTTTATTTCTTCCCCTAAGAATTGTCTTTCATATTCTCCTTTTTCCATTGCATTGATTATCCCTTTCTTTTTTTTAGTGATGCTTCTTATTGGGGAACTTCCCAAAACCATCTGTAACAACAATACTTGACGCTAAGGATTTGTGTCCAAATGGAATGTGAGACACGGAGGTGGGCCCAGCTCGGCACCCAGCCCATCTGAGGAGCCCCACGTTGACTTCCTTCCACGGTACCAGGGGTTGCCCAGTGCTGGCATGCTTCCGAGTCCCCTGGAGTGCTAAGAACTCAGAGATCCCAGCTCACAGAAAGAGAGGGCCTGGGCCCATGTGGTTTCCCCAAGTTACCCAGGTGAGAGCAATACCCACTAAAGTTAAAGTTTGCCCTAAATTGTTTTATTGTCACTCACTTCCTCTTCGTCGTCTAGAGCAGCACAAACATGGCTGGTCTCTCTTCCATTCATCAGCCCCACACGCATCTTGACGTAACTCATGCTACCTCCCCTGAGCTTTCTCTGTGCCAGGATACAAAGCCCCATTTTCTCACCTGTCCCTTATGTGACAGGCTTTCCAGACTCTTCCATATGGTGTTCTTCTCAGCAGGTGGACCCCAGTGGGTCAGCCAGCGTCCAGGAATGATCACCCTGAATTGACCACAGCCTCTCCAGGTGGGTCTGGGCAGCACAGAAGAACCCACCTCACCTCCCCCAGCCTGGATCCCGATGCTCTATCAGTGTGGCCCATGCTGCCATCAGCTCCAGAAGCAGCTTTGTCACTCTGTGAACCGACAGCGAGCCCACATCTACCACAATTTCCCGGAGTCACATGTTGATGGAGTCTATCTGCATACGATTGTAAGTAACACAAAACTCCTACTCAAGTTCAAGCAAAAGAGACATCATCTCACAGGGGAAGGCAGAGGCAGCCAGGTCCATGCCCAGTGCAATCCACAGCTCCACTGGTCCTTCAGATACAGGCTTTGTTTTCTTCCACTTGGTCTTCCCAGTGTGTCAACTTTGCTCAGCAAGGGCCCTCATGGCCACAAGGCTGCAGGTATCTGTATCTCGATTAAACACAACGAGGGCATCCAGAGGAAAACTGAGACCGTTTCCCGAAGCCCACTAACAAGTTTCCCCTCCTTGGTTGGAACTGGGTCACATGTCCATTCCTAAACCAATCACTGGCAAGGGAGGGAGAACCACCATGATTTGTTCAACCCAATCCAGATTTGCCCCGGGGCCTTGGGGTGGGGGCAACATCCAGTTCTGCGTGTTGCTGGGAAGGGCTCTCCTAAACAAAATGAGGGTTCTTTTAGGGAAGGTAAAGGGGAGAAACGGAAACCCCCAGCAGAGAGAACATCAGGTGCAAAGGCCCAGAGACATAACTGGGTGACGGGCCGGCTCAGCCTGGCTGAAGAAGGCAGTGAAATTATTTCAACAGATGAGAGCACAACCAGCTGCATGCCCACCAAGGTCCCTCTGGCTGCTGCAGGGAGAGTGACGGGCTCACAACAGAGGCAGGGAGGCCAGTTAGGAGGCTGCTGCAGTGGGGGGGCGGGTGACGCAGCTTAGACCACAGGGGGAGTGGTATACATGGAGAGGATCAGTCAGATTCGAGCAGGGTTTCAAGGTGAAGTCAGTAGGACAAACGTGATGCAGCATCAAATGTGGGAGTGAGGCGAGCTCAGGAAAGACGACCTGAGGTGTTGGCTGGAGCAGCTGAGCATGCCACTCACATAGGAAGCAGGAGGCTTGGGGGGAGCAGGGGGTGTCTGGGCTGGATATGTAGCTGAGAGTCATCAACATATGGATGGTATTTGGAGCCCAGGGACTTTGGAGAGTGCCTCCAACAGAGAAACCATGAATGGACATTTCTGTGCAACCGCGCCTGTCGCTAGCTATTGCAGGAACCGTAGAGAGGTGAGGCCTCGATGAAAGCTGCACAGGAGAGGATCAACTTCAGAACCACTGAAGATGAAATCTGGACGACATCACGACCTCAGACATTGCAGCTGGGAGGGAGAGGAAGGAGTTGAGGGAACTCCCAGATTTGGGCCTCAGAGAGGACTGGACAATGCACATCTGACACTGACCTTCAGCACACCAGGCTCTGCCCTGCCTGGGCCTGAGCCTTCCTGGGTGCTCACACTTGGCCTCCTTGGCCAGCAGCTGCCAGCTCCCACCTTACCTTGCCCCTGCTACCCTCCCCTTTCCTTTTATGCCCACTCCAAGTTTCTTTGCCTCCCCTGCCCCATTCATAGCTGCCCCAACACACCCTCTCTGGGAGTCTGTTTCTTTTGGACAAAGTATATGCTTCCATTGTTGAGTCCGCAACTGTCATACCCTCCTTTATTCAGCAAACATTCTTGGGCAGCCTCCTTAGGCCAGGCCCTGGTAGGAGTGCCCCTCAACTCTCAGGTATTCAATGCCTCCCTCCAGCTAATTAAGGTAGGTGTAGCTCCATTTCACAGAGGTGGAAACTGAGGCTCGAGTTCAGATGAGCGCTCCAAGGCCCAGCACCTGGCCTTCCCTTTGCAGTCAGCCCTGAAAGTCAGGCCAGCCCTTGGCACATAGCCTGGCCTGGGACATACCATCTATTGATGGGTATTAGGGGGATCCAGGCATGGGGCAAGGGCATGAGCTGTGGGAGTCTGGCCTTGTCTATGTTAATCAACAGTTGTTGAGCCTCAGTTCCCTGGTCTGCACACTGGGGATCAAAATATCTGAAATTATCTCACTGGCACACTGCAAAGACCTAATGGCCTAATGCCTACCTCATTGCGTTGTCGTGAGGTTTAAATGTCTAGCACGGGATGCGCCTACAGCGCTGACATACAGTAGGTGACTTGTCCCTAAGTGAGGTTCTCCAGGGCAGGAGCCATGGACCTCTCACCTCCTCCCCCTACCCCCACTCCCAGAGCAGCCCTCATCAGGCCTGTCACAGTGACACCTCAGGGATTGACTGTGGGAAGATGATTGGCCATGGTCAAAGGGGCACTGGTAGGGAGACTTCTACCCTCAGGTCCTCAAGCCAGGATGGTCCTTAGGCCAGAAGGAGTTAAGCAAGGGGGATACCGTGGACCAAAAATGGGAGATGTGGGGCCCAGCCCGGTGGCTCAGGTGGTTAGAGCTCCATGCTCCTAACGCCGAAGGCTGCCGGTTCGATTCCCACATGGGCCAGTGGGCTCTCAACCACAAGGTTGCCAGTTCAATTCCTCGAGTCCCACAAGGGATGGTGGGCAGCGCCCCCTGCAACTAAGATTGAACATGGTACCTTGAGCTGAGCTGCCGCTGAGCCCCCAGATGGCTCAGTTGGTTGGAATACGTCCTCTCAACTACAAGGTTGCCGGTTCGACTCCCACAAGGGATGGTGGGCTGCGCCCCCTGCAACTAGCAATGGCAACTGGACCTGGAGCTGAGCTGTGCCCTCCACAACTAAGACTGAAAGGACAACAACTTGAAGCTGAATGGCACCCTCCACAACTAAGATTGAAAGGACAACAACTTGACTTGGAAAAAAGACACTGTTCCCCAATAAAGTCCTGTACCCCTTCCCCAATAAAAAATCTTTAAAAAAAAAAAAAAAGGAGATGCTGGGATCAGAGCTGCTGACCGCAGCAACACCAGAGAAGTGGAGGGCTGGGGATGCTTGAACAGCCTCTGGGCACGAGACAAATAAGCAGAATAAAGAAGGGGCTTATATAAGAGCAGGATTGTTGTGAATGCTAAATACAGTCAAGGTGTACAAGGTGTTCCTCGGGAGAGCTAAGTAAAGGCGGCCTCCTCTTTCACGGCTCTTTGCTGGTTGGTCTGTACTTCTAGAATTGCATCTACCACAGAGACTGACCACACAAGGCCCCACTGTGCACTAGGTTACACTGCAGCATTGAATCCTCACCTGAGGAATGCAAAAGGAACTTTATAGTTAAGGGAGGGCTGGCCACATCTTGGCAGCAACCCACACCTGGCCCTCACCTGTGTGCAGCGCCCAAGGACCCCCGTTTTGCCTCAGCATCTCTTGGTTCCCAAGAGACAGAGACAGTGCTTCCTTTAGGCTTCTCTTCTGCAGATGCCAGCCAGCTCTGGTGTCCCAGGTGGCACACAGAGCAGGGCTCATGGGTTGACCCTCAGAATGAGAAACTAGGAAAAGCACCTGGGCTGTGGAATCCTGCTGAGCAGCAGAAGAGAAGAAAAACAGGCTTTTTATTTAGCTGGAAAAGGCAACGGGAAGGTACACCTCAAATGCAAACTGATTTGGGGACATCCCTCCCCTTCCTGCCCTTTCACCCTCCCTCAGAAGCCAGTTTCATCATCCCCTCCCTCCCCCAGGAGGCAAAAGTCCAGCCCGCACCCCTACCTCTATCTCCTGCTCCCATTTCTGCCCCTCTTTGCCGTGTCACGCCCTCCTCCGTGACCAGCTGCAAGCCCACCCTGCTCTTGCCCAGACATAAAAAAGCAAAACTATGTCCTCATCCAACACCATTTGTAGAGGCTTTTCCTCTCGCCAGCGGGCCCACCGCCCACCATCTGACTTGTTAATCCTGAGCCCCAGCCCACCCCTAGCACTTGCAAGGCCTGAGCAAGAGTACAAAAGGGAAACTCAGATACTGTAGGGCTAGAAAAAGTTCTAAATCGAGCTAATGAACCATGACAACATCCTCCTGCCCTGACAAATACACCTTCATAATGACCTACTACAGATTTGAATTTTAAATTCTTGGACTTTTGAATGTGGTGGCCCAGTGAAAGCAAGCCCCCGTTTCCTAGCCTGCAGCGTACCCCCTTCTCACCCTCTTCACTATCCCACAATTTAAGGGGTCTCACGTGCATGCATATAGCTCCCTAACCCACACATCCAAAGCTCTGTCCACACCTTCCCTCCACAGCTACTCCTTGGCCATTCTCTTGCTAGGAGTGCCCACACGGGGGGCACAGTCTGCCCTTTGGAGAATAGACCCTGAAAGCAGGCTTAGAGCCACCTGGGCAGACAGTCCTGGGATCCCAGGGATTTCCAGCAGGGTCTAGAAGCGGGGGTGCCCCAGGCACACAGTGTCTGTGCTGTAGACTCATCATTCTGTGGGGAGGAGCTGGGGGGCTGGAGGGGCGAGAGCAGACCCTCTGATGTGCACGGCCCAGGGCAGCGCCCCTCTTGACCCTGGTCCCATCTGCCTCCTCCCCTCCTGTCTCTGGGGCCTAATCAAAATATTGCAAGACCTGACCTCCGTCCTCCCAGGTCGTCCATGCTCCCATAAGATCTGAGAAGGCTCCCCCCATCCCGTATTTTCTGGACTTCATCATTAAAAGAAAACCCTGTAACAGATAGCTCAGAAGTGACCAGGATTTTAACAGCAGGAATTAGAATGCAAGGTCTGATGGGCTTGGGCCATCTTCACATACGTCAAAGGCTCAGGACGATCACAGGCCCTGGGCCTCTTTCAAAGCTGGTCTCTCTGCTAGCCTACACATGGGATGTCCTAAAGTGCCCTGCCTGCGCCCAGGCCTTTGGACCTTGGCCTGAGGGGATGTCTGAAAGAAGTTATCTAGGAGAACAAGCCAAGTTTGGGAGCCAAGTGGGCTGGGGTTCCATCCCAGCCTGCTGTTGATGAGCTGTGCGAGCTCACAAAAATTCCTATTTCTGATCCTGTTCCCCAAAACATAAAACAACTAAAGCACCTACTTCACAGTGTTGCTACGGGAATTCAATGCAACTCTGGGCGATAGATGGGAGGGATTAGCCCACCCTCCTGCATGGGGCCTGATGACACAATGGGGGCCAGAAAGCTATAAACCACCGGCCCAGGACCTCTTCAAGCTGAGGGTCAGTGGTTTTGGTTCCGCAGATCACTCTTTGGAGAGATGTGGAAAGAGGCAATGAGGCGGAGGATATGCTTCTGCTTCTGCGACAATTCTCCCTGTCCTAGTAAAGGGACACTCAGCCCGTCACCAACTTCCATGGCATCCATTCAGCTGCTGTGGTCCTGGTACGAGCAGCCCGGGACCTCCTAGTGGACCAAGGGACAGTAGACTCCTAGGTGGCCCAGGTTTGCACTGTTACTTTGAAAGTCAGTCTGGAAAGAACGAGTTCGAATCTGGGTCTACAGCCCTCCCAATAATTCTGTATACCTCTGGATTTCCTCTCGTGAGTCCTTTCCCTGCTGAAATGATCTACAGAGAATTTTATTCTCTGCAACAGAGCCTAGGCCCAAGTTTATAAATTCACAGCTATTGTGCCTAGCAAATACAGGGCAGGACAGAAATATTGTTCGCAAGAGCAAGAAGAGGATGAGGTAGATGGGTGAGTTTTCTCTCCTGGGCCATTACAGATTCTGGTGGCTTTCTAAACAGTGGGGGAGAGGAGGTTACTGGAGGATTAGGTCAGAAAAAGGACAGGCAAGAATACTGAGAACAAGGATGTTGAGAGGCCTCAATTTCCCATGTCTCCACCCCATCGCTGTAAGCTCCCTCACACATGATCTTGCTTCGTTTGGCAGGAACCAGGAGGACCCAAGACAGACTGTCAGAGATGAGGTAACGGCTATTTTAGCCCAAGAAAGGAGATTTAGGACAGGGCTTCCAGTTTAGAGGGGAGCTGGGCGGGAATGGGTGTGGCAGACTTGGCATTAAGGAGAGAGAAAAACAGACAGCAGGCTGGGGCCCCAGGCTAGGGAAGGAGAAGGGGGGCCTAGCCCCGGCCAGAGAGGCAGCCCCCGACCTCCCCTGGAGGTTCAACCCTGGAGATCAAGTCACAAAACCCTCCAGGCAGGAATAGAGGACACAGATGAGCCCTGAGCAAACCGCTGCTAAGGGCTCCAATGCCAGAGACCCTGTTGTCTGGGGGACACACATCAGAACATTCTGGAACCCAAAACAAGCATGAAGGGGAGGACGGTCCAAGAGCCAGGGGCCTAAGGAGATGACAGCTTAGTTCCCAGGATGGCAAGGCTAGAGAGCGGGCGGGGACAGAGACCAGGGGAGACCCACAGGAGGAGGGATGGCAACAAAATGAACGAGGGAGCCCAGAACCTTCACCTCTGACTCACATCTGGCACCCGGTCTTTCTTGCAGGTAAAGAGCCCTCTGAAGGGCGTTCATGAGGGCTGAGCCCTGAGCCATGTGGGAGACTGCAAACGGAAGGCCAAAAAGCTATAGATTGCGACCTGTAGTCCAGGGAAATGGGATACATTGGGGCGAAGAGGAAGTCCAGACCCAGAACTGAATTCTCCATCCCCACAGCCTAAAAAAATTGGAGGAAAGCCCCGCAGCTGCTGTGAAATCACCTTAAAGACCTTACGGCCAAGAAGCAGGATTTGAGGGCTTTCCCAGAAAAAAAGGGCTCCATCTCCACAACCACAGATGGGGAGGCCTCAAATAGGGCGAGAGGGAAGGCAGCTGGGCAGGGTGGCCCTGAGCCGGAGCCGGAGCCTGAGCCTGAGCCAGGCTGGGGGACCCTGAGACAACTCCAGCCATAGGCCTGAGATGACAGGGCTTGTGAGATTCTAGTACCTGCTTTTCTGTCCCCTCCCACAAACCTGTCGTGCTCAATGGGCCTTTCCAAAGGTTCCCCCCAGGCCACACAAACTCCCAGGAAGGTGAAAGAGATCAGAAAATACCTACAGGCCAAGAGCCACCGGGACACAGGGTCAGAGCTGCAGAATCCCTCCCTGGGACACCACTCATAGGGGACGCGCTCAGTGCCCCGGAGCCCACCCCAAGGACCCCTGTAGAGATCCAGGCTGAATCCAGGGGCTTCCCTGAGGAGGGGCTTGTGGCAGTTGGGGAGCAAGGGTCTGAGAAAAGGGTGGGGAGGGGCTCTGCCTGTTGTGGAGACAGGAGACTGGAGCTTGAGCAAAGGTTTGCAATTCAGCCCGAGGTCACTGGATGGAGACCCAAGCTCCGTGCGTGACCAGAGAGATAAGTTGCATTGCTTGATTCCTAAGAAGGAGAAGGGGGGGTATTTATAGCTGTGGAGAAAAGGGCAGCAGACCGGTGTAAGGGGAGCACTGGGAAGAGGCAGGCATGGGGACCCAGGTCAGGGGTCAGGCCAGGCCTGGAGGCTGCCCTGGCCCTGGCTTAGAAGAGAAGGTGATTGGGTCCCACAGAAACCTTCACCCTCTGAGGAAGAGGCAGAAGGGGGCAGGCCTGGGGAAAGCAGGGCCAGGGGTCACAGCCCAGGGACTAGGTTGGCCATGACCATGCTTTCAGGGACTTGCCTCTGAGAACCAGCTGAGACCCAGTGAAGTCCGCAGTGCCCCTTCAGGCACAAGGGCTGGATTTTGAGGGCATCTCTGGAGGAAGCGATTTTGCTGTTGCTAAGGCAAGGTGAAAGCTTGGAGAGGAGAATTGAGCTAAGCCACAACTTAGAAGAAGACGTTCCCTGGCCAGCAGCTAGGAGGGTCACAGAATAACCTCGCAACTGTGAACACCTTCAAACCAAGCCCCTGCTGAGCCCAGGCAGGTGTCCTGGGAGCGCCCAGCAAAGTGGGACCCCCCTTACCCGGAGGGGTTTTCATGAATCTGAAGGAGAGGGGAGTGGGCTGCAGCTGGACAGTCTCAAGGCTGGGAGCACATGGGTGAGGCTGCAGACTTCCTGGAGAAAACAGAGGAAACAGGTCACCTGCCGTTTGGCCCCACGGGCACTGATTTGAAAGAGACCCCATTTAGAAGGTAAAACACAGGACGTATAAGAGCAGGGTCTCCCCTGTACTGGGCCCAGACCCCTGTCCCAGCCAAATCTCCGAGTCTATGGGAGCCACAGTCAGCAAGAAGGTCTTATCCCAAATTGCCCAGAAGGCAAACCTATTGGGTGATATTTGTTTCTTACCAATGAATATCTCCTCACCCCAGAGAGAATTAGGAGGAGGCACAAAACACACACACACACACACACACACACACACACACACGGAAGGTTTGTGTATTTAACATTTGTGTTAAGATATCTGGGCATATCTGTGTTTAGGTATGTTTGATGTTTGCTCTTTAAAGCACCAGGGTCCTTGAAATTCAAACTAATTATCTGTAAATACGGAATGAATTCAGAATTGTGATTTTCCTTGAGAAGTCACTCCTGTGATAAGGAGATTGGGGCATGACGAGAAGCCACAGTTACTCTAGACTCCTAGAAAGTTATCAGGACACAAGGCATCATTCTTCAAAGAAATGAAGCATTTACAAAGGAAATCAGATACATTAAACTTCGGGACAAAGTTTGGGATAGTTAAGAAGATTGAATTAATGACATTCGTAAATGGGACCTAAATTAACCATAAGTCCCCTTAAATGTGAATGTTAAAATTTACTTGATTTATAAATAATGGTTTTGCGTTGAAATGAAAAGATATGGGTCTCTGAATTTGTAATTTTAGTGAATAAAGTTCATTTTTGAAACCTGAGTAATAACAGAATAAGCCTTTCTGTACACGAAAGCAAAGCCTTTCCTTAAGGACACTTCCAAATTCCCAGTGACTTCTGGTTACCACCTGACCCAAGGGAAGGGGCAGTTGGGGGGTTGGGGGCAGCCACATGGGAAGAACCTGGGCTGGCCAAGACCACCCAGCTCATATCCACCTTTGGTCACATCTTTGTTTCCTCGGAAATACTGGGAACCGCCCGTGTAGAGGAAGAGCCACGGCCACCCTGAGCCTGAGCCAGGCTGGGGCCCCTGGGACAGCCCCAGACACAGGCCTGAGATGACAGGGCTTGTGCGATTCCAGTATCCGTTCCTCTGTCCCCTCCCACACACCTGCCCATCTCAGTGGGCCTTTCCAGAAGGTTCCCCCCAGTCCATGCAAACTCCCAGGAAAGTGAAAGGGATCAGAAAATACCCATGGGCCGAGAGCCACCGGGACACAGGGTCAGAGCTGCAGAATCCCTCCCTGGGACACCACTCATAGGGGACGTGCTCAGTGCCCCGGAGCCCACCCCAAGGACCCCTGTAGAGATCCAGGCTGAATCCAGGGGCTTCCCTGAGGAGGGGCTTGTGGCAGTTGGGGAGCAAGGGTGTGAGAAAAGGGTGGGGAGGGGCTCTGCCTGTTATGGAGACAAGGAAGCTGGAGCTGGAGCAAAGGTTTGGCAATTCAGCCCGAGGTCACTGGATGAAGACCCAAGCTCCATGCCTGACCAGAGAGTTGCATTGTTTGATCCATGAGAAGCAGAGGGCAGGAGTGTTCATAGCTGTGGAGAATGTGGAGAAAAGGGCAGTAGACTGGTGGTAGCCACCATGGGAAGAGACAGGCAGCCTGGAAGGAGACCCACTGGGTCGGCTGACAATGGCAGGAGACCCACTGGGTCCCACTTCACCCCAACCCTCCCAGGGCATAATTACTGGGATTCAGCTGAGACAGTAATGTCCTAATGCCCTTCCATCTCTAATGCCTGAATACAGTGATGAAGGAGGCCAGGCCGCCCAGAAGGGGAGCAAGGGCAGTTGGCAGAGGGGCTTTTCAGGACAAACCATTAGGAGCCCAGCCTGCCAGGCTTGAGGGTGGGAGCAAGTGACCCTCTGGTTTCCTGATGGCCCACCCTGTGTGGCAGACAGACTTCTTTTTTTCCTTGCCCATGGCGGGGGCTGCCCATTCAAATCGCCCCATTCCTTAACTCTGTGTGTGAGGCTCTGGTGAGAAAGAGAATTCAGGGCACCGAGCCCCAGAAACTGGACGCAATGGGACTCCCACTTCAAGGGGTGGGGGGCTTGACATTCAACACAGACCTTGTCCCTGTTGTTTTAAATAAGAAATTTATTGCAAATATAGAAATTGATTCTCTCCATACAGGAATCTTCGAGTTGAGGAAAACAATTTCGTGCCATTCAGTTTAAAACAGGAATTTGGAATGGGAGGGAGAGGCAGATATAGGGAAGAGAAAATAAATGAAATTACCCCCCAAAAAGAAGAAAAGGAGAAGGTTCAGGCCCCCCGAGGGAGGAAGGTCCACACACAGCTAGGTTTCACAGGTTCGGGGCCCAGGACCGGAGGCCCAACTCTGCAGGACCCAAACCAGGTGCCAAGCCACAGGGTTAGGAGGGAGGGAGCGAGGGCATGAGAATGGACCCCTCACCCCTGGCCAGCCCTGTGCTTGTTTGGTGAGGGACGGGGGAAGTAAAAAGAGGCCCAGACCCTCGCACCCCACCCCATTCCACAACCCCCTTCTGCTCCCTTCCGCAGGGATGAGCGAGGGACCTTTAATGGGGAACTTCTGAGGCAGGCATGAGAGGCAAGGAGTGTAAATACTGGTTTTGTCTTAAAGGTGGGAGGCTACAGGGGCAAGATAGATGAGGAGCATGGCAGCTTCTGGAACTGGGGTGGCTGTAGAGCAGAAGTCTCGGCAGAGAGGAGAACAGCGCTGGGGTCAGGCGAGCCCCAACCTTCACACTGGCCTCGTGGGCAATCTTCAGCCCCACCTCAGAAGCCCCCATGGGGGTCAGACAGCCCCAGGGCTTCCCCATGCTTTGCCCACCCATCCGCCACCCCAGAGAGGGCCCCGTTTTGCCAGGAATGGGGTATGATCTGCTACATGGTAAGTTCCCTCAGAGGGTGGGGGTTACCTGAGGAGGTACTTCCAGCCTCTCCTAACCCCACTCTCCCTCCAAATCTCATTTTCACATGGCCGGTGGCTATTCCTCTGGCTCACATCACCCAGGTCACTTCCTCCCTGAGGGGTGCCCCCAGCCCCTCCCTCCTCCATCACCCTAGTTTAATTCTCTGCACAGTGTCCATCACTAGGGAACATTTTGTGGCTGTCCCTTCAGTGCATGTAAGCCCCTTAATAAGCTGGGACTTGTCACTCTTGACCACCATGCTTGGTCCCCTTCCTGGCCTCAGCCTGCCCTTCACTGATTTCAAGACCCCAGAACATTTCCTTCCTTTCCTTTCCTCCACTTCGGTTTCCCTCTCTTAAATTTCCAGGAGGGGGAACAGGCAAGTGACTTCCAGTTGGGGACTGGGGACCCTTAGCCAGGCCCAGACTCTCGTCTGCCTCTTTAGGGCCATTCAGGTCTACTCTTCCTAACTGGCTTTTTCTACCCCCACCAACCCACAGACACCCTTTCTTCAGCCTGAACACAGTTCTTCTGCACTGTCCCTTAGCAGGGGAGCAGAAGCGAGGGGCCTTCTGTGGGCAGAGAAAGGCCCCTCCTACAGAGGGGAGAAGCAAGCCCAGGACCCCTGAGGAGGTATCTGCACCAGACTAAGCTTTCCTCTAATTTTTGCTTCTGGAAGGCCATTGGCTCCAACAGAGGGTTGGTGACACCCGCCATACCCTCCAGGAGAGAGTGGACCCATCGGTGCCACTTCCCAGGAACAGGCACCCAGGAATTTCCTCTGGAGATTCTCTGACAGGGACATCAAGCCCAGGCGTGAGCCAAAGCAGGGAGGCCTGTGACAGGAGGTCCAGGGTGCAGCACACATCTCCTCCAGTCAGCTCCTCCCCCAACTCCCCCCGGTTCCCCTTCCCTTCTCTCCTGGCTGCCTGCCCTTCCAGCTGGCCCAGGCCATGGCCCAGGTTCACTATGACCATCACCATTATAAATGTGGGGCCCCGGGCTGGCCAGACTCCTTGACATAAGTATCCATTTGTCTTTCATGAACATTTTGCTCTTCCCTGGAGGAAGAAAAGGACCCAGGACACAGATGCAGGAAAGCCTCCAAAGCGGGCTGCAATGCACCCTTCCCCAGAGTGAGGGGCCTGGCCTGGGCAGCTGAGGGATTTGGCCTGGCTGGGAATTCCAGAGGGCTGAGTTTTAGAAACTAGATATGCTGCCCCAAAGATTGGTGTGATCTGGGTCATGAAGGTTGATTCACTTTCTGGAGTGGTAAGACACTCACTGTTAAGATGGGGACCTATCCTTAAAGACTTCCTGAAATGAGACAGTCTGAGGTTTTTATAGGTCATCTCCAACCAGGAATGATGAGGGAACGGCAAGGTGGGGTTCCCGCTCCTGCTGCCAGAACCCTCCCTGCGGGCAGCACTATCTCCTATGAGGCCAGGCCAACCTCGGGCCCCCATTCCTTTCATGGGTTCCTCCCTCAGAGCCCCAAGCCTCCCCATAAAACTCTCCAGGAAGCCCCAAGCTCCTGGCTTCCTGTACTCAGCAATGCGACTGACCCTCTACCCCACCTGGCAGCCAAATCACCACGCCCCACCCTCTTTGGGGGCCCCGATTTCTTCATCAGCAAAATGGGAGCAAGTAGGACAGGGGCGCTGCCCTTCCCTAGCAGGGAGGAAGGGAAGAGGCAAGGATGAGGACGGATGGGAGGGGACTGGGGACATGAGAGACAGAGGGAAGAGGAGAGGTGGCACGTGTGGGCCCAAAGTCCAGAAAGACAGGATGCAGGTGTGGGCAGAGGCTGTGTTTGGGTGGCACCTGTTTTGGGTCTTTTGCAGAGCTGGCCCCTCCCCGGGTGTCAAGAGCTGCTTGTCAGATCACAACAGAGGGAATGTAGGAAAAGGGGGGCGGTGGGGAGGGGGGGCAAGGGAGTCTGGACAAACCGGCACATACACGACAGATGTTTGCTCAGAAAAATACAGGAAAATTGTCATGCAAATATAACAGGGAGAGTCTGCTTTCTCACACCGCTGGCTTCTCCGCCTGCTTGCTTTCCTCAGTTTTGCCAGTCGGTGTGAGGAGGGCTGGGGGCAGGGTTGGGGGATGTTGGGAGAGGTCTGCTCTGCATATCCATGCTGGCCCCCTCCCCTCCGCTCCCCAGGAGAACAGTCCTTTCTTTGTAAATGTCACCCCCAAAGTTGAGCCCCAGGCTTGGTCTGTCCCCCACGTGGGTGTGAGAGAGGTGCTCAGTGGAGCCCTGAGGCCCCCTGGCCCTCGACTGTCTTCCCCCAGGCCCTCCCTCTGGCAGGAAGGTCACTGGAGCCCCCCACCAGGGGGTGACAATGGCTTTCCTGGTCAGAGCCCCACACACAGTACAGGTCTTAGTCCTACCCCAGCGCCCACCCTTACCCCGCAGTCACACTCCCCAAATCTCAAGAAACCCAACTGGGTAACAGGCCAGAGGTTGGGGGTCTCTGGCAGAGGTGTGGGAAGAGCTGAGTAGGCTGCTGCCCATCCTGAGGTGTGTGCGGAGCCCAGGGGCATACTGGCAAGTGGGCAAAGCCAGAGTTGTCCCACCCCCACTGGCCCACCTCCCAACCAAAGGTGAAGGAATGACTGCCTCCAGCCCCAGCACTCGCACAGTGTTCAAGACCCCCAGTCTCAGGACTCCAAACCTGCCCCCAAGCTCTGCCCAGGAAGCCCCTAGCTCATGAGCAAGGCAGCTGCCATCTGGCCCTGACCTCCCTTACCACCCTCAGTCACCCACACTGGGAGAACCCCCAGGAGCCCAACGGTCCCAACTGCCAGGCTCTGGGTTGCCATGGTGACAGAGGCTGGCCAGGGACAGGGAGGGGCCAGAGGAACCCAGCCTGCTCCCCACCAGCGGGGGTGGGGGTGCTCACTGTTTGTGCTTTGTTCGATGTTGGGTGGAGGTCAGCAAGAGGGGACTGGACATCTCCATATTTCCATGGAAATACGGGAGCCCCTCGGGCCTGGCGTGAATTAGGGATGGGCAGCAAAGAGGGGCTGGGTGGGAAAGCCCGGCACAGCCCTCCTTCCTCTGGTCAGGCTGAGATGCTGCCCTGAGATCCCATGATGGGGGTCAGGCAGCTGGGAGGCCAGGAAGTGGGGGCACAGGAAGGAAGGCCCCCATTACACCCCACCTCCCCGCTGCTCCCAGGCATCACAGTTCACTGCTGACCTTCTGGGATGAGTAGGGGTCCTGGAGGCCCAGATAGCTAGGGGGCCTGCATCTGAAAGGTGGCCCACCCTTGCTCCTCGGACCGCATAGGCAGCTCCCAGGCTACTTGGAAGACACTTGAAGGGGCTGGTGGAACGTCCCCATGCCTCTGCTCCTTTCCTGTCAGCAAGACTTCCCATCTCTCCTGGGTGCTGGCATGGGGCATGAAGGACCCCCCTAGCATGATCAATCACAGCTCCACACTCTGGGGGCATGGCCATGGGGCTTTCGAGAAAGGAAAAGTACCCGCCTGATTCTCAAGTCCCTCAGCCTAAGGACACCACAGCTGGAAGGGGGTGGTGGGTGGACAGAGGATGGGGGCCCCAAGGGAGCCACTGGGGGTAGGGGACAGCACTGGGCTAGGAAGTTGGGAGACTGACTCTAACTTGCCGGCAGACCCTGGGGTTATCATTTCCTTTCCCTGGGCCCCAGTTTCCCCATCCATAAAGGAAGGAAACAATGCCCAGTGTCCACCTGGTGCTAAATCTCCAAATGACCTGTCCCTCAAAGGGGAACCTCTCCATGCCCCAGAGTGGCTGCAGTCCATCTCTACCCCAAGCTCCTTTGCTCCCAAACCTGTCCTAGGGCCCCAGGCCCCACCCTCCTTTGGCTCATTCTCTGCCTCCCGCCCCACCCAGCCCTGCGCACCCCAGCAGAGTCCCTGGGCAGCACAGTAATGACGCCTGGTTTCGGTATCAGTGTGTAAACTTTAAGGAGAACGTGTCTTTGTTTTCCTGTCCGTTATTGTCGGGTGGTGGTGGTTCACAGTCAGGTGGTGGTCAGGTGTGTGCGTGGGTGCGTGCGTGCGGGTGTGCGTGTGCGTCCACTCCTCAGCCTCGGCCCCCGCCGCGCGCCCCCGCCCGGCCCTGGGCCTTCCCCACGTGCCCCCTGCCCTCCCGCTCCGACCTCACCGGGGAGGAGAGGGTCACAGCTTCTGCTGGGCCGAGACCCCCTTCCAGTAATCGAGGATATCGTGCAGGTCCTCGTCCTTGGCGAACTGGACCTTCTTGCGCAGGGCGTGGCCGGCGGCCATGTACACCTCCTCCCGGTGGTGCTTCTTGTAGGGCCGGAAGCGCTCCCAGATCTTGTGCGTGCTCTCCGAGGAGTACTCAGGGCTGGACGAGTACCCTGAATAGTAGTGTCTGGGGGAGAGCTGCGAGTAGGTGGAGTCCCGCTTGGAGCGGGTCAGCGGCTTCAGGAAGGACACGCGCTGGCTCAGGCTGTCCGCGCCCTCCTCGTAGTACAGGGCCGGGAAGCTGTGCCGGTGCTCGCTGCAGTGGTAGGCGGGCTTCACCTCCAGGTGGTGGACCCCGCCCCCGCCACCCGCGCCGCTGCCTGCGGGCACCAGCGGGAGCCGGTCCAGCGGGCTGTTGAGAGGGCTGCTCTTCTCGATGTACTTGGAGTCGCCCTTGGCCAGCCCCGCCGACGCCGGGTGGTCAGGCACGTCCAGGCTGAAGACCTTGGCACTCTTGATGGAGCCGCTGGATGAGACGCTGCAGGTCTTGCGGGCCACCGCGGCATCGGCGCTCAGCTGGCGCTGTAGCGGGTGGTGGGAGCTCTCCTTGTAGGGGGGTGACAGGAAGCTGGGCCGCTCCAGTGCCCCAGAGGCGGTGGCTGAGGAGGCGGTGGTGACCGCAGGGAGGGACTGGCACTCGAAGGCCAGCTCTGTGTCCCCGCCTGCACCGCCACCCCCCAGGAAAGAGGCCGAGTCCAGCTTGAGGGCATCGATGCAGTTGTTAATGATCTGGTTCACCTTATCCACCTCCTTGGCGATGGTCGAGATCTCGGCGGCTGAGCCCTGGCCGTTCTCCAGGTCCGGGAGGTCGTCCTCAGGCCGGGCCGTGCCATCCCCGCCCGAGCCCGTGCGCACCTCCATGTAGTTGCCCTTGGTGGTTACCTTGGGTGTGTCCAGCCCCGCCTCCAGCCCCTTGGAGGCGGGCAGCTTGTCCCCGATCATGGATGGGATGGAGGACATGCGGGACACAGGCAGCACGGGGGGCTCGCCCAGCTTCTGGGCAGCATGGACCACAGACCCTGCCTCCACGTCAGCTCCGTAACGCATCTCCAGGATGGTCTTCTTGACCTTGACGGACTTCTGCTTTTCCTCCTGCGTGCGTCGCTTGCGCAGGCAGTAGTACACGGCTCCCAGCACGATGACCATGCCGAACAGGCAGCCCAGGATGGTCATGATGTAGTGGGTGGTGGTGGAGGTGCTGGGCGCCAGGTCGCCCGGGACTGGGTCCCGCGTGGTGAAGGCGAGGCAGGTGTGGTTGAAACGGCGGCTATTGCGCAGGGAAGTGACACAGAAGGTATACTCAGTGTGCGCCCGCAGCTTGTCCAGCGTGACGATCTCTTTCTTGTTCTTGAGCGTCATGACATCGGAGAAGTAGCTGTTGTTGTACTGGACCAGGACGTACATCTTGCTGTAGGGGTGGGGGATGATGACCACCAGGGTGGCCGACGTGAAGGTGACGTGGTGCAGCTTGATGGCCGGCCCCGCGGACGCATCCGTGGTGGACGAGGCCGGGGGCTCAGCCGAAAGGATGTCGTCGGGGCTGAAGCCCGAGTTCTCATCAGGCTCCCGCTGGGCGTAGGTGGCGTAGGGCGTGGTAGGGTGGCTGGCAGGCCTGGCGGGCAGCGAGCCATTGCGGCACTTGGCCTGGAGCACGGTGATGGCATTGAGGCTGTGGTAGGGCCGGGGCACCAGCAGCGGGTAGCCGGCAAACTCCCGCGGGGACTCGCACTGCAGGCGGTCATAGTTCTTGGTGACATTGTTGAAGACCACGAGCCAGGCCAGGAAGCCAAAGAGGTCGCACTCACAGTTGAAGGGGTTGCCGGCCAGCTCGCATACCATGAGGCTGGCCAGGCCTGCAAAGGTGGCGCCGTCCAGGCGGCTGAGGCGGTTGGAGGACAGGTCGATGCTGATGAGGCTAGGGCACTCGGAGAAGGCGGCAGGCGTCACCAGCTCGATGAGGTTGTGCTGCAGGAAGAGGAACTGCAGGCGGCCCATGCCGCGGAGCATGCCCTCTGTCAGGTTGCTGAGTTTGTTGTAGCCCAGCTGCAGCACCTGCAGGCTCGCCTGGCCCAGGAAGGCGCCATCCTCGATGTAGGAGATCTCGTTCTTGGTGAGGTTGAGGTCGGTGAGGTTCCCGAAGCGGTTGAGGGAGGAGTAGAGCACGGCCCTGAGCTTGTTCTCGTTGAGCCGCAGGTCGTGCACGGTGCTGTTGATGTGCTGCGGGATGGTCTCGTAGGGCGGCTGGTTCTGGCTGCAGATGGCCAGCCACACGTACCCCTTGTCGCCCTCGATGAGCCAGCAGTCGGCACGCACAGCGCCCGGCCGGCACACACACAGCAGTGCGGCTGCACACAGCCCCAGGCGCAGCATGGCTGGGCTTGGGGTGAGGGGCACAGGGGGCCTAGAGGTGGGAGGCTGGGGCTGGCAGCACAGTCCTCCCTGGGGCCGCCACCATCTTGGGGGCGACCCCCAGCACAGAGGCCCCAGGTGAGGCAGGCACAACCAGGGGACCTTCCGGGGAGCTACCAGCAGGCGCTGGGCACTGGGGCCAGGCTGGGGCCAAGAGGATTTTGGGCCCCACAGCCTGCTTCCCACGTTGCTCTTCTGCTGGGAAGGTGCACGGGCTCTCAGGGCTTGACTTCCTCTCCCTCCTCCTCCTCCTCTCCTTCCTCCTTGGGTTCTGGGCTCAGAACTTCAGACGATTCCCACGGAAGGCTGGAGAGTGGGGCTCTGAGGGAGGAGCAAGTAAGACGGGGGCAGGAAGGAAGAGACCCATCTGTCACTTGGTTCCTGAAAGGCAGCACCGAGAGGGGGTGACATATCAATGTGAAGGCTCAGAGCAGCCCCTCGAAGTCCAGCATAGGCCCTCAGTCCCTTCTCCAACCCCTCCCATGGTGGGGGGCAGGTTCTCTGTGCCAGCAGCACTCTGGGGTCCCTCTTACATAAAAGAAGGGAGGGTGGTGGGTGGCAAGAGAGGGAGGAAGGAGCTGGGGGCCTGGAAGCGGGGAGGAGGGGCAGAGTCTGAGGACAGTGGGCACAGAAGGGACACTGGCCAGTTAACGGGTCATGTGCACATATACACTCACACGCATGCCCCAGCACACTCGTGTCCATGCTTGCCCAAGTGCCTGCACAAAGACCCACATACCCTATGTGATCCAGATTCCACAGCATGCACACACAGACAGGTACGTACACACACACACACACACACACACACACACACAGTCTTGTGTAGGACAAAGGGGCCATACACACATGGCCACGTACCGGGCAGGCACCTCCAATCCAGAGAAAGAATTAAGAAGCCCAGCAAAATGACTCTTCTCCTCCATGCCCAGAAATAAATAATTCATTTGTTGTGTAATCGCTCTTGTTCCAAAAATAATTCCCTTGTCTCGGCTTCCATGGGGGAGGGGTAGCAGAGCAGCATGGCTATGGGCCCCCCAAGAGGGGGATGCAGAGGCTGGGGTCTCTGGGAAGGGGAGGACATGGGACGAACTCATCCTACAGGTGGGAGCAGAGCCAAGGGAAAGAGGGAAGCCAGCCACACCTCCAATCCCACCTCCTCAAAGTACTTTCCAACAGAGGGCCGGGATCCTGGGGGTTGAGGGGAAAGGCTCAGGCAGGTGATAAAGCCAGAGGTCTCTGGAATAAGGTGATCAAAGGCCCACATCCCCTCTATGGCTGGAGAGTCAGAAGCCCTGAGACGGGCAGTGATTTGCCACGAGTCACACAGCACAGCCTGGGCCAGGATCAAGGCTCCCAAGGCAGCAGAAATCAAGGGGCCTGGAGCGCCATCCCCCGAGCCCAAGCAGGTGAATCAAGCACACCTCTGAGTCTGTCTCCACATGGATAAAGTGGGGACCAGGTCCCTGCCTGGTCATCTGAGGGGGGAAGAAGTAGGGTGAGCCAGGCTTCCCATGCCCAAGATGCAGAGGGACAGGGGAGCCAGCACAGGGCTGAGAGCCTACAGACCCTCATTTTCCAAGTGGGGAAACTGAGCCCCAGACCAGGGGAGACTTGTTCCGGTGGCCGGGAAAGCCAGACCAGGCCCCTCAACCCAATGGGGCTCCAGCTCCCACCCAGTGCTCTCTGTACTGCAGGAAGAGCCCGGTGCTCCCTCCTGCCCTGGGCAGTGGCCAGGGATGTGAAAATTAGGCAAGAGAAATTCATGTTTGGAGAAAGAAAGCCAAAGACTGTTCACAAGAGCCACCTCTGCTTCCTGCTCCCCCTCCTGGGAAACACCAGGAAGGAGAGAGCTTTGAGAAAAAAATGTTAAAACCTTGCCTTTAAAGCAAAACCAATTTACAGCCCTGAGCCCCAGAGGGCTGCTGGAACAGAGGAAAGGGAAGCGGGCGGGGAAAAGTGCCGGAAGACGTCCAGGCAGGCAGTTTTTGTTGAGGAGGTGACCAGGGCGTCCAGATGAACCCTCAGGTTAAAGGCTGACTAAAGGAGTCAGAGGCTGTGAGATCAGAACGTCCAGGAGAGGTGACCTCACACCTCCAGGTCCCCTGTGGGACCAGCTCGGGCTGAGGGGCCAGACAAGGGGTTGGGGGGGGGGGGCACTTTGAGGCAGTCGGCATGAAGGGGTGCCCAGGCAGCAGACAGCATTTCTGTCCTTGGTTGTGCTACAAAAGTCTCAGGCTGGAGTCAGAGACCTGGGCCCCTCCCCAGCATGGCCACTGGCTCCCAGTGGACCCCAGCAGTCCCACCCCCTTTGAGGTCCCAGTTCCACGCCCCCCATGCACACACAGGCAAGGACGTTGCACTAGAGGAGGCTGAGTTGCCAAGCTTGCCCTCCATCTGCACCACCTCTGGCTAGAAACGTCTGGGGAGCGCATTTGTATGCAGGTGCATGCACAGGTGTGCTCTGGCTCAGAGCACCAGTGCAGGGGTGTGCTGACGTGTACAAGTAGATGGACGTGTGGGCAGGCGTGTGCGCACACATGTGTCTGTGTGCACAGGACGTGTGCACTTGTGGCCAGCTACAGTACTCGAGGGTGAACATGCTTGTGTGTGCAAGGGTGGGAAAGGGTGTGTGTCGGGCATCTCAGGGGAACATCGGCAACACCTGCCGACATGTCAACATGTTAAGCACATGTATTATGTATACACATGTGTGCACATGTGCAACTTGAGCCCTACAGAGCCCCCTGCCCCACTCCCTATCCTGAGATCTGAATTGCTCAAACCAGCACCCCCCGGCCCCCAGACCCAGGGGCTGTCCATCAAAGCTGAGCTGGCTGGAGCCCTGGGACAGCCCAAGCCATGCTGAGGGAATACGAAGAGGCCGAGAGGGAGGGGAGCGGAGTAGGAGAAGGGGCCCAGGCTTGGGGGTGGGGCTAGTCCTGTCCCATCTCTTTCCTTCTCAAACAGTCCAAGGTAGGCAGAGGCCCACCATACCCCCACCCCAGCCACTCTGAGCTCTGCTCACCTGAGCCCTCAAGGTAACCCTGCCCACGGCCCTCTCTTCCCATCCTCCTGGTCTCCAGGACTTGGGCCAGGGCCCAGCTTCCCCTCACTGCGACTCAGACAGGCTCCCCTTCACTCTGTCCCATGTGCGTCAGCCACCATGTCCCTGTCCCTGGGCTGCCTGCCCACCACCCGTTGAGGCCTGCCGCAGCCCAGGAGGGGGAAACACAAGGCTTTGAAGGCGCTGACAGCAGCACTTGGCCCCCAGCCGGCTGCACACCCACTCAAAGTGTGGGGGAGGGGTGCCAGCCGTGGTTCTCTTGGGCCTGGGGGTCTCGGGGGTCATGCCCTTCCCCTGCTCCCATGAGGGTGACCCCCAGCACACATGCTAGTGGAAGGAGCAGGGCCCTACCCCACACATACCTGTGGGTGGAGGGGAGAGGAAGGAAGGAAGTGAGGGAGCTGCAGACAGGAGGCGAGGACTGAGAAAGATGGAAGAGCAAAAATATGGAGACAGCCGAGCAGGGAGAGAAGGAGGAATAGCCTCTGAGACAGAGGAATCAGTGATCAGCAGAGCCACGCAGTGAGATGATAGATGGGGGATGAGGGCAAAGGGGAGGACGCAGCTCCTGCTGCCCACCCACCCACCCAGGGACCCGGGAGACAGATGAGCAGTGGGCCCGGCCAGCCACTGAGATGCAGCCTGTGACCAGCTCAGGGGAGAGGGGGAGGGGAAGCAGCAGGAAGCAGCTGTAGGAAGCAGCAGCCTTTTCTGCCCCAGGCCTCCGTGGTGCTACACCTGGTGGGGGGTGTGGCCCATGGCGCAGTACAGGCCAGAGCAGTGTCTGGCAAAGCACAGAGTTCCTGGCTGAACTGGCCTGCAGGGACCCCCTTCCCAAACCCTCCGCCCCCACTATGCCTGCCCCAACACAGGTGTGGTGGCGATGAGTAACCTCTGGCCAGAGCAGGGAGCAGGCCCCAAGTGCCCCATCAGCACCTCTAACGTGGCAAAGTTGGGGGGCAGCGTGCTGTTGAGGGAACTTGAGGTGGGCCCCAGTCTGATGTCCCTTTTCCTGGGGACACCCTTGAACAGAGAGGGAAAGTGACTGGGACTGAGAGGCAGAACTGAGGTAGGGTCTCTGTTCAGAGCGTCTGAGTCACTCTGGGCAAGTGGCTCCCCCTCTCTGGGCCTCAGCCACCCCCCAAGTTAGTTGATTTCTGTGCCCTTCTCCTCCAGGTGCCACAAGGTTCAGAGCCCCTCTGTGGACTCAGAATCCTAATGCTTCAGAGCTGGAAGGAGGAAGAGGCCTTGTTCAGCCCAGTCCCAGCCCTTCTCAGAGGGGAAACTGAGGCCAGCACCAGGTAAGGGACATGTTCGCTGGTGGCGGGTCAGGCTCAGGACCCGGGTGGAAGTTATAGATCCTGACCTGCCAACCTCAAATCCCCTCTGGGAGCTTCCTGCCCCGACACAGGCTCCCCCTCAGCTAACCCGAGAGAGGGGGCACGAGCCTGTTTGTTTGCCCGTGAAGTGGGACGAATAATTCCTACCTGCCAAGGCTGTGGTGCGCTGATGTGCATGGCTGGCACACGCGGCTCATCTCCGGGGCTCAGGGAACTCCGCCTCCCCCTCCCTGGGCCGGGTGAGAGGACAGACAGGATGAGGTCTGCCTAAGTGACCCCTGGCTGAGGGGGTGGGGGTGGGGGAGGGGATGGGGCAGCAGGGGTTCGCAGGTAGACAGGTAGCTCAGAGATCTCTGGCGAGTTGCAGGCCCTTTCCAAACCTCAACTTCTCTACCTGCGTGGCAAGGTGAGTGCCACCCATCTCCCAGGGCTCCCACAAAACCCCAGGACATGGTGGAGATAGATACGCTGTGTACAGGGCAGGGGGCCCAGCAAACGCGCCGCCTCGGGCTCCTGCTCACACGGACACACTCCCACGCGGACGCTGGAGGGGTCCAGGGATGAAGTGCAGGAGGCAGTCCATGTTCCAGCCTCTCAGGAGCAGAGACATGAGGCTTAGCCGGGGAAATCTCATTTGCAGAAGCTGATAAGCCCTGGCACGGGCTCCTCCCTGGGACAGGCTGGCTCAGACTCCCGGAGGTGCCATTGTCACTGTACATGTCAATGCTATTACCCGGGATTAAGAAGACCAAGGACTCCTGGGGTCCAGCCAGAACTCCTGAGCAGGTGGCCACCTCACTTCTTTCTGCTGGGAACACATTACCAGGCCAGGGGTCCCAGAGATGAGCTAGTAACACTCTACCCTCTGGGACAAAGCCTGCCACCCCCTGGGGCTGGACACTGGGTCTTGTCGCTGCCTCCACCTCATCAGGGCTCCTCAGACAGGCTGCTCTGGGCCTTGGTTCCTCATCTATAAAATGGGATAACTATTCCTTCGCCACTGAACTACTCTCTGGTAGGTGAACCATTTGGATTTCAGGTGCGATGAGCCCCAGCTGCAGGGCAGAGAGAAAAAAAGTATGGATGTTGCAGGCAAAGGGTCCTGGGATTGAATGCTGAGCTGTGTGACACATTCATTAACCTCTCTGGGCTTCAGTCCCCTCACCCATAAGAGTCATGGCTATCCTTTACCCAAAGGCTCATTTGTGTCTGACGTTTATGTTCCTTGAATCTTATATCACCCTGCATTGCTGGTGCTACTAGCCTCATTTTACAGATGAGAAGACTGAGGCTCTCTCCTTTCCCAGCTTCCTCCAAACAGCTGGGCCTGTGGCAAAGACTGCATATGTAGGGGCTGTCTGGTGGGTTTCCTGCCCCTTGTGACGGCACCTCCCTCCCGATCAGGAAAGCGTGCAAGCATGGATTACGCACAAGCTGACAGAGACTTCAATTTTTCCATCAGTCAGGAAGTACTTATTCCAGGCCAGCTATGTTCCTCAAACCCTCAGGCCCACTTGCACCTCAAGGCCTTTGCACGTGCTGTTCTCTCTGCCTGGAATGCTCTTCCCCTAATATCTGCACAACCCACTATGTCATTCAGGTCTCTGTTCAACTGCTCCCCCCAACTCCACGTAGCTGACACCAAATCTGAGGTAACCCACTGGTCACTCAACCCTGCATTTTGTCCCTTCAGGACACTCCACACTACCTGACATCATGTAGCTCTTTATTATCACACCCTCCTCGCCCGCATCATGAAATCAAAGCACGCTTTATCTTGCTCGTTGCTATCATCTGCATGCCCACAACGGGGTCAGGCATGTAGCAGGTGCTCAGGACATGACGTATAGAATGACAGCTCAGGGCTAGGGACAGGGTGTTAACTATCAGAGCGAGGGGCCCCGCTATTGATAGGGTGCTTGCAGTGTGCCAGACATGTGCTAAGCCTTCCTTTTAGCCTCATGACCCCAATTTTATGTTTCCCATTGTACAGGTGACGAAATAGGCTCAGAGTGGTGCAGTGATCTGCCCAAGACCACACAGCCAGGAACCTGGAGCAGCCTGAGCTCTTAGAACCACCAGACTTTCCAGAATCCCTGCAGAGATGATTTCCCCCCAACTCGCATGCCTCCGGTGACAGGGATCTCCACACCCATCTGAGGCTACTTATCTGCTTCTTGAACAGCTCTGATTGTTAGAAATTGCTTCTTATATTACAAAGCCAAATCTGGCTCCTTGTACCTCTGTTTATTGGTCCCAGTGTTGTGTGGAGCCACTGAGAACACAGCCAATAGCCCCCCTCAAGGCCCCTTTTGATATTTGTTCATCTGTTATCTTGTGCCCCTGCTAGATGGCCTCAAATCCTCCCCTGCTCTTCCAACTCTGTGATGTCAAGTCTCCCACCCTTGGGCCCAGCTGCCCAAGGTCATGCTTGCTGTCAAGGTCCTTCCTAAAATGTGTCACCTGGTGCCAAGCTGTGGGGAGCCATGGTGGCTGGCCCGTCACACCAAGCATCAGTGCCAACGTGGTCTGAGCACTGATGGGCACCAGGGGCCCGCTGCCTCCCTTGATTCGGCACCATGCTTGTTAGAGCAATGAGTGTACACCTGCGTTGTGTCCTCACCTCGTCCTCCCGTAGATGTTGGCCCTTCACACATACTGTCAGGCAGCTCCAATGCCCTCAGAACGTCCTCTTTTTGGGTTTCACCCAAGGTGCTGGGTTTCCATCCACCCCCATTCAATCACGTCTTGTTAGTCTCAGCCCTTTGTGCTAGCTTCTCCACATCTCGGGGGAGCTGGCTTCTGCCCCTCAATGCCCAGCACCCCTCCCAGCTCTGTGCCAACCTGCACTGGGCAAGCAGGCCATGGCTGCACCTGCATCCGTGTCACGTGGAAACAGGGACCAGGCCCACAGCTCACCCCTGAGGCAGGTGGGGCACGCTGTCCAACCAGCTACTCTCTCACCCATATTCCTTACACATCCACATGTATTTACTGCACACCTACTATGTGCCCAGCACGTTAGCAGACCGATACGCCCTGCCTCCAACTTACCCAAAAGAGCTTAATAAGAACACCACCACCTCAACAGCAGCAACAGCTGACAGTTATGGGAGACGTAATTGGGTTTGCAAGGCCTCGATGTAGGCACTCAGCTCCAAGTCCAGTAACCTTGGCCTGGAAAGGGGATTGGGCTAGTTTGCAGTGTTATGGGCAGTTACGACACATTGATGGCTGGCTCACTGTGTGACCTTAGGTCAGTGCCTTACCCCTCTGGGCCTCAGTTTCCTCATCTGTTCAGGGAAGAATTGCTGTGCACACACGTGTCTCTGGTTTACAGGAGCCAACCCAAAGCCCTCTGTAAACTACCTACTGTGTCATTCCCCATGAGCTCAATGGGTCTCTGGGCCTCCCCTGCTCCCAGGGTTGTCACATCTGTCATTAGCACCTTCTCTGTGTCTAGGCCTTAGTGGAAGGAGGTAGGCAGGAGGATGGAAGGGTGTTTACCAAAAGGCCTGGCCTTGGGAAACAACCCAGCAGCCTGACACGAGTGGCCCCAACACTGGTTCTATGGGCAGCTCTTCATAGAAGGCCCAGCTAACACAGACCACTCCCTGGAACCCCACTCCCCAGCCCAAAGAAACCTAGCACCCACCCCACCCCCCTCCTGCCCACAGCCAAGGATGACCTGTATTAAAAGTCCATTTCCTAGTCCCACCCCAGGGGTCATCTCTGGCTTTCTCAGAATCCTCCAGGCTGTTCAGATGACTGCCTCCCCACTTGACCCCTGTCCCCTACCTGACTCCACTCTCCCACCTGGTCCCTGACCCCCCACCTGGCCACTGCCTTCTCCACCTGACTCCTCCCCCTCCCCCCCCCACACTCCCCCGGAACCTGGTCCCTGCCTTCCCCACGTGTTCCCTGACCCCCTCCCCACCTGGCCCCTGCCTCCCCAACCTGACCCCTGACACTCCAGCTGGTCCCTGACATCCCAACTGGATCCTGCCTCCCCCAGCCTGGCCCCTGCCTCCCGCACCTGGTCCCTGCTGGCCTCTTGGCCTTGGCTCCAGTAAACCCCAGGCCCCGCTCAGCTGTAGCCCCGGGCACTACTCACCAGTCTCCACTGGACCCGCTCTTTCACCAGTGCCTGTGCACGCGCGGCTGCCTCTGCCTGCATGGTCTCCATTCATTCATTCAATAAACATTTATGGAGCACCTACTATGTACTAGGCGCCAGCTAGGCCCACCCTCCTGGCTCTGCATCTTCCACCTGCTCCTCTTCTAGGGACCCAAGGGGTGACTATTTCCCTGACTTCCAACGTCCTCAGGGCTGTCCCAAGGCAGAGTGGCATATTAGGGACCCACCAGGAGAAGCAGAGGCTCCGGGTGACAGAGAGTGAGGCCCACTCAGAGGCAGCCTTGTGGGAGAGGGATGCACAGCCTGGGGCAAGATGAAAACAGTCTTGGGCTTATATAGGCTGGGTCTAAGCACTTCTCGCATTAATTCATTTGATCCTTGGCACAACCTTATAAATTGGTACTATTATTATTCCCACTTTACAGAGGTGGAAACTGAGGTCTCATAACTGCTACACAGTGGCTTTGACCCTCTGTGGGATCAGGCTCTGGTCAAGAGATGCTGTGGACTCCTGTTTCATTTGGACAGCCATTTTTAAAAATTTTTTGAATTAGTTGCCAAAATTGAAAACTTGGGAAGATTTTATTTTTAAAATCCCCATTTCTGGAATCCACTGAAAACCCTGGGAGACATAGCTGCTCGGGGTCTGCATCTCATCAGGAACAGAGCAGGTGTCCCAAGCCCAGGTGGACCCACCCTCCTCCCTGGCTCTCTAGCTGAGGTTCTCACTGGACACTGGAGTTTTCGAGGCGAGCAACAGAGGGAACCCCAGAGTGGGGACAATTAGAATCCCAGCCTGTGTGGGAGACTCCATGAGCCTCCCAGTCTGGGACCCAAAGGTACCACCATCCCTGCCTGCCTGGTTTGGGGGCTCTGGGTCTCTGATTATGAGTCTGGGGCTCAAGAGTTCTACACTGTATCTACAATTCCTTGGTCCTACACACCTACTGAGTCTCGGCCTCTGTGGTCACCAGTTCTATTGAACTTCAAGGCGCCCTGACCTGTCCACAACCTCCACCCATTTGGCTCCAAGCAGGCCCACTGGGATGGGAACCCCAAGCCAGGGGTGCACCCAGATGGCCTCCACATTTGCCTGTCACTTTGTGGGGCCCTGGCTCTTCAACAATGCAACTTGTGTTGCTGGGTCAAGTTTGGGGCTCCTGTTGGAGCTAGGGGGTTACTCACTCCCAAATACAATTATCACCCCCATCAAACACTGCCAGCCAGCCTGGGCTGAGGTTCCCGTCAAGGCTGGCGTGGACCCCAGGGGGTCTAGGGCCTCTGCGACTGAAGCCACATCCCAGAGCTGGGCTTGCAGCAAAGGGCTCTGGGGGTTCTGGAATGGCCTCCCCACAGACTTCGGGTTCCCTTCTCTCTGCTCACCTGGGACTCCTGCCTGTCCTCCCCACTGCTTCTCCAGGCCCCAGCACCCAGGGCCCATAGACCACCAGGGTCAGGCTGAGAACCCCTCCCAGGGCCACAGCCCATCACAACCCCAAACAAGGCGGTCACACGGGGTCCCTCTCCTGGTGCTGAGACTAGTTTCTCTAGAGCAGGTGGGGGAGCCCGCGGAGGCCTGCAGCTGTGGCATCTGAGAACAAGGAAGCTCTGTCCCTGAAGAGGAGCCCCGGAAATGCCTGGGGGAGGACCACCCCATGACGGCTGGCTGCACAGAAACCATGGCTCGGGATGCGTGACCACCACGTCAGTGTGGACAACCCACAGAGACCAGCCCTCCCTAATGTTCTCCTGGAAGGGCTCCGGGATTCAGCTCAAATCCCAGCTCTGCCACTGAACCAACAGCGTGGCCCTGGCAAGCCACTTCTTACCTCTGAGTCTCAGTCTCCTTTTCTGTAAAATGGGACTAGAAGGGCACTGCCTCAGAGGGTGGTAGAGTGAATAGCTACAGAGCAGGGTCGGGCACATAGTAAGTGCTCAGTCAAGTTGACTGCTGCTGGTATGGTTATTGTGGCTTATCAGTCATATGTAGCAATGGCAGAGAAAAAAGGATGACGCTTGACCCCTGACAGTGTCTTCCTTTGTCTTGAGGGCAACACACTGCTCTTGGCCTGTCCCTGCCTCCAAGGCCTGCTGCCACCCCCTGCCTTCAACCTGGTCCCCAGCCTCGGTTTCTCTGCCATTGCCTGCGAAGCACAATGGCTGTTATAATTAACAGATTATCTCAGTGCGACAGCTGTGGTCCTTTGAAAATTGGGTTGAATAACAAGATCCTGGCGTATGGCGATTTCTTTTCATCTCCTGCTCCCTCTTTCTCTCTCTTTCATTCCAGCCTTGTTATGTATGCAAATGTTTTTTCCCCTTTCCCTCCTTCCCAACCAGTCTGGCTTCCAGTGAAGAGACGGTGGGAACTGACCCTCCTGGGCCCCTGCTGTGCACCTGGCACTAAGCAAAATGCCTGACGCGAGTGACTTGGGTTATCTCCTGCAGACCTAAGTCCTGACACCTTCCTCCTGGGACCACTCCCACTCTTGAGCCGGAAGCTACACACCAGCTTTCCTCCTGCCTCCCAGGGTGCTTCCCCTCCAGCTCCTTTGCCTTCCTGAGGTCCTGGTCCCAGCCCTCTGCTCTCCTCTTCCAGCCGCCCCACCCAGCACCTCAGCCCCTCCCAAAGCTTCTCTTATCAACTTCTCTGTGCTGACCACGCCCAACCACCCAGCCGCCCCTCCCTGGCACCTGAAACTCAACTCTGCCACGCCCACGACTGGACTCACCTCTCACTGCCCTCCCAGTCCCCACCATTGCTTCTGTCCCTGTTCCCTGACCTGCACAGGCATCCACAGCTGCCCAGCTCCCCACACCTGAAGGTCTTTTGCGCACCCTCCCACTACTCCTTCTCTGCTCCAATCTCCTTCCTCACCCCAGATAAATTTCTCAGTCAGCTTCCTCACTGGTCTCTATGCCTCCAATCTTACCACCCCTTCAATCCATCCTCCAGCCAGCAGAGGATGAGCAAGTTCTAAAACCTAAAATCTGAGCATGACACGCTCCTATTCAAAAGCCTTCATTGGCTCCCTACTGATCTGGGAAAATTCCCACAGACATCTGAAGTCCAGCCCATGGGGTCCTGCATTGCTGGTCCCTGCTCTCCTCTCACGCCCTCCTGCCTCCCTCCACCAACTAAAATAGTCTGGTTGGGGCCCCTCCTGTTAGTTCCCACAGTCCCCCTGGGCTTCCTTCATCACAACTGGCATCATAAGTGCTGCTTTTATCCCTCGACTGAGTTCTCCATTAGAGCCCAGCATCAGGCACCCAGTAGGTGCTTATTACATATCTGTTAATGACTGTATGAAAGAAGCCTGCTCTCTCCATTTATAGATAAGGAAACCAAGCTCAGAGTAATTAATGACTTGCTCAAGATCACACCATTTGTACAAGACAAAATCAGGATTTGAACCCAGGTCTGTGATTCCAATGCCAGTCTTTTCCACTCCCTGGGGTGGGCTGTGGGGGTCAGCTTCTGCACAGATCTCAGGGGACTTAAATCTGAGATAAGAATTGATAAGGAGATGGGACTCCCTACCCAGGCTGTTATGCCTCAGCTTTGGACTAGCCACATGACTCCCAGGGCCTCAGTCTGCTCATCTGTAAAGTGGGAAGGAGCCCCATCTCAGGGGGTCACTGTGGGGGCAGAAACTCAGGTCTTGGAAGAAGTCCATCCTGCCAACACCTCCAAACCCAACTGCAGTGCCCTTGGCAGGCACTCCTCAGAGCTTGGGGGCTTCCTAGGATGGGAGATGTCACATAGGACAGAGAACCCTCTCAGCGCTAGTGGGAGAAGCATGGGGGACTTGGGGGTCAGATCATGACCTTGGGCTAAAAGCTTCCCCATCTCAGCCTTGGTGTCCTCATCTGTGAAGCGGGCCCAGTTACGCTCACTTATTAAGGTTGTAATGGGGACCAATATGTAAAGTGCCTAGTGCGGTGCAGCCACCATCACAGCCACAAGGTTCTACGGGAGTGTGACCCTGAAGTGTGTCCCAGGGAGAGGGGAGGAGAAGGGGGCAGCACCAAGCAGGGTCATCTGCTCCTGACTCTCCATCCTCAACAGAATAGAGCTCAAACCCCAAAGTGTAGCCCCTCCATACGGATCCCACCCACCCTCCTAAGCTCGTACCCCACAACATCCCTTCACAACCTACGGAGTTGCAGGGTTGCCCATCTGCATGTCCTCTGGGCCTTTGCTCATGCTGTTCCTGAGTCTGGGGTGCCATTCCCACCCTTCCGCCCCACCCTGCCTCCTCCCAGACCTCATGCCTCCGCCTCCAAGAAGGCTTTAGAGATTTCTTCTCTGCAGGGAGAGTGACAGACTCCCTGCTCTGCCCCCATCCCAATTCCATCCCCATGGAATCCTGGAAGGATCCTAGAGATTGTCTCACTCCACCTCTCCTCCCCCCGTTTTACAGATGGGTAAACTGAGGCACAGATGAGGGATAACAGCTCTCCAGGGATGCCCTTGAACCCAGGTATCTCTGTTGCTTCCAGCCCTACAGGTGGCTTCTTTCCTGGCTCTGAGCTTTGTTCAGCCCTTGCCTGTCTTCTCCATGCCCCCTGCCCAGAGCTACCTGAGGACAGAACCTCCATCTTCCTCTCTGCTCCCCCCACCCCAGTGCCTAGCCTAAGGCCTGGCGCATAGTAGGCACTCAGTAAATGTCTGTTGAATTGAATTGCGCTCAGGGCAGCCAGTCGTCTCTGCTCTGTAAGAGAAGCATAGAGTTAGTGGAGCTGTTCCCATGGCGACGGAGGTGGGAACCAAGCTGGTAGGTGAGGAGTCCAGCCTCCCAAGGACCCCTCGGGCCCTGGGAAGGAGATAGGGTCTGGGAAGCTGGAACATTCGGACTTAGATGAGTCCAAATTCTGTCCCAATGGGCAGCATGACCCTGGCAAGTCACACCGCCCCTAGGGCCTCAGTGGCCTCATGGGTCCAGTGATGACCCTCGAGTCCCTAGGGGCTCTGAGGACTGTCTGTGATGAGGACCAGAAGAGACATGAGGCGTATAAACAGTGACTCGAGCACCTAGTACTCAGAGCCTGACACACAGAGTCGGGTGGGAATTACGGCCAATTCTACAGATAAGGAAACTGAGGCTCGGGGAGGGGGGCGGCTTGCCTGAGGCCACGCAGCCCGTGCGCTTGCTTGATGCCGTGCTGTATACACGGTCTCCCTGCAGAGCTGGAGGGAAGCGAGGCATGATAACAAACCCCAGACAAAGACTTCGAGCTCACCAAAGGGTGATCCAGCCCAGGCCCGGAGGGCGACAGTTCTCTAGGCAAAGCGCCCAGCGTGTGCTCCAGGGCTGTCAAGGGAAAGGAGAGAAGCCACATTCTCCCTTCCCCATGGGGGTGAGCTCTGACTCAACAGCCCCCAGAGGGTTCAAAGCCATCCTGAGATCTATGGGCTGCAAAGGCCTGGGCCAGCCCCAGTGTTAATATAGATCAGCAAAGACTATAAATACACAGCCAGGCCGGACACACCAGGGCTACGCCTGAGGGGCAGCCCAGCGGGGGCTGGAACCCCAGCCCTGACCACGGCCTCTACCCTTGGGCCTCGGTTTCCTTCTCTATCAACAGCAACCTACACCATGACCGTGACGGTTCAAGTTCTTCACCCAACAATCTAGAGTTCCCTGTCCCAGCCAGGCTGACATGGGGGAGGCCCTGGGGGCCTTGGCCAAAGACCTGGGGAAGAAAAGAGAAAGACACAAGACAAGCTCGCCCTGGGTCCACCTGGGACAGCTAAGGGAGGAGCTTGGATGTGCTTCTACTCACTGGCCTGGAGCCTGGGAGAGTCAGGGAAAGAGGCCTAGCCGCCAGCTAGTCACTCATTCACTACCTCATTCATTCCAACAGCCATTCTTTGAGCCTCTCCTGCTGGGAGCTGAGGACTCCCAGCCAAAAGACAGTCTCGCCTGGGTGGGAGCTCTACTGGGGAAGACGGCAAGATAAACAAACACCTCTCGGCTGCCCCTGCCCACATCCGGGTCTGACTATCCTCTGGCTCCTGTGGCCCAGCCCAGCTTGCATCAGGAACCCTGGCTTCACACCTGCCTTCTGCCTGGACAGGGACCGTGAGGACAGTCTCACTCTCCCTGTAAACCCAGGGCCCAACACGACACCCAGGAGGCACTCCATAAATGTTCATGTGCTGAAAGGATGAATGAGGTACCATGGGGGCATAAAACAGGGTGCCTGTGAACAGAGCTGTGACATCGGCTGGGGGTGGGGGCAGAAGGAGGGAAGATCTCACTTTACCCAGCACCAACTGTGTGCCAGACGTGCACACTCAATACACAATAGCCATGTTGTTACCCCCACTTGAAAGATGAGGAAACTGAGGCTGAGAGACGCTAAGGGATGTACGCAAGGACCCAAAGCTACAAAGTGGCCCAGCACGCACAGCTCCCCAGAAACGAGAAAGGGCTGGTGCATACAAACTCCCAGTACAGACACTCTAAGCATCACAGGGATGACATTTGCAGAGTCTGGGGACTCCCCAAAGGCTGGGCACAGGTGAGGGGTCAGCATCCCATTTTCTCATCAAAGCCTCGAAAGAGCCCTGAGTGGCAGACAGACCCTCACACGACAGGTAGAGAAACTGAGGCTCCGAGAGGTGACCTGGGCCCCAGGCCCAACAAATACTCTGAAGGCCCTTCCTGGTAAGTGCACGGAGGGACTCTCCTGCTCCCTAGCACTTCCACCTCCAGTCCCTCTGAGATTCACAGCCAAAGGGTATAGACTTGGGCCCAGGCCCAACTCTGCCCCTCCTGGCTGAGTAACTTGGCAGTGACCAGCCCCCTCTGAGCTCCAGCTTCCCCAGGACCCATCTCCTCTGCCCTACCCCACACAGCTGCTGCAAGGAGCAAAGGGATAGACTGATAAGAGATATCCCCCCCTTACAAACTGTAAGGTGTTGTCCATATTGAAGGCAATTTGTTACTGTTGTACTTTCCTTGGCCTTCCTCAACCTCTTCTCTGCCCTCCTTTCTAGAAAGGTTATGACAGTTATCAGATGCTTGCACTGTGCCTGCCCCTATGCTAAGGGCTTTTCACACATTTCATCCACAGGATACTAGGAACCGGGTACTATTTTTATGCCCATTCTGCAGATGGGGAAATTGAGGCTCAGAGAAGGTAAGTGACTTGTTCAAGGTCACACAGGAAGAAATGAGAGCACTAAGCCATAACACTGAATATGTGCCCCCGAGTGCCTGTTCCCTTTGTGGTGCTAGAGTCCTCTGGTTCATTAAGGCCCACCTGCTCCCCGGTTTATGCGACTTCCCAGATGTATGCAATATTCATATTTCCAGCAGCAGCAGCAGCTCACACACTCCTTTCCAAAGCCTTCAGGAGCCCCATTAATCATTCAGACACACCTGCATATTCATTAACTACCGAATTAATACAGAGCCCCTTATTACTTCAGGCCTGCTGCCTTCATTCATTATTAAACTCCCCTGATGAATGATCACATCCCTCTTTCACAGAGGGGGGCAGCTACCAGGCCCCCAAGCCAGTAGGTCTGCTCCCAGCGCCAACTGCTGTGTGACCTTGAGCCAGGCCCTCACCCTCTCTGGGCCTCCTGCATGTTTACCCGGTAAAATCAGGCAAAGCACAGTATCTAAGCACCACCCAGGCTCATCTAAGTCGGCCCTGTCCTGTCCTTCGGCAGACTCCTGGGTCCCTTCCCTACACTTATGTGTCTTTCTTAGATTCACATAACCTTCTGTTCTCCATGAAACAGGAGCCCGTCCTCTCTGTAGTTTTCCCAATCTTCCCCCACTGTAGCCTCCACTCACACCTGGGCCTGGGCTTTGCAGCCAGTGGGCCTTGGGCCCTGGCACAGACCCATCATCTTGAGGACATTGTCTATCCCCAATTGCTTGGCAGACCATGACATGTCCCAAATCAGAGACACGACTAACCCCACAGACAGCAAAGGTGGACTCCAGCTGCAATACAACAGCGACAACAATAATAATAATAGCACCCAGCATTTCCTGAGCAGGTACCATGTCCCAAGCCTGTGCTCAGTCCTGTACTTTCCTTCTTAGAACAACCTCCACTTTACAGATGGGAAAACCGAGGCCAGTGAGGTCCAGGCCATCTCCCCAGGAAATGCTAGTGCCAGCTATAAACTAGGCCTCTCTCACTTGGGGTCCTGAACTCTTCACCACCACATATGACACCTGGAGGCAAGACCCCCGGCTGCTGTCTTGCCCCGGCTCCATGCTTCCTTGATGGTTCCTCTATGTGCCCATCCCGGCCTACTGGAGCTGTAGCCAGGACAGAACAGATCCCCCATTCCCTGACAGATGACCTGATCAATCTTCATTATGCCTGGCGCTGAGCAGAGCCCACGAATGAAGCGAGAGGATGCCACCGCTGGCGTCTCCCTGCTGCCTCTGACCTGCCTTCCACCTCCACTCCACGGCGCCTGTGCGCAGGGCCGCTCACTGGGCTGCCAACGATAGCAGGCCAAGCCGCCGCTTCCTGCAACTACTGGGCCTGAGGCTTCCCTCCCAGACCCACTGGCTATGTGACTGTGGACTCATTACCAAACCTCTCTGTGCCTCGGTCCCATCATCTGAATCACACCTGACTCTACCTTCTGCCTTGTCCCTCCCTCATCTTCAATCCACCCCAACACCTGTCCAGGACTCACACCTGATGGCTCTTGTCTGTACAGAAACCACTGCCTCTCAGCACCTCCAGGCATCCTCCCCTCCCCTCTGCTCAGGTGTTGGACAGCCTCTCAAAATGCCATCTCTCTGAAGGACCCACTGAAGACCTTGCTCTTAAAGCCCTTCCAGAAGCTTCCATGGCTCCCAGACTGAAGCCAGAAATCCTCTTGAAGGTCAAGGCCCACAAGGCCTGACACAGCTGCCCACTCGAGACCCTCCCTCCTGCTTTGCCCACAAGACAGCTCCCCCTTCTCCACAGGGACTGTCCCCATTCTTGTCTGACCCTGTGGTAGGCGTCTGTCCTCCCACACCATCGGGGACACCCGGCCAGCACCATGTGCTCCCTGCTGCAGCTCCGGCCCTGGCGCAGTCAGCACAACAATCCTGTCAAGCCAAGGCAGCAAACCCACAGGGCTGTGGTCGATGCCAACAGGGAACCTGGTAGACCACAATGAAGATAATGAAGACCTTGCCAATCTCTTTCTGTGTGCAGACATAGCCCCCCACCTAACAGAATGACACGGTGAAGGTCATCAGACCCATTTCCCAAACGAAGAAACCGAGGCCCAGAAAGTGGCCTCCCTGTTGGTAAGTGGTGGGGCCGGGACTCAAGCCCTGCGATCAGCTCCCACACACTGAGCACTAACCGCCTGCCAGACCCCAATAAGCGCTTTACATTAATTAACTCATCCAAGGCTCTCCACAGCCCTGTGAGATGGACACTATTACACTCACTTGAGATGTGAGGAAACTGAGGCTTAGAGTGAAGCCACTTGCCCAAGGACACACAGCTGGGAAGTGGAAGAGCCTGAGACACACCGAGATGGAGCCATGAAGCTATTCCGCCCCTCCAGCTCACTCAAATCTCCTTCCCTCAGCAGCCTCAGAGCTCTGGGTGAGAGGCGTCACCTTTGCTGGCTCCCCCACCATCCTGGCTTCGTGGCTGCAAGGACTTGACAAGGTCCTTCCCTTTCTGGGCCCTGGCTTCCATCTGTAAGGGGGTGGATGAGACACCCGGGGATCCCTTCAGCAGTGGCACATTATCGACACGCCTGTGGGCCTACTACATATGCATCAGGCTCCGGGCTGGCAAAACTGGTCTCTGGCCTGCAGGGGACCAAAAGGGCTGGGAAACCCAGGGTGGGAAGGGGCAGGGAGCTCATTCAGGGTTTGGGTACAAACAGGATACAAGCCCCTGACTGCTGTCACCAAGAGCAGCACAAAGCCAACAGAGGCCAGAGGAGAGGCGGAGGGTGTGGCTAATCCCCAGGCACCAAAGCTGATGATTAACTGGGAGGACTTGGCACCTTGAGGTCCTGCTGTCACCCAGGGGGGCTGGAAATCCCCAGAGGGGCTGCACTCCCCATCTAATGAGCACCTGCTTCCTGCCTGGTCTAGGATTCCTGGCACATTGCAGAAGACACAAAAATGAACGAGGAACTCGTAGACTAGTAGGGGACTCAGGAAAACAGAAACCCAACACACACCCACTGGCGATTTTTGCTATTTAAGGAAACCCTCCTGCGAATTATTTTGTAAAATAAATAACCGGTCTCTAATTTCTCTTCTAAAATATCAAATTGTCATAGATTGGGGTTGCTCAGAGTGAGGTAGCACACGTGGCCTTCTGGGTGCTTCCCCATTGCACATCCAGTGTGAGGACCATGGCAGAGTGGCCCCTCTGTCCCAGCCCCCAACATGGACCAGCATACAGCAGGTGCCAAGTAAGTCTGGCCAAGCAGACTCCGTTAGCACACACATTTCCATGCCCCAGTATCAAAGCTTCTGTATGTGGGGACCCCACCCCAGTACACTTTGCTTAGTCCAGCTTCGGACGCTCTGGGGTACTTTAGAGAAGATCAGAGATGGCACTTCCCTTAGCACATCCAGGCCCCTGTCATATAACATAAAGAAACTGACGCAGGAGAAGGTAAGACCCTCGCCCAAAGCCCCGCAGCCACACCCCATCTCCTTCCAGGGTGCCGCTTCCTGCCCCGGCCCCCTAAACACTGTTGCTCCTCTGGGCTCCGTCCTCAACCTACCTACGCCAGGGTGACCTCATGCCCCTGGTCGCCCAGATCCTGGCCTTTGCCTGCTGGATGCCTCCACAGGTGCTCTCAGATGGCCCAGGTCCAGGTCACCTGCTGGCCCAAGCCCACTCCTGCCCACATGTCTCCTCTTGGTCAAGGTTACCACCACCCCTGCCTACTTACTCAAGCCACAGATCTCAGCTTCATACTCAACTCCTTCCCTTCCCACCAGAAGATGATGACTAAACCGGCCACCAAGTCTGCTACTTCTGTCCTCAAAAGCCTCCCACATTATCCTTTGCTCCCCCCCCCCCCCAGGACAGGCTACCCTCATCACTCGCTAGTTGCCTACGGTGGCCTCCGTCTCCTCCAGCTCCTCCGTACAGCGGCCAGAAGGAGTTTTTCAGAGGGCAGCTATGATGCTTCCTCTCCTGCTCAAGATCTTTCCAGGGCTCCCTGCAGCCCAGGGACAGAGGCCAAGTTCCTTGCCGGCATTTGAAATTTCTGTGAGGTGGGCCCACACCATCCCCACCTCCTGCCCCAGCCACGGCCCTCCTCACATTCCCTACCCACACCAGATTGCCCACCCCTGCACTGACATACATCCTTCCTTCTCCCTGACATTTGCCACCAACCCTGTGAACCCCTACTGGCTTCAGCTCAGGCATCACCTCCTCCAGGAAGCCCGCCCTGAACCCTAGTCTGGCTTCACTACTTCACAGCACCTTCACATTCACCAGCAACAAGTGACATTCCACTCCCCGCCGAACAGTCACCATTTCCCTTCCTGAGGGCCAAGAGGGCACCATGTGCCCTTCTATGCTCCCAGTGCCAGCAGGAAGCCTGGGGTGTGTGTGGGGAATTGGAAAAGAAAAAGTTCGCCACAGCCCCCCAGGCATGTAATTCCCAGAGGCCCTCTGCCCCCGCCCACCTACCTCCCCGCACTGAGCGGGCTCATTATTAATCTAGTGACAACAGGGCCTCCCAGTCCTTTATCACTATTATTGTTGTGACCATGCTGCGGCTCCTGCACCTACGCTGGCCTCAGCCTGTCCCGGGCAGTGTGATCAGGCAGGTGTAGGGAAATCAGGGGACCATGAATGGAGGCCATCCCAGGAGCCTCACCTGGGCCAGCAGCCCTTATCTGGGCACCTGAAGACCCTTTTACAGATGAGGAGACTGAGGCTTGGAAGGCAAGCAGCTGAACTGGGGTCTCATGGTTGCTGGAGGCTGAACTAGGGATCAGAACCGAACTCCTGCCCACTCTCCTTGCACCGGATCTGGGAGCCTTCAAAGCAGGAGGAGGGGGACGTTTATGGAGCATCTTGGGCTGGGCATTTTAGGTGTTCATGGAGGCCATGAGCACCGAGGAGAGAGCACCGCATTTGGGTCTCCAAACAACTAGGAGTCAGACCCTTGTTCTGTACCCCTCCCAGCTGTGTGGCCTCTGGCAGGCTGAACAGCTTCTCTGAGCAGATTCCTCATCTGTCCCTGAGAATGGGAGGCTGCCCTGCAGGCCTGCCCTGGGGGTTCAACGAGATTGCAATGACCGCGGCCCATAATTAGGGAGCATCACCTAGGCCCGGCTGTTGGTGGATTACCTCATCTAATCCTCACAGCAATACCCCAAGAGGCAAGTTCTAAGTATCCCCATTTTACAGACAACAAAATGAAGGACCCGGGGTCAGAGGACCTGCCCAAAGCCACGCAGATGTATGTGTGCAGCTGAGCACACAGCACTGGGTAGCAGGCATGGGGTGGGTCCTCACTAATGAGATTCTTTCTCAGCTCAGATCTTCCCTTTAATCCTTCAAAGGCATCCTGACTAGACTGGCCTCCCCCATCTCCATTTCAGCCCCTGCTGTGTCCTCCCTTCCACCTCCACAGAGCCGAACCCTCCTGGCCCTCTGCCACCCTGATCAAACGCCACCTCGTCCACAGGCTTCCCTGTGCTCTGCCACCCTCTCTCCTGTCCATCGCTTTGCCACCTCCCATTAACGCTGCCCCCACAGGTGCAGCGGTCTCCTAAAGGAGACAGGAGCCCAACCCCCCACCACCCTGCCTCCACCCATCATCCTCCACAGTGTTGCCAGAGAAAACTTCCCGAAGCACAAGTAGGCTTGTGGGTCCCTGCCCTGCTCAGAGCCTCCCCAGTCCTTATCCCAGCATTCAAGACGTCTCATGATCCAACTGGGCCCTGTCTCTGCAAATCTGCCCTCCAACACCCTCCTGTAATGAGAACACTGTCAGAACAAACTACCCCCCCGTGCACACATACGCATACATGCATGCACGCACGTGCACACACATGCCCCCCCCCCCCCCCCCGCACTGGGCTTCCTTGACTCCTCCCTTACTTGGGCCCCTCCCTCAACCCCCATCTCTACCACCCCCAGCTCCCCATCCCTCCAGCCCAAGTCTAGAACAGCGCCTCCAAGAACTCCCTTCCCCAATTCATTCCTCCGTTCTTCCCACTCCATACCCTGTCCTGAAACACATCATCCACACCCATTTCTAAACGGCCGGCGTGCCCCGTTGCTGGAAGACACACAGTCCAGACTCCTCCTGGCCTGCCTCCTGAGCTGACTCCTCGTGGCCTGGTCATAAGCTCTCCCTCCTCCCGGACTCCTGGGCCCTAGCACGTGAACTTCTCACCTTTCTCTGAACTCATACCTTTCCGCTTGAAACTCCCAGGACCTGGTGTGCCCTCCTGCCCCATCCTCACCTCATGAATGACACTCCTCACCATAGACTCAAGGCCACCTCCTACAGGAAGCCCTCCAGCGCAACCAGGCATCAATCACCCTAGTCTACCTTCCCCCTTGGCTGTGGGATCCCTGACAGCAGGGACTGTTCTCATTCACCCCCAGGTCCCCAGCGCTTTGCACAATGCTTGGCCCACACCAGATGCTTTAGAACTGTCTGCAGAATAACCTACTTCCCTCCAGAGCCTTCCCTGAGCTTCTGGAGGCAGAGGAAAGAGCTCATTAGCCAACACCAGCAGGAATCTGGCCCCTTCTCCCCTCCTCCACCACTCACCTGAACTACCACAGTGACTGTCACCTTCCTCCCTGTCACCACCCTTCCCTGTCTGCTGATTCTCATTGGGTGGGAATAAAATCCCAGGCCTTTCCTGACTTCCTTTCTTCACTTTGCAGCTCCCGACCCTGACCCTCCTGAGCCTGCCTGTTGAGTGCAGCCTGTAAGCCCCTGGAGGGCAGGACCCCATTTTACACTCCCCAAGGTCTCCAATACCTACCACAGTGCAGGAGTTCAAAAGTCTCCTGGAACAAATGCGTGAGTGAATGAGACAGTGCTGGGTTCAAATCCCATGCTCTGCCTGGACCTCTGTTTCCCCATCTGTAACTGCAGACCACAGTCCTTGCCTTGCCTTCTTTGCAGGGCGATCTAAAAATAGAGATCAAATGACGGATGGCATCAGCCCAAAAGTGCTTTCAAAACCATAAGTCGCTACACACCTGGAAGAGACTTTTAATTCCAAAGGAGTACAAACCGAGGCTGAGGTTAAGTATTTCTCTCAGTCATTCATTTAATAATACTAATTCTCAAGCATGGGGCAGGTGCGGGCATCCACGGTGACCACGATAGACGTGGCTTTGCCTTGAGGAAGCTCACAGCTGGAAGGGAGTCGAGCAGGAGACCAGTAATTGCAGGAGGAACGTGGGGAGCTACAGGGCTGCCGGACCAGGTGGCCCAGGCTGGGGAGGGGTGTCCAGTAAGGCCTCCTAGAGGACGGATCATCCCGTTCTCAGGCCCATCGGAAACAAAGGGTCCCCAAAGAGCTAGGTCAACTAGCAAAGGGGGCATGCCACCCCCACAAGCCCATGTCATCTCAGATAAGCAACGTCATTTTACAGATGAGGAAACTGAAAAGTCCAGGGAAATTGAGGCCTGGAAGCAACATGTTTCAGACCCCACAGCTGTTGGGCAGCAAAGCAGGTGGTCTTTGGGCCTCCTGCACTTTCTGAGGCCCCTGGGGAAGCTTCTAGAAACAGTTTCTAGAACATTCAGACTCTGCACTAAAGACCCAACTGCTCTAATGGCTTCCAGGTCAGCTTCTCCCAGACACAGCAAGGGAGCCACAGCCGCAGGAGGCTAGCACCACGCACACAGTGGGCCATCAGGAAACACCTGCAGCTGGATCTGAAGAAATCACCAAAACAGCCCAAACAAACCCTCCATCGTAGGACCTACTTAATGTGAGCGAGGGGCGGCTGCCCTGGGAAATTTCCTGTGACTACACTGGGCCCAGGCAGCCTTCCCTTTAACGCATGCAAATGCAAATGAGGGGCATAAATTTCTGCTTACTTAACTTCACAAATGTTAACAAGCTCATAAAAAATAAGTTATTCTTCCTCAGCTCCACAACACCCTTCATTTGTTTAATTTTGTTTCTCCTCCCTCCACAGCTTCCTCTATGAGAGAAAAGGAAAAGCTGCAGATTTTCGTGTTTCCCTGCCAAATGGGTCTGCCCTTCCTCCCTCCACCCTGCCCCAATGAGGCTGGAGGGAAAACCCCCAGATAAGGAATCAGAAGGCCCAAGAGTAAACCCTGCTCTCTCCACCACAGCTGTGTGACCTTGGGCTCTAACTTAACCTCTCTGGTTTAATTGCCTTATCTACAAAACAGGAATTGCAGTTGCATCCTGCCTGCCTCGGGGGCTGGTGTGAGGATCAAACAAAATAATTCCCGTAAAGTTCTTAGCTCCCTCCTGGTACAGAGCAAGCCCTCTATAAATGTTAGCCCTTGTTATTATGTAAAGGAGAGTTAAATACCCCCCAGTTAACCCATTTGTAGAGTTTGCCTTCTGGGGCAAGCTGGCAGCTCCAAATGCAGCCTGCAGATCAGTTTTGTTGGCCAGCTCAGTATTGATACAAATCCTAGTTTGATGCCATTAGGCAGACCCTGAGCCCTGGAGTTTACCACAGGCCCCACTGCACCCTATTGCCTTACTGGGACCAGATGCACACCTTCCAGGGCCCTGGCTCTGTGGACATCTGAGTTTGCCATCCCTAGTTTATGCTTTTCAAAAGCTGATTTCACTGAATGCATCATTAGGCCCAGCTGACAGATAAGGAAACTGAGGCTCACGGAAGGGCAGCCCACAGGAAGAGTCCAGTCATCAATCCTAGCCCACTTTCTCTCCTCAGTCTCTGCCCCACCATGCCAGCTTAAGAGATGCCTCCTTGGCACATGGAAAAGCAAACGACCCATTAACCAAGTGGTGGGAGAGACAACGCTCGGCCTCCATGGGCTCAGGTGTTCTAAAAAAAAAGGTGTGTAGCTGAGTAGGAGTCAGGACCTGCCCTGGGCTTCATCCCACCCCAGCATGCCAAGGCCGCAGCAGAGCCCATCCAAAAGATGGGGGACGGGGTTAGAGCTGGCGCATTCCCCTCAGGTCCCTTCTGTATCCCCCACCTTGAGTGCACCTCCAGGACTGGCCTTGGCCAGAAACTGCACCTTGTTTGCCCACACTGGCCATCTTCTGTCAGCACAAAGCATAAAAAGCCAAGGCCCCAACCTGCTTCAGTCAGAGTTACCGTGGGGGTATACCTCATGGTCTCCCATCTGACAGAAGAGGAAACTGAGGCCCAGGAGGAACAGACTCCCTATGGTTACAGAGGAAGACTCGAAGCCTGGCCTTCAAAAAGCTGGTTTGTGCCACCCTCCAGCCAGCACCACCAGCAAGATCCAGAAAACAGTGCCCAGAACCATCCTGAGAGGTGAGCCCCACTACAGCTGCACCAGCTACCCCCTCCAGGCCTTGATTTCCCCAACTGGGATCAATATGGCTGACTCTGACACACTGAGCTGTTCTTCAAGAGGAGAAGAAGGTGGAGCTGGGAGCCTCAACAACCGCAACGTGACTGCATGTGCCTTAACTTTCTCGAGAGGAAGGTGAGACTTCCGTCCCTTCTCTTCCCCAAAGCCCCTCCCAAAGGGCACCCCCTGTCCTGCATCCAGCAGTGGCACAAGAAGCGACCGAGTGGTTACCATGGGGCTTTCCACGGCTCACCTGGTGGGTGCAGTTATGCCCATTTTCAGACAAGGAATTGGAAGCACAGAGAAGCTAAGTAATTTGCCCAGAGCCACACAGGAAGAAACAGAGTAGCATGGACTGGTAGACAGACCAATGGACAAGGATGGAGAGCATAGCCCTGCTTATTGGTGTCCAGAGGAGACCACAGAAGGATGAGAGGAACAAGGTCAGGATGGAGGAGGCAGAGGACCAAGTGCAGAACCTGGGGCCGAGGGAGGTAGCCCCACAGCTGCTGTCAGCTGTAGAGACTGGCCCCTCCAATAGCTCTCATCACTGCACACTTGCTTCTGTAGCCCTGCATGCCCATCGTTAGTCTCAGTAGTATCTCAAGTTCAGGCCACTTCAGTCTTCTCACCAATTTCAAATTGCCTCTCCGTGCTTCTCCACAGGCAGATCCAGCCATCAGTCCATTCCTCCTACTCAACAAAGCATGGCTCCCAGCTGTTCAGGGCCTTGCCCAAGCTCCCACTAAGCCAAGAGTGGCCGGCCGAGTGGGGGATCCAACCCAGACACTTCCATGCTCTCCGTCCTGGGACCGCCAGCTGCTGCGAGAGAGGGTGGAGCCAGGGTCTGTGATGGGCGGGGCTATGAGAGGCAGGGGTGGAGCCTGGCAGGTGGGGGCGGGCCGAGAGAAAAGGCTGGATCTCCTCCCGGTCTCGTTGCCCTGGCAACAGGACTAATTAATTCCAAGTCGGGCTCCATCTGTGCCTTGGCTGGATGGTTGGTTTGGGCTCGCAGGTGTTTGTTTTGAAGGAAGGGAAGAGAAAGGGGAGGAGCTGGGCGGCTGCAGTCCCGGGGGCTGGCGAGGAGCTGACAGCCCCCTCCTTCACACGTAGCATCCCAACCCCAACACGAAGAGGCAGGCTCGGCTTCTAGAGACCATCACAGACCTCCTCTCCCGAGGAGGCAGCTCCTCCCAGTCTAAACAGCGCCTGGCACAGACAACAGACAACAGTGCCTGTGGTGTGTACACACGTGCACACACACATGCACACACCAAGTAGAACACAGGCTCCACAGTGAGAGAGACTTGGGTTCGGAAGCCAGCTTAGCTGAGTCTCAGCTTCCCCATCTGCAAAATGGGCACCACTGCTCCCCTCAAAGGACTCTTAGGAGTATTAGAGGGACGTTTCCAGTGCAGGGGCACCTGTGGGGGGGTCTTGTCTATCCTGGGGTCAGAGAAGGCTTTGCTAAGGGTGACCCTGGCCATGGAACTGCCTACACGGCACCCAGAGGGTGGCACTTTTGAGGAACTGGAATGAGGCCACGTTGAATGGATCATGGGAGAGAAAGCAGCAGGAGCTCCGAGGTTCAGCCAAGTCCCAGGAGGTCTCAGAAGCCAGGGTGAGGATTCTGGATCTTAGCCCAAGGACAATGCAGAGCCAGTGACATGCTGGGGAGTTCATGTGTATGACAGAAGGGTGCAGAATGAATTGGAGGGGCGAGAGCAATGGCCCAAGCCTGTGAAGGTGACTTGATGCAGCAAGGACAGCGGGGTGGACAGGAGATGGGAGGATTTGAGAGCAGGGCTCAGTGACCTACAGAATGAGGATGGGAGGCCAAGGTCAGGGGTGACTTCAAGGGTCCAGGTGGATGTCTGAGCCATAATATTGACCACCCTGAAACAGGGAGCCTCAGAGCAGGAGCAAAGGGGCCAGGGTACAGGAGGAAGAAGAGTCCAGCATCAGACTTGATTTTTAGGGGTCAGAGGGGCACCCCAAAGATGTGTCCAGTCAGCAGGTGGCCATACCCGATGCCCAACAGCCAGAGACAGGGCATAGCAGAGGATGGAGCCTTGGGTATCCCCTACACACGGCTGCTAAGAGGAGGCAGGGGAGTGGAGTCATTGCCCCCAGAGCAGGGGCTGAGGACCAGGCCGGGAGGGAGAATCACCCCCTCAAGGACAGATGTGGCTGGGAGTGGACACTGGTGCTCAGGAACCTGCCACACGGCAGCACTTGGAGCCAGACCACCTGGGTTCAAATCCTGGCTACACCTCACCCCGTGAGATCCTGAGCAAGTCATTTCCTCTCTGAGCCTCAACCTCTCCATCTGTAAAATGGAAATAAAAGCAGTATCTACCCCAGAGGTCATTATGAAGAGGTTGGTCCCCTTGAGGCCCCTAGGCTGAGCCCCAGAGATTCAGGATCTCCAGGGACCGACTTTTTCGGTGGGGGGGCGGAGGGGGCAGGCCACTAACCTTTGCTGAGCACATACTATGTGCCAGGTACCTCACATGTGTTACAGACCAAATGGAGTGGTGATGCAGGAGGCAGGGCCTGCACTCAGATGGCTCCGGGCTGAATCCTTGGTCCCCTACTTACTAACTGGTACTGGGAGAGGCCCCTCACATCTCTCAACCTTGGCTTCTGTGAATATGAAACGAGGATAATAAGGGTACCCACCCATGGCTCATGGGATTGTTGTGAGCATAAAATATGAAAACATGTGAAGCATTTGTCACTTGCCTGGCACACAGCAAGCACTAAATCAATCATCACTGCTGTCACTACCACCGCTATTGCTACTGCTCCTCCCAATAACCCAAGCAGGTAGATGTAGTGATAGCCATGTGACAAATGAGAAGGACAAAGGTCTCACCCACCCCAGTGTCCAGGACCCGGCTGGTCACCATCTGATCACAGGATTCTCCCCTCCCCCCAGGACAGGGCCATGTGAGACTGCCTGGGTCTGAATGCTGCCCTGGCCACTCCAAGCTGTGTGACCTTGGACAATTCACCTCATCTCTCTGAGCCTTAGGTTTCTCCCCTAAAAAATGAGGAGTCCCATCCTAAACCATCATCTGAGGACTGAACAAGGCAATACACAAAAGGAACTGCACACAGTAGGTGCTTACTAAATGATAGCAAGTATGACTTGTGATTGGATGTGAAGACCCAAAGGAATGAATGAATGCAGACAAGCACTCACAGTGGGATCTTGGGTGAGATGCCTTCCTGGAGCCACACAAACACCCCCCCCAGAGGGCTGCAGCCTTGAAATCCCCCCAAGTGCACCCTGTACCCCCCATTCCTCCACCAGGGCCCCCAATCCTGCCCCCCATGCACACCCATCGCCATCCTGCCAACCCCTGCAGTGAGTACATAGCCACGCATGCCACCACCCAGCCCAGTGACCAACCAGGCAGCCTCTGCCCCTCCCCTGCTCTGCATCTGCTCAATTAGGGAAACTGGGGAGCCAGGGAAACAAAGACTTAATTTCTGAGCTAATCAGCCAGGCTCATACTAATTACCATCCTCCCAGGCATTAGGGCAGACTTCCTGGGGGAGGCAAAGGGGAAGGCTGTTCCCTGGGAATGACACCACCTTCCCCCAAAGCCTGAGCTAGCCCAGGGATGGGTGGGGGGAGGACCAGAAGACTCAGGCAGGCGGGATTTCAGGGTGGACTGGATAGATGCGGCCAGAACCAGGGGACACAGAGGGTTAATTGTGCACACAGCAGGAACTGTGCCTGAGGGGGTATCCCCTGGGCTGGCCTCACCCTCCCAGGGCCCCCTTCCAGGACTCCTGCCCCATGGAGGGGGCAGCCTCAGGCTGCGGGGAGGCCCCAGAACAGGTGCCCCAGTAGGTATCCAGCCCAGGGCTTTGGCAGAGAGACAGACAGATGGACACTTTTAAGCTGGAAAATTGAGCAATGATCAAAGTGAAGCTTTTGGATCACAGCATAGCGTGTGTGTGTGCGTGTATATGTGTGTGTGTGTGAGTGTATGTGTGTGTTGCATGCGTAAACAAGTGCACAAAACAAGAAGGCTCAGGACTAGGAGCCAGGAGGCCTGGGTTCAATTCCCTGCACAGCCCTGGACAAGTCCCCACACCTCTGAAATTCAGACCTTACCACGAGCATCGGAAGGGACTATTCTTCTACAGATGTTTACTGAGCACCTACTCCGCACACACCAGGCTCTGTGCTGGGCACACATGCTCAGCTTTGAACAGATGGACAAAGTCCCTGTCCTCATGGCTTCCACTGTGGTGGATGAGCCAGGGAGTCAACCCATAAACCAGTCACCAGAGCGTGGGCTGGGGAAAGGTGCTGGGCAGAGCATCCACCCTGTAGGACGCTGACCAGCGTGACTGAGACAGAGCTTCTGCAGGCAGGGCTTGTTGTTGCATTTTTTAGAAAACGTGTCCCCAGCCATGAAACTTCAGATCATCTGAATTCACTGTGGGCCCCAGTGCAAATCCCTTCCCCTCTCTGGCCTTCTGTTTCCCCATTTGCAACAAAGAAAAAGGATAAAATGGTCTCTGAGGTTCACCCCAGCCCTCATAAGCAAGGATTCTGTTATTTCTCCATTGAGGGGTGAGTGTGTGTGTGTGTGTGTGTGTGTGTGTGTGTGTGGCCAGGGGCTGTGGTGAGGCACATGTGTGCACACGTGCACGCGCGCGCGCACACACACAGCTGACCATGTCCCAGCCCTGGGCCCCGCTGCACGACGGATGCACCAGATGGACAGGTGGGTACCTGGCAATGACAAGTATTGGCAGCGCATCCCCTCAGCCCATCTTTTCTTAATCGCAGGTTCCCAAGGGCACACGCTCACCTCTGCTGGCACAGGGCACCCCTTAAATTGCTTCCCTCTCTTCTTGTCATGGAGCCATCATAACTACCCACCACATGGAATGCCAACTATGGGCCCAGTGCCCCGAATTCTCACAACAGCCCTGCCAGGTAAGTACTGTTATCCTGTTGTACATATGGAGAAACTGAGGTTCAGCTAGGTCAAGTGACTTGCTCAGTAAATGATAAGCTAAGGACTTAAATCTGACCGAATCCCAAGCTGCCAGACCTACTGTGTGCCAGGACCACCTTCCTGGACCACATTCAAGCCTGAGAACAGGGGACTAGGCTGGCCCAGGCCTTGCCTAAGCACCAGTCTCCACAGATTAGCAAGGGTACACAACACAGCAAGGCGGTTAGGAGGGCAGCCTATGAACCCATGGCCCAGGTTCAAATCCTGGCCTCACCACTGACCCACTATGTGAACATGGGCAGGATCCTTAACCTCTCTGTGCCTCAGTTTCTCCATCTGTAAAGTAAGGATAATGCTATTTTGTTGGATTGTTCTGAGGATTTAATTTCTGTGAAGTTCTTAGAATAGTATAATACATGGTGTTACTTATGTGTTGTTAAATAAAAGGAAAAAATGACTCCCTTTGATTGTATGGGCAGTCTGAGAATTGGGGCCCACAGAGGGGAAGGGGTAGAGCTGAGACTCAAACCCTGGACCCAGGACTCCCTGCCCAGTGGTCTCTTCCTCCAGCCCAGAGATATCTCCAGCTCAGCCAAGGGTTGAAGAAGTCCCAGGACTGACCCAGGCTCAGGCCCAGGCGGTAAAGAGAGACCCTATGGAAACTGAGGAAAGGGAGCAGGGGGACATGACATGGGTCAGAAGTACAAATACAGGTTGGGGTCCAGGCATCCCCTCCTTCTGTGGCTGGCACTCACCTACCTTGCCCCACCCCCATCTCCACAAGGCCAGGCATTCCTATGGCCACTTAGACCCTGGGCAGCCAGGTGCTGAAGCAGCTCCCTTAGCACCGAGAGCCCAAGGCCCAGTGGTCCTGGGACACAGAAGACAGGGAACGGCAAGGGGCGGTGTGGCCTCCCAGCATCTGCTGCAGCTGACCCAGTCGTCAGCATTCTGTCCCAGGGACAGCCGGGGCTCCCTGGCTTGGGACCCCACAAACCCACCCTCCCAAAGTCCTAGGGAGCCCCAGAGGCAGAAATCCCATCCAAAATGGAGGTCCTGCCCAAAGACCTCAGCCAACAGCTGCAAGAGGAACACAGACATCCACACTCACCCTCAGAAGCAGACCCCCACAAAGGAGCCTACCAGGTCTGAGGTATAAGTACTTGAGATCGTGCACTGCTGGTGAAATGGAAACGTGCGACAAAGCCAGCCACCCACAACAGGGAACTGGCCCTGAGTGGGGACCCTGTACTGAGGTGGATCGGGACAGGCCCCTCTGTGCCTGAGGGGAGATGCCTAGGATGGGGGGACACAGATTCAGGGACCCTGTGAAGGGCTGAGGCAGCACGGCCAGTCCCACGTGGATGGGGTATTCATGTTTGCAGGGGCCTAGAAACATGGGGAAGGGTCCCGCCAGTGACGGGAGGGGACAGCAGCTTGTCCCTCGCTGTGTCACACAGAGAGCACATGTCAGCTCCCTATTTAGAAAAGGGGTACATACACTCCTTCGTTTTTCTACATATACACATGGCAACACACACACACACAAATCACCCAGGACAGACACACGCACACCCAGCTTTAGTCCATACACTTCCACATGGGGCCCCAGGGAGGCACATGAAGGCTTCCCAAAACAAACGGGGCAGGCCAGAAAGATGAAGGGAGACAGAGACAGAGAGAGAGACAAAGACAGAGTGAGAGGCAGAGGCAGGGTAAGAAAGCTCTGCTCAGGCCCCCAGGTGACCCTGCTCAGAAGCGGCCACTTCAGGGTGGCCATGCAATGTGCAAAGTGGAAGTGCCCAAGCCAAAAGCTGCTGGACCCACTTACTGCTGTGTGACCCTGGGCCAGAGCCACTCTGGGTGGCACCTGTGCATGAGTGCAGCTTGCCGGCTCTGACCCTCCCGTTCTCGGTGGTCCTGACTCCCCATCCAGGCCCGGCTCCCATCTCTTCCCACACCCCTCAGTGTCTGCAGCTGCCCTGCAGGCCCCAATGGTCCTTAAGGACCGTTCCCCCTATCCTCGATCTTCCCCTAAATCCAGGACAGAATGTCCAGGTCAGCTGCCATCTCTGCCAAGCCAGGCATCCCATCCCCAAGACCCCTCCCCTGCCATCAACCCCAGCACCGAAGCAGAGGGAAAAGTGCGGCAGTGACAGGAGACAGTAGGCACCCAACACATGCCTGTGAAGAAGCAGTGGATGGATGCTGCTTTCCTGCATCATCTCACTTAATCCTCGACCTCACTTTACAGATGAAGAAACGAAGGTTCAGAGAATAATCTTCCCAGAGCATGCAGCCATCGAGGGGATGAACGAGCTGGGATGGAACCCATGCTGCCTACTCCACAGCTCATCAGCTCTTTGTATATCTTGTCTGGCAGGCACAGGGGAGAGTGGGAGGAACCAGACAGGCAGACACCCCCACATCTCCTGACCCAGCATCCCAGGCCTGGGGACTCCACAGGGCCTGAGAGGTGGTGGCTGGAATGGCCATTGAAGCCCTACCTACCTGCTCCCACCACCAGGAAACCCAACAACAAGTGGAGTTAGCACTTACTGAGCGCTCACTGTATGTATGAGTACAGCACAGTGCTAAGTGCTTTACAGTGTCAACCCTAGGAGGTGGGTATATTTTCATTCCCATTTTACAGATGAGGACACTGAGGCACACAGCGGTGAAACAACTTGTTATGGGTAGAATCGGGAATTGAGCCCAGGCCTGAGCCCATGTGCTTGACCACTGTGTCACCCCATCTTAAAGTCCCAGGAGTTTCTGGTCTCTGACCCAACGTCCTCCTAGCCAGCACCCCATAGTTTCTGGCAGACACAGGAAAGGCTTTGTTCCCAGAGGCTCTGCTTAGTTAGAGGGCCCCCAAGCCACCATCATCGGGGTCACCTGCTCTCCTCCGACGACCCCTCTCTGTGGCCCATCTCCTCCCAGGATGCTTAGGGTCCTTGGTGAGCCCCAACCTCTGTCCTTGAGGCCTAGCTCTGGGTGTTCTGGACTCAATCTGCTTTCTGAATGTAAGAGGAGAGGACAGTCCCACTGAGTGGAGGCTCCCTGAGTTCTGGGAAGACTTCCTGGAAGAGGCAGCCCCTGGGAAGGGGTTAGATTCGGGGGAGGGGCTACAAGAGGGCCTGTTCTGTGGTTGGAAGCAAACCATGGTGGGTCAGACTACATCCTCTAGGACAGGGGCTGGGTCTCAGACTGAGGCCAAGAGGGTGTGGGACTAGCTATGGTCACACAGCAAGTTGAGGGAGGAAGGAACCCTACAGCCCTTGCCTCCACCTCACGGCTCAACACAGATCCCACCCTCCCTCCTTTGCCTATAAAGATTGCAGCTGCATTGGTTGAGCTGTGACCCAATGTGCAGGAAGGAATGTGGGAAGGGGTTTTTGGAAGCTTCTAGAAGTCCTCATGCTTTTCCAACCATGCAGACCCTGGCAGTCCTGCAGACTGACTGTGTGCAGGCATTCCTCTCTCCAACCTTCCCTCTAGGAACCCGGCAGTGTCCAGGCAATGTCTCCATTTTGCAGATGAGCAAACTGAGACTCAGGTGCATATGATCATTCCAAATCTGGATCTAACCACCATGCCTTGCTTCCAACCACAGGCCCTCTTGTAGCCCCTGCCCCGAATCCAACCCCTTCCCAGGGACTGCCTCTTCCAGGAAGTCTTCCCAGAACTCAGGGAGCCTCCACTCAGTGGGACTGTCCTCTCCTCCTACAGTCAGAGAACAGATTGAGCCCAGAACACCCACAGTGCTTCCACCCTCAGGCTAGGCCTCCTGGGAGCTGAGGCTCTTTCCCCCCTCAGACGGGGAATCGCTGAAGTCAGGGCTGTATCCCCTCAGACAAGGATCCTGATGGCATGGTTTCCCCCACCCTCCTAAGACTAGGGGCTCCCTGGGGACAGGACCACCATGCTCTCCTTCCTTCAGACTAGAAAGTCCTGAGGGCAGGACTCCAACGTCCCTCCTCTTGCACCTTCCCCCATAGCACCCGCCCCACCGGAGTACAAGACCCTGCCCCCAGGACACAGGCAGGACCCAGGGCCATGCCTCAGGCCCCCTCTCACCCTCTGCTGGCGCTCCTCCAGGCCTGCTCTGTACCAGGCAGGCCACCCCACCCCCTGGGCCTGTCCATGAATCCCACCTCTGTTGGGCACCACAGACCCCCCTTTCTCCTCCCCAAACAAATGGGGTCTTGAGCAAGACACTGGGACAACCGCACACAATGCCCGATCTATTCCCTGGGCTAGGCTGGCTGCCAGCAGTGACAGGGAGGGCATCCAGGCTGAGGGGAGCGTTCTGTCGATTCCACAGCCCCTCTAGATCCAGGCCCTGCAATCGGGGCCACTCTCAGCTCTCCATCCTGGTGGGGCTAGGACCAAGAGCCCATTCCCTGGGTAACCCCAGAACACACCCATCCCAGGTGCCTCCACTGTTCCCACCCCTCTCCTGACACAGTGCAGGCAGGAGCCTCTGAGCCTACGTCCAAGTCCCTGCTTTGTATTCTATAGAGAATTTCCCCAAACCTGAGTGTGGTCATTCGGGAAATGGGCATAACTCCTATTCCGCATGGGCTGCTGGATCCAAATAAGAATGTCCCTTGCACATAGTCGTGCCCAGGTAAAACCAGTTTCCTTCTCTCTCTTCTCTCTTTGATTTTCTCTCTTTTTTATGGGGTAGTGTATGTGGGTGGGTGTGGGGGTGGCAGGATAGCCCAGGCTGGCAGAGCAGAAAATGGTCTGTCCCAAGCACTTAAAATGTCCCCTATTCAGAAGTCAAAATCTCAAATCCCTCAGGGGTGGGCAGTAAGGCTATTTCTCCACGCTGGGGTGGGGGCCTTGAAACCAAGCCTGCAAATCAAAGCTCAATGCCTACTACCTCCCAGAAGCCAGCCGAGATTAAGCCAGCCCAAAAGCCATTATCTCCATTTCAGAGACAAGTAAATTGAGACACAGAGTGGTTAAGTAATTTGCCTAAGGTCACACAGCTAGTGAGCAGCTGAACTGGTTTCTTTTGTCAATTCAGGCTGCTTCCAAAAGCTCTTCCTCATGGCAGGAACCTTCCCTACTTAAGAGCCTTTCTGTGGTTTTGCCTCTGCGTTCAGAGTGAAGTCCAAACTCTCTAGCCTGAAATGCCAGACTCCCCAGCAGGGAGGTGTAGTACAGCAGAAAAAGCACTTGTCCTGGAGTCAGCCCAATGGGGGATCAAATGCTAGGTCTGCCACCTAGTTCCAGCTGTGTGTGCACAGGTAATTTACCACGCCTCCCCAGCCCCACATTCCTCATGTATAGAATGGGAAAGACAAGACTGACCTCCTAGGCGCTGACAGGATGACCCACCATGCATGCACCACATATTTATTGAACATCTACTATGTGCCAGGCCCCATTCAAGTCACTTGAGATAGAGCAGGGAACAAGACAGAAAAGCTCCTACCCTCATGGAGCTGATACTCTACAATGGTAGAAGAGTGAGTAACAAGCAAATAAACCAAATAGCATCCGGTTGTGTTGAGGACTATAAGGAAACAAAGAGGGAGAAGGCCCACAGTCACGAACAGAGTAGTCAGGGAGGGCCTCCCTGAAGAGGTGACAATGAGCTGGAACAGGAGACAGTCATGCAACAAGCCCGGGAAGCAACTCCTGCAGAAGGAACAGCAAGTGCACAGACTGGGAAATTAAACAAGACCTGGAGCATGTGGGAAAATGCCTGGCACATAGCAGATGCTCAGTAAAGTGCAGCTGGTGGTATACTGCTAGAAACCCCTTAAGCTCCTTGCGCCTTGCTTTCTTCTTCTGGAAAATGGGATGCTGTACGGATTCAAGGGACTCCTAGGTCTCTTCCACAAACCTGAACTCATTTAAATATCCCTCGCTCCACTGGTATTCTTCCCATTTTGCAGGTAGGGAACCTGAGGCTCCCAAGATCCCACAGCCTATAAATGGCAACATCAAAATGTGAACCTAAGTCTTATAATCCCAAACCCCATGCTCCTGCCAGCCTTCTGTGATCCCACTGTACACAGAGTACTCACTACTTCTCCCCCACTCCAACCCAAGACAGCTCTGACTGTTAGAAAGCCTCTTCTTGGGATGAACTGAGGTCTGTGCCTGGTTGGTCCCACTTCTGCCCTTTTGCGGTCACCCAGGACAGCCCTGTCCCCTCTTCCCCAGCTCAATATGAAAACATGAACAAGGCTGATGGGTTAGAAAGAACAGCCACCGCTCCAGGAAGCATGTCCCAGGCTTACACCCGGTGCTCTGACGTCATCCCCTGCTTCACGTGAGGGAAGTGAAGCAGGAATTCTTATCATCCCCATTGCACCGATGAACAAACTGAGGCCCAGAAAGAAACGCGTCCAGGGCCACCCACCTAAAAAGTGGCAGATCTTTTGTCACTCAAAAGACAGTCATCCTGTCCGCCAGCCCCCAAACCCCTCACACGTCCCTCTTTGGACAACCTTTTCAGTCCCTTGCCTGGCCTGTCCCCTGGTGGTATCAAGGAGGTTGACAGGCCAGACTTCCCCTAATCTGTTACTCCCAAGGCACCATGAGCTACTCGCCTGACGCTCTGCGTGCTGTGAAGGAAGCCAAAAGGCATGGGGCTCAGGCAAAGGCTGGGGGGACACGGCCCACCTGTTAAAGTGCACACACAGGCCCCTGGAGCAAGCAGGGGGAAACATGGGACAGGACCCAGTCACACCTGGTTCCATCCTGGCTCAGCAACCAAGGCGCCATGTGACCACTGCGAGGCCCTCCGCTCTGGGCCCCACTTCCTGCTACCACGAAGTCAGTTCAATACCTCTACCACTTAAGGGTCACGGGGAAAAAGGGCACAATAAGGCAGATCGCTGGTGAGAAAGCACTGCTGTCCTCCCCAAGCATGTCAGAAAATCATTTTAAAATCAGTTTGAAAAGGAATCAGGATCGTGGTGGTGGTTACTACTTCCTGAGGGTCTATTAAGTGCCAGGAACCACATCAGGGGCATCACATACATTATCCCAAGTGACAGCAACCTCAAGAGGCATGTGCATCATCTTTGTTTCACACATTGGGAAACTGAGGCACAGAGTCATACAGCTGTAAATGCAGAGTCAGACGGCTCTGAATGAGGTGGTAGCAGAGGCTCCTGGGGGAGTTTTAGGCCTGGTGAGTTGGACATTTGGGGAGGCAGGTGTTAAATTCCAGCCCCAGCACTTGCCCGCTGTGTGACCTTGGGCAAATCACTTCCCCTATCTGATACCTCAAAGGCAGGTATCAGTGCCAGGCTTCTCAGAGTACAGCAAATATGAAGGATAGGGACAAAGTCATTTGGGGGCAAGGAGGGAACATGTGTCCAGATGGGGGACCTGTATGTTCAAAGGCCCAGAGGAGGGCGAGGGCTCAAGGAGGCAGCGGTAGGAGAGGCTGGCCACAGAAGTGGGAGGGAAAGCAGACAAGAGGGGACCTTGGGAGCAGGGACAGTGATGGTGCAGCAGGATCTCCAGTCCAGACACATGGATAGGCAGGATGAGCAATGGGAGTGGGGAGCACAGCTCAGACTACCCACTATGCCTCACTTCCCTCCAAAGGACCCCACTTCAGCCTGTGCCAGCAACATTAAGTCCACAGCAGCAGCCCCTCCCCCATCCATCACCCCCCCCACCATCCTCTTGCAGCACCCACCACGCCCACTCTGTTCCTGTACAGGCCCCCTCCAGAGCACCCATCACCAGCCCTTCCACGGGACCTCAACGCCTCAGCAGCCACAGCCCCTCCACGTGCAGACCATCACATCTTAGAGACGCATCTCCCTCTCCTTAGCAACCACCAACACTGGGCCCAGACAGCAAGCCTCCTCCCTTGTCTCCTCCTCTCTCCATAGAGACCACGATGCCACATAGGCGGATCCCTCTCCACGGCAACCACATCACTTAGCGCCTGCCCCAACAACAGTTCCCTCCACGTGGCCACCACCAACACAGCCTCAGTGACAGCAACAGCCTCAGTGACAGCGACAGCCTCAGTGACAGCGACAGCCTCAGCCTCTCCTCTCCAGGGCAGCCACCAGCCCCAGCCAGGACAGAACAGCTCCTGCAGGCCTCCCTGCCTGCCTTCAGCCTGCTAGTGTCAGACGGCTCTCCCTGCTGCCTCCAAAATTCAAGACACTGGATCAGGCCAGGTATAGATTCTGCCTTGCGTTTCCTGCTCCTAACCCACTCCCGGCCCGTCCGTCCGCCCCTCTCTACAATAGAAAGGCTCCCACCTGAGGTGAAATAGGCCATGTTCTCCCAGGCCATCCCCTGGAAACCAGTCCCCTGACCCCTAGCAGGTGCACAGATGCCCTCAGCCCTACTGGGGTGCAGGCAGGCCTGGCTCAGCCTCTCAGCTAGGCACAGGGGTAGAAGTGGGGTCTCTGAGCCAGCAGCATCTTCCTCCCTGCTCTCCTCAGTGACCAGTCCCAGCTCCCAAAAGGCCTATCACCCTGCCAGCTGCCTCACAGGCCCTATGGAAGGGAAGCTGGGGAGGGGCGGGGGGTGCCCGCAGCTGGGGGCACGGCTGGGCAAGGTAGGAAGGGACAAACAGAAGACAGAAGGGGGGGCCACATCACGGGGTTCGCAAAGCCAGGTCATGTGAGCCCGGCTCACATACAGCCACACACTCACACACAGTCAGAAGGACCCTGTCCTTACCAGACGTCTACAGGCAAAGGGGCCCCTCCAGCCAGCAAGGCTCTGTCCCTGGCCTGGTCTCAGGGAGGTCCCCACGGCAGCAGCAGTGGTGGTGGCAGCGGTAGCAATGGGGTCTCAGGTCCTGACCCAGCTCAGGCAGCAGCAGCTCCTCATCCAAGTCCTCTCCTTCTGTGAGGAGGCGAAGGGGAGAAAGAGGAGGGAGGGAGAGGAGAGGAGGAGAGAAGGGAGGGAGGGGGACAGCAGGAGGGAGGGAGGGAGGAGGGAAAAACGCTGAAGTCTTGAAGGGTACACTCACTTCTTTCTTAGGTTTCCCATGGCAACCGAATATACCACAAATGAATATCAGTGTGAGAGAGGGAGGAGATAGAGGCAGGGAGATGGAGAGAGAACGAAGATGGGGCAAGAGAGATGGAGGGAAAGGGCCTCAAGACCCAGATGGAGGGCTAGGGGCTCCCCACCCTAAGCCATAGGATTCAAGGGGGAGGGGAGGGACCAGGGGCCACAGGACTTTTAATCTTCCATGGCCCCTGGGCAGGAGGAGCAAGCAACAGATGGGTAGATTTTCTGAGAGTTGGAGGACCCTCACTCCTGCCCCACCAGCCCCATCCCATGTCCTTCACTCCCTACTGGGCCCCCGTGGCCTGGAAGTTCGTCCCAGCCCCACACATTAGTCACAGTCATGGCCACACACACCCTCACACTGACCTGACGTCCAGTGCCCACACACAGACCTCCCCCTTCTCAGGCCCAATCACACCATCCTTCTGTTGGTCACCCCAACACCAACACTACCCAATCCCCTCTACTGCTAGGCCCCATCCCCTCTGCTGCAGGGAACAAGCACCCCACCCTAGCCCACATCTCTTATTCAGAACTCTGCAAGGACCCACACATCCCCTCCCCTAGCCTGTGCCCCATTTCCCATCATATGTGCTCACACACCCTAAGAGCAAGTACCTGCCTGACTTCCACCTGCAGACACACATTCTCCCAGACAGACGAGCTCGGCCCAACCTTCCCTCCATCTGTGCGCACACATACACTCATCCCCTTCCCGTGAAGGCCCCTCTCCCTGTCTGGCCCTGCACCCCCCCAACAGCCCAGATGGTACCCCCCCTCCCCAGCAGGCAGCCCCCTAGACATCGTCATTCACAAACATATGTAGACCCACCAGAGTTGGCAGCCAGCAGCAGCTACAGAACAGAAACACACACACTCAGCCCCCTGCGCTGCCTCAACTCCATTACCCCCACCCAGAGGCAGAAAACAAGGGAGCAGCAGGCTTGCTCCTGGAAAGGGCTCCCAGGCCTGGGGAGGGAGAAGACAGGCCCCCAGCTACCGGGCTCATACGTGCATCCTGAGGCCAGACACCAGCAGGGACAGGACAGGACAGCACCCCAGGTTGCACACTGTACCCTCACACACACACCTGCACCCACAAGACACCAGGACAGCAACCTACACTCCAGAAGAATTTCACACTCCCTCAGACAGACATGCGTACACAGCCCCACATGCACTGTACACAGCTGCCCACAGAACCCAGACACAAGGGGGCCAGCCCCAACACGCAAACACACACAGGTGCCAACATGCCTGGAGACACTGCACAGACACATGTCAACACACCCACAGAAACACACTGACCCCCATTCACTGTGAACTGCCCAACACACACACACACACCTTTCACTATACACATCCAGACAAACCTGCCAGCGAGCGCTGGGGCCCCTACACAGGCTCACACGCCAAAACACACATCCCAAACATGTTCCCACAAGTGGACATCCACTCCCAGACGACACTCCAGTACACACATGACCACGCCTGCACACCCTCGGAGCACTCCCAGGGCAGCCACCGGTGGCGCCCCCCATCCGGTCCACACCCGTTACACACACACCCTTGCCAACAACTCAGCAGGCCTTCGACCCAACTCCCCCTCCGCCCCTTCCCCGGGTGCCTCCAGGGAGCCCAAGCCCGCCCCCGCCCTGCGCCGGCGGGTTTACGATCCCGCGCACCGCGCGGAGCCCAGAGGCCGTGAAATTGGCTGCGAGCGTCAGGGGATGCGGCTGCAAATTCTAAGCACAGGGAAGTAAGGCGGAAACTCGGCCGGCTGGCTGGCCGGCACGTGGGGCGGGGCACCGCAAAACTGCGGGTAGCTGGTCCTAGGACCCGCGGGGCCGCGGGCTGCAGCGCCGACCGGGGACAGGCGGCCCCGGGCGGAGTCTCTGTGAGCGCGCTCACGCCTCCGCCGCGCCCCCTCCCGCCCCGCAGCTCCCGCCCACCCCGCTCGTCCCTTCGCCACCGCGCACAGGCCCGGCCCGGTACTGCGCACGGGTGCACCGCGTGGGCCAGCCCGGGACTCGCACCGGGAGACAAACACACCCCGCCGTCCTCCAGACCTGGACCTGCCTCGGCCAGAGCGCCCACCGAATGAACGGCTTCGGGCCACAGATACAGTGACTCTGCGTCGCCTCCTCCCGGACGCCTTCCGGGCTCTCCGCCCTCCTCCCGGCTTCTCTGCTCCCACCTCCACCCCCGCCTCTGGCCTCTGCTCACACGCACAGCCCCAAGCTCAGCTCCACCCGCGCTCTTGTACCAAAGAAGGGGAGAGGGCATAGCTCTGTCCAAGACACTGGCACAGGCCCTCTCCAGACGCCCTCATCCCCACCGCATTACAAGCCTTTACCAGCTGTGCGGCCTTGAACCCATGACTGCAGACTCTGCTTCTGTCTCCTCATTTGTGCAACAGGAATGATGCGAGGGTCGTTCTGAGGATTGAATGAGGGACTCCTTGAATAGGCTTAGAACAGCAGCCAATAAACCCGGAAAATTATTAGTATTAGTCAGTATCAGTCGCGGTCTCGCTGCTGTGTCACCCAAGGCAAGACGCCTCACTCACTCTGTGAGCTCAGGCTTCTCTGGAAAAAGGGTGGCTTTGCTGCCTCCTGAGGTGTGTGGGAGGTGTCCATAAGATCGCTGGGAATTAGTACTAGCCTCCTCAGCTGCCATCCAACCCAAAACACAGGTGAATTAATCTGGAAATGCATTAAAAAATGCAGGTTCCTGGGCCCCACATCCACCCTACTGAATCAAAATCTCAGCAGGCAGGGCCCAAGAACCGACATTTAACAAACACCCAGAGACTCTGGCGCGCCCTGACAAAAAGGAGAATGCTCCGTTTCTTAGTATAATTTACGGTCTTGCGTGGTTGATGTCCAAACTATGTTCCCAACTCTCTTCCCAAAATCCACTCCAGGCTTTCCGACGTTGACTCACGTGTTCTCCCCACCTGGGCTGCCCCTTCCCAAAGGCCAGCTGGATCTCTTTCACAATCCTCCGGCCAAAATCAAACAAGATAATAGAGTGTTTCACCCTGTGCCTGGCTCATAGCAGGTGTGCAATCATGGGAGTCCTGCGATGCCCTGAGCAGAAGTGGTTCCAACCTCTGTGCCCGCTTACAAGGCTGGCTCAGCACATGGCCTCCAGCCTGCCGCACTAGCCCCCAACCCCCTCAGTAGGGTCACAGACTAAGGAGAAGCACTATCAAGCAAGCCCTACTATGTGCAGGGGCACTTGGCAGATGTCCCACGTGTCTCATGTCTCCTCCAGGACAGGAGCTCATCTCTGTGGTTCCCGCTTGAGCCCCAGCCCAGCAGTTACCCCTGTGTGAGACATGCTTATATAAGGATATATATGTAAGTGTATATGTGGACTGAATGGAAAATACGTCAGTCCATCCTCAATAGCATGTAGCTACAAGGAAGTTGTTTAACAAATATTGTTTGAGTCTCCACCTGCAGTGGAGCTGAGAGACAGAAAATGGCTAAACAAGCACAGCCATGACCCCTCCACCCCCTGCCCCGGTAATGAGAAGGGTGAGGGGGGGAGGGAGGAGGGCATGCCAACCCCACAGCCTCTCTCTCTCCAAGATCCAGGGAGAATTGTGTGGGGAGAGAGATGACAGAGACAGGCCAAGGAGGGAAACGGAGTCAGGCCTGAGACGTGGGACTGGGCCCAGAGCAGACTGGTCAAGTTGCCATTGGGAATTGCTCCCCACTTCCCCTCTGAGAGAGGAAGTGGCGCACACAGAGTCTCTCACACACACACACACACACACACACACACACACACACACGTGTGCCCTGCCCCCTCCCAGCCCCTCTGCACACTCCAGCTGGGGGGTAGGCAGCGTCCAGGCCCTTCTCATTCTCCTTCAGGCCCCCCAGCCGAGCTCCAGAAAACAGGTTCCATGCATCTCAGGAGGTGAAAGTGGAGATTGACAGAGAGGGAAGGAAACACACACATTCACACTCACACAGTCCAAGAACCACCCAGGGAACCAGGAATGAATCAAGGAGACAGATGGGAAGGGGGAGGGAACTCATCTAATTGACACCTACTATGTGCTAGACACAATGCTACACACTTGACATTTTCATACATAACGACCTAGGCAGTTAAGAATTTGGTACAATGATCCCCACTTTACACTGAGGAAACAGGGCCTTGAGGAAAGTGAAAGTGAACTTACTTGCCCAAGACACACATTGAGGAGGAAAAGAGGCAGAATTTGGATTTTGAGTCCCTGCCCTTTCCACAAGTGAGACTGGGAGAGTGTGGCAGAGTGGCCCAGGGTGCCACAGCTGAGGCCACAACAGACTGGGGCCTGGGGAAGATAGTGATGGGGGGCAGCGTCCCCTCTGTCCCCCAGGGAGCCCCACAGAGAGCCTGCTATGCTCCCCACCCCACCCCTGTGCAAGCGCTGTGGGAGAAAAGGGAGCAGGTTGCTAGAATGGCACTAGTCACTGAGGGGAGGGGCGCAGGAGGAATGGGGAGAGGGCCTGAGACCCTAAAGCATTTCTGCCCCTCTGTCCTTGCAGCCACCACCACACCCACTTCTTCCATACCGCAGGGTCACTGCCACCATTGACAGATGAGCAAAGCAAGGCCCAGAGAGGTCCCCAGTGAGGGATATCCCAAGATGGAAAGGTCCCCATGCAAACCGGTCTTGATGCGAGAGTCCTCCATGGGGCTTCCAGTCCTGGCTCCACCACTGTGTGGCCCTGAGCTGGTCTGTAACTGCTTTGTTTCTTTTCTATGAAATAAGGAATAAGAGCAACTCCACTGCAAAAGCCCTCGTGGGATTCAATGAATGCTGCTTACAAAGGGTTTCAGACGGGGCCTAGCTCTCAGACTCAATGGATATTACCTCATATCATTATTATTATCTCTATAATTATTGCTGTCAGCAGCATCATGCAACCAGCGCCCCTCCGCTCTGGACCCCAGATGTAAGCTTGCCCAGGTGACTCTCTGCGGCCTCCCTGGGGACTGTCTGCAGAGCTGAGGGGGAGATCTATTATTCCAACCCCCAAGACATGTCCCCAGTAACAATGGCAGTGCCTCTGCCCCAGGTGTTAATTGAGCCAGAAGAAGGTTAATTTAATAGGGGATTGGTCTGGGACAGCAGGAGGCAGAGGATTGAGTTAACCTTTTGGACCATTAATGCTGCCCCTGTTAAGGAGACTTCAGCTTGGAGGCAATCCTGCTTCCTGGCCGGCTGCTCTGCACAGCATACCATCACAGTAGAGTGGGGGTAGGGTGCTGGCAGGAGGGAGGGTCTGGGCCCGGAGGCACTGTAGCTGGAAGGGGTGAGGGCAACTGTGATGGGTATCATCCTGGTTCTACACGTGGATGCCACATTCTCACACTCGCTCGCTCGTCAAGCCTGCAAGGCCAGCAGCCACAGCGTTGCAGACAGTCGGAGAGACTGACCCCCATGTCACACACAGGATGAAGCAGAGGTGTCACTGGAACTAGTTCTGCAGACCTCAGGGGACAAGGGAGCCCACATAGGGCATGGGGCCCTCAATGACCAGGCTGACCCCACTAAAGAAGTGTTGACAGCTGGATGTACCCATTTCTGTCACCCTGACTAGCTCTGAAGTGGAAGAACAAGTAAGCCCTGGACTGGGAGTCAAGGGCAGCCTCTCCTATAGCCAATGACCTCTCCACCTTGGGCCCCTCACTCTGGCACCTCCTACTCCGACCCCCACTTCACATAGCACCCTGTCCCTCCATAAAATGAAAGTGCCCTCCGGGAAGTGACCTGCCAATCAAATATCTCTGTACCCACGGAGCAGAATGGAGGTGGGGGTGGAATTGTCAAAAAGAAATAAATATACAACAGCTTACTTTACCCTCCAGACCTCAGTTTGCTCATCTGTCAAATGTCCACATAATAGCAGCCAGCCTGCCAGCCTCACAGGACTGCTGTGAGGATCCAAGGAGAGAAAAGAAAGTTCTTTACAAAGTCTGACTTAAACCAAAATGGCAGGGGGGTGGGTACAGGGCGAGGTACAGGGGGAGAGCAGCTGCTCTGGGCTGGGGGACAGGAGGCCAGGGGATAGAGCCCACCCGAACTAAGCCCCCATATGTGCCAGGTGCCCAGCCTGGTGGCCCACCATCTCCTGTAAACCCCCCTCACCTCTCTAACCCCCCCCCAAGTAACATGAGAAACTGAGGCTCAGAGAGGTGATGGGAATCCCTAAATCACAAAATACAAAAAGTAACGACATGGCATTAGAGCCAAAAGTCTCTGGCTCCCTGGCTGTGGCCCCTTTCTGCTGTCACGTGCACTTATACATACACACACACTCACTCACCAGTACACATGTGCCCAAAGGTCTGTGCAACCCGGCTGGGACGGGGCCCAGAACAGGCACTAGTGGAGGCGCAGATGGGGAGGAGAGAGGGGAGACCATATAGGGGGCAGAGGAGATGAGCTATTAGGGAGGCAGGCCTTCAGGAAAGGGGTCCCACGCCACTCAGGAAATGGGGCCTCTTGGAAGGGACCCCTCACTCTAAAGCTCAATCCCTCTCCCCTTCTCACCCCTCACCACACAGGGGACGTGACCACACTCAGCCACACAGACAGTGACACCTCCCACACTCCCAATGACATCACATACTCCGACTGGTGGGGGTGACCCTTCTTCACATTGCTGTCCTAGTGACGTCACCGGCAACCTGGAGCTGATGTCACAACCAGAGGTTCTCACCAACATCACACATGCACACTTCTCCCTGATGCCCCCCTTCAATAACTCCTCTTTATTCCTTCCCAGGGGGCCATGGCCCAGAGGTCCCCACCCACGTACACAGCTCCAGGACACACAGCTCCCTAGGACAGGCATTTACCGACACCACCTCTGTGCGCCTGTGCATATGTGTGTGTGTATGCGTGCACTGCTTTCATAGGGCACACAGTTACACATATGTGCAGGCCCACATACCCTGCTGATGGCCTAGACACAAGTCCCACAGGTGCCCACAGCCCAGGGGAACAGGTGTGTGGGCCAGGCACACACATCTACACATGCAAATACTCCAGCCTCCATGATGCACCTCCCAGATAAAAAGTCCCTCAGTCACTAAAGCAGGCAGGCTGGGGCCTGCAGCCTCGGCCACATTCCTCCAGGTGCTGCCAGCACCCTGCTCCTCCCCCAGCTTCTCTCTTACAGCCTGGCCTGCTGACAGCGACTGCCGAGACTGCCGACAGCCAGCCGACAGGACAGCCGCAGCCGGGACACACACACACACACACACACACACTCCCGCCCAACACCTGTGTCTCTCAGCCAGGGGACCAAGGCAGTGTCCTCCACAGGCAGTCACTGGGGTGGGGGTGGGGTGGTGGGACACAGCAGGGAGCCCGGAGCTGCAGAAAGTGCCCTCAAGTACCATGTCCTCCCAAGCTGAGAAGGGTCAGTGCCACCATCCCTTTCTCATCTCCCTCCTTGGACACTCCTGACACAGGGCACCCTGGCTGCCTCTGTCCTGGACACAAGCTCCACGAGCACCCATACACATATACACACCAGCTCTCTTTCCCCCAAACATTCCTGCTGGACCACAGACGCTGTGTGTGTGTGTGTGTGTGTGTGTGTGTGTGTGTGTGTACAGAGAGAGCAGGGTCCACCCCTGCATACAGCCTGGTGTGCACACACATCCCTCCCCACGTGCACACAGCACCCTGCCGGCCAACACACCCACCCCTCCTGCCCCCTCCTCTGCCAGTTGCTGGAGCCCACACATGCACGCACGCACACACACACACACACACACACACACACAAGCACAGACACACACACACACACAGCCCGGCAGTGGCCCTGGCCCTGCCAGAACTGCAGTCTGACGATTTCTGCTGCTTCCCAGGGCTGCCTCTCTGTTTGTCCCACACCAGCGCAATGGAGAAAGCTTTTGCTAGGGTCCCCACCCTCCCGGTCTCCCCCACTCCTCAATTCTGATTCTCTTACCAAACCTACTGCCCTCCTGCGGGGAGGGGTGTAAAGCCCCACCCCGGCCCCTCTCCCCCGGAGCTAGCATCCAGCACCAATCAAAAACCCCTTACCAACTACGAAGATGAATGCCTTGCACCCGGCAGCACTCCGTGAAAGAGAGGGGCGAGGGCCCCCGATTCGCAAAGATGGGGGCAGAAGAGATTCGGTGTGGCACTGGCTGGCACCACCCCCCCAAAAATACTCACCTCACCGACCGTCCTCTGCGTCCTCCCGCCTCCGCCCACCACTACCACCACACCGACCCCACCCCCACCCCCGCACAGGGTGGTCCCCGGAGGTTTCACTGGGATCCCCAGGCACAGGAGGCAATGGGGGTGGCTTTCCCCGTCTCATTCTCCCCCTGCTGCGTCCCCTTCCAAGCCCCACCCCCACTGGCGGAGGAGGTACCCTCCGGTTTTTGCCCCTACTCCCACCCTCTCCCCGTCCCCCCTAGCTGTGGGGGCTCAGATCCGGAGGAATTCACTTACCTCCAGCCCCAGCCGGGATCCAGGCCGAGCGCCGCCTCCGGTAGCGGCTGCTGCGGGGCCTGCGGGTGAGTGTGAGTGTGAGCGCGGGTGCGGGTGTGCGCGGCGCCCGGCGGGCTCGGCGCGTGTCGTGTGTCTGTGGCGTGGCCCGTGTGTGTGTCTGCGAGCGAGCGTGTGCGCGCAGACACCGCCACCCCCGCCTCCCGCCGCCGCGCCTTTGCCTCAACCCGGCCGGCCGCCCAAAGGGGGCCGAGCGCCGCGGGCGTCAGAGCCAAGGGTGGCCGTCTGTCCGTCCGCCCTCGCCGCCCCGGCGCCCGCTCCCTTCGCAGGCCTTTCCGCAGCGATACCCCTCCGCCCCCTCTTCCAGCTGGATCCTTCCACGGACACACGCACACTCGCAGGCACACACCCGCGTGGCGGGGGCCGCGCCTGGCTCCGCTGCTGCAGCTGCAGCGCCCGGAGAGGCGGCTGCGGCCCCGCGGACCGCGGGGCCCCAAGCACCTGCTGGGTGCGCCCCCGGCCCCGCCTCGGCCCCCAGCCTCGCTCACCCCGCGGGGTCCCGGTCCTGCCGCTGATGTCGCTGTGGCGAGCGCATTCAACAGCTGGAGGCAAACTTGCCGAGGGGCTGGGCGCCCGAGGTGCGCAGCGCCCCCCAGCGCCCGCCGGAGGACGCCCGCGTCCCCGGGACTCCACCTCCACGCGTGGACCCCCACCCCCCTTCCTGACCCTATCTCCAACCTCCAGCGTCCTGGCTCCAGCCGGGGGCGACCCGAGAAGTGTGACTGATCATTCCCATTTTTACAGGCGAGAGAACTGAGGCTCGGTGAGAAGAGTGACTCCCCCAAGGTCAAACGGCGAGCTTGATAGCAGAGACAGTGTTACACTCCAGATCTCTCTACCCTTGTGCCGGGGCTCTTGGCTACTGCTCACTACCTTTCCCCACCTCTTCGAGGGTGCCCAAGGGTATACTGGGCTCTGCTGCAACCCAGAGATGCTTCCTAAGCCTTCACGCCCTAGAGCCTCCCTGGCCAACACCCCCACACATATGCGCTACCTGCAAAGGGATAAACGCTAGGGGCGGGGAAGGGGAAAGATAGGAGATGCAGAAAGAAATTCTGGCATCTGGGGCCTGTACCCCTGCACTTTGAGGCACACAAGCACCGGGTAGGGAGATTCGGCTCGTGTCACTGACACAGGAAGAAACAGGCGCTTTTTCTCCATTCCTGGGATCAGTAAACCCACATGCTGAAGCCCTGCCTGGGCAACCCCTGTGAATCTCAATCACTTTGATGGGGCCGCCTGCGCCAGTGCCTGTCCTCAGGTAGCTAAGCCAAGCCAGGGCTGCAGGAACTCCCAGCAGGTGCATCTCATTCAGGCCAGGAATAGGGGAGATTCTGGAAGGAGCCACTGCCTGAGCTGAATCTTGACGGATGAGTAGGAGTTGGTCAGCTGAAGAAGGTGAAAAAGGATGTCCCAGGCTGCGGGAACAGCATGTGCAAAGGCACAGAGGCGTGAGACAGCTTGGCGTGTGTGTGCAGGGGACTCCACGAAGTGGGGTTTTTACTAGAGCAGAAAGAACGTCTGTTCATAAATTCCTCCCTCCTGTCAACTGAGAACAGGAAAGCTGGTCCAGGGTGGGGCTGGGAGGGCAGACAAGCCCTGGGACACAGGCCACCGTTATCTCCGAGTAGGAAACAGACTTGGGCGTTCCACCTCTGCCCTTCACAACTGCGCTTCAGGCTGCCTGGCACACTCCTACCCACCCTTCAAGGTCCCTCGCTGCAGAACCAAACAAGTCATTATGCTGTCTCCGCCCTCTAAACTGAGCCCTCCTAGAGATCAGGGGCTGTATGGAACACACTGTATGTCCCCCGCGCAGGGTTGGGTATGAAGTAGGGTCCCCACCCAAAGTCCTTGCTGGAAGAACCTTCACCCACCGCCCCACCTCAGGCGCAGACACAAAGGCCCCTGCGCCCTCTGGCGGATATAGCGCGCAACCGCAAAGAGCTCGCCAATTCACCCCTGTGGCTGTGAGCTCTCCCACGCGCAGACCCCTTCAGGGGTGGGCACTGGAGGAAGTCCCGGCTCTGACCCAAGAAACTGAGCGATGTTCCCAAGGAACGCCGGGCAGCATGCGGCAAAACAGCCTCTTCTGGTTCTGTTTGCATGACTTTCCCAGTCATCTGCCAAAGGGCAAATCACTCCCGCTCTCTGCGCCTCAGTTTCCTCTTTTGTGAAATGAGAATGACAAAAGCAGCCCTGTCCCCAGCACCATACTGGGCTCACCACATGGACACTCCCTTCCCTCCAGGTCTAGCTAGATTAGCTCTGAGCTGCTTTTGAGCTCTAAAACGTTCTAATATGCTCCTTTTGAAGACTTTTCCCCTACCAGGCAGACATAACCTGGCAAGACTTTCAAATGCTTAACTGAGTCAACACCACCAGATAGAAGATGGAATTGGCCTGGGTTAACCAAGGGTCATGGCAGACCATACCATGTGGACATCCAACTGGGCTTTCTCTAGATTGGCACTGTCCCAAAGAACTTTCTGCAATGGTGGAACTGTTACATAGCTGCACTGTCCACTAACCACATATGCCTATTGAGTGCTTGAAACTATGGCTAGTGGGACTGAGGAACTAAACTTTTAAATGTTATTTTATTATTTTTTATTTAAATAGCTATCTGTGGCCAGTGGCAACCATGTTGGATGGTGCAGGCCCAGAAAGACAAATAAAATAAAGCCCAGAGAGAGCTAACACACACACACACACACACACACACACACACACATACACACACACAGGACCCTGAGCACCCCGACCAGGCCTGGAGGCAAGGGGCGGGGGGGGGGAGGTGACGAGATTGTGTGGAATCTCTAGGTGGACAGGTAAGGTTAAGACAAATGTGAGCAGCAACATGTCCATCCCATAGTCACTGTCCTAGGTTAGGCCCTGCCATCTTTCACCTGGACACCTGCAACAAGCCCCCTCATCACCCACCTATTAAAAACCCTCTGGTAGCTCCCCAGAGCCCATGCAGGGATGCGGTATGTTTCATTGTTCACGATATCAAATGATCAGCAACAGCTGCCTAGATGCTCCCTCTACAGATAGTGTCGTGATGAATTGGTGATGTCCGCCTAGGGTGCAGACACGAAGACCAGTGATACACCCTCTCTGCTAGGGAATAAAATCCAAACTCTTTATCTTGCCCAAACAAGACCCTTTGCAATAGGGCCCTTACCCCTCCAGCATTATCTCCTCTCACCCCACACATGCTCTGGGTCCCAGTGACACTAATACCTGCCCTTTCCAGAATATGCCATGAATCTCTCACTCCATAATCTCCACACCTGTGTGCTTTTGATCCTGCTGATCCCTCAGCCTGGAAGCCTTTCCTCCTCTCATATTTCTTCTCCACCTGTCTACTTCCAGTCTATCACCAGGTACTGCTCAAAGGCTGCCTCCTCAGGGAGGCCTCCCCTGACTTCCCCTAAGCTAAGCTGGCCAAGTTACTTCTTCCTCCACTGGCTCCCAGAACACTCTGTGTAGGCCATAATGACAGCACACATCACATCATATTATTATTCATTCTCATGCATCCTCTCCTAACTTATTCCTCACATGATCACCTCTATCACGGTAGGTACCGAGTATCGGAGGCTCACTTGGGGCCAGGCACTGGCCCTTTTAATACATTATGTTCATTAATAAGTTGCCAAAGTGGACATTGGGAGGGGTTGTTCTGGGCACCAGCATCTTTCCTTCTTCCCACCAACACCCTAATCTCCTCTCTCCCCGCTGCCATGTACAGTCTTAGGGAATGTGAATTAAGGTGCCTCTCCCTGCCCCTTGCTGGGCCTTGAGTCATGGGTGGAGTATTGATGTGTGGACAGGAGAAATGGCCAAAGCAGAACCATCCCAGAAGGCTCAGTGCCGGACAATAGGCAGGTATTTCCAGCTGCTTGGACCCCGGTCCTGAATCCCAGAACCCCATCTGCTCTGGGATCTATCTCCCAGTGGGGCCTGGAAGCTGCCTCTAACGGCCCACCAATAAGTGCCCTTTCTACCAGCGTTGACCAGATGTGGTTCACATCCAGATGACCCCACTGCCCTGGCCACTCACCATGAGGACTTTATCCAGGAGCTCTTCTTTCTGCGGAGCTTACAGAAGAGAGCAGGCAGAGTGAGAGAAACATATAAATGCTAAAAACTGCGTGCACTGTTCAAAGGGAACTAACAAGATCAACCCTTTGAACTTAGGTGAATTTTTTTTCACTTGGTCTACATGGCATTTTGCGTTGATGCTAAAAAAATTAGGTTAAGTGACTCTTTTAGAGAAACACAGGCACACACCACACAGGAGAGTGTATGAGGTGTCACATTCCTGTTTTGGACCCAGACTAAAAATGAGATTTTCTGCTGTGCCACCCCAATGCCGGAACTGAGGGCTATGGTCCCTGGGGGCAGGAACCAGTGATGACACACACAACCCAGAAGGAAAAGAAAAAAAATGAAGATTTACCCCCAAAACCTCTGCCCCTTGCCTGCCATAGAACCATCCCAAATGGAATATGAAAACACAGAACATGAAAACTCAGGGAAGGTGGGTCTTTTATCTAGGGGTGTTTTGTTTATCTGAGCATGTGACAGGTCAGGGTAAGCAGGGTTGAAGGTGAGGGTTAGAGAATGAATAATCCCTCGGCCTCATAAGGATGAGAGGAGTTGGAGCTGGGGAGTTGAGGAAAGGTGGGTGGGAGGCAGGAGTGGAGACTATAGGTCATGAGGAAGGTGAGAGGAAGGGAAGCCCCCAGAGGAGGCCTGGTTGTAAGGGGATTTTGGAGAGCACACACATTTCTAAGAGGGATTTTTAAATTGTTTTTCTGTGGAGTGTGCAAAAATAGCCCCTCCACCACTTTAGCCTCCCCGACCACCTTCCCTCCCCCACTCCCTCCAGAAAAGTCTGCACGCTTGTTATGTTAGTCATCTGTTACTGTGTAACAAATTACCTCAAAACTCAGTGGCTTAAGTCAGATATACATAAATGTAAATGTAAATATATATGTATATATATATGTATGTATGTATGTGTATGTCTATATATACATATATACATATATACATATATATATATATATATATATATATATATATATGTATGTATGTATATATATAGTTTCACAGTTCCTGTGGTCAGAAATTCAGGAGTGGGTGATTCTGGCTTAAAATCTCTCATAAGATTGAGTCAAGGTGTTTGTCTGGGGCGCCACCGATCTGAAGGCTTGACTGGGGCTGGAGGATCTGCTTCCAAGATGGTTCATTTTTGTGGCTGGCAAGTTAGTTGGTGCTGCCTCTTGGCAGGAGGCCTCAGTTCCTTGTCACATGGACCTCTCAGCAGGACTGCTTGAGTGTCCTCAAGGCATGGCAGCTGCTTCCCCCAGAGCAAGAACAGGGAGGACACCGCAATGTCTCGTGTGACCTATCCTCAGAAGTTACACCCTGTCATTGCAAATTCCTATTGTTCACACAAGTCTAACCTGTTCACTGTAGGAGGGGAAGACACAGGGTGTGAATTCCAGGAGGAAGGAATCATCAGGAGCCATCCTGGGAGCCAGGGGGCTTGAGATCAATTAATTATATTTGGGGGAAGTTGAGGACGTTCTCTGTTCTACCTCCAGACTAGCAAAGGTGAAAACAGAACTAGGGGTGTGGATACCAGAGCTGGAGGATCTGAGTCCATAGAATTCTATGATTCTGAGAGTATCTAGTCCTATAGTCCATGAATCAAGGGCAGCTCAAGGCTCATGGGGCATGAAGAATGTACATACATTTCCTGATGAGGAACCTAGACAAGAGTGAAGGGTGGCTGGGGGTGTGGCCCCCATGAGAGGGTGCCTATGAGGGCCAGAGGCTAAGGTCACACTCTGGGGGATATTTTGAAGTGTCCAGTTATGGGAGGAAATCTCACCAGGGATGCTGAGGTACCCTGCTTGCCTGGCGTAGAGCTGAGATTCTTGAGTGGTGAGGTTGGCCAGTCTGCCTGTCCACTAGACTCAGCAGAGCAGGCCTAGAGTGTGCCCTGGACAGGGAAGGAACGGGAGTCCCCCAGTTGATTCTCCTGGTGTGTCCACTAGAATGTGAGCAACTCCCAAACCCGGCCATGTCTGACTCAGTCTGTGCCCTAGGTGCCCAGCGTCTCGCCAGGCACTACCAGGGTGCTTTTGGAGGGTTCTCATGAGCTGTCCCACCCAATGGTGCAAGGGTTAGACTGAGTGTCCTCCTGCTCCAACACAGGTGAGGTCTGCAGGCATGTGCAGCCCTGTGACAGACCACTACCCCCAGCCTTCTGATCCAGGGGTCTCCTGAGACACCCCCAGGAAGAGCTGGAAGAAGATGGGGAAGTCTCACCTGACTTATGCTGCCCACTAGCCAGAGACCGCTAAGCCCCGCACTGAGGAGTGGTGTGCCTTTTGGGTCTAAAGGCCCTGAAATGAGGCTCCAGAATTCTGTGGTCCAGGGATCCTGCTGGACCCTTAGGCCTGGGCCCTACAGCTACAGCAGGGGGGTGGCGTGAATCTCAGCTGGCTCAGCGACCATGAGGCCAACCAAGCCGCCTGTGTTATTAACCCATCTATCTGGCTATGCCCAGAGGGATGCTGGGAGTGGAAGCAGACTTGCTGCCACTGCCTGGGTCCAGAACTAGGGCAGCTAGAGGCCCCTGGGAGCTGGAGGTCACTGGCCTCATGGCCAAGCTTGTCACTGCCGACCTGATGACGACTCCAAGTCTCCAGATGCTACAGGGGCCGGAGAGGTGCTGACTGGCCGGTTTCCTCGTGTTCTTTCTCTGCTCAAAAACTTCTAAGCTCTGACTCCATGGGGTAAGACAGCAACTCCTTACACCAGCATCTGGAGTTCTCTGCAACCTGGCCACATTCTACCTAGAATCATAATAATAGCTCCAAATGGGGGCGTTTACTCTCTTTCAGGCTCGATGCCAAGTGTTCCCCATGAATTAAATTCTCAGTGAATGATGACACAATCCTACGAGGACTTAGTGTTGTTATTCCCATTTTGTTGACGAGGCTCAGAGATGCTAAGATTGCACAGAGAGAAAGAAGTTGGGGGAGCCATGCTGCAGCTGCAGGATTCTTGGGGGGGTTTTAGGCTGGTAATCCCATCCTTAGTTCCCACATAGCTCGTCATTCCCAGAATCTTCCCTTACCTAATGTTCTCTCAATCTAAAACCCCAATGTCTGAAGGTCCATGTGGGTGGGCCAATAGATGTATGTTCCCAAAGCTCTGTGGGGAATGACAGATGTGTGTATCCTCTACCAAGTTACTCAGGCCCAAAACCCAGAGGCCACCTTCATGCCACCTGGGCTTCCTGCAAATCAGCTTCATCAACAACCCCCGTCAGCTCTGCCTTCAAAATGTACCCTAACCCAGCCCCATCCCTCTCTGTCACTGCCACCGAGGCAAGGGCAGGGTCTGTCCTATGCATCTGTGCTCAGAATCTGGCACGCAGTAGGCACTCGAAAAATATTTGTTGAATAAAATGATCAAGTTCATGTCTGAGGGAGGGAGGGAAGGAAGGAAGGAAGGAAGGAAGGGAAGGGTAGAGAGGGAGGAAGGAAGGGGTGAAGGGAGGGAGGGTAACTACTTGAGGAAAGAAAATGTATGGGAGAGCAGAAAGGCAAGTTCTGCCCTGGGAGCCAGGGGTGGGGCACTGACCAAAAGGAAACCTTCACACCAGAAGAGATGTGGGAGTTACCTGTCAGTCTGACAGGTAGAGAGGGGCAGATAGGCAGTGCCCCTGGGAAGCACAGGTGCAGAGGCATGAAATGGCCAGGACAGTGCGGCAACTGAGACCCAGGAAGGCAGCCCCTAACCCGGCTTCATCCCTCCTTGGACTCCGCAAGGTCCTTCCCAGCGCCAGCCAGGTGCCCCTTCACCGCCCCTCAGGCGAGGTGGCTACATGCCCGCCTTACAGGCCCTGGATTTCCCCGGTGGTGTCTCTGTCTCCTTGGCCCACAACCCAGTCTTGAGATAAAAGAGCAACTTCTGCCTTTTGTCACTCAGATCCTTCTGATGTTCTGCCTGTGTATCTTGGAAACCTCCACTCACATGTCCTGCTCCCCCACCCACCTCACACGTGGGGTCTGTGGCCCTCGGTCTCCACAGCCCCAATATTTCATTCTCAGAACAAGCATCCCAAACACCAGCTGCACCTTGATTGCGCTGGGTCTGGCCAGACCCCTGTCGGGTTTTCCCCCCACTTCTGAGGAAGGAATGTTCTGCCAGAGGCTGAATTCCATTTCCCCCTCCTGCCCGATGCCTTTCCCAGAGCAGAGCCCAACCATGGCTGCAAAGACAGCTCCAGCACCAAGAGGAGGAGGCCTGGAGCAGGGCCTGGAGGTGGGAGAGTCGTCTGAAGCCAGGTGGGCTCGTTTGAAGCAAGATGCCCACCACAGCTGCATGCGAACCAGAGGGGAGCAAGGCAGGTGTCAGGGCCGCAGCCCAGTGGGCTGGAGTTCAGGCAGGGCCCAGATGCCTTGAAGAAGACAACACTTCCCCCAGCACTTACAGGTAGCTGCCGTGTGCCAGGTTATATACAAATGCCGTTGAAACCTCACAACAACTTGAGAAGAAGTCATCCATCAGGACTTGTGGTTGCAAGTGACAGAAACCCAACTTGAGCCCAGTTTGAACTGGCTTAAACTCAAAAGAGGAAATATTGGCTCCCATAACAGGGCAGAGTGGGGAAGTTCTGCCTGAAGAAGATGGTAAGGAGGAGGAGGCCATCTTCAATGCCATCAGCATTCTCTCTCTCTCTCTCTCTCTCTCTCTCTCTCTCTCTCTCTCTGGTTTAGTTCTCTCTGGCCGCTGTCCTCACAGCAGTGGAGCCAGGAGCTCCCACAGACCCAAGCTTATGGCCTTACAGATTCATGGGGAGACTGGGAAGAGCTTTTCTTCCACTTCCAATCTGAACATTTCTAAGGAAGGACTCTGATTGGCCCAGCATGGATCACATGCCTATCCCTTAGACCAATCACTGTGGCCAGAGTGATAAGGGCAGATGAATGGCCCAGCCTGAGTCAAGTTACCGCCACCCTGTAGCTGGAAGAAGGCCTGTCAGCAGAACGGGGGAGAGACCCTGGGCAGTCAGAAACAATAGCAGCAGTGCAGGTTTTGCTAATTTGGTTCATTTGTTCTTTTTAATAAACATCTTACTTTAGAATAAATTTAGATTTATTAAAAAATGCAAAAATAGCAGAGTTGCTGTATTTCCTTTGCCTAGCTTCCCCTGATGTTAACATCTTATATAACCAAGGTAAATTTGTCAAAATTAAGAAATTAGTACTGGTACATTCTTATTAACTAAACTGCAGACTTCATCCGAATTCACCCATTTTCACACTTAGGTCCTTTTTCTGTTCCAGGACCCCATCCAGGACACCACATGGCATTTACTCATCATATCTCCTTAGTCTCCTTGGATCTGTGACAATCTCTCATTCTTTCATTTTCACAACCTTGGCAGTTTTGAAGGCTACTGGTCAGGTATTTTGCAGCATGCCCTTCATTTTGGGTTTATCTGATGTTTTCTAATGATTGGCCTGGGTTGTGGGTGGGGGAGAAGAGCACAGAGGTGTGGTGCCCTTGACATTGCTGCATTATCAGGGGGTGCATGATATCTACATGACTAGTGATGTTAACCTTGATCACTTGGTTAAGGTGAGGTCTTCCCCCACTTAACAGATTGAGAAACTGAGGTTTGGAGAGGCTAAGCTGCTTGTGCTAGAGTGAGTTGTGGGACAGAATGTGAACCAGGCCTGTCTGACTCCCATTATCCCACAGTTCTTTGGATTTTTAGGCAGGGAAACTGAGGCAGGAGCCCACTCTAAGACTGGGATAGTGAGAAAGGCTGCATCATAGAATCTGCTAGAGGACTTAGCCCAAGACTTCCTCGTGGGAGGCAAGGTTCTGTCAGGATTCTCCTGGAGGCTTGAAAGCCACAGTAGGCTCAGACCAGGAGGAGAAGGAAAGGAGACAGGGTGCCACAAAGACCATGCCGCAGCCGGGTAGGAAGGATGAAGGAAGGAGGGAATGAGAAACATGACTGGGCCAGAACAATCCAGGAAGTCTCCCTGGAATAGAAGGCTGCAGTTATAGGAACAGTCAGGAGGCCGGCTCAGGTGTGAGGTCCACCTCAAGAGACAGGAGAGCAAAGTGTTTAAGACCATGAGCCTTGGAGTTCGACAAGACTGGGTCCAGTTCCTTGTACTACCACATCCTGACCAGGTGGTCTTGGGCAAGTGACTGCTTCCCAAGCTGATTTGGGGGCTTGCTAGCCCCCAGGCTTTGCCTGACCTGCTCACCTGCCTGAACTCTTCATTCCTGAGCCAGCTCTCAGACCTCCCCAGCCTAGACATATTTGGTGGGACCCAGAGCAAAATGAAAATGGGAGACCCTTTGTTCAAAAGTGATTAAGAATTTCAAGACGGCCAAGGAGAACATTCAACTAAGTGTGGGGTCCTTCCAGGCGGGGGCCCTGAGTGACTGCACAAGTCACGTGCCCTCGAAGTTGACCCAATCCCCATCCCACAGTGATCACCCTCACCCTGTGACATGATTGTCACATTTTCTCAACAGTTTCTTGGCCATTAATCATAAGCTGCCTACCGATATTATATCCAGTGGTTGCTTTGCTCTCATGTGGGTTTTCCCTGTCTTGCCCTGGGTAGAAGGTTGGATGAGATGAACTCCATGGTGCTTCCAACAGTTGCATTTGAGGTTCTTTAATTTTATGGCTCTGATTTTTTTTTTTTGCCAGGAAGCTTCTGAGTTCCTGTGTTTCAGATGCTAAGAGGCCAGGGATCAGGGCTTCCCTCGTGTGGTTTCAAAACCTTGACGTCCCCGGGCAGTTTTGAGGGTTTTAGATGAAATAAGAAGGGTTGGGAGAATTTCATTCACTTACATTTTGCCAATTTAAAATGTGAAATTAACTGTGATTTTTGCAGTAATTGCGCCATTCTTAAAGGTGCTATGTGTTCCAAAAGCCATGACCCCTCTCCGATGATGGGTTCAAAGGCATTAATCTTCCCTCAACAGGGTGCTGTTAGTCAGGCTGGAATGTTTTTACATTTTGTGCGTTACTGCTTGTTGGTTAACTTTGCTCTTTTCCCCCTTATTGTCAAGAGGCAGAATATTAGAGCCAGCCTGCCTGCACTCATCTCTTATCTCTGCCATGAAAATATGTGCAAGTTGCTTAATAATGGAGCAAGTTGCTGAAAAATGGAGACCAAATGAGTTCTAGGTCTTCTGGTTACTATTGCTGCTTAAAAATTCCAGTGGTGCAAATAAAGTAAAACAAAACACACACGACTATTTTAGTGCTCACAATTTTGTGGATCAGGAATTCTGGAAGGGCTCAGCTGAGCACTTCTTGCTCGGGGTTCTCATGCGGGTAGAGTCAGAATGCTCAGCTGGGCTGCACTGGACAGCCAAGATGGCGGCTCACTTACATGGCTGGCACCTGGTACCTACTGTAGGTTGGTATCTCTGCAGGAGTTTGTGAACGAAGTGCCTACTTCCAACATGGCAGAATCAGGGGAGTTGGGCTTTTTACATGGTGGCTGGCCTCCCCCAGAATGAGTGTCGCAAGAGAAACAGGCAGAAATTACATGGCATTATTATTATTGGGGAAGGGGAACAGGACTTTATTGGGGAACAGTGTGTATTTTTCCAGGATTTTTTCCAAGTTGTCCTTTCAATCTTAGTTGTGGAGGGTGCCATTCAGCTTCAAGTTGTTGTCCTTTCAGTCTTAGTTGTGGAGGGTGCAGCTCAGCTCAAGGTGCCGTGTTCAATCATTAGTTTCGGGGGGCACTGCCCACCATCCTTTGTGGGAAACCGAACTGGCAACCTTGTGGTTAAGAGCCCATGCTCCAACCAACTGAGCCATCCGGGAGGCAGCTCAGCTCAAGGTGCGGTGTTCAATCTTAGTTGCAGGGGGCGGAGCCCACCATCCCTTGCAAGAGTCAAGGAGTTGAACCGGCAACCTTGTGGTTGAAAGCCCACTGGCCCACGTGGGAAACGAACCAGCAGCCTTCGGAATTAGGAGCACGGAGCTCCAACCGCCTGAGCCACTGGGCCTGCCCACATGGCATTTTTTTTACCTGGCCTTGGAAATCACAAAATATCACTTCTACTGCCTTCTACTGGTGATGAGCGATGCACTAAGTCCAACCCAGGTTAAAGTTGAAGAAATATAGATGCCACCTCTTAACCGGAGGAGTGCCAAAACATTGGGAGCATGTTCTAAAACTGCCACAACATATACCAAGCATTTAGAATAGTGTCTGGCATATAGTAAGCCCTCAGATATGTTTGCTGTTGTGTTATAGCCCCAAATAATAGAAATGGATTGATAATGCAAAATGGTTTGTTGAAATATTAAATTTGGGATGGAAATATTAACAAAAATTCTATAATTCAGAATAAGGCATAACTATAAATAGTGAACAGGATTTGATTTGCCTGTGGAATGTGCTGGTTTGGAGAGGTATGATTTCACAGAAGAATAAAAGCAAAAATAGAAAGTACAACCCTACATACCTGAAAATGGAGTTGCGTCATCCCTATGACCAGTGTGGGGTCTCTCATGTCAGGTTGTCCGGTGCTGGCTAGGAGGCTTTGAAGTTTCCACATCTTTTTCCCCACAAAACAATCAAGGCATCGCTCTGGGAAACCAATGGACTGTTTCTAGAACAGCACAAAATAAAGCTTTCCAGCACAAAATTGATGACTTCCATCACTGAAAGCAGAGAAGAGACCAAAAGCACAGAAGTGTTATTCAAGGTGGCTGGCCTTATAGAAAAAACAGGTATAAACCATTCTATTGCCAGGACACATAAAACCAGCCATACAGTGTGTGACAAGTCAGAGAAAACAGATTAAGCTATTTTTTAAAATCAAATAACACTAGTGGGAATGGGAGCAGGTGTCCATGAAATTAATGAACAACAACATTCAAGATCAGGAATTACCACACAGGCAACCTTTTATAGAAGCACAAAAACACTGATGGGCAGGGCATCTCAGCCTTTGGCACATGTACGGGAGGGTGTGGCAGGCAAGCCCCTTATTTCTCTTAGGGGAACCTTGGCTGCATTTGATGAAGTGATGTGCCCTGCTCTCAGCCAATCTTAAGAATCCTGTTCCTGATTTTCCAGCTTCCCTTGCAGCTAGCAGTAGCCATGTGACCCAGTTCTGACCAATAGGATCTAAGCAGAAAGCAGCTTGTGGGTTTCCAAGAAAGCTTTGTCTTTTCTTTTAAAAGAAGTCAGACACAACTGGTGAGGTCCCACGTTTCTTCTCCCTTCTTCCCACCTGGAATGCTGGCATAATGCTTAGGACAACTGTCGCAGCCATTTTGCCCCTCCTCAAGACTTTTTGTCACATGAGGAAAGCAGGCCTGGGGTGGCAGGCACATACCTTCTCCTCTGTCCCCAAACCTCCAATCTCTCCTCCCCATTTTCACCCAAACCATCAATGACCTTGCTTTCCTAGTCACTGAGGAAGCAGAAGTCATTAGAGGCTCCACCGATGCCCACATTCCTCTAAGGCCAAGACTCCATTACTCCATCCCTCTCACCTCTTCAAGAATGCTACTCCTGCATTTCCTCTTCTCCTGCATCTTCATTTCCATTTTTCTCTCTCCAGGATCGTTCCCAGCACTACACGCTTACTACTATTTCCCCATCTTTAAAAATCTGTTGAATTTACATCTCCATTTCTCTCCTTTCTTTCATACCTGAAGACCTGTCTCTATTCACTCACCCCAATTTCTCTCCATCAGGCAATCTTTGTTTCTCCCCACACTCCTTGGCAAAGTTACCAGGCTCTCATCTCACTTCTGACTTGTCCCATCAGTTACATTAGACACAGCCGACCACTCCCTCCCCTGCTCCTTGAAACCCTCTCCTCCCACTTACGTGTAAGTTCCATGAGAAACAGGTGTTTCTTGTCTTATTCACTACTCCATCTTCACCACAGTCGAGGAGGTGAGGGAGCATAACACCACTCATTGAATTAGTGAAGAGACTGCTAATTGTCCCCTAATATCTACTCTCCCCTTCTTTTACACAAATAGAAGCTTTGCTGAATACTACATAGCTGCCCAGGTAAAGACTACATTTCCCAGCTTACCATGTAGATAGGTACGGCCATAGGACTACATTCTAGCCAATGAAATGATAGCAGAGATTGAGTTGTGCAACTTCCTATTCATTCCCTCATAAGGAAAGGCATGTACCTCTCCTTTGTTTTTCTGACCTTCCCATAGGCTGGAATGGGAATGCAATGGCAGGACCTGGAGCAGCCATCTTAAACCAGACAGTGGAGCCACCTACTGGTTAAGGAAGGCAGGTAATAAAATAAAAAGCAGCAACCTATCAGCACTGGCCACATTATGCTCATACTGTTATGAGAGGGGTGGGGAAAGATACGGGAGAGGCAGAAGGGGAGGGGGTGGGGGGTGGGGGGACGGGGGAGAGGGAGAGGGAGAGAGAGAAGGAGAGGAAAAACTTCTATCTTATTTAAATCACTGTTACTTTGGCTTTTGTTGTAGTAGGCCGACCTATATACTCAGGAGTGCACCTTTATTTATTAAAGCATTTGTAGTTGGATTTTTCCCATCACCTGCAGCCTGACCTGTACATATACAAGGGAAATGTGCACCACAGTTCAATTCATTTGGGTCCTGTTCATCATGCAACATTGATGTTGCAGGGGAGGACATTTTTGGTTAAGCTGACGATTACTTCGTGAGCCATGATGTAGACCAGAAAGGGACACTGAGATCAGGACTGACTCTCGGTCACCATGTGGGCTGCGAGGAAGGGCACAACTACAGCTCTGTGGGTGGAGGCACTTGCCCAGGAATGCCAGCACTCGATGCTATTCACAGAGAGCAGCTGGCGGCCAACAATGTGCCTCCCGATCTTCATTCAATACTGAGATAAATTGACAAAATTGATGCAATCAAACCAAAGCCACCGAGTGGCCGTCTTTGGAGCAGCTGTCAGAAGAGATGGGCCAAACAAAAATCTGCTTTTCCAACCTGAGCCACTCTCGCTGTCAAATGAAGGTGCACATCAACTTTTTTTACATGAGGGACAAGATTAAAAGTCTTTATCTACAACACAATAACACCGGGGGAAACATTTGCTTTGGTTTGTTAAGAAACATGACTTGGCTATGCAGTCAGCAACTTGAATAATCTGATTCTGCCGCCTCGGGGCTATCTTACAATTTTCACAGTTGATGAAAAGATACGAGGGTTTTGTAAGACCAAACCATGGGGCAAATTTCTTGATCCCCAAGAGCCTGACTCTGTCCCAGCACTTGATGATTTTCTCCACTGCTCCGGGGAAGAAATCAATGACACACCACTGAGCATATTAAAGCCACATCCAAGAGCCACTGCCACCATGAAGGAATCCTAATCCTCACCAGTGTGAAATGCAACCAAAGCGGAGTGTGGCTGTTTGTCTTGACAACTCTCTGTATACATGGCACCTCTTCTTCTGAAGGGTACTAGAAATAGGCCTCCGTGAGAAATCTCTTCTTTGTCACCTCAGGGGCCGTGTCCGATCCTTAAAGCCCAGACCAGGCACTTGTCCCCAGCCCAACAACCTGTGGCTGAGCGATGGCTTGTCTGTTTTGGTGAAACCAACAGTGAAAAAAAAGCGTCTGCCTGGATGGGAACCATGAGCTCCTGGTCAGGCTAGCTTGTCACCGGGCCAGATGGGAATGCCTGGCCCATTCATCCACTCAGCAGGCAATGGCTGTGGGCCTACTATGTGCCAGGAACACAGGGCCCTGGAAGATCAGTGGTGAACATTAAAAAATATAAATAAAAAAGGCAGAGGATTACAAACAAAATCATCTCTCTCAACTAAATGAAGCCTTGTTTATTGTGGTAAAATAGACATAACAAAATTTACCAGTTTTAAGTGTACAGTTCAGCGGCATTAATATATTCACACTGTTGTGCTATTATCACCACCACCCATCTCTAGAACTTTTTCATCTTCCCAAACTGAAACTCTCTGCCTATTACACACTAACCCCCCACCCAACTCTCCCAGCCCCCGGGAACCTCTATTCTACTTTCTGTCTCTATGAATCTGACTACTCTACTTCATGTAAGTGGAATTATACAGGAGTTGTCATTTGGTGTTTGGTTTCTTTCATTTAGCATAATGTCCTCAAGGTTCATCCATGTGGTAGAATGTATCAGAGTTGTATTCCTTTTATAAGACTGAGTGACATTCCATGGCATGTACTTCTTGACTGTACCATTCTATAGTCTAAGAGGTCACAGGTCGGAGCAAGGTTGCTCTAGGGGTTTTCAGTTCTGAGGTTCTTGGGTGAGAGGACTGAGATGCTGGAACTAAGACGTGTGGCACCATGGGACAGGGTCTGAGTGCACTTCCAGGCCACAGTGGTGGATGTGGGCTCAGTCAGCTGTGCCTTCCTCAAACCGCTTCGGAGGAAGGCTGGCTGCAGGGGAGGCAGCTGGGGAGGGGCAGCAATTCCTGCTGAGCAGTAGAGCCAAGCTGTGGGAAGGGAGAGGAAAAGGCAGAGAAGGGACAGATGGAGGAGAAGAGGGCAAGGTCTAGGGTCCCACCTGAGAGAAGCCATGTGTCCCAGGCACTCTGCCTAAACTGGCTGTGGGCTGGCTGGGCCTGGCACTGTGTTTGGGAAGAGCTGAGAGAAGAGACGATCATTCATTCATTCAACAAACATCCTTTGAGCACCGTCCCCACTAGGAGCTGGTCTATGGAGATAGGAAGACCCAGCCATGCTGTGTGTCTCTGTTTTCACCAAGTCTATGCGGCCTGCTGAAGATCTCTCCAAAACAGCCGCTCCCACACAATAATAGCCACCACGCGTGAGGGGCTCACCGGGTGCTGGCTGCATTCTAAGGACTTTAAAAGATTAACAATCCTCACAACAACCCCTATTTTGCAGGGGAGAAGGTAACTGTAGATCAGAGAGGCTAAGTATCGTTCCCAAGATCACACAGCTGGGAAATGGAGAAGCCCGTGCTCATCACCCCAAACGGCGTCTCTAAATGCGAGAGCTCTTTCTGAGGACACCGCAAGCAACACAGGCAAGGGGTTAACATCACACATTCTATAGGATCCAATATTTTCTGGTCCCTCTTGGTGGCTAGGACACCACTGAGGATTTCTCCTTTCAGCCCTCTCTGGCTGTCACTAGGACCTCCCTCCTTCTGCCCAGATTCCTGCAATGCCCACCCCCATCTCAGCCCTCTGCAGGGACAAAGTCCTCTGTAAAGCAGTGACTAACACACCCAAACCACCCTGGTGTGCAGCCCCCACAGAAAGCCTGGCCCTCTGAAAGCAGCCCCACCTCCCTGAGAGCAGGCAGAACTGCTGAGAGCAAATATTTTTCCCCTTTGTCACATAGAGTAATAGACTCTTGAAAAATCACATACTCGGAGGATCACAGCGGAATCTTATAATCTGAGACTCTCCATCAAAGAACCTTAGAACCATCAACTAATAGAATCTCAGAGTCAGTGACTCGAGACTCCCAGAACACTACAATTTCTACATAATGGTCATGGAGCAGCCAAGGTGGGTGGGCTGACACCGGGCAGGCCAGAAGGGGTCAGGGAGGTAAGGAAGCTTTGGGGTACAGAGGACAGGGTGTGGGGGGAGGGAGGCTCAGCCTGTTGACATGCTAGAGGAAGCAGTTGGCAGGTGAGGCCTAGCTCTGTTACTGATGGTTTTTAATTATGTAAATCAGCCCAGGGCCTGGGCCTGGCCCAGGCTTGGCATCCATCAACTGGCAGCAGAATTAATCAATAAATAACCAGCTGGATGGGGCCTGGGCATGAGCACCCAGCCACACCCCCTCCACCACCCCAGAGGGGTCCTCCCAAGCTGGCAGGGGTGGAGGGATAACGTGAGAGCTGCAGCTCAAGCTGTCAGGGCACTTGCACAGATGCGTACACACACATGCACATATGAACCACACATGCAGCTGCAGCTTTGCACTCACTGTGTATGTGCACAGGTGGAAACACCTGCACACACAGACCCTCCGTCACAGCAGTCCCTGTGCCCGGCACCCATCTCCCCACCCAGAGCCCAGCACATGCCCAGAAATACAGCAACAGGAGGCAAGTCGCTCATTCCAACCTCACACTTGTCGCCCCTTGGGTGGCACAGAGCTTTGCAGCTCACAGTCATACCACTTTACCTCCACAAGCAGCCCGTGAGGCTGACCCTGCGGGGCTGAGGCCTTTGTTTCACAGATGGGGAAACTGAGGCTCAGAGAGGGGACTTGCCTAGGATTGTACCCAGGGGTTCTTCCTCCACACCCCCACCCCCACCCAAAGGTTCAAAGAGGCTGCAGACACAAGAGAAGTGGTGGGGAGGGCATTGCTGGGGCCCTGAAGCTACCTGGGCATGCCCTCTACCCATGAGAGCAGGGTCCTTGGTGGCCTGGCAGAGAGTAGGGCAGGCGGCACGGCCCAGTGGGAGCCAGGCCCCGGGGCCCAGGCAGTGGAACTGGGTGCTGGCCCTCTCTGCTCTCCTAGGGAGCTGTGATGAATTGCTCTCTCCCACCACTGGCGCACTGACACCCACTCCCCAGCCCTGCCCCATAAATCAGCCTCCTCCGCTCAGCCTTGGCTATTCCTTGATCACTTTCCAATATTGGGGTTGGGGTTTTTCGCCTTCCCTAGTGGCAGGAGGGGGCTGGCAGGGAGAATCGTAAAATTAATGGACAAGTTTCTTCTTACCCTCTCTTCCTTCTCTCTGCCTCCGGCTTTCTGCTGGCCTTTATTCCTGTCTGGTTGGGATCACTAAATACTGAATGAGGAAATGAACCAAGACATGAATACATTTCTGAGACGTGGAGCTCTGTGGGTCTCTGTCTCTGGGTCTGGCTGACTGTGCAGCTGGGGTCCGCTCTCAGCATCCCCTTCCCTCAGCCTCAGCCTCAGCCAGGGGCTTCCCGGCAGCCACCACCCCAGGAGGCAGGAAGAGGAAGGTGCCCCATGGATTTAGAGCAGACTCTGTGGGCACTGGGGGAGGCCATGAAAGAACCTTGAGAGCCAGGGGCCCCCAGGACTATCAGCCTTTTGGAGCCACCACCCCTTGGAGTCGCTGATAAAAGCCGTGGGCTTCTGCAAAGGTCCAGTGTGCTCAGCACTGGGAACGCAAAACAGCATGAAGCAGCGGTCAGTGGCTCAGCCTCTGGAGCCAGTTTCCCCACGTCCAAATCCACGCTTGGCAACTTAGTAGCTGTGTGACCCTGGGCAAGCTGCCTCTGTGCCTTCGTTTCCTTCTGTGGAGAGTGGCCCGAGCACTCATACTTGCATCACAAGTGAATGGGTACCTGCTCTTTAGAAGAGTCATTGGTAAGCACAGTTAAATGCTCTAAAAATCAGCAATTGTTACCATAATTAAAAGCACTGGTGCACAGACCTTGGTATAGAGCTGAATCCCCTAAAGGGCTTTAAAACCCGGATCACTGCTTCCCCTCCCCCCCCCCCCCACCTTGCAGTTCTGCCTCAGTAGGCCTGGTGAGTGACCTGAAGTTTGCATTTCTAACACGTGCTGCCAGCTGCTGCTGGGCCTGCCGGTCCAGCGGCCACACTCCAAGAACCCAGCGCTGCCCAGGCTGGCGGGCTCCCTCTCCAGCTTAGCTCCCCTGCCCACTCTATCACTTGGGAACTGAGGCCCAGAGGGTGAGCAGGTGCCCAAGGCCACCCACAGTGAGGGTGCCCCGGCCTGAGGATCTTGGCAGGAAGAAGAGGGCCCTGGAGGTGGAGATGGCTCCATCACTACCACCTCTGCCCTCCTCACCACCCCCCATGGCTCCAGGACAAAAGAGGCAGAATTTGCCTTCCCAGCCAAAGGTAATCTTTTAATCTCTTTGGCTTTAATCTTGTAGCCCAGCATAAACCCAAATCCACATGGGGAAGTAAGGGGGTGGGGAATACAGATCTGGTGTCCCGGGGAGCCTAGTAATCTAGTCTTTAACCCCGCACTTCACCAAAATCTCCCATCCTATCTCTGCCCGCCTCACCTCTCCTCCAGGTGGGACTTCTACTAGGAGATGAGGCAGAGAGGGGCAGGTGGGGTGAGGCCAGGTAGAGGCATGTGTTAAAAACATTGCTTTGGGAGGCAAAACTTTCTTAAACAGGACACAAAAACACAATAACCGTAAAAGAAAACATGATAAATTCAGTGCCATTCAAATTAAGAGCTTATGTTCAGCAAGATACCATTAAGAGAAAGAAAAGCCAATCCACAGATGCAGAAAAGATATTTCAATACATACATCTGACAAAGGACTAATATCCAGCATATATAAAGAATTCCTAGAAATCAATAAAAAAAAACAAGAAACAACACAATTTTTTTAAGTAGGCAGAAGGTATGAACCAGCACTTCACAAAAGAGAAGATCAAAATGGCCTCCGTGCACAGGAAAAGACATTCAACATAAGCGACTATCAGAGATAAGCAGACTGAAATCTATCAGCTCCCATTCGCACCCACAGAAATGGCCGAGGTTTAAAAGACTGATAATATCCAATACTGGAAACATGAGGATCAACTCTCCTATACAGCTAGTGGGAGTGTCAGTTGTTCAACCTGTTTGAAGAACAGTTTGGCCGTTTCTTATAAAGTCAAACATACACCTTTTCTACGACCCAGCCATTCCACCATCAGGCATTTACTCAAGTGAAAATACATGTCTGTACAGAAACTTGGCCATGAATGCTCGCTGCAGCTTTACTCATGTAAGCTCCAGACAGAAAACCACCCAAATGCTATCAGCAGGTGAACGAATAAACAAATAGTGAGTGGTCTATCCCACAGTGGACTATTACTCAGCAATGAAAAAGAAGCAACTGCTATATACAGGCCAGAAGCTGGTGACTCTCACAGGCACCAGGCTAAGTCCAAGAAGCCAAAAGCGAGAGAACATTCTGTATAACTCTGTTTATGTGAAGGGTAAGAACAGGCAAAACTAATGTCTAGTGACAGAGGTCAGGAGAAGGTTGCCTCTTGGCTGGGGGAGGAGAGATAGTCACTGGGAAGGCACATGAGGGGGCCCTCTCAGGGCCTGACAGATGTGGAGGTGGAGAGGCATAGATTACCTCACTGGGCCTGGTCACCTGGGGCTGGGCCTGCAGGAGAGTGTCAGGAAGTCTTCCCAGATGGGCCACCATCTGCTGGCCACCCACATCCTCAAGACTCCAGCCTACCCCTGTCCTGCCCTCCCAGGTGGACCACTCAGCCCTCCCAACTCCGTGCCTAGTTGTACTATCACTGCTAGCATCACAGTTCCTTCTGGAATATACCTGCAGGCACGTAGCCCACGCTCTCTCCCCCTAGCCCCTCCATGATTGTCCAGCAGAACCCGTTTCCCCAAGGCTGAAACTGCTACAGGACACTAAGGGGGAAGTAAACCCCAAACTAGCAAGCCCCTGAAGGGCCTGGGTCCTGGCGCTCACTGCTGGAGCTCCTACACTCACTCTCTGGCTGGTGGGTCTGAAACAGTCACGGCACCTGGAAAAGACAGGCTTCCCCTTACGGTGCATGTGACTCTACTGTGTGTACTCTGTGGAAGAGACCGCAGGCTTCCGTTAAAATATCCTGTCTCCCACTTACCTGAGTAACAAACACTCATATGGCAAAGGGCCCAGCCAGGATTCCAGTTTTCAGCCTCCTGGGCAGCTAGGAGAGATCAATGAGGGGCGAGTATAGGTTGCTAGGTGGGATAGAGGGGAACATTCGGCTGGTCAGGTCCCACCACCTACCCCGACCCCCAGAAAGTAGCTGTGATTATGGAAATCCAGCAGCCATCTTGGAGCATGAGGTGACCCTGAGGATGGAAGCCCTACCCAAAGGTTGGTGGGACTGAAAGAGAGAAGGAGGCTGGGTCCCTTATGACACCGTTGAGCCCCCCACCAGCCCTGGATGCATACCTCCTGACATCCATTCTGTGAAAGAAAGAGAAGCCGCAATCTGCTTTAAGCTACTGTTGTCTCTGTCTGCGCGATGGGAAGCAACCCCTAACTGATACACAACAGTCTGTAAGGCAGTATTACTGTGCAACCCCACCTCTGGCAGCCCCATTTTACAGATGCACGCCCAGCCTCCCTGCCTCCCTCTCAGATACCCAGATGCCCGACAGATTAGCATTCAAATCCCAACTCCCAGCAGCTGTGCACCGGCCTTGGCCTGACCTGCAGTGGGGCCGCAGCCCAACGTCAGCGGTGCTTGGCGAGAGCTGTTGACACAAGTGCTGTTGAGACAGCAAAGTGCTGGCCTAGATGGCATGCCTGTTGGAGAGATAAAGGGGGAGCCAGATAATAGTTACAGAGAGCAAACAAGTAAGCAAACCGAATGCTAGTTGGGCGGGGTAAAAACGTCTCCTTTAAACTTCTCTGCCTTTGCCACATAAAACTGAGTCACTGGCAAGAAGCTCTCAGGTGGGACTGAGGTTTGTGGTTCTCCTGCAAGGGGGGCACCATTAAACCCACACCATGACCACCCTACAGTGCTGTCCTACAATGCATGACACAGTGGCTGAGAACTCGACAAGGGCACCAGACGGCCAGGGTTCAAATCGCTCCATGAACTGTGTCATATCAGGGCAAATTACCCCCCTTCGTGCCTTAGTTTCTTTATCCATAAAATGGACTCCTTACCTCGGGTGGCTGTGAGGATTAGGGAGCTGACCTGGGAAGAGCTCGGAGCAATGCCAGGTACCCAGGAGGGCTAAGAAGGATTAGCTGCCATCGTCTTGTTCGAGGTGAGAACTTCATTTCTTTCTTGTCTGTTTGTTAGAGGAAACTGAATTTACTCCCCAGTTTTGGCACATTTCATCCGCTGACTTCACACTAACTGCTCTTATTATAATTAACCCTGTGTAGAGTCTCCTGGTGCCCGAAGGAGCAACCCGGAGCTTTTCCTCTCGCTTAGGCTGTTGCAAGTAAAAATAAGTGGTGATTATAAGCGATCCATTTGTCAAGCACAAGGTCAAGAATCGCAATTTGTCCGTGTCATAAGGCAGCACAGGGAAGCTCCCTGCATCCCAGACTATCTCCCCTCTGACACTGAGTGAAATTCCACCCTTCGAGCCAGAGAACCCCTCAAAGGAGAAGCAATGCAGGAGCACGTATCCAGGTCAGCCAGGGGGAAGGACGGGCAGGGTAACGCCATAGGCAAATTTTGGACCTTCTCAGTGTAGCTGAGGATTCTGTAGCTGTTAGCTCAGTCTCACCCACCTACACACACACACACACACACACACACACACACACACACCCCATAATCGCTTTACCCCTGCCTAGGGACTTAAGCTGCTATCTAGGCTAGCCCCACCCCCCTCCCCAGCTGCACCAGCCACCTCTGTCCCAGGGTGGGTGGTGGGGGTGCAGTTACCAGAGGCTCAGCGAGGAAACCCTGTAGGGCTAGAAGCTGAATCTAACAGATCTAGCAGCCACCAGTGGTAACACACAACCCTCTCCCTGTCACTCACACACGTTCACTGATACAGTCATGCAGAGACACACAGTCGGAGACAACACACTAGACACAGACACACACTGAAGTGTCCTCCCAAGGGCATGACAAATCCAGAGACACTACAAAGAACTGTCCTGTCATGGAGAAAGCCACAGCTGTGCACGCCCACAAACAAGGGAGACACGTGCAGAGAGGAACATTACACACAGACCAATTTTCCCCTGGGGGTTCTCTACCCTTGTGCCCCCGTTCCTGGCCCTAACTAGGCATTCTGCCCCCAGAGGCTCTCAGCTCCCCTCCTCCATAGGAGCCGCAGGAACCAAACCCCATTAGGATTCCTCTTCCTCTCCCATCCCCTTCCCAGTATTCAGCCCCCTCTCCCCACAGGCGTCTTCTCACTCCCCATCTTTCCTCCATTAACTCCCCTCCTGGCCCTGGGAACTGTGAGAACCCAGGAACATTTTCCTGCCATTTTTCTGCAGTCTTCCCAGCCCCCATCACAGGGGCTGCATACAGTGGGTGCAGGGCCCCACAACTCCCCCACTCCTTGCCGGGCTCGCTCCTTGGTCCATGAAGCTGTCGGCTCTTCTTATTTTCCAGCAAGTGCGTGAAAATACAGATTAGAACAATCAGAGAAAAGTCATCGCAGGGCAGGGCAGGAGCCACAACCGCACCTAATTACCAGCTCCAGCAAGGCGTGGTGAAGCACAGACCCACTCGCACAGATTCCAGATCTTCACAGATTCCAGAGCAGGAAGGGGCAGGGAGAAGGGTAGCCAGGCTCCATATTAGATCCTCTTGTTTTTGTTTAAATCTGCTCCTGCCATTTGCAGCAGCTTCCACATCCATACTGCCAAGAGAGACAGGCAGGATGAATATGATTTCAGTCCCATTTTACAGAAAGGGAAACTGAGCCCCCAGGAACGGGGGAAGGACAGCTGCAGAAGGCCTAGTCCACCTGGACTGGTTCTCCTGGCTGAAGAGTGACCCCAGACCCCAGCAGAGGCCCCCACTGGGCTTTGATCCTGTTCTCTGCCCCTCTCCTCTCCCTGGAAAGAATCAGCAAAGGGTTAACGTACAGGGCAGATCCAGGATGAGGCCACAGGCATGCTGTCTGGTGCTTGTGGTGGGCTCGGCATCTGCATGTGGGCAACCTTGCCCTACACCAAATGGCAGGATTATTTAACTGATGGCTGCTGTCTCCAATGGGTCATGTTTTATTGAACCTGGTAAAGAGATGTGCTGTGTGCTTTTTTGCCCTGGCAGGGGGAAGGGAAGATTTTCTTAGAATCTGAGTGCAAAGGGTCAGTTTTCATGCCCTCTTATCTCATAAAGCCCTTCTAGGCCTGACCTGGTCCCCCCAGCAGCACCCCAGGTGTCCTAACCTTCGATCCAAGCTCCCCTTGCCCTGGCCCTGGCCTGGGCATGAAGCCAGCGATGAAGCAGCAGCGCTCCCTGGTGGTGATGGCCTGCACTGCCCACCGAGACTGCAACCACGGGTCTAGGTAGCAGCACACCTTCAGAACTGCCTGACTAGGCAAAGGAGCATGAAACCCTGAGAAAGAGCTGTATCAGGGCCTGGAGAAGTTCCTGTTCCAGCAGCAGGGAGCATAAGAGGCTTCTGGGTGGCAAGTGGACACCGGGCATGGTCAAGTAAGAGGGCAGGGAAGGATGCCCAGTACCCAGCATGACCCATCAGAGGAGCTCAGGAAATGTGGATGGATGACGGAAGGAAGGAGCGAATGAATGAAGAAATCAATTCATAATTTCCTGAAAGGTGATGTGAATATCACTAGTAATATACAAGGTACTCTTTAGATAATAGCAATGAACTTGTTTAAGAATTATGTACTTATTTTGATGTGTGTTTGATATATCTGGCCCATCAGATCCATGATATAAAGTTTATTTTTAAAATAAATATCTTTAGGTAAAAAGAAGCTGTGTAAAGAAAAACGTTAGGCAAATAATATGTGGGTATCTCAGAACCGAACATAGAAGGTGTTCAATAAATGCTAGTGTGATAAATGAATGAATGAAGAGATGAATGATCTTTGTAGAGCAGTAGTTTTCAAACTTGGCTGTATGTTGGAATCACCTGGGGAACTTTAAACAAAATGTCTCTGGCACTATGTGTCTCTAAATCTGGGGTGGCTGAGGAGGAAGCTGGTGTATCGTGGATAGCTCCCAGAGAGGAACGTCACAAGCACCCAATTTGGGCGCCATATAGGAGCAGCCTAGCATCCCTAACATTTGAGATAATGAAACTGCCCTCATTGGAGGAAACAAGCTGTTCCTGGGTGGCCTGGGATTCCGATGCTGAGTGAGCAGTTGGACTTACATGAATTAGAAGGTATCATGCAAGGAAAGCAAAATGAGCTAACATTTGTGTAAACTAGCTTCTAAATGGACACATAGTGTAAAATTAATAAGTATTTACTATGGTTTTAACAGACTGAATGTTTTTCATTTATTCACCCTGCACATCTTGCTTTACTTGGCATGTGTCTTTATTATCAGTTAATATAATTATGATGTTACTTTCTGTGAAGAACATAGAGAAGGTGCTGTCTTGAGTTTATTTACAAGTCAGTTTTCCATTTATGTGAATTTTCTCCCCTAAAACACAAATCCCCTTCTTGAAATCGGTGACAAGTTCATTGTGGACATGCATATAATGTCATTAAAGTAGTTATCAGATGCTTTAATGGGATTCTGATTTGCTCATTACAATTTTTGGTTCCTTTCTTGATTGTTTAGTTGAAAGAGCGAGTGTTTGGTGTGGGCTTTGTAAGGGGAGCTGTCTGCTTCTAAATCCACATATAGTCTAGAACGTGTAGTTTGAGTTAATGTTTGATGTGTGAGTTGTTCCATTCTCTCATTAAATAGTATCGATAAGAGAAAAAAAATTCCAGTCATGAATTTTCATGGCTATACCTCTGGGAAGGAATTGATAAAAATAAATTTTGTATTATTTGGAAAGGTTAGCACACAAATCAAGATTGAGCCGGATTTTTGGTATCAGTTGAATGGTATTCAAGTAGCACTTTTTTTTTAAACTGTAAATGGATTTTTAAAACATAAAACATGAATAAATAGCACAGGGTCAAAATTACTTCTGTTGATGGCAAGTTATTCAATATTAATTCCATCTTATGAACAAATGCAATTAAGTGGCAAGTCCCTTAACAGTATTAGGCCAATGTTTCAATCAGTATTAGGAAATGTCAGATTAGCATCCCCAAGGAAGAAGAAATCTTTGGCACAACGTGGGAAAATATATGTGTTAGTTTTAAAGCAGTGCCTTGCTCTCTTACATGGCTACAGGGAATATAAATTGATACATCTACTCGTGAGAACAATTGGACAGTATCTGCTTAAATGATAAATACACCATCTCTTCCATTCACCAATCCTACCGCTATAAATTTATCCTCCAATATACTTACATATGCACATAATACCATGTGTACAAGAAAATTTGTTGTAGCATTGTCTGAACAGCATGTGTGGAAACAAACTGAATATCCATCAGTAGATGACTGGTTAATAAATAACTGTGTAACTATTCTTTGACATACTACATGGCTGTTAGAAAAAGAATGAGAACTCATCAATAAACAAAAAACAACCCAATTAAAAACTGAGCAAAGGACTTGAATAGACCTTTCTCCAAATGGCCGAAACACACATGAAAAGTGCTCAATGTCACTTGAAATCAAATGCAAATTTGCAAATCAAAACCACAATGAGATATCTCCCCACATCCATTGAGTATTATGAAAGAAAAGAAAAACCAGAAAATAACAAGTGTTGGCAAAGATGTGGGGAAATTCGAACCCTCGTGCATTACTGGTGGGGGTGTAAAATACTGCAGCTGTTATGGAAAACGGTATGGCAGTTCTTTAAAAAAGATTAAATATAAAATTGCCATATGATCCAACAATTCCACTCCTAGGTATATTCCCAAAAGAACTGAAAGCAGGGATACAAACAGATACTGGGTACACTGGTTCATAGCAGCATTATTCACAATAGCCAAAAGACGGAAGCAATCCAAGTATCCGTGGGTGGATAAATGAATAAACAAAATGCGACACACACATACAATGGAATAACATGCCGCCCATAAGAAGGAATGGACTTCTGACACATGTTACAACATGGATGAACCTTGAAAACATTATGCTTAAACATTATGAAAAAGTTTTGGTGGTGTTTGCACAACATCATAAATGTAATTAATTCCACTAAATGTTATACTTTTTTTAAATGGTTAAAATGGAAAATGTAACATAATATACTTTAATACAATTTTTTTAAATTTATAACATAATTTTTAAAGGAGAGGGCTTGTGGGGAGTCTAAATCCCCTCTCCTTGAATATGGGCTGGCCTTGGTTACTGGCTTTTAATGAAGTGACACTACCTGACTCTTAGGCCAGGTCCTAAGAGGCCATCCAGCGTCTACCTAGCTCTCCTGGCTAGGAGTCCTGAACCAACATGTAGGAGGTCCAGCGACCCTGCAGTGTCAACCATGGAGACCTCATAGAGACAGAGAATGAGGTCGGACAGGTGAGAGAGCCTGCAGGTGATGCTAGCCCCGGCCTGGAGCCACCCCAGATGACACCAAGGGGAAGAGACGAGCTGTCCCGAGAGCCCTGCCCAAATTGCAGATTTGTGAGCAAAATGAGTGGTGTTGCTGTTTTAAGCCACTCAGTTTTTAGGGTAGTTTGTTATGCAGCAATGCATAAATGGAACACTAAGCATATTACTTATGTATTGGAATTTATTTCAATTTAATTTAAAAATAATCAGACACAAATAAAACAGCTTTGGACTACATAAATGTCTCTTGCAAACCAACTGGCAAATTGGGTGTTTTCACTCTCATGGTCTGTATCCTGCCTCTCTAAGGTCATTAAAGGTGCAAAGATGCTTTCACCTGAATACTGAATGAAGCCGGGGGGTCAGTGGGCTGGAGAAACAGGAGCATAGGTCCATCTGGAGGGCCTCTTTACCCAGAAGACAAAGATACGAATGAAAAAAAACAAGAGAGGTTAGTAGGACTACATCACATGGTTTCAACCCAGCAGGGCCAAATTAAAGACAAACCTGGTCAGTAGGTCCTTGAAATAAAATCCAGAAGGTGGAGGAGTTTCGTGAGGGATTTGTATATCAGGCAAGAGAGGGTTTCAAGAGGCTTAAGAAGGAAGTTATGGGGCCTAAGTAAGAGAATTTCAGAGCAGGACCACTAAAGGGCTGAAAGTTTACGAGTCACTTTTAGAAGAATTTAAGCCAAACCCAGTGTGTCCTCCCCCAAAGATCTCCACTGTGGCCATCTGGTGTGTTGCCCTCATCACTCTGTCACTCACTGGAACTCCCACTTATTTGTTTCCCTGTGTGTGTGTGTGCCTTCTTATATGAGTCAGGGTAGGTGAAGCCCTGTAACAAACACCCCCAAAACCCAGGGGCTCAGCTCAACACAAGTTCATTTCTGAGTCTTCTAACCGGTCCTTGCAGCTGTCTGGCACACAGTTGGCCACCAAAGGAAGAGATAGGGAGGAGACTATGGGACCTCCTCCAGGCTTCACCCTCCTCTAATCCAGAGTGTCTCCATCCAGCCATTGATGAGGACAGAGAGAGAGATAATCTCACGTGGGAGGGTTTTCTGGGCCAGGCCTACACATGGAGCGCCTCCATCAGCCAGAACTTCAACACATGGCCACCCTCACTGCAAGGGAGGCTGGGAATGTAGTCTGTTATAGCTGGGGGCCAGGAGGAAGAGGAAGAGCCACCTCTGCCCTACTCCCCCAGAATAAGATCCCTGGGTGCCAGCCCTCATCTATCTTGTTCACAGTGCTTGGCACCATGCTTGGCACAGATGTGGAGTCTATGACTGAATGAATGGCGCTCACGCTGGATCCTGGGCACTAGGGTGAGATAGCACTTTCCTGACATATGTCCAGGGTAGGGGCAAGAAGAGAGATGTCGCTCCCATTTCTCAGATTAGGAAACTGAGGCTCTGAGAGTTAAGCAGCATTCACAAGGCCACACAGCTAGTCAGTGCCAAGGCCAGGTCTCAAATGCAGGAAGCCTCTGCCACCAAATGTCTGTTCTCTTCACTCCCCTGGCTGCCTCTCTAGTATGCACACTCTCTGACTTGAGTGTCATTATCTTCAGGGCCACTCTCCTTTCTAACAATCAATAAACCATGTTTGACATGCTTTGGGTTCCTTGGGATGGCAGCTATATCTCACTCATCCCTGCGTGCCCCTTGGCTACTGGCACAGTTTTTGAACACAGTAGGTGCTCAAACCATATTTAGGGGATTAATTTGTTCACACTGGCTCAGGCTTCATGCTTTGCTACTTGCACAGTATGGGGGTCACTTACAATTTATAAAAGAAATGGAGGGAATATTTATTATACATCCTCTCCCTGTGCAGAGTTAGAGCTGTCTGTCACAGCAGGACAAGTTCCTACCCTGAAACACGCTCTGGAAGCACCGACGAGGGCTCTATGACATGGGGGCCAAGGCCACAGGTGTCACCGGGCCCTCTTCAGGTTAGACCATGAACCCTCGCCTCATAGACACATAGAATGCGCTTGTGACAGTTAGTCCTAGCAAGGAGAGTAGATACTAGAAGCAGCGGCTGGGGTTCTGTCCATGGTGCTGAAACTTCCCTCAACCCCCCATCTTGTTCTCTAACCTAGCAGCAACTTAGAGCCTCTTGGAGAACTAGGTAAACATACCAATTACCTGGCCCCTTCTTTAGAGACTTGGGCTCTGAAGATCTAAGTTGGGGCCCTGGAATATGTTTTTACCAAGCATTATTGATTATTGATTGTTGATTATTGGTACTGGCCTGAGGCTGACACACCTAAGGAGTCAGTTAGTGTTTGTCAAATGCCTGCTATGTGCCCAGCGCTGTGCCAGATGCTACAAGGTACAGAGATGCTTTGAGTAGGGTCTCTGCTCTGGGGGGAATTTCCCAAGTCATTCTGGAAGAGGAGATGTAGGGAGGAAAGGAGGGAGAGTACTCCCTCTGTTTTGTGGGGACCGTGTGCCAGGTACACACTTCACCTCTATCCTGCAAGATGAGATCAGTAGGCATGTGTAAACAGTAGTAGTCATAGCCATAACACTTGTGTCTTTCCTTAGGGTCTCCACATGCTCTCTTCCAGGCAATATGTGATGATTCTACTCCTTCTGACTTCCTCATAGCGCAAGACCCAGATCCAACATCACCTCGCACACCAACTCTTGATTCCTGCTGCTCCAAAGACCCCCAGGTTTTAGTCCTCTCTCCTTGTGCCCCATGGTTGTGTATCATCACTGATAACATGAGATGCCATGTACTCAATGTTGCCCCGCCTGTGATTTGAGCTCCCTGCCCCACCCCAGGAGGTTAGCAGTACATTCTTATTGATTGGCTGCTGGGGGGATGGTAAGTGGGCAGAGGAATGTGTCTACTGACTGTGCCCAAGGAAAGTGCTCCTGGGTTACAAAACAGCTGGGACAAGTGCTCAGAACCAAAAGAAATCAGCGTGGGCCTCAGGGAGAGCAGGTAACAGGCCAAACGCAAATCAGACAGAGGCCAGCGTGCATCAGACAGGGGCCAGTTTCGGCTCAGGTCTGCCTCTCCTTTCTCTGGGTGTTTGGAGAGAACAGAAAGTGGAGTCAGGGCAGCTGTGTCTGATTGAAACAGATGTTCTCTGGGCCTGAATGTGGGACCTGGAGGCAGGGCAGGGGAAAGAGAAAGGGGAGGGGGAGGGCCAGAGCCAGCAAAACGGCATATCCACAGGCCCTCTTTTTTAATTTTACTTTTTATTATGGAAATTTTCAAACACACATCAAAGTAAAGGGACTAGCATAAAGAACCTCCATGTCTATCACCCAGCTTCCACCGCCATCCCCATTTTGTCATTCTTATTTCATTCTCCCCTTGAGCACCTTTTTAAAGAAAATTCCAGACATTTTATCCTTTCACCCATAAATATTTCAGAATGTCTCTCACATGTTAGAACATCCAAAAAACCCTCAATATTGTGATCACATTTAATAAAATTAACATTTTCTTAATACCATCTAATACAAAATCTATGTTCGAATTTCTTCATTTTTCTCAAAAATGTCTTTTTAGGATCTATGTATTTGAACCAGGATCTAAACAAGATCTATACATTATATTTTGTTGCTGTGACTCTTAAATCTCTTTTAATCTCTACCAGTCCTTTCTCCCTTATTTATGCCATTTTACTTGAAAAAACCACGTCCTTTTTCCTCATCGTTCATTTGGTAGATTGAACTCTTGACTGCCCTCCCCCCAATCTCCAGGAAACTGGTATTCAGATCCTGAAGGTGGGTCTGTGTAGGGTCAATTATTTTGATATTTACTTCCAGATGGTGCCGTGTCCTTCCTATTGAATTTATCAGGAGCACCCTAGGTCAGATTTTCCCTGTCTGGGTGATATTAAAAATGATCACTGTCGCCAACCTGGTCTCTGCATTATAAAGCTCCCCATAACCTTGTCCCCAGTGGTTTTAGCACCTTTCACAGAATCTTAAAGCACTGACAGAGCTGGAAGAGATCTAAGAAACCCATTCACTCATTTTTCTACTCATCCCACAAAATTTATTGAACATCTACTATGTGCCAGGCAGTAAGCGGCAGTGAACAGAACCAACACGATCCCTGGGATCATGGAGCCCACAGTGAGATGGGAGGAGACAAGAAACAAATACAAGTAAGCAGATGCACCGACGAGAGATGTGTCTCTGACGGTTAGAGCGATGTAGAGAGCTACCAGAGAGTGAGGTGACTGACAGTGATGGGTGACCAGGGAGAACCTCCCTAGGAGAGGACATTGGAGCTCCGACCCAGCTATGCAGAGATGGGGTTGCACTCCAGGGAGAGGGAAAAGCTGGTGCAGGTGGAGAACCTGGGCCCTCAGCAGGGAAAACAAGGGCTGTGAGCAGCAGGGGAGGTCAGTGGGAGGCTGCTGAGGCAATGCAGGCAGGACTGCCAATGGCTCAGACTTGAACGGTGAAGTGGAGGTGATGGCTAGTCCAGCATCCCTTCTACCCCCTTTTACAGCTGAAAACACTGAGCTCAGAGAGGGCAGGGAGGTGGTGTTTATTGAGCAGCTACCTGCACCAGGAGCTTTCTGTACAGTCTCTTGAGACCGCATGGCACACTACATAGAAGTCATTGCGCCTGTTTTACAGGTGAGGCCAGTGAATGGTGAAGCCACCTGCCCAAGGCTGTTGAGCCAGAGGTGGAAATGAGTGTGGAACCCAGGCCTGATGAGGCTCTCTGACCTTCCAAAGACACCCCACACTGAGATGAGCACTGCAGGACCAGGTTGCCTCAAATCTTGGCTCTGGCTCCAATAAGCCCTGTGGCCTAGACTAAGGGCCTTCTCCCACTCTGTGCCTCAGTTTCCTAATCTATAAAATGGGATTAATATTTGCCCAAGGGGAAGAGCAAGGCCGAGACGGGGTGGTCCAACCTTGCCCCCTACTCTCAGCCCTGCCTGTGGGGTCCACATGACTCACCTTAGCACAGAGTGCAGGCAGCTCCACACTCTCCCATACAGACACACAAAGGGTTAAACCCAGACTCCTTCCTCCATCCCAATTCTGATCCTTGCTGACTCTGCTCCCCCTCCTTCCCACAGCTATTTTGGGACAATGGAGGCAGCAGATGTCCTATTCCCTCCACCCGACCCTCAGAATCTGGGAACAACCCGCAAATCTGCTGTTGCTTATAAAAGTGGGCCAGCAGTCATCCTTCCATATGCAGGGCGGAGAGGACCGCAGCTCGGAAGCACACCATTCCATCCCCACGGGGCTGCAGGTCCAGGGGCCACCCCTACTCGGCTCACATCCCACAAACCCAGCCTTAGGTCAGCCCAGAAAGAAAGGAGGCTTTGGAAGAGCCCAAAGCTGGGCACCTGACTGGCTAGGCACCTGACCGCATGTGACCACAAGCACATGGCCGGGCCCTCACTGGGCCTCAGGCTTCTCCCTAAAAAACGCGGGCTGAGGCTCTGGTGCTCAGAGGTTCCAGACGTCCCAGACAGAATTGCAGGGACAAGGTCCCTCAAGGACTGGCGGGTGTGCTCCAAAGGAGCCCCCAGCCCTGGATGCCTGCGTCAGAGCTGCCCATCCCTTAGGATTCTTCCTCCCTCCTCCCCAGCCCGGAGCTGCCCCACTGTGACCCCAACTTCCCACATCACTGGTATAATGCTGGTGGTGAGACGAGACCTCCCAGCCCTAACCCTCCCCCACCATGTACCACCAGGCCTGAGATTTCCCCATGACCCCTTCATTCATTCATCCAACCCTTTGAGATGTGAGATTCTAAGCATACTTGGCATTTATGCAGATCCTACCTTGGTTGTCAAATCTCCCCTTTATCCAACACCAGAGGCTGAATCCCTCAGCTCCAAGTCTCCGTTCTGCCTTCCCTGATTCTCTAGCCACCCCAAACCCAGGCCCTGAGGGCAGAGAAAAGGAAGAATAGCTCCCACATACCTGTACCTCATGGCACACACATATTCACACACTATACATTATACACACGCATGTGACAGGGGCACAAATGTATCCATACACCACATGAGTCTCCTGCACAGATATGTGTAGAAGGGTACATGACACACACACACCCATGCACACCCTCATACACCCTGGCACAATGTGACTCACACACACTAATTAATAGCAGTCACCGTTCACTGAGCCAGGCTTCTTTCTCTATGCCACGCTCCGTGCTGTGCCCTTTACAAACACTGTATCATTTTACCCAGATATCAACCCATGAAGAAGGTATTCCTTTTGTCATCAATAAAATGGCAAACAGGCCAGAGAGATCAAGTGGATTCACCAAGGTTAAACAGCCAGCGATGGCAGAGCAAGGATGTACAGCTCAGTACCCAAATCCACACCACCATCACCACCATGACAGATGAAACACCCTGCCCCAGCAGGAACACTTTGGTTGGGTAACAAAACACTGGACCAGGAGAGGCTTAAACAAATAAGGGTTTAATTTTCTTACAGAACCAGATGCTGGAAAGGACAGGTATAGATGATTGTCTTGACCTTTCCTTCATGGCAGCAAGGTGGCTGCCCCAGATCCAGACATCACACCCGCATTCACAGCAGGGAGACAGTATGGAGCTGCAAACTTTCCCCAGAATCCTCTCCATTGGCTTTGTTTAGTTTACACTAACAGACTGAGCTCTGGCTCCCGCCAGAGCTGGGACACATAGTAGATCCTAACAGCAAGGGAGGCTGGGAAAGTGAACAAAACGATCATCAATGTTGGCTGGGGCCCATTATTAGCCATCATCTGGTCTGGGCAGGCTGATACCCCAAACAAAATCGGGTTCTGTTAGCAAGGAGTGGGGAGCAAGGAGCTGGCAAATGGTCGGCAACAACAATATCTGCATTCTGAGACTTTTCCACCTGGGTCCCTCAGTGGTTGGGGACCCAGCCAAGGGATCCAGGAGTAGGTGGCCCAGTGCTTGACCCCGGGGTGGGGGTGACTGAGAGACCAGAGGTGGGGGTGGGGGCAGACCCCACCCAGGGGCCTATGCAATTCTCTTCTGGGTTAGGACCCCTGAGCTTCAGCCCAGCTTAATGGCCCCCACCCTTTTTCATTTAGCCACTCAGGGCCCATGGGAACCCAGCCCCTGGGACCTCTCTTGCCCTCACCTGTCCCTAGGCTGTCCAGCCCACCTCTCAGGGGCCTGGGATGCCTTCACCACCAGCCACCATCCAATCTTGGGCTTGCCCACCACTCAGAGGTCCTGCCAGGGACTGCCCACCCCAGGGCACTTGCCCTCAGGGCTGCCTTGGGAGGCGAGGAACAACCAGAGGCCGTTGCCCAGCAGTTCAGGGTTCATCGGGCCACCAGCTGTGGGCACCAGGGAGTGTCTGGGTAGAGGAGACAATGTAGGGAGCGAAACCTATGGAGAGACCAGAAATGGACAAGATGGTCAGCCCCACTCCTACCCTCACCCCATGGGCTCCTAGGGGAGCGCAGATCACAAAGATGGTTTGGAGCAGGGTCTGTCCACCTCAGTACGTTGACATTTGGGGCCAGATAATTCTTTGTCGTGGGGGCTGTCCTGTCCATTGTAGGATGTTTAGCAGGGTCCCTGGACTCTACCTGCTAGATGCCAGGAGCCTCTCCCCAAGTCGTAACAATTAAAAATGTCTCCAGGCATTTCCAAATGTCCCCAGGGGACAAAATGGCCCCTGATTGGGAACCACTGGTTTAGAGAGATTCAAAGGCCAGAGAAACCATGAAGAGACCTCAGCTGAGACCAGACCACCTAACCACACCTATCTCAGTCCCCAGTTGGCAGAAACCTATGGATTCCAGGATCCAGGCTTAGAGAGAATGGAACATGAATCCTTAAACCTCTTGGCAGCACAGCACAGTTGGCACACCTCCACTGATGGGGAGCTCGTCCCATAGAAGGCAGCTCCCTGGCCCCAGGGCCCTCGGGATGGTTGTGAGCCTTCTGTCCCCGGACAGACAGCTCTGCAGAACTTCAGAGCCACAAGTCCTGGTTCCCCCAAGGGTAACATACATCAGATAAATCCAAAGTCCAGACACAAAGCCTTTGGGTGGGAAGGGTCCCCTGCCACCTCCCCAACTGAATCTGACGCCACCCTCCTCCTTTGCATTCCAGTCACACTGGCTTCCTTCACTTCCCTGGGCTGATTTTGTTCCCTCCTGCCACAGGATGTCACAGGCTGTGCCCTAAGCTGCTCTACAGCAATGTGGGGCTGAGCTGAACAGCCCTCATCGCCCTGAGGCCAGTTTTGGGGGCAGAACCAGAAGCTGCCCAGGTGGTATCTTGCCCCCATTCCAACCCTCTACCCACCGGAAAAGAAAAAAAAAAAGAAAAAAACCCTGAAGAGTATCAAAGAAACAAAGAGCCTACAAAAGATCAAATTAAAATTCCCCATCAGTGCTTGAAGGTCCACCATTAGAGTATCTCCTCGGTCAGGGAAGACATTTTAGTCTTCCAGGGGCTTCTGAAGAATCCCAGATGATCAGGGCTGGGAGAGCCCTTCAGATCCACAACACCCAGCCTCCTTGTGTTACAAAATGGGGCGACTGAGGCCTAGAGAGAGCAAGGCACTTGCCCGAGATCACGCAGCAAGCCAGTGATGGAGCAGGGACTGAAAACCAGGCTCTCTGCTCCCAGCTCTGTGCTACCAGCCTCAGGGCCTCTTTCTCTTCCTCTCTCCTGGTCCCCCATCTTTGGAAGCCTGGGCTCAGCCCCCACTCTTCCCGTTCTACAGCCCCCAGACCCACCTGGAGGGGTCCTCCTCAGGAGAGAAGGGGCCCTGTAGTTTAATGACGTTGAGCTTCCCCTCAAAGACGCCATAGCTGAGGGTGACCTGGGCAGGGAGAAGCAGAAAAGAGACGGGAGGTTGGGGATGTTCCACTGGGGATCCCACAAAGGGGCAGAATTTGGGGAGAAGCAGGGAAGCACATAGGCATTTTGAGGGCACAGAAAGTATGCCTCTGAGCCTGAAATGCCATTGGCAGTGGGTGCTTTGCTGAGGTGCCCACTTCACTCCCCAAGTTCTTCAAGCTTGTAGAGCACTTTCGGGCCCCAATCCCATTTGTACCCCCAACCGTCCAGCTTACTGGGAGGCTGAAACAATTCCCTCATCTACAGATTTGGAAACCGAGGCTCATGAGGGGAAGGCACCTTTCCAGCAAGTTCCGTGCCTGGACGGAACTCACTGTGGGGCCCTGGTAAATCCCTCTCCACCCAGGGTCTCAGGTTGCTTCGAAAGCAATGAGGATGAGGGATAATGACCCCAGTCGAGAGGCTGTCAAGCACAGTGGTTATAGACTGTGGGCTTAGGGGCCACCCAACCAGGGCTCAAATCCCCCTCTGCAATGTACAATGGTTACTTCCACTCTCTGTGTGCCATGGTTAATTCCACTGTTTGGGCCTCAGTTTATCTATCTGTAGAATGGGAATAATGTTAGCACTGATCTGATGAGAATGTTGTGAAGAACCAGAGAGTTAAAGAAGATAAAGCCCCCAGTGTGGTGCCTGGCACAGTAGGTGCTCTGGAAACCCCATTAGGGCACCTTGGTTTTCGTTGCCCAAAATCTGATCCCCTTTCCTGACTTCAGGCTCTGCGGTCCTAATGAGACCAACCCCGCCCCCCCAGTTCCAGGTCTAGCCTCTACACTAACTCTAGGTGCTGGTAGGAGACAGGTCATGTGACACAAGTAGGGCCATCTGACCAATGAGTGCGAGCCTTGGGATCTGGCAGAAGGAGGCACCCTCCTCCCATGGGTGAGAGAAACTTGGGGTTGCCATTGTGCCAGCACAAGGGGCAAACCTGCCTGAGAATGAGGCAACCATGGGGGAGGCAGATGAAAGAGGGAAAAGAGTGAGCGTCCACACCCAGCCAGATCTAGCAAGTCAAGCCAAACCCTCAGCTTCTCAGGTCCATGGGCCTATAAATGTCCTGTTGTGTTTAACCAGTCTGTTGCTTTTCTATCACTTGCATCCGAAAGGATTCTCACTCGCACTGTTGGGCCCCAGATGCCAGGGGCCTTCTCTGCCAGGACCATCTACAGGGTTGGACACCCGGGAGTTGGAGAGTGGCATCTCCAAGGCAGTGCCAGTTGGACCTCAGCAGTCATTACCCGCCAGGTAGTGGGATGGGATCCCACCCTTCCCAGAGCCTGACGTTATGCTTGAGTGTCCTCACTGGAGACCTGGTCCTTCCCAGGAACATCTGGGTTAGGAGGCTAAGCAGAGAGCAGTGGACAGGTGAGCTTTGATGAATGAAGGGGCTACTGACAGACAAAGTTGGAAAGAGCAGATCTGACCCCTTCAGAGGGATGTGGGGAGGATGGAAGATTAAAGAAAAGAGAAGGACCAGAGGTAGCAGATGGGGAGCTGTGTTGTTGGAACCTGAAAACAAGTTTCATCTCGTCTGTGCAGGTCCTTCCAGCTGGCATCTGGGGACCAGATCAAAGATTTTTAGCATCACAAATGCTAACCCTTCAGGGTTGGAGGTGGAGAGTCACTGTATGCCCTTAAGGGGGTCCTTTGCCACCCTGGGCCTCAGTTTCCCCATCAGTAGGAGCTTGCCCAAACCCAAATACCTCCCCCACTCCCTCCTGCCCAGAGGCCAGCTTACCTGTGTCAGGAGCTGAGCAGCCCCCAGCAGCTGCAGGGTCTCCAGGTGGGAGTGGAAGAGGGGACTGGACTGCAGATGGCCCCCCAGCTTACACTCAATGATGTAGCCCACGGTACAGTCATCGGGCAGCCGGATGAGGGCAGATGTATCCACGAAGCGGGAGCCACTGAGGGACAGAGCACTGCTATGGCCACTGGCCTGGGCCCTCAACACCTCCCAGAAGGCCCTCCACTGGGACCCACTGGCAGGGCAGAGTCTGGCTCTAGCATCTGCCTCCTGCATACTATGTGACCTCTTGCACTCTCTCTCTCAAGCCTTTCCTGCTGCAAAGTCCTCACACACCCCCTAGGTACCACCCCCACCAACACCCCTCGCTCTCCCCCACCTACCTGGAGCTCTCTGCTTACCTGGCCCATGGGGCCATCTTCAAAGCCAGTTTGCGGTTGATGCAAAAGCCGGCACCCCCAGTGGCGAACCAGAATTGTACCAGCCTCTGGAAGGAGAGGAGGGGAGAGCCAAGGTGAGGACCGAGTGAGCCTGGGGGTGGGCGTGGGAGGGGGCAACAGCCAGGCCACCCCTCACCCCCAGCCAGCATGGCTCAGTAGCTTTTTATTTCATGTCTCGCTAGAGTCTTGTTACAGCCTGACATTACTATGCCCACATTATACGTAAGGAAACCGAGGCCCAAAGTCACACAGCTGATTGAGAGTGATGGTGACACCAACTAGACCCCAATCTGGCTGGATTATGGTTACAGAGACATATGTCCTATGTGTCCCCCCAGCACACCTTACCCTTTCCCCCAGAGAAATGTTTCTACCTCACCCACGTGGTTTAAGAGGGGCTAACAAACACAGCACCAGCTCCCCTGGGCCCCAGCTCCCCCAAGAAGGATCACAGGCCCACACTCCTTGACCCAGTGATTGGCTCAGTGACTTGGGCTTAGCCAATCAGAGTCCTCTCCTTAGCTCTCTATGCTAACTGTGAGGACGAGATGCTTTTACAGGGTCACCAGACTCAGAAGCCATAATCCTAATGCTACCTACACCGGGCCACATACACCGGCCTCGCCATTCCCAATTCCTGGGACTGAGAAAGCTTTTCCACAAAAGGAAAAAATAAGACCTCTCACAGAGTAAAGAGAGAAGAACAAATAGGCCGGTGAGCCCCAGAGGCCAGCAAAACCCCTTGACATCTCAATCTCAGGAGCCAATAACATCCGTTTGGGACTTAAACCACTTTCTACCTCTGCCCATCACGAAGGCCTCTTCTCCCTCCTCTGTGAGGACCTGCACATTCACCTATGAATTTCTCTAAGGCTTGTGAGCAACACTGTACGCTTTCAGCTGTACCATCTCTTGGTCAAGCAAGTTCCCTAAGGTTTCCTTCTCCCAAGTACACAGTTGGTGCCTCATTGATGAACGCTATTGGGTTGAGTTACCTCCCATGATGCAGCAGTGAAAAGAACCCTGGCCAGGGATCGGGAAGCCACAGCACAGTTGAAAGTATAACTTTGAGAAAGTCACGGCCCCTCTCTGGGCCTCTGATTTGTCAGCTGTGAGTGCAACATCGGTTCTAAGTCTTCAATCTCATGGTTGTCCTGGCCTGGTGGCAGCCTCTTCCTAAAACCTGTATGAGCTTATTTCTGGAAATGCTGCCCTCTTAGAGAGATGTCAGGGCTCAACAAGGCAGAATGAATGGCTTCTTGAGAACCTGACCCACAGGAGGAGCCCAGTAAACGCTTGTTTAATGAATTAACCGAGTGCATGGCTTCCACTCGCGCATAATTACAGTAACAACAGCAGTAACACTACAGCTGCCTACCCCTGAGCACTGACTGCCGAGCCCTTTGAGAAGGGCTGTGCTGCAGAGGAGGGGAACCAGGTGCACAGAAGTGAAGTCACTTGCCTGAGGTCCCAGAGCTGTGATGGACCTTGAACTAGAGCTCTTGCTGTCCCACCCTGGGGCACCTCAGCATCTGAACAGGCCAGGACACTTTGGGACAGAGTCCTGGCATCCCACTGGTGGGGTGTGTGCCAAGGAGGGCATTTGTGCATGTTGCAGGGCACAGAGCCTGGGTGTGCCCAGCTGTGTGTGGAACCTGCACAGGAAAAACACGGCCTAGAGACGAAGGCTGAGCTGAGTCAGGTGCTGGTCACTTACTAGTGTCCATTTGTCATGCGGGGCAGCCTGTGGGGTCTCTGCTCCCGCTCCCCACATAAGAACGCAGGACACGGTGAGGCCAGACAGGAACACCCACGGAGCCATAGATGGGGGAGTCATACCACTATATTCTCACTGGTGGCATCTGCCTCTCTGCAATCCGCTCTTGCTAGCTCAGCCACCATCTTCTTGCTAGCCCCCATTTTTTCTGCTAGCGTAGTCACAGCAGTTATATTAGTGGCCAATGGCTCACTGGTTACAGCTGACGGCCACTAGCCACAGCTGATGGCCATCCACTCACAGTTGATGGCCATTTACTACCTGAGCCAGCACCTTTCCACATGAGGCCGAGAGCCTAGAAACCGCACTCCTGGCTCTGTCCCACACCATTTCATGCCAGGTCCCATTCTAAACATTTGGATAGATGACACTTGATCGCTTCGTGTTTTGCTCACAACCACCCCATGAGTCAGGGACTATCAGCACTGATTTCACAGATGAGGAAACTGAGGCACAGAGCGGTAAGGTGACGTTCATCAAGGTCACGAAGCCAGGAGATGGCAAGGCTGGCATGTGAACCCAGGGAGTCTGGCTCCAGAGCAGAGCTGTCAACCTCTAAGGTCAGGGGTGAGGTGGTGTAAGAGCCCGGGGAGACCCCTCAGCTCATCTGGAATCTGTTCATGTACACACACCCTGGGGCCCAGGAGGATTTAATTAGTACTCAGAGGCTGATTAGCTGCTGATAATTAAGGTTTTGTATTTCCAGTTCTTGGTTTCCCTCATGAAGCAGATGGTGACCTAGGGAGGGAGACAGCCCCACAGCAGGCCCAGCTCCTGCTGCAGGCACTGTCTTTAGAGAAGGGACCCCCTGACTCGCCTTTTTCCTGGAGCCAAGGAAGCCCTAGAGGCCTGGGCCTCTCCAGTACCGAAAGCCTGGTGGCATCCTGGGGACAGGGGAAACCATGCAACCTACTTATACTAAAAAAGTCTTCTTTGTTTCTCTGAAAGTCAAATTTAACGGGTACCCTAGTTTACGTTTGTTTTCTAAATCTGGCAAATTTCATCAGCGTCTATCCAGGTCTGGAGCTGAATGAAGCTGGTGATGGGACCCTGTCATGCCAGGTGTCAACTCTTTTGTTGGTGGTTAATGAAGTCTGGACGGAGAGGTGGAGCCTAGGGAAAGGGGGTGTTCGGGGCCTGGACGCAGTGGCAATTTACCACCTGGCCCAGCAGTAGTCAGCATTTGAACAACCTGTGCAACTCCATGACACCAGGTGGCAAGGGACTCTGCTGACCACTCCTCAATGACCAAGGCCCTACTACGTGACAGTCTCTCTGCCTAACGAGCTTTATCTCCGTCTCCCCATTTCACAGAGGAGGAGACTGATGATCAGAGGCAAAGCCACCCGCCCAAACACACAACGATGAGGCCCAATCTGGAACCCAGACAACCCACCCAAATCCTCCACAACCCCACCCCCAACATGGCCCCACCCCAAACCTGGCCTGGCCCAGGCTGGCCCTGGCCAGTGGCCAATGCACCAAGGAGTCAGGGAGGGACAGACCGTGCGGTTGTGGGGCCGCGGCTCAGAAGCGTGGATAGGCCGGTTCAGGCTGGGCCGGCCGATGTAGACATCGAGGGTCTGGGGGAAGGCTTTCAGCAGCTTCAGCAGCGCCCGTGGGTTCACATAGTTGTCGTCATCCACATGGCAGAACCACCTGTGGGCATGGAAGGGGCCAATGAGCTTGGAGGGGGTTCCCAAGGGCTGCCAGCCAGCCAGACTCCCCCTGTGCCCCCTTCATCAGTCAATGAACAGTTACAAGGTGGGGGTGGCTCACATGTAAGGCCCCTGTCCTGTACCAGACTGCATCTTGTGTAAGTTCTTGAGGAAGGTCTGCCCATTGAACAGATGAGGACTAAGACTCAGAAAGGTTAAGACACTTGTCCAAGGTCACACAGCCAGTGAATGGCAGGATTTGAAACCAGACGGTCTGCCCAAAGACAGACCACAGGAGGCCCTACATGACAGAATTCACAGAAACCAGACGACTTCACTTTTTCAACAAACCACTTTTTCGATACAATACCCCATTCAGGAACTGAGCTGAGGCAAAGGTCACACCTGCCTCCAGAGACCCAGGAGCACTCACCTCAGCCCACTGGCCAAAAAGGCATCAAACTCAGCAGCCATCTTGCAGGACAGGGCAGGGTGGCTATGCTCCGCAGAGCAGTTTGTGACCACGAGGTGGGGCCCTGGAGAAGTGAGAACTAGTCAGGGCCTGCTGCCCAGCTCCTCCCCCCAGCTCTGCACACTCTGACAATGCAGAGCAAGGCCTCAGAGGGTCTGGAGTGGCCCACACACTCCCATTTCACACCTGGGGAAACTGAGGTCAGGGAGGGCTGACCTGCCCAGAACCCGACGGACAGTAAGCTGGGCTGGGACCCAGGTATCCAGGGTCTTAAACAGCACAGCCCTCTCCATTTATAGGGAAAAGCCTGCTCCCCTCCTGGGCAAAGGGGAAGCCCCACATGCCAAGGGTGGGCAGCCCTGTTTCCTGGGGACTCCTAGGCCAGGGAACAGCCACCCCACCCAGGCCAGGCAGAGTTACCCAGTCTCTCTTGGAGGCCTTCATCCGGGCTGTCAGTAAAGATGAATGTCTGGGAAGGAGAAAGAAGAGACTGGGCTCGGTCAAGGGCAGACTGGGGGTCAGCCCACAGCCCAGCCCCCAATGAACCCCCGTCCAGGTGGCTTACACACACAGCAGACCTCTGACCCCCTTCAGTGACAGACAAACCCCTCTCACCTTCGCACACTGCTTTAGGACAGCATGAGTTTCTCAGCGACCCAAGCATACAACACATACCCACACAACCCAGCTTCAGTAGACACACAGCTTCCCAGAACACACCAGCCCATCAGTCTCTCTCACACTCAGCCTCCTTACAGACCAGCGCCCCCAAGGATCCTACCGTCATACACTCTCGGCAGAATCACACTCACACACAATCCCACTTGGCTCCTCCACAATCACATAGACACAACCCTCAACACTTTGTCAGAAAACAGACTATGTGGAAAGACCCACATGCTGGGACACTGCACCACTTAGAGAGTCAGTCACAACTTTCACAGCCACATAAACTCCCTGACGCAACTCAGAAATCTTACGTCGTGACCCAATCCAGCTCTTCCAGAAGGGACAGGCAGCCCTCCGGGAGCTTTCACACTCCTGATCCCTGAGAACTTCTCTAAACATTGAGACAGGTGTTGTAATCTGTCCCCGTCACAGATGGCAAAACTGAGGCTAAGTGGACGAAGTTTGTGCAGTTGGCAAGTTGGATTCGAACCCATAGGCCTTGGACCTCTCCCCTGCTCTTAAACACCACCACAGCCAAAACTCACCCCTGGGGGCCTAGCAGGCGCCTCGGACTCAGCAAGCACCTCAAGACTAAGCACTGAGCTCCCCCAGACCTGTACTCCTTCTGGTCTTCCCATCTTGCTGGGACCGAATACATCAGGGTCACCATGCCACCTTTCTTTCTTTCACAACCCCCATCCAGTCTGTCAGCAAATTCTGTCCACCCAACCTTTAAATTACCCAGATGCAACGTCTCCCCACCAGCCTCCATCCAGTGGTCCAGCCCACCCTGATCACCTCCAGCCTGCTTTTCTGCAGTCACCTTTTCCCTGGGCTCCCTGCTCTGTCCTGCCCCCAACCCCAAGTCTGTTTTCAACACAGCCCCCAAGGGAGTCAGTAAAACAAATCAGGCCTTTCTCCCCCTGCTCCCTGGTAAACTTTTGCCACCAAACAGCCACCAGATAATGGAACTCTCAGTTTGGAGCATGAGCCAAATGGGCCAGGGAATGTTTGTTGATGGGTGAGAAAGCCCCAGTGAATCAGTGGGGGCGGGGGAAAGGAGGGGTCCCACAGCAGGGCCTGGGGGCTGACTGGGCAGAGCACGTGGGAATATGAAGCTGGCACCGAGTGGTGGGCAGTTTCCTCTGAGGGAAGGTTGCATTTGATTTGTTTAAAGAGGGGACCCTGACAATGGCTAAAACCTTGCAGGAAAACAAAGGGACAGGCAGCCTGCTGGGGTGAGGGGAGGGGGTAGCCGGGGGCCATCTGCTACAGAAGAGAGGAGATGTGGGGCTGTCCGTGCTCCTCCCACCCCCACCCCCACCCTTGAGGGGACTGTGGGGAAGAGAAAGGCTCCTCTTGGATCACAAAAAACGTGCCTTCCCCAGCCCACCCCCCGTGCCTGGGACAAAGGGCGCACACGAGCCCCAGCCCTCTGCCACAAAGGCCCACCTGCCACCAGGCCGCCCTTAACCAGCTGGGGTGTACACCCCGCCCTGGAGTTAACCAGCTCAGGCCTGCTCCTGTTGGCAGAGCTCAGAGAGACTCCAAGACTCTCTTATCCTGTGCAGACGGGGAAACTGAGGGCTAAAAGGGGGAGGGCCTTGGCCAAGGTCACAGAGATAGGAGCCAAAGGGTGGAGACGAAGGGCGGCCCAGATGCAGTGAGAGTGGGTCTCCCTGTCTCCCTTCCTCTTCCTCTGTTTGAGCAGCCCTCCTCTCTTCAACTCTGCCTTAAACGACAAAACTCGAGACTGCCGCATGCACTGAGGGCACCGGGGTGAGGGCAGGTGTCCAGCTGAGTGAATTCATCTCCTAACTCTGTTTAACTGTGCTCGATTTTCTCTCCTATAAGATGGGAATATCAGTAGTGTCAGCAGGGGAAATTTTTCCCTTACCCCTTTAGTTCTTCTGGCTGGTCGAATAATTCAAATGACATACAGCAGATTAACAGGAGAAAATCAAACTGTAATACTGCGCATAGGGAATTCACATAAGCATGAAAATTCTAAAAGACAGTGAGGCTTCTGGACAAGGAGGGGAGGCAATCAATTCACAGGTTGATGAGAAAAAGCAAACATTTGGTAAACAAATTCTTGCAGGGCCACCCAGAAATAATGGGACACAAAGGAGAATGGAGCCAACAGATTTTTGCTTGAATCCTCCCTGTCTGCCACACTTAATTCAAATATGCTAAGGTTCCCTTCCTGAAGTAGGTTTTTCTATCTGAATCTCTTTAGGCAGGGAAAGCAGAAGTCAAAAAAAAAAAAAACTCTTCCTGAGTTTGTGGGCTTTGTTTTCAGCTTGAAATGCCTGGGTGGCTCATTCTTGGGAAACTGTGGCACCCCCACAATAGCTACCACTCAGAGTTATTGTGGGGGTTAAACAGTGACACACGGCCCCTTAGATGCTGAGCAGCTGGCAGGTACTCTCTCTGGCTGCCTGGTTGGCATCTGGGATTGAGTTCGGGACACAGAGGGGTTGGCCATTTGCCTCTCCTCTGCTGGCCTGGTCCTGCCAGGCCCAGCCACTCAGGTTGGAGGCCCAAGGACCCTTTCCTGTAGCCTAGTGACCAAGCAGCTCTGGTATCGCAGGTCTCAGTAGAGAAGGCAAGGCTCCAGACAGGAGGTAGGGGCTGGGTCCCACTGGGCTCTTCCCCCTCAGGACTTCGGGGTAACGCTGGCAAGCACCTCCTCCTCTCTGGCCTCAGTTTCCTCATCCGGGGCAAGAGCACCACCATGGTGATCAAGACAAGACAGGAAAGGGCCTTGGAACTCATGAGGCCACACTTCCGTGTACACTCAGACACAACACCATAAACAGGAAGGTCTGCAGGGAGGGCCAGGCTCAGCGGCTTCCCTGAGTAGAACCAGAAGCTCCCCAAGACGAGAAGCTGTGGGGAGGCCCCAGGGAAGAGCCTGGAGTGCTGGGGGCCCAGCGAGGAAAGGGTTAATCCAGGGTGCTAGGACATCAGGGAATTGGGATGGGGGAGGTGCCCTCTCCCCAGGGGGCCCTGGCCTCTTCCGGGCATCCCCTCCCCACTTCCTAGGTCTCTCAGGAGTCCCCAACCCCTCCTGAAGGCTCGGTCACTTCCTCCCAGTGAGCCAGACGCCAAAATGGGACAGCATGTGTGCACATGCGTGCAAGTGTCTATGTGTCTGTCTGTCTGTCTGCCCCTCTACCTCCCTCAGATATGGTTCCCAACACCCCAAATCACTGATTTTGCTTGAGGAGGTCACTGGCTGTGGAGAGGGGAAGAGCCACGAGGCACTCAGCTTCTCAGAGCGGCCTCTAAGGAAAGACATAAGCTGTGAGCCCATCACCAACATGCCCCTTGTCATAGCATGTCTAACACACACTCTGGCTCCATGCATGTGAGCACACTAACACACACACACACAATTCCAGTTACTGGGGGGGGGCCCTTACCCCAACCTCCTGCCCACCACTTCCTCAGCCACCACCATCACAGCACATATCCGCCCTCCCTCGAAGACCGCCCCACAGGAAATGAGCACAGGAGATGAGGTGCCGCTCCCCTTGGCACACCCTGGGCACCAGAGGCATGGGGGGAGGGGCTGCCAGGAATTCTGAAAGGATGCCCCCCACTCCGTCCCTTTCCCTAACAGGCCCCACCTAGACGGTCCCCTCCTCAGCAGCTTGGCCTCTGTTCTACCAGCCAGGGCAGCAGAACATCACCCAGGGCCTGGACTGGTGGCAGCCTGGCCTGGGCACATGCCAGCCAGGACCTCTGAAGCCTCTGCCCCTGACGCAGGGCTGAGTCCGGGTGGGCAGGAGGGAAGCCTGCACCGCACTAGCCAGGGAATAAAGGGACCTTCAGAAGGGACCCAGAGGCCTGGGGCAGGAGCCCACCCTGGCCCCTGAAAAAGACAGAAGAGTGGACCCAAGGAGCAGTGAGCTCCAGGGCCAGCGAGGGGCACCGCCAGGGCCAGAGGAGCCCCCCAATCCTGAGAGGTGAGCAGGCAGCTTCTCCCTCGAGGCTGCCAGGGACAGCAGCCTAGTAGAAAGGCCTCCGTTAATCCCACAGGCCAGGGGCCACTCCGGGGGCCCAGGTGCCAGTTTGTCACCTGTTCCCTGGTCCTGGAGACCCACGTGTCAAGCAGCAGCTCCAAGCGGGAGTGGTGGAAGGTCCGAGTCGTCTTGACTGCGATGAAGACATCCTTCAGCTGCAGCTCAGGAGGCCAAGGGGACGCTGGGCTCAGCCCAGGGGTGTCCTGCACGCGCTTCGGGGACAGCCTCAAGTGGTACCGAAGGGAGAGGAGCCCCATGCATAGAAGCGTGAGGAGGACCCCGGCCAGGCCCCGGAGGAGCCGGCACTGCATTGGCCCTGGGACCCCAGACAGCTCAGCCCCCAAATCCCAAATGGACCGGGAGGGGAGACTGGTCAGGCAGGGGCCCCGGCAAAGGCTGAAGCCTGGCAGGCATCCAGGGCAGGCAAGGAGGGGAGAGGTGAGAGTTGGTGCTCTGGCCCCAGAGGCAGAGCCATGGCAGCCCCTCCGCCACCAGCCCTCCACCTGCTCTGGCTGCCCTCCCGCCGCTGGCTCTGGGCGTCTGGCCCCGCCCTTGCCTCCATCGCGGCCCGAGGGGCGGGGCCAGCCCAAAGGAGCCCCAGAGGTGGCTGAAAGAGGCAGCTGAAGAGACAGCCCAGTCCCTGCCAGCAGCTGCAGTGGGGGTGGGGGCAACAACAAACCGTCCATGCCCGGATGGAAGGAAGGGGCCCTCCAGCCTTCCCACTCCCCAGAGACTGTCAGCTTAGCTCATTCAATACCCATTATTTTATGGGTGTCCTGGTATCCAGCCTCCCAACTTCCTTTTGCTCATACTATTCCTCCTCCTGGATGCTCTTCCCCATCCCCTGCTATCCTCATCCATATTCCCTCCACCAGGCTTAATTCTATTTGGACTTTGAGGCTCAGCGCAAGGGTTCCCTCCTCCAGGAAGCCTTCTCTGATGAGCCCCACCCCCCAACTTCTGGGACTCTCACAGTAGTTTGCTCACTTCCTTTGGTCTTCACAATAGTACTAGATTGTTACTCCAAGTTTATAGCTGAGCACATAAAGCACAGAATGATCTAAAATGACCCAGCAGTTCAGCCACAGAGCCATGTGGAACCCAGGTCTCTGGTCCACAGGAGGCCCCCTAAGGGTGGGTGCCTGTCCTGCTGTGGTCCACAGGACCCCACCTCACGCAGCAGTCTTTATTGCTGCCTCTCTCCCAGCTAGGACAGTGGACAGAGGGCCTTCTCCAGCCACCACCTCCGTCTAGTTTTGAACAAGGTCACTTACATTTCGTCCTTCCTCTGCTAGAACCCTGCACTGGCTCCCATCTCCCTTTTTAAACAATTGCCAAAGATCATAGAGCAGCCTACAGGCCCTGTGTGAGCTGGCCCCTCGTTACCTCCAATCCCACCTCCTACTACTTTTCCCTAGCTCCCTCCACTCCAGACCCACTGGGCTTCTGGCCATTCCAGGCACTCACCCACCTCAGGACCTTTGCACATGCTGTTCCTGCCTGGACCTCTTCCTAGAGACACACATCTCACTCCCTTAGGTCTTTACACAAATGTCATCTTTTCCAGGAGGCCTTCCCTGACCACTTTATTTAAACTGCAATCCCTTCTCCACATCCCCTACTTCCCAGCCCTCTTTTCTTGTCTTTCCCAGGCCCCCTTTTCTGCTGCATTCTCTCCATAGCACTTTTCACCCTCCAGCATCCTGCATATTTTACTTATCGTCTGTCTTCCTCATGAAAATATCAGGACAGGGATTTTTTTCTTTTTTATTCACTGACTTCCCCCATGCCTCGAACAGTGCCTGGTAAATAGTAGGAGCTCAGTAAATATTTATAAACACAAGAAAGTACCAGATGGCTGGTGAATTGAACTGGGCCTGCTGTGGCCCAACCCTGCATTAGGTGGAGGGACTGTGGAGGGAAAAGAAAGAAAAACTAACCCTTTTGAATCACCCTCCTATGGGCCAGCCCCATGCCACGCCCCTTCACAGCCCATCTTCTCAGAACCGCATCACCAAGAGATGAGCCCAGGCTTCATGCCACACAGACCAGGGTTGAAATCCTAATTGGGCCACTCCCTAGCTGCGTGACTCTGGGCAAGTTACTTTACCTTTCTGAACTTTACCTTCATCATTTGTAAAATGTGGGTGAAAATAAGGCTTGGTGAGAATTAAAGGGTTAGTGGGCTCCTCCACCCCATGGAAAGGTCACCTAACATAGGACCAGACAAACGCAGCTGAGCCACTTAGGTTCCCACATCTTCACCCAGACTCAGGTCCTTAGACCAAGGACTGGGCCAGGCACACAGCAAGGAGGGGAAGAGGTTCATTTACCCAAATGAGCATGACCCGGCCTCCTCACCCAAGGAGCCTTCAGCCATCCACAGAAAACCACCATCCTGCCACAACACGGGGCATGGCATGGCCAAGAAGTGCCAAGAGCTGAGAGAATCAAGCAGGCTTCGTGGAGATGGTATCTGAGCCAGATCTCAAAGGACACTAAAATTTAGGCAGCCCCTACCCCTGACTTCCCAGCCTCAGTGGCCAAACTCAAACCATTTTCTGCCTCTGAGCTTTTGCTCTTGAGGTTTCCTCCACCTACTAACCCACTTCCCCAAAACCTCCCAGGGGCTTGCCCAAGTTCGTTACTGTTACTGAACACAGTCACAGGAGTACCTAGGATAGCACATAAACATGTAGGTCCAAGAAATGCTTCTTGAAGAAAGGAATCCCAAATCCCAAGCTCAAGTGGTACTTCCTCCAGTAAGTCTGCCTAGGTTTCTCCCTCTGGAGGTGACCATCCTCTCTCTGAAGGAGCAGTCTCAGGGACCTGTTTGCACACTGAAGGTTTGCTCTTGGTCTACTGGACTCAGGAGCCAGGCCCCTTAAACCTAAGACCAAACCCTGCTGGCCTTAGTGTCCCTGCCACCCCCAGGGGACACTCTTTTGATGATCACACACAGGCAGAGCTGAGCATGGGGGTGGCCCATCTGTGGGGCCCTCCTCCGGTCATTCAGGGGCAGGTAAGGTGACGCCAGCACAGATGGCGGGCGGCTCTGGTGAGTCAGGAGCGAAATCTGACCCTCCCCATGGGCGAGCTGGGACCTGAAAGGTGGTATCAGCCTGAACTGGGGGTGGGGACAGTGCGGGGGGGGGGGGGGCAGGCCAGGGAGACGAAAAAGCAAAAGGCCACCAACTTCTATAACAAACTGTTTAATGTTCCATAATATGCAGCTTCTGAGTGAAAAAGGTCCATTAAAAATCCAGGAGCAGTACATTCTGGTGATGGAGCAGCCAGCCCCCTCCACACCTGTCCCTCTGAGAGGGGGCAGGGCAGGGAGCAGGCGCTGTGAGAACATGGTCCAAGGTGTGCTCACCGGGCACACACATGTATTAGTGCTCAAGTGTCAAGAGGCTGGGGGGCATGACATTTACACAGGTGAGAACCACAAACACGTGTATGACTAGTAGACACAGGGGCACAGGTGACAGTGGACCAGGGCAGCCACCGTGCCCACAAGTGGAGGAGGTATACACAAGAAATGTGAGCTGGACGGATGGGAGTCACACAGGGCGGGCTCGAGGCTCCTGTAAGCAGAATAGGCTGAGAGCCTAGGAGACCTCGTGTGCCCACGGGGGAGGGACAGACAGGAGACTGCCCCATGAGAACTTGGGTGTAAACCTGTACACGAGAGTGAGAACTTAGACGCTCCGGGGTGAGCAATGATGGAGGGACATGGAGACAGGGAGGCCTAGAGCAGCAAGAACGGGACAGGTGGCAGCTCTGCCCAAGGATCTGGGAAGGCTCAGCACAGGGACGACCCAGCTCCACCGCAGACACCAAGGTCCCCACTGGTGGCTTCTGAAGTGTGTGCGGAAGCCGCAGGCATCAGAAGGGGCTCCTCAGGCGTCACTGCTGCTGCTGCTGCCACCTCTGCCAGGGCCACGCTCCACCCACACAAGACGGGCCTGCTCCTGCAGGATGCGGCCACGCACCATCTTGGCCAGCTCTTCCGAGTGGCTCCACGTGTTGGCGGGCACCTGCACCCAGGAGCAGGGCAGCCCCCAGAGCACCTGCTCTGAGCCGCGGCACTGCCGCAGCAGCTCTGAGTCCCGCCAGCCCGGCCGGCCCAGGAGACCCCTGCCAAGAGAGGAGAGTGGGCAGTGGGCAGAGTGCCAGATAGAGACAGACAGAGATGGAGAGAGAGACAAAGATATGGAGAGTCAGACAGCAGGGACAGATGGAGGGAAACAAAAAGAGACATGGCAAAGAAAGAGACGGAGAAGCGAGAGACAGACAGAGAGAGAGAGAGAGAGAGACATCCACAGAGAGGAGGGGGCTCTGGGGTCCTGCCTACCCCCCCACCCGCCTCACCTGACTTCTCGGACATTCTTCTCGGTCACCTCCACGTGGATGACGATGGGGTAGATTTCATTCTGGACCAGTTCCCGCACGCCCCTTGCACCCAGCTCCAACAGGCAGTGCTTCTTCTCGGAGGTCAAGATACATTTTACTCCCGGCCCAGAAGACACTAACCTCCCTGCCCCCTCCCTCCCCCGGGGCCCCATAGCACAGTCCCCACCCAAAGGGACCTTGACAATGAGGGAAGAACCGGAAGGGAAGGCCGGACCTCTGGGGAAATAAGTCACTTCACCCCTCTGGACCTCAGCCTCCCCATCTGTAGGATGGAGCCTATCCACCCCTCACCCAAGTCATCTCCCAGGGTAGGGGAGAGTCAGAGGCCAAGGAGGCAGATAGGTGGGATGTAGCAGCCAAACACCTCAAGGGTGACGACCCACGTAAGGTCCACTGCCCTAGCCCATCCACTCACAGGTGAGCCAACAGAAGGGAAAGGACTTGCCCAGAGTCACTGTGCAACGGAGCAGCCCGGGCCTCCACTCACACTCTGGCTCTTGGGCCCAGAAGGGCAGCCCCCAGCCCAGCACCTACCTTCCCGACAGACTCCTGGATGGCTCGGATCCTGTTGCCCAGCCCAGGGGTGACAGGCCGGGCCTTGGGGGCTCCGGGTGCTGAGGATGCACACTGTTCCTCCCCAGACAGGCTTTCTGCAGAGCAAGGAGGGGCAGGAATGAAGGGCTGCCCCGGGGTGCCACTCTGCCCTCCCCTCTCTCCACGCAAAGGCTCACCTGCTGGGCACACTTGGAAGTCCAGCCGGGAGTTGGGCAGGTCTAGCAGGTTGCGGATAAGCCGGGGCGCCAGGCACTCAGGCAAGAGCACCACCGGCCGCAGGGCGGGCACCAGCAGAGGCTGCACCAGGCTGTAGGGTTTGGGGCTCCGCTCTGGCTCTGTGGCAGGGGAGGGGTGCAGAAGACATGAGGGTACAGGCAGGGCCCCAGCTCATCTTTCCTAGGTGTGGCCACCCCCTGCATACTCAAAACCCCATCACATCCTCTCCAGCCCCCCCATCTTTTTTCCCTTCCTAAGTCCTGCTGGGCACACACATGCTGCCCCCTCCCTCACTGGGACTACTGCAATAGGCTCCCCCGACCCATCCTGTGCCTCACCCTCGCCCCCTACAGGCCATTCTCCACTTAGCAGCCAGAGAGAAGTTTTAAAACTAAAGTGAGATCCCATAACTCCCCCACTTTCAATATGCCAGTAACGTCCCAGGACTCTCAGGAAAAAGACCACAGCCCTGCCAGGACCTGGGGAGGCAGCAAGCCACGTCCCCCATCACAGACTCTACTCCTGCCATACACACCTCTCGTCAGCCGCCTCCAATCACAGGGCCTTCTCCTGCCCTGGGGAGGCTGCAGCCCCACCCTGGTACCTCTTGGCCCAATTAAACCTCACTCCCCCTTCAGAGCCCAGGGCCCACCTTCCCCAGTTCCCAGACGTGCAGAGCCTCTGGCATGCACTCCACAGCACCCAGTCCTCTTCCATCCCAAGGGTCACACTTTGCAATTATGATGTTCATGGGAGACAGGCGTCTACCTTCCCCCATCCTCAGTAGGCAGTAAGCTCCAAAGCAGTGGGGGACCACTGTGTCCTCTGGACCGAGCACAAAGCATGGCAGAGCTGCCGCTCGATATCCGCTTGTTGTACTCAGTGTCCTCCAAACACACCGGGCACAGCTACGCCTCTGTGCATTTTCACGAGCTGTGCCTTCTGCCTGGAACAAACTTCATCCTTGAAGGCTCCCTTCCAGGAAGTCTTCCCTCACCCAGCTCCCTCCTCTTTGCCCTTCAGAACTGCTACTCCTTCATCTGGCTCCCCCAACCCCTTCTCCCGCCCTGCTCTGGCCCAAAGGCTCAACGTACTGGGGTCCTCACGGCACCTGCCACCACACACGTGAGAAGCACAGCTGCATGTGCTCTGCCAGATCAGAACAGGCCCTTGCTCATGCCTGTCCCACACTCATACAGACTCACAGACACACGCAGAAACATGCATCTACCCCACCGACCGGCTCCCTCAACCTGTTGGCGCTTCTCCCACCAGGAGGAGCCCTGTCTCTCAGGCCCCGCCCCACTGGAACCCTCACAACAGGTGCTTCCAGGCCAAAAGACACCCAGAGGTGCACACTCCTGAACTCCATAGGCAGCCCAGGCTGCACCTTCACACCTGTGCACTCACCTGAGCAGGGCTCCAGCAGCAGCTGCTCCTGGGGGTCCCCGGCAGGGCTCCCCCCGTGCTTGGGCTTCACCAGCCGCAGCTGGTCCAGTGCTCGCTTCTTCAGCTGGAGAGGGCAAAGGGAAAGAGGGGCACCTGTGAGCTCAGCTCCATCCCAACCTCAGGGAGGAGGGACAGTAAATGCGACCCCCAGCAGAGGGGGCCTCCATGCCACTGCTGTCCACAACCCACAAAAATGGCCCTCTATACCAGGCTTTCTCCTGCCCCCACCTGGGGCCCAGCACAGTCCCCCAGACAGGACAGGACAACCATCCCTACGGGCTGAGGGAAGCAAGCCTGTCAGAGTCAGTTAGAGCTGGAGGAGCCCTAGGTCTACCCCCCACTTTATAGATGGGCAAACCGAGGCCCAGAGACCAAAGGAACCTAATCTCACAAAAGAGACAAACTTTGGGATCTCTTCCGGTGAATTAGCAATATGGCCTTAGGGAGAAAGATTACTGAAACCACAAACGACAGCCTTCATTATACCAATAGTGGACATGTACCAATAGCAGACATGTATCAAATGCCTAGCATGTGACACACAAACTAACTAGGCCCCAGATGTGCGAGAACCATTGAACTTCTATACCGAGGGGCCAAGCAGGCACAGTAATTCCCCATTTTACAGATGAGAACACAGAGCCTCCAGGGAGCGTCAGGTAGTTGTCCAAGGTTGCACAGCTGAGAAGTGGCAGAGCTGGCATTCAAATCCAGGCAGTCTGGCTCCAGAGTCCACGCTCTCAACCCCTTCTCTAGTGCCTCTGAGCCTCGCTCTGCCTGGGTGTACAGGGGGAGGCTCACCCAGCCCAGTCCCCCCCTCCCCCAGGGATTGGAAAAAGGGATGTGACTTATTTTGACAAGTGCTTACCATGTGCCAGGTGGGCTCCTGAGCACCGGGCACACTCTGTCTCATTTAATCTCACAACTCCCCTGGACGTGAGCCCTGTTGCTCTTCTATGTGCCGGCACATAGTAAATGGTCAACCAAGCCCAAGCGAAGGAGCACTAGACAGGAGTCCAGACACCTGGGTTCGAGTCCTGGTTCTGTCCCTAGTGGGCTTGGTGAAGCCTGGCCTCTCCCTTTTGGACCCCACTCTTAGCAGCCCTCTCCCAGCTGGCCCAGCTCTACTTACATTACTGCGGGGCCCTCGGTGCCGGCTGGAGGGCAGACATTTCTCCTGAACTTCCAGGAGCTGCTGGGCGCTAGGGAGAAGGGGAGTCATGTCATCTGTTTGTAGGGAAACAGGGAGCCTCTCACCTCCTCTCATCTAGCCCCCCATCCTGTCCCAGAGGATGATGAAGGGTTGCAGAGGGAGGAAAAGGCCCCCATCCTGGTCCCAGCTCCCACTCTGATCCTCTCCCCAAGTTCCTGGCTCTGCACCACCTCTTATAATTGGGCACTGTGCCCCGGTCCAGGTCTCGCAGCGTGAGGGGGTCAACCCGTGTGCAGAACCACTCCTGCCGCCGCTTGTACGCCGGGTCCACCAGCCGCAGGATCTCTTGGGCCTTCACGCACAGGGCATGGGGGTCTGCCCGTTCGGGCAAAGTGAGGTTGGCTCGAATGTAGAAGGGCTCCGTGCCAAGCCCCTTCACCCAGGCATCTAGGGCCTCATGGAAGGACTGGCAAGCTGGGCATGGGGCAGCAGGGAGGACAAGAGGAGGATGAAGTCAGGGATCAGCCTGAACCGCCAGGACCCCACCTTCCCCTTCTTAAAGTGACAGGCCGATACACCTGAAACTAGTATAATATTGTGTTAGCTATATTTTAATAACATTTTTTAAAAATTTATTTAAATTTAAAAAAAAGTGAGAGTCTGAGGCCCAGAGAGAGCGGGTCTTGCCCAAGGCCACCAAGCCCACTAGGGACAGAACCAGGACTCAAACTCGGGTGTCTGGACTCCTGTCCAGTGCTCCTGTCACTATCAGCTTCTTATTTAGGACAGAGGGAGGGCACAAAACAGACCAGCGGCATGAGGCAATGACATGGGAAGGAAGGGCACTGCTGAGGGTTAAGAGTCGGAGCAGCATCTCCCTCTGAGGACTCAGTTGTCCCACCTCCACCATGGGCTAAATGACCCTCTCTTGGCCCTCGAGGGACTGGTAAGTCCCCCAGGCCACACTCACCGTTGAAGTCCATCAGGATGGAGAGTGTGGACCCCGGGTTCCAGGGCAAAGTTCTCTGCTGGGCCTCACCTTCCAGGCCTGCCCCTTCCAGGCCAGCAGCCTCTGTCCGTGGCTGGGAGAAAACCAAGGCATGGAGGAAAAGAAGTGAGCTTCCAAGGGCAGCGCAGCCCTGTCTCTGGAGGAAGACTGAGTGTGGGCCTGACCATATCTCATAATTCAGACGGCTCCCACTCAGTGGGCTTCAGACTCTGCTCCCATCAGCAGGACTCCCCACCCATCAGGTTCATCCAGAGCCTTCCCATATTTAAAAGCCAGAACCTGTGAAGGTCCCGTCTGCCCCACCTCCCATCCCTTGCCCAATCAGATTTCATTTAATGCTGGGGAGGCAGTGCAACCAGCAGCTAATCACTGAGCCCCCTTCTGGCCAATCCCCAGAAACTCCACCCAGTGACCTAGATCCACCAATCAGAAGGTACTAACTCCTAACTCCTGCTAAACCACTAACTCCCCTCCCAGCCCAGAGTAGGGGGCCTCACCTCTCTTGGTTCCACCCTGGCAGACCCTGGCCCAGAGAACACTCTCCGAACCCCGGCCCCCGACCAGCTGTCCCCAAGTAATGGCGGGCCATCTAGGCCTCTGTCCTGGGGCTCAGGTCCTCCAGGGGGGCTCCGGCCAGACACTTGGATGGCCAGAGACCTAAGAAGAGACAAGGCAGATGTGAATTAGAGTTCAGTCAGTATTCTAAGTCAGTTCATCATTCTTGGAAAACCACAGCGATTCCCCAAGGATGCCACGACTCCCACCCCCGGCCCATTGCATCATTGCCTTCCCCCTCTTCTCTTCCTGGCAAATTCTGCTCATCCTATAGGGTTCAGGTCAAAAGCGACCTCTCCCTCCCAGACCCCAGCACAGAGTGAGGTGCTTCCTGCAGAAGCACACCATCTGCACCCTGCATGTTCCCTTTTGTTTCCTCCGTCGGAAAGAACACCCTCAGAGCCAGCCTGCTGTCGTGGGCAGCTCTGGATCCCTAGCACCAAACACAGTATCTGGCACATAGTAGATGACTAATAAAACCTTGTTACGCTCACAATCTAGGAGGAAAGGTCACCATTAGAACACAACAGATCAGGGATGGTCACAGCCAGCAGTGGGTGCACAAAGGGGAGTGGCTTCCCAGAGGCAGCAGCAGCTGGGCTACACCATAATGAAGAACAGAAGCGCTTCAGTAATAGGCAGAGAGGAGAGGGTGTTCCAGGCTGCAGGGCAGGCAGGAGCTGAAGGAGTGGGGACAGAATACAGGACGTGTGGAAGAATTTAATAACAATAATAATAGCAGCCAACACTTACTGGGTACTTAGCCAGACACCATGCTAAGCTGTGCTCTGATTAACTAATTTAACATCACGGGAAACAGTTCCCAGGAAAGGCAAGCTGTAACCAGCCTGTGGAGGGCACAGTATCTGGCGTACCTCTCATGGTCAGTGGGAGCCACTGATGGTTAAGACGAGTCACCAAGATCCTCATCATGGCAGGACTCTGCCTGTCCCTGGATGAGAATTGGTGAGGCCCAATGGCCAGGCTCAGAGATAACCGACCAGAAGTCTCCTCCCTGACCTCCTGGCCCTGGTACTGGGCAGGGGAGAAGCCAGGGTCAGCAGGTGTGCCCCAGCTGAAGAGGTGGCCTCGGCAGAGTCCAGGTATCCACCGACCTCCCCACCCACCTTGGCAGCTGCAGTACACACAGACATACTGCCCTGCTGCCAGCCTGGGGTGGGCAAGGCTGCAAGGACCTGAACCCAATCAGCACTCATGCAGAGAGGGGAACTTTGGCCCCAGGGAGCCCGTCTTGGCTCCCACCCCCTCAGTCAAAACAGAGAACCAGGCCCGAGGGTCGGGGGCTGGACATGGGTGCTGCCTTCCCAGGCTCCTTCAGCCCTGGGACTCTCCTGGCTGTATCGAAGGGCACGGAAAGGCCTGGAGAGAGCTGGGAGGTCTGAGGCCAGGCCTGGTGACACTGCCCAATGGCCTTATGGCTGGAGCAACACAGTCCAACGTCAAACCCCAGCATTCACTGAGCCCTAGGCTTGAACGAGTGAGCTGGCTGCTTGATTCTCAGTCACCACATCCATACAGCAAGGACAGTGTGGCACCCATCTCCCACTGTGGGTGTGAAGGTCCGACGAACATAAACATAATGCAGGTAGAGGGGAAACCAGAGAACTCCGGGAGCCTTCCAACTGCAGGCCTATTCCTAAGTGGGAAGGGAAATGCTGTTTTTTAAGGGAATGGAATAGAAAGTATAAGCTGTCTCCCTTCAAGTAAATCCACTACTGTCTCATGACCCTTTTGTTTCAGGTAGGTGTACAGGGTTTTTCTCACTGGGGGTTGCAGACGGAAGAGTTGAGAAATGTGGCATACAGGGTGCCAGCAGGAACTCTGGGGCCAGACAGCCTGGCTCTGAACCTCCAGTCCTCAGCAGCCCCATCTGCGTCTACCTATTTTGTTGTTAAATTCAGTGAGTTAAACATGGGATGCTCTTAGAACAGGACCCAGCAAGAATGAAGTGCTCAGTGAAAATGAGATATTCCCTGTTACTAGGTGTGATTCAGGACAAGTCACCCCTGTGGGGCGCGCAGCTTCCCCACCTGTTTCAAATACACAGTCAACTCCCCATCACAGGTTCCCTAGAGCAAGACCCAGCAAGCAGCCAGCACCCAGGCCCTCCACCCCCTGCCTGGGCACACCCCTCCCCTCCCTGCAATTCCAGGGTTTGCCTCTCCACCCTAGGCTTTCAGGCTCCTCTTGCCAACTCCTGCTACTTCCTGAAGACCCAGCTAAGGCATCCCCTCCTTCAGGACACCCTAGCCCACGTCCCCGAGGGACCAAGTGACTTCCCTGAGCCTCCACAGCCTGGGGCTACTAACTCTGAACACTTTTCAGAGTCCACCTGGTGGCTCACTGGGGGCAGGGTTCAGATCAAGGCCCTCTCAGCAGACAAGCAGGCAGGGGGCGGGTGGGGGCAGAAAGAGGAACATGGTGGGGGATAGGGCTACCTGCTGCAACCTCCTGGGACTCCTGGGTGTCCAGCCACACAATGACTGACCCCCAACCCTGCCTGCGGGCAAGGCAAAGGATGGGATTTCCCGTCCCCCATGTAAGGGCTCCTAGAGCCACTCCCCCAGTGTCAGGTCACAGTGGGGAACGGGGCCAGTCCTTCACTCTGTCAGCTCTAAGCATTGATGACCCAAGTGGTCTCGATGAGTGTCCCCGCCCCAGGGCACTGTGGGAAGATCTCTAAGCAGTGTACAGAACTGCTTTGTTCTAGGTCAGGGACTAAAGTAGCCGAGCCTTGAGCAAGCCACACAGATTACCTCATTTAATGCTCCCGCCAACCCTATGGGAGACATCTGTTATTCCCCTCATGTTAGAGAAGAGCAAAACTGAGGCCCGGGGACGTTATAACTGGACAAGGGTTTGCACAGCTGGTAGAGTCAGGCCATGACCTATTCACACCCCTGTGCAAGGACGGAAGGTGCCAGAGTTCCCGAGTCTATGGAGTACAGTAAGTGAGGGCAGGGCGGGCCCTGGCCAGGGCCCCAGCACCTGGAGCTCTCCCCACCTGCCCCTCCCGGCTCGGCACCTCACTTGCACTCTCGGCTCTCCCTCGCTGTCTCCCAGCTTGTCTGTCATCCATCCTTTGGCCTGCCCCAGCACACCCCCTGCCCATCTCCTCTGCCCTGCCCCAAGGCCCAAGGAGCCCCGGAAGGACAGGGGAGATGAGGGCTGAAAATACCCAGCAGGTCGTAAGTGCTGAACACGGACGTAAGATTGAAAGTAGCCTAGATGGAAGGAAGGTACCGTGGAGCCCCCAATTCCACTACCAAATTCCTGACACTCTGAGCCTCATTTTCTTTATCTGTGTTAACAGGGCTAAAAATGCCAGCCTCAAAGGCTACTCTGAGAATTGAGCAACACAGTCAACAACAGTATCGGCTAACAGCTAACATTATCACTCATGAGGAGCCAGGCACAGTTCTAAGCACCATAGTAGGAATCCTGGAACCCCCACAGCGATCCTAGGGGACAGGCACTATAGTGACCCCATTTTACAGAGTAGGAAACTGACACACAGGGAAACTAAGTGACGTGCCCAAGATCCCCCAGTAGTAAGTGACAGAGCTGGGATTTCAGCTGGCTAACTGTGTTCTGTGTTTCCCCACTCTATTGTCACATTGCCTGGGGACACACGCACTGGCACCTCACCTCCCTCTCTGCCTGTCCATCCACCTTTTTCTCTCTCCGTCCACCACCCCTGCGCAATGTAACGTGTTCTTCCCCCATCTCCCTCCTCCCCGGGAACAGCGTGGGCAGCAGAGGTGGCCCCATGATCACATGGCTCCTGCTCCCTCGGCTGCATCCCGGCACCCCCTGGACGGCAGCCAAGACCCCTGCTGCAGGCCTGAGCTGGAGGAAGGGCTGAGGCAGGCAGGAAGGGAGGTACCTCCACCCCTTCCCCCAGAAGCATGTCCTGCACAGGGAGAAACAATGTCACACTGGGCCCGCTGCCGGGGGTGAGGATGGGGGCAGGGCCTGGACACAAGCCTGGCCAAGCTGCTTCCAGGAGGCAGGAGGCCCCTGGTCCTACTCTGCCCTGATTTCTTGTGTGACCTGTCATCTGTATCCAGCATCCCCACATTTCAGCTCTGACATCAGTGTTTCCTATACCCTTTCCAAAATCCAAGCCTGATCAGGTCACTGTAGACCTTAGCCAGGGCACCTCCTCGCTGTGTGACCTCCAGCAAGTCACTTAACCTCTCTGAGCCTCAGTAAAACTGGGCTCTATAAAACAGGGATACAATGCCTACCTCCCAGGACACGTAGAATGCTGTGAGGCAGCCAGCAGCTGTCCTGCATTTAGTAATAGCTAAACCCTCACAGGTTTCCCAGAGTGCACCAGCCAAAGTCCACACTTTTCTAGCCTGACTCACAAAGCCTGCTGTGGCTCTGCCTCCACCCACCCCCCACCCTCCGGGTGCTCCCGTCAATGCCAAACTCCAAACCCATCTTTAAACAGCCTCTGCTCTCTCCCTCTTCTAGTCACCCAGCTGTCCTCCTGACCTGCTCTCTCTCCATGGCTGAGTTCCGAGGCCACATTCTCAGCACAACCGTCTCTATCACCCCTCCTAAGGTCCACTCGCCCATTGCCCAACACAGAGTTCACTGCCTGCAGCCCACTCTGAGCCAATGTGTTGCATGACTGCTGTCATGGGTTTGTGGCCAGCTCGGCTGTTGGAGCTGCCTCGGGGTCCCCACCCCACACCCACAGCATGAAGCTTCACTGGGTGGGAGCTCAGAGCTACCATGTTTCCCCGAAAATAAACCCTAGGATGATTTTTCAGGATGACATTCCCTGAACATAAGCCCTAATGCATCTTTTGGAGCAAAAATTAATATAAAGCCCAGTCTTATTTTCGGGGAAACACAGTAGGGAGGACTGGCAAGCAGAGTGTCAGTGTCTTAACTGACATGAGTCCTAAATCTCAAAACACCGACATGCAGAAGACATCACTATCATCTTTAACCAATGAAGAAACTGAGGCCCAGAGAGGCAGTCACCAGTCACGCAGACCATAACGGTGGCGACAGGATTTGAACCCAAGGTCGGCCTGTGTCTAAACACCTTACAATTCTGACAGTTGCACAAAGCAAAGCTTTAGCTGCTGCCCTGCCCCCCTCCCACCTCGCCCCTGCTCACCCTCCTCCAGGAATCTGAGACCCAGCACCCCCACCTCCACCTATCCCAGGCAGCTTCCATACCTGTTGAGGAGATCCAGGCCGCAGCCTCTGGCCAGGAGGCTGTCCGGCTTTCCCAAGGGCCACACACTGTCAGAGGATGACGAGGAGGAGAGGCCGGGGGACCAGGGCTTAAGCGTTACACTCCCTGGGGAGGAGGAGTGAGGTTCAGGGGTGCTGGACTGAGGGACTGAGAAATCAGGGTAGGGCCCAGAGGCCTGCGGCCTTCGCACGTTTGAAGACCCAAGAACACACTGGACCCACTGGGCTCAGAGCTGGGCCGGGGCCTGCCAGGAGGACCCTTCAGTCTCCTGGAGAGGGTGAAGGGTGGGCGAGCGCAGCACGGCCAGGACCAGAACTAGGCTCAGTGTGAACCAACTCCCCCAGCGGCTTTCTGAGCACAGCCTTCCTGCCTGGCCAGGGCACGGGGACACCTCAGGGAGGGGGACACAGGGCCAAGGGCAGAGCAGGCAGCAGTGGGCTCAGGTGAGCTAAAAAGCTACCCTCCACATGAGCCCTCCCCACAGAGTGCCCGAGGGCCCTTACCTGTGATGTCTGACATGCTGCTGAAGGACCTGGGCAGAGAGGGCGAGGGGGACAGGAGCTGAGGTTCGGTGGGCATCTGCCCCCCTCCCTCCTCCTGCCCTCATGCCACCAAAAATCCTGCAGCCCCCAAGCAAATGCAAGCTAGACCCAAGGTAGGGGTCCCAGGCACAGGGTACTCATGTCACCCAGTTCCCCTAAACTCACAGGCAAGAAGTTCACATCCTGACCTCAGCCCCACAGCCTTCCACCTGGCCTGGCCTTTAATGCCACCCCCTCCAGGAAGCCTCCCCTCATCTCACCCTCACTTTCTACATTGTCATTCGTGGCTCCTGGGCCTGCCTCCCGCACTAGACCATGACCTCTTCATCACACACCCCCCTCGTGGCAGATTCACTCATACAATCAAGCCTGTGACTAAGACATAGACCAGGACGCAGAACATCCCTGCCCCCAGTCCTGCCACTAGTGGAGATGGCTTGTTTTTTCTGGCCCCCATTGGCTGCTGACACCCAAACCTGAGGCTGGCTTTCTTGCCTGAGGTCCCTGACCCCGTGAGACATTCTCCACATGCCCTAGTCCTCAACCATCCAGACTTCCCCTGAGTTTAGGAACTTTGAGGCTCGACCTCTAGTGACTCTCCCACCAGGAGGCTTGGCTAGGGCTGAGCCTACTCTGCCCTTTAGCCTTGTCTTAACCTCTGACCTCAGTCACGCCTGTGACGCTCAAGGCCTGGGTGTCTAGGGCATCAGCCATTTCAAGGCAACAAAGGGAGGCGACTGCCTAGAGTTGACTCTGGCATTAGGGATTCTGGGAGGTGGCTATTTCAGGAAATGGCAGCCCCACCTCTCTGGGCCTCTATGGCTCTCTTCCCAGCCTGTTAACCTCTTAGCAGGTGCAGGGTCCTCCTCACGCTGTCGGCGGAGGATTGAGCCGGCACTGGGTGGGAAAGGCAGGATGGAGAGTCGGTTGATCTCCTTCTCGCTGTCTGTGGCCTTCTCCTGCAATGTCATGACAGGGCCTGGGTCACCCCCACTGCACCTTCCCACAATTCAACACACCTAAGTTTGTGCCCATTCCACAGATGAGGACTGGGCCTACAGCAGAGGAGAGTGCTCTGCAAGATTACAGTGTGTGAGTGGCCCCCCAAGTCACCCAGGCCCAGGCCCAGCACGGAACTGGCCCTGGGTGAGCTTCAATAAGGCGCTTGGCCTTCACGGGCCTCAATTTCCTCATAGGTGAAAGGGACCGGTCAGCAAACTGGAAAGCACGCTACATGTTAGTAATTATGTAAGTGCTATCAGTGTCCCCCCATATTCAGGGTGGGGCAGGTGTCTTACCAAAGTGTGGGGCTCAGGTCCCCCCATGAGAGCTGCCTCACCAGCTGCTTCTGGGCTTCCCAGCGGGGAGGGGAACTCGCTCAGGCTCCAGGTGCTGCTGAGGTTGGAGCACAGGGAATGGGAGGAGGTACACGCCTGGGAGAGGAAGGGGGAGCAAGGAGGTCAGCAGTTCTGGGCAAGGGCCAGCCTCAGTCCCTGACTGAATGCCTGCTGTGTGCCAGGAACAGGGACACAAGCAGGACTGAGGGAGCCGGGTCCCTGCCCTCATGGAGCTCTCGGCCTAGAGGAGAAACACAAACTGTGAACATGCAGATGGATGAAGGAAAGAGCCCCAAGCTTCCAAGAGAGCAGGGAAGGAAGGTACCCAGAGCAGGGAAGGCACTCAAAGGCCCACCCAGCCTGGTGGCACCAGACTACTTTCCAGAGAAAGTGTGGTTTGAACTGAGAACTAAAGGATAAGTAGGTGCTAAGTAGACGAAGTTGGGGAGAATGGTCTAGGCAGTTAGAACAGCATGTGCAAAGTCCCTGAGACAGGACTGTGACGCATTCCAGGAAATGAAAGGCTAAGACCCAGAAAGCAGGCTAGAGGGAGGGAGGAGCTCATCTGCAGGGCCTCTGGGGCACGGGAAGGGGCTTTGTCTTAATGTAAGAGCGAAAAACCACTGAGGGTTTTGAAAAGTGAGAAGTCACAGAGTCACACTTCCTTTGTTCTATTCCTCCAGGTATTAAACACCTGGCCTGCTGATTACCTCCAAGCAAAGCCAAGATGGGAAAAGGTAGCGTTCCTGATGGAGATCCAAGAACTAGTATCTAATTTACAAGGGGTCTTGGGGCCCGGCTGGCTGTGTGACCTTGGGCAAGCCCCTGACCCTCTCTGACCCTATGCAATGAGGGAATTGAACTACCTGATCTCGGAGGAGCTTTTACGGCTTATGTTTTGCATTCCAAGATGCTCACTGGCCCTTGGACAGCCAGGCTTCTCCAAGTATGAGAAAAGACAGGCTTCAAACTAGTCTTCGTGCCCCCACAAGCAATCCCACATGCCTCTGTCCTGTTTCCTAATGCACCAACTCACACCCACCCAAGCTGGAGCTCCCCACAAGACCAGCATGCTGGCCAAGAGTTCTCTCCAAGACCAACATGTTCTTGACCCAGGGTGAAGGCTCCAGCCGGGACCAATGTACCCTACCCAGAATCTGCCTCTTCTCAAGCCCAGCTGAGGGTTCCCCATGGGTCCCCTGGGGTCATACCCCCACTGAAGTTTCCCATTCAGTCCTGCAAGTCCTACTCCAAGCTCAGGGCTCCTACCAGTTCCCCCAGGTTGCAGGTTTCCCACCAGGTCCAGCACAATCCCAGCCCCGGCTAAGAGCTCCTGCCAGGACCCCAGCATGCCCACCGGGACCCCTGTACCCTGCCCCTGTCACCTTGAGGCAGGGGCCTCCCTGGGCCCGCTGCAGCTGTGCCTCCAGCAGGGCCTTGGTGCCCTCCAGGCTGGTGAGCGTGGTCAGCAGTTCGTCCCGCTCGGCCTCCAGACTCCGCACCTGCTTACGGTACTGGTCCTTCTCTATGAGGCTCTGCGAGTACTGTAGCTGGATCCGGTCGCGGCTCTGAATGGCCTGCGGAGAGCGGGAGGGTGAAGGCGCCACACTGACTCAACTGTCCTGGCCTCTGACCACACAGATGGGGGTGTCAGCAGGAAAATCACTTCCTGTGTGCCAGCCCAGTGCTAAATATCAGCTCATTTAACTTGTACACTAACTCTCCAAGTTAGAGATTCTCATTTTTCTCATTTTATAGATAAGGCAACCAAGGCATCCGGGGCAGGGCTAGGAGTCAAACCCAGGCAGTCCAGTTGCAGAGCCCAGACTCTTACCATTTCCCTAGAACAACTTAAAGCTCTGTGAGACCTACTGTGTGCAGCCAGCTTTAGTCACTGCATCCCGGCTAGTGGAGGTGCCTGGATTCAAACCCAGCCCATCGCATCCAAAGCACATTTCCCCACAATGAAGACCAGGGTCCCTGAGAGCTGGGCCTATGGCCCAGACCTGCCTGCCACCCACTCCCGCAGGGGAAGCTGGAGCCAGAGGCCCAGGGGCCAGGAGCAACCAGGTGAAGTGCAGACCCCTGGGCCCACCCAGACCACAAAGTCAGACTGTCCGGGGATAAAGCGTCTGCCTTTTCACCAAGCCTATCAGAGGATCCTGAGGCCCATCCTGATGTGTAGGCTTTAACTCCCCTAGTGGGATTCAAACTTGGTCCAAAGACAAAACAACGCTGCCCTCCCTGCTGCGTGGGAGCCTGGCACAGGATAACTGCGGGCCTGGAGGAGCTGGCCCGCGGTCCGTGGCACACCCCGTGGCGTCAGGCATTGAGGGCCATGCTGCGCAGGGCCTGGGAGCCAAAACTTTTGAGAATTTCTTCATCAGCAAATACCTACAAGCACCTCCCCTGTGTAGGCCTTGTCCTTGATGTGAAGAGAATAGGGGTTCAAAAATGAAGAGCATCAGGACCAACTTTCCTGTTACAGGAGCGCAGGTAAGGCAGGTGTGTTCAGAGGGCAAGGCTGGCATAGCTCAAGCGGTCAAGGTCCCGTGTCTGTGCTTCTCCTGGCCTGCTGACCCCCCACAAATGGATCAGTGCGCTGTCAAACTCCTTTCTACAATTCTAGTCCCGTCTGCTTGTCTTCGTCTGCTGCTTTATAAGAACCAACGGCCGGGCCGGGCCCTGAGTGCAGCAGGCTGGGCTCACCTGGTCCCGCTCCTTCTCGATCTCCTCCAGCTGGGCCAGGACGGTGGCCATGCGGTGCTTGTACAGGTCGCAGTCCTTCTGCAGCGTGCGGTGCTTCAGCCGCAGGTCCTCCATCTCCTGCAGGTACTGCGGGTGGGCGGGTGGGCGGAGCAGTGCAGGGTGGGATGTGCCCAGGTCAGACCACAGGGCTGGGGGCCAGGGGAAGCTAACCAGCAGGTGCCCAGCAGGTCGAGGGAGCAAGCCCTGAGCCCCAATAACAAGTGCCCACCCCGAGCTGGGCCTGACTTCACCTCACTAGGCCTCAGCTCCCTCATCTGTAAAATGGTACTAACCAATAATGACACCCTCCCAGCCAACCTGGGCCTCCCCATTTTAGCTGCAATAGGCCCTCCTGCTCTGCTGTGCTTCTTCCATAGCCCTCACACCTCCGCTACTTAGTGGCTGACTTAGGTGTACAGCATACGGTTTATCTCCCCTGCTAGCATTTACTCTCCACAGCACAGACATTTGTTTTGTGCACTGATGTGTCTCAATAAATACTTGAGAATGAAGGAATGTGTAATTCCTAGCACAGTGCCTGGCACACCTGCAGGGAAAGTCGGCTCAAGTAAACTGGTGATGCCCGTCACCCTCCCCATCCCAGGAGCCTCCCCAGGCTGTTAGCAAGAAGGAAGGCGGAGGCAGGGCAGGCTGAGAGATGGCACACGGTGGCCTTACCTTGTCCCGCAGCTCCTCGGCCCACTGCAGCTCCCCCTGCACAGCGTGCAGCTTCTGGCACAGCTCCTGCTTGCTGTCCTGTGCCTCCCGCCAGTCGTGCTCCAGAATGTCCAGGAGGATGCGCTCTGAGCCTGGGGCCCCGGGCCGGCTTGCCTCCTGGGAGCCAGAGTCCAAAGCTGCCTCAGCCTCTGGCCCAGGGCCCACCTTGAGTGTCAGGGGGAAGGGGAACACGCAGCCTTCAGCGCTTGGACCCACCCCACTAGCCCTTCCACCTTGGCCAAGGGCCTTGACCTCTCCAGACCACGGTTTCCCATATGTAGAGTGGGCGTAGCCCCACCAGCCCTGCCCACCCTCCAGGGAGCATCTGGGGTACAAATGAGGTAAGTGGATGAAGGCATGCTCAGACAACTTCAGCCAGGATCTTATTCCTAAACAAGAACCAGGCACTCTTTCTTGCTCTGGTCCCCACCCATCACCCAGATCGGCAGACAGGTGGCTATTTCCAAGGCCTATTCCCACCCCTCTGACAAGGGGTCTTCACAGATGCTGAGCCTGGCCCAGGCAGGTAGACTATAGGCCCAAGATCCAGACCCCACCCCAGCCAGGCGACCCCAACCCTATAAAATACACCAGAGCCCTGGCTCCCATCCTCCACTTCCTGTGTGGGGCAATGGCCAGGTGCCCAGCCCACACTGCCACTGACCTGCCACAGGATACCCAGCAAGCCCCAGGGCCACCCATACTTTAGGGGTCTCAACCTTTCCAGGGTCACAGATTTCTCTACAAATCCAAGGAAAGCTGGGGGCCCTCGCCCCAGAAAAATGCTCACGTATCAGGTGCACAGTTTCAGGGAGTTCAGGACCTCCTGGCACCACCCACAGACTCCAGACTAAATGCAGGAGAGCCAAGTGCTAAGGGCCCTCCGCTCAGGGTTAAAGAGGCCAGCCAGGGTTCCCGCCAGATCTCAGACCCCGGGTGTAGACGCTTCAATCTCTGGCCTCAGGACAATGAGTGAGCAGCAGAAGGGTCTGACCCGGCCCCTCCCCCAGTACCACCCCACCCCATGTACCTGCTGCCGGCCTTCTTGCAGCTCCTGCAGGGACGCTGTCAACCGCTGGTTCTCAGCGCGCAACTCAGAGACCAGGTCGGCACTGTCTGGCTCTTTCTCCTTCTCCTCAGCCCCGGGGAGGGGCCCCCTGGCCCTGCGCAGCAGTGTACACTCTTCCTCCAGCCGGCTCACCTTGAGCTTGAGCTGATCCACCTGGGCACCGAGACATGGGTAAGCCCAGGGCGCAACCCCCATGAAGCCAATGGGGGGAGGTCCTGCTCCTCACTCCTCAGTGCCCCCTGGGTCCCCAGAGGGACCCGGGCAGGAGTCCTCCTGGACTTGTCTATGAAGAACATACAGGCCAGGCAAATACGATGAGGAAGGAAGGGGACAGCAAGGCCAAGCCACCCTCCCAGGGATCTCTGCTTCAAGGACGTGTGGGCAGAGGTACTACATCACAGCGCGCCCCTCCATCCGGCAGTTCCAACACACAGTACAGGCGATGGAGCCCAGTGCCAGCACGATGGAGGAGACGGAGGGCTGCACCAAGAACATGGGGGAACCAGGGTCTGGGCTCTATGCCTCTAACTCAGTGTGGCCTTGGGTAAGTCATGGCCCCTCTCTGTACCTCAGTCTCCTCATCTCCAGGGGGAGAAGAGGACGATGGTTTTGAGAGTCTCACCCAGCCCAAAAGCCAGGAGGTTCCCTTCCCACCCAGCGACCCAGCTCAATATACACTCATGGAACAGATGTGAGTCTGCTCCCTCCTCCAAGACATTCCTACCTGAGTTCCCCCTCAGGAAGACGGTGCTGTTGGTTCATCCCCAATAAGAACTCCAAGCCAGGGGTCCAGGTTTCAATTATTATCACTTTTATTACCTCTGTCATCCTGAGCAAGTTGCTTACCTCCTCTGGGCCTCAGTTTCCTCATCAGTAAAATGGTCCCATTCAATTCCCCTACTCTACCACCTGCCTCCCAAAGTCAATGCAAGAATCAAGTAAGACAGAGGGTGGACAGAGACCTTTAAACTGTCAGAGGCTGGCTATAGAGCTGCCAGGAATGTGACAGTGGCTGTCTTCACAGATTTAAATAAAAGCCCCAGAACCCCAACCTGTCACCCATTCGGTGGGTGCAACCAGAAGCTGGCCAGGGTGGTGGATGGGTGCTGTGTGGTGGCCACCTGGCTGAGAGCAGATATGCATGACCAGTTTGCTGGATTATGAGTGTACTCAGCCAGCATTATTTTCCAAATTCATGTGGAGTCTGAGGTGGCTAGACAGTGACAAGAGTAGCAGTAGATGGCAGGCCACAAAATGAAGTCATTGTTGGAAAAAGGGCACAATGACCTCTGGTGCTACCCTCAGGCATGACAACATCTGGTGTCCTAGGAGTACCCTGGCCTCTCTTGGAAAATGACTTGCAGCCCCGCCCCCCCCAACCTTGAATGACAACACACACACACACACACACACACACACACACACACACACACACACACACACACGGGCCTGGAGGCTAGGTCAGGCAATTCCACGATACTCCTCCTCCTCCGCAAAGGACTCAGAAAGAAATTCATGACTCTCACATTCCTTTCCCCTCACAAAACATGCTTTGTGAACTGCCGGAGAAAGACAGCTAGTTACAAGGGCAAGCGTGGTCACACCCTCTCCAGCAAACCGCAGCCACACACCACAGCCTTCTGCCTGACCCTTGGCCAGTAAGCTCCCCGATGAGCTCAGGGGACAGGGCACCTGGGAGTCTTCACTGAGTGCCAGGAAATACGGATGCATTTAATCCTGGTGTACAAACTCACTTAGCACAAAATTACAGCGTTGGTTCCTTAAGTTTATGTTAGTTAGAAATAACAGCTCATTAAATTCACACCTTATAAAACACAGTATTAAATCACAGCCACCACACACACCTGTCCATGGGGGAAGGAAGCCCAAGCTGCTAAGGCAGGTGCCATCAGCAGCTGTTTATTTCCATCTGCAATGCCTTTGTTAATTTTGTGGCAAAAAGCTCCAAAAATTTAGGCAAATTTACAGTAGCTACACTTAAAGAAAAACTTACCTATTAATTGAATTTCACCCCTTACTCTCTACCCTTAAACTGGGAAAAAGCAGCCATTCTCTGCCTAGTGGTCATACTATACTCCCAGGTGGCCATAGTATGAGTGCCTGCATCTCATCTGGAGATATAGAGGTACTTCTAATCCCTCTTCTTCATCCCTCTACCCCCCCCAGGAGATCCCAGACGGCTGTACATACACACACAGAGGACACCCCCCCAGTCACACAAGTATATCTGCCACTTCAGGGTACCCAACTCATAAACATACCCAACCCAAAGGTGAGACAAGCGAGGCTGGCCACAGCTGCTCCCAACACTCTTGGGCTGGTGGCCCTCATGCTGTCCTCTCTGAGTAGCAGGACCCTTTCTTTCAATTTTCATAGCAAGTCTCATGTCCATTTCAGAAAAAGAGGGAGGACCCCAGCTCTCCCCACCTGCCACCCACCCCACCCCAGCCCAGCAGTGCAAATCAGAAATTCTCAATTTTGGGACCCTGGCAAAGTGCTGTAACCAACCTCTCTGTGCCTCAGTTTCCTCATCCATAAATGGGGACAATGACGGCCCCACCCCTGTCCCAATAGAGTTGCTGGAAAATTCAAGGAGTTGGTACGTGGTATGCAGTGAATACCGTGCCTGGCTCATAGGCGCTGTTTCATTGTTTATATCATCCTGACCCATGACCTCCTGCTTCCAGGATGACGAGGAAACTGAGGCTCAGAGAGGGAATCCTTGCCCGTGCCACCCTTCACTCAATCTGCAGCCAGTCTTTGGGCCTCAGACAGCCCCATCTCGCGCCGAACACCAAGCAGGCCCTTAGAGGACAGTCTCCTTGTCACCTCACACCCACACATTAGCTTCCTACACCCCCCAGCAGGCCTGGCAGCCTGGGCCCTTCAACCTGTGGCCTCCACACCCCCGTTCAGGACTCACTTCCCCAAACATCAACCTCCCAGCATGCACAGCCGCAGGCTCCTGCACACTGTTGCACTCACACCGGCAACCTCCCACGGGCACCCATCACAGCCTGCAACGCCACAGCCTTAGCGGAACCTCATGGGTCAGGAGATTTCAAATCCCACGGTCAGAATACCCCGTGGAACCTGGCACAGTATTGCTGGAGAGAGCCTACTATGTGCGATTGGCACTGTTAAATCTCTGACAAGCATTAGCTCGTTGAATCCTTGAAACAATTCCCTAGGGAAGTCAAATACCACTTTTATCCCCATGCTAACTACCAACAAGACACAGAGAAAGCAAGACTCGGCTTTCTGGCCTCACTCCCTGCTGGAGAGGACTGGGTGAGATTTCACCTGGACGCAAGCAGGCAGAAAAGCATCATGGGGCGGAGACCAGCACTGGTGCCAAGCAGACCTGGTTAAAATCCAGGCTGTTCCATTTCCTGGCTTCGTGATGAGCAAGTCCTTTACAATCTAAGCCTCAGGGCCTGGGTTTCAGACCCTGTGCATGGTGCCTTCCTGGGATCATGTGACGTATGCATGTAACCTGAGTGGCACACAGCATCACTTAATAATACTAATACTAACAACACGCTAATGGTGATATAGGTTTGGAGCACTAACTCTGTGCCAAGCCCTACACGTCTTAAACTTGTGTAATCTCGTAACCCGAGGTTTCCCCACCTCAGCACTTACTGACATTTGGGGCCTGATCATTCTTGGTTGTGGGGGGGCTGTCCTGTGCACTGCAGAATGTTTAGCAATATCCCTGGCCCCGTACCCACTAGATGCCAATAGCACACTCCTAGCGGTAACAACCAAAAATGTTTCCAGGCATGGTCAAATATTTCCAGGGGTGGAATTTACTCCCAGTTGAGAACCACAATCATAACTCAATGAAATAAGTGCCATCCACACCTCCACAATGCAGATGAGAAAACTGAGGCACAGGGCTGTGAAAGGACTTGCCCACAGTCCAACAGTTGGCAGATGGTGGCTCTGGGACACGAGCTGGCTACCATATCACCATCTCTTTTTTTTTGCAAAGGTCGCCCCTTCCCCACTCTACCTCAACCATCTCCCAGGGCCTACCGCCAGCTGCAGGTCACGGCTACGCAGCACGGCTGAGTTCTTCTCCTCACTGAGCTGTGCCAGGCGCATGGCGATCATGTAATTCTCGTCCTTGAGCCGAAGCAGCTCCAGGCTGCTCGCCTCCCAGTCCTCCCGCAGCCGCTGGCAGCGCTCCTGAGCCTGCTGCTGCTCCCGCAGCCGCTGCTCCAGCCCTGCCCGCTCCTCCTCTAGCACCCGGCCTCGAGCCTGCAGCTGCTGCTCCCGCTGCAGCTGGCTCTTTCGAGCCTCCCGCAGCCGCCGCACCTCCGTCATCAGAAACTGGGTCAGGCCCTCAGGCCCCTCCTCATCTGCCGGGGACAGGGGACAGAAAAGTCAAGTCAGGCAAATAAAATCCAGCAAACCACACAGAAAAACCCACACCATAAAAACACTAGAAGGAAATACTGGAATATATTTTTATAATTTGGGGGAAAGGAAGGCCTTCCTCAATAAGGCACGAAATTTGGGAGCTATAAAAGATGGACAAATCCATATAAAAATGTTTAAATTTCTGAATGATGAAAGATGTAACAAATAAAATTAAAAGACAGGCAACAGAGCAGAAGAAAAATGTAACAAAAGATTCAGAGCTACTATATATAAAGAGCTTTTACAAATCAATAAGAAAGGAAAACAACAAAATAAAAATATGGGTAAAAACTATCAGTAGGTAATTCCCAAAATAAAAATGGCTAACAAACATAGGAAAATATGCTCAAAGTCCCCAGCAATAATAATAATAATAGCCACTAACATTTGACTTATTCTTTGGGATATATACACATATATATATTCATTCATTTAATCTTCATGACAACACTTAAGACAGGTACTATTATATCCACCTTAAAGACAGAAAAACTGAGACACAGAAAGGTCAAGTCATTTGCCCAAGGTTTACTAACTAGTAAGCTGTGAACTACATCTCTCAATAAAGTACAAACTTAAAATAATGTTACCTTTGACATACCAAACTGGCAAAAATATTTTTAAATGATCCCCAGGAGGTACGAGGGTCCAGCGAAATGGACACGCATACACTGCTGATGGGATGTATGTTGATTTCACATTTAAAATACACATACTCTTGGAGAAATTTTACTTCTCACAACCTCTCTTCCTAAGATACACATTGGCACACAGATGTACACACAAGTATGTTTCCAGCACCATTTGTAATCTTACAAAACTAGAAACAACCGAGGCGTCCATCAACAGGGGGCCAGTTAAATGACTTACGCACAACATCACTAATGAACACTATGCAGTCATTTAAAACAAGTATAACAGATGTGGGAAAATCACAAAAATCAGTTCTGAGAAAAAGTGAAATACGGAGCAACACAGGTAGGATGATCCCGCGTGTGTGCGTGAGTGTGAGTGTGAGTGTGTGTGTGCACAAATGCAAAGAAAAGGGAGACTTACCAAACTTTTACCCACAGAGCAGATCTCTCCTTTTTATTCTCAAGTCGCCTGGAGTGTTTGTAATTTTTACATAAGACACTGTAAACTCATGCCTGCCTGACACATATATGTCTGAAAACAATTTTAGGGTGAAAGAGCTCTTTCCCCTTGTTGAGTGTGTTGCTCCAAATTCAGACTAACTGGACTAGTATCCCAGCCCCACACTCAGGCTGCTGTGGAACCGTGGGTAAACTGCTTCAGATCTCTCTGTGCCTCAGTCTCTCTATCTGGTCAACAGGGATAATGGGAGTGCTTCCCTGACAGGAATGGGGCAAGGAACATCTGCACTGGTGTCCGAGGTATGGCACCTACTGTGGATCCACTCACCAAGGATCATGGAACAGCGCTGGGCAGGCTCTTGGCCCGTGAGCAGTGTGAAGAGCTCGGGATAGTAGAACTCCAGGGCTTCCAGAAAGGCCTCATAGCCCCTCTTGCCACGGCAGCGCAAGATGTCCATCAGACGCCCTGCGGAGTGGCGGAAGGGTGTCCAGGGTTCAAGGTGAGGAATTACCCCAATGCCTAGCCGCTTCCTCCCCCCACTGTGTTCTAGGGCCCAAGTTCCCCAGATAATTAAGCCATTGACACACAGAGACCTGCCTCTACACATCAGGGGCAGATCCTGTCTGCCACAGCCAGAACAGCCAGGATCCCCACCATGGCCCCTGTGCTTCAACAGCGCCCCAACCTTCTGCCTACCCACTACACACAAACACAGCTCAAGGCCAGAAAATGTTGCCTGCCTTTTCAATGACACAGAGAAGCCCCCTCTATCCCCAAATGCAATGTAAAATATTTCTCCCATTGGCCAAGCTTAAAGTCCATTAGACCCTCATCCCTTTGCCTCATCCCTTTGGTGGGTCTTGAGCACTTGGGGGAACATGACTCTCCAAGAAGTGAGTGGCTCACAGAGGGAGGGGGCAAAGAGAACCAAGATCAAAGGGCACAGGACGATGCCCAATCCACCAGCTGTGACCCGGAGGTCCTAGGCCTAGCCTGCCCTGGCGACCAGATCCAACCTTCTGCTCTAATGTGGGCCCAGGAAGTGGGGGGAAACCCCAAAACAGACAAAATCCAAATGCCGGACCCGCTGGGTCATAATGGTGGTGGGGGAGAAGGCAGGATAGTGGACATACCATCCATCACACTCTACAGATGTGGAGACCGAGGCCCAGGGGACCAGACCCCCTGGCTGCGCGCTCCAAGGCGCTGTGCGAGGCGACCCAGGGCACCGCCCGCTCAGGCCCGACCCCCGAGGACCCACTGCTCACCGGTGCGGTTGACACGGCACGGGAAGCGGTAAGTGCTCAGCACCTCTTCCTCGTCCTGTTCGTCGATGACCCGGCACTGGCGCAGATACGGTGTGAGCTTGGCCGGGTTGAGGGTGCGCGTCAGCCGGTGCCGGACGCCCTCGATCCGCTCCCACAGAGCGTCCTCCTCTGCCTCGGACCCTGAACCAGCCCCAGCCTCCTCTTCTGCCTCCCCTGCCTCGACCCCGCCCGGCATGGCTGCGTCCTCCGGGTCTGCGGGCCAGAGACGCGGGTAGTCAGCGAGGTGCCCCAGGGCTGGGGGCGCCGGCCGATCCCACCACCGGACGTCACCCGCCCCACCGCCCGCCGGGTGTTCCCAGCGCCCCTTCCCCGCGCCCTGTCGGCCCCGTGGTGCGTGGCCACCGCTCACCCGACTTAGCCCGCACGCCGCAGCCGCCGCGGGCTCCAGGCTCTGCGCTTGGGCGGCGGCTCCGCCGGCGCAGCGGAGCATTGTCCGCTGCGCCCCCGACTCCGCCCCCGTCCCCGCGGCCGCGGGGGCTGCCCGGGCCTCCCCACATCGTCGCCCCGGCCAGGCCCGAGCGTCCGGCCGGTCAGCCACCCGCACGTCCGCCCGCACGCCCTGCCTCCCCGCCGTCCGGCCGCGCCTCCCTCCCCCTGCTTCCTGTTTCCCGCCGGCTCTCCAAGCCCGAGCTTGGCGGGGTCCGCTCGGCCCGCCCACACCTGCCCGGCCTCGGGGCGGGGCGGGCTGGGACACGCAAGCTCACACTCTCTCCCGCACACTGCGACACACCTTCCCGGTCACACGACGTGGCTCCCCACGCCCACAGCACACACACCCCACCGCCTCCCGCTCACACCTGGCACTGACCTCAGCACTGCGCACAGGTCAGTCAAGCAAGCAGTGTCCCACCAGCACACGGTGACACGCCAGAACACAGCATCACACCCAGAGCTCCCTCAGCACAGTGGTCCTACACAACCCATACATCACACCCACCCTGTGCATATGTATGCCACACACTGGGTCACAATTCTATCTGCTCCATTTCCTAGGAAACGACTCAAGTGTGAGACGAGAGCTCCCGTGCTTCAGAGAACTCCCCACAGGTCTCTCAGAGCTGTCCCCTGTCCAAAACACTTCTATGCCCCTAATCAGCTGTGAGGCCACTGGGGCCCTCTGTGTGGGAGCACTGCCTGGGAGCACTCCATCCAGATCCTAGCCGGCCCTCTGACCTGCTCCTGACCTGGGCAGTGCTTGATCTTTTGGGCCTCAGTATCCCCAGGCAGACTGCCAGCTCTGGCACCTTCCCTCAAGCTTCAGGGGAACCCCTGCGTGGACAGGAAAGGTCAGAGGTCATGGCTACCTTCTCCGAGAAGGGAGTCTGCTCAGACCTCTGCTAACTCCCCACCTACATAAAGTCTCATCAGAGAACATGGGAACTGAGGATTCCCCGCATTTCCCAGAGAATATTCTTCCAGATGCTGGACCCAGAAATGCTTGGGAGTGGGTCAAAGTCAAATAAGTTTGAGAAGCGCTGCGTGCATACTCTCCCCTTTCCCCTTCGGAAACTCATGGTCACTTACCGTGATAAAGTCTATACCCATATCTGCTAATACTTGTGATACCATCGCTCTGTGAACTGGAAATGCCAAGGGTGCCTGTTGAGAGCAAGGGGAGGAGAGGGCGGAGCTGGTACAGGAAAAAGCTGTGAGCTCCCCAAACTCTTTCCACACCGTCTGAATTAAATGCTATGTTCACGTGTGTTTTTTATCCCAAACAACAAAAGTTTTCAACAAGTAAAGGCTCTGAAAAGCTCTGCAATAAAGAAACTGGTTTGACTTGATCCTGGTGTTGTTTTCCACACTTAATTAACCCAAAAGTTGTTACTATTTTTCATTTTTGTTTTGGGGATCACATGTTTATATCGGGGAGGAGGGGGGAAATGCTTTGGAAGTGCAAATTCCTCAATTCACAGAGGAGGAAGCAGAGGCCCAACAGGGCAATGAAATTGCCCAGATTTACCCAGTGAGGCCACAGTGGGATAAGTCCAGAGCCCAGCCCCGGTTCCCCTTTATAGTCTCCCAAGCTCTATGCCCAGGCGCACGCCAGGCTTCCCTCCCAACATATCCCTTCCTCTCTGTGGCCCCAGAGGCCCTCAGCCTCTTGCACTCCTCCCACCAGCAGCCCTGCACATTGTGAATATTTTTAACTTGGCCAGGAGAACGGGATGCAAGCCTTGGAAAATGAGTCTGTGGTTAATTATTTTCTCATCCAGAGGCCCACGCAGGGCCTGAAGAGAAGGCACAGAAAACAAGGGGCTGCAGATAAGTGGACAGAGAAGTGAGGTGGACATTGGGTCCAAGCAAGGGGTAGCTGGGTGCCCCTAGGTGCCCAACGTTCCTGGAGAAGCTGCAGTTCCCACAGGCACCACGTTCACATGTCCATTTACATGCACAGTTATACACATTCCCAGACACACACACACTTGCCCACAGTGGCATTGAGCCAGGTGGGAGGCAGGAGGGGATGCACCCGCTTCCCCACAAAGCAGAGCCTCCTCACCTGCCTCTGGTCCCTCAGCATCCACAGCACTGAGAGTGGAAATGTGCAATTAAGCATCACCTCCATTATTATCCTCTTGTGGGTTCTGCCCAATTAATCTCTCTACAGCCACACCAGGAAGACCAGGACTGAGGCAAAGAGACAGGGGCCCTGGGTCCTATCCCAGGCTCACTGCCAGGAGTGCTGTTCTTTGGAGCCTTAATTTCCTTGTCTGCAAAAGCCTATGCTGAGTAATCCCAGCCACACCTAGAGAGGGAGACAGTCTACAAGCAGAGAAAGTGCCCTAGGGACCTACATTTGACCTTAATTATGTCTCTTTGGACAAATGCCTTCCCCTCTCAATTTCTACATCTGTAAAAGGGGCATAATAGTCCCCCTGTGTAGGGACTGTCTCTGAGTTGCATTTCCTTCATCTGTGAAATGGGCACAGGGACATCAGTCCTCTTCCTGCTTCATAGCAAAACACGTTTCCAGGTTTCAACAGTCCACGTCCCACCTCCTCTGAACCCGCTGGTCCAGCCACACACCCATCCACCCACAGGGATCTGGGTGACAGTCCACTCTGCAGCCAGAGGGATTGCTTTAAAAACAGAACAATTTTCTCTCCTGCTTAAAACCCTCCAAAGGGTTCCCACCAAATTGGAATAAAATGCAAGTGGCAGCTGCCCCACCCCTCTTCTCCCACTGCCCCACTCATGCATTGGCCTCCTTCTGTTCCTGGAACTGGTCAGCTTTCCTCCTCAGAGTCTTTGTCCAGCCTATTCCCTGCCTGAAACGCTTGTGCCTCAGTTCCTGGCATGCAAGGCTCCTTCTAGCTCTTCAGGTTTCACATTAAATGTCACCTCCCTGGGGACAGGAGCATCCACACAGGGAGAGCACCTTTGCACAGTTCCCATGCACCCGCTCAGACCCCTCAGCAGTGCCTGTCTCCAGCAGATATTGCCCCACTTCTCACTTTCTTTACCTGTTCCTTGCTGCTTCCACTCCAAGAACAGAAATGTCCTTGGTCAGCAGGAGTGGGCTGGAATGTTCCAAGAACAGTGAGGATGAGGAATGGGGTAGGTAGGACAGAAGAGGAGGAGGTGGCAGAAGGGAGCAGGGGACAAAGCAGAAGGCCATGCAGGTCATTGTCAAGGCTTTGATTTTCCCTTTTATCGGTAGTAATACTGTATTATTATAGTCTTTCCCACACCAGCCACAAAGCCCACAGAGGCAGGGATCTACTTTTTCATTCACTCCTTCAAGGATGCCCCTGAGCCCTTCTCTCTTCCTCTTTGGCTCTGATCACATCCCAGGAACTGGAGCCTTGATTTCTCTCTCCTGCCAGACTGTAAATGTGGGTGCACGGTGAACCTGGGCTCCCCAACCCTGGCCCACAGGCTGATCGCACCTCGTCTGACCATCTCTTCACCAAGAGCAGGGCCTGGGTCCCACCAACTGAGAGGTAGTAGCGCCCAGCAGAGTAGTGCACAGTAGGTGTCCAACGGGAGACTGGTGAACAGATCTGGGATCAGGGAGAATTCCTTTTGATGGGCTGCACAACACCAGAGCCAGACTGCCCAGGGTTCAAATCCCAGTAGATGTGCTTCATGATCCTGGGCAAGTTCCTAAAGTTCTCACCCAGCCTGAGCACAGGCTAGAGTCTAAAAGCACACACTCGGGGCGATCAGATGGCTCAGCTGGTTAGAGCATGAGCTCTGAACAACAGGGTTGTTGGTTCGATTCCCACATGGGCCAGTGACCTGCACCCTCCACAACTAGATTGAAGGACGACTTGGAGCTGATGGGCCCTGGAAAAACACACTGTTCCCCAATATTCCCCAATAAAAATTAAAATAAATAAATAGATGAAAATAAAATTAAAGCACACACTCAATTAACTTCACCCTGTGATGTCTCTTACCCTGCCCGCTGCTCAGTATCCTCCTAGCGACACTCTAGGTCCCCTCCCTGGGACTTATTCCATGGGGCTGGGGATGGAAGGGAGAGCTGGGGAGTCTGTTGTAACCAATCACAAAAGTCTGGGCTGGAAGGGTCTCTGAAACTACCGTTTTACATCAGCCATATAAAAGGAAATCCTGCCATTTGGGACAATATGGATGGACCTTGAGGGCACTATGCTACGTGAAATAAGTCAGACAGAGAAAGACAAATACTGTATATAATCTCACTTATGGGTGGAATCTAAAAAAAAAAAAAAATGAACTCGGAAACAGAGAACAGATTGGTGGTTGCCAGGGGTGGGGAAAATGAAGAAGGGGATCAAAAGGTACAAACTTCCAGTTATAAGATTAATAAATTCTGGGGATTAATAAGTCCAGCATGGTGACTATAGTTAACAATATTGGGTGTTTGAAAGTTACTAAGAGAGTAAATCCTAAAAGTTCTCATCATAAGAAAAAAACAATTTGTACCTACATGAGGTGATGAATGTCAACTAAACTTATGGTGGGCATCATTTTGCAATATATACATAAATCATTATGTTGCACACCTTAAACTAATACAAAGTTATTAATGTATGCCAATATACCTCAATGAAACTGCAGAAAAAAATACCATCCTTTTACAGAAATTGGAGAAACTGAGGCCTGAGGCTACAGTGGCCTGATGGGGCACTGGGACCCCCCAAAGCAGAGACAGAAGGGTACCCTGAAGCAGAGGAAGGAATGGCCTGCAGAAGCCATCCTACAGAATCACATGATGCTCTGTAGGAACTCTGCAGGGGCCGGAGGAAGGGGGGCTGGGGCTCTGTTCCCACCTTCCCTTTCTCCCATGGCTACCCCCAGCAGACTTAGTATGGGGGAGGAGAGTGGGGAGTAGAAATGGTGACTCATGCTCATGCCATTGGGATCAGTTACAGAGAGATTTGTGCCTGCCCTGCCCTTGGGCTCAGCATGAGCTGGGCAGGGGGGTCTCTGGCTGGGGGATCCAGGCTGGGCTGGGGTTTGTGGAAGGCTGGGAGAAGATAGAGAAAGGGACCAGAATTGAAGCGGGGCTTCTCTGCCTGGCCTCTCACTGTGGCTGTGCCACCTGGCCACATCACTGGTCCTCTCTGTGCCTCGGTTTCCCCTTCTGCACTACTCTGTCATCAGAGGGAGATGCCCATCCCGGCAAGCCACCAACCCTCCTCCTGAGAAAAGATGGCAACCCCAAAAGGGACACAAGATACCACCTAGGGCGACTATAGAAGCTTGAGCTGCCCACCAGCTCTCCAAGAAGGGCATCCCAATGGTGGTGGCCACCTGGGAATGCAGCTGGAGCCCAGAATTCCAGAGAAAGGCCCGAGAAATCATCCTGGCTGAGTCAGTAGGAAAGGACGGGCTGGGGAACCTGTCTGCTCTGAGTCACTGGGGCTCCACTGGCTCGCTGGCTTGCTGCCTTCCTCTGCCGACAGCTAAGACAAACCCAGACCACAGTTCAAATCCCAGCCCTGCCCCCTTCAGTGAGATCTTGACCCTGGGTGGGACTGAGAAGTGAAGACAATAGCTGTTGTGTGATTAAATGAATGATTTTATGTAAAGTGCTTGGAACAAAATTAGCCTTCAATGACAATAGCAAACAGTTTTGAGAGCTCATCATATACTATATCCAGGACATACTATGTACAAGTGTTTTCCAGAATTAGCTTCTTAAATTGTCTTAACAAACCCCAAGGTATGTCTTCCTATAATCTCCATTTTTCAGAAGAGAGAACAGCTAGAACATGTGGAGCCATGTGACGGATACCATAGATGCTGTACTAAGCATGGGGGGGGAGGGCCCTGCCCAGCCCTGTGTAAAACCCTCACACACACCTGCCCTAGGCCAACCACTTTAAGTTAAGTTGCTTAAAGTGGTAAGAAGAGGGAAATCTCAACTCTGCCCAGGGACATCAAAAACTGAAGTTGAGGGAGGGGCGGCCGGATGGCTCAGTTGGTTAGAGCTGAGTTCTCAACAACAAGGTTGCCACTTCAATTCCCGCATGGGATGATGGGCTGTGCCCCCTGCAACTAAGATCGAAAACGGTGACGGGACTTGGAACTGAGCTGGGCCCTCCACAACTAGATTGAAGGACAACTAGTTGGAGCTGATGGGCCCTGGAGAAACACACTGTCCCCCAATATGCCCCAATAAAATTTAAAAAAAACAAAAACTGAAGCTGAGAGAGAGGCAAGAGAGGGAAGGGCAGTCCAGGCTGCAGGAACAGCCAGTGCAAAAAAGCCCAGCGGTAGGAAATCTTAGGTTTCCCAAAGGGCCCGTCATTCCTCTCACTTGCTGGAACTTGCACCATTCGTAGCCATCAGCCCTGCTCACCATAGTCCCCATGACTCAGAACCCCACCAGAGGAGGAGATGAGGTGTGTGGGCGGGTCCTGCCACAGGCTGGTGAATAATCGTCCCACTGGCTTCACTGAGGGAACTTCAACCCCGTGTTGGGTGCTGAACTCATTGCATCGCACGCAACCCCAGGGGGCAGGCCCGATGCTATCCCAGGTACAAGTGAGGAAGCCAAGATCACAGGCAGCACTACCCTGTCCCAGCCAGGAACCTGGTGATTTAAATTCACTCTTGAGACAATGAGCAGCCTCCCTGTGGACAAGGAAACCGGGATCAAATCCCTCATTGTTACTAGGCTTTGGGGAACTTGACCCCTCCCCCTTTCTGGGCCTCATTTTCCCTACCCATACAGTGGGCGTGGCCTAAACGAAATGAACCTGCAGTCTGGCACAGGCTCTGGAGCCAGACTGCCTGCATTCAAAGTCACCTCTCAGTGCCTCAGTCTCCCTATCTGTAAAATGAGGAGGATACTAGTACCTGTGGGATAGGGCTGTTGTGAGGATGAAATGAAATCATACACATAAAGTGCCCTGCCCATGGTAGGTGTCCAGTATAGTGTTGGCTGTTGCAATTCGCCAGGGCTCTATCTGCTGCGAAGACCCGTGACTCTAGCAGATTCTGCCACCCTCCCAGCCTCCTCCCTCCTCACTCATCCTGCCGAAGTCCCAGAACACTTGGACCCCATAGGGACCTCAGTACTAGCTCCACACCCTTTGTCTGGAATGCTTTGCCCTCCGCTTTTCATGAGACTGGCTCCTCTATCCCCTTCTAGTCTCTGCTCAGAGATGTCCCCTCCCCAGAGCGGTTACGCTGTCCTCCAACTATTTTTCTGTCTCCACCTCCTATTTTTGTCCTTTGAAGCGCCCATGAAACTCTGTCAACTCTTTGATGTATTTGTTTGCTTCCATCCTCAATAAAATGTAAGCCCCCGAGGGCAAAGATGGTGCCCACCTCCTTCATTGCTGCACCCCGAGAGCCTAGCCCAGTGCCTAGTACACAGGTGGCATCCCAGAGATATGGGTAGAACAAATGAACGAAAGAATAAGAACGAATGAATTAGGTTTCCAATGCATCTTACACACTCAGTTAGCTCCCAGAGCTCAGAGATGACAGGACCCCAGGGTCTGGGGCAATAATAATAGTTGCCAATATGGCTGAGTACTTATTGTGAGCTGGGGTCATTCTGAGTGCTTTCCATAGATTAATCCCTTTAACAGACCTGGGAAGTAGCCACTATTATGACCCCATTTTACAGATGAGGAGACTGAGGCTGTGAGTTAAGTAACTTGCCTGAAGACATCGAGCTGGGAAGTAAGAGATCTGGGATTTGAACCCAGACTTGGTCTAGTTTTGGAATCAGCTTGCCTTTTTGTTTTTTAGTAAACTTTTTATTTTAGAGCAGTTTTAGGTTCACAACAAAATTGAACGGAAAGTACAGAGATTTCCCATGTAACTCCTGCCCCTGAACATGCAGGGCATCCCCCATTATCACCATCTCCCACTATTAACTTGCTTTTAATCACTGCCCAACACTGCAAACAGGAAGCCTTCTTGGAGGAGGTGGGGCAGATTCCTGCATCACAAACAAGGGAGCCCATTACTGCCTTAGGGAACAGAGTGGACGCAGGTGCAGCTGGCATGACTGGAATAGAGAGGGCCTGGGGGAAGCCCTTGGGAAAAGTTACCAAGTGTTCCAGTTATCTATTGGTGCATATCGATCACCTCAGAACACAGTGGCATAAAACAACTATTCATTTAACTCTTGAATCTGCACTTGGGCGGCTCGCCTAAGCTCACGTGACATTAGTCAGCAGAGCTCAAAGGGCAGCTTGAGGCTGGACAGCTGGGGTTCCTCAGGCACCTGTCTCTGTCCTTCTGTGGTCTCACTGCGTGGTCTCTACAGCATGGTGTCATCAGGGCAGCCAGCTTCCTACATGCTGGTTTCAAAGGCACATGTCAAAAGGGAGCCAGAGGAAGCCATCGCACTTATGACCTGGCCTTGGAAGTCAGCCAGTGTCACCTCTGTCATACTCTACTGGTCAGAAGCAGCCACAAGCTCACCCAGGTTGGGGAGAAGAGGATGACAGGGCACAGACTGCACCTCTTGATGGAGGCCTGGCAAAGTTCTGGATGCGCATGTGTGGAGTGGAAAATACTATGTCAGACATTTTTAGAAAGTTTTTTCTGTCACAGCAGGTGACTGAGGCTGGATCAAGGTGTCAACCAGAGAGCATGCTCTGCCTGTGTCGTCAGATTCAGTCTCCAAGTGCTGGGTGGAGGTGACCTTATGCCTCAAACCTTTTCTTAAAGATTTTTAAATGTTTTGCTGAGGTTTAAAACACAGTAAGGTGCACAGATCTTCCGTGGGAGCTCAATGGATTTTCACTTATGTATACATACACCCAAGTGACCACCACCCAGGTCAAGACACGGGATGCTTCCAGCATCCGGTCAGGACTTCCTCCAGAGGCAGCCGCTCTTCTGTCCTCTATCGACATAGATTAGCGTCACCTGGTTTTGTTCTTCACATAAATGGAATCATACCGTGTGCGCTCTTCTGTCTTTGGAGTCTTCCATTCACCACATGTCAGTGAGATTCTTCCACATGTCTTTGTAGATTGTCCATTCTCGTTACTGAATAGTATTCCATTGTGTTTAATGGGCATTTGGGTAATTCCTGTTTGGGAGCGATGGACAGTCACGTGCACATCTTCTGATAAATATATATAATACCCCTTTGGGTTGGATTCGTCCCCAAGATTGAGCTTGCTCGGTCATAGGGTCAGCATACGAAGGTCTGACAATTAAGTTTGCAAACTTGCCACCGTGCCCTTACATTGGCAGCCCTGTACAAACAGCTCGGGAAGGTTTCATAAGCTTGGTATATCAGTGTCTCACAGCTGTGTTCGTGTCAACATGTGGCGGTGTCTTGCTGAGTAGCGTTCATTGTTGTTGCATGTTTTTTTGTACCGTCATGAGAATGTCTGAGCTTGAATTAGAGCAACGAATACACATGAAATTTCTTGTTAAACTTGGCAAAAGTGGAAGTGAAATTAGGGACATGTTAGTCCAAGTTTATGGGAATAATGCCATGAAGAAAACGGCAGTGTACATGGATTAAATGTTTTTCTGAGGGGAGAGAACACATCGCTGATGAAGAGAGGTCAGGGCGGCCAGTAACAAGCAGAATTGATGAAAACATTGCAAAATTCATTGAATTGTGCGTCAAGATCATCAGCTGACCATGAGAAGCATAGCAGACCAAGTAAAGCATCGATAGAGAAACAGTCGGAAAATCTTAACTGAATATCTTGTCATGAGAAAGGTATGTGCAAAAATGGTCCCGAAGGAGCTCTTGCATCACAACAATGCACCAGCTCACACAGCACTGTTGGGAGCTCACACTTTTCAGCTCACACTCACTGAAAGGGAGTTTATAGCCAGTAAACAAATAACTGTATTGGAACACCCTCCCTACTCACCTGCTCTGGTCCCCAGTGACTTCTTTCTTTACCTGAAGATAAAGGAAACACTGAAAGGAAGACATTTTGATGACATTCAGGACATCAAGGGTAATACGACGATAGCTCTGATGGCCATTCCAGAAAAAGAGTTCCAAAACTGCTTTGAAGGGTGGACTAGGTGCTGGCGTCAGTGCATAGCTTCCCAAGGGAAGTACTTCGAAGGTGACCATAGTGATATTCAGCAATGAGGTATGTACACTTTTTCTAGGATGAGTTCGCAAACTTAATTGTCAGTCCTTCATATGTTCAGCCTCAGCAGATCTGACACACAGCCTTGCCAGACATTTGTACCATCTTACACTCCCACCGGTGGTAGTGGGTGTGAGTTCCACATCCTCACCAGCACTTGATGTGGTCAGTGTAATTTTAGCCAGTCTCCTGGAGGTGAAGTGGAAACCACCACTGTTTTGAATGAAATCTCACTAAGAGCCACCATTTCTAAGATCAAAGGAGAGCTGAAATGAAAACAAATACTATGTACTATGCGGAGCCCACAAGAGCATCTTGGTATGGTTTTATTTGGTTTTGCTTTATTTTATATGTTTGTGTCTTTATGGTGGTGATTTCGTATTGTTAAAAGTAATAACATAAAGCACATATGAGCCCCTCTTGAAAGACAACTTGACAATGACCAGCAGCCAACTAAGAAACGACTCTAAATAAATGAACTCAGAAATGGAGAAGCTGTGGGAAAGGACTGAGGTGAGCATCAAATCCACTTCAACAGAGAATTAAAACTAAACAAGTGAAGATGTTACGGTGAAAAAAACATAATTTAAATGTCATAAACTCCAACAAAGCAAAAATAATATAAACAATAGTAACTGGAAAGTAGGTTGGAGGGGAAGTAGGGGAACGTGTAAAACAGCTGATTCATGTTTTACTTCAAATACTCAATTCCTGCTGATTAAATTGGATGTAGTGTTTTTTTTTAATTACTTCAAATATTCCAAGTGAAAGATAAGATTGTCAGACTCGGGGCCGGCCGGGTGGCTCAGGTGGTTAGAGCTCCATGCTCCTAACTTCGAAGGCTGCCGGTTCGATTCCCACATGGGCCAGTGGGCTCTCAACCACAAGGTTGCCGGTTCAATTCCTCGAGTCCCGCAAGGGATGGTGGGCTCTGCCCCCTGCAACTAAGATTGAACACAGCACCTTGAGCTGAGCTGCCTCCCGGATGGCTCAGTTGGTTGGAGTGCATCCTCTCAACCACAAGGTTGCCGGTTCAACTCCTGCAAGGGATGGTGGGCAGCGCCCCCTGTAACTAGCAACAGCAACTGGACCTGGAGCTGAGCTGCGCCCTCCACAACTAAGATTGAAAGGACAACAACTTGATTTGGGAAAAAAAAGTCCTGGAAGTACACACTGTTCCCCAATAAAGTCCTGTTCCCCTTCCCCAATAAAACCTTTAAAAGAAAAAAAAAAGTAAGCATACCTTACCATATGATCCAGCAATCACACTCCTTAGCATTTACCCATATGAGTTGAAAACTTAAGTCCACACAAAACCCTGCACAGGGATGTTTACAGCAGCTTTATTCATAATTGCCAAAACATGGGACCACAAAGAAGTCCTTCAGTAAGTGAATGGATAAATAAACTATAGTGCATCCAGACAATGGAGTGTTATTCAGCGCCAAAAAAAAATGAGCTATCAAACCATGGAAGAACCAAAGAAGCCAATCTGAAAAGGCTACATATTGTATGATTCCAACTATATGACATTCTGGAAAAGGCAAAACTATGGAGATGGTATAAAGATCGGTGATTGCCAGGGGATGGACGAAGGACAGGATGAACAGGATGAACAGAGAGGACTTTAGGGCAGTGAGACTATTCTGTGTGGTACCATAATGGTAGGTACATGTCATTGCACATTTGTCCAAACCCATAGAATGTACACCACCAAGCGTGAACCCTAATGTAAACTATGGACTTGGGGTTTCATTGACTGAATGTAGTTTCATTGACTGAAACAACGGGATGTTGACAGTGGGGGAAGCTGGGTATGTGTGGAAGCAGGAGATACAGGGGAACTTCTGTACTTTCCACTCAATTTTGTTGTGAACCTAAAACTGCTCACACACACACAAAATCTATTTTAAAAAAATGAAACCATCTATAAGAGTATCAAGTAAATTAAAAGGTGTGCAAGTCCTCTAACTGAAAACTACAAAGTATTATTGTATAGTAGTCATTGGGAAAATGCAAATAAAAACCACAATGAGATCCGATTTCACACCCACTAGGATGGTTATAATCAGCGTGACAAACAATAAGTGTTGGCCAGGATGTGGAGAAATGAGAACTCTCTCACATTGCTGGTGGGAAAGGAAAATGGTGCAGCAGCTTTGGAAAACAGTTTAGCAGTTTTTCAAGAAGTTAAATATAAAGTTGCCACATGACCCAGCAATTTCACTCCTAAGTATAAAATAACCAAGAGAATTGAAAATATATGCCCACACAAAAGCTTACACATGATGTTCATAGCAGCATTATTCGTAAAAGCCCCAAAGTGGAAACAACCCAAATGTCCATCAACGGATACATGGATGAACAAAACGTGTATATCCACACAATGAACTATTATTCAGCTATAAAAAGAAATGGAGTTTTGATACATGCTACAACATGGGTGAAAACTGAAAACACTATGCTAAGTGGAAGAAGCCAGACACAAAAGGACATATATTGTATGCTTTCATTTATATGGAAAGTCCAGCATATGTAAATCCATAGACACAGAAAGTAGATTGGTGGTTGCCAGGGGCTGGAGGGAGTGGGGAACAGGGAAAGACAGCTAATGGGTTTGGGGTTTCTTTTGGGGATGATACAAATATTCTGGAATTAGTGGTGATGATTGTACAATTTTGTAAATATACTAAAAAACCACTAGATTGTACACTTTTAAAGGAGTGAATTTTATCGTATATGAATTATATCTTAATTTAAAATTTTTAATAACATTATCGTGTGAAATTAAGTAAGATCTAAATAAATTGAGGAATATATCATTTTCATGGACTAGAAGACAATATTATAAGCATATCAAGTCTTCTCTAATTACGTTACAGATTCAACGCAGTCCCATTCAAAATCCCAAAAGGTTTTTCCCTGAAATTAATAAGCTGATCCTAAAATTTATATGGAGATGCAAAGGAAAAGCCATCTATATAAAATACAAAAATAAAGAACGAAACTAGAGAACTTACTGTACCCAATATCAAGAACTATTATAAGTACTGGAATTTAAACAGTGTGGTGTTGGTACAAGAATAGAAAAACAGACTAATGGAATACAATAGAGTCCAGAAACAAACCCACACCTGATCTGTGACAAAGGGACACTGCAGTGCAGTGGGAGAAGGACGATCTTTTATGTAAATGGTGCTGGGTCAACTGGATAGACTATTGGGGGGATTAATGTTTCTTGACCCCTGTCATAGCTTCCTGTGCTGCAGTAAAAAAATAATAATAATTAACACAAACTTGGGGCTTAAAACAATAGAACTTCATACCTTTACAGTTCTGGAGGCCAAAAGTCCCAAATCAGTATCACTGGGCCAAAATCAAAGTGTTAGCAAGGCCAAGCTCCCGCTGGAGGCCCTATAGGAGAATCCGTTTATTGCTTCTTCCAGCTTCTGGAGCTGCCGGCATTCCTTGATTAATGACTGTATCAATCTAATTGCCAAGGCCAGCACCTTCAAATCTCTTATCTCTCTCTGTTCCATCTTCATATGGCTTCCGTGTGAGGATGGGGGTGGGGGTGGGTGAGTGTGTATGTGAGTGTAAAATCTCTTTCTGCCTCCCTTTTATAAGGACACATGTGGTTCTATTTAGGACCCAACTAGAAAATCCAGGATAATCTCCCCATCTCAATATCCTTAACTTAATCACATCTACAAATACTTCACCACATAAGGTAACATTCACAGGCTCCGGGGATTAGGATATGCCCATCTTTTCAGAGTCCGTTTTCAGCCTACCACAATCCCTACCTCACACCATAAACAGAAATAAATTCCAGACCCAAATGTGAAAGGTTAAAACAATAAAGCCTTAGAACAGGGGTGTCAAAACTGCGGCCTGCAATCCATTGTTAATTGGCCCACAGAAAATTCCAAAAATATACTTAGTTTACTTAAATAAACCAGGTGAGGCAATACATACTTCACCTCAAGTGAGTGGCCCGGCTGTTTGTGTGTTTTACCGCATATGGCCCTTGGTAAAAAACGTTGAAAGAAGTTTGGACACCCCTGCCTTAGAAGAAAGCACCAAAGAATGTCTTCATGACCTTGGAACAGACAAAGTTTTCTTAAACCAAAAACAAAAGTACTAACCACTAAATAAAAAAGATACATTGGACTATATTAAAATTAAGAACTATGTTCAACAACAACAAAAAAGTACATTTAGAAAAATTCAAAGACAACCCACAAAGTGGGAGAGGATATCTGCAACATATACGCAAAAAACTACTTGGAATATATAAAGAACTATAAATCAACATGAAAAAAGCAGACACCCCAATAGAAAAATGAGCAAAAGACTTACAGATAAATGAGAATACCCAAAATGGCCAATAAACATGTGAAAAGGTGCTCAGCTTCATAAGTAATCAGGGAAATACAAATTAAAATCACAATGCAATAGCACTATACACCTGCCAGAATGGCTAACTTAAAAAAAGCAGACAATACCACATGTGGGTGAGCTGTAGAGTAATAAGAATTTACAGGTGGGAATGTCAATTGTTACCATCACTTTGGAAGATGTTTTGGCAGCTTCTGCTGAAACAGAACATACACAGACCTTTGACCCAGCAAGTCTATTTCTATGGACTATGCCCAACAGCAATGTATACACGTCTTCACCAAAAGATACATACTGCACTAGAACGTTCATAGCAACACTATTTGTAATAGGCAAAACCTGGAAACAACCCAAACGTCCATTAATAGTAGAATGGATAAAATAAAGTCTGGTATACTCAGACACTGGAGTACTACACAGCAATGCGAATAAATGCTATGCAATTACAGGCAACAACACGAATGGATCCCACAGACGTAATGTTGAATGAAAGAAGCTGCACAGAGAAGAGGACATGATTCCATAGAGAACAAAAACAGATCCAAATCAAAGTGGTTCCCTTTGTGGGGAGTTAGAAGGGGGCACAAGGGGCTCATGAGGGGCTGGTTGGGTTCTATGTCTTTGTCTGAGTGCTAGCTACATGCTGTGTTCACTCTGTATGCACTTAGGATTTGTGTGTGTATATACAGAGGGTGCCAAAAAATGTATACACATCTTAAGAAAGAAAAAAACTATATTAAATGTAATACTCAATATATACCGATAACAAAAGATGAATACAGGTCACGTTTGATTTCTGCAGTTACAAAAGGTGCTCAAAGTGGTTCCCATCAGCGTCCAGACACTTCTGATTACGGCGAACTCCTGCTTGAGCATAGATAACATCTCTTAGAATGTGTATACATTTTTTGGCACCTCCGGTATGTTTCAATAGAAAATTGTACTCCCCAAATAAGTTATATGGAATCATATGGATTCAATGCAAAAACGTCATTAAGTGACAAAAGCAAATGCAGAAATGTATATTGCATGCCACCTTCTGTTTTTTTTTAAAATGAGGGTAGTAGTGGTGATTATACATGTATAGATGTGTATTTGTATACCTCATCCCTAGAAGAAGGTGGGAGAAATTGCCATCAGTTTATGGCCTTACAGAGAGGAACTGGAGGCCCGCCTAAAGTTCTTACCCAGTAAATATATATTTTTTTAATTACCAAATAGTGCACACATATGAAAACGTTTAAGAGAAAAACAAACACCTGAACAATTCAAAAACAACCAATGTTTGAAAGGACTCGGAAGCTGCGCGGTCCACGGAACTGAGCGAAAGGCTGAGCTCTGGGTTCTTCGAGTTTCTCTCCGAGCCTGAGAACTGGAAGGGGTCCCCCTGGCGGGCTCGTGTACACCCCGCCCCCTTCACAGAGCGAGAAACAGACCCCCGAGTAGTCGCGCAGCCCACGGGTGTCTGCAGGTCCCGCCCCATCGCCCTGCATGTGTTTGGTTTTTGCTGGCGGATTCAGAGTCAGAAGGGAGTGGAAGGTTGTGTCACTTTGGCATGTCACAGTCGCTCTGAGCGGGGTTTTCTCGTCTGAAAAAAAATGGGGGTAATAACCCCCACTTCATGCTGAGGCCGTGAGGAGCAGAAGCGATGGTCGGGGACTCGGCTGGAGCCTCCGTCCGCACCGCTCCGAGATGGACGCACGGTGGCGCTCGTTCCCCGCAGGTCGCGGGGACGGGAGGGAGCTACTTCTGCACACAGGTGCACACACTTCGGAGCCCTGGAGTCCCTGCTCAAGGTGGCAGGACTGGACGGTCTGGGAGGCCCAGAAGGACTGGGAAGGCGAAATGTTCTCCATCTTGGATTAGAGTTTGGGATTAGAATTTAGGATCTTGTAGCGTGTTGACTGTTGGCCCAGAAAAGATAGGTCCATCTGGAACCTGTAAATATGACCTTCTTTGGAAAAAGTCTTTGCAGATGTAATTAAAATACAGATCTTGAGATAACCCATCCTGGATTATCCCTGGTGGGCCCTAAATCCAATGACAAGTGTCCTTATCACCGACACTGAGAAGGCCATGTGGAAACAGGCAAACCAAACCGGAGTGATGCAGCGACAGCCGAGGAAAACCTGGAACCTTCAGAAGCTGGAAGAGACAAGGAAGGATCTTCCCCTACAGCCTCAAGACTGAGTGCAGCTCTGCTGACCTCTTGATGGCAGACTTCTGGCCTCCAGAACGGTGAGAGTATAAATTTCTGTTGTTTTAAACCACCCAGTTTGTGGCAATTCGTTACAGCAGCCACAGGAAACTAACACAGATGTTTAAATTCTCTTCCTGCTGCTCAGCCTGCTGACTCCCACCCCCAGTAACCTACAGGATGGCACCCAAGGCCCCCCAATTCCTGACCCCTCTATTTCCTCCCCAACCCCAAACTTCACCGTACCCACTGCTTTTCCAAACACAGACTCTTCCACACCCCTAAACGTTTGCTTTTGGTGGCCCTCTGCCTGGGTTGCCCTCTGCTCATGGGTGCCCTGGACAACTCCTATACACCCTTGAAGGCCCGTCTTAAACAGCCTCTTTTAAGTATAGTATTAGCATCTTCTGAATCAATGGCTCCCAGCACGCCTGAACGCCTTCATTCACCTCAGCCACTGTGCCTACTCAATCACCATCTCATCACTGTCGGTTCAGCTAAGTGTCCCCCCACTAGTCCTCATCTCCTGGCCTCTCCATGCCCCAGTTCAGGCCTCACTATCTCACCAGGACCCCTGTGCCATCTCTTCACTGGTCTCCCTGCCCCAGTCTTTCCACTCGGTACTCAGATCTCTCATGTGACGCCTGCTCACAAGCCTTCCATAGCTCCCTGTGCCCTGAGGAGAAAGTCCAAAAGGAGTGACAGTATTTCAAATGCCCCTTCCCACCTCTCCCTGCACCCCACCGAGATCCAACACCCCCATGTGCTGCCTACTCTGGGCCTTTGCGTAGGCAGTGCCCTTCACCTGGATGCCCTCTCCCTGTCTGCCAGGCAGCCCCCCTGCAGCTCCCACCATTGAAGTGACAACAGCTAAAATGTCACCAGGCTGACCACACACCAGGTGCTGTTCTAAGTGCTTTACGTGTGTTAACCCTTTGAATTAAGACTCCCAGGAGAAAGGCACCATGCCTGTGTCCAGTTCACAGGTGGGAAAATCAGGCCTAGAAGGGAGAAGAGCCCTTCAGAAGTGGCACGAGGATCTGAACCCCACCTGCATTGTCATTCCTCCTGGTAGGGAGGGGCCTCAGAACTGTGGAACTCAACAGTTGAAACCTCCCCTTATCCGTGCTGCAACCCCAACTTAATCTATCTCTTCTCCATAGATTCTGAATTTTATAAACATGATTACATAGTGGTCTCCCCACCAGGAAGCTCCTGGAAAACTTCACTTTACTTCTCTAGGTCTACGGCGACTGACACATGTAAGGGGTTCAATAAACTAGAATGAATGAGTGAATGGTTTCCAGGGCTGTTAGGTCCTGGGGATTTCTAATTCTCCTCAAAGATAATAATGAATGATGCAAATTTTCTGGAGCCAGACTTTTTGCCTTCTCCCTTCCACTCTCCCCCCTCGTAGCCCCTCCCCCGGGTTTCTGGGAGGGCGCTGGGCTCTCCAGAAAATGCCCCAGGCTCTCTAGTGTCCCGTTTCCTGATTTCAGACGAAACTCGGGCTTAAAGCTGGTGAATCACTAGCAGCCACCAGCCAGGGCGTGTTAGGGTACAAGGCTGGAAGGGAGCAGCCAGCTCCCCATCAAACTCCCTTACTCCTGCCATCCCCAACTTTACCATCACTGTGTGACCGTCCCAGCCTCTGGAGTCTCTGTGACACTAGCTGGAAAAGGGCCTAGCCGTGGATACAGGTGAGTTTGAGCAACTCCTAGACTTTCCTCCCTCCCCACCCCCAACCCCTGCCACTCCTATGTCCCAAAGAACCTGCAATCAGAACAGTTCCCAAATCCTGGTCTCAGCAACTCACTGACGACACCAAGGGAGGTGCCGCGTCCCCATTTTAGAGGCAGGGAAACCAGCTCAGGGAGCAGAAACTACAGGAGACCACCTGTAGGAAGTAAGTTGGACACAGGAAATTGAATCGGCTTTCTGCCTCCCAAGAGGGTTTAAAGCACGACCGGCCATTGGCCATTTCTTGATTCAAGAGTCACAACCTTAAGGACAAAGAGTGATAAGTATGAATTTCCAGCTCCTACTCCAAGCCACCTGAGGCATCTTATCCAGTGTCCCAGGGGCTAGAGGCAGGTGAGAAAATTACAACTTCATGGTTAAGGGCCCCATGTCCAGGTTCAAATACCAAGTTGACTCCAGGTTCAAATACCAAGTTGACTCCTGACAGGTCACAGGGTTATTGAGACCTTGGGCAAGCTTCTTAGCTTCTGTAGAACTGTTTCCCCATCAGTAAGATGAGAGAAATTCTAAGTACCTACACGTCATAACATTGTTGTAAGAATCCTAGGGGTTAACACAGAAAGAGCTTAGAGCAGGCAGCACATGCTCAATAAAGAACAGCTTTTTAGAAGGGTATTTTGAAGGAATTGTTTCCCAAGGAGGAAGCATTTGGAGTGAATCCTTGTTGTCATCAGAGAGGAATGTTCCCCACACCTGTCTCTAGAAGGCTCAGGCCTGGAGCTTCCTTATAAGTCCTGAAGCCTGTCCCACCCCCACCCAGACCTGCCAGGACAGAGTGTGGGGGTGGGAAGCTGATATTTTTAACAAGAGTCCAGGGGGTCCCTTGGATGAGGCAAGTCTGGGAATCCCAGTAGCTGAGTATCAAGTCTTTTTTGGAAGACTCTTCTGGTAACACACCTTCCACCCACCTGTCAGCATGTCCTTGGGGGAAAACCAACTTTCTTTTTTCCCCAATTACTAATAATACTTGCTCACTGGAGTAAGTACTCACGAGTGCCAGGTGCTTTGCTAAAGTAATTCCATCCACAACAACCCTCGTAAGCAGGTCCTGTCTTTAGCCCCATTTTATAGGTGGAAACAGGCCAGGGAAGTTAATAACTTGCCCAAGGTCACATAGCTGGAACTTGGCAGAGCCAGGATTCGATTCACCACTATAGGATGGCCTGTGCAAGCAGCCCCAGAGTCTCGGGGAAGTACTCAGATGCTCCAGCCCGGAGCAGGCCTCTCAGGAGCTGGAAAGCCTGCAGTCTGGGCAGTTTTGCAAAGCTAGAGGCCAGAGCCCCTGTCCCAGTCCCCAGGCCCTTTCTCTCCCCATGTCCACACAGCCACACCGAATCATGGTAGTTCCTTTAACTGACTCCCCTCTGCCTCCTGGCGCAGGGCAAAAGAGGGCACTCCAGAGCCATGCAGGCTTTGAGGACAAATGATCTCATCCCCAACCTCCATCCCCATTCCTCCACTCCCACAAATCTCTCGCTCCCTCACCTGTGCCTTTCTCCAGCACCATCATGTCGCTAGCAGTTCTCTGGAAATGCCATGGCTTTGACCGTGTTTCCTGAGGCTGGAACATCTTCACTGATTGTAGGCTTCCATGTTGAGAGGGTGGCCTCCTCCAGGAAGCCCTCCGTGACTGCTTCCTCTGTATTAGCTGGCTCCTCGCTACCACTGCCCTCTAGGGGATGATTGCCTCAAGCACTGATGATATTGTATCCTAAGGATCTGTCTGCAGATACTCTGAGCTGAGTGGTGTGGGTATGGAGAGGAGACAAAAGACAGGTATCCCCTCCTTCTGTGTTAGATAGAGCAAGAGAGGGCGGGTCTCCCTCTTCCTGGCCTCTTCCAGCTGGCCTTGACCCTCAGGCCTTTGGTCAATATTTGTTGGGCAACTGGACAGATTGGCCAGGGCTGCCTGGAGAGGGAGGAGGAAAGGGCTGTTTGCTTACCCAGGGACAGCTTTGGCCAGTGCCACCCCTCCGGCTGCAGCACCCCACCCCACCCCACCCCACCCAGCTGGGGCTTTGAACTTGGAGAGATTCTTTGAGGTGTGAAGTGACACCTTGGTCTGAGTGAGGCATGGAGTCAGTGAGGGGCGGAGGCCAAAGGGAAACTGTGCAGAAACAAGGCTGAAAGAGTTAGATGCTGGCCTACCACCCCTCCCCAGAGATGAGACTGAGGCTGCCAGAGCCTGGTCAAGCTCGAACTGAAGCTCTGTGGCCCCAGTGGGGCAGGATGGGGTCTGGCCTCCTCCTTCCCAGCTCCCTCAGCCCCTCCCCCATCAAAGCAGGGCAGGGTGCCCAGACTTGGGGGGGCTGGGCCCTGGAGCCATGGATGCTTCCTGCGGACATTCGACATTCGACTCCCACATTCCTAGCCATTCCAAAGACTCCTCACTCCTCCTCCCTTCTTGCCCTCCCCACCGTAGGAGGAGGGCAGTGGCCTGGGTCTGAGCTAGCTGTTTGGGGCCTGTAGGGATATGTGGGGGCCTCTCTGGGAAGGATTGAGGTCTAGACTAGAGGGGCTGCTGGGAGAGCTGTCCAAGGCACCGCCCCAGGGGTCCTTGTGAGTCTCATAAACAGGAAGTCCCCCCCTCCCCCTGCAGACAGGCCCCTGTGTGTACAGATGCTGAGCTCTGGAGGCCCTGCGGCCCTTGACCTCTCCGGCTGCTTCCTGTTAGCTGGGCCAGAGGAGAGAGAGGGAGATAGGAATGGCCTGAGATGGGGGAGAGGCCTAAGAGAGTATAAGTGCAGAGAGGCCGAAAGGAGAAAGGCCAGAACAAGCCTGGCGCATAGTAGGCACTCAATAAATAATCTGGCCTGAGATTGGGTAAGGAGGAAAGGGGCTGCTTTGGGGAGAGCAGCGCAGTTCAGGGAAAGAGGCTGGATGTTCCCACCCTGTAGTCACTGAAGACTAGCACATAGTAGGTGCTCAGTAAATATTTGAGACCTATGTTTAAGAAAGGTGGGGAGGGAATGTTCTTGGAAGAGCAACACTATTGGGGAGCAGGGAGAATGGGACTCCCCTGGTCTGGCTGCTCCCTGTGGGTGGACAGCTCCCAAGCCTCAGCATCCCATTGTCCCTGTCTGGCCCCCACCCCGCCCCATGGCCGGCTGGGCCAGGCCACTGTCTCAAGGCCCTTTATTTTTAAAATCCCTGTGGTGTTCCCACCCCAAACCAAAGGAGCAGTGCCAGCCACAGATCCGCCTTCGGCCTGGGCTCAAGGCCCAGAGGCGGTGGGGGTGGGGCATCCGGCCACCCGGCAGCTGCCGAAGCAATTCTAGGAGGGCTACTAAGCCAGCCAGCCTTCCTGAGCAGCGCAAGGAGGCCCCTGGGGTGCCGCCACACTGGCCCAAGGTGTAGCAACCGAACTCTGTATGTTAAATCCAGTGGCATATTCTTTTGTAAAGCGAATCTTTGTCTCCCCACCTTGCATCAGATATGTGCACAGCTCCTAGGGTGTATAAATACGGAGGCAAGGACCTGACGTTGTGAGGGTGACAGGTGGGTCCTACAGAGGATACAGACAGTGAAGTTGTGGGGCAGCTCTGGAAAGAGCACCCAGCTGGCTCCATTCCTTCCTGGCTGTATGGCCTTGGGCAAGTCATTTGGCTTCTCTGAGCCTCAGGCTCCTCCCTATAAGATGGGACAATAATAGCTACCTTGAAGGGCTGTCATCCATCTCCAGACACTGCAATGAATAAGGCAGTCATGGTCCCTCCCTCATGGAGCTTAAAGTCCTGGGGGCAGAGGGTTCTGCCATATAAACAAAGTCAAGACAGTCGGTGTGGAAGGGAGGGTGCTGGGGGGGTTAATTTAGGTGGGTGGGCTGGTAGGCTTCTGAGGAAGTGGCACTTGAGCTGAGAAGGAGGCAGCCTTTCACACATGTGGGGGTGAAATGTGCTGGGCAGAAGGAATAGCAGTGCAAAGGCCCTGAGGCAGGAGGTGACAGGGTGACCTGAGATAACGGGTACAGAAGGGCTTTGTAAACTCGGAAGCACTGTGCACCTGGAAGATGGTGTTATTATTGTTCCTGTCACTATGCCAAGCCTGGGGAAGAGGCAGGGATGGTGGGCAGACTCATGCCACAGCTGAGAGCTGCTCCTGCATCCCTTCCCCTTCACATACTTCACCTAGAGAACACCAGGCTGGCTGGCCAGTCAATGTGTGGAGGCCCTTGAACTACAAAGGGTGTTCACTCCGGCCCAACTCGTTTTCTCCTTTGATCCTCCCAACAGCTATGAGGTAGGGCAGACTGGGCTTATATTATTGTATCCATTTGATGGATCGGGAAACTGAGGCGGGATGAGCATGGGAGGTAGAGGTAGCTTGCTGAGATCACCTCGTTCATTAATGGGAAAGTTGAGCCAGTTCCCAGTTCCCAGGCTAATACATTCACCCTGCCATGGCCCCTTGGTTCCCCTGCTTTGATCCCCAAAAACATTTCCCAGCATCTCTCCCAGCACCCACAAACCAGCACACAGACTCCACCAGGAGGTGCCAGCCACCCTCCAGGCTCCAACCAGAAGAATGTGGCCTGACCCTCCCCATGGACACTCTGGCCAGCAGGCCTTGGCAAAAGAGAGGCCGGCTGAGTCAACAAGAGGCTGGCAGGGGCTCAAGCTGCCCACAGAGGTGGAGTCAGAGACCTAGAGGGGCCTACCCCCTCCCCACCTCTCTCTCTCCATGAGCCCCTTCCTTCTGCTTGTCTGGGCACCAGTCACCCCAATTAACCCCTGCAAGTCTGACAGGGGAATGGCCTAGTGAGCATCAATTGGTCAATCACCCTGTGGAAAGATGCTGTGAGACCTCAGATGGGTCACTTCACCTCTCTGGGCTGGTTTCCTCACACCCTCTACTTACCCATGAGGATGTGCTCAGAGTTTTTGTGTCTCCTCTCTGTGAGCTGGAGCGCAAATTCCTGAGTCCAAAGGCAATAACTGTGCCCTGTTGCCAGGTGCCAAGTAGGTGCTTAGTGAGTACTTGCTGTGATATGACAGTTAAGTTCATGAAACAGTTCAGAGAAGTACAAGGAGCCTGAGCATCTATAATAACTATGACACATCCCCAGCCTGGGTTTGTGGCGCTCCTTCCCAAGCTATCTCTTTGATCACAGGTATCATCATTCCCATTTTACAGATGAGAAAACTGAGGCACAGGGAGACCAAGGAACTTGCCCACGATCCATAGCTGGGACTAGTGGGAACTAGCTCTTCTGACTCCTAGATAGATATTTGGAAAGGGAGAACAGCCGGGGGCATCTGTGTGCAGCCCTGGCAGGTGGAAGGAGGAGCAGTGAGCAGAGGTTATAAGGAGTTGATTTCTGCTCCATTTCAGGGAGAAAATCTTGACTGGCAGGGCTGTCCTCTTGGAGTGGGCTCCCCATTACAAAGAGCAGTAAGTAGAGGCAACACTCATCAGTCAGGGATGCTTCTAAGCAATTCTAGCCTCAGGAGGATGTGTGTGCAACACGTGAGGTCCTTCCCACATCCTGAGACTGAGATCATGGCCCCTTCGTGGTCTCCGATCCTTAGCCCTCGAGGCAGCAAGACACTGTGGATGCCACAGACCTGGGCTGGAATCCAGGGGGACCACTTCCAAGCTGTGAGAAGCTGAGGAAGTCACTTTACCGCCTTAGCCTTGGTTTCTTCTGCACGATAGTGTTGGGAGCATTACTAGAGCAAACGCAAGTAAAGCACCCAGGTAAGAGCTCAAGCTCTTATCAGGCACTTAGGAGGTGCCGAATATTAAACATTAGCCCCCCCTCACTTCTGATAAGCATCCTCTTATCATCAGCCCAAAAAAGGGAGGAGGAAACCAGGAGCTAAGAAGTAGTGGGGGTGGAGTGTCAGTGCGGGATCCCAGGACTCAGCCAGGAGCACCGGGATCGATTCCCAGCTCTGCAAGGAACAGCCAGGTGCCACAAGCAAGCTGCTTTCCCTCCTCTGTTTCTGCGTCCACAAAGGAGTCATGCACGTGAAAACCCTTCATCAGCTGAAGTGGGTAGCTTTTGTGAGAAGAATACAGACCCACATGTCCAGGAATGAACCCCTAGTCAGGGGGAGGAAGGAGCCCCCACCCCACCCAGGCAGGGCCACGTGAAGCCCCAAGGGCCCTGTTGGCTGAGGAGGCCACGCTGGAGATGATCAGGGCAAAACAGGGCTGGCCTCCAGCCCACAAGCCTATCTCTCAACCCAGGCTGGACAACAGAGAATAGACCATTGTTTCTGCTCGTCAAACACTTTTCCTGCCCCCCCACCCCGCCACCCCTCCTCTCTCCACACACTGCCCCTCACACACACACACATTGAGAACAAAAGTCTCCCGGAGGATCCTCCCAACTGCCCTTCCATCCAGGCTCCTGGACACCAGGCCCAGCTCTGGACAACCTAGCCCCATCACCCCTGGGATGACAGGGTCACCTGGCCCTGACCCTTCTGCTGTCCCTCCCCACCCCCTGCAGCTACAGGGGCCTCAGACCCCCACTCCCCCTCCATCTATCCATCTGCCTGTCCTTAGGGTGGAGCTGAAGGAACTGACCCCACATCCTTCCTCAGCCCCCCTCCGACTTCTTGTCCTGTTCTCCAGGAGAAAGGGAGCCTGGAGGGGTGGGGGCCCTTCTTCTCCACCCCCATTTCCCTGTGGAGCAGTGAGAGATCCAGAGTTGAGTCGGCCTGGAAGGCTCAGGCTGAGAAAACTCTTCCACAAGCCTGCCGGCCCTTTTCCCAGAGCCAGGAATTCCAGAGGCGTTTCCTGCCCTGACAGCTGCCTACCTCTGGAGCCCTGCTCTCCCAGTGGGCCTCGAGGCCACGCCCTCCAAAATACCCTGGGGATTAACTCCCATCCTGACCTTACTGCTCCGAAGAACCCACTCACACCCAGGCAGCACCTCCAGCAACAGCAGGGCGGGACAGCCAGCGGGACAGCCAGCGACTAATCTGCCATCACCCAGCCCCCAGGCCACCCGCCAGCCCCAGGCAGGGCCCTGACTGCCAGCATCTCATTCATCACTCTGGCTAACTCCCCATGGTGCACGTACTTGTGCCAGACACACACACTTCGTGTACCCAGCCTGGCTGTCACACCTTCTGGTTTGCACAGTCTATGTAAAGCCTCATCCCACCTCCTTCAGGTAGCCTTCCTGGAAGCCATGCCAAGTCTATGCTCCGTCTGAGCCTTAACTATCTGTGAGCCTTCTGTTTCTTCCTGTGAGTCTGGGAGCTGGCACACAGTAGGCACTCAACAGATGTTCCCCCACACTGAAGGCAGCTGTGGGGTGTATGGTAGCTGAGGACTCCCAGCTCCACTGCAGTCTCGCTCTCCAAGTCCTACCCTCTCTGGGCCTCAGTGTCCCCAGATGCCCTCTGAGGCCCTGAAACTCCCCACCAAGTGTTGGCTCTTGGGGCTCTGGGGCCTGAGGAAGGAACTAGAGGATTAAGGTTCCTTCCAGGAGGGTCTCTATCCCCTGGCTCCCTCACAGCACATTCCTCTTCCAAAGTCAGCGGGGGGTGGGCGGTGGGGGGAATCTTGGGCCAGACTGCTGCCTGGCCTCTGCTAATGAAATGGGAACCCCCAAGGATCCCAAGGCTCAGGGTCTGTGACACCTAAGGGCAGCCGTCACAGGGGGCAAGGCAGTGCCCAGCCTAGCCCACGTCACAGAGGGCCCTCCCACGCCCCTCCGCGATTAGCAGTGTGTTCAAGGCCTCTCTCCCCTCTGCTGGGCCCCTCCCAGCTCATCGACTCCTGAGGCCTGCTTTCTCCTCTGCTCTACCTATTGGCAATCTTACCCCAAGACACGAGGCCCACCTCAAATGCCACCTCCTCCAGTAAGCCCCCCTGGACCTCCTCAGGCAGTCCTCTGCCTCCTGGCCCCTTCTACTACTGTTTTGGTCCTTTATCCTGATCAATATCCTGGCCTTTGTCTTCCCCTCCAGGCTATGACTCCAGAGAGCAGGGACGGCATTTCTTTCTCACCATTTCTTTCTCACCGCTGCCTCCTCACAAGGTTCCTAGCCTTGCCCTGGCCCACAGCAGGCACTTACTTAACGTGAAATCACCTCCTTACTTAAGATGCAATCACCTCCTGGGGAAAGGAAAATTATAACAATAGCAATAATAATAGCTACCCTTCCTTTGTCATGGGTCAGGCAGTGAACTTCATAGCTCATCACAGATGATTCAAATGTGGCCCAGGCAAGGCAGTGGTTTGTCCAAGGTCACTCTGCTAGTAAGAGGTAAAGCTGGGGTTTGAACTCAGGTTTGTCTGACTAGAAATGCATGCTGGGTCACAGAAGTGGGAGCATGGGCCGTAGCCCCCTTGGCCCATTGCCTGTCTCCCCTAGCTGGGGAACTCGTCCATAGCACAAACCTCTTAGAAAACCCAACACTGCCCCTTCCGCCTGCAATGCCCAGGTGTGTCTGAGCCCCTGCCAGGAGTCCAGCCTATGAAGTGTGTCCCTGGAGTGGGTCCCAGGTGGAGGGCACCTGCCCTTATGGTGGTTGTAGTACAGTTGGAGGTCAAGGACCCCCTTCCTATGCTGGCCATGACCATTCATTCCCCAAATGTGCCAGGAACACAGATATCACTGTCTTGTTGAAGATCTCACAGGGGCAACAGATGCCAATATGGAGGATGGACCAGGTGCAGGGGAGAGGCCCGCTCTGAAGGAGGACCTCCAGGAGGAGGTGACATTTCAAAGCAGACTTCCAGGATGTTTTGCCCAAGGGAGTCCCACTGAGGAAGGTGAGCGAGGTTTCTGCATGTGAGAAAGATGAGGACGTACGCAAAGACCCACGTTAGTCAGCAGAGGCCAGGTATGAGTCGACATGAGCGTCACAGGATAGACAGGAAATGAGTGGGAGAATTGTGGAGGGACAAGTGGGTGGGAGATGGGTGCGGGTGTGGGCAGTGGATCAACGGATGCATGGAGTTGGTGGGTGGATATATAGGTAGGTCAATGGATGGGGGTGGAAGGGTGCATGGGCATGTCGGGGGATGGATGGGTGGGAGGGAGGGTAGATGGATGAATGGGCAGGGGTATAGGTAGTGGGTCAACTGAGGTGTGTGTAAGTGGTTAGGTGAATGGATGGGTGGGTGAGTGTGTGGGTAAATGGATGGGTGGGGCATGGGTAGATGGACAGATTGACAATTGCATCTGTGTATAGATGGACCAGTGGACACTCAAGAGATAGAGGACTGGGCAGACCAATCAATAGGTCAGTGAGCAGATGTATAAACTGAGCAAAAGCCCAGCCAGACTTTGGGATGGAAATGATGCCTGTGCCCTAGGGAGGGCTGAGCTGGGGGCTGGTAGCCAGCTTACTCAGCTCAAGGCTCCCACTCCGAACTTCACTGGAGCCTGGTGGGCAGCCATTGGCATTTCTGAGTCCCCAAGGGGGAAGTGCCCCTCTCTAGCTGTGCCCTGCCCCCTTGGCCCTAGCTCCATCGAAGAAGACTCCCTGCCCAGAAACTTCCTCCTTCCCATAATAAGCCCCATGCCTCAGCCCACCCAACCTGCAGGGGTGAGTTGAGGGAGCAGCTGAGCTCTGTGATTATATGGCCCAAGGGGCCTGGTTCCTCTAGGACAGGCAAGAAGATGGGGGTTCCTGAGCTCCAGGCAGCCAGTCCCACCTAGCAGCCCCCAGGCCCCAGCTGGCAAGCATTTGTTCTGCATTCTGCACGGTGATTACAGTTCTGCCAGAGTTAACCCCTGCGCTACTGCACACAGCCTCTTGACAGGGAAAAGGGACCACAGGAAATTGAGGGAGAAGAAAACCAAGGGAAATGGGGACTGCCCATCCCCGCATCCTTCACAGGGATGCCTAGACCCCTCCCTTTCTCCCATTTTCCAGAGGGAAAAACTGAGTTCCATACTTAAATCAGGAGTGAGCCAGGAACAGGAATGCAGCCTACATGGAGGGGTACTCCTATCTGGAGAGACTTTGAATAAGTAGAGAGAGCTCTTCTCAGCCTCCATTTACTCATCTGTGAAATGGGGCAAAGAATTCCTGATTCACAGGTTTCCTAACAGTGAGCTAGTGGAGACAAAGTGTCTAACACATAATAAGAAGTTCCCTTGCCCACCCCCCCTGGCCTAGAGTTAAGAAGATGGAGCAAGTATGTGGCAGATTGTAACCATTTCCAGTAAGACCACTTTCTTAGCCATCTCTCTGCGACTCACAATAAGTAGTAAATATCCATGAGTAGCAAATATCCTTACTGGAATTATACCCATTTTATAGACAAGCAACTTGAGGGTCAGAGAGGCCAAGCAGCTTGCCCTCAGTCACACAATGGCTGGGAAGCCAATGGCCAGGATTTGGTTTCAGGGCCTCTGATATCACACCAACTGCTTTCTTTGCCAGCTGCTCCGAGGACCCTCTGACTAGAGTGACATGTAATTTATTGTCTAACCAGGTCACCTTTGAAAGTGAAAGGTAGTGCTATTAATTATGCTGGGACAGTAGGTGTCACCTGAGACTGTCCTGGGCAAAGTGGGAAGTATGGATATCCTGCCACAGTGGGCGGCTTTAAGCAAGTCCCTTCACTTCTCTGCAAAAGGAACATGATGGCAGGCAGTATTGTCCCTACGGGGCTCTCATGAGGATTAAATGTGATAATGCGTTAAGAGGCTGTAAGGCTGGTTATTACTACTGGTTATTACTACTGCCATGTGTAGCTCCTGCCTCCATCACTGTCCTTCCAGTACCTTCTGCGCTCACCCAAGAGCTTTCAAATGCACACCTGATCACACTGCCTACTGGCTTCCCATACCTGCTTCGGTGAGGCTGGACAGCTGGCCCGAGTTTAAGCACTCAATAACTGGCCCAGTTCTCTCCCAGCCCTTGACTGTGCCCCCAACCCACTGGTCGCTGCCTCTCAGGAGCAGCTCCCTTCCTCATCCATGCTCTTTAGAACCTCTGAGACTGTCCCCAATTCTCCCTGGGACAAAGCCTGACGCCAGGAAAAGAGCTCTGATGCACTGCAGTCTCAGCCCTACTGCTGTGACACTTGAGCAAGTGCTGGAATGCTTTATGCCTCAGTTTCTCCATTTTTCCAGCTGTGCAAATAACCCCCTCCCTTGTTGGCCAGCATGAGGATTCAGAGAGCCAAGGAAAAAGCCGCAGCACTCTGAACAAAACCTAGTCTCCTCCATCTGTGTGTAAACAGGGCTCCTCATCTGCCAGGTCAGGGCTCAGACCATTTTCTCCAGCCACACCTGTCTCCTCCGCGCAGATCCATAGTTCCAAGCCTTTGCTGGTGCTGTCTCCTACCAGGTATGTGTCGTGGCTATGTGTCCTTTACAAACCTTGGTGAGCCCCTGCCCCCCTGCAAGCTATGTTAGGGGTCTCTCCGTGTTCAGAACAGTCCTCAGGACTTCCTTCCTGTCCTCTGGGAGCTCGCAGTCCGAGGGGAGTATCAGAGAACAAAACAACATGAAGCAAGAATCAGAGATCTCTCTCCTCTCCTTGAGGATGACACGGGGTAGGGTAGTGTCCTGTGCATAGCTGGATCCCTGACCCTCAAGGGCAGGGTTGAGGGGTGCCCAGTAAAGCTTTCTGAATCTATTTATCTGAGGTGTGATCTCATTTACCTGTTCAGCAAGCCTCCTAGGTGCTGATGGAGCAGAGAACACTTAATAACATCTGATGCCTGCTTTTATCCATTTTACAGGTAGGGAGACTAAGGCACAGCAAAGGGAAATAGTGGCCAGGGCAGACTACGAAGCCAGGCTGTTGGGTTCCAGGGTCCCATATTCTTGACCACCACACCACACCACTCTGCCAGTGGCCTGCCCCCAGTCTAGCTCAAGTCTGTGTCCTGGCACCCGCGGGGCCTGTATAGGATTGAAAGAAATGGACGGTTGGGAAAAAGGGAGTAGGCACCCCAGTTGGCAGAACTCAAGATCTAAGCGAGCCTCTCAGGCATCAAAGTCTCCGAGGTCAGGCTTCCCGGTTCCCCAAACTCCCTCAGGGAGCGCCTGGGATGCCCAGGAGCGAGTTAGCAAGTCAGGGCGCCCCAAGGCCACCCGGGGAGCCGGTGGGGGAGGACTTTGGCTGCAGGCGACCCAAGTCGCTTAGCCCTGGCAACCCGCGCATTCCCGTGCTCCTCCTGCCCCGGACCGCTGGCCTGGCGCCCCCGCCGCTCCCCCTCCAGCCCTAGCCGCCGCTCGGGGCGGTGTGCTGGGTGCCCTAGAGGGGGCCGGCGCCCCGCCCGCGGCCGGGAGGGGGAAGGCGGGAGGAGGGCGCGCGCCCACACCCCGCCCCCGCCCCGGAGCCAGCCCGCGGAGCCCGCGGCCAGGGCGGCGCAGACCGGCCCAGCGACTCGCCCCGGCTGCGCGCCGGGACGCGCTCCCGCCGCCGCCACTGCTACCGCGTTCGCCCTCGTCCTTGTCCCCGGGGCTCGCGGAGAGAAGGTAACAGCGAGCTGGCCCGCGGGTCCCCAGCCTCGGGTGGTCATGGACGTGGCAGGGGTATGCGGCGCCCGCAGAGACTCGGCACCCTCCTAGGCTCTCCGGGCTGGGACGGGGGAGGGGACGGCCTGCCGAAGGCGCCCCGGAGCCAACAGGAAGGCCTGGAGCGCGGGGCGCGGGGTGGTGCCGGAACGCTCCAAGTTTTCGGGTGGTTTTTCCGTGTTCCCGGCAGGCGGAGCGGGGCAGAGAATTGGAGGGAAGGAGCGGTAAACCGGGTGGCGGGAGGAGGGGGCGAGCGAGGTCCGTCTAAGCTCCTTCCTGCCCTGCGAAGGGAATCGAAGGAACCGGGAGGGGGCGATGTGTAGGAATGTCGGGCCCCTTGACGAAGCCGGCGCAGAGAGCGGGAAGTGGGGGGGTGGGGTCCCGCTGGGGACATGGACCAGGCACCCTGCCCCCTCCCCAACCGCTGCATTCCAGGCCGGAGCAGCAGATGAGGTCATCTCGTCCGGTTCCCCTCGGGCCAAGGCAGCCGGCTGTCCCCTTCCCCCGCGGAGCGACTTTTCCACATTCGAACCTCCTGCCCCCCAGAAGGAATATTTTATGGCTAAAGCCTTTCCCGGACTTGCAATCCTAACTGCCCTCGAGTTGCTCTATCCTTGCCCCAACCACTCAAGACCCGCCAAGTCTGAAGCCCATTTTCTAGACCGGGAAATTGAGGCTCAGAGAGGCGAAGGAACTGACCTGGAGGCCACCGCGGCACGAAACGCGGCGCGGGCTCTATAACCCAGGTCTGTGGGAGATTTGGCCGGTAGCGCTCTGCCTCGCACAGTGAAGGGCTGACTTGGCTGTAACTTGGCATGGAGGGGCTGGAAGCGTCTCTCCCCGTTCCTCCTACCTCCCTTATGGCCCATTGTGCACCCTCCTCTTAACCCGCTCCTAGTTTGGCTGTCTCTCCACCTGAAGCGGCTGCCCTTTGAGGAGCATGAGAAGCCAGCCCCCAAGGAGTTCACCCCTATTCCAGGGGCCACAGTAGCCCTAACCAATAGGGCCCCGCTGTCCATAGGTAGGAGTGGTGTTACCCAGGGTACCCTTATGGGGAGGGGGCTGTGTGCACGCGAGTGGCCTCCAGGATAAGAGGTGGCGGCCTTGCGGGTGACCCCCAGGTGAGCGCCAAGGTGCTGACGCCCCCCCCTCCCCCGCCTGCGCCTCTGCCTTCCCACCTGCGGTCAGACTAGTTCCTGGTCTGCCTCCATCCACATGTGCCTCCACAGCGGCCCCTGTTGGCCTCTCCCCATGCAGGGTCCCTGCCTGGGGCCTCAAACCCTGTCTTTGTGGTCATTACCACCCTTGAGTAAGCTCCCACCATGTGCCCAGGCCTGACTATTCTCTAAGGAGTAAATATAAAGACTCCTGGGACGCCGAGGCAGCACGGTAACCACTCTTACCCAGGTCACAGGCACACTGAATCTGCAGAACTGAGTTTCTCCTCCCTCCCAGGCCGGTCCTTCCCCGGCTCCCCGGCTGGCTATGGCCTTTTCCCACAACTCTCCCCTATGCTCCTAGAGCCTTCACCCACCGCCACCAGCCCCCAACGCTTACTCCTGATGTTAGCAGAATCCCGGGATGTTCCCAGCCACTCCCTTTTTCTACTCTGCGATCTGGGGCAAGATAATTCCCATTCTGTGCCTTTTTTTCATCTGTGAAATGGGTGCTGTGAGCATTAGCAGGTAGTATTCCAGCCCTAGTGAGGGGAGATAGGCCTTGTACAGGACAACCCGAGCCCTGCTTACTCCAGGGCCTGGTGGGGCAGAGTGTGTGGTGATCGAGTGATCACCAGCAATACCCTGTGGTCTGCATCAAGTGCCAAATAGCTGCCACCACGCATCCCCAGAATGAGAGATGTTAGTATAAGGATGTTGGATTTGACCCTGGAGCTACCCTGCTCCAGCAACTGGAGGTTTAACTACAGCACTTTCCACTCTTACAACTCTCCTGGGAGAGGACCAGCTTTTGATGCTGTTCTGATTTTCCACGTGGGAAAAAGCTGTCCCCAGTAACAGTGTCCTGCCTTCGGCCCCAAAAGATGGCATTGTCTCTACTGCAGTGGGCAGGTGGAAACCTCTCGGAGGTGCCCAGAGGATTTGGGAGGTGGCACCATCACAAGATTGGGGTAGAAGCTTGTCTCCCAAGTTGCAGTGGCCATGGGAGGAGAGGAGAGACTTGCTTCAAGAAGCCTGGGAGTTGGGGGACCAGGAGAGAGTTGGATGTGGTCACATGGCAGACACAGTGACCCCACCATATGACATTTCAGAATGACCCATCCCGCCCCCCAATTCCTTTCCACAGAGATTCATCCTTCATCTGCAAAGCAGGGAAGCCTGGCCTGTGGCATGTACCTGCTGTGTGACCTTGGCCAAGTCCCTTCCCTCTGAACCTTGGCTCTCCCTGTGAAATGGGCTAACCCTGCAGCTGCGTGGGGCTGTTGGAGAGTCGGGTGACATCATGTAATGGCTGGCCAACTGCAGAGCGCCTCATAACTACAACAAACATTCCACGCGGACTTCTTGGTGCCATGGGTGCCAGGGAAAGGGATGATTCAGAATACCCCACCCCCCAGGGGGAGGAGTTAAGATTGGGGGAGGATCAGATGTTGGAAAGGGAAGAGAATGTAGTTGGAAAACAAAGCAAGCTTTGTTTTATTGGCTTCTTTGTTTTTATCTTGTTATTTAACCTATTTTGAATTTCAAATAATAGTCAAAGGGCAAGTATTGAGATTTTTATGTTTGGAGGTGGCAGCAAAGTTCTTGTTTGGGATTATTATCAGCTTTTATCGGCTGAGGTTCCAGGCCTGTGGAGGTAAGTGACTTGCCCAAGGTCACATGGTGAAGCCATTGAATCCCCTACCTGACCTCCCTCGGAGGGTGGCAAGGGGCAATCCTTTGGCATGAAGGTTATCCTGTGGCATGAAGATCTCCTGATTAAACCAGTATTTGGCACTTGCCATGTGCAGAGCCCAAGCTGGGGCTGGGAAGGAGGAAGGCAGGAAAATCCAGGCAGCTACCCCACCCTCAGAGGGTGCTGCCAATCTGGGGAGACAAGATTGGGCTCCAGGAGCGAGTTAAAGGCTTTGTGAGTCAGAAGCTCTGAATTCAAGTCTCAACTAGTTCTCTTGATGTGACCTTGAGCAAACTTGGTTATTCTCTGGGCCAGGGGAAAACTGGTGATCGGACCATAGGCCCATAGGTGTCCTTCAGCCTTCAGCACTTTCGATGATACAAGAAGGGATAGGGTCAGACCAAGAGTCACTTAGAGAAGATGGGCATTGTGGGGAGTTTAGGAGGGGTGAGAGTGGGCAAGGAATAGCTTTCGGCACCAGCTGAGCTTTTTCCAAAACTTGTTCCCTGATGATAAAGCTCGTACGTCACTGTGACAGACTAGGATAAAGAATACGCTCAGGCATAAGGAGGCATCTGGAAAACGCCACTTTTGACCACAGGATCCTTTTTCCAGGAAGCACCTTGAAGGCGGAGGGTTCTCAGGAACCTCTGCTAGGCTGTTTACACAGCTCTTCAAAGCCTTTGCGAAGCACCACCTCCTGGCCATTGAATCGAGACAATTTAACCCATAGAAAAGGGAAGTGACTCGTTCAACCTGCCAACAGGAGGCAGTGTAGCTCGGGGCTCAGGGGATCTGGGAGGCCCTTCACCATTTCCTTTTGTGTGGGCTCAGGCAAGTCACCTCACTTCTTTGTGCCTCAGTTTCTCCCCTCTAATATAGTGCCTTCTTCAGGGCTGTCATATGGGTTAAATGAGTGATGACCGTAAGCCACTGGCACTTAGTAGGTGTTTCAGAAATGGGCCCTGTATGACCATACACACATCTGAAGATGTAATATACACACATCTTCAGTGTACAGCTTGATGACATTTTTTTGTGCCAATCAAAAGGCACTCAAAGGCAACGGCAATTTTGATTTCTATCACTGTTTAGTTTTGCCTGTTCTTAAATTTCCTATACATGGAATCACAGTGTGTCCTCCTTTGTGTGTCTGCTCGGCGTTTTGTCCGTGATCCCCACCCTGTTGTTGGCTGTCATTGTGTGTTCTCTTTAGCTGTTAGTATTTGGACCCAGGATTCCCAAGGCCTATCATCACTTTTCTCTCTGTCTTTCAGGTCTCCACCTGAAAGTGAGGGGCTGTCCACGTTTGAGGCGCATCTTATGCCTTCTCTGTTCTTGAACAGACCATCTATAGCTGCTTCCACCAGTCCAGGAGCCAGGCCGTAGGGAGAGACAAGCCATGGACCGCCCACAGCCTCAGTATTTGGGGGCAGCACCTTAGGAGAACAGAGGGGCAGCCTCTGTCCACCGCCTTACACTGGGAAGGAGGGGGCTGAGAAGTGGACCCTGATCCCAGCCCACCACCCACCCTAGGCCCTAAGTGGGCATGTGCCAGCAGCTGTGAACAGCTAGAGCTGATGCCCGGCCCCCAGGGGGCCAGAGGAGCCCCCGCCATGAACCTGGGCAAGCTCTCGCCCGTGGGCTGGGTATCCAGCTCACAGGGGAAGAGGCGGCTGACTGCAGACATGATCAGCCCCCCACTTGGAGACTTCCGCCACACTATGCACGTTGGCCGCGGTGGGGATGTCTTTGGTGACACGTCCTTTCTCAGCAACCACCATGGCGGCTCCGGGGGCACCCACCGCTCACCCCGCAGCTTCCTGGCCAAGAAGCTACAGCAGGTGCGCAGAGTGGGGATGCCGTCCCGGAGGATAGCTTCCCCACAGGCTCCCTCGCCTGCTCCACCCGCCGTCTCGCCCATCATCAAGAATGCCATCTCCCTGCCCCAGCTCAACCAGGCCACCTACGACAGCCTTGTGGTGAGCAAGTTCAGCTTCGACAGCAGCCCTGCTGGCTCCACGGATGGCCACTCCAGCTATGGTGAGCGCTTGGGTTATTTGCCCATTTTTCAGATGCTGAGGCCCAGAGGGTTCGATGGTTCAGCCAAGCCTCCAAGTGAGCTCTTCCCCCACAGTGCCCTGTTTCCCCGAAAATGAGACCTAGCCGGACAATCAGCTCTAATGCGTCTTTTGGAGCAAAAATTAATATAAGACCCGGTCTTATTTTACTGTAATATAAGACCGAGTCTTTAGAATATAATTGATATGATATGATATGATATACCAGGTATTGTATTAATTTTTGCTCCAAAAGACGCGTTAGAGCTGATTGTCCGGCTAGGTCTTATTTTCAGGGAAACACGGTAGTTTGGTCTCACCGTGGATGGGGAGGGGTCAAGGAGTGGGAACCAATTCACTCCTAAAAATACACTGACAAATTTGGAAAATCACTCACATGGACAGAGGCCAGAGGCCCTTCCTGCCCTGGTGGGAGAGGCAGGTGCGGCCTGGGCTCTGCTGGACAGCTCACCTGGGGACAGGTCTCCTGCTGCCACCTGGTGGCCATCCACTTCCCTGCAGCCTTGCCCCCACCACCAGTGGCTGCCTCTAGTGCTCCCCCTGCAGGTCACTGCCCAGAACCCCAGGGAGGGCTGATCCTCAGTAATCCCACTGTCTCACGCCTGATAGCTAGCTCAAGAGCCAGGGGCTGAACCTTGGAGAGCATCTGCCTGTCTTTTGAGTCTGTGACTTCTGTGCAGTCAGACCCTAGCTGCTGGTTCCATCCCTGTGATCAGCCCACATGCTGTGGGTTCATGTTTAGCCATCGGCCACTCTCATGGCAGGAGACCAGGGGCCACAGCCAAGTTCACAGTTGGGACTGAAAGTCAGGAGATTTAAGCTCAGGCTTGGCTCCACCTCATCAGACTGGCCCTAGGCAAGCTTTTCCCCTCCTCCCAAACCGAGCCTCCCTTTCTTCATCTGCAAAATGGGAATGAGGATTATGTCATTTTCAGCTTCCAGGATTGACAGGAGGTCCACACAAGAGGCCATGGGGTTCACTATATTGGAGAGATAGGAGAAACTGAGGCCAGATGTGGGAGTGACTTGCCAGAGGCCACATAGCAAGCTGGGGTTGGTCTTGGCTCTCCCCTCCTCAATTCCTGGTTAAGGACGCAGCTCTAACCCCACTCCCCATTTCTCTTCTAGGCCTGGACTCCGGGTTCTGCACCATCTCCCGCTTGCCTCGCCCAGAAAAGCCTCGTGACCGAGACCGTGACAGTTCCTTCCCCTCTGAGCCTGAGCTTCGCCGCTCTGACTCCCTCCTGTCCTTCCGCCTGGACCTCGACCTTGGGCCCTCTCTCCTCAGCGAGCTGCTGGGGGTCATGAGCCTCTCAGAAGCCTCTGCAGCTGAGACCTCAGCCCCAGCCTCTGCTGCAACCCCGCCAGCCCCTGCCACAAACCCTCCATCCTCTGCCACAAACCCCCCAGCCCCTGCCTCAAGCCCTCCACCCCGTGGACACTACCCCAATGGGGTAACCACTGGCTTGGGCCCAATGGCTGAGGCGAGGGTCAGCCCGGTGGGAGAGTGTCCCCGCCCAGCTGCTGACATGGCCTCTGGCAGGCACTGGGGAGCAGGCTGGGGCACCCGCCACTACACTGAGGTGGATGCTCGGCGGGAGCTGGTGGAGGTGCTGCCCCAGGCTCGGGCCTCTTGGGAGAGCCTGGACGAAGAGTGGGGGGCACCCCAGGCCGGCAGCAGGGCCCCCGTGCCCCGCATGGTGCAAGCAAACACCTTTGCGTTTGCCGATGCTGAGGAGGACGACGAGGTCAAGGTGTGAGTGGCTGAGCATGGGCTCCGGACCTGGCGCAGCCTCAGGCTACCGCCCATGAAGAGCCCAGATGCAGAGCCAGCCCCGCACCTGACAGCTGGGTCCTGTCAATAACAGATGGGAAAACCTGAGTTGCCCCCAAACCCTTCCACTCCTCTGCAGGATTGACATGGGAGGGAGGCTAGGCCTCTTCTGGGACCTGGATGTTCCTGAGGGCCCTGCCAGGCTGACCTGCCTCCCCGCACTGCCACTGTGGACCCAATGGCCATTTCTTCAGCCCTACCCCCACTGGCTGGGCCCAGCCTCACAGTGCTGCCTTTGTGCTGGGGAAGGTGACCTTTCTGGGTGGGGGGTAGGAAGCTTACCACACAGGGCCTTTGTTTCCTCCCAAAGGGACCGCCTGCCCCAGCTCATCCTGGAGCTGCCCCCAGCAGGGTTCCGCTGCACCCCAGCCCTTGCTAAGGCTGCTTCCCCAACATTCCCACCCCAACGCCCTCTTGTCCCAGAAGCCTCAGAGAAAAGTCAGGTGTGACCCTCCCAACTTCCTGTGCACCCCATATCTGCCTCTGGGTCCTGATTAAAAAAGGCTTTTTTGATAAAAGGTGTCCTGCAAGATGATTGGGGACCTGGGAGAACAGTGTCAGCTCCACCTGCTTAAATATCCTCAGCATTGGGTTTGGAAGCCAAGGACACCCCCCCCCCGGCCCCCAGTGAGGGGATGGGCCTAGGTAATGAGTAGCCAGACTGGAATGAATGTTCCTGTGATAAGAGGCCCAGGTGGGAGCCCTTATCTGCAGTTCCGGGAATAGCCCCTGGCCCAGGTGGCTGGAGCCAGTGCCTGCCCCATAATCCCACAGGGCAGCTTGGCACTTGCCCTGTTAATAACAGGGAATAGGTAGGCAGGAGTGGGTGCTTAGAGGTGTTTGGGAGCATGTCCCAACCCCCACTTGGCAGTCGTGTGCCTCAGTTTCCTCTATCAAGAGGAGGCTGAGAGCATTGAAATGCATAGAAAACACCACAATTTCTGCCATAGAAAGACTGGGTAAAGATGGATTCTTTAGTTTGTTCTTAGCCTTGGAGGAGGAAAATGGGGTCAGAGGGGCAGGAAGTGCAGGTGGGGAGCCAAGACCCAAGGGCTGCCAATCCCGTGTGACAGAAGAAGCTCAGGCTAGGGAGTCAGCGCCAGGAGTCTGTCATTCCGGTGAGGTGCTGCCTGCTCAGTCAAGCTTGAAGGAGGAGATGTTGAACCCACCCTGCACGCTCAGGTAGCTCAGGTGGTTGTGGCCCAGCCTGTTCGGAAAGGTCAACTGGTGCCCGTCTGGCAGCTTCACCTTAAATTCATCTTTCTCAAAGGTCATGGTGAACTGCAGTGGAAAGGACAGTGTCAGAGAGGCAGGAGGCACCCTGGAAATGGGCCAAGGCTGTGCCTGGTGGCTCAAACCGTGCCAGCACGTGTCTAGCCCAGGGTTCCCTACCATCTGGGCTCTCCCTTTGACATTGTCCTCAGGCCCCTTTCCCCTGTGACCTCACCTTGACCTCTGACCCTGGGCTGAAGCACAGGTGAGCTTCCCGTTGCTCCTGCCCCCATTTGTTGCCATCCAGTGAGTTGCAGACAATGGTGGATTCACTGAAACGTGGGTTGAAGTGCAGGTCCAGTTTATCTGTCGCTTGGCCCAGATTAATCACGAAACTGCAGAGGAAGGGGTAACAGGTGAGGATTAGGGGCCAGCCCTAGGTAAAACACCTTGGGTCACAGGGTCTTGGTTGATCACAAACTGGAACAACCACCAAAGAAAGGTTGTGTTAATTGAGGTCTGTGCCTTAAAACAAGGGAGGTGACAACATGGTCAGACTTGACACTGGAATATCACATTCCATTAGGAGCACAGACTAAGGCTCTCGACAGGAGAGGAACTGATAGTGAGAGTTACAGGAATTGGGAGTGCCTGTCCTGGAGGAGAGAATTGCTGTCTGTAGCTATCTGAAGACCTATTAAGTTTGGCCATAAACAGTTGTCAACCTAAGGTGGGGAGCTTCCTAGAGAAAGGCAAGCTGGGTTGTGTGACTTCTTGGTAGGATCACTACAGGGAGCCTGGATTAGGCCTTAAGGGTCCCTGAGAATGGGACATTCTGGGTCATGGGTGCCTTCAGGAGGTCTCAGACCAGAGGTGTCTGCAACCTGGAGGGACACAAGTAGGAGAAAGGGGTGACTTTTCTTTTGGCTCCTATCCCATGCATCTGCCTGTCCCCTTCCCAACCAAAAGGTGATGGAGATCAGTCCCAACGAATGCTGAAATTGTTCTACACACATGAGAGCCCAGTGCTGAGCTGTAACCCCGCCAGGTAGATACTATGTGTCTGCGTCTAATGAAGAGGATGCAAACGAGGCCATTTGGCGCCCCCTGGTGGCTGCCTCTGGTTTAACGTGTGTGCAAGGGTGGCCCCCAGCCACTCAGCAGGGTAAAGAGGGTGGTGTCCTGGGGAGTTGGGCTTTCAATAGAGGAACCTGACCCACAGGAGTGGGCAGAGTTCCAGGGGCTACGCCACCTACCCCTTCAGTGTCTGTTGGGCCAAAGAATAGAGCATATAGCGTCAGCTGTCAAGTTCATAGGGTCCCCACACCTAGCCTCAGATATGAAGGCAGGTTCTAAGAGGAGAGGATCCAGCAGGGGTATGGGAGTGAGCAAGGATGTAAAAAAAGCCCGCTTGGCCTTAGATCACTCTCATCTCTGACCGTCTCATTGTGCTGCCCTCCCTGCCCCCACCTTCCTGGACCGTTCCAGGTCTGTGGACAGTCCCCCACCTGCCCCTTTGCTCACCCATCAGTATCATCAGCGATCTTGCCCTTGATCTTCAGGGTTGTCCCCAACTTCATGTTCATGTTCATAATCTCAAATTTCCCCTGCACCAACAGAGAACCAGTCCACAAAAAAATCAATTACCCTCATTTCCAGATGCTTTTCATCAGTATCATCCCATCTTAACCTGGCCCATATGAGGCAGCTGAGCTGGAAATGGAAAGAGCCAGAGCGCTCTGTCTGATCAAAGCTTCCCAGAGACCCCCTCTTGCCCATTGTGCTTTGTTCTCATCCCTCACAGCCTGATTAGAAGAACAGCTGGATCTGGAGCTGTAGGGCCCAGCTGAGGGTACTTCATTTTGCCCATCTATGAAATGGGTAGAGTGGTCCCTTCTGACCTCACAGTTCTCCAACATGTTCAAGTGATGAAAGCACAGTGGCCTTAGCAGAATCCCCCAAACAAGGATCTGTTTAGTTCCCGCACAAACTTGGAGTCAATTTCCTAACAGAAAATGACTACATCAAAGGCATACAGGTCTTGGTCCATCCAAAACCAAGAATCTATAAAACTCCAGAAGTCACATGTCTGAAACGTCCATCGATGCCCTTCTCCAAATCTCGCTTTCCTCACCTATACAGTGGGCTGATTTGATTTATTCATTTAAAACCAGTTGCTGAGTGTCCTGTGTGTGACAGACGCTGTTGAAGGCCCTGAGGTTACCTTCAAGCTGGTGGGAGTATTTGTGATCGTGTTTGCCATGCATAGAGCTTGGCTAAGGCAAAGCGAGGGGCGGCCATTATTATGATTACTTCGTTATCCAGGGTTGGGGTGCAGCTGGACAAATAGGGGTACCTGTGGGAGTGTGCAGGCCAGGCATCCTACTCCCCACTCAACAAAGTCTGAGACCCAGATAGAGACAAGGCAAAGCTGGGGTGGGGTGGGTGTGGGGACAGAGCAAGGAGTGCAGTTTCCAGGCTCTCGGCCTCACATGGAAAAGTGCTGGCTCAGGTAGTAAATGGCCATCAACTGTGATTGGATGGCCATCAGCTGTGGCTAGTTGGCCATCAGCTGTAACCAGTGAGCCATTGGCCACTAATATAACTTCTGTAGCTACTCTAGCAGAAAATGGGGGCTAGCAAGAAGATGGTGGCTGAGCCTGCAAGCGGTGCAGTGAGGGTTGCGAACAGTGTGGCTCCTGCTTCCTGTTTCTCCAACCCAGCTGCCAGCGAGACTATAGTAGTATGACTCCCCTATCTATGGCTCCGTGGGTGTTCCTTTTTGGCCTCCCCATATCCTGCGTTCTTGTGCAGGAAGTGGAAGCAGAGACCCCGCCTGATACCCCGCATGACAGTGGGGCAAGTGTCAGTGGCCCAGGTCTAGTGCCAGCTCTGTTCCTAACTGACTGAGTGACCTGGGGCCAGCTGTGCCGCATTCTGGTCCTCGTTGCCCGATCTGTAATATAAGAGACTTGGACTAGGTGGTCTCTGGAGAAGGAGCAAACAAAGGGGGTGGGTGGGATGACCAGGAGAAGGAGAAAGTGAGGAAAGTGTCTGGGCCCCAAAGGTCCTCCCTGAGACGCAGAGGGTGGAGAAAGCTTCATCCCTTCCACACGTGACCCTCTCCAGTCACACTCAAACCCTGTATCCCACCTGTATTGGCTTGAATAGTGTCTCCCAAAAAATCATGTCTACCTGGAACCTGTAAATGTGACCTATTTGGAAATAGGGTCTTTGCAGATGTAATTAGTTAAAATGAGGCCGTACAGGTTTAGGGTGGGCCGTGAATCTAATATGACTGGTGTCCTTATAAGAAGAGGGATACAGAGACACAGACACACTGGGGAGAAAACTATGACATTGAGTATGGAGACAAACACTCAGTGCAGCAGCTACAAGCCAAGGAACGCCTCAGGTTGCCAGCCACCAGCAGGAGATGGAAGAGATAAGAAAGGATCCTCCCTAGAGTTTTCAGAGAGAGCGTGGCCCTGGCCCTGCTGACACCTTGATTTCAGACCTCTAGCCTCTAAAACCGTAAGAAGATAAATTTATTATGGCAGCCACAGGAAACTAATACACCATCTAATTAATCCTCAAAAGAGGCCATCTGTGACTCAGTTCCCCAAATGCAGGCGAGTTCATCTCAGAGAGGGGCAGTGACTCATCCAAGGCCACACAGCCAGCTATGGCAAGAGCTAGGTTTGGAATCAAAGAATCAGGGGCCTCAAAGAGCATCCACTCAATGTCCTGCAATGTACAGATTGTGACCTTGGGCAATTTAATCCCCGAGCCTCAGTTTCTTCATCTTTATAATGCTCAACGGATGTTAGCAGTTATTATTGCTGCTATTAATATTACTGATGGGAAAACTGAGGCTAGAGAGTGGAAGAGACAGTCTCAGCACGGTGGTGGAGGAAGCAGAGAACCTCAGTGCTGAAGGGCTGCGGAGATGATCTGTCCAACTTCCTTACTATACAGATGGGGAACCTGAGGCCTGGCGAGGGGCAGTGATGCTTTTCCCCTAGCAACCCCACCCCAACCCCATTCAGACAAAGATGTGGATGAATACTGGAGCCAGCATCCTCACCGACATGGTGGCAGCTCCCGGAGGCAGCTCTCGGTAACTCCTTGAAGGCCTGGGCTCAGGATCTCATCTCATGGGCCAGCTTATATCCTAGAATATTACACATTAACTCCGCCAAGGCCGTAAATGGGGACTTTGGTCCCTTCTTCCCAGGTGTCTCTCCTCCCACATCGCCCAGTACCCAGAACAAACAAGCAGAAGACTCCTCATGGGGCCCACCCCACCCAGCCCAAAGCATCCTCCTGGCCTCGCTCCAGCCCAGCCTCCCGCCTCCTCCAGGATCCTGAGGGAGCTGCCCCAGAGCAGAGCCGGACTGGGCGCCAGGAGCTGGGCACAGACGGGCACAAATGCTCCACGAGCTTGGCAGGCCACCCAGTGTCCCTGAGCCTACTTCCTCTTCCTGAAACAGGCAGACTTGTTTGGTAAAACACCTCTAAGGTTCTTGTTTTCTGTGATGTCGAGATTCACTTTGAGAGTCTTTTGGTTTATTTTCTCCCCTCACCCCATGATTTTTCTAATTATACATGTACATATGAAAAGCAATATATGGTGGATTCAAAGAAAACATCTAGAAATATCTACAACCAACTAACTGTTAAAAGTGGAGAAGCGAGTGAGAGGGCTGAGGCGAGGGATTACTGGGGATTTAAATGTGTTTCTCTACTTCTACTACTTGTGGAATTGACATGTTTACCACAGGCAATTAGAGCTATTAATTAAGAAGAAAAACCATCACTCATAACCCCAACACCAGGAGGAAACTTTATTGGCTCATTTCTTTCCATTGGCGGTTTTCTATGGATTTATGTGCTAGACACCCCTCTGTTATGCAACTGTTGAACCTACTTCGTTCCGTAAACATTAAAGCCCACAAATCTATATTTCTGAGCTATATTTTAATGGCAGGTGAAATATTCCACTGTTCAATGTCTAAATGTATTTAACCAATTTCCTTCTGCTGAACTCTTAACATTAATTCTAAATGTTTGCTATTAAAAATACTGCTGCATTAAATCTATTTGCACATAAAGATTGGCTCCATCATGACAACTTATTTAGGGCAGATTCCCAGAAGTAGAATTTTTCTACAGCCCTGGTTTGGCAAGCCAGAGCAGTTTCCATTAGAGCTGGCAGTGGCCTCTTTGGGTGGGGAGCTGGGAAGCTGGCCCAGCTGAGGGCTCTCCGTGCCAGGAGCCTATGTGGCTCGCTGCCTGGTGCTCACATAAGACATCACCTGCCCACCCCAAGAGGAGAGTGATTTCCTCATCTTATCCACAAGGAAATTCATTCTTTCTCAGCCCTTCTCCCAGGGCCATGGCAAAGCCCAAGCAAGATAAGGCGTTTTAAAGTGCTTTATACACGGAAACTCTAATCAACAGAAACTACACCTTGTAAAGGTGGTATTTTTCTGATTATAGTGGTAATTCTAGCTCACTGTAGAAGGTTTTGGAAAGTGCAAAAAGTAAAGAGAACTTAAAAGTTTACTTGTTTTAGAAAAGTGTTTAAAGCTAAGGGATACTTTTCTGAATTATGTACTTTTCTGCATGTATGTTTTACATCAATGAAAGGTTTTTAGAAGAAAGAAAGAAAGAAAGAAAGAAAGAAAGAAAGAAAGAAAGAAAGAAAGAAAGAAAGAAAGAAAGAAACAAAAGAATCATCTACCCTTGCATCTCCAACCTTATTCTCCTAATAATGCCTACCTTCTGAACTTTACTAAGCATTTTCTCCAGCCTTCACCACAATAAACTCAAGAAATCCTCAAGGTGATATTTATTATTACCCCATTTTTCAGATAGGGAGCAAAGTTTCCCAGGATGTATACAACTAGTAAGTAGCAGAGCTGGCCTTGACTACCAACCCATTGCTCAGATGACTGTCAAGGCACGTAACACGGCCGTCACTTAGTGAAAAGAATATCTGATCTCCAGGAGTATGACCTTAAACCTTTGGAGTAGTGGCAGCCTCTGAGATGACCCCCAATGATCACCATCACCTGGTATTCACACCCTTGTATAAATGGCTCCCCTTGAGTGTGGCTGGACCCAGTGACTCTATTCTTACTAACAGAATACTAGAATATGGCAAAAGTGATGGGATGTCACCTCCAAGATTAGGTTACAAAAAGACTGATAGCAAAAATAAAGATCAAAAGACTGTGAGCTCTCTCTCTCTCTCTCTCTCTCTCTCTCTCTCTCGTAGTCCTATGGAGAGGTCTTTGTGCCAAGAAACTGATGTCTTCAGCCAGTTGCCAAGGAAGACCTGAGGCCTGCCAACAGTCATGTGAGTGAACTTGGCAGTGGATTTCCCCCCACTTAAGCCTTGGGATGGCTAGTGTAGCCAACATCATGTTTACAGCTGTGTGGAGACCCTGAGGCAGAAGGCACCCAGCTAAATCTTATCTGGATTCCTAATCTACAGATACTCTGAGAAACACGTTTCTTATTTTAAGTCCCTAAGTTTTTGTTAATTGGTTACATAGCAACAGAACTAATACACTTTACAAAGCAGTTGTTGTCGAGAGCCTGGTGGGATAAGGAATATTCATGAAGGCCTCTTGGCTACAGAATTGGTGGTCTGTTCATGTCCCTAAACATTCTACTAGATTGATCTCTTTAAAGAACCAGCTACTGGTTTTGTTTCCTTCCTTATTGTCTTCCTTTGTGATCATTTCCTTTTTCTTTTAGTGTTTCTTTTATTTCTCAAGTTGAATGTTTAGTTCATTGATTTTTCATCTTTTCTTTTTTACAAATAAAAGCACTTAAGGCTGTAAATTTTCCTCTGACTACCACTCTGGCCACTTCTCATACGTTTTGGGATGTGCTGCCCAGTATTCCAAGTGTTACCTTTGAATCCAGCTAGATGATCAGGTCGTTTCCTCAGCACATAGTAAGTGCTTTATAAGTATTTATTGACTGTCTTACTGAATAACAAAAATAATAATATTAACAGTCATTGGGGAAGAGTTGGACAGTGAAACATCAATAATGATACAGGATTGGCTAAGTTAATGATGCTATGAAAATATAAATGAACTATTATGCAGCCATCAAAAATAACATTTTTGAGAGACCCTTTATGACCATGGTTCCTTAATCATGTACAGTGTTAAGTGAATAAAGCAGCTACTGAAGCAAGTTCCCAGGACCTCGTGATGGGCCCTTAGTGATTTGCCCTCAGTGACTGCACATGAGGCCACCAGGCTGTGCTAAGAGGCCCTAAGAGCAGCCATAACAAAGCTGCTAGTGTATACACCTCTGGGGTGCCAAGAAGGACATCACCGAGCTGGCCACCCGGGGACTCCCTCATGTCACACAAGTACATACGAGTTTATTCAAATGCATGGGATTGAGGGCCTCCATAGAAGAAAAGCATAAAATACAGCCAGGCTTAAAGAGACGAAGTCTAGCAGGGCAGACAAGCTTGGGCACAAGAAAGAACTAGAAAATAATTCCTCACACCGCAATGGAAGGTTTCAGAAAGTCCCAGGCCCCTGCGGGCAGGAGGGAGTCCAATGTCATTTGCAGGATGGTATAGGACTGGAATATTATTCCTACCAGTTCCTAGCTACGTGACCTCGGGCCTAGTTACTTCTCTCAGTCAGTCTCCTCCTGAGACTAATAAGTGTTGTGGGGATTGAAGGTGACAAAGCCTGGCATTTCATTAATAGTTAACAGATAATATTTATTCTGTTATCAAGAGCCCCATGCCCCACCTGTGTTGGCTGTGAGGGAGGCAGCTCACCCCACCTGGAACCACGTCTAAGCCCACAGGCCTGTGGGAATGTTCTCCTCACAATCTCCCAGGGACCCATTAGTACTCTCCTATGCCTGAGGTACTTCTGCCTTCATGGGCCCCTTCCTTCATTAAAAAAAAATTTTATATATTATATATACACATACAACGTGTGACAATTAAGTTCGTGAACTAGTTGCAACAATATTGCTAACATTTTTTGATATCAGAGGGATTTATTCATTACGAATTTGTACCCTGGACAGTTAACCAGATTTACTATTTGGAAGTGCTGAAAAGGCTGCGTGAAAAAGTCAGACCACCTGAACTTTTCACCAACAATTCATGGCTCTTGCATCACGACAATGCACCAGCTCACACGGCACTGTCTATGAGGGAGTTTTCAGCCAGTAAACAAATAACTATTGGAACACCCTCCCTACTCACCTGATCGGCCCCCCAGTGACTTCTTTGTTTACCAAAGACAAAGGAAATATTGAAAGGAAGACTTTTCCCCCACCCCCACTAGGGAATATTGGGGACCAGTGTGTTTCTCCAGGGCCCAACGGCTCCAAGTTGCTGTCCTTCAATCTAGTTGTGGAGGGCGCAGCTCAGCTCCAAGTCCAGTCGCCACTTTCAATCTTTAGTTGCAGGGGGCACAGCCCATCATCCCGTGCAGGTAACCAGTAACCTTGTTGTTAAGAGCTTGCGCTCTAACCAACTGAGCCATCCGGCCGCCCCTCCGGCAGCTTGTTGTCTTCAATCTGGTTGTGGAGGGCACAGCTCACTGGCCCATGTGGGAATTGAACCGGCAACCCTGTTATTCAGAGCTCACACTCTAACCAACTGAGCCATCTGGCCACCCTGAAAGGAAGATATTTTGATGACATTCAGGACATCAAGAGTAATATGATGACGGCTCTGATGGCCATTCCAGAAAAAGAGTTCCAAAATTGCTTTGAAGGGTGGACTAGGCGCTGACATCGGTGCATAGCTTCCCAAGCGGAGTACTTCCAAGGTGACCATAGTGATATTCAGCAATGAGGTATGCAGCACTTTTCCTAGGATGCATTCGCGAACTGAATTGTCAGACTTCGGATGTAAACACACACGCACAAACATATATAATTATATTTTATGACTGCTTAGAATGAATATATCAATGTTATATATTAAAACATTGTCTTCTACCTAAAAGTTCATTTTCTTCTTCTGATTTGACGAGACAGTAAAACATATCAGTGGCTCCTAAAGTGTCCTTGGGCCCGAGGCACTGTGCCCACGGCACCTAATGGAGAAGTCCACCATGGCTTCCGGGACCTGTTTTCCACCAGCCACCTGCCGTTGGGGGACTTTGGTCCCGGAATCTCTGAGATCCCTGCCTATCTCCTCTCATGTCCTTCGCCTCCCAAAGAACAAACAGATCAGCACAGGTGTCATCTCCATCCCGGCTTTCCTCCCTGCTCACCCCTCCCAACGTCGTTTTCGGCAGATGACAGAGGGAGCAGGGAGGCCAGGGACGGTGGCATGGGAAGCACTGAGTTCTTAGCATCAAATGGGTGAGTGTCAAGTCCTAGCTCTGTCACCTACAAGCTGAGCAGCCATAGCAAGTCACTTCGAGCCTCAGTTTCTTCAGCTGTGACAGGGAGCGAACAGTACCTTCTTCCTGGGGGGATTGTGAGAATTTTAAAAATTTGTTTTAATTTAAAAAGTTAACATACGCAGCATGTGGGGCACATAATAGATGCTAAAAAATAAATAAATAAACAAATGTCTTCCTTGCATCCTTCCTTTGGGAGAGAATTTTTAAATGGGTAAAGGTTTCACCTGAGATGATGAAGGTAGGTGTCCAGGTGGGCAGCGGGACGAAGATACTGGGGATCAATTCGCAACGAGCAGCAGGCAGGATAGGCATCCAACAGCCTGCACTCTGGCTGCTGAGCACATTCCTTCTCCTCCCCCTGGAGGATAAGTCTCCTTGGGAAGCCAGTGTCCATCTTCTCAGAGCTGGAGGAGCCTGGGACCAGATCATGGGGGGACAGTGCGGAAAAAACTGCTAGTGACAGCTAGATGTATCATCGCAAGGGGGCCAGATGCTCACACCAGCAAGTTAGGGGCCCCGTCTCTCCTGGATGGAGCTGGGGCTCATGATCTGTGCTTTCCAGGCTCCGTGCAGATCACAACCCTTCCTGTTCCCACAGTCTTTCTTCAGATGTGTTAGTCTCAGGCACAGGGAGGCCTTTCTATAGCTGTGTGACCTCTCTGGGATTTAGTTTGTCCATATGTAAAATGGGAATTGTAACTGTCACTCTGGGCAGGGTAGATGTGAGCCTTAAGAATGTATATGAAGTGCTAAACACAGTGCCGACCCATGTTCAATACTGAATAAATGTTCGCTGTGATTAAAGAGCATTATTAAGCCTGCCTGGGTGTTCAGGCTGCCTGAGCGGATGTCCAGCCCAGCCCTGCTTCTCCAACTCTGACCAGCTGACTGTCGGTCCTTCTAGAGATTTGCACAGAGCCCTTACCTCACCCAGCCCAAGGCTCTTCCTTGTTTAACCTGATTGCCAGGTTCGGTGGCCCCACACTGAACCACAGCTTTTGGCTGCTTTCCCGGCTGGCATATCTCCAGGACCACCTATGTCCCCTGGAGCTTGGGTCATCCTCACCTCACCTGGTGGGGGGGTGTGGGGGGGATGTTGAGGGAGAAAGGAATTTGGAGAAGTAGGAGGAGGGGATGGACCACAGCCACTTAGTGGCTTCCACAATCCTTCCACCCCCTGACTGGAGTCTTTGTAAAATGAAAATGACAACACCCCACTTTCCTGCTCTAAACCCTCCAGTGGCTTGTTCTAGCACTTAGAACAAAAATCCAAACTCCCCTCCTAGCAGACAAGGCCCACCAGCTCTGGTCCTATCCACCTTGCAGCCTTATCTCACCCTACATGCCCCCTGGCCACACTGACCTTGGTGAATGTCCCTTGCATTCACCAAGCTCATTCCAGTTTCAAGCCTGTGTCATTGTTGTTCTCTCCACCTACAACACTTCTCCAGCTCTTGGCTGGACCTTATCATGTTGGTCTTAACTCAAAAGTGGGTGGATAGATGGATGGATGGATGGAAGGGTGGATGGATGCGTGGGCAGGTGAAAAGGTAAATGGGTGGTTGGGTGAGATGGATAGATGGGTGGGTGGTTGGATGGATCAGCGGCAGGAAGCCCTCCTCACAGAGCCCAGAGGGGTGGGTATTTTCAGGGGCTCCAATCTAGTGACACAGAGCCCCATTGCCTCCTCCCCTCTCCCCTCCAACAGACGATTATCCAAGCCTTTTGGACCAGGGAGGCTCCTTCTTAGCATCACACCTACCTGCACTCACTTGGTGCTGGGTCGATATATAGAAGAGACGCAAAGATTGCCCATCTGCCCTGAGGACGGTATAGTCCTGCCCTTGGGTTTGCCAACAGCTGTGAATTGTGGGTTGTAATCCAGATGTTGTTTCCACACCCATGGATCTGCCCCTTCAGCTGTGACCAGGCCATCAAGGTGTATCAGACTCCCTTGTCCACAGGAAGATTGGGTCGCCCAGGCCTGGAAGTTGGAACCAGGCTCAGGGCTGGGGTCTCTTCTCCCGAGGAAGAGTACTCCAGGACCACCAAGTAACAGAAAGCTTGCTTTATTTGTTTAATTCCTAGAGATACATTATCTGTGGAAAATTTTCCTCTTGCCACTTGTAAGAAGCAGGATACAGAACATTATCGTCTCTTCTGGGCTTTACATACAGAATCTGGCACATAGTAGATGCTCAGCTATTGTTATTCTGTAGCTAATAGCTAGCGGCTGACATTTGCAGAACGTTTCCCAAGCATTGGCCACTTTGAGGCCCCTCACCTCTGGACACCTGACAGCTCCAACCCTCTGTCTCCCCAGGTACAGTAGGAGGGGCTGAGCAACGACCTTCTAGCTCAATATCTGGTGATCTCTGGGTCTTGGTTACTCCCTCTGCCACCTCTCCCTGTCCACACCACCCACTTCACGGACTGGGGGTTCCACTGGTCTGCTCACAGACTCATGAGCCCTTCTCCCCTGAAGAATTCCAGGGACCCCCCAGCCTCTCTCTCCCCGTTCTTCACATCCTAGGTCCTCAGCCCAACCCACAGGAGTTGATTTGCGCCATCAGTTCACCAGTCTGTCCGTTTCCTGGAAAGCAGCTGACACCTGTTTGGTTTCTCAACCCTCATACATGGCCGATGGGGATGTAAAGTTGTGCAGCCATTATGGAAAACAGTCTGACAGTTCCTCAAGGACCTAAACTTAGAATGATCTATAGGACCCAGCACTTTCACTCCTCAGTAGAATTGAAAGGAATTGAAAACAGGGACTTGGGACAAATACTTGTACATCAATGTTCATAGCAACGTTACTCACAATAGACAGAAAATGGAAAAAGCTGAGTGTCTGTCAATAGATGAATGCACACACAAAATGTGGTATATATGAATAATATACCATGGAATATTATTTGGCCCTAAAAAGGAATGACGTGCTGATACATGCTATTACATAGATGATCCTTGAAAACGTGCTCACTGAAAGAAGGAAGACACAAAAAGTCACACGTTGTATGATTCCACTTTTAGGAAATCTACAATACGATGCCCACATGGACCAGTGAAAAACAACAGCTTGAGCTTGGAGCCGAGCCGTCGGTGGGCAGCTGGTTTGCCAAGTGGTTAGAGAGCAGTGCTCATAACACCAAGGTCGCTGGTTTGATTCCCACAGGGGCCAGTGAGCTGTGCCCTCCACAACTAGATTGAAAATGAATTGACCTGGAGCTGAGCTGCGCCCCCCACAACTGGACTGAAAAACAATGATTTGATATGGAGCTGACGGGTCCTGGAAAAACACACTGTTTCCCAATATTCCCCAATAAAAAATTAAAAAAGAAGCAAAAATCAGTAGCAAAAAAAAAAAAAGAAAGAAATCTACAATAGATAAATTCATAGAGATAGAAAGTAAATTAAAGGTTACCAGGGGCTCAGGGAGCTATTGTTTTATGAGTACAGAGGTTCTGTTTGGGGTGATGAAAAACTTCTGGGAATAGATGGTGGTGGTTGCATAACATTGTGAATGTAATTAATGCCACTAAATTTTGCACTTAAAATGGAAAATTTTATGTTACATATATATTTTGCTACAATGTTTTAAAATTAATAATGTAATATACATATTCCCAATTACTATGTACAGGTGCGAAAGTTGGACAGTGGAAAAGGCTAATAGGAAAAAAGTTGATCCATTTGAAATGAGATGTTGGAGGAGAGCTCCATGAATACCCTGGACCACCAGGAAGAGGAACAAGGTGTCCTCATGCAACTTAAGCCTGAAACATCACTGGAAGCAAAAAAATGACAAAACTGAAGCTGTCCTACTTCAGGCACGTCATGAGAAGGTAGGCTTCTTTGGAAAAGACAATAATGCTGCAAAAAATGGAAGGCAGCAGGAAAAGAGAAAGACCAAATATGAGATGGATTAACTCCATAAAAAAAGCCATAGGCGTGAGTCCGCAGGAGCTGAGCAGGGCTGCTGAGGACAGGCCATCGTGGACATCAGTCATTCATAGGGTCGCCAGGAGTCGAAGCTGACTCAATGGCACATAACACACATATACCAAAAACACTGAATTGTACACTTTAAGTAGGCGAATCCTATGGTATGTGAATTATATCTCAATAAAGCTATTTTAAAAACCAGAGCTTCCCGGGAGTTCATCATGGCAACTTATTTCACTTATTTTCCTTTTAAGCCCCCATCTGGAGTTGGGCTCCAGCCAGAGGGTGCAGCAAAGAGCAAACGTGGTTTGAAGAGGCTGTGGAAGGAGTAACCTCTCCACCGGAGATAGAAAGCATTTGCCTCCTCCTGCTGGCCATTGAGAGAACAATCTAATTCAGTAAGAAAAGCAGCTTGTCAATTGCTAAGCATCTACCTCAGAAAAACGAAAAATTAAGACAAGCATGTGATAAAAAAAAAAAACACTTTACAAAGATCAAAAGGGTTTTATAGGGAACAGCAAGTCGCCCTCCTGCCCCAACCCCCAAGCCACCCAGGGTTGAACACCCTTCTCACACTTCCTTCCAGAGACATCCTATGTGCCACACAGAGGAGGGCGTGCCATACACACAGTTCCGTCCCTTGGTTTCATTCTCATAACAATATATCTTGGAGATTTTTCCACATCAGTAAAACACTTTTTTCTTTCTAAAGCCTGGGTTTGACTAATCTGAGAGCCAACGCATGGGAAGTTGAGTTGGACATACATTGAGTTTGAGTTTAGTGGGTTATAGTTATAAAGTTCATAGTCAAATCTATGAATAGTTAGGTGGTCCTAGTGTAGGAAGTGGTTTCTAGAAATACATCTATCACCCATACCCCCTCTGCTGATTCACTTGGTGTCCTGACCTAAGGGGGCAGGGACAGAGGTCACATCCCTGTTGTCAGCAAGATGTATGTCCTAGGCACCCAACATGGGAAGAATCTGACCAGTGGAGGAGATCCAAGATCTGCATTGTATGGAGACAGAAGCTAGTCTATGTAAAACTCTCGCAATTCTCATATGTATAAAATGACAAGTGGAGAGTTCAGTTCCCACGGACACCTAGTTACAAGGAAACTCCGTGCCATTGGGAAGACAATCAATAATACAGAAAATGAAACTATAAATGCACCAAGACTAGCTTCTTTTGTTGGGAGTCACGTTCAATAGAATTGACCAGAATGCCTCAGCTATAGGACACAGACCTGTAGCAGTGCTACAAACAACTAGCATACCTGTGTGTGACATCGAATGTTTTGTAGATCATGACACAGGGTGTTATGTCTCAGCATAGAACACATTTTGTTCTAACAAAATCAGCAGCTCCATGATCAAATATATGGTGATGGAAGGAGAACTGACTCTGGGTGGTGAACACACAATGGGATTTATAGACGATGTAATACAGAATTATACACCTGAAATCTATGTAATTTTACTAACAATTGTCACCCCAATAAATTAAAAAGTAAAATCAGAAGCTTCTGATGAAACTGCACAGAAAATTTGGCTTTCCCAAATTTGACAATGTTAAAAATCTACGATTTACATGGCATTACCAATAACAGATACGAAGCTGAGAAAAACTTTTCTAAAATAAAACACAATGTTTTTGATCAAACATGCTAGAAGTTTGACTTTTCTTTCTCCTCTCCTTATAGAAATACAATAAAATCACTGCTTCATATATGAAAAATATGCAGCCCAAAATTGTAGGGAAAAAAATGTATTATAGTGGTATGTAAGGTATCTAAGTAAAAATTTCTATTATTTTGATCTTATAATTATGGTATTTGTCAGCTTTGGAAAGTTTGTAATTTATAGGAATTTATTTTCTCACTCTAACTAAACACCGAATTTTGCATGTGTAATTTTATATTCTTTTTTTTTTAAGAGCTCTCCAAATTTTTGCAAACTTCAGCCTCCAAAATACTTGAGGTCACGCAGTCCTGACGTAAAATGCATTTCTTACATTAGATATCTGTCCAAAAATATCCAAAAGCTCTGGACTAGATAAATGATCTCATAGATTTCTTCCAGCTCTGGAATTCTCTTAACTGTGGGAAACACGCCCTGTCCCCTTCCTCCCAGCAGCTGCAACTCTGACAGAAAGACAAAGAAGTCCTTTCTGGGAGTTTATCCAAGTCTTTCCTGCTATACTTGGAGTCCTACTCCCTTGCAAAGGCAGGAAAAGACAAAGTGTCAGTGTGCAGAGTTCCCAGGGGAGAGGTTAAGACAGATACCCTGAAGGTATAAGTTTTGGGGGAAAGGAGTAGAACCAAAGCCCCAAATGTAGGGAATAGAATTGAAGGCCTCTCCCAATATAACAATAATAGTCACCATTTGGAGCTTTATCATTTATTGAGAGCCCACTGTATGCTAGGTGTTTTACATGTCATCTCTAAGGCTCCACCAACTGAGACTCAAAAGGTGAAATGAGATACCAAAGTCACAGAGCTCTGCTCTCTCCAGCCCTGCATACCCTTCCCTCCAGCCATGTCATACTTTCCGGGGTTCCCAAAGATCTTACCTACCGCATACTGTCCCCTCATCTTGGGGAGGAAATTGTTCCTCCTTCTTTAGATCCCTACTCAAGGGCAGCTCTTCTCTCTCACCCCTCCCTTCACCTCCAGGACGATTGGTCTTGCCCTCCTTGGCAGCACTGAAAATATACCCACACAGGACTTGTCACAACGCCTCAGGCTCACAGCTCCCTGGTGCTTTGTCTTTGCGGCACCACCCCATCTGAAATTACATTGTTCATTTATGTGTTTGTTAATTTACTAGACTATAAATTCCACGAAGGCGGTGCCTTGACTTATTCACCCCTGTATTCCCTGACACAGTACTTGGCACACGGTGGGTGCTCACTAATTGTTTTCTTGTGTAACTTCCGCCTCAAAGCTATGCTACAAGCGCCAAGTCCCAGAGCACATGAATGAATGGTCCATCATCCAATTAACTAGAGCAATATTTGCATATTGCAAATATTTGCGTATTTGCATATTAATTCCGTTGTCTCTAGTTTCCTTTCAGCCAGTGGGGTGCGGGTCATAGTGTCAGCCTCTGTGGCCACACCCCCTGTAAACCAACTATACCTACCCTCTGGAAAAGGGTGGGAGGGGGGAAGGGCTTGCCTAGACTTCACTCCCCAGCCCTGTATTCCTCCACTTCCCACACTGGGGTTGGCGTGCAATTCAGTCACTAGCAAGTGTGACCGACCTGGTATACCTGAGCACCAGAGCTGGGAGAGGCCGATGTTAGAAGAGATGGGTCAGTGGGAGGCGGGGGCCCAAGGTCCCACTGCACTGCAGAGATCGCCCACCCAACACAATCAGACCTTGGGGCTAGTGTGTTTCCTAGACATGCCCATCTCAGATCTAAGGACCTTGAGGAACCAGAGCTGGCTTGAGCAGGCTCGGGGAGCAGGGGGTACACTGAGCACAGGGTAAAGCTAACTTTGGACTGCAAATTCCTGGGCCATACCTCCAGAGAGTCCAAGCTGAATATGAGGTTGTCCAGGAGCCTGCATTTTTAATTAGCTCCCCAGTGGATTTTGACGTAGGTTGTCACCTCGGAGAAAACCAGCAAAGTATTCCCAGTGCAACCTTGGAAATCAAGCAGATCTTGACCCTGGCTCCCCATTAACTTGTGGCCTCAGTCAACATTTTCTTTAACCTCTCCAGACCTCAGTTTCCTCTTCTGCAAAAAAAGGGAGACTAATCCCTACTTCCAAGGTGTGATATATTTGTAAAAGTCATGGCACACAGCAGGTGAGTCAGTAACTGGTAGCAAATCATCTTTATCATGGAATCTGAGCAAAGGTGGTGAAACAAACTGTCACAAGGGAGATTCTCACCCCCCAACTCCCCCCCACACACACACACACAGCAAAGCCTAATAAGCAAGTTCATTTTTCTAGTGGCCTCAATCCTCTCCCTCCACACACAAGAAACTACCCAGTCTCCCTTGAACCAAGCCTTATTTTTGCTGTCCCATTTTTTCAGACAATCCAGACTTTCTGGGAAAGCCTTAATTGCAAACAACCAGTTAGATCATCGTCTGTAATATAGGCATTTGTATTTGCTCTGAATTTACTTTTCCTTCTACCTAAAAGGTCATTCTTTTCAATAACGGTAATTCATTAAATGTACAGAGAAATAAAGCTAAATTTTAAAACTTTATGAACCTTTTCATTTATGTAAATTCATAAATCAGGGCAATAATCTTCCTTATACGGATGGTGTGGCCTAGTTCTGATTCGGAAATATGAGCACTCTCCTTGCTTCTGCACACTCACATAAGGAGTGAATACATACATCCCATGTACTCTACCATCTTTCTGATGTCTGCTTTCTCCTCGGTCAGCAAGTGGCACCTGAAATCATGTTTCCTGGGGCCAAGTATGGACTTTGGGTGCAGAGACTCGAGCTTGAGTTCAAATTCTGACTCTGGTCTTCTTAGCTGACCTCAGGACCTTTGCACTTGCTGTTCTCTCTGCCCGGACACACTTCCTACAGCTGGCTCCTTCTCAGCTTAAATGTCAACTCCTCCAAAAGGTATGCCCCCGGGTCACTCCACACATGGCCTCCACTCCCCTCACACCAGCCCATTTGGGTACCCTTGTAATTACCTTGGTGTGTTTTGTTTGCTTTTATGCTTTCTTGTCCTTTAAAAGCAAGGACTTGGTCTTAAATGGGCTCTTGTGATGGAGGCTCTATGAGGGCATTGGCCAACCACATCCTCACACAAGGCCTCAGAATCCGTAAAACAGAAAATAATACCCTATTTTGAGGTCCGTGTGACAGTTAGGAGACAATGACAGCCATGGCCCTTTGTGCCCTCACCCCCAAGGGTCTCCCTGGAAGGGAGACGTGAGCCAGGATCTGGCTGTGGTCACAGGGGCCGGAGTTGAGGCCACATATCAGCCTGTTCCCTGGACCTTCTACAACTCCAAGAAAGGATTTGATGCCCTCACACATAGATTTCCTCCAAGTTCTTTCCCCATTTCCTCTTACTCCTGCCCTACCCATCGTCACCAGCATTTCCACTGTTGGAGGGCTTTTTCTGAGAAGGGTCTGAGGCATTAAACCATTGGAGGGCAGCACAGGTTAGGTGATTATAGCTGCTTCAAGGACGACTCAGCTTTACTTGCTGCTTCCCTCCCAGGCATTTCCAAACCACTCAGAGCAACACCTTTGCGAATGATGGAGATGGGAACAGGGGCCACAGGCCAAATTACTGCATTTCCTGTTTCTTTCCTGGGTTGGTCCTCCTTTCATTTACCATCCTCAAGTTCCTCCTTCTTTCTACACCTTCTCCCCTGACACTCAGTCTGGGCTAGGCCCTACCTGCATAGCCACAGCTCCTGAGTCTCCTTCACCAATCCCTTCTCTCCAGGATTTCCTGAGGCACAGCCTAGAGCCTAAGTTAAGAGCCCACTTGGAGTGCATGTGCGTGCACACGTACACACACACTCGCTGTGCACTGTTGGGTGCATTCCTGCACCCCTCTATCCATAAAACTTACGAATAATAGTTTCTACTTATTCATTTATTCAATGCATGTTTATTGAATACCTACTACATGCCAGCTACTCTTTCAGGCCTTGGGGATCCATCAGTGAACCAAATAGATGAAATGCCTTGTCCTCACGGAGCTTACATTCTGGTGGGGGAGAGAGACAAAAAACAAACAAACAAACAAAAAAACACGATGAAGAAAGGTGGAGATAACTGCTAAGGAGAAAAGTTCAGCAGAGAAAGTGGGTAGGGAGTGTGTGCTGGGGTCTTCACTTTGCATACACCCTGTCATTGAAGTCTCACAACTATGTTTCATTCAGAAAAGAAACCTAAAAAAGGAGCTGCCATATGATTTAGAAAGCAATGAAGGCAGAATGTGAACCCAGGTCAAATCTACGCTATTTTTAAAAAGTGACTCCTAACAACATGTATATACCCCTAAATCAATGCAATAAATGCAGTGGTGTTTTATGTCTGTGATAATTCATTTCATTAATAAAAGAAACAAACAAAAAGAGCTCTAGGTTCATATCATGCTACAGCTTTTATTGAAAAATGCAATAAACATACATATCACTTTCCTGCATAACTTCAATGGCCCGCCGGGGAGAATTTAGAAAAGCGTCCCAGTCCGCTGAATGGTTGTTTAAGGGAAATACTGATCCAGCACAACCTTCTCATCTCCAGATGAGGTCACTGCGGTTCTACAAAGTGAATCGAGGTCGTTCGGAAGTCCACAGCCCAGCAGAACCGGATTCGCCTGATTTCCTAGTCTCGGTCACTCCTTAACACTCCCGGCGGACAGGGTGGCTTTGAGAGGGCGCCACGGGCCGGTTTCCCGGAGGGCCGCCAGGGGGCAACGGACTACAACAACCGACCAGGTGAGCCAGTCACCGGATTCCCCCTGGGCGTGACGTCACCAGGCGTCCCGGGCCGCTGGAGGGAGGAACGGCAGGAGAAAAGTCACCGAGGTTGTGAAGTTTGTCATTCTGCCCTCCCTGATTTCAGTCTGGTCCCCACCAGTATCTTCTGCCCACTGTTGCCACCTGGACCTCTCTAAAACAAAAGTCTGACTTTGTCACCACCGGTGAAGCTCCTTAACGACACCTCCATCATAGTTTACAGAATAAAAGCTAAACACAGGACTTGTGTGATCTTCCCCCAGCCTAATTCCTGCCAACATCCTTTGGAGCCATATTGAAATAATTTCAATTCTCAGAACTCATCATGTTTTTTCTCCCCTGTGAACCTTGAAACGTTTGGTCCCCTCTACCTGGAATATCTTTGCGCACCAGGTTTACCTGGAGTAATCCGACTGCCTTTCAGCTATTTATTACCCCATCCCCCAAGCCCCAGTTTGGGGTAGGGGCCCCTCCTGTGTTGTCACTACCCGTGGGCTCCCCCCATCACATTATGTAATAAATGTCTGGCCTTGCCTTTCCAGCGCGGGTCACAGAGGAAAGCAAACGCAGAGTGCATTAAATAGATGATTGCAAAAGGAATGCAGGAGATAATACAGGGTTCAGGTTCTACCACATGTGTGACCTCAGGCAAACTAATTATCTAGCTCATGGGTTTGTTGTGAGAAGTAAATGTATTAATGTCCAAAAATGCTAAAAACAATGCATGGACCACAGTAAGCATCAACAAACTTGGACTACTAGTCATTTTCAAGGCGGCTAACATTGCCCTTTTAAGGGACCCACCCACTTTGGCATTAAGAGGAAGTACATCCTCAGGGCTCCGGAAGTGACCTCAGAGCCCCTCAGAAATATGGCCGCGGACCGTTCTTCCGGAAGCGGTCACAGGCGTCTCCGTGACGCAGAACGAGTTAGAGCGTCCCGTGGGGTTTCCATGGTGCCGTCTTCAGCCCCCAGTTCCTCCGCAGCTTCTCTCGCTTGAGCGCCGTGAACGAAAAGGCAGGCGGCAGGTCCCGCCCGCGACGTAGACGTCGCTTGGGTGAGGGGTTGGGCGAGCAGGTGACGCTCTAGGTGAGCTCGTTCGCATCTCTATGGTGCCGAGCGCTTGTGTGCGCCGCTCCCGCCCGTCGGGGCGGACGTTGCCCCTTTAATCGGCAGAGGGCGGTGCTGAAGAGCTCCCGCGAGAGCGGCGGGGAGCGGGGGGCGGTGCCGAGGCTGGGGGCCCGTGGCTGATGGAGCACGAGATGGAGCCGGAGACTCTGGAGGCGCGAATCAGTGAGTGTCCGGGAGGGGCGCGGGCCGGACCGGAACCGGAACCGGGGGCACGAGGCGGGCCCCTTCCCGGCGGGGGCGGAGTACGGGGCGCCCCCTCCTCACGCCCCGCCCCCGGCTCGGGAGGGGCGGTGCCCCAAGCCGCTTTCTCCGACCCTGGGTAAAGGAAGACCCCACTAGCTGCGCAGCCCGCCCATCCGATCCCCGGGCGGCGACCACCAGCGGGAGTGAGCTGTCCTGGACTCTGCGCCCATAACCCCCGAAGGGAGGGATCAGCCTCCAGACCCCTTCAGGCCCAGATTTCTCCACCCAGGAGCGGACCCCCAAATCATTCACTTGGGCTCCGGGAGGGAGCAAGCAAGTGCAGGGCTGCACCTCAGACGGAAGGGGGGACCCTGCTCCCCTTGGGCTCCGAATTCTCCACTCTCTAGCTCTGCATGTTGTGATTACCTTCTATCCCTTCCTTGAGCCTGCAGTTGCTCTCAGATATCTGCTCGTTTTCCTGCCCAGGAAGGGAGGAGCCCCTGGCCCATCTGATCCTCTAAGCTTTGGCCTCACAGTTAGAGAGCCCCAAACTCTACAGGCTTGGACGGGCCCATCTCAGATTCCAGAAGTACTTTCAAGCTCTCTATCACTACCCTCAGCCCAGTCCCTCAGACTCTGCATCTCCAACCAAGACTCCTTTCCCAGCCCTTGCTGAGCTTCCTCCAGAGGTCCCTGCACCCCCTCCTCTGAGTCCTCAGGCACAGCTTCCTACTACTCAGGCTTCCCAGTCCTCACTTTTCCACTCTACACCTGCGTTCCCTACTGTGCATTGCTGACATCTTTAACTCTCACATCCCCACTCCTGGACTGTGCCCCAGAAAGCTGTGGCTTGCGTCTCCCTAGGCTAGTGTTAGACCCATGTCTGTGCCAGGATCTCAGGGAGGCCTGTGCGTCTGCCTTCAGCTCAGCCCCTTGGCCCAGGGAACACCCCTGAGCTCCACAGGGTGATTTGGGGTCATGACCAGCCCCCTTTTAAGCCAGTCTTGAGTAGAGTTGAACCCTGTGGTTGACCTCAGAACTACACCATCTCCAAGGATGTTTCAGAGTCCGTCTGGCCAGGGGAGAGGGAAGGGGTGGGAAGGAGCCACTCAGCTGCCATTGAGACTGTTCTGGAACACCACAAGTGTCCAGGTCTCAGCAGCAACTTGGGAGGATGGGCAGGGCCCTGGCTGACAGATTTGAGAGGCTGAAGGTCTTGAGCTCTGGGTGATACAAAACAGTGTCAGGTTTAGCAACAATGGGGATTTTCTGACAGGCTGAGTCTAATCTGAGAAACAGAGAGGAATCAGTACACCTGGGGTTGGCAGTAGGCCGGACCCTAATAGATTGGGACTGACATTGTTTACTCTTTGTGCCATAGCAAAATTGGAAGCTCCTCCCTTGAGGTGGTTAGAGCTAGAGTAGCTTCTGATGGGTAAATGATGACATTGTCAGCACTGTGGAGTGATGGTAGAGTCACGCCCTGTTGTGAAACACCTCCTTCTCTCCCTGGAGGTTTTCTGCCCTGCTGCCTAACAGGGAAAGTGCCCCCCTACCCCCACCACGCCCCACAGAGGTAAGAGACCTGGGGGTTGAGGCCAGGGCCAGAGAAGTTGGTCAGATCTCCTTGGACCCAGAGACCCTCCAAGACAGATACAGGAGAGAAACGCTGATGTCTCATGACTCCACTGCTTCCTCACTGGCTTCTGACTCAGGAGCTGTCTCTAGAACCTCTCTGTCCCCACTCAGACTCACATGTCTTTGACACTTGAAAGGACTTCCTGTTTTAGAGTCCCCCAGCCGAGTGTCATTGAGAGGCTAATGTCCAGCCCCATTCTCCCTTTCTAACTCCCGCCTGCTGTTCCCCAGCCTCTTGCCATGCTGGAGGGCTAGGAGGCAGAGTAGACAGCCACGCTTCGTCCTGGGGGTGGGGTGCCTCTTCCTGTTACCCTAGGTGGTCAGCAGGGCTTCATTTCTCTGAACTGGAGGGCTCCGCAAGGCTCCTGGAACAGAGATTTGTACCCAGAGAGAAAACGCTTCATTCAGATCTCTGCTCAGCTGTACCAGACGCACACACACTCTTTCTATACCTTCTTCCTACTCTTTTTTTCTCTGTAGCACTTCACACCAGTATACAGTATTGTGTATGTTTGCTTATCTGAGTGGTCAGTGTTTCTCTTGCTGGGCCGTGAACTTTATAGTAGGGCAGGGATTTTGTCTTGTTCACTGCTATGGCCCTAGCACTCAGAATATTTATCAAGTAAATATGAATCAAATGAATGGCTGCCAGGCACTGGGCTCCAAGGGCTCCAAGCCTCCTGCCACAGTATAATGGGCAGCCACCACACGCTGGGTCTCCAGCTTCCTCCTGGCCACAGATCCTTCTCTGTCCCACCTCCTGGGCTGTGTGCCCTCCCCACCCCCGGCTCAGTGCTCAGGCTTGGGCAAAACTGGCTGGGACAAGGTAAAGCTTGGAGACAGGCTCTGGGGAGATGGTGAAGATCCAGCCCTGGCTGCCCCCACAGTCTTACCCTGCGTAAAGTATTTCATCATCCCAAATCAGTCCATATTTTACTCCAACTTTACAGATGGGGACAAAGGTTCGGGAAAGTTCTGTGATCTACTTAATTGTTGTTTAACCAATGTTTTAGGTGAGGGAGGTGACTGGCCTAATTTACTCCTCCCCCTTGTCATCCCTGCCTGACCACAGCTGGGCCCTCATTCGTTCATTTATCGGGAGAGACGGGAGCACACAAGTGGCTGGGATGCAGCGCGCTAGCAGGCTTGGGCCCATGATGAAGGTCAGGTCTGAGGGATACAGAAGAGAAAGCTGACCCAGCAGTGCCAACCTGGGCAGGAGTGGGGGTTAGGGAAGACTTCCTGGAGGAGGCGACACCTGCGCTGCACTTCTCACCAAGGCCCTTCATGCTTTGGCCTGTGCTCACTTCCGCCCATCTCTTCTCCTCATACAGCCCTTGAGCTGTTCAAAGGCACGCAGACCCAATCTGCTTAACTCCCTCCAGCCCGTGCTCATATTGCCTCTTCCAGGCAGCCTCCCCTGACACCAGGCTCAACTGAGTCCCCTCCTCCAGTCCCCATGGCTCCTTCGCCTGCTTCTGTCTCATTGTATTGAGAACCTAGCTTCCCGTGGCCCACTTCCCAGCAAGGCAGCCCCTTGAGGGAGGAGCTATGGCTTTTTTTCCCTACCTCTGGATTTCGTCTGAGCATAAATTCTAGGAGAATTATGGGGACACTTTCCAGGAGCGGGATCAAGGGAGGTGTGGTGGGGCATGGCCGGCATACAGCGATAAGGGGGGAGCAGCAAGGAGTAGGGGAATGACCCCTGAGCACAGTGTCTGAAAGTGGGGCCTTTGGGGAGAAACTGAGGAGAAGCCAGTAGACAGGAACTCATCTGTCCACTGACTTGACTGAAACACCAGCTCTCGGATCTTAATACTGACGTAACAGGAAGTCCAGGGGAGGCCTTTTTGTGTGCTCAGTCATACACCCTGCCCCCCACTGACCAAGTCCTGCTGGGAGTAGGGAGTGGGAGAGGCAGGGATTCCTTTGCCAGGCCACACTGGTCCTCTCTCCTCCTACAGACAGAGCCACGAACCCCCTGAACAAGGAGCTGAACTGGGCCAGCATCAATAGCTTCTGCGAGCAGCTCAACGAGGACTTCGAGGGGTAGGTGGCCTCTCCCTCTTTTGCTCATACCTGACAGGATCCACTGCCATACACGGTCCAGACCCTGGCCTCAGGCAGAGACACGGGTGGGTTGGGACCCAGTTTCCATTCTTAATGTGCTCACAAGCGAATGATGGTGGGCACTTTGTGCTGAGTGCTGCTTGTGTGAGCCACCTTCTGAGGTGGGCCTCGATGGACCCATTTTACAGGTGAAGAAACTGAGGCTCAGGGGACTCAGCCATTGTCCCAAGATCTCGCAGAGAAAAAATGGTAGTCCTGGGTTTGTCACAGTACACGTCTTTGGCTCCACACAGACTTGGACTAGCCTGTCAGGGGACTTGGGATAGGCGTGTTGGCAGACTCCCTGCATGGTGCTGAAGTTTGGGGTACTCAGCTCAATATGCTTCATCTCCACTGCCCCTCCCCCGGTACAGCATTCCACTCAGGGAGGCCATGCAGTCAGTGTGATGTATGTGCTCTGGAGTCTGGTTGCTTGGGTGCAACTCCCATCCCCTCTGTTAGCTGAGTCGCCTTGGGCAGGTGATTGAATCTCTCTAAGCCTCCATTCCTTCCACTATAAAGTGGGATATTAGTGCTGCCTACCTTGGAGGGCTCTTAGGAGTGTGGCAGGAAAATGCACGTGGGGCACCTCGCACGTCGTAAGCACTGAGTACGTGTTAGCTCTTACTGTCACTCGTGACAGGTCTTTCATGATCTACTAGACAATATCACCACCTCCACCAGGAAGCAGCTCTCATTTCCCCCAGTAGAATGTCCTGTGCCGCCTTGAGTTCCCAGAGAGCTATGTCTGCCCATCTGTCCTGGTACATTGTCGTGTTCTGCTCCCAGACTGGGCCCTTGAAGGTCATCTATCTGTACTTGCCTCTATGGCAAGCCAAGGACACGGCAGGTCAGTTCTCAGTAAAGCTGGCCAAGGGGCTGAACTCCTCATGCCTTTTGAATGTCTCCGGCCTGCACTCCCTGCCTGGCCCTGCCCTGTCATGCCACAATCTCTAGCCCCATCTGTGATCCAGAGAGAGAGCTGGGCCTTTGCATCTGCCCTACAGAAGCCACTGAGGGCTGCAGCCCCAGCAGGGTAGTGAGGCAGCCCTCCCCTTGAGTGCCTGGGCTCTATGGCTATTCTGGCTGTCTGTCTGTTCCTCTCACCTAGGCCTCCACTTGCCACCCGGCTATTGGCCCACAAGATCCAGTCCCCACAGGAATGGGAGGCGATCCAGGCCCTGACGGTGAGGAGAAGGGGCAAGTGGGTGCCAGCCATCCCAAAACCACATGATAGCACCAGGGAGGCCAAGACTGAGGTTTTTGGGGTCCCATTGGGTTCTTTAGAGCCCAAGGGTGTTGTGCCCAAATGGCCTAGAATGGGAGTCTGCCCCAGCCCCTGAAGGTCCTCCAGCAACCAGTGGGCTGGTTTCCCATCTCAGGCCTTGCATAGGTGGGGAAGGAAGCCCCCAAGGCCATCTGGCCCGGGATTCCCCACCTCAGTGGTGCATCAGACGTCCAGGAGGCTGGTTAAACATAATGAATCAGAGCCCCACCCACAACTGAATCAGAATTCCTGCAGTACCTCCAGGAATCCGCATGTTTACAAAGCTCCCAGGTGCGTTGCGGAGCCAGCCCAGCCCATCAGTGGTCTCCAGACACAGCGCAGCCTTGTCTTTCCCACAGCGGGTGCGAGGGGTGATGCCTGGGCTTAGGCCAGAGGTTTCGAAGCTGTGCCAGTAGCAGAAGAATAAGGGGGTGCACTGTCTGTGGCCCCCAAGCATGGGCCACATAGCTACAACCATATAGCAAAGCTGATTAGGTGGTGGTAGGTAAACAGGTCCTTTTTTTTTTTTTTTTTAATTTTTATTGGGTAATATTGGGGAACAGTGTGTTTCTCCAGGGCCCATCAGCTCCAAGTCATTGTCCTTCAATCTAGTTGTGGAGGTTACAGGTCAGCTCCAAGTCTAGTCACCGTCTTCAATCTTAGTTGCGCAGCCCACCATCCCATGTGGGAATCGAATTAGCAACCTTGTTGTTGAGAGCTCGTGCTGTAACCAACTGAGCCATCCGGCCGCCCCCAATTTTCCTTGTAATAGTTACGTATTTCTCTTAACACGTTAGGTTTTTTATTTTTTTGTTTTCTCAAATACACCCTAGTCCTATGATTTCACAGATAGGCCAAGGTAAATGGTGCCTATTTAAGTTTCAAAAAACAATCAAAGGAAGTGGTATTCAGAAGAGGCCAAGCTGCGGAGGCATTACAGCAGTGCTGCACATGGGACATCGCCCGCCGCGTCCCCCGGGGGTGGTGATCAGTCTCAGGGGCGTCTGAACCTCAGAATCCTCTTGTCTTTATGAGTCACTTTCTCCCTTATAAATGCCTGTCTCTGGGCTTCTGGGCCCTGGCTGAGGTGTGGGAGGGAGGCTGCCTCCTTTGATCCTCCCTGGGGATCCCTGCACCCCCCCCTTCCCCCAGGTGCTGGAAACATGCATGAAGAGCTGCGGCAGGAGGTTCCACGACGAGGTGGGCAAGTTCCGCTTTCTCAACGAGCTCATCAAGGTCGTCTCTCCCAAGGTGGGTGCTCCCAGGCCCGAGCTCAGACCTGCACCGTCAGATGGGTGATGGACTGCCTCATTCTGCGGCCTCCCACTGGGGTTCCTGCTTCTCCTGCTGCCTCAGCCCCTGTTAGAACTCTGACCTGGCACAAACACAGACCCTTTTTCAAGGTCCCCTTCACACAGCTGAGTCCGGGACAGCTGGTTTCTAGGAAGAGTGCTTCCGCTGAGCGCTGGCAGCGCACTCTGGAGTTGCTCAGAACCTGGGGAGTGCACACAGCTGCCCCAGCAGGCACTGTTCTGGCTCTGAGATCTCTCCCTGCGTGCCCCACCTGCGTCTCTGGGTCTATAGTGGAGGGTCTCCCTGTCCCTACCTCACAAGAGTGGCCCCCTTGAGACCTTGGATGCTGAGGCCTCAAACCCGAGTGACGGAGCCTGCTGTTTGCAGACGGGCCACCCCCCTGGTTTTGCCTGAGGAGCCCTCCCATGGGGCATAGGCATGCTTGGTGCCCCTTGGTTGAAGCCCTACCCCCTTCATCCTTCCTCAGACCCACTGACCAGAGCAGCTGAATGACCCAGCTGGCCCCCCATTCTCCTCCCAGAAGGTGACTGGTGTGAGAGCCAATTTTCTCAGCCTAGTTTGCTGCTGGGAGGCTGGGTGGGGTCCAAGGCCAAGAAGTTCCACAGCTGCCCCTTCCCTGGTCAGCCCAGAGCCTGGTGGCTCCTCCTTCCTGAGGTCACAGAGTTAAGCCTTACGTAAGCTGGTCATGAGTGGGTCCAGGCTGTGCCTTAGCTGTGTCTGCTCTACGTCCTCACCCTGGTAGCACTGCTGTCGTTCCCATCTTACCAATGGGGAAACTGAGGCATGCAGGGTCGGCACAGCTAGTGATGACAGAGCTAGCAAGTGAGGTCTTTCTGTGCCAGGCTGGCTGGGTGGGATGTGAGGGCCCTGTCGGCCAAGTTCCAAGGGAGTTCTGGGGAGACAGCCAAGTTGGGGCTGCAGCGAGTGGGGCCAGGCAATGTCAAAGGCCTCTCCTCCCCTCGCTCTTTGAAGTACCTGGGCTCTCGGACATCAGAGAAGGTGAAGAACAAGGTCTTGGAGCTCCTGTACAGCTGGACGGTCAGCCTGCCTGAGGAAGTGAAGATCGCAGAGGCCTACCAGATGCTCAAGAAGCAGGGTGAGGCCGCAGAGCACGGGGTCGGCCGGCGCCGCCTCCCTCCTCCCTGAGCTGAGTTCAGGGGCTTCTGGCAGCAGGGGCATGGCTCTGCCCTTTAACTTCTTAAGAACAGTGAGGCCTTTTTGTGTCCCTGTCTAAGGCCAGCTTGGGTGGAGAGAAGATAGGTTTGGGTCACGCTTCCCCTCAAAGTGGCCCCCGTAGAGTGGCCTCGTAATATGGGTGCCTACACTCTCTCCCATGCAATTTGACATGATATGTCAGGAGCAGGCCTGGTCCACCAAAGTCCAGAGCCAGCACGCTGGAGAAAGACTGCCCTCCAGCTTCCATTCTCCGCTTACCTGGCCGTGTCCCCATCACCCCCTGGGCCTGGGCCCTGTTCACAGTCTTCCCACCACCCATCTACTCTAGGGATTGTGAAGTCGGACCCCAAGCTTCCAGATGATGCCATCTTGCCCCTTCCTCCTCCACGGCCCAAGAATGTGATCTTTGAAGACGAGGAGAAATCCAAGGTGAGGCTCCAAGGAGGGGTAGATGAGGGCTCCAGGGCCCACTTAGGGGTCAGTGAATGCCAGCCCTTGGATTTCCTGCCCTTGGAGCAGAGGCTCAGGATTGCCATGGCCACTGTACTGGGTGACAGGCACCATTTGTTGAGCTCTTACTGCTTGCTCCCCTTACGGTGCTGCTGTGTTTAATAAACACGAGTGCCTGGTGCCCCTGGCGTTGGTTTGAGGGCATTTCATAGGTTGACCAGGAGTTTGCATATCTTTGCGTTTTTGACCCTTTCAACAATTTCATGAGCTTTTTGTTAAAGAAGCATGTGCTCATGAACAAGAAATGAAACAACACAGATGAAGGTAAGATAAAAAGTAATAAAAGCTTCTTTACCCAGTCAAGTCCCAAAGGGTAAGCACTGTTAAGTTTTTTGTATATCCTTCCAGAAAGATTTTCTAACGATAGTAATAAAATGTTTTGCACTATTTGTTGAGAACTTGTTTCTGCTGGTCGCTGTGGGGAGCACCTACGTATAGTGTCTCAGTTGTCCTGTGGCCACCCCATTAGGTGTCAGTAGATTCTCACCCATTTTATGGACTAGTTAGGAAACTTACATCCCGCAGCCAGGAAGTGGGAGCCAGACATGACTCCAGGCCCAGGACCTGCCAGCACGGTCATGCCCCTCTGTCTCCATAGATGCTGGCCCGCCTGCTGAAGAGCTCCCACCCCGAGGACCTCCGAGCGGCCAACAAACTCATCAAGGAGATGGTGCAAGAGGTGATGGCTGAGCCCAGAGCGCAGGGAGGAGGCGGGATGGGGTTGTGTGTGTGCGTACGAGGAACCCCGCAGTGACCCAACTGAAGGGCTGTCACCGCAGTGAAAGAGCTGACTTGACTGTGGGCAACCCCAGTGGGCTGAGCCAGGACTGCCGTGTAGAGGGAAGAATTGCTCACAGCTGAGCTCATCTGCCTTGGATGGGCTCTGAGAGGCTCACTACCTCTTCCATAAAAATTAGGGCTATATTAGGCTTTACTGTACTTGAAGTGTGTGTGTGTGTGTGTGTGTGTGTGTGTGTGGAGAGAGAATAATATATATTTGATTTATAAATAAATACAGATGCTCCTTGACTTACGATGAGATTACATCCCAATAAACCCATCATAAGTTGAAAATATTTTAAATCAAAAAATGCATTTAATACACCGAACCTACTGAACATTATAACTTATCAAGCCTGCTTTAAAAATGCTCAGAACACTTACATTAGCATGCAGTTGGGCAAAATCATCCAACACAAAGCCCACTTTATTAAAAAATGCTGACTGCCTCTCGTAATTCATTATGCATATCCCTTCTGCAGCACCGTAAGGTCAAAATATCGTAAGTCGAACCATCGTAAGTCAGGGGCCGGTGTGTATATAGGTCATGGGTGCATGCTGAAACAGTTTTTTACTGACAAAGGTGAGTCATCAAAAAAATTTGCAGCCTAGAGACCCAGAGGGCAGAAGTTCTGGGTTGTCTCTTAAAGGCGGTCTGTATGCTCTGAGAGCCAAGAGAAAGTCAAGGGTGGCCCCTCGCAAGGCGGGTGGTATATCTGACTGCACAGCACAAGTCCACCTGTCATCCCTCAAGGGAGGAACCTGCGTAGTAAGAGTGGCCACAGTAGCAGAGGCGGGACCTCCTGCAGCTGCCTTTCAAGGCCATAAGCGCCCCACTATTCGCCAGGCACTGGCAGACACTGAGGGGGTCACTGCACTAGTTTCTAGGTTGCATGTGGTGACCACTAAGATCCCCTTTCAGGGGACAAACACAAGAAAGGCGAGTTGTGTAGAACCACAAGTCTAGGTCTGGACCCTGGTCCTCCAGAATCACTGGCGAGTGTGTTGGAAACCCAGGTTCCTGGGCCATCCCTGGAGATTCTGGCTGAAGGCCCAGGAAATTCTGATGGGCCCGTGTAGAAGCCTGGGCCCAGGGGGTGTTGGTTGGAGGAAAAGAAGCGAACAGTGTTGGCTGAGGGCTTCTTGGACCAGAGTGCCCTATCCTGGGCATAAGTTGGGCGCTTAGCAGCATCTGACCTCACACCCAGCCACAGACACTGTCCAGAGTGGTGTGGGCCTGGCTCGGGGCTGGGCCTGACCCGGCCTCCCGGGGGCCATTTGCTGATGCCTCCCCAGGACCAGAAGCGGATGGAGAAAATCTCGAAGAGGGTGAGTGCCATCGAGGAGGTGAACAACAATGTGAAGCTGCTGACAGAGATGGTGATGAGCTACAGCCAGGGCGGCGCTGCGGCCCACAGCAGCGAGGACCTCATGAAGGTGCGCCTTTCTCCGCCCTGTCCCAGTCCCCTCCAGGACCCCTGCCAGCCCTGACCCGCCTACCCTACTGCCCCCAGGAACTGTACCAGCGCTGTGAGCGAATGCGGCCCACACTCTTTCGACTGGCCAGTGACACAGAGGACAATGACGAGGCCTTAGGTGAGCCCCTGGCAGAGCTGGCCCCATCCCTGCACCTTCTCCCCTCCTCCCCTTCCACCCTGCTGAGTGTGTGCAGTTTGAAGGAGCTACCAGCAGGGGGCCCCATTCTCCAGCACTGACCTTGGGTTTCTTCAAGTTGAAAGTGGAGAATGGGAGCTGTCCTGGCTGAGAGACCCTCTGGGCCAAGCCTCTTCGCATATACCTCGTTTACTGCCTACAAGCTACATAGGAGGGGAAATTGTTCCCATTTTACAGCTGGGGCTAAGGGAGGGGAGTGACTTGCCCAGATCATAGAGCAAAACAGTGGCAGCACCAGGGTAGAGCAGGGCTCTCCCTGCAGATGCTGCCTCCCTGGTAAGGGCTACAAACAGAGTGGATCCCACAGGCCTGAGCAATTCCAGAGCTGGGCCCTGTGGCTTCTGCTAGGACCATAGAGCAGGTTCTCGTCCTGTCCTCTATACACATTAGCAGGGTCTCGGGGCAGCAGTCTGGGTACCATCTTAGCCTCTCATTCAGCAGGAACTCACTGAGCGCCTCCCATGGCCTAGGGACCTGGTCCCTACCCAAGAGGTTCGCTGCCTAGGCCCCCAAGGAGGTGATATTGACAAGGGCCAAGTGTGTGGCAGGCACTGTTCTAGGCCCTCAGACATATGACAGTGATCAAAATTGACAAAAGCCCTAACCTGGAGCTTGTAGCCTAATGAGAGGAGACCGACAATAAACCCAGGAGTGAGCAGTGGCAGTTTGTCAGGTGGTGCTAAGTGACAGGGAGAAAGACAAGCAATCACCTAGTACGGGGGTTAGATTGGGGGTTAGATTAGGGACGGCCTCTCTGAAGGGACTTTTGGGTAAAGACCTGAAGGCAGGAAGGGATCTGGCCATGCGGAGATCTGGGGGATCCAGACAGCAGAGCCTGTGTGGAGGCTGGAAGCCAGAGCACGCCACTGTGTTCAGGGGCTGGCCCGGGGCAGTTTGGAGGAGACAGTGGCCGAGGTGGGAACAGAGGGCTTCAGTCTGAGGAGGTGAGATGGATTTGGGGTGCTCATCTCCCCCCAGAGGCCCTCACATTCCTTCACGCTGGCCTCTCCCTTCCTGCCCATTCCAGCGGAGATCCTACAGGCCAATGACAACCTCACTCAGGTGATCAACCTGTACAAGCAGCTGGTGCGGGGAGAGGAGGTGAATGGTGATGCCGCTGCTGGCTCCATCCCCGGTGAGGAGGTGGCAGGAGAGCTGGGGGCCTCAGGCTGGAGGGGCACGGAGAATCCAGGGTGATGTGCTGGTCCCAGAGCTGGTAGCCGTGACTGCCAGGGAAACCCTGGCCCCTTAAGATGGGGAAGGCCCCCAGGGCAAGAGCTGGGGGCGAAGTCTGCCAAGCCTGCAGCTGTGGGGGGAGGAAGTCTGGCTGTGGGACAGAGCGGGAGGGAGCGGAGGGTTTGGCAAGGACAAGCAGAAGAAAGAAGACCTTTCAGTTGACAAATCAGGCACCTGTTGTGCGGGGCTAATTGACACCCCCAAGGCTTAAATTAGTTTAATTATCAGAAAGCAGGAGGGAGGGTTTGACACGTAAACACTCAGGCTCAGCTTCAATAAGGGTAAAATGACAGCTCTGGGGACTGCAGAGAGGTTAGAATTGGCCCTCTTGGGGAGGAGTGGGGGTGGGGAACTGCACAGAAGCAGCAGAGTTTAAGCGGGGCCTTGAAGGATGGGAGGCAATTCGCCAAGTAGAGAGAAGAAGGAAATCCGTTCCAGACAGAAGGAACACCATGTGCCAAAGAAGACCTGGTGGGCAGATTTGGGGGCAAGAGCCATGTGGCCAAGGAGGGTTGTGAAGTATGGGGGGACAGTTTGCTGCCCCTCAGCCCCCCGTGGACTCTGAGAGCCTGAGTGTCCTCCCCCAGGACTTGCCTGACTCTCCTTTCCCATCCCAGGGAGCACCTCGGCCCTGTTGGACCTCTCAGGCCTGGATCTCCCTCCTGCGGGCACCACCTACCCAGCCATGCCCACCTGCCCTGGTGACCAGGCCAGCCCTGAGCAACCCAGCACCTCCATATCCCTGCTTGATGATGAGCTCATGTCTCTGGGTGAGGAAGGGGCCAGGCCCAGAGGGGGGCGGTGCAGCTGCGGGGCGTGATGCTCACCACACAGGGAGCTTACAGAGCATGGTCAGTTCCGCGTGTCGCTCCTCCCTCAGGGCTGTGCAGCACGCGGGGTGGGCTTGAGGCTCAGGGAATCAAGGAGCTTGTGCAAGATCACATCGTCAAAGGGTGAGGTTGGCCAGACCTTACACCTGATGAGCCAGCAATACCCAGGCTCCAAGGGAAAACGGGGATTTCCCTGCAGCAGGTTAGAGCCTAGAACTACATGCTGCCCAGGCAAAAGGTCAGCAGTTTCCCCACCCACTGAGAGGAAGAGGGGAGAACTCTGCTCTGCATGCATCTGACCCAGAAGCTCCGGGGAAGCTGATACCAGAGCATGAGGCACTCTGTGACCCAAGCTGGTCCTGGGCCAGGTCTGTGTCACTACAGGGCGGGGTCAGGGCTCCAGAGCCTGACAGGGAACCAGGCTCACCCCTGAGGAAGAAGCAGAGGGCACCAGCCAGCCACACAGTTTTGGGGTTTCCAACTTTGAACGCTTAGAAGCAGGAAGGCGTTAATAGCAATCTCCCCATAATGGCCCTGAAGTTATAAAAATAGATGGGTGGGCTCTGTCAGAGAAATATGTGGGGAAACCAAGAGTCAGGCTGTTCTTCTGAGGCAGTTCTGAGGTAAAAACCAAACGTGAGGGACTCCAAGAAGGTGTTCCGGGGTCCCAGGCGGGCCAGCCCTGCATTTAAGGCTCCTGCCCTAACCACTGCGGCTGCTGTGCGGTTCTGTCTTAGCCCCCCCACCCGCCCTCCCCCACCACGTGAGATGGGTGCTGTCAACATCCCCGTTTTACAGATGTGAAAGCAAGGCTTGGAAAGGCTGGGTGACTGGCCCAAAGAGGGCGCCAGGGTTTGGACAAGGCACTCTGATTCTGAAGCCTCCCTCTGAATCTCTGTGCTGCTCTGACTCAGCTCCCCGGCCAGGAAAGGGAAATGAGTGAGACGTGGGAAGAGGGGAACAGTGGACCAGGTCGAGTTCCCCTCAGCGGGCCCGTCAGCGTCAGCGGGCATCCTACCTAGGAGGGTCTGTCTGCAGGGTGTCCATGGGCGACTTACAAGTCCCACCCACCTGCCCCCTCATGTAGGGCCCTGACCCTGTTTTACAGAGAGGTAGAGGAGAGAAGTGACAGGAGAGCGCACACAGGCTCATCTTCCCCCACAGAGCCCGGACCAGGCAGGTGGCAGCTATTTACTGGGCAGCTGGGGTGTGAGGCCCCGCCTCCCAGCAAGTGACTGGCAAAGCCACCTCCTCATGAGAAGCGAGGTGTGCTCTGCATTTCCTGTCCCCGAGTTGCTTCAGCAAAGCCCTGAGCCTCCAGCTACCTCTGGTTTCTTCTCAAAGGCAATGAAAATGTGGAAACAGGAACCAGAAGTGCCAGGCAGCAGCTGCCCTGCTCTGGGGAGTGGAGGAAGCCTTGGGACCACAAAGGGGACTTGTTGGGGGGGGGGGGGGCTTGTCCTAACCGGTTCTCTGTGGCAGGAAAGGTGAGGGGTGTGGGGCAGGGTAGGCAGTGAGGACTTCCTGTCTGTCAGGGTGTTCTGGTGTCATTCAAGCACTTCGTCTGATTTGTCTAATTCATCCCCACAGCAGTCCTCTGATGTACATGCTGCTGTTGTCTCCGTTTTCCAGCTGAGGCACAGGGAGGTTGTCACCAGCCCAGGGTGACGTAGCTAAGTGGCAGGGCTGTATTCAAACTCCAGCTATTAGGCCATGCGTTGTCCAAGTCCGGACTCTGCCACTTTGCAGCTGCGTGACCTTGGGCAGGTTACTTAAGCCCTCTGAGCGTCTATTTCGTCATCCCTAAAAGAGGGGTGAGAACTCCACATCTACTTTCTAAGGTTGTTTGAGGATTAAGTGAGACCCAAGTCTGAAGTGCCTGACACATCAGGGGGTGTAAGCAATGGTAGCAGTTACCACCCTGCTATCCCTGGTCTCAGAACTGTGTCCAGAGGAGAAGACCCGCTAATCACAGCCACCTCTGCCTTACTTTGCTTGTCAGGTAGCACTCCAGGCTGGACATCACTTATTCAGGATTTGGTAGACACAGGATAAGTTGTCTTATCTAGGTAAAATCTGGGCTGAACTTGGCTAGGTGTGTATTACAGGACAGGCAGAGGTCAGACTGGTTGGTGATCTGCCACCTTCTACCGACCAGCAGGCTGATGAGCAGGGCCTTCCTGGTGTAAAAGGCCTGTAGCTCTCCCTGGCACCAGTCAGCCAGCCTTGTTGGCACGTGCCAGGGCAGATGGAGCCTTCAGAGTCCAACCCTGCATTGTGCACATGGGGCAACTGTGGCCCAGCCAGCACCTCGCCCATGACTGCTCTGCTTCTGGGGCAGTCCTGGTTCCTGGGCCCTGGGCCCCGGGCCCCATTCACTGCACCACAGTGCTCAGAGGGCGTCCCTCCAGTCGGTCACACACACACACCCCACCCCACCCCCAGCAGCTGCCTGCTGATGAACGAAGTTGAAAGTCCTGTCTGTAGCTGAGTTCACTTCTGAGCAGCAAGAGAGGAAGCATGTGTGGGCCTGGGGAATGGGCTGTCGGAATCTTTGCTTTCTACTTCTGCTCTGCAACTGGTTCCCCCTGAAAGAGCTGAAGTGGGGTTTTTTCCCCTTTGAGCGGAGCCTCTCGGAGTAGGGGAGGTGGGGGGGAGGGTAGGAGCCTGGGAACCCCAACCCAGCACACACAGCCCCCCCAGCTCTATTGCCTCTGCTCAGGGATCCAGCTCCTTTACCTCTGCCTTGCTTTCCTGCAGGCCTAAGTGACCCCACACCCCCTTCAGGGCCAAGCTTGGATGGTGCTGGATGGAACAGCTTCCAGGTAGGAGGGGCCAGGAACTAGCCTAACCTGTCCTGGCAACTGGGACAGGCATCTTGAGGAGCCAATGAGAGGAGAGATGGGCAGGGCCATGGGGCAGGGGCTGGCCCAAGGGGCTGAGGCACCCATCCCAGTGTGGAGGCAGACAGGCAGTCCTTCCTTCCTTACCTCCCTGCCAGTCTCCCAGCCAGTCTCAGCCTTGGGCCTCCCTTGGGTTGAGATGGGGGTTCCTTGTTCCTTTTCTCTTAAGGGGGACTATTGAGGTCCCTGGATGTGATGGTTTCTAGACGAGGACCCCAGACTAGGCCCCACCCACTGATGGCCCTGTTGTGAGAGGGGTTGGGCCCAGCAGGAACATGGTCCCCATCCCTGCTGCTTCTTCCCTCAGATGTCACCTGCAGGGAGGGGAAGGGGCCTCCTTTTCAGCACCTTTTCAGCTCAGGACAAAGGACATCTTTTCAGCACCACCCCACCTACCTGCATCCTTTGTATGCCCAACAGTCATCTGATGGCGCAGAAGCCCCAGCCTCTACTCCGGCCCCCAGCTTGGATAGTCGGCCCCCAACGCAGACGTCCCTGCCTGGGAGCAGTGGTCTGGATGACCTGGACCTGCTGGGAAAGACCCTCCTGCAGCAGTCACTGCCTCCGGAGTCCCAACAAGTGCGGTGGTGAGGGCACACCCTGGCTGGCATGAGGGAGTGCTCCCTGTCCCCACACCTAGCAGCGACTCCTGGGCTTTCCCTGGCCCAGCCCCTGCCCCAGCTCCCTCAGGCAGTGGCCCAGGCTCCTTTGTTCCTCTGAGCAGTGGCTGCGGAGCATCACTGCGCTAAGCGCTGCCCTGGGCTCAAAGGACACAGCAGTGACCAAGGGAGGTGCAGGGCCTGTCTGACAGAGTGTGGAGTTTAGGAGAGAAAGGGGATCTGTGCCTCACTCAGACGCCCTCCCCGAGGCATCCCAGCACCTGGGAAAGACGGAAAGCCCGGAAGGCCAGCTGTGAGGAAGACACTGAGCTCGAGTGGGCTGGGGGGTGGGAGATGGGGTGGAGAGCAAGAGCGGCCTGTTTACAAGATGAAGAAACCAAGGCCAAGAGGCAGGAAGGTGTCAGGGACGGTCAGGAGTCCAGCCTTTCCTGTGCCCCTGATCCCTTGGCCCCCTCTCAATGCACCGTCCCCCAATAAGGGAGAAGCAGCAGCCAGCCCCCCGGCTCACGCTCCGGGACCTGCAGAATAAAAGCAGCTGCAGCTCGCCCAGCTCCAGTGCCGGCGGCCTCCTCCACACTGTGTCCCCTGAGCCCCCGGGGCCTCCGCAGCAGCCCACGCAGACAGAGCTCTCGCTGGCCAACGTTACTGTGCCCCTGGAGTCCATCAAACCCAGTGAGTGGGGTGAGGGCACGGGCGGGGATGGCTAGGTAGGCTCAGCTCGCTGTCCAGCACCACCCACCTCTCCATCCCGCTGGGAGCTCTTTCTGGGGGAGCAGGTGGGGAAATGGGGTTCTTCCAGTCCTGCCACTGCCTGGCTCAGCAGCTAGCTCTGGGCACGACATTTCCCCTTCCCAGCTCTCAGTTTCCTCATCTGTGGTCGCAAAACCGCTGTATAAACTCCAGGGTTACACAGGCAAGAGGACTTCCTACAATGGTCCCTGGCCCATCCCTCCCCAGGAAGGCAGGGCCAGGACACAGAGGTTTGGGGTCTCCCCAAGACCACAGAACTGAACCAGGTCCAGGCCTGGGCTTCCCCCACCCAGGAGCAGCACCAGACCCTGCACAGACAGATGAAGACGGGCCAAGCTTCTCGGGCTCGTCCATCTGGTGCGCTCACTGTGAGCGAGGGTGTCACACCCTCAGTGCCCCCGGGATGTAGGTAATGGTACCCCTATCTTACCAGTAAGGAAGACCCTGAGCTCCGACCAGCGGAGTGACTGGACCAGGGTCACACAGTGAGAGCGGGACCCCAGCTCACCCACAGTCCTTCACTCCGGCATCCAGGAAGCAGCCACATGGCTTTGGGGGAGCCCCGACTGGGCTCAGTTCCAGGCTGGATGTCGTGCTTGTGCCATCACTCCAGAAGTTGATATGTTCCGTCTGGGTGCGTCTGTACCCCTGACTACACTGCACCCAGGGTCGAGGCAAGGACCTAAACTTGGATTTGTTCTTTCCCAGCTGAGCAGCGAGAGCCTGATGTGAGGCACGTGGGGGGAGCTGGTCAGATGTGCTTAGCCTGGCACCACCCGTCACCCTCTCCCTTTCTCCTCTGCCAGGCAGCATCTTGCCGGTAACTGTGTACGACCAGCATGGCTTCCGGGTCCTCTTCCACTTCGCCCGAGACCCACTTCCCGGGCGCTCGGACGTGCTGGTGGTGGTGGTGTCTATGCTGAGTACCGCCCCCCAGCCCATCCGCAACATCGTTTTCCAGTCAGCTGTCCCCAAGGTGACATGGGCGTACCTCCCTTTTCTCAGGGCTGGATGGGGGGCCAGCTGGGAGCAGGGTCTCTCTCTCTTTCTGGGGAGTCAGGGTAGAAGGGAACCCAAGAACAGCCCCAGGCCCCCCAGTCCAATCCGGTGGGCAGGCTGGGCCTGGTTCCTCAGGACATGGGGACGAGAGGCCAGGACCAGCTGTGCCCATCCTGCCCTCCTGTCCGCAGGTCATGAAAGTAAAGCTGCAGCCACCGTCAGGCACTGAGCTGCCAGCATTCAACCCCATCGTCCACCCCTCAGCTATCACCCAAGTCCTGCTCCTCGCCAACCCCCAGAAGGTGAGGGGCCCAGCTGTGACAGGACACCGCTGGGGGGGGGGGAGGGCAGCCTCTTCTCCACCTCTGACCCTTCTGCCTTCACCATCTCTGCCCCAGGAGAAGGTTCGTCTCCGCTACAAGCTCCTCTTCACCATGGGCGACCAGACCTACAACGAGATGGGGGATGTGGACCAGTTCCCCCCACCTGAGACCTGGGGGAGCCTCTAGAACAGACAGGGGAAGGGGAGAGGAGGAGGGGGCAACGGGACTGGCCCCTGGCTAGCCTGTGTGGGAGGCTGTGGTGGCCTGAAATACCCTTTGTCCCCATGGCCATAGCCCCTGTGCCTGGTGCTTCTCCCCTCACCCCTGCCGCCCCCTCCTTTCACCTCTCCCCTGCTGAGCCAAACCCAGTGGAAGGCTGGGTCTGGGTTTGCACTGCTGGGGACCTTCACCACAGGGAGCCTGGAGCAGGGAAGTCCTGCATGGCCCTGGAAGGACTTGGGGTCATTGGGAGAAGCATGGCTGTTGGGCAAGGGCCAGGACCTCAGGCCTAGCCCCAACCCCAGCCTGGGGTGGGGTCATCCCCGCCTGTCTCTTATGCCTTATGGGAAGGCCCAGCCATAACTTGGGGGCCATGCTGAAGCCGGGGACTGGCTCAGGCCTCCTTCATAGGAACCGGGTGACTGAGGGGGTGATGCCTGCACCCCCAGCTGTTTGCACTCTCTGGTGTGTGGTTTGACTCTCAGCTTTTCTTTCTGAGTGGCCCTGTGGTCACCACCTCAGGGGGCCTAGTTGGGGGAGACCCACCTGTCCCCTATTCCTCCTGGGGGTCTCCCTCCACCTGCCTGGCCCCTTTGCTGTCAGGCCTCCTGAGGGGCTGTGGGGGTTGTGTGACTGCTAGACCAAGGGTCATGCCAGAGACCGGTGGCCCCAACTGGGGGCCCAGGGCCTCTGGCCAAGGAAGGTCCTGCACTGGAGTTCTCAGTGTCTCCTTCATTCATTGGCCTCTGCTGGGGCCTCCTGTGGGCATCTCACCTCTGTCCATCCACCTGTCCATGGGCAGAAGTGGGTCAGTGTGTGAGTGAGAGCAGGAGTATTTATGGAAATAAAACGTCCTTTTTCCTGGACCAGTTGCTCTTGTGGCCCTTCTGAGGTGGAGGGAGACAGGAGGGGTCCAGGAGTGGGAGGTCCCCGGGACTGCTCTGCAGACCTCTCTGCCTCTGTCTTTGGATGTCAGGCCGTGGCTCTCTCCCCGCTCACCCCCGAGCCCTGCACAGGAAGAGGCCCTGCTTGGGGGCCTGTGGCTGGTGCTGAGTCACCAGAGAGGGCTCAGGGCTGTGGCAGGCCCAAAGCCATCCCAGCTGGAAGTGAGTGGCCGCTCAAGGCCTGCCAGGAGCCCCAGCTGCTGCAGACCCTGAAGGGGAGGCCCCGGGCGCCTCACAACTTCCGCTTTCTGGGCTGAGCCCTGAAAACACAACTAGGATGCAGCACTGTCCTGAGGCCCATGCCTCAGCTTCGCCTTTCCCCCAAAGCTGCTCCCAGGAAGCAGCTAGTTTCTGGAGAAGCCGGGGGACCCTGCACTGGGCCCCTTGCCTCTCCCAGCTGCAGCACACTTCCCCCTGGCTCTAGGAGTGTTTTCTCTTAACTGGGAGGCTGGGGTCCAGGCCTGGGGCGGGGCTTAGAGGCCTGGAGCTGAGAGAGCCAACCAGTGCTGCGCTGAGCAGAGCGAGGGGGAGTCAGTCCAGGGAAGTGTCTGGTGGTGTGGAGCCAGCCCTGCAAGCTGCTCTGCAGGAGAGGGTTCCTGCTCAGATACGTGGGGAAGGCTGCCTGCCATTTCTCCCTAGCAGATGATGGGAAATCCTGCACTTAAGAAACCAGTTTCACTTTGTCTAACCTAGTGTTCCCCAGTCTGAACCTGGCCACAACCCCCTTTTCATAGGTCCTATTGAGATGTGCTAGAGAACAGCCCAGCACACCTGACTCCCCAGCTTCCCTTCAGCAAATGGGTGATTTCTGTGCCAGGAGACACTGAAGTGCAGGAGGAGAGCTTCTCCCCATTGGCCACGCTGCTGAGGGGACAGGAGCGGGAGCAAGGCCTGGGAGCCGGCACTTCCAGCTCTGCACCTACTGGAGTCTCGTGGCATCCCCTGAACACTGGCCTCCTGTTCCCTCCCCCTCCCCCTCCCGGGCAGGATTCCTGAACACTTGTGATGTCTAGGAAAGACAATCTGTAGTTGGAAGTTTCTTCCTTCTAAGTGAAACAAAACCCCTATTCCCTGTAAGGTCCCCCTGGGGCCCCAGAAGTACGTGGAGCACAATCATACTGACCAATGAAGGGCTGCAGGTAGGTGTGGGAATGTGCGACTGCCAGCTGGGAGTCAGGGCTGCTTCCAGTGGGCTCCTAGTTGGGAGCAGGGTGCTTCCTTCTCTGGCCTTTAGGTTCCTTGTTTGAAAAGGTGGGAGGAACCCTGTGAGCTGTAAGGGCCCTCTGAGGCCTTCTGAAGAGTCTGGGCCAAAGGGTCCCCCCGGCCTGTCAGCTCGGAGTGCCCCAGAGGTTCCATGGGCAGGGAAATTCCTTCAGTCTTTCAGACCTCCTGTCTCCCGAGTTCCTTGTCTGTCCTTCCATCTGGCCAGTCTGCAAGTGCTGCTTGAGCACCCCCTGTGCCAGGCACGGCCCACAGCCTGGCATGGAACCTGTAAGCCAGGAGCTCAGCAGGACACACTGAGAGCTGGGAGGGCAGGGGGGCCTGAGGTACCCAGCGAGCCAGGCATCTGTGACGGGCTGGGTGGGGGTCTGATCAGAGAAGGGGCCCCATGGCCTGTAGATCCAGACGGGTCTGGGGCCCTGCGCAGGAGACCTGGGTCACCTGGAATCCACAGGCTGGGATGGGGGGCAGGGGAAGCAGTGTTCTCTGCCTCGTGAGGGGTGACCCCCACACACACACCCCAGCCCAGGAGCAGTGGGACTTCCCAGGCCTTGAAGCCACACTTCCACTTCTTTTTGTGCGGCCAGAAGCAGCAGCTTTATTTTGTTTTATTTTTATTTTTTTTAGCAACCGCAGCACACTGCCCATCCGTCAAAGGCAGCCAAGAGAAACAGGCCACTGCTCGCCCGGGGAGCCTGTCCCTGCAGTTCTCTTGCTGCCCCTGTCACCAGTCTCTGTGGACCTGGCCAGGGAACAGGTACAGCCAGGCAGGTAACAGGAGCCAGCCCTGGGCCTGGCATTTTGCTAGACCTGCATGCAGCCTCTCCCTTAATATTCAAAACTTCCCCGTGGAAATGGGACACTGAGGCTGAGAGAGCACAGAAAGGGCACTTAACTGCCTTGTACTTTGGTGAGGTTGGTATAGGCTCCACTTTAGGGCCCAAGTCTGAGCAGCATTCTTGTGAGGTGTCCTCTGAGGGCATGTTGCCCCCGGCCTCCCCAGCCTCCACCCCACCCCCACCCCCAGCCCTCTGTCAGCTGCTGTCCTCTGGGGCCATCAGCTTGTGCTGCAGTCCTTGGGCCTCAGCCCCACGCCAGGGTCTCCCAGGAAGTCCTTTTGGCTTGACGAGGGCTCCTTTGGGAGCCCCAGAAGTCACACCACATGCCTCACTGCTCTGGGAGGAGGCCTCCACTCAGAGGGCAGCACCGACATGGCCACAAACAAGCAATGTGTCCGAGTGTCTAAAATGGATGTTGTTGCTCAGTCCTATGGCCCCATGGCTGACCCCTGCTACCTCCGCCTCACGGCCCAGCCACTGGCCACCTTGCCCACATCCTGCTCCAGCTTCAGCACACACTTTACAACTGTCACAAGTTTTCACAGCCTGTACTGAGGCCTCTGGGCCCGTCAAAGCAGCCACGGGGATTAAGATGGGGGCAGGGACCAGCATTTCTGGGTCTTCAGGTAATGCCATCTGGCACAGGAGGTGAGGTAGGGGCTTTGGAGCCTGTCAGATCCGCTTTCTAACTTTTACCACTTAGCCAGCTAGGACCCTTGGGCCAAGAGCCTCAGTCTACTCCCCTGTAGAATGGGGACAACGATGCCAGCCTCACTGGAGAACGTGCTAAAGCATGACAATAGTAAGTGCCATTGTCCCACGGCAGCAGGACACATTTAGGTGCAACTGAGGCAGGAATGGGGGTAAGGAGCCCTTCCGTTCCTGACTGCAGGCTGAATAATGAGAAACGGCCAGGCACTGTTCTAGGCATTTTACACATCAACTTTTCAATCCTCACAACAGCGAGATGCTATTATCATTAGTCCCATTTTACTGATGAGGACACAGGCTCAGAGAGGTGAACTACCTCACCCAAGGTCACCCAGCTAGCCGGCTCCATTCACACCGTTAGGCTCTGTTCCTGCTGTCTTTGGGGTTGGGAATAAATGTCCATTGAGGTAATGTCTTCACTTGCGATTCCGGTCAGCTGTGGTTTTTGAGCTCCTGTGACAATGTCACATTGCTAGGCCCAGGAGGATTCAGCATGAGCCAGACAGGACCCAGGCTGTCCTGGGGAGGCGACCCAGCAAGGTCAACAAGCTTTCGCAGTGCAGTGTGAAAAGGTCTTGCGATTGGAGTAGGGATTGGCAGGTGACTTGGGGTCCCCCTTCTGCATATGCCGTTCTAAAACTGCCATTTCAACATCCACTGACTGAAACAGATTCTGAGTCCAAGTGTCTCTGATTACAATATCCTTTGAAGGAACAACCTATGACCCAACCTTTGGGGCTTCCAACCTGTTATGATTCCACATTCACATGTGCTCGAGCTTCAATATACCCTAAAATATATCCCTCACCCAGCCCAGAGGCACAGCAGCCCCACCCAGGCAGGACAGAGAAGAGCCTGTGACTTTCCTGCAGAGGCTCTTGGGTCTGGCTGGAGGGGACTCTGGAGCTCAGGTGGCCTGATTCTACGGCTTGGGTTGTTTGCACAGCAGCAGTTGCTGCAGCCCATGTGGACTGACCCCGCCTGAGGCTGGAGCTGGGGCTCAAGCATGGACAAGCTTAGAAGGAACAGAGATAGAAGCCAGGCCTTACCCTCAGGGACCTTCATAACAGCTGGGAAAGTGGACAAGCCCAGACCCAGCGTGGTCTGGGATGCAGGCGGGGCTGAAACAGGGTGGGGACACCATGGAGCCTGGACATTTCCCAGACAGCAGGATGGTAGGAACCTGGTGTCAAGCTGCTGGCTTGGGAGTCTTCAGTTTCCTAATTCTGCACACAGTAGGTTGTGCCCATTGCAGAGATGGGAAAGTGAGCCACCACGAAGTTCTGGAGTCTGGCCAGTGAGGAAAGTGGAGAGGAGAGGACTAGAACCCAGACATTGCAACCCCAGCCCCACATTTTAAGAAGCCAGGTCTACAGTGGACTCTGGTGCCTCCCTCCATGGAGGCATTCTTCAAGCCCTGCCCCCCTTTCTAGAGTCCCCACCAGGGGCTTCCACTTGGGGGAAGGGAGTTGGGCAAGGGAACCTCCTTGCCTGGGACCTCCTCATCCTGGCCTGAGCTTTTGATCCAAGAGCCTCCCAATTTCTGGCCAGGACTCCACTCAGGTGGGAGCCTCTGGCTCAAGGATCAACAGCTGGGGGGTTCCCTTCTCCACCCCTCTGGGGCCTACCTGGCTCTCTCTTTGGAAGCCAGAGACCAGCCAGTGCCAAGGCCCGTGCTGGGTGCTGGAACACTAAGATGCCTGAGGCTGAGGTCCTGCCCTCAGGAAGTGCCCAGTCTGCCCACCCACACAAATAGGTGCTCAAATAATGCTCAAACTGTACTGAAACTCCAACAAATCAAAGTGCGGTGTGTGTGGCAGGATTTTACACCACACGTCTCCCTCTCCCCCCATCCCTGGGCCTCCTGATACCCAAGGTGCAGGGGCTCAGAGCAAGGAGAGCCCACTGTTTCCCAAAGGCTCGCTCATCTTGTATTAACTAGCAGTTATGGAGCACCTACTGTATGCCCAACTCTGGTGTAGGTGGATGGCCTAAGAGATTCCTACTGAGTTTGGAGGACAGCAGCACCCACATCACTGCGTTACAAAAAGGAAGGGCAGGGACTGAGGAAGTTTGGCAGAAGGGGCTTTACAGATGGAGGAAACTGTCAGTGCTGGGGCTGGGGGAGAGCAGAGTGTCAGGGAACTGCTCTCAGACTGTTCCCTGTGGCTGGAGGGTGGCAGACACCCCTCCCGCCCTTAAAAGGGCAACAGGAGCTGGAGCATGGTTGCTGGAGGAGTAGGCAGGGGTATCCACTCTTTGGGTTGAGCAGGGCCAGGACAGCTGGCACATCAGGCCATTAGAGACAGCAAGTCCAGATTTCCAGGGACTTGTCCAAGGGCACACAGAAGCAGGGTGGCCCCAGGAAGCCAAAGGCCCCAGCCAATCATCCAGCAGAGGAGCAGGCCAGGAGGTCCTTTGAGGAGGGGGTCCAGACCAGCCTTTGGCAGGCCCAGACGGGCCTGTCTTGGCCTCTGCCTCCTAAGCATGGAACTCTCTTTTCCTTTGAGAAGGGTGTAAAGGTTATTTATAATCAGGGCTGGCAGGTCGGTGGGTGGGGCAGGAACCCGGGGCAGGCGCAGTGGCAGGAGCCGGCTTACCTGCTTCCCGCCACCGGGACTGGGCGGGGCGGACGGGGAGGAGCTGCGCACACAACCTGTGGACAACTCGGCGGCCGGCCGACAGACTTTCGCGGGGACGGGCCAAGGGCCGTGGGGGTCCCGGAAGACTGGGAGAGCGAGAACTCAAACTTGGATAGAGGAGTGACCTGGGGGCCGGGGGCGGAGCCGCGAGCGGGGAGGCGGGAGCGAGCGGGAGCGCGCTGGCCCAGGAAGCGGAGAGCGCCGCCCACCCATCCGGGGCGAAAGCGCTGCAGGCAGAGGCAGGCTGGGCCGGGGGCTGCCGGCCCTCGACCCCTACCGTGACCCTGCAGCCTTCAGTCCTCCCCCAAGATGATGAAGAGGCAGCTGCATCGCATGCGGCAGCTGGCCCAGACGGGCAGCTTGGGACGGTGAGTGCCCACCCCATCCCTTTCAGCCTCAGGCTCACCCCCACATGACCCGAGGGAAGGTGGAGGGGTCGGGGAGGCTGAGGGCAGCTGGACAGCTACCCTCTGACTAGCCTGAGCCCTGCGGCTCTTCCTCCCCTCTGAATGCCACCCCCACCTCCCAGCCAGAGCTGGAGGGAAAGGCGCTGGCTTTGGGGGGAAGAGGAACCCTCACGCATGATCGAAGGGGGGTGCGGGGAGGATCAAGGATGCTGAGTCTTCTCTGACTCCGTGAGTCTCTGAGTGAACGCTGCTCCCTAACCTCATTTGTCCCCTCTGTACAATGGGGACAGTTAACCATCTCTGGTTGTCTGGGGGGAAGGGCGGTCAGGGCCCCAGACCTTGGGGGAGGGCAGGAGACTGGGTCCTGGCGAGGTGGGAGGAGGGGCCTGCCCCTCTCCTGCTGTGTGCCCCTCCTCCACCCGCCCCGGGGCCTTCTGCTTCTCTGTCCTGCTTCTCCTTTCCCAGCCTCAGGTGGACACCTCCCTAGGCCTCCCTGTACCCACACTCAGAGCTGGTGGAGGGGAGGACGGAAGTTTGGAGAGCTCCCTGGGCCTGTCTTCTCTCCTGTTCCCCCTACATTGGGAGTTTCCCAGGGGATGGGTTCAGGGTCCAGAGACCTGGTTCTTGTCTCACACTGGCACAGATGCTTGTGTGGGCCTGGGCAGTCAGGCCACAGTGTCTCCATGTGTCCCCAGGCAGGGGCCCAGGGCCTGCCCCCATTAGGTGCAGAGTCCTATGTGACTGACAGCCCCAGAGTCTGAGCTCAAACACTTCCCGTTCTTGGGGCCAGCCCAGGCCTCCTCTCCCCAGGGTCAGCAGGAGACAGGCTGGGTCCTGGGGTGCCTCCCCCAGTCCTCCTTCGGTTTTGTCCGCCCTCTCTCAGAAGTCCTCTTACAGAACACAGCCCTGGGTGGAGGAGGAAAAAGCCATGTATCCTATTGCCACCCCCATGGAATGTGCTCCGACTGGGATGAGGCAGGCAGGCGGGCCACCCAGGGCGGGCCCCAACTGGGAGGGGCATTGGAAGCAACTAGGGTCCAGGTGCCCTGTTGGGGGGGGGGGCAGAAGTTTTCCTAACCTGGACCAGCTCAGCAGAAGCTCTCTCCCCCCCACCCCCCCACAGCACCCCGGAGACTGCTGAGTTCCTGGGTGAGGACCTGCAGCAGGTACATGCCTGGGCGGGCCAGCCACGGGTGGCAAGGCAGGCCTGTGCAGGCTGTCAGCAGAGGGCCGGGCGGGGATGCCAACTGGGGGCCCGGCTTGAGTCATTCCCCAAGCTATTGGCCATGGAGTCCCCAGGAAGAGGGAAGGGAAAGGTGGTTCCTGCTGTGGGGAAGAAAGAATAGGGTAGTGGGGTGTGGGGGACAACAACCCGGGATCCATAACCACCTTGCTCCCTCCCAGGTGGAGCAGCGGCTGGAGCCAGCCAAGCGAGCAGCCCACAATGTCCACAAGCGACTGCAGGCCTGTCTGCAGGGCCAGAGTGGGGCAGATATGGACAAGCGGGTGGTGAGTGGGGGTTCCAAGGAGGAGGGGTCCTGGGCAGGACACCTCTGTCCAATGGAGGAGTGAGGTCGGGGCTGGAGTTTCCCTGCCAGTCTGAGCCACTGGCCCCAAGGGAGTGAAGCCTGCTCTGTCCCAAGCCCCCCTCCTTCAGCACCCCACTCATAAGTCCTATGTCTTCCCCATCACCTTTTTTTTTTAACCATTTTTTTTAAAGATTTTATTGGGGAAGGGGTATAGGATTTTATTGGGGAACTGTGTATTTCCAGGACTTTTTATTGGGGAACAGTCGTGTGTTTTTCCCAGGACTCATCAGCTCCATCCAAGTCAAGTTGTTGTCCTTTCAATCTTGGTTGTGGAGGGCGCAGCTCAGCTCCAGGTCCAGTTGCCTGTTGTTAGTTCAGGGGGCGCAGCCCACCATCTCTTGCAGGAGTTGAACCGGCAACCTTGTGGTTGATAGCCCGCGCTCCAACCAACTGAGCTATTTGGCCACCCGGGAGCTGAGCAGCAGCTCATTCCTTCATTCTAATTGCAGAGGGTGCAGCTCGCTGGCCCACTTGGGAATCGAACCGGCAGCCCCATTGCCCAAAGTTCACGCTCTGACCAACTGAGCCACCCGTCCACCCCCATCACCTTCTTGACCCTGCCCTCCCCCCCCAACACACACACACACCAATTTCCTGAGCCAAGGCCAGGCCTCTGACTGCACCTGAACTTCCCTGTCCAGTCAAGTCTTAGACCTGAGCAGTCCCTCTCCACTGGGGCAGTCTGTGAGGGCTTCCTGAAGGAAGTGGCATTGGAGCTGGATTTTGAGTGATAGTGATACTCACTGGTATTAATCAACAGCCAGTATTTATGGACTGATTACTGCTCGTCTGTTGCTAAGATGTGTCAATGCATTGCTTCATTCAATGCTGACAACCATCCTAGGAGGAGATTCCCTTTATTAGCGCTTATACAGATGAGGAAATGGAGACTTAGAGAGGTAAAGTGACTCACTTAATGTCACACAGCTAGTAAGTTGCATAACTGAGATTTGAACCCTGGTCTCTGAACAAAGCTGGTGTTCTCCAAAAATAGGTAGGAATGGGTCAGGCATATTTTGGAATCAGTCAACAATTCAATGTGGCCAGAGCTCTGGCGGTGAGGGGCAGCAATAGGAGCTGTGGAGGGTTTGAGCCAGGCTCTGCAGTGGCTGGGTCAGCCACATGTGCCCTGGGGCAGGGGACAGCCAGTCCTATTCCAGCTCTTCCATTCCCTCTCCAACTGTGTGTCCTTGGCGAGCCCTCTGTTCTTAGTTTTCCAGTCTGTGATGGGACTTGGTCATTTATTCTAACCCAAGCAAGTGGCTTCTGGGAGGAAGAAAGGGGACCCCAGAGGGGTGGAAGTTCTGTACGTGGTCCCAGGGAGAAGTCACTCCCACCATGCCTCATCCTGCTTCCACTCTTACTTGTGACTGTGGCCCTCCTGGGTCCCCTTATCCCCTGTCCACGCCCAGTGCCTTGGTGAGGTTCTGCCCCCAAGGGCACGCCATGGGCTAGGGCAGGGTGAAGGGAGGCCCAGTGGGCAAAGCATAGGCACTCAAGCTCACAGCCGGCCCTGCCCTTCCCTGCAGAAGAAGCTTCCCCTCATGGTTCTGTCCACCACAATGGCTGAGAGCTTCAAGGAGCTGGACCCTGATTCCAGCATGGGGTGAGCATGGACAGGGGCCTCAGCCTTCACCTGGAGATGCCAAGGAGGGATCTGGGCTGGGAGGGGGTCCAGGGCAGGGAGGGCAGCCACCGTAGAAGGGTGACCAAGCTGGAGAGAGGGTCTGGGCTGGGGACAGTGTCCAGATCAGTGAGAGCAGCCAGGCCTGGGAGAGTGTTGGCCCAGCGAAGATGAAGTAGAGACACAAGGGGCAGGAGGTGATGGGGAGGGAGGATGCTCCACCTGTTGTTTCCAGATTGGGGTGAGGGGTTGCGGGAGCCTGGACCCACTGGGTGACGTGTCCACAGGAAGGCCTTGGAGATGAGCTGTGCCATTCAGAACCAGCTGGCCCGCATCCTGGCCGAGTTTGAGATGACCCTGGAGAGGGATGTCCTGCAGCCACTCAGCAGGCTGAGTGAGGTGACCCTACGCCCTGCCCCCAGCCTCCCCAGCCTCTAGCTCCCACCTCCCCAGCTCACTAATTTTCTCCCACCCCATACCCTGCCCCCAGGAGGAGCTGCCAGCCATACTCAAGCATAAGAAAAGCCTGCAGAAGCTGGTGTCAGACTGGAACACCCTCAAGAGCAGGTGGGAGCCACAGAGTCTGGGTGGGTCCATGCCCAGGTCAGCCCACAGAGGTGGCCACAGAGCTTCAAGCTGCTTCCCACACTAGGACGACACTGTACAGCCCACTGGGGACCGTGTGTACTTATGCACATGTCTGGTTCTTAGGAACACATATAGGGGTACATGCGAGGGTGCCTCTGTGCGTGTGTGTGCACGTGCTTGTGCTAGCTGGGGGTGACCCCAAACCCTGGGATAGCCGTAAACAACCCTCCAAAATCAACCCTCCAAAATCCCCGGATGGCAGGAGGGCCCTCTACTCTCTACCCTGGAACTTGTGGGGGTGGGGGGGCTGTGACCACCAAGCCTACCACTAGGCGGCGCCCATGAGCACTCACCCCCGCCCCTCCCCGTGGAGCTTTGGGATTTTCCTCTATAAATCCAAGAATGCTGTGTGGGTCAGGCATATGGAGGGGACACTTGGCCTGGACCGGCAATGGGGACAGTGACCACCCCACCTTGGGATCATCCCCAGGCTCAGCCAGGCAGCTAAGAACTCGGGCAGCGGGCAGGGCCTGGGCGGTGGACCAGGCAGTTACAGCCACACCACTACGGCCAACAAGGTGGAGACGCTGAAGGAAGAGGAGGAGGAGCTGAAGAAGAAGGTGGAGCTGTGCAAGGTGAGGGCGCACGTGGGGATCCCTGGATGTGTGGGGGTGGCAGGGGTGAGCACTGCCCTCGTTTCACACATGAGGAAACTGAAGCTGGTTGAGGTGACGGGGCTTGCCCACGGCCGTGTAAGTAGGAAGCAGCAGAGCTGAGATTTGAAACCAGGCAGTCAGGCTCCAAGGTCTGTGTACTTAGCCATCGCCTGGTAGCCTCTTCTGTGCACACCATGCACATAACACCTGGGAGGCAGAGACTTGCTCTGCTCACTGGGGTCTTGGTGTATTTGTAAGTGAGTGAATGAATGAATGGTGAATGAATAAATGGTGCGTAACACAAGGCACTGTGCTAAGAGCATGTGGAAGGGAGGACTAGAAGCTGTAAAGGCCCCTCGAGAGTTTGAGGGGTTTCCTGTGAGCTCTCCCCAAATGCAAATCTTGGCAGAGAGCTGGCTGGGATCCTGCACATACAGCTTGGGCATGTCACTAACTGCTCTGAGCCTCAGCTTCCCCTCTGCCCCAACCTGACTGGTGTAAGCCCTTCTCTCTCTGTCCCCAAGGACGAGTACTTGGCTGACCTGTACCACTTTGCCACCAAGGAGGACACATATGCCAACTACTTTATCCATGTGAGTCCAAGATTGGGCTCTAACCACCCAGGGGTGGACACCAGAGCCAGGGACCCCCTGCTAAATGGTGGGAAGGAGGGGTCTGCTTTTGTGGACCCCATGCAAGGTTCAGCTTCCCCCACTCCCCCCCGGGGGTGCCCCTTGTCCCCACAGCTCATGGAGATTCAGGCCGACTACCATCGCAAATCTCTGAGCTCGCTGGACACGGCCCTGGCTGAGCTGAAGGAGAACCACAGCCAATCAGGTGGGGACACAGGTGGGCCCCATCCCCAGACCCCTGACCCCCGCTGTGCTCAGGGCATGTTAAGAAGCTTCCACTCCATCATGAAAAGCAATGGGGAGCCATAGATGAGTTCTGAGCAGGGGAGGGCTCAATTAGATTTGTGATGGAGAGATGGCTCTGGCTGCTGTGAGGAGGATGGAATGAGGTGGGTAGGACTGGAGCCAGGAGACCTGTTCGGAGGCAGAAGGGAAGTGATGGTGGCTTGGACTGGGGTGGAAGCAGTAGACGTGAGCAGATTCGAGAGATGTGTTAGATGATTTCAGGATGTGTGGCATGGAAGGTCGGGTGGGAGGGGTGGTACCATTGGCCAAAGCTGTAGTCCCTTGAGGATGTCTGGGGGGTGCCCCTGGCTGACCATGGGTGGGAGGACCCTGGGCCGCTGATCTGTCTCGTCCCTGCAGACCCCTCCCCCTCGATGACGGCCGCCCCCTTCTCCAGGGTGTATGGGGTGTCTCTGGGAGCGCACCTGCAAGAGCTGGGCCGGGACATTGCCCTGCCCATGGAGGCCTGCGTCCTGATGCTGCTTTCTGAGGGTGTAAAGGAAGAGGTAGGACCCACTGGGGCTGGTGGGGAGAGCGCATCTGGGCCCTCAGTTTTTCCCAAACCTCCCCCATACTGCCTGTGCTGTGCCTGTAATCCCACCATTAGAGCACAGGTCCCAGGAGAAGGCATGGCCTCCTGTTGCTGAAGGGACACCACCTCCCCCGTAGTGATTCTCCTGTGGGCTGGGTGCTGTGCTATAAGCCTTTGCATTGAGGAAGTTAATTATCCCAGTAACCTTGGAGGGAGCCGTCAGTGGCTCCATTTTACAGGGGGAGACAGAGCTCAAGAGGTAGACATGCCCAGTGGCATATGAGAAGGTGGCAGTGAAGCCAGGGACTCAGGTTCCGTCACCACCTCATGCTGCCCTCCAGCCATATCTTGCTAGTCCCTCGGCTGCTTTCCTGAGGACAGACCCTTAGTAGGCGGAACTCAAAAACAGACTGAGGCTTCTTGACAGGCCTGCGAGGCCTCCTTTCTCTCTTCCATGTGTAACCAGACACCTTTCTCCCAGCCCCCAGCCCCACTTCCCCCTTTGCTCAGAGTCCTAGACCTTGAGAGTTGAGACGATGCATAGACACTGGTGTCTACTCAGCCTGTCAGGCCAGCGGGCAGAGGCCCAGTGAGGTCCAGCTGCCTTCCCCAGGCCATGAGCGAGCCAGGGCCTCCTGCTCTGCTCACCCCTCCGTGACCGCCCCCATCTCTCGCACCCCAGGGCCTCTTCCGTCTGGCCGCAGGGGCCTCAGTGCTGAAACGCCTCAAGCAGATGATGGCCTCGGACCCCCGCAGCCTGCAGGAGTTCTGCTCCGACCCCCACGCCGTGGCAGGTGCCTGCTCCAAGGAGTCCTGGGTGGAGGGCGACCCCCAAATCTCTGCTACAGCTGCCTGAAATGATCCCGTGACAGTTTGGTTTGAGGCCTGATAAACTGCTGAGGAGACATAGGGGTCCTTAAAGTGGGTGTTATGATGTACGGTTTCCTGGGAACAAGATCATTAGCCTGTAGCATTTTCTCTAAAAGGTCCATGGCCCAAAAAAACGAACAAGGGCCAGAGGTTCCTAACTGATGGAGAGAGCTGGGTACTGGGGTGGAGGTGGGGGTTTGGGGGCTGCATCTGAGCCCCCACCACCACCACTGCAGGTGCCCTCAAATCCTATCTGCGGGAACTGCCGGAGCCCCTGATGACCTTTGACCTCTATGACGATTGGATGAGGGCAGCCAGGTGAGGCTTAGGATGGGGGGTTTGGGGGAAGCCCAGGATGCACAGGGGGCCCCCTGGGCTGGCTCACCAGTTCTGTTCCCCTCCCCAGCCTGAAGGAGCCGGGAGCCCGGCTAGAGGCCCTCCAAGAGGTGTGCAGCCGCCTGCCCCCAGAGAACTTCAGTAACCTCAGGTGAGCCCCAAGCCAGCCCCTGGGACTCCAAAAGTCTGGCTCTACTGGGCCTGGATTTGAGTCCTGCCTCCTTGTCCTAAGCAATATTTCTGAAAACACAGCTTAGATGTACTAGTCATATTTTTTAATACTACACGTTGAACTAAACATATACCTTGAACCTTTGAAGCCACACCACCTGGCTTCAAATTCCACCTCTGCCACTGTGTGGCCCTGGGCAGGTGACTTGACCTCTCTGTGCCTAGGCTAGAAAACACAAGAGTCTAACAGTCCCTACTCCATAGGGTGGCTGGGAGATTCTCAACGTAGCTCAGTACCTGACACTACGTGGCACTCAGAAGGTCAGCTAATTTAACTATTAAAATTTTTAAAACCAGCCTGTGTGGTGTCTTGGCCGCACTTTGGAAACCTCAGGCTGGGAAAGTCTCAGGTCTCGGAGGCATCAGTGGGTGTTCGATGCCCCGCCCGTGACCCAAGCCCACCTCCTGTCTCCCGAGGTACCTCATGAAGTTCCTGGCACGGCTGGCTGAGGACCAGGAGGTGAACAAGATGACACCCAGTAACATCGCCATCGTCCTGGGGCCCAACCTGCTGTGGCCCCCTGAGAAAGAAGGGTGAGGGGCCGAGGCGGGGGGGAAGGGAGCAGTTCCCACCCCAACTGTCTGCTGCGTGTGTTTCCCCCGGGCCTTGGAATGGGTTGAGCGGCTCCTATTCTCGTGGCTGCTGTGAGGGGCAGCCAGAAGGGATCATGCACCCCTCAAGGCTTTGGAGATAGGCATTCTGGGTAATGGGGTGCTCGGGAGGCTGGAGCCCGAGATCTGGTTCTAGCCCCACCCCACCTTCCAAAGATGGGTCTTAGGAAGTCACTCTCGACCTCCATTTCCTCATCTGTAAGTTAGAGAGAAATGATACAAACTCTGAAGATTGTTGCTGTGGGAATTAATTGAGATAATGAATAGAAAACTGTTTTACAAACTGTGAACTGCTGTCATATGCGAGGGGTCATTATTATTCACCTGGCCGTGACCTGGCAAAAGAGTTCATTCATTTGCTGAGTGCAGCTATTTAGTAGAGGCTGCCCAGATTCGAGAATTGTGCGGAAAGTTGCCATGACACTGGTGATGCCTGTGATGGGTAAAGAAAGGGAAGAATTTGGTGTGCGAGCGACATGTTTGCCATCCACAGGGGTCTGTGAACTTTTGAGAACAGGGACTCGACATGATTGATCCTTGTGTTCCCAGTGGCCAGCACAGAGCCAGAGAGTTGCAGTTACTAGGACGTTGCTCAATGATGACTCACTTGCCCTCCCTTTTGTACCAGGGACCAGGCCCAGCTGGATGCAGCGTCAGTGTCGTCCATCCAGGTGGTGGGCGTGGTGGAGGCTCTGATACAAAACGCAGACACCCTCTTCCCTGGAGGTGAAGCTCCTTCCTGTGTACATGTGCCCCTTGGTGGACCCTCTGCCCAGCTCAGTGCCCTTCAGACCAGCTTCAATCCCTGGGAGCCCCACAAACTCACCACACAACCTGGAGGAAATTGCTTCTCCACTCTGAGCCTCAGTGTCTCATCTGTGAAACGGGGATGATCCTGTCTGCCTGCCTGGTGGAATTGTTGTGAGGCTCCCATGGGAGTGGGCACATGGATATAGTCCAGACATTGTCAGGGGAGAGGGAAAGTGGTCCTGGCACTGGCTGAGCGGTGGAGGCTGGCGGCGGCTTTGAAAGCTAAGACCTGCTCTCTTCTATCTGCAGATATCAACTTCAATGTGTCAGGCCTGTTCTCAGGCCCTGCCCCCCAGGACAAGGTCAGCGACAAGCTGGCCTCTGAGGACCTTCCAACCATTGCTGTGCCCACCCCGGTCGCCGCCCCAGCTCCGGCCCCCACCCCAACCTCAGTGGCTACCAAGGAAAGGTAAGGACTGACCGATATGAATGGCTTCTGTCCTGGCCCCAAGGTGCCCATCCCGAGGCACCGTCTCTCAGGGCTTCCAATAGGATTTCAGGAAATGTAATTACTGTATTTCCATCCCAAATAACCAGGTTTGCCAGTTTGCAGTAGGTGGGGTGGAGACCCAGAGGTGATATTCCTCTCAGCCTCTGATGTATTTCCTCGTTCGTAGTATGGCTATTTCCTGAGCACGTGCTATGTGCCAGGCACTGTTTCAGGTCCTGGGGATTTAGGAATCTAGGGAACTGATCACTTGAGAATTTGTAAATACCTTCCAGTCTTCTCTTTGATACTTTAAATCTGGAAAGGCTGCATGGTACCATGTTGCCTCCACACCAAGCAGGTATTGTTCAGTTGTCACAGACTGCTGGGGCCCAAACCATGAATTTCCTCAGATGAGCAAGACAGACGAATGCTATCCTTAGAGCTTGTGTTCCTGGGGGTGGAATCAACAAGTACACCGATAAACGCACAATATAATGTCAGGCAGTGGTGCGTGCTATAAAGGAGAATAGAGCGGGGTAGGGGATCTGAGTGCAGCGCTACTCTAGCCGTGGGGTCAGAAAAGTGTCCCCAAGGAGGAGCCAGCTGAGCAGAGACCTGGAAGGATCCAGGAATGAGTCATGGCCTCCCCTCTCCTTCTCATCCACTCTGGCTTCTAGTGGCTCGGGCATCCCATCAAGGTGACGTGGAGGCTGAGAGCTGAGGCAGAGGGGAGGCCCTGCTTTCTACCTGCCATCCTGGCCCCATGGGGGACCATGGGCATTGTTGCAGTGTCACACCACAGCCAGGGGCTCATTGGATGCAAATCCTGGCCAATGCCAGAAGTGTCTTCCCAGGGGTTTCTAGTCTGGAGACAGATGCCAGGCCCAGCTACAGGTGAAGAACCCAAACTCTGCCTGTTGGCCTGGAGTCTCCCCAAGGTTCCAGGAGATTTCTGGGAGATGCCCAAAGCTGACCCTGACCCTCTCCTTCCCTCACAGGACAGAGTCTGAGGCACCCCTCAGACCAGCTTCCCCCAAGGTCAGTAGGAGCTCCCCGGAGGCAGCTGCCCCAACGGAGGACGTGGCTCGGAGGAGTGAGTTGGTCGTGGGAAGAGACGGGAGATAGAGGGAGGGCAGGGACGGGGGTGGGCGATCCAGACCGTCCCGTTTCTAGGCAGCCAGGAGAGGCCAGGAATTCAGGTTTGCTGCCTGACACTCTGAGTGCAGACCCCAGCTCTGTGACCTTGGGCATTGGGCAGGTGACTTCACCTGTTCATGCCTCAGCTTCTTCCTCTGTGTAATAGAACAATAACCGCACCTGCCTTGTCAGGCTATTTGGACAATTAAATGGTGCTACCTCGCTCATACAGTAAATGCTTGATAAAGGTTGGCCATCAAGCGTGGGGAGCAGTGGAGTCCAGTCCCTCAAGAAGCCCAGAGGTCACAAAGTGAAGAAGGAGTATGGAGTCTTCACAGGACAATGAGGGAGGGGAGGTGGTGGTGCTGGTGGTGGGAGGTGACCGAGGGCCTCCTCCTGAGCCCTTTGGGACACTTGCCTGTTGACTTGGCCAAAAGCCAGGCAGGTGAGGAAGCTGAGGGTTCAGGTGGGAAGTCTGCCAGGGAGACTAGGACACTTGGGAGGCCCCGCTCAGCCCAAGAGGCTCTAGAGTTTTCCACCTGGGTATACAGTGTAGAGCCAGGAGTAGAGGGAGCAGCTGCAAGAGCCTCCGGACCAGCAAGAGCTGGTGGGTTGCCCAGGGAGCTTCATGCAGGAGGTGCGTCTAGCCTCCTTTCCGGTATGGGGGGCAAGTGGGATATTTGCTCATTGGAGCACAAGTCGAAGGACTGTCACAGCATCACCTGAGCTGGTCCTCACATCAGCCCTTGGAGGTTGAGGCGCTCATCCCATCTTACCATGAGGAAACTGAGGGCCCAGGAGAGCAAGTGATTTGCCCAAATCCCCTAGTGGGCGGAGGCAGAGCTAGGATCAGAGTCCAGACCTCCTAACTCCACCCAGCCCTTCAACTGCCTCTCAAGGTCAGAGCTGCGCAGTGGGATCTCTGAGCTGGGGCGGGGTAGTTCTGCTGGGCTTCGAGAAGCAGGGAGCCAGACGCAGGTGTTGGAACAGGCAGCATTTCTTTATTCGATAAGTGTGTACTGAACACCTACTCCGTGCTCAGCTCTGTGCTAGTCAACCACACATAAGATGGCCTCACTGAGTTTACGTTCTAGTGGGGAAAACAAGCAGTGATCAAGCCAAATAAAAACTGGCAAGATCATTTCAGAGAGCAACAGGTCCTGTAAAGAACACACAAGTGGAAAATGTGACAGTCACTGGGTCAGGGTCAGGGAGTACTCTAGCTGAGCGTGGGAAGGAACATGGAGAGAGGCCTGAGTGATGAAGAGCCAGCCATGGAAACTGCTCCTGGCAGAAGGAAAAGCAGATGCAAAGGGCCTGAGGTGGGGTCAAGCTTGGTGGATTTGCCACAGACAGTATGGACACCTAACTGCCCCTTTCCTTTCTCTACAGCCAAGCGCCCAGCACCAGCCCGGCCCAACATGCCACCCCCCCAGGTCTCCAGCACCCGCTCCTCCCCTCCAGCCCCATCCCTGCCCCCTGGCTCTGGCAGCCCTGTGACCCCCCGGGCTCTGCCCCGCCGTCTGGTTGGCAGCAGCCTCCGAGCCCCCACAGTGCCACCCCCATTGCCTCCCATGCCACCCCAGCCTGCCCGGCGCCAGAGTCGGCGTTCACCAGCCTCCCCCAGCCAGGCCTCCCCCGGTCCAGCCTCCCCCAGCCCAGTCTCTCCGAGTATGCCTGCACAGGTGGACATGGGGATGACCACAGAGGAGGGAGGGGGCCCTGAGGCTGCAGGCAGGGCATCCACTCCCCCAGCTATGCCTCCTCAGCCCCGGCCCAGGAGCCTTGCCTCAGAGACTGACTGAGCTGGTGGCTCCTCCCTGACAGCCCTCAGCGTCCCCTCCCTCCCACCTTGTCCTCCCAGGACACAGCCCTCACCCCTCCCAAGTGGTGGGGTCCTCCAGCCTTTGCCTACAAGTGCCTTGGTGCCTGCTGGGTCAGCCCCCACGGCAGGGAGGACTCAGGATAGTCCTCCACTTCCAGTCCTTTTCCCCTTTGGATCCACCCTGCGCTTGGGGGGCCTCAGCCTACCCCCCACTCTCTAGCTTGGTCCCACGGGAGCTGCCAGAAGGAAGGTGAGCTTGCCTGCTCCTATAGGACCAATTTTTCCCTTGCCAACGTATTTTTTTGTAAGGCTGGCAAATAAATTATTTTGGACAAAACTGGAACAGCTGCCCAAAAGATAGCTTTATTTTCTGTACTCGAAATAAAGAATCCACTTTCACAAAGGGGGGAAAATTATCTATTCTTTGCCTCCTTTCCTTTCTCCTGCCTGAAATCACAACAACCGAAGTTTTCAGCACTTACTCTAGGCAACACACTGCGTTTTTCTGTGCATGATTTCCATTTAATCCTCTCTCAAGGAAGTAAATCCCATGACCTCTTACAGATGAGGAGACTGAGGCTGAGGCTGAGAACATGACCTGCCAAGGGCACAGCGAGTGAAGGATGGACCTGGGATTAGGACCCAGGTCTGAATGATTCCACAGCCTAGGCCTGTCCCTCACATCCTGTGCAATTTACTTAATAACAACTTCCACCACACAAGTATTGTTCTGATGATTAAATAAGACACTCATAACTTCCAAAGCACCACCCTTGCACACAAAAGCGCACCCGAGAAGTGATGGCTGCTGTTGATGCCGGTTCCCCCAATCTGCAGTGTTCCAGAGAAGGGGAAACACCCCCTGGAGCAGGGATGGATCGGTCTGCACCCTTCCCTGAGGCTGTTCTGCCAGAACTTGGGTGAGGTCCCCAACTCAGCCCTACATCTGAGTTGCTCCTGAGAACAGACAGGCAGAACTGAAAATTAAAATCAAGTATGGCTCTGGGAGCCCATATTAGCCCTGTTAGGGGCAAGTCACTAACCCAGACTGGTATGTGTATGTGTGTGTTCCAAGCCTTAGAGGCTGGGTGACAAGATGGGGTTCCTGTGGCTCAGACAGGTGTTCATAGCCTTCTCAGAGGTTGGCAAACAACCTTAGGATTGTGACACATCCCTCTTCAAGCGGGGATGTAGGCAGCCCCGTCACCCCATCACTGCCCTGGGCAACTGGCCACTGCTGCTCTGGCTCCTTCCGTTCCTAGGGTGCTTGGTGATGCACTGCCTCTAGCCCCAGTGCCTCTCCACCCTAGCCTCAATAGAATCCTTGGGTAATTAAAAACAAACCAAAAAATGCCAGGTCACACCCAAAACAATTAAATCAGAATCTCAGGTTCTACCATGCATCGGTATTTTTAAAAAGCATTTGTCAAAAGTCATCAAACTTTACATTCATTTAAGATGTATGTATCTTATTGTATGTAAATTGTACCTAAAAATAAGTGCTCCAGGGGGAGTCTACATACAGTACAGCCAGCGTGGAGAACCACTGATCTAGGCCAAGGGCCTCCGCGCTCGACACCAAGTGCCTTTCTCCCCCTCATACCAACACTCTTCTCAGGACTTCACTGAGAATTGGAGCGTCCATGATACAGAGGGCAATGAGATTTGACCCAAAGACGACATCTCCTTTAGCATCTGTTTTTCTCCTAGCAACCACCCTACTAACCTTCTGATTGGCTGGGGTCCGTAGGACTGCTATTCGCGCCACATTTTCTACTCGTAACTCCTTATTGGTCAAGAAAGAAGCCAGTCGCGATTAAAACTCGGCGGCGACTGGCCCAGCAGAGTCGGGAGGCGGGAAGAAGGGCCACGTTAGGTATCATTGGTCCCCTTCCCTCCGTGGTGGCCGCGACTCAGCCCTTTTCTTCAAACTCCGTTTGTTCGCGTCCTCGCGGTTTTCCGAGACTCTCGCCCCCATTGGCGATACCCCTCATTGCCGTGACCCCACCCCCTGGCCCTTCCGGCTCACCGATTGGCAGGTGCGGGGCACAGGCTGGCCGCGGGCTAGCGCGCCGAGCCTGCGGAGGGAGAGCGGAGCAGAGTGCAGGCAGCCAGCCGGCTGCATGGCGCGCTGCGAGCGGTTGCGTGGCCCGGCCCTGCGCGAGGTGCTGGGCCGGGCGCAGGGGGTCCTGTTCGACTGCGACGGGGTGTTGTGGAACGGCGAGCGCGCGGTGCCTGGCGCCTCGGAGCTGGTGGAGCGGCTGGAGCGAGCGGGGAAGGCGGCGCTGTTCGTGAGCAACAACAGTCGGCGCGCGCGGCCGGAGCTGGCCGTTCGCTTCGCACGCCTCGGCTTCGGGGGGCTGCGCGCGGAGCAGCTCTTCAGCTCCGCGCTGTGCGCCGCGCGCTTGCTGCGCCAGCGGCTGACCGGGCTGCCGGACGCGCCGGGCGCCGTATTCGTGCTGGGCGGCGAGGGGCTGCGCGCTGAGCTGCGCGCCGCGGGGCTACGCCTGGCGGGGGACCCCGGCGAGGACCCGGGCGCGGTCCCGTGCGTGCGCGCTGTGCTCGTGGGCTACGACGAGCACTTCTCCTTCGCCAAACTGAGCGAGGCGTGCGCGCACCTGCGCGACCCCGACTGCCTGCTCGTGGCCACCGACCGCGACCCGTGGCACCCGCTCAGCGATGGCAGCCGGACCCCCGGTGAGCACGGGGCTGGCGGGGAAACCGAGGTGGGGGGAGCGACCAACGCTTTCAGCTCCATGCATGGGCGTGAGGGAAGGGGTGTCTCCAAGTGACAGGTGGGGGGAACAGAAGGGTTGCGAGAGCGGCCGCCACCCAGCAAGAGCCTAGGGTGCTTTCGCGATAACGTCTTGCAATTCTTGCAGCCGCCACACTGTGAGGGGCAGCAGTGGGGTCCCTGTTTGACAGATGAGGAAACTGAGGCCCACTGTGGCTTCGGGATTGCAGGTGGAATCCAGGTCCCCCGACTCCCAGCCCTAACTTTCCTGAACCAGCCTCAAGGACTCTGTCATTTTGTCTCACCCACCATCGGGGTGAGGTTGCAGATTTGGGAACATAGTCTGGAAGGATTGTCCCCCTGTTGGAGGGTTGAAACACCGTTTCCAGCAGCAGGTTGTAGGCAGGTGTGGGGGAGTAGAGTAGGTGGTTGGATTTTGACCCAGCTCTGTAATCTTGTTACATTACATAACCTCAGAGCATCTCTGTCCTGGCTGTAAAATGGAAATGCTAACCATGCCAGTTTTATCCGAGGAGAGAGTAATCTGGGCACATAGGTGCTCAGATGATGTAATTTGTACCCAGAGCCCTGTCATGTTGCAGCACCTTGGTGTCTGTTCTTATTTAGTTTCCAAATGACTCTGGAAATGGCGATTATTGTCCCATTTCTCAGTTAAAGAAACAGGCTAAGAGAGGGGAAGTGAGCGGCCCAACAGATTAGGGACCTGAGCTTGGCCCTTGTGGCTACCGTAACCCCCACCTCCTCCATTCAAGGCACTCTGCACTGCTGTCATTTGGGCATTCAGACCTGCAGAGGAGGCAGGAGCAGGCGAAGGCTCTACATCTTGAAGGGTTCAAGTTAGACAGGAGCAGGTGGTAGCAGAGGCTGACAGTAGTGAGTGTGGACAGGTCAGTGCCCCCGGCAGTAGAGGGCAGGGAAACTCTCCATCACTCTACTGGTCACTGACCCAGACAGTCATTGATACCAAATCCTGGTGGGACAGGATGGTATTGATTGAGGAGAAAACACAGTATTATGATGGGATGGCAGGGAGGGCCTAGGGCTTGAGGGGATTTGGGAGGGCTTTCTTGGAGGAGGCATCTTGCAGAACAGGGCACTAGGGGAACTGGCAGAGCCAATTCCAAGTGGGGAATCTATAGTTCTAGGCTTGTCCTAGCTTTGTTGCAGACCTACTTGCTGCATGACCACTTCAGCCTCAGTTTCCCCATAAATCTAAGGTTGAGGGCTCTGCTCAGAGCTCCCAGCTGCAGCAGCTCCTGCCTGCCTGCCTTAGACTATGTTACAAAAACTGAGCTCTTCCCTGGAGTCTTCAAAGCTCAGGTTAGGGCTGTGGGTTCAAAGCTCAGGTTAGGGCTGTGGGTTAATAGTCCCCCGGGGCTCGGGAAGGGGAGTGTGGAAGAGCCCTGCCCACGCCTGTCCCTCCCGTCTCAACACCCACTGGGCTGTGCCTGCCGGTCCAGCTGGTCATTCCCACAACCTAGAGGGGGAGGCAGAGGCTTAACAAATGCAGCGTTACTGGCGTGTTTGTACATTGAATGATGCAGCTTTGACACAGTGGTATACAAATATTACTAAAGGCCCCTGTTATGCATACAATCTGAAATAATGCAAACCTCTCACCCCAATTTCCTTTCCTCCTGTGGGTCTCCTAAATTGTGTGTTTACCTTATAACCACAGGACAGCCACTTGAGCTGGCAAATAGAAATGCCTCCTGTCTAAGGAATACGTCACCACCGAAACATGTGACAGTCTTGGATTATAGGATGTGGAGAGAAGGGGATTGTGGTGGTCTGAGGGCAGAGTCATGCTCATAGACTCCCCTGCTAGGAAGCTTGCTCCCCCAGCGTAGGATCTTAGTTGAGTTCACTGCTCTCTCCCACTTCCTAGCACCATACCTGGCGTGTAGTCGGCCTCAGTAAATATTAGCTAAGTGGATGAAATGGGACATGGTGGGGGCCACGGGTGATGAGCTCTGTCCTGGTGGGAAAAGAAGGAGCTGATGGCTGAGACCTTGAGTCAAGAGAAAAACTGGGGAGACTCAGTTAAGTCGTTCCCATCCTGGAAGGAATCTCTCACCAAGTGGGCAAATGGCTTTTCTTCCCCACCCAGTTCTTATGAAAACAAGCGGGTGAGTTCTAAGTCAGATGTCAGGGAGAACCTCCCAGTAGGGTTGCTGTGGGCCAGCTCTGCCCTGGTCCTGTGACTCAAGTCCTTCCTCCTCTGGGACCGCTTGACCCTTCTGAGCCTTTGGCTTCCTATGCTGTGAGGAGGGAAACAAGGCCAGAGCACTTGGGGTCGGACCAGTGGTGTAACGGACAAATGTGTATGATTTGGGCAGCCATGGTTTGTGCCATTTGCCAATCAGTGTCCGTGGTGTAAATACTGCCACCCTGGCGGATTTTCAAGCTACCAACCTGAAGTTACTGAACATTAAGTTAGGAAGATGTGTACACACCATTAGGTAGTATTTTCATCAATACAGACATACGAGTAAATCATCTCAAGAACATAGTTAATGGTAAAATCATTAGGAAGTGATGAGCTTTAAGAATGCGTTACCTTTGTTTTAAACGTAATTCATTTGATTGTAAGTTTACATAAGTGGACTGAAATAGAGACTTTGTTTAACCACCAACTCACAGAATTCCTGAAAATGAAACATTCAGCACTCCCAAACCAGTACAAGCTGGCCTGGCACACGACTGGGTCAGACCCACCTGAAAGCATATCCGTTATCTACCTTATTAAGCTGTGCAACTGTGGACAAGTTACTTAACGTCACTGAGTGTCAGCTTTCTCCTCTGTAAAAAACATGGGCTTCCATGGGCACGCAGCACAGCGCTGGCACTTTAGAATGTGCTTAGTAAATTGTGATTATCATCATCATCATCGTCGTTTGTTCAGGGACATTAGTGTGAAGGCAGAACATTCTGGCACAAAGATGTGCCTGTGGGACTGTACAGTGAACTCATTGTGCGGGGCGGGATGGTACTGGGCCAGGAGTCAGAACTGTCCTGTTCTGAACAGTCCACCAATTGTTCAACGTTTGGGCGTGGTTCACAATTTGGGGTATTATAGTTACTGTGGCCGCGGACATCTTCAAGCATGTAGCTTTTTGTCTCCAGTCTGAATTCTCTCCTTGTGACCACGGTCCCGGCGGAGGCTGACTGGGTCAGAGGTGCGAACATTTCTGTGCCCTGCTCTGTTCCAAAAGGGCTATGCCAGTTTCTGATTCCAGGAGCGCACATTCTTGTGGCAAAAACCACATCTGCTGTCTGGGAAGTGCGTTTCCATTTCCAAAGCACTTGCCCCTGTGATGCCCACAGGGCCTCTTTGAAGGTAGATGTTACTTGGATCTTCCTTTTCCAGCCAGTCCAAGGAAACTCAGAGAGATGGAGTGGCTTGCCTGAAGGCACACAGCTGCCAGGGTAAAATAGTGAACCTCAGGCAGGACTGACTGAGCCCGGCCCAGTGACATGCAGTAGCTCCTTCAGTCCTTCCAATACCCCTATGAGAGAAGTGCCATATTAGGGATGGGGACACTGAGGCACCAAAAGGTTAAACAGCCTGCCCGAGAAAGCTGGAGATGGAGTCTGAATGCGGGCATCGGGTTGCAGAGTCTGGACTCGTGACCACTACACTAAGACTTGAAAACAAGCCTTTTGACTCACTTCCGTGCCTAATTGTACCCCCCTGCCAAGCTGCTTCCCTGAGAATTCCACTTTCGGGGCCGGGATGCCTTCCCTGCTGCCCCCCCGCACTGACCGAGTGTCCATCTCCCTGCAGGCACTGGGAGCCTGGCTGCTGCAGTGGAGACCGCCTCGGGACGCCAGGCCTTAGTGGTGGGCAAGCCCAGCCCTTATATGTTCGAGTGCATCACGGAGCACTTCAGCGTGGACCCCGCCCGGATGATCATGGTGGGCGACCGCCTGGAGACCGACATTCTCTTCGGCCACCGCTGTGGCATGACCACCGTGCTCACGCTCACAGGCGTCTCCCGCCTGGAGGAGGCCCAGGCCTATCTGGCAGCCGGCCAGCACGACCTCGTGCCCCATTACTACGTGGAGAGCGTGGCGGACTTAATGGAAGGGCTGGAGGACTGAGCCCACCTGACCTGCAACCACAGCCCCACCACTTCCCCACCCTGATCCCATAGACACAGGTGACGGCCGAGAGCTACGCTAAGCACCACCGGCTCTCCGGCTCCAGTTTCTACATCCTGGTGGGTCTGGGACCCAGGGAAGGATTTAGGAGCCTCGCATTCTCTCCCAGCAGTGGCTGGGTACTCTTTGCTGTCCCAGAAGCTGGCCCCTTTCTGCCACCAGTTTGCCCTGGCCTGACCCAGCCAGGTGGCCTTATTTCCTGCCCTGTGACCTCCCCTTGTTGAAATCTGGGCCCTGATGCCTACTGAAGAATTCCCCCAACCCTGAGCACTTAACTGTCTCACCCCTACCTGGGGCCTCTAGCATTCTACCTACTCTCCCCAGGTCCTGGCCTTGGGTTCCTGTTGACCAATCAGAGGTCTAGGTAACCACAAACATTGTCCTGAGCCTTGAATGGACCAATCAGAAGGCTAAGTAATAGTGATTCATTGATGTTGGGTCCTCAGTAGACCAATTGGGCGCCTAAGTAACAATGACCCTTTGATGTCCTGGAGCCTGAGTGGACCAATCATAAAGCTAAGTAACAATGACCCTTTCCATGTCTTAGATCCTGGGTAAACCAGTCAGGACAGCAGGTAATGATGACCCATTGATCTCTTAGATCCTGAAAAGAGGAATCCAGTAGTCTGACAGACAGTGGCTTCTGGACTATCTGGGTCTGACTGAACCAACCAGGGGTCCAGATTTTTGTTGATAAGGGTCCACATGCTAAAGGTACCCCTTCACAAAGATTGCTATCCAGGGGGCCACTCAGTGGCTCTGGGGGGCTTCTATAGCTGAGAGCCCCACCCTCCCCTGACCATGGTACCAGCCCAGTGTTGGTGACCACAGCTCGGAACGGGGGCATTTGCCTTCCTACCTGTGCTGTCACTGTTTGCTGTGCCACTTCTCCCTCGTACCTGTCCCAGCTATTTATTTATTATCGTGTGCCAGTGATGGTGGGGGTGGGGCTGGGCCTTCCCCGCCCCCTCTGCCCCCGTTGTAACCAGTCCTCTGTACTTAATAAAGTGCAAATGGGAGTGTCTGTGTGGGGTCAAGTCTGTCTGAGGCAGGGCCAGAGGAGGGGCTCCTGGCTGAGACTGATCTCTCCAGAACCGGCCCATGGCAACTCCCACGTGACATGATCTACCCACTCCAGAGTATTCTCTGTGCACTAGTACCTTAATTCAGTAGCACATCATCTCCCACTGAGTCTGTGTAACAGTTTGTTCAGTCCCTCAGAAAACCCAGGAAGCTTGCATCACATCCCATTTTACTGCTGTACTTGGGGAGTCAGGATGGGAAATGCGATGTTGATTTACACAAGGGCGCATGCACATCTAGAAAGTATGATCACCTAAGGCAGGATTTGAATTTCTGTTGATGGACTCCAGGAGGCTCTTAGTAGACACTGAAGGGAGACACAGGTCCTCGCCCTCTGGGAGCTCAGGTGGGATGCTGCGGCATACCCCCTTCAGGCATCCTTCTCACCTGGGATGCTGCTGTGACTGTCTGCTCTGCTGGCCCCCAGCACGCGCCTGAGCTACTCCAGGCCAGGCGCTCATCGCTGTCTCCAGAGTGCTTCGTGCAGAGCAGGCGCTCCGCTCTGAGCAGGCTGCCGGGCAGCCCAGAACGGCTTCAGAAGCTGAATGGGGAGATACCATGACTGTTCCAGGCCTGCCCGTCAGCTTGAGCTTGCATAAGTCCCTGCTCAGCCTGCTTCCTCATTCGTAAAGTGAGGGGTGGGACTTGGAGGTCTGGGGAGTTCTCCAGTGTGATTCTTTTTGGGAAGAGGGAGTGCTTGACAGTCTGGAAGCCAGAGCAAATGTGCACTCGTGGAGACTTCTGGCTGTGACAGAAATAGCTCATCCTGGCTAAGGCATGAGGGAGTTACAGCTGCCCCTGTGAGGTGGTGCTGCACTCTCCAGGTGTGTCCTCTCCGCTGTGCTGCCTCCCAGATAGCGGGCGCCTCTCACCCGACCCATATTCCAGGCAGACTCCTTGGCCTCACTTGGGTCCCATGCCCACCTCCATCTCAGAACCTGTGCCCTAGGGGATGGAGCACCACTATTGACCAGCCTAAGTCATGTGCCCCCAGAGGAGGGCGGTGCTTGGCCTCCTTGGCCCCGCTCGGCCTAGCAGCCCCTCTCCACCTCCTTGCTGATGGAATCCTGATTTCCTTCAGGTGAGCACATGGTGGCATGTGAGTTAGAAGGGGGTGGCATCCAGCCCCAGGTAATGAATCTTGATTGTTTAAAACTTGAGTCTAAGCCCATCTGTGATACACTTCTGACCAATAAGACGGGAGGTCTGGGAGATTCTGGAAATGTTTGCCTCACTTTTAAAGAAGGACATGGAGGAGGGACTCACTCTTCTGGGCTTTGAGTGTAGAAGCTGTTGCAGCATTCTGTGAACATGAGGCGTGACCCAACGTATTTCTCTTGCTACTTGACTCTGCTTCAGGTGACAGAGGAAAAAGATGGGAAGAACTTGCTGGAGTTGTTTCCCCAAAACTTTTAATTCAGAAGTTTCAAACAGAAAATGTGGGAGAATGACACAGTGAACAGCCTTCACCTGGATTCCCAGTTGTTGATATTTCAGAAGGCTGATGGACCCCAATCCACAAAATGAAACAACTCCTTCACGCTATATCCCCTGGTTTCAGTAGTTTCCTGGCTTTGCCTTCCCTCCATGTTCACTACTTTCTTGTTGACCAGAGGCCTTAGAGATACTTTCTGTTGTCCCTGAATAATTTTTCCCTTTAGGGACAGCTTTGAGACTAGTGGCTGAAGTTCAGACTCACTGAAATCTGAGCTTGGTATAGCGTCAAGGTCTCACCCAGCACTCTCTTTTGATTTCATTTTAGCTGTTACAGATAAACATAACCAAGGGACTATATATTTCTTTTTTTGCATTTCCTTACACATCAGGTAAACCAGCTCCCCGAGAACTGGCGCCATCTCTAAAGTCTGTTGATAACTTTTATCTTTTTTTTTTAATTGGGGAATATTGGGGAACAGTGTATTTTTCCAGGACCCATCAGCTCCAAGTCAAGTCGTTTTCAATCTAGTTGTGGAGGGGGTAGCTCACTGGCCCATGTGGGAATCGAACTGGCGACCTTGATGTTATGAGCACTGCACTCTAACCACTGAGCCAACCGGCCGCCCAACTTTAACTTTAATAACAGTACAGCACAGCTGCTGCTGCACACCATGGGTGAATCCGTGGCACCCAGGCATCAGAGGTTTCTCGTGCCCGCCCTTCCTTCCCCTTCCCAAACCACATGTTTCCGTGAGTCAGGGATTCTAGCAAATCCCACTTCTCTGACACCAACTAAAAGGGAAAACTGTTTCCTCTACCCACAGAATACTTCAACACCAAATGTGTGAGTTTTCTACATCAAGCAATTCTCCAGCTTTCTGCAGATGCTAACTGGGTGTCCCACAGGTGAATTCAATTCTGGTACTACCTGGAGTGAGTGCAGAACCCACGTGCAAATGAACACCCATGGGCCCTTCACCTAGGCTCCCCGTTGTTGATATTTGCCCAATTTGTTCAATCGCTCTTTATTTACATTTTTAACTGATTCATTCAAAAGTACATTGCAGACATTAAGACAGTTGACCCCAAAACCTTTAGCTTGTCTCACCAAAGAGCAAGAACTGTCTACACAGTCGTAACTCACGATCATACAATAACCCAGATCTTTGATGATTTCATTGGGCCACCGGATTAACCTGCCATGGAAACCTCCTAGCTCCAGGCTTGTTATGTGAACATTTTCCTTCATTTTAAAGCAATGTCCATTAAGTTTTTCTATTATTTGAAGCCAAAAACTCTTGATACACAGGCCCCCCCAGGCACATCATAGAAAACATTAAAAATCACTCACATCCCACACTAAATATGTTACCGAACTAAAGGGGGTTCATTGGCCTGCGTGCATCAGAGCCAAACGAGACATGAAAAGGCACTTTCCACAAAGAAAGGAAAGGTTCATTTAGGGAAATGGTGCCAAACCCGGAGACACAGGGGAGCTAGCGCTCAAAGATCTGGCTCCCCAGTGGCATGTAGGTTACAGATTCTATAGGGCAAAATTACAAGACAGCGTGGGTTAAGGGTTCAGGATCGTGGTGGGAGGTGAAGTAAGGGTAATCAATCATTTCTAAAGATCTTACTGAGGTTTCTTCTAGGGTCCCTCTGTTCTGTCTCATGGGAAAATAGCCAGGGGGTCATTCCACCTTACGGCTCTAGAGCTGAAACCTAACCTACGTCAAAATGTTATCTTTAGTCAGCCAGAGGTCCTGACCCTTCACCATTAGTCAGGTCCACTATTGCCTTCTGCCCCCTCCGGGGTTGCTGATTATCTAGGAGAAAGGCTAGGTCTCTGAGGGGCTTAGAGAGGGAGAGAGGGATATGATTTCTAGAGCTCAGATTTAAAACTGAATTTAACCAAAGTCATAAGGACCCTCCATTTCATATGTGGGGCATTTTGGTTTTTGTTTCTCTTGCTATATACATTTTTCAAAGTATTTTTATACTTTTGTTTTACACATTATTTGGCTATGGGGAATCTAATTTAGGAGTAACCAACCTTTAGGAAGACTTGGGCCCTTTTTTGAAGATAATTCAAGCTACTAAATTGTTTTCAAATGTAATACAATTTTTATGACTACCACCTTTTAAGTTTGAGCACATTTATTAATTCCAGCTTTGCACTTTTAGAACTTTGGAGCCAATACTTTTTTTTTTTTTTTTTTTACTTCAGTTCTCAAATATTTTCTGAGCTCTTAAAAAGGACTTAGCTTCCTGTGAGTCTATAATTATGACAAAAGAAAATGTTAAAAAAAAAAAAACTGAAAAAGACTCCTGCCTGAGCCCTGGGGGTCTAACGACTGACAGGGCCTGGAACCCAGCCAGACCTCATATGAGAAGAGGGGCAGTTCCCCAAAGGCAAGTTGGGGCCTGTGATCAGAGGACAGATACCAGGTGGGAAGACAAAAGTGACAGACCTCCACAATGTTTGGGGAGGTGGCTGTCTAGGTGGGAGAATAGCACAAAGGCAGGGAGACAAGAATGGATGAGCAAGGTCAGTGGGGGGCGGCTCCTGCACACACCAGTTGGAAAAGTGCCTAAAGTGGGAGGGAGTGGGGCAAGATTCCCCTTGCCCTGCCACCAGTGCTTCCTACCTTCATGGAGCAGGATCCAAAAAAGATCATTATTTGAAGTCCTTCGTGTTCTTTCCTTGGCTCAACAGATGAAAGGGCTTCAGTCCTAGCTTCCTGTGTGACCTTGGTCAAGTGGCCACCCTCACTAGGTGTTTGCTTCATCATCAAATGAGGGAGCAGTTCAGGTGTGGTATTTGGGGTCTCTCCCTGCTCTGACTTCTAGGACTCCTGGCTCTGACCACTGCCAGCTGCAGGAGGCACAGCCTTCACCACGGGGGAATGGCAGGGCAGGGTAGGCTGGGAAGGGCCTCCCTGGCCTGGATCCCCCGTGGGGCGAGCTAAGCTCATCTCTCATGCAGCGGCCAAGGTCCAGCCTGTAAGATGGTCTGTACGATGGAGGAATTCCAGAGAACCCACTGCCTGTGCTAAAGGACAGTGATGGGGGAAGGAGAGCCCCCGGCAAGGGGGCCTTGGCCTTGGGGGAGGGTGCAGGAGAGAGAACTAATGAGCTCCTCACACATCACTAATCCTCCAACCAGCCAGCAAATGGGTAAAAACTGGGTAACGTTCCCACTTTCCAGGTATGAAAACAGGTTCAAAGACTTCAAAAACTTGGCTGCATTCCCAGCCAGGCAGCCCCCAAATCAGGACTTGCCTCTCTTCTCCCGATTCTAACATCAGTTTCATTTCAGGGCCCAGAGCGGCTTCCCTGTGCAGTTCAGCCCAGTTGGCAGACAAGAAGAGGTGAGGTGAAGATGAAATGAGATAGTGTATGAAAGCGAGGCACCGGGCACAGGGCCTGGCAGATAAGTGGGCGCCACCACACAATGCACCTTGTCCCTGTCCCTCCCCCAGGAAAACCACCATCCCTCTTATCAGGGACACTGGAATCTGAGAGACTCCCCGCCCCAGCCTAGGCAGGAGGGACTGATGGAGATGAGGTGGGGGTGGAGGGGCCTCCCAGAGGTGTTGACCCCAGGAAGGTAAACAGCCTGAGAAAAGATGCAAAAACCTTCTAAGACTATAAAAAAAAAAATCATCTATTTAGTACAACACACCAGAACTCCACCCCATACTAACCTTGTACAGGACAACAGGTTTTTACTTCCCCAACTTACAGATGAGGAGACTGAGGCAAGAAAGGAGAAGGGACTTGTCAGGATGCCTTGGGGAGGGCATGGTAGATCTCCAGATTCCCAAAAGGGCCTTTCTGGGGGCCTGTTCACCACGTTACACCCGCTCTCTGCCATCCCTCAGCTGGCCAGATGCTGAAGAGGAGTAAACAACCCCTCACCCAGCAGCAAACACTCCCTGGTGCTGGGCGTGTCTTCCGTGTAGCGGGAAGAACAGAGGAGCAGCTCTTGGGGTCCTGAGAGCCCAACTACTGGGCTGGAACAGCCAGCCAGGCCCACCTGGTGGCAGCCAGGCAGGACTGTGCCTGAAGTACTTCTGTCCTTGGTTTAGAAATGCCCAATTCCTTGATCAGGCAGAGAGGGTGCCTGTGGCCCTGGGAAGGGAAGCACAGAGGAAAGGCAGCGGAGCAGAGCGGGGGCCCTACCCACCCCTCCCTAGATTGAGGTTTGAGGAAGGCCCTGGAGGAAAAAGTGAAGCTGCTGTGGTTGGTTTCTGAGGCTGCAGGCTTGGTCTGGCAGGAGGGGTAAGGGACGCATAGGGGGTGGGGCCCAGCCTGCTCTCTAGGCCTGCCTCACAGTCCCACGCACTCCCCCCCGCCTCCTGTGCCAGGGTGGGCTTCAGTCATCTGGAGGAAGGTGGCCTGTGCCGGAGGCAGGGGGGGTGGACAGTGGCAGCTGGACTGGGAGGCATCGGAGGGCAGGCCGGGTTTGCTGGCTTCGCCTCCAGATGTGAGTCACTCCTGGTTCACATCCTCCTCCCTCTTTGGTTCTGGCAATTTCAGAAGGGCGACAGTGATGTGTTAAGCCTCCTGCCTTGCCCAGCGCTCCCCAGGCCCCTCTCTCCACCTGGCTCCTGCGTGTGAGGTGAGCACACCTCCACACACACACACACACACACAGACACACCACTGTTGCTACAGTAATTGTCCCTGGAGCCCAAATCTGGCCTCAATACTCACCCTCCCTGTAACTTTCTGTGGCTCCCCAGCACCCTCAGGTGAAACAATGTCCAAGCCCCTTCAATGAAACCCATCACGATCCAGGTACTGTTGGCCTCCCAGCCTCATGCCCCATCTTTCCCCAACATACCCTAAGCTCCATCCATGCTCAGCTGCTTGCTGTTCCCCAGATCTGCCCAGGCAGGAATGCCAGCCCGCCTTCTTCACCCACCCTTCAAGACCCACCTTCACCATGATGCTTTGCTCACGACTTCCCTTAGAGCCAGTATCATACTATTTCTTCATTAAGTTCATAGCCAGATTCTGCCCTAACAGTGGGCTACTTGACAGCAGGAACTGTGAGAGTTCCATCTTTGAATCCTTTCAGACCAGCTCAGGGCCAGGCACACAGCAGGTGCTCAGTAAAGTATCTGCTAAAGAGACGGGGAAAGGAAGGGCTGTGCCTGACCTCGGAGGGAGAATATGAGGAAAGTGGACAGGGACGCACAGAGCCAGGACCCTAACCCCTTATGGCCTGGCTCAGCCTGGGCCCCCTCCCTGGCCTCATCCTCTTCAGACAGGCCAGAGGCTGTCAAGCAGGAGCTCTTAAGGGATCCCCAGCAGGCCCCTCAGGAGGGCCCAGGCCTGAGCCCTGAACCCTGGCGGCAGCCTCAGACCTGGCACCCTGCCCAGTCTTTCTTTAGCGCTAGTGAGGAGCACACGCGGCAGCAGCCACAATCCCTGCTTCCGGGGGAGGCCCGGGTGGGGCCAGGGCTTTGTGGTTGATGGGTCCTGGGCCCTTTGCAGAGGCCCACAGAGGGAGTCACACCCTGGTCCCTGCCAGGGCGCAACCTCAGGAACCCCAGATCTAATTCTCTCAAGGACCATGCACCCCCTCATTGGTCTTCTCTGGGTACCCCCTGAGCTCAGTCTGCTGGCCCTAGGCCCTTTTCCGCCAACTCCAGGGCCTAGCTCATTCTCAAACTATTTTCCATTGGCTCCCCCCAATCCCTGCCACAGCACAATTTTTGGTACGGGGAGGGTAGGGAAGAAACAGAATGGGAGGCGGAGTCTGGACTCTGGGGGAGTGGTTAAGAAGGAATGGGGGGGGTCACAATTCTGATTGGTCAGTTCTGCTCCAGAACTGGCTTCAAAATTCCATTGACTCCACCTCCAGTGGCCCATATCCTTGTCCTGGCTTACAATTGGCTGATCTTTCTGGAGGCGGGACTCACCGGGGGCGGGGGGAGGGGGGGTCTGGTCCATTTAAAAGGATGGGAGCGGCCCAGGACCCCATCTTTCGGGTGGAGTCTTCAGACAGCTGGTGCTGCAGTTCCCAGGACCATCAGTTCCCAGGACCATCATCTTGTCCTCAGCCATGGCTTGTGTGAGTGTGGAGACCCCGCCCCAAGGTCCCGGATGGCGTGAAGTCAGACAGCTGGGGAGAATGAGGGCAGATGAGGATCGGGGTTCTGGTCCCCACGGTGTGGCCTTGAGCAAGTGCCTTCTCTTTTCTGGGCTTCAGTGGCCATGTCTCTAAGATGGGATGGGCACCATGGTCCCCCAAGGCCTTCTTTAGAATTTTCTAGATTCCTCCAGGGTCTGACAGTACAGTTATTTCTGCCACGGTCTGACATTCTGCAGCTCGCTGAGGTAGGAGTAGGAAGGGTGTGGCCAACTTGGGGGCAACACTTTGAGGAAACCCAGGGCACTGCCCCTGCCCCCCCCAACCCTAAAGAGCCTGATTTTCCCTCTCATGCCCCCCCCTGCAGCTGTCCCAGTCACTGGGCAGCAGCTGTCCCCAGTCACCAGGCCAGGGCAGTCACCCTCTGCACTAGAGCTCTGAAATGTCACCAGGATCTGAGACAGGCTGCCCAGGAAGGGGCCTGCCTGCGTTAGCGGCTGGAGAGTGGTTCTGTCCAGGCTGGTCAGGTGGGAGTTAGGGGAATTCCCCACCACCCACTCCCCCAAGCTGGGAGGGGGTGGTGCTAAGGGAGAAAGAAGAAGGCAAGAATCTCCCTCATGCCCCCAGGGAAAGGGTTCAAGTTTCTGGCGCAAGGACCCACTCACAACCAGTTAAGCTATGCACTCAATCCTGTTAACCCCCAGCCAGCCAGGCTGCAGACTCCGGCCAAGGCCCGCTCTCCCTTCTGTAGAGGCGCCTGGCTGTGCTCCTTGGGGGTCTCCTCTCCAGCCCCTGCCTCTCTCTACTTGAAGGGGATAGTGGGGCTCTGTCAGCCCCAGGCCCCTTCCTCTTCAGCAGAGGAGTAGACCCCTCCATTCACCTTCCTTTGCCACTAACTCCCTCACGCACCATCTATTACATGAGGTTCTCTCCAGCTATTACATGGAGCAATGGGGCATAGTTCCCCACCTCCCAGGCCGCTCTGAATCCAAAATCTCCAAGCTGAACCGCAAAAACTTCTAGATTTTGGCTTCTAGAACCCCAGTCTTGTTACAGACAGGAAACTGACTGTAACCGGCTGGAGTAGGGATTTGCCCAGGACCACACAGAGATAAAAGAAAGGCTAGAACTTACACCCGGGTTCCCCAGGCTTCCAGTTGGCCTGAGGATCCACCGGGACGCGTTGGCTAACCCAGCTGGGCGGGGTCTTGTCTGCGCAGGGTCTGGTCGCCAGCAACCTGAATCTCAAACCTGGGGAGTGCCTCAGAGTGCGGGGCGAGGTGGCCCCCGACGCCAAAAGGTGAGGAGGCCAAGACGCGGGCGGTGGGCGGTAGGGGCTGGGGTTCTGAGCCCGAGGGTCGCGTCCGGAGTCGGGTAGGGGCGTGGTCGGCCAGGCCCCGCTCCTCCCCACCCTCTGGCGGAGGGGGGAAGGGGTTAATTCAGGCGGCCGCAGAGGCTGCGTTTTCTGGGTGAGTCACTTCCTCCGCGGGATCTGGATGCCCCCACCACTGTCGCCCCCTCCCCTCCCTGCTGGAGCCTCTTAAACTAAACCAGCTGCGGCCTCATCATAGACCTTGGCGGGACCTGAGGCCGTTGTGGGGCAGGGCAGAGAGAGGGAATGAGAAGGCTTTCACCCCCGTTGCTCTCCCTCTGAGGTCCCTCTTTCCTGCATGCTCAACCTTCATTCCTTCAGTCCTTCCTTCACTCATTCACTCATTTATTCAGCTAGCTGGTCAATTTTCTCAGCAGCCGTGTGACCTTGAACTAGTCAACCAACCACATTGAGCCTCAGTTTTTTAATCAGTAAACCAAAACAAGGGGGACAGTGGTTGTATGGAGGAAGTGAGATGCTGGGTCTCTCAGAGCCCACGAGATGATCCGCTGACATTATCAAAGGGCTGCACACCTCCCGTGCGCTATTCTTTCATTCTTACCAAACCCTCAGGGACGAGGATTGCTGTTACCTCCACTCAGCAAATGTTCGGTCTATCAAATCTTCATTCTCCCCAGTTATTGAGTACCTACTGTGTGTCATTCATCATACTGGGCACCAGTGGTACAGAGATAAACAACACAGATGGGACACTTGTCCTTCCAGAGGTCTCCATCTGGAGGGAGTCTCCGACTTTGACCAAAGGGGCTGGGACACAAACTAACATCTGCAAGAGTCTTGGCTATCAGCACAGCAAGACCCATAAAGATCCTTCCTGTACAGTTCCCGTTGTGCAGATGAGGAAGCTGAGGCCCAGAGAGGGGCAGGTACTTGCTCAAGGTCACACAGCAAGGAGGTGGTAGGGCCAGAGCTAGAAAGCAGGTTTCTTTTCTCCTGGCTCAATTGAGTTCTCCCAGCTAGCTGCACTGATGGTGTACTGAGTAGCACAGACTGGTTAGTCCGAGGGCGCTGCAGCTGGCCTCAATCCCATCTGTTACCCACTAGCTTCGTGCTGAACCTGGGCAAAGACAGCAACAACGTGTGCCTGCACTTCAACCCTCGCTTCGATATACATGGGGATACCAACACAATTGTGTGTAACAGCAAGGATGACGGGACCTGGGGGACGGAACAGCGGGAGTCTGCCTTTCCCTTCCAGCCTGGAAGTGTCACAGAGGTGGGCTGGGGACTGGGGACTGGAGCAGGGCACTGGGTGGGCTGGGGCAGAGCTGGGTTTAGTGGCTAGTAATCTAGCTCCCACCCTGCCCTTTCTCCCCTCCCCCCTTCATCTGCTGTGTTATCTCCCTCTCCCAGCCTCAGTGGCTTCACCCATGAAGGGGGGCTGTTGTCAGGGCTACAGGAGGAAAGGGCTCTGGGAGGGCCCCTGGCCTGTAGGCCATGGCATTGGCTGCACTGAGGCTTCTGCTTGGGGGTCCACGCTGCTCACTGCCCTTCACATCCCCCCTTCCCCCAGGTGTGCATCTCCTTCGACCAGGCAGACCTGAGCATCAAGCTGCCAGATGGATACACATTCAAGTTCCCCAACCGCCTCAATCTGGAGGCCATCAACTACCTGGCAGCAGAGGGTGACTTCAAGATCAAGTGTGTGGCCTTTGAGTGAAACCAGCCAACCCATGGCCCCCAATAAAAGGCAGCTGCCTCTGTTCCCGTTGAACCAGCCTCGTGTGTGTGTGTGTGTGTGTGTGTGTGTGTGTAAATGGGTGGGTTCCACCAACTCCCCCAGGTTCTGCCCCTACCTTCACTTCTGTTCACTTTCTTGATGCACACCTAAGTGCCAGTGACATCTTCCCCTGGGTCCCCTGGGTCCTCTGGGCCAAGCAGAGAGCTCAGTACATAGTAGAGGGCTTAGTGATTACTAAATAAGACCCAGTTACTGTCCTCAAACAGCTCCCAATCCAGTGGGCCCCAGCACACAGTGCTGTGTGCTGGGGCCCACTGGATTGGGAGCTGTTTGAGGTACCCAAAAGATGGTGCATAAATGAAACCAGGGGAGAAGAGGCAAGGACAGACTGAATCATGTCATGGTATCTGGGGCCCCTCTCATTTGTTTTCACGAAGTAGAAAAAGCTAGTTCACATGGTGGTGCAGGGCTACCAGCTGTGTGACCTTGTGTGTATTAACGGACCTCTCTGAGCCTTCGTTATTCATTTATATGAGGGGACTAGTAGCACATAGCCTGTTGTGAGGGTTAAGTGAGATATGTGAAAAAGGTCAAGTTTAGTGTGTGGCGCATGGTAAAAGCTCAGTGAGTAGTGGTTTCCCATCTCTGCTGTACTACCTCGAGATGTTAGTGTACCCCTGCTTGAAGGGGAGGAAACAGGCTCTGAGGGACAATATGACTCCCTGGTCTATCTGTACCAGGTCCAGCTGAGGCTTGAGTTGGGAGCCTGGCAAATCTCTAAGACAGCCAGCAACCACCTTGAGACCCTGGGTTGGTCTCTTCTATCCCTTCCTTTCACGTCCTCATCTATAAAATGGGGGTCATATTTGCACCGGGGCCCTTTTGGATTGGTGGGTCCCCTAGGGGGCACATTTCTATAAGAGGGCCAAGGAGGATGGAGCACGCATGCTGGGGGCACCTATGAGCCACACCCAATCTCCAGGCTCTCCTGGATCACCCAAGTGGCCACCCAAAGAAACAGCTTTGGAAATCTGGCTGTGGACAGGCGCCCTCTGCTGAACATTGGAGAAAGTGTCCCCTCAACTAACTGTCTCGTCCTCAAGAGTTCACCCACACTGATTCTCCCTAAGCTGGCTGAACGCCCACAATGCACCAGGACTGGCACTAGCACAGTACAGAGGAAAGCCCTGGAGAAGATAAGGAGAGAGACCCCTGGGTGAGAAGGAAGGAAACTGGGTTTGGAATTAGAGTTATGTTCAAACCCCAGCTTCAACACTGCCCTCGAACCAGTTACTCAACCTCTCTGAACCTCAGTTTCCTCCTTTATCAAATTGCATTAATACTAATATCTACCCTGTGGGGTTGTTGCAAGGTTGAGCTGAGATAATGTAGCGGAATGCATGGGGCCTGGCACATAGAAAGAGCTCTGTAAATGTTGGTTTCCTTCACCTCTTTTAAGACTCACTGTGTCTCAAGAGCCTATGAAACTGGGTCCAGAGAAATTCAGTCTTCCCTGAGGCCACCTAGGTTCAGCACTTGCTCTTCTTGCCTGTATGACCTTGGGCAAGTGACTGCACCTCGAAGCCTCAGTAAAATGGGGCTCATACCTCAAAAGAGATAATCACGTAAAGAGCTAAATGAATAGCAAAATCCCTCTTGTTCATCATCTTCATTTCTATTAAGAGAATGTGCTGCCTCTTGCTGTGCCCAGCACACAGTAGGTGCTCAAGAAACAGAAAATTTTCAAAAATAATGCCAAAGTGGGTGTTTTTAGATCGTGAGCTGCAGTAAAGGGCCCTCAAGCTTTTGGAACCTGGGTGGCATTGCCAATACCTTGTCTCCTTTCCTGGGGCAAGGAGACCACAAATTTCCTGGGAAGAGTTTGGAGCAAGAGTGCCTGCCTGAGGTGGCAGACTTCACTCTGCACCGGGAGCTTTTGCAGGTGAGGCCTCTGAGCTCCAACTCAGGCTGTAGGCTGCAAAGGCCAACTGCACCGAGCTCCCCATACGGGGAGCTGGCTCCTTAGTTGCACAAGCAGCTGGCTCCTTAGTTGGTCTGTCTCTGCACCAGACTGGAACCTCTGGAGGGCTGACCCACTCCACACCCAGGGCAGTGGTCAGGGAATGGCTGTGTACGCCACTTCCTAACTGGGTGACTTTGGTCAAGTCATTTCCCCTCTCTGAACCTGTTTCCTCACCTGTATCATAGGGATGAAAGCAGCACCAACTTCACAGGGAGGTTGTGAGGACTGAGATAATCCACGTGAGGCCCTGAGAACATACCTCAACACAGTGGGAGACTGAGTGAATGAACTGTGGAGAGGGAAGAGGCCCAGGAAGTTTTATGATTTATCACGTTCAGCAATGGACCCATCACTTTCCATCTACAGCCAATCTGGGTGTGTGTGTGGGCACGTGGAGCCTGGGAAACAGCAGATGGCAGCCCCGAGACCCAGTGCCTGGGACTCACAGGCCTAGCTGCAGAAGGTGGCCCGCTGGGCATCTTTGGGGGAGTATCACTGTAGCCAGGGCAGGGCTTCTACCCAGAGGGAGGGTACCAAGGTGGGCGCATCAGGGCACGGCCAGTGGGGGGCAGTGCCTTGAAGTCCCACCATTCAGTCAACCCCCTGTTGTGCCCTGGATTTGAGGATAACTTCCTCTCAGCACCAACATGGAATCCCCCAGGCAGAGGACCCTCATGGAATGGGTTCAACATTCATGGAGAGATGCACCTGTGTGTCTGGCTCCTTCCAAAACTTATGGTCAGGTCCTGCATTTTGTCCTCCAAAGGGGCCATGCTAGCTTCTCAGGGAGTGATCCCTCGGGCTGGTGGTCCAGGATTCTGGGCCATGAGGCCAGTGAACCGGGTTCAAGTCCCAGCTTTGCCACAGAGTAGCAGTGTAACCCTGGACAAGTCACTTCCCCTGAGCTAATACTGTGTGGTTCCCTTCTCTTCTCTGTGTGCCTGGCACTGAGCAAGCACTCAATACATGTGTGTTTACTTGCTCTCTGGGATCCAGTCACTTGTCAAAGGAGAGAGTTGGGTCCTAAGAGTCTTATTCTTCTGGTAGTCCCACTATCAGCCAGTTCTGGGGTCACCTCCTCTGGGAAGCCCTCCACTGTAGGAGCCAACCCTGATCTCCTGCAGCCTCCTGTGCTTCTAGCGGCAGAGGTATCATCCTCCAGACTGCAATAATCATTAAACTTGCTGGACCATCCAGCACAAATGAATTGAGAATGGGTCGCTAACCTAAGAATAAAAAGACCTTTCAAAGTAAGAGGCAAACAAATGTTTGAGATCAATAAGAACAGCTATTTGGGAATCATTAATTCAGGCAGAGGCCCAAATAATATTGCAATTAAGAGACAAAGGCAAGGGGTATTTATGAGAATAGGAAAGGGAACAATTACATCAGTAGAAGGAAGGCATTTCTATTGGTGCAGATAACATAACATACAGGTGTTAATTCTAAACAATGTTTTTAATTTTCAGTCCAGCAGTCATCAGTCCAGTAGTCATAATTGCTTTGTTATCTTTGCAAATAGTTCCTTAGGAAACAAGGTTGCTTAGGCCCAGTCCAAAGGTTATTTTGCCCAGTTTCAACATTCCAAAGATTTGAAGATTGAGGAGTTAAGATGTGTAAGGCAGTTACTCTGGGATGGCAGCTCTGACTCCATTTTAAAGTGGCTCCATTTACATTACTGTTTACAGGGAGATTCAAGTACACAATCCCAGTTGCTAAAATTCCCCTTCAGGTGTTGTTTTACAGAATGCCTTCACATTCCTGCCCTCATTTTCAGTAGAGGATGAGTTATTACACCCCTATTCATACTTGGGAGAGAAGAGAGGGGAGATGGCTTGTGTAGCAAACACGTGTGGTATGTATTATATTACACACACATTACATAACTCACTTAACTCTTCACAATCACGTTCTCCAAGTGTGGTTTGTGGACGGGCCACATCAAGTGTTAGAAATGCAAATTCTGGGGCTCACTCCAGATCTGCTGAATCAGAAACTGTAGTGGGGGGCCAAGTGATCTGGGGTTCAGCAAGACCTCCAGGGGATTCTGATGCACACCAAAGTTTGAAAACCACTGCCTTACAATAACCCTGCAAATCCCTATTTTACAAACAGGGTAATTCAGTCATACCAATGGCAATTGGTCCAGTATCACACAGCTGTATTTGGGATACTAAGAGTCTAATCCAGGTAGTTTGTTTCCAGAAACGTGCTCTTGCAGACCACCACCAAGCTGACATTAGACTCAAAAGAAGGATCAGTTATTTTTGGCCATTCACTAATAACTCTCGCATTGAGCACCTACTGTGTGCCAGCCATTGTGCTAAGCGCTAGGACCTCGGGGCCTCGCTCTCATCGTGGCTACGTAGTCGTAGCTAGTCGAAAAGGAGTGGGGCTGAGAGACGCCGGGCAGGTATCTGCCAGTGACATCCAGAAGGGAGTGGTGGGGAGACGGGCTGGAGCGGTCCCTTTAAAAGATGGAGCCTGATGAGCGGAACTGCGGAGCACTGTTGCGAGGCGCGCCCGGAAAGCCGAAAACGCTACACCCGGAAGTGTCTTAGGCGAGCAGGAGACGCGCCGCTTAGGCCTCATCTTTATGGGCCGCAAAAAGAAAAAGAAGCGAGATGGCGACAACCGGCGGCCGCGGCTCGTCCTCAGCTTCGACGAGGAGAAGCGGCGGTAAGTGCTAAGGCTGTACCAAATCCCCTTCGGCCCGCAAGGCCGAGGCGAGGTCCCGGCCGCGCACGCTCAGGCAGAGGTCCCTTCCGGCCCCGCCCCCTCGGCGTGGCCTAACGTTCCCTTGGATATTCCCCCCCGCGGAATGGAAGCTGCCGCTCTCGGCCCCTAACCTGTGAAATGGAATCGCCCGCCCCGCCCTGCCTTGGCTGTTCTCGGTGCCCCAGCACGCCCAGCTGCTGCTGTGTGTGTGCTCTGCCAGATTGGCAGGGGAGCTTGGGTCTCTGAGCAGCGGTTTCGACCTCCTTAGCCCAGCCCAACACAGTGGCCCCGCACGCGGTACTCTCATCTGTTTATGAATGATGAGTAAATGAAATGAGTGGCTTAAGTTCATTTATTCACTCACCAGACGTTTGTTTACTCCTTCGTTGTGTGTGCCAGACATAGGGATCCCTGAGCTGAACGCCTAAGCCTTAGCCTCCGGCCTATCAAGTGCTCCCTACTCAGGGCCACCTCCGCATATGGTAGTGGGTCAGGGAAAAACCTAGTGTTGGGCCCCAGAACTGATGGGAACGGTGCAGTCAGCGCTACAGGGCTGAGAAAGGGCTGAGATCAGATAGAGGGAGGGAAATGCTGGGGCATCCACAGGCCCTCCAGATAGATCCAGGGGGCAGATGTCCAGCGGAAAATGTGGAGGTCTGGGTGCGGGTGACCTTGAAAGCCCTGCCAGAAGTGGTTTACTTCACTGGGGAATGGAATTTGGTGGTATAGAAGGGGTGCCCACCTGTTCTAGATTCAAAGGCCCACGACCTGTGCCTATCACCTGGCCCGGTTGTTTGAAGCTGAGAGCCCTGGAGGGTAGTAGGTGGAAAGAAGCATATTTCCCTCTTTTTCGTAATCTCCCAGTCTCTGTGATCTTGGACAAGCAACCTTTCTCCTTTCCCTTCCCTTTCCTTCTTCCTTTCTTTTCCTTTTTTCCCCCTCTTTCCTTTCTTTCCTCTCTGTGCCTCAGTGACCCCATCAGTAAAACAGGGTTGATACCTACCGTGTTTCCCCGAAAATAAGACCTAGCCGGACGATCAGCTCTAATGTGTCTCTTGGAGCAAAAATTAATATAAGACCCAGTATTATATTTATATTATATTATATTATACCATACCGGGTCTTATAGTAAAATAAGACTGGGTCTTATATTAATTTTTGCTCCAAGAGACACATTAGAGCTGATCGTCCGGCTAGATCTTATTTTCGGGGAAACACGGTATTACCCAGGTTGTGAGGATTACAAATTTTGTAAATTTTTGGAATGGTGCCTGGCATGTATAGTGAGTGCAAAGTTAGCTGTTTTTCTCTCGTTGGAGCAAGGCTTTCTTTCCTAGTATCTCCTGATTCTCCCTTGCTTCTTTCCTGTAGGGAGTTCCTGACAGGTTTCCACAAGAGGAAGGTGGAGCGGAAGAAGGCAGCCATTGAGGAGATCAAACAGCGGCTCAAGGAGGAGCAGAAGAAGCTCCGGGAGGAGGTGCAGAGCGGGAGGGCAGGAGAGTCTGACTCCCAGGGGACTTGAGTGGCCTGAATAGGGGCATCGGCAGGGATGAGGAGAGGTGTGAGCAGGACTGGGGAACAGTTCATACAGGTAGAGACGCCGTGGGCCCAGGTCTAGGGAAGGTTTAGGGTGAAATCTTCTGGTCTTTCACTCACTCACCCTGGAGATGAGCAATGACCCGCCTGAGGTGGGGCTGAGAGGCCATACTCTAACAAAAGGTTCTCTAACCTTTTTGTTTCAGCGCCACCAAGAATATTTGAAGATGCTGGCAGAGAGAGAGGAGGCGCTGGGTAAGTCCCATCCTTGTCCTGACCTGGAGGATAGCCAGTGAGCTTGGGTTTCTTTATCCTCCAGTGGGTGGGAGGGGAGGGGTGTGAGGGCTGCACAGAAGCTGACGTCCTTAGCTCTAGGGGTCTGGGTGGTGATCTGGGGGCCAGGGTGGTCCTCAGGTACCTCTAAATGTGAGTGGATCAGAGACCAGGAGGAGACCCAAACCTCTTGGTAAACCAATCCTGAGAACATAGTCCGGTTTGGAGGCCTGGAGGGACTGGGAGTAGCGGGGAAGGGGCGGAGCAGCTCCTGGTGTCTCACGGGGCTTGCCCTAGGCAGGGACCAGGTGGTCTGAGGTCTCCTTGGAAGATGAAAGGAAGAGTTGGATCATTTCCAACTTTTGCTGGCAAGCAGGCTCTGGAGCCGGTGACTGCCTGGATACTCTCCCATACAATAGAGGGGGCCATTACATTCCAGGATTGGAAGGGGCTGGAGCCTGGTTACTTGGGCCTGGGGGCTGAGGCCTGATTCTGTGTCCATCCTGCACAGAGGAGGCAGACGAACTGGACCGGCTGGTGACAGCAAAGACAGAGTCAGTGCAGTATGACCACCCCAACCACACTGTCACCGTGACTACCATCAGTGACCTGGACCTCTCGGGGGCCCGGCTGCTCGGACTGCCTCCGCCTGAGGTGGGTGTCACTCCCAGCCTAGGGAAGAAGGGACACAGGCAGACTGGCTTATGGGGTTGTTAAGTGCTGGTCCGTGACGTGGACATTCCAGTGCAAGGGGCTTCAGAGGCCAGTTCCATCGCTGAGTGGCTGTGGAAGCTTGGGCAAGTCTCTTTGCTTTGCCTCTTCCCTTCCTCAGTAAACAGTGTTCACTGATGGTAGCACCTGCCTTGTCAGATGGCTATGAGATTAAAAGAACCCACAAGAAACACTTACCATAGCTGTGTATTGTAATCACTCCCATTGCATAAGCAGCAATAACACCAGGCACGTCTGTGTGCACTGACTGAGTTTTCAACCTATTAGGTTGGTGCAAAAGTAATTGTGGTTTTTTGCAATTATTTTTAACCTTTTAAACGTCAATTACTTTTGGACCAACCTACTATTAGCAGGTTTTGACCAGCATTTTAAAAAAAAGAAAAAAGAAAGAAAAGAAAAGAAATAGAGCAGACTGTCACTGAAAATATTGGAAAGCATCCCAGTAAGTTGTTTCAGTTAAAGTTGTGTCTGTCTGGGTTGTCTAGGAATTTCTGTACATGTATATAAAGTGTTGCAAGGTAAACCACATGTCTATCATGGGTGGTTACAGTGTCCTTCAGTCCTGGAGCAACTGCTCCTTGTATTTTGTAATCATTCTTCTGAAAGGTCTGATGCAAAGAAGCCTTGTCCCCATTTTAGAGTTCTTTCATCTGTGCGTGTTGAGAGTCCATTGGAAGCTGAGGCAGCAGAGGACTCTGAAACAGCTCTCCCCTGTGGAATCCCTGCTCCAGGGCACACACGGCCTTCTCTGAGCCCTGGCCCAGGCCTCCGCATCCACTGCTCTCTGTGACAGTCCCTGTTCTGTGCTTCTTTAGCAGGGGGCCAGGCACGGGTCTGAGGAAGAGCTGTCATCCATGGAGAAGCCGACCAGAGCCTTACCCAGGAAGTCCAGAGACCCCCTGCTATCCCAGCGGTGAGCCCTGGCCTGTCCTCCCCTATGACTGCTCTGCAGGGCTGTCATTGGTGACCCAGCCTGCAGAGCCACTTCCCTCTGGCCTGTAGGGCACGGTGTGGGGCAGGTGTGGGGCCCAGAGCAGCCTTCTGCTTTGCCTGTCAAGTGGTCCTAGCCCCTCCTCACAGTCCCCACCTCCACCCCCCAAAAACAGCCGACCCTCGGTGCCTTTTGTGCCTTGCGTAAGAGCCTTTCTGTCTCTGACTTGAGGAGTTTGGCAGGCCCTCTGGGGTCAGAGCAGGCTGCCTCTGGAGTGGACTTGTTACTGCCAGTATTCACAGCCTGTCCTGACTTCCCCTTCATCTGGGCCATCAGTCACCCCCAAGCCAACCTTTCACTTATGCCCTGTTCCCCAGGGTAAACTGAGGCCCTAGCCTCACCAACCTCCCACCCTCCCACAGGATCTCCTCTCTCACAGCATCGCTGCATGCGCACAATCGCAAAAAGGTCAAGAGGAAACATCCCCGACGGGCGCAGGACTCCACCAAGAAGCCCCTGAGTTCCACTCGTACCAGCAAGACCCAGCGCCGCCGGCTGACTGGCAGAGCCGGGCACAATGGAGAGTGAGCTCGAGAACCAGACCAGGCCCCAGCCTAGGCTGCAAGCCTGTCCTGTCTCTGCTTGGCTGTCCCCATAACCCAGCCTGCACCGAGGTGGGAGACCAGGTTGGGAGACCAGCACCTCTCCGGCCTGGGGCTTGGACCCCAGAAAGAGCAGGCAGCTGAGAACTGGCTTTTCTCAGGAAGAAGCTTCAGGACCAAATTTGGAGCATCTTCCCAAATGTGTACCCCACTAGGCCTTCATCAGATTTGTGAAACTAAGTACAAAGTGGTTGGTTTGTCTTTGGCCCTGATGGCAAGTGCCAAGGGCAGGCTTCTGGGGTGGTAGGGGAGTGGGTCCGTCCTCACCCTCCAGCAGTTTTCCCTGTGGGTATAAAAAGACAGCATCGGGTCTGGGCCCCCTAACCAGGGGTACAGACCGGTGTAACCACTGGTAGAATCCAGAGTCCACTGGTGTTTTGAAAAGCGGGCAGCTGGGGCAGGTGGGTGAGCAGTGCCAGGCTCTGCCCTTTACTGACTTGGGGCCTGTCCCTTCTCAGCCTCCTTCATCTCCTCAGTGAAAATTGAAATGGTGGAAATGGATGAGTCCTGGAGCATCCTCACCCTCAAAATGGGGCAGTTTCCCAGGCTTCCAGCAGCTCCCAGAAGCAAGGAGTGATTAATCCTTTTTAAAGAAGATGCAGCTCGTCTAAAAGTGGGGCCTTTTCCGAGCAGACCCCTCAGGAGGCCTGCTGGTGATCTGCAAGGCTGCCATTTCTTCATACTCCTTCCAGAGCTTCAGGCATGGCTTCAGGGCTGATGAAAACCAGCCTTGTCCCTTCCTTGTCCCAGCTTATGAGTGACCCATGTCACACACCCTGCTGTTCCCTGACCAAGCAGGGCCATTGGCAGAATCCGGGTCCGCCTGTGGCAGGTAGATGTGGTACCAGCAAGGATAACCAGAGCACTGTTCTGGGGCATTGGCAGACCCCCCACCCCTTGCCACTTACTGGTTCTTGTGATTCTGGGCCGGAGACAGGGATTGCCTGTTGTACCCTGATTAGGGGAGCTGTGTTGGGCCCTAACACTAGGACAGAAAGGGATGTAAGATGTGCTTTCATCCGGGCAAAGCTCATGGACTAGTGAGAGGGATGGTCAAGGTGACAGGAGAATGCTGTGATAGGAGCACAGCTTTAGGGTCTTGGAATGTGGGAGACTCCTGGAGGAGGGAGCTGAAGTGTGCGGGCCAGGCCTTTCCCTCACTGACCCCATGGAGGACCTGCCCGGAGCAGTCCCGCCCCATCCCTGGGCAGGCTCAGGAACAGTGGCTCTGTTAGGCTGTGCCTGGGGGTGGACACACAATCTCTCACGTCACCATCAAACCCACCATCTGGTGATAGCTGACAATGGCTGGTGCAGGTCTGAAGGCCACACCTGGACACGGGAATGCAAAGCTCAGGGCTTCTGGCCAGGAGGCCCTGTGACTTGGCTTCTCAGCGCCTCCCACCTTTTTTCCCTGCTGCTTTCTGATCATTCTCCCCTGTGCTTGGAGTGAGGTGACTCAACCCACTGGGCTGCCTCCATGAAGGGCAGAGGGTGGGTTACCAGGCTCTCCAGGTGTTCTGGCAGTCAACCCAGGAGAGCTGTGTGGAAGCAGAAACAGAGCTGGGCCTGGGAGATCAGTGCACAGGGCTTGGGTTTGAATCCTGGCTCTGCCACTTGCTCATTCTGTGAGCTCCTCACTGTACTGACTTCTTTGTGTGTTCCCCATATGTAAGATGACATATGACACCTATCTCCTGGGACCACCCAGCAGAAATGAGACGTGTATGAACCACTTCCTGTGGCACCTGCCATTCCCCCGTGTGCCTTTAGTGTACCTGGCTGCTGCTGACCACTGAGTCATCTGACCTGGGTCTCCTCCCAGCCCGTCATAGGGCCATTTACAGCTGACATCTACAGTTTGTAATGTTTACTGGTATGAAATTCTCATCTGCTGTTTCCTATATGTGCCAGCAGTTCTTGAAGCAAACCCAGGAAATTGAGTCACGGTGGTTTTGCCAGTCCTAGGATCAGGAGTGGTGAATCAGGACCCTCTGGAGAACTGGTTTTCTAGGAGCCCCCCTCTCCATGCTCCACACCTGGATTCTTGACTCCTGCTCCCCGTCTTGTAGGCCCTCTGGGTTGAGGCCTCTAGGAGCTTTATCAAGGCTTGAGTGTCTAAAGGGGTCAGTAAAAGCAAGCCTGGCCACTTTGGGTCACTTTGCAGGCTACCCAGGGGCCGAAGCCTGCCCTGATGACCCTTTTAGCGCCTCATGCCTTCTTGCCCCCGCTCCACTGGACCACAGCCTGTGTCTCTTATCTTGCCTGCCCGGGCATGTGATTTTCCGACAAGTCTAGGGACTGAGAGGGCTGGGATGACTTTTTCCACTTGACTGAGAGGAAACAGGCTCCGTGGGGTAGAGTGGGACTACAGCTGTCAGTAATAGTTCTGCTTCCCCAGATCTCTGAAGAGGGGTGTCCCAGCCACAGGGAAGGGCATGAACAAAGGGGGAGATGACCAGGCACAGATTTCAGGGAGTAGGAAGGGGGATGTGAGGCTAGGACTAAATGGTGGCAAGTGGTGACTCTTCCCTGGCTGCCGCCATGACACCTTTAGCCCTGAGCCAACCTACAGAGGGGTGCAACCAGGCAGCTCCAGCTGGGGAGAGCACTCAGGACGACCCACCAGCCTGCCCCTGACTCTTCCCCTTGCTCCCATATTCTTTCCATTCCAGTCTCACTGCTTCTGTCCCCTCAGCCAGAGACGCTCCTCCCCAGGACCTGTAGACTCACTGCCTCATCTTCTCCAGGTCTTTGTTCACCTGTCGCCATCTCAGTGTGGCTTTCTCTGAACACCTCATTTAAAACGTAATGCCCTACCTACACCAGCCACTTTCAATGCCCTCCCTGCTTAATTTTTCTTCTTAGCATCTATCACCAGCCAACATACTCTATAGATTATCTAGTTTACGGTCTGTTTGTCTCCACTAGAAAGTAAGTGCTATGAAGCAGGAAATTTGATTTTTTGTTTACTGATGTATCCTCAGCATGCACGACTGGTAAAGTAGGGGCTCCATAGTATATAATGAATTAAATTGTTGGCAGGGCCGCTCTGAGTTGGCTCCAGGTTTTACTGATTGATGGAGTCTGTAGAGGGCTGGGGCCATATCCTGAGCTTCAGACTCAAACCCAGTGTCCACTCCAGGCTCCGAGAGGTCAAGTAACTTTCTCAAGATCATACAGCCAGGAAGTGCTAGAGCCAGATGTTGAACATGAGTCTCACTGCTTGTTTTGCTTACAGTGATTGGGACCAAGCAGAAAGCTCATTGTTATGCAGCATATTTTTGCTGGTTCCATCCTGGGCCAAGATGACCTGTTCAGAGGTCTCTCCCACTGGTCAGTGGGCGCCGCATCTCAGAAGGAGCCACATTTTATGCATATTACCATCTCCCCAGCGCCCAGCTGAGGCATATTCCAGGTACATGTGGATATCTTGAGTGAATTAGTTAAGATGCTCTGTGAATGCGGGTGGAGTCAGACACACCACCAAGGGTTTGTCTTGCCTCTGCCACTTACTAGCTGTGTGAAACTGGCAAGTTAGTTAATTTCTCTGATCCTCAGTTGCTTGAAATGAAGATCTTGATACTTAATCCTCCAGGTCACTATGTCCTCATGAATGTAAAGCTTTTGGAATAGGAGCTGGCACATAGTGCAGAATATGTGTTAGCTTAAAGTAGGGGCCAGACTTTTAAAACAAGGAGAGCTGTGAATTCTGAGTAAGCACCGCATCAGTGGAAGTGTTGCAAATGGACGTTGAAAACCGGGCATTTCATTTCATCCTCACAGGTGCTACCTCCATTTTACTGATGAGAAAACTGAGGCACAGAGAGGTTAAGTCTCTACATCAAGGTCTAGGCGAAAGCCAGTTTAGGGGACTGTAGCGGGAATGAACCAACGGGAAAGAGATCTGAAGGAGCCAGAGTCGCCAGTGCAACCCTTGTCAAGGTCCCCCTAGGGACCCACACCGACTGCTCAGGCTTAAACGTGCGTTAAGTCCCGCGTTCGGAGGCCTGCAGGCACCGTCCGCCTCCGCCCCGCCCCTTGTTCTCGGATTGTCCAATCCCATAGTCTTCATGTAAATGAAGCACCTAGAGATGGCCTATGGGAAAGGGAAGGGGCGTGGTCTTTGTTCACCCCCTGAACGAATCAGGGCAACATTCTGATTCATTGTTAAAATAGAGGCTGTGACCTCGGCACCCCACCTCAGCACCCCCTGTGCGTGGAAACCCGAGCCGAGGTTGGTTCTGCATAGCAGAAAGGGTGGTGGAGGGTGGAGGTGGGGGGGAGCATAGGGAGGAAAAGGTGGAGGGGTGAGGGATACGGGGAGGGACTGGTTGACTGGATGGAGAGAGGTCCAGGGGTCCATTCTCTGGGTGGGGCATCCGCCGTGTCCGCTGAAGGTTTTTCATTGTTATATCCACACCTAAGTGGGTTTCAGAGAAGGGTTCTGCCAATTGGTTGGGAGTGGGGAGGAGGACGAGGGAGCAGTGAGGGGCAAGTGGAGTAGAGCCATCCTGAGTGGCGGTCTCCTTTCGAGGCGTTGCTTCTTTTTGTGGCCGGACTGGGAAAGAACCGCCCTGGCTGAGCGGGACAGATGCGTGCCCACTCTACCACTGGGAGCAGGGAACGACGCGGGAAGATGACTGTCCAGAGAAGATCGGAGACCCCGGGGCCACCGTCGGGCCAGTGGATACCCCCTCCACACACACCGTGCCCTTCCGCTCCCCTAGGTCTGAAGGTGGAGCAGCCAGAAACCTTCACCCTGGATGCCCCAGGGGAGGACATAAAATTCCCCAGCTCTCGGGTGAGATTGGCAGCAAAAGCCCGATCCTCTGGAACGCTGTGGAGGAAGCTCTTCAGGTGAGGACAGGTATGGGCAGTGACCTGGGGGCACCATAAGAGGCATGCGTGTTTGTGAATATGGATTCCTCTCATCCCCATCCCCTCCTGGGCCTCTGTGTGGGTTAGGAGGGCATCTTCAAGTCACTTTTCTGTCAGGGCTTTCTTGTGCCCCCAGACATGGCATTGGAGCCCTCAGTGGCACAGAAGGGACAGCCCTATGCTCAAGTCAGAACACCAGGGTTTCTCTTTGGCGGAGCTCTGCCACAAACTTGTTGTGTGACTTTAGGTTGTTCGCTTTCGTCCACGACTTTGTCCTCAACTCTGAAAATACCTGGCCAGCCTTTTGCCTCACTCCCAGTGTTTCCCAAGGAACTGTGTGAGTTGGCAGTGTGATTCCAGTGCCCCTCACTACCACCCCCAGGGTGGGGAGGGGGGGTGGGCACAGACCTGGCGTTGAATCCAGTTCAGCCACTGGGAACTTCAGCAAGTTATGGAACCTCTGTGAGCCTTCGTTGCCTCATCTGAAATTGGCACTCATTGTATCCACAATGTAGGATAACTGTAAGGCAAGGGCATTCCAACTTTGGGGTACACTGGAATCCCCTAGGAGACTTTTATAACATTTCACACCCCCAGGCCTCACCTCCAGATAGATTCTGACTAGGCAGATCTGGGGAGGGAACTGGGAATATGCATGTTATGAGCAGCATGGCTGAGTCTAATGCAGGGTCCTCGGAACACACTTGGAGCAACAATGCAGTAATGACTAGAAATCACATGTGAAATGCTTGGCAGAGTGCCTGGTGCTTAGTAGGTGCTTAATGAGTGTTGAATGAGTAAATGAACAAATGAATGAATGGATGGATAACATTATTTCCTTGGCCCTTGTTGGTCCAGGGGCAAACTGGGGCTGGGGTCCGGGTGGGCTGCCAGCTAGTCACCTGGTCCTTGCCTCACCCCCATTCTTCCCAGGTGCCACCATCAGATCACAGGAGCTGCCCTGGCCTGACTCAGCCAATATGGAGGGGGCAGCTGAGAATGCCCCCTGTGAACACTTCGAGGCCAATGAGCTGGCCCAGAGTTGCTGTCGGAACTGCTTGCAGCCTGAGGAGGCCCACAGAGCAAGGCACCAGGTAGGCCGGCTTTCCCGAGTGGTCAGCGTGGTTTTGGGTGGGGGAGTCCATGATGGGCTGGGGGAGTCCATGATGGGCTGGGGTCTGGCTGGGCCACTCGCTTGCAATGGAACCCAGACACTGGCCTTCCTCCTGGGCAGAGCCTCAGTTTTCCCAGCTGTATAATGGGGTGGTGGGACCACGTTAATGTTTCCTAAATGCCAGTCATTCTCCTGCTTTTATGATTTCTTTGCCATCACCTCATGTAATCTATTACTTACTTTATTATTTTTTAACTCACACCCTTTTTTCACTTATACTAAAACAGAACTTTACATCACCACCACAAATAGAAAACCAGGATAATATCCTTTATATAGAAGGTTAAAAAGAGAGAAAGAAAAGGACAAAAACCAGAAATATCATTAAATTCTAACTGGAGAGTGTTATTGGCTGAAGGCTCTGAGCCTGAGTCCTGCTGTCTGTCTCTCTGTTAAAAAGGGAAATTGGCAGGTGTTAGAAAAGCGTTAAAAATACCCCAGCACCCACTGAAGACTTTCCCCTTGAAGGTATTGAAGGAGGGAAAGGGAAAGGGAGGCATTTTCTCACTTTGAGATCGATGTCCTGATACACGTAAACCATACACGTAAACCCAGAGTGCAGTCGCACACGCTATGAGAAGCAGGGCACGTGTGAAGCTCCATGGGCGCTTCCGGCCGTGCCTCATTATGACTCTGTCATTCCCAGAGGGTCCTGAGGCCTAAGGCTCCTCTGGAGCCTGGCAGCCAGTGCCATGCAGGGGGTTAGGCTCCAAGAGGTGACCATTGAAGGGGAGTCACTGTTCAGCTTTAGAGCCAGACAGGCCAGAGCACCAGTGCTAGGTTTGCCATTTCTCTGCTGTGTGACCTTGGATCATTTACTCTCTCTGGCTTCCCTCTCTCTTTTTTTTAAACATTGGAGAGGACATTTCTATCTGAGAGTCACAGCTCCATTTATTTATTTATTTTAATTAATTAATTAATAATTAATTATTTTTTTTAAGGAGGGCGCAGCTCACAGTGGCCCATGCAGGGATCGAACCAGCAACCTTGGTGCTATTAGCACCATGCTCTAACCAACTGAGCTAAACTGGCCACCCCTCTGGCTTTCTTCTTTTGAAGAGTAAAGTGGGGCAACAAGACCTTCTCACTCAGGGCATCTGGCCCTGCTTAGCCCAAGTCACATGTAACTAATTCAATACACGTTAGTTTCCTCTTTTCTTTCTTCCTGACGAGAAAAGCAAACCTGGGAGATTCCTTTCTACTTGTCTTGATACCTGCAGTAACAGCTCCCCTACCCTCACCCCCAAGTTCAGGGAACAGAAGCCTGAAAGCCCTCTGAGTCCATGTCCCATACAAATGACCTCTCCCAATGGATGGGGAGATGACAAGTGAGGAACAGGAGGAGAAATTTGGATTCACACAGGTCTGAGTTCTAGTCTCAGTTCTACCACTTCCCAGCCGAGACCTCGGTCCAGCTCACGTGTTCACATATATTGAATAGGTGCTAAAAATGTGCAGGCATTATGCTATGTGTTGGGGAAATAGTCCCTGGTCCATGGGGCTTATACTCTAGCAAGATAAATGAAGACTAAGAAATTAATCATGCACATAATTATGGTTGTGATAAATGTTGTAAGGAACAGCAAGTGGCATGAGGGTAAATAATAGGTTTCTCCAAAGAAATGACATTTCAGCTATTTGGTGAAGCTTGGTAATTGGCCTGTGAACTAGGGGAAGAGCAGAGGAAAGGGATGGTAGGTGCAAAGGCCCTGAGGCAGAGAGGAGGAGGCATGTTGGAGGATGGAGAGAGGCCAGGAAGGGGGAGGGGCAGAAGAACTCCAGGACAAGGATGGAGAATGGGGTGGGGGCTGGTCTCTCCAGGCCTTGGTTGGGGCCTTGTGGACATGCTGACTTGGGACTTTTTTCCTGAGAGGCATGGGAGTCACTGAAGATTTTTAAACAGGGGAGTGATGTGATCAGATTTGCATTTTCCAAAGTCACTCTGACTGCAGGGCAGAGAATGGAGTGCAGGGAGTGAGAGTGAATCAAGGTGACCAGTGAGGGAAAGGTCCAATTACTCATGCCAGAGATGGCAGAGACTTTGAGATGGAGAGACAGGGACCCATTTCAGAACTAATTGAACCGGGAGAATCTAAAGGATTTAATACCGGAGGAACAAGGAGGAGGTGGAACATGGCTGACGTCTAAGTTATTTCCTGAGGCAGGTACTTGGGATAGGAGCTCCCTCTCGAGTTGTTTGCAGTGGTGAGTGAGAGGTGCCTGTGGGCCACACTGGAGATGAGGGAATAACTGAAACACGGAGTTTAGGAGCCAGACTCTGCCAGAGATAGACCGTCTTGCTCATCGTTGAGCAGTTTCAAGCATGTGGAGTCACAAAATCTGTGTGTTACAGAAGCCTCCTCCAGCCGGAATGGGCCTGTTCCGTTCCCAGCTGGATCCCTAGTTAAACCTGGGCACAACCTCTTTCCTGAGGGCCTAAAGGTATCTCCTGGGGGTGGACATCTTTACCTACCCAGGAATATGCAGGAATGGCCTAGGTCCCAGGGCAGGCCCCTCCCCAAAACTTGCTCCAGCTTCCCCGGGATCCTGTCTCTGCTCTACCCTCAGCTGAGTCTCCCCACAGACTGGGGGTGGGGAAGGGATTATCCCTGGAAATCACTTGGCCTTGACTAGGTACTAGCCAAGTTCTGGATGGAGGGCCTAGGTGAGAGGATCCTGCTGTATGCCAGGCATCATACATCCCTTTTTAATGTATTTATTCTTAAGTGTATTTAATATTCTATCGATTTAACACTAACAAAATTCTATTTAATGTTTTTACATTATCTGTTATACAGGGGGTGCCAAAAAAATGTATACACATGACTTGTATTCAACTTTTGTTATTGGTATATATTGAATATTACAATTTTAATACAGTTTTTTCCTTTCTTAAAATGCGTGTACATTTTTTTGGCTCCCTCAGTATTTAAGATGTACAGAGCAGGCACTGTTCTAAGCCCTTTACAAATTTTACGTCATTTAATTCTCGCAACACCTCTAGGAGGTGGGTCCTCTTATCATTCCAGTTTTGTAGATGAGAAACCCAGGCTCAGAGAGGGGAAGCCACTGTTCTGAGGTCACCCAGCTGGGAAGTGGAGGTGCCAGGATTGGGCCTGATGTCTGTCTGAGGCCAGAGCCTATGCTGACCCGCCAGACAGAAATCAGAGCCAGGGACTGGCTGCTGGGCCCGCTCATGCTGGTGGAGGGTAGTGATGGGGGCTGGAGGTAACAGCAGGGAGGAGGTGCCATGACAGGTGACAGGCTGGGGGTCCTGCTGGGCCCAGCTGGCCTGGGACCCCTTGGCAATGCCCCGTGAATGGCTCCTTCCTCATTCATGCAGTGAGGTCCCCAGGGCGGCTAAGGCGCCAGGCCGGGCTGTGGATCTGACACCTCCTGCTGCCGAGCTCTGATCAGAATCTGGCTCCAGGGCAGGGGGCGAAACTGAACCCAGACGGGCTTCTCTGGCGTGGATGGTGTGGCAAACACCCCCGCCCCACTCCTTGGCCCTGCCTAGGTCCTGCTAGTGGCCGCCTTCCTGGAACCCAGAGAGTCTGTGCCCACCCTGGGGCTGTGGCCAGGTTGTGGCCTCAGCCCAGAGCTCTGGGCTCTAGGGTCCCCAGGGAGCCCATTCCCAGGCCCCCGCCCAGCCAGCTCTCAGGTGAGCTGTGGAGATCAGGTTCCTGTGGTTTCATGTCCTGCATTGTTCTTGGCTGGGCCCCGGCTTATGAAACAGTAATGAGGGGCCCCTGCTCCTGCAGCCGGCCCCTCTAAGGTTTCTGCTGCCTCGGCCGCCGCTGCCACGGCCCAGAGTCGGGGCCTGGGAGGGCGGCAGCATGGGGGCCTGAGCCGTAGCCCCCCGGGGACGAGGGTGCTGACAGCCGCCAGCCGCCACCGCCGGAGCCCGCCGCCCAGGTAACCCGAGAGGAGGCAGGGTGCAGGGTGCTGTGGCCGCTGTCTCCCACCAGTAGGGGAGGGCCTTGCCAGCCCGGGGGGTGGGGAGGATTGGGGGGGCCTTCCTGGAGGTGAACAGCCGTTCCCCCTGGGTGAGCCCAGCACCAGCCTTCACAGGTGTGGCCTTGCTAAGGGCGGAGGAAGAGAGAAGCCGGCAGTCGGCTCAGGGCCCCCGCCCCTACCCCTAGGGCCTTGACCCTCCAGCCTTGGAGCCCCCTGCCTCTCCTCTAATGGGGCACATCTCCCCACTCCTCCAAGGCCTTCTTTTCCCATCTTCCCCTCCCTCAGACTACATCTTCCTCCCTCATTCTCCAAGCCGTCTTCGTCCTTTCTCCTCACCCTCCTTCCTCATCCCGTCTTCTAGCTATAGAAGACCCTTCGGGGTCCTTTTGTACTTCACATCCTCAAGCACACACACCTACATATGTGCCAACACACGCATATAAACACACTTACATGCATTTATGCAAACATATGCACTAGTGTACGCCTAGACTTGAATACACATGCATGCATGCGTGCACACTTGCACTCACACAGGCCTTTATATGCACACATACCTGTACACACATGTGCATGCACACGCCCTGTACCTCTGCCAGCCCCCAGCTTGGGTCCCCAGGGGCGCTTCCAGCCTGATGGACAGCTCTCCTTGAGAAGTCTGAGATCCCAGGAGGAGATGCTTGGAGACTCTCTTCCACACCGCCTGGGGGGAGGGGCCGTGCAGGGGGAGGGGAGCCCCCACGTGGGCCATGAGGTGCCTCCTCTTTCCAACTCTGTCCCAGGAGCCCGGGAGCCCTCCAGGTGCTGAGGTGCCCTACTGCGACCTGCCCCGCCGCCCGCCTGCCGCTGAGGACCTGCTCAGTGCCTCGACCTCCGGCTGCCAGTCTGTGGTGGGCCTGGGCCTTGGACCAGGGCCTGAGAGGTGGGTAGAGTGCCAGGGCCTGGAGAGGGGCTCCCCGGGATAGCCCTCTTCCACCCCACCCCACCCCCCTTCACAATGGCACCATCTCTCTGTGATGGCTGTTAGTGTGGTTCACATGGTCAGTCCACACGGCCAGGCACACGCAGGCCGTGGGCATGTTCCTTGGGCCCTAGCTCAGCTTCGCTCCAGGGTATGGAGCAGCCATGCACCCACCCTGCCGTGGGCATGGCCCACAGCCCGCTCACATTTCCAGGTTCCCTTTGCACAGCTTTAAAAAATTAAACAGGTTTATCACCCCCCTACCTACCTGACTGTGCACTGCTCCAGGCTCTGGGGTTCCCTCCATTCCAGTCCTGAGCTGAACTGAAGTCCTCCTTTGGGGCCAAGGTGCTTTGGGAGGGCACAGCTGAGGGTCTCGAAACCTGGCATCCAGCTTCAGCTCCATCCCTGTTCGGCTGTAGGACCATGCGCACGTTATTTCCTCTTTTTGTGTCTCAGTTTCCCCATTTAAAAAACAAGAAGAATTGAATCAAATCAGCATTGCTTTGCAAACATGCGTTCCTCTGGGTAGACATTATTTTTTTAAAAAACCAAAAGCTTTGCCATCAAATATGTTTCAGGAAGTCTGGGATAAACTAAGTCGGTTATCTTTCTTGCAGGACTTGTCAAAGCCTTTAGTTTGCAGGCACACACTGCTTTTGAATGGGGGAAGTAGAAGTGTGTAGTATATCTCAAAGTTATTTGACCACAAACCCCTTTTTTGGGGGTCATCACCTATTTTCATCTTGTAGGCTAGTTTGTGGGTCACTCTTTGGGGATACTGGCAGCTCTGAGCCTACTTGGCCCTGTGGCCACCCCGACTGGCTTATCCTAAGCAGGGCTTTCTCTGAACTCCCTCCCTTGGCACACAGACCGGTGGCCTGTCAGTGCCCCTGGAGCTCTGCTACCTCTCAGAGGCCCCGATTAGCCCAGCACAATTCTGTCTTCTTAGTCTTACTGAGCTTGCTCCAGTGACAGAGGGTTGGGGCTGGGGCCACAGCCCTGGTTCACAACGCAGCTCTGCCCTTTCCTAGCTCTGCCACCTTGGCCAGTCCCTTGGCCTCTCTGAGCCTCAGTTTCTTTATCTGTAAAACGGGAATCATTTCACTTCAAAGAAAGGCTGTTGTAGCTAAACAAGGCAGCCCATGTAAAGAGTCCAGCACAGAGAGCCCTCGGTGCCAGCACCCTCTTCCACTCTAATGTGAGGTGTGTTTGTACTTGCGTGGGGGTATTTCTCCTTAATTCCCATTACTTTTGGGGAAAAAGTGATGGGTCTGTCTCCTGTCCCAGGGGCCCAGCGGCAGGCCTTCCTGCAGAGGGCCCCACAGCTGCCCCCAGGAGCAGGAGCCGAGCCCCGGAGGCAGTGCCCTATTTGGAGGGCCTGGCCTCCTCCCTGTGTGGCATCTTCGACGAGAGCCCTGACTCTGGTACCAGCTGCAGCCCTGACTGTGACACCGCTGATGATACCAGCAACTCGTCCTCTGTGGTGAGCTGGGGGCGGGAGGCTGAGGGCAAGAGCAGATCACCCCTTCTTGCCAGCCCCGGGGTTCCACCCAAACCTCCAGAGGAAGGCTGAGCTTCTTTCACCAGGGAACTGGGCAAAGGGCCTCTGGAGACTTAGCGGGCACCTGGGGCTACCCAGACCACCCACCTGGAAGGCGAAGCTGTCTCTGCAGGGTTGGCCAAGGAGGGCTGAGGGTCTGGCTGCGGGAAGATGGAGATAGGCGTTTCAGTGGATAGGGATTTCCACGCGAGTCACCAACAGGCTCAGGCTGCCAAAAACTCAGGTCACAGGTCACACAGGGCCAGGATGTTGGGTGTGTTGTCCCGAGCAAGGATGGGAGTGGCACTGGCTCCTGCCCTGGTCACACACCATTGAGCCCCATGACCAGAGGACAGAGAGAGGGAAAGGAGCAGTCTGGGGGGGCCTGGCCAGGGCTGGGGCCGTTTAGCCTGGAGAAGAGGAGACCCAGGGGAACTTACTGGGCATTCAGCGCTTAAAGGGCCATCACGGGATAGAAGAGACAGACTACCCATGAGACCCCCAGGGGAAGTGACGAGATGGCAGGCATGGGCTCAGGAAGGTTCACCACCCCCCTCTGAGGTAGAGACTTTAATGACTCTGTTCTGGGGCAAGAAAACTGAGGCTCAGAGAAGGGAAGCAACAAAGTTACACATCTGGTAAGTGGTGGGGCTAGTCTTTGAATCCACTTCCTTCTGGATCCTGAGATTTCGCTGGGATTGGAAAATATTATGCCAAGGCCCTCCTACCACATAGAGTCCAACTGCCCTGGGTTCAAGTCCCCTCCCATATAAACCACTTCCCAGCTTTGCAACTTTGGGCAAGTTCTTAACTGCAATGGACGGGCCGACCTCACAGGGTTGATTGAAGATGAGCTGAGTTACACTTGCAGAGAGCCCAGCACAGTGCTGGCTGTACAGTAGGTGCTCTTTCAGTGTCAGTTCCTTTCCCTTCCTTCTCTCCATCTCATGCTGGGAGCATAGGCCCAGGGGTTTCTCCAAGCACACTTTCTCCTCGCCTTCCCTGGCAGGACTGGGACATTGTCGAGAGGCGGGAGGAGGCCTCTAGCTGGGACGAGCTCACCGTGATGATCCCTCGCAAGCTGCAAGAAGGGCCAAGAGCTGACAGTGCCCGAAAGGCTCCATCTCTCCTCACCCGGTCTCCTGTGGGAGGAGATGCTGCAGGCCAGAGAAAGGAGGGTGAGTGTTTTTGCCAGGCCAGGTTAGTCCCTGTGACCATGGATGTGGTGATAGCCAGGGGCCTGGGGCCGAGACAGCCATCTCACTGGCCATCTGGGCCCTTGGGCCTGTCTTCCTTTGGTGGGTTAGGATCTTCGGGTTGCAAGTGACAGAAACTGAAACTGGCTGAGTAAAAAGTCTAGGAGGTGATGACTTCAGGCATGGCTGGATCCAGGTGTCCAAACAGCATCAAAAATCTTGTCTTTGTTCTGCTTTCTTCTGTGGTGGCTTCATTCTCAGTCAGACCCTCCCCCATAGTGGCATGATGAGCGGCAGCAGTGCCAGGCTGTATCCTACTTGCTTATTAACCCCACAGACAGAGGACACACAATCTTCCCAGCAGATGTAGCTAAAGCCTTAGGAAGGGTTCTCCCTGGGACCCAGCATGGTTCATATGCCCAACCTGGTGATCAGTGATGGGCTCAGCCCCGGGTGCAAAGCTCACGGCCTGAGAGTGGGAAAGAGGAGAGGGCCCAAAGGAAATCAGGGTGATGCCGCTCCCAGAGAAAGGGAAAAGGCTGCTGGGCAGGCCCAGCTCACAGATGCACATGACACCGGTTAGCATCTCACTGGTATGTGAGCCCAGTGTGCTGGGCCCCAGAGCTTGGGCCCCCCCATCACTCCTACCCTGTGTGGCCCCCTGATCGGTGACTTCAGCATCATCAGGATTTGGGCCAAGGCACCCATGTCCTCACCCTGGCTTCCCACGCCTCCTCTAGCACTGAGTCAGCAACGTGCTAGCACTACCTGTGCATAAAATCTGGTGCTGGACTCCGTGGGTGTTCAGGAGGAGTTAGTCCCTGCCCCAGGTGGGTCTGCAAGCAGGCAATGGGAGATGACGAACCGCAGCCCAGGACAGAGGCAGAACAGAAACACGTGCCATGCTGGGAGCAAGGAGTTGGGTCTGAGGCAGGGGACAAAGTGCTTCTTTCCAGCCAGGAAGGGACTCAGAGGTGTGCCTCGTGCACGCGGTGCAGCCCGGGCTTGGAGGCGGGAATATGGAATAACCTGATATGTACAGCTTAAGTGTAGATGGGGGCCATATAGCCGGGCCTCAAGAGTCTAGCCAAGGAGTTTGAACTTTCTTCTCTAAGTAGTAGGGAGTCACGGGGGTTTTGAGGAGGAGAGTGATGTGATTGGACCTGTGCCTGAGGAAGTTCACCAGGGCAAAGGTATGAAGGATGAACTGGAGTGGGGTGAGGCTAGGGATGAGCCAGCAAAGGGACTATTGCAGCCACTGCAGTGATAGCTGGTTCAGGCACGAATCACCGGCTGATGCTAATTCTTGTGTGAAAGGTTGTCGGGGAACAGGATATTCACACGGTCTCAAAGTATCACCCCTCAGATTACACATCGATTACAGAGGGAAAAGGCACCCTTAGGATGGGAAGATCTGGCAGACACCACCTACCCAAGTGGCCACTCAGCATCCTAGCGTGGGGCAAAGCGGCATCAGGTGCCCCCATGTGATGCACAGGCGAGGACGTGGCACCCTTTCTGAGTCTTCTGGTTAAAAATGCACCGCCTGCGTCTCGTCCCAATGAAACATCAGACAAACCCAAACTGAGGGACATTCTGCAAAATAACCGGCAGGACTCTTCATGAAAGACAAAAAGGCCTGGAGGGCGGTTCTCGAGTAAAAGAGGCTACAGGGGGAGCAAAATGCCATGTGGGGTGCTGGATTGGATCCAGGATGGGAAGTTACAATGATGAAAGGACGTTATTGGGGCAGCTGGGGCAATTTGAATGTGGACGTATATTAGAGAGCAGTATTGTATCCACGCTGTATTTCCTGAGTGTGGTCATGGAAGGAGACTGTCCTTGCCCTTAGGAGTTGCCTTAGGAGGGGGTTGAGGTGAAGTGTCATCAGCTAACTCTCATACAGTTCAATAAGTAGATAAAAGATAGGTAGATATAGAGAGATAGATAGACAGAGACAGGTAGATGCTAGTTAGGTAGGTGGGTAGGTACATGGATGTAGATGAAGAAAGCAGGAGACAAACTGTTATCAGCTGGTGACTCTGGGTGAAAGATCCCTGTATGGGTGATGGATGCACCATTCCTGTAACCCTCGTGGAGCTTGTTGTCCAGCTGAGAGATGGAGAAACCTGACTTAGGGCCGTGGTTGTGGGTGAGGAGGGGACAGAGAAGAGAAGAGGCTTAGGAGGTGGACAGATGGGATTAGGGACGTGAGAATACACGGTCCCAACGCCCGATCTGGGTGTGTGTGGATGGCGGTACCTTTCGAGGATAGTGGAGAACTGGGGAGGGGGTGTAAGCCCTCTTGGCCGTGCTGGATCCAAGAGCCCCAGGGAAGAGGTGTAGAGATGGGGTGTTCAGCAAAGGGTCAAGGCCTTCCTCACTGGCCACTCTGCTCTCCTTTGCTGATGCCTCTTCCTCGGCTCAACCTTCAAATATGGGTGCCCCAGAGCCTCGTCCTGGCTGCCCTTCTGTTCTCTCCCTGAACACTCAGCTACTCGACTTCCAGTACTATCTGGAAAAGTCAACATCCCCTCACTCCACACCTCTGGCCTGATTTCTCCCCTGAACTCGAGTTCATTGTAGAACCAACCTTTCCCCTGGGGTGTATAGCACCTCAAACTCAACACAGCACTCTATTTTAGTCATTCAATAACTATGAAGCACCTACTGTGTGCCAGGCCCTGTCCCGGTGCTGGTGAACCAGAGTGAAGAAGACAGACAAGACCCACCCTGTGGAGCTGGCACTCCGGTGGAGGCAGGGCAGACAGGAAACAAAAGAAAAGCCAGACCAGAGAGCGGAAACTGATTTTTGGACAATTAAGACAGGAAGCTGTGAGAGTGAGTGGCCAGGTGGACGGGGAGGGCCTCTCTGGGGAGTCAACACTGGCTGAGACCTGAGTTTAGAAGCAGAAGGAACAGCCAGTGCAGAAGCCCTAAGGTGTCGAGAAGCAGAGGAAGGTGGGGTGATGGGAGCACGTGGAGCAGGGAGACGGGTGGAGAGGAGGTGGTGTGGGACCACTAGCAACCTGACCCTTCCTCCAAACCTGTTTCTCCTGCAGTCTCTCCTCAGTCCCCACCAGCCCAGCGGCTCAGGCACTCAATCTCGTGTTATCCCGATTCCTCTCTTTCTTCATCCTTTGTATCCAGTTATCAGCTGTCGTGGTTAGCCCTGCCTCCAAAACACATCCCTAATCTGTCCCCTTATTGCCATCTGTACCACTCCTCCCTGGCCAAGTGCCACTGCCACTGGCTGGCATTATTGCCAGAGCCCCCTGAAGGTCTCCCCCTTCAGCCCATCCCCCCCACGGCAGTCGGAGCCATCTTTAAAAACATTAATCATACCTTGTCACCATCCCCCCGCCCCTGCCCTGCCCCATCCGGCTCTGGGGAAGAGGGTATGGGAATAAGCAATCATACATGGGGGCTAAACACCTCCCCAGTGGGAATGGTGTGATTGGTAGACCACGAGATTTTGTAGTAAATACCTGCTTTCTTGCCCTTCAACACATGGGCAGTGGGGTTGAGGGGAAGCTTCACTTTGTGACCTGCGTGATCAAAGGCAGGCACCGCTGTCCACCTGGTGGCAGGGTCCCAAATTGCAGGCGGGGGCCAAGGCCAAGGAGGAATTAGCCAAATCCCAGGTGCTAGGAACTCCTGGACATTCCTCTCAGAGCAACTCCCTGTTTGCAAAGCTCGCTCTCCTTGAACCTGCTTCTTCTTTCTTTAGATACCGGTGGCGGGAGCCGAAGCGCTGGACAGCACTGGGCGAAGCTCCGGGGAGAAAGTGGCCACTTCTTGGAGCGGCACCGGTCATCACTAACCCAGGCTTCCTCTGGGACGTCACAGAGTGGACCTCGTAGTACCACCCCTCAGGCTTCCTCTCTCCATCGCTCTGCGCAAAGAGACGTTGCCCACCCTGCTTCCACACAGCCCGATCCCCCCCGAGCCTCCTCTCCCCCCCAAATTGCTCAACGGGACAACCCTAGAACCTTGTCCAACCAACAGGACACCCCCAGGACCTCTTCCACACAGCGGAACACCCCCAGAGCATCCTCTCCCTCAAGAATCGCTCAACGGGATAACCCCAGAACCTCATCCACCCAACGAGGCAATCCTCGCGTTTCCTCTGCCCCCAGAGCTGCCCAGCAGGACAACTCCAGATCCTCTTCTACTCAACAGGACAACCCTCAGACTTCTTTTCCTACGTGTACTCCCCAGCGGGAAAACTCTAGAACGTCCTGTGCCCAACGGGACAACCCCAGAGCCTCCTCTCCCAACCGAACCATCCAGCGGGAAAACTCTAGAACGTCCTGTGCCCAACGGGACAACCCCAGAGCCTCCTCTCCCAACCGAACCATCCAGCGGGAAAACTCTAGAACGTCCTGTGCCCAAAGGGACAACCCCAGAGCTTCCTCTCCCAACCGAACCATCCAGCGGGAAAACTCTAGAACGTCCTGTGCCCAAAGGGACAATCCCAGAGCCTCCTCTCCCAACCGAACCATCCAGCGGGAAAACTCCAGAACTTCTTGTACTCAGCAGAACACCCCCAGAACTTCTACACAACGGGACAACACCCAGTCCTCTTCCTTTCGGCGGGATAACCCCGGAACCTCCTCCTCTCAGGGCTGCACCCAACAGAATAATCCCGGACCATCAACTCCCCATCACTCCACTCAACGGAACAATCCCAGGAATTCTTCTCCCCATCGTACTAACAAAGACATTCCCTGGGCCTCCTTTCCCCTCCGGCCTACCCAGAGTGATGGCCCCCGAACCTCTTCTCCATCTCGCTCCAAGCAAAGTGAGGTTCCCTGGGCATCCATCTCCCTCCGACCAACTCAGGCTGACAGGCCTCAGACCTCGTCTCCCACTAGACCAGCTCAGCATACCCCACCGCAGTCAGCCTCTGGCCCTACCCAGCACAACTCACCGTCCCGGGCTCCTTCCGCCTCCCACAACCCGGGCCAACACAGTGCCTCCCGGACTTCCTCGCCTTTGCATCCAGCTGCCCGTGGGACACCCCAGACCTCTTTTGATTCCTTCCAGTCTCCATGTGCTGTGTGCATTGGGTACCGGGACGCCCCCCGAGCCTCTTCACCTCCTCGCTATTTGCAACATGACCCCTTCCCCTTCTTCCCAGACCCTCGTGCCTCTGAGAGTGATTCACCCCACCACGATCCCCCCTATATCCCCCCAGCTGTGTGCATTGGGTACCGGGATGCCCCCCGGGCCTCCTCACCCCCTCGCCACACCCAGTTTGACCCCTTTCCCTTCCTCCCAGACACATCAGATGCTGAGAATCAGTCCCCTCAGCATGACCCTCCTCAGTTCCCCCCACCTGTGTGTATCGGGTACCGTGATGCACCCCGGGCCTCCTCGCCACCACGCCAGGCCCCGGAGCCCGCACTCTTGTTCCAGGATCTCCCGAGGGCCAGCACTGAGAGCCTTGTCCCCTCCACAGAGTCTCTGCATGAGCCCCCACACATCCCCACTCCGGTGTGCATTGGGCATCGAGATGCACCCTCATTCTCATCCCCACCACGCCAGGCCCCCGAGCCTTCCCTCTTCTTTCAGGACCCCCCTGGGACTAGTATGGAGAGCCTGGCCCCCTCCACCGACTCTCTGCATGGCTCCCCGATGCTGCCCCCCCAAGTGTGCATCGGGTATCGAGATGCACCACGAGCCTCGTCCCCACCCCGCCACCCACCCAGTGACCTAGCATTCCTGGCATCCTCACCTCCGCCAGGCAGCTCAGGGGGCTCTCGGGGCTCAGCACCCCCCGGGGAGACCAGGCACAACTTGGAGAGGGAGGAATACACCGTGCTGGCCGACCTGCCCCCGCCCAGGAGGCTGGCGCAGAGGGAGCCAGGTCCCCAGGGCAGCAACGGGGGCCGCACCCGCAGCCCTGGCCGTGCAGAGGTGGAGCGCCTCTTCGGGCAAGAGCGCAGGTGAGCCCAAGGTGGGGTCAGCCAGGTGGGCTGGGGAGGAGGCTCGGCAGCAGGACAGGTGGAAGGTTCACAGGCTTAGGTTGCCAGATGGAAAGGGTTCAGACCCCCGCCCTGCCACTTACTGGCTGTGTGACCTTGGGCAAGTCACTTCATCAGTCTGTTTTCCCATGTTGAGTCCTTTTTTGACAATTAAGTGATACTGTGCATAGTCTAGTGGTTAAGAGCAAAGACCGGGGTCAAGCAGGCTGGAGTCAAATCCTGGGTCAAACCTACTCCCCAAAATATGTGACCTTGTAAAGTGATTTAACCTACCTGAGCCTCAGTTTTCCCATCTGTAAAATTAGAACATTAGTACATTTAATTGAAATGAGGTTAAACTCTCAAACCCTTTAGTTGATCCAGAGTCACAGGTTCATTTTTGCCCCCTCACGTGAGGGACAAGAAACCCCATGATTTTTGTCTGCCTTAACAAAAAAAACCTCATGGGTACCTGTGCCCCTCAGAAAACAGAGGTGTCAATTTAAAACATGTGGCCAGAGCCATTATTTTAAATAAGAGAACTCAGAATCCTCAGAATCACAGACTTTTTAGAGGTTGAGTGTTACTTTCCTGGAACACAGCGGCGACGCCTGAAGTCCAGGTGCCCTGCGAGTCTCCTTGGTGGAGGAGCCACCCACACAGGCAGTTTACCACCCAGCAGAGAACTGCTTTTCCACAGCTGCGGGGAGAGGAACATTCCCCCTGATCTAGCTGAGATTTCTTTGTCCAGCAGTTCCAGCCTCAGAGTTTTCAGGATCAGGGCTGGAATTCTGTAGTTAGGGTCAAGAGAACACAAAAAAAGCTGGTCTGGAAGTCTGAAAACTTTCAGTGTACAATGAATTATGGTGTATTTACCAAGACCGAGTTGTACAACAATCACCGCAACCTAATTTTAGAACATTTCCATCACCCCGAAGAGCGGGTAATATTTTACATCCAGAATTCCTCTCTTTGTTGTCCCTTAGGCAACATTTTCTCTTAGATTTGAATCTGCATGAGAAGCCTTATCTCTTAGTCTTCAAATTTCCTTTTCCAGTAAGCTTAATCCATTTACTATCCAGGGGACAACCTTTATGGTCTCCAGCGTTAATGTAATTCTTTCTTAGGCCTTTTTTAAAAAGAAAAACACTAATTTTTTTAGAGCAGTTTTAGGTTCACTGCAAAATTGAGTAGAAAGTACAGAGGTTTCCCAGACACCCCCTGTGCCCCAAGGCACAGCCTCCCCTCACTGTCAGCATCCCTCACCAGAGTGGTCCATTTGTTACAAACCATGAACCTGCAGACACTTCATTATCACCCAAAGGCCATAGTTTACGTTAGGGTTCACTCTTGGTGTACATTCTGTGGGTTTGGAGAAATGTATAAAGACATGTATTCACCGTTGTGGTGTACAGAATAGTTTCACTGCCCTAAACCCCCTTTGTCTGCCTATTTATGATTACTATTTTTTTGTCCGATGTTAATTTGCATACTTTGACTTCATCTGATAACTCAGTGGGGACACTAAAGTCTTTAAACCAAAGTTAAATTTTCATTCTTTTTTTTTCTTCCTGGGATAACTTTTAGAGAGAGAAAGTTTTATAATAGAAGGCCAGAATATGTTTATACTTTTATTAATGATTTAATTGTTTTTACACAGATACTGTTACTCATTTTATTTTCTCTCTTTGAAGTAGATTATTTATCTTTTTAAGCTTGATTGAAGTATAATTGATATATAAAATTGCATATGTTTAATGTACGTATTTTGGTGAAATAGATTATTTACCTTTTAACCAAGGTTTTATAACTCTACTGAGTAATTAAATTTTCTCCTGTTGTATGACACTTATTCCAAGTAGAAAACTATTCATCCTCTGAATATGAAATTTTAAAACCTATTTAAGTATCTGGAAGGGACAGACTGAAATTTATGAGTGGCTATGGAGCCGTGCTTCCATTTTCTCCCTTTTATTCATTCGACATGTATTTATTGAGCATCTACTGTGTCCAAGCATTATTCTAACTGAACCTGGAAATTTTTCCTTAAAGGGGTATCACATTAAAGCATTAGGAATTTTGGCTTGATATCTTCATTTTTTCCACCTAGATGCCTTTAGAATCTCTTAGAATCATATAAGCACTTCATAGTTTCTTGAATTTAAACAGAGCCTTCATGGAATTTGCTAGATTTGACGGCTTTGTCATGGAGGTGGAAGAGCCCATTCAAGCTTCCAAAGGAAACACGTTTCCTTTGTCACCCTCGGTGCAGCCTCACCAAGAACAGGTGGCCCGAGGACCCTATTGCTTCAGCATTAGAAAGGCGGGGTCTGTGTTGGCAGCTAAGAATCCTTCTGAGTCCTTCACTCCTATCTCTCAGTTCCACATAGTGGGACACTTCTCAGGAGGAATTGAGCAAGCTAGAGTTTATATGGAGAATGCACTCACCTGAGAGAGAACACACGTGACCGCACCAAGTACTCCCCACCTGTTCACGTTTGAGGCTCTTGCTGCACAGAGGTCCTACACCCCAGTTCTGGGGGAAATCACGCTAAGGCCTCAGATCTCACAGAGCAAGAAACCTCTCTCACTTCAAATGAGATTGAAAATTGAACCTGTCCAAGCAGCCCCCAAACTTAGAAAGATTCACTCCAGACAGGGAGCTTTGGTTCCCGTGAGTCAACGGCTAAGAACTGCTAAAAACAAAACCCTCCAGTTACTCTACGGGTCTGATTCTAATGATATTGGCAAAAGCCGTAAGACAACAATAGACCCCAAGCCCATCATTTGTTTATTCAAAACCTCTGTAGAGTTTCAGCATGGTTCCCAAGCTGAGCACGGTCCCCTCTCAGACCTGAGTAGAGGTTCCTCTGACTTCCTCCTTTGCTGTCTCAGTCAAGGCTCAGCCCTGGGTTCTCTTTTTCAGGCTTCTCCCTGTTTGGTTCAGACACAGATCCATTTGTCAATTCGATGGAGCCAGACTCTCAAACCCTGTTGGACTAGATAGCCAGTGGAGTGGTCAGGTCTTTTGTTTTGACCCCTTACCTATGGGAGGAGACAAAAGGGCCCAGATTCTGTTTGGTGTTGCTATGTTTCAACACAGATGTCAGGTTAAATATTAAAAACCATGGCTACCAATGATTAAGCAAGACAATTAAGTGGAACTAAGGACTTTTTACAGCTTAGAAGTTATCTTTGTCAGACCTGGCAACAATGCCTGAAGTCCAGGTGTCTTAGAAATGACATTTGCACGGACCGTTTATGTTGGCCTTCCTGGAACTGTGCAGGAAGAGAGAACATGTCTTCTTTCTGACTTGCTAGCAGCTCTGTTACCAATAGCTAGGATGGCCTGGAGTTGTCAAGGCCAAGTGTAAGAATTCTGTTAGTCCTGAGGGGGAAAATGTGGGTCCGGGAAGTCCAAAACTTACATATGGACAGGAAGAGGGCAGAAAGAACGGAACATGGGGGCATGTAACATTCTGCGTCTCCCATCCCCACTTCATGGGTTGTGTGACCTGAAATGAGATGGGACAAGTGCTTGGCACGTGGAACGCAGGCAGTGCTCAATAAATGTTTGCCATTATGATCATGTGTGCACGGTGCCTGGCAACAAGTAGGTGCTCAATAAATCTTAATTCCCGCAAAGATCAGTCTAACCTTTGTCTGGGGTTGAGAGGTGGGCTGCTGGCTGGGTGGCACTCAGAAACAGGAAGTGCTGAGTGAGACAGGAGGCAGTCAAGGCCAAGGCTGAGCCCCCACCTTTGCTCCCCCCTTTTCTCATTGAATCTTTCCAACATCCCCATGAGGCAGGTAGAGCAGTGTCGACCATCGCCATTTTCCAGAAGGGAATACTGAAGTCCTGACAGTCTTATCCCTCACTTAGGGCCCTTGAGCTATGGGTCCTTGGATCTCCCACATCTCCTCCCATTGGGGGTGGGAGTAGAGGAGGTGGGGTGCTGGGAGTGGGACAGTCCCAAGGGCCCTCAGAGGGGCGGCTGCGTTTGCTCATAGGAAGTCCGAGGCACCGGGGGCCTTCCAGGCCCGGGACGAGGGGCGGTCGCAGCGGCCTGGTCAAGGTCAGAGCCAACTTCTCCGAAGACAGTCCAGCCCTGCCCTCAGCAGGGAGGTGAGCACTGCCAGCCTGCCCTGGGTCCCTGTACCCCAAGGGGTGAGCCACTGCTTTTCCCCTCCCCAGGTGCCAGGCAGGGGTCCTGGGAAGGGAGGTCCTTTATGAAAGGGTCAGAGTCCCAATCATGGGCGTCCAGCTTCCCCCTCTCCCGAAGAGCCAGCAGCACTTGGAAAAATTGAGAAGGACCCCGAGTTAGTTCTTTGAAGATGGCCCTTCCATGCTGTTCCCTTCCTTCATTAGGTAGCTGCCACCTTGAGTTTTCAGGGAAAGCCTCGCACGCATCAGTCTGGCTCTAAGGGCTGTCTCTTCCAGGGTGGGGATTTGTATTTTTAAAGAAACTCTTAGAAGGCAAGGCCCAACCCAGTGCAATATAGGTAGTATTGGTGGTGGAAAATCCGGCACCTGATAGCCCAGGTTGGAATCAATATCTTGGGGGAGGGGAAAGCGGGAAAGTGAGCAGCTCTTTGCAGATCTCTTTCTGGAACTGAGGAAACTGGGTGAGAGGGAAGAGCTGACACCCCCAGGGAGGGAATCCAGAGGCTGTAGGTATTTTTGACCTGTTTTAATCCAGGCTGCTGTGAGGACACAGCTTGTCTCTCTGAGGCCTGGCTAGCACCCCAGTTTCCTGTGCTCTTAGACAGAGGCCACCCAGTCAGGGTCCGGGAGCCTCACCCACTCCCACCTCATCCTCAGGTAACCACGCCCCTTGCGAAGCAGGCAGACGCGACCAGGAGGAGCCGAGCAGAGCCCCCTCATCCCAGGAGCCCCGAGAGGCAACCTGAGAGGGACCGGCGGCTCCAGGGGTCCTCACCGCCCCCAAGGACATCAGCCAGGACCTCTGAGAGGGAGCGGCGGACAGAGAGACCTCCGGAGAGTGGCCAGGCAGTCCCAAGACAGCCTCTGGGGGGGTGGCAGAGTCAGGAGGAGCCGCCAGGATCCTGGGGCCCTCACAGACACCTGGAGAGAGGCTGGAGCAGCCAGGAAGAGGGCCCAGGCGTGGCGAGCTGGCAAGGACTTGGGGAGCCTAGCCGGGGGGCTGCCAGAGCCCCAGAGGGAACATGGAGGGGCCCTCCCAGGGAGTCTGAGGAGAGCTGGGGGCAGCTGGGTGGCCCCCCCTGCCATAGGGGGCAGTCAGAGGCCTGGGAGGAGCCCCCCAGTAATGGGTTGCAGGAGCCCCCTGACAGGCCAGCTCAGAGGGGCTGGGGTAGTCCTCACCAGCCTAAGAGCCCCCCAGAGACCTTCAGGGAAGGGCCAGCAGAGTTCTCAAAATCCTGGAGGCCTGAGACACCCACTGTTACGGGCCGGGGAACTGAAGGAACATGGCCACACCTGCATGGTCCTGAGAGGCGACCTGAGCTTGACTGGCGGGACCTGGTGAGCCTTCTGGGGATGACCAGAGAGGGGACCTGGGCCCGCACGGAGGAGCCAACACTCATTTCCCACCTTCCGAGGCTGGATTGGGAAGGCCTCCTGGAGTTCCTGCAGGCCCAGCTGCCCCGAAAGGCCCCAGCTGCAGGGCCAGAGCTCGGTTCCCTAGGCACAAAGGATGGCGAGCGACACAGCCAGCCTGAAGGCTGGGCAGAGGCCACCCTAGTCAATGGACACAGCCCTGGGCAGTGGCCCCAGAGCTTGGCCCAGCCATCCAGCCCTGCCTGCATCTCCACCCAGTGGCCAAAGACCAAAGTGACGAGTGGACCAGAGACCTCAGTTATGGCTGGTCTGGAGGAGCCAGGCCAGCTGGGGAGCAGGAGCCCTGCAGGTGGCCCCAGCTCACCAGCGTGGGAGGTAAGTCAGTCTCACTTCTGAGGGGCAGCACCCCAGACAAGTGTCCTTAGCAAGGCCTGCTCTCAGCTCCTGCACACCCTCCCGAGCTCAGCCCTAATCCGACCTTCTAACCGAAACCTGTGCCAACCACCACACTAGCCAGCAGTGAGAATGACCAACGCTTCTGTGAGCTTTTACTTGTGTGCTAAGCCCTGGTCTGAATGGTTTACGGTTATTTTCCTCTTAATTCCCATAGCAACCTGATGAGGCACTGTGAATTTACAAACAAGGAAACTGAGACAGAGATTATGCCACTCGCCCAAGATTACATAGCTAGTAAGGGTGGGGGCAGAGGTGGCCCCCAGGTCTGCTCAGTGCAGATCACCCAGAGGCCTCAAACAAATGCTCCGGCCAGGCCTTCTCCCCTCCTGGCCCCACAACACCTGGTATGTATGCCTCTGGTGGCTCCTACCTGACCCTGGCTCCAAAGCCCAAGCTTTTTACCACCATGTTGTGAGACCTCAAGCCCATGGCAGGATTAGGGAGCCCCCTCCCCTGTATTTCCCTGTGGCTTTTATCCATTTGCCCTCTAATCAACTCAATGCAGGGATGAGCCAGCTTGGTCCTGTCCTAAGGACAAAGGGGAGGGTTTGGGGTCTCCACACAAGAAGTTGCTGACAGGCTTGTTGGGGAGGCAGGTGGACCACAGGCAGCTCACGGAAGGTGAGATGCTATGTGCCAGTGGATGCTGGGATGCTGCAGGCTGGCAGGGTCAAAGGGAAGAAGGAGGATAGAGAGATTCTTCAGCCAGAGTTATTCCACGGTGAGGCTCAGGGGTCCCTTGGAGGTTAGGAGATGGCGACTGGGGCAGGACGGGAACACCACATGCTGAAGGACAGTTCACAGATGACATCAGAAGCAATCACTGGTTCATGCTGGGCCGCAGCTGCTCACCCTCTATGAAAATCGTTGGTATGGTATTCAAGGCCTGCCTTCCATCCCAGTTTTGCCCTCTAGTCATGCTGAGCTGGATGCAGAGCTCTGCGAGCACGTGTCCCTGCTTCTGCGCATGCTGTTCCCATCGCCCAGAATGTTCTTCCCTTCCCACTTCACTCACCAAATGCCTGTTCATTGTTCAAGTCTTAGATCAGGTGTCCTGCTCTGAGATGCCTTTCTGGACACTCACCACCACCCCTGGTTGGTGATGTCTCCCTTCTGGGTTTGGTGGTTCTGCTCCCTTCTACCTGGTCACACTCAGTGGTCATTTCCCCATGAGAAGCGTGAGCTCCATGAGGGCAGGAAGCGTGACTACTTTATCTCTGTACCTCTGGCCCCTGGCCCAGGGCCTAACACAAAGTTGGAGCTCAGCTCAGTGGACGGTTGATCAGTAAATACATGGATGTTTAAGTGCATGTAAGAAACCGATGGGAGATGGGTGCGTCCTGGGTAGGTGATGGATGAATGATGGATAGGTGACATATGCTGCAGAAATAATAAATAGATAGATGCTGGATGGATGACAGATGAGTGGATGGATAGGTAGGATGGGTGACGAATAGAACAGATGATGGATGCTGGATGGATGGATGTTGCTTAGATGATAAACAGGGTGATGGATGGATGGATACATGTTAGGCAGAATATGGATGAAAGGCTGTTGTATGGAGGGTAAATGTTGTGGAGGAGGATGGCGGATGGTGGTGAACGTTGGATGGGAAGATGGGTAATAGATGAATGGAGGTTGGATGGATTGAGGAAGGATATGCATGTGGCCTGGATGGACAGATGATGAATAAATAGAGGATGGATGTATAAATGAGATCGTGGATGTTGGATCGACGAGTGAGTAGATAATGTAGGATGGATGTTGGATGGATAGACAATGAGTGGATGGATAAGGTGGACAGATGGATGGAAACTGGGGAATAACCTGGACTAAGCTGTGTTCTTTCTTATCTCCAGTTCCAATCAGAGGAGCCTGAGGGATCAAAACCAAGAGGAGGCCAAGACTCACTGACCGACCAGAAGCGGGCAGACTCGGTAGTTGGGTCTTGGGTGTGGGCACATGGGGAGGGAAAGGGAAGGGAAATCAGATTGGAGGTCGGCTGAGGTCCTCAGATGAGCTCTGGGACATCCAGGCAAAGGTGGTCTCTGCCATGGCATCATCTGTGTGCATGGGGGCCCTTGAGATGATCTGGTGGAGCTAGGTAGCAATGCCACCTTCTGGGTAGCTGGATAATCCTGAGTTCAGAGCCCATGGCTCTGCTTTTAACTTGCTAGAATGCCCTGACAAGGTAAGCTAGAATGTCTTCCCTGGGCAAATGGCAGTTTGGCCCTGATGGTCTCTGAAGGCAAAGTCCTTCTGGCTCTGGAGGGCTGGCCAGGCTGGGAGAAAGGGTAGAGCTTCTAGGAGCTGGAGCCAAAGAAGCATTGAAGAGGGCTGAGGAGATGCCACAGCAGGGCCTGGAGGGTCTCCTGGGTCCTGGGGCAGGAAAGATGTGTGCAGGGGGTGGGACCAACTAAGGCTGCTCTGAGGCCTGGCTGCAGCTGGAGCACATTGCTCTGCACGCCCCCCACCCCCACCCCCGCCCATGACCTGCCAAACAGACTGTTCTCATCGCCCTCAGCCTCCAGAGAGGTGAGGTCAGAGCTACGGGCTTGGGGCAGCCAGAGGCGGGGAGAAGGAGACAGGCTGTTTGGGGCTATGCTTTTCTCATCCTGCTGTTCTGCTGTTCCCCGTGCTGCCTCCTGCGAAGCTGGGTGTGACAGGGGGAGTGTTTCTGGCAGCCTGGAGCCCCCAACTCTGGCCCTTCAGCTAGTCAGAGCTGGGGGGATTTTGCCCTCACTGTGCAGATGTGTAAACAAGGGGCAGGGGTGTTGTCCCAGGTCACACAGCCAGTGGGTGGTTGGACTCAAACTAAACCGGGGCTTGGGACCTCTACCCAGCATTCTCTGCTCCCCCCACGCCGCTTCCTGGCCTGCTCCAATCCCTGCATGGCCTCGCACAGCAGAAGCAGTAGCGTTCTAAGTGCTTGGTGGGCCAGTTTTCCCATCTGTGAAATGGGAGGGGACAGGGGACGGATCACTAAAGGCACTTCCAGCTCTCACAGGGGCTCTGGCAACTTTGCTCTTCCTCTTTCTGGGTTATTTCTTCACACTTCCTGGAACCAGAGTTTCATGAACAAAGAGGAAATAGCAATATAGGGGTCCCCTCTATTCTCTGCAAAATAGGCCCGTCCAGCAACATGGAAAACCTCTCAATCTACCCCCAGGCGGCCTGGACTGGACAGAACTGATAACTGCCTCATTCATTCATTCATTCATTCATTCATTCATTCATTCATTCACATACACTTAGTGAGCACCTTCTGCACGCCTGGGTGTGGGCAGAGGTGAACTGGAGTGCCAACATGGAGCTCACAGTTTAGTGGGCAGGGCTGTGATGGGGTACGCGGTGGCAGGGTGGGGCAGTCCTTCCCCAAAGCCCTCCTGGACCTGTGCTTTGAGGCTGCATGTTCCGCCTGCAGTGAATCTCTGGATTCCAGAGAGTTGGGATACCTGTGCTCTATCCTACCTCTACCTGCTTTGTGACTTTGGGCAAATACCTCTGCTTTGCTGGGGCCTGTTTCCTCCAAAGGGGGTGCATTTGGGGGCTCTGCAGGGGGTGAGGGGAGGTGGCTGTAGGAATCTGATGCATTCCTTTCACAAAAGTGGAGAATAGGCAAGTGGGGGACTTGGAACTGGGGGGTCCTTGTGTGACCCCTTGGCTCCATGTGGTTGTTGTCATAAGAAAGAGGGATCCAGAGTTCCTGTATCTTTAGATATTTCAAGAGAAGCTGGAAATACGTAGTTATATGGTAAATCTCTTGATTATTTAACATTGGAATCTAATGCAAAATAATCTGAAAAGTCTATGCGGGCTGAACACACATCTGTAGCCTGCACTCCCCTCCTGCTGGCCACCTGGGGTTTGACTTTAGGGGGTGAAGTGTACATCCCCAGGCGGGCTGAGCTCCAGGAGCCCTGTCAAGCAAACCCCAGGTAGTGTGAACAAGGTAACAAAGCTCCGCAGCTCTGGGAGAAGAAAGATGGGAACCCTGAGCCTTTGAGGTGGGCATGGCAGAGTGGGCAGGAAGGCTGTAATCAGGGACTCCCCCATCCCACCAAAGGGACCTGGGGGCCAACATTGGACCCTGTTTGACAGGCAGACAAGAGGCCAGCAGAGGGCAAGGCTGGGAGCCTGCTCAAGGGCCGACTGGTGACCTCATGGCGGATGCCCGGGGACCGTCCCACGCTGTTCAATCCGTACCTGCTGTCTCTGGGGGTCCTCAGGTGGCAAAGGGTAGGCCGGCTCCTGTGGGGTGGGGGGAAAGGGTGGGGAGAGGGGAAGGAGCGGGAGGAGGTTGGTGTTAGTCAAGGAAGAGAGAGAGGGGACGGAGAGGGAGGGTTTGGGGGCCCCCACATGACAAAGGAGATAAAGCAGAGTACCAAGTGCCCCCTGGTCTCTGCCAGTGAGTGGGATTTCCCACTTCCAGGGTGAGGGGCTGAAAGCTCCCAGTCTGGCCAAGGGGAGCCAGGTTGGGGGGAAGGAGCAGAGGAAAGAGGGCCTGCGAGGGGCTCTGGGATTGCAAAGTGTGTCTCAGTCCTGGGCCTGAGCCAGTTTCACAAACATCTGGCATTACGTAACCCATCCCCTGCCCAGAGAGGGCTGTAAACACTCAGGCCTCTGGTTCAGGGTTTCCTTAAGGGTAAGGAGGGGAGGCAGCTGTGACTTGCTCCCTCCTGCCCTGTTCACAGCCGGAGAGAAGGGCCCTGGCCATCTCCAGGAGCCACTGGCTGGCTCTTAGGGTCTCTTCTCTCGGTGAGAGGCTGACGCTCATCATCTTGCTGGCTCTGGGTCCAGCACTAGGCTAAGTACATTAGAGGCAGTATACCCATTTTACAGTGGACGGGAGTAAGGCTCAGGGGGGTGAGTTAACTTGCTTGAGGTCAAAAGGCTAGGGTTTAGAGAGGCCAGCCTCTTGCTGATTTTCCTCATTCCTAGATGAGAGAATGGCTGCAGCCAAACACACTGAGCCTCAGTTGCCACATCTGTCGAATGGGGAAAGGCTTATGGAGACACTCAGGGCCGCAGGGAAGGCTCAGGGAGACCAGGATGCACAGAGGTGTGATGGCGGGGGCAGGCACGTCTAAACACTAACTTTCCCATCCACTTCATAATTTTGTCTCTGCTGCCTTCAGGGGTTAAAGCAAGAGGTAATCGGAAAAACACAGTTATCTGGGCAGGGTGGTACCTTCAAACCACGGGCGGGAATTACCTTATCAAGCTAACAAAAGGGCACCAACACACAGCAGGTCTGGCAGGAGGGGGCAGGTGAAGTCCCTGGCGGAGAGAAAGGGAGAGAAATGGGGAAAGGCCTCTAGGATAATGCTGCTGCTGCTGCTAACCAGCAATTATTGTGCTCCTACTGTGTGCTCCGCCGTGTTCAGTGCATGGTATGCCTGATTGCTTTAATCCTCACCACCAAGCATGCCAGGTATGGTCCATATTGTGGCAGGTGAAGAAATGCAGCTCAAAGAGGATAAATCACTGGTTCTAGGTCACACAAGGGGCAGAGCTGAGATTCGAACCCCACTCTGGCTGACCTCATGTCCCCCCTCCATCTCTTTGCATGTGGATCTTCCTGAACCCTCCCTGCAGCCCAGAGTCTGCCCAGATTTTCCCCATTAGACAGATGTGGCAACTGAGGCTTGGCAAATTTGCAGCTGTTCTCTCACCTGGCAATGAGGAGAATCAGGAGCGGAGGGATGGAACTGCGAGTGGAGCCTTTCAGACAGTTACTTAGAGCATCTCTTGAGTGGGATAGTGAAATTAGTCCAAGGTCAAGAGCCAGGAAGCCTGGGCTTGAGTTCTGTCTCTGTACTAACTTGTGTGGCTTAGGGCCATTGTCTCCCTTCTCTGAGCCTCACATTATTATTCTCCATACAGTCATGGTGTGAGACTGAATAACCCCAAAGTTTGGTGGCTCTGTTTCATAACTCATTCCTGGGTTCCCGAGCCTATGCCATCTCTGTCCTATCCAGGCAAGTTGTGGTAAGGGAGTCATTCCTTTATTTGTACCTTCATTCAGTTGACCAATGTTTACTAAGGACCTACTGTGAGCTGAAGTCCTGGGCTGGCCTCTGAGATATAGACATTACCCCATCCCTGCCCACAAGGAGCTCACAGTTGGGTGAGGACACTGACCTGTAACTGGTTAGAACACACTGTGGGCATCACGTTAGTGGGGGCTGTACAGATGCAGGGAGATCTCCAGGCAAGGAAATTATAACTGTGCTGAGGGCACTTTGGCTTCCTTTGGTCTGAGACTTGAAGGGTGAGGAGGAATTTTCCAGGCAAACAAACGTTTGGAAGTGGAGGGGAGAGAAAGAGAGAGAGAGAGAGTGTGTGTGTGTGTGTGTGTGTGTGTGTGTGTGTGCTGGGGTGGAGGAGGGGAACACAGAGGACAGGAAGGGAAGTGTTCCAGACACGGCAGAGAACAACATGTGTGGGCTCATCCAAGGTACAAAGGACCTGGCTCACTCTGGGAATTCCCAGTAGTCCAGTGTTGTGTACCCTAGCATGTAAAATGTGTATGCATAATGACAAAGGACAGCAGGCAGGGGCCAGATTGTGATGGATGCTGGAGCTGCCTGGAACAAGAACGTAGAGCTGGTCTATTAGCACTGAGGGACTTTGAACAAGGAATAGTCTGATCACTGGATTGAGGGTACCAGAACTGGAGTCCCAGAGGCCAGGAAACCAGTAAGGAGACTGTCAGGTGCCCAGGTCACTGGGCCAAGGCACTGGTGGCAGGTGAGGTCTACTGTTTGTTTACTCACTCTCCCAAGGACCAAATGCCTGAGTGAGGTACATGGGTAGAGCAGGAAAACTCAGCATGGGGGTGCCCAAGACCAGTGCAGAGCAAGGCGGGCCTATCCTTGGCCTCATTCCTCAGGGTGGAGGGGAGATTCCCAGGGGGAAATACTGGGAAAGAACTTTAGTTCCCTGGGCCTCCATTTCTTTATCTGCGGAATGGGGATAGTAATTATAATCATGACAGCAGTAATTTTTGACATCCCCAAACTGAGATGGCAGAATAATTGAAATGGCAATTATCCCAAGCTCCCCTGACCCCCTACCAAAGGATAGTGAACTAGAGATAAAGCGGTTGTTTTGGTGCTATACTTAAATTAACACTTAATACTTATGGCAACCCCATGAGACAGTAATATTATCCCATTTAACAGAGGGTGAAGTTGAGGCACAGAGAAGTTAAGTACTTTGTAGGGTTTGAATCACAATGCCACACAAGCTACTACATGCATTTAGCAGCAAATTCCACCAAGGTCCCAACACTACTGCAGGGCTCAGAAGAGCTCCTGCAGGCAAAAGGCCTGTGAAAAACTGCTAACTGCTCTGAGACGGCGAGAAACGGATGTACACCCACATCCAAGAACCCAAAACAAGGTTCGTAAGCCCAGAAAGACCTGCTTGTAAGGCGAGGGCATTTGGGAAAGACCCTACCATTCCACAATTCACTTTGTGTGAAGATTACCTACTAGGAATGGCTTCTCTTCTTACTGCGTGACCTTGAGCAAGTCAGTTCGCCTCTGAGTCTCCGTTTGCTCATTAGTAAAATGGGGACCAGGACACCTTCCTGTCAGGTCTATGGTGAGGACGAAAGTCTACTACACAGGTAACAGGCAGCGCTTGGCGAATGGGACCCGCTGAATTGTTAGTACTGGGTGCTTTGCCCACGTCCCCATCAAACCCAGGCGCTGAGTCCTAGTGGAACCATCGCTGTGTCCGGCGGCTCAGGGCTGGGGCAGGGAGCCGTGGAGGGGGCGACGTGGGAGCCACACCCGGCACCCCAGCTCCGTGGCCGGACGGAGTCACCTGCACGCGAGGCCGTTCCTTCCGCCCAGCGCGCCCGCGGCAGAAGCCGGACCCGCCCTCCCTTCCTCCCGCCTCTATGGGCTCGCTTGGCCCGCCCTCGCGCGCCCGTCCCATCGCCGCAGGCCCCGCCTCCGGGCCCGTCCAGCACTCCTATTGGCCAGCCTGCCGCCCCCGCCGCTGTTTGTCCGGGCTTTCCCGGCGCTCATTGGCCCCCCCAGGTCCTCCCAGGAAGTTTGAAAAAAAAAAAAGTTTTATGGGCGGATGGAAGGGGCCGGGGCAGCGCCGGGGAAGGGAAGGGCCGGAGGAGTGGCGGCCGGCAGCCGAGAGGGGCGGCGGTGGCGGGATTCCCGCGCCCCTGAGCCCGACCCGAGAGCCTTTTCCACCTTTCTACCTTCTGCTCTCGCCGCCCCGGGTCGCCGTCATGACGGTGAGTGACACCCCCCCTCCGGGGCAGCCCCTCCGCGCCCCAGGTGGGGGTGAGAGCGACGGCCCGAGCCCAGCCTCTCCCCTCCTGGGCAGCTCCCTCCTCACTTCCCGGAGGCGAGAGGTCTCGGCCGGAAGACTGGGCGACCCCAGCGGCAGGGCCGGCCGTCCTACCTCACCTTCCCCCAGCCTCCTCCTCACCTTTCCGGGCCAGGAGCCCGGGCGACCCTGAGGACATGGGATCGCCCCGTCCCGGGCAGCCCTTCCTCATCTTTGCGGGACCAGTCACGGATCGATTCAGGGTGGCCCTTTACTACCTCCTCTCCAGCCTCCTTGGTGAAGACCTGACCTGATTACCCCAAGCTGCGAGATCTGTAGGGGCTCCCCGGGCTCCGGATCGTGGGAGGAGCGGAGATGGGCCTGGCCTGGGTCTGGGGTCTTGCCCGGGGTTGGAGAGAGATACCCTCTGGTTCAGATGGGTCGCGCTTACCCGGGCCTGGGAAGACTGCCCACCTGTGTGGGCGCTGGCTGGAGGTTGGGTGGGTGAGAAGAGGCAGCCGCGTCTCACTCTGTCTGGGAGCCCATCCTGGGATTTCTGAAGCGGCGGGATACCATGTTCTCCCAGGCTTGCCCCTTCGCAGCGGTGCAGTGGCCTTGGGTGGGACAAGCCCGCGAGTGGGGGGTCGGGTACAAGATGAACAGGGTTGTGCCTTTTGGGGGTGAGCCCTACCCTAGCTCCATCAATACCTGTGCCTTAATTATATTGAGCCTCACCCCTGAGTTCACAATTATCCCCATTTCACAGTCAGATAAACTGAGGCTTGGGGAGAGACTTTGATGAGTTGCCCCAAGTTACCCTGAGTGTAAGGGAAGGAGTAGCCTCTTTCCAGGTCAGTGAGGCTCTGTGATATTCTGGAAGGGAAGGGTAAGGTTGCTTTTGGTTTCTGATTAGCGCCTTAGGGAGGCTCCGACAGTTGGTGGGGAGAGGGGAGTTGAGCAGGGTGTGTATGTGCATGGGTCTGTCCCCTTTCCTCAACTGAGTAGAGTGGGCTGGGCCCTGGTGGGGTGGTGGTGGTGTTGGTTGGCAAGAGGGGCCCCTGCCCCTGTGAGTATGATGACCTGGCCACTGCCTGGACTTCCTCAGCCTCCGCACATCCTGCCACCACCCTGCTGGCCCTTCCTGTCCTCAGCAGCCTCCCCTGCCCAGTCAGAGAGCAGGGAGGATTGTGGGGAGGAGGAGCTGAGCCAGTGTCCTGCCTGCCCCCCAAGCCCCGGGGAGGGTGGTCACAATGCCCACTGGGTGCCTGCCAGGCCCTGAACTGGGTGCTTTCACTTTTATCAGAGTTGGTCTTCTGAGGTTGATGGCAACCCCCCATCTAACAGATGAGGACACTGAGGTGTGGAGGGGTGAAGTAACATATACCAGGTGACACAGCTGGGCTCTGGCTGAGCCCGAATTGGTATCCAGGGCTGTCCCAGTTTTCTCTCTGGGGCGAGATAAGAAATGTACACAGTTGCCTCTGAGGAAGCACATGCTCAGCAAGGGGAAGGCTGCTGAAAGTAGCCTGTGGGGTGCTAGGAGGAGGGACAGCATGTCCCTGCTGGTGGGAGAAGCCTTCCTGTGATTGTGGGACTTTGTCAGATGGAGATGGACCGGGGGAGGGAACAGTGTGAACAAAGGCTGGTGGTCACGTTTGGGGAATGGCAAAAACAGAAAAGGGGCTTGGGAGAAAAGCAGCCCAGCCAAAGGCAGGAAAAGCAGCTTGGGCTTTGGTCAGGGTACTGGGGAGCCGTGAAAGGTTTTGGGACAGAGGAGGCTGATGATCACCACTGACAGTCTTTGCTGGTTTCAGCCTCGCCATCTGCAGCCACCTGCGCCTGCTCCAGGCCAGTGTCCTTCCTATGCCTTCCTCACACCCTTGCCCTCTGTCCCGGCCCCATCTCCCTGACCTCAGGGATCTGTTTGGATCAAGTGGCAATGGGTAAATGCTGGGAAGCTTTGGGAAGCTGGGCCCAGTCAGCATCCACTCCACCCCCTTTCGCTGGAGCCCAGGACAGCCTTGCCCCAGTGCCTCATTCCCCAGCCACTGCCTGGCATCAAATTATATACCTGTTCACTTGTTTATTGTCTGTCTCTCTCCTGACTCTCACCAGGACAGGGGCCACATCTCTCGTTCACAGCTGACTTCCTGTTCTAGAACAGTGCCTGTGTCCCCTGCCAGAGTGTGCTTAGAGGATGACGAGTCAAAAGTCCAGGTGGACCGGAGGCAGTGCAGACCCTGTGGCCAAAGGGAGGATGGGCTATGAGAGCCCATCGGTGCTCCTGAAGGGAGAAAGGAGAAAGTGGGCTTCCTGTAGGTGTAGGGAAGGTGTTTGAGGCCTGAGAAGCCCTGTGTGGAGGTGCAGTGTGAAGGATTTAGGTTATCAGACCTTTGGACCCATGGCGGGGGGTGGGGGTGGGGGGGTCCCAGGTGACTGTAGGATCTCCCCTGCCAGCAGCTTAAAAACTCACATTGACAGCCTCCTCTTCCCAAGGTCACCGTGCCTGATGGTGTGTGATATGTTTGTACCAGTTTCCAGAGGGTCTCTAGGCTTTTCCATGAGTGACACATTCAGTCCTCCTAAAACTTGGGGGAGGGCAGGACTCCCCCCCATCTTTACCACATTTCGCAGCTGGGCTCAGGGAGAGGATGTGACTGAGGAAGGTCACTGTGACGCCACTTCCTAGGCAGCCCTTGGGGTCCCAGCCTGCCATTCCCGCCGAAAGCCCTTCCTCAGCCTCTGGAAGCCAATGGCTGATCTTCTGGCCCTGGCCCAGTCCTATTGGCTGGGTCATCTGCTCCTCCTGAGGTGCTCTCCGTGAGTCTTGCCAGAAAGCCTAGCTCCTCAGGGCCAGGGGATGAGGATGGGGCAGCCTCCAAAGCCCAGAAATTTAGACCAGGGGTAGAGGAAGGTGGATATTTATTTAGCAGGTTTTCCCAAGGGTCTGGCCACAGCATGCCTGGCCCTGGGGCCACGGAGGTCCCAGTCTGAATGCAGGTGGACCAGGTGACTTGCTGGTCTCCCAGTCTCAGTCTTAGCCTGGCAGCCTCCTGCACACCTGGGGAACAGGGCGGGGAAGAATGGAAGGCAGATAGGGTGAACATTGCCCCAGGGTTTCTCAGGTCTGAGCAGAGCCTGTGTCCCTTCCCTCAGACAAGTATGCAGGGAAGGGCTGTAATGCAGGGGTAGCGCTGCTGGCCTGCTGAGATCCAGGGGTCCTGGTCCCACGGCCATGGCTGGGGATGGCTCTGGATGGCCAGGCTGCTGGCCCAAGTTCACCTCAGACCACTTCCTCCACCTAAGGAAGAGGAGAATGGGGCTCCCTGGGAGAAAGGCGGGTCAGGGGAGGTGGCCAGGTCAGGTGGCTCTGGTTTCCAGGTTTCCAGCTGCCGTCCTCGCTGCCCACCCCACTGAGCCATGCCACCCGCTCCCTCACGCAACCAGACACCTTGGCCTGATGAGGCTGCGATGTGGGTGCTGATAGGTGGGCTCAGAGCCATGGCAACAGGTGGACACCTCCTCCCTGCCCACCAACCTGGCCCGCCCTGCTCTCCCTCCTGCTAGTGGGCAGGAGCTGAGACTCTGCAGAGGGACTGGGACCTAGACTAGAGAGAGGTCTTCCCAGCGGGCGGGGAGGGTCTGGTAGCTGGCGCTCACCGGATGGACCTGTCCAGAGAAAATGCCTGGATGAGCAACTTCTTCATCTAGGCCTAGGTGGGGGTACATAGCCCGTAGACCCCTGTGGAACATGCTTCAGCTGGGAGCCCCCAGACCCCGGGGCCGTGCCCCCTTGGGCAGCACCTGGCAGGTAGGGTTTGCCAAGACTCTCCTTTCCAGAGGTCTAGTGGGGACCAGAGGATCTCGGACCTATGCCTGGTGCCATCTTCCAGGGTCTCGAGGAGACAGAAGAAGGCAGGGCTGGTTGGACCACAGGAGGGACAGTGGGTTGGGGGTGGGAGGGAGCAGTAAGGCATTTTCTGGTGAGCGACCTGGGCCTCGTCAGTAAGAGGACCTGGATGGTTCGCTCGCTCTGCTGGTCCGGCCTGTTCTCTGAGCTAAGGGTCTCTTTACAGGCAGCGTTCTCTTGGGCCTCCTCTCTCCCACTCTCGGGTGACAAAGTAGGCTGGTGACAGGAGAGCTTGGACAGCTCTGGTGGATGCGCCAGTCGTCTGGCCCATCTTCTTGGCTCTCAGAGATTGCTGGATGTTGGGGAAAGGGGTCAAGGCCGCCTCAGTGGCTGGGGAGCCTGCCTGGACTTGGGGCATTACCTGGGCCCTCAGCCCTCTCTCCTGGCTTCCCAGGCCTTCAGTCTTACAGGACTCAGGGCCAGGGTGGCACAGCACCCCTCCTCCCCAGCCCCATTGGGTTCTCCGCTAGGCCTGACTCATGTGCCTCCTCATCTCCCCATAGCCTGATCTGCTCAACTTCAAGAAGGGATGGATGTCAATCCTGGACGTGCCCGGAGAGGTAGGAGGGCTGAAGCGGAGGGGAGGGGTCTGGCTTGCTGCGGGGCCCTGGAGGGTCCTTGAGGGCAGCCCAAGAGGCTGAGCTGCTTTCCTGGCTGGTGCAGCCTCAGAGAACCTGGCCTCAGTGTGGAGAGGTCCAGGGTGGAGGCCAGAATAGGAATCCTGAGGCTGGAGTGTTTCTTTTCCAGTCAGAGAGAGGGCCTTGGCTGTGGGTGGGAGGTCAGAGGCTTCTTGGAGCAATTTGCAGTGTTGGAGTCACCAGGGAGGGGGGCCTTCTAGCCCCTCAGGCTCTGCACCCCATCCCTTTCTCTCACCAAGAGCCTCTTAGCCCTCCCACCTCTTGACAACCCTGCTGGGTATCCAAGGTTCTGTGGTGGAAGAGCTCACAGAGATTATCTGGCCTGAGACACTCACAGAGTCCCAACAACTCAGTCATGCAGCCTCTAACCCTGGAGGTGAGACTTAGAGACATCTTGAAGTCTCACCAACCTGGGGCCCCATTGGTCGAGTCACAGCTTCCTCTAACCTCAGGGGCGTAATGGATAATGATGATTCTTTCTAGGGTGGATAATAGTCACAGAGCTCGAGTCATTGAAGGTTCCCACGTAGCCCCTGGTGCCTGCTAGGGCCCCAGTAATAACCCTTTAGTGTGTCCGTCCTTAGAACCAGAAGGGACAGTGGCCTTTTACAGGTTCTACCCTTTCGGCTGCCAGGCTGGAGCAGGAGCTGGCTTCCTGCCCGTCCCGCCTGGGAGAGGACGGCTCCCCGCCCCTGCCCTGCATGCGCTCACGGCTCTGGTCTGCATGCAGCCCGCATGCCGGGAGGGCTCAGAGCCAAAGGGAATCGCATTGTGTTTCCGACCCACATGCTTTTTTCCCTCCAGCCCACAGCCTTCCGTACCCGCTGCCTGCTCTCCAGTCCTCTGGTGGCTGCGCTCCAGGCTCACACAAGGCCTGGCACGTTGCCAGTGACCCCTGCCGCCCTCCCCACTCAGGGTCTGTGGAGGGCAGAGGTTATGGGCCCCACCCAGAACTGGCTGTTACTCATTCTTTTTCACGGGGTGTTGGAATGTCCAAGCTGAAAGGGCCCTGGGAGTTCAGCCAGCCCGGTCCCTTGGTGCACAGACAGAAGACAGGCCCACAGGACTTCCTTCTCTTCAGGACCTAGCAGCACCTGGGCAGACCCAGGCCTAGAACCTGGGGCACCAGGGGCCCACAAAGCTCCATCTTGCTCCCATGTCATACAGTCATAGACTAGGCCTGGAGGGGCCAAAGGGATCATTTGGTGCAGAACCCCCGCTCCGCTTTACAGAGGGACGGTTGAGGCCCTGAGTGACACCTCAGGTCACTCGGTAAGAGCAGGGTGGTGCTCTTGGGGGCCGCCCTCTTGGAACAGTCCCAACAATTAGTGCCTGAGCCTACGCCAAGTGCCATGAGAGACATACCAGGGAGGGTTAGGAACTCCTAACCTCTCGATAAGGCTTAGAAGACTGAAGCTCAGAGAGGTCGAGGAGCTTAACTAAAGACACAGCTAGCAAGGGTAGAAGAGATGTCACCTGGGTCATTTGGATGCTGAAACCCTATTTCTTGGGGGAGGCAGTGTGGAAAGAAGTAGAAAGTGTCATCCTGGTACATCCTTGAAAACTTACCATCTTCTTGAGGATAAAAACTAAGTGCTTGAAATAACAAACAGTGTCGAAAGGGCTTGGTGGTGCGTGGGAGCCCAGAAGATGGCGGGGACTGGGTGCCAGGCCCTGACCCTGGCGATGGGTGCACTCGGACTGGCATTCCAGTGAATGGCCGGAAGCCAGGGGAGGGCTAAGCTTGTCACATTTAATATCAGGCTATGCTGATACCTCCACCCCTTTCCCATGCGTCCTGCCAGCCTAACGCTGGCTGGAGCAGAGACAGGCACTGTGGAAAGGTGCCCAAATCATAAATGTACAGATAATGCATCTCACAGGCTGAACACATATGTAACCAGCACCCAGATCGAGAAACAGAACACGACTAGTGCTCAGACGCCGCCCCTGGGCCATTTTCCAGTCTCGCTGTCCAGGAGACCTGTCCCTGGCGACTGAGGAGATCCAGAGGGGCATGTGGAAAATAACTTGGGAAGTTCTGGGCCCTGGCTTGCTGGGCAGCTGGCCTGACACCGGTCACGACACCTTCGCCCACGTCACAGATGCTGCTGCCCCTGGGGCTCAGACAGGGCCAGGCTTCAAATGAGGATTTTCTGACTTCGCTGTCCCCTGTCGTCCCCCACCCCTGCCCTTCCGCAGGGCAGAGGAGGGTGCCAGGCTCCTACTGTGAGCAGAATGGTTGACCTGGCAGCGCCCAGGGTCCCCGCAGAGTAGCACACGTATACTCTTTCATTTGTCCTCCTTGCAGCCCCCCTCCCCACCGCTCACCACCGTCTCTCCTTCACAGTGGAAGAAACACTGGTTTGTGCTGACTGATTCAAGCCTCAAATATTACAGGGACTCCACTGCTGAGGAGGTGAGACAGCGAGATGGGAGGGCTCCGTCCCCCCATCAGGTGCAGGGGACCCTGGCGGGGGTTTGGGGGGCTTGGGCAGGGTCACCAGAGTGCATGGACCATCGTGACCTTCCTGCTGCAGGCAGATGAGCTGGATGGCGAGATTGACCTGCGCTCCTGCACGGACGTCACCGAGTATGCAGTGCAGCGCAACTACGGCTTCCAGATCCATGTGAGGCTGCATGCGGCTGGGGGGCAGCATGGCTGGAGGGCTCCCTGGAGGTGGTGTTGGTGTGGAGCGCAGCTCTCCATCAGAGATTGGCTTTTGTCACTTGTTTATCCAGAGACGTTGTCCTCAGAGCCAGTCAGAATCTCTGCTGCCAACACTTAGCATATCTGGGGAAATCCCAGGTATCATTGGCAGGGGCAGTTGGAATGTTGGGGAGATCTTAGAGCCAGCGAGGCTCTTCCAAGGCTAGTGGAGAGGAGTTTTTGCACCCTCTGCTTCCCTCCAGGCTTAAGACCTTAGATCCCCTCTTAGGAGGGAAGGGCTGCCCTCCCTGGGGTCCATAGTGGGGAGGGAGCCATGGGACTGGCCACGTGGCAACCTCCCTCTGGGGTGGACTTGCAGACCAAGGATGCTGTGTATACCTTGTCGGCAATGACTTCGGGCATCCGGAGGAACTGGATCGAGGCTCTGAGGAAGACCGTGCGTCCCACCTCAGCCCCAGACGTCACCAAGTACGTGCTGGGCTGAACTGGGGCCTTGGGGAGGCACTTACCCTGCATTCCTGAGTGGGGTTCTGGCACTCACCTGGGGGCCCTGTGGCTGTACCTTCTGGGCCTCAGTTTCTCTGTCAACAAAATGGGGAGAGGGTAGTGAGCATGCTTGGCAGTCCTCCAGAAATGTATTAAGAGCTTTGGGGTTTGACTGCCATCCCTCTATATGCCCCACATCCTGAAGGGGTGGGGCGAGGCCTCAGCTCTTTGGAGAAGGTGCTGGTGAGTCAAAGGCCCCTCCTAGGTGGCTGATTATCTGTGCTCTGGGAGCGATGTCTCATCCTGTGTTAGGGACAGGGGATGGCTCGGCAGTCTGCGTAGGGAGCTTACTCCTCCCGAGGTCACGGTGGATAGAGTGGCAGGAGGGCTGAGTTACCTGGTGTTAAAGCCCCCCTCCCCCCAGTATAAACCCCGGATGCCCATGGGGTCTGGGACTTGTGGCTGCAGGGCAGCAGGAATGGAAACAGTCTTGTGGGGCACTGAGCACGTGAATCTCCGTCTGGCCACAGCTTGGCTGTTCCACCTGAGGCCAGTCACTTTCATGTCAGCATGTGTCGGGCTGAGTGTTATGAGGATATACGGTGTCCCTTTGTGAACTGGAGCACAATGCAGCCGGACTATTACTTAGTATATAGGCTCGGCTGCTGTAACAAAGAAGCTCCAAACACAGTGCTTAAACAGGGAGAGGTCTATTGCTCTCTCCAGAACGGTCCAGAAGTATGTAGTCCAGGCCTGGTTGGCAGCTCTGAGGCCCTCAACTTACAGATTTGCCTCTGGTTCAGGGAATTGTTTAGAGTCTCCTGGAGTCCCAGACAGTAACCAGGCCAGGTCACACCCAGTCCTTTAAAGGGTGCCACTTCTTACTCCCACTGGGCAGAATGTAGACACATGGCCACACGTAGCTGCAGGGGATGCTGGGAAGTATAGTTTTGGGCTGGGTGATCATGTACCCAGCTATTTTTATGGAAGAAGAGAAGCTCTGCCACAGTTGTTAAGTCCCCACAATTTGCGCCCTGTGTACCCAGAAGTCAGGGTTCACCTCCTCGGCAGCGACCACGGACATCTCCTCTATTCCACTGTGAGCCTCTTGAACCCAGGACCTTGTCTCAAACCACACTTTTTGTAATAATACTTTGATCCTCCCTTGTCATGGGCTTCCTGGTCGCTTTACATATATTCGCCCACCTCGTCCTCATATCCATCCTGTGAGAAATACCGTTTTCCCGTATTACGGATGAGTGATTGAGGCTCAGAGGGAAGCCAGCTATCCTGGTCCCTCCGCTGATAAGTGGTAGAGCTGGGATGGTTCCCAGAGTGTGTTAATGATGAGGTTCTAGTTCTCACCTCTGGGTTGGGTGGTTTCCTCCGCTGGGTTTCATTCCCAGGCCCTGGCACACAGGTGGCACTGCAGAGGTGCTTATTTCGGGACTGAGTGGGCAAGGTCCTGCCTGATGTGTCTCTGCTGGTACCCTAGGCTCTCAGACTGCAATAAGGAGAACACGCTGCACAGCTACGGCACCCAGAAGGGCTCCCTGAAGGCAGGGGAGCAGCGCATGGGCTCCGAGGTCATCGGCCGGGGCGGCCCTCGGAAGGCAGACGGACAGCGGCTGTCCCTGGACTACGTGGAGCTCTCCCCGCTGACTCAAGGGTCCCCACAGCGGGCCCGCACCCCGGCTCGCACTCTTGACCGTCCGGCCAAGCAGGAGGAGCTGGAGCGGGACCTGGCCCAGCGCTCTGAGGAGCGACGCAAATGGTTCGAGTCCGTGGACAGCAGGGCCACGGAGACGCCGGCTGGCGAGGGGCCGCGCCGGGCTCTGGGCGCCCCCCTAACGGAGGACCAGCAGAGTCGGCTCAGCGAGGAGATTGAGAAGAAGTGGCAGGAGCTGGAGAAGCTGCCCCTGCGGGAGAACAAACGGGTGCCTCTCACTGCCCTGCTCAATCAAAGCCGCGGGGAGCGCCCGGGGCCCCCAAGTGACAACCATGAGGCCCTGGAGAAGGAGGTAGGCCTCACAGCTGGCTTCTGGGAACCCCTTCACCCCACCAACACCCTCCTATCCCTGCAGTCCTGCTGTAGCATTTTTCTTGCATGTCCATAGGGGAGCTCACCCCTGATCCGCTGTCTGACACCAGACTGCTGAACGGGAATCTGCTTTCCCAAGCCTTGTTTTCTTCTTAGTTCTACCCTCAGCAGCCACAGAGAAGGGAAGAGGCAAGAGAAGGGGAAGACCATTTATTGAGCATCTTGTGCTGGGCCCTGTGTAATCCTCAGCTGTCTCGTGGTCCCATAGGGTAGACCTCGTCACAGTTTTACTGATGGGAAGCTGAGGCTCAAAGGCCTTTCCCCTGCCACCTACGTAATGTAAATATATGTCACTGCAGTGTCCTGTTCGCAGCCCTCTCTAGTTTGCTCTGGGTCAAAGCTCTTCTGGGTCATTGACCCTGCCATCCAGGAAACAGCTGGAAAGACGCCCTTTCCTGTACGTCCCCACCAGGGTGCTTCCCCTTCTCAAACCCAAAGCTCCTCACTGCTTCCCGCCACCTTCCTCCCTCTTTCAGGCCCCTACTGACCTCACCTCCTCCCTTTACAGGTCCAGTCTCTTCGTTCCCAGCTGGAGGCGTGGCGTGTCCAAGGGGAAGCCCCTCAGGGTACACCCGGGTCCCAGGACGATGGTCATGTCCCCCCAGGCTACATCTCGCAGGTGAGGCTGAGGAGCTGTGTTGTGGGGGATGGGGACAGCTTTCTGGTTGCCATGTTTTCAGAAAACAGCTAATATTTTGGGAACCCTTTGGGTATACCAGAACCCTGTGAGGCCTTTGACATGCATCATCTCATTGAATGTCCTGAGTGGGTAGACGTGAGCACTGTGCCCATTTTACAGACAAGACCACTGAACTCCGAGGTTATGTAACTTGCCCAAGGTCAACCGACCCGTAGATGTCAGAGGGAATTTGAGTTCGGGTCTGGCTGACTGCCCTAATGTGACACTTTGCATTTTGATCCCTTTCCCCACACCACCCTGGGGAAGTGGGGAGTGGGAGCACCCAGTGGGCAGGCCCCTGGGAGGTGCTCCATAAGCAGGAAATCTTGCCTGTGCCTGCCAGGCTGAGGTCTTTACAAGGTGGTCTGTGGGATCTGGGAGCTTGGTCTGTGTAGGACAGCATTTCTCACTGGGGCTGAGTTTGTTCCCTGGGGACATTTGGCCGTGTCTAGAGACACTTTTGATTGTCACCACTGAAACAGGTAGCTCTCCAGAAAATATACGTGTGTGTACATACATACACACTTACATATGCTATATATATATATATACATATATAAGATAATATGTTACATATGTGGTTATAAATTTTACTGATACAAAGAATGTTTAGTACACAACTTACAAATAAAAACTACATAATACTTTTTATTGTGAATTCTATATAGCAAATTGAAATTTCTCAGACTACTTCCACTGGTTTTTCCGAATGCTTGTATCCACAGCGAACTAACAAACGAGTGTCGTTCTAACATGAATGTTGGTTGACATTTTTGTTTATGTTAATGAGTAAGACGAGAAGACACGTCGAAACTTTACTTGGTTAATGTTATGAGCAATTTCTTTGCTGAACTGGATAATAGTCTTCTATTGAGAATATTTTCTGAAGAGTATTTCCTCAGGTTTTTGTTCTATTTACAATGTGAATATCAGATACAGCACACTTTTAATTTTAATCTACGTTATTAGCATTTTCTCATCACTGGCTTAAGTCTAAACAATCAACAGAACAATAAATCAAGTCCTAATTTGTAACGTTTACCAATGTCCGTGGTGGAAATACTCCCACGTGGCCGAAGGACCTGAACACGGAGTTGGGAAGACACGTACACACCATTATAGCGCATTTCCACCATACAGATGCAGAAGACATAGATAACCTCGACAGCATAGCTACTAATAAAATGCAGTGAACTAATTGAGAAGTGATGAATTTTGAGTATCAGCTTTGTTTTTAATGTAATTAATTATAAGTTTATATAATTTTTCACAATGGCTGTGCCTAACAACTGCGTCACAGAATTCCTAAACGTTTGACAGTCAGCTGCCTCTAGTCAACACACCATTCATTGCCTGAAGCAGAAAAGGATGCTGGGATCCCACACTCTGAGTAGGGGGGCCTTCTAGACTTTCCCAGGGGGCAGATTGCTGTGCAGCGCTCTCGGAAAGGCTTCCTGAGGGCAGGCACAGGGCTGAGCACTGGGCGGGGCTGGGGTGGGGGCATGGGCTGTGCCGGGAGGTGGAAGGCCAATGGGGGCCTATCCTGCAGACCTCCACTGCCAAGCCAAGGATTTGGGATCTCGTCCTGCACACCTGAGGTGGTTTGGGGTCTGCCAGTGACATCGGGAAGGTGATGTTGGCGTGAAGGGGGGCTTGGGAGGGGACAAGGCCAGTGTCAGGAGCTAGGATGATAATTGAAGGAGAAAGGGACGTAGGAGGATGGGGAGGGAGGAGAGTTCAGGACTGGGTGACTGGGTTCAAAGAAGGCAGAGGGGACCCCCAGGGACGCTAAGGCTGGGGCTGCTGTCAAGGTCAGGGGGCCCATCTGAGGCTGAGTAGTTGATAGAACATTCAGCTGAAGGGAGACCAGGGCCTAGGGGGGTTGGCCTGATGTGGAGGGCTAGCTCGGGGGGCTCACCTGACATGGGGACAGGGGACAGGGCAGGGGCCAGTGTTGTCAAAGGCTCCCTTGAGGCCTGAGGAAGGGGCAGGGGGGTCATCTCCAGGCAGGGTGGGCTCCAACACCGGGGTTTGAGGCAGCTGAGACCACCTCAGAGACCTCCACCCAGTGGGCTTCAAGCTGTGCTCTGTGGAGCCTCAGATGCCCAGGGGCTGCCTTTCGGGGTTGGTCCATTCACATCCACCTATAATCAGAGCAGCTCCGTCGTCGTCCATTTTACTATTAAAACCTGCATTAGATTTCCTTTGGAAAAGTTTCTGTCACTAAAATGAAGCTTGAAAAGCACTTCTCTGACTTCTCAGCTTACATATGGGGAAACTGAGGCCCAGAGAGGAGGTAAAAACTTCGAGCTGGATGGAGGCAGACCTGTGCCTGCAATCCAGGCTTCCTGGTACCCAGGCGCCCCCTTGGACATGCCAGGGGCTGTCAGCATTTGCCCTACTAGGTGGAGATGGGCAGGGGGAGCAGGCGGAATTGGGGTGGGAGGTGAGAAGGGAATAAAGGGGAAACAGAGAGCAGAATACGGGAGTGGAGGAGTGGGCCACGATGCGGAGGGTGCCAGAGAAGAGGAGCTGAGCCATCTGTGCCCACTTCAGGCACCGGAGGAGGCAGCTGGAGATTCAGTGGACCCTGGAGAGGTGACAGCTGGGGAGGCATCCCCCAGCGTGGGATCTCTGGCCGAGTGGGTGCTTCTCTTTTAGCTGGTGGGGTTTGCCACCATAGGACAGCAGCTGGGGGGACTGGGGATCCACCTACAGGGGCTGTAGTGCCTCTCTAGCAAAGGGGACCCTTCCAGCCTATGGCAGTGAGGGCCACGGACATTTCTGTATCCATTTTGATCCATGTCAGAGGTAGCACTTGACACCTCAAGCCTTCAGGAAGGTAGATCAGAAAGCAACACCTGACCTTCTAGGAGCCCCTCCTTATGGGCTGGTCCCACCTCCTGGCATCAGCCTCCCCAGCTCTGCCTGCCTGATCTGGCCCGTTAAGAACAGGTCCCCACGTCCCATATTTCTTTGATCTCTGCAGGTGGGTGATCTCTGCAGGTGGGTGCTGGCTTACCTTAGGGATCCTTGTGAGTTGGTTTAATGGGGCCTGTTTTACAGATGAGGCGACTGAGGCTCAGAGAGAGGAAGGGGCTTGTTCAAGTTTACTCCATTGTACAGCCAGGATTAGGACCCAGTCTGGGGGACCCCAAAGCCATGTTCTATTGTTCTATTGTCCTAATTCAGGGGACACACAGGACAGGCTCAGAGGCCCAGGTGGGCCCCTGCTCACCACTTAGAACACCAGGATCCAGGAGGCCTGGCTCTAGACCCCCAAACTGGCGCTCGCAGCCCCCAGGTGTGGCTGCTGGAGGGGTGAGGGTCGTCCCCTCCACTGTGAGGTGCCCTGTGGCATGGGCCTTTGTGCCTCTGTGCCTCGGTTCCTTCCCTGGCTCTTCTCTTTCCCTTTTTAATTATCTTAAATATTTTAAAATTATATAACAAATAGGTTTACATTTTCAAAGATAATTCAAACAAAAGATTAGACATAAACACATGAAGTCTCCTTTCCCTGCCTGCTTCCCGCCAGGGGTCACCTAGGTTAACATCTGAGCACATCTGTGTAGTTTTCTGTTTATTGTCTCACAGTTTTGGAGGGTAGAAGTCTAGCATGGGTCTTGCCAGGCTAAAATCCAGGCCCTGCAGGACTGCTTCCCCTTCTGGAGGCTCCGGGTAGGCTGCGGTCCCTCCCCTTTTCCAGCGCCTGGTGGCTGCGCATGTTCTGTGGCTCAGGGCCCCTTCCTTCATCTTCAAAGTCTGCAAAACGGTCAAGTCCTGCGTTCACGTCACTCTGACCTCCTTCCACAGTCACTTCTCCCTCTCTGCTCTCCTGCCTCCTCTAACACGTCTGAGGACCCCATGCCTACATTGGGCTCCCACATAATCTAGGATCGTCTCCCTGTTTTAAGGTCATCTGATTAGCAAGATCAGTTCCCTTCTGCCGTGTAAGGTAACATTCACAGGTTCTGGGGAGTAGGACGCGGACGTCTTTGGGGGCCAGAGCTCGGCCTCCCGACAGTGTCCTTGCCTACCTTCCCTCCTGTCCTGTGTTTTTGCATATAGGTACCTGGACATCTGTCTCCATGCGTTTTGTTTCTGTGTGGGGATCACCCCATGCATATTGTCAGAAACCAGCTTTCATCACCTAACTTTCCGGACAGCTTTCCCCAACAGTCCACGTGGGTGGCTCTGTCTTTTAACAGCTGTCTGGGTCCTTTGTAAGGATTGATCCCATCATTTATTTAAAGGTTCCCTGTTAGGCATTTAGATTGTTTCGTTTTCCTGTTACCAACCTTGCCATAGGGAATGCCCTTGTCTAAGAGCCTTTGTACTCTTGTGACTTTCTGTGGGGTCATTCCTAGGAGGAGACCTGCTGAGTCAAGGGATGGGGTCATTAAAAATGCATTGATGCCACCAAACTGCCGCCACGCATCCCGTCATAGCAACTCTCCTAGCAGTGGGTATTATCAGTCTTTTAAATACTGTCCTGTCTGATCCATCGGCCCCGTTCTGTGATAAGTTACCAATCTTAGCTTACTTTCTCAGCACCTGCCACATGTCAGCCAGCCCGGACCCTGGGACTCTAAGCTGGATCAGATCTTCCCTGTCTTTGGGGTACTTATGGCCTGGCAGAAGCAGAGCCTTTGGAAACAGGAGAGAGACAAAGCTAGGAGGACATTTAAACTGGGCTTCAGGCCAAGTGAATTACCCAGGAAGAGAACGGTGCAAAAGAATGTTCCAGGAATAGCATGAGCTAAAGCTCAGCGATGTGAGCATGTGGTGAATTGTTTTTTATAACTATAGGGGGCCAGGCATGAGGCTACAATGGTCAGACAGGAACAGGGACTTGACCCTTCAGGATAGGGGCCCTCAGCAGGATTTGGAGTAGAAGAGTGACAGGGTGAGGTTTGTGGATGGGGGGAGTGGAGGGCAGGATGGGCGCAGGTGCAGGCTGGTTGCGCCCGGCTCCAGGGAAAGGTGGTGAGGCCTGGATCAAGGTAGGCCTGCCCCTGAGGCTTCTCACCTCAGGCTGGAGAAGGGCCACTGTCCCAGGCAATGGGGGCAGCCCCGTGACACCCTGGCCTCCCGCCCACAGGAGGCGTGCGAGCGCAGCCTGGCAGAGATGGAGTCTTCGCACCAGCAGGTAATGGAGGAGCTGCAGCGGCACCACGAGCGGGAGCTGCAGCGGCTGCAACAGGAGAAGGAGTGGCTCCTGGCCGAGGAGACAGCAGCCACGGCCTCAGGTGAGGACCTTGGGCAGGAGGGGCATAGCGGGGCTGGGCCTACGAGCCTCCAGGCTGAGGCTTCTCCTAAATGAACTGCGGAGGCCTTTAAGTAAGAGGTGGGAGTCTCAGTGCCAAACTGGAATAAGGGATCAGGAGGGATTGGAAGCCCCCAGAACTGGCCTCTGACCCTACTTGAAAAGGGGAAACTGAGTCAACAATAAGACATACACCTCATGGGTTGTGACTGCTCTCCCTCGGGGCCTGCAGTCCCTGGGGGGTCCCCCCCAGGCCACACGCACACTACAAGCTCCCACTCCATGCCTAGGCCCGTGCCGTGTGCTGGGGGAGAGACGGGTCCGCCTCAGACCCTGTTCTCATAGAGGGCCACCTTCCTGGACACCGGCCAGACCCTGGGGAGAGTGGGGAATGGCGTGAGCATTTACCAAGCTCCAGTACCCCTGTGAGCACCCTAGTCCTTGCAGTGCCTGAGGAAGTGACCCATTTCACAGATGAGGAAACGGGCTCAGAGAGGTGAGTGACTTGTCCCAGATGGCACAGTTTGGAGGTGGCAGAAGCTGGAGTTGGAGCCCACAGCACTCTGACTCTAAAGCCATGGTCTGAATCCCACCTTCTTCTCTCCCAAGCCAGAAACAGGAATATCCAACTGCCTGACCGAGACGCTGGGCAACTCCCTCCGTCTCTCTGCCCACTGCACACCTGCTGTGTATGCCTGGCACATCCTGGGTACCTCCAGGGGGGTGTAGAATAATGGAAATGATGAAAGAGTCACATGATCCAGAACTTACCACCTGCCAAGTGCCTCACACACTCAAGTCCATGTCTCTCATCCCAGACCCTGGGGCCAGTGCGTTTTGCATTTTTGGGAGCTAAGCCAGTGCGTGTATTAGATTTCCACCCACCACAGCAGGGTCTGGACTTTATCCTGAAATCTAGCACTAAGGTTTTTGCAGTGAAATTTGTCAAGGTCATATTTAAATGGGATAATGACCTCAAATAGCCTTGTGTCCATTCAGGTCAGGGTTGTCACCAAAAGAGTTATGAAAAATTTCCAGTGTTCAGAGCTTTTGCATTTTGGAATTATAGATAAGATGATGGATGAAGACTTGTTTAATCCTCACAACAACCCTGTGTGAGTGTGAAAAGAGACTCGGTCCTTGGGAGCTCACAGTCTGAAAAATAAACCAACGGGAGCTCGTGTGTGTGCCATGCATTGTTCTAAATGCTCTCCACACAGCTTCCAGTAACTCAGGAGAGAAGGTGCTGTTATCCCCGCTGTCCAGATGAAAGACCTGAGGCACAGAGGGTTTAAGTCCCCTGAGCAAAGTCACCTAGATTTGTAGCGATTGCTAAGCCTGCAGTCTTGGCTACTAGGCTGGGTGAGGCAGATGGACCTTTTAAAGGACCCACCAGTGCATTGGGTGGGGTCTCACCCAGCCATCACTAAATAGAGGGACCAGTGGTCCGACACTGGGGTGTCTCCCCAGCAAGGACCATCAGACAGATTGTTATCTTCCCTTGCTAGAGAGGTTCAGAGAGGTCGAGCATCTTACCCAAAGCCACTCAGTTCGTGACACAGCTCGTCCCGGTGCTCTTTGCATACCACTCCCTGCTCTTGCCTCCACGGTACATGTGGATGCTTGGAGGAGGCCGAGTTTGGTAAGCTGTTCTCTGCAACCTCCCTCCGCTTTCCTGCCCTGCTTCCAGCCATTGAAGCCATGAAGAAAGCCTACCAGGAGGAGCTGAGCCGCGAGCTGAGCAAGACACGGAGTCTCCAGCAGGGCCCAGATGGCGTCCGGAAGCAGCATCAGTAAGATGGCACCTGGGTCCTGGGCTCTGTGGGCTGGGCCTCCCTCTGAGCCAGGGGCCCAGCTGCCCACCTGGTGGTTATGAGTCAAGGACCTGTGCTGAGGCCCCTTGGAGAAGGACACTTCAGTTTGCCCCTAGCTGAGACTCCAGCGGGGCCGCAGCCAGACCTCCATGCCATCCACATATACAGTTTTTCAAGCCCCTTTTTGTCTAGCTGGTCTCGGCCTCCACCCTCTTCCCCTCATTAGTGTCCCCTAGAGCTGAACAGCAGTATTACCCTCAGCCATTCAGGGTCCCTCCCTGCCACAGAGCACAGTTCTGGAATGTTGGGGCTATGGAAGCTTTAGAGATGGGCTCTTCCAACCCACCCCTAATGTAGGAGGCACCTGCAGCCCAGAGAGTCTGTTACAGGTTCACAGCTTCACAGCGGGCTAAAGGCACAACTAGGGCGGGAACGCAGGAGTCCTGAGCTGCTGAGTCTGCCATGACCTGACTCCGAGCTTGGCGGAGAGCAAGCGAACTCATGCCACCCTCTGCCCTGGGTAGGTCAGACGTGGAAGCGCTGAAGCGGGAGCTGCAGGTGCTATCGGAGCAGTACTCACAGAAGTGCCTGGAGATCGGGGCCCTGACGCGGCAGGCCGAGGAGCGCGAGCACACGCTGCGGCGCTGCCAGCAGGAGGGCCAGGAACTACTGCGCCACAACCAGGTGGGGCTGGCCCCCGGGGTTGTGGGCATGGGTGGCCCCAGCAGCCCTGCACTGACCATCCCAAACCGCCCCCAGGAGTTGCATGGCCGCCTGTCCGACGAGATTGACCGGCTGCGTGGCTTCATCGCCTCGCAGGGAACGGGCAACAGCTGTGGGCGCAGCGAACGGAGCTCCTGTGAGCTGGAGGTGAGTGACGTGCCAGGCAGCCCAGCCAGTCCTCGTGGCCTGGGCGTGGGGCGAGAACCCGATAGGCTGGGTCTGCCCTGCAGCATGACCCTGAGGGCCTGGGCCCCAGTGAGGAGATGCCAGCACAGCCAGGAAGGGCACCTACTGTGTGCCCAGCACTGCTGCAGCCAGAGTCCAGCGCCTCCATCCCAGTCCTCCACCGGCCTGCTGTGTGACCAGGACAAGTCGCCTCACCTTTCTGAGCCCCAGGGCTCATCTGTAAAATGGAGCTAGCACCCTTCTTACTGGGAGACAAGGGAGTGAGAAAATATTTTATTACATAAACATTTATATGTGGCTCTACTCCCTGCCTGGAACTTCTGGAAGCCCTTTGCATTTTAACCTACTGAATCCTCCTAACAGGCCTAGGAGGTACATGCTGTTACTATCCTGATTTTACAGATGAGGAAACTGAGTCACAGAGAGGTCAAGTACCTTGCCCAAGGACGCACAGCTAGTCAGCTGTGGGAGCTGGGATTTGTACCTGGTATTCTGGCCTCAGAGTCTAAGCTTTTAAGCCTCCCCAGTCTGGCTGAACCTGTCTCCTTGGTCAAGTCAAGATAGCAACACTTGGCTTTCAGTGTTTGGGGAGGGTTTAATGAGATAGTCTGAAGGGAGTCCCAGCCTCTCTGGTTCAGAGTAGGGCCACATTATGGCCTCCTTTTGTCTTCTTTGCCTTCAAGTTGAGAACCTGATTTGGACATGGGTGAGCGAGCAAGGAGAAATCAGAGAGGGCTTCCTGGAGGAGTCTGTCCCTGGGCGCTGCACGTTGGGCGCTGAATTCTAGGGGCCTGAGGCAGGGAGAAGCCAGTCTGCAGGGTGCGGTGGGCTGGATAGCTCTGGCTTCTGGCCCTGGATCAGCCTGGCACCCATGACCCTAGGTGCTGCTGCGAGTGAAGGAGAATGAACTTCAGTACCTGAAGAAGGAGGTGCAGTGCCTCCGGGACGAGCTCCAGATGATGCAGAAGGTAGGTCCCAGCCAGGTGAAGCGAGGTGTCTGTGGGTGGGGACCCTCTGGTTCCATCTGGATGCCCCATCCTGTGAGCACCTGCTCTGTGCCAGGCACTCCTCGTGCCTCTCCCGCGGAGGTGTCATTATCCCCATTTACAGACAAAATTGAGGCTAAGAAAGGGTACGTGACTTGCTCAAGGCCACACTTGCTTTGATTTATTCAGCAAATATTTATTGAGCATCTGCTACATGCCAGGCACATGCTAGGAGACAGCTGTGAACAAAAAGGGCCCAAATCCCTTCACACGTGGAACGTGCATTCCAGTGTGGAGTAAGCCGCGTTGCTATCAGTTGGGAAGGCCGGGATCTGTAAGTCTGGCTTGCCTGGTGCCCTGTCCCTGTGTCTGACACGCTCTGTGTGTTTGTGACTCTGGGAGCATGTGTGAGCCAGACTCATGGAAAAGGCCCATGCACTGGGGCAGGCTGACCTGGGTCTCATCCTAGCCACGTGCTGCCATGTGATCTTGGGCAAAAGGTTCACCTTCCTGAGCCTCAGCTCTCGAGCAGAATGCAAAGGCAGCTGAAGCCTGTGTCCCTGGGTGTTGCTGGGAGGGGTTTGCCCAGGGCTGGGGACTGCCTAGGAGGGCCACCAGGAGGGACGAGGCCATGAGGGCTGTGGAGGGGCCTGGCTGCTTTGTGCTGGCCAGCAGGGCGCACGGTGGGCATGTGCCAGGTGGGCAGGGCCAGGTAGGGAGGGCTTCATGCCCTCATAACCCCTCCCTGCCCCCTAGGACAAGCGCTTCGCTTCAGGAAAGTACCAGGACGTGTATGTGGAGCTGAACCACATCAAGACGCGGTCAGAGCGGGAGATCGAGCAGCTAAAGGAGCACCTGCGCCTTGCCATGGCGGCCCTGCAGGAGAAGGAGGCGATGCGCAACAGTGTGGCCGAGTAGAGGTGGGTGCCACCGGGCCGGCACCACCAGGCAGACAGGAGTGAGGCCGGGCGGGGCACCCGGCCTGAAGCTGTGAGCTCAAGGCTCATCCCCACCCGATATGCTGGGCCACCAGGCCCAGGGCACTTCCCTTTCCTGGCCTTTGTTTCTTTTTCTGTAAATGAGAACAGTGACACCAGCAACATGGGGCTGTTGTGGGGATTAGTCCGACTCAGCCAGGGCTGCTTTATAAGCTTGAGCATGTTTCTGCAGAGGTGGGGAAGTCACTGGGGATCTGATTATTGCCATGTGCCCCCATGTGACAGCGGCACCTCTTAACACAGTGCCACAGCCGCAGCCTGATGAGTCCACGCCTCTGCTCAGGGCTGACGGCCCCTGGCTGATCTGCGTAGGCTGGGGTGGCAAATCCTGTGCGCCCGCCCCACTTCAGACTCTGCAGCAGGCACTCATCACTGATCACTCCCGCCATTCCTTCCACTGAGCTTCGCACTCTGACACCACTCATCAAGGACAGCTTCCTCTTTCTGACAAGGCCTGTGGATTTCCTAGTGGCCGCTCTGTGCGCCAGAGTCTTTGGGGAGAAGCCCGGAGGAGATGTAGAGGAAATCTGGTCCAGCCTTTGGGACCAAGAGGTGTTGGAAGGACCTACGGCCTCCCCTTGCCCGGCCAAAGCCACGCTGGGGCTCAGGGCTGAGGCTGGGGCTTCCCTAGCCCTCAGCTGCCCCTCTCTTGTCTTCCAGGTCCATATGGTCCAACCCCGCTGCAGACCCCTGAGCCCGAGGGGACCAGTTGCCCTCCTTCCCTGCTGGATGGAAGTCAGAAGCCAAGCTTTCTTCTCACCCTCTGTGGGCTACACGTGCACTCACCACCACACACGCACAGACACACACACGACACACGCACAGGCACACACACTGCACACGCACACACACACACAGACACACACACATACACACATACACACACTGCGTATCTGAGCGCGCCCCTCGCACTGGGTCTTACCTTGCACCTTCTTCAGGATTTTATATGTGAAGAGATTTTTATATAGACTTTTTTCTTTTTTTCCCCCCCCAAAACCCTTTGTACTTTTTAAAAAGCAATTCCTGGTGGACGTGTGCCTCCAATACTGGCTCCCCCTCTGTCTCCAGCCTCCTGCTTGGGCTTCTGGACTCATGGCCCTGCCCCCGGGTCTAGAAGCGGCCATGGCAGCGTTGACTCTGGTGGGAGAGGCAAGGAGCCAGCTACCCTCCTCCTACCCTACCCCCCACTAACTACTTCCTGCCCTGGGGGGACTCACACCCTGGGACTCTGGACTGAGGGACAGATGGACAGAGGGAGCCAGCCGCTATCCCCATGGCCCCACCTCCTCCGCTGAGGGGGTGCTGGGCGTGGAGGCGCTGGAGCCGCCCCATGAAGGCATTTCTCTCCTGGTCCATCAGCCTTCTTAACTTAATAAAATGTTCCAGCAACTCCGGTGTCCTGCAAGGCTGGGGCAGGGCGCGTTATGGAAGTTGGGGTTTCTTAATCCCCTGCCCCCCACCCTAGCACTCCACCCTTCCTAGAGGGTGGCTTGTGGGCTTCTGAGGGTGGAGCTGAGAATCTCCTTCCTCTAGCAGGCTCCACGTGGGGTTTGCACACAAGCACCTCCACCAGCAGCGCCACCAGGGAGCTTGTTAGAAACAGCAGGCCCCACCCGACCTACTGACCGAGAGTCTGTATTTTAACACATTCCCCAGTGATTCACATGCACCTGAGTCTGAGAGGCCCTAGAGCAGGTGCTGGGCCCAGGCCTTCGAAAGAGGAGGGGCTGAGACTGCCCCTGACCGACCTTGGGCAAGCCACGTCCCCTCTGAGCCTTGATTTGCTTCTCCATCAAATGGGTACCTTTCTACCCCAGTCCTATATTGAGGCTATGCCCCAGGTCCTATCCAGCCCTGGGTGGGGTTGGGGTGGGGGCAGTGGATGTGGGGCCTCATCACTGCTGGCTGGTGGTGCTGATCATGGCCACGTGTAGGGCTGGGAAGAGGCCCCGTTTCTGAGTAGCCCTAGACCCAGTCCAGGTGTCTGACTTGCAAGGCTGTGGCTGATGAAGACAGAAGGACAACTTGAGCCAGCCTCGTCCTCATGGCTGTACCCATCAATTCTTGGGCACCTCAGGTTGGGCACATAGAGGTGAACAAGAACTGGCCCTGTCCCCACTGAGGCCACTAAAACAGGCCACATGGAGTTGGGTCCCAAAAGGCTGTGGGAACCCAGAAGAGACCTCGACCCAGCCTATGGGTCAAAGGGCTTTTGGAGGTGGCTTTGAAATATGACTTTTCTAGATGGAAAAATCAGGAAGGGCATTCCAAGTGAGGGAACAGCATGAGCAAATGCCCTGTGAACATCCCTGGTGGTTTCAGGGAAAGACTCACAGGGGGTGTGGGGAAATGGACCCCATTTCCTTGCCAGCGATGGGTTTAGGGGTGAGCATGTGGTGCAGTTCTGGCCGCTGAGATGCCGTGGGAAGTCTGGGTGGCAGGGGAGGGCTGCAGGGAAGGTTTTCCTTGCTCTTCCTGAGTCACGAGGAAGGGAGGCCTTTGGACATCGGGTGAAATCCCTGTTACCACCATCTTGCTTTATCAATATGTTACAAGTGGCCAAGCCGAAAGGACCAGGACCCTGAACCATCAAATCACCCAGCTTTGGTGCTGCCCTGCGTCAGGCCTCTTGTCTCATGAGATAAGGAGCGCCCCTGAGCCACGCAGAGATGGGATGGCAGCCCCAGTAGCCAGACAGTTGAGTCCAGAGCTCTGCCCATAGTCACTGCTCTCTTGCCTCCATGACTGCCTCAGCCAACTCGGGGCTCCCATCTTGCACCTGGGCTGTGGCAATACCCCCCTCACTGGCTCCCTCCCGCCCCACTCACTCCTCCGGGCTGCCTGGACAAGCTAAAAAATCAGGCCAAAATCTGAAAAGGTGCTCCACTGAGATACCACTCCCCACCTACTAGACTAGCTCAAGTTAAAAGGACTGACAATGCCAAGTGTCTGAGGATGTGGGGAACGCGTTCTCGCGCACTGCTGGTGGGAGTGCCCTTTGTATCACCACTGTGGGCGACGCGTTGTCAGGCTCTTTGTCAAGTTCTTAGAAAGTTAAACACGTCTACCCTATGACCAATTTCCACTCCTACCTGCACATCCAGCAGCAGTGAGTGTTTAGAGCCACAACATAACTAGAACAATAATATTCACAGCAGCCCAAATCGGAAAACAATGCACATGTCCATTAACAGCAGAATGAATAAGTAAATGGTGGTATGTTCATATATTAGCGTACATATTATACACGGCCATGAAAAAGAATTGCTGCTGCACTCGGCGTGATGAATCTTCCAGATAATGACAGAGTGAAACAAGCCAGCCATAAAAGGGCACATACTGTCCAATTCCATTTATGTGAAGTTCAAGAACAGGCAAAACTGGCACTATGGTGATGGTTATCAGGACAGGGAGTACCTCTGGCTGGGGCGGGGCTGACATTGATTGGCAGTGGGCACAGGGAACTTGCTGGGTGCCAGGAATGGTCCATGTCTTGATCTGGGTAGTGACCACATGGTCTGTACACATGCAAAAATGTACGTGCTGCACACGTAATGTTTGTGTATTTGATTGTGAATCATGTCTTAATTTTTAGAAAGCTAGGGTTCCAGTGGGTGCCCAGGCAAGCCACCAGGGGAAAGCCCCAGTAACCTGTCACACAGGGAATTGAGCCAAAACCATGTGGCTTGGCTGCCAGGTCTCAGGCAGGCAGGCAGGCATGTGCTGTGAAAAGAGCATGGGCTGGGCTATCAGACAACGCCTGCCTGGATTCAAGCCCCAATCACTGCCTCCAGCTGGCTACGTGAACCTCACTGAGTCACATTCCTTCCTGGGCTTTATTTCCCCATGTGTTAAATGGGGACAATAATGTCTACCACAGAGGGCTGTTCAGGTGTTAAATTACCAACTGTTTCAATATCTTGCTGTGTAACCAACTACCACAAACTTAATACCGTAGAACAAACAGGTGTTTTTTTCTAAATTATCATGCATGGTCCCGTGCATTGACTGGGCTCAAATGGGCAGTTTTCTTCGTGTCTTTTTTGCAGTTGCTGTCAAATGGTGGCTGGGCTGGCGTCATCTGAAGGCTCAGTTGGGTTGGATGTCAGATGGCTTCTTCACTCCTGTCTGGTGCCTCAGCTGGGATGGCTACGACAGGGGCCCCCCAGACATCTTTCCCTTTCTCCATGCAGCACTCCATGTGGCATAACTTGGGCTTCCTCACAGCATGGCAGTCTCAGGGTAGCCTGTGGTCTGCTTATATGGCAGTTGACCTCCCAGAGAAAGAGTTTTAAGAGACCCCGCTGGAATGACATGCTGCTTATGACAGGCTTGGAAGTGCTGTGGCATCCCTTCTAAAACATGAGTCACAATCAGGTCACAGAGCCAGCCCAGATTCCAGGGGAGGGGACCGCAGTCGGGCATGAGTGCTGGGGGTGGTTCTCCGAGCTCCTGCTTCTCCAGCTCTCCTCAGCTCCTCCTGGAGGAGGCCAGAGCGCCAAAGTACCAGGTGGGTTCATAGCAGGAGGGAGCGGAAGCTTCAAGAAGCGAATGGCCAACAGGAGCCGGAAGAAAAGGCCCACAAGATGGCCACTGAATTTCCTCAGGCCGCAGAGGTGTGGAGGCTATGGGTATGGGGCTGTGGGGGAGGACAGAGAGGTTTTGTCACTTCCTTTGTCACCGGTGAGTCAGATTTTACTCCTCCTCCCTTTGCTAAGGCCTAGAGCTCCAGTCACCCCCACCACACCCCACCCAGGGGCTCTAGGACCAGCCACCCCTCTCAGCCCCAGGGACCTGCAGAGCCTTTGGGTATATAGGGGACATTGTCACCCCACAGCGACTCCCCCTCAGAAAGCGCTAATGATGCAGGCCCCCACACTCCCACTCCCATCCCTCCCGCTCCTCCTGTTTACACGCTGTTTGTACCTGTTTACACTGCTGCCCTTTGCTCCCCCCCTTTCTCACTCCGGGATGCAGCTGCTTATCCAGTCCCCATGACCATGGCCTCTCGCAGCCTCTTCCCTCGTCCACATGACTGGGACCTGGATTAGCCTCTTCCCTTGTCCCCAGCCTCGGGCTTTTCCCCTCCTGTCCAATGCACACAGCACCAGTGTGGACTGTCTAAAACAGAGCTGGGAATTGTCTCCCCTCGTGAAGCTCTGCCCTGGTCTCCTGCGCATGCGCCCCTCAGCCTCCCCCACCCCCCTCTCCCTGTCCCTTCGGGCTCTCTGGGCTCCAGGCTTCCACATGAAGCCCACTGCGGTTCCTGAGGGTGCCCAGCCATGCACTCATCTATCCTGACTGCTCTCCTCATGCCCCTGCCCCTCACCTGATGGAGTCAGGAGTCAGATCAGTCATCATCTGCCACCTCCAGGTAGCCCTCCCAGATCCCCCATATTGGGCTAGATGACTGCTCTTGCTTTCACATTCTCCCCACTTGATAGGTTTTTTTTCCACATAGAACCCCTCTCCTCAACTCTGAGCCCCCTGAAGCCAGGGACCAGTTCTGATTTACCTCTGTGTCCCCAGGGCCCAGCACAGAGCACGTGAAGTCTCAGCTGGATGAGTGTTTGTTGACTGACTGGCTGACTGACCCACTGACTGGAAGTGAATGCTTACCCAGCTGGGCACCCTCTGGACAGGGCACAGCCACAGCATCAGCCCCACCCACACGCCAAATGGCAAAAGGCGGAGTCTCCCCATAAATCAGCTGGGAAGCTCAGCAGCCAGCCTGATGAGCTGGGAGTTAATGGCAGCTTCTGGTACATGAAAGGGCCAGGCTACAACAGTGAGTCAACCCTGTCATCCCAGCATCCTGTGGACTTTTAGTAGGGCCCTGGGGGCTGTAAGGCCCAGAGAGGGAGGAACTTACTTTGATGGAGCTTCTGCCATGAGCAGACTTACAGGCACCATCCCCATTCATGCTCACAACCACTCTTTGAAGTACCCATTGCTGTCCCCATTTACAGAGGAGGAAACTGAGGCTCAGAGAGGAGACATGACTCACCAAGGTCAATAATTTAGTAACTCACATCTCGGTACACCTGGCTCCGGAACCCTAAGTTTCTCTCCCCCCGGCCACCTGACCTAACAGTAATAATATCTAGCTTTTGTTGAGCACTTACTGTGTGCCAAGCCCTGCAATAAGTGTTCACATTCATTACCTCCTTGAATCCCCAGAACAGCCCAGGGAGGGAGGTGCACATTATCCCCGCATTATAGGTGAGGGGGGCCGGGACTCAGAGCAGCGCAGTCAAGTGGTCACAGAGCTGGAGTCCAGGTCCGTTGGTCTCTGCATAGGTGGCTTCCTGAGTTGACCCAGGTCCTCTATTGGAGACAGCCTGGAGAGCAGGCGCCTTGGGTCCTGTTTGGGCTGTAGGCGTGGGGAGAGGTCTGGGTGCATCTCTGTTAGGCTGACTTGGATGAGCCTTCTTCACACTCGTGCCTCAGTTTCCCTAATAAAGCAGAGCAAGAGCTTCCTCCTAAGGGCAGGAGGGTGTTCCAGGGGTGCCTGTTTCATTGGCTGGCCCTCAGCCCTTCACCATCCTGCAGTTCTAGACTCACCCCATGGGGGGTGCTAATGCCACCATCTTCCCACAGCTCCTGCAGTGCTGCTCCCTGCATAGCCCTCCCTCCCCACTCCCTTCAGTCACAAGTCAGATCCCAGCTCGGGCTGCCATAGACCCCGTCGACCACCCTCTCCAGGCTCCTTGGGGCCGTGGCTCAGTGAGGCCAGCAGCATCTCTGTGTTTCCATCTCCCCTATCAGTGCAGGGGAAGAGCGGGCATCCCAAAGACGGTCACCTGGGCCTGAGGCCCGGCTTGGCCACCCACTGGCCCTGTGATCTCAGGTAGGGCATCTCCAGGGCAAGGACCCTGCCTCAGGAGTGGGGCAGCTGGCTGCTCCGGCTGAGCGAGTCTGAAAGGTGACTAGTGGTGGACACACTTCGCCGGCAGGGTCACCTTACTGCATGGAGGAGGAGGAACCGAGGGGGCGCTGCCGAGAGACCTGCACATGGAGCTGGCCAGCTGTGACCCTCTGCAGTCCAGCAGATTCTCACGTTCTCCTGTTTCCAGGTGTCTCCAGTTTGCAGGTGTCTCCCGCCCTATGCCCAGGGTCCCCCCATAACCCAGGGCCCGACCTCATGCGCTCTCTGACCTCTACCCTATTCTTTCATTGACCCATTCATTCAACGAAAGTCTGCCTATACAAGAGCATTCATCACAGCACCAGAAGTCGAAGTGTTTAAATAAATGCACACCACAGGCGCCGAGCAGTTATTAAATGCGGTGAGGGGGTTCTCTGTATGTTGATGTGCAGAGATCACCAAGATATATTGTGACATGAACAAAGCAAGGTGCAGAAGCTGGTGTGGGATGCATGGGGCACTATTTGTGTAAAAGAAGGGAAATATGGTAGGTACAGGTGGGCATGTGTGTGTATACATGCTTAAAACTTCTCTGGAAGGATTTGTACACACACACACCCAGAGTGAGAAAACCCAGTGTGAAGGGGGCCTGGACATGTAAGAACTGGGAACAGCGATTGCCTGACGCCAGGGGCGAGAAGGCTGGGGAATGGGTGGAGGGACACTTATTTTGACATTGTATGTTTTCATACAGTCGGAATTGTTTCCCAGGTGTACGTGATCTCTATCCAAAATAAATATTCGAAAAATAGTGAAATAGCCCCAAAGGGAGCATAGTATGGGGACAACAGAGCTGGAGCTAAGCGTGGGGGTCCCTTTCTGGTTCTGCCACGTATCTGCTCCTGTCAGTTACCCTCTGAGACCTCGTTTCCTCCTTACCTGAGACGGGCTTAATGAATGAGACTGAGGTGAGGTCATGAGGGCGCTGCTCCAGCACACGCCCGCCACAGAAGCCACGCCCATTGAGTGGCAGCTGTTATCATTACTGTTAATGTCCTAATCAGGCCTGTTCCAAGCACCTGGATGACACAGACATGAAGGGACCCATCCTTAACCCCGGAGGACAACACCAGGGAAGACTGATGATGCAAACTGACCCTGCCGGAGGAGCCAGGGCAGGCTGCAGGCAGAGGTGACGCTACCCCACTGAGTCTCCAAAGATAAGTGAGCTAATTAGGAGACAGAGGGGAGGAAGGGCGTTCCAGGCAGGAGGAGCAGGCTGGACACACCCATAGACACATCACATAAACAGAGTTGTCATGAACACCTGTGTGCACACTGCCCCATGCTACACACGCTCCCCTGCTCTCACCTACAGCTCCTGCATGTGCCTGTACGTACTCTAGGTGCTTGCAAGGCAGGCTGAGCGTGCAGGTCATGGCAGCATGCAACCCTCGGGTGCAGGCTGGGGGTAGACTGCTGACAACCTGTGTGACCCCAGGCAAGTCACTTAACCTCTCTGGGCCTCAGTTCCCTCACCTCTAACCTGGGGATAACAGTACTGCCCTCTAGGGATGTGGTGAGGGTTACATGAGCCAGTTGCTGCAGAGCACTGAGAACACTGTTTAATAGATGTTCTTTGTTATTCTGGAGCCACTGGGTCAGAGGCCAGAGGCTCTGGATGGAGAGAAGACGCTAGGATCATAGTGTGTGTTCTTCGCCTGGGGCCCCTTGAGGGCCAGCGATAATGGAGTCCCTGCACCGAGCACAGTGCCTGGTGTTGAGCAGGAGACCTGACTCCCAGTGAGAGTTGACTGACAGTGTGAACAAATAGCTGCCTAGTGTATGAAATTGAAAACAGAGTTGTCTTGGGATTGTCTGTCTCACCTTCATCTCCCCTCTGGGATGGAAGTTTCATGAAGATCGGGCTCATGTCTGATTTATCTTCATTCCTGGCACCAGATTCTGGCAATGAGTGATCATCAGTGAGTGGATTAGATAGGACATATTTGGCTGTAAGTGGCAATAACAATAGCTTAAACTAGAAAGGCATAATTTATGTATCTTATCCGGAAAAGTCTGATGGGAGGGATCCCAGGCTGAGCCAGTGTCTGGGATCCAGACACCTTATATCTTCATATCTAGGACCTAGACTCCATCGTGCACAGTCTCCACTCACAAATGCACCACATGGTCCAAGATGGCTGCTCTAGCTCCAGTCAACACATCTTTATCCCAGCCAGCAGGTAGAAGTGAAATGAAGAAAAGCTAAAAAGCCTGTGCCAGCTTTCTCTTAAGGAAGCTCTAGCACAACACTGCCGCTTACATTCCTTTGGCCAAAACTTGGTCATATGGCCAGTCCTACCTGCAAAAGAGGCTGGGAAACGCAGTCTCCATTTTGGGTGGCTGTTTCAGAGGCTATATCAGTCTGCTCCAAGGCGGACACTGTGGGGACAGAGCCCCAGAGTCCAGGCTCTTGGCCTCACGTGGAAAGGTGCTGGCTCAGGTAGTAATGGCCATCAACTGTGATTGGATGGCCATCAGCTGTGGCTAGTTGGACATCAGCTGTAACCAGTGAGCCATTGGCTACTAATATAACTGCTGTGGCTACGCTAGCAGAAAATGGGGGGCTAGCAAGAAGATGGTGGCTGAGCTAGCAAGCGGTGGAGTGTGGTGGAGTGTTGTGGGGACAGAGCCCCAGAAAGCAGTTTCCAGGCTCTCGGCCTCACATAGAAAGGCGCTGGCTCAGGTAGTAAATGGCCGTCAACTGTGACTGGATGGCCATCAGCTGTGGCTAGTTGGTCGTCAGCTGTAACCAGTGAGCCATTGGCCACTAATATAACTGCTGTGGCTACGCTAGCAGAAAAATGGGGGCTAGCAAGAAGATGGCGGCTGGGCTAGCAAGTGTGGATGGCGGTTTGCGGACAGTGTGGATCCAGCCTCCAGTGAGAATATAGTGGTATGACTCCCCTACTTATGGCTCCGTGGGTGTTCCTTTTTGGCCTCACCATATCTTGCGTTCTTATGTGGGGAGCAGAGACCACTCTGGAGACCCTGCTGGACTCCCCGCATGACAAATGGCGCAGCCAGCAGGGTCTCCCGCATGACAAGTGTGGATTGCGGATTCTGTGGCTCCTGCTTCCTGTGTCTCCAACCCAGCTGCCAGTGAGACTATAGTGGTATGACTCCCCTATCTATGGCTCCATGGGTGTTCCTTTTGGCCTCACCATGTCCTGCGTTCCTATGTGGGGAGCAGGAGCAGAGACCCTGCCTGACACCCTGAATGACAACTACGCATACTTATATGCTTCTTTTAGTGTAAAATGTATATACTTTCATGGGATCACACTATACATAGACTATTTGAAAGCCTCAAAATGCTAAAAACTACCCTGTTGAAACACAACTTTTTCACCTCTTGATGCATCAACATCTCTCCATGCTAACAAATTGGAGAGCTCTACTATTCTTACTGGCTTCGTAAGACCAAGATGTATTCCACTGGGCCCTCTCTAATTGTTTCACTTGTAAGTTTTTTCCAGTTTTTCTCGGATTAAAAATAATGCTGCAGTGAATATCCTTGTGGGGACAGAGCCAGGAGAGCAGTTTCCAGGCTCTCGGCCTCACGTGCAAAGGTGCTGGCTCGGTTATTACATGGCCATCAGCTGTAATCAGATGCCCATCCACTGTGGCTGGGTGGACACCAGCTGTTACCAGTTAGCCATTAGCCACTAATATAACTGCCGTGGCTAGACTGGGGGGGTTGGTTGGTGGTTGGCGGCAGGCAGAGAAGCAGACAGCGGATTGCAGCTAGCAAGTGGGGTTAGCAAGCAGATTGTGGATTGTGGATCACGTTGATTCTACTTCCGGTGTCTCTCCCGGCAGCCAACAACATGGGGGTGCAGCCAGAGTGATGAGGCCCCACATCCACTGCCCCCACCCCAACCCCCTGACAGTGTTGCTCCCAGGACTCCCTGGTCCCCCCACCCCGGGACGCCTCCTTATCTTCTCCTCCAGGAGTGTTCTTGCTCACATGAGGGGCCCCAAGGTCAAGCTCAGGTGAGAGCTTTGATAGCAGAGCACGTGTCCCAAGGTTAGGAAAACAGCTGGTGCTTAGGTTGGCTGTTATTTCTTTTTGAAAAACAAAGCACAAACAGCCCCTCCATGTGCTCTGGGCTTCAACAGCAGAGCCTGCTCTGAGTGGCAGAAGGGCCTTGGATTTAGGATGGGGTGCTCCAGGACCTCTCCTGGGAGTCCCCCACCTTCGGGGGCTTCCATGACCTTCTTGGCTGTGGCCACATGTCCAACAGTGGCCCATGGCTGGAAAAGACACATACTCTGAGCATTCGGGATGGGCAAGTCCAGTGAGGAAATGGTCCCAGAGCAGGACTAAAGGGTGGGGGTGGGAGGGACTCAGGCAGGGCCACAGGCAGAGCCGGGACTGGGACTCAGTCTCCCTGACACTGTCCAGCTGTGAGTGCCAAGTCTGGGACACCGGTGGGGTTTGGCTCGGTCCTGGGCCTGATATGGGATGAGGGACTGGCTCCGGGATCTGGAATAGGGCCAGGTGGGGGAGGCGGCTTGTGGTGTGAGCCCCCAAACAGGCCTGTAAAGAGTCTCCAACCCGGAGGCGCTGAGGGTGGGGTCTAAGGACTGGGAGAGCAGGAAGAGTGGCATTCAGGACCAGAGCCAGGGTCAGTCTCATCAGACTGGCGCACCCTGCCTCTCTCACTCAGATATGGCGCTGAGAATGGACCCTGCGGCTGAACTCCCTTGGCTTTGAATCCTTTTCCTCCAGCTTATTCTGTACGTTTCAAATCGATCAATGACTGCAAGAGGAGGACAATAAATACCCAAACATCCTTTGCCAGGCTCACCAAGTACTGCCATTTTGCCACCTTTGCTTTGTCTCGTGCTGTCTATTGGCATCAGTGTCTACATACATACAAATCTATTATTCTATCTCTGTCTAAATATTAATACATATATTTTGTGAATGAGCTAAGTTGTAGACATCATAACACTCTCTCAATCCTCTCATCTCGTAAGTAAAAGGACATTTGCCTACATGGCCAATGAGCATATTCAGGAGATGGACCATAGGTACGATATTACCTAATATACAATTCACATTCACATTTCCTCAATTGTTTCAAAAATGTCTTTTAGAATTTGTTTTTTTCGAATCTGAGGTCCAGTTAATACAGGGAGAACGCTTTTTTCCTATAGCACAATCAAGGATCATGCATTGCTTTTAGTGGGCAGGTCACTTTCGTCTCCTTTCATCTGGAACACGTCTCCTGCCTTTTGTAGTCTTTCATGACTTTAGTGGTTTTGGAGGGTCTAGGCCAGTCATCTTGCAAAATGTCCTTCAGTTTGGGTTTGTCCAGTTCTTATACCACAATTAGATCCAGGATGAGTCTGAATAGTTTCAGGCTCTCGATACCTAGAGGCAACTTGTTATCCAAACATATTAATCTCAGGTCCTGTGTACTTGGCGAGCAGGTAAGGGAGTGCCCGGCTCACTCCCAGCACAACTCTCATTTCTGAAAACCTGAGTTATGAAAAGTGACAAACATGATATAGGTGTTGTTTCAAACTGTACAGCTTTGCTTACTTAGGAAATCAAAGTGGCTATTGGTATTTAGTTGTCTATAAATGATCTGTTTATGTACTTTCTCCCATTTGGGCACGACCATTTTTCTCTTAAGGATTTATAACAGTATTCTGTGTGCTAAAGATGTTTATCACTCATCGTATTTACTCTAAAGGTTTTTTCCTATATTATTTTTTGCCTTTTCATCATGTGTGTTTTTGACATTATGAAGGTTCTTTCTTCATGACAAAAGTAAAACATGCTTATTGTTTATGAAATTAAAACAATACCAGTGTAGGAATGAAAACTAGTGTATAATAAAATACTAGTGTATACAATTAAAACATGTCTAGTGGATAAAGCGAAAAATAAAGCTTGCCATGACCCAATTCCACTTCTCACAGAAAACAGTGCGTAGTACTGTGGAGTGAACCCACGCACACATCCACGGCCCATTTGCTCAGCTTGGTGAATGACCCAGGCATAGTGCCCTGTGGTTGTTTCTTTTTAACCAATCTCTCATGCGCCCTCTTTTATTGGTAAGAAGCCCAGCATCTCCCTCTTGAGGTCTCTTCCAGAATAGTCTGAGAATCCCTGGGGCTCACTGCATCCAAAGGAAGCCCGTCCCACGTCCACAAGGGTCAGGCCTGCTCGCCCCGCGCCCGCCCGGGGTTACAGCCCTCTGGTTCACACCACAAGCTCAGTCCTTGCTCCCTGAAATGGGATTGATGTCAGAATGGGTGGGTCCAGTAGGACTTCCAGCCCACGCCACACATGACGTCTGCCCCTCTCATAATGCCTGGCCTCTGGCTCTGAGCTTGGGTCACCTGTCCACACTTAACACAGTGCCAGGCACATAGTAACTGCTCAGTAAACGTGAACTATTATTTTATACCTGCAAGGAGCTCTTGAATTTCCCTATTTGATATAAATAAGGTCCTCCACACGTTTTTCTCACTTAGCATACTGCAGACATTTCCCGTGTCTGCACATGCAGCCGCCTCTCCTGTGTAAGAGCTTCCTAGCCTTCCAAAGGGTCAAAACCCACAGTCTTTGCATTGGTGATGTGTTCTGTTGCTTTAAATCTTAGGAAGATTTGTCAAGACAAAGTTTAGTTCAGTTAGATCAGTTAGTTTAACTATAAAGCTGTCACCTGCATTTTCATTCCTTTGTCCCGGCAGTATGTGTTTGTCCATTATTTGACTTTCAGTCCACTGTTTTCCTAACTTGGGAGAAGCAAGTGAGAGGTTAGCTTCCATGAGGCTATAAGGCAGGGGTGTCCAAACTTTTTTCAACGTTTTTCACCAAGGGCCATATGCGGTAAAATACACAAACAGCCGGGCCACTCACTCGAGGTGAAGTACATATTGCCTCACCTGGTTTATTTAAGTAAAGTAAATATATTTTTGGAATTTGCTGCGGGCCAATGAACAATGGATCATGGGCGGCAGTTGGCCCGCGGGCCGCAGTTCGGACACCCCTGCTATAAGGGAGAAGGAGGGACAAGGAGAGCTGGGGCAGGAAAGGGCAGGCCCGCTGGGGAAGGGTCCTGATGTCAGATTCCCTGGCCATCACCGCCTCTAGACCCACCTCCATCCTTGCTTCTGCTCCAGGAACCGGGGAGTTTTTCTGGTTCCTCCCTAAACCCCCAACCATGAACCCCTTAGCAAGTCCAGTGGACTTGTCCTAAATATTTCTCGCATCTGCCCCTTCTTTCCACCTCCACTGCCACCTCTTTACTTCAGTACTTGTATAGCTGAGATGGCTCCCGCTGGCCTTGCATCCTCATCCTGCCCTTCCCTAGCCATTGTCCACACTGCAGCCTGTGAAAAGCACAGGTACAGCCTGGTAAAGCTGAAGCTACGCATATTGCTACTCCTTCCTGTTTGCACCAGAATGCATGAAGTAGGAAATTCACAGCAACAATCGGAAAGCAAGAAACTGGAAACAACCCAAATATACAACCAACACAGTAGTGTATTAGTTTCCTAAGGCTGCCGTAACAAATTGTCCCAAACTTGGTGGTTTATAACAACACAAATCTATTACCTTATGGTGCTGGAGTTCAGTAGTCCAAAATGGGTCTCATTGGGCTAAAATCAAGGTGTTAGCAGCTGTGTGTTCCTTCTGAAGGCTGTGGTGGGGGTGGGGGGTCCAGTTTTGGCTTTTTCCAGCCTCCAGAGGCAGCCTGCATTCCTTGGACTGTGGCCTCTTTCCATCTTAAAAGCCAGCAATGGTGGATCAAGTCTCTTTCAGAAGGCCATCTCTCTGGTTCTGATTCTTCCACCTCCCTCTTCCCCCATTTAAGGACCTTTGTGACTACATTGGGCCACCTGGATAATCCAGGATAATCTCCCATCTCAAGATCAGCAACTTTAATTCCGTCTGCAACCTTAATTCCTCCTTGCCATGAAACAACATATTCATAGCCTCCAGGAATTAGGACGTGGACATCTTTGGGAGCCATTTTACCACAAGTAGAACAGAGGCAAACTGTGGGCTCTTCCTATGGTGGAACATACCACATTTTAGGATGGATTCACTGTGAAGTTGACCTTGTTGAAGTCTTCGGGTCCCTCCCTTGCCCAAACCCCTTGCAAGACCCTCAGAGGAATCCCCAGGTCCCTTGCAAAGCTCTGAGAAGAATCCTAGCAATGTGGATCAGACAGTTAATTAGTAAAAATAATATATTTCCAAATATATATATATATTTCTACATTAAAATAAAAAAATAAGAATATTTCTAGATTTCATGATGCTTGTATTTATCAGCTTCTGAAAAAATCTATAATATATTGTGAATTATTTTCTCACTCTAAATATAAACCCATTTATTACCTAATATTCTATTAAATTTTGTTTTTAAAAAGGACCCCCCCAAATTATAGAAACTTCAGTTTCTGCAAAACCAATATGCGCTCTGACCACAGCAGGGAAAACGAACAAGCCTCAGATACTTGTACCAATGTCGATGACTCAAAAATATAACACTAGGTGAAAGAAGCAAGTTATAGAAAAAAATACCCACAATATGATCCCATTTGTATGTGGTCCAAAACTAGGCAGAACTAAGCTATCTAGTGTATGGGGATAAGTCCATGTATGGAAAACTATAAAGAAAAACAAGGGCATTGTTTACATGATTTGAGGATAGAGGTCACTGAGATTTGATCAGGGAGGGCACAAAGGGGGCTTCTGAGGGTCTCGCAATGTTTATTATGTTAACTTCAGTGATGAGAACACAGTTGATTTTTTTTTCCATATTAGTTTTAGAATCGTAAACATGTATATTCTCTAGCATGAATATTTGTCATCATTAACATTTTTATTTTAAAATAACTGAATTAATTTTTTAAAGAAACGTAACATTTCGAGCTTAAAATTCTGCAGTGGCTCCTTAATGCACTTAGAACCAAATCCACACCCCTTGCCATGGCTAAAATCCCCACGTGCTGAGGTTGGTTCCCCTCTCTGATGCATCTCACACCACACTCTCCTTTACTGTCCCCATCCAACCAAACTGTCTTTCCTGGCACCTGATTTAAGTCTGTCTGTCACCCTCTCTCACAGCCCCGTTATCTTCCTTCTTGGAGCTTGAAACAACCACAGTTTGCAATGATATCCATGCTGTCCTCCCCCACCGCACTCTGAGCCCCAAGAGGCTAAGTGCCTGGTCTGTTCTAGTGCCCACCTGGGCCTCTTCCACTTCTGAAGAGCTTTGACTTGGATGGTTTGAGTTGAAGCTCACACTCTGTGAAGTGGACAAGGCAGATGGGAGAACGGGGCCTTCAGAGGGAAAGGGAGCCAAACCTGGAGATGGACGGGTAGGAGGTCAGGGAGAAGGAGGGGCCAGCAAACAGTTCCTTCACTCAGGAAGGATGGCCCCTATGGCCTGGAGGGCTGGGTCCTCTCCTTTCAACAAGGTTCTGTAGTTACTCTTCGTCTGAGGACCTGCCAGAAATAGGAGCTGCCCCTCACCCCCACCAGGTTAGGTGTCACTTAGACTCTTTACATTGAAAAGCGATGGACGTTTAGGGACATGGGGATTCTAACAGAGTCCAACCAAAGGGTTTTTACAATGCCCCCTCTTCCCTACCAGTCACACTGCTGCAAGGTGACTGGGAGGTACCCATCCCGTTTCCAGCTCTCTACCCAATGAGGGATTTCTCAGAAGACAGAACAGCCCTGGATGGGAGTTGGGCTTCACTTGGTGCCACAGCAGATGTGGAGGGATGTTGCTCAGATCCCCCAGGCCCTGCCCAGGTGCGCATGTGGGTAGCTACATGTGGGAGGCAGAATAATGGCTCCCCAATGATGTTTATCTCCTGATGCCTAAAACCCATGAATTGTTATGACACATGGCAAGGGGGGAATTAGGGTTGCTAATCAGCTGACTTTGAGAAGGGAGATTATCCTGGATTATCCAGGTGGGTCCAGTGGAATCTCAAAGATGCTTAAATGAGGGAGGTGGAAGAGTTAGAACCAGAAGATGGCATCATGATAAAGACTCAATAGATCGTTGCTGGATTTTACGATGGAAAGGGCCCACAGCCAAGGAATGCAAGCTGCCTCTGGAAGTTGGAAAAGAACAGATCCTCCCCTTAGAGCTTCCAGAAGGAATGCTTACCTGAAGTTACAGCAGCAGCAGCAAGAGACTATACACTGGATAATTTATTCTTTTCCTACCTCTCCTCAAGGTAAAAAGGCAGAGACCCAAGGACAGCCAGTCATAGCTCTCTGACTGCATCTGGCTCTTGTGGGACAAAACTTTCTCTACTCTTTAAAGAGGCTTGAATACAGTCATGTGCTGCATAATAACATTTCGGTCAATGACAGGACCACATGGGCAGCGATCCCATGGGATTATAATGGAGCTGAAAAATTCCTATTGCCTAGTGCCGTTTTAGCACACTAGTAATGTAGCTCAAGGCATTACACAAATACCATTGTGTTACAATTGCCTACAGTATTCAGTACAGTAACATGCTGTACAGGGTTGTAGCCTAGGAGCTACAGGGGAACAGAAGTTGTCACCACAACATTTTTTTGGCATAAGGATTATTTCAGGTTGGTTAATGTTTAGAGGTCCTATCCCAGTGCCTGGCACATAGCAAGTGAATTCCTTAGGGTTCCAAAGCCCAGAATGAGTGGGTGTCTTACAAGATCTTAGGAGACCACAGGTGGTGCAGTGGGAAAGTCATTGGCTTGGGAGTCTGTCAGCAGTCACTTCCTTCAGGCTGACCCATCAGTGGAGAAGTCGTTTAGTCATTTTATACCTCCTCAATGAATAATGAAGATATTATGTTCAATAAATGCTGGTACATGTACACACCCACATGGTAAAAGCATGACCCCTGGAATTCTAAAGTGATTTATACTTTTCCATACAGGATTTCATTTCACTCTCACACTAACCCCACAGGTAGGTAGAACCCACTTTTGACAGGTGGGCAACAGCAAGGAGGCCTGGGCCTCTCCCCGCGCCCGGGGCGGCCAGACGTTCCGAGGCTCGCGAGGGTCCCGGGCGGGAGTGGAATGCGGGTCTCGGTGCCGGATGGGGGACTACATTTCCCAGGAGGAGTTGCCCGCAGCTCTGCGGCTCCGGGATTTTAAAGGGCTAGCGTTAAAAGGGGCGGAGGGAGTTCCGCCGACTGCCGGCCAGAAAACGGCTCTGCTCTAGGTGGGGGACCCGAGAGCTGCCTGCCCGGTGCCGGGACGAGGCCCAGCCAGAGTCAAGAATCCTCCCGGTCCTGCCAGTATCAGTGAGGCGAGGTGAGGCCAAGCCAATCTGGAGGCAGCCTATTCCTCACCTTGCCCCCCTCGGCCACGGACTCTGCCTCCAGCTCCTGGAGAACCCGTCCCGGACCCTCTCCTCCCCTCAGTTCTCCCGAACTGGGGTAGGGGTGGTGAATCCGGCCACCAGGAGGAAGGTGGGCTTTCCACCGGCGGGAAGACCCCGCGATCCTGAAGCGATCTCTCCCTCCATTTCTGGCTTCAGTTCCGGGAGAGAATTTACAGGTCGCAGGAATGGGGGAGGATAGGGATGTGAGAACTACAAAATCAAGTGAAGGCCTGGGGGAGCCCCCCCATCCACGCTTCTGAGTGGCCTCCACGGTAAAATGGGTGATGGGGGGGAAGTGACTACGTTGCCTGTCTCCCCAGGCTGGAGGCTTAGAGGCTCAAGAAACGGATGAAGAGCACTTTGCGAAATGTAATGCGCCGTGTAAATAAAATTATTTCGTCCTCGTGCCTTTGGATTCATCCAGTCCTTATTCTGTGATGTGCACGGACCTGGGGTGGGGGTGGGGTGACATGTCTCAGAGCGCAGGGTGGAACATCTGGGACCTGGTGTCTATTTGGATCTTAGTGGGAACCAGAATTGTCTTTGAAAATAACCAAAACAAACCGACTAGATATTGTATTTTCAAATGAGGCAACTTTGGGAGTAATTGACATCATCCAAATAAGAACCTTGACCTTTTGAACTAACCTGGCCCTTCGCTTCCTTTCCCCACCTGTGCCACCAAGATAAGCCCTGGGGAGAAGGCATCTGATACCGAGTCTTAGGCCTCCCCCTCACTCCCCCAGTCATTTGGATTAATCCATCCCTTGGTGTGTGTGTGGGGGGGGGGGGAACCCATTAATTTCCCTGGCCTCAGAGATGCCCAAGTCCAGTGTGAGCCCTTCCCCCCACTCCCTGCTACCACCCGGTCCCCATCTAAACCCTTTAACCCTTCCCCACTCCCTTCCCAACAGCGAGTGTCTGCAAACAGCTCCCAGGACTCTGGGACTCATGGTTTTGACCAACTATAAACCCCCACTCCCAGGGTTTTGTTTTGAATGAACAGTGATGGGCCTCTGCTTGGGAAATAAAAGCTGGTTTGTTGTGGGAGGGGGCTCAGGGAGGAACATCCCAGAATCTTAACCCAGGGCCCCTGCCAAAGCAGGACACTGCACGTGAGTAGGATGTCTATTGCAAACAAGGCGTCCCAGGAGCTCTGGGGTCCCTTCCTCTGGCCTGTGGACCCCTAAAGTCCCTCAGAGCCCCCCAATACTCCCTATTGACGGTGCCGCCCCTTGTTTGCCTCATTTATACCTGCCAAGCACCGGAAAAGATGTATACATTTTAACAAAGACAGCGCATCCTCCCTTCTCCCTGCAAAATGGCGGTGGTCCCGGCCCCGATTCCCTGAATGACTGCACACTTTCGGAGGATTAGTCAGGACCCAAGGAACGCGACCCCCTCCTCGACCTCTTCCCCAGAGCCCCGTTTTCCCAAGCTCTCAGTGCACTCAGAGCCTCTCCTCATCCCAGGGTCCCCCAGGACAGTCTCTGGTTAGAGCCTGTGGGGCAGTTCCTCCATTGTGGTCCGCCCCCCCCCCCAAGACCCCGCCTTCGAGGGGCCTTTGGAGGGGGACTGGACCCCCAGACTGGGTCTCAGGGGTGGAGGTAGCGGGCTCTGTCTCTGATACCCTAAAATTCCTAGGATGAGGGAGCTATATAAATGAATTCCCGGTTAGGCTACTTGGGGGATTTGGGGGTCTTTGAGGAGAGGGGGTGATTCAGGAGACCCCTCCTCATTACCTCAGGGCAACTAGGCAGCATTGGGGGTTCGGCCTCAGGAGAGAACCTCGACCGCAGAGGTCAGGGGGCGCACTGGGGGAGAGCAGATAGAGGAGGGGGAAGGGACAAAGTTTGAAAGTGCCCTTCCAACTCTTCCAGGGAAAGTTTGCCTAGGGGCCCAATGGACAGAGAGGGGGTAGAGGTGCGGGGGGCCCGGTGGCGGGATGACCCCCGAGAGGTGACCGGACCCCGGGGGAGCGACCCCTCCCCCCTGTCCCGGCTCGGCCCGGCTGGGAGTCGCCCGGCTCGGGGCTGCGTGTGTTAGTTGGGGCCGCTTTCCGGCCACTCCGACGGGCTGGGGGACACCGCAGCGGCCCAGGAATGGGGTCCCCGGTAGCCCCAGGGGGGGGCTTTGCTACGGGGGGTTTCCCGCATCTGGGCTCCCCGGCCCCGCAGAGCGAGCCCCCCGCAAAGGGGAAATGTGCCGGCGCATCGGCGGTCCTTGGCGCCGTTTGAGGCTCCTGGCGGTCTCGGGGGGCGGCGGCCGGGCCGGCGGGCCGCCTGGCGGGGGAGCCCAGGGAGCCGGGCAGCGACCCCGAGCGGCAGCGGGGAGCGGGAAGGCCAGGGCCGGGGGGAAAGGTCGGATTTGCTCGGCGGAAGAAACACAGATGGCGGCGGCGCGGCGCCATTCCGGGCCGGGAGCAGGCAGCCAGCAGCCCTGTCCTCACCGCGGTCCGCCCGCCGCCGCTAAATACCCGGATGCGCCGCCCGAGCGCCAGACGCGGAGCTGGGAAAAGAGAGGCAGCGGGAACGGTGGTGGTGGCAAGAACCAGAGCTTGAGCCGGAGCCCGGCGCCGAGACCGACCGATCATCCGGCGGGTCTGGGCAAAGCATACCCGGCCCAGCGAGTCCTCCCACGACCCGAGCCAGGTCCCCGAGAGCCGGGCTCTGCACTGGCCTGGGAGTCAGGGGCGCGAGAGCCGATCCCAAGTCAGGATTTCCTTGGTCTCCGACGGGGGCTGGCCCTTTTGAAGGCGCCTTCTTCAACAGCAGAACGAGGCAGGCCACCATGACCGAGAACTCCACGTCCACCCCAGCGGCCAAGCCCAAGCGGGCCAAGGCCTCCAAGAAGTCCACAGACCACCCCAAGTACTCAGACATGATCGTGGCTGCCATCCAGGCGGAGAAGAACCGCGCTGGTTCCTCGCGCCAGTCCATCCAGAAGTACATCAAGAGCCACTACAAGGTGGGTGAGAACGCTGACTCCCAGATCAAGTTGTCCATCAAGCGGCTGGTTACCACCGGAGTCCTCAAGCAGACCAAAGGAGTGGGTGCCTCGGGGTCCTTCCGGCTAGCCAAGAGCGATGAGCCCAAGAGGTCAGTGGCCTTCAAGAAGACGAAGAAGGAAGTCAAGAAGGTGGCCACGCCAAAGAAGGCAGCCAAGCCCAAGAAGGCTGCCTCCAAAGCTCCTAGCAAGAAGCCCAAAGCCACCCCAGTCAAGAAGGCCAAGAAGAAGCCAGCTGCCACGCCCAAGAAAACCAAAAAACCCAAGACTGTCAAGGCCAAGCCAGTCAAGGCATCCAAGCCTAAGAAGGCCAAACCAGTGAAGCCCAAAGCCAAGTCCAGTGCCAAGAGGGCCAGCAAGAAGAAGTGACAGTGAAGCCTTTCTTGTGGACACTCCTGTCTGTCTCCTATTTTCTGTAAATACTTTTTTCTTCTCTTACTCATCTGCAGCCCCTTGCCCCTTTCTATTCTGACTTTGTAAGAGACAGAATTTGGATTCCTCAGAAATTAGGGAATAGTTCATTTTTCCTTAACCGGTTGTGCAAGGACAGCAACAGCAGTCTCATCTCTGTAATGATGAGAATGTACTTATATATTTTTTTGTTGTTAATTTGTTATTGATCTACTTATGGGTTTAGGGTTTGGGGTGGGATTGTGTTTTTAGTTGGGAGGTTTGTTTGCTATGAAGATAAAAGTGGAAATCGGGAAGGCAGCTTGTTCTGGCTAGATGAGAGGGAGCCCAGGAATTATATGGTTTGTAGGAGTATATTTAAGAAGAGCTAGTTTTCTTAAGTTGAGCAACCCTTGTAAGTTTCAGAGCCTTGGCGGGGAGAAGGGGTGGCAGCAGCTGGATGCAAAGGAGGGAGGTGGAATAAACCCTCCCTGGCCTGACTTCCATCTCTCAAGTGAGCGTTGGGGTTGGGGGTCCAAATCCGTTTTCCTTCTCATTTCTCTTAATCTGCCTTGTGGCCTCCCTATTGTCCTAAGGAAGGGGCTAGGGTGGGGGGGGCGTGTCAATGTGACAGCTGGTCTCAGAAGCTGTGGCTTCTTTCAGCTGGAAACTAGCCATGGGGTGGGGGGGTGTCCTTGTGGCTTCCAAAAGTCTGTTAAATGGGAGTGGAAACTTTGGAGGAAGAGTAGGGAGTCAGTCAGCCAAGTGCCTCAGTATGCCCTGTTGAAATTTGGGTTTTTTCCACACAATTGGATTGTATCGTAGGAAGACTTTTTTCTTTTTCCCTTGGTTTTTGGTTCCTCATGTACAAGAGGTGGCTTTGCTTGGTAGTCTGGTGGGGCTCCAGCCCTGCCACCACCACTTAAAAACCTCCCGACCTCTTTACTTCTGAGTCTTTTCTAAGTAGTGGTAGATGGGGGAGGGGTAGTGGGCGGGGAGTGGACAGTAAGACATACTGCAGTCGATTTTAAATTGCTAAGTAGTTTTACAGAGCTAGGTCTGTGTGCGTGTAAATGTGTATATACCTATCTAGAGCTAGCACTTCGTTTCACCCCCGGGAGCTGGGAGAAAAATTCTGTACAGTCTTATAAAATAGGAAAACGCGCAATTGCGCGTTGTTACCCCCCCCTTTTTTTTAAACAACTGTTATTTGTGCCGGGAAGAATTTGCTGTCTTTGTAACTTCAAAACTTTAAAATAAAAATTGAAAAAGGACAAAACCTGAGCGCTATTTTTCCTCACTTCTAAGATTGGAGAAGGCGGAGCAATTCGGCGGGCCAGCAGTGGGGAAATCTGGGGCGTTTACACCTGATAATGGGGGGGAGGGTTCCAAGAGCTCCACAGAAACAGGGAAACCTCAGGGCTGTAGGGAACAATGTGATCCTGGCTGCTCCTGCCTTGGGGTACAGAGCACCTCCGTTCCTTGCGAGAGGTGGGTGTGTAAGCAGGCACGGAATGCTGAGGGGTCTGGTAGGCTGGGCCATGCTTGCCTCGCTCTGCCGCGTCGCCTCCCCTCCCCCTCACGGACCGCTCCAGTCTCAACTTACAAATCAATCCACTTTCGTCCTCTGCGCATCCCTCCTGGCCCCGCCCACCCGGCCCTGAGCCCGCCTTTTGGCCCGCCTCTCCGCCCTTCTAAGGGGACGCTCTCACTCTGATTGGCTGCAGGGGCCGGGCCCCCGGTCACGTGACGCCGCTGCGTTGCTTAAGGCTCCCCGGCAGGCGCGCTCGCGCGTGGCAGTTGAGATGAGCGCGATGTGGGCTGGCAGCGCCCTCCGCGCGGCGCTCTCCCGCGGCCACCGCGCGCACTCAGCGCTGGCTCAATTGCGTGGCATTCTGGAGGAGGAGCTGGAAGGAATCCGCGAGGCTGGCACCTGGAAGAGCGAGCGGGTCATCACGTCGCGCCAGGGGCCGCGCATCCACGTGGAAAGCGTCTCCGGAGGTAACTCCCCCTCGCGGGAGTCGTCGGACGTGGCTGGGTGTTAGAGGGCGGTACGGAGACTTGCGCTGAATGGAGGTCCTGAAGGCAGTGGGCGGCGGGAGCCCCTACACACGTAGCCACTGGCCCCTTTCCCAGCTATCAGGCCGACTTTACGCTTTCCAGTGATAACTCTAACCTGGTTAAACCCGTTTCCACGGAGGGAGGTGATTCGCCCTTGAGCGCCTGTTTGACGCAGAGGGCAGGGCTGGACTGAAACCCAGCCCTGGAAGAACATGAGAAAAAAAGAGATACACACAGCTGAGTCCCACCATACTCTTTCAAGGGAGGGTAGTGGGAAGGCGCAGCAAGAAACCCCGCATTTCTGGAACTGCTACTTTGTGCAAGCCTCTACTAATTGCTGCACGTGGACTCTTGCAAACCTCCAAACATAGGAATGACTAATACCGTTTTACAAATGAAGCTGAAGCTCAGAGACGTGAAGTGGGCTGCCTCGAAGTCCCCAGCCAGCTGCAGGCAGAGCTGGGCTTTGGTCCAGGTCCTCTGGTATATCGGAGCTGGAAGGTCACCTAATGGGCCAGAGAGGCCAACTTCCTGGCCAAAGGGGCTCGTGGCCTCTGCAGAAGGCACACCATGAATTGGCCCATTGGGCCTCCCTAGTTTCTGTCTAACCATTGGTCACGGCCCCTCTTGTCTGTGCCAGGCCCAAGTTGGGTGTTGGTTGTAAACAGGCCCCCAAACCTGCCTTCTGCCCAAGAAATAGGCATGGAATCCTTGGTGCTTTGCACTCATTGGTAAGATGGAAGCCCCAGGAAATCCCTACCTTCCCTCCAGGGAAAGCTTGGAGCAGGTCAAAAGATGGGAGATTAGGAGACTAGCATGCTCATCCTGTTTTTGCTGCTCCTGGTCTGCGTGCACCTTGCCCTCCTCAGGCCTGTTTCCTCTTCTGGCCAGCTGTGTTCACTGGGTTTTTATCATTTCAGGGTCCAGGTCTATTCAGGGTCTGATTCTATACCAGGCAGTTAAAGTCAGTTGTGGAGTTTGAGGACCGTGGCAGGCATCTGACCCAACTCTCTTATCCACGAGGACACCAAGGCCCAGATGATGGCTTTCTGGTGATCCTCGGGGACAGGAGAAGCCTGTTAGGCAGGGCTGGTTCCTCCTCGTGGGGAATTCAGAGCCAGAGTTTAAATTTCTCATCCTTCAAGGCACCGCTCTGAGAGTCTTTTCCTGACCCTTCCTCTCCTGTAACTGGTGGATTTGCTGTCTCTGAGGGGCCCCCAGCTCCCCATCCTGGCCTCTGCCTCAGAACAAATTGTATTATGTGGTTGTTGCCTCCTTAAGGGTAAATCCAGGTTCATTTACTCTCTGCTTCCCCAGGGCCTAGCACTGACACCTCCTCTGGCCCTTCCCTGGGGCCTTGAGCTGCTGTGTCTGCTCCCTGTCCTCCACCTCAGGAATCCTTAACTTCTGTGCCAACAATTATCTGGGCCTGTGCAGCCATCCCGAGGTGATCCAGGCAGGTCTGCAGGCCCTGGAGGAGTTTGGAGCCGGCCTTAGCTCTGTCCGCTTCATCTGTGGAACCCAGGTACACAGCAAGTGTTGCTGGGATGGAAGGGGGCCTTGTCCCCAGCATTGGGCACCCACCCCAGCTGTCTGCTTCCCACAGTCAGCAGGGCTGGTTTAGACAGCTCAGCTCATCCCATCCCTAGGCCCTGGCCCCACTCTTAGCCCCAGAGCTGTCCACTAGAAAGACTGTTCAGCCTTCTGTTTTGCTGCAAAGCTTTGGACAAGAAACTTTACCACTCTGAGCATTCATTTCCCCACCTGTAGAACGGAGTTCACCTGTCCCACTACAGGAAAGGAAAAATAGAAGGCAGGGATTGAGATCGAGGGTTCTGAAACTGTTCTGCCTGTGCTCAGTTCCCAGCACCACCTTTTATTGGCTCTGTGACTGTGGGCAAGTGCCTTAAGCTCTCTGTGCCATAATCCCTTCATTGATAAAATGGGGATAATAGTACTTGATAGGATCTGTACAAATTAAAGAGTTAATACATGCAAAAATGCTTGGAACAGTACCTGACACATAGTAGTGCTCAATAAATGTTGGTTATTATTTTGTAAATATTGTAAAATAAATTTACATGAAACATGAAATTCATTGTGATTACTGGGTGTTAGGTACTGTTTTAAGAATCTTACAAATATTAACTCATTAATGCTCATAACAATCCTAAGTGATAGGTGCTATGTTAGTCCCTGTTAAAGAGATGAGAACACTGAAGCCCAGAGAAGGGAAGTGATGTATTCAAGGGAACATAGGCTGTCGTGGTGGGATTTGAACCCATGGGCCTGGCTCAAGAGCCCATGATCCTGTCTACTTATGATTTCTATTACCTGTCCTCTCAGAAAGGTGAGGGTGAAATGAATGTCAGACATGGAATTCTTGACTCCCAGCCAGGACACTTTCCAACAAAACTCTCACGCAGACTGGACAGCTTTCAAATCTAAGAATTCAAGGCCCAAATGAACTTAGAGTTTCTTATGTAATCCTTTTCTTTGCCATGAAGCAACCAAAAAAGGCACTCAGTTTGATATCAAGAAGACACGTTCCTTTGCCATCAGCACCCATAATTCCACCACCCAACTCCTATTACAAAAAGAAGAGCCAACCAGGAAAGGACACCTAGCAAGCCCTTAATTCCTGACAGCCATGAGGAACCCTTGTGGTGAAGAAAGGAGAGGCTAAGGCTGCACGCCTCCTAAGCCTCTGTCCCCAGGGCTTGTCCCATGTGGTCCTGTAGGCATTAACACCTGTTTCACTCACTTTCTTCAGAGCATCCACAAGGATCTAGAAGCAAAGCTAGCCCGCTTCCACCAGCGGGAGGATGCCATCCTCTATCCCAGCTGTTTTGATGCCAACGCTGGCCTCTTTGAGGTGCGTGGAGGCCGTGGGTGGGAGTTGGTGAAGCCTGCTAGGCTGTAGAAGCCTTGAGTGTGCAGTCGGAACCTGGCAGGATGCCAGTGTCAGGGCTCGAGGCTTCAGTGCCCACTTCTTATGGAAGTCAGGTTGGGCCAAATAGATGCTCCAGGAGGGATCCTGAGGCTTGCAGGGAGGCCAACTTCCAGGGTTTTGGGGGGTTAATCTACATCAGCTGGAAGACTGGGGGTAGCAGGAGCCAGGTACTCGCTAAATATGTTCTCACCTGCTCTCCCTAGAGCACGGCCCTAGTTCAGCCCAGTCCTGGGGCTCTGGGGTCGCGGAGGCAGAGGGCCCCTTGCCTCCCTGCCCAGATAGATGCCCTGGCCGGCAGTGATATTTGGGCTCAAGGGGAGTCATAGGGGAGGGAGATCCCCAAGGTGGTTGGGTGGTGGCTCTACTCCAATTGCCTTCCTCCAGGCCCTACTGACACCAGAGGATGCAGTCCTGTCAGACGAGCTGAACCATGCCTCCATCATCGATGGCATCCGTCTGTGCAAGGCCCACAAGTACCGCTACCGCCACCTGGACATGGCTGACCTAGAGGCCAAGCTGCAGGAGGCCCAGGTGGGGCGAGGCCCAGGGGATCCAGGGACAAAGATTGGGCTTATCCTCAGCCGCCCCCTGGTGAAGGAAGGGATGCTTGAAGAGGCCAACTCTGCACTCACAGACAAACAGCCTGAAAGTCTGAAACAGCCGAGATTTGAACCCCAATCCCTCAGATCCAGAGCTTTATTCCATGGTGCTATGCTGCCTTGAGTTTTATCAGGCACCATATGTGTGGCAGACCTCTAGTAGGCAGAATGGTGGGATGAGCTTATGGAAAGAGCTGGCCCCATCCCCACCCTGCCCCTCTGAAGGGCAGACTGAGAGCATTCTCACTGCCCAGGGCTAAGTGTGGCTCCAGACTGCCCTGGATGAGAAGGGTAAGGCTCAGAGAGGCATAGATGAGGGAGAAGATGTCCCCGCCCCAGTTCAGTAGTACTTATGTGATCACCTCTGTGCTGGGCACTGGGCAAGCTGAGCACTTAGAGCCCCAAGCAGCACAGAGCCTGCGTGGTTTGGCCCAGCTTGCGATACCAGCTGCCACCTGTCCCTGTCCTCCCTGCAGAAGCATCGACTACGCCTGGTGGCCACTGACGGGGCCTTTTCCATGGATGGTGACATTGCGCCCCTGCGAGAGATCTGCCTCCTCGCCTCTCGATACGGTGCCCTGGTCTTTGTGGATGAATGTCACGCCACTGGCTTCCTGGGGGCTACAGGACGGTGGGAACAAGGGACACCCAAGGGCTTGGGTTGGGGTTGTAAGGGTGGGTGGGGAAACCAGGAGGCCAGCCCCCAGCCCAAGCCGTGGTAGCTGGGTGCTCAGGCGTCCGGTGGTAGCAGTGGCAGCTTCCTTTGCAGGGGGACGGATGAGCTGCTGGGCGTGACGGACCAGGTCACCATCATCAACTCCACACTGGGGAAGGCGCTGGGAGGAGCGTCAGGTGCCTGCAGGGTCATGCCCCTGGGGTCTCAGGGGAGGTGGGGAAGGGAGACCTGTGGCTGCATAGAAGAGGGCAGCATGGATTATACTCTCAGGAAGGGATTGGGGTAGGCTCTGGCGGCAAGCCGCCGACTACCCTAACCTCTGCCCTTGTTTTCAGGGGGCTACACGACAGGGCCTAGGGCCCTGACATCCCTGCTACGGCAACGTTCCCGGCCCTACCTCTTCTCCAACAGCCTGCCACCTGCTGTTGTTGGCTGTGCCTCCAAGGCCCTGGACCTGCTCATGGAGAGTAACGCCATTGTTCAGTCTATGGCCACCAAAACCCAGCGGTGTGGTCCCTGGCAGGGGTGGGGAAGGCTGGGGTGGGGGAGCTGGTGTGCACTGCCCCTGTGTGCCTGCCCAGCCCGTAGCTCCATGCCTACAGGTTCTGCTGCTGCCCACACCACATCGCTAGCAGGTGGCACTGGGACTCAGCTCCGCTCTCTTAGCTGAGAGCTGCCTGTCTCAGCCTCTTCCTTCCCTCGCTTGGCATATGTCCTTGAATGACCCTGTGTTTCTTCATCTTGGGCAATCCTGTCTGCTTGTTCCTCTGTCTGGCTCCCCATCTGACTCTCTGGGTCTACATCTCTGTCTTTGTTGGTCCTCCCTGCAGACTTGGGCACAGATCTTGGGTCACATGCCCATCAGGAGCAGGTGTGAATGTTTCATAGCCCCCCCCCCCCCCCCAGCAACCTGCTTGTGCCCACAGGTTCCGCAGTAAGATGGAGGCTGCTGGCTTCACCATCTCGGGAGCCAATCACCCCATCTGCCCCGTGATGCTGGGTGATGCTCGGCTGGCCTCTTGCATGGCAGATGACATGTTAAAGAGAGGTAAGGGAACCAGGACAAGAGGGACGCGCTGTAGGGAAGAGGGGGGCACCCCTAGACTGAACACGCTCCCTTTTCACCACCCTGCTACCCCTGTTAGACCATGTGTCTGTCCAAGCTTGAAAACCCCAGGCCATGAGGCAGGCCCGTCTGAGACACCTTGCTCAGCTTCCTTGCCCTCTGTGATCCTCTGGAAAGTGGGAGGTGTATATCATGCCCCAAAGCCTGCTTGGCTCTACTGAGCCCCACGATGACCCTCTACCTTCCCAGGCATCTTTGTCATCGGGTTCAGCTACCCAGTGGTTCCCAAGGGCAAGGCCCGGATCCGGGTTCAGATCTCAGCAGTGCACAGCGAGGAGGACATCGACCGCTGCGTGGACGCCTTCGTGGAGGTGGGGCGGCTGCACGGGGCACTGTCCTGAGCCCTGGCTTGTGACAAGCAGAGCCAAGGTCCCCCTTGCTCCGCAGCGACAAAAGTCCAGAGGCTCTGAGCCCTGTCAAAGTCCTGGGGTCGTGCTGGGGCAAGTCCTGTGCTTGTGGCTGTGAGTGAAGCAACAGTGTGGAAATTGGTTGTTACCTGTTGGTCTGCTTTATTCTCTCTGAGCAGGCTGAGCTGCTCTCTGACTGATTGAACAAGCAGGCAGAAGCTAGGGCTCTGCAGGCAGGTTCCTGAGGACTGTCATAGACCTCAGAGCTGATCACCTCCCCCCAGTTAAGACCCAGGCAGCTGGGGTAATACAGCAGGGGCCATTGTCTGGTCAGCTGGGTTCTGTGCTGCTGTAGAGGGCAGGTGAGCACCAACCCTGCGGGCCCTTTCCTATACCACCCACCCCCTACCCCCTGCTCTCCACAGCCTCCAGAGTCTAGCTTTGGTGAACACTTCGTCCTCTATTCCCCATCCAAAGCATGGCCTACAGCTGCCCAGATAAGCAGGGGCTAGTCACCCAAACCCATGTTTGGGAGGAGAAGCAGAGGATTCAGGCCTCAAAGGAAAGAATGTGGGGCACTACTGGAGAGATGTCTGACAGTCTGGAACCCTGTGTTCCTGCCCACCTTGTCCCTGACTCTGTGGCCTTGGGCAGGCCCCGTCCCCTGTGTATGCCCCAGTTTCCCTTGCTGTACCAAGAGTGGGTGGGTGTTACGTTGATGTCTGGGGCCCTTCCCAGCTGGCTCATCCCAAAGCCTACTGGCCTGGCCGGATGATCAGCCGCCAGGGGGCGCAGTGAACTCAGGCTCCGGTCACTATAGCCCCGCCCCCAGACTCCTAGCCTTGGACTCTGCGGGCAAAGCCCCACATGCCTTTGTCTTCCGCAAAGGCTCGCTGCACCCCTGCTAGAGATTACAACCCCTTCCCACAGTCGGTGCCCCTGGGGCTCTCCCCGCCCCAGCCTTATGGGCACCTGGTGGGGGTGGGGGATGGCTTCTGAGTCACCAAGTTCCCAGCCTCAGGATGGTGTGGCCTTGGGAAGCTCGTGATTTGCTGTGGGTAGAGGAGGAAGGATAAAAAGGCCGTTCATTAACAGCGGGGCACTAGGACCAGGTGTCTGGCGCTCGCACTCCCAGCCGCCCCTTAGCCTGGACTTCCTAGGATGGATAATCTGCTCCAGCTGCGGCCCAGTCCCGCGGGATCTTAATGCTGGCATTTGGGGATTCCTGGCTTGTGATCCGGGGGAGCTTGAGGCTGGGGTTCAGGAGCTCCAAGTGCTGGGGGATGCAGCCAGGGGCAGGGGGCTACTGTGGCCACGTCATCGGCAGGAACACTTACATGCCACCGCCATGGGATAGGGCACATGGTGCCAGGCATACTGTGGCAGCAGCAAAGGTACATGACCTGGTGCCAGCCCCACGCCCAACCAGCAGCTTGATATGCATCGTTGCTCAGGATGGCACATGATGATACCTGGTGGCCAAGAGCAGCTGCGTGGGAACGACTACAGTGGGTGCGGTGTGCCCGGCGGGGCCAGAACACCAGGCCCAGGTTTGCCAGCCAGTGGCAGAGTGTATGTCGCCTCCTCCTGCAGCTCTCAGGTGCTGCCGCTGGGGTGGCGCTCTTCAGCCAACGGCATGGGCAGTGCCAACGTCATGGGCAGTGCCAACGTCGCAACATCCTGGGCTAGCTGGCCACGGTAGCACACTGCGTGGTCAACCGGCATGCAGAGCTGCACACGCCCAGTCCACCACCATCCAGAAGGGGTTGTAGGAGGCTGCAGCAGCTCCAGGCACACATGCTTTGGCTTGGATATGGTAGTTGCGGCTGGTTGCCCGCTGCAGGCTCCCAGGGAACGTCGTTTATGTCCTCTGTGTGAGGCATGGGTTCAAGCTGTGGCCATCAGGAGCAGCAATTGGAGCAAGGGGAGGAGGTGGTACCAGGGTTGTGTAGAGCTGGGCATGACTGTGCCCTTCCTGCCCGCTCCACGGCTGGGCCTTCTGTAATCGCCTCGGTCCTCCCCTCCTTCCCTGGGCCTCTGCTATTGTATCAGCAGCTCAGCTTCACCACTGCTGGGAGCTCTTTGACCTAGTACTATGAGAGCCCATAAAGAGCCTGTCCCAGGAGAGCTGGGGTCCCCAAGGGGAGGAGGGGGGACTGTATGTCAGGGATCTTAGGGGCTTTCAGGGTTCAGGCATGCTACATTTGTGAGTCTAGGATTCTGGCAGTCTTTTGGTGCCTTACTTTCATACAGGGTGCTTGTGGATCTCTAGCTATCAATGCTTATATTAGGTTGGTGCAAAAGTAATTAAGGTTTAAAAGGTTATAATTGTAAAAACCACAATTACTTTTGCACCAACCTAATAAAATGCCACCACATGAGTTTAGAATCCTACAGTACTGCCCTTCAGTGATCACAAGATTCAACAATTTTAATTCCTTAATTCAATTCTGATAACTTCTACATTCAGGTTTGGAGAGTAGATATTGATTCCTAATATCTTCAGTGACTCTGCTTTCCCAAATTTGGGGATGCTCTGGATCTGGGGTGAGTGACATCAGGCTTTAGGGAAGCACCTCTGAGCACTGTGAAAATCCCAGGGGCCTGAAGCAGCCAATTCCAAAGAGTCTTTTTCCCCCGCTCCTCAGTTGAACACAAGTCCTGGCTTCATTAACATCTCCTCAGACAATTTTCTCTGTTTTCCCAGACTTTGACATTCTCCCCACCCTCCCAACTTCTAGAAAGACTTCACACACAGTCCCTATTACCTCTTCTCCCTGAATTCCTTGCACACTGCTTTCCACCTGCCCAAAGTCCAGTTTACCAACACCCTCCTTGTTGCTAATTCCAATGCCCCTCGCCCCACAGGTGCTAGCCTCTAACCCTCTGGAAGCATTTCGCCATGTGGCCCCCTCCAACCGGCCAGGCCAGAATCCCATGAGTGAATCAACCATTCACCAAGACCTATTAACTTCTTTGCCTCTTACCTGGATAAGAGGCTCACTCATTAAATCACTCCTCTCCTGTCCATCCTTTCCACCCCAGGCCATAATAAACTAATTATAAAATGGGCAGGTCATGTCCCTGCTCTGGAACTTTCATTAGTTCCCCCATAGCTCTCGAGCTAAAGCCAGACTCTGGACAGGCATATAAACCCTCCAGTCTCCAGCCAGATTGGACCCTTGGACCAAGCTTTGGGAAGCTGATGGGTCTCGGGGTTCTCAGGGCCTGGGGGAGGAGTCCTATCTGAAGCCTGCAGAAAATGGATTCATATTCTTGTTTTCTAACTTGGACACCTCATTCAAGACTAGAAATCCTTTCTGAGCTTGAATTGGAGCAGGGATGGGGGAAGGTGGAGGCGGAGTCATCAGGCAGGGCCAGAAGAGGTGGGAGTGCCAAGGATGGGCTGGGCCCTGGGCACGGAGGGGTTAACTACAAAGCGAATCTCAGAGAGTGAGATCAATGGGTTACCCACTGCAGAAAGAGGCAGAAGCAACGCAGAAAGGCAGAGAAGGGCCAGGCAGAAGAGCATGCCACCTGGGGGAGAGCAGGGACTGAGGAGGAGGTAGCCATTGGGCACTCCAGAAGGACTGCCCAAGTCCCGCTCAGCGGAGGAGGGGCCTTAAAGGAGAAGAGGGCGAAGTGAGGCAGACCTCTACCTGCAGGGAGGCACCACGGGGCAGCCACCGAGCCAGGAGGGAGCCTCAGCCTGGCTGGTTCACCTAGGATCAAGCAGGGTCCAGGGCCCAGACTCAAGGTGGGTGTTGCCCATCCAGCGCCTCGGGGGTCTTCTGCATGCTGGGTGCTGGGGGCGGGGGGGGGGCATACAAAATACCACCTTCTCTCCCCTCTGCCTGGCTCCCTTGTCCTTAATTTGTCCACCACCCCAGAGGTCCCAGGCTTCTAGGGGATCCACAGGTAGTAGCTGATGTGGGCTGTGGGTGGGATGGGAGTGAGGGTGGACACAGCTTGCACAAATGCACGTGTGCACACACACGCAGGTTGTCAGAGGCATCACCTGTTAACAGGCTCTCAGATGAGTGCTCTAGCCTGGGAGTCAGAGTCCCAGGACGGCTACAGCCCCATAGTTGCCACTCAAAGTGTGATCTTTAGCTTTCCATGTCCCCTCTGAGCCTCGATTTCCTCGTGCAAAAAGTGGGCAGTGACCTATATGGTTTTCCCAGCTGTGCCATTATGGGGTTCTCACTAAACTGGACTCTCCGATGATGCAGGGGTGTCACCCGTGTTTTGCTGACCATGACCCATGTCCAAGAGTCTTCCCTGATCTTTGGATCCCCACTGAGAAATAAGGAAAATGCACAGGCTCCTGGGGTTGAAGTTGCCCTCCCCCCTCCCACTCTGTCCTCACCCCACTCTGGCTGTGTCTTTAGATGTCCATCAACTCCCTAATCAACCCTTCACACCCTGGGCTATGGGGCTGTTCCCTAGGAAACAAACCCACCTCAGACACCAATGTGACTTGTGTCAGGAGCTTGTACAGTGGGTCTCAGTGATAACTTTTGGCTCTGTCCCCCACTCCCACTCTTAAGAGCTTCTAGCCCAGGGGACCTAGCCAGGCCCAGGATGGGGGAACTAGACTCCTGGGTTGAGTGATCAGACTCCAGCTTCTCTTCCCCAGGTGATCATCTGATTGCGAGATGGCTGATGCCCAGAACATTTCGCTAGACAACCCAGGGAGTGTGGGCGCTGTGGCAGTGCCTGTGGTCTTTGCCCTCATCTTCCTGCTGGGCACAGTGGGCAACGGGCTAGTGCTGGCGGTGCTGCTGCAACCCGGCCCGAGTGCCTGGCAGGAGCCAGGCAGCACTACGGATCTGTTCATCCTCAACCTGGCAGTGGCGGACCTCTGCTTCATCCTGTGCTGCGTGCCTTTCCAGGCCACCATCTATACACTGGACGCCTGGCTCTTTGGGGCCCTCGTCTGTAAGGCCGTGCACCTTCTCATCTACCTCACCATGTATGCCAGCAGCTTCACACTTGCCGCCGTCTCAGTGGACAGGTGCGCTGTGCCCGGGACCTGGCTGGGTCTGGGCTGGGGAGGGAAAGCCTGAACAGATGGATGGTCATTGGCCTAAGGAAAGAGAATGGGGGACCAAAAAGTGAGATGGGTGGGAGAAAAGTAACAGCTCTTTGGCGGGCACCATCCCGTCTCTGGGCACGTGCAGGGTGTGTTTAAGGGGACCATCCTGCCCTTCCCCCAACTCTATTGTGAGCTTCCCCAGGACATCTCTGTGTTTCAAGTGTCAGCACAGGGCCTGGTACATACATAGTAGGTGCTCTCTGAGTGTGAAATGAATGGCAAAAGGAACACGAATGAATTCAGGTATTTTATTACCGCCCACACCTGGCCCAGGTTGTGTTCATACCTGTTTTCATGGCTTGAAACTTGGGGTCAAATCCAGGCTCACTCTCTAGCTGATGACCTTGGTCAAGTCACTTCTCTCAGGGCCTCTGACCCTGCCCTGCTAGGTGCCAGGCACTGCTCTGAGCGCTTTGTGCCTCAGCTCCCTTAATCATCACCACCCTGGGAGGCGGGTCACGCGGTCAACCCCACTGCTGCGACACGGAAATCAAGGCCACCAGCCCCAGGTCCCCAGTACAGTGTCTCCGTGGGGGCGCGGATGCAGGCCAGCTGGCCACCCGCCCGCCGCGCTGACACAGCGCCCGCCCGCAGGTACCTGGCCGTGCGGCACCCGCTGCGCTCGCGGGCCCTGCGCACCCCGCGCAACGCCCGTGCCGCGGTGGGCCTGGTCTGGCTGCTGGCGACGCTCTTCTCAGCGCCCTACCTCAGCTACTACGGTACGGTGCGCTACGGCGCGCTCGAACTCTGCGTGCCGGCTTGGGAGGACGCGCAGCGGCGCGCCCTCGACGTGGCCACCTTCGCCGCCGGCTACCTGCTGCCGGTGGCTGTGGTGAGCCTGGCCTACGCGCGCACGCTGCACTTCCTTTGGGCGGCCGTGGGCCCCGCGGGCGCTGCAGCGGCAGAGGCCCGGCGCAGGGCCACGGGCCGCGCGGGGCGCGCCATGTTGGCCGTGGCAGCGCTCTACGCGCTGTGCTGGGGGCCGCATCATGCGCTCATCCTCTGCTTCTGGTATGGCCGCTTCGCCTTCAGCCCGGCCACCTACGCCTGCCGCCTGGCCTCGCACTGCCTAGCCTACGCCAACTCCTGCCTCAACCCGCTCGTCTACGCGCTCGCCTCGCGCCACTTCCGCGCGCGCCTCCGCCGCCTGTGGCCCTACGGCCGCCACCGCCGCCATCGCGCCTGCTGCCCCCGGGGCGCTCGCCGAGCCCTACGTCGCATCCGCCCGGCGTCCTCGAACCCTGCGGGCTGCCCCGGGGACGCACGGCCTCGCGGGAGGCTGCCGGCCGGTGGTGGCGGCGGCGGCTGGGGCAGGGAGCCCGGGAAGGAGCCTGCCCGCGGCCGCGAGGCTGGACCAGCCCTGTCTCCCCGAGGATCAGAATAAACCTTGTCCCTCTCCACTCTGCTGCGTGTCAAGTCTGTTTGTCATTCCTCTTCCCTTAGGGCAGGACGCTACTAGGAGGTGGGACCAAGGCCAGGAGCCCTGTGAGGAGCAGTGGCTGAGTTGGGGCTTTGGCCCAGTGGACACCCCTGGGCGGTGAAAATGGGTCAGTACAGCTTAGCGCAGCCTCCTAAGCCGGCAGCCCCCAGACTCTGTCGGTAGCCAGTCTAGCAGGAGGGCAGGACCTCTGCCCGTCCCTCCAGTTCGTCAGCAGCTTCTAAGACCTGCTTCCTCCACCACCCTTCACCAAGCCCCTTCTCCTTTTCAAGCCCTGTCCTCAGTTGTTTAATATTAACAGCTAATATAGCAGATATTTATTAAGCATTTATTATGTATTTTATGCAGAGCTACATTCTTAAATCTAATTATCAGAAACAGCTTTGCAAGTTCAATCTAATTTGTTCCATTTTACAGATGAAGAAATCAATCAAGAATCAGAGTTTAGTGATTTGCTGAAGGTCTGGTAACTAGTGTTTGGCAGACACTGGATTCAAACCCACTGCTGTATAACTTTTTCTACTCAGTGGAACCTCCTTCTCCATCTCTGGGGCCTCTACTCTGTTTCCATGGTTTCCAAGGTTTGTCTTGGTTCTTCCTGATTCTGCATCAGCCCTCTTCCCCAAACCCACTGCTACCACACCCAGCTGAATGCCCTGGCAACCTCAGAGGGCTCCCAGGTCCCGTAGGAAAGTTCTGTTCAGGTACTTAGGGCAGTGGGTTCCGATGGGCTTCCAATCCTAGGCCTGGCCCAAGCCCCTTGCATCAGTCCTCAACCATTTGGTGCTCCTGGCTCAAGAGAAACATTGAGCCACACTCGAGCCCCAGCTGGCCTCCCAGCAGCCCTGGCTGCCCTGTGGCCCCTCCCTCCCTGTTCCTGTACACAGCTGGGGTACGCTGTGGCTGTGGAAACCTCCTAATTAACCAATAAATCAGTCTCAGCGGTTGCAGAGCTACCTACTTCCCTCCCTTCCTCACCACACACCAATAATGTTTATCAGCTTCTGGCTGAGACCTTTTGGCCTCCATGCCTTGCCAGCGCCCTGAGAAGGCCCTTTCCTGACAATAGGCAACTGCTGAGTCCTCATCATTGCCTGCCACCTGCCACAGACCCAGGGATCAGAATGGCAGTCACCCTGCACAGGGGGAAGCTGAGACCCAGCTGGGGGAAGCAACTGCTACAAGGGCCCACCACAGGGGCCTGACACCTGGGCCAGTGTTCTTTCTCCCACGTCTGCCAAGGTTTCCATGACTGACTCAGGCTGCAGCAGTGCCAGTGTTTCCCAGAGGGCAGGGGGTGCGATGCTGCCCGCTTCCACAGCACCCAGCGTGGCCTCTGTCTCCCTGTGTCCTCACTCACACCTCCACTGGCTCATCTGGGCCTCATGCCAACACTGGCAAGCAAGGAATATTACTTCCATTCAAAAGCTGAGCCTCAAGGAGGTGAGGTAGCTTGACCAGAAACACGTGGCAAATTCACGGCAGAGCTGAGATCCTAACTGGGCTCCAGGGATGGCTCTCACAGCAGCCCAGGCAGCATTGAGAAAACATCTAAAAGCATTTGACAAATTTCTCTGCACAACAACGGTGAGTGCCTGTAAAGCAGAAGAGAACAAAATCTCCTGGGGTTGGCTTATGTTCTGCCACAGTCGCCTCTGTGGGCACAGATAGGTGATTGACTTGGAACGGCCTCCCTCCCTCTAGGATGGGCAGGAGACAAGCTCACCCAGCCAGGGAGTAGCAGAGCCAGAGTTCAATCCTGCATGAAACCCCAGGCCCCGGGGAGAGGGTTGGTCAGTGGAATCCCTCCATAGAGACCTGGGTCTCTGCTCACCTGGTAGAGGGACAGTTGTACAGCCCAGACTTCTGGCTGGGCTCCCAGGCCTCCTACTTCATCTTCCTACAAAGCAGGTCTCTCTAGCCCATCAATACCAATTAAGAACCAGCGTTTTCCTATTAATGAATATCAGTTCCTCAGCTCTCATGTCAGGCTCAATTGCAAACTGCCAGCTGGATCCAAGATGGCCTCCACTGTCTCCTGCAGGAAAGATAAAGAAGCCCGGAGGCCCTGATTAATGGAGGACAGTACAGCCTGGCCCAGGGTAGGCACACAGCAGATATTGGATACATGAGCACAGAGGTGCCAGGGAAGGAGAGATATGACACTTCCCTTCGTTCTTTCCTTTACCTCTCCCCCCACCCCCACCCCCAACATTTGAGTGCCTGCCCTAAGCTAGGCCTTGCTGGGAAGACAGAGATGGCATGAGTTTGACCTGGTCTCTCCCTTTCAGGAGCTCTCAGTCTACAAGGAGAGCCAAACACTGAAAGAAGAAAGGACAGCACCGTGTGATGGGACCATCACAGAAAAGCACACAGTTTGGAAAGGGCACAGAGGAGGACACTCCTGCCTTCCTGGGCGGTCCAAGCAGGCATCTCAGAGGAGGTAACATTTAATATGCATTTTCCTGGAAAAAGGTGGGAAGGGCCTGCCAGATGGGGCAATAGCCTGTGCCAAGACAGGTAGGGTAGGAGCGATACGTGCGTGGGCTCACACTGCTGAAGCAGGCTGCGAGGGGAGGTGCGGTTGAGGTCACGAGGGCCCCCTAAGCCAGCTGGAAAGCAGGGACTTCCTCCTTCAGGCAGGTGGTGATACCACTGAAGGTTTTCAGGAGGGGAGGGGCCCCATCAGACATGTGGTCAGAAAGCCGCCGGAGTTGCTGTGTAGACGCTGTGTTGGAGGTGCCAGGCTGGCAGCGAGGAGCCCAATCCAGAGGCTGCTCTGTGAGCCCTTGGCTGGGAAAGCCACCGCCAAGGGTCTGGCCTGGGGCTGGGAAATGAGTTTTGTTATGGATTTGGCAGGAAGATCCATGGCCTACTGCTGAGCTTGGGCTTGGCCCCAGAAGCTCCTGGGTCTGCTTCAGGGGGCTAATGAAATGCTTGGAAGAGCAGATGGTCGTTAATGCAGCAGGTCCTCGAATAAAGTCGTTTTGCTCAATGTCATTTCGTTCATTATAACGTTGATGATATGCCATAGGAACTTAACTTGTTTACATCAATTAGTCTATATAAAACTGGTTTCATTATATGTCATTTTGTTTAAAGTCATAGCACCTATTGACAAGGTGAGGTGAGAACTTACTGTACTTTGCTTAGAAGAGAGCTGTGAGTCCTGTAGGGCCAGAGGCGGCAACGGGGCCTGGAGTAGAGGCTGCATGAGCCCTGGCTGCTGCCCTCGGGGCCCAGAAGAACTCACTTGACCTGAATCCCCTGCAAGGTCTCAGGCTGGGCTGGGGCAACCTGGGGGGCCCGGGAAGGAACCCCACTTCCCATTTGTGCAAACCTCTTAGGGATGGGCCTGTAGCATTCATGCCTGAGCACCTAGTAGGTACAGGGTTCTCCTGCAGGAAAGAAAGAGGCACCGGGGATTGTGGGAGCCCAGGAGAGGGCCGTCAGCCAGTTTGGAGAGGCAGAGAAGACTTCTGGAAGAGCTGGTGGGCCAAGTCTGGAGTGGAAGGAAATCAGCTCAGATGGGGGAGGGAGACATAGAACACGGGCATGGGCTGCCTGGAGTCAGGCGTGGGGCGGCCTGGAATGGGGCACACGGGAGCGCCGGCAGGAATGGGGTGGGAGAGGTGGGGGCATTCACGAAGGATTCTGGATTTCAGTCTGAAATTGAGACTGTACTTTGTCCTGAGGGCAATGGGGAGCCACTGAAAGGTTTTAAATAAAAGAACAACCTGATCAGATTTACTCTTCAGGGAACTCTTTCCGGCTGCAAGGCAGGTTTTCCTGAGGAGGGAGAAGCGTTAGGAGGCTGGTGTGGGAACCCGGAGATGAAGATATCCGAGACGCCAGCAGTGGGGAGACGTGAGGAGACGTGGGCAGATGGGATAGCCACTTAGGAGGTACAGTTGTCGGGACTTGGTGATTGAACATTGTTGGGGGAGGAGAGAGATCCCAGATGACACCCCAGACTTCTGTCTTGGGCTATTGGGGGTGACGGGGGTCAGGTTTGAGGGGGAAGATGTTGAGCTTGGTTGGAACATGTTGAGACTAAGGGGCCTGTGGGACATGGTGAGTGGTGTCCAGAGGGCACTGGTGCACTGGGCACCTACCACCTTTCAGGCCTTGTGCTTGGCCTGGAAGGTGTGTTGTGTCTCATCTGCTTTCAAGTTTGGAGATGAAGGAACTGAAACTCAGAGAGATTAAGTAACTTGTCCAAGACCACAGAGCTAGCCAGAAACAGAGCTGGGGTCTTCGGCTCAGGTTTGTCTGATTTGGTTTCATGGTCTTTGGGGAAGAGAAAGGCAAGAAGGAGTTAGTTGAAGGGGAGAGAGGAACTAAAACTCAGCCCTGGGGAGGGCGGGTGAGGTGAGGGCGTTGGCATGGCAGCACTCACCAACCCCTCTCCCTGCCTAAGGCTGGCAGACTCAGCTTCATCTATCAACTTCGAGGTGTGTACCTGGGGACATCCATACCAATTAAGTACCTGAGGTTTCCTATTAATGAACACCAGTTCCTCAGCCCGATGCTGGGCTCATTTGCAAGCTGTCAGCTGGATCCAAGATGGCCTGAGGCCAGAGGGCCAGGCTGTGCAGGCTGGGATTGTTTCTGGTGTAAGAGGACTAGACTGATTTATTGAGGCATCTGCTTAGTTCCAGTGGCCCAGGCTCTGTGGAGGGGTGAGACTGAAGCAGGAGGAAGGGTGATGGGGAGGGGACGGGAAGGTGCCAGCTTGGAGGTGGTGGTGCAGGGGAGGGCGCTGGCCTGCTCATTGGTGGACTGCCAGGTCAACTCAGAGGTGGCATCGTGCAGGGGTCAAGACGTGGATTCTAAGTCAAGTTGGAATCCTGGCTCCTGCACTTCCTAGCTCTGACGTCCTGTGCCTCAGCCACCTGCAGATGTGAGTTCTGTCTGAGCCAGGCCCCACTGGAGGCAAACCGTGTCACATCGCTCACTGGCTGCTGCCAGCCATAGGTGATTTTTCAAGGGCTCCCCCAGGCAGATCTTGGTCTCCATCAAAACTCTCACAATCCAACTGAGGAAGTGCGGACTCACCCACCTCTGCCCCCTGGGCATGCTGACCACCATGTGCTTCTATAGCACGTGCCATTCTTCCAGGCTTCCAAAGTGGGAGAGTCACCAGGTTGGCTTGGGCCAGCCATAGGGACAAGAGAACACTCTGGTCCCTCGTCTGCGGTGTTGGGCAGGACTCCTTTGCTTCCCTGAGCTTGTTTCCTCATCTGTAAAATGAGCTGACCATCTCTCTCTGCAGGGACGGAGACCTCGTGTCAGCTGGCAAGCCAGCATCAGGGGGTTTCGGTGGTAATTCCCTTTGGGCCCCATAGCTGAGGGGAGCCAGGGACTTTGTTGGGATTGCCCAGGAATCGGTCCAGTTTCTTGACCTTCTAACCGTGACTTGGGCTCAGCATCTAAAGCAGTTTGGGCAGCAGGCAGCCCTTGTGGGGAAAGAAATTTTCTCCCAGAGGGCTTTTCTCTCAGAGCTCATGGTGCCTGCTCTGGGTAAGGACACATCTGATCTCCAGGTGGAGGTGACAGCCTGCCTCACCTGGTTTCTGCCACCAGGGCAGATCTTCAGACCTCAGAACCTCTGCAAACTGGTCCCACCTCCCTCTCTTGCCAGTCTGTCACCCTCCTGGTCCCATTGCGAGCTTTCGGACCACCTCGGAAGGCCTGTAATAGTGGAGGCAGCCACCAGAGGTCATTAAGGACCACTCCAGACTCAGCTCAAACCCATTGCCTAGTGCTGGCCCCTCTCTGCTCCCCAGTGACCATGTGCATGCACGTTATATGCTGTGCTAAGTGGGGAAAAGGCCAGACCCTCCCGCACCTGAAGCTGGTCACGGAGAGAGAGACCCACTCAGTAAGGCCCGTCGGTTCCTACCAACTGGGTCCCAGGGGCACTGGGGACACTGGCACTTTGGAAACCTGGGCAGAGATTACACTTGACCTGGGCTGGGTCCCACGCACCTGACCTCAAGCAACTTTCTTTGAGCCTCAAGTCTCTGCATCTATAAAATAGTGGGAGCAATAACATTGGCTCCCTAACATTTTATTGCAACCACTAAATCAAAGAGTTTGTATGAAGGGCCTGCCAGCATATAGTAAGAAATCAACAAATGTTGCCGCCCTCGCTTTAGGAAACTGCTTCTGAGATGGCTCTAATTTCAGGCCTGGTGGAAACTGCATGAGCTTGGAGGTTGGTCCAGGTTCCAGCCCAGCTACCTGGTGGGGTCATCCTGGCAACCTGCATTTGCTCACCTAGCAAAGGCAGCAGCAAGGCCAGTTGTCTCACAGGATGGTTGTGAGCACTTGTGTCTTCTCCAAGCACTTCCCACCATTTGCCATGGGCCATGACAAGGATTTTGTCCTCTCGTTCACTGCTGTGTTCCCACCTGGACCATTGCCTCATGCACAGAAAGTTTCTCTCTCCCTCTTTTTTAATTTAGAGAATACTTTATTAGTTTCTGTAATCAAACCCATGTAAGATAAGACCTTACATATTTAATACAGTGCATTACCCATGTACAAATGGAAAAAAATTCTGTTTAATGTTTCTAGACAATATGACTGTTAATTTATAGTTTCTAACACGAACAAATGTGAGATATAATGCAAAGGACCCTCCCCAGAAAGTGAAATCAACAGATGTGGATTGTTGCTTCCTGCAACCCCCCCCCGCCCCCGCCCCCCTCACTATCCCAGTAACAGAACTAACTCCCAGGCAGGCATCCTCTGCTGATTCTCCCTCCTGCCCCCCGCCCAGCCCAGCCAGCTCAGGGCCCACTAGTGTGTTTTCTGACTCACTCCAGTGTCTTGAACTGGCTGGCTCTTCAGACAGATATGGGATTACAGGGTAAATCCTGGCTGGAAATGAGATGAGGCAGATTGGCTGGCTGCTGCCTTGTTGGCAAGTGTTTGATGACTGGCCTGTACAAGCCACCTTCATCTGTCACACCCTTTGTTCACTGTCTACATGGCCGGGGAGAGTTGACAGTGTCCCATTCACTTGCCCCAGCAGTCTGTTCTCATGGTTACATGGCTACAGGGCCAGGAGTGGCTGGATAAGGCACCACCAGGATGAAGGACCCAGGTGGGGACAGGTCAATCCAGGCCAAGGGCTTGTTAGAACTGAGCCAGAGTTTCCGTGCCGGGCCATCCTGGAAACGTGCAATCATCTCAAGGCAGCTTCACAAAGTCCGAGCAAGCCACCACCTGTCAGCCTACCAATGTAAAGCAGCCTGCCCTTCGGATAACGGGTCCCAGAAGGGCCCAGGCAGTGCCCAGGATGCCCTTGGCAGGCCCCTCACCTATCTGCTCCCTAAGTTCTACAGCAAGAGTTCCTAACCTTTTGTGTGTGGACCCTCCTGAGAATGAAAGCTATGCACCCTTTTCTCACAAACACATGCACTCTCTGCACAAAATCTTACATCATTTCAGGGGTTCATACCTCTTTAAGGGCCCATTAATTGAACTCCTTAGACCTGAGGTTGAGAAACCTTACCTCAACTCTCTCCAGGATGATGGGCCCTGGCCCTGGGGGCATGGTGGGCAGAGGCTCAGAGACGCTGGTTTCAAGAGAAGGGGCCCACTCCCTTTCGCCCCTGGCTCCCCACTGCCCCGGACTCTTCCCTGCCCAGCCCATCCTTGGGGCCATGGGCTAAGGGGGGCTGTGTCCAGGCTCCAAGCGCCAGCACAGCCCCTGTAGGAGAGCAAGCTCAAACTTGCCTCCCGGGCCCGAGTGGGCAGGGGTAATAACATGGACAGAAAGGGAGAAAAGCCACCCACCCACTGCACCTTTCCCACTTGCTCACCCCATTCCTCACCTCACTCACTCCGTTCCTCACCCCACACACAGCCAGCCGGCAGCCACCTCACACACAACAGCAGCAGCTCAAGTTCCCTGGAAACACTTTATTGCTACCTCTGCCCTTCCCTTCCTCAACCCTGCAGACCTGGTGGGCTTTCCAGCTTCCCCACTTACAGGATCCTGGAGGCAGCCTGGGCCTGTATCTCATACCGAAAGGGAGACCCTTTTTCTTTCAGGGTCTGAGGAACAGCTGGTTTTCATGTTTAATTCAGATCCAGTTGGGATCTGGGGACAAGCTCCCCTCTGAAAAGTAGCCAGGATTCCAATTTGGTGAGGGGAAGTGGAGCAGAGCGAGTGGACATGACTGATGACCTCGAATAAGTCTGCCTTTACTCTGCAGACAGACGCCTCCTTGGGGAGGGCCAGGCCAGGCAGCACCCTCCCGTCAGGTTCCCCTTGTAGACGAGCCCTGCCTTTTGTGCATCCAGGCCCACAACAAAGGGAATGTCTGCTCCTGCAGGGGTGGGAGTGGATACCTTCTTTCCAGTGAGTTTTGAGCCCTCTCTAGTGTATTAGTTTACTGCTGATGCTGCAACAAATTACCACAGACTTAGTGGCTTAAAACACAAATTTATTCTCTTATAGTTTGGACGGTCAGAATTCTAAAATCAGTCTGATTGGGCAAAAGTCAAGGTGTCAGCAGTGCTGGCTTCTTCTGGAATCTGAAGGGAGAATCCATTTCCTTGCCTTTTCTAGTTTCTGGAGGCTGCCTGCATTCCTTGGCTTGTGACCCCTTCCTCGCATTACTCCAACTTCTTGCTTCTGTCACCGTATCTCCTACTGCCTCTCTGATCTCCTACTTCCCTCTTACGAGGATCCCTGTGATCACATCCGGCCCGCCTGGATCATCCATGATAATCGCCTTGTCCAAAGATCCTTTAACTTACTATACCTGCAAAGTCCCTTTTGCCATGTAGTCACGTCCACAGGTTCCTGGGATTAGAACACGGACATCTTGGGGACACTATTCAGCCTACCCTGGCGAGGCTACAGGACTGCAATGCCCTCCTGGTGTTTCAGTGATTGGGAGAAAAAGGGTTGGGGGCTTTCAGCTTTGGGTTCAGCAGGGTCCTTCCTAACTTTGTATTTCTAAGGTCTGAGCTTCACCAACACCAACCCTCCCCTGCCAACCAGAGAAACTCACTGCGGTGTCTCCTTGCAAGTCAGGTGCCAAGTCTAAATCTAAGTGCTGGTGAGAGGTGCAGGCCAGCCAAGAAGCCCTCTAGGCTTGAGGATGCCTGCCCAAAGTCCACCCCTTGCGGCTGCAACAAGCCCATGTTCGGGAAGGGACACAGAAAGGGTCTGGGGCCTGCTAAGGGTGCCAGGGAGGCCATGGGACAAGTGAGGCCTGCTACAACAGCGCGTGTGGGCCAGAGCTGAGGTGTGGCTGCGTTGCGATGGGAGTCAGAGGAAGAAGCTGGGGGCTATAGTCCCGGCCCACAGAGACGCTGGAAACCATGGCTGGGAACGGCTCTGAGGTTGGTGGAAGAGCATCTCTGGCCTCTGGGGGCGGGTCGAGGGCCTCCCAGACACGTGCAGCTCCATAGTCCTGGGCATCAGGCTTTTCTTTGTAATGAGACAGCAGGTGGGCAGGGAGGGCAGGGGTGGGGCAGGAGGGCAGGGAGCCCCTCTTGCTACCTCTTCTCCATGTTCTGCATCTGCAAGCTGAGGGAGGTGAAGCTGGCCAGGAGGTCGGTCACCTCATCCACCTGCAGGACAAAAGTAAGGCTCTGTCATGGGTGCCAGGACAGGCCCAGGTGCCTCGGCCCCTGGGTCTCCTTCCCAATTCCAAAGCCTGGTGGGCAGACATTCTCTCTCTTCTAGGGGATGTGGTGGCTTCACTGTGACTAGGGAATAGGTGTCCAAGTGTCAATTCTCGACACCTGATGGTCTCAGAATGCCCCAGAGAGAAGGGCCATGAGCAACTTCAAAGGAAGTGGGCAGAGGCTCTGAGGTCCACAGTGAGCTACAACCCATAGCCATGGCCTCTTTCTACGATGAGGGTCTGGCTGCCTCAGAGCAGGAACAGACTGGCCCTGCGGCTGCGGCCAGGCCCTGGGTCTGGCCCTGCGGCGGCGGCTCACCTGTTCTCTGGTGCTTGTCATCTGGAGGCGCGTGCACAGGTCATCCAGCCGTTCCCGCTGCTCGTGCCGCCCCAGGCGCTCCAAGTACTCTCTCAGCATCTGGATGATCTGAAACCAGGGTGCACTGAGCTGGGGGGTCCCAGCTAGCAGGTACATGAGGCCTGATACTGCTGCTAAGAGGCCCGGTGGCACAGGTGCCAACTGGGGTGAGTGTAAGTGACCCAGGAGCCCTGGTGCTGGAGGCGGGGTGTCTGTGGTGAGGGCAGCACCTGCCCGGTGCTTGTTCAATGCCATGGGCTCAGCACGAGGGGCACTCACCTGCTTCACTTCCAGCCGTACCGCCTCCAGGCACTGCGAGTGGCCTTCCTGCAGGATGTTCAGCTTCGACTTGGCCAGGTGCAGCGGCGTGCGGCCGGCTCGGTCCAGGGCGTCTACTCGGGCCCCTTTGGGAGCAGGCAGGGGTGAGCATGCTGGGGGTGAGGGGGCAAGAGGGGGGACAGGGGAGGGACCACATACCTCCTCGTAGCAGTGTGGTGATGACAGGGACATGGTTGGTGCAGGCCGCTGGGGAAAAAGAACGGGGACTTGAGAAGAACAGGGCTTAGCCCCGTGTGCCCGCTGGAGGGAGCAGGGCTGTGTCTCCAAGTGTGCCTACGACAGGTCATGCCTCCTGAGAGGGCACCATCAAGGCAGCAACTGGGTAGGACTCAGCAATCGAGTCCAGCTCCCTTCCTGCACCGCTGGGGAAACTGAGGCTTGGAGATGGGGCCTGCCTCACCATGACCCATGGTGTGAGTCAGCCACAGGGCAGGACCCAGCTGCAGGTCGCACCTTCCCTAGCAGAGCTGCTGCGGGGCCAGTTCAGGATATAGCCAAGTAGTGACCAATGGGGAAGCCCATGGGACACGGACTGGGCGGGTGCAGCCCTGGGGGCTCGGGCTCTTGAGATGACAGGAGATCCTGCTGGGGACCCGCAGGACCCCAGGCTCTCCATCAAAGGAGCGTGTCTGTGCTATGGGAAGGGCGTTTTGGCAGCTTCTCAGGCACTTACCCAGGTGCAGTGGTGTGTTTCCCAGCCCATCTCGCTGGTTGGGATCAGCCCCGTGGTCCAGCAGCAGCTGCACTGGAAACAGGAGAACACGAGAGTGGCTGTCAGAAGTTTCTATGGACTGGATCCTAACCACCACCCCTAACCTAGCTAAAGAAACTCACTCAGAATGTGGACACTGAAACCAAACACAGTTCCCTACATTGTTTCACTCACTCACTCACAGGGGTCACGTGCAGGACTGTGAGGGCCAGGCCCTGAGGATTCTGGGAGGGCCTCCTGGCCTATACACGTGTTACAGGACTGAGATTCTAAGGGTTAAAGAAAGTGCTTCCAACAGCAGTGACCACCAGCGAAGGTTCTTAAGGGCATTGTCTGCTCCTTTCACAGCCAAGCACCATGGTGGGAATTAGGTCAATAGATGATGCTTAGCTTCCCCTCCTTGCGACTCTGGGCCACCTCAAGGGTGGGCTGTGGTATCACCGGGGCTCATCTATTACCCAGATGGAAGTGCCAGCAGACTAACTCCTACTGGGAGCCAGACTGAGCTTTACACCATATACAGAAACTAATTCAAGAGGGGCCACAGACCTCAATGTGAAAGCTCAGTCAGGCTTGTAGAAGAAACCAGGAGAATATCTTCATGACCTTGGGCTAGGCACAGGTTTCTTAAATAGGTCATAAAACTGCTAACCTTAGACAAGACTGATAAATTCATTAAAATGAAGAACTTGTATTTATCAAAAGACACCAATCAGAAGGCAAACTCAGAAAAGGTAAGTCATTTATATTTGATAAATGATTTGTAACCATAACAGAGAAAGAATTTCTACAAATCAATAAGAAAAAGATAAGCAACTTGTTAAAAAAAAAAAAAAGGACAAAAAAACCTGAACAGATATTCTACAACAGAGGATATAAAAATGGCCAATGAATACATGAAGATGTGCTCAACTTGCTGTCAGAGAAATGCAAACTAAACCACATTAGGACACCACTGAATAGCTATAATAAAATTAAAAGGAGGCAATACCAAGCATTGGCAAGGATGTGGAACTATGTGGACCTCTCTTACGTTGCCGATGGGAGCGTATATTGGTACAACCACCTTGGAAGAAGTTTGGCAGCACCTATTAAAGCTCAATGTGTATGGACCCAGTGAACCAACAATTCCACTCCTGGGTTTATATCTAACATAGGTAAGTGCTTATATCCACCAAGCCACGTGTATAAGAATGTTCACAGCAACTTTATTCCTAATAGCTCAAACCTGGAAACAACAGAACAGTCCATCTGTAGTAGAATGGGAGAATCGTGTGCAGCACACAACGAAATACTATCCAGCAATAAGAAAGAACAAACAACATTCAAACAACATTCAGCAATGAATCTCAAGGATATCATTTTGAGTGAAAGTCAAGATACAAAAGAGTGCATATTCTATGCTTCCGTTTATGTAAAATTCAAAAATGGGCAAATCTACTCTATGGTGAACAAGGTCCTCCTGAGGGTACGGACTGGGCAGGGCAGAGTCCGGCTGTGTGGGGCTGAAGATATTGTCTTGATCCGCATGGTGGTTACACTGGTGTATACATACTGAAACTTCACTGTTTATTAAGTTATACTACACCGAAAAAAGATTCAAAAAAAATAGGCTGTCCCGCTGCTGCCCTTGGCACTGAGTAAATGTGGCCTGAATGTCTTAAAGGACTGGCGCCGACCTTGGAGCAACCATAGTCTTTCCCCAGGTTTACTTCTTCCCCAGGCTGGCAGTGCCCGTTCTACAGGCTAAAGGAGTGAGAGGGCCGTGCACTGCCCTGCTGGCTCTTCCTTACGTCCAGCACCCCTTGGCTGTGCAGACAGCAGATCTTCCCCCAGCGCCTCTGGAGAGAGGCTCCTTGCCCAGCCCCGCCCCCTCCTCCTCCTCCAGAACTCACCAATCTGGTCATTGCCATTGCAGGAGGCGAAGTGCAGAGCTGTGCGTCCCTTGTCATCGGCTGCACAGGGATCCGCGCCATCTTCCAGCAGCTGCTGCACTGACACCACCAAGACAGAGGGAAGCAGGGGGGGAGAGTGACAGTGTTAGCTAAGCTGCAGTCCCCAGGGGATGGACAGGGTTGCTCAGGGGTCCTTCCAGGCAAGGCATTGATAATGCATGGGAGAGCCAGGCCCTCCTGGATGCTTGCCTCATGGGGACAGCCGTGACAAGGGACTTGTTCTCTTGAGGACACAACTGAGGGCTTCGGTTTCTGGGTGCTCAAACCACATACCCACTGATAGAACATCATAGAAGGATCCTGGCCTTCTGTCAGGAATTCTAGAGTCACAGAAATCCCCAGCAGAGACTTCGGCCCCATCCCTCTACCTGAGTTTGGATACACAGCCACTCCAGCTGGACACAGCTGCCCAAGCTGTTGGCAGATGATTACTTTGCTCCCAGGAGGCAGCCTTTTAAAGTGGGCAGAACGCAGGTTCTGGAGCCACAGAGACTAAATCCTGGGCTAAGCCAAGCAAAAAATAAAGGGGTACATTGCCAATAGCACGGGGTAGTGGAAAGAGCTGGCTGGGTGTAGGAAAGCCTGGTTTTGGACCCCAATTCACCAGTAAAGGGGAATAATCTTTGTCCTGCCAATCTCCAGAGCTGCCGTAATGAGAATAATGGATGTGAAATTACTTCCTTGAAAAATACGAAGCCATTACAAAATGTGAGACATTATGTATTACATGTACATGTCCAGCGGAAATGGAGAAATTGCTGCCAAACATCATTTTAGAGCAAACATCATTTTAGAGGTTTCTGTCCCAGAAAACCTTGAGAGGTTTTTAAAGGTTTTCGAGGACAGAAAACCTCTCAAGGACTTGAGTCACTCCAGACAAAGCCCAGATGTCTCCTCTGTGAAGCTTTCCTGTCTCCTCAAGCTGAGTCAGCCACTCCCTCTCCCGCATCTCCTTAGTGCCCTGTTCGTCCTGCTACCCTGTTAGTAACATGCTATGCTATTTTAGAGTGATTGCTGCTGTACAGTCAGTACCCGCCAGGAATCAGGTACCTGACTGCGAAGCCCTTGGCCACCCAGCAAGGTGTCACGTCCATTTTACAGACAGCGGACTCCAGCTCAGAGAGATCATGTGGCGTGCCCAAGCCACGCTCACCCAGCTGAGACGAGGCCAAACCGGGTACAAAGCCAGGCTTTGCTGGCTCCAGAACTTACACCTCTAATCACTTAAGTTCAGTTTTTCAGCGGGGTTTGTCTTGGAAATGGTATCACTTTACATTGTTCTTCTTCAATCATATTGCACGTTTTCTGTTTGGTTTATCTTAATGCTTTGGACCAAGATATTACTTGTCCTGCTCAATGAATGTTGCTGACTAACTGAATAAATGAAGGAAGGAAAAGGCTCATGAGAGTGGAGGAGAAATAAGTGTCAGGCCACCTCAGTGTTCATCGGTGCATTCACCAAAAGATAGCTAGGATCAAAGAAACAAGCTACAATAGCCAGTTCTACTTTGTGATTTGTGCAGTTATAGTCTTTCTGGAAAGCACTTTAGCAACACCTATCAGAAGCCATCAAAATATGCATACCCTTGGGATAATCCATACCTGGGAAATCATCTTAAAAATGAAAAACCAACATGCAAATATATGACCGACTAAATCATTCTTGCTTTGTCCTGTTGAAGGTATAGGTTGCATCCATTAAAAATTGTGGTTATAACTGAGAAATGGAATTATAAAGTGGTTTTTGCTTTTTACTTTATAAGCTTTAGAAAAAAATCATACAGTCATGTATACATTCTGTAAATAGGAAAAAACTGACGGTGCCATTTTGAAAAAATGGTTGTAAAGACTATAAAAAATGTTTATGACACAAAAAATTATGCAGGCTACAAAACTGTGTATACGGCAGTTTGCAAGCCCATAAAGAAAATTCCTCTGCATAAGAAAAAGGACTAGAAGGATATTCACCAAAACTTTAACAGAGATTAGTTCCTTTGCTGACATTATGGATATTTTTCTTGTATATTTCTCTAATTTCCAAAACATTTAAAATGCATACATTATTTCCATATTTAAAATATTTAGCAGAGAACCATGTGATTTCACTGATATGTGGTATATAAACCAAAACAACAAAAGAACAAGACAAACAAATGAGAAACAGAAACTCATAGACACAGACAATAGTTTGGTGGTTGCCAGAGGGTAAGGGGGTGGGGGGGGGGGTGGGAGATGAGGGTAAGGGGGATCGAATATATGGTGATGGAAGGAGAACTGACTCTGGGTGATGAACACACAATGGGATTTATAGATGATGTAATACAGAATTGTACACCTGAAATCTATGTAATTTTACTAACAATTGTCACCTCAATAAATTTAATAAAAAAATATATATATATTTATTTTATTTTTTATTAGTTTCAGGTCATATTTAAAATATTTTAAATGATTTATGAATTCATAGAAAAGTACTTGTAATTTAACAATAGCAGGGTATAAATTTTATGTCCACTGTAATTGCTAAAATATACCAAAAAAACAATAAGCATGCAGAAAAAGAAAACAAAATACTAAACATGAAAGGAGTGAAGAGGCTAATCCTACAGCCGGTTTCACCATCACCGTCCTGCAAGAGCCTAATAAATCTAAGAGCCATTTATATTTGAAGATGGGTGTGTTAGAGGCTCTGAATAGAAAATTACAGCCTTTCTATCAAAATAATAAAACTACCATGTGAACACCTGATTAAGATGAATTAGACCTTTGGTGAAAGGGAAGTATAATTAAAATATTCTCTGGTCACACACTAGAGATATTAAAAAGAGAACACTTACCTGTTTTCCTTAAAAAAACTATCTAGCTTGCTGCCCAAATATTCCAAAATGTTAAAGTTCACGGGAAAGAGACCAAAGTGAAGAGAGCTGAGAAGCCCTCCGGTTTCCAGGACTGCTCACTATGCTATTCCAGGGTTAAGGGAACCACGTCAAAGCCCATGGTGTGACACCCCAGCTCCTAAGGTAAACAATCTCCTCTCCACACCTGCTCTCCTATCACATGGCCCTCAATCTATACTCACATTTTATCTGTCGACCATAGGGTCCCACCACCAAAACAGAATGACGTCCACTTGAGGTAGGCAGAATAACTGCCCCCAAAGATGCCGTGCCCTAAACCCCAGAATTTATGGCTATGTTGCCTTACATGCCCAAAACGGACTTTGCAGATGTGATTAAGGTTAGGGACCTTGAACCAGGAAGATTATCCTGGATGATTCAGGCCCAATTTAATCATACCAGTCCTTAAAAATCAGAGAATCTTTTCCTGCGGTGAGACCCAGGGAGATGGCAGTGTGACAACTCAGTTCACTATTGCACTTTGCAGTTGGAGAGAGATGACAAGTTAAGGAATATGGGTGGCCTCCGGAAGCTGGAAAAGGTAGGGAAACAGATTCTGCCCTCGAGCCTCTGGAGAGAAATACGGCCCTGCAGACACCTTCATTTCAGCCCGGTGCAACTTGTGTTGGACTTCGGGCCTACGGAACTGCATAATAATAAATTTGTGTTGTTTTATACCACTGTTTGTGGTAATTGTTACAGCGGCCATAGAAAATGATATCCCACTTTTCCCTGATTCGCAGAAGGAATTAAGTCAGTGGATAAAATTAAAACTGTTTTCCTATACCTTGTCCTTTGATCCTGCTACTGCCCTTTCCCCTAGTGAACGCTGGAGAGCAGAAACAAAAACAGAGTGGTGTCCTATAAGAAGCCCCTCCCATGCCTTCCAGGTGTTCTGCTTAAAAACAAGTTCAAGAACCGGTGACTCAAAAGCCTCAGTGAACAGTTGAAGGTGGTGGCTCTGTGCAGACAGTGGCTCTCCTGGCAGCTAAAACTGACGGTTCATTCCCATTAACCAGAAGTTTCCAAAAGTTCCCACTCGGCTGCTGGGTATCAGGGGTACACAAGCAGACACAGTCCCCACCATCAGGGAACCCACAGGGTGATAAACACTATGACATCAGGAAGTTTGGGGTGACAAGAAACATGGGAAGAAGAGTGAGCACCTAAGCCAGATTTATCGTCTGCAGGATGATTGCAGTTATGCGAGGACTGCAGTGAGCCTGGGCCACAGGTTAGCTGAATTCAAGCACTATCTGCCCAGGTATTGGCACCTGGATTTTTCCTTCCCTAACCAGCCCATGGAGCTGGCTCCGCGTTGTACACTCACCTGTTTCCACGTCGTTGGCATTAGCCGAGTCCCTCAGCCTTTTCAGAGCTGTGAGGAGAGTGAGAGAGTCCCAGTTAAAGAAAACGACAATAGCCATGGTGAAGCAGAAAGCAGATGGTTTCCCAGTTAACCCACCATTCAGCCACAATAACATCTAAAGAGAAAGAAAGGTGCCAGGATACAAGTAACACCACCGTGGGAACAAGGAGAAACTTGAAATGTGGCACAACTAGTGCAAAAGCCACATTCTGCAGCAAATCCTCCAAGGTCTTTGGAGCCAGATACTGGTTCTGCCACTTGTCGCAGCTGGGTGACTTGAGCAAGTTAGTTAACCTTTCTGGCCTCAGGTCCATCAGCCCCAAAACAAGGTTGAGCTCTGTTCTGACAGCCTCCAGTCGTTGCAAAGACAAAATGAGACATTTACATGGAAGCTCTCTGTGAACGTACACAGGTAATCTCACATTCTCCAAGACAGGCCAGGCCCAAATGACTTACTTCAATTTGGTAATTCCTAAGCAGAAACATTTCTCTCCAACAATGACACTACCTTCAGTTTAAAGGCTAATGGAAAGCAATGTTTTTGTCATCAGCGAAATGGTCAAAAAGGACAACTCAGATACATAACGGTTCCTTACATTCATAGAGTACTTTATGGTTTATACGGAACTCTTAAATTCTCATTGAATCTTTATAACACTATTAAGATACGGGTGGAATCACAGTAAATTGTAAAACACAATCCAGTAGACATACCAGAGCAGGAGTTTGAGTCTGGCAGACCTGGGTTCTAATATCAGCACTTTCTAGCTATGTGACTTGGAGCTAGACAATTTCTCTGAGCTTCAGTTTCCTCTTCCATAAACCAGGAAGTATCTGGATCTCAATGAGTTATTGTGAGGATTAAAAATTATTACATATCACGCAACAGTGTTTGGCACACAAAAGCAGATTAATAGCTATACACGCATTACCTTACTTAACTCTCGCAACATCCCAGTAAAGCAGGTATTGTACTAATTTTACGGGTGAGAAAGCTAAGGCGGAAAGGCTCTATAGTTTGCCTAAGGTAGAAATGAGGTAGAGAAGTCCAATCCAGGTCTGTGCATTAAAACGTATCGGTAGGATGTGGCTGACCTCCCTCTCAGATAATAAAAGTATTCCCCAGTACTCCATCGTATTATCTACTAATAAACACCTAGCGTCATGACAAGTTTCTATTCAGGAATTACCAAGTGTGAAAAGCCTAGAGTGACTGGTTCTGAGCAGGAAGACTTTACTTTTTTATGTACTTTTTTTTTTTTAACGTTCATGGTGCTTAGCCGCTATAATTATTACGACTGAAAGGAGACTCTGGGCCCTTAGATCGGACGTCCGAGGACTCCAGAATGAGGGGGCTCGGGGAGAGGTCAGGGGCTGGATTCCTGGCGGGGAGTCAGCCACGCCTCCCGCGCGCTCCTCACCGTGCACCTCCTTGCCCGTGGGCCCAAGCCGGCGGTGGGGCCTGGCGGCGCGCCTCAGCCGGGTGGCGGGGATCTTACAGCATAGCTCATCGCGGGGCTCCGAGTCCTGCTGCCACAAGACATGGAGGTAGCGCAGAGGGGACTGGGCCCCGCCGGACGCCCGGCCCGGGAGGCCCGGGAGGTCCGCGCCGCCGCCCAGCGCAGACCCGAAATCTGCGAAGGAGAAGAGGCCCTCGGGGCCAGTCAGCGGCTCCGGCGCCACCGCGCACTCGCCGTCGGAGCTCGAGCGGCCAGAGCGCGGCTCGTTGTCCGCGCCCCCGGCGGCGGCTGCCATGGCAACAACTCTGCGCGAGCCAGGCCGCGGAAGCCTCGTTCCCGACCGACCAACCGACCAACTTCCCTCCGCCCTAAGCCTCGCTGTCAGCGGGTGAGCGGGCGGGCCCCAGCCTGCAACCACGGCAACCGAGAGAGGGGCGGGCTCCGGTCGCGAGCGGAAGGGCTCCGAACCAATGAAAACCCTTCCAGCCGAACCCCTCCCCCTTCCCGCCAACCGGGTATAGTTCGGGCAATAGAATTGGTTTCCGGCTGCGTGACTGACGGACATAAGAGCCAGTCATAAATTTGAAGAGTCCACGGCTCCGCCGTACGTCCCTACAACGGAGCCAATAAAACAGCTGAATTTAAGACTTTTTTTTTCCCATTTCCTCCGTCGGTCCATGGGAAAGGTAACGGGCAGATGCTTTAACCAATCACATTAAGATGATCTGCAGCGGCTCACAAAGGCAAGTCAAGAAGACAAACTGTAGGGAAAGAGAAATATAGATATATTTTAAATCAATGAACGTAAAAAAAGAACTTTCCACAATTGCATAGTGTAAGTAGGAAAATGATAATACGTTAAAATCTGGGGCTAACCAAGAAGTAATAGCTTCTAGATGCGCTAGATCCCTTTATTCAGGGTTCTCTCGGTAACCCTGGAGTTGATCACTGATATACAAAGAATTTTAATTCAACGTAGTTACACCAGAGCGATGCTTCAGCCCGAGAGCCAGTCACTGAGCCAGGTAATTCTCTGTATTAAGTTCTGGACGTAGGATCAGACTTCATTCCCGCTGAGATGTTCACAGTCATGGGAGAAGTCAGAGCCGGAAACAGAAATGTTCCGCAAGTGGGTAACGATGAGCTCAGCAACAGTGCAACTGGGTGGTGCACTGTTTCGTAAGAAGGTTCACAACCCTGTACCTGAGGAAAGAAGGAATATATAAAATGAAGTCACTTTAACCAAGCTGCTAAAAATTATTAACATTGTGAAGGTTGAGGCTTGAAGAAAGACTATTCTTGTTCTAACTAGCCTAGTAACAACTTTTTAAACGTTCCAGTCCCGTGTCAATGCCTGGCTATACATCTGGACATACACCAGACCTCCAGATGACCCTCTGATTGATTATCCAACCCCCCCCCCACACACACACACACACAAACACACGCACACAAGGACTCGCATAACCAGACCACCTGACATCCATTATCCAGACTGCCTGACGTCTGACTGATAACCTTTCTAGACCAATCAATCCTAGGACTAAGAATGCATAACTGATAATTCTCAAGAATGTACTTTTTACTCTAAGAACGCTTAGCTTTTCTTTCTTCTTTGGAACACTTATGGGTTTTTGCCTAGCTCTGTTCCAAGTTTGCAAACTCTAAGACCCTTGAAAAAATCATTTATTTCCTGCTAAAGCCTCCAGTCTTTTTTTGTTTGTTGGACATACCCCACAAAAACTTCTATAAGGTGGGCAAGGAGGACCATCTCTATTTTACAGATGAGGAGCTGAAACCAGAGAGATAAGGGACTTGTTCATGAAAACTCAGCTCTCTTGGGATGAGGGCTTGTGTTCTTCCCTCTCGGTTCAACCCAGTTAAAATGTAATCTTTCTCTGACAGTGAAAAGCACTTTCAGAATTTGTAGTGCTGTCAGAACAGCATTGTGAGGTTTACTTTACCACTATACTGTATGGAGAAAAATGTTATTTAAACTTCTTTGACCCATATCCTATAAGGACATATGCCAACTCTATTTGTAGCTAGAAGGAAACAGAGGAAAGAAATAAAATATTGAACATGTATCATTTGATGAGTGCTTGATATATATTATACCATTTAGTTCTCTCTCACAAGAGCCTTAGAAGGTAGATATTATTATACCCCCTTTTAAAAATAAGGAAATTGAGGTCCTGAGATGTTACATCAATTGTCCAATGGTATAGGGGTAGAAAATTGAAGAACTGGGATTTGAACTCAGAAAAGCCCTCTCTTTCCATCACACTGCTTTCTTTAACGAAGAGCATACTGGAAACCTGGCTCCAGAGAGTTTAAGGGACATTTATACCTCACTCCTGCTGAATGTACCCTGAAGTAACTACTATTCATTCCTTCTTTTTTTCCCCATGTAATAACCTCCAAATTAGTCTTTATCCCTCCAGTCTCTGTAGAATCCAAGGTGCACATACTGCCCAAAGGACAATTTTCTTCACATCTCTAGGATCTGCCTGCCCATGGAGCTAAGGAAAAGTCCAAACCCTTTATCCTAGCAGTCAAGACCATTGTCTTCCTCCTAGCAGGGGGTCTGGTTTTCAAGAAATCTGGTCTACTAATATGTTTGCATTGTCACAAATTTTTAATTTGAACAGGCTTCCTAAACATCTAGAGGTGGTTGTTACATATAATTTTTAAACCAATTTTGTGTGTTTCAAGAACCACTTGTTATTTTGAGTTAGAAGAACAGGATGTGGGCTGAATGTGGACCCAGTTAGCCTCAGCCTCAAGGTTTTAGACTGGCACTCGGGTCTACGAAGTCGTATTACCCCATAATGCCTGGCCCGGCAACTGGCACCAGCACATTGTAGATATTTGACTGACTGACTGACTGACTGACTGACTGATTGAATGAACAAATGAATGAATGAGTCAAGATAGTCTAGCCCAGGGGTTAAGACTATCAACTTTGGAGCCATAAGTATGTGGGGCCATGGTTTTGAGTTAGTGACTTTATCTTTCTGAGCTTCAGTTTCCTCATCTGCAACATGGAGGTAATAGTAATACCTACATCATGCGGTTATCAAAGGACTAAATGATGTGACATAAGTACCTAGCACAGAGCTTGGCACAGAATTAGGCTCAAAACATGGTAGCTATTGTTATTAGTATAAATAAGGGTAGGATGCAGGCTAGGGCCCACGCAAATCCTACACAACAGTGGGCACATTACACTGGCTTGAACTTGACCTAAGGGTACTGTAGGCATTCATACACAGCCATTTATATTTCATCAGTCAGCACATGAAACATGAAACACTTAGTGGGAGACAAAGAAAATACCTATAATGTTTACCTCGTGGGAAAAGCCTGGGAATCCAGGGACCTGGGTTCTAAGTTCTGTCCACGCCAAACGCACCTTGTGATTTGGAGGTAAGTGTTTCCTTTCTTTGGGCCTGTTTTCCCATAAGAAGGTGTTATTCTAGGTCAGATAATGACATTGACTCAGACCAGATTCAGTAAGTTGGTTTTCTTTTCATTCTTCCCGCATCCTGTTGGCCTTCACAGTATTTTAGACCAATTTGAACGTGTTGCCAACATGTAACTATTGACAGCTTTCACATAAAACTTTCTACCAGATTCTCCTAAAAATGGAAAGATATGGCAATACAGGACCAGCTCTCCCACATGACAACAGTTGGCTGGAGCTGCATAGCAACTTTTCCCTTGGGATGGGGCATGGTGTTCTGATTTGTCACGGTCCCCGCCACTATGTTACCTACCAAAAGGCAATTGCCATTTATTGTCATACTTGTCGTATTGTTTTTCTTAGGTAGATTTAATAGGAAATTATTATACATCTTGTCTTTATCAAATGTGGAATAATAAAAACGTGTGGAGGGAAATTATCTAGTATCTGAAAATATGACATGTGTTGATTGTGTGACTTTTTAATATGCTAGAGAATTTCTAACAAACCCACATGAGGGACACCTGCCTCTGGGGAAATTTAACTTTGACTAACAATCAATTAGGACACAGTGATGTTTTATAATTCTGTAAAGTTAGAGGTTAACTTGTAGGAAACTGATAAGGTGCAGTCATTTTTGTATGTCCAATGGAGAAGATACCCAACCCCAAAGGTTACTATTTTATTACCCTGCCAGGCATGAAGGAAGTTTGGCTTTAACTTAATCATATTTCAGCATTCCTTTGCCCATTAACTGTTCTCAAATTGTTTTCAAATCAGCTGTGTCATATTGTTGGTTCTTTCATTAACAATTAAATAAGCTCTGTTTATTGGTATGAGAATTATGTTTTTAATTTCTTAAGGGTATTAATCTTTTGTCATCATGTAAGTTCCACATTTTTCAGTTGGCTATTTGTCATTGACTTATAATATTAAAATCAGATTTATTGAGGTATAAATTACATACAGTAAAATCCCCACATTTTAAGTGTACCAGGTTGATGATTTTTGACAAATGTATACACTCATGTAACAACCACTCCAATCAAGATATAGAATGTGACAATTATACTTTTAACAATTTGAGAATTGTTCTTTTAGGCTATAGAGAGAGAGCCCTGTGTTTTCAGAAAAGTGAATATTTACTTGTGGGCAAGAACAATAGTCTTCGATGTCTGTGGTGAAAGAAGGGATACAACTTAACATGCAATCAGGAAAAAGCCTGCCACTTCACTGTTTTGTTTTCTATCTAGTGAACTCCTGTACCAGAAAACCAACCCTTAAGGATGCTTCTAATCCTGATTTGTAAACGGAGTTACTGCTCTCCCAGGGCTCACATATTACTGCAGTAAAGGGTGCTGGGCAGGGTCTTGTGAAAGCATGCTCAGGAGAGTGAAATAAACAAGACAATACGTGAATTATAAACAAATACAAGGTTCTTGGAAAATGGAGGTTGAAAGGAACCCACCTGAGAGCCCAGGCAGACTGTAAAATATAACTAATGACTTTTCTGAGTCAGAGAATTTCCTGTCTCAAATCCCAGGCAAAAGAAGATCAAGAGAATCATGGCAGGTTTTCAGCTGCTCAATTCTCTTAACAACTCTCCCAGGTAAAATTCCAGGAGCTTTGGTCCGTCGGCAGATTCATTCCCTTTGAAGTACTGCTTTTCCATTAGCAAGGGAGCCTTGCAAAATCAAACACCCTGTGATTGGAAGCTTCACAGTCTGTGATGGGGTTCCAGCTGCTTCCACATCAAAGTTGCATTTCTAAGCGGACTTAATGTGCTGCCAAATAATGGCCTGTTTCAATTCAAATGTAATTCTACAAATATGGATTGAGAATGGGAAGCAGGAAGAGTGAGGTAGCTATTACAATAACAATGAGATGATGGAGGCTGGGACAAGAATGATAGAACATGGTGAATAGACAGTCTGGAATATTTTGAAGGTAGAGCCAAAAAAATGCAGATGGTTCAAACATGTGGTGTGAGAAAGTCAAGTCAAGGGTGGTTCTGAAGGCTTTGACCTGAGCATATGAAAGAATGAAGTTGCCCTTATCTAAGATGGGAAAACTGTGAAGGAACAAGGTTGAGGCAGGAAATCAGAGAAGCTCAGTTTGGGCTTGTTAAGTTTGAGGTGACTATTAGACATCCAGGTAGGTACTCACGTGGGCCACTGAGCCCACTTCAGGGGTGGGGTCTGGGATGGAGATAAATATGTAGGGAGTCAACAATATATGGAGAATATTTAAACCTATTGGGCTGGATAAGCCATCTGGGAGTGAAGGTAGAAAAGAGACCAAACCCAGAGAGAAGGGGCAGGCCACCATTTAGTGACTGGAGAGATGAGGAATCAACAGAGGAAAGGGAGAAAAGAGTAGCCAGGGAGGAAGTTTCTCTCAGAGTCTTTACTATTCTCTAAGTTAGAGTGAACTTTCTGGAAGAGGTAGAAAGTCAGAAGTAAACAAATAAAATGTACGTTAGATGGTTATAAACAAGGTGGTCCGAGTTTCAGGTGACTGAAGGTTACATGAAGAATAGACAATTACAAAACCAAAACTAGGTAGGAAAGACAGTACTTATTTAGAACAAAGAATTACAATACAAATTATGGAAGAAATCATGCAATTACAAATTTGTAATTTTTAAAAGCTGACAAATAGCATACACATCACAAAATCCAGAAAAGAAACATATTTGCTAATTTTCTTAAACACCTCCATACTATTTTTTTCTCTTTTAGGCTGAATATGCTTTGATTACCTCTTTATGTGACAACAATTTTGTGACATTTTCCATAACAAGAATGGAGAGATAATTTAGTCTTACCTCTAGCATATTAGATCTGAGTTTTTTATGATTGATAATTTAGAAAAACTTCTGACTTAACAATTCCTTTTTAGTAATGTCATGGTCATTTTGCGAATTGTTATCCGAGTTGGGAGCAACCTGTATCAAATTTTTGTTCTATATGAACTGTAAGATTTCAGGTGATTTCAAGCTTTCTAGTTCCCTGAGTTAACCTTACATACATACTCCTTTCCTTGAGGACACTCACTGATGACAGTGTTTGGTATACCTTACACACGGAAGGCCAGCAATAACTTAACTATACACGGAAGAGTATCACATAGATATATTCTACTAAACGCAAATGTTCCCAACTGGATTTCCTCTACCTGGATCCCAAATGCCTCTAAACACAAGGGGAAATCGTAAGAAAGCGGGTTTTAAGTGATTGCAGTAAAAATAGTATTTTGCAAATTTTACAAAAACATCGGATCATGGGAGCAAATTGTTGGGCATCCTTCTCGATCCATAGAAGAGTCCCAGGGAATGGAGGGGCCCTAAAGACTAAGCTTTAGTTCCGCGATGTTATCACCTCTTGGTGAAGTGCAGAGGGAACGCAAAGCAAAAACCTGAGCAGGGAGTTCGCCAGGGTGGGGTGGGGGTGGGGTTGCAATTCTACATAAGATGCTCTGAGTGGCGGGAGTCAGAGTAAACAAATGCAGGTGATGGAGCGAGCCCTGCTGATATCTGGGAGGACTGCATTCTAGAATCCAGACCAGGTAACTGTGAATGGAAAAGCCCCGAGGACTGCCTCGCTGGGAAAAGCAAGGAGGCCTTTGAAACAAGAGGATGCGGAGGCTGGAGCTTAGAGAGGGAGATTATATGCTCTTGGTCACACAGTAAATCAGTGGCAGAGCAGGGACTGGAATTCAGTTTTCCGCTAGGTGGTTGGATAAGCAGATGGCTGAACTAAGTAAGGCCCTCGACATACCGGTTTCTGTTGGTTTGTTTTATAACCCTGTCCCTAACTCGAGGGTTTCCCCGGGACGCAAATCCACTCAACCGCCCACTTCCAAACTCAGGGCTGCTCCGGTGGGTCCCAGGACTCCTCCAGGGCCTCACTCCACAGCTGGCCTCATCTTTGCCTGCTCCAACCTTAACGTCCAAAGTCGGGAGGCGCCTTTTCTCAATGCTTTTTCACTGCATGGGACCAAGTTTCAACTTTCAGTAAGTTTAGCCTTTTGGGGCCAGAACGTTTGAAGACATTTCACAGCGCGGGCAAACCGCTTACACCTAAACCCAACATCAGAACCCCCACCCCACTCCGTAGCTGAATTTCCCCTCGCGAGATGTCGGCCAGAGGAAGCCGTCGGCCATATTTTGTGTGGCATTCTTCTGGTTTCTCTTACTTTGCCCATCCTTTATCATGCCGAGGTATTTCATGTCCTTATTTTTGAATGTACGCAAGTACTACAGAGTCGCCTTCCTTTGTAAAACCTCTATTTGAAGAGGGAAGAAGAATTTAGGTGTCAGTCGTTTTGCCCTTCCTAACATGGCTGCCTCAGTTTGCCGGCGGCCCCGGAAACGCTTCCGATTCCAGGCGGGCACAGCGGGGCGGAACTTCCGGCCTCAGGAACCAGGCGCTGGCAGCTCTTCACGCTCTCTTCGGCGTTGTTCGCGAGGGCCGCAGCCATGTCTTACCCCGCTGATGATTACGAGTCTGAGGTAACCTGGCCCTAAGCGGGTGCTGGGCTCCCCGACGGAGGCAGGTCTCTCTGGGTGCTGGGCCTCGCGGTGAGACGGTGTCCGACCCTCTCTGGGAGCCGCGACCAGCTCCCGCCTGCCTCCTTGCCTGCGCGGCCGTCATGCTGCTGCCACCACTCCCGGCTCATCAGCCGCGTCTCTGCCCGTCCACTTCCCATGTCCGGTCCCCTCGTCCTCTCCTTTTCCGAGAGCGGGGACTGTGTTTCTGTAACTGAGCTCTTACGGTTTAGGCTGTGTTGTCAAACCCCGCTGATTCCCACCGCCTCTTGTGCTTTGCTCTGCCTTACATTAATAATACAGCACTTGTAACTTGGTGTTATCATTGCTTGTTCTCCTTTTTCTCACAGGCATGTGAGATCCTCAGAGGCAGGGACTGTGTCTTACCCACCTTTGTGTCTCTAGTGCCCTGCTTGGCACATGAGCCCTAGAAAGGATTTTGGATTCACGAATTGGTGACTGTTCTGTCTTTGTCTCTTTCTTAACAGACCGCGTATGATCCCTATACTTACCCTGGCGACTATGATATGCACACAGGTGAGACGGGAATTTTCTGCTTAGCTGGGGACTTCTAAGGTTTGGCACCTTTATTAGTGTGTCTCAGAACAGCTATGACGGGCACCTATTTAAAATTGCTTCTTGATGGGCTAGGCTTGGAGTCAGTTATTAGCTCTCAGCAGGAGGGTGGTATAGAGCCTAATAAACCAGGCCTTTTTTCATGGTCCACCTCAGAGTGTCAGAAGGGAAGGATTGCTATTCTGGCTGTGATTTCTTTGTTTAAACTATTCGCTGCAGAAGAAAATCTTCATTGTGAAAAATTAAAGTGATTCAAACCAAGTCCAGAGAGTTTGTTTTTGTTTTGTTTGTGATTCCCCCCCCCTTTTTTAGTTATTAGTTTCAGGTGTACAAAACAATGTAATAGTTCGCAAGTCCAAAGTTTTTGAAGTTTCCTGAAATGTTATAGTGTTTGGTTTGACTTAGCACTTAGTAGTAAGTGCCGTGCATTCTTCTGGGTACTTTGTGTGAAGTATTTCATTTAGTTCTTACAACACTTCTGTGCAGTGTGTAAATTCATGTTGTCTCCGTGAAAAAGCAGAAAACAGCACAGAGAAGTTTAGTAGTAACTTGCAACAAGTCACATAGTAATTCATTCAAAAAATATTAAGTACCTGCTACTTAATTCTCCCTTCCCACAGTCTTCCCCCTTCTCCAACACACACAACTCTTCTAAGTCCTCTGGGTCCATCTTGGTACAAGACAGACAAGGTTCTTGCCCTCGTAGACTTTAGGTTCTAGTGGGGGAAACAGTAGATAAATAACTTTAGTGATAAATGTTGTGAAGAAACAGGGCGATGGGATTGGGAGTGACTTGGGGAGGATTATGTCTCTGAATGTTTAAAAGGGAATTATATCCGATTTTATAGGTTTGAGTTTAGTTTGGGGGATGGTTTTGGCCTTTTGTTTTGTTACATATGTGGGCTTGAAAGCACTTTGTAAATTGTTTGTTATTTCCACCCTCTAGGAGATCCCAAGCAGGATCTGGCCTATGAACGTCAGTATGAACAGCAGACCTATCAGGTGATCCCTGAAGTGATCAAAAACTTCATCCAGTATTTCCACAAAACCGTCTCGGATTTGATTGACCAGAAGGTATATGAACTGCAGGCCAGTCGAGTGTCCAGCGATGTCATTGACCAGAAAGTGTATGAGATTCAGGACATCTATGAGAACAGGTACAGGCTGCTGGCTGAAATCTCTTTCCAGGGGGGACTGGCTTAGTGATACCACCCCAAAAAAGGGGTGCCGTTTAATCATTTTTCTGTTAAGAGAATGCCCAAGGGGTTTCTGTGGTTCACTGGGGCCAGGGACATGTTATTTTGTTGGACTCTGTATCCCCAGAATTCATACAAAGGCCTAAAATAACATCACTGTCAGTACTTACAATAGCAGTTAGTATGTACGATCAATACAGATCAGGCGCTGTCCAGCGTGCTGTTCTTGTATTTACTAGTTTACCTTTCACAGTAACCCCATGAAGTAAGTACTATTACATCCCTCATTTTATAGGCAAGGAAACAAAGCATAGAAAGGATAAGTCACATAGTTAAGCAGATGTGCTGAGTTTTGAACTTGTACAGTCTGACATCAGAGCCTAAATTCTAAACTGCTATGTAATGTCTCAGTGCATAACGGGGTGAACCAATCTTTGAGTGGTTGTATCTGGTTTTGAGGGGACTGCCCTTGTGTAATGGGCATTAGAGGTAAGACAGGTCAGTTATGGTTGGGAGTCAGGAAAGACTTTTCTAAGGAAGTAGAATTTAAGCAAGTTCTGGAAGGGTAAGTGGATAAAGCAAGTAGCCAAAGGCCTTGGATCAGTGAATAGGGATTAAACCCTGACCTGTGTTTCCTTCATCCCCCGGGTCTTTCACTGCGGTCCAACAGAAATATAATACCAGCCACGTGTAATTTAAATTTTTTTCATCAGCCACATTTAAAAAACATAAATCAGGTGAAATTAATCTTAAACATTTATTAATCCAATGTAGCTAAAATATTTCCACATATAATCAGTATTAAACGATAATGAGATGTTTTTCTTTGTATTAAATTTTCTAAATCCCATATTTTACATTTGTAGTACATCTCAATTTGCGTGTAATATAAATACTTGATCTCTATTTAGATTTCATAATCGTAATTAGAAAAGTAGATTCACATGTCCATGTTGTTCCAAATATAAAATATATTCTAAAACTTTAAAGTTTTTCAGTAACTGAGTTAAATGTTGTTTTTTAATTTACTTTAACTGAAATGATAAATTCAGTTCTTCAGTCACATGAGGCCAGTGGCTACTGTATTGGACAGTGCAGACAGATACAGTAGCTGAAGCCCAGTGTGCCGTAGAGCTTTCCCTAGGAGAATGTGGAGTGAGAGAGTGGCTGGCACTTAGGAAATTAGTTCCTTTGGGGCTGTGGGCAGAGAAAGAGGAACAGTAAAGGAGATGGAGCAGAAAGAAAACTAGATAGTAAGTGAGCAGAGAGAAGTGTCAGAAAAGTAGGTAGTAAATCAGCAGAGAGAAAGGTCCCGGGAACCAAAGAGAAAAGAGACTTTGAAGGAGGAGTGGTCAACAAATGTTAAGTGCTCTAGCGAGGTTGAGATGAGAAAGGAGCCAGTTGAATTTGCGACTTTGAAGGTGCTTGATAACCTTAGCAAAGTCAGTTTCAGTGGAGTGGTGGAGGCAGAAGCCAGATGACAATGGGGCAACAAATGGGGGCTGACAAAGCAGAGTTGGTAAGTGTAGAGGACTGACAGGGTTATTGGAACACTTTCTGTTTTCTGTTTTGAAGGGGGATTTGAGCGTGTTTCTGTGTTGAACTGAGAATGGAGACGAGGGAGAGATGGGGCCTAGGGAGAGTCGGGGAAAGTTGAAGTAGCTGCTGAAGGGATCAGGAGAAAGAAAATGAACAGAAACTTCCTGTAGGGTTGTGAAGCATCCTGGGCAGCAGCGTTTGGGTTGGATGCTGTAAATTGTGGCATCAGACTCTAACAAACTGATTTGCTTCCATGTTTGGAGAGGGGGAGGAGGAAACTGGTCCAGGAAGTGGAAACAACATTGCTAAGGGAGGAAGGTAGGAGTATCCAAAAAGTAATTCTCAAATCGGAACAGCGAGCAGTTAAATATGGCTGGAGTTCATGATGCAAAGGCAGGAGATGGTTCTGAAGAGCTTGGTGGGTGCCTAACTGATAGAAAGGGAGTGTTTTACTGAATTAAGAAAGGTTGTCTGGGGTATAGAGTTGAATCGAGGAAAGTTATAGACTTGGAAGTCTCTGGCTCTGGCTTTATTTCTGTGACTTCTTTCCCTTTCCGAACCTGGGTCCTTACCTGTAAAATGTAAGGGTTGCCTCTCTCGGGTCCTTTCTGTTTTGGAGTTCTAGAATTTTTCTTCTTGGTTTTCAGCTGGACGAAGCTGACAGAAAGATTCTTTAAGAATACACCTTGGCCTGAGGCTGAAGCCATTGCCCCGCAGGTTGGAAACGGTAGGTGTGAGCTCTGTCCTGTGTGCTGGATGGGATCCTATGATGGGGGGTCATTAGAAAGCTCAGGATGATCTGTGTCTGTTTCGCTCACCATTTTATTTCCTCAGGTCTTGGTACATAGTAGACCCTTAGTGAATAACTTGTTGAAAGAAGGCTGAATAAGTGAGGAGGACAGATCTCTCAACACGTGGTGAATGCTGAAATCGAGCTCTTTGTGCTGACTTGTTTCCGTTTCCCTCTAATTTGGGGGGGGGTCATTACAGTGACTCTAGAATGGGCTCTCTAGCCTCATCCCATCTTCCATTTTCTGATGGTATCTTTCGTACTGGGTTTCCCCGAAAATATGACCTAACCGGAAAATAAGCTCTAGCATGATTTTTCAGGATATCACCTGAACATAATGCGTCTTTTGGAGCAAAAATATAAGACCCGGTCTTATTTTCGGGGAAACACGGTATACGGTGTGAGGTAGGAGGATCCAACTTTACTCTCTTGCGTGTGGATATCTAGCGGTCTCAGCACCGATTTTTGAAAAGACCCATCTTCCCCCATTGAATTCTCTTGTTACTGTTGTCAAAGGTGGTTGTCACGTAAATGTGAGGGTTTACTTCTGGAGTTTGATTTTGACTCCATCGATATATGTCTATAGCCTTGTGCTTATGCTACACTGTTTTAATTACTGTAGCTTTGTAGTAAGTTTTGAAATCGGGAGGTTTACATCTTCCAACTGTTTTTTTTAAAGATTATTTCGGTTCTTCTGAGTTCCTTGGATTTCCATATGAATTTTAGGATCAGCGTGTCAATTTCTGCAAAGAAGGTAGCCAGAATTTTGATAAGGATTGCATTGAATTTTAAGACCGATTTGGGGGAATTGCCACCTTAACAATGTTAGGTCCTCTGGTCCATGGACACAGGATGTCTTTCCATTTATTGAGTTCTTAACTTCTTTCAACAATGTTTTGCAGTTTTCAGTGTACAAGGCTTGCATTTCTTTTTTTTATGGCTAACATTTTTTGAACACTTAACTATTGTATCATACTCATTACTAAGGTTTAGAACGCACTCTGAAAGAAATGTTGGGGCAGCGGTTAGCTCAGCTCGTTAGAGCGCTGTGCTCTTAACAGCAAGGTTGCCAGTTTGATTCCAACGTGGGCCATTATGAGCTGCGCCTTCCACAACTAGATTGAAACAACTACTTGACTTGGAGCTGATGGGTCCTGGAAAAACACACTTAAAAAAAAGAAAGAAAGAAAAGAAAAGGAAGGAAGGAAAGAAATGCTATTTTCTGTGTTGCTCAGACCTTATCCTCTGTTTAATATGGAGCCTGTTTGCCTATAAAGAATGTAATATTACGTATATTAAAATACAGTAGGAGTCTCATAATATATATTTTTAAACAGGGAAGGATTCAGAGTACTCAGAGTATAAAAGGAGATTTGTTATAAAAATCCTCCTTCCACGTCCATCCCAAGCATTTGGTTCCTCTCTCTGGAGCCGTCTAGTGTTATCATTTTCTTGTTTATCCTTCCCATGAATCTATACTCATATATAAGCAAATAGGAATACAGTTGACCCTGAACAACGCAGTGGTTAAGGGTGCTGACCTCCCCTGTAGTCAAATCCGCATATAACTTTTGATTCCCCCAAAACTTACGTTGTCCCTCGATATCCATGGAGGTTGATCCTAGGACCCCCTGCGAATCCCAAAATGCACGGATCCGCAGGTCTCCTATATAAAATGGCATAGATCAGTGCATACAGTCGGCCCTCCACATCTGCAGACTCCCAGCTCTGCAACTGCAAACAGTATAGGTATTTACTGAAAAACTTCCGTATGTAAGTGGACCTGCACAGTTCAAACCCATGTTGTTCAGTGGTCAACCAGAACTCTTTTGTTCCTTTTTTACATAGACTATATGCCCCTTTCCTCCTCCTTTTATTTATTTTTTAAAATATATTTTTGGAGAGTATTCTGCATCTCCAGGATTCCTAAGAGCATCCCCAGGTTGGATGATTTGCTGGGAGGACTCATAGTACTCGGTGTATAGTCGTTCCCACAGCTGTGAGGATTTGCGGCAAAAGGGGTACAGCAAAATCAGCCCAGGGAAAAGGTTATGCGGTGAAGTCTAGAGGAAACCCGCTGCAAGTTTCCAGCAGCCGCTCCCTTGGAGTCACATCGGATGTGCTTAATTCCTCAAGCAAGGAATTGTGGCAACATGTGAAAAGTTGTCCAGCAGAGAAGCTTATGACAGACTTGGTGTCCAGGGATTTTATTGGGGGCTAGTCATGTAGGCACCTTCTGCCTAGCATGTACCAAAATTCCAAACTCCTAGAAGGAAAAGCAGATGTTCAGAATAAACCATATTGTTTGCACAGTTTAGGGAGAGCAGAGCGCCCTTGTCAGGGTGGTGGGAACCCTCCTGAAATCTACTTCCCAGATGCTAGCCAGGGACCAACTTTACTTGCAGGCTTCTTTAAGGATAGTAGACATTATTTCTCTGCTATGTTAACTCTTTTCTGCTCAACATCAATACTAAAAGAGCTTCCTTTTTCTTTCTATTTTTAAAGGATTATGTCATATCAATAGTATTTTTTAAAATAGGATTCCTAAGTCAATGATACATTTCAGTTTTTATAGGTAGTGTCATTGCTTTTCATGGAGCTATTACCATTTATTTATGTGCAGTTTATTTAAGCAACTGGATGGCAAAAGTCTAACTGGTGAACAGAAATGGGTGTGAATGAGATTAAGATGAGGTTGAAAGTAAAAGGAGAAATGGATTCTATTTTTTGTTATTAAATTTATGGGATAACATTGGTTAATATGTCAATTTCAGGTGTACAACTTTATAATACGACATCTTCTATTGTGTGCTCACCACCCAAAGTCTAGTCATCTTCCCTTGAAAAATAAATTTTCTTGCTGTACTTATTCTTAGGGTGTAAGCATTAGAGTTTAGATGTTGTTTAGTTTCTGTATCACATTTATCTCTTTATTGCCCCCAAAGGGGTAAAACTGCCAGAATACCCTAGTTGTTTTGTGGATTACTAAAGTACCTTTCTGCCATCTCTTTCAGATGCTGTCTTCCTGATTTTGTACAAAGAATTGTACTATAGACACATATATGCCAAAGTCAGTGTGAGTATCTAAATGTGGCTGGCAGTTTTTAAACTCTATGCCACATTGTCCCTGGAACACAGTCATTAGTTTATATTGGTTCAGTGTCTAAGAGGCATTGGCATGTTTTCTTTTAAGAAATGGCAGCGAGAAGATTGAACCTAGAAAGTTGGGTATCTGTTCCAGACAAACTGGAACACTGCATGGCCTGGACATGCTTTTTCATTTCTCCATGCCCACTTCTCCTTGGCTGTGCCCTTATGGCGGTGTGCTGGGCTGTGGGCTGCCATCCTAATAGTGTGCTCCAGCACCTTCTGCTGCCTCTGCCCTTTCTTTTCCCTTCAGTGCATCGCTCCTGAGCCTCCTTCCCTTTGAAACGTACATGAAACTGTCAGTGTGTGCCAGGTACAGCGCTAGGCACTGGGCACACGTCTCCACGTCTCATCCTCACCGCGGTCCTGCAGAGTGCAAGGAAGTTACTTTTTCTCAAATTCCCACGACTAGTGACAAAACTCGAGCCTGTCTTACTGTGACACCAGTGTTCTTTCTCCCACACTTTGGGCACTGGTTCGAGTCTTCTCGATTCCTGAATTTTGGAGTGCCTGACGCATATTAAAATTCTATCTACTATTTCTATACACCAGTGATTTAGCTCCAGTGTCTCCAACTCCCGACGTACATATTCAACTGCTCAACATCTCCACTTGGCTGATAGTCATCTCAAGTTTCACATGCTCAAAATTGAACTCCTGTTTTCTCTCTAAACCTGTTTGTCCTGTGTTCTTTATTTCAGTAAATGACACCACTCTTCACCCAGGTATTTGGACTGAAAACCTAGGCGTCGTTCTTGACTTTTCTCTTATTTGACATTCATCCTTGCAGCAAATCCTGTTTTGCTCTACCTTCAACATACTTCTTAAAACCACCACTTCTCTCTGCCATCACTGCTGCTCCCCTAGTTCGAGGCATTGTTATCTCCTGCCTTAGCTCCTGGGTAACCACTCTCCTGGTGTCAGTTTCCTCTCGTGCCCACTTAAGTTTATTCTCAACCTACTAACTACCATGATCCTTTTGAAACAGTCTCATCAAATCACTCCCTTCCTCAGTCCCACCATGACTTCCCATCATACTTAGAGTAGAATCCCAAATCTTAGTCAAGGTCCCGCTTGAATTGGCCTCTGGCTCCCTTGCCAGTCTCATTTCCTGCAACTTTCCCCGGGCTTCTAGCCATACTCTGGCACGTCAAAGCACATATCACTAACTGACACTGTATAATTTGTTTGTTTGTTTGTTTTTGTTTGCTTCCGCCACTAGAGGGTAAGCTCCACCAGGGCACAGACTTTTCTTGTTCACTGCTATAATCCAGTGCCCACACCTTGAGGGAGACATGTTAATCGCTGGAGCATGTGTGCGCGTGTGTAAATGAAAGAAACTGGCACCACCATCTTGCCTTAGAGTGTTCCCACCTAAGGAGGTCCCATCTACTCAGTTACTCACCTTCTGTCCCCCTGAGGAGCACCTGACCTAACGAGAGCTCCTGCCTTGGTCGGAGCCACCATTAGTGGTGATAGCTGGAGGCGTTCCTGTTGCCAAAATAATGCAGGGAGCCACGTCTTTCTAGCATCCCAGTGAGATCTCTGAGTACCTTATCTGATAGAAAGTAAAGAGTCCCTCCTATCATTAACGCTGTGGATCAGGTGCTTTGTGGGCTAGGCCAAGAATCTAGCCAGCCTGCATGACATGGCTGCTTTGGGAAGACTATGCATCAGAAGCCATAGTATAGCTGGGTTTACCATCTCTAATCTTCCCTCTGGTCTATAGGTAAAGATTCAGCAGATATTGATTGACCCTGTAACCTTTTTGCTAGGTACCAAACAGGGCACTTTCACATACATGACCAGTTTTGAACCCCTAGAGGGAGGTTTTTCATTAAAAGAGCATTTACTGTATTAGGCACTACATAATCTCGTTTTACAGAGAGATTGAATATATTGTCAGAACTCTACAGTCAATAAGCAGTGGTGCTAAGACTCTGAGGCAGTGTTCTTTCTACTCCATCATAAATACTTCATTCATCATGTTCCCCAGCTCAGAAACCTGTGGTTCTCAGTTGCCAGCAATCTAAAGTCTAGATTAGGGGTCAGCTGCCTTCCATGTAAAGTGTCAGGCAGTATTTTAGGCTTTAAGGGCCATAGTGGTCTCTGGAATCTGTTCAGCTATGCCTTTCTAGCAGCCATAGACAACGAGTGGGCATGGCTGCGTTTTAGTAAAACAGATGATTGGGGATTTGCTGACCACCCTGACCTAGATTCTTGTTCGGCACTGAAGACCACTCCATTTCTAGCCCGGTGTGGTCCATTGTAGCCCAATATAGCCCAGTGTAGCAATGTCTGCTCTTCCTCCCCAACCACAGTTTTACCTCTTGCCTTTGTTGGTACTGTTTTTCCTGAAGTGCCTTTCCTCTCTCCGCAGCTTTGCCAGATCGGTATGCCTGTTCTCTACCTTCGGTTAAGGTTGTTGCCATAAAACCTGACCGTTGTGGGCCGGTTTTCAGTGCCCCTTTGAACTGCTGAAGCACTTACTGTCTTCGCTCCCACCTGGGTGCTCTCTGCATACTGAGGAGAGAACAGGCATCAATTCTCATGTATTTGTTTTCCGCCATCGTGGTAGGTCATGAGTAAAACACATTTAAATTAATTATATCCTGATGTCTCTGTTCTCTTCATAGGGGGGACCTTCCCTGGAACAGAGGTTTGAATCCTATTACAACTACTGCAATCTCTTCAACTACATTCTTAGTGAGTCTGGGGTTTGGCCGTGTGGGGGAGGTTATGATGAGACCTACTAGTGGCCTCCCGCTCTTCTCAGCAGGATTTAATGTGCCGGTGGGAAGGGGGGAAGTCTTGTGAGTCACAGCCTTTTCAGAGAGAAATTGTGACATGCGATCTGCGGCTTTTCTGAATGGGCACAGTGATGGCTTCGAGTCTGACTGTCCTGTGATCTGCACAGATGCTGATGGTCCTGCTCCCCTCGAACTCCCCAACCAGTGGCTCTGGGATATCATCGATGAGTTCATCTATCAGGTACCTGCTCAGCCCTTGGCCTCGTTTGGAATAACTGGTCCAAACAAGGAGTAGCTGTTACCATTGCTCGTATTGTTAAAAAGGTACATGGTATAAAAATACACCCATCGCAGTGTGAAATCTCCTATGGCGGTAGACTCCTGTGTCTTGGTTTTCTGAAATCAGTGAGGCCTTAGGGCTCCAGATAGGAACTTGGAAGTCAGGAGAGTTGAACTTCTACCAAGTTCCCACCTGACCTTGAGAGGTAGTCTGGTAGGAAGGATACAGGTCTCACAGGCTTTGGGGCCACGGAGAAGTGGGTCCTAGTCTGGGGTGCCACCTGGTGGCTCTGTAACAGTGACGTGCCAGTTAAGCTCTCCGAGCCTCACTTTTCTAACCTATAAAACGGAGATGTTCTATATCCTAATTGTGGTAGTGGTTACTTAAGTATATGTTAGATCAGAATAAAACAACATTTTTATCAAAATGGAAATCTTAACCCACCTCAGAAGTTCCACTGAGAACCATGCCCGATACAGCTGAGGGGCCTGAGGGTAAGAGTTCAAGTTTGCTGTTCACTAGCTCAGGACCTTCGGCAGATTACTAACCACACTGTGCCTTGGTTTCTCCAAAACAGGGATTGATGGGAAGGTTGCTGGGGGATCATGTATAAAGTGCTCAGCCCAGTGCAGTCACAGAAAAATTACTCAATTGATGTTGCCTGGTTGTTTTGATGGTCAATATCATCATTATTCTCCACCTGATTTGAGCCCCGTTTTATTCTTTAAAACATAACATGGATTGTAAAACAAAAGGATTTGGAAAAAATCTGTTTTCTGTATGTTTCATGGGGATGGTATAGCTCTCACTGGGTATTTCAGGGGGACTCGATTTCTTAATAAAGATGTTTGAGCTCCATGGACCAAAGAGACTGTGAATACAAAGTGCTGCTAAGTTGTGATTGGGGAGCTAAGCAAACCTTCCTAGGGCTCTTTGAGGAAGAGGCTTCCTGCTCAAGATGAGGAGACTTCAGTGCCTTTGTGCAGTTTAGGCCACAAACCACACTGGCCTTGTTTGCCCCTTCTGGCTTCTTGGCTTGTGTCAGCCTCTAATTTGGCATAATTTTAGAAGCTCGGCAGGCCAGTCCAGGAGGGTCATCCGTGCTAAGGTTCTTCATCCCTCTGAAGACAGTCATAATTCCCTGGGTTTAGCTGTTCTCTTCCTAAGGGGCTTAAGGTGCTTTCATTTCTAACAAAGACTGGCCAGTGAGGCCTGGTGATCCCTCCCAGCCACATGGGTGTCGCATAGGGTGAGTGGCTCTTCCCTACCACTCTCTTTTGTTCATTTTTATTGATACAAGAAAGAAATGAACATGTTAATACTGTTTAATATATGTATATATTTCAAAGTGCAGATAAAGTGAGTCTTGTCTTTTCAGAGGCATCAATTATTGTCTGGAAAGATAGGCAGACGTTAATGTTTCCCAGCCATTTACATAAATGTATACATATAAAAATGTATCATTTTAAAAAATGGTGTCCTGTATTATGTAATTTTCTATGACTTGGAACACTTAGCACGTCTGTATGGAGCCCTGCCTTGTTCTTTGGTGCAGTATTACATAGTATGGATATATCACTCCTCTGGTTATGGACATTTGGGGTTCTGGTTTTAACTATAAAAACAATGAATCAGTGAGTATCTTTGTATGTGTTACACATAGGTACATCTCTAGGGATCACTAGAAGTAGAATTGTTTGTTGAAGGATGTTTGCTTTATCAAATCAACTTTACAGAGGCATAATTTACATACAATAAAATGTACCAATTTTAAGTGTATCACCGATGAGATTTACCAAGTGTATGACACAACCACAATCAAGATAACAGAACATTTTAATCCTTTGAATTTTTAATAAATAGTAGCACATTGCCCTGCCAAAAGGCTGTATCAAATTATACTACTACCAGCAGCTTTTGAGAGTAAGCTTTCTCTACTCGTTGTTGTTAATCTAATTTCCGTCACTTTGATGGGAAGGAAATGGCATCTCAATTTATATTTCTCTAATAACTAAAGAGCCTGAACATTTTCCCTGTTAATTGGCCAATCTTGTTTTTCTTTGAAGTGGTCGTCAGTTTCCTTTGCCTATTTTTTCTATTGGACGGTCGTGTTCTTATTAATGTATGAGAATTCCGTATATTTTCTGGATACTATTCTTTATTTATTGTAAATCTGGCAACTTTTCTCCTGTACTCTTGGCGTTGAAGAACAATTTTAGGTCATCTAGGACCTAGAGCCTTTCTAGGTCACTGGGTTCCAAACCTGAGTGCACCAGAATGAACCAGGGAGCTTTAAGAAATTCTGATTGAGTAGGTGGGTCAGAGCCAGCCTAGTGTTGGTCCCATACAGAACCACTGCCCCCAAAAAAAACCTGTGGCTTGTCCGCTATGTGTGCTTTACACTTGGCCAGTAGTTGGTAGAGAGGTGACTTAGATTGGGGTCCCGCTCCAGGTGGTAACTCGAGTAGAAAGGAAGACACACACGTGACAGATACTAGCCCGTCTCCACCACACCATCACAATCCTGACCCTGCGTGGCAAAGCCACGTCTGAATAGAGATCTCTTCCAAACCACCTGGTTCTGGTGGCCAGGTTAACGGCATTGTGAAGCCCAGAGATATTAAGTGACTTAAGGCTGTGTTTGACTCCAAATTGAATCTTTTCCCCACAAATTACCTCTTATCTTAGAAATTTTTACTTAACTGTGCAACAACTAACGTAATCAGTGATGACAAAATTCACAGCTTAACTAAAGATGGCTCTGAGAAAACGGTGTACAGAGAGGGTTAGCATGAGTCGTAGTTTCGCCCCCACCTCGCCAGTCCAGAGCCCTGCGCATCGCCTCATTTCCAGCATCGTGCACTTGGGCTGTCACTTCGGGGTTTACGCCACTGCTACATCTTTCCCTTCTTCCCCAACAGTTTCAGTCATTTAGCCAGTATCGCTGTAAGACCGCCAAGAAGTCAGAAGAGGAGATTGACTTCCTTCGTTCCAATCCCAAAATCTGGAACGTTCACAGTGTCCTCAATGTCCTTCACTCTCTGGTAGACAAGTCCAACATCAACCGGCAGTTGGAGGTGTACACAAGCGGGGGTGAGTGCAGCTTGCCATCTGTTCCTAATGCACAGGGACAGTGGGAAGTCCTAGGGAATGAATGGGCTGTCGTTTCTTTGGTTTTTGGGTGTGAACAGTAGCCGAGTGCCCGCACTGGGGGCTCCTGGGCTTGGCAGCTGTTGGCTGACAGTCTGAACCAGCACTTCTGAGGTACGCGTTTGTAAACACTCCTATGTCTTCAGGGCCTTTGTTCAGATTCAGCACTTTTCAGACATTTGGGTGTCAAGATCACCTTACATTCTTGAAAGATAGAATCACAAAGTTTATCTTTGTAAAAAAAATTTTCCAGTGAGAAGAGTGGCATCTTTGCAAATCTCTTTAGTGTCTGGCTTCTAGAAGAATGGATTCTCATTTCTGCTTCTGCTTTCAGTCTGTTGCAATATGCTGTTTTGGTTGAAGTATATGAGGAAAATCTGGCCTCACAAAGATGCTTAGTTAGGAAAGGGAGGAATTTTTAACAGCCTCTTCAGGTAATATGGATCTTTTTTTGATACCACACCAGAACTTGACAAGTTCTTCATAGTGTCTTACAGGTTAGTTGCAGTGAGGAATCTGAAACCCTATCAGTGAACTTTCACTTTGTTACATTAAAGTTTATTGGTTTGCTGCAGCTTGAATGGGTCATTTATTCATACATGATTTTGTAAAGTATTGGTTTATTGAGTTGTCAAGAATTTCTAAATGTTGGCACATTTTGTTACACAGTTTTCTAAAACTCACGTTTGTTACTTTGCCATCAGCCTTATCAGATCTTTATTTGGAAGCTATTGAGCTCATAGTGGCAGATACAAGTTTTATAAAATTCTAAATTTTGCTTAAAAAAGTCAGATTTTTTTCTTGGCAGCAAACACTGTCAGGTGGTTTCATTGAAGTGTAACAGGCTGGTTTCATTCATGTTTGAGAAGATTTCTGCCAAATACCCGAATTTAAATAACCGTAGTTTGTCTGTCCATCGTTCCTTCAAGTAAAAATGGCACTGTGTGAAAAGTGGCCACTTCTTTCACTACAAGTGTGTGGTGGGACAGAATACAGTGACGGCCAGTCCAGCTGTGCCACCGCCTGAATTATGCTAAGTTGTCAGTAGTTTTACCCAGCACTATGTTTGCATCATTGGTGCAAATTTCAACTCAGTAGGAAAGGCAGATAGCATTTTAGTGTTATTAGGGGAATGGCTTTGACCTCTGGATCTCCTGAAAGGAGGGCTTCTGTGAGTAACTTCTGATGAGAAGGGCCTTCATGTTCTCAGGTGTGTTGGGACCAAAAAATGAAAAATAAAAGAACTGCTGCCCTCCACCCAACTGTTGGTAAATTTTAAAGTTAGCATAGGCCAGGCTGCTGTTTCTTGGTATTCCTTTGAAGGCAGAGTTCTTCTTGTTGCAGGAAGTTGTAGAGGCTGGCAGCAGGTGAAGAATTTACTGAGTGACATTCAAGGGTCAGGCGTGCCTGCCTTCGCCTCCATGTGCTGAAGTGTTCAGTGTCTGTCTCTCTCAGGTGACCCCGAGAGCGTGGCTGGGGAATATGGACGGCACTCCCTGTACAAGATGCTTGGCTACTTCAGCCTGGTGGGGCTTTTGCGTCTGCACTCCCTGTTGGGAGATTACTACCAGGCCATCAAGGTGCTGGAGAATATCGAGCTGAACAAGAAGGTAATTACCTGTTTCCCCTGCCCGTCTCCCCTGGGCCAGAAAGTCTGTCTGCTTCAAGAGAAACTGATCTATTAGAGCAAGTGTCTGGGAGGTGAAAGAGGACTCTTCCCCTGGCAGTTGAAAAGGAAGAACTGGGAAGCCACTTCAGTGAAAATCTGAACCTGGACAAGGGGCTTTCTCTTTGGTGCTTAATTAACACTTAAAATATTCAGCAGTCTTTTGATTCTGTTTTAGAACAGAATGGTAATGGCAGATTTTTAAAACCATTCAAGTTGTACTAGTCTTAAAGAATTAACAAAAGTCTTAGTTCTAAGATGGTATAAATAGCGATATGATTAATAGCCACGTAAAAATAGGTACCTTTTTGTTTGACGTTATGTGTCTGTGTATCTTATTTGTCTGTTCCTTCATAGGGCATATTTGCAAAAGAAAGGAGTAGAAAGCAAGGAAGAACATAAAACTGAGGTGTGGAGAGTTTAGAGTGGAAAGATTTTAGGATCACCTGGTCCAGTCCCTTTGTTACAGCCAAGAAAACGGAGGCCTCCGGTCACGTAACTTGGTTGGTGAATGGTACAATCTGTGCCATTCTGACTGCAGAGCCAGAGCGTCCTCTGCGTAGTTCAGGGCCTCTGCTGGGGAGCTTGCAGTGCTTCTGCCTCAGCTGGCACTATGCCCACCAATTTTCAGATCCTGGCTGGGATGAATTGTCTGGGCCTCATGGGTGCCGCTTCCGTCTCCTTCCACAGAGCATGTACTCCCGTGTGCCCGAGTGCCAGGTCACCACATACTATTACGTTGGTTTTGCATATTTAATGATGCGTCGCTACCAGGATGCCATCCGGGTCTTCGCCAACATCCTCCTGTACATCCAGAGGACCAAGAGCATGTTCCAGAGGACCACCTACAAGTATGAGATGGTAAGGGGCCTCTGACCACCTGACCTTGGGCACCTGTGCCAACAGTTGTTGGTGAACTCCACATTTTTTGCTTTTTTTTGTATGCTTTTTCAACACAATGATTTTTTAATGGCTGGCCTACTCTAAGGGTTTCTTTTGTTGTGTCTATTACCTTAGGTCATTAACACCTTGACAGTAAGGACAGTGTATTTTACTGGGGTTATCCCCCAGCAGTGCCCACACTTATTATTCAGCAACAGTTTGCTGAGTGTTCCCTCGTGTTTAAAAATGAGTTCAGTGGGTATTGTCCTCAAGCGTTTTGCCAGGGAGGGGGGTGGGTCCCAGACATACATAGAATTGGGAGAAGCTGTTAGGCAGAGCTAAGATGTTGAGACTTGGAAATAGGGTGATAGCAGCACAATAAACCATTTTGGCTGGAGGGCAGGGGTGTAGTCGATTTGGGGTGTTAGAGTCTTATTACCCAACAAAAGTACTTCGTCTTTATTATATAGGCATTGAGGTGAAATTGGAGGTTTCTGGGTGCCTTGATCATAACGGGTGTGGGAGGATCGACCTGCCCGTAATGTGTGTGGCAGACTGGAGAGACTGAGGTACCAGTAAAGAATCCAGGAGACAACTACCGCGTTTGCCCGAAAATAAGCTCTAGCTGGACACTTAGCTCTCATGCGTCTTTTGGAGCAAAAATTAATAGAAGACCCGGTCTTACGTTATATTATATAAGACCTGGTCTTATAGTAAAATAAGACCGGGTTTTCTATTAATTTTTGCTCCAAAAGATGCATGAGAGCTGATTGTCCAGCTAGTCTTATTTTCGGGGAAACACGGTAAGGAGGGCCTGGAACTAGGCCGGAGTTGAATAGAGCTAGAGCGAGGATTGGGAGAGATGGTGGGGAATGAACTGACTGGGGCAAGACCAGGGAGAAGTCCGAGAGCTGTGCAGTGTACTTGGGAGAACGCTGGGCCGTGTGGGCAGCGGGGCCCCAGGAAGTCCATTCACTGGCCCCGCGCTGGCCTCCCCATCCCCAGATCAACAAGCAGAATGAGCAGATGCACGCGCTGCTGGCCATCGCCCTCACCATGTACCCCATGAGGATCGACGAGAGCATCCACCTGCAGCTGCGGGAGAAGTACGGGGACAAGATGCTGCGCATGCAGAAGGGCGACCCGCAGGTCTACGAGGAGCTGTTCAGCTACTCCTGCCCCAAGTTCCTGTCGCCCGTCGTGCCCAACTACGACAATGTGCACCCCAACTACCACAAGGAGCCCTTCCTGCAGCAGCTCAAGGTGTTTGCTGACGAGGTGCAGCAGCAGGCCCAGCTGTCGACCATCCGCAGCTTCCTCAAGCTCTACACCACCATGCCCGTGGCCAAGCTGGCCGGCTTCCTGGACCTCACGGAGCAGGAGTTCCGGATCCAGCTCCTGGTCTTCAAACACAAGATGAAGAACCTGGTGTGGACCAGCGGCATCTCCGCCCTGGACGGCGAGTTCCAGTCGGCCTCTGAGGTGGACTTCTACATCGATAAGGTACGGCGGCCCCTTGGGCCGGGTTCTCGGGGGCACTTCCTGCTTGTCCCGTCAGCAGTAAGGACTTAGTGAGCTCCCACTGTCTTCCCGTCAGTGTGCTGAGCATTTGGGAGACACCGGTGAGCAAAATTAACGACGATTTCTGCCCCTGTGCTGATAGTCTGGTGTAAACAACTAGACAGTACGCGTTATAATTAAGCAAACCATGTAGTAGGTTAGAAATTGCCAGGTGTTAGAGTCCAGGCAGTGGTGGTGGTGGGAGGTACAAGTTGCGGCACTAAATCAGCTGCTCAGGATGGGCTTTGTTTGCAGAGTGAAGTAGAAGCTAAGACTTGAAGGAGGTGAGGAAATGAGCCAGGCACGTATTTGGGGGAGGAGCATCCAGGCCAAGGGAGCAGTAGGAACAAAGGCCCTGGGGCAGGAGTGAGCCCAGGGGCTGCTGCAGTGTGGCCTGAGGGAGCAGGCTGTGGCGGGAGATGAGGTGAGAGAAGAAAGTGGGCAGGTGCTTTCTAGACTGTTGGAAGTACTTTAGCAAGTGGAAAGCCACTGTCCTGACTGTACCGCCCTGAGTGTGCTGTCTGGTTTTGAACTTATTATAATGGGATTGTACAGTATGTATCCTTTTTGTGCCTGGCATTTGCTCACATTGTATTTGAGCGATTCACCGTCTGTGTAGCAGTAGTTCATTCATGCGCGTTGCTCTGTCATAGTCCAGCATGTACTGCAATTGACGGCCGTTTTTCTTTCTTGCTGCTAATGGACATTTGGGTGGTTTTTGGTGATTACAAAAAGTACACATGGCTTTATGGAGTGACTGTCAGAGGTCCATTTAAGTTTTTGTTTTTAAGTGATACATTTATATACACTTGTGTATGCAGTTATTTCTGGAAAGATGCATAATCAACACAGCAGTGGTTTCCTCAGGAGGCGAGGTGGGTTGAGGAACAGTGTTAGATTTCACTGTTGGGATTTTAAGTTCAAGTGGGACATTTTAATGTCCTAATGAGGTTTTTCAAAGGAGTAATTTGGTTTTTTTAATGAGTTTTTTTAGACTTAAAATATGCTAGATTCCTAGAATTGTTCTTTCCATGAAATAGCAACTCCCCCTTTGGTTTCCTCACGAACATACACTCACAAGTAAAGAAAACGTTCCATTCTGACCTACTAGGAATGCTGATAAGGGCTTATAACAGTCCGTTAAAATCAGTGGACTGGTTATCTTTCATTTTTTCTAGAATGTTTCTTAGGCAATATTTCTTAGCTGTTATTTCTCTTCTAGTCTCCTTCTTGAGTTATTACAGTGTGTAGACCCCACTCTGTCCTCCATGCCTCTTAAACTTGTCTTCCATGTTTTTCTCCTTCATTCTGGATCATTTTTGTTTGATCATTCTATCCCTAATTAATCTCTTCAGCTCTGTTTCTTTCTCTCTCTCTCTTTTTTTTAACTCACTATGCAGTGTTTCCTTATGTGCTTGGTTATTTTTTTTTACTACATATGATTCATTGCTGTTGAAAAACCGTTTGTCACATTCTTTGAAGACAAGGTTGAATGTTCACTTCTCTGGAGGGGATTTCCTTTGCCTCTTCAAGGTGCTTGGGGTGTTACTGTTCTGGGACCGCCATCGACTGAACTTACAGCCTGTGGTCCTCTGGACCAGGCAGGCGACAAGCCTAGGCTACAGAATCACTTTGTGTTTATCATGTCTCAGAGATGGGTCTTTTTTCTTTTATTCCCCTCGCCCCTCTTGGCAAGTGTTGCTTGGAGTCAGGAGTGGGATCGTAGTTTTCTTACGCTTTCCCTTTAGGATCCCAGCATTGCAAGGAGAGTCTTCTGTTAGGCTGGTCCTGGCCTTGTTTTGTCCCCTCTGCCCAAGTTTTCTAAGATTATCAAATGACCTCAGCACAGATGCGGCTTCTGTGTTTTGCTTAGGATGGTTTCTGTTTTCTCTTAAATAGTTCTTTATTCTCTTTTCAGCTCTTTGATGCTATAAAGACATTTAAAAAAATAAATTGTCCTGCTTTTTTTGGTTGTTTTCAGAAAGTGTTTAAACATACTACGTGTTTTTTTGAGTTTTTAAAGATATAATTTGCAGGACATAAACTTCCCCATTTTAAAGGGTACAATTCCATGACTATTAGTATATTCACAGTGTTGTGCAAACATCTCCAGTATCTAATTCCACAATATTTCCGTCACCCCAAAAAGAAACTCGCTGCCCATTAGCACTCATTTCCAATTCCCCCTTTCCTCCAATCCCTGGCAAACCAGCAATCTGCTTTCTGTCTCTGAGGATTTGTCTATTCCTGACATTTCTTATAAATAGAATCATAAAACATGGCCTTTTGGGTTTGAGTTCTTTCATTGAACATGTTTTCAAGTTTCATCCCAGGTGGTAGCACATATCAGTGCTTTATTACTTTTTACAGCAGAATAATATTCCACTGTGTGGCTACATCACATTTTGTTTATCTAGTTTTGATGAATAGAGTTGTTTTTACTTTTTGGCTGTTGTGGGTAACACTGCTGTGAATAGTTGCATACAGGTTTGTGTGTGAAGATATTCTCTTGGGTGTATACCTGGTTGCCAGGTCAGTTTGAGTAGTTTGTTTTTGAAAGCTCATCTTGTTAAACCGAACCCTCTTATTTAGAGTTTATGGCTCTTGAAAGACTTGAGGTTTGTCAGAATGTAGCTATCCCTGACATGAACAGACTCACCGAAAGTAGAAACATGTCAGTAATGGAAGTTTTTCAGTGTGTTTTAAATCATACTTTTAAAAATCAAACAAAATTGTTTGTCCCCTGCAGGGTGATGGCAACTACCTAAAGTCCTTTTTGAGTTTATTCCCAATGGCTGACACATACATATTCTTTGGTAATATCAGTAACCTGCTACATACCTCTGTTATGTCTTAATGACCCAGCTTAACTAGTCCCAACTATCTGGATGGTCTTTAATAAAACACTTGCCCCAAGAATTAGAAACTTGGTTATAACTAATACAATTTTGCTATGGAATTATATTCAGGTTAAATTAATAAAAATATGACTCAAAGACCCGACCTGAAAATGTTTGTAATTGCATGTTTTTGTTATTGTTGCTCTTCCTGGTTCAGGTTTGTCTTTGGCAAAATACTGCTGTCTCTCTCTCTCTCTCTTTCTCTCTCTTTCTCTCACGCTCTTTTTGTCTCTTTTCATGCTTGATTTGAAAATATCCTATTAAAGATTCAGAAAGTTCTGGGGTCTTAACCTAAACTATGTAGGAATTTACAAGTAAAATGACATTCAGCAAAATATTTTCAGCTAAAAAACAAAATTTAAAATCTGAGCTAGTTTGCAATCTGGTCAATAGTGTATGAGCATAAAATGTTGTTTTAAATGTTTTTATTACCAAAAGATTCATGTTCATTGAAAAAGACTAGAAAATAAAAATAAATGATTAACAAGAAGAAAATAAAAATCAGTCATCTAGGAAGAAAGCTGCTATGACTGGAAAAGCACTTTAGGGGTTTACCTTGCACTTAGCATCATGATTATTTGCAAGTCCATCAGTGAGTGGCTCCACCTCACTGCGTTTCTCTGACTGTTTTTCCCACAGGACATGATCCACATCGCAGACACCAAGGTTGCCAGGCGCTATGGGGATTTCTTCATCCGGCAGATTCACAAATTTGAGGAGGTGAGAGGTCTGAGTGAGGTGTGTGGGCAGGGTGGGGACAGAAGTTAGGAACTGGGTGGGGAATTTTACATTTTTTTTATTTTTTATTTTCAAGAACGCCCGAAATTGACCCTGTAAGTTTCTGAGCTAGACTGGCTGGCTGCTTGGGGTTTGGGGAGTGGGGTTGGGCCTATAGAAGTTGCTATGTCAGCATCTCTTTCCAAGATCTCCCTCAGCGGGTGGCCAGCCAGTGATGCTTCTCTCCCTCCCTGGTATTTCCTAATATGGGTGGATTCACTGCCTCCTCTCAGCCATCCCTCCCCATTTGGCAGTTATTCTGCAACTTAGACAGGTCTGGCCAGTTCCTGCAGGCAGAGGACATGGAGCTCTGTTTTGACAGACTTGGTGCATTCTATGTCTTGCCCTAGGAGAGGTCTTTCGGGTCAGGTCTAACACTACAAGGGTGTGGGTCTCTTTTTGTGGCCATAGCTCGAGCCCCTGCGTCCTGGAGCCTTGAGTTCTCCAGCAGAGGTCACTGCTAGCCTGTGTTCCACACCACCGGGCTCCTCCAGCAGGGTAGTCATGCAGCCCTGGCAGGTCTAGCCACTCTGAATCCTTTTCTTGTGTATAAAATGGTCAGAGCAATATAGGGTATGTGTGTTGAGTGTGAAGGGCAGGGAGGACAATCTGCATGAATTGTGAGGGGCCTGTGAATGTTGGGTGGAGAACCTAACTGGGCTTTACACACAGGAGCCACCCAGGCCCACATCAGAGACTCCCCTCCCTGACATCAGAGGGCCGGCCCGGAAGTCTGGCCTGGCGATCACATTCACCGTAGGAAAAGGTTGGGTGAAAATCCCCTATCTAACTTTGCTTTTCTTTCTCTTCTAGCTCAATCGAACTCTGAAGAAGATGGGACAGAGACCCTGAGTACATTCAGACTTGCATTAGTTAGAATGTAGTCTGATGTCATTGTTAGTGGGGAGTATTTTCGCCACTGAAGCCTTTACCGAGCTCAGGCACCAGCCAGCCAACTGATGAAGTTTATTTGAATCAAGGACTCAAATGTTTTCAATAGGTCTCAGTAAAGGGTCTTCTTTGGAGCCCGATTTGTCATGTCGTTATTGTTGTTGGGGAGCATGTTGCATGAGGGCAACAATAGGTAATTTCCCATGTGCCATGGTACTTCCCCCCAGTGCATCCGTTATTGGTGTTTACATTGAATTAATCCCTGTGTCATAAAGCACTATTCAGTTTATAGGACATTTTCATATTCAGTATCTTATTTGCACCTCACAAGAATCCGGTGAGCGTTAAGTGACCTGCTCTGATTTGCATGCATGTTAGCGGGAGGGCTACTGGACACCTCTTACTGCCAGAGGAATCCATGTCCACCGCTTACACCTTACAGCTTGGATTTAGCAGTAGCACCCCCGTTTTGTGGATGAGGAATTAGACTCGGGGAGTTAAGTGACTTGATCAATATTACATAGTTATAGAAAAGCCAAGAATTGGCTCCAAACTACTATTTTTTCTACTGTTGTCTGCTGCCCAGGCCTTCGATTCCTCCCATGGAAAGAAAGCCTTGATTTATGTGTGTGCAGCCTCTTGCCCCCTCAGTGAGTTTGATACTGCTGTGTGCCTGCCAGCACCTTCATGGCCAGTCACAACTGAACTGTGTCTGTGTTTCGCTCTCACTGCCACCCCTCCCTTAGACATCCATATAGGATCTGCCATCTTGGGGACTTCTCTGAGATGGCATCTTCTGTACCTCAAAACCTAGCACCCCTTACTTAAAAATCAGCCGATTTTTAAGCTTTTCTAACAAAGCACAGATAATGCAGATCTATGACAATTGAAAGCTTGACTGAAGCTGGTTGAGGCATCTCACCTGACCGCCCAGCAAAGATGAAATGTTCTTTGAGCTGTAGGAACTTTATGTTCAAGAGTGAGCCTGCATAGTTTATGCGTTATCTCACTTACTCTAGATATAGATAAACTTGGTATCCTGATTTTATTGAGGAAAGTGAGGCGTGGAGTAATTAAATAGCTTGTCCAAGGTCAAGGTAGGAGGTAATGAAGACAGGTCTTTTGTTTCCCAAACTTGTGTTTTTACTTGAGGAAGTCCTACCTGAAGACTGGCAGAAGAGGTGAAATCGCAGTAGATCACTCCTAAAAATCTATGTTGTGTGTACATTAGCAAACCGCTGTTTTCTGTAACTTGGAATGACATGGTTACCGGGGCTGTTCCCACTTCCTGGTGACGGTGCTGTGAGTTCTCAAGCTAGGCTTTGTGCTCACCTGTGTGATTGGGCTCTTGAGTTCCGGTCATAAGGGGGCTTGAGAACATGGAAAGAGCCATTGACTTGAAGGGCTGACATCTGGATTCAAGTCTGAACTGTGTCACTAATTTGCTCTGTGACCTCTGGGCTGGTAGCCGTGTCTGACAATGAAAGACCGCCTCCCCAGGTTGTGAGATGAAATGGGTGTGCACGGGCCATTTCGCCCACCGACGTGCAGTACACCTGAGGGTTCTCATTCTTCGTGCCTGCTGCTGACCAGAGCCGGACCTACACCAGGTGACTGTCACGGGGAGCTCAGTGGCAGGCAGTGGCTAGAGCTGGGTGGAATGGCTTCCTCTTATCCTGGGTGTTAGTGCTGGACCTGTCATCCTGAGCTGAGCACCAGTGTGGCTCTTGGGGTGGAAGTCCCTGCTTGCATGTCACTTCACCTCCGAGCCCGTGTTCCTTGCATATAAAACAAGGATGATAGAATCTGCCTTCCTGGGGAGTCGTGAGGAATAAATGAGGTGCTATTTAGACGTCCAGCGTGCTGCCTGGCCTATAACGCATGCTCCTCTCTCACATTTCAAACTTACAAGCTTTTCTGTATCTTCTTTTTTTCTCACTTATGTGAATGTTACTGTTGAATGCTGTAGTGGCTTGAATGCTGGTTCCCGAGAAGATAATATCGGTATCTTAACTCCTGGATCCTGTCATGTGACATTTGGAAAAAGGGCTTCGTAGATGTAAGTTAAAGATCTCAAGATAAGATCATCCTGGATTATCCAGGTGGCCCCTAAATCCAGTAACAAGTGTCATTATAAGAGACACCCACAGAAAAGGAGGAAAAGGCCCCATGAAGACAGAAGCAGAGGTTAGAGTTATGCAGCCACAAGCTGGGGTCCACCTGGAACCACCAGAAGCAGAAAGGCAAGAATGGGTTCTCCCCTAGAGCTGACACCTTGATTTTAGGCTTTTGGCTTCCAGAACTGTGAGAATAAGTTTCTGTTTTAAGCCACCACGTCTGTGGTGATTTGTTACCGCAGCCCTAGGAATCTAACACAGGGCCTACTGTGTATCAGGCACACTAGGATTTTAGGCACAGGGGTTGGATCCTTTACCTGCAAGTGAAACTGCTAGGCAAAGAGGAAATGACGGAAGTGGATAAAAGACAAAATTCCTAAAAAATAATTTAAAAAATTTTAGATTAAAAACCCTGGCCTCCATGGGCTTACATTTTAATGAGTGGAGACAGGTGATAAACCATATTTAGTATGTTGGATGGAAATACGTGTAAAGGAGAAAAATCAAGGGTAGGAATTACCATTTCAAATAGGATAGAAAATAGTACACGGTGTCATTTGGGCAGAGACCTGAATGAGGCAAGAAGACAACATCGCAGATATCTGAAGAAAGTATTCCAGGAAGAGGAAACCCAGTGCTTGATGCTAGAGCATGTGTTGTGTGTTGAGAAAATGTAGTGAAAAGGTCAGTTGAAGCAGAGTGAGCAAGGGGGAAGGTGGAGGGGAGACCAAAGAGGAGTGAAGCTCCCTGTCATACCGTTTCCCCGAAAATAAGCCCTAGCCGGACCATCAGCTCAAATGCGTCTTTTGGAGCAAAAATTAATATAAGACCGTCTTAATTAATTTTTGCTCCAAAAGACGCATTCGAGCTGATGGTCCGGCTAGGTCTTATTTTCAGGGAAACACAGTATATAGATAGGGCCCTGTAGATGACTAAGGACTGGGACAAAGTGAGGTGGGAAGCCGTTCTTCACCAGGGAGGTTACAGAACTTGTGCAAGTTTCCCAGAGCAAAAAAGGAGCCAGAATTGAACCGGGGTCAGCCCAGTTCTAAAGCCTGAGCTGTCTCTGGAACACCATCCTACAACTCACCCACCTTCCAAAGAAAGGAAAAACACAAGCAGCCTCTCTGAATAATAAATGCAGACGTTCACAGGGCTCTTGGTAGCTTTCCAAATTCTTCGTTTTTTACCTTGCTGGACCCTAACGAGCGGCAGAGTCAGGATCCTGCCAAGCGTTTTGATCTCCAGGCCGGTGCCAGCCAGGCCTCCTGACCCCCGACAGTGATGTCTGCTCTCAGGTTCCCTGGCCTAACAAACAGCCTGTCCAGCACCATCCCTTCTCTGTACCCATTACCCGTCCTGACATGTGGCACTGGTGGCTCTTAGCAATTCAGACCCACCTGAGCAGCCCCCACGGTTGCTTTGCATTCAACACCAGAGTCTCATGGCTCATGGCAGAGTCTCCTGTCTCCATCATGAAAGTCAGGCCAGGTCAAGGTGTGCTGTGTCTGACACAGCCTCTCGGCACTCTTCTCACCTTGCTGGGAGACGGGCCATTTCAGGAGCCCCAAGTCACAGACCCAGTGTGGGGCGCCCGACTTGGGGCCATTTCCCAGTGGCTTGGTCCGGGTCCAGCGGCAGTGCTGGGCAGCCAGCAGTCCTCGTGAGGGGGCAGGCACAGCTGAACTCTGCCTGGTACCACTCGAGGAAGGCAGGGCATTCAGCAGCTGCAGACAACTCCCAGGATCTTTATTGCAGCTGCCCAGAGTGGAGGAAGTCAGTTCATAATTCTCCCATGCGCAAAGGGAGTGAAGGTTTTGTCATCAGGGGATGGGGGCCTCTGGGTGCCCCCCCAGTTACCTAACGTTCATGCACCCACAAGAGAAGATAGTACAGCAAAGTGTGTGGGCTTGGGCTTGCTCGGATCTGGTTTGAATCCTGGCTCCACATACTAGCTGTGTGACCGGGGGCCAAGTTACTTAGCTTCTCAATGCCTCACTTTCCTCATCTATAAAATGGGGATAGCACCTGCCTCAGGATTCTTCTGTTGGTTAAATTATATAAAGTACTTAGCATAGCATCTGGCCTAGAGTGTGATTAGGGACTGAATTCATTATTATTCGCTGTCTGTGACATTGAAAGTCAGAGTCCTAGATTACAGAGGCAGAAAGGTCATGTGTGGATCAGCATGGCTGCTTTGTGATAGAGCTGGGCTCAGCCTTTCTCCATCTATTCTTCCATGGACCAAAGGCAGGCCTGTAGAGACAGTGTAGAGGTCGGTTCACAGAGAGGCTGAGGCACTTGTCTCGAGCTGGGTCTCACACAGTGGCAGCAGCAGGCATGGGGAGAGGCAGGGGCATTCAAGAGCAATTTGGGAGGTTACAGAGGACAGGGCTTGGCCATTGGCTGGATGTGGGGGTGGGGGTGGGAGAGATGCCCAGGCGTCTGGCAGTTGCTTCTGGGAGATAGGGTGGGTGGAGCAGGTGTGGAAGAGGAGGCATGTGCAGGTGGGTAGACAACTGGGTTCACACGAGTTTGAGGACTCCGTGGGAGATCCCAGTGGAGATGCCCTGGGCATACAAATTTGAGCAGAGGCAGTGAACAGCTGGGGCTGGAACACTGATCTTCAGACCCTGTGCTGAGAGCTGGTTTCTCGCCACAGACTGGCCTCTGGTGGCCGTGGCTTCCTCTCACAGTGTCTCTGGCTTCCTGATACACGGAACTGTGAGCCCAAGATAGGATTTCTGTTTGCAGTACGGCCTTGACCTTCGGTGGTTACTGACCATCTCATCTGCAAAATGAGGCAGTGAGACCAGCTGTTGCCTGAGGGCTGCAGCCCTGCAGTTCTAGAATTCTGGGTAACACCCAGAATTGGGCCAGGAGCCTCATGAACACTTGTGCAAAGAGGTAGCACTTGGGATCCATGGCCTTTGCCGTAAAGAGAATTTGTTGAATGAGTAAATGATAAAGGCATGAGGGAATGAGTGAGAATTGAATGAAACAAAACAGAAGGTGCCAAAAAAATACATACACATTTTAAGAAAGGAAAAAACTGTTAAAATTGTAATAATACATACCGGTAACAAAAGATGAATACAAGTCATGTGTATACTTTTTTTGGCACCCTCGGTGTAAGTGTATAGCAGGTCCTTGAATAATATTTTTCGTTCAACGTTGTTTCATTATAATGTTGATGACAAAAAAACAACCAACCAACCAATTCCCAGCCGGGCCACTGTCTGTGTGGAGTTTGCATGTTCTCCCATGTCTTCGGGTGCTCCGGTTTCCTCCCACATCCCAAAGACGTGAGGTGATTGGCATGTCTGCATTGTCCCAATCTGAGTAAGTGTGAGTGGCCCTGTGATGGAAGGGTGTCCTGTCCAGGGTTGGTCCCGCCTTCCACCCTGAGCTTCTGGGGGAGGCCACCCGTGACCTTCAACTGAAATGAGAATGTTGGAAAATAATTTTCTTATTAATCTTTCTTAAATGTATGTATAGCTCACATTTACTTCAGTGTTCAATATTAGAAGTGTTTTGGGTCCTCATGTAGCAGTTTGGTGATGTGTTTGTGACCAGAAATAGGCCATAGGAACTTAGCTCTTGTGTCTTGTCAATTAACATACAGTAAATTGGTATCGTTGTACATCGTTTCGCTTGAAGTCTGTTTCCAGGAACCTATCAACCACGTTAAGTGGGGACTTACTGTATGAATAAGTGATGAAGTGTGCCTTAAATCCCTTCTAGAACATAGAGGCGTAGAATGAATCAATGATGAATGGATGCACTGTCTGGTATAGTCTTTTAGCAAATGAAAACCGTGGCTTTGCTGTCACTGGCTCATCCTATCAGTGCCTTTCATCCCCACCCCCAGCCTGCCCTGTGGACTGGCGGTGCGATGTGCTGGCTGTGCTGGCGTGTGCTGTGGCTGGGGGTCAGGAGCTGGCCTCCGGTGTGGGGGAAGGGCATCAGAAAGAGGCTGAGAGCACGGCAATTTGAAGTTCAAAGCCTGACCATCATTTCCTGATGTTTTCCAGAATGAGGGGGTATGGGAAGCAGCAAATCATCTTGGTTCCTGTGGCTCTACGTTTCTGTCAAGCCTGCAGCTGAAAATCCCAGCGTTTCCTTATTTCTGGCTCCACCCTGTCCTTATTTAGCCACTTGATCAAGGTCAAGGTACCTACCTTCTGCCCTCACCCCACCTCCCATATCTTTCCCTGGGCCAGTGGATATGGGAGAGTGGATTTCACTCTCTGGTCATGGTTGGGAAGTGGCAGGGAACTTAGGTTCAACTTGACGTTGCCGCCTTAGAAGCTGGGCGATTTCAGACACGTTTAACTTCTGTGAGCCTCTCAAATGGAGAGAATAATTCTCCCCCACGTGCCTGGCTCTTCCAAGTCTCAGCATCTATGTAGCGTGATACAAGTGTTTGGTGTTACTCATATCCGTCCCAGTTGTGTTGTATTGTGTCACCTGGAGATGAGGTGTGCCTTCTCGAACCTCTGTCCTATTGAGAGGAAAAAGCAACTCCGCCTCAGAGCTTTAACAGATAAGTCTCACTTCCTGTTTTAGACAGGAAGAGCTGCTTTGCTCACTGTTCCATGTGGACAGTCAGGTAAGTGGGACACAAACAGTCCTTTTCTAGCCTCTGAGACTTGTCAGGTGGTCTGATCTTCTGGCTGACTGACAGCTCCTGCCTTGTGGCTTACTCCTCAGAGGGGAGGTGCCCTTCCTATGTCAGGAAGGCTCAGTAACCATTTCCCACTCTGCCTGCTTTGGACTTTCAGAGCTGGCCAGGTTGATACTGAGGGGTAGTTGGGAGAGCTCTAGCCCCCATGATCTCCACCATAACCCCCAGTCACCCCTAAAGAATCAAAGCGTAAGTAGGGGCTGGCTTTGCAGACCCAACCCTAAATCAGGCCCTCCAGTCTCTCTCTGGCTCCTTCCTGCCGAATTTCTCCCGAGCCCCTCCTGTGGAACAGCAGGAGCCCAATTACTAGGGCTTTGAATATACTATATCAGCACCCAAGCACCAACCCTGCAGCCTGCTGGGAGAATCCCAGCACCCAGCGTGCTTATTACAGTTGGGAGTGAGAGGGGAGCATTATGGGCAGGGCCTCCGGGGGCTGTAGAGCTGGGGCTCCTGGGAAATTCTTGCTCACCAAACTCACAGGTACATAACCATGAACGAATTTACAGTGCAAACTAGGTGTGCAGTGAGGAACTGGACACACTGCCTGCCTCAATACCCCAGTGACACGATTGTGGTGAAAGTTCTTTGTGAAGTCAGAAAGAGCTAGGCAGAGTTCTGACTGCACTTTTTGCCGACTGTGTGGCTTCAAGCAGGCTTCAATCTCTCAGAGCCTTATCCTCAACAGTAGATGGGGATAATGCGATAGTCCCCAGCTCATAGACTTGTGAGGAATCAAAGAGGTGGTGAAGGTGAACAAAACACACAATGTCTGCTATGTGGTTAGTGCTCATAAAGGTGAGCTATCAGTATCATTAAGGATCTCACAGTCCAGAGGGGAGAGGTACTTATGCACAAATGAATGCCACCTCCTCCATGCAGCCCTTAGTCCCCAGGCAGGAAATGAGAGGCTACTTTTGGAAGCCCTGTTGCACTTTGCTTATCGCTCCGTCACATCCCCTATCTTCTCTTTCTGTGACTGTTTTTGCAGTTGTTTACATACCTGTCTTCCACGCTGGTCTACCAGTCCTCCCAGGGTAGGCGTGTGGAAATTCCTCTCTGAAATCAGCAAGGATATCCCCTCTGGGTCCCGTCTAATTCTAAGGGTGGGATTCTGTGAGAAGACCTGGACTCATGGTTTCTGTCTGGGCCTATTTGGGAAGGCTTTAGGGAGGAGGTGATGGCTAAGCTGGGCCTTAAAGCCTGTGTAGGATTTGGAATAGCAGCGATAGGCGTTTCAGGGGCAGCCAAAGGGGCAAGGGACATTGTGGCAGGCTGAGGCCTCACCAAGCAGCCTGTGGCACAGAGAGTGAGGGTCAGGGGTGGGTTCCATCTCAGCTCCCCCTCTGTGCCTCTGCCACCCTGGGCAAACACACCTCTTGCCCTGGGCTCTAGTCTCCCCTCTCAGGCAGCACATGGTCTTCTCTGTTCTGGAGGGGTTAATGGGAGGGTTGTTTGATTTTAAGGGTAAGGACGCAAGCCCACTTGCCCAGTCCTGGATAGATTTTCCACAACGTGTCTATATGTATATGTGGGCAGAAGCATGGTTTATGGAGAAAGGCTTGAGATAGCCAAACTGTCCTCACATAGCTGGGATTCCAGGGGACCCAGGCCACATCTAGGCAGGCTGGGGCTCAGGACATCCTGGCACGCTCACGGCATGCCACTGGCCCTCCCAGCGAGGACAGAGGAAAGCTGCAAAGCAGCTGCCACTCCTGCCACCCGAGCCTCCCACACGCCTCCTGCTGCCCCCAGTCCCCTCCCCCCCCCATTTCCAGAGGTCTCACAATGCTCCTATTGTCCACAACTCTGCCAGGCTGCCCCCCAGGGAGCAGTTCAGAGCCCAGGGCTTGGGCAGGACCCTGAATCCTGAGGCACAGCTGGGTAGAAAAACACAATGGTCAGACCCATATGGGACTGAGAATCCTAGAATCTGGTGGTCAGGGAAGCTTAGAAAAATGAAATTCTGGAATTAGAAGACCACAGGTGTCGAGGCTCCAGGCTGTCTGGACTGGACGGATGGCTCAGTTCCAAAGTCCCCCTCCCTCATCTGTTATTCTTTTCATATAAAATTCTACTTGCTCCACCTGACTTACCCAGATTTCTCATCTTGCAGTGATCTGCCCGTGGCCCCGGTGCTGTGTGGGCAAATTCTCTCTTGCTCATTTGAGGCTGGTTTTGTTTTCAAACTAGAGCCTGATTTGCTTCTAGCAATGTGAAACTGTAAACAATGTGTGTGGCTATGAGAAAATGAAAATGACTTTTTTTCTCCCTAAGTGACTGGTTAATACTGTGACCAGAGCAAGAGTTTAAAAATTAATCAGCAACACATACTTTATGATTCCACTTATATGTAGTACTTGTAAAAAATAAGTACTTGTAAAAAATGAGTCTGCCACACCCCCCAATCTCACTCCCAAGGTTTACCACTGACAGCATTTGGGCAGGTAACCTCTCTTCCCGACGTTAACAGCTGTGTGTTTTTCTGTTGTCCAGCTGTGCTGAAACTGCATCACCCAGTCCCCAGTGTTTTGCTGTGAACGAACAATGAACGTCTTTGTATGTACATCGGGGGCCGCTGGGATAGTATTTCTGGAGAACAAAATCTAGAAACAGGCCTGCTGCATCCTAGGGTGGGCAAACCCCCACCTTTTACAGATGTTGACATTAAACCTTAGACAGGTGACATTCTTGTTCAGGGTCTTGCAGCAAGTCAGTGGCATAGAGAGTAGGTGGTGGGTGAAATGGGGCCAGCCAGGTATCACCTTCCACCTGCGGAAACACACACGCACCCATGGACCTCTGGCTCTGAGAGAGAAGCAGCCCACCGGCCTCTGAAAAGGTGCAGAATCTGGTGGAATCAACAGCCAGAGGTTCCCAGAGCACTGATGAAATTCGTTTTCCCCACAACCTCTCCAGGGCTCCTCCATGGCGGTTCCTATGCCTTTTACCTTTCTGAAACTTATCTTGAGATCTCTGTGTGAAAATAAATGTAAACCATAGGCCCTGGTTATTCATTTACTCATTCATCCCAGTGCTCATTCTGTGTTAACTTCTCTCCCTCCCAGTGGTCGGTCAGCTTGTCTTTGCAGCCCTCCTAACAAAGCAGGTTGGCAGAAAGAATGGTAAATGGAAAGCATGGCACCCTGACCCCAACCAATCAGGGGCTTCCTCTGGATGCTTGCTGTTCCCTGGGCTTCCTTTTTCCTTGCTGGACAGAGTAGCAAGGAGTCTGTCTCTCTCACCAGGATCCTGCCCACTACTGGTATACGTGTGGCTATTACCTGGAATTCATTAGAAAGGATTCAAGCTCTGTCTGCAGTGACATCTCTCACTGGCTTGCATTCAGCTTGCTCTCTTGGGAGATGGGTATCATTCAACTCAAGTGTCCCCACCTCGAAGAGGCCTTCCCTGGCCGCCCTGTCGGTTCCATGGTTTCTATCACAGCACTTTGCTTTATTTTCTTCTGAGCACCTCTCACCATCTTTGTTGATTTGTTTGTTCCCTGCCCATCTTCCCAGCTAGAATGTTAGTTTCCTGAGGGCAGGAACCCTATCTCCCTTGGAGCTCCCCAGATGGGGAGCAGGTACTCAGTATTTGTTGGATCTGTGAATGTAAATGCTTGCACAAGGTCTGGAAGGCTAAGTTTCAAGCTGACAATGGGGGCTGCCACTTAGGAGGAGACTGAGCTTGAGAGAAGACAGTCAAGTAGGAACTTTAGGTTTACTTTATTTTTAAATATTTGATAAGGACAATGCATTCACTTCTTAATCGACAGTTAAACAAAATAAAGAAAAGCACTGAAATGAAGGGCCCAAAGCCCTCTATCCTAATCCTGAAATTATGACATGCTTTTGGACCAGTGACTCACCTGGCCGTCTGTGGCTTCTGACCTCACCTGTAAACACAGTCCCACCTCCTACCTGAACCTGGATTTACAGTCTGCACAGCATTTTTCCATCCATTATCTTACCTGATTACCCACAACCCTGGAACACAGGCAAAACAAAGATTATCATCTAGATTTTACAGGGTAGGAAATTGGGGCTCACAGGGCTGAGTCGTCTGGCCTGTGGTCACACAGGCCCTTATTTCCTATCATGGTGAGCTGACTCAGGAATGAGTTTATAAAACACAGAAATGGCTAATAGGGGCCCAGAGGGCGGTGCCATGTAAGCTATTATTACAGCAACGGGGATCAAGTCAGATCTGAGCCGTCTTCAGGGACCTGAAGGGAGCCCCTTAGGCTGGAGAGGACAGGGACAGGGATATAATACCTCCTGGGTTTTAATGAGAATCCTGGTGGACTTTGAAGGCCAAGGTGGGTGCTGGTATCAGGGTCCTGAGACCAGGCCCCTGATTTAATAAGCGTGCCTGGAAAGTTCCTTTCCTGGAGGTGTTTTCCTTTAGAGGACAGGGAAGGTGGGAGGTGGCAGCGCAGGCTGGTGAGGGGCCAAGCAGGCTGGCCAGGCATCCTGGCCCATGGCAGCCCCTTTCTAGGTAGCCTGACAGTCTACCTTCTGGGCCTAGGCGGTGGGCTTCCAGCCTCAGAGCCAGGGTTGGGTTCCCAAGGCCGGGATCCCCTTCCCCAGGTCATTGTATCCTGGGATGGGACTCAGTGGGCCTTTGAGGACGTGGGATTCTCCAAGTTGGCCTTTCTCCTTGATCATGTCCTCAAAAGAGCCCAAGTGACAAGCTGGGGACGAAATGTTCTCAGTCCATTTTACCACAAGTGCACTGGGCATCAGGTATCAATAGTTAGCATTTATGAGTGACGACTAAAGGATCAGGCACATTATATCTTAATTCTCTCAGCCACCTTGTAAAGAAGAAATTATCCCCATTTTTAAGATGTAGAAACTGAGGTTCAGGTTCAGGGCAGCTCAAGATTACACGTCTGGGAGAGTGGGGAAAGCCAGGATGGGAGCCTATGTCATTGTGACTCCCATACCCCCCCAGGGCTAGGGGTGACAGTGACTAAGATCCTGCTCCTTCCCTTGGGGGGTGGAGTCAGAGACCGATCCCAGCTAACTATTGCACTGGTCAGTGACATCACCGCCAAGGCAGCTGACAGCCAGCCCTGTGGAAGGCTGATGCATCTCCTGGAGGAGGAAAGGCCTCTGGGGAGGGGTCGCTTACCCAAAACTTTAAGGGGAAGCAAGTGGAGAATGATGCTGTGAAGTTTCCAGGCCAGACACCCGATGCCCTGCCAGCCAAGGGCCTGCTTCCCATGGTCCCTCCCCATAGGAGTCCAACCCACCACCACCCTAATCATGGCAGGAGAGGGGCCCCAGTGGGGAGTGGGCCTACAGGGCAGGGCAGGAGAACTCTGTAGGACAGGTGGTCAGGCTCAATACACCCCTGGGTGGACACCTGGACTGATGGTGGTGTGGGGAACATGGCGTCTCCCTGGCAGGCTATGGAGGAAGGCAAAATTACCTGGAGGTCAGGGATGTTTTGGAGTGATGAGATGGGGTGAGGGAAGCTGGTGACCATCTGTGGGTGCTTCGGGGTCTGCAGGGGCACCTCCTGAGGTGGGGGGAATGCCTCCACAAAGTTTCAGGCCAGGGGAGTTGGGTGGGGGATTTGCAGGTTCTCACGCCAAAGACTGGGAAGGATTCTGGATGGGAGGAAGAGGAGTTCCCGGTGGGCAGGCTGGTGCAGGTGGGGAGTGGAGGAAGTCATCATGGGAACCGGCTAGTTGCGGTGGGTAGGGGTTCAGGGCTGTCCCAGAGTTCTTTGAGAGGTCACCGTGGGGAACGGGAGACTGGGGATCGCCCAGGAGAGGGGCGGTGGGGTGTCGGGGCCTCTGTGTGTGTGTGTGTGTGTGTGTGTGTGTGTGTGTATGGGGGGGTGTCTGCGTCTGGGGGCGGAGCCATCGCTGGGTGTCGGGGCCTCTGTGTGTGTGTGTGTGTGTGTGTGTGTGTGTGTGTGTGTGGTGTGTGTGTGGAGGGGGGGTCTGCGTCTGGGGGCGGAGCCATCGCTGGGTGGGGCAGCAGGCCGCCGCCCCCTCCCCGCTCCCCGGCGGCGGCGGGCGGGGACCGAGGCCAGCGGGACGCCGGCGCCCGCGGCCGGCTCTTTGCAAGCGGAGCCGGCGGCAGTGAGTAGGCGGCGGTCGGCCGGGCAGGTCCGGGCAGGTCCGGGCGGGGAGCAGTCAGCCGAGCCGGGACCCCGCGCCGGAGCCCGAGCCTAGGACACCGAGACCGCGGCCCCGCCTCCTCCCCGCCCTTTGCCAACCGGTCGGCGCCCGGAGCTCGGAGCAGCGCAGAGCAGGGCCGCGCCGGAGCCGCCCGTGGCGGGCCAGAGGGTGAAGCCTGATCCCGGCGGCGCCCGGAGCCGGGCCGAGCCCCGCGAAGCTCATGGCGGGGCCGCGGGGTGCGTTGCTGGCCTGGTGCCGCCGCCAGTGCGAGGGCTACCGCGACGTGGACATCCGCGACCTGAGCAGCTCCTTCCGGGACGGCCTGGCCTTCTGCGCCATCCTGCACCGGCACCGGCCGGACCTGCTGTGAGTGCCGGGAGGGCGGGCGGGAGAGTCGGGGCGCAGGGCGGCGGGGCCTGGGCCGGGGACCCCCGCCCCCCTTAGTGACGCGGTGCCCGGGCGGTGGCAGGCGCCGCCCCCCGGAGACCGAGACGCCGACCCTACCGACCGGCCCTGAACGCCTTGAGGGTCACTGAGACCCCCGAACCGCAGCACCCCCTCCTCCACCAGGCCTCTGACCCCGCCTACTGGAACTCAGAAGCCACCACCGCATGCTGGTCCCTCCGCGGCAGGGGTGGGAGGGGGGTGGCCCCGCCCACAGGGCATTGGTTTTCGCCAAAGGGACACAGCCCCCCAAGGCCTTGACTCTTTGAAGGGGCACCGAACCTTCCTTGGGGGAACCCTGGGCCTACACTAAACTCCTCTCAAACAGTCACACTGAGCACCCCACTCTTGGTGAGGCGTTGAGGCCTGTTCCCTCTGTGGGAGCCCCCCTTGCTCTGAGTGCAGTGAACCTCACTTCTCTGATTCTCCCATGCGATCTTTGTCTCTAGGGCACTAGTACAGTGCCTGGCACGGAGGGGCCCCTAGGTTAACAGTGGTTGGATGAATGGATGTACCCCCCCACACACACATATACACACACACACAATTAGGACACAGGTCAGGTGTGTGCCCAGTGGCCCTGCCATCTTCAGTGGGGCAGGAAGGCCAAGTGAAGACTCACAATGTGTTCTATTGATAGCCGTCAATGGGCGCTCCAGGGTATGAAATGCCCCCTTCTTGCCCCCAGCTGTCCAGTGACGTTCTCATGGGAAAATTTATTCAGCTCTCCAGAGCAGTTGAAGTTGACTTAGGGCTTCTATCAGCTCCCTATGCCTTGGGCCCTGGCACCTCTTCCATCCATCCATTCATTCATTCATTCATGAAACACTAAGTGAAAGTTTATCTGGTGCCAGTCATTCTTTTTGCTTCCTATCGAATGTTCAATTTGGGAACAAGAGTCATGGTTCTTGCCTCTCTTGCCTACAGTCCCCGCACCAAGGGTGCCCCGAGCCTGGCAGGTCCTGGAGTCTCTGTCTGTTCCACTTCCAGACCTACTCTCCCCGAGGTTGGCACCTGGGAGGGCTTTGAGGAAGGAGGGAAGAAAGGAAAGGATTGCTTCAGGGATTCGGTGGCACGTGCACTGGTTTACTGTGTATTGTGTGGCACAATGTCTGTGGGTGATGGGTCGGGCCCTGTGTTGGGCCCTAGAGGAGAGTGTTTTGGGGGTGTGGATACAGAAGTAAACAAGATGAGGTGAAGATGTAGGTGGGCTGTGCCCGCTGGGTGGCATGGGACAGCTGCACTAGGGACTTGGACGGAGAAGGGCACCTGGATTGGAATGGAGGCTTGTTTTTGCTGGAGGGGCAGGTGGTGAGGCAGGAGGCAGAGGACATGGCCAGTGTGTGAAGAGACTTGGGTGTCAAGCGAAGCTGTGTGGTGGGCCTGAGCCTGCCAGCATCAAAGCTCAGGCTGCTTTGGTTTGCATTCAGCCCCTCCATGTCCCAGGTTGGCGGCCTTGGGTAAATCCCTCCAGGCATCAGTTTCCTCATCTGTAAAGTGGGGTTGATAATAAGACTGACCTCACAGGAGTGCCGTGAGGATTCAATGAGGTAATGAGCATTCAATTAACATGAGTTATTATAAGTAGTATAATTAGACAGTAGGGGGATGGTGGTGAGTGTCTTATTCTTTCATTTATTCAACAAGTATTTACAGAGTTACTGCTCTGTGCTGGGCACTGTGCCAGCAAAGAGACAAACCCACACGATCTCCCACAGCCTATGGGGTCACAGATATAAAAGCAGGGGATGATAATTCCCCGTGGGAAGTGCTGTATTAGAGGGCTGGGCTGGAAAGGCCTCCCAGATGTCACGTAGTCTTCAAGGAGATATCAAGAGCCAAGTCAGGGCTTTGGGGCAGAGGAAACACCTGAGCAGAGCCACAGGTAGCACTGCTGGAGCCCATGGCACAAGGCAGGGAGGGCCCGGAGCAGTAGCTGGGCCAGAGTGCTTCCCGCAAGGGGAGGGATGTGGCTGGAGTTGGTTTGGAATGGAGGGCGGCTCCCCTCCTGAGAAGATCCAGAATCACCAGCACCAGGGCTGCCAGCCCGTTGTTCCCCAAGACAGTCCTTTTGTCCTGCCACCCAGGACAAAAACTGAGGCCCGTGTGCCACATACGGCATAGAGTGGACCTCAGAGATGGATGGAGTGGCTTTCCACGAGAGTAGGGGTGGGGCAAGAATCATTTTCTGAAGTGGTTCAAGCTCCTGGCGCTGTGGGCCCTGGCTCTGCTGGGGGTGTGGCTATGCTGCGTGGTAAAGGGGCTGGTTCACTGCCCGCTTCCCCCAATCCAGGCGTCTTTAAGCTCCGTGGAGGGCAGACACCATGTGGGTTTCATTTTTGTGCCCTTCATCTCCCGCAGAGTCAAATAGAACTTCCCGGGCCTTTGAAAACTCTCAGAAAATCTGTGTTACTAAAGCCCAGATGTGGATTAGAGACAGAGATGGGGGTGGGGGAAAGGATGGAGGAAGAATTGTAGTATCTCCAGAGCCTGTATAGTTTTCACACTGCTTCCAGCATTTCTTCATTCAAAAAACATGTATTGAACACCTACTAAGTACCAAGAACTATGCAGGGTGTTTGGGGCACAGGGTGAACAAAATGTGACCCCAGCCTTGAGGAAACACTGTTGGGGAGACTGAAATAAACAGCTAGGTTGCTTTGTCTCATTTGGTCTGGGAGCAAGCCTTTGTCGGAGGCTTAGGCTGGGGTCCCCTCACCCTGTTCACAGCGTTCACAGACCAGGAGGCTGATGGTTAGAGAGGTTAAATAGCTTGCTGAGGGTCACGCTCTCAAGCAGTGACAAAGAAGGGGAGTTAGTGACCCCGCTGAGGGGAGAAGGAAGCAGCCTGGCCAGAGGTGGCAAGAGGGTGCTGAAGCTCATACACAGTCACCTCCCCTCTCCCAAGCCTGGGGCACTTCCTTCCAGGGTTCTCATGCCACCCTTTCCTGCCTTCGCCTCCACTCACTATACCTGGATTCTGTCTGGAGAAGCTAGGGGGCAGGAGGGCACGGGGAGGAGGGCATGCCTGCCTGCTCTCTCACATCTGTGAGGCCTGCACTTTACCAATCCTGGACTCCACCAGTCCGGCTGTCGGTACTCGAGCCTTCACCAATTTGCAGATGGGAAAATGAAGGCCTCGCGGACTGCTTGCTACATGGCCAAGGTCATACAGCCCAGCCTGGAAGAGCAGGACCTGGGACCCAGACCTCAGGGGATGTGCTGCCTGCCCCAGCGTCGGGGCCCACTTCCTTGGGCTGTCAGGCTGCAGTTTTCAGCCATACAAGGGCAAAGCTTTGGGCGGGTGCACCCAGGAGGCTGCCAGCAGGAAGGCATGGCTGCCTGGTGTACCAGTTTCTGCCACTCCAGCAGCCTGGAGCAGGGAGGGGTGACAGGGATAAATAAAGCCAGCAGGATGGCCAGCTGTTCTCTCCCAGGGTCTCCCAGGCAGGCCCTGCTGCCTCTCTCTTGTCCTAGCTTAGAAACTGGGAAACCTCTGTTTCCCCAAGAGAAGGCGCCCCCAGGAGTGGCCCAGCAGGGTTCGCCAGCCATTCAGCAGCTCTGGAGTATGTATGATTTCCAGTCTTGTTCAAACTTGTTCTATTTCTGGCCCCATTAAAAAACCTGATTCAGGCCAGGTTGGAATTCAGCATGTTGCTGTGACTTCTCCAGGTTTGTGACACACAGCAAGAGGACCAGGAATGTGGATTCTCAGGGCTGGCTGGTTTCCCTTCTCTGGGCCTCAGTGTCCTTATCTGTAACGTGGGGTAAATAAATACCTGCCAGATAGAGCTGAAAATTATTTCAAGACAGGAGCTCAGCACAGTGCCATGTGAGGTCTGCAATCCATGGATGTCCCTTTTATTACAAGTATTCGTCCTGGTCTTAGTTTTGTCTTTGTCGCTGACTCAGAACATTGCATCCTGGGGAAGGATGTCCAGAACTCGAAATGAGGGAAGGGATCTTCAACTCGAAAGCTTGAAGTTGAGCCCTACTGGTTGTGAGCGATTTGCAGTTTGCTTAGATGCTTCTGGGTGCCGTGAGCTCATCCTGTGCCCCCACAGGGCTGCCCTGGCTCTATGAGCATGTGCTTGTTGCCTCAGTTTCCTCCCAGACAGTCCACAGACCCCTCCCCCTGGGATGAGGTCACCTCCACCCAGCTCCTTCTAGACTCACACCCTTGCCCAGTCACCTTCTCAATGTTTCTCCTCCCTTTTGCCTCTTCAGAGATTTTGAGTCACTTTCCAAGGACAATGTCTTCGAGAATAACCATTTGGTAAGTCCCCAGACAGATGGCAGCCCAAGAGGCTGTGTGAGGGGGGTTGGGGGTGGGCAGGGGTCTTGCAGGGCAGGGGCTGTGTGGAGGGGCTCCTGGACCAGCTCCCAGAGGAGCTGCCTTGCACTCGGGCCCTGGCTGCTCCTCTCCCCCGCCCCCTGCTTCCCTCTGGCCCACTTGTGCCTGGAGCACCAGACCTCCAGGTCATCCTGTGGGGCCAGAGCTGAGGTGAGCCCATAGTCACCCCTGTCCTGGTCCCCGGATCCCCCTGAGGGAAGCTGGACCTCAGCTAAGAGGTGCCCACTAACCGTGCCTCCTCATCCTCTTCCTGCTGTGGCTGCTTCTGTCCCCATCCCAGGCCTTTGAAGTGGCTGAGAAGGAGCTGGGGATCCCTGCTCTCCTGGACCCCAGTGACATGGTCTCTATGAGTGTCCCCGACTGCCTCAGCATCATGACCTATGTGTCCCAGTATTACAACCACTTCGCCAGCCCTGGCCAAGGTGAGATGGGGACAGTCCTTCAGGGAGACTGGCCCTGGGGGCAGGGCTGGGGACGTGTGTCATAGTTTTCTGACCTGCAAATAGGCAGCTGGGGAGGCAGCTCATCATTCATTCACTGGATCATTCATTCACTCCTTGAAATGCTGTTTATTGAGTCAAACGCCACCGTGCTGGGGGTATAGCTGTGAATGAGATCGCAGCCCTCCCCGGAGCTCACACTCTTGGTGGGGGAGACAGACAACAAACACGGAAACCCACAACTGAGCAAAATAATGTGCATGCAAGGAGACAAAGCAGACTGCTGTCTGTGAGTTCATCTTTCTGTACCCACCCTCACTTCCTGTTTGCAGACACTTCCCTGAGGCTTTTCCTCCAGTGGGGAAGCGGCCCTGTGGGGATGTTGGGCTGTGTCTGGCCCAGAAGTGACCTTTAAGACCTAAGAACTGAGAGGCTGAGGTGGTGGGGGCGGTGGGTAGGAGGGTGGAGGAGCACCAGGACACTTCTCTGCTCTGAGTCAGGTCACTGGGCCAGGTTACAGAGCCCCTGCCTGGAGAAGCCCCATGAGGAATCTCCTGGCAGCAATGGGCCTCTCCTGCAGAGAAAAAGTGGGCCCAGAGAGGGGAAGCAAGGAGCTCAAGGTTACTCAGCAAGAGAGCAGAAAGGCAGGGTTGGAGAATCCAGGTGGCCTGAGTCCTGTGCTGCTGCTTACTGCTGTCCACGGGTCCTGAGAGGGTGGTGCCTGGCCCCCCCCACCTCATTTCAGTCCTGCCTACTGCCTCTGACCTCCCTGTGACAATCCCAGCCCATCTCTTAAAAACAGTGTTCTATGAAATCAGATTTTTTTCTCCTTTTTAAAAGTAAAATATGTATGGGGTGGCCAGTTAGCTCAGTTGGTTAGAGCGTGGTGCTAATAACGCCGAGGTTGGTGGTTCAATCCCCACGTGGGCCACTATGAGCTGCGCCCTCCTTAAAAAAGTTAAAAAATAAAAGTAAAACATGTTTACTGTGCACAATTTAAAACACAGAAAAGGGCGTAAATATTAAAATAATCTCCCCCACCACCCTGAGATAACACTAGGGATTAATATTATACTTGAACAAATAACATGTATTTTATAAAGTCTATGTCACACCAGTTAATATCGGCGTCACTTTTTTTTTTTAATTGGGGAAGGGGAACAGGACTTTATTGGGCAACAGTGTGTACTTCCAGGACTTTTTTCTAAGTCAAGTTGTTGTCCTTTCAATCTTAGTTGTGGAGGGCGCAGCTCAGCTCCAGGTCCAGTCGCCGTTGCTAGTTGCAGGGGGCGCAGCCCACCATCCCTTGTGGGACTCGAGGAATCCAACTGGCAACCTTGTGGTTGAGAGCCCGCACTCCAACCAACTGAGCCATCCGGGAGGCAGCTCAGTTCAAGGTGCCGTGTTCAATCTTAGTTGCAGGGGGTGGAGCCCACCATCCCTTGCAGGAGTCGAGGAGTTGAACTGGCAACCTTGTGCTTGAGAGCCCACTGGCCCATGTGGGAATCAAACTGGTGACATTGGTTTTATGAGCATAGAGCTCTAACCAACTGAGCCACCTGGCCGCCCCCCCAACTTTCTTTCTTACTCATCCTCTAATCTTCACATTTTGCCTCCTCCAAGCAGCCTACCCTGATATACTCCAGGTGCTCTTGTAGCACCCTGCCCCGTGGTGAACACATAAGGACTCTGGTTGTAATATCTTGATTCCTCCTTTCTCTTCCCCTGCAAACTGTCTCTGTCTAGTTCACAGCTATGTAGCTCCAGCACCTGGTACTTATTCATTTAACAAATATTTATTGAGCCCCTACTATGTGCCAGGCACTGTGCTAGGGAGAGAGCTGAGAATCAGACAGAGGTGAAGCAAGGAGCTCAAGGTTACGCAGCAAGAGAGCAGAAAGGCAGGGTTGGAGAATCCAGGTGGCCTGAGTCCTGTGCACCCATTGCAGTCTAATGGGTGGGGGAGAGAGAACAAAGTAATAAGTAATATAATTTCAGGAAATTCCAATAAGGAAACAAAATAAGGCAATGGGATGAAACGGAACGGGAGGAGGAAGTGACTACTTTAGATGGCCTCTACTTTAGGGAGGACCTCTCTGAGGCGGTGACATTTGAGCTAAGCCTTGAACAAGAAGAAGGAGGCCACCTGAAGGTCTGGGAAGGAATTTTCCAGGCAACGGGGCAGCAGGGGCCTGTGTGCTTCAGGGCGTGAGGGGGAAGGAGGAGATCAGGACGGGGGTGGGGGGGCGCTGAAGGGACTGGGAGTTGATTAAGCTGCTGGGTTTCCAAAATTTTTGACTGTGACTCATGGTGAGAAATACATTTCCCATCATAACCTAAGTTCATGCACATGTCTGTAAACTGAAAGAAGTTTCAGGAAACGATTCTTCCCCTTACAACATGGGATGCACGCAGATACTTTCTATTGTGTTCCATTTTTAAAATGTGCTGTTTGCAACCCACCAAATTTATTTCAGGGTCCATTCATGGGTTGTGACCTGAAGTTTGGTCAACGCTGTTTTAGACCACTGTAAGGAACTTGGGTTTTATTTTTGAAATGATTATACAGTAAAAATAGGTCATACAGTAAAAATAGACATTGGTATACAGTACTCTGAATTAGGGGGTCTCCTGTACTCACTGGGTACAGAATAGGTGCTCAGTGAATATTTGCTGAAATAATGAGGGAGTGGAGTGTGGGAGGAGGCCGGTGAGGTGGGACGGGTGGTTCCTTCTGGTGAGAGGGATGCAGGCCGGGTTCCGGGCCACAGCTGCCCACCTGGGCATAGGCAGGGCGCAGGTTCCTTGTTGGTCCCCGGGAGCCAGCCCGTTGTCCTGGACCTTCAGGCCAGCACCGTGTGGCTCCTTTCTTTTCCTTCTCTTCAACCCCTTACCCTGGTGGGAAGGAAGCTACCTGTCCTGCCACATACTGGGCACTGTTAATTCTGTGACTGTACTGTCGCCATGTTGTTCACGCTGCTCTATGCAGTAAGAGTCACTTTGCAGAGGCTCAGCGAGGGTAAGTAGCTTGGGCTCAGCACTTAGTGTGGAAGTGGAGGCGTCCCCTGGCCTGTGTGAAGCAGGAAACTGCTCTGGTCCCACTGCGTTCTGCAGCCACCAAAGGGGATGGCTGCAGAGCTCAAATCTTAGGCTAGGTGGGGGTCTCTTGGGACTCTGGGTCCTCGCCTCAGGGTCTTGTTCCTGTCTCTTGGCAGCCGGTGTCTCATCAGCCAGAAAGGGCCTGGTACCTTCCTCCCCACCATCCGAAGCATCTACTCCAGTGGAACCAGGAGATAGGGCTCAGGTAGGCAGACCCCTGGTGTGGGCGGGTGGGGTGGGGGTAGAGAGGGTGCCTGTTGGGGTGGCCAGCTGCCAATGCTGTGTTCAGAAGGCGTTCGGTCCTTTTCCCATTGGTTTTGGGAGTAGAGTCTTACAGGCCAGGGCAGGGGGCAGGTTCAGGAGATGCCAGGCCTGGGACGGGGGCATACAGCAGTCTACAGTGCTGACTTTGCCATCCTGGGACTGACAGGATTCACACGGGTAATATGGCAAATACTCCCCTTGATTCCTGTTGAGACAGAGATTTTCACTTCCCAGGAGATTGTTTAATTCTCTCAGCAACTCTAGGAGGTCGGTATGATGTGTCCTGATATACGGATGAGAAAACTGAGGCTCAGACAGGCTTGGTCATTTGTCGAGGGTCTCTCAGCTAGGAAGTGGGGGGCCACACTGCCAGTCCCCTGCTCCAGGTGCTCAAAGGGATGACCCCAGCCCTTCACATCTGGACAGCACTTCACAGTGTGCAAAAGACTCTCCCACCTGCTTCCATCTGTTCCTTGAGGGGCAGGGCGCTCAGCCTCGGGTGGGTACCCAAGTGAGCGTGCGCGGGGCTGATACAGGCAGGGGTATCGGATGCCAATTTGCAGGTGGGAACCCAAGGCCCGGAGATGCCAGCAGCTTGCTCAAGGTCACAGTGCTTAGAAATAGAGAACCTGGAATTTAAACCTGCTGGGGCTCTAGGAGGGGAGGCAGAGAAGGCAGATGAGATGGGCCTGAGAGGACAGTCACCCGTTGGGGCCCAACTTGCAGGAACGGGAGAGGTGCAAGAGTCGCCGAGGGGAAGGGTTTATTCAGCCAGGGGCTGCCTTTCTCGTGGGCAAGGCCTCAGAAACTGAAAGGCAGGACTTTCCCTGTGTCCATCCTGATGCAGTGACCTTGAGCAAGTCCTTCAGCCTCTCTGGGCTTTAGCTTCCTCCTCTGAGACTGGGGCACTCCCCCGCCCTCTGCCCCTCCAGGGCTCTGATGAAGTACGTTAGCACTGTGAAGCTCTGCACTTGGGGCCCCGCAGCCATTAGAGGTGGGAACAGGATGGCTGGTGACCACGCCTCCACCCCCAATCTTCTCGCGCTTGCAGGGTGAGGAGCTCTCTTCCGGCCACCTGTTGGAGCAGGGCGCCCACCGGACCCCCAGCAGCACGTGTGCGGCCTGCCAGCAGCATGTGCACCTGGTGCAACGTTACCTGGCCGAGGGCAAGCTGTACCACCGACACTGCTTCCGGTGAGTGGCTGGGGAGCCTGGGGGCAGGAGCCTCACCCCCAGCAGCCCAATACCAGGGAAGGAGCGTCCATGGATTCAGCACCAGTGTGCTAGGCCCCTTGGCAGGCTCTTCAGGTCAGAGCATCCTGCTTATCCCCATTTTACTGAGGGGCAAACGAAGGCCTAGTGAGGGCAAGAGACTTGCTCAGTCACATAACTAGTCAGAAATGGGGCTGGAGCTCAGGGGTCTGCCTCCAGTACCAGCGCTCTTTGAGGCAAACTACCCAGTGATGCTTAAGGAGCGGAATATGCTTTAAAAGCCACAGGGGAAAAAATGATTTAAAAAAAAGCCCCACAATAACAGCTTGCTTTCCGTGTGTGGCTCTCAGGAGAAGCCAGGTTCAAAGAAAATGGAGTAAGAGATAAGGAAAATACAAATAACTTATAAAATGTGTGAAAACATTTTATATGTTACAAAAAGAAATCAGAAAAGAAAATTGAAGAGTCAAGGGGAGCTGGTGACTGAGAGTTGCCACATGTGCTCGACTGTGGTTTAGTGTGTGTGCGTGTGCGTGCACCCTCACGTACGTGCACGTGCGCGGTGGCTGGACCTGGAACCAGGGGACTTGACTGCAGAACTGAGGTGTCATCGGGGAAAAATCTCCAGGAGGGGAACCGTTACACCAACGCAGTCACATCTGGCCAGCTGTAAGCACATACCGGAAATAGAACTTGTAGAAATACATGCACAACTGGAAGTAGAGTTTCATAAGACAAGTGTGATACACACTGACATTTTCTTTTATTCAATTTCATTTTATTCTCTTCCATGAAAAAAAACAAAACAAAAAAACCCTGTTTGGTTGCAAACTACTGAACTGATTTCCTGAGCCGCTAGTGAGTGGCAGCCTGCACACTAGATGGTACCTCTTGGAGGGGGAAACCTTTGCTTCCTCTTGCAGCACAAACTGAAGGCATGTTTCACAATTGTGTTGCTGATTTCACATGGTTTTATTGTTCTACAATGATCCTGACATTTATCATTTTCGTTTTCCTCTGGGAAGTCCCGAGTATTGCGACAGGATCCAGGCTGGCGTTTGGCAGGAGAGAAGGGAGGGAACAGCTTTGGCTGCTGGAGGCTCGGTAGCCAGCCTGGCCAAGTTGAACACCCTGCCCCTGTTCTCCCTGCCAGGTGTCGACAGTGCTCCAGCACCCTGATCCCTGGGGCTTACAGGAGGGGGCCTGAGGAGGGCACCTTCGTCTGTGCAGAACAGTGCGCCAGGCTGGGCCCAGGGGGGCGGTCGGGGGCCAAGCCCTGGTCTGCCCCGCAGCCAAAGCCACAGCAAGAAGAAGCAAAAGAAGCAGCAGAAGAAGCCAAGGATGTGGAGGGAGGCGGCCGCAGCCCTAGTGCGGCTGCAGGCGCGGAGGTGGACGCGCCCCAGGCCAGCCCAGAGGCCCGGACCCAGATTCCCACCAAGCCCCGGGTTCCGGGCAAACCACAGGAGCTGGCCAGCCCCCCAACCGGTCGCCCCACGCCTGCGCCCAGGAAGGCCTCCGAGAGCACAGCCCTGACACCCCCCACGCCCCGGCCCCGGTCCAGTCTGCAGCCTGAGAACTTGGTGGAGCAAGGTGGCAGCAGCGGCCTGGTGAATGGTGAGCAAGGCTCTAGCTGGGGCCAGGAACCCGCTGTGGAGTGTCCGGTGTTTGCATGCACATGTGCACTGAGAGTATTCATGGGGCCACGCTCTGTCTGTGTGAGCCTCGTATGGGAGCTGGCGCTGTTTCTGAGATGGTTAGTTCATGCAACAGATAGTGCTGAGGCCTCTATGCTGGGCTATGTTCTCCATGCGGGGGGTGCAGCTCAAACAAAACAGACAAGATCGTGCCCCAGGCTGTGTGCCTTGTATGCTTCAGTTTCAGGGTATGTTCCGACTGCACACGGTGTGTGCCTGTGTCCTGACTGTCTCTGGGACTGTGTGTCCTGGCAGTCTGATTGAATATCCCAGGTGACCTCCCCTCCCATGCCCAGCCCATGTGCTGGTCTGTGTCTGGATGTCTGGCAGGGGAGAGCTCAGGCTGGGGTCAGGACAGGAGAGGGTGTGTCCCTGGTCAGGTGGGGCCCTGGGAGCTGTCTTCCGGCCAGTCTGAACTGCAGTGGATACCCCGTTCCACCCCCTCATCACAGAACCTTCCCAAATGAGCTTCCTGAGCTTCCATGAGCTCATGGAAACCAAGTTCCTTGTAACCCAAGATGTACTGGGTAGCCCTTATCGTTTGGTCGGGGAGGACAGGTAGGTTAGGAAAGACCGTGGGGGCCTGAGGGAGAGAGACTCCCTCCGCCTGTTCAGTTCTGTTCCACACTCATGGAGGTGTGCTCTGAGCCCCGCCCTGACATTGTTTAGACCTATCTGTGCTTTGAGGTGCTGCCAGTATCCAGGGGGAGACAGGCAGAGACAGGGATTTCAGTAGAACGTGGAAGTCTGTTAAGATGGGGGAAGCAGAGGCTGTTATGAAATTCAGGAACATTTAGATGTTGGGAGGCTTCCAGGAGGAGATAACGCTGGGGCTGAATTGAGACAATGTTTCTGTTTGGAGAAGTGTCTGAGGGGTACTTGGGTTCCCCCTTCTCAACTGAACTGCAAATGGGGTCTCAGGTGTCCGGCCTTGCCCCTTTACCCTTCTCTACCTGTCACCTTTGGTGCTTATCTAATCTCCCTGAGTGCTGGGCCGGGGAGGTGCAAGTGTGCGGGTGACGTGGCCATGGCCACCTGGAGTCTGTGGCCTGCCAGGTGGGAAGGAAGGGCACTCCTTGGTGTGGCAGGCACTCTGGCTGGCTCTCCGGGTGCCCCACTCTGCTGTCCAGCCCACAGCTGTCTGTCTATGAAGGCCTATCTTACTCTCCTTTCCCATTTAGGAAGGTTGCACGAAACCCCCGTCCCCAAGCCGAGAGGGACGCCCAAGCTGTCAGAGAGGTATGCTGGCCCTGAGAGGTTTTCAGGGCCCTGGCGGTGGGCATGGGGGTGCCCTGGGGGGCAAGGCTTCCTGCGGGCATGTGACCCACCCCACGCTCTCCTGAGAATGGGCAGGGCTCACCTCTGGCTGGGGCAGGAGTGCTGTGCCCACATCCCCTGGGAGCCCCTCCCCTGTGGGCAGCAGTGCCTGGTGGAGACAGCCGCCTCTGGAGTCCCTTCAGTTCCCCAAGCCCCTGCTGCCTCTGTGACATGGGAGTCCGAGGCCTGGCTCATAGAGTTGTGAGAATTAGCAGCCAGGTATGAAAGGCTCAGAAAAGCTTAGCCATATACCTGGCTCAGGTATTCCACCCTGGGACCGTGTGTCCCAGGCGAGGATATCTATTTCCAGCTATTCTTTGGAGCTCTGCCTCCCCTGTGTGGTCCGTGAGGGAGCGAGGTGGGCCACAGCCATAACCATAGTTAACACTAGTGAGCACTTGCTGTGCCAGGTGCTGTGCCCACTGGACTCTTACATTGATCCCGTGAGGTGAGGGTGATTGTCCGCATTTCATGGGTGGGAGACTGAGGCAGGGAGGTCAGGTGACTTTCTCAGTATCACCCAGGGAGCCCCTTGTGGGTCCTTTCCTCGTTGGGGCTCACGGAGGCTGTGTGACATGAAAGTTTACCTTTTCTGGGTCTCAAGGGGCCCAGTTGGGATGTGACTCTAATAGTCCATTTCAGCCTTGGGCCCAGGCTGGCCCCGCTGGGTTGGGGGTGGGAGAGGAGAAAGGTGCAGTTACTCATCCATTCCCTTTGAAATGGACCCAGAACTGTCCAGAGTAAGAAGGACGCTGCCCCCCACCTCCTAATGGTTTCTGCCTCTTCCTGCTGCCCTCCAGGACGCCAGCCCCCAGGAAGGACCCCCCATGGATCACTCTGGTACAGGCAGAGCCAAAGAAGAAGCCAGCGCCCCTTCCCCCAAGCAGCAGCCCTGGGCCTCCATGCCAGGACAGCAGGCAGGTAGAGAATGGAGGCATGGAGGAGGTGGCCCCGAGGAGCCTGGCGGGGGCTGGCCTAGAGCCCCAGCCCTACAACCCGTTTGAGGAGGAGGAGGAGGAGGAGCCGCCCGCTGCACCCAGCCTGGCCACTGGCGCTGCTCAGGCCCCCTTGGAGTCCACACCCAAGACCTTGCACCCCTGGTACGGCATCACCCCTACCAGCAGCCCCAAGACAAAGAAGCGCCCTGCCCCCCGAGCACCCAGTGCGTCCCCACTCGGTGAGTGCCATCCCTGGGAGTTCTGCTGATAGTCGGAACTCTGGGGTCGGGCTCCTGGGTCAGCCCAGCCAGGAAGGGGGTGTGATGCAGTGGGATCCCCTTTAGGCCAGGTGCCACGTGTTTCACATGCATCTTCTCATTTGATCCTGGAGCTAACCTGTGAGGTAGGTGTCATACCCTCATTGCAGGTGAGGAAACTGAGGCACAGAGAGGGTAAGTGATTTGCCCCAACGACTCACAGCATGGAGGCAGGATTTGAACCTAGGCCCTAGACTTCATATGCTTAACCCTTTGTAACCCACCTCACAGGTCTGTTGTGAGAATTAAATACATTAGCTGGTGAAGTACTTAGGACCCACGGAAAGCACACGGCAGGGGTTAGATGGAATCCTGCCTTTCTAGTCACTCTCCTCCAGTTGCTGGCAACTGCTGGCTCTGACCTGGCTCTGTGTGTGTGACACGGGCCTTGTGACTTTGAGCAGTTCCTTCCTTGTATCTGTCCTCAGTTTCCCCACATGGAATATGGTGGTGGTGGGCCAGCTCCAGGGCATTTGCACCCCTCCACCCAGCACTCCCTTTCTCATCCAGACATGTTGCGTTTTTTTCACTCTCACCATCTTGCAGTCTTCTGAGGCCCTGGGCTTGGTCATTTTCCACCATGCCTGGGGTCCAGCTGCCTCCGAGATCTCAGTAGGAGCCGCTTAGGCAGTGGGGCTGAGAGTATGTTCAAGATGATCAGAGGCAGGTGCTCAGGTGGTCTGGGGTCCCCCCACCCCCCCGGCCCCTGCTGGAGCCCTGGGATCCTCTAGCTGAGAGTAGTCAGCCAAGTGGAGGTGGTGGGTGGGTGCGGGGTGCAGCCACTGGGGTGAGCTCTGAGTCAGATACAGCTGGGTTCCACCCCAGCCTTTGGGGGCCAGTGCCTTCTCTCATCTGGAAAATGCACATGACAATACTTTCACACATGGTATCTGTCACCTGCAGGAGTGGTGCAGGGCAGTGCCTGGCCCAGAGCTGGCCACTGCGAGGTCTGCCCGCCCTTCCCCTCACCTGCTGCCCTCCCTCCCACCTCTGCTTTGGATCACAGGCACAGGAGAGGCCAGCCTCAGTTTTGTCTGCGCCCTCCCCTCCCCTGGCAGATTTGCCTTTTAAGTTCGTTTTGGCTTTGGCTCAGATCAGACATGGGAGGGGAGGTAGAAGTGGCAGCCATGCTGAGTGAGGAAGTGAGGGGTGGGTTCTCTGGGCCGTGGCTTCATCTGGACGCAGAAGGACATGGGTTTCCAAGGCCACCTGCAGCTCTGTTGAGAGTGGAGCGTGTCAGGTGAAACCAGAAGCCCTGACTATACCCCATCATGTGGCGCCCACTTTCTCATCTGTTTGTGCAGCTCTCCATGCCTCGCGTCTCTCACACTCGGAGCCACCCACGGCTACCCCATCACCAGCCCTCAGCGTGGAGAGCCTGTCATCCGAGAGCTCCAACCAGACCCCCAGTGCAGAGCTGCTGGAGCCCCCAGTTGTGCCTAAGAGCTCCTCAGAGCCTGCTGTCCATGCCCCTGGCACTCCTGGCACCTCTGCCAGCCTCTCTGCCAACTCCTCCCTGTCCTCCTCTGGGGAGCTGGTGCAGCCCAGCACGGACCGGACACCTCAAGCCAATCCTGGCCTTGCCCCCAATACGAGGGGCAGCTCTGGTCCCCAGCCTGCTAAGCCCTGCAGTGGAGCTGCCCCCACCCCTCTCTTGTTGGTTGGAGACAAGAGCCCCGTGCCTTCCCCTGGAACCTCATCCCCACAGCTCCAGGTAAAGGTGAGTACCTCACCCTAGCTAAAAGCTGCTGTCCTGTCTAGTGGATGGGGGTCTGGTCTCAGGGCAGGGATGTCCAGGGCCTTCTATCTTTGCTGGCCTTTGATTTCCTGACTGACCTTGGCAGTGTCCATCTACTCATTCACTACACCATTCACTGAGGCACAGATCCATCTATCCATCCTTCCATCCATTGGCCAGACCTCCCATCATCTACCTGTTCTCCTGTCCACTTGCCTGGCCCTCCATGCATTGATGCATTCAGGCACCTATTTACCTGCCTATCCCATGCACTTGTCCATTTGGGACCCATTCACCCAGCCACCCTGCATCTGCCTATCCTCTGTCCACCCTTCCATTTACTGAGGCCCTATTTATGCTAGAGGCCCCTTCCCAGGTCCGCCCTGCACTCCATCTTCTCTTGGGGGTGGAGTGGTCATGAGGCAACCCTCCCAGGGAGCTTGTTTTTCAGATGACCTTTGTGGGCTGTTTGCACACTTTGCTTGAGTCCCACGCCAAGACGGGGCTCACGAGGGGTCAGAACATTCCTCAGGGCATCTAGTTCCCGAAGGGGCCTCTATTGCAGCCACAGTCCCTTTGGGCCACCAGGTTCTGATGGTCCACTTTCGCCCCACAGTCTGCAGCTCTTTGAAAGCCAAAGACTCATCCAGTCCTAGTGGATGGAGTTAGGACAGCTCCCATGGGGTGACGAACCTGGGGTGACCAACCTACCTGACCTACCTGACAGAGGATGAGGCTGGGGAGGGGCCCAAGCTATTGGTCCAGCCCCTACCTGTGTGCCTTTCAGACATTTAACCTTTCTTTGCTCGGGCAACAGCCTCCTGTCCCGCTCTGCCACCCCCTTACTGTGAGACCTTGAAAAGGGCTCCCCCCTTCTCTGGGTGTCAGCTGGCTCTGAGAAGCCCAAGGGTTCCTTGGTGGTGGGTGGTGGGACACCCCCCTCCTCCCTTCAGGCAACGCCCTTTAAACACCTGCTTCCTGTCCTGGGGTTGCGGTGGAAGGTCAGCTTGAAGGAGTTGTGTGGCTGAGAAAAGGCTGAGACCCCTTGAGGGGCTGGGGCTTCAGGCTGTTTGGCCCTGCTGGGCCCCTCTGGGTACGATTGTGGAAGGGAGGGGCAGAGCCCCAAGTGGACTGCCTTCTGGGGCATCCCCACACCTCATCCTAACCCCAAGATTAGGAGAGAAATCTCAGATGCAGTGGGGGCAGGAGACAGGGGTCTTGGGCGGGTGCTGCCCTGTGGGAACCAAACCCCGTCTCCCTGCCAGGCCTGGCTCAGAGCATCTGCTGGCCTGAGACCACCTCTGTGCGGCTGGTGCAGGGGAGGTGAGCAGGGCTCCCTCCTGCCTTCCCCAGCTGCTGGGAGCAAGCTGGGAAACACTCCAGGGAGCGCTCCACAACCTCAAGTGAGGCCACCCACCGAGGCTGTGGAGTGCCATCTAGTGCCAGCTGGATGCCCTGGGGCTGTGATGAAAGTGGTTGGAAGATGTAGGCATTGCTCAGGTGGCAGGCAGAGCCCTGTCCCAATGCTGGGGCTGCTCAGCTGTGCTGGCCTCGAGGGCAGGGCTCACCCCAAAGGGGCAGAAAGATGCAAGGCTCTGGGTGCGTGGAAGGGGGCAGCAGCGGAGAGGGGTCTTTCCTGGGCAGGGAGGGAGCTACCCTCCTCCATCCGCTAGCCAGATGCAAGGGGGGTTCTGTGCTTTTGTACTCTTTGCTGGGCGACACTGGGCAAGGAGCTGTACCTCTCTGAGCCTGAGAGTCCCTGCTGGGGAAAGGGTGGTTGTGAGGCCTGAATGAGCGACTGTAGCTGTCTAGCCCGCAACTCCTTGTCCTGATCACTGTCCCCAGTGCAGGATGGCTGCTCCGCCCGGAAACAGATTCTCGCCTTAGCTTGGGCCCTTGGGAAGTGCGGACCTTAACCTCTCTGAACTTGAGTTTTAGTTGTCAAGTGGGCATTACAATACTCACTTTGCGAGCGCTGTGAGAATTCAGTAAGAACGTAGGGAAGTCTCCAGCACAGCAACTGCACAGGGGAAGTGCTGGGAAATGGGGATGTTTGTTGAACTCAATGCTGGGCAGTTCTTCCTCTGTGTGAGCCCTCCTCTCCGTGCCCTCGGGGTCTAGCCTGCTTTCCATAGTCCCACGTGATCAGGCTGCGAGCGGTATTATGGCCGCTCCCCAGACTTACCCTCTGTCATATGGCCCTGCCTTTAGTCTTCCTGCAAGGAGAATCCTTTTAACCGGAAGGCATCACCCACAGCGTCCCCAGCCACAAAGAAGGCCATCAAGGGATCCAAGCCAGCGAGGCCACCTGCCCCAGGACATGGCTTCCCGCTCATCAAGCGCAAGGTACCAGCTGGGAGCTCCCAGACTTCCTGGGCTCGGCCCCTCCTGGCAGCCTCAGGCTCCCCATGGGACACTTCGATAGGATGGGCTGTCGGGGCAGCTGCCCTCAGATGTCGGAGAGGGGGCACTTGGGTGGCCCCACTGGAAGGTTGAATTTCTAGCAGATCAGTTGTTCTCAAGCAGGAGCAAAGGGTGGTGCATTTAACTTGTTACTAATAATAGTTCAAGGATTACAGCACTCATATGATACATTTCTAGTTAAATAGATTAGAGTGTTCTCTAGTTAATCTTTCTAATAGGGTCACCCTCTCACTGTGATATCATTTCTGGAGTGGCAGAGAAGGGGGAGGGTTGCCATGAGAGGTAGGAAGTTGTGCCTCCCTCTGGGTGTGCCTGGCCAGGGGCACGCAGGGGTGGTGGGTATCTCCGCACCCTGACTTCCTCACACAGGGATCCTGCCTCTGGCTCCACTGGGGGGTGGGACAGCCAGAGTCCTGGGCCCATGGTGGCCAGTGCTGGCCAGAGAAATGACCAAGCTCCTGGCAGCGGGCAGGTGGGAGGGGAAGGCTGTCCTTCAGGTGACGGGTGCTGTCGCGCAGGTCCAGGCTGACCAGTACATTCCCGAGGAGGACATCCACAGAGAAGTGGACACCATTGAGCGCCAGCTAGATGCCCTGGAACACCGTGGGGTCCTGCTGGAGAAGAAGCTACGTGGTGGAGTGAATGGTTCGCGCGCTGCTGGGAGGCCTGGTGGGTGGGACTTCGGGTGGCAGGAGCCTCGCTCTCTGGGGGGAGCCTCGATGGCTGCTTTGAGGGCCGGAACTGCTGCCAACCCTGGCCTCCCTGGGTATCTGGTTTCCAGAGGGCCGTGAGGACGACATGCTGGTGGACTGGTTCAAGCTCATCCATGAGAAGCACCTGCTTGTTCGGCGGGAGTCCGAGCTCATCTATGTGTGAGTTCTCCCGTGCCCCTTCCTGGAATCCATAGAGCTTAGAACAGAGAGTCCCCGTCTTCCTTCTCTCATCACTGACAGCACAGGCCAAGGCAGCTGCGTGGGGCTGAATTAATAGTCGGCTCCTTCCCACCTTCTAGCTTCAAGCAGCAAAACCTGGAGCAGCGGCAGGCAGATGTGGAGTATGAGCTCCGATGCCTTCTCAACAAGCCAGGTGAGTGCAGCCACGTCCGTCCTCCGGCCTCCTGCGCCAGGGCCTAGTGATATGGGGGAGTGGACAGAGCCCTGACACAGGCACACAGGCAGACCCTGGGAGTCGGGTCAGAGGAGAGAGCTGGAGGGGCCGTGATAACAGGTGATAAATGGGCTGAGCCCCGGTGGGAGTGTGGACACATGGTGTCAGAGAGCACCAGGCTCAGGAACACACCACCTGTGGCCGCCCCGGCTCCTGGATGTGTGGGTGGGCAGGGCCCCAGGGGGAGGGGCTTCAAGCTCCAGGGCCCATGGCTGCTCCTTGAGTAGGTGACAGCAGATGCGTGCCCAGAGGCAGCTCTGGGCTCCCGGCTCTCAGGCCCAGAGCATGGCAGGACTTTACTGGTGGAAGAAGGGAAGGTAGAGGGCCCCCTGCACGGCATGACTCTGGGCGGGACGGATAGGATGGGCTCAGCATGGTGGAAGGGCAGCGGGAGGGGTTGGGTGTGGAGTGAGACATTCCATGTTCAGGCCCTAACATGCTGGGTGCAGGGGAGAGCGAGGGTGGGCAGATTTCTGAGCCCCAGTGGCTCCAAGTGTAAGACGGGATGAAGGTACTCACCTCGTAGGGTACTCTTGGGACCAAGGGACTGTGGACATGGAAACACTGTGGCCTCTGAGGGGCTGACAGTGGTTATTATGTGGCTGAGTTGGGGTCTGTGGCCATGACCTGGAGTGAGCCGCTGCTGCAGGCCGAGAGAGACCGCAGGACTGGAGCGTCCAGAGCTGGAGCCAGGGCTCCTGACTATTTCCTATGGCCCAGGCGGCAGGCACCCTCATTCCCATTTAACAAGTGGAGAGCCAGAGAGGAGAAGTCTTGCCTATTATTGGTAGAGCTGGGCGTCTATGCCTCTGACCTGGGCCAGTCCCTACACACACAGCCTCTCCTGCCTGCGGGGATGGTGGCCCTGCTTCTCCAGTGACTGGGGAAGTTGGGAGGGTGGAGTGTCCGTCCCTGGAGAAGCCACGGAAAGTCCCAGCTTTCCACTGCCATCCGTTGGTCACTGCCAAATCTCTGGGAGGCTGGGGCGTGGCTACCACTCAGAGGGAGCCATCCTGTGGCTGGAGTGGGCACAGCACCTATGTATCCCAGGCCAGCCTGGCCCTGGCCTGGCCCTCTGTGTGGTGGCAGGGCATCCTGGGCTTGTCAGATATTGTTTTTGCAGGGTGACACTGGTTACAAGGCCCCAAGTGGGTTGGAGATCTATAAGGGCTGTAGCTTGGGGGTGTCAGGCTGCTGGGTTCAAACATTGGCTCTACCCTTGCTGTGTGACCCTGGTCAAGGACTTAACTTCTCCGAGCCTCAGTTTCCCTTTATGTAGATTGGGGACATAACTTGCCCAGGCCCCAGATTTGGGAAGTGGCAGAGTAGGAGCTGGGGTGGTGACTCTGAAGGCCATGCTGTCCCCAGAACTATGCTGGGCCACCTGCTCCTGAGTTTTGACAAGGTGAGGTGGGAGGGGTTGGGCTGAGGGGGCCTCAGGGTGCTGTTTCAAGACAGGGAGGCCTTTGGTGGCAGATATTGTGGAGGGAAGGCCAAGTGTGGGCATCCACCCCCTGGGAGCCTGTGGGCTGGATGAGAGGAATACCAGGGGGCAGGTGGGCCCCTGAAGGTGGTCCTTGAGGGTTCTTGAGAGGAGGCTGGAGGGGCAGCAGGTGTCTGAGACATCAGGGACACCTCCTGGCTGGTCTCCTTGCCCCCAGCGTCCCCTCTAGTCTGCCTTCTTTCATGGCATTAATGTTCTTGGGTCCCATTGCTTCTCCTGCATGAGGACCCCTGGGGTTCCCTGTTTTGTTTTGTTTTTCCCACCCCTGCCCCTCTCTGGGCAGCCCACCTTAGGAGGCTCTCAGCAAGCCCAGCCCGAATCCTGCTTCCTCTAAGAAACCACCATGAACATTTATTGAATGAATGAATAAACAGAAGCAGGGAACCTGCTGGTATGCGCTGGTCTGTTCTCAGAGCAGGGGTTCTGCTGGCCCTGCTGGAGCCCCCTTGAAGGGTGTTTTTGGTAGACAGCCTAGTATCCTTGGTCTCTTCTATAATAACCTGCATTTCTCCAAAAATGTGTAACCCTCACCCATCTGGGCGCCTCCTTCCTGCCCTCACGGGATCTAGTGTGTGGCTGACTGGCCCTTAGCACTTAGGTGTTGCTTCCTGGCTTCAGGGGAAGGCAGGAAAGTTTTCCCATCGCTCACACCCTTACTTTTATCCTTGGGCAGAAAAGGACTGGACAGAGGAGGACCGGGGCCGGGAGAAGGTGCTGATGCAGGAGATTGTGACTCTCATTGAGCAGCGCAATGCCATCATCAACTGCCTGGACGAGGACCGGCAGAGGTGACGTGGCTGGGTCAGGGGCTCCCCTGGGGGCTTCTGGGGGGAAGGGCCCAGAGCAGGCCAGGCCAGCCCTGCCCTCATCATCAGCGATCTCAGGGCACCCTTGCTCAACCTGTATGGAGTCGGAGGCTGGAAGGGACTGAGCTTTTCTGGTGCCTCCTCCTGTGGGATACTCAGTTTCCCTTTCTCGTTTCAGGGAGGAAGAGGAAGATAAGATGTTGGAAGCCATGATCAAGAAGAAAGGTGAGGCCCCTCCTGGGGCTCTGGCCCATTTGAACTCCTGGAGGGTGAGGGGCAGGCTGAACAGAGGGTTGGAGCTGGTGCTCCAGGGATGGGGTGTGCCAGCTCCCAGCCTGTTTTTCACTAGGAAGGCCCTGTGTGGTAAGGCAGGCCAGCCCGTAGCCAGGAAGGCTGTGGCCTGTGCTTGGAGGTGGGTGTGGAATGCCCTGGCATCCATCCACGGGGAGGACTGGGGTAGAGTGAGCATTTCCCCTGGGTGGTTTGCCTTAAGCTGTGCGTCCCCCTTGAGATCTGCAGCTGGTCTTAGAGGAGTCTGTAGGCTCAAAAGGCAGTGCTTACCTGGAATAAGACAGTGCTGGAATGGTTAAAAGAGCACTGGACTGGGAGTCAGGGGCCCTGGGTTTCATCTTTGTTCCACTCATGACTCATGTTGTGGCCTGTGGTTAAGTCTGGACTCCAGTCAGACTGCTTGGGTTCCAGTCGTAGCTTTGATGCTTACTAGTGGGTGACTTGAGCCACCCACCTCACCCCTGTAGGCCCGAGTCTCCTTGTCTGCAGAATGGGGGTGATAGAGGCCCCCAGCTCCCAGGTGTATGCTGGGGAATGCTGGGATAATGTGTGTAAAGCACTTTGCCCAGGGCCTGGCACCTACAAAGAGCTCAGTTGGTGTTAGTCCATCATTGCAAACCCACATGTTCCTTGTCTGTAAAATTAGGGGCTAGGAGAGATGATTTCTGAGGTTTCTTCTAGCACCAACAGTCAGCGTTTGTGTTGTAACCCGCAGAGCTGTGGGAACCAGCCTGGGGAATCAGAATTTTAAAGATAAATGTCATGCTTCAGAGTCCCCAGATTGCTCTCACGTTCCTATGTCAGAGCCCTGCTGAGATGAAACCCTGGGTGAGGATATGGTTCCCATCTGATAGGTGAGGAACTGGAGGCTCAGAACGGTGACAGGTGACATGACGTGCCAGGGTTCCCAGGAGGAGGTGCTGGAGCTGGGCCCAGCCCCTGTGGGCCGGCACTGCCCCGGGCCTGTCCCTCTTCCCCACGTCATTAAGACTCCCCTGTCTCTCCTGCAGAGTTCCAGAAGGAGGCTGAACCCCAGGGCAGGAAGAAGGCCAAGTTCAAGACTATGAAGGTGCTGAAGCTGCTAGGAAATAAGCGTGACACTAAGAGCAAGTCCCCCGGGGACAAGAGCTAACAATGAAGGGACTTCCACCCACACCTTCCTGGCTCAGCCCCGGGCTGGGCTCCGCTGGAGGGGGGCACCCTGCTTCCCTTCAGGACCAGTCGAGAGGAAAGATGACTTACGGGGAGGGAACCTCTGGGTGATGGCCTCTCCCTCCTCAGGGCCCTCTGGCTGCTTTGGGCCAAAGAGTTTTCTTCTCTTCTCTGAGCCACAGGCAGTTGCGGCTCGGCCCTGCCCAGTCTGGTTCTGATGACTCTAGATGCTGTAACGGAGCAAGCAGGGTCCTGGGTCCAGGGAGTGGCAGCGGCCAAGCACACTCACTCCTGCCTGGCCCTTGCTGTGATGGGCAGCTCTGGCTTCTTCCTGTCCCGGCCCTGGCCTTGCGTCCCTGTCCTCCTCTGCAGGGCACATGGCACTGAGTCTGTTTCTCCTCCGTCAGGAGCTGTATTTATGAAGTCCCTGATTCAGTGTGGGTTAGTTACTGTGTCCTCGGACGTCAATGGGCCTGATGGACAAAAGCCTCCCTCTCTCCCTTGAAGTTCTCGGAGCTGCTTTCCTCCTCTTCCCTTGCTTTGTAGGAAACCTCAGCAGGACGGGGCTGTGATGGCCACACTGGGTGGGTGGGTGCCCTGGTGCTGAGTCTCCCAGCGAGGGTCTCCGGGAGGCAGGCCCCCGTTACATGTCTGGTCCCTGATCATCAGCTGAGGGGGGTATGCTTTACATAGGTGCAAATCCTGGTTCTTCAATGCACTGTAGTCTGACCCCTGCGTTGCCCGCCCCAGGGTGAGGGGATGATGGGCCCATTCCTATGTGTGGTCATCACCAGTCTGTTTCCTCACACTCATCTGTTCATTCTTTCCTGACTTGTTCCCATCGAAGGACTGATGGCCACTCGCCCCACTGGGATGGCTGTGGGAGAGGGGGAGCCACTGGGGACAACGCCTTTTCTCTAGGGACTGGGCCCAGCAGCCCTTGGTCGAAGCACTGTTACTATAAGCTATTGCTGGGGCACCTGTAGGGCCCCCTTCCCTCAGCACACTTCTGGGGAAAGAGCGTACTGTATTAACTCATGAGGATTTTCCTCACCAACAATAAATGGAGACCACCTCATTGCCAGTGCCCTGCAGACTTGGGGTGCTTTTCTCTTGGCCAGGTCTGCCTTCACTCCTGCCTCTTCTGTGCCTCGTGGCCAGGTATCTCTCGTGGCTGAGGAGGGGCCAGTAGGGGCTGTCCACCGATAGGGTCCCTGGCCCTCACTGCTATCCATCGGGCAGGACTCCCCACCTCTGCAGGGAGAGGTGACTCCTGCACCGCTGTAACCCCTGGCGGTCTCCTTCCAAACGTGCCTGTTGACCTGCAGCGGGGGTCACCACCTCCAGGGCCTTTCAGGGGCCAGGACACATGAACCAGGCTGGGTGTCACCTGACGGATGGTTCCATCAGTCTGTCTCGGTGTCAAGAGACTCAGGCGGCGGGGACTAGGGTGAACTGGGGTGTGTCTATGCCATAACCAAAGAGGGAAGTTCTTCCTCAAGTCAACTGTAGCCTGTGGGAATGTGACCAAGTATTGTCAGATCTTTCCATTTTTCAAAACAAGCTAGAAATCCAGATTGTGTGTGTGTGTGTAAATTGTAAATGTTGGCAACTGACCTGAATAGAAGTCAACGGTAGGCTGAATTTATCTACCTACTGGATGCTCCAGTCTGCTGCCTTTGAGCTATGTAGTGGGGTCTTCCAGGTGGAGGACAGCTGTCCTTACCACGTATCCTCCGCCCTCAGGTCTGGAACATGTGAGGACACAGGCTTCCCATGGAATGTTTTGGGGCTAGCCCTCGATCTGGCCCTCTCCGCTTACCTGTTTGAGGCTGCAGGCAGTGTTTATCCTGCAAACCAGAACTTAGGTCACGTGGCCTGTAGGATAATATGAATCCCTCCAGGAGGGAGCGTTGGCTGACATTTCCAAAATATTTTGATGTATGGGGATGGGAAAAATGACAAGCGTACTGGGGAACACCGGGCTCGTGGTTATCAGGAGGTCTGGGGACTGCCATGCGCTGTGTGCCAGGCCCAGGGGCTGCTCTTGTGGGCACATGTCTCCACAGCAGCTCTTTGAGGCCAGGCCTCCCAGGAGAGCAATCAGCGCTGAGGCTGGGGGGTTGCCCAAGGTCATGGAGCACAGGCTGGCACCGGAACGCTAAAGCCGGGGCTCTCGGATTCCTCCCGCCCCTTTGGGTTTCTTCTCCTGGGCTCTGGGTTTAGTGGAAAGACATAAAGCTAACTTAATCCTGAGTAGGCTACTTGCTAGTGAAATGACCTTGGTTACAGTATCTCAGTGAGCCTTAGTTTTCACGCAGGGATAATGAACCACTGCACGGGTTTACTAAGAGAATTAACTGAGAGTGAAATTCAGCACCTACCACAGTGCCCGGCCATGGGGTGCTCAGGAAGCGTTGGTTCCCATTTCCACTTGAAATATGCAAACAGCTAGAAACCATCTGTGCTTGAAAAACTCTAACTCCTTGAACAAATCAGCCTTATCCCTCTGAAAACAAAACGGTGTAATGACCTACATTAAATATGTTTTATTAGCCAATTAATCATAGCAGTTAAACATTTACCTAAGGCTGTAAGAACTCAAATAAGTAGGTCCTAAGACAAGTAGGAAGAAAGGAATCATACTCATTGCTAAGTTCAGAAAGCTCAGTGGGGACACAGTGGGTGGAGATGGTGGAAGGAGGGCCCATTGGATACTCTTAGGTAGTCGCCCAAGATGGTGGGACTTGGACCTTGCTTTCATTGCCTGTGGGGCTCTTCCCCTGAGAAAAGACTCGAAGTCACGCGTATGTGAATCTGTGACCGTGGGTCTCCGAGGCGCAGCTGACCCAGGATCCCTGGACAGTCTTGAGAACGGGCTCATTCTCTGATGTGGTCGATTTTCTAGGGTGCTGTATATGCCCGGAGTACCTGAGGCCAGGGCAGTGTTGTATGACCATTTGACATGGAGGAAGGCCAGGAGGGCTGGGCTGACCTGGGGATGATCCTGCCTGGCAATCAATGGGGTGGGTTCCAGTGGTCCAGGTTCGGCTGCTCTGCCCCCATCTCTGGAGACAGACTAAGTGGTGGCAAGTGCCTGCCTAAGTTGCTCAGTCCTCTTCTGGTCAATGTCCTCCATTTCCCGTAGTTTCTGCAAGGGTATCAGGGAAAGCTGGGTATCAGGTTAGGAAGTTGGGGAGCCAACATGGGTGTGAGGCTAGAGCTGGACTTCCAACACCTCGGCCACAGCTGACGCTTTATTTCTCCTCACGTCTCGTACTCCATACTCCTGGTGGACGCGTCCCCTCCCACGTCCCTGTTGGCTTCTCCTACCTGGGAGATTTCAGCGAGGATCATTCCTCGGTACTGCCTGCCCTGTCCCAGGGCCTCCATGTCAGCCAGGAATTCTTTCCTCTCCTGGATTTCCTTCACCACTGGACAGGGAGAAGGGTCATCAGTGGACAGGGTTTAGGGGCTTTCAGGCTCCGGGGAGGTGTGGCGGGGGCAGGGCTTGCCTCTCCTGGGGAGAGGAAACGGTTCTGTGGTCAGTGTTTCTCACTGGTTGGCCCTCAGGGATCACCCCTTCCTCTGACTCTGGGCCCCCTCCACACACACACCCCTCCCCTGCATAACTGGCCCATCAGTGGCTTACGTTCTTCAAACCGGTCCAGTTCAGGGACTGCGTCCTCCTGTCGTACAGGACGGGGCTTTCTTTTCCGTTCCTTTTTGTCCTTCCCTGTGGCAAAGATATTTTGGAGTCTTTGCTTCTCCTTCTCCAGATCTCCTGTTAAGGCCCAGAAATGGCTTAATTATGGCATGAAGGGCACCCCGATTCATGGTCTATGTTCCTAATTGGACATGCTTGCTCCAGGGTGCACCGGAGCCTGTCGTGAAGACAGGTAGAAAGGGAAAGGGGTTGAGAGAACCAAGAAGAGAGCTTTGTCAGAACCCGTACAGCGCTCTGTTGCAGAGCAAGGCTAAGAAGACTCAGTGACCACCACTGTGGCCTGCGTGTAGAGACTACGTGGAGTGTAGGAGGGTCTGGGCCACGAGTTATGTCAAGTGCCAAGGAGGAAGGGGATGAACCGCTCCATCCAGGCCGGCATGCAGAAGGGCTCTGGATTTGAGGCACCGAGTGAGCTTAGGGAGCAGTAGCCATGAGACCTGCCAGCCAGCCATTTATCAGAGATTGGAAGAATCCAGTTAACTGCTAAAGAGGGTTCTGAAAAAAATTTTTTAGAAGGACCACCTAACTGGTTTCCCCTGTACCCCAAACACCCTCAAGCTAACGTGATAAGGCTCAAGAGCATTGGGATAAACATCGTGAGAATTTGATTAGATACATGTTCACCTGCCCGGTGGGCAGCTCGTCTCCCTGGACCCCTTACCCCCCTCATGGAGGGAGGGAGGTGGGAGAGGGGCTGCGGTTGAGGCCCTCCCACTTACGGGTGGCTTGAGGCTTGAACTGCTCCCGGCTGTAAGCCCCGTTGGCCTGGCACATGCTGGCAGGCCGGAGGTGGGATCGGGCCGCCAGGATGGGAGGCAGGTAGATGGCCGAGGCTGGCTGCCTGGAAGGCAAGACCCTCTGGCTGGATGTTGGGCTGCACTGTAGGGGCAGAGTGTCTCCTCCTGGGGAAGGAAGGGTTGGCATCGGGGAATCCACTTGGTTTTTTTTTTTTTTAATTTATAAAAGTGATACCTGCCTGTTCTAACAAGGCAAGCAGTACAGAAGGGTCTTTCCTTCTCTCCTCCAACCGCCCCGCACACACAATGAGCAGTTTGGTGGTCTCTGTCCATTCTTTTTGATGCGTATATAAGCGTTCAAAGATACATGTGCATATCTAAGATTCGTTTTTCAAACACTGGATCAGCAGACTCGTCACTTAACAGTTTATCATGGACATCATTCTGGATCACTCCTTTTATATATAACTTATTTTTTATAGCTGTATACTGGTCCTTAGAATGGCTACCTTATTTATCCAACTAGTCTCCTAGTTTCAGAGATTCAGGCTGTTTCTGTTTCTTTTTGCTCCTTCAAACAATGCTGCAATAAACATTCTTGTACATCAAGCCTTCATACTGGTGCTTTTATTTCGATAAAAGGATTCTTAAAACCGGCTTGGTCCATGGCAGGGAGGGATGGTTTGGATGGTGATAGCCACCAGTCTCTCCTGCTGTCCATGCCAGACCTGGGCTTCTCCTCCAGGCCAGCCAAGTGTGTCACCTCCTCTCTGTTGATCACCATAAAGCCCAGCTCCGAGCAGTCCCTACCCACTGTTTCGATCTGGCCCCTACCTTTTCTACCTTCCCAGCCTTCTGTCACCCACCCAGCAAATACGTAATGAGCATCTACTCTCTGCCAGGCCCAGGACACTGTGGGTAAAGTGGTAAGACAAAGTCTTGCCCTCATGGCGTCTGCAGCTAGGGTATGGATGGTGATAAAATAAGGAAAATATATTAGTATGTTAGGTGGTGACCATACAGAGGTGGAGCATAGAGTGTGTCACAGCAGGATTTACCATTTAAATAGGGGAGCCAGGGAAGGCCTCATGAAGAAGGTAACATTTGAGAAACGACCCAAAAGTGATGAGGGGCCAGCATTCTAGGCAGAGGGAACGAGTAGCTAAAGCAAAGGCCCTGAGGTGGGAATGTGCCTGGAGTGTCTTGAGGAACAGCCAGGAGGCTCGGGTGCCAGGAATGGAGTGAGCAAAGGGGCACATAGTGGGAGTAGAGGTCAGAGGTCATGGGGGCAAGAGAAGTACAGGGCCTTGTAGGCCTCTGGAAAGACTGGCTTTTACTTTGTGTGAGGTCAGGAGCCATCGGAGGGTTTTGTGCAGAGGAGTGACATGATCCCTTTGGTTGCTGTTTAAAATGCTGTGTTGGGGGCCAAGGGCAGAGGCCGTCAGGGTCAGGACGTGGTTTGAACGTCAAGCGGACAAGATTGCTGATGGGTCAGATGGGGGTCTGGGAGGAAGAGGCGTCAAGGATGACTGAGGTGTCTGCCCTGAGGAATGGGAAGGATGGTGCTGCCGTTACTTCCCACTGACCCTTCCCTTCTCCCATCCTGTACCTGGGGGTCACGCGGCTTTACGTATCTCCCTTTTCTGAAGACATGCTGTGCTTCCTAGACTGTCCCTCCTGCTCCGTCCACTCCCTACTTCTGTCTGTCCAGTGCCAAATGCTACCTCTTCCTCTGGCCCGTTTTCAGCAAATATTTATGGCCCGAGTAATTCTAGGAGTTCCGGTGAAGGAGAGGAATTTATGGCTTGCCACAGAATTTGAACGAAGGCTCAAAACAACAGTAGGATTTGGTTAAGAGAAGAGAAGATTCTAGAAGAAAGCAGACTCAACACCAATGCTTGGAGGCAATTAAAAAAATAAAACTTCTAAGGGGAATAACACTGCCAGGTGAACCAACTACTCATGTTGGCCTAACCACTAATGCAGTCAGTCCTTCAATAAACATTGAGCAGCTTCAAAAACAAAAAACAAAACATTGAGCAGCTAAGTGCTGGGGCTACCGTGGTGAACAAGACAGATATAGTCCTTGGTCTGCTAGTCTTTACTTTTAGTGAAATTTCTAGCATAATCTCTTTGTGGTCATGCTACAGGGGACACCAGTTTATTAGTAGATTGCTGAGCGTGGAGACTGAGTGGTGATTCAGATATGTTACGGCACTAGGCAGCCTGAGTTGTACTTTTCCATGATAAGGAAGGACATCTGACCTCTGACCTGGCTGATGGAGCCTCCCTCCCTCAGCCAGTGCTGAACAGGTGCCAATGTCTGACTCTCCCTTCCCTATGCTTCTGTCGTTGATCAAATGCCCTCCTGATAAGCACATTCTTTCTTGAAAGACGGCAACAGCTTTTAGTAGATTCAAGTAAAACTCGGCAGGGTTGGACCTTCTGGTATTCTCTCTCTTAAAGGCAACTTTACAGGTCTGTGTTCTGATCCATTAAATATTGATTGATTCAGTTACATCTCAGAAAGCAATGTTGCTTTCAAGATCTTAGAGGGCCCCTGGCTTTTGTGCCCATGTACTTCCACTTTTTTGTTTTCCTCAAAAATAAATAATACAGGGGTGGCCGATTAGCTCAGTTGGTTAGAGCGTGGTGCTAATAGCACCAAGGTTGCCGGTTCGATCCCAGCACGGGCCACTGTGAGCTGCGCCCTCAACAAAAAAAAGAAAAGAAGAAAAAAAATGTAATGTGTGGTCAGAGGTGAGCTATGGAAAGGCTTTGCATAATCTTCCTAAGTTGGAATTCTGCCAGTTTTCTTGTTTCTGCTAGGTAGGCTATGAATGAATAAAATGACAAATGAGACACATACACAGTCCTTTCCTCTGGAGAGCTCCTATGGTATGTGTGTAACAGGGAGGGACAGATTGCAGACAGGACAGTTTTGAGACTATTTTGGCTGGACAGGAAGTCTCTCCTGGGCTGTGATCTCTTGGGAAAGTCAGCTAGAGCTGAACTGCAGGAGACTGGTTGTTGTGCCAGGACCCGTGTCTGGGGGAAGAAACAAAGGCCGCCTCAAGATCAATCCCCCAGATGCAAGGATCGGAAATACTACACTATACTATTTGGTCTTTTAAAATGATGTCCCCTACCTCTTAATATGGAGGAGCATGAAAAACGTGGCCCAGAATCCCTCTGCCCAGGAAGCCTCTGTGGACTGCCTCTTACTTTTCATGGTGTCCATGATGTGGCGCTGTTGGAATTTAGTCAGCCTGGATTCCTCCATCATTACTGCAAGATAAAGCACTTTTGTAAAACCTCCTGAGTCTTCATCTCACCCACTGAAATTTAAAATTGTATCACCCCCTACCCCCCTTCTGTACCTGAATACTCCCTCTCTTCCTCCTCTGTCTTATTTTTTTCTGTAGCACTCATTACCATCTAAGTTCCACACATTTTACTTATTATTACTTGTTGCCCTCCTACTAGGATATCAGCTCTATGAGAGCCAGAATTTTTGCTGGTTCATTTTTGTTTTTGTTTTTAATGCTGTATCCATAGCACCTAGAACAATGTCTAAAGCACATAGTGGGCTTTAAAATTTTTTTTCGTTGTGTGAATGAATAAATGAATGAATGAATGACCAAGCATTAACCATGTGCCAGGGGCTGAAGCTGTAACGGTGAGCCAAAAGAGGAACAATCCCAGCCCTATTGGATTTCACCGGCTAGAGGGGTAGATGGATACTGATCCAATGGGACATACTGAATATCTGACTACAGGTTGCGCTAAATCCAATGAAGAAAAAGGTATTTGGTCACACAGCAGATGGTTCCACTGTGGTGGTGGGTGGTGGTGGCGGGAGACAAAGCTTCCCAGGGGACATTGAAAGTGTGATCTAAGGGATGCACAATTGTTAACTACTCTAAAATTCTTAGTTTTTTGACTTTTGGCCACTTGCAAGTTGTAGGACCTGAATCTTTCTGTAAAATGAAAATAGCAATTGCTGAGCCACAGGTCAAAAGGGGAGGCCCGAGTCACGGAGGGTAACTGCTACCACCACTCTTGGCCTTTAAGCGCACTGACCTCTCAGGAGCTCACAAGTCCCAGGGGTATAAGTGGCCTGCTTGGGGCAGCTCCAGAACCCCGTTCCTTTGGTCACTGCCTCCATCTTCTCCTGGGAAGCCATGGCAGGGCCCTAAGGAGGGAAAACACACAATGACATACCCCCTGTCTCTACTCCTGCACCCCGCCCTTTCAACACTACCGAAGTCTGGGAGCGAGGTCCGGCTGCAAGAGAATCGTGTCAACGCGTGTCACTATTGCGAGTGCCCTCCTCTCCCACCCGAAACAGACAGACCGACACACACACACACACACACACACACACACACACACGAACGGAGACCTCATCTTAACCTGGTGCTCGTGGCAGGGAAGCCCTTTGGGAAGGAAGAGGGCCTTCAGATAGCTGTTGGAATTTAGTCAGGTTGGATTCTTTCATCATCACTGCAAGATAAAGCCCTGCTATGAAGCCTCTAGGATGTTACGCCAAAATTGAAACCTCACCCTAAAGTAAGACGCCGGCTGGGTGCACCCCTCCTCACAGAGAGCGGTGGCTGGGCTCCGGAGACCAAAAGCACGGCTCTACCGCGACATCGCGCGGGGACCCGGCAGAAACACTGCGATCGCTGTGTCGAGAGCCGGCAGCTGGACGCTCTGGCTACCATGGTAACGAGCCTGCATCTCGTCGCATGCGCACACTTACCACTCCCGCCTGCCTCCCGGAAGCGATTGCCTCTGGTTCACGGCGCAGGCGCAGAGTACGCGTGTCGCGGTGCTGGTGGGAGGCACGCAGTTCGCGGATCTCGGTGCGGGTCTGGGGCGCAGAGCCGGGTCGCTGCTGCGCGGGCGTCATGTCAGACAATGAGGACAAGTGAGTGCGGGAGCCAAGTGGCCTTTGCGGAGCCTCGGAAGGGGCGGGTGAAGCGGGAGTTTGATTCCAAGGAGGCTGACGAGCCAGGCGTGGAGGGACAGTGTCCGAGGGGACTGGGGCTGCTGAAGGGGCCCGCGGAGCTGGAGAAGGGAAGGGCGCGGAACCAAGAGCATAGCCCGAGACTGGACACAGCAAGGCACAGGCGCGAGGGTGCAGAGAGGATCAGTGGAAAAGCCCATGTGCTCCCTTCTAGAAGAGGGGACAGGTAACGTAGGATCGTGTGAGATTAGGCAGTAAAAGTGCGCAGTACAGCGGGTCCTCGAATAACGTTTTCTAACGTTGATGAGATGCGGGAGGAACCAACCCTTAAAGTCGCAGAACCTATCGTGGGCATTAAATGAGGCCTTACTGTGTAGAAGTACTCCAGAGGAGTGGTGAGACAGGTGGCAAAGGTCTGGGCAGGTTGCGGTCGTCTGGTGAGAGAAGGTAGTGTGTTAGTAGTAGACGAAGTGAGACGTGGTTTTGAATTCTGAGTTCATTTTGAAGCTGGGGCCAAAAAGATTTCCTGATGTGTGGGGTGGGAGCAGAGGTCTGTTCTGAAGATTAAAACAGGGGAGTAGTCAGCATAAGTATATTAGTCAAAACTGAGAAACAGGTGACATCATCAGGGGGTGTCAGTAGAGAAGGGGACGTGACTGAGTGTTAGAGCGTTCCAACAGGGAGTACTTGGGGTTGGGGAAGAAGAGACACCAGCAAAGGAGACTGAGAAGGAGCAGCCAGTGAGGTGGCGGAAATACCAAGAGAGTGAGGTGTCCTTGTAGTGGAGTGAGGAGGGTGTACTGAGCGAGAGAGAGAGCGCGGTCTGACGTGCCACTGAAAGGTCAAGCTAAATGAGAGCAAGAGAAGTCCATTGGTTAGCAACACGGAAATCATCCACAAACTTGAAAGAAGCAATGGTTTTGATGGAGCCGTGGAGATGGAGGTCTTCTTGGAGTGAAACTGTGACAGAACGGAAAGGGAAGAATTGGAAACAGTGATGATGGACAGACAACTCTTCCATGAATTTTGTTCCCAAGCAGAGCGTGGAAATAAGGCTCTGGGGGGAGAGAGGTTTTGTTTGTTTTTTTAAGATGGGGAAAATGTTTGTGCTGATGAGAATGATGCAGCATAGAGAGAGAAAAGAGACAGTGGTGAAGAATGTGTCCTAGCCAATTTTGGGGGTTGATGGGGTAAATTCGAAGGAGTAAAATGGGACAGAAGTTTGACTCACTCATTAAGTAGATGTTTATGGAGCACCTCCTAACTATTGGCTGAGACACTCTTTGCCCTTTTTGATTCTAGTAAGTGGTGCTCTGACTAATTGGCCTCTTTCTTCTTGTGCAGTTTTGATGGCGATGACTTTGATGACGTGGAAGAGGATGAAGGGCTAGATGACTTGGAGAACGCTGAGGAGGTCAGTGTTTAGTCTTAGGCTCCCCCGCTGCAGCCCAGGCTGTCAAACAGGCTGCCCAGTGATAATTGCCTGAATGCATCTGCCTCCCGTTTGTGACCAAAGGCCCTGCCCCAGCCACCCCCACTTAGAGTGAGCAGAGTTCCAGTACTGGGTAGCGCAATAGCCCCAGAGGGTGGGCCTGCAGGCTTTTGGCCACTTGGACCACAGTCCATGGTTTCTGAGGCAGTTAGTTCACTGATGGGTGAGATGTCACATTCATTCATTCAGCAAATGTGTGTTGAATGTTTATTATGTGCCAGGTGCTCTGCAGTGTGAGGCTCCATAGGAGCAAGGGGGAGAGTGACCTTGAATAAAGCTGGCGAGGTAAGTGCCCAGATCAGGCAAGATTTTGTAGCCTGTAGGTAGAAGGAAGCCACTGACAAATTTTGAACCAGGGAGTGGCATGATCTAAAGTTTACACTTTAGAAAGAGCATGCTGACCTCAGAGTGAGGAGCGAAGCAGGGAGGAGCAAGCATGAAAGAGAGAGACATCAATTCGGGGACTCTCACAGACCTCCAGGTGAGAGACCTGCAGCTTGAACTTGTGTACTGCTAGGGTCATTGATAAGAAAACAGATGGAAGAGATATTTTGGTGGATTGGATTTGGGGCTGAGAAAGTGGGAGATGACAAAGATGACCCCTAGGTTTCTGGCTTGAGCAACTAGGTGGGTGGGTTACTAGCTTCGTGAATAAAATAGGGCTTTCTGCCTTGGGTGACTGACGGAAGAAGTGCTTTATGTCTCCTGGAGAGTGATCCCTCAACTTTTTTAGTCCTCTTTGGCTTAGAAGCCAAAGCCCCTCTTTTTGAATTTTCTCTCTTCAGGACACTCTCAGGTACCCATATTCACTGTGTCAGAAACCTCTTTCTCCATCCTTCTGGTCTCCTTCCGTTCCTGTCCCGTCAGTTCTGGCTCCTTCATTTAGTTCAGCCCTATTCCGTTTCTTCATTCCTAGTGCACCAGCCTGGTTTAGATCTTTATTCCTTTACAACCACATTACTGCAGAAATTGTGTTCCTGGCTTTCCTGCCTTCCGTCTGCTCTGATTGTCTTTCTGCTGCCAGAGTCATCTCTCTTACCTGCCTACACGATACCCTCGGTCTTCCTAAATCGTCTCTCTGCTTTTGCCGTTGCCCTCTACAGAATGTTATCAACAGAGTATCCAGAGTGATCCTTTCAAATCTTAAGTTAACTGATGTCTCCTATTTAGAACCCTCATCCAGTGGCTTCCCATCTCATTCAAAGTAATTGCCAAAAAGACGTACAAAGTTCTCCATGATCTGGCCACCTGCTCCCTCTGTGCTCTTATCTCTTCTCGCTGTCCTTGTCATGCCAGGCACACCCTGCTCAAGACTTCTGACCATGCTGTTTCCTCTTCCAGGAACACTTTTCCCCAAGAAGCGCACATGACCTGCTCCTCACTTCCCTCTGGGCTTTGTCCAGGTGTCATCTCAAGGAGGCCTTCTGTGACCATCTTATTCATGTTTAAAATTGCAGCATTCTCCCCCTCCCCCCACACTACCTCCTTGGCACTCCCTGTCTTTTTTCTCTGTTGTTATACTACTACGCATTTTACTTATTTATTTATTGTTTATCCCTTCTCACTATCGTATAAGCTCTATAGGGGAAGAATTTTATCTTACTGCTCTATGCCAAGCACTTGACATATAGTAAACACTCATTAAACATTTGTTGACTTAATTTTTTTTTTTTTAAATTGGGGACTATATTGGGGAACAGTGTGTTTTTCCAGGGCCCATCAGCTCCAAGTTGTTCTTCAGTCTAGTTGTGGAGGGCGCAGCTCAGCTTCAAGTCCAGTTGCCATTTTCAATCTTTAGTTGCAGGGGGTGCAGCCCACCATCCCATGCGGGAATTGAACCGGCAACCTTGTTGTTGAGAGCTCGTGGTCCAACCAACTGAGCCACCCCACCGTCCTGTTGACTTAAGTCTTTATTATAATGTTTATTCTCCTGCCTGTGACCCTATATGCACCTTTGCTCTAATCATACTCTATAATTAGTTGTCCAAACCTAGTACATCACCTTCTCTGTGCCTTTGCACATTCATTTCAGCCTGCCTAGAATGCCCTTCCCTTCCTCATTGGCTTGGGAACTCCTACTAAACCTAGACAAGCTCCAGTCTCATCTTTGGACTGTCTTCCTAAGCCACCGTGGGAGTGCGGTGCCCCCCACCTGCTTGTTAACTTGGTTGCACACTTGCCTTCCTTCAAAGCACCTGCTGTTGTGTTTGTTCTTGTCTCCTTCCCAGACCAGGGATTCTTGCTTTGAGAGCAACAGCTCTTAGCTTTCTGTCTCAGCATCTATTATGATGTTTGGCACATGACAGATGCCTAATAAGTAATTGTTAAATATATGAACACACACACACACACACACACACGTTGCCAAAAAAAATGTATACACATTTTAAGAGAGGAAAACTGGATTAAAATTGTAATACTCAACATATACCGATAACAAAAGATGAATACAAGTCATGTTTAACTTCTGCAATTACAAGAGGTGCTCAAAGTGGTTACAATCAGTGTCCAGACACTTCTGATTACGGCGAACTATTGCTTGAGCAACGCTGACCAAAGTGTCCATGTGTATATATTTTTGGCACCCCCGGTGTATATATGAAAGAAACATATAGTATGTTCCTGCCTTCACTCTGACTTTTTAGCCTCTTGACCCATTGACTCAGTTACCCTAGCTGAAGATGGGGTGCTTATTCCTCGTTTCCTGCTTAGGGTGATTGTTGTCTGTGCTCAGGACTTCTTTGTATGGAGTCAGTCAACGTTCTGGGCCCGGCCCATCTCCGGGCCCTCTGCTTCCTTCTTCTGGGTGAGGCAGCTGGCTTTGTCGTCCTGATCAAGATTCCTCTCTTTTACTAGGTCTGAGACTTTGGCCAAGTTAAATAACTCTCCAGGCCTCTGAAATGGGCACGGTAATCCCTACTCATAAGGTTATTGTGAGAATTAAATGAGGTGTCAGTAAGGCAGCTGCAAGGTCGCTGGCATGTGATTAGCAGTAGTAGTGGTTATAGTCATGGTCTCCTCCCCCTCCCGTCCCCCCTCCCCCTCAGTAACGCCCCTGAGAGTTTCCCTCTTTCCGCTTTGGTGTCCAGGAGGGCCAGGAGAATGTGGAGATCCTCCCCTCTGGAGAGCGACCGCAGGCCAACCAGAAACGAATCACTACACCGTATATGACCAAGTATGAGCGAGCGCGCGTGCTGGGCACGCGAGCCCTCCAGATCGCGTGAGTGTCCCCTTCACTGTCCCTCCCATCAGTCAGGCTACAGTGAGCCTCCAGGCTGTCGACGTGGCCCAGCCTGGCCCCTGAAAACAGACTCCCTGCTTTCACGTGCTAAACAAGGCGGGGGGGGGGGGGGGGAATGCAGTCCCTGTGTGCCAGGCACTGTGCTAGACCCCTGCCCTCAAGGAGTCTGATCCAACAGGAGAAATAGGCATTGAGCATCTGAGAAGTCAAATAACAGCACCGTAGAAGAATAACAATAAAAATACAGAACTCGATGATTGCCTGTCAGGTTAGCAAAGCAAAAACGTGTGGATTCAGGGAGCCCTAGACCATTGTGGGCCAGTCAGTTGCAGGCGCTGCGGCAGTAATGCCCAGCTTAATGTGGTCCTTGAGTCAAGGTAGACGACGGCCAGCCCAGAGGAGTGGGAGAGCCCTGCCTCCACGTAGAAGCCACGCCAGAGGTGTGAAAACACAGAGCAGTGATGGGGTTCTGGGCACTTGAAATGAGCAACCTTTCCTTTCCCTCCCGAGTTTAGAACCAGGTGAAGGAGAACGAGGTTGAGGAGATAGCCAGTAGACAGGCGGAGATCCGAATGTGTGCCGAGGGCGTGCTCAGGCCTCCAGAGGCTGTGTCTGCAGGAGCAAGGCTGCGCGCTGGGTTTGTGGGCCTCGAAAGGGCCCTCTCTGCAGGCAGGTGGCTTTGTGAAAGCGGGGCCCCTCCAAGAGGCTGGGCCACAGATGCTTGCCTTTTCTCCCTGTCAGAGAAGTTACTCCCCCTTCCTGAGGAGGAGTAAGTGGGGGGACAGAGAGAGGGCAGGCGTGGTACTGTCGCTCTTGTAGACTGTCTCCCCAGGGAAACACAAGGCCGAGGAAAGGAGCCCTACCCAGACTTCTTAAAAGGCGGTGTGGGAAATGCTGGGGATCTGGAAGTGGAGGGGCTTCAAGCAGGGACTAGTGGAATACAGGCGAGAAGAAAGCTGGGGCCAGAGGTGTGGAGTTTTGTGTGCGGGAGGGGCAGGGAGGCTGAGTCTGTGCATGCCCCCCGGTTTTCAGTCAGCTTTGGACGTGCTCTGCAGTCCTGTGGGTGAGGAGAACCACCGTGTCCACGTGACAAAGGGTTTTGCAGGCGGGCAACATGGTTCCTCATCTGTTCCGCAGCAGCAGACCTCTTGCCAGCCTGCCCCCCTTGCTGGCCTGGCGGAAGGGAGAGCCGCACGCAGTGATAATTTTGGTACCCCTGGGGTCAGGATCCTCTAGGCCTGCGCCATCAAGGATGGCGGCCAGTAGCTCCATGTGGCCATTTCAATCTAAATTAAGTAACATTAAACAGAAGGAAAAGTTCAGTTGTTTGGGCTGATTAGCCACGTTTCGTGTACTCAGTAGCCACCCGAGGCCTGTAGTGGGTAGTGCAGAAAGAAGACACTCCCGTCTTGTTGCAAAGCATTCTGCTGTTTGCAGAGCACTCTATGGGTGCTCTAGCGCTGTCTCTGCTTAAAAGTGACCCGGCAGAAAGAACAGCTCATCAAGGAGTTTTCAGACAAGTAGACAGATTGTAAGTTCAAGTCTTTCAACATCGAATAAGATCCTGTGCTTGCACCTGTGGGGGATGTGAAGGTGAGTGAAGACAAAGATACAATTGTCCTCCTGGTGTTTACAGCCTGGGGGGGGAGATGGACCCCTTCACAAATACCCCGAACCCAAGGCACATGGGAGTGGTGCTTGACAAGAGATGTGAAAACGGGGAGAAGGGAGTAATTGCTGGGGTGACTGGGGAAGCCTCATGAGGAAGTTAGAATTCAGGCGGGGACCGGGAAAGGAAGGTGGTTTTGAGGGCATCCCAGGGGCCAGAAACAGAACAAGGAAAGGTCCAGGGGGTGGCAGGTAAGCGTGGCTTGTTGCGGCGGAATGGCAAGGCGCTTGGGGCACAAGACTGGCAAATATGTCCCTAGTGCTTTGAGTGACAAGTTCAGAAGACGGTCATGCATTCGGTGGACAGTGTGGAGCGCTGAACAGTTTAGAGGCAGACATTCAGACCACTACCAAGTCCCACTGTCCTGCTTTTTTTTGGGAGCAAGGTGCATTCCATGTGGTGGGGCCTGTGGTGCTCCTGCTGAATAAGGGCTAGGACACTGTCCAGGGGTTCCCTGCCTGTTGGGGGGCGGTGGAGAGGCAGGGCCGTAGCTTATCCTTAGCGCTAGGCATGCAGCCTTTACTCAGATGAACAACCATTTCTTGGGTAGTTTGTGGATGACATCTCGCTCCCGTGCCTTAGCACCACCTGGTGGCTGGTGTGGAGCATAGCCACTTCCTTAGGAGCGTTGCTGGGTTCCTGTGCGGAGGCTTTGGTATAGACCAATGACCTAAGGGCACACTCACACACTTCGCATATCGCCTGCACATAGTAGGGTTGGATGAATGAATGCTCTTGAATTACTCACATCTTGAAGGAAGGAAGGCACCTGCAGATCAGGAAAAGCATTTTGCCATATTCTTTAAAGCTTTAAATTGGGGGGAAATTGAATTATTTATTGAGAGAGGATATAGGGAAAGTTAAACACTTGGTCTCTGCTGTTGGGAAATGTTCAGGCTTTTGGGAGTAACACATCAAAATATTTAGCCATGAAGTTAGTAAATTATTTGGTGTCACCTGTGGCTCTCAGGCTGGCTGATGGCCACAATCACCCAGGGGGCTTTGTAAATGCAGGTTCTCAGGCTCCTTCCCTAGAGATTCTATTCAGAGGACCTGGGAACCTGGATTTTTAACAAGCTCTCCTAGTAATTCTGATGATTATCAGGTTTGGGATCCGTTAGTGTTAACTTGAGCTGGAATCATCAGAGGTGGCTTCCTGGAGGAGGTGGGCCCGGAACTGGCACCCCGCCCATTTGTGTTCAGAGCCTGTGCTGTGGGTCAGGCCTTGTGATGGAGCATGTGGTCCTGGTCTCATGTGGGAAACATCAAACAAGTAGTTGCAGTACCGTGAGGTTGGTGCCAAGAGAAGCATATGTAAATGAGTCAGGGCACTGAGGAGCCAGCACACAATCTCCAAGGTGGAGACACTTGAGCCTCTCCCAGGCCTGTAGGGAGAGGAAGAGCTTGTAACAGAATGAAAAAGGAAACAACAGTGTCTTTCCAGGGAGCCGTAGGAGTTTGGTGTGGCGGGAACGCAGGATAAATATGGGCAAGTAACATGAGAAGGTGCTAGAAAGGTGAGCAGGGGCCAGACTGAGTTCTGCCTGTTGGCCATGGGGCATCGTGGAAGGATAGTAAGCAGGTGAGTGCCTGATGCAGGCCTCGTAACGAGGCTGGAAGAGCAGGACTTCTGAGGGGGTGTTACCAAGAAGGAAAACAGGAGCTGGGCCCTGAGGCTGGGCCTGGGGGTGTTGGGTTAGAGCAGTCAGAAGGCGAGCCCTTGCACATGCCCTTTCTGTGTGCTTGGAATACTCTGGCATGGCCACCGGGTTCAGGAATCTGCCGTAGGCCCTGGGAAAGGTCCCTGGTAGGGCAGCTGACATGGTGAATGTCATACGGCCTTGTGATGAAAGGTTACACTTGTCCCATTCTCAGTAGCTTTCTAAAGTTTATGGATCTTGAGCGTATAAATGAGTGGTGTTCTAGCACAGTGGGCAGGAGCACGCGGGGTTCAAATCTTGGCTCTGCCACTTACTGGCTGTGTGACCTTGGGCAGGTAACTGACCTCTCTGTGACTCAGTTTCCTCATCAGTAAAACAGAAGTAACATTACCTCAAATGAAATAATCTATGGAAAGAGCTGAGAGCAGCATATGGCACTTAGTGAGTCTTGGCTTGTTAGCCAGTAGTGTTTAAACGTTGTTGTGTAGGCAAGGCAGGGCTTTTTGTCTTCATGTTCAAATCATGCTGAGAGTTGGAGAGAAATTCAGTGCTTTGGAAGCAAAGCTGAAATCCGGCCTCCTGGCTCCCACCCGTGTACCCTCACGGTCAGTGCCCTTGAACCACCGCCTGTCCGCCTCGAAGGTGAGGACTAGGGTACCCATCCAGTCCTGTTTGTGACGTGAGCTCCCCGACTTCCTGCTGGACCCTTCTCCCTGTGTTTGCAGTCTCCCCAACACGTGTCCCTGTACCCACAGGATGTGCGCACCTGTGATGGTCGAGCTGGAAGGGGAGACAGATCCCTTGCTCATCGCCATGAAAGAGCTCAAGTAAGTCGCCCAGATCGCGGTTCGCGGCTCCAGAGCCCTGGGAGGCCTCCTGTGGGTTCTCTGCCCACCCCGATCCCCACTTCCTTGCTGGGGAAGTGTGGTGCTCGTTCCTGTGGATCCTTCGCTCGTTCAAGCGGCAGCCCACCAGGAAGGAGGAGGGCGGGAGTGGCGGGGCAGGCAAAGGGGAAGGCACTGATGAGACGTGCCCCTCTCATGGCCGGCAGAATTCCTTGTTCCTGCCGTGCTTGGCCTTACCAGTATCCGCCCACTCTTCCTGCCCCTCCTCCTTTCAGCCCTGGATGGCAGAGCCCTTGCAGACCCACTGCCCGTCACTCAGGGATTCCTGTAATTCCTTTCCTCCAGAGGACACTCATGGTCCCAAGCGGATGCGCCTAAGACTTCGCTTCCCTTGTGTCCTGCACACCGCCTGGCCCCCAGCCCTCATGTACTTGTGCCTTCTCCCCGCCACAGGGCCCGGAAGATCCCCATCATCATTCGGCGCTACCTGCCCGACGGGAGCTATGAAGACTGGGGGGTAGACGAGCTCATCATCACCGACTGAGCCGGACTCTCTTCCCGACGGTGCCTCATCCCCACTTCTAGTCTCACGTGCTTTATACCTGTAAATAATAAACTGTTCAGCCTTTCCACCCCGCGGTCTCCAGCTACCTGCTCTGCCCACCCACTTCTTCCCTGTTACTGCCCTGCTGCCTGAGGCTGCACCCATCTACTGGCCTTGTGACTGTCAGCTCTTTAAGAAGCACCAGGGGCCCTCACTCCCTGTGGGTACCCCGTATCCCTCCCTCCATCTCCCCTTCACCAGAGCAAAGGCTGCTGCAGGGAGACACCTCAGCTGCCTTCCCAGCAGACAGACGAGCCTTTGTGCCCAGGGAGCTGGTTGCCACGGAAACCCCCAATTTCCTTTCCAGTGGGGACTGACTGCAGGGGCTTCTCCCTTCTCAGGAGTATCACAGAGCAGGTCTCATCAAGCCACCCATTGTTTCCTGAGGACCTGCCTCGAGCCTCTTATCATGGGCTCGGATCCCCTTTCAGGAGCAGTGCCCCAGCAGGAAGCTTGGGGACACGGGATGATCTCCCGCCCTCCCCAAGCAGCGTACTACCACCGGGCAAGTCAGCAGCTGGAGCAAGGACCAAGCACCTGCCCACCCCCGCCCCCTTGGTCCCCATTCCTCAGGCCACTGCCCACACACTGTCCTCGTGGCCCACCTCTCTGGTCTGCCCCACCCATACCCTCTCCTTTCTGCCTCTGGAAGATCTTTTCCCTCCAGCCTCCAAGGCCTTGACTGGGATGGGTGCTGGGATGATGGTGGGTGGGGAAGCAGGGCTCCTGGGTTCAAGGCATACCATTCAATCAGGACTGGAGCTCACCTTGCTCTGCTCAAGTTCTAGTGGGCCCTGTTCTCTTCACCCTGCTTACCCAGCCTGTGGCAAGACCAATCACGTTGGTTCCTCCCTCCCTTGGGGGGGAGGTGTGGGGGGGGCAGGGATAGGTTATATATTGACACCAACAGAGAGAGAAGGGAAAATTGGCTCCCTGAGTATTCCAGACTTGACCTCCATTCCGCTGCCAGCTCCCCTTCCAGGAAGAGGAGGAGCCAGGCTAGCCTGACCTCTGCAAGAGGCATGGTCCCCAAGGATGGGTGCACCCTGGACAAGGTGGGAGTGGTGAGCCGTCCCAGGGGCAGGAGGGGTGTTTGCTGCTCTGGAGAAGGGTTAATTCAGGGAACAGTGGACTTTGCACCCCCTTCCACCCTCCTCCAAGCCTGTGGAATCCTTTAATCAAGTTGGGTGCTGAAATTTCAGCTCTGAAATGCCGCCTTTGTGCTGGCATCCAGGCGGCCGCCCCAGAGTGCGGGGGTCACTTTCTCGGCCCCGTTTCTCTAAATGGCCTCTTTGTTCCTGCTGGGCCGCTCAGTATCAGATGTGATTAAAGGGAGATGGGGTTTGGGTGGGGAAGAGAGAAGGGGCTGGGAGAGGGAGTAGGGGGTTAACCCTTAGGGGATAGGGTGTAGGGGAGATGGAGAAAGGGGTGTTTTGGTCCTTTATCAGGGAGTCAGTCCCTTGCTACTCACCTGGCCAGGCCAGGCATCGTCTCTTCAGTCCTCTCCAGAAACACCTGGCCCCTTCTCGCTACACATGGAGCCACTGCCTGACTGAGGCCCCAGCACATCCGGAACTTTGGGTCTAAGGGTGATCACAAGGCAGGTCTCCCAGCTTCTCCAGGGTTATTTGTCCTCTCTGGGGCCATTTCCCCTCGTCCCCTACCTCCAGTGACTTCCCAGTCGATCTCGAGATGCAGGGGCCTGGTGGTGGGGGTTTCATCTTGATGGAGCCCTGCCCCCTGTCCTGTGGCTTCATGTCTAACCCCACCGAGAGCAGGAGCAGTGAACAGACTGGAAATGGACTAACATCCTATTTTTCAACAGAGGCAAAAGGGTGGACTAAAAATTATGAGCACATAAGGTTAGTACTGATCGACACCTAACAATTAGAGAATAGGTGACTGCGTATTTGAAAACATAATAAAGAGATCCAGGAACTGGCGTAGGGTTTGTTGCTAAGCATATCGCCGCGTGAACCAAATTGCCGTTTCTTCAGCGGTGACTGGTCTGGGAGGTCGGAGGAATGCCACAGATACAGCAAGTATTGATTTTGGCAAGGTCCGTGTGGCTGTGACGGAGAAGTGTGTACCTGTGGTGCTGTAATTCGATAGAACCAGAATTGATGGGACAGTCTTTCCCTGAGTGGAGACAACAGACCTGATGATGGAGAGGGAGTTAGTGGTGTACACAGGGCCTGCTCCTTCATTTCAACCTTTTTATTGGCGATTTGAATGGTGACAAGGTTGCAGCTACATAAAGCTCGGAGGAGAGCTAGTAAGTCGTATTCAGGATTCCAGAAAGTTTAATCTAGGTGGGAAATGGTCAAATCCAACAAGATGAGACCTGTTAAAGATCGGTATAAAATCGTGCATTTATCTACAACAAAACCAACCAGCAGGGAACAGCCTATGTACAGTTGGGGTGATCTGATTTGGCAGCAGATACCGTCTGTAAGGGCAGGGTTTGCAGCTACCACTAAGCTTCATGGGAGCCAGCAGTTTGGGGGAGGTTATCTGAAGGGCTTCCATGGCACAGCTTCCAGATGGGAGTTTGGCCACCCTGGAGGACTGGGCTAGATCTAGGCACTCCCCAGCCCACCCCAGGTCCTGACTGAGAGGCGCGGTCTGGAACAGTGAAAGCAGCGTCACTTCAGATTAAAAGTGAAAGTAGGGCCCACAGACGTTGGGCAGGTGGAAGATGGTTCATGGTGCACTGAAGGAGTCAGCACTGCCTTCAAATTCCGGCACCAGCCTCCTTAGCGCGAACCTCTCAAAGCTTCAGTTTCCCCATCTGGAAAATGGGGGTACTGATCGGACCCACTCCTTCCGTCCTGCATGACATAAAGCCCTTGGCAAGGTACTTAGCCAGGGAGCACTCAGTACATGGTAGCTGTCACTTATTAGCTGGGGATAAAGAAGACTTCCAACCATTGGAGCCATCCATCAGTGGGACACGGACGGTGGTGAAGAGATTTCCTCTGTCCCGGAGGTGGAATGGCTCCTGGCCCCCAGCACAGCTTGGAATTCTGCTGAGGAGAGTTCTTAGGGAGTAAGCACTGAAGGGGTAGATAGCATGTCTACCCTCCTGGGTTTACACTTAGACACAGGCAACGGCTTTGAAGATGGGCTAGATCCTGGAGTAGGGGTGTGTGTGTGTGTGGCAAATGGAAAGGTGCAGAGAAAGAAGGCCCAGCCACACATCCAAAAGGTCCAGGCCTGCTGGCTGCAGACAGCAAGAAGTCAGGCCTGACCTGCCTCTTTCAAATATCTGTCCCTTGAATTCTTTGCAAGTCCCCTCCCCTCTGCTGGGCAAGCAAAGGGACTGCTTGGAGGCCCACTGACTGCATTCCAGCTTGAGCCAACACAGCGGGGCTGGGGGCACAGCTCCCATCTGAACCCTCAGCCTGGGCACAGACTGACCCCACTCCGATGCCAGTTGTCCTAACCCACTGCATTGCCACCACCTTCCCTAGGGGAGACGGGAGACCTCTGGGTTATCTATCCTTTGCATTCCACCCCTAGCTACTTCCAGAAAGTGTTTGAGGAAGCACCAGTACAGGGATAAGAGACCAAGAGACAGGCCAGGTCAGTCCCACCAAGCAGGTAACTGGAACCTTTAATTTTATTATGTGGAATGCTTAATGCAGAGTTAATAGGGGCTGCAGAACCTAGGAAGGGGAGCAGGGAGGGGGAGCTACTGAGATAAATAAGAGGGGGGCAGTCATGAGTTACATGTGGATTGTGGGGGCTGCAGAACAGGAAAATAGGGGCAGACAGAGCTACATACTTTATTCAGATACCACTGGGAGGCATAGGGCAGAAGGCCAGGGCAGAATGTACACACAAGGAGTTTAGTGTCTTCAGCCTGTTGCCAGCGACCTGGGTGCTGGGCCCTGCGTCTCCTCCTGGAGCAGAGGGTTTGGGCTTGAGAACCTAGCTCTCTGGGAAGCCCGAGGAGGTGGGGCTGACAGAGCAGGGACCACAGAGCCTGGTAAGGGAAGAGGGAGTTCGTGGGGAGTCGGGAGGAAGGCTCTGAATTGTCTCCGAATCGTTTCCTCACCTCTGGGGATGTGCCTCAAGGTCTGGGAGGTCTCAGTGGAGGACCGGGGGCCCTCTTTCTCCACTAGACAAAGAATGAGGTTACTGGCACAGAATTGGATCTGGGGCCTCTGTGCCAATTCCTTCCTGTGTTTAGCGGGGGAGGGGATGGGGGAGTGAGGAGACCTCCCCCTGAGCCCCTAACCCACCCCCCACCCCCTCTAAGGCTGTTCAAGGCTGTCCTCAGCCCCCAAGGGGCAGACATAGCCCACTTCAGGCACTGATGCAGGTCTCTGGTTGGCCTTGATCTTGGGCACGTGGCACAGGTGGCAAGGGTTATGTCAGACCCCTCATTTTCCATGAGAGAAAACACAGGCACAGGAGTGGCAAGGCCTCGGATTCCCATCCGACCCTGGGTGCTTCCCCTCCCACAGGAGGGTGAGCGAGTCCTTCTCAGGTCCTGGGATCGAGGGTCATCCTCGGGGGAAGGTGCAGCCCCCCATCGTTCAGTCTAGGGGCAACAATCAACCTCCTTCTCCTCTGCCCAGCCTCGTAGGCCAGGGCTGTGCCTGGGCTGGAGCCTGGATAGGACGGGGTGGGGTCATCAAAGGCAGTGAGCCAGACAGAAAGCCTTCCCTCAGCTGTCAGCCTCTGCAGCCTCCTCCCCAGCCACCACCAGCCTGAGATGGGCAAGGAACAGGACATGAGGGCTGGGGGAGGGGCGTGCTACCCAGAGGGGCTGGGCAGGGCTGGTGGTTGCCAGGACCCCCTTTAAGGCCGGGACAGCGTCGTGTATACTGGCTGCTCCCAGTGTGTGGGGCTGTGGGATGGGGGCCCTGAGGGGCTGGGGTCAGAGATGGCCGTGTAGAGGGGCCGCTGGGAGGGCCCCATGTAGGAGAAGGCCGAGTAGAGGCCCGAGGCCTGGCCCGAGTGGCCGTAGTAGGGTCCTGAGGGCTGATGGTCAGAGTAGTCAAACTGGGGGCGGGAGATGGAGGGGAAAGCAGAGCCGTAGTGGGGCAGACTGAGGGAGGTGTAGGCGATCTGCGAGGTGGACGGCTGGTCGCTGTAGTGCGGGGGCCCCTGAGGCCCCGCGGTCTCCGTCTTCACCTGGGCTTTGGTATCCACACCAGGTGGCGAGACCGTGGGCAGAGCCACGCCTGGTGGCTTGGAGATCCAGGCGGAGTGTCCACTGGCCACAGCCAGGGCGCTGCCCAGCCCATAGCCAGCTGCCGAGTAGCTGCCCACGTGGCCCGGGTGCCCATTGGGCGGCAGGTACTGGTCCAACTCAGCCACATCAAAGGTCTCCATGTTGGACATTACCTCGTGGCTGATCTCGCCGATGTCCACGTTGCCAAAATCGATGTGAGGCTTCCCGCCCTCCCCCAGGGAGCGCCCATCCCGCTTGGGGTCTGCCTTGCCCGACTGCAGCTCTGTCTTTGGGGTGGTCGGAGGGGTGGGTGGGCCATGGCTCTGGCCTGGGCGGAAGGAGACAGAGAGAGAAGCAGGAAATGAGGTCAGAGGCTCATGGATCCGGATGGTTCACCTTCAGACAAGAGGTTCACCTCCAGGATGCTGAGGCCTGATCCTTGCGTGACCTTGTACACTTTCCATGTTTGGGCAGCCTGAGTTGGGATTTACTTATGTAACAGTCTTGGGTTGGCCTGCAGTTGTTCATGAAAGTCCCCAACCTTAGCGATGGGTTCTGCCTCCCACCCAGAGCAGGACTTCCTTTGTCCCCACCCCTTCTGGAGAGGCCTGCTTCCTTTTGAAAAAACCTTTCCCGTTGGAAAGGTTTCTCTCCCTGCTCCCATTGCTCCTTAGCTGCTGAACCCAGTGGGGTCTGGCTGTCCATCCTGCTCGCCTGCTGCCCTCCGTGCACGCTCAGCCTCTGCTGGCTGCTCTCCCTGCTGACCTCGCCTGCCTCCTCATTCTTGACTCTGCCTTTCTCTTTTGCTGGCTTGCCTGTGCCTCCTCCTGCCCTGGCTCCTGAACACAGATGTGTCCCTTCTAACCCCTGCCCTCCTCCCAGGGCCCCTTACTCCAGGAAACCTTCCCTCTGAGGCAGCCCCACTGGCCATCCTGGCGGTACCCATCACACACCACGCTGTCCATTGTTCCTCCAGCTGCTTTTCCCTGCTTGTTCAGGACAGCGCTGAAGTAACTGACCTGCTCCACCCCTGTTCTTTGTCCATTTTCTCACGCACATAGTCATTCAGCAAACACTTAGGGGACGCTGTGCCAGGCATGGGATACAAGTGTAACTAAAACGGGTCTTCACAAGCTCACAGGTTTAGGGAGACCCTGAGCCCCACACATGGCTAGAGTGGAGCTTCAGAAGCGCTGTGATGACGGGGCGTGCACAGGTTTCAGGAGACCAGCAGAGGAAGCCACACATCCTGCCCTGGGGAATTGGCCAAGGTGTCACTGAGGAGAGGTAGCTGAGCTGGGCTTTGAAGGCTGAGAAAAAACCCATGCTCACAGTTATGTTCTGAGGTGGTGGTTCTGTACATGGCCCAGGTAATCTGGTGTGTGTGTGTGTGTGTGTCCCTGAATCTAGAGGGTGGTGTGTACATGTGTGGGGGAGGGCTGGCTGGACTGGGATTCCCTCAGAGACAGACCAGGCGCTCCTGGAGGGCAGGCCTGTGCCTTCTCCAAGACCAGAGGCAATGCCAAGTCCTGCACTGGCCAACTGCTCTGGACCTTGGGTTTCAATCCTGGCTCTGTCACTTACTGTGTGACCCTGGGCAGACCCCTATCTTCTCTTAACCAGTTTCCTTATCAGTAAAACAGAGACAACATCAAGCAGCTCAGACACAGCCTCCTTCCAGAAGCCTTCCTTGACCAGAATCTGGCAGGTGGCTGGCTATTTTTGGAGATATGGATGGATGGATGGTGGGTGACTCCTCCCTGGGGTCATGCCCCTCTGGGTCCTGGGTGGGCTTTGTGTGTACTTGCTTCTTCCTGTACTTAATTCAGGTGTGTTTATCCCTGCTCCTCCCTCTAGACCGTGGGCTCCTGAGTGTTTGCTCCCGGGCTAGGCACAGAAGACTTGGGACATATCTTTTGAAGGCAGAGCTCTACTCCCTGAGGCTTCCCATACGCGAGGCTTGAGCCATGCATGGCGTTCTCTATGTTACGAACACAGGCGAGGCAGCTGTGTTGCCATCAGAGGTCCCGGAGCCAAACGCCTGGGCTCAGACCTCAGCTGTGCAGCAAGTCACTCTTCATATGAGAGTAATGAGCCTCCTGGCTGAGGTCTGAGCCCAGGCAGAGTGGCTGCCTTATCCCAGTTTAGAATGATCGAGTGAGTTAATATACATACAGCAGTTAGCACAGTGCCTGGCACACAGTAGGTGTTCAATTAGTGTTAGCTGCTATTATCATTCATGAAACAAGAAGCCCTACGTCTGGCCCTTGCATGGCGTGTGCTCAACACCACATGCCGTGTCTCCCCCGTCCGACTGGGAGGTGGGGAAGTGGCAATGATCTCTTCCCCATCTGGCCTTCCATTTCTCAGAATCATCCTGTCCCGCCTTTCCTTGTTGTAGTTCTCTCATGGCCTCCTTAACTGGCCTGTTCACTCAGCAGCCGGGTCCCCTTCCATCAGCCAGAGCCATCTCGCCCAACTGCCTCCCCTGGCCCCTGAGTCCCCACTGAGCTCCCTTTGGGCCCCTGCTCCCCCGCTGGGGTGACTGCACAGCCTGGCAAGGCCTTCCCAGGGCTCAGGGTTATTATGGAGTAGCAGGGTCTCTCATGCCATCCAGTCTTTGCCTCTCTGCCTTGCCCAGGCTTCCCCACCCCAGCTCCCAGCCCAGCATTCACCTGATGGGTGCTCAGGGTTCCCGTCCGACATCGGGGAGCCCTCTCCAGGGTGCCGGTGGTCCAGGTGGGCGCTCTTGTAGTGGGCCTGGATGGCGGCAGCCCCGCCCTGCTCGGCCTCGCCGCCGGGGCACTCCGACTCCCCCTGGGCCGCTTTCCCGTTCTTCCGCCTCCGAGGCTGGTACTTGTAGTCCGGGTGGTCCTTCTTGTGCTGCATCCGGAGACGCTCAGCCTCCTCAATGAAGGGGCGCTTGTCACTTTCATTTAGCAGCCTGTGGGGGGGGGCGGTTGGGGGAGACAGCAGAGGGGCCAGCATGAGAGGCCTGGGGATGGGGAGCCCAGCGAGCAGGGCCCAGCATCAGAGCTTGCTCTTTGATTTATGGACTGGAAGATGTGAGGCCGAAGGAACCCCAGGCTCAGAGGGCTGTGATCTCACCCCCAAATCTCTTAGGCGCTGGGGTGTGAGAAGGGTCAGGCAGCTGCTCCTGGTAGCCTGAGGATGGAGTTCAAAGTAGGAATAGAGCTTAGGAGGGGCAGACGTCAGTTCATGGAGAGGAAAAACTCTCAGCATCAAAGCTGTCTGCAAGTGGAGCTGGCTGCCTGGTCAGGGGGTGAGCTCCCTGGCACTCAAGGTGTGCAAACAGAAAAGCAGCATGGTGAGGAGGAGAAGCCCAGTCTCTGCTACTTACTAGCTGTGTGACCATGGGCAAGTCATTTCTCTGAGTCTTAGTTTCTTCGCCTACAAAACAAGGATGACCATAACCTACTTCACCGGGTGTGGGACTGGCCAAGGGAATGGACGTGAAGCATTTGCACCAGGCCTGGGGTGGGGAGGCGGGCACTTGAGAAACAGATGCTATTCTAATGCTGCTTGGACAGGATGACCTGGGTGGGCCCATCTCGAGTCTGGAAAACTGATTCTGTAAACTCCAGCGTGCTGGGCTGAGGGGCCCTTCACTGCTCCCTGGGGAATCATATCTCCTTGTCCATGGGTGACAGAGAATAGAGGAAGCCAGATGCTCTTCCCAGACCTGGACAGGGGTAGACAAACCCTCTTCCCAGTCCGAGACCAGCCAATGGAGGGCAGCCCTGAAGGCACTGCCCCTGCCCACTGGACTCCAGTCTCGGGCCAGTGCTAGAGGGTGGGCAAGGGGGTGTTTTCAGGGCTTGGCTGCCCCAGGGTGAGGAGGGCAGGATGGGGTACCTTGCAGAGGGTGCTAAGTGGAAAGGAACACACACCTAGACATAAGGGACCCTGGAGGAGCAGCTCTGTCCCTCTGCCCAAAGGGCGGCGCTCTCCAGCTGCCACCACTCCCAGTAGGTGCCCTCTTCCCCCAGTCAGCAGGAGGTAGAGCCCTCCCCACCCAGGGTGTGAGCGGGTGGTCATACCAGGCACCTCCTTCCCGGGAGCAGCATTCCTCTGCAGCTTAGCCTCCCCCCTCTGCCCCCTCCCCCAGGCTATGGAGCCCAGCCCCAGCCCAGCTTTCTCCAAGGATCCCTCTAGCCCAGTGATGGGATGGGGACCCCAGAGCAGAGCCTCAGTGGTCAGGGTGTGGGACACAGTCTTCCTCCCACCAGCCATGCACCCCAGCCAGGTTTCTGGGAGGCTGGGCCCAGGGGAGTGGGTGGGGCAGGCCCTGAAGGTGTGTGGGTGTGTGGGGGGTAGAATTGCACTTGAGGGAGCAGAGCAGGCTAGGCCAGCACAGAGGCTCCTGGGATGGCTGGAGCCACTGAGCTCAGTCTCCCACCCCAGACCTTCCCTGTGCACTCTGCCCAGCTGGCAGCTGAGTGTGAATCAGCAAGAAAACGGCAGGGGACTCAGAGGGAGGGCACAGGCCAGGCAAGAGGGAAGAGTCCAAATGCATCCCACTGTCACTTCCCCAGCTGGTCCGCCACAGTACCAGGTTAGCCTGGATAGAAACCTAACCTCAGGCCCCCCTGCCATCCCCAGCCATGGCCCTCACCCCAGCCCGGTCCCTCACTGGCTGCGAGGCTCACCCCACCTCGAACCGCAACCCCAGCCTCAGCCAGACTTCAGCTCTGTTCAGGCTTTTTCCTAACCCAAAAACCATCCTGCCCCACCACGGAAACCCAATCCCAAATCTAGCCTTGACTCCAGGCCGGCCCCCACTCAGCACGACACCCACAGCCGCCACCCACAGCTCTAACAGCAAACCCAATCCTCATGTGCACCTTCACTTCAGCTCTGCCCTCTGGGTCTCCCAGGTTAGGAATAGGGGTGAGGAGACGGCTGGTTCCCCACCCAAACTTGAACCCCCAACCTGAGGGGGTTCCAAGATGGGAACCCCCATCTACTCCTCCTGGTAGGGAAGGGGACTGTGGGCCTGGGCTGAGGGTGGGGGTGTCAGGGGAGGCTCCAGCCTGCGACTCCCTTTTAATCTCTTGGCTCTAATTATTCTCTCCAGGCAGGTCGACCAACACACAGCCAGCACCATGTGATCCGAGCCTAACAGTCCTCTCCCAGGCAGGCGCCAAAGGTTAGCGTGACTGTCGGAGTTCACGTAGCCACTTAAGAGCCAGGACCTGGACGCTGATGTGTCTGTCCCCAACCCACTTCCAGCACCCCACATAGTCTGTCCGTCTGTCTCTGTTTTCAGGTTGAGGGCCCCTGTTCTCCAGTTTTGCAGGCCTAATCATGCCCCTTCCTGAAGGTCTGGGAGTCATGAGCCCGGCCAGGCCCTCAGCAGGAGCCCAGAGAGAGCGGGCAGCCCAGCAGGGAGGGATCCAGATGCCTCTCATGATCCCGCCCAGGAACCAGGTAACCCGCCCACATGTTGGCATAGTTTTTGATCCTTGCCATTGTCCTGCCACTCTCCTACCCCTGGGATTGGCTCCCGAGCAAGCAGTGCCTGCTTTCCTCATTGCCCCACCCCAGGTTGGCCCCTGGGGGGCACCATGGGTCCCTGTGCGCACACCTTGAGTGGTGGCCTGGCCAGGAACGAGTCCTCTTGAAGGAGCCCAAGCCCCGGGTTCTTGGCTGGGTGAACAGAGAAAGGGAGAGTGGAGGGTCCAATCTTAAATCCTTGGCGATGGGGTGGTGGGAGAAGTGGGGGTTCATCCTTGCTCTGAAGCTCTCATTGGACTCGTGCTGTGATCTGCTCACAGTCCCCAGGGCCTGCTCTGTCTGTCTGTCTGTCTCCCTCCTGGTCTGTCTCTCACTTGCTCTTCTCTGTCCCATGGCACCAAGGGTGCTGGCCTAAGCGGGTGAAGATGGACCTTGGGCAGAGGAGCTAGCTTTGACTTCTGCTCTCTGGGTCCCCACAGTAGGTCGGCTGCTGAGCCTGGGACCTGCCCAGAATGAGCGGAACGCTGAGGGCTGAGGCGGGGAAGGGGCACCAGGCCTTCAGCAAACTCATGGCCAAGGACAGGGCCAGGGGGCTGGATGTGATTCTCTCTTGGTCTCTTGGGGGCCCTCCTGCGCCTTCCATCCCCCTAAGCCTTTGGCCTTCTAGACCCAATCCCCACTGTGCTGAGGGCAGCAAGCTCCTCTGACAAAGCCCTAACTTTCTGAAACCTGAGTGCGCCTCACTGCTCTCCTCTCCTTTGCCCCCACCCTCACAACCTTCTGGCCATGCCTGAGAGTGAAGGGGGGACCCACCCTTGTCACCAAGGGCGGTATAGGGAAAGACCACTGGACAGAGTCAGGAGACCTTGGCTCCCGCCCTGGCTCTGCCACCAGCTGTTACGTGGCCTTTGCGGTCCCTTTGCCTTTTAGGGCTATCTCTTGGGCAGTCTAGTGGGGAATCGGGTGACCTCTGCAGGGTCGCATCTCCTGGAGCCCCTGTTCTCTTTGTGAGCTGCCCAGAACTCCCGGGATGGGGGTTGCCCTGCTCGACATGTTCCCAAGGAGGCAGGGCTGAGACCCAGACCTGAGGGGAGGCTTGACCAACTTCTTCCTTGGGGAGATGTTTTTCCCCAGCCTGGGATTCTGAGGGACCCTGGGTAGAAAGGGGGCCAAGCTTTCCTCCTGGCCAGGGCTTGGCTCCCACTTCAGGGCTGGAGGGGTAGGAGGTTACTCAATGCTGGGTGGGGCCCTGGAAAGGAAGATGGCGCCGAACTGGCAGAGGGAGGGAGAAAGAGACAAGCCTGGCAGCTTTGAGAGGGGGAGGCTTTTTTCTGTGTGTCCACTTCCCTCTGGGAGGAAGAAGCCCTGGCCTGAGGGAGGGTGGGGTCAGGAAGGCACAGTGAGGGCAGCTGGGATACGTCAGGATCCTGCAGATTTGTCCCACAGTAGTTCTCCATCCCTCACTCTTTCAAAGACTCCTGTCTAAATTCTTTGCTTTTCTTGAGCTTTCCCTACTTCTCCAGCTGACTGCCTCAGTTTCCCTGCCTCTCCAGCCAGGCCTTCAGTTCTTTCCCAAGCGTTTCCCCTGCATCCCACACCACTGGGATCGGTGGCAGTGGCACCCGTGAGAGTGCGTGCTGTAGGAAAGCGGTTAGTGAAGGTCTGCGGTGCGAGCCCTCTGCCATCCTTCCCGCTTTTGCTCCCCCAGAAGCCCAGGCCCTACCGCCTGCCACCGACAGAATTCCAACCACGAGGGGGCGCCTTCCTGGCCGCTGCCCTGGGTGGGGAGCCAGCACCACCCCAAGGGGGTACTTGTAGGGGCAGGGCGGCTCTGATGCCCACACCTGGTCTTACAGCCCCATCAGAAGGTGGCTGTCCCCTGGAGAAGGGCCCAAGGAATGCCCGTCCTGCCTGAACCCACCCGCAGCTGGAGGGCTCGCAGAAGGTCCCGGAGGCGGGTGGGTGCTCACCTCCAGAGCTTGCCCAGCGTCTTGCTAAGCTCGGCGTTGTGCAGGTGCGGGTACTGGTCGGCCAGCTTCCTGCGCGCCGCCTGTGCCCACACCATGAAGGCGTTCATGGGCCGCTTGACGTGCGGTTTGCTCTTGCTGGCGCCGTTGACGCGCACGGGCATGGGCACCAGCGTCCAGTCGTAGCCGCTCAGCACCTGGCTGACGGCCTCGCGGATGCACACGGGGAACTTGTCATCGTCCGCCTCGCCATCCTGCTGCTCCTTCTTCACCTTGCCCAGCTCGCCGGGCCCCGGGCTGGCTCGCAGGCCCGATCCCCCGCCGCCACCGCCGCCGCCGTCGGGCCCCAGCGAGGGCGCGCTCCCCGGGGACAGGCAGCGGGGCTCCTCAGAGCCTACGGGGCTCAGCTCCACCTCGGAGAGGTCCTGCTCCTCCGCCATGTCGCCCCCGGCCACCGCCGCCTCGGCCGCCTCCCCGGGGCCCGCCGCCGGGGTCCTTGCGAAGAGTCCCACGCTCACCTGGACGGGAAGGAAGGCGGGATGGAGCGGTCGCTCGCGCAGCCCCGACGGCCGGCGGCCCGGGATACGACGCGGGCATAGCCCTGAGGTGGCACCCGCCTTGCTCCCCCCATACCCACTGCAGCCCCCGGGGCCCGCGCACATGCTAGACCCCGCTCGGCCTCCTACCTCCCGCCTCCACGTCTTCCCACCACCTGGTCCCAACCGTCTCTTGGTGTGGGTGGGTTTGGGTTTTTTTTTTAACCTCCTTTTGGGTGGAGGTTTGTTGATGGAAGGGAAGAAAAACGGACTCTTTATTCTGCTCTAATCCTGGCTCCTGGAATTTCCCACCTTTTTCTCACCTTTCCTTCTTCCCTTCCGTCTGCCCCCACGGGGTCTTAGAGGAGCTGGGTGGGGGGCGGGTGCGGATGTCAGCCTCTCTCCACCCCACGCCCCACAGCAGGGTCCTAGACCTAGGCCCAGGAGCGGAGGAGCGGACTGCGCACTCACTCACCTCCTCAGACCTCTCCTCCAGCCTGGGGCTCGTCCTTAGGAAGTGGAAAACCGTGTCCCAAGGTGTGCGGTCCAGCTCGGGGCTGGAGGGTGACGCTGGTGGGCTGGGAGGGAGGGGCTGGGGGGCCCTGAGCTTCAGGCCACGGCCTCGTCAGGACGGAGCCTGAATCCTCACCGCCAACCACCCTGGCCGGACAGCCTGAGACTGACTGAGCACTGAGCTGCTGCCGAGGGCTGGGGAAGGAAGGAGGGGGAGAGGGGGAGGGGGAGGGGAGGGAGGGAAGGGCAGAAGGTGGAGCCTCCAGCGCTTTCCTTCGTCCCCAACACTCAGGACTCCTCCGTCAGGCCCCCCCACCCCAGCTCCTTGCGCTGCTGCCCCAGGCCCATCTTGGGGCCTGAGATTAGTTGGGGAGGTGTAGGAGCGGGGTAGTCAGGTCGGGAAAGCCAAGGGATGCAGGTGGGTGGGGTCAAGACCTGTTGCTTGGAGGAAAATTGGGCCCAACTGGGACTCCCAATCTCTGCCTCAGATAGCAGGATGGGCAGTTGGCAAAAGATTGGGGAAGGATGAAAGGAAGGCAGGTGAAGGTTCTGTTGACATGTGAGGGTGGCTGGCTTGTGTGGCTTCAGTGTGAGACGTGTTATGGAGTGCCGGTGGCCAGGCCCTGCTTCCCAGTATCTCACTGTGCCTCAACCCCCAATCAGGCTGCCCTCTCTGCCTCAACTGACAGACCCAGGTCTATACCTGCTATGGCGGGGTGCAGTTGGACACCCCCTGCCCAGTGCAGATGCCCCAGCCTGACCCCCGGTCCCTTCTCATTGGACACCTGCACAAGTAAGGGTGGGCTGGCTTAAGGTGGAGAGACGGCTCAAGTTCCCAGGAGGCTGGACTTGGGACTGAAGGGCCTCCTCAAGTAGCGCTGAAAGGCTTCTGGGGCCTGCCTTCCTGGGACCCAACTGCCTTCACACTGGGTTCACATTCTCTTGGTGTCGGTGATCCCAGTCCTGGTTGCCATGAAGTCCCCACTCCCCCGTCCAAGAAAGGGTGGGGAATTGCCCTGCCCCCCTCTTCCTCCTCTTTGTTCATTTCTCTCCTCAGCCCCCTCCCCAGCTGGATGACCCCCTCCATTTTTCTGTCCTGCTCATCATCCAAGGCTCCTTTTTCTCTCCACTCTCTTAGGTCTCTCCTCCAAAAGTCACAGCCCCTCTCTCTTCTTAATGGGTGGGTGTCGAGGCAGAGATGGGGTGTACATGGAGGGACAGATGGAGCCTGGACCGCACTGGTGACCAGGTATGGTTCTGAGCTCCTCAGCAGCTGGGCAAGGCCCCAGGCCTACCCCAAGGGAGTCCTGTCTGGAGTGGGGCTGGAAAGGGGGTCTAGGCAAGGCCTCATGCTTGGGAAAGGCCAAGGGGGTGGAGGGGGGTGGGTAATGGGACACAATGAGGTAGTCACACGAGGCGAAGGCATGTTGGGGGTGGGGGGAGCGGACATTGGAACACACACACACACATGCTCGCACACACAACCAGCCAGACAATCGGGCCAGTGTGTCTGGGGCCTCGGAGCCCAGTGAATTAGGAGTTTGATAAGGGTTTTCTCTTTCTCTCGCTTGCCGGCCTTGGACAATCTCCCCCCAGTTTTCCTCGACGCCACCCCCGGCGCTGCCAACCCTCCTCCCCCCGCCTCCCTTCTCTTCCCTGTGCCCAGACTCTTGTTCGGGGCCTTGAAACAGTGAGCTGTCTTTGTTCGAAATACAGGTGAACGGCAATCATGTGATTAACACACACACACATAAAAAGCTTTTTAACAGCGCCCGCCCGGCTTCAGAACCGCCCAGAGAGGAGCCGCCCTGGATGGACAGAGGGACGGAGGGACGAGCATCCAGCCGGTCGTGTCCGGCTGCCCGCAGCAGTCTCCGACACCCGCTGCTGCTGCCTGCCTGCCTGGCATCTCTCGATCCCGGTGGGTCCCCATTCATCCTTCCACCCTTGGTTCCTCCTCTTCGAGGGAAGGGCCTCCCTGCCCCCTGTGGTGTCTGTGATTTGGTTCTGAGACCCCCTAGGGCAGGGAGGGGTAGCTGTGGAGGGTGAAGCCCAGGGTAGGAAGCTGAGTGTGGGGTCCACAGCTCCCCTCGCTGACTTCCCGCCTCCTCCCTTATCCTCCTTGGCCCAGCTGTGCCAGGATGGGGGTGGGGGTGGCAGTGGGCGCTCTGGGTCTGCAGAGAAGCCACAGTGGACAGAGGGGGCCTCTCTCTTCCCCTCCCTCTTGTTTTTCTCTCTCTCCCTCGCTCCCCCTATTTCCTCAGTGCTATGCTTGGGCTTTTCTGCTGAGAGGTGCTAGATGAGGCAGGTGGGCCTACAGGGGTGGGGGGAAGGGCTGTTAGAAGCCCAGGGCTGTGGGGGTGGGGACCCCCTGCTGTGAACACTTTTCCCCCACCCAACCACCATGCTGGCAACTGTGATCCCCTCCATCCTATCCTAAGCCCTGGGGGCCCCCAGCTTTCTCCAGCAGGGGTGGGTGAAGGCCCCCATATTCATCCTGCGAGAACAGGGGGTTTGGAGAGGTGGGAGGGGTCCTGGATGGCGACACCAGGCCTCTGTCCTTGGCAGAACAGCCTGTGGGACCAGCACCGCCTTCTGCTCCCTTCCTTGCTCGGAGTGGGTGGGGTTCCTTTCCCCCTCACTCCTGACCCTTCTCCGAGGATGCTCATCAGGACCCTCCCCTCCCCTCACCCCCATCCAGTCTGCGCATCCTCAGTGAGGTGTGGGGGCAGGTGGATTCTAGCCTGTCCTCTCTTCCCAACAGAGAGGGGCGCAAAGTGTGAGTGTACTGGTGGAGATTCAGGCTTCTTTTCCTGGGCGGAGAGGCCTTTCAAGAGCAACAGGGGTTTCCTGGGATCCAACCTGGGTGCTGCGGTCACTGGTCGCAGATTTACTCCTCAGCTGGCCTCAGAGAGGAGGAGAAAGAAGGAAATTCTGTCAGTCGAATGCAAAGCCCACTGATGACCCTGCCTGGCAGAGCTGCTTTGGTCAGCGGTGACCCTTAACCCTTTAGCTCCCTGAGCCCTCTTCCCAGGCTATTGGTCCTATTTTGTGGAAGACTCTGCCCTCGGTTCCCTGTCCCGGGCCCCACTCCCTCATTTGTCACCTGGGGCAATGACCACCCTCCTGCCCTGCCTGCCTCCTAGGATATGCTGAGATGAGATGGGGAAATCTGCTGTTCCCAGAGCCAGGGGCCATGCAGGGGTGAGGGGTAGAGCCTCTGCTCCAGCCTCAGTTTCCCAACTCCCTCAGAGGACAGGGCTGAGGACCAGATGAGGGGACTGGGAGTAAGCATTCCAACACCTCTAGGCGCTGTGTGGATGTGACCTGCTGGTCCTGGCTGTCTCCCTCTTCCTTCAGGCCTGTGCCCCCTTGCAGGGCCTCACACCGCCACCTCCAGTTCCCTGAGGGCCCTTTCATCCTTTCTGGCTTGTCTGTGGAGACAAGGTTGGCCTAGGGCAGTGCCTGGGCATAAAGGTGCACAGTGGCCTGGCTCCCATTCTTCGGGGCCCAGGTGGGGCCTAAGAGTCTGCATTTATGACCAGCTCCCTGGCAACTGTCTAGAGCACTGATTCTAACTCTGGCTGTACTTTAGAATCGGATGGAGTTATTAAAAAACACAGAAGCCCAGATCCCACCACACACTGGCTAACTCTGAATTTCTGGGGATGGGGTCCAGACATTTACATTGTGAAGCTTATTTGGGGCCTTGCCCACCCTCATTTGGCTCTCTGGAATCCTGAGGCTGTGATGACCCCTTGTAGAACCCAAAAATCTGCAGGGAGGGGGGGAGGGCTAGGGCTCTGGACCCCAGAGCTGGAGGCCAGAAGTGCCATCATCCCGGGGAGAGGCTGTGCATTGGAGAGGGACAAGGCTGAGGGGGCACAGGTCAGGGGTCAAGGGTATGGTAGCGACCAGAACAGAAGCTTAGCTGGGTGAGTATGGGGGCTCCTTCGAATGTTCCCTAGGCCACCCCCACCTCTGGACAGGCCGTGTTCTTGTCGGTTGGGGTGCAGTAGACAGAGCACTGGACTTGGAGTGAGGAAGTCGTCCTGCTGGTATCCACATGGCCTTGGGCAGATTACGCTGGTGACCTCCCAGGACCTGGCTTTTGCAGGTGTAAAGTGTTGAGAATTTTCTATAGCACGATGTTTCCAAGCGGATGGCAGAATTAAGTAAGAACACACACCTATGTACCTAGCTCCATGTTTGGTACTTAGTAATACGTGGTAATTAGAAAAAGTACTTTATGTATTGGGAGATGGGGAAGAGTAATCACTTCAGTCCCAGTGCGCAGGTATTTATGGAGCCATCGCTGTGGACTTGCCTTCAGGAGTTTTTAATCTGCCCATTGACTCCCAGCCTCAGACCAGGAGGTGTGATAAGTTCTTCGTGGGTGGGCCTCCCCTGCCTGTGCTCCTTCCTTCTAGAGCCTCCCTGTGGGCCCCCCCAGCTCTAAGCACCTGCCACTGGACTCATTCGGTCTTCTCAACAACACTGTCAGTAGGTGCTGTAATTATTCTCCTTCTAGAAAGGAAATTGAGGCACAGAGATGTTCAGTGACGAGCCCGAGCTCACTCAGCCGATGATGGGGGGACGTGGACTGGTACCTGCAGTTTACCTCCCAAGCCCAGCCTCTGATCACTGAACTCTACTGCCCCCAGACCCCAGGCACAGTCCTGCGGGCCAGTCCCCTCCTGCTCCCTGCCCCCTAAGCCTTTCCACTTGCTCTGCCACCCCTGTCACTGCTTGCTGCCCAGCTCAGAGGCCTTCTCTTCAGGAGTGCACTCCTGGACGCATTGGTTGGAATTCTTTCCCTGTATTACTTTCCTGTGGAGTTGAGGCAGAAGCTTCGTGCCTGCCTCACCTCCTCACACACAGCCTGGCATCCAGGCCAGTCTCCACTTCCTTCTGGGAGCCCCCTGAGGGCAGGGTCATGCCTTCCTCTCAGTCTCAGCCTCTCCAGGCTCTAGCAAGACCTCTGAGAGTCTCCCCTGAGTTGAGTTGCTGGTATAGTTCCAAGGAGGAAAAGATCAGGGAGGCTTGAGCATGCAGGAGTGGCTTCCTGGAGGCGGAGGACCTGAGCACTCGGGGAGGAGGCCAGCATTCCAGGGCCTGTCCCAACAGGGGCTCTCGCCCGTCCTTGTTTCTGGTCCAAGCTGAGGGTCCCGGACGTGGGCCAGGAAGACAGCTCCTGGGGCCTAAGCCTTCCTTCCCCTCCCAACCTTGCTCTCTCTGGGAACAAGGAAGCTGGGGCTGGTGCCCAGTGCTGCCTTGGGGCAGCCAGCGTCTGCCCTCTTCTTAGAAGCCCTCAGAGAAGGAGACTGCTTGTTCCCATCACCCAAACCCAGCTGCCGAAAAGCCTTTCCTGGTGTCTCCCCTGAATCTCTCACACTGGTGAACTTTCTTGAATGTACCCTCTGTGCAGGGCACTGAGCCAGGAGCCGGGGGGGGGGGGGGGGTAGGTGATGGAGGCCAGAGCCTGGCTTTGAGGAGGTCAGGGTTTGATAGGAGACAGCTACATGAAAACTCAGACCCCTGGCCACCCGAGGTCCTCCGTGGCCAAACAGGTGACTAGGACCCCAGGGGCTGGGGTTTAAGTCCCAGCTGGACTGTGGAGGCCATGTGTTGCCTCGGCCACCTTCTTCCCTCGCTAGGCCTCAGTTTCCCATCTGTAAAACGAGGGACAGGCTAGGTTACCTGCGAAGGCGTTTCCAGATTTAATAGCCCGTGAATTATATTTCAAAACAAGAGGCCAGTGCCTAACCCAGTATTTCCAAGGTGGTCGGTCCCTCAGCCCCTTGGAATTCCTAAGACATTGATCGCATCTCTTGAAAAGACAATTTTGTGGACAAAAAGTTTAGGAAGCACTGCTCTCCACTTCCTCTTTTTTGAGATGCAGGGCCTGTTAGGGTGTTAAAAGCCCTAAGTTTTGCACTTAAGAAATGGATCTTTGTTTAAAATTTTTCTCTCCAACTCCTCCTCGTCCTAACTCCTTTCCTCCCACTCTGGTCCTTTTCTCTCCCCCTTCCTCTCTCCCAAGAGTCAAGAAGAAGGTGGAGTACTCCCGTAAGGAGCTCTGACCCAGGGAGGACCTGGGTGTCCCTAAGGGTTTTCCCCTGCAATGCAGCACAGAGCTCCACACACCCCACGCCCCACCTTGCCCCCACCCCCTGCCCTTGACCTAAGCTGTAGCCACATCCACTCTGCCCACTCCGGAGGCGTGGCCCAAGCCCTGCCCACAGGACATTTTGCCTATTGGCCGAGGCCTGGAGCCTCCCCTGCCTCCTGCCTGGCTCACCTTTCCAGCAGGACATTGGGTCTGCTGGAGTTTGTACCTGTGAACTGCATCTGTGCCACCTTCCTCCACGATGCCAGGCACATAGAAAGTACACAATGAGTGACTTGCAGATAGATGAACATACACAGACAGCAAGGTGTGGTGCTCTGGAGTTTGGATCCTGGCACCCCTACTTCTTAGCTGTGTGTCCTTGGCAAATGACTTAACGTCTCAGTTTCCTTCCAGGTTGTGGTGAGGATTAAATCAGATAATATATGTAAACACTTAGGACTGTGCCTGGCACATACCAGGGCTCCGTAAATGGCAGCTATTGTTATTAGCATCTCGGGAATCTGCCTGCAAAGGGTGACTGTCGGGTGACCTTGGGATTGATAGTAGTCATTGCTTCTTAATCGTGCTGAAGTGCTGTTAGGGGATGTTCTCCCAGCGGCACCCAGTAACCCTGGGGACTGGCCCAGCCAGGGCAGGCTTGACATCCCGTTGAACAAAAGCAGAAGGGGAAGGGATGACTTTGATGGACTGAGGTCATATGACTGTTTGGTCGTGGAATTTGACTTCTCCGCTGTAACTTTATGCAGCCGGCTTTTCTGAGGACCCGCCGTAGGCAAGGGTCTGCTCTCTGTGGGGTAATGAAGAGGACTGAGCACTCTGCTGTCTTCAGGGAGCTTGTTGATGAGCTGGGAGTGGGTTCATTCATTCAGTCACACATTCCCACACACTAAATAGGCAATGGGGTGCAGACGTGCCTGAGGATACAGGGAGCCGGGCAGGTGGAGGAAAGAAAGGAAAGGTGGGGGAGGGCTGAGGGTGGCCTGTATCAGATGCGACCCTTGGTGTTTCCACTGGAGGGGGCTGCTACTGTCAGAGCAGAGTGGGCTGTGCGTGGCTAATGAGATGCCTTTGTGCTTTGTCACCGCCAGGCAGCTGGGAGGCCTGAGGGGAGGGGCTTGTCCAGGTTGCCCAGTTTACAAGGTGACTGGAAAAACCCAGGTCTCCCCCCTCGATTCCCTGGCATTTCACTGTGTCATCCAGCATGTAACCCAGGACTAGGGCTATAGAGAGCAAAGGTCAGGGGATTGGGCTGCGTGTGAACAGACACCCCCTGAGGTCCGTGTGAGTGCACCTCTGCTCTCACAGGGTTATTTCTGTCCCCTGGAAGTGAAAATGCAGTGATCCAGTGGGATTTTAGTGTTTGCAGAGCTCAAAAGGGCCTCCCCACAATAAGATGACCTTAGCCTTTGATGATGTCGCTCTGTAATGGAAAAGGGAGACAAGTGACGATACGTCTGAGACCTACAGCCAGAGAGGCAGAGTTCAGATCCGGTCCGTGCCCCAGTAACCCATGATGGGGTTGGACCAGCACGTGATTTTCCTGTGCCTCAATTTCCTCATCTTTAAAATGAGGGTGGCAGTACTGCCTCGTGGGAATGTCACAAAGATGAAAAACAAACAAAATCGAGCTCATGCTGAGCACAGAGCCAGGGACAGAAGGTAGGAATCAGAATTGCCTCCTGTCGGTCATTTCTGCTGCCAGTCAATGTCCAACATTTCGCGGGTAGGATGGTCAACACATTGGGTATAATAATATTCTGGGTCTGACAGCGCCCAGGAAAATCTCTTCCCTTTTTAGGGGGGGAGAGTTGCCCCGATTGCAATTGGAGCAAAGGAGTCGGGCACAGCCCAGGGAGGCTCACACGTGCAGGTGCTTTGGTGCAAGTAGAGAGTGTCATATACCCGCGAGGCCACCAGGCACGGGCATTTTCTATTTGTCTCGCCGCCCTACCAGGAGGCATGTTGAGAAGTCAGAGTTTGAATGTCTCCCGTTCGGGGCTCAGGACACTGCAGTGAGGAGGGTACCACTGAGTGTGAGTCTTGGCTTTGGCAGGTGCAGTGTGAAGAGCTGATCCTGACCCTGCCAAGGTCCCAAGTCTTGCTGTGTGACCTTGGGGAAGTCAGCCACCCTCCCTGGGCTCACTGGAGCCTTCATCTGTACAATGAGGGAATTGTCCTGAGATCTCCAGGGGTTCTTCTTCTTCTTTTTTTTAACTTTATTGGGGAGTACTGGGGACAGTGTGTTTCTCCAGGGCCCATCAGCTCCAAGCAGTTGTCCTTCAATCTAGTCGTGGAGGGCGCAGCTCAGCTCCAAGTCCAGTCGCCGTTTTCAATCTTAGTTGCAGGGGGCGCAGCCCACCATCCCATGCGGGAATTGAACCGCCAACCTTGTTGTTGAGATCTCTCGCTCTAAGCCATCCAGCCGCCCCAGGGGTTCTTTTACTCTCTGGGTTTTAGGGATTATAGGAAAAGGCCCACATCTGGTTTTGTCTCTCCGAGGCAGCTGCTCAGGGCTGGACATGTGAGCACACAGCGTTTGCTCGGTAGTTGCTTGTTGGACCTCGTTGACCAGACAGAGAACCGTCTAAAAACCCTGCCCCCACTTCTGCTGTCCCGAGAGAGCCTGTCCCTTTCCTGGGCCATATCACTCCTATTAGCTCTCTAGGGGTGGGACTCACATTCCTGCCCCACAGTCAGCCCTTTACTCATCTGTTCTCAGGCACACAGATGCGACAGACACACATGCACAGAGACAAAGAAACCTTCCAATCAGACGGATCACATCCGCACTTCCTTCTCATGGCTCTTAGGATCAAAGTCCTGTCTTCAGCCGGGCCCAGCACGACCCGCCCCACGCTCATCCCCGGACTCCAGCCAGTGTCCAGCTCCCACCTCCTCTAACTCAGGCAGCGCTTTCCCACCTCCGAGGCTGACGACGCGCTCTCTGCCGAATGCTCTGTCTCCTCGTTGGCTCCTCTTTTGGGCTCAGTCCAAAGGTCACCTCTGCAGAGACACTTCCCGGTCCTTCATTATCAGTTATTTTCTCGACAGCACCCTGGCCTTTTCCTCTATAGCACTCACCGCAATTTATGATTATATATTTATTGTGAGATTATTATTATTACATAATATATAGAATATTTATATATTTTACATATAATTATGTTATTATGTAATATAGAACATGTTACGTATTATTGTTTTATGTACTATATATATTACGTACTTTCCTGTGAAATTCATTGTCTTCCCACAAGGATATCACATTCATGGATCCTTGGTGATGAGCTGAGTGCCTGGCACACTGGAGGGGGCCAGTGAGTGAGGGAATGAATGAATGAATGAATGAATGTAGCTTCATGGGGAGGAGGCTGAGGGTTGGAGACTGGAGACTTGTCCAAGGTCTTATGTGATGGAGGCAGGCGTCTTGATTCCCAGTGCTTTTCCTTCTTTTGGAACTGGGGGCCACTGGAGGGACAGGCTGGGTGTACTGGGACACCAAGCCTCTGAGGACCTAGGACAGGGGAGGACGGGATGGGGCTCTGAGCCAGCACCCCAGCCAGCTCCACCCCTTCCTCCAGCAGGCAGGATGGACCAGGCAGATCTGTCAGTTTCAGACACCACTGCCCCGGGGGACCCAGCCCTGAGCCCAAGGAGGCTGGGGAGGGGAAGAGGGGGGACAGGAAGCACCCAGGTCTTCCCCCTTCTCCCTCCTGCCCCACCCTCCGCCCCCATCCCTGGCTAGAGCTCGCAGCCCCGGGCCTTGGCACTCGGGGGACGGAGGCGGGGTGTGTGTGGAGGGAATGGGGAGAGCAATCCCATTCTGGCTCAATGCCTTGCTCTCTCCCATTTCATTTGTGGGCCTGGCAACCCCTGAAGAACTGGGCCTGGGCCTTGAGGCTAGAGGGATGGAGGGAAGGGGAGAGGGCACTGCCACTTAAGCCCTTCCTGTTTCCTTGGCACTGGGCGGACCCACCCAGCACCCTGGGCTGGAACCTGGGAAGCCTCACTGTAGTCCCGGCTCTGCAGGGGATTGCTGTGTGACCTTGGGTGGCCACCAGTGTCCTCCTCATCTGCCAGTGTGGCCCAAACCTGGTGTTGCTGCAAACTCATTGGAGAGTTTGCTGTGAATACTGATCCCAGTACCATCTGCGTCTTAGATTTGGGTGGAAATCTATTTTTAAAAGATCCACTGAGATTGCGATGCAGCTGGTGTGGGAACTGTTGGAATAGATGGTCTCTAAGGCCCCTTCCCCAGCCTCAAAAGTCCCACCTCTTGGGCAGGCAGCCCTCTGCAGTGCGCTCCTCACTGCTGGGTCCCCAGCAGGCATACATGTCTGGTCTTACAAAGGCCAGGACCACGTCCTTCTGTGTGGCACTGGAGCACTGAGCCTGTGCAGGGAGCAGGGAGCCATGTGGGGGCTGCGCCGACCTGCCAGCGAGGGGGGCCTGGGAGGGGCCCTGCGCAGCCCAGCCAGGGCTGCCCCCTGCCTCCTTCCTCCTGTTCTTCTGTTTGGTTTTGGCTTTGTCCCCTTTCCACTTCTGTCTCTGCCTCTCGTCCACAGCCTTGTCTCACTCTCTCTGCCTTGATTTCCTTCCCTCTCGCCATTGCCTCCTCTTCCTCTTCCTCTTTCTGCCCACAGCCCCTCACCCCCAGCCTTATGATTTTCAGCCCACAGGTGGTTGGTTCTGTCTCTCGGTGTCCTTCCCTCTGGCCCTCCACATCTCTGTCCTTGCTCTCCCTTTTCTTCAGCCCCTGACTCTGTTCTCTATCTCCACCCCTGCATTTCTGTCTCCATGCCCCACCATCCCTCACCTACCCTGTCCCTGTCTACCTGGAAATATTGGGGGTTGCTGCCAGGGGGTGGAGGGTCCTGGGCAAATGAGAAACGAGGAGAGGCAATAATTTCCCCAAGGTTTGTGCGGACGACCGCAAAGCTCTCAGGACTGAGGGCGTCATGCCTCCTGTCTGACCTTCAGGGTCCTCCCCGCCTGGCTCCCGCCCACGTTTCCAGCTTGCTTCTCCTCAGGCCACTTTGCCTGGTCCACAGCCATGCTCTGGTCACCCTGCTGCTCCCTCGGGCCTGTGCCCAACACCCCATCTCCCTCTTCCTATTCCCAGCTTAGCTGCCACTGCCTCTGAGGCCCCTTTCCCTGTGTTCCCCAAGGCACTGTGTCCGGTGGGGGTGGGAGCAGAGGTGAGGACAGAGTATGAAGGGGATGGTGGCCTTTGACTCAACAGACCTGCTCCTCCTCTGTTCTCCAGGCTCAGAAGAATCACCTCTTGTCTTTCCTCAGTGACCTGCCAGGACAGGTGGTACTGGACCTCCAGTCCTCTTAACCCCCTCAGGGCCAGGGTTGGGCCAAGGGCTTGAGCCTCTCAGCTGCCCCTTAAAGGAGCCTCCCTGGGGACCAGAGACGTTAGGCTGGTCCCAGGGAGGCTGTAGGCCCTGGGCCTCCCACATTCCCGTGGAGAGGCCTTCTGGCCCCCAAGGCCTGGCCCAGAGCCTCAGGCAAGGAGCCTGGTCAGACTCCCTGGGGAGGCTGGGAAGGTCCTGCTCCCATCCTGGGGACTTCTTTCCAGGAGCTCTGGGCTGGAAGAACCCCCATTTCTTCCAGACACCCTCTCTGTGCCCCACCCCCAGCCAGCCCTATGGCCCTTGGTGTGGGGACATGCACAGGAGCAGCCAGGAGAAGGGTTAAGTCAGGAACTCTTGGGATGGCTTTGGCCACGGCTATTCCTCCGGGAGAGGAGAACAAGAGGCCCATTCTGTGTGTGGGAATTAATAGCAAGGAGTCATCTGGGGTGTCATTCAAGCCCTGATCGGCTCCCAGAGGAATGCAAGAGGGGGGAAGAGAGCAAAAGAGTTGGGGAGGCAGGGAGAGGCCTGAGGCAGAGATGTCAGAGGAAGGGCGTCAGGGTCCGGCTGGTCACAGGAGTCCGCCCCGCGGGTGGGCCCACGGCCCTGAGACGGGAGTCCTGCTTTGCATCACAGATGTACCTTGTCCCACCTCAGGATGGAGGCCCCCTCCTATGATTCCCTTACCAAGGGTCTCCCCTCTGTCTTCCTTCTTTCCCAGAATGTCCACATTCTCCACCCCAATGGGACTGTCACCCTTGAGGCCCAGAGCCCAGCCTGTGCTGTGGGCCTGTCAGGGCGACCGATGGGTCTGCTCTCCTGGCTGCCCTGTCTGTCCCCATCTTTGTCTGGGGGGTCTTTGGTGTTCCCTGTGGGAACATTCCCGAGGCTGGCTTGTGGAGAGGCAGCACGGGCTCCCAGTTGCACCCTCTGTCCTACGGTCCAGTGGCCTGGCCCCAGATGCGCTCAGATACGTCCCTGCCAGATGACCACAAGCACCGTACCTTCAGTTGCCTGCATGTGGTGGGCTCTGGGGCCCTTGAGCCACCAGAGGAGCTCAGCCTCCCTCATCTGTGTCAGCTAGGCCACGGCCTGTGGGTGAGGTCCTGCAAGCCTCTGGAGACGTCTTGAATGTCACAGTCTAAGGAAGGGCCTTGGAGAAGCTCCAGGTCAAGCTGCTGGTTTTGCGATGTGCAGGCTGAGGCCGCAAAGGACACCCACCTGCCGCTGGGTCATCCACCTCTTAGCCCGTGCCATGCCTCTGCCCCCTACCAGGCATCAGCCAGGCCTCTGAGCTGAAATGAAATGAAATGTCCCTCGACTGGACTGTGTGGGGCAGAGAGAGCCACCGCCTGCTAAGATGGGGGCTCAGTGCAGGGTACCCACTTCCTGCCCGTGTGACCTGGGGCGGAGCTTTGTCTCTTCAGCCCCGGGGATCTCATCTGCAAATGGGGTCATCTAACACTTACCTGGCAGCCTTGTTGTGAGGTGAGACAAAGGTAACAGGTGTAAAGTACTTGACACAATAGCAAACCACTGAGTGCTGTTGTTATTTTTATTGTGATTATTATTATTATTATTGGAGGTCTGGGTGACTTCCAGTGCCTTGGGCTGAAAGGCACACCATGTGCACCATCTGACTGTCTGAACCTGTGCCTGGCAGCCTGTGCCCTCTTGGGCCAGTCCTAGGAATCCCGGCATTTCTCCTCCTCGGCTGTGGTTTCGTGGGGGTGTTTCCTGGCTCCCAACCTCCCTTGTTCCAGCATCATTTCCACACCTGGTGACTCATCCTGCCGGTCCTGCTGGAACGGGGTGCCTTTCCCCTGACAGTGTGGTGCGGGGACAGAGTGTGCGCCTCTGTGGGAGTTCTGGAAAGCTCCGGCCTCAGTGTCCTCCTCGGTAACACGACCAGCCTTCCTCAGCATGGCAGGCTGTGCACATGTTGAAGCCTGAAGGGATCGCAGAGGTGGTGCAGCCGTGCCCCCCTATGGCACAGACGGGGAGCTGAGTTACAGAACAGGGGCCTTTCCGAGGTGGCGAGAGATGGACAGAGCTTGCAGGCCCCCTGCCCCCCTCCACAGGGCTAGAGTCTGGACTCCTGGGTCCTGGCCTGAGCTTTGCCTCTAGGAGCCAAGTGGACTGGATAATTCGCTTAGCCGGGATGGGGAGAGGATGTACTGAAAGAAAGGAGGTGGGGCCTTTTCCAAACTATAAAGTGCTCTACAAATGTGGGGTCACTTTGGCACATCCTGTGAATGTGTTGAGCCTCTGGTCTTGAGACCCTGGGAGGAAGATGGCAGGTGGGGTAGGCCTGCTTCTGTGCTCTTCTCCAAACCCTGTGTAGGGCTCTAGGGTGGCTGGTGCCCCCCAGCCCAGAGGGACATTCAATGTGGGTAGAGGTAGGGCAGCCCAGGGGGTCCCTGCCCCCTGTGGGGGATGTGGTAGGTCCTTGAATGTGACATTCTCCAACATCCTCAAAGTGAAGGGTGGGCTGACAAGGTCCTGTGTCTCTCTGGGCTGGATCTCTGACCTTGAGGAGCTCGTAGCCCGGTGACTTTGGCCATTCATTATTTTAGTTCTTGTTCTCAGCATAATGCTCAGCACATAGTAGGTACTCAGGAAACATTTCTAGGATTGAATGAGGTGATGGTGTTGAGACAACCCCATTGCTGGCAGGATGAAGCGTGTGGGTGGAGGTGAAGTCTGTGTCTTGCCTGAGAGCAGAGGAATGGATAGGAGCAGGTGACGAGTGACGGCTGACAGCAGGGCCTGTGGCCGCCAGGGAGGGCCATTGAGGATGCTGGGGGACTGGGAGTCCTGAGTTTACCTCCTCGCTCTGCGACCTCTTCTTTGCAAGTTAGTTCCCTGCTCTGGGCCTCAGTTTCCTTAACAGTCAAGTAGGGATAATAGGATCTATTTCATGGAGTCGTCATGCGGCTCAGGACGGGTAACACACGGGTGCATAGTAAGCTCTCGACTGTGTACACTCTGGACACTCAGTGTGACATGAACAGGGATCTTTGGCGAGAACAGTATAAATGATAGAAGTAGTTTATAGGGAGGCAGTGACAGCTACAGAAATAAATACGAGTTGTCTTGTATTAGATTCATAGAGGAGAAAGACAGAGTTTTAGAGGAGTTGATGAATTTATTCATCCCGGGGCCAGTGCCGGAGTGCCTGCTCCACGCTGGCTGGCTGCTGGCCACCAGGGACACGCAGAGGGATCAGGAACTGCCCTTCGACCTTGACATTCATGGTAGGAGGAGGAGATAGGCAGATAAACACCTAATTCACTGCACCCAGCAGTGGTCAGCGTGGCGTGGAGACAGCACGTGGGGGCTCTTCCTACTGAGGCTCAGGGCCTAGAGGCTTTTCACTGGCTGGCAATGTCATTTGAGAACTAAAGAAGAAAGCACCAAAGTATGTGAGGAAAACAGCAAAATAGAAATTAATCAAAATTTCCAAAAAATAAAATAAAAATAAAAATCACAAAAATCCTTTAAATTTGTTTACAGCCAAATGATTATGTTTCATACATGATGAGGGTGCATTTTATTATTTTTTAAATTTCTTTTTTCCAAAAGATTTTTATTAACATATGGCTACCATTCAATATTATATTAACTTCAGGCGTACATCATAGTTATTCAACAGTTATATACCTAAAGAAGTGGTCACCATATAAGTCCAGCACCCATCCGACACCGTACTGTGTTATCACAACATTAACTATACTCCCTATGCTGTATATTACATCCCCGTGACTCATTTGTTTCATACCTGGAAATTTGAACTTATTCCCCTTCACCTTTCCCCTCCCCTTTTTTCAATTACAGTTGACAGTCAGTATTATTTTCTATTAATTTCAGGTATCCAGAATAATGGCTAGCCATTTATTACAATTTAAGAAGTGATCCCCCTGACTAGTCTAGTAGCCACCTGGCACTACACGTAGTTATTACCATATTATTGACTATATTCCCTGTGCTTTACTTTACATCCCCATGACTATTTTGTAACTACCTATTTGTACTTCTTAATGCCTTCACCTTTTTCACCCTGCCCCCCAACCACCCTCCCATCTATCACCCCAATAAATCTAGTGCCCATCCTGACACCATACACAGTTATTACAATATTATTGACTCTATTCCTTATGCTGACCCCTACATCCCCGTGACTACTGTGTAACAACCAGTTTGTACCTCTTAATCCTTCCCCCCTTTTCACCCATCCCCAACCCCCCTCCCATCTGGTAATCATCCAATGTTCTTTGTATCTATAAGTTTGTTTCTGTTTTGTTTGTTTATTTTGTTCTTTAGATTCCACATATAAACAAAATCATATTGTATCTGTCTTTCCTTGTCTGACATAATTCACTCAGTACAATGATGAGGGTGCATTTTAATGTGCTTGATATGATGTAGGGTCAATGTGAGACCCACAAGGGTCTTAGGAAATAATTCTGTGAATCAGGGGCTCAAGGTTGCTCAGCAAAGGGAGCTGTGACTGGGGCAATCAAGGAAGGCTTCCCAGTGGAGGTGATATTTGGGTCAAACCTTAGAGAGAAAGAAGGATTTGAACAGAGAGAAAAGCAGCCTAATGGTAAGTGAGGTAAAAGGAAATGCGTGAGTGAAGGTATAGAGAAAAGAAACCACATGTAGAATTTGTGTGGGGATAGAGTCCCAGAGAGCAGTTTCCAGGCTCTTAGCTTCACATGGAAAGGTGCTGACCCAGGTAGTAGATGGCCATCAGCTGTGACTAGTTGGCCATCAGCTGTTACCGGTTAGCCATTAGCCACTGATATTACTGCCGTGGCTATGCTGGTTGGTTGGATGGTTGACCTCTGTGGATGATGGATTGCGGATCATGTTGATTCTACTTCCTGTGTCTCACCCGGCCGCCAGCGAGATGGGGGTGCAGGAAGACCCCTTGTTGGGGTACTGGCGGATGTTTGCTTTTGTGTCTTGACCAACCGCCATCGAGAATATAGTGGTGTGACTTCCCTATCCGTGGCTCCGTTTGTCCTCCTTTTTGGCCTCACCATATCCTGCGTTCTTGTGCGGGGAGTGGGAGCTGAGACCCTGCATGACGTGCACAATATTTGGAATGCAAGATATTTTGGATTTAGGGTATGGAGAACAGGGTAGGGACCAGAGTGACACTAGAAAGGTTGGCAGGGAATTCTTTTTTTTAAACTGGGGAATGTTGGGGAACAGTGTGTTTCTCCAGGGTCCATCAGCTCCAAGTCAAGTTGTGTCCTTCAATCTAGTTGTGGAGGACGCAGCTCAGCTCCAAGTCCAGTCGCTGTTTCCAATCTTAGTTGCAGGGGGCACAGCCCACCATCCCATGCGGGAATTGAACCGGCAACCTTGTTGTTGAGAGCTCGTGCTCTAACCAACGGAACCATCCAGCTGCCCTTCCAGTAACTCATTGTCTTCAATCTAGTTGTGGAGGGCGCAGCTCACTGGCCCATGTGGGAATCGAACTGGCAACCCTGTTGTTCAGAGCTCTTGCCCTAACCAACTGAGCCATCCGGACGCCCTGGCAGGGGATTTTATCCTAAGGACAAAGGAGAGCCATGAAGAAGTTTTAAGAAGGAGACAGGGGTGGCAACAAGGTCAGACTTTTTTTTTTTTTTTAACTCACTCTCAAAGCTTCAGGGAAGCTGCATGGTTGGTAGGGAGGGAAGGAAGGTGCACAAAGAGATTGGAAGCCAGGAGGCCAATTGGGACGCTGAGGTGTTAATAGAAGGCTGAGGTGTTAATCCTGGCGAAAGATGGTGAGGACCTGTGCTGGGACAGGGCCAAGGTGGGGAGAGAAGAGGAGGAAAGATTTGAGAACAAAGCGGGCAGTGGCTGGAGTGAAAGATGCTGGAAACAGGTGGTAATGCCGATCCCTGCAGTTCCCTGAATGCTCACTGCTGGCCTGGTGCTTTTGATGAGGTATCTCCTCGCTGTCTCCCCATAACTCCCCTGTGGAGAGAGAGATGGGAGGCAGGCTTCACTTAACTGAAATCTGTGCCATGTAAACCTTCAACTAACCAGAATCCTACGTGCCCTGCACTTACCAAACGATGTCAAAAGACAGAAGTGAGATGCATTCATTGTAAACAAATTAGAAAATAGAAACAAAAAGAAGAAAGTGAAACTCACTCCCAATCCCATTGTCCAGAGAGCAGTAACAGTTTGTGTAGATGTTTTCACACTTTCATCCTTAAGTGTGTGCAGCTATGTGTACACCTCACTGTGTGTGTGTGTCTGTCTGAGCAGTTCAGTGGATGGTAAGTGAGTTTGTCTCTAGATGGAGAACGGGATAAATGTTTGGGGTGCATCTGAGCACGTGTATGCCCAAGTACTTGGGTTTACATCAACTCCACAGTCAGCAGACTGTTCTAGATTCTTACTTTTGCTCACTTGATCTGTCAGGGGCTGAGAGAAGCAGGTTAAAATCTGCTATTTCAAAGGTCCTTCAATTGCTCCTTGAATCTCCTGTTGTTCCTGCTTTATGGATGTTGGTGCTATGTTATTTGGTACATAAACACTTACATTTTATATCTTTATTGTGTTTAGCTTTCTAAAGTCCACTTTTTCGTCCTTCTTAATGAATTTGGTCCAAATTTAACCGTGTCAGGTCATAAGCTTGCAATTTCTGACCGTCTGCGTTGGCTTGGTCTGCCTCAGATAGTTAAACACCTGACCGCCAGAGTCTGACAGAACTGATTGGAGCTCTGTGCTCTGTGTCGGAATCTGGATTCTGACACTCACAGGGTGTGTGACCTTGGGCGAGTCCCTTCATATTTTAAAGCTCCATGTTTTGACAAAAGAAGCTAATAACAACTTCATAGGGTTGTCGTGATGATGGGAGAAAAGTCTTGCATTAGAAATAAAAGATCGTTATGAGTGAGCACCCCTGTCCGCAGGGCAGAACTCCAGGATTTCCGAGCAGCTGCTTACAGAGTCTGTGGGGCGAGAGCACATTCACAGGCAGAACTGACCACAGCACCAGGTGGGACACCTGCTTCCACAAGAGTGGCGTGGGGGGGGCGGAGGGGTCCCACCAATGAGATGTCAGGATGGAGTGGGTGACCGATTTCTGTGTAGGTGGCAGGGGGAGGGTTGCCAGACAAAGCGGGAGGGGAGGGGTGATCCTAGCCCCTGATATGAAGAAATCTAGGGTAGCCCCTCTCCAAGTGAAGTCTCCAGACTGGTACCTTCCTTGAAGGAGTAAGTACAGACCTTAGAAACTCATGTAACAATCTGACATCGCTGTAATTTCCAAGAGCATGATCAGTTTTTAGTAATTAACTTTTATTGTATTTTGTAAAAGTATTGGTCCCCAAAGGATTGGTTTTTTAAAAGTTTCTCTTTCCCTCCAGCAAGCCAGGGAAGTGCTGGTCTAGATGGACAGCTGGTGTCCAGGAAGGGCAGTGAGTGGGCGTGTGCGTGGCTGTGCACCTACCCAAGGGACCCTGGGATTATTTGTGGGGTCATACGGTCAGAGTGAACACGGGACGCTGACCACAGCCGCCCAGCCCATGGCCAAGGCCATCCTCTTTCAGCTATCCTCCTCTCGCCATTCACTCAGCGACTATTTATGGAGCACACACTCTGTGCCAGGACAGGTGGCACAGCCCGTGTGGAGACTTCAGAGGAGAGTGAGCCAGGTCTGACCTTGTCCACCTGGAGCCGACACCCTCTCACTCCAGTCCTAACTTGAAGGGGTCAACTGGGCCCTGGGAAGGGGCAGGCGAGGGGAGCAAGGAGCAGCTTTTCCATCCCACTTGATCCATTGGCCGACTCACACAGGCCCCAGGAAAGGCCTGGCTCAGGGCAGGGGCAGTGGAGGGCAGGGGACAGAGCACAGGGCTTGCGTGGGCAGCTGTGGTCCCAGCTCTACCACTTCTGCTGATGCTGTGACCCTGAGGAGGTCTGTTACCTGTTGCACCTCCAGCTTCCTCTTCAGCCCGATGGGAATCCAGGGGTCCTCTGTCCTCACCGCGCAGAACTGAAATGAAAACAGGCACACTGATTAGAAGGAGCTTTGGAGAGGGCAGTGGGTGACTTGAGCTCCCTGCTCGAGCTCCCAGGGTGCTCCCTGCTCCTGTCTTCCAGGTGTTCTGGGAAGCAGCAGGCTCGCAAAATTTGAAAGGAGCTTGGATTTTACTAGTTCCAAGTGCTCCATATTTTCAGCGAATAAAACCAAGAGGACGGAAGAGGCAGGGCATGTACCTGAGGTCACGACGGTGAGCAGCAGAGTGGGGACCTGAACCCGACTTGAGATCTGGCACTTGGCACCTTGGCACCGGGTGCCCTGGGGATCTGCAGGGAGCAGTGTGAGCGCCTGGACAGTAGGGACCATATCTCTGGCGGGGACCTCCCCTCCCCCCCTCTCCTCCTTGGGTCTCCTGACGGTACGTGTTCAGGACTGTACCACCAAGACACTTTTCTATGTCTGCAAGATGACGGAGGGGCAGGAAATCCCCTCCCAGCGGTTCTATTGGAGGACAAATGAGAGCCAGTGCCATGGGACCTCTGGTTCCCCAGGAGGCGGCCCAGGCACTCTGTCTCCTGGCACGGGCGTGCATACAGTAGGCGCCCTGTAAATGCTTGCTGAATAATGAATGGTGAATAAATGAATGTCTGAGCGACAGAGAGAGAACGAAGCCAAGTGGCAGCCGTGGTGATTTCTGTGGACATGGTAATTATGCCACAGAAGCTGGGCTGCCGGGACCTGTCAGCCGGCTTGGAGCCCCACACAGCGAGTGTGGTCTGCATGCGGGTCGCCCATGTTTCCCCCCTGCACCGCCTTTTTAATGAAGCCATTTGTATTTGATGAACCCTTCTACTCTCCCTCACATCCGTTTTAGACCAAGGCCGAGAAAGCACCTAGGGGAACCAGGAAGGCTTATCGTTCCTGTTGTTAAAAGATTTGGTTCAGTTCCTGGAATGGGGTGGGGATGGGGGGTGGGGCTGGACTCCCGTTGCTGGGAGGAATGGCGTTGTAGATGCCAGATGTGATCAGAAGCTGTGAGCGACGACTGACGCTGACGCGCTGGGGAGGAGATGGCAGAGCACCCTGGGCTGGTTATGAGCAAACTCAGGCTCACTTAACCTCTGTGTGCCTCCGTTTCTCTATCTGTAACATGGAGAGCATTATCGCAACACTTCTGGGGCTTATTGCCATCTACAGAAAATGCTTGGAACAACACCTGGTACACATGAGACAGTCCTTTAACAAACATTTATTGAACACCTGCTATGGGCCCTCGGACCATATCCATGAACTGTAGCAAAAATACAACCCGTTGAGGGGCAACAAACAAAACCCAAAATAAATAAATTGTATGTGGTGTGATATGGGGGAAGTTGAGCTGGGAAAGGGATGTCATAGTTTTAGGTGGGTGACTGAGACGGGCCCCACTGAGAAGGTGACAGACAGAAGACCTGAAGTTGCTCTGGCAGTTGGGCAGATGGGTTTCTGGGAAAGAACATTCCAGACAGAGGCAGCAGGCAGGGCACAGGCCCTAAGGTGGGAGTGTGCCTGGGGCTGTTGAGGGACAGGAGCAGTGAGTGAGGGGTGTGTAGTGGGGGAACAGGTCAGAGAAGGGCCTGAGAATGGCCTGGGGGCCCAGGCAGGCCCTGGGCGACCAGGGAACAGAAGCTGCTGAAATAATTCAGAGGACGAGACGGCAGTGATGGCCAGGGTAGCCACAGTGTGGTGGTGAGAAGTTGGCAGATACCTAGTTGTGTTTGTTTCTTCTGTTTAAAAACTATTATTTTTAATAGCTTTATTGAGGTATAGTTGACATACACTAAACTGCACATATTTAAAATATTCACTTTGATGAGTTTTGACACATGTCTGTATACACACGTGGAACCATCACCATAATCTAGAAAACGTATCCATCACCCCAAGACTTTCCTCCTGCCCCTTGGTCATTTCTCCTTTCACCCCACCCATCCCTAGGCAGCCAGTGAGCTGCATTCAGTCACTGTAAATTAATTTGCATTTTCTAGAGTTGCATCTACATGAAATCATATAGTATATACTCTTTTTTTGGTTTGGCTTCTTTCACTCAGCATAACTGTTTTGAGATATAGCCCTGCCATTGTGTATATCAATAATTTATCCTTTTTATTACTGAAGAATATTCTATTTTGTGGATGGACCACAATTTGTTTATCCATCTACCTGTTGATGGACATTTGGGTTGTTTCCAAATTTTGTCAATTACAAATAAAGCTGCTGTGAATATTCCTGTAGAAATTGTGGTATAGACATATATTTCCAATAGGCAAATACCTAGGAGTGGAATGGCTGGGTTATGTTAAGTGTGCAGATATTTAACTTTTTAAGAAACTATTAAACTGTTTTCCAAAGTGGTTGTACCATTTACATTCCTACCAACAGTGCATGAGAGTTCCACTACCTCCACAGACGGACCGCCCCAGGGATGGTCAGCCTTTTAAATTTTATCCATCTAGATAATATGTAGTGTCTCATCTGTAGTGGTTTTAATTTGTGTTTCCCTAATGACGAATCATCCTGAGCATCTTTTCATGTGCTTATTTGCCATCTGTATATCTTCTTTGGTGAAATGTCTCTTCAAATGTTTTGCCCATGTAGACAGTTGGGTTGTTTGTTTTCTTATTATTGTGTTTTGAGAGTTCTTCATATATTTTGACTATAGTCCTTTACTAGATATACAATTTTAAAACATTTTCTCTCAGTCTTTGGCTTGTCTGTTCATTGTCTTAATGATGCTTTTCAAAATGCAAAATTTAAAAATTTTGATGAAGTTCAATTTATCAATTTTTAATTTTAGAGGTTGTGGGTTTAATGTTTTATCTAGGAAATCTTTGCCCAAGATCCTGAAGATTTTATCCTGTATTTCTAGAAGTTGTATAGTTTTAGATTTTACATTTAAGTCTTTGATCTGTTTTGAGCTAATTATTATTATTATTTTTTTAAAGATTTTATTGGGGAAGGGGAACAGGACTTTATTGGGGAACAGTGTGTACTTCCAGGACTTTTTTCCAAGTCAAGTTGTTGTCCTTTTCAATCTTAGTTGTGGAGGGTGCCGTTCAGCTTCAAGTTGTCATTTCAGTCTTAGTTGTGGAGGGCGCAGCTCAGCTCCAGGTCCAGTTGCCGTTGCTAGTTGCAGGGGGCGCTGCCTGCCATCCCTTGTGGGAGTTGAACTGGCAACCTTGTGATTGAGAGGACTCCCTCCAACCAACTGAGCCATCCAGGAGCTCAGTGGCAGCTCATCTCAAGGTGCCGTGTTCAATCTTAGTTGCAGGGGGCAGTGCCTACCGTCCCTTGCAGGACTCGAAGAATCGAACTGGCAACCTTGTGGTTGAGAGCCCACTGGCCCATGTGGGAATCGAACTGGCAGCCTTCGGCACTAGGAGCATGGAGCTCCAACCGCCTGAGCCACCGGGCTGGCCCTAATAATAATAATAATAATAATTATTATTATTATAATTGGTATGTTGTGTGAGATAAAGGTCAAGGTTCTTTTTTTGCATATGGTTATTCAATTGTTTGAAAACCATTTGTTGAAAAGATTCTCCTTTCCATGTTGACTTGCCTTTTGCACTTTTGTTGAAAATCAAGTGACTCTATGTGTGGATCTAGCGTTCTCTATTTCTCCATAAATCTATATGTCTTTACTTATGCTAATACCACACTGTCTTGATTGCCTTATAATAAGTCTTGAGATTAGGTAATTTAATTCCTCCAACTTTGTTCTTTTTCAAAATTGTTTTGACTATTTGAGATCATTTGCATTTCCACATACATTTTAGAATCAGCTTGTCAATTTCTCCAAAATAGCTTTTTATTGGGAACAATCCCAATAAAATCCCAAATCTATAGAACAATTTGGGGAAAATTGATATCCTAGCAATATTGAGTCTTTCAATCCATGAATCTGGTATATCTCTCCATTAATTTATATCATCAGTTTCTCTCAGCAATGTTTTATAGGTTTCCTCTTTTGTCGAATTTATCCCTAAGTATTTCATATTTTTACGCTATTTAAGTGATAGGCTTTAAAAAATTTTTTTTACTTTTTAATTTGATATAATTTTAGATGTACAGAATAATTGTAAAGACAGCACAAAGAGTCCCTGTATATCCTTCACCCAGCTTCCTCTAATGTCCTTTTTTTCTTGTTCCAGGATCCACGCCAGATCCCACATTGCATTTAGTTGTCATGTCTCCTTAGTCTCCTCCCATTTGTGACAGTTCCTCAGTAGTCTTTCCTTGTGTTTCATGACCTTGACATTTTTGAAGAGCACTTGTCAGGCATTTTGTAGAATGTCCCTCAGTGTGGGTTTTTCTGATGTTTTCTCTTTATTAGACTAAAGGTATGGGTTTTGGGAAATACCACATAAGGGATACGCTCTTCTCTTTGCATCATATTACAGGGTACATGATATTGATATGCCTTATCAATGGTGATGTCAACCTTGACCACTTGGTTAAGGTGGTGTTTGCCACATTCCTCCACTGTAAAGATACTGTTTTTCTTCTTCATACTCTATCTGTTAGAAGTGAGTCACTAAATCCAGCTCACAATTAAGGAGAGGGAAATTAAGCTCCAGCTCCAACACCACAGAGTTTATTCTAGCCTTCCCTAGTGCTTATTTGTAATTTCTTTCTCTGACAGTCAGAAACCTGGCTCTCGTTATCTATAGCATACTCGTCTATTTGTTCAAACTTAGTGTACGTGTAAAATGGTCTCAGAATTGCTAACACATACCTTGTGAGAAACAAATTTACCAACTAGCATACAGTATTTGTGCAGTTATTTTTGTTGTTAGCATTGTAGTACCTAGTAAAAACACCATTGTACAAAGTTATTTAGGTCAAGTCCTTTCTTCTCTACCCTCTTCAGTGTCATTATGTCATACATTTGTAATGCACATTTATCCCTAAGTATTTTGTATTTTATGGTTTTATTTTAAATGATACATAAAAAAATTAATTTCTGATTGTTTTTGCTAGTATCTAGAAATATAACTGTTTTTTGGGGGGTATATCAGCCTTTCAACCTTGCTAAACTCATTTATTTTATAGCAGTATTTTCTGTAGATTATTTAGGATTTTCTATGTAGATGATTACATCGGCTGTGAATAAAAATAGTGTTATTTCTTCCTGTCCCATCTATATACATTTTATTTCATTTTCTTGTCTTATTACACTAGCTAGGATTTCTACAATGTTGAATATAAGTGAGATTGGACATTCTGGATGTGTTTTGAAGATAAAGCTAACAGGATTTCCTAAAGGATTGGAGTTTAGTGATTATGAATGCTGAATTTCCTCTGTTGGAGAAAGACTCAGTGCCCACAGAAAGGGCCTGGGGCATGGTGGGGTGGTGGGATGGTTTGTGGGGAGCAGAGGATGGTCAGTAGGCCCTTGCTCAGCAGAGATGAGAGATGGGTGAACAAGAGACTTTCCTATGCACCTTCCTTCTGCTAGTTTGGGCTTAAATGTGAAGGGACTAAGAGGATGCCCTGTGATCGTTGTTTTTTTTTTGTTGTTTGTTTTATTTTGACGGAAGACATGCTAAAGCCGATTTGGGGATCAGCCCCCCAAACAGGTCATTTAACACTTCTCTGACTCTCAGTCTCAGCCCCCAAACAGGTCATTTAGCATTTCTCTGACTCTCAATCTCAGATTCCTAGTTTTGGGTGTCTATCCCAAAGCAGTTGAGTAGGCAGGAAAGAGTCTAGATTTGGCATATGGAATCCTGGCTCTGTTAATGCCAGCCATGTGACCCAAGGGATGACCCAGCCCCATCACCCCATCTGTGGGGGCCATGGAGTGAAGCTCAGGTAATTATGAGCATCCACAACAATCACAACAACAAAAATAATGATGGCCACACCTATTGAACCTTACCATGTGCCAGGCTCTAAGTACCTTATTTGTATCATTTAATCTCCCCAAGTGCCCTGTGAGATACGTACTATTATTGTCCTCATTTTACTAACGGAGAAGCTGTGGTCAAGTGGTCAAGAGGGCATCTGATTCCCAACCTCTGTTGGGAACTGTCTGTCATGCTTTACTTGTGCTGCCTCCTCAGCTCAAGTATTACTTCCTCCCAGAACTCTCCCTTGACCTTCCTCCCTACTACCTGCCCAGCACCAGCAGCATCATGCCCACTTCCCACACACCCATCACCTGTGCTCCCCCAAATTCGGGACTGTGTCTTGCTCATCCTCACACTCTAGCATCTATCAAGGGACTCAACACCCACAAGGGCATCAGTGAATCTCTTTTGCCCTGAATGCACAGTTGGGCAGCAGCCTGAGTCGCCATCTTGTAGACCTAACTGTGGGCTCTGGCCACACCCTTGGGGGTCACTAAGAAGGCCACCTGCAACGAAGCCATCACTCTGGATGAAGCCCCTGGCCTGAAGGCATCTTGGAGCCCACTCCTCCCTCTGTGCCACCACTAGCGGCCCCAGGATGCTCCAGGAAGTGCTGTGCATGACACCCGCCCCCACCCACCACCTCCTAGAGAAGGGACTATTGTGTCCGAAGGGTTAACGAGAGATGCAAGGAAGGGGCCCTTTAGCCATGATGCCCTCTGACCTTTCATAAATCAGAGAGGCTGGTGGGAGAGGGGGCTGCTTGGCAGGACTTGGTGGGGTGGGGGCTTAGAAGCAGCTGCGCGCGACGTTGACATTGTTCCCACCATTCTAAGTGCAACAAATCCCTCTTTTGTGTTCCTGGTTTATCTGGTTCCTCTTGTTTATTAGTAGGGCTCCTTTGGCAGCAGTTCCAGCCCTGGGCGGGTGGAAAGAGTGCTGGCACGCACCACGGGGGGAGGGAGGCGGGAGGGGGCTGCCATCAATGCCCGCATTGTCCCTGAGCTTTTTGTTTCTACTGTAATGACATGTTGGAAGAGAGAGAGGAGGGGAAAAAAAAAAAAAGACTTGAGTTGGGGAGGGAAGAGGAGGGCAAAAAAGAAAGAGGGAGCAAGGGCCCTGGTGTGGATTGATGTCTGGGCCTGGGCGGATGTGCCGGCAGCTGGGCGGCCGGGTGGATGGAGCCAGGCTGGGGTGCCTGGGGGGGGGCGGCGGTGCAAGGGGCCATCCAGCCCCCCACCCTAGCCGCCTGGCACCAGGTCCCCCCACCATCCTCCAGCCCTCCTGGAGCAGCTGTGGGGCTGTGCCACAGTGGGGCAGATGCCAGGGTCTGGGGTCTGCATCCTGATGCCGGCTATGCCACCCAAGGCAGGCTGCGGAGCCTCTCTGGGTCTTGTGTCCAAGGTCTGCAGAATGGGCGTGCTGGGGGAGAAAGGGCGTTCTGGCATTTTGGAAACGGTGTCGTGTCCTCCCCAGTTCTGGGACTGTACTTCTGAGCCTGGGGCGGAGATCCCAGCAGTGCCCCAGAGAGACAGGCTGAATGCCAGCTTGGCAAGGTGGCCTCATCTCCTATCTAGGCCTGGTCCAGACAATGTGGGTGGGGGCGGTGAGAGGAGCCTGAGTGGAACTGGGTGGAGCTCTGGCTCTACCTGGCCGGGCTGGAACTTTCCCTCTTCAGATGGCAGGACTCCAGGGCCCCTGCAGTTCTGGCTGCCAGGCCGAGGGGAAGAGCTCAGGGCACCTGAATGAGGCGTGAAGCCCCTCAACATCTGGGGGCTGGAGGGCTTTCTGAGGCCATGGGTCCTCCCTGTCACTTCCTGTAGGCCTCTCTGTAGCACCAGCCAACAAGTCATTCGCCTGTGCTGCCACACCTCCAGTGACACGGAGCGCCCGCTCTGCATGTAGCTTGTTCTGTCCTTGCCCAGCCAGGGGACGTTCTGTAGTCTGTCTATCTATAGCTTTGGTCTTTTAGTTCCAGTTACATTCATTGGAACCACAGGGAACAAGTTAAGCCTCCCTGAGAATCGGTTTCCTCATCTGTAAAATGGGAATGATAGTCCCTACTCTTCTGCCACATGACAAAGGCTGTGCGGTGGATCCTGTGGAAAGTTCTCCAGATCTTCCCAGGCTTCAGCTAGGATCTTTGTCCTTGGGAAAGGGTTAGGACCATTCCTCATGTGAATAAAGCTGGAGTTTTCTGAGAGAGTTAGCTTAGGGTCAGGGCTCAGGCTGAGGCCAAGATCAGGGTTCAGTCTGGGGTCAAGATAGGGGCTGTCTAGGGTTTCAAACGGCTCCATGTATAGATAGCGTCAGAGATGGTTTTTTCTGGAGTGAGGGTAAAGGCTCGGTCTGGGGTCAGGGCTCAGGCTGTGGCCAGGGCAAGTGTTCATTTTTAGAGTATGGATCAATGTCCAGGCTGTGGCCAAGATCAAGGCTCATAAACATTCATTTTGGGTTTAGTGTCAGACCCCAGGCTGGGGCCAGGGTCAGGGTCAGGTCTTAGGTCCAAGCTGGGGTCAAGGCTCAGGCTATCACCCAGCTTTGATGGACAATCTCTAACTAGAGTCAAGGCTCCATCTGTGGCTGGGCTGCAGTCAGGGCTCAGCGGTGACACGAGTCAGGACTGAGTTTGAGGCTGTGACCTAGGTTGGGGCTGCACTCCTTAAGGTCCCTCATGGCTCAGCTCACCAGGGTTTTCCATGGCAGACTCCTGTTTCCAGAAGTCGGCACCACAGCCAGAAGCTCCAGGGTGTGTGGGGAGAGCACAGCAGGAGGGCAGCCTGAGGGAGGAGGCCAGGGTGTGTTGTGTGTGAGATGGGAGCTGGGGGTCAGGTAGCAGGGAAGGGTTGGCCTCTGGAGGGCCAGGGTGACCTGGGCAGGTGAAATCCTGACTCTCTAGGGGCGTGAGAATCAGACCACTGGACTCAGGATTTCCAGCAGAGTCTTGGGGATGGTTTGGGTTTGGGAAACATGGCTGATATGAGAAGAATGACCAGAGTGGGATGGGGAGGAAGCCATCTCAGGGCCATCGGACCGCTTCCTGTGTAGAAAAGCCTTGTCTGGTGATGCACGGATGTGTGTGTAGACATGCATGTGTATGTGTACGTGTGTGTGCATGTGTGCACGCACAGGTGCACACGCTCGTGCTGCAAAGATGTCAGTGGGGACGCACTTGTGCCTGCGGGCATGTGTGTGTGTATGTTACTGGGTCTGGGGGTGTGATGGTGACTACATCTGTGTTTGGGGTACAGGGCAAGGTCAGAATGGGGGTAAGGCGACACCACCCTCCACCCTCCCCATCCTTCTGTCCACAAGCTGCTGGGGCCCCTTCTTCAGCCCCTGAGAGTCCCGGCCATCCTCACATGACTGGCATTGAGCCCCGGACGACCCATCAGCTGAGAGCCCATGACCCACTGCCTGGCAGCAGGAGACACTCCAGGAGCACCCTCTCTGGAACAGTCCATGGCCTTGCCAAAGGTCTTCAGGAGGCAGTGGGGGGTGAGACTCGCAGGTTATGGGTCTTGGTTATAACCCCCGTGCGCCACCCACCTTTCCGCCCAGGTTGTCTAAGTGCAGTCTAAAAATGGCCCTGTTCCTAGACACCTGCCCAAGGCCAAGAGTCAGGTCCCATGCGAGGGCAACAGTGGGCCCAGATGGGGGCACAGCTGAGGTCAGAGCGTGGTCAGAGACGAAGGTGCCAACACTGTCACACAGTGGAGGGGGCACTGCAGTCCAGGTCTTCAGTGGCCTTTCAGGTAGGTTTGGTGGGATCTGCAGGGTGCATGGTCCCCCAACTCCCATCGCCACTGTTTTCTTGGTCCTTTTCTGCTGTCACCATCCAGAGGCTCCGTGGGTGGAAGATGTCCCTTCGAAGTCTCCACGCCCTGTCCTCTCTATGTTCTCCTTTTTCTCCTCTTTCTCATCCCCCCCCCCCCACCAGACCTCTGGGGTTTCTTTCTAGTCTGAGGGTTGGCTGCACATTCACTGACCTTGGTCAGGGTCATTATAGGGTGTCAGCTCCAGAAGGGACCCGCGCCCCACACCTGTCCGTGTGGTAAGTGTGAAGGCTCCTCTGTGCGTGTCATTCCCTCCCCTTCACTTCCACCCATCTCCTGAGCCTTACTGGGTACCAGGCTGCTGGCTGAGCATCCAGGGCACAGAGGAGAGTCCTGAGGGCGTCCCCTGCTGCAGCTGGGGACAACAGCCAGCAGGGAGGGATGGGCTAGGGCAGCGCCCAGCTGGGGAAAGGCGACCTTGAACTATGGTGTGTAGATGAGGAGGAACTGGCCAGGCGGGGTGTGTATGCATGTGTGTTGTGGGGGAGAGGCCCAGAGTTTGCTGATAAAGAGGGAACTTGGCTCTGGAGCTGCCTTTGCCGAGCTCTTCCTTGTGGTTTGGCGAGAGGAACTCCAGTAGAAACAGCGCAGTTTTGGGGTTAGACCCAGGTGGATTGAATCTTTGCTCTGATGCTTTCTAGCCCTGGAACCTTGGAGAAGCTAACAAACCACTCTGGGCCTCAGTTTCATCGTCTATAAAAGAGGGCAGTGGATTCTGTCTCTGGGGGGGCGATGTGAAAATGGTAGTCTCACTTCTCCCATCTCTTAAATGGGACCATAAGACTTCACTCCTCCAATGGTCTGAGCAGCTGTCTCTTTTTTCACTGTGTATCCTTCTCAGTAGAAATGTGAGGGCACAAAGTTCCAAAATATGTACAAATGTTCCTTCCTTTCAGAATCTGTTTGGCTCCTGAATTAGGATGGCAACAATCAGATGCCAGGTTTGATTATTGAGGCCATTATTAAAATGTTTTTGGTTCCTGAGGTTTGCATGATGAGGGATATAAAAAAGAATCTCCCGATCTCTTCAGTTCCTAAGTCAGATCTCAAGGCATAGGTTTATTTATTTACAAATTATATACATGTGCTATTATCTTAAATACATACAAAGTTGAAGTTTCAAAAGAATGAAAGTAAAACTGAAAATGGAAAGAACGCTAATATTCTTTTTCTGCATCGCACTGGGTCGTTCTGTGTTTTCCTGGAGTGCCCCACCCACCTGAGAAGATACCTGGGCTGAGATTGAAGGGTGTGGAGGGGGAAGGGGGCATCCGGAGTGGTCATCCCAGAGGCAGTAGGGTCTGAGGGAACGTAGTGATAGAAGCCATTGCCATCAGCGTCCTTCCCTGTGTATCTGCCCCACCCCCACCTGTGCCCGGCCTGGGGTGCCCAGGAGAAGGAGACCTGACATATGCCTGGAGGGAGCCGGGATGGCTGTCTTTTTCTATTATTCACTACAGGTTGCACAGAAAGAAAAGTGTTTCTTAAAATCTAAAAAGAACTTCCTTGAAAAACTGTCTGTGCCTGGTGCCTCCTCTCCCCCCCTGCCCCCCAGTGGTAAACTGTACACAACATAAAATTGACCACTTTAACGATTTTTAGCTGTACAGTTCAATGGCATTAAGTACAGTCACATTTTATTTAACCATCACTACCATCCATCTCCAAAATTTTTCATATTCCCAAACTGAAACTCTATCCCCATTAAACACTAACTCCCCAGCCTCCCTCCCCTCCTGTCTCTGGCAACCACTATTCTATTTCCTGTCTCTGTGAATTTGATTCCTGTAGGTACCTTATATGAGTGGAATCATACACGATTTTTCCTTTTGACTCTGGCTTCTTTCACTGAGCATAATGTCTTCAAGCATCCATGTTGTAGCCTGTGTCAGAATTCCATTCCTTTTTAAGACCGAATAATATTCCTTTGTACGTATGTTCCACATTGTGCTTATCCATTCATCCATCAACAGACACTTGGGTTGTTTCCACCTTTTGGCTGTTGTGAATAATGCTGCTATGAATACCGGTGTGCAAATAAATACCTGTCTGAGTCCCTGCTTTCAGTTCCTGGTGCCTTTTGTGGAGGGAATTCTTTGACAAGTTTTCCCATGGTTTGGGGTCTAGTGATCACAGTTTTGTAAATTACAGCACCGCATAAGAACTGTCATAGGTGTATATGGGAGCACAAGACAAAGTTATGGGGGTGCGGGAAGGCAGGGGAAGGCACAAGTGGGGGAAGACCCGCACCTGGAGGCTGCCCCAGGATTCCTGCATTCTCGGTGTAGAGGTTGGAGGGGAGGCGGTGTGTCTCAGCAGGTGATTTAAGCTGGCTGAAGAGTGGGGTGTGGATGCGACTGGCAGCGGAGAGAAGCAGGGAGAACAGGCAGGGACCAGAGCGTGGAGTGTGTGGTTGACCCGACTGAGCAATCTGGGTTTCTCTATTGAGCCATGAAGATGCTTGGATGAGCGTGGGAGGGGGCCTCGGTAGGGTTTGTTCCTCCCCACGGTCTGGCTTAAGTGCTGGTACCCCCTTGAAGCAGGGGAGGCTGGGTGGAGACGAGGCCTCCACTCCACAGCAGGTTTCTCTCTCCTCTTTGGTGTCTCCCAGGCTCTTGAAGGCCCAAGGGGCTTTGTCTCCTTCCTGGTCCCTCCAGCCACCTAGAAAGGACATTCTGCAGGACCCTTGGCTCGTCATACATTTGACATTTCAAGGCCTAGCTTAATTGCCTTTCCCAAGAAGCATTCCATGCGATCCCATCACCACACACACATGCATACACTCTCACTGGCTCATATGCATTCACACACATGCACACACATGTACACATTCATGCATTCACACACGCACACAATCACAGTACACGCATGCACAACTCACCCACTAATGCACGGACACACAACACCTACTCACTCATACACATACACATACACACAATCACATACACTAATACTCGCACACTCACTCAGCCACAGCACTCACATACCCTCTGTCTCATACACACAGTCTCCCCTCCCCCACTTTCTCCCACGTCTCTCATTTCTAGACTTCTCTGAGGGGCCAGAACTAACATTTACTGACAACCTATGGGGGACAGCCAAGGGGTCTGGTTCTTTCCACACTTCTCATGACAGTTTTCCTGGGTAGATATTATCACCCCATCATACAGATGCATAAACTGAGACTGGGGAGCAGATGGGGCCAGGAGCTGAATGCAGGGTCCCAGGGCCCTGACTCTGCACCCTCCTTTTGGCACTTTTCATGTTCAGCTCAGTGTTTTCTCTATGTCATAAACTCACTTTGTCCAGTTGAGATGACCTTCAAGTCAGGACTGTGTTTTCTTCTTCTGTTGTGTCTCCTACATCTGAAGATGCTCAATAAATTCTCTTAAATTAACAGCTTTGAATTCTGATGTCAAAGGGTCGTCTCAAGAGCCAAGGCCGTGTCCCTCTGCCTGGAAAGTCCCCTCATCCCACTTTCAGACTCACCCTTCAGGGTCCAGCCCTGGAGCCATCCTCAGGAGCCCCTCCCCCCCAACTCCAGAATACCCTGTCCTCCATGTTTGCAACATGTAGTTTGGACCTCACCTCTCCATGGGATCCTTTCATGGTCATTTTTTTTTTTTTACTCATCCGTCTTCCCTGTGGGGCTAGACACTCCTTGGGGACAGAGCTGTTTCTGATTCACCTTTGGGAGCCCAGAGACGCTCCCTGGGCCCACACAGAGTAGGCTACTGGAGAACGTGAAAGGAAGTATCAGGTACAATCCTGACTGCACATGCGCGTTTGGTTCACTTCCTGGTCCAGGGGGGCCATGCTGCCTGCTCCTGGGAGAAGGCTCTAGTGGAAAACTCCCTTTGAGTGCCTCTTGCCTGATTCCTGCATGCCCCACGCGTGTTGGCCTTCAGACGCACAGGTTCAGGAGGAAGCGGGGCTTGGTTGGTGCCCTTATGCGTCTTCCTGGGCACTGACACCCTGAGTGGGCAGCTTTTGAGCAGAGCTTCCTTGCGTGTCCTTCATGCCCAGGACAGCTGGTTTGCTTGGCCTTGGGGACCCAGCATGGACAAGGCAGTGGATACAGACGAAAGAGTCCAGAGACTGGCATCAGACTTCCTGTGCTGCCGGCCAGCACCCTCTCTGCCGTAGTCACACCACCGCCCTGGACCTCAGTTTCCCTCTGTAACACCAGGAAGTTGGCCTCCCTGAGCCCAGGGCCCTCCCCCCAGCTGTGCCCTTTTGTCACTGTGAGATTCTGAGAGCAGAGGCGGGAAGGCGAGATGGCCTCTCTTTCCCCACCTCCTCTCCCTGTCCCCCAGGGTCACCCCAAAGCCGCCCCCTCCCCGTCTCCCTGGAACTTCCCTGCAGCTGCAGGCCTGGTGAGACAATTGGGTGTTTTAGAGAAATACATTTTTGGGCTAATTTGCCATGCATAAGTGTTTCTCTTACCCTTTAAAGGCGGAGAACAAAGAGGCCTTTCTGCACCCAGGCAGGCTGCTGGGGAGGGGACCGCAGCTGTACTGGGCCCACGACCCTCCTCCCCCCATCCCTGTGAGCGCCCCACCACACCGCTCACCGCCTCCCAGGAGAGACAGCCTGGACTTTCCCAGCCTCCCTCAGCCCCCTGCCCCGGCTGCCTCTGGGGCCCCTCTGGCCCTGCCCCGCCCCAGCCCCCACCCTCCCACCAGCTGCCCCAGGCAAGAGGGAAAGTGTGTGGGTGGGAGGGTGGATGGGGAGGGGGCAGGCAGGGAGACAGAGCAGCTTTCCACGTGGTGATGGCCAGGCTGGGTGTGTGTGTCAGTGTTCCTGTGGGTTTTGCAGTGTGGTCATGGGGTGCGGGATGGTCAGTCATCAGGTGAATCACCAGTGTCCAATGAGGCATTCACTTCATTCATTCATTCATTCATTCATTCATTCAACTAATCTCTACTGAGTTCCCCCCACGAGCAGGTCTCAGGGTGTGCCTGTCCTGGCAGCATAGAGAGGCACCCATCATTACCGTAAAGCACGCGAAGTTCATCAGCTTCTTAGAGGAGGTGACACCTATGGCAGGGGGCTTCATGAACAAAGGTGCAGAGGCATGTAAAGCAGGTGCGTCCTGCTGCGTGGAGATGGGGGCCTGGTGCATAATGAGGCGGACAGGGAGCCGACAGCAGCTTCCCTCGCTGGTCGTGATGGTCCTGAAGCTGGTGCTTTCTGCAGCAAGCCTTCCCTGGCCACAGTTTACCATCCGTACCTTTGCTCAGGCTGTTCCTCACTCCTGGAATGCTCTCCTCTTACTCTTCGCTGTTCTGAGGCCACACCTCTTCTCTTTTGGGGGCTTCTTCTAGCTCCCCACCTTCTCCATCAGGACTCAGTCCCTCACTGTCCTTACCTGTTTCCCCTGGCACACCCAGAGACAGGTGCATGTGTGCGCACACATATCTCATGGAGGGCAGCGACCCTCCCCCATCTTCAAGAGCTCACTGGGGCAGGGACCTTAGGTATCTTCTCAGCGCCCAGCACAGGGTGAGTGCATGGCCCTCGGTGCTCAGGAAAGGAGCGTGGAGGGCTGGACTTCCCTCCTCTATACTCGTAACAGCCATGGAGAACGTTTATGAGCACTTAATACCTGCCAGACACTGCGGGCAACATAGCTTATCACTCAATAGTCGCAACTTTATGAGGTAGGCGCTATTACCTACCACGGTCCTACAGATGGGGCAACTGAGATATGGAGACGTTAGGATTTTGCTAAAGATCATCCAGCTTCCAGGCAGGAGGCATCAGAGTCCGGGCTGTAAACTTTTATGTCTCCATCACCCCAGAGCCTTCTGGGATGGATTCTCCTTCTGACATCTTGCTCTGTTCCTTCCATCCCTGGGCCCTGACTCTGCCCCATGTGTACGTGAGAGACGGTGAGACATTGAGGTTGAGTTGCGGGAGGTCACCCCATGAGAGTGGTGAGGGGCCTTGGGGTCTTAGAGAGGCAGGGCCAGCGTGGGAGGCTGGAGTCCCTCTTTTCCTGCTGCACGATGCTGCCTCGGGTGGCGGACAGCCCTTGGTGCTCAGATGTTAGGACCGACAACGGATTTAGAGCCCCTTCTAACAATCACACGTGGACCCCTGCCATAAGCATACCCAATGGCATGACTGACACCTCCCATGCTCCAAATGTTGGCGCAGGGTGACTGATGTGGGGCTTTGGGGCCCTCCGTGTGCGTGAGTGTGTGCACGCTCATGCATCAGCCTCTGAGTGTGCCCACATATGGCATCCTGTGCATGTGTGTCTCCGGCTGTGCTTGGGAGATGGAGGGAGGACAGTGGCCCCACAGCCACCTGCATCCTCTGTGTGTGACAGAGGAAGGGGCAGCCGTTTACCCCCTGCACACTCCTGCACAGACACACCCTTGGAGGGTTGGAATAAAACAGGCAGAGACCTGGATGTGGCTGTTTGCCCCGGGGGCTCGAGGGGGAGCCCTTGCTGTGATGGGCAGGCAGCTCTGGGCCTGTCTGAACAGGGCCTCTGAGACTCGCCAAGGGCCCTGCAAGCCCCGGCAGCTCCATCACAGCCCACTGATGGGTACTTATGGGTGGTGCCTGTGCCCTGGCTTGTGAGCAGGGCCAGGGGTGGATGGGCAAGGCCTCTGCCCTTTCAGGGGAATCCATAACCTGAGAGAAAAGAGCACCCAGAAAAATGGAGTTCAGGGATCTGACTCATGAGCAGTGTGGTCTGTTGTGTGTGTGTGTGTGTGTGTGTGTGTGTGTGCGCGCGCGTGCGTGGGGTGATGGTGGTGAAGGCAGCTGAGGAAGGGGTGTCACCCACTGGAAGGCTGGGAGATTAGGGAAGGAGACTTGAAGGTTAGAGACTGATGGGGGGAGAGGGAGGGGTATATGTTCACAGAATCCTAGAATGTGAGAGGTGGAAGGTCCTCGGAGATTACTTAGTTCAAGTCTAGTTTATGCAGAGGGGGAAACTGAGGCCCAGGCAGAGGGGATGACTTGCCCAAGACACTGATGGGATCAATTCAATTCAACAAGCAGTTCCTCAGCCTGTGGGGCACTTAAATCAGGGCCTGCCCTGCCTTGCTGGCTGTGGTGTTGTGGGTCAGTGGACACACAGACATAAGCATAACCAATACCGTGAGTGTGGCCATCAAAGCATGTACAAGGCAGAGGTGAGGCGGGTATTAGAACTAATATCCGGGAAAGACCTCTTGTCAGAGGTAGCATCTGGGTTGGGCTTTGAAGGATGAAGAGGAATTCAAAAGTCTGAACAGGGAATGAAGGGATTCGTTTCCAAGTAACCTGGGTGATTTGAGTTGGTTCTTGTTTTTGCCACCCCTTAGGGCAGATACCAATCTGTCCACCATTCCCACTCCATTCCCTCAGAGATTATAAGCAAGGTGGGATGGCAGGAGGCTTTGGGTATGTTTCTGTTCTGAGTCAGGGGATGGATTCAGGGCTTCCCAGGACCCCAGCCTCGGCCAAGACCCCAGTTCGGTCCTGGTTGCAGGGCCTCGATTCAACCCCCTTCCATTCAAAGAACATTTATTGGGCATCAATTATGAATAAACCTTACAGGACGGGAGGATTTCAAAATATGAGGGAAGCGCATTCCAGGAGAAGGGAACAGCGTGGTCAAAGGTGTGGATGCTGGAAAGCAAGGGCCTATTCAAGAAGTATCGTCTATTTTTGTGCTAGAGAGAGGGGTGGGGGCCATGGAGGGAGCAGTTCAAGATGCAGCTGGAAAGATTGGCTGAGGCCAGGGCTGGACAATCCAGGGAAAGAGTTTGGGTTTTAATTTGTGGCAAGCAGGAGATGCTAATGGACTTTGAGCAAAAGTAACTCCCCAAAAGCCCAAGCCTTGGCTGGGAACTTGTACCCAGAAGCCTGCAGGGGAGCCAGGAGATGGGATCCCTGGATGATGGTGGGTTGGTAAATGCTTAACCACCAGCTCTGTCAGGGGAGGGGGAGGCCAGAGAGAGATGCACTGACAATTTTCACAATGTAAAACCTCCAACCAGGGCCAATTTCAAGCTTCCAAGATGACATCAACAGGCTTGGAAAATTCCAGAGAATTTAACAATTGGCTTAGATGAGCTGGTCTGAGCTGACTCCAGCACCCTGGGCCATAGGCTGTAGTTCTGTGTCCAACCCTCCTTCTCTCCTGGTTCACTCCCAGGGCCACCTGCAGACGGGAGCCCAGGGATGGAGAAGTACCCCGGAGGACCCACTCTGTGGTTTGTCCAAGCTCAGGGGCTCTGCCATGGTCTGAGACCCCAGGTCCTGTGGGCTTGTGCACGTGCTGGGTGTCTCAGGCCAATCCCTCACTCCTCGGCTAACTCCCTTTGTAGGATCACTGCTGGGTTGAGAAGATGACACATGGGGAAGACAGGGTGGGGGCAGCATTGAGCTGGGAAGGCTTCAGGGAGCATGGGCAACGGTTCCCTGGGGATAGGGGACAGGCCCTCATTCCTTCCCCACCCCCAGCTCATTTGCCTGAAAATCCATCAGATCACCAGTAGGTGGTGGGGCAGGTAGGGTCCTGTGACGTGAGGGGACTGGGGACAGGGAAGGGGGCAGGGAAAGTCACATGGGAAGCCCAGGGCTATAGCTCACCAGGGCCTCAAACCCTACCAATGGCAAGCTGGATTTCTGGGCCTTGATACGTGTTAGTCCCATTGCCTGTTGCCACCCTCTCCTTCCCCGTCACTTGGAAAACTCCCAGTCATCCATCAGGCCTCAGTTCCAGCTGCCTCTTCCAAGTAGCAGGGGTTAAGAGCACGAGTTTGGGCATCGTCGGATCTGTGAGGTCCTAGACAACCGGCTCAGTCTTTCTCAGCGTCACGTGTAAGATGGGGACAATGATGACACGCAGCTTGTAGGATGGTTACAAGGGTTACACGAAATACACTTGGCACAAATGGCCCCACTTCTGATAACTGGGATTATTATTTTCTCTTGGTTACTCCTCCCACTCCCACGTCTCCCCAAGGTAGTCTTGGCCCTCGGAGTCCTCCCCATGCCTTGTGGGCACCCCTTTGATCAGGTTGTAATTATGGCCCACATCTGTCTCTCCCACAGGACAGTGAACGGGTGGGGACTGGGTCTGATTTGCCTGCGGGGCCCCAGAGCCCAGCCCAGGGCCGGCCCCGAGCAGGCTTCACACCATGTTTTAGGTGAGGCACTGACCCTGGCCAGGACCCATCCGCAGCCCCGACACTTGGCACACGGGCCAAGTGGCTGCTCCGCGTGGAGCCTCACTTTCCTCGTGTGTGACCTGGATGATCTCAGGTCACTTCCAGCCAAAAATGCTATGAGTCTCTGTCCCAAACCCGCGTCACCATCCTGTCCCCAGAGCAGCCCCCACCCACTTCCCTGCCCTATCAATGGCTCCACTGTTCTCCCGAGACCCAGGCGTGAAACGTCGAAATCATTTTTGACTCATCCGCCCCTTCATCCCCCCATGGCTAATCATCGCCCGCGACAGTTTTTCCTTCAAATCGTTGCTCACATCCGTTGTCCCCTCCCTGGGATTCTAGTCCCCTCTGTCTGAAATCTGGTTGACATTGTCTACTTTCTAACTGGCCGTGTCCCCTCCCCTTCCATCATGGCATATCCCCAGCAGCGCGCCTGAAATTCCACCATCATGTTCCTCCTAGAAATGCACAGCTGCTACCTGGCAGGGGCTGGGCTGCCCTTGAATCTGTCAGCAAGGAACCAAACTGCTCCCTCAGGCTGAGCAGGACCCAGAGAGACTGGCGTCTCGGGCTTGGGGGTAGAAGGGGCCCTGAGTGGAGTATGGGGGACGCCACAGTAACCTTTGACCCTGCCCACATTGCCGCAGGCCACGTCCCGAGCCAGCTCTTCCAGCGCTCACGCTCATGCTCACGCTCACGCTCACGCTCACGTTCGCACACGTCCACGTGCACCTCCACTCAGGCACACCTGTGGAACTCTGCTTTGTTAGGCCGAGCATGAGGCAGGGACTCCAAGACCAGATTAAGACACGGGCCCTGCTCACACGCTCTCACACTCACTCTTGCTGGCCCACGATGGTGGAAATGGGATGTACAGCGTGGAGAACACTGCTTATTTAGCCCGAATGAGGAAGCTTCACGGAGGAGAGACCGCTGAATGAGGTCTTGGAATTTGAGGAAGAGTTCTGGGAAAGAGTCATGTTTCAGGCAGGAGTGCGGCCTGCCCATGGGGTTGGCAGAGGGGCCGGAAGGCATTTGGGGTGGACGGTGCTGGGAGGGCTGCGGACATACCGCCGGACAGAGGTATGTACTCTTAGGGACTTCCTATTGCCATCTGTAATTCATGTCTCCTGAATGGAGCTGACCCCGCCCCACCCCCCCTCCCCCCACACACCTGGGAGGCAACTCCTCTCTGTAAAAACCAAAGTGGCCATTTGTGGGCCCAGCACTTTCCAGCTGACCAAGTGCTGTCCTCCCCAGTTCTGTCTTTCTTTACCAGCACTGCGAAGTGGGACTGGCCAGGAACTATGGCTCCCACTTGACAGATGAGGAAGGTGACGCTTCTAGAAGGGGAAAGTGAGCAGCTCATCTTTGGCGGAGCAAGGCCTGGAATTTCCCTGACTCTGGACCCCAGAGTCTAGAGGTTGCAGGGGAAGGGAAGGAGGGTGGGGCTCAAGCTCTGGTGCCCAGGTCCTCCTGGGGAGGGGCTGGGTCTGTGGGACCAGATGGGGTGACAGGCCCAGCGGGGAGTCTTGGACGGACGATCATACCCACTGGGCCTTGCCAAGACCAACCGTGCTGGGCTGGCACGCTTCTGTGGCTGAGCCCCCTTGTGGGTGCTCTGGAGTGTGTGGGGGGGTCTGGCCTGAGGGAGCAGGAGGGACTGGATGGCGGATTTGTGTTTCCACTTGATTTCCTCAGTTGTTTTCCAAGAGCTGGGGCAGGACGGAGGCGGGAGGCCACCGGAAGGCAGGCACTGTGGCCTGGCTGCCCGCTCTTCATGTGACTCCCTTGCCTGACGACAGAGCCTTGTGGAAGGGCCTCAAGGCTTCCGTCCTGCACTTGCCTGGCGGTTTGTGATGTGGACCAGGGCACAGGGCCCACACGGGGTGACTTCCCGCGTGACCCGCACTGTCTCCAGTGCAATTTCCATTGGGGCCTAACCCCTCTGACCGTGAAGCAAAAGAAGCCTGTGACTGCTGCCTGACCCCCCACTTCAGTGCAATCCCAGGGGAAGTACCTGGGTGCCCTGAAACCCTGCGACCCCAGTTCTCCCAGTTCCCCACAGACCTGTCCAGTTGCCTCCTCTCAGCTCCGTGCCAGTTCCCCTTCCTCCTACTCCTCCCACCATGTTGGGCCTGCTGCCTTGCCAGCGGCCATCTGTCCCCTGACTTCCCCAGGCCTGGCCATGCTGGGCTCCCGTCCTCACTTGTTATCTTTCCTGCCTTCTAGAACTGCCTTAGTGCTGGTCGCTGGGCCTCAGGCCTGTCCTTTCACCCACGCATGTGTTCCAGTCCTGTTTGTGCTCTCAGACCTGGAAGAGTGGGGTCAGCCACTCCTGGCCTTACAGCTCCTTGGACCCCTCCTGGCTCTGTGGTGGCAGGAGAGCCCTAGCCTTCTCTGGGCTACAGCTTCCTCCTCTGTGAAGCGGGGGTGACAGGAAGGGAATCCCTCCCAGCGTTGGATCTAAGGAGACAGAGGTCATCTGGCACAAGGTGGGGGAGGGTGGGGGCGGTAATGGAAGAACTCAAAGGAGCCAGTCCTCTCTCTGAGTTAGAATCTCAGCTGTACAACTGGACAATGATGACATTGCTCTGAGCTTCACTTTCTCTTCTGTCAAATGGGCACAATAATAGTGCTTTCCCCTTGGGACGGAATGAACTACTCCTAGGGGAAGGATTCTCAACCCCGTTTGGGGTTCAGAGAGGGCTTCCTGGGGGGGGGCCGTGAGGCAGAATCAGCCAGCAAGGACACGGGGGGAGGGCTGGGCCTGAGCAGAGGCAGGAGGGGGAAACCAGGAGCTTTAAGCCGGAGGCTGGGGAGGTGGAGGTGAGACTTGGGGCTCTGGCCTAGGAGGAGGTGGGGCTTTCTGGGATCCCCCCCAGTCTCCCCCGACACCTTCCCAGCCAGTGGGCTGGTGTCATCTTTTCTCCTCTCTAAGCTGGTTCCCTCCTCTGTGACTTTCCTTGTACTGGTCCTTCTGCCTACAAGCCCATCCATAGCTGTTGGCCTACTTATCCCCCATAAGCCACACACAACAACTGCTTCCTGCAGGAAGCCTTCCCTGCCCATGCCATGGCCATCTCTCCCTCCTCCCCCCACCTCTTTCGCTTTCTCCTTTGCAGCACTGCCTGTTGCACAAATCCACTGAGTTGGAGCATGTGGTAAATGGCACACAGGCCTGGAACTTGGAGCCCAATAAGTATGTATTATCCATCACTATAGCAGCCTCCATGCGAGCTTTTCTTCCACTGCAGTGCCTGCACACCTTTCACCTCACCTATGGGGCTAGAAGGGATGGGGGCCCATTTGACAGATGAGGATGCAGATGCCTGAGAGGCCAGGGGCTGCCTAAGAGGCCACAGCAAGTCAGTGGGGGCAGACAGAAACACAGGGGTCTCGCTCTCTCTCCAGCCCCAAGGCGCCGGGCCCAGGTCTGGGGCCTAGTAGGGGCATGTTTCCTTTCCATTCCATTGGAACCCCTAAGTCTGTCATGTCTGCGTCCCTGTGGGCCGTGCAGCCTCCCTCTCTTACCCACTGGCCAGCCTGCCATCGGAAGCTTCTCTGATACTGTCACTACCTTCTGTAGCACCTGCCCTCCTCCACCCACTGTTCCAGCCCTTGACTGGGCTGAGCTGAAGCCCCACAGGAGCATTGGGAACACATAGTGGGCACAGGAAAGCCCTGGCACTAGGGCACAGGAGGTGCTGCCCTTCCCCTCTGGTGACCATGAGCCACCACTCACCTCTCAGAAGCTGTTTTCTCCCCTGAAGAATGAGCTGCCTTCTTTCAGGCACCCACCAAACCTGTGAGGTATGTGCTGTTTCACAGATGAGGAAACTGAGGCTCTGGGGGCCAGGAAGCTGCCGGAGGTGGAGGCAGCCACTGAGCCCAGCTTTTCTGGGCCATTTGTAATGTCACAGCACAATGGGGCTGGGGGTTGGGGGGAAGGGAACGTCCTGAGAGCTCTTTGTGAAGCTTTAAACACTGTCCGAAGAGGAGGCTTCATTCTTCAACCGGGGCATCCACAGGCAGGGTTCGCCCTCCCGTGGTGCCATCTCAGGTGCCAGGGACCCCACTGTTGTGTGGGGCAACCTTGGTATATTCTTAAAAGAATAGGGCCTCATCGGAACATTCTTCCCCTAGATAGCCTTCCTCTCTTCATTCAGATCTTTGTCAAATGTCACATCCTGGCAGGGGTCTCTCCTGACCACCATGTCTAATGTCATACCCCTCCTGTCACTGTCTGCCTTTACCCTGCTTTGTTTGTCATCATAGAGCTTGTGGCCACCTGCCCGTCGTTGGTATATTCACTTGTCCATCTCTCTGACAAGAACATCTGCTCCCTGAGGGCAGGAGTGCTCTGTTTTGTCCACTGCTGTGGCCCCAGAGCTGGGACGTGCTGGGCGCACGGCCAGTGTTCAACCTATATTTGTAGAAGTAAAGGAGGAAGAAAGGAAAGGAGGCTACAAGGACCTTTTCCTTCAGCCAATGAGAGCAACCTACTGCCTTTTATTCATGGAGTGCCTCCCACGGGCCGTCTTGTGTTAGGTCCTTTTTGAACAAGCAGAGTCAGCAGAGGTGACAGCAGCTGGCCCGAGGTAACAGTGGTCATTAAGTGAATACATGTGAAGTGCCCAGAGCACAGTGGCTTCTTTTACTATCATTTGCCCTATTATCAGATGTGGTCTCTGGGAGCCTGAGAACCAGGGCTGGTGGGTAGAAGGTGGGGGAAGGGGAGAGAGCTGGGTGAGGATGAAAGAGATTTAATTAAATTTTAGGAAAAATGTTCTAACAGACAAAACTGTGCAAAAATGGTAAGGACTTCCTTACGAGGAAATACACTCCCTGTGTGCAAAAGGAGGCAAGGGGAAGCTGGGTGGCCTTGGACCGGGACCCTAGGACCTGAAGCCAGAGATGTAAGGATTCAGAGAGGTCCCCTCAAGGTTGGGTGGGCCAGGTCCCAGAGCTTGGAGTGAGCAGGGGTCACACATCTGACCAGGCCCGGGCAGTAGAAGCCATGGTTCCAGTCTCTGGGTCCCAAGGCTGCCAGGACTTGGCAAAGCGGCCATGTTGGGATTCTGGTCCCATTGATGCAGACCAGCCTAGGAGACAGGAAGTCACCCAGCTCCAGTCCAAAAGGCCCCCAAGTGCGCCCTTACTCTCTCTCCACCTCCCACCGTGGCCTGGGGCCCATGGGGTTAAATCTCTCCCTGTCTCTCTCTGCTCCAAGTTGTTTTCCAAGCGAGGTAGAGAATGCTTCTCTTGTTACCAACATGGCTTCTGGGCATTGGGTAATGTGCTCGCTCTTCTCCCGGCCCTGCTCCACAAAGGGACCTTTTGTTCCTCTCCCTGCCCCTCTCTCTGGCTCTTCCCCGGCCCCCCACCCACCCCAACTCCCTCCTCCCTGCACCTCCCGCCCCACGCTGCACCCCTGGGCTGTGAAGAGTGACCGTGGCCTGGCCATGGTGCCCTCCCTCTCCCGAGGCGCCCTGGAAGGAGAAGGGGCCTGGTGGCCGCGGCGGCCATTTTGAAAGCCACCGTTCCTGGCGCCCCTGGCTTCTGCGAGGCCACAGTGGGACGGCTGAAGCTCGACGTGATGTCCTGTGGCACATCTCCTGTCTTCTGGGATGGGGGGACCCTCCCTGCCCTCAGCCCCCATCCCAGGCCGCCTCCGTGCACTGAGACGAGACACCTCCCCACCCACCATCTCGCTTGATCCTCACAGCGGCCTCGGAGGCGGGAGTGACGCCCCGTCTTCCGGAGGCGGAGACTGAGGCTCAGCGGGGTAAGTGTCCGTGTGTCCCCGAGGCTCTGGGAGCGGGTGCCGCAGCTGGATGGAGCTATGTGCTTCTCCCCCAAAGCTCTCCAAGAAAGAGCCCTCAGAATATGCCCAGAGCCATGGGAAACGCCGAGATGGGTTTGGGGCTCCAGCCAAAGCCCCAAACCAAATTTACTGGAATGTTTTGAACATGAAACAGAATGTGTCTGAGATGGGAGTGTCGAGAAGTCAGACATTGAAATGTCTTCTCTGTCCACTTTCACCTTCACTGTCCCTTCCCAACAGTCCTACAAAAGCAGACAGGGACAGAGTGACAATGCCATTTTTCTGATGAAGAAACTGAGGCACAGAGAGGATATACAGCCAGGACGTGTGACTCACCCAGTTGACTCTAGCTCTGGTCATCTCCGGGGTGGGTGCCCACCCCCATTGAGAGACCCAGGTCCTGGGGAGGGGACTTAGGCAGCTCACAGCAATCCCGGCCCCCTTGTCTGGAATCACAGAAGCCAGGGAGCCCTGAGGAGGTTGTGCTCCAAACAGTCACTGATTCTCCCATCTCACAGTGTCCCTGCATTTATAGAAACATGAAACAGAGCATGGTGACTGCTCCTGGAGCACCTGCGTGGCGCTAGCAGTGTGTACTCACCTGTAACCACTGTGCTGGGGCTGGAGCTTTAGGCCTGGGTGAGAAGAGGTAAAATCGGTGGACTTGGTGATGGATGGGATGGAATACTGGGGGAACAGAGGAAGAGGGAGATTTATTGAGTTAAATACGCCCCTGGGCCTGCCCTCAAGGAGCCACAGTGCAGGAGGAGAGACAAGTCAGTAAAGAGCCAGTGTACTTACTACAAGACAGGGGGTCTGGGAGCTCATCACCCAGCTGGGAGGTTAGGGAACGAAGGCTTCCTGGAGGAGGTGACTATGGATGGGCCTCAAAAGATGAGTAAAAGTTCACCAGGCAAGGAAATTGAGAGGATAGGAAAGGAGCTGGCATTGGAGGTGAGGCTGGGGACGAGAAGGTGAGTAATGGTGGAGAGGCCCCACCAGGCCTGTGTGCTGGAGCAGAGTGGAGGCAGCGAAGGTGGGAGAGGTGGGCAGAGGGGAGCAGTATGGGCTGCAAAGGGCAGTGAGAGGGGCCCCCTGAAGACCTAGGCTGCCCTTGTAAGGTATATATACTGGATCCTGCAGGCCGTGGCGTGGTCACTGAAGGATTTTAAAGGAGTCATATTTGTGTTCTAGAAAAATCATGTGGACCGGGTCTATGCCGGTCCGGTCTATTACTATTTTCCCAGTACCCAGCTCAGTGCCTGGCACACAGTAGGGGCTTGATAAATGTTTTCAATCAATACATTAATGCCAACAGTGGACCCTGAGGCAATGGTGAGCTCCAGCTGTGGGACTTTGGGCCTCAGTTTCCTCATTTGTAAAGCAAGGGTCACAGCACCTGCCTCGTGGGAGTATCGTGATGATGAAGGGAAGTACCCATGGGGGCTTCTCTCGGTGTCCTGCACGTGGTCACGCTCCATCACAGGTACCTGTGTGAAGCGTGTGCAGGCTGTGCTGTGAGCAGGATGGATGCAGGGACATGGGTTAGGAGCACAGGGTCATCCAAGTGAGAGAGTGATATTGACAACAGTAACATTGATCAAGGGCTTAAGCTCTGCCTATATTTTACTCATATGATCCTCAAAACAAGCCAGTGAAGACACTGTTTTCATCTTATATGATTGTCCAAGAAACTGAGGCTCAGAGAGGTGAGGTGCCTTGCCCTTAGCCCTGAGGCCAGTGAGTGGTGGACGGAAATACACTGGACACCAAAGCCCAGCTGTGACCACTGAACTGGTGAGGGAGACTGGTCAGGGCAGCCACAGGGGAGGAACAGGTGGGGAACACAGTCTACATTGATGGGCCAGGTGTGGGGGGCAGGCACGGGGAAGGAAGCGTCAAGGATGCCCCAAGATTTCTGGCCTGGGTGTCCAAGTGGAAGGTCATTCTATTTCCTGAGTGAGGGACACAGCAGGACCGTCAGGCTTGGGGAGGAAGGGCACGCTGAGTCTGGGGGCTGTCGGGATGTCTGGGTAGAGATGCTGGGAGGTCTGGAGACTAGAAAAGATGTCTGGGCTGGGGATCCGGACGAGGGCGAAATGAGCTTATAGAGCAAGTAGAAGGCATGTGGGCGGGTGGAGGAACCCCAGTCTCTGGAGATGGTGTCAAATAATAATGACAGTAGACGTCACAAAACATTTACTCTGTGCTAGCCCTTGCATTCACTTGTATTTGAATCCTCACAACAAACCCCATGAGGGGGCACCATTACCACCCCCGTTTTATAGATGGGGAAACTCAAGCAAGAGAAGTTAAGTCTGCAGTGCCCAGAATAGGTCCATCCATAGCGACAGACAGTAGATTAGTGGTTGCCTAGGGCACAGTGGGGGCGGTGATGACTAAAGGGTACAGGGTTCCTTTTTTGGGGTGATGAAAATGTCCTAAAATGATTGTGGTGATGGTTGTACAGCTCTGTGAATATATTCAAAATAATTGAATTGTATATTTTAAATGTGTGACTTGTATGATATGTGAATTACCTCTCAATAAACCTGGGGTTGGGGGGGAGAGAGAGAGAGAGGAGTCACCCATTAAGTAGGTGGGGTAGGTAGGGTAGGTGGGGGGCAGGGAGGGGAGGAGGACAGGGTGCAGGAAGTCCGGGCGTGGGCAGAGGCACCGTGGGCTGGAAGAGGGTGCTGTCTGCAAATCAGCTGTTCCTTTTCTTTTTTGGAGGGCATAGCCCCCAGTGGCCCATGCTTGGGGATCAAACTGGCAACCTTGGTGTTATTAGCACCACGCTCTAACCAACTAAGCTAACCGGCCACCCAACTATCCGCTGTTCCTGACTGGTCCAGGAGGTGAGACCTGGACGTCCCTTGGGGTTTGTCAGTCCAGGTTCAGGAAAACAGTTGCTAAAACTTAAAACTTTGCTAAGAGGGTCAATCTTATGGTCACTATTCTTATCACAAACAAACCAAACGAAAACCAGAGTTGCTCCTTGTTGATAACATTTGCAGTCTACTTTCAAGGGAGGACAAAGCCACTACATCACCCCAGGACACCTCTGGGCACAGCGAGGTGGCTGCTTATTGAATGACCCACTGGATACCCTCCTGGCTCAGTCGCTGCTCATGATTTGGTGCAAGGGGAGGCCGCATTTGTACCACACTTTGTTAAAGCAAACTAGGTATAAATCAAAAACTGTGCACAGATGTCTGGCAGCGCGGAGAACAGTCAACTGGCCACCACCTCATTGTTCAGCTGTAGGGAGTTGAGCAAATCACTCAGAATGACACAGCCACTAAAAATCATGCTTATGAAGGATTTTAGTAATCTTTAAAAATATATAAAATTATATATATATGTGTGTGTGTATATATATATATATATCTGTAATAAAAAGCAAAAAGAAAAAAAACTACATGCTGTGAATTCATCTTCATTTAAAAATGATAGGAAAAAAACTGAAAGAAAACACAAAAATGCTAACAAGTTATTTCTGGGTGGTGGGACTTTTAAATTTTTGAGTGACTTAAAATTTTTAGTGCTTCGTCTTTTTAGTGTATTTCCAAATTTCTACAATAAAGACTTTCAACTTTTAAAGTTATTTGACATGAAGGCATGGAGTGTAGCCTATATTTAGGAAAGTCCCATTTCTCTGGCAAATCATCTGACGTGGACATTTAAGATCTGGGCGTGTGTATTTATATATCTTCAGCTTGAGGTAAGGAGCTTGAATCAGTTAGAAATGCGTTTGACTACAATCACAGAAAACCCAACTAGCTCAGAGGGAGCTGCTTTTCCCCTGTCACAGGAAGTCGCCGCGAGGCCATCCAGGGCTGATGTGGCTCAATGACACTGTTTTGGACACTCCGATTGTCAAAAGTAGACGTCCTATTATTCACTCTGGAACCATCTCTTTCAAGCTTCTGGTCCCCATGCCATTTTTCAGCCTTCTGGGACTGAGAACAGCCCATGTACACCCTGCTCTGCCCCAGCCTGGGGACACCAAGGTGGCAGAGAATCTCAGGTGACGTGTGTCTGTGTTCACCCAGCCCCGGTCTTCCAGGTTCCACTTGGGGGCTGGGACCAGGCCGCCTGGTGCCTGGCCTGCTTGTGGGAGGCTCTTCATGAGGAAGTGACCTGCCTGAGGATCACTAAAGACGGAATGACTAAAAATAAAAATAATGAAGCTGTGAGAAAACAAAAAAGAAAGAACGAATAGATGGATGGATAGAGGCAGGATGAGAACCTGGTTTTAAGCTCTTGTCCCCACCCGAGTGACAAACTGTCGAGTCTAAACATCTAACGTGGTATACGAGGCCCTGGAAAACCTGGCCCTGCTGACTACTTGACCTCATTTCTCACCACTGAATTGCTGTGGCTCACACACACCATGCCAGTTTTACTCTGTGCCTTTGCTTATGCTGTTCCTTCTTCCTGGAATGCCTTTCCTTGCTGCCCTCAGCCCTTTGGTGTAACTTTGACTCACCCATTTAGAATCAGCCCCCACACTACCTCCCTCTGGAAGCCTCCCTGACCTCCTGGCTGGTCTAGGGGTTCCTCTTCTGACACCCAGGGTACTGAATTTACCACTCTTAGTTATACTTTTTTTGTTCATATGCTCTCCCCTCCCCCCAGCCTGTGAGCCCCTCGAGGGAGGACTATGTCTGATTCACCTCAGCATCTGCACTGGCCCTGGTGGTAGCACATTTGAGCAGGAAGTCATAGGACCCGGCTGTACCCCACTCCTGCTCTGAAGACAGCCTTGACCGAGTCAGACCTCGCTGCTTCCCCGTCCAAAATGTGGGAGAGTTGGGCTTCATCAGATCACTTCTGAGGACCTAGCCATCCATAAGAGGAGCAAGGCTGGCGTGGGACAGCCCGGCCTGAGGGCCTCAGATTGGTCAGAACCTTCTCTGCGGCCACTTATGGTAGGGAATGGGGTGGGTGGGGAGTAGAGGAGGTGGGGGGCTGCATTCTGGGCCTCAGCAGACCAGACCCCACCGAAGAGGCTGGCCTGGTGTCCCCACAGTGGGGACAGTGGCCCCCAGCAGTTATCAAAGGCCAGCCGGCTCCTCCCCAAGCTGATGACTGGAAGGCGGGAAGGGGATCTCCCTGGGGCTGCAAACGTTCTGCCACTGCCACTGACAAGTGGGGCCATCCGTCAGCCCTGAGCACAATGGGGTCATTAACCCCTGACCCTGGCCCCTTTTTAGCCACTTCCTTTGGAGGGCTCCCCCTCCCCCACAAGGACAAGGGAGGGGAAGATTTCTGTGAAGCCTCCCTCTTCAGTGAGGGGCCCAGAAGCCATGTCACAGCTCTGTGGGCCCTTCCGAGGCTCAAGGTCCCGGTTCTTGAGCTCCCATCCTCTGTGGCTGCCTCAGGGGTCTGGGGGTACCTCCCTCCCTCTGCCTCCCACAGAGGCACCCCTCAAGTCAGATTGGTGTGTATGGGGGAGGGGACAGAGACACAGACAGAGGCTTTGTGAGTGTCACTTAAGGTCAGAGATGGCTTTTCCATTTACACAGTGTATTCAAAGGGACATCATAGACCAGTCCCATTTGTGAAATTCGATGCAAGAACCCCAAATAACATACTAACAAAACAAAACCAGCAATGAATAAAAAGGATATAGACATCATGGCAGAATTGGGTTTATCCTAGAAATGTGTTTTTATATTAAAAAAATCTATTAATGCCATTCATCACGGTACTAAATTACGGGAGGAAAGTCATAAGGTCATCTCGGCACTGGCAATACATTACGATCAAACTGTTCTAGCAAACTTGGGATTGAAAGAAACTTCCTTAAACTAATCAAGATTATCTACAAAAACCAGCAGAAACACAGTTCCCAAAAGGGCAACGGACACACATTCCTTAAAAGCGGCGAAGACGAGTTGGCCCTCGTCCATGCATCTGTCCAACATTATACCTGGGGTCCTAGCTGGGGCAGTAAGACATAAAACAACAGCAACAAGGTATAAGGATTGGAGAGGAAGAAGCACACTGTTATTATTTGCAGATGATAACACTGTCTACATAGAAAACTCAGAAGATCTACAGAGACATTATTGGAACTATGAAAAATTTAGCAGAGGTAGGATATTCCCATATCAAATCAATATCAAAAATGAATTGCAGCTACAGCATGTGACTAAACCTTGAAAATGTTATGCTAAGTGAAAGAAGTCAGTCACAAAATGCCACATTTAGGAGATTCCATTTATAGGAAATGTCTAGGATAGGCGAATCCACAGAGACAGAAAGCAGACTCATGGTTGCCAGGGGCTGGGGAGAAGGAGGGATGGGAGGTGACTGCTAATGGGAGGTGTCCCTTCGGTGTGATGGAAATGTTCTGGAATTAGACTGTGGTGATGGCTGCACACACAACCTTGTGAATACACTAAAAACCACTGAATTGCACACTTTAAAATGATGAATTTTAGGGTGCCAACTTTGGAAGAGGTGCAGTGAGTCTCCTAATAAGACAGTAAAAAAAAAAAAAAGACAAAATCTTTTAAAAAATGAATTTTATGGTGTGTAAATTATATTTCAATAAAAATTGCATTTATAAACATCAGAGCAACAAAGTGTAATTTTTAAAAATCCTCCATTTACAAATTTAACACAAATTGAATCTGACAAAATATTTATAGAGGAAAGCATAAAATGTGACTGAGATATAGCCACTCCGGAAAATAGTTTGGCAGTTTCTTAAAAAATGAAACATATACTTACCATGTGACCCAGCAACAGCATTTCTGGGCATTTGTTAGAAATAAAAAATTCATTTCCACACAAAAATATGTACACGATTGTGCATTGCAGCTTTATCTGTAAGAGTCAAAAACTGAAAACCTAGATGCCCGTCGGTTAGGACATGCAGAGTGCCACTCTGCAATGAAAAGGAACTAACTGTTGATACATGCAACCACCTGGATGGAGCTCGAGGGAACTGTGTGAAGGGAAAAAACCTGTCTCCAAAAGTTACATGCTGTGTGGTTTGTTCATGTCACCTTCTCAAAATGACAGAAGTCTAGCGATGGAGAACCGATTGGTGGTTGGAGGATTGGGGAGCAGAGAGGGAAGGGAGGTGGGTGTCACTATCAATGAGCAGCGCGAGGGGTCTTTGTGGTGGCAGGACACTTCTGCATCTGACTGTGGTGGTGATTCTATCAATCCACACAGGTGATGAAACTGCATGGAACATAACGCGTGCGCACGAATGAATGCATGTAAAACGCCATCTTTAACCTGCGGATGGGGCTGATGTCCATTTCCTGGTTTTGGTAAAGTACTGTGGTGATGTAACATGTCACCACTGGGGGAATGGGGTGAAGGGAACACGGACCCTCTCAGTACTATTGTTACAACTTCCTGTCAATCTATAATTATTTGGAAACGAAAGGTAAGACAAAAAATGTTATTAGAAGACATTAAAGAAGATCGCAAAGATTTGCTTCAAAATAATGAAGGCTGGGATGGGAGAATGGGCAGGAACGGACAGGGTTACGGCTGAAAATAGAGTGGCCGTGAGGAACAAGTGGTAAGGCTAGGTGTTGGGTAAAAGGAGCTGCATTCTCCTCTTCTAGTTTTGTACACACGAAATTTTCCTTAATAAAACATAGAAGAGAGACCTAAATAATTGCAGAGAGAGAGTCATTAACTCGCATAGGGAGATTCAATGTCACAAAAATTCCCGAACTAATTTCTAGATTCAATTCAGTCCTGATCCCCCCCCCCCCACACACACACACACACACGCACAGGGTTTTGGTGGAGCTCGTCAGGATGATTCTGAAAGTAGCAAGAAAGGGCAAAGCACTAAGCATAGCCGAGGCTCCTGAAGAAGAACGAGGGAGGGGCAGTGCCCTACCAAATGTCAGGGCTGATCCTAAAGCTGTAGGCAGTGAGCCAGCGTGGTATTCATTGGTGGACAGCCAGACCGATGGGAGAAAACGGAGCCTGACACGTATGGATATTGAAGGTGAGGGTGTGGCAGGTCAGAGGGGAAAGAGGAAGAAGAAACAGTCACATCTGTGTCACACGTACTTTCCTGTGAGGCTGGCTTGGCTCTCAGCATCCCAGGAGTCCATTCCATACTTAGTGGAAGCTCAGGGCCAACGATGCCCGGGGTCTTACGTCTCTGGTCCCAGGCTCCTGCCAATGTAGGGTCCTGCCAGGCTTCCCAGCCCCATGTCTGAACCACGGGCCCCCGTGCTGACCTGCCGATTCCTAATCTCTGGGGGTGCCCCAGCATCTGTGTGGTTACTAAGGTCCCACTTGAGTTGGAGAACCCCTGACCTACAGAAAGAGAAGAGGGAGAATGACAGAGTGAGAGTCAGGGCGGAAAGGGGAGAGAGGGAATGAGAGAGCAAAGGGCCGGTCACTCCACAGACAGCATAGCCGGGCCGCCAGGGGCAGGGAACAATCAGGCACTGTCCCTCTCCCTCCAACCCCCTGGGCTCCCACCAGCTTTCATCACTGACCTAACCCAGGGGGCAGAGCACTAGGCGAGGGGGAGGGGAGGTCAGGGGTCAGCCCATTATATGCCAAGTAAAGCCAGGAATAGAGCTGTTTTGGGGGTCGTTGGGGGGACTTCGGGCCCCATGGAAGCCCACATCCAACCTCTGGTCAGAGGCAGCCCAGGAGGCAGTTGAGAGTAGAGGGGAGAGCTGCCCAGCACCCCAAGGACAATGAGGTCCATGGCTCCATCAAAGCTGAAAGTGGGCTTCTGGAAGGATGCAAATGCCTCTGAGCAATGCCAATTCCCCTGGTCAGCCATTGCCGCCCAGGTGGGAGAAGCTTTCCTGTCCCTATGGGATCTGGCGCCACGGACACAACGACCCCAGGGCTGACCCACCCAGCCAGGGCTCCCTTTTGACTCCCCACCCTGGCTTCCCAGTCAAGCAGCCCCTGTCCCTGCTAACTCCCCTTGCTGCAGACTCAGGGAGGGAGGGACAATGCCCCCCCGTGTCAACCTGCTATGGTAGCCAGTAGGCTTCAGTCCGCGCACAGATCCAGCTGCTGTGGCTCTCGTCTGCCAGTCTCCCGTGGCTCCCCAGTGCCAGCCCAAGTCCAGATTCTGACACAGGGCCTCGCTGATCACTGCCTAGTCTCTGGGCTCCTGCTCTCGGTGACATGGTTATTCGTTCACTCAGTAGGAATGCACTGAATATTCTTATAGGCCGGGCACTATGCTAGGTGTTAGCAATAGCGGTGTGACCTGAGCAGGCCAGGATCCTGCCCCCAGGGAACTTGCAGTCTGGTGGGGAGACAGCCAAGCAGCTGATTAAGAAGCAAACAAATGCGTCATCCCAAACTGTGCTATGAGCCCAGCGGGGATGAATGGGTGTTCTGACAGCGACCAGCCAGGTCTGTACTTGAGCTGGGTGCTCAGGGAGGGCTTCCCTGACAAGGTAACGTGAGGAGAGGTGAGGATAAAGTGAGGGAGTCAGCATGCCTGGGGGAAGAACATTCCAGGCAGAGGGACCTGTAAGAGTAAAGGCCCAGAAGTGGAAATATTTCAGCCTGTTCCAGGAACAGGAAGCAGCCAGAGGCCCTTGAACAGAAAGTGAACAGGAAGGAAGAGTGGGCGACATGCTGGAGGAGCAGCCAGGCCTCCATCTCTAGGTGAGGACCCAGGGTTTACTCCACGTGTAATGGGAAGACTTTGGAGGGGGTTGAGCAGGGGAGTGTCATGGTCTGACTTAACTTTAAAACCAACACTTGGTCTCTTATGAGAGCCATTTTGCCTTGGAGACCAAAGCTCAGAGAGGTCAAGTGACATTTCTGTGGTCACACAGCTGGTCTCAGCCAATGCTCTGTCCAGCCCACCACCAACTCCCCACAAGTCCACATTGGCACCCTTTCCCACTGGGCTCCCCTTTAGATTTGGGGCCTCGCCCAATGCACTGAAGTGGGAGGTCTTACCTAGTTTCAGGGTCTGTTGTGTCTACTCATGTCAGGGTGGGACCTTGCTTTTCTTGTTCCCTGAAATGTCCTCGCAGCCTGGATGTAGTAGGTATTAATACAGTTTATCGAATGAATGAATGAATGAATGTATAGGTAAATGACTAACCTCACTTAAAAGGGCTGTGGTGAGGTTCACATGAGACAATGAAAGGAAGCGCCTTGGCAAGGGGCCCGATGCACAGTAAATGCCCAGTAAGTGTTGGCTGCTAGTATTAGTGTCACTATCTGTTCGATTTAAAAACCCATGCTCTAAGTATCTGAGCTGAATAGCACCCACCGACCCCTCGTTTCTTGCCCTTTACAGGAGCCTGCAAAGCCAGTGTGAGTCAGGCCCTGTGCTGGGGCCACAGCAGTGCTGAGCGGTAGGCATGTCCAACACAGCATGGCACGCGTATGGCCAGCCTTATCCATCGCCTACAGGCTACAAAGCCTGAGCAGGGCTGGGCGGTGACAAGGACAGGAGTGGACAAGTAGGGGGAACTCTCCTGCCACTCTGGTGCCCCGGGGGTGTTTCTCCCGATGGCCACTGGGTGGCAGCACATCCCCAGGAATATTGGATTGGGGTGGGGGCAAGCTTTTCCAGACTGAACCTGAGGTTTGGGAACTGAGGGGTGGAATCTTGCAGGGGACCCAGGCCCAAGAGAGATTGGGGTCACACAGTATTCAGTGGCAGGGCCAGGCCAGGCGAGAGGTCATCCGCCTGCCTGGATAGCCTCAAGAGCGGAGCAGGGGAGAAGGAGAAGGCGCAATCTTGGACAGAGAGGGTCTGAGGACCAGTCCTGGCTCAGCCTCCTGGAAGTGGGTGGATGTCCTCGCCCCCATTGCAACCCCTGCAATCCTACCCATCTTGAAGAAGATGCTCAAATCTCCCCTCTGAGGCCCTTGTTGACCCCTCTCACCGGTGACTCTGGCAGAAATAACGGTTCTCCCATGTTTCCACTTGGACTTGGTGACCTCATCACCCCGGTCACTGCCCCTACTGTCTGTCTCAGTCCCCCTCGCCCCACCACAGTGACTTCCTGAGCACAGGGACTGTACCTGGTAACCCCCACTGCCCGCTCCACCTGTGCCCTCTGCCGGTGTCACCCTGCCTGGGTACAACACCTTCCTCAGGACTCAGCTGAGAGGTCACATCCTCCAGGAAGCCTTCCCAGGCCTTTAGTTCCTCCTAACGTGAGGACTCTGGGGCAGGGATTCTTGGCACCAGAGGCCTCACACTCAGGAGGAACAGGCACACCGGCTGCACAGACACTCTACATCCTGAGCCTCTGAGACAGCCGTCCGTTGCAGTCAGCAATGAAGGTGCCCATGGAGCTTTGTGAAAATGCAGCCTTCAAGCCCATGCAGCTTTGTGAAAATCCTCCTTCCCCAGAGATGGATCCAATAGGTTTGCGACAGAGCCCAGGAATCTGCACGTAAGACGCTTCCCAGATGAGTCTGATGCAGGGGCCTGAGCATCCAATGGCCCTTTAGGTGTGTCCTACACCCAGCCCTCTGAAGCAGTCAGGCAAAATGATTACAATGAGGAATGACAACAAAAACCTCTGACGTCTGTGCCAAGTGAATCACTCACAAAGCACTTTCAGACTCGCTTTTCCCTTTTAGTTTCGTCTTTATAATTCCTATCTTGGAGGCATCATTCCCATTCTGCTCAGAGGAAAAGGGCAATTGGCCCAACATCCCCCAGCTACAAACTAGCAGAGCTCGGATTTGGTCTGGGGTCGTCCTGGGGTGGCAGAGCTGCAGGCTATGTTAAAACTCCTAGGTTGGAGGTTGCTGTTTGCTGAAAACTGAAATTCCAAAACTCAGGACCTATACTTGGTGATTCCAGCCCCATGGGGGACGCTCAGGCCACTGCCATTGTCCTGGTGGACAGGTTCAGGCCCTCATCATCTCGTTCCCTCTCTGCCCATTCATGTCCTCTCCTCCAGGGCCGAGGGACCGTCCCATCTCATATAAAGCCGCAGCTATTTCTATGCACTTCATCCACAGCCAGGTATCATGTGTCAGGTCTGTGCAAGATGCAGAGTAGGGCAAGATCTGCCCCCAGGCGCTTCCTATCCGGCTGGGGATGCAGAATTGATTACTTTGGTGATGGAACATGGTACTCCAATTTTCTTTCCCCTCAAATAAATTCATGGTCCCAACCTCACGCCCTTAATTGGCTGGAGCAGGTTCCATGCTGTGTGAGCTGACCCAGGAGACCCCCCCTCCACTGACAAATATAAAGTGGGTCATAATACTTTCACTCTACCAGGCATTACAAAGCAATCTGATTTTCTTTTTCTTGTCACAGTGACACTTACTGATGGATTCTTAGCGTCCTATGGAAGGTGTGAATGCCAGGAAGTATAAAGTCAGTATAGACAGGGAACACACGAAGAAGAGAGACAGGGAGAAGCAGTTTACAATTTGTCAAGATACGAGCCCTAGGTCCTAATTTTAAAGGATGAAAGCTTCCCCAGACAAAATACAAGCATGTAATAATAGTTAATGGCTCAGGGAAGCCCTGCAGGATTTCCCAAGGCAATACAAAATTAATTTTCAAGTGAACAATCTAAATAACAACTGTTTTAGGAGCTCAGAAAAAGGGGCAGCTTTGTGAGCTGGGATTGTCTGGTAAAACTTCCCAGAAGAGGTGGATTAGATAGAGCTGGGTCGGAAGATAAGAGAGGATAAAGCAAACAAGAGGGGTCTGGGCATCTTGCTCTCACCTGAGAAGAGGGTCCTGAGTAGGTTGGGGTCAAGAGGCCTGAGTGACATGTGTGCCATGTGAATTGTTTACAAAGCACTCACACCTGTTTCTCCTTTTTATCTTGACCTTCACAAGTACCTGTTGAGAGGATCACTGTCCCCGGTTTACAGATACCCAAAGCTCAGAGTCATGCAGTGACTTGTCCAAGATCCCCAGCTACAAAATGGCAAAGTCTGGGCTTGAATTAGGGCTATTGTGTGGTGGGAGAGCCACAGCCCATGTGAAAGTATCTGGGTCTGGAGGCTGCTGCTTTTTAAAACTGAAATTCTGGCCTGCAAACAGGGTTTGGAGGTTCCAGCCCTAGCTCTGCCTAGGACCACCTGTGACACGAGGGGAAGCTGTTTCCCTGAGCCTCAGTGTCCTTACCTGCAGAGTGGAGCTGACAATACTTGCTCTCCTCTCACAGGGCTGTGGTGAACTTTAAAATCCCATGGAAGTGATCTGAACTGCAGAGCAGTGGGTACGTGGGACAGGTTTTGCTATTGTGGCATTCTGAACATCTGCTGTGACTCAGATTGACTCCCTAAAGAGGAGGTGGGTGGGGATCCCATTAGGCTATGGGATATGCAGATAATCATCTTTGTGATTCTCTCCTTCCTCCAAAGCCCCTGGGGCAGCTAGGGAAGGAAGCTGGACAGGCCTGGGCCCAGGCTCCCTGGATGAGATGGATGCCAAAGCTGTGGCTCTGCGAGCACCAACCCCCTTTAGGGAACCCACTTTACACAATAGCTGTGGCTGCAGAGGTTGGCAGGGAGATGAGATTTGAACTCCTGGGCTGTGAAGCACTGATGGCATTTCCTGGCCCTCAGTGAGACCCCAGAGGAGCTGCTCCTGAGGGCTAACAAAGGACATGGGGTGTGAGGAATCTTTCACCGAATACCAGAGAAAGCATCCCTACCTCAATACTCTTAGATTGCATATGGGGAAAGGAGGCGTGTAAAGAGGAGGTAACTTGTCCAATGTGTCGTTAATAGCAGATCCGTGAACATAGGTATGCAGGTGTTAAAAGGGCACTGGATTAGGTGTCAGAGTCTCAAAGTCAAGATCTGGATCTTATACCAACTGCAGGTGGCTCCGGACAGAATCCCTTTCCCTCTCTGGCACTTAGTTTCCTGGTCTGCAAAAATGGGATTAGGCTGGCTCCGACATGTCATTCTATTAATAGTAATACCCTAGGACGGGGTGCTGAAAATGTGGAAGGGTTTGTAGGCCATTGGACTTCGCCGGAAGTTTCCCGACCCAGGATGCTTCTGTTGCCACGGCAACCACCGGGCTAGTGGTCCTCAGCCTCCCGCTGAGGAATCTGGGAAGAACCTTGCCCTTACGAAGATGGCGGCAGCCACAGGACAAGGGGTGTGGTTGAGCGCTGTCAGACTGTCCAGACCTTTCCTCTGTTTCCGCTTTCTCATGCTAACGGCGAGCTTCCGTCAATACTTGTTCTCTTTCCTGGTTCTGGGAGTCCCGGGAGCCAGGGAGGGAACAGTTGTTTGCAGGGACTGGAGTAAATATCCAGGCAGGGGAGGCGGGACTTCCGTGTCCTGCCGGAAGTGACGCGACAGTCACGGCCGCCGACAGGTGGAACGGCAGGTGGGTTCAGGTGCCAGCCTGGCCGGGACCCGGCTGTGGGACCGACGCTTCCGGTGAGCGACAGAGGCAGCCCCCAAGTGCCTGAAGACCCGGCGGAGAGATCTGGGATCTGAACCCAGCGTCCTGGCCTGGAGTCCCCCCCTATACCTAGTAAGAATCACCTACCCACTCGACAGGGATTACCCACGGTCCAGAGGGGAGTGGGAGGGCCTGGATCGCCAGGGTTGGGGTTGACATCTTGGCACTTGGGTTCCCTAAATCCTATGCTCCTTTCTCTCCCGGATCCAGTTCCCTATTCCCCTGCGGAGCTGGGCAGTTAGCCAGCCCACCTCAACTCTCCGAACCATGTTTGCAGATTTGGATTATGATATCGAAGAGGATAAACTGTGAGTATTTTGTTCCCCCAAGTCCCAAAATTGCAGGCGCCCCAGGTTCCCCAGATCCCAGACTTGCCAGTTCCACCAACCCTTGCTTTTCAGCGGTGGATTAGGTCTTGTAGTGTAGCAGAACCGACCCTTCCCTTCCAGGAGCTCACCACCTGTATGGGACTGTGGACACATCAACAGATGACTACAATTCAGGACCATAGGGCCTTAATGGAGAATCAGCTGGCTACAAGGAGAGCAGAGCAGATGGAGCAGTGCTTATGTAGGGATGTTCAGGGAAGGCTTCACCGAGGAAGTGGCAATTGAGCCAGGTTTCAAAGAATGAATAGAAATGCCGTAAACAGACTGTCCTCCCCACTGCAGACGATTAGTGGGATACGTTTTCAAAAATTAAGTTAATCTCATTAGAATATATTCTCCTTCAGAGCAAGGCCTGGGTCCAATGCCTTTTTGTGTTCTCAGCACTTTATAAGGTGCTTGGCAGCAAGTAGGTTGTTAGCAAATGTTTGTTACGTGAAAAAGTGAGTGAATTAGAATATCTACCACAAAACATAAGTAAGTGCTAATTTATAGTGAAAATTGAGAGGTGATTGAGTAGGGCAATTGAGAGATAGGTGTTGGATAGTTTAGCAGGAGAAGACTTCCCACAGGAGGTGGACATAATATTCCATTTGTGCCTGAGAAGGTGACAAGGACAGAGTCTGACTCAAACCTCAGCGGTAGAATGAAGAAAAGGAAGGGGGACCTATTTTTATGGGGTGCCTGATATGGGCTGAGTTGTTGGTAAGTGCCTTCTATGCACTCATTACAATAACTTTGATGAAGGAGCCATTTTTTCCATACCATTTTATGGATGAGGAAACTGAGCTGCAAAGAAGGTGACTTACCCAAGTCCCATAGTTGATTAATGGCAGAGCTGGGATGTGGTCCCACATCTGTGTGACTCCAAGAGCTGTGCACATTGCAGCACAAAATGCTGTCTCTCTGGCCACATGAGAAAGAGAAAAGGCTGTGCAGCATTTGGAGCCTCTTGGGGTTTTAGAGGCCCTGTCCCCTTCCCAATCCTGGCCAGCCATCCTTCCTCCGGGGGACTTGCCTCTTGTGCTTCTCTTTGCAGCGGAATCCCTACCGTGCCTGGGAAGGTGACCCTGCAGAAGGATGCTCAGAATCTGATTGGAATCAGCATTGGAGGAGGGGCCCAGTACTGTCCCTGCCTCTATATTGTCCAGGTATGGGGTGCTTTGGAGGTGGGGGTAAGGTCCTGCAGAGAGCAAGCCACCTCCCTACTTGGACATGACACGGGCAGCTCCTTTCTCTACTCTGTAGAGCTGGCTCCTTTTCATTCTTGAGGTCTGACCTCCTAAGAGAGGCCTTCCTGACCACCCCTTCTCAGTAGGGCTGCCCTGGTTTTTCTTTGTTATTCCAGTATATTCTTTTTCTTCTCAGTCCTTATCACCCCCTGTAATCATGGGTTTGCTCTTTCGTTGTTTTATATCTAGCTGCTTTTTTCAGGTTCTTTGTGCCTGAGGCAGGATCCCAGGTTGCTTTTTTATCAGCACCTAGTATAATGCCTGACACAGACTAGGACTTCAAGAAAAATGTCTTTAATGAATCAACAAAGCCACCAGCTTTTTGTACTAGCTCAAGTGAAGTGTAGTGGAAAAACTAAAAGACTGAAATAATATTGGCCTGAGTTCAAATGTAAGCTTCCCTGCTTATTAACAAGTGACTTAACCTCCCTGGGCCTCAGTTTCCTCACCTGGAAACTGGGGATATAAAATATGTAGATATGAGCATCTTTGGGTTGTTATGAAGATTAACAAAACGACATGACACAATGACCGGTACTTAATAAAGTACCACTCCTGTGACTCAGGAGTGGAGACAGGCAGTGACCTTTCTGTAGCCTTGGAAGGAAGCTTGCTGCCTTGGACATCCTAGGTATGACAATTAAGTTCGCGAACTTGTTGCAATGGTGTTGCTAAACTTTTGATATCAGAGGGATTATTCATTATGAATTTGCACCAACTGGGCAGTAACCAAGTTTACTATTTGGAAGTGGTGGAAAGCCTGTGTGAAAAAGTTAGGCGACCTGAACTTTTCACCAACAATTCATGGCTCTTGCATCACGACAATGCACCAGCTCACACAGCACTGTCAGTGAGGGAGTTTTTAGCCAGTAAACAAATAACTGTATTGGAACACCCTCCCTACTCACATGATCTGCCCCCCAGTGACTTCTTTCTTTACCCAAAGATAAAGGAAATACTGAAAGGAAGGCATTTTGATGACATTCAGGACCTCAAGGGTAATACGTCGACAGCTCTGAGGTCCATTCCAGAAATAGAGTTCCAGAATTGCTTTGGAGGGTGGATGAGGTGCTGGTGTTGGTGCATAGCTTCCCAAAGGGGAGGACTTGGAACGTGACCATAGTGATATTCAGCAGTGAGGTATGTAGCACCTTTTATAGGATGAGTTCGTGAACTTAATTGTCTGACGTAGTATGCTCAAACTTGACCTGGATTCTACCCTGTTCTGACCTGTTCTAACAGCTAAGTAGCTGTTGGTGGCAGATGGGAAATTTTGGTCTCTGAGGATCTTGCAAAGGAGTTGCTTCTGGGCCTGGAAGACGGAGATTCCTGGAACCTAGTCTTGGCTGCTCAGGGTGCTGCCTTCACGAGTGATTTGGCCTCTTCCAGCCCAGGAGGTGTCAGGGAGGCCTCCCCCAGGCCTGGCCTCCTTGCCATGTTCCTGCTTAGCCTTGCTCTTCCAAAACCACTCTGCTTCTTCATCCCACATCTTCCCAATGTAGTTATTTTGCCATTTTTGGCTAAATCAGAATCACTCAGCTCAGAGCAGCATTGTTGGTCAAATCTATTCAAGAAATGACTTTGGAGGAGCAAAGGCTCAGATGGATGTGTGAGGTTTGGTGTATTTGACATTAGAGAAGGAAAGCCTCGTCGGGTCGCATTTACCTTCTGTTTTCCTTCTCTCCCCCTCCCCAAGAATGTGGGGCGATGCATTTCTGTCTGCTCAGCCATCTCTACCCTGCTCTGGGTAGCGGCCAGGACAGAGCCGGATGTCGGTCGGGGTGGAGGGAATGACTGTCTCCTGCCAGGTGTGTCTCAGTTCTCCCTTTCCTCCCCCACCCTGCCCTCCTTATGCATCCCAGGTATTTGACAACACCCCGGCAGCCCTGGACGGCACTGTGGCAGCTGGCGATGAGATCACTGGTGTCAATGGCAGGTCAATCAAAGGAAAAACTAAGGTGGAGGTAGCAAAGATGATTCAGGAAGTGAAGGTAAGGGCTGCTGGGAGGTGAGGACCTTGAGTGAGGAAAGCCATTTCTGAGACCTCCAACCTGCCCGAGGCCCCAGCAGGCCTGAGGCTCCCCGCCACAGAGCAGCAGGGTCTGGCTCACACCCCAGCCTCCCTCAGTTTCTCCTGCTTTTGTTCAGTAGATATTAATTATGCTCCAGGCCTCGAGCTGAGCCTTGGCCAGAGAGTAGGCACCAAGACTGAAAGGTCCCTGTCCTCAGGCTCTCAGGGAAACTGTCAGACTCGGAACCACACCTCAGGGAGAGCCAGTGTATCCCAGTTAGGGCTGGAACTGAAGCTAGAAGTGCAAGGTGAACTTACCTGGGTCATAGATACCTAATAGATGTCAGCTGAGCCATGCTGGGCCTGGGAGGGGGCAAGAGGGAAAGAGGAGCCCGTCTTGCCCGTCCCTGTAGGAACTTCTAGTCCAGTGGGTCCCCCTGGACTCACAGACCCCCAGGAATGCCTCTTGCGTCTGGGGCAGCTCCCAGTACAGCTGCTGGTCTTCTGTTCTGTAGATCACAGTCATGCGCTACCTGTTCGCTGCCCCCTCACCCAGCGGCTCCAGGCCAAGGCCGCTCCCGAATCACAGGTGGCATCCCGGCCCCTCATAGGCACAAGCGTGCAGCCCTTTTGTCATTTCCCAGAGATTTGCTGCTAGTAACTCTTGGGAAACCAATATGGTGAAGGAGTTGCAAAGCAGTAGGATAATTTAAAAGTCTGAGAGTCAAGGGTCCCAACTGGAAATGGAGCCTGGCCCAGCGTTTTAGCGCCCTCAGTCCCTCCATCCAAACCTCGCCTTACTGCCCCTCCATCTTCTGTGTCTTAAAGACCTGACGCCAACAGCCCCTCTTTCTGGCCTTAGCCCAGGGCCAGCGCCTTCCCCGCCTTCTCCCCTTTATTATCCTGTTCTACCCCTGCGTCATCCCGTCACTCTCCCTCCTGCCTTTAGGACGCAGAGTCCAATCCCATAGTTTCTCCTACTCCAGCCCCGTTAGCTGTAGGACAGATGGGGGCTCAGGGCTCTGTTGTATAAAAGGAAGTGACAGCGTTCGTTTAGGGCCCAGATGCCACTCCACCTGGTCTGGGTTTTACTGGGCCTGTTGGGTGGAGGAGCCCATCATGGAAAGGGGTGGGCAGTGTTTTTTATTCTGGTTCAGAACTGGGGTGTGCGCGCCCTTCTGGGTCCTCCCCTCGCCCCCTCACATCGCTGCTCCTCAGGACCCTCCCTCTCCTGCCTGGCGCCAGCCCCTGGCGTTTCCCTCGCGGACAGGAGCTCCTCGTGGGCATGCACAGCCTTGACGTTGACACAGGGATCTGCCCGCACTCCTGTTGGGTGCCAGGCAGGGACATTGTCCCTGTTTCGCTGGTGCCCTGAGGGAGCTGAAGGGGTTTGCTTGTGGTCGCACAGCTGAACTGGCACCCAGGGCTGACCCCTGCTGTGGTGCCTCTTCCCTTCCCCTTAACTGCTATCTGTGGTGGCCCCCAGCTCATGTGCTGCCTCCCGGGGGAGCCTCCTGCATCCACCCCAGACTCTGACCACATCGGGTTGTTTTGATTTCCCTTCAGGACTCCCATTTTGAAGTCCTGTCTTGTATTCAAATGGATTCAGTCCCAAATTGAAGGGTCTTAGGATTGCAGGGATAGAGTTACCGTAGTGGCCTCCTGTGGTCAGGGAAGGCTTCTTGGGAGAAGCCAGCACCTGTCTTCCAGTCACTACCAGGGCTCGACGGTGGGACTTGCTGGTCCGCATGGGCCCTCCTGCTCCTTGGAATCCCAGCGCCCGGCACCGCGAAAGTGCGCAGACCTGTTCGCTGAGTGAGCGGAGGGACCCTGAGGAAGGGGATGATTTAGGTGCAGGAGAAGATGCTCTATGTGGGGGCAAATGACGTAGCAAAGGTTTGGAGTGCGGTGTGGCGTCGGGGAGGGCAGGGGACCTGATGTGGCTGAGCACAGGACCTCAGAGACGGCCAGGCTGTGAGCTCTGGGACAGCAGGGTCCATGTCTGCCCTTGTCCTTGTTGGTTCCCCAAGGCCTGGGGACCTGGGAACAGACCAGCCACAGAGCAGGACCCTGTCACAGCCCTCAGCCCGACAGGGCTGAATTCATCATGCTCTGGCCCCTTCCTGGAGCTCAGGATTCTCCCATGGCCACAGATTCCAGGGCTCACAGGCCTCCCTGGGAAAGGGGTGTCCAGGAGGCTCCATCTCACCTCTGTCTGTCCTGCTTTTCCAGGGGGAGGTGACTATCCACTACAACAAGCTGCAGGCGGACCCCAAGCAGGGCATGTCCCTGGACATTGGTAAGCTGGGCCAGAGCGGTGGCGTGCAGTGGCCCCATGAGGCCACAGCCCATGGTATGCCTCTTGATGACCGTGCATCAGTAGTTTCGTGGCTGTGCTCTCGGGCTTTTGTGACCAAGCCAATCTACAGGGCGGAGGAGCGGGGGAGAATGGGGGGACGACCCGGGGGTGCCGTCCCTGCAGCTGTTCCTAGGGACCTGTCTCTGGTTTCTCATTGCCCCTGTTTCACCCCTCACCTACTCCCCGCCCTTTCCTCTGGGACCTTACTGTCCCAGGGTTGTCCTTTGTAAGCCAGCCCTTCAGCTAACCAGAGCCCAGGTACTCACATTCTGACCGGAAGTACCCTGGCCTGGCACCTCGGGCTCACCTGCACACCCCCACTCCACCTGGGCCCCTTCTTTCACCTGGCACCTCCCAGGAAATCTCGAGGTCTGAACTGGACCTCGGGCCTTCGGCAGAGGGTCACAGGCCAGCCCCTCTCCCCAGCATGCCCTGGGACGAGGTGCCTGCTGCTGTGGGGGCTGGGCCTTGGTTCTATGGAAACTTGAAGACGAGCTGGGCAGCAGTAGAGGTGCCCTGGACCAGCCCCCTCATTACAGACAAGGCCTGGGACCCCGAGAGGGCTCTGTCCCCAGGGGACGCACAGGGAGATCTCTAGGCCCAGGCCAGCATCCTTTTCTGATACCCAAGGCCAGAGCTACCTCCTGGTTTTCAAGGAAAGAGGCCAAGGGCAGACTGAGTCTTTCCTGGGGTTCTTCATCTAAAACCCCTTGGTCCCACCCCAGTCTCCCTCCTAAGACTAAATATGCAACCACATGTACAATAACTGAGCCTGGGGTCCAAGGGTAGCTGCCATTGATGGTTACTCTGCCCGCCTTGTACCGGGCGCCCTAGGTCTGATGTGAAAGAGAGGCGGGGAAGAGCTGCTCCCTGGTTTACCTGCTCCGGTGTCGAGCCTGTGGCATCTGGGCTCTGATGGCCAGCAGCCACCTGGAGCACCTGGCTTTTGGCTAAGCGCTTTACATCGTGACCTCCTTCCAGGCTCCCACACCTCCCTGAAGTAGACAGTGCATAGGGCAGGGCCCAGCACCCCCATTGGGACACGCCACACTTCACAGTCACCCCACACCAAGCCCCACATCGGCCCCTTCTGCCCTTGATGTCTCCCCCAGTGAGTTGTGATGAGGTGGGGCAGGGATAGTTTGGGGATCCAGTGCAGACTGCACCTCACTGAGCCCCTTTCTCGCCTGGTCCCAGTCTTAAAGAAGGTGAAGCATCGGTTGGTGGAGAACATGAGTTCGGGGACCGCAGATGCGCTGGGCCTGAGCCGGGCCATCCTGTGCAATGGTGAGTCCCCTCCTGTCACCCACTTCTGGCTTCAGGGGTCTTAGCTGGGGCTTCTGGGGGAGGGCACTGTTTCTATCCACCAAGCCATTGTGGGTCCCACTGGCCCTGGCCTCCACCTGTGGGGCGATAGTCACCATCTCTTTGTGTCCCTGAAGGCCTGTCTGGCTTCCAGAGAGCGTCCACAGAAGTCAGCGAGCCTCTTACAGCCAGTGTCCCCCCACTGCCAAGCAAGGAGTCACAGGCCCAGGTTACAGATGAGACAGACCACGGGGGAGGTGCCTCCTTCCAGCTCCCTGAGCTGGTGCCTTCCCCACTGGCCCCCAGCTGCTCTCACATAAGCAGGCCACAGCCCCTACCCCAGTTCCACCCAGTGCCCTCCTCTCACCCCTTTGCTCTAGCACTGCCCGTCTGCCCCTGCCTTCCTCCAGGAGGTGGCGCTGCTGCCCGTGTCTCAGCCCATCCAGCCCAGGGCTGGAGGTGGCTGCCCCGCCTCGCCCAGAGGGAACGCCATGTACACACACATTCACACCCGCACGTGTGCACACGCTCTCCCTCCAGGGTGGCCAGTGAAACTCTCGGTTCTGCTCCTACCGTCACCAGCCTGAGTTTATAAACAGCAGCAGCTCTGCGTGGATGTGGGGGGTAGATATAAATACCTACCTAAATTGTAGGCTCAGCTGGGCACACGGCTTCATTGGCTGGGACGTAGGGGTGGGGTCTGAGCTTGTTCCAAATGGTGTTCAAAAGTGGTGGCTGCTATTTTCGGCCTCTCGGTGTCTATAAATCCCTGTTACTGTAGTCACCACGCGTTGAGATGGAATTAGAACCGGTTGTTGTGTTTTTCCCCCTAAACCTTGCAATTTCCCCAGCCTTAAATAGGGTTTCTAAAACTGAAGCTGTCATCATGTCCCATGACCCAGCTAAAAACAACAGCACGGCGCTTACGTGGCTCCCTCCCTGCCAGGCTGGCCAGATGCCAAGGCTCTGGGGAGTCAGGGCCTGGAGGCCAGCCGGGTGGCCGAAGCCTCCTAAAGACCTCCCCTGTGCTCCCTCCTTTCCCCTACGCCTCAGCCTGAACCTTCCCCCCCGACAGCCAATCACACAGCTGCCTTCCTTGCCCAGAAAAAAGCCCAGATGTGGCCTCTGCTACTCCCCTTCTCCCATCCTGCTCAGAAGACCCTGACCCAAGTCAACACAGCACTCTGGGGGCAGAGAGCACGCAGGCTGAGAGAGCCCCCAGCTGTGTGCCTTTGAGCAAGTGGCTTTATCTCTCTGTTCCTCAGTTTTCTCTGTAAAATGCGGGAAGTAATCCCTGCCCCAAAGGCTCATGGAGTTAGGACTGAGATGTGTAGAGGGAGCCTAGAGTGGTTATGGCTCACAGCACAGTAACTCAAGGCCAGACCCTGCGTGGGGGGCAGCCTGGCGAGGAAGCCACCTACACGAGGCTCCTGGCCTGCAGTTGCTGCTGGAGCTCCCAGTGGGGAGATGGGTGCGCACCCCATCAGAGTGGAGGAAGCCCTACCCATTCCAGCTCCTCACTACCCTGGCCCTTAGCTTGTCTGATCGCCCCTTGCCCTGTCCCTCCTTAGTCTGGGGGACCTGCTTCAGCCCTGGCAATCCACTTGCCCCATTTCCAGCCCTTGAGGTGAGGCAGCTGCCGCCACCCCTCACCTTGCAGCCCTCACTGTCACTGCCAGTCATTGCCTGGCTGCTGTCTGGCTCCTCTACTAGACAGCCTTGAGGGTATGACGTGGATCTCATTCACCGGGTCATTCCTGGAGCCTAACATGGTGTATGCACATAGTAGGTGCTCAATAAGCACCTGTTAAGCAAATGAAAATGGCCCCACCCAATGCGCATTCTTCCTTGAAGCCCTTCCTGAATTTGTCTCTCCTTCCAAATCATTCTCCCCTCTGTGTCAGCATGTTTGCTTCTCCTGAGGTAGGAGCTGCATTGAGCCTACGTTACACTTACTGTCCACGCGTGTCGTCTCTCCTGCTTGTCCCTGACTGCCTTCCTCCTTGGCCGTCGACAGGCTTTGTGTTAGAAGTATGGGGGGCCTTGACTGCTAGGCTGGCCATCGGGAGGCCCAACCATTTTCACTCATGACTTCTGGAAGTACCCGTGTCATCATCACCTCTGCACCTTTGACATGCCCCAGGCTGCGGGGATGGGGACCGTCTCAGGACTGTTTGGGGGCTGCCCTGCCTCGCCTGGCTGTGCTGAGCTGTTTACACGACATCTGTAAACCCAGCTGACCTCGAGGCGCTTTTCCTTGGGGAGCTGCCTCTGCCCTCTCGAGCCTGGCTTAGGATACCCGGCTCTCTCGGCTCTCCCTGCGGCTCGCTGAGACCGGCTGACGTCCCCTTCTCTCTGCTCCCCACAGACGGGCTTGTCAAGAGGCTCGAGGAGCTGGAGCGGACCGCCGAGCTATACAAAGGTAGGCAGCGCACCTCTGGCGGCCGCCCTGTGGTGGGTGGGGGTGTCCCCGCCCAGGAAGGGCTGGCACTGGCTCTGCCCTGGGGTGCAGCTCTAGTGACCTGCACTAAAGATGGTGGTAGTGGGGGCAGGAATGCCAGCCTACAAAATTCTAGGACCGTGGCCCTTAAGAATTCTTAAAAAAAAAGTCTAAGACGTACTTTTTCTGATTATGAAAGTAATACATCCCCATAAAAACACAGAGAAGAGCACGTGTACACATAGTGAGAGTCCCCAGAACGGCACGCTGTCCTGGAGGTAAAGCCCGTAAGAGGCCTGATCACCTCCTGCCCTGCAGGGTCCTGGCTCCCCTGTCTGCTGGGGTTGTGGCTGGGCCTGAGCCTGCAACCCTGGGCCGAGTGGGGCTGTGGGAAGAGTCAGCAAACCCAGAAACAGTGCAGCCTCAGGTGGTGAAGAGGGTTAGAGGCCGTGTCCTACGCCGGTGTGGTCCCCGCCACATGCCCGTTTCCCTCAGTGTGGTCTCTCCCACAGGGATGACAGAACACACCAAGAGCCTCCTACGGGCCTTTTATGAGCTGTCACAGACACACCGGGGTAAGGGCTCCCCCAAACTTGCTGCATGACGCCAGGCAAATCCCTCCCTTTCTGGGCCCAGCCCCCCCATACAGGGAGGGTGTGGCTGAGAGCTCACGGGGGTCATGCTCATGCCCGTGCTCAGGCAGACACCGCTGCGGCTGACCGTGGGCCAGCTTTGGGCTGGGCGTTTTGGTGCTGGGAGGTAGCAGTGCTGGGGGCCGTGGGGCACAGTCGCTCATCCCGGCGCCATTCCGTTTATCTGTACTGCCGCGTACATCGTACGAGGCCCTTCCTGCTTCGTGGTCTCATTTCCTCAGAGTCCTTCAACTGGGCAGGGCAGCAACAGTTCACCCCGTTTGACAGTTGGGAATATGAAGCCCAGACGGGAAATGGTTGCAGAGCCCCTGAGGGGAAGAGCTGGCCTTGGGACCCAGGCATGCAGTTCCCGGACTGGTGCTCTGCCCTCAGTCGGTGCCACCTCCTCCAGCCCTGGCCTAGCCTCTCCCATGGTCTGCTCACCCGGGGGAATGAGGGCGGTGGAGACCAGCTCCTTCAAGGTGTGATCCAGCTCCCTCAGGGGTGTCAACCCAGATCCTTCAGGGATATAGACCATCTCCCTTGGGTGTTGACCCAGTTCCTTTGGAATATAGTCCCAGCTTCCTTGGGGGTGTAGACAATTCTGTCTTGGGGTCTACACCCTGTGCAGACCTCGGCCTCCAGCGCGCCATGCCCCTGCCCTCCTGGTTTCTGCATTAAGGGCCAAGTAGGGGCAGCCTTCAGGGCAAACTTGTCACGCAGCCTTTGGGGACGTGTTCTCCGTGATTGGGGTGCGGGAGCCCCAGCCGGCTGCGAGCGAGGCTTTTGTGAAGTTTGCCGACGCACACCGCAGCATCGAGAAGTTCGGCATCCGGCTGCTGAAAACCATCAAGCCGGTAGGTCATGTCGAGCAGGCGTGTGTCAGCACGTGAGGGGAGAGGGGACAGTGTGTCATGCAGAGAGGGGCCTGTCCTGGAACCGGAACGCCTGCGTGCGGGTTCTGCTCGGTCACCTGCACAGCTGGCCGTGGAAAAGTCATCTCGCCTCCTTGGCCCTTGGAGTTGACCTCCAGGCTGGTCTGTGGCCCTGGCTCCACCGCTGAGTTGCAGCTTGCCCTGGACCTGGCCTCTCTTCTCGTCCTCGGACTGGACAAGGCTGTCTGAGGGCGCCCTTTGGCTCTGACAGTCTGAGTCCGCTATAAGGACTGACGCATCAGTGCCATTCTTCGTCACCCTGGCCAGCCTGACCCCCTGCCCGTGGGGGGCTAAGCATCGCTTCACTCTCCCCCTCCAGATGCTGACGGACCTGAACACGTACCTCAACAAAGCCATCCCAGACACTCGCCTCACCATCAAGAAGTACCTGGACGTGAAGTTTGAGTACCTGGTGAGTGGGCTGCAGCCTCTGGGGAGGGACGGTCGGGCCTGTGGGAGTGAGCGCCCACCCGGAGATTGGCTCTGCTTCCGTACGATGGCAAGCTGTCACGTCTGATAGAGGACGTGGGACCAGGCCCTGGGAAGGCGTGGGGGAGTGGGCGGCAGCCTAGGCCTTGCCCCCACTGTTCAGAGCCTCAGGGAGGCGGGAGCCTGGGGGCGCCAGAGCCCTTACTCTGGACCGCTCTAACTCCCTGGGATTTTTTTGGTCACTTTTAACAATGGGTTAGACTAGGTCAGTGGTTATAAAGTGGGTACCAAGGGATGTTAATGAGTTTTTTGTTTAAAATAATAATTTTATGGTCAAAAGCATTGAGGAGAAATGTTTATGAAACAAGCCAAGGCTCCCCTGCTGCAGGACTTCTCAGAGCCTTTGATAGGCCCATGTGCAGCCCGAGTCTACAAGGATCTTCCCCAACTCCTTTGACCATGGAACCCTTTTTCCCAGAGCATCTCTTGGGACTTGAGTTTGGTCAATGATGGGCTGCCCCTCAGGCCCTCCCCACCCTCCCAGATAAGTGCCCTCTCCCGTCTGCTGCCACCTGGCCCTGGGCCGCCCTAAGCAAGGGCCAGTCTGAATAACGTGCTCCACCCTCTGTGCTCTGAGCACTGCTGCCAGCCTCTCCCTGAGGTGTCTCAGCTTATCCCAGCCGGGAGTGTACAGGGCTGCTCCCCTGGGTGGCTCGGGGGCAGTGTGGCATGGGGGGGGCTGGGGACATCAGGGTGATTATCCAGGAGGTTCAGCCACTCTGACAGCCTGGCCTCCCCTGCCCCACAGTCGTACTGCCTGAAGGTGAAGGAGATGGACGACGAGGAGTACAGCTGCATCGTGAGTGTCACGGGCTGAGGGGGACACAGCCCCGGGGTCAGAAAGGCTTGGCGTGCAGAACCTCCCCACCTGCCTCACAGTTCTTGGGTCTGCCAGGGACAGCAGGAGGATCAGGCCATCCCAGGAGAGGCCTGGGGGGCTTGGCTGGGCTCTTGTTCCTGGAGATTGGGGCCACCCACCCCACCCCGGCCCCTCTGGCCGCTTGCTGTGGGCCCGCTCCCCACGCCCACTCCCACTGTCAGCGAGAAACGGACTCTCCTCACTCCTAAGAGGCCTTCTTAGTTTTTCAATTTGTAATATTTTTGATACCAAGATCCCTCTTATGACTAAATGTTCATTTATTTAATGTAGCAAGGGTTTGGTTTGTTTGTTTTTTCCCAAAACTACTAAGTGCTTCTAGCAATCCCTGGCGTCTCAGAAATGAGGAACGCTGGTAGCTTTAAAAAGTGCCATGGGGTGCAGGGCTGTGAGCCTTCCTGCCCCTGTCCCTGCCCCATCTGTCCCAAAGCAGATCCCCGTCCCAGCCACGCTCCCTGACGTGCTCTTCCCTGCCCCAGGCCCTCGGGGAGCCCCTGTACCGCGTGAGCACAGGCAACTACGAGTACCGCCTGATCCTGCGCTGCCGTCAGGAGGCCCGTGCCCGCTTCTCCCAGATGCGCAAGGACGTGCTAGAGAAGATGGAGCTGCTGGATCAGAAGCACGGTGAGGGACGTGGGCGGGCGCCGGGGGTCTGGGCCACGCCCTCCCTCATCTGCCCACACACCGTCCTCAGCCTGGTGGGGTGGGTGCCCTCTCCTCCTCACTTCAGAGCTGGGAAAACGGAGGCCCAGAGAGGACAAGTACTTAACCGCAGGTCCCAGGGCCAGGCCACGCAGGGCTCTGAGTCAGACCCAGGATGGAGAGCCCTGGTAGGAGCACACCCACCTCCCCAGAACCTGGTCTGGTCCACGTCCTGTGGGCTCCACACGGTGCAGTCCACAACCCACCCACCCTCCTCCGTTCCCTGAGCTGGGGGCTGGACACCTGGGTCTGTGTCGGGCTGGGCAGCCCTTGCTTTGCCCCGTCCCAGGGCCTGAGGGCTGAGGGAGATGCACGGTGGGAAGCCCAGGGCAGGGAGGCAGGCCCAGGGAGGCTGGGAGGGCCCACGAGGCAGGCAGCCACGGCCCACTGGTGTCTGTCCGCCCCCTGCCCCCCAGTCCAGGACATCGTGTTCCAGCTGCAGCGCTTCGTGTCCACCATGTCCAAGTACTACAACGATTGCTACGCGGTGCTGCGTGACGCTGACGTCTTCCCCATCGAGGTGGACCTGGCCCACACCACGCTGGCCTATGGCCTCAGCCAGGACGAGTTCACTGACGGGGAGGAGGAGGAAGAGGAAGACGATGAGGACACGGCAGCCAGGGAGACGTCCCGGGATGCGCGAGGGGCTGCTGGGCCCCCCCTGGACAAGGGCGGCAGCTGGTGTGACTCCTGAGTGTGCCCCGGGGTGCAGATTGGGGGCGGGGGATAGGGTGAGTGGGAGGATGACAGCATGGGAGCGGGGCGCATAAAGGCCTGCTGGCTTGGGCCGCCTGCCTCCCTTCTCCTCTGTCCTAGCACAGTGAACCGGGCTCCTGCCCAGATAAGGCACCGGCTGTGACCTGCACCTGGACACTGGCCCCCCACCTTCCTTCCCCACCTCCCCAGTCAGAAGGTAGCTCGGTCTCCACTGCCCTGGGAAGGAGAGAGGGCAGAAAGGAAGAGGGATTGGAGGGGGCAGGAAGTCCAGGATCTGTTCCTTGTGGGCACCTCTGCTGGCCCCACCTGGAACCCGCTGGGATTGGGGGGCTGGGGGTAGACAGCCGAGGCTGGGCCAGTGTCTCATGTACACCCTCATTTCACCCCAGGTCGGCCCCACCCTAGTCCACGCTCACACCTCGGCGGCCTTTATTTATTTTATTCTCTTAGCTCAGCCCCTTTCCTGGGGAAGGGCTGGGCCTGTATTAAATAAACACAAACCCAGATGGAGCCGGGCTCTTTACAGTGGCCTCAGACCCCCCTCTCCCTTTGACGCCCATCTTCTGCCTCCCTGATCATGAGTGGGTGAGCAACAAGGTTTACTGACATTCCCTTCATACACACCACTGTTGCTCACAGCAGCTCTGTGAATTAGCACTGGTGGCCCCATTCACAGATGGGAAACTGAGGCTCAGAGAAGTATCTTGCTCCAAGCCTCCCTGTATTGGGACAGAGTGGGGTTTGAATGCAGATCTGTCAGGTCCGAAAGTCTCAACTCCCTCCCTCACCTGCCTCCCAGGCTTTGTTTTTTGGAACCCTTTACATCCGCCCTCATCTTGATCCTTCAGTGCTTCTGGCCACAAACTAAACCTTTATTTGGGAAAGGACAGGACAGACACTAGGTCAGGAGGACCTGAGGCCCCAAATAGGAGAGAGAATGTAAAGGGTGCCCCAGCCACTCTGGTGTACCGCTTCTGCCAGGGCCAGGGGGAGAAGCCTAGTGCAGAATGCTACCCAGTACTCCGTGCCTTTGCAAAGGGGTAGAAATAGGGTGACTGTCCTGCCCACCTGGACAGTCCCAGCCCACAGCTGTGGTCCCCGTGTAATTAGTAGTAGTGGCCCTGTTCACTTTCAGAGTGCCCGTTGGGACAATGAATTACATGGTCATCCTGAGAATGGGAGAGAATGCAAGAGTCCAACGTGGGGCAGAGGGTTTTGTCTTATTAGCTTTGAGTATGTGGGTCCCAGCCAGAAACTTGAATGGGATTGTCAGGTAGGAGTGGGAGCATGGAGGGAGGGAGGGACTGTCACCAGGATCTACATAGGTCCCTTAGAGCTGTCAGATTGCACCCCCTGTGAAGGGGCAGCCAGCATGGAGGTCAAAGGCACAGACTGGAACTGACAGCCTGGATTCCCGTCGCAGCCTCTGTGACCCAGGACTACTCCCCAGCTTCCCTGTGCCTCAGTTCCCCTATCTGAGTGTGACTAATAATGGTACCTACCTCATTCGGTTAGGAAGATTGGATGAGTTACCGTCTGTAAAGGGCTTGGCACAGTGCCGGGCACAGTCGGAGCTCTTGGAGTGTTTGCAAAAGAAGACGTATTCACTACTCTAGGGTGAGGGCCAGGCATCTGCAGGGGCTCCCACACTTCCCTGGGGCCCGGCTGGAAAATGAGGCCAGCAGGGAAGCGTTCCCGTGGGATAGGCTCTGCCAGGGGTCTGCAGTGGAAGGCTTCTTCCTTCACTGGGGCCTGGTCACCACACAAGATTTGGAGGGAAGGAGGCAAAGAAAGGGGTGTCAGTGGGAAGAGGATACGTGCAGAGGGAATGGACCCTGAGTCCTCCCAGGCAGGATGAGACCTGCACTTGGATCAAAGTGTGAGGTCAAACGTTGAAGTGCAAGAGAGGAGACATCCTTGGGACTCCCCACGAGGGAAGCAGGTGCCAGGTTCAGCAGGTGACCAGGCGGCCCGGAGAGTCCCAGTGGTGTCCACAGGGACACGAGTCTAGAGCAAAGTCCCCAGGATACCCAAGTTTATCTCCTAGAGAGACTTGGGGCTCAGCTGGGAGAGGGGCCCTCTCAGGAAGATGGGGGAGGGACACAGGGTAGGTGCTGGCCCCACGCTCCTGGATGCCACAGGATGGAGTCATTTACTGTCAACCTTCGTGTGCGAGAGGAGCCCAAGCGTCAGGACAGGAATTCTGCCCCAGTGCTCCACTGCGCACCTAAACTCTCTCACAGATGGTCCTGAGCCCCTCCCTGCAAGCAGCGCCACCCTCAAGTGGGAGGTGCTGCCAGCGGGCAGAGCTTGGGCTGGCAGGAGCTAAGTGCCAGGTGCACCCCCAGCCCTAGTGCCTCTCAGTCTGGGAACACCTTTCCCCACCCTTCCTCCATCTCTGCCACTTCCTCCCCAGTAGCTGCCAGGTCTGAGGGCCATGGGAGAGCTTCTCAGACACTGTCCCCCCCATACCCAGTTACAGCGAGAGCCGCAATGGAGGTGCAGGAACAGAACCTTCTGTCTTTCAGCTGAGCTTTATGAACTTGTTTCACATGGCCCAACTGCTTGACTGAGGGGGGACAGGACCTAGCCGTGGCCCACTGGGCAGATGAGGCACAGAGTCCCCACCCGAACCCCGGGGGGTGACCACCCCAGAGCAGCCTCCCATGCCAGGCTCTCTTGGGGCAGCCGGGGCTCTGAGAGGGGAAGCCCTGTTCCTAGAGTCAATGGCCACCCAGCCTGGTGTACCCGAGCTACACAGACTCAGTCTAGCCCTGGCCTGGCTCTGCCTCCATGTCGGGTTCCGCTGGCCCAGTCCCAGGGCGCGGCACCTCCAGGGCCTCCAGACCACCAGGCTCCTCCGTGGACAGGGGCTCTGAGTCCCCTGTGGCCTCAGCGTCCTCGGTGTCACTGGCTCCACCCTCGGTGCCTGGGCTGGGCGGGGCATCCTGAGAGCTACGCAGGCAACAGTTGGTGGCGACAGCCATGAAGACCCCGGCCAGGGCCACCTCAGAGCCAGCCAGGTAGAAGATGATCTCGTAGGTCTTCAGTGCGTCCACCAGGCGGCCTGGGGTGGGAGGGAGGGTGAGGTAAGGGTCTGTGGGGGACCTCACCCTTTACCTCCCACCCCACATCCCCAGATAAAGGGTGGTGCCCTCAATTTGGTGGGGCTCATGGGTGACACACACACTTGCCCAATTTTTATTCCCATTTTACAGATGCAAAACCCCATGCAGGCACTGCTATTTGATACCTTAAAAATGTCACTTCACTTCCCTGGATCTCAATTTCTTAAGTGACATGGAGCCTTTGGTGAGGCAGCACTTTTTACAGTTTACAAGGCAGCCCCTCTACCCTCAGATCCAAGCACACGTGTGCCCTGTGAGCTGCCCACCTGGGGATATTTGGGGTAGGAGTGGGGAAGGGGTACTGGGCTCAGCCTCACTCTTCTGGGGGCCCCTAACTCTTGCTCTTTCCACCTAATACTCAGGGGCCTGTCTCAGCTTTCCCACTGCCCCCTCCCCACACACCCCCAGGCCTGCACCTCTCAGAAAGCCCCGGACCCCACACTGAGCTCAGTACAGCTGGGGCAGGGTTTGTGAGTCAGTCCCTCCTTTTTCCTTCTCTTTACTTTCCAATTTTTCTATCCCAGGCACATTTTACTGTCAGGAAAATCTCTAAACTGCAAATATTTTCCCCTAAAGTGTGGTTTCTTCATGAGCTCCCCATTCTCACGGGGCATTCTTGTGGCTGTCCGCACAATGCTGTGACCCTCGGTCAGCACTTCTGTGGCCTGGGGGAAGTGGCCCTCTGAGCCCTCTGAGCAGCACTCCCCCAAACTTGCCTTCCTGGTCCCTATCCCACCAACACAGCCCTGTAGTGGCCTTCACCTCATCACTCATGTGCCTCTTCTGCCTATTAGATCCACCCCAGGGTCAAACATGAAAATGTAAGACGGTCTCTGAGCCTCTGGGGGCGGGGGGGCTGGCTTTGTGGCTTTCTGTGCTGAGCTCGGGGGTCTTCCACACACAAGTTCAGGGCCTTTGGGGTTCCTATGGGGTCGGGTGAGATGATGAGGGCACTCAGCTAGCCCAGCCTTGGAAGGATGGGCCGCTCACCCCATCTCAGGTGCAGATGGAGCCCCAGCAAAAGTGGCCTCCCTCTGCCATTGCTCCACCCCACAACCGACCTCAGCTCCCTCCTGCTCACAGGCAGACTTCCTGCTGCTTCAACAATCACCCAACAACCCAGGAAGACCCTAATGTCCCCCACTCCATCTTTCTGGTCCCAACTCCTGCCTTATTTCCCCCAGACATTTACCCTGCGCCCTCTTCTGTGAGGCTTGCCCTTGCCTGCAGGAAGCCCTCCCTGACCACCCTCATCGGGATATTTCCTAAGAGGTGATGAGTGTAGAGTGCCCTGCAGGCAGTGTGCACAGGGGAAGACCCCAGCACCCCTCTTTCTCCATGTGAGCACACTGAGAACTCCAACTCTACTCCTGGCCGCAGGGCTGGTTCCCTGAAGACACTGTCCCTATTCCAATCAACCTTAGAGGCTGGGGAGATTAAAGCACTCAATACAGTGTTTCAAAGGTGTGGGCATTTAGCACTGGGCAGGGCCCTGCTCTCATTCTGGGACTGCAACTTGTACTGTGTCTCTGTGCCTCAGTTTCCCCATCTGCAAAAGGAGAATAAGTATTTGCACTTCACAGGCCTTTGTGCCAACAGCTGGAAATGACCCCGTCGTTCAGCAGCTATCGGTGTTGGGCTGTTCCTGGCACCTTTCCTGGTGTTTCCATCCCCACCCAGGTGGTACCAGCTTGGAGGAGGGGCTAATTGGCCATGGGAAGGGGAGTCCACCCCATCAGGCTATGTCAGAGGAGGGGTCCCTTCTCCTAATTCCTGTTCCATCTGGGACAGGAAGGCAGTTTCCCTTGGATTTAGGGGCACCAGGCCGCTCCACCGCCACCCCCCGCCCTCCTGCCAGGCGCACCGGCAGAGGGCGGTCCGATGAGCACAGCCAGGGCTTCAACGAGCAGCACCAGGCCCAGCGCACTCGGAAAGCGGTGCGCACCCACGGCCGCCATGAGCACCTCGAACTGCAGCGCGCCCACCATGCCATAGGAGAGGCCGAAGGCGACGCAGAAGGCGACGAGGGCGCCATAGGAGCGCGCGCGCGCGCTGCTCAAGTCCGTGAGCCCATTGGCCAGCAGAGCCAGGCTGAAGAGGTAGGCGACGTGCGGCCGCAGCCGAGCCAGGCCGGCCAGGGCGCCGCACGCTGGCCGCGCCACGATGTCCACAAAGCCCACGATGGAGAGCAGGAAGGCGGCGTCGGCGTCAGGCACGCCCGCGTCCTTGGCGTAGTTCACCAACAGGATGGCGGGCACGAAGAGCCCTAACGCCATCAGGAACTTGGTGACCGCGTACACCGCGAAGGCGCGGTCGGCGCACACGGCCACGTCCAGCAGGCGTCGGCGGGGCCGCCCGCCAGGGGGCGCCTCGCGCAGGCTCAGCCCGGCGCGGTCCGCCTCCGCCTCTCCCGGGGCGTCGCTCGCGCTGTCCCGGCGAAGCCGAGGCCCGGGCCCCGGCGGAGGCCGCATGACCGCGCCGCACGCGCAGCAATGCAGCAGGAGGCCGCCGAGCAGCAGGAAGCCGCCGCGCCAGCCGAAGTGCTCGAGCAGCTGCTGGCCCAGCGGCGACAGCGCCGACAGGAACACGGGGCTGCCGGCCGCCGCCAGCCCGTTGGCCAGAGGCCGCCGCCGATCAAAGTACAGCCCCAGCATGATGAGCGACGGCTGGAAGTTGAGGGCCAGGCCCAGGCCTGCGGGCGAGGCGGCGCTGTGCGGGGCTCCCCAGGCTGCCACCACCCCATAACAGGAGGGAGGGGCGAGGCCCCACCTGAACCGGCGACCCCGGGGAACTGAGCAGATGGACTTGTAGGACGGCCTCTTGTGGGGAAACTGAGGACAGGAGTTCTTGCAGCAAGGGCTCCCAATCCCCACCCACAGCCCCGCAGGGGCGGAGAGCAGTGGGCACCCTCACCTGTCAGCACCCCAGCCGTCAGGTACAGTTCCAGGAGACTTGTGGCAAAGGATGCTAGGACCATGCCTGCCGAGGCCAACAGCCCACCCATTAGCATCACCGGGCGGCAGCCAAAGCGATTCACGAGGATGCTGGACACCGGGCCTGTAGGCAGGGAAGGGTCACCCCTCGGGCTGGCCCAGTCCTCTCCGTTGGACACACTCCAGGCTTTGCACCTCCCAGTTCCAAGTGTAAGGAACCCAGAGGGCAGTGTCTAGCCAAGGTCACACAGCTTGGCTGGGACAAACCAAGGAGACAGTACCCTATGGGGGACTCAGGAAGGACCTGTCCCAGCGCAGAGTTCCCCATCCCCACCCCTCGTGAGAACAGGGAACCCAGAGCATAAGGGTCAGACCCCACTGCCTTATCTTCATAGCTTGGAACCCTGGCTTGGCTGCCTTGCTCCCCAGCCTCCCCCACCCCTCATGCTGTTTAGCCGGGATAACTCCAGTAATAACCCTATCTCCACAGGTGGTTGGAGCCTGGGGGAACCAATAATCTCATTTAGATCTCAGTTTCCCCACCTGTAACTTAGGCAGGTGTTGGGCTTTTGGCAGGAATGGTGGGGGCCCTGCCACTGGTCAAGCTTTCTGGGGCAGCCACCTGGGTGCGGGCTCCACTTCCGGCTGCTGCCCCCTTCCTCCCCTCTCCTCCCCTCTCTCTGGTGCCAGCCTTCCCACAGGAAGGAAAGGTTTCTGTGTCCTCCCGAAGGGGCCCCGGGAGATTCTCAGGAGGTTGAGTGTCTCCTGGTCCCTAATCCGCACCCCCAGTCCTGGGCCTGGGGAGGGCGCACTGACCGGTGCCGTAGAGCATGGCAAGCATGATGGAGGACACCCAGGCCATGTCACTGTAGCCGGCACCGAAGTCACGCATCAGTGCGCGGAAGAAGACGCTCACGGCCTTGGGGAAGCCATAGGCGAAACCGGTGACCACGAAGCAAGCGCCTAGCACGGCCCAGCCCCAGCCGCCATCTGGGGGGCCCACGCCCCGCCCGGGACCACCAGCGCCCATCACCACTGCCTCTGCTGGAGGAGGGGAGACAAGAGTGAGCTCGAGTGTCTGTAGCCCAGACAAGGAAGGGGGATGAAGATGAAGCGGCAAAACCAAGGCACGGGCCTGCTCACGTGAGCCTTGCTCAGGGAATGAGGCCAGGCGGGTAAACCGTGCTGGGACCTCCCCTCCTCCAAGGGCTGTGTGAAGAAGGACAGGAGTATAGTAGATCCCTACCCACCTGAGTCTTGACTTCAGGATGGCTCACTCTGGAGGGTGGGCACTCCTTGCTCCTCAGGACCTAATGGTGGCAGGAGAGGGGCGGCCAGTGTGTGGGTGGGGACCTCTAGTGTTCCCAGTGTGCATGTTTGAGGGTTTCAGTGGAGTAGGGCCCAAGTGGGCCCCCTGTAGTAGGAACCCTGCCCCCATCCGGCTGGCTTCACTTTTTAGTTAAGCCGTGAATCACACCCGTGCAGCGTGAGCTCAGAATGCCTCCGGGATGCCCTGCCCTGGTTCCCGGCCAGCACCTTGTAGATGCTTGCTAGTCACAAACTCCATTGCTCAGCATTTTCCCCAGGTTACTCCCCCCACGGTTCTTGGATCCCTGGCACCACAAGAGATACGATGACAGAAGGGGGCATCATGAAAGAATACATCTCTGGGACTGTCCTGCAGCCTCTGGGAGAGTTCCCTGATTTTCCCTTAAATACCCCCAGCGGTCTGATAATGCGAGGCAGGTTTTGGAGGTGTTAACCCGCTGCCTTCTCAGACCACCGGTGCTCTGATAATAAACGCTTATTCTATGACCCACTCCTGTGTGGGTCTATTGGCTGAGCGGTGCAGGCAGCACCAGCCCCAGCCCCAGCTCGGTATGCCCTCCAGTTACATCAGGACAAAGGAACAAAGTGAGGGACAGGCACTAGCAGCAAACGGGTAGTTTATGTTCCTCCTTGGCCTTGTGGTGTGTTCCTAATTTTCCTCTATGATCCAGAGAGACTACTGTCATTAGAACATTATGGGGAAAAAACAAAAAGACATAGCAGAACATTAGCCTTGTCTCAGAAGCCATGGAAGCTGAATTCCAGTTCATCCCAGCTTGGCCGTGGATTTCCCCTGTGAGTTGGACAGGTCCCCAACCTCGCTGAGCCTCAGTTTCTGCACCTGTAAGATGAGTGATCACCCCAGGCCAGCAGAGAATCTTGGGGTGGCGGTTGGAGCTCTGGCTCCCACTGTACAGATGGGGATCTTTGAGGGGGCAACAGGAAAGAGACATTCTGCCCTGCAAACCCCTAGCAGCCTCCCAACCCCTAATATGCAGACACTGGCTCTGAAGCCTCTCACACTCCTGGAGCTTGGACCTGGGGTTCACACAGCATCCCCATGTGCCCCCAGAACAGATGAAGAGGGTGGGCCTCAGAGACAGGACCGAACCCCTGCCCCACAGGGAGCCCCTCCACACCTGGGGTCTCCCTCAGCGTCAGACAATGCCAAGGACCTGTGGGTCTCTGGGACTCTGCCCCTCCCCCACCAGGACCAGGTTCTGGCTTTTCCTGCCTTTCGTCCTCTCGTTATGGGACAAGAGGGTGGTCCCTGGTAGCCCTCGCCCCATACTCACCAGAGCTGTCCAGCGGGTTTGGGTGTCTAGCCTCACATCTGAGGCCTGCAGGGAGGGGCCACCCCACTGGCCCCTCCGTGAAGCCTAGCCAGATGGAGGGGGGCACAGCTGAAGGCGTTTATTGATGGCAGATCAGCAGCTGGCCCGGCCTTCACCCCTACAGCTCCACAGCTAGCTACCCCAAGCCCGGGCTTAGAGTACTCCCCCACCCCTACCTCCTCTAAGAGGCTTTAGCCTGGGAGAGGAGAAGGGACAGGGCAGAGTCCAATCTTGGGGCCCCCTGTCCCAGGCCTGCCCAGGTTGAGCTACACAGATAAGGAGGTCCCGCTACCTCCTAGAGCCCCAGGTAGGCAGAGGACACAGAGAGCTCTGCCTTGGGGGTCCTAGTGGTCCTGGGGGCAGAGCCCTGCCTGGGAGAGACCCCCACCACTCCTAATCACCTGAATTCCTTGCCTGCTCCCCACCCCCAGGCCACATTCCAGGAGGGGCCTCTGTGGCTTTTCCCTGGATAAAGCTAATCCAGGAGGAGAGCCTGGGACTGAGGGGGTGGGAAAGGGCAGAACAAAGGGTGCTGTGTCTCAGGCCTCCAGAGGGTGACTTGCTGGTGGTCCTGGATCTTGGCCACTGCCACCCCTCCTGCTCTGGAGAGGCAACTATTTCCTGGGTAACCCACAGCAGAAATTAGGGCTGGAGATAGAGCTCGAGGGCTTTAGGACAGACCTAAAGACTTGCTTAGGGCAGACAGGTGGCTCAGTTGGTTAGAGCGCGAGCTCTGGGCAACGGGGCTGCTGGTTCAATTCCCACATGGGCCAGCGAGCTGCGCCCTCCTAAACTAGAATGAAGTAAATGAGCTGCCGCTGAGCTCCTGGATGGCTCAGTTGGTTGGAGCGCGGGCTCTCAACCACAGGTTGCCAGTTCGACTCCCGCAAGGGATGGTGGGCTGCGCCCCCTGCAACTAGCAACAGCAACTGGACCTGGAGCTGAGTTGCGCCCTCCACAACTAAGATTGAAAGGACAACAACTTGACTTGGAAAAGTCCTGGAAGTACACACTGTTCCCCAATAAAGTCCTGTTCCCCTTCCCCAATAAAATCTTTAAAAAAAAAAACCCAAAAGACACAGTAAGCGCGAAACATATGAGGCTATGGTGGTATAACAGCGTACTGTGTTACAGCAAACTTAAAAAAAAAAAAAGACTTGCTTAAAAAGATGGATGTGAGGGGCTGGGAGTGAGGGAGGCCTCCCAAGCAACTACCATTGGTCTTCAGGACCTCCTGGACTCCGTTCTCTAGTGGGAGGTCTCTACCCCAACTCCTGCCCGGACCCCCAAATCAGACACCCCCAGTCCTGCTGCCATGTCCACTTGCTTTATTTCTCACTGTGTACAAAAGTTAAATGGGGACATGTGCGGGGCAGAGGAGGGGGTAAGGGGCTCCTCCCCACTGGGTTGGAGAAGGGGGAAAGAGGTTGGGGGCATGAGGTAGGCCCCCCAGGGAGAGTCCTGGGGCCCCTGGAGGGGAAGAAATGGTTCCGTCCCCCAATTCCGCCTGCTTTAGTTTGAAGGTCCCAGACCCCAGACCAGTGCCCTTGGAGCTTCTCAGTCTGGGGGTGCAGTTTGGGGAAGGGCAGCCACCCCCAGCATCAGGGCCCTGGCTTCTTGGATCCACTGCTGCTGCTTCTGCTGCCGCCATCTCTGGGCAGACCCTGGACAGGTGGGGTGGCGACCTCAGACCCCCGATGGAGGAAGGCGCCTCAGCGGATAAGGGGCGCTGAGCGGTCATTGGTGACAGTGGGACGCAGCTTTACGGTGGCAAAGGGGTTTGTGCCCCTGTGGGGAGAGAGGTTGGGGTGAGAGGGACCCAGGTCGTCAGCTGTCTGTGGGTCCAGGGAAGGCACTGGACACCTGAGCCAGGTATCCACCCCTACCTCCTGCCCCTATCCGGTCCCCTCCACTCACCCCTATCTTGTCTCGCCCCACAGCCCTCCACTGAGCCCGGTCCCCTCTGACCCCTGCTCAAGGACTCACCGAGGGAAGAGTTCTGGGGGGTGCTGCTCCCAGGACATAAGTTTCTGCAGTGGGGGTGGAGGAAGGGTTAAGTTTCGGGGCAAAAGAGCAAGAAAGCCCCTGTCCTTCCCTCTCCCGCTTCTAGAAGGGTAGAGAACTGGCCCAGAAGCCACTGCCGGGCTAGGCTTCTGGGAAACGCAGCCCCGGTATTCTGAAGCCCAGAATTCTGCAGGTTTCAGACCTGAGAAGCCTCTGGGCCAGAGACCATCTCCAGGGCTAAACATCGCCCCCCAAGATAAGATGGCGGGGACCACGTGGGAAGGTTCCCCCCAGGCTCTGACCCAGGACCTTGGTCTGGCCTCCCCTAGGGAGGCAGGGAGAACAGGCCTTTTCCAGTGCTCCCAGCAGGACACCTAGGCTCCCGTCCCTGAGACAAATGCTTCCCTCACCTGCTGCCCCAGACTCAGAGGCCCATCCCTCCCCTCCCTGCACAGATGGGCAGAGTGAGGCTGGGGTGGGAGGGCCCACTGCTAGACTCAGTGGCAAAGCAGAGAGGGTTACCTGGCCTCTGGTCCCTGTCCCTGGACAAGCCCAGGGTTGAGGACAGACTGGGGGAGGGGCTCACCTTGGCCTCACTGGCCACGCCCACGCTGCCCATGCTGCCTCGGCGGCTGCCAGGCAAGGGGGCAGGTGTGGGGCTGGGGGCGCGGCTTGGGACCCGGCTCTGGGTGCGGGAGCGGGACTGGCCGTCCCAGTACTCTGAGGACGCTGTGGAGTTGCCTGGCCGGTCCAGGAGGTCATCCAGGCTATGGCTGCCCCGGAGCGGGTAGGACCTGAATCCAGAGGAAGGAGAGGAGGGAAGGGGTCCAGGAGTCAGGTCCTGCTGCATCAGCCCCATCTGCTGGGCCCCTGCACCGTGTGAGAGGAGCCTGCTGGCCTGAAGGCAGTCCTGAGAGGAGGCAGAGGGCTGGACACCATGACCTTCATGGTAGAGAGATGGGGCGCCCTTGTCCAGAGGCTGAGGGGGCTGGGTCCACTCAGGACTGCAACTCACAGATACACCCCCTAGCGGGCGGGGCCACCCCCACTGGAGTCCCCACCCCTACTCCACGTCTGACCACTCAGGTACCTGGAAGGTAGCTCATTCATAGGGCTCATGGGGTTCATGGAGGTCACCGGGGTCAAGGGGTTCATGGAGGTCACGGGGTTCAAGGCATTCATGGAGTTCATGGAGGTCACAGGGCTCAAGGCATTCATGGGGTTCATGGAGGTCACAGGGTTCAAGGCGTTCATGGAGTTCATGGGGTTCAAGGCGTTCATGGGGTTCATGGAGGTCATGGGGTTCAAGGCGTTCATGGGGTTCATGGGCACCTCCAATGGCTTCACATAGGCCTCGGGGAACCAGCCACTCCTGCGGGGCGGAAGCAGACAGTCCCATAAGCAAAAGGCTCAACAACAGTGAGGCCCAAACACCACGTCTAAGAGAAGCACACAGCACTGGCCCTGCTGCTGCGGGCCTCGCTCCAGGGGCTTTGCAGAGAGTAACTCATTTAATCCCTTGAGGAGGTCGTGGCATTCAAGGCCACCGGTCCAGCCTCATGTCCCACCAGGGGCGGGGGCACCTAAGAGGAGGAACTGGAAGTCCGAGCAGGAAAGCAATGTGTCCAGGGACCTACGGTGACCGGTGACCGCTTCATTTCCTGCTCACTGAGCACCCACCGCACGAGGGCCCTGAGAGCAAGGCCTAGCCTGGCAGAGAGACAGACACCTGAAGAGATGTTTAGAAGGGTGACAGTGAAGGGGACGGGGGAGGGGACATCACAGGCAACTGCAGGAGTCCAGAGGAAGGGGCACCTGAGCCCTGGGTGCCTGACTCCCAATCCTGTGCTCTTTCCTTCTCAGCCCAGCTGCTGCCCTCTGGTTCTGGGGACCCCAGGCACCTGCTCATGGAGTCTGCCTGGCCAGAGGCTCATTACTGCACCTTCAGAGCAGCCAGAGTTGAGGGAGAGGCACTATGACCGACGTTTCTTAACCTTTTCAGACTCCACAGAATCCATCAGATTCTTTCAGAACATCTAGGAAAATGTCCTCCAAAAAGTCACCAAAACCCAATCAACAACATTCTCACATAAAGGTAGAACTAACTGGAGGTCATTTCAACTCAAACTGACAGAATCAAACCATTGCAGTACATTTTACTTCTGCTTTCACCATAAAGTGCCTACTGATGGTAAAACTTGCCATCATTTTCCCTAACCTGTGAGTCATAGAAAGAATAATCACGTCCGAGGAATGTGGTTTGAGAGCACCAGTTAGAAGGTTTTATCATCAGGTACCCAGGAAGTTTGGTACACCTGTTGCAGGGACTTTCGGGGTGACACCCTGCTGCCCTCTGACATGGGTCTGCAAAGCAGGTGTTTCTGCCATTCGTGTGCTTAGTCATCTGTCTCCCACTGGCCCATCCTTCCATTCCTGCTCCGTGTAGTCACCTGCCATCCACCCATCTACCCATATACCTCTGTGCCTAACTGCAACATCCTGTCCAGCATCACCCATGTGTTCGTCCACTCACTCATCCCTGACCCATGTGGGCAACCAGCCATGGATCACGAATTTACTGTGTATCCACTAATCCATCCATCACCACTTGCCCACCTGCCTGCCCTGCCACCTGTCAACCCATTCACATACCTCTCCAATCACCATCAGCCAATGCATGTACCCCATATGCCTCCTCCCGTGCCCCCAACCACCCATTCGATCCCTATCTGCTCACACGGCTGCATCTACCTGCCCACAGGACAATCCCTTCTGTCCACCATCCCCTAACCCGTATGCCACCCTCGCATGTACTGATTCCTCCATCCATGCATTCATTCATTCATGCCTCGATTCATTCCTGTCTTCCTTCATTCCTCCTCCCTCAGCAGGAGTGGGAGGGGTCACACAAGTCTGCCTATAAAGCCCTGTGGGGGGCACTGCCTGGCTCCAGCAACCTCCCACCTTCCCCTTTTCCCCAGCAGAAAGAGTGATCCCTGCACACTTCCCTTTTGTCTGCCAGCCCTTGCTCTCCTCCAGGCTTGCTGGTGACCACAATGTACTTCCCCATCCCCCCTTCCACTTGTGGTGTCAGAAACAGCCCCGGTTTAGGTTCTTTAAGGATTCCCATTGTGCATGAGTGTGAGGGGGAGAGCACACTTGGCCTGCAAGCTCCCAGCACCGCCTCGGTGCCGGCCTGCGGAGGCCCACCCCATCCATCCCTCCATCAGAGCTCTGGTTGACTCTCAGGGTACAGAGGGGAAGCTGCCCCTCCCTCACAGTGTCAGGTGCCCAGCAGGTACCCGAGCAGTAAGGTTTCTGTAACCGTGTGAGAGAGCTTTCCCATTCCCCATCCTCTACCACCCTCTCAAAGGCCGAAACCCTGACCTCGGTAAGGAGGCTCTTCCTACTCCCACTGAATGGATGAGGGAGGCAGAAGAAGCCTCCCTCAGGGAAGTCTCAGTCGGAGGTGGAGTTCTGGACTCCCGGGGTCCTCTTTCCAACCCACCCCGCGCCCCGGGGCTCCCACTCACGTGGAGGAGCCCTCCAGCTTGCCATAGAGCCAGCCGTTCTGGGCCTCCGGCACCAGCACCTCCACGACGTCTCCGGCCGAGAAGCGCAGCAGCGTGTGGTTGGCGCCCTCCGAGTGGGAGACGAGGGCGCGGACCCTCCTGATGCCCCCGCTGCCGCTGCCCCCGCTGCCCGAGCCGCCCGGGCGCTCGCCGAAGGAGTTGGAGCGCGAGCGCTGGGTGCTGGTGTAGAGTGAGGCTGCAGGGGCGGGAGAGCGCAGCGGCATGTTGGTGGGAAGTTCTCCCTCGCGTCTACCCTTGATCCCTCCCGCTGCAGCGCAACCTCCGTTCCTTTTCCCGAACCCCTGGTCCCCACCCTGTGTCCCCGGCCCTCCCTCTGCGCTCCGAGCGCCGGCGACACTCACAGGCAGACGGCGTCCGGGGCAGGGACCGGCGGTCTGGCTCCAGCTGGGACGCGGACCTCGCCTCGGTGGGCTCCGGGCCGTAGGAGCCGGAGCCATGCCGGCTGCGTGGGGAGCTGAACTCTCCCAGAGGCCTCTGGGGCTGCGAGGGGAGATGGGCAGGGGAGGGTGGGGCGGGGAGGGGCGGGGCCGAGGCGCCCTAGTCCAGCCCCCACCCCCAGTCCCAGCCGTCGGCGTAAGGGTTCAAGGGCCTGCGGCCCAGCCACCAAGGGGGCGCCGAGGCCGCGCCGGGGCGGAAGGGCCAGCTGGGGGCTGCTGCGTAGATCGGAGCCCTGGGTGGGAGGAGGCTCCAGGCGGAGGGCCTCAGGCCCCAGGGCCCCGCGGGGGCTGCCGGGGGCAACAGGGGCGCGGAAAGCGGTGGGGGCGCGAGTGGCGGCGCGAATAGCGGCGGGGGCGCGAGTGGCGGCGCGAATAGCGGCGGGGGCGCCCAAGGCCTCACCATGTCCAAGCGGGTGGGCGTCAGGCGGCCCGAGGGGTAGGGCGGCCCCAGCACAGGGCCCAGCAGGCCAGGGGAATGGGCGCGCGACGGGCTGCGGCTGGCCTCCGACTGCTCCTTCCACAGCAGCACACGGTTCTGGAGCACCCCCCGAGCCTGGCGGGGTGGGGACACAGGAGTCAGCCAGATCTGAGCAGCCCTCAGAATCCTGGGAACTCAAAAGTGGGAACCCTAGGCCTGGGGACTTGGGCCCTGCAAGCTGAGGATGAAAGGAAGGATTTTCTAGCTGTTAGGAGCTAAAGAACATGGTGTTGTCACTTTGGGTTCCCCCACCATCCAACGTCCAACCATCCCCCTCTTTTGTCAAAGTTCCCTCCTTTCTCTCTGAGGAGCTTCCCCTGCCCCCTCTCTGTGCTTTGGGCAGAGTTCTCCCACTGCCCCATACAGGGGTAGGAGTAGAACCCAGGCTGGCCACTCAGATTGCTCCATCCTCCTGACTACAGTGATGGACTCAGGGATGGCACTTACCCAAAAACTGTGACCAAAGAATCCAATCCCAGTACTCACCCTGGAACAATCTGGAAAAATATATTCTTTCACCTCATGGGGTTTGCTAAATAGGTGTAGTGAAGCCAACACAGGAAACTACAACTAAGCAACAGAGAATGGCAAATTTCCAATGACATCTTGTCTGCTCCTGGATCCTGCCACACCTGAAACCCTTGAACTTCCCAGTAACTCATGTAATAAATACATTTTCTGTTTAAATAAGTTTGAAGAGTGCTCTAAAAGAGGGCTTTCAAATACAGTTTTCGCAGTGCATCCCTGTAATCTACATATACATCCCTTTTCTAGTATGCCCAACACATGGGCATCTAATTCTGCTTGAATACTTTCAGGGACAGGAAATTCAGCAGCTGGCCATACGGTCCATAACAACTCGGAGGTGGGAGGGCTTTCAATGGTGGACCTGCAGTGTGTATTATTCATGTGTTTAATTTTGTGTTTTTTATGGTGCTTTGACATCCTGGAGTCTTGCTATTCCTGGAGACACTGCCCCTCCCAGGCCTAAATAATTCCCAGTGATAGTAAACAGTTTGCCCCTGAGCACGCCTTTTGTATGCAAACCAACCAATCCAAACCCATATCCCCAACCACTTCCTTTAACCCACACCAAACAAGCCAATCAAGCCAATATTTCTCCTGCCCTAAATCACACCAGAGCCAGGTACCAGACAATAAACACCACCCCTACAGCCCAGACAGAGCTCATTGAAATGATGCAAACCAGCCAGTCCTAGACTTGCTTAAACTCGCCTACCTTGCTTTGCTCATTCCTTCTGCGGAAACCAGAATAAAGGTCTGCGCCACACTTTCCCTTCACCCCTTCTGCCTGTTGACTAGCATCTGGTGCTTCCCCAGGTGGCCCTGTGTGGCACGACGTGACCCTTCTCTTGGGAACTGTGATGTGTAATAAAACTTGTTTCAGTGGTATTAACCTCTCCGTGTTGTCACTCGTCACCTCAATAAATTAAATCCCATGTACAATCAAAACACTGTACTCTCCAGTTATAAAGGGCTCTCCCTTAACTATTCAAACATCTCCCCGAAGGCCAAACTCAAGACTCTCACCTTAGTAATAATAAAAGCTTCCCTTTGTTGAGTATTTACTGTGTGCCAGGCCCAGTGTTAAAGGCTTTATTTGCATTATCTTACTTGAGTTTCACAACAGCCTTGGGAGGTAGGTGCAATAGGTGCAATTATGATCTCCATTTTATAGGTGCTGAGGGTCAGAGCCATTAATGACTGGCTCAAGGTCTCGCATCCGGTAAGCAGTGGAGTGGAAGCCTCCTGTGACTGCACCTTTCAATGATTTCTCCCTTCTCCCTGGCCCAGCTGCCGAGAACCACATAGTGAGCTCAGGCAGCAGAACAGAATGGCTCAGAGCCTCTTGTCCACTTGGTCACTAGGTGGACATCCTTCCCTCGCCTTGCATAAATAATTAGCAAAACAGCACAATGACAAAACGCCACAGATCTTTGTGAGCTTGTTTTGGAGGCAGTAAGCAGAGCGAGACCATTACGTTCTGCATACAGTATTTTTAAAAGGGTTTTGGTCCAGTTTGGGAACATTCAGTGCAGAGCGACTGCCAGGTACGAAGGGGTTCTAGGAGTAAAGGCCACAGCACCGAGGCGGCCTGCACAACACTCAGCTTCTCTGTTTTCCCTCAGCCCTGCCCCCAGGCAGGAGCCAGTGGTTGGGAAGAAACACCATAAGGTTTTCAAACCGTAAAGGAGACCACGGGAGAATTTTCAAAACATTTATGGAGTGGAAAAGCCATTCTAACTATGATACAAACCCCAGAAGCTATAAAAGAAAAGGCTGATAGATTTCACTAAATAAAAATAATTTTTTAATATGGCAAAACCTACAATAAACAAAGTCAAATGATAAATGGCAAAGAGGGAAAATATTTGCCAAGAAAGGGCTGGTTTCAGGAACATATAAAGAGCTCCTACAAATTAATAAGAAACATGGAGGAAAAGATACTGACATGTCACAGTAAAGGAAATGAAATGTCTCTGAAACATGAAAAGATGTCAATATCACTTATAAGACAAGTATCAAGTAAAATGACAGTGAGATGCCATTTTTACCTTTCTGATTAGCAAAGATCCAAATTTCTGCTCACACTGTTGTCAAGGAAACAGAACAGGGACTCTCAGACATTGCTGGTGGAAGTGTAAACTGGTACAACCAATCCTATATTCTTGGACTCACCAGTTCCATTTCTAGAAATGTATCCTGGAGAGATACTTGAACAAATGCAACAAACCCTGAGAAGCTAAGGGTGAGGCAGAAAGGCGTGTTACTGACTAGATTTGGACGAAGCAGGCACTGATCATGGAGACGATGAGGACACCTTATGATGCCAGGCAGTTACAGTTCTTTAAATCTTCTTCTAAATCTTGTGCATTCTGTTTATAGATATAGTAACAGGTAAATATGTGTGCTTAACTATCTTAGGAGTTAGATCTTGTATGTCCTAAAGTCCAGCTGGGTCAGACAACAGGCTACCTCTCCCCCATACTTAGAGGAAGTCTGGCGCATTCAATGCACGGCGCTCTCTTGAGGGGAGTTCACCCAGCAAGACGCAGCCAATGGAGGGTCAGCTCTCCTCTTAATGTTGGAGGTTAACAGTTGAGGATATAGGCAGAAAGGAGTTGCTTCCAAAGAAGATACAGAAACAGCCAATAAACACATGAAAAGACTTCAGCATCATTAGCCGTCAGGCAAATGCAAATCAAAACAACAAGATACCACTTCACACCCACTAGGGTGACAGTAATCAACCAGATGAAAATAGCAAGTGCTGACAAGGAGGCAGAGAAATTAGAGCCCTCACACCGCTAGAGGGAATGTAACATGGGGCAGCCACTGTGGAAGAGTCTGGAAGTTCCTCAAACAGTTAAACAGAGTTACCATATGACCCAGCAACCCCGTTCCTATGTACCCATGAGGAATGAAAACACGTCCACACAAAAACTCAGTTCTACTACACAGATGGCCGTAGCAACATTATTCATATAGCCAAAAAGTAGAAACAACCCAGGTGACCATCTATTAATGAACGGATAAAGAAAATGTGGTCTATCCAGACAATGGAATACTATTCGGCAATAAAAAGGAGTGATGTACTGACACACGCTACAACATGGGTGAACTGTGATGCTCAGTGAAAGAAGCCAGTGACCCAGGGCCACATATTGTATGATGCCATTTATATGAACTGTCCAGAAGCGGCAAGTCTTACAGAGACAGAAAGTAGATTAATGGTTGCCTAGGGCAGGGGTAGGGATGGGAGGTTTGGAGAATGACTGTTAACAGGTAGTGTTTTTTTAGGGGAAATGAACATGTGCTAAGCTTGATCCTAGCAATGGATGCACAACGCTGACTATATTAATACTAAAAACCATGGAATTGTACACTTTAAATGGGTGACTTGCATGGCGTGTGAATTATATCTCAATAAAACTGTTTAGAAGAATAAGATCCTTAGAGGATCACTCTGGGAAAGAACGGGCCTGGGGCTGGGTGTAGTGGTGACAGTGGGAGAAAGTCAGCTGGACCCAGAGGTCAGCCATGGGATCCAGCTGTGCCTCCCACCTCTGCTCAGCACCAGGGGCCCCTGGGTTCAGATGCTGAGACTCAGGGAGGGGCCTGGCAGGTGTAAGGACCCTGAGGTGGGGAGGCAGGAGTCTGCTGCTGGCCGTTAGGGGCAGCTGACTGCAAGCAGAGGGACCTCCTGAATGGTGGCTTTGGTTTTCATCTTTGAAGGGATGAACACAGGGCCAGGAGGACAGGATTCCAGGTGCCATCACTGCATCAACCTTGAGGCTCAGAGAAATGAAATCACTTGCTAGAATTTGCAGCCAGAGTTCAGTGGTTGGGAAACTGAACAGGAATACAAAGAAATCAGAACGAACACTAAATAAGAAAACAAAGAAATTGGAAGTAATGGAAAGTGCAATGTGGCGGGGGAGGGGCAGAGGAGCCCATGTTTGTGGCATCAGGGAGGAGAGGCTGGCTGGCTGGGTGGGTCAGGGACCTGTGCACTCTCTCAGGTGCAAAAGAGAGCCAGAGTGTGGCACATCATATGGGCTCCAAACGTATTTGTTAAATTAGTGAATGAATGAACGATTGCCATTGGAAAAATGCAGGGACAAAGTCGTCAATTTATGCGTATGAGGGAATGGTGGGAAGATGGTGTCCCAATGTCCCTGGCACCTCGTGCTGCAGATCCCATCAGCCCTCTTTCTGGAGGGGTCAACAGCTAGGCCAGGCCAGGCAGCCAGGCAGGCAGGCAACTCCACATGCCAGGAGGGCAATTATGAGGCTTTGGCCCCTGTTAGACCTTTACAGAAGAGAGCAGGACACGAGTTTGACCGCTGCTGGGCTGGCAGGGACCTGAGGACTGGCAGCTGAAAGGCCAAGCAAGGACTAGGACTCGGGGGCCAGAGTGGCACAGCCCACGGAGGCAATGCCGAGTGTCCTTCCTGAGTGTATCCTGGGAGGGGCTGCTGGCTTTCCTGAGTTCCAGGGGTCCACTGGGCTGCTGCTAACGAACAAGGTACCTCTTTGTAATTTAGAGACAGATGTCCCCTCTGGATGGACAGAGCCTGGTGAGAGGATGACCTCTTTATGCAAAGAAAAAGGTGCTCCTTTCTCCAGGCAAACACAGTCTGCACCAGCATGTTCAGCTTGGAAAGCAGAGCCCAGCCCTTCCTCTGAACCAGGCATGATTGTGCAGTGCACAACCTGCACAACCTTCCCTAGCAGCACTGTCGGCAGTGGTTCCCCACTTGAGTAGACTACATTAATCTCTATCTCTGAGGCTAGCAAGAGCTCATGCTTGCAACAGGAAGACCTGAGGCAGAATGAGGTCCCACTGGGGTCGAGATTGCTCCACTCCCCCACCGCCACATTTGCCAGCACCACCGCCTGGGTCCTTGCAGTTCAACTCAGCCCAGAGAAACGACAGGACCACGAGGAGGCGTAGGAATAAAACAGGGCATCTAAGAGGACCCAGTGGTCAGGGAGGAGAGCCCAGCAGACCACCCAGGCAGCTGGGAGAAGGGGGTAACAAGAACTTCACTTGAGCACTTGCTGCATAACAAAGACCTTCTTACAGCAGACAGAGCACAATTTTAAGATTTAAAATTGAACAGATGAGCTAAAAGAGAAAACAGTTCCATTGAGAACAGAGTTGGTGGCCTGACAAGTCAAGGGAGAAATATCTCAAAATACGGAGCAAAAATAAGTGAAATAGACCTGGTCATAGATGTGGAGGCCCAAATGACTGGAGTTCCAGAATGAGAAAAAGGATGGCAGAGGCATAATAATAATTGAAGAAACAGAAGAGGAAACAGCTCTCCTGCTATGAAGGAAGACGTGAGCCTGCAGACTGAAATGGCACCGACGCACTCGCTTAGGTGGTACATGGACCAGTTCCCGAGTCCCAAGGACCCAAAGAAAATCTCCAAGCATCCACAGAGAAAGAGCCAGTTACTTACAAGGAAAGGAGACAGATCAGGACCCAACTTAGCACCTATAACACGGAGCATAGAAACAGGAGAACATCATCTTGGACCGTAAGAAAAAAGGCCTGTGACTCTGGAGTCCTGCAGTCAGCTTGTATGCCACTCACGGGTCAGGGTAAAAGCAAGACATTTGCAGATATGCAAGGATTCAGGCGGTGTATCTGTAGAAAATACTCTTGAAAGTTCTCTAGCCACAGTAATCAATTAAGACAGAAACCTCAAGACAGTGGGATATAAAAAGGAGTGGAAGTAGCGGTGAGCAGTGTATCTGATTATATGTATGTGGAATATTAGTGGATGATAGTGCACTGGGCAGTGGCAAGTATGTAATATAAGTAAAGGTTCGTGGAATAGAAGGGCCGTGGTGCAATGAAATAACTAGTGAGAGTTTGGAACTAAAAGTCCTGAATTTTCTTGGCAAAACCAAGAGGTGGGGGTCAGGGAGCATGAAGGGAGGAGTAAAACCTTTCCAAAGGCCTCATGTCAGAGTACCAGGGAGGGCAGGACAATCCTTCTCAAGGTCTCATCTTACGGGGCTGGGAGGAGCAATGGACCGAGTAGTGGGGTGGTGGTGGTTAGTATTTAAAAAAAAAAAAGATGAATACATGTGACTATGGGGGGGTCATAAAATTAGATTATCACAGGTAGCGGTGGAAAGAACAGTTGAATTTCCAAATTAATAAAGGGGGAAAGGGAATGTATCGTAACTCAACCAAATTGACAAGAATAAGAATAGGAGAAAAAAAAGGAAATGACGAAGTAAAGACAGTTAAATCAAGTTATCCAAAAAGAATAAAACAGGCATATCAGTTGTTAGGTTAAATGGAATGGACTGAATTCCTCTTTTAGAAGGCATAGACTGTCAGACTGGTCAAACATAAAAAAACTGAGCTATATCTTAGTAACAGAAAACACATTTAAAACCGAGAGATTTTAAAAAAGATAAAAAAAATAATAAATAAGTGAATAAATAAACAAATAAATAAATAAAATAAAACAAAGAGACAAGAGAAGAGTAAGTAGAAAGGTCAATATTAATCTCAAAGTGGAATTAAAAGCATCAGACTGGATTATGAGAGACATTAAGTTCATAAATGGCAATATTTACAGAGAACGTAAAATACTCAAAAACCAACAGCACTAAACAACATGGCAGCTAAATACAGAAAGCAAAGTCCATTAGAAATCCAACGAGAAATGAAAATTTCCTATTGGTCTAGCAGATAGAACAAAGCAAGAGCATAGAAAATATAAATAATATGATAAAACTAATAGACAATAACTGAACCTACAAGTTAATGAATTTGTGAATGGTGAGTATATGCAAGCAGGAATGAAAAATAGATAGTTCCCACGTGAATGAATAAATGCATGGATTAGTGAATGAGTACGTGAATAAACAAATCATGAACGAATAAATGAATATCTGATGATATGAATAAACACAAAAACGAATACACAAAAAAATAGATGGAGAGAGTAAATAAAAACAATAGAGGGAAAGGGGTGGAAGGGAAGGAACATCCTGGGAGCAGCCAGCTGGCAGAGCACAGTCCCTAAAAGAGCTCCATTCGCTATCCCCTGGCCCCAGCTCACCCGGCCAAAAAACTGTAGGAAGGTATTGGAAAGTAGCAGGTGCTTCTCCGCCAGGAAACGATAGCGCCGCTTCTCTTCCAGTTCAGCGGCCCGCTGACTCTCCGACACGAAGGCCTGCATCTGCGCATGCAGCCGGTTCACGCTCTCCTGGAGAAAAGGGGCTTCTAGCTGGAGGCAGCGGTAAGTGCCTCATCCCACCCACCGCAGGTGCCAGCTGTCCGAAGGCTCCAGCCCGTCCTGACCCAGCAGCCTCCTCCTAGAAGCCTCCCCTGAGCACCAGGCCCATCCCAGCTCCCAGGCCTGCCATCTCCTGGGCATCCTTATCCTCATGAGCCTGGGCATTGCGACCCCCTGGCCCAGGTGTTTCTCACAGGCAGGGCTGGCTTCTGAGCCATCCATCTGCCCCAGCAACCAGCTCAGGGCCCAGCACAGAGGTGGGGCCCAGCGAGGTTGGTTTGATGAAAGTTCCAATGAGTTGATTAACAACCCCCTACTTGGGGGCTGACAGGTGGCTCAGTTGGTTGGAGTGTATCCTCTCAACCACAAGGTTGCTGGTTCAATTCCTGCAAGGGATGGTGGGCTGCACCCCCTGCAACTAACAACTGCGACTGCACTTGGAGCTGAGCTGCGCCCTCCACAACTAAGACCGAAAAGACAACAACTTGATTTGGATGGAACTGATGAGAGTCCTGGGAAAAGCACACTGTTCCCCAACAAAAAGTCCTGGAAATACACACTGTTCCCCTTCCCCAATAAAATCCCATTCCCCTTCCGCAATAAAATCTTTAAAAAAAAAACAATAACAATCCCTACTTGGAAGGGAAGATTTTGAAGAGAGATGAGCTTATTAAAGGAGCCAGAGGAGGAGGCAGGGAGGGGGATGGGGCCTTGTGGATAGAGGCCAGGGGTGGGGAGGAGGGGCTCAGGAGGAGGGCTGGCCTTAGCCAGGGGGCACAGACCTCTGCCTGGGCGGGAGGGAGGGGGAGGATGGTGGGGCTGCTGCTGGCTGACGCCTTTGCTGCACGTTCAGGAGCAGCATGACTGATGGCCTCGGGTGAAGTAGGAGAAGTGAGAGGGGTGCCAGGGTTTTGGAGGAGGCCTGAGGCACCTGGGGAGGGCAGGAAGTGACAGGACAGGATGCAGAGCTGAGGGTGTCCCTACAACCACTAACGGGGCTGGCTGACCTCTCCAGCTGTGCTCACCTCAGAGGGTGGGGCAAGCCACAGCCCTGGAGCTGGGTTGGTGCTTGGTGGGGGAGTTCAGGAGGATGGTAGAGGGTCCCCCCGAGCCCAGTGTTGCCCCCAGCCCTTGTACCTTCATCTCCCGCACATTCTTGTCCCGCTTTCGCTCCATGCGCCACAGATCAGACATGCACTTCTCCAGGTTGGCGGCTCGGTGGCGGTACTCGATCTCATAGTGCTGACGGCTGTCCTTGGGTGGGGTGGAGAGAGGAGGGAGACCCCCATGTCAAAGAGCTCAAGGCACCTGGCCCACGGGTCAGAACACTGGACAGGAGCCAGGGGGCTCAGCTGGGAACGCGTATAACCTGGGGCCAGCGCCGACCTCAATGTGCCCATCTATCAAATGGGAAGAGGTGGTTTGCCTGTGATGGGCAGGGGGCCGAGGTGGGGCAGCCAGACTCACTTTGATGAACTGCATGTCCAGCTTTGTGTTCTTCTCCATGTGCTGCAGCAGGTCTCCGTGGAATGTCTGCACCTGTGTGGCATGCAGGGCGGGGGTGATCTGAGCAGCCCTGCCATTCCCATGTCCCAGCATCCCTTGCACTGGCCATTCAGATACATTGCCCACCGTGCTCCTAACACACCAATCGTCAGAGAAATAGGCATAATAAGAGCACCTGGTTGGAGGAAGGATTGAGTCGTTAAATATGCAAAACATTTAGTGAAGTATGTTGCTCGAAACAGCCTTGATAAATGTGCCAACAGCTCCTGGTTCTCACTCTTAGTCTTAGTCTGGGCTTTGGTGATGCTGCTCCCTGTGCCTGGAACTTCCCACCCATCTTCAAAACCCAGCTTCCCTGCCCCCTCTGCAGGGCGGCCTTCCTGACTTCCCCAGGCAGAATCCATCGCTCAATCATTTTGTTTCTGGAATGCGTACACATTTGTTCATGGTTCATATTTCCAGCCAAAGGACGGAATTTCGCACTGGGCGTGTTCAGCCCCTTGGTATGAGCAGCGAGCGCTGTGGGCATGAACCAAATCTGACCCATCTCTGTGTCCTCTGCATGTGGGCAGGGCTGGGCCCATGAAAGCGCTCAGGACTGTTCAGGCCTTAGCGGTGGGGGTCAGATTTTCAGTGACAGGTGAGAAGGAGGCGCTGACCACCTGGGTGACCAGGAAGGCTACCGGGTTCACGCTCAGAACTATGCCCTAGTTCTGGTTCTGTCTGCAATTTTCTCTGTGACTTTGGACAAGTTGCTGCCCCTCGCTGGGCCTCAGTTTCCCCACAGGAAAGACTTGGCCAGCTGCTCTCTTAGCTCCAGCCCTATGATCTCAATTAGCTTTGATTCTGTGGGCTTCACTGGTCACCTGGCACATTCCCTTTGCGTCCCCCATCAGTGTTCCACGTTCCTGGGTCACTCTGCATGGTTGGAGTGTCGGACCTAAATCCTTCCAGCTGCACGGGGAGCACAGAGGAGCATCTGTCATCCCACTGTCCCTCCCCTCTGGGGACCCTTCCACCTTCTCTGTCTGCACAGCCTTTGCCCCTGGCAGCCCCCGCTCAAGAACCCTCCTTGGATCCTGCCTCCTGCCCTGGAGGTCCCCATGCTGTGCTGCGGGAGCTTTGCCCCTCGGGGTAGGGCTTTGCCCAGAAAAGGAATGCTGGCAATTTCCTCTCCGTGTGCAGGAAAAAAACAGTAAATTATAAAAGTTCTGAACTGTAAGTTTTTCTCCCACAATTGTTTCTGAAGCCTTGGTAACTGCTGGTCTGTGAGGGAGCTCGAGTTGGTCTCCCCAGAACTGGCCATGCCCTGAACCCGAGCTGTGGCTGCCACGGTGTATGTGAGTATGTAGGGGGGTCAGGGGTGTGTGTAGTGTTATGAGCTGTGCTGAGCCCACATTTCTGTCCCACGGCGGCCCTTTTCTGCTGGATCCAGTAGGAAATGAGGCTTCCCACCTGTGGGGCCTCCCAGCAAGGGCCTCCTAGGCGCGCCACCCCCACCCCCAGGCTCTGCCTCCCACTGAAGAGACAGTCCAGGATTTCTGCTCAAACACAGACTGTGTGCTTCCGAAAATCCCCAAGGCCTACAAAATTGCCCAATAGAAACAACAGGGCTCATGGGAGATGCGGGCTGGGGCAGACCCTCAAAACCCAGGTGACTTTGTAACAAATAAAGGTGGAGAATGGTGCCTGGAGAGACGAATGGGGACCCACAGAAGACCCCAGAAAACATTTTAAATGCACAAAACCAACAGAATGGACATGCGGATGATGCCTTAATTACTGCAATGCTGAGATGACGCAGGAGGACGAGGGGGTGTCACGAGGGTGGGCATGGGAGGCGGTGGTGACGACCTGTCCCCAGCAGAGAGCCCTGGGAGTCTGGGAGCTCTCTCCCCAGGGAGGCCAGGGTGCAGGAGCTCTTTAAAAATGTCCTTAAAATACTGACAGCAGACAAGCTGGGAGATTTCTCTCTTCTTCTTAATTCTGTTTCCCCTATCCCACTTCTCTTGCCCCCAGAAACAGCTTCTGAAGAAGGCATCTTCCATGCATACGATATCACTTCTTCTGTTTCCAGTCACATGTGAACTGAGGCATAAGAGCAGGACAGCAGGACTGTAATTCTTCCCACAGCCGCGCTTGCCAGTGGACAGAGGACACAGACCCAGGATGTCCCAATCAGATGGGACCCAGCCACCACTGGGTTCGTGGAAAGTCCTCCTCAAGCTGCTACAGAAATAGTTCTATTACAAGGCTGATGCCTGAAGTGGGTTTTGAGCTCTTGCTGTGAGGGAACCAGAGGACTGTCTATAATTAGCAGGTGGCTTCTGGAATAAGGAAGTCACCAACCCCAGGCAGGCTGAGGAACTCCTAGCAGGTCAGGACAGAGACTGCCCTCCCCTGCTCCCCCCTCCCAGGCACACACTTCATTAGTGAGGCCCGTAAGCCCCTCAGACAGAAGCTGAGGGCAGCCCCACTGTTGAAAACATGCACCGTAAGCTCCATGTATTGAGTTCCTCCAGCAACTGAAGAAACCCCTCTGCCAGAACTAGCCCCTTGAAATAACTGTTTCTGTGAGCTGACTCCAGCTCCTGTCCTCTCATGTGCTCTTGAATCCCCTCCAGTCAGGCTATGCTCCATCACACTAACTAAAATGTTGTTGTTGTTGTTTTTTAACAGGACTGTATTGGGGAACAGTGTGTACTTCCAGGACTTTTTCCAAGTCAAGTTGTTGTCCTTTCAGTCTTAGTTGTGGAGGGCGCAGCTCAGCTCCAGGTCCAGTTGCCGTTTCTAGTTGCAGGGGGCACAGCCCACCATCCCTTGTGGGAGTCGAGGAATCCAACTGGCAACCTTGTGGTTGAGAGGACGCGCTCCAACCAACTGAGGCATCCAGGAGCTCAGCGGCAGCTCAGCTCAAGGTGCCGTGTTCAATCTTAGTTGCAGGGGGCGCTGCCCACCATCCCTTGCGGGACTTGAGTTGTTGAACCGGCAACCTTGTGGTTGAGAGCCCACTGGCCCATGTGGGAATCGAACCGGCAGCCTTCGGCGTTAGGAGCATGGAGCTCTAACCGCCTGAGCCACCGGCTGGCCCCCATCTGAAATGTTTTTGTCAAGTCCCTGAGACTCCCTGTTGCTAAATCAATTCTCAGGACTCATCCCTCTTATCCTGTAGTCATCATTCAACATGGTTGACCACTCCCTCCTCCTGAAACACCTTCCCCCTTAGCTTTAGCCCAGCATCCTCTCCTGGTTTTCCTCACACCACCCCTAGCTGCTGCTTCTCTGCCCTTTGCTGATTCTCTCTCATGCCCCTGGTTCTTAGTGGTTAGGTTGACCCAGGTCTCAGGTCTCAGGCCTCTTCCCTTCCTTATGTACACGGACGCCCTCGGGGAGCTCACGCAGTCCTCATGCTGACAACCCCACCTGCACATCCCAGCCCAGACCCCGCCCCCAAACTCTGGTCTCATACACATAACTGGTGATTCCACTTCTCTGATTGGTTTTCTGATAATCATCTCAGATGTACCATGGGTAAAAGGAAGCCCCTGATCTCTCCCCTCAAACCAAACTGCTCTACACTCAATTTTTCCTGCCTCAGCTAATGTCTACTCCACCCTCCCAGCTCGTCAGGCTAAAACCTTGGCGTTATCTTGACTTTTCTCTTTCTTTTGCAACTGACATCCAGTCCATCAGAAAATCTTATTGGTTCTACAGTCAATCCCTTCTCAACACCACCACTGCTGCCATCCTTTCCCAAGCCACATCATCCATATCCTAGATTACTGCAAGAGCCTCCTAACTGCTATTCCTGCTTCTGCTTTTTCCCTCAACTGCTGATATTTTATTCTTAGTACAGGAGCCAGAGTGATCCTACTAAAATATAAGTCAAACAATGAACAAATGGGAAAGGAAATTTTAAAATGCCATTTACAAATGGCTTCAAAAAACATCAAATACCTAGAAATAAATCTGTCAAAAGACGTGCAAGACTGCTACACTGAAAATGACAAAACATTGCTATGAGAAATAAACGGAGAGGTATATTATGTTCATGGATCAGGAGACTCAATGTTTTTAAGATGACCATTGATTTACAGATTAATGCAAACCCTATCAAAACCCCAACAGGCTTTCTTAGGAAAATTGACAAGCTGATTCTACAATTTATATGGAAATGCAAAGGATCTTGAATGGACTAAACAATTTTGAAAAAGAAGAACAAAATTCTTAAGACTACTTAATTTCAAGACTCACTATAAAGTTACAGTAATGAATACAGTGTGGTATTGGTATGAGGACAGACAAATATATCAAAGGATCCGAGTAGAAAGTTCAGAAATAGACCCACACGTACATGACAAATCAGTTTTGACCAAGACACCAAGTCAATTAAATAGGGAAAGGAAAGTCTTTTTTAAATGGTGCTGGAACAACTGAATTATCTGTACAGGGGAAAATGAACCCTAACTCCCTCTCACTTCATACACAAAAATAAATCTGAGATGGATCATAGACACAAATAAAGCCCAGAATGTAGAGCTTCTACAAAAAAAACTTAGGAGAATATCTTTGCCATGGCGGTAGGCAAAGATTTCTTGGGTAGGGCTCAAGTACAAACCATTTTTTTAAAGGGCCATATTGCGCTTCAAAAATTTCAAAATGTCTGCTCATCAAAGAAACTATTAAGAAAATGAATAGACAGACTACAAATTGGGAAAAGCATTCACCATATATACATCTGACAAAGAACTCATGTCTTAACTATAGACAAATCTTCTAAAAGTCAATAATAACTGTAACCTAATAAAAAATGGCCAAAAGACTAAACAAACACCTCATGAAGGAAGTATTACAAATGTCCACAAGCCCATTAAAAGTCATTAGTCATCGGGATATGCAAAATATAACCACAGTGAGGTACCATTCCATACCCATTAAAATGGCTAGAATAAAAAAGACAGGCAGCATTGAACCTTGGCACAGCTGTAACCTAACAGTAGCTTTCATGCATTGCTAGTGGGAGTGCAGGATAGTACAAGAACTTTGGAAAACTTTTGCAGTTTCTTATAAAGCTAATTATATGTCAACCCTATGACCTATAATTTCCACTCCTAGGTATTTACCTAAGAGAAATGAAAACATCCACAAGGAAACCTCTGCGAGAATGTTCACAGCAACCTTATTCATAATAGCCCCAAACTGGAAGCAACCCAAATGACCATCAACAGAAAAATGGATAAACAAATTGTGGTAGATTCATACAATGGAATACACAGAAATCAAACAAAACAAAGCATTGATCTAATATATGGTGATGGAAGGAGAACTGACTCTGGGTGGTGAACACACAATGTGAGATATAGATGATGTATTACAGAATTGTACACCTGAAACCTATGTAACTTTACTAACAATTGTCACCCCAATAAACTTTAATTAAAAAAAGAAAAAGAAAACCAACAAAGAAACAAAAAACAACAACAAAGCATTATACATGCAACAACGTGAGTTAATCTTACAGACATCATGCTGAGTGGATGAAGCAGGACACAAAGAAATACATATTGTACAATTCCATTGGTATGAAGTTCTAGAACAGGCAAAATCTGTCTCTAGAGACGGAGGTCAGAAAGTGGTTGCTTCTGGGGTGGGATTGACAGGAAAGGGACACAATGGAACTTTCTGGGCTGATGGAAGTGTTCTAAATCTTGTTTACAATGGTGGTTACCTGGTGTATACAGTTGTCAAAACTCATCAAACTCGACAATCCTGACTGTGCATTTTATTGTATGTAAAGTTTACCTTGATAAAAACTAATTTCACATAAAAATGAGTAACAGAAAACCTTTGAAGTTAAATCCAATAGAAAGTTTTTAGGAGAAAAAGAGACTAAAGAACAGAATGACATTCATACAAGGAAATCACATCAGAAGGATAGGCCCACAAAACAGAAGAAAACTGTAACCTGCGGTTTAGAAGTGAACTAAAAGACATTAAGAAAATAATACAAGACAGGAAAAGAACATGGATATGAATTAGAAAAATTTAGAAATGAGGTGACAGAATTTGGGAAGGAATCAGAAATGTAAGAAGAAAACAACATAAATTTAGTAATGAAGGCAAAACTATATGGAACACAAAAGTAATAAACACAATAAAGAATATCTGAAGAGAAATAGAAAGTAAAAAGAAAAAAATTAAATAAAAAAGAAACAAAGAAATAGGGAGAATTATTTTTGGGGTGAGGGTGATAAAAATGTTCTAAAATTAGATAGCGGGGATGGTTTTAAAACTCTGTGAGTATACTAAAAACCTCTGAATCATACACTTTGAAAGGATGAATTTTATGGTATGTGAATTGTATCTTAGTAAAGCTGATGTATCTATATATCTATATCTATATCTATGTACTTATATGTCTATATGTCTATCTGTATCTATGTATTTGATGGCAATCCTATTATGGGTTCCATTCTCATTCCAGGTAGTAAATCATCATATTTTTTTTTAGGAGAAAAAAATGAAGAAAAAAGTAAAAATATCCAAGAGGAAGAGACAGATATTAAAAATACGCTATGGAAATCTAATGTACCGGGAATAGGAGTTTCCGAAGAAGAAATGCAAAAAAAGGGAACCCAAAAAATTCTAAAACTTATAATTTAACATAACTTTTCCTGAAAGTAAAAAAAAAAAAAAAAGATTTGAAACTACAGATGGAAAGAGTACACCCCATAACTGAGAATATTGACACAGACTGACCAATACCAAGACATAGTCTAGAAAAATTATTAGACTTAAGAAAAAGAAAGAAAAAAGTTTTTTGGGCATCTAGCCAAAATAAGCAAGTAATTTATAATGGAAAAAGTAGATAATCAGACTTTTCATTAGCAATGTATTATGTTCTATGTTAGAAGAAAAACATATTTAAGATAATCAGAAATGAAAGAAAGAGAAAGAAAGGAGGGAGAGAGACAGGAAAGAAAGAAGGAAGGAAGGGAGGGAGGCAGGGAGGAAAAGAAAGTCCCCCAAGGATTTTGTATCCAACAAAACTGACTTTATAAGAACAAATTATTATCTCCATGTCAGAACTCAGAGAACATTGTTCACATGAGCCCTTCTTGTGGGGACTATTAGAGAACAAGCTTCAGACAACCAAAATGACAAGCGACACTGACACTGACATAGGATTGCGGGTGAACATTAAATATGCAGCTACTTTAAACAAAAGTCAATGAGGGTCAAAGGGAAGCAGCAGGGAGTGTAACAGGGCTCTATGTTCTGACCAAGTAGAAACAGGACAACGACTTTAAAAGTGAAACAAGAATGGGGAAAGCAGATGCAAACCAAATCTGAACTGTTTTTAGAAACCATATTGGTGGTGGTAGAGTTACTAAGTTATCTGTCATTTGGAAGCTGTTGTGTGTGCAATGGGAGATAAAGCAAATGGTAATTACGGGATATTCTCATTATTTCACTTCTGTATCTTTGAGTATCAGAATTCTTGTTGTGGAACAAAGAAGATATTGGTCATATGGAAGAGGTGAAGTAAAAATCCTGTGGTGCTGAATTTGAAATGGCCGTGTCAATACAAACTTATGAAGTATTTTCTCTCTCTCTCTCTCTCTCTCTCTCTCTCTCTCTCTCTCTATATATATATATATATATATATATATATATATATATATATATATATATAGTCATGTATCTAGAGTGTATGTATCTATGTTTATATAATGCATATACTGAGGGTGCCAAAAAAAAAAGTATCCAAGTGGACACTTTGGTCAGCGTTGCTCAAGCAGTAGTTCGCCATCATCAGAAGTGTCTGGACACTGATGGGAACTACTCTGAGCACCTCTTGTAATTGCAGAAGTCAAACGTGACTTGTATTCATCGCTTGTTATTGGTATATATTGAGTATTACAATTCTCATAGTTTTTTCCTTTCTTAAAATGTGTCTACATTTTGTGGCACCCTCTGTATATGACACATACATAGACACATGTTTGTACGCATGTACGTACAGTACTGGCCACTGGGAAGGCCTAAAAACAATGAACACCCCAGTAGCAATGAACACGCTCAGTGCCCAGATTATGGTTTTAAAACACCACTTCCCACTAAAAACAAAAAATAAAAACAGGCCTTCATGGAGAGATGGCTGAGTCCATGTCTAGAGCAGCAAAAGTACCAGAGGAAGATGGACCATCTTGGCGGACTAGATAGGAAGGAGCTGTCAGAACTACTAGGGTCATTTGACAGGGACTCAGGAGTCAGATGAAGAGGGTCCTACTGGCCAAAGACGGGACATTTTCAACTGCAAATAAAGGTGATAATTGCAAAGGATTGAAACCCATGAAGTCTGTTTAAACCGATGATACTGATGATACTAAAACATATTCCAATAATGATGCTAGTTAAAAAAGCAAATAAAGCCGTTTGGTCACATTCAGAGGATGACAGCATAAGTAAAGGGTGAGCATAAGCCTTTATCCTGCTGTTCCCGGATGAAACGTGCCACTGGGTAACAAATAGCAGATAAGGACAGGTGACTCCTCTAGAACTATCCCAGTTAATAAGTGAAAGGGCATCAGAATTGCAGCATTTTGCAACTACCCGTGTGCAAATGCATCTGGACACACTGAGCCTCTATGGCTGTTAATATCACAGGACAGCAGACGTGACGGACCTCCCAGTGGAAGACCCAGCACCACCTCTAGTCTTGCCAGAGGGATGGAACCTGAGTCTGATCAGCCCTGGATCCAGAGGACAGAGGAAGAAGCTGAACTGCACCGGGAGTGTGCAACTAGCAACTTCCAGACTGGGAAAACCAACCAGTCAGAAGACCCCAGGGCCTTTGACTGACAAGTTGTAAGGAGAGGAGAGAGATGGAGGGGGAATCAGTAGATTAAGACAACCAAACACATATTTAGAACTAACAAACAAAACAGAGCAAGACCAAACTCTAGAGTCTAGAGAGGTACGCTTGGGTGATCAACGACGAAGGCACACACAGAAGGGTCAGCCCAGTGGTCGCTTTTGGAGGGAGAGCGGGAGGGGCAGTGATTTTGATGGGGGCACATGGGGGGGCTTCTGGGGAAGCTGCAAAGTTCTTTACCTGGGTGGTAGGTGCAAGGGTGGGTGTGCCTTATCGTGTGTCAGTCAAGTCTAATTTATTCAGTGAGATTTTCGGTGTCTGTGTATTCGTTTACCATAAAAACACCAAACTTAAGTCAGGTCCTGTCAGTCCTTTCCTCAGAGCCCTGAGAGGCTCCTGTTAATGGCTGGTCATCTGCCCTGCACTCGTACTCCAGCCACATGGCCTCTTCAAGTCCTTCCACGTGTTGTTCCCTCTGCCCAGAACACTCTTCCCTGTGTCTCCCTGGCTCACTCCTCACCTCCTTCAGGCCTTTTCTCAAGGTCACCTTTCTAGTGATGTTTTCCTTGAACATCTGTTAAAAATGGCACCCCTTCAGCATTTCCCATCCCCTTCCCTGCTCTTGTTTTTCTCCATGGCCTGTTTTGCATCTAACCTGTCACATATATATTCACTTGTCTTGGTTTTGGTCTGGTTCCTCTTCTGGGGAGGGCAGGGGTTTTTGTCTGCTGGACCCGCAGTGTCTACAACAGTGCCTGGCACACGGCAGTAAATAGTTGCTGCAGGAATGAGCCCGAGGGAGTGGAGACCTCTGCTGTGTTCGGCCGTATGGTGCTGGCTGAGGGCCCTGCCCAGCTGTCACAGCCAAGACACCGGTGCCCAGAAACGGCAGCTCTCCTTACAGAGCGGGCCTGGGTGATACTTGTCCCTGTCCAGCCCAAGGGTGCCACAAGTGACATGGAGAGACATCAAACACAAGGACAGGAAGTCCCAGGCTGCCAGGGGAGCTGGGCTCCATCACTCCCCACCCAAACCCCAGGAGATGGAGCAGGCTTAGTGCTACATACACCTCAGAAGGTCCAGGAGGTGGACCCAGGGGGAGGCTTTTATCTTGTGTTGGTGGATGCACAGTTTACGCTAGTAAAATTATCCCGCACTTTGACATGGTCACCAAGCTGATGAGTATTTAACGGAGTCCCCCAAAGAGCACCCTGACTTTTGGGGTTCCCCATATACATGTTTGAGAACCACAGAGTGTCACAATTAAAATTTCCTCCCGAACTTTCCAAGGGCACTCGCCATCGGGTGGACCCTACGCCTCCCCCTTGCCCAGCCCCGGCTCTCTGGCTCACGTCTACCTGTTGGGGGCCAGGCTCACGCACGTGCTCGGCCCACTGCGCCCTCTCGGAATGCCCTCTCTCCTCCTCTCCCTCTGGCCAAGCCCCACTCCCTTCTCAAAGCTCATTCTTTCCTCCCACAGCCAGTGAAGCCCTGCTTGGTGCCAGTCCCCATCCCAGGCCCTGGACCAATACAGAGAAGAGCTCCACGTTGCAGCGGAGCTCCCAGGCTGGGCGGGGATAGACACAGGAGAGGACACTGTACTTCTGATTATTGCAGCTAAGCTACATGGAGAGCCCAGGTGCTGAGGCGAATGCATACTTATTCATTCACTAATCCTCACAAGAATCCTACAGGGCAGTTATTATGATTGTGTCCATTTCACCGACAGGTAAACTGAGGCACAGAAAAGTTAAGTAGCTCATCCAATATCACAAAGCCAGTAACTGGGGGAGCTGGGCTTTGGACCCAGGTGCTCTGGCTGTAGAACTCGCTTTCTTAACTGCCACGTGCTAAGAACAGATGGAAGCATCTGATGGAGTCTAGAGGGAGAAAGGACTGAACCTGCCCAAGGCGTGGGGAGGCTTCATGGAGGAGGGGGTGACTGTGCTGGATGGCAGGGGTGGGAGCTTCTAGGCTGAGGACAGCATAACAGCAGCCCAGCAGAGGGAACGTGAGGCTGTGTCTGAGGAGCATAGTTCTTCAGGGGGCCGGAGGGTGCCAGGCAGGGGCTACTAGGTCAGTAGGACCTGCAATTTCTCCCTGAAGAGCCTGGGTTTAGTTCTTCGGGTGGCAGGGGCACGGAAGTGTTTTTCTCACGGGTGGAAAAGGTAGGCCACTGGCTGCTCCCTGGAAGAGTGGAGGGCAGGCTGGAGGGAAGGAGGGGCACCTGGACAACAGCCCTTTCTCTCCTGCGCCTCCTCTGGAATCTTGGGTGAGTGGCTAGATCTCTGACACTCAGTTTCCTCCTCTGTAAAATGGGAACAAAGATGGCACCTGCCTCCCAGGTGGTTGGAGGCGGGAATAAGACACTGTAGGTAAATGTGGCCAGCAGAGCTGGGCCGGCAGGTCCCCGAGACGGCAGCCCGTCCTTCCTCAGAATGGCTGTGGGAGGGTGAGCCTTCGCCCTCTGCCTCCACAGAACACAGCCCACTGTCCTAAGTGACCCTCCCCCAGGCCGGACTCACCACCACCTGCAGGTCAGAGGTCAAGTGCCGCTGGGTATCTGACATCTGCACCAAGATCTCACCTGGAGGCATAGAGAACAGCTTCAGGGGGGAGCCTGCCCCTTCCTCCCTCCTCCCGCCAGAAGCTGCCAGAAGGGCCTGCCTGCGGCTGGATTTGGGGGCCAAAGTCCAGGGATTTCCCCTATTGCTCTGGGGCTGGCAGTACCTGGCCCAGCCCTGCAACGGCCCTGCAGGGAGTCTGGACTCTGGGCCCAAGCTGCAAGGCCTGTGTCTTTGGGGGGGACTTCCTGTAAGGGCAAGACTATAAAAGGAAACCCTCTGGGACCCAAGAACGGGAGCAAGGCAGGCAAGGGGGAGCGGAGGCACCAGGGATGCGGGCAGAGAGGCCTGGAGCACACTCAGCAGGAAGAGGCCGGGGGTGCAGGCAGGGCGAGGAGGAGTAACCCCCCGGGCCCAAGAAGCTGTGGGGGACAGCGCGGGAGAGGGGAGCCCCTCACCCAGAATCTGTGAGGTGGAACTCTGCAGGGCTTGCTCCCCAATCTTCTGGATGGCACTGAAGTACACCTCGGCCGCCTCGGACAGAGCTGCATGGGGAGAAGGAACAGGTCCAGTGCCAGGCGCCTCCTCCATCTGCCCCCATCCTTCTGGAGACCCTCCTTCCAGCAGGAGTGTGTGGAGGGAACAGTGTGGGATCTGGCGTAGGTGTACGTGAGAGGGCGGGGGTTCCCTAGGTGGCGTGTGTAGAGATGTGGCGATGGCCAGAGAAGAGAGGTGTGGCATGCGATGGGTTCTTCCTGCAGGGTCAGGGCTTGGAGCTGAGCAGGACCTTGGTGTGGCTCTGTTGTGGGTGTGGGTGCAGGCATCTGTGTGCCCATAAGGAGGGGTGGGCAGCTGTGTTGTGAGGCACAGGGGTAGGGGCACAGGGTGGGGGCAGGTGAAGGGTGGGCTCAGGTCCTGGTGTGGAGGAAGCAGGCTTTGACTCCGAAGTCCTAAAAGGCCGGGAGGGACTGGGTGGTACTTGGCTTCAGGTATGTCCCTGGCCTGTCCCTCTTACAGATGGCTCACAACCCTCTGTGGATGGCACTGGTGGAGGGGGCATTTCTGGGAAATGGTGAATGGCTGTCTGGTGTGGGATGCAGAGAATATGGGTGGGGTGTGTGGGTGTCTGCGTGGAGGGGCCGGGTGAGTGGGTAGGTCTGTGGCCGGGCACTTACCGTGGAAGGCCCGGAGGTAGTTGTTTCCCAGGTACACCAGGTTCTCCAGGGCAGGGTTAAACTGCTCCATGATGCTCTGGACCCCGAGCGCAAAGAGAGAGCGTGGACATTGGGAGAGGAAGAAGAAGGATGAGCGCAGGCACGTCTCGGGGCCTCAGAAGCAGGGCACCCGCACCCCAGTGAGAAGCTTCCAGGACCTGGGGGAGCCCACTGAGAAACCTGGAGGCACTCAGAACCCTGCAGGCGCCTCAGAGGCCACCTCGTAGGGTCCTGTTCTATGCCAGGCTCCTGCTCATACACCTACCCAGGTGGGCCCTTGCTCCCAAGACCATGCACGGGAGGGCTCTCCTCCTCCCACTGGGTTGAAGCCTGCCAGCCTGTCGCAGCCCTGAGCTGGGCACGGCTCAACCTGGGCCTGAGTCCAGGACTCGCTAGGCTGGACGCACAGACTGCCCACAGTCACCTCAGGGGCAAGAGCAGATCTTGCCCTCCTCAAATCAGAGTCCGCTGGGAGCAAGGCCACCCTAGGCCATGCCAGCAGGAGAGCGCTCTGGGTGGTGGAGACAACCCTGGGCTTGGACTTGGAATTGGGTCTTGGTTCAAATCCCTGCAGCCCCTCTGCCTCCCTTGGTGACCTTGAACAAGCTGTTTAACCTCTCTGGTCTCAGTTTTCTCATCTATCAAATGGGGTGATTATTTTCTACCCCCACAGGTAGGGTGCTGTGAGGCTTACGTGTGAAAAGGTACTGTGTACAGTAGGTGCTCAATAAATGTCTTTGGAGACTGCAGCAACCCCTCTGGAGTGAAGTAATTTGTTTGAGTGAGGGGCTCAGAAATGTGAGTGAGATAGAGACGAGAAACAGAGACAGAGAGGCAGAACAGGAAGATAGAGACAAAGAGAGAGAAACTCCCCCTTCTCAGGCCAGGAGGCTCTTTGGGGCCCCTACTCCCAGCTGCAGCCATGCTGGGCCCTGTCCTGCCTTGCTCAGTGTTTGGGAGTTGAGGCTCCTGCTAAGTACCTTACCAGCAGTCCTGTCACTCACTGGGTGACTGTGGACAAAGCACTCCCTGGGAGCCTCAGGTTGGGGCTGTGGTGACTGACTGCCCCCAGCTCAGCCCAGCCTGTGTCCACTGGGCCTTCCTTGCCAGAATGCGCTGCAGCCCTGCTCATGCTCTGTCCTACAGAGCTGGCCGGACCTTCACGCCCTGGGAGGGGGGTGTTCCGGCCCTGGGCCTGGGCTGTACACGTGCTCACCTTGTAGATGGCCATGGTGGACCTGTAGAACTGGTCCATCTCGGGGGCCATGGAGCGGGCTGCACCTGGGTGTTGAGCAGGAGGCTGGTGGCGCTGGCAGGGTGCTGGGGTCAGTGCCCACTGGTGCCCACTGTTCCGCGGGTGGTGAAGGAGGCTGCAGAGTGGGACCTGGAAATGGAGGGCCGGCCGAGGAGGAGGTGGCAGCTTAATTATTCACCAGCCAGGGATGTCAGAATGCGATCTGGGGCGTAACCAGACCCGGCGGGGAAGGCATCCTGTGACGCGGGCGGGTTCGTGTGACCTGCCCTTCAATTATTTACCCCTGAGCCGCAGACCGGTGGGCACGCGTGGATGAGTCACTCTCCTAGGTCACCTCCTCGAGGACAAGGCTTCCCCAGGCCAGCTGGGGACCCCTGGCTCTGAGTGGACCCCGGCCCTCTGCCCGTCTATACTGGGTATTGCCCACCCGATTGGGTGAGAACTGCTTGGTGCCTTCCTCCAGGACCGTCCCTAATGGACCCAGCCCGAGGCTGAATGCACCCGTGGGTCGTCACTGTTGTCAGGTCTCTTCTCTACCCTGAGCCCCTCAGACCTGCACCTCAAGGGCCAAGCCTCCCACGTCGGCTGCTGCCCACCCCGCCCCTCTGTATGACAGACAGGGGACAGCACAAACCCTAATGTTACACAGACCCGGGCAAACTTCGGCCATGCTCACTTGCTGTGTGACCATGACCGGCTGGAGCCCCCTGCCCTCTCTGGGTCTCATCTCCTCCCCCTGCCAGTGACGCTCTCCCTCACTTTCCACCATGGGGCAGGTGGCCTGGCTGCTCTGCGAACACTCTTGCCAGCCTGGTTTGGGGAGGCCTAGAGGAAAGAAGAGGTGTCCCTCCCCTGGGAGCCCAGGAAACAGTGCGGCTATCTGAGTGGGCACAGGAAGACCACGGTCAGGCTGAAGGTCAAGGCTGAGGGGCACTGGTGGGTAGGGGAACAGGGGACACTCACACCACAGTACACACAACTCAGGGGAACTGGAACCAAACCGTTTATTTCACAGCTTGGGGCAGCCCCGCCCCACTCATAAACCATTGCCTGTCGGGAAGAATAATTCAAGTCCCAGGAGCGACCTTTGAGAACTGAGGCGAGCTGGCAGGGTGCGGCAGCTCTGAGGGGTGCAGGTGCTGAACACCTATTGAGGGGCAAAGTCGAATGGGGCAACCCACTCCCAGAGCGTGGGCTTCTCCTGCTGATGGGGTGGGCAAAGGCCAGTTTCTCTAGCTGCACCCCCAGGGAAGGAGGGCTCAGGGTGGAAGGGGTGGCTGCACCCCCAGGGGACCAGGAAGAGCTTAGGGTCCTCTGGGAGGCAGGGGCTGGAGGCACAGCTGGGTGCCCGTAGTGTTTCAGCCGACAGGGCAAGGAGCCCCTGAGTTAATTGTCCTTGACGTCAGGGAGAAGGCCCCAGGGAGACTCTAGGCTTTCAAAGCCTGGAATGACAGAAAGTGCCCGAAGGCAGGGACAGAGTGGGAGCGAGGCCTTCAGGACCAGCCTCAGGCAGGAAGCCCAGCACTGTCTGAGGCCTGGTCTGTGGACAGAGCCACCTGGGCCCAGCTCACCCTCCTCCCAGCAGCAGTTGGGTGGTGGCGGGGGGTGGGGTGGGTGGATGGGGGTCTGGGGGGCCTGGTGGCCCTACGGTGACATCAGCAGTTGGATGAGCTTGTGGAACTGCTCCCGGTGCTCGTAGATATAGACCTCGGTCTCCCAGAGGGCGTTGACCAGTACCATGTCACTGACCTCATCCAGCATGATGTCCGTCCCCAGCTGGGGGTTCAATCTGTCCAAGTCAAGGAGGAGGGGTCACCCCAGAACTCTCGGCCTGGGTGCAGGACAAGAGCTAGGACTTGGAAAAGAAAGTCCATGCCAAGGATTGGGGTGGGGAAGGTCTCCAGGTCTGGCTGGCCAGGGAGTGGGGCTGGGGGTTGGGGGCTGGGGCCGAGCCCTCACCTGAAGTACTGGATGCCGACCATCTCACACCAAGCCCGGGCACGGTCCACAGCCCGCCCATCTGCATCCGTGCACTGGTGAGAAGCAGTCTCTGTGAGCACACAGCATACACCACACCCACAGTCCCTGCCTGGGGAGCCCCAGGTTCCAGTCTGGCTTCGCCACCCATCAGCAGAGTGACTCTGGACAAGTCCCGCTCCCTGGGCTGATGTGACTGTCCCAGTTGTGTGACCAGAGGGGCCTGGCTGTGGTTTACATGGTGGCTAAGCAGTGCCCATTCAGGGTAAGTGAGTGTGCTGGGAGTGGACAGGGGCTGAGTGGACAGGCCCCTGATATTCTGATATTCTAGGGTTCCACATGGGGCTGTTTGAAAGAAAGGATCCACAGCTAAAAGGCGCTTGAAACCCCCCCGTAGATGGTGATTGAGGGTCCCTGCCAGAACTGGGACTCTGAATCAGGGACCCTCCTCCCCCTTGAGCTGGTTAAAGAGGGTGAGCAAAGCGTCCCTGGCACGTAGGGTACTATGGAAGAGGGTGAAGGCGTCATGGGGCTGAGACCCCGAGGGAAGGGGGCTTGGGGAGGCCCATACTCACACAGTCCACCACCATCTTGCCCAGTTCCTTGGCCCCAAAAACAGTCTTAGCCAGTTCCCAGGGGTTGCTGGGACGGAAGACATCCACACAAGTCACGGGCACCTGCGGGGACTTCCCTGTCCCCAGAGAGACGACAATGGAGAGTTTCTTCACCTTGTTGCCCTGACCCTGTTGGGGACAGGACAGGGGTAGTCAGAGGATGCCTCCCCCTGGTGGACCTTTCTACGGGTGAAAGGCACCCAGGGGTGAGAGAGGGGGAGCATGGGAGGGAGACGGGCCTCCTGTGGCGGGAGCACAGCTGTGCTGCCTCCTCCTTTGGTCCAGAATGAGCTCTGCTGCCAATTAGCTGGGTGACCTTGATGAGACACTGTTACCCAGGCCGGTCATCCAATAGGAGACAGCTTAGATGGATGACATCTGAGGACCCTTCCCCATCCCACAGTCTGAATCCTTCCTCCTCCAGGAAGCCGTTCCTGCCCAGTCTGGCCCCTAGAGGGCGCTCGTCTCTCCGACGGCAGAGCCCCAGCCTCGCCACCCATGGGCTGCGTCTAGGACTTAGTGATGACTGCAGAGGGAATCACAGCCAGTACATGGGACAGGCACTGTCTTATACGCTTCCCAGATAGGAGCGCACAGATGCCTCCTGACAACCCCCAACCCCATTCAGTGGCTGAAGGGAAGCATGGGCAGATTCAGGACCCAAACCCAGAGGCCGTGTGGCTCCAGGACCCACGCTCAGACCACTGCACCACACTGCCTCTGCTTGCATGCGTGGGCCTTGCCCACCTCTGCGCGAAGCTCCTCGGGCTGAGGGCCACTTCTCTTCCTCCAGATAACTGACTCTGCACTGCCCGACCCCAACAATCTCAGGATGGGGTCCCTTCCTCCGTAAGCCCTTTCCCAGTTCCCAGGTCTCCCAGCAGAGGTGATGCTCCTTCTGGGCCCCCCGCACAGTCCTCGGTCACAGCACCCGAAACACCAGGAAGGGCGAATACTTGTTCATGGACTGTCTCCCGAGATTAAGAAGCTCAAGGGCAAGTGTGTGTCCCCAGGCGGGGCGGAGTGGCTAGGGCTGGGACTGGCAGTTACTACTGATATGCATGCCGCCCTCTCCTAAAACAGCAGATGCTGTTAACTGACCATAACTCTGCACCACAGGTCCAGGCTGGGCCTCAGAACCCCTCTTAGCACAGTGCCTTGGGCAGATACCCCCAAACAGGTTCAAGTGTGAGATAACAAATCCATGAACGCGTGAACAAAAGCCATTTGCTTTCTTAGGAGTCAATCCTTAGTGAGGTTTGCTGACCCGGGGTGGCTGCAGCAGGTGGTCATGTCTGGCCCTTCCAACCTGGAGGTGGCCCTCACCTTGCGGATCATATCCTGGTTGTACTCATGGATCTCAGTCATGGCGTCCAGCGTGGGGTTGTTGGCCAGCAGCCCACCGTCCAGGAAGCGCCCATTAGGCCGGAAGTAGGTGGGGGCTGCCCCACTGCTCCGGGCTGCCCGCCACACCAGCTGCTCTGGGGTTGGGAAGGAAGGTGGCCCAGTGGGACAAGGGACTGGTAGAAAACCCACAGGCTTCAGATCTTGGTGCGCATGTGTAAGAGGGAGAGGCAGGGAGCTGTTCAGGAGCAGGCCCGACAAGGCCAGGCTGTCTCTTCCTGCCATCCTGATGGAAGGCAGGGTCTAGCTGAGGGCCTCCAGGGGCCTCCTATTGCCTGTCCAGGCCTGACAGCGCCCCAGCTCTGCCTGCCATCAGCTGACAAAGACAGGGCAGCAGGTGGGAGGGTGGTGGGCTGGGTATGCCCAGCGGCAAACCTACGACTCCCACCCACCACTGCACAGCCTCATGAGCCAATCACTTCCCATAGATGCATCAAACATGGTTTTAACCTGAGGGCTGAGTTAGAGGCTTTAGGTTAATATTCTGGCTGAAACGAGGCTCCCGTACACACTCCGGAGCGTCGTAATTCCGGAAGAGGTGGAGCTCAGCTGGCTGTCGGTCAGACAGCGTCCCTGTCAGCATCACCCTGAAGAGAAAGAAGGAGCAGAACACCTGATGTCACCGACCCATCCAATCTTTGGTAATCCACTTCTAGGAATCCATCCTAAGGTGCTCTCGCATGTGTGGAGATGGGCACACACGAGGCTATGAATAGCATTGGCTGTGAAAGCAAAAGACTGGCAACAACTGAACTGTCCGTCAGTGGGTCGTCATTGCCCCATAGTTCCCCGACCCAGTGTCACTACAGAAGGACTAAGAAGCACTTTACATCCTGACAGGCACTGAGCACCAAGATTGATGGCCAAGTGGGAAAACAAGATTTAGGACAGTGCGTGCAGCATGCCATCCTTGTTTAAACAACAAAACCCAAGAACACTTATGTACTTATTTGCTTAGTCCAAGGGTAACTCTGAAAGGGCCCCTGAGCAGTACCTAGCAGCAGTGGCTACAGCCCCAGAACAGGAGTGACGGGAGACTTCGCTGTGTCACCTTTGATACCTCTTCAATGTTCTATCTACCATGTGAGTCTATAACCTATTAAAGAAGACTTGTCTTGAGAGACGCAGACATCTTTGAAAGCTCTGGGGAGAATAGACCAGCACAGCCCCCTGGGAAACTCACATGTATTAATAAGTAAGATCTTTACTAATGTCCTGGCTCTTTGATCTGGGAATTCCATTTTGGAAAATCTAGCCTAAAGGAATAATCTTAGTCCCAATGACAGCTTCTTGTATAAGGCTATTCGTCACAGTGTAATTTATTATACTGAAAAAGGAACCGCTCTAAATGGCAACAAGGGAAGGGAGTAAGTATACAATGAAGTGTTTTTCAGCCATTCAAAACTATGCTTGCAAGGAGTTCAGAGTAATACTGAAATATAGTTATTATATCGCAAAGATAGATACAAAGGAAAGGGGACCAAAAAAAAAAAAACAAACCTCTGCATGGGAAAAAAATTAGTTTTCCATCTTTGGTAATACTGTGGAAAGGTTATTTGAACAATCTTCCCACTGAACAAAAAATTAAATGTTGGAAAAATATATTTTAAAAAATCTACCTAGAAGCATAGGAGACCTGACACGATAGGAAGGGAATACCAGGGTAATTTCTGAGGATAAGCAAGAACCCAGAGAGGAAGTGGAGCACAGACCCAGCTTTGACCTAAGGCAGGTACCAAACTCAGTAAATCTGAATTACAGCGTTGATGGCCTCATGGGGCCAGAGGGACAAAGTTGAAGCCCAGGGCCCACTAAAGGTTAGGGGTCTAATGAGAGACCCTCCCTACATTAGGTAGGGACCCCAAAGGGCTATACTCTTGGATAAGGTGAACCTGCCCCTTTCCCACCCCTGCAGGCTATGAGGAAAGTTGCCTTGACACTGGACAAAGGAGGGAGAAAAAATTTCTGAAAATGAATAACTACAAACTAAAATGGCATCACATTCGTAGTCTAAATTCCCATCACTTGGGGAAAATCTCCAAACCTTCATGCCAAGAATTTAATTACAGTGGCCTAGATGATATTGTACCTAAGTACCTGAAAGAGACAACACAAGACACTTTGAAGGAAGATATTCTCATTATAGGCCTCACAGAATCTACACATACTATTTTTCAACACTAAAACACACAGTTAAAAGATGGGGAGGGGTACACAATGAAATAAAATACCATGAATGAGAGCCAGCATAAACCAACATAAACAATAAAACATATCTACATAGACAGCAGATATTTAAATCCTTAAACAAAGATAAAACAGCTATGCTTAAAATGTTTAAAGACATCAAAGACAAGCTTGATAATATCTTCAGGCAATAGGAAACAATAAGTAATAACCTAGAAGATTTGAAGAACAAAAGAGTACTTCTAGAAATAAAACAACAACAATAAACCAATAGAACAAAAAACTCAGTGGGTGGGTTAAATGGAAATTTAGATAAAAAGAGAATTCGTGAATTGGAAAATAGGTAAGAAGAAATTATCTAGACTGCCACATAGAAAGATAAGATGATAGAAAATACAGGAGAAGCTAAAAGACATGAAAGATAGAAGAGGTCTAAATATGTTTAATTGGAGTTCCAGAAGGAGAGGAGAGGGAAAATTATGTAGAGGTAAGAGGTGAAGAGATAATGAGTCAGGCTTCCAGTACTAAAGAAAGGCACCAACCCAAAGATTGAAGAAGACCAACAAACCCCATGCAGGATAAATTAGAAGGAATTCATATCTAGATATATCATACTGCAACTGTTGTGCACCAAAAATAAACAAACAAATAAATAAAAGCATCTAGAGAAAAAAGACCAATTACATTCAAAGGAGTAACAGATTGAAACTGACTTTGCAAGCGCAACAACGGAAGCTAAAAGATGACAGAATGATATCTTGCATGTTCACCAACCTAGAACTCTATACCCAACAAGAATGAGAGTGAAATAAAACTATTTTCAATTGATGAGAGTGAAATAAAAGTAGTTTCAACTGATGAGTGAAATAAACTTATTTTCAAATAATTCTGCAAGTGCAGAATTCACCACCAGCAGACACTCTACAGACAAGTCAAAAGAACGCACTTCAGGCAGAAGGAAAGTGCTCACAGATGGAAGTCTGAGATGCAGGAGAGAATGTGGAGCAAAGAAGTGATAGACACATATACATACACTAATGCACACACATACACATATATACACACAAACATATATACCCAATGGTGTGCCAGAGCCAGCGTGTACTTGCTTGTAAGAAACTATTGCTAAATCTCACAAGCTGGTTGTTAAACTGTTGGTAGCGTGAAACTGACCATGGTGGGAGCATTTATGCCATGGGAACTGGCAAAGAGTATCCATCAGGGCTTCTCCCCCCAGAGATCTGGTTTACCGGTACGTTAGCCAGAAATACTAGATAAACCTAAATGAACATCAACTTCAGAAAACAATAATAATGTCTTGTGAGACTTTAAAAAAAGATAGATTTAAAATACAGAAAGTCAATTCTAGATAAGGAAAGGTATATGGAATTAATTAAATCAAGTTCACACGTGAACATGGATGCAAAATATTAGCATACTAAACCCATAGAATTCTCTCTGTAAAAGGGACCAGGAATCGAAAGCATAGACTTGAACAGGTACTTGCTCACCCAGGGGCACAGCAGCATTTTTCACAAGAGTTAACAGGTGGAAACGATCCAAATGTTCGTCAACAGATGAATGGATAAACAAAATGTGGTATATATGCGTGCGATGGAATATTATTCCGTGTGAAAAAGGAAGGAAATTCTGACACATGCTACAACATGAATGAACCTTGAGGACATTATGCTAAGAGAACTAAGCCAGTCACAGAGAGACAAATACTATATGATTCCATTCACATGACTTCCTTAGAGTAGTCAGACTCATAGAAATGCAAAGTAGAATGGTGGTTGGCTGCCAGAGGTAGGGGGAGAGAGAAATGGAGAGTTGTTTAATGGGTACAGTTTCAGTTTTGCAAGATGCAAAAGTGCAGGAGATTAGTGAGACAATGATGTGAATATACTTAACATTACTGACCTGTACCCTTAAAAATGGTGTGAAGATGGCAAATTGTATGTTATGTGTATTTTACCCCAATTAAATATTTTTAAATAAATGAATAAATAGTATTTCTAAATACCAGCTATAGTTAGAAAAATGAGTGTTTTAAAATGTATAATCTGCAACGGCACAAAACATATGCAATACCTAAGAATAAAAAGAAAAGATATGTAAGATCTCTTCAGAAATTGTAAAACACTACTGAGAAACTTTACACAAATGGTCTGTTTCACTACGTTCTCTAATTGGAAGAGTCAGTATTTTCAGATGTCAATTCTCCCCCAGATAAGCCCACAGATTCAGTGTTGGACCTCTCTGACACAAATCTCAATAGAAATCCGAACAAGATTTGTTATAGAATTTGCCACTGACGCTACCATTTATGTGGATGGACAAGTAGTGATATCTGACCTTTCTATAGCACTTCCAGGTGCCAAGTGCTTTTTCAGTACTTTATAAATATCAATGTTTTCACTCCTCAAGAAAAACCCCAGGAGGCAGGTAGCACATTCTTATTTTCAAGAAAAAACTTCAGGGCCCATACTCTTAAGCACTTTGCTACAGTGCCGCCAAGAGGAGCTACGACTCTTGAAGATGAAGGTCAAGGTGGGAGGCCTGGCTGCCCTGGAAACCAGGACTTAGTAAAACACTGTAGAATTAGGGAGGGCTCTGTGTTCTGGGTACAGGCACAGACATCCAGCCAGTGGAGGAGAACACAGCTAGGAACAGACCTGAGAAAGGACTCCTGACCCACCGCCAAGGAAGTAAGGCCTGCAGACAGGCTTCTGCACAGATGAGGCTGGGGAAATGGGTTATTCACGTGGGAAACATGAAGGTGGGTCTCCCCGGTACACAAATCAATTCCAGGTTGATGAAAGACCTCAACAAGAAAGGCAGATCTAGAGAGCTTTCCAACCTGACACAGGAAGCAGGAGACTGCTTCCTGCTTCGTGTTAAGGAAGGATTCTTAAATGAGACAGAAAAGCACAAACTAGAAAAAGGAAAACATTTATAAATTCTACCACATTAAGAGCACCCACCTGTTCACCAACAAAATACCATAAAGGAGTGAAAAGACAAGCCATGGAGTGAGAGAAAAGATTTCAAATCCATGTCTCCATCAAAGGACAAGTTTTCAAAATATAAAGGTCATTAAGAAGCCTCATAACCCAACAATCACGCAGCCCAATTTTGCCAAAAATAGGCAGCACACTTGAACAGGAACTTTACAAAAGAGGAAATCCAAATGGCCTTTAAAACTGAAAAGCTGCTCAACCTCCTTCGTCATCAGGGAAATGAAAATTCAAACCACAGACATTACCTTACCCCCCTCAGATTTGTAAGGACAGAAACATTTGACAATACGGAAACATTAGCCAGAATGCAAGGCCACAGGAACTCTCAAACTGACGCCCTGAATGGAGTAAAAATAGAAACCAGCACTTTGGAAAACGGTGGGCAGAACCTGAGAGTTGAGGCCATGCATCCGCCAGGGCTCGCCAGCTTTATTCCTAGGCATGTGCCCCAAGGACACCTGTACACATGTGGGTCAGAAAACAAGTCCCAAAACGTTCACTGCAGCACTCTGCGCAAGAGCTCTACTCTGGAAACAACCCAAGTGTCCGTTGAAGGTATGTGGAGAAATAAATTTTGGGGGTTGGTCACCTGAGGATCGAGAATGAATAACGTACAGCTACGCCCAACAGCAGGGACCACGCCAACAAAAGAAGTGAGGGAAAGAAGAGATAACGCACAAAATGATTCCATCGAAGCCCAGAGACAGGCAAGACAGTAACCATGCTGCTCGAGGCTGCATTCACAGGTGGTGAAACTATATAGGAAAGCCAGGAAATCCCATTTTACACCAGTCAGGAGAGCAGCTACCCCAGGGGGAGGGCACACACACGCAAGCGCTTTAGTCATGTGAGTGTTTGCTTTACAATTATTCATTGAACTGGTTTATGTACTTTTCTAAATGTAAGTTCTATTTCACTATAAAAAAGAGAAAAAAATGTCTATGATAAAATATACGAAGACATTTTAAAAACATCTTTCGGTTAATGAATCATGGGCAATATTTCCTCCTCTTTCTACTTTGTGTATTTTCCAATTTTCTTAAAAGACTATGTATTATTCTTCAATGAAAAAAAAAGGCTTTATTATGAAAAAAAATCCTCCCCCAAACCCTCTAGGCCTCACTCACACTTCACTTCCTCCAGGAAGCCCTCCCTGACTACCTCACCCTCAGTCTTCTGTCCCTCTTGTTCCCACAGACAGTCAATTGACAAACACTTGTCAGTGGCTTGCTCTGGGAGAGGTACTGTGCTAGGTGCTGGGGCTGCTGAAAAAACAAGGTGGTCACATTCCTACTTCAGGGAGCTCACTGTCTAGCAGGTGACACGGGCATCAGACTGACAATAGAGTAATTCTGGGGTGCGGAGTACTACAAAGAAGCAGCGGTATTCTAGGCACTTCTGGAACCTCCTAAGTAAGTGCTGCTGCCTTGCCTGGCTGCCATTATTTTTAGGTCACTTATCTCCCAACCAGATTGTAAGCCTTTTTGGATGGCCGCATCCGGAACACCCCCCCCCCCACACACACACACAGTGCCAAGGGCAGAGCCATGCTCAGCAAAGAAGTTTTGAGTGTGTGCTGGATGAGAATCTCCTCCCTCTGACCCCAGGACGTGGTGTTGGTAGAAAAACGGCACACATGGGTCAAGGGTATGTTGCACCTGTGACTCCAGCAGGACTCTCTCACTTATACAGGAAGAAGCGGCTCCCCGCCCAGCCCCCCAGCTGTAGTCAGACAGGACAGGGAGCCTTCTGCCCCCAGAACAGCGGAAGGGACACACAGTAGGGGCCAAACCCCAGGCCCACGGAGGAGGCTTACTTGGGCTTCTTGATGTCCGTCATCTTGGTGTGCTCGCCAAACTCCCGCTTCAGGAACTCCTCCAGGGGCCCCGACTCGTAGGGCCGCGAGCCCCGGAATACCTCATCCTTCATGCGGAAGTACACACCACGCATGTAGGCCATGGGCTTGCCTGAGAACAAGGGAGTCAGAGGTGGGGAGAGACGCGAGGGCCATGCCCAACAGGGCCTGAGCACAGGCCGTGACCGGAGGCAGGAGGGGGGTGGCTTTCCCAAGGCACTGAGCAAGCTCGGGCCCCTGGGCCCCTCCTCTGCACCCTCCCACACCAGCAGGTGACCCCTTCGGCAGCCCAAGGCTCTGCTTGATTCTGTAGTCATAATTCTGCAGTATTTTCCTTAAATGTGTATAAGCCTGGAAATCTAAATCCACCGTTTGTCATGGAAGAGGACTAGCTCTGTCCTCTGAGCCTCCGACAACAGACAGCATCAAAGGGCAGGTTGCACCTCACACGATACTGAAAGTGCTCAGGACGCCTCACCCGCCTGGGGTGTACAAGCAGGCGGGTGAGGAGAGGGGCTCTGCCCATGTGAGAGACTGAACTGGGTGATTTCTCAGATCCCTTCCACAGCCCTGGGAATCTGAAGACGCTGGATGGGGGACAAATGTCCCCTGAAGGAGGAAGTGACCCTTTCTGGAGGACAGGCTAGGATCTCTGCCCACTCTGCCCCGCCACCCACCTGATGCCCCCATGGGGGGCGTTAGTCCCGAGATGGCCCTTCTCTCGTAGAAGACAGAAACTGAAGACCAGAGAGGGGACGTGGGGCCCGGAGCCAGGGGAGAGAGCTGGGCATACAGATGGAGACCCAGGCCCGGCTCTGCCTGACTCACTGGGTGACCCTCCCTGGTCCTCAGTTTCCCCAGCTGTAACCTCGCAAGGCTATGATGAGAATCATCAAAACGATGTGAAATCCCAGGCAGTCAACTGTGGGGACAAAACCCTGGCAACTTACTGATGATGCTCCTCGCCCCAGAGCCCCAGAGGACGCTCACTGACTGTGCCCATGTCCCCACACACCCTGGATTGCCAGGCCATAGCGTCCTCCCTCAGTGAGCACCCAGATGTCTGTGCCTCCCCCATCGGACTGGGGCTCCCTGGGTGGGGCATGTGTCCCTAGCACCCAGCACAGGCCCGGCCCTGCTGCCTCGGGTGCAGGAGAGTCCTCTTCCGGTGCCTTCAGACCTAGAGGGCACTTAGAGAGTATGGGAGCCGACTGCATCGGCCAGCAATCACCATCAGGGATGCTGAGGCTGAGGCCAATTCCCACCTGGGTGAGGCTGGACCCTGTTCTGGGAGGTCCCCACAGGCAGTGTCACGCAGCCCGACCGCTCCAGGAAGGAGATACCACTTGAGTCGAGACAAGGTCTACCCAAAAGTTTGCAGGTCTCGACCCTACCCAGCCCTGCCCTGCTGCCCAGGTGGCTGCCCTCACTGTGTAGAACGGCCAGAGCCAGGATGCCCCCTGTGCTGGTCCCTGCCACCCAGTCAAAGAGGTCCTTGATGGCGACGCCCGAGGCCTTCTCAATGGCGATGAGCAGCTGGATGATGACCAGGCCTTTCACGCCCCCTCCGTCCAGGCAGAGCAGGTGGTCGTGGCTGTAGTGGGGACAACAGTGAGAGAGAACAGAGTCCATACAGCCCGGCACTTTACATCCGCACTTGAGCCTGTGTCCCTGGCCGTGCCAGGCACGTGAGCACGTGAGACCAAGCTCTGCGCTACTGGGGCTTGGTGGGGGGGTGAAGTCATAAAGGAACAGACGTGTATTTCTGGAGGTGAAAAGCCAGGTAAGGGGCAGCAGGGGGCAGGTAATTGGCCAGCAGACACCTGGGGCTGTCCCCCACGCTGGGTGGGGAGCTCTCAGGGCAGCCAGCTCTGAGGTTTTGGTCAGGTCTACATTCCCACTCCCAGGCCTGACCTGAAGCAGGTGTCTGGTAAGTCTGTGTGAATTAAACGGGACTGGGCAGGGAGGGGTGCGGGTATCCTGCAGCTGGGTAAGAAAGGGGTGGCAGAGGAGGGTCAGGACTCTCCACCCAGGTGGGAGCAGCAAGGGAGGAGGGGGCGGGGGGAAGGACTCTATGTGCCAGGAGCTGTGGGGGCTTTTGCCAGCATGAACTCACTTCAGTGTTCCCAACCCCCCTGGAGGCGGACACTCCCTGTTACCCCTGTGCATGGCTGTGACAGAATGAAGCTCAGAGGTCAGGTGACTGCCACCGTCACATGGGTGGTAAGTGATGCCGGCTGGATCTGGACCCAGGTCTGCTGACTTCTGAGTCACGCATCTCCCACACGCCGTGACATGTCTCCCTCCGTCCTGCCGTGCCCAGCCCCCTGCCCCGGGGGGAAGGCCTCCATGGTCTGTGCACAGACCTGGAACCTTCCCTCTGGTCTCCTTCTCATCTTTCCATCTCAGCTTAAATGTCACTGCTGAGAGAAGCCTGTCCTGATGCCATCAGGACCCTCCAGCGCAACCTGCTCCTTCCTCCTCCACCCACTTCCTTCGCGCTGAGCACTTCTCGCTTCCATAAGCAATCGTTTTTTTATTCACTTGTTTACGATCTTTCTCCTCCACTGGACTGGAAACTCCCTGAGGGCAGGGGCCGCCTCTGCTCTGCAGCACTGAGTACCCCGTGCACACAGAAGGCATTCAGTAGACAGCTGATAAGTGAAGGAGGCCTGCATGTCCTGACTCCAGGGTCCCTCATCTTTTCCTGGACAAGCTGCCCAGCCCTGCAGCAAGCCCAGAGGGTGGCAGGGGAGGCCGTGCCATTCTGGAGGCCTATGGGGCCTGACCACGGAGGCAAACATGCCAGAGACCCTTCTGTGGATGCAGGGCTGGCGACGGAGGGATCAACCCAGAGGGAGCAGGGCTGAGCTGTGGCTCTCAGACACATGTGGGGGTGTCTGGACTCTCACCTCAGCCCTATCGCAGGAAGGGCACAGGGGGCACAGTGGGAGGGGAGGTTAGAACGCTGATGGGCAGGTGCACCCCAGGGCACACATTACAAGGTGGCCGAGAAAACAAGTGGGATAGGCCAAGGGGAACAAGGGGAAGCGCCCTTCGAGGAGCTGCAGAGCCCTGCTCCCCCCCCCCCGCCCCCATGCAGGTGTCTGGCCCTGGGAGCAGGGCTGATCTGCTTATGGGTGTGTTCCCTGTGGGGCTGGCCCTGGGACATGGCCAGGAGAGAGCCTGCAGCAGCAGCAAAGGCACAGACTCAGGGAGACCTGGGCCTGAGTCTCCGCTCTGACACTCAGTGTGACCTTGAGCAAGTCACTTAACCTCTTGGGGACTCAGGTTCTGCAGTTATTAATACCTCCCTGGGACGGCTTTTAGGCTTGTGGGAAAGTAATAAACAGACTAAACCACCTCTATTACCAACGGGAATGCAGAAAGCAGTTGATGGGAACCACGTCTGTCTTGCTAACCTTCTGTGCTGGGGCACTGGTCCTGGGCCCCAGAGGCTGTCCTCCGGGACAGGCTGTGGGCTTTGCTTTGTGCCCATCACCCAGGCCTGCCTCGTGCGATGGGCCTGGGTGCACACAGGTGGGGGGGCAAGCAGCTCTATGAAGGGGGGCGGGTAAGGAGCACGGTGCGTCAGAGGGAAGCAGGCCCTCCAGAGGGGAACTGGGCCGTCTCCCGACAACCGTGACAGGGCTGCAGGGAAAGGGACAGGACTGCAGCCAGCATCACGTCCAGCAGCATCGTGTGACCCAAGGCCTGCACAGCCACTGACAAAGGAGCAGACCCAGGCTCTCTAGAGACTCAATCTCCTCCTTGTGAGCTACAGAGGACGTGAGCCACCTCACAGCCCCTGGGCCGACTGGACAGCAGCCCAGAGCCCGCTGCGGACACCCTGCAGAGCCTCACCCGTGTGGCCCCCCTTCCCTCCTCACTTACGTCCGCTTCTCGTCCCGCATGGAGCTCAGGATGAAGGATGGCTTCCGGGCTCGGGAGATGTGCGTGATGTCCTGCAGCTCTGCGGGGCACAGGGCATCTGGGCAGGGGCCAGGTAGGTGCTGGGCCCCCGTCCCACGGGTCTCGCAGCAAATCTGGAGCTGTGCCCACACCCCATTGTCCCCAGCAGGAGCATGTGCCTGCCACCCCCAGGAAGGGCTCTTTGTCCCAAGACACAGCTGAGCCAGAGGCCACAGGCCCCTCAGGGAGAAATGGGCTGGAACAGAGGGGAGTCCACTGCTTTGGGAGGGCCCACCCCACCTGTCTGGCCAGTGCCTGGATTCTCCTCAATGTCTTTACCCCAAAGCTGCGAAGCACAAGCACCCCAGTCGTGTCCTGTGCTTTGCAGTTTACAATGCGTTTTTTCCTGTATCAGGCTGGTGCTGCTGACGACCAAGCACCAGAATCGTTATTGAAATTTACAGAGGAGGCTCAAAGAGGTTCCATGAGTCCTCCAAGGTCACTGAGCCCAAAGGGCTGAGTCAGGATGCTCCTTCCTCAGGATTTAACTCCGTGAATGAAGGAAGCTATCCCAACCACTCTTCAGATGCCCCTCGCCCCGCTCCCAGCTCTGGAAACTTCCTTCACGACCACTATGTCCATGTTTTCGCCTGTGCCCACCCAGTGGGTTAGCTGCCCTCCTGACAAGCAGCCCAGCACCAGGTTCCTGGCCCAGCAGTGCCACGTCATCCCATTCTGACGGGCCCTCCCCACCAGTGTGCACAGTCTAGAAGCAGCGAAGCAGGAAGGCGGGCTGCGAGGTGGTGGGTCTCTCCCTCACCAGGCAAGTACCCAGAGAGTGGGCAACAGAAGCAGGAGACTGGCCAGGAGAGGTAGTAGACAGAGTGCCAGGGAGAGAGTGGTGAGGAAGGGTATATGTGCCGGCATGCAGCTGAGAAAAAGGAGAAGAGGGAACTAGGGTGACAGCTAACTCGGGGTATGGCCAGGCTCTGTGGCTCCTCTAGGCCCAGGGCATTACCCATCTAACGCCGTGCCCCAGGCCACCATCCAGCCTGGCTTGGGTGACTGACTGCCTGTAAAACTGAGAGATAAAGATGGAGAGGGGCAGGTCCTGGACGGGGATAGGCAGGGGGAGCGGGGGGAACCAGAAGGACTAACTGGCTGCTGGCCCTGCCTCTCCTGAGCTCCAGGCTGGGCTGGGCTCTCCTGGCTGAAAGTGCTGGTGTCTAATACCCCAATAGCAAAAAAAAAGAAAAAAGAAAAAGAAAAGGCTGGTTTGCTAAGGATCGGCCAATCCTGACTGCCCTGTTCAGGGGACCCCACTCCCAAACAATCTAGGGCCCTGGGTGGGCCAGCCCACATGAGATGCAGGGTCTCCTCGAGGGCTGTCTCCACAGTACCAAGGATGAAGGGGGTACATAACTGTTGCCTTGCCATGTTCAAAAGCCTGCCGATAACGGAGAGGGCCAGCGGGGGAGCACACAGGCCTCGGATCTGACAGAGGGTCAGCAGCGTAGCAGAAGCTCCTCACTGAAGCCCGAGGACCAGGGGTTCTGGGGCCCCCAACAGTACTACTTACTGCCCACCCTGAGCTTCCAGGGGGATGGAGAGGCCACAAAAGCACCCACCTCATGGACCATGGCAGATGCCCAGACCTAAGACCCATGTCCAGGGCGTCCTCTCAGGGGAAATGGACTATGGGCCATTAGCCAGGGACCCCACCGGCCTCTGGGCGCTATGGGCTGCTGGCTGCCCTCAAAGGCTAAGAAATCCTGCCCATCCTCCCTGCTCATTTCAATGACTTCCACGCTGGATCCCTGTTTTCTTTCCAATCAGGAGCTCTGATCTGAGGGCCTGGGAACCCGCTGGAGAGGAGGGGACCTGGGAGGGGCGAGGCCTACCTAGGTTGTTTAAGCTGACTGCTGGGGGCTGAGATCTTTCCAGGGAGAAGGAATGATGCGCTGCTGTGCAGCCCGGCTCTGCGGGGACTGCTGGGAGGAGTGGCAGGCGGTGGTCGGCCCCTACGGTTCTCAGCAGAGTTAAGAGTGACCTCCTGGTGACAACTTGTCATGGTTTGGGAGCGGGAGACCGCACAGGATCAGAAGTGATGTCATTATGCGTGAGAGGCCCCTCCTTCCCACACAGGTCACCCCTCCCATCTACCAGGCTGCCTGGGAACGTGGGGGAACGCCTGACCCCAGCCTGATGGGTGTGCAGACTCTGATCTGTGACACCCAAAGCAGCTTCCTGGGGCCAGGGAAAGCACTGGGGGTGGCCCATGGAATATGGAAAGAGCATGGCAGTGTAGTTTGGGGACTCCCTCTTTCAACTCCACTCAAGAAAGCAGGACTCCCACCTCCATATTCAGCAATTCTCAAAACTGCCGAATGGAGAGTCCCTTTCAGAGCTAGAAAGTGACTAACCAGCCAGCCAGTGGGCACTGACTCCTACCTAACGGGTGGGAGAACTGAAAAGGATGCCATAAGAAGTAGCAGCGCACGTGCACGCTCGTGGACACGTAGGCTCATCCTCCCATGCACACGCTAGCAGGTACCCAGCAGCCTCTGCAGCCTGCAGAGGGGGCTCCAGGCTCCCAGTGAGGAGGAGCTGCCTTTTCCAGCCCTGAAGGCAAGGCTCACCACGCAAGCATGCAGTGCATGCAGCTGCCCGTGAGCATGAGGGCATGCACGCACACTTAGGTCGTGGTTCCGTCAGTGAAATCCCCGAGGGCGAGGGACAGGGCTGCTGCTGCTGCCTAGTCCCCTCCCCGCCCCCTGAATCTGGCACCTTGAGGTGGGATGGGGCGGTAAGCCCCCTGGTGGGCTCCATCTACTTGTCAGGGCCCCTGTTCTTGGGTAAAGGAAGCTTCCCCTCTCAGCCTCCCAGGTCCTCCTAGAAACGCTGTGCAGGGAGCCACTGGGAGTGGGGATACACAGGCTGCTGGGACCTGACAGCAGGGCTTCCCTCCTCCCCAGTCCCGAGCCCCACCCACCCCTGCCCCATGCTGGTCCCGAGCACATACGTTTGCTGATCTTGGAGGCTATGATGGCAGGAGTCTCCCCAAAGTCATTTGGGGTGTCCACCTCTGCCCCAAACACAATGAGGGCCTTGATTATCTCCACGTTGTCTTTCTGTTGGGAAATGGGGTGAGGGGGAAATACACAAGCTCAGCGAAATGAAGATAAAAAGGACCCTGTCTCTGCCACCCTACCCGCCAACTCCATGGGCCTCTCCTCAGCTCGGGGAGAGACACTGGAACCTTTGATCTTCTACCTTCATCGATCTGACATTCTCAAGTCTACAATGTGAAGGCTGGTGCCCTGCTAAACAGGCTTACAAGTATCTCCAGGTGAGGGTTTTACAACCCAGGCAGAAACTGGAAGTGACTTGCCCAACCCCAGCCCCACTAGCTCCTTCAAAAAGGAAGCAATGTACCTATGACCCCCGACCCAGAAGCCAAGAGGACACTGAAGGGTCAGGGGCTGCTGACTGCTTTCAGGAGCAGCAGGAGAGAACGAGCAAGGAAAGGGAAGGCCGCCTTGCCCTTCCAGTCCAGGGTGCCAGTTCTGAGGGGGTAACTGAGCACACATACTCGCCCCCCGCCCCCCCCCCCATGGCAGCCTCCCTGCACATGACACGGCAGTTTGCATCTGCAGGCTGGGTGGGGGCAGGGCATGGCATGGTTTCTCAGGACAAAGCCACAATCAGGCTGCCAGGAGGCCTGAGCTCTGGCCTTACGACTGCCCCCCCTCTTCTCAGGGCCTGATTTCCTTGCCTAGAGAATGAAGAGGTATGTCTAGAATGCAGTCATCCAAACAGATGTTCATATATACCATTGGGATTTATAAGGGCACAGGCAAACACGTGTGTTTTCATTAGTTATGTGTTTCCTTTTTTGGCGCTGGTTTAACCATTTACAGTAGTGTTATAACACTTCCCTCAAAATAAATTTAAGTAAGTTTAAAAGCATGCCAAAAGAAATGATGAAGTTCATCATTGTAAAAGCGGTTCATGAATGTGCCCAAAACTGTGAAGATGGGATTACATGGAAAATCATGAAGTGCGTACGTCAGCAGTTCTCAAAGTAAGATCTGTGGACCCCGCTTTCGGAAGGTTCGCGAGGTTAAAGCAGTTTTCATAAAAAATACCAAGATGTTTGCCTTTGCACTGTACTGACTTTTGCACCGATGGTGTAAAAACAACGGTGAATGAAACTGCTGGTGCCTGAGCCCTGAGCAAGGCAGACACATTAAACTAATAGTCATTATGGTTTTTCTTCTCTGCCATGCACTCGCAGTAAAAGTAAATAAATAAATTAAAAAGCCATTCACTTAAGAATGCCCTTGATGAAATAGTAAGAATTGTTCCATTTTACTAAATCTCAACACTTGTGTATTCTGTCATACAATGGAGTACAGACAAGGCATTTCTGTGGCATAACAAAGTATGATAGTGTCTTGAGGAAAAGCATTTTTGCAATTGTTGGAGTTGAGAGCAGAACTTTTTTTAAACAGAACACTGTTTTTACTTGAAAGAATGACTGGCAGGCAAACTGCAATTGTTCAGCCTTGGGTACTGAGGAGACATTTTCTCAAAAATGAAAGCAGTGAGCCCGTCACTTCAAGAAAAACAACCGGCAGTATTTTGTGCCAATGATAAAAATCAAGCTTTCATAAGTCCAGAAAACTCGTGTATGCCATGACGGGCTTGACAACTTCCTACAATTTAAAGACTTTTCTGATGAGATTGATGGTGATATTTGCAAAGGTGGGTTTTTGATACTGTATCATGAAATGGGTCAACATTTTTGGAAGCTTTGCATACTGAGTGAACCAATATTTTCCAAGGATGTCATGAAATCATGCACAGGTAAAAGAGCCATGCAAAGTGCAAGAGATGCCAGTGGATTTTCACATAACAATGTGGGAAAAGTTTGCAGAGATGGTTTCAAATTGTCCACTGTAACCAACTTGTCAGAAAATACTCCTTGTCGAGTTTTGGTGCAGTATCAAAGAATACCCACACTTATTTGAAAAGGTACAACTACATATCTTTTCCAATGACATATCTACTATGTGAGGCCAGATTTTCTTCATAGTCTTCAATATATCCAACAATATACTGCGACAGAATAAAGGCAGCACAAGATAGGAGAATTCATATGACTTCTCTGAAGCCAGGCATTAAAAAGAGTCGCAAAAATGTAAAATGATGCCAACTCTTCTCAGTCAATTAGGTTTTGTTTGGGCAAAAAAAGTTGTTTTTCATAAAAAATGTTATTTATGTTAGCACGTGATTGGTAAATTTTGGTTATTTGTAAATGAGTTCATAAGTATTTTGAAAATTTCTCCCTTTTAATTTCTAATATGATAAAAATAGATACAATTCATATAAATAAAAAGCCTTTGGGATCCTCAATAATTTTTAAGAGTACAAAGGGATCAAATAGACCAAAACATTTGCGAACTGCTGCACATAATTCTAAGGGCCCAGTCAGTACTAAAAATGTCCATGGTTTTATTTATAATTTCAGCCTCTTGCTCTACCATCATGACCTTTGGTATAAAAGAGGATGTCTTTGAATTTGTCCTAAAATGACTTTTAGAGTCCCGGGGATCTCTCTCATTCTATCACTCCCAGGCTTATTAGACGTACGTATATGTGGTATTGCTGTCGTTGTGCACATCACACACACGCACACACGTGTCTGTCACAGAGGAGCATTCCCTCCCCTGCATTCAGTATGTTCAGACTGGAGTTGTGTGACCAGACATTAGGGCGTCTGAGAGCAGGACCTATGCTCTATAATAGACCAGCACACGTGACCAACACAGAGCACGGGCCACTCCGACGTGTAAGCAGGTCCTGCCTTCCAGGGACATAACAACATGCAGATGAATATTGTTCCCTAAAAACACAGGGGAGGAGAATTAACATCTGTGGGACGTGCCAGGAGCTGCATGTGTCCTTGTAGACATTCCTCCTTGTTACTAAGTGTCTACCAGTTAATCCTCTCTACAGCTCTGCCAGGTGGGCACCAGCACCTCCATTTTCGAGATGAGGAAACCAAGGCTGAGAGAGGCAACAGGGTGGCCCAAGGCCACAGTCAGTAGCCAGAGCTGTACTGGCGCGTCACACCATGGGAGTGAGGGTACAGAGGACAGAAAAGGAGATGTGCTCTGGGCCTGCAGGCCTCTGGCATCCCCACCACATGGGCCGTCAGCTCGGGCGTCAGCTCTGGCTGGTGCTGGGGGGCAGAGCGGGTCCAGGACTCACCGACATGGCCACGTGCAGCGGCGTGTTGCCGTGCTCCCCGCGGGCATTGGCACTGGCCCCATGGGTCAGCAACACTATGATACAATCCAAGCGGCTGCGCATCACCACCACGTGCAGGGCCGTGTTCCCCGCCGAGCTGGTGCTGTTCACGTCGCAGCCTCGTTTCAGCAGCATGCGGGCCATCTGTGGGAGGCAGGAGGTCCAGGCCCGACTCAGTGGGGCCCTCAGAGCAGCTGTGGCCGGAAGCACCTGGAGGCACCTGGGCACAGCCACTTTATCCCTCAGGCCTGCAGGGGCCTCTGGAAAGCTCTAACAATGGGAAGCGCCCACAGGGCAGGCCCCAGCTCTGGGGGTGGCCCTCGACCTTGGCTCCCATACCACTGGCACCCACATCCTTCCCTGGAGCTCACAGGACCCAGTCCCGCCCTGCAAAGGTTCCTCCGGGCCCTGTCCCAGAACTGCCCCATTCCCCGTGGCCTTTCCTGGGACCTGCAAAGGTAAGACCCTTCCTCAGGACTTGGCAACACACACCCCTGCTCACCCAGCAGCCCTGGGGAGCCTGAGGCTATAGAGAGGAGCCTGGGTTTTGGAGCCCGACAGGCTCGAGCCATAAGCTCAGCCCTGCTTCATCCCAGTTGTCTGCGCTTGAAAGGGTCACTGCACCCCCTGTACCTCAGTTCTCTCTGCTGCGAAAATGGGAATGCAAGCCCCTACCTCACAGAGTGTGGCGACAATGAATGACAAAATATGCACGAAAGGGCCCGACTTGGTGGCTAGCTCCTGGCATGAAGAAGGTGCCCTGCAGAGGATGGCATCTCTTCCCTCCTGACCCATGACCTTTGGGGCCCTCCAGCGTACTGCTGAGCTGTGCTTCCTGGAGACGAGAGACCAGCGGCCTCCATCCTCCCAAGGGAACAGAGTGTGGCTTTGGAAGAGACCTCAGAGGAGATGCCCAGCCAGCATCACCACCTTCTGTTTATGAGGCAGTTGACAATTTAGGAAGAATTTTCTCACGCACTACCGCACTGATCTCACACCTCCAGGGCCAGGCCATCGGAACCCCAATTCATACAGGAAGACACCACACAGGGGACACCATCACCATGCCAGTGAGCAACAGAGCCACGCCAGGATGTCCCCTCCTTGGGTTTGTCTGCCTGGCAACCCCCTATGAGATCAACCCTCCAAGTGCCTCCTCAGAGTCTCGCAGGAACCTCCTTCCTCGGGCACGAGGAGAACAAAGGGCTGTGGGACCTGCCCCCTGCCTACCACTCCCCCACACTTGGCCTACCTCTGCGTTCTTGGCCCAGTGCAGGGGGCTGGCTCCATAGCGAGGGTCTTTGCTGTGGATCTGGTTGCTGTCCATATTAATGATCAGTTCGGCACACCTGGGGGGAGAAGAGCCCTGGCGTTGTGAGGAAGGCCACGGGCAGCCTGGTGCTGGAAGAGGTCATGACTAGGGGCTTCATCTACTGGTCAGGGAGAGTTTCTGCGAAGAAAGTTGCAACAAAACCAACCAGTGCGAATACCATGTTATGCCTAGGGTATCTTGAGCCCGTCAAGGCCTGGTGCAAGCCCCTTCCTCCAGGAAGCCTTCCCTGATAACTCCAATCAGGAATGATCACTCTGACTGGCAGTGGCTTTGGAGTCTGACAGGCTTGAGGTCAAGCCCCAGCTTCCTCACTGATGACTGCTGGAAAGTGGCTGAGTCCATCTGCAACATGGAAACAGTCCTAACAGGACTGCGTGGGGATTAAAGGAAACAAGATGTTTCAGCACCTGGTTCTGGGCCTGGCACATAGCACCCTCCATCCCCCGACTGCCCACTGTTGGTGTTTCATTCAGTGACTGTCCCCCGAAGGCAGCAGTAAGCAGGGTGGTTAAGAGTACAGCTGCTCTCCACCCCTAGGGTGGAACCAAAGGAACTGAGCAGGGGCTCCAACAGATGTTTGACCACTGTTTACTGCAGCATTATTCACAACAGCCAGAAGGTGGAAGCTACCCAAGTGCCCACTGACAGAGGAATGGGAAAGCAAAATGTGGGATACGCAATGGAGTATCATTCTGCCTTAAAAAGGCAATTCTGATCCATGCTACGACACTAATGAACCTTGAAGACTAAGTGGAACGTGACGCCCAGGCCCAACTGGGCTGTGACACCCAGCTGAGTGCACGCAAACAGCAGAGGGGCTCCCAGACTGGAGCTGGGATGGAACCACTCTCGGTAACCCTAACACCTGCAGTTCTTAGAGAATGGCTGGTCCCATGGGGGCCAGCGAGGAACGCGGCTGCGTGCAGCAGTAGGGCATTCCCAAGGTATGAGACGACTTGCACCATCACACGTGCAATGAGCCTCTTTGACCTGAGTGGGCCCCACGGGGGAGGCCTGAGAAGGAACCTGACTGAGGGTGTCTGAGGAGGGAGCAACCTGGATCATACGAGGGTCCTGGAAGTAACCTGGACCAAGCAGGTAACTGGCGCTTAGCACACTGCCCAGGACTGAGGGACCAACTGATTCATTCATTCATTCATTCATTCATTCATTCATTCATTCATTCATTCATTCTAGATACTGTACCTGCTGGGTGACATTGTGAGATAGTCATCTCTTTTATCCCACTCCACCCACGCTCCTCCCCCTGCTCCCCGCCCCCCCACACACACCCCACATGGAGAAGAATTTTCCTGAAACCAGGGTTTCTTAGGTCTGGAGAGAAGGAAAGAAATGAGAGTGTTCTAGAGCTCCCTGAAACATGGGCCTGGCACCTGTGTCCCAGCAGTGCCACCAGCCAGGAAGGACAGATGCATCTAGGCAGACAGGGCCCTGGGCCACCCTGCCAAGCATCCCTGGGCTTTGAGTCGGCCACAGAAGCCGGGAGCACTGCAGCTGTGAAGGGGTTCAGATCAGGCTGCTGGGCTTGAGGGAAGATGACCCAGTTTGGGGGGCCCTCCAAGCCTTGGGGTTGCATGAGATTCTAACACTGAAGCACCACCTGGGGGAGCTGGATAGGGGGGGACCCCAGGGAAGATTAAGATTGCTTTTCTCCAGTTTGGTAGAGGGAGGTTCATGGTCAGAAATGAAGGTGAATTACAGAGCAATTTTTCAAGTTTTATTCTTTATACAGCAGAGTTTACGGACTGAGAGTCCCACCCCTGCACATTTATCAAGCACTTTATGCCAGGCCAGCCCTTGGTGCCAGTAGCTGACAGGCATCTAAGGAGCCTGTGGTCGCTACTCAGGACAGGCCGTGAGAGCTGAGGCCCAGCCGACCACGTGGGGTGGGGGTGGGGTGGGGTGGCGGTGCGTCTTACCCCTTCTGGGAGAACTTCATGGCTGTGTGGATGGGGTAGCCACCAGGCCCCATGATGTTACACCGAGCATTGCACAGGAGCAGCACACGGACCATCTCCTGCTTCCCCAACTGGCAGGCCAGGTGCAGCGGGGTCTGCCCTTGGTTATTCACCTGGTTCAAGCCGGCCGATGCATTCTTCCCTAGGAGCTGACAGCAAACAGCGGCGTGGGCCGCAGCCCAACACGGAGAAGGCCCTGCACGTCCCTCCCCTAACACCCACCGCGGCAACCTCTCTGGGGACTAAGGGGCAGGGAAGCTGGACTCCACTGAACACTGGTAAGACCTTAAAGAGAAGCAACAGAGAAAGGAGGACTTGGAGGGGAAAAGGAAGCCGACTGAGCCAGTATTGGCTGGGGCGCTGGTCGGGCATAACTGCAGTACGTATGAGAATTTCTGAATCAAGAAATTTAAAAGTTGGTTGTATCCAGGGATGAGCCCTGGGGGGCTGGGGGGTGGTGATTCTTGCTTGTCCTTGTATACCCTTCTGTGCTGCTTGAATTTTTTTTGCTACGTGCAGGTGTTATTTTTTCAATTAAAAAAATACCAGTATTAAAAAGCGAGTCGGAGGTTTTTTATTTCCTCACTTGTGGCTGAAGGCTGTCTCCCTGAGGTTAACTGCCATCCCTGTTACCTGTATGACCAGCTGGGCCTGTCAGCAGCCTGGGGACACAGCAGGGAGGCTCGACTCAAGGGCCAGCCCCACCACTCACAGCCCCACCACCCCTCCCTGGGCACACTTCTTAACGTCACTGAACCTGTTTCTTTAGCAAGGAGGAAAGGATAATGACCCCCACCCACAGAGGGGATTCTGAGAATTAACCAGAACACATACAACACTCAGTACAGGGCCAGGCATGAGACCAGCACGTGATACAGGACACGTACAGTTGTGTGCAGGGCTGTTGATAAGAGTGTGCATGCCCTCTGCCCTGAGGCAGGATGTGTGTGGCCCTGAGCTGGGCACTCAGTGGATTCTCAGTAAGGGTGGAGTTCCACAGGGGGTGTGGCATTCTCTTCCCTGAGAGCACTAAAGCATTAGCTAAGAATCCCTATTTTCTGGAATCATGTAGCTCCATTCTGATGCCAAGTCAGAGACAAAGATATAACCTTCAGAAGAATCATCTAATTCTAGGCAATAAAATATTGTCCAGCATTCTGTCTTTCCTACCTAGTATATAAAGTCGCCTTTTAATAACATCACTGGATCTACTCACCCACAACTTTTATTTTTATTTTTCTGCCCAGCTAATCCAAAATTGAACAGGAGTGCCTCTGGTGCAAATGCCCAAATGAGCCCGATAGAGTTTTGTTTTGTTTGTTTTGAGTTCCTGTAAAAAGTGAAGCTCAGGTCACACTGGACCATGAGCACCTCCAGGCAGGGGCTGAAATGCACTGACTCAGCCCAGGGTCCAGTTCATAAGAGGTGCTCGGGAAAAACCGAACTAAACTCACTGGCTGGACTGGGCCTTGAGTTTAGTTTGCTGGGTGGAGGACTTTCCCAGGGTTGTCAGAGCAGAGTGGCCGAGGATGTGTCTCCTTGACAAGTGTGGGGAGGGAAAAGCAGGTTGGAGGGTTGTACCCTCCACAAAGGAGTTCGGGCTTCAAGGACCAAGAAGGAACAGGGAGAGGCCCCGAGTTCCATCTGAGCCCAGGGGCCCAAAGAGAGCTGTGGGCACAGTGGGGTGTCACTGGTGCTGGTTACCCTGTCCCCACCCCTGCTTACCTGCAGCACCTGGGAATTGTCACCCTGGACAGCGTAGTGGAAAGCCGTCTCTCCATTGTTGTCGGTGACGTCCATCTGGGCATGGCAGTACTGCACCAGCTCCACCACGAGCTCTCCATCACCCTTGCGGCAGGCCAGGTGCAGGGGTGTGCAGCCCTCCTCATTTTCTGTGCTGTTGGCGCAGCTGCAGGGAGGGCCGGGGAGGTGAGTGGGCAAGGCACAAGGTGAGCGGCGTGCTGAGACACCGACGTGCAGAGGGAAGTGGGCTAGGAGCGCAAGAACACGCGTGCCCTGCTCAAGCTGGTTCAAACCTAGGGATGCATCACAATTTATTTGTACCTAATGTGGTTTGTATCCGTGTTTAATTCATGGTGCACACCTGTAGGGGAGATGTGCCCCAGGGCCACACCCAGCCTGAAATGGGCAGCGGGTGGCAGAGAAAGGGTCGCAGAAGGCAGAAATCGCACTAATCGTGGGCAATTTACTTAACCTCTCTGGACTGCGGTATTCTTATCTACAAAAAAATGAAAACAATACCTGCCGTGCCTGCCCTAGGAAACAGACAGACTGTCGTGAGATTAGACACATGATGTCCAAGAACAGGCCTGTCAACTGTAAAGGGCAGCCAGGATTTTTGAGTTTTGGGCCTGGGCACTGAAGCAAGCTATCTGGGAGGAGAACCACAGGAGGTGTGGCGACCTCGGGCAAGACAGCGGCTGCAACCCTATGACCAGCATGGTACCTTCACACGGGGCGCCCACTGAGACACATGTGGGATGAATGGATGTATGAAAGCAAGTGTTCCAGCTCCCCGACGGGCAACCAGACCTTTGGAAGAAGACATCAAGGATCTGAAGCCTGCTCGGCCCCCTCCCGCTAAGTGACCTTGCACAGGTCACATAACCTCTCACTGGGATGACGAGCTCCTGGGGGTGTTGGGAGGATTCAAGTTCATGGTGGGCATTCCAGAAATGTCACGTTTCTCCTTCTGACTTTAGTCAGCATCCCTACACTGTAACCCAAAGGCACTGCTGCCCCTTTTGAAGTCAAATATTCCGGGCAAGCTTTGAGTTTATGGAAGGGGACTGAGGCAAGACGGAGGAGACCGTCCCCACGGCCCCGCCCATCCACATACACTGTCCCCAGGGTCCTGCCCTCCTGCCCCACCTGATGATGCGGCTGTGATGGAAGCACTCTCGGATCCCCAACTCTACTGCCAAGTGGGCCACCGACCAGCTGAGGTGGCTGCGGATGAGATCGGTCAGCTGCTGCAGGACCTCGGCGTGTAGGATGCGGCTGGAGCTCTCATAGAAGGGCGGCAACTGGGAGGAATAGCGCTGGAAGTGCAGCAGGGCGTCAGCCTCTGTCTCCAGCTGGAAGAGTCTGAGGAGCCAGGACCGAGGAGGAAAACATGGAAATGAAGCCTTGGGTCCCTCCAAACAGGCCGCTGCCTACCTCAGGCTGTGCCCTGATCTGCTCCAGCTGGACTCCCCACACCCAACCCCCACACACACATTTAAATGGAGTTGGGACTTTCTTTTTATTTGGAAAGATTTCCTTTTCTTTCTTTTTAAAAAATATTGTCATGTAGGACTGGCCCAGTGGCTCAGGCAGTTGGAGCTCCATGCTCCTAACTCCGAAGGCTGCCGGTTCGATTCCCACATGGGCCAGTGGGCTCTCAACCACAAGGTTGCCTGTTCAATTCCTTGAGTCCCGCAAGGGATGGTGGGCTCCAACCCCTGCAACTAAAATTGAACACGGTACCTTGAACTGAGCTGCCGCTGAGCTCCTGGATGGCTCAGTTGGTTGGAGTGCATCCTCTCAACCACAAGGTTGCCGGTTCGACTCCCGCAAGGGATGGTGGGCTGTGCCCCCTGCAACTACAGACTGAAAACGGCAACTGGACTTGGAGCTGAGCTGCGCCCTCCACAACTAGATTGAAGGACAACGACTTGGAGCTGATGGGCCCTGGAGAAACACACTGTTCCCCAATAGTCCCCAATAAAGTTAAAAATATATATATATAAGTATTGTTTAACCTAAATGTCCAGCAACAGAATATAAATTGTCACATAAACTATGGTACATTTATGTGGTGGAATATTACGCAGCCATGAAAGTGAGACATTAAAAGAAAAGGGAAATGTTATTTTGTAATGTTATGTTAAAAAGCAGGATACAAATTTTGATGATATGTGATGAAACTGTATTAAAAAAAAAGACTGAAAGGAAATCCGTCAAATGTGCATGGTTGCATAATAATTTAAATGTTCTTTATCCATTATTTCCAAATTTTCTACAATGAATCTACATAATTTTTATGATCAGAAAAAACAGTTTTGGTCCCTTTTAAAGAGTTATGCTTGAGTCCAAGGGCTGCTGTTAAGTTGCTGTGTGTCCTGGGGAAAACCTCTTCCCTCTCTGAGCCCTATTTGAAATATGAGACTAATTGCCCCTGTCCTACCTACCTCAGAGAAGTGCTATGAGGATCAGATGAGAAAGTATTGTAAAGGCATTTTAAAAACTATAATGATTACATGTCAGTGATGGTTCCTTGAACTTCTGAGCAGGGCTTTCAACATACCAGGTCTTTCCTACACACCTCCACAAGCCCAGCAGCCAGCTCAGGGAGGTAGTGCCTAGAAAGTGCCGGCTTGACACGGCCAGCCTGTTCTTTCCCAGAGACAGCAATTGCTTAGTAAAGATCTACTGAGCACCCGCTCTGTGCCTGACTCTGTTCTAAATAAAGGGGTAAACTAATCAACAAAACAGACAACATGCCCTGCCCTCCTGGAGTCCATGTTCTTATGGGGGAGGAGATCAACAAAATGAGTAAGGCAAAAATCAAAATATGGAATTATGTGAAATGGACTATCAGGTAAAAGGTGCTACAGGAAAAACAAAGTAGGAAAGGGGGGTAGAGAAGGACCCTTCCTCAGTTCTCCTCGGCTGGTTTTGTTTCATCTCACTAACCTCTTCCCATTAGAGCGCTGGAGTACTCCACATCAAATGTTGCTGCTATGTCAGATATAACGACAGCTGCAAATTGGTCACTGGACTTGGCACCAATTGAGGCAGGAGTGACTCTGACAAGTGTATTTTTGTTGGAGTGGGGAAACCAAAGCTTGACTGGAATGGGTTTAAGAAAGAACCTGATTGGAGAAATTGGAGACGGCAAGTACAAACAATGCGGAGTTTTCTGTAGAGGGGGAAAACAAAGGTAGCTAATGGGGAAAGTGTAATCAGGCTGGTGGGAATAATCCAAAAGAAAATGGGGTCTCTCTGAGGACTGCCACTTCCATTAATGGCAGACTAGGTAATGTGAACCAGCCACCTGCTGGGGATAACTAGAAATGTTGGACAAAATACAAAAACCATCTGCTTGAGGTGCTGGATACTATCAGACAGTGATGAATTTCCAGGCTGGAAGGGATTATGGAAACCCAGGAAGTGAGCCCAGTGTTTAAGCTGCTTGAGAATTAAAAAATACAACTGTCCATACAATTGTTACTTGAAAGGCTGGAGGGACACACAGTAACATTAACAACCCACAGGCTCAGGGGACAGAGGCTGGAGGCCAGGGGTCTGCAAGGGGAGAGCCATGATAACCACCTGTTACTCTGGGTTGGGATCCTAAAAGTCTACACCCTAGAAATAAGGGTGGGCTACAAGTAAACAGACCCTCACAGGGACTGCAGCTCAGCCTCAAATCATTTCAGTTCTAGAAACTGGACTGAGTTTATCCTGAGTGAGCATGTTCCCAGTACTGGGAGAAGTACACATAAAGGAAATATCAAACTGGGCTTCAAATGATTTCTATAGCATTATTGCAAATCCAAGGTCCGACACATAATCAAAACTCACCAGGCACGTGAGGAGATACGACAATATGAAAGAAAACCAACAGAAACAGATTGATAAGTTGGGGGAGGGGAGCTGCAAATATTTAAGTCATCTGACACCGACTTTAAAATAACTGTGATACTAACCAAGAGGATAAAACAGAAGATTTACAATTTTGGCAAAAAAACACTTTAAACTATTAAAAAAAGAACCAAGTGGAAATTACAGAATTAAAAATACAATTGTCAAAATTAAGACCTCAATGCCTAGGTATAAACAGCAGATCAGACAATGCTGAAGAGAAAACTAGTGAATAGGAAATAGGTCAGAAAAGAGTAAATAGAATAGTGCATGGAGAGACAAATCTTGGAAAACACACACAGTAGATAAAAGATATAGATATGTAATGTAAAGACCTAACATACATATAAGTGGAGCCCCTACCCCCCAAAAAATAGAAAAAGAAGTGGACAGAAGCCATATGTGAAGAGTTAATAACTGTGAAAAACATTGATTTGCAAAACTGATGAAAAACTGATGAAAAACATTGATTTAAAATACCCTATGAGCCCTCCTCCACCAAAAAGGAAAAGAAGGAAGGAAGGAAGGAAACACACAATGTGATATATAGATGATATATTACAGAATTGTACACCTGAAATCAATGTAACTTTACTAACAATTGTCACCCCAATAAACTTTAATTTAATTTAAAAAAAGAAAGAAAAAGAAAGAAAGAAATCCACACTTAGGGACCTTGTGCAGGTTTTAAATGTGGCTCAAAATTCTTTGACACTCCTCCCATTGGGAGGAGCCTTTTCACCCTGTAATCTGGCTCTGTAACTGCTTTACCAACAGAATATGGTAGAATTGATGCTGTCCTAGGTTCTGGACCAAGACTGTAGGGACTGGAAGCTTCCACCTCTTTTCTCTTGGGACCCAGCCATCATGCCACAGGGGAAGTGAAGCATCCATGGAGATGACTACTGGCCTGGTATGAACTCCCAGCCAACAGCCAGTAGCGCTTGCCAGTTGTGAGTGGGTCATCTTAAAAGCAGATCCTGCAGTCAAGCCCAGGTAATGCCATATAGAATAGAATTAAGCCTTTCCCACTGGGCTCCACTCAAACTGCAGATTTGTGTCCTAAATAATTGTTATCATTTTCAATCACTAAGTTTTGGGGTAGTTTGTTACATAGCAATACTGGAGAAGAACACATATTGGTAAACGTATTGTAACACAGCAATAATTGACACGTGCCATATTACAACTGCTGAAAACAAAATACAAAGAGAAAAAGTTAAAAATAGCAGAGGAAAAAAAGGTAATCTTCAAAGGGCAACCATGAGACTGACAGCTGGCTTCTCAACAATGGAAGCCACAGATAATGGAATCACATCCTTAAAAAGCTGAAAGAAACGCTACTGAAAATTCTGTACCTGGGGAGAAAAAAACCTTCACATATGAAGTTGAAATTACAACATTTCACCAAAGGGTGGGGGGAGGAGGAGGAGGAAGACTGACATTAACAGAAGGAAATATACAAAATATAAAAGTATTTTTGTCAAGTGGAAGGAACTTGATCCCAGATGGATGGTCAAAAATAATGATGGGGGGCGGGGGGAGAATGAAGCACCAGGAAAAGAGTAAATATGTGAGCAAATCTAAATAAATATTCACAGTATAATGTCTTGTTGGGTTTAAAATAAAAATATTAATTAAAAAAACAGCACATGGCATAGAAGCCCAGAGGGGGATAAATGCAGTTAAAGGGTTCTAAGACTCATTTATTATTCTGGAAGATTCTAAAGTACCAATTATACTTCAGTAAGGCCAAGGATGTGTGTTACAATCTCTAAGGTTCTATCAAGAACTGTGAAGGGTTTCAGATTTTATCCTAGTTGCAAACTAACGAGTTAGCCTGACACAGTTTCATGGATGCTGGCAGGAAGCACAAGATTCCTGGATCAAAGACAAAGGGCAATTTATTACTCACAGCAATAACAGTAGCCAGAGTATCAGCATTTGTGCCAATTCCCTGGGATCCAGTTCCCACAGGGTGACATGAAAAGGATCAGGTGATACCTGCTCATGTTACATTAGAAGAGAGAAACCCTGAGTGCAGGGAATTTGAATCTTTTATAATTGTCAATAAGCAAATCTGTCTAAGCTTTGTTCTGGAAGAGCAAAGATATTATCTTCATTATATAGGAGAGTAAGCAAACCTATGCCCTGCTCTAGAGAGAGACCCTATCTCTATCTTCCAAGTCTGTTCACCTTACAAACACCCCTGTAAAGATAGCCTGGAGCAAAGATAGTCAGTGTCTGCTTGTAAGATGTACAGAAACACGAGAGACCCATGGAGGACTGTCTCCCAGCAGTTATCAATAAAAGATAATAATAGAGTATATACCTTCCAATCTAATAGAGAGGGAAAACGGAATAATAAGAAAACACTCAGTCATGAATTGCAAAGCATTATACTAAGTGAAAGAGAGTCAGATTCATAAGACTACATGATATATGATTAAAAGGTAAAACTGTAGTCATAGAAAGTAGATCAGTGTTTGCCAGGGACTTGGGACTCGGTGGAGGGGATTTACTGTAAAGGAGCATGAAAGAAATTTTGGGGATACCAGACATGTTCTTCATCTTGATTGTGGCGATGGTTACATGAGTATGCACCTCTATCAAATTCATTGACAGGTACACTTAAAATTGGTAAATTCTATTTTTTGTAAATTGCATCTCAATAAAGCTAACTAAAACAAAACAAAAAGTAAATGAAAAGACAAGAAAAAAGGAATAAAGAACACAAAATAGGTGGAACAATGAGAACAACAAAACAAACAGTAAGATGGTAGATTTAAACCCAAAGATATCAGAATTCCATTAAGTTTAATAGACTAAACGGTCCAAATAAATATAAGGGATAACAGACAGGATAATAGGAAAAAAAGACAACTACCTATTCTTTACAAGTTTAAAAATATAAGGAAATATGTTAAATAAATACTAACCCCAAAAAAGCTGATGACACTATATTAATATTAGACAAAATAGAGTTTAAGGTAAAAAGCATTACTGGAAAATATAGGGACAGTTCATAATGATAACTGTTTCAATTCACTAGGAAAATACGACAGTTATAAATTAATATGTACTTAGGACTAAAGTTCAAAATAAAGTTAAACTTGACAGAATTAAGAGAACTAGAGAAATCCATGATTACACTGAGATATTTTAATATCTTCTACTAGTTACTTAAATAGCAGACATAAAACACGCTATTGGACATAGAATAATTAGTAAACATGACCTAACAGACATATATAAAAAACACTATTGCTTTACCAGCTGACTGAAAAGTTTTGGTCAGGCAAGTTAATAGTTTTTATTGTAAGACAAAAGTTTATAAGGCTGAGCAAAAGATGGCTACAGCCCGGGCTGCATGTCTAAAGGAGATTTGCAGCCCCAAAGGAGGGGGTGAGGAGGGTTTTACAGGGGCGGTGCTGACAGGGTAGCATTGTTTAAACAGAAAATGTTGACTGCCTGCAAACCAGTAGCTGTTTTGTGGTGTTTTCTGTTATCGCAAGTTTGGCTCTGTCTGCAGGTGCAGGCCAGCAGACATTTTGTTGTTTTCTTGCAGACTTGGCTCTGTCTGTAAGTCAAGGTCTCTGAGACCTAACATTTAGAGACCTGCCATTAAGTCAAGGTCTCTAACATTCAGAGACCTAACACCCACCAAGTACAGAACACACGTTCTTTGCAAGCATCCTCATACAAAAATTATAAATAGTGGACCTATGCTGGGCTATCAAGCAAATCTGAACAAATTTCAAAGACCTGAAAATATTTCAACTATGTTCTCCTACCACAATGCAATTAAGCAAGAAATCAATAATAAAAAAATAACTAAAAATTTCCCTATGTTTGAAAATTAAGCAAGATACATATAAACTATCTGTGGTTCAACCAAGAAATCATGGTGAAATTTAGGAAATATTTTGACTTAATGATCATGTAAATATTACACATGTAAACTTGTGGGATGAACTTCCACTTCTGGATATGACAGAGAGCTTGTACCAGACTAGCCTTCCTGATGAAAACAAATATAGAGGCAGGATTAAATTCAGATAAGTATTAGAAGGCGCTGGAGAGAACCCAAGACAGGCAAGGCACACAGGGCCAAGATTTTAGTGAAAAGGGAACCACACTGATGTAAGCTCCACATTTTTACTCAGGGCACATTGGTCTCTGGTGCAGGATATAGAAGCCAAAAATAAAAACTGCACCCTAGTGCTTCTAGCACTCTTACTATGCCGGGTAGAGAGAGGCCAGCACTTAGAGTTTCCAAGATGGCTAGAACTTGAAGGAATCAAGTTCACTTGAAGGAGAAGTGAACCCAAAATTTTGCATGTAATTTTACCTCATCAGCCATGCAGAGCAAGATGTCAAGAAACCAAATAGAAAATAGCAGCAGGGAGGATACAGAGCTCAGCAGAAATTCTGGCACTTTTTCAGTACTTGGGAAATAGAGATCAGAGTTCAAGGTCTACCCAGGTGGAAGGACCTAGTAAAAGCAAGGCCTTAGTTGAGATTTAAGAACTTCAACCCTCTGAGAGTAAAGGTTATGATCTAGGCGTGAAGGCAAGTTCAAGACAGACCAACACTAACCAAGCCTGAAATGCAGCCTTAACTAAATCTTTTGAAGGAAGACAATGCCTCTATCGTTTTTCATGTACAATACCCAACATGCAAACAAAAATTATCGGGCATGCCCCAAAACAGGACCAAGTAACAAAAAGGTTCAAGAAGAAAAAGACAATGAAACAGAAACCACAGGTGATCCAGATAGCACAGGTATCAAATAGGAACTTGTAAAAATTTGATTGAAAATAAAAGATGAAATACTGGGGTCGCCAAAATACACATGACTTGTATTCATCTTTTGTTATTGGTATATATGGAGTATTACAATTTTTTAAAATTTATTGGGGTGACAATTGTTAGTAAAATTACATAGATTTCAGGTGTACAATTCTGTAATACATCATCTATAAATCCCATTGTGTGTTCACCACCCAGAGTCAGTTTTCCTTCCATCACCATATATTTGATCCCCCTTACCCTCATCTCCCACCCCCCAACCCCCTTACCCTCTGGTAACCACTCTAAATTATTGTCTGTGTCTATGAGTTTTTGTTTCTCATTTGTTTGTCTTGTTCTTTTGTTGTTTTTGGCTTATATACCACATATCAGTGAAATCATATGGTTCTCTGCTTTTTCTGTCTGACTTATTTCACTTAGCATTAAGTATTACAATTTTAATACAGTTTTTTTTCCTTTCTTAAAATATGTACACATTTTTGGCACCCTCTGTATGTAACAAAAGAATAAATTGGACATTTTAGAATTGGAAAATACAATAACTGAAATTCAACAGATTGGTCTAACAGCTGACTAGACACAGCAGAAAAGATTAATAAAATAGTTTGGCAAAATATATCCCAACTAAAGCAGAAAGAGAAAAAGGAAGGATAACACATTTTAAAAGATTAAGAGACATATGGGAAATGGTATAAATGTTTGACAAAGGTATAAATGGTATTCCAGAAGGAGGGTAGAAACAGAACAGAACAGAAACAATAAAAATACTGATGAATAATATTCCAAAACTGATGAAAGAATCAAGAAACAGATTCACGAATCTCTACAAACTTAAGAAAGACAAATAAAAGAAACAACCACCTAGGCATATAATAGTAAAAGTGCAGAAAATAAAAGACAAAGAAAACATCTTGAAAGCAGCTAGAGGGAAAAAAGACATATCGTGTTTCCCTGAAAATAAGACCTAGCCGGACATTCAGATCTAAAGTGTCTTTTGGAGCAAAAACTAATATAAGACTCGGTCTTATTTTACTACAATGTAAGACTAGGTCTATATAATATAATATAATATAATGTAATGTAATGTAATGTAATGTAATGTAATGTAATGTAATATAATATAATATAATATAATATAATATAATATAATATAATATAATATAATATAGTACAGTATAATATAATGTAATGTAATATAACATAATACAATATAATACCAGGTATAATATAATATAGTACTGCGTCTTATATTAATTTTTGCTTCAAAAGGCGCATTAGAGCTGACTGTCCAGCTAGGTCTTATTTTTGGGGAAACAGCATATTATCTTTATTTATTTATTTACTTTCTTTTTTCATTTTTTTTTATTAGTTTCAGGTGCACAAAACAATGTAATAGTTAGACATTTATCATTTATATCCCTCACACAGTGACAACCCCCCTCCCCCATCCACTACCCCTCTGACATCGCACACAGTCATTACATTTCCACTGTCTCTATTCCTAATGCGGTACTCCGTTTCTTGTAAATATACATATATATATATATATATATATATATATATATATATATATATATATATATATATAATTGTAGTTGACATTCATTATTGTTCAACTTCAGTTTCAGGTGTACAGTGCAGTGATCAGGCATCTACATCATCCCTGAGGTGGTCTCCCTAATGAGACAAGTGTCCATCGGATATAGGGTATTATCTTTAAATAAGCAATAATAAGACTGACAGTTGACTGCTGATAGCAACAATGGAAGTGAGAAGACAATTAAATTACATCTTTAAAGAGATAAAAGAAAACTGTCAGCCTAAAATTCTATTCATTGAAGTTATATTTCAAAAATAAAGGCAAAATGCAGTCATTTTCAGACACCCAAAAACTGAGAGGATTCACTGTCAGCAGACTTACACAAGAGAATTACTAAAAGGGGTTCTTTAGGAAGAAAGGAAGCTATCCATGATGGAAGCATGATAATGCAGGAAGGAGTAAAGAACAATGGAAAGGGTAAATATGTGGGCAAAACTAAACTGACTGTTTATAAAAACAACAGTAATGTTTGGGGGTTAGATATATATACACAGGTATAGATATTTACATATATATTTAATTAAAATTAAAATACATCACAATAATATCACAAAAGGCGGATAAATGAGATGGATAAATGGAACTGAAACTGTTCAAAAGTTTTTGCATTGTCAGGGAAATGCCAAAGTATCAATTTAAGGTAGACTGTAATAAGTCATATTGCAATCTTTACAACTACTAAAACAATAAAACAGCTAATGGACAGAAAAATGGCATTAGTATATGTACAGCAGCATTTGGCTTAAACAAAGCCAAAAGTTGGTTCTTTGAAAAGACTTTGAAAAACCAATAAACCCTTAACAAATCTGAACAAGAAATAGAGCAAACACAAAGTACCATCTCTTCAAATCCTTCAAATATTAAAAAGAAAAGAACAGGATATTATGAACAACTTTATACCAATGAATTTAACAACTTGAAGTGAACAAATTCCTTAAAAACACAACATACCAAAACTGACACAAGAAAAAAGAAAAAAATTGGTAGTCCCATTTCTGTTAAAGAAATTGAATACATATTTTTAAAGCATCCCACAAAGAAAACTCTAGGCTCAGATGGCTTCACCCATGAATTCTTCCAGACATTTAAGAAAGTAATACCAGTCTTAAACAATTTTCAGAAAATTGGAGAAGGATTACTTCTCAACTCTTTTTATAAGTCCAGCATAAAGCTGACACCAAAAACTGATTAGAATATTTTTTTAAAAGAAAATTACAGGATGAGACCTCTCATAAATATAGATGCTGAAAATCCTAAAAAAGTATTCGATTTAATCTAACAATATAAGAAAAGGATACTACATCATGACAAGGAGAGATTTATTCCAGGAATATATATGGCTGCTTTAACATTTGTTAATTAACCAATCAATCAATGTAATTCACCACACTGAAAAAATAAAGATGAAAATAAAAAGCAAACAGGTGCAAAGCTCATCTGTTATAGTATTTGGATTTGAAAATATACAATACTCATTCATGAATTTTTTTTAAAAAGAAAGCTCTTAGAAAACTAGGAATAAGAAGGAATTTCTTTAATGAAACAGAGGGTAACTCCAAAAAGCTGGCAATGGGGATTTCCATCCCTCACCCATCACAAAAAAACAACTTGGTAGATTTAACAGAAGATTTTGAAGGACCTTAAAAGACTGATGTTGCTCAGTGTGGACCTGATTGGATTTGAAGCTAACTGGTATTTGATTATATATTATGTATATATTTTTTTCATTCTTAACTTGGAAATACTTTTCAGAAGACATTTATAAATTGTGTTTTTAATTAAACTTTAGAACAATTACTCTTTTTCACTGTAATATTTACATTTTTATATTTTTACTTAAAAAAATTTTTTTTTCTCTAAAGAGGGCACAGTTCATAGTGGTCCATATGCGGATCGAACCGACAACCTTGGTGTTATTAGCACCACGCTGTAACCACCTGAGCTAACCGGCCACCCCCGGAACAATTACTTTTAATGTTCCAGAAATTGGACTTCTATTAGGTAATAAAGCTGAACCTGGAACTGTGAAAAAATTAAAAAAAAAATAAAAACTAGAACAAACATCATACTTAATGGTAAAATGCTGAAGCTTTCCCCCTTGGAGATCACAAATGAGATAAGAATGTTTGCTTCACCAGTTTACTGACTATTCTTACCAGCTCAATATGCCAAGAAAAATAAATAAAAGGTATAAGGATTGAAAAGGAAGAAACAAAACTTTCATTATTCATAGATGATATGATTGTGTTCTTAGAAAATCCAAAAAGTCCTACAGATAAATTATTAGAACTAATAAATGAGTTTAGCAAGGTTGCTGAACATAAGACGAATATACAAAAATCAACTGCATGGCTATATTCAGCAACAAAGAGAAAATTAAATTTTAATAATTTACAATCATTTACATTGAAAAATTTCAAACATTATGAATCAATCTAACAAAATATGTCTAAAAGTTCTATGCAGAAAACTACAAAGCATTGGGAGTAATTAAAGAAAACCTAAATAAACAGGAGTGGATTCCAGGTTTCTAGATCAGAAGACTAAATAATATAAAGTTGTCAATTGTCACCAAATGATCTATAGAATCAGTGCAATCCCAATAAAAATCTTTAAACCAAAAGGTTTTGTTTGTTTGCTTGTTTTGTGTGTGGAATTTTTTTTCTTGTAAAAATGCAAGGAGCTAAGAATAGCCAAAATAATCTTGGAGAAGATCGAAGTGAGAGCTTGTTCTACCAGGTACCATGTTTCCCCGAAAACAAGACCTAGCTGGACAATCAACTCTAACGCGTCTTTTGTAGCAAAAAGTAATATAAGACCGGGTCTTATTTTACAATATAATACAATATAGTATAGTATAGTATAGTATAGTATAGTATAGTATAGTATAGTATAGTATAATACAATATAATATAACACCACGTCTTATATTAATTTTTGCTCCAAAAGATGCATTAGAGCTGAATGTCCAGGTAGGTCTTATTTTCGGGAACATGGTATCAAGATTTATTGTGAAGTAACACTAATTAAGACAGCATGACACTGGTGCAAGAAAAGAAAAACAGAAGTGACTAGAAACGGATCCATTCATAGAGGGATACCGGATTTATGACCAAAATGGCAATCTAGAGCAGTGGAAAAGAATAGTTTGCAATAAAAGGGCCTGGGAAAATTGGATCCCCAGATGAAAAACAAGAAAAAAGAAACCTGAGCCCTATTTCACACCATACATTTTAAAAAAATCAATTCCAGGTAGATATTATTCCAGTTATAAAAGACAAAATAAATAAAGCTTCTAGAAGATAATATACAAAAATTTCCTCTTGACCTCATGATAAAGACTTTCTTAAACAGTACACAAAAGCAAACCATAAAAAAGATGAGTAAATTCAACTACCTTAAGACTAAAGAACTCTAGTTTATCAATAGATACCATTAAGAAAATACAAAGGGAAGCCACTGAGTGGGTGACCACAACACACATAACTAACAAAAGGTGTGTATGTGGACTGCAGATGCACAAAACACCCCTGCTGAAATTCTACACAAAAAAAAACCATTTTATTTTTTAAATATTCAAGAGAATTGAGCAGGTACCCCTCCGAAGAGCATTGCCAACTGGTTAACCAACTTATCAAAAAGTGCTCAAGTTCATATGCAATCAGGCAACTGCAAATTAAAGCCACACTACTACACGCCCAACAGAAAGACTAAATTGTGTTAAACTGGCAATACTAAGTATCAGAGGATGTGAAGTACTAAGTCTCACTGGCTGCTAGGAGGAATTACCCACTAAAGCTGAGACTATGTCTGGCCTTAACCCAGCAATTCCATTCCTAGATAGATGCGGAATAGAAATGCATGCATATATGCACCAAGAAAACTAGAAACCCAAATTCCCATCAACACTAGAGTGAAAAAGTAAAATTGTGATATAGTTACACAATGGAATTCTACTGCACTGAAAATGACTGGCACAGCTACGTACAAAATCATATAAATATCACAGACACAATGCGCAAAGTCAGACACAAAAGCAATTACCAGAAAAATCAGGTTGATGGCTACCTTTCTTTGGTGAAAGGGGACTCAAGGGGGCTTCCAGGGTGCTACAGCTTTCTACTTCTTGACATGGGTGATAGTTACAGAGTTATTTGTAATAAATCATTGAGCTGTATGTACTTTTCCATAGGTGTGTTCTACTTCACTATTTTTAAAAAGTTTAGAAGAGAACAGGAGAGGAATTGAAGACAGCTGAATACAGGCAGTGCCTGAGGGGAAAGTGGAGTCAAGAAAGATGTTTTTTAAAGCACATTTGTATAGTGATGGAAAATATGCAGTGAAGAGGGGGAATTGTGTAGGTGAGAGAGGAAAGAACTGCTGAAATGATGTCCTGGACTGGAGGAGAGGGCATGGTGACCGTGACGGGGGAGTGGCCTCAATGAGACTTATGGATGGTACATCTCTACAGATGACAGGGAAGGGCCAGCACATGGGTGCAGGCGCGGGGCAAGGGGTAGAGAGATTGTCGTGGTCCTCTTCTCTTCTGGTTTTTGTTGAGTTCTGTGAGATAGAAGCCAGATCATCAGCTGAGGGTAAGCCTGGACAGGAGGGGCTGGAGGTGGAGGACTGACGACAAGGCATGCCTTGCAGGACAGCTAGGGACAGATGAACGGAGAAATGCAGGACGGCCACACAGGCTCACATGAAGCTCATGCTGATTTGAAAGTGAGGCCAGTCGGCGTGAAGGAGCGTTCCTTTAGCCATGGTGGAGAATTGCAATTAACTAGTGTCGGGGTTTTGCCAAGCAAACATGATGGAGAGAGAGCAACAAGAAAGCAGAGAGTGTACGCAAGGGTGTGATTATAATGACGGACCACGGTGTTGAAGCTGGGTAGGAAGTGACGTCCATGAAAGGGATGGGGACGTTAAAAGGTGGTAGGATGAGTCTGTGGTCTGCGGGGACAGAAGAACTTGGCATTCAGAGGACTAGAGAGAAGGAGCTGGAAGACAGGAGGCAGAGATTGGAAAGTCAGATGCTTGAAACTTGTATTTATGGCAGAGCTGCTGTTACTGGTGATGACACAGTCAGGGAATGGCCCTGTGGACCCGGAGGGGCCAGGCACCAATAGCCCTGGGTGTGAGGAGGGGCACCCTGTGCATATTAGTCACCAAGAGTCTGACAGGAGTTAGTGATGCGGAGAGGGAGCTGAGCCAGGGGCTCACATCTTGAGGACGTGGGGGTGCCCTAGGGTTGCAGATGTCTGCCACCAGGAGAGACCGGGGGCGGGGGTTTCATAGGATGAGACAGGATTCAAGTCTGAGAGGTGAGGAGGACCCTGGCCCACCTCCAGGCCCAGTGGGGAAAAGACTGGGGGAGAAAACTCTCGCGAGGCCTATAGAGGAGGTAGTGTCCTCAGGGAGGGCCAGGTGTGGGTCAGAGCAAAGAGGGAAAGATCCAGAGAAAAGGCTGAGGATCGAGAAGACTGGGGTGGGAGCTGTGTCTTGGCTCTTGTCAAACTGATCCCCCAGATTGAAGCTGCCTGGCGTCAGCTCTGCAAAGCCTCTGCCTGGGGGGGAGCAGCCTGAGGATGAGCCTCTGGGGGTCAGCAAACCTCGTGAAAGGGCATGCCGACGTGTGAATGTGCATTTGGGGGAAGAGAAGGTCCCCTGGAATTCTCAAGGGAATCCTGGACCAAAAAACGGCCAAGCAGCATTGGGCTAGAGGGGTTTCTAACTCTCCAGTTTCGGAGCAGAGCACAGGCCCTTCCCCACTGCTTCTCCTCCGTGCCTTTGCCTCTGACAGCCCTCGCCCCGCAGTGTCCTATCTCGCAGTCTTCTGCTGAAATCTTCCACCCTCTTTAAGGTCCACCTCTAACCCACCTACCCGAGAGGCCTTTCCCAATCTCCCTCGTCAAGCCCACATCCAATGGTCATGGATTCATTCATCCAGTCAACAAGTACTTGCCGTGCACCTACAGGGTGCCAGCTCTACACTGGGCGTTATGGGAAAGGACTCAGAGCCAGGCCCTGTCTCTTAGGAGCTCTGCAGTCTGTTGCGGGAGACAGGTGTGCACACAGAACAGTGCTCAGGTAGCACAGAGGGGTGAATACAGGCTCACAGAGCAGGGACCGTGAGTCAGGCAAAGGAGTAGAGGCAGAGCATTCAGAGGGGAAAGCAAGGGCAGAGAAAGAAGTGGACAGGGGTGAGTCTGTTCCAGGAACCTAAGAGTCTTCCTTACATGAGGCCATTAGAAATTTATCCCACTGAATGCCGGGTACACATCCACCTTTGCTGGCTAGTGCCTGACCTCCTGGTGGTAGACACCTGTCTGTCGTATTCTATTCTGCTCGGTGACGATGGGCAGTGGGCGAGATAAATGGGTGAGTGAGCAAATCACAGGGTATGTGGCCAGGACACGGGCCACTCAGCTCGTCGGAGGTTTCCTGACAGGCAGTCTCATAACAAAGTCCCGGGGCAGAACTGCAGGGGGCTTTAAAAGTCAGCCCCCTTTTGAGAAGTGAAGACCACACGTCCCACATGCTTGGATGGTTCCTCCCAGGATTCCTGGGAAATGCGGCCCTGCTTCTGCTGAGATACCAGTGAGGGCTGGCGGGTTCCATCAAATATCATCTGTCACAGTAAATGTCAGCAGTCAATGATTAATTTGTACCAGGAACACAAGTATGGACGTTATTATAATGTACACAGCAATGCTACAGGTGACCGCCCTGGGGCTCACAGCAGACGAGCCAGGGCCCTGGACCATATATCAGGGAGCGCCCAGGTGAGCTGAGCCCCAGCCAGCTGGCCACACAGCCAAGCGGCCCTGGCAGATTAAAAAGGAGGAGGTGGGTTCTGGAGCCAGAGCGCCTGGGACTGAATGCTGGCTCTTACTGACCAGCTGTGTGATGCTGGGCAGATTCCTTCAACTCTTTGAGCCATGTCTCCTCTATAAGACGGGGTCAGGAATGACCCCTCCTGAGGTCGTTATGGGGATAAAGGAAATTACCACTGCGAGGGTCCTCCCATGTGGGACGCGCTAATTATCCACAGATACCACCATTATAGTTGTTGCCCTCTGCAGCAGCCAGGGTCCAATCTGTTCACCCAGGAGAGGTGCTGTGGGACTCACCTGGAATAAAACCTGGGGACTCAGAAGATCCCAATTCGCGCCCCCCATCCTGAAGCTATGCCTGCCAGCTAACAGCAGCTACAGGGCGACAGGAACACCTCTGCCTGGACTTAGGCTGGAAGCAGGACCGACCGTGACATCTACCTCTAACGCCTTACTTAAGCACGCAGGGACAGTTACAAGCTCTCCAGCAGGTAAAGGAGGAGACATTGAAAGGACAGAGCCTCAGCCCCTGAAGAGGACGTCTGGTATACTCTCTACAAACTACAGGGTGCCAGAGCAGTGGGGAGACCCCTGCAATGCCCACCCCCAGTGAGAACCCCAGGGCTCTGGCACAGCGCCCTGAGCCCACCCTCACTCCCGGGCACACCACAGGCCAGCTCTCCCCCTCAACGCCCCTGAATCCCACAGTCTCCCAGCTCTGACAGAGGGCCTGGCACACAGCGGCCCTCAGTAAACATATCACATTCAGCTCACAAACCTGACATGTGCCGGGCACCCTGCTGGGTGCGGGATTGTCATACGGGGATGAACAGGACAGACCCAGCCCCTACCCTCATAGGTCTGTGGTCACCAGGAAGGCGGTCTACTGAGCACACAGATGGGGTGCTATGGGGATACACAGCAGAAGCACCAACTCTGGCCTGAAGGCTGGGGAAGGGCAAGCAGACAGGAGGCTGGAGAAGGGGAAAGTGTTCCAGGCCGAGGCAAGAGTCAGGACGAGGCAAGAGTCTGGGCCAAGGCCAGGAACACAAGGTGGCCAGAGTTGAGACCAGAGGGAGAGGCGAGGCCCCAGCAGGGGTCCTTTCAAGCCATGCTAATCAGCTGATATGTTAAGGAAACAGAAAGCCCTCGAAGAGTTAAGCAGGGGAGTGAGATCGGCCCTCTAGAAAGATGATTCTGACAGCAGCTTGCAAGAGGATGGGAGGAGAGCAAGACTGCAGGTAGAGCAACAGGCTAGGAGGCAGGGAGCAAGGGTCCACCTACGACATGACCATGGCCCGGAAAGAGAGCCAGCAGCAACATGCAGAGTAAGAGCACCCCTGATTCGGGATTGGCATGTGGCTGTAATACAGGCTACCCTTCCCAGACTCCCTTGTGGTTCGTTTTGACCACGTGGCCAATGGGATTTCAGTGGAAGGCATGTGCGCCATTTCTAAGAAGTGTCCCAGAAGAGAAGGAGCATGGCCTTCACCCTGCCCTTCCACTTTTCTGCTGCCTGGAAAGGTGGCTGTGATGGCTGGACCTGGGATCATGTGGTGACCTAGAGAATGGAGGCCACACGTTGGGGAGCAACAACACAGGAGCCGGGGCCCCTGATGACTCTGAGGGGCAGAGCTGTCACACCAGCCCGACCTGCCGTGGCTGTCACTTAGGAGAAAACTTAAATTTGGTCCTCTTTAGCCACTATCATGTTGGGCCTTCTATAGCTCAAGCTGAACCTAATTGTCACTGATAAAGAAGCAGCAGACTCAAGCTATACAGAGGGGGCCAAAAAAATGTATACACATTTTAAGCAAGGAAAACTGTATTAAAATTGTAATACTCAATATACACCGATAACAAAAGATGAATACAAGTCATGTTTGACTTCTGCAATTACAAGAGGTGCTCAGAGTGGTTCCCATCAGTGTCCAAATACTTCTGATTACGGTGAACTACTGCTTGAACATAGATAACATGTCTTAAAATGTGTATACATTTTTTTGGCACCTCTGGTACGAGGGAGGAGGACCTGACAGAACTCAGTAAGAACCCAGATCTGGGGGTGCGGGAGGCCAAGGAATTAAGGATCACCCCTGGGTGTCTGGATTGCACAACCCCGTATGGATGGTGATGCCATTTGCTGACGTGGAAGTGCTTGTGTGGGAGCAGATTAGAGGGAAGAGCAGACTCCAGAGCCAGGTGAGGAATGTCAGGGATTCCAAGAGGAGATATGAGCTTAGCTTGAAACCCCACCCAATAATGCTCCTTATCTTATCTAAAAACGTGGACATAACAGAGTAGCACAGAAAGAGAAATGGATTAGAAACCAGAAGACACAGATTCTGCTTCTTCACTGCTTCCTGTGTAACCCTGCATGAATCATTTCTCATCCCTGAGCCTCAGTTTTCTCATCCATAAAATGGGATACTGCCTTCCTTGCTTACCTCAACGGGTCGCTGGAGGACGTACTAACAATATACCACACGTGAAAGGACTGTCATCTATGAGGTGCCACCCAATCAAAGGCAGTAGTAGTACAGGTGTGGTTAATAAACTGTTGACAAATGGTTTAACCCCCTCGGATGGAAGTCTGCCCATAGTGGGGCTCAAGCTTCCTGAGACAAATCTGGAATCCTGTCAAGGGATATTTATAATAGGACTTGGTGGTGATTTGCATGTGGAGAATATGGAGCCCCCAGGGCAGGGCACCTCAAAGGTAAGGATGAGTGGCCGTCCCAGGAGGGACCCATTTCCCTGGTCAGCTGTGCATTCCAGAACAGCAGCCCTCAGCTGCAGGCCTGTGGAAGGGTTCTGGAGCTGCAGGCGGAAGCCTGTCCTCTTCTGAACAAGGCGAGCAAGAGGGCTGTCAGCTCAGGCCCATCTGCGCCCGGTTTGGACTAGTCCTGCTGTGTTAAACCTGGCCATTGGACTGCATTCTTTGCCCAAGGCCTCTGCCTCCATTTCCCTGGGGAGCCAGGTCCTGAATTCTCACCTCATGGGCTGGGGTCCTGATACCCTGCCTTGCTCTTCTCCCGGTGGCTGGACCCTGAGGCCCCAGTTGCCACCTTCTCAGATTCCTGCTGCCATATCTCCTCAGTCAGAATGATTGTGAGGTGCCCTCCAGCCTGGCTTGTCACCAAAGCCCTACCGCACCCAGGACCCAGGCAGAGCCATCTGCCTGCAGGTTCCCTCCTCCATGCCTCTGCAGATGTGGGACAACCTTTTCCACTTCGTCCTACCCATTCTTCCAGACACAGGAGCCCGCAGGAAGTGATCGCCGCCTTGTGTCCCCACCTCTGTCAGCTCTCCTCACTGGGTACTACCTGGTTTGCAGGTGGCCTCCCCCAAGGACTGCAGGTTCCTTAAAGGCACAGAGCATGTTTCGTCATCTCACAGCACCAACTGGGCCTGGCCCGGGGCCCAAGACTCCAGAGACACTGGAGGTGCTCAGTGCATGCTGACTGGATGGATGGATGATGGGCGAGTCAGATGTATGAACAAACAGAAAAGGGGGCTCTCAGTACTGCCCCAACTCAAAGCCAACCTGCAGGAGCCCAAGCTCCTCTGGACCCTGTATTTTGGGGCCCTCGCCACTCCTCTTCCCTTTTCCCAAAGCCCTACACTTGGCTTCCTACCCTTCACTTCTAGCGCACAGGAGACCCTGAGCAGTGACAGCTGTCAGACCTTAAAGGCTCCTGGACACACCTTGCCAGTCCCTAAAAGGATGTAATGCCCTCACAGGTCCAGGGCTCCAGGGGGTTCCTGGGCCTTACCTTCTCAGCTTCCCCGCCTTCGTCCTTCCCTCTATCTGCATGGGTTAACCCTTGGGGCAGGAAACAGCCCGGTGTGCTATCCCCGTGCCCCCCACTGCCGGGACGCTGGGGGGCCAGGGGTAGAGTCTAGCAAACCCCTCCCTCCACTCAAGAGCAGTGCCCTCTCCCATCCCCCTCCTGACCCCTCATATGTCGACCCAAAGAAGCTGCTTCTCAGCCAAGGAATCTCCAGTCGGAGACCTGGGAAGAGTCAAAAGAAAGACTTGTGTGTCGCAGCTGATCATCACCCACCGGAATCCACTCTGCGAGTTCGTGGGGTTGACCAGGACGCAGTCCCAGGTGCGACTGGAAGCATTCTGGAACAGAATCAGCGGACCTTCCTCCCGAACCCGGACACTCGAGGTGTAGTCGGCCATCACCACTTCCTTCACCCGGAACGGGTTCGAGAACAGGTTGCTGACGCTACTGAGGGTGTTGACCAGGCGGCCGAAGAACTGCATTTTCCGTGGGGCTGGGGGGGACGCCCCACTGCCTTCCCCCTCAGTCTGGAAGAAAACAGGGTCTCTGGTCAGCGGGGCGGGGTCTGCCATGCCCACCTCACCAAGGACAGTGGCTTCCGCCCAGGCACCCAGATCACTCCCCACCCGCCCGGTCCCCCTGATTCTGGGCCTGGAGGGACCTGAAAAGGAGGGGAAAGAGAGAGAAACGGCACTGAGTGGGAGGTACGGTCTGCTGGGAATTGCAGAGCTGCCACTGTGCACAGGTGACCAGACTGTCCTGCTCCCTGACCCAGTTTCCCCAACAGAGACTCAGTTTCCTCATCTGTAGTGTGGAGCTGTAGTGATCAAAGGAACGGGTGTTACAGCGGATCCTGCCCTGGGCAAATGGAGGGCTTCTCCCTGCGTAAGGTGTGGAGTCAACTTTTTGGTACTCAAAGAGCTTGGTAGGGGTCATTTCAGCTCCAAAAACAAAGCCAGTGTCCCTCTCCAGTCGAAACCACGAGGAGACCAGGATCATCTCACACTGCATCGGGGGCAGGAGAACTGAAGGCATTTGTCTAAAGCCTTTGATACCTGCTACACTGGTTTCCCAAGGAGCTCGGAGGGAACACAAAACCCAGTCCCGCGGAAATGAATATGAGTGAAAAGACTAGGAACAGTAAACACGTGTTTGGGTGGAAATTTTACGTTTCATATTCACAGGGTCACAGTTTCTGCTATGGCAACTGTCCCCAGTTTGGATGACAGAATTAGAGTCTTGTTATTTCCTGGGTTCCCAGAAAGCACGCTGCCTTCCTAAGGCAGTGCCATCAAAGTCAGGTGACAGCTGGAGGCCACCCTCTGCCTCTGTGCCAGAACTTCACCTGCAAGAGAGCAGGTCAGACACTGAGGACAAAGAGTGGAAGAGTGGGCGCCCTGGGGGAGAGTGGATCAAACTTGGGGATAAAAGGAACAAGAGGCCTCATTTAATCAACAGGGAGTCAAGGTTGATAATGATAATTACATCAGGAGACGGGTACTGAGTGCTAATGAGGTAGTAGGCCCTGAGCTAAGCAGGCACATCACTGTCTCATTTAATTTTCCCAAAACCACCAGGCAGAGGCACTGAGCACACAGTACAGCTCTGGAGCAAAACTGTGTCCAAATCCTGGCCTCACCACTTACCAGCTGTGTGGCCTTGGGCAAGTTACTTAACCTCTCTGATCCTCAGTTTCCTCATGTGTTAAATGGGGACCATAACAGTACCTAATAGAACCCGGCAGACAGTAAATATTCAATAAACATTAGCTGTCTTTACTTCAATCACCCCCTTTTTACAGAGGCTAGATAACCATGCCAAAGCTTTGTAACATCCTTCCTTTATGATTAGTAGTAAGATGTGGTGTGAACAGACTGTGAGCCTGTTCTCCACCTTGAGAATGAGGACAATGCTCCCTTCTTGTGCGCTGTGAGGATAAAATGAGAACATTTGTGTGAAGGCTTAGACCTGTGCCAAGTTCCTTCTTTCTTCTGTCCTCAGAAACTGTAAGGACAGAAGAGCTGGGGTGTCTGCACCCCTCCCCATAGCCAGGAGAGAGGGGAAGGTGTGGAAATCGGTCCCAGGAAAAGAACCCCCCGAAATGGAAAACAAGCAGGAATGTCAGTGTGCACTATAATGACTTCTGTTTAGACACAGAAATAGAAGCAACTTCAATCCCCAACACGAGGGGAATTGTAAGATGATACGATTACCCCAGAGACACCGTGGTCATGAAAAGCTGTGACTGCGATGTTAACAACTCAGGGAAAGCACTGGCATTCTGTTACGGGCTCCGTGGCAGGGAGTCCCGACGCTGCCTGTGCCGTCTGTGGGCTGCAAACACACCTGGGGAGCCCCTGCGACCCGCGCAGCCTCTCGCGGCTCGTCCCCCTTGTCAGCTCCAAACCACGCTCGAGTCCAGAAAGCAATGCTGTTTCGTACCTGCTGGCCTGGCCACGATGATTTGTCTATCTGGAATGTCCTTTCTCGCGTTTTCTGTCTGGAAAAGCCCTGATCCTCCTGCCAGACTATACGCTTCCTAATACAGGTCACACCACCACACACTCACGTGCCTTTCTGTGCTCTGGCCCTGTTCCAGTTTACAGATATTAATCATTTTATCCGTACCACCACTCTAACGCTATAGAACTGTTACCATTGTTATTCTACATGTGAGCAAATCGCGGCACAGAGAGGTACAGTAACATGCCCAAGGTCACACAGCTAGTAGGTACAGGAGTGAGGACTGGAGCCCAGATGGGCGGGCTCTGGAGTCTGAGCTTCTTAAAGGCAGGTCCTACACCTCTGTACACTCACCCCTAGCACAAAGCTTGGCCCCCAGAAAGTCTGTTAAAACCCAATTTACAGATTTAACTGAGTAAAAATTATACAGAGAAGAAAGGAAGGAAGGAAGGAAGGAAGGAAGGAAGGAAGGAAGGAAGGAAGGAAGGAAGGAAGAAAGAAAGAAAGGCTGACAGAAAACATACCAAAATACTAAGCGTACATAAGCATATTGGGTTTATGGGTAATTTTTTCTTTTCCTTATTTTCCAAATAGTATGGAAAATGATTATATTTTTTAAAGAAGGTAGGAGTACAGGCTGAGTCTCCAAGGACTATGGCGGGAATATGGGGGCCCCGTGGGGGTGAGGCCTGGCTTAGAAAAGCAGCCCAGATGCTTCCCAGAGGGCAGGCCGGCTGCACCGGGAAGGGTTCTCACAGGAAGTGGGGGAGTCAGGAGTGTCCAGCACCAGGGCACCCACTCGGATTAAGGGGAGGAGAATCAGTGGGGGTGGGGTGGGGTGGTGCAGCTGGATGCAAGGAAAATACCCCGCCCCAGAGGAAAGACACCATCCTCAGGGTCCTGGAGCTGGTGGCAGGGGTCCCTTCCTACACTGACAGAAGCCCGGCCACTGACAGGAGTGCTGGCTGTCTTCCCGCCTTCCAGGCTGGTGTGAGGATGAAATGACACAATGTAGGGAAAGTGTCCAGGATGCTGGCCAACTGTGGGCACACAAACAGTGGCCATTGTTGTCACGAGGTAGAAGAAAGGAAATTAAAACCACCAGGCCACATCCTGGAACAATCATAACAGGCCAACGGGGAAAGTGACAAGCGTGGAGTAAAGAGCGCATGCTTGTGCTTCCTTCTCCTTTCTGTCACCTTCCTCCTGTCCCCACCACCTATGACCTCAAAGCCCAGGTTTTTTTCCAGCACAGCTGCAGGGGGAGGATGCTGGGCGCTGGGCGGTGGGGCGGGCTGCCGTTCCAAAGCTGTAAGGTCTCTCACAGCAGCGACTCCATCGCCTCACTTCCTCTCCCTTCTCACAGCTGCTTGCCCTTTGACCTCCCCAGTGTCAACATTTGCTTTCACCTACTGACAACTGTTTTTGCTCACTCCTCACCTGGGCTCGCTCCCTGCAGGGACCACATGCTCCTGGGCACCTGAGGCTGCTCCAAGCAGCTCTCTCAAATGCCACAAGCAGTAAGAGAGAAACCTAAGCGCTTCTGTGGTGATGGCAATGGGGACAGTTCTGCCTCTTCACTCCAGGCAATTTCCAGGCATCAATTCTGTCTCTCCTACAGGGAGGCTGGGTATCTGGGGACTGTTCTCCTTAGTTTTCCTCCCCTGCCCCCTGTCAAAGGCCCAGTTTACTGGCTTGGTTCCTTCAGGGAAGACTTCCAGGGGATTCTGGGTGTGATGCAACCCTGGAAGAGCTATAAGGCAGGAAAGACAAGCAATATTACGCCCATTTCAGAGATAAAGAAACTGAGACCAAAAGAGGCCTTACATTGTGGGTGTTCAAAGGTCAATTTAAGAGGGACATGTGGATATCCATCCAAAAAGAAAACACACAAATAGAAAAACCTTACTGGGATCAGAGGGTGATTGGAACGAACAAGTAGAATTCTGGGGGAATTTCCTGGAAGTAGCTACCGTGTTTCCCTGAAAATAAGACCTAACCGGTCAATCAGCTCTAATGTGCCTTTTGGAGCAAAACATAACATAAGACCCGGTCTTTATAATATAATAATATAATAATATAATAATATAATAATATAATATAATATAATATAATATAATATAATATAATATAATATAATATAATATAATATAATATAATATAATATAATAATACCGGGCCTTATATTAACTTTTGCTCCAAAAGACACATTAGAGCTGATTGTCCAGTTAGGTCTTATTTTCAGGGAAATACGGTAGTTGGGTTCATACAATGAGTGGCCACAGGGGGACCCAAGCCCAGTCACTGTCTCAAAAAGTGCAGAATCCCTTGGGGAGAAGAGTCGGGGAAGGATGGCTGGAGGAGGTGACTCTTGAGCTGAATTCTGAAGTGGGGACAGGGTAGAGGCCTTCCCAGCAGATGGAGCCGACAAGAACGTATGGATAGGTATGGAAACAGGAGCCTGTGTGACCCATCTGGGAACAACAAGCATTTTCATTGGGACTGGGCAGCATGTGGTGGGGGTGGGGGGTGGGGCAATGGTTACTGCTGCGGTCAGCATGAATCCTGGTCACCATGGAGTCATTTGTCCAGCATCTGTTATGCCAGCCTTGCTCATAACCACCCTATGAAGTAGGTTCTTTATCCCTAGTTTATAGACGAGGACACAAGCTCGAGAAGCACAGAGGAGGGGGGCACTTGGGCGATTAGTCCCAAATATCTGGTTCCTCCTCAGCCATGAATTCCCTGAAGGATCGTGACAGGTCTCAGGCAAGAGAGGAAGTACAAAGCCACCGGGCCCTGGGCCCGCACGCTCTCCTCCTACTCTGGACAGTTATATGTGAAAACTGCTTCCCGAATGAAAGGGGACACTTCCTAACCTGTCGGACCTGGAATGCCCTCCCGCATCCCTGCCAGGACCTCTGCACACAGAGCACTAGATCTGCTCTCCTGCCACGCTCTCCCTTCCAGCTCCCACTACAGCCTTTTCCATACAAACACCCCATCACAGCCAGGTCCACCCCATTCATTTCATGTCCCCTCTGCTTGCACGTGTCCAGTGGCTCCACATCACCGTCCAGGGAAAGGATACAAGCTTCCACGTGAGCTGGCCCCGCCTACCCCTCCAGCCACCGAAACCTCCTGGAGCAGGCCACACTCGGGCCTGTGTCCCTGCACGCATGCTCCCCACCCCTCGCCCATCCTTTCTGTCTCGGAGGATGCTCTCAACAAAGGACTGGCAGACAAATAAACGATCCTTCTGGTCCTTCAAGACTCGGTTCACACACCACTTCCTCTAAGGACCATACTGTGTCTCCCCTCCTCTCAGCCCTGAGTGTCCAAGCTCCTTTCTCTGTACCCCGCACCGCCCACTGCACACCCCACTGCAGCACTTGTGACGATGAGAAGGTGACTGAGGGCTTGGGCTACCTGCCCAGCTCCCTTTTATGTGTTCATCCAAGCACCTCGCGTGCTGATCCTGACTTGCAGTAGGTATTTAATCAATGTTTGGGTGCATAAGAACAAGTGTATGAGCCAACTGGAAGCTACCACCGCCCACCTCTGAGGGACCCCCTCCTGCCTCTCAAATTGCCACGCAGGAGGTAACAGACCACACACCCTATTCTTTACCCACTCTGAGCTGCCCGCCGAGCTCATCACCACAACAGGAAGGCTCAGGGGGCACTCACCCCTACGCCAGGGAAACCTCTATCGGGCACCTGCTGGGCTCCCAGAGTGGCACTGAGCTTTGGTCTGGCAAGCTCAGCTTTATATGGCACCAGGGTGCGTGAAGCTGAGCTCATTCATACTCCAAGCAGGAAAAGTCTTCAAGCCTTCTGCTTCCTTCTTGAAGAAGCCTGGCCAGAGAGACGGAACGGCTGCCTGCGAGGCAGGTGCGTGACAGGCTCCAGGCCGCCAGGCAGGAAGCTGATCTCACAGGCCTGGCCACGTGGGGATTCTGGGAGCACAGGCAGAGCTGCTCAACCTGGCTGCTTACGACAGGATGTCCCGTGATTGGAACAAGAGGCACAGGACAGCACCACACGCCTGTGCAGCCAATGTGTCCCCAGTCCACTGCTCTGGCAGGACAGGCAAGGACACGGGGTCCGTGCTGCCCACCATGAACCTCCTTCCTGCACCTCTCAGCACGTGAGCGCATCTCCACACACAGCCCTACATCCTGTCACAAGGCCACCATGCTTTACAGTTGGCAGGGAGTTTTCACATCTGCTAGCTGCCTTGAAGCTCACAAAATGCCGGTCCACGAGGGAGGGTGCATTTGGGAGGAATATGGGGAAACAGAGGCCCAGAGAGAGGAAATGGGCGGTGTTGCTTGGCAGCTGGACTCCTGCCTCCTTCCTCACACTCCCGAACTGCACTGGGCAGTAGGTGCTCAATTAGTGCAGGAGGAAAGACCGAATGAAAGTACAGGTCAAGTCAAATGTCATTTCCACCTCCCGTCTGAGCCTCTGGACCTCCAAGGCTGCATCCAAACCAACACATCCCTCCGAATGTTCACTCTGACCCCAGCTCGTCCCAACTCTTTGCTAAGCAAGTGAGGAATGGGGGTGTACAGCTCGCTCCCATCACCTTACACCCCACAACACTGCTGCATTCATTCAACACCCACTGAGTGCCTCACCAAGTCTTTGAGATAATTACCATATTTAATCCTCAAGACACTCATAAGAAGGTACACTTCTCCTATGTTACACCCAGGAAACTGAGGCACGGGAGGTTATGTAATTTGCCAGATCTAAACCCAAGTAGTTAGTGGAATCCAGAGAGCCAGCTCATAACCCTCAGACTGCCTTTAGGAGAAAGTCTGCACGGAAAGTGGCTGAGCAAGGCTCGGTTTTCCCTGTCCTCCAAAAAAGTCCTCCAAAAGCTAAGGCCCTCATCTAAAACTGCAGCCCTTCATATGCACCAGATCAACAAAAGGAAAAGGTGTCTCTCATTCACTCTGCTTGGCTGGACCACAGCTGAAAGCAAACTTCCCCAGAAGTGTTGTAGGAGCTTCCAAGGCCAGGCACACCGATAACTTTAAGAGCTCTTTGGGCTGGTGGCATGGCCATTTTATGCTTCACTCTACAAATATTTACTAAGGACCTGGTGGTCTCTGTCCCTGGTGAACAAGACAGAAAAAATCCCTGCCCTCCTAAAACTTGTATTTTAGAAAGGGCTACAAATAATAAAGATAAATAGGCAAAATATATACATAGGTTTTCGATGCTGATTAGTTGCTAAGGAGAAAAAACAGAGAAGATAGGAAATAAGAAGTGTGACAATTAAGTTCGCGAACTTGTTGCAATGCTGTTGCTGACCTTTTTGATATCGGAGGGATTATTCATTATGAATGTGTAACAACTGGAGAAACAGTTAACCAAGCTATTTGGAAGCGCTGAAAAGTCTGTGAAAAAGTTACACGAAAACGACCTGAACTTTCTGCCAACAATCCATGGCTCTTGCATCACGACAATGCACCAGCTCACATGGCACTGTCTGTGAGGGAGTTTTTAGTCAGTAAACAAATAACTCTTGGAACACCCTCCCTACTCACCTGATCTGGCCCCCAGTGACTTCTTTCTTTCCCCGAAGATAAAGGAAATACTGAAAAGAAGACATTTTGATGACATTCAGGACATCGACAGTAATACGACGACAGCTCTGATGGCCATTCCAGAAAGTTCCAAAATTGCTCTGAAGGGTGGACTAGGCGCTGGCACAGTTTCCCAAGGGGAGTACTTTGAAGGTGACCGTAGTGATATTCAGCAATGAGGTTTGTAGCACTTAATGAGTTCGCGAACTGAGTTGTCAGACCTCATATCCAGGTGGAGACTACAATTTTAAATAGGGTGAACAGGATCGTCCTCACCAAGAACTTGATCTTGAATAAAGACATAAAGGAACTGAGGGCAAAACTCATATAGATATCTAGGTGAAGAGTTTTCTAGGCAGACGGGAGAGTAAAGATCCAGGGGCTGGAGCATGCCTGGTGAATTCCAAGAACAGCAAAGAAGCCTGTGAGGTCGCAGAGAGCGATGAGGGGGAGGGGCACGTACGGCGAGAGGAGAAGCCATTGCAGGGCTTGGAGCAAAGGGAGTGACATTTCAACAGATCGCTCTGGCTGGATGTGGAATGTACAGGCATCAGGGATAATGTCACAGCTTTGGCCTGAGCCAATGGAAGAATATTGCCTGTCCTACAAATGGGAAAGTGAGGGGGAGGGACAGGTTTGGGTTGGGGGTGGGGAAGGGATGGCGGAGCTGAATTCTTAAATCTTTAAGTCTGAAATGCCTACGTTTCAGGTGTTACGTGGGCAACTAGATATGTGAGTCTATGATTCAGAGGAAAGGTCTGGACTGAACTGGACTGAACTGGTCTAGACTGGACTGGAGATACACACTTGGGAGTTGTCAGAGTAGAGATGGTACTTAAAGCTATGAGACTGGATGAGATTACCAACGACACAAGGACGGACGAAAAAAGAGAAGAGTCATTTAAGGCATGGAACTATTAAAATGTTCTCCCAGGGAGCCAACCTCTACAAAGTGAATCTTGTAACTCAAGGTATCTCTGTCCTTCACTACAGCACATGTACACACACACACACACACACACACACACACACACACACTTACGTTCCTCCTTCCTCTCTATCACTGATGTCATTCTGCTGAGTGAGAAGGAAAATTCCCTTTTAGGGATATTGTCACCTAACAAGAAAGTAACCCATGGAAGGGAGAAAAAGTATCCTGGGCACAGAGACAACAGTAGTGACCCTTACACAGCAGGGCAATCATACAGAGCCTGTAAGATTGCCTGGCTGTGTAAGGGTCACTGCTGTTTTCAGATTCTAGCTCCAACCTTCACCAACTGGTGTAACCTCAGTCAACTCACATGCCCTCTCTTCTTTACGTTCAATGAGAATCACATGGCTACATCGAGGATAGCTTAGAACATAGTAAAAACAGTCCATCAATATGTTAAATAAATGAGGAATGAATGGTAAAGATAATCTATAAAAGAGCCTGACTTATAGTGAATGATCAATACACACTGCCAAATGGCTAAGTGAAAAACAATGTACGTTCTTCTTGTATTTCCCTCCTCGTTTTTTTCATTGTCCCTTTCCCTTTCCTGTCTATGACACAATAGCAATGCATTTGTACGGGACCAAACTGGTTACAAACTCTGCCTTCTACATTATCTCAAAACTTGAACCTCCCAGCAGCCTTCTGAGGGCAGGAAATACAATCCCCGTCACAGATGAGGAAACTGAGACTTGGATAGAAAATAGCCTCCTCCAAACTCCAGGAACATTTTGAGGCAGAGACAGTAACAAAAACACTGCATTCAGCCCAAGGGTGGAGCATCTGTTGCCAAACCAAACCAGCCTAACATCCTGTTGGGCGGGTAAGAGGCAGGTGAAGGAAAGAAGCTTAGGGGAAGGGAAGGTATTTGTTTGGTAGTCCATTTAAAAAATGGGCACAGATCCCTGAGCCCTGTGCCCTGCCTCTCCCACACCCACGGCCTGCCTGTCCCAGTCACATGGTCACATGGGTCACACACACCCTGTCACGACCAGCTTCCAGGTCATCTGTGGGAGCAGGAGGTGTAGAGGATTATTAGGCGGTTGGCAGACTCTAGGGTGAGGACGCCATGGGGAAGGAGGGAGCATGGTGGGGAGCAGGCATGGCACAGATGAAATATGGAGGTACATGAGACAAAAAGCAGGGAGAAGAGGTAGGGAGTTAGAAATGGGGAACAAGGGAGGCAAATGGATGTGAAGTGAATGGGTATGAAGTGGGGATCAAATGGGAATAGAGAGGCAGAAAAATCTGGGGCACTTAGAAAGGCACAGGAAGGAAGCTGGGTACCATCAGTGGGGCCAGAGTGAACACGGGCCACTGCGCGGCACTGAGATGGAGGATCACGCATGAAGTTAAGGATAGAGGGGAGACACACAGGGGAGACACAGGGACTGACGGGAAACCCAAGACTGAAGCTGGGGTCCCTGGGGTGGGGGACACAAGTTCGAGATGACACAAACGGGGTCACGGGATGGGAGTTAGGAACGCTGGGGGATCAAAGGGCGGAATCTGGGTGTACTCAGGGGTCACACAAGAGTCAATGGAGGACATGAATGTGGGAACATGAGGGAGTTCCATGCAGGGACCGGGTAGAGACCACGAAGTCTGGGGCGCAGAGGAAGTTTGGGAAGGGCCCCCCAGGCCCCGCCTCCCCTGCGCCGTCACTCACCTCGGCTTACTCAGCACTTCTACTTCCTTCCACTTCCGCAAACAAAAGCGCCCCGGGCCACGTGACGGCCCACCGCTCTCCGCCAATCACGGAAGGCCGTGCCTCCCCAGCCGCCGCTGCGGTCCCGCCCCCCAGTCGGTGCCGCGAGCGCTGTGCGCGAACAAGGTGGGGACGGGCTCCTCCTTGTTTTATAACTGCCCAATGGGGCTATGGGCTGTAGCCAATCTTCGCCGGCGGAGCGCGGCCATGTCTGTGCGGGGCGGCAGGTCCACGTGATGGCTCGTTGGCAGACATGTTGATGAGGGGCAGGACTCTCCCCACCTTCTCCACCCTCTGCCTCCTTAAAAAGTGGGAGGCCTGACGTCTGAACCTACTGTTAATGACTGCTCGTAAACATAAAGCTAAAACCAACAAGACGTAGGACAGAACGGAGGAATCTGCTTTAATTTGTCGGGTACCCTCGAGCTAGGGTTGACAGATTTAGCAAATAAAAACTCGGGATTCCCAGTTAAATTTGAATTTCAGCTAAGCAACCAATAATTTTTTCGTATAAGTGAAAAATACTAAGCATAGTTATGCTAAAAAATTACTAGTTATCAGGCATCCCAACCCCAAGCCAATCTAAGGAGCTCTCTTAGCACTTTTAGTAGAAACTTGGGCAAATGACTTGGTCTCTGAACTTGTCTGAGAGGTGAGGGCAGTAATACCTGGCAGGTTTATAGTGCCAACTAGAGATAAATTAGTCCCAGTGCCTACACATAGTGGGATTTCAATAAATGGTGGTGGTTACGGTTAATACTGTGGGGAATGAGGTAGGCTGAGAACAAGCAAGGAGACTGGGTTTTAGTCACCGATCTGATTCTGACTGAGCAGATCATGTCTCCTCTCCAGCCCACCGGGCTTGGTTGGACAACTTTTATTCCCCAACCCTTGGTCTAGGTGAATTCTCCAAACAGCTCTGTGTGTGTGTGTGTGAAGTGTAGTTGCTGTTGTTCCTGTGAAAAGGGAGTTGTGTCCTCAGCCTGTCCAAAGATACTAGTGCCCAGACTGGGGGCAGCCAATGCAACTGGAACAAGGCTTAGTTCAGAATCTAGACAGGTTAATAGACTCACCATAGTAACTAATATTTGTACACAGCTTTACCAGTTTAACAAAGTAACTGGACTTAACATCATTGTTGGGTTGAGTTACTCTTGTCAGCATTTAACAGATGTTGACATAAGAAAAGTCCAAACCTTTAGATAAATTTTATGAGTTTATTTGAGCCAAATGGATAACATATGCTGGGGAGCAAGATCTCAAATGCTCCTGAGAATAACAGTTTTGCAGTTTTTTTTAATGCATTTGAAATGAAGGAGGGGCCATAAAGATTAGAGAAAGCAAGGTGGGGATTGGATTACAGGTTAAAAAGATTATGTGCTCTCTTGAGGTCAATATCCCTTATGAGGGGTTACTTCTTATATTTCAAAGGTGTGTTAACCTAGATGCTCAAGAACAATGGACAGGGCTGGCTTAAAACCATTCTTTAATGAAGTTATAGGTGTGACTACCCACCATGACCTGTCCAGTTAGAAATTTGTGATCTGACCGCCCTGTGAAGCTCCTTTCAATAGAACCCCTTTTTTTCATCCACACAAGTGGGGAAATGGTTTCCTTAAACTGATTAAAATTTTGCTCAAGAGTTTCAGCTTGAAGTTGAAAGAATGGGATGAAGACTCAGAATTCTCAATGAAAATATCTTACCCTCCACACCCAAAACAAGTGAAGTTAGGGTGATGGTTATCAGGGAGCTTGAAAAAGGCCAGTCATTCCACCCACTCCCAAGCAATCAGACCCAAGAAAACGTGTAGGTTCAACAGGATGCGTCCCATTCTTCACCAAACACCCACCTTTGGTTTCAAGGTCGGTCTGCAAGGCAAGTTTGTCAACAGACACACAACTGAATCTGAAATGCAGAAAAGGCCAAGGGATGCTGATCAATCTTTAGACACACTCAAAGATCCATGGAAGAAATTAACTAAATAGAATCTCAGGACCTAATGAAGTTGAGTGCCCCTCCCCTAGGTATTTCTGGTGAAAACTGTTAAACGAGTAGATAAAGCAAGAGATGAAGTATATAGGATTGTTAGGTCATTGAGTGGGCAAGCAATGGACAGGGAGGGGCGAGTAAGCACAAGGGAATACATTCTGTTGGGTTTCTACTGGATTTTGCATTGGAGCAGTTCAAGTCCAAGCTTCTCTTGAGGGGTTATGGTAGGCGCTGCAGCTACAGATATCCTGGAGCAAGCTGTCTGCTTCTAAAAGCTCACGGTCCAGAGGGTCAGGCTAGATCAAGTCCCCTCCTTCAAGGGGTTAGATGGAAATTTAGCTGACATGGTACCAGTGCAATTTTACACTCTTGTTTGATCCTCACGAGAACCCTAAGAAGTAGTACTATTATCCCCACTTTATAGATAGAGGAAGAAACCAAGATTCTGCAAGGGGGAAATGATCCCCGGAATCACATGTCAGTAAGAGGCAGAACCAGAATCAGGACCTGTCTTATCTTTTCTTTCCATAAACTATAGATGTTTGGCAATGTTCTTGGCACTGATGAAACCACAGCAAACAAAATAAATAAAAGTCCCCACCCTCGTAGTGCTCATAGTCTAATGGGAAAGGCAGGCAATAAACAAGACAGAGAAGTCCAACACAGTGTGTTTTGCTAAAGTGTGGGGGTGAAATGTCATGATTTTCGCATCTTTCTTTCAAAAAAACCTTGAGTGTCGAGTCTGGGCTTGTGTATATGATCACCATGACACTAGTCCTTCCATTTTCTGCGTGTTTGCCCATTATTATAATTAAAAAGTTAAGAAAAATAGAGCGTGCTAGATACATGCTATGGAGAAAGAGCAGCGAGGAGAGGTAGGGGAGGGTTGCTGTTTTAAACAGAGTGGCCAGGGAAGGTCTCACTGAGAAGGGAGACATTTAATTAAGACCTGAGATTGGTGAGGGAGCAAACTGTGTGATAACCCAGGAAAGAGGGTTCCAGATAGAGGGAACAGCCTGAGCAAAGGCCCTGGGGCAGAAGTCTGTCTTGCTTGTTTAGAGCAAAACACAGAGGCTAGTGTTGCTGGAGTAGAGTGAGACAGTGGACGCGTAGTAGGCAATGAGGCTGAAGGACTATCAGGGCCTGTAGGACATTGTGGACCAATTTAAAACTTTGGCTTTCACTCTGAGGGAAATGGGGAGCCACAGAGGTTTTTGAGCAGAGAAGGGACCTGATCAGACTTACATTTTACCAGATCTATTACAGAATAGACTGTAAGGGCAAGACAGAGGCTGGGAGATCAGTGAGAAGGCGATTGCAGAGACAATGAATGGTATGACCACCGTGTCATTTAATCAACACGACGGTAGGAGCAGTCCAGATAGGGTTTGTGTTGTGCTAAACTGTGTAAGGTATAGAGCGCATTGTGAGAAGGCATTGCTGAACTCTGTCCTGTAGGAAGCTTTCTGACATGACTCTTGAGCAGGGGTGGGCAAACTATCCTGCCTGCCACCTGTTCTTGTAAACAAAGTTTTATTGGCACACAGCCACACCATTTATTTACATATGTCTATACTTGCTACAATGGCAGAGTTTAGTAATCGTGATAGAAACCATATGGTCCACAAAGGCCTGAAATATTTCTATCTGGCCCTTTACAGAAAAAAAATAAATAAATTACCAACCCCTACCCCTGTTCTTAAGTTAGGCTTCAAAGATTGAATAGAAGGTTGCCAGCTGGAGTAGGAAAGTAAGAACATTCCAGGTGGAAAGAACTATATGGAAAAAGGTCAACATCATGAGATGGTGTGGGTTGTCTGGAGAACTGCAAGAGGCTGAACATTGCGGGAACCTGCTGTGTGAGCAGGTGAGCAGGCAGGTGAGACGCAGAGGCCCAGCATGGCAGGGGGAGCCCCGGAAGGGTTACAAGCAGGAAAATGACGTGTAAAAAACCCCTCTGCTGCTGTGGCAGGGGTCACTGAAGGGCACAGAGGTCACGAGGCAGCTATATAATGATTCCACTAATTCTGTGGCTTCTGACCCGACGAGGGGACCACTGGGTCTTGTGCCCTCCTCAGAAAGGAAATGAGTGCAGGTGACCTTGAGCGGGGAGGCAGCAGCCACATGTTCCTATCCTAAGGGGGAAAGCCAGTACTGACCAGCAAAGGCAGGATTTCCCCAGCTCCAGGGCTCACAGGACAAACTGTGGCCTGAGGAGAGGCTGGTTCTCAGGGCAGGAGACCAGGTGGCTTTGCTAGAAGCTGACCTGAACCTCAGTCCCGAAGGATGGTGAGGGTTTGGAGAGGCCAAGTGGAGGGCATTTCAAGGACACGCACCAGTGATCACGACGAGTCTGGCCTCTCAGGAGGGGAGTCCAGTGTGGGGCTCTTGAGGGTCAGAGTGTGCAATGCCTTGTCCCTTTCTTCTTTCTCCTGGACTTTTCATCCTCACTTCAGTTTCTAAATGCCCACTATGGGCATGGCCTTGGTCTTGACGGTATGGGGACACGAAAGATATCTCTATTCCTGTCCTTGGAGTTTCCAGTTCAATACAAACTTGCCTCAAACACACAGGTAATTGCTTGTTGTGAAAAAGCCTGGAGATACAAGGCAGATATGGTTTTCCTGAAGAAACCATGAAATGACAGTGATCACGTTCCAGACCCTATGAGGCAGGCTAGGCTAAGGAATCTTGTAGTAACAACCAACCCCGCGATCTCGTTGGCTTAACACAAGTTAATGTCTTTGTTCACACTATCTGTCCAAAGTGGGGAGGGGGGAGGGTTCTGTTTCTTGGCGTCACTCAGGAACCCAGGCTGAGGGGGCTCCTCCTCCACTCAGGAGCTTGTGGCAGGGGGTCAGCACGGATGAGTCAGACTCCAGCTCTTAAAGGTACAGACACAGGGAAATGGAAAATGCAGTCCTACCGTGTGGCCTGGAGGACAGGAACCAGAATAGTTGTGAATATAAATGACTTCTACGTTGATTAACAAGGCAACAAGGCTGTTTTGTTTGTGATGACAGAAACCTCCACGCTTCATCAACTACAAATCATATTCCCAGTCAGTCTTCAGCATAAAAGTTTCTAAAACGTACAAGGCATGCCAATTAAGTTCACGAACTCATCCTAGAAAAAGTGCTACATGCCTCATTCCTGAATATCACTACGGTCAACTTTGAAATACTCCCCTTGGGAAGCTATGCACTGATGCCAGCGCCGAGTCCACCCTTCAAAGCAATTTTAGAACTCTTTTACTGAAATGGCCATCAGAGCTGTCATTGTATTACTGTCGATGTCCTGAATGTCATTAAAATGTCTTCCTTTCAATATTTCCTTTACCTTTGGGTAAAGAAAGAAGTCATTGGGGGCCAGATCAGGTGAGTAGGGAGGGTGTTCTGATACAGTTATTTGTTTACTGGCTAAAAACTCCCTCACAGGCAGTGCCGTGTGAGCTGGTGCATTGTCGTGATGCAAGAGCCGTGAGTTGTTGGAGAAAAGTTCAGGTCATCTAACTTTTTCACGCAGCATATTCAGCACTTCCAAATACTAAACTTGGTTAACTGTTTGTCCAGTTGGTACAAATTCATAATAAATAATCCCTCTGACATCAAAAAAGGTTACAACATTGTTGCAATAAGTTCGCAAACTTAATTGTCAGACTTCGTATATAAATTAATTCAATATGGCAATGCAACCATATTTTTAGAGATTCCCGGAAGGGGGAACTGAATAGGAGGGGCAGGGTTCTATCGGATCAAGAAGACAGAGATTAGGAGGGCTGTTAGCTCAGTTGGTTAGAGCCCGGTGCTCGTAACAACAAGGTCGCCAGTTTGATCCCCACATGGGCCACTGTGAGCTGCGCCCTCCACAACTGGATTGAAACAACAGCTTGACTTGGAGCTGATGGGTCCTGGATAAACACACTTAAAATAAACAAACAAACAAATAAATACGTTAAAAAGGAAGAAAAAAGAGATTAGAGTGAGTAAGGACTCTCTTGATTGTGAAGTGACAGAAATCCAACCCAAATTAGCATAAATGACTGGTAAGTCATCAGAGAATCTCCCAGAATCCAATGAAAAGATGACCAGCTAAATGCCAGCTAAATGCTAGAGGGCCCGCAGGCCCTCCGTGGCCTCTGCCTTTCAGTATATCCATCTCATTCTCTTCTCTGGCTTCTTCTGCCCAGGAATGAGAAATGCAGCCCCCCACACTACCCACAGCTTTCACTGTCCGAAATGGACTGGCCTTCTTCCCCTAGTTCCTGGAAAGGACTCTAATTGGGCCATCTTGGGTTGTGTACCCACTCAATTACACAGTCAGCTCTGGCTAGGAGTCGGGAGCTATGGCACCATCAGCTCCTGTAGCCCCCACCATAGCTGGGAATAGGCAGAGTTATCAGAAGGGAGAGAGCACAACCCTTGAATCAGACTAGCCTGTGTTCAAGTCCGCCTCTGCCAGAGACTAGCTGTGTGATATTGGGCAAGTTCCTTACCTCTCAGAGTCTCGATTTCCTCCCCTGCAACATGGCGATGATAATGCCTACTCCTAAAATAGTGGGAGAGGATTAAGAGCCATCTGACACACCACACCCAGCAATGAGGGGTGCTCCTTGGGTAGCTGGTGAACCCCCAAATTGGTCTGCTCCTTCAGCTTCACAATCTGGCTGATCATATGTGCACCACCACTCAGCAGAAAGGGCTTTGTGAGAAGGAAAGGTTGAGTTATAAAGACACTGAAATGTGATCAAAGGACAATTTTTTTTTTTTGATAGTTGGTTTATTTAGCAGTGGAGAAAAGAACCAGGAAAATATATAGGATGCAAACAGGTCTTAGGCCCTTAGCACAGTGCCTGGCACACAGGAAGTGCCCCATAAACACAGTAATATTAATAACTGTGTAGTAATAGCAATAAGCAGTAATAAGAAACTGGTAGGAGGTATGCGATGGTTGGAAGCGCCCAGAACAAGGTAAGGTGCCAGAAGGTGCTGAAAGAGATCCTTCTGACATCACTCCCAGCCAGCAGAGGGATCCATGGGAAATGTAGGACCTGGCCCAGCTGATGGAGGGCTGTCCTGCTGAGGTGGGCAGGGAAGGCCCAAGCCTGGGGACAGGGGACAGGACCTCATGAGGGCCCAGAAATCAAATCTCAGGGCAGGAAGGACCTCCATGGAACACCCAATGGGAAAATCTTAAAGCCAACCCTGGTCTCCTCTACCACAGCCCAGCTTCTAGCTGTCTTACAGTGGGGAACACACTGCAGAGTCAACCTTCATTTAAAGAAAGTTTACTGTGGTTTGAGGTTGTTTAAAAACCACTGACCTAATCCTACACTCTCACTGGCAGGTAACTGAAGCCAAAGTGAGGAAAGCCCGATAATGGGGTCAGCCAGGGTATGATCTGAGCTGCAGATCCGGGGCTCGGGTTAAGCTTGTCACTGTTACTGAGCACCTACTATGGGGCAAGGCACCTACTGTGGACCAGGGTCCCACAGGGACGTGCTTGGGTGCTGTCTGGTGATTTGGACTCCCGGGCAGGTGAACAGGGACTAGCTGGGCCAGTTAGAGTTCTGCTGGCAAAGAGCAGCTCCATCCCAGAAACTGGCAACAAGGCCCCTCTCTGTGGCAGGAGGTGGGGTCTCTCCAGGATGAGGTCATCACTGGCTTTGTGTCACTCATCAGGGAAGAAGCAGATTTCTCAGAGGGAGTGTCCCAGGGGACTCCAGCGGACACTCTCTCTCTCTAACCCAATATTTATTGCTCTTTTATTTCATACTAGGCACTGTGCCAAATGCTTATAAGTGGGAACATGTTAAATTGTTTCACAATTCACTAAGCAGGCACTGTTAGTACATGAAGAATAGCCCCTTCTACAAAGGAGAAGACTGAGGCAGGGAGAGGTGAAGACAGTCAGCTGGTAAGGGGTGAGGCCAGGATTTGAGCCCACAGGCGAACTGGAGAGCCCCTACTTTGGAGGAAAAAAAAACACAACTTTTTTATTTAAAACAAATTTTTAGGAATAATAGAGAATTTCTGTATTGTATTCTTCCAGATTCCCCAATTGTTAATATTTCATCGCATTTTCCTTATAATCCTCTATCTGTCTGTCTGTTCATCTGTCCATCCACTCATCTATCTATCTTGCTCTGAACCATTTGAGAGTAAATTGAAGACACGATGACCCTTTACCTCTAAACTCTCCGGTGTGTATTTCCTAAAATCAAGGACATTGTCTTACATGACCTCAGGACAATGACCAAAGTCAGGAAATTAACATTGATACAATACTATAATCTACAACATTTATTTGAATTTCACCAATTATCTTAATAATGTCCTTATAGCCAAAGGAAATCCTGAGTTACACATTGCAATTAGTCATCATGTCTCCTTAGACTGCTTTAATCTGGAATAGTTCTCCGGTCTTTCTTTGTCTTTCATGATCTTGCCTTTTTTTTTTCAGCATCCAGTCCAATAATTTTGTAAAACTTCTTTCAATTTAAATTTGTCTGATGTTTCCTCACACTTAGATTCATTGTACGAATTTTTGGCAGGAATACCAACAGGAGTGATGCTGTGTCCTCAGGGCATCATTCAGGAGAAACTCAGGTCAATTTGTCCCTGATATTAACTTTGATCACTTAGTGACAGTGGTATCTTAACAGGTTTCTCCATTGCAGAGTTATCTTTCCATTTGAATTAATAATTGTCTGCCGGGCAATACTTCGAAACTACCATATGGAAACATGTTTCTCATAAAATTTTCTTATCCCTTGATAATTCTCATTGGAATCCATTATTACTATGGTGATTACCTAACGGTCATTTTCTAACTCTATCATTCCTTCTACTGGAAGGAGGAGCTTTCCCTTCTCCTCATTCATTCATTCAATCATTCATTCATTTATACTTGTATGGACTCATGGTTTCTTCTCTTATTCAATAAGTTATAATCCAGAATTATTGTTATTTCTTTTGATGCTCAAATTGTCCCAGATTTGGCCAGTAAACCCCCTTCAAGAGAGAGCTCCCACTTTTAAATATGACATTGCACCATATTCCTTAACCTTGACCAAAAATGGAGCCACATCTGTGGGATAAACAGTCCCCATTGGGTGGGTACTGAAGCACTGACCCCCTAATGCAGGCAGGCTGGGGGTGGGAATAAAAGATCTAGGCAGCATGGTGTCCAGGGGTGTTGTACAGTCCAACTAGTGGGGATTAGTTCACTAGTTGAGCACCTGCTATGGCCTCAGCCCTTGAGAAGCTCATAGAAAATGGAGACCAACAATCACAATTGTACAATTTCTAAAATCCAGAACTTTTGTACCCAAATAGGTAACATGAGTTGTTCTCGTAGATATGTAAATGTAGTGCAAGTGGACAATTTGGGGGATGGGAGTGGGGAGGGGTTGTTTGAGTGCCAGACAAAGCTGCCTCATCATTTGGTCACTTGAGAAGCTAGTGGGCCAATTTGCATATGAAACCCAAGGCCTTTGCGAGATAAGAGATAGATGTCACAATCCCAGTTGGACCAAGGCTCAGAGGCAGGAAAGCATAACAAGGACTCTGAAATCAAATTATATTATATCAAGGGAATGGGGAGCCTTGCTGGTACCCAGTGTTCCACACAAAGACCTCCTAGCTGGGGAGTTCCTATGCCTTCGTCAATAAAATAAAGTAGATGCTCTGATGTCAGCTTCACAGAATAGATGGCTCCTGGAGTGACGACAGACATTTCAGGCACTGGGACCAACATGAGCAAAGGAAAGGGAGAATAAACAGCAGTACTCCCCATTTGGCCCTCAAAGCTGCCTCTTCTGGGTAGGGCTCCAGACATTGAACACATCCCTCAATTTATGCTGGGCCCTACCCAGTGGGGCATAGCCCCAAACATCTGGACCAGGAATCAGTCAGACCTAAATTTAAATTCCAGCTCTTGTACTTCCTAGCTGTGTGACTTTGGAAAGTCATTTTACCTCTCTGAACCTCCACTCATTTATTTCCTCAACATGTTCGCACAGAGGGATTACTCTGTGCCGAGCATGGTTGTAGGCACAGGACATCCGTGGTGAGCAAGACAGACAAGGTTCTACCCTCATGAATCTTACATCTGGTTGGGAAAGACAGACAGTAAATAGTAAGCAAATATATAAACAAGATACCCTATGGAGATATTAAGGTTATAGAAAAACAAACTTTAGAGTTGGGGGTTCCTTTAGCCAGGGAGGTCAGGCAAAGACTCTCTGAGGCAGAGACAGCTGAGCGGACCTGAAAAATGGGAAAGAGCCCAGCAGTAAACAGAAAAGGAAATAGCAGGTGCAAAGGACCTGTGGCAGGTATGAGCTTGCTGTGTGTGTAAGAAGGGCAGTGTGGCTGCAGGGTAGTGGGTGAGGGCAGAATGACAGACGAGGCTGGAAAGTTAGCTAGGGGCCAGATGGCTTAGGGCCCTGGAGGCCAAAGGCAGGAATATAGTTTATATTCTAAATGCACAGGGAAGCCAGTGAGGGTGTTAAGCCAGAGAGAGGGTGGGAGTGTGTGAAACAATCTGACCTTAGCTTTGACAGAACACTGTCTGGTGTGGAAAGAAAACTCTGAGGGGCAAAGTGGGGAAACTATCAGACGGCTGCTGCCATCGTCCAGGTTCCTGCCATAGTGCCTGGATCCGATGGTAGGGTTAGGGGTTGGGAGAGGTGATCAGATGCAGGGTAGTGTTGGAGGTAGATACATGATGTGGGGAGGAAGGGAGAAAGACAGATGGGGCCAGGCGCCTAGGATCGGGCTTGAACTGCTGAGATGGGAAAAGCTGGGGGGTATGACCAGGAGGTGGATTTTGGCTGTGTAGTGTTTGTAGTCCTCATATGGCACCCACGTAGAACTCAAGACAAGTGTTGTGCTCTGGAAATACAAATTTGTGGCTCATGGGCATATAGATGGCATTTAAAATCACGGGACTGGATGAGATCATCAAGGCAGAAGGTGTAGGTCGAAAGGAGAAGAGGCTCGGGACTGTCGACTGTAAAATGAGCCAAATGACACCTCCACCCACGCGGCTCTCGCAAGGTGTCACGTGAACGCATCCAGCCCGCGCTGTAATAGAGGTTGAGAACTCCGGGGCGGGGCGTGAGCGGGGCGGGGCGGGGCAGGGGCGGGGCTCAGGGGCCCAGAGGCCGCTCCCGGGCCGAGGGGCTGCCGGGGAGGTGACGTCACCGCATGACTGGGTTTTTATGAATGAAAGGAATCCTGTGAGTGAGTAATTCCGGGAAGCTCGCCTTACAACTCTGAGCGGCCCACCGCGCCGCCCGCCCCACAACAAAACTCGGTGCGTCGCTCCCAGGAGCCTGGCTCCGAGCGACCCGCGGTCGGGACCAGAGGGGAGACGGACCCGGGCGCCAGCCAGGACAGTAGCCCGCACAACAGCGGGACTCGATCGTGCCAGGGGCGCCAGGCGAAGCGGGCCGAGAGGCGGGTGAGGTACGCGGGTCCGGGACGGGGCCAGGCGCGCGGGGCCCCGAGACAGCAGAGTCTCCGCGCCCTGGGAACGTGCTTGAGGCGGGGCGCCGGGGCCCACTTAGTCGGTGCTCCACTGTACCGATTGCCCAGGGGGCTGGCGTGTTGTGGGGGAAGGTGGGGACAGAGGTCGGGGAGACCGATACGGGACGGAAGCAAGCTTGCTGGGGGGGGGGGCAGGAGTGATGGGCCCCTTCTGGGGGTATCGGGTGGGCGGCGGCGAAGCAGAGCAGGAAGGGGCAGTGCGGGCTAGCGAGCGTCAGCGTTCGCCGAGGCGGGGCTGGGGGGGCGGTGTGTGCAAGTACGTGACTCGGTGAGAACAGTCCCTGGACCGGTGCCCGTGAGCCGGGCGTGCGCGGTTTGTTTACGTCCGAGGGCGGGCGTGCGTGTGTTCCCTGGCCTGCGTCCTGAGTATCCTGCCTGGTGCGTGCGTGTGCAGTGTACCGTGGAGAGAGTGCGTGTGTGTGCGTGTGTGTCTACCCGCCCGCCCGCTCACTGGCGGGTGAGGACCCTGGGGCTTGTGTTCCAGCGGTGCATACCTTGGAGAGAGTGTACCCCCATGAATAAACGCAGAATAGGGACCCAAGCTGGGGAAGCGGTCCCGTTCGTGGTCACACAGGGTCCGGGAATTCTCGCCTGGGCTGTCCCCTTTCCACCAGCCGGCGGCGGCCGGGTCCCTGTTCTCTCCGGAGTTTCCCAGGGCCTCGGCCATGTGACCTGTGACCGCGGTGTTTGTCCCCCGCCCAGAACCGGCGCCTGCAGCCCCGGGGTGGGGTGAAGTATATTAAAGACCCAGCCTGGCTGGGCTGGTGGTGAGGCGAGGAGCCCACCCCTCTCCCCAGCGCCTGGTGGGCTGGCACCCAGGTCCTTGTCCCAGGTTTTCCTGGCTGCCTGGAGAAGGCAGACCCTGGGACTCTCCTTCATCCCCAGGGTCTACCGTCCCCTCAGTCTCAGAAGAAACAGGAAGAACCAGAAAACCCATGGCAAAGTGAGGTAGAAAGGAATCCCAGGCTTCCTCTATTTGGTGGCTACTCTGGCTGGTCTGGGTTCTGGAACTTGTACCTGCTGGGTCTGGGAGGATGGGCGGAGCTGGTTTCTGTCCTGCTGGTGGTTTCAACTACAGGTGGGACTAGTCACACATACCTATTGATAGCCGGACCTGAGCTACTAATTGAGGGCCTGGGCCAGGCGGAGTTCCCAGAGTCCTCACTCTGGGCCAGGCCTGGTCAACCGGCAGTGGGACAGGTGGTCTTGGTACTCAAAGGGTTAATGTGCGATTGGTGGGGGCCCAACCTAGTCCTAGCCCCTCTTTATCAGCCCTGCAGAAAGCTTCCATGTAGCTCAGTAGTCTGAGGGACGGGCTGAGGGCTTGGGAGTCCTTGGTCCTATCCTGCCCTCCCCCTCTTCTTACCCCTAGGGCTACAGAATTATGGGGGGCAGGCAATTGAGCTTGCAATTGATCTTTCAGTTTTGAATCTTTGAGCCCTGGTGAGCTCTGCTACCACAGCAGGAACCTCAGTTTCCCCATATGTAGCAGCAACTAGGCAACATCCAGGTGGCAGAATGGGGGAGGTACAGCAGCCTCTACACAGAGCCTGTTTTCCAGGGGAACTGTGGCAGAGAAAGCAGAGCCAACACCCCCAGGCCGAGGCCAGGGATGTCCAGGAATGTGTGGGGTACAAGTACAGGAGATGGCCGCCAGGAGCACAGGAACCAGGCAGGCCCACCCTTATAGCTGGGCAGGAAACATCTCTGCATTTCCTGAGGGTCGGGATGAGGGGAAGCGGCTGATTGACTCGCCGATGGAAAGCTAGCACTGAAAGGTTTAACTTCCCATTGGATCACCCCTGGGCCTTCACTCGGGCCTGGGACCCCACGTGGGCTCCCCTGGCTCCTGTGCCTTTCTCGGTTCTGATGCTTTTAGCCTGAACTGCTGTGGCGCCTGTCATGGGCCAGATGTTGGAGATGAGACAGTGAACAAACAAGATCCAGAGCCTGCCCTCTGGGAGCTTGCAGTCAATGAGAAGAGACAAAGTTGAAAGAACAGCTACCACACTAAAGTAAAACCACAGCTGAGATGGGTGGTATGAGGGGGGAGTTACTGTGGTTTGAAAGTATATAGAACAGACATACCTCACCTTATTGCGCTTCGCAGATATTGTGGATTTTTTACAAATGAAGGTTTGTGGCGACCTTGCGTCAGGCAAGTCTATCGGCGCTGTTTTTCCAACAGGCTCTGATGATGGTTAGCATTTTTAAGCAATAAAGTATTTTTTAATTATGGTGGGTACATTATTTTTTTTAGACATAATGTTACTGCACACTTAGACTTCAGTATAGTACAAACACAACTTTTATATGTATCGGGGAACCCAAAAATTCATGTGACTTGCTTTATTGAGATAGTCACTTTAATGCAGTGGTCTTGAACTGGACCCACAATATCTCAGGTATTCCTGTAACAAGGCAATCAAGGAAGGGTTCCCTGAGGAGGTGACCAGTGAGCCAGGTTGTCAGATCGAGTGATGATTGTGAAGCCCTTGAGGGCAGGGGCTGTGATTCATCTTTGGCCTTCAGAGCCTGGCACAGAGTAGGTGCTTCTTGGTGTTGGCTGATTGAATGAATGAATGAGTACTGGGTCCATGAGGATCCTGGGAGATAGTGGAGAGAGAACATGGTGGAGGCCTGAAGGCCCCACTTTGTAGGCCAGAAGGGAGGCTGGCATCGCAGGGTTTTGAAATGGGCTGAACGTAGGTTTGTAGGTTTGTGTCAGTAACGATCCTTCTGACAGCTTTTGGAGGAGGACAGATGGTGAGGTCAGAGGTGGAGGCAGACAAGACTAGAGAGACCAGTGAGGAGGTGGCTATGGTGATGGTTCAGCTGAAAGAGGCCGTGGTCCCTAGCTGTGCAAGTGGAATAGGGGAATGGTCAAGGCTGATAGTCTCTGAGTTCGAGTTCTCATGCCCCTGCCTCCAGGAAGCCTTCACTGATTTCCTTTCCCTTCCTCTAGGACCTGCACTGGTGGTCCTGGCACTCCATTGTGGGGCAGAATCGGACACCTAAATTCTAAGATTGTCAGTGCTAGCGGTACCTCGGGCTTGGTGGAGGTTTGGCATATTGGGAAACTGAGGCCCAGAGACAGGGAGTGGCATACCTGATGTAACACAATGAGTGTGAGCAGGTGGCAGAACCAGGACTTGATCCCCAGGCTTCTGCTTGGGTTCTCCCAGCTTTGCTCCCCCTGCATCAGGGAGGAGGCTCCACCAATGCTGGCTGCCAAGACCCAGGAAAACACATTTTTTCCCTCTGTCCTCACAGAGGAAGCAAAATGGCTCAGCAGCCAGAGAGGAGGCCGTGCCAGTGGGTGGGCCGTCTGCAGGATGTCTCTGGAGTGGACTGGGGGGGCAGTTAGGGGGCTCTAGGAGAGCTTGTGGCTGCGGACTGGGCAAGGCAGCTGTCAATCCCCCAAGAGTCAGTTCATTCTTCATGCCTCCAAAAGACTGTTAGGAAGCTATAGAGCCTGGAGGTCGCTCTGCTGGCCTCAAAGGAAAGAAGCAGGGGTGTGTGGTGGGGAGAGTGTGCTGGCTGGCATTGAAGAAAAAGCCCTGAGCTGGGGGTCAGGACTCCTGGGTTCCAGCCCACCACTGCCACCGAACAGCTGTTCAGTTGTCTCAGTGACAACACGGAGGTCGGATCAGCTACTGTCTCAGGCCCAAGGTCTACCAGCCTGGCGGACGCAGCCTGGTGGGGGGCCCAGACCCTCGGCTTACAGCCGGGCAGCCCCTGGCCTAGGCTTGGAGGCTGAAAGCCAGAGGGTATCAGACAGTTCCCTCTTCTCGTCACTGCCTCTGTGATTGCCTCTGCTGGGCTAGGGCATTCCTGGGCAAACGTGGGTGCCTCAGCTGAGGTCCAGGATGCAGTTAAGGGAGCGGAGGCTAGAAAAGCAGGAGGAGGAAAGGAGCGAACAGGTTCAGAGCCTCCCTAGGGCCTGAAAGGACTTAGAATCACAGCCAGCCGAGTGGGTGGGACCTTCAGCCATTATATAGAACAGGGGTTAGCCAACAGCTTCCACCTCTCGGGCTTACTTTGGAGGACTGTGTTGAGAAGGATTCCGAGGTTGTATCCAAGCTCAGTGTAAAACAGTGCTGTGTTGAGAAAGATTTGGGGGCTGCGTCCAACCTCACTTAGGACAAAGTGTTGGGGTTGATTAGTGATGTGTGTGTTGAGTGGAGGGAAGGATAATGGTGACATAGGCCAACCATTTGCCATTTCTGACCTTGTCTAAGTCTCTTGTATTTTACACATTAATGTTATTATAATCGTTCCCACTTACAAATGAGGAAACCAAGGCCCAGAGAGGGAAAATGACTTGTCTGAGGGGCCAGGTCAGGCCTCTAATGTTCTGCATCAGCCATAGCACCGGTGCTCAGCACCCAGCACCCAACAGTCTTTCAGTTAACTCTGTAGGGAGAGGCGTCCCCTCTCCCATCAGATCTCTCTGTGTAGCCCAGACTGCCTGGGTATCACCTACGCTCCGAGCAGCTGGCAAGGGGGCCTGGCTATCTGTATGTCACTTGCATATTCCTAGCAGACCCAACACAAATCTTGGCACCTCAGAGCTGGTGGCCTTGGGGACTGACAAGTCCAGCCTCCTCTTCACAGAGGTGGGGAAACACAGAGAGGGTACCCACAGAGAGCCAACATGCTGGGACCTGTGAAGTCCACACTGGGACGAGGCATGTGGCTCAGTGTGGCCTCAGTCCTGAGCTCCACTCTGTTAGCTCTGTGACCCTGGACTACTCTATTGACCTCTCTGGGCATTACTTCACAGGGTTGTTGGGAGAATCAGGATTCAGTCCTGGGGCCTTTACAGGGCTTCAGAATCCCTCCCGATTTGGGGGAAGGCAGTCACCTGACTTCAGACAAGAGATGCCCCTTTCTGGATCTTCCCCTCCCCTTGGGTAAAGTGAGAAGGTGGGGGTCTTTCCCGTGTGACCCTGGCAGGCCAGGAGATGCTGAGTGGATTGCTACAAGCCTGACCCCTCCTGGACAGACAGCTATTTTCATAAACCCCCCAGGTGCTCACTGACCTCTACCATTGGCTCCACCAAAACTCTGAGAGCAGGTATTTCCCACAAAGTGGGAAAGTGGAGACCCAGAGGGGTGGAGTGGCTTGCCCAAGGTCACACAGCCTGGAGCTAACAGAGATGGGGCTCAAACCTGGTCTTGACTCTTCATCCAGTGCTTCTTTCCTTGTTTCCCATGACCCACCTCGGGGCCAAGCATCGTGAGGACAGAACCCCTCCTGCTCCCTTCCCCTCCTCCTGGCGTCTGTGTACCAGCCCTGCCAAGCAGAGGCAAGGAGGCAGACGGAAAGCAGGGAGAATTGGAGAAGGGGCCAGGAGGTTTTTCTCTCTATGATATTCAGTGGGGCTTGGGCGTGGGTACGTGGTTCTGACACTGATAAGCTGGGTGACAGACAGTGTCAGAGGCTGCAGCCTCTCCGGTACCTGCTCCCTGCCAGGCCCCATGCCAGGCAGCCTCAGCACCCAGAGCTGACTCAGCCTGGTTCCTGACTGTGGACCTCCCTGTTTGGTGGGCAGATAAGGAAACAGACCATTACAGTGCAGTGGGGAAATGGTGGGGCGGGCGGTCCTAGGGCCTAACAAGTCCTAGGGGTCGGAGAGGGCTCTCTGGAGGAGGAGATGTCTATGCCCAGGGCAGAGGATGAGTAGGAGTCTGCCAGCTAAAGTAGGGAGAGAAGTGTCACAGGGTGTGGGGCGGCCCTGGAGGCAAGACAGCGTGGGATGAGAGGAAGTGAAAGAATTCCACGTGGCTGGAATGCGGAACAGAGTTGGGCAGTGGTGGGAAATGAGCCGGGGAGCCACACTGTCCCCAGGATAGTAGGGAGCCATGGAAGGTCTGCATGTGGGTGAAACATCCTCTGCGTGCTGTACGGAGATGAGCGGACATGATGGGACCTTCCTAGGGCTGTGTTGGGGGAAGGTGGCCATTTAAGAGGCTGGATTGAAGGGTAGGAGTGGTGAAGGTGGTATATGAGGGTCTCCAGGTGGTGTCTGTGAAAGGTTAGGGTCCTGACTTGGGACTTCCTGGGCCTCAGTTTCCCCTAGCTATACCACAAGAAGCAAGGGTGGCTTGGAAGAACTTCCCAGCAGAACAGAGGTGGGCAGTGGTGGGAAATGAGCCGGGGAGCCACACACTAGGCCTGGACTCTGTCCCCAGGATAGGAGGGAACCATGGAAGGTCTGCGTGTGCGTGGCTGCCTCTGTTAGAGATCTGTCAAAGTGCAGACTTCCCTTTCCTGTTCAGCTCCTTGCTTCCCTCTGGGGTGTCACACCCCCTAGCTGTGTGGGCTGGGAAAAGCCAGGGGGTTTCTGAGAAGCCCTGGACTCTCCCTACCTTGGCCTGAGTCACAAGGAGAATCCAGCAACCATTACTGGAGCTTCTAGTATATGCCAGGCACTGCGCAAAGCAGCGGGGCTGAGCAGTGGACAAGACAAGGTCTCTGCAGTCATGAGCTGGCATTCTGGTGGAGACAGACACTAAACAAACAAGTGAAATATATGTGGGTAATAATAGTTATATGTAGTGAGAAGTGCTGTAGAGAAACGTGAGGTAGGAAAGGGAGACAGAATGTGAGAGTATCAAGGGTTGGGAATTCTAAAGTGAGTGAGAACATGGAATTTGAAGAGAGACCTGAAGGAAGTGAGGAAGCAAACTCTGTGGCTATCTAGGGGAAGAGGATGCCAGGCGGAGGGAACAGCCAGTGCAAAGGCCCTGGAGAGGAGCGTGTGTGTGTGTGTGTGTGTGTGTGTGTGTGTGTGTGTGTGTGTAACAGCGAGGGGGCAGGTGTGGCTGGAGCAGAGTGAGGGAAGGGAGCGAAACAGGTGCTAAAGTCAGAGGGGCATTTGCTGAGGCCACATCATGTAGTGCCTTGTGGGCCGTTGTGATGACTTTGGCTATAATCCAAGTGAGATGGAAGCCATGGGAGGGTCATGAGAGGAGTAACATGATCTAACGCACACAGCCACCCTGTATCACCCATGGGGAAACTGAGGCACAGAGAGGTTAACTCGTGTGCCAGAATCCCACAGCTAGTGAGTGGGACAACCTCTGAAAGGCCTCAGTGTGTCTGGTGCCAAAGTCCATGCACTCTCCATTTCCCCACAGTGTCTCCGAGAGAGACTGGGGGCCTGCCAGAAGGGGTCAGAGGTCAGCCTCACAGATAGCTCAAGGAACCAGGGTCTGGACCCGGGTTCCACCCACTGCTTCACTCTATCAAACTGGGTATTGCTGGTGAGAACTGATGGGATGCTGTGTCTCAGACCACCCTCCTGCCCCGTTCTCCCTGGCTCCTCACCACCATCACGTCTCCATGGGGATTATCAGAGGAGGAAACAGCCTAAGAATGAATGGGGGAGAAGAGCAGAGAGGCTGTGGACAGAGGACGGCTGCTTTAAAAGTGGGCTTTGGGAGACAGTCCCTTTACTGGCCCAGAGCAATGATCATTGGCTCCTAGAATGTACCCTCCATGTCTCTCCAGTGCCCAGCACATATCTGGCAAATAGTAGATGTTCAATAAATGTTTGTCGAGTGAACATGGGGCTTTCAGGAGAAGCAGTGAGGGCCAATGGGCCCCTCATCAGTCTAGGTATAGCTGTTCTATCTGCTCAGGACAGTGCTGAATTTGCTCTAGGCAGCCCCCAGGTTGGGGACGCTTTTCCAAAACAAGGGCCTGGATGAAGGAGGTCTGGGCAGGGGGAAAGGAGAGGACTGGTTATATTGTATATTAATGGGGTGCTGGTTGGACCTTGTGAGAAGTCACTGACTAGTACACATGTGTTCTGTGTACTTTTCTCTATGTAGGTTGTCCTTTAATGAAAAATGTTTATTTTTTAATAAAATACACATGTGGGCACCATGTGGAAGAATGGCTGGGGAAGAGGGTCATTGATTTGGCGCATACTTAATGAGCACCTACTATGTGCCAGGCACTGATTTAGGCATATCGATGCAGTGGTAGGACAGGCAGGGCCTTGACCGTCATGGACTTACATTTTGGTGGAGGAGGGAGAGGTAGACCATAAACAAGTCATCAAACATAAAATAATTGCAGAAGAGGTGACTTATGAGGGTAAGTAAATGGGGTTCTGTGATGTGACACAAGGGGGTGTTTAGCGGGACAGTTAGACCTCTCTGAAGAGGTGGCATTGAACAAAGACCTAAATGATGAAGAGTCACTGCGGGGAAATAAAAGGGAAGAGAACAGCAAAGAGAACAGCAAGTGCAAAGGCCCTAAGGCTGAAATGAGCCATTCCAGGAGGCCACTGTGGCTGGACCACTGGGACCGCGGAAAGTGTATGAGATGAGCTCCAAGACAACAGGGCCTTGACTTTATATGCCAAGGTGGTGAGTTTGGATTTCATTATAAGTGGGGGAAAAAAGTGACCTTGGCCTCCTCTCTCTCCTAGGTCTAGGACACCTTCTGCAAACATGTCTGTGGATCCCTTATCCAGCAAAGCTCTGAAGGTGAGGAGGCAGCCCCTGTTGTCCCTCGTCTTTCCCCTCCCTCCCTGCCCAGGCTGAGCTTCCCATCCCAACTTCCCCTTCAGTACCTGGAATCCCCAAGAGCGGCTCAGCAGGCATCAGGCATCACGAGGCCACGGGAAGGGCTCCAGGCTGGGAACCAGGAGGCCTGCGCTATGGTCATAGGCTGTGTACCCGGTGGGCAGGTCACTTTCCTCTCTGGATCTGCTTCCCCATTAGGACATTGCCCAGTGGGTTGCAGGACTTCAAAGGTGCTTTCCTGGGTTTCTTAGGCCGAGTCCGGCCTCGTCGCTGGGTTAGAATTCGGGCTGAGCCCTGGGATGGCGCCTTGTGAGCTCAGATCCTGGTTTGGCCTGGTTTCCGCTTACGGATGCCTGCCCCACATCCGGGTCTTGGAGCAAGTCCATCCACCACCTCACTGATTATGGTGGTGAAGAGGGAGCATTAGGGGTGGAGGGTGAGCCATCCCCATCACCTGCTGAGTGCCAGGCCCAAGGCTCAGGGCCCACAGACAAGGATGCGACCCTGGGCCTCAGTTTCCCCATGCGTCCACTGTGCTGCCCGCAGATCAAGCGCGAGCTGAGTGAGAACACGCCGCACCTGTCGGACGAGGCCTTGATGGGGCTGTCTGTGCGCGAGCTGAACAGGCACCTGCGCGGGCTCTCCGCTGAGGAGGTGACGCGGCTCAAGCAGCGGCGCCGCACGCTCAAGAATCGCGGCTATGCGGCCAGCTGCCGCGTGAAGCGCGTGTGCCAGAAGGAGGAGCTGCAGAAGCAGAAGTCGGAGCTCGAGCGCGAGGTGGACAAGCTGGCGCGCGAGAACGCCGCCATGCGCCTGGAGCTCGACGCGCTGCGCGACAAGTGCGAGGCGCTGCAGGGCTTCGCGCGCTCGGTCGCCGCGGCCCGCGGGCCGGCGGCGCTCGTGGCGCCCGCCAGCGTCATCACCATCGTCAAGTCGGCCCCGAGCCCGAGCCCGGGTCCAGGCCCCGCCCCCGGCCCCGCCCCCGCCGCCTGCTCCTAGTGCCCGCCGCCACACGACCATGCCCCATTCTCAAAACTACGCCCCTCCGACCCCAGCTCCCTTCCCAAAGTGCCTAACCGCCACCTCTGTCCCCAGGTGCCATTTCTCTGCAGCCACCAACCCCAGTGGTGATCACACGTTCTCTCGCCAGAGCCTGTCTTCCTAGTGGGACCCCGAAACTGGGATCTAATGGCCCTGGGAAGGGTCAACATTGGTGAGAGGAGGTAGGGTGGGGTAGGGGTCTGGAGTCTCCCTTGGCTGAAAGTTCAGCCTTCTTAGATTGGATGGGATACAGAGTGGATTAGAGAAGAGCCATAGAGGACAAGACAGCCACCCCTCATTTTGTAAACTGCTTATACCAGTGGCCCCACCCCACCCGCCTGGGATTCAGGACTGTTTGGCCCGGATGTGTCTTGTGGGGCTGTCCAACTGGGAAGCTGATGCTCCCCCCTCTGATTTGTGCCTGAGGTGCCTGGCCTTCCAAAGCTGGGAGAGTTAGAAATTGCTTAGTGAAGCCCAGTTGGGGGAGGTGGTGGGGGGGCGCGGACAGGCCTCCAATGGATGGGTGAGACAGTGCCCAAGGCCACAGACCCTTAGTGGTTGAGTTGGAACTAAAAGCCACATCTTCCCACTGCTGCCCTGAAATCCCAGGCATGGTGTCAGGGGGACAGTGGACAGGGACTGAAAAAGGGTGGAAGGGCCTCCCTGGCTTGGAAGATGGCTCTCTGTGAGTGGGGTGGAGGGGGAGGAGGCGAAGTAGAGGGAAAGAGAAGGTGATTCAGGTGGAAGAGAGGGAAGGAGCTGGCCAGCCAAAGAGAAAGGGGACCAAGGAAGCGACCACTGTGGCAGGTGGGGAGAAGACAGAGCCTGCAAATCCTGCAGACTCGGTTGGGGTCCTTAAAAGGGAAGGGTGCCTGCCACCTGTCCCCCTGTGACTGTCCACTGTGGGGTGGGGGCTGACCGCTGCCACTGATTGTCACCTGTTCTCCTGGGAAGCCCAGACCCACCTCTCCCTCCACACTGTATACAGCTGCCCTCCCCGCTGTTTATTTATTGCACGAATCTAAGTTATTCTCCCCGGCCAGAGCCCTAGCGCCCCCTCCCCGGGAAAAGTAGCTATGGCCCTGAGCTGGGCTTTATATTTTATATCTGCAAATAAATCACATTTTATCTTATATTTAGGGAAAGCCGGATGGCAATAACCATCAAAAAGTGTTTTATATAAAAATTGCCCGGCCCCCAGAATTTATTTATTTTCTGACTTACAGTAAGCGAGTTATCCTCCTTCTGTATTTTGTAGACTTTCTGAATAAAGTCAAGTTCTTTTTCCACCGTGAAGAAGTGTATGTCCTGAGCTGGTTTTTTTCGGGGGTGGGTGTGGGGGATCTGAATGAGACGCCTAAAATGGAGTTCTGTTTTCAACCCCAGGAAAGACCCTCTATTAGGTGGGAAGGTCAGATAAAGTAACTGCACCATCACTAGCTCTTGCTCAGGCTGGGGGTGGGGTGGAGGCACTAAAACATCTGTCCTTCCATCTGGGTGCCTGCAGCCAAGGATCCTCCCTGGGGAAGGCAAAGCCCGGAGGACAATGAAATGTAGGGTTAAATTTTCTGGGCAGCCCATCATCGAGTAAACAGTCCCTCTCAGAGAGGAAAATTCCCGGATTGAAGAGTAATCTCCAGCACTTTCACATTGAGGTCTGATTTTCTACAGCCAAGTAGAAAATACTTTCCTCATGGTCCGGAAGGCACAGGGAGGCGGGGAGAGAAGTGGCTTCCTCAGTCGCAGCCTGCAGGCCTGAAACGCGCCCATGTCCCATCGTAGGCCCCAAATGCACTGGAATCTGTCAGCTGGCCTTTCTGGGGCACCCTGAGGAGGCTGGAATGACAGTGCTGGTCTGGGAAGTAAGGGTTTGACTCCAGGTGTGCATTTTTTCTAGCTGTGTGACTGTTGATGACTTATTTAGCTTCTTGCAGCCTCAGTTTACCCATCTGTACAAGGAAGGTATTCTAAGGGCATAGGTATGACAAGCACTGGGGACCCGAGGGGCTGCAAGCTGGAACACGCAGAGTACGAGCGCGCATGACTGCTGTGCGGTGATTTCCGCATGCCGGGCTATGGGTATGGAGATGGCGGGGGACTGGGAGAAGGTGCAGGATGTGAAAGTTGGGGAAGGGCCAAACCACATGGGTTGGCTTGGTCCGCAGGACCTTTTCCCTCTCAGGTTGCCCCCCCCCCCCCCCCCCATTCTGAGATGCTGAGCTCAGGCCTGAAAAGGCAGCCGGAAACTGTGGAGGGACTGAGCCGAGGCTGGGAATTTCCCCCACCCCCGCCACATTCCTGAGTGCCATGTCACTGCAGCCAGGCTCCAGGCCAGGCCCTGAGAAGGCATGCAGAGGTGGCAGCGAAGGTGCTCTGCATGGCCAGATACCCGGCCTGGTGAGCAGACACAGGGACCACTGCCCAGCAGGCCCTGCGTGGGCTCAGGAAGGCAGGAAGATAGGTTGGAAGCAGTGAGGACCCCAGGAAATCTCTTCAACCCTGAGACACCTGCAGCAAGGGGGCTGCCAGTGGGCGGGCTCCACTTAGCTGGTTGACAAAACAAAAACCAGGCATCAACCCACCGCCCACACCAACCCTGTAGGGTATTGAGGCTGGGCCCCTTGTGGCCAAGGCTGCCACTGTGTCCTGCTGGCCAGGAGATGGGGACACCTTTTGTCCAGTGGGGGCCTGGATCCCAATTTTAGTCTCTAGCAATGTGAATCCCCCTATCACCTACACGTTACACACCAGAAAGATGAGGGTTTCCTAAGATACCCTTTCCCACAGCCACAAAACCCACCCTCAATACATCCACAGAGGTGGGAAGAGGAAGGAAAAAAACCTCACCCATAGGCAGAAGAGATTTCAATACAATGTATATTATCTCATATATATATATTTCTTTCTCACTTTATTTGCTCACTTCTGTCACGCATTTAAAATGTCACAGAGACCAAAATAGAACGACTTTCTGGTGGAACTCATGGCAGTCATACACGAGATACAAAACTAGGGACTCTGTCTTTTCATACATCATACAATTAATTTTTCAAGTATTTTTTATGTACAAAGAGCTACTCTATCAGGAAAAAAAAAAAGACAAGGTAGGTTATGCATCCTAGGAAGGAGGGGTGGCTTGGTCAGGCACGAGTTCTCAGCCCCCATCTCCCCAGGGGTCACTGGCTCCCTGCCACTGAGCTAGAGGGCAAGTGCCAGGGCAGCGGAGACCAGGGGCAGGGACGCAGCTGCACACTTTGGCCTGGAAGGGGAATCAGAGAAACAGATTTGTGAAGAAATGGTGGGAGCAGGGACAGAGGTTGTCCTGACAGCCAGCACCTACCCACTGACTTCCCAGGCAGCTTGGTACCAGCCGGCCTGGCCCACCAGGGAGGAGCCAGAGAGCTGGCCTCCAGTCCCCCAGATTAAGGTGTATGACCGCCCCTGGTCCTGGGAGCGCCCCCCACCCCACCCCAGGCCTCTGTGTCCTCAGGGAACTGGCTTGGTCACCAGGGCCAAGTGCCCACAAAGACTCCTGGGATGTAACCCCCCACCCCACTCTCGCTCGGCACAGTTCATTCCAGGAGTGGCCAAAAGGAAGACAACTCCACAGTGAAGTTCCAATGCCACTGGGCAGGGCCCTCCTCCCTCGCCCTACCCCCACCCAGGCTGCTACAGCCGGAACCCAAGGGGGACGGCAGTATGAACAAGCATCATGTCTGTCTCAACGCTCTCCCTAAGACAGTGGCCGGGGTAAGCCCAGCTTGCTGGGGGCTCCGGCTCTGGGAGGCTCCAGGTATATGGGGCGGGGGGTGGGGGGGGAGGACTGGTGGTCCTGGCCACCCCTGAGGCCTGTCCAAGGGCGCTTGGCCCAGCACTGCAGGATCCTGAGTGCCAGCAGCTTAACAGGGAGTCCCCAAGGAGTGTCTAGGACAGAGTGAGGGCCTAGGGAGGGGGAGCTTTCATATGTGACTAAGGCACAGAAGAGATGGGCTAGGGGGCCACACAAGGGAGGACACCAGGCCCTGTGAGATACAGGGCCGCGGAGAGGAGCCTGAGACCACTCCTCCCTGCTCCTGGACCCCTGCTGCACGGCCCAGCCCTCCGTCCTCCCTCCCACAGAACTGTGTCCTCTGGAAGCTGATCTAAAACATGGAGACTCGGACTCTTCTCCTGAAATGGGACGGAGAAGCCCCAGGGAGAGACCAGGACCCAGCAGAGGTTCTGATTGCTCAGCCTGGGAAGGAGGGTGGGAGCCCTTGACCCTTTTAAGAGCCAGGAAATAAGGGCTCTGCCCTAAAATGCTCTCAAGAGGAAAGACCCCAAGTGAGGGGCAGTGTGGGCTGCGGGCTGTTCTCAGCAGGCCAGGAGGAAGGGGCATGAGGGAGGCAGAGCTGCAGCCAGAGAGGACCCCGCCTGGAGAGGCCGCATCAACAGAAGAGGGGCTCAGAGGCACCTGAGGACCCTTCCTAGTGGGACCCGTGGCTCTTGGTGTCTGGCTCTGATCCTTGCAGCATGCCAGGCAGGCCTGGGTCAGGAGGGGGTTCACAGAGAGCCTTTGCATTCCCTCCTCCCTCCTGCCGGGGCTGAGGCTAATCTAGCATCAGACAAGGGGAGACAGGGGAGGGAGCAGGCGGGCAAAAGCCCAGGTTGCTGTATTGCACGGTGTTGGGGGCTGTAAGTCTTGTGGGGGAGGGCAATGACCTGGGGACAGGGCTGAGAAGGCTGCGGCCACTGGTCCACAACACAAGTGTCGGCCTGGGCACAGCTGGTCCCCACATGCTGCCACCTCAGGACAAGCTGCAGGGGAGGGAGAGTCATTCCCAGTGTCCTCTGCCCCTCGCCCGGGCAGTGCAGACTTGGCCTTGTATAAATATTCCTGAAGGCTCGTCGGTGAGCCCGGGCTGTCCCCTGGGCAGACAGCAACTGGCTGTTCATCTGGAAGCGATATGTGAGTGTCTCTGGTCCAATACATGGAAGGGCAATGCCAACGCTGTGCCAGCCTGCCTCCTGGCCTGGACACAGGCTGGAGGGGCACGTGCTGCCCTAGGCCAAGGCGCTGAGCCTCCCCCGAAGCGGCCACACTTAGAACTCGTCGTCAGAGCTGAGCAGGAGGGTCTTCTCGTTGTCACGGGCGCCACTGAGGCTGTGGGAGCGTGAGAGGCCGTGGGCACTGCCGCGCCAGGTGGGCCCTGGCTCCAGGGTAGACTGCTGCGTGTACTGCTGGTAGGCGGGCGAGAAGTTGTGGATGGCATCCTGCACAATGTCATGCGGGTTCATGGTCTCCTTGAGGCTGCTGGAGATGCTTTTCATGGGGGCGCAGCGGCCTGCAAGGCAGGGGTGGGGTGAGGGGGCCGGGGAAGCGGGGCAAGGTGGCTTCAGCCATGCCCCTCGTCCTGGGACCCACCCCGACCCCAAGGCTGTCATCCAACCACCCCCTCTTGGGACAGAGAACGGGGCCCTGGACATGAGACGTCACAGGCAAAGAAACAGCCCCTGTGGCTGGGGCGCAGAGCACAGAGCACGCCTGAAGGGAGGAGAGGGAAGCAGCCACTGGGGAGGGGACCTGGGGTAGAGGCTGGCACACTGCAGGAAATGAACCCCCAGGGAGGCCAGGCAGGCTGGGCATAGAGTGAAGACGGGGATTATAGAGGAAGGGGCCCAGGCTCCACGGGTGCTAGCCCTGCCCCCTGTCCTGGGGTCATGGCCCAGGGACCCCGCTCCATCAGGACAGCTGCAGGGGCCTGGACCCAGTGCAGCAGACATCTTCACTGGCCCCCTCTGAGAGCGGAGCCACCCACCCTGACGTGCTTCCTCCTAATTCCATCTCTGATGAACCGTCCCATGGGCTCAGGCCACAAAACTCAAGAGGTCAGAGGTGAGCCCAACTCACACCCAGGTCTTCAGACTCAAACTCTCCTATTTTTTCCACCTTCACGTCCTCTGAAGTATGGAAACATACTAGTTGCTCCTGGTTTCCCACTAATGAGTGCTGTACCCCAGAACCGAGCAGGGCATATTCCAGAACAAGGACAGACCAGGACAGAAGCAGGCAAGCTCTATACAGGGCAGCCCTCAGCAGGCAGGGGCTCTGGGCTCTGCCATCCAGGGGTGTCCGTGGGGGAGGAGACGGACACAAAGGAGGAGCTGGGAGAGGCATGCCGGTTACAGTGACCAGGACTGACGTGCAGGACAGACGTGCAGACCAAGAGCAGAACCTACCGTAAGGACCATATGTTGGCACTGCCCGCGGCCAAACCCAGGGCAAAAGCAGGGAGAGAGGGAGAGAAGCAGGAGAAATAGAGAAGAGACAGCTGAGTGAACACCATGTGCCCACCACCAAGGCCAGCACACACCACGCACGCTGCCCCTCCCCCCAACGCCCCCCCACAGCCCCATGCAGCCCAAGCGGCCCCTCAGGGCCTGGTGGAATGTCCATCTACAGATGACTCTTCCTGTGGCATTCCTACTTTCTTTGGCGGTGGGGGAGAGACAAATAGCAGACACCCAGAACAGTGGTTGGAGTTGTTCCTCTGCCTCTAAGCCAGGGCCACCCCCCTAGCCCCCCGCTTTGTCTTTAGGTTTGGCTGGAATCGCTAAGCCTGTGCCTCATGCTCTATAAACTTCACGACACTCCACAGAAAGGAAATTGAGGCTGGGGTGGGGGTTTGGGGGTTTCCTGTGCAGATCACACCTGAGAGCTGGCTCTGCACCCACACCTGACTGGAGGGCTGAGAGGGGCTGGGTGTCACGGCTAGTGGGTAAAAGAGCGGCCACGACCAGCAGAGAGGGGGCAAGGAGAAGCAGCAGCTTGTGCGGCTGGGCTGGGGTCCCTGCGCGAGCTGTACTGCTGGAGGTGGACGTGTCTGGGGGCCCGTGGGTGGGAAGACAGTCCAGGAGTCTGCTGAGAGCCTCTGCAGGGCCTCCACGTGCAGGAATGTTCCCTGAAACCATTTTACACCTTCCCAGGCTCCAGGAACACAGGTGACTTTCCCAAGGGCATACGGTCTGTCAGGACCAGGTCCAAGGGATCTCGCCTTCGACACTAGGTGTTCACTGGATCCTTCCAGGGGGCCTAGTGGGAAGCAGGCGGGACAGCAGCTGGCAGTGGTGAGCCGTGACCAGCAGCGCCTGGCACTGAGTAGGTGTGCAGTCAGAAATGGAAGGCGTGCCTACTGCCCCCAGCCTGCAAGTGTGTTTGGAAAACACAGTCGGGTGCTCGGTCAAGAGGCCCTGAGTACAATTCCGTCCATGCCCACAGCAGCCACACATTTCAGGGCCTCCTCCCAAAGGGGGAATGAACATGGCAGTGCTGGGTGGGGGTCAAGGAGCCCCTTGGTACCCTCGCCCACCAACACACGGTGGGTGCCTCTATACTCTGCTCAGGACACGGCTCTGGGCGGCCTGCAGCGCGCGCAGGTGGTGGGCCTAGGGAAGGGAAGATCCAGCCTCCACCACATGGGAAGGGAGCTGGCAGCAGCTGAGCGCCAGGCTGGGTGTGTTAGAGCAGGAGGCTTCCCCTCCCAGGCCCTGCCGCCTCCTGTCCTTTCAGGCATCCCAGCCTCCTCTTCCTGTCCCCCTCGGACACTCCCTCCCTGCCAGCAGCAGCCAGAGGCAGCCCCTCCCCGGACACCGGGCGCTCTGAAAGCACAGCCTGCCAGGCCCAAGCCCAGACCAGTGACTGCAGAATCTAAGGGTGGGGCCCAGACATGGGACTTTGAAGTCTCTCAGGGTGTTCTCATGTATAACTTCTAACAGAGGCAGAACAGCAGGTGTAAAAGGAAGCTGTGAAAAGTTATTACCATCCAAGTCTGTTCCTGAGAAGTAATCAGGTTTAAAAAACAAACAAACAACTTTAAAGACGAGAGAACTGCAGGATAAAACATAACTGTTCGATGTCAGGAACCCTTAGGAACCTGTCTACGCTAGAACCTGTGCCCTGACCTTCCCATGGGACACTGTGCTGTATCATCTTGGGGTCTCCATGCTCCACACCTGCTGCGAGAGACCAGTGTGCCCAGCTCCCAGGACATGACGTACCCTCACCTGTGACAGGGCAGGAGGAACCTCACCTCTGTGGCCTTTCCCACCCTTGGGAGGGATCCCTGACCCTTCCACACCCGGAGGACCCTGGGCAGCAGGATACGCCCTGGGGGGGACTGGGCGTGCTCCTCCTGCTGGGTCTTCTCCAGGAGCCTGGCGCTTACCTTGCTCGTCCAGCCTCTTGTCGGCATAGACCTTGTAGGTGAAGGCGTGCCGCAGGGCCAGAGCTGCAAAGAACATCTCCACGCAGATGATGAAGTCCTGGTAGCCGGCAGCCACGGTGCCCTCACCCACCGACACGCGGGCCGAGTGGATCTTGGGGATAGCCCCGCACTTCTCCAGGATGGCCAGGAGCATGCCTGGAAGGGGAGTGTGGGTGTCCGGCCCAGGTTGGACTCCCTTCCCGGTGTCCCTTCCTCCATGCAGCGCCCCCCAAATGCCACACTTCCCAGGGCAGAAGAGTCCACACAGTTACTCCTGTAGGGCAGGGTTGCCGACACAAGGCCGAGGCCTCCTGGGAACCCTAGTCCCCCAGCTCCATTCTGGCCACTGACACTGAGACGTCATCGATTATGCGGGGTCCCCTGGATCCACCCATCCATGAAGCAGCCCACCCGAAACTCTGCCCTGGCTCCCATCAAGTTCCCTGCGGGCCCAGACTTCTCACCCAGTGGGTGCCCAGTGGCTGGGCTCACCCAGGGCCAGCCCCACGGCCTGGGTCCCAGGGGCTCCGGGGACAGCAAGCAGGAGCAGGGGGATGAGGCTTAGGGGACAGGGTGGCACAGGCCAGCCTCGCGGGCTGGGAGGAGGCTCACCTTGCCAGAAGGAGAGGAAGATGACAGACTTGACCATGAAGAACTTGAGGACGGGGCTGTAGGGGCTGAGCAGCTCGCGAGTGGCAAAGTAGAAGAGGAAGAGGGCGTAGAGGGCCAGGCTGACAGAGACGTTGTAGATGATGGTCACGTAGAGGTAGCCGCTGGCGACGCTGCAGGAACGGAGCAACGTTCTGGCTTGGACAGACCCTTCCCAGGGACAAGAGGCCTTCCCCGTCCTTGCCCTGCCCCTGTGCCAACTCCCATGGCTGTCAGTAGTGCTCCCCAAGCAGTGCTCCAGAGCCACACAGAGAGGTGAGCAAAACGTGAGTGGGGAGCGAGGGTGTGCGCCCACGTGCAGGCCGGCCCTACTGCCTCTGCTTCGCTCACGTGTGTGTCTAAGCTGCCAGCCTGCAGCTCTGGCGTCCACGGTCACGATGGAGGACACGGCGTGGAAGCCAGTGTGGCCTGGGGTGGGGAGCTCAGTCTGCTGGTCAGACGAGAGGTACCAGGGTGACTGGGTGCTCGGCTGTGCTCTTTCCACTTGAGCCCCAGAACGTCCCGCTCTGAGCCTATCTGTCACCTGCCCTGGCGGGGCATCGTGCAGAGTACAGGGGGAGCACGTTAAGTGTCTACCAGCACACAGCCATGTGGTCACTTTCACTAACCCCCAAAATGAGATGTTTGTGGACAATTTACACAGGAGAGATGTGCTACCCGGGGACTTCAGACCCGCCTCTCAGGACTGACTCTCTCGCTCCCTATCTGGGGAATGGTCACTGTTCCTTCTGGGCCTACCCACAGGGCCCCACTTTGTAGCCTGTACATGAGGGGGATGGATGCTGATGGCTCGCTCCTGTGCCAGAAGTGGGGCCGCGTGCAATGGCTGCCCCTGCCCGGCTTGGACCTTGCAGCTCAGGGATACAGGGAGGTGTGAGGAAGGCTGGGCCACGCTTGGCCTCCTCTCAGAGCAAGGTCCTGGCTGCAGGAATGTGGCCAGTCTGTGGCCACCCCCTCCCCTAAGCCAGGACATCAGCCTCTGGGCAGGGCCATCTACCCCAGCACAACTCTCCTCCCACGTGCCCCTGGGGAGACCCACTGCTTACTCAAAGTCACCGTCCCGGTACTTGCCGAAGGCCTGGAGGATCACGGTGCTGACAGCCATGAGCGGCTTCACCACACAGAACTGCAGGGTGGCCTGTTGGGGGAGAAGGCCGAGAGTCGGGATGAGTACAGAAACCATGTACCAAGCACCGTCTCTGGCCAGGTGGACCTGCTGGATGCCAGGGGACGGAGGGCGACAGGGGGGACGCCAGTGTCCTCACCGAGGGGACAGCTGTCTGGAAGAGGTGGCAGAATACGTGAGACGATGACAGTGTAACTCAGTGATGTGAGAAGACAAGGTGTGAAGGGAAGGACGTCTGATGGAGGAATGGAGGAGCAGGAGACAAGAGATGCCACTGGAGAAGGGCCCAATAGGAACGTGCCAGAGAGACGGGACAGGCAGACCACTCTCTTGAAATCAAGTACATCTAAGTGACAAGGCCCCTTCTGGGAGGTGGAAGTGGCTAGAAAGGCTAAGCTAGTGTGGCTCCAAATAGAGCAAGGACCCTGGGGCAGAGAACGTAGCCTGGAGACTGGGGCGAGGCTTGCAGGGGAGCCCTGGCAGCTGCACTGTGGGGCTGCGGCCAGAAGCACCTGCCCCAGGGCTAGAGGTGCAATGGGAGCTGCTGTCAGCACACCCCCCAGAACTCCGGGCCCCACCACCCCACCTGGAGGAAGGGGGACCAGCACCTTTGGAGGAAAAGGGAGGAGCAGCTGTTGGCACCGAGGTCAGGGCCTGGCCATAGGCTGGAGTCGCCCTGGGTCAGCTCACTGGGTGCTCACAGCAGCCTCACCCCCACTCCCCATTACAGATGAGGTAACTGAGGCACAGAGAAGCTGAAATGACAGAAGTGACAAACGTTCCAGGAGGTTCAGCTCCTTCGCCTCTGGGACAAAGCTGCCCTTCGTTCTCCAACATGGGAAAGGTGTGCAGAGGTTTCTTACGTTCCCATTCCTTTTACTACCTCTCCCTGCCACCTCCAGGAACAAGAATGGAACATCCGAGCCCACAGGGCTGGGAATAATTTATAACAAGGCGACTGGAGCTAGGGATCATGGGATCAAAACTTTGTACACAACAGAATCATCAAAGAAGCGGTGAGTCACAGCGGGGGCCCTGGGCGGCCAAACCCACTGGTAAACAATGGCTCTGAAAGGCCCCACCCTGAGCCCAGGACAAATTTAACTCTTTCCCTGCAGTGGGGAGGTTTTGAAATTAGAAAAACCTTAGGGGAGGAGGATGTGGAATGAGTCCTGGAGACCTGGGACATCCAGGTAGACGCTTTGCGGGTGTGTCTGTGCCACGGGCAGTGGCCCTGCAGAGAAGGAGTGGAAAGCCTATGAGCTGGCCAGTGAGCGGCTGTGGGTTTCCTTCCCCCTGGTGACTACTCTTAGAGATGGTGGAGGGGCTGACAGCAGCCCCAGAGGAGACCAAGGCACGGTGGTGCTGGCTGGGCGTGACACCTGACTTGCCCTCCCTGAACAAGAGGCAGCGGGCTCCGTGCCAGCACACGTTAACACATCCACTACCTCACCTGCTCCTTAACCATCCCTTAGGTAAGAAGTATCACGATGCCCATGTTACAGAAGAAACTGAGGCTCAGAGACGGTAAGTAACTTATCCAAGGTCACTTGTCAGAGGAGAAGCTAGAAACCAAACTCAGATGGTCAGACACCCAGGCCCGTGCACTTAACCACAGCACCGCACGGCCTCGGCCCAGGCTACTCCAGACCACAGGGTGCGCTGAGCAAACCGACTGCAGCACTGCCAACTGGGAAATGGGGACGAGAACAGAGGCGGCTCAGGCCTGCTGGGTCATGTATCTTCAATGCAGACACTCCACCCTCCTTCCCTCTAGCTCCAGCTGATGAGAAGTTTCCAAACTGAGATTCTAGAAGCCCCACAGAGTTCCCTGGATTCGCACGCACGCGGAGACTTGGTCAAATGAGCAAGTCTAGGACCACTTCTTGCCCAAGGCTGGACCAGACAGTCCCAGGGCGCCTGTCGCTGTCCCTCTGAGCACACCCTGCTAATGCAGCAGCATCACTAACCGATTGGGGAGTGGGTGCTGCGCCCTGGGGTGTCTCGCACGCAATGGGAACTCCACAGGGCGGGCCCAAGGCAGCCAGGGCAGCCTGCAGCAGGGCCCTCCCGGCTTTGTGCCTGCCTTTGCCACTCTGTCAACCAGGAGCTCCTGCAGCTACTGCTCCCTGCTCTAAGACACAGACCCTGGCTCCTGGTCCCCAGCTTGCAGCTCGACCCGGGCAGTTGCTGGGAGCACAGACCTGCTTGCAGAAGCGCAGGAATCCGATGGAGTAAGTCTTTCCCCAGAGGCAGCATGTGCCATACATACAGCTGGACCTGGAAGAGACAGCAGACAGAAAGGTGAGCAGAGAGCCAGGACTCAGGATAGATTGGGCGTGGGTAGCCCCCCCACCCTCACATCAAGACAAGCCAGGGTAGAGCAGGGTGGGGTGGGGGTGAGGCAGAGATCCCAAGGCCAAGCACAGGGAGACATTGGAAAATGTCTACAACTGTGTAAAGCATGAGGGAGCAGGGCTGCATGGGCCTTGGGATAAGAAACAAACCTGAAAAACACTGAATGTGAAAACTGCAAGAGGGAGAAACGGGCAAACAGGAAAGGACAGGAAGAGAGAAAAGGAGAAAGAGCCAGAGGCTCTTCCAAGAGTCCCAGTGAATGGCCTTGCTCAGGAAGTTCAGGAGAGGCACAGCAGGTCAAGGTCAAGGGCAGACAAGGTTTGTGTGCCCAGCTGCCACCAGGGCAGCTCAAAGAACGCCAGGCCCAGGAAAGAGCGTGGGGAGGCCCCAGGGAATTTCCTACTCACTCAATGGGCTTCCCTCTGATCTCTGACATGATGGAACTTTCTCCCCCGAGGTATTCATAGCACAGGCTCAGGAAGTTGTAGATGACCAAGGCTGTGAAAAGAGTGTCCACAATAAACCACTCACATCAACAGGGTGGGTAAACAGACGGCAGAATTCTAAACAGCAATGGAAGTAAAGAACCCCAGTCACAAGCAGCAACAGGGAGCCCTGAGACACGAGAACCCACACGGTGAATATTCCATTTGCAATCCAAACCAGGCACAGATAAGTCGTGCTGGGTAGGCATGCCTGTGCCCACCACCGGGTACTCCGTAAAGAAAAGCAAGGAAGAAATTCCAGATTGTGTATGGAGGCTGCAGGACGGGAAGTCAGGATGGGCACGGGGCAGCTGGCAGCGTGCACACTCTGGGGTGCAAGGCTACTGGCTTTACAATTACTTATTAGTTTGATGCACTTTTCTGTTTGTGTGTTATGGATCACAATTTTACAACAAAATTACAATAAAACATTCTCCAGAGGGATCTCAGGAGAAATTCCGAGCACGAGTAAGACAGCAGACCCTTTATCCATTCCACAACCTGCAATACTCCTTAATCTTCACAGCACTATAATCTATCACCAGACATATGAGAGGTGCCTGAAATATAGCACAAATGTCTTGGGAAGCTGAGCCAGCTCGTTCTAAATCAGGACGCGGCTGGACATCCCCACAAAGACACACAGAATTTGCAACAGCGCCCAACAGCAGAGAACTATGTTGTAAACGCTATGCTATAAATACAGCAATACACTGTAATCAGTCTGCTGGTCAGAGGATTTCTGCTGGGTCAGCAAAATGAAGGCGACTGCCTGCAGGGTGCTAGAAGCAAAGGGATGTGCCAGGAGAGAGGAAGGACAGAGAGTGTGGAGAGGAGTAAGAGGAGTGCAACAGAGGACACCACGAAGGAAGGGTGCAGGAGGAAGATCAGGGGCCAAGAGAAGGGGAACGAGGAAAGGTGCCCAGTGAAGGGGCAAGGCCAAGGGGAAGGTCTCAACGGAGTCCTGAAATCCCTTGCAGCACAAAGGCCTTCCAGGCTCCCCAGTGCAGCCCTTTGGCTTGGCACTCAAGGTCTTTGGACGGGTGACTCGGTCCCTGCCCACCCCTCACGCTTCCTTCCCAGCCAAAACCAGATACCCCTTTTCCTCAGCCGGTACTGCACCCGCTGTGCTTTTGCACTGGCTGTTCCCACTACCTGGGGCGTCCTTCCCTCTGCTCTCCTAATACCCATCAAACCCGTCAGACACCACCACCCCCGAGAAGTCCCTGGCCACCACCCCAGGACAGTGCTTTCTCTCCAGGGACTTGCTGATGTGCAGATGCCGTGCAGAACTTCAGCCGGAGCAAAAGTTGGAAAAGCAATTTGGAAAAGAACATATTTGGGGTGCTTTACACCACTCAGCTGCTCTAACCTATTAAGGGCTAACGTCTCCAGCTGCAGGGTGGGGGTGAGGGGCCCTCAGGTAGCACCTTCTATAAACACGACCCATAGCATCTACTACACTGTGCTATGACTGTGCCTCTACAGACATATAGCAGAGGGTTTGCCACTTGCGTCTGCCACCAGTTAGCTGTGAGCCTTTCTATGCCTCAGTTTCCTCATCTGTTAAATGGGGGATAACAGGAGTACCTTTCTCGACAGGTGTTTGTGAGGCTGAAGTGAGTATGTATAGTGTCCGGAAGAGTGGCTGGCGCTCAGCAGTGCTCTGAGTGTTGGATGTCATGGCCATTACTGTTTGTCTGCCTGACTTCCTCAGGGGCGAGTGTCCCCTGACAGGGCTGAGGACCCTGTGTGCCACCTGCTTGGTACAGCAGCAGCTCAGAACATCTGGTGACTGCAGGCATCTCCACTGAGCTCCAGACCACTCATCACTGACAAGAACGGCAACGTATCTGGGGGGGGGGATGCATCCAGCCAAATCTGTGTGCTAAAAACTTTCAGCAAATAGCTAATAACTTTTGTCCCAAACCACACAAGGCCAAGTAGAACGGATGTGTCCATCCCAAGCTGGGTCGGGCTATATTGTGGTCGATGGTATTTTCCAAAGATGGCCACACCCTCTGACACTGACACTGCTCTGCTGAGAGATGGGACCTTGTTCCCTCCCTGGCATCTGGACTGACCAGGGTGACTACAGAAGTTAACATTTCGTGACTTCTGATGTTGGGGTTAGGAAAGGTCTCTGTCCTCGGGTTCTTTCTTAGAGACGCCTGCCCTTGGACCTAGTCACCATGTGAAGAAGCCCACATGCAGCGCCCATGGAGAGGCTCATGTGGGACGAACTGAGGCCCCTGCTGACACCAGCATCAACTGCCACACGGTGAGTGAACCAGACTTCAGGTGACTCCTCTCCAGCCTTTGGGCTCTGCAGCTGAGACCCAGGCATCAGAGCAGGGACAAATCCCATCCAAATGCCTGACCTGTACTATCCGAGAACAAACAAATGGTTGTTCTACACAGGTGGTGTCGGGGTAGCTATTCACACAGCCACAGCAAGCGGAATACACATAAAAGCACTTCTGGAGTCTCCCGGCCGTGTCACGGCCTCTCACGCTTCCCCGCGAGGGCACATTCTGCTCCCTCCACTGACTCCCAGAGACAGCTGAGGTGCCGCAGCCTCCTCGGCGGCCTCCTCTGCCCTGTTGCCATGTGCACTTCACAGCTCACGAGCTCTCACTCAGCCTTCCGAGCTTCCAGTCCACGCAGCAGCATGAAGTAGCAGGAAAGCCACGAGTCCCAGAGGCAGACGGCCTGCTGTGGATTGTGGTTCCACCATGTAGGAGCTGTGTGGCCTCAGACAAGTTTATTACGCACGGTGTGCCTCAGCTTTCTCCTCTATAAGCTGGGGGTAACAAGGGCTGCTGAGAGGACGGGGTGGTGGGGGTGGGGGTGAGTGTGGCGCCTGAGGTAAGGCTGAGCTCACGCTGAGCAGACCATGGTGTGTTCCCTATTGCTTCTTCGAGACTGCAAACTCCTTGCAGGTAGGAACTGAGGCCTACCCCCAACACCTACCAGGGGCCCCAGCACTTACACACACTCAGTCAACACAGAAGGAATGACAGGATGGACGTGGGTCATAGCTCCAGGTGAGGCTGAGGCAGGGCAGGCAGGTACGCCTCCACTCAGTTCTGTGCTCAGGAGCTCAGCCCTCTCACAAGCTGGGAAGCTGCACCTTCCCCAAGGTGATCTAACTTCCAGTCCCCAAAGATAAAACCCTCCAGAGAACCCACAGGGGCCAAAGTCCATCAGCGCCCTCCGTGTGGAACCGCCCTTCCAAACTGGGGCGTCCTGCGATCCACGCCTGAGAGGAGCCTGGTGCCTGAGCTCCCGTCCTTTCCTGTGTCACATACGTCAGCAGCCTCCTGAGTCACGTGGTCAGGCTCTGCATTCAACTGGTCAGACTCGTCAAATTTCATCCGCCTCTCAACTCAAGATTCTTGACCTTTTATCAGGGCTCTGGGGCCCGCCAGTCTGTATAATAACCAATTTGTTGACAGTTTCCTTTAAAGAATCATTACTGAGTCCATAATACATTCTCAGAGATAGGAGCAAGACAGAATCTCAAGATGACTCAACCAGCCCACTGGCCATCTGGACAAATCAATTCCTTCCTAGGAAATCACAGAGCCATGCTAGACACCACGCCCAACACCCCAGCAAGGGTGTTTAAATGGACAGCTCAACACACACCCCAGGAACAAACACAAAGATACACTGGCCCTGGACATAGGAGCAAAAACAAATTAGGAACGGGGTTCTCAGCCAGCGGCATTGTCACCTGACCACCCTTCTGACCACTGTTCCAGTTCTGGTGCCCTGATGAGGCCCCAGAGAAACAGAGTAACTGTATCTCCCTAAATACTCACTACAGCCTCTGTGCTCGGCCCTGGGGACATGTAAGTGACCAGGCCCTCCAGTCTAGAGAGGAGCATCCGGCATGAGGAAAGGATGGTCTCTCTTTCTTTCTCTGTCTGTCCTACTCTAGACAATCAGGTACCTGGAACCTTCTGCTCCATCCTTGATACCAAATCTTAAATGAACTAGACAAATGCATACAAGCAGGAGAGGACTAGGATGGAGAGGAAATGAGGACTGTCCTGGATGTTTGAGGCCTGGAGGGAAAATATTAGGAGTCACTCGCTACAGTGAAGTGATGGTGACTTTGCCCAGGTCAGATGGGACACACGTGGTCCTAGGGGTAGATCCTAGGACTTCAGCCTAGTATAAGAAATAATTTCAGGGCCGGCCCGGTGGCTCAGGCGGTTGGGGCTCTGTGCTCCTAATGCCAAAGGCTGCCAGTTCGATTCCCACATGGGCCAGTGGACTCTCAACCACAAGGTTGCCAGTTTGATTCCTCGACTCCCGCAAGGGATGGTGGGCTGTGCCCCCTGCAACTAAGATTGAACATGGCACCTTGAGCTGAGCTGCCACTGAGCTCCCGGATGGCTCAGTTGGTTGGAGCACATCCTCTCAACCACACGGTTGCTGGTTTGACTCCCTCAAGGGATGGTGGGCTGCACCCCCTGCAACTAAGATTGAACATGGCACCTTGAGCTGAGCTGCCACTGAGCTCCCGGATGGCTCAGTTGGTTGGAGCACGTCCTCTCAACCACACGGTTGCTGGTTTGACTCCCTCAAGGGATGGTGGGCTGTGCGCCCTGCAACTAGCAACGGCAACTGGACCTGGAGCTGAGCTGCATCCGCCACAACTAAGAATGAAAGGACAACAACTTGACTTGGAAAAAATCCTGGAAGTACACACTGTTCCCCAATAAAGTCCTGTTCCCCTCCCCCAATAAAATCTTTAAAGAAAAGAAAAAAATAAATAATTTCAGAAATATAAGGTAGTGAGTTCTCTGCCAGTGGAAGCATGCAACAGGTTAGGTCGCTCTTAGCAGATACATTATAAAGGCATTCTGAGAGCTCGCTTCGGCAGCACATATAATAAAGGCGTTCCGAGCAGCTGACACTCTACAGGTTCCTTCCGACTCTGAGACTCGAGGCTTCCTTTCCTCACCGGCAGCTTCTCTAACCCGAAGCAGCCTGGACAGGAGGCTACAGTCCAAGCCACTGCTCTCCACCCAGCCTCCCTCCCAGTGTGGCCCCCTGAACGGACAACTCCAACAGCATAGCCTAGAGGGCCCCCAGGGTTTCAAGAGAGGATCCGCTAAGCACATCCCAGCCATCTCTGCCAGCAGTCCCCCAGATCAGGAGTCCTCACGAATTCCCAGCTACAGGTAAGGCAGGCACACCTGTCTATTCAACTCACTGGGCACCTACTGTGTGTGGAACCTGTGACCCTGGGTGGACCTAGCCATTCCGAGTTCACATCCTCCACACACCTTCAGCACCTAAAGCCAGCCTCTTGGCCTACCCATCTTTGCTACATAGAAACACTTCGGTTATTTGGAAAAACTTGGGGCAGTCCATATTTCAGATAACTTATGGATGAGCCTGGAAAACTTAATTTTGATCACTTTGAACAGAAATCTTCTCTGCTTAGTCAATAGGGGCCTGAGAATATTCTTTCCCCTTTTTTCAGTGATCAAGGATCACCCTGGACAATAATGGATACGTCCAGCCTTGGAGGCAGGGGCTCTGCCACCAAGGACACAAACGACCTGACTCCGAGCTGCTCCAATTGTTGTTCTCGCCTCCTCTCTTGTGGCTTTTCTGTCCTTTGTTGATCCTACCTATGGCTGCTTCTTGCCCTCCAGACTCCTGTTTCTGATATCTGAAGATCTAGTGGTCTCTTCTGAATATCTGGCTTTATTCTGATCGATTGCGCTCTTGTAATTCCTGCCTGTGCCAGAGCCACGGCCAGCTAGCGCCACTCCCAGACAACACGTCCTCCTGGCAGCACACCGGCCTTCAGGCTTTCTGTGGCCTTGTCTGCGGCCCTCAGCTGGGTTCCTCCTGGCTGCATTCTCTCCACCTAGGAAGATGTTTCATTTGGGGCTCGATTCCAGGAAGCTAAGTTTGTCCCAAATCTGAAACTGGGTGAATGAACCATCATTCTTTTTTTCTTTCATGCATGGAATCTCTTCCCTTAACAAGCGTTCACACTTTTCCCAGGGAGAAACTTGTTCTGTGCTCCTTCGCCAAGCCTGGCACAGAGCAATTCCCAGGACTCAGACCCAGGATGAGTCTGGCTTCTGGCAAACACTCTGGGAAATCAGGCAAGTTTCTTAGCCTACTCCAATATTTTCTTTCGCAGGTGCAAAATGGGGATAATAATAGATACTCCGCCAGGTAATTGGGAGGTGAGAACGTGCTAAGGCAATAATATGCGGTAAAACTGTGACGTGCCACACACTGAGAAAAGAGTGCCTGCATAAAGCAAGGAGGAAGCCATCTCCCTCCTCTGAACTCTGGCCCCCCTGCAGCTCTCTGATCACAGAGTTCCCCGGGACTGTCTCACAGTCATCTTTAGGGGCCACCCCCAACCCTGACCACAATGGAACACTAAATGCAGGCAAGGGGGCTGGTCTGCGTCCCTCCTCCTCCTGCCAGGCACACCCCGCTGCTGTGTAAATTGCTGTGTGCATTACAGCCCTCACCAGACAGTAGATACATGAGCAGTGGGACCCTGGACAAGCCACTGACTTCTCTGAGATTCGGCCTTCTCCTTGGAAACTGGCAATCCTACTACCAATTCAATCGGTTCATCTCCACTGCCCCACTCCTCCCCCTGGAATGCCACTAAGATGAGAATGAATGGGCGGAAAAATACAAACCTGTAAGGACATGGACATGGCATGGGAGGCAGCTGATGTCGACAAGCGATGTCAACAAAAGCTCTGGAAGGTGCAGCATCTTCCACATAACTGACTCGGAGAGGGGAGGGGGCCAATGAGAAGCCCTGGAACTGGACATACCAGGCCGTTCTGATGGCTGTGGGTGAGGGTGCAAACGGGAAACTTGGCTACAGGTCTCCACGTGGCGCTATTGGGATTTTACTTTCCAGACGGGTTGAGATGGCTGTGTCCTCAGGGAACCTGGCCCAGCTGAGGGCAGCAATGAGGAGACTTGCAGAAAATAGAGATGAGGTCTGAATACCAAGGGTGAGATGTCCAGGTCCCTTCCCCCATCTACACCCTTAACTCAGCCTGCCCAGCTTTTACCTCCCAGGCAGGAGATGAGAACATTCTTCTCCGGGGAAACAGGCCCGGCACCAAAACATCTTCATTTGGTGCCTGTCCCCACCACTACATAAAAATGACAGAGGAAACGGCCCCGTGTCCTCATCACCCAACTGGGAGGGACGGCAGTGTAAACCCTATTCTTAAATATGAAGAATAGCCAAGGACACCAGCCGTTTGAGAAGAGCTTCCAACACAAAGGTCAAAGACCAAAGCAAACAGAGGAAAGGAAGCCAGGAGACGGAGCTGATGCGGGAAATAGAAGAAAACGTCAATAGCTCCACAGAGAGAGGGGCCGATACTCTATCCAACACTCAGCACAAGGGGCTACAAGAAAATGGCCTCCAGGGAACTGGTGCCTCGGCTCAGGAGAGGCGACCAGGATTCCCAGGATGATGGTGGAGGAAGGACCCAGGACCACCGCTGACCCGTAGGAAGCCTGGAAGCAGCTTGTGAGGCCAGAGCAAGAAGGGCAGGGCTCCAGGAGGGGTGCCACTGAGGGCAAACCCGGAGCTAACAGATGAACGCATGTGTCTGACTTGAGAGAGGGTTTTCTTTTATTCAGTGAAGCGTGTGGGAATACATTAATGATAGTTCCATAGAAAACAGAGCAAACCCAAAAGCAAGACGAGTAGTAAGCAGGGGAAAAGCAAAGTTGTACAAGGAAATGTCGTCTCCGGACACCAGAAGGTTCAGCTTTGAACAATATTTACCGACATGTAATAATGCAAACACGGAATGAGGTCTCAGAAAAAACTGTGTACACTGAAAAGATGAAGGAAAGAAAGCTGTGTGTGGGTGGGTGAGAACAGTTGGAGATTAAGTACCTAAATCAAAAACCTTCACACAATAGGAAGTGACTACGTAACACTACATAAAATTGAAAAATCAAGAAACAACAGTACAAGCTTATTTTTAGGTTATTGCGGGGCGGGGGCGCTTTAGAGAGTTGAAAGTGCATTTAACTTGGTTGGGCGTGAGGAGGAGTTAGGGCAGTTTCGTGTTTTAACCATATGCACCTATGACTTTAATAAAGGTAAAATTTCAGTTGTTTTAATTTTGTCAAAAAGAAAAGCAAATGTCCGCCCAATGGCCAGCAGAGAGGCCAGCTGGCTCTGAGGCACTTCGGCATTGGCTAGTTGGATCTGAAGTAAGAACTCTCCAACCCAGCCAATTCCTGCCCCTTCCCGGGTCTGGGCAGACTGAGGAGGAAGGGTGGGAGGGGGAACAAATGGGGGGCCCCTTCTGAACTGTAAGGGACACCCATCACCAGCCCTGCAGGAGGAGGCGGCCGCAGCACTTGTAGATAACAGAACTATGGGAGGGGGTCGGAAATGTGGAGCAGAGGTACAGGAAAGGGCAAGGTGAAGGCTAAGCCACGTCTCAGACACCACAAGCTGGGGAACTGGGGCAGCATGGACTTCAGGGCAGCTGCTGAGCTGTTTGTAAACTCCCTGGGAGGGGCTGAGCAGACAATAGCGTTGCTAGGAGATGCAGACTTCCTGCAAGGACCTTCACTGGCTAGGCTGGGAGGAAGGTCCGGACAGCCAGGGCCTGAACAAAGAGGCTTCTGGAGTGGGGGAGCCGCCAACCATCTGTTGTCGCCTCTGGGGCACCGAGGGAGGATGGCACGGAGGCTTGCTGGCTGTGCCCCCCTCTGCCCTGTGCCCCAGTCTTCAAGGCCTGCCGCCCACCTCCGACCACACAGGAGAGGCCCCCTTGGCAGGGAACGGCTTTTGGCTTCTAAAGGAACAAGTGGGCAGAGGCTGCTCCTGGGCACCCATGCAAGGCTGGCAGCTGAATGGAAAAGGGTTTTTGGCCCCACATTTTCCAACCTCAGCCTCTGTGGCTCCCCAGGTACCCAGAGGTTTCCCTGGAGACTCTGCTGCTTCCAGAAATATCAGGCCCCAGTGACGCCCTGAGCAAGTCCCTGCCTGGCTTTAGCATTCTCACCTGGCAGGGCCTGGCAGGGATACCAGCCTAGGAATTCAATGAGGTCCCACGTGGACGCATACAAGGCACATGGCAGGTGCTTCTTCGAGTCCCTTATTCATTTAAAACATACAGAACGAGGGAGCACCTACCATGCACCTGGCTCTCCCCCCGTTCCTGCTCTCACAGAGCCAATGGTCGACTCAGGAAGAAGAGCACAAAGCAGGCACACACTTAACTGCCCACCATGGTGAGGCCATGAGCACAAGGTCAGGGCGCTGGGAACAGCAGAGACCGGGAAGGCCTCTCTGAGGACACACCAGAGGGGGGGGGGGGGAGGAGGAGGAGTCGGCCAGAGGAGAGTTCCGCAGGCACTGGGCAAACACTGGATGAGCCCCGGCCAGAAAGGAGGCCAGTGTGGCTGGCGGAGCAGGTGGGCCGCAGTGTTAGGCGCCTGGATTTCCTCGCCAAGTCCAAAGGCATTTCCTGTGCCTCTGTGTCCTCAGGGATACACAGGTTCAAAGTGAGACAGGAAGAAGGGCTCCAGCTTCTCGGGGCACAAGCACACTGCACCTCAATATCCATGAAGCCCAGGGCCAAGTACAAAGCTCTCCCGGGTCAGGGAAGCAGACAACGGGTCATGGTCAGAGCTGCCTGGCCGCAGCATAAGGAAAACCACGTCTGGTTCCTCTACCGGAAACCAGCAGTGCACGCACAGAAGGGACCGGAAAAGGAAAACCATGGGAGGATGGGGAGCATCTGCACCGGGACCTTGAATTCAAGGACCCCTCCCCCCAACCCTGCTGACCTGCTGGGCCTCGACCTCTCATCTCGCCCCTTCACCCACCCTCCAGATGGAGTTTTTTCTAACCTGCAATTCCCAATCACGCCATATTTTTATGCATCAACAGTAAGAAAGAAGATCTAAATTTCTCTGTATGGCCTGCAAGGCTGTGTATGTTTCTGTCCCTACCTCCTGAAGCAATCCCCTCGTCAGCTGACGACTGGGGCGCCCCTCACAGCTTCCCCCCAGCTCCAGGCCGGGCATTCTGGGACTCCTCTCTCACCCTCTGATTAGCTCTTCTCCTCAGCCTTCCCCTGACAGACGCCCACTCATTCTCTAAGGGTCAGCTCCCTGCGCCCTGCCCTCCCCGGCTAGGACTGCTGTGCCCCAGTGAGAGCGTCCCTGTCTCCTGTGGTGGGAGATTCCCGGAGGGCAGGCGGGGTCCAGGCTTGGAGCTCAGTACCAGAGCGGGAGGTGCTTCTGTGCCACACACAAGAACGGAAGCCCCCAGAAGGCAGTGAATTACCTTCTTGGGTGGCATAGTGAAGCTCCTCCTGGGACAAAGCTCTAGAACTAAGACACATGGAAAGGGAGGCCCAGCCCTGCCAGCACCCTGCCCCTGGGTAAACCCGGACCCGACTGTACCTGGGGTTTCTATCTACAAACAGATGGCTAATATCCACTGCCCCATCTGAGATACCAGAACTGAGAAATGAGACAGGGGTGCAGAGTCCCTGCTTCCAGGTAGATTTGGGGAGCCACACTGCACAGGTGAGATTCTGGCTACACCTGTCGATTTGGGCCTGGATGGAAACCCTGAAGTGGGTAGAGAGGGGAGAGGTGGCCGTCCCCTCGAGGAGGAGCGGGAGAGGGGCTTTGGCTCCCAGATGCGGGGCAGGAGGGGGTGTGCAGCCGTGTCCCAGGCCCTTCCCGGCCGCCCGCACACCGTCCTCACCCTCGTAGCAGTCGCGCACGGTGCCGAAGTACACGTAGTACTGGTCGTTGGTGAAGAAGAGGAGGCTGAGCCAGGAGTCGAAGGCGTAGATGGGCACGATGAAGAGGATGCGGACGATGTAGCGCTGCTCGTTGGGGCAGCTGTAGCAGCGCAGGTGCATGTAGATCTGCGGGCAGAGGGGCCGTCAGCGCAGCCCCGCCCCTCGCCAGCCCCGCCCCTCGCCAGCCCCGCCCCTCGCCAGCCCACCTCCGCCTTCTGCTCCACAAGGGAGGGGCGGCCAAGAGCACATTTAGCTCTGCCACTTACTAGCTCTGTGACCAAGTTATTCAGCCCTGAGCCCCAGCGTCCTCCTCTGCAAAATGGGATGATGAACCTTACGGTGTGAGGTTGCTGTGAGCATCAAACCAAGGGGCGCATGAAGCTTGTATGGTACATGAAACTTGTGGGGTGCATTGCTGGCGCCAAGGCCGGCCTCACGGGCCTGGGGGGCCACGAGACTACCCCCAAGACTGTCCAAATCAGAGTCGAGGCCAGGCCGGGAATCCAGTTGTAACAAGCTCCCTGGGAACCCACATGCACAGCCAGGTTTGTGTGGTAGAGGCTTTCAATGTGTGTTCTCCTGACGCCCACCTTCCCAAACACCTAGTCCCTGGGGCATGGAGCTAAAACACGGGTATCCGGATGGGCGCCCCCCTGCACCATTCCTTAATTAACTCATGGTGTGGAGGGTGGGACAGATGGGACCCTCACTGCTACGGAGGGTGGAAGCGCTTCCTGGCTGAGAGGCTGCAGTGATGTCCTCATCCTGTGTCTCATTTTCCCATCTGGTGAACAGAGGCAGCGCTGCCTGCCTCACTGGGGAGTTGGGAGAATGAAATGCAGTTTTTAGAAAGCAGGGGGGAAAATAAAGCTACACCAAATGCCAAGAACTGTTCCAGCCATGATCGTCGGTCCCAGCAGCCCAAGTCTCTCATCTCGGCTCTCATGACTTCACACTTGGCCCAGCCGAGCCTGGGGCTCAAGAGGAAGAGAACAAAACATTCCCCATCTGCTAGGAGCCAACTGCCTGGGAAGCAATCGGGTTGTAGAAGGGACAGGGAACACAGGGCAGCGGGCGAGGAGCTGACAGGGGACCCGAAGGGGCTCAGCCTCCCGTCTTCACTGGGCAACCTTCAAAGCCCTCCTTCCTCAGGCAGCCACAGCACCTCTCAGCCCACCCCAGCTTCCCCTGGGACCGTGAGCGGGAGACTTGACTTCTGTCCCAGCTCTGCCACTGACCTGTATGTGACTACGTTAGTCCCCTCCCTCCTCCCGGGGTCTCAGTTTTCTCGTGTGACAATCACGTGCCCCTGCACAGTTCCCAGGCTCCCCGCAGCAAGGGCTGCACATGTGACCAGTTTGGGTCCAGGGAAGGCAAGCGGAAGTGACAAGTGTCCCTTCTGGGTCTAGATGGTAAAATGTGCAGCGTGCCCTCCCCACATCTCCCCATAGTGCTCACAGGGATGCCCTGAAGCAGCACGACACTGGAGCCTGACCTGCACAGGGCGGGGTGGGGCTCTGAGCAAACGGACTTCCACCCAGTGAAGCCTGGGAGATTTCTGGGTTTATTTACCACTGCAGCAGCGCCTGCTCTAGCCTAATACGGTGTTGGACTAGGAACCTCTCAGGATCCTTCTAGAGGGCCTTCAGGGGCTCTCTGGCTCGAGCGCTGACTGGCCTGGGTACCTGGTGGCAGGTGATGAGCAGGGCCGTCCACACGAAGAAGCCAGAGATGGCCTGAGCGGCGGTTGTCATTAGGAACACGGGCTGCTCCATGGCCGTGGGGCTGCCCTCGGGGGTTGCGGAGACACTGGGCGAGGCTGCCGCAGTCGTGGGTGCCGCTGGATCTGGGGCCAGTGCAGCCCCCCTCACCGTCATGGTGCCTGGCAGCAGGGGGCTCCCTGAGAGAAACCCTGGGAGTAACTGAAGAGGTGGCCTAGAGAGAGAAAATCACAACGTTAGCCTCTTCTCAGGGCAAGCGGCAGTGTTAGAAAGAATCTTCCAGGTCTCTACGTCCATCTTCAAAATGTTCCCAGACTCTCACCATTTGTCACCCTGGCCCAGCCCTGCTGTGTCTCCCCTGAATTAATGGAACAAGCTCCTGACCAGTCAGTGTACCTGTTTCTGTCCTCGCCCCTGCCATCCAGTCACAATACTGCAGCCGTGTGAGCTTTCTATGGCGTTAGCCAGACTGGGCGCCTCCTGCTCAAATCTCTCCCAAAGCTCCCTTCAGAGTAGAAGCCACCGTCCTTACCATGGCCGACAATACCCACAAGCCTGCCGACGGGCCCTGCGTGGCTCTGATCACCTCTCATCTCCCACAGTTCCCTCCCCTCCACTCCAGCCACATGCGGCGCCTCCTGCTGTCCCTTGCCCACGCCTCACCTGCTCCTGCCACAGGCCTGTGCATGCTCGTGTCTCTGCCCAGCCGCATGGCTCACTCAGCACTTCCTTCGGTCTCTGCCTTGACCGCCCCCAAAACGTGGCAACCCCTCCCCCATCTCGGGCACCCCGACCCCTTTCCGTATTTTCCTCCGGAGAACTCACTACCATCTGACTCCATCTGACAAACTGTTTACTCACATGTTTGTTAACTGTCTGCCTTCTTCCAGCAGACACAAGCTTCCCGAGGGCAGGGGCTCCGTGCTGCTCCCGACTGGACCTCCAGTTGGGGAGAGTGCCGGACACTCAGCAGGTGCTCAGTAATTACCCACCATGCCTCACTCCATTCCCAGTCTAGCAAGACCGCCTGATTGCTGAGGTCTCCTCCCGTGAGGGCCTGTGCCTTTCCTTTGCCATGTCTCTCCCAGGTCCTCAGTGGCTGACACCCATTCCTCACCATCCAGTTGTGCTGTGCTGGAGGCTCTGTGGCCCTTCCCACTTTGTGCTCCTTCAAACTGCTCGTCTCTTAATTCCGCTCGTGTCACTTCCTGAAAGCCTGCTCTGCACATGTCCTCCAATTAGATAGTTCTACTACCCATTTTACACACCTTTGTGGTTGCACGTAACACGGTCTGTCATGTGCTCATGTGTATCCTCCTAAAACTGTCTGCTCGTTGAGACAAGACCACACTTCCGTCTTGGAATCCCCAGCACCAGGCTCGGCACGGGGCCATTTATAAGATCTACTTTATTATCTATTGATTTTCACTCCTTATTTCCAAAGGAATGTGAGGTAGTTCACAGAGAAGCAAAGAACAGAGTTGAGGAAACTAACATAAAGGAAGATTCTGGGTGGGAACGTCCGGATAGGGGTGGGTAAGACAGGAAGGCATTCTAGGGTCCTTCCAGTTACCTCCGACGGGCTCTCGTGTCAGCCCCAAGCTTCCTAGGGGCAACTTCAGTACCTGTGCCAATAAATTAACAATTTCATGTGGAAAAGTAACCCACATGTTGCCCAAGGAAGAGCTAGTAGGATTCTCCTCCCAAGTTTACAAACAGGGACCGATGACAGGCCAGAGGCCAGGAGCACGATCAAAGAGCCAAGCCACTGTCGGGCCCACATACCATGTTTCCCCGAAAACAAGACCTAACCGGAAAATAAGCCCTAGCATGATTTTTCAGGAGGACATCCCCTGAACATAAGCCCTAATGCGTCTTTTGGAGCAAAACTTAATTCCATGTTTTCCTGAAAATAAGACCTAGCTGGGCAATCAGCTCTAACGCATCTTTTGGAGCAAAAATTAATATAAGACCAGTCTATAATATAGTATAATATAAGAATACTCAGTCTTATTTTACCATGAATATTAGCCCTAATGCGCTTTTGGAGCAAAACTTAATATAAGACCCGGCCTTATTTTCGGGGAAACATGGTAGAACGTGCTCCTGGGAGGGCTGTCCATACCTGTAACCAAGGTGATCTGGGCATTCACGCCCCAGGCCCTGACAGGTGTCCCTTTCAGTGCTGCCACCTGTTGACAGGCTGGTCAACGCCATCCTAGAGTCACAGAATCTCTGCAGCAGAGGCCCTAGAAAACTATGCTGGAATCACCACCTCTGGCAATAACCTGCTATGTGACCAGAGGAACCTCTGACCGGTGCTGCAATGAATGCAAAGAGGAGAGTGTGGACACTGTGGAAAGGGCCCTGGCCGGAGCTCATGTCCCAGATTCCCCCCCAACGAGCCCTGTGTCCCCAACACAGGTTCACTTGGCCCCAGAGAGCCTCTGCTGCCTGAGGCAGAAAGTGGCCAAACCCCCAAACCCAACGAGCTCAGCCTGAACCCTGAGGGCAGCACACAGGACCTCCCATAGTCCAAGTCTGAGCTCCTATTCTCAGCCAGAACATTCTGACGGGGGTTTCCCTGGGCCTTTCTGGGCCCATAGCCTGACCCAACGATAGAGATTTTGCCCATGGTCTCCTGGTGCTTTCCGGCTGTGCCCTTGGCCCTCTCCCCAGTGTCTCCAGCATCTTCTGTCACCATCTACACCAAGTCTGCTGTGAGCTCTAAGTTTCACCCTAGCAGAGCCTTTTACATTTCTAGTCTCCTATAAAAATAAATGATCTCCAACATACCAAGAGATGTATCTAGATTAGAAACCAAAAATGGACAAGGTATCTATATAAAGAAACTCAAAAATGGCGAAGGTGTCTATATAAAGGCTGGTGACAAGCTTTGAAAAAGAGACACGGTGACAAGTCTAAGAATAGCTCCTGTAAGTATGGTTGCAAAATTGAAAACCAGTGCCAGAAACATTTCTTTAAAAAGAAGACCAGGGTTGTAAATCATCGTCTTTGTCTATCATCCCCAATTAAACGAACAAACATGGGGAATTGGAAGGGGGGGGCAGAGGAAGTACAAAGACTCCTAAATCCTCACCTTCCCAGGAAGGATGGCACGTGACGGTTGTTTTGATCTAAAGACAGTGCTGAGGGGCCCCTGCGTGGCCTCCCCAGCCAGGGGCAACTGCTGAGCTCTGACCCCGGACCCCCGCAAGCTCCAGGCCCAGCTTCTTCTGGGGCTTTGTCGCTCACAACCCAGTGACGTGGTCACCCTGTCCTACCACAGGAAGGGGAGGGAGGGCAGGCCACGTCGCTGGGAGGTTTCTGTGTCCTGACCCGTGCCCGCCACGTTGCTGGACCACGCCCTGTGGTTTACAAACCATTTTCCCAAACATTATCTCCAGTTGTTTCTCACAGCAACTTTGAAATAACAGTATCTCTATTTTAGAGATGAGAAAAATGATGTGGAACTTGGTTTTGCAGACCCCTGGGATAGCATCAAACGATTCGAGGGTTTTCAGAATATTCCCCCAAAGTGCCTGAAGCAATACTCTGACTCCGGTGCATGGCCCCTGGCACCCAAGACAGGTAATGGCGACTCCTCGAAGGCCGTCTTCTAGAGCTCAACCTGCTCCTTGGACCAGGGCAGCACACAACGCTAGGACTCGCCAACTGTTCAGTATGTGTGCGCGCGTGTGTGTGTTGGGGGTATGGGGGTGGACATCGGCGTCCCATCCTTTCCCATTCAGGACAGGCACCTAGCTAAGATCTCTTGCCTGCCCAGGTCCCACAAGCAAGCAGGACACTGGCGTGGCACAGCCCCTTCACTCCCCTGTGGAAAGGGGTTTGGACTTCCACGGCTCCCCCTTTCAATGCAGTCCCTGCACCCTGACGTGTGAGGGACGCGCAGGATGGAGCTCAGAATCCACATGCTCTGGTACAACCCCCTATTTTCTTTTTTTGTTTTTCTATCCCATTTTCTTAACCAAATGTTAAACTTCTGTCAGGGATGTGGCAGAGAGCCCTGAGGGGAGAGGCTGGAATCATCTTTCCAACAAACGTGTCCTGAGGCTGTGCTGGGCCCTGGAAGAGACCAGGCCTCAGCTCGCAGCTCCTCTACACTCCGGCTCTAGGTGACAAGGGGAACCCGGAGACCTGACCCACTGCCCTGCCCGAGAGGTGAGTGCCCAGAATGAAGGAGCCGGAGGCAGCATCAGCTGCCTTGGCCACAGCAGCGGAGAGGGTCACGGAAGGCTTCAACATGGCGGGGACTCAGGGGCAGAGTCTTTACGTGGCATAAGCAAGCGGCAGACCTACAGTCACCAGGCACGATTCCCGCCACATGCCACCACCTGCTGGGTTGGGGAAATGACTTCATGTCTAACCCTCAGTTTCTTCACCGATTATATTTCAGGGTAATTACATGATTGACAAGGGAGTTGACCTACTTTACAGACGTCCCCTTAATTTAAGGAAACAGAATGACAGAATAAAATATGACCATTTTACAACTCCCAGTACAAATACGGGACGTAGATAAGGATCATCAATGGATAAATAAAACCACCTGGTGAAAGGCTAATGGATTTGATAAGCGATGGCTCGGGCCACGTAAGTGAACCCACAGTCAAGATCAATGTCACTAAAATGGAGCAACTAGAAGTTTCGAGCCTCCTCGAGGGCTTCAGGGAAGGACACAGCACCACCTAGGAAGGACCCTTGTCCAAAAAGTGAACTGGGATCAAAGCAAGCCTCTAGAAGTAACCACCAGTGCCCAGGAAACACAGAGGGCAGCGGAACAGACTACATGATGCCACGAGGAGGCAGCCAAATCCAGACCACAGAACAGTCTATGGGACAAATGACCTGGTTCCCGCAACAAACCTGTGGTTTATAAACAAAGGTGGTTGAAGGGCAGTTACAGAATAAGAGACTCAAGGGACATTATAACTAAATGCAATGTGTGGACTTTGCAGGGTCCTGATGTCAATAAACCAATGATTAAAAGACATCTTAAAAATAGATAACACCCAAATTCTTGTCAACTTGGTCAGGTGTGATAATGGCATGGCGGGTGTATAAAAATGAAAGTCCTTATCAAATGAAGGATGAACAATCCTCTCAGTACATAGTGCTGGAACAACTGGACATTCAGAAGCCAAAAAATAAAAAAATGAAACTTCACCTAAACCCTTACCTCATATACAAAAATTCAAAACGGATCATGGATTTACATGTAAAACCTGAAACTATAAAACCTGTAGAAGACAAAGAGTTCTTAGACTTGACACCAAGAGCATGACCCATAAAAGGAAAAATGAATAAACTGGACTTCACAAAGAGTAAAAAATTTTACACTATGACTCTGTTAAGAGACTGAAAACACAAGCCACATAGCGAAGGTAAATATTTGCAAGTCACATATCTGACAAATGACTAGCATCTAGAATACAGCAAGAATGGCCAAAGGTCAATGGTAAAAAAAAACCACACACACAAAAAACAATCAAATTAGAAGATGGACAAAAGACATGAACAGACATTTCACTCAAGAAGGACACATGACCATTAAATACATTAATAGCTGTTCAACATCATTAGCCATTACGGAAACCTAAAACCATCATGAAATATCACTACACACCTATCAATAAAAAATAATGACAACCCCAATGCTGGCGAGATGTAGAAAAACAATCTCACATACATTGCTGGTGGGAATGCAAAATGGAAATGCCACTCTGGAAAAGTCTCTTATAAAAAGCGGTTTCTTACAAAACTAACACGTACTTACCACACAACCCAGTAAATCACTCTTCGACATTTATCCTAGGGAAATGAAAAGTTATGTTCACACAAAAACCTGTACATGAATGTTCACAGCAGCTGTATTTGTAATCGCCAAAACCTGGAAACAATCCAAATGTCCTTCAACAGGTGAAAGGTCAAAACGCTGGTACGTCCAGACCCTGGAACACTACTCGGCAACAAAAAGGAACAAACTACTGATACAGGTGGCAATCCAGATGGAGCTCAGGGACACTGTGTTTACTGAAAACAGCCAATCCCAAAATCATATACGTGTACCATCTGATTCCATTTATGTAACATTCTCAAAATGACAAATCTATAAAGATGGAGAACAGATGAGTAGTTGGCAGGGGGCAGCAAAGGTGTGCACAAACATGAAGAGAGTAGTACAGGGAGTTCCTTCCAGGTGGTGAGATACTTTGTACCCTGATGGTGGTGGCAGCTACCTACCTGAGCCTATAGGTGATAAAATCGCACAGAACTACACACACATAAAAACAGTGAAAACGGAGTAACGCCTGTAGTCTAGTTCATACCGTGTTTCCCCGAAAATAAGACCTAGCTGGATAATCAGCTCTAATGTGCCTTTTAGAGCAAAAATATAGGACCCGGTCTTATTTTACTATAAGACTGGGAATAATATAATACAATACAATCCCAGGTCTTATATAATATAATGTAATATAAGACCGGGTCTTATATTAATTTTTGCTCCACAAGACGCATTAGAGCTGATTGTTCTGCTAGGTCTTATTTTCTTATTTTCGGGGAAACACAGTAGTAATGTACTAATGTCCACTTCCTGGTTTTGGTTTGGTCCTACAGTGATGATGTCACTGTCGGATAAGAAGGGTAGATGGAATTCTACGTACTATTTTTTGCAACTTCCTGTGAGCCTATAATTATTTCAAAATACAAAGGTTTCTTTAAAGTCCTTATCAAGTAGAGCTACATACTGAATTATTTAAGGGTGAAAAATAACTCGATATCTGGGGTTTACTCTTTAAAAAGGAGGAGAAAGATAGATGCAACAAGATAGCACGTGTTGCTAACTATTGAAGCACAGAGACTAATGGAGAAATTCATTATACAATTGCTCTACTTTGGTACATTTGAAAATTTCAATAATAAAAATCTTTATAGACAGAATTTTCCACAAAACTTGTGATGTGATGGGCAGTAACTCAGAAAATCATTTGTACCAGGTTTACTGGTTATCTTGTAGAAAAGCAATCAAAGACTTGTCACACCTAACAACCGAGTTCGACAAAACACACCTTTTACAAAACACAAAACAAAACTGTTTGAAATTTGCTATTTTTTTCAAAACATTTTTAAGCATGTTTAATATGTCCCCTCACAGGAAAAGCATGTTCTCACAATGAATTTGAAAAAGGAACTGCTCTCTGAAAGAGACCTAGAAATGTTTCTACTGTAACAAAATCCTACAAGTCTGTAACTTACAAAAACTCTCATATCTGAATTCCTAAAAACCTACGTAACACAATTTTCTAAACTGTTTAAAAATTTCCAAAGCATTTGAGTGGGTTTTGGACTCGTGTTAAGAACTTTAAAATAAAATGCCTTCCATTTAGTTTACAAAAACATCTGACTGGCATCGGGGAGGATGGAAATGTACTAGCCAAATTTCAACAAATCCTCCGCATACGCAGTGGACGGGATGGAAAAATGAATAACTTGATTTAGAAAGAAAGCCAGTGATGCATTTCCTGTGTGCAGCTACATGTCCCAGGCAGGGACCTTTTTCAGGAAGGACAGCCATTAAGACAAAGTACCTAAACCAAATGAACATACAGCCAGACCTTCCAACTGCTCTCACAGAGCATTAAAGCACAATTTCTAAAAATAATCAAGCATACTAGATACGATCAAAAAATACAGTGAACGTTTAAATTTTAAAAAATTTATTACATGGCTGGCTCGGTGGCTCAGGTGGTTGGAGCGCTGTGCTCCTAACGCTGAGGTCACCAGTTCAATTCCCACATGGGTCAGTGAGCTGCAACCTCTACAGCTAAGATTGTGAACAACGGTTCTCCCTGGAGCTGGGCTGCTGTGTGATGCCAGGAGCAGCCAGCAGCCATCATGAGTAGCCGGTGAGAGCTGCCATGTGCAGCCGACAGATGACCACTGACCAACTGCCTCAGCTGGGGTGGAGTGCAAGGCTCATAACACCAGCATGGACCAGGGAGCTGTGTCCTACACAACTAGACGGAGAAGCAACAGCTTGAACCAGAGTGGCGGGGGGGGGAGGCGGAAGGGGGAAAAAAAAAAGAATTTTACCGTAAAAGACACATTGCCATTAATCCTCCTCAAAATACCCCCCCTCGCTTTGAACACACTTATCCCATCATTCTTGCCACTTTCTGAAGCAGTTCTAGAAGTCCTCTTTCGTGAGTGTCTTTAGTTGCGCTGTCATGGCTGCCTCAGTGTCCTGAATCGATTCAAAACGATTACCTTTCATGGTCATTTTGACTTTGGGGAAGAGCCAGAAGTCACACAGTGCCAGATCCGGTGAATAAAGTGGATGAGGACACAATGTAATATTTTTATTTGACAGAAATTGTCTTATGCTACAGCCGAGTGCCATCCTGTATGGGAAATGGTACATCGAACCTTAGTAACAGTGTGTGACAAATTTCAACTTGCTCGGTGAAGTCAGTGGGTGTGAGCTACGGTTGAGAGGTGTGTTTTAAAGTGTGCCGTAAATCATCCTCCATCATGACAATGCTCTGTGTCACACATCGCTTCTGGTACAGCAGTTTCTATCAAATAAAAACATTACAGTGTGTCCTCATCCACCTTGTTGACTGGATCTGGCACCGTGCGATTTCTGGCTCTTCCCCAAAGTCAAAATGATTCAGGACATCGAGGCAGCCATGACAGCGCAACTAAAGACACTCACGAAAGAGGACTTGAAAACGGCTTCAGAAAGTGGCAGGAACGATGGGATAAGTGTGTTCAAAGCAAGGGGGGCGGCATTTTGCGGGGGATTAATGACAATGTGTCTTGCTGTAATAAATTTTTTTCTATTTAAACATTCACTGTATTGTTTGATCATACCTTGTATGAAGCCTGAGGTTTTTGTACCACCAACAAAATTGTTTAAATGTTAAATTACCTCTTTAGCTCATCCTTTGATTTCTTTTTGGTGTAGAGTTTATAAAGTACATAACAGTAAGGTAATACAAGTATATACGAGGTCTGACAATTAAGTTTGCAAACTCATCCTAGAAAAAGTGCTACCTACCTCACTGCTGAGGATCTCTACAGTCATCTTCAAAGTCCTCCCCTTGGGAAGCTATGCACCAATGCCTCTGCCTAGTCGACCCTTCAAAGCAATTTTGGAATTCTTTTTCTGAAATGGCCATCAGAGCCGTCATCGTTTTACCGTCGATGTCCTGAATATCATAAAAATGTCTTCCTTTTAATATTTTCTTTATGTTCAGGTAAAGAAAGAAGTCATTGGGGGCCAGATCAGGTGAGTAGAGAGGATGTTCCAACACAGTGATTTGTTTACTGGCTAAAATCTCCCTCACAGACAGTGCCGTGGGAGCTGGTGCATTGTCGTGATGCAAGAGCCATGAACTGTTGGTGAAAAGTTCAGATCGTTTTCGTCTTAACTTTTTCACGCAGCCTTTTCAGCACTTCCAAATAGTAAACTTGGTTAACTGTCCAGTTGGTAAAAATTCATAACGAATAATCCCTCTGATCTCAAAAAAGGTTAGCAACATTGTTTTGACTCTTGATTTGGACTGATGGAACTTTTTTGGTCGGGGAGCCTTGGCTGACTTCCACTGTGCACTTTGACGCTTTGTTTCAAGGTCATATTGTACACCCATGTTTCATCACCAGTGATAACACGGCCCAAAACATCATCTTGCGTCTCCTAAAGATCTTGGAAAACTTCGACTCTCCTTTGCTTTTGTTCATCAGTGAGCTCCTTCGGGACCATTTTTGCACACATCTTTCTCATGCCAAGATTTTCAGTTAAGATTTTCCTGTTTTTCTATCGATGTTTACTTGTCTGCTATGCTTCTCACAGTCAGCTGAAGATTTTGACGCACAATCTGACAAATTTTTGCAATGTTTTCGTCAGTTCTGCTCATTACTGTCCACCCTGAGCTCTCTGCATCAGTGACACGTTCTCTCCCCTCAGAAAAACATTTAATCCATGTGTATACTGCCATTCTCCTCATGGTATTATCCCCATAAATTTGGACTAACGTGTCCTTGATTTCACTTTCACTCTTGCCAAGTTAAACAAGAAACTTAAGGTTTATTTGTTGCTCTAATTCAAGCTCAAGCATTCTCGAGACGGCACACAAAAACAACAATAATGAATGCCACTGAGCAGAACACCGCCACACGTTGACACCAATGTAGCTGTGAGACACTGACACACCAAGGTGATGAAACCTTCCCGAGCTGCGTGTACAGGGCTGCCAGTGTAAGCGCACGGTGGTGAGTTCACAAACTTAACTGTCAGATCTCGTAGTTATAACCACGTCGATATCTATATATTAGAGGAATGTGCTCAACAAGGTTTTTTAATGATAGAGACGTGTGAGCAAAGAAGTTTGAAGAGCAGTGCTATACGCAATGGGAAAAGCCAGTGGCTGACACACTCCCCTCTTCTCTGCAATGTCTTTGCCTGTCCCAGGCTGTGGGTCAGACAGAAAGCATGGCAAGGCTTGGTCACTCCACACCTGTGTCCTCATTTGCACACCTCCCCGCAGGCTGTGCAGACACCAGGCCACAATCTGTACTTTGTCCCAGGCTCTGAGTCAGGGACACGGAGCCAGAATCTTTGCACCGCCACCCAGCTGTGACTGGGCAGGTGAGTGTCTCTGAGTGTCTCTGAATTTGTTCCTGGGGTGCGCCGTGCTGTAGTCAGGGCCCTTGAGCCAAATGAGTTTAGGAATTCGGTTTTTCAGATTTTTAGAAAGGGTATGGTACTGTATATGGTGACACCCCCAGAGGGGTCTGGGCAGCACCCCAAAAACCAAACACATAGTATTTCCACAGAGAAACGTGAGATATTTTTAAAGACCATAATTAGTCTCACATTAATTCAGGTCAGATTTTTGCTGCAAAAGTTAAATTTAAAAACAAAATTAGTTTGCTGCAGACTTAGGAAGAACCTTTGGGATTTCGAGCGTTCTGGATTCCAGAAAGGTGGAGAAGGGCCATGGACGTGGACCATCTTCCAGAACCGCAGGGAGGGTGGGACTCAAGGAAGCAGGGATGAAATGTGGTTTTTCACTTATTTTCCAAAGTAACCAAGTCCCCGCTCCTGACCTGAAAGCCTCTGAGAACACGTCAGGGTCTGGCAGTGGGGTGCAGCCCCGACTCCTCTGCAGAGCCCAGGGCCCTTGGCAGCCTCCTTCCCTGCCTCTTCCCTGAGCACTGGCAACAGTGGGTCCCTGCATACGTAGCCCCGGCCTCTGTGCCAACGTGCTCTCCCTCTGCCCTGGTCCTTGTGGCGAGTGCCAGCTCTTCATTCACGACTCATCCTAAACATCGTGGCCTCACCCGAGGGCCAGCCCACTCCCGCCAGCTGCACTGCGCTCACCCCCAGTTCTCAAAGGTCAGTTCTGACAGGGTTCCTGTCTCCTCACACCTGAGTCACCTAACTCCTATACTGCGTACAGGATGGACCGGATGGTGCCAGGCACACGGTAGGGATTTAGAAGACTCGATCATCAATGAGTGACTGAATGCCTGGCATTCAGCCACTGCAAGCTTTCCGTCACTTGGTCCCCTCCCCATTATCAGCGCTTTCCAGAGCTCAGCTGAAGGGCCTGGCTATTTGGCAGGAGGGAAACATGGGCCAGGTTAGGGCAAGGATGGAGACTGAGTCACACTGTCTCACACGTCTTCCAACCTGGAAGCCACGTCAGGAGGGCAAAGGGACTTGTTCTGTGTGCGCCATCAGGACACACCCAGTCCACCTGGTGGGAGCAACAGGACGGTGAGAGTCTGCCAAGAGAAAGATGTTTTTACCAACAGTCCAGCAATTTTCTGGTTGCTTCCAGAATAAGGAAGCTCCCAATGAAACAGGGCTAGAAGTCCCCTGGGGCAGCAGCACCGACTGAGAGTCCTCTGGAGGGTTTACTTGAACCCGTCTTCTCCCCAACTAGCCTGCAACCTTCTGGAGGGCAGAGGTCATGTCTTATGTGCATATGATCCCCAGCGCCTGTCTCACAGCCCGGCCACAGTAGGGACTCAGGAAGCTGTGAATGCACAAGGGAACATGGAATGAGTATGTCTGCCCTTTGCAGTTCCTTCCAACTCTAAGACTCTGTGACGCCCTCCACCATCACACGGTGCCAACCCGGGAATGCAACGTTCTCTCGCTCCCTCTACAGATCTTTAGCCCCACCTGCCGTGTCAGCGATCACCATCTATAACCCATTACAGTTTGTCCGTGACACATCTTCTCGTCTTTCGTAGCATTTACCACAATTGTGATTAGACTTAGTCCCTTAACATCCTGAGATGGGCTCCATGACAGCAGGGACCGTGTGCCATGCTGAAAAGGTATTTGCTTCCTGATTGCTTTGGGGACAGAGGAAACAGCATCGACAAAGGTACGGAGACAGTGTGTAGACAGACCCTTGGCCAGGGGTATGTCCAGGGCAGGATATTTCCATCGGGCTGCTGTTAACAGCCATTGCGGGGGAGGGCGCAGCCTGACTGAAGGGCCTCCTGACAGGGCGTGAAGTGGGTCTTGTTGCTGTCAGAGCGCCCAGGCAGACGCTCCCCGGGAGGAGCCTCAGGGCCACCAGCACACTGCCCTGCTCAGCAGCCAGCCACAGGGCTGGGGGGGCTCACCTGGGCACCAGGAGGCCAGGGGGGGTCAGGGCTAGGCAAACCCAGCTCACAAGGAGCGCTGGCTTATGAATGTCCTCTTCACCTCCTATCAGGGGGCCAGGGAGCCTACGCCATCACCGGAGGCACCTGAGAGCACCAAATCAGAGTATAGGGCAATGGGGTTCTTGAGTAAAATTCCACCGGGCCCTGGCAAGGCCTGCCAAACCATGCCACTCCTAGAAAACCACTCAGAACGAGGCAACCGCTCACTTCCCCGAATAGGCCCTGCCCCCGTCCTTCTCCGGGAAAGACCATCTTGGGTTAACTCCCCTTATAAAGATATCTACCTTTTCTAGAAAAGCTACAAAGCTGTGTGTGGTCACGGAACTCGCAACCTGCCTTGAATTTCAGGTATGTCAGAGACTCTCACGTCTCACTCAGATTGTATTCTGAGTTATTTTCACGTCAGGTTCAGGGGACACCTTGCTGTTGCCCCTACCCACCCCACAAATTTCCTGTGTGGAAGGCCAAATAATGGCCTCTAAAGATGTCCACATGCTGAACCCCAGACCTGTGAATACTTTACTTTGCATGGCAAGAGCCTTTGCAGATGGGATTAAGTTAAGTCTCTTCATAAAGAGATGATCTCAGATCATCTGGGCAGGCCCGATATAGTCACAAGTGTCCTCACAAGAGGGAGGCAGGAGGGTGAGCATGCCGAGACGCCAGTGCGACAACGGAAGCAGAGAGAAGGGCTGAAGACGCTAAGCTCCTGACGTTGACGATGGAGGAAAGGACCATGAGCCAAAGAAGGCAAGTAGTCTCTAGAAGTGAGAAAAGGCAAGCAGACAAATTGTTTCCTGGAACCTCCAGAAGGAACACGGCCCTGCCAACACCTTGATTTTAGCCCAGTGAAAAATGTTTTGGCTCTCTTACCTCAAAACTGTAAGGTGATAAATTTGCATTGTAAGTCACTGAGTTTCTGGCAATTTGTTACAGCAGCAGTAGGAAACTAATACACCCATTTTACAGATGAGGAAACTGTCCTGTTGTTTGGCCAGTCCCCTGGTAAATGGCTCCTGACACTTCCCTTGCCATTCTGTCAAACCCACAGATTTCCATGGGCTCCGGAGTCAGACCACCTAGATCTAACTTCCGGCTCTGCCACTTACTAGCTTTGTGTTGCGGGACAGTTACGTAATATCTTCTTGTTTCAGCTTCCTCAAAAATGGGGCTGCAGCCACACCTACCTCTGAGAGAGGTGTAAGGAATAAACAAGTGAATGCAGGAAAGCGCTGAGAACAGGGCCTGATACTACGTTACCTATTATGATTACTCTATTTCAGTCATTTCCTCCCTGTCAGGCTGAGAACACACTTCCCGACAGTCTCTGAGACCCAGGCCAGGCCCGCCTGGTTGTCTGCTGTCTTTGAAACCTCTGAGGTCATCTTTGCATTCGTTCGTTTCAGATCCAAACCCTTTGAGCTGCAGCCATCGTGTTCACTCGGGCAGTTACCACACACCCACTGAGCGAGCTGAGCTGGTGACACCAACTAACACAGAATACTAACACAGCCTGGGAGGGATTTGTGTCCTTTTAGTTAATATATACGGAGACACTTCCATCTTAACATAGCTCACTGGGGAGAATTTGACTCCGGCGCTGTGAACCTGACCTGGCCGCTCTGCCGCCTCTTCAGCAGCCTGGGAATGACAAGCCTCCTGCCTCTGGGAACTTCTGGGTGGCCTGGCTGTCTTTGGGGGAGGCTGACCCACATCAGAGCAGGTCAGCAACCCCCAGCCTGGACCCTCTCCAGAGCGGATCAGAGGAAAAGAGCTGCTAGCCGCTGGCCAGTCTGCTTGGTTACCCTTTGGAAAAAGCACCACATGCCCTCAAGACGGGGAGGGTCCCATCACTCAGTCCCACTCCCCTTCCATCAACACATACAAGAAGGCCACTCTATTAGCCCCACATCTCTCCCTTCTCAAGGGGCCACGTTCCCAGGAATCTATCAACTAAGAAAGAAAAATCATCCAATCTAGGGGGAGGAATAGAAGGGAACAACAAAGTAATTCAAAACCCTTCAGTAAGGAGCTAAACGCATCCAGCACTGCACAAATGGGTCCCCTTTAGAGGCTGGACCCTGAACCTCCATGATCCTATTGCCCATGGGAGCAGGTTGTCTAAGCGAAGACCCCTAAACCTGCCCTGACCCCTAGGATTCCTTCAGCAAGAAGCCTGGCTCCTGCCCAGGTTACCTTGGTGAAAAATTCTAACCCGAATTTCATGCACTCAAACACGTACTGAGTGGGGTGAACCAGCCTTCCACCCTGGGTGTACACCCAGTGAGTCCACATGTGCACCATGGACAAGAACAAGAAATTCCACAGCAGCCCTGTTTATAAGAGCAAAAGGCTGACACAGCCCAAATGCCCACCCGCAGAAGGGATAAATAAATTGCGATATGTTCCGACAGCGGACTCCTGTGCAGCGGTGAAAACAGGGGCCACTACACATGACCTGGATGGACCTCACTAGAGCATTCTGTGATCCCAAGTATGGAAAAGTCAAGCCAGTCCACAGTGATGAGGTGTGAGGAGGGGTCACCCTGGGAGGGTCAGTGACCAGGAAGAGGCCCAGGGAACCTTCTGTGTGCTGGGAACGTTCTAGACTGTGGTTTGCACGGGTATTCAGACGTACAAATCCATCACACTGCATGTCTAAGGTCACTGTACTTTACTATAGTAAGTTAAACCTCCTTGAAAAGTGTGAAAGTATATACCTTTTAAAAGATTAAAGCTATATACCTACAGGAAAAAACAAAAAAACTACATACCTTTGAGCACCTTCTATGTGCTAAGTCCAAAGGGATCTCAGTCAAGACTCTAACCCTTTAAGAGTTTACAGTCTAGTGGGGAAGAAAATACACAAGGGCCAGTGGAACAGGTAACGAGAGTGGTCCAAGGGTGTGATTTGGGGAAAGTGGTAGAAGAAATTGATTAAATGCAGGCGCTTTGGAGGCAGCCAGACCTGTGTCCAAATCCCCCTTCTGGCTGGGACCTGGACAAGATGTTTGCCCCATTTCCTCAACCGTTAAGAGCTGTACCTCATCGGTCCTCATGAGGATGCAAGGAAAGAATGCACACATGGCACTCAGGCATGAGACTGTCGTTATTCCCTCTGTGAGGCTGGGCCTGCCCTGTGCCAGGCATTGGGGTGCACGGATGGGAACCAGGCGCTGCCCCCAACAGCTTCCCATCCCACCAGAAGGAGGGCAACCGCCATTCACCGACTCGGCAATCATCTAACTAATCGGGGACCAGGGGCTGAGCATGACACAGACGTCGTCCTGTGGGGAATCAGACACCCAGGACACAATGTAAAACGGCTTAAGTGTCAGCAGAGAGGAACAGATAAAGAAGTGGGGGAGGTCAGAGGGCCACGCAGAGGTGGAAACTGAGCTGGGCCTTGAAAGGCAGATGGGATTTGGCACGTGAGCAAAGGCCTGGAGGTGGGACGCCAAGGACGCACGCGGAGCAAAGAGCGACCAGTCAAGTTCGGCTCAAGAAGAGGCCCGGGAAAGGGCCTGGGCTGCCCAGGGCTGAGTCCCACTTGTATTCTGCTGTCAGTGCAGAAGACCCTGAAGAGTTCAGAGGTCAGCAGGGATTTAAAATGACAAGCCAGCCAACAGCCGTGTTTCCGAGAGGCCAGAGAGGGATGGCTCCTTTCTCCAGGGCAGGGGCTGGGTCATTGGAACGAAGAAACACCCAACGCTGGTCCCTTTGTGAGACCCGAGAGTGCCTTTTTGATTAGATGGTGGTCAGGGCCCTGAGCCAGGCTGGCTGGGCCTTGAGGGGGTGGCCAGAGTCTCGACCTTCCTCCACTGGCCAATGGATCTTATTTAATTTTAGTTCACTTTTAAAAAATACCACATATTCACATGACGCGGCACTCAAAAGGTATTACGGGCCTCCAGTGAACAGTCTCCCAGCACCCGCGCCTGCGCCCAGAGGCGGCACAACCACTTCTTGTAACTCCCCAAAGACCTGAGCACCAACATAAGCCAACGACGCACCTGTTACAGGTGGAGACACCCCAGCCACCCGCCCACACCTGCTCCTGTCACAGAATCTATCTTGGCGGGTTGCTCCCTATCCGTGCCTGGAGTCCCTGCCTTATTTTTTATGGCTGCACAGTATTCCATGGTCCAGATGGACCATAATTTGTTCCTGGCCCCCTGTTGATAGACATTTAGGGTGCGTACAATCTTTTGCTATTACAAATAAGGCAGCAATGACAAACCTTGCAAACAAGTCACTTTGCACACGTGTTAACACATCTGTAGGATAAATTCCTAGAAGTAAACTGGTGGGTGAAAATATACAAGCACCTATAATTTTAAAAATGTTACTAGAGAGGCAGGATACATTTAAATTGCTCATCTAAGAAATAAGCCTAATTATTCGGGAAAACTCTGATAATGCATATTTTTAAGGGTGCCCAGGTGATGAAACAATGGAGAAAAACCCCATTTTCAGCAGACAGAGTGCCAGGTAGGAGATGGTTCTGGACCTGGACCAGCCCCTACTCGCCCGCTGTCCTGGTCCATGAACTTGCATTTCCTCACCAGCACGTGAAGGGCTAGACCCGCTCAGCTACTCAGCCCATCCAGCATAGCTGGGCTCCAATGCCCTGGGCCCAGGGCAGGTGGTGGAAGAGCTGACGGTCACCAGGACACCCAGCTGTAATTGGTCTCCCTGGGAGAAGGTGGTAAGGTCCCAGGGGAGGAGCCGGCAGGCCACAGAGTGTGCGCTAGAGGCAGGCCTGGCGGGGAGGGAGTGGGGAGCCCCAGAGGGTCACCTGTTTCCAGTCTGGCCGTCCCAAGTGAGTGATAAGTACCTCGTGCTGCTTCCCCTGCACAAGCTGCAGGGGACACCATTGCCACGCAAGACACACTCACACGTCACGACGTGCATGGCTGCGTCCATCATGGACCTTTTACAGAACGTGTGTGCCTGACTTCACTCTTCAAGTGGGTGGCTGGTGGAGGATGGAGGCACGTCTCTGGATACCTACTGTCCTCCCTGTGAGGACTGCTGGGCAAACGCAACAAGCAGGGCAGGGCTTCCTCCCACGTCGCAAAAATCCAACCCTACTACTGATAACTGGGAATGAAAGAAATGGCCATCTAACCCCAATCGAATGGGAAAACCAAAGACAGCATTCGAGAGGAAGAGCCCTGGCCAACTTCCTACTTCCCAGCCTATGCTCTCTGCTCCGACAGACTGAGAGGGCCAGGAACTCCTGTAAATCAAATCATATGTAAATGCACTGAGGTTATTGCTAATAAAATTCTTCTAACCAAGGTGCAGTGCATCAACCTTTCTTTGTAAAGCAAGTATGTACTGTTTTGGTAAATCTAGATTTTCATACATCTTATTTGTTTAAAATCCATGGGCAAACTGTGTATAGATGTACTTCCTCTTCCTGGAGGTAAGGCTGTGACCCCAAATGCCCAAGGAGAGCTCACTTGGTCTCCACTCTTCAACTCACCTACCTGTGTCTCCCGCCTCTGTGTGTGGAGACCTTCCGCCCTGCACCACCTGCCACCCCCACTGTCCATCAGAGCCCCCAGGTTCCTTGGCCCACCTGAAGGCAGAGCAGACTGGGGCACTGCTGTGCAGGGGGTGGAGTGGGGGGCGCACTTGAAGCAGCAAGGACAGGATTCAAAATGAAAAACCTGGAGCTTCCGTCCACAGGACCTTAGGCAAATTTACCCTTCAGAGTCTCAATCTACCCATCTATAAAATAGGTACAATAATTCCAAGGTCCCAGGTCATTGGGAGGATTAAATGAAACAATATATGTGAAATGTAATTTGCAAACTAACTGCAAAGCCCTACACAAAGTCCAGTGAGAATAGTAATATTTGTATTAATTAGCATGTCAATATTAACATTAATATCCTCACATCCATTCACTAAAACCTATCACTGTGCCTTGCAGGCAGTCAAAATAATTATCAATGGAATCCCAGATTCTCCATTCATTCTAGATGGAATGAAAAACAGGTGCTGGAGGCAGAGACCAGGAATCCCTGCTAGCAGCTACAGCAGCAGCCTTGGGGTTAATTATTTTTCCCTCGAAGCTGTTTTATAAATGATGACCCAGAGGGCGTTGGGGAACAGCACGGCCCAGCAGAGTAGAGGTTCTGAGCCACCTGCCAGCAGGACGGGGCCTCCCTGGGTACAGGCTGTCCACAGGGGTTGTAGCAGGAGAAAAATAAAGGTACCAAACTGCACACGTCTCCCAGGGAGGGAGGCTGTCTGACGTGAAAATCCCTTTCAGGGTGACAGATGCAGTCATTTCCAGAGGTCTCACTCCACCCGCTTCCCTGGGGTGGGACCACCCGTGGCCCGCAGGTACACGCGTCCACAGATCAGGGCTCCCCAGCAAGGAGACTACAGTCTTCAGGGGGGTCACCAAACAGATTTCGGGTTGGAAAAGGAGTCAGACATGCACGCTCCTCTTCTCTGTCCATCTTCATGTAACTGAAGATCTGCTCTCCTTCCAAACCAGGTCCCTCCCTTCGGGGGGCTTCCTAACATGGGACCTCACCTGAGCCTTGGGGCACCTGAGAGGTGGTGGGCAGAGAGAGTACAAGTAGCCTCATTAGAGAGCAAGTGACTCACCCAAGGTCATCACCCGGGTTCTCTGACTCGGCACAGGGCTCTGTCCACCGCCAGCACCATAGTGCCATCCAGCTTGGCACCTCATCTTTCCCACAGATAACTTGAAATACAGTGCCAGTCGCTCTGTTTTGGAATTTCTCTGACTCTTTTATATCTATGGCTAACTTTTAAATTTCATGGGTAAATGCTTATAACCCAGTGTTATGGGAACAATGAGATAATACGAGATTATGCCTACAAAGAAAATATGCCCAAGCGTCAACAGTGGTTATATCTTGGTGATGAAATTTGGGGTGACTTTTATTCTTACCCCCCCATCTTTTCTGTTCTGTTTACTATAATTAACAAGTACTATTTTCAAAAGCAGAAAAGCTTAATGTTTTTTAAAGACTGAAACACAGAGAGCAACAATGCAAACTTTCCATTAAATATCCATTAGGTCATGTGTGACTTTTTAAAACATGGTAAAACTGGAAGTGACGCAGATTAGGCACAAAGGGTTTCTGGGTGGGATCTTCCCCCTCTGGTTTCCGCCGCAGAAGAGAAGGAAAAGGAGGTGACTGTCGGGTTTCCTGCCTCCCAGCCCAGGCCTGAGACTCCCAGACCATCAGACAGGCTGTTTCATGTGCCCTGTAGGCTCCTGATACAAGCTCAGGTCGGCCTTAATGACATTACTCCACCCAACCATTTCATGTTAGTCAGAAACTATTTCAGCACCTTCTCTTGTATAAGGCATCGTGCCAGACACTGAGCCATCACTCACCTAACACTGGAAAGAAGACCCCAGAGGCTATGAGTTATCCTTCTGGGTTCTGGCCATGCATAGGGTTTCAGCTAAAACAGCAACAGGAACATGAACAAATGCTGCTTGGGCGTGACGCCTGCCTAATTCCAGCATCTCAACCACGCTGCACGCCCGCTGCCAATCCAGGAGAATGCTGGTAACTCAGCTGCACGGCGTTAGGCACATCCCCCTTCACAGAGGTAGAGATGATGGGGAGGGAACCCCGAACTTGGCAACCACCCAATTCTTCTCTCCATGGACCCCTCCCACTTGACTTCTTCCCCTTTCTGTCCTTTTTGAGGCAGAGAAGAGATCACATTCAGCTAACATTTATTGAGGGCCTACCAGGTGCTGAATCGACTCAGACCTTTGCTTTGCACATGCTGTTCCCTCTGCCTGGAAACCGCTTCCTCCCCTTACTCATGGTGACAACTTAAATGTCACCTCTCCAGCAAAGTGCCTGCCCAGGTGAGAATGTCCTAATGGTCCCTCAGGGGCACCTGTGACAAATGTAATAGCTCCTGTTTGCTGTCTCTCCCCCAAGCTGGACTCAGCTCCCTGAGTCATAAGAAAAGCCAGTGTTTACTGAGCATGTGCTATGTGCCCGGTGCTGAGCTGAGCTCCATGTAGACGTTAGGTCATGAGTCGCATGACGGCTGCACTACTATCACTCCCATCTTACCGATGAAGGAAAGTGCCTCATTTCCCCATTCTTAAAGAATGGGAATTAGGAAGCAAGCTGCCCAAGGCCACAGGGATCGTAAGAGAGTGAAGATTTGAACTACACCTCCCAGGTCTCAGTCCAGGCCATGGGACTGCTCAGCTCCTCCGGTCCCTCTCCCCAACGTCCAAGGGGGTGTCCCTTTGTCCTGTGCTGCCAGTGACCATTTTGGGCCCCTTCCTGAATTCTTGGCCTCCTCTCCCAAGGCACCCAATTCCGAAGATTTCTCCAACTCCTCCGCTCACATCCTCGACCCGTCAGTTCCCACACCCGACCTCAGCGGTGCGTTAGCAGGTCTTGTGCAAAGACCCTAACCTTTCGGCGTCGCGGCACAGCGACTAGAGCAGCTGCGTGAATACCAGCCGCCAGACACGCAGCACAGCAGGCAGGTAGAGTAAGCATCTCCTCTGTGAACCCACGTGGGATCCCGTAGTTACACCTGGCTTTCCCGCTCCAGTTCCCACTCAGTCCCCACTCTCCTCCGCCTGTATTTACAGCGCGGGTGAGCGTGGACATGTGAACAGTGCACAGCCACCACCACTCTAATGGGAAAGGGAGCCCCCCGTGTCCACTGCAGATCTACGGCGTGGGAAGTCAGTGAGGACCCGTGGCACCCGGGAAGAGCTTGGGTTCCAGCGCCGTGGGGCCAATTCACAGCCGGCCACACAGGCCAGTTTTACAGCAGTCACAACAGTGGGCTCCAGAGGCCCGTTCTGAGTCACAGAGGGTCGTGAAAACCAGAAGCTGCTGGAAGAGGGGAAAGGCAGCGAGGACTAAACAGAATGCCAGTGACCTGGGGGAAAGCAAAGGAGGAGGCGGATCTTCTTGGAGTTCTCTGCCGGAATAAAGGAAGGAGAGAGATGCTCATACGATCCAGTAACGCCCAGCCGAGGATGTCACTTCCTTTAGGAAATTTCCAGGGCTCCCTGTTGGCCACACCAGAGTCAAGTTCAAACTCTTTAGCGAGGCCTTCCGCAGTCTTCATGCCCAGGGCCACCTCTGCGACATGTGGGAGGCCAGGTATCTCAGGCCTCCTTGCCTCTGCCCAGGGGCCCCTCTGCCTAGAACGACCCCTTTCTCCGGGAATGCGTACTCCTCATCCTTTAAGTGACACGTTTTGCTTCTAGGAAGACTTCTGGGACACCAGAGGGTTAGTGGGGAAAAAGCACGGCTCCTGAGGTCAGACCGTCTGGTTCAAAGCTAAGCTCCACCAACCAGCCCTGCTTTGAACCTCCTCAGCAAGGCAAGGCGTGAGGGTCACTGTTCCCGCCTCACCGGGTGGTGGGAGGATGAAACACACTATTGCATGAAAGTGCTTTGAACTGTGCCTGGCACACAGTAAGTGTTTAATAAACAAGCTGTTGTTCCTATTGTCCTCAGCCCCTTTAGAGCCCTCTGTTTCCACCACAAGCAGAGCACTGTCTCACACATATGTGCTGCACTGTGGACTCCCTCAGCCAACCACAGCCTTCTGGCAGACACAGCACACGACTCAGGCCCAGCACAGAACCAGGCACACAGTAGGTCTTCAGTGATGACTCAGTCCCCGTGAAGGTCCTGTGGCAGACCCCACACAGAGCTCTCCCAGGGCCCAGCTGCTGGCCTTCCACAGCTCACACACCAAATCCCCAGTCTAAAGGCCCCGCAGAGACGAAGGAAGGGCCTTCGCTGCTACTCGGTTTCAAAACAATAAAGGGCTGTACTCGGTCTTACTAAGGCTGTTTCCACTCCCGGGAATTTATGGGGAGAAATGAGCACAGCAGGGACTGGAAACAGCACTGAGCCCCTCTCGGGGAGACAGCTGGGCTGGCCCACCAAAATCCAGGAGCAAAACCTCAACGGCAGAGGGGAGAGAGCGGCCTCCAAAAGCCGGAGCTCCAGAGAACTCGGCCAGCACGAATAAACTAGGACAAGGCGCTCACTGGCACCTATTCTGCCTTGAAGCTCTTCTTCCTACCACCTGGAAAGCTTTAGAAGGGGTTCCTTGTATAACCCACAGCCACGTGGGAGCAACTTACAACACATCCAAAATCCCAAGGGCTGCACAAAGGAGCCCCACGTTGCTGGTGGTTCTCAAGGGGGAATCCACAGTGCCTTCTCCACCCGTACTGACTATCAGGACCTTGTGTCTGCATTGGGATCACAATCTATGTCCATCTCCCCAGCACACTGGGAGCCCCGAGAGGCTGGGCACCGGGTCCCATTCATCTTCAGACCCCTTCACCATGCCCTTAGCATGGTGCCTGGTGCATAGTAGATACTCAGTAAGTTACAAGGCAGCAAGCTCTGGCGGCAAGAGAAAGATTCTAGTTCAAGGATCTATGGTCCCCCTCTGGGTCTGTTTCCCCACGTGCAAACAGGGATAACGAGCTCTGTACTCACACAACCAGAGAGAATAAACCAGGAAAGTACACATGGAAAGCACCAAAGCATCGGATGAATGCTAGTCACCCTTCAGGCTTCAGCTCAGCTGTCCCCTCATGTCGTGTCTTTTCTGCTGGCCAGGATGCCCTCTCCCAGCACTGAACCCACTCTGCACATCCTTTATTGTTTTCATATTTTTCCACATGGTGTGATTCCCCCAACCGACCTGAGAAGGCCTGGATATGGGGCATCATGTGTTTGTGTCCAAGGCCTAACAAACTGGGCACTCGGGCCTGGCTGCCGGGGCCCTCCCACCCCGCAGCCCCAGTTCTGATACACACAGCACCCTCCCATAGGATGAACTGATGTACAGAGCCTCCGGGGCCCACCAACCAGGCTCAAAAGGGAGATGCGAAGGGATGCTGCAAACAGAACCTGTGAAGAAGTCTCATCTTTGAGACCTGAGCCTCCTCTGCAGGTGCAGGTGAGCCGCCTGGCTGTCTCTGCAGCACAAGGGCCTCCAGGGCACAGATTGCTGTTTCTTGCCTTACATAAAGCACCTGGCAGTAGGATAAATAATACATGGCCTTCACCTCAAACAGAGGTATGAGGCGTGCCAACACTTGCTTTGCGCCACGGTGCCCTGTGTGTGTGTGTGTGTGTGTGTGTAAAATGCCTGGCCTTGCACAACCCCAGAGGGGATATGGATTGGGAAGATACCCACGTTCACCCCCAAGCCCCCTGCCTTGCCATGGCCTACAGCCAGCTAGGTCTGGACCCAAGCAGTGCACAGAGGGAGGAAATGTACAACCCAGAGGACAGATACACACACCCTCAACCAGTCTCTACGGTCTCTTCTGAGGCGCACATCCTTGGAGCCCCAGGTTCCTGGCGGTGCCCCTCCAACCAGCTGACCTGTATGCAAGGCGTGTACAGCCTCCATGCAAGCGTCCCCGAAGGCCTCGCCAGGCCAACCTCCCTGCCAAATCACAGCCACCCGCACGAGGCACGGATACCTCCTCCACTCACTTTGGCGGTGCCAGGCGCCAGCACACCGCCCGGGCGCACACAATCCCACTTGCAAAAGAGCCTGCCCATCCGCCTCCCCTCTCCCCAGCCACCCCCACCGGCAGGTCCGATTACACTCCAGACGCGGGCGCCGCCACGTTGGCGAGGAAGGGGCCAGGGCACACCCACGGGCGGCCCCGCGACCCCGCTGGGCGAGCTGGGGGCGCCGGGCGGGACGGGCGGGATGGGCGGGGCGGCGGATGCTCCCTCCAGGTTCCGCCAAGCCTGCCGCCTTCGTCCCTTTCCCGCTCGGGGATCCGCGGTCAACGCGACCCGCGGGGCGACCCCGCACGGGCCTCTCCAAAACGAGGTGGCCCTCCTCCCCCGGGAGCCCGCAGCCACCCCTCAGGGCCTCTGGCGAGAGAGCGACCAAGCGGGTACCTCAGGAGCCCATCGCGGTGGCGGCGGCGGCGGTGGCGTGTGCGGGCGACGCGCGGCGGCCAGACTCTGCGGGCGGGGCGGGCGGGCGGCGCCGCAACCCCGGAGTCTCACCGCCGCCGGCTCGTCCTGGGCCCAGTGATGAGCCGCCGCGGCGCGCCTGCGCACTGAGCGCGCCTCCGGGGAGGGCGGGCCAGCGACCGCGCGGCTGAGATCACCGGCGCTGCCTTAAAGGGGCCACGCCCCGAGCACCCAGCTCGCCGCAGAGTGGTGGGGGCGACCCCAGGTTCTCTTGCCGCTGGCAAACAAACTGGCCAAGAGTCGCCTTCCCCGCCTCAATCCGACCCCCTAACCCTGACCATCACAGAGCTTCTTGGGGTGCAGGGACAGGGTCTTGGACTCTAAGCTCTGTTCCATTCTGGTGCTTCGTTTCTGTTAACCCTAAATTTCTTTCACTTGGGCCTGTTTTGAAGCTAAAACAATATACTATAATGGTTATTTGTCGAGTGAAGGGTGCGTGCAGAATGGCATGAAATGAATGCATTCCGAAGTGCTTTGTGCAACCACGCAGAGAAAGAGGCTTTTTCTTCCCACTCCACTTAGTGGCGCTTCTGTCTTGCTCCACCTTGCTCTAGGAGACCTAACAAAGTTTTTCAGATGTCATTCACACCTCCTACCCGGTTGCTCTTTGCCCGGTCCACACCTTACCACCTTACATCCGTTAGGTAACTGAAAAACAAAATCCAGTCAAGTTCTGGCATCGATGTGCTCAAGATCCCCAGATGTGTTTAATCCCCAGCCGGCTCCTCCCCTGAACTGTTTCCTCAACACGTCTTACTTGAGATGCAATAAGCATCTCAAAGTCAACACGCCCACAACATAACTCATCTTCCCTCCCAAACACAGACAAGATGGGCTCCCCTCACAGCCTCCCTGGAACTTCAGTTGGCAACTCCTTCCTTTAGGCGCTCAGGCCAGAACTCCAAGAGTCATCCTTGAATCCCTCCCTCTTCCCACCCCTTTCCCAGCTGGAGCAGGAAATCCTATGGGCTCTACGGGCAAAAATATATCCAGCCCCTGAGCTCTTCTACCACGTCTCCACTGCTAGCACCCTCGTCCAGTTTCTGTCCAGGATCGTTGCAATATTCTTGCCATGGACTGAATGTTTGTGTACCCCCCAAATTCATATGCTGAAACCCTAACCCCCAATGTGATGATATTAGGAGATGGAGCCTTTGGGGTGATTAGATCATAGGATGGAGACTTCATGAATGGGATTTGAGTCTTTATAAAAGCGACTCCGCAGAGCCCTCTACCCTTCTGTTTGCCATGCGAGGTGTCCATGTAAGAACATTTAAACCTGTAGAGAATGTTTAAAGGGGTTTATTGGAGCCCAAACTGACAACAATTGCCAAGAAGCAAGATCTCAAATACTCAGGAGAATGACAGTTTTGCCATTTCTTTTATACATTTGAAATTTTGGAGGGGGTGGCCAGTTAGCTCAGTTGGAGCTTCAGTTAGAGCTTGAAGCTAATAACACCCCTAGGCTGCCCGTTCGATCCCTACATGGGCCACTGTGAGCTGCGCCCTTCTTAAAAAAAAAAAAATGAAATGAAATGAATGAAGGAGGAATGTAAAGATTACTTGAAGGTGGGAAAAAGCAAGGTGGGGATTGGATTACAGGATAGTTAACAAGATTATGTGTTCTATTGAGAGTGATTAGGCTTATTTCAAAGGTGTGTTAACTGTTAACCTAGAGGCACAAAAACAAAGGACAGGGCTTGCTTAAGGCAAAGATAAACCTTTGACTAAAGAAGTTATATGCCTGGGGCGTGACTACGCACCAGGAAGAAATGAGATCATTCTATGAGGTTACTTTCCTTAGAGCCCCATTTTTGTCCACAGAGGATACAAATCAGCAACCTGCAACACAGAAGAGCAATCTCACCAGAACCCAATCAAGTTGGCACCCTGGTCCCAGACTTTCAGCCTCCAGAACTGTGAGAGATCGTTTTCAATTGTTCATAAAGCTATGGCTCTTTGCTATATACAAAGCAGCCCAAATTGACCAGGATTACTGCAATGTTCTCCTAACCTGTTTCTCTTTTTCCAGCCTTGCCCCCTGCCCCAATCTATGTCAATATAGGAGCCGGAGAGATTTTGTTTTTACCTAAGTCAGGACATGGCACTTCTTTGCTCAAAACCCTCCACTGGCTCTCCTTTTCATTCTGAGTAAAAGCCAAAGTCCTTACCAATCTCTACGAAGTCTTGCTTGATTTGACATTCTACCCACCCTTATCTCCTCTTCTTTCCTGCCACACTAACCCCTTGCTGTTCCCCGAACGAGCCAACCACACTCCGCTTCCAGCCCTCTGTACTGGCTGTTCCCTCCACTGGGATAGCTGTTTCCTCGGATATGAGAATGGTCCCTCCCTCACCCTCTTCAGGGTTTGCGCAAATGTTCCCCACTCACTGAGACCTGCCCTGACCACTCTAGTAAAATTGCCAGATCCCTTACATGCTCTCCTGATTCCCCCCCCCACGCTGTTTTTTCCCCATATCACTTAATTTCTATCATAACATAGTTTGCCTGTTGTACAGTTTGTCTTTCGCCAGTTGAACATAAACTCTATGAGGACTAAGATTTTCATCCTTTTTGTTTCCTGATATAATTCCAGTACTTAGTACGAGGACTGGCATAGAGAACATGCTCAAAAAGTTATCTGTAGCGTGCACAAAGATACTCCAGAAAGAGTCCCATAGAAAAACTCCTTCCCATCCCCAGGTGGGAAGTTGCTCAGGGCGATCCCAACACACTGACCAAGGCTTATCATTAATTGCTTGCTAATCATTTGTCCATGACTTCTCAGCTCTCCTTCCTGACACACACACCGCTCTAGGGCAAAGTCCTTGTAAGCTCAGCTCTCACCACAGCTTATGCTTAGCACAAACTGCTTATAAACCAGACGGAATCTGACATCCACTGTCCCCTCCAGAGCCGCACCCAAATTCAGGTTCTTAGCCCTTTCTCATCAAGAGTACTCTTGGGTCTCAACTTACAGAGGCCCCAGGCTGGTGTGGGCAGAGGCAGGTGGTGAGTATTTTTAGGCTTGTATCGCCAGAGAGGGGCTCAACACAGAAAGTCACCTGGTCTGAGTGACATGGCAGGTGAGCAGGTGGCACTGGGACCCCTGGTGGGTTGCTCCTTGCCTTTCCTCATTCTCTGCCCCAGGCTTTCCAGAATGAAAATAAACATCTACCCCCTTTTTCTACTCCCTCCCTCACCCTCCGTTCAACTGTACATCCATCCAGGCTCAAAGATGCCACTCATGTTGATCTCCTCTCCCCTGGGACGACTGCCCTGGGTCAGGTCCCCTCACCTCTGGACAATTAGAACCACTGCCCAGCCAGCCTCTCAGGCACCTTTTTACCTGCCTGCTGGCTGCTAAAGGAAGAATGCCTTTTTCCACCTCCAGCAAACAGCTGTTCTTCCTTCAAAGACCAAATCTCATACCATCTTTTGGTTCTTTCTTGAGGCTCCCTCCCCCATTCTGTTTTTATTAGTTTCTCCCTAACCAAAACAAAATGAAAATAGTCTGAAACTCATGGAAGCATAGTTAAATTATGGTAGATCCATACAATGGCATATTACATAGATATTAAAATAACCTCTTAACACATTTCCAATAACATGGAGAAATGATTAAGAATAATATGAGTGAATGAGGCAGTAATAAATTTGCAATGACAGCCTGGTCTGAACTCTATTAAAAAAAAAAAAAAAAGCTTAGAAGAAAGATTAGAAGGAAATGGTTAATAGTGCGTCCTCTGAAGTGACAGAATTATGAATACTGGTTACCTTCTCTTCCCCCCTCCCTTTATTTCTCTGTATTTTCCAAAATGTGTTTGCAAAACGCATGCAGTATTTTTAGAATAAGAAAAAGAATAATTTGGGTGGCTGGTTAGCTCAACTGGTTAGAGCGCCGTGCTATTAACAACAAGGTTACCAGTTCAATCCCCACATGGGCCACTGTGAGCTGTGCCCTCCACAACTAGACTGAAACAACTACTTGACTTGGAGCTGATGTGTCCCGGAAAAACACACTTAAATAAATAAAAGTTTTAAAAAAAGAAGAATTTGTTTTTACAAAATAAGAAAAAATAATTTAAAAAAAATGATTTATTGATCTTTTCTGTTCCCTTCTCACTGTGCCTCATATTACTCTCTTCACCGTTTTCTTCCCGAACCTCATAATTCATCTGAATGAATCTGTCTCCCCCACCAGATTGAGGGCCTCTCAAGGGTTGGGACCAAGCTGGATTCTCTTGACATCCAAAATGCACTGTTAGCATCTGGCAGGGGAGTGCAGAGTAAAGAGCAGAGACCTCAGCAGTGCAAACTGGCCAGTGGCCGAGCCCAGACCTCTCCGGATCCTGCAGCCTCTGCGTCTCCCACTTACCCCAAAGGATGCTGACGGAGCCCTGGCCAGGTGTCCTGGAGAGGTAGCATGTGTGGTGGGCAGAGCACAGGCCCAGCGGCATTACTTCCTAGCAGTATGCTCTTAGGTATGTGGCTTTGCCTCTCTGAGACTGTTTCCCCATCAATATGTATGAAAATGTCGGCATGGTACTTTCTACTGTGACAAGCATGCTGCTATCCATAGAACATGAGTGCTGAGGACTCAACTAATTTCTTACCTGAATTAGACCCTTTTGGTTGCAATGGACTAAAACCCAACTCAAACTAAGTTTCACAAAGGAAGAGAATTTAAGGGCTCACTTAATTACGAAGCGCAAGGCAGAGATGAATTTGAGGCCTCACACGTGGTCGTTGGGACATTATTTTTCTCAGTCTCTGTGTGTGTGTGTGTGTGTGTGTGTGTGTGTGTGTGTGTGTGTGTTTAAATGCATAGAAAATTTTAGGAAGTCAGGAGAATGGGCCCAGACACAAATGGAGGGCAAACAAGGACTAGGTCTTAATCATCTTCGCATTCCCAGAACCTGACACACAGGAGTTGGCATTAGTGTCCTCTTTCATCATCTTCGTCACTACTCTTTATTGAGCATTTACTATGTGCAGGCAATGTACTAAGCTCTTTATCTCAGCAAGCAGCAGAGACTGCCATTTGGCAGATGAGGAAACGGAGGCACAGAGAGGCATCATTATTTGGCCAAGGTCACACCTTGAGCATCCTGGCACACAGGAGGCCCTCGTGGGTATGTGTTAAATGAACCCAGGACCCACACCAGCCCCCACAGGGACTAGGAAAATTATGCAGCAGGAGAAAATTCTTCTGACTTCATGCAGTTCTCCCTGTTGGGGTGGTGATTCTCAGGGCACCAGTGGCCATCAGCAAGCAGAACAAGGCCATTCCCAGGGATGCCACGGGGGTGGGAGTGGGGGTGGAGGGAGAGTGTGTGTGAATCAGAGAGGTGGCCGGTGACAATTTCCAGTTGGCTGTGAAAAGTGCCTAAGTTGGAGACACAGAGAAGGAGCTTTTTCTGTCCTCTCAGTTACATACACACCTGTACCTCCAACTCAGGTGAGATGAGTTCCACTTCAAACTTACCTAGCCGAAACAAACAGGTAAATGAAAACAGGCCAAAGAGAGGGATTTACTGCCAGTTTCCTTGAAGTCACTAGGAACATGTGTAAGATTTTTTACAGACTCCAGCACTGGCATTGGGAAAGGGAGGTCCACCGCAGGTCAGGGGCACGCAGGCAGCTAGAGAAGCAGGGCCCAGAGTTTCTGAGAGGCATTAATGAGAGGGAAGAGAGGAGGGGAGGAGGAAGCAAAAGGCTTGGGTGTCCCAGTCTCAGAGCTGCAGTGACTCGGTAAACCTGGCTGGGATGATTTCATAGGGGCCGCACCTTAATCACAGGTACTTTGAAGATGCTGGGATGAAAGGCCTTGGGAGGCACAATTACCTGAGATGCCATTCTCCCAGGGGCCTACAGGAACTGGAGTTACTGTCTGCAGTGATCTGTGGTCAGGGTCCCTAGTGGGGCCTCCTTAAAGGGGCAGTGCCCCAGGGCTGGGCCCTCTGCTCCCTCCGCCCTTCCCCACTGGACAGCACTCCCATCCCATCAGCCTCTCCTGTAGGGGCAGTGCAGCCTTGGTGAAGCCAAGCTCTCGATGTGCAGCTTCCTGAACTTCAATAGGCTACGGGCCTCACATGGGACAGTTGGGAGGAGAGAGATGCCGTTGGTGCCTCAAGGTCAGGGTGAAAGAAGAGGTGGCAGGGAGCAGGCCAAAGGAAGAGGAGGGGGATGTGGTTCAATGTCACCATGGCAACATTTATCCTGCACACCAGACCCTTTCTCCCTCACCAACTCACATGTTGGCAGGGAAAGAGGACCTCAGAGAAGTGCGGCTCGGCTTGAGTGAGAACCGTAGATGTCTGGGGGTTGGGCAGTGAGGCTGGAGCTTGGAATGTGTTTACTTCTCTGAATGATTGGTATGTTCCTGGGGGCGCCTGTGTTTTAGGCTCTGGGAAAGAGGATGTGACGTGGGGACTCAGCATTCTCAGCTACTCTTCCCATATCTGTTTCTGAAATAAACCATGGATGAGGGAGGGGGAAGGGAGAGAGAACATTGGAGTAGAAGGCTTTCTCCTTTGCTAAAGCTATGTTGGAGTGGCCCATTGGAGCTGGCCTCAGGGTTCTGCCTGTGTTCAACACCACCATGGGAGGCCCTGAGTTGGCGTGGGTGCATCAAGAGGCAGGTAGGAATTGAGAGGGGATGCCACCACCTAAGAGGGAGCAGCCCAGTGACATAAGGGACTTACGTTTTTTCCAGGTGATGAGAAGCACAGGGGAGGTGACTGAACCAAGCTCAGAGGAAGTGTAGCCTCTCTTGTCCCAGACCAAGTTCTCCCTGTATCCCCTCCCTTCCCTTCTCCAAACCTTCTGCTGTCCAGTCATTAATCCCCCTCCTCAAGGGATCTTTTCCTTCCAAACACTTGCAGACTGCTTCGACCTGTCTCACCGGTGTTGTCCCCTCTCCCCCCCAAGGCCTTCTTCCGGTCAGTCTCCTCTGCCCACGGCCTCCCTTCTCATCTCCTGCTCTGACTCTTCTCTCCCAGAGTCAACAGGTCACCTGTTGATAGAATTTAGAAGAGCAGTGTCCTGTGTGTGTAGGGGGCAAGGCAATATTGCATGGGAAGGTGCCTGAGGAAACTTGCATCCACATCTTCATCAGGAGGTGACTATACAGGCGTATAGAAATAGGTAGAAAGTTATAGAGCTGTACACCTAAGATGTGTGCATTTTTCTCAATTACACCTCAATAGAAATTTTAAAAAAGAACTAGGGCAAAATGGTCAGCCGGGACTTTTTTTTTTTTTTTTTTGCCAGCCTTACCCTTTCCAATGCTGTTGCTTTGAGCTCGCTGGCCCCTCCCTGATGCCCCACCCTCCCAGCTTTGCTGCTTCCTGGCTGGCCAGCCCTCGTGGAGTTACCATGTTTCTCCGAAAATAAGATCAGGTCTTATATTAAGTTGTACTCTAAGACGCATTAGGGCTGATGTTCAGGGGATGTCATCCTGAAAAATCATGCTAGGGCTTATTTTCCAGTTAGGTCTTATTTTCGGGGAGACACGGTAAGAATGCATCTCTCCCCCTGCTATGCTCCCAGGCGTACAGGCTGGTCACCTCAGCGCCTCCCGACTCCTCCCTCTCAATTGGCTAACAGACCTGGTTCCAAAATGGTTCAGTCATCCCCACCTCTGGATGCCTCCTGTCTGGGTTGTAACCTTAACTCCCTAACCCTTCTCCCTGCCTTTCTCCTTCCTCCAGTCTCCCTGCCCACTGTTGCCATATTTGCATTCCTCAAGTTCACATCCATATGCCCTCTCCCCTACTCAATGGTTCCCCTCAGTGCAGATGGAAGATGGAAGTCAGGCGGGTTGGATCTAGCCTCTACCTCCTCCAGTCTGGGCTGCTGTGGATTTCCTCCCTCCTCCTCTGTGCTTGAAACTGATATCCAGCTAGTTCATACCTCTGGGCCTTTGCACATGCTGTTTCTTCTGCTGGGCATGCCCCCCACCCCATCCCAGTGAACTGCTCAGGTCAAAGATCTCTGGAATATCTTTTTTGATGACATCAGACATGTTCCCTCCCTCATCCCCAGTTCACACTGGGCATCTCACACTGGATTCTGGATTAGGATGAGCCATTTGCTAGTTTGAGTCTTTCCCCTGACTAGGTCACATATTGTGTTTGAAATATGTAGTTACAAAAGGTGAAGGGATTAAGAAGTACAAATTGGCAATAACAAAATACTCATGGGGATGTAAAGTACAGCATAGGGAGTATGGTCCATAATATTGCAACAACTATGTATGGTGTCAGATGGGTACTAGACTTATCAGGGGGATCACTTCATAAGGTTACATGAATGTCTAATCACTATGTTGTACACCTGGAACTAATATAATATTAAACGTCAACTGCAATTGAAAAACATTAAAAAAATATATGTAGTTACCACTACGGAGCACTCCAGGATGCTGTGGAGCCAGGCAGTCTTCTCTGTGCCTCAGTGTCCTCATCTATGAAATGGGCATCCTAATACACCTAGCAGAGGGCTGGGAGCAAGGCCAGGCATGGCGAGCCCTCAATTAACTCAGCCTACAACCCTCTCAAGCAGGTTATTAGCACCTCCATTTTACAGAGGAGAAAACTGAGACCCAGTCAATGCCCAAGGTCACAGAGGGGCCAAGCTGGCCCTCGGGACTCCAACCCTGGGCTCCCCGCTCCTCACATGGGCACTGCGCTCCACCTCAGCCCAACACCTGGCACCCCTGGCCCCCACACAAGCCCAGCCAATGTTTGTTTGTTGCACGAATGAAGATGATTCACCAAGTGGCATGTTTGCACCCTCCAGTTTGGGCAAAATTTCCTGGCAATTGTTTGGCGTACTCATTAAAAATAAACCGATTGCATGGTTGACGCATCCTGGTCACCCCTCTGGCCTCAGCCTTAAATGTCACTTCCTCAGAGGTTGTGAGCAACTACCGCTCCCATATACATTACCTCCCTGAATAAGAAACACAGGAAGGATAAACCAGAACCAGTGAGGATGGTGGGTAGGAACACACCAGGGGACAGGGAGGGCAGTGATTCTAACTTTTTCTAGAGCTTCATTTTCATACATGTAATCGCCAAAAAATAAAATTAAACCAAAAATTGGTGCACTAACTCATTACAATCAATAAGGACCATACAGAGAAAATTATTTCGACTCACTTCTGACAGTACATCCTTAGTGATACATATTAAAGACAAAAAAAACTTACAAATTCTTTACTCCATAGGTTTTTTTAGTGGTAATATTAAAATTGTAACTTTGAAACTTATGTTCGAAGGTTGGACAATTAAGTTTGAGAATTCATCCTAGAAAAAGTACTACATACTCATTTCTGAGTATCACTACGGTCACCTTTGAAGTACTCCCCTTGGGAAGCTACGCACCGAAGCGAGCGTCTAGTCCACCCTTCAAAGCAATTTTAGAACTTTTTCTGGAATGGCCATCAGAGCTGTCATCGTATTACCCTTAATGTCCTGAATGTCATCAAAATGTCTTCTTTTCAGTATTTCCTTTATCTTCGGGGAAAGAAAGAAGTCATTGGGGGCCAGATCAGGTGAGTAGGGAGGGTGTTCCAAGAGTTATTTGTTTACTGACTAAAAACTCCCTCACAGACAGTGCTGTGTGAGCTGGTGCATTGTCGTGATGCAAGAGCCATGAATTGTTGGCAGAAAGTTCAGGTCGTTTTCGTGTAACTTTTTCACACAGACTTTTCAGCGCTTCCAAATAGTAAACTTGGTTAACTGTTTGTCTCACTGGTACAAATTCATAATGAATAATCCCTCTGATATCAAAAAAGTTTAGCAACATCATTGAAACAAGTTTACGAACTTAATTGTCACACCTTGTATACTGTAGGGTACAGCAAATAAGTAAGCACATTTGTGTTATTAGAAACTAAGATTTTTCACTACAAAAAGATAGATTTTTTAAAAAAGATTAGCTCCTTACATTTTTTCTTCAGGGCCCATAGTTGATAACTTCACCCTTAGTGTTTGATGTCAGACGTCCAGCCAGATGTCCTGAAGGGGGCCAGAAGGGCTTAGGGTAATGAGAAATAGAAAAGTAAACTGTGCTGGATAAATGCAGACTATTAGACAGATGGCTTTATAAGCTGGTGAGACAAAGGCAGTCCAAGCTGAGGGCTGCCCTTTATCAAGGCTTGGCTGAAGGAACCACCCAGGATTACCTGTGGCACAGTCACCTTTGGAACCAGACTCCAGTCCCCTTGCTTGCAGGATTCCTTGGACAATGGCAGGGCTCCTTGGACAATGGCGGGGTTCAAATCCTGGTTCTGCCACCAGAGCTGTGACCTTGGGCAAATTATTTCACCTCTGTACTGTTTCCCCACATGAAGCCAGAGAGATGAATAGACCTCAGGATTCTTATGTGGATAAGATAATCTTGTGAAGCGTGTTTTCAACTTTCCTACTCAGTGTGGTCCTGGAATGTGGGCATTCCCTGGAGCTTGTTAGAATGCAGACTCTCAGACCCCAGCCCTGCCCTCCTGGGTCAGAATCTGTCTCCAGGTAGTGCCTTTATAGTTTTTGAAGCACTGGTTTAATCCCCAGCCATACCCGCTCCCAGGTCTGCTGGGGAGAAACCCCAGAACAAAGAGGTGGACGGAAGGCTGTCCATGTCACTTTATCCTTTTCTACTTTATTACTTCAAATTAACAACCACAATAAAGCTCAAAAAAGTCCAATATTTACACAGGAAAAAAGTACAAAATTCCCCCCAAAGTTCTTCAGTATTTTTTTTCAGTTTTTTAAATTACAAAGTAATAAAAAGCTTTGCTCTTTAATTAAAAAAAAGAAAAAGAAAGGGGAAACAGAGGTAAATAAATTAGGAAATACACACACGGAGAAAACAAAAATAAAGTAAAAACGGGGTGTTAACTAGGAAGGATGAATAAATCCACCGCCCAGCCCTGACTCAGGCTCACCCTGACCCAGCCTCCTCCCTCCCCAGCCCCCCCCCCCCACAGGAGGGGCGGCCCTGGGAGAGTGTCAGGACCAGGGAATTCATTTACAACCCAGGAGCCAGATGCTTTCTGGAAGTAGTCTCCACAGATTCTGCCCTAAGACCAGGCGAGGGGGACAGGGCTGCCACAGGCTGATGACAGTCGCAGGGGTCGGTGGTGGCAAGGATCCTCTGTGCCCTTCTTGAGGGACATGGAGGTCAACGTCCAACCCCGTGTCCTTGTTAGGGGGATGAGAACAGAAATTCGGCCTGAAGGTGGGGAGGGCCCCTGCTGTCCTGGGAGATACAGGTCACATTGGTACACACATACACACAAGGAATCTCAGCTTCCACCACCTCACCACCCACTCCTCAAAGTCTCCGTGGAAAGGCAAACAGGGACCCAAACACTCCTTTTTCCAGAGTGGACACTGGTAAAAGCCCACACAGAAAGTCAGCCATGGTCATCTCGGGGTGGGGGCTGTGCGTGTTTCGTCGTTTTGAGGCTCAAGAACATCTGGTGGGACCTGCTGCTGACCAACCAAACCATCAAACCGTTCACCCGAGCTCCTCAGGCCACCTTCTGATGGCACAGGACCCTCACGGCTGACATGTTCCCCTCCTAGCCGGTGTTAGCGTCAGCTGGGGCAGGGTCTGGCGTCTGGCACATGTAGCTCTATGTGTGGGAGGCTTTGGCAGCCAGAAGGTTATGGGCAGCGGGAAATGCAAAGGGACAAGAATCCTCGGTGCTGAGGGCATCTCATCTTCTTGCAGTTGGCAAAAAAAAAAAAAAAAAAAAAAATCAAAGAAACAAAATCCATCGTCGGTTTTGTGCTGGGTTTTTTTTCTCTTTTTTTGTTCTTTTGAGTGGTTTTTTCCCCCATCTTTTTGTTGTTGTTTTTTTTAAAAGAAAATACAGTGAAGACACTGAAAATGGGAGAAAGAAGACAGATTAGGGGCACTGCCTGTGGCCACCCATCTGCTAGACCACCTCGAGCTCCTGTTCTCCTTGTCCCCAAATCTTTGAGCTGGTCCCCCTCTGGGGCACAGAGCAGGTGCTCCATTTTCACAGGAAGAACACAATCAATCTCTTTCCTCTGTCTTCTTGGTGAGCAGCCACCCCATTCACACATTGGCCATGGACAGGCTGGTTCCTGGGCCCGAGGTCTGACGAAGGTCAGCCCGGCTTTATGCCCCTGCTCTATCTGTGCAATGAATTTCCACTGCTGTGAGGCCAAGCCCGGCCTGTCGTGCCCATATCCCTCAGGGAGCTCAGACCTCCCCCCACAACCCCCCAAAGAACCCCCTGCCACCTCCCGTTTCATGAGCCAGCCCTAGAGTGGAAGGCTGCTATATGCCACCCCAAGGCCTTGTGCAGCCATGGAAATCACATGAGGCTCACGCTGGCCAGAGGGCCTCCTGGGCTTGTGGAAGCCAAGCGCCTTCTTTGACACCAGGTAAACTCACAAGTACAGGGCCCTGTTTTAAGTGCTTTGATGAGTTAAGAGTTTAACAGCCCAGACTGCTGAGACAGGGCTTAAAGCCCCGGGGAAGTCAGGGTGTGGGCCCCTGGGCTCAGTCTTTGCTAGGAACCAACCTTCCAGAATATGTTAAGGCAAAGGGGGTGTGGAAGACTGGCCCAAGGACAGAGAAAGGGGTTTCCAGAAGAAATTAACTGGTGTGGGCCAGGCCTGCTCAGAGGATGACTTGGCCCTGAGTCAGACAGGCTCCGAAGTTTTAAACTCCCCTAAAGGCCCTTGGTTCTGGGGTCCCTAGTACCATCTGTCACTCTCCTCACCCCTCCACAACACACACTGGTCTCCTCCTGGATCCATGGGTGTTTCTATACCTCACTGGGCTGCGTTTGCAGCAGACATGAACTCACCTAAGCAAATACTGGTCCAATAGTGGTTCCTCCTCACTTCCCAAGATGGTCAAATGGCACGCTTGTCTTTGGGAGGACAGGCAGAGAAAGGGGGAGGTGGATAAGCTGCTGGCAGGGCACTGTGGCAAGCCTCTCCCCACCAGCTCCACCCCACCCCCACCAGGCCCTGAAGCCAAGGGAAGGGGTGTGTGATCTCAATGACCCTAGGATGTAGGTAAGAATACTGCCCAGAGAGGCAAAGCAGCTGCTCCGGGCCACACAGGAGTCTGGCTGCCGGAAGCACAGCCCTTGGCCTGTCCTCCTGAGGCTTCTTCACTGCAGGCAGGAGGACCAGAGCGGGTCTCCTGCCCACCTCTGCCAGGATGCCTTCCTTGGTCAACCACAGATTCCCCCTTCCCAACTTTCCTAGTCCAAACACAACCCCTAAGTGGGGTCACCAGACAGGATCTGCCCACCCCTCTATCCTGTGCAGACTGGGACCTGTGGGGGCTTCCTAATGGCAGGCACTACGAGCCTCTCCACTGTGAGCTCCCTGCTGCCCAGCCAGGCTGAGCCCCTGGCAGCAAGGGCTGGATCCCAGCTTTGCCACCTGCTGGGGCAAGCTACCTCGGATTTTGCTCAACGGGGCTAATCAGACCTCAGAGGATTTAATGAGGCTGAGACCCTGCTCAACAAAAGGGGCTTGTTCCAAGGTTATTGGAGAGAATCAGCGGAGGAGAAAAAGCTGAACCACGAGGCCTGACTCCATGCCCGGGGGTCTCTGGCTCAGTTTGAGGCACAGAAGGGCTGGAATGAGGGCAGCTCACCTGTGAGGCTGAAATCCGGGAGACCTCTTGCCGCCCGGTGAGGTCGGAGGACGAAACGTTGGCAGGAGCGCCCCTGTGTAGCCTCATGCTCACCTTCCTCTCTCTGTCGACTCGTGAGATCGCTCTGGGAGAAGTATTGCCTAGAGGGTGAGGCAGGAGGAAGCCACCCTCAGTGTCCAGGACCCTGGCTGCCCTGGGCCCCCCTGGGCCGGGCCCACTGCCCGAGGTCCCTGCTCACCAGCTTGCTGGATGCGGGAGGCTGGAGTAGAAGCCACAGGCTCGGCAGCACTGCGGAGCCGGTTGGCGGTGGCCCCTGTGGGCGGGCCGGGGGGCAGGGCCCGGGTCGCAGACCCTCGGAGCTGCCCCATCCTCTCCTCGCGCTCGTGCTCCCGCCGCTCCCGGTCCACGTCCTCGGGGTTTCGGGCTGCACCCTGTGGGGATGGCAAGATAAGACCTGGTGAGCCCTGTGAGGTCAGGGTGCTGGGGGGTCCAGCAGCCCCACAGGGCAGAACAGGGGAAGGGAGGCCAGGTGGGCATCTCAGGGAAGAGGCATCGCAGAAACCCTTTAGTCCCACCTCCTCCCCACAAAGCAGGAAGCCCGAGAGGCCTAGAAATTACCCACGATCACACAGCACAGAAAAACAGCCAAAAAATGCCCAGAGGAAGGAGGAAGCTGGATGTGAGAGGCAGAAGAAGGTCACTCTGTCCTTGTCTCATGGCACCAGTCGAGCGTAGGAGGGCTAATGCCCTCAGGATGGCCAAGGCGACTCCTTGGCCCTCCCAACCTGGACCCCCTCTATATACAGAGCCCCCGGTTCCTCGAGGTTTCCCAGCATAGCAGGGCAGGTGTTCAGAGGCCCAGAGAGAGTTACAAGGCTAGCCAAGGCCAGGCCTGGACTTAAACTAGGCCTCCCAGCCAGGGGATCTTTTCAAAGGGCTGTTCATCCCCTGCCTCTGAACCTGACAATGGCTCTGGAAGGTGCTGTGGGGGCCACCACCAGGAGGCCCAGGGGACCCACACAGGAGCTGCCTGCCTTAGGATGGGAACTCGGGGGAGCTGGAAAAGGAACGGGCTAGAAAGCCCATGGAGGAAAAAGCGGCCCAGCAGGCAGGCTGGGGCGGAAGGGGTACATGAACCCCCAAGGACCCTGCCATCCAGCCACTGCCACCCCCAGTGCAGGAGGAAAGGGGAAAGGCCCAGAGAGAGGAGCACGGTATGGGAGCGGCGCCTGGCCGCGTTACCTAGTTGGTCCTGGGGTCGTCCACAGGGAAGGGCAGGGGGCTGGCATGAGGGGGGCCGCATCTGTGAAGAGAGCTGTGGGCTGAGTTGGCGCCTGCTCATGGGCCACGGGGTGCGGTCCCCTGCAACCCCGTGTCTCTCCCAAGGAACTGGCTAAGAAGGCCCTACTGTCCTTGGGGTGGGGGCGGGGAGCTTGCCTTTAAGCACTTCTGTGAGGTAGTGGCTGGGGGTCAGAATGATCCCTGAATCCTAGCGAGGAACCCAGGCCCAGAGAGTTCTCATGACCTGCCTGGGGTCACACATCCCAGAGCAGAGCTGGGCCTCTGCCACTCAGTCTTGCTCTGCCCTCTGCGCCTCCAGATGACTTGGCAGAACATTCTAGAAACAAACATCCCCAGTCCTCCCACCCACAAGCCTGTCCAGGCAGGCAGGCCTGGAACCACCAGGGCTCTACATTCTGATCTCCAGTCCTCCCCCTGCGTTCCCACCTACTGTTACAGGCTGACAGAGAGAGCAACTCAGCCAGAACCACGCAAAACCTGAGTGAGAAGAGCTATAGAACCCACTCATGAAACCTCCTGTGGGCAGGTAGGAACTCATTCCCTGCATGGGGAAACTGAGGCTCCATGACACTAAGTGATTCGCTCACAGGTGCACCGCCTCTGCCCTGTGTGACCTGGCAGGCTCAAGCCAAAGCCAGCCCTGAAGCACAAGGTGACGTACTCTCCATGTTTCCATCCCACCTAAGTGACACCTCAAGAAACGCATACCAGGGAGGTCTCTCGGCTTTTATTTGCCCACAAGATTTGCCTGTGATCAAAGGCACACAGGCATCCACCTGTGCTGTGGGGACCCGTCCTTGGCTGCACTGAGTTTCTTCCTGGCCGGCTGGTTGGACCTCAGAACACAGTGGCTCCGTGTGCTGAGAGCAGCGGCTGAGGCTCCAGGCGTCTGGAGATCCCAGGGCCCTGACACTATGTGCTGTACAGTGACCGCTCCAAGGAGGAAAGCTCTCAGTTAAGAGCGGGATCCTTCCTGCAGAATGGTTTGCAGCCCGTGATGCCCAGCACGGTGTCCAGTCTGCTAGCAGGTGCTGGTGAAGGCTTCCAGCAGGGTGGGGTGGGGTGGAAGGGTCCTGGCTTCAGCGTGAAAGCTCTTCCACCTCCTCCAGCCACATCATGTGTCTGCAGATGCTTCTCCCCAGGGATGGCTGAGCTCACCACAGTGGTAATGAAGCCAAAAGCGCCCACTTATGCAGTCTGATAGCCTTCAAGTCAGAGATTGGTGCGTCCAAGATAAGATAGTTGGCACCTCTGCTTAGCTTCAGACTCCAGAGCCTGCTTTAAATGGGACCCCAGGAAGGGGTCAGAGTGCGAGCAATGGGTGGGGAGGGTGCTCCTGGCCTGGCCTATGACAAGATCTTGTCGGCCTGATGGTCCCACGAGAGGCTCTGTGAGGAGCCCCTAGAGTAACACCATCCCACGGAACTTTCTGTGATGATGGACATACTCACGTCTGCCTTGCCAGATGTGGCAGCTACTAGCCAGCCACTTGTGGCTCCTGAGAATTTGAAATGTGGCAAATGCGATGGAGAAGCTACATTTTCAGCTCTGATTAATTTTAATTAATTAAAATTAGCCACACGTAGCCAGTGGCTGCCACGTTGAATGACACAGGCCTAGACAATACAAAATCCATTTTTGGAGCTATACCAAGAGAAAGGCCAAGCCCATCCCAGAACCAGACTCTGGAATGACTCTCTATACAATGAGTGAGTGCCCTGTGCCCAAACTCCCTGGGCGATGCCCTGTGGCAAGAATAACTGGCTCCTGGCCCTTGGCCGCGCTCCAGGTGGAAGGTCTAGTTATAGGTGCACCACCGCCCATCTCCCACCCTCACCTCTGGGGTCCCTTGGCCTGGAGAACCCCCATTCTCTGCCCGACCTCTGTCCCACTTAGGGAATAGTACCAGGCCACTGTCTGACACCCAGAAAGAAAAGGGGCACAAAACCACGTGCCGCCCCATGTCCAGGAGAACAAGGCCTCAGTCCTAAGCCATCGGCCACAGTGGGCGAAGGGCACCCACGATGAAAGGAGAGGCACACCAGAATGAAGCGCGGTACAGGTGGGGGACGTTTAATGAGTTCAGGTTCAATACAGAGGCCGCCGACGGGGTCTGCATGAGGCTGTTGCTGGAGCCCGCTCCCAGGCCCCGCAGGGCAGCGAACTTCATCCCTCCTTCAGGCTCTGTTCATCCCTCCGGCAGCTGATTCAGCCCCAAGAATCTCATGACAGGGCCTTCTCCGCCATGCCCTCTCCACTGACCCCCCACTACGCCAAGGGACCTCAGGCCTGGCCCCGATGGGCTCAGGTACACCTGGTGCTGTCAAAACAGGGGCCCTGGAGTCCAGACCACAGGACAGTAGTTTTGGGGGCACAGCTCTTCCACCTCCTCCAGCAGCCTATCTGGAGGGCCCTGGGTGCCCAGGGGCGCCGGGCACCTGGAAGGGATACAGAAAGCACAGCAGAGGCTCAACCTCTTGTGCTCGCCCGGCCAAGTGGTAAATCTTGGAAAGACCAGGCCTTGGAGGGTTCTTACCAGTAGGTGGGTGAGTACGTGGGCCCAGTACCAGGGTGGGGGCAGGGGCAGGGCAGTGCAATAGCTTCGCTGTCACGGGGCTGAGCCTGGCTCGAGGAAGCCCCCTTTTCCAGAAGAGACGTGAAAGAAATCGTACGATTTCAGATTCCCGAGCTCCAGGCAGAGATGACGACCGCTTCTCCCCACCCCATCCCACCCCCCAAGACTCTCAAAAGAGGGAGACAGAACAGCCGCCTAGCAAGGCCCTGGGGCCCGTGACCAGGAAGAAGGAAACCACATTGAATGGGTCCATGCTGGCCAGAGGGACCACAGTGAAGGCAGCCACCTGGGACGTGCAGAACAACAAGAGTAGGAAGGTGTAGGCCATGATCAGGACAGCGGGGGGGCCTGCCAGTGCCATCCACGGCCGGCTGCGGGCGCCTAGGAGTGACCGGAGGCCCAACCAGGTCCTCCTGGATCTGGTGCGAGGTGGCGCCCTGCCTGGGCCCTGCTGACCATAGTGGCACATGCCCTCAGCATTGATGAGACAGGAGTGGGGGGCGCGTGGGGGCTCTGGGACCCCAGTGTGGTCACTTGCATGGTCCAGCTCATAGCTCCCGTTTTTCGGGAGTCCCGCCCACCACAAGGTCACTTTGGCCTTATGAGTCAGGGCCGTCCCCGTCCAGTCCCCCAAGCCCGCCTTGGCCTCCAGGTGACTCACGAATTTGAGCATGTTCCAGTCGAAGACGTAGTCATAGGAGAAGCCCTGCCGATGGAAGAGGTTACGGAAGAGCTGACGCAGGTAGGAGTAGTCGGGCTTGTCGTCGAACCGCAGGGAGCGGCAGAAATTGAGGTATGTTGAGAACTCAGCTGCGGGGGGTTACAGGGACACAAGAGGCCACAGTGAGGCCCATGCTTCCAGGGCCCCCAGCAGCCAGCAGCTGTCGTACCCACCCACTGTCCCTACAAATACTTTCAATCTGAAAGGGGGCAAGATGAAGAGAGAACAGAACTATGGTCCTCCCTATGGTGATGAAACCCTAACCTGCCCGTGAGCAGAGCCTCCCCTTTCAGGAAGCTGGCGCTGCAGGACCCCCGTTCAGAGCTCGTCACCTGCGCTTGTCAAGCACTCTGGGGGTCATGGAGATGGCAGATCAGTAACTGCCATAAATGCCAAAGGACAGTCGAGAGAGCCCGGTGGGAACTCTCAACATGATCTAAGCCACAGGACGAAGACTTCCACTTCCTCCTCTGAAAATTAGGGATGAGAGGGCCGTTGTGAAATAATAGGAAACATATTGGTCTCTGCTCCTGCTTCCCGTCACAGAGCTCCTCAAACCCTTGTAATTTCCTAAGTGATAAGAACACCTCTTGTCCTAATATTTAGTCTTTGACCTTGTTGTCCTTGACACAGGGCTCCTAAAACCCTGTAAATTCTAAGTGGTAAGAACTCCAGGAGCAATTTTTTGTTCTAATGAGGTGACTCTGGGTGGCTTCTGGATGGGGGCTGGTCACCAGAAAGACCTAGTCATGATTAGAAGCTTGGAATTTTCAGCCCTACCCCCCAACTTCTCTAGAAAAGGGAAAGGGCCTAGAAATGGAGTTAATAATTGATTGTGCCTACATGACGGAGCCTCCATAAAAATGCCAATAGTTTTGGGTTTGGAGACCTTCCAGGTGGGTGAACGTATCGACACAGGGGGTGAAACACACCGCAACTCCACGGGGACAGAAGCTCCTGTGCTTGGGACCCCCCCCCCCCCCAATCTTGCCCGGTGTCTCTTCATCTGGCTGTCCCATCTGTATCCTTTAATCAGATCCTTTAATAAACTGCTGAACATGTTTCTGAGTTCTGTGAGCTGCTCTAGCAAATTCATCGAACTCAAGGAGGGGAACCGCACGGGAACCTCATGGGAACTGCAGATTTACAGCCAGTTGGTCAGAAGAACAGGTGGCAACCTAGACTGGCGATTGTCATCTGAAGTATGGTGGGAACAGCCTCGTGGGACCGAGCCTTTAACCTGTGGGATCTGGAACTATCTCCAGGTGACACCGTCAGAACTGAGTTAAACAGTAGGCTACCCGGCTGGTGTTGCAGAGAACTGCTCAGTGCGGGGAAACCCACACATTTGGTGACTATAGTGTCAGAAATGAAGTGTTCCATGAGGGTAAAGAAGACTCGGGAGAAGGAAAGACTAGTTTTTCCTCAGCCCTTGAGAGATGAGGCAGGAGCATGAGTCGGGGAATATCGACTATTTAATAGCCAGGCCTCCCATTGTGCCTGAGCCTGTGACTAGTGTTCTGGTGTCAGGGGTAGTGGTTGCCCAGAACAGACTCTGTGCGGCCTCATCTTCCCCTTAGAAAGGGCCTCGGGGGTCCCCACGCTGACCAGCTCCCAACTGGGCTACTCACAGGGGTAGCCTTTGCAGAGGACCTCGATGGGCGTCGACATCTTCTTCTCGCTGATCCGTTCGTACTTCTGGCGCTTGGTGGCCGCTTTGAGGCCCTGCCAGGGCAGGGAGCCCAGGTTGAAGTACATGAGTACGTAGCCCAGACTCTCCAGGTCATCTCGACGGCTTTGCTCTGCACAGGGAGTCAAGGACAAGGTGAGGGACAGGGTCAACTTGGGCTCCTGGCCAATGAAGGCGAGGACCCCCTCCTCCAGGACACGCTTCTTCACTGCGGGGAAATAGCTCACCCTGTGTACCTAGCATGCCCCCACCCCTCAATCGCATGCTGGCTTGCTGCAGCCCTGTTACAAACAGGCACTGTATTACTCCTTCTACAGAGAAGGGGCCTGAGGCTGCACTTTCTCGACCCCATCTGGGCCTAGTTTTCCCAGCTCAGGCATTCATTCATTCATTCGACCCTGGTGCCTCCTTGCCTGGCCTACCTTGTGGATAGAGCACAGGCTATGGCATCAGACAGAGCTGGGGTCAAGTCCGGCTTGGGCACTTGCTAAGCCGCTGACTTAAAGCAACCTTGAGCCTGCGTTTCCCACCCTATAGAAATGGGGAAACGTCCTCGCCCAATCTACAAGGCTGCTGTGGAGGTGAAGCAAGCACGTGACGGTGCTTGGCATGTCACAGCTCTTCTCTGCAGGGGAAGCCCTGACTTAGTGGCAAGTTGGGGAAATATCCAGACTGCAGAAAGCCAGGGCCCTGGCCAGCAGCCCATGGGTGCACTTTGCCCCTGCAGCCTCACTCACTCACCGATGCCCAAGTGGGTGTTGATGGAGGCATAGCGGGCAGTGCCAGTCAAGTTCTTGTTTTCCCGGTAGGGGATGTGCTGGTGGGTGCGGGCATCCCGGTACTTCTTGGCCAGGCCGAAGTCAATGATGTACACCAGATTGCCCTTTTTCCCCAGCCCCATGAGGAAGTTGTCGGGCTTGACGTCCCGGTGTATGAAGTTCTTGGAGTGGATGTACTCAATGCGGCTAATCTGAGGCGGTGGGATGAAGGACAGCAAGTCACTCAGCAAGCGTTCCATGGTGAGGCCTTCACCAAGCACTCGGGGCCGGGCCCTGGACTGGGGCTGAGGGCTTGGGCCAGAGGTGGAAAACACATACACAGTCCCTGCCCTGGGCGGGGGCAAAGGAGCTGTGTGCAACTGTGTCAGATGATTTCAAAGGGCAGGTCAGGGAACACTTCCTGGAGGAAGTGACATTAGAGAGGAACTCTAGAGGAGGACTTCACCAAGTTTACTAGGAGTCAGGGAAAGAGAGCAAGGTAGTAGGAAAGCTCATGGTGAGATCTGGAAATGAAGCCTCGTTTGCCTGGCTCTACACCCTCATAGGACTTGAAGAGCCAGAGTCAGAGATGCACTTCAAATGTTGCTCTGGCAACCAGATGGGGGAAGGGAGAAGAGTGAGCACCGATGAAGCCTAAACATGGAAAGGGTGATCGAGATGAAGCACAAAAGACAGGATTTGTCCCCTGGGTTCCCAAGGACAACAAAGTCAGGCATACACACAGGCCCTTCTTTAAACAATTCGGAAAAAACAAACCAAAACAAAACACCTTAATTAACATATATGCACACAATACGTCCTCTGGTAGGTCAGTCCTTCTGGGGCTCAGGCTTCTGTAAATCAAAGGCTTCATTTGGCCTGGCTGAGTATTTCCTAAACCTTTTGTCAGTGCCACATCCTGAGAATCTGACAACTTTTCTGGGCATACACACTAATTTAGTCTAAAATCACAGGATGTTTGTAGACTTTCTGCAGGCCAGCCACAGACCCAGACCCCTGCGAAACAATCTCCACGTACCATTCCAAGTCCAAAAGCCTATGCTTTTATATTTTTAAAAAGCCTTTCCTCCCTTGAGCTTATAAAGGGCATTAGGACCTAAGGACTTCCCGTCACTGGGCACCTGCTCTGGCCTGGGCACCGTGTGGTGTCCCACCTGACCCCACAGCAACGCAACAAAGGGGATACTCTCCCCTGAGGTGACTAAGGCTCAGAGAGGTTTAGCTCACCTACAGTCACCACACTGGGAGAGGACCCAGGTCTGTGTGATCACAGGCTTTACAATCACCTGAGGGCAGAGTCCCGAGTCCTGCCCCAGGAGCCTAACCCAGCAGGTCTGGAGTTCGGTCTGGAAATCTGCATTTAATTCTCCCTTCCCTCCCACCCCCACCCCTCGCCAATTTGACAGCCAATGATTAAGGTCACCTGGCCCAGGAACCAAACCTGTCCTATGCCCTTATCACTGCTTCCTATTCTGGCATCCTCCAGAGGCAGGAGGCAGGATTGGTACCCTGTGCTCATTGGCACGATGGGGAAGCAGAGGTTGGAAGGGAAGCAGCAAGCCTGGCAGGGCCCACAGCTCCCCGGCCAGGGTGGGTCAGTGGTGGACTCACCATCTGGTCAGCCAGGAGCAGCACCGTCTTGAGGCTGAACTTGCGGGAGCAGAAGTTGAAGAGGTCCTCGAGGCTGGGCCCCAGCAGCTCCATGACCATCACGTTGTAGTCACCCTCGGCCCCGCACCATTTGATGGACGGGATTCCCACTGCGGGCCGGGAAGTGGGGCTGTCAGGGACTGCCAGGGGCGGTCTCTCCCGGACGCCCCTCTCCCCCAGCACATGCGCACAGAGCCAATTCCTCACGCTCCCCACCCCACCCGCCAGGACCCCTCCCAGCCCTCACCTCCCCCCTGCATCATCTTGTAGAACTTGCTCTCGATGTGTAACTGGGGGTGCTTCGTTTTCACACATTCGAGTTTGATGGCCACTTCTTCACCAGAAGCGATGTTCGCACCTGCCAGGGGTGGAGCAAACAAGGGACAAGGTCACCCTCAGCGGGACGGGCAGCTCTATGCCAGTACCAACTTGTGTCTGCATCTGAGAAGCTCAGTGCCCCTTGGGGGAGGCTGCAAAGGTGGCAGAGGGCTCACACTGTATCCGAGGGAAGCGGAGGGGGCACCCAGTCCAGCGTGGGCAGAAGGGGAGAGTGAGAACTGCAGCACCTGCAAGGGGCAGGAGGTGAGGAACCAGGGACAGTTCAGAGAACCACATGCCAGTGCAGCAAGAAGGCTGGATGTGAGGGTGGACAGGGCCACAAAAGGCTCACAGACCACGGAAACGGAACCTTAGCCTGGAGAGTGGGGGCTGCTGAGCTGGACAGAGGTGCGCTCAGTGGGGTGTTGGGCCGCGGAGGAGAGAATGGGGCAGGGCAACGATCTGTTTTCAGAAAGTCACGGAAAGACTCAAATCCAAACTGCATGTTGCCTCGGTTTCCCCCGCTATACTAACGGGTGGGCTGAGTTGGAGGGCTAGGGGCTAGGCGGAGAGGCCGCCTCCTTCTCAGGCCAGGCGTCATTGTAGCTGCAGCAACTAAACCAGTGTGGTCTCAGCACACACACAGACAAAGTGGGAAGTCTAGAGGAGGACACGACCACTGGAAGAACTTAAGAGAAGATAAAGCTGACCCCTGGAATCAGGGGGAAAGATGGGGCTGTGCAATAAATGTCCTGGGAACAAATGGCCAGCTAGCTGAGAAAAGTCACCACAGCTCAAACCACACAGCAGGAGAAATCCCAAGTGCAGCACCAGTTTGTACAAAAAATAAAAGGTGCTGTAAGTTGGCCTGAGCACTTTGGAAATCAGATTGACATGTATCGAGTAAAGCAGAACACACGCGGACCCTTGAACAAGCAAGTTAACTGCCAAGTATATGCTTCTCAGAAACGTGTGAGCACCAGGAGGACACAAGAAAGGACACAGCAATGACGGCCCAAACGTCCAACAGCAGGAGAAAGGCTAACTGGCGATGCGGTCATACAGAGCAATGCCACCGGGCCATGTCAAGGAGCGGAGGACGCTGCAGGGGCGGCTCCCAGCACCTTAACACGGAGTCCAAGAGTGTAAGGAGCAGCAGCATTCACAGGAGCCAGAAGGTGCAGACAGCCCGGACGTCCATTAATGGCTGTGTGGGTAAACAGTGTCTAACTGTGCAGGGGAGATTATGCTGCCATAAAAAAGAATGAAGTACTGACACATGTTGCCACATCCATGAACCTTAAAAACACCGTGTTGGGGCGGCTGGATGGCTTAGAGCACGAGCTCTCAACAACAAGGTTGTCCATTAGATTCCCGCATGGGATGGTGGGCTGTGCCCCCTGCAACTAAGATTGAAAACGGCGACTGGACTTGGAGCTGAGCTGCGCCCTCCACAACTAGGATTGAAAGGACAACTTGACTTGGAAAAAAGGCCTGGAAGTATACACTGTTCCCCAATAAAGTCCTGTTCCCCTTCCCCAATAAAATCTTTAAAAACAACAACAACAACATCATGTTAAGTGAAGAAGTCAGACACAAAATGACAAAATATTGTATGGTTCCATTATATAAAATATACAAATAGAGAAAGAAAGTAAACTGGTGGTTGCCAGGGGCGCAGGAAAGAGGGAAATAGGGAGTACATCTTTTTAATAGACACAAGGTTTTCTTTTGGGGTGATAAAAATGTTTTGGAACCAGATAGGGGTGGTGGTTACCGAACATTGGGAATGTACTAAATGCCACTGAATTGTGTACTTTAAAAGTGGTTCATTTTATGTTATGTAAATTTTACCTCAATTTAAAAAAAAACACAAAAAAAACAGGAAGGAAGAGACAGGAATGCAAGCTCATTTCTATTTGTCTCAATTTCAAAACATGCAACACCAAAATACATACAGTTTAGGGACATAAACGTGTGATAGAGTTCTTGAACAAAAGGGAATCATTTAAAATGTCACATAGTGGTTACCTCTGTGAAGGGAAAACAGAGGACAGGACCAGCTGGGGAGCCAGGGGCCCTCAAGGGGACAGCCATACCCTCCAAGTGGGTAGTGGAAAGGGTGCCTGAACCATGCACAGATTTTACATGTATTCTTTTGTATCTATTCAACATTTAATAAAACAACTGAAATGTTTTTAAAAAATAAAACAATGAAATATTCGAAGAAGGGAGAATTGCCTTTTAACTCTGGAGTGGACAAGGCTTTTTATCCCTGACTTAAAATCCAGAAGCCATTAAAAAAAAATGGCTTCCTCACCTCCCAAAAAAGGAATCCCTACTCCCTGGTAAAAACACTAGAAACAAAATCCTACCAAACACATATTTGTAATTCTTCTCAGCGGTAAAGAGCTAATGTCATATCACTACTATATGACGAGCTCCTACAAATCGGGAGGAAAGACCAAAACCTCAATGGCAAATAGGGTAAAAGATTCAGACACTCCACAGAGAAAGAAATCATTAATACAGAAACGGCTCACGCATATGAAAGATGCTCAAGCTCCTTGAAAGAAAAATGCAAATTAAAATTATCCTGAAAATGATCCATTTTTCACCTACAATTGGCAAAAGCCCCACCATAAGACAACATGTGTGCCTGTCTGTTGTGGGGCGGTGGGTACTCTTCCCCAGGTGGTCCAAGTGTGCACTGGTAAATCCCCGCTGGGGACGATTTGTCACCACCCAGCCCCTACTCCAGAGTTTACCTGACACCCTTGCACAGTGCAAAACAGGACCTGGACCAGGCTGTCCGTGGTAGGTTGCTTGCAAGAGCAAAAGCTTGGAAACAACCCCAATGTTCTGGGGACTGGTTAAATAAAGAATGGCCCATCCACAAAACAGAATACAATGGAGAAAGAATGAGGAAGCTCTCTCGGTACAGAAGTGGAAAGATCTCAAAGATACAGGAAGTGAAAAAGCAAAGTGGAGAACACTGTATTCTAGGCTGTCCTTTCAGTAAAAATAAGAAGAAAACAAAGTGGGGAAATAATATGTATCTGTGTTTGGTTGTATCTACGTAAAGAAACACTGAAAAGAAACATGAGAACCAGTGAGGACCCATCCTGGCTGGGGGGTGGGGGGGGGTGGAGCTGCATCTCACTGGATACTCTTTTAATGGGCTATCATTTTTTTTCTACACCTTTGTTGAGATATAATTCACATACTATACAATTACTCTTTTAAAGTGTGCAATCCAGTGGTTTTTAGTACAGTCACAAGGTTGTACAACCATCACCACAATTTTAGAACATTTTCATCATCCCCAAATACCCGCATCTCCCTCGACCCCCCAGCTCTAGGCAACCAGTAATTTACTTCCTGTCTCTAGAGATGTCTCTATTCTGGACATTTCATAGAAATAGAATCACACAACACGTGATCTTCTGTGACTGGCTTCTTTCACCGAATGCGTTTTTGTGTTTTGGTTTTGTGTGTTTTCATTTTTGAGCCACATAAAACAAAATTTAAATAAAAAACAGATTACTAAATCCAGTGAGCAATGGGAGATAAAGTGCGTTGCAAACTGTAAAGTGCTTTTGACACATCAACACTCATCACTGGGGACAGCCAACCACACACGCCCCGGGAGACAGTGGGATGTGGCAGGAAGGAGCTGGGATTCACTGCAGTCCTCTGGACATGCCCCCCTCCCTACCAGAGGTTAAGAGTATGGGCTCCAGAGCCCAAATCCTGATTCTGCCACCTCCTAACCAGGGGACCTTGGTGAGTCACGTTATCCCTCTGAGCCCTAGGCACCCCATCTGTAAACCAGGGGATGATACCACCCAGCTCCTTAGGTTGTTTTGAGGTGTCAGCAGGCTTAGCAGTGTGCCCGATGCACAGGAAGTGCTCAAGGAACATTGGAAGAGCCTGAGACGTCCTGACGGAGTGCAGGCCACTGGGAGGAAAGGAAGAGGGGATAAGCACGTGGCAGGGAAAGGAGAGCCTCCTTGGAGGGAAGGCTGCCAGGGCTGCTGGTGCCTCAGCAGGACTGTGCCAGACGGCGGTCACAGCACCAGCAAAGCCCCGATGGGAGGGGGTGCAGTGCACCCTGAGTGGTAGCTGAAGATGACACTGGAAGAGGGAGCAGGAGAGATGGGAAGGATCTCTGGCCTTTCGCCTGAGACTCCGGGCGGGGGGGGGGCGGGTCCAGGAACAGATGCCTGATTACAGGGTTCCTCAGACTCTCTGCTACTGACACTCTTTGTGGGGGGGCTGTCCTGAGCACTGTAGGGTGTTCAGCAGCATCCCTGACCGACACCCACTAGCTGCCAGTAGGACCCCCTTCCCTGAGTTGAAACAACCAAACACGTCTCCAGATCTTATCCAATGTTCCCTGTGGGACAAAATGTCCCCCTCCTCTCATTGAGACCCACCAGTGCAAGGACTGGAGAGGACTAGAGGTTGACCCAAGGCCGCTGCCACTATCAAGAGCTGATGGTGGCCCCCCCACCCCGCTCAGGCCGGGGCAGGGCCTTCAGCACTTCCAATTCAGCAAATGTGTACAGGGAGGAGAGGTGCTGGGGAAAGCGCCCTTCCCCAAGATGAGGAGGTGGGGCGCAGAAGGAGCCCTTTATACCCCTGAACTCTTACACCATCCTGCAAGTACTACTATTTATATCTCTATTCTACACATGTGGAAACCAAGACACCAAAGGTCAGTGACTAAACGCCACATAACTTCCCTGGGACCAGGACCAAAACAGTGAGGCAAAGTCTTCTGACCCCCACCAAATGCTGTAAACCTACCACAGCTGCCTCCCTGAATGGGGTCCCATCACCACCAGACCCCTTCGATGTCTCTGAATTCTACTGGGAACCTGCCACTCTTTTCTTTGATTTCCCTTAATTCTCACTGCTGAGCTGAGGCTCAGAGAGGTTAAGGAACTGGCCCGAGATCACACAGCCCTGGGTTGGGGCAAAGCCAGGATTCGAAACCCAGCCCCAATGTCCCTGCTTTTTTTTTATATTCCAATTCCTTAGCGTCTCTTTCATTCAAGCAACAGCTAGATATCGAGCCCCGGACCAGCTGAGGCAGCCTTGCCTAGAGGAGCTCTGCTCACCTTCTGTGGGAGGAATCACGGCTAACCGTGACTAAGTGAGAAGCGCCAGGGCAGGGGCGGCAGAGGCGGCCCATCAGTTAGATACAGACAGGATGGGCCAGTCTGAAAAATAAACGCGCACAGAGAAGGGCTTGGACCGGGCCAGCCCCAAAGGGTCTGGGACCTGAGTATTCTAGGTGGGGAGGAGGATGACCAGCTTCACACTGGGGCTCGCTGGGACACCCACAGAGACACATGGACACAATCAGGGACCTGGCTGGACTGTGGGTAGGCGATGAAGTACCCCCACATCCACCTGGTGGGGAGCACCATTCCCTCCCCACTTAGAACCAAGGACCAGAGACTAGAAGGTCTAGAGAGTTCCCAAGGACACATGGCCAGTGGTTGGCAGTGGGCACAGGATTGGCCAGCTCTGGACCCCATGCAGCCAATCTGAGGCCCTAACAAAGCTGGGACGGCTCTCCTGGTGTCCCCTTATGATGCCGCTGGGAGGGCGCAGAGGGGCTCAAAGAGGAGCCGTGGGCCTTGCGGCCATGATGAGCCGTCAGTCAATCCTGGAAAGCAGGGCCTGGAGGCCACACCCAGCCCCACCTGCAGAGGCCATCTGGAGTCAGGCCCTGGCACTGGCACCAGCGACAAGAATGTGGCCAGAGCTTTGAACAAAGGGAGCCAGCCAGGCCAGCCAGGGAGGCCCTGCAATCACCACCGTCACCATGCCAGCAAGACAGGGGCCCAGGGGGGTAGGCAGGACGCTGTGTCAGGCCAGGGCCCCCAAAGCCCAAGCACCCGATGAAGGCTGGACCGCCAGGGGAGAACTGGCTCCCTCCCCCACAAGAGGACCTAGATCCTTTGATAGTAGCAAATTCCGACTAAGACAGAGGGTTGGGAGGACACAATGTGAAAGCACTACTGCTGGTCCGAGCAAGTGTTTTGCACACCGTGATCGCATTACTTCTCATCACTGTGGGGGCCTCATGCCCCCATTTTACAGATGAGAAAGCCAAGGCTGGCAGAGGTCATCACTTGCCTCAAGAGCATAGAGCTAATAAAAGAAACACCAGCATCCAAACCCTTATAGAATTTACTCCAGAGCATGTATAGTAGGAGTAAATCTGGGCCTAATTTTGCAAATGAACTAGACGGCTACTTGATAGACAGGAAGTCCTGCCCCAGGGAGGTCCTGCCACATGGACCAGGGACAGTGGCTTTCTGATGACCTTGGGCTGCCCCTTCCCCTCTCTGGGCCTCAATTTCTTTTCTGTAACAAGAAGGCCCTGGATTGGGTGTCATGAAGGAGCAGGTGTGCATCTGCCAAAAGATGCCTCTCCACGCCCTGTGCCCTCAAGCCAGTGGGGCTTCAGGCTTCGGTCCTGAGCCCAAGAGCTTCCATGGTAAAAGGATCCTTTAAACTCACCCCAATTTCACACACAGTAAGGACATGGGTACCCATTTCACAGATGAGCGTGCCGAGGCTCAGAGAGAGAAAGTGATAAATCCCAGGTCACACAGCAAATAAGCAGAATGGGGACCTGCCCGAAAATCCTAACCTCCTTCTACCCTGCCCTAAGTGAGGCCACTTCATAGGCCTTTGCACGTGACAGACCCATTTCCTCGTTCATCCATTTGAGAGGCCTTCACTAAATCCCCATTTCAGGCAAGCCGCATGCTGGGCAGTAGGGAGAGGGGAGACACAACCTCATGTCTCTTACTCTGGAGGAGCTTAGAGTCAGAGAAAAGTTGGAAAGCAGCTCCAACCTGCCCTGTTCCTTCCTTCTGCTCTGAGCTCCAGCCACGTTGACAGAGGAGAGTGAGCTACGGGGTGCTCAGCAATGAACTGCAATCCAGCTGGCACTATGCAGTGTGCAATGCTTTTCCACGTACCATGTCATTTGTGCCTCATGACAACTCTTGGGCAGCCAGGCATCGTCACCACACAAACTCTCTAGACGGGGACACTGCAGCACAGAGCAGCTGCACGAAGCCAGGCCGGGAAGCTGGGTCTGTCTGATGTCTCCCTCCCATGTTCTGTCTTCTACACTCTCTCACTCATACCAATGGCTTTGGGTAGAAAGCCTGCCTTTTCTGGTGTTCGAGAGGAACCCTGGGGGGACAACTTGACCATGATGTTCCTGTTTCTTGATGTGTGACAGGACGGTGCCATCTCTAGAAGCAGCTATGAGGGTAGGCCATGTTCAAGCAGGGCCTTGCCCAGCACCACGTATGTGCTCAGAGGACGTGCACAGCCCCTTCCCTGTCCCCTCTGATGGGGGAGGGGGTGGCTCACTGATGAGCAGAGCTCATACCCAAGAAGGCAGGGAAAGGGAATCGCCGCCCACCCCCAAGTTCTGAATCAACGAGCTCGGCACACTGACCTGTCGGTCTCCTCTGGCCAGGACAGAACTTATTTATTATTGTCCAAGGAGTGAGGCTAAATCCCGGGGTTGGCCACCATGCTCTAACAACTCCAATTCACGACTGCCAACACAATGTCTACCCCACATACCAACAACTGCAAAGGAAGGGCAAGGACTCCTGACCTCGTCCCTTGGGTGACTGGGAAAGTGGCATTCTAAGGCACAAGCCTCTATACTCCTGGGGCAAGGACAGTGATTTGTTTAAATGAGAGCAAACTCAGACTTTCAACAGGAAGTACATCCGGAGAGAGACATCCTTAAAGCTAAGACCCCCGCCTCCCCTGAGGTTACTGGGGGAGCCTGCGTCATTCAGAAGCCTGCCTAGGCTGAATTCCAGGAGGTGGACCGCAGGAAGGGAGCCTAGCTGGAGCAAGCAGTAATCCAGGCCTCTCTGTCCACCAGCTCCATCTCCCAGGAGGCAAGAGACGGGGTGCTCACCCAGCCTGGGCTTTCCCACGCCCAGCTGGAGACCCAGGGCATCCGCAGCTGGAATCAGACCTAAAAATACCCTTTTCTGCCAAGCCCACAGCAATCAGGAACCCCGCCCTGTCTGTGTGAGAAGCCCCTCTGCTTGCCTCACCTTAACCTGCTGCTTCCCTCCCCACCTGGGATGGCCTTGGGTACAAAATGACCAAAACATGCCACTGCAGCCCCAGAGCCAAGTTCTGACTTCAGAGCCTGAAATCCTGGCATCTTTCCTCCTCCTTGTCCCCAAGGCTGTCCCAGGGGCTCCAGAAGCACTGAGCTGGAACCAGGGACACTTACCCAGGTAGATATCTCCAAAGGATCCACTCCCGATCTTCCGGCCCAGGCGGTACTTGTTCCCCACACGGAGCTCCATGATTCACTCTGGCTGGGGAGGGAAGCAGAAACGTGGGTTAGAGAAGCAGGGAGCTGGGAATGGGGCCTAGCCCATTGGACCCCAACTCTTCCCCATCAAAGACCGGAAAAAGCCACAAGGAACTGGAAGACCGGCATTCTCCCTCCCACTGTCCAGGAAGGGATCTGGCCTTGCTCTGCCTGAGGGCAACCAGGTGTCAGGTGGCCCAGGAGCCTCCACATGTGGGCAATGGCTGAGGCAGGCTTAGAAAAGGTGTCAGCAGAACCAGGCAAAAGGTGGAATGGGAGACAAGGCCTGGGAGGAAACTTTGGGAGACCCTCATTTGGGGACCCTCCAAGAGAAGCCTTTCAGGGGCAGGCCAGTCACAATGGTCCAAGACCTTGAAAGGAAAACCAAGGACAAAAGGGGTGATGGGGAGGGGGGATGCAGGAGCCATCATCCTGGGGTGCTACCATGGCAACCACCACCAAGTTCCAACCTCCAGGGATGGGAGGGCAAGTTGAACAGAGGGTCCCTAAGGAGCTCCTCAGCCAGTTTAGGACTCAGAAATCAGAGGGTTGCCCCATGATTCTAGCACCAAGAATTGGAGGCCAGGCCTCTACAGGCTGCCCTGGTCTTCCCAGAGGCCAGACCATGCCAGTTTGCAGTGTGCCCTGCAGGAGAGGCGCCTCCTTCCACCCTCCGTTCATCCACGTCTCTATCTCCCAGTACCACGAACTCACGCAGGACGCTCTGCACACATTTCTCTGGATGGACTGTTTGGGACCCTTAGAAGGGTCTCCTAAGAGGGCAACTGAGCAACTGAGGAGACCAAAGCCAAGTTTTTAGCCTCCAGTTTCCTTACTTCCTGTGCCCCAACCTGGGTGCCCAAGCCTGTGGGACATCAGGGTCCCTGGTAGAGACCCCTCTGCTCTGGCCTGGGGCAAAGGTCTGGGTAGTACTCTGGGGTCCTGGCCAGTGGAGGAAGAAACTCGACAGATGGAAGGTGGTTTTTGCTGCAGAGGGATAGGAAACGGTGGACTAGGAAATAGGGAGAGGGATGGGGGACACCTAAGGTCTCGAGAGTGTCTACAAAAGGGCCAGCAGAGAAGACTATCAAGAAGGGCATGCGCCAGCCCGGTGGCTCAGGTGGTTGGAGCGTTGTGCTCCTAACGCCGAGGTCACCGGTTCTGCGACCAACCGATTGACTAGCGACTAACTGCACAAGGCTCATAATACCAGCATGGGCCAGGGCACCGGCTGTGTCCTACACAACTAGACTGAGAAACAGCAGCTTGAAACGGAGGGGGGGGGGGGCCCGGGGGAAGGCGGAAAAAGGGGAGAAAAAAAAGAAGGGCCTCTGTCCTGACTGACACCCTTCAGCATCGTTAGTGGCAGTCTCCTGGCCTAGGACCCACACAGGGTTCCTGCCATCCTACCTGCCAGCCTCAAACATTCACAAACCGGACTTATCTCATGCCAGGGCCAGAAGACAAAGAGGAAGATGGAAAAGCAACTGTGCTAGGCACAGAGACTCTGCCCCTTCCCATGCCAAGTGCTTGTCCCCAAAGCCAGACCCAGGGGAGACAGGAGAGACGCAGTCCACAGACGGTCAGGCTGGAGCTCTCCACCTGGCAGAGACGCCAAGAACTCGGGCCCAGGAGGGATATCCAGCCCCAGCACTTGGTTTCCAGGGAGCTGCCACTAGCCCTTCCCCAATGGCCACAAGGAAGTAGCCTCCACCCCAGGGCTGGCGAGACTGGGCTCTCAACCAAGGGCCTCTGCCCACATGCCTGGCTGGTCCCAGTTGAGGTGCCAGGGCTGCCAGCTGAACACACTCCACATTTGCAGGAAACTCACACACCACACACCTTACATCCACACTGACCCGTGTACATTCCAAAAAAAGATAGAGAGCAGGCATACAGCGTGAGCCCTGCAAGGGGGGAAGGGGGCACGGGTGTGTACACACACAAACACCCCCCCAGTCTGTGCTCCGCCAACGTCAATTCAGAGACCACACATGGCAGCCGGGAAAGCCGCAGGTTCCGAAAGGAACATAAATACACCCGCATCCTATATTACATAAATACCCACGCCGGGTTATATAAATACCCTGTGCCCTCCGTCTGGGTATCTTACATAAATACCCTGCACATGACCCCCAGCCCCTCCCCACTCACCGGGCTGCTGGCAGGGACGGGGAGAAGAGAGGGTTCAAACCATGGGCCCTGAAGGAAACCACAACTGCCCTCTGGGCCACCCAGACCCCAGGGAGAGCCTAGACTGTCCCAGCACTGGCCCCCAAAAGCCTCCAGGAGGAAAGGAGAAAGGATTGAGTCAGGAATGGGAGAGGCTCTGCAGTTCTTTACTGCTTCTCCCAAGGGGGGGAGGGGGAATAAACGAAGTATTAAAAAAAAAAAAAAAAGACTCCGGAGTTTCAGCTGGTTAAAACAACTAGACAAACTACCAAGCAACACAGCAGATGGACAGTTTTCTCACTCCCTGCCCCCCCCACAGGACCTTTGTCACTGGACCGTTAGAATAAAAACCGAAGGGACATCCTAGACACGAAGGCAAAGGAGCCCCAAACAGCCAATTGGGGGTGCAACTTAGACATTCTGGATCCCTTTCCCTTCTCCCCAGGTCCTTCTCGCTTAGGAAGGCTGTGCCAAGAATAACATATGCAAGAAAACTAAGGGAAAGTTGGGGAGGGGGCTCACCCCACTTTGAGTTTGGGTGTGTAGAAGGGCTTGGGAATCTTTTCTCTAGAGATACCCAGGCGCAGAGTTTTATGTTCCACGGAGACTTGCAAAACATGGATTTCTCACACGCAGAAATGAGAGAATCCGATGATAAATAACCCCCACCCCTTTCTTTCTCTCCACAAAGGAAACAGAATCGGTGGCTGGGTGACCACACACCCCCTCACCTCAGGGCCCCCAAGCGCCCCCATCCAACACTCGGGAGTAGTCTTGCTGACCCCCAGGTCTGGAGCACGGAGCCAGGAAAGAAGTGGGGGAGGCGCTGCTGATTGTCCGGTGAAACAGACAGACAGAAGCCCAGGGTTTGGCCGAGAAGCTCTGATCAACAGTGGTGGGTGCCCCCAGCACCTCAGTCCCGGACCTCCTCCCACGATATCCCCAAATCACAGACCAGGATGGCCCCTGCAGCCGCCTGGGGCCTTGTAGGGTCTAGCTGGGGGAGGGGAGGCGGGCCGGTCCTGGGGGGGGGGGCTCCTCAAGGCAAGCCTGCAAAATAATAGTCACCCTCCTCTTCCTCCTCGGCCCCAGCCGCGCCTTTGTCCTCGCCGGGCCGAGCGGGCGGCTCCCGGACTGCCCCCCCCCCCCCCCCCCCCCGCTCCGTTCCCTAGTGCGAAGACGCGGGTGTCCGCCCTCCTCTTCCCTCCCCTCCCCTCTTTTCCCTTCCCTCTCGCGCAAAAACAAAGAGGCGGAGGGATCCCCGTTTCCCCCTGGGTTTGCGCCCCTCCGAGAGCCCTCGGTCCCCCAATATTTACCCCGCCGGGAAGGCGCCGGTGCCGGGCCGCTGGTCTGGGGGCTGCCACGGGCGGGGGCGGCCCGCCGGGGCGGATGCCAGAGGATTCGCGGAGCCGCCGGGCGCGCCAGCCTCTCCCGGCACAGCCGCCGCCGCCGCTGCCGCCGCGCTCCTCTCCGCTCGGCCCCGGCCGGGCTCTGGCTCTGGGATCTCGCCGCCGCCGCCGCCGCCTCCCTCCTCCGGGCCCTCCTGCCCGCCCGCCCCCGCCGCCGGCTCGCGCGCTCCCTCCGGGCGCGCGCCCGCCGGCTCCCATTGAGCCCCGGGCCCGCCCGCTGATGTCATTCCCGGCCCGCCGCCGCCGCCCCGGAGGATTTAAAGGGCCCGCGCCTTCCGCTCCCGGGGACGCTGAGGGCCCGCAGTCGGGAAACACGGTCCCCTAGCCGTGCGATAAGCACTTTGCGGGAACGTGGTTTTCCGGGTTGGGCCGGGGAGCACACACAGACACTGTCCCCCTGATCCAGTCCAGGGCACAGGTGGAAAAAACAGGGCTGGGGGGGAGAAGGGCGCACAAAAAGCTGGGGTGTTCTAGACCCAGAGCCTCCTCTCGTCCCCCACCGCCCCCAGCCGGGTTCACTGCAAAAGGAGAATGTTTAGAGAGTTGGGGCTCACTTGACTTCGGGCTCTGAGTGCTGCTGAGACCACAGGCCAGGTTGATTCAAGGGGAAAAGATTTGACAGGACAGCAGGAGATGGAAGGACTCTAACAAAAGGGCCAGAGGTTTAGCCCAGGCTCAGCTACACTCCCTCCAACCCCGTGGGGAAAATCAAAGGCAAACACCTTTTTCTTCTCCCTCTGCCCTCTTCCAGCAGCTCAAACTGCAATGGGCATAGAGCCGACTCTCAAACCCTATTCCTCTTCTCACTCGTTCTTGGTTTAATGAGAGACCCCACACACTGCCTTGGCACCAACGCTTGAGTCAGGGTCCCGAGTTCTGAGCTTGGGCTTACATATATCTGCAAATGGGGAAGGACCCCTCCCTCCTTGGGTCACTGGGAGAATTAATTAAGGCTTCCTACTGGCTTCCAGAGTAGCCATGACAGGGTCCAGGGAAGAGTTATTAAAACAATGGTATTTACACTGGGCCGTGGAAAGCTCCAAATTCTGATACACATCCATTCACACACACAGTTGTGACTGGGCACACAAAATGCCAAGTGCACTGCATCCAATCCCGGAAGCATGGTTCCCCAGAAGAGTCACTTCCATAATAACTGCATCTTCCCTCGAGCCTGAGGGACTTAGTCACACACTGTCCAGACTGGTAGGAGGCCCACAGTACCAGAAACAGTGGTCCAGAGAGGCAAGGACTTTGCCTAGGACCACACAGCACAGCAAGATGGCTTTGTTCTCCTAATAGTCCCTGGGATGCTGAGTCTATCATGAACTGATTTCCAAGAGCAGGTGAGGACAAGCCTTCTCCCAGGAGGTGTGCAGCAGTCAACTGGGGACCTGCCCTCAGTGCCACCTCTGCCAGAGCAAAGGGTCACCAGCCAAGGTGGTGGGCTTTGCTTGGCCTGCATGGTGTTTTTTGTTGTTATTTCTTTTGTTTTGTTAATTGATTCCCAATGTCTCAAAATGGGAAGATTTCATGTCACAGGTCCATATTCCCTACTTCTTTTGAATCACTGGGAGAACTGGTAACTCTGGGCCCAGACTCACACTGGCCTGGGCAGTGGCCACCCTCCTTGGTCACAGCCCAAGGGCCCCATCTTGTTTCCTCACATCAGCTTGTTTTCCCCATTTTTATGACTCCTTTCATCCCCTGAAGGTCCCCAAGTGTGACCCCATCCTAGAGCCACAACACTCACTATCAGTGCCCTCCCTTCTGTCATCTGTGTTCATTTCAGTCTCACCAACACTGAATCCTGGCTGTCTGCTTCCAGTGTCCGGGGATGCCAGCCTTCTCCATGGCCACACATTCTCCTAAAGTGAGACATGGTGCCCAGGCTGGGACCCCAGGCAGAGAAACCCTGGCACTATTGAGCAAGGGTGGAATGAATCCCTGTGTCCTCCATCCTCACCACCCCTACCTTCCAACCAGGGTCCTGCGTCCCAATTACAGGCCTCCCTCTCCAGGAAGGGACTAGTACATCTCCAGCACCTACCCGTGCACCTGGCACAGAGAGAGACAGGTATCTCACTTAATCCTCTCAGACAACAACAGATTAAATCCTACTCTATTCTTTCCCTCTTAAAGAGAGGGAATCTGAGGCTCTTAACTGTGCTTGCCTAAGGGCACACTTAACTACCAGCTTCCCCTCCCAATCTTGTCACCTGCTCCCCCTCCCCGTTCCAAAACTTGTAACCACCTCCATCCCCATTGAAGATCCTGGTCAGTTCCCTGGCCCAGCCAGTCTTAAGACCAGCGTCTGCTCCCAGTCTCTCTCCCACTGTCCCTACCCACTGTCTCCCTTGGAGGGATGCTTTCTACACCCCACCCCTGATTAGCTGTGTTGTGGGCCCAAGTTCTCCTCCTTCCTACTCCCCTCAAAGAACAATCCATGGGTCCTTCTAAAGAGCTTTGCAGCTCAGCTCTAAGGAGAAACAAAAGGTGACACAAAAGCCAGCAGAGTAATTAAGGCAGTTCCAAAGAGAGAAAACAATCTTACTGAGTTCTAGCAGCCTTTGGGCCTGACCTCTCCAGACTAGGTTCTCAGTGATTCCTTCTGGGATTTAACTCCCAACTTTAAAGCCCCAGAGTGGCCCTAGCCCCTTCCTTGTACTCCCACCCACCCACCTACCGAGAAGATGCAATCAGGCCTGGAACAGTAGGTGTCAGTGAAGTCCCAGGGACCCACGTAGGTCCCTCCTTGAGGTTTCGCTGCTCTGCACCAGATCTGGAGGATGATCCCTCAGTGCCTTTCCAATTTGACATTTTGTACCTATTTCCTTGGCGCCAGGAGCACTGGGCTGGGGACCTCAAGGACAGCCCTGGAACTGCCACATCTTGAGGAGGATATCACAGATGAAGCCAGTGATGGGGGAAAAGATTTCAGTCCTCCTAAAGGGATCTGCAACCTGAGTCTTGACTGGGCACCTTGGATTTACCACACGTCAGGGACAGTCCTTAAACCGGCCCCACACAATCTGTCCTCCACCTCAGGGCCTTCTCCCTGGCTGCTCCCGTGCCTGGTACACTTTTCCCTCAGATACCTCATGGCTCATTCCCTCAGGTCTTGACTCTCAAATTACATTCACTCTAGTCCTCCTGATTTAAGATTCCAAGCCCACCCCCCAAGACACTGTCTCCCCCCTCCTCTGCCTCATTTTTTGCCCCTGGCACGTATCACACTATCTAACATATTCTATATGGTACTTAGTTGATGTTTTTGATCTGAGTCTCCCGCTAGAATATAAATAGCATGAAGTCAGGGAGTTAGTGGTATGTGGGGCACCATTATGTCACCAGTATCAAGAGTAGTGTCTGGCACACAGGTGGTACTCAATGAATACTTGCTGAATGAGTGCATGGATGGACTGTGAAGGGACAGCTTCTACTCTCTTTGACAAAATATTAAGAGCTGTCATTTGGGGCCGGCCCAGTGGCTCAGGCGGTTAGAGCTCCGTGCTCCTAATACCAAAGGTTGCCAGTTCAATTCCCACATGGGCCAGTGGGCTCTCAACCACAAGGTTGCCAGTTCCACTCCTCGACTCCTGCAAGGGATGGTGGGCTCTGCCCCCTGCAACTAAGATTAAACACGGCACCTTGAGCTGAGCTGCAGCTGAGCTCCCAGATGGCTCAGTTGGTTGGAGTGCGTCCTCTCAACCACAAGGTTGCCGGTTCCACAAGGGATGGTGGGCTGCGCCCCCTGTAACTAGCAACGGCAACTGGACCTGGAGCTGAGTTGCACCCTCCACAACTAAGATTGAAAGGACAACAACTTGACTTGGAAAAAGTCCTCAAAGTAAACATTGCTCCCCTTCCCCAATACAATCTTGAAGAAAAAAAGGGGGGGGGCTATCATTTTATTGAACACCTACGGTGTGCCAGGCCCCCTATGAGACATGTTACCTGCACTGACTCATTCAACCCTCACATCTACCCTCAGTGGAGGTAGTGGCCTGGCAGAGGCCGTGCCCTTAACCACTTCACTCAGGCTTGTGGAGAATACAGTCCTGAGACTCCTGAGCTCCCCCCTCCCCCATCAGAGTCCCGAGCCCTTCTACTAGAGGAGTGATTCTAAGCCCTAGTCAAGAGCCACAAGGGCCCACCATTTTACAGGCAGAGAGATTGAGACCCAGGGAGCCTTGCTCAGGGTCACAGAGGGAGCCTGAGACAGTAGCCCGCGGTGGTTACAAAGCTGCCTTCAAATGCTGACTCTGCCACTGTTTAACAGTGTGACCCTAGGAAAGTTCTTTAAACTCTCTGAGCTTCATTTGTAAACGGGGATAACACAAATGATCACTCACAAAAACAACTTAGCCAGGAAGAAGCCCCGAGTTAGAGAAAAACGTTGATACTATTAGTATTCCGAGGAGCCGGCAGGGGGTGAAATCCAGGCCACCTGACTTGGATGTCTTCTCGTACCACAGGCTGCGTCTCCATTTTCTTCTTTCTTCGCTTTACCTTCCCCTGGAAGGGCCCCCACCAGCTCCTTAGAAGTGGGGTGAGTGGGAAGTATGCAAACCTAGGTGGCCCAGGTCAGCCACTGGCCTTGCCCACCCTCTGTCTTCCCCCAATGGTCTTATCTCCAGGAGGCCCCTGGGGTCTTCATTTTCTCAGCTGCTACTCATGAGTGGCCCACATGGGCTCTGGTCTGAGAGGTCCCCCCCAGGCCTGCCAGCCAAGATGCTGCCCTGGTACACACTCCCTTGTCCAGCGAGGCCTCAGCTCCTTGCCACAGACCCTTCCATGATGTTCCACCCACATCTGCCTGCTCCCAGGGCAGTGGCCTTCTCCCACGGCGCCTTGGCCCCGGCCTCTCCAGACTCCGCTGGTTTCAGATGCTTCTCCCGGGTGACCTCACTATATCGTCAAGTGTGGTCAAGTCATTCCCCAGCAGTGGGTCCATCTCCAGCGGAGAGGCAGCTGGGTAGGGTAGCAAGAGGCCTGGACCAGGGGCCAGGAGGCAGGGTTGGAGTGCCAGTCCAGCCACCGATTTTCTGTGGGAACTTGGAGAATTCACAGCCCCTCTTGGGAGGGCCGGACAAGGAGACCTCTAAAGCTCTTTCTTCAGTCTCCCCATCTGTAAACTAAGGACTGAACTGTACCCTCCACACCTGGGATACTCTGTTGAGAAAGATCCTGAGGTTACACACATCTGGGCTCAGTGAGAAAGTGTTATTTTCCCAGCCCCACCCCCATATTCAAACCCTGTGCACTTCCCTTCAGCTCTGCCTCCCAACTATATTCTGAATCCAGCTACCTCTCACTGTGTGTCTTTTACTTGGATTCTACAGAGGTCTGTTAACTTGCAATCACGTTCCTCTGCTCCTGAAAATACACCAGTGGCTCCCTCTGTCCTTAGCGTGAAATCCACATTCTTTTCCAGGCCTGCAGTGATCTGGCTCCGACCTGCCTTTCAGACCTCATCTCCAACCTCACTTCCTCCCAGTCTTCTTTCATTTCATCGTACCTCAGGGCCTTTGCACTTGCCACTCCTTCTGCCTAGAATTACCTCCCCCCAGATCTTCAATGGCTGCCTCCTACTCATGGTGTAAGCCACAACTCAAAAGTCACCTCCTCAGAGAGGCCTTCCCTGACCACACAATCTTAAGCAGGCCCCCTTCCCCTCTGTCCCCCACTGCTGGATCACCCTGCCCTATTGTCTTTATGGCACTTACTCTAGGCTGAAAACATTAACTTCTTTATTTTTAATGACCCTGAACATAAACTCCAAGAGAAAGAAACCCCCCTATAAGTGCTCGTGAGGGTGCCCAATGGTAATGGATGCCCCTAATACTTGTGCAATAAACGAATTCTGTCTCAGGTGTGGGGTCCTGGGGATGGAGGCAGGGCCTGGCACTTTCCATTTTTGGGTCAGATGGTGCCTTACAGGACAGGTCTGTGGCTCCTCCCCATCCCATCTACCTCTTCTCACGGTGGGCTCTCAGCCCCTCGGCCCTTCCCCTCCACTGGGGCAGACCTTGTGTCAGCATTTCCTATGCTGCTGGTCTTCCTAGGGGAAATCAACTCCCAGAAGAGCTAGCAATACCTGTCACGTGTCCCACAGGCACAGGGAACACTAAACACACCCCAGCATCACCAAAGGGTCACATCACCTGCCTCCAACACCCTCCCCTCCCATCTGCTTCCTTCCTTCAAATTGTCCTGTCACCCTACTGCCCCTCTGGGCTCACCTGACCCCTCTGCTCGGCACAACCTCCCTGTTTGCACTGTTGCCAACTCTCTCTCCAAAACTTGCTCCTTCCGTCCTGTGGGAATCCAAGGAATGCCGTTCCCAGGACACAACCACTCATTAGCTGGGCCACGGGAATTAGGGTGATTGCCACTGCTAATAATCCTAATTCCCACAACAACCCTTCTCAACTCAGCATAGTTGGTACGATTCATCATCTCCTCACCATATCACGTGTCTCTCCACAAACATTTCCTGATACCAACTCCTCGCAGAGCCTGAGCGATTCTTCCTGGATCCTGTGGGGAGGCTGGGTACGCATAAAAAGAAAGATGGACTTTTGATGCTGGAGAGAACATGCTGGACAGTGAGTGCTATGGACAGAGCCACGAGGCCTGGGGCCAGTGGAGGCACCAAGGGGCAGCAAGCGGTCCTCTCCCCCTCCTCCCGGGCATTCTGTGAGATGCAGCGCTGGGGTCTCGTTAACCTTACAGGAAGCACTACACAAATGCAGCATCCAGACAAGTCCCTGAGCCCTCTTGTAGCCAGACTGCCCCCAAGCCCCTTCTACGGAGAAATTTGGGAGGTGCCCCAAATTTGGGAGGGTGGGAGGAGGCGTGGCTTGAAGGTGGGTAAATTTGGAGGGTGGAGAGGATGTAGAAGGCTGGGGAGGAACAGACTGAGTGAACACACTATGGTAGGAACCTCAGCCATTCTGGATGAGGAGCCACTCTGGGGAGACCAGGCAAAGGACCCCCCTCCCTCAGAAGGCTGAAGGGGAAGGTGGAGGCGGTCAGGGTCTGCAATCCCAAGCACCTGGATATGGGCTTGATCCACTGGTTTTGCTCAGAATGGCTTCGAGTTTTGCCCGTGGATGGGAAGAAGAGGGAGACAACTGGCAAGCTAGCATTTATCAGACAGACAATGCACCAGGCACGGCACCAGGCACTTACCATTGGCCCTTGTTTAATTCTACACCAGTCCTATGAGCTGGAGATCACCCCACCCGTTTCACAGGTAGAAATCCGAGGCCTCGCGAGGTTAAGAGAATCTGACCTAATGTTCATACAGGCTCTCAAGGACTCCAATTTACCCTTCCAGACCCACCCTGGAGCCTCACCCTGCCCTGGGGACTGCACCCCAATCTGCCTTTGTCTCCTTCAGTGAGTGCCAGCTGGGACCAGCCCACATATCTGAGGTCCCCACTGACATCAAGAGTCTGCTCATTCACTCTGGAAGCATCCAGGGGATTCTGGTGACCACTAAAGTGGCTGTCCCCAAAGTAGATGACTGTACCCGGGAAGTTCACTAAGAGATCCCCTGGGTGTGGGGAGGAAAAAAGTCAGCATTTGTATTCTTATTTAGTTTTTAATCTTAGCCTTCCAAAGATTCCATTTGGATGTATGTTTTATAATACACACATTAGCACAGCAAAACGTATATACCTGTTATAACAAATATTGATACATTTGAATACAAAATGCCTGCTCAAGAATATTTCCACAGCCAGGGTGTGCACTGAAGTTTGCATCAGCATTGGAGGCCCCCTGCAGTGAGTTCTCACTAGAGAGGCGTTGGTGGGAGAGACCCTGCTTCAATAAACTGGGCTCAAATCCTTAATCGGCTACTTCCGGGGCAGTGGAGCTGGGCGAGTTTGTAGAACTTCCTAAGCCTCAGTTTCCTCATCTCAGAAATTGGGGTGGCAATAACACCCACCTCAGGAGGGTTAAAAGATGTGATGGACATAAAGCTGGTAGCACAGAGCCTGTCACCTGAGTGTAGATGTAATTAGCACTAATTCAGTGATAGAGAGCAGAGCCGGGTCATGCCCAGCCCGGCCTTGTGGTGGGCTCTGCCCTGTGGAGTGCATCTGCTGTAGGAGACCCAGAACCCAGAACAGGTCTTAGAAATGACCTGTCAGTGCAGCCAGGGTGAAGACAGAGATCAAAAACACATGGATCCTTTTACTGACAGAACCATGGGGCATGAGGGAGGACTTTCTACATAAATTAGCTCACTTCAACCTCACAACACCCTGGGGAAGTAACTTTATGTAGCCATTTCCCAGATGTGAAAATCAATGCTTAGAAAGAACAAAGATCTTTCCCAAGATCCTACTGTTGGAGGCATTGGTCTTGGCCTACATGACCCAGAGCCCATGTTTTTTCCTATTACACCTCCCTGTCTTGCCCCCAAACCTTCCTTCGACTGTTCAGAATGGTCCCAACAATAGCCCATCCCTCAAATGTAACATTATGCAGCCATTAAAAATAATGATGATACACACACAGATGACTAAGAACCACAGGAGAAAATGCTTATGACACAATGTTAAGGGGGGAAGATCAAGACCCCAAAATTGTAAACACAATATGATAAAATTATACTCTAAAATGATTGTGCATAGAAAAGACGAGAAGGAAATACACCAAAATATCCACAGTGGTTTTGTGTGTGTGTTAGTACCACGGGTGAGGGCTTCCTTACTTTTTTCCACTTACCGAATAATCAATCGGTACATATAACTTTTACAACAAAGAAAAGGTACATGCAAAAAAATAATAAATTTGTGGTTGAAACATTTGGAAACCTCTTCTCTTCCTCTTCCACTTCTCCTTCAAATCCCTCCAAAGCCTATGTTTTCAGGACAACGTGACTATAACCAAGAGACGTGGTAGGAGTTTGGGGAGTAACCAGTACCCCCACAGACCTACGTCAGTTCCTTCTCTTTGACCAGCCTGCTATGACCAGGCTCCCCTCTCGGTGGAGAGAGGACCCCCGCCCCGAACCCTCCTCCCAGCCCCCAGCCTCCTGCTGATGCTCACCTCACACTGGCGGGTCGGCCTCTGATGCGCACACCTGTCCCTCCAGGTGAGGACTCAGCGAGGGCACCGCAGAGCAGGGAGGAGGGAACCGGCAGGGGCGCAGGGCCATGACATCACCTTCCAGCCCCGCCCCCAGGTTCTAGGCCACGCCCCGGCTTCCTGGCCCCCGGGGGTGCGTGGTTTTCGTGCTTGCGGGGTGAGGTGCTGGGGATGCTTACCCCGACACGCACGCCCCACGTGGGCTGGGCCCCCAGCCATCAGCGGTGCCTGCTCAAGGAAGCCTCCAAGGGCGGTCCTCGCGGTAGGCCGATTAAACAGGAGGTCGACTCTTCTAGGGCGAGGGGATCCCACCACCCCCTACCCCACCTCCTCACTTCCACCCCAGTTTACATGTAGAACTATTGGGTCGGTGGATTCCAAGCTCAAATCCCCTGGAGTAAGGAATGACCCCCAGAGGGAGAGAGGGAGCCTCTGATTCCCCCAGTGTTTTCTTCTCTGTACTTCTCTCAGACCCTACCTCCCACCCTTCCAGCTAAGGAAACGCAGGGGGTGCGTGGGATGGGGTGGGCACAGTGACTGGCCAAGAAGTGTGATTCCAGCTCTTGGGGATTGGGGAAAGTTACCCTCCCCTCCTCTGCATCTGACACCTACCTCACGAAACTGTTTCAATCTTCTTTGGATTATCCGAGATTGTTTTTTAGCAAAGTTGTGTTGAAAATGCCAACCTGCTGGTGGTGGCAAAACTAAAGGGCACCACTTCTTTGAAAAAGCAATTCATTTCCATCTAGCCAAGAGGTTTCCAAATGTGCTGGCCATTGGACCAGAAATTCCATTTCTGGAAAGCTGTCCTAAGGAAGTCATCCAGAATATGTGTTCACTGTGGAGTTCTTTATAATGGTGAAAATTGGAACCAGTCTAAAAGTCCCACAAAAGGGGGAGGGGAAAGGTGGGGTGCTGTTGGGAACAGCACAAACACGATGGAACATTACACAACCATTTAAAAGTTATGTTTACAAACAGCTTATAATAATATGAGGAAATATGTTAAAATATTAAGAGAATAAAAGCAAGATATAAATGTGTGGTGACAGCAGGATTACAGTTGTACTTAAAAGCACAACATAATATTTTGCATAGGAAAGGGCTTGGAAAGAAAATGTTCACTGTGGTTATTATCTCTGGGTGGGGGTCCCATGAGGTTTGCTTTTTATCGTTCTGTGTTCCTGTATTTTCATCTAATGCGCTTATATCACTTGTATAAAGTTCCCATTAACTGAACACCTGATCTAGGATAAGCCTCTTTCATGCAATCCTTGCAATAGCCCTGAGGTAGGAATTATTATTTTCCTCCTCTTACAGGGGAGGAAGCCAAGGTCTGAGAGGTTGATTCCCAAGGTCACACGGGTAGAGAGAGTCAGAGACAGGTCTCTCTGTTTCAACACCAAGGGGGACTGTTGATTAACCACCAGGCTCAGGGCCACCAGCCTCAGTTGGGCTAAAGGGAGCTGGGGAGAGGGTTTGGGCTTCACGAAGAGAGGCAGTGTGAGGCGGAACCATTCAGCCAGCGTACCCTCCTTCCCGAGGGTGAGCCCCTACTGTCTGCCCCAGAGGCTTGGCCCTGGGGGGACCCCGGGTGGACAGAGCTTGCCAGAGACCAAGCCCCAACGTTGGGGGTTCAGCTGGTTCAAACTCGTCAGTAATTTTATAGCCTTAATACAGTTTTCTGATTATAAAAACAATATATACTCATTAATATCACAGAAAATTGAGGAAGTCAATAAAATATAAAGAAGAAAATAAAAGTCAATCCCTTTTTTGCTTTACCTTTTATTATGGAAATTTTAAGTAATACTAAAAAGTAGAGAAAATACAGTGTAATGAACCCATATACCCTTTCCTAATTTTCAACAAATATCAACATTTTCCATTCTTGTTTCATCCATCCCACTCCACATAGATTTTTAAAAAGGAAATTCCAAAGAGCATATCGTTTCACCTCTAAATACTTCAGTAATTATCTCTACCAGCTAAGGACTTTGTTACAAACACACATAATATCATTATTACACCTACCAAAAGTAACACTGCTTCTTTCATGAGATCATTTAATATGTAGTCCATGTTCAAATTGCCTTTATTTGTCTCCAAAATGTCTTTTTATAGTTGGTTTGTTTGAATCAGTATCCACACGAGGCCCACATATTATATCTGGTTGATATGTCTTTTAAGTGAGTCTCTCTCTCTCTCTCTCTCTCTCTCAGTGAGATACTTCACATACCATAAAACCCACCATTTTAAAATATACAGTGCAGTGGCTTTTCGTAGCTTCACGAGGTTTTACCACCATTGCCACTCCCTAACATTGTTATCACCCCCAAAAGAAAACCCATACCTACTAGCAGTCACTCCCCATGTCTGCTCTCTCCCAGCCCCTGGTGACCCCTAATCCACTTTTGTCTTTTGCCTATTCTAGATATTTTCTGGAATCACGTGACCTCTTGGGCTTGACTTCACGTAGCATAATGCTTTCAAGCATCAACCACGCAGTAGCACATATCAGCACTTCATTCCTTTCTATGGCTGAATAATATTCCTGACTGAGTTTCCCAGGGTCTCGAGTGGGTTGACTGCATCCCGGTGGTGTCACTGAACATGTTCCATTTTCCCCAGTATTTCCTCTAAACAAGTAATTAGATACAGACTCTAGAAACTGGAGGCTTGATTTGATTTGAGTATTTTATCGAGAATATTTCATAGATGAGGTTGTGTAATCTCCAGGGCATCATGGCAGGAGCTACAGAGCGTTGGGCTACTCCACCTTTGAGTGATGTATAGGTTATCAGTGCTTTAGATCTTAACCTCATCCTTCTGTTTTAAAGCTTCCCATCAACATTTTACCCAGTGGTTTTGGCATCCACAGATGGTCATCCACCAGGTCTATTTCACCCTTCAATTTATAGAGGAGGAAACTGAGGCTAGGAGAGGAGAAGTGGTTTGCCCAAGGTCTCTGGGTTAGTACTAATTAATAGTTACCACATACTGGGCCCTGGCGATACGCCTGGCACTGCGCCGAGTGCTTTACATGAACTGACTCATTTAATCCTCTCAACAACCCTTTGTGGTTGGCTTTATATTTTGATCTTTTTTTTTCAAATGTGGAAACTAGGTCCAAAATGGTGAAGGGATCTGCCTTTGATGAGTCATTTGGTAATTCGTGTCAAGTGATTCTGGAGGAGAGAGAAATGGGGAAACGCAGGTCTTGCTCTGGTAAATATAGGCATAGATGAGGTGACCATAACCGTGAGAGAGGGAGATGGGAATCATGGAAGGCATCCCAGAGGATGCATCGCTGGAGCGGGGCCTTTAAGATGTGTAGGAGTTCGCCACGGGGAGTAAAGGCAGAGGAATGAGCCCACCGTATGAATAAGGCCTGAGGTGTGATTTGAGCTCTGGCCAAAGACTCTTTGTCTGCCCTTGGGTAGGAGGAAGAGAGAGGGTGTGGCTCGGCCCATCACATGCTTAGAACATGCAGACATTATTACAGAGTGAGCAGTACAGAGAGCACTGGACTAGGAGCCTGAAGCGGAGTGTTCAGTGGACCGGGAGAGGCCTGGATGCTAAACCCAGGCATGGCCCTTGCCCTCAAAGGCCTAAGGAAAGCTGATGCAGGTAGACCTGGGGGACATTAGCTCCTGCACCAGAAAGGAGACAGGCCACCAGCCCTGGTCCTCAGCTCCAACTCTAAGGTTCTCCCTGGAGGAATCCTACTCGGACACCTGGACCTGCAAAGAACCTCCAGCAAACTCTAGTTCAAAGAGCCCATTGTAACCTATATATTTTGGCTTCTACATGCATAGAATATCTCTGGAAAGGTCCAGAAGAAAAATATTTGCAAATCATGCTTTCTTTAATATACAAAGAACACCTAGAAACAATAAGAGGGTGACCAGATGGTTCCGTTGGTTAGAACGTGAGCTCTCAATAGCAAGGTTGCTGGTACAATTCCCGCATGGGATGGTGGGCTGTGCCCCCTGCAACTAAGATTGAAAAGGCCAGTGGACTTGGAGCTGAGCTGCGCCCTCCACAACTACACTGAAGGACAATGACGTGGAGCTGATGGGCCCTGGAGAAACACACTGTTCCCCAATATTTAAAAAAAAAAAGTTATAAAATAAATAGAAACAATAAGAAAAATACCAGCAATATAATATAAAAATGACCAAGAATATGAATAGACTGTTCACCGAAAAGGACATACAAAGGTTTTTGAAACTCAGGTAAAGGTGGTAGGCTCATTCAAAATTTAAAAAAATGCAAACTGAAATTACACTGAGATTTCACTCCCACCTGTCAGCAAAGATACAAAATTCAGGTAATACACTGATGGTAAGGGTCTGGGGAAATAGGTACCTTCACCCATGGGAAGGTAAATGAGTACGGCCCCTAACGAGGACAACGACAATATATATCAAAATGACAACTGCACATTTCCTTCAGAGTTCCAAGCCCAGGTCTAACTGTACAGGAGGGAAACGGCCTAGGGAAAGGGCCATTCATAGCTGTGTGTGTATGTGTGTGTGTTGGAAACAACTTATATCCATCAGTAAGGGGCAGATAAAATAGATCATAGAACATAAATCCAATGGACCATAAATGAATGAGGAAGCTCTTAATGTACAAACGGGAAAAGCTCTACATCAGGGGTGTCCAAACTGCAGCCCGCCGGCCAACTGCGGCCCGCAATCCATTTTTTATTGGCCCGCAGCAAATTCCAAAAATATATTTAGTTTACTTAAATAAACCAGGTGAGGCAATACGTCCTTCACCTCGAGTGAGTGGCCCGGCTGTTTGTGTATTTTACCGCATATGGCCCTTGGAAACAGGGAAAAACGTTGAAAAAAGTTTGGACACCCCTGCTCTACATGAAGTACTGTTTAGTGGAAAAAAAGTTTGCGGTATGTAAAAAGGCAGGGAGGAGACAGGACGAGCATCCATCTTTTTTCTGTTTCTATTCTGTGAGGATCTCTGGCTGGCAGTATAAGAGCCTGGTGATGTGAGGGTCTCCTCCAGGAGAGAAAATGGGTGGCTGGGGGAAAGGCATGGGAGGGAGACTTTTACTGTACCCCCTCTGGTAATACTTGAATTTTGATCCCCCTGAAAATCTGTCCATCGAAAAATCACATTACATTAAAAGTTTAAGGGTCCATATTACAGAGCTGCTGACTCCTCTCCTATAAGGCCCTGGATAAAGGAGGGCGAGGTGGGGAGGAGGGGTCCTCTAGGAGGGCACCCGCCTCGGTTTCCTGATTTTAATCCTCAGAGCCGCCTCCCCATTTTTCAGATGCAGACACTGAGGCTCAGAGCTGGGGAATGACACCCAGAGCTCACAAGGCTGGGGTGCAGGGGGCAGCCAATGACCAGTTCACATTCATGACTCACGGCCCCCCACGGGCCTTGTCGGTACACAAAGCCACCCCCAGCTGGCCAGAAGTCATGACACATTTCTCATTTAACTGACGCAGGCCATTCTTCATCCTGAACTTGCTGGTAATTTGACCAAAGTGGACTATTGTTTGCCTGAATCACACTTTATGTAAAAAAAAAAAAAGAAAGAAAGAAAGAAAGGATAAGCCGACTGAACAGCAGTCATAGGACTGGCATGACTGCGACAGGATTTATCAGGGACTTGATACAACTGGCCCGTTCATTGCATTGTTTAGGAGTTTACTTTAAATTTAGCGGCTGTCAGACTCCCTGGCTTTATGAATAGGTCTGGATTTGGAAGAAATTCAATGAAGTGGTTCTTTGACTAAATTCACGGGATTATTTTCTGATGGGATTATGGCAGTTTCTTTCAAGACTGAATTTGCCTCCTGTCTGAAGCTTTTCGAGACCTTACCAGGGAGTTCTGGGGGAGACGGCAACAACTCCTACCACTTCCGGTTTACTGTGTGCAGTGGCTGCACCCCCTTAGTCCAGTCCTGGGGCCACTTCTCCTGGGAACCCCTATAGGACCCCACACGCTGCCTCCACGGCAGTCATGCCTCCCTTGCCTGGTTTCCTGGTTCACACTGGGTGGTGGTAAAGAGTTTTCAGAACTGTTTTCCTTCAGGCTCCCAGCTCTCTGAGGACAGAAGTTGTGGATTCCCCTGGGTCCCAGAGCCTGACACAGGTCTTGGCCCAGAGCAGGGGCTCAGGCCAGGGCAGGATGAACTCCAGTGAACTGACCCCAGGCCTTCTGATTCCAAGGCCATAGGGCACAAGCCTCCCTCCCCTAGCAGGGAAATTCAACTCAGTTCCCCTGAGAGTGGGGAGGGGTTTCTAACTGACCCATGGTTGGTCCATTCCTATGCTGGCAGGCATTCAGCCCCTGCCCCCATACAGATCTCTGAAGCACACCACTCTTTACAGTTTACAGAAGTCCCCACCTTCTCTTTTTAATCCTCAGAGCAATCCATTAAGGGGTGGGTTCTCTTTCTCCTTTCATGGCTGACTTCCTGGAGCTCAGAGAGAGACAGTGCCTTGCCCAACACCACACAGCCAGTGGGTAGGGGATGTTAGGACTCCAGGCTCCTGGAGGGCTGCGCTGAGGCTGGGAGGTGTGCAGGGTGGTGAAGAGATTATGGGGGGGGGCGGGGACAGGGGGGGCGGGGGGTTCCTCCCTGAGTGGGGGCTTGAAGGATGGAGGGATGAGGGCTGGGGGGATCTAGGCTCACAGGGCATAGCCCTGAGCTGTGGGAGGGGGCAGCAGAAGGTCAGGGGAGATTCCTCAGAGTCCTGGGCGGTGAGGAGGTGGCCAGCAGCAGTGGGAGGAGGAAATGTGTGTGCACTCACTCATCAATCAGCAGCTGACCTGAGGGCCTGCCAGGGCTAGCCCTGGGCTGGACCGCAGATGCAGGGCAGGGCCTTGTGGGACACCAGCCCACTGCTCTCAGGAGGGGCATGGTCTGGGGTGAGGAGGTGCAGGGAAGTAAATGGTCCTTACCTTACAGGATGAGAAAGGCTACGGAGGAGTGAGACAGCAGCTTGGCCTGGGAGGGTGGTCAGAAAGGCATTGAAGGGGGCGGAGGGTTTGCCTGCCAGGGACATAAATGCTAATTCTGCTAGCGGACACTTATTGAGTGCCTGCTTTATGCCCAGCTCTGTTCTAGTGCTCTCTCCATGTACTGGACCGGTTAGCCTCATGCCAGCATGGGAGCTGCTGCTATTAGCATCCCCACTTAACAGCTGGAGAATGCTGGTGCTGAGGGCACAGTGATTTGCTCAGGTCAGGAAGGTTCCAGAGCCTGGCTCTTAACTACACTGCGGCTGTCTCATCACACACAGGATCACCAGGCAGGGGAACGGACAGATGAGGCTGTGAGAGGGGCCGCAGGGGAACAGACACACAGGGCTGTAAGAGGGGACACTGTCAGAGGACAGACTTCTCTTTTGTTTTTGCTGTTTGCCTCGATGCACAGGGATGAGCAAACTGAAGGTGAAAACACTTAGGAGTAAGTCCCACCTCTGCACTCCGGACCTCTCTGGGCCTCAGTTTTCCCGTCTATAAGATGGGGAAAGAATCTGTTTTGAAGCTTATGGACATGAAGCCCAGGGCTTGATATACAGTAGATGCTCACTAAAGTGGGGTCCTTGCATCCCTGAAGAGGTCAGGGACAAAGAGTCATCGGGGTTTCCCTCCAGGCCCCTCCCAGGGGTCTAGAAAGGTCTCCTTGTCCAGCCACTGAGCACAGAAAGAGCAAGCAGGCTTGTCTCCGGGCAGAGGTGACCTCCAGAGAAGGAAATTCTTTGAACTTCTTGGTGATGATAGGGACGGGGATGATGGTGGAGCTGAAAATGATGGTGATGATGAAGAGGATGATGGTGGTGCTGGTGGTAGTGAGAAAGCTCGGCCCCTCCCTGCCATTCCAGAGGCCAGGGCAGGAGCATAGCTCTACAGGTGTGTGACTGAGTGTGAGCACCCAGAAAACTCTGCTGTGGGGATGATGGCCTTCACCCTGTCACTGACTGTGCCCCACCCACAGGTCATGGCCCTTGATGACTCCCTCTGCCCTGCCTTTACTACTGTCCAACAAAGCACGTCCCGTGGGATCAACTGCCCAGGAGGCCACATTTCCTAGAAGGCTGTAACCAGAGCCCAGAGAGAGGAGCCACTTGCCTGAGGTCACATAGTAAATCTGGACAGTGCAGAATGCAGAGCTCCTGACTCTACCAGCCCAACTTACTCCCTTGAGATAAGAGGGTGGACAGAAAGGCTGCTTTACACTCATCCCTGGGCAGATACCACCTAAGCCACTACTGTGTGCTGGCACTAGGAAGGGCCTGGCGTTTGTGGAGAGCTGACCCTACCTGTGGACTCACAGGGCCTTTGGGAAGGTGCCCTCGCAGGCTGTGCAGGAAGCAGTCAGAGGACGAAGAAGGTGAACACTGGAGGATGGGAGAGGGAGAGGGTCTTCTTAGAGGAAGGGAGGGCCAAGGCCATGGGAACAGAAGTCATGGGCAGGGTGTGGACTTCTGGGAGCAGAGGATCCTGAGAGGCCGCTCCTTCAGGTGGGCACAGGTGCCCACAGAGCGAGTACAGGGTCTGGCACAGGATGGGGTCCAGCAACCCTCGAGAAGTGATGGGAGAGGTTAGCTGGGGCCAGGTGCCTGGCTTCTGGAATGCCAGACCAAAGCCTCTGGATTGTATCTTGTAGACCATGGGCATCCCAGGAGGCTTTTAGCAGAGGACAGACCTTCCCAGAGGGCCGGGGTGTATGTGACAGGTGGGGTAGGAGGCAGGAGAACTGTAAGACTGTAAGACTCCTTGAGGTTTGATGACCAAGAGGTCTTGGGACCCTGGAGGGTCTTGTCCAGTGTGACTCTTGTGTGGGGAGGTTGGGGTCTCAGTCGGGGCAGGAGGTGTCGGGATAATGGGTGACTGTGAGAAAGAAGCCAGGACTGTGGGGGCTGTACCCTGCCTACCAGTGCCCCCCTTCCTTCCCCTTGGGCATTCTGTGCCCCACTTCAGTGCCCTTGCCTTTTAGGGACACGCTCTCTTCTTCCACAATTCTGGGGGACTCCCTTTCCCCTGCTCTGCCTGGCCAATTCCTACTCATTTCTTTATTTTTTTAAATGAAAACAATTTTTTAAATCGTGGTAAAATATACATAACTTAAAAGTTACCATTTTAGCCATTTTGAAGTGTACAGTTCTAAGGCTCTAAGTACACCCGTGTTGGTGTGTAACCATCATCTTCTCAAACGGAAACTCCTTGCCCACTAAACACTAACTCCCCCTCCTCCCCTCCTCCAACCATTCTATTGACTGTCTGTGAACTTGACTCCTCCAGGTACTGAATATGAGTGGAACTATATACGTGTTTCTTAAAGCTCAGAGGACAGGCCACTTCCTCTGAGAAGTCTCCCTGACTCCCAGGCAGAGAATTCGTGCTGTGTCAGGCCTCCGCCTGCTCCCCGCACCCTAGCAGAGGGACCCCAGGAAGATTTCTCACCTAGCACTTGCCTGTGGGCCCGATGCAGGAAGTTCTTTGAATTTCTTTGAAGATGATGATGATGATGATGATGATGATGATGACAACGACGATGAGAAGATGGGGGAGGAATCTCAGGCGATCCTGCTGACACACACCCCTGACCAGGGCAGCCCCTGGAGGCCGGGATCCTGTATTTCACCACCTTCTGCCAAGGCTGGGCACTGCCTGGGTCTGAGTGCAGGGTGGAGGAGGAGGAATGAGCTGTCACCATGATGACACCAACCCCTTGTGCTCTGCCCCTGCCCCCGCCCCCCGTATCCCTTGATGCTGGCCCTGATGGCCCTGGTTGTATCCTGCCCTCTCCCCTCAACCCGAGGGGTCCTGGAAGCCTGGCCCATGCTACTCTCCCACACTGGCCAGCACAGGCCACCCCGATCAGCTGGAAGGCTCTCTTCAGTACTTTTTTTGTGCTGTGAGTGGGTAGGGCTAGGGAAAATGAGGCATGGGGTGGTGCCCTGACTCGCCCAGGCCACACTAGAAACCTGCTCTCCTTGTTGCTCTCTAGGCTCTGGGGCTCCATGGGAAAGCAGCCTACCCCTTGCTTTGCCCCCTGCCCAGCAGGGGGATCAGAACTGAGGCTCCCGCCAGGTGCGGGAGCCAAGCTGACCTGGGTTCAAACCCCAGTCTGCTCGCTCCTTCGGGTGGCCATGGCTCAATCCGCCTCCGTAAGTGGGGCGCCCTGATGGTGCTGCGGCTCAGGGTGGCTGGAGCACCCAGCGAAGCAAGCACTGCAGGTCAGGGAAGGGGCTCAGCTAATATCCCCTCTGCTCCCTTTCCTGTCCTGAGGTATGAAGGGGACAGCTCGACGGTGTACACAGGCCTGGAGAGAGGGAGGTTCAAGTCCTGGCCTTGCCTCTGACCTACTCTGAACCTCAGTATCTTCATCTCCTCTCGTGGCTGTTGTGTTGTGTATGTGGGAGGGGCCATACTCAGTGGCTGTGAAGGTGGCCCCCAGCTTTATACTCCCTCCTGAGGGAGCTGAAAGGGCTTGTGTTATGCTGGCCCTGAGGAGATGTTGGAAGGGGCCGGGTGGGAAGCAGGTTCTGGGCAGCAGGGCCAGGCCCCAGGGTGGCAGATTCTCCAGGGATTGTGAAGGGGGGCTGTTCCCTGAGTCCAGGACCTTCCGTGGGGCCTTGGAGCCTCTCGCTTTTCCCACTCTAGGCAGAATGGACTGCCAATTATTGTTCCATTTAATTTTCCAAATAAAGGTAAGGGGTGGGGGTGGGGTTGTGTCATGCGGGAGACCCTGCTCGCTGCGCCATCTTTCAGGCGGGGCGGCCTGCGGGGTCTCAGCTCCCGCTCCCCATACAAGAACGCAGGATATGGCGAGGCCGAAAAGGAACACCCACGGAGCCATAGGTAGGGGAGCCATACCACCACAGTCTCACTGGAGGCTGGGCCCACCGGACGCCGACCTGCCGTCCGCTGCTTTTCCGCCAACCGACCGACCGACGACTCTCCTCCACTCTCTCGACTCTTCCTCTCTCTCCGCTCTCCTCTTCAGCTCTCCTCCGCTCTCCTCCGTAGCCGCAGCAGTTATATTAGCGGCCAATCGGCTAACTGGCCACAGCCGACCGCCAATCAGCCACAGCTGACGGCCATTCACCACCCGAGCCAGCACCCTTCCACGTGAGGCCGAGAGCCTGTAAACTACTCTCTGGGGCTCTGTCCCCACAGGTTGCTAAGTCCTTAAATCTTGAGGGAGGCCCTGGGAGCAAGCACTGGTCAGACAGAGGCTCAGCTTTGCCCTGTCCTCAGTGTAAGAGCTGGGCAGATTCCCTCCTCTTTGGGGGCTCAGGTCCCCCATCTGTACATTGGGGGGATCTCCAGAAACTGGAACGGGGCTTGGAGTCTGGTGTGACTGCAGGAGTAAGATGTGACTCACCTCTTTTCCCTGGCTCCTTTTCTCCACCTGGGCATGAGAAGCTTCTGTCAGACCAAGGCAGGACTCCGCTTTGTGAGCAGGGAACAGGCACAAGAGCCCCTCTCCATTTGTTACCGAAGCTCGCTCAGGGATTGCCATGGGAAAAAGGCTCTTGCAGCCGGCCTAGTCCATTTGAGAGAGGGGAAACTGAGGCTCCTGAGGTGAGGCGACCTGTCTGGGGTTCCAGACCCAGGCCTCTGGCAGCGTTCCCGGAGGCCTCCCGGGCTTAGAACTCGGGCGGCACGCGGCGCGGAGGGCGTTCTTCTGCTGCCCCTGTGTGGCCGCTGCGGGCTCTGCAGCCGGGTCGCGGCGGTGGCGCGGGGTTTGGGTTACACCGTGCGGGGGCGCTCCCGCTTACACGGGGTGGGGGGTGCCAAGCCAGGGGCGGACCGTGGGCAGAGAGCCACGCGCAGAGAGAAGAGAAGAAGGGCCCTGACCCCTCGAAACTCTTGGGCCGGAGCCTGCGATCCCTATAAGGGCCCTGAATGTATTCACTTGCAATTGGTAAACGAGGCTTGCTTCTGGGAGGCGGTGTCACTTCAATGTCCAGCCTTGGAAGGATCCAGGCCATGGCGGAATTATGTGCTGGCCTGGAAATAGCCAGGCTTTGGAACCTGACAGAGGGGGGTTCCCGGTGCTCAGCAGCTGTCCCGGTGCTTCCTTCTCGGGGAAACTGGTGCACACACACCTGCCTTGAGGACTAGCTGAGGTGGTGTTTAAAGCATCCAGCCCAGCCTCTAGTCCTGGGTGGCGTGCGCTCAGCTTCCCTCCATCCCTCCACGCATCTCCCAAGAGCCCCTGGGACAGAGCACCAAGCAGCACTGATCACACGTGAACGTTTGCCTCTTCAACGCTCTCACCATCCTTTTGATGAGGCCAGAAGCTCTCCATTTAGTGCCAGTGCGTGGAGCCAGCTTCCTGATCTCACTCTCAGCGAGCAGCGCTGATGGCCAGGAGCACCGGGCAGGACCAGGAACTCCTGTTGGACCTCATTGCAGGAGTTCCACCTTCACCTTCTGTATATGGCAAGTCAAGACCGATTTCCACTTATGGTAGGGAGAAAAAGTGGCCTTTTAACATAAAATTGTTAAAGTGAAAAAAAGTGAGTTGATTTAAAAATATATTGTTTTAAAATCAATCTCGCTTAGAGGCTCACAGCTTGACAACAAAGGTAGCGGTAAGGTGAGAATATCTACAGTTGGGACTGGAAGGCTTCTTCCCTCCCTTCCATGGCTGGCTGGTGAGGCTGGAGCTAGTTCTGTGGAATTACTTCAGACATTCAGCCAGGCACCCCACGTGCTGGAGCCCCACTGAGTTTCCTCTTTGGTGGGGAGACAAGCCCCCACTCCAGGCAGAGACCCACCAGGCTGGGCATGCACCTATCCTGGATGAATGTGAGGGGAATGAATTGAGCATGTTGAGTGTGGGCGGGGCTGGGGACAGAAAGACTCTTTTGGTTGGAATAGTCAGGAAGGCTGCCTGGAGGAAGCAGGCCTTCAAGGTAAGGGTTGATTCAGAGAGACCCAGAGTGAACTTGGAGATGATGCTGGGCTCCTCTACCACCCTAGAGGCCCTGAACAGCAGGCCCAGGGCTGTGGACCTTCTACTGTAATCACAGCTGCCCTCCCAGGCCCTAGAGCACCCCAAACCCCAGCCTGGAGAGATCTCTGCCTGAGAGCAGGGAGAGATAAGAAGTCCCCCTTCCCACCTTCGACTCACACCCACGGCCCCACGCCTGGCCAACCTGTGTTGGAAAAAAAAAATCTTCTTCCCATTGCCTCTGTTCTAGGCAGGGCCCTGTCTTCTGGAAGGAAACCAGAATTTATTGAAGAGCCTGCTCAGCTCCCATCATTACATGAAACTCTTGACCCACAGCATCGCTGCCCTGAGAGCCAGATCATTACTGCTACAGATGCGAAAATGGGCTCAGGGAGGGGGGTCTTGCTAAACTCAGGCCCCTTGACTGCAGAGCTGAGCACTAACCCCTGGGAAGTGCTGCCTTTTGCAAATGGCTCCCCTTCTTGTGTGAGCTCCTGGGGGCCAGACTGGGGTCTCCCCTGTGCCTGGCATGGGCCTGGCATTCAGCCCCTAGTGAGTTTTGAATGAGTGAACAAAGACACGAGTGAGTGACAGTTTAGTTTGTGAGTGGCCTAGAGACATCACCCTAAGACTCTAAGACGCTATGGACCTGAAAGTTCAGAGGGAATCACCTGGGAATGTGCAGAGTAGCTTCCAGAAGCACACACAGGAACTAGTACTGGTGGTTACCTCTGGGCATGGGGCTGGAGAATGAGGAGACTTACTTTTCTGTTGAATGTTTATAGTATATATTATAATGTGCATATATTATAATGTGTTATAATTATAGTGTATTACCATGTGCATGTTTAATAAATGAGTGAGGAAGTAAATAATCACCTGGGAGCAACTGAACCTTGTGGATTCCTGGGCTGCAGCCCCAGAGGATGGAAGCAGCAGGTCTGGGGGTTGCGGGGGAGCAGGATAAGTTTTCCAGGTGATTCTGTCACAGGTGGTTCTGGACCACACTTTGGGAATAAAATCACCAGCTGGGGCCTCTTCCCATGGCCACCAGCCTGTCTCATTTGCATGGTCTTTTGCATAAATTTGCATGCCTTCTCTGGTTCCAAATAAAGCCTGTGCTAGCCCCTATCCTCTTTTCTGCTTGGTCCTGAGGAAAGCTTCTCCCCTCCCCACCCCATCCTCTAGCACTGCCCTCATCCTCAGAACTGGAAAGCCCAGTCTACCATGACCCCATTTCCTAAGCCAAATGTCATTCTTTACCCCCATCTCCACATTCTCCCACTTCCCCAAGGCCTGGCACACACATATCACCTCCCCCAGAAGGCCTCCCCATCCTCCAGCTGAAGTTCTGTTCCAAATGCCACACTCTTTGTCCCCCTCCTCTAAATCCCCAAAATACTCATTCCTCTCTTACGAGTGTTCCCAGGTATTGAACATTCACTGTGCACCCAGGGCTGAGCCAGGCTCTCACCCATCTCATCACACCCGGTTCTCCAGAGAACCCCTAAGATGGGCCCATTTGACAGATGAGGAAATTGAGCTTCAGGGAAATCACGTGACACACCAGAAATTTGAGGTTCTTATTCCATTCCACCAGCCTGCCTCCTAAAATACCCTTGTGGCATTTTCACTCTACTCATATTAATGTTATTCAGGTTTTGTTTTTGCTTTTGTTTTTACATGGGTCATACACATGTACTGTAAAAACATGCAAACAAGCCAGAAATATTTGAAACAAAATATGAGTTCCCTCCTTTCTCCCCCACCCCTAACAACACTCTGTAAGGAAGAGCTGCTGTGAACAGTCTGGGGGAGTGGTCTCCTTACAACCTCTTATGCATTTACATACAGATGTCATATGTGCAAATATGTAGGCATAGAATTTTTATTGTAAGATATACATGCAAAAGATAAGCATTTAAAAGAAAAACAATACAGACACCCATGTACTCACCCCCACCCTAAATTGCCAACACCTTAAAGCACACCCGTGCATCTCTCTGCAGCTACACCTTCCTCCCTCCTCTGATTTTCCTTACAGATTGACCACATATATATGTATTCTTAAATAATAAGTTTAGGATGAGAATTGCTAAATCATCGTGTGTACAACATGTTTAGCCTTTATTAGGCAAGGCTAAACTATTTTCCAAGGAGATGGAACCAATTTTTACTCCCACCCAGAGTGGATGAGTCCCCACCAAGCCACATCCTGGTCAAATGTGGAACTGTTCAACTTTATAATTTTTGCCAAGCTTGTGGGAGTAAAATTCCAACTCATTGTGGCTTTAATTTACATTTTCCTGATTACTAATGATACTGAATATCTGTCTTGTTTGTATCTTCTATATCCTTAGTGATTCTTTTATCTTCTTGATATGTCAGTCATTGAAAGAGTTGTGATAAAATCTCTGATTCTGATGATGGGTTTGTTAATGTCTTCTTGTCTTGCTTTATGTATTTTGAGGTTATATTATCAAGTGAATAAGAGTTTGGAATTGTTATACCTTCTTGGAGTTATAAATTCCTTCTTTGTTTCTAATAATGCTTTTGTCTTGAAGCCTAGTTTGTCTGCTTTTAATTTAGTAATAAACCTTTTGGCTTTGATCTTTTTCCAGACAAAGGACAATTTATTTGCCTCCCCCCTTCATCTTATCTGGGTCAAATCACTTCCAAACTACCAGTTGGCCTTCGTGAGAGGTGACTTGATTTATTATTTTAAAAATATTTATGTTATGGAAACTTTTTAACATATACAAAAGTACAGAATCATATAAAATGGACCCCCATGAACCCATCAACCAGCTTAGATATATACTAAAGCAGCGTGTTTGTCCCCACAGGCTCCCCATCCCATATTATTTTGAAGCAAATCCTATATGTCATAGGAATTAATCCCTAAATATTAAAATATGTGTATCTAAAAGAAGATGGCAAACAATCTTATTACCAGCCTATAACAGCAACTCTCTAACATCATCAAATGTCATTTTTCACAATTTGTTTGAATCAGGATCTAAATAAGGCCTATGAGAGTAAATGGTCAATTTTCTTTTAAGTCTCATTCAATTTATAGGTTCCCACTTTATCTCTTTTATTTTCCTTGTAAGTTATTTGTTGAAGGAACCAGGTCATTTGTCCTTTATATAAAAATATTGTTTGATGTGATTATTGAGATAATGTTCTTTAACAGTAAATTGGACATCTTTCCTCTCCTTAGTGATTCTTTTAGCTTTTTGATATATCGGTCATTGAAAAAGTTGTGATAAAATCTCTAATTATGACCATGGATTTGTTCATTTCTCCTTGTTTTGTTTTCTATATTGAGGTCATATTAAAGGACATAAAGGTCAATTTGGGTTTTCAGCTGGTGCACAAAAACTCCGTAGTTACTATTAATATTTTTTAAAATGTCTTATCTTCTCTACTTACTTACCATGAGCTTTGGATGAGATCATTCATTCAGCAAATATTTAAGGAGCACCTACTTTGTGCCAGGCCCCATGCCAGATCCTGAGAACGATAATCGTGAACAAGCCAGACACAGTCCTGGAGCTTAAACCAGACCTTGGTGGTCCGCAGAATCCCTGAAGAGACCTTGTTAAAATGCAGGTCCTTGGGCCTCACCTCAGGCAGACTGTAAGGGGTCTCGGGTGGGGCTCAGGATTGGGGACTTTGGGTCAGTTTAGTCCAATGCTGTCCTGTGAGCACTGAACTATGTGAGCCCCATTTGTCAATTAAAATTTGCTAGGAATTACATGAAAAGGTAAAAAGAAACAGGTGAAATGTTCCTTCTAGAAATTTAAATTATATCTTTATATATTTTAAGATATAGAATACATATATATTTAATAAATAGATTGAATATATAAATAAAATGTGTTTAATTATACATTTTACTTAACCCAATCTATCAAAAATCCTTTAAATGTATAATCGATAATAAAAATATTAATAAGGTATTTTGTATTCTTTTTTACTAAGCCTTTGAAATCCGGTGTGTGTTTTACATTTACCGCGCATCTCAACTTGGACCAGCTACGTGTCAAGGGGCTCAGTGTGGGTAGTGGCCAATGCACTGGACGGCGCGGTCTGTGAGTAGGCTCTGGGTGGACTGGGGGCCACAGGGGAGCAACACTGGGCTGGGTAATGCCTGTGAAAAGCACTTCACAAACTCCGATGCTCCTCCAACATATGGGGACGACGTCACACCTGGACTCAAATCCTGCCTCCAACCCTTCTGTCTTGTCCTGGCTGCACGTGACCTTGGAAGTCACTTCACTTTCCGAGCTTGGATCTCCGCATGAGCGGGTGAGTCCTGCCTGGAGGTGGTGAAGGAGCCCTCTGGATGTTTGCGCTGGAGAGGAAGAAGGATGTGGGCAGGTATGGACACAGAGATAGGGCCGGGCAGGGCGCAAGCCTCAGAGACCAAGAGAGCAGAGGGGCAGGGGCCACGCCCGCAGCCTGCGGTCCCCAAGGCCGCCACGGGGCGGCGCTGTGGGAGCTCCCTGCACCCCACCCTGGGGACGTTGCAGAACCCTGAGGACCGCACCAGGCGGAGGAGGCGAGGCGAGAAGTTCACTTGTCTGGCGTGGACTTCCCTGGGAAGGGGAGAGTGAGAGCATTGTGGTGCTCTCTGCGGCAGGAGGGGAAATGGAGGCCAGGAACTGTCCCCTCCCCCGCCTTCATCCAATTCAACCAGCAGCTGCTGTGGTGGAAGGAACTCAAGCCTCAGGGTCCAGGTGAGGGCCTGCGCTGATCAGCTGAGGGGCCTCGGACAGGCCGTTCACGCTGCGAGCCTATTTTCTCACTTGTCAAACTGGGTCCCAGTACCTCCCAGGGCAAGAGCTGGGCCACTACAGGTGATGAGTAGAAAGGGGCTTTGCCAACTGTCTGGTGAGGACAACATGTGCACAGCACTGAAAGGAGAACTGAGAAGGATGTGGATAAAAATAACAACTGCCATTAGCTAAGCTGAGTGCTACTATTGCCGCATCCTACAGATAAGAAAGCTGAGACTCAGAGATGTGGGTGGTTTGCCTGAGGTCACACAGCCTCAGCAGAGCCCGAGTTCTGTGCTTGCATCTGACGAGAAGTTGGCGGAGGTTGGAGAGGGTGGACCTTTTCCTCCCCGGGCGCCTTCTCCCACGCCTGGTTCCCGGTTTCCTCCCTCCCTTCTCCCTTCTTTCTTCTCAGCCCCTCTGGACTTCCACCTGCCCCCCCCGCCCCCACCGCCCACCTCCCACCCATCTCCACCCCTCCCCACCACCAACTCACCAGACCTAGGATCTGAGGATTGAAGGGTCCCAAGATGTGGGCTTCCCCAACCCCTGGGGAAGTTCTCAGCTCCACTGGGACAGGTGAGGCAGCCATACTGAGCGAGGGGATTTGCGCCACGATGCACAGCTGGTGAGCAGTGGGCGGGCAGGCGAGACTCCCATCCGTTCATTTATTGAACTCTCATCCCGCAAACCTCTTCTGAGCCCCTGCCCAGAGGCCAGCTATGAGGGTGCAGGTATGGACTCTGGACGCAGAACCCCTAGGGCTCAAATTCCAGCTGTCTCACTCACTGGTGTATAATCTCAGGCAAGTGATTTCACTTTCCTGGGCCTGTTTCTTATCTGTAAAACGGGAAAGAGTGAAGTCCCCTAGTGTCTTTGGAAACCAAAAACCTGCCCGGTGATAGCCGCCCCCTCTTTCGTAATGCCATGTTTTGCACACACCATCCCTCCGTTTGGATGTCAGTGACCACAGAGTGGTTAAGATCATGGGCTCTGGATCCAGGCCATCTGGGTTCCAGTCCTAGCTGGAGATGGAGAAGAGCGTTCCAGGGGATCCACGGGTGCAAAGGCACTGAGGTAGCCAGCAGTGGGTAGCACTCGGGAGAAGGTTCTGTGGGGCTGAGTGAATAAGCTGGCTGGCTGCACCCCTTGTCTAGCAGTCCTGTCTCCCTCCTTCTGCCTCTGGGAGGACTTCTGTTCTCTCTGGGACGGGGCTATGGAAACACGGACTGGCTCGAAGGCCCAGGGGACTTCATTTGAATAATACAATAAAGAATTTGGGGATCCTGATTAAGATGATGGTCCTGGGCCCTATGGGAGAAACGGTGTCCAGGTGGCACTGAGACCCTCAATTGGAACTGGGCCAAGACGGGCAGGCAGCCTAGCCTCGGTGGAAGGCCTTGGGTGCCCAGGACGGGAAACAGTTACCAGAAAGCAGGAGAGGCCCAAGGTTAGCGCCTGGCAGAATGCGGGAGGGAAAGAGAGGGTTTGGTGCAGACCCTCAGCAGTCACATGCCCTCGAACTGCGCTCTGGGCCTGTCCATAGAGAAGCGGGAAGCTCAAATAGGGCTCTATTTGGGGGGCCTGAGGTGAGCTAGAGTCATATCCCTGCCAGGTGGGAGAGATTGCCTCAGTCTCTTTAGGGCCAGGCTCTCCAGCATGCAGGAGTGGCAAGATGTGGGCATGGATGGTGGGGTTCAAGGCTGAGGGAGAGGACAGCAGCTGCCCAGGGGGCGGGGGGCCTGATGCTGCATACATTCCCCTGTATCCTCGCAGCCGCCCTGTGAGGTGGGAGCTTGAGCTTCCCCGGGTGTACGGAACAGACCCAGGTTCAGAGAGGCCAAGTCACATGTCCAAAGTCACTCAGCAGCAACGGCAGAGCCCGGATTCAGCCTGGGTTGGATGACACCCGAGACTGCTCCTAACCACTGCAGTGTAGGTGAGTGCAACCTCAGTAAGTAGAAGGTACACTGTTTCTGGAGCACCTACTGTGTGCCGAGCCCTCTCACATATTAGTTCAGCGAGCCCCTGTGGCCCTGCAAGAAGCTATCGTCATCCCCACCTCCCAGATGGGCCTGAGGTGAAGAAAGGTCAGACCTGGGATATTCTGGCCTTGGCTGGTCATCCAAATTACCGCAGGACTAAGGCACATCCCTTCCCCTTTCCAGGCCTTGGTCTCCCCATCTATAAATTCGAGGAGATGGGGTCAGGTCTCAAAGGGTCTGTCCAATCTTGACGCTGTGTTACATGTCTCCTGGGGAGACTGACAGAGTTGGGGGTGGGGAGATGGCGAGGGTGACAGAGGGAGTGTTCCAAGCCTGCCTTCCCCTGCCGGCTGCCTCCCTCAGACCTATTCTCCAGGTCAAGTGAGGCCCGCCTATCTCCAAGGGAAGGGAAGGAGTGCGTGTTTACTGAGCCCAGACTCTGTGCCTGACACCATGTGGCGGGCTTGACATACACTATGCCTGTCCACTCGTCATCGTCGTCATGGCTGTCCCTGTGACAGAGGGACTGTGATTATTCTGTTGTTCTCACAGAAGCCCAGAGAGGGAAGAGTCTCACTGGGGACAACCCAGACCGAGGCCGTGGGCTCGAGTCCTGCCCTTTCTGCTGCCTGCTTCCTGATGCAACAGTCAGCCGGGGCATTCCTTAGCCAAAGACCGAAGCCTCATTTCTTTCCCTCTGAGCCTGGGTTCTAGGCTGCCAGGGGTTGGTGGCAAGGCCATTGGCAGCCCCTCCTTACTCACTCCTCTCCTGTAGGAACTGGGCCATAAATAGCCGCGTCCATCCTCTCGGGTTTCCGCTTTTGGCATTCACTGTACTCAATTGCCCGTGTCCTCCCTCCTCCTCGCACCTGTCATGGAGAAGACAGGAGCCAGTCCATCCCTTCCATTTTCCTGTCACTAATCTGTCCCGCTGCCCCCCACCCTGCCCCCCACCCTGCCCCACTCCTCTGGCAGCGTCCTGTGCCTGCTGCCCCATCCAGCTTCCTTCAGAGACCCCAGAGGAGGCTCAAAGACTACATGGAGGCCGGACCCCATCCGGGCTGCCACTCTGCCTGCCCTGGACTGCCAGCCTCCCATCCCTGCCCACCTCCCACTGCAGCCCACTCAGCTCACACACAGCTTCCTGCATGCCTCTCCGTCACTGGCTCCAAGACGGGCCACGGCTCCCCACCGCCTGCAGGGAGAGGCCCCCGATCTTCAGTCTGTTGCCCTCACCTTCTTGCCTGGCCCAGCCCCACAGTAGCAACTGTCTTCCCACCACTTGCACCCCCTTCGCCCACCTTACTGTCCTATCAGCCCCCCACTTCCCCATGGCTCAGGGGCTGAAATGCCACCAACTCCAGGACAGAAAGCCCAGGTAGAGTACCAAGGTGTGCGTGACCTTGGGATGCCTCTCCGAGCCTCCTCATCTGTAAAGTGGGGATAAGTAAGAGAATCCCCTTCACAGGGCTGCTGGGGAGTGTCAAAAAAATAAAATAAATAAAAGATTCGGGGGTTGTGATTGTGATGGTGACCACGTAAGGAACAGTGAGATTAACCTCCAACTGTAGCAGGAGGCTGGTTGGGTGTACACGATGGGATGGGGGTGAGTTGCTGCCTGTCTCTGCCCCACATGGCCTTGAACCCTTGAATGTGGCTCCAGGGGCCACTGTCAGTATCCCCATCTCACAGGTAAGGAAAGAGGTTCAGGTGGCACAGCTGCTGAGCCAGGATAGGCCTGTCCCCTGTCCCCAACACACGAAGCTGGGGCGTGGGCTTCTTTGTCCCTGCTGGTCTCTGGGATGTTCCGCTCCAACTTGGGTTTTAGTGGGCTTCGTGGTCCAGGCCCTGTAAGGCCTCCGCAGGGAGCCCAGCACTGCAGGACCCCACCCCCACCCGGCCCACACTGCCCTGGGACTCAGGGCTGTGCTCCATGGGCAAGGTGCCCTGGCCTCTCCGGTTTTTCCGTGGAGCACCCACCACCACTCAGCACCTCCAAGGAGTCTCCTCAGGGACACCCCTCACTGAGCGACAGCCCACAGGAAGGGGTCTCCCCTTCTCTCTGCCTGGCTGGATGCAGGCCTCAGGTTTCTCCGTCCTTGGGCCCCCAGAGCATGCAGCTGCTTCCCTGGATGCAGGCCGTAGTGGGGTGGGAGGCCACCAACCATCTTCCCCTCCAAATCCATGTGCCCCAACCCCAAGGCCCTCTTGCTCTCCATGCCGACTTAGTGAGCGGGTGTCTCCCTCCCTTCCAACTGCGAGCAGCACTTGTCTTGGTCAGTTAGCACTCACTCTGCCTCCCCTGCCTGCTGCTCTGTTCTTCCCTGGCCTCCCTCTCACAGCCATTGTCTCTCTCCATTTTTCTGTCTCTAACTCTATAACTGTCTCAGCCTCTCTGTCTGAATCTCTCTCTCTCCCCCATCTCTGTCACCTGCTCCCACATCCGTGTATAACATCCCCTCCATTCTGTCACCACTCCCTGAGCCCTCTCTCACGTCCATGGACTCACCCTGAGCCCCCAGACCAGGTGTCGACAGGGAGGCCCAGGAGGGGAGGAAGGAGGGGGCTCAGACAGGCCTGGGAAGGTCGTAGAGCTGAGAAGGGGAGGACAGTGATCTGAGCCTCTGCTCTGCTAGGCAGGGAAGGCCCCAGAAACACGAGGGGCAGGTGTTGGCCTCCAGACCCTCATTCCACGGGACCACATCCAGGAAGACTGGATCTTAGTGACAGGCAGGGAGTCAGGAGCCTGGTTCTGGATGGGGCTCTGCACCTGCGCCGCAGCGTCACGTCTCAAACCCCGTCCCTGGGCCTGTCTTTCCTCTATCCATGGGGTCCCCAAGGGTCCCCTCTTGGCCTGCTTCCCACTATGGGAACTGCGAGAGCTGACAACAGCTTCCATCCAGCAGGGACTCCAGCCTACCTGCCCCATTGCCATAGCACCTGCAGCTGCAGTGGACAGCTATGGTGACAGTACCCAGGGAGCCCTAGCCGCTAGCCCAAGCTTGAGCAGGGAGTGGCAGGGATTGTCCACGGTCCCACCTGGGGCCTCAGGGCCCAGCCCAGGGCTCCTTCCCAGCACCACAGCCCAGGGTTCAAGGGCTGGGGGCCCAGGCCCCAGCCACATCTTTGCCTGTTTGGTTCAGCGCTGAATCCCCTCTCCTAGACCAGGGTCTTCCCTTGCTCATAGCAGGTACTCAGCAAATATTTGTTGAATGAAGAAATGAATGAATGACCCAGAAGCCCTCTGAAATCTGTAATGGGTGTGCTGATGAACATGACCCAGGCAAAATGCCTCTGGTTGGGGGCCTCCCACTGGGGCATGTGTAGGGGTTTTTATACCAGATTTGAAGCAGTCAATGAATGGAGTGAGGGGTGGGTCCTGGGGGTTGCCAGTGATTCCAAGAGGGAGCAGAGATAGACGGGCATCCTCCTAGTTTTGCCAAGTGCCAGTTCTGTCCTCTCCTACCCTCTCCCCAGACCGCCTGCCATCTTCTAAAGGACACAGGAATAGAACCCCCGGTTGTCTGACATGTCAGGGCCCGAGGAGTCATTAGGTCCAATGTCTAACTTTGAAGGTGGGGAAAATGAAGATCAGAGAAGGGATGAGATTACCCAGGACCACACAGTAAGTCAGAACCCAAGCTCCGTCTCTAGCCTTCCAGTCCCCATACCTGGGAGCTAAGTGATCTATCACGTTTCCTTTTTTGCATGGCTGCCAGGAACTCAGAGGTCAGTTTTCAAACTGTGTCTCATATTGTAAATCCATCAGAATCCTTTCTGGAAGGCTTTTTATTTGGGTCCCCTAATATACCCAACACCATGCCATGACTGGTCACATGTGAGATCTCATTCAATTCACAAAACCAAGCCTGTGACATAGATATGAATGGCCCTTTTTAACAGATGAGGAAACAGGTACAGAGACAAATCAACTTGCCCGAAGTCACATAGCTAGTAAGTGGTAGCGGCAGAATTCAAACCTAGGACCCCTGGGCTCTCACATCCATGATCTTTCCTCTGTGTAATTAGGCACATAAATGCCAGCGCTCTTGGCTCTGTGCCCTGGTGCCACCGCTATGCTCCATTGCCAGCCATTCCTCCTCATCTGTGCTCACCCTCTCAGCCCGCAGCCTCCTTGAGAAGCTGTGGAGGAGGAGCTGGGTTTGAAACTTCTCCCCTTTCCCGTCCTTGGACCCAGGGCTACACTGTTCTGTGGAGAGATTCAAATGCTGCAGCCAGCAGAGCTCATCAGAGGGCCCGCTTCATGGGAGGGACCCAGGCTGGCTTTACTGCTCTGTGGTCTCTGCCTTGAAATTCTTTATTTTCTCTTGGAACTTGTGTTTTGTAGGCGAAGTCCAGTGGGACAATGCAGCAGGCACATATGAGTAAGCAGAAGAGGTAATCTGAAGAAAGGAAAAACTATATTTTAGTGCCTTAATGGCACACTTTTCCCGACTTTTGAACAAGGGGCACACATTTTCATTTTGCAACGGACCCCCACAAATTATGTAGCTGGTTCTGTGTGTGGTTGTGGGAAGGGCTGGGATCCAGCAGAGGGGGTTCCAGGTTATTTCCCTCTAGGCCTCAGTTTCCCCACCTGTAAATGAGGGGTTGGCCCTCTGAGCTCTATGATTTTATGAACATTGTGTTGTCATTAAAAATGGAAAATACGTAGAATCGATCAATACCAAGAGAAGTCAGTACCCAGAAATAAACTACAGTAAGAAAAGCCAGACGTAGGAAGAAAGGCTCAATCACAGCCGCGCGATCTAATTAAGGACTAACAAACAGAAGACGGGAGTTTGACCAGATGAAACAGCTGAGTTGAATGCCTTCTAGGTTCTTTTCTGTTTCTTTAAGCAATTTGAGTCCATAGGGAAAATAAGGTTTTCAGAAGCTGGCGGGAAGGAAGCAAAGGTGAACATCCAAGCACTAAATGGTGGGATTTTCCACAAGACGAGGGCGAGGTTTGCAGCTTCATTAGACCAAGCCCTCTTACTCTCTCTACCGCCCCTTTCCTCCCTTTCTCTTACCTGTTATCCCCTTCCTTCTTTCCCTGCTGCCCACCACTCCCCTGGGCTGTGGGGTGGGGTGAGGGAGGGCTCTGCAGCACCTCCAAGACCCCCTCAGCCAGCCCATTTCCGTGATTCCACGCTCCGTGATGTCTAAGGTTCTTACACCCCCAGATGCAGTGATCCCGTTCTTTCAGTGCTGCCAGGAGCCTAGAGCGAAGTGAGGGAGATGAGCAGAGCTGCCAGCCAGCGAGCAGGGGTGGGGGAAGGCAGGTGGGAGGGCGCTGGAAGGGGGACAGGTGGGAGCGGAAGGTGAGTCAGCGCAGAGCAGCCGAGCAGGAGTTTGCTGTGGAAACTCCCAGCCCCCCCCCCCCCCCCCCCGCAGCTGTGTGCTCACCTCTCCACACCCCTGTGGCCCCGGTCCCCGTGCCCTCCCTGTGCCCACCCCCAGTGCCCGCAATGGCAGTCCACTCTAGCACCCCAGAAAGTCCTTGCTTTGGACTCTTGTCAAAACTTGCCTCTCCTGTGTCCCCCAGGTCACCCTCACGTGTTAACAAAGGGACGGGCCCTCCTAGAGGAGTCGCTGTCACCAGTGTCTGAGCAAGAGGGAAACTGGTGACGGTGAAAGTGTTCGGGAGGGACCGTGAGTGCTCCCACACCGCTCTGGATGGGAGGCCCTCTTAGGGTGGGCCCTGCCTGTTCCTCTTTACCCCTTTGCCCTCTTGGGTGGGGCGCTGGGCAACCTCTAAGATGTATTCCAGGTTGAAGGCTCTGCGGCTAAGGGTGCATAAGCCTGAGGTCCTATTCAGTTACTGCTGCTTACCCAGGGAGCCAAAGCATCAGTGAGAACGAAGCAGGCAGGAAAGCATGCGACTTGGTGAGGTCCTTCCAGGGCCTGCAAGGCTGGGTGGAGTGACATCTCTGATGAGTCCGTGGGGTTGGGGGTGAGACCCCGGGGTGCTCTCACCTGGCAGAAGGCTGTCAGGGGCTCTTCTGAGAGTATAGGCACCTGGACAGCTGAGCTTTTCTCTTGCTGAGTAGCCTCTGGAGGCCCTCAGAGGTGTACTCTGGAAGACCTGGATGGGGCAAGGGAGGAAAGGAGGCAGCCCCCCCCCAATTTAGCCCTTGCCTGAGGGAGGATGGCAGTGAAGGGGGATGCAAGCCCCTCAGCTTCTGACAGTCCTGACCTGGGGTCAAGCCAGTCCCTTAGATCTGGGCCTCCATTTCTTCATCTGAGGCCAAGTCCATGTCCTACCTATCTCTTGGGGTTTGGTAGGTGTTCAGTGAACTAAAGGATATGAAAGGTGTTATGCAGATGAGAGACATTATAAGTTATTTTGGGAGGACTTGGATCCTAGGTAGTCTCTATCTCCAGGAAAGACAACTCAGGTTCTCTTACTAAACTGTGAAAGCACATGGGATGCACAATGATTTACCCAAATGGCAGCTGTGTTGCCAGTGCTGGCGAAATGTGGTCATTCACAAAGCAGCCCACAGTACTTCACAGTGAGTGAGCGTGGCTGCTGGTTCCCTGTGTTTCCTGAGGTAGCTGGCAGCTTTGCGTAGAGGATTCCTGGGAATGAGGACGGTGCCTTGCCTTCTGTTTCCTTATACACCGAATGTTGGGTAACCAGTTGACATGTAGAATAGAGTTGGAGCTGGAACGACCCCTCAGACTCAAAGATTCTGTGATAGATTACCAAGTTATGGGCACCATTCCACCCTGGTGCCTATGTCCTTTGCACTGTGACTTGACCATGTTCCCAAGAGGTAGAGCCTAATTTCCTGCCCTTTGAATGTGGGCTGGCCTGTGACTTGGATTGGCCAATAGAATGCAGTAGACGTGATGTTATACAAGTTCAAGGCTAGGCTCGAGAGACCTTGCAGCTTCTGCCTACATGCTCTTAGAGGTTGCTGCCCCAAGACACCATGCAGGAATTTGGTGTCAACTATTGGAGAAAGAAAGGCCTCTGGAGGAGAACCGAGGCCCCCTGACCAACAGCCAGACCAAATGCCCGACATGTGGGTGAGGCCATCTTGAACCTTACAGCTGAGCTGACATTCCAGCTGAGCATAGCTGCTGGAGTGAGCCCAGAAGAAACCAAACCAGAAACAACCCATAGAATCTTAAGAAAGAATAAATTCTTGTTGTCTAAGTTTTGGGGTGGCTTGTTATTCAGCACAGGCTAACTGAAGCCCAGAGACAGGAAGGGACTTACCCAAGATCCCACAGCAAGGCAGAGCCCAAGTCTGACTATGCCCAGGTTCCAGGCTGCCCGCCCCCAGAGCCCTTCCCATCACATGGTCCTAAGGCCAACCTGACCAGTCCACCCCAATGTCTGTATGTGCCTGTGTGTGTGTGTGTGGGGGGTAAGCCATATGGGCCCTACCCACTTTCCCTGAGTTATAAAGTGTTGGCTGACATCCATGCAGGGCTTTCCTGTCCATCATCTTTTGGGAGAGACGTATGGTTCATCCCATCCTACAGATGATGAAACTGAGGCCAAGTTGATGGGCAGCTTGCTGACAGCCTCACAGCTAGAAAGTAGCAAAGCTCTGACTCGAACCTACTCAAACCTCTGAGGCTCACTCAGGATCCTTCCCATTGGCTACTGGGAAGGATAATGGCAGGTGATGAAGTCCCCTCCAAGGGTCAGTGTCTCAGAAAGGGGCGCACAGACACACACACACACACACACCCCGTGTTTCCCCGAAAATAAGACCTAGCCAGACAATCAGCTCTAATGCGTCTTTTGGAGCAAAAATTAATATAAGACCCGGTCTTATTTCACTATAAGACTGAGTCTTGTATAATATAATATAATATAATACAATACAATACAATATCATCCCAGATCATATTAATTTTTGTTCCAAAAGATGCATTAGAGCTGATTGTCCGGCCAGGTCTTATTTTAAGGGAACAGGGTACGTACCAGACACATACCACATGCAGACATATTCACATCATATTTCTCGCTCTCTCTCTCTCTCTCTCTCTCTCTTCTCAACCCTCCATCTTCAACCAGCCTACCCCAATGGACCATATACTTTATTAAAAATATATAGTTACAAACTCCATTGTCAATCTGGGCTGGGCATGGGGGCCAGAGGGACCACAGGGAGGGATGGCCCTTGTCGTGCTCCTTGGGGTCCCACCTCTGCACCCAAACACAACACCATCCAGGGCCAAGATGTCTGGCCTTGAGGACCTCAAGGGACCAGCCAGCTGGGCAGGGGAAGGGGCTGGGCATGATGGGCAGGGTGGGGAGGGGTGCAGAGGGTCTCTACCTCCTTGTCCTGCAGGTACAAATGGCAGCAGGTGGATCGGGTGCCTCCATCTGTCTCCATTTATATATATTTACAAAAGAATGTCATGAGCAACAGGCCACAGTCATGCAAAAAAAAACCAAAACAAAACAAAAAAAAACGCACCCCTCCCTACCTCCCCCCAAACTAACCCCCTGCCCACCCCAGAACCCCATGATGCCCACCCCCCAGCAGTCCAGCCGCCTTCCCCAAGGTTCTGAGAACAAAAAGGGCACGTCCTTGAAGGGTCTGTGGGGAAAAGGTGGTGAGTCTGGGGTCCCTGAGCTGCCAGCAGGTAGGCGCTGGTGAACCCAGGCTGATAGCGCCGAAGGTTTCCTGGGTCCTTCCCAGGCCTGGGCTCTGGAGTCAGCAGGAAGGGGTCCCCCAGCTTTGAAGCCCCCACCTCCTTCCAGAAGGTCCGTGGAGCCAGGGTCAGCTCTGTCCTGAGTGTGGAGGGGGTGTTCCGACATCCCACCCCCCGCAGAGGCTCTTGTGGGAGGTGACGAGGGCAGGGCCGGAAGGTCAGATGGCCGACTCCCTGCGATAGGAGATGTTGTCCAGCGGGAGGGTGGCTTGCATGCGTTCCAGATCCAGGTGGCTGCCAAACTCCAGCATTCGAATGATGCCCGCCTCCTCCTTGGAGCCCGCCTCCAGGCCCAGGCCCGCAGCCACAGCCGCAGCGGCGGCTGCCGCTTCCTCCTCCATCTCCTCTTCCTCCTGGCTCATGAGGGCCAGCTCATTCTCGTAGCAGAAGGCACTGGGCGGGGGCGGCGGGGCGGGCAGCACGGTGATCTTGCTCTCCTGCAGTTCCCGGGCGGAGCAGCAGGGCGTGCCGGCCACCTCGTAGGTCTTGTGGAAGCGCGAGTAGTCCACCTTGTAGTGGCTCTTCTCCTCAAAGACCACGGGCTCGAAGCGGTGGCCCCACAGGATCTCGCTGGCCAGGTAGGAGCTGCGGGCCTGCGTGGTCATGGCGGTGGCCTCCACCATGCCCTCGAGGATGACCACAATCTCGAAGTCCTCAGACTCCAGCTCCTCCTTGCCCATGCCATAGAGCGGGCTGTCCTCGTCAATCTCGTGGACGATGATGATGGGCGACACCAGGAAGATGCGGTCCAGGCCGATGTCATAGCCCACGTTGAGGTCCCGCTGGTCCAGCGGCAGGTACTCGCCCTCCTGGGTCATGTAGGGCTTGATGAGCTGGGCCCGCACGTGGGCCTCCACGATGTGGCTCTTGCGCAGGTTGCCCACCCGCCACATCAGGCAGAGCTTGCCGTCGCGCACCGAGATGACCGCGTGGTGGCTGAACAGCAGCGTCTGCGCCCGCTTCTTGGGCCGCGCCATCTTGGCCATGATCGTGCCGATCATGAAGGAGTCGATGACGCAGCCCACGATGGACTGGACCACCACGGCGATGACCGCCAGGGGGCACTCCTCCGTCACGCACCGGAACCCATAGCCGATGGTTGTCTGCGTCTCCACCGAGAACAGGAAGGCGCCCAGGAAGCCGTTCACGTGCATGATGCACGGCTTGGGGCTCACCGGAGCTGCCCCACTGCTGCCCGCCGGGGCCCCCGCGGGGCCAGCCTCCAGGTCACCGTGGAAGAAGGCGATGCACCAGAAGAGGAGGCCAAAAAAGAGCCAGGAGACGAGGAAGGCCGCAGAAAAGATCATGAGCATGTAGCGCCAGCGCGTGTCCACGCAGGTGGTGAAGATGTCCGCCATGTAGCGCTGCGACTTATTGCTCAGGTTGGCGAAGTACACGTTGCATTGGCCGTTCTTCTTGACGAAGCGGTTGCGGCGTTTCCGCCGGGGCACGTGGGCCTGCCCGTTCCGGCTGTGCCCGTGCATGTCCTGACGCCGACGTGGTCACCTGGGAAGACGCAGGGCCTGGGGACAGAAGCCAGACGTGAGAGGGGCCGAGGACCGAGTGGCTGCCGTGGGCGCCGCCTCTCCGAGGGCTCCGGGGAGCCCGGGCTGGGGTGGCAAGGCGTCCGCCCAAAGACGCTCAGAAGGGGAACAGCCCGGACTAGCACCCCAAGACCGCCTCTGTCCCAGGGGGCAGAATGTGACAGTGAAGGTGGTTCTGAAGACAGAGAGGGGGTGTCGTCACCTGAGCCAGTGCCTCCGTGGCCAGCCTAGCTCCGGAATTGGGGTCTCCAGGCTAGAAGCTGAGGCCACTAGTATCCAGGTCTTAGTCCTAGACCCCTCATGCTGCCCCCTCCAACACTCCTTTGCCGCTGTTGCGGTTCCTGATGACAATCTTGGCTCCACCCTCCCACCATTTGTCCCTCTTGCCCTGAGCAGACGGAGCTGTAACTGCTCTGGCCCTTGCTCACTTGCCTAGGTTCAGCCTCTGCCTTATTGGATCTTTCTGGGGCTGGACATTCTGCTGTGCTGTCCAATATGGCAGCCCCTGGCCACCTGTGGCTCTTTACATTTACTTTAAATGAAAATTTAATTCAGTTTCCCAGTTGCACTAGCCACATTTCAAGTTTAAGTGCTCGTGGCTAATGGCTACCCTTCTGGACAGAGCTGACATAGGACATATCCATCATTGCAGAAAGTCCTACTGGATAATGCTGGGACCTGCACCCTCCCCTCAGTTCCTGTCCTGTCCCCAAACTTGTTGGGAGAAGTGGTGGGTGAAGACACCAATGGTGATCAAGATGGAGGAATGGTGGTTAGGACGGTGGTCAAGCCCTGAGCTTTGGCTCCTGTGCAGGCATCACTATTCCCATGTCACAGGTGAGAGAACCGGGGCTCAGAGAAGGGAAGTGACCTGCTTAAGGTCACACAGCTGGTAAGTGGATCCAAATCCAGGTGTGTCTAATTCTTAAGCCACCAGGTGCTGTCAACATTGATGAGTTTATGGTGTGGAGACCTGCAGTAGGGGAGTCTGACACACCCACTGCCTAGCTGTGTCACCTTCAGACAACCCATTTCACGTCTCTGAGCCTCACTTTCTTCATCTGTAAAATGGGGCTCAAAACGCTACCTCAAAGGACCCAAGGAGATAGTACTGCTCAGTTAGAGCCACTCACCCTCCTACCTTCCTTCCAGCCTCCCGGGAGCAGGAGAAAGCTGGTAAGAGGCAGGATTCGGCTGTCAGCATCCCCAGCTGTTTCAGTGGAGGCGGCCCCTCACCCCACTGGGTGGCGGGTGGCTGGTGCATCAGCTGGGCCCAAGGACCCTCCCTCCAAACCTCCCTTCCACTGGGGCCCCAGGAAAGAGATGGTGCTGCCCAGGGCCCCCGGTGACTGGCGGGGCTGGCCGGGCCTGGGTTCCCGTAACATTTTGGCCCAGAATTATATAAGGCTGGAAGTTTCTATTTTCTGTTCTATTCTTCTTCCTGATCTAATTGTGCATCTGTGGCAATGTTTATACACTTCCCGGGTTCAGGACAACTCGGTTGCCTCAGCAACCGGTGCGCGCCAACGCTGTAATTTAGAGATCAACAGCTTCAGAGTCTGCCTCTTCCAGGGAGAAACGCCCTCTCTCAGCCCAGGGAGAGTGAGCCGTGCACCCCTCCTCCCCCGCAGTCACCCACCCTGACTCTAGGTTCTGCTCCCTTCCCACCTTCAAAGAAGCTCCCGGGGTCCCACAGTCCTGGATGGAAGTCCGAGATCTACCATGTAACTTGTACAAGTTACTTCATTGCCCTGAAACTCAGTTTTCTCATCTGGAAAATGGGATCAGTGAGATCTATCAGTCTGAAGACCTAACAGGTAATGCGGGCATGTGATACTGGCCCTTAAGGGGTCCTAACTTTACCCGGGCCTCCCAGACCCTCCCTGCCACCTCCCCCAGAGTCTCAACACCCGGGGTGTCAGGTGCACATTCTAGGCTACAGTTTTCAGGGAGGTCTTCCTTCACTAAACATCTCGTCTCTGCTCTGTCCCATGGTCCTAAATGCTTGCATTAGCACCACAGAAGGAACCAGACCCGGAAGGAATGGATGACCACTCATTTCAAGATCCTCATTTTACATCTGAACTCGAGGAAGTCCAGAGCTGGGACGGACTTGCTAAGGGTCCCAGGTTGAGGCAGGGGGGCTAGCCATGAACCCGAGCTCCTGGAAGAAGGTCAGAGTGCCTCCAGGAAGAGAGGACTGGGGCGTTGGAGCTAGGGGAAGAAAGGGCATCAGCCTGGCCCCAGCAGACCCTGGAAACCATAGGCAGTAGGTCTCTAGGAGAGAGGCAGAGGGGACAAAGTGTGGTGACCTGCTCTTTGATGTGTGAGGACACTGAGACCCAGAGAGGGTGAGGGACTGGCCCAGGGCCAGGGGAACCCTGGTTCTCTGCCCACAGGGACTGACCATGACTTGGGGGCATTGATCTTACGCTGCGGGAGAGGGCTCTTCATGGGGCTCCCACTCTCTCGGAGGGCCCTGGGGGTAAGGGGATGAGGGAGACCTTCCCCCATGGCTACAGGCTGTTGGTCCTCCTCTCCCCAGCACTGCCCACTACTTCCCGTCTGTGAGTGGCAGTGACAGGAGTCTCAGCCAAACCCCATGCCCCTGGGTTGGCCCCAAGCCTCCACACATCCTGCACCCCCACACTCACCTCCCCAACTTCAGTACTCACCCCCCACCCTGCCCTCCGTCACTCCCGCCCCTGGCATGTCCTCCATAGTATCGCAGCCTGGCCAGGGCACAGCTTATCCCCAAGCCCTGCCTCCCCTCCTGGTCACAGCAACGTTTCTGAGTGCCTGCTCTGGGTCAGGCCCTGTGCCCACCCTTGGCCTGTGCTAACTTGGGTGGGGCTCAGAAATGTCCACTCTTGGGCCATGGGGAAAGCTGCCCCCAGACACAGGTGCTCTCCCAGACCCAGCCCCCTCCACCACAGAGGAGCCCATGTGTGGCCCGTCCCCCTAAAGCCCCTCATCTGCTGTGACCTGCTCAAATAAGCAAACGTGCCTGTCACCACAGACTCGGGCAGAAATGAGAGGTCCACCTGCCAGTGTGTGGGCTGACTGCACCGAGCCCGACCCAAAAGTGAAAAGCTTGAAGCTTGGCCTTGTGCCTTTCTGTGATAACTACCGGGAGAGGGTCAGGTTTTCTTTCCCTTGTTTGTCACATGGGACTTCCTGGCGAAGGCATAAAGGCCTGAGGGGAAAGTATGAAAGAGGAGGGGTACATATGGCAGAAGAGGGGCGACCATTCGGCACCATCCTCCTCTGAATATAGATGATTTATTAAAATAGGGAGAGTGCATCCTGGTTGTTTAGGGGCCTATATCATGTCTACAATAAACCATACTTTTCTGAAAGGCAGGGAGCTACGATGGGGACGGTGGAGGCACTGGGAGTTGGGGCCCCTCTCACTGCCTTAGGGGGTGACCTCGAGCAAGTCCTTCCCCTTATGGGCCTGGGTTCTTCCTCCAATCGATGTCCTTTAGCCTAAGTTTGCACGCTGGGACTCCTCCCATAGTAAACATTCTTTCTTTTGGGAAATGGTGGGGATGGGAGATGCTTTTTAAAACCTTAATGTCCTTTCTTTGCAAAGTGAAGGGTTGACGATGCTGTGTCAGTTATCAAATTAAAAATAATTTTTTTACTGTGCTATGAACACCCAATATCTGGAGCCCCTAGTCCAGACTTCACTGGACAACTAGGGAAACTGAGGCAGAGAGCAGGGATGTGGCACGGTGAGTCAGCAGCTGCCAAGGACACTTGGGCTTCAAGAAATAGTGAAGGTGACCAGCAGGGCTGTCAACTCACTGGCATCGACCCTGCTTCTGTTACTTCTTACATTCTCCCTCTGATTTGATGACACTGAATGGCCCCTCCTTTCCCACAACTCCCTTTGCAAAAGAAAAGCAGATAGAGTGGCAGCAGCCCCCATGGGTTCCAGCAACTCAGGAAAATCTCCCTGTGCGCACTCATACCACCCATGGGAAACGCGGGGAGGCTGCAGGGGCGTCTTACACGGGCCTTCCCTGAGACCAGGGCAGGTTTGTGGCCCCTAGAGGGCAGAAGCGAGGTGGCACTTAACCAGCCCGCAGGGCCTTACACACCTCCTTGTTATTGGGTGGGACAACTGGGGAGGTGAAGTGACTTGCCCGAGGTCACACAGTCCAGCTGTGGGGCCCTGCTGAACCCTCCTCCTCTGTGGCTGCGCCCAGGGAACGGACACTCTAGACCTGAAGCATCCCTGCAACCCTGTGTTTATTTAATAAGTATTTATTAAGCACCTATCACAGCACAGGCAGGGTTATTATTTCTCTTCCCAGTTGGAGAATCACAGGCTAAGGGTGGGGGGGAGTATGGATATAGATGGGGGGGTTCACACAGTAGAAGTGGCAAAGCTGGAATTCTGATTCAGTTCTAGCTGTCTCCAGGTCCCTGACTCACCCTGGTCCCCAGCCTCTGGCCTCAGGCTCCCTCTGCCTCCCACAATGCCCTGTTCAACTGGATCCCTTCATGCCTCTCCCCAGCCCCCCAAGCCCAGCCTGAGCCCCCTCCATTCTCCAAAGCCTTTCCTGCTGCATTGCCAGCTGCCAGCCCTGCCTCCTCTGAGCCCCGGGGCCCTCACTGTCTGTCTGCTCCCCGCGACTTCTTTCCTACTCTATGAAAGTAACATGCCAGTTGAACCCTCGTGTTTGGGGTGGCAAAACCTGGTTCTCAGTCTCAGTTCGGTCAACAGCTAGTATGTCCTCCTTGGACCTCAGTTTCCTCATCTGCAAAATGGAGATGTTGATAATGTTATCTACCGCACAAGGCCATTGTTGAGACAAACGGGATATCCACTCTGTAATAGACACATCGGCGGGAGGTTGAACAGGCATCGCAGGTAAAATGTAGAGCAGATGATGATGATGATGATGATGATGATGATGAAGATGAAGATGATGATGATGATACGGTGAAGATGAGGATGACGGAAGCACACTGGCTTGGGAGTCAGGAAACCCAGCTTCCAGTCTTGTTTCCACTACTAACTGCTCCAGCCAGGTGCTCCTCTCTGCCTGCAAAATAGGGGGCCGTAATTGGTCCCCGGCAGGAGAGTTGGGAAGACATAATGAAACAAGGCACCCGGCACAGAGTCTGAAATAAGGCGGGTGATGCAGGGGTACTCCTGAGTCTGATCAGCCCCACCCGTCCCTGAGCCTATCTTGAGTCTGGAGCGGGAGGCTGACTCTTCTACCATAGGGAGCAGGCACAGGGGTGGGGTGGGGCTGAGGGGCAACTCAGTGCCCCCAGGAGGGGTTCTAGAGGGTGGGAAGCTTTCCCTGGGGAAGTGAAAGGAATTCACACCACTGTCCCATTTCCCAGTCCGTGAGGGGCACAGAACCTGCCCCCTCCCTCCTCCAGCTCTGAAGGATGCTTCTCAGGCCTCCGTGGTTTGGGTGGAGGTCCTTTCAGGTCTAACAAATGGGGCTTTGCAGGGCAGGGAAAGGGCTCAAGGACCAGGCAGCTGAATTGTGCTTCTCAAAGAGTAAAAGGGAGCTGAGGATGGGTCTAGCCACAGGGGAAATGGTGGCAGGGTGTCCCCTCCTGCCCACAGCCCTCTGCAGGCTCCTGTTCTGCTTCTTGGATCCTGGGAGGTCTGACTCCCATCTGGTCAGGCATGTTGAGGGCCCACGTCTTCCCCCTCCCAGTGCAGCATCTTCAACTACAGAGTCGCTGTACCACTTTCTGCCTGTGTGACCTTGGGCAAGTTACTTAACCTCTCTGGTCCCTGCACACTTCATCTTTAGGTGGGGCTAATAATAGTCCTTACCTTATAAGGCTGTGATGAGGAATAAATGGGACCATGCATATCACGTACCTGGCACAGAATAAATAATTGATAAGTGGTCCGAATTACTCCCAAGGCTATTGATCTCCCCTGAATTTCAGATGCAGTACTCAGAGCCCACCTGGCACCTGGCACATGGCCCTGCCCAGTCTGTTCCAGCACCAGTGCCAGGGAGCAGATGAGTAACAGTTGTGGCCTCAGAGTCTCACGGAGCTGGGCCTGTCAAGCTCCAGCAGGTTTCTTGACCTCTCTGAACCTCTGTGACTTCATTTGGGAAGAAACACAGTAATGCCTACCTTGCAGGGTGTTCACGAGGGCCAGACATAGGTTCTCAATTGTCATAAAGGTGCAGGCCACACAGTGGGTGTTCAATTAACGCTGTTCCCCACACCTTCTTCTGTACCCTGAAACCCCACTGCACACCTAGCCCCTTCCCCACAGGCCAATGATGTGACATTGTCAAGTTTACATGGAGTACTTAGCACACACTTCCTCCGTGAGGACACTGTTCTGAGTGCCTTACGCGCATCAATTCCTGCATCCTCACCGTGACCTCAGAGGACGTTACCATTGTCATCTATACTTTCTAAGTCAGAAAAACCAAGACACAGACAGGTTCAGCCACTTGCCCATGGTCACACAGCTCCTAAGTGGTAGAGACAGGATCTGGCGCCGGGCAGTTAACACCAGAGCACATGCATTAGGCACTGTGCTCTCCTGCTTGAAGAAACACTGTCATATCACACATTTCTTCTACTTAGTAAACATTCATCCAGCCTACTATGTGCCAGATTCTGTCAAGTTAGTCCTATTGGGAAAGGAGAAACTGGGTCATACGGTAAGTTGGAGCCAGGATCTGGGTCCCTGATTTCAGGTCCAGCCAGAGCCTAGACACACAGGTGACTCTGGGCTCCAGAGGGGCTCTAACAGCATGGGGTGAACTGGCTCATCCCTCCAGCTCTGCACCCCACCTCTCCTTCCCAGCCACTCAGCGCTGTAGGTGAGCACGCTTAGAAAGCAAGTTCCCCAGAATGTCCAGACAGGCCTTCTGGTCATGGCCAAGTGACAGGAGCTGGTGGCTGGAGGACCCAAGCGCCACTGCTCCAACCTGCAGGTATGCCCTTTGTGGCATTTTCGACTCCTGGCCCCTGCCCTGATGAAGAACTCAACCCCACCCTCACCGCAGAGCCCCTTCTTATGGGCCAGCCCATCCCACCAAAGGGGTCGCCCCAAACACCTGCACCCCTCTTCCCTACCGGGATTTGAAGGCAAGAACGGCTCCCTAAGGCTTCTCTTTTCCAGGACAACCTCAGTCTCTCACTGGCGGTGAGATTCAGTCCCCACTACCTTGCTGTGCCTCCGGGTCTGGCCCCGCTGCACACTTGTCCTCCAAAGTCCTTCTTTCAGTGACTATTTATTGTTGCACACATGCTATGGGTCAGTCAGGGGCTGTGGACTCGCCCGGTGTACACATGAGCTGGGGACAGATGCTGTACACGTAACAAGCATGTCCTGGGTGGGCGGTCATCAACCGCGGTGAGCTGCTTAAAGAAGAATTCTCGTGATGTGAGAGAGAAGATGAGAGACTCTAGCTTGGTGGGGTCCCCAAAGGCCTCGTTGAAAAAGTGACATTTAAACTGAGACTTGAGTAATAAGTGGGAGTCGAGTCCGTCAGGAGAATTGTGTGTCTGCGTGAAGGGTGGGGTGTAGAAGATTCCAGAAAGAGTTCGGTGTGTCAAGAATCTGCTGCGAGAAGTGAACAAGAGGGAGAGCTGCCCAGGCTGAGCCCCAGAGGCGGGAGTGGGAAGGGTTGTGGGTTTCACCCTCCTGGCTGTGGGAAACAGGCAAGCAGGCGTGCGGTGTCACCTGCTTGGGTCTTTTAAGTTTTCATGTGAAATCTTTAAGACAAACAGGAATAAGAAGTCATGCAATACACTCCAGGCTTAAGAAAGAAAACTCCTCAATGTGGCCCCAGTGGCACCCCGGTCCTTGTCCGGCCTGGCAGGCATGGCACACGCACGGGGTACGACATGTCCGGTGCAGTCGAAGCAGGAGGCTGATGAGGACGCTCTTGCTGCTGCCCAGGCCAGCGATGGTGGTGGCTTGGAGCTGCCAGGGCGGTGGCAGCGGAACTCGAGAGAAGAAAACAGGTTCGGGACACATCCTGGACAAAGAGCCACAGGGTTGGGGTGGATTGGCTGGGCGGGTTGGGGAGGGGGCTGTCAGGAGCAGGTGACAATGGGACTCTGAAAGAGGACCAGGTTTAAGGAGAGGCATTTTCTAATGTGCGGCGGCCCTGGAATGTCCAGATGGAGATGTCAGGCATTTCAGGCCCTGAAGTCTGGGCAGTTAGACCCGTTAGACCTTGAGCACCTGCATGATGTTTTAAGCTGTGAGAGTGGACGGGGTCATGGGGCCGCAGACCCAGCCCCTCGTAACTGCACATGGAGGAGAGCCTGGCACAGCAGATGGAGGCCGAGTGGCAGAGAGAGGAGACATAGGACAGCAGGCCCCGAAGCCAGGGGGCAAGGACTTTTAGTGGAGGTGCCCAGTGGTCCTGACCAGTCCAGACCACCCCAGGCCAGCAGCCCCACCGCCCTTCTCCACTTGGATGCCCCCCTTCCCTGGCCCAACAGGGCAGAAACTCCTCATGGGCAGAGGGGAAGAGGAGGTGTGGCGGTGGGGGGATAGCCGGTGGGCAAGTGGCCAGAGCAGAGGTGACTTCCACATAGCCCCCGACGGCCCTCCCTGTCCTAGCACCCCAGTGAGGGACTGGGCATGGAAATACCTGTCCCCACCCACATTGCTTTGGCCTGGGCCTCTCAGCAAACAAGACTACAGGAGGTAGGGCTGCTGGTGGGGTGAGAGGGTCTCCCAGAGCTTTGGGGACTGGGGATGGATGCCCCTCACTCCACTTCCACAGGATTCCCTGGATTTACTGCTGGGCCCACAGGCTGCACCTAAGAAGAGGTGAGGGGAATGGAGGAAGTAAGGGGAAGGGGAGTCAGCTAAGTGCCAGGCACGCCCCCCCCCTTGTTCTGGGAGGCCCTGGGTGGCTTTGGAGAGCCATGGGCTTGCCTGTGACACCTGCATACGCTCCTGGGACCTCGGCCTGCAGACACCAGGAACCAGGTGCCTTGTTCGCCCAGCCTGACACCCGTCCCCAAATGGTTCAGCACGCAGCCAGAAAAAAGGAGGAGGGAGCCCTGTGAGGAGCAATGTGGGGCTTCAAGATGTGTTTTAAGTGAAAAAAGGCAACAGTCATGAGCGCCAAGTATAGTATTTACCGTTTGTGTAAAACAGGAGAGAAAGAAATTTATAGATACACAGATTTGCTTGTCTGTGCTTGTCTACGGATGGAGACCCAGGAAACTGGTGACACTGGCTGCCTCCGGGGAGGGGAAGCAGGTGGCTGGGGATAGGGTGGGAGGAAGAATTCTCACTGTATTCCCGTTGTGTCTTTTTAATTTTAGAACCATATGAATGTATTACCTACAGAAAGAAGACACATAGAAAGTTTTAAAATTAGTGTGTACATATGTGTATTTTTCTGAGAAAGATCATAGCATTCATAAGGTCCTCAAAAGGGACTGTGATCCCAGAAAGCTTAAAAATACTTTATTTTTGTGCTGTGCAGCCGTGGAAAAATGTCTTAACCTCTCTGAGTCACATCCCTAAAATGTAGAGAAATAACACTCACTTCATAGGCATGTTGAGAAGATGGACAGTGACACTGGAAGGTAAGGGTTTATAAACTGTAAAGTGCAGAAGCCCTCCTTGAAGGAGATGACTTAATGTCACCTCCCATTGTCCCTGCAGCCCCCTCCAGGGCTCCTCCGAGCCCACCATCCTCCCAGAAGCTCTAATGGAGGCCCTGGCTGGTCCTTGCCTTCCTCTGGGAGTCCTCCAGGCCTGAGGGGCCCTCTCCAGTTGCCCTCTCACTCTCCCTCCTCCAGCCTTTTGTGCACATGCCGTGCACTGCTCAAGCTCGTCTTGGCTGAAAATACCACTGGCCCTACCACCCTCCCAAGCAGCCACAAGCAGGTTTGGCTCCTTCCTGTTCCTGGTATCCGCTGGATGTCTAAGAAGCATCACAAACTCAGCATCGCCAAGACTGACCAGTCGTCCCTCCCTTGCCTTCTCCATCTCAGTCTGTGACTTCCCAGGGGGCCGCCCTGGACGTCATCCTTCAACCCTCCCCAAAGCCAATCGTCACAATAGTGGTCCGCATGTTAATAACTAACATTTAGTGTTTGCTGTGGGCCAAGCCCCGGCCACTCCTTTGATTCTCACGACACCCTGGAGGTGGGTGCTGTTATTTTCATCCTCACCGGGGGATCAAGAGCTTCCCCAAGTAGGTGAACCCTCAGGACTGGGCCCTGGACGCTGGCCCACACCCAGTCCCTCCAGCCTGCTGAGTGCTACCTGCTCCGAGCCAATCACTGCCAGACAACCCCATGGCCTCCTCCCTGCGCCTCCCTCCATCCTCTCCCTCTGCAGTTCCATCTCCACGGGCTGGGGACCCACGTCACCCCTCAGCTTAGAGCTCTCAGGGCTTTCCTGCCCTCTCCGACCTCAACCCCTCCACTCCCCACTCACAACCCCAGCCACTGGGGCCTTTCTTCTTATCCCTTGAACACGCCAAGTTTATTCCTCTCTCTGGCTCTTGCCGTTGGCTGTCCCTTCTAGCTGAAATCCTCCAAGACGACTGCTCCTACCTTCTTACCATTCTGGTTTGATTCAAAGGCTGCCTCCTCCACAAGGCCCCCCGGACACTCTCCGTCTGCATCCCGATCTCCTTGCAGCATTTATCCCATTCAAACCGATTTATTTTTCAGTCTCCTTAAGTGCAGGAACCTTGAGTCTCTGCCTCACCCCTGAACCCTAGCCACTTAATGAACAGCTGATGACTGACAAAGAAACAAGATAATTTCAGCCCATCATAATTCCCATAAAGGACCTCAGCAGGGTGATGTGACAGAATGTGACCAACGAGGAGCTATTTTTGCCACTGTAGTCAGGGAGAACCTCAACAAAGGTGGCCTCTGAGTGGAGACCAGAAGGAGACCTTCCGTGACACTGGAGTGGGAGCAGGACGTCTGAGGCCTCACCCTCCCACAGGACATTGGCTTCTCTGGATGCAGGTGTCACCCAGGGTCCTCGCAGGGGGGTGAATAGGGCATCCGGGCTTCACGCCCAGACTCCTTAGGCCCGAAAGAGAAGCTCCAAGGACTTGGGGGTGGGGGGTGGGGCGCGGGGCCTAGCAGGAGAAGGTGCAGCAAAGGGGCCAGCCACAGCGTTGGGAATACTCCTCCCCCAACCCCCAGCTCATCCACAGCCATTAATGGCTATTGCTGTTGGAATGCCTACTATGCACAGGCCAAGTGCTAGGTGCTTACTCATCATTTCTGAGCATCTGCCCATCTGGCTCCTAAGGCCAGAGACTTAGGCTTCATTCATTCATTCATTCATTCATTCATTCATTCATTCATCACCCTAAATGGATGCTGAGCTGCAGTGCCATCTGCCCTCCTGCCTGGTGTGTCTCCAACACAGCACAGTGCCTTGCCTTAGAGGGCGCTCTATAAATCATCGTGGAATGAATGAATGTTTATTGAGCACCTACTATGTGCCAGGGGCAGAGAAGTGAGAAAGACACAGTATGTAAGCGTGTGAGTGTATGAGGACAGGAGACAAAGGGTCTGCACAGCCATCCGGCTTAGAGAGAAGGTCCCCAGGAAGATGTGGGCAAGTAGGGAGCGCAAAGACAAAGCAGGCCAGGGCTGGGCTGGGCAGAGCGGGAGCCAGGTCCAGCGCTGGGATGGCTGGCTGTAAGGCTGGAGGCCTGGAGCTAAGTGAGCCGCTGGGCAAGGGAAGGGAGGTCTGAGGACAGAATGGTGGCCTCCTGGAACTCTGGGCACTTCTGTTGCTAGGAAGCGAGCATCCTGGAGAAAAGGAATATGCACACCTGAGCCTCTACCAGTGGCACCCCCAGGATTTCCATACAGGGTAGTAGCTTTCAAACTTTTTGACCAAGACCCAGAATAAAAACAAACACTGTGCATTGCTATTCATTATACCATATATATTTTAAAAACTGAAACAAAAGCCTCACAAAATATTTAATCCTCACTACTTGCAAAGTGCTTGCCATTTTAAAAATTTTGTTCTAAAAAAATAAGTAGTGAATGCACTAAATCAACTTCACAACCACTGATGGGTCAGGGTCTGCATGCAGTTTGAGAAACACTGACCTAGGGGGTGCCTGGTTGCTGTAGGCAGGTTGCAGTGGGGATCTAGGGCTTGTCTTGAAGCTGTGACTGACCGTGCGTGGACCATGGGCTTTTAGGGAGGCACAGCCATGGGGGAGCTGGAGGTCCTGCGGAATACTTGGAACAGGCTGTTAGACCCTTAGTGTCACAGGACTGCTGCGCTATAGCCCAAATAACAGGGACTCTGGGTTCTGGGTCCAATCCTTTCCCCTGGCCCTGTGTTAAAATCTCCTGCTATTCTCCTAACAGATGCTACTCAGCAGTTGCTTGCACACCTCCCATGACAGGGAGCTCACCCCTTCCTCAGGCAGCCCACTAGAATGTGCCATCAAAGCAGCTGGTAACTATAACTCCCTCCATGGCTGGCTGTTCATTCCCCCCTCTGTCTCCAGGCCTGTCGTCCCAGGGACTCAGGCCAGCTCCAGCACGAGGCCATGGCCCACTCTGTACCCCATCCTGTTTCCTCTCTTCCCTGTTGCCCAGCTCTGGCCCCATGTCTGGGGGATGGCCCTGGAGCCCAGCCAGCGAGAGGCTCTTTCCCAGGTCAGGTGGCCTCAGGATCTGCAGCTGCACGGCCTGGCACTGGAGCTCAGCCAGCCCTACCCCCACCCAAGCAGGTCAGGAGGTCTGAGAGGGTGCAAGGGCAGGGCTTAGCATGAAGGTCAGGGGCTGACACCCAAGACAGCCAGAGAAGCAATATCTGAAGGTGATGGCTGCTGCGTGTGGGGGCTGGAGGCCTGGAAAACTGCCAGGAGTTACGACTGAGTGGTCGGGCCACACAGCAGCTCATGTCAACAACAGGCCATGTTACACTCACAGTCTCATGGGATCTTCCCAGCAATCACAGGGGCACAAGTTTACTCTATGGGTCAGGGGAGGAAGACTCAGAGAGGTGAAAAGACTGCCCAAGGCCACACAGCCACTTAAAGAGAGAGCTGGATTTGAACCCAGATCTTCTGTTTCCCATCTGCCGGCCTCAACTGGGACTACCGTGGATGGAGGAGATAAGCCTTGGGGTTGGGGGGCACACGGGGAAGTGGTCATCTCTCCCATAAGGAAGAGGCAGGGTCCCTCAGGCCCCAGAGTGCACAGCCAAGGCCAAAGTGGGAGGTAAGTACCAATTAGCAGAACCTTTTAGAGACAAGTGGGCTGCCCCTGGAGACGGTGAACCCTCTGTCAAGATGGGTGCGGAGGGCTGTGATGCTCATATGTCAGAGTGACAGCAGCCCTTTCTGTCCCCCATGTCATTCAGGGCAGGTCCCTCCAGCTCTGTGCCTGCCACCTCCCTGCATGGCCTCACGGGGGTTCCTGACTCACTGACCTCTATCCCATCTGTTCCCCCAGACTGAGTGGCACCTTAACCCTCACAGGGCAGAGGGGGTCTGGATTTCTCAGGTCTATAGTGGGAGGGAGGCTCCTACAGGGAGTTTGGGGTGGGGTTTGGGAGAGGAGCTGCAGAATGGGGTGGGGGAGAGACTTCCACGAGGAGTCCCAAGGCCAGCAGTGAAACCTGGTGTCAACTCTGCCACCAAGTCAAAGTTGAGCAGACTCCCTCCCCCAGGCCTCAATCTCTTCATCAGTAAAATGGAGTCAGTCCCTCACAGTGCATGTACCCCCTCCTCCCTGACCTAGCTCCCCTCCCATCCTTGCATTCCAGGTGGAGCCAGGGTGGGCTCTGAGAACAGAAGGGGCAACACCAGACAACAACCAGGCACCCCCCCATCACCACAGGGTGCCCTGTTCCACAGAAGAGCAAAAACAGGTTCGCAGGGGTACAGTGACCTGGTCCAGGTCACATAGGATAAGTTTGTGGCTAAGCTAGGGTTCAATCCCAGGCCTGCCTGACTCGGGAGGCATTCCTCATTTAGCTGCACTGGCTGTTACAAGGGGCTGCTACCCCTTCCCCTCTCTCCAATCTGGGGATTTGCCCAGGAGAGGGGGTTTGTGATATCCAGCACTTCCCTTCTTCCTCCAAACCCTTTAGGTACAGGGAGTGTCAGAGGGGGAGGGGGAAGACGGGAGGGAGGGAGGAGGGAGGGAGGGAAGAAGGGAGGGAGGGAGGGAGGGAGGGAGGGAGGGAGGGAGGGAGAAAGAAAGTCTGGCAGCCCTGGGGGTGGGAGGCAGAGGAGTCAGGAGGAGCCCTAGGTCCCAGTTCAGCCCCAGTTCTGCCACCATTGCTGTGTGACCTTGGGCAAATCACTGTGATCTCTGGGCTCAGTTGCTCTATCTCCCATCAGAGTGCTGAAGAAAAAGCAGACATCGGAACAGACCAGGCCCACTGGGTAAAGCTGGGGAGAATTTTCTCCATTGTCCCAGGCCCAGGGGTGCCTCTGCCCAACTGCACCTCCTATGCCCTGCCCTGCCTACCCTCTGCCCTCCTGGAGCCCCAGCTGGGCCCACCTGAGCAGGCTTAGACCAAAGCTCCCAGCTGATAGGTCACCATGACAACGCCTTCTCCCTGCACAGGTGGAAGTAGAAGCCCACCTTTCTTAATAGCCCCTCTCCTTGACCTATCAATGCTCCTCATGGCACTTCACCTCCCCCTGCCCACTGAGGCCAGATGTTCCAGTCCTGACACTAGGGCTGGAAAATGACTGGCCAGGGAGCCACAGAAAGGAAGGGGAAACTCACAGGGAGAGAAAGGGGAGCCCCAGGCTAGAAGAGACGCACCCTCCCTCCTCCAGGAGGCCAAATGGAAGGGTCCCAGAATAACTAGCACCGGGTGCACAGAAAGGGCCATGGATATATGGCCTCTGCCTCCCATATAGGGCCTTGGGCAAAACCTTGCTTCTTGCTGAGCCTCAGTTTTTTCATCTGAAAAGTGGGAGTGACAGTCCTCAGGGTGGCAGGAAGGATTAACTGAAGCCATGAATATAAAGCCCAGCTCAGAGCCTGGCACACAGGGGCTCGTCCCCCCTCTGCAGCAGGACCCCCGAGAAAACCTCTGTCACCCCAGCCATCAAGCAATAGTACCATCTACCTGAGCAGCTCGTGTGTGTATGTGTGTATGTGTAAGAGAGTGTGAGTGTGCGAGTGTGTGCGCTCGTGACTGTGTGTGTTAGCTGGGAGGAGGTGAGGCACAGGGATGCAAAGGGAGGGAGCAGGGGCCACACACCCCAGCGTTCCTCCTACCCACTTGCCTGGCCTGTGTGTCCTGAAAAGAACAGTGGTCTGAGAACCAGGCAAAACCCACCAGTTCAAATCTCGTCCCAGCCATCTTCTGCGTGTGTCCAGCCCGCCTCTCCTCCTGGCTGAACCTCAGTTTCCCCTTCTCTAAATGGAGAGAACCGCTGGTGCCTCAAGTCTTCAGATTCACCCCAGGGAAAGACAGCAGGCTGCAGGGACAGAACTGGCCCAGGCTTTGGGGGTGTTGGGGAAGAGCAAGCTGGAGCGTGAGCCCACCCTGCCCCCGGCCCACCGCCCTGTGAGCCCATGTGCGCGCCTGCAGGAGCGCGCACGCGCGTGTGTGACTCAAAGTCTATTCATAGCTGAGCTCCACCAGCTGCAGCGTCACAAGCAGAGGGGCCTCAGCCCATATTATTATTTCAATTACCATCTGAATTAAAAGTTTGAGCAGCGATCAGCCCACGTAGAGAGGGGAAGAGGGAGCAGGAGAAAAATAAAGATGAAAAGGAGAAGAAGGGCTAGGCCTGGAGATCCCCCCACACCCCATGGAGGGCTGAGTCGCTGAGGACTTATGGCTTATGCCTGTCCCCAGGGTTCCTGGCCGCCCAGTACCCCAGGTCCAGGGAGGAGCACTTTGGGACAACAGCCCAACGGCAGCTACTTTATGAAAATAGTTCATTAAATCCAGATTCTTGGTCACACAGATGGGCGTACCAAGCTCAGAGAGGGTGAAGAACTGTCCTAGAGTCACACAGGAACCATACCAAGGCTGATGGCTCCAAGACCCTATCTCATCAGGTCCCACCCACAGTCTCCCCTGATCTCACAGGCTGTATGACACTGACATCTGTGGGTGGCCCTGGGGCAGGACCAGGGAGGACAGAGGTGGACCTGCTATCTATCCCTGCTGGTTTATCTTCTTGTTCCCAAGGCTGATTCCCCTACCCAAAGTCCTAGCCTAGAGCCAGCATCCTCTCAGCCCTGCCAAAACCACCCAGCAGTCGGCACCCATTCTAGACCTCATGCCACCACAAGCCCCAATGCCCCTCCTCATCCACTGGTGCAGGCGACAGAGCCCTGGCTCCAAATCTAACTCTCTGGGCACTTTTGGGCAGATCATTCTTTGTCTTTGAGCTTCAGTCTTTCCGTTTGTAGAATGAGTTCTCCCCCTTGGATGTGTGACTATATCTGTGTCTTCAGAAGGGAGCCCCAAGAAGGTTCCTGAGGGGCTGTCATGTTGTGGGGGTGACAGACTGTCTCCTGCCAGCCCCAGGCCAGGGGAGGGACGTTTTCCACTGTTCCCAAGGAAGTCCCAGGGACAGCCCCCAAGAATCAGATTTGCCAGGACTCAAATACAGGCTCCTCCACTTCCCTGCTGTGTGACCTTGGACAAGTAACATAGACTCTCTGAGCCATGGCTCCCCCATCTGGAACACTGGGACAGCAATTCGACATTGTAGGGTTGCTGGCCTTGAGGATTAAATGAGAAAGCTCCTAACCCAACGCCTGGCAACGATGTGGGTTTCCTTGCTGGGAGACGGGTAAATGATGGGCACTGCTTCCCAGCTCCTCCGGAGGGATATCAAAGCCTCCTGGGATTTTGGATGTGGGGATGTCATTCCACCCAGAAAACAGGAGTCACTGGGTCAGGATCCCTGGAAGATACTCATCTGGTTTGGCTTGAATCGCTCTGGGAGGGGGGTTGCAGAGCTCACTATTTCTCCACCTCCACTCCCCGGGGAATCTTCTAGAGGGGCCATAATCTCCCAGTGTAACCCCAACTCCAACCTGTCCCTGCCTGGGACTGCCTGAAACTGGCTTCTAAATGAGCCTGAAAGGCAGCTTTTCCAACAGACCAAATGAGGGACAGGATTAATGCCCAGGGATGGCAAGAATGGGGCCAGGGAGCAGGAAGGGCGATGGGAGGGGCCCAAGTGAGAGCTGGGGCCTCAAAGCTGCTGGGTCCTGTCCCAGCTGCCCACCCTCTTCCACAGGGTGTGCATCTGCCTGTCTACTTCCAGGCAGGGGTGGGAGCCAGGAGCCCTGGGTTCAGGCTCCAGCTCTGCTTCCTCTACCCCCCAACCATCACTGTGACCTTGGGGGGTCTACTTCCCATTCTGGTCCTTGATTTCTACGTTTCTAAAACGAGGGCCCCAGACCAGTGATTTAAGCTCCAGACCTTCTATTTGAATTGAGACATTGTCCCACTGCCCCCACCAATGGCCGGGTGGGCCTGCATGCTGGGAGCCATAGGGCCCCTGAGTGTCTGTGGCTTCTGGACCAGAGACTGTCTCTCTTCTCCTGTCCCCCACTTTCATGTCTAGTACCTTTGAAGGTTCTATTGTCCCCATTTCACAGGTGAGGAGATGGAGGCATAAGAAGGTAAAGGCTCTTTCTCAAGGTCACAGACAGCCATTCAAAATTCAGGACTCCTCTATGCCCAGGAGAGCAGCAGGACTCAAGGGCATATTTTTCCCCCAGGAGAGTCGCCAAGATCGTGAATGGTCAACTGTTCTTTATACAGATATAGACTGCACAGGATGGGGGTGGGGGCTGCCCAAGGTCACACAGCAAGGCAAAGGCAGGCTGAGGTCCTGCACACAGGCTCCCTGCCTTCTAGGCTCCACCTAGCCAGGGGGACAAGCAACACAGTCTGACCTCGTGCCCTGGCCCTGGGATCTCCCCAAGATTGGATCCCTTGTCCTGCTTCTAGGCCCCACTTGGCTGCTCCCAGAAGCCCCCAACACCTGGGACAGGCGGGAAGAGTGATCAGGAAGATGAAAAAGAAAGTTGAGAGTTGGCCGCTTGTCCCTGGGCCCTCTGTCCCTCCCTCTCCTTCTCTCCTCGTGCAGGGGGAGCTGCGGTGATGTAATGCACTCGGCTTTGGTCCTGGTGCCAATCTCAGAAGAGAGACGACAGATTGCGTGAGCCAAATTTGGCATCCTAGGGGGAGAGGCACGAAAAGTGGAGATGTGGAGGAGAGGAGCGAGGAGCCTGGGGCGGTGCAGGAGAAGCCCCCCTGCCCAGCAGACCCCAGGGGGGCCTGTCCTCCTTCCGCTCCACCCCCACGGCCTCCCAGCCCACCTGGCCTTGAGGTCTCCCCTCACTCTGAGAGGCCAGCCTGGCTGCTCCCTGACCCCTCGATCCCCCCCCATACACCAGTCCTGCCCTCCCCCCCATACACCATTCCAGCTCCATTTCCCATTGCCTCTAGTCTCCTGGTTACCATGTTGCTGGTTGTCATGTCGCTTACATGTCCTCGTGACTCAGTGGTCCCCACAGAGGGGCCCCCTCCTCCTCACACCCCCCTCAGCTCTCGCCCCCGCCTCCCCCAGATCCACATTAAGAAGCAGCCCGCCCTGTAAGCCTACACTGTTCCTCCTCCCCTTCCCTCTTAGCCTAAGCTAAGAAATCTTTTCACAGCACCTAGAGTCACTTCATTCTCTGCTCCACAAAAGTCTCTTAAGAACCTACTATGCTCCAGGCTTGGGCAAGCTGATTTCAGAGACCTGGTATAATCTGCAAATCCCTGAGCAATTCAAGGAACTCAGTACCATCATCCCATTCTCCAGTCGAAGAAACTGAGGCTCAGAAAGGTCAAGCCAGCTACCCAAGGTCACTTAGCAGAAACACAAGGCCAGCTCTGTCTGTTCCCAGTCACCCTGAGGCTTTTTCTAGATGAGGGGCTTCCTTTTCAAGGGTAACCCAAGCGTTCCTAAGGACTAGCTCCCAAACCCCAGATCCCCCTTCCAATTCCTGGACACTCCTCTCCTTGGTCAGCCCTCTATTTCAAGCCATGCTCTCATCTCCCATTAGCTGTGCATCATCCCAAAGGTAAAATGAGTCCATACTCCCATCTGCCCAACACTTTCCCCAGCCTGTGAACAGCCCTCAGCTCCCTTAAGCCTGGGTGGTGGGGGCGGGGGGCACTCGGGAGGTCAGTGGGGCAGGAAGGGTGTCCTTCCCACAGATATGGAAATCGAATGTCAGGGAGCGAGTGACTTGCTCTGGGTGCTGGACCCTCAGATAGCTAAGCTGATTTCTGGGAGCCTGAATGGAGCATATATGAGGACCACTGCCCAGGGTGGAAAAACCCAGAAAGAGCCCCTCTTCCCCATGGAGAACAGAGTCGAATGTTCTAGGCTCAGCCCTCCAGGCTCCAGTTTGGATGCGGGTCAGCTCAAAGGCCAGTGGCCACGTTGCACTCCAGCCCTTATCCCACTGCTTTCTTCCGCCTTTTGCTCTCCTCATCCCAGGCCAAACCAGGGTCACAGTGCGGCTCTCGGGCCCCCAAAGTCGTGGCAACAGCCCCCCCAAAATCCCAAAGCTCAGGAGGTCGTGGAACGGGATGTGGGGAGAAGCAGCATAGACATTTTACACATGCACACGCGCGCGCACACAGGGTCTGGTTCCTCTCTCGGCCTCACCTGTGTGGCCGTTGGCCTCTCTCCCTCAGCTTCCTGTCCCCACAATTCTACTGCTCCTGAGGCCTCAGCTGCCAACTTGGCCAGGCTGCCCAACCTCCAGTCCCTCCACCACACTCCTGTCTACCATGTCCCTGCACCCTCTCCCCACCCTGGGCCTGGGCACGGGGGCAGAAGTGTATGCTGATGCTGGTGGGGGGACCCTCAGCACAGTGCTGGGGAAGTTTCCCTCCTCCAGGGTTCATCCAGACCTCTCTTTCACTGGGGTTCTCCCCCTCCCCACAGCCTGTGTCTACCACTCTGAGATGACACGCCTTATTTACTGGATCCCTTGTTCCCTTACCCTGGGGTCACCTGGCCCAAAGTAGCTGCTCAAGACGTGAGAAGTGGGAATTTTTAAAACAATTAGTTTCAGGTAGGCAGTGGGATTGTTCTCAGGTGGCAGGGCCATTTGCAAACGGGCTGCAGCTGGGGAGGTGGAAAGGAGCGCCCCTCCCCCTTTTGCCACAAGTCACCTGCCTTGAAGCTCCTCGGAAACCTAGTGTGACAACGGGGGTGGGTGGAGGTAGGGAAAGGTCGTGGCCGGGGCAGGAGGTCAAGGCCAGTTCCACCCTCCTCTCCTTCCTTCCTGGCATCAACCTAGACCTCGCTTCTCCGGACTGACGGACAGAGCTCGCCAGCTCCTGAGAAGTCGCAGGAACCCGGGTCAGGGATAAGGTGCCGAGCGGGCGGGGCCAAAGCAGCCGGTCCAGGACACACAGACACGCACGCGGCGGGACAGACCGACAGACAGCGCCAGCGGTGGGCGAGGGCCGAGCTTACCGCGGGGCAAAGGTCCGACGAGTGTCCTGGAGGAGGCGAGACGGCACTACATCCCACGGCGCGGTCAGGCGGGCGGCGTCCCCGCGGGGAGAGGGGAGTCCGGGCGCTCGCTCCTCGCCAGCCCAGCGGACTGGCCGCGCCCCCCTCCCCGGCTGCCGGTGGGTCTGTCCGTGGGTCTACGGGTCTCCGCGCCTCCGCGCCGTCCCGCGCCGCTATCCAGCAGCCGTCCAACTTTCAGCGCTGCCCCGCGCAGCGCCCTCGGCGCCGCCTGAGCGCCAGCATCGTCGGGCCCCGGGCCCGGGCTCAGAGCGCGGGGCTCCGGAGGCCCATGGCGCTCGCCGCCCGTGCTCGCGCCCCTCGCCTCCGCTGCAGGCGCCTTTCCTCCGCCGCCCCCCCACTGTTCTCTTGCTGTCACTCGGCGCTGTCCCCCGCCCTGAGCTCCGCTCCCTGCCCCGCTGCGCTCGCCGCCGGCCCTGAGCCGCCCCGCGCGGGCTCTGCGGCCACCTTCCCCGCCCCGCTTGTCCTCGGGTCTCTGCCCCTGTCTGGTCTCTGTCTCTCTAATGGTCTCTCCTGCCTCCCTCGCTCTCGCTGTCTCCCCCTGCTATGGTCTCTGTCTTCGCCTCGGTCTCCCTCCCAGTCTCTCCTCTGCCTCCCTCAGCCTCTGCCCTATCTCTTCCCTGCGCGTCTCCGTCTCCCGCCCGGTCTGTCCTCTGTCTCTCTCGCCTTTGCACTCTCGGTGCGGCCCCCACTGTCTCGGACCCAGGCCCCAGCCGCTGCCGCGTCCCCGGCTCGCCCGGGAGCCCGAGCTCCCGACGCCCGCGGCGCGCCGAGAACTCCCAACTCGCCGCACGCCGCCCGGCTTTGCGAGACTTTCGCCCCTCCTCACACGTGACCCGCGGCGCCCCGCTGCGGAGGCCCCCCCACCCCGGGAGCCCCCGGCTGCCCGCGGTGCCCGGCCCCGCGCCTTCCCCTCTGCCTAGCCGGACAGCAAACCCATTCCCACCCGCTCGCCTCGCGGGGCAGGGGCAGGGCCTGGGGGCTGCATGGGCCCGCTCCTGCCACAGATCCTGCCAGGGTTTTTCCTTCTACCTCCAGAAGCGCTCCTCCCAGAACCCATTCCGAAAAGCCGCCGCCGGGTTTTCAAGCCCCCCTTCCCCCCCCCCCCGCCCCCCCAGGGCAGGTGGAAAGGGTTCCTCGTGCTAGGAAGGCAGTGGGTGGGAGAGGGTCCGTACTGGGTTCGCTGGCGCTGGGCCACTCCCATGAGCGGTCCCCTTTCCCTCCTGAAGTACCTGCAGTTTAGGACCCTACGCATCCCGCTCCGGAGACGGAGGTGGCCCTGCTAGAGGGACCCTCACAATCACTTAGGCAGCACCGCCCCATTTTACAGACTGGGAGACTGAGAACCAAAGGGTCACAAGCTTGCCCAAGGTCATTCAGAGGTGGCAACGGGACCAAACCCCAGTCTCTTGTTCTCTGCATTCCCATTACTCCAAAGTGTCTTTATTAGGGAGGATGGTGCCCTTCGTCTGCAGCCCTAACTGTGCCCCAGGTCTGGGCCCCACACTCTGGATTGTGGGGAGAAGTCCCCAGCACCCCACAGCCTCTGGCGAGCCAGTCACTTCCGTGGCCATTCTGCCACCTCACTCCAACCTTCTGAGGAAGCAGGTGGGAAAGTGCTCCTGCTCCAGCGTGGTAGGATGAGAGAACACCTTCAGATAGACAGCCAGAACTTCCTGGGGAGCCTGAAGATCTCTGACTAGTCCCAGTTAAGACAGGGAGAGACTGAGGCACCCCGAAGTCGGATTGAGAACTTCCTGAATATTAAGTTTCCTCCAGCTCCTTCAAGTTTGTTTATCCCCCAAAGATATGACTGGCACAGGTGCTACAACACACAAACCACATGACTGCTTCCCTTTCCCCGAGACCCTCCCCACTTGAAAGGATACTGTCCCAACTCCTGATGAGCAGTCAGGCCCCACCTTACCCCACATCCCATATACCCACACATACACCCTGATCCCCACAGATTCCAGAACACACCAGATGCTTCCACACCTCTCTGCCTTTGTACATGCTGTTCTTCCTGCCTGAAATGCCCTTCCTCCTTTTCTGCCCCAAGAATTCCTGCTGTTCTCCAAATCCAGCCTCCACACCACCTCCCCTGGGAAGGACTCCAGAAGTCCCTGGCAGAAGTCATTCATCACCCAATCATTCATTCATCCAGCACTGGGCACAGGTTTGGTTCTTTTAAATGGGCTTGGGAGTCAGGTCAACTTGGGCTCCAAAGCACTTAGGAGCTGCATGACCTTGAGCAATTTTTTATTTAACCTGTGTGTAAAACGGGCAGATCAAGTAAGGGAGATGCACAAGAATGCACAGCTCATACCGTGTTTCCCCGAAAATAAGACCTAGCCGGACCATCAGGGTTAATGTGTCTTTTGGAGCAAAAATTAATATAAGACCTGATATTATATTATATTATATTAGACCCGGTCTTATAGTAAAATAAGACTGGGCCTTATGTTAATTTTTGCTCCAAAAGATGCATTAGAGTTGATGGTCCGGCTAGGTCTTATTTTGGGGGAAACACGGTAGTAGGTGCTCAGTAAACGTGACCATGCCTTCGTAGTCCTCCCTTCACCACTGTGCAGATATCCATAGTGCATGTCCCATCCCATGCCTGTCTCCCTCATTGCGTGGCTGTGCCCTTGCAGGCAGGCAACAAGGACTGAAGTTCAGTTGCATGAATCTTGGTGTGTGAATGGATGGGGGAATTCGAGCCATCTGAATGCTGGCTCAGCGGCAGATGTGTGCTTGGAACCTATCACACCTTTCCATAGATTGAAAGTGGAAGGCCGCAGGTGAGGCAAATGACTTACGGTCTCCTTCACTTGGCCAGAGGCCTGGCCTAGTGGCAGCCCTGGAGTGTGGGGTGCAGGGGAAAGAGGAGGGACAGGAAGGAGTATGGAGATGGAGACAGGGATGTCTGTAGACCCAGAACATCTGTTGCTGTGGGATCAGACCTGATGCTAGGTCACTGGGCACACATTTAAGGAAGGGGTGGGGACTGGAGGGCTGTGCTTTCTGGGAGAGGGAAGGGGGAGGCCTGGTGGAGAGGAAACATCTGGTGATGGTCACCTTGCTAGGCCTGGGGCTGAAGCCTGGGGCCCCCATTGCTCATCTCCTGTAAGGAGAGTCCTATGGAGGCCGAGGGTCGACTGGGAGGAAGTGGGGAGAGGCAGAAAGGGCAGCTCCAGGCAGGGAGAAGTTCATGGGCCCCAGGAAAGAGTCCCTTTTCCACCATCCAGTCCTTGTGTGACTCTAGGCGGCTCACCTCTTCTCTCTGGCCTCAGTTTCCTCATATATAAAGTGAGGAAGATAATACCCATTTTAAAGGACTGTTCTGAGGATGAGTAAAGTCTGAAAGAGGAATTCACCATTGTCCATCCCATGCTTGAGGAGCTGCTAGTAAGGCAGGGGTGGGGAGGTGGGAGAGCGATGTGAAACAGGTGTGCAGAGGCTTTGGGGCGGGGGAGGGGAGGCTTGGTTGTCAGAACTCTGGGGACCCTGGGCAAGTTGCTTGTCCTCTCTGGACCTCAGAAGATCATCTAACACAGAAGCACCCCCTGGATGGAGTGAGGGGACTAAGTACCCTTTGAGTGCACATCATTAGCCTAGGATTTGTTTCCTTTAATCCTTACCAGAACTCCATGACAGAGGTACTGGGTCCTGATGGGGAAACTGAGGCACAGGTCCTATTGTTATGTGTGGCCTGGGCGGCCAAGGACAATTCTCTGGAAGGGTGAGACTTGCTCTGAAGTTTGATGGGGAGTGATGGTTAAACGCTTGTCTGTTTGGCCAGAGCTTCCAATGCCTCCTTACTTGATCCTCACAGTCCTATGAGGTAGAGACTAGGAGTATCCCTAGTTCACAGATGAGGAAACTGAACTGAGACATGGAGAGAAGATGTGGCTTGCTCAGGGTCACTCAGGAAGTAAGAACCTGTCTGAGCCAGGATCTGAGCCGGCTCCTAGCTTCTGGGGAAAGGTCATTTCAGGCCAGCAGAGCATTTCATAACAGGCTCACTCTAAGAGCCTAGTTAGGCCTCTCTGGTCCCGAAGGGGCCCTGAGAGGATGTACAGAGGGCTGGGAGGACTGAAGAGGAGGGGCACTTGAGCCAGGCAAGTGGGACAGCTGGGGAGAGAAGGGAAAGGGCCCCTTCAAAATGCGGGAGTCACAGAGTTTAGAGGTTTTTGGCCTAGAGAGTTCCTTAAAGTCCTCCAGCCCATTCTACAGATGAGACAAACTGAGGCAACACAGTTGCTTAGATTAGAAATCAGACCAGGACACAGCTGGCCTGTCTCAGAATTCTAAAGTCTGAGCCCTGAGGGGTGAGGACCAGAGGTGAGGAAAGGGGCTTTCGGCGCCCAGAAGTCCAGGACCCATGCCAGGCCGCTGTGCCCTGGGGATGGAGGACTGTAGGGGTCTCTCCCACCCTCTGCTCCCACCCTCGCCCACCCCCCACTACTCAGTAGTCACCAGGGTGGAATATTTTAGCACCTATAGAAAAACCGCCACAGACGGCCTGTGGCAGCTGTTGCTAAGGAGACGCTCCCAAAATAGCCCCCCTCCGCCAACCTTTCCCGCTGCTGCTCCTGCTGTGGGGAGGGGAGGAGGTTGGCACCCATACTCTGGCCCCAGGTTCACCCGTCCGCCCTTGCTCCTGGTACCCACATGGGCCAACGACCTGGGCAGCCACAGGTCTGCAGAGGAGGCAGGAGCTAGACTGAGCATCCCTGTGGCCTCAGCCACCAGCCCTCAGCTGGGGGAAGAAGGTCATCCAGATGAGGGGAGATGGGGGAGAAAAGAACATGGCAGCCATGATCCACAGCACACTCCCACATATGCACAATCAGACCTCACCGTCTTACACATCAACTGTGGACACCACACGTACAAACCCACAAATGGCCACCTAGATCTGCATATACACCATCAAAGACAAATAGATGCTCGGGTAAACATATGCCACAAATACACAACACACACCTGCAAGTACATAACACACAGCCATAAATACACACATTTACATACACGTATACAAATATGTGTCTCAAGTATACACACACACACACACACACACAAATGCATACACAGCCTGACAGCACGTGAACACACAAATATCCAAACATGCCCAGCATGTGGCGTTCAAGGGCATTAAGTGGTATTACCCATGGGCTCGGTCCAGGGGCCATGCTTATCTTGGGACCTCCAGACATCCTTACGTAGTGGGGAACTTCTACAGTGCAGCCAAAGGCTGGGAGATTAGGAAGGGGTGTGCAGGAGGGTGGGTGGATGGTGATGTCTCTGTGAACCCCTCTAAGTGGGTGTTCTGGGGACCAAAGAATCCCTGGTACCCAGGAAACCTGCTTTGGGAACTGGTAAGTGAGGGGAGGGAACTCTTGCCTGCAGACTGGAAACCTCTGCGCTTGGAGAGTTCTGAGCCCCAGGTTCACTATGCAGCTGGTTGGCAAAGGTGCTGCAGTTGAGGCTGGGGTGCTGCTGAGGGCAAGAAAGCAACAGGGTGGCAACGGTGATGGTCTTGACAGGTGCAAAGCAGTTTATAAGCCACTTTTACATTCGTGATGTTGTATACTTTGGTAACAGCTACACTGAGTGGTGTCTCCATCTCTGAGACCCAGACAGGAGAGGGGATTTGAAGACCACACAGAAAGTTACTAGCAAAGGTGGAACCAGAGCCCAAGGAGGCTCCAGCTCCCAGCCCTACGTGCCTTCCTCTTGGCTGCGCTGAACACGCTGGAAAGGCCATCAGGTGCAGACTTGGCTTTACCCCTGATTCATCCTGTGATGTTGGCAGCCAAACCCTCCATCTCTCCACCTGGAAAGCTGAGAGTGAACCCCCAAGGGGTGTATTCAAGCAGCAGTTTGTGGCCACAGCCGGGGCTGGGGAGTGGTGACCGCTGGATGCTCTCGTATTGTCCGCGCAAGGACGAGGGACGCCGAGTCGCTCCCCTCCGCATTTGGCCAGCCGCGGTCTCTCTCCAGCCTTGCTGCGTGGCTCCGGTTCATGAATCCGGGCTCCGCGTCTTCGCTGGCGCCTCATCACTCGGGAGACACGGCGAGCGGCTTGCGGTTGCCTTGGGAACCTCGGTGGGGCCGTGGAGCGCGGCGCACGACTCCACGCTCAGGGCGCTGGGCGCCGGGCCTGCGCCGCGCACCGAGAGTAGCGTTTGGAGTCAGAGAGACACCTGTCGCCAGCGGTGAAGGAAGGGGCGTCGCGGCAAGGGTTGTTATTTTTTCTTTTACTTTTAATTAAGGTGTAACTTAATACATACATCTTAAGAGTACATACCGCTCGATGATTTTTACGTGTGTATAAAATCCGTGTAACCATCTCTCAGATCAAGATACAGAACACTTCCAGCGCCCTGGAAGGCTTCCTCCGGTTGCGATGTTATTTTTAATTGTATTTTTTACACTTCTCCGGGAATAAACCGGCGAGGGAGTAATGGCCTTCCGAGGACACAGAATTTCCGTGTCTTCTCCCGGCTCTGCTTTGCCTCCTTCGGGGCCCTCCTTGGGCCTCAGTGTCCTGTAAAAAGGAGCACGGGACTGGCATTTGTCGTGTGGTGTGCTCCTTACAAAGCGTTTAGATACCTACCTAGCTAACTTTGACCCTAATAACTGCCCTATCGAGTCAGTACTACTTGGTTTATACCCAGATCACCGATGAGAACGCTATGATTTAGAGAGAAGGAATAAATTGCCTAAATTCGGACAGCTCGCTGGTAGTGGAGCTAGAACTCCAACAAAGATCTGTCTAACCTTGACGTTTATCTCTCTTTCTCCACCCCACCCTCCTTTCCCCCCTGGTCGTTGGCCTCTTTTAAAGAGCGGTACAAATTACATGCGCTGGGAGAGCGGGTCGTTTCACATCTCTGCGCTGTTGCGCATGTGGTTCCTTCTACTTGGGACTCGCCTCTTCCCCAAGGTTTTGTCCTTGAGAGGAGCTCCTACTCGTCCTTCAAAACCCGCGAGGGCAATCTCTGAAGTCATCCTAACTGCAATCCTCCCTAGCGGCTCCCCACAGCCCAGGGTAAGACTCTGCTCTGCACAGGCACTCGCCTCCCACAGTGCGCCCAAGGGCTTCTCCAGGCTTCGTCCAACTTCAACCTGCAGGGCGCCCGGCACACATCTGGTCTTCAATAAATATGCTTGGAACTGAAAGTGGAGAAGAGGTTTTGAAACCTTGTTTTCTCGCTCTGTAAAAATGGAGTCCACAGTAACCATGCCGCTCAAATATGTTGAGCCCAGAGAGAGCTTAGGGAACAGCTGGGGCAGAACCGCAGGAAGAGAAAGGCTGTCCACAGCCCACCCTGACTGGATTAGGGAATAGACTCGTCTGCGCCTCCCAGGCCAGACTGGGGTTGCCTGGGAAGATTTCATTCCTTCCACTGGGGAGCGTCTACTCGCCTAGGCCAGAGGGAAGTAAAGCGGCCTTCAGGGATCCGAAGGGAGCTCCAGGAGCCTGGACCCATAGCCCCTCCTTCCTTCCAGGGCCTTCCAGTGAGAGGCTTCCGATTAAGTAGTGGAATGTCCTTGGGCTGATTTTTCACTTTGTATCCACATTTTCCTTCACACAGAATTGGAGGCAGTTGGCAGGATATTCAATACAGTGGTGAAATATACCAAAGGGCTAGGACCAGGAAGGGAAGAAGATTATATATAACTTTTCTTTTCTATAGTTGAGTAAGTCCACCATTCTCTTTCCCATAAATCTGACTTCAACCATACATTTTGCTTTGTTAACAAGATAAAAACAATTCTTTGAACTGAAGGAAATTTCCCCCTCGGCTTCCTGTCAATCGCATTCCTACAGCAGACACATTTTGGGTGTCAGGAAAGTGAGGCATGGAGGGGTGAGGGACTTGCCTTGAACCCCGTGGCAAGAGGGACACATAATTTCTGATGGTGCAGATGCCAGCGTGCTGGCATGGGCCAGAGCCAGGGGTTTTAAATGAGGATTTTCCCTCTTCTCCAGAGGAAGTGTTTGAAAAATGCTCCACCTTGAAGATGAGGTAGGTATGAAAAAGGCAGTGCTGATTACTAAGGCTAGAGTGGTAGAACTTTGAGGAGAGGAAGTCTATGTGACCTGGGGGAGAAAGAGACAAATTTGGGCTTCAGTTTCCTCATATGTAAAGTGGGAGAGATGAGCTCCTGTCTTAAGACAGAGGAAGTATCAGTTTCATAGGGAAGACTATGAAGGAGGGCCAGATACAAGATACAAGGAGGGCCAAGTAACCAGTCAGCAATACTTCCATCTTCATTATCCCCATTAACAGATGGGAAAACTGAGCCCCAGAAACGGGACATGGCAGGCTCAAGACCACTGTGGCCATGACAAGATCTTGGCCCTGGGGCCACCCAGCTTGAGTTCTTTCCCCTCCACCACCATGGGGGTCATTCCTCAGACCTCCCCTGGCCTTGGGCAGTTCCTCTGGGGCCCCCCTTGAGAAATAGAGGGAAGAGCAGGATTCTAGCCTTGTTCCAGCCCCCTGCCCCTGGCAGTTGGAGTTGTTTCTCAGGAGGACAGATGTTTCACCAAATGGCAAATGCACGTGCTTTTCCCTGGCTTGGGGAGGAGGTGGGTGCTGAGAAGGAGATGCCAGCTGGTTGGGCAGAGAGAACTGTAGCCACACCTGAGGTATTTAAATAGCCACCGCCTTCTCTGGGCACCAGCTGGAGGGGAGGCATCTGGGCAGGAGGGGGGTGAGAACAGGGAACAGAGCAGCTCATTCAGAACCTGTCACAGCCTCAGGATGAGTACCTGGCTTCTCCTCCCAGGGGACTTGGACCACGCACCTCACCGCCCTGGGCCTCCATCGCCATCACCTGCAAAGGGAGGATTTACAGCCTGCTTGGAGGGTGCCTGTTGAGGCTGAATGGAGAGAACCTGACTAACGTGTCTGACCCATGCCCAGTACCCAGTAGATGCTCACTGCTTGATGGCTATTGTTATCCCAACCTCCGTGTCAGGGCAGGAGGCCCCACCCATTGCAGTATCCCTGACAAATGGGCACCCACCCCCTGTTCACCCACCTCTCATGCCAGAGAGCTCATTACCTCCCATGACAATCCACAGTGAAATGGAATCAGAGAATCCCAAACTGAGAATAACAACAGTACCTCTCTTGTAGTGTTACTTAGATCAGTGCCTCTCAAGCTTCCGGTGCACACGAATCACCCAGGGATCTTGTTTAAACACAGATTCGTGTTCAGTGGGTCTGCGTGGGGGGGCCCGGGTTTCCTCGTTCCCAGCAGGCGATGCACGTGCTGCTCCTCCTTGGGTCACATTTTGAGTCTCAAAGGACTGCCTTGCCCTGGAAATCATGGCGAGGGGCCCACGGAGGGTCACGAGTAGGGGCGTGGGGTGGGAGCAGGCTAGCAGTTTAGGGAGACATAAAAGTCCTTCATGGGAGAAGGGAAAGGGGGGTGTGGTAAGACCCCTTGGCTCATGCGGGCCACTCCTACAGATGCAGAAACCAAGGCCCACATAGGGTGGCTGACCTGCTCAGGCCACACGACACTGGGAGGATGTCTGCTTACCTGTGGCGCTCCACCCTTCACCCTTCCTGCTTCCCAGCTTTCAGGCCAACACCCCCTACTCCCTGGAGTCTCTCCTGGCCTGTGCTCCTGTTTTACATCTTGTAATACTAGGAAGAGAGAGACAGACATTAGTGAAGTCAACCTTACCCCAAACCTGAGTCTGGGTACCACTGTTCCCCCCCAACAGGTCATGTCAGGTCAGGAAAAGGTGGCTATTCAAATAAAGATGGGGCTGCGGGAAATCAGTCTCCCTCTCTTCTCCTCACCCCACCCCACCCCACCCAAGGAGGTGTTCAAACCCCAGTAGGATGATGACAATAGCAGTGGGTCACCATGTATGGGGTGCTTCCAACCTGCTAGGTTCACTCCAGCACTGGCATACAGGACCCCACTTCACGGTGGCACCGGTATTATTAGCACTGTGTACAGATGAGGGAACTGAGGCAGAGACAGGGGCCCAATGGCTTGCCCAAGGTCACGTGCGGGAGGACTCCGGGTTCCGAGGAGGGAGGCAGAGCCCGGACTCCGGGCATCAGAGGTGCGGGACGTGGCGGCCCCCCGCCGGCACAGAGCCGCCTGGGTGGCGGGCGGCGGGCCCGAGCCGGAAGCCCCCAGCCTGGCCAGGCCGCCCCGCCCGCCCGGTAGCCGAGGCGCTGGGATGGGCCGGGGGCGGGACATCGGGCGAAGGCGCTTCCTGGCTCCTTGGCGCTGGGGCTGGCCTGGCCACGTCACCGCCGGGCCGAGAGAGCGCTGGCGGAGCGGCGGCGCCCGGGCGGAGTGCGGGGCGCTCCGGACCCACAGGCCGGGCGGTGGACGTGGCAGCCGCCTTGCCCGACAGAAAGTTTCCCTGGAGTTGGCTGCGCGAGGGCGCAGGGCGGGCGGGCTGGAACATGAACGTGTTCCGCATCCTCGGCGACCTGAGCCACCTCCTCGCCATGATCTTGCTCCTGGGGAAGATCTGGAGATCCAAGTGCTGCAAGGGTGAGGGGCGCCCCGGCGGGCGGTGGGGGACCCGGGAGCCAGCCTGCAGAGTTTGGGGGCGTCTGCTGATGACTGTTCAGGATGGAGACTTGGGCTTGAGCGTGACTGAAACAGTTTTTGCAAAGCTCAGCTTTCAGAGAAAATGGAAAGTTGTACCATTATCAGAGGGGGAGGACCCTGGAGATTATGGAGGGAGGGTGGGCTTGTGCTTTCAATCAACTGCCTCACCCCCATTGCCACTGCTAGTTGGAAGAGGACGGCCGTAAAGGGGAGGCGACACCCGAGTCCTGCCGTCATCCCCTTTGCTCCATGGGAGCAGCAGCAGTTGAGGCCCATTGTTCTCTCTGCCCGCAGTCAGGCTCAGGCTGGGGAATAGGAGGTGGAGGGACAGAGGAGGTAGGAACACAGTGGCCCCCAACTTTCAGTCTTCTTTCCTTCCCCTCACCGCTTTCTCCTGCGCCGTCTCAGACATCCCCCAAAGCTGGGCCCTCTTCCCTCTCCTGCCTGGGCCAGGCGGCAGTGATGTGGCAGGAGGCGCCAAGCCCTGCCCAGGTGGACATGGAGCTGCCCCTGAGCAGAAACCCAGGGAGCGCCCTGTTGCCGAGTAATCGCTGCCTTGCTGGGGGTTTGGATGAGTTTCAGGGCTGGCCTGGTGGTGGCCAAACAGACCCAGTGCATTAAGAGGCTGCCCAAGCCTCCTGCAGCCGTCTTTGTCCGCTAGTGTCCTGGAGATGCCCTTTCCTGTGCTGGGCACTGGGGTGAGGGGATACAGAGATGAGCGCAGGCTCCTCGTAGGGGCCAAGGAGGCAGAGCCGACCCCTGAAGGCTTGCTCTGTGCTGGGTCCTGGAGGACCGGCAGGGTGTCACCCAGCAAGGGTGTGCTGTGGAGGACACTGGGGGTGCAAAAGCCCAGAGGTCACAGAGGGCAGAGAATGCCCCAGGAAGGGTGAGCAGCCCAATTTGGGGGTGGTCTGGGAGGCAGATGAGTCTGGGGGGAGCGTGGTCCAAATGTGATAGGGCTTTGTCTGTCAACCTGGGAGTTAAGACTGGGGAGCCATGGAAGGTTTGGGAGTAAGAGAGGGGGCTTGGAAGGGGACCTGAAGCGTGTCACTCTAGAAGCTGTGTGCAGGAGCCGAGAAAGGAGGCAGAGAGCGCAGCAGGGAGGCCGCCAGCCTGGGAGGTTTGGTGGGGGTGTGGGATGGGTGCTGATGTGACGTTCATTGCAGAGGGAGTGATTCTAGACCTGGAGACCATTTGGGTTGGGGGTCCCTGGAAAGATAGGCACTCACTGTTCCCACTCAAGGGGATGAGAGCCACTGAGGGGGTGACAAGGGGCAGCAGGCTCCTGTGAGGGGAAGAACCTCGCTGGGACCTGTCCCTGCACTTCCACGGAGGACCTGGGAAGGGTGTACAGCCATGACTGGGAGGGGGCGCTGTTCCCCCACCCACTCTGCCAGGCCCTGTACTAGGCCCCTGGGATACAGCACAGGCAGTGGGCTTTCTAGCAGTGGGAGACCGCCAACAAGCAACAGTGGTAGCAACCAGGGAAATGATACGGTTTGTTAGAGGCGCTAAGGCTGTGGGAAGAGAAAGGACGGACCGGTGGTGGGGCCTGTGTGTGCGGAGAGGGACCAGCACAGGCCTGGATGAGGCCTGCGGAGGTGAGGCGCCTGGGTGCCAGCCGAGTCAGCCCCGAGGGGCAGGGCCTGGTGTGACCCCGCTGACTCAGCCATGAAGGCAGCAGGACACTGGGACTTTGTTCTTGCTCTGCCCCTGGCTCACTGTGTGCCCTTGGGCCTCAGTTTCCCCATCTGTTTTTTTTGGGAGGGAGGACTGGACCTGGTCAGTGGTCCTACATGTGCCTGGGACCCCTCAAGGACTCTGGCCAGGTTACCGGCTCATGTTGTCTTCCATATTCTGGGTCTCCATGCACAGCTTGCTTTGGTGAAAATTATTCACTGCTTTCAAAAGAGTGGGCAAATCATTGTGCTCCAGGTCACCAGGGCTCCCAGGCTCTGAGGAAGATATGAGCGAAGCACAGGGGTCTGACAGGCTGAGGATGGGGAGAGGGGAGGGGTGGGGGAAGGCTATGTGAAGGGGGTGGCCAGGCGTCCCCACCGGGGCTGCCTCCTGGACCTTCCCAGCCAGGCCTCTGTGAGGGCTCAGTGAGATGGTGTAGCAAGAGGCACAGCCCAGATCCGCTCAGTGTCGCCTGCCCCCAGGGGGCTCCTTCCCCCACAGCCGGCCAGCCAAGGCCCCAGGGTGGTACTCACTGAATCGTCTTCAGTCCTCACAGCAGTCCTGCCCCAGATGTGTGAAGGTGCCCATTTCACAGATGAGGGTCAAGGTTGCCATGCAGGTAGGAAAGTCGGCACATGGACCCCACGCTCTCCAGAATGTTAGGTGTTCATCCTCTGTCATTAAAAATGCCCCCCTCCCCAAATGTCCATCACCAGAGGAACAGTTAGATAAGGCTGTTCAGGCGTATGAAAGAACTAGACCCTGAATCAGGTACCATCACTTCTCAGTGCCAAACTCCCCAGTTGTTCCATTACATTTAGAATAAAATCCAGACATGTCACCATGGCTGCAGGGAGGGAGTGAGGAGAAGAGTGACCAGATGTGGGGTAAGGGGAACAGCTGGGAGCCCTCATGAGCCATGAGAAGGATTTGGATCTTTATTTTAAGGGCATTTGGGAGCCACTTAAGGGCTTTAAGCAGAGTTTTGTTTTACAAATAGCCTTTTAGTTGCTGGGTGGAATTGGGGGAGGGGTGGGCAGCCAGGAAGGACTTGGGAAGACCAATTGGGCGTCACTAGGGTAGGGTGGCTGGGCTGAGTGAGGGGCACTAGAGTAGGAGCAGTGGAGCTGAGAAATAGGGAGGGGGTGGGACCAAGGGGAGAGAGACTCAAGGAGGGCTCTTGGTTTTCTGGATGGTGGTGGCATATGAAGTAGGGGAGACAGAAGTGGCGGGGTTCAAGGGGGAGATGATGAGTTTGTTCAGGCAGGAATATATAGGTCAGAACTCGGAGGAGAGTCCAGAGCAGGAGTGTCCCTGGTGTGTGGGGTGAGATGGCAAAGGGACAGAAGGAGAAGAGAGGTTTGGGTGGCGAGGACAGGAACAGAGAGAGGAGGTCTGGGCAGGGGTGCAGCATACACGCCGTTTGGGATGGATGGACTGCTCAGCAGGCTCTTGAGAGATTGGGTGAGTGGGGACAGAGATGACCTTTGGATGCAGATACGTGGGCACGTTGATGGGAGTGGTTTGGTGAAGTCTCCAGACTGGTGTGGGCTTGAGGGGGCACGAGAAAAGGGAGGCGGGGCATCTGCTTACCTCACTCTGGAACCGCCTCCATGACATAACAAAAGTGGCCAAAAGGAGACTAGGAAGCAAGCCAGCTACGTGCAGCATCAGTTCCTGGATTGGATCCTGGAACGGGAAAAGGGCGTCACTGGGAAAACTGGTGAAGTCCAAATAAAGCCTGGAGTGTAGTCAATAGTGCTGTACCACCAAATTAACGAAGTCGATTTCTTCGATATGGTCAATGTTCTGTGACTATGCAACATGACAACACTAGGGGAAGCGGGGTGAAGGGTGTACGGGAACTCCGTACTGTCTTTACAACACGTCTGTAAATCTAAAATTATTTCAAAATAAAAAGTTAAGAAAGAAAGAGTCCAAAACAGGTGAGGAAATAGCATGGGAAGTATGACCCCGGTTTTGTCATCTCGATGCATCTGTATGTAGCATATGTGTCCACATGTGTCATGTGTATGGATAAGCCAACAGATCTGGAAGGACGCACACTGAGGCTTTGGGATTCAGGTGATGGCTGCTTTTTAATTTAAAGCTTTGTGTATTATCTGATTCTTATAAAGTCAGTGAGTTCTCCAGAAGACAGAGCTTGGGGGATTGTTAGTGGAGCTCGGGCGGTGGAATGAAGAGAAGCCACTACCCCCCACCAGGCCCGATCACACCACCCCTGCCACCCTTTCCAGAGCACACGTGGGGCACTGGGAATTCATATTTATTTGGAGACTGGGAGACACATTACAGCCTAATGAGGGGAACAGAGACTCAAGGGATCCAGTGGGAAGGGGTGCTTCCTGTCCTGCGGAGCTGCAGTGCCTGGACAGGGTGTCGTCCTTAAGGGCAACTGGACACTCTGGAGGTCTTTCCAGCTCAGGCTCCGGGCTGCTCGAGCGCGTGTGGCCTGGGTGTCTGTGTTCTCATTGTCTCCTGTCCCCCTCTGGCCACAGGCATCTCTGGGAAGAGCCAGATCCTTTTCGCTCTCGTCTTCACCACCAGGTACCTGGACCTGTTCACCAACTTCATCTCCGTCTACAACACAGTCATGAAGGTGAGGGGGTTGGGTGGCTGTGGGGCGGCTGCCGTCTCCCCCCACACCGTGAGACAGTACACATGGGAACTCAGGCCGCGGAGCCAGGCAGACCTGGTTTGAGTTGGCTTTGCTGCTAGCAGCTGCGGGCCTGGGGCCTGGGCAAGGTCTCGGACCTCTGGGTAGCTCAGTTTCCTCCTCTGAGAAATGAAGGTACTAGTATTTACCTCAGAGGGTTGTGTTGTGAAAATTAAACGAGGTAATACATGGAAATACAAAATAACTGTCATATATTAAACATTCAATAAAGGTTAGCTATTATAATAGTTACAAAACAAGCAAAGAATAAAACATGGTACCCTGAGCTTTCAAAGAACTTATTCAACCATCCATTTGACAAATACAGAGGGTGCTAAAAAAAATGAAGATACATTTTTTGAAAGGAACACACTATTAAAATTGTAATACTCAACATATACCGATAATAAAAGATGAATACAAGTCATGTTTGACTCCTGCAATTACAAGAGGCGCTCAAAGTGGTTCCCATCAGCGTCCAGACACTTCTGATTACGGCGAACTACTGCTTGAGCAACGCTGACCAAAGTGTCCACTTGGATGCATTATTTTGGCACCCCTGGTATGTAAAGTGCCCAATACCCAGAAGATATTTAATCAAAGCGAGTTCTTTTTCTCCTCATCAGGGATGTCCCTGTGGGATTCCAGGCATCTTGTTCCTAGGATTGGTGGGAGGAGGCGCCTGTTACCTGGGGGGTGTTGAACTCAGTGTGAACTTTAGTCTGAGGTCCTGAAGTCACTGTCTACTTAAACTCAACACACAAGTAGCAAACACCATCTGCTTAGTTCATTCTCTGCCCAAGGGTCTGGCATGGGCAGTCCTGGCAGGGACTGCAGACACGGCCCTTGGCACGACAGGATGAAATCTGGGAACTGCAAAGACATGTTTCCACACTTTTGCGAGATGAAGAAGTGATCACCACTTCCTTCTCTTTCACTCGTTTTCTGCTGGGCCCTGAGTGAGGCGCTGGGAATTCAGAAGTGGACAGGATGTGAACCTTCTTACAGGAACCCCGTCACAGGGGAGACAGACCGTGACACGGACCTTTACAGAACATGTGATCATGGGCAGTGTGAATAATTTCACATGGGGCTGTGGTGACACTGAGTATGTGTGCCTCATTCTGGTGAGAAAAAGACTTCGAGGAAATAACTTCACCTGAGTTTTTACATACATAGTTCTTTAGGCCAATGTAGTCCTGGACCATCAGCATCACGTAGGAACTTGCTAGAAATTCAAGTCCTCAGGTCCACTCAGACCTGCTAAATCAGAAGCTGTGGGGGCAGGGGAAGGGGCAGCCATCAATGTGACTTTGATGCACATTCAAGTTTGAGAACCGCTGGCCTCTAGGTTTGAGAGGCCAGATCATAAAATCATTATATGCTGGAGGACAGCTAGTGTCGTTGGGAAAAGAGCTTTTCTGAAGGAGCAGTGATCAACTGACTCAAGGGGTGTTAGTCCTCGTGGAAGAATGTTCACAAAGTCACTGCTACACACCCAGGAAGTTGAGGTTTTAACTGCCCTGGACCGCCACTGCTAAATCCTCCGACGGAGACCAATTCCGGCTTCTTTTGCTTCACGCTTTGCAGTGAGGAGACAGACTCCTGGACACCTTTCGAGTCTTCATGGTAGCACAATCAGTCCCAGTCAGGAGCTCAGAGTCACTTCACAAAGGCTCATTAGCTTCGGGCTCTAGGCCACTGGGCCTAAGAGAAATTGCCAACCCGTTTCATCCCTTCCCTCTTGAGGCAGAGCACTAACGCTTAGGTTTCGCACGTCCCCACTCAGGGTGGCTTTGGAGCCCAGCACACAGGCAGGGAAATGACTTCACCAATCCCACGCCTCTCCCCCTTTGCAGGTGGTTTTCCTGCTCTGTGCTTATGCCACAGTGTACATGATCTACGGGAAATTTCGGAAAACGTTTGACAGTGAGAATGACACATTCCGCCTGGAGTTCCTGCTGGTCCCTGTCATTGGCCTCTCGTTCCTTGAGAATTATAATTTCACTCCCCTGGAGGTAAGGAAAGGGACCCCGAGTCCTAATTCTGAGGAAAACACGCTCCCTAACATCCTGCCCTCCTAACGTCCGGGCTTGCTTTCTGCTACAACCGCAACTGTGACTCATGTTAAGTTTAGCAATTAGCCACAAGCTACCCGTACCACTCCACCTGAAAATGGGCACATCTGGCGATGTTCATAAAGCAGGCATCACAGCACTTAGGGCTGTTGGAACCTTGTGGCCAATAGGTGATTCATGGCCATGAGGACGCAGTCCAGGTTGAGACTTCAACTCAGCAGATCTGGGGTGCAGGGCAAGAACCGCAGGAGATTCTAGTGTTCATGACTATATTTGGAGAAACATGGCCTCAATTAAGGCAAGTTTATACAAGAAAATTCTGCATTGAAAAAATTATGTGCTATAGAAATGTTCATGTGAAAAAAGCAGTATGCTTAAATCTTCAAAATTTTTTTTGTATTTAGAGAAAGGGGTCGAATGCTATGCTGATTAAAATGTTAAAAATTGTTAAGAACGTGACTTATTTACTGTATTCTCTCGAGTGAACATATTTTAGTAATTCTTTTAAAGTGACGGGCCCCTTCTGGGTTGTCATCAGCCTTCTCATCTCCTTGGCTCAGATCCTCTGGACTTTCTCTATCTACCTGGAGTCGGTGGCCATCCTGCCCCAGCTCTTCATGATCAGCAAGACTGGAGAGGCCGAGACCATTACTACCCACTACCTGTTCTTCCTGGGGCTATACCGGGCGCTCTACCTGGCTAACTGGATCAGGCGATACCAGACTGAGAATTTCTATGACCAAATTGCAGTGGTGTCTGGAGTGGTACAAACCATCTTCTACTGTGACTTCTTCTACTTGTATGTGACCAAAGGTAGGTGCTGGGAGTAGTGTTGCTGGCACTGGCCCCACGGGGTATTCATCCACTCAGGGTCTGAGGGCAGGAAGTGACAGAGGTTAAGTCTTTGGACCTCTCAGTGCTTATTCTAATGGGGCAAGACAAGTATTTTCAGGAAACACTAAGCGCCATGAAAAAAAAGACCGAATAGGATAGTTATGTACAGCGCAAAACGTATGCAGGGAAGACAGCTATGAAGTAACATGACAAAAGTTAGGAAAATACAGAAAACCATTCTGGAGAGAACAGCTTATGTATAAGCCCCAAGGCAAGAGCAGGCCTCGTGTGATCAAGGACAAAAAGGCTAGTGTGGTCATAAATTTATAAACCCAGAGGTATCAGAAGTCAAGCAAAACCAGTCACAGAAGGTCCTCACAGCCTGGGTAAGGGGTTTGTTTGCATTGCATTTTGATTGCAAAGGGCTGCTATTGGAGGGGTTGTTTAAACAACCAATCCACCAGGTGCTACGTAGGGAAAAAAAGCAGCCACAGCAGGAAACTAGTTATGGGGCAGCTGCAACCAGCCAGGAAGAGGTCATCAGTGGAAAGAGGGACATGGAATTGGGGGTTGCTGATAGCCTGGGTGTGAAACGTGGGTCAGATGCTCAACTTCCAGCCTAACGGGGTGGCAGTGATGGTCAGTAAGCAAGACGGGGGTCAGTGAGTCTGTAGTTAACCTGGCAGGAAGGTTTCCCGTTGGCTTCAACCTCTGAATGCCTGTGAACAGGGCATTAGAGATACTAAGATCATGCAGAGATCTAGTCCTTTCATCAGGATGGTCAATTCTAATTTCATCTTCATTTTCTTCTAGTCCTTAAAGGAAAGAAGTTAAGTCTTCCGGTGCCAATTTGAGGTCCTCAGAGATGTCCTACAGCTCAAGGACGCAACGCCAACTATTTAAAATGTTCTACTGGGTGACTTATACATGACTCAGATGTTAAAATTAAAGCCAGAAAAATGAAAATAGTGTGGATTTCAGCAAAGCATTGATCCTTCTATCTAGAAGCCCTTCTCATCAATACATCCCTTATGAGGTAATGAAAACCTTGGCCAATTAACACAAATACGGGACCGCACGTCAACTGGAACAAGAAACCCTGGGTGCCTCACCCATGAATGGATCAAATAAGCCATTGATCTCTAAACTCCGAGTGCAACACTCATGCCAAGAACAGTCCATCTCAACCAGGAAAGATGTCCGAGTACAAGGCAAGCCACATTTACCAGCTTTGGCAAGACTTCAGCACTTCTATGCCTCACCTTTAAAATCTACTTGAGTCCTATTGTAGTACAAGGTAGTCCCACACTCAGTACCGTAATCCCAAGTCACAACCCCCTGTGGGTACCATTAGCATGTATTTTACGGGAGTGGGGGGGGGGGGAGGGACGACAATATACCCAAGCTTTTACCTGTCTTGTTGCTTTGTCACTCAAATTTTTGCATTAAGACCAATCAATCCCACCTCCCTTTCACATTTTTAGGTGCTAAGGTGATTTCCAACATCCCAACCTTGGCCTGAAGCAAATAAAAATTAAGAGGACTATCACTGGACTCTAGTCAGAGAATTTTTAAGCAATAAAACGCTCGGCACCGTAATTGTCAACAGTGTTTTATTTATACCTACAAAAGAAAACAAGATGGTATCAAAAGGACGATTTACAAACTAATAGCAACATAGTTTTTAGCATCCTGTGCCTGAACATCACACATCTACAAATCTTTCAAGTCTTAACGCAACAGGAATGTGTTCAGAGACCAGCAAGGACGTGAATAGAGCTCTGATCCCGAGCAAAAGCCACCAACCTTTTTAGATGAGAGCAGTCCACACACACAATGAGCTGTTAGGGAGGGACTGGGGAGAAGCAGCCCCAAAGCTTAATATTGAAATCCTTTCCCTAAATGGGTTTCCACCACGACCACATACCTAACATCAAATGAGATCTCTTCTGCTCAGGTTCTGAAAGCAAAGGCAGAACCTTATTATGAGTGACAGACACAGAGGCAGCAGTTTCTTTCGAGCTACAGGAAAAACTCTGCTCGATTCCAGCTGTACTCAGTCCACACTAGCTTTAAGATTTGGAATATGCTGATATTTTGACTATATGATTACATCACTGGTGGGTAAAAGGGAAGCAAGCAGACCAAATACCACTTGCTTGCCCAGAAACCTTTCCCGAAAAGGGATGCTTATAAGACCTGTAAGAATAGGACACCCCCACCGGAGGCACCGGTTTTTAAAAAAAAACCCAAATTTTGGTGCAGAGATATCTCTAATGGACTGGTCAGTGCTTACACGAAAAACTTCTGTGTGTGTGTGTGGGGACACTTTGGTTTGAAAGCGCAGAGCAGTTTTGCCACGTTTTTCCTGTGCCTACTATTCCCCCCTCGGTCTAAACTTCTATAAGTGGAAAAAGAAGAAAAGTTAAGGAAGAAAACAGGGGGACAAAAAGATGTCCAAGTTCTTACATGCATATACTTCAGCTTATGCTGACAACCTACCTGTATGTTGCACATTCAAGCATACTTTCAGAACCCCTCAGAAATAATCCTTTCTCTCCCCCTGAAGAACTTAAAAAGGAAAACAAAAAACCTCAAGTATTTAGATATTTGGATCTTACAAACCAGCAAGCACTCTCAGGCCTTAGCCCAAGAATGCAGTGGAGCCTTCCCCCTTTAAGTACATTGTCAATGAACAATACTGATGACAGCACTGCAAAATGAAGTTTCACACTAGGTATGGAAGAGGTTTCTGGGGCTGTCTGATCTCCCTGTCCTGTTATGAGTGAACCCAAGAGCAGAAGATTCTTTCCAGGCCTGTCACAGGAAGTCTCGGTAAATCAATCAGTATTACTATGAAGGGGATGAACTCACCTACCTTTAGATGGAGGAAAAGTAAAAAGACTTAGGCTTTAGTTCTCTGTAACTTTTCTTAAGCACTACCTACCTGTAAAAAGCTGAGTGCAAAAGGATGCCGAGGAAAATTTGCATCCAAAAGCTGTTACAAAGCACTGCAGAGAACAGAGTATAAAGAGAGTTAAGAGTTCTTTCTTAATAAACCCTTGAGATTCTTTAAGATAACTTGGCCAAAAGGGCTGAGGAGCTGGCCAAGAGCTGCTTTTATTTTAGCTCTAGAGTCTAAAATTTGCCCACTGAATATACTGTTTATAATTAAAGGTGTTTTTTACACTGCAAGTGAATGCATATTTAACTGGTTAATAAATTTCCAGTGAGCATTTATGTTCATTCTGCTCACAGCAGCTGTCTGGTTGGAAAATGAATTTCACAGATGGTCCCTGTTTATACGGGGAAGAATAGGCAGCTTCCACCCAGGTGCTGAGATGCTACATTTAACCAATGCAATAAACACTTGGGGTTTTTAATTTAAAAGATACACTTAAAAAATTCAGACTCGGGAATTCAATTTCTAACCTGACACTAAAATGGTTCCTTTTCAATAATTGGGAAGGGAGAAGGCAGAGTGTAAGGGAGACAAAACGAATTAGGAATTTTTAAACTGCTGAATGCACTTCTAACAAGCAACCAGCCAAAATGGCAATGGCAAAGAACTGTCTTAAAAACTCATCAGGCCTGAGGAAGCCTGCTCCAGCTTGAGAAACATTAAAAAGCATGACGGAAAATGTGCAGGGAACTCCCTCTTGATTTTCTAACTGAGTAATGAGAGCAATTTAAAGCACAGATGCCATCTTCTTCTGCAGAACTCAACCCTCTACCCTCCCCTACCCACCCCCCCAACTCAGGACAACAAAAAAGGGCTCCCACAAAAGGGCCTAATACCTTGCTTTTTCTTTTAAGATGAAAAATAGCTCAAATATCCTCAACATGCAAGAAGTTGGGGGGGAAAAAAAACTCTTCCAGTCAGCTATATATATATTTTTTTACAAAATCTGTTATTACAGACTGGATCAATTTGGCGGGCTGAAGAAACCTGGCAGTGAATTCTAACTAATCTGCAGGAAAGACAAACCACAATGGCTGGGATAAAAAATAAAAAAGAAAAGGGGAGAGGAAAAACAGGGAAAGACAGCGTTCCTTTAAATGTAGTAAGTCTGCATAAGTCATTACCACTCGAGTGGTTTCATTTACGTGAAGGAGGAGGGGGAGGAGGTGGGGGAGGGTATTGGTAGGCAGTCTGCCCCATGTAACCTATCATATTGGTAGCTCCCGGAGGCTGTGCAAACTGTTGTGACATCAGTGGCTGTGGTTGCTGCCCAGACCGGCCTATCCCACTAAACTGCTGGCTAGAGCTCTGTGAACTTCTCCCAGTTGAAGCGGTGGTACTAGCCCCGTAAGTGCCAGCGCCATATTCTGGGGCTGTATAGCCACTGGTGCCATAAGCAGCTGCCCCATAGGTGCCTTGACTATAGGTGTATTGGCCTGCTTGTGCTCCAAAGGCAGAATTGGGACTTCCATAGCCACTGCCGTTAGCGTAAGCGGCTCTATCGGTCTCACTACGATCCCGATAGCTCGCAGAGTCTCTCCGGCCACCATCCTTGACTCCTCGAAGCCTGCGGTCACACTCATCCTGATACATCAGATTGGGGTTGTTGGCTGAAGAAGCGGTCCGGTATCGAGAACGACCTCCTGATGGGAGGATACAAGGGATTTTTAATGCCAGACATACGAACCGAACATATTCTTCTACTAGGTACAAAGGTATTCAACATTTTTTACTGATCTTTAGTTAGGCGAGCTTCCAAATCAGTACTTAAAAAATATGCCATAATTTTCATCTTGAATGGGACACATTCAAAAGAATGGTAATCATTAAGGATATTCAACTTCTCACCCATTTAGGACTTTACTTGAGGATTACCAAGAAGCACAATCTTAAAAATGTAGGAACAATGATAAATAGAGGTTTAGGTAACTTACCATAGGTTTAAATAAAAAAAGAAAAAAAAAAGAAAGCTAAGCCCAAACCACCATGAAGGGGTTGAGCTTTTACCAGAGCACAGTGGTTCTGAAGTGTTGCTTTGTGGACCTAACTGCACCAGAATCATCTCATAAATCTTAGGAAAGAAGTTCAGGTTCCTAGCTCAATTCCAAACCCACTAAAAAAAAAAAAATCTTTACTTTTAAGACTGCTCAAGTAATTCTGATATAGAACTTAAACATGCAGTAAGTTGAGGCAAAAAAGACCAAACTTGTAGTCAGGAGGCCTAGGTCCGAGTGTATTTTGCAGCTAATATTCAGATCCAACAGCTATCTATGCCTGTTCTACTACCATAAAACGGTGTAAAATTCAGTATTAAAAGCAACCCTAATTCAGCTTAATTTTGAACATGCACCATGTACTTCAAAATACAAAGGCCAGTTTTATATCATCTATAGAAACATGCTGCAAAAGGACAATCAGGGCAGGCCCGAACTTTCCTTCGTCTTACTCAGGAGAGACTATGAAAACGACAGGCCCTGCCCTTTGCTCCTCAGCCACGTCCTCCGGCCGTCACAGGATGAAACACACAGGACACAGAGAACACAGAGATACCTTGGCAGTACCTGGACAACTCCAGGACTTACCCTTACCCCCTCCTCCGCCGCCGCCTCTGTGGTCCACCAGCTGCATCAGCTTTGGATTGATGGCCTGGTTGGCTTCTTCCAGCACCTTGATCAACTCCCTGGCCTGCTTTAGGTTTCCCGGGGTGAAGAAGGTGTAGGCGGTGCCCTTGTTGGTGCTGCGGGCGGTTCGGCCAATGCGGTGCACATAGTCCTCGGAGCTGTTTGGATAGTCGTAGTTGATCACAAACTTGACATCTTCCACATCTTCCAAGCCGACGGTGAGTCAGTGTGGAGGTTGACGTGGCAGGGAAAGAGAAGGACATGCCAACGACAGGTGGGAAGCACGAATGCAGATGACAGCAAGAGGAGAGAAGGTTAAGTTAGCAACCACTCTGAACAGGAACAAAAAAAGACTCATCCCAACAGAGTAAAAGAGGATTAATGATTCTCGGGACATGCATAGGCAGTGGCGTCTTGATCAGCTATAAAATCCTAAAGGAATCCCATTCAACCATCCCTACTCCTGCCTCTGCTGTAGTTTAACCAATAGAGAGACAGGAGTTACACCAAATTCCAGCTCTATCCTTTTCAAAACTGGAACATAGAAGACCACTATTAAGTCACAAGGCCGAATCACTTCTACTCTGTTGGGAGAAGCCTGGCAAAATCTACCAGTAATATACAAACTTACCTTTAAACCAGTCACAGAGCAAAATGAAAAAAGAAACTTCATATACTGTATTACTACATTTTTAAGGAGACTTAATCAAAATACGTAATTTTTTGCTTTTGTATTTTTAAAAACTAATCAGAGTCCAAGTGAACATCTAGTTTCCTTTGCAGAAATATCCAAATTATCTTTCCCCTTTCAATTACAAAAGCACATTACACTAAAATTTCACTGTACTAACAAGCCCAGCTCTGCCAAATGAGGTTTTTTGCTCAACTCAAGGTTATTTTAACTCAGTACTTGCTTCAATTATTAAAGATTGTCTACGTAACCTGGGAAATTAAGTAGCCAGAGTGTGGGAAAAACCATGAAACCTTGAGACACAAGTTTAATGTTCTGTCCACTGCTGGGAATTGGGTTGAAAAACCTCCTAATGCTTCAAGTATGTAAATGTTAGTGTAATGCTTTCAGCTAAATGTATATTACTACCTACTTAAACAAACAAATTTAAGAATATAACAAAGAATCCTAATGTTTTGTGGAAAAAAAATCTGCATTTTACAAAGAATATTCAGAAAATATCCTAGATAAAACACAGATTTTTGTGATATAAATAATTAAAAAGCATTCTCTGTTTGTTACCAGACCGATGCACACTCCCTCCTCCTTTGGGAAACCGCTGCAGCCGATCCCGTCTCTTTGCCTTTTATTTTTGGCGGCCTCCTTTCGAAAACTCCGCCTTCTGACACGGGACCACTGGAGCGCGGGGAGCATGCATCAAGGGTCCGTGGCAGTGAGAAGTCCCCACACACGCTCGCTCTGTGAACTGGCTTAGATGCTTCTCTGTAGCCCCATTTGGTTGCCAAGCGCCGGAGAACCTGGGTTCGGGTAAAAATTTCAGGTCCTCCAACGCCTCCCCCAAGGATAATTGGGGTGATTGTAGAAAAAAATAATTAAAAAAATGTAAGTTACATCCAAAGGGTCAGACTGCATCTATTGCCCAGACTAGATTAATTTCAGGGGGAACGGGGTGATGATTAAAAAAAAAAAAAATTCAGCTATTGTTAAAGGGCCTGTGAAGAAAGGGGCATTATGTCTGTTTCTTATTACAATAAAGGCTCCTCAGTCTTTACTGACCCCTAAAGTCCTGAAATCACACCAGAAAGACGAGAAGGCAGTCATCACAGGGGGCAGCGTGAGTCTCCGGCTAGGGTTGTTGATGCAACAAGGGAAAAACAAAAATATGCAGGGCCGGGATGGATGTGAGATGGGGGTGGGGTGGGGTGGGAAATTATGCTCCATGATCACATCTTCAGAGCTAGGCAAGTGCTCCTCAGTCAATCCCACTGTGTGACCACGGGCACACGGGCACAGAGCAAGCTACATTACTGCACTGGATGCCCAGACGTGTGCTTTCCTAGCAGGAAGTCACCGGTTCACATACTACTACTTGGGGAGTATCTCTGGAGGGATTCAATAGAGGGCAGACATAGGGGTGCAAGTTCTTCAACTAGAAAGGTGTCCTGTGTGTGCACACAGAGCTGGCTGAGGACACTTAAGGGCAAGCGCAGAATTTGATTTTCTCCAGTCAAGCCTGCCCTGTTATTTGTGCACGGCCACAATATTCTCTTGCTGCCTTTAGAGAAGATGCTGTAGCAGGGTGAGAAAGTGCAAAGTTAATGCTTTGGCCAGCTGCCTAGAACAGCAACTTTTTGTCTGGCAAGCCCTACGACATGGCCTCAATCTTCCATCACTAACGGGGAAGGACTGAGACTGGCTAAGAGGCTCATCTAGAGCTGCTTCGGGCCAATGGAGATTTGTCTCGGCCATGTATTGAGTGATCTGCAGCTGATAGCAAAGCTTCTGTTAGAAAACAAAACAAAATAAATTCAATACTTTTAGCTTAACAGTGTGTAGTTTAAACCAAAAAAAAGGAAAAATCAAAAATATCCCAGTGGAAAGGGAGTAATAAAATAGTGGTTTCCTGAGGATGACTAGTGTTAACAGTATGGGAATCAAAGAACTTACCTGAAGGGAACATACAAGAAGCCATCGCTCGACAGGAAGTGAAAAAAGGCCTGGTGACTCAGCTGAAAATTGCACCCCTGTCTATGAGGTAGAAGCCTTCACTTTCCAGGATCTTGTAGGACCTTGGTCAGCATTCTGCCATTTTGGTGGGTTTTCCCCCTCCTTTTGATTTTTACAAGGCAGCAAACAAAGGGGCCCAAAACAAGCACTGATGTTGAGTAACAAGAAACAGACTCAGGTACCTTCCCTCTCCCCTCACTTGGATGAGTGGGGGTGGGATGAAGAGTCTAAGTTATTCTAATGGTAGCCAATTGATTTGGTTTAGAAATGCAGGGGGACATAAACAAATATTTTTAATTGTCTAGGCAAGATGCACAAAGAAGCTACCAGCACATAGCAAGCCTGTTTAAAAACCACCATCCCTGAAAGCTTTTATGTGAACTGCTTTCAGGCCTCAGCCTCTTCTCCCAACAGGCTCAAGTTCTAACCGCACAGATCCAGACATGACCTCAAGAGGGCAGAGACAACTTTCAGTCATGGCTGCCGGTCACCACCTCTGAAGGACGGAATGATGAGTGCAATGTATAAGAAATCTTCGTCACTTTTGTATTCCACTTTGAATACTTGTTCTCTTTATGTTAAATATTATAAGGGAATATGGTACTTCTCACCGTACTGGGCAAGATATTAAATACATACCAATAATTTAAAGATATCTTTGTGACAGAAATAATCTCGTTTTTTAAATATAAGTTTTGAGTTACCTCTGTTTAAGCTCAGAATAGGCTAAAGTACCACAAAGTAGCTCTACATTTAAATCGTAACAGATTGAAAACCCCAGAACACCAGCCTCAAATTAACTTCTTAAATTGGAAGACAGCACATGGATGATGAGTATGGGGGTGGGGGGGGTGACTGAGTGCCCATAATTTTACTTCAGTAAATAAAATTGGGCAATGCAGATTTAATTGCTGAATGACACTGTGTTTGGAGACTTATTAAATCCCAAGAATATGTTATGTTGGCATTCATGGACTTGGACCTCCATAAGGAGAGGAATCACTGGAAAAACGAGCTCTAACAGCTAGGTTCAATTAGCTCACCCTATCCAGCCAGAGAACAGATAAAACCAGGAAGAAGTTGAGCTGTTCAACTGAATGTCTCCTCTCCCTCTAACTGTTTGAATAGTCATGCCTAGGCCTTGCTGCAGTCCAAAGTCTGTTTGTTAGGAGCAGGAAGAGACTTCGAAAATAAAAGAAAAAAAACAAAACCCCCAAAACGCCAAGTTTAAAAAAAAAGAAATTGTGGGGGCGGGGGGAGAATCACACTTTGTATTCTTCTCTTTTAAATATTTATCCAAACACACATATATACAACTCTAATTTGAAACGACAAACAAATCCGTAAACCAAAAGATACATATACCATTGACAGAGACACCTATCTATACAAACCTAGCCCACGGGAGGCTACATCTGTGGCAATGAGGATGGGAGCCTTTCCAGAACGGAACTCTGCAGAACAAGAACGACATTATGAAAACCAAGCTATACATTGAAGGCTAAGTGATATCTTTAAAAAAACGATCAAATAAACATTCCTAGCTATATGACCCTTTTATCCTACCATGGTAAAATTTCAAGTAATGGTGTCAGAGTCTTTTAAATTTAAAGGAAATAGTCATTACTCTGCAAATCTTTATTGCACTCTCTTTCAGAGGGGCAATAAACAAAAAGTTACCTCTAATAATGAAATACTATTAGAACGGCGTGGCAGTTAGTAACAAAATTACATGATACAGAATTTTTTTCCTCTTAAATTATGACACCAAAGTTGCCTCCCAAATGAAATAAAACCAAATTTGGCAGGCGGGTGGGGGGAATTTAAAAAGATGTGGAATGAAAGGCAAAACCATAGTTTCCCATGAAATAATAGAAAAAAATATATATTGGTTTCTGTCCCCAGTTCTGACACAGAGCTCCTCAAACCCTTATAAATAGCGATGCTAGGAGAATCTTTTATTCTAATATTTAGTCATTGACCCAGGTTCCTGACAGGGTTCCTAAATCCCTCGCATCTCCTGGGTGAGAAGAGTGTGTTTTGTTCTGAAGAGGTGACACTTACTGGGCTCTAGAATAGCTCGATGGGGGCTAGTCACAAAAATAAACAAACAAATAAAACCAAGCCATGATCAAAGCTTGGTACTCTTAGCCCCACTCCCCATCCTCTCCCCTTCTCCGAGGATGGGGAGTGGGGCCATTGATCAAGTTAATGATCCATCATGCCTATTTTTATGAAGCCTCCATAAAAACCCCAAAGTATGGGCCTTGGAGAGCTTCTGGGCTGGTGAACATATTTATAAAGACAAGAACTTATTACATAAAGGGTGGTATAAGTTGTGAAAAATTGTGAAGACCCAGCATTACCGACCTAAAGGAAAGTGGAGATATGCCAAAAATGCCCCCAACAGTCAATTAATTAGAGCAGTGCTAGGCAAACTTGCCTGCAGGTCAAATCTGGCATAATGCCTATTTTTGCAAATGTCTTGTTGAAACGCAGCCAGGCTGTTTCTTTACTTATTGTCTTTGGTTATTTTTGTGCTACAACAGCACAAAACTGAATAGCTATGACACAAACTATGTTACCATCTGCAAAGCTGAAAATATTTACTACCGGGTCCTTTTACAGAAAGTTTGTCAATCCCTAAAACAAGAGCATGAAGAATGTTCAGTTTTGATTTTGAACTCACCATTAAGTACCCAATCTCTTTCTGGTTGACTCTTGTCTCCATGGATACACATAGCTGGCCAACTGTCAGAAGAAAAGTGATCAATATTTTAGAAGTCTTTAAAAAAAAAAAGAAGAAAACTAAGCTTAAACAAGAAGTGCAACATATTGAAATGTGAAGGTATGTTTCACTACGTAAACAGATGACTGTCCATTTAAAGAGTAAAATGCCCGACAGGCATGATTAGAATATTACACAACATTCACTACACCAATTTAGAAACGGCCACTGAACTATAAAACCTGAGGCTGAGCGACTGCCCGGACTTACCCATCTCTGCGCATCCTTCGAGTGAGATCATCACAGCGTCTCTTTGTCTCTACAAATATTATTGTCTTATTTTCCTTTTCAGCCATTATTTCCTCCATGAGTTGGATCAACCTGAAAACAAGACCAACAATGCAGTCACCCGGAGACCTCCCTGTACATGACACAAAAGCTGGATACACAGTATCAACACCCACAGCGAGTCCTTCTCACATTACTTTCTCTATAGCTGATAATGATCAGAGCGGGGGTTAAAATCCAAAGATCCAGAATCTCTGCCTTTAACCCCCGTGTTCTGATAAATGATATGAAGGATGGACTGATGCTTTTAGCGTTCTCAGGCCTCAAAAAGTTTTTGCTAGGACTTTAACTTCAGAGGATTATTAGGAAAGGTTTATCGGCTTATCACAACAGCGCAGTCTCCCGTACTTGTGGTCCTTTTCACTTTCCATGCAGACGTCCACAATCTGCAGGATGTTGTGGTTGGCGCTCAGCTCCAAATTGCCAACGTTGATTTGGGTGTAATCACGAAGGAAGTCCTCTGCGAGCTGTCTCACTTCCTTCGGCCAGGTTGCACTCCACATCAATGTCTGCCTATCAGGCTGTAAAGAAAGGAAAGACTTTCTTTTAGGCTAAGGAACTACGGCAAAGGGCACAGACAGAGCGCATGCCCAGCTTCACACACCCTGATTTGGTCCACGATTTTCCGGATCTGGGGTTCAAATCCCATATCAAGCATTCTGTCTGCCTCATCCAGTACAAGGTAAGTACATCGGCGAAGATTTGTCTTTCCTGACTCCAGGAAATCTATCAGGCGTCCAGGAGTAGCTATACAGATCTCAACACCTGTAAAACAAAAATCAAAGATCTAGCAACTCAGAATTCTTTAACGCCATCCAAGCCTCAGCAAACAAAGGGCCAGCCCTGGTGGTTGTACTCTGCTGCAGAGAACTAGCTAAATTTTAACACAATACTTGGAAAAGCATGATGTAAGGAGAATTTATGGATAGTCATCATATCTTCACAAAGTGTAAGTCTCTAGCCATGCTGGGTTTTCCCCAAATAGTATTTTAACCATACCTGAGACATTTTTAAGCTGCTGAAATACTGATCTTTTTTTTTTTCAAGAACCTATTATTTTCCTTTTCAACCGCATTCACAGAAATTGGCAAAGTGAGATAAACTAAAAATTCTTATGTGCTGAATTTTTAAATAAATTACCTCTCTCCAAGTCTCGAATCTGGGGACCTTTAGGAGCACCTCCATAAATGCAAGTACTCTTCAACCTGGAACACTTGCCATAGTCATCAGCCACCTGCTGTACCTGCTGGGCAAGCTCTCTGGTAGGAGCCAGAACTAGACACTGAAACAAACGCACACTTAAGAGACGTATCCCAAGTTAAAAAAAAAAAAAAAAAAGAAGTACAAAAAGTTATCTAGTTCTTTTCCTACTGTCCGTTTTGATACTTTCAAAGTATGTAATGAGGTGGGAGGATGGGAAGGCAGAGATACAAGAGACAGTGCATTGGAGTGTGGCAAAAAATTACGAGAATTGGTATTTAGCATGTGAGATGATGGTTTACTTCTGATACGACTCATTACCATCTATGCATACTATTTAAGTAGATTTACAGATTGTATCGCCTAGTTTTAACTAAACTGCCACAAAATCAACAACTGACTTAAAAATGTTCCTATAACAAAACTATGGATTAAATATTAGTGAGAAACAGATGAATAAGAAAAGGGTAGAGCTGACACTTTTCCCAATTCTAGTTTAAGCTCTTAGCCAGGCACATTAGGCAAAAACAATGAGTTATACACAATCTGACTGTTGGCCAAAAATATAAAATTTAAGACATTTTGAAATAGGTAACAAATACATTGTTAACAATGAATCCTGCTCTGTGTACTGATCCGTTAGATATTACCTAACGATAATAAAGCTAACTCAAACATGAAATATACTACATAATACAAAGTAATACATAATACATCACTTCTTTTTGTGAATATTGAGACATATCGTAGTAACATATAGATTTGTAAACATATCAAGGGCAGGCTCAATTAAAAAAAAACAAAAAGAAAAAAAACGGGTAAAAATGTACATTCAGGGCCGGTCCAGTGGCTCAGGTGATTGGAGCGCCGAGCTCCTAACTCCTAACGCCAAGGTTGCCGGTTCAATTCCCACATGGGCCAGTGAGATGTGTCCTCTACAGCTAAGATTGTGAACAACAGCTCTCCCTGGAGCTGGGCTGCCGTGAGCAGCCAGGGGTCAGCGTGAGCTGCCATTGGGCTGCTGAGTGCAGTTGCAGTCTGCTGTGTGCTGCCAGGAGCGGCCGGTGGCCAGCCTGAGTGGCCGGCAGCCTGTGAGAGCTGCCGTGAGTGGCCGATCAACAACCGATGACCAGTGACCGACTGCCTCAGCTGGGGGGGAACACAAGGCTCATAACACCAGCAGGGGCTAGGGAGCTGTGTCCTACACAACTAGACTGAGAAACAACAGCTTGAACCGTAGTGGGGGGGGGGGGAGGCAAAAGAAGGGGGAGGAAAAAAAGTACGTTCGAAATGTTTAAAAGACCACTACTCAAATCTTACAGAAAGTAGCACAAGTGAAAATAATCAAATGAAAAAAATTATATTGCCCTATAAACATTTATAATATTATTTAACCATAGAGAATACACATCCTAAACCTGACTTAAACCCACAGGGCAGAAACCTCATTTCATACCTCTTTTGTATCCCTTCTAGAATCACTGAGCAATTAAGAACTGCACTGGAATTAATGCCTGTATATGAAGGTAGTATGTACAGTAGTTAAGAGTAAGACTGATTCAAATTCAAGCTCGGCTATTTAATAGCTGTATGGCCGTAGACAAGTCATTGAATTGCACTGTCTAAAATTTATCAGCAAGATGGGGATAATACCAATTCCAGATATGGAGGATGGGTTCAGAATGATATCTGAATACACATGTAAAGCACAGTACCTAAAACACAATAATCATTAAACTGTAGTTATTCTTAGAATTACAAACAAACCGAAACACACTTACAATTGGACCATCTCCCCTTTCCAAGTATGGCTGGTGGTTAATATGAACAATTGCAGGCAGCAAATACTACAAGAAAAAAGAACGACAGTCTTATCAGAAAAATAAGCCGTTATCTTAACAGTTCTAAATTATCACAATCGTTAAAGCCTAACTAGGGAAGTGAAAACAGTACTCACAACTGTTTCACACATGTGCAATGTAAATTTAAACACTAAATGGTTCCATATATTTCATATAGCAAGAAAAGCTAAAACATTACCTACACTATCTGAATTAAAGTTTTATAAAGAATCGAGAATGTATGGGATAATTAGAACAGCAAAATAAGTACGTACTGCTAATGTCTTCCCAGAGCCAGTCTGAGCAATGCCCACCATATCGCGGCCACTAAGGGCCAATGGAAATCCCTGGCACTGAATCGGGGTTGGTTCTGTGAAGTGCTGATCCATCAACACATCCATTACGTATTCTGTAAGAGGATAGATGTTACTCCTTTTAAGTAAAACTAAGAGCACAGCCGAGAAGTGTAACAGAAACCACTCTCTTTGTGAAAGGTATTCTACTTGGGTTTTCAACAAAATGCTCAGTATGGGTCAAAACCTTCAAATGCTCAATTACCCAAGTTTACCATTCAATCCAAACTAACAACTAAGACCCTGCTTTGATGCACACTTACGTGGGAAGTTAGCATGATGGAAGGCAAACACAGGTTTAGGACAGACGTCTCCCCCTCTCACTGTAATCTCCTTCTTACGGCGTAGTTCATCAACCTCATACTATGGAAGAAAAGGAAGACACATTAGTAAACAAGTTATTCTAAACATGCAAACCTTTATGTTCCAATCCAACTGAACAGTTACCATCCAATTCCAATTTAAAATGGAAAACATGTGAGAGGATCTCAAGTTTGCAGAGTCAATGAAGCAGGTGATAAAAGGTCCATTTTCCACCACAGGAAACATACACTCAGAAATATTAAGTGACTTGTCTGAGGTCAGAATTAGGAATAGGGAGAAAATGTGGAACTTGGGACCAAATGCTCTTTCCATTATACTTTCTTCTGAACAAGTAATCATAATGAGTAATCCCAAAACAATCATAATGAGGCAAAAAAGGCAAACAGGAACACATAATGCCAATGTTTAAATTTAACTTCATAGATGAGACACGACCTCATATACAGTTAAAATCACATTTGACAAATTGGTTGGAAGCATAACAAAATGAGAGCCAAGCAATCAATAACATTAGGTACATATTTAAACTGGTTCCTCCTATGAGTACTAAGTCTTAAGAATCTAAGGAAAAGTACCACTGCACTAGAATAAAACATGTAACAGCAACAGAAGTATGTGTAAATTCTGGCTAATGTCTACCTGGTTCATTACTGTGTATGAAAAAAGGGAAATAAATAAATAACCCCCCCGGCCCCAACTTACTGGAGTCAGCCTGGCCACTTCTGGATGTTCCACATAAAAATTCTTCTCAAACTTGGGGAGCTCACTCAAATCCCACTTCTTTTTACGTAAACGCTCCCCAGGATTACCAAATTTCTTCGGGGGAAGGCCACCACCACCTCTTGCTCCAAATCTAGAAATACGAAAATTATTACTTTATTAGTATTTTTGAAGGAATATACCTTAGGCTCCAAGAAAGCATGCAAAAAGATGGGGTTCTTAGGACACTACCAGCCCCCTCCAGAGAGAGTATTTTATTACTCTTGTATGAAGGTATGGAGAAGTTCGTACAACTTACGTTACTATCCAACATCGTTATGGGTATGATTACAACAAGGTGAAAAATTAGAAATTCTTACATTTAGAGAAACATATCACAGGAATTATAACCAGATTCGGAATCTGAAGGTTTGAATTTTCATTCTGCAGCTTACAATATGATTTTGAGCAAATTATTTAATTCTGTCCCTCAATTTCTTCTGTACACATAATACTACCACCTATTTCAGAAGTTGCTATAAAGATGAAATGAATATGTGTAAAATGCTTTAAAAAGTATCTGATGTAGTAAACACTCAATACAAGTTAGTATTCAACAAATAGTTACTGGCTATCAACTAGGTATGTACCAGATGCTGTTTCAAGTGGTCAAGATACTAAAGTGAATAAAACAGAAGCCTCTACTCTTGTGTAATATTCAGACAAGTAGGTAAGGGAGGACGTTTACTTTAAGCTTAAATTAAGGTTAAGTCTGTGAGAGGCAAAAAATATACTTCAAGTGAGAGTCGCCCCATACTTGGAATAGCTCCTTGGGCCCCTTGCCCCTTTGTACTGTAAAGGAGCACTCCTTTTGTCCGTTAATCTGCTGAAGAAAACTACTAGGATCTCCCCAAAAACCTGGTAGGCCAGTCTTCTCCTTTAGTTTACCCAAATAACCAGAACAAAGACTTACGACCTTTCCTTCCGGTTCATCTCCACCTTTACTCTGTATCTTTTTATTCTCAGGCAAATGGTACTATTCATTTAGCTATAAATTTACCGAAGAAATCACTAGTAAGTCTTAAGGTTTTAAAAACTCAGATTTAAAACCAATCTTTTTGCTTTATCTATCTTTCACACAGACAAGTTCAGTTGGAACACAAATACCGGTATGGTCACTAGCCAAACCTGCAATGTTCTTTTCCTAGAAGAATTCTAACATTAAGATGGTCTTTATTTCTGTATTTCAACCTATTCAGATACAGGGTACTGTTTGGTATACAACCAGTATACAGCATGTTTTCATCCCATTTCCTTACTTCTGAAAACACTATACTGAATTTAATTTCCCCTTTCCACTCTAACTCACTCGTAACACCATCTTGCACATGGTTTTCACTTTATAATTAACGGCAGTAGTCGTACTATTTTAAAATGCCTCAATTTCCTGGAACTCAAGCCGTTCTTAAAACTGGCTTCAAGACCCAGCTAGACATTTCTCTAAATACAAACACACAAAGATTGATGGCAGGAAGTTTTCATGACACCACTGATTATCTACATTCAATAGGCAGAATTGGGTCAATTCTGATTCCACTTATACTGCTGCTGAACTGGTAAGCAAAGTCAGGAATCAGAACATGAAAAGCATATTGCACAGGGATATACTACCAAAGATAAAATATCAATGACATCTGCTATATGCTCTCATACTGACCACCTGGACCCCCCCTCACTTGTATATGTGCTGCCGAAGCGAGCACCCCCCTCACTTGTAAATGAAGCAACCAACACAATTTTAAGTAACAGAAAAGCCAAGTCTCTAGATAGTCCTGCAAAGAAAATAAAAATGACCAAAGACCAATTTCTAGAGATTGTCTAGTTTATATCAATTTATGTGGTTCCTAGAAGGTGCCATTTCAACACTGCTACTGCATTCTAATGCTACCCAGACTTTAATAATGATCTAGAAGAAAACAGAACTTTTCAAAGGTTCCTCTTAAGACTTATTCAAAGCAGACCTTAATTTAAAAAAATTTTTTTTCCCTTTCTCTATGTTGCTTTGGCTGATTATCCAAGACATACTATCCTACACTAAAGATGTAGTTTGAAACACGGAGTTCTTTATAACTATGCTGACTTCAATATTCAAGAGTGCCTTTTACTCTTAGAATTTTTGAGCACATTCGTGCCATCCTTTAAAGATGTGTGTATCCTAATCCCTAGCATATTATGCTATCCATTAAAATATTTTTATTGAGTATTAAGTTTAATTTGGCTTTGCAATAAACACAGCTTTGAAGATTCATGTATTAACATGCAAAATCAGTTTAAATGAACAACGTACATTTTTGGACTATTGGTACATACACTGATCTCACTCCCTTTTCAAGATATTAATCCATTTCAGCTCTGTAACATTCAGTTAAGGACAAAACAATAGCAATTCAAAACGAAGTAAATTTCATAGTAGAGTCAGGGCACAGACCTTATGCAAGGGGGTCATTTTGTTTTAATAATTTTTAAAGTTTTCTAAAAAGTGTCATCTGGTACTAAAATCAATATGGGATAAACTAAGTATGGATCAGTAAAATTCACTTATTTCTCTCTTTAAAGTTTTATTATTAAAGCATATATTCTATGGAATATTAAGTCGAACACCTGTGGTAAAGAAATAATTAGTATCTTAGTGGCCTCTACATACCTCGTTTACAACCCCCACTATAACTACCTCAAACTTGAACCACTCCCATGCTTTATTTAGTTTTATCACATTTGTAGGTATCCTCATATGCATTACCCCACCACAATTTGTTTCTTCATTCAATATTGTGAGTCATCCATGTTAACGCAAGTTTTTTTTTTACTGCTGTACTGTATTCTACTGTATGAATATCCATAATTTATCCAGACATCTGGGTTGTTTCCAATATTGTCATGAACGATGCTGGTATAAACATCTCTGTATATGAATGTGGGGGCACAAGTCCAAGAGTTTCTCTAGGCCTTAGACTCTAGGGCATAAAGTTTAAGAGACGAATTACCGGGTCATTTTTGACTTTACTAGGTAACCTTAAGTTCTTTTCCCTAAGCAGTTGTATTGAAATTCACTTCTAAATTTGGCTATACTGTGAAACACTAAGCAAACATTCCACTTCCAGTCCTCCAAACTTAACACCAAGTTAAAACATTTTCCTTCCTACCAAGGTATAAATCAAAATAATTTTTTTTATTTTGTAAATTAAGTGATAATTGAGGTGCTTGTGACTAGTAGATTTGATACTTGTATACCTGAACAAAAGACAAAAATGTTTGGAGAAAATATTAACAGAGACAATTACATGCATTATCTCAATTCCCGAGAATACAAAGTACAGACAATTATTATCCCCATTTTCAGATGAGAAAATAGATTCACAACGGTTTAGGATTTTGCCCAAGGTCACACACATATTAATAAGTGGCGTCACATTACTTTTCATCCAAGAGATAAAACTTTTATTACAAAAAAAGTTAACAGCACAAATCGACATGAATCTGTATCATAAGCAACTTATTCATTTAACCGACATTAAGATTTGAATCTCCATATGTGGGAGGCCTTGTTTTAATGCTGTCAATTGCCAACCCTGTTAACCATGGCCTAACTGCATCAAAAACTTTCTAGATAGGCCGAGAAGTTAACGCTCCAGTGCGATTATAGAAAAAATAAAAAAAACCCGAAACTTGGGAAAAAACCCCAAAACCCTCCCTTCCCAAATACAGCCATTTAGATGCTCATTTCATTGCTTTATATTCCAATGTGCGTCCTTCCATTTAAATACGACTAAAGGAATTTAAAAATGTTTTTAAAACTAAAAGCCAGACTTCCAGTCTCCAGTTTCAGACGTGAAACTGGAGACTAACAGTGATCTCTGGCTATAGATAACGTAAGGGAAGCCATTTCGCGTTAAGATTTTGCTAGACTGAACTCAGAGACCTCCAACCTCTTCTCAACAAAAACACCCATGTTTCACAGATAAACGCTGAAGCCCGGAGAGATCAAATGAGTTGCTCAAATCCGCCAGGCTCGAAAGTCGCGAGGCGAGGCCCGGATGGGGTCTGCGACGGCCGGGCCAGCCCCCTCCCGCTCCCCGCAAGGCAGGGGCCGTGCGGCGCTACGACCGCCGTCCGCAAGGAGGAGTTGGGGCGTCGCCAAGCTACCACCCCCTGCCAGGTCACCAGTGACTTCGGGGCCCAGGCCCACCCAAAGACCTGGGCTCTAAATCGCTATTATGTCCCGGGTCGCCTCGCCTCCCCGAGTCGGGAGCGCTGTTCGCAGGCCTGCGTTCTGCTCCAAGTCTCCCGCAGGCGGCGGTCTCCTCTTGAAGCAGCCACCCCACCCCCCATGCACACACAAGGCCTCTCCTCTCGCCCTCCTCCCTTACCCTCCACGGTCACGATCCCGGTCCCGGTCCCCAAAGCCGCCTCCGCGCATGGTCCCAAATGGATAGAGATCTGGGAGCGGGGCACGGATGGCCGGGCTCGGGAGGGCCTGCGGCTCCGGTCTGGTGACGACCGATGGCGGCGGCGCCTCCGCTGTTGTGGCGGCGGCAGGCGCGGCGCTCTCTCGCTCCGACGCGCTGTCTCCCGTCGCAGACGCCACCGTCGCCGCCTCTCTCGTCGGAGACGGGAGCAAAACACAGAGAATCGGGGTTATAAAATCAGTGGGCAGGTTTGGCTACGCTCAAACCCGGCAGTGCCGCGGTTCAGGCGTCTCCTTCCTTCCCAGCGACTGCACAAAATGGCGGCCGAAGCTGAGACTGCTCCAGCTTAACGCTACGTACGTCGGAGACCATACGTAAACAGCGTGTCGGAATCGCCGGAGGGCTTTGCGGAGTACTACGGGTATTCTTGGAAGCATTTTTCGTCAGTTGCGGAGATGGACGCATTTTGCGGTTGGTAGAAGAAAAACAAAGTACGGATCGGGCGTAGTTCTCGCGTCACCTAAACTAGAACGTGGGGTGGGGGTGGGGGGGGTGAGCCTCCGGCGCGACGTAACATTCTTTGAGTCGTTAGCAGACCCGCTGTTGCGAAGATGCGCAGTGTGCGTAACGCATTCTGTTTGGAGAATAGAGGATTTTGCCGGGTTCGACCGCAGGACGGAACCCGGTCCTCTTGCACAAGTTGCATCGCCCAGACAATAACTGTCCTTCATAGTGCGGTCAAGTTTCAGGGTCTCCAGGTGCCAAAGGCCCAGCAGGGTCTTTAAGGCCCCTGGCGGGCGCTCTGGCCCCGCCGCCCTGGGCCTGCCTAGACTGGCCGCGCGCCCCGGCGCCATTTCTTTTCGGTTGCTTCTCGCTGTGCTGGTGCCGGCAGCCATGATAGATGTTCCTTGTCCGTTCTTTCGGGAGTTGGTCAGGGGGCGACGTCTCACCTGGGTTGAAGCACTCTGCTACACTTAGCCACACTAAAGTGCATGTTCTCAACAGTATTTGCACTGTCCGCGGCTGAGCACAGCTGGCTAACAAAGAACCAAAACGTGGGTGGAGCCCTTATTAAGGTAGACGCTGAGATCCCCTGACCACCCTTAAGCGGGCGCTGCCTCGTGAGGCCCATGGCAGCCCCTTCGCGCTCTCCCGAGAGGAACGGTTTAAGAGCGGTGGTCTGCAGACACAGAAAACGTGTAGGCATAAGTCATGTTTGTAACCAGCCTAGGCCGTGTTCTTAATTCCTTCTAATCTGGCTTCCGTCTCCCTGCCTGCTTCCTTCTCCCTCAAACTACACTTTAAAGTCTCAGAAGCTTGGCCTGATAGCCTGACGGAATTGTTGAGCTGAGCTGTTAGGACCTCAGAAGCGCAGCTGGTTTACCATGTCTTATTTATTTCTACAGATGGGTATAAGTGGGGAGGTTTGAGGTCCCTTATGGTAGGGGCTGACTGGTGTCTCTTACTCTGTGCTCTGAGTGTTTCCCAAATTACTACAAAAGTAGCATAAGGAAAGGATCTTCGTGACAAGCGTTCAGATGTCTCTTGGGCCATAGATGCCGATGAGGAATCAGGTTAATTGAACAAGTGTTGAATGCCTAATAGGCCCAAGCACTGTGCTGGGAACTGGTGCACAGCAGTGAACAAATGAGTTACTACACTCCTGGAGTTCACACTCTAGTGGGGAAGACAGATAATAAATGTTTATGTCAGGGTTGCTAACTGAAATAAAAAGCGGGGAAAAGGGATAGAGGTATGTGTACCTGTAGGGGGGGAGTGTATACCTGTGCCTCCCTGATCAAGTGACATCTGAGCAGAGACCTCAAGTGAGGGAGCTCGCCTTGCTGACATACAGAAATGAGCAAGTGCAAAGGCCCTGAGGCAGAATGTGGCTGGAGTAGAGCAAGGAGGAAAGAGCTAAATTTTAAAGGGCTTGTTGGCTGCTGTAAGGACTTCGTTTTTTCCTTTCAGTAAATTGGAAATGTCTAGAAAGTTTTAAGCAGGGTGACATAATAAATGGACCCCTATGGCTGCAGTACGGGGAATAAAGTGAGAGTGAGCTAGGACAGAAGCAGGCAGATTAATTAGGTTAGTGCAATAATCCAGCAAGGGATGATGGGGCTTGGCATGGGTTAATAGCAACCAGTAAGGGAGAAATGGCCTGACTGAAAATCAAGCTAATGATTTAATGATGGGCGGAGCATGAAAGAAAGAGGAGTCTAGGATGACTCTTGTAGGAATTGGCCAACAGTTACGCTCCTACTGGGATTTAGACTGTATAGCATTGATGGAGTTATTTGGTCTGGTTTGTCTACCCTATATGCTAAGTGATTAAATCTGAGGCTCGCTATATAATAATAAATAACATAAAGTAAATTAGGTCCATTGAAAACCCCCCTAAATTTTGCAGGGGAAAATAATGCATATATTGCTACTAGATCAGGTCCCTGTTTTATAGCATCTCATAACTCCTTTATCTTCATAAAGCTTCTTATAGTATATAACTATGTATTTATGTCATTATTTTTTTGCCCTCCAAAAAAAAAGTGAACTTACAGTCTTCCTCTGGCAGTAATGTTTCTGAATATAAAGTGAATCCATAGTATACATTTCTCATTCTTTGCTGTATCTCTGTGTTTTCCTACCAAAGATGGTTGAAACTTACTACATTTTTCTAAACATAGAGGAAGATTTTCATTAAATAGGGCAGCCAGAGAACCTAGGCATTTCATTAGTAACAGCTAAGACTTGGTAAAAAAGAAAATGTGCTTTGCTCAATTCATCCTTTTTTTGAAAACCTAACCATACCTTACCATATGATCCAGCAATCACACTCTTTGGTATTTACCAAAAGATGTGAAAACATGTCCACACAAAGACCTGCACAAAGATATTTATAGCAGTTTTACTCATAATTGCCAAAACTTGGAAGCACCAAGATGTCCTTCAGTAGGTGAATGGATAAATTGTGGTACATTCAGGCAATGAAATTTTAGTGTGGAAAAGAAATGAGCTATCAAGCCGTGAAAAGACATGGAGGAAATTTAAATGCACATGACTAAGTGAAAGAAACCAATCTGAAAAGGCTACATGTTGTAAAATTCCAACTATATGACATTCTGGAAAAGGCAAAACTATGGAGATGGTATAAACATCGGTGATTGCCAGGGGATGGACAAAGGACAGGATGAACAGGTGAAGCAGAGAGGACTTTAGGGCAGTGAGACTATTCTGTGTGGTACCATAATGGTAGGTACATGTCATTGCACATTTGTCCAAACCCATAGAATGTACACCACCAAGCGTCAACCCTAATGTAAACTATGGACTTGGGGTGATTATGTGTCAATATAGTTACATTGACTGAAACAGGATGTTGATAGTGGGGGAAGCTTTATGTATGTCGAGGCAGGGGATACAGGGAAACTCTGTATTTTCCACCCAATTTTGCTATGAACCTGAAACTGCTCTGAAAAAATATTTAAAAAGAAATATCTAAGGACTGACAACTATTGAGTGCTCATGTTCACTGTGTTCTAGGCACGTGCTATGAGCTTTTATTTTATTCTGATCTGTAAACGAGATAACAGTACCTCAGGGATTTTGGAAGGAGCAAATGAAACCCCACTCAGAGGGGTGCCTGGCACATACCACTCAACATGTTAGTGGTTAGTTATCATCTCTCCACTTTACAGATAAGAAAGCTGAGGCTTGGGGCGGCTGGATGGCTCAATTGTTTAGAGCGTGAGCTCTGAACAACAGGGTTGCTGGTTTGATTCCCACATGAGCCAGTGAGCTGTGCCCTCCACAACTACATTGAAGGACAACGACTTGGAGCTGATGGGCCCTGGAGAAACACACTGTTCCCCAATATTCCCCAATAAAATTTATTTTTAAAAAAATGTGAGGCTCAGATTAAGTGCTAACCCAGGATCACACAGCAATTAGCATAGGCTGGACTCAAACCTAGGTGCTCTGGCAAGGTTTTGACTTGGCACTATTTAGGGCCGGATAATTTATTGTGGGGGATTAGCCTATGCATTGTAGATGTTTAGCAGCATTCCTGGACTCCACCCACTAGATGCCAGTAGAATCGCCCTCCTCCTCCAAGTTGTGACAATAAAATGTTTCCAGACATTGCCCAATGTCTCCCAGGGGGCACTGAGAACCACCCCAGTTGAGAGCCACTACTCTGGGACCACTATGCTATGCTACCTCCCTGTGGGATCACAGGGTCAATATCATTCTCTTTCCGTTGTCCAGTTTTTCTGCAGATGTGGTTTCCTTTCTGCAGATTCCACCTGCCAACAATACCATTGCCATTTTTCATTTTATCTGTGTTTTATTGTTATTATAGCAGTACAATTTATACTCGACTCGATTTCCAACCACTAAGAGAATTTTTCCATTTGTTTAAAGTTTTAAAACTGTAGTTCTTTGTTTTTAAGCTACTTTTACTGTAAACCACCTGTATTATAATAAATTCTATACATACCTTCTCTTGTCGCATTGTCACAACTTTGCAATGTCATAGTCATTAAACTCGCCTAATGTGAAATATAATGCTTCTGCCTTCTATCTTGGTAGGACTCAGGTTGGTTCTTTGATAGCTTGGTTTATTGTACTTTAGATACAAGAGATTGAGAATACTGAGGTGCTTAAGTCAACAAGGTAACTTGAAGCAGTTACCTTTAAACTGTGGTACACAAGGGACACATAGGAGCAGAGACTTTTCAGGAAATCTATTTCCAGAACTTGAACGTTCATATATACTCCTTTCTAAAATTGAGATGACTGAGAAATTTGCTTAAAATTGCACCCTCTCACTTTATAAATGAAAGAATATTTCTCTTCTACCCAAAATTTTACTACGGACTTTGCCATGGAAGTAAAAATCTCAGAGGGGCCCAATACAGGGATAGTTAGAAATGCTGACATTGGTGACTTGAAAAAAGTAAATGATCCTAATACCTTGGTAACATGTCCATTTGCAAATTAGGAGAATTCCAGCTCTTTGCTTTCAACAAAATGGAAGGAGGACGATGTGGAATTTCTACCGACAGATACATTAAAAATAACTTCTTGAGATAATTACTGGATTTTTGGCATATAACTTGGAAGAAGATCAACAAGGAATTGAGTGACATTACTATAACAAGACTCCATTCTCACCTATTAAATTATGTGATCAAAATTTCTCAGCACTGACTATAAAAGGGAGAGAAAAAAAATAGCCAAAAATAACTATTCATAGACACATGATCTATTTTTTCTTAGTCTCCCTCTATCTTATTAAAAGATACATTTCCAATAAAAATTTTACTTTCTATGTTTAATAGTTATTAAGATTTGTAATATATTTATATTGCTTTGCTTAATTGTGTTCTAATAATATTTGTAATAACTTTCCAGAATAAATTTTAATACATAGATCCTTAGGGTCAAGGGAAATGAGAAAAAAACATTTTAATTTTGTGCCACAATTCCATTGTGTATAAATAAAATTAAGTGATGAATAAGACATTTGATACACAAATATTCTGGAAAGTAAGAGTTCCAAGAAAAAAAGGAACAACATAAAACATCCAACTCTTAAAGAAGAGTTTATTCATGTATTTTTAAAGGATGATATTGGACGTGAAACTGATAGGGTATTTAAATTCCATTGGGATGCATTTAAAAGAGTGATGTGGGGAGGCCGGATGGCTCAGTTAGTTAGAGCACGAGCTCTGAACGGCAGGGTTGCTGGTTCGATTCCCACATGGGTCAGTGAGCTGCGCCCTCCACAACTAGATTGAAGGACAATGACTTGGAGCTGATGGGCCCTGGAGAAACACACTGTTCCCCAATATTCCCCAATAAAACAAAATAAAAAGTGATGTGACAGTTTCACTTAAAATGTCAATATTTCAGCATATCATAAATTATATCCTTTAAAACAACTTAAACTTACAGTGAAAAAGTTTAGGAATTAACCTAAACTATGTTTTCTTAGGGGGAATATTTGAAGGCCACTAATCTAAAGAGGTGAACCCAGACCAGGTAGGGAGGGCCTGAGGGAGCTGGAGAGCCATGTTACATCTAAAGTATCTCATTGTCTATCCAATTGTTGCCAGGAAGAAATTTAGGCCCAGAGGTGTTAACTAACTCTAACTGAATGTGTGTGTTAGTGACTTTTGTATTAGAGCAGGGGTGTCCAAACTTTTTTCAACGTTTTTTACCAAGGGCCATATGCGGTAAAATACACAAACAGCCGGGCCACTCAAGTACGTATTGCCTCACCTGGTTTATTTAAGTAAACTAAATATGTGTTTGGAATTTGCTGCAGGCCAATTCACAATGGATTGCTGACCGACCGCAGTTGGCCCAAGGGCCGCAGTTTTGACACCCCTGTATTAGAGAGTGGAGGAATGGAATCCCGTCCTCACTAAGCATTTTTCAACTTTGCTATTCTGTGTAAGTCTCTTGATTACACTTTCTGTGGCTCCCCATGACCTAAACACCCAGTGTTAGCTCCACAGGCTGACATTCAAGGCCTTCCAAATCTGTCCCCAGCTTCTCACCACCCCCTTGCTTTGGCAAATCTCTATTCTCTGTTCTTCACTTACTTTTTTTTTCTCTCAACCTCTGTGATTTTTGTTAATCCCTCTTGGTACCTGCAAATAGAGAAATTCAAAGTCCACTTCTGGCCTCTCCCCAGGTTAGAACGTTACGGAAGTGATCTCCTGTTCTCTGGTATTTAGAGGCATTAATCACTGGATTAACTACGTGAAAACGATATTTTTTCTGCTCTCTTTTAGGTAACAGGGACAGCTGTTCAGTTGCTCCCCTCAACAAATAGCACACAAGCGAGCTTAGGAAGAAAAGAGTTCAGACATACAGTCAGCTCACTACGGGGGAGATCGTCAGAATTAAAGAGGCAGAATAATTCACAAGCCTAGAGATTAACACTGTTAATGCATTTTAAAGACTCTAAATCAGAGGGTGGGGATGATGATTATCAAGATGTGACAGATACTACACTCACGTACATAAATGCTTAGCACTTCCCTTGTGGACTGCACAGGATAATTCATCCACCCTACTCTTCGCCTCAGCAAATGGACCTTTCTAATGAGGCTGGGACAAGAAAAACTTTTTTGGTGACAGAAAAAGTTGCTATAATTCCTTAGCAGCCTTCTAAATCAAGGGACTGTAGTAGCTGAAGGCTCTTTGGTTTGTTGACTATAAATGAATTTAAAGACAGTATTAAATGATGAGTACGGGAGTGCAAAATCTGAGAAGCCAGATAAAGTCAAAAAGCTTTGCATGGGGTAGGGTGGGGAGGCAATGATTTTACCTTCAATAAAATCAGTAATGCTCACTAGTGCTTAGTAGAGGGTGTTTGTTTGACGGAAGTGTCACTAAGATGCCATGGTGTGCTGAGTTCCACTTCAAAATTGATGCCAGTTGGGAACAGAGCCTGTCAGTGGGGACGCAGCCACATGTGAGGTAACTCGTTCTCAGTCCAAAGAGAAGATTCAGAGATATTCCAGTAGATTGTAAGGCACAGGGATACAATTTGTTCCTGTTCCTTCACCCTCCATGCATACTGTTGCAAAGGCTGCAGCCAATCCCAAGGTTTTCAGCGGTTGAAGTCCAGATGCAGCTGAATTTACTGGTGCCTCCTTACTTGCTACCAGTAGGAAAACAACCATTACAGGTTTGGACGGACCACAGGCTGAGTAACCAAGGCCATTTCAGTGTCAGCTTTTCAGTTCTGGAGAAGCCACAAGACAGGCCCAAGCAATCTCCTAGGTCACTGTGGTCAAGGACCATCTGCCGTGTCACCTGCTGGGCCCCAGTCTCTTAGCAATCCTTCTGGGTGTTAAAGATTAGACCCGCCAGGACTGTGTGCCTATGACTGCTGGTGCTTGGGAGGCCCTGAGAGTCTCCTGAACTACAGCAGGGCCTTGTCTTAGCTGGGGATACAAACAACTCTTTTCTTCTTTCCTGAGGAACAGGTGAGTGGGATTCTCTGTCTGCTTTTGACAAACAAAGAGGAAAAGTCAGCCCTCATAGGCTGGAGGGGTGGGGGTAGGGATATGCTAAAATCGAGATGAATCTCCTTAGTAGCTAAGCAAGAGTTAGAGGGCAGGTTCATGTTTTTAAATATCCTTCTGTGTTCCGAGCCAGACATAGGGGTGTTGATTATATAGGGAATGAGCAGAGAGTGAGAGACGAAAGTTGCTAATATCCTGCTGAGGAACAGAATGGAAAGGAGGAGCATCGATCACCAAGTACATAATTATGTTACCGTCAGTTGTACTTTAGAAATACATAGACTTAACAATGTGAAGAAAACAGGCTGGCAGCAAAAATCAGAGCATAAGGACAAAATTAGTGAAAGCAGCAATAGGTTGGTTAAACACCAACAGGTGTCTTTAAGATATTATATAATAAGAAGGAAAACACTGGTATTTATTAATTTGATCACAGAGACAAAATATAGTTTGCCCACACTTGGAGGAAAACCAACTAGCATTAGTGTTATCTCTGAGGAAGACTGTACCAGTCTCTCTCTGTCTCTGTCTCTCTCACGTGTGCTTAGACTAAGGTGTCTTTCTAGAAATTAATCAACACTGGGGCACTAAGCACATTGAAGCTTAAGGCTGAAGGCCTGGCCCTGAGCATGGAACATTCTCCACCATATGAAACCTCTTGGGAAAAATCCAATTAGCCTTCTCATGTTGAAACCCCTCTCTTTGTGCCTGCCTTCAGACTTACACAGTCTTAAAAATGTTATTGACATATTTAAATTCTGTGTTGTTATTTAACTTATCAAGAGTCTGTGTCTCGTGTCCCTGACCATATTGTAGCTTTTGCAGATAAAATCTCCCTACCCCCCAATGGCCCAACATAGTTCCCCGTAGAAGATGGTTACACTGATGACCTCTAAAGAACCATGTCACTGGTATTCAAGCCCCTGTGTAATCCCCTCCTACAATGGCTCTGGGATTGGTGCGTGACTTGCTTTGACCAATGGGACATTAGCAAGTGTAAAGCAAGTAGAGGTGTGATAGGCACTTGCCCTCTTGGAACCCAGCTGCCATTTAAAGCAGCTCAGGCTAGTCCTGCCCTTTCAATAATCATCCCTGCCAAGACCCCACAAAAATGGCTGAGGCCATCTTAGACCCTCCCGCCAACCCACAAGCTACGTGACTGAGCTATTTTCTTGCTCCTAAAAGAATGTCTTTTTTTTCTAGATGTTGTCATGTTAGGATATGAAGGTAGGACTGCTGTACCCATATTTTGACCATGAGGGAGCTTTTGGAGAACAAAACCAGCACACTGAGGATGGGGAAGTAGAGAGAAAGAAAGAAACTGGGCCCTTGATAACATTAGAGAGTTGCAAAATTAACTATGAAGCTAGCTGCCTTCTGGACTTTTTATTATATGAGATACATATTTCCTCATTGTTTACGTTACTTTGAGTTTGGTTTTCTGTTACTTGAAGCTGAAGGCCTTCTAACCAGCTCTAACTCCTCAACCAGCTCTACTGGTACAAGAACAAAATTCTAGAAATGTCCTGCATAGTATATAATAGGCATTCAATAAATTTGTGATTGCTGAGGAAATAAAAGAAGATTTTGTGGTAAAGACTAATTGCTGACTCAACAACCATTCTCCCTTCCCTCCTTAATTACAGAACTCTGAACTATAGCTGAACGATATTGCTGTCTAGAACAAAAGACTATTTCGCTATCTTCGTGTGTATAGATATGGCCATGTGACTGAGTTCAGGCAAATGAGTGTAAGTGGAAGTGTTGTGGTGGAGGGCTGATTCACAGGCGCTGATTCAGCTGGAAGGAACCTTTTTTCTGTCTTTCTGCATTTCATCTTGCTTCTCTCAACCTGGTTTTTCTGACTAGAGTTCAAGGCACCATCTTGGGCCATGAGCTGGCCTTGAGGATATAAGGCAAAAGCTAGAATGGCCAAGGAGAAAGACAGAAGCCTGGGGTCCTGATGAGAGAGTAGAACCACCATAATAGCTCTGAACTGCCTGGTTTCAGATTTCTTGTCTATGAGAGAAAAATAAACCTCAATTTTATTTAAGATACTATTATTTTGAGTTTTCCTTATATTCAGACAAATAAAATCCTAACTAATACAGTCTGTTTATAACTTTCCTTTTAAAATATTGAAGACTGGTATAGAAGAGTATATGAAGAGTCTGAATAATGAGGAACCTCTCACCAGAGATGTTAGGCAAGCCCTTCCTGGCTTCCTTTTTCCCAGTTCTCTAAAGCAGCATTTGGGAGTCCCTTTTCTGTGCCTCGATTGAAGTTCTAGATTGTAAGTAACAGAATCCAACACTGGCTAACTGAAGCAAAGGAAAATTTCTTGAAAGGACATTAGGAGTCATTGAGTTGGCAGGAGGCTGGAGAACCACCCTGGGAATGGACAGGAGTTTGGGCAACGCTGCAGGTTAGGAGTCAGAAACCTACAGGCCAGTAGCAAGAAGAGCCTGCTCAGGTCACTGCCAATGCTGCTACCCCCGCTGCCCTTGCTGTCACTGCATCAATGAGTGGCCTCTAACCCATGTTCTCATCCTTGCAACTGTCACTCAGTATCCAATGTCTCAGGATAGACTACATGAATTGAGGAGAGGTAATTTTTTAAAAGGAAACCAGGGTAGGGGCGGCTGGATGGTTTAGTTGGTTAGAGCGCGAGCTCTGAACAACAGGGTTGCCGGTTTGTTTCCCACACGGGGCAGTAAGCTGCGCCCTCCACAACTAGATTGAAAACAACAAGCTGCCACTGAGCTGCTGGTGGGGCGGCCGGATGGCTCAGTTGGTTAGAATGCGAGCTCTCAACAACAAGGTTGCTGGTTCAATTCCTGCATGGGATGAGGGGCTGCACCCCCTGCAACTAGACTGAAAACAGCAACTGAACTTGGAGCTGAGCTGCGCCCTCCACAACTACATTGAAGGACAATGACTTGACTTGGAGCTGATGGGCCCTGGAAAAACACACTGTTCCCCAACATTCCCCAATTGAAAAAAGAAAACGAAAACTGGGGTATTATTGTGATGGAGAAATGGAAATAGTGCAATAAAAACATAAACATTCACCATGTCCAACCAGCCAGAGTCAGGTGAAGGACACTTGACTGACAGCAGCTTGGTAGCTAAGGTCTCAATCCTTCTCTCCATGAAAGATGCCAGTTTTCTGAGTCTAGTCTATTGTATTACCCACTTTTGTCTTGGCCACCCTATGTTGATCTCTTGGCTTTCTGTCCTTGTTTTTGTTTTTTGTTTGTTTGTTTGTTTTTGTTCTTTAAGGAATGATTGAACAGGAAAGTTAGAAAGGGAAGGGAGAGATCATCTATTTTCAACCTCTTCCTTTTCTAAGAAGCTGCTAGGTTTCCCCACATCTTGACATCCATGTTTCCGACTGTAACCAGTATTGGGTTCAGGTTGTGTCATCCTGGTGTTTGACCCTTGCCTGTACCTGATTCTTACTAACTGGGGATTGTGTCCGCCCCTCCAACCTCCTGAAATTCATATGTTGAAGTCCTAACCTCCAATACCTCAGAATTTCACCTTATTTGAAAATACGGTCATTGTAGATGTAATCAGTTAAGCTGGAGTCATATTGGAGGAGGGTCGGCCTCTAACCCAATATAACTGGTATGCTTAAAAAAAGGGGGAAATTTGGACACAAAGACACACACTCAGGGAAAAAGCTATGTGAAGATGTGGGCAGAGATCAGGGTGATCTTTCTACAAGCCAAGGAATGCTGAAGATTACCAGCAAACCATCAGAAACTAGGGGAGAGACACGGAACAGACTCTTCCTCGTAGCCCTCAGAAGGAACCAACCTTGATCTTGGACATCTAGCTTCCAGAACTGTGAGACAATAAACTTCTGTTGTTTAAGTCATCCATTTGTGGTACTTTATTATGGCAGCCCTAGCAAACTAATACACTAACTTTCCCAGGTAAAATATCTAATCTCTATTTGACACTTCTTCATTCCTGTTGATGAAACAAACATAATTTTTTCTCATAGGTTAGAGAACTTTGTCAGTCACCTGTGACTCTGCCTTCTCTTCCTTTCTTTACATTCAGTCTCACACCAAATCTTAACTACTTTTCTAAAATGTCTATATTGTTGCTACCACCTCAGTACCGTTCTTCAACATCTCACAATTGAATTATTGTAACTGTCCCCTAAATTCTCTCCCGATGCCAGCGTTATTTCCTTTATTTGTTTTTCTGTCTCTACCAGATTAATCCTCCAGCTTCCCATACCAGCAACCTCCAATCAGAGCCTTGCCTGAAGCCTTTCCTTATTTTTCCACTATAAGCTTTCCCATTACTCTGCCTGCCTTTGAGTCTCTACCAAAAGCAAATGAAGGTCACTAACTCTCTTACTGTAGCAAATGCTGAATAAATAGCCTTGGTTCTTATTTGGTGGTCTACTTTTATTTCCACAGAATGAATAATCTATGGAGGAAAAAGGCATGCTTTCTCTAGTGCATTTTCTAACGTGGTGGGATGTGGACCTAAAGCTGCAAGCAGCATCTTGGCTGCTGTGTAGGGTCAGCCTGTCTAAGAACAATTGCAACATGGAGATAAGCAGAGCAAGACATGGAGGCAGGGAGAACAACTCATGATTCTGTTTGGGATCTTGGCTCCAGCTGTGACTAAAGTCAGCTCTACTTCCGGACTTTGCAGTTTCCTGAGCCAATGAATTTCTGTCTTGCATTTGTTAATTTGAGTTTCTGTAGCTCGCAATGAAAAGAGTCATGACCAATAAAACCTATTTTTTTGAGCCCTTCTGACCCCTTAGAATAAGGGGCCAGAGCTATTTCTACAATCAGGTGGAGAGGGAGGACTGCAAAGCCCTGATGCTTTGGTCACTGGTGACAAATTGAACCTTGGCCTAGAAAAGTTCATTGGGCCATGCACAATCTGCTGTGCGATCCCAAAGTTGGGCCCCAAGGTTATAGCTTTTTAGTTCACATTCTCATGCTCAGTTACTGTTCTCTAAAGCAGGACACATTAGAGTGGCTGGACCCAGGGAGGTTTCCAGCCTTGGCCACACACCAGCCCTCCCCACAGAACTGTAGTCCCTTGTGATGAGACCTGGTTTACGACCTACTGCCCACCTCTTGGTAATTTCTCCTGGTCAGGGGTACTCAGCTTAAGCCAGAAAGATTTTCTGAATTTCAAATCTTGGGAGTTTTATTTCCTCCCCTATCAAAAGACTCTGGGTTCCTATACCTTGTTTCCCCGAAAATAAGACTGGGTCTTATATTAAGTTCTGCTCCAAAAGACGCATTAGGGCTTATGTTCAGGGGATGTCATCCTGAAAAATCATGCTAAGGCTTATTTTCCGGTTAGGTCTTATTTTCAGGGAAACACGGTACAAATTAGTCCATTCCCTCTCCAAGCCTTGGCATACCAGGGAATTTCCACAAGACGCTTTTTTTTTTTTTTTTTTTTTTTTTTTTTTTAAAGAGTTTATTGGGGAAGGGGAACAGGACTTTATTGGGGAACAGTGTGTACTTCCAGGACTTTTTTCCAAGTCAAGTTGTTGTCCTTTCAATCTTAGTTGTGGAGGGTGCTGTTCAGCTTCAAGTTGTTGTCCTTCCAATCTTAGTTGTGGAGGGCACAGCTCAGTTCCAGGTCCAGTTGCCGTTTTCTAGTTGCAGGGGGCGCAGCCCACCATCCCTTGCGGGACTCGAGGAATTGAACCAGCAACCTTCGGAGTTAGGAGCATGGAGCTCCAACTGCCTGAGCCACCGGGCTGGCCCCCACAAGATGCTGTTTTTATCAAGTAACAAAACTTTCCCTTCTCTAGAACAAAAGGTATTCATTTTTATTTGCATCCTTAAATAAGCCATTTCTTAAATGGCTTTGCAGAATATAGAAAATCTGCTCCTAGATGATTGTATCTGTTTATTCAGAGAAACAGTTGCTGAGGTTTTAAAAAAAGTAAAACGGAAAAAAAAAGGGGGGGGGCGGCCCAGTGGCTCAGGCGGTTGGAGCCCCGTGCTCCTAACGCTGAGGTCCCTGTTCGATTCCCACATGGGCCAGTGAGCTGCGCCCTCTACAGCTAAGATTGTGAACAACAGCTCTCCCTGGAGTTGGGCTGCCATGAGCAGCCGAAGGTTGGTGTGAGCTGCCCTGTGCTGCTGTGAGCTGCTGTGAGCAGCCGACCAACGACCAGTCATCAGGCTCATAACACCAGCATGGGCCAGGGAGCTGTGTCCTATACAACTAGACTGAGAAACAATGGCTTGAACCAGAGTGGGGGCAGGGAGGCAGAAGAAAGTGGAGGGAAACAACTCTCATTTCCCAGTACCCCATGCTGTAAACAATTCTGCTTATCTGGTTGGTCTCCTTGTTTCCAAGTCTCAGCTTCTATATTTTGCACATGCTGTCTGCAGCTTAAGCTTTCCTCTTCCATTTTTGGAACCCTACAGTCCAAGACCACATTACTGACTATATAATCATTTCCTCTCTCATTCTTTCGTAACTATTAGTCTTTTCTCTTAACTAGTGTACACGTATTTTGAAGGCAGGAACCATACTTTCCCTAAATATTCTTTAGCATTAGTATTAACTACACAATTGGTGACTAATGACCATGAATAACCAAATATATTTTGTAACAAATGGTACTTTCAATACTTGAATTTTCATACAAGTTGTTGCAATGTAAGAGATTAAATCTTTTTGAAGTTCATAAAAATTGTCATAAGTATTCTTAGTATTTTAATTTTTAAATATTTTTATCATACATACATTTTGAAAACTAGATTTTATTTTTGTTTAACAATTAGAAAAAAACAACACACTTTCACACATTTCTAAATTCTTATTCAAAAATTTTACATTTAAATTAACTTTAATATTTAAAAAGATTTTGAATTCTCTACCTAAAACTTAAGAAAAGTCATGCTACCTTTGTGATCCAAAATTGTACAGTTCCTTATTACCTTCCTCTTTATCTTCCCAATAAAATACATATAAATCAGAAGCACATTTTTAAAAAGTAACTTTAACTGGTCAAAAAGTCAAATGATTTAAAATTTATCTTAATTTAATGTTTCTTTTCTGTTGTTATACAATGTGAACGTGCAGTTTGATAATGTAAGTAAAAAAAAAAAAGCTTTTTTGTGTGTCCTCTAAACATTCGTTCCTTAAATGTCTTCCTCCTTTGGAAGTGTATCTATCTCTGTGTTTGAGGGGAAATCTGTAAGAGAGTGGGACATTTCTGAACTCTTGGATTTTCCTTCTGCTTAGTGGCTCACTTTAAAAAGCTAAAGTGAGAGAATCCCTACTAGTTTTCAATAGGTTTATTCATTTATATATAGTATATATTCCTGAATTGACATAAACTATATAGTTATAAAACAGGGACTTTTACGATTTAAATCAAACCTCTTGCCGACTTTCCTTTAATAACATGTGAAAAAAAACAAACTCTTACTTCAAGATAGGAAATTGGAGACTGTTTTTCCATTTCTTCAGCTCCTAATAAGCACTAAGAAGCAATTTGCATCAATCCGCCACCTACTCCTTGGCGTCCCCAATTCCTCCAGCAGTTATTGCGAAGGTGGCTTCATTTTCAGGCATCTCAGGGCTAACGGAATACAAGGGAACAGAAGTTTATAAAAAGCTCTATTTCTATAAATACTCTACTCATGTCAGCAGCATCATACTCCTTTATGTCTGAGTCTCCAGAGACATTTCAGGGTCGGTACAGCTAAATGTGGACTATGGAATGTACCTATGGATACTGACTGGTTTTTGATCAATTCATAATTAATTCCAGCATTCCTTGTCCGACTATGTATGTGTGGTAATTTGATTTTTCTTTTGATCTGGTTATAAAATCTTATTGGTTCCTGTATTACTTCACATATGCAGCCAGCATTCCTTTGACTAACTATATAAATCTCTGTTCCTCAAATTATCCCTTGAATCAATGGTCTCCTCATTAATTATGGAGTTGAATAAAACTGACATGTTCATTTTAATTTATTTGCAAGAAAGTCATGTTTTTAACTTTTTGAAAATCGTGCTAGAATCTGTAGATTTTACCAAAATGAGACGTAGTCCTTATGAAACACGTTAGTTAGCATGTTGTTAGGTAGACAGGGGGGTCCCTGGTGGAATAAACAAAAAGCAGCCATATCCTGAAACTCCGGGTTCTGGAATGTCTCCTTCACTCTAGGACAAAGATATGAGACTATCCTTTTTGGCCGGACAAAGGAGCAGATCTGATAGATAGGAATGGGTTATTTCATTAATCCCTTCAGGATGAGCAAACAGGACAAACCTGATAGATGAATTCCATTAGAAGCCTCCAGCCCCCTTCCCCAAGCAGACAAGGGAAGGTATAAAAGTAAGAACTTTTGCCTCAGTCACTGGGCACCCCCATTTGGGACCCCCTCCCGCTCAGGAGCTCTGACCTTTTGCTTTCAATAAACTATCCTTTTTAAAACTCTTTGCCTCTCCTGGGTCTGTTTCCATTCTTTGGTCTCATGAGACACGATCCTGGCCCTCACACAAAATTCCCCTACATCATTTGGGTACTCACAGAGAAATATCCCTACAACACTTACTCTCAAGAAGTCTAAGACGTGATTTATGACATATGACAAATATTCAAAGTAAGCTCAGTTTCATGAAGTCAGTCTACATGTACTAGAATTCTAAAGGAAGGAGACTATGCCAGGTAGGTTGATTAGGAAAGGCTTTATAGATAACATCTGAATGGCCTTTGAGACAGAAATGGGAGTAATCCAGGCAGAGGTAATGGCATAAACAGACAAACAAACAAAAATGGCAATAGAGAAGCTTGTTTTGTATATAAGAAAGACGGGAAGAATAAGAAGCTAGGTTTGGATGTGTTGCATTTGAGGTACCTCTGGGATATCCATGTAGAGGAGTTCTGCAAGCAGTTGGAAAAGGACATCTGAAGCTTGAGCAAAAGATTAGACTAGAAATAGAAATTTGGAAATCACTGACCATGAGAGAAAGAGCTTACTGCTACTTTGTGCTGTTATTATATCCAGGGTATGGAGACTGTATTAATATTAATAGCTTCCACTTATTAAGTATTTACTGTGTGTCAGGCTCCCTTATGTTATTTCATTTAAACTTTATGATAGCCCCATTGGCTGAAGACTGAGACTCAGAGAGAAGTAATTTGCCCAAGGTCACAGTGCTAGTAAGTGACCGACATCAGGATTAGAGACTAAGGTAACGACTAAGGTAGAGACAAAAGCTTTTGACTCCAAAGCTCATGTTCTTAACCACTAGGCATGCTGCCTCTCAAAGTCGGTTTTGTTTTTTGATTTTGTTTGGTTATTTTGTTTTGTTGGGAGGTGGAGATTAGGCAGTATACTTTGAGCATGCTGTTTGTGTGGTTACTTCCCTTAGGGTCTCCCCTGAGGATAGCAAATGGGTTATAGATAAGGTAGGTCTTGCTAGATCAAACTGGAGTCCAGTAAGAAGCCCTGAGTGGAATTAGAAAATAACATTTGGCCTTGATGAAAAATACTCAGTTGGCCACTTACAAACGGCAGGAAGACAAGGAGCTGAGAAAGAGGGAAGCCAAACAAGGTATCTGCAAAGTTGAACCAGAGATTTTGTTTGTTTGTTTTGTTCTAGAAACAGAATCAAAACAATTATTTCAGAAATGACCATTTGTATGCCTTTTCATTTTTTTGTAATTATTTAAAATGTATTTTTCCTCTGAATTCAGTAGAGTTCTTTGTTTTTAATATCCACTGAACTCAGATATGCTAAGTGGCTTAAATAGGGTTTTTATTCAGTCATTTAAAAGTTTTAAAGAGAGAAAAATGTACACTTGGGGGCCAGCTCTAGTTATTCATGGGAGCAATAATTATGATGACATTCTAGGAAAAGGGCTCAGTTCCTTTTTGTAGTCTCTCCTATACACCTGGGAATTCTTCTGAGAACCCCTTTCTGCTCAATTCTTGGGGAATTCTTCATTTTCTTTGAACAAGAAATGTCTTTCTCTTACATCTGTATAAGGTGGTAGTTGAAGCCATGGGAGTAGCTGTAGCAGATTAACTATGACTACTCTAAACAGATCATCTCTAATAAGCTAAGAACTAGTGTAATGATTAAAAGTGCAGGCCCTTGATTCAGACAGCATAGATTCTAATCCTGACTCCATCCTTTACTGGTGGTGTGATTTGGAGCAACACATTCATTTACTTATTAAGAAAATACTTATTAAGAAAATATTGGGGGCGGGCGGATGGCTCAGTGGGTTAGAGCGCGAGCTCTTAACAACAAGGTTGACGGTTCAATTCCCTACAACTAAAGATTGAAAACCACAACTGGACTTGGAGCTGAGCTGCACCCTCCACAACTAGATTGAAGGACAACAACTTGGAGCTGATGGGCCTGGAGAATTATACTGTTCCCCAATATTCCCCAATTACAAAAAACACACACAAAAAAACACCGAAGACTATAAAAGGAATTAAAAAAGAAAATGTTTATTGAGCATCTGCTATATCCTTGTTGTAGTCACTTGAGATTTTTAAGTGGGAAGAAAACAAATATCCCTGCCCTTGAGGAACTTATATTTGGGAGAAGGAGAGACAGACAATAACTAATGGACATAATAAATAAATATATTAGGTGATATGTTAGGAAATGACAAATGTAGGAAAATAAAAAGTAGAGCTAGGAACAACTCTGAATTCTCAAAAAAAAAAAAAAAAAAGCTAGGTAAGGAAGATTGGAAGTGTGGAAATTGGGAGTAGGCTAATTGCAATTTAAAATAGGGCAATCAAGACAGGCATTGTTGAAAAGGTAACATTTGATCAAAGACTTGAAGGAGGTGAGGGAGATAAACAGAAAGAGGGCTACTGGGGAAAGTTTATTCCAGGCAAGGAGCACAGTAAGTGTGCACAGGCCCTAAGGTAGGAGTGTGGCTGGCACGTGTATGAACATTAAAAGGCCCACTGAGGTTGAGGCACTGAGCAAGGAGGAGAGCAGGAGGAACACGACTAGGGCTCTGTGAACCATTGTAGAGATTTGGGCTTTTACTCTGAGTTAAGATGAAGAGCCTTTGGAGGGCTATAAACAGAAGATATGACTTGACTTAGTTTTACAAAGGACCACTCTGGCTTCTGCATTTAAAATAGACTGTAGGGGCTGGCCCGGTGGCTCAGGCTGTTGGAGCTCCATGCTCCTAACTCCAGAGGCTGCCGGTTCGATTCCCACATGGGCCAGTGGGCTCTCAACCACAAGGTTGCCAGGTTCAACTCCCGCAAGGGATGGTGGGCTGCGCCCCCTGCAACTAGCAACAGCAACTGGACCTGGAGCTGAGCTGCGCCCTCCACAACTAAGATTGAAAGGACAACAACTTGACTTGGAAAAAAGGCCTGGAAGTAAGCACTGTTCCCTAATAAAGTCCTGTTCCCCTTCCCCAATAAAATCTCTTTAAAAAAAAAAAGATTATAGGGGGCAATGGTTACCTAAGTGCTTGGGGCTTTGGTTTCCTCTTGTGGGGAGTATGACCTCTATCTCTTAGGTTTGTTGTTATAAACAATGAAATATATATAAAGCGCTTGGTGAAAGGCCTAGCACACAGTAGCCATTCAATAAGTGTTACCCATTATTATTAGCAGCAGCATCTTCTCTACCTCAAAGTTCTAAAGTCAAGGAGAATTCTTTGTGAGAAATCATTAGGGACCAGAAAGAAGGGAGTATCTGCTGCACAGAAAAATAAGTTTTGCCATTTTAAGCTCTGATCTAGTTTTGTTTTTATTCAAATTTATGGAAACTTGACATAACTAACCTCTGTGATAACTTTAATGATCCTTTATTGAGTCTGCAGAACCCTAGTATTCTTAGGACTGTAAGAACTGCAGGAGTTGTTTGTTCCTGCATGTTTGGAGGACTTGATGAAATACACAAATGATTGAACATGTAGATGGAATTCATTCATTTGTTAATTAAAAAAATAGTTGAGTTCCTACTATGTGCCAAGTACCCTGCTAGGTGCTGGGAGCATTAAAAACCAGACTCAGTCCCTGTTGTGAGGGAGATGTACATGTAATCAGTTGATTACAATTCAAAGTGAAAAGTGTTTGGAAAGTTCTAAGCACAGAAATCTATCCAAGATATAGAGCAAGAAATTTTAGTAAAAACATGGGACAATCCTACTATCTATTCAATTCACAACAAAAAAACATTTGTAGCAAATTTCTAGAGATTGCTGAAGCTCCACAAAACACAGCATTTGTGTATTACAGTCTTTCATAGGGATAGGCGATGAAAGGCAAAATGGTCTGAATAAAAACTATACAGATATAGAAACTTATTATTTAATATTTATTCAATGACAATACATACTAAGTACTGTGATTCAGAGCAAAACCAGATGAAGAGCTCATCTGATTTCTTTTTGGCTGATTTTACCCTCCCTAGGGTAAGGAGTTATTACAAATCTTTGCCTTATTGCTCAGACAAATCAGTCAGTGACAAATAGTGTACACCTGTTATGTCCCAGGAATAGTGTCCCTATCCTCAAGGTATTTAATGTCTAGCAGGGATGACATATGCTATAGTATAAATCACTACCAGTGGAATGTAAGCTCCATGAGAGCAGGACCTTGTCTTTTTGTTTTGTTCACTGATCCATCCCCAGAACCTAGAATAGCTGATATGTAGTAGGTTTCTCTTTAAAATTTATTGTTTATAATTCTTAATTAAAGAAGTAAAGTACTGTGAAAGAATATAAGGTGTAATATAGGGTATAGCCTTGATTGCAAGGGTCAGGGAAAGGTTCCCTGATGAAGTGATGTTTAAACTGAAACCTGAAAATAAAACTGGCAGAAAGAAAGAAGAATATATTCTTGTCATATGAGTACCCTGTACTTCTCCTGCACTTATGACACTTCAATTGGAATTGATTATTTCATTATCTAGCTTCACTGTAAGCTTTGGCAGGTCAAGGGCCAAATACATTTGTCAATAGAATCCCTGAATCCCTAGAACCTAGTACATAGTACGGACTTCCCAATGAATTGAATAATTTTTGAAAAGGAAATTAAAACATGCAGTGTCTTCCAGTGATATACTTACAGCCTCTCAGGAGATTTTATTCATGCACAAGAATCTGATTAAGAATAAGATAATATTTACCTGTCATAAATCTTGGCAATTCTCAGTTCTCCTCTTCCCTTTCGCAAGCTTATTCTTGTTGTTGAAGCATGAGCCAGAATGTGTCCCCCAATGGGTTTTTTGGGGTCTGCCTGAAAACTGAATTAAAAACAGCTTTTCAGGTTCCATTACATGGACTACATAGAGTAAGATCTACAATTTCAAGACAACTTTTCTGTGGAGGGTGGCAGGCGGTGGGGTAGTGTGTGTTCTGAATAAGCACAGGCTTGTTCATTAACGACGGAGTGGGGTTGGGTTTGGAGCTGCTATATACTCCACTGCCATCCAGTTCAGGCTTCTGAGATTCCTGTGATAAATAGTTCATGTTTTAAAAAGAAAAAACACAAGTAAAACATTATTCACTGTCTTAGGATAACTCTTGGGGTAAGCAATCTTTCTTCTTTATAAAATATAAAGATTGAATTTATTTATTCATGCATTCATTTATCAGAAATATGTATTAACAGCCTACTATGCGCTAAGCACTATTCTAGTCTAATGAATAAGAAATACCCAACCTTCCTCCATGATGCTACGATGTAAATGAGAGCAGATTGAGAACCTTTTTTTTTTTTCAATTTATTGGGGTGACAATTGTTAGTAAAATTACATAGATTTCAGGTGCACAATTCTGTATTACATCATCTATAAATCCCATTGTATGTTCACCACCCAGAGTCAGTTCTCCTTCCATCACCATATATTTGATCCCCCTTACCCTCTGGTAACCACTGAACTATTGTCTGTGTCTATGAGTTTTTGTTTCTCATTTGTTTGTCTTGTTCTTTTATTGTTTTTGGTTTATATACCACATATCAGTGAAATCATATGGTTCTCTGCTTTTTCTGTCTGACTTATTTCACTTAGCATTATACTCTCAAAATCCATCCATGTTGTCACAAATGGTCCTATATCATCTTTTCTTACTGCCAAATAGTATTCCATTGTGTATATATACCACAACTTCTTTATCCATTCATCTATCGAAGGACATTTTGGTTGTTGCCATATCTTGGCCACCGTAAACAAAGCTGCAATGAACATTGGAGCACACGAGTCTTTATGGATAAATGTTTTCAGATTTTTTGGGTAGATACCCAGGAGAGGGATTGCTGAGTCATATGGTAATTCTATTCGTAATTTTCTGAGGAACCTCCACACTGCCTTCCATAGTGGCTGCACCAGTCTGCATTCCCACCAACAGTGTATGAGGGTTCCTTTTTCTCCACAGCCTCTCCAACACTTGTTACTATTTGTCTTGTTGATGATAGCCATTCTGACTGGGGTGAGGTGATATCTCATTGTGGTTTTTATTTGCATTTTTCTGATGATTAGTGATGCTGAGCATTTTTTCATATGTCTATTTGCCATTTGTATGTCCTCTTTGGAGAAATGTCTCTTCAGGTCCTCTGCCCATTTTTCAATTGGATTGTTTTTTTGTTGTTGTTGAGTTGCATGAGTTCCTCGTATATATTGGATATTAGCCCTTATTAGAGGCACTGTTTGCAAAAATCTTCTCCCATTCAGTTAGTTGCCTCTTTATTTTGTCGATGGTTTCTTTTGCTGTGCAGAAGCTTTTAAGTTTCATATAGTCCCATTCGTTTATTTTAGCTTTTACTTCCACTGCCTTTGGAGTCAAATTCATAAAATGCTCTTTGAACCCAAGGTCCATAAGTTTAGTACCTATATTTTCTTCTATGCAGTTTATTGTATCAGGTCTTATGCTTAAGTCTTTGATCCATTTTGAATTAATGTTGGTACATGGTGACAGATAGCAGTCCAGTTTCATTCTTTTACATGTGGCTATCCAATTCTCCCAGCACCATTTATTGAAGAGGCTGTCTTTCCTCCATTGTATGTTTTTACCTTCTTTGTCAAAAATTATCTGTCCATATTTACGTGGTTTTATTTCTGGGTTCTCAATTCTATTCCATTGATCTATGTGTCTGTTTTTCTGCTAATACCATGCTGTTTTGATTATTGTAGCCTTGTAGTACAAGCTAAAGTCAGGGAGTGTGATACCTCCAGTATTGTTCTTTTTTCTTAAGATTGCTTTGGCTATTCGGGGTCTTTTGTGGTTCCAAACAAATCCGATGATTTTTTGTTCTATTTCTTTTAAAAATGCCATTGGGATTTTGATGGGGATTGCATTAAATCTGTATATTGCTTTGGGTAATATGGTGAGAACCTTCTTATATGTTAACTCTATGTTGGAAGCCTTCAGTGTTGTACAGGTTTTGAATTTGCCGTGAGAATAATCTCAGAAATATCTTTATCTTTATCACTGATGCCTAAAGTTCATTCTTCTAAAATATGATACAGAAAAGATAAGCTGTTACTATGGCTGATCATATGGATTCAAAAATATATTGTGATTGTTAAGGTAGTTTACACATATTGTTGACACTAATCTTGATAGACAGACTCACTAGGGGACTAACACTCACTTGACAAGATGTGAAAGGTTCTTAATAACACTAATAGTGAGCCCTTTAAAAAAGCGTAGGTGCAATAATCCTCAACAAAATACGTACTAGTAAACCAAATCCAGCAGCGTATTAAAAGGATTATACACCACGACCAAGTGGAACTTATTCTAGGAATGCAGGAGTGGTTCACCATAGGAAACCATCAATGTAATATACCATATCAATACAATGAAGGAAAAAACCCATATGATCATCTCAACTGATTAAGACGAAAACCTGGGCTTTGAAATCATCAATAAAGGGAACTGAACGTAAATTAACAGATTGTACTTGATGAAAATAAACTGTGCTATAGCATAATAGCCTCAGTTCTGGGAGAATAGGGTTACAAGTAAATTCAAATTCTGCTCGCTCCAAGGAGGTGTTCAGGATTCTGGTTACTCTAAGCAGAAGGCTTGGTGCAGTGAGGATGTGGCTGAGTGGCAGGAGGTTAAACAGATTGTAAGTTCGGTGGGGATAAGAAGCTCTCTGGTAAGGGAGTCTGCTGGTATAAACTGATGCTTGATTGAGTGGCTCAGAGGCTAGGACCAGAAGATCCCTGGCTGGGGCTGGATAGGATTCGTTACGATTCAGCAGTGTCAGGCATGGGAGACATCGTCACCACCAGGACACAGGAGGCCCAAATGGACCAATCCTCTGTTCCGAGAGCCATCTTTTTTTTTTAATAGAAGTTTTTTAAATAATAATAATAAAAAAGATTCAGCACGTCCAAAGTGGGAACATAAATACACAGTTAGTTTTGGAACCAACCACTATCAAGAAAGTAGCAGCCAAGCAGTTGACACGGACAGCAGTTAAGAGGTCAGAAGACTGGGTTGCTCTATGCAGGCAGCTGAATGGGGCAGTAAAGCGATGTGATCTCACTTGGATGAAATAGCTACAGGTGAGTTATCTCTGTAATGTTTATAGATCAATGCCACTCTTTGTAACGGAATGGCTCTAAACTTTCCAGGTCACCCTATGTTATCAGTGGTTCTTCAAGGTCTTAAAAGAATCCTGTGTTATATAGAGATGGACTGCTTGAGGCCCTGATGTGGGCTGTGAACTCTGAACTTACCAACACTACATTTATGCTTCTCTACTGCACTTCTCACTTTAATGCTATTATTATTCCTATATTGAATTCTCCCTCAATCCCTCTTCTATTACCTATCATTAAGGTCCGTAAGGGCTGACAATATTGTATTTAGCTGTGTAGCAACCAGCTACCCAGTGGGTACTCAAAAATATTTTTTTGCACTTAAGATATGGAAGTTGTAAAAATACCAAGGAGAATATTGGACTGTAGAAAGATTGGTGCTTCCAGAGAATGTAGACCAGTTAGAAGTTTCTATTAAGAGGACACAAGAAAGACTAGCTAGAGTTAGCTAAATGAGCAGGGAGAAGTTTTAGCCGCTGTGTTACAGATGGTCTCTCCTGCTGCCCAGTAGTTCTCCTATATGAGCGTGGTCAGCTTCACCTCCGCTTTTCCAAACCTTCAGTAATCTTGAGTCCCCTCATCTCGGACAATACTGCCTACTTCTTCCCAAAGAAAACCAGGGCTTTCAGAAAGAAGCTCCCTCAACACCCCATTCTTTCTATCTGTCATCTACATACTTCTCTACAGTTATAGTCATTCTTTCTTCTTCCCTCTCAAACTTTTCTTTTTTCTTATTTCAGCAATTCCTCTTATGCTTTGAGGCCTTTGCACACACGATTCCCTCTGAAACGAAAGCCCCTTTTCCACTGTGTTTGTTCATTTAGTTCTCACTCATCCATCAAGCGTCATCCCTTCTTGGGAGCCTTGCCTGATATACTGAAACAGAGTAGAACGTGCCTTCTCTGTGCTCTCAAACCACTGTGTGTATTCCTCCATTAAAGCATACTACATTATACTTTTTAATTCACGGGTCTCACTCTCCCACTATACTCTAAATCCTGTTCATCTTTGTAACTCCAGTGCTTAGAAAAGTGCCTGTAATATAAAAGGCACTCAGTATTGTTGAATGAATACAGAGGAGAAGACAATTTGGGTCTCCCTGGTCTAGATCCTTTTGGACACAGATTTGTGACATATCTTTGAAGAAGCTATAATTCAAGGAAGTTTTGAAGGATGTTCTGACAGATAGGCAAATATAAAAGATAAAATTTCTTCCTAATCGAGGTAATCCTCTCCCAACCCCATTACAGATAATCTAAAGAAGAGCAGGAAGCTGGAGCTTCTAGATATATAGCCACGGTGTTTCCTTAGCACATTATTGTTTATTGTTACCAATGTGGTACCCTATGCACAAAAGATAATAAGTATTACTGTTTGTTACTGACTATTCTAGGTGGAGAGCCTGAATGTTAAGAATGTCATCTTTAAAGAGATGATTTTGAGTGAACTAAATGAGGGAAATTATAGGATTTGCAGAAACATATAGGAAAGATATCAGCATGGGGAGAAAAATGTCCTTAAAAAGACTCATAAACTAACAGATTATACTTAATCAAAATAGATTGCAACATAGCATAACAGCCTTAGCTCTGGGAGAATATCAAGCCAATTCTAATTTTACTTGCTCCATCAAGGTATTCAGGATTCTGTATAGAATTTTGGGTAGAATTTATGGCTCTTAATCTCTCTTGTAGGTCACTAACACTTTATTAATTTAAGAAAAGATATAAACTCTCCCCCAGAAAAATGTACATATGTACATATATAAGAATTTGCATGTAAATTTAGGAGATTCATGGTTTCTTCCCCCTCTGGTGTAGACAGGTATTAATAATAATAAGAGCAACCAAGATTTATGGAGTCCTTACTATGTGGCAGTCCTTACTCTTCTAACTCATCTAATTGTTTCCCTTTTTTTGGATTCCATATTTAGTAAATACTTTGGACTGAAATTTGGGTTCCTATAAAGGTTTACCTATAGGGAGAGAATGCACTGGTCACGAGAACCTCAAACGTAGTTACGTTTTTCATTATCAGTAAACGGTCCCTGTTATCTTTCATTGAGTCTCATGAGCTTGATTAATGCGAGTCTGCCCGGAGAGACGGATTGGTTCTCAGTAGGCTGACCAAATCAAATCTCTGCCTGCATGGCCGAGGGCCCTGAACTCTGGTCAATTCACCAGGGCAATGGATACATCCCTGCACAGCCTCTCAAATGACAGCATGCCAAGCTTTCCCCAGGCCTATACAACCCTGGTGTACTGCTGTGTGGTACAAGAGCTTTGGAGTGAGACCTGGGTTCCAATTTTGGCTTATCAGCCAGACATGTGACCTCAGGAGAATTCTTTAACCATTCAAAGTGTCTGTTTCTTCATTTTCAATGGGGGATAGTAACTGTAGCTCACTGGGAGGGTACTTGTGAGAATAAAATAAAATAATTGAGGTGAGGCTGTAGCCTAGTGACTACAGGCATTATCATCTGCTTTCATAATCCTGACTCAACACTTGTTATCTAAGTTACCTTGGGCTAGTTGCTTACCTTTATGAATCTCAGTTTCTTTAACTATAAAATGGGAACAAAAAGCCCTTATCTCTTAGTGCTGTTGTGAGGATTCAAGATATATTTAGTATAACTTGCTGGGAGCCTACTGTGTGCCAGGAACTATGCCAGATCATTGATACACATTAGCTCTACCTTTATAGAAATCTTGTCACGTAAGAAATACTCAATAAATGGTAACTATTATCATTTAACTAAAGGATTCAGATAAAACACACTCTTTCAGTGACATGTAGACCAAGAAACTTTTCTTTGAACTGTATTTGAACCAAGTCTCGAGGTAAAGTATAAGAAGGTATAATAGCATTCCACATTCTTTTAGAGGGCTTTAATTTATTTCTATTTCTGATGAAGTAAAAACAGCTTCAGAAAACCACCCACAGCCTTTCTTTAGTCTATTCTCTTATTTCCCCTTCTTTGGTATTTTTTTCTCCTCTTCTTTCCTCCTTTTCTTAAGGGATTGGGGAGTATGATGAGGAGAAAGAGATGGGGGTGGATATTAGAAATAAAGAGGGACCAGGAAAGATTGCTTCATTTCTTCCCCTCTGGTTGAACAGAAGACGGCCCATTATATCATTGAGGGTAAAACCCAGAACAGCCTGACTACCCAACTTCAAATTAGGGTAATGGGGTCATAAAGTACAGGATTATGGTGATGGTAGGACAGGTGATATCTTTCTTGGAATGGGATGAGGAGGGTAGCACAGTGAGGCTAAAATAGCATCAATTTTGAAGTCAAAGATACCTGGGTTCAAATTCAAACCCTGGCTCTATTTTTTAATTGTGTGATTGAGCAAGTACTAAGTACTCTGAGCCTCTGTTTCCTCCTTTATAAATTGTGAATAATAATAGCATCTACCTCAAACACTGGTTGGAGTAGGGACCTTGAGGGGGACTAGGCAAGGGTAAGTTCGAGGGACAATGGGTACTCCTGGTACTTTTGACTTGCTAAGGGGTAAGCTTACAGATAGAGTTTTTGAAAAGGGGTCCATTGCGGAGAGAACGACTGAGTGAGCATGCCCAAGAATGAGGAGGATGCTTTGAGGTTAGGAATGATAGGGAGAGAAGAATACTGCCAAAAGATAAAAATTTGGGGGAAAATAAAGAGATCGTTTCAAGAACGGAGTATGTTTAACAAGTTTTGTTAAGTAATCCCTCGCCCCCAAAGTATGCAGAAAAATCTACACTTTTTCAACATTTTGAAGATGGAATTCTAGGGTTGTTTGGCAGCAGGGGAAAGATGGAGTAACATACTGAGATTGGCTTCACAGAAAGAACATGGAGTCCCAAGGAGGCTGAATTATGCAGAGGTGACATAGAATTACATAAGATGATGCATGAAAGCATCTGGCACGTGGTAAGCAATCAATAAATATAAGTTCTCTTAATTTTCACGGGGAAGAAAACAAGTTCAAGTAGTTTAAATGACTTGCACAAGGTCACCATGCTAGTGACCCTAGTTGAATGTTTTTTCTCTAACCAAATTGCCTCTTAATTTATGCTAAAGATGTTGAATCAGTAGGCGACATCCTTAGAGAATAAACTGACTAAACATTTACAAGACTGCAAATGTTCTAAGATGACTTTTTGTTTGAGCAAAACAAATACACAAACAAAGTAGATGGTATCATCATCTTATTTTTTGTCCTGGTGTGGAGCTTTACAGGCTGATACTATGACTTTTTATCTCCAGACCTTCATCAGCTGGATCATTCTAGTTCTAAAATTTGTATGTGTAAGCCTCGTCTAGGAGCTACTGCTCTGCTGCATCATACGGCAGCTCCCTGCCTCTATAATTTTGTTCCTTTTTAATACAATGTGCCATCAAGCACTCGTATAATGCATGGGACATAAGCCTCAATTATTGTCAGCGTGCTTGGGGACTCATACCAATTACAGTGGTATTTCTCTGACAGGCCCCAGACGAGCTGCAGCTTGGAGTTCCTCAACACTAAGAAACAAAGGCATTTTCTTTATGGGAAGTTTTCTACTGCATCTGAAACCCTTTAGGTTAAAACTGTCCTGGCTTTTTTCATTTAGTGGCAGCAATATATGTGCTTTATATGAAGACATGCGTTTAATTTGTATTGTGATAATTTTAAATACTTTGGAATGTACTCATTCTGGTGAACCTGTTTCCTTACAACTTGGTTAGATGGAGGAGATGATGTGTCAAAGCTGATTCACCCAGCAAAAATATTAGCCTTTGTTACCTTCTTTGGCTCTTTACTTAGCTCACTTCGTTATAAATCTCCTCCCCTCTCCAACTCCTACAATTATTTCCTTCTATCACCTCTCTAGTTCTCATTTCATTGTCTTGTTGGAGTCAATTCAAAATGGTTTTACTCTTTTTGAAACTTTCTACAAATATATAAAAAAAGAACCCCTAACTGACCTAATTTCCACCGATTTCCTTTACCTTCCTTCTAACTCTCTTCAATGTTCCCTCTCCACACCTGAAGAAAGAACATTGCTCTTTAACTTGTACTGTTTTATTTGAATGCAACCCACTTCCTCCCTCTGAACCAATGAGTCATTTTCTCTTTTTAAAGCAGGCCTTAAAAATCTTCCATTTCTGTTCAGTTTAAAATTATTCTTTTTCTGAAGTACTTCATGTCCTGTGTTTGAAAGATACCCTATAAAACAGAGAAGATTGCCTTGACCACTCAAAGGCTACAGACAATTGCATGCCCTACCAAAACTTTAAAATTTTGAATTAAATGGACATTATTTATTTTTCTTTTTTGTGGAGGCAAGGCACATAGTTTCTTTTGATGACTAGTAAATTCCCAGAATCTTAATACATAGTAGATTTTCAATAAATATATGTTGAGTGAATTAAATGATTGATTTCCCCTCCTCAATCTTTTCAACTTGCTTAATATCATTTGTGTAGTTAATATTTTCACACTGGAATCTCCCATGATTAAGTAGAAAATACTCATAAAAAGGTATTGAAAAGTGAGAGAGATATCAAACTGCAGAAAATGCAGCAATACTCTTAGGGTTAATTTAGAAAATGCCTAAAGAGAGACACATTTGTTTCAGTACAATTTACAGAATTTACACTAGCATATCAAGTATCTTCTAATATATATATCAATCTCCATGACTTATTTATTTTATAATTGGAAGTTTGGGGATTAATGTACAGCAGGTGACTATAGTTAATAATAATAAGAAAACAACATATGCCAATGACTTATTTATGTACTGCTATACAATGTAGTGACTCAGTTTTAAAGGAATACCACTTTGTAATATAACCATCAGAGTAATAATTGATGGAAGGAAGAATAATCAATAGATGTTAAAACCAACGGGTAAAGCTTATCATAGAACAAGGTATTTACACCAGTCTCAACGTATCACTCCACAAATTACTTACTGATTACAAAGGGAAAGGCCTTTTATGATGCAGAAATCTTGTGAACACTATCTTAATCACATGATCAAACTTAACATCATTAATAATGGGACAAACTGCCTGACAGTTTTCCTGCTAAAAGTGTTTAACATTTTAAGTAACGAGGAAAAATCAACTCCAAATTGAGGGACATTCAGAAAAACAGTTGGCCTATGCTCTTCAAAAATGTCAGGGTCATAAAAGTCTAACAAAGTCTGAGAAGCTGATTAAAGGAGCCTGAAGAGATATGACAACTACATGCAATGCATGATCCTCCGTGGATTCTGAATCTAAAACAAAACAAAAAATGCCAACACTTATAAAGGAAATTATTGGGACAATTGGAGGCACTTGAATACAACTGTATATTAGATAATACTACTGCCCAATGTTAAATTTCCTGAGTGTGGTCATTATATTGTGGTGATACAGGAGAATGTTGTTGTTCATAGAAGAGATATGCTGAAGTATTAAAAGGTGAAGTATCCTGATGTCTGCAAATAATTCTCAGTGGTTCAGGGAAAAAAACCCTCAAATGGTTCACCAAAACACACATACGCACGCACATATGTGTGTATGTATGGAGAAAGAAATTTTACATACATGTGCATGCACACACGAGAGAGAAAAAAATGTGGCAAAATGTTAATAACTGATGAACCTAGGTGGATGATATATGTGTATTCATTACACTAGTCTTGCAACTTTGGTTAAAAAAAATTTCTAGGGGTGGCCAGATGGCTCAGTTGGTTTGAGCACAAACTCTGAACAACAGGGTTGCTGGTTCGATTCCCATATGGGATAGTGAGCTGCACCCTCCACAACTAGATTGAAGACAACCAGCTGCAGCTGAGCTTCTGGAGGGTCAGCTGGATGGCTCAGTTGGTTAGAGCGCGAGCTCTCAACAACAAGTTTGCCGGTTCAAGTCCCACATGGGATGGTGGGCTATGCCCCCTGCAACTAAGATTCAAAACGGTGACTGGACTTGGAGCTGAGCTGCGCCCTCCACAACTAGATTGAAGGACAATGACTTGGAGCTGATGGGCCCTGGAGAAACACACTGTTCCCCAATATTCCCCAATAAAATTTTTAAAAAAAGACAATCATTAAAAAAATTTTCTAAATAAAAAGTTGTTGAAAAGATCTTTTAAAAAGCAGTATCATGGATTCAGGATAATTTTGATAGCTTATTCAGATACATAGTTTCCAGAATTTTTGATGGTAGCAACTAACCTTTCTTTAAATGTTCTGTTTCTATTACCCTCTTTTAGCTCTTCTTGCCTTTCCATTCACTGCCATCTTTCAAACAGAGCCATCAATCGGTGTGTTACATACATAAATTCTTCAACAAATTCTGCATATGCCTAGTATGCACTAAAATTGTTTCTTCCAACAGAAGACTTCCCTCACAGGACCTCTTATAAATATATCTCTCACACACACACACACACACACACACACACATATCCTGTAAAGAACCTCCTTTTTTTTTTCAGGCTAACAGCTTAGTGCAATAGAAGGCATTCGTGTATTTGGAATATAAGTTTTTATTTCCCTGGGATCTTTTTCTTACTGTCCTCCAATATACTTCTAGTCCTAGACAAAAGAGGAGCGAGTATCTGAAAATAGTTAAACTACTGCTTTATTTTATAAAGGACTAGATAAAAATAGGTCCTGGATAACAAATAAGTGATATTTGCAATTAGAAAGTAATAGGTGCTGTGAAATAAAATAATTTGTGATAAATCTGTGCCCACATCAAGATTGATTATATTGGAATTATTTTCTATCTATACTCCAATCCTCTTGATATTAACCTTCGCGAAATACAAAAGCAGAATGTTGGGGCTTACGTCATAGTTGCTCCTGGATCAGCAGTCATTTGATTGGTCACAAACACAGCCACATTATATTCTGCATCAAGAAATAAAATTAAAGAAACTCAGATAATGGCAATGTAAATATAAAAAGTTCATTGTTTAGGAATCAGAGTTTAGGAATTATTGTGCCATGAATTTATTTTATAAACAAGATTATATTCCTAGTTTTTCTTTGATCACATAATTCATTTAAAGCTATTATTGTTATCATTATTTAGATACCTTATTGTAAGAATCAATCATTTTTATTTAAAAAACAGTGGTATTCCCAAGAAGGTAATTTTATTTTTTAAAAATGTATCACCTCCTGACATCCTGAGCTTCTCTGCAGTCTACTCAGCAGTCACAGATGCTATTCTTATAGTGCCATTTTATCTCTAAAAATCTACCTTCTGAGATTTTTTGGAGTCGTGACAACATCTGGGCCAGTTTTTGCTGTCGTTCAGCCAACTCCCCACGACCGCTGAAATCCACTCGAAAAAGTGCCATTATCGAATCAATGATCTGCACAGTTAATGTAAAAATAAATTACGATTTGGAAAGGAAGAAGTTAATCTGAATCGGAATCAATAGAAGAAAACCAAGATGTTAAATAACTCTGTGAGTGAGCAATATTTAAAAGCTTGTACCAATAGCTTGAAGATGCCAGCTTCTTCATGGAACTTTGCTGCTACATAGTCAAGTAGCTCCATCTGATGTTCACCTGGTGGGAAATGCAGTGAGAAAATACTACAAAAGCTGGAAGAAGCAGAGGCTAAGATCAAGTATGTCCTTGGGAGTCAGTCAAAAGAGAATCCTTGAAGGATTTTCTTAATTATTTGTAACTTTATGAAATATGGTTTCATATTCTACCTTAGCATACACGCCAAATGCTACATTATCCAAAAAGAATGTGATTCTCCATTTCAAAGACAAAGAATAAGAAATAATTTGAGGACATTTAATATGTAAGAACTTACCAGATGATAAAATTTGTAGACTAAATTAATTTGGAGAAAAGTAAAATAAAAAGAGAAAAGAACAGTGTCAAAATGTTGTAAGTATCACTCAAATTGTAAATCAGTGCTGCCAACCTTAAAACTGCCCAAGCGTCCAAGTGCAAGGGGCTCTTACTAGTATATGCACGAGCATAGAGGACATTGTCTAGTACTGCGTCATGGTCCACATTGAAGCGATCGGCAATATCCCGGAGGCGATCTGGACGGCTGACGTGTCCCAACATTAAGGAGCCAATAAATCAATTCCAAAAAAGTTTAGACAACAACTACAGAAAATAATACTGTAAGTAAATTAACAGAGAGTCAAAACAATGTACCTGCAAAGGTATTCTGGAGGATGCTAATAATCACTTCAAATCTACCAGATTTTATTTTTCTTAAGTGCCTCAATTAACGAATACTTTAGGTAGTGATAATGGTGATAGGAATGAGGAGGCAGTAATGCATTTAAATGTTAAATGATCTAATCTTTACAATAACCTTAGAAGTTAGTTGTTACAGCCTATATTATATTTTATAAATGAGGACACTGGCAAACAGATTAGGCAAATAACTCAGGATTAGGCAGAAAATCAATTACAAGAGAAAAACTAGAAACTAAGATTTGTGAATCTCTTGTTCTCAGTTCTATAAAAACAGGTCTATTTTAGGAAGATAATATCACTGAATTATAACTCAAGTCACTTCAAAGTGAATTAATTCACTCTCTTCATACTCCTCGCTTGTTCAATATGAAATAGTTTAATATACGAATGATAAATTTGACTACATGCACCAAAGGATCAGAAGGAAATTAGCAATTTTTTTATTTATTTAGGGTTTAAAATCCACCTTCTTTTAAAGGAGTTGTGTTTTCTGGAATTAGTAAATTCATAGGGAGGCATAAATTCAGTGTACCTGCAAAGGTGTTCTGGAAGATGCTAATAATTACATTATCTAAACTATAAAAGGGTAAAAACATTTTTAGGTTTTTGGTGATCCCAACAATATGTCTACAGTATATTCTCCAAAGTGAAGTAAAACAAAATGCATGTCTGTGGTCTCATTTCACTTTGTATATTACTGATCATACTGTAAGTAACTGTAAAGCAAGGACCATTTCTAATCTTATTTGTGACACTTGCAACTAGTTTTGTAAATGTTAAATTGAATTGTCTTTAGGCTTTCCCAGCCATCTATATCCTAATGCCCTACATATGTTCTTTTCTTCAGAGCTTCAGTGACAGCCATTAAAATCTTCCACTGCTACTGAGTATACCCAGTAGATGTTTTTGGTGGACAAGTCAAAGAAGACAAGGAATTAAAAGAGGCAGTAAAAATATTTTTCACCATGTCAGTTTTTATAAAACTTGGTTACTACGTGACCAGAAGTGAAAAGGTTGGGCTTATGCTGAAAGGAAGTTCAAATCAATTTATAAATATCTATTAACTGAATACCCTATGGAATCAATCATACGTGTATTAACCCATTACCAGTGCAAGGCATTGTGGAGGATATAAAGAGTCATAAGACAATCCATGCCGTAGGTAAGCACAAAACACAATTAAGTAGGCAAAATATATAAAAAGAAAAATTCAAGAGAGAACAGTGTATGTGTAAGACACTGAAAGAATGAGAACATCGTACTGGGGCCCTTGCATGTCCTTGTTCCTCCCTACTCTCTCTCGTGTATGAATTGGCTAACTGTTTACCATTCTTGAAAAAATTCAAATTACCCAAACAGTGGCTGATAATCTGTGAGAACAATTCCTCCCTTTCTAAGAACCATCTGTCGACAGCTATTTCTGAAACTAGCTCAACTCCAGCTGAGCTCCACTTGCCATAACCTATACAACATTTCACCCTCCTTCCCCAAGTTAGAAGTTTCCTTCAGAGTCTTCTCATGCCTGGTATATCCAAATAAGGTCTTCTGCAAACTGTTCTCTGGCTGTTTTTCTTCTACTAAAGTGTTTTGGATAGTAAATTCTGTAACAGATCAAGGAGGACAAGGTTTTCTAAACTGGGCAATTAGAAGTTAGAAAAGGCAGGCCTTCAAATGAGAGCCCTGGAGGATTTGTATGACTAAGAAAGACTGTGAGGTAGGGAAAGAGGGAACAAATACCCAATAGGATAGAAATATACCATGCAAATTTGGCTATGACTGGCCAAATTAACATTCAAGAGTGAGAGCAAAATAAAGACATTTCAGACATGCCAGAGCTCAAAGTTTACCATCTGGATTACTTTTCTGAAAAAAATAAGACTTGAGTAGGTACTCCAGCAAAACAAAAATACAGGAAAGAAGATTTGGGATTCAAGAAACTATAATGAATAAAAAAAATGAGAATCTTTATATTGAAGTCTAAATAATTGCTGATGTACAATGTCTTCAAATTTTAATAGCAAAGCATGTTTTAGAGGCAGTAAGATTGGACCAGAAGACTGATCTCTTTGCCTCTAATAGTGGCAATAATGAGTAATGATCTTGGGGAGCTAGGGCTGGGGCTTCTTTCTTTGTGAATGACCTTATGAACTTATGCAGGTCTCCCTCCCGACTGTTAATAATTTACTATGAACCTAATACCTCCTCAAATTACTGTATTTCTTCTTCTCTTCAGTAGTTAATAACACACTGTCTCAATTCCTTACTGTTTCTTAGCAACAAGCTTCCATCAACACATTTTTCTGCAAATGCCCTCTTGGACTCCTGATTTCAAACCTCAGTGATCTTTCTCAGTTTGCACCTTTGGTCTGTCTGTCATCTCTCTCTTTGTAGAACATTGCTGATTGCCCTTTTCTTCTTGAAACTCTCCTTTTGCTCACCTTCCACAACCAGATTTCCTTCTACTTCCTCTATCTCTATGGGCTCCTCTTTTTAGTCCTTCTTTCTAAACACTGTCACACCCCAAAGTTATGTCCTCTCTTCTCTCTAAGTTCTCTTACCCCCTTGGCGAGTCCATCCATATTTCTGGCCCTCCCCCTTCTCAAGCTGAGCCTAACATTTCCAACTGCCATATGGATGTCTTCCTGTACCTCATATTTAACACATTAAAATGAAACATCACTGTTTCGATGAAGTATGATCTTCCTCATTCTGTTATTAGCATCATTATTCCCCCAGCATTTAGATAACAAATTTGAGTGATTTCTCAAACCTCTTTTCTTTGTCTACGAAATACATTCATCAAGTCCTATCAATTTTCCTCCCTAATATTTCTTGTCCTTTTCTTTTTATCCCTACTGCCTACTGCTTCCCATCTAGATCAAGTTCTCATTACTTGCCTCGAATATTGTAAAAGTATCTGATTTACACGCATCACCTGGTTTTAAAGCCCTTCATGTCTGAGACCCAAATCACCTTACCAGCCTTGCATACTGGAATATCTTACACTTCAATTAAACTGCAATTCTTTCTGTTACCCAAACAGGTTCTGCCATTTTCCCTTCTGTGCTTTTGTTCTATTCATACCTTTCGCTTTATTTTGGACCATGACTTTGAGTGAGTCAATAGTCTTCTTTCTAACTTTAAGTAAAATCTTTGGAGATTAAAAACGAGTTTCCTTTCATGTATTTGTTTTGTCAATTTCACACCAAATCCATAAATCCATTCAGAGAAACAAAACCTTTTTAAATAAAAGTGCTTTGAGATCTCATTGTTTTCCCCTTGGTTATTCTCACTATTGCTGGTTTACAAGATGATTATAAAAATGATATATTTCAAACAAACTCTCTTTTATAGTATCATTACCATATTACACTACTATATTAGCAACTTGTTTAAATAAAAAGGTTACAAAGTATTTTCTGTATCGATGAAGATAATCTTTCCTCCTGAGTAGCCACCAGCTCCTGGAAGCTGAGCTGTCACTAGGAAGCAATTAAAAGTTAATTAATATTAATAGGAGTGAATAAACTTTGTACAAATGAATGTATAAATTAACATGGGATTTATGCTGGTTGCAACTCTTTAATCAATCTAGCAAAGAATCATGATCCTTTAGTTTCTAAATGGCATATTTTTATATTACTAACCAATGGGCAACATTGCAAGTACTCTGACAGCATAGTAGTAATTTAACAGAGAATGTCAGTATCCTTACAATGGGAGCTAGTCATGAAAGCTAGCTCTTGTAAAGAATAGAAGTCAAATTTAAATATTACTTTCTTCCTATAAGAAATTATCACAAATATAATTTATGCTATATAACTCATTTAAGTAAACTTTGGTGAATGGATGCCAAATTTTCAAATACATTTTCTTTATATGTAGTGGTAGTTCCCACTAAGGAATTACTTTATATCTGGTACATGCATATCTCATTTGTTTTTCAAAACAACCCTAAATTTGGCACTATCATTATTCCTATTTTACAGATGGGGAAAATTAGAAAGGTGAAGAGCAACTTGCCTACGTTACACAGGTATTAACGGTACAGCCAAGACTAGAGTCAGGTATTTTGGTTCCAGAATCCCTTTCTTAACCACTTTGCCATGCTCCTTCTACTTAGGTCAAAGAAATGCAGAGTAATGTCTTTGTGCAAAAGGAGGTCTTTACTTTGTTTTAGAAAACGTTGTTTTTAAGTTTTTCTAAGGGGCAACCCTACTCCATGGAAAATAAGGAATTCTAGGCCTTAATAGATTTGTGACATTCTTGTTGATAGGACACAGACAATATGGAATGGGAAAAACTGAGACAGTGAATCTCTCCCCACTTACACACTCATATACCCATTTCCATCATCCCTATTTCCATTCAGGTGTTCAGAGAGCAGCACACCACCTCAAGCACCACACATTCAAAGACCAGGTCTGGTATCTGTGTAACCATGGGCAGTTTACTTAACCTCTCTGAGATTTAGTTTCTTTGTAAATTTGTTCAGATTACAGGAGATGACATAAACCAGGCACAAAGTAGGTTAGTAAGTCATAACTACAATTATTATTGTTATTGTTATTATTGTTGTTATGTACCCTTACCACAGAGGGTATGAGAGAGCTGGGTTTTTCCAGTACGAAATTCTGTGAAATATAGGGAAAAAAAACAAAAAACCGCAGTTAATTTTTAGATATTTTCATAAAGAATAAAATATGTCCTCAGAGTATGGTTTTCTGTTCCAACTGTCAAATCTTACCCATAAAGTACCACCACGTCATGAATGGATCCTGCATATATGAATACCAGTACTAAAAATAACTTTTTAAAGTTATTTTTTCACTGAACTGTCCTTTAGATAAAAATTAAGTTAAACCAAGTTTTCCTTAGTCATATAAATGAGAGTTTAATATCCTCCTATAGGAAGGAGAGCCTGGGATTCTCTCACTGAACTGAAGTACTCAGAGGGGAGCTGACGTGGTCTCCAACTGGTGGCATGCCCTTGCTAGCAACAAAAGCAAATTCTCTCTGGGAGAAAACTTGCCCACTCACCAGTTTAGGCCCACTGAACTCCCACAGATTAAAATCAAGCAATAAACTCACAAATATCAATAAATACACAAGACGATAGCCACAAGACTGAGAGTCACCAGAAATAATGAAAAACAGATTTATTTCTCCAAATCACCAGGAACATCAACAAAACAACAGATTTAGTTTCCCGAAGACTGCAAGTACTGAAATTGCCAGGCACGGTGTAGAATAGTTATGTATGAATTGTTTTGAAGAAAAATAAAGGATATAAACAGGGAAGAAAAAAAATCTACTCTCCTTGTTCATGGAACGTGCATTTCCTAGAAATAAGATGTCTAATTATTCAACTACCTTTTGAAGGAATGAGAGTAAAAAATTCTATTCTCTTCTGTAGCAGTCAGAGATAAAAAGATGAAAAATGACAATAAGATCCATCTGTTAATGTTGGAATATATTTTAACTGCAGCTTAGAATAATCCTGTATTATGATAACTGAGATTTCATTGTATGTCCCAAAATAGACACAATTAACTATTGGTTGTTTATTTAATTATATATGTATGTGTTTATATGTATGTGTGTGTATATATATATATATATATATATATATATATAATTTTTTTCATATAACAAACTATCAAGGTTCTATTTACCTCCAAAAGCTTCTGTGATTGCCATGCTTTCAATTCCACCTCCTAGCAACTTACTGGAAACAGAAAGTAAGCATTAATAACAGGAACAGAAATAGAGATATCAAGAAAGGAGAAAGTGTTACTATCATTCATATCATTTCTTTCGATATCTATCTATCTATCCATCCATCCAACATGAACAGGAATTCTGGGCTGAACAAATGGCATTCCACCGGTTTAGATCACAGGTTCTACTGTGTATGAGCCAGTGGATCAACAAAACAACTTGTAAGCCCTGCTATTCTTACTTCTGGGTACCAATAGGAAACAGGCAATATAGGCCTTATGTCTCAGTTCTGTTCTTTAGATCTGAATTGGAGTTTGAACAAATGGTCTTATTATTAGCTGGGCTTTTCATTTTGTGCTGTTTTTAAAAGTCAACTGAATATTCAATTTTAAAAAATATACTGAGAAACATGAAAAATAGATATTAGGAGAGAGGAAATGAAAAGTTAAACTAATTTTTAAAATTATTTGTAGATTAATACAGGTTGATTCAGAAACTATATTTTGGGTCTGAATTTCTTGTAAGAAATTTAATCTTGTTTCTACAAGTAGTTTCAAATGTATTTTCTTCAGTTGCCTTTGGGAAAAAAAAACTATTTCAAAAGAAGAAGATATTACTAATACTAATAGTAGAAACAAAAGCCAGGTAGAGGAAAAGAAATATAGTATTTCAAAGACTGTGCTCAGTGGTTATAAAATATATGAGATACACACTCAAATTCCTGGCTCCCAGTGGTGATATGGAAAACCATCTTCCTCTTCTCACTATATTCAAAGGCAGTCAAGAATCCTGGTTCCTACAGAAAGACAAAAGGAAAGTTTCAAAAAGGGTATAAGATAATGGTTTTAATTTCAAATGTTGCCGAAAAGTATATACTTGATTATCAGGGTCATCATTTGATATGAACTACAGTTCATTTGTCTTTGAAGGCAGCACAAAATCATGGTTAAGAACGCAGGCTCTTGAGCCACCCTACTTAGGTTCAGGGGTACCCAAAAGCTCTACGCAAAAGCTTGGGTTAAAGGCATATGTTTTTGCTTGGAGCCTCTCAGCTGTATGGGCCTCTCATAGTCTGTGGGCCCAGCTACAAGGTATGGGTTTGGCGTAACTTTAGCTCACTTGCCTTAGTGAGCATATTCTTGGATATTTATTCATTCATTTATTTCAGTTACAGTTGACATTTAATATTATTTAGTTTCAAGTATACAACATAATGGTTAGTAGGTTCATACATTTTTCAACTGCACACATGTAGACCTAACTACTGTTAGTCTTTTTCTAACCCATGCTCTTTTATCAATTGGCCTACATACACCAGGAGAGAGCAACTTCTTTGGTGCTAACCACTTTGCAACGGCCATAGATATCATATTTGAGGAGACAAAACAAAAACAAGGTAAAAAACAAAAATGAAAAGGAGAAGGAAAGGCAGAGAAAAAGAAAGAAAAAGTAATATAAAAGGAAACAAAAAGAAGTTTTGGTAAAAATAATTATCTTCAGAGTGTTCCAGGTGAAGACCCCTGCCTCAATCTTGAAAAAATTAATTGCTGTTGCTTTGAAACTGAAGGAATAAAACGTTAACATGGGGAGAATAATATCCGGTGATCTACAGGAATGCAGAGTTTGCATAATAGTTTCTCGTGTTCATAATGAGAAAGACTACAGAGACTCAGGGGCCCTTCTAAGCTAAAACAACAAAGAATGGATTTTGCTTACAATAAGTTTGTTGGCGGCCTCTTTAATCTTGTCCACTTTTGCTTCTGAGAGCCCTTTGACATTGCACAGGGCTCTTCTTGTTGTCATTTGTATCCCTTTAATGGTACAGATTCCTACTGACTTCAGTTTCTTAATGTCAGCCACATTCTGTAAATAAAAGAATGGAGCAGATTGATGAAATACCAGCCTGAAAAACTCCCATACTATGTCATGCGCTTTTGTGTCCATATCCTTCCACCATGATGCCAATTTTATACAAGTAGCCAGGTGGAACCCACCCACCATGTAGCCAAATGTTCTAGAAATATCTGAGTAGAACACACCCAGCACGCTGCCAAATGTTCTGGCTGTGCCCTGTTTTCCCAAGAATGTTAGTGAGACCATGGCAATGTAACAAGGAATTCAAAAGAAAAGTCTGTTAGTAGAAAAGCTAGCAAATTTATCACACATTCACCCACTCAATTCAGCTCCTTCCTTCTACAGAACTTCATTACCAATATGTTCTTTCAAAATTTTTAAAGATTTTTTTTCCCCTCTCCCCTTGGAGAATGCAAAGAACTACATCACCAAAGGGCCAGGATTTTCTTTTGCTCTTATTTTCTAAATCCAACTGGAAGAGATTAAATGTGAGCCTTCAAAAGATAATGTCAGAGAAGTTTTACTATCAACTGATTGCTGTTGAAATTCATCTAGTTTGTTATTCAAAGTCTGGATTTCTGTCAACATCACTTACTCTGATCACTGCAAAAATTCCGACAGAACTGAATTTTCTGTTGATGAGGACAGCTGATGTAGATAGCTCTGAATATCTCTACTTGAACAAGTGGTTCTCAACCAGGGGCAATTTTGCTCCATGGGGACACTTGACAATGTCTGGAGAAATTTTTGGTTATCACAACTAGAGGGGTACTACTGGCATATAGTGAGTGGTTAGGAGTCAGGGATGTTGCTAAACACTCCACAGTGCACAGGACAGACGCCCACAACAGTCCCGAATGTCAATAGGGTCAAGGCCAAGAAACCCTGAATTGGACAATTTCACACAACATTGAAAAAAATACTTACAATTCCATGTTTTTGTAACAGATCAATGTCTTGAAACAAAGATTCCTAAAGGAGATGGAACAAGAAAAAATGGAGTTTTGATTCTTTATAGTCAACACTTTCACATCTTTTAAAGAGTTAATTCAATATTATGGTCATTCCAAATGCCTCAAATTCCATTTCTCTAGACAGATAGATGTAGGATCAATAATGCATTTACAAACACATTGTTACATACTTAGAAGAAGAGCCAACATTGAAAGGGCTGGGAAATTCAATACTTTTGTCATGGCCTCTTCAAATTTTTAAGACCTTAACCCAAAAGAGTGGAACATTTAAATCTATTTTAAAATATGTGTTCTCAACCTTCTTCCCCACCAGATCTTGCCCCCCTTCCTCTGTTGTTTGGTATCAGTACGCATAGGTACCAATATGGCCACACCAGTTGTTAAATTATTAAAATACTTTCATGCCAGTTGCTAGGTAGCTAATCTTAGCACTTCTTGCCAAACAAGTTGTTACATATTTGTAATATTGCCTCTCTCTAGAACTATGTTTTATTTCTACTCTCAGTTTCTAAAAATAGTAGCTAACAGAGAAGAAGCTTCATTTTTGTGGAATGACTGAATGTCTACCTATCTTCCAATATTCTTGCAATACCTCTTCATCTTGGAATCCTGGTTCTTCCAGCACAACTTGATCTTCCTTCATATTGAAAGGTGAGCAGCAGAAAAATCACCAACTCTGGGAAAATAATATTATTTAAAAAGCAGTCAGATTATATAGTACAAACTCCTTTGCCCAGAGACCTCCTAGATTTCATTTTGAAGTCACCAAGGACCAGGACAATTAGAGAAACATTTAGTTTGGAATGACTGGGCTGGCCTATCTTCTTTCTGCTGAGCATGTGGCATTATTTATTTTAGGGGTGTATGTATGTGGGGGTGGGGGACTTAGCTGCTTCTCTCTTTTCTTAAAACTGGTCACTTTTATCATCTTTTGATTTCCTGTAGCAGTTAATCATGGCTGTCTGATAATATCTTTTTTCTTATCTTGGAAGGTTATTTAGAATTGCATATTGCTGTTTAGTCTTTCGTGTTTGTTAACACCACTCTAAGAACTTTGACCTTATGTCATTTTTCCTGTATCCTCCCTGGCTCCTAAACTTAGTCTGCCGTCAATAAATATGTTTTATTTTTCTCACATCTGATGAATGCCTTCCTGCTTGCTAATTATGAATGGGCTCTCTTGTAACATATATCTTTTTGCTTCATAAAACTTGAGATGTATTTTGTATTTACTAGTATTTACTAATTTCATGGGGCTTTCTTTTCTCCTTGTTTTTTTAAGATTTAAAATTATGGTGGACACTCAGTGCAATACTAAAGCCAACCAATAAGCAGAGTCTTTGATTTAACACTGTAGCAGTTGTTTTAAGATCTCAGTAATCTACAAGGTATGGCTGTGTTCATTAGAATAAAATGTGGTCCAAGTAATCCATTTTCTCGGTCTCTTCCATCTCCTCACTTAATACCAAAATTAGGGGTTGGGGCCCAGCGGAAGAGGAACAAACTGCTAGACCTCTAAACAGCAAATTAACCCAGGGAAAAGAGAAAACAGTGTTAATGGTATCTTCTGGAATACTGTCCCTTCTTTAATCATATATGATTACACAAAATTCCACACTATCTTCATTGAAGAAAAAAAAATCATTTCTACTCCCCTTGATAAAACAAATGGATTGTTCTCTGTCGTTCTGGAGCAGTAACTGACGGGCTGAACAGTTAGAGGGCTCCCAGACACCTCGGTTTAAGGCGCCGTCGGGGAGTGTGGTCCAGGTCACCCCCTTACCCTCCCTCAACAGAAGGCCTGGGCCGCACCCGCGGCCCGACATTTTAACACTTGGTTCCCTCATAAGGAGGCCAAGGGGGCCCCTTCAAGACCTAGGTCCGATTTGATTTAAAATTAAGATGCTGGAAGTCCCTCGAGATCACTGAGATTCCTTTCCCGAAGTGAGGGAGGGATGCACGACGCCACTACCCAGGGACCAGCAACGACCACCAACTATTACCAAAGAACGGAACCCTGGCGTTTCCCCTCAGATTCTTCACACGTTTCCCTTTCTGCCACAAACCCCGCTCGTACCCACAGTCTCCCCGAGATTTTCCTTTCCGCCCCCTCGCCCGGGCTTCCCAGTCCTCAGGGATTCCAACTCAGAACCAGAACGCGGAGACCGCCGGCCCGCGCGTCGTGGACCAGCAGCTTTGGTGCCAACCGGCGCGAGGTTAGGTGCGCGCGGGACGTGCAGACGTCGAGGACCGAGGGGGCGGGGCCACAGTGGGCGGGACGGAGGGAGAGGGAGGAGCATGTGTGGGCGGGGCTCTGGGCGGGGCCGAGAGCGGGACCTGGTCCGAGGGGAGAGGAAGCTAAGAATTGTCGCCGAGAGAGCTCTGAGGGCTGCGCGCTGGGGTGAGTGGCAACAGGTGATGTGCAGAAGGCTTATCTCCTTGAGGACCCTCGGGTTAGGCGGTCGAATATGGGAGTCTTTTCCTCCAAGAGGGGAAAAGGCCTTTCTTTTCACGAACAGCTTTTCATGACTGGTGTTCATAGATGGCTTCACTAATGTCTCAGCGTTCCTAATATCTTTTTGTTCTTTATGGCTTTCTTAACTAACCGTTTGCCACTCTCCAGTCTGTGCGTGAGAGTGAGGCGCCCAAGGCCCATTCAGGACGGAGAGTAATTTTCCTTCGTCTTAACTTGAAATTTTAAATAGACAACAGAAGCCAAACATATTTTGGTCCAGTTTTTAAATAGGAATTTTAGGCCAGCCTTCATGCCAGCAGAGCTATATCTGGCAGCGTCCTCTTCCTCCCTTTAAATGGAGACTGTTGAGGAGAGTCATGAAACGTTTGAAAGAGCATCTGTTGAGGTGGAGACTGTATCTTGGATGAATATCTGTGCAGTTTTTTTGGGTTCAAAACCTAGTACAGAGTGACCCTTTTTCTTCAGTGTCTGAATCATTTTTTTGCTGGAATAAATAGCAAAAAAATTCCCACAGTAGCAGCTGGCATTTTGTAGGATGTTCCCCCCCAACCCCCCAACCAAGGTGGATTGTTTAAAGAGCCAACAAATAAGAGCTGTAGCTTGGAAATTAATGCCCATTTGGGGGGTGAACTGGATAGTGCTAATAGGCTTTCACTTTGAGGATTCACCCAAAATAATTACAGCAATTTCTGAGCAACTTGTTAGATGAAGACATCAATTGTACAGAAGAGCTGCGAAGAGCACAGCAAGATGATTTAGGGAAATATAACATATGTAGCTTGGTGTAGTGACAGCTGGGAGAGAGAAATGTTCATAATATTTGAAGGTTGTGTGCAGTACACTTAAAGAAACTGAAATGAACTTGGTAATAAATTCACGAAGTGAGAATAAAAATCTTTGAATATGATATTGATGGTTATGTACAAATTTTACAATTAAAAACAAACAAAAACCCTGGGGTAATTAAAAATTACACTTGAAGACCTCTCCATTCAAATCAGAAAAAAAAAGACGTCTTTCATATCAAACAAAAATTCTGAATATGATGAAGGTGGAATTTCAAATCAGTGGGGAAATGATGAAGTCAATGAATGGTGGTGGAACAACTAGGTAGCCATCTAGAAGAAAAATAAAATTGGAAGCATACTTCACACCTTATACCAAAATAAATTTCAGATAGATCAAGAAATTAAATCTGAACAATTAAATAATAAAAATGCTAGAAGAAAACATGAGACAATTTTTTGTTATCTCAGAATAAGAAAAATCTTAAGAATGACAGAAAACTCAGAAGCCATAAAAGACCTATAAAAATGACTACATAAAAAAAATCCGGCATGGAAAAATACTACCTTCCTATTTTAGAGGATGACAAGCCAGAACTTTTGTGTCAATTAGTAACCAATTAGTAATTGTGTCAATTAGCTTTCACAATTTCTCAAAATTTTCAGCAAGTCCGCACATTCTCTATAAAATTTAAAAAGTTTGTGTCATTTTAATGATATTCTAAGAAATAAAAAAAAACAGTGAGGGCCGGCCCATGGCTCAGGCAGTTGGAGCTCTGTGCTCCCAACTCCGAAGGCTGCCAGTTCGATTCCCACATGGTCCAGTGGGCTCTCAACCACAAGGTTGCCGGTTCAACTCCTCGAGTCCCGCAAGGGATGGTGGGCTGCGCCCCCTGCAACTAGCAATGGCAACTGGACGTGGAGCTGAGCTGCGCCCCCACAACTACTGAAAGGACAACAACTTGAAGCTGAATGGCACCCTCCACAACTAAGATTGAAAGGACAACTTGACTTGGAAAAAAAAGTCCTGGAACACACTGTTCCCCAATAAAGTCCTGTTCCCCTTCCCCCCCCCCAAAAAAAAAATGCTAGTTAAAAAACAACAACAAAAAACACAGTGGGATTACAGTAAAGACCTGAATTTTAAACCGTTACACTTTACTGCCCCTCTGTGGACAACCATCTTATAATCAAATAGAGGCATATGATTCCGTGGCATACATTTGAGTTTCCTCAAACTAGTGCCTGTGGATATATGTTAGATATATATTCTTGGAGTTTCAAGAGCTCAAATTTGAGAAATGCTATAGTAGAGAACTAAAGAATGAAGAGTCATCACACACACAAAAAGAATTTCACTGGGTACATCTCCCCTTAACATATTTCATTCACTCAAGAGATGTTTATTGAATTCCTACTATGTGTCAGACACTGTGCTAGGTGTTAGGTGCTAGGGATTCAACAGCAAACGATGCAAACCCTAGTGGGGGATATAGATAAGTATATAGGCAATTACAGTCACACACACACACACACACGGTGCCAAAAAAATGTATACACATTTCAAGAAAGGAAAACTGTATTAAAATTGTAATACTCAACATATACCAATAACAAAAGATGAATACAAGTCACGTTTAACTTCTGCAATTACAAGAGGTGCTCAGACTGGTTACCATCAGCGTACAGACACCTCTGATAATGGTGAACTACTGCTTGAGCAATGTTGACCAAAGTGTCCACTTGTATACATTTTTTGGCACTTCTGGTATACCAAAACTCCCAACTTCAGCATATAGCTGCTCAGAGAGGCATACCTATGACAGTTTATTTAACCAACATTTAGTAAACACTGGTCTCAGTTCTCTGCTGGATATGGAGATAAAGACAGGTTTCTGCCCTCAAGAAGCCGTGAGTCTAGTAGGGTAGATACAGAAACATAATCACATACAGGGCAAGATAAGAAGGATTATACATACTTGTATATGCAGTTGGGAACCAAGCAGATCTCTCCCTGGGGGTCCTCATCTAGGTGGTAACCCTTAATTTGGGGCTGAAAGGATAAGTAAGGATTTGCCAGCTGGGCATTGTGGGAAAGACAGATGGAACACAGAGGCTTATTTAGGAAGCTGCAAGTAGTTCTGTTGGAGTGAAAGGTGCTAGAGAGACGTGAGCTCTCAGAAGCAAAGGAGAGAAGCCAAAGGTAACATTTGATAACTAACATTTATAGCACTTACCGCTTTCCACAGATTAGCACATTCACTCCACACAAAGAAACCATGAGGTAGGAACTATTTATTATCCCTGTTTACAGATGATGGAACTGAGGCACCACAAAGTTAAATAACTTGCCCAAGACTCACAGTCTGGCTCCAGTGTCCATGCTCTTAACCCATGTGCTAAACCTGTATATGCATAATCAATTCAAACCAGGACTGTAGGATTTTAACTTCATCTGTTCTAGTTTAACATCTGAATTTCCTTTCTTCCATGCTGAGAATACTGGTTCCCAGCAACATTGGGAATGACAGAAGTGGAGTATCACACAATTACTCATTTGCTTTATCCCACATTACAGTAAATGCTTGTTAACTGTTCTCTTTGATGCTCTGCCCCTCCCCTTATAAAGGGCAAAGGATTCTTTCCCATAATTTTCCCTTCTAATATTTACAAAGAACGGAGACAGGTCTTTTCATCTTGAACTTCCTGAGAGGCCTATGGTTATGAGTCCTCGGTAATTTCTGGAAAGGGTCCGTGCAGGGATGATGTTGGACCCAAGTGCTGTGCAAAGGACAGTCTTGAAAGACAGCAGTGCAGTTTGCCCTGGGCCAGAAAATCAGGACACCTCCTTTCTGGGTTGGGGCTAGTGGTAGACATAGATAGGTAAACAGGCATTTACATCCACTGTGGTAACTGCTACCATAATGAGGGTGCAGGAAAGGCCATCGGACCATGTAGGAGGGGCACAAATGTCAACTTTGCTGGTGGTGTATCAGGGAAGGCTTTCTGGAGGAGGGGACATCTACACGGGGTCCTGAAGGAGGAGCAGGAATTAACGAGACAGGGAGGAGTTCACAGGGAAGAGGGAGAAGGAATATCCAGATACAAAAGCAGCAACAGGCAAAAGGTCCAGAAATAGGAGAGGGAGCATTTCTCCTGAGAAGAACTGCAAATAAAGAGCTGATTGTGGCTTGGGTGGCGGACCGGAGGCAAGAGAGAATGCTCTGGTCATCGGAGCCGTACGGTGCCTTATACATGGCACATGCTCAACATGTCCTGGTTTCAGAAGAGTATGCTTTTTAACAGCAGTGATAACAACAACAACAATAGCTCGTAGCAGTTACCAAGGGGAATAAGCTATGCCAGGAACTTTGCATTAATTATGTCATTTAACCATCACGACAACACTACCCTCCTAGGCAGGCATTCCTTTCTGCATTCAAGCAAGCAAGCTCAGAGAGGTCAAGTCATGTAGCTACAGGGATTCAAAGCTCGGAATTTTCTGGGGCCAAAGCTGGAGCTCCTTCCCTACCCCCCTTCCTCCATCCCTTTACCTGGGTGATATTCTCCAAGGGAGTCACCTAGAGTTACACTCGGGGTTCGAGTGAAGATGCATATCCGTGGGAGACAGTGTAGGTCCCAAGGATGTACTTATTTGCGTCTTGGTTCAGGCAAACAGCCATCTGCATGATTTCTTCCCTCTGAGCTGTGCCAGGCAGACTGTTCTAACACAGAACAGGTCACCCCCTTGTGCTCTGAGGCCAAAATGATACCAGCCAAGCCTCTAAGCCCAGCTGCAGACCCTTCTGCACACTGGCCCCTGTACCTCTGCACCTCAGTGAAGTCTCTCTGACTTGGTTTTCCTTGGAGTTCCCACAGATCCCTAGCAAAGCATTCATGCACTTTTTGGTTTCTACATCCTACTACCCCTTCTTCCAGATTGTGAGCCCCTTAAGGTCAGGGACTCTGTTTTTATTCATCTCTGTATGCACAGGAACTCGTCCAGGCATGACATAGAATAGACACCCGGTGAAGTTTTGCTCAGTCTCTCCAAGCCCCAGTGTCCTCTAAGGACAATGGAGTAACAGCACCATTTCACGGGGCCCCCAGGAGGATGAACCAAGATAATGTCGAAAAAGAACTTACCAGAGCACTCACCACATAGTAAGTACTCGATAAATGATGTCACCTATGATTACTATTGCTATGTTACATAGTAATAGTATACATTCCATGGTGTTCTTATTAAACAAGTGAATGAAAGAACTAGTAAGTAGGAGAGGCCGGATGGCTCAGTTGGTTGGAGCACTGGCTCTCGACAGCAAGGTTGCCAGTTCGATTCCAGGGTTGTGGGCTGCGCCCCCTGCAACTAAAGATTGGGGATGGTGACTGGACTTGGGGCTGAGCTGCGCCCTCCACGGCTAAGTTGGGGGACAGCGGTTTGGAGTTGATGGCCCTGGAGAGACACAGTGTTCCCCAATATTCCCCCCCAAAAAAATAAAAAGAACTAGTAAGTAAATGCATGAGTGAATGAAGTGACTTAGCTTCAATTTAAATCCTGACTTTGGCCCAGGTAGACATGAACTTCAATACTTTTTGTCCCATGGACTAGAAATGACTAGATGTGTTGCAGTATTATTATTATTTTGTTTGGTTTGTAGTTTTTGTTTTAGGTTAAACTCAACAACATGCATAGGCTTCATCCAAAAAGTTCTCCCAGTTCTTGGACAAGGATTCATCCAGGTGAGCTGGAAGGCGAGAAGCTGAGGAAGAATACTTTCCTTTTGTACGTTGGTTCCAACTTCTTGGTGAACTCTCTGTGGATGAACCATAAAGACACAAACAAAAACAGATTTAAAAACCAGTGTGATCAAGAGAATGAAGAAGGGAATCCCCAACATATAGCCTAGAAATCCACCATCAGGAGTGAAGCAAGTCAGGGAAATAAAGGTGAAATTGATAGACTATGTAAAATAATTGTACTGAGAGATTTGTACAACCAAGGGAGAATCTGGAGACAAATTGCAATAAATACGAGGTTGGAAAATTAAGTTCGTGAGCTCATCCTAGAAAAAAATGCTCCATGCCTCATTGCTGAATATACTATGGTCACCTTTGAAATACTCCCCTTGGGAAGCTATGCAACGACGCCAGCGCCTAGTCCACCCTTCAAAGCAATTTTGGAACGTTTTCTGGAATGGCTATCAGAGCTGTCGTCATATTACCCTTGATGTCCTGAATGTCATCAAAATGTCTTTTCAATATTTCCTTTATCTTCAGGTAAAGAAAGAAGTCATTGGGGGCCAGATCAGGTGAGTAGGGAGGATGTTCCAATACAGTTATTTGCTTACTGGCTAAAAACTCCCTCACAGGCAGTGCCATGTGAGCTGGTGCATTGTCGTGAAGCAAGAGCCATGAATTGTTGGCGAAAAGGTCAGGTCATCTAACTTTTTCACGCACCCTTTTCAGCACTTCCAAATAGTAAACTTGGTTAACTGTTTGTCCAGTTGGTACAAATTCATAATGAATAATCCCTCTGATATAAAAAAAAGTTAACAACATTGTTGCAACAAGTTTGCAAACTTAATTGTCAGACCTGTACATAAGGGGAAAAAAGCGAGAAAACAGGCAGATTAAAAAAGAGAGAGACTTAGTTCCAGGGATGGCAAATAGTTTTGCAAGAAAAGAAAACTAACCACAGTACACTCTGTGGCTCATGGCAATGGTACTGATGGTATAATAATGCTGACTCATGATCCAACCAAGATCACAACAGAAACCCATAGGGAGGATGGGAGATGGGAAGGTGTGCGTGTGAGACAGAGCCTAGGCCTCACCTTTCCTAGTGAGAACTCCATAGATAAAGCCTGACACTGAACGATCGAGGAGCAGAGCAGCATGAGATTTAGACATAAAGAGGAAAACAAATACCAGGACAATCAGTTAAGAAAGTGGAAAGTGTTGTTGCTGGAGAATAGGAAAAGGGATCCAGGGGAGTATAATTTTTTTGTAACAAGCTTTGTAGAACCATTGATCAGATAATTTAATAAGCACTTGTATTATGCTAACTTTGCATCAAGCATTGTTCTCAGTGCTTTATAAATGTTAACTAGTTTGATCCTCATAACAACTTTATACTATACATACTATTTTACACATCAGGAAACAGAGCTGCAGAGAAGTAATCAAATAGAGAGGCAGCTCTATTTGATTCTTAAAGATAAATATGTATTATTTTAATTAAAATAAAAACAAAAAATTTAAAATCAGTGTGACCTTTCAAGAGGATGTATTCCTAACTTCACAAGTATAGAGAGGCAAAGTTCTAAAATGTAATCAGTCTATTTTTTCTTATAAGAAATTCACTGGACCCAGGCTGTGCCCTCCCAAATGTGAAACTTTTGGAGCTTGGAGGTTCTTCCCTGTGGGTGAGAACTTGTGCGTTTTCTGGCGCTTCATAATTTCAGTGCCCAATAGTGAGTGAGCAGGGTAAGGACTGCCCTACAAGGTAAGCTAGCCCAGGGCCCAGAAAACCAGGGAGTCCTGGGCTCGGCTAGGCCTGTGCTCTGAAGCAGGCATGCTCGAAGGCTTCCTGAATTACGGAATGTCAGGAATTTCAGGGGGTAAAAAAATGATGCTTATTAATTACTGGCAGTTTCTATGCCAGGCTCATTATATGGGTTAGATCATTCATACATAACACCCATCACATTTTTATGGCCAAGGAAACAGGCCAAGAGAACTTAGGTAGTTTGACTTAAAGTCACAAAGCCGGGCAGGGCAAAGATTCAAAACCCCAGATCTTTTTAGAGTCAAAGCTCCTTCTACTGCTTCATCTTTTCCTGTGGGGGAAACTGAACGGTAACTCCTTTACCTGATTAATTTTTACATGGGGCTCTCCTAGAGTAGTCATCCCTACCAACATGGATCCACAATGGCCTCATTATGAGGAGAAGATATTGGAACTTCTACTATTATTATCTCATCCTTTTTAATTTCTTTTTTTTTCTGCATGTTTTATAGTATACATACTATATCAGTATAGGACCAAATATATGTCTCTGGTTGTGTGTGTGTGTGTGTGTGTATGATTTCTGAATAATTAATATATTATTAGTGGCTGAGTTCTCATAAATGTTTGAGAGAGAGAGAGAGAGAGAGAGAGAGAGAGAGAGAGACAAGATCAAGAAAGTTGGGGACTATGATCAAGAGGTATGGGCAGGGTTCCATACAGAGGTAAACATTTGTGGGAGACTGCAAATCCTCCAAAATACATACACACTCCTTGGTGAAGACCACCATCTGCCGTCAGAACTTTTAAAATCCAAATCTGACCATGTGGTTTCCCTGCTTAATGTCTTCCAGTGGCTCTCCCTGACTTAGAAAATAAAGTACTTCATGGAAATCCCTTCATGAATTGTCCAGGGATCTTCTCCACGCTCACCATCCCTGGAAGCCCCTCACACACTTTCGTGAGCTCCTGCCATGCTACTTCCTACCTCTGAGCTTTCCCTCCTCTGCTCCATCCACTGAGAATGCTGGCCTCTTTTCTCAGCCCCTGCTTTCTGCCTGGCAACCACCTACTTAGGTCAAGGGCCACGACTTCTGTAAAATGTTTCCGCGTGGCTCCAGGCTATTGGGTTCTTTGTCCCATCTGTCTAAGAGCACCTCTGGAACTTATGGCATTTATTTGTTGATAGATCTGCCCTCTTTCTACCAAACTGTGAGCCCCTTGAAAATAGGGAGTGTGTCTTCGCTACAGTTATTTACCTAGTGTCCACTGCAGGGAACTTTTGAAACCTTTCCAAACCTGGGCTAGCTGCTGTATAAATTGCAGTGAATCATCTCTACCTCATATGGCTGTTATGAAGGTTAAAATGAGGTCATGTTGCTGATGTGTGTAGCTTAATGCTTGGCACAGAGAAACCAGTTAATAAATGGCAGCCAGTATTATATTATAAATTAGATTTTGTTAGTTATCATGTTTTATATGAAATAATGGGTAACAGAGTAAATGTAATGACCCAAGCAAAAAATTCCCACTCCTGTTTTTCAATCAGCCTAGGGAAAACTATAATGGACTCTTTCCTCTTTCCTGGGAATAGTTATTTCTATTTCTTAGTCTTCAGCCACAATTTACTTTTTCTCCTGTTGTTGTTCTACTGTACCTGAAATTAGAAATATCAACGACTTCAGAGGAGCTTTCTTGTCCTGGGGAAGAGAATTCATCAGAGCTTGAAAGTGACAAGTGAGAGTAGTTCAAATCCTGTCTCCCTTCTTCCTCCTTTTCCTTCCTGTGGGGCAAACAAAAAGGACATCAACAAAAATTAGCTCAAAAATTCAGTGTAATTTCTTCAAAGTTTTCACTGGAATCTCAATAGGTGTTGAAAGAAAAAGTTTACAAATCAACCAATCACAGTGGCAGTAGCAGACCCCTGAAGCGGAGGGCTGAACACACCACGGTGACTCCTTCATTTATTTTCCAAGCTCAGACCTGTTGCGTGCCAGGCACTGGATTAGGCACTGGGAAAATCCAGGACAAGATTCCTGACCTCAAGGACAAATCTTCAGTCTAGGGAGATGGACAAGCAAATCTATGACTAAAGTAGGCAAAATTCTGTGGAGTGTGATCAGGAGAGTTTAGGGCACATAATGGGTACCCTGAGTAGGCAAGTCAAGGAAGACTTCCTAGAAGTGATGCCTGAGCTGGGTTTTAAGGTCAGCTAGGGGTTAGTGAAAGTAAGTAGTTGAAGTATAGTCAAGTCTGATGGAACAACAATAATATCAGTAAATTAGATTGAGCTGGCTTTTTATATGTTTGAGAATCTAAGATGAGTATCAGAAAGACTATTAATGAGTCACCATTGATCCTATAAGATTCAAACAGATGGGTCTCAAGCTAAATGGCTATTATAAAAAAAATTGTGGTCTTTTTCTGGTTCGAAGGAAAATTCAAATTAGGTTTAATATCGGATGATTTCCTTGGGTAAATTTCTCAGCTCATTAAGCTTTGGTTTCTTCATTTCTAAAATGGAGAGTATAATACCATCTATCTGTGATAGAGATGGTTAGCTACCAACCCATCACCCACTCTCCACTTTTTCTTTAGCAACGGAGCCAGGTTTTGTTTAAGACAGCAATGAGTCCAGATTAGATTAATAAACAAACAAACGACATTTTCCAGCCTCCTTTGAAACTACTATCACCATGTGACTAATAGCTGGCTCTTAAAATGGTAATGTTATATGGTACTTCCAGGGAGGTTATTAAAAAGGGAGGGGAGACATGGGATTGACTACAAATGGGCATGAGGGATCTTTCTGGGGAAAGAGCTTTAGAACTTTTTGAAAAAGTTGAAAAACTGGATTGTAGTAATTGTTGCAAAACTCTGTAAATTTACTAAAAAATCACTGACTTGTACCCTTAAAATGAGCAAATTTTATGGTAAATTATACCTCTATAATATGATAAATTAATAATAATTATTATATACTTATAAAAGAACATTTGAAATGTTTTTTTAAATAATTTTCTAAAATGAAGGTGTGGTAGTCATGGTTCTAGCAATGAGATGTAAGTGGAAATGTTGTTTGGGGCTTCTGGGAATGCCTCTTAAAAGAGAATGGGGTTATAGATTAAAAGTAAATGAAAGGAGAAAAATATACCATGCCAACACTAATCAAAAGACAGCAGAAGTAGCTATACTAATTTCAGACAGAGCCGACTTCGAAGCAAGGAAAGTTATAAGGGATAAAGAAGGTCATTATATAATGATAAAGGGGTCAATTCTCCAAAAAGACAATCTTTTTTTGACAGTATAGTATGCTCATATATTTATAATCACTTCCTCTTGTGACCATATTATAATGAGACTGAAGAAACACAAAAGTGTATAAACTCATAAAAATCAAGTGAATGTGAGGAATACATCTGCTTAGCACTTGTTTCTGTAGATTTCTGGAATCAGAAAGTATATACACTCGATGAAGTGTTGTAGAGAAGTAAGTCACACCCAGAATATGCATGAAGGTGTATAGGTCCGGAGAGGATACCACGGAGCAAGTTGTACTGTATACCCAAAGTTCTCCATCAATAATTCTAGTGTGGCCTTAATTAAGTATAAACAGAAAATCATGAATCACTACATATTTGGTAAGTGCTTACAAAATTAAAGAGAAAGTCCAACTTAAACAAATTTAAAAAGCTACTTTGCAGTACAAGAAAATTCATCAAACAAAAGAAAATTAAAAACAAATAAACAATAAAAAAAGGTAAACAAATCCTCAAACTTGAATGCATATTCTTAGAGAACATCAAGGAGAATTGCATCCATAAAACAAGAACAGAATGCAATGAAAAGGAACAGTCAGTAGAACAAGAGCCCTTAAAAATTAAAAACATAATTACCAAATATGTTAACATTAATGTTGAAAGATAAACTAAATTAAATTATCCAGAAAGTATAACAGGAATACATAAGAGAAATGAAATTAAATAAATAGCAAAGTCAACCCAAAGGGTCCAGTATGTCAATAACCAGTATTCTAGAAAAGAGAAAACAGGAGAATACTATCAAAATGATACTGATATTACTACTAATAGCAATTATGCTACTGATAATATTAATATTATAACTAATGATAATGGTAATAATTTCCTGCTATTTTACTTAACTGTATTCATTAAATCCTCATATTAGATAAGTTACAAACCATTCCCAGTGGCCTGAGGCTAGTATGGAAGTAGCAGGCCACCAGAGGCGACGCTCTCTTACTGAAGAACATCAGAAAAAGACATAATTCTTCATGTGTGTGTTCCTACTAATAGAATGTCAAACTACACAAGGCAAAAACTGATTGAACTGCAGGACAAATATATGAATCCACTATCATAGTTGGAGACTCTAAAACCCCTCTATCAGAATTGGACCGATCCAGCAGGCAGAAAATCAGTAAGGACATAACTCAGCAGTGCCATCATCACTCAACTGGATATCATTGATATCCATAGACTACTCCACCCAACAACAGCAGAATACACATTTTCCTCAAGCTCACACATAACGTACACCATGATAGACCACATTCCGGGCCAAAAAATATACCTTAACAAATGTAAAAGAATAAAAATCATACAATATCTGTTCTCAGACCAAAATGGATCAAATAAAAATCAGTTAACAGAGAGATAGCTGGAAAATCCCCAAATACTTGGAGATTAAACAATGTACTTCTGAATAACATATGGGTCAAAGAAGAGAGATCAACAGAAATTTAAAAATATTTTTAACTAAATGAATATGAAAACACAACTTATCAAAATTTGTGGGATGCTGAAAGCAGTGCTTAGAAGGAAATTTCTAGCATTATATGTATATATTAGAAAGGAAGAAAGATCTAAAATCAATCAGTTAGGTTTCACCTTACAACTTAATTAAAAAATGGGGGGCCAGCCTGATAGCTCAGGAGGTTGGAGCTCCGTGCTCCTAACTCCAAAGGCTGCCAGTCGATTCCTAAATAGGCCAGTGGGCTCTCAACCACAAGGTTGCCAGTTCGACTCCCACAAGGGAGAGTGGGCTGCGCCCCTGCAACTAGCAACGGCAACTGGACCTGGAGCTGAGCTGCGCCCTCCACAACTAAGACTGAAAGGACAACCACTTGACTTGGAAAAAAGGCCTGGAAGTACACACTGTTCCCCAATAAAGTCCCATTCCCCTTCCCCAATAAAATCTTTAAGAGAAAAAAATGGGCCGAAGACCTTACCAGATATCTTACCAAAGAAGAGATACAGATTGCAAATAAGCATATGAAAATATGCTCCACATCATGTCATCACAGAAATGCACATTAAAACAGCAATTAGATGCCACTACACACCTACTAGAATGGCCAAAATCAAATGACAATACCAAATGTAATATATTTATTCATAATTGCCAAAACTTGGAAGCAACCAAGATGTCCTTCAGTAGGTAAACGGATAAACAAACTGTGGTACCTCCAGACAATGGAATATTATTTAGCACTAAAAAGAAATGGACTATCAAGACATGAAAAGACATGGAGAACCTTAAATGCATAGTGCCCATCTGAAAGGCTATATTCTGTATGATTCCATCTATATGACATAAAAGGCACAACTATGGAAACAATAAACAGATCATTGGTTGTCGTGGGTTTGATGGAGTAGAGCACAGAGGATTTTTAGGGCAGTGAAAATATTTTGCATAATATTATAATAATAGATACGTATCATTATACATTTTGTCTTAACTCATAGAACAGATAACACCATGAGTGAAATATAGGGCAGCACGCTTGCTCAATTGGTTAGAGAGTGAGCTCTGAACAACAGGGTTGCCGGTTTGATCCCCACATGGGCCAGTGAGCTGAGCCCTCCATAACTAGATTGAAGACAATGAGCTGCTGTTGAGTTTCCAGAGGGGCGGCCAGATGGCTCAGTTGGTTAGAGCAGGAGCTCTCAACAAGTTTGCCGGTTCAATTCCCACATGGGATGGTGGGCTGCACCCCCTGCAACTGATGATTGAAAATGGCAACTGGACTTGGAGCTGAGCTGCGCCCTCCACAACTAGATTGAAGGACAACGACTTGGAGCTGATGGGCCCTGGAGAAACACACTGTTCCCCAGTAAAAATTAAAAAAAAAAAAAAAAAAAAAGTGAACTGTAATGTAAACTTTGGACTTTGAGTGATTATAATGTGTCGATGTAGGTTCATCCAATTGTAACAAATGTTCCACTCAGGTCCAGATTGAAGGTCAGGATTGTTGCTAATGGAGGAGGCTCTGCATGTGCTGGGGCAAGAGGTACATGGGAAACATCTGTACCTTAGTCTTAATTTTGCTTCTAAAAAAGTATTTTTAAAACGAGAGGCGAGAGGGGAGAGAGAGAGAATGAGAATGGGTTTAGCTCTCGTCTTCCCTTCCTTTAGTTGCTGGTCTACAGACAGTACACCTGGAACTCCAGCAGCCATCTTGATGGACTATAAGGACCCCGACGAAGGAAGCCAAGGATTAGGAGGGTGGAGTTGGGTCCCTGAAGGCCTAGAAGCACCATTTCAAGCTACACTGTGTCCCTCCAGACTTATGAGTGAGAATCAACCTTTGTGCCACTGTAATTCCTTATTTTTCATCTTTATATTTGACAAAATATAATACTAACTTATACATTATGTGAAAGAGTTGTTCAGGAAATAAAAAGAAAATTTGAAGATTTTGTTTTCTGCAGAACTTGAAATAAATAGGCTTTCGGCTTGGGGATACTAGATTAGTAGAAAATAAAGAAAGTTAAGTGGAAGTCTGCCTACTAGATGCAGGATCCCTACCGCCTTTGTTTCCTCTGTTTCCAGAATGCCATTAGGCAGGCATATGACCCACAGGCAAATGACTGGAGGATTCTTCTTCTAAGAAACTGAACTGCTTCTGAGAAAAGTGGCAGAGATGCTGATAATTGAGGGTCTCTCAGTGAGAAAGCTGTCTTACTTCCCTAATCCCAGAAAAAGAGAGCCCACCAATTGAGAAGCCATGCCTCTGATACATCCACTGTCAGTTTTTTAGAGCTTCACTCTTAAATATGAAGACAGCCCAGGATCATCCATAATTTAAGGAAAACTCAAAGATGAAAGTGCATTCAAAACAAGCAAATAAACAAAATACATAAAAAGGTATCCAAGAAAGATACCCGCAGAAATAATATGGGGGGGGGGGTCAGAAGAAACTAAAAAAAAAAAGATTAATATCCTCAGTTATAGATGACAATATCACACCCATGAAAAAGAAGAGGAGTCTATGAAAAAGAAACAGACAAAATAAAGAAAGAGCTCACTCTAGGAAATTAATCATATTATAGAATTTTTGAAATTAAAATAAGTGGAAGATAAAATGTAGAAACCCTCTTAGAAAGTAGGACAGAAATTCATACAGCTAGGAGAATAAAGATAAGAAAATTAGAGAATCAGTCCAGGAGCTCCAACAACTAAGTATAATCCAGAAAAACAGAGCAGGGAAAATGAAAGGAAGGAAATGATGAAATAATCAAAATTCTCAGAATTGGAGGACACTACTCTCCCGTCTAAGAGGGCTTCCCAACCCCAATGAAACATATTAAGAAAAAGACTGATGCCAAGGCACATAACTGAAACTGCAGAACGCTCGGGGTAAAGACAGTATCCTAAAAGCTTCCACAGGAAAAAATGGTGACATACAACATACAGGCCATAGGAATCAGAATGGTATCAGTCTTTTCAACAAAAAAAACTAGAAGGTAGGAAAAAAGGGTTTTTTTTATTTTTTTTATTTTCAAAATTCTGTGGCAAATTGACTTTCTTTTTCCTTTTTTTAAAAAGATTTTATTGGGGAAGGGGAACAGGACTTTATTGGGGAACAGTGTGTACTTCGGGACTTTTCCAAGTCAAGTTGTTGTCCTTTCAATCTTAGCTGTGGAGGGCGCAGCTCAGCTCCAGGTCCAGTTGCCTGTTGTTAGTTGCAGGGGGTGCAGCCCACCATCCCTTGTGGGAGTTGAAACCAGCAACCTTGTGGTTGAGAGGACGTGCTCCAACCAACTGAGCCATCCAGAAGCTCAGCGGCAGCTCAGCTCAAGGTGCCGTGTTCAATCTTAGTTGCAGGGGGCAGAGCCCACCATCCCTTGTGGGAGTCGAGGAGTCGAACTGGCAACCTTGTGGTTGAGAGCCGGGGCTCCAACCAACTGAGCCATCTGGCCACCCAGGAGCTCAGCAGCAGCTCACTGACTTCATTCTACTTGCGGAGGGTGCAGCTCGCTGGCCCATGTAGGAATCGAACCAGCAACCCCATTGCCCAGAGCTCGCGCTCTAACCAACTGAGCCACCCGTCCGCCCCCAAATTGACTTTTAATTTAGAATTTGAGTCCCAGCAAAACATTTGTCAAATATTAATCAAGAGCAAAATCATTCTGGATACATAAAGAAAAACAAAAGCTTCCCAGGTATCTTTTCTTCAAGAGCTACTAGGAAATGTGCTCCAACAAAATAAAGAAGTAAAATTAGAAAAAGGAAGACACGTGACATGGGAAATAGAGACGCCAACAAAGTAAAGTCGACAGATGGAAGTCCTAAGATGATGGTGAAGAAAGCCCCAAGATGGTAACATAAGCAGACCTATTTCTACTACCATTAATAATAAAAAAATAAAATGAGAATTGAGTAACACATAAAAGCAAGTGAAGTTTTATGTATTCTTTTCCATGTATTAAGAATTCTTAGCTTTTTTTGTCCCTGGCTGCTTGAGGGTCGGCCGCCATCATGAACGACACAGTAACTATCTGCACCAGCAATTTCATGACCAATGGACCAACGGAAACAAAACGTCACCGACGTCCTTTACCTTGGGAAGGCCGCAGTACCTAAGACAGAAATTTGGGAAAAAACTAGCCAAAATGTACAAGACCACACCAGATGTCTTTTTTTTTTTTTTTTTTTTTAGGAGGGCGCAGCTCACAGTGGCCCATTCGGGGATCGAACCAGCAACCTTGGTGTTATCAGCACCACACTCTAACCAACTGAGCTAACCTGCCACCCCTAGATGTCATCTTTGTATTTGGATTCAGAACCCATTTTGGTGGTGGCAAGACAACTGGCTTTGGCACGATTTATGATTCCTTGGATTACGCAAAGAAAAATGAACACAAACATAGACTTGCAAGACCTGGTCTGTATGAGAAGAAAAAGATGTCAAGAAAACAGCAAAAGGAACGCAAGCACAGAATGAAGAAGGGCAGGGGGACCGCAACGGCCACTGCTGGTGCTGGCAAAACGTGAGGTGGCGATTAGAAGACAGAAGAAGTAAAGATTCATCAATGACTTTATCTGTGGTGATTGAGCAGATTTTTCATAAGAGGACTAATACACTAAAAACTTTTATGTGGGGGGAGGGAAGAATTCTTTCATTGTTCACAGCTCTAATTTTCCCATGGTCTTTTTAAAAACAAACCTTAAAAGAAACTCAGTCTCCCTCTGATGGATTTCTGTAGATTTCTTTTCCGGGACTTCCTCGATGACGGTTGAAGGTTGGATGACCATGCGGTTTGCCTTTCTTCTATCGATTTCTCTCTGGTCGATATTCTTCACGTCCCTGTAGGGAAATCACAAAGACACATAGGGAAAAAGACTAAAGAGGCAGCATGGTCTTTTCTCTCCTAGGTTCAAGAGAGGCAAATATTTACAAATTCATTCATTACCTCCGTCAAGAGCAGCTGACTGAAGCAGAGCTGACCACACAGTAGCAACTCAGTAACCAAGCCCTTGCCGTGTGCCAGAGGTCATACCAGCCCTGGGGACACAGAGAGGAATAAGGGTGGTCCCCGAACTCAAGGAACACATGTTCAAATTAGGAAGACAGGTGAGGAAATCCACAACCTGAGAAAAAGCTGGAACACGAGCTCTGAGGGCCAGTTGAAGTCAAGTTGGGGCTCTGCCACTTCCTGTGTGATCTTGGGCAAATTACTTCACCTCTCCATGCCAGTGTCCTCATCTCAACATGGCACATAGGTGCTTAGCGCTGTGTCTAGTATACAGCAAGTGCTCAATAAGTGGCAACAGCTGCTGCTGGTGTTATTACAGGAGGTTTTCAGTGGAGTGTGTTAAGATAAGTTTGGGGTACACAATGGGAATGCTGAATTGGGTAATATACAAGCTGACTTTTGAAATGTGAGTGGACATTACTCAATGAGGAAACAGGCCATGGTCATTCAAGGGAGACAAAATAGCAATATGTGCATATATTTAAGGAAGGAAGATGCTGTCATATGCTTCTCTGCTGTGGTAGGCTTGATGTAGAAAGCCTGGTATTTAAAAACTAGGATTCAGTGTGGCAGAAGCCACAATGGGAGTCTTTGAGAAAAATTGTGTTGACACAACATTCTCACGTTTGGGATCTTCTGCCACAACCTTTTCTTAACTCTGTGGAGCCTGCTTCTGCGTGCAACGGAGAGACAAAAAACCAAATGGCCCATTGTCCTTGTTATGAAAAACTTGGATGTAACTCCTTGATAATGTTTTCAATGTTGTCATTTCTTGAGATGGTGAAGCCTAAACATGGCTTAGGCTCATATTTTCCTCTAGGAAAAGCATCTTTAGCTTGTATGACAATCCTATGTTGAAACATTTCATGGAGTTCTTCAAAAAGCATTTTGAATTGTGGGTGCTCTGCCCCCAGACAAGTTTGAGGACTCAGGACTCCCAAGAAAACGAGCCCTCCAGCAGCAGCGGACCCTGCTCCTTCATTGAGCTATAGCTCCATCTGCATGTGCCAACTCGGCTCTTCTCCCACTCGGAGCAGACACCCTGCAAAAGGCTGCTGGATTTCCTTTTCTCAGGGGGACTGCTCTAGGCCTCCCCAACTGCAAACTTTTCAAATCCAAGTCCTTGTGCTGCTGTGGACCCTGCAGTGTTCATGGTACGGCGGGTTTGCAGGTCTTGTCTCTACCAGCCGTCATCTGCTGGGTACCTCCTTTGAGCCAGGCACTGAGCTGGACCTCTCCTGTCACATACAACTACGTGAGTACTGCTGTGAGTGTCCCTGCCATCCAAGTGGCACCAAGCCTCCCAAGGGCTCACTGATTTACACAGAGGGAGAGAGCTGTAACTGTAGCTCCGGTCTGTCCAACTTCAATGCCATTTGTTGAATGCCAGTTAGTGCTCCTAACTGATGTGCTATATCAGGGAAGTGGTAACTGATGTCCCGAAAGAGCCCTAGCCCACCAAAGAGTAAATTCCACATCAGTGTGTGTCACCTTTTGTTCTTGTTATGTCCACCATTAAAGAAAGAAAAAAACTATTTAAAATGTTATAATACTGTATCAAATGTATATCCTATGCTGAAACATTTCATAGGGTTCTTCAAAAAGCATTTTGAATTGTGGGTGCTCGGCCCCCAGCCAAGTTTGAGGACCAGGGCTCAGAACTCACTTATATATAAAAGTAAAGAAAGTAGTATAATTAACACCGTTTACTCATTATCTAGTATCCACATAAGGTCAATCTTGACTCATCTATTACTCCTTTTGTTCCCCCACCCCCACCCCAAGTGGGTTATTTTAAAGCAAATCCTAGACACGATGTCATTTCATCCATAAACACTTCATTATTATCTCTTTAAGACATGACTCTTTTAAAAAATAACATAACTACAAAACTATTATATCTTTTTTAAAAAAAGGAACACACCAATAAAAAGAATTCCTTCATATCATCTAAAACCCTGTTATATTGAAATAAAATAAAAATCTGGTCTCTATTACTGTGGAGATTACATCCTGACCACAAGAAAGCTGAACATGCTGTAGACGTTACAGGGCTAGGCCCTCCAATTAAAAATTATGATGATGTGCTCCAGTAGCCAAATGCTGAAACAATGCCACTTCCCTAAAGCCTCTTAAATACCTGAGGAAGTTGTCTTGCAGTTCTTTTAGGTACATATCAAAATAATTCCATTCATTCTCATAGAGCTGGTTCAACTGCTGGAGGACAACCCTCCGCTTCTTCATGTTGTTCAGGGTCATGCTGATGACGTCAGCGTAGGTCAGGCTGGACTCAGTGGCTTTCATGGTCAAGGAAAACCCTACCCAATCAGTTGGTATTGACTCTCAGCATTACTAGCGAAGGGGGGCGGGAGGAGGAGATGGCAGAGCAGGAACTTGTCTAAGATGATTGAGCTAGTAAGCAGTTGAGTGGGTTCTTGGCTCCACATCTACCTGAATCCATGTTTGGACCCTCTGTGGTAAACAGCTAAGACTCAGGACACCAACATGTCACACTTATTTTCTAAAGAGCTGAGCTTTTTACCAAATCTTTGGATAAATGCCAAAGGGGCCAGGAATTTGCTGATGTGTCTGGGGGAGGGGGTGCATGTGAGAGGGTGTTAGAAGAAACACACACCTAGACACCAAAAGTCCTATTCAATACATACTCTGGGGTCAGTGAGCAATCTGGGAGGCATTACTGAGTTGCAAAGTATGTCAGAGTACCTAGTCAGCCCATTCATTCTGGTAGCTGGGAAGACATGTTGTACACCGGGAAATTCGACTTGCCCAGGTGCCACACAGGCAGCCTCTGAGGCAGACATGGAACTAACACGAGCACCCTTGCTGCTATGTGCCAGGCACTGTGCTGAGGGCGGAAGGCCCCTCCCTCATCCTCGCTTCTGGGAGCAGGAAGCAATGGCCTGCAGTAATGTGTGCCCCAGCCATGGAGGAAAGGATATGGGATGGTCTTGGTTTTCTCCCTCCTGACTATCAACACGTCTTGGCCATGCTGCCGCAGGGTGACATAGTTCTGGAGGAAGTACACAATGAGAGGGCTCTTCCCGTAAAGGTTGAAGAGGTTGGAAGTTATCTCAGGGCTTTTGCAGGCAGGGTGAGACTGAGCGGGAAAGACAGAAGGAAAAAATTAGGATGTTGTCATTTTTACAGCCTGCATTAAGACATGTAAAGATACTCATGCCCTTGATCCAGTAACTCCAGTTGTAGGATGCTGTTCTAAGGAAATTACCCAAAATAAAGAAAAACATCTTAGGCACTAAAATATTTATTACACAGATTTTTACTATAATAAAAGATTAGAATAACCTAAATTCAAGAAGATATTAATATCTCTACCCAAAGGAATAGTATGCCACTACTGAAATGTTTATGAAGAGTTGGTACTAAAATATCGTTTCAGGTATAATAGTGAAATAAAATAATAACAATGCAAAATTCGGTAAATAATATCTATTTTATGTGAAATAAGTGTAATTATATGAAATAATTCGGTTGAAATAACAGATGAGTGACTGGAAGCATAGGTACCAAAATGTTAACAATTAATTCAACAAATATTTACTGGGCGACAACGAGGTCTGACAATTAAGTTTGCGAACTCATCATAGAAAAAGTGCTACACACCTCATTACTGAATACCACTATGGTCACCTTTGAAGTACTCCCCTTGGGAAGTTATGCACCAACGCCCGCGCCTAGTCCACCCTTCAAAGCAATTTTGGAACTCTTTTTCTGGAATGGCCATCAGAGCTGTCGTCATATTACCCTTGATGTCCTGAATGTCATCAAAATGTCTTGCTTTCAATATTTCCTTTATCTTCAGGTAAAGAAATAAGCCATTGGGTGCCAGACTAGGTGAGTAGGGAGGGTGTTCCAATACAATTATTTGTTTACTGGCTAAAAACTCCCTCACAGACAGTGCCGTGTGAGCGGGTGCATTGTCGTGATGCAAGAGCCATGAATTGGTGAAAAATTCAGGTCATCTAACTTTTGCACACAGCCTTTTCAGCATTTCCAAATAGTAAACTTGGTTAACTGTCCAGTTGGTACAAATTCATAATAAATAATCCCTCTGATATCAAAAAAGGTTAGCAACACTGTTGCAACAAGTTTGCAAACTTAATTGTCAGACCTCATACTATGTATACACACTGTTCGAGGCGCTGAAGATTCAGCCGAGAATAAGACAAATCCCAGCCCTCATGGAGGTTGCATTATAGTTGAGAGAGAAACAAGAAACAAATCAACAAAATAAAAGCATCACATGATATTATAAAGTGCTCCAGATAAGAATAGGAAGGTGAGGGGTGAAGGGTGGTGCGAAGGGGACGGGGGAGGAGCGGAGTCTTCCGTGGGATGGTCAGGGACGGCTTCCCTGGCGAGGAGCGATCCAGGCAGATCTGAATGACGGGAGGACCATCAGTGTGATACCCCAGGCAAAGGGGACAGCAAGTGCAAGAGACTCTGAGGCAAACAAGGCCTGCGTGGCTCAGATGGAGAATAAATGATGAAACTAAAGAGGGAGCGAGGGCACTAGGCCAGGGGAAGGAGTTAAGATCTTTTCTCAGTGTGAAGGAAGCCACTGGAAGGTTTTGATCCAAGTACAACATAATCTGATTGATTGTTTTTCTAAAGATCCCTTTGACGGACGTGTAGAGGAATGACTGACTGCAGTGGGTAAGCGTGGACCTGAGAAGAGCAGTTGGGAGGCCTCTGCAGAGGTTGGGGGAGCTCATGGGGCTGGGACCGAGCAGTTGGGAGAAGGGTTAGAAGTGACCGAACTTGCAATATATTATGAAAGCAGAACTGGCAGGATTTGCTGATGGACTCAATGTGGGTGCGAGAAAGAGGAGTCAAGGATGACTCGGAAGGTTTAGGTGCCAGTTGCTGAGGAGGGAAGACCTAGGGAGGAACAGAGAGGACGCAGAGTGGGAGAATCAAGAGGCCTGTTGGGACGAGCTCTATTTCAGATGCTAATCAACAACCAAGAGGAAATGGATCAGGAAAGAGAATAGGCTGGGGCCAGGAGTGACTTGCTTTCCTTCCCCATATTCCTCTGCCTTTTCCCAAAAATGACAATGCTTATGTACTCCTTTTATATTGAAAGAAACAATACCTTTTATTTTGAAGAAGCAGTGATGGTTTAACCCACCAATAATTCTGTCTCATGAATGAAGGCTGCAACAGCACCGAACCACACTATTCTCGAATCCTATCTGTTTTAATTGCTTAATGAGAATTCTTCCATCTACAGCAGGGTCTCTCCACCTCAGTACGTTGACATTGGGGGCCAGGTAATTCTTTGCTGTGGGAGACTGTCCTGTGCATTGTAGGAAGTTGAGCAGCACCCCTGGTCTCTACCTGCTGGATGCTAGTAGTGCTCCAGCCTCCCCACTTGTGACAACCTGACATGGCCAAGTGTCTCCTAGGGGCCAAAATCACCCCCAACTGAGAAACAGCATCCTACAGCAAGATCCCACTCGGATTACAGAAATGTGGGGTTAGTAAGGAACCTACAGATCATTTAGTCCAATGAGTCCTAAAACCCCATCCCCAAATGGGGGCCAGTCTGTGTTCACTGGTCTCCAGGGAAATGAGGGGGGAAAGGAAAGATACATTACAATACATCTAACATAAAGTAAATGTATTCACTTTTAGGACTCTCTTTTATTCTGAGATTGTCTTTTCTACTTTTTTATATTAATGACCTTTTGTTGTGAAATGATGGTGATGGCAGATAGCAGTCATTTTGTTTTAGTAAACTTACTTAGTTTAAAAAAAAAAAGGTTTTCCAAGTCTAGAAAAATCCCAAGTGAACTAGGATCCGCTAACCTAGCTCCATGTTTATCCGAAGAATTTTTCTTTGGCTGCCCAGTATCCATTCTCAGTTCTTAACAACCTCCGAGTCTTGTGTGTTTGGGGTTTACCCGCCGCCCTCCACAGCATTTGGGCTTGAGGGGGCTTTAAGTCAAATGTCCTGCCCTCCCACGAGGGCCTCAGAAGGGGTCCACAGAGGCCTTCACAGGCTCTGCCAGCCATCACCTTCTTCTCATTCACCCAGTTGGAGCCAGGGCACCTGGAATAATCTCGGTCAATGAAAACTCCTGCTCCTGAGATTTTGAATCTTGAGTAGGGTGAAATATAGGCTGAAAACATGTGGGGGTTTATCCATTCCAAAGACGTCACTTTGAAGAAACGGCTTGAGGGTTATAATGGCTTGATTCTTCTTCTGGTCCCTGGACTGGTTTTCAGACTTTCCAGCAACTCGGTGTTCTTCCGGGTTTTGCTCACATTGGCCAGAGATAGATTTTGTTACTTGTAAGCAAAGAATCCCAGTTGGTACACACCCTTTCAATTATATTCACAACAGGTAAGTGTTCGTTTTGGATTCCTAACTTTGTTTACAAGAAATACACTACCTCCTGAAACATCCAGCTCCATTGTTGGTAAGCATCTGATTTCTACTCCCAGGCGGGAGGCAGGGGAGGGGCTGTGGGTACGGGGATGGGGCTGGCTCAGAGCCACAGCACCGGGCAAAGACGGGCCACTGGGCAAGAGAAGTCCGAGAACATCAGATTCAAGAGGCAGGGAGACAGCAGGGGAGGAGCTGGAGGGAAGGGGTTGGCATCAGAGACCTGGCAAGAGGGGGGGCTCGGTTTGAGAGCCTGAGCTGGAACAAGGACCAGCAGACGGTCTACAGCAGAGCCAGAGGGTACAGCTGGTTTAAGTGGCAACTTCGGCTCTTAGGAAGTTCTTTCTCACCCTAGATAAAAACCTGACTTCGGTATTTCCAACCCATCTTCCTTCAAAACACGTGTTAAGTAACAGTCCTTAAAATATTTGAGGGGGACCCTGGCATCATCTTTAAGTCTTGCTTTTCCAACTTAAACATCTTCAGGGCCTTCAGTAACTCCTAGACAGGATTTTCAGTTTGGTCCGTCTCTGGACACACATTAGGTGGGACCACCTGAAGTGGGACCATCCTCTTTCTTGTTCTGGGCCAATTGCAGTTCTTTTTAAAAAATTCTTTATTTTGACATTTAGCTATCATTTTTTCTGCTATCTCTGAGAGTAAAACGCTTATTGGCTTTTAACAAAATAAATTCATATTCATTGTGAAAAATTAATACAATGTAGAAATAAATAAAGGAAAAGATAAAAGTCTCCTCCATCCCCATTTCCTAGGAATAAATCTGTTAATACTTTTCTGTGTATCCTCCAAACCTTTCTATATGCACATACTGACTTTATTCCAAAAGTAAAATTCAACAATAAAAATAGCATCATAATAACACTGCGGGCTTTGTTTCCCCAATTTTATGGGTCAGGAAAGGGTAACACAAGTAACACAGCTGAAGCGGTGCAGCACCAAGATCTGAACCCACATCTGTCTTTTTTTCCCAACATGCCCTGCTCCTCCTCTAAAGTTTCACGCGAAATGCTCAGGGAAATAGGCAGCAGGAGTGAATATGGAGAAATGAAGAAGGTTCAAGAAATCTACAATACTTGCTGTACTGGCCCACATTCTATGGCCTGACTCCTTTGCTAGTTGGTGTCTTGGGGGAGCCCAAAACCTCTTGCCCTGTCCTGGATCCTACGGGGCTCTCCCCACTACACCAGACTGAAGGTGTCATTGATGGAAACTACCCAGCATGGAGGTTTGTGGGGCAAGATTAGGGGGAGGGAAGCAGAAGAGGAGAGAACACACATAATTCAGTGCCTCTCTTGTTTTGGGGACTGTGCTGCTGGCCAAGCTCGGTGGTGAAAAACTCAGGCTCAGAGTCAGACAGTCTGCGTGTAAGTCTTGCCTGTATCACTTACTTGTTTTGTGAACTTGGATGAATTAGTTACTTGCTCTGAGCACCATTTCCTCACTAATAAACTGAAGAATAGCAGGAGTAATTATCTCGGGATTGTGACAGTTAAACAAAATAGGCTGCGTGCTGGACATGTAGTGTTGATTACGTTAATTATCACCACTACTTGGGGTCAACCTCAGAGTGACTATCTCCAGTTTACAGAATAGAAAACTGAGACTCAGTGCTCTCTTTCCACTACACCCAGGCTCCTGAATTTCAAGCAAGTCATTTGAATCCTTGGAGGAATCCAGAGAAAATTTTCATTCAACTTGTGCCTATCTCCTAGCTGCTTTAAAATCATCTCTACTATTAAATTTCTAATTATGTGCTCACCTTCTCAGGAAACATATTCTCATATCTTGCTTTTGATATCCACTTGATTCGTTGTGTACTTTTCTTCAAGATCGAAGTCTGACAATAATCGTCTGTCAATACAATATTAGCCAAAAAAAAGATCATTGGAGCTTGTCAGCTGTGGTAAGAGAGAACGTATGGCAGATCTCAGCTTCCTATTAGTATGAAAGTGCCTGGGTGTGTTCAGATCATTGGAGATACTAGAGGAAGTAGTTTGGGGAAATTCATAGTTTCACGTGCTTTTATCCACATGTACACCTATGGCCATAGATTTGTCCATTTATTAATCTATCTGTCGATCCTTCTATCCCTCTGGCCAACAAACACTGAGCACGTACTATGTGCTAGGCCCATGCTAAGTGCTGGAAGTGGACTATCTTCAAGGAACACAGAGTTTAGTGAGAACAAAAAAGACATGCAAATAGTAAGTGTCACACTAGCCCAGGTTCCATGACAGAATTCTCTACAGGTTACAGTATGGTCATAGCCCCTAGACCCCAAAGCCCACCAGAATAACTCAAACTAGCCCATCCAAAGCTGTTTACCCTGTCACGCCTAGTCTTTCCCCAGGAAATCCCAATAAAGGCTGTGGCCTCTGCGGGCCCCTTGCCCCTTTCTGCCTCCTGACTGACACTGGTGTTTCCTCTCATGACCCTGCATAGCAGGCCATGCCTCTCAGTTTCTAGAACTGTAAATAACAAACTTCTCTTTCAATGGGATTGACCTTTCCCGGTACTCACTCAGTCACTTTTATATGTTAACACCCAGGCACAAACCAGTTCCTACCTCAATAAATGCTGGTTTCTGATGGGGAGGGGAGCAGCAATCATGTCAGATTTATTGTATTTTGCCGTGTATATGATGTGCACCTTTTGCCCAAATTGGTGAGGGAATAATAATTACGCGCATTATAAATGGTAGTACTAATTCTGTATCTATATAAATGTTTTTAGTACTTGTGTTTACGCTTATGAGTTAAAAGTGTAACTCTAGAAATCAATAACGATATCTGTTTGCAAAATAATACCCTGGAATACGAGCATCAGTTTTGTTGAACTTATGATGAACTTACAATGGTGAAGTGTTCTTGGCCTTCTATGATTTGTAAATTTGTTACTGTTACATCAAATTTCTTGTACCATAATATGTTAAAAAATAAATGCTAAAATTCCTTTATAATACAAAAAATCAAGTACCTAAATGTAAACAAATAAAAACTTGAATTAAAAAATTAAAATGACAGATTTCCCCCGAAAGTTGGGGCCAAAAATGTGGGTGCGCATTATACACCACAAAATACGGTATTTTCTTTCACTGCCAACAACTTCTCTTTCCCACAGATACTAGCACTGTGCTGAACTCATCATTACAAAGGTAGAACTTAATCAGAGCTTGTTGAACTGAAAAGACAATTACTTTCACTCGTAGGTACCCCCATGTAACACGGCACGTCTATACTAACACGGTTTCGCTCTAACACGGTTTGAGAATTAGAGAAATCCCCAAACAACATGGAGTGTAATAAGAGCTTTTAAGAGCAAAAATAATCTCATTCGAAATTAGGGAAATCCCCAAACAACACAGAATGTAATACGAGCTTTTAAGAGCAAAAGATATGTCATTTGAAATTTTTCATTCGAACGTGGATGTCGTATCAGATTTGACTGCAGAATATTAAAATGTATTAGAATTTTAAATCCATTTTGTTCGTGGAGCATTAAGTTCAGAGGATGAAGATATCCTGCCAAAACGAAAACTCCCTCAGTTAATGGTGCTTAGTAGTGATGACGAAGAAAACATTATAATACATATTAATATGTTATACTTTTGGTGAAAATTGCTTTAATAAAGATATTTCTCTTAATTATAAAAATATAATAGTATTTTTTTAAATATTTGAAACCTAACCCTCTTTTTTGTACTAGTTCTTTGTTTCATATAACACAGATTCGCGTAAGATGGCATTTTTAAGGAACCTAACAACCGTGTTATACAGGGGTTACCTGTATTATTTGGTACCAACGCCCAGGCTAGAACCACAAGTGTAAAACGAGGGTGGCAAATTATGTTCAAACAAACCCAAGAAACGAGGGCTTTGGAGACAATAACTGAGCCAAAAGCCTACATTCCCTTTAGGTAGTTAGTGTCCTTTTCATGGTGTTCTGTATTTGTGAGCTGTCCTCTGAATTCTTGGATAAAGAGTCTCTCTCGTTATTTGAATTTACACTCATAGACTCCAGGGGACAGGAAAAAATGAACCAATTTAGTGAAACTGGTGGTGAGAGGAACACATGCTTCTTCCCAGATGTTGCTGATGGCTCTTGCCGAGGGAGAGCTTTCGGGCTCAGCTTGACCACTGAGCCCTCCATCCTGGGAGCACGGTGGAAAGAAGTGGCTGATGCAGAAACACATGGGCTGGGGACTAATGCAGACCCGGGTTCCACTCCCAGCCCTGTCACTCAACAGTTGGTGATCTTGGGCAAGTCATCGAGCCTCTTGATTGCCTTGGTTTCCTCACAGGGTTCTTATGAGGACTAAGCCAGCTAATGCATGCAAAGTACATGAGTGGCTGCTCATGTGAAGGCTCCATGAACATAGCTACAGTGGTTTATGCAACCACTCACCACACCTCCTGCAGTAAACATTTCATTGAGCAACTAATGTATCTGGCACTGGGCAGACCCTGAAACCTAGTCCCTGCCCAGAGGAGCTTCCAGTCTAGCAGGAGCACAGTAAATAGATAATTATGCTAAGGTGTGAAAAGTATCAGATATTTGTTAAGAGGCAATGTAAGTTAGGATTAGGTTTGTATGTGAGTAACAGAGACTCAAAATAACAGTGGCTCAAACTAGGTAGAAATTTTCTCCTATGTAACAGTCTGAAGGTAGACAATCCAGGACTTAGATCGTATTTCTGCTAATGGGAAGTCCTTAGGGACTCTAACTTCTCCCCGCTCACCTTTCCTAAGAAAAGACCCTTGTTCTTAGGGTCCAAGATGGCAGCTAGAGCGCCAGTCATCACATTCACGTTCCAGGCAGCAGAATGGAGGAAAGGACAAAGAGGCAAATGATTCACATGAGTTGTTTTCTTAAGGAAGGCTCCCAGAAACTGCCACATAGCCCACCCCTTATATCTTGAATTAACTGGAGCTTAGTTACATGGTCACACATGGTTGTAGGAAAGGCTAGGAAATGTAATCTTTTACCTGCCTACTCAGATAAACATCAGCGGTTCTCTTTCTATAGATGATGGGGAACAGCAGATAATGCAGAACAGTAATCAATGGCCAGAAGCAGTACAAGCAGAGTATCAGAGGAGGCAGAATGGGAAACACTCGATTCCATCTCAAGGGGCGAGCTGGAGGACTTCCAAGGAGAGAAGACACTTTTGTTCTGTCTTTAAGGAATGTAGCAATGTCAAACAGATGCCCCACCAAGATGAGCAGTCTACCAGCCTCAACAACCACCACTTTGCTTTTGTATATATATTTGAATGGGAAGAAGAAAGAGGAAAGGCCTTCCCATACACCACGCAGCTGGTTGTCCGACAGCTACTGCTGTGTACAGAGTTGAAGTGGTTGGGGGGGTTTTGAGAAGAAAACACTTCAGCTCAATGAAGCCCCACCCCACTTCTTAACAGGCCTCAGGAGAGAGAGCTGTGGTGTGAGAGAGAGATAAAAGGAGACTGCCTTTTTTTTTATTATTATATCCTACTCTCTGTTGTGAGGGGCAACATGCTGCTGCAGAGAGAGCTCAGAGCAGCAGCATCCTGTGGCAGAAAGTCAGCTGCTGCCCTGGGACAAGTGATTCACCTCTATTTCTTTCTTTTCCAAAGTAAAGAAAATCATCACCTCCCTCGATGTTTGTAGGACTAGGAGAGGAGACATACAGAAAAAAAAAACGTGGGGTGGACTCTTCACTTTTTTTTTCGTTGTGACCAGCCACACCACCGAGTGTGAGGCAAGGTGACTGTCTCGCAGTGGGGGGGGTAAAAAGATGGCTCTCTGTCCCCCCCCCACCACGGCACAGAGGAGATGGAACCGTTCTACCCCACGTGGTCACCCTACTGCTCAGATTCGCGAGCTGAGGGCTCAGCTGTGATGGGACAGAGTTGCAGGGGAGCCTGTTTTGGAGCCGATGTGAGATTCAATCTGGGGATGCCCAGACATGTCTGGGAGACGGGTGGGCGTTAGCAGGGATGGGCACGAGCGGGAGGAAATTGGATCAGTGTTGTTATTGACCCTCTCTGTCCCGATGCTCTAGAATTTGGGGAAATTCCGGTTAAAGTGAGTAAACATTCTGACAGGACATGACTAGACAACAATCTATGGGGCATCACCTATCCCTAGACTGAATCTATAAGAATCAATACGTCATGATGCCCATTTTGCAGATAAGAACACAGAGGCTCCAATTTGCTCAAAGCTATAGACCTGACAGGTGGCCTCACCTAGATAGAAATTTCAGTCTTCTGAACCAAGCCTACTGTGGTTTCTGCCTTTGCATGTGGCTCCGTGGTGCTCATTCTCTCCTAGTTCCTCGTTTTCACTTTGTCACAGATATGTAAAACTTGGGCAGAAATAGTTCCTTCTATAATCCAGACCTCTCCTCTGAAGTTTCATCTTGTATACTAACTACCTATGTAACGTCTCCATTTGCACTTCTCACAGGCGTCTAAAAGTTAACCAGCTCAAAACTGGACTCCTGATAGCTTCCCCCCACCCTAAACCCTACACTTTCCGTCTCAGTAAATGGCACCATTCAGCTGCGTAAGCCATACATCTATTATTTATTAAATGAATGAATGACGACCCAGTCTCTAATAGGTAAGAGCCCTTATTTATATTATAATATATAGCTGGGCCTCATAGCAGAAGCCAGCCAGACAGATGCTTTTTCATTCCTACTGTGCAAAACCCAACACTAAGCGCGAGAAGGCAGACCACAGGTCAGAGACTTGAAGCTCTGCGCGGACGGACTCTCGGATGGATTGTTGCCATTGACAAGCCCAGCTTGAACACAACAAACCATTTCCTTGAATAGCTGGGAAAGTGTGTCTGCTAAAGACGAGAGGGGCTCTGTCCCCACCATGACATGCAATTACTCCCTCCATCCTGGTTTACTCAGTAGAACTTCAGCTGCTTTCAGGGTTGGAAAACTTTTGATTATTTCTATTCCTAGGGCAGGAAATGGAATCTCTTAGCTGGGTTTCTGATATAACTGTCAGAGGTTTTACGTATTTTAGTGCAATGAAAACGCATTTGTTTTACGCAGTTGTGACAGGCAGTGCAAAAACATTAAATAATATTTTGCTCTTGGCCTCTGAGTGACAGCTATCCCTCCGCAGTGCCTGCTTTGTCTATATTTTTGGGTGACTGACATTTATAGAGCACTGTTACATGCGAAGTGCAAGAGTTTACATAGGTGAGCTCATTCATGAAGTGAAGAGATATTTGTTGAGTGCCTTCTTTGTGCTAGGTCTATTCTAGGAGCTGGAGATAGAAAAGTAATAAAGAAAAAGAGGTCTCGTTCTCGTGGAGTTTACATTCTAATAGAGGGAGACAGATGCTAAACAGTCCATAACTCTCACAGGGAGAAAAGCAGACTGAGATCAGCAGTATACAATTATAACAGGTAATGTGATGATGGTGGCTGGGGAGTCAGGCAGTGAAACTGGAATCTGAACCTGGAAACTGAAAAACAAGGAGCCAGCGAGTCCCTCGGGACTCTGAGGAAAGCCGTTTTAGGCAAAGGTGACAGCTAGTGCAAAGGCCCCCGGGCATAGGCTTGGGGGTGCCCAAGAGGCCGAAGGAAGGCCAGTGGGCGGATGCCTGGTGCCAAGGGAGGGCATGGATGCGAGGAGGCTGGAGAGAAAGGTGGTGGCCGGATTTTGCAGGGCAATCAAGGCAGGCTAAGGAGTCTGGATCTCATTCGAAGTGTACTGGAGAAACTATTGAATGTTTTAAGCAGGGAACAACCTCATCTGATGTGTGTCTGTACAAGGTCACTCTAGTCACTGTGTGGAGATCAGGCTGGGCTAAGAATGAAGGGAAGGAGCCCAGGAGAGGCCACTGCAGTCAGCCAGGAGGGAACCGATGCCGGGGGCTGGGAATCGGCACTGTCCCCACCCCTTTCTAAGTTGAGATCCCCGCAGGGAGGCCAAGAGGGCAGTTGCATAGACCGGGGTGAGTTCCAAGAGGCCAGGGTACGGAGATTTGGGGGTTACTGGCACATGGCAGAAGTGACGAAGAGTTGTTCTTTGGTTCCTTCTTGTCCTGGGGACGACACTACAGATCAGGAGCCTTAGAGGCCGTCCCGTCCCTGGAGGCAACAGCAGCAGCAAGAGGACCACTTATGAGAGACCTTGGGCAAGTTACCTAACCTCTCCGATCCTGTTAAAAGGTGTGACCACTAACTACCTCACAGGGCTGATGAGCAATGAAAGGAAATGATGACTGCAGAGCCCAGTGGGCAGGACAAGCACGCGATCCACACGGCGGGGTAAAAGAGGATTGACTTCTAAAGTAAAACCAAAAACTCAGAACCCAGAAAAACTGAAATGAAAAAATGTTGGATAAAACGCTTTTAAAAAGTACCAATCTAGCAACCTCAGAAGGTGTTACATTTAGTATTCATTAAAATGTCATGAAGTTTGAAGACAACTTACAGGTCAGATTTTCTTCACTTTGCAATTCCCGTGTGTCCATGATGACCACTGGGAATGCAAACCTATTAAATGGGTCAGTAACTGTGAAAGTATAGGAAGGGAGCACACAGCAGCGCCTGGCTGTGAGAAAGGGGTGGCTATTCTGATTCCCAGCCAATCACCACAGCCGTACGCTCCTCTAAGGCTGTCGTGTATTCTCTTCCCTGTGCCCTGGACCCAGGCTTCTCAAACGGGAATGTGCGTATGGCTCCCTGGAGCACCTTGGAAACCTGCAGAGTCTGATGTAGTCCATCTAGAGAGATGCTGATGCTGCTGGTCCCTGAACCACACTTTCAGCAGCAAGTCTTTGCCACAGCACAGGAACCACAATGGAGCAGCCGCCTCCTCATCCAGGAAACCAACCAGCACCGCCTGGCGCTCCTCCTCACCCATTCTCTCTGCTCTTTTCTGCTGGTACCTCAGAAGGATGCTGTCTATTTAAACAAGGGTGGCTCTCCTACCACCAACCCTGCTAACTCCTCCAGCACAGCTTGCTCTGTCAGGCTGAGGCTTTCAGAACGAGCCACACACTCTGTTGTCATTCCTGCATCACTTTCCCTGACACCTGGGTCCTACCTTCCACCACCTGATGGAAACAGCTCTCTCAAAGTTCAGCGACAGGGTTTCTTTTGCGGGTGATGAGAATGTTTTTGGAATGAGATAGTGGTGATGGCTGTACAACTTTGTGAATATACTAAAAACCACTGAATTATACACTTTCAAAGGGTAAATTGTATGTTATGTGAATTGCATCTCAATAAAGCTGATATACAGAGAAGATCACCGCAACCTCACCACACGATTCCATGGCTCCTTCCTAGGCCTCGCTCTGTGGTCCTGCTGCAGCCGCTGGCATCACTGACCATCCCTCAGTACAGGCCCCTCTGGCCCCCAGGGCCCCAGTGTCTCTGGGCTCCTCCGGCCTCTCTGGATCCTTTCTTCCACCTCCAGCATGTAGGTCTCCAAGGCTCTGACCCCAGCCCCCTTGTGGGGACAGAGCCAGGAGTGCGGTTTCCAGGCTCTCAGCCTCACATAGAAAGGTGCTGGCTCAGGTAGTAAATGGCCATCAACTGTGATTGGATGGCCATCAGCTGTGGCTAGTTGGCCGTCAGCTGTAACCAGTGAGCCATTGGTCACTAATATAACTGCTGTGGCTAGGCTAGCAGAAAACGGGGACCAGCAAGAAGATGGTGGCTGAGCTAGCAAGCACGGATTGCAGCTAGCAAGTGCGGAGTGTGGTGGAGTGTGGATTGCGGATTCTGTGGCTCCTGCTTCCTGTGTCTCCAACCCAGCCGCCAGCGAGAATATAGTGATATGACTCCCCTACCTATGGCTTCGTGGGTGTTCCATTTTGGCTTCACCATATCCTGTGTTCTTATGTGGGGAGCGGGACCAGAGACCCCGCAGGCTGCCCCACATGACACCTCTCTCTTCTCCCTCCTTTGATATTTCCATCTAGAGATAATGTCAGCGAGCATATCTACTTTAATAAACTCCCAACTGAGAGCCCAGCCCTGACTTCTCTCCTAACTGCATCTCCAGTGGCATCTTGGTCATCTCCACCTGGATGGTCCATCGTTTCCTCCAATTTATCGCGTCTAAGATCAAACTTGTGGCCTTTCTCCCCAGACCCAATCCTCCTCTTGACTTCCTAGTTCTAAGCGGAATATCTGCAAATGCTGGCTGCTAGGTGCTTAGAGCTGCTTTGAATCTGGAACCCACCCCAGCTCCAGCATCCTTCTGGCCTGACCTACTGAGCTGAAGGGCATTTCTGGCTTCCTCATGGCCTTATGGCCTCATATCCATCTTCACAACTGTGCAGGAAAGTGTTAACATAGCAGCCCTGATGGCTGTCCTTGAAGAGTCCTGCTTATAAGGCTGGCCCTCGGCTGGCACCTGGGAATGTGGGTTTCAGCAGTGTAGTGGCTCACTGTGCCTAAACCATTTGTAGAAACAATATGGTTTACACAGAACACCTGAGTTCCTGTGGGACCCTGGAATTTGGAATATGCCAGGCAGGGGGCACCTATGTGATCAGACCCCAGTAGAAACCCTGCACACTGAGTCTCTAACGAGCTTGCCTGGCAGGCAACACTTCCCACGTGTTGGCACAACTCCTTGCTGGAGGACTAAGCGCGACCTGTGTGACTCCCTGAGAGAGGACTCAGGGGAGCTTGTGCCTGGTTTTCCTGGACTTTTCCCGATGCACCTTTTCCCTTTGTGTGCTTTCGCTGTAATAAGTCGCAGCCGTGAGGCTTGGGAGTGCTCCAAGGGAACTACTACGCCTGAGAGAGGTCTTGGGCACAGTTTCCCCACCCTGGCTTACGCTGCCCCACAACCGCAGATTCCCAGCTTTCAGAAAGAGAGTCTCAGGGGGCACCTCACCCAAGCTCCCACCCAACCCACAACCTTTCAGGCAACGTGCTAGCAGCTCTGCCAGGGCCCCTCCAGGCACAGGAAGCTCATCTCCTGAGACAGCACTGCCTCGTAAGGGGGTCCCTCCTTTCTGCTGGGTGCCCTTCCTTTCCCTGAGGACGTTAGACTAAGGGAAGGAGAACGGTTTCACTGGACAGAGAGGCCAAAGACTGACAAAAGCACCAGGTTGGTGAGTCTGTCTGGGCAACAACCTGGCTCCCCAATTGTGCTGGGAAACCTCGGGCACCTGAACATCTCTACACCTCAATTCCTGCCATACGATGGAAATAATAGGATCTCTCCTAAGGTTGGGGAGGATGAAACAAAACAATGCAAGTCCAGCAGCGGCTGGTGCAGAGAACAAGTCCGTGTGATTAGCGTTATCTGTGTTGCTAATCCAACTACAGCTCCGTGCTCAGCTTCATACTCTGACAATGTGAATTGTTTTCACCACATTTAAGAGAAAAACCAGTCTCCTCATTCCTCTCTCCCTCCTCCCTGAAGGGTCCTGGATATCACGAAAGGGTTTGATTAGACAGATGCTGTCTGCCCCCATGAAAGACAGAGCTTTGCTGCATCCCTGGGGTACCCCATGAAAAGGGGCAGACATTCCCCAGCTGAACTCCAGTGTGTTCTCTGATTTCACAGTCCTGAGTCTGAATCCCGGCAACCCACAGGCTGGTCCTCCAGCCCACTGCTGCCATGAGAAACACCTCTGTGCCGCTCAGCCTCTGGGTCTTCTCCCACGCTGGTCCCTCTGCCTAAAACAGTAGTCCTCCCCTGCCCAGCCTAAAACACACACCCTTCCAACTGCAGCTTACATGCCACTTCCTGACCCTCTCAGGGCGGAACTGGGCCCCCTCCCCGCGCGGTGCACGCCCTGTCCCAGTGCCTGATCCGCTGCAGTGGAGCTGTGTTGCCTGAGCTTCCCATTAGACTGCACGGCGGGGCCACGTGCCTACTGTTTATTTAGCCCCGTGCCTGGCACACCGTCCTCGACTGTCTGCCGAGCGCAGTAAGAAAGTTGGCCTTGGGCAGGTTGCCTCATCTGAGGAGGCGGCAGTGGGCCCTTCAGCTGCTTGTTGTGAGGATTAAATAAAAAGGATAAACACCTTAGCACGGTGCCTGGCACATAGCAGACACTCAGCAACGGGCATCTACCATTAGAATGGAAAATCCCACCCCCGACTCTAACCATGGCTCGGAAGTATTAACATTTCAGTCATTTTGGTGACTAGTTTGGGGGTACGTGAGCGAGAACCTGGCCTTTCCCTGCCCCAACTAGATGGTGTCTGGGTGTGGCTGGGACAAAGGGGGCAGAAGTCCATAAGCGGTACCTTACCCTTTATCAGTTTTTTTCTCTGCATCATTAATTCTTGTCTCCGGAATCTCTCTGGATCCAGTTCCGAGTAGTCCCAACTGTTATAATTCTGTGGGCAAGGATATATACCTAAGAGGGAGTCAAGAGTGATAATGAAAACTTCTGCAAAGGAGAACAGGAGACGACAAATGGAAGACAGAGGCCTCTGAGATGCCCCCGGATGGTCCATCGGGAGGCTGGGCTTCCAGCGAGCACTGTCTCCGCCCCACACCAGCCTTGCGGTCCTGGCTGTCACTTCCTCTCCAGGAGGCTTTGGTTTCTTCATCTGGACAATGGAGACGGTATGCCCACCCTGCCCATGTGACAGTGTGGGTGTGAGGACCAGATGACACCACGATGGGTGAGCCTGTGCCGCGCTGTGCAAATGCAAAGGCACTGGCATTGTGTTCCTGTCTGTCTCCTCTGCTTTTACTGGACTAGAAGCTTGCTGAGGGGAGGTTTCATTTACCTTTGCACCTCCAGGGCTTAGTATTGGACCTGGCACATAATAAATAGGTACTCAGTGAATTTTGTTCAACGTAGTATCACACTAAGTGATAGCTAAGTACCAGAAATGAGTTCACTCTACATATTTGATGGTGATGTTTACGGGGCTGTGCTCAATCCTGCTCCCTGCAGGTGCAGCTGGGTACGAAGAGGGGACAAGGCGTGTCTGAGAACTGTTTAGAGGAAGCGGGAAAATTGGTGCTCGTTGGGGCTCTAACCGCTTTACTTTCTTTAATACTGAGAAGAGAAAAGGACGACTGCCTCAGTGAAGGGGTGTGATGGCAAACAATCACACACCCAGGCTCAGGTGGAAAAGGTGTTTCCAGAATTGCTTGCCCCGGGACAAAGAAGCACCTCTTACCTGAAATCCACAGGCTCATCGTGTTACAGAGGTCAGACTTGAATTCGTGTGTGTTGAACCAGGACTGTGGGAAGCAGCAACAGAAGCTTGTGTACAGGGCTTTACTCAGAAGTGATGGCAATCTCTGGGGGACAAGCAGAACTCAGGCAACCTTCCAGACATTTCTATCCCCGGAAGAGCCCCTGATGTCAGAAAGGACCTGTGATAAAATTCTCTGACACCATACTGCCTTCTGGTTTATTAGGGGAGCAGTTTCCCTCTGCAGCTGCCCCACAGCTCGGTGGACTCCTTACCCTACCTGGGGATGGCTCCTCAAGCACCGTGCTATGCTAGGCCAGCAAGCCCTCCCCCAGCAACTCTGTCCATGTGTGGTCTGTGGTGTGGCCCCTTCTGCAACCTGGCCAAACAGCAGTCCCGAAGGTGACAAGATGCATTTGACAAACCCATCTTGCTATGTCCCGGAAATAATGTTAGTAAGTATTACTCACTGGGTTTTGTCTGTGCACAGGTGGTATCGTTGTTTCTTAACTATGGTTGAGCGCAGATTATGCATTTATATCTGGCTTTATGTATTTAAATGATAACATAAGCACTTCCCCCAAGTTTTCATAATATTGTACTGAGTGGGCATATCAAAATTTACTTAACCATCCCCTATTGGTGGATATTGTCTTGTTGCCAAGACTGCATTAAAAATTATGCTGAATAATTATTTTTATTTATTAAGCTATGTCATTGTCTGGCACATAGCAGTAGGCAGACAAGATTGTTGAATGGATGAATGCACGCGTGAATAAAAGCAGCTTTTCCTGTATATTAGATTATGTCTCCCAGAAGATAGTATTATACTACTAATTACAGTAATGTATTGGGAGCTAGCCTGTGCTGGGCAGTATGTCAGATGCCTTACAAACACCATCTCCTTTAAGCCTTAGGACAACTCAATGAGAGGCATTATTATCCCCATTTTATGGATGATGAAACTGAGGCACAGAAAGCCTAAGTGACTTGTTAAGCGGTCACATAAGTGCCTTTCAGCATAATTGTATCAATTTACTTTCCACTCACACTGTCAGAGTGCCATTTCCCTGTGTCCTCAACGACACTAAGAATTATACTTTCTAATCTATGCTCTATGACAGGTAAGAAGGGACATCAAATTAGTATTGTTTTAATTCATATTTTTCATTATTGTTAAGGATGAACTTTTTCTTATTTGTATTTCTTCCCTGGTGAATTTCTAGATTATGTGTGCTTTGTCCATTGGTCTATGGGGTGTTTCATTTTTTCTTATTGATTTATAAGAGTTCTTTATGTTGTGTGACAAACACATATATAGTACTGATATTCTGCATAGTTTCTCATTTGCCTTTTAACTTTGTAGTAATTTTTTAAAAAATTATATAATTATATTGATCAGTCTTTTCCTTTACAGTTATTTCCTTGGAGCCATATTTTAAAAATCATTCCCCACTCCCAAACCATGTAACTATGCACTTAAATATTTTCTTCTAGCAAACCTTCAGGTACCTCTATACATACACTCATAAAAAGTATATAAGTATATTCATACTTTTAATTTTAAAATTATAGGCTTATTTAAATACTACAGGAATATATAAACTAGAAAAGGAAGTCTCTTATAACCTTATTCCCCAGAATATAACATAACGATTGACTAAGAGTTTGGTAAAGATTTTTTCAGACTTTTTTCTATTCATAGGCACACATACATAATGTACATATACATGTATATTTTTTAAACATAGCATTGTATACATTGCTTTGTTTTTCTCTTAAAATATAGCTTTACATTTTCCCAATCAGTATATATAGACCTACCTCATTTTTCCTAACTGCTGCATTGTAAGTCAGTGTGGATGTATCACAACTTACTAGTCACTCCCTTATGGAAAGAAAGTTAAGGGCATCCCATTGGCTTAGAAGTGAGTAGCTATCTCGTGTGAGTTTTTTCCTAAACAGTGGTTCATGCTCACCTTTAAAATAGCCTCTTCATAGTGGGACCTGGATTCACGAAACAAAAGAAAAGCGTATTGTAGGGCTATCCGGTCGAACAACTTATTCTGGATCTCCCTGTTTGGCTGCCAGGAATAAAAACGGAGAAGGGATTACTACAGTCCCTGCTGAAACAGCCAAGAGCTGAGATTCTTAAATATGTATTTCTTTCCTTTTTAGAAATCTTATTTTCAAGATATTTAACCTCATTATTTAGGAAGTACTACAGAAATTTGTTTCATAGGATTTATAAAACATGAACATAGAGGGGGAGTGTGGAAGAAAGCATCCTAACTGTGGACCGGGAGGTCCTTACTTTACTCTCGGCCCTGCCCTTGACCAGACATGTGACATGGACCAGTTCCTACAGCGCAGGGGAGCTGCAAGACATTGGAAAGCGGCTAAGAGAGAGGACCAGAAAGCTGAAGTCACTTGCCCAAAGTAATACAGCCAGCAAGCGGGTATAGGGCGAGGCTTGTGGGAGGTAGGGAGCGGAAAGATGGGGTGACGAAGGAGGCTGCAGGGCGGTCCAGAGAATCAGAGTGGCTTATAGCCCATGTTAAAGAGGTTACGATTTGTGCCATAGAAAAATAACTTAAGCAAGGAGAGAAGCGATCAGATTTGCATTTACCTGGTACCTTTCATGAAAGATCCACCAGAAGCTATCCAGCCATATGGTTGCTAGAGAAGGAGAAGAGAGAAACTTCTCTAATTCTTTATCCGAACAGAAAGACTTGAAAAGAAACAAAATTCACATTATTATTGTTGTTGTAATTATTCTTTTTAAAAAAATGCACCTGGCGCCACAGACAGATTCATATACCATCTCCACTCAGAACCGTCCTTTCCTCCTTCCGTGTCCCACGCCTGCTTATTGTTATTAATCACACCATCTTTCCACCAGTCACCTTTGGAGTTAATCATGTAGGGTGATGGGACACAGCTGTAGGGCTGCTTCCTCCCCTCCCCACACCTCCTCACAACTATCCCCACGTCCTGAGTGGCCACCGTTGTCTCACATATGCACACAGGTTCTTCTGGGCCTTAGAATATGCCCTTCCTTCCTTCCTAAGGAACCCAGTGTAGTGTGCGCTGCTCTCCAAGTGGGTAACTCACCCCATGGGGCATGGGAAGAAAATATTCTAACTAATGTTTTATTAAGAAAAAAAGAAATTAAGTTCATCAACATACAGTGCAGTGACTGACAACAGAACATCTATAGCATTGATAAGGAAACATGTCGTGAGGGCGTGTACTCATTGTTTTGCTAATAGGACACATGATCAAAACAGTCTGGAGACCAGCAATCTGGTAGAAAGACTCTTGGTTTTGGAGGGAACGTGGGCTTGGGGTCTAAGCTCAGCTCGGTCACTTGCAAACTCAGTGACTCACTCAATTGTCCGGACTCTCAGTTTCCTGGGATGTAAAACTGGGACAGCTGCAACTGCCACGCGGGTGGTTGTAACACTGGGAACAGCTGGGCCCAGGTGGGCATCACAGAGGTGAGCTGTCTGGTCTTTCCTTACCTTGCCGGTGAGGGGGTTTCTTTCAGACCGAACCACATTGCCAACCATGTCACAGAAGTCCACCCCATTGGGAAGCTTGTTTGGCCTAGAGCTGTTAAACTGTGGGTACTGGTACAGCTCTGCCAACAGATTTTTATCTGCTATTTTCTGAAGCAAAAAAAGAAGAAGAATATGAAAATGGAGTCCATCATTTTGACAGGGTAAGACAATAGGATATCTTCCCCTTTTTAGCATGAAGACAATATAACAACCTTACAGGATGTGGGAAAAAATGAGGGTGCATTTATGATCCCAGCACCCCTACTGAGCAAACACCTATGACATTATTTCTATTTTCCCATTCAGGCTTTGAGCACAGGTATACAAACAGGTAGATGTAACCTCAATCATTTTACAACACACACACACTTTAATATCCTGCTCTAGCCACTTAATTTTAGATTTTTCACACTGCTACACTGTCTTCAAATGTATCATTTAAAATAATATATCCTGTTAAGATGTGCAATAATTTAACTACTCACTGTTACTTTTGAGTAATATTACTGTCACTATATTAATAATAAAGTTAATAATAACTTGGAGCATATACGTGTTTCCCCAAAAATAAGACCTACCCTGAAAATAAGCCCCAGTTAAGATTGTCAGCCAGACGGATGCATTTAGTACATTATGACGATGTTTCAGAAGACGATGACATGACTGTATTTGAATAAACGTAGATTGTTGTACATGAAAAAACAAGACATCCCCTGAAAATATGCCCTAATGTGTCTTTAGGAGCAAAAATTAATATGAGACCCGGTCTTTTTGTTTGTTTGTTTTTTGTTTTTTTTTTCTTTATTAGGGAAGGGGAACAAGAATTTATAGGGGAACAGTGTGTATTTCCAGGACTTTGTTTTTTCTTTCCAAGTCAAGTTATCCCTCAATCTTAGTTGTGGAGGGTGCCGTTCAGCTTCAAGTTGTTGTCCTTTCAGTCTTAGTTGTGGAGGGCGCAGCTCAGCTCCAGGTCCAGTTGCCATTGCTAGTTGCAGGGGGCACAGCCCACCATCCCTTGCGGGAGTCGAGGAATTGAACTGGCAACCTTGTGGTTGAGAGCCCACTGGCCCATGTGGGAATCGAACCGGCAGCCTTCGGAATTAGGAGCATGGAGCTCTAACCGCCTGAGCCACCGGGCCAGCCTGAGACCCGGTCTTATTTTGGGGGAAACACGGTATAAGACTCGGTCTTATTTTCAGGGAAACACGGTAGTTTCCCACCTCCTCGGGTTATTTATTTGGTATGGCTTTCTTAAAATGGCACTATTAGATCAAAGAATGTGACTATCTTTATGGTTCTCAATATAGACATTAAATGGATTTTTAGAATAAAAATAAAATATGACTACAAAATCTGTAAAAATACAGAAAAGTAGAAAGAGGAAACCAATCACCATCACCCAAAGGCACCTACTAGAAACATTTTGAGAGACAAAATTACTCTCTAATTGGGCTATGGCATTGACAATGGAAGAACTCGGTGATAAACTGCACAGATTCTGAGTCAGACAATCTGGGGTCCGCGGTCAGCTCCACTATTACTAGCTGTGCCACCTTGGGTAGGACATTTAAATCTGCTTGGCCACCATCATGGGTCATTTGACAGTTTTAATGTGGACTTGCAACCATCGGGCTTTTGGGAGAATTTCCTAGGCTAAAAGGTGAAAAAAGGATAAAAATACATTCTCCAGCATTGAACGGTTTGGAGACATAGGCTCTGGGTAGTTTAAAGAGCAAGCTTAGGAGAATTTTAACTGGGGTGGCTTCTGGAGGCGGCGGAGAAAGCCTGGCCGTGGGTCCGAGGATCTGAGCAGGAAGTGGGGCTCGGCCACCGACAAGCTGCATGAAGCTGCAGGTCATCTAACTATTCCTACTTCCGGGGCATCTGCAATGATCAACCCAACCAGCTGTGGAAATGGCCCGTTGGAGCAGTACGGCACCGTGACTCTGCGTGAGCTGAATCTGAACTGGTTGTTTCTAAGGGGAAATACCTTCTAAGTTCTAAAAATAAACAGACAGATGACCTCTGGAACATTTCTCATCCTGCCCTTTCCAGAGTGTTATGAGAAATCCTAGCATTATTAAAACATTTTGAGATCCTCTAAAAAGGGAATTCTGCAATTTTCCTGCACAACCACTATCCAGGTGCCAAGTATCCCCTCTCCCCCCAGGAATAAGACTGATTTCATGCCCAGCAGAAAGCAGCCAGAAACAGACCCAGGAAAAGATCCCTTACCCTTTTAATAAAGAAAGATTTGACATTCCTGGATTCTGAGCCGCTGCAAGTGTACTTGGATGTTCTTTGACTTTTGTCTGCAGCAGAGTGGAAGGAGAGAAATAGGATGTGAGGCATCTCGGGTCTGTCCACTGCTGTGTAGTAATTATAACTGGGATTTTCATTCAGCCTGGGCGGCCTGATGACACGCACGTTATTAGTCTCACTAGATCTCGCCTGTGTTGCTGACTTATTAAGAGTCCCCTGCTACTTGAGCCGGAGAAGCAGCCAGGAGGAGACAAAACATGGACTTTGAAACAAGGCTGGGATGAGTCTAGAAACTGCCACAGACAAGCTGTGTGACTTTTGGCAAGTTACCCCCTTCCCCCAAGCCTGTTCCTCATCTATAAAACATATTCAATCGCACCGACCTCACAGGTAGGGCATTAGGAAGATTTCACAGAGGAAAACGTATAGAGAATCTGGTGCAATGTGGCACGTAGTAGGCAGTCTGTAAGGGGTATTGTCCTTCCCTCCTTCCTTGCCCAATGTCAAGAAGTCTTCTTTAAGAAGAAGATAAAAAATATCCTCATCTGAAACTCTGGACTCCTACCCAATGCATTTTAGACACTAAAAAACCAAACCCCACCAAACCACCATCCAGGCATTGAGAAAGGACGTTTGCCTCTGTCTCCCGAGCCTCCGTGACTTTTCTCTTTAAAAGCCGTCTTCTCCAACTCAAATCTCTCAGTTTCCTTCAAAAACCAAAAAGAAATGGGGCATTAGGGATTGATGCAAATCTTGGCGGAGGGTGGGGGTCAGGGGCTAGGCCATTTCTCCCGTTGGTGTGTAACAGGCCTGGGACAAAGTTAGATTTTTGTGAGTTTTAACTCATGTAATCATTTCAACAACCCTATAAGGGTGACTCCTTATTAATGGTATCACCATTTTATATGAGACTCACAAAGATTAAATAATGTAACAATGTGAGAAAATGGTAGAGCAGGAACTGAAACTCTAACAGTCTTACTGCAGAGCCTGTGGCTCTGCGGCTAAACACTTTCCTGCGTATAAATGCACACATACACAGACACGTGCTGTTTTTAACTTACATGGAATCAGTCCAAATAGTGTGTACGTGTATTTTGCTTTTATTTACAATTCAATTCCAAGCTCTGCTCAGTGGTGGGGTAGAGGAGACTGAAGCTAATGGTCTCCTTCCTGCATCAGCAAAGAACGGCTGAATCTCTGTGAAACGCAATTTGACTGTATTTACCAAAATTTTGAATTTCACTTCTAGGACAAGAAATACTTGCAAATGAGCCCCAGGACACATGTACAAAAATATTCACATGCTCACTATGATGAAAATACCACTGAAATATTTACCAATAGGGAACAGTTAAATTAATTATGCCACATTCAACCTAGAGAATATGATGCAGCCATGAAAAGAACAGTACTGATTCTGAAAAATCTCCGAGAGGTATGTTTGTTAAAAATTAATGAATTAAAACCAAAAATAGGTTACAAAATAATATTTATGGTATGATCCTGATTACATTAAACAAAGAAAACAACAACCCCAAATGGATGTGCTATATATTTCTAAATGTATAAACAAAGTTCTGGAAGGATGCATACCACACAATTAGCAATGGTTTCTTCTAGAAAGGGAACAGGGCTGGGGAAAAGTGACTTTGACTACTTATATACTTGTAGATGGTTTGAGTATTTTAGGATACGCATGCATTATCTTGCTATTTAAAATTTTTAAACTAAAACAAAAAGATTGACTCAAGAGCTGAACTGACCCAAAAGTCAGTACTGGAAACGCTGGGGTGAGGGTGAAGCTAAAAACTGTGGAGACAAGGCCCCTGGGGGCAGAGGAAGTTGGTGGGAAGCAAGATGTCAGGTGGGAAGGGGTTAGGAGACTTAGGTGGGGTGAACTGGCAGGCAGTAAGGGGGCAGGGGGAAGTGACAGGAGAGGAGGAGGAGCAGGAGGAAGAGGAGGAGGAGGAAGAGGAGGAGGAGGAAGAGGAGGAGAGGGACAAGGCACCGTGGACCGCAGGTCAGGCCAAGTACGGACTCATAGCGACAGCCTCCGACCTACAGAACTGCACTGCCTGCCGACAGGTGACTCGGGTTTTCATCTAGCAGTGGGGAGCAGTGGGGACTACGGCGAACTTCAGAGCTCGTGCGCTGATAGCGGGAGCCCCCGTACTTCTGCTCCAGCCGATGATGCCACCAGGAAATGCAGACCCCAGTCCAAAGACAGCTCGGGCCAACTGGGGCCAACAAACAAAACACACGGGAAGCCCAGCCTTGCCTACAGACCAGCAGTGAGTGACCGCCGGTGTGGGTGAAAAACCTACAGGTTAGAGAGTGAATGTGCCCACCGCACACAGGATCCCTCAAAGAGTAAATCTTCATCATCAAGATCCTGCCTCCCAGCCGCCATGTGTGGGAGTGAGGCAGGTGGACCCACTGAGCTGTACAGCGCCTGTCCATTCTAGACGGTGTGGAATTGGCCCTCCCAGCAGTATTCTCAGTACCGGCGAGGAACAGGTCCTTAGGGGATTGCTGGTTGACATTGCTCTGTGGCTTCATTTCAAATCTCCCTATCTTGAAGATTGTTAGATTTATGCCTCAGACTCCTTAAGTGCAGTTAAAAATCAAATACAGGGCCAGCCCGGTGGCTCAGGTGGTTAGAGCTCCATGCTCCTAACTCCGAAGGCTGCCGGTTCGATTCCCACATGGGCCAGTGGGCTCTCAACCACAAGGTTGCCAGTTCAATTCCTCGACTCCTGCAAGGGATGGTGGGCAGCGCCCCCTGCAACTAAAATTGAACACGGCACCTTGAGCTGAGCTGCCGCTGAGCTCCCGGATGGCTCAGTTGGTTGGAGCGCGTCCTCTCAACCACAAGGTTGCCGGTTCGACTCCCGCAAGGGATGGTGGGCTGTGCCCCCTGCAACTAGCAACGGCAACTGGACCTGGAGCTGAGCTGCGCCCTCCACAACTAAGACTGAAAGGACAACAACTTGAAGCTGAACGGCACCCTCCACAACTAAGATTGAAAGGGCAACAACTTGACTTGGAAAAAAGTCCTGGAAGTACACACTGTTCCCCAATAAAGTCCTGTTCCCCTTCCCCAATAAAATCTTTATAAATAAATAAATAAATAAATGAATAAATAAAATCGAAACCTCTGCTCTGCAAAAGACAATATCAAGAGAATAAGACAAGCCACAGACTGGGAGAAAACATTTGCAAAAGACACAGAATATATAAAGAGCTTGGAAACCCCAACAATAAGAAACTAAACAATTAAAAAATAGGGCAATGACTTAACAGACACCTCACTAAAGAAGAAATACAGATGGCGAGTAAGCATATGAAAAGATGTTTAATATCACATGTCATTAGAAAATTGCAAATTAAAACAACAAGATGTCACCTTACACGGATTAGAATGGCCCAAATCCAGAACACTGACACCACCAAATGCTGGTGAGGAGGTGGGGCAACAGGAACTCTCACAGGAAAGCAAAATAGTGCAGCCATTTTGGAAGACAGTTTGACACTTTCTTACAAACCAAACACACTCTTAGCCTACGATCCAATAATCATGTTCCCTGGCATTTACCCAACTGAACTGAAAACACATATCTACACAAAACCCTGCACAGGGATGTTAACAGCAGCTTAATTCATAATGGCCAAAACTTGGAAGCCACCAACAAGTCCTTCAGTGGGTGAATGGATACACAAACTGTTACATCCAGACAATGGAACGTTATTCAATGCTAAAAAGAAATGACCTATCCAGCCATGAAAAGACATGGAGAGACCTTAAATGCATATGACTAAGTGAAAGCAGCCAATCTGAAAAGGCTACATACTGTATGGTTCCAACACTATGACATTCTGGAAAAGGCAAAACTACGGAGACAATAAAAAGATCAGTAGTTGCCAAGGACTGGGGGAGGGAAGAAAGGATAGAAGAAGCACAGAGGAGTTTTAGGGCAGTGACACTATTCTGTACGATGCTACAAAGGTGGATACATGACATTACATTTCCCCAAACTCATAGAATGTACTGCACAAAGAGAGAACCATGTGTAATGTACACAATAGGCTTTGGATGACAATGTGCCAGTTCAGGGTCCTCAGTTCTAACAAATGTACCACTGTGACACAGAGGTTGTACATATGTAGGGACATGGGACTGCTGTGACAGTGAGAATGCTGTCCTTTCTGCTCAATTTTACTGTCAGCCCCAAACGCCAAGAAAAATAAAGCTTACTAATCAAAATCTATATATATCTTTGAGACCTCCATTGGACAAATGTGCTTTCACATAAATGGAGGGGCCCCCAGGGCCCTTCCTTCCTGGAAGCCTGGCCTTGGCCCCAGCACCCGTAACTCACCAGACTGTCGTCCAACGCACAGGAACGCAGATCTATCCCAGTAATCTTCTGGTTCACCTGGTGGATGGAGCCAATAAAGCACGCTGGGAGGTGAGTCTGCTAAGGAAACTCTGGATGGTAATTACACGCAAGCAGGATGAGGCTAGCCCAGCAAGGACGAAGGCTCACTCCCTTTCTGTGCTGTCTCTCCACTTGATTATTTTATTTGAAAACATTTAACACTTTTTTAATCTTGTTTTAAATGAATTGCTTTATAAATGAAAATTATATTCTAGACACCTTGGAAAATATATAAAGAACTATCCATCATGCTACCACACTAACAACTGCTGTTAGGATTTGGGGGGATTTCCTGCCAGTATTTTTTTTTTACATACATATTTTTTTTTACATAATTATAATCTCAGTAGATGCCTATTTTATTACTGACTTCTCTTCTCCTCATTATTATGATTATTTTCCATAAGGCTAAATAATCTTCTCAATAGTTTAAATGGCCTTACGTGAATCCGTTTAGAGGATGCACCTTAATACACTTAACTATTCCTTGGCTATTGAATATTTAAGTTGTTTATAACTTTTTGCAATCATAAAGAATGCTGTGATACACAGAGTCACACAGAGCAGTTTCCATATTTTGGATTATTCCTTTAAGAGAGATTTTCAGGGGAGGGATGACTTGACCTTGTCTATCATTGTTGAAATCTCTGCTCAGTTCAAGGGCCCATCTTGTTACCGTCTCTACGTCTGAATTTTTTCTGTCTTAGTCTCAATTGGTCCAGGACATATCCTCTGTGAAAGCCCCATAATCCTATCACTCCTCACTGCCTTCATCTAAAGCAAGGTTCACTCTTCCTTCCATTACCCTCAAGTGTTCCTACAAATTGGATGATAAATGAAGATGGCAAGGAGAGACATAATAAATCGTAGGGAGTGAAATGAATTAGTTAAGGTGAGATGAATGTGGATTAAGAAAAAGATGGGAGGTTAGAAAAAGGCCCAGGATGGAGGCCAGATGGCTCAATTGGTTAGAATGTGAGCTCTGAACAACAGGGTTGCTGGTTCAATTCCCACATAGGCCAGTGAGCTGCACCCTCCACAACTAGACTGACGACAACGAGCTGCCACTGAGCTTCTGGAGGGACGGCCGGATGGCACAGTTGGTTAGAGCGCGAGCTCTCAGCAAGGCTGCCGGTTCAATTCCCGCATGGGATGGTGGGCTGTGCCCCCTGCAACCAAAGATTGAAAACAGCAACTGGACTTGGAGCTGAACTGCACCCTCCACAACTAGATTGAAGGACAACAACTTAGAGCTGATGGGCCCTGGAGAAACACACTGTTCCCCAATATTCCCCAATAAAAATTTAAAAAAGAAAAAAAAGAAAGAAAAAGGCACAGGAAAATGAGACCCTGAGGCAGATCCTGGGTGGGATCATGGGTGCTCATCTTGAAGAGGGTTTCTGGGAGGCATGGGACAGGGCATGCAGAGGGGTACGTGCAGTTTGGCTGGCAGCAGCATGACTTGAAGGGAAATGAGACGGAAAGACCTGTAGTTATTTATAACCCCAGAGGGTTATTTGATGGTTGAGCTCTAAGTCCTCCAGAGATGGGAATTTGGGGTCCCTGGAATATAGTTCAGCGTCGGAAGTGAGATGAGGATCAACGAAGGCAGGACTAGAGAAGTAAGATGCTGGTAGAGCTTGGATGACGCCAGAAGGGGCAAACGCTGAGCCCAGGCAAAAGGGCTGGCAGGTGAGAAGAGGTGAGGTCAACAGCAGAAAAAAAAAAATTTTTTTTTTTAAACTGAGTCTTATGTTCACTTGTCAGAGGGCAGAGGGCTGGACCATGTCTTCTTAGTTGCTATCTATAACTAATTATTTGGAAGATAAAAGGAAAAGAAGGAGACAATGGGGAAAAATGAGCTTGTTTTCTCTTCTTCCTCATTCTTTCAACAAATATTTCCCATACTTCTTCCTTTTGGGCTCTCTCTGATTATCTTAGTGAAACAAATTCAAGTCAAACAATCTTACACAGTCTCAAATTCTTTTAGAAGGTAGGCAAGAGTTAAGTAATAAAAAAAATTAATGAATGTATAAGGAACAAGCTAACAAGTAATGCATGTTACAGACTCAAGCACAGATTACACCTCTGCAGCAGGTGTATTTGGTCTCAGTTATCAACAGCACAGAAGGATACAGGGTGGACTGTCTTCCATATTCTTCCTCACGGCATTCTGCCTTGCATTCTGTGCGACGAGTGAGGCAGCCGGGTGCTCATCCACTGGTACCACTGGCAAGGCGGTGACATTGATGACATCCATCTTCCTGAAATAAGCCATTGTCCAGGTTCTTGTAAACTGACAAACAGTAAGTTTCCACTTTTAAGAGCCTCTCACTCTGATCTTGTTCTCCATTCAACCAGCCTCCTGGAAATCACAGACAGCATAGAACCATCTTAGAAAACAGGCACGCTCCTCTGGCAAGCGGGGCTGGTGGAGAGGCTGCATGCAACAGGGGGAATAAAGGGTTTTGTCTGGGAAAACCATTGTCAAATGAGGATTTCAAGGCGTATGTACTTTTTCTTTCTGCCTGCTGATGCCCACCCTCGGGACCCAATGAAAAATGTTGACCCCTGAACAACGTGGGGGTTCGGGGTGCCCACACCCCATGCAGTTGAAAATCCACGTATAACTTTTGGTTCCCCCAAAACTTTACTAATAGCCTACTGTTGACCGGAAGCCTTATTGATCACACAAACAGTCAATTAACACATATTTTGTATGTTACGTGTATTATATACTGTATTCTTACAACAAAGTAAGCTAGAGAAAAGAAAACGATATTAAGAAAATCATAAGGAAGAGAAAATATTTAAAGGTCTGTATGTATTTATTGAAAAAAAAAATCCACCTATAAGTAGACCTGCCCAGTTCAAGGATCAACTGTAGTTTTAAAAATAAGGAGACTGGAGTGCTGAAAAGGCTGGGGCTCCAGACCACCCAGCAAGCTAGGCTCTAAACTAGAAATGAAATCAAATCGTTTTGCTTCTCTGAGCCTCACCTGGAAAGTCAGAGATTTGAATGAGGACCCTAAGACCCTTTCAGCTGTCAGATGCTACGATTCTGTGATACGGGTCCATCTCCTCAGCCTGAGGGTCCTGACTGACCAGACGCTTTCTGCTCCCTCTCAGAAAACTGGCCCCTCACTACTCTTCCTCCTGGACTGAGAACACTATGGCCAGGCTGCTCTCCTGGATCCCTGCTTATAGGACAGGAGTCCACTACCACCATTTGTGGGTCCTCCATGTCCAGAGCCTGGTGGTAGAAGCCTGGTTACAATGAAGTAAAAAACTTAGACCTGCTTCTCAAGAAGCTCATACATAATGGAAGGACAGAGAAAAGGTAAAGCTTGGTGGAAGGAAGAACCGAGGGGCCCTTTCATTACAATCTCCTTTCCTCTCCTTCGGTTCAGGCCTTCTGCTCTGCCCTCTTCTCCCCAGTGCTGCATCCTAGATGCTTGCACCCCACTGAACCTCTTCCTGGTCCCTGCCACGCTATGCTCTGGGCCTCTATGCCTTTGCACGTGCCGTTCCCTCTACTCAATGCTCAGCCCAGATGATACATCTCCTAGAAAATCTTCTTGAATTACTATTAGTACCACCCCACCTCCATGAAGCCCAGGAGTCTGCTTTCATCTCTCCATTACAGCATTTACAATACTGAACTGGAATTAACTGCTTCTACAGATTTCTCCATTAGGCAACTGACTCCTGAGGGATTAAGTTCACTCAATATTTGATTCCATTTTAGACTCACTCATCATACTTCTTTCTAGTCCAAAGAGGCGATCCATTTGGGGCTGTCCCAAGTCAGTTGGGTTGTAGGAAGGGCTGGCCCAGACCCAGGTCAATACTCTTTCCTCCCTCCTTCTCCAAGCCCTGAGCCAAACAGGCAAAGAGCAGGGTAAAGAGGAAGCAGATGCACTTCAGGGCTTCTCATTTTCCTCCTACCCAGTGCCCAGCATGATTGGCAAATTCGAGCAGTTTCTCTGAGTAGCCAGGCTTAGGGTCACCCTGTCAAGAAGCGTCTAGCTTAACATCACTACTCGTGCTAATGGTAGAATTGAATATTATGTTCCTTAAGAGAAATGTTTAAAATACACACTCGGTTCCCCTCTGAATTTTTCATGATACCATTTTAAGATAAGTATTCTCTGAAACATAGTAAGTTTTTATTGTCAGTACTTAAGGAGGAAAAAAGGACAGAGGAGAAAACTAATTTCATTGAATATCTCCCCTGCATCCAGCACCGTATTAGGTGCTATGGGTCGATGAGTAGAAGATTAAGAAACGTTCTGCCCTCATGGAGCCCCTTTTCTGGCAGCCGAGATTTAAATGTCCCTGTTTAAAGTTAACAGGCTTTAACTTAAACAACATGCTAACTTTCGTTCAGCGTAATCTTAAGTCATTCAATGACTATTTACTGAGTGCTAACACGACCCAGCAGTGTTCTCCTGTTTTGATCCAGACTTGACCCCTGCCCTAATGGAACTTATGTCTACTACGAGACATGAGAAAATCAAATTTAATCAGATAAAGGAGGAGGGGAAACACCATCCAAGCAGAGAGGACCAAGGGTACAAAGGTAGGAAAAGGCTAGACCTGGGCATCACAGTAGCCACTAGCCACGGCGACAACTGAGCCCTTGGAATTTGGTTAGTGTGACCGAATTTAAAAATCAAGCTGTACAAATTTAAACATGCTGATTATATGTTGAAATTATAGTATTTGGGGTATTTGGAGTTAAAGAATATATTATTCAAATTCATATCACCTGATTTAGGGTTTTTTCAGTTAAATATATACCTACTAGAAAATTCTAAATGACACCTGCGTCCCACATTATGCTTCCATTGGACAGTGCTGAGCTAGGCTGTGCAGATGTTGGTTCGAGGACATGGAACTCTCCCCTTTCCAATGCAGTGAGGTGTAGTTGGCAGAAAATTGCACTTCGAATCAAGCGACCCAGGGGTCCTGCCCCTCACTGCCGGGACGACCTGGTGCATCCACTAGGCCCCCAGTCAGTATCCTTTGAACAACCCTCAGTTCCTTCATTTTTCAAATGGAACCAATAATACACTCTGTTAGGACTCGGGAAGATCTAGAGTTGATTCTCGAGTAGTTCTCTGTCCCTTGCTCACTGTGAGACCTTGAAGCGGCCCTGGGCCTCCGTTTCCCCCGCTTGTAGAAACCGATGAGAGTCAGGCGTGGGGAGGCGGGCAGGGTGATGACCGTTCTTCTGTCCGTCTTACCTGACGACAGCTGAGGAATTCGACGAACTCGGGGCCGGTTCCGCCACGGCTTCCTCAGGGGACCCTGCAAAGTTCTGGATGCGATATCCGACCCCCGTGGCCCCCACATCCACCAGGAATGGGTGCCCTTTGCTTCGTGTGGGGGGAGCAGGAGGGGCAACAAGGAAAGGCCCATTTTGCTACTGTGAGTCTTGGCGTTCTCCAGGCAACGCCGGGCGCAGCCACCACGTCCCCCTGGCCCACAACAATGGAACCATCGCGAGTCACCGGCAGACGCCGTTACCACAGTGACGGCCCCAGGAGGCTGGGGAGAGCAGACCAATGGGTTTTGGGGGGAGGGTGAGTGTAGTTCTTCGTCCTAGACTACAGCATGGGGGCATGTAAGTGACTCCAGAAGACAGTCACCTTGTGGAGTCTATTCAATATGTCGAGGACACTCCTCAAGCGTTCTTGGTGCTTTGCGGATGCTCGCGTTGTGGACCCCGTCGCGATGGGCACCCCCACTTCCTCTGCGGTAGCGCCCAGGGCGGGGCTGCGCGTGCGCGCGGCAGGCGGGGCGCGGAGAGCTGGGCGGTAACTGTCTCGGCGCTGGACGCAGACCCCGCAGCCGGGTGGCGGGCAGTCCCCGGGTCGGCTCCGAGCCCAGCTTCTGGGACGCGTCAGGTACGTCTCCGAGCCCGGCGTCGCCTGAGGGCCCAGATGAGTTGGGACGCCTGGGCGGAAGTTCCGTAGGGGACCCAAGGCCTCCCCGCAGCTGGAATGGCCAGGGGGCGCCGAGCAGGGGGCGGAGGCCGGCTTCATCCCAGGTCCGTTACCGCTCATCTCGAAGTGCTGCCTCGACTGTAAATCGGGGTAGTAATTCCTCCCCCAGGTCACCTGTGAAGGGCATGCAAGGGAACGTTTGTTTGTTCGCTGCAGTCAGTTAAGTCCACCAGCCCTGGGTGGCGATGTACCTGCGCGGCATGCACTTGGCGGGCTCTGAAGTCTGGGGAACGCGGATCCCTTTGAGAATCCGATGAAAGCCAAAGACCCACCTTCTTGTTAGATTAAAACAAGATAATGTATTTTATGGCTCATTGCAAACTGTAAAACATGCACAGTGACGAACTGATAATTATCACCAGCGCGGAGCCCTGGTGATAATTTGAAGCCCAATTCCACCACCTTCTCACGGTTCAATGGGGGCAAGTCGCTTACCTTCTCTAAGCCTCAGTTTTCTCATCTGTAAATGGTGACGGACTTCATTTACTTCCCAGGGTTGCCCTGAGCATCAAATTGCCACAGCTTTTTATAAACCCTAAAGCACTTTAACAACCTGTAAGTAGGGTACTGTTATTTTCTCTGATTACAAATAAAGAAACCTGAGGCCCAGGGAAGGTAAGTGCTGGGGTCACAACTAGGGGTGAACTGCAGAACAGTGGTTGGAACCCGGATGCTCTCCCTTCACTTCCTTGCATCTGAGCCCTCTCTCGATCCAGGGAGTTTCACTAGAAAGAGGGCTGCCAAGGGGGCAGCTGGGTCCACACTAATATCCCAGGAACCCAGGGTCTTAGCCAGAGTTGTTTGTGGATATTGGGTCTGACTTAAAAAGCAACTAGTCCGGACCCTTTCTCTTCCTCATCTGTAATATATTGATGATGGTTGTTGGCTTAAGTGTTATGAGAATTAGTGAAGTCATGAGTGATGTGTCCCTGTTGAAACCCTGAGAAATAAAATAACTTGGCCCAGGTTTAGCAGGCAACTGAGGGGCGGAGGCAGGCCTGGAACTTGGTCTCTTGTGTCCACATGCTGTGCTCAGGCACAGGGGTGCTGTCAGCACAATTGCAGGCTTTACAAGAACAACTTGGGGGTGACCGTCAGTTGGTTAGAGCGCAGTGCTAATAACATCAAGGTTGCTGGTTCGATCCCCACATGGGCCTCTGTGAGCTGTGCCCTCCTTAAAAAGAAAAAAAAAAGAACAACTTGGCTTTCTTTTTTCCTTCATCATATGTCTCCAGATGCTTGGAGAGACACTGTGAAAGTTAAACAAAATTTCCAGAAATTAATATGTGAAAATATCATGATCTTGGAGTAGGCAGAATTTCTTAAATAGGACACAGAAACACTCATCATTAAAAAGAAAAACTTTGTAAATTAAATTCCATGAAAATTAAGAACTTTTTTTTTAAAGGTTTTATTGGGGAACAGTGTGTACTTCCAGGACTTTTTCCAAGTCAAGTTGTTGTCCTTTCAATCTTAGTTGTGGAGGGCGCAGCTCAGCTCCAGGTTCAGTTGCCATTGTTAGTTGCAGGGGGTGTAGCCCAGCATCCCTTGCTGGAGTAGAACCAGCAACCTTGTGGTTGAGAGGACACGCTCCAACCAACTGAGCCATCTGACCATCCGGGAGCTGAGCGGCAGCTCATTGACTTCATTCCAATTGCAGTGGGTGCAACTCGCTGGCCCATGTGGGAATCGAACCTGCAACCCTGTTGCCCAGGGCTTGCGCTCTAACCAGCTGAGCCACCCGTCCACCCCAAGAACTTCTTTAATCAAAAAGAAACCAGTAATAAAGCAAAAAGTCAAATTCCAGAGTGGGAGAAGATATTTTCAATATTCTCTCTATATAAAACAAAGGACTCTTATTGAATATATATAAAGAACCCTTACAAATCAACTTAAAAAATGATCGACAACCCAATAGAAAAATGGCAAAAGACTTGAACAAGCATGTCACAAAAGAGGGAATCCTGATATCCAGTGAGCATATGAAAAGATGCTCGATTTAATTAGTTATTGGGGAAAAGCAAATTAAACAATGTGATATCACCACATCCCTTCCAGAATGGATAAAATAAAAAGGATAGGAAATGCCAAATGTTTACAAGGATCTTTCGTACAGTGTTGGTAGGAGTATAGATTGATACAACCACTTTGGAAACCATTTGGCAGTACTACTAAAGCTGTATATGTAACTGCTCCATGACTCAATAATTCCACCCCTAGGTATAGAACCGGAGAAGTATACTTAATGTGTACAGAAATACACATCCAAGAATGTTCTTAGCACATTTTTTTTTTTCTTAGCACATTTTTAATAGAAACTGGAAACGGTCCAAATGTCACTTTATGCAGTAGAATATTTTATTGCAATGTGAATGAACAAACTGCAGCTACATACAACAACATGGATAAATCTCACAAACATTATATTGAGTGAAGAAATCCAGACACAGAAGAGGACATCCTCTACAAGACCATGGTTATAAAGCTGTTGGGCGAGGCTTGTGGGGTGATGAGATGTTCTGTATCCAGATCTGGAGGGTGGCTATACAAGGGTGTGTGTGTGTGTGTGTGTGTGTCTGTGTCTGTGTGTGTGTTAGTAAAAACTCGTGAAGCCGTACACTTATGATTTGTATACTTTTCTATATTTATGTCATACCTAACTATACAAAAGGTTTACTTCTCCCTCTCCCCACACACCACCCCCCAAATGGGCAGTGTCAGTAACTCGACTTACCTGCGTCTGTGTGAATTGCAGTAGGTTGCCATATGCTGAAAACAAATGTGTGGCTGCCATTATCAGTTCTGCCCCATCATGGGCCTCCTCCTTCCACTGGACACCTCACTTACCGTACAGGACAGGTGACCTTTGACATATGGACTGAGTGAGAGGCACTATTATCAATCTGAAAGTGAAGTATAAATATAGCTTCAAAATGGAGTATATGCCGAGGCTGTCGCCTAGCGTGCTTCTTACCCGTGTACAGGCATAAGGACACTGCCATCTTGTGACATCTTGTGACAAAACTCCAGACAGGCAAGTGAGGCCCTTGCCTGTGGTTAACATAAACTACAGAGCCACACACACCTGTGTGCAAATCCTAGCTCCCCCTTAGGACCTGAGCCTTTCTAAAGCTCATCTGTCAAATGGGGATAACGAGAGGAGCTACGCGGCACGGTTGTGGGAGTTGAGGTCCTGCATGCAAAGGTGTTAGCACACTGCCTGGCACACAGCCAGCACACGACACACGGGAGCCCTCACCGGGATTGTGACTAGCCGCACGAGAGGTATGTTTTCATGACTTGAGGACAGTGACATAAGGTCACTGACCCAGCTATTTGTACCTCTGACTTGTTCTGACCCTAGGACAAGGGAGCATTGGCCTTTCTTTTGTCAAAGATGCCTCTCTTTGGGAATACGTTCAGTCCAAAGAAGACACCCCCTCGGAAGTCTGCTTCTCTCTCCAACCTGCATAATGTGAGTGTCACCACTGGGCTCAGCCAGCTGTGCCCATGCCTGGAGTGTCTCTGATGGGAAGGGGGTCCTCCAGAGGCATCCAAGCACCAGGGCCTCCTTTTCATTCATATTGCTATTGCTAAAATCATTTTGAACTCCTCTTTGGGAATCAGAGCTTTTTCAAGAACCTAATAAGAGAATCAATCTCGTGATTTTTGGCTCCAAGTGGTGTTATCCGATTTAACTCCACTTTATTCTCAAGACTTGGCCAGAAATCAATTTTAGTCATGTCTAAGAATCTAATTCATTCTCAAAGGATGAGGTTTGGCTTTCAGAAGGTTATGTCAGAGCTCCAGAGGCCGTTTCCAAGCTCCTCATGGGCAGAGCTGGTTGCTTTCATCTCTGAATACCCAGCCCTAGTCCTGACCAGGGTGGGTGCTCAGTGAGTTGTAGAAACATTGAAAAACACATCAAAGAACAGCTGTTACAACTAATAGGGCGTTAGCCTTTTGTGCCTTTTCCATGACATATATGGTTCGGTAATAAGCAAATGACAACTTAGAAGTGGATTTTTCAGATGTGAAATAATTCGTTGTATAAATTTCCGCATATACAGCTTTTCTGAAAAACGTCTATTGTATAAAACAGCATGATTCTTCTCTTTTATACTTTAACATATTTTGTTGTACCTTACTTGATTTCTGACTTACATTATTAAATGTGCCGGGTAATGATTAGAGAAAAGCAGTGAGTGGCTGGCACCTCCAGTTAGTGGGAGGCGCTGGGCCCCGAGCCGCAGTGCCACGGCCTCCTGAAGCCAGCAGGCAGTGTCAGTGCCACGGCCTCCTGAAGCCAGCAGGCAGTGTCAGTGCCACGGCCTCCTGAAGCCAGCAGGCAGTGTCAGTGCCACGGCCTCCTGAAGCCAGCAGGCAGTGTCAGTGCCACGGCCTCCTGAAGCCAGCAGGCAGTATCAGTGCCCGAGCCGCAGTGCCACGGCCTCCTGAAGCCAGCAGGCAGTGTCTCGCCCACAGTTGGATCGCTCAACCCGGGAGGTGGAGCTGGGCCTTGACTATGGAACCCCCAGTATGAACCTGGCGGGGCAAAGCCTGAAGTTTGAAAATGGCCAGTGGATAGCAGGTGAGCTGATCTCCTGCCATTTTGTCTGACAAGATTGCGGAAGAACCCCCTGGTGACCTGGTAACTGCCGGTTTTGTCCTTCCGCCAGAGACAGGGATTAGTGGAGGTGTGGACCGCAGGGAGGCTCAGCGCCTGCGGAGGCGAAACCAGCAGTTGGAGGAAGAGAACAATCTCCTGCGGCTGAAAGTGGACATCCTGCTGGACATGGTGAGGAAGGTGGTGGGGGGGGGGCCTGCCCGGCGCTCCTTTCGGGAGACGCGCCGCCCCGAGTCAGTTCAGCCAGCTCACACCGACGTTGCTGTGAATCCAAGGATACAAAACCAAATCAGACAGTCCCTACCTTCCAGGGCTCACAGCCTAGCAGGGAGATGGACAGTAAGCGCAATGACAGCGCCGCCCGGTGAGGGCAACAGAGTCTCTTACAGGGTCTGGTGTCAGCACACGAGAGAGAATAATTTTGTCGAGACAGGAGGACATCCCAGAGGAAGGCATAGTTGAGCTGAATGTGGAAGGATAAGGGAAGGAATGGAGGCTGGGGATGAAGACGTTCCAGGAAGGAGGACAGTCTGCTCATGGCTTGGAGCTGTCCCCTACCAAGTGGGCGTCAGTCAGTGCCCCGGGGCACTCGCCGCATTGGCATCGGTTTCTTGTGGCGGTGAAAAACCCAGCCTGTTGTACCCCGACATGCACGCGAAGGTTGACAGAGGCAGGAGAGCCGCACTCGAGGGGTTGGAGCCTGCATTCTGGAGCTCAACTGCCTGCCTCCTACGCCACCGGCCCTGGTGCTTTAGGCAAGTTACTTAACTGATCGGTGTGAAGAAACTTAGTTTCTTCAGCAATAAAATAGGCAGGATAGTAGGATCGGCCTCATGGTGAGTTAATGATACAAGTAATTTGGAACGGTGATTGCTCCAGAAGCATGGCTCTTACTTCACAGTAAGCTGACCTGTACTTTAGAGAGTTTATATCTCTCTGTCCCTGTCATGAGTATCTAAAGTCCACTGAAAGATCCTGATGAGGAAAGTGGCATTCTATTTTAAGCATTCCGCCCCCATCCCCAATCACCATTATGGGAGCTACAGCTCAGAAGCAACTAATTGTTTAGTTTAGACTTGCCAGTGTCTGCCTTCCTCATCCCGAGGCCTGCTCTCCTTAAAGCAGTGAGTGATGCAATCCTAAGTGATCAGAAACATTGATAGAGTGGATTGTGAAAGTTTTTCCCAGTTAAGAAGGGCTTCCCGTCATGGAGCCTGGAGGAACGTGTTAGAGAAATGCCAGGGGCCTTTCCCAGGCACACAGGGCTGACCTTGCAAACCTGAAACCTAGCGCAGAAATGTCCTTTCTAATGGTCTGCTGCTTTTCTTTCAGCTCTCTGAGACCACTGCCGAATCCCACTTAATGGAGAAGGAACTGGATGAACTGAAGAGTGTCGGCCGGAGGAGGAAATGAAGACCCCAAAGACATTCATTAGGAGGATTGGGAGAAATCTGATCAGAGGAGTGGGATATAGCTGAGGGGTTTTTTTAAGCCAAACTATTGGATTAGGTCCTGGGAGAGAGAGTCATACAATGGGGCCAAAAGGCACTGGCATCCTTGAGTTGGCAATAGGAAGGTGACAACTTAATGGAGGGAACCAGGATCCCAGGCCAGGGTAGAAAGTAGCAATGTACTCTGGCTGTGGCACAGGGAGGCCAGTCTGGCAGCCAGGCCTCAGGGAGGTCTGGGGTGATGGTAAGTCTGGCTGCTCCCCAGTCACTTAACATACAAATGTACCTATCCCAGGCTCATCCTTATTGGATGACACTGTTTGGAGAAGCAGCGGGCGTTCATCCTACTGTCTCCTCACATTGGTGTTTGGGGTGTAGCACAGTTTTAAAGAGCCCTGTATGAGAGGGTGTCAGATGAGCAGTTCCGGTTCCCTGCCCCTCGCGCCACTCTCTGCCTTTCCAGAGTACGTGTTCCCCAGACCCACAGCTGCCTCTGGCATCCCCTTCAGCAGCAAGCCCCAGCTTTCCACGCAACACTATTTTTGTGCTCCTTTGCTGTTTACACTACTTTTTAAAAATTAAACGACGTTATATAAGCTCTCTGTGGCCAAAGTAAAACAAGAAGCATCAAGTCTGGAAGACTGAAATGGAGCTTGGAGTCTAAGCTTCTGTGCTCCAACCAAAGACAGAATTTTTAGATTGCGGGAAATGTCATCATGGCAATGGAAGCATTCCAGCTTCCTGGGCTTGGCAGAGGCTGACCCGGAACAGAAACAGTCTCCATGGCCAAATCCCCTGCCCTCCTCCTTCGGGGAGTTGGGACCAGCCGGGATCTGGCAGGGGCCAAATAGTTGGGGTGGGGGCTGGATTCCAGTGGGAATTTGTGCCTGAGTCAGTGCGCTGAGCTGCTCTGGCTGGAGGAGGGAGCCAGCCTGAGTCAGTAAGAGGGACTCCAGCTCCCAAAATCAAGGGGAAGCGCTCTGAAGGTGGGGAGCCCAGGGCTGTCGTGCAGGGATGGCTGCCATGGTCAGCAGTTGCATGCCTGGGGCAGGGCTGGAAACCTTGCACACACACTCATTTCCTCCTCAGCTCAGCCCTGTGGAGCAGGGACTGTCAGTATACCTGTTTGCAGACAAGGAACCAAACTCCAGGAGGTTCAGAAACTGGCCTAGGATCACAAAGCAGAAGTGTAGGAGCCTGTGGACTCAGTCCACGGTGAGAGGAGCTGGGTGGGGACCTGTGTCATGCAGGGTGTCATGTGGGGTCTCAGCTCCGGCTCCCCGCACAAGAACGCAGCACATAGTGAGGCCAAAAAGGAACACCCACGGAGCCATAGATAGGGGAGTCATACCACTATAGTCTCGCTGGCGGCTGGGTTGGAGATACAGGAAGCAGGAGCCACACGATCTGCAATCTGCCGTCCGCTTCTCTGCCAACCAACCTCACTTGCTAACTGCAATCCGCCTCTTTACAATCTGCACACCACACTCCACGCTTGCTAGCGTAGCCACAGCAGTTATATCAGTGGCTAATGGCTAACTGGTTACAGCTGACGGCCAGCTAGTCACAGCTGATGGCCAGCTACCACCCAAGCCAGCACCTTTCCACATGAGGCTGAGAGCCTGGAAACTGTTCTCTGGGACTCAGTCCCCACAACCTGCCTCATACGAAGGCCGCTGTTTGTAGTCCATCTGTACGGCCCGCTCGATGGAGGGGTAGAAGCTCCAGCCCGTAACCTTACTTTCTGACATAGAGAATAAGCACAGGAGGAATTGGAGAAGGATACAAATATATGCAGGGTGTGCAGCTCCAGGTGCAGGTAACAGGAGCAACTGAGAGTTCGCTGACTCGTAGACCTCTATCACTAGCGACCATTTACTGAGCACCCTTATGCCAGAAACCTGATTGTAATTCTTACGAGAATTCTTCAAGCTTGTTATCGCCCCCTGCTTTTAGATGAAGAAACCAGCCCAGCCAGGTGACACAGCTGGAAGGGATGGAGCCCGGACTGAAACCCTGGGAATTGTGGGGGGCAGGTTTGATTATCACAAGGATGTGGGTCCCCCTCCATATCACCACGGGCACCTGAGAGGGCTGGCACCAGTTCTGCAGTGAAGGACTTTTGTTTTGAATGGTAAGGGAAGCAAGCCATTGGTGAGTTTCAGCAGAGGAATGCTATGACCCACTTGATTTTTAAAAGGCTCCCTCTGGCTTCTCTGATGAGAACAGACGGAAGGGGGCAAGGCTGGGACCAGGAAAGTGGCAGTAGGAGGTGAAGTGGTCAGATTCTAGACACCAGTGTTTGCTGATGGGTGTGGAGTGTGTCAAGGACAATCCTATAGATGAAAGTCTCTAAGAAAATGGTGGGGGCAGGGGGATCACCCATATCTCACCACCCTAACCCTTGTGTGTTTTTTCCCCATCGAGATGCTATGTACTTTGAAGATCTTTCCTTTTCAGTCAGACACATTCTTCAGGTTCTGGCTGAAATGCTTCCTTCTCACAGCCTTTATTAACCAAATCGACTACTTATGGGGCCTCCAAGTAAAGAGTGCTATCTAGTTGAGATTTACTCTCTTATAATCACTGCAACAATTTTGCGTATTTCTGTGCCGAGTGTCAGATCAGGGAAGAGCTGTTACTGAAGAGTTGAGATAGAAAGCTCTGTGGGTGTGAGAATGAGTGTAGGATTAGAGGCAATAGTCAGGCAGTTTCACAGCTTGAGGCCTAGCACGGGGATCTCTATGCACAATGGTCGGACAAGAGCTAATGAGTATTTTCTATTGGAGGGGGAAGCTTACAGCATTAATGCTTTCCTAGCATTCTCAAAGGGATCTAATGCCCTCCACCGACCCAGGTTAAAAACTACTATTTTACCAGTTCAAATTTGACAGGACAGAAACAGGTCGGGTGGAAATCATGGACTCAACAAATGGGGAATGGAGCTAGGTGGCGGGGTTCTACAACACCCATCTCCATCCAAATGGCAGTCACCTTTGAGCCCTGCATGGGGCATCATCTCACTTGGTGACACCCTTGCTTGTCCCCATGTCCTTTGACTGACCCCTGGCCTGGCATCAGTCTTGACATACTTGCGACCACTGACCATTTCTCCTTGAGCCCTTCAGTGAGGCCACACTGCTCCGGTTTTCCTCCTTCCCCTCCCGCAGCTCCTCCTCGAACCTCTTGGGATAGGAGCAGAGGCTCCCCTTCACCCTTGACCTGTTTTTTTTGTTTTTTAATTATTATGACTTTATGTCTTTCATTTAAAAAAATTATTGTGGCAAAATATACATAACAAAATTTATCATCTTAACCATTTTTAAGCATACAGTTCAGTGGTATTTAATACATTCATAATGTGCAGCCATCACCACCATCCATTTCCATAATTCTTTTCATCTTGTAAAACTGAAACTCTGTTCCCATTAAACTAACTCCTCATTTCCCGCCCCCCCAGCCCCTGGCAGCCACCATTCTACTTTCTATGGTTTTGACTAAGTATCCTGCTGACCTTTAAGTGTCTGATTCCACAGGGCTCTGTCTTCTGTCTTCCCTTCCCACTCTGCCTTTTCTAGTGTCTCACCTACTCCTAAAGCTTTGAATGCTCTACACTGCCTGATTGTCAGTATTTTTTCTTATCTCTTGACAATTTTATAATTGTTGAAAGAGCTCTTTAGCCTTAAACATTGTTTTTTTTTAAATCACATGTTGCTTTTGTGAATATAAACAAGATTAATTGGTTAAAATTTTCCTAAAACTTCTTCACATTAGCCTTTTGACTTTCTACTTGATGTCATTGGTATGTGTGCTTTCCACGTAAGATTGCCTTCTCTACCTTCAAGAGTACTGCTCTTCCAACATTTTGTAAGAGTCCATAAAAGAATAAAAAACTATGGGCACTGAGGATCTGAAACTGCTCTTGATGTAGAGCCTACTTTTAAAAAAATACATTTAATACACGCCAAAAAAAAGCATAATTCATAAATGTACAGCCTGATGAGTTATCCAAAATGAACCTACCCATGTAAACACCATCCAGGTCAAGAAATAGGATTTTGCCAGTAGCACGGAGAAGTCATCTGCCCCTTCCCAAATATTACCTTCTCCTCCTCCTCAAAAGGAATCAGTATTCCCACTACTGATTGGTTTTGCCTGTTTTTGACCTTGATATAATGGAATCATAGCAGTAGGCCCCCTTTGTGACATAACATTTTGTAGTCAGAGCTGCCCTGTCCAAAGATCCAAAGATGAAAAGGACTGAGGACTGCATCTGGAGGCAGTGCCAGCACTCCTCCCGAATATGTAAGCGAAGGACAAAGGCTCATTGCTGCATTGTAGTGCTTCAGATAGGGCTTTGGATTGTCCAGTCCTGAGAGTCTCAGATTCCATGGCTAGTTGGCTAAAGGCGTATATAAATTACCCTCCTGTTAGATTACTTGTGGAGCACATTATGAAAAGCATTTTCATCTATAATACCGTATAGGCAAAAAATTAAAATATAGATAATACCTAATACTGGGTAGGGTGTGGGGGCAAGGACACTTCATGCACTATTGTGGAAGTATATGATATCATAATTTTAAGGGCAATTAGCTAATACCTAGTAAAAATTTAATATTCATACATTTTGCAGCAAACCCACTTCCAGAAATCTATCCTCCAGAAATACAGCAACCCTGTACTGTTCCTCAATTTCCTCATTTCTAAAATGGGGATAATAGTACCTTAATACACACACAAACAATGCCTGGTACTTAAGTGTTAATTCTTGCCTTTGTTTTAACACATTTGGACTGTTTACTTGACGTTTCCCAAAAGACCAATAAACCTCCAAATCTCTAACTTAACTCCTACCAAACAACAAAAACGGATTAGTGTTTCTCAAAGTGCGATCCCTGGGAGGCTTGTTAAAATGCAGGTTTCCGGGCCCACTCTAAACCTTCTGGAGAGAATTACTGCGGAAGGACCTGATTTTATGCTTTAACAGGTCTACCTGGTGTTTTTTTCTACTGATGTCTCAGCCGTCGCGGGACGTGGCTGAAGGCAGGTGACGACCGCCGGCCAGAGGGAGTCGCTCTCCCGCAGCCTCCAACCTCCGGCTCCCGGAAGTGGCGCTCTATCTGCGCTGCACTCGCCTCCTCTTTTCCGCTTCCGGTGTCCCCCGACAGCCATGGCCGCCGCCGCTGCAGTCGCGGGTCCTGCGGCGCCCCTGCCCCCGGACGAATTGCTTCCGAAAGGCGATGCCGAGAAGACTGAGGAAGAGCTGGAAGAGGAAGACGACGATGAGGTACTGGGTCCCCATGGGGCACAGCGGGACGGGGAGCGACGATCCGGGCGGGAGCGGCCGGCTCGGGGGTGTGGGCTCCGCGTGCTGCGGGATCCGGGTGAACGCGCGTCGCGAAGCCTAGAGAGGTCGGAGCGGAGGCGTCTTCTCCGGGAGGCGGGGTTGGGGGCTCCACTGGGCCCGGGATGCCCTAGCTCCAGGGAGATTCTGTGTGCCCCGGCGTCGGGGGTGGTGGCTGCTGCTTCGGCCAAGATTGGCGCATTCTACATCACAGCTAGATGAGACCCTGTCGGAGAGACTCTGGGGTCTGACGGAGATGTTCCCGGAGAGGATACGGTCCGCGGCTGGAGCCACTTTTGATCTTTCGCTCTTTGTGGCTCAGAAAATGTACAGGTAAGGGACAAGGGCAAAGATATTGCGGTGTGCTGTGACTGCGCCCGGGCTTTGGCAGCAGCAGACCCGGGCTGGAGGCCAGCCTGCCATCTAGATCGTTGAGTGACCTTGGACTCGTGGGACCTTAACCTTTTAGTCTCAACTTCCTTTCCTGTAAAGTGGGGATTCTTGTCGTTGTGAGGATCAATTCAGATTACGTGAGATAATTTACATGTAAGTAGCTTTGTAAGAACTTGAGAGAGTGTTAACTGCTATCACTAGACTACCAGAACTGCTCCTCCTGTTTCTGGTTGGAGTATGGTGTAAGGGTTGGGTAGAATACGCTTGTCAAAAACATTGGAGTATGCAGCGTGAGGTTTAGTTATTGGTTCGAGGTTCGGTTACTGGTTTGTACTTAGTTCAGCTGTCTGGTTTCGCCTCGCTATCATGCTCACACTCCCTCTGCAGGTTTTCCAGGGCAGCCTTGTGGATCGGGACAACTTCCTTCATGATCCTGGTTCTTCCTGTTGTCTTTGAGACCGAGAAGTTGCAAATGGAGCAACAGCAGCAACTGCAGCAGCGGCAGGTGAGCCCAGACCCTGGGCCTTTTGCCAGTGGTGAAGACACAACTTGTTTACTTCTCCAGCACCTGGGTAGACCAGCAGTTAATGTGTGGGTAGAGATTGCGAGGTGTTCTGTGTTCTTTTAGGTTCAGCATTGTTTTCCTAGACCTTGTCTGCCACTGGGCAGGTATGATGCAAATGAGATCCCTAGGCCTGTACAATGCCTTACATCCCTCCTTTTCTTTTCCAGATACTTCTAGGGCCTAACACAGGGCTGTCAGGAGGAATGCCAGGGGCTCTACCTTCACTTCCTGGAAAGATCTAAATTGTAGTTGACCTGAGGAGGAAAAGTTTGAAAATTCAATAGTGTTTGAACTGCTGATTTTTTTTTTTTTTTTTTTAACTTTGGCACATTGATCTATCTAAACCTAGTTGGGAGAATTCTCCCCACATTGTCTTATGGAGAGACTCCCAACTTGCAACTGTGCCCTCCACGCTGTCCTTATTTCTGTCCTCACTCTGATAACCAGAGTGCGGCAATGCAGACGGTTACTCCAGCTCTGGCTATCCCACCTTTCACTGAATTACTCCTGACCAGAAGATCTCAGTATCTCATTGTGGGGTAGGAACAGGTGCCATTGGGAAAGATGTACCCCTGACCATTAATGACCATTGTTTTGAAGAATGGAGGTGTTGGGGGAGGGTGGCACACACTATATGAAATACAAAATACATTACAGCTGTAGTGTAAAAGCAGGCACTGAATTCTTCTGTATGTTGGAAAAGAGGGAGGGCCAGCAGCAGCTTTGACCACAGGATGGGGACTGTGGAGGACAGAGCAGGAGCTCATTTCCTCTGCACATGTTGGCTGTTAGACCTGTGTGTGTGTAAAAAAGTCCGTGCTCACTTTTTGTATTTAAATATTAAAAATTATTCCAACCAAAAGTGTCATGTTTGTGCTTGTGATACACACCTTGAAATCAGATCACACTAGAAAGGCAAAGAGACGGGCTGCCCTAAAGCACAGCCTACCTCTAAAAGATGACTTGTGATGGTAGTGAATTCCTTCTAAAGCATCACACTAAAGTTTAACCTTTTTTCCCCTTTATGTACATAATTACAGAATTCAGGCAGACAGATGAGATTTATGTATGGAGTTCTCCATTTTTAATATTTGGTTAAACAAAATACATCTTTTGTAAACAAACCCAGCACAAGGCCAACAAAAAAAGGGGGGGATGGGACAGGAAAAACAAAAAGCCTAGGGTTGCCCCTTAGTGGGCATCAGGGTCAGGCCTGCCCGCTTCCTTAAAGGAAATGGGGCTTTTTGCCCTTGGGCATCAGCTTGGGTCCCTGTTCCTAAGCACCAGAATTGGATATGAACAGAGAAACCAGCCCTGAAATGTTTAAGCATCTTTGCATATCCCATTGGCTCATGGACTCCAAGTACATGGGGACTCAATTGAAGTGCCATTTGCGCAGGCCCAAGCAGATTGGCAGAGAGGAGTTTCCTCCCTTCACAGGAAATGGCTTACTGACAGTGCCAATGGACCCAAGGTCTTGCTTGTGACAATCAGCAAGGTTGGCTGTAACTTCTGGCTGGTGGTGGATGGAATGTCATTGTGCAGGGGTAAAGAGCTCCCTGTGGTGCCAAGCAGGTCTGGTGTAGAAAATGGTGGAGACTGTGGCCAGTTGCTGAGACGGTGTAATGCCGTAGCCGCTTGGTGGCCTGTTACTCAGCATAAAAAACGGCCTTGTTGGATTGAAGAGACATGTGCAGAAAAAGTGCTGGTGTAAACATGCACTCCAGTCACAGTGGGGAGGAGAAAGCCTCAGCTTCATCCCGTTCAGCTTGCTCAGGTTTGACGTGCAAGCCCCAGGCTGGCTTTGCTGGAGAGAAGACTGGCCAGTGGGGCAGCTTTCAGACCTACTAAGACGACTGGCCCCTGGAAGGGCTAGACAGGCCGTCCCTGCTCTGAGGCAACCACACCACTTTGGTGACACCCGTGTGGCATGATAGATACTTCCCCTCCTTCTCTCATTTTACAAAGTTACAGGAGAAAAGTGGCCTACAACTATTGAAAGAGGTAGGGGGCGGGTCAATTCTCAGTTGATTTGTAAAGGAAACTACAGAAAGATGACAAACCCAGGTCCTATAACACATGTAACCACCCAACTTGAGGGCTCTGCTTCCTGTCACTATAGTGACTCCAAGCCTACGTATGACTTCTCCCATCCTAGCTGTTCTAATGTCTGAGAAGCTTATCTTCCTAAAACTCCTCACCCAACTGTCTTAAACTAGTGGAATTTGATGTCAAAGGCAAACTTACTTTTTCCTGATTTTGCTGGAGTAGGTCAACTGGGAAACTGCCCTTTTGCTTATCTTGTTCCCCAGAGCCTCCTAAATAAATGTGACAGGGACAAGGCTGGAGCGAGACAGGCAGGTCACCCATACCTGCCCCAGCCTGGCTTTGGCCATGTCCTCTTAGGTATTTAGCTTACCCTGTCACGCTAGAATGTTGCAGGATTGAACCACCTGGTGTGAAATATTAGAGAACTTTTCATTATAAAACTCCAAGGATGGCCATAAACCACCCTTAAAAAGGGGGTGAGGGGTGGCATTGAGGGTTGGAGACGGCATGCTGTCGTGCTGCTGGGGTTTTGGAGATGGTTTCCTGAGAGGCCCTTTTTGCTCTGGGTCCTTCAAGTCAGTCACATGGGCTTTGCATGTACTGTGTTTTCAGACCCACTAGTTGCCAGGAAAGGGGACATAGAGGCAGCATCTCCAGGTGAGAGCAGCAGTGAGCTCCAGCAGAACCTCTTGTCAAGTCCTCACAGGAAAAGGGAAAAGAAGCTAAGACCCACCTTTTTTCTCCTCTTAAATAAAACAAAGGTCTTCCGTCGCTTGCCCTAAGCCCAGAGCTCCTACCTTCCTTTCCCAGGAACGAGTAGCGCTGGTTGGTTCTTGTAACAGTCCACACATCTGGCCTATTGCACTGTCAAATCTGAGGGGGGAAACCCGATGAGATGTTTGGGGAAGTGGCAAGGACAGACCCACGGTATAGGCCACAGCACGTCACGGAGGATTTAGGGGGTTGAGGTGAGGGAAGGTTGGGTAGAACTGTTACACATCGGCCCTCCAACTCTGATGGGCCTCTACCTCTTCTGGTACCACCAGCAGGAGTTCACAGTTCTTTCCTCGCAAATGATGTTTTAGAAATTTCCTATGGGAAGAAGAGTAGATGAAAGAAAATGAAATGCTGGTAAAATGGCAAATTCCATTCTTGGGGGGGGGGTCACATGTCCATCAATAACCTCATGATATACTTGGCAGTCCCCAAAACACTCGTAGTGCTGTTTTTGGACGGTTCCCCCTTTGGTTACCCCTCGATCTGTCCAGTTAGATTGCCAATCTGAATGTTTCCTCATCATCATCTATTGCCAACAGTAGCTAGTTCTGTGAGAAACAGGCAGCCCAAAGTACCCTAAAGTAAAGCACTTGTAATTGTTTAAAAAAGTTTCTTCTGGGCCGGCCCGGTGGCTCAGGCAGTTGGAGCTCCATGCTCCTAATTCTGAAGGCTGCCGGTTCGATTCCCACATGGGCCAGTGGGCTCTCAACCACAAGGTTGCCGGTTCAACTCCTCAAGTCCCGCAAGGGATGGTGGGCTCCGCCCCCTGCAACTAAGATTGAACATCGCACCTTGAGCTGAGCTGCCTCACGGATGGCTCAGTTGGTTGGAGCGCGTCCTCTCAACCACAAGGTTGCCAGTTCGACTCCTCGACTCCCACAAGGTAAGGTGGGGAGCGCCCCCTGCAACTAGCAACGGTAACTGGAACTGGAACAGAGCTGCGCCCTCCACAACTGAGATTGAAGGGACAGCAACTTGACTTGGAAAAAAGGCCTGGAAGTACACACTGTTCCCCAATAAAGTCCTGTTCCCCTTCCCCAATAAAATCTTAAAAAAAAAAAAGTTTCTTCTGTGGTCCCAGGGAAACAGCCCTGTGACCTGTCTTCCTTTCCCTGAACTGGCAGCTATACTGTCCCAGGTGTCTAGGTGCAGAGAACATCCGGACCAGAAGACCACAGAGCAGGTGCTGGGACTCTCTACCGAAGAGACTTCAAGGCCTCAGGGGCCATCAAACGTCCCGGTCTTTCAAATCTGAGGCCCTCTGCTTCTAAGTAAGGCAGGGGAGAGGATCCAACTACAGGCAAAGCTAGAATTGCACTCCCTTTGTCAAATAAACAAGAGGAGCTCAACTTTCCGCACACACCAAAGGGAGGAGCCCGACGCATCAGCCCCACAGGCACCTGAGCTCGCTCTCGCCACCAATCCACTCCGGCATCTTCAGTTTGGAGTCAAGGTTGTAGTAGGCACCGCCCACCTCTCGAACACAGATCCAGTGCTGCCTTTTGAGAGGCAACTTCAGGGGCCCCCAGCACAGGCTGGAAGGCAGGTTCATGATGAAGCCCATGACGTGAGTGAGAGCAATGGCACTGACATCCCTGCAGGAGAGAAACAGTGTCAGGCTCCAAGGCAGCCACCTCCTCAAGGTTCCCTGGCTGTCTCACAACTGGCCACCCACCTGCCCACTCGTGCCCTGAGCGCCAGTTCTCATCAAATCAAGCCTGGTTCAGATTACCTGCGCTTGTCCCACCAAACAGCTTCATAGCCTTTGGTTTGAAGTGCTGCCATAATGACGTTCACGTCGTAGTTCCCATTTCCCAGCATGCTCTTCTTGTGGGGGGTCACCATGGTATTCGGAGACAACCTACAGAGGTGAGAGGAGGAGGACTGACACTTGCTGGTCTGTCTAACCCGTCCTGGCCCTGCAGGACCAGGGACAGAAGAGCACTTTAGCCCACTGCCCCGGAAGCTTGCTTCCCCCCATTCAAGTGAACTGTAACCAGCTCTCACCCAAGTATTTTGTAGTCTGGACTTCCACTGCCGTAGGGATTCTCTTTTGATGCACGACAATACTTTAGGAGTGATTTAGTCTACAGTGAAGTCAAGGGACACCACGTCCCATGAAGGAGTCTCACTTAGGAAATCCCCAGCCTTTTTTTGGCTGATTTTCTGCCCTGATAGAAACTGCTTTTTAACACGTTGCGTACGGCGGGGTTTAAAATCCCTCGTGAAGATTCTCGTGATCCGTACGCAACGTGTTAAACAATGGAAAACAGTATTTGATATTTTCATGGGTAGTATTTGTTACTCAGTTTTTACAGTTTAAAATTTTCTAGTTAAGGCTTGAACACTTGGTAATCATTAATCATTTAATACTCAAGGGCCTACAGAGGCCCAGGCAGATAACACAAATGTATGAATTGGAGCCAGATGTAAAGCAATAAAAAGTAGTAAGGCCCCTACTAAACTAGAACGCATGACCCCCTAAAGCGTTCCAAATATACGTGTGTGTAAAATACTGGAATAAAAATTGTAAAAATATTAAAAAACCAATTGAAAATGTCTTTGTGTGTCAGACAGACCCCAACTGCAGTCTGGTCTGCACAGCCAGCTTAAAGCCATTTTTGGCCAGGCGTCTTCAGCCACTCCATCTCAAGGCACGGTCAGTTCTGCAAAGGCATTTCCAATTCTATTATTTTGCTTCCACAGGCTGGTCAGGCCAGAACCTGAGGAAGGGCCATGTTGACGGAAAGGGCAGCATGTGTGAAGGGGACGAAGGGAAATGTGCAATCAAAGTGGAGAACAGATGTCCGGGAGGTTGCTAAATGCCATCTCCAGAAGAGCATTGAGACTTTAGGTCAATTTGTAAACACTTAAGAAATAGTATTTAAAAAATCTTTTAAAAACCCAGAAACTTCTCTATATACAGCAAACATACTGATAATTTTTTCAAACATAAAACACTCCTGCCACTGCTTAAACCCTCCATTGGCCCCCAAAGCACTGAACTGCAACCTCCACTATTTCCTCTGGCCTGCAAGCCTCCCAGGATCCTGCGGATCTCATGCCACCTCTCAGCAGCACACAGACCTCTCTCACTGAGGGCCTTTGTGCTCACCCACGTTGCCGCTGTCTACGCTCTTCCCCTAGATCGTCACTTGGTCTGCTCATTATTTGGGTCTCAAGTATTCCTGCCATAGAGGCCTTTTCTGACCGCCCAACCGTGGCTTTCTCCCACCCACCCACTTTAATTACCTTGTTACTACGGGACACGTCTTCTCATTTCTCTGTTTTTCCACACGAGAATGACAGCAGGGGCCTCCTCTATCCCGTGAATGCTACATCAGCAGGGCCCAAAGAGTACCTGGCACATGATAGGTGCTCAAGGAATGTTTGTGGAAATGTTCTTTTTCTGTATCCTATCTTTTTCTGTAAATATTAGTAGTAGACCCTTAAAATAAGCAAAGCTTACATGCTTGTCTCTAGAGCTAGCAAAGGGTAGCTGCATACTCTGCATTCCCCTCTGCAACTAAACCGTTTTCCCTGTAACAATAACTACCATTTACTGAAAACTTCTGTGCCAAGCCCATGACAGATGCCTTCATACGTATCCATTTAATTCTCACAATCAGCCTATGAGGTTATGAATTATTCCATTTTACAGGTTTAAAAACTGAAGTTTGGATGACTTGTCCATGATCACTTATCTTAGCCGGTGACAGAACCAGGATGCAAACTCGGATTTGCTTGAATTGAAAGTCGTGCCTGTCTCATGGCAAGGACCCAAGATCAGAGTGGGTGGTGGTAGCGGGTTAGTACGAGGAAAGGCCAGCTGAGTCCCTGGGGCCTGGGCTGCAAATGCAGCCTACTAGGACAAAGGCTCTCAGTGGGCTCTTGGGCACTTGGACTCAAAGCAAAAGCATATGAAAGAAAGCCCAGCTCAAGATATATCAAGTTCCGTTCCCTTCGCTATTTTTTCAATAGCTTCTCATTACTTCCAGTGAAGTCTCTAGCCAGCAGATGCATGAAAGCTCCAACAAAGAAACTGCTGCGTCTTCCACCTCTTTCACTATCTAACTCCCTACCAGGCTCAAACCTCTGAGCCGCACTTTCCCGAATGCGCTCCCACAGGATCACAGAAGACATTCAACACAATGGATAAATGAATCAAGAAAACAGGTTTCCTGCAGGAATTCTTAGAACCCCTAATGTTCACCTTGAGTCCTGAGGAGAGCGGGTATAATACCTTTCAGTTCCCAAACATATTTGACCACAAATGTTTTTGTGGAGGGGCACCTTACAGGACGAGTGTTCCAAGAGTCTATTCTCCTGTCCTGTATCTTCTATCTCAGACTCAAATCCTTTCCTGTCTGCTCTCACGCTCTCTCCCCGCTAACTGGAGGCCCCTCATCCCACACCTGGACTTTTGAAACAGGATCCTAAATTGATCTTCTTGCTTCCAAACTCGCCTTCCTCCAATTCACCTGTATGTTCCTGACATTCACCAAGGCATCATCTCACTGATGTGAGAACTGCCACTGGAGCTGCCTGCCTGGCTGGCCCACTCCAGCCCTCCGAGCCGGTTCCCTCTCACGGGGTTTAGTGCACAGCAGGCATCAGGACCACGTGGCCTCTATTCTTTCACCCTACTTCCTGTTCTGGGTCAAATCCTAAAGCATCTTCAGGCTCAACCTCACATCCTGCCTCCTCCATGGAATCTTCCTGGCTCCTCTGTAGCAGAAAAAGGAGGGAGATTGGAGGACCACACATATGAATTCACATCCAAGCAGCAGCAATACTAATAGTGCGATTTAATCTCCATGTCTGTTAGCTTATCTGTAAAAATGGGAACAATTTCTATATTATAGGACCACCGAAGAATTCAGTTATTTTATACAAACAGTAAATTCCTTAAAGCCAAGGAAATGGCTCTTCTACCCTGTATCCCTCCCAGCTAGGCACTGGCAACTGAGTAAACATGTGTTGGCCAAACTGTATCAATACAGGAAATGCTGAGAATGGCTTCCATCTCATTCCTAGAGGAATGGCCATTTGAATACCGTGTTTCTCTGAAAATAAGACCTAGCCGGACAATCAGCTTTAATGTGTCTTTTGGAGCAAAAACATAAGACCCGGTCTTATTTTACTATACTATACTATATATATTACTTATTATACTATAAGACCGGGTCTTATATTAATTTTTGCTCCAAAAGATGCATTAGAGCTGATTGTTCAGCTAGGTCTTATTTTCAGGTAACAGGGTAAGTGGGGTCTGTCTGCTCTGCGTGTCTACTATACCAGCATTTGTTTTTATGTTACTAAGTGCCCACTGTGTCAGCTACTTTTATAAGCTTTATCACTAATCCTTCCACCAATCCTGAAATAGAGATTAACCCCACAGTGTAAATACAGAAGGTGAGATGCAGAGGTCACCGTGACTTGCTCAGTCCTATATAGCTAGTGAGTGGCAGAGCTAGGATTCAACCTCCCAACTCTGAACAGAGAGAGCTAAGGCTGCACCAAATAGTCTCCTGGGTGTTTCAACACTGGTCCCACTGAATTCCATGAGATCCCAGTTCTGTTCCAATGGATTGTTTTCTGGAGACTCCTTGGCAAACTCCTGTTCAGGGCTGTCTTAATGATTTCAACAGAAATTCTGGACTATAAAGCAGGCCTCTCACTTTTGTTGTCACAGCCAGAGGTTAGAGCCATGAGATTTGAAGCGACCTACAAGTGGGCTCCACAGCCTAGGTCTCACACCTAAGTTCTAGGTCCTCTCTCGTGGTTACCACTGTGTCTGGCTATGGTGCTGAGTTCAGATTTTAATGAACAGGAGATGTGGAGACAGTCTTGAGATTCCTTTTCTCCCGTAATTATTATTTTCCTTTTTATCAGGTCTGAAGACACGTGACATTAGGACATTTGGTTCCGAACTTCCTGATGTCTTTAAATTATTAAATCTAGAAAGCACAGATCACAGGGCCATGCACACAGAAGTCCTCTGTAGTAGGTGTTGCCTATGATGATGATGGTGACGATGTGTTTACCTGGCCCTTGCACGAGATAATTCAGGTACCCAGAGGTTAACATCAACAGCACCTTTTCTCAATTTACAACTACCATACTTTTAAATGTGGCTCTATCCACCTGTTCAGGGACCTTTTAACAGGGAGGCAGGAGGATCTTCCCCTCTATGGTAGAGAACGCTGGTTGTGCATCAGTACCTATAACCTCTGTCCCTTCCAGCTTGCATTAGATTTTTCCCCCTGGTACCAAGCTAGTTTTCATCGCTTTAGATTTTAACAGCTATTTTATTTGGGAGAGAAACACCTACCTACCTCCAAGGCCATTTGATCACTGGAAAATTGAGATGAATCTAATGAAAATATTTGAGGCCTGAGGATTTTCAAAACAACATAGCAAAGCTACTATCGTACCATTTGACTTCGAAGTCCTTCCTTTTTCAAAGCACACACACATACGATAAAATGTATGAGACCAAATATCCGTATCTGTATATATGCACACGGATGACACTTGCCCAGTTTCTGATCTTTTCTCTAATTTCCCATGTTGAAAACTAACCCTTTTCAAACCTAGTTTTGCTATCACTGTGGATATTACCACTATCTCCAAATCCTGGGCCAAGCCTGTCACACCTCTGACTCCTCTCTTCCCTGTCCCCAAGCTGCTGCCAAGTCATTAGCTTAGTTCTTTCGAAGTTCCTATTCATTTCTATTCCAAACATGAGTCATCTCATATCCACCACTGTATTGCAACTCCACCCTGCTTTTTATTTCTCCTCTTTTATCTGGCTAAAATTCAACTGCTAGGATGAACTTCCTCTCAACAAATGGCATTATTAAAAATTTTTCTCATTTCCACCATTCATTAGCCACATCTTCAAAAAAGCATGGAACGTTAGGTCTGGGAATTTAAAATCATCTAGTTAAACCTTCCAACATTACTGTTCTTTCTGTTAAGATCTAAATAGATCCTCTTTTTCTTCTATATTGCTCTAAAACGCATGGTTCTAGCTAATCTGTTCTCAAGGCCTGGTCAATGTGTAGCTCTGAGATGTACTTCTCAGAGGCTGAGTCCTTCCTGTTCAACTTGTTTTCTCTACAGTACCTAGCAGTGCCTGGCACGATGCAGGCAGCCAGTAAATGTTTAAAAGATTCCATTTTCTCTCTCACCTCTTCTCCCCTCGCTTTTTCCTGATTCCTTTTCACGCTTCTTCTGTTTCTCTTCATCCACACAGAATCTTTCCATACAAAATATTCTGTATAGAATTCCCTTAAGTGGGGCCAGTTTATTTTCTGTATGTACACTTGTTTGCTGTCACTTTAAGGTGGATCTTTACATTACGCTAATAGGGACTTGGGGAGTGTAGTACGACTTCCTAAAGCTTTAAAAGCCAGGAATAGAACTCTGGTTCCATGTGAGTGTTTAGCCAATATCTAGCATTCTTTCATTCAGGGAAAACACAGCTGAAAGAGGCCCATTATTATCCACAAACAGCTTATAATCATAGTCCAGGTCCAACTCACTAGCGGGGTGAACAGCTACTGATGATATAATTGTTCTGACCTGCCTTTCCAATACTCAGGAAGCAGCAGCTAAGAGGGCAGGCCCTGGAGTCACAAAGCGTGGATCCCAACCCTGCCATTAATAGCTCTGTGAACTGTGTGCCATGATTCCCTCACCTGGAAAAATGGGAAAAAACAAAACCTACCTTTTAAGATGAGTGTGAGGAATGAGTTAACTCAAGGAAAAGCACTCAGAATAGTGCTTTGCACACAGCGAGTGTTCATCGTGTTAGTGCTGGAATGGCAGACGAGGGGACAAATTTATAGACATGAGAAACTTCTGAATGGACACACAGAATCTCCACTGTTGACATTTACTAGGGAGTGAAACTGGGCAAATTGCTTAAACTGAATTTTGGTTTGTTTGGATCACTACTGAGAAGGTTATTGCAAGATCGTCACATACTACAAAACAGCAAGCAATTCAGGTACTCACTGTATGAGTCCTTTCCTTCTTAGACTAGGAAATGATTTGCAAATATCCAATTAGGAGAAGAAATATTAATGGCCGGCTAAAAGAACCAGTCTAATGGACTGGCCTCCTTTCTACTTTCACTTACATGACTTGGTGATCTGAGACAAATTATTTCACCTGCCAGGGCCCCATTTCCTGAAGAGTTAATTCTACTTGCCAGATAATGGCCATGATGCAAATGACACATCTGCCCTGCTAAGGCATTACTATGGTTATTATAGGCAGTGGAAAATAATTACCCTCATTATAATTTGTCAGCACACTGGGATTAACATTCTTTTAAGAGAGGACTATGGTTTGTTCAGGGTAAATGGTCCACATCTATGCTTCACAAATCACCCCAAATAGGCTGTTTCCAGCTGTAATTCAGGTCCTTCTGGGGGCAATAATTTCATCTCTGAGTGAAGAGAGTCAGAAGAGTCTTCTTTAATTGCCAATATGCACTGCTTGGAGAATTCTTGAGCTTTCTCTGCACTGAGAACTGAGCTGGCCTAACACTTTGTAGCTGGAGAAATGAGACAGGCGCACTGCCAAAGTTGCTATGCACTGCAGACCGGTTGCTGTGTCCATCTAGGCACCGCAGAATTAATTCTCAAATGCTTTGATAAAAGAATTTTAGAACATCAAAGCCGAGAGAAAAAAGCTGAACTTCTATCAACCTGTCGGGTAGCATTTGGCAAAGAGGTAAAAAGGGCATCTCGGGGGCCGGCCCAGTGGCTCAGGCAGTTGGAGGTCCATGCTCCTAACTCCGAAGGCTGCTGGTTCGATTCCCACATGGGCCAGTGGGCTCTCAACCACAAGGTTGCCGGTTCAATTCCTCGAGTCCCGCAAGGGATGGTGGGCAGCACCCCCTGCAACTAAGATTGAACATCGCACCTTGAGCTGAGCTGCCACTGAGCTCCCAAATGGCTCAGTTGGTTAAAGCGCGTCCTCTCAACCTCAAGGTTGCCGGTTCGACCCCCGCCAAGGGATGGTGGGCTGCACCCCCTGCAACTAGAAACGGCAACTGGACCTGGAGCTGAGCTGCGCCCTCCACAACTAAGACTGAAAGGACAACTTGACTTGGAAAAAAGGCCTGGAAGTACACATTGTTCCCCAATAAAGTCCTGTTCCCCTACCCCAATAAAATCTTTCTTTTTTTAAAAAAAAGGGCATCTAGCATGAAGTAGAAGAGGGGATCAAGAGTCAGCTTCACTTTGTAGCTTTGCTACTTAGAAGCTATTTAGACAAATTACCTGATCCTCCTGCTCATTTCTCTGTCACTAAAACAGAGACAGTAAAACACCGTTGAGAGGGCTACACAAAACAACATATGAAAAGCACCAAGGCCAACACATTGCCTCATAGAAAAGCTAAGTGTTGTGTATACACCTTTCTTATGGAACCCACATTGGTGGTGGGTTCTGATGACAGGTATACATAGCTTGTCCCCTTCTAGACTGTAAACTCCTTGGGGGCAGGACTTGAGGGGCATTTACAGCATAGCAGTCAACAGCACAGATACAAACCTGAACTCAAGCTTGGCTCCATCTTGTTACGTTACCTTGGGCAAATTACTGACCTTCTGAGCCCTGTCTTTATCCAAGAAATGGAAATAACACATTCTATGGGATTGTTGAGATGACACCACTGAGGCCCTTAGCACTGTACCTAGCCCATAGTAAGTGCTCAATAAATGGTAATGACTTTCACATTCCCTCTGTCCCTTATACCTAACAAGCATCTAGCTGATAATACTTGTTGGTTTGAAGGTCTATATAGCTGAGATATCACCCCACCCACAGAAATTCAGAAATAGCAAAAAGTATCAAGATGCCAAGAAGAAGGGGGTCCCCTACCTCTGGAAAATCTCTTGCAGCGTTTCCCGGGTGAAGGCATTGCTGTCCTGGAAGACGTTATTGAGGGCATGCAGGGCACAAAGCTCCCTACGCTGTTTCTCATGGTAAATTTGTGGGGGTGCTGCCTGGGGCAGCTCCAATGATTCAGATTTGGCCTTGTCTCCTTTCCATGGCACGCAGCTCATGTTTTTCGTTTCAGGTTCCAGAGACAGCTAAAAACACCCTACCCTTCCCTCCTGAGGGAGAATGGAAGCTTCTCAGTCTTTTCAGGATTCCTGAGGTCCACTTTATTTTCTGGTGTCCATGATTTATGCTTTGTCACGGAGAGAAAAGGTTGAAATCAAAAGGAAAAACAATCCACCTCTTCTCTCTTCTCAATAGAAAAATAACTTTTGGATTAGTGTATTTCACCACCACTGGCAAAGTGCAGAATTCTAAAAATATCGTATAAAATCTAAGACCTTGTTCCCTTCTCCCCCCTCCCCTCCCGCCCCCCTCCAAAAAACCACGATTTTCTTGATGCTATTTTCCTCTCTGCAAAAGCCAACCAGGCCTCAATGCAGGAGGACCAAACGGAATCCGTCACATCGCTCCTTTTCTTCCATTTCTTTCCAACCACAACGCCACTGATTCAGAAGACAAGGCCTACGTGGTGGATAAGACGCAAAAGTCGAGCAGCTAGCGAGGGCCGGCCAGCGTGGAACTGCGGGCCGTGCTGGGGCCTCGCGGAAGACTCTCCATCCCCTCGGGTGCGGTGGGGCCCCGCAGGGCGCGGGCCGAGGCGGGCGCGACTCCCTCGCAAAGCGCGGACTCTCACCTTTTCGCAGCGGCCCTGCGGGGGAAACAATCCCGATCAGCTCCCGCGGTCAGATGGGCCGCCGCAGAGCACCAGGCTAGGCTGGCCGAGGAAGTGGCGCGGCGGGTCCGGCCCCAGCCCGAGGGAAGGTCCTTCGCTGGCACCAACAGGCCCGCGAGGGGTGGGGCCGGACAATTTGCCTCGCCCTCGGGGGCCCACCCGTCTCGCCGCCCCCACCCCAAGCTCCCGCCGGTCACGTGAGTGCAAGCCGAGGCGCCCTCCTGTCGCTCCCTCAAACTCAGCTCCCGCGCCAACTCACGTACGCGCCGCTGGTCTCCCCCTCACCGCCGCAGGCCGCCGCCGCCACCTGGAGCTGGCGGCCACCACCTGGACCGCGAGCGGGCGAGCGCGCGCACCTGAGCCCGACGTCAGCGGCCCACGCCCGGCGCGTGCTCCGGAAACGCCCTCCTGCGCCGTCCTGGCTCCCGCCCCGCCGCAGCGTCACGTCTGATGTCAGCCTGACGTCAGCGGCGCCGGCTTCGGGGGCCGCGGCAACCGCACGTTTGTTGGGTGGTTGTGGGCAGCGTTGGACGATCTGGTGAATGCGGGGGCCGGGCCGGATAGCCCGGCGGCGGCCTGGGTAGAGCTGGTGTCCGGCTTCTTGGCTCTGGTCCTCCCCGGGCTGCGCAGGGAGGGGCGGTCTGCGAGAGTCCCGCCTCGACGCCCGCCGCTCCCATCCCCGCTCCTCCCCCGAGCGTTGGCGCCGTTCCGGGGCGGTGACCTAGCCCGCGGCTGCACTTCGCAGCTCTCCCAACCCCGCCCCAGTCTCTGGGCCGTGCTACTCGAGTGCTTTCGCGAGCCCGGACTAGCTACTACCACGCTGATCCTTTTGTGTTTGTTTAGCGCGCCGTTCACTTAGTGATTTCAAAGCACCTTACCGACACGGTCGGGCGCGCATTCTCTTGGGTAAGAGTGAGCCCGACCGTGCTGCACTTTCCAAGAGCCCTGAGGCTGAGTCACATTTCAAGTAGAGTGAAGAGTCCGATTTCAGTTCCTCGGTTCACTACACACAGACCACTGTCTTCTTGCCCTCACGGTTGCTGCCACAGAGCTTTGCTCTCTGGTTTTTCTTAATGCCTATCTAAACGCATTGTGTGTCAGAAGGGTAATTCAGTCCCGCGTGTATTTTCCCCTTTATGGGCATATGGAAGTCATCAGCAAATACTATTCACTTTAACTGTCCTTTTAGATTTTTGTTCAGAAAATTGGAAAAACAAGAGATCACACTTACAATTCAGTCGTTTAACTGTGCTTCAACAAGACTCAACACCCTTGTACTCAACACAGTTATCACTTAACACATGCTTGAGTGCCTACTTTATGGGTTGGGAGTGCTCTGGGCTGATCCAGACAACTTTTGAATTACCTTAAATTTTTTGTAATTTGTAAACCAGCTAAGGGGTACAGTTAGATAAGATTAGTTATTGAGGCTTGCGGGCATTGTTCTAAGTGTTTTACAAAAATAAATTCATTGGTTGCTAACTATCCTGTGATGTAGATACTTATTTTTTTAAGAGGAGAAAACAAGCTCAGGTTAATTAACTTGCTCTAGGTCACATAGCTAGTGAGTAGTGGACTCAGGATTTGAACCCCAGCTCTAACCTGTCTTCCCAAAAAGGATGTAAAGGTGAATATGGAATTCCCTCTCTAAAATGTGATTTTAGACGTCTCTGTTCAATTCAAGAAGCACCCACTTTAAGAGTATGTATTCTGAGAAAAGCCCTAAAATGAGAAAGGCGTGCTTTTTAGTCTCCCATGAGATGTCAGCACATCCTGAACTTGAATTCTTTCTGGAAGAGCCAGTCGGTAAAACACTAAATAATTATTATTCTAGAGTACAATACCTTTATATTTGGCTTTTCTGACAAATCAAGATTTTAATATTTGTAACTACCTCATAGAGAAATATACAGGATATATATATAGCAATTTAGGCAGAATAAAAGGAAGAAACACATTCGAAGAACTATTATCAAGACTTTTGGAGTTGGAAGACTTCGTGACTGTAAATCTTGGACATGTTACCTTCTCAGATGGCTGCTCTTTCTTGCTTGCTGGCTGGGACTAGTGGTCTAATCCCTAATTTCATCAAGCTTTTCAGATTTTTGAAATAGGAATTCAAGACTAAATCTTGTGCTGATGGTGTTTTGGATTGGGGCTTCCCACAACTAATGATGCTCCGAAAGAATCATCTGTAGGAAACTCCCTTAACAGACCCTAGATCTCAGCTCCACAGTTCACAAATGTGGTGAGGTGTGTTGTGACGGGCCAGCCGCCACGAGTCGATCAGTACCTGAATGGGGGAGTGGGAATGAAATAAAAGACACACACAAATGTTAATGTGGCCGGTCTTTAGTCATTTTGAAGCCCTGAGTTTATTATCTCTAACCAATATATACAATTTGAGTACGTGCAGTTAAACGAAGAAGATATGCATTATCTCAGTGAAAGTAAATCTTTCCAGCTTCAACCTTACTTTGACATAGAAGATACAAGGTCACTGAAACTCACAAAAGTAAATATTTCAAGGAGACAGAATCTACTATTTGTCTAGAAAGCCCTTAGTTTTCTGTGTCTGGGAACTGGCCGTTTTCACCACATTCCTCAGCAGCCGTTAGGCGCTTCTCAGATAAGGCAGAGACAATGTTATGGGGGCAGAAACCGAGCCAGTCTGCAAGGTTCAGGGTTGCAAGAAACCATGGCTCCCCACATCTCCCCCTTTTTTATTTTATAAAAGCAAAGTCCATCCAGCCAGGATGGCGAGGTGACGGTGCCTGACTTAGGCATCCCAGGACGCCTGCCTCAACTTACCCGTCATTGGTACTCATATTTTATTAATACAAGCCCTGTTTTAGGTGTTGAAGCGGCTCCCAAGTATTTGTCCGTTGTTGACTAACCCGCCCCTCTAAATGCATGGGGGAGAAAGACTTAAGGCTTCGCCTTAAGCTCAAGCTGATGGATGTCAGCTCGTAAGTCTAACATCTTGTTGATGAAACATCTGATGAGGATGGGGAGTAGGCACAGAACCAAGCAGACACAGATGCCCAATGTAAGAAATATTATAACAGAATGGGTAATATAAGGCATAGAGGGCAAAACACTCCTAAGAACATCAACAAACTCAGAGGCAGCCTGAGCTGCATCAAATTTTAAGGGTTCAGCTTCTCTCATACTTTGAACTTTATCATGAAGCTGAAGCATATCTAAAGACAAATTAGCATTATGCCAAATTCCTTGAAGATGTAAACGAACCCGATTCCAATCATATTGACTATTATTATACTTTTTAGAAGTGACACATATCCAATGATATTTTGAATGACATTTTAAATGAGATTTAACTTTCATACCTTGAATGACATTTTTCATATACTGAACTGTATCATAAAGGGCATTCACTTTTTGTTCTAATTTCTCATCAATAGCTTTTTGGGTCCCTAAAGCTAAAGTAACATTTTTTGAAAGAGTATTAACATAATGAGCATTTTGAATAGTCTGAGAAAGAGCCACAGCTGCTGTAGCAGCAGTTGCAATAATAGTAACCAAAGCCATAATTCCTGTAATTAGAAGTCCAATAAACCGCTTTGGTCTACTCAAAGCATACTCAATTTCTTTGAAAATCTGCAAACTTCTTTCAGTATACCAAGGTCCAGAAATATTAACAGGAAGCATAACAAAAGATGGTTGTTTAAGTATCATAACATGAGTTCCTGATGGTACCCAAGAAATACAATTTGCTAAAGAACAATTATTACAGGATACATTAAATTGATTTCCTACAAAGTGTACATTAACATTTCCAATCAACAGTGCATAAGGGGAGGGAACACAAGCAGATACATTAACAATCTCAGTAACAATAGTCCAATGCCTAGTTCCGTCTTCCAAAATCCTCATGGGCAGAGAGAGCCTGGTTTTAACCTTATCCATTGCTCCCATAAGCCTCCATAGTGAATTTTGCTGATACTGCGTATCAGAAGTCCAAAGTCCAGAAGTCAGTTCTCGGGCCCATCCTGACCGGTTACTTTTTGACCAGTCAATGATATATCTGTTTGTCCCGGGGATGTCATAACGAACAGGATCATTGCCAGGACAGTCTCTCCATGGGACAGTCTCAATATTTAATTTCAATCTTTTATTGTAAGATGGACGCGATGGAGGGACGGGCAGATTTATTCTGCGTCCTCCTGACCAATCGCCTAGCATGTTAAGACGAATAGTCCATCCAACTAAAGAGTCATTAATGTGCATAGTGACAGGAGAACTGCGCAAGCACCCAGATGTAGACCTATTTTTTGCAATACAAATAGGCAAACCTATTTTTATACCATTATAAGTGAACTTTTTTTTCAAATGTTGTTTTATGTGTCCATCAGAGGGCAGTCCTAAGACATGGGTGTCATTAACATAGACTGGAATCTCAGGACCGTCCCACACTGTGGGGTGGAGGATTGGTGGATCAGGTACATAGGCCCAATACGTCTGGTCTTTTTTTGTATTGCTGAAGACTATCAGCCTCATCAGTAGGTAGAGGGTTTACATGTCGTACCAATCGTTTTGGCAGCCACCGAGGGCCTTTTGTATCCTGTGGAAAAATACATACATGTCCTCGTCCCCATATGAGGACTGGATCTGGGCCTTGCCAAGAGCCCGTAAGTGGATCTTTTTATTTGACTAAAGCCTGAGGGGCAGTAGAAGGATGCCAAAAGCGCTCCGCAGCACTTTTACCATGGGCATCCAAGGTCAAAAAATTTTGAATAAAGAGAGAATGAGACAGATAATTATGAGGCGTCAGGGGATATAACTCCCCTTTTTTTATTTTATGAAAATTAACTTTAATGTACCATGAGTGCGCTCAACAATCCCTTGTCCTTGGGGATTGTAAGGAATGTCAGTAACATGATTGATCGAAAATTGCTGGCAAAATAGAAAAAATTTTTTGTTGGTATAACCTGAGCCATTATCTGTTTTAAGTTTTTTAGGGGTTCCAATCATGGCAAATGCAGCAAGACAATGTCTGATTACATGTGACGTTGCTTTTCCGGTCTGAGCCGTGGCCACAACGAATCCGGAGAAGGTATCAATAGAGACATGAACATATTTTAACTTTTTAAATTTAGGTATATGAGTCACATCCATTTGCCATAAGTCATTAGGACGCAGGCCTCGAGGGTTGACTCCATAATGAGGCACAGGTTGGAGATGTGAACAATCCGGACACTGTTTTACTATCTGACGTGTTGCTTTTTTGGTTATTTTATACTGTAGTCTTAAGCTCTGGCTATTTTGATGATGGAGACTATGAGCCTTTTGTGTCTTTTTTATTTGAGTCAAGGCAATGAGCTGAGTAGCAGAGTCTGCAATTTGATTTCCTGAGGCTAAAGGACCTGGAAGATTAGAATGAGCTCTAATATGGCCAATGTAAAATTTTTTACAGCGTAACTGAATGGCCTGTTGTATCTGAAGAAACAGGTCCTGAATAACAGGATTACTGGTGCTAATAAAAGGTACCGTTTCTAAATTCCTGATGGCACGAACCACATAATGGCTGTCAGAGAATAAATTAAAAGACTGAGAAGCAAAGTCAAGCAATACCATATGAACTGCTCGAAGCTCAACTATCTGAGCTGAGGCAGGAGGTGTCTGTACTCTTTTAATGACTTTTTCATCGAGCGCATAAACAGCTACACCATTGCTAGATCCATCAGTAAAAATATTAGGTACAGCAGGAAGAGGAGTATGTGACACTATTGAAGGAAAAATTGGATCATGATGTTGAAAAAATTGAAGCAATTTATGCTTGGGATAATGATTATCCAAAGTTCCCACAAAATGAGCCAATGCAATAGGAAAACTGTTTGTAAACTGCATCAGGCCTTGAATTTGTGTTTTTGTAAAAGGGATAATAATAAAATCTGGCTCTTTTTTATAATATTTTCGAGCTTCTAGGCGGCTCTCCTGAATTAAACTGGCCACAAATTCATAATAAGGAGTAAGATTTTTTTGTGCAGCCACATGGAGGTGTATCCATCTAAGTGGCCCTTTTTGCCACAACACTGTTGTGGGTGTATGTTTGGTGTCCAGAACATACACATATAGAGGTTTAGAATAATCTAAAAAGGAAACATGCTGTTGTTGAATGGCTTTCTCAACCTTAGAAAGAGCCTTCCTTGCAGGCTCAGTAAGAGACCTGGAGGAGGTTGGATCAGAATCTCCTTTTAAAATTTCAAACAGTGGTTTAAGATCTCCAGTAGTTAATCCCAAAGAAGGACGTAGCCAATTAATATTTCCCAACAGCTTTTGAAAATCATTAAGAGATTTAAGATGATCTTTTTTAAGCTCTATTTTTTGGGGAGTGAAATACTGAGCAAATAAGTGCCATCCCAAGTAAGAATAAGGCTCACTTTTTTGTACTTTTTCAGGTGTAATAATAAGACCTGAGGCTAGAAGGTTTTTTTTCATATCTGCAAAGCAAGCTAACAACATTCCTTTTTTTTTACAAGCCAATAAGATGTCATCCATATAATGAATGATATACACAGAAGGAAACTGTTTTTTGGTGTTATCAATTGCTTTACTAACAAACTTTTGACACAAGGTAGGGCTATTGGCCATACCCTGGGGAAGGACTCTCCATTGATACCTTCTTACAGGTTCCTGGAAGTTTGGACTAGGAATGCTAAAGGCAAATCTCTTACAATCTTGGGGATGGAGTGGTATATTATAAAAGCAGTCTTTCAAATCTAGCACTATTTTATAAGTATCCTTTGGAATAGCAGAAGGATGAGGTAACCCTGGCTGGAGAGCACCCATAACTTCCATAGTTTCATTTACTTTTTTCAAATCTTGCAATAATCTCCATTTCTCTGATTTTTTTTTAATTACAAAAATGGGTGAATTCCAGGGTGACGTAGATTCAATTACATGGCCTTTATCAAGCTGCTCCTGTACTAGCGCTTGAGCGGCTAATATTTTTTCTTGAGTAAGGGGCCATTGATCTATCCACACAGGCATATCAGATTTCCAAGTTATTGCTTCTGCAGTTTTTTGGTGGAGTACAGGTAAATCTATGACCCCTGGGGAAAATATCCCAGACCTGTTCTTTGTAAATTAGGGTTAGGCGAAATAGGTTCCTGACGTCCCTGTCCCTTAATGCCTAAGCCTTGTCCTGGGAGAAGCCCTTGATCAAACATTTGCTGAGTTACTTGAGTGCTTGGGCTATAAAGATAGACTCCCATATTACTCATAATATCTCGTCCCCACAAATTAACAGGCAGGTTGGGAATAATATATGGCTGGAAAGTCCTTTGATGTCCGTCCTCATCCTGCCATGACAACAAATTATTGTTTTGTTTAGGGGAATGAGATTGTCCTATGCCCTGTAAATCTGTAATAGTGCTTTGCATCGGCCAGTTAGATGGCCAGTGTTGTGCAGATATGCAGGAGACATCAGCGCCAGTATCCAAAAGTCCCTGAAAACCTTTTCCATTAATTTTAAGCTGCAAAACAGGTCGATCTCTTTTTATTTCCTGAACCCAATAAACATCAGAGGAACCGAATCCTCGGTCTCCACGTTCCTGATTTTGCCTATTTTTTCTTATTTTTACACGAGGCAAAATAATTAGCTGAGCTATGCGAGTTCCAGCAGGTATGACTGAAACATTCAAGGGTGAATGAGTCATGATTTTAATTTCTCCGGTAAAATCCTCATCAATAACTCCCGGGGAAACCTGAATCCCTTTCATAGTGGTACTGCTTCTTCCTAATAATAAACCTACAGTTTCTGGTGGTAGTGGCCCAAAGATTCCTGTGGGCAATGCTTGCATTCCCATCTCGGGAGTTAGTACAATGTCGGTGGTGGAACACAAGTCCAATTCTGCGCTACCTGAGGTGGCCTGAAATAAATCTGTGATGTATTTCCTCTCAGAGGCTCGTTCCCTCTTTGTCCCTGCATCTGCGCTGGGATCTGCAGTGCCCCATAACATTGCTGATTCGGGGCCTGGGGCTGGCCCCTCACCCAGTTTCCCTGAATGGGCTTTCCATCTTTATCTGTCTTGGATCTGCATTCATTGGCCCAATGTTTTCCTCTCCTGCATTTAGGACACACATCTGGAGGCTTTCTCACAGGAGCAGCCGAGTTCTCAGATTCCCCTTTATGAGGGCATTGAGCAGCTCGATGTCCCTTTTTGCCACAAGTAAAACAAGCTCCAGAGCGACTTCCTGCATTAAATCTTGCTTGTTGATACAGTATTTCTTTCATAGGCTTTCCCTGAATAGCAGCCGCTATGGCTATGCCCTGTGTAAAAGAGGAACCTACATCAGAGCACAAGCGAATATAATCAGATAAGGTTCCCTTTTTTCTGAATGGTCTAATAGCAGCTTGACATGCAGAATTAGCATTCTCATAGACAAGCTGTGTTATAAAGGACTGAGTGGCCATTGATGGCCCAAAAATCCGCCCTGTAGCTGTACAGAGGCGAGATACAAAATCTTGAAAGGGCTCATCGGGTCCTTGCCTTATCTGAGAAACATGTTCCTCTTTGCGGGAAGTATCTGGCAGCATACGCCAGGCATCTTTTGCTGCAGCAGTGGTCTGAACATAAGCTCCTGCCACAAAGTCCATCTGATTCCTTAATTCAGCATATATGCCTTCTCCTGCTAACATGTCAAAAGTGATGGGAATTTGTCTTAAGGCATTCTGATTAGCTTTCTCCTTGCAATTTTCATAAAACTCGGATTTCCACAAAAGATAATCGCCCCCGGAAAGGCAAGCATGAGCAATATGCTTCCAATCCTCTGGAGGAGTAGCTTCATTAGACAAAGCATCCAGAATTGCTAAGGTGAAAGGGGCAATAGGGCCGTACTGTACACAAGCCTCTTTTAACTCTTTTAATTGTTTCCATTGAATTGGCCTCCATTCTCTAAACCTATTTCCTTCCTGGTCAATCCTGTCAAAAAGAGGATATACTCCAAATTGTTCTGTGGATTCCCCCTGCTTGTGAGCTTCCTCACAAGCCATTTGAAGAGGGGAACGCACATTAGAGTCTGATCCTGGCTTAACATAATTCGGCGGAGGCTTAGTAGGCATGTCCCAAACTGGGGGCTGCAACGGAGGACCCCACATACAGAGCTCCTCAGGAGGTGGTGCAAAAGGAATAACTCTGGGGGGATCTTTGCCCCGAGGATTCCATTGTTCTCTAAAAGGAATCTGGGGACTCCGAGGACAATTTCCTCCATCCACAGCAACTTTAAGTTCAATCAACTGTCCCTGAATCATCTTTATCTGATCTGCAAGAGAAAGTGTAGTGCCTGCAGGTTGTCTGCCTTCTTGAGCCATAGCCACCAAAGGAGGGTATATGTTCCTATTATGTTTGGCTGCTTCATCCTCTGAGTCTTCCTGATCCTGAGAGTCTAAATCTTCCCAGTCCTCGACCGGAGGTTCATAATAAATAGGCTCTGTATCTTTAAAAAATTCTTCTGTGGGTTTGGCTTCCTCCCCCTTTTCTCTCTCTGCCAGAGAAGCGGCAGATGAAAGAATTTCTTCATTGCCAGCTTGTTTTACTTTCTCTAGCTTACAGCTCTTACGCCTGAGATCTAAACAATCTCTAATCAAGGTCCACAACCCGAATGTTTCTACAGGGATCTGCTGAGGTCCGTGGGCAGCATAATAATCTTGTAACTGCTCTCCCATTTACTCCCAAGTTTCCAGACTGACAGTGCCTTCTTCTGGAAACCATGGACAAACTTCTTTTACAAATTCTAAAAACTTATCTAACTGTTCTCTGCTCACCCGACTGCCACGGGCGGCAAGCAATTTCTTAAGTCCTCTAACATACAGGTCCTTGCTGCTAGCGTGACCCATCCTTCACCCTAACTCGGCCCTTCTTTCAAACAAAGAAAACACTCTGATGCCCGTCTGGCCGTGCCCCTCGCGGAGCCAAATCTGTCTTGGCTAAGGCGCTCGGTATAATTCCCCGGACAGGTAGACAGAAGTCCAGTCGCCGTTATGCCGTATGACAGAACCGGAACCGCAGATTAGGGCCCAATCAAGCTCCGTAACACGAAGTCGTGGAGCTATCACTCACTCACACACTCATTCGACCGAGGGTATTGTGCCTTACTCACCACGCATCCACTGATAAGCTCTCTACGAGCTGGGCCCTTGCCACGTGGTGTTCCTCACTGTTACCCCGTATTCAGGTCCCTGTTCGGGCGCCAAGTGTGACGGGCCAGCCGCCACGAGTCGATCAGTACCTGAATGGGGGAGTGGGAATGAAATAAAAGACACACACAAATGCTAATGCGGCCGGTCTTCAGTCATGCTGAAGCCCTGAGTTTATTATCTCTAACCAATATATACAATTTGAGTACGTGCAGTTAAACGAAGAAGATATGCATTATCTCAGTGAAAGTAAATCTTTCCAGCTTCAACCTTACTTTGACATAGAAGATACAAGGTCACTGAAACTCACAAAAGTAAATATTTCAAGGAGACAGAATCTACTATTTGTCTAGAAAGCCCTTAGTTTTCTGTGTCTGGGAACTGGCCGTTTTCACCACATTCCTCAGCAGCCGTTAGGCGCTTCTCAGATAAGGCAGAGACAATGTTATGGGGACAAAAACCGAGCCAGTCTACAAGGTTCAGGGTTGCAAGAAACCATGGCTCCCCACAGTGTGTTAAAGAACAAAATATTCAACCGAGTAAATTTTAAGATCTAATTGGTTTTATTAAACGATTCATGAATCAGGCAGCAACATCACGTCTAGCAAGTAGAAGGGAACTCCAAGGAGTTATACAAAATGGAAGGTTTTTATAGGCAGAAGGAAGATAGGCCAAAGAGGTAAGAGTGGATTATTTCAGGTCAGGTCACTTTAGGAGAAGGCAGGGGGTTTTATCAAGCAGATTACCTCGTAATTATTGATTAGGAAATTGAAGGCCGATTGGTTTAAAATTCCACTCCTGGGAAAGAATGAAACTGCAATTAAGTTAGGTATTAAGTCTTAGTGGGGCTTACTACAAGTGACTCCATTTTGAGTGTATTTCTTTTTAACAGGTGTTTCTGGCTTCTATTTCAGCTGGTTGCCTCTTTTTGGTCGTGTAATTGCTCTCTCCGCAGAGACAGTGAATGGAGAATTCTCCCTACGGTCAGCGTTTAATTAATTGCTTCGCTCTGGCTGCTGTAGTGTTCCAGGCATCGATCCGATTCTACTATTAAAACTGCCTGGAGACTGCCAGCAAGTCAGACCTCTGTCTTCCAGAGACTGCCCTGAGTCACTGAGTTGAGTAGGATGCGCCTTGTTCAGTTTACTATCTCTGTGGGTCGCGGCCCGAGGCGCGGGACCTATCCGATGACTAGATTGGGCCTTGCCCCTGTCCATCATTCGAAGGCTCACGGCTCTGACTGTTTTGCAGTGAGATTTGGAAGCGAGCACCGCCTCTGGAAACAAGAGAGTAACGGGAGGTGAGGGTAAACTCTGTGTGTGTGTGTGTGTGTGTGTGTGTGTGTGTGTGTGTGTGTGTGTTGTGGTGTGTGTGTGTGTGTGTGTGTGTGTGTGTGTGTGTGTGTGTATTTTCCTCTTCATTGGATGGCTGCTCTGTCAGTCACACTGCGCTGCTCCGGTTGGCGGGAAGGCTCTCGGCTGGTAGGGTGGACACGGTGCTGCCCCCTCCCTACCAGCGATTCAGGCGCGTGACGTCTCAGACATTTGTTGTTGGGGTTTGGGCTTATTAATTATTCATTAGGTACTTGGAAGGGCTGCAGTGATTGGTGGCCGGGAGGCCTGGTCGATTGTTTCTTAGCTAGAGATACGTGTCACCTTCAAAGCGGCTGGAAAAGTGTCGCATAAATTATTCCGATGAGGGGCGGGGCGGGGCTACGCATACATTAGGCAAATGAATCGGGGAGGGAAAGGAGGCCGGCTACGAATTAGCCTAAATTATTAAAGATGGCGGCGGAGCGCAGTCGCTCCCCGATGGACTCGCCGGTCCCGGCCTCTATGTTCGCCCCCGAACCCAGTTCCCCGGGGGCGGCTAGGGCCGCGGCGGCTGCCGCCCGGCTCCATGACGGCTTCGACTCAGACTGCAGTGAGGACGGCGAGGCGCTCAACGGCGAGCCAGAGCTGGACCTCACCAGCAAGGTAGGCCCGGGCGCCGGCGGCGGCGCTAAGCGGACCGGGTGTTTAGGGGACAGGGCGGCGGGCCGAGCCGTCTCCGGGGCGACGGCGGGAGAGGGAGGGGCCGAGCCCGCCTACTCGCCGGTGCGGGCTGCGCTGGGGGCCCCTGGGCAAGGGGCGGCCCCCAGCACCCGCGTCCTTCTCCGGTCGCCTCGACTCGGCCTCCCGCGGAGATCACAACCCCTCGGCTCCGCCACGTGGAACGCGGGCGCTCGACGCCGGCAGCGCCCCGCTCAGTGCTGACTCCCCCGAGACCGAAGGGGACTCTCTCCCTGGACTGTCCACCGCAGCCGAGGGTCGGAGGTGGCTGGGCGAGGGAAGCGGAGGCGCGGGAGGATCAGGTCCTCCGAGAGGGAACCGGGAGGCGTCTTTTCCTGGTGCTGGGAAAGGAAACAGAAAGTAGTCGCTCAGTTGGGGAGAAGGATGTCTGAGAAACGTCTGCTTTACTAATCCACCCAAAACAAAATTGAAAGATGGGCATGACCGATAATCTCGCCATCCTGGGAGTGGAGCAACATCTTGTATGAATGGACTAATGAAGGACGTTTCAAATCGTGTCTTCTGAGCTCTTGATAAGGTGGGCAGGAGTTAATGTCTCACCCTCTACTTGCCATTGTGGGGGATAAAAAGTAAGTACGTGGCTGTTGTTTTGTAGGTGTTTAACATTGCTGAAGGAAAGCATGCCAACTTGGGAGTCAGACAGGGCTGGGTTCTGTTAAAAAAGAAACAGGCCCAAGGTTGGGTCACTTGCTCCCAGGATGGCAAACCTCAGCCTAATTGCAGTTTTAGCCCCTCCCAGGTGTGCAATATTAAACTGTAATTTCCTCCTCAACGCTAGAGAGATAATCCGCATAAAAGCCCCCTGCCACCCTTCCCACGCCCACCCCCCAACAGGTGACCTGGCCTGAAGCAATCCTTTACTTTTGCTAATAACTCTCGTCCCTCCCAGTTTCCTACAAGAACCTTCCATTTTGCACTACTTCTAAGATCACATCTCTTATTTACTAGGTGGGATACTGCAGGATTCATGAATCATTCAATAAAGCCAATTAGATCTTCATATTTACTTGGTTGAATTTTTTGTTTTTTAACAGATTCCTTTCAAAAGGCTCTGTGACCTTGGCAAGTTTCTTAACCTCTCAGTTCTCCAGATACATCATCTTTTAAGTACAGGTGGTTATAACAAATGACAAATGTATATGACACCTAGCATAGTACCCAATACATACTATGTAAATATTTGAAGTGAACTGAATAACTGATAACAGACTAATAGCAGCCAATGGAAGCTAGAACACCGATATCCCCTCCTACCTGTAGTTAAAAAATTACAATAGAGATGTTTATGGAGCTTTGAAAAGGTTTGTGACTTTTCACAGTCAAAATTGCATGAAACTTGGCCCAAGCTGGAGAGAACTTTTCCCTGCCACCTAAGGAACAAAGTTTCAACTGCCCTCTTTCCCTTTAGTGTCAGCTGAACACTTTAGAAGCCAACGGTCCTGTCTGGTACTTCTAATGTCGAAATGAGGATGGTCAAGCTCGGAAAGTGGAAAGGTCAGGGGAAATGTGTGAGGCAAGTGACACTATGTAAAAGACCCAGGCAGCATTCAGGTTGCAAGTATAAGCTCTGATGAGTCAACTCAGAAATTGTAAGAGATGTATGTACTTGACTCAAAGGCAGACCAGCTGGATGTCAATGCTTGGTTAAGGTGCTGAAGAAACCTGAAAACACAGGGAGAAATTGCAGGGCAGAGTTGTGACGAGTAATACCTTCATTTCCTGACCAGCTAATTTAATGTTCCAGGACAGGGAAGTGTTACTTCATCACATAGCTGGGGAAGTGTTACTTCATCACATCACTATTTTAAAGTTGAGAAGCTATGTTTGTATAAATATTGATGGTATTGAAAAGAAAAACTGACGATGTGGAGAGAGAGAAGGGATGGGTTGATAGATTGATTCCTGAGGAAAAAATTAGAAGCTCTAATTTTATGCATTTGCTACAATTATATGTAGAGACCTAAGCTCTGAAAGTTTCCAAATAGAGAAACAATTCGTGAACTGTGGTGGCTAGTTTTATCCAAGAAGGTTTTTCTAGGAATGATTGGGTAAAGAAAGCTGTATTTACCTCTTACTGATTTGTCGACTAGATGCTTTGCTTGTTATTTGATTTGGTCTGTACAGTGGCTTTAGGATGCAGGTGGCATTATCTACATTTTGTAGATTGAAAGAATGAGACTCAGAGAGGTTAAGTTCTTTGTCCAAGGTCACACATGAATGGTTAGAGAATGGGACCTGACATACCTATTGGTAAATTAATGGTCTCCCCAAATAAGTCATTGATACTTGAACCAAATTTGCAAAATGATGGTGCTAATACCCATCTTAGCGGTAACGGTGTACGAGTCGTGCAGTTTGTACTGCTGATTCCTCAATAACCGAGATGGCCCAGGCAAGATGGAACAGAATTCTTTTGTTACTGCGACAGCCATTGGTCTTGGGTGGAGAGCATGGCAGTGTGGGACATCTCTGTCCTGTGAGTGGCAAGCTGCAGGTAGTAGACTTGGGCACTCAGGGTGAAGCACTGCTCCTCAATTTCTACCCACAGTGTCAGATCAGTCATTGTCAGTCCTTCCCCTCCTGGTGAGCAGCTGGAGGCAGGCTGTTCACACCCTTTTCTGTGGGTTGTGTTTCAGACCTAGTCATTTTAGTATATCATATCACTCAAATCATCTAAGGCCTTAGGCTCAAAGGCTATTTAAGGAGCGGCAGAGGGCATGAGGGGCATTGGAGCTATTTTAGATGAGGGTGCTGTGGGGTTCAGTCAGGGTCTTGGGTCAGGCTGTGGAGCTGCTTTGGCTATGGCGCTCTTCTAGGAAGTGTGGTCCTAAGGCTGTTGGTTTCTCTTCTAGCTGGTGCTAGTGAGCCCTACATCAGAGCAGTATGACAGCCTACTTCGGCAGATGTGGGAGAGGATGGACGAGGGATGCGGAGAGACCATATATGTCATTGGGCAGGGATCAGGTGAGCATAGTTTTCCTTTCTCTTTATTTGTGAAAAATTATTTAGAGCACATTGTCCATTTTGTACCCACTTTTCCTGTCCAGTGTCTGCAGAACTGTTTGGGAGGACATAAAAATACGAAGTGATAATGTTACTTCCCACTGTGGTGGTCATACTGTGTTTGATTTTCAAGATTCACTTTCCAAGCGGTTTTACAGATGCTTCTTTTGTACCTCCAGTACTTTCCATGTACATAAAGGGGAATGAAGCACAAAGCAAGGAAACTTTTTGCCCTAGGTCTAGAGCAAGTCACAGTTCTAGAATTAAGCCTTCCCTGGGCAGCTGTTGGTCTTGCCCTCCAAGTCCAGTTTATGGATCTTATTGCGTGCTGAGCAGAGACTTTCCATGGTTCTTCTTGATGTCAGCAAGAAGAGGACACTGAGAATTCTTCTCTTCAGCAAGGCTTCCTTGCCCCACTGACCGTTCAGCGTTGATAGCTATGATAACAGAGGCCCTTTCGTCTTCCTATGAAATCCTGTCAGACGTGTAAGCTTGTTGCCCTTCTGGAAGAAACTGGTTACTGTACTCCAACCTGCTTATTCCATTGTATTGGGGCCCAGTGTTTTAGAGGAAGGCAGCTCCCATGACAGAATCCCAGATTATATCTTAGGCTTTTTTTTTCCCTCCTCCCTTGGTCATTCCTACTTTATATTTATACCCTCAGTTCAAGGCCAACTTACCCTCATCTTCATCATGGCATTATCTTTGCTGAAATGGCAGCTGGGCTTGTTAAGGATTCTGAATGTAGTCTGTACCAGAACTTGTCTCATTGCAGGAAGGCCCGCTTGGTAGGCCTCGCTGGATCATTAAAGGAACAATTTTCTTTACTGCATGTAGGCTTTGTAAAGCCAGATAATAATTCTTTTGTAGACTGAGTTTAAGATGCATCAAATCTCAAAATCATTTTTTAACTTTTTGGCGAATACCGATTAAGTATCTCCTAAGGGCTTGATGCTGTTGCAAAGCTCTTTTGGATACTTAAAATCTGGTCTCTGTCCTAAGGAAAGATGGCATATACACCCAAAACCTCAGTAGAAAAGAATATTTGGAAATGCGGCAAGAGGGACACAGGGAGGAAGGGCTTGACCTCCAATTACAGCTGTGCCGTCGTTTGACATGTTTCTCGTATCCTTTCCTTTCCATCTTTGCCGCCACCTTCCTGGCTTGGGGTCTTATCACCTCAAAGAATGCATGGTCAGAGAGATAGGCAAACTAAGAGGTTGCTCGTCCAGAAAGGGAGGGAGTTGTTCAGCGTGTCAAGTGCTACAGAGATAGCAAGGAGAGTCGGGTTCAGAAAAAGCCATTCCATATGGTAGGCTTTTGAAAGCTTTTGTGTCGGGTGCACACCTGGTCTGCGGTAATAGGGTCACTTCGTGCCTATAGAATTGAAGAAACTACATCTAGATCAATGTCAACAAGTGTTGGGACTGTTCTTTGAAGACCTAGATGCTTAAGACAACCCTCCCCGCCCCCCAATTTTTTAATGGGGACTCTTAGTGAATTTTACCATGCCTTGGCAACTCACAACTAATTAACCCTCCCACAGCAAAGCATAAGATGTCAGACATTTATTAACACATTCACACACCCAGGCATTATCTTTGCATCTGTCAATTGGATGCTATTAGATTCTTAGTGACTCCTTCCTGCTGGAATTCTTTTGAGGTAGAAAGCATCCCAACTAGTTAAACGATCCCAACTAGTTAAACGAGTTGAACATCAGAGGACTAAACCAGATGCAAGGCCCCAGGGTCAGCTTCGCCACCTGCTTCCTGTGGTGCTTGGTGCTTCATCTCTGTTTATCACTTCCTTTGTCTATAAAATGAGGATAATGACATCCTTCCCCACCCTTCCTCAGAGAAACTTTGTGTGAATAAGTTAGACATTAAAAAATTATAAGCAGTACAAAGGAATGTGCTCTTTAAGTACATATTTCTAGTTCAAGATCCATGGTTTTAAAGGAGACAATCTGGCCTAGTAGTTCGTTCAGGATCTAGTAGTTCCTAGTAGTTCAGGATCTAGAGCCTGGCAGGTCTGAGTTTGCCTGCAGGCTCTTTAATTGGTCTTAACATGGGGATAATAGTGGAATCTATCCCATGGTGTCATGGTGAAGGTTAACACTTGGCAAACAGTGAGCATTGTGTAAATGTTAGCCAGTGTCTGTTGTTACAGTAATAATTTTTTTTAAGGGTTCCAGATTATAGTTAGTTGATTAACCATGCGATTTCTTTCAAAAAGAACTTTGTTCATTCAAGTATTAAGTCATGACTTTCTTAGAGCCAGGTACTGTAGTAAAAGTTCTGTGAACATAGGAGGAGTGTTAAGTCGTTCTGGGGAAGTCAGGAAAGGCTTCAAAAAGGAGGTGCCCCTGGAATTAGTTCTAAAGGATGAGTAGGAGTTTTTCAGGCAAATGGAGGCATTAGTGAGTGAGCAGAGGAAACCACATGCACAGAAGCACTGGCGATACTGGAGTACTTGGTGGGTGAGCTTGGGCAGGTCAGGAGAGTGGGAGGACGGGTAGGCAGGGCCCAGATCTTGAGGCTCTTTGAATGCCATACCAAGGAGTTTAGACTTTTATCCTAAAAGTTTGGGGAACCTTTGCAGCATGTTGAGCAAGAGACTGCATATAAAAAAGGTATGTCAGATGGCAGGATGGAAGTCTGATTAGGGCTGGGCGTGGGAGGATGTGTGTCCTTTAGTAATCGGACCGCTGCGACTTTTCTCGTGGCCTTTGTCTCCACTCCTACTGAGTGAAGAATGCAGTGCATGCTGGAGAAGGGGAATGGGACCGGGGGCATTTTCTGGGAGCCCTGGATGGACAAGGTTACATTGGTGATTGCCCCCCTGCTGTGGAACAGGGCCTGAAAGCATTGCTTTTTGTTGTGTCAGAATCAGGAAAAGGTGGCAAGATTTGGGGGTCTGGCAAGAATGGCAGGGTTAGCAGGCCTTCCAGCAAGCCCTTTTCTATCTAAACCAAACATCCAGAGGTCAGGGGGCCATGTACTTAGAAACTCCTCGTGCAACTGCTCTCTCTTTGTTCATTTGTTTTGCATTTTACAAACATCTGAGGACTTGCTATAGGAAAGGCACCCCTCATGGGGCACCCAGGGAACGCTGGAGATATGATCCCTGTCCTGAAGATGTTTAGTGGGGAAGACACATCCAGAACAGTACTCCACAGGGTGGAGTCGGTGGCAAGTGCCATAAGGGAGCAGCGTGGGTAGGATGTGACAGGTGGAGACGTGCCGATGGACTTCCTAGGATAGGAAATACGTGAGCACAGCGGTAGAGCTGGAAAAGTGCACAGCGGTAGAGCTGGCGGGATGGTGACCCTCGCACTAGGACAAACTGAGGAGAGGGTGTGGAGTAAACGGGGGTCTTTAAGGAGTTGAGCCTGAACACTCCTGGGCCCGGGGAGCCATTCCAGGCTGTGACTGGGACATGACAGCGTTAGAGCTGTGGCTTTGTTTAGGAGCTTGGGCTTGAGTCTGTGCAGGGGGGGTTGGAGGGAATAGAGGCTGGATTTGCTAAGACCAGTTAGGGGTCTGTTGTGGTGACTGCGGTAGAATAAGGGCCTGAATCAGACTTGTGGCATTGGATCGGCAAAAAGTGGGGAGCAGGAACAAGGAAAGAAGGGCAAGGTGCGAAGCTACACTCAGCAGGACTGGGGTGATGTGTGTTAAGCTAGAGTGCCTGGAAGGGAGGATGGTGTTGTCGTCAGAAATCGGGAAGGCAGGAGGAGGACCTGGGCTGGCACCAAGAGGAGCCCTTGCCAGAGGGGAAGCCGCTAGGTTTGGAATCAGAAAACCCAAGCTCACACGGTCCTCCGCTCCCTACCAACTCGGAGCCCTCTCCGGCTTCTGTTTACTCCACTGTTAAGTAGGAAAAGTAATGCTTATTGCTTCATAGGGTTGCAGCGGGGACTAAAGTGCTTTATGAATGATGCTAGAGTTTGTGCTGTTGTTGAAAGGGAGGGGGTGGGGTGGTTGAGTGTAGGCATCCGTCTTCTGGGAGTCGTCCAGGCAGTTGGGGACTCAGTCTGGAGTTCTGGGAAGAGGACAGTGCTAGAAATGAATGGTTGTGTAGTTTTCAAAATGACATTTGAAGCCATAATAGGAGATGGCCAAGGGGAATGTTTAAAGGGTAGAGAAGAGGGCCACTGGCTGACTCCCGGAGAGGACTGGCATTTAGGGGCCAGGAGCAGGAGGGCCAGCAGGGTAGGCAGAGAAAGAGGAACCAGAGAATGGGGAGGGGACCCGGGAGACTTCACGCAATAGGCAAGCAGGTGCGGGGGAGGGGCCTCAAGAAGCAAAGGCAGGGTGGCCAGCAGTGTCACATGCTCTTGGGGTCAGAAAGGGGTGTGGGATGAGGTTAGGAGGCCAGTGATGAGAAGTCGTTTCTTCCAGGCTCAGAAGTAAACTTCAGAGAGTAAGTGGGGACAGGCAGCAAGTCTCAGGTACTCTGTTGAGATGCTTGATGGTAAAAGAAACAGAGGAGATGGCAGCTTGGCAGGGGCAGGGAAGAGGGGATGGGTTTCCTGTTCCTAGTTTAGGAATGACTTGAACTTGTTTGTAAGGAGAGAAGTGGAGGGGGAGGAAAAGAGGGGGAGGGAAGGTGCTTCAAGTTCTGTGGGAGGCAGTGAGAGAGGAGAGGTTGGGCCCGTGCTGGGAGGTTAGCCTGGGACGGAGCTGGCGTGCTCTCAGAGACAGGCTGGAGGAACACCTGGGGCAGTTACCGTGGGAATTACTCTCGTCACCAGTGGAAAGCACCGGACAGGAGTTGTCGTACAGTAGACGCGCTGTAAATGATTAGTTGATTGGTTCTTCCCGTCCTCATCCTGAGCTCACACTCGTTTTTCCATCTACTTGCTGAATAGTTCACCTGAGCTACATCCGTTAAAAGTCTGTCCCTACAATCATTCTTCAATTCCCTCCCCATTTTCCTTTGTCTCCTCATTACCTCTTGTCTGAATTTATTGGAGCGGCTTCCTAACTGGCTCCCCCCTTTCCGGTCTCGCTCGCCTGTTCCACTTTAGACTGCTGCGCTGCGCTAGACATCTTCCTCACGCGGTGATCCACTCGTGTTCCTCCCTTGCCTGAGCCCCCAAGACTTCCCGCTGCCTGGTACATAATGTGTTTCGCTGCTAACATCTGTCTGCCTAACTGCTTCCACCTCTTGTGTGGTCTCCCGTCACTTGCCATCCTGCTCCCAGCACACTGAGCTGCTTCCTGGTCCCTGAATGTGCTGCGATCTGCCGTGCTCCATGCCTAGCTTTTCTGCCTACGATGTCTTTCCTTCTTTCTCTGGGGGCCCATTTTCATACCGGGAGACCCAGCACCCTGCAAAGCAGTCCTCGGCTTCCCCGGGCCATGCTCGTTGCTCACGCTCTACGTTCTGTTTGTACAAGTCTGTAGTACAGTCCTCAGGACGCATTGCAGTTAATTAATTTGCTGTCTCTCCTGCGGGGCTGTGAGCTGGCTGAGGGCACCTGTATTCCCAGGACTCAGCATGAGGCTCGGCATAACACCCAGGAGAGTTTCAGTGATTACTGTTGAATGAGTTAATGACTGTCCTGCTTCGTGGGGAAGCCGTGGCACTGTTATTTATGAACTGTGTGTGTGGCCAGATTTCTGAGACGTGCCAGGTAGAGACATGTTCTTCCCCACTGCCTGCGGGGGGGCCTGGATGAGGGGTTGGCCGGCTAGCTGATGGGAATGCTGATGGCTGGGCTCTTGTCACCAGATGGGACTGAGTACGGGCTGAGTGAAGCTGACATGGAGGCCTCCTACGCCACAGTGAAAAGCATGGCAGAGCAGATAGAGGCTGACGTCATCCTCCTGCGGGAACGGCAAGAAGCTGGGGGCCGCGTGCGGGATTACCTGGTCCGGAAACGAGTAGGAGACAATGACTTCCTGGAGGTCAGGTGAGGGGGCCTCCGAACAGGTCAGGGATCCCTCCAGCATGACCTCAGGGTCTGGGGCTTCACCGAGAATGGTGATGGCGCTTTGGCGCCTGGTGTGGCAGCTTCACCCCTTCCCTTTCTGAGGCGTGGGAAGAACGTCCAAGACACAATAGCCCCATTTCCTATTTCTGCTCTTTTCCATCCCTGAATATTTCCATTTGGGAAGAGGGGGAGAAAGGCCAGCCATACATTCCGTGGGCTGCATTTTCTTTCTTAACCAACCTGTGAGGCTAGAAACCGGGGTGATGGAGGAGCGCATTCTGTGCTGCTGTTGACTTTGGGGCCCCGTCTGGCAGCGTTGGGGAAGCTTGTGGGAGTTAAGGGAGAAAGTGGGAGCACAGTTCATCCTGAATGACCTTCTCCCTGGATAAACCTCCAGGAACATCCCCAGGTGCTTAGGCATGAATAGGAGGGGCCGTGCGCTGGGCGGGCTCTGGAGCAAGCATGGCCTTACAGATGCAGTTAGTGGGGTGTCCTTCGCTCACCCACCAGCTCTTACATAGACATTTGGGTTCTGTACACGCAGGGTAGCAGTAGTGGGCAACGTGGATGCTGGCAAAAGCACGCTTCTGGGCGTCTTGACACACGGGGAGCTGGACAATGGCCGCGGCTTTGCCCGCCAGAAACTCTTCCGCCACAAACACGAGATTGAATCTGGTCGTACCAGCAGTGTGGGCAACGACATTCTGGGCTTTGACAGCGAAGGTAACGTGGTGAACAAGCCAGACAGCCACGGCGGCAGCCTGGAGTGGACCAAGATTTGTGAGAAATCCACTAAGGTGATTACCTTCATTGACTTGGCTGGCCATGAGAAATACCTGAAGACCACCGTCTTTGGCATGACGGGCCATCTGCCTGACTTCTGCATGCTCATGGTAAGTGTGGGGCGCTCCCGAGAGGGGGCTCCAGCAGCGCTGTTGGGGTGTGCTTATGAGCAAGTGTTGAAAATTGTGCTGAGGGGGAAGCCCATTGGTTTGGGGCTTTGACACGGGCTGGATGGCAAGCTGGATGCCAGGGATGCCCAGCCCTCTGAGTTCTCCAGTCTTCTCAAGGGGGGTACTTTGATCTCTAGGTTGGGCCAGGAAGGGATCCCCTACGGAAAAACCAAGATATTTGCAGGCCTCTCAATTTTTTGGAGAGACATAGAGGAGAGTTTCCCCCGGGGCTTACATGTTACCTTCAGAAGTGTTTTCTTCTGGGGTTGGGCTACTTTGAGGGGGTGATGCCAGGCTGTACCCTCCAAGAAGGGAGCACAGACAGCTATCAGGAGAGACCTGAGAGGTGGCCTCTTCCCAAGTGTGGGCCAGGCTTCTGCGTGCCTGGCTCTGTGCTGGGCCAGAAGGTGCGGTAGTGAATGGCGTCTGAAGTGCTTGCAGTGTGACGGGAATCGATTTCTTAAGCGGCTCATTGTGTAGACAACTGAAAAGGAAAGGAAGCAGAGGCTTCTGCGTTCGTGTTGCTGAGCTTGTGCTTGGGTCCCTTTGATCTTCCTCCCCGGACAAGGAGTGGAGTCCTCGAGGCCCAGCCTTGGTGGTGGCTTCACCGCTTTCACAGAGAGCGAGTGAGCAGGTTTTCCCTCGGCAGGTCCTCGCAGTGCTTCCCGGTGGCCCATTCCTCAGCTGCCTGCATTGATAAGAAGTGTGATCAACACAGGCATCTGATCGAGTTGCCCACAAACACAGGCTCTCAGGCAGAGTCTCCCCAAACTGAAAGTAAAGCGAGGCGGAGCATATGTACAGAACACTTACCACACTCTCGGCTCCCTGGCCAAGGTTCTTGGGATCGCAGCATGATTTCCTCTCCCTTGTCTTGGATCATTGCAAGGAGCCATTACCGACCTGGGCTAAGGAAAGCTGCTCTCTTAGAAGGGGTGTCAATGGATGGTCCATAGGGCGTACTTGTGGGTTGGTTGTTGGGTGGATACTAAGAGAGGTATAGAAACCAGTTTGAAATGAGTGTTTTTCTAACTGAGCTACAGTGAGCAAGGCCAATTAATGGAAATAGCTTCACCCAGATGAAATGTTTTATATTACCTGAGTTTTAGGCCATGATCCAAATATTAAACATTTCCTGTAGAAAACAATGAAATATTTCATTATTGTTCCATGGCAATAAATTTCTGGGGTGTGAAGTGGAATCTTTAAAATAGTAGGTAGACAACAGATCGAGAGAGCTTTTTCCTACCCAGGTTGGGAAGAACAAAGGCAAGTCCGGGTTGGCTAGAAAAGGTTGGAGGGAATGGGAAAAATGATGAGGAAGATGGCGGAGGCGTCCTGGTGTAGGCCAGGGGGAGCACAGGTGTGGGCATCTGTCTCACTGGGGTGGTGACTCACCTGTGAACTGTGATGTTCAAACGAGCATCCTTGGAAACACTCTGTAATGTGCAAAGCACTATATAAACAGCTCATGGCAATTTGAATTTCATTTTGTTTTGGTAAGTAACACATAGGATACAAAAATGAAAAGGTACCAAAGGGCTGGTAGTGCAAAGTCTCCCTTCTTCCTCTGTCCAGTTTCCTTCCAGAGGCAACTAGTAGTATTTCTAGTTTCTTATGTATCTTCCAGAGATATTTTGTAATCATACCAGCAAAAGTGTATACATTCTCTCTCTCCAATTTCAAACATTCCAAAAAGTTAGAAGAGTAGTATAATGAATCCCGAAACCTACCAGTCCGATTCAATAATCATTAACATTGTGCCATGTTTATCTGTATGTGTGATGGATGCTCGTGGTTGTTTTGTTTTGTTTTTGGCTGAATCATTGGAAAGGAGATTATAGACTTGGTGACTCTTCGCCCCCAAATACTTCAGCACACAGCTCCTGAAATAATTGTCTCCCACTGTGATTGCAGGAGGATGGAGCAGGAGCTCCCTAAGGGCATCCAATATCTAGTCTATAAGTGTTTATATATTTCAGATGTTCCCCAAATGTCTGTTAGCTGCTTTTTTCAACTCGTAATCCAGTCACCACTTTTTTAATGGTAGTGTGCTATGTATACCTTGCTTTTCTTTCCCCTTGAAAATATATGTTAGAGATTATCCCATATCGGTAGGTAAGACTGTCCCCCTTTTTTTTGCACAGCACATTTGCGGCATTGTGCATATGCTCTCATTTGTTTAACCAGCCTTTGGGGTGATAATTTAAACACATTTATTATTACGGGAAGGAATAGTAACAGTAATAACAGCTGCCATTGCTTAAAAGCCTAATTCATGCTAGTTGAGTGCTGGACCTTTGACATGTTACATTTCAACCTCAGGTTACCCTCTAACGTGAATATTATTATCTTCCCTTTTTATAGATAGGGAAACTGAGGGCCAGGGAGGTTAAACTGAAACCGTTTTGATGACTCTAGACAGTTGTTTTCCCAGACTGTCTGGGTTTGTCTTTTTCACTGTTTCCAAGTCTCAGATTTGAATGGCCCCCTCCGTCGAAGCAGAGGTTATAGCGGCCTGTGCCCAGCCCATCTGCAGTCGTGATTCCTGGCCTGAGACTTTGCCCTCTGTGTCCTGTCGTGATGGAGGTCTCAGATTTGGGCACTGTCTCTTATCCCAGCCTGTTTGGAGCCTCTGTGCCTACCCAGCAGCCACCTCTCTCTCCCTGACAGTTCTTTCTGTGTTGGGGTAGGTGGGCAGCAATGCTGGCATCGTGGGGATGACCAAGGAGCACCTGGGCTTGGCATTGGCACTCAATGTGCCTGTTTTCGTGGTGGTCACCAAGATTGACATGTGTCCGGCCAACATCCTGCAAGGTAAGTGAAGCCTCCAGCCAGCAGCCGTCTCTCTGCTGGAGGCTGTCAGCCGCTGGGGGCTGTGGTTCCTTGGTGCTGCCAGGGCTCCTGCTTCCTCATCCTGTGCTCACACCTTGACCTGAGTTCTCATCAGCCCAGAATCTTGTGCGTTCTCCCCGGTTTGGCTCTTGATCTAAGCACAGCCTAGAATTATCTTTCTGGTTCCATGCAAGAGTCTTGAGATCCGTAAACTGGCATCTCTTTTTGGGTGGCCCTAGGCAGAAGGGGTTGGGTTTTGCCATCTAAGCTGGATGTATGAGGCGGCATGGGGACGGAGGGTCTGATTACCTTTTACCACCAGAGGCTTCCAAACAGGGTTGCAGGACTACATCTTTGTACATTTCTCCTTCGTTGCTCCAGATAGGAGAAGAGAAGCGGAGAGGCACCCTTTTGGGGGGGCCTCATAAGGGTTTCTGCACGTGTCTGAATTTCCCAGAGATCCTTTTGTCAGATACGTTTCTTCCAGGAAGCAGAACATTCTGGGAGCAACACTGTGCTTATGGACCCCATCCCTATTGACCGACTTCCAGGGTACGGGTCTGCTAGGGACTCTGGAGAAATTCCATGGGTTTCAGGCTTGTAACCGTAGCAGACAGGCCTCATCTGTGCTCTTGCTACTCTAGCACGCACGCACCCACCCACCCCGAGATTTGCTGCTCCGTTTTGCTTCCCCGGCATTGTGGCATTTATCACTGTCTGTCTCCTGCCGGCATCGGTAATCGGTGGACCTGTCTTGCCTGGAAGTCTGGCCATGAAGAAGGCCCTGTCCCTCTAATTCTGTTCCATTTCACCCTGTAAGAAACCCTGAAGCTGTTGCAGCGCCTGCTGAAGTCGCCGGGCTGCCGGAAGATCCCTGTGCTGGTGCAGAGTAAGGACGACGTGATTGTTACGGCCTCCAACTTCAGCTCTGAGAGGTAATGGGGCAGGCAGCAGTGGGGCAGGCAGCAGTGGGGCAGGCACGGAGAGAGAGTGGAGGAAGTAGGCTATTCTGGTCTCAGCACAAGGTCTCCTAGGCCAGCAGTGCTGTATCAGGTGACCCAGATTCTGAGATGCTAGTGTCCTTCTCTGTGAAATGGGAACAGTAGTACCTTCTCCATTGAGCTGTGTGGAAATGCTGTACAGAAAGCACTTAGCACCGTGCCTGCCTGAAGTATGACGGATATACAGCCATTTTTATACCTGTTGCTATTCATAATGTTTTATACTCTTGTTTCTCAAAAACTCTCAAGTCACAGATCACTTTAGGCCCTTACTCACTAACGCATCCTTTGATTCCATAAATATTTATTGGATGTTCGTTCTGTACCGGGTTCTTCCACTGGGCATTGAGGATTCAGAGCTGACTTGGGCACTTGTGCTCAAGGTGGTCAGCTCTTTGGTCAGAGATAGTCTCTAGCTAATAGTGAACTTTGTTAACTCTTCCTTCTCCCCGAGTCATGCGCTGCCTTGGAGCCGTCTGCCTCCTGGCGTGGTCAGTAGTACAGGACCTAGAACAGCTGGCATTTTTGGCCTGTGTCTCGGCCTTGGCGCTACCATCAGTGCCACCATTTGGTCCAGCATGGCAGGGTATGTTTCAGCTGCCTGCATTTCAATTCGCTGATTTTCTCCAGTGCCTGTTCTGTGCAGGTGCTCTTCTAGGAGCTACAGGGAACACATAACTTCTGATCTCCAGGAGTTTGATTAACCCTGGATAGGAGATACAGAGACCATCGAGCTCACTGACGGAAAATCAGAAATCGTTACATGTAACAGAGACAGAAAGTGCTCCAAGGGCTGAGGAGCTAGTGCCCATCCGGAAAGGGCTTCCTGGAAGCAGCAGCAGTGGAGCTGTGCTCTGAGGGATGAGAGGCTTTGGTAGTTGCATAAGAGAAGGCAGGAGCATCAGAGCAAACAAATACAGGGGGGCAAAAAGTACCAAGCTTTTAGGAGACAATCAAGTTCTCTGGTCTGGCTGGAATATAGGAATTTAAAAAATAAACCAGCGGAGGTGTTGGGAGCAGGGGTCTAGGCTGTCTTCTCTGCAGTGGAAAGGTAGGTAAGGATTTTAAACAATCGTGTGTGTGTTAGGAAGAAGCAGTCCTGAGTGCCTGAAACAGGGCAGGGGTGGAGGGAAGAGGAGGGGACAGATTTTAGCTACTAAACTGAGTAAGAGAAGAAGGCCTGAGAGTAGGTCTGGCAGGAGTTGCTAGGTCAAGGCAGAGAGGTAGAGCCCTGGGAGGGGGTCAGGGCAGTGGGGCCCTTTGCAGCAGCAGCTCTCCTGTGTCAGGCAGGCAGGAGCTGGCCTGAGCTCCTTTCCTTTCTCTTCGCCCTCCACTCAGGATGTGCCCGATATTCCAGATCTCCAATGTTACAGGCGAGAACCTAGATCTCTTGAAGATGTTCCTCAACCTCCTCTCCCCGCGCACCAGCTACCGGGAGGAAGAGCCTGCTGAGTTTCAGATCGACGACACTTACTCTGTCCCGGTGGGTGGCTTCTGCTGGACCGAGCAGGGTGGGAGGCTGGGCAGGCACTTCCTCCCGGGTGCGTGGGATTATCTGGTGGGGAGGGGCTACGTGGAGATGGACTCACTGGGCCAGGGTCTTCTCTGCAGGGCGTGGGGACAGTCGTGTCGGGGACAACACTGAGGGGCCTGATCAAGCTGAATGACACACTGCTGCTGGGCCCAGATCCTCTGGGTAACTTCCTGTCTATTGCGGTCAAATCGATCCATCGAAAGCGCATGCCTGTCAAGGAGGTGCGGGGGGGCCAGACAGCCTCCTTCGCACTGAAGAAGGTGAGTGTGGATAATACCAAAATGCCCCTCGGACTCCGCATGTTGCTAGGCTCTGGGCCATTGCCAGTCCTCATGGCTGCTCTGGAGGGCAGGGGTTACTGACCTCACTTTTACACATGAGGAAACAGGCTCAGAGAGCCTGAGTGACGTGCCCAGGAGCACACAGGTAGTAAGTGCTAGAGCCAGGACTTGAACCCAGGCTGCCTGCCGCCTAAGCCCTGTTCCTCCCCCTCGTGCCTGAGCAGGGTGCCGTGAGCTCAGTAGTGAGGTCAGATAGGCACCTCCCTGCTGTGTAGAGGGTCCTACATAGGACCATTGGGGTCCATGCCAAATCCTCTTTCCCATTCAGCCTTCTGCCCCTTGTGGGGTTGGGGCAAGTGCTAGTTCTGGGCTCACCGACCTTCCCCACCAACCAAATTCACCAGCAAAGTGGGCTTTTCCTTATTCCCTCCAACAGCCATGTCACGCTCGCCCTCCTTCCACCCAGTGCTTGCCTACTTTGCCCTCACCACCTACCTAATTCTTATCCTTCAGGGCCCAGCTGAAATGCCACTTCCTGCATGGAGCCTTTCCTGACCCCCAGTAGCAGTGTTTAAACTTCCCACGTAGCACTGCAATCTGCCGAGAAGGCCTGTGGTCCAGTGCAGTGAGGGCAAGGCCAAGTTGGGGTGGTCTTCATTCCCAGGAGGCCTCCTGGTCCTCCAGGACCAGGGGGTGGAACCAGAAGGCATTATTGTCCCTGAGGTCTGAGATTCCCTCTTCCTTTCAGATTAAGCGTTCGTCCATCCGGAAAGGCATGGTGATGGTTTCCCCGCGCTTGAACCCCCAAGCGTCCTGGGAGTTTGAGGCCGAGATCCTCGTCCTCCACCATCCCACCACGATTAGCCCGCGCTACCAGGCCATGGGTAGGTGTCTAAGGGCGTTGCCAGCCCAGGAGGCCCCCCGCTCTAGAACCCTCACAAAGTGCTCTAGCAACCAAAACCCCAAAGTTTCAGCTCGAGCCAAGAAGCAGGTCTCCTTACTGTTCAGTGATGCCCTCTATTCTGCCCACGAGCTGTGGTGTTTATTCAATCCTGCAAACACAAACTGAGTGCCAGCTCTCTGTCCACTCGGTTTCCGCTGAATGCTGCTGTGTGCCAGGTGCTGCCAGGGTGCGGGGGACAGACGTGATGGGCAAGGGCCATGCCCTCAGGAAGCTCACAGCGGAGAAGGCACACCCAGTGCCCTGTGTTCAGGAACTAGGACCGTGGGTCCCGGGACAGGTGGGGTCTAACTGGAGGCACAGACAGGACCAGATGTCAGAGCAGCCTCAGCCCACTCGCCCGCCCTAGGCGCCCTGAGGCCCTGAGCATGCGCAGCTCAAGCCTGTTTCACACGCGCACTCCCCGCGTCCCCTGCCCTGAGGCCACGCGGTGGCTGGCGCCTGGCCTGACGTCTGGCTCCCTGGGCAGTGCACTGTGGGAGCATCCGGCAGACGGCCACCATTCTGAGCATGGACAAGGACTGTCTGCGCACTGGGGACAAGGCCAGCGTGCACTTCCGCTTCATCAAGACCCCCGAGTACCTGCACATAGACCAGCGGCTGGTGTTCCGGGAAGGCCGCACCAAGGCCGTGGGCACCATCACCAAGGTACGGCCAGGCAGGCCACCTTCCCCCAGCGAACCCCGGGGGCCACTCCAGTCCTAGACCGTGAGCCCAGCAGGTGGTTCTGGAAAAGCCCTGGGACGCTCCCGAATTGCCAGAGGCACCAGTCCCTGCCTCGGGAGAGCTAGCGTAGCACATCCCTCCTGGGGAAACGTGCCGATTTCTCATAGCCACACTCCAGATGTTTCTAGCTGCTGAGACACTCACTTGGTCTCTTGGAGACCTGAAATTAAAACTTGCCCCAGACTCTTGTTCCAGGGGCAGCAGAGACCTGGGGCTGGAGATGCAGTGGGTGCTCTGAGGAAGTGCAGCGAGCCTAGCACGGACAAGGGCCTCGAGTTCGGCTCCCCCAGCCCGGGCAGGCTGGACCCTGGCCTGGGAGCTGGACCGCGTGGGGAGGGGCCAAGGTGCCCTCATTATCGGGCAGGGGCCAGGATGGAGCCCTGTTGGGCTGAGCTGAGGCTGCCCCGGGATGCTGAGAGGGCAGGAGAACATCTCTCTAGGTCACTGCCCCTGTCATGGCCCTCCCGCCACGGACTCTGGGCTGTCACCAAGGACCAGCCAGGCCAGGGAGTGAGAAGTCCCCGACGGGGCAGGGGCGCAGGCAGCCGAGCCGATGTCACTGCCTGCACCTCCAGCCCCTCCGCTCCCCTTGGCTTGTGCAGCTCCTGCAGACCACCAACAACTCCCCGATGAACTCCAAGCCTCAGCAGATTAAAATGCAGTCAACGAAGAAAGGCCCCCTGACCAAACGAGAAGACGGGGGCCCGTCAGGAGGGCTGGCAGTAGGGGTGCCCCCACCTGGAGACGAAACTTGCTCCCTAGGGGCCGCGCAGTCATCTGCGTCCCTCAGTCTCCAGCCAACGGTGAGCATGGGTGTGTCCCCCCCCCCCCCCCCCCCGCCGCGTCCTGGAGTTCTGACCATCTCTGCTGGGTGCGGGCAGGGCGGGGGTGGGGGTGCGGCCGTCACTCTTGTCCGTGGACTTGACGTAGGAGAGCTCCAGGCAGCCTCACCCCTGCCACATCTCTGCATAACCAGGCGTTTCCCACACCTGCTGGCACGTGAGTGCTAAGTGTGAGCCATTTGTCGCGGAAGGAGGGTGTTTTTCAAACTTTGAGATGTTTAATCAGTCCTGATTTCACATTTGGTTTCCACATTTCAAAGCTTCTCTTTCATAGTAAGTGTGGGTGACGTATGTGTGTGCCAGTGGCCCAAAGGTTTGAAAAACTGCGTTAGAGGACCCTCCTGTGTCCGTCCTAGAGGTCGGTGGTCTTGGGCCTGTGTCACTGGCGTTCACTCAGTATCCCCTGCCAGCTCTGTCCCCAGTTCTCTCCTGACACGCCCTCCCCCTCCCTCCTGGAGTCGTTCTCCTTCTGACCTTTGGAGAAGAAAGTTTCTGCCTGGACCTGTCCTTTCTGCTCTCTCCCGCACTGAGCTGCTCTGGCTCCTTCATTCCCTTTCTCTTTCCACCTATGGTGGTGGCACGGGTGGGTTCCTGCTTTCTTTGTGCTTCGCTGAACTCTCTCACCAGTTATCACCTGTGACCCACCTGCTCTGTGGAAGGCAGGGCGGTGCTTGCTGCATGTGACAGAGGGAGGTGCCGTTTTCCAGGCCCATGTAGTGATGACTGCTCAGGCTGGGCTGGGCCCACCCTGCCTGCCGTTCCCACTGCCCCGCCCTCTACTGTCCTGCTCCCTGTGGACGCTGCTTCTCAAGCTCCTCCTTTCTCTCTTTCAGCCCAAGCCCAGCAGTGGGGGCCGGCGACGAGGAGGCCAGCGTCACAAGGTGAAGTCCCAGGGTGCCTGTGTGACACCAGCCAGTGGCTGCTGAATTTCCCCTGCCTCCCCCACCACCCAAGGGATCCTCGTCGGACTCTGGCCACCGCTCCACCAGCCAGGCCAGAGCAGCTCTGAGCGCCAGCTGCCCTCCCCCAGGCCACAGCCGGAGCGTCATCTTTCCCCACCCCCGGTTTCCAGGGGCGTTGTAATTTATAAGCCGCGGAAGGTGGCCAGACTCCTGGAGGACTGACCATCTCTCCCACCTTCCTGCCCGCCTTCTTCCTCACTCACAGTTTTTGTACATCTGGGCCCCTCGTTTTTATTCCTTTTATTATACCTCGTGTGTGTGTGTGTGTGTGTGTGTGTGTGTGTGTGTTACTGTTACAGGAGTACAGGCTGTCAGGGCCTGGTGTGTGTGTGTGTGTGTGTGTTACTGTTACAGGAGTACAGGCCATCAGGGCCTGGTGTGTGTGTGTGTGTGTGTGTGTGTGTGTGTGTGTGTGTGTGTGTGTTACTGTTACAGGAGTACAGGCCGTCAGGGCCTGGTGTGTGTGTGTGTGTGTGTGTTACTGTTACAGGAGTACAGGCTGTCAGGGCCTGGTGTGTGTGTGTGTGTGTGTGTTACTGTTACAGGAGTACAGGCCATCAGGGCCTGGTGTGTGTGTGTGTGTGTGTGTGTGTGTGTGTGTGTGTGTGTGTGTTACTGTTACAGGAGTACAGGCCGTCAGGGCCTGGTGTGTGTGTGTGTGTGTGTGTGTGTGTGTGTGTGTGAGACACAGGAGTACAGGCTGTCAGGGCCTGGTGTGTGTGTGTGTGTGTGTGTGTGTGTGTGTGACTGTTACAGGAGTACAGGCTGTCAGGGCCTGGTGTGTGTGTGTGTGTGTGTGTGTGTGTGTGTGTGTGACTGTTACAGGAGTACAGGCTGTCAGGGCCTGGCAGTCGTTTCTCCTTCCCTCCTCCTGGCTGGCTGCCTGCCCATTTGTCCATCCGTCCATGTGTCTGTCTCTCTGAGAACCTTTAGGGACTATCAAGAGCTGAAGCGTGCCCTCCTTCCCTGGCTCTGTACCCTGAACCTCTGTGGAGCCAGTCTGGGGGTTTCTAGGTGTAAGTGCTGCTGCCAGCTCAGGGAACCCCCCTGGGACTTGGGGGTTCCAGCAGGGTGGAGAGTGCTGGCTTCCTTTTCTATCTCTGTCTTTCTCCTTAAACCCCCAAACAGGTAATGCCAAAAGCTCTTAAATTGTAACCTGTAGATGTGTGGAGGGGAGGTGATTGGATTGTAGGCCCTCCCTGCCCCTAACCCCGACCCTTGCCGCTGACCCAAAGACAGCTGGTGGCTTTTCTGTCCCCTTGGAGACAATCCTGTTTGCCTGGCAGGCCAGGACAACTCCTGCTCTGCCATTCTGCTGAGTGGGAGGCTCCCAGCTCACCTAGGAGCCGCCCCCGCTTGGACTCGGGGCTCCAGGCCCTGATGACCTGATGGGGTCGCCTGCTCAGGGTCATGCTCACTAGCACGTCCTGTTGGTGGGGTGCAGGTGTTCTCTGAGTCAGGCTAGGACTAGAACCCCTTCTTCCTCATCACACCCTGCCACATCGCCCCAGTGTGGCTGCCACAGGAGCACAACAGTGAAGCGCCCAAGCCCCAGGTTTGGAAGCCCCAGTGGGGATGCTGGACGGGCAGGTAGTGGGCAGTGAAAGACCCTTCCGGGCCTAGCACAGAGCATTAAGACCTCTGGAAGAATCACTGCCTGGAACGGGGGTGGGGTTGCCCAGGCCAGAGATGCCATGTGCGCCCTGAACCAGCTGGGTCTGAGCTGTGGCCTGAAGCCCTCAGTTTCAGGGGGCTGATGGGTGGAGGTGTGTGTGTTCTCGAGCCGGGGCAGACACCCAGCTGGCTGGGCCCTCCTCAGCCTTGCCTCTATTTTGTCCCCAACACTTCTTCCCTTCTCCTGGACTGCTAGTCCCTTCACCTCCCCTTCTAGCTCTTTCTATTAGTTACCACTGACCTGTGGCAATGGACCGACAAGACCAGCACACAAAATAAAAGTTTGTTCTAAGTTGACGGTGTGGGTGGTCCCTGTCCAGCCCTTCCAGGTGGACGTGCTGCCCTAGAGCCCTGTCTGCAGGGCAGGGCTGGGGGGAGCCCAGCTTCTGTCAGGCAGGCGTGGCTTCAACATCCAGGCTCCTGCACCAGCTGTGACACAGGACAAGTTGCCAGCCTTCTCTGAGCCTCAGTTTCCTCATCTACAGCAAGAGGTAAATGCCTACATCAGGGTTGTAAGGACTCAGTGAGAGGATGTATGTGAGGCCCCCCTGTGCTCAGCACGTGGGAGGTTCCTGGTGAAAGAAAGGTCCTGCTGTTTCCCACCCAATCAGCTTCCCAGTCTCGAGCAGAGTCCGCAAGCTGGGGGCAGGCTTGAAAGGGGACAAGTAGCCTTGACCTGTCTCTATGATAGGTGTCTCATTCTCTTCCTGTTCTTTGATGTTTGCAGCCACTGTCTGTGAGGGAGGTGGTGTTCCATTGTTTTAGTTAAGGAAACAAACTGAGAGGAGCAGTGCCACCAGCAGGCATGTTTGTCCCTGCACCGGCTCTGCCCCCAGCCGTTCCCAGTCAGCTGCTGCTGCTGCTGCAGCTGTCCATTGGCCCCTGGCTGTTTCCTGGCTTTCTCACTCTGGTTCCGCTTCTAGGGGCTGCTGCCCACTGGTGCCTCCGTAAGAGGAGGGCTGCAGCATTGAGCAGCTCCTGCTCTCAGTCCCCATGGCAGGTGCTGTGGGGTTGGTTTCCACGAGCCTTGGCCATGGTAGAACCTCAGAACAGGTGGAAACTCATTTGGTTTGAACTTCATGGCCCCTGTGAGCATAACCACTTTCTTTTGCGTTGGGAAGCTGTGGCTCTCACCCTGGCTTCTGCCCTCAGATACTCAGGAGGGTGGGCTGGACCTCTGTGCGTTGACTGAGCAGGGGGCTTACTGAATGCAGCATTTTACTGTCATTAACAGGGACTACAAAGGTCCCCTGCGGGCCTCAGACCTACCAACCATCCATTTGGAACAAAACACCAGCCCTTTTGTAGTTGGTAAAGAATAAAGTTGTGAATCCGATCATCTGAATGGCAAATCCTGACCCTTCTGTACTGCAGCTAGCATTCGTGGCATCTTTGATTCAGTCAGGACCACTGTTCTGGCCCACTGGCCTCCCTGGCACAGCATGAAGTAACGGGAATGTGCCAAGGTGCCAAGGTGCGGGGGAGGAGCACAAGTTTGATTGGAGTCATGAGGCCGCAGAGAAGACGATGTGAGTTGCGCTGTGAGGGGCCCATGGATTTGAACGTGTGTGTGCAGATAGGCAGAGGGTATGTGCCTGGCCTCAGAGGCAGGAGCTGAGGCCCCAGCCCTGACAAGTATGGAGCCTGCAGCCTCCGGGGGCTCATTTACTGGCACTGCTCAGGGGTGTTTCCTTTGTGGAAAAATGTTAATCGCAGAGTGGGAATTGAGTGAAACGGGACAGGTGTGAGCAGTGGCTGGCGGGCCAGCCATAGGTAGGTAGCTCTTTCCTGGGACCCTGACCTGAGGGGCTGAGGAGCTGGCCCACAGCCTGAGGGCTGGATTTATACTCCACCCACCATCTACTCTATGGCAGTTTATCCCCAAGCCCCCCCCCCCCACGGACGTTCCTGCCTTTATTTTCTCAGCTGTGGCGGGGACTGGCCCTGGGCCAGGTGCCTTGGTTAGGACAAGAGGCACACATTTGAGAGTCCAGCTGGGGTACTGCCCCTGGACCTTTGAACAGCTCATTAGAGACTGAATCCGGGGCGGCATTTGTGGGGAAGGGTTAGGACGCGTTTCGCTGAGCTGGCAGGTTCTGGCTCCTCAGGGTGCCACCCCACCTCCGTGTCCTATCCCAGCACAGGTACAAGGGGACATGTCTAACTCCCACAGGACGAGCACAGCACTGAAGGCAGACATGGTCACTAGTGAAACAGGTAACTTTCCCTACTTTCTACTCACACGGCACAGAGATGCAGGAAAACCTTCCTGCTTCCTAAATGGGACAGCAGTGTCGGCTGTTAAAGCCACCTCACTTTTCTGCCAATCCTTGAACCCAGAATCACTGGAGCAGGGCCTGCCTCGGGCCCCAACCCCACCATAGCTGACTTTTAGCTGAGAGGCCGGGTTTCTAAAGTGGGAGTAAGTCTTTGAGGCATTGTTTTGGCTAAGAATTCATTCTCATTTTCCCAAGAACAGATTCCCTGTGCGATGGCCAGATAAAAATCACATACTCCATTAGTCCTGGGCACGATTTATTTTTTGCATAGGCATAAATTAGAATTGAGATAAAAAATTAAGAACCCAATAGTGCAGCATTTGTGACAGAAGAGCACAAAATGAAACCTGGTTGGGGGCAGAGGCTGTGCAGGGGCCAGTGCTGGAGGACCCCAGGATGGCCTGTGGTCTCCCCTTCATTCCAGCATCCTGCGGGAGCACACTCGGCCTGCCCTGTTCCTAAGGGCGCCTGCCTACATGGCAGCCCCTCTTGGCAGCCGGATTACAAGAAACTGAAGTCACCCAACGCCCCACAGAACGGGGCTAAGAATCAAGCCCTTAGCTTTTCAGTTAAAAAACACCTTGAAAAATATTTACATAATACAGCAGGGCCTGCTGGGTCAGGCCCCTTCCTACCCAACCCCCCATAGAAAAAAAGCAAGAAAGGAAACAGCATTGAGCAAGAGCTGAAAGGAGCCCCAAAGGGGCGGCTGTGGCCCCTCACATCAGGGACCTGATTGTGATGAAGGTGGGGCAGGGCCCACAGTGCAGACAGACTTCCTCCCATCACGACACCCTGAATATCACTGTCATCACTGGGCCACCAGGACAACCAAGGGAGTCCCCTGCTCCCACCCTTTTATCTGGCCCTGGATGCTTATGGCCTCAGGGGACAGGTCTAGGGTCCCTGCACCCTGGGGGAACGTGGCAGGCTTGCTCTGGGGCACAGGCACGCCCAATCTCAGCATCAGAAGAGGAAAAGCAACTAGTCTCCCAAGCATGGGATCCTACGGGGTCGGCCCCCAGGCTCACAGAAACCGGACCCTCTAGGGCAGGGGTGTCCAAACTGGCCCAAAGGCCAACTGCGGTCCGCGATCCGTTTTTTATTGGTCCGCAGCAAATTCCAAAAATATAGTTTACTTAAACCAGGGGAGGCAATATGTACTTCACTTTGTGAGTGGCCTGGCTGTGTATTTTACCGGATATGGCCCTTGGTGAAAAACGTTGAAAAAAATTTGGACACCCCTGCTCTAGGGCAAGAAACCCCATAGCCCACCTTGGCCCAGTACAAAGGCAATATACAGAATCCCTTCAAGGACCCTATAGGTTGATGGCACTGGCTTCTGGAAGAGCCCAGCTACCTTCTACCAGGAGCTTCCTGCCTGCTGGCTGTCCAGTCCCAACCTGTGCAATGAGGACCCTCCTCCAGAGGGCCGCACTTCCCTGCCTCAGGCCCTAGCTTGTCCCACCCATGGCTTTGGCACGTGTGTCATTCACACACCTCCCAGCAGCTTCCTAGGTGTCAGCCCCTCCACCACGGGCAGGGGGCAGGCAGGCTGCTGGGACAGGTTCGCTCGTCACCCCTCCTGCCTCATCCTCAATGATATGCTACATATATACACCCCGCTCCCAGGAGGGGGAAGTAGATGCCCGGTGCCTGGCACGAGGACAGCGAAGAATCAAGACGCTGGAGCCCGCCAGGAAAGCCCTGCACATTCTCTCCACTGGGCCAGGGCTTCTTGGTCCTGGAAGGAAGTGAGCTGATCAAGCGTGTGGGGGAAGTGGCAGGGTTGCTGCTCTCCCACTCCTGGAGAAGGGGGCGCGTGCTGCAGGGCTGGCCGCCCAGCTGGCTGGCAGCAGCACAGAGGCCTACTGGGCAGGCTCCCCATGCACCCGGAAGCGGTAGACGCAGGTGTACTCCGGGTGGCCCCAGTTGGTCAGAACCCGCAGCTCCACCACCTGGTACGAGGCCTTAGGGTCCTGGGTAGAGAAGATGATAAGAGTGTCAGAGCCCTCAGGCCTCGCTGGTGGCACAGGAGGGAACACGCCACCACCCTTCAGGCCACATGCCCCTCGCCCTGGGCCCCAGAAGAGAGCTGGATGTCGAAGCTCCTGTTTCAGACACTGGAGGAGTCTCCAGCTGGTGGGTCAAGGAGCCCCAGGGGCTTCAGAGGTCCTACAGGGCCACCCACCCAGGGCCACATAAAAATGGCCTTGGAGCTGCGAGCTAGCACGATTCATCCCCAACTGACGAGTTCACACGAGCTTTTGATCGTTACTGTCAACAGACAAAACTACCTTTGTGGAGGGCTTGCTATGTGTTGATACTGGAAAAGAATTCCTTTACTCTGAACTAAGCAAAATTTCTTTCTTTCTCAAGTTCCTGTCAAGCCCCTGTCTATGCTCAAAAAGCCACAATTTTTGAGCCAGCTTTTGGGGCAAAGCTCACCTCCTGTGATGCCCCAGGCACCATGCTCTCCTACCCTTCCTCTCTCCCTCCAGTCTCGTCCTCCGCTCTCTCCTAAAAGCTCAGTCTGCATGCCCCCCCACCCCGAGAAATCCCACTCCCATGGCTGCTGTTACCATGGAGCTCACAGTCCCCACGACAGCTCCACGACTGTCCACAGGTGCCTCAAACTCAGTGGCCAAACCTGCCCCCACCTCTGCATTAGCCTCTCAGCGCCCCCTCGTGCCCCCCTTTCCCTTCCCTACTCCCGTCTGACCTGACATGTGGGGCGCTCCCACTGTCCTGCCACCTCTCCACCCTCACGCACAACACTCGGGAGCTCACTTCTGGCTCGCTTCCCTGCAACCACTTCCTGACCGTCCCCTGGTCCGGGCCTGTCCCCTTAGACTCACCATTTACACAGTGCACATCACACTGTCACTTCTCTGCCTGAAGCCCAGCAGTGTCCACCCCTCCCCAGCCCTGAGGGCGGAAACTCTTGGGTCTGGTAGCCAGGTCTCCTCTCCAGCCTCTTCTGCCACTGTCCCTTCACCTCTCACATCCAGTCGTCACACTAGTATATTCCAAGTCCTCATTCCTAGTGGGCCGTGCAGGCTCCCCACATCAGAATCACCTGGGCCGCTGGTTAAAATGCGGATTCCTGGGTCCCAGCGGCCCTAAGGAGTCAACCTCCCGGGGTAGAGACTGGGACTCTGCATTTCTAACAAGGGCCTGGAAGACTGAGGCTGCCCTGTCCGAGACCTGGGTGGGCCACGTGCATGCAAACACCTGTCCTTCCCAGACAGCCTTCCCCAGCGCCCCGCGTCTGGAAGGGGCCCGCCCCCTGTGCTGATGTCTGCTTGGGCACTTGGACAGCTGTGTCTGTTCCACACCTTGAGCTGCGTGAGGGCAGGGCCTGTGGTTCCCTGCTCTAAACCCCCAGTGCCTGTCCCAGGGTGACTGCTCACAAACTGCTGAATGGACAGGACAGTGCGTATGCCCTGGGCTACATAACAGAATCCTCTACCTGAAAATAAAACGTCTGAATGGGCTCCCCGTCCTGGTCATAGGTGAACTGGCCCAGAAGTGTCCCCTGCTGCTGCACGTCTTCATCAAACCCCTGAAAAGAGCGAAAGGAGGAGGGAAGATCCTGCTCTTACACGTGCGCCTTCCCGCCCTGTCCCCACCCTGGTCCCCTGCTACCCTGGCGGGACAGCAGGGGGCCTGAGCCCTGGACACAGGGCTGCTGTGGGGATCTGTGACAAGTCACTCAGCTCCTTGGGCCTCGGTTTCTTCCTCCATAGCCAGAGACAACTGGGACTGAAGTGCCATTTCCCACCCTGGTGCCACGTCTTCCACATCTCCCTTCCCCCAGCCAAAGAATGACCCCAACTTTATCCTCAGAGGAGACCCCCAGGATCCTCCTGCAGCTCTCGGCCCCACACAGATGGGGTACTTACAAAGACGGCGAAGTCCTTGGGGGCACTGGAGATGGTGCTGTTGGGCGACAAGGCCTTGGGCACGTGCTCTAAGGTGACAGCAGTGGGGCGGATGCGGGCAGAAAGGCGAACCACGGCAAAGCCCTGGGGCCCCTGGAAGGCCCAGCAGTTGCCTGGATGCACGTCTGGCTGAAGGGGAAGAAAGTCAGGTCAGCGCAGGGTGGGTGACGAGGGGCCCTCCCTGAGTGCAGCTCTGGCTGACCCGGGATGCGACAGTCACCCAGCTAGTTAGGCGTCTGTGCTCAGGCCCCGCTCGTGCCCTCGCTGGGCCCTTACCTGGAGGATCACGCGAGGCGACTGGGAATGGTACCACAGGGGGATGCCGAACAGGCTGAGGAGGGCCGTCTTGGTCTCGTAGGTTTCAGAACATCGGGTACTGATAACACTGGCCCCTGACACAGGAAAGAGGCCGTCAGGGTCGTCGGCAGGGGAGGGAGGCCCAACAACCAGCTCAGCTCGGCAGCCAAGAGGACCCCAGGCTTAAAGGGCCGAGGCAGCCCAAGGACGGACCACTACTGCCATGTCATCTCAGGCCAGCGCAGGTGCCCCAGACCCCAGAGCAGCTGGCCAAGGCTGGTGTCGGTATGTCCCGACGAGCTTAGGTGGCTTCTGCTGCTCAGCCCTGCCCGCCTCGCCCCGCTGCCTGGCAGACGCACGCACCTCCAGATTCCAGCGCGTAGTCCACCATCCCAATGCGATCCTCACTGTAGCGCTTCAGGGCCTGGCTCACAATGTGGTGCACGTCCTGAAACAGGCACCCAGAGCAGCTGTGACAGGCGGCATGCTAGTCCACCCTTGGACCCCAGTGCCAGGGCCAGGGCCCCACAGACTGACCCCTCCTCTGCTTGCAGCACGCTGGTGTCCAGGCACACGTGCCACCTACCCACCCTCCCATTCCAGCCCCAAAGCAAACATCGGAGCCCTCTGCATGTCACCTGGGTCCTGGACCATACCAGGGAGCTGGCAGTGTGGGACTGCAGGTCTATGGCTCCCCGGGATGGGGGAGATGGTGTGTGTGTGTAGAAATCGGGGTTCGGGGAGCACAGTTCCTCACCTCCTCTGTCACCCCGACCACGCCTTCCTTCTGCAGCTTCAGCCCCAGGGTGGCCACGGCCTCCCTTGCTGACTTGCCCTGCATCTCGGCCACGTGCGTGAGGATCTTTCTCTCCAGCTCCTGCAGCTGAGCTTGCATCTCCTCTCGCTGAAGGAGCCCAGTGCGGGTTCCCCCACCTCGGAGAAGGAACTGACTGACCCAGGCAGGGAACTGAGACTCCACCTAGGGACCAAAAAAAGATCTCGCTCTGGGAGGCTGGTGGGGACAGTGGGACCTGCCATGGCAGAGCCCCGGCCAGAGCAGGGCAGTGCCTGGGTTGGGTAGAGGGGTAGGGAAGGAATGCAGGCCTTCCTAAGGCAAGGGCAGGGCCAGCACGCACCTGCTTGGGCTACATGGAGGAAAACTATATGAACAACCCTCCATGATCTCAAGAGCAAAACAGGAAGAGCTCCCATCAAAGGAAGCCAACATCTGTGCCAAGTCCAGGGCCGGGGGCTAGTGGCACTGAAAGGCTGCCAGGGCAAGACGCCCTCTGCCCCAGGCAGACTCCTAGGACAGATGGTCTCAGAGGACAGGCTGTCCAGCAGGAGACTTGGATGGTCCCAACTCACGTCGTCCCGCACGGCCTGGAGCTGCTGGGGCAGCAGGCCCACTTGGTCCGCCACCGAGTTCTGCTTCACAGCCAGTGCTGCCAGCTCCTGCCGCAGGCCTGCCAGCTGGCCCTCTAGCCGCCCCAGCTCCTTCATGGAGCTCTCCCGGAATGACTCCTGGGTCATCCTGCTCCCAAAGAGAGAAGAGTGAGCCTTGGGTCTCTGGTGAGGAAAACAAGAGGGTCCCCTCGCTGACTCCTGATATAATGTGTGCCCACCACCTACAGGTGAATGCGAGGCCTACTCTTAGAGATCCTGGCTGTTACACAGCCCCGGGCTTTGCCTGTTCCAGGGAGCAAATTCTTATCCTGCTCCTTCTCTAAGCCCAGATGCACCATTCACTCTGCCTCAGCCACTCACACCCTCCCCGAGTACATCTAAGGCATGGAAGGGCATCCTGTGTGCGGTTGTACAGAAAAGATGGTGTGTGTGCATGAAACCACGAATCCCAATTCTCTTGCAATGCCCCCACCCCCAACCTCAACTGCGCCTCAAGGACAGGCTCTAAGCACATGGTCCCGAGGCAGGTTTCAGCCATCTGCTCTCTGCTTGGGACACAGTCAGAACTCTGCTCTGGGGCTCTGCTCCCCAGTCCTGCCTGGGCGCGGGGAGGGGTGGGGAGGCCACACTGTAGGGCCCATTACCTGTGCCACTCGGACTTCAGCTGCTGGAGTCGGGCCTCAGACTCCTGTCAGCAGGAAGAAGGGACAAACACAAGCATTGTCAGGCTCAGAGCAATCGGCCTCCCAGAGCAGGATCTGTTCCATTTGGGGTTTTTGCTTAACCACATCCGTGCCCCAGGGTCTCCCAACTGCTCCAGTAAATGTCAAACTGGCCTCCTGGTGAAGGTCCTTATAAGAATCTCACCCCGTATCTGGCACACAGGCATTCACACGTTTGCTCATTCATTCAGCATGTTATACCCAACATGACGGGCGGCTTGGAGGTGGCCCTTCCTTTCCTCTTGGCTCCCAGTGCGTCCCTGCAGAGCGTTCCAGTCCAGGTGGGATCAGTTCAAGCTGTAACAGGAGACCACACACACACACACACATACACATACACACACACACATACACACATATACACACACACATACACACACACATACACACATATACACACACATACACACACACACCCCACTATGTCCCTCAGGCCCTTCAGGAGGCCAAGTGTCTCAGCCCAGCAACAGATGCTGAATTGGGTCAGGGCCCCCCTGCAGGCCCAGGTGCCCCAAGCCCACTGACCTGGGAGGCCTGGACAATCTTCTTGAAGAGGTCTTCTGAGTCTTGTTGATGCTCTGCTCTCAGGGTGAGCAGTTCCTCCTGTCGGGACAGGAAAGAGGCTGAGGACTGGACCACATGGCACACAGAGGCCACCTGCCTCCCACCGTAAGTGGTGTGGCTGCAGTGCGACCAGGCCATTGGGTGCAGACTTCAGCTCCCGGCCTTTCTGCTACAGAGCTTCCTTCCCGTGATCCTGACTGTCCACCTACATGGTGCCAGGCACTGTACAATCTCGTGCTCACAACGCAGCTAGAGAGGACAGTCTCCTTTTTAAAGAGGAGGAAACGAAGGCTTCGAGAAGGTAACGGCCAAGTGGCAGAGTTGTCTCTCTCGTGTCAGGGTCTCGCCCCCTCCACCCCCGCGCCCAAGGTGTCACCCACACTCGACACTCAGGTCCTGCCTGGAGACTGCAGCTCCTCGCCTACCTGGATCTGGGCAGCAGTGTCCCTGCGGAAACCCTCCTTCAGGGCAGCCTCGCGGCGGCTCACCAGCCCTTCCAGGAGTGCCAGGGTGTCGTCATGGCTCAGGCTGCCCCCGCCTCCCTGGCCAGTGGCCCCTTGCCGCAGCTCCAAGCGTTCCAGCCGCATGGCCTCCTTCTGCCAATTGGAGGAAAATTCGGCAGCAAGAGCTTCCAGGCGCCGTTCCAGAGAGTGTACCCGGGACAGAATGCGCTGCTCAGCCTGGCAGGGCAGGGAGGGAAAAGGCACAGAGGTGAGGGACCTATGACAGCAGGGTTTCCTGAAAAGAAAGGGAAGAGAATCCCAGACACACCCAAAGGTAAACACATGCTGGGTCTGAGGCTGGACACACACTGGGTCTCTCTGCCCTGCAGGTGGGTGACTCCATCAGCAGGTAAATGGGTGCGGTGAGTGTGGTGACAGCAAAACACAGGGTACAGGGACACACAGGCAACCGGAGGGGTCTGATCCTCAAGAAGGAGTGCACATGGGCCGGTGAGAGGGGACACAGTGCCCTCCTCGGAAAGGATCCGAATGGAGGACCATCCAAGAAGAGGACAGGAAGGAGGCACAAGAGGGCCACTGGGCCAGGTGACCTGCTGGGCTGCGCCCATCCCCCCTTTCCTCTCCTAGGAGGTGAGAGAACACGGGACTGAGCTGCTGACTTTCAACAGCTTCCTCTTCTCCCGTCAATAACTACAGCTAAAAGACAAAATAATTTGAAAAAGCTTTCTTTTTCCTCTTTAACTGGATGCCCCACAGAGAAGACAGAATAGAAGTCATTTGGACTTGTGGGTGGCACTGGATAGCATGCCATGAATTTTGAGAACCTTGTTGGCTTAACAACGAAAACCTTTGCCAAGAGAAACCATAAAACACAGTCTGTCAACTATCGGTTAAAGGACAGGGGACTGCTGGGTACAGAGGTTACTTCTGAGTTTTAAAAGTTCCATTTTTAAAATAAGCAGTACATTTGCATGACTCAAAAAGCAAACAAACAGTAAAAAGTCACGCTCCTCACATGTGCCTCCACCCACCCAGTGCCCTCACCACCACCCCATCCCAAACCAGACAGCTATTTTTATTAGTGTCTTTATGCAAATGTAGCAAATACAAAGATATATTCACTCTTCTCCTTTTTTACAAAAAAAAGGTGGTCCTGAGATTAAATTGTATTTAATGCCTTTCCTAATGATTAAAAAGGGAAAAGTTATAAATGCCAGCATAGGTCATTATTTTATGAAATAATAAGGTCATGGTCAGGAAAGTAATATGGTGTTTCCCCAAAAATAAGACTAGCCGGACCATCAGCTCTAGTGAGTCTTTTGGAGCAAAAATTAATATAAGACCTGGTCTTATTTTACTATAATATAAGACCCGGTCTTATTTTATTATAATAAGTAAAATAAGACCGGGTCTTATATAAGATTGTAGCAAAATAAGACCAGGTCTTATAGCTCCAAAAGACACATTAGAGCTGATGGTCCAGCTAGGTCTTATTTTCGGGGAAACACGGTATCAATCAAACTAAATGGTTAAAGATGTGACCCCCCCGCAAAACGTAAGTGATACCGAATTAAGTTCACCAAGATACAAGCAAAGCAAAAGTAAATAACTATAATCAGGGGATAAAGAGTTTTAAGTTTTCATCGTGGAACCCAGGACCTGCACACACACATTCTGGTTTTGTGCACGTGTCACCACCCCACCCCGCACTGGACTGCAAGCTCCTTGAGGGCACAGCCTGGGCCTGTTTCATCTTCAGCCTCTGGGAGACTGCAAAAATGGTCACCGACCTTCCCTGCGCCCTGCAGCTGCTCCCATCGAGAGGTGGAGTCTGTTTCTCCTCTGTAAGCTGGACTGACTCTGGGCTTTGCTTAGGCCCGTACAATGTGGCAGACATGACAGGGTACTAGTTCTGACTGGGCCTCAAAAGGCCTGGCCTGATTCTGCTCTCTTGGAACCTTGCTCGGCTGCTGTGAGAACAAGACCGGGCCGGCCTGCAGGATGACGGAAGCACAGGTGGCGTACAGCCCGTCCACTGCTCACAGCCAGCTACAAACTCACGAGGGAGTCCAGCCACGACCAGCCCACAAGAGCCAGCCACAGGAGCCACAGGCTCATGAGCTAATCAAAGGCTTGTAGTTTTAAGGCACTGATTTTAGGGGTGGTTTGCCTGTGCTAATAGGTAACTGACCCACATATTACCTTATTCATAGAACCACGCTCAGTAAATATTTGTGAAACTATATTGAAAGGAACAAAGCAGACAAAACAGTTTGTCTGATTCCTTTTCCTTCTGTTTTCTGTGCTTCTGAAGATGGCAACTAACTTTGGGACAGTTCTGAGTCATATTTAAGCAACCCGCCCCTCCCCCCATACGTACACTCCAAACGATAGGGATGAGGTGTCCCAGCTAGGACAGCTGTGTGTGTCAGGTGCCAGAGCAGGAAAACAACTGCAAACACAGGCTGCGGGAGGAGCGTGTGAACAAAGATACTCACCTGGAAATGTGGGGACGCGTCTCTGGACTCCCATGCTTCATGCTGCCGGCCACTGCCCTTTGCTGCCCACCAGGAAAGCACGGCAGGTTGGAATGTCTGCAGCCCATAGGGGTAGAAATACCAAGCACCTGTACACAGGGGAGAGGGCGGTTACCCAGGAGGCAGGCCGTGAACAAGGTGGCTCACAGGCTGAGGACAGCAGCCTAGTCAACACCAGACATCAGTAGCCTGTCTCGACCTGAGCTGAGCTGTGCTCCTGCCGGCAGGCGGGAAGAGGAAGGGAGGTGCCCGTCCTTCTCTGATGTAGCAACTTCCAGCTGACAGTCCCAGAGTGTATGCACTCTCAGATCTCAGAAACCCTCATCTTTCTGCAGATGGCAAAACGTGGAGAGCAAGGCTCAATAAGCTAGGGACGATCCAGGGCTAGAACCGAGGCCCTGGTGATGGTTCTCAGCCCCAGACTGTGTATCAGAATCCCCAGGGAGCTTGTCTGACCCCAGTCCAGAGGGTGAGTTCATTGGTCTGGCGGCACCCTCTGTAGCTGAGTGTTAAAAGCTTCCCAGGTGACTCAAATGGGCTGCCATGGTTGAGAATCACTGAAACAGAATACACCCGCTGGAGAGGCTGCCTGTGGCCCCAGAATGAAGTACAAGGCTACAGCCACACAGATGCTGGCATCTTGCTTAGGGGCCATGTGTTTGATGTATTTACTCTTGGGCTTTGGGGGGTGAGGACACCTGAACAAGCCATAGGCCGAAGAGTCTCCATTCAGTAAGATGTCACACTTGTCACTCCTGCTCTGCCACAGCAGGTGCACAGCAGGAGGCAGCACTTACCACCAGACTGTCAGTTACACCCTCTGGACACCCGCTCCCTTCCTGCTCTCCCTGAGCAGGCCACTCCGTCCACCCTGCCTTTCACTCGCCATCAGCATCTCCTCATGAGGCATCAGGACATCAGCTGCACCAACTCCCCAAGGTGAGGGTGAAGCTCAAACTACACTGAGGTAGCAACTCATGCGAATGTGTGCTTCCCGAGTGATTATAGAGGGTCATTATTATTGTAAGGGCGATGCCCAGTTTCTACTGGATATGAACAAGCTGTTCTTGTAACAGGAAACAAAAAGGAAATCAACACTCGGAAAAATGTTCTACCTTTGGTATAAGTAAAAGAAATACAAGTTGAACAGATGCCAAACCAACTCTCTAAAAAAAAATAACAAAACCTGGCCTTTAATTACAAATTGGTACAATCATTAAAATTGAGCCTGGGAAGGTTAGAGGCACCTAGTATGGAATTGTGAAACTCATGTGAAATTGACAAATAAAAGGTTGATACAAATGTATATATGTATCACAACATAATAATGACAACTATGTAACAAATTTGGAAGTCCCATAATAGAGACTGGGACAATATAGTGCGTCTTGTAAATGACAGGCATCTTAGTGTAAAAAGGTGTACTTTCTTCTCTTCACTACTTTATTGTTTTGAGCTTAAAGATAGCTAAGGATCGGACTTGATCTTATAACAATAATTCACTCACCCAGACTGCGTCCTGATTTGGAATGGAGGACAAATAACTGCTAATAACAAGGGTATCCGAGTCCCTGCTTTTTACCCTAATACTCCTGTACTAGGTGGGACATGTTCTGGCCCAGGTGGCTCCAAGGATGCTCTCTGCATGCCAGGCAGTCCATTGTGGCTACCCAAACTGAGGCCAAGATCAGTGGGTCTGGGCACTTCCCCTCTCACCCACCGGACACCCTGAGAACGTGGCAGCTTTAGTCAGCAGAGGACCCAGGAGAGTCAGATAGGAGCAGCCTGGGGCTTCGGACTCAGGAGGTGCCCAGGCTCGCGCTGACCCCACTTGTCCTGCCTCCTTCCCTTTCTTGTAGGTGGTCACCACCCCTTTAGTTTTCAGTTCTGCTGGGCACCGGCCTCTGCCCACACTCTGCCCTGCCCCTCTGGCTGGCGGCCCCATTTCGGAGGCTCCTGTCCCACCCTCCCCCGTCACAGGGCGTCAGCTCACCATAGGTCAGGCCAGTCAGGAGCAGCAGCAGTAAGAGGAACCACAGGAAGGTCTTCAGGGACGAGAAGCGCCTGGACCACAGGAGGGGAGTACAGGGAATGCAGAGGTGTCAGAGGGCGCCAGGGCCTCTGGGTTCCCCTGGGGAGTCCCTTGAGACTTTTCCTGAGTGCTCAACAGGAGTTGAAGGGGACACCCTTGAGTGTCTCATCTTGCCAGGGCTAGATGGACACTCCAGAGCTTTAGCTACAGGTCTGGATGTAATGGGGACAAGTGTGGCTCTAAATTTTATTGATGTTATTAAAAATAAGTAGTGTGGTCTTTGAAAAAAATTTCATGTATTGAGCTCCTCTAAGCAAGCAAATATAGAAAAAAAACATGGAACTCCTTAAACGAGCAACATCTTCTTTTAGAAAAATGAAGAACCTTTTCTTTGCTAACACGAATCCATCCTGGCCCGTCTTCTCAGCATAGCTGGCCGCCCTTCCAACCAGGATTACGGCCACAGGGACCCTGACTTCCTCGCTCAGTTTTCTTTCCTCTGCCAAGGAGCCAGTTCCCAAATCCTGGCTCTGCTGGGTCAGGGACTTGGGGAACAAGCCCTCAGCACCCTCAGGCAGCGCCTGCAACTGGGGTATAGGTCGTCCCGGGGCCAAGAGGGAAGCTGGATGTCCTGGGAAACACCACTGGTTGGCTAGTGCCTGAGGCCTGACCAGCACGGGAGGCCAGCTTGTCTGAGACTCCCACCTGGGGCTTTCTGAGCCATGGTCCAGGCAGGAGTCTCTCTCACCTGGTTAAAACGAAGACATCAAGGAGGGAGGCAGCTGTCGTCAGGCGATACCAAGTGGTGCCGACCCACCAGTACAGAAGTCCAAAGAGCCGCGCTGGAAGAGGGACCGTCAGGCCTAAGCGTCACCCTGAGCCGGAAGCCTGGGGCGCTGCTCTCTCTCCACCTGCAGTCCCCCTGCCCCTATTAACACCCAGCTGCCAATGCACCAGTCCTGTCCCACGGCTACCCAACTCCTCTAATCTCACTCGCCCACTCTGTCAGCGCCCTCTGCCCTGTTCCACTGCTGCTCCTGCCCTTCCAAGCGAGGATGTCCCCACAGCTCTTTCTAGAACATGATTATTCTAGAACGAGCTTTCCCCAGTGGTCCTACGGTCTGTATAGGCTGGATGCCCAAATGCAGGGAGAAAGGTGCGAAGTCAATGCTTTAGAGCAGGGGTATCCAAACTTTTTTTCAACGTTTTATACCAAGGGCCATATGCGGTAAAATACACAAACAGCCGGGCCACTCACTCGAGGTGAAGTACGTATTGCCTCACCTGGTTTATTTGAGTAAACTAAATATATTTTTGGAATTTGCTGCAGGCCAATTAACAATGGATCGCGGGCCGCAGTTGGCCCGCGGGCCGCAGTTTTGACACCCCTGCTCTAGAGAATGGAAACAATTGTGCACAGAATAGCCAGCACCCACCTGGAAAAGTGAACACCGTCCAGAAAAAAGAGCCTGCCCGAGACACAGTGTTCCTCAGCCGTGAACCTGAACTCCACTGGTCCGTCTCTGAGTAGCCTGCAGGGACAGAGAGGAGACCAGCTCAGTCTGTCCTCACTGTGAGGAGCCCTGGAAACTGCCTACTACTTGTCTTCTCCTTAGACTGTGGGCTGAGACCACGGATCACTCTCCCATGACATCCCCAGAGCGTCACACAGCCTGGCCCCTAGCAGGTCAGTAACTGTCTGCTGAAGGAACAAAACAGTAGGTTTCTGACATTTTATTTCCCTTAAGCTCCTTGCCTGCATCCCTCTCCTCATGGGCAAACCATCAACCCATTCAGAACGGGACCGAGGGATCAGGGCACCGCCTCACATGAAGCCCACGCTAAACTGCTTGCTGGAAATGAGCCAAACAATGGAGCTGACCGCAGGCCTAGTGGGGGCAGGGTGGTCACAGCCCAGGGTGTTGAGGGCCACCCCAGGCCAGGGTTCAGGGCGCCAGGCTGGCACAGGAGGGATGCCAGTTGGTCTGTGGAGGCACCCGCCAGACACTATGCTCCCTCAAGCTGTCAGGGGTGCCTTTCCCAGGCTTCCCGTCACCTCCCCAGCCGTCCCGGAACTGCCGGAGCGTCTCCATGAGGATGGGGCAGAGGGGAAGAGGCTGCCTACCTACGTAGTCATCCTCAGAGGAGTAGCCCGAGGAAGACCCCAGGAAGTCCTCCGCCAGCTTGGTCTCCGCCAGCCCGTTGATTTTGCTGCTCTCGGTGCCACCTGTGCCTCTCCTCTTCCTCACCCGCAGATCGTCAACTGAGGAGGGAAGAACGCAGGGTTCCCCTGGGGCACAGCGATGCTCGCAGGAGGGTATTCCAGAGGGCCTCAGGGGACACCCTGAGGAGTGTCGCTGACGGACAGACGGAATCTGCCCTTGGCCTCTCCCGGGTGTCAGGGATGGTGAGCTGGGCCCCGCCCCTCAGTCTCCTGGGCTACGTGGCTACTTTATCACCTGAAGGTTCCTGGAAGTTCAGACACCTGGCTGCTCTTCCAAGGGTTTCTGAGGATGGGGAGCCCCTCCTCTGGCCCAGAAGTGGTTAGGAAGCATTTGTGTGTGGCGTGGGGGGCAGGGGTGTGGCATTTAGGACCTTTAAGTTTCCAGAGGAAGCAAAGCCCCAGGAGAAAGGTTCCGGACACTCACTCCAGTAGGGGTCACTATGCCGCTGGTCATCGAGGATGGAGCTCCTGGCGAGGTTGACGGCTCGGGGGCTACCATAGTAGGACTCCCTGACCACGGACTCGCTGTAGTAGGAGGTGTGTGTGTCGGAGGGGGGGTCCAGCTGTGGCGTTGGGGAGAGGCGCTTCGTGTTGCTGGATTTCCTCTTCAGAGTCCTGTAGGCAGTAGGCCAAGAGAGGACAGGGGGAACAGGCAGGTGAGCCCAGCCTGGAACAGGAAGCCAGCAGCTCTGCCCTCCTGTAGTGAGTGGGTTGGCCTCGTTGCTAAGCAACTGACAGCTCCTGACTGCTGACTGCAGAGCCCAGCCCAGCCCAGCCAAGACAGACAGATATCTTCTCTGCTCGCATTATCTCCAAATCTCAGCAGCAGTTAGGTGAGATCGTTAGTAGGTGATAGAGCCAGGATTTAAATCTATGTCTCTAACTTAAAAGCCAAAGATTTTTCTCATGCTTCTTAATGGATTAGTCATTTCCACAACCCACTGAAAACCCAGACAGACCCAACCTGGCCTCCCAGAGCTAGTCAACTCTATGGGGTCTCATGTCTGCAAGGGGGGCAGGATGAGGAGAGTGCCCGCCTTACTGATTTCCCAGTGCCCCTGGGATCCACTCCTCTCCTCAGCTGCTTGGCTGGCCCAGCTGAGGCCCTACAGATGGTGAGACACATGCGTGTGGGTCTGGGGAGGGTGATGAGACAGGCACGCCCATCCATAGCAGAAGGGGTTCCTAAGAGCCGAGCTTGCAGTGTCGGGGGTTTCCGGCCTGGCTTATTCTTGAAGCTGCCTCTCCCCACTTCCTGTTCTCTGAACACTAGAGCAGCAGCCAGGCTTACAGTAGGGGGAGAAGCAGCAGCACCGGGTCTTGGCTTCCTCATAGGTGTGAATGTCCCCCTTGACTGGATAAGGGCATCTCATCTCCACCCACAAAGGTCCCAACAGGAAGACGCTGCGCAGTGAACTGCCCAAGCCCCCGCTCTGTGGGTCAGCGTGATCCCCCGAGATGGCGGCAGTCCCCTACCTGAGAGGACTGTCTTTAAACAGGGTGCTCTGACTCCCCATCACTGAGCTCCCACCACTGCTGCTGCTGCCGTCGTCATCACCCTGGGAGTAGCGCGTGAGGCGCTGGCTTCGCCGAGACATGATGAGGTGGGATGGGGTCCCTTCCCCTAAAGAGACTCTTGGGAGAGAAAGAAGGACACGTGAGGCTTGTGAGGCTTGGGGCTGTCAGCAGCTCCTCCCTGGGGGAGGAGAGACCATCCTCTCTGCATTCAGCCAAAACAGCCTGAGATGTGGGCACTCCCCCCACTGCGCTGGAGTCCACACCCTGCCGCAGACTCACTTAGTGCCCAGGTAGCCTCTTTCATGGTGCTTTCCACCAGGTTTTGTAACTTTCAGTTTATCTGACACTGAGCTCCGTGAGAGCCAGAATTGGACCTTCCATTACCTTTGACAGTGCACATGACAGGCACCCAACAGATGCACCCCTGCCCTCTAACGGAGTTTGTATGCCTCTCCCCTTGGCTGGTTATTCTGTGGCAACATCAGTACATCTTGATATGATGGTGACAGTGATGATAAAACACTATGTTAAATGCCTCCGAGGTCCCTGACTCCTTAGACACCCATTTCTGATCCTTGCGAGCAAGGGAGACATCATTGCCCCCATCGTATAAGGAAGGAGCCTGGGACACTGAGATGACCGTGCCCACAGCCACAGGGCCTGTTTTAAGTGACAGAGCCAGGGTTTGAGCTCACAGCTGACAGGTGACAGGGCCTACATCTTCCCACTCCACAACGAAGTTTACAAGTTGTTTCAGGAATGTGTTCTATGTCCCCAAATAGAGTCTTTCATAGACTCAAATATGCTCAGAACAGGCTGTAGACAGAGTTGTTACACAACAAATATGTTAACAAACTAACAAGACAGGGAGGTGGAGCAGCCGTGTGGGGTCACAGGGGCAGGAACTCAGGCTCTGGAATTGATATGGAGGACTAGAAAGAGGCCGAAGTGAAAGACCTGGCAAAAGGTGGCATTCTGGCCCCCGAGGAGGGCTGATAAGCTCTGGAAACCCAAACTCCAAACTTCGGATTACCAATGTGCGGTGTCCACGTGGTGCGTCGGCCCGCCCATGGTACAGTCACTCTTATCCTTAGATCCACTCAAGAGTCCTTAGTATTTGTGACTTGTTATCACTTCTAATATTCCTGGGAGATATTTAAATTGCTAGTTCTCTGGGTTGTATGGTAGGCACAGACTCTACATCCCCACTCAGACTATGGAAACCAGAAGGTCTAGTTAATCCAGCTGGAGAATTCTTGAAAGTCCTCTTCTGAAAAACAAGCAGCCTCATGTCTTGGTCTTATTAGTATCTTCTCAGGTAGGCTGTCCACCTGACATCCCTCTGGCTTTAGTCTGTGTTGGTAAAAGGACCGATTGGTAGTAGCCAAAGCAGGAAGTTGGCCTGGGTTCTTTTCTGTATTCCACTCCTTATAAGGCAATTCCACCCTCACTACTGCCCTCCCCACCTGAAAGCTCCAGATGCCCACACAGGCTCCTCCTCCTAAGCCCTGCCCTGCTGAAGTGGAGGCTGTCACCCTGGGGCAGAAACAAAGCAATGTGTTTTCACGATATTGAAGGCTGGGGCTGGCAAGAATATAAATATTTAGACGGAGGTACGTGTGTGTATGTGTGTGTGTGTGTGTGTGTGTAGCGTTGAGAACTGTCAGCACCTCCACCTCCCAGAGGTGCCTTAGTCTTTCCTGTGGCATCCTGGTATCAAAAATCAGTTTGCAACTGAGTCTGGGTTTCACAAAATGTAAAAGGTCAATCCTCCACCGTCCAAAACAAAACAGGAGGTGAACTTCTAGGAGCTCAAATTTTTTGCATATCAGAATTGACACCCTCCCCAACACACACACCCAATCAGTTAAGAAACCCTCCAGTAAAACATCCCTCCCCTCTTTGGAGCTGAACCACATCCTTTGCTCAACCATCTTGCCCAGCTCCCTTCACAAACTTATAAAGCAGTATCTGTTCAGTCTTAACATAGATCTTGGGCATCTTCCGCGGGTCATTTTCACTCTGGGCCAGTTTCACCCTGCACTCCTACGTGGGGCCTGTAAAACGCTCCAGGTGCTAACTCCTTTCTCCCTTCATTCCCTGTGGACTGAACCTGCAGATTTTTACCAACCACGTGCCTTCCCTGCCTCTCAGCTTTAAGTCACACTCCCGCCCCCTATTTGGTTTCTTTTTAGAACTGAACAAAATGGGCCTTCCTCCTATTCCCAGAGTTGTGACAGGCAGCGGCAGAGGCAGAGAACTGTCTGTCCCTGGAAACTGCCTGACTGGCACGAAAACACAGGCACTGCCCTGGGCCGGTTTGGAGCAGCTAGGTCTTCACTCTCCTCCTCCCTGGGAGGTTCTGCCCGGGGAAGTCCCGCCTGGAGACATCCGCCCTCCGGGCTGACCAGTGGGGCGGCCGGCCCTGGGGGCGAGGGCCCGGCGGAGATGAGTCAGGGCGGCTGGCCTTGGCACGGCGCTGGCCCTTCCCGACCGGCCCAGGGGCGTGCGCCGGGCGGGGCTGGAGCCCGGCCCAGCTTGGCCCGAAGAGGAAGAACCAGGCCTGGGCAGCTCGGCCCTGGCCGGAGCGGCCCAGGGATGACCCCCGGGTCAGGCCGGGCCCGGCGCCCGCGGGGAGGCGGGTGAGGCCCGCCCAACATCCTCTCCCCGCGCGTCCCCTCGCCAGAGGCCCACGGCCGGCTGTTACCTGCTGCCGCGGCCGCTCCGTGCGGGACCCGAGGCGTAGGAGGCCGCCGCGACGCCCGGGCGCGCCCCCTTTCCGAGTCCGAATCCGGCGAACGGCGCTCGGCGCGGGGCCCTGGGACGCGCGGGTAGCGGTGGCGCGGGACGAGGCCGGCGGTCGGGAGCTGCGAGTGCGGCGGACAATGCGGCCCGCGCAGAACCTCGCTGCGCGAGTGGGACCAGGAGGCGCGCGCGTGGCCGAGTGTGTATGTGTGCGCCTGTCAATCAACGCTGACAGGCCGCAGCCCATTGGCCAGGCCCCGCCCGCGTCGCCGCCCCCTACCACCGCCCATTGGGCGGTTTGAACACAAAGGCCCCGGCTCGCCCCGTCCGCCGCGTGGGCCCCGCGGGCTAGGCGAGCCCAGTTAAGAGTCCGCGCGTGGGTGGCGCCGGCAAGGGGCCGATGCCTGGGCGTCCGAGAACTCAGCTGGAGCCGGCAGGTGGGGGCTCGGCTGGACCTGACTGCGCACTTGAACTCCGGTCCTGTGGTTCAAAACACCTGAGGGCGCCCTCGTGCGCCCCACCCCACGCAGGACCCACAGACCACAGCGTCCCAGCGCTCCGCAAACTGACTTGAAAAGGCTCTGGTGCCAGGACCCTATAGGCGTTGGGTGGTTGGGGGCAAAGGTTCCCGGAGGATGGGCCGAGGAGGTAGAGAGCCAGGGAGGTGGAAGACCCCCTGGCCTGGGGCCCACCTGGAGGGGTAGCGCGTAGTTAGTCCCCCGCGGACTCAATTGTCGAAGGCACGTGCATAATTGTCCTCTTAGCCAGACCTTTCCGCACTCATTTCGCAGGTAAGGAAACAGGTTCATAGATATTTTAAGTGATTTGCTTAAAGTCACAAAGCTGGAAAGAGGCAAAATTGAGATTAGAAGAGTCTCTCCACATTTCAGCCCGTGTGTTCCATTTTAGGGTTGATTTGGAGATTCTAGACATGGCAGGAGGCTCTGCCGCTTCCCAATCTGCCACCAGAGGTTCCCGTTTCAGGGCAGAATCTTCTTAGTTTAAAGGAGGGAGCTGGCCTGGTGCTGAGAAGGCAGCGTGACTACTTATTTCTGTGCTTTACTCAAATATGCCTGTGAAATGAGCATTACAGTGTTGAGTGAGCTAAATTCAGCCTGACTCCAGGGGTCCTGTGCCCTGACTGCCCAGGGGCACAGCCTGGGAGGGGCCACTTCCTGTGAGTCTAAGGGAAGCTCTTCTAAGGCAGGAAGAATTAGACGGTCCTTATTTCACTTTTAAAGTGTGACTAGGAAGACACCAACATGACAAAATCACTGAGACAGGACAGGAAGGCGCTGGGGGTAGGGGACTGAGGAAATGCGAAGCCTTTGTGTTACGTGGACTTCAGACAAAAAACGACCCTCCCTCCCTGGGCCTCCACTGCCCCACCTCCAGGACCCGCTGTAGGGGCCTCATCTCCGTTTACAGCATCTTGAAGAGGATGATGCTGGTCAGTGTTGCTTCCCATGTTAGATGGAGAGCTCCCTGAGGTCAAGGGCTGGCTCAGGTCTGAGTAGCTGCTGAGCGTGGAACTAGTGAAAGGAGAATCCAGATCAGATTTAGAGTCAGCATCTAGGTAGGGGAAGGGCCCTTTCTTTGACCTTCTCCTCACTGGGTGCTTTACCTCCCTAGTGCTGTCCTAGCCAATTCCAGTGGTCTCCAGATCCCCCCACCACAATTGCAGAGCCTGCTTCCTTCCCTCCTCTCCCAAGACCCTGGCAGAAGGACCTCCGTCCCAGGAGGTGCTGGTTTGTGAAGCAGGAGGTGGTTTGCCTTCCACTGGTCTCAGGTAAGGGCCAGGCTGGCTGGAGGCAGGCCCCTCTGATACTGTGTTGCCTCTGTGGCTCTGCAGTAGGCGAATAACGGGCCCCAAAGATAACTCGCTCCTAATCCCTGGAACCTGTGAATGTTACCTTACATGGAAAGTCTTTGCAGATGCGATTCAATGAAGGATTTTGAGATGGGGAGATTCTCCTGGAATGTCAGAGTGGGCCCTAAATGTAATCACAAGTATACTTTAAAGAGAGGCAGAAGACAGAAGGAGAAGGCAATGTGACCACAGTGACAGACATTGGAGTGTGTCGCCACAAGACCAGGAATGCTGGCAGCCACAAGAAGCCGGAAGGGGCAAAGAACAGACTCTCCCCTAGAGCCTCTGGAGGGAGTGTAGCCCTGCTGACACCTTGATTTCGGTGCAGTGATTTCGAATTTGGACTTCTGGTCTTCTGAACTGTGAGAGAATAAATTTCTGTTGCTTTAAATCACCAAATTTGTGATAATTTGTTACAGTAGCCATAGGAAAGTAACAAGGGCCCTGGGAAATGCTTGTTTAAGGCAGCACCCTCTGTCCTCGCCATCCTGACACCATGCATCAGACTTCTGATATCACACACACACACACACCCGTCTCCCCATCTCTCCTGCCCCTCCCGCTCGGCCATCTGCTCTGGTCAGCAACTCTGTCCTTCCAGACTCTTCTCTTTCTGTCTGGCCGCCATTCATTTGGCTAGTCTCCTCCCAGCCCCGCTCTTCTCTTTTTCACCGCTCCATACTTGTTCCTTCTTCTCTCATCATCATTTCATAAACTGTGGCAGGTGGGAGGCGGGCAGCTTTGTCCGAGCCAGAGCAGGGGCTCGGTGGCTGACGATGCAGACGCCGTAGTGGGGCCACATTATGGCCCCACTTCATTGCTAGGCACTTTGGCCTCACTGGCCCCTTCCTTCATAAAAAAAAAGAATTAATTATATTTTCCAACCATATTGGTAGAAAGATGACTGTAATCTAGGCTTGATTCATTATTAAATATTCATGATTACGATACTTAATTTTTCTTCTGATTTTAAAAGGAATGGAAGTATTTCCATGGGCCCCTGGAGCACCCTGGGCCCTGGGCGCTGTGCTCGCTTTGCTTCATGGAGAAGTTGGTCCTGCGCTGGAGACGTCGAGGAACAGCTCATTGAGGGGAGGCAACCTGGGCACAGAACAGCCTCTGCTCTCATCCAGCCGGGGACATTCTGTGTCACTATAGGCTGCGGTGAAGAGCAAGGAGGGGCCTGCCCGGTGGCTCAGGCGGTTGGAGCTCCATGCTCCTAACTCCAAAGGCTCCCGGTTCGATTCCCACATGGGCCAGTGGGCTCTCCTCAACCACAAGGTTGCCAGTTCAATCCCTCGACTCTGACAAAGGATGGTGAGCTCCGCCCCCTGCAACTAAAATTGAACACAGCACCTTGAGCTGAGCTGCCACTGAGCTCCCAGATGGCTCAGTTGGTTGGAGTGCGTCTTCTCAACTACAAGGTTGGTGGGCTGCGCGCCCTGCAACTAGTAACAGCAACTGGACGTGGAGCTGAGCTGCACCCTCCACAACTAAGACTGAAAGGACAACAACTTGAAGCTGAATGGCACCCTCCACAACTAAGATTGAAAAGACAACAACTTGACTTGGAAAAAAGTCCTGGAAGTACACACTGTTCCCCAATAAAGTCCTATTCCCCTCCCCCAATAAAATCTTTAAAAAAAAAGAGCAAGGAGGATGTGGCTCTGGGTCCGGTGCACCACCTGCTCTGTGACCCCAGGCCAGCCACTTCACCTCTCTGAGCCATTTTCCTCATTTGTACAGTGTGAACAACAACTGGCCCGTCTGTCACATAACTGGCTGTGTGACCTGGGAGCCATCAACAAGGCTCTCTGGCCTCTGTTTCCTCGTTTGTGAGGGCAAGTGAGCAAGGAACTGCTCAGACACAAAGGACTTTGCCACCAGTGGTCTTTGGGAGGAGAAGGGGGAGCCTGAGCCCCTGGTCTGTCCTGGACTCAAAGTCAAGTCAGGTTCCAGCCCCACATGGTGCTGGAATGAACTGTGTCCCTGCCTGCCTCCCCCATCGACCCCGGCCATGTGTAGGAGGTACTCAGTATGCTTGTGTCAAATGACCGCACGAGGGAGGGTACTAGTGTACTAGCCACCTCCCTGCAGCCAAGGCCAGCTCCCCCCATCCCCCGCCCCCCGCTGTCAACATCCATCAGCTGCCAGGGTATCAGCGTCTGTCATTAAACCATCACAGGCAGAATATCCTTGGTGGCTTGGCAGTGGTGGTGGGGACTTTAATGTCAGGCTTCCTGGCTGCGGGAACACGTTTGGCAGCTGTCAGGAGGCAGTAACTTCATTAGTGACCCCCCCTCTGTGGGGATCTGATGCGGGCTCCCTATTTCACCCTGCCCAGTCTTTCATCAGCGAGATCAAAGAACTCTGTCACCTGGTGGCAAGTGCAGTTAAGCCCGTTTTTTTTATGGAAGGAGAAGTCCAGTCTGAGGAGGGAAAGGCGCTGACCCAGGTTACTAAGTGGGCCCGCCAGGCGCCAGGGACATAACATGAGGCCCTGGCTGAGATGGACACTCCCAACCTGGCTCTTATGGGTGACACTGCCTTAGTCATCTCCATCCCTCACACCTATTACAGTGCCTGTCTCCTAATAACTGCATCAACCAACTGCCTGACTGTGGCTCCCCAGTCTTCAAACAGCCCACTCCCTAGCGTGGCAGCCGCAGAGGCCCCGTGGGCCCATCTGTGGTCCCCAGAGCTGAGCCCTGTTCCTCAGCCTCGCCCCAGGCCCTCCACTTCCCACACCTTTGCTCAGGTGGTGTGCTGGCCTGGAATGCCCTTTCCCTGTCTCTGGCCCAGTGAAATTCCACTAACCTTTCAAGGATGGGCTCAAATGTCACCTCTGCCATGAAGGCTTGCTTACCTGCCTCCAAGTACCCAAGGCCGAAGGAATGGCTCCCACATCAGGTCCCCACGTTCCGCATGTCCTTCTATCCTCACATCTCACACTGTGTCCTGGGATGGGCCTACTGGTCACTCACAGGGGTTAGATGGGCTAATGCCTGGCACTCATTGTAACTACGCTTGTCACTTACTGTCCCCCACCCCGGCACAGCACCTGGCCACATGGAGGAATGGTCTGCATGGGCTGTGTGGTTAGAAGGAAGGTCAGGACGGCGCTGGGGTTTCCGAGGGCACTGGCCCGTGGGTCAGGGCTCATGGGCTGACACGAGGGACTTGCTAGATATGTATGAGGTTGTCCCTCCTGGAAAGTGACTCAGACTCTTGACACACATCTACCTCCCACGGGGACATGGCTGGGCCAGTGATCGAGAGTGCAGGCTTGACACTTACGCTCTCCTGGGGGAATAACTTGGACAAATCATTTAGCCTTTCTCAGCCTCGATGTCCTCATCTGTAAAATGGGGATGACATGAATGAGTCTATCTCACAGCAGCTTGGCGCGGTGCCGGCACAGGGTACGGTAAGTGCTCAGTCAACATGAACTACTTTTTAATTTACAAGCGTTTATTTATTCCTACTGCATGCCTGCTCTGCAGTGAGGAAGACACAGCCCTGCTGGAGAAGGCAGTCGAGTGAGCAGGTTGTTACCACACAGTGAGGCCCCAGCAGCGACCCAGGCCTCTAAGGGTCCCCCATGACCCGGGCCTCCGTGTGACTTTTGTGGGCCTCTTCCTCCAAAAAAATATTACAAACTCTTTTTTGCGGCTGTCTTAATATAAGAACAAACACATTCCAGGCTGGATCATATCCATTTTTTCCCTTTTGATTGAAAAAATGATTGAAACATTTTTCTGGGGCCCTAAAAGTGTCATGGGCCCGGCTATGTGTAAGGGTCTGGCCATGACTCTCCTCACCCGGATTTGGGGAACCAGGGAAGCTGCTGGAGACAGTGGCCTGAAGGGTGAGAGGAGTAGCCAGGGGACAGAGGGGACACCAGGGAGAGTGCTCCACTGATGGGGACATTGCCAGATCTACTATGTCCCCTGCTTGGGGACCGCCTCTGCCCCACCCCAGCCCTGTCACTGGATTCTTCACCCATGTCCCCTGGGCTCGTCTGAGATGCCCAGCAGCACCCCAGCCTGTCCCCAACTACACAAACCCTCCATCACCCCCCAGCTCCCTCCTTTTCCACCTGCACGGTGGGGACAGTAATTGCCGCCCTCCCTGCCCGCCAGACGGTTGTGGAGACCGCAGAGGTGGCCAGAGGAAAGCTCTCCAAGGCCTGGGAAGAAGGAGCCCACAGAGGCTGCCAGTCTCCGAAGCAGTGTTATTGTTGGTGTGACCGCATGCCTTTCCCACGCAGGGACAAACCTCAGAGGGGCCCTCCTTACTCAGCACCCAGCTATTAGCACTGCAGCCTGCATGGGGAGGAATGTTCTAGCATGAGTCACTCAGTGTGATCCCCAGAGAGGGTGCAGGACTGGTGGGCCCTTGGTCATGACTGGGCATTTCTATCTGGGGACACCCGTTCGTTCAGTTCTCCTTCTGTTTTCTGGGGGTCTGTACTTGGTACCAACCAAAGCCCTCCAGGTGTGGGGGAATCTGGGGTGGCCAGCTTTGGTGACACACACGTGGGGCGGGGCAGGGCTGTGGAGGCTAAATATGGTCTGTTCGGCTCAGTCACACTGGCCGTGGGGTCCTCCAGCAGCACCTCTGAGGGTCCCCGGTCCATACACCTGGGCAACGTATCCAGCATGACCCGCAGCCACTGGCACAGGCCTCCCAGAGCTCAGAGACAGCCACATGCCATCGTTCAGGCCAGAGGCCTGGCGGTCAGGAGCTGTGGGCTCGAGAATCTTGACTTCGTGATGCTGAAGAGTGAGAGGGCGGGCAGGCTCAGCGAGGGATGGCCTGGGGCTGCGGCTTTCACCGCACAGGTCAGAGAGGACTCCCCTCTCGCAGCTGGGGTGTATGCACGTGTGTGTGCACGTGTGTGTGCACGTGTGCGTGCACGTGTGTGTGCACATGTGCGCACACGCCTGTGTGTGCACACAACACAGGCAGTAGATTTCGCCTGCCACTTGGGAGTGACTTGGGAGTGACACGACCTTGGGCAAGCCTCAGCGTGCTTATCTGCCCACAGCAGGGGCTGAATGTACTGCCTTTAGGGTTTCCTCCAAAGCCCATCCCAGGCCCAGCTCTCCTCACTGGCAGTGGCGCCCTCTTTGCTCTGGCTGCCCTCCCTGAACCTGTCCAGCCACGAGGACACACCCTGACTCCACACCGAGTCCAGGGCTGCCACACAGGGCCCGCTTAGGAGTGGGTGTGTCTGAGGCCCCCTCTAACTGTCCCTCCCTCTCTCCGGCTGGCTGCCACACAAGTTCTCAGGGTCCTGCAGGTCACCATCTCTCTCTCCTTTCTGTCTGGAGTTCTCTAAACTCTCCTGTTTTCTCCCTGTCCTGCTCCCCACTCTCCTCTGTTACCCCATCCTCCTCCTGTGTTTGATTCGCAACAGCTTTGCTCTTGGGGCCAAGGTGGCTGTGGTTATTTGTAATTCAAGCAACTTCTCAGTCTTCCTCTTCCGGCCTCTCCCCAGCCCACACCTCCTAATCAGAGCCAGGCTCCTGCCTCTCCCCAACACCCCACCCCTAAGCGCCAGCCTCCCTCCCAGGATGGGCAACTTGGGTCCTGCTCTCCCTCCTGCCTCCCTTTCTAGGAACAAACAATTCCTCTAGAGACTTTTCAGTGTGTTGCCATCTCTGCCTCCCTGCCAGGCAGTCCCTCTGGCCCCTTGGACCTTCTCATATTGTTGTCTTCCCCAGTGAACCCTAGTTCCAGAACTGGATGACTTCTGCAGCTTTCTAGCTGCCCCCTCCCCTCCAGCCTCAACAAAGCTTACAGAAGGATCTCCTTAAGCGCACGCTGGACCTTGTCACCTCTTTCCAGCTTATCATCTGTCCAGGGTTCCATCACCCCCATGATGGAGGGCAGCCTGGCTAGAACACCCCCATGACATGGCCTCTATCTGCCCCTCTGGCTCCCCTGCCCATCTTACACCCTAATCATGCAGAATTAACATAGCAGCTCTAAGACAAAGGGCTACTTGCAACGCTGGCCCTTGACTGGCATCTGGAAACTTGGATTCCAGAAGGTTCTCTCCATTCCCTAATAAGAGTGGCTCACTGAGCCTAAACTGTTTGTACAGACAATGTGGTTTATACTGAACACCTGCCTTCCTTCTGGGAGTCTGGATTTTGGTACGTACCAAGCAAAGTATGCCTAGTGACCAGCCCCCCATGAAACCCTGGGCCCTGTCTATAATGAGTTTCCCTGGTAGGCAACAGTTCACATGTGTTGTCACAACTTGTTGCTGAAGACTTTAAGCGCGTTCTGTGTGACTCCACTGGGAGGGGACTCCTGGAGGCCTGTCCTTGGTTTCCTGAGACCTGGCTGGGGGGAAAAACTGCTATTTCTGAACTGTGTTGTTCAAAGTCGGAGAAGTAGAACTTGGCAGGGGTCTGCTGGTCCTGGGTCAGCCTGATATTAGACGGAAGGGCCCTTGCCCACTCCCTACCTGGCCCTCCGTCCAGAGCCCTGCTGGTACTGGGTGGAGGGCCATCTCAGTGTCTTGCCCACAGAGCCAGGGACAGAATCCTGCACCCGTGAGAGAGCTGTGGGACTATGGGTGTGGCCTCAGTTTCCTCACCTGTCACAAGTGGAATAACTACGTCTACCTGAGGGACTGTGGTGAGGATGGAACGAGAACGTGGCACAGAGCCTTGCCCTTACATGCTAGCTCCCATCTCTCCAAGCTAGCTTCCTTCCCAGAATGATCCACAGGCAGATCTTTCTAAAGTCAAGTGAGATGGTCCAGGAAAACGGGCCTGGGTCTCTAAAAAACACTGCACCTCTAGTCTGCTTTGCATCCAGCTTTCTGCTCAGCTCCCAGTGGCTGTGTGACCCTGGGCTGGGTACTTAACCACTCTGTGCTTCACTATGCTCTCCCTGACTCAGCAGGTGCAACCACAGATGTGTGAGTGGCCGTGGAGGAACATCCCTGGGGTTCTTTTTCTTTTTGGGGGTGGACTATAGAGCTTGACAAGTGTCTCTTCCCAGGGTGACTATAGGCTTGGGGTTGGGAATTTTGCTCTGGATGTGACCCTCCCAGCTGTGGAATGGAGACATGCCTGGGGTCACCCTTCTTGCTTTCCCGGCGGGCTCCCTGCCTGCAGAAGGACTGGCCCTGCCTGCGTTTTCCTCTGGGGCCTGGAGCAGCAGCTCCTAAGCCCAGATCCTCGCCTGTGTTGGCTGTGGGGGTGGGGCGGGGCTTGGAAGGACCCTGCTTTAAGTCAAATTTTAGAGTGCGCCTTTGCTCTGTGAAGGGATCCTTATTTTATAAAAAGCTCCCCAAATTCCATTAATTTGACCCCTTCCCTGGGGGTAAAGTGGGAGTCAGTGCTGAAATGATCTCCCAGAGGAGCTGCCCCAGCATGGATGGAGGAGCGAAGGTAGGGGATTTGGGGTCCAGCTGGCAGCCTTGGAATAACCAACCCCCTGGAAAAGGGGTGGCAGAGTGTGGAGGTGAGAGCGGGTGGAGGAGGAGGTGGGCGGTGACCTGGGAGGGGTCAGCAGGTCTTGGGTGTCTGCCTGGGCCAGGTCCTGAGTGCCTGGAGCTCCGTCCCCATGGCAACCCTGCAAGGTAGGGACCACTGAGCAGTAATAGGAAGGGGCACGGGGCCTGGCTGGACCATTGCATAAGTGAGGGTGGGGACCTGCCTGCTCTGTTAGTTTGCTGCTTCAATATCCACACGGGCAGAGCATACAGTAGGTGCTCAATAAATGTTTGCTAATGAAGAGTAGAAGGGAATCAGGTTTGACTGAATCAAAGCCTCCACACATTTTCCCACGTGGGCCCGATGAACCTGAAGAGGTGGTTTGTGACCCGCTGGGCCTGGGAGAAGGGCAAGGTGTAGACAGAGTCCCACCAGTCCTCCCAGGACCTTCCCAATGTCCTCCCAGTTCCCCCTCGCTGGCCCTGGCCAAAGCAGTTGCTGGTAAGCCATGTTATGCCCAGACGTGGCCACAAGAGGTCGCCCCACACCGCCATCCACAGTGAGACAAGCCTCCCAGAGGAAGGGGCTCATCTTGGAGAAATAACAGGATAGAGAGGGAGCAGGATTGGAGGGTTGTACCATCTATAGGTCAGCTGAACGCTGCACCACAAAAAGGGCCCTTGGGGCACAGATGAGGAGATAGCCCAGAGAGGTGGTGGCTGGTCCTGGGACACACAGCCAGCCCGTGGCAGAGCCGAAGTCTCCTCTCCGGTCCTAACCTCATGGGTTTGAAGAGGTCCTGTCACTGTTGGCGTATGTTATGGTTAGCTTTGGCTGGGCTCCGCCAGACTTCTGGATTGCAAGGCAGACAGGGGGTCGAGGAGGGCAGGGCTGGGGATGGGAATTGTGGGTGGGCTTACCGGGGTGGACTTGGCTGTACCCAAGGCCATGATCCTCCTCCATCACAGGGGCCCAGCGGGTCATGTGGGTGGACGGCTCATCCCCATTGATGTAGAAATGTTCCCAGGTGGGGTAGGTGCCCCAGGGGTTTGGTTTGGTGGCTCTGCCGACTTGGCTTGGCCCTCACTGACCCTGGGACGCCAGACTCAAGGGTCAGGGCTGGCTCTGGATGCCCAGGAAGCGGGGTCCTGCTGACAGGCAGTGGGGCCAGGCTGGGCCTTGCAGGCTGGCTGAGAAAGGGGCTTTATCTGGGGCAGTTGCAAACTATCTGGTGGGGGTTAGGCTGGGGAGAAACATGGTCCTTCTGGTGACTGTTCGGTGAGCGAGATGGGGGTGGTGGGGAGGTGGGTTAGGAGGCCCTGCAGGGGAGCTCACAGCCCAGCTCATCCTTCATTAGCAAAGCAGGTGACTGGCCCTCTGGCTGTCTCCCCTCAGCCCTCCGAGCTGAGAGGCCTGTTCCCAGATCTGTGGCATCAGATTCTGCCAGGAGTCTCCATGGCTCCCCGGCGCTGGTTGGCGACATGGGTATGCCCCATGTAGCCTGGCCTCAGCTCTGCCCACTCCCCACCCACAGCTTCTTTGGCTGCTATGCCCTGACCCCTCTTCACCTCCCTGGGGCATACTGCAATCCCTTTCAGGCCCAGCTTAAATAGCCTTCCTCTGAGACACCCTCCAGGCCAGTCTGGGCATCAAGGCCTCTCCCTGGCACCCCCAGCCTGTGGGACCTCAGCGCTCACCACAGTAGCTGGGTTTGTAGCCAAGGCTCGGGCTGGTGGAGAACACTGCTGAATGGCAGGGACTGGCCGTCTCCAGCGGTTCCAGGGCCCAGCAGCCTATGCAGCACTCAGCAAGAGGGAGGGAGGAAGGGAAGAGAGAGGGAGCCTGGGACAGAGGGGCCCAGAGGGGCTGGAAAGCAGCCCCTATGCTTGCGTCCCTGAACACCTGAGCCACGCAGGCCTTGAAGAGCCCCCACCCCTTACTGCTCTCCGAGCTGAGGAGGTGGGAGAGGCTTGGTCTCTAGCCAGGCCCACAGCAGCGGCCAGGAGTCCAGCTGGCCAGACCTTTGCCATTTGGCACTGTTGCTGCTGGTCCGTGCACTTCCCTTTGGGGTGGCATGGAAGCGCTTGTCCTTCCCCCCAGCGCAGGCATGGGAGTTACACAGGGCGGGGCCGAGAGCCGCAGGTGTGTCCTGGCCCACTTGCAGTGCTGTGGCTCTGGCCTCTGTTGGGCACCTCCCCTACATGGAGTCCTGGTCACTGTTGAGGTCCCACAGCTCCCAAAGTCCCCATGGCTTCTGGGGCAGTGGCTCCACGGGTTGCCCTGGCTGTGACAAGGCCACCGAAATGGTCCAAGAGGAGGAAGAAGCCACGGGCCACTGAGATGAGTCCCAGGAGCTGGAGCCACTACGGAAATAGCTGGGGGGCCTGGAGCTGGGGCAGGCGGGCCGCCTCCAAGGGGGTGCTGATGGCTGCAAGGCTAGTCAGAGAGGTGGCACCAGCTGGAGCCAGCCAGCAGGGGCTGCAGGAGGGTCTTCTCCTAGTTGAGTCTTCAGAGATGGAGTCCAGGGAAGGCCCAAGGCCCTGGGGACACAGCGGAGGCCTGGGTGACGGAGGGAGCCCTGGTCAGGGGTGGGGGGTTATTGCTGCTGATAAGAGCAAAGGGGCTGCTGGTCAAGGAGGGCAGGGCTGGGCTCCAGGTTACTCAGTAACAGATCGCTTACCCTACCCCCCTCCTGGCCCTGGACAAACCTCCAAAGACGCTCGTCCATCACAAGGTACCTCTGCCCCTCCCAGCTGCACTGGGGCTCTGAGCTGGGGGTGGGGGTGGAGCAAAGACCACCCAGCCCAAGGACTTAGATACACCCCCCAACCCCCAAGGCCCTTTCCACACCAGCATTCCCAACATGCAATGGGTCACTGCACTGTCGCCTCCCCTAATTCAGCACCCTTTCTCATCTTGGTGTAGGCCTTCCCCCCACCCCCAGCCTGCCCTCCATGTGGCAGCTGAGTCCAGCTGCCATGTAGATGCTGTTACCTCCTTCGTTACCACCGACTTCCACTCCTTACCTCAGCAAATGAGGTCCGCAAAGGTCTGGCCCCTGCCCGGCCCTGCTCGCCTCTCCGGAGCCATCTCTCACAAACCAAATGGCCTTGTTTTCTGAAAACGTGATGCTCTTTGTCTTCAGCACTTGTACACATACTCCAGGCTCTGCCTCAATTCCTTCCTCTCGTGTTCAAATGTCCCTCCTCTGGTTTCTGTGCCCCTCCTGGGCACTCCCACACCCACGCGACGGCACTTTGTACATGGAGCTTACAGGGTCAGCTCCATGCCCACCTACCTGCAAGCTCAAGGGTAGGAAACATGTCAAACCAGTCCCAGCAGAATGCACCGAAAGGTTTGGCAAATGAACAAATGGATGACAAGGGCATTCACTTAATAAACATCTATTGAGCTCCAGCTGGGCATACACCCTGTGCTAGGCTCTGAGGGGATGCTTAAGGCAAGGCCCCTGGGCTCCTGTAGGTACCCCACTATGGAGTGTTAAGGGGAGAGGTTCTGCCCCTCCCCCTGTCAGGGCTTCAGAGTTTCAGAGAAGGCTTTGCAAGGGGCTCTTGCTCAGAACACACATCTGAACTGGCTCACCAGCTGCTCTGCCTGCACAGCGTCTTCACAAAGCCCCTTTAGAGCATGTGTCCCCCCAGACTGTGTGCTCCGGAGGGCAGGGACCACAGTGGGTACACAGGGCCTGACACCTTGCAGAGCTCGTTAAATTTGTGGCTTGATGGCTGGAAAGATCACTAGGAATAGACTGAAAGGTTGTCACAGGCCAACCCGGGCTGCAGGGGCCGAGTTGGTGTCTCACTTACTAATGAGGACATTCTGGCAGAGGCTTTAAGGACAGTAGCAGACCCGTGACCCCTCTTACTGCTCCTTACCTTAATCCTCCCAGTGACCTCTGGGGTGGGAGGGCAAGGACTTCTCCCCATTTTACACACAAGGAGAATGGGGCACGGGTGAAGGGACTCACTCAAGGCCACACCACTGGCAGGTGGTGCAGCTGGTGCAGGTGGTGCTGGAACCCAGGTCCCACTGCAAACCCAACGCTCCTCCTGCCTTGCTGCCCTTTAGCAATGCTCTTCCACCCTCAGGAATCCACACATGCTGCTTCTGACTTCTCATCTTTTCTTAGGACCCAGGTCGAAGGGGAGTGACTTTGTGAGTCCCAAACAAACCTGAAGTCTTCTGTGAGGGGCCTAGAAATTTGGCAGAGGGCATCAGAAATCAAAAGACAAGGTTCAGCCCTTCATTCAGTTGTCACTGATGTGCCTGACTTGTGTGCCCTGTTGCTTGAAGCTTCCTGGAGAAGACTTTTCCACTCATCCATCATCTCTCCATCCATCATCTATCCATGCATCATCCATCCATCCACCTATCCATCATCTATCCTTCCATCCATCATTCATGCATCATCCATCTATCCACCCATCCATCCATCCAACCAACCAACCATCCCAAGGCTGGGGGATGGCTCCCCAGACTGGCTCTGACCCAAATCCTTTCAACTTTAAAGCACTTCTACATCTCTCTAGTGCCCTGTAGTAACCTTGGGAAGGATGCAGGGCAGGAGCTGTGAACCCTACTTTGCAGGTGAGGGAACTGAGAAGATTCGAGAAGTGGCTTGTCCCAGCTGGCAGGCTGACCCTTGGAGAGGTTTCAGAGCTGGGCTCTGGTGGCACAGGCCTGGCCTATGGTGAATCCTGGCTCTGCCACTAGCTGTGTGGCCCGGAGCTTAACCTCTCTGGGACTCAGTGCCTCAGCAGAAAAAAGGGGGATAGTGATGGTATCTCCTCACAGAGTGGACATAAGAGTGAAATGGGATAGAGTTTGGAAAATGCTCCATGCAGTGCCTGGCACACTTGGGGCACCAATAGTTTGGGAATATTATTAATACTAATTCTGATCTTCAGATCTTCCGCCTCCTAAGCTGTCTTTCCACCCCCACCCCCCACCTTTCTAAGGATGGAAGACAGCAGCTGTCAGTGGGAGGTGGTTGCTTTAAATACGAGATGAGAAGAACAAAAGGAAAACAGGACAACTCCCCTCCCAAACTTGGGGGAGGGATTTGAAGGGCATTGGCAGATGTTGCCTGCTTCTCATTCTGAGGGATCTGAGCCTTGCTGCACAGCTCAGTCACTCCTGCTGGGGGGCGAGGGGTCACTGGTTTGGGCTGGGACCCCACCACCCAAGGGGGGGGTCACAGCCCTGCCTTCCTTCCAGAGGAGGAGGAAGTAGGTTAAGTGGGATCCCGGAGCTTCTCTGCATGGCTTCTAAGACAACATTAAATATTCACCAGGTTTCTCCACAGGCCCCACGGAGAGCTTCAAAGGCAGCATGCCCACTGCCTGGGTTGCCGTGGGGCCGTTTCCCAGGCCTCGCCTTCACCTTCTCACACTGACGGCCTCGGTGCCCTCGCCCTCGCCCCCTCCGGTGAGGCCTATGGTTCTGGAGTCTGTGCAGGCTCCGGTGGGGAGACCAATGTTTCACCCTCTGATCTGGCTGCTGCTTGCTGCTCTCCCAGGCAGAGGGACACGGCGGCCCTGCAGGTTGGGGACAGTGACCCCGCCTCCAGATGTGTCTGGACAAGGCTGCTGATTTCCCCCACATGGATTCTGGCTGGGCCCAGCTGAGAGGAGTGAGGTGTTAGAGGGCGAGCCACGGAGCCCCACACATAACAGCAGAGAGGCCGGGCGGCAGTCACTGTAGGGCTGTGGTCACTGCCTCCGCTGAGTAAAGGCTTGAGGCTGCTGTGGTGTGAGTGGAGGGTGAGGTACAGGCCCGAGGAAGCGGCCAGGAGCCAGATACACTGGGGACAGGCTGTGGGACCCCAGCGCTCTGCGGGGTGGCAGCAAACAGAAGACCTGTGAATGCAGTTGTGCTGGGAAGAGCAGGGATGGTGGAGGCCGGCAAGCCCTGGTCTGGGTCCTGGCTCGAGTTGCTTCCTAGATGGATGCTGGGCAAGATAATGCATTCTGGAGCCGGCCCGGTGGCTCAGGCGGTTGGAGCTCTGTGCTCCTAACTCTGAAGCCTGCGGTTCGATTCCCACATGGGCCAGTGGACTCTCAACCACAAGGTTGCCGGTTCGACTCCTCGACTCCTGCAAGGGATGGTGGGCCGTGCCCCCTGCAACCAGCAATGGCAACTGGACCTGGAGCTGAGCTACGATTGAAAGGACAACAACTTGACTTGGAAAAAATCCTGGAGGTACACACTGTTCCCCAATAGAGTCCTGCTCCCCTTCCCCAATAAAAGAAAAAGATAACGCATCCTCCATACCTCAGTATCTTCCTTTGTAAAGGGACAGTGATTACCACCTTGGAGGCCTTTTGGAGATACAGGACATCATGGTCATTAGGAAGGGAGCCCAGTGCCTGCCAAGTGGGGGGCCCTCAACAGAGGGAAGTTTCTTCCTCTTGAACCCCACTTTCAGTCCCTCTTCCGCCCTCTCGTGAGCTCCACTTGAATCTCCTCCACTCCCCGAGCACCTCCCTGCCTTCCTCATGCCACCCTTTTTCTGCACGTGCCATTGCTCCCTCAACCAGTGGTGCCTTCCCCGGCATCCACCCCGTCCCACCCATCCCCGGAAAACGCCGAGGCCCAGTTCAGTGCCTTCCCCTGTGCCCCAGGCAGTGAGAGTGCTCTCTTCTCTGAACCCCGCATTCCCCTGAACCCCACCCTCTCTCTTCTCTGACCAGATCACTTAAATGCATCCTGCTTTTCTGTTCCTGGGTCTGTCTCCCTCCATAGATTGCGAGCCATTTGCTGCCAAGGAGGGTGCATTCGTCATTGTCCTGTCCCTTGCCTTTTCAGCCCCCATCAGCAATGCTTGCTGACTTACAGGCCACGAGCAGGGAGAGCCCTGTGAGGAAGGTCAAGGTGACTATGGCTAGCACGGGCCGCGGGGAGTGGAGGGAAGTAAAGTGACTGAGTTCAAGAAAAGAAATCTCTGGGAAGCAGAGTTGCCATGGTCCCCGGTCACTTGACCTGACCCAGCAGAGAGCACACCACTCTGAGAGCAGCAGAGGGAGGCGAGTGGGGCGGGCGTCTACTGCCTTGGACGGAAGTGGGACCACTGTATCGCGTGCCTGCTAGAGCCAGCCCTTGACAAACCCAGTCTCCCTCAATTTCCACTGGGTCCGGGGGAGTTGGTTGTCAGCACCCCATCCATAGGTGGGAAGAAAAGTAGCATGGCCAAGCGTGAGCAGTCAAGACAGTAAGAGCACACACGTGCTCCAGACACAGGCTGAGACTCCGAGCAACCTCAGGGGGCTGGTGCTTTTTATTCTCATTCTACAGACAAGGCGACCACGGCCCAGGGAGGTGAGGAAGAGCAGAGCGGGGCCTGCGCCAGACTTGTGGGCCTCAGGGCCCACACTCCCACCGCCACCCACACCGCCTGGTTCGGGCTGGGCCACCGTTGCTTTTTGGCACCACGCATGGCAGATTAGAGGAGAGAACAGACGCAGAGCAGGCGGTTAATAAACTGTAGCTATTCCAGGCCTTGGCGCCCCCTCTCCTTTCTTCCTATATCTGTGCGTGTCGCCAGCTTCTCCAGCGGCACCTGGTGTGCTGCAGGGCTTGGGCCAGCGCAGGTGCCAGGTGAAGGAGCTGCCTGCCTCGCCTCCGCGTCTCCCTGCCCCACGTCCCAGAAGGCCAGGACCCACTCCAGTTAGAGCCCATGAGCCGTCCGACCAGATGGCCAGCTGGGCAGCAGTGACCTCCACTTCTGTTTCTTGTCTGCTGCCCTGCACTCAGCTCAGGCCCGGAACACAGCAGGCGTGCATGGAAGTGGGACCCCCGCATCATGTGCCTGCGAGAGCCGGTCCTTGTGAAGTTCAAGCACCTGTTAAGTTCACGAGGGAACCCACAGCGCTCCTCTCCCTGCTCAGCCACACTGGCCTTTGTCCGAGCAAGCTTTAGCAGCCTGACACGACGCAGCCCCACAGATCTCATTACAATCGGACCCTCAGCCTCACAAGGGCGTGACTGGGCCAGGTGCCAGGACTCCCAGGCCTGAGCGTGCTGGGTGGGCCCGAGCTGAAGGGGCTTCATGGTCCCGCAATGCAGCCCCCTCAACCTCCAGCCACTTCCACCTCTGCAGTGACTCCAGGCCGTGGCCTGAAGCACACCCTCCCATGGCAAATCCCATTCTCCCTTCAAGACTGGCTTTCAGGCCTCACCCTGCCGGAGCCCCTTACTCCCTAGGCTGGGCGTGGGGTCCCCCCTTCCCTTCCCAGAAGGCCCTGTCCTAGCTTTTACTGTGTCAGTTTCCACTCCCAGCTAAACAACTGGGTTGAGTGTTCCTTTGCAATCAACTGTGAGCTCACTGAGGGCAGGGTCAGTGGCTTTTCCATCTTTGCATCCACCTTCCTAGGGCCGGGAACTCAATAGCTGCTGAATAAACATCTTTGAACTGAATAAATTTATGCGAGACTGAAAACGTCCTTATAGTAGTTGACTCTGGCCACCAAAGGTGTCGTCAGTGCCCACATGGCCCCATCCACCTGCACTCAGCCCACACCCGGGATGTAGAGGGGAGGGGCGCTGCCTGGCACAGGGCTCCCAGCAGCCGCGCTGTCTACCAGGGGCCTCTCTGGGCCCCCAGGACCCACCACACCCTGAGGGTCCGCATCGCATCGTCCCCCAAGAGGCAACAGATCGAGATCAGTTTTTGGCCATTTTAATTGTAAAAACCAAGACATTTATATAAATAAGACCGCTATGTAAAATAGGATTCACCCTTCTACTAAAACCCTTCTCCCCACACTCAAAAAGAATATAGAAAACCCAGCAGAGATAAGAAGTACAAATCAGCATGCGGTCCCTGATGAGAAGCAACTGGCAGGCCAGGTTTCCCTGCTGAGACAGGCCTCATGGTGAGCGCACTCCTGGCCCAGGCGGCTCACTGGAGGCTCAGCGACACCTCGAGAAACTGCTCCATCGCGGTTCCCACACCCTCAGCCACTGGTCATCAACTGCACGGTGGGGGCAGTGGAACAGGCTCATAGGCCTGGTGGCTGGGAAGGGCAGGGAGGAGGGGACAGGGGAAGGCTGCTTGGTCCTCAGGCCGGAGCCCAGGCTATGAAGCTGTTGGTCCCATGCGGTGCAGCGGTTGTTCAGCCTGGGCTCAAGGTGGGGAAGGGGCTTCTGGGGAGTCACCACTTCTCCAGAGGACAAGGAGAGAAGCTGTCCGTGCTCCCGGAGAGGAGAGGCTCCTGCTCGGGGCCATTGCATACGGCCAGTAAAGACAGGGACAGTGGACACCTGCCAGCAGTGCTGGGGTGGAAGGGCAGGGGGCTCCTGGGATGCGAGGGGACACCAGACTCCAAGAGACGTTCCCTGTCGCCACCCTCCTCCTACCCTGTCACACCTCCCTGCCTGGGAGTTTGGGGGTAGAGATGGCGACGAATTCACACTGAGCGTGGCTCAGGACACCGCTACACAGGACAAAAGAAAGACCCCTGGCTCTCCTTCAAACAACCGAGACCTGCCTGGGCCTGCTCCCCATGCCAGGTGAATGGCAGGCAAAGGCCCTGAAGGGGACAGGGGCAGGGGGAGGGGACAGTGTCAGGAGCACTTCCAGACACACACAGCCAGGGTCCCCCCGAAGTACAGGTAGAGGAGGTTCTTCACCTCATGTGTGATCTCAAACCCAAAGCCTTCGCCGATCACCACGTGCCAGGAGGAGCCGAACTTCTTGTCCATTGTCTCTTTGATCATCTTGGCCGCGCTCTGCAACAAGGGGGGCTCATTAGCGCGCGATGGGGGCGGGGGGGGGCAGGAGGCAGCTCCCTCTGTGGGAAGCCCAAGTGTTGGCAGGAGAAAGGCCTGCTGCCCCATTATTGTTCTCCTGCTCATGGAACCGTCAGAAAGGGTTTCCACGCTGGCCACCGCCTGCCAGGGGCTGCTCACAGGGACAGAGGACCAGACATTCCCTCGCCGGTCACGAAGACACTGGCTAAGGTAGCGCATCAGCTCTGGAGACAGAGCCCTGGGTGTGAGTTCTGGCTCTGCCACTTCGGGCCCATTTCTGGTGCCAGCATCACAGTTCACTCAGGACTAAGTGAAGTCACACCTCTGAGACCACCTTGTGGGGCTACTATTGTCTCTGCGAGGTGTCGGCTTTGCCTTCAGGGAACAAAAAGGCTTTTCCCAATGGGTTCAGTGGGCTCCCAGAAGAGAGGCTGGACTGCTTCTCTCAGTTGCGGCAACAGCCCCCCTCCCTCCTGTGCTGACTCGGTCCAGAAGCGTCTTTCAAGAAGAGGTCTAGGGAGTGGCAGAGGCCCTGGTGTTTGTGGGACAAGTGCCAACCCTGGACACCCTCTGTCCACCAGCCGCACGACCACTGTGCCAGGAGAGCACTTCACTGGCACCATCTCAGTACACACGCCCTCAGCCCTGCCCAGTGAGGGGGCAGCATCCCCACCTCCAGTTAGCCTAGGAAACGGGGGCTCCGAGATGAGAAATGGCTCATCGCAGGTTAAAAGACTAGGAAGGACTGGAGACGGGATCTGAACTTGGGCCTCTCGCTGGCCAGGTTCTGCCTCCCCACCGGCTGCCATGTCACCATCACCAACTTCTCTCTCCCTCGCCACCAGACTGATGAATGACATTCCCTGTAGATGTCTACTGGCCGTGTCGCCAGCACCTAGAACAGGGCCTGGCAGAGACGGCGTTTAATGTCTTTTCGGAATGGATGAGTGGATACATGAATGAATGCCTGGCGGGCCTCTGTTCTCCGCTGGGATGGAGCCACGGGGAAAGTGCCCTATGCAGCGCCCACCTGAGACTGGGAACAGGGGCAGGGGTGTCACGGACACCCTCTGGCTTTTCTCCCTCTAGGGCTGCATGTGACCACCAGATCAGTGCCCGCAGACAGCACCAGCCTCTTCCCTCGCTGGCCTTGCCCAGGCTGCGAGTGCGTCCAAGGAAGGCGCTAGCCTGGTCCCAGCGGGACTCTCGGGAGCTGGCTGTGGGGACTGGGCTACTTCAGCCACGGGAGGCACCAAAGGCACAAGGGGCCGCCTGTGTCGATGGCAATACCTCGTTGTTGTTGGAGAATTTCTCACAGGCCGTGACACACAGCTCCATGGTCTCCACCCGCATCTCCTCGGGCATGTCCGAGTGCTAGAGACAGGGCAGGGGTGACAAAGAGAGAGGCTTAGCCGTCAGCTGGTCTCTGGGCTGGACTCTCTGTCCTGAGCTTAAGGCACGGACACCAGTAGCTGCCCTGGCACAGGCCTGGGCACAACCCAGAGAGGCAACCCGTCTCCTTACTCAGGGCGCGCAGCTGGGGCAATGGGGGCAGGGACTCAAGTTGAGGTAAAACCCTCCCCTGGTCCGCTCTGAACTCAGGAGAGAACCCACGTTCCCTAGCAGGTTCTTGACCGTGGCCTGCCAGGCCTGTGAGGTCTGCCCCGTCCCTCTGACCCTCGTGTCCTGCCACCTCCTCAGCACTCCGTTCCACCAACACTGCCTTCTTTCTGTTGCTCCACAGGCCACACTCATTCCCACCTCGTGCTTTCTGGGTTTGCTGCTTCCCTGCCCGGAACGTTCTTCCCTGACCTTCACAAGGCTTGCTCCCAAACTTTATTCAGGTCTCTGATCAGAGAAACCTTTTCAGAAGCTAACTGCTACTCTAGCCCTTTACACCTGCTTTATTTGACCCTGTAGACGTACTACCTAACACTATGTTGTTTAACCCTTTCTTTCATGTGGGCCAGGCCTTTGTCTTCACAACTGTATCCACAGTGCCTAGAACAGGGCCCAATATATAGCAGGCGGCCTAATAACACTTGTTGAATGAATGAATGAATGAATGAAAGAATGAGTCACTGTCAACGCCTAGATCTCTAGATCTCAGCCAGCAAAGTCCTTCTTAACTCCCTCGCCCTGCCGCTCTGCCAAGGACGAGCGCCCCACGTCTCTCTCCAAGGCTGTGTGGGCCCTGATGGTCGCCCTGCCCCCTCCCCTGGGGCTTACCCTGACCAGAGGGAAGGTCTGCAGTCGTTTATAATCAGCCTCCTCTTTCTTCCCTTCTGCTTCTCCCATGATCCTTCCACCGTGACCACTGGAGGCGAGAGTGGGGGTTTTCAGGAGGTGCTGGGACTGGCAATTACGACACGCCCAGGAGATTCAGGAAGCAGGCCCTGCCAGCTTGGTGGGAGCAGAAACTGTCTTTCCCCAAGGGGTGCTGTCGAAAACAGGAAAAACCAGGAGAAAAGAGTTGGCTTTAAAACCACACATCACAAATTAGAAATGTCTCAGTTAACAACCTGACACCTCCCCGTCTTAACTCCTCCGCATCCTTTTCCAAATGGCCAGCAAGTCTGCAGGCAGGAGGATGAGTCAACATGAGATGCTGGGACCCAGTTAAGAACACACTGGTCTGATGCTGCAAGCCCACACTGTCATCACCAAGACAAATACTGAGTGCGGGCCAGGCCGGGATGCAGCTGTGAGCAAGCAATGAACAAGCACGGCCTCCCGCACGCCCACGACGTACACGGGCCTTATTTCTCAGCTGACGCGATTACAAAGTTCAATGTCAGGCCACGATCCACAATCCTGAGCTTATGGGCAAACAAGTGCCTCCTTCTGCAGGTCCCTGATCTACGGGAGGAATGGGAACAGCGACGCCCTGTGTCCTGCTTGGCACACCGGGCTCCCCAGCTCTTCCTCCCCACGCCCCCTCCGGCCACTGTGGCCTGTGTGGCTCGCCCAGGAGGTGGAGGCCTGCGCGTCAGTGCTGGTTCTATGCTCAGCGCAGTGTGGCTTGGGCCTCAGACCGCTCACCAGTAACCCAGGGCAGGCACAGCCATTTCATGGGGATGTTATGAGAATCAAATGAGACAATGTGTGTGGCAACAGCCATAGGGCCAGCCACTCAAAACACTCACTGCGCTTCCTCCCATCTGGCTCCTGCGGGGATCAAATGAGAGAACACATGTGGATTCGGCTGGAAAGGTAGAAGCCTAATACACGCATACAGGTGTTTTTCTCTTTCCAAATCGAGTTAGCTAATAGATAACTAGATGGGGCTTTTTCTAAAGAGAGGGGTGTGGATCCTAAATGACTGGGAGCATGGCTGGAAATCCTGCTGTTTCTCCTACAATCCAATTTATCCTATAATTCAAAGGACTTTCTCATCTCAGAAGAAGTACGACTATAAATGGATACAAACCACCCTGTTGTTAAACCCTTTTTAACAATAATCCATATTGGACAAATACAGACAAATGATGTCATTCCGGCATTTCTCACGTTTCCCAAAAGAGTTACTTTCACGCCAGAGCCACTGAGCCCCGAAGATGCCTAGCATAGTATCTAACAGGTAGGTAATGACAGGTGACATTTCACAGGTTCCCTGTGTGGGGGCTGCTGCGTGCACTGACTCAGCCGCTGCTGCAAGAACTCCACGAGTTGGGTCCTGTACCAAGAGGCACGAAGCTGGCACGCTGCTGGCCTGCGGTCAGTCACTCAGCCAGTGAGCGGCAGGGCTGGGGTTTGAATCCGGGCACAGGCTCCGGTGTGGGCACTCCTAGCCCCTCCTCACAGCACTGACACACAGTAGGCACCCACGAAACTCACCTCGACTGCCTGACCCCTAGTGAGGCTCATGTGATGCCAGCACTGCGATGAACGTTTCGTCTTCCTTTCGCTGTGTGCTGTTCTAACGCTAACCTGACCTCCGTTTGGCCACGCGTTGAGCTTTCTGTGTGCTTTTCTAGGCCGGGCTCTCATTTCATCCCTCCCCGATGCCGCAGAAGCCCTGAGCACCACTCCATTTGGTCAGCTCCCCCAGACGAGGCTGCAGGCCTGGCACTGACTCCACCATCCCACGACGCTGGTATTTTCTGATTTCTCAGCGAACAGATGGTTCCTCTTATCTCATCAATTCTGGGCATCTGTACCATTCAGATACTAGTTTTTGTTTGTCTCTACATATAAGTTGGCAAATGACCAAGCACAATCTCATTGTACGTTCTGCTCATGTTGCTTATTTCACAGAATCCACTTTGTCTTTGCTGGTAAGGCCCATCCATCTCCCATTCCGTCCCGTCCTCCCCGCTTTGGTACAGGCCACGTTGTCGCCTCCTCCTCCACGTTACCAGGGTGTGACAGGAGGTGGTGGCTACACTGATGACCGAAGGATAAGGCAGGGCTTTAAAGTTTACCTCTCAAGATTTTCAAGTGGGAACCACTTAAGATGCTGAAGCAGCTGCTTAGGCATCTTCCTAAACATTTCAGTTTGATTCAATTCATCCTCAGTCTAAAACGTGCGAGCGTGGCGGGGCCTGGGAGGGCGTTCAGAGGCGAGTGTGCCCGGGCCCGCCCTGGGGGAGGTCAGCGTCTGTGACAGTCACTCCAACTCTGCTTCAGCATACGGACTCCTGATGAAACAAGACTTCGGAGGTATTACCAAAGCCCACTCTTGAGGAACAAAGCCGGAAAAGCCACTGGGACAGTTTGTGGGGGAAGGGACAGGACCAGAGGGCGGAGTCTTTAGGCTTGAATGCCAATTATATAACTGAAATGACTTCTTCCGTCTTCCTTGCTTTGCAGCCTTGGGTGTCTTCCTCTATGAAACAGGATAATCCCACCTTAGCCGCTGAAGCTGTTGCAAGCACCAAGGCTCTGCATATCAGCATGTTGAAAATTTAAAGCTGTCTGCACTGTTATTACACTGCTCTTCCTACTGCCTGCTATTAGCCAGGACTTTTGTCAACGTGATTCCACCACGTTTATTGAGGACCACGATGGCAAATAGCTTTTCCTAACCACTACAGGTATTTTTGGGGGTTCCAAAAGGGTTGAAACTTATGGATTAAAAAGGAAGCGTTATAGATGGTGCTTCCAAATACAGAAAGGCAGGAGAATTTTTGATGATGCTGTATCGCTGGAGTACAGCTACCATCACTCAGCCGTGATTAAAAACCCTGCTGAAAGAACGCTGCCCAAAATAGCAGAACTGGAGGTTTTAATAACCTTATCAATCTTCTATGCAAATGAGTGTGTACCTGACAGCTCCAGGCCAGAACGAAGTCACATCAGGCCTAAAACAGAGCCCTTTAATAATGTAAGTGTGCCCATGGCCAGGGTACTTGAATCCCTGGGGTATCAAACACACGAGGCCAGAGGCAGCCTTGCTCTCTCTCCTGCGCTTTACTCTCCTCTGCGTGCCTGACATAGCTTCACCCATGTGTGACTCGAGGCTGCTCCTAGGTCCCAGGTGGCTCAGACAGGGCTCTTTATCGCATCGCCTTGTCAAAGCCAGTGTCCCTTGTCCCAGTGTCCCTTCTTTTGTGGCACTGACCTCAGTCACTAATTATTATTTGGCTTCTGAAGCATTTGGGAAGAATCCTTAAGAGGGTTAGGGAATGTGACAGGGATGGTGAAAAATGAATGGATTCTGGGAAATAAGGCCCAAAGTGTCACTAGCCCCCTTGGGGGGGCCCTGGCCGCTCAATGCCTGGAACACTCCTGGCCCGAGGACCACAGTTCCCGACTCTTAACCATCGCCTGGAAGCTGAGAGATGGGAGGACACACTCAGGGCAGGTCATGTGATTTAAGTGCAGGCTTCACAGGCAGAGCTCAATTCACATCTTGGTCTGTCTCGGACAAGTGTTTTACCTCTGTAAGCCTCAGCTCTCTCATCGGGAAACTGGACTAAGAACAGACTCCACAGTAAATGTAAGCGCTTATTACTGGTGCAGTAAGATGGGGAAATCCAACGTCCTTCTTCATATACCAGCCAAGTAAACATCTAAACATTCAGCCAAACAAAGCAATATATATCGAGTTCCCAACCTGTGCAAACCACCGTGGTTGTACTGAAGGAGGAAAGAGCCACAAGGAAAGCCGGGAAAACACAGTTTGGGCCGGGGCTGGGCATAGTGGTGTGATTACACTGTGCTTTCACGTTCGTTGTCTCATTTTATCCCATAACAACCTGTGGGGTCAGTATCCACTCCTAGTTCCCAGACAAGGCTCCTGGGGTTCAGAGAGGTTTTCGCACTGGCCCAAGGATACACAACCCGTATCTATATTCTTCTGATTCTACCTTTTGTGCTTTCTCCCTTGTCACAAGCAAGTAGGAGACAAGACAGAAACACAACTAACGTCAATCCTCAGCAGTCACCAGTGCAGCCACCTGTCCGGGCACGCCTCCCACTTCCAGGTATATCAGGGATACACAATTGGGCTCCTTGGTCATCCTCCTGCCTTTCCCTGACATTTCCACCCTCTGCCTTCCGGTAAACAAAGCTGGTAAGGTGATAACCTAAGGGATGGGGGGCATCCATCCAAGATGTCAGTGGGGAGGTCAGGAAATGATACTTGGGAGACCTGGATTTCACAGATCGCTTTGAAATGGGGGAAACAAACACAGGGTTAACATTCTACAATTTTGCTAGGAGCATTAAAAAACACATCATCTACTAGGAAAGAAACGTTTAATAGCAGGAGGAGACTGCAGAATAAAGGACAGTCCCTCTCAAGAAAAGACAGTGACCTTTCATACACACACAAAAGGTGTGTTTTTTTTTAATCGCCCATATTCCTTCTAATTTTACTGAGGTCCAGCGACAATGTCTGATGTGCTTTAGACCATGGGGAAGGAGGGAGAGAAAGAAGGAGGGAGGGAGGGATAGAGACAGAGACAGAGATAGAGGGCGGGAGAGATATCAAGACATTTTCTTGATGTATAACATGAGGTGATAAACAACACTGACTCACGTCGCATATCTCATGGGCATACTCAGCTCTAGATGAAATCCCAAACATTCTGCTCGAACTACAAAGTACAACAGAAAGTCACCACCATCGCTGCTATCGGCGCTACACGAGGACAGCTGCCTGCTACAGACAGGGGCTCATGCAGTCTGCCACCTCTATTCCCATTCAAGAGAACAGATTTGAACATAAGAGACTAAGAATGACGTTATCACAGCAATAAATTGGAGTGAGCCCTGACTTATTTTTTTTTAAATGTCATTCACAATTGCTAATTACTAGGGACAGCTCACAACCAGTCATGACTTGGCAGGGCATCATGAGTCCAGACAATCACCTGGGGCTGAAGGACTTTAGCTATTATCCTGTAGATGCTCCAAAGTGCAAAGTCCAGGGACTGGCACAGGGCAGGAGACTTGCAACAAATATTTAAATTGTAATTGAATTAAATTAAATTTCATTTGCCCACTGGGAAAGGAGAGGACATACCAAATCCACTCAATAGTGTTTACTGAGCACTGACTGAAGTGAAGCAACAGGATAGGTGTTCTACACCCAGGATCTCATTCCCCCCGATAACTGTCAGGCAGGCACTAATAGCCCTACTTTTCTGATGACCACGCAGGCTGAGAAAAGGAAGACTAACACATGGAGGAGCTAGGACGCGATCAGATATATGACTTCAAGCGTATACTTTTCCATTACTCCACTATAAGCAAGAGACAGCCCCTGCTTTCAAGGAGCTGACAATCTAAAATGCGAGACCAACCCGCATACACAAGGAACTATGATTCATGATAGAAAGACAGATGCAGAGATAAAAGGAACGAGGAGAATTCTGGAGGGGGCAGGGGAGACGACAGCAAAAAAAGCTTGGTGGCAGGGGCAGCGTCAGAGTCAGGCCTTAAAAGGTGAGTAGGAACCCGGACAGGTGGACAAGATGAGGAAGAACTTCCAGGAAGAGAGATGAACAAACATGATGATAGCCAAGCAGAAAGCAGTGTTTTCTGTGAAGAACCTCGGTCTAATATGGCTGGAGGACAGAAGCTGGCGAAGGAGAAGGGAGAAAGGAGGCCGGGAAAAAAGGCTGGGCTAGATTGTGGAAGTGTAGAAGGGCCCTAAAACCCAGGTTTAAGAAGTGTGGATATACTTAGGGGGAATGAGAAGCCCTGTGAAGGACTCTTGGGGGTTGCTGACATGGTTGTGTTTGGGGGCAATTATTCTGGTTAATATAACTGAGTTAACAGAAGGAGGGACCTGAGATACAGACACCCGTTAGGAAGCTACAGCAATGGTCCACGTGACAGGCATTAAAGACCTGAACCAGGGAGGTGGCTTCAGGAGTGGAGAGGATGTGAGATCCTTGCAGAGGCAGAATCAAAGCAACGTGATAACCGCCTGAGTGGGATGGGCACGGCAGAGTGACAGATGATCCCCCAGGAGGATGGTGATGCCAATAGAGACAGGGGAAGTCAGGAGAATAACAGATAGGCAGAAAGTAGGCCAGTTTAATTTTAGAACTACTGACTTGAAGTTGCTGGTGAGAGATGCAAATGAGGTGTCTCATCAGGAGTACGTAATCACGAAATCATGGCTCACCAGGGGAAGAAGGGAAGCCATTGAGCCCAACCATCACATCAAAATATCAATCTCTACTCTCACCCGCACCCCGAAGTATCCCTAAGGGTGGAAACCCAGGAGAGAGCTCAGAGCTGGAGATCTGGATTTGAAGGTCACGCGGAGAAATGACAGTTCACGCTAAGGAAGTTGGGGACACTTCTGAGGGAAAAGTGGGGGAAGAGAGACAAAGGAAGGAAAGTAACAAATACTGAATGTACACTGGACTGGACTCTTTATACTTCATATAATCCTGACAATTCCTAAAGGAGACGTTCTGTAGTATCCTCATTTTATATGTGCACGGACTGGAGCCCAGGGAGATTAGGTAACTCTCTAGGGTCCTGCAATCGGGAATCCAAATCAGGTTTGTCAAGTTCTTTTCACTACACCCGATTCTTCCCAATGGGAAGCACATCCTGGGGGAAGGCGACAGTTGGGTCAAAGAATCACATCCTAGAACGTCAGAGTCGAAGAGGCCTCTACAAATCACTGAATCCAACTTCTCGTTTACAGATGGGGAAACTAAGGCCCAAAGATGGAAATGACCAGCGTGGAGTCCCAGCACGTCGCCTACTGTCCAAGTCCAGCAGTCTGGGCCTAGGCTCTGGCGACCACCGACCTAGCCGGGGGAAGGGGGGGAAATTACTCCGCGAAAGGTGGGGGGAAATCAAGGTGCTGGTGGGGGGAGGAGTCGGGTCAGGGAGGATGGACAGGGCCTCGGGTGGGGAGGGGGGAAGAAGCGGCCTGCAGAGTCGCGACGGCGAATCTGTCACGACCGAGCTCTCAAGTCCCCTAAGTGGGGGGTGGGGGCTGAGAGGACCTGGGGCTGGGGACCAGCAGGGAGGAGACTGAGGTGGGGCCTCCGCGGTGGGCGAGGCCCGGCCCACCCCGCGATGCTTCCCGGCCCCTCTTCGGGCCGGCCCTCCCCACCCCGCTGCCCGCCGCGCCCCGGGGCCTCACCTGCTCCCGCGGGGGCTGGACCCGGGGCCGCAGTTAGCTCACCCCCGCCAGGGTTGTCAAGGAGCAAAACAAGAGTGTCTTAGCAACAGCAAGGAAGTCCTGCCCCCTCACCGGACGTTGACAAAAATTTCACTTCTTATTGGTGAATAAAAGTGTCCTTCAATGTTGAAGGGCCCTACAACGTAGAGATTTGTACGAAAGGGGCGTGGTTTAGAGGCCAGGGAGGAGGGGCTTCCCTGTATAGTCGTCTTAAGTGGGCCTGAGGAGCCTGGGATATACAGAACTTCGCACTTTAGAGAAACAAACTTTGAAGAGCAGCGTTGTCTTGGGAGTTGCCTTTAGTCATTTGAAATAACAAATGCAATTGGTTGGTGTCGTGACACTGAGATGCTATTTTATTAGGATCTCAAAAGCCTAATAATAATTAGCATTTATGTAGGGCTTTTACAATGATGTCTCACCTGATTCTCACCACCATTCTTTTAGGTGATAGTATTCGTAACCCCACCTGAACTAAGGTTCAGAGAGGCTAATTTACTTGAACAATCAAGGTGAAGCTTCTTGAGAATGAACCCCGTTGCTTTCTCCACTGGAAGCCCTAAGCCATGGGAGACATTGTGCTGTCTAACAAGGTTATTCACAGCCTTCCTTTTCTCCCCCATAGGAGGGAAAACTAATCTGAAAATATTAATATAACTAGGGAAAGGAGAAGAACCTGCAAATTCAATTTTTTGTTGGTGGATCAAAGGGTCAGTGGGTACTCCGTCATTTAAACGTTTATTTTCTCATGGTAGGTACTCAGGTGAAACCCCACTTCACGTTCACTGGCACCTACTGGGAACTCACTCAGCCCTGGCCACGTGCTGGTGATTCAGAGAGGAGTAAGGTGAGGACCTAGGTCCCAGAGAAGGCACAATCCAGTTGTGGGACAGCTGTGTGAACAAATAATTCATTCTACCTGTGCTCTGGTAGAAGTGTGAGCAAGGTGCTGGTTCTCTCCAAGGAGGGAGTTAAGTCTCTGAGAGTTAACTCTCAAAGGAGATGGTGCTTGAGCTGGCTGAGTCTACCATGACCAGCAGACTGATGAAGGTGGAGGGCACAGTTCACTGGGGAAGTACTGGTGGCTCCATGAGGCCTGAGAGGAGGGTGAATGTGGTGTAAGCGGGAGGTGATGGTGACGAGGGTGAGGGTGAAGATGCAGAGGGAAGTAGGGACCACAAGTGTGAGGAGGTTTTGAAAGCCAGGTTCAGGGACTTTGGGGTGAGGTGAGAATGGGGGAAGCAACTGCTGGAAGGTTTCAAGTCTGGCAGTAACATCGTCAGATTTGGGTTATGGAAAGATGACTCAGGTGCTGAAGATGGTGGACTGGACTTAGAGTGGGTAGACAGAAGGCAGATACAGTGGGCTTAGTTTTGAGATTTGGCAGCTTGAGGTGTGCTAGACCATTGCCAATTGCCAGCTTGCCTCCCTGGTGCATTCTGAGGGTCCGGGGAATGTCTGACTCAACCTCCATATTTCCCGAAATCTCTTTGCCAACTTTCTTCAGGAGATGGGAGGTATCCTCTGTGGGGGATGAAGCTCTTGCCTCCGCCTCTCATCCAAATTTCTCTAAAAGGGGTCCACATTTGCTGTCTTCTCTTTCTCACCTCCCATTCACTCTTCAGCCCACTGCAATCTGGTTTCCACTCCCACGATACCACCAAAATTCCCTCTTCCATGGTTACCAGTGACCTCCGGAGCGGAATCCAATAGACCCATTTAGTCTTTATCTTCCTGGGCCCATCGTCTCTGCTGGCATAAGCCTGTCGACCACACCCATCTTCATGAAATTTTCTACCCCAGAGGTAAGGCCTGCAGAACTCTTTACCATGCAGATTCCAGGGTCCCACAGCATCAGAATGGTGAGGGGCAGGAACCTGTATTTTTCACAAGCACCCTGTGCACACTCACAGTTGAGAATCACTGCTCTATCCTAACATCCGGGGGCACCTCCCTCTCCTGGATCTCCTTGAACCTCTTTTCCTTTTGGCTTTCTTGGGCTCTTCTTTCTTTGTTCTCTGTGCCCACGTTGGTCCTCTTTCCTTCTCACCAATGGTCTCAAATTTCTTCTTACCCTAGGTCACCTCATCAGCAAGAGTTTCCCTTGCTCACACTTCCTGAGGTATTTAGTGGAATTGAGGGTTGAGTGTGTACTTTGGAAAATCCCCCCCTCTGGTGATTTCAAGCACTCTCCCAGGGAATTATGCCACCCCATGCATATCTGGTTGAGAATTATTGCCTTAAGTACTGTCCCTTGGGGATCTCATCCACTCCCATGGTTCCTATCAGTGTCCTTCTAGAGTCTAATAGCTCCTGTATTTCTCTCTCCAGATTCGGCCTCTCATTGGAGCGCCAGACCTAAATATCCAGTCGTCCCCTGGCCATCTCCACCAGAATGTCCCACAAGCCTTTCAAATTCAATGTGTCCCAAAATGAATTGATCATCTACCCCCAGACTGCTCTCCCTACACCCCACCTCAGTAAATGGCACCACCACCCACCCACTTGCCTCCATCAGAGACCAGGGACTCTCATCCTTCACACTGTGCCCACCATCACCCACCTCCTGTCAATCACCAGCCTGCCGATTCTGACTCTAACTCTGTCCTGATTACAGCTCCTTCTGACACTCCCCATGTGCACAGCACCACGCCCCCACCTGTATTATTACAACTTTCTACTGACTACAGTCTTGCCCATCTTCCAAACCACAGTCAGTGTGATCCTGCTAAAACCCAAATTTCACCACAGCATTCTTCTCTTTAACAACTCCTTCCCCCCGTCCACAGTTCCACATTACCTAACAGGTGATATCCAATGCCATCACCTGGCATTCAAAACCCCTATGGGGTGGCCTGTGGGTGGCTTTGTTTCCTTGCTGATTCTTCCCCTGTACTTTATGCCAACTCTCATGGCTCTCCACACACTCCATGTGGTTTCACACCTCCCTGCCTTTGCTCACGCATTCTCTCTACCCACATCCTCCCTCTGCTCTCCCCTCCTTTTGGCTAAGAGAGCCCATGCATTTTTGGTCAGAGCTTGTACACGTTGGGATTCCTTGCAACTAGAAGAGTCCTTTGTGCTGCATCTCATCTGGGGCATGTTCTTGCCACTGCCCTCTCCACTGTTTTGTACTTGAGTTTAATTCTCCACTTCCCCTGTGAGCGCCTTGAGGGCAAGAACCGTATCTTATTCATCTCTACGTCCCTGGGTTCCACACAGCATCTGGCAGAGAATAGGTGCTTAGTAAATGTTTCATGAATGAATGTATGAGTGAATGAATGACGGGGATAAGGTCCTATCCTCCCACCCCACTTCTTCAGACTCACCTCTTGCCACTCCCCAAGACTCAGCCTACAGGGACTTAAAACAACATACATTTCTTTTCTTACAGTTTTGGAGTCAGAAGTCTGAAATGGGTCTCACTGAGCTAAAGTCAGTGTCCCAGGGCTGCATTCCTTTGGCTCTCTGTAGGGGAGTGTGGGGACAGAACCAGGAGTGCAGTTTCCAGCTCTCAGCCTCACGTGGAAAGGTGCTCACTTGGGTAGTAAATGGCCATCAGCTGTGGCTAGTTGGCCGTCAGCTGTAACCAGTGAGCCATTGGCCACTAACATAACTGCCGTGGCTATACTAGCAGAAAATGGGGGCTAGCAAGAAGATGGTGGCTGAGCTAGCAAGAGCGGATTGCAGTTAGCATGGTGGATTGCAGCTAGCAGGTTGGTTGGTTGGCGGGCAGGGAAGCAGACAGCAGGTTGCAGGTCATGTGGATCCAGCCTCCAGTGAGACTATAGTGGTATGACTCCCCTATTTAGGGCTCCGTGGGTGTTCCTTTTTGGCCTAGCCATATCCTGCGTTTTTATGTGGGGAGTGGGACCAAAGACCCCGCATCACACCCTGCATGACAAATGGCGCAGTGAGCAGGGTCCCTCGCATGACAGGGAGACGGTTTCCTTCCCTTTTCCAGCGTCTAGAGTTTTCCCACATCCCTCCGACACTGACTCTTCCATTGCCCTCTTTCACATCTGACACTTGTGATTATATTGGTTCATCCAGATAATCCAGGTTAATCTTATCTCATGGTCACCCTATTAGCAACCTTAAGTCCATCTGTTACCTTATTTCCCTTTGCTACATGACATAACACATTCACAGGTTCTGGGGGTCAGGATGTAGACATCTTTGGGTGCTTGTTATTCTACCTACCATAGTCAGTTTGGGTGCAATTTTCACGTGTAGTTGAAAAGTGTCTATTCTGTAGTTGCTCTGTTAGGTCAAGTTTGTGAATCATTTTGTTTGAATTTTCTATATTCGTACTGAACTTTTAATCTGCTATCCTTATAAACCATTGAGAGTGATGTGTTAAAATACCCCACTAAAATTGTGGATTTGTCAATTTTTCCTTTTGGTTCTGTCAGTTTTTACTTTATGTATCATGAAATTGTGTTAATGGAGGCACACAAATTTATAATTGTTATATTTTCCTAAGAGATTGACTCTTTATCATCATGAAATGTCCCTTTTATCTCTAACAGTGCTTCTTATTTTAAAGTCTACTTTGAACTAAGTATAGCTACACCAACTTTCTTTGAATTAGTGTTTGCATAGCATATATTTTTATCCTTTTAATTTCACCTTTCTATATAATTATTTTAAAATCCAGTTGACTATATATATATATATATATATATATATATATATATATATATATAACTTTTTTATTTTTTTATTGGGGACAGTGTGTTTCTCCAGGGTCCATCAGCTCCAAGTCATTGTCCTTCAATCTAGTTGTGGAGGGTGCAGCTCAGCTCCAAGTCCAGTCACCGTTTTTCAATCTTTAGTCGCAGGGGGCGCAGCCCACCATCCCATGCAGGAATTGAACCAGTAACCCTGTTGTTGAGAGCCCACGCTCTAACCAACTGAGCCATCCGGCCGCCCCCCAGTTGACAATATTAATGTTTTAATTGGCATATTTATCTTTTATATTTAATGTAATTATCCATTTACATTAAATCTTTCAAGGAAGGAAGAGTGGTTAACTATGTGTCAAATGCAGCTGACACCTCGCCTCCGAGGAGGACCCAGGCCCAGCCATGAGGTTTTGTGACATGGAGGTCATTGCTGGCCTTGACAAGAGTGATCTCGGTGGAGTGGTGGGGACAGCAGCCGAGTGGGAACTGGCCAAGGAGTGAATAAAAGGGAGGAAATGGCAACAAAGACTACAGACCCAGTGAGCAGTGAAGGGTTAACTCAGTGGCTTCCGTGCTCAAACCCTGCACGTTCTGAAGAAGGCCTGGGCCTTGACCAGCGCCTGGCAGATAAGCTCTGGGCTTTTGGAATATTCTTCCTAATAAGAGTGTCTTTGTGTACCTTGGGCTATATCAGAGAGTTTCGGCTAAAAGAAATGACATATGGAAAATGTCTGTTTTTGTTTGCCCAGGGCCCTGGGTGATGCTGCATCAGTTTGGCTCTGATGGAGACTGAGAAGTTAAGGTCACTCGTGCGGGTGGCTCCATGCCTATGTGACTGAGCCCTCACCCCCCCTCCCCCAGTACAAAACCCGGACAACAAAGCTCTGGTGAGCTTTCCTGGTTGACAATTTCCTGTACCTCTGTCACACATCATTGCTGGGAGAATACATTGTCCATACAACTGCCCTGGGAGAAACAGCTAGAAACTTGCTCCTGGTCTCTCCCGGACTCTGCCCTGTGTGCCTTTTCCTGTGCTCTTTTTACTCTGTCTTTTCAATGTAACAAACCATAACTGGGAGTATAACAGCTTTTCTGAGTTCTGTGAGTCCTTCTAGTGAAAAAGAGCGAAGAAGGGGGTGATAGGTGGAGGAGGACACTGGCTCAGGGTGGGGGCTCTTGTTTGAGGAGCTCCTAGGGTAAATTTGCATGCCTATTGGCATGATAAAGGAGACAAGGAGAAGCTGGTAATTCAGGAAAGATGATCTTGAGAAGGCTAGGGGGATGGGACCCCTAATAGGAACAGGGACAGGATGGGGCCCAGTACACAGGGCAGGGAGAAACCGCCCTCGGCCCTTGGAGATCTCTGGCCACGAATTTAAAATTAAGTCAACACACATCAGATCCTGTGCTGTTCCGTGTCAGCGTTCAGCTGCGCAAGTGCTGGCAGGAAGCAGGTGGACAGTGGGATTTAACCAGGGTTGCATACTGCCAGCTGAGGGGGACAGAGGGAGAGAGCGTGTTTGTAAGTAAATCAATGCAAGAGAGGATAAACAAGGCGTAACTGCCTACAGCTGAGTTTTGCTCAATGGTAATTAAAAACAATATTTTAAAACAAATCTGGATTCATTCTGGAGTAGAATGAAGAAAGCATGTGAATTTTTCAGGTAACTCAGTAGACTTCAATATGGTTTTCTTCTTTGAAGTACTGCTTCCAGAGATACCCCTGGTCCTATGGTGAATTCACTCTTGCTGGAAGCTGTGAAGCTTTGGAAAAGTCTGGGAAGGCTTGTCTTGCTGGTGTGACCCTTTGACCCCTGACTGGCCCCCTGGCTTTTCACAAGGGCCATCTGAGGACAAGATCCAAATAAGAGCAGGACACTATTGATGGGACAGAAGGGTGGAGGCTGTGCCCCTAAGATGGTGTGGACAGGGAGGGCTAGGGACTAGATGAAGGCCTCCCAGGGATGGGTGGGTGCTGGAGGGGTAGGTGGGAGATTGTCAGAGAGTCCAGTCTAGGAGCCAAGTAAGTCAGAGGTGTCTAGGTAGACCATGGGGTGGGGACAGGTTGAAATACACCACGGCCCCTTCCTCTCCTCTCCCCCATCTCCCCAGGACTCCAAGGGAGGCACCACTCCGGGGGTCCAGCCAAGTGACTCAGGCAGATTGGATCTCTGGGACCTGGTTACCAGAACTGGGGCACGAGGAGGGGATGGAGTGCTAGGAATGAGGTCAAAAGCGTTCCCAGAAGTGGGACACTTTCCACGTGACATTTGTGTTCGTTACACCTTCCTGCAGAAATCATGGGGAACGGGCTGCATGTGCACCCAGGGCTGGCAGAACCTGTCAGGTTTGGGAGACGGGCGGGGTCAGCTGACGCTATGGGGCACCAAGGTGGCACTTCCTGTCTTTGCCTGCTGCGTTGCCCCAAGTAGTGGCGTCCTTCTTGCCCGGAGCCCTCCCCTCGCTCCGGCATAGCCCCAGCCTCGCAAGAAGAGCCTCAGAGTAAACATCATGTTTATTGTGAACATTCAACTTTACAAAAACAAAAAAGTAACAAAATCCATGACATATCACACGCACACACGCACACACATACACACACACATTGCATCTCATGTCACTTTATGTACAAAATCAGGCCAGCAGGAGAGGAGGGGGTGGGGAGCCATTAGGGTGTACTCATTTCAGTGTCCAACAGCTAGACATGCTTGCTCACTGTTCAGCCTGGGCCCACAGGAGGCCTGTCTCCACCCAGCAGGGGCAGAGGTCAAGGGTCATGGGGGAGGTGGGGTTTGGGGTAGCAGGCAGCGGAGATAAAGGGGGTGGAGAAAATGATCCCATCTCTGAGAGGAGGGAGAGAGGGCCACTGCATCGTGGAGAGAGTACTGAACACAGTCAGAAAGCTGGGCTCAGGTCTCCCGGTGTCCATTGGGACCCAGCTTCTGTGGGCCCTGGTGTCCTCATCTATAAAACGAGGGCTTTGACCCCCTCTATGAGCCCTTCTGTAGAAATCTGTGGTCCGAGGTCACATACAATTATGGCAAGGTGATCTGTCCCCTTGGGGCATTGACTGGGGGCACAACATGCCACAAAGGTGGGAAAATCTGGCAGATAAGAGCTGCAAAGCACCTGGGGCAGGGCTTGGCCCAAAGCAGGAGTCTGACACGTTTCCTCCCCTCCCCGGCCTGGGGCTTTTGGGAGACACTCCACCTTCCCTTTCAGCTGTCATGGAAACTCCAGCCAGTCGAGTAGTGGGCACACTGCAGAGGGACACGTTTCCTGAAGGGACTGAGACCCCTCCCACAGCCTCACCCAAGGGACCCTTGCCCTGGAGCTGGCCCATCCCATGCCTCTGTTCCTCCACCTCAAACTCTATGGGGTGGGGAATGGGATTAGGCACATTCCTTCAGGCTAAAACACACCAGCAGCAACGATACTCAACTGGCACTTCACAGAGTGGTGGTGACTCCCCTTGGGCTGAGGGGTGGGCCCTCGATGTAACCTGTCTTGGTTTGAACTCTTGGCTCCGTCATTTGCTGGCTGATTGACACTGGGCAGGTTACTTAACCTCTCTGTTCCCCAGTTTCCTTCTGTATACGATAGGGCTAAGAATAGTCCTAGCTTATAACTGTGTTGTGAGGATAAACGAGATGGTGCCCATGGAGTACTGAGCATGGAGCCTGACACTTAAAAAGGATGTAATAAACATGGGCTCCAGCATCGTTATTAAACAAGAGCGGCTCAGGGACGCAACCCAACACCATCTCTAGATCCTCTTCCCCCGTCTTCTTGGCTGTGCCCCGGAGCAGCTGAAGATCAAAGCTGGAGTCCAAACAGCAGGCACTCAGCAAATGTATGGAGGGATGGGGACTTTGGGGTTTTCATTTTCCTGGAATGGAAATGGGGGTCCAAGCCACTCACCAGTGATCTGGACTCCGAGCCTGCACCCCAACATCTCCAATTTGTTCCTGTTCCCTCTGGAGGGCTGACCAGGGTCACTCAGCACAAAGGTCGGAAGGCTCATCATCCCCATAACATAGCAGAAAGGACTTGGGGTGATGCCTGGGTGGGCTCAGGTGATCAAATAAGCCCCCCCAGGCCTCCAAGGCCTCCACAAAAGCTGCTTCCTTAAAAAACAAAAATAGAAACCTAATAAAGCCTAGTGTCCAGTGTCCCTGAAATTTAAGTTCCAAATTCTGCCATCACCCCAGCAACAGTTATGTCACTATGAGATGCTTGACCCAGCACTTGGGCTGATGTCATTGGCTGTTACCAGGGCAACCTAGATCTCAACAGGTTCTGGCTGAAGCACGCCATCGCTCCTTCTAGGGGGATTTGGGCTGGAGGTGCTCTTGAAATGGAAACAGGGATCTGGGGGCTGGAGGCTGCATCTCAGAGAAATCTCCATGGCATGGGGCCAAACTGGGCCCAGAGCCTTCAGCTCTTGTACCAGGCCTCAGACTAAGCGATCATAGGGGGAAGAGGCAGGGAACAAAAAGGAGGGCAAAGGCACCAGAGCCCACTTTAGTCAGGTAGCCTGCAGCTGCCCAGACACCTGCGTTCCCAGCTCTCCATTCCTGCCAGAGTGCCGGGGGATCACACCTCTCAGAAGATACGGGATGCTAAGATGTGTGTTTCGTAAAGGAAGATACTCCAGTGCTCCAGGGGTCATGTTGAAGAGCAGTTTGACCTCTCAAATGTCCATCCTCTAGTGTAGGCTGGACTCAAAGACCCTCATAGGCAGGCAGTATGATGGGGAAAGAGCACTGAAGAGGGAGTCAGAGTCCTGGGTTCTATTCCTGGCTCTGCTCCATTGTTCTGTGTGATCCTGTGGAAGTCACTTGCCCTCTCTGAGCTCTTCCCTATCTGTACAAGTAAGCAGTCAGATTGGGTGCCTTTCTCAGGTTTGACATTCTTCCATTCTCTTGGGGGAGCTGGTGAAGACTCAAGCATGGGGACCAGGAAGCCACCAGCATTTGAGACTCTCTCAGACAGACAAGGGTACCAGGCTGGGGGGATCCAGAAAAGCTGATTTTTACGATCTGTGCATGAGGTTAGTCTATCTTGCCCCTTGCCCTTGCCTTTGACTCTCTGGAGCCAGCTGCTGACTTTGACTCATGCCCAGCCAGATCCCATCTGCTGCCCAGTCTCGGGACCTACCCCTGCTATGTCTCTCGGTCACCAGGAAAATTCTCAGTCTCGCCCACCTTATCCACCTGGAATCACAGACCATCTCATGTTTGGTCTGGAGAGCTCAGAAATAACCAAAGCAAAGCCTCAGCTCACAAATGAGGAAGGCCAGCCCAGAGAGGGCAGGGGTTTATAGAAGCCCTGGGCTGGCTAGGAACCGGAGGCTCCTCCACCTTACCCGGCGCTCTGCACACTACTCCCTGCTCACTCAGCTTCTTCCCTCCCTCCCTCCCTCCCTTCCCCAGAGGCTGCAGGGCCATGCAGCAGGTGTAGGTGATGTGGCTCTGCCAGAGCCTGGGTCCCCTGGGGCACAGTGCTTCTGCTCCATGCTGCTCCCAGCTCAGGCTGAAGTTGCCCAGGCCTTGTCCTGGCCACAGAGGTGACTATGCCCGAAATGGGCACAGCTGTGTGTGGGCACAAGAGGTGACGATGGCCCTTTGGCCTCCTGGGGTCTTGGTCCCTAACTCTCCAGGCCAGAGCTCGGGGAAAGGAAGGGAATGTCCTGGAAATTGAGGTGGGGCTGGGACAGGCATGAAACCAACATTCAACCCACTGCACACAAAGAAACAAGGAAAGAGGAGGAAGAGAGAGGGTGTGGGTGCGGGTGGGGTGGGGGTGGGGGGAGAGGCTCCATCAAGATCCCACTGCTCTTCACTGTCAGCTGGCGGAAAGATGGAGGAGGGGTGAGTCTGAGTCTCATGTCTCTGTCATCCCCTTCTCAGCTGGGGGGACAGCTATACAACCTGTTGTTGTCCTGAAGGGGAAGAGGCCAGGCCTGTTGCAAGGGGGCGGGGTCAGATGGCCACCCCGGCCAGAGAGATAGTGGGCCTTACCCCCAACACAACCCCGGGGGAGATGCTGTTGAGGTCAGTGGGATCAGATGTGGTTGATGGAACAGGGTGTGGTGGGGGTGAGAGATGGTGCCATTATCATGCCAGGAGGGTGGGCAGAGCCATGGACACTGCTACCCCCACGCCCTGTAAGGCTCTGGACTCACCCTAGGCTCAGCCTGTTAACTTGAGCTGCTTGTCCCCATCCAAGTGGGATCAGGGGACAGCCATGGCAGGGCAGGGCATTCTGGAGGTGTGGGTGTAGGTGGGGAAATGAGAGGCATGGCCAGGAGTGAGGCAGAAGGGGAGGCCAGTGTGTGGGGAGGCTGTGGAGGGAATGTGCCCCCCTCCTGGAAGGTCCCCAAATTGGCAGGCAAGGGAGGGGCCCCGGACGAGGTGGCCCCTCATGCCTTAGCCCTCCCCTTGCAGACATCGAAGGTGGCCTTTGTGGCACCCCCGAAGGCCTCCACCAGCTTGTCTTCCCAGGGGATGACATTGCCCAGCAGTGGCCCAGTACAGTTGGCAATGCCCAGGACCTGGGCAGGTGTCAGGGCATGGTCCCACAGGTTAAACTGGGCAATGTCACCCACGAAGGCTTGGGTAGCATCAAACCGGCCGCCCAGGGTGTCCTGGACCGAGAGAGAGGAGAGAGACATAGAGTAAGGGAGCAGAAAAGACAGGCAGGCAGACACAGAGAGTCAGGCCCCTGTCCCAGCTGAAGCCCTGCCCCCATGGTTCCAGCCCCGCCCCTAAGGCTCTAGCCCCGCCCTTAAGGTTCTAGCCCTCCCCTAGCAGGTCTCTGCTCTCTCTAGGTATCAATCTGCTAGATTATCTAGCTGCAGTAAACCTGGGTCAGACTGAGTGATCACTGCTGTGCTTTCAGGGTCCCTCCACCTAAACCCTCCTCCTCAGGGGCCCTGGTAGGTGGAACATCTACTTGCACCTCAAGCCCCAACATCACCCTGAGCCTTACCTGCTCTTGGCCCAGAATAAGGATCCCATGAGGCTTGATGGGGTGCCAGGCAGCCAGGTTCTCACCGGAGCCCTGCAGCTCCCCGTCCTGGTAGGCAGACCACTGGCCATCCCTTGTGGTCCAGGCAATGCAGATGTGGTGCCAGCCGTTGTCCTTCAGGCTCAGGGGCAACTGGGCCACCTAGACACAGGTCCCCCATCCCCAGGTCAGAGGTCACAAGGCTCAAGGGTGGAGCAGTGGGGTAGGGGACCAGGATACCTGTGTCCTTCCTTCTAGGGAACGACTCAAGGCTTGACCATCCCCTTCCTCCCAGCCCAGCATCTTTCCCACCACTCTTTCCTCTTTCCCATGACCCTAACCAGGCAGCTTCACTCAGATCACAGGGACTAGTTAATGTTGGTGTTCAGTTGTTTCCAGGTAGTTTATTCACTCTCTAACAGGCCTGTACGGTCATGTGGGGTGGGAGCCACATCTCTGGGCCTACCTTCCCCTGAATGCCTCACACAGTGCCTGGCACACAGCTGGGCACAGAAGTATGGTGGTGGCAGAACAAGCCTTGGATTCAGACTCTGGGCACTGGCATCCAGTCCTGGCTCTGCCAGCCAACCCCCTGTGGCACCCTGGGGAAGCTGTCCTTTCCTCCCTGGCCTTGGTTTCCTCATCTGTAAAGTGGGAGGTCAGGAAGGGATGGCATATTAATACGCAGCCACCTCTGCCTACCCCACCCAAGGCAGACATGGCCAATCAATCACAAGCCTAGACTCAACCTCAGAATCTTTCTCATTGCAGTGCTCTCGGAAGCCACTGCTGATTGATTAGCATTGGCCTGTGAAATGAAAGGTACTTGCTGCCTATGGATTTGGGGCTCCCAAAGGACTCTTTCATCTTCTATGTTCTCTGAGATCACCATTTAATGCAACATTCTCTGAGGCCTACTTGGTGCCAGGCCTTGTTCTGGACACTGGGGATATGAGTCTGGTCCCAGCTGTAAATGAGCTGAGTCTGCACAGGAAGGAAGGACTTCAGGGACAATACTACAAGACAAAATAGCACAGGGGCCATTTGGCAGGTTCAGAAGTGATAAAGGCCCAGAGGAAAAGGGGGATGTGGGAACAGAAGACATGGAGTCTAAACACATCTGGAAAGACAATGGACTCTGACCATTCCACTACAAGGAAACCACGTGGAGGGTACAGCAGGAGCAAAGACTTAGAGGTTGGAATAACAGGGGAACTGTGAGCAGCCTGTAAGGTTGGCGCTCAAGAGGACTCCAGAGGTTCTGGGAATACGGTTGCTCTGTGCCCTGTCCAGGGTGCTGAATTTCTTCCACTAGGAACTGAGTGCTGAACTTGGGCCGAGCCAACGATGGCAGCCAGGGGGTGTATGAAGGGAACTGGGTAGCAGGATCTAGATGTAACCCAGCTTCCCAGGTCTTCTTAGGACTTATAAGGCCACAGAGACATTCACTGCCCCCTAGGTCCATCTCCTTTCTCCTCCTTCAGGACACCCACAAAAGGTCCCTCCTGCTGAGCAGGGTTCTGGTGGCTTCTGGGAGGGGCCGCTCCTTAGGAAAGTCTTTGAACCTCTCTCTACATCCAGGAGAATGAGCAGGGCCCCCGGGGCAGACACTTCCAGCCCTTCTCTTCGAGCTGGATCACTGGGGAAATCACAGAATCTCTGCGAGCCTCACATGCCTCGCCTGTAAATGGAAACACCACACTTACAGCCTCTCCTGGACACGAGCCTCTCCAGCCAGGCCCAGGTCTGGCTTGTCTTTGGATTCCCAGAACCCAGCCTGGCACGCAGCAGGCATGGCATGCATACCGAATACACTGAAAGGACCCACATGGGTGGAGCCCAGCGCCATGCAATGCTCCCGGAAGGGTGACCCCTGCCCCCATGCCTCCCGCTCTGCCCACCCCCACTGACCTTGTCATTGATCAGCAGCTCCATGGGGTCATGGCCCGCCTCCAGCAGCACAATCTCGTTGGCCTGTCCCGGCACTGAGTAGGAGAAGGGGGTGCCCTGGCCAGTGCCACCTGACCTGGACCGCAGCCACACGCAGACGGTAAAGGCGTAGAGCTCAGGAAGCGCCTTCCGCACACGGGCGTACATGTAGTTGTTACGGATGGGGATGCTGATCTTGAAGGCATCAGGGGGGCTGTAGGCCGAGGACCCTGAGGGGGGTGGGCAAGGCAGACATGGTGGGGGTGGACACTGACGAGGGTGAGGAGGGCAGGGCACCCTCCAGACTGAGGGCTACTAGTCCCTGAGCACCTGCTATGTGCCGGGTGCCTTCATGGCCTTCTCTACTCTGCCTCTCTGTTGAGGGCTGTGGTTTAGAGCCCAAAGGCTCTGGACTTGAGACGTCCTGAGTTCAAATCCTGTCACCACTATTTCCCAGTCATGTGACTTCTGACAAGTTCATCTTACCCTCTCTGGGCCTCAGTTTCCTCAGTAAAATGAGGTAACAATATTTTCTCCCTGCAAAGGTTGCGTGGGACAAATTATGTAAATGACCTGGCTCATAGTAAATGCTCAACAAATGTTAGCTATTGTTATCATCATGTTTAGGGTTTTTTGCCTATTTATTTAACAAGCGCCACACAGTGCTTTCGATGTGTTAGGCACTGTTCTAAGTGCTTTTACATACATTGCTCCATTCAATTTGGTAACAAACCTATGAGGTATGTACACTATTATAATCCTCATTTTACAGATAACATTAAGAGAGATTAAGTAATCTTCTCAAGGCCACACAGCTAGTAAGTGGCAGAGCTTGGATTTGAACACGACAATCATAGGACTCCCTGTCTTCCAAGGTGTTTCCGGCTCAGAGCTTTGTGGACTCTGAGTATGTCTTGAATAGCAGAGGGCTCTCTGCAGGGGGTAGATTGGAGAGTCACTGCCTCCGACAGTAGGGGATAACACTTACCATGCCTGCCTCTAGGGTAACTGGGAGCCCCTATCCCCCAGCTGGTGGTTGAGGGCTGGGGGTAGGTTTGGGCCAGGAATGGTGGACCCAGGGTCCCTAGATCTGGTTAGGGCTTGGGGTGAAAGCTGATGTGATGCATCATGGAAAGAGAGGAAGGGGCTCAGTGACTGCCTCTTCAAGCCCATTCCATAGATAAGACGGGACACAACTTGCCCACAGGCATACAGACATCCAGCCTTGTTGCCTGCCTCCCTCTCTGCCCTGCAGCCCCTTGAGGGGGCATTTCCACCAATCCCTCAGGAGGTGCAGTGTAGAGGGACCAGTGGCAGGACTGAGTAGGAATGTGCTTACTTTTCTTGTCCCTGTGCTCCAGCCAGGGTGCTGGCCCTGGAACCGACCAGGTCATGCCTCCCCTTCAGCTGTGTCCCTGCTATGGCCCTTCCACTCCAGAATTTACTCTCTACCTCTGCTTTCAAGGACTAACTTGAGGCCCACTTCCTCCAGGAAGCCTCCTGGATTTCCTTCTCCAGAACTCCAGTCTTGAATCTAAGCCAACCCCACCTAATTACTCATGGTTTTCCCTGGTATCCCCAACTTGTCCACAAGCCTCTTAAAGGTGTTCTTCACAAGGTTTCAAAGATGAGAGGTCCCTCAGAGCTCATGAGCCCTAAATCCCCATTTTTCAGATGAGGAAAATGAGACCTGGGAAAAGGAAGCAAATTTTCAGTGTCACAGAGTAAGTCAATGACAGCTGGGGAGCCAGGAGCTAGGTCTCCTGATGCTCATACATGTACACTGTCCTTTATGTCATGTTTTTCTGACCTTCTGCAGTGCCAAGCCCAGGTGTTAAACAAATGACAAAATTCGGATCCACTACTTACTGGCTGTGTGACCTTGCGTAAGTCACTTGACCTCTCTGAGCTTCAGTTTCATCATCTGTGAAATGGGGATAATAACAATACCATCCTTGTGTGGTTTGTTAAGATTAAACCAGCTGACGTGTCAACTACTTGGCCCACTCCCAGAATATAATCAGTGCCAGAAAATACTGCTAATACTAATAATGAAAACCACCAATTAGTCTCTCCCTCATGTGTTTCGCAGCCTCCTCCCCTCTGTTCTAGCTATAGCCTCTGGAGGGCATGAACATGTTTTTCCAGTGAATCAGCCACCCTCAGGACCCATCTGAGGACCAAGGCCTCGCCTGCTATGCCCTCTGCGGGGCCCAGGACCCACCATGCTCCAGTTCAGCTACACGGTCCTGCAGGGCGTCCAGCTCCTTCTCCACCTCCTGCCGCTGCCGGTGGCTGTTGTGACTCAGGGCCACACGCTCCTTCTCCAGCGCCAGCACCTTGGCCAGCAGCTGCCCCTCCAACTCATCCATCTTGGAGTGCAGGGCGGTGGGCACCGCAGGTGCGGGGGCAGGGGCAGCTGAGAAGTTCACTCGAGCTGGAATCTCCTGCTGCTCACAATGCAGAGAAAGGGGCATGTGAGGTCACACAGAGGGAGGATGGAAAGAGACACGGGGCTCAGAGACACCCCACCACCTGAATGACTCCAGGTGAGCCTCAGTTTCCCCGTATGCAAAATGGGGCTGGCAATACCAGCTTCAGGCAACAAATGTGTCTAGCAGTACATGGTTAATTAAAATCACAGAGTCAGACAGCCCAGGGTTCAAATCCAGCTCAAGAACCAACCTGCTGTGTGACCCTGAGCAAATGCCTTTACCTCTCTGAACCCCTGGTTCCTCACATGCAACATGGGACAGCGGTACCTATTTAGAAGATTTGTGGGGATGATTAAGTGGTAAGGGCCAATGAACAGAGCCTGTTTATTGGAATTACTGTCTAGAGCAAGTATTTCAGGGTGGTCTCTGATACCCCAATCTTGCCCAGGATGAAGACAAAATGTTTAGAGCTGCCCTTTTCTAAGTACCTGGTAGGCAGGAGAATTGGGGCAGAAGCCAGGGGGCCTCTCCTTCCCCCTCTCCTGCTGGAGGAAGCCCATTCTAAGGGGAGGAAGACGGGGGAGGTTACAAGTCCCGACCCTGGGAAGGGGCAGTTTCTGGCAGACATGTCAGGAGAACATCAGTAGGAAATTAATAATTCAATGAGCTGCTAGGAGTCAAATGAGACCTTCCGTGTCCCCCGCGCTTCTTCTTTCCCCAGGGGCCCGGCAGTTCCTGCTCAGCCTGCCCTGGGCCCAGCCTGCAGGCTTAGCCCCAGACCTAAGCTCATTGAATATTGATTCTTTCACTGGGCAAATAGTCAGCGAGCACCTGCTATGGGCTGGGCCCTGTGTCAGGTGCTAAAGAGACAACTGAGGGGAAAACAGAAAACCAAGGGCACAGCCTAACATTTCCTGAGTGCCCTGTGCCTTGCACAGATGGCCCAAGGCTGGGGGCAAGTACAGAAAACCCCTCCTCAGCCTCACCGGCCCAGCCCTGGCCTTGCTGGTCAATTGCTGGGTGATACTGGGCAGGCCCCTTAACCTCTCTGAACCTGTTTTCTAGCCATGTGATGAGGGGATAAATGTGTCCCCTGCCTCAAAGTGCTGGGAGGTGGAGAGGGTCGTATAGGCAGAGGGTCAGTGCCACACTCAGTGCCTGAGAGAAGGGAGCTGCCACCATGGACAGTGATATGATCTCGAGCTGAGGTGTTAGAGAGTGGGGGCAGGTGGGCTAACCACAAAGGGTCTCCTCAGCCCTAGCACCACCGTTTTCCTCAGTTTCCCTCCTTTCACTGTGCCAAGTTTGGCATGAGGGGCACACATCTGAATGAGACGGTGTGCCAGCCCCATCCTTGGCACTTTACACATATTTACTCATGAATCCTCACACCCACTCATTTGGGTTGGTACTCTTAGTGTCCCCATTTCACAGATGGGGAAAGTGAGGCAGAAGTCCTTTTGAATTTTCTATAACAATGAGGGTAGGCAAAGCTGGCACCTCTGGAGCCAAAGCCTTCTCTCTCTGTCAAAGCGTCCTCCTCCCCCAGAAGGAGAAAGGCCTGCCAGGAAGGAACAAAACGTAGAATGCTATTTACACAGACACTGTTTTGAGGAGAAACCGCGCAAACTGAGGGAGGTGGGAACACAAGCTGTTCTTTGGTCAGACCCACTAGCTCCACCACCAATAGGAAGGCCAGGGAGGAGGTGGGCTCACCTAATCGTGTGTGGCCCCCACCCCACCCCAGTGTCTGAATCAGAAGAACATGACTGCCCCTCTCTCTCACTTTCCCATCTGCTTCAGGCGCAGGCTGTGCTGTGTGGGCTCCCAGCCTGATGCCAAGTGGTGGGGGACAGGATGATGCCATCACCCCCACTCAGGTCCAATGAGGCAGGAAACAGGGGCTGGGAACCCCAGTTTGTCATGCAGGGAATCCAGGGTAGGGTTTGGTGTAAGTATATGGGGCCTCAAGCCAGAGCCCAGGGTTCTAGACCAGCTCAGCGCCAATATGCTGGGCTCATTAGCTCTCAGTAATAAGGATGCTAACAGTGGCAGCTGTCCTTATTGTCACACACTGCGTGCCAGGTTCTGCTCTAAGGAAGCACTGTGCAAACATGTCACAGCTCCTCTCAACAACCTGGAAGGTAAGGAGGCCCACTTTACAGATGAGGGAACTGAGGCTCAGAGAGGCGAAGTCACCTGCCTATGATCACACAGCTGCAAAGTGGCAAAGCCAGGACCCTAGTTCAGGCCCTGCTGATTCCAAAAACTGCTCCCATTCTTCTGTCCTACCCTGATAGTCTGGACCTGTTTGTTGGTCCATCAAGGGGGCAGAGTGCTGGCTGCCCTGCCTGCCTGGAGGGCCAGCGAAGAGGTTCTAGGGCCATCAGAAGTCTGGGAGGGTTTGGCAGGCTGTGTCAGACTGTGGCTTGGGGCATCTCACAGAGTGCCCGGATAGAAGGGACCTGCCTACGCAGTGTGGCTCAGAGGCTGGGAGGACTGGGGGAGACCCAACCACCTTGTCCCCAAGTGGGGACTGCTCCTTGCCTTTGGAGAGCAGAGGGAAGTCCTGGCTTTACGGTCAGGGTCCCACCCTCTGCACAACTCACTCCTGCCCAGGAGAGCAGGGGGCCCCATCCCAGGGGCAGCAGAACAGTGTGGAAAGAAGGCTTGGCAGCAGTGCTGTGGGTCAGGTGGCCTCACCTCCCCCCATCCGGTCATCCCTCAAGTCCTGTGTGAGTCTGCCTGGGCCCACACCTGGCTCCACCAGCCCAGTGCCCTTGTTATGTAAAGCAGCTGTGCCTCAGTTTCCCTATCAGCTAGAAGGATACAATAATAACATTTCATAGCATTGTAGTGAGAATTAAATGAATTAATAGATATAATGCCCTGTGAGTAGAATTGGCACAGGAAGCGCTATGTGTCAGTAATTACTATTGTTACTAATACTACTTAAATATCTCTTGAAGGGGCCAACCGTTTTCCACCTCCAACCATCAATCTTTTTGTTTACTCATTATATTGAGAAAAAAAAGCAAGTTACAGAAGAACAGTTAGATTCCATTTAAATAAAGTGGCAAAGATTCAAAACTAAATCACCTATTTGCAAAAGCATGAAGAAATGCATGGAGAGAGAACTACAAATGCAGGACAGTGGTGACCCTCTCCTGGGGGTGGGCGGTTTGGGCCTGGGCGTGGGGAGGCTCTGAGGGGCAGTGGCTAGTTGCGAACGTTCTGGTTCTTGAGCCTGGGTGGGGATCTGGATGGTATTCTGCATACATTTGCGCATGTCGGAGATTCTTCACAATGATTTTCTTTAAAAAATGGGGGGAAATCCCAGAGCAGAGTCTCTGAGGGTAGAATCTAACCCTGGATCTTAGCTGTAGCCTCTCTCAGCCTCTTTGCCTCTCGCTCGTCCAGCCCACAGTCACCTGGGCTTCTACTCTGACCCTTCTCCATACAGCAGCCGGAGGCAGCCACCTAACTGCACACCCAGCCTGGCTGTTTAAAATCCTTCAGTAGTCCCCTCCCCCGACAGATAAAAGCCCCTGCCCCTCTGATCTCAGTCCCCACTACCCACCCTGCAGGCTACACTTCACTCCCACAGAAAGTCCCTGGCTGCCCCCAGCTCCCGCTCACCCTAGGGCTTCCGCACGTGCTATTCCTTCTGCCAAGAACGCTCTTCCTGCCCCTACCCCAACTTCTCTGGAGGGACTGCAGCGTACTCGTTCCCTCATTCATTCACTCACTCGTTCCTTCATCCGTCATGTGCTATGGCAACACAATGCTGTGGGTACAGGCACAACTCTCACATCTAACAGACCTGTGTCAGTTCCAGGCTCCCCACTACTAGACCTGTGGCCCTGGGCAAGCTGCTCAACTCCTGTGACCCTCAGTTTCCTCAACTGAGGAATGTGGGGATAACAACACAACAGCATCTATGTTTTGGGATATAAGTAATGACCAAATGGAAGAACATATGTAAAGTCAGGCATATAATAAGTGGCTGATAAATGGTCATAACCATTCTTCTTCTTATTATTATTTTTCACTATTGCCAGGCAGGAGAGCATAGTGAGCAGTAACCGTGCGAGTGGGGCCCTGGAGCAAGACTGCCTTCCTTGACTGAAATCCCAGCTGAGTGACTGGAGCAAGCCTCTTAATCTCTCTGAGCCTCCATTTCCCCATCTGAGAAATGGGGATGGTAATAGTCCCATGGTTCCGGTGGGACTAAATTTTAAGGCCCGGAGAACAGGCTGGCACAGAGCACTCAGTCCTGCTTCCTCTTACAAGTGCCAGGTGGCAGGGGCCAGGGTGACTCCGGGAAGACCTCTCAGAGGGGCTGTCCTGCAGGGTCCCCGCCTTCCTCTCCAGGAATGTCCCAGTGGCTCTGTCTCCACCTAACCCAGCTAGGAAGGGTCAGGAGTGCGAGAGGCAGAGCTAGAATGATCTTTGGTCCTGGTCCCCGGTGCCAATTTGGAGCTGTAATGAAAAGACAAATGGGCCTCTGTGTGCCAGGATGCCAAGTTAGGGTGTGTGGTGAGGGCAAGGAGGACATGAGAAGGGGAGAAGTCTCTTTGAAGTTCTGTCCCATACATCCTCCCAGGCTCTGAGGCCCCAGAGTTAGTGCTAGGATACCCCCAACTCCAAACTCCCTTGCTTCTTCCTTCAAGTACTCCCGGTCAGGCTGCTGTGTTGAGAAGGCCGCAGAATTCCCTCTCGGGTCTGCCTGCCAATACATCTTCTGGGCCCTGGCCAAAAATCTGCAGCAAAGACTGAGGCCCCACCCTTAGTCCATTTTAATAGAAAATCCTGGCTGTCAGCTTCTGCTGTGCTGTGTGGCCTTGAGCAAGTCACTCAGCCTCTCTGAGCCTCAGCTTCCCCTGAGTCAAATGAGGGGTGTGTGGGGGCACAGAAGTGCTTCCACTTTGGGTTGGTTGCCGCCATTGTCCGGAGTTCAATGGGGATCACGTGCTCACGTTTGTCCTGGGGATATTGCACCGCCTTCGCACTCAGAGAAGAGCGCTGACCCGAGCTCCTTCTACCTCACAAAATGGCCAGTAAACACAGAAAAGGTGCTCAACATTATGAATCATCAGAGAAATACAAACGAAAACCATAATGAGTGCACACTGCACACCCACCAGAACAGGGAGGGTTTTTAAAATGACCATATCCAGGTTGGCAAGATTCACAAGCGGGGAGGTGTGTGAGCGCTCACTGCCACTTTGCAAGAGTGCTTGGCGGTGCCTCCTAACGCTAAATCGAGCCTCTCCCGGGACCCAGGCATCCCACTCCTGGGGATGGAGCCAGGAGAAACGAGGGCTTACAGCCACCGAAAGATACCACAAGGGTATTCATGGCAGCTTTCTTTGTAATGACTCCAAACCAGAAACAACCCAACGTCCATCCATAGAAGAATGGGTAAATCAAGGCAGGTACGCATATATCCATATGTGGACACACTACACAGCACTGAAAACGAAACCACGGACACACACACTATGATCGAATGCCAGATGTGTTAAACGAAAATACCACACACAAAGGGGTACAGCTGTCTGAACCCATCTGAATTCAGTCACGGGCAAAACAGATCTGTGGTGACAGGAACCAGAATAGCGGCACCTTTGGGGAAGTTTGGACTTTGGGGGGTCACAGAGGAGCCTTCTGGGGCACTGGAAATGTTCTGGTTCTTGATCTGGGGGGTGTTTCATGGGTGTCTCCATACATAAATTTTCATAAAGCCGTGCACTTAAGATTTGTGTCTTTTATAAGTAAGATGTGTGAGCTCTTACATATTTTGAATAGATATACCTGAAAAAAAAAAAAGTCCCACAGGGAAGGCTCTGCCTTCCACCCACACAGCTCCTGCCATGCTTGGAACAGCAGGTCTCGTGTCCTGAGTGAAGGCCTGCCAGGGATGCAAGATGTCAAGGGCACAGGATGACAGAGCAAGAGGGGTCCTCTGGGCCTCCTGCCCACCCTTCCCATTTGACAGATGGGAAAACTGAGGATCAGTGAGAAGAAATTTTCTGAGGTCACAGTGAGCAGGTGGCAGAGTTGGAGCTTAAAACACCAGGTTTCACGAAGGTGCCACACTGAGTAGGGGTTAAGGGCTCCCCGGTGTGGATGCGCCACCTAGAGATGAGGGGAGGCCAGTCACAGAAAGAGGGGCTATGGGGGTCTGCACGTGGCCGAAGGACACTGAGGTTCCACGTGCTCAAACAAAAGGCCAATGGGCAGAACCTCTCTTGTTGCACTCTGCTGGCCCCCTTCACAGCCAAAGAGGCAGGGTCCAGAGAACCAGCCCCAACAGAGCAGAAGCTTCCAGAATAGGCAGCAATGTAAGAGAAAAGTAAAAGCAACCTATAGAGTTTAGAAAAGGCACCAACAGATTCTCTAAGCCACTGTTTATCTGCAGACTTTCCTAAGAAACTTGAGGGCTGGGAGCAGGTGGATTGGAGGCTGGGGAGCTGCTCATATATATAACCCACTCCCATTTCCTAACCAGTAAGCATCTGCCCAAGAACTCAGAATTTAGAGACCAAAGGGCCTAGACCAAACCTAGCCCATCTTTCCACCCATTTTACAGATAAGAACACTGAGGCCCAAAGAGAAAGTGATTAGCCTAAAGTTGCAAGCAAGAAGAATTCAACTTTATGCCACACAGCCTTCCTATTGCAGAGAATATTTAGAGCTAGAAGGTGTTTAGGGAATATCTGGCTCACTGCACCATTTTATAGAGGGAAAACCAAAGCAGGGGTGGGGGGGTTGCCTGGCTCTTGTTCCTCCAGACTCTCTGAGCCTCCACTTCCATATCTGTAAGATGGGAGCGTATAAGCCTACTTCATAGGGCTGAAGACTGAATAAGCTAATACGTATGTAGTAAGTGCCTAATAAATGTTACTTCTTATTATTTATTGTTATTGGTGAAGCTCCCATGTGATTATCTTGCCAGCCAGCAGGACGAGCCTTTGAGGACTGGCCCTTATCACTCTTGCTCTGCATGTTCTGAAGCAGAAATGGTCCAGGGCACTATCCAGCAAGAGGCACTGCCCTCACCTGTCTTTCTCACTTTCCTGAAGGTAGCTGAGTTCTGACCCCTCCAGACGGATCTAGAGTTAATGATAAAGAACATGAGCTCTGGAGCCAGACACTGACAATCCAGGGTCAAATCCAGGCACTACTGCCATGTGACCTTGGGCCAGTATCTTAATCTCTCTGAAGCTTGGTTTACTTATCTGTAAAAAGGGGATAGGACGGTACCTTCCTCATAGAGCTTTTGTGAGGATCAAATGAGACAATGCACAGAACCTGACAAGGTAAGTGCTCAGTAAGTGTGAGCTATCACTGTTTTGAAGTCCAGGGTCTTCTGTGACCATCGTCAGGGTGTTCCTTAACATGGCTCCCACTCCAGGATGGGGGAGGCCACCAGCTTGCCAGGCAAGGTGAAGAATGTGGCTTATGTCAAAGAATTACTGCCTACCTCAATCTTGAAGTTTCATTTTACGCATAAATTAGTGCAAAAATGGAACACTGGAACATGCGTACATGGCCAGTTGCCATACAAATGGTCCAACCCTTCTGGAAAGTGGTTGCTGGCCACAGCCATAGAAGTCAATATCCTCTGACCCAGTAACACCACTCCTGGGGATTCAGCCTAAAGAAATAATTCAACAGACTTAAAAAGCAAAAACTCAACTATCTGCATGAAATGGATCCTGCAATAAGCATCTAGAAGAAGAAGAATTAGAAACAATCTACATCTCCAGCCACAAGAGATGGTCAAGGGACTGATAGATGGTGGAGTCCGTGACGGACCCTGGGATGTCATGGCTGTCATTACATGGTAATTAACAGCAATGCTGGCAAATCTGGAACAGTGTTTACATTTGGATAAAGGACCAAAAGGGAGCTGCAAAAACAAATAAAATGGTGGAATTAAATGTGAATATTCCCCCCCCCCCAATTTTTGACTTTTTTTCAATTAACAGCAACAATAATGACAACAAAAATAAAAACAGAAAAGAAGACAATTTCTCCTAAGCCCTCAAACTTAGGTTCCACTTGAGGCCTGGGGGCAGAGGCTGGGCCAGGATGACCTTCCTTCCCTCCCTTTGATAGTTGGCCTGGTGGAATTGGGGAGGAGTGATGCAGAGATGTGCCAGGTGGGCTTGGGCAGGGATATGCTGAGGATTATGGGAGCATGGGTGGGAATAGGAAGTGAACAGAGTGTGATCAGGAGGTCCTCTGGGAGGAGGTGTCCTCAGAACACTCTTAAATGACAAGGATGAATACTCTGGGGGAAATCTAGGCAGAGGCAAGAAAGAACTGGGAGATGGGCCAGATCCAAAATGGCAGCTTGGAAGGAGGCTGATTTTCAGTGTGCCATGGCGGGAGAGAGATGAGTGGTGAGAAAGTAGACCTTAAAAATCTGGGAACATCCTTTTGAGGTTATTGGGTGAGAAGAGACGGGAGAAACTAGACAGTAGCTAACGGGTGGGTGGGGTCCAGTGAGACCAGTAGTCTGACCCCACGTTTGCTCCAGACCCCAGCTCCGCCCACAGAGCCCAAAAAGACTGGCTCTGGCTGCTGCCAGGCTCAGAACGCAGACCTGTTGGGCGGGCAGCCCCTGCCTTTCTCCATTCTGCTGCACTCAGAAAGCAGGAGGGGTGTGTGTAGGGAAGCCAGGACTCCCCGAACCTGGGAGGAGGACGTGGTGCCAAATCCCAGCCAGCAGGATACCCCCAACCTCAGCAGGCTAAGTGGAGGGGAGCCCACCCTGCCAAATGCACAGGTGCTGGGGAAATAGGTCCAGGAGAAGCCACATTGCCAGCCCCAGACATGGGAAGCACCACGGGTGCCATCTGGGTGTGGGGGCAGGAGCTAGGGCAGGCAAGAGGAAGTCTTTTGAAAACCAAATCTTCTTCTTCTTTTTTTTTTTACATTAATAAAGTCTATTTTCTACAAGGAGGGTTTGTTCCTATTTTTATTTTTTGGCTATTTAAAACATTAGTAATGTTATAGCTTAAGGATAAAAATAGCAATCACTCTGATTGAGCATACCTCTGCCAGACATTGTTCTGGGTCCTTCACAAAAATTAACTCACTTGATCCTCCCAACACCCCAATGAGGTACCCTGTTTCCCCGAAAATAAGACCTAGCCAGACAATCAGCTCTAATGCATCTTTTGGAGCAAAAATTAATATAAGACTCACTCTTATTTTACTATAAGACCCAATCTCATATAATGTAATATAAGACTGTGTCTTATATTAATTTTTGCTCCAAAAGATGCATTAGAGCTGATTGTCTGGCTCGGTCTTATTTTCGGGGAAACATAGAAGGTGCTATTATTGTCCCCATTTTGCAGGTGAGAAAACTGAGATGGCCCTTCACTGCTGACTTTCAGCATTTCCCTCATTATTATTATTTCCTGCTCTTGGCTCTCATCCTAGAAATCCCCAGAGCTGGAGTGGGAAAAGGGGAATACTGGCCTGGGAGACAAAACTCGGGCTTTCCTCTTGACTCTGTCGCTCACCTTGGCAGGTGTCTGAGACCCAGTGTCTGTGACAGCTGCCTGGCTGTGCTCTGACGCGCTGTGAGGCGGGTGCTGACACCAGCACAGACTTTTAGGGGGCCACTGGACCATGGCATGGCCAGCCTTCCACACACAGGCATCACCTGTGCTGCTAGGCCAGCGATTTAACTGAGAGAGCCACAGGGAGGGGGGATTCCCTACATTGCTTTCCTTCCAGCCTCTCTCCTCCCTCTGCTTGCCAGGTGCTCTGGGTTTGGGAGGGGGTATAAAGGGGCAGCTGGTGCTTTGGCCCCTCTCTCTCCCCTCCTTCCATAGATTCAATTTTGTTGCTAATACCCTTCCCCGCACTCTGGAAATTGTAAATGGCTGGAGGTGGTCAGTGTCTCCCGAATGTCTGTCCTGCCTCGTCTGTCCAGCTTCCTCTTCTGAGGGCCCCAAATAGGTTCTCACAGGGAGGTAGGGGTCTGGTGGCTTCAAAGGAGAAATGACTGGCCCAGGATTACAAGACTGCCCAGTGCAGACACCCCGTCAGACCTCTTGTCTGACCCCAAGCCCGAACCAGGATGTCTGAAAAGGGTGAGTGTTAAAGGAGGAACCCGGATGGGGTTCTATTCTCCTCAGTCCCCACCCCAGAGCTATGGGCTTCCAGGTACCGCGGCCAGGCCAGCACCGTCTGGGCTCCTGCCCTCATGTCCTGGTCCGATCCCAGGTGGGGGATACGGGAGTGGGAGGAGCTGAGAGGCACTCGTGTTTGGCTTGTGGGACACCGTTCCCCACTCTTCGGCAGGAGAGAGCTACCTAGAGTCTCTGGACAGCACATCTTATGTCCTGACCACAGGGAGTGAATGCTGCTGCTGGTTTGGGGGTGTCTGGAAGAAGGAAATGAAACGGACATTTAACGAGGTCCTAGTACGTGCCAAGCATTTTCACACACCTACATTTTTGATCAATCCTCTACAAGTGGACACTGTTATACCCACTTTACAGACGCCGAAACTGAGGCTTACAGAGACGCCTGGGGGGAAATGGATAGGGAGCGAGCCTTTCTGGCGAGCTTCCTGTGCCTCAGTCCCAGTGTCAGCCTCTGGCCCGCCTGCCCTGCCGGAATCCTCCCTTCTCGCCTGTGAGAAAGGAACCACCATTCGCTTTACACGGATGGCAGATCCGAGGCTTAATGACCCGCCATCCCGCCCCCCGCCCGGTCCCTCAGCGCGGCGGTGCCGGTCGGATCCCGGGACGCCCTCGAGCGGCCCCTCCCACCCCAGAATAACCCCCCGACGGCGCAGCGCGGGGCGCAGCGCTCACCTCGATGCGGTCGATGCGGTCCCGGAGGGCGCGCACGGCGTCCTCCAGCTCGAGGATGAGCGCGGGCGAGTCCCACGGCCCGTCCGCCATGGTGTCGCGGCGAGGCCCGGCGTCCTGGAGGCCGCGCGGCAGGCCGCTCTCGCAGCGGCCCAGCTTGCTTGTGAGCTCGCGGATGGTGTCCTGGTCCGCGCGGATGCGCGCCTCCTGCTGCAGCGCCGTCTGGCGCAGCTGCTCCGCTGTGCTCTGCAGCAGCAGCAACTCCTCCCGCTCGCCCGGCGCCGCGTCCCCCTGCTCAACCCCCGACGGGCAGGCGGCCGCCAGCGGCGTGCACAGGAAGCGACTGAAGAGGGGCACGGGAGGCAGCGGGTGCGCGCTGGCCGCCGGCGCCCCGGGCAGTGCGGGGGGCCGGGCCGAGCCGCCCGCGCCGTGCAGCGCGCTCAGGCTGCGCTGCGGACCCTGGGACTCGGCGGCGGCGCCCGAGGCCGCCGAGGCGTTGTCGGCGCCTCCGGGCAGCGCCCGCGCCGGGCTGGCCGCCAGGGGCACGCTGGCGATGATGCATATGACGGCACCGAGGAACGCCAGCATGCCCGCGGCCAGCAGCACGGCCAGGAACTTCAGCGTGAGGCGGGCGGCGGGGGCTCCCGAGGCCCCCAGAAGGCGCAGCGGCGGGGTTGGGGCGCGCGGCCCGGGAACGCGGTGCCGAACGAAGCCGAACCCGGAGGAGCCGGAGCTAGAGCCGGAGCTGTTGCCGCGGCCGCTGCTGCCGCCGCTCTGAGCCCGGGCGGCTAGAGGAGGAGAAGGCAGCCGGCGGGCGGGCGGGGAGGGGGAGCGGACGCGGCGGCCCCGCCCCGCCGGCTCCCCCGGGGCCGGCTCTCGATCAGCCCCGCACCCGTTCTGTGCCGGGCGTGAAGGTGGGGGCTCCGCCGGGGATGCGGCAAGGGGCGGAGGGCGGCGCCGAGAGCTTTATCCTGCCGCTGTCACAGCGCAGAGTGGAGACCCGATGGTCGCGTGGACTCTTGGGCGACCCCCCAACACCACCCTCCAGTGCTCTAGACCCCTCCCCGAACCGGTAATGCCAACGGCTACCTTGCGGGGAGCTTTCCCCTGTATCACGCTCTGTGCTGAGCGAGTTACAAGCCGGGTCCCAATTAAGCCTCACCGTGGACATGCTCACAATATAAATGAGGAAACTGAGGCCCACTGAAGTCAGGTCGCTGTCCAAGGTCACACAGCTAGTATGCTTTGGAGCAGCACTTGGGCTCAGGCACACCTGACTGGACGCAGACTATAGGATGGAGTTGGGGTGGGCATGGGGAGAGGAAGAAAAAAGGCCGGTGTTGGAGGCAGGGGACTGGAGATTTTGACACAACCTCTATTTATATATACAATGGCCACCAACCTGTCACTTCCCACTCCCAACCTCCTGAAGGAGAAGAGTTCACTCCCCTCCACCCCCACCAAGAAAAAAACATCTTTCTGTGATCTCCAAGAGTAGCAGAGGTTCCTCCTCTGACTCTTTGGGGGCACAGACCACCAAGAGAGAAGACCCCTCTCCCAGCTGCAGTCTACATCAGGATGGCAAGCCCTGGTGTCCATGTGGACCGCGCCCTGGAAGGAACGAGCAGGAATGGGAGTGGGATTGGTGTGGGGGTGGGGGAGGAGCCTTTTACTTTCTCCTGTCAAACCTGTCTATATATATTTTGTTGCAAATTAACTTTGCAATTAACAACAACAACAGAAGCCTACCATCCTTCACAATCCAGTTCCAGTTCCAGTTTTCCACAATGCATTTTCTGACCGAAGTGGGTTCCCAGGGCTGGAAGGGTGCTCAGAATGCTGTGATGTTCTCGCTGCAGCCTGGGATAGAGGAGAGGGGTTTTGGCTCATGGGAGTCACCAGCCAAGGCCACACCCAGGTCTGTCTCCCTTCCAAGCCCACATTCTTGACTTGCAGGGAGGCTCAGACTGGGGCTCTGGACCCCCATGGCTACCATGTAGGCTCTGCACAGCGCTGGTGGTGGGGAGAGACCAGAATACTGCTCAGGAGGCAAGAGCCCTGGAGGGCCCTGCTTGGCCATTGGGAACCTGCCCAGGGGCCCCTAGGCACATACCACACACCCGATCCCCAGCCCCAGGATGATGCCTGCCCTGCTTACCCAATCTCTGGGAGTCAGGATCCTCTGAATTGTAAAGCAGGAGCGGAGCAAATGCAAGCTCTACACCATGAACACCTGAGCCGGATGTGCATGGATGGGAGTTAGTACCCCTTAGAGCTGTGACCTGGAACCCCCTCCAGGCAGCACAGCTTGGAGGAAGCATCTGCAGACGGAGAGGTCGGCCAGGCTCTCTGAAGGTGAAGGCAGGGAGAAGGGGGCCGCAAGGTCCTGAGGGTGCATGGGGCATCGGGAATCCTGGTGCATTCACGTGTGTTCTGTGAAGAAAGAAACATACACGTAACATCCTGAGGAGAAACTGTCCTAGAAAATCTGGGGAAGGACAGGGGAAGCCAAGACAGGGGATTGCTGCCAAGAGCTGCAGAGCCACTGTGGCTTGGGCATCAAATGGTGCCACCTTTATATGAGCTGCCCTCTGAGAGTTGGGGACACTTGGATAAGTGGGTCCAGAGGCGGGAGTTGAATCTTGTTTAAACTGGTCTGTTTATCTGCTAAGAAGACTTTTTAAAACCTGTATTATGAGCAGGTCACTCTCCTGCTTATAAACACATTGGTAGCTCCCCATCTACTATAGAATAAAATCCAATCTCCTTAAGAGGCAGTATCGCTTAAGGGCATGGATTTTAGAGCCACGAGGCCTAGTTCTAAACCTGCCTCTACCTGTTACCAGTTGTGTGACCTCGTTTTCAAGGAGGGTAAAGTCTCAGGCCTTTCACAGTTGTTGATACCCTCTCTGTGCCTCAGTTTTCCAATCTATAAAATGGGGGAATAATAGGAGTATGTGGAAAGCCTCAACAAATGTTGGGTCTTATTATATCAGCTGCTCTTGGTGTGTAAGATTGTTAGTAATTTCAACACTGCTCACCCTTCCATCCTCACCTCCTATCCCTCACCACCTGGAGCAACATCAAACTGCACAATTCCCCAAATACACTGGTATGTCTCCTCTCTCTGCTTCATTCATGCTGTCCCCTACCTGGAATGCCACGCCCTCCTTCCTTGATTCATCTCATCCCCAGCAGCCAGCAGGGGGCCCTGCCCTGGTAGCTACTGCGTGAATATCTGCAGAACTAGTTCCCTCACAGGCAACATTGGCTTTTGCTGGGGGTGGGGGGGGGGGGGGAGGCTAGGACAGGGAGGTCCTGAAACCCATCTCTCTGAGGCCCTTTAATCCACAGAATCCCTCAAGAGATGGTCAGAAAAGGATTCTCAGGGGGACTTCCTATGGTGGCAATAGTCTCATAATTTCCCTCTAAATTTTCATGACTCCTAGGTTTTTTATTTCTTCACTTTCATTCCATTCTTCGGGTAAGGGACTTCTGCCCTACATGAACAAATATAGTCATTCATTCAAAATATATCTTGTGAGACCAGGCACTGGGGAGAATTGGAAACAAGACAAGCTCACGCTTTATATTGTAATGGGGAGACAGGCAGTAAACAAATGAATAATTACACAAACAAGTCAATTTATAATAGTAATGAGAACTACAAAGAAAACTGAAAGAGTAATGTGACAGAAAATTACAGGAGGTGTGTGATGGGCATGAATTATAAGGTTGTCAGAAAAGGCTTGCATCTGAGCTGAGACCTAAATGACCTGAGAAACCAGCCGTGCAGATATTTGGGGAAAGACTGAGTGTTCTAGGCAAGTGGGGAACAGCAAGTTTCCCAAGTTCTGGGGAAAAGCGAGTGCAAAGGCCCTGAAGCAGAAACAAACTCGGTATGTTTCAGACCAGAAAGAAGGCTAATAGGGCTGAAGCAGAATGGACGCCGGAGAGGAAAGCAGGGTGAGGTCATGTGGGCTTACAGCCTATGGGAAAGAAATGGGCTTGATTCTAAGGCCAGCTGGAGGGCTTTAAGCAGGGAAGTGGCATCATGTGGTTTGTGTTTGTAAAAGGTCCCTCTGGTGGTTGCATGGAGACTGGGCCTTAAAGGGAGAGGAGAGGAAGCAGCGAGACAAGCTAGGGGCCATCAACTCTCCAGGTGAGAGGAATAGAGGTTTAGAAGTTGTGATGATGGAGAGAATTGGATGCACTGTGAGTTGATTTTAGAGATCGAGTTAGTCATTTGGGTTCTCCAGGAAGCAGACACTGAGATAAGGTTAGGCATACAAGTGGTTGATTGGGGCTAAGGCCTATGAAAGATAAAAAGGGACGAGGAAGAACTGAGCAGGGAGAGCTTCAGACCTCAATCCAGACCTGACAAAGTCTTGGCTGACCTAACAGGGAGCTCTGGGGCCATGACTGTCTATTAGGGAAGTTTTGCCCTGGGCAGAAATGTCCAGTCCCTAGTACCTTTTTATGCTCAGTCATTAGCTGGGAGCTGGAAGCTGCCCCAGAAGAGGGTGGCCTTAGCACAAAAGCTGGGGTGATGTCCACACAGACACCTGCACCCAGAAGTTTATAGTAGCTGTATTCATACTTGTCAAAACTTGGAAGCAACGAAGATGCCCTTCAGTGGGTGATGGATAAATACACTGTGGTTCATCCAGACAACGGAATATTATTCAATATGAGAAAGAAATAAGCTATCAAACCATGCAAAGACATGAAGGAAACTTAAATGCACATTATTAAGGGGAAGAAGACAGTCTGAAAAGGCTACGTCCTGTATGGTCCCAACTATATGACATTCTGAAAAAGGCAAAACTATAGAGACAGTTAAAAGATCAGTGTTTGCCAGGGGTTAAAGGGAGGGAAGGAGAAATAGGAGCACAGGGGAGTTTTCAAGCTGTGAAACTATTCTCTCAGACACCAGCATGGTGGATACACATCATTACACCTCTACCCAAACCTACCGAAGGTACAACCCCAAAAGTGAAGCCCAGTGGAAACTATGGACTTTGGATGATAATGAAATGTCCGTGGAGGTTGACCCATTGTGATAAATGGACCACTCTGGTGAGGGACGCGGATCATACGTGTAGGGATGGGGGTCTCTGGGAAATGTCTGTACCTTCTGCTCAGCATTGTTGTAAACCTAAAGCTGTTCTGAAAACAAACAAACAAAAGCTGGGATGGATCCTAAAGGGTGTCTGCTAACAGCACCGCACACAGTCAAGCGGCAAGTTCATTCTGGAAAGGAAGTGGAAAGTGTCCCTCCACGGCTGCCACAGTCCGCCCCTTGCACGGTAAAGATCCGCTTCTCCACACACACAGTCAGGGAGCAGCTCCTCCAGCGTTCTCCTGGGCCTCTCTTCCTGAGGGGACATTTAGAAGTGGGGTTGGTAGGATGAACCACAGCCCCCATCACCGCGGTTGGTCTCAGGGCCCCAAGAGGTATTCACTATCTCTCCCCTTCACTGCCCATTCTAATTCCCCTTACTCTCCGTTATTACCTCTGTTGAGAAAGAGGGGAAGAATATTCTTTCTTCTCCCTAACCTAGAAACGTCCACGGTACAACATATCTGCTCAATAAGTGAGATACATTGTTAAAAAGGTGGGGGAAGGGAGGAAGTAGAACTGGGTAAGGAAAACCTTCAGACTGTAATAAAGTCATTTCTAAAAGAACGGGAGAATGATGCTAGTTAGGTGACTCGTGGCCTCTGCCACAGGCACGTGCCAGAGCTAGACTCTGAACTCAGGGTTTAGGGGACCACTTCAATCCATGTGGAGTCCTGCATCCTGGCAAGTCTCAGTCCTGGGCAGATCAGGCCAATTAGTCAACCAACTATCTCTAAATTGTACCCCTTCAGTGCTGGTACATAATCGGGCAACACATGACTCTCTCTCTTTCTGCCTCCTCAGCCTGTGCTTTCCTCTGCTACAGCATCTCCCACTTTACCTGTGTCCTGCAGACTGTGAGCTCCTCGGTGGCAGGGACCAGCTGCGTCATCTTTACCTCTGTGTCTCCAGGGCCAGCATTTGTAGATACTCAAACTCCCAGCAAATGAAGACAAGCCCTCTTGGGGTGTGCTGTGAGCTAAAGGGTGACCTTTCCCCAGGGTGGGGGAAGTGAAGGTTGGGGACAAAGAGGGCTGCCTGTGTCCATCCTGGATGTATCCATCCTGAGGGTCCACTCTCCACCCAGGGATGGATTGTCCCAGGACCAGAGCTGCCTCAGTCACCTCTGTAAAACAGAGCCATGGTCCTTACCTCCTAGGACTGAAATGAGAATCAGATAAGACCAGATGAGCTGTCATAGAAACACCTCCCAGGGCCTCATGCTACTTTGTATTCACAGGGCATGGCACAGTGCCTAGCATTAGTAGGTGCCCAATACATGCCACCCCCTTCCTTAGTTATTATATTAGCCAACTAGCTAGTTAGCATGCTATTGTTAAGATGTATTCGGTGCTCAGTACATGTTAATTTCCTTTTTTACGTCTTTACCTTGATTCTGCAGGTGCCTGTGGTACCTTTCTCCATAATTGCACTGTCCTTTTGCAGGCCCTTCCCACCCCATTTCTGAGCAGAGCTGGGGGATCATCCAGACCGAGGCTTCTATATGTTTTCAATCAACACACCGCAGTCTGGGGCCTTCCAAGGGGAAGCCGGTCTCACGTAGGGCCCAGAAATATTGGCCTATTAGCAGTGGATGCCAGGATTCGGAGCCCAACCAGAGGGGAGGGGCTGAAGCCAGGAAAGGGAGTGCTTTCCTCTCTGGGGAAGCCCAGAGATTTCCATCCAGGGTTTCTGCTTCCCTGGGAGCAGCAAAAGGAGCCAACCCAGCTCACAGGCTCGGGAAGGAAGCAAGGACATCTGTTCCCAGCTCAGGAGGGGCTGAGAACCAAGGAGGAAACGAATGTCCTCCTTGCAGGGGGCCTGGGAGTTGGCTGCAACGTGTGTGCCTGAGTTCAGGCCCAGCCAAGAAAGACCAGAAAGAGTGGCCGCCTAATAAGGCTCCGTCCCCTTTCTGAGGCTGTCAGGGCTGGGCCGTGGGGTGCTCTCACTCTCTCACGTCATCGCAACGGGTGGTTGTCCGTTCCTCCTCTCCACGCTTTTTTTCTGCCAGCTCCTCCCCTGTGGCAGCCCTGGAGCCCCATGTTATCATCCTCCCCATTTCACAGGAAGGAAATAGAAACTCAGAGAGGTGCTGTAATTTGCCCAGGTCCCCTGGTCAGTGGGTGTACACCGGGGATTTGAATCTGGAAGTTTTCACATTCCACCTCGCCCTTCTCCCGCTCTCAGAGTGGCTCACACCCTGCCTGATGAGGAGGTGGCCAAGTTCATCCTGCAGCTTCCTTCCTCCCTGGGCTCAGCTCACCCTTCTCTGGGCCCTTCCCGGACCCCAGGAGCCTGTCTAAACCCATTGGCCACCGCAGCCCCCCACCTGTCCTCACCCAGCTGTCGGGCACCAGTTTCCGGTTGCACTTCCCTGACAGGTCGAGAACTTCTCAAGATCTGGCACTGTGTCTGCCTCCTATCTGGGTCACTGGCACCCAGTGTGTGTTCAGAGTGTGTTTGCTTCATGCACAGTGGAACCTAAGGACGGATGGCCGTTCCTCCAGCACCTCTAGAAAAGGCAGCTTTCTGATGAACCCCAGGATTCTGCAGCTACTGCACTTGGAGGCAGGGAAGCTGAGTTTTAGGGCTCAGGGAGCCTTCCTTCTTTAGTCTATAAAATGGGTGTGGGCAGACCTGTGCTGCCTATGATAAAATTCCTGTGAAAGAGAAAAGGTCCCCTGAAGAAGGAAAATCAAGGACAGGTGGAGACTGAAAGACCGGGCAGAAGTTTACGATGGGGCTAGAGATAAGGGGGTGGGGGTACGTGGGACCTCACCTGGATGGCCATTCATGTGTATCCATCAAGGAACCAAGAGTGCCTGGCATCTACTCTTCAAATACCGTGTATTTCCTGATCTAGCTCAGGGTATCCAAGTTGACCACTAGGGGAGGCGGGGGGGGGGGGCAGGTTGGTTACCTGCCAAGTCTCTCGGAAGCTGGAAGAAGGGACATGCACGAGACCTTCTTCCAGATAGAGTGGCAGTCCTGCAGGTGGGACCCATCCCTGCTTCTGCCCACCGAGCCTGCCAGCCTTCCTCTTGGACCAACGTGGGGTGGGTCCAGGCTTGGGTCTCTCTCTTCACTGAAGTTTGCCTGTCACCAGCATTAGCTGCAGCACCAGCAAATTACACACACACACACACACACACACACACACACACACACACACACACACACAACTTATTTTTCAGATACAGAAACTGATAAGTAGGGAGGGAAAGGGAATTTCTTGAGGTTAGCCAGCAAGGAGGCATTCAATAATAGTGATGAATGCTAACACCGAGATGCCTCTCCTTATGTTCCTAAGTGCTTTCTTTAGAATCATTAGGAGCCTCACAAACCCCTAATGGAATAGGTGTGCTACTCCACCACCCCCATGTTACAGATGGCAGTGCTGAGGCACAGCGAGGTTAAGCAACTTGCTTCAGGTCAGTCAGCTGCCCAGGTGAGGAGCTGGGATTCAAACCCAAACAGACGTTCAAACTCGTGACCACCAGGATATGCTTGCTGTCTCTCTGGATGGAAGCACAGTGCAGGGGAGGCTGTCCTGGAGGGCCTGAGTGCCGTGGAGTGGAATGGGGCTTGAGGGTAGGGCCGGAAGAGCAAAAGCGAGTAAAGAGCTCCTGTTAGGGAGCTGAAGCAGTGAATGGACACAGAATGAGCTGCGCTTGGCAAACTGGCTACAGACAGAAATAATTTTACGCTTTCCCAGTGGCTACTTTGTTAATCTGTTCTGTTAACCCCATCTTTCCTACCTCTGGATGAGATCTCAGGCATATTTCTTAGCTTTTTCAGTCACTCTTGGGGTTTGCCTTATTTTTTTAGCTATTAAAACAGTTTGGTCTACTAGCAAAGTTTTAAGCGCTACTCAAAGCTTCTCCTTCCCCCAAGCTCAAGTTTCCCTCCAACTCAAAGATCTGTATAGTGAGGAAGGAGATAGGGTAGCCTTCTCCTCTAAGACCCACTTGGTCTGCTCTCCCTCTGCCCCCTCTCTCACTAGGTGCCTCTGTTTTCTCCAGGGTTGGAGCTTGGGACAGGGAGGAGTGAGGTGGCAGGTAAGTCTCACGTGGCTGGTCAGCTGTTCTCGGGACGGCCATGCTCTCAGGCTGGTCAGGCGCCAGGAAAGTGGCTCTTTTTCAGTAGGGGTCCTTTTGTGGGTTCTTCAGAGACCCCTTTCCCATCACTAGGGATCTCCCACCTGCAGTTCCTACTTGGGCAAAGTGGCCCCTAGCTGGCTGGTGCTTATAACCCCCCTTCAGCACCTGTCTTCAGGGGTCCACCCAACACAGATTCTTTTGATAGGATCGTGTGCCCCTTTCCTGTTTCCTTCCACCCCCAATCCTCTTGGGGCAGGATCCTAACTCAAAGTGACCTCAAGCCAGCTGTATTCTGCAAGGTTTCTGCTGGGGACCCAGGAAACAAGCTTGCATCCTGGCCCCCCAATGCTCGGAGTGCAGGCTGTTCCCAAAGCTGCTCCATCCCTGCCCCTTGGCAATGGCCTCCAGGCAGCCTCTTACTTTGGTCCCTAATCACCTCACCTCCCAAGTTCCAGTGGACACATGCTGTGTTCTCAGGTTCTCCAAAGTGCCCTCACTTGGCTTGAGTTGGGGAGCAACACCAACTGCCTCTAAATAGAACTCCCTCTCTGGTGTCCCATCTCCCACCTGGCTTCTTGGCCACAGGCCTTGGAGGGCTGAGGGACCAGGAGCAGTTTGGGGCCAGTGCCTGGTAAGTCTATACTTTGTAACAGAGGTATTTGGTGTCCACTGTCCTCAGCTTTGGGGGTCTGCACCGGAGCGGGCAGCAAGGCTGAGGAGGAAGGGAGGGACGGATCCAAGTGACATTTCAGGGGTCAGTTAGTCACCGACGCTTGTCATAAAGGGATGAGTCAAAGACAAGATCAGGGTTCCAGCCGCATCAGGGGAAGGTGGTGAGTCAGGCAGCCTGTGGGGGGTGCCAATTTGCAGATGGAGGTCGGTTTTGCACGGGGAGTTTGAAGGTGTCATGTGTAAGTGGAACAGAGTGGTTGAAAGCATGGCTTTTGAAGTTGGGGCGTTTGGATTTCAGGCCCCGCTCCACAACTTACTAACAGTGCCACCTGCAGCAAGTGACTCAACCTCTGTCTCCAGTTTCCTTGGCGGCACCACGGGACGGTTAATGTCGGAGTAAAACTCGAGTGTGTAGCTCAGAGCCTGGCTCATGGACACTCAGCAGAGCAATCTCATGAAGCGAGTATTACTCTCATCTCCCATTTTATAGATGGGGAAACTGAGGCACAGCAGAGATAAGCAATATGCCCAGGGTCCCATACAGGTGGGCAGTCCAGCTCGGGACTGTCCTCACCCACCATGCTCTCCAGGGAGGAGGCTGGCATGGCGGTGAGTATGACTGTATGGGTTCAAACCCCACCACTACCATGGAGGAATTTTGGAGCAAGTGACTTCACCTTTCTGGACCTCAGTCCCCTCACCTACACCTTGTGGGGACTGCACTCTCTGGATTGTGAGGATTTAATGAGTTAATCCTTTTGAAGTCCACTCTGTACACGGTAGTTATCCTTCTGAGCATAATTCTAAGTTGGAAAGGGTAAAGAGGAAGCCCTCTCTTCCATTTTACAGAAGAGGACACCGAGGCCCAGAGAGGGTGATTGACTGGCTTGAGATCACACAGCTGGCAGAGCTTGGACTCCTGTACTGTTTTTCTACTATCCTCGAGCTGTTTCATGGGAGGAAGGCATCAAGAATTGGTGAGCAGACAGCTGGAACAGCCGGACTGGAAATCAGAGGAGTGGTCAGGTCTGGATACATAGATCTTCTTACCCACATGGTGCTTGAACAAAACGCTTTCACACCCATCACCTTCAGTCCTCCCAAGTAACTCTGACCAGTAGGGAGTTCTGGCCTCCTTTACTGCGGAAGAGCACCAAGGCCTGGAGAGCAGCCTCAAATCTGGCCACCTGAACCTGAACAAGCATCTCTTTTCTCTTTTTGGGGTCTGAGTTGTGACAGACAGGCGGGTAGATGAGCGTTGGGAAGAGAGTCAGGGACGATGAGGGCAGCAAACCTCCGCTAGGACGTTACTGCGTGGTAACAGCCCTGAGTGCCTGCAGGAATTACCAAGGGAGCTGTGAGATGACGATCACTAATGAGTCCCCATGGGGAACAGAGTCCACATTTGCCTTTTCCAAAGTGTGTCCTGTTTCCTTGCTCACAGAGGGGAGTATCAAGCCTTAACAGAACACCTAGGGAACTCCAAATCCATCCCAAAAAGAGCGTGTTGCTCATGCTGGGTTTTCAGACCATGACGCAAGGTAGGCAGGGGGCTTGTTTTCATGTCACAGCAACGAGAACCCCTGCCATCTGGCTTTGTCCCATTTCCAGCAGCCCACCATGGCTCTGCACAGATATCTGCCAGACCCTCTGGCTCATAAAGGCTGATTGCTGGCAGCTGTCATTTAAATGGAGGCACATGTCTTTGTCACACTCTGGGCTCATCCTTTGGAAAAGACAGAAAAGACTTTGGTCTTTTGCTCTAATGAAGGTCACATCCCACGTAGAGGATCAGAGGGGGATCTGTTCCCATCCAGCTTCAACTCCAATGGCTGTGCACCTTCTGTGTGCCTGCCATCTATTAGCATTTTCACATCCATCCTCGAGTCTCATTGTTCTAGAGATTTCAGAAGGTCGGGGAGGGAGCAAGGTAAAGAGGAAAGAGAGATCTGGGTTACTGTCCAAAAACATGAGGTTTTTGTTTTTCAGTTATCGTTTTGTTTTTCATTTTTAACTTTACACATAATCTGTGATGCCAATTTCTTGAAATGTATTGGGACTTGCATTGTGTCCCACTATATGAAGTATATGATAATTTTTGGAAATTATCAACGTGTGCTTGAAAAGAATGTGTCAGGTGCAGGATTCCACACATACTGTTTGTCGTTCTGCTGTTTGTCTTTATGGCTTGCGTCTTGTAATTTGGGATTGTGAGCTCATGTTTACAAGGGTTTTATCTGTGAGAGTCCTGTGTGGCCTTTTACTGTGGGACTGCGCCTTCCGAGAGGCTTGCCTTTGCTACTGCCATGTGCTCCGATCCCATGTTTGCTTTTCATATTAATTTCCAGACTTGGGAGTTCTGAGACCATGTGGGTAATGCAAATTCAAACCTCAAATGTATGTTAGGGAAGGTTCTAGAATTCTAATTTCTTAAGAGAGACTTCATTTTAATTTATCCAACAGAGCCAAAAAATGAGACACACAACTTCTTTAACAAGTTATTTTTTGCCAAAGGGTGATATTTCTCTCGTTTGCTCTTTCATTGAGGATATGGGTCCAGCTTTATTCAGGTGTCTTGGTTCCAAATCTCCTTTGGCAAGAGCCCAAGGCCTGTCTCCCATTCCTGTATACATGTAAAATCTAAGCTCCTTGGTTCTCAAGATCAGCAAAGACCAACACCCCCCCACCTCTGTCCCCATGCCACCCACAGACCCCCCACTCCCAGCCAAAAGGTCAGCACTCCCATTTTTGGTTTCCTCTTTGTTTGTGGTCCCTGGGGATTTCTTTACTGTTTTGGAAGCTCAGTTGGGTATTTAAAAGAATGTCTGTTATATTTTACCCAGTGTCTCTAAGTATTGTATAGCCACAGGCTCTTCAGAAGGTTCTACCCACCATGCTCGAAACTTGGGTTGTACTCCTTCTGCCTCTGAGTGACCATGGGAAGCCCCCTGCCTCCACCCTGCCCTGGCTTCTCAGCTGTCTGATGGGGTACATTGTCCCCCAGACACCTGTGTCACAACCTCACCCAGAAAATGATATGAGATTGGAAATGTGGGGGTGGTGGGCAGGGGCTGGATATCCCCGTGGCCCTTGGAGCTGAGCACCTGTCACTAGTGGTCCTTCCAGGATGTCTGGTGACCAGTCATCTCAGAGATGAGGTATATCTGGGGACAAAGACTCTTCAACAAAGGGACAGATTTCTCTAGCAGTTCCTGGGTAGGCAGGAACTCGCTCCAAGCCTCAAATCTATGGGTTAAAATCCCTCCTGGATCCTCTGTCCAATTCACGCCCAACGTGTCCCAAACTGCACTCATCCTCCTCCCAAGTTGACTCCTCCGCCAGGTGCCCCCACCCATGGGTGTTGTCAATACCTATTACTTTGCCTCCACCAGACCCCCAAGGGGGTTTTAGAGGACCCCTCTCACAAGCACTCAGAGCCAACCAACAAATCCTCAATATTCTGAACATCTATCTCTTGGCTCTGGACACTTCCTGCCATCCCATGCCTCAGCCTAGGCGTCACTGCTCACCAGGGTTATTTCAAGTCAGTGCCCTTTGTACCTCCTGACTCTCAGATGCTCAGAAAGTGTGGATGCCTGGAGGCCAGGGTGGGTCACCTGCCACTTCCTTTCAATCCCCACTGCTGTGATCAGGTGTCCTTTCCAGGCCAGATGTCTTTTGAAAGTGTGAACTCATCCTGAACAAAGAGGGTATGGAATGAGCTTGTCAGCTTGTGATCTGGCTTGAGGGGGGTTTGGCATTTGGATGCAACCACTGTGGCCCCCCTCTTCACTCTAAGCACAGCTTGACAAGGAAAGAATTTTCAGCTTCTGAAAAGTGACTGAGTAGTTTTGCAAAATTGTCATTCTCGTCTTATCCCAACCCCCGTTTCTTACCTGCTCCCATTCTGAGCTTCACCCCAGAGCTGACACGTGGGATGTCACCCTGGTGAGGCCCAGGAATGGGGTGAGGTAAGGAGTGGGGGCCAGCTCAGGTACTGCTTGGCAGACGACCCCGAGACAACAGCAGCAGCCGCTTGTACCCCCGCCCAGATGGGTGTTGGGCTCTCTGAGCCCAGCTGTGTGATCTTCGCCACCTCTCATCACAAACCCTCCTTAAGAAGCTGCCATGGTCACACTCATTCACCCGCAACTAATAAACAGATGTGGCTGCTTAGTAAGTAATGGCCTGATTTGTGAGAAGGTAGTGACCCTAATCTCAGAACGCACTCACCTCATAAGGGCAGTCCCTGTGTTCCAATCCCAGAGAGCATGTGACTTGCAGGGGCCGAGAGGGCAGACAGACGTGCCTGGAGGGCAGCCCCACCTGACTGCCAGAGCTGTGCCACCTCAGGCAGATGAACCGCCTACTCCGACTCTGACCCTCCCCCATGACACTGGCTCATCACGCCATGCCTGGGATGAGCGGGTAGAGGGTTGAGGGGGCTGAGGGGAGACGACTCAAGTGCTCCCCAGTGCTTGGCATGTAGTAGGTGCGCTCACAACTCCTGTTGTTGTTGTTGTTGATTTAATAAGTACTAAACAAGGATTTGTGGAGAACAGAGCTGGGCGAGATGACCAGGTGGAGGCAAGGTAGGCGTGACAAGGAGCAAAAGCCATGGAGGAGGGCCTGTCTCCACCCCCTTTGCCCACCTTCCCACTTACCTGCCCAGCTTCTGTGATCCCTGTACCTAGGACCAGTCTCAGACAGGGACATGCTCCCATTTGTCCTGCTGGCAACTCAGGGATGGGGAGGGACCAAACCACGGTCAGTGTCACCAGGGAGGGCACTGCAGGCAGTGGGAGAGCACCTGGAGAGAATGTGTGTGTGTGTGTGTGGGGGGCCATGAGGGGCACCCCAGGCAGGCTGCCAGGCTGAGGACTTGGGACATGATCCTGAGAGCATGATTCTCGGGCTTAAGGCAGGGCTGCCAGACCCCTGTGGCACTGGTGTGGAAGAGGCGGGATGGTGCAGGCAAGATGGAGGCTGGCAGACCAGGGAGGCTTTGCCAAAGGAGAACGGGTCAAACTGGCAGGGGTGGGGGTGGGAGAGACATCTGAGAGGGATGTCAGGATACCTGGGCAGGGAGGATTGCAGGGCAATACCCAGTTGAGGCCTGGCAAAGGGGCCGTGGATAAACGGAGGTGCAGCTCTCGGAGGGGAGCGCAAGTCCTGGGGGAAGGGATGGGAGTTTGCCGGGAAGCCCCGAGACCATCTCGCCGGGGAGAGGGCTCCTTAAGGTTGCATGACTAACCAGAGAAGAGGCACAAGCACCCAGAAAGCATTTCTCCAAACGTGAAGCAGCTCCTTGTTACCAACGAAAACATTGTGCCAAATTGTGGAAACCCCGGCAAGGGCAGCCCATGTCTCCCGCCCTGGGCTGCTCTCTCCCAAGCTCTGGGGCAACAAGCTTGTTGGAATCCAGCCTTACAGACCCTCCCTTTCTGTGGGTGCTGTGATTCCAACTGGGGAGCAGACAGTGGCGGGACCTTACCCCTCCATGTGCCCGGCCTAGTATTCTCCAGATTTCAGGAAGTGGCAGGCACCTGTTTCACCTGTGCTGGGCCACCAGCTCAGCTCACTTCCAGGTTGAGGTGGAGAGATTAGGGCCCCAGCTAAGGAGCAGGGGTCCTCCCCTCACCTGTTTTCTACAGACCAGTCACAGCCAGAAGAAATGAGACAGACACACCCCCACCATAGGGGCTAGACCTGAGCTTCGGAATGTGACAATTTATTTGGGGGTGCAAAAGAAGCTTTTCACTCCCCCTTCCTGGCATTGATACAATATTGAAGAGCAGCAGAACAAAACATACAAGACAAGAGTAATCGGCACAAACCCCCCTCCCCCGGCCCAGAAACCAAATCCAGAACAACAGAACCGAAACCCACACCCAAAACAAGCCGTTTTCTCTACCCGCAGCCTCTGGGACAGGGGCAGGTGGACGGGGACGCCCCTCACACTGGGGCAACATGTCCACTTCCGGTCTCCTGCCCACCCCACTATTTTTCTCTCTTTAACCACTGGAGGCAAAGTTTAGCCAGCTGGGAGCTGGATGGTTGAACCACAGACAAAGGCAACAACACTTCATTTTTAAAATGAGAAAGAGAAAAAAGAGACAGTGCCCTCCCCAAATATAGAGCTATATATGTATATTTTATATATATAGAATTCATTCGTGCACAATTCATTAAATGAGCTTTTCAAAAATTAAAAAAATTATAAGATACATTTCTTTAGGCCTTTGTGTTTTTAAATTAAAACCAACAAAAAGAAATCTCCATCTCCACTCCTGCCAAGAGCAGGGGCGGGCGCCAGAACCTGTTCTTTCCACCATGGCCTCTAGCGCAGGGGCCCCAGTTAGACCATAATCAGCCCCCTTTGCTTAGTGGAAGCACTGCACACAGTAGGTGCTCACTCACTGTTGGAGTGGGGTGCTGACTCCTTCAAGGTGGGGTTGGGGGGACCCTGCAGGCCTGGGGGGTGGGGTCCTCAGTCCCAACCCAGCCTGTTCCATTTTGGCGTCTTGGTGACTATCAGTAAGATGGGGTCAGGCTGAGGAGACCTTCTCCTGGAGTTTTAGCCCCTAATTCTGGGCTTTCTGAATCTGAGAGGAGATGCAGAGAAAAAACAAAAACCTTTAAACACTTTCCTTTTTTTTTTTCCTTTTTAAAAGTGATTCCTTAAACCATACAAGCCCCCAAGAGGCTGCCTTGGGCTAGTGCATGGGAGCCCGAAAGTGGAACCAACGAGGCAGGGCTCCACTGTCCGGTGTGGGCCAAGTGCAAAAAAAAAAAAAAAACAGATACAAAAATTAAAAAATAAACCCACAACCTTCCCCCCCGCCCCCCAACCCCAAAAGGTGGGAAAGGCAGTGCGTCCACTTGGGTCCCCACAGAGGCTAGAAAGGCTGATGGTAACCTCCCTCATCCACGCCCCCCCCCCCCAGCTAAGTTTCCTACTCTGGTTGACCCCTCACCCTCGACTGCCTGGCTCAGGGGTAGCCTGCCAGCTTTGTGGTGGCCCCAGGCCAGAGCAGCTGGGCTCTTCACCCCAGTGAAGCAGCTTTGCCTCTTGGGGCCCGTTTCCTTGTCTTTAAAATGGGGTGATCCCTCCCACTCTGCCCACCTCACACTGAGGCTGGAGATTTTCCAGAGCAGCAAAGATGGAGCTCGTTTGACCTTTTGCAGGGTGAGAACAAATGGGGGCTGTGGGAGGCTGGGGGCCCAGTGCCAGCCTCAACCACCACCTACCTAATCCTTGGCAGCTGCCCGGACACCAGCAGTGCTTTACGAAGAGGCCTTGCTGCCCAATACACCCATTTCTGAGGGGAAAACTGAGGGTGAGAGAGGGGAACAAGACAGGGATGGGTCCCAACTTCCCATCTCAAACCAGAGACACCAGACGTCACCTGCTTCCTATGACATGTGGGTGGCGGCGTGGCACTAAGGGGAAATGAACAATGCCCCAACCAATAGTGAACATGGGAGATTGGGCTGTGGGGGTATTTCACATATAAAAATAAAGCAAACCAGACTGCAACTTCTGCTTGGTAATTAGGCAAACGGAAAAGCAGCAAGGGAAGGGCCCACGGGAGGCTGATCCGTGCAAGAGTGTGTGTGGGGGGCTTCTGGGCCCCACTCCAAGCCACCCTGGGAGAGAGGTAAGGAGGGCTGTTTGCTCTTGACCCTATGCCCACTCAAGCCCCAGGGGAGCTGCCTGACTCAAGCACTGTGCATGCGTGCCTCTGCATGTGCGAGGCAGGGAGGGGTTGCATGTCTGGGGTCTCCCCACGGTTACCCCCAATCCCTTAGGGTCACCACCTAAGGTTCTCCCAGAGTCCACAGCTCCTGTCTTCCTGAAGCCTGCATCCCCTACCTGGCCAGAGAAGCTCAGGGGTGTCACGGTCTTTGGGGTGGTGGGGAGGGAGAAGCCCCCCCCACACGGGGTAGTGGTGGTAGGAACCAGATGGCCCAACAAGCTGGCAAAGGAACAGAGGAGAGCAAGAAACCCAACTGCACTTGTTCACCAGCTTTCCTGGAATCACCAACAGTAGGTCCCAGGGATGATGGGACCCCCACTGACCCCCACCACCCCAAATCCCAGCTCCATTTGCTTGGCCCCTGCAGCTTCTGGCTAGGTCCCTTAGGAACAGCTGTCATCCTTTCCTTTGAGCAAGGATAGGTGTGGAGAGTAGGCCCAGGACAGGAGGGAGGGCTCACTCTGCCTCATACCAAGGCAGGCAGGCAGTTGGCCATGACCCCAGGGACCCGCCAGCCGTGCCTGGGCCTCCATTCCTGTTCCTAACATTGCCACCTCACCTGTGCAATCACTGCGTTACTAGTTTTTCTTTAAATATCTCTTTCTCCCCCCTCCCAACCCCATAGGAATCCCACAATATTTTTTTCTATTTCTTTTTTTTTCCTCTTTTTTTGCTTTTTTTGTTTTCTGCAAAACTAATTCTTTCACTTTCCTGTCATAAAATCACCTCTGAAAACACAACTTCTTTACAAAAAAAGTCACGAATGACACGGACTCTCAGGAAAACACATTTCTATGGTCTCTGGAAACACCTGTAACTGGTACCCAGGTGGTCGTCCACCTTGGGTAAGGGGGGTCAGGGGGGAAATCACCTCTAAGGACAGAGGAGAAACACCAGCCCTTATTTGGGGGGAAGCCAATTGGCACTTGGACGGCCATGGAGCCAACACAAAGGGCAGGTGGGGAGGGGTCTGGGAGTGCCAGCCCCCCAAACCCTGTGAGGGCCCTTGTACATCCTGGGGTGGGGAGGACCAGGGACCAAGCTACAGCCCCTGGTGGGGAGGTTTGGAAGAGAGCCCTCCCACACTTAGGACAAAGGCGTTTTCTCCCTAACTGGATCCCCTTCTGCCTCCTTCTACCTTCTGCCATCATGCTTCTGAGCTTAGACACCTGTTGCTGCATATACCAGGGAGCTAAGACGGGCCTTGCACAGGGACAAGCCACTCATGACAAACTGAGCTTGACAGTGGCCTAGGGCTGCCTCACGAGGCTGCCTCCCGGTGCACCAGACCCCTGGCCCTGCACACCCGCACCCTCCTCCCCTCTCCATTCCCTCTACTTTGGCCTGCTTACGCTCCCAGTGCCCGGCCGACAACGGGGGCTTTGGGCTCCGCCACTGGCATGGATGCCTCAGCTCCCTGGAAGCACAGGGAAGGAGAAGCTGCCCAGGGCACCAGAGGCCTCCCGCTGCTTCGAGCAGGCTGGGCTGTGAGAAAGCCTCAGGGGTCAGAAGCAAAAGAGAGGGATCGAGAGAAGCTGGACAACCCCGGGAACAGTTTCCAGCCTTCCTCCTTCCCCCAAAACACCCAGGAGGAAAGGGAAGCTGGGGGTGGGCGTCTCCCTTCCCTATCTCAGTCTCCACCTTGCCATGTGTGCAACTACTGAAGGCCCAGCTGGTTGGGCTGACTACCCCAAAGGAGAAGGGTGTGGGGGTGCATGCCCCCATACCTGGGCTGGGAGCATAGACGTGGCGGCCTCCACAGTGTAACCCTTAGGTCCTCAGGTGGGGCACTGGCCTGGTGTCCTCCACAGGCCCAGCTGACCGCAAGGGACGGTCCAGGCCTCTGACGACCCTATTCTGAGGAACCCTAAATGGTGCCGCCTGGAAAGCCTGGACCAAGTGCCCAATGCACATATGGATTCACATACAAACATGCCAAGGGGCGGCAGACGCACACGCACAGCTGGAAGTTTCCACAGCAGGTTCTTCTAGCACCTTTGGTCGAGAACTGAAGGGGTCTTTAGATGCTGGGAGGCTGTGGCAGGTTGAGGTCCCTGCTAGTTCCTTCCATCTTCCAGACAGGGATTAGTAAAGAGATGGGATGGGGTGGGGCCAAAGGGGGCCCGATTGGGTCTCTTCCAAAAGTGGGCAGTAAGACCCATGCCTCTGGGCCCTGCCGCCCCTCAGCCTGTCTGGGTTCTGCCATCCCTGCCCCTTCTGCCCAGGCAACTGGAGGAAAGAGACGGTGCCCACACTGGGAGGGGGGTCTCCTAAGGGGCCCTGCAGCTGCCGGGTTAGCACCGAGAAATCAGATGCTGTGCACGAGAGTTGGAAGCAAGCTGGGGAGAGACACGGTGGGATGTGGAGGGGGCAGCTGAACCCCAGGTTCTGGGGCTCCCCAGAAGCCACCCAGTGGGCCCCACCATGCATGGGCAGGGAGGGTGCCAAGAGACAAGAGGGAGGATTTCCCAGTGCCCTTGCCCCCCCTCGGCCCTAAACTGGTCCAGGACTGACCCCCACTGGGCTTCAGGGGACTCCAACTGCCCAAGCCCATCCCAGGGTCAACACCGAGCCATTTGAAACAAGCAAAGCACAGGCAGAAGTGTCGCAAGGAGGGGGAGGGAACAAGAGTATGACTTTCAGGAGGGCTCCCCCCAAAGCCCCCTCCTTGGTGGAGCCCCCTCACTTGCTCACCCCACCGATGCCACCCCCCCCTGCAGCACCTACTACACCCGCAGCCACCTTCTCGAAATCCTCAGGGTTGCAGAATTCCTTGATAGTGACTGTCAGCAGGTTGCTGGTGACATCAGTGACAACCACATTGGAGCAGGGTGACATCTCAGGGCGCCAGTCCCCAGCCTCGGGCTCTAAGGGGGTGCTGGCAGGCTCAGGGGCCGTGGGAAGTGCCTGGCTGGCAGCAGCAGTGACGTCGGTGGGTGCCCACTTGCTGGTGGCTGCTGTCTCAGGAGAGATGGACAGGTCGAGCACCTCGGGCTCCCGCCAGTCGGGAGCCGATGGACTCATGGTCTCCGGGAGCAGCTTGGGGGGTGCATCGTCCGGGTCGGAGGAGGACTGCGGCGCCGGCGAGGGGCAGCCAGACGAGCTGGAGCTTCGGGCGTCGTAGGGTGGAGTGGGGGCCGCCAGGAGCAGCCCCGGGGCCGTGGAGGCAGCAATGTCGGCCTTGCCAGCGGGTGGGGGGGACGCAGGGCCTGGCGGCGGCTTATTGTACAGCGTGAATGCGCCGAACTTCATGTGGCGGATCTGCGTGCGCAGGACGCTCTCGCTGAACTTCTTGCTCTTGCCGATGACACGGTTCCTCGAAGGGACTTTGGGGCGGGCGAGGTTCCCAGTCCCCTGCCCAGTGCCACCTCCACCCGTGCCCTTGTCGATGACCTTCAGGTTTAGGATAATGCGGTTCCGCTTGGGCTCCCGAGGCTTTACCTTGCGGTTGATGATGCGCACGGTCTCAGAAAAAGGCGAGATGGGCGGGCGCAGGCCGGGGCTGCCCCCCTGCGGGTCTGGGCGGGGCAGCGGGCGGCGGGACATGCGGTGGCAGCGGCGGATATCCTTTTTGAGCCGGTGCACGGCTGCGCTGGAGTGCAGCTTGGGTGAGGAGGCGCTGGCACTCGGCTTGACAGAGAAATGTACATCACTGATGCGGAGGGCCTCGGCCTGGGCCCGCGCCTGGGGGGCAGAAGAGGGTGGGTGGGGGCTCGAGTTCCTGCTGCCCTTCTCTGGACACCCGTGTGATAGCCACCCACAAGGATGGTCTCATTATACCATCCTGAGAGCACTTAGGAGAATCACTGCCACTCACGACCCATCTTAGAGATAAAAGGCAGCAGACAGAGACGGGCAAAGCAAGTGCATATGGTGACAGGGCAAGTCAGACCCTCCTCCAAGCCTGACTCCAAGACCCACACTACTTGTGCAAGGCTGGCTGTGGGCCCTGGGGACAGACGCGTCAGTGGCTGCCCTTGCTGACATAGGCGAGCCAGCATTGGGACAATGAATGTAGATAACAACCCTTTGTTTAGAAGCCCCTGAGCAGCCCTGCTCTGTGAGGGAGCCCAGCCCAGCCTGGCATCCTCCACAGACCAATTCTCGGGGCAGAATGGAGAGGGCAGCCCCTGCCTGCTCTACCCTAAACCCCAGCCCGACCTACTGGCAGGGTCCCAAATTCCCTGTGCTCTCTCTGCCTTTGAACAGGCTGCACCTCCAGCTTGGACTTGCCTCCCAGTTAAGCACTGCCTTTGGGGTAGGACAGCTGAGCAGAGTTCTGTGCGCAGCCAGAGACTGTCCCCGGCGCCTCCGTCCAGCTGTACCCCCACATGTGAAATCTATCAAGCTTGAGGGCTCTGTAGCTGCTCATCTGCTACATCGTGGAACACTCTGGGTTTGGTAGGGCCCTCAAGGACCCCAGGTTCAGGACAAGGGACTCGCAAGGCCAGATAAGCCATCCTCCATGGCCTACCTATCCTTCCTTCACTATGAAAGTGCTACTAGGGATGTGTCAGCTGCCTGGGGCTACAGCTCTGAATATGCAGCCTCGGAGGGGGGTGGGAGCTGCGCTCCTCAGGGAAGACCAGTACCAGGTAGTTAGGATGCAGGGTGAAGGGCCCAAAGGAGCACAGATAGGGGCCCAGGCCTGGGACCTGGAGGATGAAGCCTGAGTAGGAGAGAGCCAGCCCTGGTCCTTCCTGAGCCCGACCAGGCCCCAGGTAGCCTGCTGAAGGGGCACTGCCAAGATAAACGGTGGAGGCAGGGAGAGACCAACAGAGAGGGGATGCAGAGTGGCCAAGGGACCGAAGGCAATGGCTGGACAGAGGGCAGCGGTGGATGACTGATTTGTGTTCTATAGACGCCCCGGCTCCTGGAGGGCAGGGGACTCATTAGGGGTGACTGCATCCATCCAGGTGGGAGGTGGTGGCCAAGGAAGGGACACATTCCCGGAGTCTGAGAGTGGGATCTGTGGTTTGGGGCCTTTTCTCCTCCCTGCCCCAAATAGAACTGTATGCTTACCTAGTACCTGGGAGGTACCGTTTCCCTGAAAATAAGACCTAGCTGGACCATCAGCTCTAATGCGTCTTTTGGAGCAAAAAATGAATATAAGACCCGGTCTTATGTTAATGACCGGGTCTTATATAATAATATAACATAATGTAACATTAATATAATATAATACCGGGTCTTATATTCATTTTTGCTCCAAAAGACTCATTAGAGCTGATGGCCTGGCTAGGTCTTATTTTCGGGGGAACGCGGTAGTCTCTATGCCCCTCAGACAAAACTAGATTATATCTGACCACAACCCCCAGAAGTGTTTGCTGACTTACTTGCTAAATAAGCAAGGATAGCTTCCTTCAGAATGTGGGAGAAGTACCCTTTAATGCCACATGGCCCTTCCACACACTTAAGGCCTTCAGAGGCTGCTTGGTCAACAACCTGGCACTAGGTGGCAGCATACAGTCAGCCCCCCCAACCCTCGCCCCTGGGTTGGGGGTGCGGGGGTGCTGCCAGCTCCTCCAGCTCCTAGCCAGCAGAGCCAGGGACTGCTTCCCTTCTTATAGCCCTTCCCAAACAAAGGCAGGGGAAAGCCGCCAGCCTTTCCTTGGCATGGCAAGCAGGGCCTTTTGCAGGTTCATCCCTATGGGAGCTTAGGGGATCCCCTCTTTTTGATCCCCATAGGGGGTTAGCGTTCACTCCCTCTGCATATTGCCTGAGGCCCTGGCCCTCTGTAATTATGGTTCTGCCAGAGTTCAGTGGTGATGGACAGTCCTTGGAGAGTGGCTAAGAGTGTGGGCAAACATCAGATCCAGGATGAGACCCTGGCTCAGTGGGTCTCCTGTGCATCTTTCCCTTCTGTGCAATCATAGGAGGACCCACCACAGGGGCTCCTATGACCATGTGTACATGTCACCTGCTTAGCATAGCGCCCTGCACGCAGCAAGTACTCAATAAATACTAGATTTATCCTTGGGGGGGGTGCGTGGGGGGGGGTTTATGAGCAATAAGTTTATTCTAATGTATGGTTTCCAAACTTTCTATGGGAACTATTTCTTACTTTATAATTTTTCAATATAATTTTATAAAAAAGGGACTGGCTTAAACTTCCTCCTTCTTTCCCCTCTCCAGATTGAGTTTTTTGAATGTGAGACCTAGGTCGGCCTGTGAATTAAAAACGGTCAACCACTGCTAATCACTGCTGCGGTCTACTGAACTGACTGGGTGACAGGCATGCCTCTGAGAGGTTGGCACGGAAGGTGACATGTGGACTCTACCACTGGCGCTCTGTGACCGTGGGCAAGTTATTTAACCTATCTGGCCTCAGTTTTCCTATGTGTAAAATGGGGGTAATGAGACCTTCCTCATGGGCTCCTGTTCCCTTTAGACTCGTTCCTGGCAGAAGTGCGATCTGAATGTAATTGGTTTACTAAACACACTGCCTCTCACTGACTAACAGAGCAATAGGTTCAGACCACACTGATCTCCATTACCCCTTGCAAAGATCCATACCATTTTCATGCTACCTGTTTTTAAGGTCCAGAGCAAGGTTCTTTCATCTGCTTCTCCATCCCCTACCCCTTCGTGGTTTCCTGTGTGTGCTTGTACACCTTGCACACTTAACCTGATGTGTACTCTGAGGGACGGGGTGTAGAGGAGACAGGATGAAGTCATGAAGTTGGGTGGTGGGACCTTGGGTAAGTCACTTCCCCTTTCTAGGCCTTGATTTTATCATATGCAAAATGGATAATACTCCCTACTTCATAGGGTTGTTGAGAGGATTAAAGGAGATAATCCGTGTCGGGGCTCAGCACTCTGTTAGGCACACAGCCAGCTCAGGAACTAGAGCTCTCCAAAAAAAAAAAGGCACTTTGTGAATCAGTGCTCATGGTCATTACTCGCTTCACCGCTAGAGGGTGCTACAGCGGCGCTGAGAAGCTGTCACAGCCCACAAGCCCTCCAGCTGCTCTACCCCATCCCTCGTGTAAGAAGCATCAGGGTTAAGGCTGCTTCATGGATCCCCTAAGATGCGTGTGGGTCAGGGCCAGGGGGTCACAGAAGTATGCAATTCTGGAAACATTTCTTTCACTTCTGCTTTAAGTCCAAAGCAAACCCTTACACATGCACAGTCCTTTGGAGAGGGGAGGCGGGGCTGGAGACATCTACCACACTCTCACTGGGCTTTGAGCCTTTTGGACAAATTGGTGGTGGTGAATCTGAGCTTTTGCATTCTGCACAGTCTCTTCTCTGCAGAGTCCTCGCTGCCCTTCCTGTGCCACTTGCCACAAAGTCACAGACTGTTGGGTGGGAAGGGGCCCTGAGACAATCTTAGCACTAACAGGGAGACTGTGGTTGCCCAGGGAGGCCCACGAGCCACCTCGTCATCTTGCCCTCCCTTTCCTACACTGTTCTTTCTCACTAAAAAATAAAATAAAATGAAACCCAAAAAACTCTATAAAATGGCTTTCTCTGGAGCTAGGTCTCCCTCCCTTGCCAAGACTAATTTGCTATGCTTTCACTCTCCCACTTTCCATCCTCATGAGAACCTCTAGAAACAGCCAGGGATGGGGGGAAATTGAGGCTCAGAGTCCTGAAGCTAGTGGCCCAGCCTGGATGATAAATTCATAGTGAAGTGATTTAAGGTCAAATTCAAGTTGGATCCCCCAGTGAGGAGGGGAGGCAGGCAGAACAAATTCTAAGAAAGAGAAGGAAGCTGGGGGCGGGGAGGCAAGTGGCCCCCAAATGCTTCTCCCTGTTCCCTGCCATGAGGGAGACCACATTCACTTTCCCGTCGGGTTCTAATTCCAGGCAGAGCCCACGGGTAGATTGCTTAAAGCTGGAGGAGATGAGGCCTCTCACGTGCAGAAGGGACCTCCCTGCCACCCACTCAGGTGGGCAGCCCCCACCTGCTTCATCCACCCCATTCCTGGAGCCCTGCTGACCTCCGTAGATCCTCGTTTGGCTAGCAAGGATTATCCCGCTCCTCACCCCCGACTCCCAAGGACCCTCATGCTGAAGCTGGAGCCGGGCGGGGCCTGCTGCCAGGGGCTCGTTGGGGGCTCATAACCACCCCCTGCCCAGCTGGGGCCCCTCTGTAAAGGCCCGCCCAAGCGGGCGGCCGCCGATCTGTCCCTCCCTTGCAGGCCCCGCGCTGTGCTGGGGCTAGGGGCCCGAGAGGGGGCTGCTGGGGCTGGGCCAGATTACCTTCAGGAGGAAAGTTTTGGGTTTGGGTCCCCTCTTCTTGGGCCCATACAGCTCACGCTCCCTCTCCCTGCGACCGAGAAACGCCAAAGGTTAAAAAGAAACCCTTCCCGGGCCCCGCTCCGCGCTGCCCTCCCCAGCTCCCCGGTTTCCCAGCGAGGCGCCCCAGCCGAGCCTTGGCCCCGCCGCCCTGCCAGCTTCCGAAACTCACTTCTGCTCGAAGGCTGCAATGAGCCGCGAGTCCAGGATGTTCTCCTCGGGCTCCCAAGTGCTGTACCTGGCGAGTCACACATGCACAAAATAACCAGAGAGACAGAGGCACATGCGAGGGCGCAAACGTGCGCACCCCTCAAGGAAAAAAAAGGCCCAGTGTCCGCTGCCTCCCCTCCCCCCTCGTCCCTGGACCCCGCGACACTCACTTAATGGCCCACCCCTTCCATTTCACCAGGTACTCGATACGTCCCTGAAAAACAGGAAAAAAAAGGGGGGGATGTGGGGGTGGGGAGGATGTAGGGACGCGAGCAGACGGCGGCGCGGGGGTGGGCAAGAGAGCCCGGGTTAGCGGGACCGCTTCGCCCCGAAGGCCCGCGGACCCGGCCACCGGCTGCGGGGCGAGGCGTCCCGCCCCGGGAGGCGGCTCACCTTTCGGATCCGCCGTTTGATGATGGATTCGGCCGCAAAGACCCGCTCGCCCACTGCAGACAGCTCCATCTTGCTCAGCGGCACCCACAGCCCATAATACTCCCTGCTCCCGCGGCCGGTGCTGCACCGCTCGCGCACGCGCCGCAGCGCACAGGCCCCGGCCGGCGGGCGCGCGGCGGGGCGCGCGCTCGCGCTCCAGCTGCGGGACGTCACGTGACCCTCCGGGCCGGCACGCCGTTGCCAGGACCTCCCCCTCCCCCGGGGCCGTTGCTAGGGAAAGTGAGCGCACGCGGGGCGGGGGCGCGCGTTGGCTCTTAAAGCGGCCTCGCCTGGCGGCGGGAGCCGGGGCCTAGAGCGGGGTGGATGCTTGGCTTGTGCGGAACTGGTCCGGCATAGTGCAGTCCTACGTTTTCCACTCCCCTCTCCATCTTTGCGGCCCTTGCTAGCTGACAACCTTTCACCCCACCCCTCATGCAAGTCCCGCCAGGCCTCCCGCGGGGAAGGGCGATGGAGTCTGCAGCCGCTGCGCATCTTCCCAGCAGAAGTTTGCAAACAGTTAAATATGATACAGCAGAAATGCATTTGCTGTTGCCTTGCCAGGCCCTGCGGGAATTTCTTTAAAACATTGTCCACCCCCACCCCCCCACATCCATTATTTATGTATTCGTGCGAGTATGGTTTTGTAACCAGTTCAGATGAATTAAAACAAAAACGCCACCGCAGGAAAGGATGCGGTGAAGGGGCCGAGGAAGGCCGGGGTGATCCTGTGCATCTATTCCTCGGCCAAGGTCTTGGGCGGCACCTGCCTTCACTCAGGAGGCCGGCTGAAGACGGCAGGGAGGATTTGTGGAGATGGGGGGGCGGGAAGAGGGTGCCACGTTGGGCCGGAAACAGATCATCCTTGGGTCGTTAGGCAGAAACCCCCCTCAGGGTCATGTCTATAAGTTTTCTGATTCCCAGGCTCCCAGGCGGCATCACTCTCCTGCCACCTGCAGTTCCTCCAATGGTTCCGCCATTGCTAACGTGGAGACTGGGAGACCGGACCACAGCTTTCTATTTGGGGAGGGGCTGAGAGACCTGGGCTGTCCCGGAATGGGCACAAAGTAGCCCTGCCACCCAAAACGCTCTATTTCTTTTATTTTGGATTATTTAAACTTTATTTTTATTACATCAACATTTTGTGTTTTGTAAACTAAAAAAGTAAGAAAAAAGCAACTGTCTATATTCTCTATCAAACCATTGTTTAACACCTTCACGAATCTTCCAGCCTCTGTTCTATGCCTATATAAACACACGTAAATATGCATATATATACGTATATACATTTAACTTCTTTTTAACAGAATGGGATCATGTGATTCACACTGGAATCTGCTTTTCTCCTTTAATGATATAAAGTCGACCTCTTTTGGTGTCATTACGTACAGATTTCATCTTGTTTCAGTGGCTGTGGTGGGGCTGAGATGGAGGTGGAGAGGAACGGGGAAGTGGTAAGGGTCAGGGCTGTCTCCTGCTCTCAGTACTTGTTTATTAGAAAGGATGATTACTACATTTCTGTGATGCAACACCAGTATCTTGCGGTTTCAAACCAACCATATCAAAATTTCCGCTTCTCATTCCTGCACCTCTGCAGATTTATCCAATTGTTACCTTCGGAGAAATTCCCCTCCCTGCTTGAAAATCAACATACTCTTGAGAAATAGCTGTCTGCTGGCCCGCCCCCAAGTGGGCTTGGTGTGAGAACAGAGCTGCCCTCCTGGGGATGGTGGGGGTGAATGGGCAGGTGAGCTGTGTGGATGAGAGAGAGACAGAGACAGAGACAGAGACAGAGACAGAGACAGAGACAGAGACAGAGACAGAGAGAGAGATTTCAGGCTGAGGGAGACAGGCAAGCAGCCGGAGGAAGCTGATAAGCATTAATCCAGTTGTTAGTTCGTTTAGCGGCTTTTGTGGGCCCTTTTTAAAAGGTGTTTGTTAAACAAGTCAGGTGAGAAAGGCACCTGCCATATAGTGACTAGTGCTAGAATAAGAATGTATTAATTTCCTACGACTGCTGTAACAAACTCAGTGGCTTAAAACAATACAAATTTGTTATCTTAGAGTTCTGGAGGCCAAAAGTCCCAAATTAGTGTCACTGGGCTAAAGTCCAGATATCCTCAGGACTGGTTCCTTCTGGAGGTTCTAGAAGAAAGTACATTTCTTGCCTCATCCATCTTCTAGAAGCTGCTGGCATTCCTTGGCTCATGGCTCTATCACTCCAATCTTTACTTTTGCCTTCTCCTGACTGACCTCCTGTTATGTGTGTCACATGCTGTTTAGTGGGCTCCAACTCCTGGCGACCCAATGAATGAGTGATGTCCATGATGACCTGTCCTCAGCAGCCCTGCTCAGCTCCTGTGGACTCACGCCTATGGCTTCTTTTATGGAGTCAATCCATCTCATATTTGGTCTTCCTCTTTTCCCGCTGCCTTCTGTCTTCCCCAGCATTACTGTCTTTGCCAAAGAACCCCATCTTCTCATGATGTGCTCAAAGTAGGACAGCTTCAGTTTTGTAATTTTTGCCTCCAGCGATGTTTCAGGCTTAATTTGTTTAGGACCCACTTGGTCATCTTTCTGGCGGTCCAGGGTATTCGTAGAGCTCTCCTCCAACATCTCATTTCAAATGAATAATTTTGTTTTTCTATCAGCCTTCTTCACTGTCCAACTTCCACATCTGTACATAGTAATTGGGAATATGAGGGTGGGGATAATTTTAGCCTTGGTCTCTAATGACACATCTTTGCTTTTGGTGATCTTTTCTAATTCTTCCAGTACTGTCCTTCCAAGTCTCAGCCTTCTCTTGATTTCTTAACTGCAGTGTCCATTTGAATTGATGACCGAATCAAGGACTGACTTCTGCCTCCTTCTAATAAGGACCCTGGTGATTACCCTGGGCTCACCCAAATAATCAAGGGTTATCTCCCCATCCCCACATTCTTACCTTAATCATATCTGCAAAATCCCTTTTACCATGGAGTATCACTTATACAGGGTATATAAGGTATCATATTCATAGGTTCCGGGGACTGGAATGTGGACATCTTGGGAGTGGGGGCATTCTTCAGCCTACCACAAAAGGTATGCACAGGGTGCCTTGGGAGTCTACATGTGTTAGTCAGAGTTCTCCAGAAAAACAGAGCCAAAAGCATGTATATAGGGACATATAAGAGGAGATTTATTATAGGAACTGGTTCGTGTGGTTATGGAGGTCGAGAAGTCAGCCATCTGTAAACTGGAGACCAAGAAAGTTGTTCTGGACTTTTGAACTACAGAAACAGAAATGGTACATGAGTGTTGTTTTAAGCCACTACATTTGTGGTAATTTGTTACAGAGCAATAGAAAACTAATATATAAGACTATTCCAGATTGAGGGATGGGGAAATAGACTCCACCCCTGGATAGAAGGAGTGACAAGGTCCCATTGAAAAGGGACCTCAGGGCCATTACTATAATAATTTGCCACAAGTGGGGCCCCAGCTGGGACAGAGCTCATACTCACAGCTGATGGGGTCCTTGGGGCCAGATGCTCGTTCTATCTGGGCATCTGTAGGAGTCTAGGCACCTGCGTCCGTGCCTTCCACTAGCTGGCTCATGTGGGTGCTTAATAAATATTTGCTGGACAAAGGAAGGAATAAATGCACTGAAACCCGGGCTATGCAGAGGCTGAGAAGTAAGGCCTTGGCTAAAAAGGATTTGTCTGTGCTTGGGGCAGGGAAGGGCTAAGGGATGTAGGGGAAATAATTTGTCATAGTCTTAGATGTCAGGCCAGTGTAGTTGACACACTCAGACTGTCTCTTGAGGCTTTGAGCAATGCTAGAATTATAAAAGAACATCTTTGCTTCCTTCCCCCCTGAAGATCTGTCCAAGTTCACTTTCCAGACTGGACCACCCCCTGCCTGATGCTAAAAGGCAGTACCTTGAGCTCGGAACCAGAGGCCACAGGCCTTCATTCTGTCCCCAGTCTGGGGTCCTGAAGGCCTGGAGTGTGGATTATAATACAGTGGGGATAGCCTCCTACGAGTGTTTAACCCAACAGTCAAGTCTGCATTTGTTGCCATCATTTAAACAATGTAAAATGATATTCTGCAGATGTATTCACTACTATGTACTGTGACATTACCCATTATGTTTGTCTTAGGTTGTCAAGTGACTTAGTAAGGACCTGCTCCCACTAGAATGCTAAGGGAGTGAGTGAGCAGGATGGGAAAGGCGAGAAGCCAAACGGAGATCAGGGTCATCTCAGGTGCAGTCCTGAGGTAGCGGTGGGGGTTGGGCAGCCTGATCCTGCCGGTATTTCTGGAGTGTAAGTTACTCCTCTGTATTTGTTCCCACCCATAAGCACTGGTCAAAAGCTACAGGGGGAGGGTGTTAGGTGGGCCGATGTCAACTCCCAGCCACTGCCTGCTTTCTGCCTCAGTGTGCAAAGTGGCTTCAATGCCCAGAGCCACAGGTACTGGCTATTGGAGGGAAAAGCACATGGTGGGATGGGGGTGGGGACATGACAAAGTTACCCCAAGGCATCTGGGCAGAGAGCAGATATTACTGTACAGGGTTGAGCCATAACACCATGTATATGGCACTTTATGGGTCTGCAAACTCCAAGCTCGTTCCCACCCCAGGTCCTTGGCACTGGCTGTTCCCTCTGCCTGGAACACTCACGTTTTCTCCAGATGGTCACATGACTTGTTTCCACATTTCTTTCGATCTGCTCAAATCTTGCTTCTTCAGAAAGGTGTGCTCTGACCTCCTTAACTAAAATGGTGCCCCACTTCTACCCATCATCCTATTCTCTAACCATCTTGTTTCTTCCTAGCTCTTTACACTACCTGCCATTACAATAACCATGGAGTTAATGCCTCACCAGGCTCCAAGCTCCACAGGGGTAAGGATTTTGCCCATCTGGTGCACTTTATTGCCAGTGCTAGCTCAGAACCCTGCACATAGTAGGTGTTCTGGAGATATTTGTTGGATACATGAGTTAGCCATTGAAGGGATTTTCAAGAGTAATTTTGACCATGTAACATATGCAGGGATTCAGACCCAGCAAACACTCCCTGGGTATCCCCTTCCCTCCCTATGTTGGGCTCTGTGAGTGTAAACATGGGATTTCTGCCCTCCAGGAACTGAGATGCACAAAGAGATGAAGGTATAAACAGATGCAATTTAAGCTGTGCAACTTTTAGTTGTCAACCTCTCTGAGCCTCAGGTTTCTTCATCTGTAAAATGGAATAACCATGCCTATTTCGTAGGTTTATTGTGAGGATAGCAAGATAACCTATCTATGGCACCTAGAGCTCTGTCAGGCACATAGTAGGTCTGTGAGAATGGAAATGTATATGCCACAGGCTAACTCATAGCTAGAGAGATGGACACACACACACATACACACACAAAATATACTCACATGTTTTAGAAGCTGAAACTGAGTTTTGTTGGTGAAAAATAACACCAAACACTCTATATAGCATTCATATTTCAAGGAGTCTTTCAAGTGCTTTACATACCGTATTAGCTCATTGATTACTTAAAAGAATCCTACAAAGTAGCTACTATTATTATTATTCCACGCCACTGCTGAAGATACTGGGTTTCTACCCAAACGTGGAAGATGCCAAGATGAACAAAACATAAGTCCTATGTCCATTAGACGCCCTTCATTTCCTCCCGCTACCCCCTGGCATCTGCCATGTGATGTAATTTGACTTACGAAACTAAGGACAAAAACACTGAAGATGCAGTTGGGTGACAATAGGAGTTCCAAAGAATTGAACCATGTATCATTCCTTCTGAAATATCATGCAGTGAAACTATGTGCCCCCAAGGAGAGGCTGACTATTTTTAGAAAGAGGGCAGTAGAGTCTTTTGGAAATATGCCTGAATGCAGTCATAATTGGGCAAGGGACACGGGGAACTCCAATTTTGGCAGAGGGATCTTTTGGAAATGCATTTCTGACCAACTCATTCCTCCGTTTAAGACTCTTCAACATTGGAAGGAGCCAGAATATCAACAGGGGAAAATCACCGTCTCTAGGAGGAAGCCCAAGCTCCTTCTTCCCTGCAAGAGGCCTTCCTGATAGTCTCACTCCTGCTCCCCATTCTGCACAACCCCTTCCGTTGCTCTCCTCGAACCACCTGCTATTTCCTGAATGGTCCCTGCTTTTTCTCATCTTTGCACCTTTGGTTCACCTGGCAAGTACCTACATGCATTTCAAAAGTCAGTACAAGGGTGTCCTCCTGTATGAAGCTACAACTGGCTCCCCAGATAGAACTGGCCAGCCTTCTTTTGCCCCGTTTGGGTGTTTGCAGAGTTCCAGGAAGACAGGAGCGTTCTGTTTGGTCACTGTAGCATGAGCTCCCTGAAGGCAGGCACCCCATACCCCTTAGTTCCCTGACACTGGGTAGCCAAGCAACTAATATTTACTGGATGCCAGCCATGTGCCCAGCAGTGATTCTAGGCACTGGGGACATAGAAGAGCAAAGATGACAGACCCCTGTCCTCACAAAGCTTAGATTCTTGTGAGGGTAGCAGACAGACAATGAACCCATAAAACAAAGAGATGATTTTCAGGCAGATATGTGTTATAAAAAGACGAAATAGGGTCTCGTCGTATTGAGGAACAGGGTGTGTGGATGGGGTGCTCAGCTAGGGTGGTCAGGGCAGGTCTGAGAAGCCACATCTGCGATGAGACCTGCATGAGGAAAGGGAGGCAGCTGCGTAGATCTGGGAGAAGAGTTTTCCAAGCAGAAGAAGCAGCAAGTGCAAAGGCCCTGAGGCAGGGACATGCTTGGCATATTTGAGGGACACCAGTGGGGCTGGAATGGAGTGGTGGGGAGACTGAAGTGTGCGAGGAAGGTGGGGGCCCCACATGCAGGGTCTCACAGGTCAATGAAGGGAGCTTGGGCTTTGTTCTGAGTGCAGTCAGGAAGCTCCAGGAGAGAACTCACTGCAAGAGAAGGGCTTGGCACATTGAGCTTGACGCAGAGAAAAAGCCTGGGGTTGTTGGAGAGGTCCTGAGTGTCCAGTGGTGGCTGCTTCTCAAATTGGTCATGGCCCAACCTCCTCGATGTAAACCCAGGGAAGCAGAAGGCTGTAAATAAAAATGGAAAGAGCTGTGTCTAGAATCTCCAAACTTGGACACCCTCTAACAGAGAGATGAACAAAGGGGAAGGAAGCCGTTCCCCTGATCTGCTAGTTCCTTTGGGCAAATGTTAAGCTTCTGTACAAAGACACCCTGGAATACAATGATTTGTTTCTCTCTTCAGTACAGTCTGGCTTGTGTTGGCTGGGAGCCCCCACTGAGGCTGGCAGGACTGATGGCTGGTGGTCAAGGCCACGGTTCGGAGAACTGACCTGAGTAATTACAGATAAAATCTAGGCATGATTCCGGCTCATGTGGGCCCCCTTGTCCCAATGATCCCTCCCTCTTCTAGTGAATGTAAAACACATGAGAAGAAATGCAAAGTTCCTGGCTGTTTGCTTTCATATCCCAGCAGAGTGGAGCCAGCTCTGTGCAAACTTGTCCTCTTCCTGCTCTTCCTGTTTTGCTTGGAAACTTTTTTTCCCCCAAATACTTTTCAGTTGTTTGTGGTGGTGGTGGGGTGTTAATTTCTCCAGATTCTTTTTTCACTGAAAGGAAAACTTGGGCAACTCGATAGGTGGGTGCTGGTTCCATTCTGCCAGTCCTGTCAAGCAGTGTGGCCCCTGACCTGCAGCGGTGGGCCACCAGGAGGGCCAGGGAGGGCTGGCTGCTGGCTGCCTTCTCTCCCCAGCAGCCTGGCCTTGGTCCCCTGCTCCTGCTGACAGTGGTGACCCGTGTTACTCCGGGGCCAGCCCTCCTGGCTGGAGAAGAAGAAGCTCTCACAGTGTCAAATCACCTTCACCTTTTCCTCCTTATCTTCTTCCATGGGGTCTTGAGGGAGCCCCTGGGGTGCGTGATAATAAAGATCATAATCTTACTGTGACACAGTCCTGGCACTGTTTTAAAAGAAAAACTTCTAGGGGTTAAATTAGAAAGAGTCCTTCTAATGGATCCATGGAGCTCTGTCTCCAAAATGCATGTCCAGCAGAGAAAGCGCCAAGAAAGTGCTGTGCCCAGCTAAGCAGCCTAGTGGGCGCCAGAACTGGAGACAGACTTGGGCCTCCCAGGCATTACTGGGAGGGGTTTCCCAGAGGTGAGGAGTTCTCAGGTGAGCAAGAAGGCCACAGTGAGAGGACAAAAGAATATGTGGGGACAGAGTCCCAGAGAGCAGTTTCTAGGCTCTCGGGCTCACGTGGAAAGGTTCTGGCTCCAGTAGTTGATGGCCATCACCTGTAACCACTTAGCCATTGGCCACTGATATAACTGCCATGGCTGAGCTAGCAGGCGCGGATTGCAGTTAGCAAGGGGTTAATTGGTTGGCAGAGAGGCAGATGGTGGATTGCGGATCATGTGGATCCTACTTCCTGTGTCTCACACGGCTGCCAGCGAGACTGGGGTGCAGGAAGACCCTTGTTGAGGTACTTGCAGATGTTTGCTTTTGTGTCTCGACCAGCCGCCGTCGAGAATATAGTGGTATGACTCTCCTATTTGTGGCTCTGTGGGTGTTCCTTTTTGGCCTCACCTTATCCTGCGTTCTTATGTGGGGAGCAGGACCAGAGATACTGCATTACAGAATGTGTAGGCTTGATAATGTAGTGAGTTTGGAAGCAACCACCCTGGTGGCTGGCCCTTGCTGGGAAGGCTGCCCCTGACCTTGGTCACCAGCAAAGTTCATCACAGTTCCTCTAGGGCTGTCAGAGAGCATTTCTAGTATCATGTGTATGACCCCGATGTATCCCCCACTGCTGCCAACTGGGCCTTCCTTGAGGTGGACTGGGGCAGCCCTGCTGTCCCGCTCAGGGCTTTCCCCGGAGAAGGTACCCAGGAGGACTTTCTAGAGAGCGTTGCAGCCTCATCTTCATGTTGTAAGCCGTGGAGGGAGCAGGAGTCCTGGGGTCCCTGACCCTGGGACCCGTCTGCACGTGTGAGCCACAACTTTAGTCCCATGTAGGTGGAGAACACTCTCTCCTGTCCTGTGTGACCTGTAGCCAGTGACGGTGTTTGGAGCAGGAGAGTCATACGTCACACACGCCCAGTTCTCGTGCGAATTTAAGGGGGCCGGGCAATTAGCCCAGGGCCCTGCTGGGGACTGGTCCTATTCTTGGCCCCATACAAGGAGAAATGAGAGGTGACAAGACTGTCTCAGAGAACCTCAAATCCATATACACATATACACATTAACGTGCATGTTTATTGATGCCCTTGAAAGTCACTTTTGTGTGCAGAAAAGATTATTCATGAGTTTGCTTAGGTTTTAATAATTCATATTTGATGCATTAAAGTTATACACAAAAGGAAAAAGCCTAGTATACCCTAAAGCTCTTAATTTCACCTTAAATAACTTATTTTAATTCTAGGACTAGCAAATTTTAGCAATCACTCTAAGGAGGCTTTGGTACATTTTGGTCTCATTTATCAACTTAAACGCCTTTAAACCTTTCATATCGCATTATCCATCATATATAATAGATTTGCTTAACTTCCTAAGTATAACTGGCTGACAAGCTTTCTCAGGTACTTAAGCAATTCTTATTAACCTGACACATTTAGTTTACAAACACAGTAACTTGGAAGTTCGGTGAGCTGTCCTAGTACTGTGTATAAAAGAGTTAAAATCTTAAGTTTAGATCAATTACTCAATTATATATTTAAAATTGGAATCACAAGGCAATCCATCATTCTAATAAACCAAGTTCTCTTAAGTAGTATAAGGATATAAAATAGCAAAAATGCTTTAATATAGAAATACTAACACTTCAGTTTTTGTTCTTTTTGCATTTCTGTACTTAATCCAAATCTTCCTGAGGATGAGAAGTACTTACTCTCACCCTCCTTTGGTCATTTGAAGCAATTTTTGAGACTACCCACTCAGCTGTTTGATGTCACATAATGATCCAAGAGCTACAGGCTGGGATCCTCGGTGTGACCCTGATGGGCCATTCAGAGGCCTATTTGTAAACACTTATCTCAAGACCTTCCATATGGGGTCGTCTCAAAGCCCTCGAGATTGCCTCTGTCCACATAATTGAGTTCAAGTCAAATCATTACTTAATTCTTCCCTCTAATTATGGAAACCTGCACATCCCACCTTAGTTTCTACATCATTGATTGGATTTCGTATTTTTTTGCTTCTTTTTTTTTTACACTAATTACCATTTTCAATTGTTTCTATTTTCTTTTTAAAGTTTTTTTTTTTTTTTTTTAATTGGGGAAGGGGAACAGGACTTTATTGGGGAACAGTGTGTGCTTCTGGGACTTTTCCAAGTCAAGTTGTTGTCCTTTCAATTTTAGTTGTGGGCACAGCTCAGCTCCAGGTCCAGTTGCCTGTTGTTAGTTGCAGAGGGCGCAGCCCACCATCCCTTGCTGAAGTCGAGGAGTTCAACCAGCAACCTTTTGGTCGAGAGCCTGCGCTCCAACCAACTGAGCCATCCGGGAGCTGAGCGGCATTCTAGTTCTAGTTGTGGAGGGCACAGCTCGCTGGCCCATGTGGGAATCGAACCGGCAGCCCCGTTGCCCAGAACTCATGCTCTAACCAACTGAGCCACCCGTCCGCCCTTCTTTGCTTCTTAAGATAGAAAAATGTCTATGAATCTTTGAACTTTATGATCTTAACAGCTAATGTTTATTGAAGGCCTGCTCTGTGCCAGGAGTAGTTCTACATGCTTTTCATTTATTAATTGATTCAATTCTAGCAACTCTGGAAGTAGGGACTATTATTTTTTCCCATTTTACAGATAAAGGAACTGAAGAGCAGAGAGATGAAGTAATTTGTCTAGGGTCCCATGGGCAGTTGAAGGGTGACCTGGGATTCAGAGCCCGTGCTCTTACCTGGGACCTTGGTTTTAGAAACACACCTTGGTAGGACCACCTAACTCATAACTATTCACAGAACCCTGGCTCTCTGTCAGGACTTGGCCTACCCAGTCATGACACACAGACACACACACACGTTCACATGGGCCTTATGTCTGCTGTTCAGATGTGTGCATGGGCGGCAAACCCATCTGGGTCAGCTCTACTAAGTTAATCTTTGTGTTTTAGGAAGTGGCCCTTGTTTCTCAGTCCGAAGAGATGTTGGAGGAATGTTCTAACAAAACATAAACAATGGAGATGTATCAATAAGCTTTTGCGGTGGAGCAATACCCCAAAACTCGGCGTTTTAAAACAACACTCAAAATTTTTTAAAAACCAGCTTGAGATATGGACTATATATTCTTTTCTAAAAATGATGAAACTTTAGTACACTTTTTGCTCTTTCCCACCCACCTCACCACATAGGTTTCATTAAATTCAGCTGGAATTGAAGTTTGAGATTTTTTTGTTTTCTAAGTATGTAGTTTCCATTTTTGGAAACTCTTTCTTAGAAATTGCATTACACTGTGAGAATTAAGAGCCAGGCACTGGAGTCAGACCGCCTGTGTTCGATCTGGGTCGTGTCCTTCACTTGCTCTGTGATCCTGGGTAGGTCACTTAACCACACTTTGACTCATATTTAAATTGGCGATGATAAAACTATATACCTCATAGGGCTACTGTGAAGATTAAAGGAGTTTACTGTTTTATACACAGTACTGGGGCAGCTCATTGAACTTCAAAGTCACAATATTTATAAGCTAAATGTGTTAGGTTAATAAGAATTGCTTAAGTACTTGAAAAGGTTTGTCAGCCAATTGTACAAGCACTTAGGAAGTTAAACAAATATATCATATGTGATATATATATATATATATATATATATATATATATATATATACATACAGATGTCTATGTCTGTATATACGTGTGTATGTATGTATGTATCTATCCATCTATCTATCATCAATCACCTCTTTCCATATCAATAAATATAGATCTCTGTTATCCCTTTAACAGCTGCACAGTAAACTGCTGTGTGGATGTGTAATTATTCATGTATGCAATCCTAAATTGATAGATCTTTATGTTGTTTCCAGTTATTTTTGAAATTAAAAACAAGCTGTGATGAAGATCCGTAAGCAATGTCTTCCTGCACTTGCCCAATTATTTTCTTAGACAAGATCTAGTGGGCAGAGTTTAGAGAAAAACTGTAAGCATTAGTGGAGGGTGTACTGCTGCTTTTATCCCATCAAATCCAGCTACAGATTCTCTTTTGTCTGCAAATCCAGGGGCTCCCCAACTTCCCTGAACAGCGGTTTCATTCTGCTGGGTCCTCATGGGGGTGTAGCATAGCCTCAAACCCCCAAATGAAGCTGTCCTCAGTGGTCGCTGGCTCAGATAAGTGGCCAGGATGGAGCCTTTGACTGTCCCCAAACTCTGAAATTGCCGTTTGGACAGACATCGTAATAGTTTGGCCACAAGAATGGACTCCTCTGCTTCTGCCCTCCTTCCCATCCGTCAGGGCTATGGTTGCACATAACGTATTTTTCACTCTGTGACAGACTAGAGTATCTCTTTTTGAAAGGAGATGAAGGAGGTGAAGAGAGTTGGACCGAGAAAGTTGCACATAGAGCCCATGGAGGCCGTGCCAAGATGGAGGCCCAGATTCCACGGTCCGCTAATTCTTAGGTTATCGAGCCCCAGCCAGGCTAGATGCTGGGAACCTCATGGGAATTAGACACAGTCCCTGCCCATGAGGAGCTAGCTGTGCAGGAGAGGAGACAGAGCCATAAACAGATCACCGAGAGAGCTACAAGGGTGATAAGCCTGCTCTGGGTTTTGTGGGACCCTGCAGGGAGTTGGGGGGAGGGAAAAGGCCACTCTGTCATCAGATACTCTAGAGAGCGTTTCCAACAAGACCAGCCACACAGTCTGTTCCTAAAGTCCACTGGTATATCACTTAAAACAATGTTTTCTTTTTCTTTCTTTTTTTTTTTAACATTTTCTTTTTTTTTAACTGAGGAAGGGGAACAGGACTTTATTGGGGAATAGTGTGTACTTCCAGGACTTTTTTCCAAGTCAAGTTGTTGTCCTTTCAATCTTAGCTGTGGAGGGTGCCATTCAGCTTCAATTTGTTGTCTTTCAGCCTTAGTTGTAGAGGGCGCAACTCAGATCCAGGTCCAGTTGCTGTTGTTAGTTGCAGGGGGCACAGCCCACCATCCCTTGCGGGACTCAAGGAGTTGAAACGGCAACCTTGTGGTTGAGAGCCCACTGGCCCATGTGGGAATCACGCCGGCATGCTTCGGAGTTAGGAGCACGGAGCTCCAACTGCCTGGATCCACCGGCCGGCCCTCAAAACAGTATTTTAGTGTCTACCATTTATCAGACACTCTTCTTGGTGCTAGAGACCAACTTGTGTTATCTTAGTAACTGGAGCTTTTATTATCATTGGAATAAGTTGATGATGACGTCAGCCTTCCTCCAGCCATCTGGAAAGACACGACACCAGCATCTCCTTGGAACTGGGCAAGAGGGGCCCCAGGCTTTAGAGAGCCCCAAAGCAATTATCCCCAAAATATCTTTGATAGCTGGTTTTGCCTAAATTAGGATCCAGGGCCCTATTTGCTTACATCCGTACATCTTTTTTTAAATTTAGAACTGTTCTTATTTTCCTAATGTGAATTGAAGGGACTAAGCCATTGTCCTGTAGAATGTTTTCTGGATGTGTCTGATTGGTTCCTTGTCGTGAGTTCAGCTGGGCCTCTTGTCTCCTGTTCTTCCAGTGTCTCACATACTTCACTCAGCGACTCAAATGCAGCAAGCAGCCAAATTAAAAAAATCTGTGAGGATAAAGGAATTATGGGATCACAAGCTTCACAAAATGGGAATTTCCAGGACATTTCACCAAGTAGCTGGAGGCATCACCTTCTTTTCACACGTACCTGGAACATTTATGAAAACTGACCATTTATAGCACCAAAAAGCAATCTTTAGTTAATGTCAAAATGTTGGATTGAACAAATAACACTTTCTGACCACCACATAATTAAAGAAGAATTCAATAACAACAACAACAGCAACAACAACAAAATAGAAATGAAAAAACCGTTTAAATAATTCATGGATTTAAAATAGAAAGCACAATGGATTTTAGAATATGCTTAGAAATGAACAATAATGAAAATCCCACATATCAGAACATATGAGAGGCTTATATGAGATAAAAGTCTAAAAAAATCAATAAACCAAACATGCAGCACAAGAAGTTAGTAAGAGAACAGCTGAATAAACTCAAAGAAAGTAGGAAAAAGGAAACGTGAAAGATAAGAGCAGAAGTACATGAAATAGAAAACCACAAAATAAAAGTGACTAATAAAGCTGACTCTGGTTCTCTGAAAAGACTAATAAAACTGGCGAACCTCTGGCAAGACTGTTAGGAAACAGAGAGATGGAACTGTAAACTATTGAAAGGCAATGAAAGGAAACATGACTTTAGATGAAAAATGAATTTAAATATAATAAGGGCATGTTATGAGCAGCTTTTTGCCAATAATACAAGTAAGCAGTTCTATTATACAGGGTATATTAATTCTCTATGGCTACTATAACAAATTACCACAGATTTAGTGGATTAAAACAACATGAATCTATTATCTGGATTCTGGAGGTCAGAAGTCCCAAATCAGTTTCACTGGGCTAAACGCAAGGTGGCATCGAGGCTGGAGGCTCTGAGGGGAGACGCCGCTTCCTTCTCCAGGCCACCTGCGTTCCTTGGCGCATGGCCCCTTCCTCCCTCTTCAGAGCACATCAGTCTAACCTCTGGTGCTGTTGTCACATGTCCTTTCTCTGACTCTGACCCTTTTTCTCCCTCTTCTATGGACGCTTGTGATTACATGGGATCATGCAGGAGAATCTCATCTTAAAAATCTTTAGTTTCCTCACATCTGCAAAGTCCGTTTTGCTTTATAAGGCAACATATGCACAGGTTCTGGGATGAGGGAATGCACCTGTGGGGGCAGAGCCCCAGAAAGCAGTTTCCAGGCTCTCGGCCTCACATAGACAGGTGCCTGGCTCAGGTAGTAAATGGCCATCAACTGTGATTGCATGGCCATCAGCTGTGGCTAGTTGGCCGTCAGCTGTAACCAGTGAGCCATTAGCCACTAATATAACTGCTGTGGCTACGCTAGCAGAGAGAGGAAGAATGGGGGCTAGCAAGAAGATGGTGGCTGGGCTGGCAAGCGTGGATGGCGGTTTGCGGACTGTGTGGATCCAGCCTCCAGTGAGAGTATAGTGCCGCCAGAGAGAATATAGTGGTATGACTCCCCTACCTATGGCTCCGTGGGTGTTCCTTTTTGGCCTGGCCATATCCTGTGTTCTTGTATGGGGAGCGGGAGCAGAGACCCCGCAGGATACCCCGCATGACAAATGGCGCAGCGAGCAGGGTCCCCTGCACGACAAATGGCGCAGCAAGCAGGGTCCCCTGCACGACAAATGGCGCAGCGAGCAGGGTCTCCCGCATTACAGCACCTCTATGGGGTGGATCGTTTTTCAGCCTCCCACACTAGGCACGAGTTCTAATTGTTCAACTTAATCGTCCTCCCTTCCACGGCAGGAATGCCTCAGTTATCTTCCTCAGGCAGCCGGCTGGGACTCAGGTCTGACTGTTGGAATATTCTCAAGGGCAGGGGTCTGGCAAATGGTGAAAGGCAGAGGAGTCTTACACGGTGTGTACCAGTAGTTCAAGAGGGGGACCTCTCTGACACCCCACCTCTGAGCAACTGCAGGAGGAAGGCTCTCTGCAAGTGCCTCCCAGCAGGCATTCAGATCTATGAGTATTCTACGAATATTCTCAATATCCTGCTTTGAAGTCGTTGTTATATTGTTTTATAAGATTACTTAATCTGGAGTGACTTCATGTGTTGATTTTGTTGGCTTCCTTTCTTGGCATTAGATTTCTTTGTAGGTTTTGGAAAGTTGGGTTTGCACACTCATTTTGAGAGGAAACTTTTGATTTCTCTGTTTTTGCCCCCTCTTTCCCTCTCTATCACCCTCCCCAGTCCGCATGTTTCAGTTGCTGGGTCTTTTTTTTTTTTTTTTTACTTTTTATTGGGGAACAGTGTGTTTTTCCAGGACCCATCAGCTCCAAGTCAAGTCATTGTTTTTCAGTCTAGTTGTGGAGGGCGCAGCTCCCTGGCCCATGTGGGAATCGAACTGGCGACCTTGGTGTTATGAGCACTGCGCTCTAACCACCTGAGCCACCCGGCCGCCCCAGTTGCTGGGTCTTTCAAGTCCCCAGCCTTGATCCCATTCCACAGCAGTAGCTTAGGTGGTTCCTGTTCTGTGGTTACACTGGGCGGTGACTGATCGATTATATAGCAGTGGGAGCGCGGCATTGACCCTGGTCACAAGGTTGGTGTTCTCCCCCCCTCCTAGGCTTCCAGATCTTTTCATAAGCAGGAGACTTCAAATAGTGAGCCTGGGCCTTGTCCTCCATTTTGTGAGTCATCTTGGGGGCAAATCAGCTCATTTCTTGGTGGGACTTACTTCTGTGCATACTCTAAGGCATCATTAGTTTTCTCTTCTCCATCACTTTTCAGTCTTTCAGATTATTTTCTTCTCTATGATTTTCTTTCCTTTTTCTTGTTAATTATGGGTCTATCCCCTTGTTATTCTTTACTACCCTCTTGGAGGGGTCTCCAGAAGGGAATGGGTTGAATGCATGTGGTCACCTCATCAGCGCCCACTGGAAGTCTGTACTATAGTTTAAAACTATTCTTGCAACAACATGGATGGACTTAGATAGATGGTGTTAAGCTAAGTGAAATAAATAAGACAAAGAAAGACCAAAAAATGTATGATTTCACTTATTTGTGGAATCTAGAAAAAAACAAAACAAATGAATAAACAAAATAAAGCAGAAACAGACCCAAGAACAAACTGACAGTTGCCCGAGAAGAGGGGGATGGGGGGAACGGGTGAAAAAGGTGAAGGGGGGACAAAAAGAAAAACAGTCAAACAAACAAACAAACAAACAAACAAACTCACCTTAGAGTTTGGGAAGAATATTTAAGGGGAGCAATATAAGTTGGTGGGGTTTTCTCCTCTACTTATGCTTTAGTAGCAAAAATTTAAAAAAAAAATACAGATTTAAAAAAAAAGAAATGCGTGAAATACAACTATACACAATAATATGGAAGTTTTAGTTATATGGAAAAAACACAAGACCCCATTCTTCCGTCTACACATATTTTGGTTCAGAAAATATTAGATGACTAATTGATTTAGAGACTTTTCTAATGAAAGGATAACAGTTCTCATTAGTAGATTTAGCAGGGGAGCAGGGACAGGAAGAAGGAAAGGTGATTCCATGTTGCTAGCCTAAGAAACTGGAGTTTAAGAATCCAGGATGGTGAAGTAGATTTGGAGGCAAAGACAGGCGGCCAAACCTCTGAAACAGATGGAAAGGAGGACAGAGAGAGAGAACCAGCAAAGTGGTCCAGACTTTGTGTTGTTCAAGGTCCTCAGTGAGGGGTAAGAGGAAGGAGGAATATAGTTGAGGAGTTTGTTATGAGACGCATTGCTTTAAAAGTGGAGTCTCAAGGAGGGGAGGGTAGACCCTTCCAGGTGCCAAAGACAGGCCACAGAAAAGGGTCAGCCATACTTTGGGCTCAGTTCTGGTCCTCCATTGCTAGAGCACTTTTCCGTGAACTCTGTGCTTCAAAGACATGCACTGACTTGAGTAGGGGTCTTCAAGCAGAAAAGCATTGTGACTTGGCTTAGAAATTGCTCTTAGGCAAATCCACAAATGCCCAGTCCCTTTATATCTGCTTAACCCAGAAGATAACAGTCGCTCTCCCCTTTCTCCATGCATGGGTCCAAATGGAAAGTGTTCCTGGGTAGTTTTTGGTTTTCAGACCTATCTTCCAGCCCCTAGGGGAGGGTTGTAATAGTTCACAGCACAAGCTCTGGTGTAAACCCAGTTACTCCAGCAGCAGGAGTGAAACCTATGAGAGGCAGGGAGGCTCTGCTGTCAGACTGACTCATACAGGGCAATAAGGCCAAGGGCTAACAGGACTCACCTGTGTGGGACAGGAGGCGCCCATCTGGCGCTGTCCATGGTTCTGAACCATAGCTGCTGGCCTCCATTGCACTGTTATTCCACTTCTCATTGGAGCAGTGGTGATTCCTGTTCAACCCCTCCCAGAAATTGGAAATCAAAGGAGCAAGGATGTGAGAAAGAGAGAGAGACTGAAGAGAGGAAAACAGACTGAGGTCTTCAATTTAGTCCTCATGGGAGATTTATCACAAAGTACCCACTTAGTAATCAGGCTCATATAGACAAGCCCCCTGAGTGAGGTCCCATTACTCTTATGTGGTGAGTCTAGGCTCAAACCCAGGTCCTGCCAACCCCAAAGGCCATATTCCCCCTCCCACCACTGGATACTTTCTTCTTATACAAAGAGAGGGACACACAAATTCCATTAGGGAAAAATGATTTTGTAGTCCATACAAGCATCTTGTTTAATGTCTGGAGATCACGTTAAAAGGTTAAAACGCTGATTTTGTTATGGCGACTATTGCTGATCAGGGTTTGGAGCCAGGAACTTATGTCTGGGATTGGGGAGGGCAAGAGGATGGACTCAAACCTCGGCGGGGCGCAGGGTTTTTCCTTGCCTCAGTACCTCATACGCGTTCCAGTTTGGGAGAGCAAAAGTAATGAGTAACTTCCAATGAAAGATGAAGTCATTAGGGCCACCAAGCAAGACACACCAGCTCTGGCAGGGGAACAAGCAACTCAGGTGATGTGGTATGAGGCTAGAGCCAGGGGTTTTTCTCCAGCTCCTGGATGAATCAGCTTGGCAGCCACCCAGACTTCAGTCAGATCCAGAGGTACAACCAGCTCTGGATCCAGGTCAGGCCAGCTCTCTTCCCATGCCACCAGGGAATGGAGGTGTTTCTAACCTACTGGGGGCTTATGCTGATTCTACTTAGCCTACTGAGTGCTGCTGTCCACTCATTGGGCAGCAGAGTCCATCTGCTTATGAACTGTCGTCTTTGAAAGGTCCACTTAGAGGAGGATGTCAGGGTGTCTTCCAAAGGATTTGTAGACACACGTTGAAGTGCTTACTGAGCCAATGTCCCCTTGGCTGCCATCTTCCCTCCTCCCCTACATTGGTGGGCCCTTCAGGCTTCTATGGCTAATTGGATCGGGCATATATACCTGATGCAAGATGCACCAATCAGATTCTCTCTTCTGGAGATTTAGACTTGAGAGGCAGTAGTTCTCCTAGGTTAGCTTTGGCTACTGGACCTGGAAGGTCAGGGAGACCTGGGGCTGAGGGGCCCTTTTTGGGACAGGCATGATAGTCCTTGTGCAAACAGAGAAACCTGACAGATGAGGGAATGGAATGAAGGAACTGGAGAAGGAGAAGCAGAAATAGAGAGGACGAGGTGGACAGAGGCACCGCCTTGGTGAGGCCAGCTTGCTGGGAACACTGATATTTTGGGGCTGGTGCCTGGGCAGCACAGAGTTCAGAACATGGAACAGCAGAACATCTGGCCTGATGCTTCCAGCTCTCTCCCTGCTACTTAGCGACTCCATTCCCTATGAGGAGAAGGGATGAAGGAGAGTTTTATTAGGGGGTATGAATTTTTAATAACTGTTTAAGCATTTGCTACTTAGGAGAACGGGGATTTGCAAAGGGTATTCATTGGGTGTTAGATCCTTGAAGAGTCCTCTTAAAGCACAGGTCCTCAAAGTTTTCACACCACAGATCACCACTTTGTAGCACAAAAAGCAGAGTTTCATCAATGATTTTAAGTTACAAGATAGTATGTTAAATGTTAAGAATAGTTTCATATGGGAGCGATCTCCCTCCCACCCATTGGTCTTGCCGCTGCTTTGCAGGCTTTTTGCCATTATGGTTGGGGAGGAGCCATCCGTGCATTCCACCCCCAGCTACACTGTGATTGGTTTAGAATTGCATGTGTGACCTGAGCCTTTCCAATCATGTGAATCTCAGGACTTTTTCTGGGAATTCCGGGACACAGCTATTCTTGGTTGGTCTGGATGGTGTGGGCTGAACATGTGGGGCTTCGTGCTGTGGTAACCATTTTTCTGCCTCAAGGAAAGCTGGTCTGAAAAGAAGCCAACACAGGGAGGACAGAGCCAAGGCACCTGCAGTGAAATGGGGCCAGAGCCCTGATGTCACAAACGGTCTAATTAGTTCCATTTCTGGTTTTATTAATCCACTTAGAATTGGGTGTCTGTCACCCTTGACTGACAGCACCCTGACCTGTAATTTACCTGTGTTTTCTCAGAGCACGCTGAAAAGATGGGCATTGAACTCTGCCAGGATTAGATGATATTCAGGTTTTTTGTTTGTTTGTTTGTTCTACTTCCTTTAACCTGGAACCAAGAACTGAGGTCTAGATGCATTTTGTTGACCATTAACTCATCTGTGAATAAAGCAGCGTGTGGAGCCAACTCTCTTTTTTCACAGAGCAGAGTCCTTCCTTATGGCAGTCACGGCTCCTTCTATTCTGGCACTGATCCCAAAGTATCATTTCCAACACATGACTCACAAAGTACATAATCTGTAAGTGAAAGCCTCTTATCATACTTTGGAACGACAAACAAAATGATAAGCCAGACAGCATTTTTCCTTCATGGTAGAACCCCATATGTGCCAAAGGCTTGGCTTCATACCCCATCCATGTACATGCAAAGTAGCTCTTAGCATGTGTCTCGCTAATTGCTTTTCTACTGTGTATATTCTTGCTGTTGCGCAACGTCCAACAGTGCTATCCGACCACGGGTTTTGTCCAGTCCTTCTGCTCTTCCCCAAGCATAGTCTTTATCATTATTTCTGCAGCTGGTTTACAGGCTTCTTGGTGATTGTATGACTGGCTTTTATGTGCACTTAAGAGGGCAGCAACTTAGAATGATCCTTCTATAGCTTTGGTCTCTTCTGCCCCTTTAGAAACAAGAATAATGAATCTTACATTAGAAAGCATTATTTTGTGTGTGTTCTGGAAAAACTGGATTGGTTGCTTTCTTGGAAGATAATGGAAAACATTTTTTTATGGCTTCAGACTGCTATTTAGCAAAGTTTTAATTTTAATGGCAACATATTGAGGACTAGGGGCAAATGGAATGCTGGTGCCATAAATGAAAACACTGAACTTATATACACAATTTGCGTTTATGGCTACATGCGTAAATCATTACCCGAGAATTTGTGTGCCCTAGAATATGCAGTTTCATATTTCATAGTTACACTGGAGAACTATTTATTCATTATGTTTACTGTGTTCTGAGGATGTATGTTGTCATTTTTGTCATTACTTTACATTTCAAAGAACCTGTTTGGGGCCATTGATACATTTTTGTGAACTGGAGATATAATGCAACATAATAGTAACCACAAAAATTCAAAAATAGCAAACATAAACAACTTGCAAGTGAGAAAGCCCTGTGTCAGTCTGATTCTTGTTGCTTTCTAGGCAATCTATCTCCTCGAACTGGTAGCTTTTAAAGTGGTATTTTTACTCCTGATGTTCTGAAGACTTACAAAGGCATTTATGTGCTTGCGTGCGCGAGAGAGAGAGAGAGAGAGAGAGAGAGAGAGAGAGAGAGAGAGAGAGAGAGAGAAGGGCAGAGGTGGAAGCAGATGGGTAAGAGCAGGAAAGTCTTTGAAAAAAATGTATCAAATGTATCGGGATTGCGAGACCTTGTTACTTTGTCTTGTCTCTGTCACTCAGTTCTCACCTTTCTACAGAAGCCTTTTGCTTTTTCACAGGCCAGGCGGTGCCTGGTAGGTAAGGTGTGCAAGGAACCTGCTGGGCAAGTGCATACTCTGTGCCCAGGCCAACTCATACCTGTGCTCTGAGCTGGGACACTGATGTCACCTTCCTCGGGGTTGTGACCCTGTCTTCTTGTGGAGACAGGCTAGAAAAATAACCTAGAAATAATGACACATGTGGCTTCTTTCCAATGATCATACCTCTTTCCTTTTCCTTTCCATAACTAAGCTTTTTCCTTTTGGCTTAGTTATCGTCCCAGACCTTCACAAAGCTGGCTAAGCACAGTGATGGGATGATGAGATGGGCATCAGGGCTGAGCCCGGACATTCCAGCCCTTCTTCCTGCTACCCATGGTGGCGTTCCACTTGCCGACACCTTTGAGATTAGCTTTGGCCAATGAAATGTGAGCAAAAGAGACACATCCCTTCCAGGCAGAGGGTTTGAAAGCTGGAGAGTAAAGTGCCGCGTCCCTGTCAAGCGGCTGAGCGTCCTTCCAGGGGGCGGCTCCGGGTTAGTCCCCACCCCTCATGGAGGATTAGGGGGTAGAACTCCTCCCCCAACCCCCACCGTGGACGGTTAACATAACCACGAATAAGGCTCCCTTGATTTAAGCCACTGAGATCTTCGGGATCGTTCTGACCAGAACGGGTGGGTGCACATATAAAGAACATGGATCCCTCTGACAGTTTCATTTCCTTGAAAACTTGCACTGACCAGCGCCCAACAGAATCCCAGGAGCGTGCCTGTCCCCCACTCCCGAGACCCTCTTTTACATAGAAGGACACGTATATTTTCCAGCTTTCATTATTCTAGTCACCATTCTTTTATCTTTTGTTTGTCAATCATACACCAAAAATCCGGAATATTCTCAGTAGACCCTTTATCAATACGGATTTTCAACAAAAATAATCCCAACAGCACTAAAACAAAAAAACAAAAACAAAACAACCCCCAAACCTGAAGCTAACGTTGGGCCTAAAGTCTCCGTGGTAATCCCAATACAAGGAATCTGTGTAATAGTCAAAGATTTCCAGTGCACGGCGCTGCTGCGCAGTCGCTTAGTTCTCAGCGGCGCCTAGCGCAGCGCGAGCCTCGTTCTACCCGGGTGGCGGTGGGGGTGTGGCGAGGGAGGGGGAGGGTTGCGAGGGGGAGGGTCCGGCGGGGATGGGGGACAGATGCGGGGGCGGGGGTGCCTCTGGAGAGCAGCGCACAGCACCCTGCCACCCGCGCCCCCGGCTCGCCACCGCCCCCTTCAGGAGCAGCAGCGAGCTGAGGACACGCTCCGCATCCCGGCCAGGAGCGCACGGTGCGGCGGAGGGAGGATGGAGCCGCGGCAGAACCTGGCTGTACTGTGGGCGGCAAGTTTACCAAGAGGCTGGAGTCTAAGGAAAATGAGAAAGACCCCTGGGCAGGTTTGAGCAGAACCGAGACTGCAAGCTGTTCACCTTTTAAACATAGGCTTGCTAGTAAAAATCGAGGGCTGTGAACACTTCAGGAAAATTGGTGCCACTGTTTTGGGAAAAGGAGATCTTGTACCAGAAATGAAGCGCAGGACATACATTGATGCTCTTACTGTCACTGACGTATTAGACGATGGAGGAGAGTCTGTGAACATGGCGAGGAAGAGAAGGATTCCACTAGAAGATACTCTCAACAGTTTTCCAATGTCATAAATCTGAACTTGCAGAGAATCTAGACAGCGAAAGCTGGGTTGTTCCCCAAGAAATGCAACCTCCACGGTCCCTTTCCCCCAGACCAATTGTGACTGCAGATTTCTTTCTGGGTGACACCGAGCACAAGAGACAGAGTTCAGCTGACACCATGAACCACAAGCCAAGAGAAGCGGCTAAACCTTGGTAGGGCTCCTTGTGGACTGAAGGGGCCGCTCACAGTGGTGGGGAGGCCTTGTCAGACCGTGCCTGCCTAGTCCCGGCCCTGAGAGGGCCTGCGGAGAAATGATGGCTTCACGAGGCTTTTCTTTCTTTAATAGCTTCTGTGATTATAAAATCAACACTCACTCACTGTAAGCAATTGGAAAAGCAAAGCTAACTGGGACAGCCGATGGTCCATATTACTTCCTGGAGATAGTGAACATTTTTGTTTTATTTTTCATTTGTTTAAACATCTTAATTCAAACTGACAAACAGTTGCACATAAAGAGTATCCATACACCCTTCTCCCAAATTCACCTGCTGTGAACATTTCCCCCGTTTGCTTTACCGTTGGCGTGTTCTTTCCCCATCGATCTGCCTATCTGTCATCCATCTATCATCTATAAACCTCTCTGTCATTTGTTTCTCATTTATATTACAAAATGGACATTTTGCTGTATTCGGGTGGACCCCTCACTCCTTGGTACAATATTCATTACGAAGATTATGTGAGAGAAGGGGCCTGGCCATCATGTCACTGCTGTACCCCAGGCCCCAGAATGGCAGGTGACAGGAGTAGATGTATAATTCATACTGTGGGATGTGATGATTGGCAGCTCCAGGCACCCTGCTAACTGATGACTCCCCAGTGAGGCTCTGACGGCCCAGCTGGCACAGGTGTGGCTCTGCCTGGTGCTGCGGGCAGCCTGCCCAGTTTCGTCTGCTTCCCTGTGTTATTGCCTTAGCCCTTTCACCTTATAGAATAAGGGCACCAGGCTGTGAAAGTTCAGATAGCGATGAGAGGCGACGTGGGAGACATGAATGAAATGCAGTTTAGACAGACCTGGGGAGCAGGAAGCAGGAAGAAAGGCCCAACTCTGCCCCCCTCAGAGGTTGGGAAGGTGTGTTTTCATTGACGAAGGAAACAGTGTTTTACAATATGTATTAAACGCTGAAACCAAATGGTCAACAATTGTGCCTAAAAGTGCAGCTATAATTAGAGATTTTGAGAAATATTTAAGTTCTTTAGGAATGGAATCCTCCTGCTGACACAGACGTGTTTAGCTCCTTTTCAGTGTCTTTAGTGACATCTTGAGTATGATTTTACTTTCAGACTCTTGGCTCATTTTCTATATTATCACATATTCATTGAACGTGTCATTTTAATGACAAAGTTATATTAAACGTTGCTAACATAGGTTGTAGTTGTAATAGGAATAATCAGTTAGTGGGAATTAAGGGTTAAGAGAAGGTTTCTCCCACAGTTGGCGGTGTTTTCGTAGGAAACAGTTTAACCTTGTCTAGGGTACCTGTCTCTTTGGTCATAAGGTCTGAAATAAGGATATTCACTCTGTATGTTTTGTGACCCTTTAAACCCATTTTGATACAGTTGCATTCTAACATTCTGAAAGGTTAGCACACTCAAGGGTTGCCCTACTAACTGCTTACAGAATTAGAAGGTGAGCACACTTCCTGCTAGACTGGAAATACTGAAGACCCAGGAGCCTTTGCAAAGGCAGGAATAACAGGTTTTGGCAACACGTGCAGAAAAGAACCCAGCATGACACACAAAGCCCAGGCCAGAAGCCTGGAGGGCTCAGCAGAGTGGGCAGGGCAGGCTGGGGAAGAGAGCCAGTGCCTGGGGGGACGGAGCCCAGAGAGAGGGCAGGTGGTCATGGCTGTGCTGAAGACCCAGGGAGAGAGCGGGTGGAGAGGAGGCACCCTGGGGAAAGGAGGTCACTCCACCACCCAGAAGCAGAGAGAGGATGACACTGCCAGGTGGCTGCAGAGGGTGAGGGGCCTGGGTCTGCGATGGGCTCCATCATCCATGGTCTCTGGCTCCGATTCTGGGCTTCTTGCCTTCCTGTTTCCACCCCACTCCCCTTTCATTTGCATTCTCTGTTCCCAAGCAGCGCTCTTTGCTCTCTGAATCCCCATATATCTGCAGACAACGGTCCACCCTGACTTGGTCACATGCCTTGAGTGCACACACACACACACACACACACACACACACACACACACAGGGTCAGAAAAAGGACCTGCCTGTAGCGCCCAGGACTCACCTCGTGCCTTGTCTCCACATGACCTGAAGTCGCGGGTCCCAGCGCTCGCTCTCCTGGAGGGCTCAGGTGCCTATACATTCTCATTCCCAAAAGGCAGGGGCCTAGCATTTGACAAGAACCCTTAGGCCCAGATATGGTTAATTTGGGTGGTAAGAACCAAAGCCAGAGGAAAAGGGACAGGTCAGTTAGTGGGTGAGCAGCCAGGTATCTCTTCCTGGGCACTTCAGGAGGTCAGGGGCAGGCTGGACTGATTTCCTGCAGAGCCCCAGCCCAAGACTTCCCACAAAATGGGGTACACTGAGTGGGTTCACTTCATAAGAGTGAAATGAGAAAAGACCCTGGTCTGGGAATCCGGCCACCCAGCTTTCATCCCTGGCTCTAAGGACGGAAAGGAAGGAATATTGGCTGAGCTCCCCCACACCCAGGTCAGGCCGTGCACAATTCCATTATCTAATCACGAGAGCAATCGTAACTGGAAGTAGTTTTATTGTCACTGAAGAGCTAAAGAAACAAAAGCTCTAAGGTGAAGCAATATCCCCAAGGTCACCCAGAAGGTGAATGCCAGAGAGGGCATTGACAGACAGACCCAGAAGGCTGGAAACTTACGCTAGGTCCTCATGCCACGGAGCCCCTCAAATCTTCACAGGACTCACGTTCTTATTGCAGGCCTCTTTCTGGCTTTGCCCAGGGTCCCCCGTGAGCCCACAGCCAGACCTGCATTTGCGCTAAGACCCTCTCCCAGGACCTGGCTACAGGGCAGTTCCCTGTCTCATTACCAACGCTCACCCGCCTTGCCTTGCGTTTGCCATCCCTCTACATAACCCCTATTTCCTCTTCTTTGGTAATATCCTGCTCTTTGCCTGTCCTCTCACAGGGGACCAGGCCATTTGAGGGGTCCAGCATGGATGTGCTAATGTGGAAATGCCCTCCAGAGGCCAGACTGAAATTTGGGTTTTACTGAAGACCTTTGGCTGCAATGACTAACAAACCCTGACTTATCATTTTGGGTTTGGTTTGCAGGGGCTCATCTCCCACCACATGGCAGGTTCCTTTCGTTGTGTGGTTTTGTTTTTACATCACCCTGGGTGCCGGAGTGAGGTTTGAATGAAGCAATGCTTTGGTGAGCACTCCTGACCTAGGGCTCTAACCATTGGCTGGATCGGAATTCCTTTTTCTGGTGATGTCATCACAGGTGGTGTTTGATGCCCTCGTGGACTTTGGCCCTGGCTCTCCCTGTCTCGTCCGCTGGGAAACCTCTCCTTCTGCAGTGGCTTTATTATCATTTAATGATTTAAGAAGTATGTGCTTAATGAAACAAGTCAAATAATAGAGAGATCTCATGCAAAAGTTTATGGTCTCTCTCTTTCCACCAACCCTGCCCCACCCTCTCTAAGTTCCCTCTTCTGCAGAGGAAAAAATAATTTGTGTCTCTTGTCTCCATCACTTTATTTATTTACTTATTTGTTTGTTTTTTTTGGTTCATTCTTTGACTAATTTTAATTGAACACCTGCTGTGTGATAGGCTTGCCCTATGGCACCTTTGAGTGAGGGGGTTCCAGACCTCAAGGGGATTGTGTCATGGTGGAAGGAGACAGAAAGGATATAAGAAACTATGGGGATGGGTGAGGTAGTTTCAAATCAAGGTGATTGCTGGACGGGAATAAACAGGATACTCTCATGGAGACTGGCTGGTGGTGGGGAGCTGCTTTAAATAGGGGGTATTCAGAACAGGTGACTTCTTCACTGAGGTAGGACGGATGAGAAAGTGGCAGCTGGGAGAACCTTGGGACAGACATAACCCAAGTGCAAAGACCCTGAGGCAGGAGGGAAGCAGAAAAGACGAGTGTGCCTGGAAAGCAAAGTATGGGGCGGGGGACTGTGGGGGTTAGATCACAGGCAAGTGTTTAGATTTTATACTAAGTACAAGATGTGTGTGTGTGTGTGTGTGTGTGTGTGTGTGTGCGGGTGTGTGTGTGCGGGTGTGTGTTGAGGGGGTAAACGCTGAATCCAGCTGGTGATGTGCCCTGCCTTCTGTTTAAAGCCTTCCTCCAGCACCTCTGTGGATTGAACGAGGAAGAAGAGTGGATGCTGGAAGGTTCTTCCATCATCCCAGTGAGAAGTGATGGTGGAGGCCATGGGAATGGAGACTGAGGGACGGATGAGTGGGTTTGGAGGTAACATCGATCAGGAGGATTTGCTGATGGATTGGATATTAGGTAAAAGAGGAATCAAGGTAAGTCCTGGGCTTTGGGCTCAAGCTCACTGCTCATGGATGCCCATAGGAGTGTCCTTTATGGAGCTGGGGAAATCTGAGAAAAATAAGTTTTGTGGGAAAATACCCCCCAAGGAGTTCTATTCGGGAAAGGTAAGTGGGCAGTGCTCAACAGACATCGAGGGCACATGTCTAATTGGAAGCTGGTATCACAGAGTTGAGCTCAGGAGAGCACCAGGGCTGGAAATACGGGGCTGTGTGCCCCAGGGAGGGGGAGGCGGAGGCTGAGTCTCCTAGGGAGAGCGTGGGAAACACAAGGGGAGGACCCAGGTCCGGGAGAAGGGGAGGAGCTAGCCAGAGAGCAGAAGAAGGACGAGGGTGTCACCCACCACGGGAGAGGAGAGCGTCTCCAGAAGGAGGCTGTGTTCAGCATGTCACGCGCTGCTGGGTGGATGGGCGAAATGAGGACTGAAAACCATCCCTTTCTTCTGGCAACGTGGGGATCACTGATGAGCAGTTTCTTTGGAGTGGGGGTGACAGGAGCCAGATGGGCATGGGATGAAAGCAAACAGGAGGCAGCAAGCTAGGGACGACCATGTAGACAACTTTTTGAGATATATACACATATATATGTATATATATATATATATATATTCGCATATATATATATATATATATATATATATATATATATATATATATATATATATATGGATGCTTTACTTTTCTAGGAAGAGAATGGAGGGAGATGTGACTCAGGGAGAGATTTTGGTTTTAAAAGTGACAGATACGTCCCTGAGCCTGTGGTTTGTTGATGGCAATGATAAAGCAGAGATGCAGACAGTGTGGGAAATGACAGAAAAGAAACCCATGAAAAGAGAGTGGGCCTGAGCCCCAGAGGAAAGATGGAAAGTTGGACTCTGAATGGGCAGACAGACCACGGGAGACCATGGAGTGAGGAATTTGGCCTCTTTTGTTCAATGTATATCCAGCTCCTAGGACAGCACCTGGCACCCAGGCGCTCAATAAAATGCGTGTTGAATGAATGAATGCAGGTTTCTAGAAGGTAGAGGTGAAAGTGAGGGGGTTCCTCTCTGCTTCTACTGGCTCTTGGAAGGCTGAGATGGGGTCATTAGCTGAGGGCTGGGGACAGGATGTGAGGGGGGTTGAGAGAGAGCCAAGGGGAGCAGTGGTGTAGGAGAGGGGTCCGTGTCTCTTCCCCATGCAGATGCTGACAACATCTCGTCCAGCTGACAACACCAACACGGTAATGCCCACCTTGCCCCCATCGAATTGCAGCTCGACCTTTGTCATTGACTAAGTTCCCAAATATACTTCTATGTGTTTTTTAGTTCCTGGCTCATAGCAGACTCTTTTGATCACAGCAGCTGAATAGCTTTTCTAGTTTCTAGTGTGTTGCAAAGAGCGCTTCACTCCCGCGTTTCTTCTTCATGACTTCACTTTCAACCACGTTTAGTCTGTCCTTTGGACTTAAATAGCCTTTCTTTCCCATTAAAAAAAAAAAATCTAAGAACAATGATGATTCTGTTTGTATCTGACTCTCATTTCCATCTATGAATTCATTTGGGATATTATACTTTATGTCCTTCAGTAAAACTTTTTCCTCATTGAAAATACAGGCTCTGTAACTTTCTTTTTTCTTTAATGTTTTTATTGGGAGATAATTTGCAATTAATGGCAAAGTCTTAGGTTTCCAGGTAGTGTAACCACCACACAGACTGAGGTGGGGCTATTTCCAGAATCCCAGATGGATAGTTCCTCCTGTCCCCTCCCAGCTGTTCCCCTTCCAGAAGGAACTTATGTTTATGTTAGCTCTTCTACTGTCATAGATTGATTTGGCCTGGTTTTGAACTTCGTATTAATGGAACCAGACAGCATGAATTCTTTGACTTCTTTTTTTTTTTAAGATTTTTTTTTTTTTTAATTGGGGAAGGGGAACAGGACTTTATTGAGGAACAGTATGTACTTCCAGGACTGTTTTTTTTCCCCAAGTCAAGTTGTTGTCCTTTCAGTCTTAGTTGTGGAGGGCGCAGCTCAGCTTCAGGTCCAGTTGCCACTGCTAGTTGCAGGGGGCGCAGCCCACCATCCCTTGCGGGAGTCGAGGAATCGAACTGGCAACCTTGTGGTTGAGAGCCCACTGGCCCATATAGGAATTGAACCGGCAGCCTTAGGAATTAGGAGCATGGAGCTCTAACCGCCTGAGCCACTGGGCCGGCCCCTTTTGACTTCTTTCATTCAATATTACATTTGTGGAGTTCATCTGATGCTCACTGGAGGCTAAGGCTGCTGTGAAAAGGGAGAAAAACGCCTCCAATAAACTGTCCATTCTCAGTCAGTCATCCCACCACGAGGACAGTTGTCACAAGCTAGCACACTGCCCTCCTCAGATCTGCACACGGCTGACACATCCTCAACAAATCCTTGTTTCAGGTTTCAATTGAGGGTCACCTACATGCTTCTCCAAATGTTACTGTGAAATTCCAATTGTCTTTGAACTCTAAAATTAGCGTTTGCATCGAGTATATAAAACAGGGGGAAATGCCAAGGCTTACTGTCACATTCCATATATTTTATATTTATTATGACTATAGTTTTTGCAGAACCGTTATAAATATGAACAGTGTTAAGGTCTATGGGTTGGCTACTTACGTGATCTGGCACATTTCCTGCAATGATGAGGGAGTATGTTTGAAATCAGTTTTATTAGCTGCATTTCCTAGGAGGAAATTTGTGATGCTAGTCTTGTCCCACTGCCCATGACACCAGGTCTCAGAACTCACGCTGGCTGCATGGCCTACAATGTTCTCAGTCAAAGAAACAGAGCATGGCAATGCCACCAATTAAATTACACCCAGCATGTACTATTTCGGATGACCAGAAATCTCAAGCTAGGGGGAGGGTGAATGAAGGAATGAATGCAGGTGATTGTCAGTGTCTGCCCCAGCTGTGCACGGCTGGCCAGCGCTCTGCAGGCTTCCATCCCTCCTCTGTTCAATTCTTTTGCAGCCCTCTTTCCTGCCCCTGCCACATGGACCTGCATCATTCCTTCTCCCTTGGAGAGGTAAGAAAATGACCTTGAAGTCCATGTGTAAATGCTTTGCCTTTCTGTCCTTCCAGTTGAGGACAGTCAGTCCAGTGCTGTCCCCAGTGCAGCTCAGTAGGGTCAACAATGAAACATTAGTAGCAGCAGAATTAGTGGGTTTCCCACCAGTCATCCTACACAGAAGTTATCCATGAAGTTATACAATTATCCATGGAAAGGATGTATAGGCTCAGAGATGGGGTTGGTCCTGTCCTCTTTCTCATTCTCTCCATGAAGGAGGCTTGATGTCTGGATGGGCAGCTGCCCGGGAGTCCTGAGGAGACCAGCAGGAAAAGTTAAGCATTGAGAGCTGAGCTGGGGAACCAGGGGCAGCAGACAGTGTCCTCACACTGGGGCTGTAATACTGAGCAGAAGAGGGAAGCCTGTACCATCTCGCCCAGTTCCCCACGTTCTTCTAGAAACAGCCTGGTTCAGCCCTCCCGGCAGCTTTCCGTCACTGGCAGCCACAGTCCCTGCCAGGCTCCCTCGATCCCAGTGTCCTGTCCTTAGGCTCCTTCTTGCCCCTTGGCCTTTCACCTTTGGCCCTCAGCCCTGCTTTGCCCCTCCTCTCACTGCCCCCCCCCTCTCCTTTGCTTCCATTTCTCCAGGTGACTGCCTATCAGTTCTCCCCTTCGGGCGGCAGGCCCTCCCTGACTTAGTCCCTCCTCCCTCCTTGGCCATGGTCATGGGTCATCGTCTGTCCTTACTCTCCATCCCTCCAATGTCTCAAACTCAATGACTCCTCCCGCAGTCCCTGCAGTCACGGTGTGAGGTTGTGACCAGGTTGGGCCCTGGCACGTGAGCAGAAGTCTGTGAGGTGAGACCTGGGAGCCTTCACTGCCCGGAACAGCCTGTGCAGGACACCCAGCTGCCAGGGGCTCACTCAGCATGACGCAGGCTCCACAGAGACATGGCAGGAGAGACATCTAGTGCCTGTGGTGGGTCCTGCTTGGGCCCAGGACCGTAAAGGGCAGAGGTCATACTCTGGCAGGAAAGCCCCTCCCTCTAGCTTCCTCACCAGGGCAGGGGAAGTAGAAATGGCCTGAGGACTGGAGTAATTCCCAGCCCCCGTCTAACTGACAATTTGAATGTTTGTTCCCAATATTTACACTTTTTTTTTTGTACATTTTTCTCTCTTGTCTTATTGCTTGGGCTGTCATTTCAAATACTTGCTGCTATCAGTATAATAATTTGTCAATGAGAGTAGATATTTAAATTACAGTTTCCCCTTATATACTTGACCAGTAGGAATTACTGTGATCACTACCTGACTCCCCAAAAAGTGCCTATAAAAGAGAAAGTCATTTGCACATTTGCAAGTGTTTATTGAACTATTTGGACTTCATTATACATTTATAGAGCAAAAAAATTTGTGGGAGATTCTTAATTTTTCATTTTATTGCTTTGGATTTAAAATCAATTAAAATCATCAAAAACTGTTCTGATACTATTGACAATAATCTTACTAGTGTATATTTGGAACACAACAAGGATTTTACATGACAGTAAATCTATTAGATTTAAAAACAAACAAAGAAACAATTTCTTATGAGCTCATTGCCTTTCGCCGGTTTCTTTGCATCAATCTGGAGATGGTGGCCAATAGGGTGGTTCCATTTCTTGAAGAAAGAGTATTATTCTGCTGTTCAACGCAGGTCTCTTGCCTTCTTTAGAGAGATTGCAGTCCACCTGTCAGTTTTCCTGATTCTAGATCCAGAAGGCAGAGTTGAAGAAAGCAGGGAGTGAGGCAGTTGGAAAGATGAAGAGAGAAGAGGTCTGGGGCATTTACAAAATGGGGAGAGAAGGAGGGACACAGGGAGGTGAGAAAGCAGAGGCACCGTATGAGAAGGGATGGGAGGGATAGACCTGGTGCCCCGGCAGAGAGCAGGTAACCCAGAGGAGGCCCTGAGCAGAGGGAAACAAAGGTCCAGGGAGAGATGGTGAGGGGGAGAAGGGGCGTGGAGGTGGGAGGACGGGGAGCAGGGAGGGAAGAACCTCACCTGGAGAATGTCCTTCAGAGCCTTAGATAGGTCTTTGCTATGTTTATCCAGGTCATCCCAGGGTAAGAAGGCTGCTCCCTGGTGGTCCACGAAGGTTTCCCAGCAGTACTCAAACTCTGAAAGGCGACAGGGGAAACAGAAGTGAGCTCCAGTTCTAGGGGTGGGTGAGGGGCCACAGGTGTCTGACTCTTAGGGACACACTCTCCCCATCATAATTTCACTGCCTCCTCTTTCTTCCCTCAAATTCTTTCTTCCAACAGGAATCTGAGGCTGCCCAATTCTCCCCCTTTCTGGAAGCCCCTTCTTGCATGTGTATCCACCCTCCCTCCCTTGAACTCAGGACACCTCTCCCCCCTGAACTCTCTTTTCCAATGGACACCCAGTCTTCCCCAGGGCCCAGCTCCACCTCTGCAGGCAGCAAACAGGCTTCCTCACCAGGGTTTCTCATCCTCTCCTCTTTCTAGCAACTTCCCACAGGTCTCTCCCAGCCCACCGGCACCCCCATGAGTCCCACGCTGACCCTTGGAGGCCATGATGGCGACTTGTGCCCCAGCCGCCTGCAGCTGGCGCAGCCCAGTCTTATATCCACCAAGCGTATAGATGCGGGAGGCGAAGATGCGCAGGCTCAAGTGGCTGTTCTTGCCCAGGAACGCAGCCAGTTCCCTGGCACAGTCATGGCAGGGGCTCCAGGAGATGAAACAGGTGACCCTGTAGTGCTGCTCCGTGTTCAGCTCCCAGGACCGGATCAGCCGCAGGAGGCACAGCTCTGCATGGCAGCGGGGCTCCATTGTGTCAGTGCCCTGAGAACAGAAGAAAGAGGAAGTGTTGTGTCATTGGCTGTGAATAAGGATGAGGGTAGGACCAGGGTGACACAGGTTAGGCGCTGGCCTCCAGCACAAAATTGAAGAGGGGAGGCCACAGCTCAGCATCGGCATGAATGAAATGTCAATGCAGAATTTACATGATCAAACGTGAGGCAAAACTCATGATGAAAACAAAGTCAGCGTGTTACAAGGGCCAGCAGTGATGACGTTTCCATTTCCATCTGCAAACTATGGCTCCTCGTGGCACTGTAACTGATCAGTCTTTACTCAAATTATTGATACTTCACTCGTCATAGAATTTGCATTAATTTTGATTTTAACTATTGCATTAAATACGACTCATCTTCATTCCTGAGAGTGTGGGGCTTGAGGTCTAAGTTGTGCTCGACATCCAGGCCATCAGGAGTATCACCTAGTCGGCCCTACAGGGAGGAGCAGAGGAGCTGAGGACGGAGGGAGGAGGCAGGTGAGCTCCAAGGTCATGGGCCTGATGCCAGGCAAGTGGGGCTTCCTCCAGGGAGGGTTCACCCCGCTCTCCCACCCCACCACCCCCACCACCGCCCCTGTGCACAAAAGCTCTGCAAGCTTGGACTCGGGGCCTTGCCCTGTGCTGAGCACCAGGGTGATACAGTTCAGCAAAGGGCTCACAGTGCAGGGAGGATGGGGGGAGGTGTGCCAAGGGAGTGGTGTCTGGGAAGTGGATGAATGCCCTCGTTGGGGCTCATAGGATTAGAGCGATTTGCCCAACATGCAGAGGGAAAGATTTGCAACCAGGGACCCAGGGGAGAGGAACAAGTCAGGCTGAGTGACTGCACCAGTGCAGAGCCCTTGGTGGGAGTGGAGGCAGAGCTGGGGCCCAGGGGGCGGCCCTGGGCTAAGTGCAGCTGGCAGTGCCCTTGTGGGGACCAGCTCCCTCGCCAGGATCTCCCAGTAGTGACTGGAGGGACCAGGAGGGAGAACTTGGGCTCTGTGACCAGAGGCTGAACCAGGCAGGGGCCAGGGAAGAACCTGCCCCTTTGTCCAGACGCCTTTCCCTCTATCCTAACCCCTCCTCAGAGCACAGCAGGAGGGGCCAGGCTGAGCCCTGAACCTGGACTGGCACTGGGCTGTTGGTGCCCTTTCCTGTGACACTGTGAACAGTTTCTGAAATGTGGTACAAAGCTACGAATCACAGCAGAAACTGTCCTCCTCCCTTCCCCCACCCGGACTCCAGGAAGAGCACAGCAGCTGCGGGGACCAATTAGAGAGAGCTTTCTGGGACACCCCGAGTGCACGGAGAAGCTTCTCCCTGAATACCCCCGGTTTGGGAGGTCCTGCCTGCTGTGTTCAGTCACCTGGTTGCGCAGGAAGCCCTTGTACTCGTCGACTGGGACCCAGGCGTCATCCTCCTGGAGCTCTACCTCGTAGCACAGGTAGGTCTTGTGCGGCTGAACCTCATGAGTGAAGTTCTCAAGGAAGGTGTCTTTATCCATGAGGGGTCTGTACACAGGCAGAGGGAAACCAAAGACATAGGCTCCTCCTGGGAACACCCTGTGCTCCTGCCCTGCACCCCACACTGCTTCCCCTCCACGCTGAGCTCACCCGTGCACCCCAACTCCCGGCTACACACATAAAGGATAAGCGCCCCCTCACCTTGCTGGAGCCACCTAGCCCCCCTCTCTGACCCCTGCCGGATTCTGGGGAAGGCAGCGCGGTCCTTTTTCAGTGTGTACCCACAAGGCCAGTGCAGGCTGCCCACACCTCTGACGAGGGCCTCTCTCTCTGCCCGGAGTAGGCTGGGTCACCTCTCTTGGCGTCACCACCTGCGCTTGCCCTGCTGACCCACAGCCCTGCTGGGTGTGGACCCATTGGCACATGTCCTCTGGGTTTCAGGCCTAACCCCAGCCACACGGGGCGTCGGGCAAAACACATTCCTGAGTGGGACCATCAGGGAAAGAGAATGCCACACTGTCCTCCTCACATCACTTACGATTATCTCTTTTTTTCTAATTATGAAAACAGTATACGACCTTTACAAAAACTTAAATCTGGAAGTGACCTCCTAGCCAACAGTTCAGAGGAGAGTCCAAGCAGAAATCATAGATTTCAAGGGGATGGGAGGAAGAGGAGGAACGGGGACCATCAAGGGCGACTCCCCAGGGTCTAGTCCCAGAGCCTAGGGAGGTGGTAGGACAGGAAACCTGGGCATCAGCTGAGGGGCCCTGTTGGACATACAAGGACCATCAGGAAGGAGGCGGGGAAGCAGAGGAGCCCCAGGGGACAAGATGAGGTCCCAGCAGGGAACCCAGGAGCAGGGGTGCTACAGGGGGTGGGCGGTACCTGGCCTCGAGTGCTGGCATGGCGTCCATGTCTCAGTCCCTTCACCGTCCCTGGCTCTGTGTCCCCTGCTTCTCTGCTTGGTCACAGTGTGTCCTCCTGGGATGCTCTACAAGGAACTAGGTACCTTATATACATACATCAGAACCAGGAAACTGCTGAGTTGGCGATGATAGTCCCAAGTCCTTCATGACTCAGGCTACTCTTGCCACATGGATGTCATAGAAAAAGGAACTTCTCCGCCCAAATATGACATCCCTATGCCCTTGAAGGCATTTTAGGTTTTGATTTCTGTTTTCACAAAGGCCCGACTGGGGCTCCATGAGGGCTGACCACAGGTAAAGGAAGTCTCGGGAGGGAGGGTCATCTGGGCAGCGTGGTACAGAGGAAGGAAGCGGGAGGTCATAGCGAACAGGTGCTCATACCCTGGGAAAGCCGGAGCACAGGACGCACAGCCCCCAGACGACAGGCCCCGGGCATCCATCCCTGAGTCTCCCTCAGCAGCCAGTGCAGAGCAGGGCCTCCTCCAGGCTCCCTGGGGCTGCTGGATGGAGGCAAAGTGGGCTGTGAGTGAGGGGGGAGAACCTGCCCTGAGAGGCAGCAGACGGCCTCCATCCTGGTCTAGGAAGGGAGGGAAGGGGACAAACATGTGCTGAGCTGTCCTTGGGAGCCCACCATAAGGATAATAAACTGGACATGAAGCGTGGTCACCCCATTACACAGAGGAGAAAAGAAAGGCTGCCAGAGGGAGCAGGGCTTGGCCAGGACGGCACAGGGAGCAGAAGGATGCAGGGCTGTGCTCTTTCTCTCCACCTCCAGGCCGTGAGGAATGTGGGGGACTTTGTATTCCAAGCTCAAGTGTGATCCTGAGCTCCAGCTGGCCGTGTTTGGCCCCAAGGGCTGCCCCTCTGTCCCACTGACTCTCCCTCCTGGCTCCTCTTAGACAATCCAGTGCTGACCCAGCGCTCCCTCCCAGGAGATGTCCCCAACTCAGGGCCAGCTGGGCTAGCCCCCTGAGTCCCCCCGTGGCTTCCCGCACTGAGAACCAGGCTGCTCACCCGCCCAGGCTGGCCCGTCACATGTTTCGGATAAAGCTCAGCACAGCATCCCCCTCCCATCTCCTCTGTCCTCTCCACCTTGGCTCCCCCTAGACCAGACACGGTGTTCCCTGGGCTGGTGGCTCGATGGTTTCAGGGTGAGACCCTATCCAGGGTGTGTTGTGTGGGTCCTGCTACTGCCCATATTTCCCAGGTCACAGTCTCCACACACACACTCCCACACCCTCCACACCCAGGAGTCACCAGCGCTCCTGAGCTGGAGACAGTGTCTTTACAAGGACCAGGGTTGAGGAGACCAGGCCTAGGGTCGCTGAGGATTTCCCCGATACTGTCCCCAGGTCTTGCCTTCCAGGGACGATGGCATTCTGATCCAGGCCAAGCCTCCTCCTGCACCCCCAAAGTTCCTCCAGTCAGTCACCCATTAAGGGCTTCTGAGTCCTCTCCCCAACCCCTCCCGCTCCCCATACCTTCAGAAGGAGGGACTCCTGTGCATGAGCTCTGTGCTGGGGGCAGAGGGTGACCATAAAGTGTGGGGTCCTGCCACGCCAGGTGCTGTGCCCTCGGGGACCCTCGGGAGGTGGAGTTCCACACCTGCTCCACCCTTTCCCAGGTGGCCTTTGAAGCCAGAGGGTCAACACCTCACAGGGCTCAGCCCTGCATCACTTGCCCTCCACGAATTGTGTCCTTTTCAGATCTCCTGGAGAGTCTTGTGGGGTGACAAGAAGGGGACATCACTGTAGGGAGAATGCTTTGCTCCCTCACCCCCGAGGGACAGCTCTCCAGCAGTCTAGCTCCTCAGCCAGCAGCTCTGAGGTCTCCTCTTCTAGAATGTTCCCCAGAACCTCCTCCCTCCCCACTCTCCTTACTCCAGCCTGGTCAGTCACCTGCTGCCTGCTCCCTGCTGACTCCTGGCTGCCCCTGTGTAATGAAAACAAGCCTGGCCTAGCTTGTCTCTACATCTGGGAAGTCAGTTGTGCAGTGAGTGACCAGTACATAGCAGCTAAGAGAATCCATGTCCTGTGAAGACTAGAGGGGATGCCACATGTAACAATGTTTTGACCTTCTCCAAATATTCCGTGTCTTGTGTCACCTGAGCCACAACAAGAAGGGGCAGGGGGATGGTGAGATGCCGACTCAGACCTGAGGGGCCTCACCTCTCTGTCTCCAGCCTCCTGCCCTTCCTGAGGCCTCCACCCACCCTGGCATCCCCCCCTAGGCTCTCCCTGCAGCCTGGCTCCCTGGGGGCAGCGGAGGTCCAGGGATAAGTGCCCCTCTCTCGGTCTCCCTCAGGGGAGGATATGGTTCTGTAAAGGCCTCAGTAGAGTCTAGTGATGAACTCTGGCTCCACAAGTAGCGCTGGACACCACTGACGTGACGGGCTGAACGCATGCAGCTCACCTCTGTCCCTGAGGTGGGAAGTAAGAAGCAAAGAAACCCTGTGCTTTCTGGGGAATGGCAGCCCCTCCCCCATGTGTGCCTCTGGAACACGGAGTGAAAATGAAAAAATTCCTACATCTTGCTGGAGTTTTCCACCAAGCTGTGTAAATGTCCAAGAGGAGAAGAAAAGACCCAGGTCCCCCCATTAGAGAGGGTGAGTGTGTGTGTAGAGCGGCTCTCTGAGCAGGTGCGGACTGTGCCGGGATTTAGCCCGTTCCCCTTTCAGGGCAGCTAGGAACAGGACTGCGTGCCCTGGGGAGCCAGATTGGGCTCAGAGAGGCAGACTGGGCCCAAGGACCCTAGGAAGTGTGCAGGGTCACTCTGCCCTCGTCCCTCTGGGACTGGAATGGATGACGTGTGAGAGTCTGGGGTCCAGGCCAGGCTGTCTGTATGATGTCCCAGCTCTGCCTTCTTGTAGGTGGTCTTCCCACCCTGGAGCCAGGACGGCGGACATGCTGTCCGTGCTCAGCCCAAGGTGTCAGCAGTGTACCCAGGCTATCTCCCGTCCCCTCTCCAGGATCCCAGGTCCTATGTCATGGGCAAAGCTCTGAGACAGTGGGCCTGGGGAGATGGGGTCCTAGTGAGATGTGGGACCTGGGGAGGTTGGGGTCCTTGTGAGATGTGAGACCTGGGGAGATGGGGTCCTAGTGAAATGTGGGACCTGGGGAGGTTGGGGTAGGGGACAGCATAGAGTGTGGAGAGCCTTCTCCCAAAGAAGCCCACCTGTCCTCTCCCCAAGTTGCCCCCTTTATCCAGTGGGACTGTACCTTGTGGGGTTTTTGGTAATTTGCTTCCAGAGATGGAGGTGGGGCTGCTGTCAGAGTCGAGAAATCAAAACCAAAGGAGCAGAGTTGATGACGAAACTCTTCCTGTTAACACCACGTGGGACGTGTCAACATCTTCTGTTTTGGTAAAGAGAGGAGACAGGTCATGTGTGTGGGGAATCCTGACATGTTTCTTTTTTGTTATATTCTGGAGTGAGTCTGCAGGCACCACCGGTCCAAGGCCTGTTTTTTGTCCTACCTGTGGCTCCTAGTGTCCCGGGGAAGGAGCCGGCTGATGTAATCCTGGCCCAGGGGCCACAGCTTAGAGACAGATGTTCAGCATTAGCGCAGCCCAGGAGCAAAGGGTGTCGGCTGTGACAGGCGCTATCAGGTGTCCCTCTTTCTCTTTTCCCTACTACACACCCTCCCGGCTCAGAATCCTTCTGCTTCAGCCTCTGGCTACTAGCGCTGGCCCCACGCCTCCTCTGCTGGGTTCGAATCTTGACTCTGCTTTGTCCTAGCAAGGTGACCCTCGGCACAGAACACTGGACAACTGACTCATATCATTGATATTGTTGAGTTTACCAATGTACACCTGCTCCAGAGAGACACAGAGGAAAACCTGTAGATCCACCCAACATACCGTTTCCTTCACTCCCAAAACAAGCCTGAACCCGCTCCGGTCCTCCCGTGCCTGCCTGAGTCCTCTGAGGAAAGTGGCAGGAGGCTGTTCCTGTTCCTCAGGCTCTGACAACCTGAAGTTCCGGAAAGGTGTGGCTGTCACCTGTCACTGAGTTCGGGGCTCTCTTCTCAGCGGGTCCCTCCTCCTGGGCGTGAGACGGATGCATTTCTGGTTCACCGCAGCTCCCTCTGCTGTGTATACAGTAGGTGCTCAGTGTGTGTGCAAATTCAACGACTTGCAAAGACTTTGGGGTGATGGAAAGTGTCGGGTTGGGAAGCAGGAGTCTGGCTTCTGTCCAGGTTCTCAGAAGGAGAGGCTATCAGCTCATTGTAATGGCTAAAGTGTCCTGGGCATTCATTCTGTGCTGGGCAAAAGCTCTTTCGAATGCTCCTTGTGTTTCTTTTATTATGGCGTCTCCTGCTGCATGGAAAGTTTCATTTTATAAAATCAGAGATGCTGTCAGGACTCGGGTCCCACCCCCACTTCCCCACTGCATCTCTCGCCACTTGTTTTGTCCCTCTGGTGTCCATGAGCTCCCAGATGGCCACCCACCTCCAGGCATTGGCTCTCATTCCAGATAGAAAAAAAGAGGATGGGGCAAACCCCGGACCTTGGAGTCTGTACGTCCTGCTGATGGTACGTGTGGTTCTTTACCGTGAGGGCGGTTGAAGAGAAACCCACACTGGTACTTTTTATCCGTGGTTTCCTTCCGAGACCCACATTTGTCCTCCTCCCACGCTGAGGCCCTCCTGCCCCTCCCTCTGGGCATCCCCCCACCCTCTCCTCTCTGCAGGCCCTTCTCTCTGGGTCTGGCCCTGCCCTACCCCCTCTCTGCTGAGGCTCGTCACCTGCAGCCCTGTCTGCACCGCTCTCCTGGGCGGATCCTCCTTCTCACGGTCCCTCCTGCCTCCCAGTGTCTGAGTAGGTACATTAGTCTTTCCTGCGACAAGTCTCTACAGGGATGCTTTAAAGTCAGAAGGACGTGGACTTGACTCTGGGCCCAGCCTCCTCCATGCTCAGGGACCTTGGACCTGACTTCACCTCCAGGTCTCAGGCACCTCCCCTGAAACACAGGACAATGACAGTGAACAATGACAGTGAGCAAGCATGGGGCTGTTGTGATAGTTAAATGACAATGTAAATGTCAAATGCTTAGGACAATGTTGGAGTCACTTATTCCTCAACAAATGATGACTTTTCTTTCTAAAAAAAGGGGAAATCCCTTGTTCAATAAATCACTTGATCCACAAATAATCCACCAGTGCTTCAAGTGTTCTGCTCACACTGGGCACCACGGGATGTGGACACAGGCAGCGTTGGGGCCCTCACCTGAGACCCAAGACAGGGCCAATTCCTGGGGGAGGAGAGTGTCCCCAGACAGAGGGGCAGGGGAAGAGGAGCAGCCACCAGGAGGCAGAGCCCCCCATCCCAGAGGAAGGGGAGCCCCGCCCTGGAGCAGAAGGCTCAGGAAGCAGACGACCACAGTGCCTGGGCTGCAGAGGGGTCAGAGCTGTGGCTTCAGCTCTCTGTCTGTCCTCAGGACCTTCTGCACTGCTTTCTGGCTCTGTGGCTGCGGCTAGTTTGCTTGATTACAGTTGGAGGTTCCACCTCAAGAAGTCCTTTGGGACCCCAGGTGCCGCACATGTGACAAAGATCGGGATTGTCACACGGCTGTATCTGGGCAACAGGCCAAACCACTACCCTGACCCACCAGAAACACACACATACACACACACACACATGGGGTGACGTGACAAAAAGGGAACTCTTAGGATTCTCCAGACATACCCAGAAACCTACCTCAGCATGGCAGGAAAGCTGAGGATGTCATAACTTCCCAAAGCGGGTTTACGAGAAGAACCATCATCATTGACTCTGCTCCTTTGGTTTCAATTTCAGGGCTCTGGCAAGAGCCCCACCTCTATTCTTGGAAACAAGTGATGAAAAAGTCCATAAGATGCGGTCTCTCTGGGCAAAGCGGGCAACCTGAGAACAGGTGGAGTTACATTGGAAGAAGGGTCCCCAACTCTGTGCTGTCAGAGGGCAGGTTCCAGGCAGACCTGACCCCCCCAGGTCCCACATCTCACTAGGACCCCATCTCCCCAGGTCCCACATCTCACTAGGACCCCATCTCCCCACTGTCTCAGAGCTTTGCCCATGACATAGGACCTGGGATCCCGGAGAGGGGACGGGAGATAGCCTGGGTACACTGCTGACACCCTGGGCTGAGCACGGACAGCATGTCCGCCGTCCTGGCTCCAGGGTGGGAAGGCCACCTACAAGAAGGCAGAGCTGGGACATCATACAGACAGCCTGGCCTGGACCCCAGACTCTCACACGTCATCCATTCCAGTCCCAGAGGGACGAGGGCAGAGTGACCCTGCACACTTCCTAGGGTCCTTGGGCCCAGTCTGCCTCTCTGAGCCCAATCTGGCTCCCCAGGGCACGCAGTCCTGTTCCTAGCTGCCCTGAAAGGGGAACGGGCTAAATCCCGGCACAGTCCGCACCTGCTCAGAGAGCCGCTCTACACACACACTCACCCTCTCTAATGGGGGGACCTGGGTCTTTTCTTCTCCTCTTGGATGTTTACACAACTTGGTGGAAAACTCCAGCAAGATGTAGGAATTTTTTCATTTTCACTCAGCGTTCCAGAGGCACACATGGGGGAGGGGCTGCCATTACCCAGAAAGCACAGGGTTTCTTTGCTTCTTACTTCCCACCTCAGGGACAGAGGTGAGCTGCATGCGTTCAGCCCGTCACGTCAGTGGTGTCCAGCGCTACTTGTGGAGCCAGAGTTCATCACTAGACTCTACTGAGGCCTTTACAGAACCATATCCTCCCCTGAGGGAGACCGAGAGAGGGGCACTTATCCCTGGACCTCTGCTGCCCCCAGGGAGCCAGGCTGCAGGCAGAGCCTAGGGGGGGATGCCAGGGTGGGTGGAGGCCTCAGGAAGGGCAGGAGGCTGGAGACAGAGAGGTGAGGCCCACTCAGGTCTGAGTCGGCATCTCACCATCCCCCTGCCCCTTCTCGTTGTGGCTCAGGTGACACAAGACACGGAATATTTGGAGAAGGTCAAAACATTGTTACATGTGGCATCCCCTCTAGTCTTCACAGGACATGGATTCTCTTAGCTGCTATGTACTGGTCACTCACTGCACAACTGACTTCCCAGATGTAGAGACAAGCTAGGCCAGGCTTGTTTTCATTACACAGGGGCAGCCAGGCGTCAGCAGGGAGCAGGGAACAGGTGACTGGCCAGGCTGGAGTAAGGAGAGTGGGGAGGGAGGAGGTTCTGGGGAACATTCTAGAAGAGGAGACCTCAGAGCTGCTGGCCGAGGAGCTAGACTGCTGGTGAGCTGTCCCTCGGGGATGAGGGAGCAAAGCATTCTCCCTGCAGTGATGTCCCCTTCTTGTCACCCCACAAGATTCTCCAGGAGATCTGAAAAGGACACAATTCGTGGAGGGCAAGTGATGCAGGGCTGAGCCCTGTGAGGTGTTGACCCTCTGGCTGCAAAGGCCACCTGGGAAAGGGTGGAGCAGGTGTGGAACTCCACCTCCCGAGGGTCCCCGAGGGCACAGCACCTGGCGTGGCAGGACCCCACACTTTATGGTCACCCTCTGCCCCCAGCACAGAGCTCATGCACAGGAGTCCCTCCTTCTGAAGGTATGGGGAGCGGGAGGGGTTGGGGGGAGGACTCAGAAGCCCTTAATCGGTGACTGACTGGAGGAACTTTGGGGGTGCAGGAGGAGGCTTGGCCTGGATCAGAATGCCATCGTCCCTGGAAGGCAAGACCTGGGGACAGTATCGGGGAAATCCTCAGCGACCCTAGGCCTGGTCTCCTCAACCCTGGTCCTTGTAAAGACACTGTCTCCAGCTCAGGAGCGCTGGTGACTCCTGGGTGTGGAGGGTGTGGGAGTGTGTGTGTGGAGACTGTGACCTGGGAAATATGGGCAGTAGCAGGACCCACACAACACACCCTGGATAGGGTCTCACCCTGAAACCATCGAGCCACCAGCCCAGGGAGCACCTTGTCTGGTCTAGGGGGAGCCAAGGTGGAGAGGACAGAGGAGATGGGAGGGGGATGCTGTGCTGAGCTTTATCCGAAACATGTGACGGGCCAGCCTGGGCGGGTGAGCAGCCTGGTTCTCAGTGCGGGAAGCCACGGGGGGACTCAGGGGGCTGGCCCAGCTGGCCCTGAGTTGGGGACATCTCCTGGGAGGGAGCGCTGGGTCAGCACTGGATTGTCTAAGAGGAGCCAGGAGGGAGAGTCAGTGGGACAGAGGGGCAGCCCTTGGGGCCAAACACGGCCAGCTAGAGCTCCGGGTCACACTTCAGCTTGGAATACAAAGTCCCCCACATTCCTCACGGCCTGGAGGTGGAGAGAAAGAGCACAGCCCTGCATCCTTCTGCTCCCTGTGCCGTCCTGGCCAAGCCCTGCTCCCTCTGGCAGCCTTTCTTTTCTCCTCTGTGTAATGGGGTGACCACGCTTCATGTCCAGTTTATTATCCTTATGGTGGGCTCCCAAGGACAGCTCGGCACATGTTTGTCCCCTTCCCCCCCTTCCTAGACCAGGATGGAGGCCGTCTGCTGCCTCTCAGGGCAGGTTCTCCCCCCTCACTCACAGCCCACTTTGCCTCCATCCAGCAGCCCCAGGGAGCCTGGAGGAGGCCCTGCTCTGCACTGGCTGCTGAGGGAGACTCAGGGATGGATGCCCGGGGCCTGTCGTCTGGGGGCTGTGCGTCCTGTGCCCCGGCTTTCCCAGGGTATGAGCACCTGTTCGCTATGACCTCCCGCTTCCTTCCTCTGTACCACGCTGCCCAGATGACCCTCCCTCCCGAGACTTCCTTTACCTGTGGTCAGCCCTCATGGAGCCCCGGTCGGGCCTTTGTGAAAACAGAAATCAAAACCTAAAATGCCTTCAAGGGCATAGGGATGTCATACTTGGGTGGAGAAGTTCCTTTTTCTATGACATCCATGTGGCAAGAGTAGCCTGAGTCATGAAGGACTTGGGAGCAGCATCGCCAACTCAGCAGTTTCCTGGTTCTGATGTATGTATATAAGGTACCTAGTTCCTTGTAGAGCATCCCAGGAGGACACACTGTGACCAAGCAGAGAAGCAGGGGACACAGAGCCAGGGACGGTGAAGGGACTGAGACCTGGAGGCCATGCCAGCACTCGAGGCCAGGTACCGCCCACCCCCTGTAGCACCCCTGCTCCTGGGTTCCCTGCTGGGACCTCATCTTGTCCCCTGGGGCTCCTCTGCTTCCCCGCCTCCTTCCTGATGGTCCTTGTATGTCCAACAGGGCCCCTCAGCTGATGCCCAGGTTTCCTGTCCTACCACCTCCCTAGGCTCTGGGACTAGACCCTGGGGAGTCGCCCTTGATGGTCCCCGTTCCTCCTCTTCCTCCCATCCCCTTGAAATCTATGATTTCTGCTTGGACTCTCCTCTGAACTGTTGGCTAGGAGGTCACTTCCAGATTTACGTTTTTGTAAAGGTCGTATACTGTTTTCATAATTAGAAAAAAAGAGATAATCGTAAGTGATGTGAGGAGGACAGTGTGGCATTCTCTTTCCCTGATGGTCCCACTCAGGAATGTGTTTTGCCCGACGCCCCGTGTGGCTGGGGTTAGGCCTGAAACCCAGAGGACATGTGCCAATGGGTCCACACCCAGCAGGGCTGTGGGTCAGCAGGGCAAGCGCAGGTGGTGACGCCAAGAGAGGTGACCCAGCCTACTCCGGGCAGAGAGAGAGGCCCTCGTCAGAGGTGTGGGCAGCCTGCACTGGCCTTGTGGGTACACACTGAAAAAGGACCGCGCTGCCTTCCCCAGAATCCGGCAGGGGTCAGAGAGGGGGGCTAGGTGGCTCCAGCAAGGTGAGTGGGCGCTTATCCTTTATGTGTGTAGCCGGGAGTTGGGGTGCACGGGTGAGCTCAGCGTGGAGGGGAAGCAGTGTGGGGTGCAGGGCAGGAGCACAGGGTGTTCCCAGGAGGAGCCTATGTCTTTGGTTTCCCTCTGCCTGTGTACAGACCCCTCATGGATAAAGACACCTTCCTTGAGAACTTCACTCATGAGGTTCAGCCGCACAAGACCTACCTGTGCTACGAGGTAGAGCTCCAGGAGGATGACGCCTGGGTCCCAGTGGACGAGTACAAGGGCTTCCTGCGCAACAAGGTGACCGAACACAGCAGGCAGGACCTCCCAAACCGGGGGTATTCAGGGAGAAGCTTCTCCGTGCACTTGGGTTGTCCCAGAAAGCTCTCTCTAATTGGTCCCCACGGCTGCTGTGGCTCTTCCTGGAGTCCGGGTGGGGGAAGGGAGGAGGACAGTTTTTGCTGTGATTCGTAGCTTTGTACCACATTTCAGAAACTGTTCACAGTGTCACAGGAAAGGGCACCAACAGCCCAGTGCCAATCCAGGTTCAGGGCTCAGCCTGTCCCCTCCTGCTGTGCTCTGAGGAGGGGTTAGGATAGAGGGAAAGGGTCTGGACAAAGGGGCAGGTTCTTCCCTGGCCCCTGCCTGGTTCAGCCTCTGGTCACAGAGCCCAAGTTCTCCCTCCTGGTCCCTCCAGTCACTACTGGGAGATCCTGGCGAGGGAGCTGGTCCCCACAAGGGCACTGCCAGCTGCACTTAGCCCAGGTCCGCCCCCTGGGCCCCAGCTCTGCCTCCACTCCCACCAAGGGCTCTGCACTGGTGCAGTCACTCAGCCTGACTTGTTCCTCTCTCCTGGGTCCCTGGTTGCAAATCTTTCCCTCTGCATGTTGGGCAAATCGCTCTAATCCTATGAGCCCCAACGAGGGCATTCATCCACTTCCCAGACACCACTCCCTTGGCACGCCTCCCCCCATCCTCCCTGCACTGTGAGCCCTTTGCTGAGCTGTATCACCCTGGTGCTCAGCACAGGGCAAGGCCCCGAGTCCAAGCTTGCAGAGCTTTTGTGCACAGGGGCGGTGGTGGGGGGGGTGGGGGGGGAGAGCGGGGTGAACCCTCCCTGGAGGAAGCCCCACTTGCCTGGCATCAGGCCCATGACCTTGGAGCTCACCTGTCTCCTCCCTCCGTCCTCAGCTCCTCTGCTCCTCCCTGTAGGGCCGACAAGGTGATACTCCTGACGGCCTGGAGGTCGGGCACAACTTAGACCTCAAGCCCCAGACTCTCAGGAATGAAGATGAGTCGTATTTAATGCAATAGTTAAAATCAAAATTAATGCAAATTCTATGACGAGTGAAGTATCAACAATTTAAGTAAAGACTGATCAGTTACAGTGCCACGAGGAGCCATAGTTTGCAGATGAAAATGAAAACGTCATCACTGCTGGCCCTTGTAACACACTGACTTTGTTTTCATCATGAGTTTTGCCTCACGTTTGATCATGTAAATTCTGCATTGACATTTCATTCATGCCGATGCTGAGCTGTGGCCTCCCCAATTCAATTTTGTGCTGGAGGCCAGCGCCTAACCTGTGTCACCCTGGTCCCACCCTCATCCTTATTCACAGCCAATGACACAACACTTCCTCTTTCTTCTGTTCTCAGGGCACTGACACAATGGAGCCCCGCTGCCACGCAGAGCTGTGCCTCCTGCGGCTGATCCGGTCCTGGGAGCTGAACACGGAGCAGCACTACAGGGTCACCTGTTTCATCTCCTGGAGCCCCTGCCATGACTGTGCCAGGGAACTGGCTGCGTTCCTGGGCAAGAACAGCCACTTGAGCCTGCGCATCTTCGCCTCCCGCATCTATACGCTTGGTGGATATAAGACTGGGCTGCGCCAGCTGCAGGCGGCTGGGGCACAAGTCGCCATCATGGCCTCCAAGGGTCAGCGTGGGACTCATGGGGGTGCCGGTGGGCTGGGACAGACCTGTGGGAAGTTGCTAGAAAAAGGAGTGGATGAGAAACCCTGGTGAGGAAGCCTGTTTGCTGCCTGCAGAGGTGGAGCTGGGCCCTGGGGAAGACTGGGTGTCCATTGGAAAAGAGAGTTCAGGGGGAGAGGTGTCCTGAGTTCAGGGGAGGGAGGGTGGGTACACATGCAAGAAGGGGCTTCCAGAAAGGGGGAGAATTGGGCAGCCTCAGATTCCTGTTGGAAGAAAGAATTTGAGGGAAGAAAGAGGAGGCAGTGAAATTATGATGGGAAGAGTGTGTCCCTAAGAGTCAGACACCTGTGGCCCCTCACCCACCCCTAGAACTGGAGCTCACCTCTGTTTCCCCTGTCGCCTTTCAGAGTTTGAGTACTGCTGGGAAACCTTCGTGGACCACCAGGGCGCAGCCTTCGTACCCTGGGATGACCTGGATAAACATAGCGAAGACCGATCTAAGGCTCTGAAGGACATTCTCCAGGTGAGGTTCTTCCCTCCCTGCTCCCCGTCCTCCCACCTCCACGCCCCTTCTCCCCCTCACCATCTCTCCCTGGACCTTTCTTTCCCTGTGCTCAGGGCCTCCTCTGGGTTACCTGCTCTCTGCCGGGGCACCAGGTCTATCCCTCCCATCCCTTCTGACACGGTCCCTCTGCTTTCTCACCTCCCTGTGTCCCTCCTTCTCTCCCCATTTTGTAACTGCCCCAGACCTCTTCTCTCTTCATCTTTCCAACTGCCTCACTCCTGCTTCCTTCAAGTCTGCCTTCTGGATCTAGAATCAGGAAAACTGACGGGTGGCCTGCAATCTCTCTAAAGAAGGCAAGAGACCTGCGTTGAACAGCAGAATAATACCCTTTCTTCAAGAAATGGAACCACCCTATTGGCCACCATCTCCAGATTGATGCAAAGAAACCGGCGAAAGGCAATGAGCTCATAAGAAATTGTTTGTTTTGTTTTTTTTAAATCTGATAGATTTACTGTCATGTAAAATCCATGTTGTGTTCCAAATATACACCAGTAAGATTATTATCAATAGTATCAGAACAGTTTTTGATGATTTTAATTTATTTTAAATCCAAAGCAATAAAATGAAAAATTAAGAATCTTCCACAAATTTTTTTGCTCTGTAAATGTATAATGAAGTCCAAATAGTTCAATAAACATTTGCAAATGTGCAAATGACTTTCTCTTTTATAGGCACTTTTTAGGGAGTCAGGTAGTGATCACAGTAATTCCTACTGGTCAAGTATATAAGGGGAAACTGTAATTTAAATATTTACTTTCATTGACTAATTATTATACTGATAGCAGCAAGTATTTGAAATGACAGCCCAAGCAATAAGACAAGAGAAAGAATGTTAAAAAAAAAAAGTAGTATAAATATTGGGAACAAACATTCAAATTGTCAGTTAGATGGGGGCTGGGAATTACTCCAGTCCTCAGGCCATTTCTACTTCCCCTGCCCTGGTGAGGAAGCTAGAGGGAGGGGCTTTCCTGCCAGAGCATGACCTCTGCCCTTTACGGTCCTGGGCCCAAGCAGGACCCACCACAGGCACTAGATGTCTCTCCTGCCATGTCTCTGTGGAGCCTGCGTCCTGCTGAGTGAGCCCCTGGCAGCTGGGTGTCCTGCACAGGCTGTTCCGGGCAGTGAAGGCTCCCAGGTCTCACCTCACAGACTTCTGCTCACGTGTCAGGGCCCAACCTGGTCACAACCTCACACAGTGACTGCAGGGACTGTGGGAGGAGTCATTGAGTTTGAGACATTGGAGGGATGGAGAGTAAGGACAGACGATGACCGTGGCCAAGGAGGGAAGAGGGACTAAGTCAGGGAGGGCCTGCAGCCCAAAGGGGAGAACTGATAGGCTGTCACCTGGAGAGATGGAAGCAAAGGAGAGGGGGGGCAGTGAGAGGAGGGGCAAAGCAGGGCTGAGGGCCAAAGGCGAAAGGCCAAGGGGCAAGAAGGAGCCTAAGGACAGGACACTGGGATCGAGGGAGCCTGGCAGGGACTGTGGCTGCCAGTGACAGAAAGCTGCCTGGAGGGCTGAGCCAGGCTGTTTCACAGAACAAGGCACGTGGGAAGGGTAGGGTGTGGGCCTGGCTCAGCTGCTCGGCGATGTTGTCAGGACCTGGGCCACAGCCCCTGTCCCCCAGCTCAGCTCCAGGTGCTCGTCTGCTGCTGGTCTCCTTCAGGCTTCGGATGTCTGCCCACCTACAGCCATCACAATGTCTCATTCCAAGGGGGCATGAGAAAGGGGACAGGACAAATCCCGGAACTTTCAAGCCTGTACATCCTTTCAATGGACAATCAGAGTGACCTACCATGAAGGGTGGCTTATAGGATACACCATAAGTCCCAGTTTCCAGTGGTGTTGCCTTTGGAGACCCCGTTTGTTTGCAAAGGGAACAGGACTGGCTCTTGGGTTCCTCACCTGTAACGTGTGGAGAGTAAGAGTGACTGACCAGGGGCTGCCCTGACGGTTAAATGTTGAGTATTTACTTAAATGTCTGAGATAGGCAATCCTCAACAAAGGAAGAAGTTATTATAAAATAGAGGGGAAGTCTCTCATTCACTAAATCACTCAATCCATCAGTAATACCTCAATCTTGCAGCAAGTTCTGCTCATACCACGTGCAGCCAGGTGCTGGGAAGAGGTGATGCCAGGAAGCGCCCAGGGCCTCAGCAGGGCGGTCACGGCTGAGACCCAGGACAGGGCCAGTTCCTGCTCCTGAGTCCCCTCCTCCTGGTCTTCGTGATGGGGACTCCCCTCCTTCCCTCCAGGGCTCCTTCTCTGACCCCTGGGAGCTCCTCCTGTCCCCTGACCCCAGCGTCTGGCCTGGCCTCTCTCTAGGGGTCCCGGTGTGTCCTCTAGGCTGATGCTTTCATTTCTGTGTCTCTTCCTGCTCCTGCTGCAGGTGTTCCAGGGAGCCTGTGAGTCCCATAGGTGATGGTGCCATGCCCAGGTGAGGGGGACGGATTAGAGGGGACTCCTTTCCCTTGTCTTTAAATTAGCCTCCACTTTTTGGTGCAGACTCACCTTGTCTCAGGCCTGGGCAAAGCCCTTTTCATCCCCAAGCTCACCCCAACTTCACCAATTTTCAGAGCAGGGACTGACTGCTTAGTACCATTTTGCTCTGAGGGAAAGTCCTTTTTCCCTTTTCCCAAGGTCACAGGTAGGGCAAGGTAGAACCCAGATTCACACCTAAGACCACGCAGATCTGTAGCCAACACTGGGAGGGTTTTTTGGGACTGAAGCCTGTGAGCTGTGTTCGAATATACAGAGGGGTCAGAGGAACCCACAAATGAAGCGGTTTTCTAGCCCAGGAGTCTGGAGGTGGCTCCATCCTTGTGGAGAGCACGTCTGGGAGACTTCAAGGCAGAGGGGGCGGGGCGACTGAGACAGGACCAGATTGCAGGGGAGATGTCTGCCAGGGCAGATGAGGGGCAGGGCTGAGGAGGCCCTGAGAGAGGCCTGTCACCTAAGGAGCTCTGTCACCTAAGGAGCGCTGTCACCTTTCCCTTGTCTTTAAATTAGAGGGGAGAAATCTTTGTCATCCTGGAACCCCTTGGAGCAGGGAGGTTGTGTGTCACCATGGCTGAGGTCCCAACACAAGTGCTTTAGCTGAGGACTGCCAGCGATCCAGCCTGCACGCCCAGGAACTTTGAATTTCAGGTAGAAACAAATGATTTGGAGCTTATTTAACTCCAAAAGCATTGACATTTAACTGGTGTCATATATATATAATTTTTTTTTTTTTTTTTTTTTTTTTACATTTTTTTAATTGCTAAATCTTTCTGCAGTACTTGTATGGGAGACACAGGAACTTCCATTCGGTTCCCAGAGGGACGCAGGCTGTGGGCCCCGCACCGCTACCTACATCCCACTCCAGCCTGTCTCTCTGACCCAGCGTGAGCACACCCAGACACCTGTCCTGGTCACAGGGTGGTTTCTGGCATGCCCCACGTAGGACTCGGGTGGCATGCTTGCTGCCTGGCTGCAAAATATCAAAATGGAAAGTCATTTGAACTTGACACTAAGAGACTTTTCTTCGAGATGTACAAGTGTCATTGCACAAGTGATATGGCACAAATGATGTGAACAGAAACATGAAGTGGAGTCACTAATGTCAAGGGGCCCTAAATTGGAGCCAGGAGACCCTGGGGGGAGCTGGCTTACGCACGCGCACAGCAACGAAGATGGAGTCTTAGACTCCGCCCACCACGAAGGGCTACATCCTGCTGTACTTCTTGTGGCTTATCTCACTGAACTCCAGCCTAGCAACGAGCTAACCTACCCGATACAGACTAACGTCAGTTATTATTATCTACGGTCATAATTCTTTCAATACAAGGATGTAAGCCTGCGCTTGTGCCTTTATAAACCCGATCTTTCTCCCCTCCAACCTGGAGCACAGTTCAAGCTCCTCCTGAATCCGTGGTGTTGGAATTTAAACTCCTAAGACCCACATAAACTTTCGTTTTGCTTTCCGGCCTCAGTTTTTTCTTCTTTCACAGTGACATTGCACAAGTGACATCACAACACTGTAAAAGGAGGGTACTCTGCTTGCTTGTGCAGGGACAAGTACGGGCAACCTTCGCTTGAACATGTGAAAAGTGATGGGAGTTTAACACAGCAGAATATTTATCGTTCTGAAATGTTAGATGAAAAGCTGAAGCTTCAGAGGAGAGAATTCGGGAGGTGGGACACGTTGCAGGAGAAGTGGAGTCTTTATTTTACAAAGATGGGAGCCTGGGGAGACTGGTCATGGTGGAAAGAAAGAGAAATAGAATTTAAGCTGAAGAGGGGATGGGTTGAGGATCTGAAAACACTGATATCACCTCGAAGGCCGGTCATAAGTGAGGTCAAAGGTGACGTATCAAGACACAGAAGTACAAGCACATGATGTCACCACATGGAAATAGCCATGGAGGTTACAGGAGAAGTGGTTGAAAGTGTCAGTGTTTCGGAGGCCTGAAGGTGGCAAGAATAAAGATACAACTTTCGTTGTAGTTTTGTTTTTGTTTTTTGTCATTTTGATTTTGGTAATGGGGTATGCCTTTTGTTAATACCTTCTAATTCCGTTCACAATAGAGACAGAAGCCCTACAAAATGCTTTGGAATACATTTAATAAGAAATGAACAAAACTAAAGTAATACATAAATTTGATAGAAATGCATTGAAAAACACAATGGTTGCTTTTGCCTCTTTTTTTTTACCTTGAAAAAAGACTACTTATGTTGAAATGGTAAAAAGAAGGATTTTGATACCATGTGATGGAGGGTGATGCCACCAAATATCTCCTGGGCCTTGTGGGTCTAAGAGCTCTGCCTGGGCCCCACAGTGAGACTGCTGGGAGGGCAGGTGGAGTGTGAACATTGCCCTGTGACTGGGAAGCTTGCTTCTCCCCATGGTCTGGGCGAAATAAGCCTTAAGGAACCCTGGCTCACCGAATCCAGTCGGCTACGGGAAGCTCAGGTAGAATTCATGCATCTGGGGGGCGGCCCATTGGCTCAGTTGGTGAGAGCACGAGCTCTGAACAGCAGGGTTGCCGGTTCAATTCCCACACAGGCCAGTGAGCTGCGCCCTCCACAACTAGATTGAAGACAACGTGCTGCTGCTGAGCTTCTGGAGGGGCAGCCGGATGGCTCAGCTGGTTAGAACGTGAGCTCTCAACAAAGAGGTTGCCAGTTCAATTCCCACATGGTGGATGTTCCCCCTGCAACAAAAGATTGAAAAAGAATGGCGACTGGACTTGGAGCTGAGCTGCGCCTTCCACAACTAGATTGAAGGACAACAACTTGGAGCTGATGGGCCCTAGAGAAACACACTGTTCCCCAATATTCCCCAATAAAAATTGGAAAAAAAAACCTCATGCATCTGTAGAGCACACCTTGGGTTGTTGGTGTAAAAGAAGGTGAAATCACTTGGTATGAATCCCACATTAGCTTCACTAACACTAAGCATTCAATTGGATACTGATGGGAAATGTGTATTGAATCTAATGACAAGTTGGGAACGTCCAGTTTTTAGAGGGGTTTAGCTCTCACTCTCTTGTAGCCGAAATGTTTTTCTTCTGTATTATCAGATGTCCCGCCCGACACACTCTCCTTATGCTGTCTGGACATATATTCAACTAGCACTAGACACACTGAACAGCATTTAAAGAACTCACGTTGCTTTTTTTTTTTTTATTGTGGTAAATGCACATACCTAAAATTTACCTAAGGAACGCACTGTCGTTTTTCGTCTTTGCATGATGTTCCTTGGAAGTCTCATTTGTTCAATTTTGATGGCTGTCCTATATTTTTTTAACTGGATGTGTCACTTTTCCAATGTGCCTGGATATCTCGAGCCCCAGAACTCTGGGTGAGTGTCTCAGATCCCCAGTAGCTGTGCTTCCCTTAGCTCACCAGGGCTCTGTGTGCAGGCACCAGGTGTGACCTACTATGTATCAGATGTCACTGAGTCTGTGAACACACCAGGCTGTTGTGAGATTTTACATTGCCATTTTAATTAATATAACGATATATATTTTTATCTGTACAATTAAAATTAAACATCAACACATAAACATTTTAAAAAGAGAGAAAGGAAGGTGCCAGACCAGCCAGACCTGAGAGGCAGCACCCCGTTTTAGGCTTTGCGCCCTCCTCCTGGATGATGACCTCAGATCAGCGGGATGCCTGCAGTCCCCTGGGCCGGACCCTGCCCAGTCACGCTTGACACTGGTCCCCTCTTCCGCGTTCCTGTTGTTTCTGCCTTTGGTGTTTGCTCGTGGTGCTGTTGTCCTTGAGTGTGTGCAGCCCTATGACCTGGGAGCTGACACGGGGCCACCATGACACTCCCGCATTGTAAACTGGAGTCAAACTGAAGCAGACAGAAGTGAAAATCAGCAACAGTTACTGAGCCCTGACCCTCCATCAGGGTCTCTTCCTCCTGCCTGAATAGGAGTTACGAGCAGTTAAACGCCCCCAGCCCAGCAGGGAGCATCAGTTCTCACCGCCACTGAGCAGGGAGGCTTTGGGGTTAGAGTCACAAAACAGAGCTGGGATCTGAACCAGCCAGGCAGTCGTGCTCTGACACTGCGCCTGGGGTGACTGAAGAAAGTCTGAACTAGGTTACCAAGATTTATGTTTAAGTATAAAGATTTATACAATGTAACAAGCAATAGCCTTTATCTCAGGTACGATGCTTCAAAACAAAAAGTTCCCTTGTAGAGGAAGAGGAAGTTATAAGGTCTCCGATTAGGAAACTATTACTTTTCAGAAAGGAAGTTAACCTGACCTTTAATTTCACAGACACAGCTTTCCCATATTTATCATCTAAAGTACTCTCATTCCAATGATAAGTGTACCACTGAAATGCTTTTTACAAGGTGTAACTAAATATTCAGTATAGAAAGCATGTTTTCACTTTATACGTTTTAAATATAATACTATGTGAACACCAAGGGCCCACTGCCACCCACTTAAGAAATAGACACGCGACAGCCACCACCGCTCCAGCCCCATCTCCTGTGAGCCACACATCAGCAAAATCATTCTTGCCTGACTTCTACCTCAGAAGTATGCCTACGAATGTCTTGTGCTTCTTCTGCCTGATTTTTTTTTCCTGCCCGATATTTTTACATCATGGACAATAAAGTGTAGCCATCAAAGACCTGGGCTGTGGGCACAGATTTCCTGGATTCAGCTCCTGGCTCCTGTCCTCCTCCTACCTGTGTGACCTCAGCGGACTGACTAAGCCTCTCTGTGCCTCAGCACTGAGCTCAGGTGAGTGAAATGGATGAACACAGGCACAGCCCTGGGAACAGGGCCCACTTCCAGCCAAAAGGTCATAAACTGTCCTGAACTTGAAACCATACTGTGCCCACAAGTTGGAGTCCTGCTTCGCTCCCCTCGCCCCCCCAAGCATGTCATAAACATTTCCCCAAGTCTTAAACATACATCATAAACAAACTCATAATATTCATATATTGGAACAAGTGCATCCATATTCAAAAGGCTGCATAATGTTCCACGTGTGGTTATCCCCTGATTTACTTGATTAACCAATTCCCGAATGGAACACACATCAAGGCTGTTTCCAAATTTTCGGTGGTATCGGTGATGCAACACTGAGGTTTTTGTTTGTTTGTTTGTTTGTTTTTATAAATGCTCTGGCATTTTGGACAGATGGTTCTAGAACACTTCCTAAGTATTGCATACTGAAGCTTTGGGTCCCTGTAGACAAACTTCCCTATGAAAATCTTGGAGTTCTTCTCCCGGGAGGAGGGTGTGAGAGGTGCTGTGGGACCTGCCACCTGCCAGGTCTGTGCATCTAGGGTTGTCCCTGGTCAGGCGAAGAACAGGACCCAAGCCATAGGCCGTGAGGAGTTCAGCCCCAAGCCCCGCCCTGGCTGCTATTCTGGAACAACGTCCCTGCTGTTGCTGCCATCCGATCACTCTGGATGAAGACTCTCCCTTCCACACATGGGCTCAGCAGAGTCACCCAGTGAGAGGGTCCCATGTCAGCCGCCCACTGCTCCCTAAAGGAGGAAGGGTGCAGGCTGGGACCTGTCGGGACAGGTGCCTATGGGATGGGCAGGGAGAGATGCCCGGTGGACATGGGCACAGAGCCTCAGTGGCTGTGACTGGGAGGATGGGACAGTCATCACCAGAGGAAGGACGTTGGGACAGAGCCTTCGGTCTCAGGGCAGAGGCCACCAGTAGAGCAAACAAAAGGTTCTCCAGCTGGTCCCAGGTGGCTGGGGACTCAACGAGGAAGAAGGACCCCAGGGGCGGGCTCTGCTTTTCTCCCTGTTCTGGCCTCCAGACACCTGGAGCCTCCAGACATCTTCAACTTTCACTACAGAAGCCTGGGACGGGGTGAAGGTGGCACAAGGCCAACCTAGGCTACTGTCTGGAGCCCTGGCCAGCGATGCCCATCTTGCTGGACGTGGATGTCTTTCACAGCAGGGACAGGCTCAGCCCGCAGGGACAAGAAGCTCTCAGTGGGATGTTCTCATCCTACAGCCCATCGATTTAGATCAAGGATGCTGGCAGCGTGGAGCTGGGTGGAGGGAACAAAAATGAAACGCTCAGACTGGGGGTGCCCCCCCTTTGGGGTAAAAGTCCAGATGCAGGCCCCACAGGCAGATATAGGAGGGTTCTGTGGGCTGGAGAAGGTGGGGCGACTTGGGGTTCATCTTCTTGAGGGCAGGATGGTACCTGGCCCACACTGCAGCCCGGTTTCCTGGGGCGCCCCAAGGGGGAGGTCAGCGGGTTGTTGTTTAACGAATGAGGGAACCAATGAATGACTGCATCAGCCTGTCATTCCCGTAGGGAGGGACAAGGTCCCAGAGGTGGGGTCTGTGGACCTCCCATCTGGCTCGCTGGGTCACCCACTCCACTGCTCCTCCCCTTCCTGTCTCCTCTGCCTGGGGAATCTCGCCATGTGGAATGTGCTTCATATTCACTGGAACATTCTGGAGAAGCTGGAGCACACAGACGCTGCCGGGTCATATGGGACACTTCCTGGAGCCCAGTTCTGAATGTGCCCAGACCATGACCACGTTGCTGCCTGAGCACAGCGACTTCAGCTTGAGGACTTTGCACCCTGACTCGACTACAGCGACGTGTCCCACCAGACCTGCAGGAGCTCAGACCCTCGCACAGGGCGGGGCCTCAGAGGATCAAGGCTTCCAGGGTCAGCTGCCTGGAGGGGAAGGTGGGAGGCCCAGCAAGCCCTCAGGGGGAGTGTCCATGGCAGGTCCTGGGTGAGAACTCAGTGACACTGGGGACAAGATTTAGAGTCCATGTGGAAGGACGTTTGGGGGGGAGGCAAGGCCCTGGAGGGGGCCGCCCCCTGTATGGCGGGGTGGCCTCTGCTCTTTGCATGGAAGCCAACTGTCTCTTCTTCCATCACAGAGTTTGTGAAATTCCAGGAAGACTTTGTGGACCCCCCAGAGAAGGCTTCTGAGCCCTGGCCCAGTCTGCACACAGACGCATGAAGGCGCGCTGTGCTGACCCCCCACCCCACACAAGGCCCCTCTTTGCTTCCGACTTGACACATCATGGGCCTTCCTGGCCTCTCTGGGAGACCTTTCTTTCTGTAAGTTTTCCTCTTTGCCCAGTATTCCCACAGCTCCTCATCTCCTGTCCCTGTGCTCATCTCAGCTTCCCGCTCTCCTCTGTCCCCAGTCCCCTCTCCCTCCCCCTGTCTCTCTCCCTCACTTTTCTCTCTTGAGGCCCCTTTGCTTTTCTCTACTTCCCCAGAGTGTTTTATCTTCCTCTTTGATCCTACTCCAAAATTAAGTATTAGACATCTGTCAAGTTATACACATACCTGGAAAACCCAATACATTGAAAACATCAAAAATGAAAACATCTATCTATGGGAAGACTTCATATACTAAGAGCCTCGACACACGTTGAGAGAAAGCATTTGTAGTGTATGTAACTGACAAAGGATTACTATCCAGAATATCTAAAAACTCTTATAAAGCAAGAGGGAAAGACAAACCGCCTCACAGAAAAATGTACAAAGGACTTGGCCAACAGTTCTAGAAAAAAAGGAGAACGGGCGGGACAGAAAAAATATGAAAAGACACTGGATCTCTCTAGAAATCAGGAAACCATAAAACCAAGCAGCAGCGGGAGAGATTTCACATCCCACTGTCACTGCGGGTTCATTGGGGTGTCTGAGAGAGGACTCAACCCAGAGCAGTGGTGATCAGGTTCTTGTTTCTGCGCCAGAAAGAATCAAGAATCGAGAGCGAAACAGATGCAAGAAAGCACAGGAACTTTACTGAAACAACGTATACACCACAGAGGGAAGCGCAGGGGAACTCAGAGATTGAGGCACACAGAGGAAGTCCTGACCAGGTATTTATACCTCCCAGGAGCAGGTTTCCATAACTGTCCCGTTGACAAGTCTCCTTAGTTTCTTGTCAGGAGGCAGGATCCTCAGGTTCCCTCTCTTCCTTATTTGGTTCCTCCGGAACTCTCATGGCATCAGGTGCATGCTAGGAGTCGTGGTAACAGCAATGCAAATGAGATTATAATGACATTAAAATTAGCTAAACGTCAGATTCTGGTCAAAGGGCTTAGCCTTGCTGGATGAAACTGGTTCTTGTTCTTCTCCAGCTGCAGGTGCCAGCTAGTCACCCGTTACTTGTGTAACCAGTGAGGCGCCTCAGTTGTTTCCTGGAGGGGGTTGTCAATTTCGTAGCCTACCTATCCTGCCTCACCATCAGGTGGGAAAATGAGAGGTCTGATAATACCTGCACTGGTGAGGACATGGGAATGGTGACACTTTGTATTCCCCCAGGGTGTTCATTGGCATGAGAGCTTTGAAAAGCAGTGTAGCAATGCCAAGTATGGGTGAAGATATCTATGCCCTGTGTGCTAGCATTTTTCATTCTAGAAACTTCCCTAGGTAGTCTCGCTCACAAGTACACAACAGGTAATCCCTGCAGGGCTATCAATGATGGTGGAAAAGTGGGAGCAATCTAATTGATCCCCCATAGAGGAAAGGAACAAATCATTGTCCAGTGCGGTCATGGGAGGCTGTTACCAAATTCAGGTTTGGTTTGCTGCTCACGAGACAATGATCGAGAGACAAGGGTTGGTGGAAAGAAAAGCAGGTGTATTCAAAATGCTAGCATTCCGGGCAGCCAGATGGCTCAGTTGGTTGGAGCGCGAGCTCTGAACTACAGGATTGCCGGTTCGATTCCAGCGTGAGCTCTTAACAACAAGGTTACTGGTTACCTGCACGGGATGAAGGGCTGTGCCCCCTGCAACTAAAGATTGAAAATGGGGACTGGACTTGGAGCTGAGCTGCGCCCTCCACAACTAGATTGAAGGACGACGACTTGGAGCTGATGGGCCCTGGAGAAACACACTGTCCCCCAATATTCCCTAATAAAATTTATTTTTAAAAAATGCTAGCATTCAAGGAAGATGGTGGACTGCTGTCTCAAAGACCACCTTCCCCGTTTCTAGCATGGCCAGAAGGTTTTATAGGCACACAAGAAGACGCAGAACAAAGGAAAAGGGGAGTTAGATGAGTGATTCCTGGGAGTTAGCCAAGTGATTCCAGAGGTCCAGCTCTGTCCGGAAAATTCCTCCTAGGGTCTGCTTCGTTTTGAGATAAGGTTATCTCGGACACGGATGTAGGGGTGCTCCATGCGTCATCTTGCAGCCTGGTTGCCAGCATCCAGATGTCTGTGGGCTGAAACAGTCTCTTTCAAGTTAGTGTTCTGGCAATTAACTAGATTAACGAGGTATGTGTGTAGCCTTGGGAAAACAGAACAATTAAGTCAGGCAGTCGGGGAAAGAAACAAAGACAAGAAAGAAAGAAGAAAACAATAAACTATAAAATAATAAACTAACCTAGACTGTTAAATCTTTGCAAGTACACAGTCACCCTTGCAAGATGGTATCCTCAATGACAGTCAGAGTCCAGTGGGCCCCCAGATGGGGTGCACTGATGGCAATAACATAATGTCGACTGAAAGAGTAAAGGGCCAGAGAGATAGACGCAAACGACACCACGCATGCAAATAATCCCCAAATAGCCAGGTACTATTTACAGAGAGACACAGACACAAATGTCCAAGCCAGGAAAATGTAGAGGACAGGGAACACGCTGCCTGTAGGACATGGTTACCTGTGGAAAGAGGCAGCTTCGGGGCCGGCTCCACCAGCAGCTACCTGAGCGTCCTCCAATGAATATACAGTATGAATTAACCTGCTGGGGAGCCCCCCTTCCCCACCAACACTCCTTGTCCTGTTCCCATGACGATCTCCATCGTGCTAAGGGCAGCAGTTGCCCAGCTGAACTTCCTCACGTGCTGGGCCTCCCCTGACTAGCAGTGACCGTGACCTCGGAGAAGGCAGAGGCAGAGCCTGGAGAGGCAGCTCTGGGTGTCAGGCAGCCACCGCCCCACTGTGCCACCGAATGACGAGCTAGCCAGGGAACACTCTTAGTTCCGGGCTGAACTTTAGTGTCCTCCAAATTCATATGTTGAAGCCCTACTCCACTATATGATTGTGTTTGGAGGTGGGGCCTTTGGAGGTGATTAGGTTTGGGTTACAAGGGTGAAACCCCAATAAGGGGATATGTGTCCTCAGCAGAAGAGGAAGAGAGATCAGAGCGAGCTTAGCCTCCACGCCTCATGTGAAGGCTGAGGGGACTCATGCAGAGGACCCAGCACAGAACTAGGAACTCAAAGCACATGTGTTCCTTCCCTGTGTCCGTATTTTCTGTGTCCACAGAGAACACAGGAGTCCCAATCCAAGGCTCACGCTTTCCCATCACCTCCATCATTCAGCAGGCAGGGGCAGAGCATGCCCTGGGCACAGACTTGGGCTGGGTGCAGGGGTGGGGTGGAGAAGGCTCCAGCCTGCCCTCCCCAGGGGAGCTGGGCCTCTGTCCTGCTCTCTTCAGCAGGGCCGGTCCCATCCTCCTCTCTCTGCCCTCACGACTTTCACTTTCCGTTTGCCATCACAGTGGGTCCTGCTGCACAGAGGAGTCTGTCTCCACCAGAGGTCCAGCTCTGCCCAGAGGGAGGGCCCCAGGGAAGAGAGAGAAGGTGGGTGAGCCTGAGCAGGCACTCACCCGGGCCCTCCCATCTCTGCTGCCCAAGCAGGAAGTCGGTGGGGCCTCAGCTGAGAGGGCTGGGAGGTGCTTAGACAAGGGACTTTCTAAAGCAGGGCCCCTGTGAGAAGAAATGGATCTCCAGTATTTGAGGGAAGAGGCAGAAGCCTGGCTGGAATACTACATCAAGAAGTCCTGGACCAGGTACTGCTGCCCACCCTGGCCCGCTGGCCCCCTCTCCGTAGCCCCTTCCTTCACAGGGGGCCCTAAGATCCTCTGTCCTTGGGGCCCATCCTCCTGCTGTCCAGCCTGGCTTCTCTCCCTCTCTCAGCTCCTTCTCTGCAGGTCCCTCTCCCTCGGGGGTTTTTGTCTCCACTACTGACTCTGAATGTCCCTGCCCGTACCTCCACCCAGCCCTGTTGTCCTGGCCCACCCCTCAGTCTGCAAGTCTGTGGGGCTGGGCTGTCCCCTCCCGGCCTGTGGGGCAGCCTGCCCCACGGTCTTTCCTGTGCTCTGTTAACAGTTAGAATTGGACGAAAGGATGAGTGAAGCAGTTGGTGGATTTAGTTTTAAGCACTTTGATCGATTTGCTCTTCTACTGACCCTGGTATACACACCGTGTGAGAATAGCTGTCTGGGGCAAGAAGATACGTTATCTGCTCCAAGGATGTCTCCACTGTGAGCAGAAAAGTAAATGCAGACTGTTCCCAGACACACCCACAACCTTTACAGTTATCACTACCACCAGCCCTGACCTGGAGAAAAGATACCTCAGGTCAGGAGATAGGCTGATAGTTTGCAATTAAGTAGAAAAGAGCGCCCCACCCAAGGCACACACTGCTGCCAGGTCACACAAGGGAATAGCTGGGCATGGCTGTGCCTGGACAGGGTACCAGGTCCGTCACTACCGGACAGGTAGCCAGCCCTGTGACTCGGGCAGGCTGCTGCCCCTCTTCCTCCGCTCTTCTCTGGGATGGGTCCCCCCAGGAAATGGGGAGGTGTAGATGACTTCAGATACATACAGCACTTAGAACAGTAGAGCTGCCTGTGACTTTAGGTGTTAACCTCATATTTAAAAATAAATAAACATGCATCGGTGAGAAGTTAAGCATCAATTGAGTGGAAATATTAAAAGCTACTATTTGGGGGCCAAGGGTTTTTGTTTATTGGTTTGCTAGTTTTGTTTTTTTTCTTGTTTTTATTTTTCTAACTGGTTGGAGGATGGTGGGCAGGAATCTGGGTAGGGTAGGAGGGGTGCTCTTGGAAGAAGCAGAGCCTGGGCTCCTATGGGACCCGGTCCCTGCTGTCCCTGACCCCTCTCCTCTCCCTCTCCCCCAGTCTTCCTGCCTGGGCGGCAGCAGGAAATACTCAGGGACCCAGGAGCGGTTGGGGGAGGCACAGCCCAGGTGGCACAGGGGGCTGTGTTCAGAAGACACCACATGGAGAAAATCCAGGGAACACTCTCTGCATTTTCTGTTTTCACTTTTGCCCCAGAAACCCGATGGAGCAGTTGTATCGTGACTATTTCTACTTCCACTTTTACAACCTGCACAACGCCAGTCTTCGGTTTGGCTGCTACATCTGCTACCACGTGGAAGGAACACAGACTCACTTACCTATGCCCTTTAAAAAAGGGGTCTTTGAAAACCAGGTATGGGCCCCACTAGATTCTCATCAAAGGCAGGAACTAAGCCAGGCGATGATGCGGAAAAAAAGGATCAGTAAAAAGCCAGATGCTTCTTCCCACACATTGTCCTGCATCCTTGGCCCGTGATGTCTGTCCCTTGATGTTCCTCCTGAATCCTGATACACGATGGCTTTTGACTTATCCCACGAGACCTCTTTTAGAGACTCTGCTGGCTGTCCGTCTCTATGTCTTGTCATCTAGTGTGGCCTCTAGCAGCCTTGGAGGAGAGAACATCTTAGAAAGTCGGGTTTCTTGTACGTCAACGCCTTACGTGGCCACGGTAACTGCTCTGCTGGCCGGGTCCTCCCCCGGCCACAATCCTGACTCCTCCACAATCAGGATGTGTGATCCCCAGGGGACAGGCCGCAGCCCTCGTCCTGCCTGCCCCCAGCCTGCTCTGAGCCGTGGCCAGGTCTGCCTGGATGAGGTCTGCGGCCTCCATGGACACTAGATCAGACCCCCCCTTGCAGCCCCTGAAACAACCACTCACCTCTCCTGCAAAATATCCCACCACCTGCCACTCAGATTGCAGACTTTTCAGAACCTGTTTGGGGGGAAAAGCCATTATGGGATGGAGGGGTGTGCACTGTAGCGGTACTATCCCACTGAAGCATAATCGGGGTTACCTATGTCATGTAACCTTTTCTAGTACCCAGTGTTCAAAAGTTAAGAGATATTGATGAATTTAATGTTGCTAGTGTGCTTTGTAATATATCTAAGATATTATTTCAACCTATAATTTATACAAAAGTTCTTCAGGAGATAGTTACGTTCTTTTTTCACACTAAGTCGTTGAAAGGAGATGTGTATTTCACACTTGCTCAACACAGACGAGCCACATTTCCAGAGTGCAGTCAGCACGTGTGGCTATTGGCTCCCCTGCAGACAGTGCAGCTCTGTGCCCCCCCACCCAGCAGACAGCACCCAGGGAACAAGGCTGGACCCCAAAGGCCCAGCCCGGAGCAGGCGCTCAGGATGCTTGTGGCTTGAATGGATGGGAGAATGAATGTTGGAATTAATGGATGAGTCGATGCATGTGGGAAGGGATAACTAAGTACAAACAGAAGGGAAAGCAGAGATGGAAAGGAGTAAATCAATGCAGGACATGCCCCTGGGCCCTTTCCCTTGGTTCCCACACCATCTCGCCCTGCCACATGCCTGCCGTGCCAGCCCAGAGCGTCCCCTTTCCTTCCTTCCCCATCTCTCCCAGTTTTATCCCAAGAAGAGACGCCATACAGAACTCTGCTTCATCTCTTGGTTCCGCAACCAGAAGAAGTTCTTGGACAAGATGCTGTCCCCTGGTGAGAAATACCGTGTCACCTGGTACATGTCCTGGAGCCCCTGTATTAACTGTGCGAATGCTGTAGTCAGGTTCCTGGAGGAGAACGAGAACGCAGACTGGAGGATCTTCGTAGCTCGCCTCTATTACTCCAATTCTCCCGAACACCGGCTGGGGCTGCGCAGGCTGCATCATGCAGGGGTCCAGATGAATATCATGTCATCAGAGGGTGAGAGCAGAGGGAGCTGGGGCAGGGGTGTGGGAGGGGCTAGAACCAGGTAGGGGCGACCTAGAGAGCCTTAGGGAGAGTGAGAGGAAGGGCAGCCTCTCTTCGCCGCCTGCAGAGGAGGTGCTGGACCATGGAGAGGATTGCGGAGTCTACTGGAAGAGAGAAATCAGGGGAGAAAGGTGGTCCTGGGCAGGGGAGGGTACACAAGAAGGACTTGGGGGCTTCCAGAAAGGGGGAGAATTGTAGCCTCAGATTCCAGTTGGAAGAGAGAAGTTGAGGGAAGAAAGAGGAGGCAGTGAAATTATGATGGGAAGAGTGTGTCCCTAAGAGTCAGACACCTGTGGCCCCTCACCCACCCCTAGAACTGGAGCTCACCTCTGTTTCCCCTGTCACCTTTCAGATTTTGAGTACTGCTGGGAAACCTTCGTGGACCACCAGGGAACACCCTTCTTCCCCTGGGATGACATGGATGAAAATTATGAGAGACTATCTATGACTTTAGAGGACATTCTCCAGGTGAGGTTCTTCCCTCCCTGCTCCCCGTCCTCCCACCTCCACGCCCCTTCTCCCCCTCACCATCTCTCCCTGGACCTTTCTTTCCCTGTGCTCAGGGCCTCCTCTGGGTTACCTGCTCTCTGCCGGGGCACCAGGTCTATCCCTCCCATCCCTTCTCACATGGTGCCTCTGCTTTCTCACCTCCCTGTGTCCCTCCTTCTCTCCCCATTTTGTAACTGCCCCAGACCTCTTCTCTCTTCATCTTTCCAACTGCCTCACTCCCTGCTTCCTTCAACTCTGCCTTCTGGATCTAGAATCAGGAAAATTGATGGGTGGACTTCAATGTCTCTAAAGAAGGCAGGAGACCTGCGTTGAACAGCAGAATAATACCCTTTCTCAAGAAATGGAACCTCCCTATTGGCCACCATCTCCAGATTGATGCAAAGAAACCTGCGAAAGTCAATGAGCTCATAAGAAATTGTTTGTTTGTTTGTTTGTTTGTTTGTTTGTTTTTAAATCTAATAGATTTACTGTCATTTAAAATCCATGTTGTGTTCCAAATATACACCAGTGAGATTATTATCAATAGTATCAGAACAGTTTTTGATGATTTTAATTGATTTTAAATCCAAAGCAATGAAATGAAAAATTAAGAATCTTCCACAAATTTTTTTTCCCTTTCTAAATGTATCATGAAGTTCAAATAGCTCAATAAATGCTTGCAAATATGCAAATGCTTTTCTCTTTTGTAGGTACCTTCATGGGGTGGGGGCAGTGGGTATACTAATTCCCGCTTGGGGTCAAGTAAAAATCAGCTAATCCTTATAGCAGGGGAATCTGGCATTTAAAAACCTACATTCATTGACTAACTATTACACTGTTAGCAGCAAGTTTTTGAAATGACAGCCTACACAATAAGAAAAGAGAAAAAATGAGTGTAAATATTGGGAACAAACATTCAAATTGTCAGTTAGACGGGGGCTGGGAATTACTCCAGGCCTCAGGCTGTTTCTACTTCCCCTGCCCTGGTGAGGAAGCTAGAGGGAGGGGCTTTCCTGCCAGAGCATGACCTCTGCCCTTTGCAGTCCTGGGCCCAAGCAGGACCCACCACAGGCACTAGATGTCTCTCCTGCCATGTCTCTGTGGAGCCTGCGTCCTGCTGAGTGAGCCCCTGGCAGCTGGGTGTCCTGCACAGGCTGTTCCGGGCAGTGAAGGCTCCCAGGTCTCACCTCACAGACTTCTGCTCACGTGTCAGGGCCCAACCTGGTCACAACCTCACACCGTGACTGCAGGGACTGTGGGAGGAGTCATTGAGTTTGAGACATTGGAGGGATGGAGAGTAAGGACAGACGATGACCGTGGCCAAGGAGGGAGGAGGGACTAAGTCAGGGAGGGCCTGCAGCCCAAAGGGGAGAACTGATACGCAGTCACCTGGAGAGATGGAAGCAAAGGAGAGGGGGGGCAGTGAGAGGAGGGGCAAAGCAGGGCTGAGGGCCAAAGGTGAAAGGCCAAGGGGCAAGAAGGAGCCTAAGGACAGGACACTGGGATCGAGGGAGCCTGGCAGGGACTGTGGCTGCCAGTGACAGAAAGCTGCCGGGAGGGCTGAACCAGGCTGTTTCACAGAACAAGGCACGTGGGAAGGGTAGGGTGTGGGCCTGGCTCAGCTGCTCGGCGATGCTGTCAGGACCTGGGCCACAGCCCTTGTCCCCCAGCTCAGCTCTAGGTGCTCGTCTGCTGCTGGTCTCCTCCAGGCTTCAGATGGCTGCCCACCTACAGCCATCACGATGTCTCATTCCAAGGGGGCATGAGAAAGGGGACAGGACAAATCCCGGAACTTTCAAGCCTGTACATCCTTTCACTGGACAATCAGAGTGACCTACCATGAAGGGTGGCTGATAGGATACCCCATAAGTCCCAGTTTCCAGTGGTGTTGCCTTTGGAGACCCCGTTTGTTTGCAAAGGGAACAGGACTGGCTCTTGGGTTCCTCACCTGTAACGTGTAGAGAATAAGAGTGACTGACCAGGGGGCTGCCCTAATGGTTAAATGTTGAGTATTTACTTAAATGTCTGAGATAGGCAATCCTCAACAAAGGAAGAAGTTATTATAAAATAGAGGGGAAGTCTCTCATTCACTAAATCACTCAATCCACCAGTAATACCTCAGTCTTGCAGCAAGTTCTGCTCATACCACGTGCAGCCAGGTGCTGGGAAGAGGTGATGCCAGGAAGCGCCCAGGGCCTCAGCAGGGCGGTCACGGCTGAGACCCAGGACAGGGCCAGTTCCTGCTCCTGAGTCCCCTCCTCCTGGTCTTCGTGATGGGGACTCCCCTCCTTCCCTCCAGGGCTCCTCCTCTGACCCCTGGGAGCTCCTCCTGTCCCCTGACCCCAGCGTCTGGCCTGGCCTCTCTCTAGGGGTCCCGGCGTGTCCTCTAGGCTGATGCTTTCATTTCTGTGTCTCTTCCTGCTCCTGCTGCAGGTGTGCCAGGGAGCCTGAGTCCCATAGGTGATGGTGCCATGCCCAGGTGAGGGGGACGGATGGAGAGGTGTCATGTCCAGCACAACACAGGCTGTGGGAGAGTGAGAAGGGGCAGCGCAGGGTTAAGAAAGAAACAGAAATTAAGAAAATTGTAACACAGAGGGCCAAAGATCTCACCGCCTCAAAGGACTGTGAGCCCTGAATCGAGCCATCCCGTGGCTTTTATTGATAAACATACAAGGAAGTAGCATTGTTTTTTCCACGGTCTGTGAATCTCATACATCATACCAGAAAACTGATTCAAACCAATCACCCTTGCCTGCAAATAGCCGGAACAGACAGTCCCATGATGTCATAACAATTATGATATATGCCGTCCCAGGAACAAATCCTTTATGCTGAAACTTATTGTTAAGAATGGAAGGAGAGCTGATGTTATCACATCACTGACTCACTTCCCAAGCAGGTAGTGGGAAGGAATATAGCCACAGAGGCAGAAGGTCTTTTCGGCTGGGGAAAGGTGGGGGCTGTGCCCACCTCTATCGACCCCGTAAGTTCTCCTAGTGGTCCCCACACGGTTCCTCCTGGCTTGGGTTGTTTCTCCCGTGAGAAATCTTACCCATCATTGGCTGACCAACCATCTTTTGGGGGCCAAACAGAGACATGAGGTGTAAGCACAAAGGTGAAGCAAAGTCCCTGAAAGGTACAGTCTCACAGACTCTTCTTTCATTAGGGAAAGGCACGAGGGGACGGACGGCTAGGCTGCGGCGTGACAACAGAGAGGGGACGCCTTTCCCTTGTCTTTAAATTAGCCTCTACTTTTTGGTGCAGACTCACCTTGTCTCAGGCCTGGGCAAAGCCCTCTTCATCCCCAAGCTCACCCCAACTTCTCCAATCTTCAGACGAGGGACTGACTGCTTAGTACCATTTTGCTCTGAGGGAAAGTCCTTTTTCCCTTTTCCCAAGGTCACAGGTAGGACAAAGTAGAACCCAGATTTGTATCGTCCGTCCCTCCTTTTTTTCCTCCCTCCCTCTCTCTTTCCCTCCTTTCTTTCCCTTCTGAAGGCCCATTTCTTCTCTCCATCTGCCCAGAGTGGTTTATCTTCCTCTTTAATCCTGTTCCTTCCTCTCTCTGCTCTTTCCTCCTTGTCCCCCTCCTGGCTGCCTTTTTCCTTCGCGTCCATGTTCCCCTTTAGCTGCCTGACTCGATTTCTCTTTGCCTCTCCCAGACCCAGCATGAATCAAGGCCTTTAGCTTCTCCTCCATCTTCTTTGACATTCACCCCTAGATGACCTGGCATGAGTCGTCTACACGACCATGGCCTGAAGTCCTTCCTAGAGATGCCACCCTGGGCCCTGGTTCATGTCCACGAACCAACACAAATGACAAAATGCCCCTCTGTGTCAGTGTCCTTCTCGGTCGCTTGGCAGAATTTGGAGTCTGTCTTTTTATCTTCACTCTTTTGGGGCAGGAAACCTCATCCTCTGCTCCCCCATGTGGATGTCTACCGGCTACTGAAGTGGCTGCCCCAGTGTATTTGCACTAGTAACCAGCCCAGTCCCTCCCGGGAAAGAGAGCACATTTGTTGAAATAATGGACAGAGGCCCTGCTCAACACCACCATTCATTCGGTTTCTGAGCCCGTCGCCCCTTGGCTCAGCTCCTCTGGTCACAGGCTGTGTTCTTGCCCTTCAACTGGATCCTGTAAAAGGGGGGTCCTTACATAATGGTGGGTTATACTAGTTACCAACAATAATACAATTATTGGGAATCCGTTCTCATATATAGAAAACGATTTTAATATTACAGGTTTCTAGTAAAACACGCAAGCAATTTATTTTTTTATTTTGTTTAACAGGACTTTATTGGGGAACAGTGTGTACTTCCAGGCCTTTTTTTTTTTTTTTCCAAGACAAGTTGTTGTCCTTTTAATCTTAGTTGTGGAGGGTGCCGTTCAGCTTCAAGTTGTTGTCCTTTCAGTCTTAGTTGTGGAGGGCGCAGCTCAGCTCCAGGTCCAGTTGCCGTTTTCTAGTTGCAGGGGGCACAGCCCACCATCCCTTGCTGGAGTCGAACCGGCAACCTTGTGGTTGAGAGGACACGCTCCAACCAACTGAGCCATCCGGGAGCTCAGCTGCAGCTCAGCTCAAGGTGCCATGTTCAATCTTAGTTGCAGGGGGCGCTGCCCACCATCCCTTGCGGGACTCGAGGAGTTGAACCGGCAACCTTGTGGTTGAGAGCCCACTGGCCCATGTGGGAATTGAACCGGCAGCCTTCGGAGTTAGGAGCATGGAGCTCTAACTGCCTGAGCCACCGGGCTGGCCCCACGCAAGCAATTTATAATCAATAGAATGAGAGAGAAAATCTCCCATACCCCCACCCATCCCATCCCATCCAGCCTTCTCCAGAAGTATCCTGTTTCTTACAGCTGTAGGTCATCAGTTCTCATTGCTGTGTAGTATTCCACCAGGTGAGCTCACTGCACTTCCTTTATCAGTCCTGCTGTTGATGACATTGGCTGTGGGCGTGGTGACTGTGGCAGAGCTGAGGAGGCCATGAGGAGCCTGAGAGGAATCAAGACCACTGGAACCCAGCTTCACCAGAATTGTGTTTTCTTCACAACAGCACTCATTTACCCATTCAATCAACATCTTAAATCTTTTCTAGTCTGACGTGGGAAGGAGCTATCGTATTGGTCTTAATTTTTATTTTTCTGATTACTAAGGAGTAGATGAAAGTGGTGTCTTTGTTTTAAGCTCTTTCCAAGAGAAAGCTTATCCATGTCTCACCCCATTTCTTCCCTTAAGATTTGGTTCTCACAGGCTGCTATTGGCTTTCCTGCTAATGAAGTGCCACCGCCTCCTTCTCAAAAACTTGCAATTCTTCCTAAATACGAAATAATGGAAGACAGAGATGAGAATGTCCTTCTTCCCTGTAGCAATTGAGGGAGAGAGGTCTTGCTGTGTCATAAATTAGTTCAAAGAACTGGTTCAAGGAATCTGAACATGAGGTTAAGACCTTATGTTCACAGGGTACCAGTCTTGACTTTCTGTGTGGTAGGACAGCTGTGTGGACATGGGTGGTTATTAACAAGTAGAATAGAGATGGGAGTAAGGGCTCAGGAGGCAACTGCCTGCGTTCCCATCCTGCCTCCACCACTTGCTGCTTTATGATATTTGGCAAATTACTTAGTCAAATTATAGGCATAAAATGGAGACAATAATAGAACTTCCTCATATGTGGTTGTGAGGCTTAAATTAGTTTTTTATGTTTATATCTACATATCTCATGAAGAGTGCCTGACCCACACTAAGCATTATAGAGTGTTTGCTGTTTTCTATTACTAGAAATCTGTCTCTAAAAATAGCATTCCACATCATCTTGCAAAGGCTGTATAAGACCCATACATTGAAAACATTACTAAGAGATAGTAAAGAAGACCTAAATAAATGAAGAGATATACCATATTCATGGATCAGAGGTCTCTGTGTTAAGATGTCAAGTCTATAGATTCCATGCAATTCCAATCACATTCCAAGAGTCTGCCCCCTTGTGGTAGCTTTGTAATGCGTCGACTAGGCCAGGCCAAACTACTTTCCCAGAATTCCCTTTCTAGTAGTTGTGGACCAGTGTGCCCCGCAGGAGGGATTATCCTAGCTGATGAAGAGGGAGGGAGTGAAATAGCAGCCTGTTCTAGTGTTGGGGTGCTGACTTGATTCATCTCCTTGGTGTGAAGCAGCAACTGTGAGGACTTCCTCCACTTCTCCTTTGAGCATCTCTGACCTCTGGGCCAGGTGTGTCATTAGCTCCATGATGAAGGGCCCAGCGACACCCAGACCACTAAAGTCATAGGCAAGAACGACTACATGGGTTTCTGTCCATCCTCATGCGCTCCACAGCTAATACTTGTGGGTCCAGCTTGTTCTTGCTCTCCCACACCTTCCATCCATCGTCCTTTCCCAATTGCTCATCCTGTGGACCTCATCTTGCAGCATTAGACATGAAAACAAAACCTTACAGAGACTGCTTAACGAGCCCCCACAACTGCATAAATCACAGTCCTATAGGAAATCCTTATATGCACCATCTTGTAACCGGAGGACAAAGGAATCCGAGGCTCGTGTTGCCTGTGCCACTCAGCCAATAGACCGACACAGGAGTTGGGTCATAGAATAAGCGTTTTTTACCAGAGTGCCAGGATCAGCAGCGGGTTAACACCTCCCAAAATTGCCTTAACGTTCTCAGACCGGCTTGGGGTATTTAAGGGAAAACCAGGGCGTTCTCCCAGAGGCTGCAGGACATCTCGGAGGTCTGTTCTCATTTCATGATGTTCCCCTCTGTCATCTATCTCTGTGGTGCCAGTGGCTCAGGAACCAGTGGTCCAGGAAGGGTGGGGGAGTAACCTGCGAAAAGGTTTGTAATTAGCAAGCATCTACAAGGTGATCTTCTAAGATAAGGAGCCTGAACTGGGACAGAACATCCCAGAGGCATTCTGAGCTCAGCCACAGGGGGTGCGAAGCCCACTTGGATGGGGTTGGGGCACCCCAGAGGCATTCTGAGTACAGGGGGCCCAGCTGGGCCCTGCTTCAATATGATCTGGCAATCCCACTTCTGAAAACAAAATCTGTATTCCAAAGAGCTATCTGCACTCCCATATTTATTGCAGCATTATTCACTCTAGCCAAGATATGGAAACAACCTAAGTGCCGGTCAATGGATGATAGGAAAAAGATGATATGGTAAAGACAATTTCTTCAATAAATGGTGCTGGGAAAACTGGAAAGATACAGGCACAAAAAATGCACCTAGACCACTTTCTTACACCATATACAAGAATAAACTCAAAATGGAGTAAAGACTTAGATGTAAGACCCTGAACCATAAAACTCCTAGAATAAAACATAGGCAATAAACTCTCTGACATTGCTTTCAGTAATTTTTTTTTTTTTTTGGATATATCTCCTCTGGCAAAGGAAACAAAAGAAAAAGAAAATAAATGGGACTACATCAAACTAAAAAGTTTTTGCACAGCAGAGGAAACCAAATGAAACCAAATCAACAAAATGAAAACAAATGGGAGAAGAGATTCACCCATGACACATCTGATAAGGGGTTAATATCCAAAATATATAAAGAACTCATAGAACTTAACACCAAAAAAAACCCAAACAATCCAATTGAAAAATGGGCAGAGGGGCCGGCCCAGTGGCTCAGGCAGTTGGAGCTCCATGCTCCTAACTCCGAAGGCTGCCGGTTCGATTCCCACATGGGCCAGTGGGCTCTCAACCACAAGGTTGCCGGTTCAACTCCTCGAGTCCTGCAAGGGATGGTGGGTTGTGCCCCCTGCAACTAGCAACAGCAACTAGACCTGGAGCAGAGCTGCACCCTCCACAACTAAGACTGAAAGGACAACAAGTTGACTTGGAAAAAAGTCCTGGAAGTACGCACTGTTCCCCAATAAACTCCTGTTCCCCTTCCCCAATAAAAATCTTAAAAAAAAAAAAAAAAAAATGGGCAGAGGACCTTAATAAGTATTTCTCCAAAGAGGATAGAGAGATGGCCAATTGACATATGAAAAGATGCTTACCTTCACTAATCATCAGAGAAACACAAATAAAAACCACAATGAGATATCACCTCACACCTGCCAGAATGGCTATGTCCATAAATCAACAAACAAATGTTAGGAGGATGTGGAGAAAAGGGAACCCTCCTGCACTGTTGTTGGGAATGTAAGCTGGTGCAGACACTATGGAAAACAGTTTAGAGGTTCCTCAAAAAATTAAAAATAGAACTACCTTATGACCCAGTAATCCCACTTCTGGGTATTTATCTGAAGACATCCAGTCTGGCTCGGATCAGAGGGAAGACTCCAGAGAGAAGATGGGTGTGAGCCTGAGCAGGCACTCATCAGGGCACTCCCATCTCTGCTGCCAAAGCAGGAAGGAGGTGGGGCCTCAGCTGAGGAAACTGGGAGGTCACTCAGACAAGGGACTTTCTAAAGCAGTCCCTGTGAGAGGAAGCAGAGCCCCAGCACACCAAAGAAATGGCAGGGTGGGGACGTATCAGTGGAGGAGACTACATCCAGATCCCCTGGGTCAGGTACCGCTCGCTGCCCACTCTTAGAACAGTAGCAGGAGCCTGTGAATTTAGGTGTTAACCTGATATTTAAAAAATAAACTTGCATAAGTGAAAATGGAATGAATAGAACTGAAATATTAAAAGCTACTATTTTGGGGCGGAGGGTGTTTTATTATTGATTTCTATTTTCTAACTGGTTGGGGGATGGGTGCGAAGGAATTTGGGTGGGGTAGGAGGGGTGCTCTTAGAAGGAGCAGAGCCTGGGCTCCTATGGGACCCGGTCCCTGCTGTCCCTGACCCCTCTCCTCTCCCTCTCCCCCAGTCTTCCTGCCTGGGAGACAGCAGGAAATACTCAGGGACCCAGGAGCGGTTGGGGGAGGCACAGCCCAGGTGTACAAGGGACTGTGTTCAGAAGACACCACATGGAGAAACTCCAGGGAACACTCTGCATTTTCTGTTTTTCTCTCTTGTCCCAGAAACCCGATGAAGCGGTTATATCCTGGGATCTTCTCCTTCCACTTCCGCAACCTGATCTACGCCAACGGGCGAAATTCCTCCTACCTCTGCTTCGAAGTGGCAGGAGTGCAGTACTACTCATCTCGTACCGTATCCTTTCACCGTGGGGTCTTTCGAAACCAGGTATGGGCCCCACTAGACTCTCATCAAAGGCAGGAACTAAGCCAGGCAATGATGCGGAAAAAAAAGGATCAGTAAAAAGCCAGATGCTTCTTCCCACACATTGTCCTGCATCCTTGGCCCGTGATGTCTGGTCCCTTGATGTTCCTCCTGAATCCTGATACACGATGGCTTTTGACTTATCCCACGAGACCTCTTTTAGAGACTCTGCTGGCTGTCCGTCTCTAAGTCTTGTCATCTAGTGTGGTCTCTAGCAGCCTTGGAGGAGAGAACATCTTAGAAAGTCGGGTTTCTTGTACGTCAACGCCTTACGTGGCCACGGTAACCGCTCTGCTGGCCGGGTCCTCCCCCGGCCACAATCCTGACTCCTCCACAATCAGGATGTGTGATCCCCCAGGGGACAGCCCGCAGCCCTCGTCCTGCCTGCCCCCAGCCTGCTCTGAGCCGTGGCCAGGTCTGCCTGGATGAGGTCTGCGGCCTCCATGGACACTAGATCAGACCCCCCCTTGCAGCCCCTGAAACAACCACTCACCTCTCCTGCAAAATATCCCACCACCTGCCACTCAGATTGCAGACTTTTCAGAATCTGTTTGGGGGGAAAAGCCATTATGGGATGGAGGGGTGTGCACTGTAGCGGTACTATCCCACTGAAGCATAATCGGGGTTACCTATGTCATGTAACCTTTTCTAGTACCCAGTGTTCAAAAGTTAAGAGATATTGATGAATTTAATGTTGCTAGTGTGCTTTGTAATATATCTAAGATATTATTTCAAACTATAATTTATACAAAAGTTCTTCAGGAGATAGTTACATTCTTTTTTTCACACTAAGTCACTGAAAGGAGATGTGTATTTCACACTTGCTCAACACAGACGAGCCACATTTCCAGAGTGCAGTCGGCACATGTGGCTACTGGCTCCCCTGCAGACAGTGCAGCTCTGTGCCCCCCCACCCAGCAGACAGCACCCAGGGAACAAGGCTGGACCCCAAAGGCCCAGCCCGGAGCAGGCACTCAGGATGCTTGTGGCTTGAATGGATGTTGGAATTAATGAATGAGTCGATGCGTGGGGGAAGCAGGCATGACTCAGTACAGGGAGGAGAGATATTTTAAAAAGGGAGAGGTCAATCAACAACATGCCTCTGAGACGTTTGCTCCCTGGCCCCTCGTCCCCACTCCAACCCTCCCTCTACATGCCTGCCGTGCCAGCCCAGAGCGTCCCCTTTCCTTCCTTCCCCATCTCTCCCAGGTCTATGAGAATAAATCCTACCATGCAGAACTCTGCTTCCTGTCTTGGTTCAAAGCTAACAAGCTGTCTCCTGGTGAACATTACCATGTCACCTGGTTCCTGTCCTGGAGCCCCTGCGCCAGGTGTGCAGAGGAGATAGCCAACTTCCTGAAGCAGCACAGGAACGTGACGCTGAGAGTCTTCGCTGCCCGCCTCTACTACTTCTGGAACCCAGCATTCCAGCAGGGGCTTCGGAAGCTGCGCTGCTTAGGGGCCCAGGTGAAAGTCATGTCCTACCACGGTGAGAGCAGAGGGAGCGGGGACAGGGCTGTGGGAGGGACGTAGAGTGCCCCAGGGAGAGTGGGGAGTGCAACTTGGGAAACTGAGGCAGGAGTGATGGCTCCTGGCAAGGAGGAGACCAGGCCCTGAGCAGGGACACCTGGGAAGGCTGAGAGGCAGTCTCCTGGGCGGGTCCTGATTGCTTTCATCCCTCTTTATCTCAGATTTTAACTACTGTTGGGAAAACTTCGTGTACAACCGGTACATGCGTTTCAGGTGTTGGAAGAAAGTGCATAGAAATTATAATTTTATGTCCACACGGCTTGAGGAAATCCTCAGGTGAGTGCTCCCCTCACCGCCCACCACCTTCACCTCTGTTCTTGGGCCTCCTGCCTCCTTGCTGGCTCTGGTCATTCCCCCCTGCACTTCCTCTCTCTGCCCCTCAAGGTCTCCCTCTCACCAAGGAAGTCTCCTTCTCCCCCAACTTGGTTCCTCCCATCTCACCACAGTAACCAAATCTTGTTATTAAACTGAACATAAGTGGTCATGAGTGTGTAAGTGTGAAAATCAGAAGACGTGTGAAACATCCTTCAAGGAATCCTTAACCAGAGAAGGAGGGCCCACTGGGAGAATGACTGACTGCATTGGGTTGCTAGGGCTTTCAAAACAAACTCTGTAGCCAAGGCCATTGTGGTTTGAAGGCTCCATGCATTTGCAGCAGCTAGCATTTAAATAATTTAATTCTTGACTAGGGCTTTGTTCACAAGGTAAGTGTTCTTCCTGCTTAACTCCCTTTGTTCTCATAAGCTGCTGAGATGGTGTCTCTGTGTCAAACAAGAGGAGATAACTTCAGAGCCAAGAGGAAAATTCAGGAGTTTGTTTTGCAGAAGAATGTCTCCAGGCTACAACCAGCCGCTGACGCCCAGGAGTCTGATACAAAACGTTATCTAAGACTGAAGAAACAGACTTCTCTCTCTGGATTCTCTGAAACTCCCCCTTCCCTACTCCCGAGCTGCATAAAAACTCCCTACTTTTGCTTTTTGGGGAAGACAGATTTGAGAGATGTGGTTCTTTCATCCTCTCTTTGGCCAAATCCAATAAACCTTTTTCTATCTCCAAGCACCAGTGTCTCAGTGCTTTGGCTTACTAGTGCCTCGGGCACACAGACCGGAATTTTGGGAGGTGACTCAGTAACAACTCAGATTGGGGGACTCTAGAACAGACCTGTATCCCCTCACAGTTCTGGAGGCTGAAAGTCCAGGATCAAGGTGTCGGCAGGTTGCTTTCTCCTGAGGCCTCTCTCCTTGTCCTGCAGATGACCGCCTTCTCCCTCTGTCCCCACATGATCTTTCTTCTGTGCATCCCTCTGTGTGTCCCAACTTCCTCTTCTTGTAAGGACGTCAGTCAGATTGGATCAGGGCCCACCCTACGTGCCTCATTTAAACTTAATCACCTCTATAAAGGCCCTATCTGAAATACAGTCATATTCTGAGGACCTTGGGGTTAGAACTTCCACATATCAATTTAGGGAGACACAGTGCAGCTCACACAATGACCAAGGGCCTTTCTGAGCTGAGTGGGTGATGCAAGAGCAAGATCCTTGTCCTACGTGTCTGTCTCCCAGGTACGCCTATGTGTCTCCCAGGTGCGCCTGTGTCTCCCAGGTACACCTGTCTCCCAGGTGCGCCTGTGTCTCCCAGGTACACCTGTGTCTCCCAGGTGCGCCTGTGTCTCCCAGGTACGCCTATGTGTCTCCCAGGTATGCCTGTGTCTCCCAGGTGCGCCTGTGTCTCCCAGGTACACCTATGTGTCTCCCAGGTACACCTATGTGTCTCCCAGGTACGCCTATGTGTCTCCCAGGTACGCCTGTGTGTCTCCCAGGTGCGCCTGTGTGTCTCCCAGGTACACCTATGTGTCTCCCAGGTACACCTATGTGTCTCCCAGGTACGCCTGTGTCTCCCAGGTGTGCCTGTGTCTCCCAGGTGCGCCTGTGTCTCCCAGGTGCGCCTGTGTCTCCCAGGTACACCTATGTGTCTCTCAGGTATGCCTATGTGTCTCCCAGGTGCGCCTGTGTCTCCCAGGTATACCTATGTGTCTCCCAGGTGTGCCTAGTTGTCTCCCAGGTATGCCTATGTGTCTCTCAGTTACGCCTGTGTCTCCCAGGTGCACCTGTGTCTCCCAGGTGTACCTATGTGTCTCCCAGGTGCGCCTGTGTGTCTCCCAGGTGCGCCTGTGTCTCCCAGGTATGCCTATGTGTCTCCCAGGTGCGCCTGTGTGTCTCTCAGTTACGCCTGTGTCTCCCAGGTACGCCTATGTCTCCCAGGTGCGCCTGTGTCTCCCAGGTGCGCCTGTGTCTCCCAGGTGCGCCTGTGTCTCCCAGGTGTGCCTGTGTCTCCCAGGTATGCCTATGTGTCTCCCAGGTGTGCCTGTGTCTCCCAGGTACACCTATGTGTCTCCGAGCTGTGCCTGTGTCTCCCAGGTGTGCCTGTGTCTCCCAGGTACGCCTATGTGTCTCCCAGCTGCGCCTGTGTCTCCCAGGTATGCCAGACCTGATCTTGACTCACCTGCTTCCATTCCAGACCTTGCTGCCCCAAGAGCCCCCACCCCCTCCCACTCCATCATCATCACACCCTGCTCCACACCCCCTCACACCCCACCCTCATTCTGCTGCTCCTATTCATTCCCAAATGGGTGTGTAAGGATTGAGATTATCAGAGCTTTCCAAAAAGCAGAACAAAAAGTGGAAGGGCAGCTGAGAATCGGTCAGAGACAGCTCAGGAGCTCAGTGTAGATCAGGAAGTGAAGGTCTGGTCCTGGACCACAGAGCTGGCTACCAAGTGAATGTCCTGGGGAGGAAATGAGTGAGGTTCCCAACAGGGTGGGATGGGCTCTGGCGCCCAAAAAGGAGAAAGAGATGAGCCTGATATGGTGGGATTCTGGGCAGGCAGCCACAGAGGAAGGAAAAGCAAGAGGGAAGCTGTGCATGGGAAATACTTGCATAAAACCACTGCGAAGAATGTCTTAGGTCCCCCTGATTTGGGAGCCTTAAAAAACAGGAGAGACCATCTGTTTCTCCTCTGATCTTCACTGTTCTAGTGGGAGTTGTTGCTGGTGGCAGACACCTGTCCCTTCACTCGCCATCCCTGTCTACACTGCTGCCTGGGGTGTAGGGCAGAATCCAGGGTCTCTGGCTGCATTAGCCTGTCTACCTTAATGCTCCCCTCTCCATGTTTCCTCCACAGAATGAGGCACAGAGGGGCACAGATGTGGATGACATTCTTGACTGCCTTGGTCATCAAAATGGTCCAAAGGGGCCAGCTCAAAATGTCTTCTCCTGGAGGAGACATTTCCGGCCTCCTGGAAGGCCAGTCTTTGCAATCCACAGGGACCTCCAGAACATCTCCTGCAAGACAGTCACTGTCCTGCTCCCAGCACGTCTCCATTCTCTGCCCACCTCGGAGAACTCACAGGAGTTCTCCAGGCTGAGATGTAGGAGTGCGGTTGTTGGGGAAAGGCCAGCAAAGGGGTACAGCTTCAGGTCCATCCCTCCTGCTTCTCGGGCTGTGGGGGCGTCTTGGCTCTGAGTTTGAACAGCACCTCAGTGTGCACTGATCACTCTTCCTGGAAGGGCCCAGCTTGTTCTGGAATCTTCCATTGGTTGTGGTCCCTGTGTGCGGAAGAATGACGAGGACCGAGAGACTCAAGCGGCACGCCGAGATCAGGGAGAACACAGCTTTATTACTCCAGTGGGCTCAGTGGGATTGTTCCCAAAGAACTGAGCACTAACTGGGGTTGGGCGCTTTGTTTTATAGGGTTGGGCCTCCAGGTTTTGGGGAGATACGCGCTATTGTTATTGCAACGCTAGGGGTTGGTTAAATCTGGCCAGGGTGCCGGGAAGTCCGTCCCTAGCAGCTGTGATTATTCAACATTGTTTTGACAGGGAGGCCTCTAACCATAGTGCCCGCAGGAGACATCTCCAATAAGGGGATGGAGGGAGACATCCCAATAAGGGGGGATGGAGCTCTGAGCTGGAGCTGCAGGAAAAAACCGTCCCAACACCTGAACATTAGGACAGATTGGGGTGGAGGGGACGCCATTTCTACAGACCCTCTAACCTCCTGCCCATGCTCTTGTTACCCCTGGGCCATCCCAGGGCCTCTGTGGCAGAATGGGGTGTGTGTGGGATGGGGAAGCAGTGGGGAGACAAGCTGGGAAAGGTTCCTTTGGGCCTTATATTTGTGTGCAATCTAGATTTGAGATGACAGGTGACTGCACTAAGACCTCTTTCTCAGGATTCTTTGTTTTTTCACCTAGAGGTCTTAGTGAAGTAGGAATATGTCTCCGTGAGTCCCCAAATGATACAGGGGACTTTGGAGTGAGTGAGTGCCGGGATCCTGTCTCGTGAGACCAAAGAATGGAAACATGGACCCAGGAGAGGCAGAGTTTTAAAGGAAGATAGTTTATTGAAAGCAAAGGGTCAGACCTCCTGAGCAGTGAAGGGATCCTGATTGGGAGTCTGAGGCAAAAGCTCTTACTTTTATACCTTCCCTTGCCTGCTTGGGGAAGGGGAGCTCTTTAAAGAAGGGAAGTGGCACCTTCTAATGAAATTCGTTGTCTACCAGGTTTGTTCTGCTTGCCCGTCCTGAAGAAATTAGCAAAATAACCCACTCTTACCTATCAGATCTGCTCCGTTTGTCAGGCCAAAAGGAATTTTATGATTAACCTCAAAGCATTGTTACATTTTGTCCTGGAGCGAAGAGTGATTTCAAAACCTGGAGTTTCAGGACATGGCCTTTTTTGTTTATTCCACCAGGGACCTTCCTGTCTACCTAGCGACATGTTAGCTAACCTGTCTCATTAGTGGACATGCCACAAGGCACATTTGAAATCCAGGTCCTCAATTCCTGACCTGCGATGCCCTAGGGGAATGAAAGCCCCCTCCACTTGTGCTATCTTTCTCCCTCCAACACACACACTGCTTTTCAGGAAACAATGAGGAAGCAGGAGAGAGTGAGGCCACACCGCCTGGACAGCATTCCAGCTCTGCCATTTATTTGTTGTGTGACCTGGGGAGAGTGTCTTCATGTTAGGCCAGGAACAGAAACTGCCTTAGGCCTGAGAAACCGCAGGGAATGTGCTGAATAGAAACCATTTTATCTTGGAAGCCATTTTGCCTTGCTCCCTGCTTGCTTGTATCTGCTGGCTTGTATTTTTCTCACATTAGCCCATGATCAACGGACCTGAACATTCCCGGACAATAGCATGGGAACCAGGATACGGAGCAGGAGGACATCGTCACACCCTGAAACCCTCGGTGATGAAGAGTGCACCGAAAAGCCCTTGAAGCCTGGAAGAGAAACGGCCTTGTTTACTTCCCCTTATAAAGCCCCATGCCCCGCTTGCTCGGGGAGGGGATGGTCTTGTCTAACCTGGCCTCCCGCTGCTCAAACACACCAGCTAAATTCGAATACACCAATTTTGATCTCCCGCAACTCAGTCCTGCAGTCGTGCCTAATACTTAGTCTCTCTGATGGGACTTCGTGTGAGTTGTCAGTATTATGATCCGCCCTGTTAATGCTATGAGGATGGATTACAGGATCTGCTCAACACACCTGCCTTCTCCAAGGCTGGAGATGAAAATGCGACGCCCTGCCCTCACTTTACATTATCACCAGTCTTTGTCAGGACACTGAATGGCAACTAACTGCAAAGCAGGGGTGGTGTGGAGAGGGTTCCAGCCTTCCCTCCCCAGGGGAGCTGGGCCTCTGTCCTGCTCTCTTCAGCAGGGCCTGTCCCATCCTCCCCTCTCTGCCCTCACGACTTTCACTTTCCCTTTGCAATAACAGTGGGTCCTGCTGCACAGAGGGGTCTGTCTCCACCAGAGGTCCAGCTCTGCCCAGAGGGAGGGCCCCAAGGAACAGAGAGAAGGTGGGTGTGAGCCTGAGCAGGCACTCACCCGGGCCCTCCCATCTCTGCTGCCCAAGCAGGAAGTAGGCGGGGCCTCAGCTGAGAGGGCTGGGAGGGGCTTAGACAAGGGACTTTCTAAAGCAGGGCCCCTGTGAAGAGAAATGGAGCCAAAATGCCCATGACAAAGGGCAGGGCTGGGAGAATCCTGCTGAGTAGACTGTATACCTGGGATCAGGTAAGTCAAAGGCACAGGAGGAGAAAAGTTGGGTTAGAGCCCAGAGAAGCAAAATCTCCCTAGGGCCTCCCACCCTGGGCTATCACAGCAGCTTAGGGAGCGAGGGGCATCCACCATTCAGACAGCGGGAGGACAGATCAGGGGCTTTCCCAAGGCCAACAGCAGCCTCGTGCCAGGCAGCGTTGTATTAGGGAAGTGGAGCCTGAGAGCCCAGGGACCAGGGCAGGCTGGGGCAAGCCTGCCAAGGAGACTGGGGCTGTGCTACAAGGACCAGTTGCCACTGCCTCCTGTCCTCTCTGCTCCTGCCTCCTCCCCTCTTCCAGGCCTGGGTTCTCTCCCTCTCTGGTGCCATCTCTGCAGGGTCTACGCCTGCCTCCAGCCCCAGTCCTGCCTCTGTAGACCCCCCACCACTGGCTCCAGCAGCCTGTCTTTCTATGCCACTGGCTAGATCTTGTAGGCATGCCACCGGGTCTTCTTAAAGCCCTTTGTTCAAGCTCACCAGTCCACTTTAGGTGCAAGGACAATTGAGATAATTGTTGGAGGCAGCTATCAAAGCATACTGATAAGTTTTATTTTAAAAACTTGCACAGTTTTGCAAGGAATGTTCTAATTTCTGCCATGGGGAAGGTAACTCCTCTTCAAGACAAGAAGATAAACTGTTTCTCTTAAAGACACTACCAAGTGTGCAAAATTAAAATGGTCCTTAAGTACTCCCTCCAAGTTGTTTCTATCATGCCTACAATTTTAGCTATTCAAGGCTAGGGGTCAACACTTGTGCTATTAAGGTAGTGCACTTGTCTAACATTTGAACTACTTTAGCCTTGACTGTGTGGGTTTGCCCGGCACTGGGGAATCTTCCCAGAATGGGGGAACTTCAGTATTAAATCAGGAAGGTTTTCTCCTAAGTGTACTATGAATGGGTGTCTTTCTTCTAATCCTCACCCTGAGGGTGGCCAGTGGCCCTAACTGGGAGTATGAACTTCTGCCTGGGTCACTGGTCTGTCATCAAAGGCCCCAGTCACAGATGGTCTCTTCAGCAATTGTCATCCAGTTCCATCTGAAGATTTGCTAATTAGCACGGAGATGTCAGAGGTGGGTTTCAGTTTATGAAATTAGTGGCTTTCTGAATTAGCATAACCGATGTCAGAAATGGTTTTTCATGGGTGGACTTAGGGGTGTTTCTGTGAGTTGGCTGGAAATAGGGGGAAGGCATTTCTGCCTTTGCAGGAACAGGATATGCAGCTCAGTGGCACCCTGTGCTGTGCGCCCCAAGGAAGGGCACCCTTGGCGTGACGCCTGCGGCCAGGTGCAAGTTTCTGAGCCCTGTGGTTGCCAGGGCCTGACTCCATGATCAGCCAGGTCACCTCAGCCTTGGGTGGAGTGTCCAGAAGGACAGCAAGCTGGGGTGCCACCAAGCCTCCCAAGCTTGTTCACACTGTTTGGCGTCCACTGGGTCATGAATGGCCACGTGCAGTGGGGTCCGACCAGAGCCAGCGTCAAGCACGCCGCTGGGCTGTGGCAGGAGGGCTCCAAGTTCTGTGCCCCTCGTCCATCTGGGCAGAGTCCACAGAGTTCTCAAAAAGGATCCGGTGGTTCTACATGCCCGTGTGGGCCAGGTCCCTTCGCAATGTAATTCTCAATGAAAACCAGCAAGATACAAAACGGACTACTCTGTAGAGTATAATCACCACTGGGGGAGAAAAAGCTATGTGAGTCCTTCAGCCAAAAATCTCTGTCACAACACTCCCTTGGTGAAAACAGCTTTTCCTGTTCACCTGCCTCTGCTCTTTGTACAGACTAAAGCGTGATACACATGCCGAAGCAAAGGGCGCAGTTAGAGGAAGCACCAGCTTCCGTCCCTCACTCCCCAAAGACAAGGTTCTGGAGTTGGACATGTTGGGGTTGAGGTGCCTGTGGGACCCGAACAGAGGAGTCTGGCGCTCAGGACAAAGGTGTACGAGCCCAGGAAGGACATACGGTGACCAGTTTCCAGGGCGTAGACCCCACTCAGGCCAGTTGTCCTGCCTGCAATGGTTTCCAAAAGGGGAGGGGCCCTCGGCCAGTCTAGAGGTGAGAGGCAGCGGGCCAGGTGGGAGCTCTCTCCTCTTCCTTCTCCCTCCTCAGTCCTTCTGGCCAACGAAGAAAGAGGAGACTCTCCTTACCTCCCTTACCACCCCTAGGTCCCAAGTGAACCCAAGGTGACAGAGCCTGGGCTGACACCACAAGACGCTCTCTGCATCTTCAGTTTTCTCCTTCCTGTTGCATAGAAACATGAGTCTGCTGCCAGAGGAAATATTCTACTACCAGTTTGGCAACCAGCCACGGGTCAGCGAGCCCAAGGGACGGAGGAAGACCTACTTGTGCTACAAGCTGAAGCTGCTCGATGTGACACTTGAGCAAGGCTACTTTAAGAACAAGGTGCCAGGCGGGCTCCCTGGGCGCAGGGCAGGAGGGGCTCCCGCATCCAGTGTGCAGGGAAAACACTGAGACGGCTGGGTCTGAGTTAGCCCAGCTTCCCTGGAACACTCCAGCTCCTTTCCATCCTGGGCCTCAGCAGAAGCTCTTCCCTCCAGCAGAACGCTCTTCCTGCCCCATTTTGAGAAGTTAACGTTTCCTGGTCCTCCGGATCTCAGCTTTGGGAAAGCCAAGGGCTCTTCCGAGGACTGAGCACTTAACTCTACCAACAAGATCTCCACAACATCCCTGCTTTTCCACCTGTTGCCCAAACTGGCCATGCCTCCTCCCTTCTGCTCTGACCTGCTTCTTGGGATCCCCAGACAACCTCCTGGGCAGGTGTCCAAACAGGTCCTCAGAGCCTTCAGGACTGTTCTGTGGGCTGTCTCTTTGCCAAGCCATCACCTACTCTAGTCACTGGGATCCTGTCTGATTTGGATCAAGCTGTGGGTGCTTTGGGAATCTTGAATTAATGGATGAGTGAGTTAATGAAAGAATAAATAAGGAAGGAAGGAAGGAGATTCTTTCCTGTCTTAGGCAAGTTTACATATTCAAAAATTTACAGGGCAGAGGTCACGAACCTCTGGACTCTGCCTTTTAACCAACCCTTCCTTGTCTCCGTCTGGGACCCTCCCCAGAAAAAGAGCCATGCAGAAATTTGCTTTATTGACAAGATCTGCTCACTGGACCTGGACCAAACCCAGAGGTACAAAATCATCTGCTATGTCACATGGAGCCCCTGTGCCCACTGTGCTGAGAAACTGGTGGCTTTCATTGATGACCACCCCCACCTGAGCCTCCAGGTCTTCACCTCCCGCCTGTACGTCCACTGGCGCTGGGTAAATCAGCATGGGCTGCGACAGCTTTGGAAATCCAACATCCCAGTGTTGGCCATGACAGAACCAGGTAGAAAGAGACACAGCTGTCAGCTGACGGGAGGGTTTGCAGTTCCGAGAGGGAAAAGGCCCTGGGGGAGGGATGGTGCCTGGACGGGAAGGATGGTGGCCCAGCTGAGGGCCAAGGTGGGGTAACACCCGTAAAGGACATTCCCAGGGAGAGAAAGAGAAGGGAGGGGAAAGGAAGGAGGAGACCCTGACCCTGCAGGTGAGACATGCGTCTCCTCTGCCCCCTGCCCTGACTGGGACTCTCCTTTCATCTCAGAGTTTACTGACTGCTGGAAAAACTTTGTGGATAACCAGGAAAGGCCTTTCGAGCCCTGGGAGAAGCTGAAGCAACATAGTGACAAAGTAAAACGAAGGCTCCAGAAGATTCTGAAGGTGAGGCGCGGTCCCACTGCAAGCCCTTGGCCTCCACACCACCTTCCCAGCTTCATCCGCTTTGCCATGTCACAGCTCCCCTGGCCGCTCCCTCTGCCCTCACTCATTTCTCTTTTCCCACAATGCCCTGTTTCACTCCCCTCTCCCACTAGGGCTCTCAGTTCCTTCCTTCTCTCCCTTTCCTTAGACTCTTGTCTGCTTTCTATTTCTTTAAAGGCCTCACTTGACCTGGTTCATTTCTTGTCCCAGCGTTTTCAGTGTCCCCTCTCCTTCCTCCCTGCACAGCTTTCAGCCAATCGATGCTTCCTAATTTCTCTCTCAACAGATCAACACGATAGATCTGTTCTCAGAACAGAGCTCAGAAGAGATTCGAGATCTGAATAATTTAGTGGATGCTGTCAGAAATTTGAACTTGGATGCCCATGACCCTCATTACTAAGAAGTCACTCAAGATGACTGTTCCTGAAGCATCTCCATGATTCATAAACTGCTGACTCATGATTCAAAACTGCAAGAAGTGAGCTCCACAGGCACACCTGACCCTTAGCCAAGTCCAGGAGACCTTTCTTTCCTCCTTTTTTCTTCTGTTTCATTTTCTATTACAAGTAAGCATGTATTTTTATAGTTGAAAAAATAAAGATGATTTTTAAGTTTGTAAAAGGTGGGTTATTTTCTCAGGGGAGAATCAGGTCTTTCCCTCATAAAAATAAGTATAAAGGGCTTTTATTCTACAGCACCAAGAAAAAAATTTATTTGAAAATTCCATGGATAGTCTAGAATAGTTGGATCATTTTGGTGGTCCAAGTATTCTCTGTTCCTTCTCAGTATCTAATATGGGTCTAATAAATAAGCTAAAACTCTATTGAGTGTAAGGTGTCCCATAGAAATGATTAGGGGAAAAACACCACTTGGAACTGTGTATTCACTGTTCTTAGTTGAAGAAGCAAGCACCAAGTCAGGCTAGTTAAAACACATACACAAAAAGATTGATTAAAAAGATGTGAGTGGCTCAGTGAATCTCTAGGAAAGATGGAGGACGAGATTTGGAGGCATCAGAGCCAGGAAGGAACGCCTAGACTGCTGCAAAGCTGGTCTAGTGAGAGCAAGGATGGAAGCAGTATGCTCCACCCACACCAGCCACATCTGGAAACTGGATGCTGATACAGAACACCTGCCTTGGCTGCCACCACTGTCAACACCCCCACCAGAATGGAGAAAAGGAGAGGGGGCAAGAAACTAGTTACAATAAATCACGAACACAGCATAAGATGAAAAAAGTAAAATCAAGTGTATCCCACTAAATGTGAACAGAACGAATTCTTCCATAACTTCTTACAAGAAACACTCTTAAAAATAGAGATTGAAAATAAAAGGGATTAACAAAGCGATACCAGACAAATGAAAATTTAAAGAGCAAGCAAGAATGGCAAAATTACAAAAGGTAGAGTTTCAGGCATGAAGCAAGAGAAAGAGGGACTTAACTATAATGACATAAAGGGACAATTAAAGATTAAAATATAACAATCATGAACTTGTATGTACCAAACAACATAGCAGCCAAATAAAGGGAAAATGATGAGAAACTCTGAGTTTGGTGGCAGTGGCAGTTTTACAGCCCAGGGGATAACTCATGATTGGCCTAAGTCTGTCGTGTAATCCTATCCCCCCTTTGCCAGATACTTTATTAGCCTCTCTTGAAGCTACGAGTGGCCATGGGACCCCGTTATGACGAGTCAAGCATAAGAAAATATCTGTCTGAGAGCTTTCTTTCTTTTTTTTAAAAGATATTTCAGACAAGTAAGGTTTAATTATCCCTCCATTGTTTTTCCTGCCGGTTAGTGGGACAGAACATGTGATGTCTGGAACGGTGACAGTTATCTCGCAACTATAAGATGAGGAGCAGGAGGACAAAAGTCAACATGTTGATGATGATGACGCAAAAAGCTAGGAAAAAGCTTGAGTCTTTGATGAGGGTGTTAAGACACTGAAACAATATCTGCTCTAGAAATATCTAGCTATAATCTTCCTGTTACATAAAATAGTAAATGTCTGTATTATTCAAGTCACTATTAATCAGATACTTTGTTATTTGTAGCCAAATGTGCCCTAACAGATGTAACTTCAAAATCTAGAGGACACAGCAAAAGCCATACTCAGAAAAAAATAAGGTAAATGTTTTCATTACAAAAAAAAGATAACTAGAGCAATTTCCTATTCATTTTTAGAAATCAGATAAAGCAATGAAAGAAACCAGAAATAGGAAATTAACAAAGATCAAAGCTGAAATTAATTAGAAAATTTTAAATGGCAGAAAGCACAAATTTAAAAAATCTGATCCTTAAAAAGATCAATAAAGTAGATAAATCTAGAAAGAATTTGATAAAAGAAAAAAAGATGGCAAAGATACACAAGATAAAGTATAAGAAAGGAAATGTAACCCTGATACAGGAAAGACTGGAAGAATTCTAAGAGACTACTACAGGCAAACTTATGGGAACAAATTTGAAAATCTTGAGGAAATGAATAATTTCCTAGCCAAATACAATGAACAAAATTGACCCAAGAAGAAATAGAAAACTTGAATAAAGCTATAATCATGGTGGAGATTGGAAAGATAATTAAAGATCTACCACTAAAAAAAAATGCACTATAACCTAATGTATTCACAAATCTATCAAAACTTTAAAGAATATATCATTTTAGTGTTAATAAAAGATTACAAGTTATAAAAAAATATGGAAAATTTTTCCCAACTCATATTGTGAAGACATAACCTTAATACAAAAAATAGTGAAGAGTACCAAAAAAGAGGCTATGCAATCTCTTAAATCAATCTCACTTATGAATATAGATGCAAAAATTATAAATAAAATATTTACAAATAGAGTCAACAATGTATTAAGAGAATACTATGTTATGACCAAACAAGGTTTATTCCAAAAATGAAAGTATAGTAATATATCAGGAAATAGACCAACATAATCCATTACACAACTGATTAAAGAAGGAAATCATGTGATGATACCAATAGATGCTGAACAAAACCTCACAAGAGTCAGCCATCATTAAAATACTAAGTAAAATAGAAATAAAAGTTCTGAAGCGTAGAAAAAGATTTTTATGAAAAAGATAGCAACAAATATTATTATAAATGCAAAACATTAAAACCATTTCAATTAAATGGGGAACATGCCAGGGATGGTGCTCATTAACACTTATTCAACATAGTCTTGGAGTTGTAATGAATGTAATAAGACAAAGAAAGTCCATAATTAGTGTAAACATTAGTGTAACTTTCTTCTGTTATTGTTGATGATTTTATATCTCCCAAACCCAAGAGACTCAAATTTGGAAAAGAAAAAAAAGAAGAAAAGATTCAGAGTAAATAAGAGGGTTGAATACAAAATGAATATTAAAATCTTTTTCTCTGTATTAACAGTCATCTAAAAATAGAAAAGGAGGTATTATTACTCTTAAAATAGCAATAAGATTAAATCCAATGAACATATAAAAACCAGTTGCATTTCTATACACTAACAATGAACAATCCGAGAAAGAAATTAAGAAAAGGATCCCATTAACAATACAACCAAAAAGAATAAAATACTTAACCAAGGAGGCAAAAGACCTCTACGTGGATCACTACAAAACATTGCTGAAAGAAATCAGAGAAGACACAGTAAACGGACAGACATCCATGTTCTATCATGTTCATGGACTGGAAACTTAACATTGTTAAAATGTGCATATTACCCTTCAACACGAGTCCTTCACCTTCAACGCAATTCCTATCAAAATCTCAATGTTATTTTTTTTTGCAGAATTTCGAAAAAAACATCCTAAAATTTCTATGAAATCTCATGGGTCTCCAAATTGCTATGCGAATTTAGAAAATGCATACATTCTGGAAAAGTTGCGTTTCTATACACTAATTTCAAAAATTCAGAGTTCCGTGACAAAGACAAACTGAACAGTCCCTGGGGCCACAAATGCATATTTTTTATTATTCAAAAAGAGACAGACAGCCTAATGAACAAAGATTTCAGTTTCAGTCTTTTTAGTTTGTGCATCTCAGTAAAGAATCATTAGATGACTCAGACCCTGCATCTCCCTCAGTCTGAAATATTTTATTTGTGTATGTCTGTCCTGTTATTTAAGATGTCTGGAGGGTTCCAAAGAATCAATCATACTAGATTTGCAATCGTATTTAAGTTCTAAGAGACTGTGATTAATCTAATTAATAATGCTTAAATGCTCAAGGAAAATGGGTTTTCAGTTATATCACCTTCATAAAAAAAGTACCAATAGTGTTGGGTAATCCCGTCCATGGACAAAGACCTCCTAGATAGTAAAGAAACTATCGACAGTCTATTATATGAGTTGAAATTAAGATCACCTGAAAGTAACTGTGAGCCCCCCCCAAACCAGGGGCTAAAACTAGATAGAAGCAGGGCCTCTGAGGCTGGCCATGCAGTCTGCTCACTTCAGAATTCCAAGGCCTTCCATTCACCTCCTCTGCCCTGAGAACGGTGCAGCACGGCAGCCCTGGACAGACAGCTACCTCAAACAGGAAAGTCCAGGTGTAAGCTACACAGCCAGGAGATGACTCCACAGTCATTTAGATCCCAGGCTGCTTTCAGCTTTCTGCTATGCCATCCTCAGGACGTGCGAGGCCTTTGTCTTCATGGCCCACAATGTATCATTATAACATCTGTGTTCTGTCAGCTAGATGGGAGGGGAGAAGGGGCAGACGACCAAGCTGGCTGCCTCCTAAGGGAGCGTCCCAGAAGCTGCCATATGGCACTTATGTTCACACCTTCCTGACCAGGACTTAGTTACTTGGCCACACCTAGCAGCAAAGGAGTCTGGGAAATGTAGCCTTTATTTTGGATGGCTATAGAGCTTGCTAAAAAGCAGGAGTTATACATTCTGCAATAAGAAGAATTAATAGAGTGGGACAATTAACAGTCTCTACGACACAGGTGAGAAAGTTTTTATTAGTAAATGTGAAATGTATATGTCCTGGGTTGGAATAGTATCTCCCTCCACCCCAAATTCATATCCTTCCCAGAACCTTCCCAGAACGTGGCCTTGTTTAGAAATAGGGTCCTTGCAGAAGTAATTAGTTAAGGAGAAGTTACACTGAAGTGGGTGGACCCGTAATCTAATACGGCTGGCGTCCTTATAAGGAGACACACAGACGCGGACTCACAGGGAGAAGCCCACATGAAGATGAGGTTGGAGAGATGTTTTACAAGCCAAGGACTGTGGGCAACAACAGAGGGGGAAAGCCCCCACCTGCAGCAGACACAGGAAAAGATTCCCCCTGGAGCCTTCAGAGAAAGCACAGCCTGCCTAGTGGGTATTTGAGAGATCATCCGGGTAAAACAGTGAGTGCAAAGGCCCTGGGGTGAGGACCTGTTTGCGGAGCCGCATGGAGGCGAGTGTGGCTGAGTGTTGCTCTGAGTGTGGTGTGAGCTGGGAAGCTGTGGGAGATGGAGGGGGGGGCAACCAGGGGAGGGAGGGGCAGCAGAAGGAAGGAATGGGGGTGGCGCAGCTCAGGGAGGGCTGAGGTGATACTTTGAAGTCAATGGTTAAGAACAAAATAGGACTTCTGGCTTATTCCTTCTCTCATTCTTGGTGAAAAGGGAGTAAAAGGGAGTGATGTCCATTAACACCTGCTTTGCTGAGGGCTTGTTGGGGCCACACCCCCTGGCGGCCTCTGGACACTAACGGAGACAGCTACTAAGTGACTACTGGTGGGGGCGGGGGGGGGGTCGCTTATACAGGGTGGAGACATTAGACAAAGGGATGATTCACATCCTGGGCAGTTTGGGGAGGGAAGGCACAAGATTTCACCATGCTACTCAGAAAGGCGCACAAAACTTATGATTTGTTTATTTCTGGAAGTTTCCATTTAATATTTTTGGACTGTCATCATCTGCGGGTAACTGAAACCATGGAAAATGAAACTGTGGACAAAGGGGGCTACTGTAGTGAGTCACGGGTTCAAATTCCTGGCTTACTACATCCTAGCTGTGCAGATTTGAATAGCTAACCATAGCCTAAGTATTTGTCCCACCATAAAAGCAGGTGCAGTAATAGTGCCCGAGCGTCAGGATGGATATTTGTACCAGGGTACCGATGGGACTTTTCTTGGGGACCCAGAATTAGGGTCAAGGCTCACAGCTGAGGACAAGGCAGGCTAAGTCCCCACTTTCTAAAGGCAGTTATCCAGGAGCTGCCGGCCTGAGGGCCCTGACCGTGCAGGAATTAAAAGGAGGCAGAAGCACACCCTTGGCCCCGCCCCCCACCCACTCCTCCTCGCCCCTGAACCCTGACCACCACGGTGGGCATGCATCCATCTACACTCTGGTTTCAACCACTTGCCACCCATCACCGAATTAATCTTACTCGACACCTGGAGGACACAAAAAACTGAATGACCTGCCCAAGGTCATGGTCAGTACCCGGCAGACCTGGGACTAAACCCCAGGCTGAGCCCTGCGGGCTGGAACTCCTTCCTCAGCAGAGCTGTGTGACGCCATCAAAAGGAGGAATGGGATGCCCAAGAGCTTTTTTTTAAAATCATCTTTAATGTATTTTTAATAATTTTTTGCCTCATTTACCAGATAAATCATCTAAATAAATAGATGCTATACAGTCTCTTACCAATATCAATACAAAAATAAAACCGAGCTCTGCATCCACTCTGGCTCTCCCCAGCACACCCCCCCTCAGAAAAGGCATGTGCAGGGGGTCAACTCGTGCCCAACCCCTCCCAAATACATTCATTTCGTCTGAACAAAGCTCACCGCTCATTCTGTGCAAAGGAAGCGTCCTTGTGCTGAGACCTGGAGGCCAGGCTGGCCACTTATAAAGCAAAAGCTACACCACCTTACAGAAGCATAGCGCCGTCCTCCGGCAGGGGAGGAGGAGGAGGTTGGCAATGGGACCCAGGGGGCAATGATCCCGCTCTGCCCGCAGGCTCGGCTGCTGCACTGAGTGGCCTTGCCAGGGGTGCAGAACATTCTCTGTCCGATCCCACAGCAAACAAAAAGTACCGACTGGGGTCTACATTCGAACAGGTGGGGGCTGGGGAGAGGAGAGGCAGGCGGTCCGACGTCTCTAAGCCCCGACCCACCCACGAGTGTACTGGCCTTCCGGGTGGTGGGGGCGTGGGGTAGGAGGTCAGCGTTCGCCATGCCTCCTCTCAGGCCAGGCAGCCCAGCGGGGACACTCAGGGCTGGGAGGAGGCCTGCAAGCCACACGGAACCCCTCCTAGAGGTCTCTGTCCTGGTCAGTGCAGGAAGGGTCCTAAGAGCCACAGCCCTTCCCCCAGGGAGCCGCTCCTGCTGGGTTCAGCCCTCCCTGAGACACAGGCCTGGCTGGTGAGCTGTAAAGGGCTGAGGAAGAGGCGAGAAGTGTTCTGTTGCTGCCGACAGAGAAACAGCTGCCTCATTCCACCAAAGAGCCCTCCAAACCCCAATCCTGCAAATTGCACATGAAAGTGCCCATGAGGCAGGAAGCGTTTTTTTCTGTGTCCCCAGGGGGATAGGGAGTTTGACTTCTATTGGAAGCTGCCAGCCAAGTCCCAAAGCCAGGAGCCAACAGCGTTCCTTTAGAGAGAGGCCCCCCTGCCCACCTGGCTCTCCAGCGCCCTCACCTCTGCTGGGAGCCAGGTCCTGGGAGGGTCCCCAACTCCAGCTGCCTGTCCCCTCCCCGGGTCCCACAGGGGCGGGTGGGGCTTCCTGCAGCTGGCCTCCTCTCCCTGACCTACTCCCACTACTCCCATGCAACTCCCCAGGCTAGGGGTGAGTGAAGTCGCCCAGGAGGGGATCGTCCATCCCCCAATGGAAGCACTGAATTGACCCTGGACAGCGAAGGATGAAGGAGGAAGGGGAAAGAGAAGGAATTCGGGACTCTTGCCAGCAGGGCACCCAAAACAGAAAGGGGGATGCAGGCTGTCTTTGGTTTGGGAACTGAGAGAGAAGGGGTCTGGGAGAAGAATGGCCTGTCCTTGCCTGGGCAGGGATTCTGCTGACGTCCTCAGGACACAGGGAGTGGGGGGACAGCCCTGGGGGAGGACGGGCGGCAATGGCAAAGGGCAGAGGAAGCCAGCCTTTTACACGTGCTCTCCGGGCGCACCCACAATTGGCTTTTTCTCCCTTACAGAGCTGGGATGGGGGAAGAGTCACTCCTCGTTGCTGGGGGAGCTACTAGTCCACAGGGCAAGTGTGTGCAAACTAGAAAATGAGTGCCCCTTCCTCCTGGCAGACACAGCCCTTTGCCGGGTGCATGGGGCAGGGCTTGTGGACAGCCTGACCCCAGGAAGGCATGGCAGAGGTCCCCCACAGGACAACAAGGCCAGCCCCAGCTGCAGTGTCTAGGGTGGGGGGGGAGGGGACACAGGACACGAGGAAGTGTGTCAGGAGCCAAGGCTGCCCTGAGACTGCGGGACACCCCTCTCTCCCTGACCACCCTCACCGATACCCAACATGGCTGAGTTGGAGGGGAAGGCAGAAAAAGAGAGGAGTGGGAAGGGCTGAAAAGTCACCTGAGTCAGAGAACAAGAGCCCCTCAGGGAGGAAGCACAGGGCCCAAGTGCCTCAGAGCCCCGCACATCTGCAGACGCTTGCACACCTGCGGCTGGCCAGGCGAAGCCGCAAAGCCACAGCTGTGTGCGTGGAGCGTTGGAGGCCATCTTGCCCACGGCAGGACTCCTGCCGACAGCTTCCAGCAACCGGTGTTGGGCTAGATTCTGTCACGTCATGGGCCATGCAAGATGGGGTGCATGTGGGGTGCCCGTGGCAAGTTCTTCTGTACTGTGAATCACCCCACATTCAGTCATCTGATCAAGGTCTCTAAACAGGAGGTTTGCAAGGCCCACTGCACATGTCTGCAGACACGAACACACACTCACAAGGGCGGGAGGGGCAGTGTGCATGTGCACACTTGTGTGGCTGAGTGTGCACGCGAGTGCTTCTCATAGGCCCGTGACGGGGGATGAGGTGGACCTCTCAGCAGAAGGGGCTCTGCTGTCAGCCGCTCCCCCTCCCCCCAACCAGGGAAAGGCAGAGACCGCTCTGAAGGCTATCTGACACACAGGACACACCACCCCATCTCCAACTTCCTTCTGCCCCTTCTCTCTGACCCTCACTCCTGATCAAAGGCAGCCTCCAATCCCACCGAAAGCTGGAGTGCAAAGTGAAAAATAAAGACCACTCCCCACAAAAACAGGAAAAGGAAAAATCAACCAGAAAGGCTGGGGGAGGGTTTGGGCCGTCCCATCCTCCTGTATTTCCTAGGACCAGCTGCTGTGTCTCTAGAGAAGAATGGTGATGGAGGTGTCCAGGGGAGAGTGGCTCTGTCCCCATCCTGACGAGGAGATGGTACCCCAACGGACAGAGCAGTGCCAGGCCTCCCCACCCCCAGCCCCAAAACAGACCCTGAGGCCTCTCTGTAAACATCACTCCAGAAAAAAGGGCAGGGTGGCGGGAGACTGTTGGGATCTTCCCCCCATTCCTGCTCCATATTTTTTAAATAAAATAATTATCCCGCTCCCAACCCCTCCCCACCTCTGGAAGTCCCCACCCCAAGCCCAAAAGAAAACAGTTTAAGAAAAGTAAAAATGGTGATTCAGAACTTCCCACTGCGGTCTCGGAAGAAGCCCTCAGCAGCCTGGGCCTCACGGAAGGTGACGGTGATGGAGTTGGCGGTGATATCGGTCACTGTCACTTCACTTGTGGGGAGCGCAGGTGTCCAGGGAGGGGGCCCCTCGGCCAGGTCTGCATCTGCTACAACTGTGGGAGAAAGACAGATGGGTGAGGCCAGGCTTGACAACAAGGTGGGGCAGGTGGGAACAGGTGGCAGCATGCAGACCACTCCCACCCCCTCACACCAGGTCTTCCTCTGAGTGTCCAGCCAGGTCAGGGCCTAGCTCAGGGCCGGACACACAGGAGGTGGTCACATTTATCTTTCTTGGCTGGACCAGAGCTCATCCCGAGCAGGACTACAGAATGGGCTGTGTCTGGGCCGAGTGCCAGGGTCTTTGCAGGCTGTGTAGCCTCAGGAGCACCCCACGCCCTCTTTGAGCATTAGGCCAGCTGGACCTGATGACTCAAGGGACCTTTCCAGCTTTGAGGGTCTCTGGGCCTAGGCCGGGGGGGCTGGGCCACCTTACCCTCCTCTTCGGGGGGCTGCTCAGCAGGCTCCCACTCGCTGGCCGCCTGCAGAACATCCTGAGCTGGTGACTCCTGCAGGAAGAGCTCCCGTCGATGGCTGTGACTCTCCAGGTTGGGCCCGCGGGGCGGGAACTTCTTGCGTGAGAGCCGCAGGTACTTGTGGGCCTTGCGCGGCTTGCGGAGCGGGAAGGGCAGGGTGGGCACCAAGGGGCCCTTGTCCACCAGCTCGGGCGTCCCTGCCTTGACCACCCCCTCGGGGCTCCCGCTGCCGAGTGGGCGTGTCAGAGAGAAGCAGAGCTTCTCCTTGCCCTTGGCCTTGTGGGAGCTCCGCAGGTCCATGCTGTACAGCCGCTGCAGGGGCAAGCCAGGGCACGGCGGGTCAGCCCTGCCCTCCCACCCACTGCCGCGCCTTTGCTCACGCCGTTCCTCCCACCCGAGTGCCCTTACCCATGTTTCATGGCCCAGAGCCAGACATCACCCTACCCCCTGCCCAGTGCAGCCCAGAGAGCCCCCCTGACCAGCCCCAGCCCCAGGCCCGGCCCAGCTCTGCCACTCATCTCAGCCCCACAGCAGCCTCATCTGTGCAGGGGGCTGTCAAGGGCTCGCGCACGGGGGCCGCAGGCATATGCCTTTCGTGCCTTTGGGACACAGCAAAGGGCGTACAAGAGGTACGAAGCCAAAACTGACTGACGAAACACAGACCTGGATTTATGAGGCAGATACATTAAGGACTTATTCCTCATCAGAGGAATCGTTCTCACTGAAGGACCCCCATAGCTGAAACGGCCAGCTCGCCAAGGAGACGGTGTGCGGCAGAGGGCTGGGAAGGTTCTTGGGGCAAGTTCACCAAGGGGACGCACAGCACTGGGGGCGCGGGCTCTGCCAGCAGCCCGCAGGCACCCCGGGCCCGTCCAGGGCCCTCTCAGCCCTGAGCTGTGGCCCTCTGTTGATGCCCTGCCTCACTCCTGCCAAAATGGGCTGCAGGGAACATTCTCCCGCCACTCAAGGGCTGGAGTTCTGAAATTTGGGGATTTGTCTTACTGACTTTTGGGGGAAATTTATACAAATTCAAGAAAGATCATTGTGCTAAAATGCTGGGAGGACCTGGCTCCCTCAAGGACAGTACCTGGTACTGCTGCCTGTCACCAGAGGCTAAGAGCGCCTAGGAAGAAAGGGAGTCCATCAGAGGGGACCTGTAGGTCAACTGTCTCAAGTTGGGAGCAAAGATCACATGTGCAGGCTCCGTTCCCCAGTCCTACCTGCCAATGCCCATCTCTGGGTATGGGGTGCGGGTTGTCATGGTGATGGGAGGAGTGCTGAACTGGGAAGGGATTGGGAATATACTGCAATGCTGGGAGGGCTTATCCTATAGTCAGCTTTATCAAAACCCACTCCTTCAGCCTGGCTCGCAGGCCATCACAAGCCCAGGAAACTCTCCCATAATTCTGCCAGTCGCACTCATCTGTCTCCTCTCCACCTCGCCATGAGAGAACCACCGCTACTAACAGGGAGCCAGGAGCACCAGAGGCAGATCTGGGTTTTCATCCAGCTGTGACCCTGGTCAACTGCAGCCTACCTGAGCTTGTTTCCTCATCAGTGAAAGGATGAAGAAACTTTGGTAGCCAGCCTCCAAGAGCGCCCCAACAACAACCGCCTCTGGGATTCACACCCGAGTGTCGTGTCGTGCCCTGCGGGGTGGGACTTCCGCAGCTAGGGCAGGAGAGACACTGTGCTTCCTCCTGGCTCGCTCTCGTGGCCTGCCCACTCTGCGGGAAGCTAGTGGGTGTCCTGTGAGGCCACTCAGCAGCCCTCTGGAGAGGTCCGCGAGGTAAGGAACCATGCTTCCTGTCAACGTCCAGCACGGACACGCCCGGCATGTGAGCAGCGCTCTGGAAGCAGATCATCCAGCCCTAGTCCAGCCTTCAGATGAGCGGATCCCGGGCCGACACTGGGACTGTACCGCAAACTAGAATCACTCAAGAACTAGTTGAAGCACTCCGGAATTCCTGACCCACCGAGACTGTGTGAGATCACGAGTGTTTATTGCTTTCAGGTGCTTAGTTAGGGGGACATTGATTACACAGAAGTAGATGATACCCCTTCCCTAGGAGTATAACTGTGCAGATGAAGTGTGTTCATTTGTGAGGGGCACTGAGCACAGAGCTGAGTATGGAGAAGATGTCTGCCAGGTGCCAGGGACCCAGTTCACACCAAGCCCGTGGGACATGCCCACTGCATGAAGGAAGGCCCATCTATTCTGGCAAAAGCCTCCGGAGATCGATAGGCAAGAGTGGACAGGAGGCTGGACACGCTGCACAAGGACCCAGAAGGCCGACTTGGGCTCCAGTACCCGATGGGCTTCACTAAGGTAAGGAGAGTGGGTATTCCTACCCGATGAGAAAACGCAGGCCCAGAGAAGCTACACATGTCGCACAATTGCCTCAAATCACAGGACTACATCACTTCAGATGCCATCCTCTTTTCAGTGCACAGCAGTGAGGTCAGCAAAGTGCCCCCAAGACCTGGGTAACCAGATGACAGAGTCTAGACCCCACCTGTGGCAGAGGATTGGAAAAGGAGGCCCTGGAGGTTTCTTCTCACCGAAAATAACACGATTCTAGGAAATTCCAAGGCTATGGTTCCAGAATTCCAAGGGTCTCTTTTCCTTGAATTCTAAAATTTCAGGCTCCCATGTTTCCTCAATTCTAAAGTTTTTGTCTCTAAGGAACTCAAATATTACAATTTTGTGCTTTGAGGATTTTGAGCATCAAAGAGGCTCATTTACAAGATTCTAAGCTTTCAAAGTTCCAGGAGCCCATTCACCATATATCCACCCTCCCTCAAACAGCACCTCCCCCGGAGGCTACCTTCCTGGGGCACCAGCCCCATATTCCGACTTTTCCCAACTCCTTCCATTGGACCTTACCCGATAAGTACCCCGCCCACAGCACCCCGGGTGGGGCTGAGGAGGGGGAGTGTTCAGCTCAACTAGCTGTGCCACTGCATGGATGGGGCCAGCTGACGGGATGAGCAAGGGGGCCTGTGGGTGGGCACCAACGCTGGCGGGTTACCTGCAGCAGAAGCCGCTTGGGTTTCGGGCCTCTCTTCCTATACCCCGACGCGCGGTCTCTCTCCTCCCTGAGGTGCAAAGCAGATGGCAGAAGAAAAGGAAACACTGGTGACATTTAAGGGAAAGTAAGGCGCCCGCTCCACCCAGCCCTCTGCTGTCTACAGGAGAGAAGGCACCTTCCACAGGCTACCCCACCCCCATTTTGGAGTCGGGGCTCCTCCTTGTTGCTCTCTTTAGGCCGTAACAACTGGGTCACATATTCAACTCCCAGGGCCTCGGTCTTCCCAGCCAACACAAGGCAAGGGCACAGCCACTGGTCCCAATTGCTGAAGTGGGACTCAGGTGACAACTCCAAAAATATGTGGCTCTTTACTGGGCTCCAGGGTCATGCACAGCTCTGCTCCACACACCACTGGAAACAACCCCACCAAAAACCAATGTAATTCCAGTTTCTACTCTTGTACAGAAACTTGTCAATCAAGTTTGCCTTGAATGTCCCAAGGCAACTGATGAGCATGGGAATGGTTCTTCCCCCCATTTGAGACTATGTGATGGTGGAGAGAACATGCTCCCCTGGTCTGTATTGTCCCGTCAGGGAACAGGAGGAAAACTAGCCCGTACTGAGTCCCTAGGAGATACCAGGCTCTGTGCTGGGGGGCTTCCCCACATCCCAAATGCACAAACACACAGGCACAACCTGGGGAAGCAAACAAAGCCACACACAACACACACCAGAAATCACAACAGACGCCAACAACTGTGCCTGAAGGGATGGGACAGTGCAAAGTCATTTCGCCCTGCCCACTTCACTTCATTCCGTTCACACTTTCTGTGGCCTCACTGCAGAGGCCACGGGGACGGCAGCAGGAATATGGGGGCAGGATTTCGCCCTAACAAGAGAAAACTTCTGAGATGTTCTAAATTAAATTGCAGCGGGCCAGAGAGTGGGAGAAAGAGACAAGGCAGTCAGCCTGTTACTAGCTGGGGGCCAGCTCACAATCCCAATGTGGTGGAGCCTTAAATCAACCTCTGGGCGCCTGTGACACGACCACCAGACACCACCACATCCCGCACACGCATGAGCTTTCAGGACGCCCGCCTATAACCAATCAAAAGCAGTAAATACGCGTATTTCTTCCTTACATGCTCTGCACTGCCCTGCTTCATCTTTTCCCACCCCACCCCCCTTATCTGTAGCCAGTGTAAAATCTTTCAAAACCTACATCTTTCTTCCCCAAAACGTAATGTGTAAAACACGCCGTGCACTCCAGCCTGCAGCCCTGCTGCTGGTGCTTTAGACCGCATGCCCCAGGACCTGGCCCTTTTCTGGCTAGCAGTACGGCCCCACACACCCTTGCTTTCCAAGTCCTTTAGCCATGGAAGTTTTTTTGTTTCCCAGCTTCGTCCCCCCTTACTGGTGGTGTGACCTGAGGCCAGTCTCCAAATCTGAGCTCAGCTAAACCCACGGATCCCGCGAAGCTGCTTCCGCTGTCTTCCTATAGGCAGCAGCTGCCCTCCCTCAATCTCCAGGGCCACTGGAGACCTCCTGGGGGAGACGTGATGAGAAGGGGGTAGGAGGGACAGAGGAAGGGACATCTGGGGGCAATGCACCTGGTGAAGGGCCCTCTCTCCTTATTGGGTCGGCTTCAGCAGACCTGCTGTGGGACCCTGCTGTGGGACCCCAGAAGCAGCATTTGAAAGAAGCATCCAGGGCACTCTGATACCCGCCCCTGGAGGCTCACGGGGACAGACCTCCCAAGCCCTCAAAGCTGAGACTCTTCTCTCAGCACCCACTGCTGGGCGCTAGGATACCCCGGTTCCAGGCCCATGGGAGACAGGCTGGTCACTACCCCTCTCCTGGCCTCAGTGTCCTTTTCTGGAGCTGGTCACCAAGGCTCTCGAGAGGGGCAAGAGCGCTCCCTGGTATGTACGAAAATGGAGGGTAGAAAAGCTAAAGTAATAAAAAGGAAGAAGAAAGAGGGAAGAAAAAGACAGCGGAAGAGGGGGAGGCAACAGAGGGGGGAAGGTAAGGGCCTTGGGGGACAATAATAACGATAATGTTTTTGTCATATTTATGTAAGTCACTTATCATCATCGTCACACACTGGACACTGGACAAAGTGCTGCTCTACAGCCTTTACCCTCACAACCACCCTACGAGGGAAGCACTATTACTATCCTCATTTTATAGTTGTGGGAACTGAGCACAGAGAAGTGAAGTAACTCACGCAATGCCCAAGTGTGACACCTTCCGCCACTGGTGAAAATGCTGAGTTCCGGGCTCCAACCTTGGGAGGGTCGGGCCTAGGATTCCAGTGAAGGTCGGCAGGACAGGCCTGGAGCCCAGGCCTCGTGATCTGGGCTTCTAATCTGCAGCCCTCTGCCCCCCTCGCTGCCTGTAAACTGGGAGGGGTCGGGCAAGGAGAGGGAGGTGGGGGCATCCACTCCGTGTGGTCCTTACCAACCCAGGGCCTGGTTTCTGTCAGCCCTGCACCCGCTGACCATTTCTGTCCAGGGCTGTAGGGCAGAGGCTGCCACACGGTTGTGGCCCCAGCAAGCCCTCGGGGCCTCTCAGCCCCTCCTGGTGTGCAGGGACTCCCCAGGAGGGCCTCCTTGCCAGCCCCCTTCCCAGTCTCTTTAAAACCCTGCAAAGCAGGTGTTAATGGCCATCACTCCCTTTGCACCAAGCCTGAGAGGAGTAAGCCAGAAGTCAAGCTGTGGGTCTGTACAAGTCTCTGAGCTCCTAATTTGTTCCTTAACGATTGACTTTTCTGACTCAGTCAAAATATCACCCCAATCCTCTACCAGGACATACTGAGCCCTCCCTGAGCTGCGCCACCCCCATCTTCCTTCTGCTGCCCCTCCCTCCCCTGGCTGCCCCCCCCCCATCTCCCACAGCTTCCCAGCTCACACCACACTCAGAACCACACTCAGCCACACTCACCTCCATGTTGCTCCGCAAACAGGTCCTCACCCCAGGGCCTTTGCACTCACTGTGCTTTACCCGGATGATCTCTCAAATACCCACTAGGCTCATTTCCTCACTTCATTCAGGTCTTTGGTCAAACACCACCACCTACCATCCAGGTCACCAGCACTCCCACCCATCCCTCTCCCTGTCCCCTACCCTGTCTGAGCAGTGAGCACAGCTGATACGTGTTTACTAGTGTGCTTTCTATAGCGTTGCTCTGCCCTGGGAGGGGAGCCACATGAGTGTAGGGACGTTGGTTGGTTTTGTTCCTGCTGTGTCCCCAGCACCTAGAACAGTGCCTGGCAGATATCAGGACCTCAATCAAGACTCGCTGAACAAATCAAAGGATGACTAGCTGACCCCTAATTCCCATCAGAAGATACTCACACGTGTGTGCCCATACTCACAGGTTTACAAAGTGCTTTCAAATTCCTTTGCTCCCCATGAAAGCCCCAAAAGGCCAGCATGTTATCCCCATTTCCCAGATGGGGAAGCTGAGGCCCAGACAGGGAAAGGCCATGCCTGACACCTCACAGCTGCTGAGTGGCAGAGCCGGATTAGGATTCTAGTCCAGGCCTTTGACGCCTGCCCAGTGCTCTCCTTACCACATTCCAGAACATTCCGCAGGATTCTTCCAGGGTCACAACCCTTTTAGTCAAGGCACCACCAAGTACTGGGGAACCAGAAAGAAGCTGTGGGGGCAGGGACACCCTCACTTTTAAAGGAAGGAACAGTGGGAACTGGTCTTTGCATCTGCAGCAGGAGACCTCCTGGGGAGAAGTGGTGAGAAGGGCGGGAGTGGCAGAGGAAGGGCACTGATGCAGAGTCAGGAGCCCCACACTGAGTCCTGGTTGGGCGACTTCCCAGCTGTGAGGCAAGTCCCTCGGCTCCCCATCTGTCAGATGAGACCCTCGTCCCTGTCGCAGGACGTTACAGTCAGTGGCCAAGGGAAAACATTTTAGGAAATGGTCCGCACTCTAGAGGTCGGTGGTTGGGGAGTTGCTACAGGATGTGGGCTGCCTGCTGGCAGGAGGGCAGCAATGCTGAGCTCACACGCAGAAGGGAATCTGCTCAAAGGGCCCCACACCAGGAGAAAAGACATGTCAAAGGCTCCCTGCTGAGTGCCCTCATGGCCACTGGACAAGCTACCAATGACTAACCAACCTGTGAATCGCAGCTGAGCAAGGGCAAATGTGGGCGACTGAGGCCCAGGCTGCGTTGCCCAGCCACTGGGCTAGGAGCAGGCCAGGTGGGTGGACCAGAACTCAGCCAACCTGGCTCCAAAGCCACAGCCCCTCCTGGGCCTTTCCTGAGCATCATCAGACTCACCTTCTCCTGCTGAGGGACTCTCCAAGGAGCACGTCGCTGGTCTGCCCCCAAGGGCATGCCTGGACATTACTAATACTGCTGCCCATCACACATAGCGCATCGCTATGACGCATTTTTACCTTCTTCGCCGCAACTGCAACCCTACCTTACAGGGAAGTTGCGGCGGGAGTTATTGGGGTGGCCCAGTTTACAGCAGAGAGCACGAGGCCTGGGGAGGGGAAGGAAGTAGCCCACATCACTCGGCAACAGGAAAGGGACCAGGGGCCTTGGCTGCCCTGGACCTGGTGCCCACCACCTTCCCCCAGCTGCAGACTAGACCCCGGCCGCCCATGCTCCCTGTTCAGAGCCAAGCCAGCAGCAGACTCCCTGGGAAACCTCCGAGCCTGCCTGTCACCCAGCCCCGTGGCAGGCTGAGCCCCTTACTTCTCTTCATAGGCCATGACCAGGCGGGGGTCCAGGATGTGCTCTTCTGGCTCCCACGTGCTGTACCTGGGAGAGAAACTCGAGGTCAGAGCTGCCCTGCTCCCCCCAGCACTCACAGTGGCCACAGCTGCTCCACCAGGGCCCATTGCCTGCAGCCTCTCCCCCCTTTCTGGTACAAGAAACTGTCACCGAGTCCAAGGAGCTGTTCCTGACCACCCAGACTAGGCTAGGAGCCTCCTGGGGGGCTTCAACACCAGAACTCCCCTCATTCTGAGCAAAGATCACACCACCCTATAAATGTGTCCCCATGTTCACTTCAGGAGCACGGGGTGTCTGGAAGAGGGCAGGGCCTCTAAGTCCGAGAATCCCTTCCTCGAAGAGGCAAGTGTGTGGCAACGAGCAGGGGCTCTGAGCCCTATTGCCTGGGTTCAAATCCCAGCTCTGCCCTTGCCAGCTGGAGGACTCTGAACAGTTTACTTAATGTCTCTGTGCCTCAATTTCCCCTTGGGTAAAAGACTCGTGTGCTGATTTAATGCATGCATGTGTCCAAGTGTTTAGAGCAGTGCCTGGCACACAGGTAGAGCTCTGTGCAGAGTGCTGTTCCGTCCCTCCCCTCCTCAAAGCCCAGCCCCAGCACAGCCTTCACTGCTCGGGCTGTGGTGCTCCCTCCCTCCTTGGCACACATCTGTGCCATCATGGCCAGGTTGGAAGTGCCCTTGTATCAGGGCCGGGCACACAGAGGATTTAGTAAGTGTCCAGTGACAGGAGGGCGCAGCGGTCCCATGGCAGGCCCCCTTGGTGTTTCCCCAGGGGATCGTCTACCACTCCCAGACCACAGAGCATCCTCTAGAGGACAGACCTGGGCTGAGCCAGCTTAGCATTTCCAGAGCTCGGCCATCCTTGTTCTACCTGCCCTGTCATTCACTTACTATTTGCCTTAACGCAGCTCACTTTTTAGTTCATATAATTGTATTTTAAAAGCAGACTGTGTATGACTTTCCCACAAGGAGGAAAACCAGCATCACTCACCATAAACAGATGCTAGTGCATAAAAATTACAAAATTGAAAACAAATACATGTGTGTGTATATGTGCATGCACACAAATGTAAAATTACATACAAACACACAATTTCGCCTGCATGTGCACATGTATATGCACCAACAAAACCAAAGCAATGGACTATGATTCTGGCCAAGGCTGCAGCTCTGATGGCTAAGAAGGGCGGTGAGCAGGGAGTAGGGAGATGTTAGGAGGCAGAAAGGTTGGGCAGAGCCCCAAGCCCGATGGCCTCCAAACCAGCTGAGCTAAAACCTTCATCTCAAACTGTCTTGGGACTGTGAAGCCTAACTAACAGCGGCCCAATCTAGACTGAACAACGAGCTGCCCCAGGACTGAATCCTCTCTTCCTCCCGCCACTGACACTGCAGCACATCTACTCCGTGAAGATGACGTGTTGGGCTCTGTAAACTCAGCAATGAAGGGCCATGCCCTTAGGACCTTATGGCCCCTCCCCAAATGCCACATGCCCAGCCTGAGCAGGCACAGTCACACCCCTCTTCCCTTGCACATGCTGTGCTTTCCTCCCTCCAGCGATCTCCTACTCATCCTTTAAGAGCCAGGTCCTTGTAGCTTTCCCTGACACCCTCTCCCAGCAGGATGAACTCTCCCCTCTATGACCTTCCTGTTGCACTTGGCACCTGCCACGATTACTGATGAATCCAGCTGGCATCCTGGTGGGCAGATGGTAACCCCTCTCCAGAACGCCTAGCCCAGGCAGGACCCCCGGGTGCTCCGGGAATAGTTCTAGAAGCCACTGCAGAGTTTCACTCACTCTGAAGCAAAGGTGAAAGTGAAACTGGGTTTGTTTGTTTTTTTATAGTCTGGGTAAAGCCCCAACTATGAGCAACCAGAGGCTGGCAGAGACTCCAAACCCTCCTCCCCCAAAACGAAGCTTGAGTTTCCTCTACTGGAGGAAACTATACAAGAAAAGGGGAATTTTGTGTTCTTCCGTCTGCTGCCTCACCCTCCCTCTTTCTCTAGCTGTTAAAATGTCTCTACCTTGCTCTGCCCTACCCACCGTCCTGCCCATTTTTTGTTGATGTAGCTGCTGTGTGGTTCCTGGCAAGTTCCTACACTTCTCTGGACCCCAGTTCCCTTATCTTAGCATCACCAGCACCACCACAGTTAACAGCAAGGAGGGAGAGCAGACTAAGGAGCCATCCTTTCCTCCTAACACCTTTATGAGGTAGGTGGCCCCATTTCACAGATGAAGACACTGAGGCACAGAGGGTAAGCATCTTGTCAAGGCCACTGAGCCAGCGAGTGGCCAGTCTGTGGTTGGAACTTAGTTGAATCTCCACCACTCTCTACCTGCTGGTCCCTCACATGTCACCGTATCTGGCTCCCCACAGGGCTGGGACGTCTTAGGAGAGGGGCACTGCCTGATTGACTAGTCCTCAGTGTCTGATCAGCAGCCGGGCACACAGTGGGTGCACAGAAAGGGTCGGCAGACGCAGAGGGGACTGTTACTGGCCTGGGGCATCCAACCGCGGGATCTGAGGTAACAGCAGAGTCAGACTTGGCAGCTGGAGGCCTGGCCCTGTTCCGTACTAGGGGAGGTCAAGAGAAGGTGGACTGCACAAATTGTCTAACATCCTGGGTTCCCCTAAAATGGAGGCCAGTAGCGCCCCTCTGCAGAGCGGGCATCCAGGCCACAGGGATGGCAAACCCGCTTCGGGAACAGCCGGACACAAAGATAGAAGCGCGCAGGCAGCAGGGTCCACAGCCTGGGCGAAATCAGGGGGCGAGGTGGGGAGTGCAAAAGGAACAGACGTCGGCTGATCGGCTAGAGCGCCTGGTGGGAACTGGAGGGCCCACTCTGCCCGGCCAGCGCGCCCCGCCCCTCTACCGGTTGCCGGGGCGCAGCGCACGCGCACGCAAGGCGGGCGCGTGCACAGGATTAGCAGGCCAACCAATCCGGGGGCGGGGGCGGGGACGACGCGCGCCGACTGAGAGGTAAACACGGCCACGTGACCGACAGCCCCGCCCCCGGGACGGGTAAACAGGCGCCCCGCCGCTGCCTGAGCTAGGTCCGCGCAGGCTTCAGTCCTGCAGGGCCCGCCTCAGCCCCCCCATTCTAATTTAAAACCGTCCCAAATGAGAACAGGGCTCGGGGCAAGCCTGCAGAGTGGCCTCCGTTTACCCATCCGTGAAGCGGGGCTATCAATAGTCCGTGTTTTAGGGTTGATGTTCTGACTAGATGTGTTAAGCCATGTGAAGCACTTAGTTTAATGTGGCACATGGTAAAAGCAAATAAGCGTTAAATGAATTTCAAAAGTCCAGACAGTGCAAAAAACCTGTCAGGGCTCCAATCCTGGACTCTGCTGCTGCTCCCCAAACCTAGTCTTAGAGGAGAAAGAGGAGAAAGAAGTACCCCCTCTGCCGCTGGTACTGCTATGAACCTCTCTTCTTGTCACAGGCAGGCTTGGCAGGGCCGCGTGAGGCTAGGGCCTCATTTTACAGGTGGGCAGATGGAGGTGCAGAGAGGTTGGGGGCTTTGCCCTGGGTCACACAGTGGATAAACATATACGGCAGGGTTCAAAGGCAGCCTGGTCTGGCTCCACAGCCTGAGCACTTCCTACTGAACTGGCATGAGATGCTCAGTCACCCTTGCCGGAGCTAGCTGTGTTATCAAAGGGGCTAGACCTCCAAGTGCTGGGGTCAGATGGCCTGCGGTTCACATCCTCCCAGCTATATGACCCTGGGCAAGGACTCTGCTGAGGGCTTCTGTCTCCCCATCTGTAAAATAGCTTGTCATGAGTCAATTGAATTAAACGGGCCAATCCCTGACCATGGGGGCTTACAAGGGGCTTACTGATTGGCAACCTGGTTATTGCTGTGCCACTGACAATATCATTACTAAAGCTCCATGGAGGTGGTCCTCCCCAGAAGATGCGGTAGCATTCACAAGTGGGAAAGGACAGAAGGAACGTGGTCCCAAAGGGGGAACAGCAGTCCTGGGCAGGTGGAGATGACAGTGGGGTGTCTGAGGTCTCTGTGGGGCTGAGGGCACCTGTAGCTGATGATTAAACATCCTCTGTCCCATGCCCCCAACCCCTCCCTGTGCCATTTGCTGTACCTTCCAGGACAAGCAAGATAGCTCCTCTGCCCCACCTGCTGGGGAGGAAGGGCAGTCATTTGTCTGCTACTTGGAGGAAAATAGGCAAACATATAAAGGCTTAACAGGCGCCTGGCACAGAACGAGTGTTTCTGTTAATCATGGTTTTTGTTAGTGTAAGCCTCCCTGGGCAAGGGCCAGGAGGGGGCTGGGGAGCAAGAGAACCTGACTCCCTTCCCCACTGAGGTGGGCTCTGCCCTAGCCAAGGCTCCCAGGCCTGCAGGGAACAGGCCTGTCCAACTCCCCACCCTCTTTCTCAGCCTCTGTCCCGAGTCAAGCCCCCTGAGGAGGGGAGATTGAAGACCAAGTGGGTTACAAAGGAGTCCTGGCTCTCCTGCCTCTTCCTCTAACTGAAGCTCCGTTTTTCTGCAAATGAAGTGGAATGACACAGTGGATGGCATGAAGTGGGGATCACACTGCACGAGGTTGGCAGTTATACTCTTGTAATGACCGCTCCTCTCTGGGCCTCAGTTTCCTCATCTGAGGACTGATCTAAATGATTTCTAGGTCACTTTGAGCTCCTGTTAGGAATGGACTCCCCCAGGTCCCTTTCCTGGCTGGGGGGGGGGGCACCTAGAAGCCGACATGTCTAACTCTATTAATAGCAAACATTTACTAAGTACTTGGTCGGCTGAGAATGCACCAGGTACTTTCTAGCCATCATCGAACCTTCACGACGTTGTGATGGAGGCTTTATTATTCCTGTTTGGAAATGAGGAAGCAGAGGTCCCACCATCTTGGGGACCTGCCTAAGGACTCACAGCTGTCCAGCTATGAGCCAGGCCAGGAACCCAGGACCAAAGTGTGGGGGAGCCAGAGGTGCCCCCAGTCATCTGACCAAACAAGGTTCCCAGGCCCTCTTGGGTAGGGGAGAGGAGCCATGAAAGGTAGTCATGAGGGCCCCTCTGGCGGTCTCAGCATGTTAAGAAACAAGAGGGCCCCAGGATTCAGGCCAGCAGAAACATACAGGGGCTACGCCTGGAGTGCTAGGTCCCTCCCTGCTGATGGAAGCTCTGATGGGCAGACATATTCATTTGGGATTAATAAAAGTGGAGAAGGAACTTTTAATTGATAAGTACCTGTTTAGAGAAGAAAATCTTTCAAAAGATGGAGTCTACAGAGGAGGAAAAATTGCCAACAGAGCCTTGTAGGCCCTCAAGCTGGGACCACACTCCAACACAATGCGTTCTGGTGTAGAAGCTAAGGGGAAGCGAGTGCCCAGGGAGCCAATGCGCCTGTGGCCTGCCCTGGGCATCTTCCTTTTCTAGCTCTCCCACACTCTTACTGTGGGAGTAAGTGGCCCCTTCACCCAGGCCAGAAGTTCACCTCTCGTCTGCCCAGTGGAGGAAGGGACCCTCCTTCAGTCCCCAGATGTTTGGGAAGGAGCAGCAGGTGCAGGAGGAATGGATAAACGCATCATCTGGTTGGCCAGCCACCAACCCCAATCATCAGGATGCCTGCAGGTCACTCTGACCATGTGCCCAAACCTTTCACCCCCACAAGGTGAAGGAGCACGTGAGGGGAGAGCAGGGTCTGGACTATTGAACCCATTTTACATAGAGGGAAGACGAGGCAGCATAGGCCTTCTTTGCCTCTGCCATCTCTCCCCACCATGCCCCTAAGATGCTCCCAGAATCCAATACCAGGTCAGCCCCCCACCACCAGGAAGCCAGCAGAAAGCCCCTGGCACAGACACAGAGGCTCCCGGCAAAGGGGGATTCCAGGAGTCAATCTCTAGGAGGCAGGGCAGGGAGGTGGGGCGCCCATAAACCAATGGGGAGGCCCCACGACCTGCCGGCAGGTGATTGGTTGGTATGAAGGTTCCTGATTGGGCCTCCACAGGAGAGGTGGAGCCGACTGTGAGAGGTCCTAGACCCAGCTCCCACCCTCCAACTCTGAGGGAGGAGGTACAGATGAGATACCTGAAAATAGGGGTGCTTAGTTCAACTCTGCTTCCATTTGCTGTGTGACCTCAGCAAGCTGCATACCTTCTCTGAGCCTGTTTTTCTCATCTTTAGAGACCACCACCCCACCTGTCTCACAAGGCTGTATGGGACCCTGCTCTGCAGACTGGAGAGAGCGACCCAAAGACTAGGTGGGTTCAGGCTCTGTCCCTAGTTCTATGGCACTGAGGACTCATGCCCCACTCGCTAGACTTGTCTCACCCAGCACCACAAACCCCTCCCCAGCACTGCACTTGCTGTGGCTTGGGACACCCTCCCGTCCCATCCCGTTTCCCCCACCTCCCACGCCCGGCCAACAGCCACCTCTGAAGCCAGGAGGCTGGGACTTCACCTCCCGGGTACCAGGAAAAGCCAGGAGGGGAGGGGAGGGGAAGCTCCAACTAGAAGATGCAGCTCAACCTGGAGGGGAGCAGGTGAGAAGGAAAGTTGGGTCCCACCCTGACCATCATGTGCTCCAAACCCTCAGCTGGCAGAGGGGCAACTGAGCCAGAGAAGATGATTTAATAAAGGCCCGCCGGCCAATTACTAAAGCAGCTAGAGCTAAAAAGCTAGGCAGGAGAGAGGGCAAAAGGTGGATGGAAGGATGTACAGGCAGGCAGACACACACACAAAGGACCTTACTTTGGGGGCCATCCTTTCCACTTCACCAGATATTCGACTTTACCCTGGGAAGAAAGAGAAGCAGACAGTGATATACACAGTGAGACGACTGCTCGCAGGACAGGAAGGCCCAATCCCCTCTGCAGACAGACGTCCCCCAACACACACACAGACCAGGGAACCTCCCCGCCAGATCCACACCAACCCAGAGACGTCCCCCAAACTTTGGTTGCTGCATGACCACCTAGACCACCCTGCCTACTAGAGCACCGGAGTGTATATGGCCCCAAACACCTCTGGACTCCTGTGACAGAAGTTCAGCTCATGTCACACATGGGGAAACTGAGACCACATGGGGGCATGCGTCACCAAAGACCCAGTGTCCAGAGTCCCAGGGCTAAGACCTTCCTTTTTAGGTCAGAAGACTCTCCAAATTGTAGAAAATTCCTCGCTTGAGTGTCCCTACGGCTCTAGTCCCACCAGCCCCCTCCCTGGGAGAGGCTGCCTTTGGCCCAGAGGTGACAGGCTAATGATTTTGGTACTCTCAACTCAAAAGATCCTGGCAGGACCCCTAAGAAGGCTGACAGTCGCCACCTTCAGAAATGATGGTCACCCCTCCAGTAGTTAGAAAATAGAGCCAGGCCCCTCCCTTCCTCACAGCTGACAGGAGCTTTTAAAAGCTTCTAGTCCAACCCCATCCAGTGGGGGAAACCCCTCCATCCTGGAACTTTGAGATCAGGATACGTCACCTCTTCAAAGAGGCCCGTCCTGGCCGCCCTTTCTAATGCCATCCCCCCCACACACACACCTCACAGTTCTTTCTGCATAGTACACAGCCCCACTGGAAGGCATCTGTATTTATTTCCTCACTCATTACGTGTCTCCTCTGCCAGAATGCCAGCTCCTCCAGGGAAGAGGCATATCCCTCCCTGGGGCTTAGAACGGTGCCTGGTACACAACAGATCCTCACTAAATTCATTTTGAATGAATGGCTGAAGGAATGATACCCCTCAGTCTCTGGCACTACCCCTCAGGCCCCGCCTAGAAGGGGGATAATCACTGAACCTGCTTGGGTTACACTGCATGGAAAGCACTGGGCTCTGTGGAATAAATTAAAACTCTGGAGGGTGGGAGAAGAGGAGGGGCAGCCCCAACATGAAGACAGAGTTCAAACCCACTGAGTTGCAGAAGAAAAGACACTCATGGCCCATCTTGACCTTGACCTTCGGACCAAGGTGCCAGAACTGAATTTTTTTCTCTCCAAAGAAGATGAGCTGGCAATTAGCCAACTTGAGCTCCTGCGCTACTTCCATCTCTAACTTGTCGTGTGACCTTGACCAGGTCACTTCCCCTACCTGGGCCTCAGTTTCTGCCTCTGTCAAATGAGAAGCACTGACCTCTAAGCTGGCTGGAGCCTCCTGAGGGGCTTCAGGGAGGAGGTGTGGAAAAGGACGGTGGTTAGTGCCAGGAGAGGAACTTTCCCCAAGGACTTCCATCCCCAACCTCCAGTCTAGGGCGAGCCCACTCTGCATACACATGCACAGGAAGTGGGGACCGCCAAAATCCAGCCCGGAGGCGCAGGGACCCGAACCCAGCGAACCCTCCTGAAATTGCAGGGTGTACGTTTTGGAGGCGAAGTCGAAGGGGGAGGAGTTTCGGGGATGCCGAAGCGATGTAGGCGGCTTCACTGAGCCAAGCCGGGCGGGGCTGAGTTGGGGTTGGGAAAGCGGAGGGGTGTGCACTGGAAGAGAGGGAGAAAGATGGAGGTGGGGGTGTAGAAAGGATCGGAAAAGGTCGAAGTCCAGCAGTTAGACTTCTGAGGCAGGAAGCTGTTCCAAAGCTCCGCCTCCAACTTCAAAGGTCTTGGTACCAAGAGTCTAGAGTGCTGAGTTCGAGACCCAGCTTCGACGTTAACACACTAGGGAAACCGTTTCCTGAACTTGGGCCTCAGTCTCCCCATATTTAGGATTAGGGGAGGGTGAGGGACGATGGCGTTTAGGATCCCTACAGACTGATCCAAATCTCCAGCTCCGGCGCACTCAGCTGCCTCCAGCATCCCGGGGCGACAACTTTTATTCTACTCAACCTACAAGGTGGCGGGGGAAACTGAGGCACGGGTTGGGGAGACGAGCCCAACAGCGTGGGGCTGCCTGGGCCCCCTGCCCCACTTCCCCCTTCGTCCCCAGCGTGGAGGGGACGGTGTTGGGAACCGGCGGAGACCCCAGAGGGGTCTTGGGAGCCGCCCCCCGGCAGCCTCACCTTCCGCACGCGCTTCTTCCGGATGCTCTCCACGGCGAACACCTGCTCGCCGATGGCTGACAGCTCCATGCGGGGCGGCGGGTCAGCGGGCCCCGGGCCGGGCCGGGCCAAGCCGGGGGCGGAGCTGCGGGGCCGCGGCTGCGGCGCGCGATGCTAGGGCCGGCGGGGTCCCCGTCACCCTCGCCCGGGCGCGCACGCGCACGCGCACGCGCGCACACCCCCCCGTGCTCCCTCACGCCGCCGACGTTCCATTTTTGAACCTGCGCAACGTTTTCCTCCGCGCGAGCGAGCGAGCGAGGGCGCGGGGAGTGGGCGGGGCGGGGGCTCGGCTCGCGCCCGGCAGGTCCCGCCCCTCCCTCCTAGCCCTCCCTCCGCCGGCCCCGCCCTCGCTGGAGCCCCGCCCCGTCGGGGCCCCGTACCGCCCCGCTCCGGAGCCAGGGGCCGCGAGCCGCACACCCAGCCGCGGGCCCGCGGAACTTATTTGGCGCGGGCGCCGTTCGGCTCCGGGGCGGGACGAAATCCTAACACCCACACGCGTTTCTTAAAATCCTCCCGTTGACTCTGATGGGCCGGAAACGGCATGGCCCGGATTGGGCAGATGAGGAAACGGGCAGAGTGGGGAGGCCATCTGCCCCACCTCCCACAAACGAGCAGGCGGGGCCGCGGTGCGAACCCCGGAGCTGCAGGAGGACGGGTACCGCCAAGGTTTCCCAACCTGTCGCGGCGTCACCGCACCGCGGTCTCTCTAGATCTTAGCCAGTGCTGAACAGGCGCCTCCACGTCCGTCGTTCCACCCGTCAGTCCGTCGGTCCGCAGGCTGTAATGCAGAGACACCTGGGTCGCTGCCTCGAGGGTCCGCGTCAAGGCAATAATACGCAGCAGGTGTGGCCTCGGCGTATAAAAAAGTGCACCCGGGAACGGATTTTGCTGCCAAGCTACCCTAAGTCTCAATATACACACACCACGCTGGGCGCTTAGCGCAAAGTAGATGTTCAACTATTTGTGGAATGAATGGGTATTGAGGTCCCGAATGAACTCGTTATAACTACCCACCCCCAATCACCCCTTCTATTTTCGCTTGGTACTTCCATTCATCCGCTCCAGGAACCCGGGGTCATCCGTGCCCCTCTGACTCCCCTCTGCCACGAATGATCCCAAATCTTGACACTGACCTCCTCCCCTCCACACCCTTTGTCCTTTCTCTGGACTGCAGCAAAGATCTCACTGAGTTGCCATTCCCTCCGACCAGTATCCACACATTGCCAGAGTGCGCTTCCTAAAAGGCAGATCTGACCGGGTCACCCTAATGCTTAAAAACTTTTCATAACTCCCTATTCTCCTCAGAATAAAGTCCAAACGCTTCTGTCTGGCACACAGAAAAAAAAGAAGTGACAAATTTATACTTGACTTTTTATCAGGAGCAACGGAAGACAGAAAGCAGAGGAATGATACATCCAATGTTCTGAGAGAAGATAACCATCTTCTTAGAATTATATACCCAGGGAAATTTTCTGTCCAAAACTGTACCTACTGAAAATATCTTGCCAGAACGAAGTGAAGTAACAACATTTACCAATAAAGAAACAGACTTTGTCACTAGCAGACCCTCCCTAAAGGAAATTCCAACGGAGTTACTTCAGGCAGGAGGAAGACATCACAGACAGAGGTCTGATGCAATGGGGAATAAAGAACAATGAACAACATTGATAATACAAAACAATAACCACGTCTTCTGGATAAAAATAGAGCTAAAATACACAGCAACAATAGCATATAACTTAGGTGAGTGGAGTTAAAGTGCTCGAAGATGCTTATATTCTTCAGGTGGACGGGAAGATAGATACCAAACAAACTTTGATGAGTTGAGAATGCAACTGTTATTACAAGATAAACATTAAAAGAATAGAAATGCAGTGTATAACATTTGTCCCAATTATTAAAGGGCAAAAATAGAATGAGAAATATCAACCCAGTCAATCCTAAAGTAAGCAAGAATGGACAGAAAAATAAATACAAGACAGGTGGGACAAACAGCTGACAGATATAAATTCAAATGCACTATAATTCAATAAATACAACTGGACTAAATGTTGTAGTTAAAATACAAAGATTCTCATACTGGATAAATTCCAACTGCATGCAATTTACAAAAGACATCCACAAGAGACACTTCCAAAACTTAAGGATACTGAAAGAGTGAAAGTAAATGCACAGGGGAAAATATAGCATGCAAAAGTTAACCAAAAGAAAGCTATGTGTCAATTGAAATTTATTTTAATATTTTGATGTTTATTTTAATATCAAAAAAATCACTAAAGATAAAGAATGTCACTTTGTAATGAAAATGGTCCAATTCACCAGAAAGATAAAACTATTTCAAATTTGCATATAAATGCATAGTCTTAAAATATAAGAAACAGGAAGAAGAGAACTACACAGAAAAATAAACAAATCCACAATTATAGTGGGAGATTTTAAAACACATCCCTCTGTAATTGGTAGAACAAGCAGACACATATTCAATAAGGATATGGTTAAGAAACTTGACTAGTGGACTTTTATAGAATACCAACTGCAGAATACTGTCCTTTTCAAGATATATAGAATATTTATAAAAAGAATAAATCTCAACAAATTTCAAGCCTGAAATCAGATACAGTATATTTTTTATCACAATACAAATAAACCGGAGATCAATAACAAAAAGATAATTTCAAAAGCCCCATATGTTTGGAAATGAAGAAGTACATTTCTAAATACCTGATGAATCAAAAAAGAAATCATAATGAAATTATAAAATATTTTTAACTGAACGAGACTGCAAATGTTACATATTAAAAATTGTGGGATACAAGTAAAGCATGACTTAGAGGGAGGTTTACGGCTGTAATACTTATATTAGGAAAGAAAAAGGCTGTAAGTAATAAGTAAGCACCCATCTCAAGAAACTAGAAAAAAAACAACAAAAAAAAACACAAAAGGAAGCCAGAGTAAAGGTAAACGAAGGAAGTAATGGAATAGGATCAACAAAAACAAAAATTATTTCTATGAAAAGACTGATAGTATCGACAACCCTCTGATGAAATTGATCAAGAAAAAAGAAGTCACAACCAATATCAAGATATGAAAAGTTAGAGAGTCTGCAGACATTGAGAAAAAGAAAATACAAGATATTATGAATAACTATTAAAATAGCTTAAACTTTTTTAATGAAATAGGCATATTCCTAGAAAAATATAACTTACCAAAACTGACTCAAGAGGAAACTGGAATGAGAACCATTCCTGGTCATAGTATCAAGTATTTAACAACCCAGCACCCAACACTGAGCATTCATAACAGGTGCGAGCTAGCCTTAGCACTCAGCAGAGTCCAAGAAGACCCTGGCCGGGCATTAACTCTTCGATCTACTCTTCACTGGAAGGTCTGGGGGAATCTGGGGCTATCATGGAGGGGTTGTTGCAGTTACTGGTTGGGAGTGGTGGCTAGGTACCAACTGGCATGAAACTATTTTAGTACTTTAGCAACCTGAAGACCTGTGGCATCAGCTGCACGTCAGACCTCCCAATAACCATTAAAGGAATTGAATCTATCATCAGTTTTCACAAAGAAAACTCAGGCCCATAGTGTTCAGTGTTCACCTATGAGTTATTTAAAGAAGACATGATTTCAGTATTACCACATAATAAAAAAGGCGACTATGTCCCAATTCTTTTTATGACAACTACAGTACAAAACAATAATATAGGCCAATATCACTCATGAATATAGATACAAAAACCCTAAACAAAACATTAGCAAACCAAATCTGGCAGTATAAAAATGATCATATGACAAAATCAGGTCTCATACAGAAATGCAAGTTTGGCTTAACGTCAGTTGGTTAGAGCACGATGCTCGTAATACCAGGGTTGCCTGCGCCTCCACAACTAGATTGAAACAACTACTTGCCTTGGAACTGATGGGTCCTGGAAAAACACACTTAAAATAAATAAAAGTTTGTTTTTTTTAAAGTTAAAGGAGAAAGATACATGGTCATCTTGACAGATGCAGGAAAAGTTCAACATCTGTCTATGTTTTAAAACTTGTAGCAAACTAGGAATACAAGGGAATATCTTGATCATAGTAAAGGTGTCTACGGAAAACCTACAGTAAATATCTTAATTAATGGTGAAACATCGAAAGCACTCCCCCTGAGATCTGGAACAAGGCAAGGATGATTGCAATCCCCATTTCCATTAAACATTGCACTGGATATCCTAGCCCTGCCTTGCCCAATATAGTAGCAACTAATCATCTGTGACTACTGAGAACTTGAAATGTGACTAGTCTAAATGAAGATGTAAGAGTAAAATTAAATACACATTGAATTTTAAAGACTTAGTACAAAAAAAAAACCACACTGAAAAATACCTCATTAATAATTTTATATCGATTACATATTGAAACAATAGTATTTTTGATACATAGGGTTATATGAAGTAGATTATAAATTAATTGCACCTGCTTCTTTGAATTTTTTTAATGTAGCTATTAGAAAATTTCAAGTTACACATGTGGCCTGCATATATGTCTCACATTAGATTTCTGTTGGACAGTGCTGTTCTAGACAGTAAGACAACAAAATGAAACAAAGTAAAAATATTAGAAATAAATTTTAAAACTCATTATTTTCAGATTTATGTAAAAAATTCTTCTGATTATTTATTAGAATTAATAAGAGAATTTAGCAAAATTAGTGACTTTAAAAAATAAATATACAAAAATCTGTTTTGTGTTTCTTTCTGCCAGCAATAAATAATTAGAAAATGAAGTAAAATAAGATATCATTTACAGCAAAATGAAAATAAGTAAACTATCTAGGAATAAATCTAATGAAAATGTGCAAGGTCCTTATGGAATAAAATATTGAAATTGTATTGTGAGACATTAAAGAAGATCCAAAAATGGAGAATTAAGCCACATTTATAGATTGAAAAACTCAGTACTGGAACCATGTTTATTTTCTCCAAGTTAGTCTATAGAGTCAAGACAATCCTAATGTAAATCACCACAGGTATTTTTTGGAACTGGATAAGCTGAATGCAAAATTTGTATGGAAGTACAGATGGCTGAGACTAACCAGGAACTCCTTGGAGGAGGAGGGAGAGGAGATGGTGGTGATGGGAGCATCCCTAGCAGACACCAAGATATTACAAAGCTACAGTAAATAAAGCAGTGTGTTATTGACATGAGAATAGACAAATAGGACAATGGAACAAATGGAAGCCCATAAAAGAGAGAGGCAGAGAGAGACTGAATCTGCTGGTTACTGGGTCTGAACTTTTCAATAAATGGTGCTAGGGTTATTAGTTATCCATATGGGAAAAAATGAAATTAGGCCTCCTACATCCCCCAAATTAACTCCTTATTACTTAAAAAGCTTAAATGTGAAAGGCAAATCTCTGTAACTTTTAGCTGATATTTAAAAATGTCTTTATTAACATGAGGAAGGGAATAATTTCTTACACAAGAAACAAAGAGCATAAATCATGTAGGAAACAATTGATAACTTCGATTACATTAAAATTATGAATTTGCTTTATCAAAAAACTGTAGCGAGCGTGAAAAGATAAAATATTTTAAACACTCAGAAATTGAAAAAGGAGAATATGTAAAGAGTTCCTGGAATCAGTATAGAGGACAGACCAACTGGAACAAAAATACAGGCGTGAAGGGTGGCAAAGACAGAAAAAAGCACTTCATAAAGCAGAACCACTAGTGATCAACAAAATGAAAAGTTGCTCAACCTCATGAGTAATGCAAATATAAGCCCACAATAAGATACAACTTCAGCCCCCACCTGCTAAGCAAAAAGTTTGTATAGGGATGCATGCATAGGTAGTAATACTAATGAGGAAACAAGGAAATTATTATTGAGAAGTCAGAATGGTGATTTCCTCCTGGGGAGAGAGATGAGTATGAATTCAGAGGAACAAACAGTCCTGGTGACGTGCCCTTTCTTAATTTGGAAATTGTTTATGTGGGCGTTCTCTTTTTTATTATTCTTTGAATGTCCGTATGTTTTATACACTCTTATGAATGTATTATGTGTTACAATCCAAAATTAAAGTAACTTTGAAAGAAATGTTTTTGAAAAGTTAGAGGCCAAACTACACAGAGCATTTTAGGCTATGTTAAGGATTTTTGTCTTTATCCTAAAAGTACCAGATAGTTGAGGGAGAACTGGGGCTGAAAGAGAAATACTAAGAGTGATGGAAAAAAACTGACTCAAAAGAAAAGAAAAACAATTCAGAATATAAAAGATAACTTTGGGATGAAAGCACCTCAGAGATATTTTAGGAGATACCACATGCACAAAACAAGAACAGGATGCTTTGAGAAAGGAGCCATCAGAAAATAAGAACTCTTGAACATTAAAAATATTGCTGAGAGGTGGCCAGTTAGCTCAGTTGGTTAGAGCGCGGTGCTCTTAACAACAAGATTGCCAGTTCCATCCCCACATGGGCCACTGTGAGCTGTGCCCTCGACAACTAAATTGAAACAACTACTTGACTTGGAGCTGATGGGTCCTGGAAAAACACACTTAAAATAAATAAAAGTTAAAAATTTTTTATCTTTAAAAAAATTGCTGACATTTTAAAAATTAATAGAAGAGTCAGTGGATCCTAGAACATAGAACATAAAGATGCAGACTATGAAAGCAAAGACGAGCTATAAAAGATCGATCCAGGTCCAACACCTGCTATTAGGAGTTTTAGAATGCGACGGTGGGAGAGCAAAGGGGAAAGTAATTTCCCAGAGCTAAACAGAGACACAGACATCAAACTGGGAAGCTCATCAAATGATGAGCCAGTTAGAAATGTTCTACTGGTATGTAACAGAAATACAACTTAGTGCCTTAAACAAATAGGAGGCTACTTTTCTCATCTAACAAGACATTTGTAGGGAGCACTGCTGGCTTGTTCAGTAGATCAGAGACATCAGGGCTAGCATCTCTGTGATCTCACAGGCCTTTACCCTATATTGTTGCCACACGGTCGGTCATATGACAGAGCTGCAGCTCCAGACATCACACCCATATTTCTTTCATAGCAGCTAGGCGACTAGCAATTAGCCTCACTAGCCAAACTCAAATGTGAGAGCTAAATAAAGACATTTCTCAGACCATACAAGAGCTCTGGAAATTTACTTCCTAAACACCCTTTGTTAGGAAGTTATTTGAAAATGTACGTCAGCAAGATTGGCAGTGTATTAGTCAGGATAAGTAATAGACCAAACACGTGCGCATGCGTACACACACACAGTCTCAACAATTAGATAAATACACTAAAGGTTCATTTCTTGACCACGTTAGAGGTCAGTGTGTGTTAGTGGGGCCAGGGCAGGGAGTGCCTTATTGCATTGGCTGAGATCTCCAGTACAATGAGGACTGGAAGTGTGGAGAGTCTTTGCTTTTTCCTGATCTTCGGGAGCAAGCACTCAGATTTTTGCCAGTATTTATGATCTCAACTATAGATTTTTTTGGAGACACCCTTTATTAGCTTGAGAAAGTTTCCTTGTATTCCTAGTTCGCTGAGATTTTTTTATTATAACAGTGTTGAATTTTGTCAAATGCTTTTTCTATAGCTGTTGGGATGATTATATGGTTTCTCTTGTTTAGTTAATTAACATGGTGAATTGACATGTGACTTTAAAAATTAATAATGAAGTTAAATGTATTCCTTTAAAGTTTGATTTTTAAAAAATATTTTTTATTGGGGAATGTTGGGGAACAATATGTGTGTTTTTCCCAGGATTCATCAGTTCCAAGTCATTGTTTTCTCATTGTGGAGGGCATAGCCCACTGGCCCATGTGGGAATCGAACCAGCAACCTTGGTGTTATGAGCATTGCACTCTAACCAACTGAGCCAACCGGCCACCCCTAAAGTTTGATTTTTAAATACAAAATGCATATCCCCAGGCCATGTGCAGTGTCCCAGACCCTCCTTCTGGCTCACCTCCCACACATCTCTCCATTCCATCCCCTTCTCCACAACAACCACACCACAACCCCTCTCCCAGATCAAGCCACCAGTACTTCTCACTTTAGTCCCCGCCACCCCCTCCATCCAGCACTGGCAGCCACGACAGTGACACTCCCTACTAACCTTTGTGATACTGTGATTATAAAAACACACACATGTGTTTGGTCTTCTTCCCCATGTGTGGCACAGACCTCCTAAAACCCTTAGAATTTCCTAAGTGATAAGAATGATAAAGGTATCTTGATGTTCATAATAACCCCCTTTTAACCACATCCAAGTTTGTGTTAATGAGGTGACTTTTGCTTGGTGGTGTTGGAAAAATCACACACCAGACTACCCTTCAATGGCTCAGCTCAAGGGCTCCATACTCTGCCTATGCTCTTCCCCTCATGGTATTCCTCCCCACCCCTGCCTCTGATTACTAAGGGCCTCTCAAACGTCTCCGCCCCCGTGAAGCCCCCTGGTCTACCCTTCTACTTGCTTCCCCACTAAACCCCTGGGCTTCCCTCAGTCACAGCCCTGATCCTGCCGTTGGTTTGTGTGTGTCTCTCCATTAGACTGGGAGCTCCTCCAGGACAGGGAACATATCTGATACATCTCCCCGTCCTGGTGCTTTGCCTAGGGCCAGGCTCACAAGAGGAGTATAGTGTTTGTTGAGTGAATAAATGCTCACTGAGACGTTGTCTTTCAACAAGACACAAGGGAAGAGGGCAGAAGGTGGGGGTCACACAGAAGGAGGTGGGAGGGCTGCTAAAGGGTTGAAAACAATTGGCCGAGGGCTGGCTACAGGATGCTGGGGGCCGAGGTTCCCACTGTGAGCCCTGAAGGACAGTGGGACTGGCTCTGACCACCAGGTGGCGCCAGACTCCCAGGTGTCTGGGTGCCCCGTGTGCTGTCTCCAACTTCTCTCATGGGATGGAGCACTAAGGAGGCCAGAGCTTCCTGCAGGTCCCACAGCAGCAACACAACAGGGTCCCTGGAGGCTAACCCTTGATGTCACCTCAGGTTCTCAGGGGTTCTTGCTCCATCTGCTTTTCTGTGCCTGAGATTCCACCACAGGAAATGGGATGCCTGCTTTACACTGCAAAATCCCCTAGGTAGGAGCGCCTTGGGTGACAGGTGTGTCACAAGAAAAATACAAAAGAATGGGACTTGGGTTCAGGAGACCTGGGTTCAAGTCCCCACTCTACTGCTTATTGGCTGTGTACTCAGTCTTGCGGCATGGAGGCATATTGAGTGCTTTACATGTGTTACTTGGTTAATCCCTCCACCACCCTGGGATGTAGGAACCACTATCAACCCCATTTTACAGATGAGGGAACTGATGCACAGAGAGGTTAAGTATCTAGCTAACGTTTACACAGCTAGGAGGTGGGTCCTGGCCCACCAAGATCCTGCTGGGGAGGCATTAGTTGTGGATGTACTGCCTGGAACCAGGAAGAGAGAAGAGGGTGGAGGCAGAGGCCAGAAGCAAGGTCAGAGGGTCCAGGCTGGCAGGAGAAGCCAACCAGACGGAGGAGGGGCCACCAGAGGTTTGGAGGAGACCGACAGAGAGGGCATCTTGGAGCCAAGCGGGAAGGAGACGTGGAAGGTGCTGAGGGTGGATGAGAGATGTGACAGCTAAGGAGTGACTGCAGTGGCCTTGGAACGAAGGGAGAAAGGCACTGTGGACAAAAGGGAAAGGGGAGAAGGATAGGGGGGAGCTGGGGGTCACGGGGGAGGGGCGTGTTCATTTTAGAGCAGACACCGGAGGATGTCTGAACTGCTGGGGGAGAAACAATAGAAAGGGGGCGGCTGGTGGAAGGGGGAGCAGTTGATGGTTCTGGAAGGAAAGGCGCCAGGAACATCTCATGGGTGCAGGCTGTGCCCGCCCTGCCCTTGTGTGATGTCCCCCGGTCCTCATGCTTCCAGCTGTCATTCTACAGAGGAAACCTGAAGGGTTAAGTGACATGCTGAGAAACGCAGGCTGTGCACTCTCCCCCAGGACCACCTGCCTCCCGGGGTGCTCCTGCTGTGTGCCAAGCCCCCTCCCAGTCCAGGGAGAGACTGACAGAGCAAACCCAATGGCCCAGTCCTACAACGACGCCAGTGGTCAGAGTCAGGAGTTTCCCACTTTCCCTCCCTCCTCCTCTGCCTGTTCCCATCTCTGTCCTGAGGGCCAGGGTGGGCACAGGGTCTGGAAGTGGGGCTGTCCTGGGGATCCCCAGTTAGAAAGCATCTTAGAATGGTTCTCTGGGCACTCATAACCTGCCCAGCATAAGTGCACTAACTCTCTGGGTCCTCCAGCACTCCGGGAAATGGGTGCTGTTACAATCCTCATCTTGCAGGTGGGGAAACAAGCACAGAGACATTGAGTGCTTTGCCCAAGTCACACAGCTAACGAGTGATGGAGCCAGAACATTTCCACACCGCAGACCCTATTGCAATGTGTGTTATTAAAACGCCTCACCATCGGGTCTGTCTGGTGTGGCTGCGGAGCCGCAACTGCGTCCAGTTGCCGAGCCACACTCTGAAGCTCTAGGCCAACCTGCTGCTTTTCCCTACAGTCAGATGAGGAAACTGAGGCCTGGAGAGAGGACTAACTCAACAGAGACTCCACCCCCTGTGTGGAGCAGAACCAAGATAACAACTCTGGCCTGGGGGCTCCAAGGCCAGTGCCCCTTCCTCAGCCATTTGTGAAGACCCTTTGTCTCTTGCTGTCCTAAGAGACACACGCTGCTTCCGTTGGGCTCCTATGGTCCCTCCCTGTACCATCCAGCTCTCTCTCCCTCACCTGCTGCAGACAAACCACCCACGGGACTGTGTCTCTTTCCTGCAGCCCATTTCGACAGCCCCCATGAGGATTTCCACCCGGGATTGGAAGAGTACACTGCCCTTTCCCATCCCCGGGGCAGGTGCATGAGGGGCACCGGATAAGGAGGCAGGAGGACGGGTGTGGGCAGGCATGTCCTTTCTGGGTCCCACCTGAGGCCCTCAGCTGCAGCCCTGAACTCCATCCACTGCGTTTGGGGCCTGGCTTCCAGCTGAGCAGGCCCAGGCCCAAGGGCCAGGGGCTGGGACTGAGACTGACTTCCTCTCGGCCCTGGCTGCACCTGCTCCTGTCCCTCACATCTGCTTCTCCTCCCCCTCGCCAAGTCCTGGTCTCTGCAGCTTTTCCTGCGGGACCCCCCACAGTTATCCCATCTCTTCTCAGACGCCCCCTCCTTCCTTCCCTTGTCTCAGCCTTCCTGTCCCCCAGCTGGGCCTGGTGTGCCTCCCGCCTCTCCATGGCTCCCCACTGCTTCAGCTCCTCACTAAAGCTGGTGGTAGGAGAGCTCGGAGGGGGCTGGGGCTTCTTCCATGACCTCTAGGTCTACGGCTGGGAAAACTGAGGCCACTAACTCGGGCTCTTCAGAAGCATAGCTGGGGCTTGATTATCTGTGTGTCCCCAAGGCCTGGCGTGGAACGGGCACAGAGTTAAACACTGAGTGTGGCACGCCTGAGATGGCAGGTGGAGTCAGCTGGGCTGGAATCTGGCTCCACTGTTAACATGCTGTGCAGCGTGGGGCAACTCCCGCAACCTCTCTGAGCCTCCATTTTCTCATTTGTAAAAACTGGAAAGAATGAGGCCTACTTCATAGGGTTGAGGTGAGAATTAATAAGACAATGTATGCAAAATAAATATCTCAGTATAAGGTGATTATTATTCATTCAGTTAATAAATATTGATTGAGCACTTATTACGTGTCATTATTATTAAATTCAAAAGAAAATAAGTCAGCAGCCCCTGGTCCTATGCTCTTTCCTGGTATCCAGAGATATCTCCCTCAATTGTCCAATTGCACCTATCCCTGCTCTGCTCAGAACCCACCAGTGGCCCCTAACACCTGGAATATCAGGCTGACTCCTGGGTGTGACACTCAGGGCCCTCTGTGATCTGGTTCTTATCTCTTTCCCATCAGGTCTCCCCTTATGTTGTGACTCCAAATTTCACTTCAGTCATATGAATCCAGTTCCCATGCCCAGAAGATGTTTTTCTCACCAGCACACCTTTTTGCACATGTTGTGCCCCTGGGCAGAACAGTGACCCCTTCTGTCACTGCCAAACTCCCATCAGCTTTTCTGGTCCTCTTCCTCCGCGGCCTCCCTGACTGCCTGGGGCCAGCTCTGAACTTCATCAGCCCGGTCTTCTAAGCCTCCTGTCCCCACAACCCAGCCTCCGCCCTGCACTGCCTTGCTCTCTCACTAGCCATTGACAAGGACTGCTGGCCAACAGCAGGTGTGGATCAGCCCACGCAGTAGCGGATGGCCTGTGCTCTGCCACTGTCCCGCCAGGGTTATTCATCTTCAGCACATTCCAAGGGACTTGAATGGTGGCCTCCTCTGCCCCAGAGCCTGTTTTCAGAGATCTTGGTCCTGTCCAGATAATGGTGAGAGAGCTCAGGGTCCCACTGTCTCCACCTGCTGTCTCAAGCTACAGGCTCCCCTCCACAGGCGCAGGTACCTGCCAGATACCAGGCAAGATTGTTCTATCCAGACAGCGTCACTGGGCCAGAGCCCTCAGCTGGTGGGAGCAAGGATCCTCCACAGCCCCTCCCCCAGGACTCAGTCCCCTTGACAAGAGCCCACCAAGTGTTCCCAGCCTCTATGCCCCCTCCTGTACTGATGGGGAGCTCCGTCCCTCACAGGGCATCTTGCCCATCTCTGAGTGAGCTCGTGCTGAGCGGCACCTCGCCTCCCTGGAACGTCTGCCCAGTTCATTCATTCTTTCTCTAGGTCAGTTGATGCCAATTCATGTGTCAACTCATTGAAGCTGCACAACACCTCAGTGAGGTGGGGAGGATGGTGCTGTCAATGGTGACAATGGTGATGATGGGAAACTAGTGAGGAAACTGAGGCTCAGGAGAGGTTGTCACTGCACAGGATCCTGTAGTCCGGCCGCAGTGGGGACAGGAGCTGGGTTTCCATCTCAGTGCCCTACCCAGTGCTCTTTCTTCCACTGAGCTAGCTGCTGCCCCCTGCAGGAACTGGGGAGTAATAATACCTGCCGGTGCTCTGTGAGTGTGTGTGTGTGTGGGGGGGGGGAGATTAGCTCATCTGGTCCCCCAAAGCCTCCAGTGGAGGTCAAGGAACGACCTGGGTCAGGCCTATAGAGTGGGTGGGTGTGAGCCAAGGGGAGCCAGGCTAGCCTTAGGGGCCTCAGAATTTGGGGAGCTCAGCAGAGGTGCCACTGGGAAGGACCCCTCTTTTCCCCCAGGAGCCTTCTTCTGAGAAGGAAGTATTATTTAACTGACATTGTGTTGGGAGGGGAAACACAGGGTCCTTGGAACTCAGCCAGCCTCCTGCCTTCAGGCTGTTTGGCTTTGTTTGTTTTTTTGGCCTTTTTTTTTTTCCTTTTTCTTTGGGCTAATTGTTCTCATTAAATCTTTTTGTCCTGTTTTGTTTTTTACGGGCTGACAATGCTGCACAGTGCTCAGCGCTGCTTCCTGTGTTTCTGCCCCAGCACAGGCCTTCACCGGCCTGGCTTCCTGTTGTGAGCTGTCGTCATGGCGACTCAAGGACCGGTGGGCTCCACGGGGGTGGGGAGGGGGTGACATGGTTGACATCACCGGGTGAGGAGGCAAGGGGCCGGGGTCCAGAGGGGGTTGAATGGGGACCGGGCAGGCAGTGGCGGGAGCCTGGCGCATTGCTGAGGGGTGACTCACAGGCTGGGAAGGGGAAGAATGCCCTCACATTCTTTCGCGAGGTAAACAAGGTCAGGGAGTACGGCTGGGATCCTGTTTACCTGACCCCGGCCCCCCCAGGGGACCAGGAGCCAATGCAGGACAGCATACTGGAACAGAACCAGACAGACCTTAGGGCTAGGGGACCAGGCGGGAAGGCCAGGGGAAGGTGGGGGGCCAGCGGCTGAGCCCAGACCCCCTGAGGGCTGGTGGGTGCCAGGGACAAGACCAAGATTCAAATCACAGCTCCATAACTATGAGCAGGTCACCTGGCCCCCCTGAGCCTCAGTTGCCCCTATTTCTAATGGGTTAGTCCCCCTATAGATGGCCCTGTGATCTCCAATGTCTTGGGGCCGGGTTTGGGGTGGCCTGGGTCTGGGCAGCACAACCCATGGTCACCTACCCACCAACAGGGTCTGGTTCAGTCAGGGGTGGGTGGGCTGCACCTGGACCAGGCAGGAGCAAGCTGGCCTCAGAAGGAAGGAAGAGATGGGTACACAGCCTGGGAGGGGGGCCCCTCTAGACTCACAGGGCCGGAGTCTGGGTGCAGCTCTTGCTCTCCCCCTGCCCCTGCCTCTCCCTTCAGCCTTCCCAGATCCTCACCGTCTACCATAGCCCCTTCACCACCCCCTGAGTGACAGCTTCCCCTGCCCATCACAGAGTGCCTTGGAGGAGCGGGTCCTGGAGCCAATGGCCTGCGTCCTGGTCAAACTCTGGGATTCCCTGGGAGGAGACCCTGCAAGGACAGCCAGGGAGAGGGCCAAGAGCTGAGCTTCCAGCCCTGTATCTCAGAGACAAACCTCCCACACTGACCCTTTGCCAAATGCCAGACAGACCAGCTGCCAACAGGAAGTGGCTGCCTCTCTGCAGCACCCCCCCATCCTCTGAGGGGGTAATAGGGGCACCAGGGGTCGGTCCCCAGCAGCCACAGTGGTGTTGAGGCCACCCAGCCTCGTGACTAAGAGCCTGGGCAACAAAGTCAGACTGGCCTGGATGAGCCTGGCCTTGCCTCTTGCCATCTGGTACCCTTACAAACTCCTTGGCCTTTCTGAGCCTCAATTTTCTGATCTGAGAAACAATCTCCTAGGGTTGTGGTGAGAGTGAGTGAATACACATGAAGCGCTTAGCACATAGTAGGTCTTCAACACATGCTGAACCCACACAGACCTGCTGTGTCCCCTGCAGTGCCAGCCCCCCAGGCTCCCCTGTAATGAATGCCCCTCCTCCCAGGGCAGGAGCAGTGCCCACCACATGCCCCATGGTTTTCCCATAAGGGGGTGGGCCTTGGGCTTCCCTGGACAGGGAATATCCTGTTCTCCAAGTGGGGGGAGGAAGAGGAGCGGGAAGGACACAGCCGCTCTGCATTCTTGGCATTCTTGGCGGCAGCCCCAGCCAGCTGCCTCTTAATATCGCTGCCGCCCGGGGCACTGGCCCAGTGCCATGCTGTCCCGGAATGGCAGAGCAGCACCCCACTTGGGGTGCCCCTTGGATTTGGGGTGACACAGGACCCCTCTCACACCAGGCTCCCTCACCCCAGGTGATCACAGAATCAGATAAACCCCAACACTGGAAGGAGAGATTTGGGGGTTCTGGGGCAGTCAGTCAATAGGAGAGGGGTTTCTGCTTTCAGTTCGACCTGTGAGGATTCCCAGCCTGCCTCTGACCCCCAGGGAAGCTCTGGAGAATGGCCAGGGGGCAAGGTGGGTGCGTGGGAAGGGGAGAGGCAGAGGGCTCTTGGGTTCTAGTCTCTAGTGCCAGGGACAGTTGTTTTTCTTCTCTGGGACTCAGTTTCTCCAACTGCAAAATGGAAAGTTTGTCTCCCTTCTCACCACTGCTACATTGTAGTGTCACTATCAAGTGATTGCCTCTTTGCAGAGCCTCTTTTGCTGACCAAGGGCAGAAACCCAGCCCTGCTCTGCACTGAGCCTGGCCCAGTGCATTTAGTGGTCCCCCCTGTTTATTTATCTATAGCCAGCTCCATCTGCAACAGAGGCCTAAAGGCTGAGACTCAGAGAAGAACTGGAAACAGCACAGTCCCACAGTGGTCAGGCGCCAGAGTCTGCTACCTGGGTGTGTGTCAGGCGGGGGGTAGGGGGGTCTTGGGAGGGAAATGACTTGTCCAAGATCCCACAGTTAGTTAGGTCAAGCTGACTCTGGACCCCATGCATTTGCTGGTCCTCCCCAAAGCCAGCCAGAGCTGAGTTCCTTCTTTTCCATGTTTTTCTTCTGCAAGCAGCCTCTGGTTTCAGACCCAGCCAGAGCTCTCTGGAAAGGAGCAGGGACAGGGCAGCTCCCCAGGGTTCTGCCTCAGAGACCTCCGTTCCACAGGAGACAGAGCCTGCAAGCAGGTGATCCCAGACACTGGCAGGTCCACCTCTCCCCGGTTGCACTCTACAGACGGGGAGCCTGGAGGTGTCTCTCAGGGCCCAGTGGGGGAGGGGCTGCACCCTGGTGGACACAACTGGGGTCAAGCCGGGGTGCCAGTCTCTGGACTCCCTCTCTGCTCTCTTCTCCTGCAGCTCAAGGACCACTGCAAGCCCTTCTGCCCAGTCCTTGAGACGCTCCAGAGCAGTCTGGCCTCACTCTGGCTCTCAGGACAGAGACCAAGGGAACCTGGGCCAGGCCTCACAGGGAGGCACAAATGTTCTTTTCTCAAGTCAGGAGCCCCGAGAAGCACCAACCACTGGACCTCAGCCTCTGCATTGATCACTGTCAGAGGATTGGACGAGACGGTCCCTCCCCACTCATACGCTCTGTGGTCCCAGGATTCTGAGGTTCAAGTTTTTGGTTCTGTGACCATCCACCTCCCTCTGCACAACCTTGAGAGTATTAAGCAGAGGAAGCCCCGTTTTGTCACCTGCCCTTGTCTGGGGCCTGCTGGTTGAAGTGCAGCCAGGACCCTTCTCCCAACAACCCCACTTTCCCCGTCACCTGATCCCCCTGAAAGCCTGAACACCCCAAAGCCGTTGCTTCCACTTTCCCCTGGTCCCCCCTCGACCTCCTTTTCTCTCCCTGTCTGCCTGCACTGTGTATGTCTGTCCCAACATCTCTGTCTGAGGAACAGTAAGAGGAAGAGGCTGGAACCCCACCCTACGGGGTCCCCGTGATCAGTGTACTGTTCACCCTTCACTGGGAAGTCACCTCAGTTGCGTACATTGGGAGCCACGGGAGTGTGTGCCATTGTGGTTGAGGGTGTGTGTGGGGGGGACGGGTGAGGGGTTTGTGTGTGTGTAGCATTGGGTGGGGCAGTAGCTGTGTCATTATCATTATGTGTGGAATGCTTGATTAAATAAATTACAATAAACTGATACAGTGGAATATTATGCAGCCATGAAATGTGATATCTCTGAAGAATAGACATTAGAAATGGTCACAATATAAGATTTAGTAAAAGAAAAAAGTGTGCCCCCAGAAGAAAACGTTGGAGTGAATACATCAAATGTTAATAATGACTATCTCTGGATTGCTAAATTATGAGTAATCTCGTCTTTCCTCTATACTTTCGTATATTTTCTGCAATGAACACATGTTAGTTTCATAATCAGAGGAAAAGAATAAAGGTAATTTTAAAAAACACGTTAAAGATGAAATAGAAAACAAATAAATATGATTTAAAATAAAAGAAACTGAAACCTAATGGAAAACATTAAACATGAAAGTAAGCCAAACGTCCAACTCAAATGAGCAAACACTGAGTGAGCGTCTCTGCGCTGGGGCTCTGCTGAGTGTGGGATTATAGAACAACCAAGACTCAGCCCTGCCTGGTGAGTACAACAAGCATCAAAAGGGTAGTAGGACAGTCACCAGTCACAGATAATGCAGACACAGGTGGGATATGGTCCCCCTGGAGAGGGCACCAGAGAAGAAAAATGGGTGAATCAGGAGGGCTTCAGGGCAGAGGTGACTGCTCATAAGAGGGCTTCAGGGAGGGGATGTGGTAAAGGAGGGAAATATGGTGAGTGCTTGGAGAACTTGCTTTGTGTCTGGAGCGTGGATTAACTATAGAGCAGGGGTGACAAACAGGCTGCAACTCACTAGAAGTTCGCGGTGCTGGCTTGAAAGAGACTCCAAAGCTAAGCAGTGGAAAGAATGCAAGGATATATTAGCAATTCATTCGTTCACTCAAGAAATATTTCTTGAGTACCCACTGTGTGCCGTGCACTGTCTGAGGATCCTGTAGTGCAGCTTCCATTCAGATAGAGGAAAACAGGCACTAGAACAATTAATGAGCAAAATGCATTCTATGCCAGATATGAAAAGTACTATAAGGAAAGATAGGGGTGGGGGTGGGGGAGGCTGTGGGGAGGCGCAGGATGATTTTATGTGAGGTGGTCAGGGAAGGACTCACCCAGAGTGGCATTTGATCAGAGACTAAAGGAAGTCAGGTGTGGGTTCTGGGGGAGGAGGGCTTCAAACAAGGGGCACCGAAAATGCAGAGCCCCAGGGAGCACAAAGGAGGCCAAGTCAGCATGGGGCCCGCAGGTCCTTGTGGGCCATGGTGAGGACCTGGGGTTTTACTCGGAGTAAGAGCGGGAGCCACGGAGAGTTTGAGCAGAGAAATCCCTGGTGTGATTTATGCGATAACAAGGTGGCCCAAGCTGCGGCCTGGGGCGGTGGTGGTAGGGCAGCCAGGGGCTAAGGAGAGGTGGGGGGTGCTAGGCTGGGCTGGCAGCATGGAGGTGGTGAGAAGTATTAGGTTGGTGCAGAAGTAATTGTGGTTGAAAAGGTTAAACATAATTGCTTCTGCAATTACTTTTGCACCAACCTAATAGTGAAGGAGCTAACAGTGTTTGCAATGGATTAGATGGGGGTGGGGGGAGGGAAAGAGAAGGATCAAGATCAATTCCAAGGTTTTGGCTTCAGCACTCGGAGGATGGGCTGGCTCAGGAGGGGCAGGTTTAAGATGGGGGGGAGCAGGAAGAGTAGGCGCTGAGGTTGGGCAGGTGAGGGTTGAGATAGATGCCGTGATAAGTCTGAGACATCCTCGAGGAGCCTGAAGTTCAGGTCCCAGCTGGGGATACACATGTGGGCATCATTGGCTTGTGGGTGGCAATTAAGCCATGAGATGGGATGAGATCCCCTGCAAAGGGGTGTAGACAAAGAAGAGGTCCAAGGATTGAGCCCTGCCCCCCGCAACATTTAGAAGTCGGGGAGATGAGGAGAGACCGACAGAGGAGCTTGAGCAGCCAGGGAGGTGGGAGACCCGGGCGAGCAGGGTCCTGAGCCAAGGTGCTCAGCTCTCAGCAGCATGGAGGCCAATGGAGACACAGCAGTGCCTGCAGAGCGGTGGTTGAGAGCCTGATAGGAGAGAGAGGGCTCCGGGAAGATTAGGGGAGAGGACATTAAAAGGGCGAGTCGAGGCAGCTCTTCCCAGGGGTGTGGCTGTATAGGGGGGCAGCAGTATTGCCCTGAAACCCAGGCAAGAGGTCAGAGGGCCTCACGGGGTTCCCCTCCAGCTGCCCTTCCAAGCTGTAGCCAAGGGCAGCTGTCTTCTCCAGGGACAGTGGACAGAGCTTGGGCTGTGTGTCCACATACAGGTGCCCAAGGCTGTCTAAGGTGTGGGTGGAGCCAGACAGGATGAGGAAAGAAGGGGGCTGGGCTGGGCACCAGGGCCAGGGCCAAGGCTGGCTCTCCCCATGCCACCATGTTTCAGAAGGGGGAGAATTCTGACTCCAAACCTGTCATTAAGAAGATCTACTTCTCAAGTGGAAAGAGAGAACATATTTGATTTAACAGTTGGTTAACATGTTTATACCATTTTGACATTTAGACTTAGAGTGTGCAGGACGCCATCTGTCCCCGGCCCTGCAAATGTTAGGGCTGACCTGGGAGCAGAGAACTTGACTGGTAGGATGAAGACAGCGTTGTTTTTTGGTTTTGTTTTGTTTTTAAGATGGGAAAAGAACTAGCATTCTCTCCTGGGGATTGATCCTTAACAGGGAAACTTGGTATTACAGGAGGGACAGATGGGATCCAGGGCATACATGAAGGGCCAGCCTTAAAGAGATTCTCAGACACTCCAACCACAGGACTGGGGGGAAGGTGCAAGGCCGAGGAGGTGGATGGTGGGAGCATGTGGAAGTTCTCCCATATTCCTTTCGTTATTTCAGTGAAAAAGCAGTAAGGCCATGGGCCTCAAATAAGAGAAGAAGGCCCTAGAGGTTTGCAGAGGGAGGACCAGAGAAATGTAGCAGCATTGTCCAACAGCACTCTGGCAGATTGCATTTTCCAAGATGGTGGCAATATCTCCCACCCCACAAGCTCTTCTAGAACCTTCCGCTCCCCCACTAAGAATTGGAGTCTGATTCCCCTTCCCGTGAACCTGAGCAGGCTTATGACTCACTTACTACCAATGGAATGCAGTGGAAGTGACACCGCAATGCTTCTGAAGCTACATGGGAAAAGCTGTTGTGTTGTAGAACACTCAAGCTATAGCCCTGAGCCACCATGCTGTGAAAAAGCCCAGAGGAGCCCAGGCAGAGAGACCACATGGAATGGCTCCGAGTCTGGGGAGAGGAAGAGATGCCCAGCTCGCACCCACATGCTCCACCCCAGCCACCATCTGACTGCCCGTCTGTGAGACCCTGAACGACCCAGCTGAGCCCCTCCCAGATCCATGACTCACAGAATCCATGAGAGATAATAAAATTATTGTGGCCTTAAGTCTTTATGGTGCAGAAATAGCTAATTGGGACCAACACCAAGGGCCAACAGGGGATTCTTCGTGGTGAATTTAAAGTGACACACCTCTTTGGCCCAGTGAGAGAAAACACATTTGGACTTGCCCCTGCAAGAGTACCCCAATGAGAGCTATTTACACTCCAGGCGTATGCTGGGCCCATTCTGGGTTTAGCAATACAGAATGCAGCTGCCATCCTCAGATGTGCTGGGGTGGGGGGAAGAGAAGGGTCTCCCCAGAGGCCTGGCCATAAGTCTGGGGTCTGGGGACTCATAGCATGGCTGGATTCTCACTCCCTTCCCATCAGCCAGAGCCCTTAGGCACACAGCCAGTGGACTGGGAGAGTGGTGAGTCTCAATGTTCCCATCTGAAAAATGGGGACCTTGAACTGAAAGCCTCTAAGTGGCCTTCTGGCTCTGAGACTAAGGATGGGACAGGGACATTTTTGGTCATGTTTCCATAGGACAGATGCTGGGCTGGACCCTGGGCTCCATCCTGTGAGCTGGAGATGCAGGAAGAGGAGCTGGAAGCCAGGCCCTCATTATGCTATAGACCTTGTTCAGGATTTTTAGGTTCCAAGTAGCAGAAACTCCGACTCATGGTGGCTTTAAAAAATGAAATCTATGGGATGTGTAGTAACTCAAAAGCACAGGGGTAATTGAGGTTCCAAGCAAAGCTTGATCCAGCCATGCAAAGGGTGGCAGGACCTGGTTTCTCTGCCTTTATCTCTCTCACTATGACCCCTAGTCAGGTTTGGGTCTACCTGCTTCTCTTCATATCCAGCGGAGAGAGAGAAAGTCCACCTTCTGGAGGTCTTGAGTCATCTGTTCATCCCTGAACCAATCACAGTGGCCAGGGGGTGGGATTTAGTAATTGGCTTAAACCAATCAGGGTCCACCTGGAGCTGAGGCTGTGTCTATCCCACTGAGATATGGGGAAGCATGGGGTCCCATCAGGGAATGGATGCCAAGGAGGCAGCCCCCCAATATCTGCTGCTATCAGACACACTTGAGAAGAACAGGCAAGGAACCAAGGCATGACCCCAGGTCCACCCAGAAGAACCTTCTGGAGACTGCGTGCTCTGTCAGAGAGGAAGTGGTTGAGCACCGGAAAGTGGGGAATCTCCCATCAAGGCTATTTCCAGCCGCCAGTACCAGCTGCCCATCTGGCCGGCCTGGAGCCCTGGGATGGGGGCGGCCACCATTGGCTGGAACCCAGGGCCTGCCTGGGACACTTGAGCAGCTGGAGACTGATTAATCTGGGAGAAGTGCAGGCTGGAGAGGGCTGGCCTGGGGAAGTGATCTGACTCTTCCCTAACACCAAAAAAGGGAACAGAAAGGGTCCGCTTAGGCACCAGGAGGGATCCAAACAAGTAGCATGTGACAAAAGCCAATAGCCTCTTCCATCTGGGCTCAGCTCTGCTGGGTCCTTCCGTTCCTTGCTCGCCCAAGAACCCCAGGAGCAAGGCTGGGTACGGACTATCCCATTGCTTAGATGGGAAGGCTGAGGCCCTGAGAAAAATGACTCACCCAAGGGGACTAGGGTGGGGTAGGACAAAGCCATGAACCTGAACTCTCTCAAAACCACCCCCTCCCTGTAGCACAGCCCAGAGTCAGGGCCATGACCACACAGAGTAACATGATGGTGAGGCCACTGGTTGGGAGGGCATTCAAATCCCCCATGAACCCCACTACCTGGGAGGCCAGCGAGATAGAGGAAAGGGGCTGCAGCGTCCAATTGGCCCAAGTTCAAATTCTTCCTCTGCCACCCTGGTTGTGTGAACTTAAGCCCGTCAGTGTCCTTATTTACGAAATGAAGGAACGAATACTTCTGTTAGAGGTCACTAGGAAGCATGACTGACATCACATATGTGAAGCAACTAGCAGTGTGGCACATGGTGCTTGCTGTGTTCCTCATATAATGGAAGGAAAGGGTAGCGTTGCATTCCCATAGCACAGCAGAAGTGCTGTGATCGGCTGAGCCAATGCTGTAAGATGCAGAAGGTCAGGGATTCTTCCAAGTAAACACTAAGAAATGGAGTGGCAGTGACACATTTGTCCATAAATGAACCAGGGGTCCAGGCGTGAAGGTCCTCCCTTTCTGGGAGGGACTCAGGTCCAATGCTAGCATGGTCCCTACTGCTAAGCAGAAGCCCAGACACTGTAGGGTATTTCCACCCTCTCCTGGGGCCAGATCAGGACTGTCAGCCCCGAAGTCTGAGCTCAGCAGGGGCAAGGAGCCTGCAGACAGGGGGTCATTGTCCATCCCAGCTGGGCCCAGATCCTGCAGCTGCCAACCGATCTGGGGCGCAGGGTCATCTTGGACCAGCCTGGCCATATGTGTGTTGTGGGGAGGTGTTTGTCCCCCGGTTGCCAGGGGAGACCCACATTCTACTGGGCACTCTTTCCAGTGTCCCGGTGATGACCCCACAGCATCTCCGACCAGCATGCTTGGGTGGGGCCTGGAAGGACAAAGCCTCTTTTGGCTGCCTGCGGCCAGGCGGGCAGAGTGCGTCAGCTTGTCGGCCAGACAGAGAGATCTGGAAGGCAGCCTGGCAGCCTTGTCATGCCCCCCCAGACCCCCCGTCACCACATACATCTTGTTTTTGTCATGACATGACATGACAGATGTTGCTTGTCATTTCTGCGGCTGATGTATCTCTAGACCCCTGCCCCTGTTGTCCAGCCACACAGCCGCTGCCTGCCCTGGTCACTTCCACCATGACACCCTCCTTCCTGGTCTTACAATTCGACTGCCCTGCATCCCACAGCCAGGGGGAGCTTTTAGAAACACAGTTCAACCACATCTTGAGCCCCTGGTTTTGAACCCTTCAGTGAATATCTGCAAAACACATACCTGACAATGACTTGTATCCAGAATATATAAAGTATTCTTCCAAATCAATAAGAAAAAGAGAGGCAACCAGTAGAAGAGGGGCACGTGATCTGAACAGGCCCTTCACAAGAGGTTCTCCAAATGGCCTGTAAATACATGAAAACATTATTAGTCACCAGGTGAATGCAAAATAAAACCACAATGAGATACTACTGCACAGCCACCCAAACTGAGAAAATGAAAATCACAGAACATACCAAGTGTTGGTGGGGATGTGGAGAAACTGGAACTCTCAGAAACTTCTGCTAAAGGAAGTGTATTGTAACCTGGTACAAACATCTTGGAACCCTTTCAACATTGTATACTAAAGCTGAACAGATGCTCACCCTATACCCAGCAATTCCGCTCCTGGGTAGGCGTCCAGCAGAAATACATATACACATCCACTGAAGGACACGTGTGAGAGCAGCTGTTGCAGCTTTATTCTTAGCCCAAATCCAGAACTAACTCAACTGTCCGTCAATAGCACAATGGAAGGAGCATGGGTGAGGTTCAAATACCACAACCACCTGTATGCATCTCATGGTGCTGAGAGCTGGACACAGAGGAGTGTACACGGTGTGATTCCATTCATGTGAACTTCAACAACAGATGCAACCACACAGAAGTCAGGACCGTGGGTCCCTTTGGGAAAACAGGAGGAATAAGGCCTGGTGAGGCACAAGTAGGATTTCTTGGCCGGGAATGTCCTGTCTCTTGATCTGGGGGCTGGTTACACAGGAACCTGTGAAAATTCATTGAGCTGGACACTTACAATATGAGTATATATTCAATAAAATGTGGAAAAAACAACAACCCTGAACCTACATTGCCCAAAGTGCTCCGTGGTGATTCCCACCTCCTACTTCTGCTTGGTTCCCTAGACATGCCATGGGACTCTCTTACCCAGTTGGCAAACACTGCTCTGGGGGCACCACCACCACCAGGAAGCCCCCCCCCGTGGCCCCAGGCAGAGCTGATCGCCCCTCTTTGGGGAGCCATATGCATCTTCATTTCAGCCTTTATTCCTCTGACAGTCACTTCACAGTGTTTACTGAGCACTTGTTATGTGCCAGACACATACACTTGTGAATACAATAGTCATAAATTAACAGGTTAGATAAAAAAAAGTTTTAAATAGTCACCAAAATAAAAAGATACTGACAAATTGCAACAAATGCCCCCAAAGGACAGTCCAGACAATCAACTGGGAAATAATACTCGCTGGGACCTCAGGACAGGGCCTGGCCCTTAGGTGTCTGGGAGTATTTTATGAACGAGTGAATGACAGGAGGCTGAGAGACAGACAGGGTGGGCACAGCCAGGGGTCTGGGGCCTCAAGGACACAGGTTACCCCTTCACAAGTGTGCACCTCCAGCTGGCAGAGCCAATGCAGGAAATAAAGGTTGGGGTTCCGAGCAGCACAGACCCTCCCATCCCAGCAAGTGTGCAGAGACACAAGCCAATCATGCCTTCATGTATTCATTCAGTTGATAAATATTAATTGAGCACCTACTGTGTGCCGGTGCTATACTAGGGGCTGTCCCTTTTGCCTCTCATTCGTGACAAATTCCCAGAAGCTATTTCCACTTCTGGGATTTCTGGCATTCAAGTCTCTCCCTGTTTCTGAATGTCCCCTCCACTGGACCAGGCAGGACTCTCCCCTGATCACCAGGGAAAACCCAGGTAAACCTTGGGTTATGCCAGCTACTTATTTATGAGTCCAAATGTGATTTAGGGGGCAGTTGTTCGTTTTGCCAAAATAATGCCTGCTTACCAAAGAATTCCCAAAGCTATCTTAATTTAGTTTTCCCTTAATTTAGACTTTCTCAGACATTGCTGGCGGGCACATAATCAGGTACTGCCCTCCCAGAAGCAATATGTTAGGACTTAGAGCAATGATGACAGCACGTGCCCGTGACCCAGCAACCCCATTCCTTGATGTAAATTTCAGAGCATGTTACACCCAGGCCTGCAGGAGGCATGCCAAGGTGTTCCTGGCAGCAGCTGTGAACTGGAGGTGACCCAGGCATCCCCCACTTGGTAATGGGTAAGTGACTGGTGGTGGATGCATGTGGTGGTTATAAGTAGTTCACCTGTAGAATAGCATGGGTCAAACCAGAAAGACCTAGTTTTGAGTAAAAAGGGAAATAAATAATTTGGGGTGTCTGATATACCACTTGGGTAAACTTGAAATGCATACATATACCCCCCCAAAAAAAGCTATGCATTTGTTGAGGATCAATCATATTTAAGGGCACATATTGAATACCTTAGAGGGAGAGCCTCTGGAGGGAGGGTAAGAGGCGTTGGCTCAAGAAGGAGGGGAGATATTTTTTACAAGCACACACCCTTATATACATTATATAAAATAAGAGAGTGCCTTGCATGGACAATGAAAGTTACTAAGAACCAAGGATTTTAACTAACTCAACAATCTCCTCTTGAGGTAAAAAATAAAATTTAAATTTGAAAAGTTGGCTGTTTCTGGGAAGATGTAGTAGGCGTGCTCTCTTTCCTATTCCTCCCACTAAGTACGATGAAAAACCATAGGCATAACATATAAAACAGCATAAGGAGACTCTGAAAGGAGGGCAGGAGGAGGCAGATTAGCAGGAGATTGCAGGATCCAAGGAACAACATGGTGATGAGTTTTCTGGTTTTTTGTGTGTTTTTTTAATTTGCCTCATACATCCCAGACTTGGAGCTGAAGACGCAGCAACCTGGATAAGCCAAGGGCTCTGAACATTAAAAGCCTTCTCTCTCTAGCCAAAGAACCAGAAAAGGCGCAGCAAGCCAGACAGAAAAATTTTAGACAATAATTACTCTACTCCAGCCCAACACCTCAGAAAAATCTGTGACCCCATCTGTGGCGGCAAGACTGAGTGTGGAACCTAGATTTCCACCCTCAACAGGTGACAGCAAGGTGCTCCAATCTCCCTGCCAGGGTGTGTGAGAGAAGGCCAGGTAGGGAGCTGGGACTTTCCTCCCCATCTCAGCGGTAATAAGGAGCCCCACCACCAAGGTGAAGAACTTGGACTTCTAACCTCATTTGGCAGTAATGAGGCAGCATCTCTACATCCTTTGGCTTGTAGTAGCATCAAAGGAAACCAGTTAAAGAAAGTTTAATAAGCTACAGTCTCATAATACCCTAAATATCTAAAAACAGAACAGAGAACCAAAAAAATAGAATGACAGAATTCAGCCCTAATATATCAATAATTACATTAGTTACGTTAATAATGTTAATATATAGATTAAAGACAGGGATTGGCAGAGTAGATTTAAAACATGACCCAACTCTATACTGTCTATAAGAAAATCACTTCAAATATAATGATCTCGGCAGGTTGAGAGTAAAAAGCTGTATCGTGCTAACGTTAATCAAAAGAAAGCAAAAGCCATGATATTATTATCTGATAAGATAGACTTCAAAGCCGAGAAAATCAACAGAGGGAAAGAGAAACATTATATAATGATAAAAAGGTCAATCCACCAAGAAGTCATAGCAATTCTAAGCATGTACGCAGAAAACAATAGGACTGCACAATATGTGAAGCAAAAACTTATAGAACTAAAAGGAGAAATAGACAAATCCCCAATTATAGTTAGAGACTTGAATACCCTCTCTCAATAAGTGATAGAACAAAAAATAGACATAAAATCAGCAAGGATATAGAAGAACTCAACAATACCATCAAACAACAGAACCTGACCAACATTTATAGGACACTCCACCCAACAACAGAATACACATTCTTATCAAGTGCCTTTGGAACATATACCAAGATTGACCATATCCTGGACCAGAAAAAAGGAAAAAACCCAGTAAAATTTAAAATAACTGAAATTATACAAAGTTGTTTCCTGACCACAATGGAATCAATAACAGAAAGGTAACAGGAAAATCTCCAAACACTTGGAAACTAAACAAAACACTTCAAAATAATTCACAGATCAAAGAGGAAGTCTCAAAGAAATTCCAAAAGTATATTGAACTGAATTAAAATGAAAATACAACATAGCAAAATTTGTGGGACACAGCCAAAGCAGTGCTGAGAGGGAAGTTATAGCACACACATTAGAAGAGAGGGAAAAGTATCCCATCTCAAGAACCCAGGAAAAGAAGAATAAAATTAACTCAAAACAAGCAAAGCAAGAAAATAATAGAGATGAAAGCAGAAATCGATGATATTGAAACAGAAAAACAATAGAGAAAATCAGTGAAACAAAGCTGTTTCTTTGAAAAGATCAATAAAAGTGATAACCCTCTAAGAAAGAAAAGAAAGATGCACAAAGAAAGATGCAAATTACCAATACCAGAATGAAACAGGGAATACCATTATACACCCTATAGACATCAAAATGATAATAAGGACACACTACAAACTACTCCACACAAATTTGACAACTTAGATGAAATGTACTAATATCAAGAAAACCACAAACTACCATAACTCACTCAATATGAAATAGATCATTTGAATGGCCCTATAACTATCAAAGGTATTGAACTTGTAATTTTAAAACTCCCCTGAAAGAAGTCTCCAGGCTCAGATGGTTTCTCCAGAGAATTCTACCATACTAGGAGGAAACATTTAACAAAGAATTCATACCAAACCTACACAATCTCTTCCAGAAAATAAAAGAGGAGGAAACACTTACCAATTCATTTTATTATCCTGACACAAAAATGAGACAAAGACAGAACAAAAAAGAAAACTACAAGCCAATTCTTTTCATGAACATACATGCAAATATTCTTGACAGAAAATCAGCAAATAGAATTCAGCAATATATGAACAAAATTATAGACCATGACTAATTGGGGTTTATTCCAGGGATGCAAGACTGATTCAGTATTTGAAAAACAATCAATGTAATCCACCGTACTAACTAACAAACTAAAGGAGAAAAATATGATCATATCAAAAACATTTGACAAAATCCAACACTCATTCATAATAATAAAAAAAAAAAACTCTCAGAAAAAAGAATAAAGGGGGAACTTCCTTAACTTGATAGAGTATCTACAAAAAACCTACAGCAAACATTATACTTAATAATGAAAAACTAAATGTTTTTCCCCTAAGGTTAGGAACAAAGCAAGAATATCCACTCTTACATTCTTATTCAACATAGTGCTGGCAATTCTAACCTATGCAATAAAGCAAGAAAAAAGAAATAAAAGACATAGATCAGATAGGAAAAAATAAAACTGTCCCTATTTACAAGTGACATGATTGTCTACATAGAAAATCTCAAGGAATCTATGAAAACAAAAACTCCTAGAACGAACAAGTGAGTTCAGCGAGGTGGCAGGATACAAGACAAATATGCAAAAATCAACTGTATTTCTATATCCTAGCAATGAGTGCATAGTCATCAAAATTTTAAATACCATGTACAATCACTCAAAAGAAGAAATGTTTGGGCTGGCCCAGTGGCTCAGGCGGTTGGAGCTCCGTGCTCCTAACTCCAAAGGCTGCCGGTTCGATTCCCACATGGGCCAGTGGGCTCTCTACTATAAGGTTGCCAGTACAACTCCTCAACTCCCACAGGGGATGGTGGGCTCTGCCCCCTGCAACTAAGATTGAACACAGCACCTTGAGCTGAGCTGCCTCCCGAATGGCTCAGTTGGTTGGAGCGCGGGCTCTCAATCACAAGGTTGCCAGTTCGATTCCATGAGTCCCACAAGGGATGGTGGGCAGCACCCCCTGCAACTAAAGATTGAACAGGCACCTTGAGCTGAGCTGCTGCTGAGCTCCTGGATGGCTCAGTTGATTGGAGCACGTCCTCTCAACCACAAGGTTGCCTGTTGGACTCCCGCTGCGCCCCCTGCAACTAGCAATGGCAACTGGACCTGGAGCTGAGCTGCACCCTCCACAACTAAGACTGAAAGGACAACAACTTGAAGCTGAACCGCACCCTCCACAACTAAGATTGAAGGGACAACAACTTGACTTGGAAAAAGGTCCTGGAAATACACGATGTTGCCCAGTAAAGTCCTGTTACCCTTCCCCAATAAAATCTTTAAAAAAAAAAAAAAGAAGAAGAAGAAATGTTTCAGTGTAAATCTAACAAAACATGTATACAGGACTTGCATACTGAAAACCACAAAATGCTGACGAAAGAAATAAAAAAAGGTAAATAAATGGAGAGACATACTATGCTCATGAAGTAGAAGACTAAACATAGTAATGATGTCAATTCTCCCCAAAGCGACATGAAGATTTAATGAAATTCCTATAAAAACTCCAAACAATATAGACAAGACAATTCTAAAATTTATGTAGAAAAGCAAAGTAACCAGAATCATTGAAACAATTTTTGAAAAAGAACAAAATGAGAAAAATCAGTTTACTTGGTTTACTATAAACCTTATATACAAGGCATATAAAACTGAATTATATACCTACAGTCATCAAGACTGTGTAGCATTGGCAGAGCGAGTGACACATAGATCAGTGGAACAGATTAGAGAACCCAGATATTGACCACACAAATATGCCTGATTGATATTTTACAAGAATGCAAAAGTAATTCAATGGAGGGAAGACAGACTTTTAAGCAAATGATGTTAGGACAACTGGACATCCATAAGAAAAACAAAAACAAAACAATATTGACTTTATACAAAAATTAATTCAAAATGGACCATGGGCTTAAATGTAAAATGTAAAACTATAAAACTTTTAGGGGAAAAGTACACACACACACACACACAACAACAACAACAACAACAACAACAACAACAAAAACCAGGGTGCAGCTGGATGGCTCCGTTGGCTGGAGTGCGAGCTCTGAACAACAGGGTTGCCAGTTCGATTCCCACATGGGCCAGTGAGCTGCGCCCTCCACCAGATTGAAGGACAATGAGTTTGAGGTGATGGGCCCAGGAGAAACACACTGTTGCCCAATATTCCCCAATAAAAATTAAAAACAAAACAAAACAACAAAAAAAAACTATCCTCATTTAAAACAAAACAGGAGTTAAACTTTGGGATCCAGGGCTAGGCAAACAGTTCTCATACTTGACACCAAAAGTATGATACATAAGAATAAAGATTGATAATAGGACTTCAATTAGAATTTAAAATTTTGCCTTCGTGAAAAAGTTTAGAGGAAGAAAAGAAAAAGTATAGACTAGGAGGAAATATTTGCAACCCACTTATCTGACAAAGGACCAGTATCTAGAACATACAAGGAACTCTCAAAATTCAATAGTAAAGAAAGAAAAATATCCATTTAGAAAATGGGTCAAACACATGAAGAGACATTTCACCAAAGAGGATATGCAGATGGCAGATAAGCACTAGAAAATATGTTCAATATTATTAACCATTAGTGAAATACAAGTTAAATCTCAATGAGATATCATTTCACACCTATCGGATTGGCTAAAATACAAAATAGTGACAATACCAAATATTGGCAGGGATGCAGCGAAACTGGGTCATTTAAACATTGCTGGTGGGAATGTAAAACGTTATAGCCATTCTGGAAAAGAGTTTAGCAATTTTTTAAAAAATTAAATGTGCAACTACCATGCAACCCAGAAACTGCACTCCTGGGCATTTATCCCAGAGACACGAAGATTTCTGTTCACACACAAACCTGTACAGGGATGTTGATAGCAACTTTATTTATAATAAATAGCTACAAACTGGATACAATCCAGATGTCCTTCAACTAATGAATGGTTAAATAAACTGTGGGACATTCATATTATGGAAAACTACTTAATGATATAAAAGGAATGAACTATTGATATACACAACAACTTGGATAATTCTCCAGAGAATTATGCTGAGAGAGAAAAGCCAATTCCAAAAAGTTACATGCTGCATGATTCCATTTATGTAGCATTCCTGAAATGACAAAATTGAAGAAATGGAAAACAGATTACTGCTGGTCAGGGGTTAAGGAGGGAACGGAGGTGGGAGGAGAGTGGGTGTGGCTCTACAAGGGCCATGGGATGGCAACATTGTATCTTGTCTGTATTGATAGTAATGTCCTGCTTGTGATGTGCTATAGTTTTGTCAGACATTCCCATTAGGGGAAACCAGGTAAAGGGTACATGTATCTCTCTGTATTATTTCTTAAAACTGCATGTGGATCTCTTGGGAACTGTGACTGATGCCCAGCTTCCAAGGATGGAGCTGCCACCAAGATTCCAGCTGTGGCTGCAGAGCCCGGGCATCAGAACCACTGCCATCATCTTTGAGGAAACAGAATGGACTGGATCCAGGTGCTAAAGGAAGGTAAATGTTTCAAATGTTGAAAAGAGGGGAAATGTTGATACCAGAAAATATAAACCGGAGGGCTGGATATAGCCCTAGCAGACTTCCAAGGTGGACGAGGACACAGATGGTTGGAGATGGCTGGGGTGGGGGGGAATATTTAAATCACAGGAGCCAACCTGGAGTCTCTAAGGAGCAGTTGTGGGGGCAGGCCAAACATTTGGGTTTGTGCAGGCCAGCTGGAACCCAATGAAAAGCAAGGGACCCTATATGTGGAAATTTTGCTGTAGCATGAGAATGTCACTCTCAGACATCCCTGTATTAAGACACAGAATTGGGGCTCACCAACAGCTCAGCTTTAGTGGGAGGGGGTATAACTCATTGAACGAATGAGATTTAATTGTGGGAATGGTTTGAAAACTGTAGCAATGCACTGCGTGTGCTGGTCGATAGGGGACCACACACATGCTCTCCACTGATCGTCACTATAAAACTCCGGCATCTGCTAGCTGCTTAATTTTGGGGAGCACAAACTGTCCTTCTGGCCCTTTTGTCTCAGTGTTTCACACCACCCCCCTCCCCCACACACACACAGAATTCAATTTTCCCAATCTTTCCTCTGGGTTCTAGAGCTTAGAGAATTGTCTGATGCTGCCTTAAGACCCTGGAGGGGTAATGTGACATTTCCTAATTTTACAGACAAGGGCCCTGATGCTTAGAGAGGGGAACTGACCTGCCCTATTGCACAGTTAGTTGGCCAGGATCAGAACCAAGGCACCGGCTCTCCACCCAGCTTCACTTGGTCAGAATGGGAGGAAAGGGGAGGCTCCTTTGCACCCGGAAAAATGATAACCAGAGTCCCCTGCCCCAGTGTCCTCTCTCCAGCCCCACAGCACACCCTGGCTCAGTCATCACTCATCCAACAATACATGCTGAGGACCTACTACGGGCCAGGCACTATTCTAGACTCTGAGGGAACAGCAGTGATCAAAACACACAGATACCCTTGCCCTTCAGAGCTCACATTCACACCCACAAATCTGGTCTTTCCTCCATCCTGCGCTTCCACCTTCATCCTTCATCCAAGGGTCCTGGTTGAATACAGAGGGTCCTGTCACCAGTAGCGGTCAGGAGGCCTGTGGGCTTGGGCCTCGTATTCAGGGAAGACCTACTTTGACTTAGATCAATGTCAAATACCTAAAGCACCGTGTGATTTCACTAATCCTATTTGAATATTTCTTCGTGCTTTCAATATAACCAAAAGCCTCAATAAAATGGACGTTTTCATGGCACCTCTGGATCTGCATGAGATCCAGGGTAGCCAGCCCCCTCCTAGTCTGGCCTCAGCCTCCTCTGCCATGTGCTCTTTTGGGATGAGGAGGGAAAGAACCCTGCCCGAAGGGCAAGAGGGCTAGGATTCTAGTCCTGACCCTGCCAGTTACTCTTGAGAACTTGAGTCAATTCCTTCCCCCTTTGTGATCTCAGTTTCCCCATCTATAAAATGGGACACAGGGTGATGGCCTCCAGGGTTCCTTTCAACACTAACTCCATGATCTCCCCTGCTAGACTTCAGCTCCCCAAGGTCTATGAGTCCCCCAGCTCCTGCCCCTCAGGTACACACAGTAGGTCTTCAGGAAACAGGTGCAGGACACAGAGTTGGCACGAGGTGGGTGACCCCAGAACCCATCCGATTGTTCACAACTTGGCTGAGCTGATCCAGTGTTTTCCTTTCCAAACACTCATGTCCTTACCTCTCCAGGTGTGGTTCCTGGACCAGCACTAGAGGCCTCCCCTAGGAGCTTGTTAGAATGCAGAGTCTCAGGCCCTACCCCAGACCTGCTGAATCAGAATCTGCATTCTAATTCCAATGAGATCCCCAGGAGATTATTTTGCACATTAATGCTTGAGAAGCCCTGTTTTGTAGCATAGAATCCCAAATCCCCCTACCCAGCCCAATCCCATTTGTTCAATCAATAAATTAATCGACCATTAAAATGTTTGTTAAGTGAATGTTAGCACCTTCCACTGGGGACGAATCCAGTGTTCCCCAGGCAACCATCCAAGCAGCCCCTGGGCTCCCATGTTTGCAGGGTCGGCACCACCCTGCTCAAGGTGAACAAGCTGCCCTGTCTGTGCCCATGTGGCCCCCTCAGTGGGGATCTGTTAAAGATGAGAAAGCCCAGTCATGTCCCCCGACTCCAGCTCAGGCCCCTCCCTTGTGTGTGTGTGTGTGTGTACGTGCGCACACGCGCGCGTGTGTCCACACACACGTACACACACAGCAGGCCCTGCCTCCCTGGCCATGCCTCCCATTAGTCATAGGGTGATTCACAGGCACCTCCCACTCCCTGATTTTGGGGTTGGGGGGGTGGAGGGAGAATGGGAAAGGGAGAAAGAAAAGAGGTGTCTCAAAGTCAAACCTAAGAAAGTGACACAGCTGGGCCGAGGGCCTGTCAGGGTCTGGGCTGGGGTCTGAGCCGGGAATCCAGGGAGTCCTGCCTGTGCCAGCTTGGAAAACAAGACAAGTCCCCAAGTCAAGTCCTTCCTTCTTCAGTAGCCCCACAGGCCTGTGTTGAGAAACTACTGGGACACAGAGGCGGATGGCGATAGGATGGCACCCACCTCAGCCCCCCAGTGAGTTCTTAGGGCTTGGGGCCATACAGACTGGTGGCCAACCATCAGTACCCCCTTGCGCTCCATCCCTGGACCTAATCTGGGGACTGTATCCACCCACGGGCATGTATGTAGACAGAGGACGGAGTCTAGACCCATGCAAAGCCCATACCACTCTGGGTTGGGAGCTCATGTTATCAGCTGACCCCTCCTCACCTCACCCCACCCAGGACATAAGCTTCATGAGTGACAAGCCAGAGAGTGATGGGCTAGGAGAACACGCAGCCTGCAGGCAGGACCGCTCAGGTTGGGATGACCATGCCCCCCCTTGAGACCTGGGGCCTGCCTCAGTTTCCCTGTTTGGGTAACTTCCCATCATCGCTGAGTGTTCTGGGTATCTATTACACCATGACTCAAAATGGGGAGGATATGTCGGCAGGGCTGGCTAGGGGCAGGGGGCTCACGAGGAGCAACCTTGGAAAGATGGACACTTCCCCTTCCTGCCCCCACCCACAGGCACCCACTGTCCGTCTGTCCTACTCAAAGCCTCCTCCCTGTCTTGGATCGTCCTCTGGGCTGAACCCTGGACCCCATTCTCCCACCTACCCCAGAGGGAGCTGGCGGCAGATGAGCGATGCCTAACTGGAGACTCCTGGGAATGTGGAGTGAGCTGTGGGGTCCCCTATATCTGGGAGTTTCTCCCTAGCATTTGTTGCCTGACTGCTTCCCAGGCCCCAGACAGGTGGCCATGGCCCAAGACTAAGGGAAGCCTCAGGCAGCGGCCCCCACGCCCCTGCTTTCCACCTTAATTAGCAGAAACATTCCTACATCTGTCACGGCAAGACAGCCTGCTCCCCATCACCAATCACCCAGGAAACATAAACACATTCTGGCTGCACCCGGACCTTCTTCCCATAAAGTCACAGGCACTTGCAGGGTGCCTTCCCCCTCCCCGGAGCCAAGGGGGCAGCTGTGTGGGAGAAGCCCTCCAAACTTCATCTTCTGCCACAGCCAGGGAAGGTCTGAGTCATGGCTCTTGCCTTCTTCCTTGCACACACACACACACACACACACACACACACACACACACACACAAACTCAGGAATACAGAGCTGCCAGCAAAACACAGATGCACTCACCACCACACCCACAGACAGCTGTGCACACAGACACTGAGACTACCGACCACAAACCCACAGAAAAGGGGGGCAAACGCACATCTCCACTAGGCTGAGCTCCTGAAGGGCAAACATCTCAGCTCTCCATATCTGGCACCCAGCATGTCCACAGTGAGTGGCCCTTTGGCACTTGTGCCAAGTGTACCCATTTCTTCCATCCGATTCCATTGCCCTCTGCCCCCACTAGGATATGAGTTCCATATGGACAGGATCTCCTGTTCACAGTTGTATCCCAGCACCCAGCGCAGGGCTTGGCACATAGTAGGTGCTCAGTAAACATTTGTTTGTTGAATGAATGACTGGGCAGCCCCACCCCAGGTCCGGCCCCACCCACAGGCGACCCTGCCCTCATCCCTCAAGCCAACCTCCCAGGGGTTGCCTGATTCTCCTGGGAAGCAGATGTGAGAGAACTGTCTTCCAGAACCCAGGGCGCCTCAGCCCCTTCTCCCTCACCTGCCTCAGAGGTGCCACCTTCTGACCCACACAATCCCTCTAACCTCAACTCCCCTTCCTAGCACCACCTTCTCCTAGGACATGGTCCTGCCCTCCCCACCTCTTGGTCCTGGCCATACTCACTTCCCCTGCAGGCCTGAGCCACCTGTTGCAGGCTAGCCTGATTCAAGGTCAGGCTCACCCCTGCACCCTGATCACCCTGGGCCATGCCAGTCTCACTCTCCAGGCTCCAAACTCGCGAGGACCTGTGCAGTCCGTCTGGGGGCCCAGGGCACAGGCAATGACAACAAGGGTCAGATGATGGGGACACACAGGAGGTTGTGGAGGTCCCGAGGTGGTGACACCCAGCAAAGATGGCTCCATGGGGTTGCTCTTGGTCTTCCTGTGGACACTCACTGAGCCCCTGGAGTGCGTGTCAGCGGGCACCACTGTACCTTCCACCTTTGCCCACATGCTGCCCTCCGGCCATGCAGAACTCTGTTACCTAAGCGCCTCAACACCCCTTGCGCCTTCTCTCATCCTGAGGTGCTTCACTCATGCTGTTCCTTCCCCTCCTCTCCTGTCTGCCTGCTTAACGTCTCGCCCACAAAGCCCAGGTCTAGGAGTCTTTTCTGTCCCAGTTCCCCCTGCCCTCTCCCTCCTTTGGCAGAGTTAGAGACTGACCTCACTGATGCTCCCACAGCCTCTCTGTCTCCCACCATCACAGCCTTGTCGCTCCATCTTGAGGTAGTTTACCTGCCTGTCTACCCCCGTGGCCTTTTTGAGGGCAGAACACTGCCTTATTGGTCTCCATGTCCCCAGTACCAGTGAGGCCTCACCAGGGTCTGGCACATAGTAGAGTTAAATGAACATTGGATGTCAGATCCTGAGGGGCGTGCAAGCTGATGGAGTCTTCATTTAACCTTGTGTCCGCTGCAGTGTGGACTCTCTGCTTTCTTCTCTCTTGCTACCGTTAACTTGTTCCTCCCCCAGGTGAGCCCTGATCCTGGGAAAGAGGCCCACAACAACCCTCCTCCCCAGCTGGAGCCTTCACAATCCACAGTCATTTCACAGTCTGGGTCTCATTTAATCCTCACAAGAGTCTGGGGAGACAGGTGTCTCTACCTGTCTCTTAGACATGATGGGACACTCAGAGAGTTGTACACCTTGCCCAAGGATGGAAAAGAATAGGAGGTCAGATAAAAACTCACATTTGTTGGGCTATGCAATAGTGTATTCTATAGGAACGCATTTAGTTGCAAGTAAAGAAAAAAAATCCAATTCATATTGGCTGAGGGAAGAAAAATAGGGGTTTAATTTTCCTCCATCACAAGAAATCAAGATACAGTAACCCTGGCATTGTCCTGTGGCTTGACAATGTCAGGCTGGAATTCCTGCTTTTCCCTTCACCTCATTAGCATCCTTACCACCTCATTACCGCAAAATGGCAGCTGATCCTCCAAGCATCACATCTGCATTCAAAGAAGGGAGAAGGGAAAATAGGGGAGAACTATCTCCCTGGAAGTCCCTGTCTTCTTATTGAGGAAGAGCCACCACTGTCACCTTCTCTCCATACCCGCCAGACTTCCTCTTACATCTTCTTAGTCAGATGGGGTCACATGGTCACACTTTGACCAACCATTGGTCCAGCGGAATTGGCTGTCCATGATGGGGTTAGACCAATCGCAATTCATCTTCTGGTGCTGTGGTCACTGCATTTCTGCTGGTTCCAAAAGCAGATCAAGGTTCTGTTTGTTGGGAAAAGGGAGGACGGCACTGGTCAGGTGAGCAAGGTCTGCTCCCGCAGACTCTACGCTGAGCAGTTTACATATATCAGCTCATCTGGTCCTCACACAACCTTATCGAACTGGGACTGTTTTCTGCTAATTTAGGAAATGAGGAGACCAAGCTAGCAAGCAGCAATGTTCTTAACTGTTCTACCAGATTGTCAGGTCATGGAGGGACTCAAATGCCAGGAAAGCAGGTGACAGTTCAAGGGGACCAGGGTCAGGCCCTGCTCACCACCAACTTCACCACACTCCTGCCCTATAGGTACTGACAGGTGACTGCACCAGTGTCTGGGGAGGGCAGGTGGAGCTCACTGCAGCCAGAGTGCTCTCGGGAGTTTGGCCAGAGGCTGAGCCCCCACGTCTTGTCCCTTCATCCACCCAGCATCTGCCAGTGCCAGACATCCAGCCAGACCTTGCAAGAAACAGACTGGTGGTGGTTGAGATACAGATCCTGCCCTCACAGAGAGACCTTGACACCTAGTCTCTCCTAATTCAAGGAAATCGTGGGTAAATGTTTGAGGGGACTCAGAGGAGAAAAAATTCACTTCTGGCCACAAGAGCAGTCTTTTCTTTCCCCTGTGGTTTTTTATTGTGGTAAAATACACACAACATGAAATTTACCATCTTAACCATCTTTAAATGCACAATTCAGTGGCATTAAGTACATTCATATTGAAGTGCAACCATCACACCCATCTCCAGAACTCTTTTCATCTTGCAAAACTGAAACTCTGTCCCCATTAAACATTAACTCCCCCGTCCGCTCCCCCAGCCCCTGGCAACCACCATTCTACTTTCTGTCTCTATGAATTTGACTCCAATAGGTCAAATTTGACTCCAATTTGACCTATTTAAGTGGAATCATACAGGTTTTGTCTCTTTTTGACTGGCTTATTTCACTGAGCATAACATCCTCAAGATTCATCCATGTTATAGGATGTGTCAGAATTTCCTTCCTTTTTAAGGCTGAATGCTATTCCATTGTATGCAGTAGGCCACATGTTGCTTATTCATTCATCTGTCCATGGACACTTGGGCTGAAGTTTCCTCCTTTGAGCTGTTGTGAATAATGCTGCTGTGAATATGGGTGTATAAATATCTCTTCGAGACTCTGGTATCAAACTTTTGTGTGTGTGTATATATATATATGCAGAAGTGGGACCACTGGATCATACGGTGATTCTGTTTAATTTTTTGAGGAACCGCCATAGTGTTTTCCACAGTGGCTGCCCCACTTTACATTCCTGCAGGGGCAATTTTACAGTGAATTTGAAGTTGACCTTGAAGATGGTCAGTGGGGTTTAGATGTGGGGAAAGGTGCTCCACACAGGAGCTGGAGGGAGAAGGTGCAGCCCGAATAGCAAGGAGGGCAGGCAACATGCATGACAACAGGAGAAGCTAGAATATTGATCCGGGCGGCTTTGCACATCTTAATGGTGACTGTGACCCTCGTTTGGGGCCAGCAGCCACAGAAGGTTTAGAGCAAAGGAGTGGCTTGACCACTCTGCCCCCAGGAGGCTGAGTGAGGTGGACTGTGGTAGAATATTCTGGGGGGTGGGGAACCCAGGAGGAAGTTCTTGATGATTGGGGCAAGAGATAGTGAAGATATGAAACCAAGTCCACAAAAGGACAATGGAACCAGGACAGCAGGACCAGGACTAGTGTAAGGCAAGTGAAGCACCCTCTTCAGACACAAAAATGTCAATAAAGACATTGGTATTTGAACAAAGGATCTGATAGGGCCAAGATTAGGGACCGGGAGGGAAGCACCATGCAGAGGCAGGGTTGGATCCAGTCTCTCATTGAAATTTCATATTTGGCTTATTAGGGATTTTTAAATGAATTTTTATTTAAAGAAACTATTAGAGTTGGAGGGGGGGGGGGTGTAGCTCAGTGGTAGAGCACATGCTTTGCAAGGACAATGTCCCTGGTTCAATCCCTGGCAAATCTCCTTTTCCTTCTCCCAACCCCTTTTCTCAAGCTTTTCCTGTTCCCAGGAAAAGGAAGTCCAATGGGTTGCTTTTATTGTCCTCCCATTTCTACTCCCTGGGGCTCACCATCTCCCAGGGTGGGGCATCTGCAAAAGGAAGATAAGAGAGAGAAAGAGAAAGAGGGGAAAATATATATATATATATATATATATATATATATATATATATATATATTGCATTCAAGTATTACTTATCTTGATCACTGAGCTTCTGGTGGCCCCTGAAACTGCACGTGAGGTGACCACCTCCCTCACCCCACTTCAGTCCTGGGCTGAGGGACAGTTTCATACAGTCATCCAAGGACACTTACTGGGTGCCCATGATGTGCCTGCAACTGTGCTCGGATCCAGGGGCCCAACAGTAAGTGAAACTGGAGTTCTCCATTTTCCAGTTTACGACCAAATAGAGCTACTAAACCAGAGGAGACAGAGAACGGGGCAGGTAGTCTAGCCCTGTGCTAGCCTGGAGGAAAGTGTGGTGCAGGAGACAGACATTTGGCTGTTGCTTCCATTCGTTGTTTTGCCCACCCATTCTCTGAACGCCCCCCCCCCCGTGGGTTCAGCCCCCTCTATAGAAACTAAAAATACCAGCCACCCTTGCAGCCGGGGCCTTTGAGGCTCACTGAGCAGATGCACCAAAACCAAGATTTAAAAACAGAACTCCTGCCGCAAAGAAGCAGAGTGCCTCCCCGCTGAGCCCCTAGGGCAGCAGTGCCCGGTGCTGGTGTTGGGAGTGGGGCACGCTGGTCACAGGGGCTGCAGTTCTGACCTTGTGGGCTGTCTGGGGGTATTGATCCTGTTTGCATACCACAAGCCCAGATCTCCAGCTCACTCATGATTCGTGAGTCACCTAACATTCTTCGAATACTCTTTTGAAAATCTATTCTTTGAACATACTCTTCTGCTTAAGTTAACCAGAATTCGTTTTTGATGGCTACAACTAAGAACATTGCCTTATATAGAAATTGGTGCCAGGAGTGGTTTCAGGCAATGGATACGGGAGGAAATTCAGAGAAGCGGGGGTGGGTTATCTGGATGGCGTGGGCTGGAGACAATAAAAGTCGAGCACGTAATGAGGGATCAGATCTGGAATCCGATGGCATGAAGAGGGAATTGGGGATTCAGATTCACCACCTGGAATCACCTGGAGTGAAGAAGAGCCCGTTGAAGGCATGGCTTTTGAGTCTGAGACTCCAGCCTTGGGAGAGAATGGAAGGAACAGAGAATTAGACTGTGGATGGGGCTGCTGGTTCTCAGCGCTGACCAGTGGAAGAAACAGAAGATAATCTCCAAAATCCTAAATTCTTGGCTCAAGACCCAGATCAAAAACTGAAGATTTCTATGCTAACATACCTCTTAATTCTTGCAGCCATAGTGCTGAAATAGCCAAAAATGAAACTCAAAATGTGAGCCTGCAGAATGGCAAGTGATGTCATTAGCTGAGGCCGCGGCCTCACCAGTGCTTCTCTGTGGACGTGAGACTGTTGATTATGAAAGAGCAAGCTGGAGTCACGTGGGAGGGTTTGGGCTGATGCTGAAGCCCCTGAGCCCCCAGTCCCCACCCAGCCCCCTTGTGGGCTAAAACATCCTCTCCCTGTCTGATGAGGCTGGTCTTGCATTCACAGAGCCCCTGGAAGGAGCCCCCTATGCCCCACCATTCCTCCGTGTCTTCAGACAACAGCTGGGTCCCCAGATGTAACAGGATTGAATATCAATCCCCTACCAAAATCTGGGCAAAACTTTGCTATTTTATATCACCAAAAATATGGAGACAATGTGTGAAAGGATCAATTAAGTGGAACTTACTAACATGGCCGTACCTACTGGCAGTTCTGGATTTGGGGTGCCAGCCTCATAGCTGGGGGTGGCTCTCATTGTTTCCGGGGTTGGTTCGTTGGTTGGCAGGGGTGCTGAAACCCGACTCAGCAGTGGGCCATGCTCACTGAGGCAGATGTGGCAGAAACGCCAAGGTATAACGTACAGACAGAGTGTGGATTAACCACGAGTGACCACTGCACCTACCCACAACCCTGTGAGAGCCCAAAATACCATCGTCCCTTCACCAAGATGGCATGAACCGCCTTGTTGAGACAGCCCAACAGCCTTCCAAAGGCCTCAGTGTAAGGTGGGGAGTCCTACCAGAGGCCTGACACCTGATGTCTGGGGTGGAAACCGAGACCCTGGGAAGACTGAGGCCCATGGCAGCAGACTGCCAGGAGCAGTGTGGATACACTCCCATAACAGCACCAAGTGGCCGTCCCAGTGGTTAACCAGCAGGGATTGGTGGAGCTAATGGATCACAAGGTCCCCAGGGTAAAAATGGATCAGAGACCCACAAGGACCTGTGGCTTTTATAACCAGGAAAGTCTGGTAAACAGAGGTCTGACTTGAGCCCCTGGATGGAGAGTCTGGTCCCTCCCCAGCCCCACACCTGAGTCAATTCACAGATGCAAAGTTCCTAAATAAGGAAAGAACCTGGCGCTATGTTCTGAGTCTGTCCCATGCATCCCCAAGGGGACTGTGGCCATTTACGGGAGAACTGTGCACTGAGGAGCAAGGGGGAGGGGTTTGAACCTCACTGATCGTTGTTTCCTCATCTGTGACAGGAGGACAATAATATCTGCCTGAAAGGATTGCTGGGTTAATTGAGTAGAATAATGGGAGAGTGCCTGGAATATAAATGCATGCATTGGCTGCGGCTGAACTTTTAATCCCTCTGTGATTTTGTGTTCATGCTTTCATTTGTTTCCATCTTCACTCCACTGTACTGTGATCAGCCATTTGCTGGGTGCTGAGAGTTAAAAAATAACCCTTACCATTGACCGAGGGGGCAGTACGTGCCAGGAGGCAGTGGCTGGCCTTCACGTATCTAACCTATGCAACTGCTCTGCCAGGGCGTGTAGTGGGAGGTAGCAGTGCTGGGATAAGAACCTCGTCTTGTGCTGTTGCTAAACCTGTGTTCTCGCCAATGTGGCACCAAGCTCCTCTGAAGTTAATCAAATGAGGCGGCGAGTCCAGAGCTTGGGACGTGGTAAAAGTGATAAATAGGGAGGCGATGAAGGAGATGAATGGAGGGGCAGGTGAATGGACGGATGGGTGGATGGACAGATGGATGGATGGACAAATGGATGGGTGGGTGGGTGGATGGATGGATGGACAGATGGATGTAGATATGGAGGGAGATGATGGCTGGATAGACTTAGATGAATTCAACATGACACCAACCCTTGAGGATCTCCCAATCCAGAAGGGTGCAGTGCTAAGCACGCAGCTGGCTGAGAAGCTGAGATGTCTGTGGTTAGTGACATAGTGACACCCTCAGACTCTGCAGTTGTCCAGCGACACCATAGTATGTGCAATGAACACCAGCCAGGCAAGCTGCGAGTTGGGACAGACATACTTGATGTCTCCAATAACAGACTTTTATGTTCACTCATTGAACAGGCATTTATTGAGCACCTACTACGTACCAGGTACTATTCTAGGCTCTGGGGTCAGAGTTGTGAACAAAATAACTCCATGTGGGGCTTCCAAGGAGGAGACAAGGAAAGATGTACATGGGGGGTGAGCCTGATGAGGATAAACTATGGAGACAAATAAAGCAGGGATTAAAGAGGGGCACGCTGGGGTGGGGCTCTTTTGGAAAAATTGGAGAGGGCAGGCCTCCCTGGTGGGTTGACACTTACATGAAAGGCCAAAGGAAAGATGGAAGCCAGTCAGGCCGACAGCTAGAAAGAGCAGTGACATTCCTAGATCACACAGTAACTAGGCAGCTGAATCAGGGCTATAACCCAGGTTTTGTACAGATGCTGGAGGCCTGAGGTGCCCCCCAAATAGAGGAAACACAACAGATATGGTGTCGTCAGGATCCAGCCAGTCAGGAGCTGTGTGATCTTAATCTCCTTAGGCTATCTGCCATCATTTCACCGCTCACTTCCTTAAAACAGTCTTGGAACTTTATTCCTTAAAATAATCTTGCGAGTATTAAGAATTCACAGATATTTTACTTTATAAGCAGTGAATGTTTGCTATTTTGTTATCTTATGGAGGCAGCAAATGCTAAGCCTCCAAAGAGGGCCACAGCGCTGCTCTTGTGGAGGGAGGAGGGCAGCTGGCTGGGGCAGAGGAGGGGTTCCTCAGGGAAAATAGGATCTGAGTGGGCTGGGAATAAGAGAAGCGTTCATAGCGAGATGCTGAAATGCCCAAAGATTGTGGAAGATAAACGGACCAGCCTCATGGATATATTCTATTATCTCTTTTTTTTCCAGAGAAAAGGGGGTTAGCTATTAGGATTAGGTTCTGTTACAAAGGACAGAAAACCCAAGGGAAGAGTAGCTCAAACAGAAATAAATTTCTTCCTTTCTTTATGCACAAAGTCCTGAGCTAGGCAGTCAGGTGTCAGGGACCCTGCCGCTTCCACCTTGCTCCACTTTTCTCAGCATTTGACTTTCACCTCAGGCTCAAGATGGCTGCTGGAGTGCCAGACATCATGTCTGTATTACAGCAAATAGGGCAGAGAAAGGAATGAAGAAGGAAATGCCTTCTCCCCAACAAAGGGGTTTCTAGAAGAATACCATTTTAGCTTAGTGGTTCTAAGACCCAGAGAGGGCCCATGAGGCCCCTGGGAGGCCCACAGGCTCTGCACTGTTGCTGCCTGGAATGGCACCGGGGAGGGGGGAGATGCAGTCAGCTCTGCCTGTTTCTCCCAGGGAAGTTTCTGCAGCCATCCATTAAACAGTACAGCTGTTTGCAGCTGCCACGATGCCACATGCACTGAGCCCTCCAACTGCCCTCTCATTTCCATCTCCTAGTGGAGCTGTCCCCTCCTCCTCCCATCCAGAGCTTCTCTGGTGCCCTGGGAACCCTGGAGGTTTGAGGGAGAAGGGAGGGTCCTACACACAGGGTTGGGAGGGCAAGGGTGAGAGTTTCTAGGTAAACCCCTCTGACCTGCACTACCCACCACCCAACATGAACTCCACTTTCTCAAGTGCAGGCCTAGGAATCCTAGGATGCATTTAAACCACATTGTTATAAAAGCCCCTGGTAGAGACAGACATGTGGTAGGAGGTCAAGGTGAGCGAATGAATGAAGGAATGAATGAATGAGTCAATCAACCAATCACTCAGTCGTGGGGAGCCCAAATGTTATTCAGTCTAACCTCAGGCAAGTTGGCACCCAGCTTCCACTTCCATACTTCCAGTGACAGGAAGCTCACTACTTCCAGGGGCAAAATGGTTTTAGTTTTAAATGATCCCTATGTTGAATCAGGTTCTCCCCCTCCTGGGTTTCCCCATCAGCCCCAGGCAGCCTGCAGGTAGGACCCAAAACACGTTTAAAATCTGTTTTATGGACGAGTACCGACGTAGGCGAGGGAAAGTACAGAACGCCACAGCTGGACCTTAGAGGCTACAGGTCTCCTGGTCATCTTCTCGTGTTCCAGATGAGGTTCTGGCCAGAGAGGGTCTGTGCTTTGCATGAGGCCACACAGCTGGCTAAGGGCTGAGCCAAGATCAGATCACAAACCCAACTTTCAACTGTGTTCCCTCTAAATCCCACAGCCCCTCCGGGACCTCCTCCAGCCTTCCCTACATTGGGAACCCCCTTCCCACAGCCAGTCCCACTCCGTGATGCTGAGGACCTGCTTTCCTATGGAGATCCTCAGGCTGGTTTGCAAAGCCACGTCTGGTCACTCCCAGAGAGAGGTACAGGGCTGAGGCCTGCGGTCCAGGTATCAGTAGCAGCTGCAGGACCAAGGCCTATAGAGTGGACGGCATAGCGCTTACCCACTCCCAGACAGAAGCCTCCCTCAGGGCAGCGGGCCCATGTGTGTGGGTACACGTGTGAGTGTGTGTGCGCGCGCGCCGGAGCGTGCACCAGAGCCTCCCAGAGTGAGAGGAACACGCAGCAAGCTGTCAGCAAATCCTGCCAGTGCGGAAAGGGTAATCGCTGCGCACGATGCCAACAGACAGACCTCCGGCAGATTCATTTGATTTGGTTTTGTGGTTATTTTTTTTTACAACTTTAAATACGGAATATAAATAAATTTTACATTTAAAAAATAAAAGGAAAGCCCCCAAAAATATAATCACCGACTTTACAAACTGAAGGAAGCAGATTTTGGAGAGGGGGAGGGGAAAATGTCAGTGGAAGGTGGCAAGAGAGGTGGGAGCTCAGAGCCCGCCCCTAAGGGGTCCTGGGGATCTTTTCCCTTTCTTTCCCACTCCCAGCCCAGGAGCTGGTTTCCTGGAAGGAGCCACCAGAGGTGGAACTCAAAAGCATCGAAGATGGGGAAGTATGCATTGGGCACAAGGCTGCCCCCTCCGTTGGAGACTTCCAGGTTTTTCACACCTGCTTGAGCTGAGGACTTGGGGAAACAGGGGACAGATGGACATATGCTGCCTCCCCACCTCCCTACCATGAGCTCACTCCTATCTGACCACTCCAAGCCACCAGCTGGGTCAGAGGCACAGCCAGTCCACACAGAGCCTTTGTGTCAATGAGGAAAAGGATCCCTTTCCTCAAGACACTTTACCTCCACCCGCCAGAAAACTGTCATAATAAATATACAAATTGGCCATGTCTATGATGTGATCGGTGATCCCCGCAGGCAGTGCCCTGTGCAGTGCACAACCTGCACAACCTTACACGGCAGTCTTGGCCGGGCTGGGATATAATGGACAGGCCCCCTGCTGCCCTGGCCCCTGGTCTTCTGCCCTAGGAAGCAGTGACGGGGTCATTTGGAGCCTCAATAAGAGGTGCTCCCTTTGTTGGCGCAGACTGAAGGGCCAGGACAAGAGAAAGTTGCAGGGTGGAGGTAGAGAGATGAAACAGAGGAGGAAGTGAAAGGGGGGAGGGGGAAGAGCTAGCAGATGCCCAGGTCACCATCTATACCCACCTCCACAGCAACCTTCATCTCTAACCCATCTGAGAGGGCACTTGGCTGCTTGGCACTCGGGCCACACTCGCCTGCAGGAGTCCACCTCTTCAAATATTTCATACGTGGAAAATGAAAGGAAGTCACTGAGCAGAGGTGACCAAGGAGAGGTGACTGGGCCTGGGCACGGTGAGAGGGGGTTTTCTCCAGTCTGTGCTCCCCCACCTGGTCTAGGCCACAGGGGTAGGAAGGATCCTGGCCTGCCTGGGGTGTTCCCGTCAGAGCTGGCTGGAAGTCCAGGAACCAGGCAGGCCATGCAGAGAGGTCCTCAGGGCCACATGCAGGGTTCCTTGGGCCAGTCCACAGCGCTCAGGTGTGGCCTGGGCCAGGTGCTGGGGAAGGGAGCCCCTTCCCCCATCAGTCTCTCTTGTACCCCTGTCCCAGATTTTTGGGGTTGGAGGAGGAAGACCTCGATGGAATCCAGGTCTTTTGTTTCCTTCTCAAATTTCCGGGCAAGATGCTGGAGGCCACTGAGGGGAGACCCACTGGCGGAGGGGTGGACGGACGCGTGGAGGGGCGGGGGAAGCACCATTGGCCGTCCGAATCAGGCATCGAGACAGACGGACGAGGGGAACAATATTATCACTCCAAGGACCCCATGGGGGCGATACAGCAAATACCATATTAAATAACCCTGTAAGATAAGCAGAGGGACACGGGGTCAGAAGCAGCCTAGGAACTCCATGCCACGCTCACGAGCCCCTCTTGCCAGGGACAAAGAGCTGGAGTGGACCAGTCATCGCTGATTTTCAGCAGCACTCAGGGCTGATGACTGATTTTTTGAGGGCATGCTGGGACACAGCTGGGCTGGGGTCTCCAAAGCGCCCCCGACCCTCCACCCCCCCTCCCCTTCCCCCCCTCCCCCACACAATGGAAAAACTCAGCTGATAACTGGGCAGCAGGGATCAAAGCTTAGGGCCTATGGGAAAATGCTTCTCCCCCAACCCCTTCCACCACCCAAAACACAGGCCCAGGAGAAGGAAACAGGGTTGTGGGCCGCAGCGCCCCCTCCTGGCCCTCACCTGCCCGCACTCTCTTGCAGATGCCCCTAGGCTCCGAGGGTCTCCTTCAGGGCCACCTTGTCGTGCGTGTGCTTGAACTTCCTGTGCTTCCCCTTGGGGGGCCGGCGGACTCGCACAGTCCGAATGGTCACTCGAGTTTGGGGTGTCTTAGCTGCTCAAGAGAAAGAAAGGACTTGTCAGCAGGCAGAACCACTGGTGGATGGGTGGAGGTGTCTATCCCTCTCAACCAAGGCCTGCCACACACCTCCCCAAAGCCTCTGCGCTGAGGGAAGGGGCCAGACCTCCTGGGTTTGAATCCCAACTACATCGCTCACCGGCTGTACATGCCTTGGGAACAATTACTAAACCACTCCATGCCTCAGTTTCCCTATCTGTTAACCAATAAAAGGAGGCAGAGCAGTGCTGTGCCAGGTCCAGGCATAAGCCTAAAAAGGCCTGGTAGGTCCCACCTTTGCACTTCGTGGAGCCCTGTGCCGCCACATAAGAAGTCTGGTTACCCTGCTGGGGAGACCATCTGGGGAAGAGAGGCCCTGAATGACAGAGGCCCAGCTGTCCCAGTGTGGCCTCCAGATGACTGAATGAAACTATGAGACAGCAGTAGAACCACCCAGCTGAGCCCCATCAGCCCACAGACATAGGAAAGAAGGAAATGGCTGTTGTCTCTGCCACTGAGTACAGACTAAGCTGTGATTGGCAAATGGCAGCTGCTCTTACGAACTTCTCTTTCGTTTCCTCGGCTTCACCCATTGAGGTTTTCCTCCCACCAACCTGTCAGCCCCTTGCAGTCTTGTGATGAGTGAGCCACTGGGCTTTGGGCCACAACCAGACCCCCCACCACAGAGCTGGGCCTTTCCATCAGTTGTGCCCGATGTCTGCCTTACCTTCGCCACTTAGAGTAATGGCACAGTGGGGCAGTCCAGAGCTCAGATGGTGGGCCAGACCACCAGGGTTCAAATCTGGGCTCTCCCACGTGTTAGTCATGTGGTTTCGGGCAAGTCATAGAAACTCCCTGTGCCTCAATTTCCACATCTCTAAAACGGAGATGCCAGTAGCCCTGGCCTCCTAGGATTAGGAGATAATATATGAAAATAGCCAGAACTCTTAGCGAGCACCTGGCAATGTTCTAAGCTCATTTATCCTCAAGGTGGGTACAAGTATGTTTATACAACAGGTGAGAAAACTGAGGCAGAGAGACTGGGATTTGAACCCAGGGATCTGTCCCGAGTCCAAACTGTCAATCAACCCCTCTGCTGTCAGTCACAGTGCCTGTGAGCCTAGGTCAAGGTTTGCGCTTACGTTCAAGGTTTGCACTTACGTCTCTCTTCCTCCTGGGCCCCCAAGTAGAAAATGAAAGCTTTCTCTGCCAAGCTCAAGGCCCACCCCACTCTTTGGGTTAAACACCTGACCTTCCACCTTGCAGACACAAGCTTCCATAAGGTAGTTACCCCATCTCTGCAAGTCAGGGACTTGGGACATTTGTACCCAGAAGAACCATTGAGGGCCTAGAGTTTCTGATCCAGAGACCAGGCCACCAGCAGGACACTGGACTGGCAAAGCCTGAGCCAGCTCAAGGTTGTCATACAGCTCACAAGTGACAGAGCAGAAATTTTAGCCCAGGGTTCTGACCACCACATCACACAGGCCACACCACCAAGCCTTAGCCTGGCCAGGACAGTGTCCAGCTGCCAGAAGTACCCACCACACGGGGCCAAAATGCTACAACTAAACAGCAAGATATTATCTACATACTAATTGGTTTAACGTGCCTCCCAAGAAACTGGTTTGGAAAATCATGTGAAAAAAATGCATGTAAAACAACCCCGTTCTAAACATGAAGAAAAATATAATTTTTCCTAACTAGAAAAATCATTCTCCATGTTAACTCTATAAATAATTTACAACGCGTCAGTTTGAAGCTGTCACATTATCAGCCTTCCCAGGACATCCAGGCCTCTGCTCAGCTCTGAGAACAGGACAAAGAGGCTAAGAGATGGCCCTGACTTCCAGAGGTCTGTTAATAAGAAACGACGGTGAGACTGTTCTGTCCCCCAGCAACAGAAAGTTACTGAAAATCAAAACAGTCACTTGAGTGACTTTTTTTATGCGCATCTAATCACATTATTTTAATGACTCTGATTTGATCCTTACTACAAACATTTGAAGGAGAAAAGGCAGCAGGATACAATCTGAAGAACCCAGAACTAGATGTCACAAGATCTGGGATTGACTGTGTGACCTCTGGCAAGATCTCAGCTTCTCTGGCCGTCAGGCACCTCATCTATAAAATGTGGAGGAGGCAATTAAACCAGATTTTTTTTTTTTGGGGGGGGGGTCCTTTTCAAATCTTTAAATCAAATTATGCCCCTAAAATTATGAATTTGTAAAATTTCAGTGAATGGGCATAGCAAAGTCACCAGAGCATTCAGCAAAAGTGGGGCTCACTAGGATAGGGATAGAACTCTGGTTCCACTTATCCATCGGATGCTTGAAACTTGTCTGTCACAATCCTGCTGCCCAGCCTTTACTTACACACTTCTAGTGACAGGGAACTCACTACATCACAAGGCAGACAATTCCGTCTCAGACCCCTGATGGGTTTATGGAGTTAAACATCTCTCTCTGATAGCTTTGCCCCGTTCATCCTAATTCCCCCTCAAGGCCACAGGAATTAGTTTGATTTCTCATCCCTAAAACAAGTTATCAAAAATCTGAAGACAATGTACATGGGGTCTTCTCTTGTCCAGGCCCTGGTTCCTCCCCATTTCATGTATTCCTTAAATGAGTAGGTGTAGCAAATCTGGGATGGGGGCTGACCACTCTGGACAGGGTGGTCAGGGCAGACTTCTAGGAGGAGGTGACTTCAGAGCTAAGATGCAAATGAAGAGAAGAAATAGGCTTGTGAAGAGCTGAGAGAAGTGAGTTTCAGACAGAGTGGCATGTGCAAAGGCCCTGAGGCAGAAATGTAGCTGGCCATTCAAAAAGGCCAGGCTGGCTGGGGTGTCACAGTGAGGGGGGATTGGTTGGCAGCAAGACCAAAGGGCCAACTGGGGGCTACATCCTCATACAGAGCCTTGCAGTCAGGGGATGAATCTGGATTGTTCTCAGTGAGATGGAAAGCTTCAGATGAATTTAACCAGGGGTGGGGTCTGAGGCGCATGCCTGATCCAATTTCCCCCCACCCGGCAGCTGCCACAGGAGAAGGGACTGGCCAGGCCGAGCAATCAGAGGCCGACCCTGGACTGAAGGTTACCTCGCTGCTCCTGGGAACTCCCCGGGCTTCGGGTCACAGGTCGTGCAGCCACTATCGTCTCACACTTGCACGCCAGGTGGTCCTCCAGGGTCACTGTGGCCTTCTTAAAGCTTGGCTTCTTCCGTACAATCTCGATCTTCCTCACCTGGAGGATAGAACCACCCAAGTGCCTCTGTAAGACCACCTGGGCAGGGGCTGAGGTAGCTGCCTGCCTTCTCTTCCCACCCCAGCGTCCCCTGTGGGGAATCTTTCCTCGAAAGCCTGAAGAGCAGCAGTGCAGACACTGCGGCCAAAACAATAGCAGGACCTTGCCCTCTGCCCTTCTTGTAGCTTTTCCATCAAAACAAGCCCTCCCGACCTGGCCTCCAGCTTGGCCACAGCCCCCCTCGGTGCTCTCAGAGAGGGAGAAAGGCATTTCCGGGTGGAGCGTGGAGCCTGTGGTGTCCTCATTCCTGGAGCGCCAGCCAAGGTCAGGGGCTGTGGCAGAGGCGGGGAGATGGTTGTCTGGAAGGAAGTGAGGGGAGGCTTTATCCAGGAGGGAGGCGGGAAGGGGGAGGTCAGCTGTCAGGTGTCCATCCATAGAGCTGGAAGCATTGGGGACAGGAGATACCATGGCAGTGGGAGGTGGGGTGGAGAGTGACACTCGTAATCTCGGGCCCAGGGCCCAGGCCTGGGGTGGAAGGTGGGCAAGAGGAAGGGCCACAGCTGACCGCAGGGGAGGGGGCGTGGTGAAGTCACCAGATCATTCAGCAAATGCGGGCTCAGCAGCCAGCGCTGGCCCTCGGTGTGCCTACCACCAGCACCTCGGCTCAGTAGAGGTGTGTGGGTGAGGCTGGCCCGAGGGGTACAGAAAACTTTCCACATGAATCAGAAGATAGCAGAGGCTTCTCTGATCCTGCCCTGCATGCCATGAGATCAGGAGCTCCCGAGGACAGCCTCCACTCTAAAATTTCCCTTGAGTCATAATGTGTACCCAATGTTTCCAGAAAAGAGGCAGGATGCAGCATTCTGACTCTGTGCTAGGGGCTGCCCCAGCTCTTGCAGTGTCTGTAGCCTAGAGGGTCTCTACACCTCCTTATAAAAGACACGGTTCGTCAAAGGGAGAAGAGCAGGTGTTACAGACGCAGGGGAGCCTTTCTCTCAGCAGAATAAAGAAAACTGACAGGCCAGAACGGGAGAGCTTTGGGGGATCTGAGCAGCTGCCCAGAACATCGTGAGGGTCCAATATGTTTACAGACATGTCTCTTCAAGAGACATTTTGGGATTTTATCCCTGTAAAGAATGAGGCAGTACCCTTTACTTAATATCCCACACCCAGCCTGTCTGGAGGTTTGCCTGTGCCTTTTGGTCACCGCGGCTTGGGAGGCCATAGAGGACTCTTGGGCAGCCTCGGCACACCTGTCCGGAGAGCTTCCTGAGCGCGCCTTCTCTGGACTGAGCCCACACCCTGCCAGGAATGCCTTTTGACGCATTCAAGAGCCTGGTCCGTGAGTGCCAGCCCCAGCAGGGCAGACCCTGCTCTCAGCTGGGCCAGCCCGGGAGGGGACGTGGGGCCTGCACACCTGGACATGTCGCAGCTGCACCTGGGTGGGGCGGCACTGCACGTTGCGATTGTTGCAGCAGCCGGAGCAGCGTTGCACCTCCACGCAGGGTGGCCACACCAGGAAGTTGGCGTTGGTGCGGTCAACCAGGCGCCGGGAGATCTCAAACACCTCGGTGCGCGTCTTACACTCCGCGATCATGGCTGGCTCGGCGACCGTCTGGGAATCTGAAGGGAGAGGGGACCTCCATCAGGAGTGGGGGTGGAGGGCTGCTCAGAGCCCCTACCTGGCGGGAAGTGGAGCACCTCCAAAACGGTTGGCCGATTCCCTCTTCCTTCCACGTCAGGGGAGGTTTTAAGTACTGGCTGTTATCAGCCATGGTATTTGGGCAGGTTGCTGATGGGTTCTGAATCTGTTTCCCCCTATACAAACAGGTGTGATGAGATCTACACCCAAGAACCACTGTCAGGATCAAGTGAGGTAATTCAGAGGGTGCTGGCATGTTGTAAATGCCAGTCTCCTTCTGCCAGCCCCCACCCATTTCACTCTGATTTCACACCTTTATGGGTTTGTCTGACATGTGGCCCTAACTATTATCTTGTAACCACTTTACTTTCTCGTTTTACACTGTAATCTGTTCTGACATCGTTGCTTCTTTCGAAGCTACAGTTTCCTCATCTATGAAATGGGATAATAACAGTGCCTACATGGCACTTGCAGACCTAAGGAGTGAGGTGAGTGAAGCCTGGCCTACAGCAAGCGGACAGGCAATGCTGGGGTTTGTCATAATTCACATATAGAAAAACTGAGTCTCCAAGAGCTAAATTAGATGCCCAAATTCACAGAGCAAAGATTGGAACTCAGGCCACTGACTCTTTCCTGGAGGCCCCCCAGTCACGGTCTACACTGTTTTGGGGACTGCAGGTGGGCAGAGAGGAAGAGGGGCGTGAAGTGGGCACTTGCCTTCCCTGACCTACATTCTCCTTTTGGTTTCTGCAGTACAGCAGGAGGCAGGTCCCAGGCTTTGCTCCATGCCTGCTGTCCCAGGCCACAGCCCGTAGCCACAGCAGAGACACGCAGCAGGTGGCACTGAGAAGAGCTATTGGGATCCCAGCCCCACCACATGCTGGCTATGTGACCACAGCCACTTCTTTACCTTCTCTGGGCTCCAGTCTCCAACTTTATAAAATAGGGTTAATAATGTCTAGCTCTAGGGTTGAAGTAATGAACAAATGAACTTAAAAGACTATATTTAGGAAACAGTGTATGTTAGGGGTGGGGCATGATGACAACTCAGTACAGGGTATTTAAGGAGGTTATTCTTTCTGGGCTCAACTCATTTCTAAGTGTGGGACAAACAGGGCCCACCCTCACAGCCTCCGGCAGGCTGTGTGCCCAGTTCTTCTCCCCTGGCCCCCACTTTGAGGGCCCCCGTTTTCACCCTCATTCTTACCTAGGCTCCTTCTCCCTCGGGATAAGCTCTCCAGCTTGCCTCCAGAATGGGACTGAGTCAAATTCAGGTCCAACTCAGCCCCGTCTTCATCTGCAAGAGAAGGCACAGTCAGATGCACTGTGACAACTGCTGGCTGGCCAGCCCACGGGGTGGGGGCTCCAATGGGGCCTCTGGGGCAGGCAGGAGGATTGCCTCTCGCCCCTCACTGGGACCCCACTCCAGAGAACATACTCCCCTTCTGGCTCCTTGCCTCTGAGGAGGCGTCCTCCAGGCAAACCCCAGGATGGCCATGGGGTTCAGGAGGTGGTGGGGCCCTGACTGTATCCTCGGAGGGCCTTCAGCCCCACTCTGGGCTCTTCAGCCACATTTTTGGACAGAACCCATGTCAATGGAGTTAAAAATAACCCTTCCCTTTTGCTACTGTAAGCGAACCCTCCTCGGCCTCCAGGGCAGGGCAAGGACCCAGAGCTCTGAGGCCACTTTCCAGTGCCCCTCCACCCAGAGTTCCCATAGGAAGTGCTGAATGGAGAAATTCCCATAGTCCCCAGGGGGGACCAGCGTGCCCTGGACACAGCCCCTCTGGAGCCCCTGACAATGGTTCAGTTGGGCGGGAGAGAGGGTGGGAGGGAGAGGGGTGGGGTGGGGACTGAAGGCAGAGAGAGGTAGGGAGCTGGAATTGCTGGGATAGGGGAGCCCTCACCCAGTGTCCTTCTAGGTCTTGGTCTCTCTCCATCTCCCAGTCTCTCATTGTGTTTCTGTCTCTCTCCCTCTGACCTTTTGCCCCATGCCTGCCCTAAGCTGTACATTTATTCCTAAGGTCACAACTACAGCTCCCTTCTCTAGCCTGGGAGGCCTTCATCTCAGCACCATCAGCACTCCTTGGAGACAGCCCTCTGTGTAGAGGCAGCCGGAAGCTGGCTGCGGAAAGCGAGGGCTGGACAGGAGAACTTTGAGCTTGACGTTGAATGGTGGGCAGACTCTTCTAGCTCTCTGATGGCTGAAAGCCAGCAAATACACTGAAGGGTGTCGGGGACTAGCTCTGTCCCCCTCCACACAGTATCTCAGACTCACACTGTCTCCCCATCCCACTGACACTGCCCATGACAAAACTATTGCTCGTCCCTGTGGGCTCCCAAGGGGCCCTGTTTAGAGCAGACTTTCCTAAAACTGATGCACTTCCGTCTAGCCTATTGTCCCACGAACAGTGTGTCTGTCTGTCCCTCTGGCTCCATTCCTTTCTCTCTGCCATTTCTGGAATGTCCCTGGTTGGGAGGAGATGGGGAAAAGATGTGCTTTGTGGAAAGGTTAAGTTGATTAGGAAAAAATAGCCACATGGTTGCCTCGAAACAGGCCTGCTATTGAAAACCGTCTTCCCCGACCCGACCCCCACCCGGGGTGTGGAGGGGCAATATGAGGGTGGGGGCGAAGGACCTTGGAAAGAAACAGCAGAAAAGCTAAATTTGGAAGTTGCCCCATTGTGTTGGCCAGGGCTGGCCAGTCTGGGGTGGGGGTGTGGGAGACATCGGGTGGGGGGCCTGGTGAACAATAGGTGGGCCCAGCTGGGGCCCCCTCCTGCCTGCATCATCAGGCCCCGGCATAGGCGGGTTTGAAAGGGCCCGGGGAATGCTTTTGAGAGGCAGCCAGGGGCCCAACTGGGAGAGGAAACAAAGGCAGGAAATGCTGTCCCCCGTAGATAGCAGTCTGGGCAAGGATTACAAAGTGACAAAGAGACAAAACCCCAGAGGGAAGGGGAGCTGGGGGTGCAGGGGGGTGCTGACCAGGGCTCCAGGGAACAGGCCAGAGGTTAGAATAGAATGGAATTTGCTCTGAAGACAGCGTTTATAAATACATTCCCGACACAGCCCGCCAGCTCTGCCACGTGTGTGCCACCAAGCACGTGCCCATTCTCTGAGTGCCCTCTTGGGCACGGGTAGGGCTGCCCACTGGTCCCAGCCAGGTGTCCCCGGGAGACCTTGTAGAGTGTGGGCCCTTGGCCAGAGAGACAGGGAGGTGGCTCCTCCAGCACCACCCTCCCTAGCTGAGTCCACACCTGGATACTCATGGGGCAGATGCCCTGGGCACCTTCTCCCTGCCTGCCTCCCCTCCCACAGCCCCACCCTCTACGCCAAGCCAGAGCCACATGTGGATGCTTCTCCTGCCACACCTCACATCCTAGGTACCAGCCCGTCCTCCTACTCAGCCCTGCCCCAGACAGGTGTGGCCAAGTCCTCCCTCAGCTGCCACAGGTCTCTGGTTCTCTGGATGTCACAAAAGAGAGGCTGGCCCTTGCCCGGCACCCACTCCCCACCCCCTGGCACCTGAGGACTCGGTGGAGAGCCAGAGCCCTGGGCGAGGATTCAATTTACCTACGGAGTCTCCGTGCAGCAGGCGCTGGAGGTCATCGAAGGAGCGGATCGAGTGGTCACTCAGCATCTCATAGAGTTCCTCAGGAATGGGGTCCCCCTGCCAGGCAAACACGCTGGGAGTAAGGACTTTCAGCCACAGCCCTCTTCGCCCCAACAGACACTACCCCCTACAGAAAGTTCCCACGGGGCCTCTTGGACATGGACAGGTGGACAGCTGGGCTAGGGGTGGGCAGGAGGTAGATTCCAGGCCTGAGAACCAGGAACACAAAGGCCCAAAGGCCAGGATCTGCCGAAGCCTTGAAGACCCAGAGAGGATGCTGTATCCCTCGCCTGCAAATAGGACCCCCAGCTTGCTCTGATTCATTGTATACATCCATCTCCCCCATCACACTACAGGTTCCGGGAAGCTTCACAATCTTTATGCTTCTCCTCCACACCTGACAGATGACAGCCAGCGTTTGTCATGGGAGATCTAATTATCAGAGATAAGAAAACAGAGGCTCAAACAGGCAACACCCTTTGTCCGAGTCCTACAGCCGGTCATCAGCAGAACCTGCATTCAAAGCCCCGTCTTTCTGACAGCAGAGAGTCAGAGGTGTTTAATAAATGCCTGCAGAGTTGTACACGAGGTGTTTAATAAATGCCTGTAGAGTTGGATGGTCTCAGGAGGCCACAGGTACTAACGATACCTATTTGGTCTTTCACTCAAAGAAGGCAGAAGGGAATCCTCAGATGCGGCCGGGAAACCTGAAAGCTTACCCATGCCCCATGCCCAGGCAAACCCTATTTTTAGAGCCTCTCTGGCCTGTTACCAAAAACACTTGAAACTTAATAAGCACTTTAACAGGCCCCACTCGGAGCTGGGCTTCCTCCAGGGAAACCACAGGACCCACAATGACATGAGAGCAGCCCGATAGGAAGGATGCAGCCACATCCCCCCCTGTCCAGGGAGACCCGAGGGGCTGAAGCCAGAGGTCTAGAGACAGAGGTGAGGGCAGATGAGAATCTGAGACACACAAAGCTGACACGCAGCGCCTCAGGGCAAAGAAAATGCATAAGATGCTGCTGTACCTCCGAACTCACTCCCAGGCAAACACATACGTGTGTGCACAAACACACAGGACGGCACGGTCTCATGGGAGGAGCCCTGGGAGGGCGTCAGCTGACTTGACTTACCACTGTTTAACCTTGGGTCTAACAACTCGGTGCCTCAGTTTCCCTGGATTAAGAAGGGAGGAGCCCCTGCTCTCGTTGGCTCACGGAACACTCCAAGGACTGGAGCTCTGGGAGGCCTAGAGCAGGTGCCTCCAAGGGAGGGAAGAGGCCTCTCACTGCCTGACAGAGGAGGGGAAGTCATCTCGCCAGGAGGCCACCCTCAGAGGGCTCTCTCCAAAAGCTCTGCTAGGAGCCCCGTGATTGATCAGTTTCTAGCCCACAAAGCTCCATTTCCTCGACACTGACCGTGACTTATAGTGGTGTCTGGGAATACCTCCTCCAGGGGTTCCACCATGCCCAGCTCTGGCCACCCAAGTTGGCCTTGGTGCCGGGGAACCCAGGGCAGAGCGTAGCATAACCACTTTTAAAATGACTTCCTTAAAACCCCTGAGCTCTTCATTTCAACGCGGAGCTTATCATCCTGGTTGGTGTCAGGGCTGTCAGGAGGTTCGAGGGAAGGAAGGTTGGGGGCCTAGCAGTAAGCTTGGCTGGGAGCTGGGGTCTCTCCTTCAGGGTTCACAGCTGTGCAGCCAGGGGCTGCATATGTGTGAAGAGGAGGGATGTTGGCTTAGCTGTCCCTCGCTTTCCTCCCTCATCTCCAACACCAGGAGAGATACCACACCTTCAGTGATCTCCAAATGTGGTCACAGGATCCAACCCAAGAACCACAGGCAGGTGGCTGATCTCTACTAAAGATCAAGGCAGGCCATTTCCCCACGGGGTTCTGTCACGCCCAGACCTGGTGATCCAGAGAGCTGGAGGCCACCATCCACTGCTACTCACTGCCTGTGACCTCAGGTTGGTTGCTGCCCCTCTCGGGTCCTGGCTATCACCTGTGAACTGAGGTGGTTGTAGCCATTTGATTTGATTTTAATTCTAATTCTGTCTGGGGTTGGCAGGAGAGGCAGCAGCAGAGGAAAGCCGAAGTGGGGGTGCCCAGCCAGGTCTCCCAGGCTGTTTGTGGCATAATGAATCAATTAACCTCTCAGGAGAGTGGACTGAAGACCCAGTACCAAATGGCACGTAGCACTCATGCCAAGACCTCCTTGCCCACTGGAGAGCTGGCTGCAGCTGCCAGCCATGGCAGAGTAGGCAGATCCCAGCTGGGCCCAGTGGACACCCTGGACCCAGCCTATAACACAAAAAAGATGATGATGTCTTAATGAAACAAACCCAGAACCCCACCCTCCCAGCCTGCATGGGGAAGAGCCCAGGACAGAGACTGGGGGAAAGCACACAGTAGGTGCTCAATAAACACTGGTAAAATGCATGAAGGACTCTCCCCTTCTCCCCGGGGTTCTCTCCTGCATGATTCCCCCACCTCCTCCACCAAGATGACCACGTGGGATAGTGTCCCATACCACCCCCCACACATGCAAATTGTTTCCTATAGAGTCCACTTTATTCTAAGCAGAGAGGTCATTCCTGCACATGCTTCTAGCAATTTGACCACTGGGTGCCCAGAACTCACTGAGGCCCTGGGTTTGATACCACAACTAACTCATAAAGTGCTGACTAAGAGCCAGGCACTGAGCTGAATGCTGTACTGTCAGTCAACTACAATTAAGAGGCTGGCACTGTTTGCATCCCTGTCATCCAAATGAGGAAGCTGAGGCTTAGAAAAATTAAGTAAATGGCTAAAGGTCAACACGACTGGTAAGGAGCAGAGCCGGCCCCTCCCTCTTTCATGGACTGTTTTCAGTTCAGGTCTGCTCTTCACCCAGTGGAGGCATAGAGCAGGGAGTGAGTGACCCCCAGGGGACACTGGCCAGGTCTGGAGGCACTTTTGGTTATCACAGCTGGAGGGCTGCTACTGGTGTCTAGTAGGTAGAGGCCAGGGATGCTGATAAACATCCTACTACGCACAGGACCGCCTCCCCCACAATAAAGAACTGTCTGGCCCCAAATGTCAACAGTGGAGAGGCAGAGAAACTGTAGTAGCTTCAGCTGCCAAGGAAACCTGGATTGTTAGAATAAGTCTTTTAACAACCTTAACAACCGAAAACCTCAGCTTCTTTATCTTTTAAATGGGGCTAATAATACCTCCCAGGGTTATGGGGAAGCTTAATTGCACCTAGTAGAGCAGCCAGCACATAATGGGAACTTAATGAGCTGTCACAGTGGTCATTGTGCATTCCTTCGGTGTGGCTCCTTTGAGGGCAGCAGCGAGCAGCACATGCCCCGCCAGCCCGGGGCCAGCAGTGCAGGACATTTTTGAGGATGACAATGGGTGGGTGGAGAGCTGCCTGCCCAAGGGAACGTGTGTGGCTTTGCCATTATCCCCTGCGCTGGGTCACAGGAAATGGCACCCTAGCCTCACACTGGCACTGCGTGGGGCAATGTGGGCTGACAGGTCCCTTCCAGGCCAGAGGGCGGGTGAAGGGTGGGGAAATTCAGCTCGTGGTCAGCTTCAGGATGCAGTGCCCTAGGGGCAGACTCCCCTGGGCACCTGCTTGAGGCCAAAGGCTCCTCTTAGTGTGGGACAGTGAGCACAGGGTGAGGGTTTTCCTGGGCACAGGCTCTAGAAGCCTCCTTAGGTGGGCAGCTCCCCTCAGAGCTAGGAAAGGAGGCTTGGTACTATGAGGAAACTGTCCCAGATCTCAGGCCTGGGGTTCCTGGCAGGGTGAGGGCGTGGCGAGAAGGCAGCTGGGGCACAGCCAGCCTTGGGAGCCAAGGCAAACAATCTCCTCCCCACCCCACCCCACCCCCAACACCAGCTGCAGAAAGTAGGAAGCGTGAGGCCAGGTGAATTACCTGCTCCCAACCTTGCTGGCAGATCAAAGGGGCTTGGACCCCACCCTCCACCTGGGCCCCAGCGCACACAGACACACACTCTGCACACAGATACACACTCCCCAGTGCGCCGTTCAGCTGAGAGAGGACGTCGCTCTTGGCCCCAGCACCCAGGGGCGTTGTCTATGGTTGGCAGAGGCAGAAGCCGACCATGCCTCCAAGCGCCAGCCTGCCTGAGAGTCTCAGGCCTAATTTAGATTCAACGCCAAAGCCAAGCCCTTTGAAGACGCCTCCTCTGGGCAGACCACAGAAGCCACTTAGACCCAGCCTTTCCCACCTACCATTTCCCTTCTCTAGCGCTCCAGAGGCCCTCCCCTCTCCCCCACCCCTCCTTAATGTGAGCCCAGCCTCCCACTGGGCTCCCACCTCTCCCTTGAGCAGGAAAACTGTTAGAGCAGGAAGAGAGGGGGGCAGTGCAGCAATCTAATCCTGGCAGCCCAATCACTGCCCCCCACCCCACCCCACCCCAGCTCCCAGCACCTGGTGGGTAGGGCCCAGGGCTCTGCATTTTCAAGAGGCCCGGTAACTCTGCGGTTCTTGGGGGAACTCTGAGCTAATCCAACCGTCTCATATTCTCACATGGCGGCAACTGAGGCCCAGCCCAGCTCAAGATACACAGAAGCCTTGCGATCTGATTTTCCTTCTGTTTCTTCCCCTCTGTCCTGTCCAATCTTGGCAGCCCAAGTCCCAAGACATGGAAAAGAAAGACATGTTTGTCTCTCAAGATGGGGGGTCAGGGGGCTCGAATGAGGATGCCTGGTGGAGAGCAGCGTGGCCATGCTAGGCTACCCTGGGGTGAGCATAAATGAGGCTGTGTTTATAAAGCACTTACCAAGCGATGGACACATATCGGGTCCCTCCCCCGCCCCCAGGATTCACTGTCCTTTCCACAAATATTTACAGATTATCCACCATCGGCCAGGCACTGTTCTAAGCATGGGAGATGGTGATGACTAAGACAAAAGCTCTCTAGTGGAGTTTACACTCCAGTGAGAAAAAACAGATAATAAACAACTAAATAAACCAGAAAACGAAAATAGCTATCTAGAAGGGGCATTTCAACGGGATGGGGTGGGGGGGGAGATTTTGAGAGATTTATGAGGCCCATGGTAAACACCTCTTTACCACTCCTGCTGAAGCTCTCTCTCTCTCTCTCTCTCTCTCTCTCTCTCTCTCTCTCTCTCATGCGCGCATGCACTGTTCCTAGGTTTGCACCAGAGCTCCAAATTCTGTTTGATCTTAACCTTGCAGACACGTCTAGAGCTGGGAGATTCCAGCAAGTTGGTCTCCCACCACCTAAGGCATTAGCAAACCAGAAGGAAACTGGGTGGTGAAGGGTTGTAGTGCCCCTTCACTCTTTCCCAGCAGAAGGGTGCTAAGGCAGGAGGCATCATGTGACAGTAGGAGTCACTCTCCTGAAGCCAGTTCAGCTGGTGGAGGTGGAACCTCACAGGCCTCAGCTGACCCCCTGCCAGGCCCTGCCTCAGACGTCCCAACCCGCCTTCCCAGCTGCTGAGGCCTCTACCTGAGGCTCACCCACACATGCCCGAGACATGGCCAGCCCCAAGGCCACCTCTGCCAATAAGATCTCCTGGAGTCCACCTTCCTGGACTGGTCCCCATGTTGATAGGTTTTCCCTTTAGGTCTCTTCCCCAAGAGCTGCCTGAGGCTGGCTTACTCAGAGTAAGGCTTAGCAGGAAAGTGCTTCATAAACTGCAAAGCACCACACAACTGTGGGTTCCTGAGGGCCATGTGTCCAAGGATGCTGTGATTAAAGTGAGGAGACAGGCACCAGTGTCTGTGCCATAGCCTCACCCCCCCAAACACATACCCATGGAGTTGTGGGAAAGGAGGGGGAGGTGCTGGATGAAGCTGGGAATGGTAAGGGCAGGCAGGGAAAGCCTCATCCAGCTGTCACCAGCCTCTGGATCATGCTGGCTGGGATCAGCAAAGAGGACAGAACAGTGGGGAGTGGGAACTTGAAGGTTCAAAGAAGGGCTTACTTGAAGGGAGAAATGCTCTGAACAGTACCCCCCAAGCACATCAACACTATTTTCAGCCACATGGGAGTGGTTGAAAAAAAGCAATCATAGAAGGGTAATGCGCAAAGAGCGTGGAACTGATCTGACCGGGGAAAAAAAAACACCCATGGGTGCTGTGGAGAGGGACCTGAGGGAGGGTTCCTGTTTCCCCTCCCTCAGAGCACCCAGGAAGGAAATAGAGTCACTAGAGGTGACGAGGGCCTACCGTGGGCCCACCTGTGGCGCGGGGGTGGGCACCTGGCGCTAGGCTGTGCGTGCGTGGGTGTGCGCGCACGTGTGCTCAAGCCGTGTGTGCGGGGACCATGCGTGTATGTGTGTAGTGCGCGCGCGTGTGTCCCGCATGTGCACGGGCGTGGCGGCGGGCGCGCGACCCGGCCGCGCCAGTGCGTGCCCGTCGCCCTGCGCGCCCGCCCGCCGGAGCGCAGCATCGCCTCCGGCCAAGAGTGTGCATGCGTGGGGTGAGTGAGCGAGTCGGGGGGCCGGGCGGGGTGGGCTGCGGAGAGCAGCGGCTGGGGCGCCGCCGTTCCCAGGACGCCCTGGCACAGGGCCCAGCCCCCAGGCCCCGCGGCGAGGCGGCAGCTGGGGCCGGCCGGCGCCCCCTGCCCCAACAGCTGGCCGCGGCCCGGGGGGCTTCAGCAGGAGGAGAGGAGGGGGCGTCGGGAGGGGACTGCAGGCAGCCAGGCTGATCCCCGCGTCCTCCCTCCCGGGTGCGGGCCACGGGGGACGGCCGCGGAAGGGCGGGGCCCCAGGGCGGACGGCCGGCGGCCCTCGAGGAGCCCCGAGAACAAAAGGAGACGGCGACGGCTCCTCCGTGGTCAAAACAACCTGCGCTGGCTGCGGCCCAAGGCCCGGCCGCGGCCTCGAAGCCCTTCACCTTAACCCCTTCGCCGCCGCCGCCGCCGCCTCCTTCCTGCTCCTCGTTGGAGGCCCGAGAGGGGCCGGCCCTCCCAGGAACCGGCTAGGTGCCGGCTCCCGGCGGCCGCCGAGCTGAGGCGGGACGGGACCAGGCGCGTAGCGCTCCTCGCAGCCCCTGATCCTCTTCACCTCACGCCTCCTCCCTGCCCCGCCCCCTTTCCCACCTGGACACCGTGTAGACTTGCTAACTCACTGCTGCGTGAGGCTGGGAGGGGTGGGGTCTGATCCGACCCGAGAGCTCCCGCAGACGTTTTCATACCCCACCTCCCTTGCAGCTACGCTTTTCCAGGCGGCACGCTCTGTACCCTACAAACGGGGAAGAGAGGTGCTTCCTCCTTTCGCAGGGCGCGGGCGCAGGTATGGCGGGGCCTCAGGCACACACCGCCCCGGGGCTGGATTCCTTAAGAGCCCCCAGTCCTCCCTAATCCCAAGTTCCCGAAACCTGTCTCTCTGTACCCCCGCCGCGCCCAAGACACAAGCTGCTCCTGCACCGCGCTCTGGGGCCGAGCATGCAAGAGCTGGAGCGGGAGCCAGGGTGGGACGCAAACCCCTGCCGTAGGTTGGCGTGGCTGCCACAGGGCGCGAGCTCGCACCTACCGTGCAAGCCTGTTCCCGGACAGAACCTAAGCTGGAACTGAAGTGGGCTTGGAAGGACGCGCCGCCTTCTGCACCCTCGGCACCACCCCACCCCCTCTCCCTTAGGCCAGTTAGGGGCTTATTCTGGGGTTTCTGAGGAGGTGGGGGATAAGACTACACACACCCTCCCCCGACGCTTAAAGGCGCGGAGATCTGGGATCGCCCCTGGGAAGGAAAACCACCTCTTGCCCCCTCCCTATAGCGCCTGGCACCTCTCGGACCTACCGTTTCAGCCCTCGGAGGTCACCTAGCGCCGGGCGCCAGGCCCACGGGCTGCAAGGGTCCAAAGTTCACTGCAGGGAGGGGAGGGGGCAACAGGGATGGGGGTGGGGGCGATGAATGAAGCGAACCAGCCCCAAGGCTGTCGCAACTCACCTCGGCGCTGACCAGACGCAGGTAGCAGCAGAGAGACAGGAAGAGCGGCCAGCAGCGATTCATGCCGACTCCGGGCCCGGCCCCGCTGGGCCCCGGACGCGTGGACGGTGCGCGCCGCCCCCGCGGCCAGGGTGGAGGGCGGGGGCTGGGGAGGGAGGTGGGCTCGGCTGGGGTCTGCGGCGATCAGGCACTCAGGCCGCTGCAGCCGCCGCCGCGGCTCACCCGCATGGCCCCTGGGCGCCGCCGCCCCCGGCCCCGGCTCCGTCGTTGGGGGACTAGGAAGGGCCTGGGTACGGGACCAGGGTCCGAGGCCGCTACCTGGGCGGATCCCGAGCCAGAGCGAGCATCCACTGCCGGGGGGCTGCGTCGCGAACCCGCCGAGGCGTCTAGCCGTGTGGGGGCGCCCAGGGGACTCCAACCTCCAAGAGGAAAAAGAACACGGCAGTCGATCGTTGGTCTTCACTCGCCGGCTAAAGGCGCTCTCCTCTGCCCGCCGGCTTAGCTTTTTTGCAACATTTTCTGGAAAGGCCCCCGAAGTCGGAAAGCGCAGAGGTGGGCACCTCAAAGCCAAAGTCTCCCCCCGAAAACTTTTCCCAAAGTTGGATTTGCAGCGGCGGCCCGAGTACCCGGGCAGGGAGAGGTGCAAACTCCCGCCCGGGCCGGGTGGGGGGGCCGGAGCGTGTGCGCCCTGGCGCGGGGCCCGGGCGGCGGGCACGGCTGCTCCGCGCGCGCGGCGTGCCCGCTGCGCGCTGGGCCCGGCACGGCAGACAGGTGGATGCGGCGCGAGTCCGTAGATCCGTCTGCCCTCCGGCTCGCTACTCAGGGCGTCCTCTGCGGGCTTCGAGCTGCGGCTGCTCCGGCTTTCTCTTTGCAACGAGGCGGGGGGTGGGCTTTTTTTTTTTCTTTTTGCGCGTGTGTGTATGTGTGCGTGTGTGCAAAATATCTCTGTCTCGGGAATGAAAGATGGGCGCTGGCGGCCGGAGGAGAGCCCTCACGGAGACAGCGGGGATCGAGCGCTCAGGAAGGCACGGCGTCTGGAGAAGTCCCTACCCTTTCAGCTGTTCGGCCTTTATAGATGAGATGAGAAGGGAGAGTGCGCGCGAGAGAGGTGGGTGGAGACAGCCTTTCCTCTTCTGGCCGAGAGTCAGCACCAGGAGGGGGGTGGGGGCAGGAGCGCCGGAGGGCCAGAGACGAGGATGGAGGATGGAGAGTTTAGGGGTCTCTGAGAACCCAGCAGCCACTCTGTCCAGGAATTTGGCCCCTGGAAAAGGAAAGCTGGGGGCGACCAGCCTCTGAGCCCCTCAACACAGTGACCGTTGCCTGGCTCCACGTGGTTGGGGAAGATGTCTCCAAGGCCTGGGCCAGGAGTCCAAGCCGGCTCCTCCAGAACCAGATATTTGCACCCTGGCACAGGCATGATGGAGAACTCAGGCTCTGCAGCTCGATTCAGATCCTGCCCTGGTACTGAGTAGCTGGGTCACCTTGGGCAAGTCACTTCCTTTCTGTGCTCCTCTGTCTAGCCTCAAAGTGAAATAGGGTCACTGTGAGGACTTAATACCAGCAAGGGTGGAAAGCACCCAAGCCCAAGCCAGCCTCCAGGTGATCACACAAACCCCACAGCCAGTACCATTCCGCTGAAAGCTGGGTCCACGTCTCCTCCTAGCTGGTTGCCTGGCACACAACAGGCACTGCCAGCGTTGACTGAATTTGAATTTGTTGAACTGCAGAGTCACATAAACCCCCACAATCCTGCAGCACCCTCACGGGGCCATCGTAATCCTACAGTCACCCTGATGTTTACTACCTCCCTCAGCCCCCAGGCTTGAGGCCCAAGGCCCCCAACCCACGCCGGCAATCACACAGTTAACACCTTCCGCCCCCAGCTTTGGGAGCTGCTATGTCCCTGTCTTCAGCAGTCACAGGGTCACAGTCACAGAGTCACACGCATACCCGCATACCCGCAGAGCACAGCACCCACCACGGGACCCACAGGCTCACTGCATCACCCTTCTCCTAGCTTTCGGACACTTTATCTGGTCCCCTTGCAATGTCTCTCATCTGCCCTTTGTACCAAACATCCTTCTGGGGTGGCAGCCTGTTCCTCACACATGCACACACCCTGTCACTGAGACAAGCACACCAACATCTCACAAATCGTGGTCTTGGGCCTGAGCAGGGCTGGTGTGGAGGAGGGAGGACTTCCCAGGAGGACTTCTTTCCAAACAGCCACACGCACCCACCCTCCGGCCATTACCTTGGGGGCAGCATGGCACAGTGGCCAAGAGGCAGACTGGGGGCAGGTCACCTTGATAAAATTCCCAGTGTGGTCACTTGCTGGCTTAGTGTCTCCAGGAAGGGTTATCTCTCAGTACCTCGATTTCCTCCCCCTATAAACTAGAGATACATCTATAGTTGGAGGGAGGGAGGGAGGGATTTCAAAGAGAATGGGACAATTTTAGGAGTGATGGAAATGTTTGTCATCTTTGCTGGTTCACATGTATATACATAGGTCAAACTGAGAAGTGCGGTTTACTGTACTTCCGAACGGTTGTAAAAAAATGTTCACCTACTTCATAGAGCGGTCTGAAGGCTCAGACAAGATAATCCTCGTGGAAGCACCGAGCAGGATGCCTGGCGTGTGGAGTGCATCGTTCCTTCAACACAGCTTTCAAGTGTCTCATGGTGGCCCGGTGCTGGGGAGACAGCATAATGTTAATGCAGGCTCCTGCCCTGGAGGAGCCCCATCCAGAGGACAGACAGATGCTTAAACAGATAAATTAGGAGCCAGGGGACAGGGAGGTAGGATGTGGGAAATCATCCCCAAATACAAGATTTGAAGTCTAAAGACAGCTAGAACCTGCTCCACTGGACAGGTAGGTGATCTTGACCTTCTATATCCTTGGCTGTACATGAGATGATAATAGCTACCATTATTATTGAGGTGACCCTGTCATAGGTAGTGTTCTTATTCTGCATATAGCCTCTCAATGCTCCTATGAGATATAGTACTCCTATCCTATAACTGGAGAAAATGAAGCACAGAGAGGTTAAGCAACTTGTTCAGAGTCACACAGCCAGTAAGTGGTAAAGCCAGGACTTGAACCCAAGCAGCCCAGCTGCAGAGCCCACACACTTAAACCACCATGTTGTGCTGTCTCCTAACACATAATGATGGTGACAACAATGACACATAAGGCTTGCTTGTGTAAGCATCAAATACATTAATACATGTAAAAGTACTTGGCCAACTGAAAACTGCTGTATCAATATGAGCTCTCAGCTTGCATACAAAGTACTGTAGGAGCACAAAGGAGGGGGCACACAGCTCAGCCTCGGGAGGAGTGCAAAAGAGAAAAGGCTACTGGGTGCAGCATCAGTGAGCACCTACTGTGTGCAGGGCCCTGCATGAAGCACTGAGTAATGGAATGAGAAAGGAGACCCAGTCCTGCCTGGTATCTGAGACCTCCCAGGCTCTTGAGTGAGACAGACACAAATCATTACAATCCACATGCCTTTGTGCACTGGTGAGAAGTGGCAGGACAGGAACCACAGAGCTACCGAGCTAGTAGCAGGGACCATATGGCACCAGTCCTAAATGCCATGCTGAGAAGTACCCCTTTCCTGTATCCTCTCCTTGCAGACACTACGTCAGTGTGGGGGTCTTTCCACACAAACAATTCCCTAAAGATCACCTTCTCTCATCCTCCGGTCAGGCTCGGCTTAGATGACACCTCCTCTAGGAAGCCCCACCACCACCACCACCACCACCAGATGGCTTACTGCTTATTCTGGGTTCCCACAGCATGTACCCTATGGTATTGTCATTGCCCGTTTATCGATCTAGCACTAGACTGAGCTCCGGGTGAGCCAGTCTATCATTTCCAGTTCCTATCATGCAGTAGCTGCTCAATAAAGATCTGCTGAAGGAATGAATAAACGAGTACACATCTTACCTGTTTCTCTCTCTGAGTTCTGGTCTGTTGGTGGAAAGATGTCAGACTCTGCCTGAAGGGTGGAGAGAGGAGGGGAGGGTCTTGAGCCTCTAAAGTCAGAAGCACAGGGCATGTGAGGGCACCACCTTCCCAGACCTGGGAAGGCCTCAGCCTATCTCTGGTATTGGGGCCACTGAGGAATCAGGCTTGCCAGTAGGGCTGGGAGCAGGTTTATGTGGAGTTGAGGTGACACCCCCATAATGCTTAGCCCCCCAGTCCCCTGACAGGTCTGAGCCAAATGGAAAACCAAGTGGCCACAGCCTTCAGCCAAGTGCTGGGGTGGGGGCTGCCCAAAGCCAGGGGCTTTTTAGCCTGGGTGTTTAGACAACCCATGCACAGTCTTGTCCATTGAAATCATCTCACATCCTGGGAGGGGGGACCCAGGGCCAAGGAAGGAGTTGGCTTCAATCCCAGGGGCACACTCGAGTCCAGAGGATGGGAATACCCCCACTCTGCTGAGAGGGCCCTTGCCAGGCAACTGTGCTTTCTTGGCTTGATGGAGAAGGACATGGGGCTCCAAACGGGACAGTCCAAGGCCATGCCACAAAGGACCTGAGACCCCAGCCCTGGGCTGCACGATGGCATAGTGCATACTCTGCTCCATACCACAGAGCGTGGATCTGCTCCCACAGACCTGCCGGCCCCATCCCCACCTCCCCATCTGCACGACTTTGCCCTGCTTCACCATCACAGTCACCAGCAAGGGCGGCATTATGCCGTACGTGCTCATTTTACAGATGGGAAAACTGAGACTTAGGGCAAGAAACTAGGCTTCCCATCAAAGATCACCTGGTTTTAAAGCCCCGCTATACCATTTACTCACTCGTGATCTTGAGCGAGTTACTCTACCTTTTTGAGCCTGTTTGCTCATCTGTAAAACGTGGATAACAGTGGTAGTTATTGCGTGGAGTCAAATAACTTGTGCATTCAGCATCCTGAGTGTTGAAAGCAGGAGTGAGTGCCCCGCAAATGCTGATTATCTGGATTATTATCATTACTCCACGCTATATGCATATGTGCGCATGTACACACACACACACACACACACACACACACACACACACACACGTGAACTCCAGAGACGGGGCGAGGAGAGGAGCCCAAGGCTGGGAAAGCCAGGGCACAGCACCTGGAGGGGGGGAGGGATTCCCACATACAGCTCCCACCCCCTCTGTTGGAGACCCCCACCCTGGTGAGGCTCGGACAACTGTGGCTGTGAGTACCAGTACCAGGGAGGCAGGCGAGACCCCCGGAAGGCAGGCAGACAGACAGACCGACCCCCAGGCCAAGGGCAGCCTGGGGTGCCCACCTCACCGCCTGTGGCCTTGGTCTTGTGTCCTGTATACAAAAGCAAGGGAAGTGCAGTGTTTGTTTTCCTGGGCCGAGTGATGCATTTTTAGCAACTCCAGTCTCCAGACGAGGAAGAGGATGTTTGGATGGGGCGCTCGGATCTACCTGTCCTGGAAGCTGGCTGGACACGGGCGAAGGCTCCCAGGGTGAGGGGATCTGGGCCACATGGGCCTGGGAGATGCCTCCCCTGGGATCTGGTGAGAATACTCATCCTCTCAGCACCCTTTGCTGCTCACCCGCTGGGTCTCGGGCACTCTGATAATCATGGCAGCCCCACTTCCAGAACATTCGCCCTGGGCAAGGCCCTGTGCCAAGCATTTTACCTGAACTGACAGCAGTGAGGGAGGTACAGCAGTTATTCCCATTTTATCAACAAAGGAAGGAGGCTGGCTGAGTCCTTATCCCCTTCCTGGAGGGCTGGCGCTCTATGGTGTTCATACCTGGGGAGGGGGCACTGAGGCTCAGAGAGGGAAATGAGCTTGCCCAGCACCACCCAGCAAGGAACTGGCAGTGCCAGGATTTGAATCCAGGGCTGTGATGGCAAAGCCCACGCTTTAGCCATCTCCCTGTTACGTGATACCTCCCCGTGTCTGCCCAGCTTTGCATATCACGTTGCACATAGAAAATTTAACAAATGAGCTAGATGGCCCTGCCCACCACCCTGGGGAGAGAAGCCATTTGCAGCCCCCGAGCTGGGAAGCTGTGTAGTAGATCTGGGTGGCGGCCCGTTCTAAATCAGGGTATCCTTGCTGTCATGTTCTGAGGATTTGACTGGACACTCTGGAAGGGGTGGGGCAGGAGGGAGAGAGGGGCAAGCAGGTAGCAGCATCCCCTCTTGGTGAGGGTATGGCTAGGACAGCACACAGACCCCCACCAGCTTTCCACAGAAAGATACTTGTAACTGCAGGAAACATGATGGGCCTGTCAAAAGAATGGGAAGCCAGCCCCAGTGTGAAAGTCACCAATTTTTCATCACTATTCGTAAGAGCAAATGTTCACATGGCACACAATGTGCCTATGAGAAAGGAGCTACGATCACTCCCATTTTACAGAATGAGAAACCAAGGTCTGGAGCATCTTTGAAAGGTCAAAGATGAGTGAGGGCAGAGCTGGGATTTGAACCTGGGCAACCTAGTGCCAGTGTCATTCTCTGGCCTCTGTGCCCATCTGCCAGGCTGGGCAAAGATGAAAACACACAGCTGCCTGGTTCACCTGGCTCCCAGCCTCCTTCACCCACATATTTTGGCTGAGCTCTACCCCTGTCTGGGGAGGGCCCTCGGGTGGGCGTTAGGCTGGATCTCTGGCTGGACCTCTGACTGAAGGAGCTTGCTCTCGCTATAGTGAGCAGTGCTCTGCCTGTTGGGCTGACACTGGACAGGGTACCCTAGAGTCTGCTAGAAAAGAAATGCAGGTGGCAAGTCCAGTGGCCTGTAGCACTTACAGGGAGCCCTGTCTTTGTCCTCTCCCCCACCTCATCTTTCCACCTCAAATCCCCATCTCCTCCCACCATTAGGAAGCTCCCCTTTGGGAGAAGGCCTGACACTGCCCCAATGTTCAAAACCCTGTCCCCACAGTACAAGCCAAGGGCTTCAGAAGAGATGTAAGTTCGGAGATGTCATATGACTTGCTCAAGGTGACTCAGGGACTGAAATGGGGTGACAGTTCTGCCAACTCCAGGGACCCTGGCCCTCCTCTGCCAGGGGGAAGGACCCCAAAGCAGTGACTCTGGAATTGTGTTCAGTATAGAAGGATGGAAGGAGTTGGGTAGGAAAGAAGGGGGTCTGGGCGAGGCTGGGGTTCACAAGGAATAGCAGATGGCTAATTTTTACCCCAAACCACACCTTTACTGGCACTGTTCTCAGAGTATCGTTCACGCTCCTGTCCAACCCAGGTCTCACCCATTTCCTCACCCTCCTGCCTGCCTACTGGGAAGCTCTCCCTAGGGTGAGTTCCCAGAAGTAACAAGTTGTCCTTTCCCACCAGCTGCCTGGAGACCGCTTGAGGATGTTTCCATGTCCTGGGTATATCTTAGATCCCCGCCAGGACAGTGAGCTTCTCAAAGGCAGGACCTAGGAGACTGTGCAAAGGTTTGGATTCATGGACAAGGACCCTGTAAGCCCCGCAGGCCTGGCTTTGAGACCCTCCATGCTAGTTTCTGGCTGTGTGTCCTTGGGTGGGGCATTGACTTCTCTGGGCCTCTGCTTCCTCATCTGTAGACTGGGGATGTCCACATTTGCCTTGTAGGGATGCTGTAGGGATTGGATGTGAGAATGGTGGTAAGGCGCAGTCTGGTGCCTGGCACAGCCCCGTACAGTTAGTACGTTTCCATCTCAGTCTAAATCTATACTGTTGCTCCTGAGAGGGTGGCCCATCGACCAGCAGCTGCCTCACCTGGGGGCTTGTTAGAAATGCACAACTCCAGGCCTAGTCAGAACTGCCAAGTCAGAATCTGCATTTGAAGAAGACCCCCACTGGGTGACTCCTGTGCACAGTAGGGAAGCACTTACCTAAAGGGTAGGTCGCAAATGGTCAGAAGTGGATTTCACACGATTTCACACAGCTCGAACTAATACATCAACCCCCAATCACCCGATGATAATCCAGGCAGAACAAAGTATGTTATCCCCATTTTAGACTGGGAAACTGAGTCCTGGAAAGATCACATGACTTCCCTAAGAAGCATGATCAGGAGAAGGAGGCCTAGCCAAATTTGAACCAGGGTCATGGGCTTCAGCACTCTACCTCCGGGAGTGGCCGTCCCAGGCCAGTCCACTGCTGGCCTTGGAGGAGCAAAGTCCCAGACCTCAGTGTCCTCGTGGGTACAAGGGGGTCCTCAACACAATCTGACTGCGGGGAGTCTGAGCAGCTTTGCGTGCGTGGTACCCCGGGGTTGTCCTCACACAGAACTGGGTGTTACATTGCCAGCTCACTTCTCCGGAGCCCCCTGCCCTTGAAGAGCTTACAGGCCGAGGCAAGCAGGTGGAAGATAGACAGAAAGACCGAGACAACTGAACAAACACCCTCAGGCAGTGCTTAAGTAAGTCAATAAGCAAACAGAGGGCAGCCCAAGGGGACTGACTGTCTCAATAGTAATCACCACAGCAGTGGGCGCAAGGCTGCTTGGGTGAAGATGCACCCCCTGGCCACTGAGTCGCATCCCTAGGGAAGTCATGGAGTTTCATTGATGGTCCCAGGTGGGAGCACAAGACTCAGGGAAGCTGGGATGCCCTCTTCCCCCTTCCCTCTCCCTTCCTCCTTTTCCTCTTTCAGTCTTTCTTGGAAGCAAACAGTGCTGCCAGAGTTCATGACCAGCCTCCATCTCATCCCAGCTGTGTGACCCTGGGTGAGTGCCTGTCCCCTGGGCCATAGATGAGGATAATTCTGGAACCTACCACATTTGGTGATGAGGTTAATCTAGCAACTGAATGTAGGTGCTTAGCACACAGAGAGCGCTCGGTAAGTGGGAGCTGTGGTTACGGCTTCCCTCACTTGGACGAGGCCATCCCCACAATTTTCCCCAAAGGGAATGACCGCACCCCTATTACAGATGAGAAAACTGAGGCTCAGAGAAGGAAAGTGACTTCCCTAAGTCACCCACTGGTTGGAGTAAAGTCAGATTGAATTTAAGACCCAGGACTCCTCAAGGGGAGGGGAAAACAAGAAAGTTAGGAAGTCCCACGCACCCAGAGTGAGACTTTTCTCCTGTGGAGTCTGGGAGGGGGGGGCGTGCGGGGATGGGCAAGCAAGTCTGCGTAGTGTGGGAACCTGGGGGAGCACGGGTCTGTGTGCTTCTGTGTGTCCATGAATGCACACAGGCCTGGGAGGAAGGGAGGACAAAAACATCCCCGGGACAGCCAGGGATGGCCCACACAGGGGACACCCAGGGCCAGCCCTGGGCCAGTGGGCCCCAGACTGCAGGTGCCTGGGGCTTCCCCTCCCTGAAGACCACCACAGTGTAGAGAATGCCACTCGGCCGCCACCCGTCATCTCCCTGTCCGCCCTCCCACCTCCTCCAGCTCCTTCCTGTTTTGATGGAAGGAAAAAATTTCAGCTTTTTCCTTCTTTATTTTTCCAGACGGTGACTCGCTCGGGAAAGGAATTCCCCCCTCCCCAAACTATCATCGTACCTATATATCGATGCCATGGATCCAGGCCCATCCTGTTGTGCTGGGAGAGTCACAGTTATTTTTGGGTGCGTTACGGGGGTGGTACCCCAGGGGAGGGCACATGGGGGTGCTCAGCTGCCTTCTCCCAGTCCACATCCCCCCTCCCAGGTTCCTCCCCACCCCCACCCCATCCTCCCTGCCCTGAGTTCTGGGAGGAGGGAAGGAAGCCTGCTAAGCCAGGGTATAAATAACTCAGGTGGTTACTCAGCTCCTGAGAACATGATAACATGAGTCATGATGTGAAATCAAGAGGAGCAGTGAACAGCCTTGGGCCGCCGCCCCGGGCAGGGCAGCGGGGCTACAGGGAGATCTGGTACCTCTGGGGACCTGGTGGGCAGGGCCCAGGAAGACAGGTGAAGCTGCTGCCCCATGAATGGTCTCAGACACGCCTCTTCCTAGCTCAGACCCTCAGGTTACTCACCTGTACCTGGCCGGGGGTAAGGTGGGGGAAGGGGGCTGGCTTCATTCCCAAGGCCCTTCCTGAGCTGGGAAGAGGAAGGTGGGCAGGGGCCATTCTCTGAGCGTCCTTGGCTCTCTCGCTGTGCCCGTCACAGGTCTGTGGGAAGAGAAGGTCTGTTGGTACTGTTGGTCCCCTCCCCCCATTTCCAAGGCAGGTGTGGCCCACGGGGTCCGCTGGGCCTCCGCGGGACTTGCAGGCTGGGAGGTGGTGGTGGGCTTGCACAGGAGCTCAAGGGGCCCGGACATGGCCTGCTGAGTCTTCCTCCCCAGAGCAGCCCTGAATTGAGGACAATCTCCCCTCCCTTCTTTGGCTGCCTGCCCGAAGTGTGAGCATGAGGCATGGGTGCAGAAACAGGAGACCCTCAAGAATCATTGACCTGGCCCGTGCGGTCAGCCCAGGCAGCTAAGCTGGGCTGCTGGCCTCGGGGGCTCTGGAAGGCCAGGGTCAGAAGGCAGCCCGTCTCTGTCTGCTCACCCAAGGAAATCCTCAGCTTAAGGCTCATCTCCAGAGCAGGGCAGGCCTGGACCCTGGGTTGCCATGGCAACAGGTTCTGGAGCCTGTGCAGGCAGAGCCACCCTCTCCTGTCACCCTGAGGCTGCCTGGCCTGGTGGGGTGAGGGCCCACAGCACTTGTCTTGGTGGGAGGGCCATGGGCCAGGGGCACAGCTGTCTGCTGCGGACCCAGGCTGGGAATCAGGACACAGCATCCATGTAGCTCCCTGGGTCTGAGTCTGAGGCCCCTGGCCTATAAAATGGCAGAGTAAGGAGGAGGACTAGTGGTTGTCTTGGCTGTTGTGAGGGTTGCACAGCTGAGTGGTTGTTATCAAGGCCACCTAGAGACCCCTCCTCATTCTGAGGCATCCTCGTTTCCACTTTCGGCCTAATCCCAGGGGCAGCGCCCCCGGAGCCTGCACCCCCTGGCTCTGCCCTGATGACCCTTGGCCTAGGTTCTCGCCTGGCAGGGAGGGGCCACCCTTCCTACCACCCCCAACCCCTGCATGCCCAGACAGCTTGGCATGGCTCAGACCCAGCCATTCAATGGACATGCTGCCCTCTGGCCCCTCACAACAATGGGGACTCCAGGAATATTGTTCGGCCTGAGCTGAATCAAATGCTCTAAATTTAGCCCATCTGATGCGTCTTCCACTTCCTGCCACTGCTGCCCTCCTTTCAAGGCAATGAGGTCACCCCGGAATCACAGCCCAGCAGCCAGACCTAGGGGGTTTCCAGGTCCAGGGCTGCTCTCCTGCTCTTGGGGAACTAGCTACGAGGGGACCAGGGGTCATGGGTCTTCCCTCCCTCCCTGCCCTGCTGGCCCCTTGGCTGCTGGGCCCAGAATTGAGTCCCCAAGAACTTTACCACCAACAGGGGGTCGGGGGAGGGAGTGGCTGGTAGGGAGGGAAGCAGGGAGCAGCGAGCATCCTTGGACAGGAGGGGAAGCACACTGAAGAACCAGGGGCTTGGGCAAGTTGGAAGAAACACCAAGTCTCATAGTCATCCATTCAAAAAAGACACTGAGAGCCTGCTGCGTGCTGGGCCCAGCGCTGGGCAAAGAGCCTGACCCTGCCCCCCCTCCAGGGGACAGTGCAGAGGAAGAAGGACAATCAGCAAGTAAACAATAAGTGACCAAGATCATTTTAGTCATCACAAATGTTATGTAGGAAACAGATCATAGAGAGGCGATCATGAAGCCTGTGGGGGGTGGAGGGCCCTGGTTTAGAGAAAGGGTCAGAGAAGGCCTCTCTGAGAGACGACATTTGAGCTGAGTCTTGGATGACCAGAAAGAACTATTCGAAGATCTGGGTGGGGCTGAGCTCTCCAGGCCAGAGGAGGGTCAAGGACAGCCACCCAGGAGAGAAGAAAATTATCTGGCTTGGGGCATTCTGGAGGCTGGGACACCACTCCTAGGAGGGCGAGTGGTCAGGAGGCAGCATTCTGTGAGAGGTGGTCCCCCAGGGTGATGAGCAGGGGAACCAGTGCCTGACTCACAGATTTAAAAGGATCTGTTGGCTGCTATGTATGTATCAGTGGGACCACAGGGAGACCAGGGAGGAGGCCAAAGCCATAACAGCTTGGGATAATAAAAACCGTTTGCTAGAGGGAACCTTCAAGATTGACCTGCTTCAGTCCTCTCCTGAGGCCCAGAGAGGGCATGTGTCTTGTCCAAGGTCACACAGTGACTTGGAGATCTGCCTGGAAAACCTCTTACAGTAGGTAGTAAGAGGAACTTTGCCACCTGTAAAGGACGTGTCTTTTCACGAACACCATGCCTGAGACACTGCCCTCAGCCTAGTCCCCCATTTTGTACGCTGCACTGTCACCCCTCCCAGGCTCCTGTTGCAGTGGGGGTGAGCAAGCCAGAGATGCACAGTTCCTGGGGGTTGGGTCGGGGGTCTGCCCTGTCTCTGGCCTGGCTTCTCCCACGTCCTGTGGACAGGTGTTCTGACTCTGGCCCTTCCCACAATCCTCCCTGACACAACCCTCACCCTCACACTCCTGTCCTGTGCATCTCCCAGAAGCCCCCACTCTCCTGTTCTGCCAAGAATCCGGGGTTGGCAGAGAGTTGCGGGGGGCCTCTGGAATGTCGCTTTCCGGTGCCAGCACCAGTGTGCCAACCTCGGCAGAGGCCTCGGGGGCGGATGGGGGATCACCGGATCTTGTCTGGAATGGGGAGGCTGGCAGCCATGAGCCACAGGGGAGGGCTGGTCTGCCTGCCTCATCTCAGGTGGGGGACACCCCACACTGGAGCTGCCCTGAACTGCTGGCCTGCTCTCTCTCCTTACCATCCCTCCAGGGGTGGGGGAGCTGGTTCCCTAGCAACAGTGCCCCTCCATCACACTCCTCCCTCCAGCTGCCCACACCCACAGTACCTCTAGGTTTACACTTGAACCCTGTTGGGGGTGAGGGGAGGTAGTGCTCTTTGTTGGACATTCCTATTAACCCTTCAGACGCTGGGTGTGAGGAAAAGAGCTTTGGGCTCATCTGGGTTCAAATCCCATCTTCACAGTGACTGTCTCTTGGGGCCTCGGTTTCCGCATGTACAGAAGGCAGACAATCCCCCTGTGCAAGGGCTTGGTGTGAGATTTTCGGAAGGTAATAGCCCCGCACACACCAGGCCCTGGCTGCTTCTCTCCCTCCTCTCCCCACTGCCCCTTGGTTTCCACATCCCTAACAACTCAGGGAAAGTAGAAAGCTTCTTTCCTCAGCGGGCCCCTGTGGGCAGCCTGGGACAGGAGCAGTGAGAGGTGGAGCACTGGAGTGGTGAGGTTAGGATCCTGACTCCGGAGTCAGACAAACCTGGGTTTGAGCCTTGGCTCCTCCACCTCCCAGCTGTGTAGCCTTGGGCAAGTTACTAAACCTCTCTGAACCTGGATTTCCTCATTTGTTTAATGGTAATAATAACAACACCTTCCCCACTAGGGTTGTTGGGACATAGCTATTATTGGTAGTATAATCAGCTGGTGGGGGAAAGCGGGTATGGGGGGAGCTTGTGTCCCCCCAGTGGCCCCAGGTTGTTGGAAGCTTCTGGTGAGACTGGGGGCAGTCTTGAGTGGCTAGAGTGAGGAGAAGGCAGCCAACACCCAGCTGCCCTCCGCCTGTGCCTCTCATGGCAGGAGAAGCTGAGGTGCCAGTGGTTCTCTGGGGACCCCCACGCTCCCAGCCATGCTGGTGGTGGAGCTGGGTGAGGCCTCCTTTTCCAGCCAGATGCCCTTCAGGCCTGGGGCAGGGCAGGGCCACCCCCTCCTCCCCTGTGCCAGCAGGGCCCAGGCCAAGATGCCTTTATTTTTAAACCTGAGAACAATGCCTGGCCGACACTGGCCTCCCAAAGAGGACAGAGAGAGCAAGGACGGGCTGAGAGCCACGCTTCCTGGGCCAGCACTCCTCACCCCCAGACAGGTGCCTAGGGGACTCTGTCCTCCCACTGACAGGGACACAGAGTCTGCTCTCCCTCAGGGGATCCGGATTCTAGAGTCCTCCCTAGTCCCTGCCCCTCCCCCACCCCTGGGACAAGCCACCCCCATCAGAGAGGCATGGTTGAGACATACCTGCTATGCTCAGGCCCCTGCAGGGGCCAGTCCCAAGAGTGGCTTCAGCATCCAGGACACCTGGCCCCTCAGACTCTCCTTCCACCCCCACAGTCCCCCAAGACCAGGCTGGACGTTGTGCCTCCTCTGGGAGGCTCCCCATCCTGCCCAACGCCCATGATGCGCTATTGCCTACTCACACCTTTCTGCTCACAGCCCTCCAGAAAAGTTCCGAGTTGGTGCAGCAAGAGGATAGTGCAGTTGGCAGTGACTCAACACTTCCCAAGGGCAGGGTAAGATGGATAAACCAGGAGTCAGGGACATGGCTCTAGTCCTGGTTCTGCAGTCAACCTCTGCGTGACCTTGAGCAAGATCCATACTGTCCTTTCTCCCTCAATTTCCTCTTCTGTAAAACTGGGATAATTGACCCACCTTGCTGACATCTCAGGGTGGGAGAGTGCTTTGTAAACTCTGAGGTGTTGTGCACCTGTGGGCACAGGGTCTCCAGATGGGCAGGAGACACTGGAAATGGGTGTCCCCAACACCTGGTGGTGTTTATGGAAAGCCAAAGGCACCAGACCCCAGAGCCTGGCTTCAGATCCCGGCTCTCCACTGTCAGGCTCAGACTTTGGGCACCTCCCTCAGCACCTCTATTTCCTCATCTGTAAAATGGGATCATGAGTACCTGCTTCGCGTAAGGCTGTTGGGACAATTGAAATGAAATGGGTAAAGCACATAGTAAGCATTAGCTCTTACCATGTGTGCAGTGGAGCCAAGATGTGTGTGTATGCGTGCGTGTGCACCAGCCTCTGTGTGTTTGTGCTCACAGGTTATGCTCCCAGAGTGTGGAAACCATTGGGTGTATGTAAAATAGAATGAGCACCCTAATTGGGGTGTGGATTTGCACACGGACCGGAGTCCAACGTCAGTGTGTGTGCACTAGTGTCCGAGAAGGACGTGTGTGCCCAGGACGTACTCACAAGGACCTGAAACAACTTGTGTCCCCTCGCCCCACCAATGAGGTGGGAACACAGTGTGTCCGTATGTCTCCTCCCACTGTCATCTCCTCCTGCGAGGACAGGAAGCATCAGGGCCCCCGTCCCAGAGCCTGGCCCCACCCCAGGTCGCTGGGGAAGGGCCTCAAAGGGAGGCCTGTGGGAGGGCGCAACGGAGAGAGGACAGGTCGCCAAAAGCCTCCAAAGGAGCTTGGTCTCTTCTGTCTCCTGGGTTGCTGTGATTTTCCGTGTAGCATCACTGCCTGTTCTATTCCCTGTAGTAATTTTGTCTCCCCCGCCCTCCATGAGGATGGGGATTGTCTCCATTTTGTATGCTGCTATGTCTACAACAGACAGTGCCAGGCATACAGTAGGTGCTCAACAAGCACTTGGATAGCTGAGGAGCGTGGAAAGGTTTTGTTGTTGTCAGCTGTATCATGGAGTCATGTACACACAATAAAAGTCACCAGTTGTCAAACCTCAATGTGTACAGTCATGTAACCTTTACCTGAACCAGGACCTAGAACGTTGTTTTCACCCTAAAAGTTCCTTCTTGCCCCTTCACCCTTGCCTCTGGCGGCCACTGGCCTGTCTTCTAGTCCTGTAATGTTGCCTTTTCTAGAATTCCATGCCTGTATCTGAGGAGATTGCTCAGGCAGCCGCATGGGCCACGAAGAGGAGGGTCAGAGAGGATGGAGGGTCCCCGCAGGATGGAGGTGACCGTGACAGGCCTGGCCCAGGAAAGGTGAAGGCGGGCCACCCTGAGAATTGGGTTTCAGAGAGATCCTCCGGGACCAGGTGAGCAGCTGGACCTGGAGGACGTGGCCAGGTTTCCTGCAGGAGCAGCTGGCTAGCGGCTGAGATGGCTCTCATGGCTTGGTTGGGAGAGATGTGCTCACAGGCACGTGAGTACATGGGTGTGCACGCACAGACTCACCTGTACACGTGCATGGGCACAGGCACATGCACACACACACGAAAGGAGGAAGGCAGCCTAGGCCCAGGCAGGTGACACGGAGTTAGCAGACCCCTCATGGCACAGCAACCCAACACCTGTTTCCACCTTCGCTGTGGAGGAGAACCACTCTAGGCCACGCGTAAGGAGGCACACAGTCGGGGGGGAGGTGGGGAGCGCAAGCTCAAGTTCACTGAGCCCGTCCCTGTGAGAGGCAGGCTCATGGGCTACCCCAACTTTAGGATGTAGCTGCTATCCGCTCCCTCTTACAAATGAGGCAATGGAAGCGTGAGGAGGTTGCTCATGTCACACAGTGACAGCACTCAAATTCGGCTTTTACAATCTGTGACAGGTTGCGTTTCCCAGCGAGGACCACAGCAATAGCTTTCAACGCATACATTTTTATAGCACAACGCGGGTGCTGCTCCCACAGAGATACAACGCTTCCTGCGTTCCCTCTCCTCGAATCTGGGTAGAATCCACGAACTTGCAAAAGCCGTTCCCTGGCTTCTGAGCTAGGTCGCAAAATGCAATGTAGCTTCTGCATGGTTCTCCTGGGACACTCACCTCTGGAGCTCTGAATGGCCATGCTGTGAGGAAGCCCAACCAGCCCACACCGGGGGACCAGAGAGACCAGAGGGAGCAGCCCCAAGGGTGCAGGAAGCAGTTGCCCCGCCAGCACCCACAGCTCCCACCCGGCTGGTCCAGGTCCAGCCACTGACTGTGACAACCTGAGAGACCCCAAACCAGACCATCCCAAGCTCATCCCAAATTCCTGACCTACAGAAACTATGAAAAATAATAAAATGATTCTTATTGTTTTAAGCTACTAAGTTTTGGGTTGATTTGTTAGACAGCAGTAGTTAATTGGAACCCAATCTACTGCAAATCCTATTGGGCCGATATTCAAAAAAAAAAAAATCCGGACTCCAACTGCTTCTCGCATTTTCACCCACCTCCCTAATCTGGGTCACTGCATCTCCTGCCTGGACAACTGCAGCAGCCTCCTGATGGGTCTCCCTCCTCCGGCCTCGACCCTACCGTCTGTGCACCACACAGCAGCCAGATTCAGCCTGTGGAGCACAGGCACCTCTGCTCAAAGCCCTCCTGTGGCTCCCATCTCCCTCGAGTCCTGACAGCGACCCACAGGCCCCACACAGTTGGCCCCCACAGCCTATCTGACCTCAGCTCCCCCTCCCGTCCCCTCACTCATGCTTCTCCAGTGTTTCCCTAAACTCATCAAGCCCATCCCTTCCTCAGAGCCATTGGCCATGCTGTTCCTGCTGCCTAGGATGCCTGCCCTGCTCACTCACCCCTCCAGCTCTCAGCTCCCGTGTCACCTACTCAGTGAGGCCTCCCCGATCACCCTGCACCCCCCAAACTCCCCATTCTCCCCGTGCTTTGTTTTACTCCATTGAAGTTCCCATCCCAATAATGATGACAAATTGTATCTCAATTTTTGTTGTCTGCCTTCCATTTTTATCAGATCATGAGCTCCCTGCCCGCAGCGACTTTGTTTTTATTGCCTTATCCTCGGTGCTGAGCCCAGGACCTGGCCTATGTAGAGCTTCTGATGTCCATTGAATGATGGATGAATGAATGAATGAATGATTCAAGAACGCTTCCACTCAACCGAAACCCCCGATGGGAAAGGTCACTGAGCCTCTCAAAATGGGCTGCCATTCTGCCCATTCAGGGTCAATCCTCAGGCTCCAAATGTGGAAACTGAGGCCCGGGGCAGGTAAATCATTGGTCAAAGGCTAAAAGGTCATTCGCACATTCAACACATGTAAAAGCTTTATGGCATCCAAAACTTCCAGCATCTTTGAAGCCAGACTTCTTGAGTTTAAATACCTGGGTTGCCCCCTTGCAAACCAAGAAGGCAAGTTACTTAACCTCTCTGTGCCTCAGTGTTCTCACCCCTAACAGGGGGGATAATCCCCCCCTCAGAGGCAGGGGCAGATTTGCCCTGTGGCTAAGGAACTTGAAGGCCCCACACCCCTCGCCTGTGTAGGCTTTTCCAAGGCACCATGCCTATTGAACATTCCTGACCATGTATATTTTTCTTAAAGATCCTGAGACTGACTCAGCTTTGGGCCCCACCGTTCCAGAATCGGCCCCTACCCATAGCGTCTTCAGAATGAAATGAGTGATTGCCCATAGGACAGTGCCTGGCACATGGCAAGTGCTCATGCTATGTTGTGGAGGAACCGCTGTGTGCCAGGCACTGTGCTTGGAGCTGGGGATTCAGTGGCGAACAGCACAGACGAAGCCCCTGTCCTCATGGAGCTCAGGTCCCGAGAGTGAGCAAATGGACATTAAGTGGCAGGCAGTGACAAGGGCAATACGAACAATCTAGTGGTACTGGGGGTAGGGAAGACGGACAGGGAGGGGGCAGTGAAGTTTAGAGGGGGCAGGAGACTTCTCTGAGGAGTGACATTTGAAGAGGTGAGTGATTAAAAGAAGAAAGCTGTTCAGGCAGAGGGAACAGCAGGTGCAAAGGCCCTGGGGTGGGAATAAGCTAGATGCGTTGTAGAACCAGAAACAAGGACAGTGGGGAAGTGAGTGAGGAAGCGAGCAGCAGGAGATGAGGTCAGAGCAGCCGGGTGCTGGGTCCACTTCCTTCACCCCTTCCTGCATCCGAGGGACTAGGACTTGCAGAACTGCAACCCCCATCCTGGCCAGAGCTGGGGTGCCACTCTTCCACCACCCCTCTTGCCTTGTGACCTCAGCCCCACCCAGCTCCCAGACCCAGCCCCCACTTCCCCTTCCAGCTGTGACCTGGAAAGACAGCTACCACATCCTTTCCTCAGGGCCATCTCTCCTCCCTCAGACCTCCAGAGTGGAGGGCAGGGGACAAAGCAGCTGACCTTCCGCCTGTGGGTAACTCCCTTCTGACTTCTCATCTGCCTTCCCACCCCTCACCTACCCACTGGCAATTGCAGTGTCAAACCCTGGCAGCCGCCTCTCCTTCCCTTTTGCTAACCCTCCCAGAAACCATGGGGGTTCCTCACATGCATCAGCCATTCCGTAGGCCCAGAACGCCCTTTCTTCCCTCCTCCCTCTGACCAAATCTTAGTTATCACCTCCTCCTGGAAGTCCCTGGGTCATGAGCAAAAGACGGGTGTTGTTCCTCTCTATACGCCCAGGGCCAGGCCTAGAGCTTGGCACCCAGAAGGATCTTAGTGGATGGATGAATGGATGGATGGACAAATGAACAGGGAAGTTATTTGGGTCCAACCAACCAATTATTCGCTGATTTGTACATAAAGCACTGGATTTGGGGACTGGGCTCTTTGAACATAAATGCGAGTGAGTCTGTCTGTCGGGGTTGTCCCTAGCTTCTTGGAAAGCCACTGACCTGGGCTGAGTTTCTCCTCATTTGCCAAAGCAGCAGGTGGAAGGGGCGAAATGATCTCAAAGCATCATAATTGTAAGTGTGGCCTCCAGCCAGATGGCCTGGGTTCAATCCTGGCCCTGCCCCCTTGCTAGCTGTGTGAATTTCGATGAGTTTCTTAACTTCTCTGAGCCTCCATTTCCCCATCTGTAAGTGCTAAAGAGCATCAGGGCCTGTCCCACAGAATGGTTCTGAAGACTCACGGTGATGACTCCTGCAGAAAGCCCAGCCTATGGGAAGCACTCAAGAAGCATTAACCATATAGTTAATTAGACCATAATTAGGTCTGAGGTCCTTGATCTGTGTCTACAGGGATGAGACAAGTTTGTACGGACACATCTACTACGTGTCAGAGCGGGAGGTTAGGAGTGTCCCAGACTGAGTTTCCCTATGGTGCCAAGAACAGGACCAACTGTCACCCCCAGGTTGGGAATGTAAGCTGTGTGTACACGCTGCCTGCCCTGAAGCACCTCCACCCTTTTCCCCACTGTTGAACCCTTGGAAAGGTCATAAGTGTCAGAGGGTGCTGAAAGGAACCTACGATAATCCCATCGTAGCAGACTGAGCTTCCAGAGACCAGCTGGGAAATGTCCCCCCAACCCCTTACACCCTCTGGGGGAATGCTGGACTAGAAATGAGGCCACAGGCCACACATGGGCGGTCTGGGGACCTCAGCGGGTAAGGGGCTGCCGCTCAGGCCCCTGGCTCCCTGCCCTTAAGGGTCTAGGTGACATGGCCTCGTTTAAACAGAGAGAATTTAGGAATCTTAGTGATCTCTGTGTACAGAGCCCAGGGCATAGGGGAAGCTGAGGTCAGGAAGGCTGTGTGACTCGCCCAAGGTCACACAGCAGTGGAGAAAGAGCTGGGACCCAGGACTCTAACCCCCCCACCCCCCGCCCCCTGCCATGCTCCTCCCCCACACAGTGATACATTTCTGGAAATTACCCCAGCTCTACTTTCCACAATGAATCAGGAACAGCTGTACCTCCAGGAGCCAAAAATACTCCTGGGGCTCCGGGACAAGGACACTGACATCTGTCCTAGGTGTCTGACAGCAGAACTGGCCTTTCCCGGGAACTGATGATAACGATACCATTTAGTTCATTCGGTCAGAACTCCCGAAGGCCTTATGAAGCCGCATCTTAGTCCTGTTCTTGCTACGCCCCTGTGAAATAGGGGTCCCGGCCCCATTTGATAGGTGACGCCACTGACACCCAAAGCAGTAGAATGATTTTCCCAGGGTCACACAGGCAGCCCTGGTTCTGACAAGCACGTGGCCAACCCCAAGCCCAGAACCTTCCCTGACACTCTGGAGGTGAGTTTGACCTTCCCTCTCAGAGACCGAGGCAGGTCTTAGACAGCATCTACTCCCACCCCTGAATTCTAATTCTTTTTTTGTTTTTTCATGGCTATACTATCAAAGTAACAATACATGTTCACTTATGAAAATCTGAAAAATGCAGAAAAGTCAAAATAAGGAAGAAAAATCACCACCCACAGCCCCACCACCCAGAGACAATCATTGTTAAGGTTTGATGTATTTCCTTCCATAGTTTTTTGTTTGGGGACTTTTTTTTTTTAACATAGCTGAGATCATACTGTATATTAAAAGAAAAAAACAAAACGGTGGTATCCTGCCTTTTTGACTTGCCATTATATCATGGGCACTTTTCAAGTTATTTCACTCTCTATAACGCATTTCTTTTCCTCTTCTCTGAGCCTCATTTTTATTGGCTGCCTAGTATTTTGTTGAGTGGAAGTTCCATAGTTTATTTAGCCATTTACTTATTGTTGGATATCTCAGTTATTTCCAGTTTTTTGATGTTATAAATAATATATTTTGGTAGATCTTTGCACAGAAAGCTTTCCTTTTTCCATATTTAGGGATATCTCTGTGGCTGGAATGGAATTACTGGGTCAGTGAGTCATATATGTTTCTGGCAAACTCGGTCAAATTGTTTTCCAAAGAACCTGAGCCACACCCATTCTACTGATGAGCAAGGACAGACCCCAAGAGGTGCTGTGAACGGTGGCACACAGCCATTCAGCCAGTCAACGAAGCCTGAGGCCCTTCCTCTGTACCTCACCTACCTCCATCATCATGCATCCCTCTAATCATTCATTCGTTCATTCATTCATTCATTTTTTCAAAGGGTAAGTTGCACCTACTATGTGCCAGGCACAGGTCTAGGCCCTGGAGATACTGCAGAGAACAAAATAGACACACCCCTTTCCTTCAAGGTGTTTCCATCCCAAAAGCTTGGAGGGAAGGAGCAAGCAGGAAGAAGGGCAGGTGCACTCTCACCTACCTTGCATTTGACTATATGCAGATCAAGGAGCTCATTTGCTTCAAGGTGTTCATTTGCATATCAGAGTCTGTGAGCAGAGGTGAGAAAAGGCAGAGAATGACATATGCCATGAGCAGAGTCCAGCCCAGTTTTCCTTGACCCCAAGTTGTTTTCTAAAATTTGCCATTCCTTCCCACACATATTCAGTCCACGGGCCTTTCTTGATGTGAGCTGGGCTGGAGGGACTTGGTAACAAGAACAATAATATTAGTAGCACTGCGACAAGTAACAAGAAGGTGAAGTCACTCGGGCCAGGCGATGGAGATGCAAGTGACAGAGGCAGGATTTGAACTGGGCAGTCTGGCTCCTGAGTCCAGGCTCTTAAATGCATCTGACTGACAGTCCACCACAGAAGCCATCAGGTACCAGCAGACCCTACAGGTGGACAGACAGCTTTGCTTTGGCCAGAGGAAGTTCAAAGGGGTCCCCAGGACAACACAGGTCCAAGAAGCAGCACTGAGAAAACGGGCCTGGGAGCTGGAAGTGAACAGTCAGATTGGAGATTTCCTATTTCTTTGAACCTGGGGTTCCTTCTGCTCAGAACGCCCTCTCTCTCTTCCTTTACCTCCTTACAGCTTACTCTTGCTCAGCTGAGATACCACCTCCTCCAGGAAGCCCTCCCTCCAGGGAAAGGTTTACAGCTGGCTCCTGAGCCCTGGTCCAGCCTGGAAAGGGCTTGGGGCCTGGCTGGGTGAGAGACTGGAGTGGAGCTCCTGCAACAACCCACCCTCCCCATGGGAGATCCTCACTCCCCTACCCCCACTCCCTGATTCAGCTCTTTGTGGGTTAGGAGAGAAACGGAGAGTGAACAGTGATCGAAGGACAGTGGGTGTGGTTGGTGGCCTCGAATCCTGGGTGCGTATCCCAGTTCCACTGTTCATTCACCACATTCCTTAACCTCTCTGTGCCACGGTTTCCTCATCTCTATAACAGACTGTAACGGTGTTCTTCGCTCTCGGTCGCTGTGAGACTTACCTGGAACAGGTCTGGCGCGGACGCCCCAGTAAGTGTTCACTCTGTTATCATGAAAGAACAGGGGAGCAAGCACCCACGGAATCACAGGCTCACAGAACGCCGAGGGCTTAGAGAGCCCCAGCCCCGCTCTCCCACTTCACAGCTGAGGAAACTGAGCCCAGAGACGGAGGAGGCCATACCCAAACAAGAGCCCTTTACCCCCACCCCAGTCTCTGTCACCAACTGCCCTTGGTCCCGGGTCCTGGGTTCACCCCCCAGAAAGAGTTTCTGGTAAGAAGAGCCTCAGTGACTACGGAGAAGTAGCCTCAACCCTGGCTCTTGCCCTTAAAGGTCCAACACGAGTTTTCTGTCCTGGGCCGGGCCAGGGCCTGCTCGCTTGCTCCCTGAGCATTCACCTCTCTGGGAAGGAACTTTCCCCCCAGAGACACCTCCCCGAGGGAGGGGGCTGCTTCCTGGCCTGAACAATGGGTCCGGGATGTCCCTCAGCCTCAGGCATGCAGGGGTGTGGGGACATCTGATGAGGATGCCATTCCCATTCAGGGAGCGCAGGGAATGTGGAGATGGGGGCAGGGGGCAGCCCCAGGCCCCAGCTGGAGGCAGCATCTTTGGGGAACACTCCTTGTCCTTGTGACCTTGGGCAAGGGGCTCCATCTTACCATGCCTCAGTTTCCCCACCTACAAAAGTGAGAATGACAAGAACATCTCTCATAGGACAGCCGTGAAATTGACCCAGTCCTCTCTGTAAAGTGCCTAACACTCACCAGGTGGGGTCGGAATTCACACACCAGGTGAAGCCAGGCAGTGAGGGCAGCAGCTACCCACACACACTCAGCCACCGCCTGCCTAGGTAAGAATCCCACTCTGCTGCTCCCAGCTGTGTGTCCTTGGACAGGCTATTTAATCTCTCTGTGCCTTAGTTTCCTCATCTGTAAAATGGGACTAAGAATAGTGCCTCTGTAGAGGGGTGTTTGAAGGTTAACTGTGTTAACATATGTAAAGCGCTTACAGAACACGGGCCCTTTCTGAGCGCTTGTCACGGTGACTATATCATCAATACCTCCTCACCTTCTGTATGAGTTTCCTGTGACTGCTGTAACAAATGATCACAAACGTGGTGACTTCAAACAACACACATTTTTTATCTGACAGTTTTGGAGGCCCAGATGTCGGCAGGGCGGTGTTCCTCCTGGAGGCTCTAGGCAAGAATCGGTTTCCTGGCCTTTTCCGGCTTCTGGAGGCCCCTGCATTCCTTGGCTGGTTCCATCTTCAAAGCCAGGAATGTAGCATCTCCCAATCTCTCGTTCTGATCTCTGCTCATGTCGTCACATCTCTTTGACTCTGACCTTCTTCCCTCCCTCTATAGTTTTAAACTTTTTATTTCGAACTCACTGTAGCTTTCTAGAAGTTAAAAAGGTAATTCAAAGTTCCCCTGTACACGTCACCACCCAGATTCCCCTCATGGTAACATCTGACATAACAGTGCTATATTTATCAAAATGAAGATGTTAGCATTAATACAAATTTGTAAACTGCGGACTTTCTTCAGATGTCACCAGCCTTACTACTGAGGTCCTTTCCCTGTTCCAGGATTCCACATGGCATTTGGTCTTGGGCCACCTTAGTCCCCTCCATTTCTGATGTTCCTCAATCTTTCTTGACTTTGACACTTTTGAGGAGTACTACTTGGGTATTTTGTAGAATGTCCCTCCATTTGGTGTTTTTTGAACTGCTTTATTGAGACATAATTCATATACCACACATTCAAAGTGTACAACTTAAATTGTACAGTTCAATGACTCTGAGTTTATTACATTATTAATTTTCTGAAATTGTAGGAAAATATATGTGTGGGGACAGAGTCCCGGAGAGCAGTTCCCAGGCTCAGCCTTACGTGGAAAGGTGCTGGCTCAGGTAGTAGATGGCCATCCGCTGTGACTAGTTGACCATCAGCTATTACTGGTTAGCTATTAGCCACTGATATAACTGCCGTGGCTGCGCTGGGTTGGTTGGTTGTTTAGCAGAGAAGCAGACGGCAGGTTGCAGATCATGTGGCTCCTGCTTCCTGTGTCTCCAGCCCAGCCGCCAGCGAGACTATAGTGGTATGACTCCCCTCTCTATGGCTCCGTGGGTGTTCCTTTTTGGCCTCACCATATCCTACGTTCTTGTGCGAGCAGTGGTAGCAGAGACCCTGCACGACAATATGTCACATAACATTGGTCATTTTAACCATTTTTAAATGTACAGTTCAGTTTGCCTCCCTCTTATAAAGACCCTTGTGACTACCCTGGGCCCCCCTGGGTAATTCAGGCTAATCTCCATCTCAAAGTCATTAACGTAATCACATCTGCAAAGTCCCTTTTGCCCTGGAAGGTGACACAGTCCCAAATGCCAGGAATTAGGACATGGCCATCCTTGGGGGGCTGTTATTCTGTCTGCCACAACTTCCTTGGAGCCACCACAAGCCACCTCATACCTGGGATTACTGATTCTTCCCTAGAGCCTCCAGGAGGAACACGACCCTGCCGACATCTGGGCCTCCAACACCGTCAGATAAAAAATGTGCGTTGTTTGAAGTCACCACGTTTGTGGTCATTTGTTACAGCAGCCACAGGAAACTCATACAGAAGGTGAGGGGGTATTAATGATGACAAGCACTTAGAAAGTGCTTTGCTTGCTGTGTCCCCAGTGCCTAGAACAAGGCTTGGGAAACCTGAATTCCTCTGTTCATCACTCTAGCCTGAGCATGGGAAATGGCCATTTTAGTAAAAAATGGTCCAATAGCAATTTCACCAGTCACCCTCACCTGCTCCCGCACAGTGTGCAGCTGCGGGCATAGAGGATCTTGCTGCTGCTTCAACTCCCTGTGCAGACAAGCCACTCCCAGGCCCATTTTACAGATAAGAAATCAAGGCCACACCCACACAGGTAGCAGTTCGAACCCAGGTGTCTCTACCCCCAGGCTCTCCACAACACTGTAGGCTGGGAGTCCCGAGGAGTCACTCAGGTTGCTAAAATCCTGAATTACACCCAAAGCAACTGGTAACTAGCTTCTGCTCCAGGACTCCAAATGCCCCCCACGCTGCCCAGACCTCCCCCAGAGCCCCCAGCCCCTTCATGAGCGAGTAACTACACAGCCTATCCCAGCAGGGAAACCCTGGAGCTGCTTCCAGGTCCCCTGACTGGCAAGTGCCTGGGTCCGCAGGATGTGAATTATTTTAAATCTCTCCTCTGCTCTGGCACATAGTAGGTGCTCAGTGAGTACATAGAGAGTGAGTGAACAGAGGGGCTTGAAAACCCTCGAGGCCCCCTTACTCCCAGCCTAGTGCTCAGTCCACTCAGACTCACTTCTGTCTCCCCTTGTGGCCTCGACTCTGTGGTAGTGCCTCCCCCATTTCCTGGGGGAGGGGGTATTGGGCATGAAGGGGTGCAGAACAAGAGGGCTTTGAGACAGCTCTATCTCCGGAGGGAAGTGGAGGAGATAACGCAGCTTCTCACTTTCCCAGCTTGTCCCAGACCAGAGATAACCTGGGGGAGACAGGGTGCCCAGAGCCCTACAAGCAGCAGGGCCACCCACCTGCCCCCCAGGTTTCCCACGATCCCGCTAGCACAGACTCCAGGCTGAAACCGGAGGAGCCACTCGGAAGAGCCACCCGAGACAGGCAGATGATAAGCCGGGCCAGAGCTGGTGGGGAGGGGACAAGTCTCCAGCGTCCCCTGGAAAATGACCTGTAGGCTATAGTCACCTTTCCCTAAGCCTGGTTCCACCTGTACCTCCTCAGGGAACCCACCCTGACCCACCCTAAGACACAGCCTCTGCCAAGGGCCCTTTGAAAGCACCCAGTCCAGCCCTCTGGCTGACCAATGAAGAAGCTGGAACCAGAGAGGTTGGGGGGCCTTGCCCAAGTCACACAGCATCTTGATACGAGTGAGGGTTTAAACCCGGATCCCCTGGCTGCTGCGAGTTCTTCTTCAGTACATCAGACATCCGTCCTCAAAAACTGGTCAAATATTGTGAGAAGAGGGGAGGGGAGTTGCAGAAATCCAGGTCTGAATTTTAGAGGGTGGGGTGAGGAACAGAGAGGAAGGGGCACATGGGGTGGAAAGGAACCCAGAGCTGGGAGCAGAACACCGGGTTTCTGCCCCTCACTCTGCAACTAACTCACTAGGGCCCCTCAACCCAACCCCTGAGCTTTAGTGTCCCCATCTGTAACGGAGATAATAATGGTTTTGCCTAAGAGTGTTGTCCAGTGGATTAAATGGCTGAACTTGTCCGAGGGCCTTATGACAGTGCGTGGTCCCTCTCAAACGCTGGGCGGATGGCTCTGCTTGCTGCCTTTGGTGCTCTGTCTCTCCTGATCCGCCAGGAGCTCCATGTGGGCAGGTCTGGGAATATTCAGCTCTCAGCACAGGCCCCAGGCTCGAGGTGTTCACTCCTTCAGTAAGTTATCTGAGACGATGACCATGCTGTGGTCAGCGTTTGCATCAGGACTGCACGGGGCCACTGAAGGGCAGGCCCCAGGGCTGGATAGATGAATGAATGAATGAATGAATGAATGAATGAATGAATGAATGAGTCAGTGAATTAATCTGCTCAGTTTTATACCAGAGGAGGGGCTCTCAGCCTAGCTTCCTCCCCTGCCTGGTGGACGTAGCAGGTGGACAGTAGGCAGGAGACACTCCCTCAGGGACAAATGTACTGCTTCCCACAGACTAGCAGCCCAGGCATTGCCCATGTGCTGTGCATCTGCTGTCCACTGACCTGAGCAGGGTCTCCCTGCAGGCCCAGAACCTCCCAGCGTTTGGTGCCCAAGTGGGCAGGCTGGGCTGTCCCAGACAGAGGCCCCTGCCCATGATGTTGTTGTGAGAATTAAATGAGGTGCTGCCATGTGAATAGACATTTCTCCAAAAAATATATAGGAATGGCTAATAAGCATGTGAAAAGACGATCAACATGATTAGTGGGTGGAGAAATCAAAGTCAAAGCCACAATGAGATACCAGTTCACACCCACTAGGATGGCTGTCATCAAAGACAGATAGTAACAAGTGTCAGTGAGGGCGTGGAGGAACGGAAGCCCTCATACATCGCTCATGGGCGTATAAGGTGATTCTGCCACATTGGGAGCAATTGAACAGTTCCTCAAAGTATAAAGTATACAGTTACCAGATGACCCAGTAATTCCAGTGTAGACCCAAGAGAAATGAAAACATTTGTCCAAAGACTTGTACAGGAAAGTTCAGAGCAATATTCTTCAGAACAGCCAAGAAGTGGCAACAACCCAAGGGGCTGTCCACAGGGGAATGGATAAACCAAAATGTGGTCTATCCATACGATGGAATATTATTCAGCCATTAAAAGAACGAAGTACTGATACATGCTACAACAGACACTATGCTACGTGAAGGAAGCCAGTCACAAAAGACCACATATTGTATGATGCCACTGATTTAAAATGTCCAGGATAGGCACGTCCGTGGAGAGTAGATTGGTGGTTCCAGGGGCTGGAGAAAGGAGAATTGGAGTGACTGCTGATGGGTATTGAGTTTCCTTGGGGGACTATCTAAAATTAGATTGTGGGGATAGTTGTACAACTCCGTAAATGTGCCAAAAACTATTGAACCACGCACTATAAATGGGTGTGCTGTATGGTATACAAATTACATGTCGATAAACGTGTTTTAACAAATGAGATGCTCCCAGCCCACCTGCCAGGTATCTAGTTAGAGCTCAGGGACTGGTAGCCACTAAGATTGGGGTTCTTGTTATTTCCATTATCATCTCTTTTGTTCTTCACAACAACCCTGTGATGTGGGTATTTGGCAGGTCCGGCAAAGTGAGGCTTGGAGAAGTGAGGTGTCTGACACAGGAAGTGGTGAAGCCCCGATGCCTCCCTGGCCTTCTGGACAAAGGAGAGCAGAGTGAGGGGACTCAGCATTTCCAGGGGAGGTGGGCTGGGGGCACCGTGAGCTGTCTTCACATGCCAGGCTCTGTAGCAGACTAGGGTGCGGGTCCTGCAAGGGCCCCCAGGTTCGAGCCTCCCACCCTTGTCAACTCCAGGCCTGTCTTACTGTCTGTCAAAAGCGCTCCAGCAGTGGTTTTCAAACTGTGTTCCAAGGCACCCTGGCGCCAAGAAGAGGTTTCAACTGTCCCTAAGAGAGGATGCCCTCAGACTCCACCCACATCCCTGCCTCCCTTCAGGCCTGGCCCACCCCTGAAGGCAGGATGTGACTGCCAAATGTAGGTGGAGAAGAGGAAGGCGTGGGGGGTTGTGTGCAGGAATCCACATCCTGGGGACCAGGAGATGGGAACTCCAGGTGCCTGTGGCCCAGCTTCCGGCTTCAGCCTAGAGAAGAAGCCTCCGCTGCTGCCTCCTAGAGCACGTCCCGGGGATGGTGCCGGCACGTCTGTTTCCCTTCTGCTGGGGGAGACACTCTGGATCCTCGCGCTCAGGGTCGGGGTCCCCAGGCCCAAACACATCAGAGCGTGAAGCTGGGCCTATGCTGGTCGCTGGGGACCCTGCCCGTGGGGAGTTCACGAAGTTCCCAATATGTTTGCTTTAACTCGAACCCCAGCATCAAAGACCCTCACGTGGAGGCCGACGAGATGAGGCGGGAACGAATGTAAGTGACCAATGTGGCGAGGCAAGGTCTGCAGCCAAGTGGAGCACCCTTGCCCCACCGAAAGGGCTCCAGCCAACGGTTGCCAGCCTTTTGATTTTTCAAGAGAAACCAGAAATCTGGATTTTAATGTGAAATCTCCAGATTTGGGGAAAATTAGGGGAGCAAAACACATTGATGAGCAGGATACAGCCCGATGGGCCACCACTATCTCATGATGGACAGACACAACTACCATCTTACAGGTGAGAAAACTGAGGCTCAGAGAGGAGAAGCAAGATGTGCAAGGCTCCCCGTGTGGTGCGTAGCAGAACCCAGACTCAAACCCAGATCTCCCGTTATAGACTCGAGGAAGGACGTTTCCAAGAAGCTGTTCCCTTGCTTTAATAAAGAAGTAAGTAAGTAAGTAAATAAATTGCCCTTCCGTCTACATCCGGTTAAATAAACGCTGGAATACCCATAGGCCACGGCCACGAAACAGAACAAGGAAGCAACTGTACGTTTTGGGGGGGTGTGAGACTGAGAAAAGAATATAAATCTATCTTTGCCTGTATCTGCAGAGGCCCATATTCTCCCCTGTCTCTGGGAGACACAGGACCCTACCTTTGATGCATTCTGGTTGTTGGATATGCAAGTGTGTAAACTCCAGCAAACATATAGTTTTTGTTTGGTTTAATTGTCCCCCCTTCTCCCCCTTTCTGTCATTCTCTGAGCCTGAGACGTGAAGGGGCATTTGCAGGTGTCCTGGGGCCTGGGACCAGGTCCCTGGAAGCCAGAGAGGATGGGGTAGGGGAAAGACCCCGATGAGGCCTGCTGTGTGCCGAACCCCTGCACGTGAGCCATTCGGTTCTCACAACAAGTTTGTGAGGTGAGGCAGTTAGAACCCCATTTTATAAGATGAAGAAACTGAGTCACACAACCAGAAGTTATAGAAGCTGGCTCAGAACTCAGGTGCCTTGTTCTCAGGCTGTCCCTGCTCCCCGCCTTTCTTAGCTGAGGACTTACAGCCTGGAGTGAACCATGGCCCAACCCAGTACCCGTGACACAGGCTCCTACTCCAGGGTCCTTCCGGAGAGCTGGTGGGGCAGTTCCCAGCCCCCCAGCCACACCCTCACACTCTTGCCCCTCAGCTGGGCTCAGAGCAGCTGGATTCCTTCCGGGAATGGCTCAACCCCAGATCCAACGACAATCTGGCTTCCAGTCAGAAACATTTCCACCCTTGAACCTCCGGTCCAGCTGAGGGCTGCGTAGCCCCCAATGGAGTCTCTGTCTGCGGATCCCCCAGTGCATCCTGCCCAAGGTGGCATTTGCCTGTTGATACCTCAGGAATTCATGGTGTTCCCTTAGACAACACACAGCATCAGCAGGAGGAGATTCGTGTCCCATTGATTTCTCTGATAAGGAGACCAAAGAGGCTATGCCATTAGCCTAAAGTCACAGAGTCAATGGGCACTTTGGGCCAGTCATGTCCCAGCAATGCATCCGCTTCCTCCCCTGTAAAGGGGAACAGATTGATATCTTCTGGGATGTGACGGGGAAGGAAGGAGTGAGGAAAAGTCACACTTCTCTGCCCTTAGAAGCTCCTGCTCTAGGGACAAGAAACCAGGCCTGACTTCCAGAGTGAAGGACTCCAAGAGATGGAGCGGCCCAGGCCAGCCTGGGGGTCAGCGAGCACTTCCTAAGAAAGGAGCATAGGAAAGACTTGGGGGCAGTGCAACTAAACTGGGAAGTGGCTTCTGAAGGGTGGGCATCAGCCTTCCAGAGGTCAAGCGTATGGCCAGGCCAGGGCAGGAAGCTCTCAGGGGACCTCTAAGAGGGGCTTTCTGGGCGGAAGTGGAAGTAGGGGATCCTCAAAGTGGAGAATGAAGTCAGGGCTTGGCCGTCATCAACAGGTGATTCCTCCTGGCCAGTTCCTGCCCTGCTCAGAAGGACGCCCCCCACCTCTGCCTCGGGCCTCCCCTGCTGCCAGCCAGTGGTCAGGCCTGGGCTGCCCGATGCCCCCTGTGCTGACTCATGTCCGCCTGGCCAGCCCTGAGGGAGGGGGCGGACCCCACTCCATGCGTGACCTTATCAGGCCTTGCTTGTGTCCAGCCGCCTGGACGTGGGCAGGGCCTCAGCACTTCCCCACCCCTGCCCTGCCCTGGCGAGCAGGGCCTGCATGAGCTCATGGGAGCCCTAGGCAGGGACCAGCAGGCAGGGCGGTGGCCCAAGCAGGGAGGAGGTCACCAGCTTGGCTAGGGTGCCCTGTGGGGCTGCCCATCGGCCCCCTGCCTGCTGGGACAGGGCTGGGCACAGACTATTTTTAGTTCCCAAATGAGGAATGGTGGGACCCTGATGTAGCAGCTGCTACAGGAGTCTTTTCACCACAGCAGCCTGCCCGTGGCATGAGCGTGCACACACCCATGCACACACACAGCTCTCATGCAAATACATGACCACACGCATGTGAACGTGTTCATGCACGGAGGGACAGACACACGCCCACATGTACCCACAGACATGCGCAAGTTATTCACGTGTGCAGAGATGCACACGTACCTCATCCAGGCCTGACACAACACAGAAGCCTGCACCCCAGGCCCACCTCAAGCAGCCTTGGGGTGCACAGGCTGCTTGAGGGCCACTCCGCTGTGTAAGCACCTCAGGGCACCTGTGTGCACACATACCTTGTCCTCACTTTGGACACTTCAACCACTTGCTGACCCTGCTGCTGATGCCTTCATGGGGCTCCCAAGCCAGCAGCCATAAACAGGCCATGACCACACACTGGGACCCTCGTTGTGGTGATGGGTACAACGGGGGGGCTGTAGGTGCACAGAGGAAGTGGCAGCTCAGCCAGGGGTGGTCAGGGAAAACTTCCTGGAGGAGGAGGCCCCTGAATTTTCTAGTGCCTATGAAAATAACAGCAGTAACAGTTAACAGTCCTAAGAGCTACCATTTACCATGCTTACACTATGCCCTGCCCCCTCCATGCATCATCTCATTTCATCCTCTTAGCACCTTACAGGGCAAGTACTATCGCTATTTACAGATGAAGAAACTGAGGCTGAGAGAGGTCTTACTACATGGCTGGCACGACTGACCCCAAAGCCCATGTTCAGACACTGGTGGTGACTTTTTTGGCCATGGGGGTATTCCAGTGTTCCTTTGCTTTGTAACCCATGACCCAAAATTCAGTAGCTTAAAATAAGGTGAGCATTTGTTTGCTCACAGATCTGCAAGTTTAGCAGGGCTGAACAGAGAAGGCATATCCCTGCTCTAGGTGGCATGGGGCAACTCAGCTGGGGGCTGGATGACCCCTTAGCTCTGCTGGGGTGAGAGCAGGGGCCTCTGTTACTCTCCATGCGGCTTTTCCATGGGCAGTTGAGCTTCCTCACCGCATGGTGACTGAGTTCCAACAGCAAACATTGTAAGAGAGGGACATGGAAGCTGCAGTTTCTCAGGGCCTGGGCCTAGGCTCTGACCCACCGTCACTTCCACCCTGTTACTCAAGCATCCACAGAGCCCAGATTCAAGGGAAGGGGATCCCCACATTCAGTAAGAGGAGTGTCAAATAATTGGAGGGTGCAGCACGTTCTAAAACTGCCAGAGTGCGGATGGAGGTGGCCCCAAGACAGGTAATCACTGTGTAGGCCAGAACCCCCTGCCCTACCCCAGACCCCAGACCTCCATCAGGGCTAGCAGATCGATCCTAGAGCAAGCAGCCCCGTTTCCTCCGCCCCCACCCTGGGCCTTGTCACAATGATCACTATAATGATTTACAAAACAGTTTCTCCAGGCAGTTATGTTAAATTGTATTGTATCTGGGAGGGGGTGGCGGGTCCTGGCCCAAGGTAATGAAGACCTCCTTCCTGGGAGAGGTGGGAGAGGAGATGTGGCCCCCTCACCCCTCTGGGTCTGACTCCTGATTAAGTGGCTTCCCCTCAACAAGTGAAGACCGTTAACCCTTGAGGGCGAAGGAAGTTAATGAAGTGCTTTGAAGTGGGGAGCACAGACTGTGGCCACCCAAACCCCATGCATCCTCTTTCCTGGCTCCAAAGGGTCTGACCTGGGCCAGACCCCCTCACTGGGGAAGGCAGACTTCCCAGGACTCAGCCTACACCAAGATGTCCATTCAGGAAGAGAGGCTGCGGGAACAGTGTGTGGAAGGTCAGGGATGCCTAGGAGTGCTGGCCTCTGTGCTACCCTGTCAGGTCAGGAAGAGGAGGTGGCCCGAGAAGCAGTGACACACCAGCAGGGAGCTGATGGACATCCCGTCTACCACCCCACTCCCCAAGGCTAGTTATACAGGCATCCAGGCACCCTGGCCCTAGAAGGGACCCTGTCAGAGGAAATGGGGGCATTTGGGTGTCTGGCCTTGGAGCTCGGGGAAACAGCCCTGAAGGTCAGAACCAGGAGCCACAGGCCTAATTGGCCTGGCCAAGAGGGACACCCCAAACCACTCAAGGCTGGGCTCCTCAATTCCTGTAGTGCAGCTCAAGACTCCCAGCCATGCAGCTAAACAGTACTGTGTGTGCACACAGAGGAGAGGGCCACAGGGAAGCATGACTGCACCCAGCTGGCGCTCAGGGCATGCCAGGGACCCTGGCATGTATGTCCAGACCAGAAAGGCTCAAGGGCTCTGGCTCCCCTTTCCTCCCATTCTCCCAACATGCCACCCCCTTCTCCTTGGGCACTAGAAGATTTTACAATGAATAGCATGGGAGCCATCTGCTTCCTACTCCTTCTTGGAGACCCGCATCTTCTTAAAAGTGTTCAGCGAGGCCAGGGTTGAGCCACCGACCCACGGGGAGCACAGCCGTTCCTGAGGGGCCGAGATCTTGATTTTGACATCCTTTGGGGCAAGCTTCTTCACTTCGCTTCGCCTTGAACAGCGGGGAGCCCCACTGAAAACACGATATTGGCGAACAGCGTCAGGCAGAGGTCCAAGTCGGACTTGTGGATGGCTAAGGTCAGCGCTTCATGGAGCCCCTCGCTCTCGCCCCCTACCAGTTCTGGCAGGAACAGCAGCTCGGGGGCCCGGAATCGCGCAGGCCCCTCGTCCGGCGTGCTGCCATCCCACAACGTACACACAGCACCTTCTCTGTCTCCAGGGACTCATCCTTCTGCGGCTGGATGGACAGGTCGCAGCCTCACTCTTTGATGGTTCGGACAACCTCAGACTCAGCTGAGGTGTGGAAGTCGACACCCTCCTTGTGTGGCAGCAACTGGACATAGGAGAGGTCGGAGCCAGCCACCTTCCCTGCGTGATGGGATGCACGTGGCAAAGCCCACATACATGGGGGCAGCATGGGTGGCCCCATCTTGTGTACAGGCTGAGGATGGCCGGCCCGGAGCATGAACAGGGCTGGCACGTTGAAGGTCTCAAAGGACACCTCTGCCGCCTTCTCCCGGTTCTTACTCGGGTTGAGCGGGGCTTCTGTTAGAAGAACAGAAAGCTCCTCAGAGAAGGTCTGCAGCTGGTCTTGGGAGGAGACGTACTGCCAGATGCACCCGCCATCGTTCCATTCCCGCACCACGCCGTGGGCCATGGGCTAGCGCAGGGCCTGCAGTCCCCTGTGCTCCTCTGGTCGGATGAAGAGGCCCCTCTCCAGGGGGGCGGCAGGAGGGGGGCAGGAGGGACCGGCAGACGGGCACACATTGCTATCTTCTTTCGTGCCACACACAGAGTGTGACTACAGAGGCCCAGCTGGCCTGGCACCTCGGCTGGGCAGGGACAGCAGCCTTGTGGGGCAGAAGAGCTGGGTGCCCAGGCTGGAGAGGCGCCTCACCCCCTGCCAGAGCTCCCTGACACCCCCAGGGTCCCAGGCCCCCAGTCCTACCTCATCTGCTTCCTCCTCGCCCACTCCAGGGGGACAGAGACTCAGGCAGGGTTTGGGAGTGGCCCTCCTGGGTCCCCAGCATAGATTTTCTTTCCAAGGCCCCCTCTCCCTGTGTCCTAAATGTTCATGATTCTGAGGTTGGAAGTATCCAACACCACACAACCCAAAAGTCTATTTCCATGCTTCTCTCCTTCGCAAGAGTCTAAGTTTCCAAGTGCTTTTGATTCAATTTGACAAAACAATCAAATTGTGAAGGAGCTTACCCTTTGACCCAGCAATTCTCCTCCTAAGGAATCTCCTATGCTCCAGAAATCATCACATGTGTACAGAAGAGACAGCGCAAAAGTGTTCACTGTGCCTCATTGAGGATAGCTGGAAACTACCTCACGTCCATCAATGAGAGCTCGTTAAATAATGGGTGGTAGAGTGACACGATAGACTGCGGCCACTAGAAAGGACTGCAGGAGCAAGAACCCGGAGCCTTCTCCCGGGTGCACCAGGGCGGGAGCGAGAGCCACCTACAGAACATTACATGGGCTGTATACCTATTGAAATTAGACAAACACAACCTCTGTACGTACAATATAGTCACTTATTGTACGAAGAGCAGAGATGAGGGACGGACAACAGATTGTGGGATCTGGGTGTGTGTTGGTTTCCTGTGGCTGCTGTAACAAATGACTACACACTGGGGGGCTTAAAACAGCACACATTTATTCTTACTGTTCTGGAGGCTGAAATCAAGGTGTCGGCAAGGCCTCACTCCCTCCGAAGGCTCTGGGGGAGAATCCTCCTGCCTCTTCCAGCTTCTGGTGAGTCCCGGCCATCCTTGGCTTGTGGCTGCATCACTCCAGCCACTGCCGCCGTCTCACATGGCTTTTCCTGTGTCTCTGTTTTCACATCCACCTCTCTTTTCTCTTATGAAGACACTCAGGTTGGATTTAGGACCATAAGTCCAGTATGATCTTATTTTGAGATCCTCACTCTAATTACATCTGTGGAAACCCTCATGCCAAATAAGGTCACACTCTGAGGTTCTGGGTAGACCTGAATTTGGGGGCGGGGGGCGGGGGATGCAGCCCCCTACAGGGTGGGAAGGCAAATATGCCTTCTAATATGAAAATGTGTTTATGGATTTAGATCTGACTTGTGTTATTTCATTTCAACTTACACAAATTCTGAAAATCACAGAAGATCAGATGTCTTCAAAGATCCCTTGTCTCCCAGGGTCAGTGTCTCAGATTTTCTGGGAGGCCCAGTTCCTTCAGTGATAAGGTAAAAATGGGCAACGTGGGCAGGGCTGACGCTTCTCCCACACCTGCCCTCGTTGGTCGGGCCAGAAGTCTCCTGGGGTCTTCTGGCCTGCAGCTAATGAGACTTCTGTGTTATTGGAGGTAATCAGATGATAGTCACAGCCCAGCACCTCCCGGAGTGTGAGCTGAGCCCCCTGGGGGATGGGAGGGACAGAGGGGAGGGGAATGGTGCGCTGGGGACTCTGTGTGACACCAATGACCGCTCCTCTTTAGACGCCTCCCAAGGTCCTAGGCATTCACTGATCCCAGCCCCTCGTTCACAGATGGGGAAACTGAGGCTGAAAGAGAAGACAGTACTTGGCCAAGGTCACCTCCTGCATTAAGAGCCATTGGTCCTGTCCTACTGCTTCTTGGATGGAGCCCTGACCCCTTAGCTCCCCATCACCCACCAGCGACAGCCCCTGGTGTTTCCACTCGAGATTCATTCTTCCTGGTTTACCCCAGGAGGAAGCAGGATGGTGAGGTAGATGAGGGAAACTGAGGCTCAGACGGGGCCCGTCCTGTCCAGTCAGTGGTGCTGGACTCAAGGACCCGAAGCTTCCAGAGCGCCTTACAAGTTCAAACTGGCCCCATGTAACCAAGGCTGGGGAAAGGGTGCCCTGGTCACAGGCACCAGGTGCACTCAACCGAGCCCCCTGGGTCTTGGTAATTAATTAATCATCAGGCTGTTTAAAGATTAACAACTGCGGGATGGTGGGGGACAGGCTGACCCATGGTAGGGGCACAGAGGAGTTCACCCCTTCCCTGGTGACCCCTGGAACCTGTGGCATAGAACAGGGTATGAAGAGGGCTGGCTGGCTCTGTACCTCCACCCCACCTTGCCCCCACCCCCTGGCAGCCTCCCCTGGTCTCTAAGGAAGGGGGCTGAACTCACATGGGGGGGCTGGGGGACTAGGGGTACAAGAGGAAGCAAGAAAGTTCTTCCAAGGACAAGAATCCCAGGCACGTACCTGGGCAGTGTGACCTTGGATGGGTCATGCCCCCTTCTGAGCCTCAGTTTCCTCATCTGCCAACAAGAGCACTGACAGCAGGTTGGTTTGAGATCCTCTGAGATAATGTTTGCCAAGTGGAGGCCATGAGCCTGGTGTTTAGTAGAGGCTCAGTGACTTCCAGAGACCTGGCACTAAGTCCTGGCACTGTGTCCAGGCAGAGCCATTCTCTTCTGAGAGTAAGTCAAGTTCAAGTTCGATGCCAACCTGCAAGGAAGGGAAAGTAGTCCTTTCTCCAGAGCCAGGTAGGGAAGGTGAGTCAGCTTCCTCACCTGGGCTGATTCACACCCGTGCTTGGACAGGACGAGGAGGAGACAGGCAGACAGACAGGGATTTATTCCTTCCTTCACTGTGGTGCAGTCACATGCACAGTCCCGAGCTGGCCAATTCCAGCACACCCAAGCTGGAATAAACGGGGGGGAAAATTCTAGATGAAGCCATCAGGAGGGGTGATATGGCCCCGGAGGCTCAGAGAGGGGCCCGGATGCCCCTCACAAGAGAGGCAAACACCATGGGCCTCCTTTCTCTACCTCTCCCTGCACCATTAGGTAACCTGCACCGTGGGCCGCCTCCCCTCCCTCCAAAGGTGCCCAAAGGGTCAATGAGTGAGGCATAGGTGACTCATGAGTGGGAAAGGCCCATGAAGTCATCCAGAGGCGCAGGTCCCCTCGGGAGTTTGGGAGCCTGTCTGGCCCCTGCACTCACTGGCCGGGGAGGGGAGTTCCCCAGGATGAAGCTGTCTGCTCCCCTGGCTGCCGGATGGAGATGGCCGCTGACCGATGGCGACCAGCCTCATGGCTCCCAGCCCTCCACTCCACCTGCCCAGACTGCAGTGCCCTGGCCCGCCCAGCCTCCTTTCCTCACAGCCCCGCACCGCAGAGAAGAGTGGAGGAGACACCTCGAATGAGCTGTTGGCCCAGGGCCCAGGCCTTTGCCTGAGTGAGAGTCAGGGAACATGACTATGATTATTTTTCTTATTTGCTAATCATTCCACCTGAGCACTCACTCTCAGCTTTTAGTACTGGGATATCAGAAAAGCTAAAACTCAAAGGCCCCAGACACAGGCGTAACAAAGACATGGGTTCAAATCTTGGCACTCCTTGATGCAAGGCTTGGAGCCATTGTGGGAACAGAGCCAGGAGCACAGTTTCCAGGCTCTCGCCCTCACGTGGAAAGGTGTTCACTCGGGTAATAAATGACCATCAATTGTGATTGGATGGCCATCAGCTGTGACTAGTTGGCCGTCAGCTGTAACCAGTGAGCCACTGGCCACTAATATAACTGCCGTGGCTACACTAGCAGAAAAATGGGGGGCTAGCAAGAAGACGGTGGCTGAGCTAGCAAGAGCAGATTGCATTTAGCACGGCGGATTGCACTTAGCAAGTGAGGTTGGTTGGTAGAGAGAAGTGGATGGCGGGTTGCGGATCATGTGGCTCCTGCTTCCTGTGTCTCCAACCCAGCCGCCAGCGAGACTATAGTGGTGTGACTCCCTTATCTATGGCTCTGTGGGTGTTCCTTTTTGGCCTCACTATGTGCTGCGTTCTTATGTGGGGTGCAGGACCAGAGACCCCGCATGACACCCTGCATGACAGCCATTCACATCCATTCACTCTCTGGGCCTCAGTTTTCTTATCTGGAAAATGGGGATCATGAAAGCTACCTGGCCCAGAGGCACGTGTCAGCATCCTGGCAAAAAAACAGACATCACGGGCTTTAGAAAAAGAAATCTTGGGGAAGGGAACACTCTGGACTGTGGGCAGATGGGGTATGAAGCTCCTGGAGAGAGGCAATGGGGAAAGGGGGAGCTTTGGCCATACCCAGAGCTGAGGGGCATGGAGGGGCAGAGGGTCCATCAAGCCAGTGAGAGGGGAGGCAAAGAGGAAGGCCATACACAGAGGAGCTGCAGCCGCGGTCGTCATAGTTGCGGCTGGGACCAAGGAGGGAGCAGGGAGAAATACTCCCTCTTCTCTCCTCCCACCCTCCCATCTGCAGTGCCTCCCACTGGTTGAGCTGCTGAGAAGAGCCCATTGCCCTGAGAGCCCGTTGAATGAAGGCAGCTGACAGGGCAGGATGAAGAAGACAGAGAAAGGACCTGAAGGCAGCAGGCAGAAAATAGTCTGAATAATGATGAAAATGTCTTCATTCAGCAAATATTTACTGAGCACAGCCATGGCCAGACTTTGTTCTGGGCCCAGGGGACAGATTAGTAATAACTAAGACCCCACTCCAAGAAGGGGAGGATGAGGGAGGGTGAGGGAAGTGACTGGGCCAGGAGGGATGTTTTAACCCCAGGAAGTCCCTAAGGAGTGATCAGAGACCACAGATGGGGAAACTGAGGCCTGGAGGGAGGCAGGGACTTGCCCAAGATCACCTAGCAAGTCAGTGGCACAAGGAAGCTCTGTGCTCACCCTGTCATTTTCCCAAGGCCCAGAGAGGTTGCTCAGGCTTTCAGGGGGTGGGGACCCAGGAAGTCCCAGTCTGCCAGCACCTCCCTTGGCCTCTGCTCCCTTCAGCCATTCCAGGCTCTCAACCACGTGTGACAGGGTGTGTGCGGCCATCCAGGGAGCCCACCGTCGGGTAGCAGGCCCTGAGGAGAGCCATGTGCTTGAATTCCCAGACAAGCGCTCACATTCCTTCTGGGGTGCCCAGTGCCACCCTACCGTCCCGCCCTATGCCCCCGCACACAGCACCCATTGTCTGCCCCAGGCACTTTGAGCTGCCACTGTCTCCTGCCTCCAACACCTCCCCATGTCCTCCCGTTCCCAGGTGGGGCTGGCCCCCGGACAAGCCAAAGCACCCCTGTCCTGGTCCCTGGCCCCTAAGGGCAGCTGTACCATTTACCTTGGAACCAAGCAAGGATCAGAGAGGGGACGTGACTTGCCCCAAGTCACACAGCCAAAATCCAAATCCCAGGGTCCCCAATTAGTGATTCTTCCCTAAGTACTCCTCCTCTTCCCATCCACTGGGCCACTGGGCACCCCAACTCACAGCTCCTCCCATGGGCCAGGCCTGTGCCGGCCCTTTGTGTCCCCTACCTGTGTGCAATATCCCCATTTTACAGTCCAGGAAGCCAACTCACGATGAAGAGCAGCTTGCCAGGGCCACCCAGAGAGGTAACAACTGAGAGGAGACCTGGCCCACGCCTTGTACCTACTGCAGGGAACAGCTGGGCGTGGAGTAGACCTCGTGGGCGGCACTGAGAGAGCATCCAGGGGCAAGTGGTGTCCAAAGCAAACCTCGCCACGAGGAGAGGATGTGTGCTTGATCGACAGAAGTGGGCCTAAGTCGGTTCACTCATCCATCACACATACTGAGCCAGCAGCCCAGGCAAGGCACAACGGGGGGCTGAGATGTGGGGGGAGGACTCAGGGCAGTCTATTCAGTGGAGAGGAAACAATAGACTCAGATTGAGTCAGATAAGTACTCTACAGGCAATAAAACCGGGGGCTAAAAATCAACCCCCAAATATATCAACTTCTAATATCAACCCCTAAAATGACAACTTCCAATTACCCTGCCCCAGTTTCTGTTTCTTAGCACTTACAGTGTCCCATTCTAACCCACTGCAGTATTTATCAGGATATGTTTCCGTATTTCCCTCCTTTGCCGTGAGAGCCTCGTGGCTCCTTCCGTCTTCCTTCAGGCTCATCTCCCTGGCCCTGCGTCCTTTGCCTCCCAGCTCTTTCCGATCTCTGATTTAGGACATATTTACTTGTTTTCTTGCTCACCCACCCGGGTCCCGCCCCTACTAGGATGGAAGGTGTGAGAGAGGGGATTTTCAGCTCCTACCATATGAAGTAGATGTGGGAAAAGAAGAATCTAGACTGATGATTAGAATTTTTTAACTCAACATACCCACAAAGCCGGCCCCAAGATCAAGGCACAGATCATTCTCGGTGCCCAGAAGCTCCCTCGGTCTCCCTCTGGCCGGTCCCCACCCCCTGTCAAGGGGAGCCATCCCCCTGCTCTGTCTGTTCCTGACCTTCATGGACATGGAGCCGCTCCCACGCTCCTTTCACACCCTGGCTGTTTGTTCTCTGTATGAGATGGGTCTGAGTTGCCACGTGATGGGGGTTGGGGGCGGGGAGGGGGTGTGTTTGTAGCTTAGGCAGCTAGGTGGACAGTGGTGCCATTTACAGAGCTGGGGACAGCCAGGCAAGAGCAGGTTGGGAGGATCCAGGGTTCTGTTTCAGGAGGCGGGTGTGGAACAGGCAGCCAGGCATGGGACTGGGCTGGAGATGAAAGTCGGGCAGCTTAGCTTGTCGGTGACGTGGAAGCCATGAGAGTAGAAGAGTGTGTGAATTATCTAGACTATCAGGGGACCATCTCTTGCTGTCACAGACTTAGGGCCACCTGCTCTGAGTCAGGCCTCCCACCCGCTCTCTGCTGGGAGGCACCTAAGGGACCCAGTTTGGAAACTGACCCCTATTTCAGGAGAAGCGTTTCCCAAGCCCAGCAAGGGAAAGTGACTTGCCCAAAGTCACACAGCTGGTTAAGGTTGAGCCAGGACCCCTTGCTCTGCCCTAAGACCCCTGCCCTGCCCTCTGGGTGCACCAGATCAGCTTGGGCAGAGCCAGTTGGCATTCAAATGAGGGTCTAGCCCACAGTGAGGGTCTGGGTTAGCCGGAAGGTGTGCAGAGAAGCAGAGTAACCCATGAAAGCTCCCAGTAGGAAGCAGGTCTGGCACTGGGCCTGAGAAGCCTGGGGCAAGGTAACCCCCACATGATGTCACTGTCTCCCCAGCAGTGATGTCACTGGCAAGCCAGACTGCTTGCTCTGAGTCGAACAGCTAGAGGACCAGGCAAGCTGGGGTGTGGCCGGGTGGGCGGCTGGAAATATGTCACCAGTCTCGGGGGCCAACCCCCAACAGAGCCAAAGGCTCTGATTAACCCCCAGGTGCCTTGGAAACCAGAGGGGAGGCCATCAAGGTGCCCACCATCTGTGGTTTAAGTGCGTCGTTTTAGAGATAGGACAACAAGTGCCCGGAGAGGGCAGTGCCTCTCCCAAGGTCACATAGCAAGTGAGGGGCTGATGAAGAAAGGGACCCCCCCTCCCATCTCCCAGCACGGTGCTCTGCCCTCCAAGCACTTCCTGGGACACGGTGCCCAGCCGGGGTCCACCCTCCCCAGCGTCCTGTTGGGTTAGGGTGGGAGGGGAGGCATAAGGGGTGGAAGAGAACAGGGGCTGTGTTCAAGAGGGGACAGGACAGGGGGTCCATGCCCCCCGGAACTCACAGTGAGGGAGGGAGGAGCACAACTTGGAATCTTTCCCCTACTTGCTCCTCCCACAATGTCATCTCCTCCGTGCACTGTCCACCCACTGCCCAGAAAACGTGCAGCTTCCCTGACCCCGAGTTCCCACATCCAAAGATATGTGGGAACTGGACTCCTCACCCATCGTTAAGTGTTCACGAATTTGGCAGACCAGCTTTTAAACACAGTCATGATTAAAAATTAAAGCATTTAAACCTGTACGTAAATAAATACAACTCATCACTTCCTAATGTGTGTTTTTTTACATTGTACTGTTATCTATTCTCTTAAGGTTATTTAAATCTATTGTCTCTGTAGAGTGGGAACGCTGTATAATAATAGGCTACTGTGCATCTCTCCCCCACTGAGTTCAGGAACTTCACACTCCATAGCTTGAAATCGACCATGGTGGGTATATTTACACCACAAAAATGGGCAAATGCTACAAATCAGGGATCCCCCCCCACCACCCCAGAGAACCAGTGGTTAACCAGCTCCCCTCTGCCCACATCTAATTTATCAGCAAAGCTCTGGCTCTGAAATAGTAATAAAATCTGACCACTTGTAACCCTCCAGGGCCCCACCTGGACCCAGTCTCCATCCACCTGGACTATTGGAGTTGCCCCTCACCCCCTCCGTGCTTCTGCCCTGCCACCCCCACAGTCCATCCTCCACCCAGCAGCCAGAAAAACCTTTCTCAACTTAAAGGACCAATGATGTCAAACAGAATGAGACAAAGACACCTTCCCCTGCACCACCTCTGAGGCACCTCCTGCCCCTCCACTCCAGTTCACTCTCCATACTGATCCAAGGGTCTTCTAGGCCCCTTTCAGCCTCTCCCATGCTCCCTGGCCTGCACGACTTGCCCCATCATCACAGATGGCCTCTTTCTCATCATTTATGCCTTCTTCTCAGGTGTCTCCTCCAGGAGGCCCTCACTGGTCTGCAGAAGCCACCCCCAGCCACCCTCTGCTCCAGCACCTACTGGATTTGTATCTTTGCACAAAACTCTCTCTGATCTCCCAGGTCTCTGTTTATCATCGGTCCTCACACAGAATGTAAGCCCCATGTGGGTAGGGTTTCTCTCTGTCCCACTCATGGCTGTATCCCCAGCACCTAGTGCAACACCCAGCACATAGTAAGTGCTCAATAAATACTTGAACTAATGAATGAATCCATAGAAGGATATCAAGGAACTCTAAAACTGCCATCTGCACACATGATGTGATTGAAGACAAGGTTTGCGGGATGTGACCCCAAGCCACCGCCACCCTTCCTCTGCTCCTACCAGCCTGTCCTGCCTTACGTGTCCCTGACTGTGGTTCCCTCCCAACACCCCACTCAGTCCTGACATCCAGCATGCTCCCTGCCCCTTCCCACAACTCCTCCTTCCCCATGGGCTTGTTGGGAACAAGCAGGAGGAATTCCTGGCCCCGAGTCAGGGGAGGTGCCCCGGCAGGCGGGAGGCAGCACACACACACGCCAGGGACCGTTCCGAATTCCAGCTCCCACGAGCTTGCTGGGAGCGTGCCAAGCGGGGCCAGGGAGGGGTAGGGCGCCCCTCCTCACAGAAGCCGAGAGGGCACAGGGGAGCCTGGGGAAGGGCCATGGGTGGAAGGAGCAGACGGTCAGAGTGGCCATGGTCACAGCCCTGCAGGCAGACAGCTCACTGCCTCCACTGCCCAGATGGGAAGACTGAGGCCCCCTGGTGTCAAACTCTGAGCTCCTGATTCTTCCCCAGCCAAAGATCTGGGGTGACAGGGTGTTGTGGGGGCAAGGAGAGGGGGTGATCAGTCTGTGACCAGAGACTCAATATCCAGAGAAAAAGAGGGGTATCTGAGGAACAGGTTAACAGGAGACCCCCTGGGAAGAGCCCTGGACAGACAGGGGTGTTTCCTTGAGCTGCCCCTGCCCTCGGTGGGACTGGAAAGCCCCTCCCTCCCAGACTATGCCTGGAGTCCCCACTGGTCAATGGGGGGTTGCCCTAGGTGGGGCCAACAGTCTCAGCCACTGTGAGCTCAGTGGGCAACAGGAGGGGTTCCCAGGGAGAGAAGGAGGTGGCAGAGCTTGTGGAAGGCTCTCAGCCTGGCCTCTACTGGGTCCCCCTCCTGGCCCGTCCCCACCCTGTCCTGGGTCAGGGCCAGGTGCCATGAGCTCAGGCAGCAGCCCCCAGCTGTCAGCACCAGACCTGCCGCCAACAACCACACCAGCGCACCTGGCCTGCCACTGTGCTACCCTGCCACCACCCCCTCCCCAGTTCCTACTCCCGCCCCCACTCAATCCCTGTGGTATCATCAACCCAAGGTGTGGCATCAGACAACTGGATCTAAACTTCCAGAACCACAATGCCTTTGAACTAGAAAATTCTAGAACCATGGTTCGTAAAACCAGAAAATTCCAGGACCATCAAGTATTGGAACATTTTCCATTCCAGGCCCGAGATCTCTCAGAACCAAATAATTTCAAAAATGCAGCGTCTCGCAACCAAAGATCAAAACCACAGACACGGATTTAGGGCATTCTGGGAGCAAGGGCTCTGAGAAGCAGAAAATTCCCAAACAACAATCCCATTGTCCCAGAAGACACCAGCCGTGCATTGTCCCCAGCACCCAGACTATAGACGTCCAATAGCAGAACAGGCCAGGCCCTGGCCAGGGTCCTTCAATGTGGTCTCTGCCTGGGGGCAGTTTCTCTGCAGCAGGAACAGCAAAGGCGGGAAGGGAGAGAGGAAGAGAGGGGGCGCTTCTGAGCTGAGGGCCTCTCCTCTAGGCCCTGGGCGGCTACCTTTGCCAAGAAAGGAGAAAAGAAAGAAAGCTGTTGATGCCACAGGTTTGGGCGGCGGGTATGTGGTCACAGGGGGTGGCAGGGCCCCCCCCTCCCCGGCCGCAGGAGCTCGGAATTTTCTCCTGGCAGGAAGGGCCCACCCTCCTATGAATGGAAACAATCCTTGGCATCTGGCCCCTGAGGTGTGCAAGGCCGTTGACAATCAAGCATTATTATCCTCCCTGCCTCACTCCCAGCCCAGTGCAGAGGGAAACCAAGGCAGGTGGGATCTCTGTCCAAACCAAGAACCCGACTCTGCCCCTGGGAGGGGCCTGGGTCAGCTCTGGCAGAGGAGGTGGCAGCAAAGACCACAGAGGGCACCGGTTTACCCAAAGTCGATTACTCAGCACGCTGTGGCAGTCTCTTTTTGCCACCACTAAGGCTCACTTCCAGTCTCCCCTTCCAGCAGGCTTCACAGATCATTGCCTCATTCCTGGGCCCTTTTAGCCCCTTAAGATTTTACTGCTCCACCAGGCAGTGTGCTCTAACTACTCAGGCCTTGTTCTCTAAGTATTTGGTGCAAAAATATTTCATCTTCCTGGTCTACATTATGATGGTGTCTCCCCATCAGCCTGGAACCAGAAGTCTTGGGCTGAAGCCTCCACATCCCTGCTCAAACACCTCCCATGGCTCCCCATTGCCCCGGGACAAAGTCAAACACACCCTGGTACTCATTGAGGAGGCTCCTGAGGCTGCACTCCAGCCTCACCCCTGGGTCCCACGGGGCATGGGTCTTACCCAGTCCCTGGCAGCCCCCACCAGGCCATCTCTGTCTCTTACTACCCCACTCCCTGCAGCCCCTTTCCTTCGCTGCTCCTCTCTGGCCAGAGCATCTTCATGCCTGAGGCCTCCGCCGAAACCACTTGCCTGGGGCCAGTGCCTCCTCTGCAACCCCCACTGCACAGCAGGTGGTGGGCTCTACCTGGGCACCCATTCCCAGAAGCTGGGTTGGGTTTCACTCAGGCTGGATCTTAGACCAATCCCAATTGTGAATATTTACTGTGGGCCCCCTACTGGCCTCTGCCCCTCACATACCGTCACTCAAATCCTGAAAACAAAGATAGACAGTGGGTTCTTGTCTGATCATTCCCATTTTTCAGATTATGAGACTGAGGCACGTTGTAGCGAAATGGCTTCCTCAAGGTTACACAGTTAGTGGCTGAGCTGGGATCGGGACCCTGTAAGTCCAGCTCCAGAGCCCACATGCTGTCCCATTAGGTCACACCATCCAAGGAGAGGAAAGATAGAAACACCGAACCCCACAGCACTGAGGAGTCTGGGGGCACCCAGGAGCGAGAGACCACATAGCTCAATCCCCTGAGGCCCTGAGGGGGCACGTCCCTTGTTTCAGGAGCCCTTCCCCCCGACATACACTATACACACAGGGAGACACACAGACACAGAGACACGACACATGCTCGTGGCCTCTGGGACCGGCTGCAGGAAGCACTCAGCTGCCCAAGCCTTTTTCACTTCAGCTTTTCCTAAATTTGCTTTGAGGAACTTGTTGCTTGGCGTTCTCCCCTCTCTCTCACGCGCTCCAGACCACATCCCTTCCCACCCTGACTTCTCTGGAAGTCTGAAGAACAGTGACCCAACTAAAGGGAGTGGGAAAGAGACAGTAAACGTGAGGAATAAGTTCGGGCTACAGATGGTAGCAGGTGATTGCGCTGTAAGAAAGAGCCGAGGTGAGGCTCGGGGCGTGTCAGGAGTGCTGGGGGAGCAGGGTGCCATTGCGACGAGGGTAGTTAGGACAGGCCTTACTGACAAAGGGGCGTCTCTGCAAATTTCTACATGAGGGACATTCTAGGAAGAGGAAGAGCCAGTGCAAAGGCCCTGAGGCAGGAGTGAGCCTGCCATGTTAGAGAAACAGAGAGGAGAGGAGGCCAGTGTGGCCGTGGCTGAGTGGGGAGAGTGAGGGAGGGCAGGTCAGGGAGGGCCCGGCCCACTGTGGTGACTTGGGCTTTTAACTACTCTGCTTCCAATGGAGGCTCTGCAGGGTTTGGAGGAGAGGAGGGATGCATTTTTTTTTATTGTGGCAAAATACACATAATATAATATTTACCATCTTAACCATTTTTAAGTGTACGTTTTAGTGGTATTAAATACATATCCATCCTTACAACCCGTTTCGTCTTGTAAAACTGAAACTCAGTATGGAGGAACGCAATCTAACTTGTTTTAATAGGATCGCTCTGGCTGCTGGATGGAGAATAGACATGACTGTTCAGAATGGAAGTGGGGAAACCAGACAGAAGGCCAGAGAGGGTTGGGCACTGACGCAGAGGCAGGCCCCCAGGGTTCCACCGTGGCCACGCTGCACAGGCCATCTGGGTGACCTTGGGAGAAATCACTTCTTTTATTCTTAAATTTATTTGTTTTTCATGCCTTCAGTCAATTGGGCTTTCAGTGAACAGTGATTGAACACCTAATATGTGCTCAACACTGTGCTGAGTGCAGAGGGCACAAGAATAGCAAAACAGACACAGGCCCTGGCTGGGAATGTAGATACAGAGCCCAAAGCAGCACAAATGATAATATACTGATAGTCCTGGTGTGGGTGGTGAGGGAGAAGCAGAGAGAACAGAAAGAGCGAACATCAGAGGACCCTGATGCAGGTGGGGATCTGGGGAGGCTTCCAGAAGGAGGTGACATTGGAGCCAAGGTCAGAAGATGAGTTGGGTTACTCACCACAGAAAAGAAGGAAAAGCATTCCAGGCAGAGGGAACAGCCTATGCAGAAGCTCTGAGGCACTGGCCTCCTGCTTCTATGAAAGGCTTCCTCTCCTCCAGGTAAAGGGGCCCAGAGGAGCCTGGTGTGAAGCCCAGATTCCTCCTCTCTAAAAGGGGGTCTGCTTAGTGGCTACCTCCCCGAGAGGAGGAATAAATGAGCCAGTGCAGGACAAGTGCCAGGTGTGGTACCTGGTGCACGGCACATTATGGACCACAAGGTCAACTTCCCCACTGCCACCGACCCCATCCTGGTCTGGAGAAACGGGGCCCCTTGTGATGAGGTGTGATGGAGAGTCTCAGGGAAGACCTCCCACAACCCACTCCCAACCCCCTCAGCTTGCTTCCTGCTGTGCCTGAAATCTCTCTATTACCAACTCATTCCTTTGAATTGTAATTTCCCACCCTTCCAGAACCACCCATTCCTATTCAGGTTAGGGCAGGGTATTGCTCAGCCTTCACAGCTTAGCTCAAGCCTCCCTCTTTCAGGAAGCCTTCCCTGATTGTTGCAGCACATGGAGTCTCTCTCTGTCTCTCTGTCTCTATCTCCTCACTTTGTACTGGTCTTTGGCCTTCAGAGTCCCAACCTCAGAGCTGAAAGAGGACTGAGAAATTGTCCAACCCAGACTTCCCTGAGCCCCCATGCTTCAGATGAGAAAACGGAGGCCCACACACTGAGTTCTCAGGGCAGCTCGGATGGGGGCCAGCCTGTCCCCGATGCCTAACCCAGTCACTGTCCAGACTGCCACCCAGCCAGAGCAGATCAGATTTACCATTGGTGTCACACATACAAAGGAAATGTGAAGGCACCCTCCATGTGGCAGGATTCCTCTGGAAGTGGCTCTTTTGCAAAGAGAGGTCCCCGTGCAGCTGGCGTTTCTTCGTTTGCTTGCCGAATGGAACCCCCTGGCGTTCCTTTAACAGCTCTCTGGTCATTGGACCGTTGCATTGTATCCAGGTTCGTGCTATCGATCAAGTTTTTAAAAATAAAAGCAAAGCTTCGAATTCCCAAATTCAAAGCCTCAGTAAAACAAGCTCACTCTGAGGGCCAAACCAATAGCTAGGGGCTGATTTGGCCCTTGGGCTGCCAATTGCCGCTTGTGGCTTAGCGGCTGTGGGTGCCAGACCAGGCATGGCCATGTGCTGGCTGTGTGAGCCTGGGCGAGTCTGCTGCCCTCTCTGAGCCCTGGTTTTGCCATCTGTGAAATGGAAGTAATATTGCCTTCTGATAGGGCTGCCACACACTCAGTATTTACTGATGGAGAGTGTGGACCAGAAGGTAAGAGTGGACCCTACTGGCTGGGCATATTCCATGCAGGATCCCATTGAATATCCCTATAACCCTGAATGCTGCCATGGCCCTGGGAGGAGACTGAGCCAGGATCCAGCCATGGCTGGCTCTTCCCCACCACCCGGAGCCACCTTGGCCTGTTCAGGATGACTCTGGGGGCCCTATACTGATGGAGGCACAAGAGCCTGTGATGAGCTGGTAGGTAAACCAGGGCCAAATTGTGAGGAGCCTTGAATGCCACACCAAGGTATCTGCTGCATAGTAAGTGCTTAATACATGTTTTATATATAGGAATAAATGAATGTGCAATGTGGAGCCATGGAGAGCTTTGGAGCAGAGAGGGCCTGCCTTTGCTATTTATGAAAAGTGCCTAGAATAGTGCCTGGCTCCCCAGGAAGCAGAGCAAAGTGTTAGGCACACCTTGTGCTTTTCCCAGACTTTCGACCACGCTCCCATCCGCTGCTCTGTGCCCCAGGATGCTGACCTCTAGGGATTGCATCCACCCAGCTCCTTCGCCAGCTTCCAGTTGGGTTCAGCCACTGGGAGTCACCAGAAGGAGATCTGAAGGTTAAGGCCGGTAGTGGGCTGGTTTAACAACCAGCTCTCTGAAAGAAAGGCCCGGATGTAGTGTCTCCAGTTTCCCTGGTGTGAAGGCTTCCATGTGGGTGGAGATGGACTCATTGATGAATGGGTGATGGTGTGGGCCTTAGTGTTGCCATGTCAGAATGTTCAAGGTCATGGCCACAGTGGAAAACGGTGTGGTTGTGTCAGTGTCAAGGTGTGTGCGCACGCACTGGTGTAGGAATGGTCTGGTATGCTCGTGGGAGCTGATGCCCCCTCTGCTCAGGTTCATCCCCTGTAAAGTGGGGGTGATACAAACGTTCCTGCCTCCTGTCAAGGGGATGGCACGAGCAAGACAAGGCACGTCCCTGCCTTGCTGGGTGCCCAGAGGGTGGTGAGTCTTCACAGCGTGACTGTTGCCTGCATCCCTGTTTTGTGCTCCAAACTGGGCAACCAGGCTCCAAGGAGTGGCCTGACGTGGAGCGCGGGCCTGCGGGAGCTGGGGGACGAGGTGGTGGCCAGCCAGGATGAGGAAGTCGGCGGGCTGGCTATCTTTAGCGCCTTCTCTCACAGCACTTTTCCTCTGCCTGGCTGTGTGGGGCTGGGCCATGGAGGCGCCACTTCTTCAGTCACATGAAGCCAGTGACCTGGAGGCCAGCTGTGGGGCCAGGGCTCGAGGAGGGTGGGGCTGGCTTCAGGACCAGCTCTTCTACCCCCACCTGTCTGCTGGCAGCTGAGGGTAGCATCCCCTGCCACTTTGCCTATCATGCAAGCAGGGGCTCCTGTGAGCCTGTGAGGGGAGCAGAAGCCAAGGGACATAGGTGCTGCAGTGGCTGCTGGGCAGTGGCGTGCCCCCCTCCTCACAGGAGCCTCCAGGCCCCCCCCCCAGTGTGGATAGTGTGGTACAGTGGTTAGCACTAGAGTTCTGGAGCCAGGGTTTGAATCCCTGCTTCACCACTCCTGAGTCTGACCTGAGGGACCTTTGCTGAGCCTCTCTGTGCCTCGGTTTCCTCATTGTGAAAGTGGGAGTGGGAATAGGAGCACCGACTCACAGCTCGTCGGGCTGTTATGATCACTCAGTGAGATGCAGCATCTAAGACGCCTGGCAGAGCACATTCTGGCTCTGTGACCTTAGAGGATTCTCTTTCTAGGCCCCCATTTTCCCCATCTGTGAAATGGAAATAGTGGTTGCAAGGAACTCTGAAGTGTCCAGCACACAGCTTGGCACACAGTAGGTGTTCAACAAATGAAGGAGCATCCTACTCTTTCTCTCTTAAGCCAAAATGCGCTTTACAGGCCCCTAGTAGCTTCCCAGCCCTACCTGTTAAACACTGTGTGCCTCTGAGCAAGCTGGGAAAGTTGCTTGTTCTCGCTGAGCCTCAGTTTCTTATCTGTGAAATGGGGTAATAACAGAAACTGCCTCAAGGGGCAATCCTGAAGACGAAGTTTATATAGACAGTACTTAGGATGGTGCCTGACAGGCGTGAGGTATCCACAATTACTACCACCTGCCAGCTTGGGCACTGCACTCTGGAGGCATTTAAAGTCCGTGTGAGTACTGGTCATTGTGGGCCAGGGGGCTGATGGATGCTCAAGACATGGTAAGGATTCTGACATTTTAATAGTTCTGATGTGTTACTAGGCCCCCGGAAGGTTCCTGAGTGCTGCTTCCCTCATTCCTGGGTCGTGGGCATTCCTCTCGTCTCTAGTGATGTTTGGGTCAGGCCCCTCTTCTCTTGGTGGTTCAGTCAGCTTCTGAACCTGATGCTGAAAGGGTGGGGAAGGCTATTTGGGCTCCTGGGAGCAGGCAGGGAGCCTGGACTTGGGGTGGGGGGCGGGATGCTGGAGACTCTGAGTGCCAGCGAGAGCAGCGAGACATCCATGGCAGGCGGGGGACCAACAGAAGATTCAGACAAGTAGCTGCGTGCTGAGAGCCGATGGGAGGAGGGTAAGGCTGCTGGAAGCACAGGGCTGGGCACCCGGGGGTGTGGGGTGTGAGGGGAGGTGGACAGAGGGGCCCGTGCAGCACAGCCCCCACTGGCAAGGCTGTCAGTGAGAATCCAGGGGAGAGCACCTGGGGCGAGGCAGCTGTCCACCCCCGCCACCCCCCAAGGCCACCCCCAGGTGAGCTCAGGGAAGTCACTGGCTGTTGTACCTTTTAAGGTGATAGTGGCTCCCGCCACCTCCTTGTTCCCACTTGCTCAGAAATTCCCAGCAGGTTTGGTTTTATTTGTTTTTTTAAGAGGAATGGAATGAGACTTCTTGTTCTGTCACCGCAGAATTCCATTGAGGCCTGTCTGGGGGTTCTGGTGACAGGAAGCCAACAGAGATGCACCCTCAGTGACACAGACTGCAGGAGACTGAGACAGCCACCCCACCGACCGCAGGCCCCCAGAAATGCCTGAGGACCCTGGTCTGGGACACCCACACACACAAGCGCAGGCGTGTCCCAGAGATGCAGAGAATAACATTTACTGAGCACCTACTATATGCCAGGCCCTGGCTAGGGAGATTCAGTCCAGCCTTCAGAGCTCCCTCACAGACCTTCTGGGAAGCTGCCTCCCCAGAATCTGAGCGGGGAAGCCTTGCTCCCCCAGGTCCTTTGCACCTACTGTTCCCTCTGCTTGGCCTGTCCTTCCTGCAGAATTCCAACAGGCTGGCTCCTTGGCACCTTCAGCTCTCAGCGAGGCCTCCCCGCCCCCATTCACTCTGTCCCAGGGGCCTGTTTATTTCTTTACAGCATTCATCACTTCTAACACTATCTTGTTTACTGTCTGCCACCCCCAACTAGAATCTAAGCTCGAGAGAAGGGCCTTTGTGTTCGTCACTGCTGCCAGCTCCTGGAGGAATGGTGTCCACAGGAGCACTCAGGATTTCTTGTGTGAAGCTGAACGAGCACGTGGTTGCACGCACACACACACACACACACACACACACACACACACACACACGCACACACGGTTGAGCTTCCGTACTGCCCCCAGGAAGACCCTCGTCCGTCTCAGCCACTTAACTCCAGCCACTCTGTGAACCCACTGGGTCCCCATCTGGTGCCACGACCACCGCTGCTGCGGTATTAAGTCACCGCAGGGCAGAAACAAGGAAGATTGGGGATATGGGGATGGTCAACAGACAAGGGCTCAGCTCCTGTCAAGCACGCCTGCCCCTGAAAAGGGCTTTCTACCTACTGTTCCCCTGAAAATAAGACCTAGCCAGACCATCAGCTCTAATGCATCTTTTGGAGCAAAAATTAACCTATGACCCGGTGTTATAGTAAAGACTGGGTTTCATTAATTTTTGCTCCAAGACATGTCAGAGCTGCTTGTCCGGCTAGGTCTTATTTTCAGGGAAACGGTATGTGTCACGTGTGGAGACATACAAGGGTATGGTGACAGCCCACCTGGAGGGGTATCTGTGGTGCTGGATGTGTATGCGCGTGTGCACGTTGTCAGCCTGGGAGCTGTCTTCTGCCCCAGGAACCCTGTTCTCTGGGCCCCACATCCCCAGTCATCCTGGCTATACCAACTGGGGAGACCTTGGGACAGGTAGCAAGGCCCAGCAATGCCCTCCCTACCTGGGCTGGGAGGGGAGGCCACTGGGATGAGCAAGGGAATGAGGTAGGGGCCCTGCCCAGTTCAGCGTCTTCCTGAGGACCTGTGTGGACCAAAGCCCTCACAGCAGAACCCAGGCCCCATGCCTGGCTCTGCCTTGGTCAGATCCTGAGCCCCTCTGGGATTGTCTCCAGGGAGCAGGGGATCCAAGACCTTGGTGGGGGAGAGGACTCTGCCCCCTCCAAAGCCTGCAGGGAGCCCCTTCCGCAGGGGCGAGGCTGGCCCAGCTGGGCACCGCCCACTCCCACCCCCTGGTGGCTCCAGGCTGAAGTGCAGCTCCAGGGGCTCTGGGCCCTGGATTCCGATGGGAGGCACCGCAAGGGTAGTGGGGTTCTTGTGCACTAGCCCACAAGTGGCCGTTTAGGCCCACTCCCCTACCCAGTTCATAAGGGGCTCCAAAATGCCAGGATGACACCTAGTGGGTCCAGACTCAGGCCTCCTGCTCAGTGCACTCCCAGCCCCATCCCACCTGCCTCAGAACCCATGTCTGCAACCTCCTCTGACCTTGACCTGCGTTTTGAAAGCCTTTGAGTGCCATGCTGCCACCTCCAGCAATCACCTTGGAGACAGCACCACGTACATTGGACCCGTAGGATCAGAGAGCACCAGAACCCAGGTGACACTGCTAGGCAAGGCAGTCAGAGCTGCTCCAGCTGTGACCTGGCCCTCAGCCGGGTGGGGCTGAGGCAAAGCATGCCACAACCAGATGTTACATGGGAAGCAGCCAAGTGCACCCTGCACACCTGGAATGCCAGGAGCGCCCTGGGGTTCACTAACCGAGTCAATCCCTGAAGGGTGGGTCAGAGAGCTCAGATCAGCGGCGTCTGAGCTGCTGGAACCTCAGTCTCCAAGCCACGACGGGCCCAAGGACTTGACCCAGCTGGGTGAACCTGGCCCAGGCATGACCTCCACATGCCCACGTTCTCACCTGGAGTGAGGCCCTTTAAGCTACCAGGGCCTTTCTCAGAATCAACAGTGTTCCCCTCCCAGTTCCAGGTGCAGTGCAGGCCTTGTGACAGCCCCTCTCCCACATGTCCTCCAGGTTACAAAAGAACCTCAACAAGCCTTAACTGGATCCTGCTCCTGTGTGGATTAATAACTAAATTACTCATACGTACCCTCAAGAGACCCAGGGTCAGCCCTGCCATGCCCATCAACAACCAAAAGCATCAGGGAACAGCAAGGCCTGACTACCTCTTCCTATCTCCACAGCTGCCACCCAGGCTGTGCAAACACTTCCACAGCTGAGCCCCAGCTGCCTCACCCTGGTGACAAACACTTTGCACAAAGCTCACTGCTCGCCTGCCCCAGGGTGGCTTTACAAGTTTGGGGGCAGACCCAGGCTGAGCTGCAGCCTCCTCCTACTGGAGTCTGCTCCAGGCACCAGGACCAGGCAAAGATAGGGCAGAGGAGAGCAAGGGCAGCATTACTCTGGGAGCACAGGGCCTTGTGGAAGCAGTCAACACTGGGAAGGTCCAGTCAGTCAGATGTCACTGGAAAATAACTTTTATTGAGATCCCACCAGCTGCACAATCTGTTCTTGACACTATGCTCCTTCCTCCTTTGCAATTCGGTCTTTCTTAAGTGGTCCCTGTGGAGGAAGGTGCAGGGGACAAGGTTAGAGGTGGAGGAAGGCAGGTGGCCAGGAAGAGTAAGCCACTCCCCAGTGGGATCAGGTGCTGGGCCATCTCCCAGCCCGGAGCCACCCAAAGCCCAGGCGAGGGCAGCCTGTCGGGGCTCACCATGAATGCTTTCTTCTCCTCCACAGTCTGGAAGCGGCCATGGCCAAACTTGGAAGTGGTGTCGATGAACTTCAGGTCAATCTTCTCCAGGGCCCGCCGTTTGGTCTGCACCAGCAAGGACTATGGGCCAAGAGAAGGTTAGTTAAGCGCAAGCCTTTCTCCGCACCATCTTATGTCAAGGCCTCAGAGGGCAGAGATCAACTCAACCTGAATCAGCTTGTTCTGGAACCAAGGCTGCCCACCCCCACACCTCATGGTCTGGCCCGCCATACCCAAGGAGCTGCCTTCTACATGTGAACACAGAAGCAAAGGGCTGAGCCAGACTGGAATTTCCTCCTTCCAGGACTTCAGAGGATGTTCAAGGAGCAGGTTTCCTTTAAACTCCCCTCCCTAACAAAGCTCAGCCTGACTGGGCTGTTCCTTCTGGCAGTACTTCCCTCCCCCCACCACAGGATCCCGATGCAAAGGCTACCCTTCCCCCAGCCTCACCTTGCGGAGAGTGAGCACCCGCTTCTTGGTTCCCACCACACAGCCTTTCAGCATGACAAAGTCATTGGTCACTTCACCGTAATGGACAAAGCCACCCTGGAAAAAGCAAGGCCATGGGTCAGCACAGATCAAGCATGGGGATCCCAGAGCTGTTCTCAGGAGGAAGGAGCAAGGCATGTCTCCAGTCTGACTCCGGCGCTGTGCCCAGCGCTCATTCCAGGGCCTCATTACCAAACAATCGGGCTGGAGAGACCCCACTTCTCACCAGCCAGCCCCAACCAGTGGACGGAAGACAGGCCATTTAAAGCAAAGACAGCAAGCTGCTGTGCAAAGACAACTGTGCAGACGTGGTCCCATGAACCAGCTAGGCCCCAACACACCAGGGCCCCCAGCCCCACAGGTGAGGCCTACGGTAGACTCACAAAGAATGAGGGAGAAATGTGCCAGACCCAGGACTTCAGAGGCTTTACGACAGCTCCCATTACTCACCAGAGGGTTGATGCTCTTGTCAGACAGGTCATAATCGGTAGAGGCGTTGTTCTTGATGAGTTTGCCATCCTTGATGAGGTAGCCCTGGCCAATCTTGTAGATCTGAACCAGAAGGGAATGCGTGAGCACTTGGGGAGATGGGGCTGGACTCACATGCTCTCAGCCCCTAGACAGGACAGGTTGGCACCAAGTTACGGACTGCAGTGGACGAGCCTGCAAAGGACTCTGGGAAAGCAGCCCTGACCTCAGGCCCAGTGATGAGGTACCCCAGGCTCAGAGCAGAAAGAAAAGCTGGCTGGCTCGAAAGCAACTGCCATCCAACTGAGACTGTGGATGGAGACCTCTTCCGACACTTCCCAGGGAGAGGAAAGGACAAGGCTCTTACCACCTGTCCAGCTGAGGGTCAGTGGTGCTGGAACCACCTTCGAGGATGGCACCTTACACATCGTGACACCCAGGAGCCAGAACGGTGCCCATCCCACGTGGGCAGCGAACTCTCTGTGATGCCCAGAAGCACCAGAGACAGGAACCCTCCCTCCCAGTTAGGGGGTCACCTCCCCCTCCCTCCCAGGGCCGAACTCTCCACCTGGACCCCAGCACCTCACCTTCTTGTTGATCTCAGTGCGGTGATGGTAGCCTTTCTGCCCAGCCCGGGCCACCGAGAAGGCCACCCGGGCAGGATGCCACGCCCCAATACAGGCCACCTTGCGCAGCCCTCGGTGGGTCTTGCGGGGCAGCTTCTTGGTGTGCCAGCGGCTGGTGACCCCTGGAATAGACACAGGCTGTTACCGGGGCTCTGGCACTCATGCCATTTGGCCCTTGGCTCCTGGGTGTGCTACGTTGAGTTCATTCACTTGTGGACAAACACTCAACGACTGGGTAAGTCTGAAGGACAGAGGCGGGTTTGACCTGCCCGTTACCCTCTAATTCCCACATCCTCAAGCTGAACACCTGTCTAGGAAGGAGTCTTGAGTTCTAAATGTGGGAAGCACAGGCCTTGGAGAAGTAGCCCTGAACCAGACAGGTCACATCCAGTCCCCCGTGCCTCCCCAGCCACCGACCCCAGGGCTGTTCTCAGAAGGAAGGCAGCAAGGAATGTCTCCGCAGTCTGTCTCGGGCGCTGTGCCCAGCGCTCATTCCAGGGCCTCATCACCGAACAGCTGGGCCGGAGACCCTCCTGAGAGGCCAAACACAGCAACCTGGGCCACTGCAAAGCTTACCTTTGTAGCCTTTGCCTTTGGTGACCCCAATGACGTCGATCATCTCATCCTGTCCAAATACTTGGTTCACAGGGACCTGCTGCTCTAGCCTCTCACGGGCCCAGTCCAGTTTTTCAGCCACCGTGCCTCCATTCACCTGGATCTCCATGAGGTGGGCCTTCTTCTGGCGTAGAGGAAGCAGGCGCATCTAGGAGGAAACGGACACAGCTTAGCTTCCTGAGGTTCAAGTCAAACTCTCCTCCCGTGGAGCAAGAACTTTGTGACTCCCCACTGGGTACAAGTCCCCTTTCAATGCTGAAGCCTGAATTACCATCAAGCCTGAATCACCATCAAGATGAGCCCAGCCTTAACAGACACACCAAGACAGGCCGACTTAACCAGATCTGGGCACCAACGAGCCCGTTTCTGACCACTGTCCTTTGGCCAGTTCCTTTGGGGTACTGCCCTAGTTTCCCATGGAGAGCTACCTTGCTCTAATTAACTGTCAACAAAGCCACTTCCACTCTGGAGAGAACAGCATTGCAGCCCAGAGTATAAACTGCCAAGTTAGAAAACAAATTCAAGCCTAAAGGTTTTAGTTAAGACTTGCCCAGTGCTGTCCTACAGAACTTTCAGTGACGGATACCTGCTATAAATCTGTGTTGCTGTGGCCGTCACTAACTACACAGGGCCACTGGGCACTGAGGAATCAGGAGGTACGCACCCAGGATAATGGCTCAGGTCACAAGAGGCGCTCACTCTAACAAGTCAGGTTTGAAGTGCAAACAGCCAGTATTTCACCACTGACTTCACTATTTTCAATCATGCCCCTGACAGTGTTAGTCTGAAGTAACCAATTCATTCAACCAGTATTCCTTAAAACGAGGCATGGTTTCCCTAATTAAGAGCCAATGGGGACTCAGTGCCCTCTGCTGGCAACTGAGAGACCAACCCACAAGTGCGGCAGCACTGGATGCCTTCCCAGGCCACAGTCCATGGCCTTAACCAGGCCCTAGGAACCCCGGCGCTTCAAGGGCAGGGCCCCCAGGCTGCTCACTGGCCTATCTCCATCACTACAAAGTTTGAGACACATGAACCAGTCTTACCACCCCCCTAAAATCCTAAGGCACGGCACAATCAGTCAGAGCTGAGTCTCCAAACTAGGTGGCATCTGATATTCAAAGCCACATATGGTCACAGGTCACCTAGTCAGGAAGCAGCAGGCAGAACGCTGCCCCGGGCCCGCCAGTGAGCGCTCACCTGGGTGTGGGCGATGACGCGGATGACCTGGCAGTACTTCTTCATGCTGCTGAAGTCCTTCTCCAGCTGCTTCTTGCCATCATCGTCCTGCCACTTCTTGCAGTACTTGGTAAAGGCCTTCTTCTTAGATTTATGCCTTCAGGAGCAGAGCAGAGTTGGGGGGGGACCAGGTGCAGGCCTTCATCACCCTCCAAGGGGTGAGCGGAAGGCACACAGGCACCAGGCGGGGATGTGGCTCATTGCCGGCTTCTAAGGAGCCTTTTCCACCGGCAAGCGGAGCCTGGATGGAGCTCATCGGGCAGAGCCGAGCGGAGCTGAGCAGAGGTCCACAGGTTAATGGAAGTTACAAACATTCAAACACACATTAATGCTTGCTCCGGTCTAGCCATCACCCAGACCGCACCCCCTGGGCAGGACTCGGGGAGTTACACTGCTGTCTCTGGGTTTCCACCTGGGCTCAGTGCTTTCCAGCAACCAAGAGAAGACTGAAAACTCAGTCCTCAGCCAACCCCCACTAAGTGGAACACAAAAGAATGTCTCAAGGTGCTGCTTCCAGCTCAGGAAACCACTGGCTGCTCAAGGTCTGTCCCCAGCAACGGTTCTGTTCAAGAGGCAACTAACCGGACCGGAGAAGCCCCCCCCCAGCCTAACCTAGGGCCTGGGTGCCCCCCCCGCCCCCCTTACCAGTTCTTATAGAAGCGCCTTTTGCACTCGTCACTGATGTGCTCAGCAAAGATGGTCTTGAAGGTACGGAGGCCTCGAGGGGTTTCCACGTAGCCCACAATGCCCACCACCACCATGGGTGGCGTCTCCACAATGGTCACAGCCTCCACAACTTCCTTTTTGTTCACCTCTGCAAAGCAAGCAGGTGGTCAGACTTGAGTGGACTGAGTAGAATCCCCAAGGGGCTCGTGTGGTTTAGACAACAGGAAGGTGACAGAAGCGGGGCCCCTAGCAGCAACCTAGACTCTCCAGGGCTGCTCTTACTACACTTGTCTGCAGACTCCAATCAAAAATATAGGATCCTAATGAGGCAAACTAACAGCCCAGCCTGGCTCCAGTTCCTGTCCATCACAGGCATCTCTAGAAGCAAATTCCTTGTTACCTAAGTAACACACGAGTCCTAAGGAAGTATAACAGGATGTCAAAATAGCTCTGAGCCCAGGTAGACAATATGAACCTACCACTGGTATCTACCATGGCTAAGTATTGTGTCCTGCTGGGCGACTTTCCTACTTCAAACCTCACAATCCAGGGATGGGGCAGTGTTCAAGCTTTTTAAAAGGTTAGCATACTTCTCTATGCTGTGGCTCTTGACTCCAATACATCCCTCCACTGAGACCAGGCAGTGTCAGCCCTTTGTAAAATATTAATTCATCAGTCCTACAATATATCATCTCCATCCTGCTACTGAGCGGTTCTGGTGACCTCTTAAGTCTGCCCTGACAGCTTGGCCCCAACTAATCTGTCCCCACCTGCAATTTCTTCCACCCCACCAGCAGGGAGAATGCAGCAAGTACGTACTGGATCCTGGCCTATCGACCTCCCGCACGATGTGGGTCATGCCAGCCTTGTAGCCCAGGAATGCTGTGAGGTGGACAGGCTTGGAGGGGTCATCCTTGGGGAAGCTCTTCACTTTCCCGCGGTGCCGGCTGCTGCGCTTCCGAGGCAAGAAGCCCAGGGACCCATGCCTGGGAGCGGAGAACTTCCTGTGCGACTTGGGAGAAAATGACTACCATTAGCACCTGAACTCGTAAGTAACTCACTTCTCTTAATTCCCAGCTGCCTCGGTTGTTGAGGATTCTCAGCAATGCTGAATCCAAACCACACACCCCGCCACCCATGCATATGTTGAATTCGGTTAACTTTTTGCAGGGTCACGTGTTCTAAAGCAGTGTTCAAATGAGTTAAACCTTCACCTCAAATCCTCATCTAAACGGAACAAAAGCACACCAAGTGCTGGCAGTAAAAATAGCTTTACAGGTGGCTGAATGAGTCAGATTCGACGACAAAAAGGGAATTCTGGAACAAATGCCTTGGTAGCAAATAGAACTAAAGGCTCCAGCTACAATGGTACACATAGGCCACTAGAACTCGACAGAGCCAAATCAGAACATGACAATCAGCACATAGTCTCTGTCCGCCCGTCAGTAAGTTCATCATCTGTGGTTTCTGGGAACTCTAGAGGCCTAAGGACTTGTATCAACAGTCCGACATTTCACAATAACTCAAAAACCCTTGCCCTAAGTCTCCACCTCCTGCCTGTTTTCATTTCTGCACCTACCAGTTGAAAAAGAATTACAGTGCCAAGCGCCCCCCACTTAAAGTCCTCCTGGCCAAAGTGCTCAAGGGCTCCAATCTCGATTAGCATTACACTGGGGTGGTCGAATCCCAGAAAGAATCCATTGAAAACTGTCGGGCCCCGGCCTGACTCCCGCCCGAAGGCCTCTCGCCGCCAGCCAAACGGCAGGCCCAAGACCAACTATAGGCCTCGGGTGCTTCCAAAAATAGGACTGAATGCGGATCCCGCCGAGTCCCCCGCGCTCCCACAGCAGGCCCCTGCCACTGGCCGAGCCGAGATGGCGGCGATGGGCTGCTGATTGAGCCACGCCGCCACTACAGACAAGGAGGGAGCCGCCATGACACTACGTACCATCACCCCGCCGATTACTGCCGGTAGAGGTCGAGCGGCGCCCGCTGCACGATATATAAAGCCTGCCGTGGCCCCGCCTCTTCCGGTGCGAGCGCGCACCCGCGGCGGACGTCGGGTCGGGGAACGGGTGCCATTTCCACGCACGCTCCTCCCGGCCCAGCGTTCATTCCTAGCTAGAACGTCAGTTTCAGAGGCAGGAGTTAGAGCCCCCTACGGCAAGCGGCTGGGTTCAAACGTAGTGAAACGCCTCGGAAACGCTGGCAAAGCGCTGGAACGTAGTAAACCTACAGCGACGGGCAGCAACCAAACTTGATGAAACACGCCGTCCGGCTTAAGCAAGATGGCTACGTCGCTTCTTTTCATACGAAATGCGGTCATCTCTGGAATTGAATAACCCCTCTGTAGGCTTCAGTCCAAAACTCTTTGACACGTGGTATCCATTTCCGTCCCACACAGATCAGTGTTGTTGCCATTTTGCGGGCGTGTTGTGTTGGAACGAGTTGCGCCGCTCCCACCTGCTCTAAGTCGGAGAGAAAAGACCGAACCCCTGGTTTTCTGGCTCTCAACCCAGAGCCGCTTCCACAACACCAACTTGCCGTTAATGCGTACTGATTTCGGGCATCTCCCATCCTCGAGTCCCATGTCGCTATTCCTCCCATGTGTCCAGTTGCAGTGGCCCGAGCTTGATTCTGTGGGTCTCTGAGACGGTGAAAACGCCTCTCCACCTGGGGTCATGGGTCCAGCTGCCCAGCCTCGTGGAACCTGGCCTTCGCTGCCTTCCACACTCTCTGCAGGAAGGATCCTCGCTGATCTCTGCCTGGGCTCCAGAATTGCCCCTCCAAATCTTTCTAAGAGTCAAATCTCATTTTGTGACTTCCATGGCCTGCGCTTGTTTCCTCAGGATTAAGCATTAATTCCTGGGGCTACCCCCTACCCCCAAAACTGCTCTAACTGGCCTCTTTGTTGCCGTCAAGCACACACATTCTCCCTTATATCACCCTCCTCCATCCCACCCTACAGGTTTTTTTGATTCCGGGCCTGGCCATTGCTCACACCGTTGTTAAAAAAAACATTCTCTCATTTAATCCTCACACCATCTTTGAGGGGCAGCACTGACAGGTCCTCAGTCTCTTACTGGAAATCTTTGGGGCCAGATGTGTTTCCAAATTCAGCATTTCTCATGTTTTAGATAATATGCAATATGGTGCACATACTGTATGTTATGTAATCCTCCCAAAACTCTTCGCTGAAACACGTTAATTAATTCTGTAAAGAAACATGAATATTCAAATGAAGTACAAAAAATATAAATAGCCTCCTCTCAGTTCAAGGCTAACTTTGCCTAAAAAATTGAGGTCAGTTTGGTTTTTGCCACCAAATGACTTAAGAAGTTTTTTGATTTCAGAATTGCAGAGAAGGGATTGTGACCCATATTGTCCCCACTTACCATGAAAACTAAGTTTCAGGCCAAGAGGAAATTACTTGACAACAATTACACAATTCATAAAGGACAGCACTCAAGTCGGACCGACTCTAGATTGAGTTTTCATGACATCAGACTCGGAAATTCAGTGGAAAAGGAGCTCACTGGAAAAGGAGCTCTGGGTCCTGAGTCAGTCATTGACTCAACAAGAAATTCTTACTGAAGAGCTGCCCTGTGCCAGGTACCACACCAGGTTGCGGGAATAAGGGGATCAAGATGGCCACCATCACAGACCAAATTAGACTGTTTAAAATTGTGATGAGCGATAAAATACAGCATAGGGAATATAGTCAATAATGTTGTAATAATTATGTGTGGTGCCAGGTAGGTGCTAGACTTACTGGGGACGGGGGTGGGGGGAGGGAGGGGGGCATGTGGGAAACACTTCGCAAATTATATAAATGTCTAACCACTAGGCTGTACACCTGAAACTAATATAAAATAATAGCGGGTGTCAAAAAAATTGTGGTGAGGGCTAAAAAAGATTTAACAATGTCTCTGAAAGTCCTGGACAAACTGTTTCCCCTAAAAGGAATTCCCTCTCTGCAATCATGAGAGATAACAGCATTAATAGATGGGCACTGTCATACTAATTGTCCATATTGCCTTGGGACTCAATTTCCCCATGACAAATGAGACATTCATTCATGTATTCAACAAGTGTGTTCTGAGCCTGCTCTGCCTAAGAATGACACTAAGGAGGCAACTGGATTGGGAGAGGCCAGCTAAAAGGTGGGGATAAGGTAGAAGGGCTTTCATTATTCCCTGCAAGCCATCAGGGTGGTGACCTGGAAAAGGGCCCTGAGGGTGGACATGAAGGAGCAGAATCAGGAGATATTTAGGATGGACAGAATCTGGAGACCATTTGTATGAGTCACTGGGGCTGGGGTGGGGGAGGAAGCAGAGAGGGCAGGAGTCAGCATATCCATTTTAGAATATTGGGTAGATAGTGTTACTTTTAGAAGGAATAGATTAACTGATATATGTAGGTTTGGATTCATTTATAGGGTTAACTGTATCCTTTCCTTCTAAGATCATGTCTAAGGCTACATACCAAGATGTATGCAACTCAACAACAACAACAAAAAAGTAAGAAAATGAGAGAAGAGAAACAGGATGAAGCCAGAGAGGGTTCACACCCAAAGGCATTGTAGAACTCTGTTCATGCCACATAGTCCTTACATTTGGTTCCAAGCCTCTGTGCAGCCAAATAAAAATGGTGAATATGACTAGTAACATGATTCACAATATCCACATGATAAAAACAAACCAGTGGCCAGAAGGGGTTCACTGTGCCTGAAATGAGGTTTGAAACAAACTTCTCTGGGGAAGGAGGTTCTCCTAAAGGGGCCAGAGTGGGATGTCACTGACAATACCCTGAACCTCACCCTACAATGAACACACAATAGCTGTGCACGCTCCGTGCCAACCAATGAACTCGTGGCACCAATCCGATCTGTGCGAGCTGTTAACAAGGGGCCAAAACAAGGGGGTTGGGTTACCTTAGCCTAGATTGCTGGTTTAATCCAAAGATAAAAAGCCAGAGTCTGGAAAGAAATGAATTGATTTTATTTAGAAATGGTCCTCCATCAGGACTGTTTCCGAAATGGAACTTCCATTATAGTAAGGTGTGGAAAAGGGTCCAAGGTTTTGCTCAAATACCTGAAGGGCAGATGTTCTTTGCTGCCAGGTAAAACCCGAGGTGTAGTCTAAGGATGGTGAAAGTTAAGTGGACGTGAGGAGGAGCAGAATGGGGAGGCAGAAGGGCAAAGGGGGAGCTGAGTGAGGCAGCTTTGTCATGACGGTGTTTCAGTGTCCATCTGCCTTACCAGACCAGAAGTTTCGTATTGGCAGACACTGTCCTGCTCCCACGTGCCCAGCCCCAGGGCAGGGCCAAGCACAGACAAGAGGGCAAGAACACAGAAGGCTTCAACTAGAACGTGTGAGTTCACTTTCAAAGGCTGCCTCCCTTGCCGTTGAAGCAATAATGCCCCCGTCTTTGACATGAGCTCACATGCTGATCTTTTGTGCTGTCATTGATTGTTGCAAAACCACCTGGCCCAGATGACAGGGCCTTTGGGCTGGGGGATCCGTTAACATGAGGCTGTGGCATTAGCACAGCCCCATGCCCCCGGGGCAGGAGCCTGGGCACAGAGCCTCTGGGTTATGAAGGACCCTACTCCCTGCTCCTCCACCGCCAGCTGCCAGGGAGATACCCCGCAGAACGAGAGCCGGCTGGCCAGAGGTGCCTGGCAGCTCCTGCTCCTGCTCCTGTGTAGCCCTGGCCTGGTGAAATTCTGTGGACCCCTGCTGGGGCTGCAGGCGGCCATGGCAAACATGGCCTCCCGCTACCTCTCAGTCGGCTTGCTGGGCCTACACATCCTGGGGTGAAGCAGCCTGCAGCTGGGTGCTGGGCTCACCCTCATCCTGGCCTGGAAGCTGTGCATGGAGGTGCTACTTCTGGTCCAACAGGCCTTGAGGCAGCCACTGACCCTTGTGTGGGCCTGGAGCTTTCAGCTGCTGGTCACCCTGATCCACGGGGCCTGCCGCGCATACTGCAGCTCCTGCGGCACTTGCAATGGGCGGCCCACCTAGCCATGCTAACCGTGGCCCAGCAGGCCTGTTACAGCCTGGTCCGCTTCCCCCACGAGAACAGCAAGGCCTTGGAGCTGCTGCTGCGGGCTGTGCTGCAGCAAGTAGCTGTGTCTCTGCTGGTCCGCTGCCTAGACAGGGTGTTGGGAGGCCATGGGGCAGGGGCATTGAACCCCTGGAGTGGGCCAGGCTATGCCGGGCAGCCTCCAAAGACCTGGATGCGGTTACCGCTATCCTTCCAGCCACCACTGTTCCTTTTAGCCAGCGCTTCCCTGCACCTGAGCTTGCCATCGACCCTGAGCAGGCTCACATCAGCCTCCACTGGCCTGCACCTCAAGGTTGGGGACAAGGATGCCAGCAAGGGAAAAGGAGGCTGCAACTCTGGGGCCACCAAAGTGCCCATCAGCACAAGGTTCCAGAGCAATAGGACAAGCAAGATGGCCCTCAGGTCTTCATCCAGGCAGGTGCTCGCCCAGCAAGCCAAGGCACCGTGCTCTCATTATTCTTCCGCATATCGATGCCGTGTCTCTCTTCGTGCAAATCTTAAAATAAATGATCAAGTGTGAACTGGCCTCTGGTATGTCCCTGGCTTGCTTTATCAGTGAGACACTGAATGATGCCAGATCTATCCCCTAGGCCTTCACTGGGCTGGGGCAAGTGTGGGTGGTATGCAGTATGCAAGCCACACACATACCAGAGGCTGGGCTGGGAGACCTAGTCTCAGCTCTGTCACGACTGTGTCTCCTTGCTGAGGTCCCTTCACCCTTCTCAGCTTCAGTTTCCTTTTCTGTAAGTATAGCTAATAGGACTCCAGGGAAAGAGGATATATAAATGTGCCTTTTGTAAATTATAGAGTGCTCTGACCTCTCTAATTTCTTAACAAGGCCTCTTTAAAGGACACTTTTATATTCTATTACGGGACATAAAAAGAAGACCTGAATAAATGGAGAGACATAGTCAATTCATGAATGGACTGATCTAATGTCTTGAAAATGTCAATTGTCTCCATATTCATCTATAAAGTTATTAGGAGGCCAACCAAAATCCCAAGGGATTGGGGGACGGGAGACTCAAACTGATTCCAAGATGTATATGGAAGATCAAATTCCTTAAAAATGTAAGGCATTTTTGAGAAAATGGAGCCAAGATGGGCACTTGCTCTGTCAAATATTAAGACATATTACTAAATCATAGTAGCAAAAGCATGCAGAGCCCAGACGTAAGCTGGCTACAAGTGGGGACTTGGTACATGAAAAGGTGACATCACAAACCAATGAGGAGAGCATGGGCCATTTAGCCAAAAAGTTGGAGAAATTGGTTCACTATATGAAAAAAATATATATGGATCTTGTCGTTGGTTGAACAGTGGTCCCCAAAACATATGTCCACCTAGAACCTGTGAATGTGGCCTCAAAATAATTCTTATTTCAAAGAGGCATATCTGGAAGTGATATATTCTGATTTCTTTCAATGATATTTCTGTACAGGGAAATAGTTCACAGCCTGTTAACCAAAATTAGATAGATCTGTATATAGCAACAGAAAAAGACTTTCAAGACACATTGTTAAATAAAAAAAGCAAGTCATGGAACAACACAAATGCTATAATCCCCTTTATTTAAAATCCACATGTATGTCCATGCACATAGAGTGAGTAAATTCACAAACAGCCGACCGGAAGGTGGCTTATGAAATTGTGGATACATTTGAGGCGTACAGTGGGCATAAAGTGTGAAGGCGGCTTTCCCAGATGGTTCTGTACACCCCGCTGTATTCTTCACAAGAATGTACTCATTGCTAATTACTGGTGCAATTTTTAAAAATAAAAATCAAAGTGAACATCTGAGAAGAAACAGAATAAGAATCATCTGGACTTATTCAAAATATAGATACCACCCCGGGGCCTGCTGAATCAGAAGCTGGGGGAAGGGGAATCACAGCCATGTTGTAAAAGAACCCCAGATTCTTTTACACGCAGGTAGGGAGAGTTTGGGCAAATCATTTGAACTTAAAATCCAAGTGACTGTAAAAGTCTTCCCTGTGCACCCAAAAACTCCTTTGGGACGTTACAAAGGTCATGTTGGGAGCCTTTGAGCAAATCCCTTTCTGTCTCTGGGTCTGAGTGCCTTCTGGAAAATAAGGGGGTTAGACCAGAATCTCTTTGTTGGATGGTCCCAAGTCCCTTCCACTTACCTTTAGGATTCTAGATGGGCTGTGTTTCTAATCCAGCTAACCCAAACCTACCACTATGTTGTTAAAAACAAAACAGCTCTGCTAATCAATACAGAATAAAAGTAGAAAATCGCCCCCTTTAAAGTCCCTAACTGAATCAGGAGGCATGGGTCTATAAGAGACGTTAAAACCGTTGGGGGAAAGAGTCGGGAAACAGGAGAGTCATGCAAATGCTCACCTACAGGTTACTTATTAATTACCAAGGAGAAGTGTACTCCAACAATAGGAAGACCGGTGGTCACTACTTTAAGCGAGCAGCACCACTTAGACGTGGGACAACCTGGCCTGGTGTCCCTCCCAATGGGTGCCTTAAGAAGTGCATGACGTTATCTGTGAACTGCTGTCCAAATGTTTAACGTACGCACAATCATGAGGAAACAGGCATATCCAGCCTCTCTGACTTCCACTTTCACCCTCGCTCTCCATGTCAGTCCCTCTAAATTTATTGCAACTCCCACAGAGGGAGTTTTCGGTGTGTATAGAGGTAATACATATGGTAACCACAACAAAGTGGAGAAGGTAAAGGAGCTTCTTTGGTGGTGAGATTTTTACATTTCACCTCTATCAGTCAAGGTTCTCCAGAGAAATAGAGCCAACAACAGACCAATCATATATATATATATATGTAAATATATATACATGTAAATATATATACATGTAAATATATATACATGTAAATATATATATATATATATATATATATATATATATGTATATGTATATGATTTAGTTCAAGGAGTCAGTTCTGGGAGCTGGCAAGACTCAAGTCTGTAGGGCTGGCCAGGAAGCTCAAAACTCAGGCAAGAATTGATGCTGTAGGCTTGAGTCCCAAATCTGTAGGGCAGGTCGACAGACTGGAAACTCAGAAAGGAGTCATGTGGAGTCTGAATTCCTTCCATTCTGGGAAACCTCAGTTTTTGCTTTTAAGGCCTTCAACTGATTAGATGAGGCCCACCCACATTATGGAGGGTAATCTTTACTTAGTCAACAGATTGTAGGTGTTAATCACATCTAAAAATACTTTCACAGCAACATCTAAACTAGTGTTTAACCAAACAACTGGCACCACAGCCATCCAGGCATTTAAGCGCTGTAAGCATCCACCTCACTAACTCATTCTTCAGCTGTTTCCATGCTACTGTATTCTCTTTATTTTAATGTTTGTATTTTCGTTACTAATACTTCTCCACTTTTCATTTTTATTATTTCTTGTTCCTCTTTTATATTGCTAATATCTTTCCGTATCTTCATATTGTGCTCACTTTAAATTCTTGGTTTGTTTGTCCTAACACCCCTGCTTCAAATAGTATATGTCAGTACAGTTTATTGCCTTTTTTTTCAGGGAGTTGTATGACTCAGATTCTACTTATTTTAGCCTCTGAGCTCCGCCTCCGTCCGCCAGGGATTTCAGCTATTCAATCTGGCCATATGTATTCAGAGATGAAAAAGGCCACCTTCTACTGTGTGTTACTGTGTATTCATCCTGTAGGATTTTTGTAGATAATCTTCATTAAGTTGAGGACATTCTATTTTTAATTTGATAAGAGATTTTACATCGGATGGATATTGATTTTATTGAATAGTTTTAATGCACCTATTGAAGTGATGAAATGGTTTTTACCTTATAATCTGTTAATATGAGAAATTACATTTATAGATTTTCTAATAATGAACCAAATTTGCATTCCTAGGATAAACCTAACTTGTTTATGATACATTATCTTTTTATTTTTATTTTATTTATTTCTTTAAATTCATTTTAAATGTGTTTTTCCAGGACCCCTCAGCTCCAAGTCAAGAAGTTGTTTCAATCTAGTTGTGGAGGGCACAGCTCACAGTGGCCCATGTGGGAATCGAACTGTCCACCTTGTTGTTAAGAGCACTGCCCTCTAACCAACTGAGCTAACCGGCCATCCCTATGTTATCTTTTTATACATTGCAGGATTAAGTTTGCTAATATTGACTCAGCACTGTTTGCAATGATATTCATGAGTGAGATTGGCCTGAATTTCTCCTTTCTTGTACGACCTTTGTCAGATTTTGATGCCAAAGTATTCTACCCTTATAAACTGAAATAAGTATTTCCACTTTTTCACTCTAAAATAATTTGTGTAAAAATGGAATTATCTCCTTTTTGGGTAGCTGGTGAAATTCACTCAAAAAATCATGTAGGCCTTGCATTTTATTTGTTGCTAGATTTTTAACAACTGTTTTAGCTTATTTAATGGTTATAGGACTGTATAGATTTTTCTATGTCTTGTTGAATCAGTTTTAGTACGTTATAATGTTCTATAAAAACATAGGAAATTGTCCATTTTTGTTTATTTTCAAATTTATTGGCATAAAATTATTCACAATATTTTCTTACTATATTATTATTATTATTTTAAATCTCTGCTGCATCTCCAGGTATGACCAATTTTTTCATCCCTAATGTTGTTCATTTATGCCTTCTTTTTTATTGATCAATCTCGCAAGAGGTTTGTCAAGTTTTGGGTCTTTTCAGAGAACTGACTTTTAGCTTTATTGCTGATCTTTATTGTAATATTTTCTTTTAATTAATTTGTTTTTATTTTTATAATTTCTTTGTTTCTAATTTTGGGTGGTTCATTCTGTTGATCTTTATCTGATTTCTTAATTTGGTTGCTTTGCTCATTAATTTTCAGCCTTTCTTCTGATGTAAGCATTTAAGACAAAAAAAATTCCTTCTGCATATTACTTTAGCTGTATCCCCCAAATTATAATTTTAATTATTTTGCAGTCTTAAGTATTTTCTAATTTTCATTATGATTTTTTCCCTTGATCCTTGGGTTATTTAGTAATGTGTTTTAAAATTTTAAGTGTTTTTTTTCTTTTTAGTTTTTTTATTGTTCTTGTTAACCATTTCAACTTAATTGTATTGTGGTCAGGAAAAGTGATCTCTGTGTTACTCATTCTTGGAACTTTTATGAGAAATGCTTGAAGATCTCTTTACTTTAAAATAATTTTTACTCTCCAATTATTAAGTACTCTGCTCTATAAATTCCATTATGTAAAGCTATTTGTTATATGTTATATTGTCTCTAAACTTAATGACTTTTTTCTCCTTGACCTATCAACTTCAGAAAGGGATGTGCATTCACTGTGATGCAGAATGTGTCAATATCTCAAGGTTCTGTCAATTTTTAATTGAATATGTTCTGCATCTATTTTATTTTATATTGTGAAAATTAATCAAGGAAACATCAACTTGGAGTCAGGAAGGCCTGTAGAGGGAGCTCTCATGCCCTACCGCTCATCCTCAATTACCCCAGACAGGAAGAGCCTTACTTTCCTTCTCCGACAGGAAGTTGTATCTACTTGACTATCCTCCCAGGAGGAAGGTTTTCTTCTTGAACAGCAACAAGCCCAGACAATGGAAAATGCTACAGCTCAGCCAATGAGAAGCCATTTTTATCCTGAATTCTTACTTTCCTCCAATGAACTTTCATTTTTCCTTTGTTAGTGACTTCCTTGCCCTACCCTCTTTTTTTTTTTTTAATTATTGTGGGGGCAGAGCCCCAGAAAGAAGTTTCCAGGCTCCCGGCCTCACATAGACAGGTGCCTGGCTCAGGTAGTAAATGGCCATCAACTGTGATTGCATGGCCATCAGCTGTGGCTAGTTGGCCGTCAGCTGTAACCAGTGAGCCATTGGCCACTAATATAACTGCTGTGGCTACGCTAGGAGAAAGAGAAAAATGGGGGCTAGCAAGAAGATGGTGGCTGAGCCTGCAAGCGGCGCAGTGAGGGTTGAGAATTGTGTGGCTCCTGTTTCCTGTTTCTCCAACCCAGCCTCCAGCGAGAATATAGTGGTATGACTCCCCTACCTATGGCTCCGTGGGTGTTCCTTTTTGGCCTCACCATATCCTGCGTTCTTGTGTGGGGAGCAGGAGCAGAGACCCCCAAGGCCACCCCGCACGACAAATGGCGGAACGAGCAGTGTCTCCCGCACGACAATTATTTTATCTGGGAACATTGGGGAACAGTGTGTTTTTCCAGGACCCATCAGCTCCAAGTTAAGTCGTTGTCCTTCACTGTAGTTGTGGAGGGCGCAGCTCAGCTCCAAGTCCAGTTGCGGTTTTCAATCTTTAGTTGCAGGGGGCACAGCCCACCATCCCATGTGGGAATTGAACCAGCAACCTTGTTGTTAAGAACTCCTGCTCTAACCAACTGAGCCATCAGGCTGCCCCTCCGGTAGCTCAGCTCGTTGTCTTCAATCCAGTTGTGGAAGGCGCAGCTCACTGGCCCATGTGGGAATAGAACAGGCAACCCAGTTGTTCAGAGCTCGCACTATAACCAATTGAGCCATCCGGCTGCCCTGCTCTTTTCTATTTTGTGTAACTCCTCAGAGTATCTCCCTGCTTGCTAGATGAGATGCTTCCTGATTTATGAATCATTTGATAAAGCCAATTAGCTCTTCACACTAACTCAGTTGAATTTTGTTTTTTAACAAATATATGAGTATTATATGAAATTTTTGGTATATTTTCTTGGCAAATTGAACTTTATATCACATCATATAGTGATGTTATTTATCACTAACAATACTTTTTTCTTTTAAATTCCATTTTGTTTAATATTTCCTATAGATCCATTAGCCATAGTTGGGTTCATATTTGCCTGGTATATTTGTTTCCTTCCTTTTGGCGTTAGAAATTCTATTTGGTTCTTTTTCATATCTGCCTGATTGTTTTTGGTAGTCTTTGGTTCCTTTCTCATCCTTTTGATTCTTTCTTTAGTTCTTCAATACATTAAGTATTCCCATTTTATATCATGGTCACATAATGTTCTAACATCTGAATTTTTTCCTGGTCTGATTTATTATTTCTGCTGACTTTATCTCACTATCTGGTTTATTCACATGTTTTGTGATTTTTTTTAGTTTGAGTTCTTATTTGGTGAAATTTTATCTGCAGGAATTCTCTGTAGCTTGTATTGAGAAGATGTCCATTTTCCTGGGGCCTGAGGGTGCCACCTGCACAGCACCATTCAAAACTAAATTCTCTACTTGGGATTCTTCAGAGTAGGCAGAAAGAGTGAATTTGGGCAGGAGGGCTGGCTGGGTCCCAACTCCAATCCCTCTCTATCCTGCGTGAAGCCCAAGACAGCCAGCTTTCTTTGCCCTCTGCCCTTCTGGTTCACACTGCCACTGAGAGGATGTCCCTCTGGGCATCAGAGCTTTATGTGGGATCCGAATCAGCTCTGCACCGTGGTGGGTCCAGACTGCCTTCCTGGTCTCCAGTTCCACCTCAAGGCTGTTAAATTTTCAGGGCACCAGGGAGCAGCAGCTGTGTTAGGGAAACTGAATTCAGGGCCTGCTCACCTCTCTGGGTTCACGTCTTCCTTATTTGTTTGTCATCCATTGATTTTTTTTTTTTCCTAGTATTTTAAGTTTTTGGCTATCTAGACTTCCATACTGCTGGTTTTGTTCCTTCCCCCCCCTTTAATATTCTTTCTCGGAGCATTCCAAACACTTATTTTAAATATAGCCTTTTGTCTTTCTATAACTTCATCTCATCTGCAGTGACTTCACTTTCTGCTTGTTGGGAGTGGTGAATTGGTTGCCCGTGGGATTTCAACAAGGCTTTTGGAATTTGGGGTTTGTTTTTGTTAGGAGGGTTTTGTTTTTCCTTTTCCTTTCCTTTCTCCCTCCCTGTGTGCTTACGCTCTCTGTCCAGGACAGTTGCTGTCGCCTCTACCAGGCTTCGGGGCCCACAATCCAGAAGCAGATCTCACAATGTTATTTGAGGGTTCCTACCTATGGACTTACTGGGGACACTGCAGCCTCAGTTGAAGAGCCAGCAGGAGGCTTGCTTTCAGCATTCAGTGGGCAAACTAAATCTCTGTGCTCCCTTCCTGGACCCACCTATGTTCTCTATGTCAGAGTCCCAGGCAGGGACTCTGCTTCCTTTCCCAGTGGTGGAGTGCCACCCTTGTCGCTGGCTTCATGCAGAAGCCTGGCTCAGGTTCTGTCTCTTGTGGAGTATATTTGTCTATTACCGTACATAAGCCGGAGCTTCGGTGTCCACTTGGACCCAGAGCCCAAAGCCGATGGCTGCAGCCCTCTGCCCATGGCTCTGTGTATGGTGCAGAAGTTTTCTGCTGACCTGTTGTGGTTGTCATCTACTCCCGTGCAACAAATTACTCCAAAACGTAGTGGCTCAAAACAACAGCCGTTTTATTGTATGTCACGATGTGCTTCAGGAATCCAGGCAGGGCTCCGCTGAGTGATTCTTTTCCATGTGGCATCAGTCGCGGTCACTCAGTATATTCAGCTGGTACATGGATCAGTCTGGAGGGGTCAAGACAATGGTGGTGATGGCTAGAAGGCTGGGCTTAGTTGGGCCTCTTGTCCTGAGTACGAACATGAGGGCCCGGTGGTCTCAACATAGACTTCTTACATGATCGCTCAAGGCTGAGAGTGTTTCAAGAGATGGAAAGTGAAAGCTAATACTATTTAAGGCCTGAGCCAGGGAGGAGTCACAAACTCTGCCTCTCTATGGGAGGACGATCAAAGAATTTGTGACCATATTTCATCAGCCACCCATGTTTATTTTTTCCCCCTGAACTATAAGATCCTTTAGGGCAGAGACCATGTGCTACAGTACTGTTGGCTCCCAAGGGTCTTCAATTACCTGCCATACAGTGGTGTCACATATACATTGAACAAATGTCTAGATGAATGTGCAATAATACATAGGCTTAGAGCTTATTGGTTCACTTAATTCAGTAACTGTTCGCTTCCTTCATCCCTTCCTTGAGAAAAGAATGGGATTGCTGGATCAAATGGCAATTTGACTAATTTCTTTAGTCAGTTGAAACATACTGTCAAACAGTTCTCCAGAAAGGTACTTGAGGCAAATTTTTAAGACTGTATTGCTGTGGTTCATCCTCTCAAACGCATTTCCCATCTGCTCAGAGAACTCCACAGACATAGAAAACAGATCTAACACCCTCGATACCAAAGCGGCCTCAAGGGGGCAGCAGAGAAGGAGCAAAGGCGAGAGGCTGCTGGGCCTGGGCTGGGAACTCGAATTACCGGAAAGGACATGGCAAACTGCAGGCAGCTACGGGATTTTAAAGGCTTGATCTACAAAGAACAGTTTGACTTCCTGCTTTGGCCTTGCCGCTAACTCAGAACACATAAATACAGACGGTAAAAGAGGAGGATGTTTCTATAACCCGCAGTGATAGCTGTAGAGGTTCACAGACGAGCTCGGAAACCTACCTACTATTTATATACAGCTTTGTGTTCCTAAGAAAGTGCTTACATACCTTGTTGTGATGTACCTTGGAAACCAACCGGAATTCTTTGCATCAGGCACTATTCTAAGCACATTTTGTGCATTCTTTCATTTAATCCTGACAATAATCATCAGAGGTAGATACTATGCTTATTTCCATTCTTCAGATGAGTAAACAGGCCCAGAGAGAAGCCATTTGCCCAGTGTTGGGGGAAGCCAGGACTTCCATCCAAGGATAGCTGAGTCTGCAGCTCAGGTTCCTAACCCTTTCTGAGATTTAATTCATTAGTGTGATCACATCTGAGTGCTGGATGGTTAAGGACAGTCTCTAAATTCTTCAGTCCTTATGCCCCCATGCCCAACACAAAGCCTTGGAAGGTGGGCTTCAAATAAATATTTATTGAATGAATATTAGTCACTGATCTGAATGTTACTGATTTGGCCCATTACACTTGCACACTTTTTTTCTCCATTAAAAAAAATTAGATATAACTTACTTATAGCAAAATCACCCTTTTTATGGACAGTTCTGCAAGTTTTGACAAACATGTAATTATGTAACCATCACCATAAACAAGACACAAAATGATTCCATCATCCCCCTAAATTTCCCCATTCTCCTTAGTAGTAAATTTCACACCCTACAGCCCAATATCAGCCCCATTCCCAGCCCCTGGCAACCACTTACCTGCTTTCTGTCCCTATAGTTTTGCTTTTGCAAGCGTGTCACATAAAGTGAATCATGCAATCTGTAGTCCTTTGAGTCTGGCTTCTTTCACTTAATATAATGCATTTGAGGTTCACCCATGTTGTTGAGTGTATTGTTCATTCGTTCCTTTTTATTACCGGGTAGTATTCTACTAGATGGATGTCCCACAGTTTATTTATACATTCCACAGTTGAGGGGACATTTGGGTTGTTTCAGGTTTTGGCGATTACAAATAAAACTGCTATAAACATTGCTGTACAGAGTTTTGTGTGAGTTTTCATCTCTCTAGGGTAAATACCTAGGCGAGGGATTGCAAGGTCATATGGTAGATGTATAGCTAACTTTATAAGAAACTGCTAAACTGTTTTCCTAAGTGGCTGCACCATTTTGTATCTCACCAGCAATGTACAAGAGTTCCAGTTGTTCTAAATTCTCATTAGCACTTGATAATTGTCAAATTAAAAATTTTTAAGCCATTTTAAAGGTGTGTGGAAGTATCTCCTTCTGGTTTTAATTTGCATTTCCTAATGACAGATGAGGTTGAGCATCTTATCGTGTGCTTAGTTGCCATCTGTATATCTTCTTTGGTGAAGTTCATTCAAACCTTTTGCCCGTTTTTTTTAAAAAGCAGGTTGTTTTCTTATTATTGGCTTTTAAGAGTTCTTTGTACATTTGGGATGCAAATCCTTCATCAGATACATGCTTTGCAAATATTTTCTCCCAGATTGTGGTTTGCTTTTGCATTCATCCTTTAAATTATGTCTTTCGATGAGTATTCTTAATTTTGATGAAGTCCAATTTACCCCCATTTTCTTTTATGGACCATGCTTTTGGTGTTGTATCTAAGAACTCTGCCTAACCCAAAGTCACAAAAGTTTTCTCATGTTTTCTTCTAGAAGTTGTATATATCATAGTATATATATATATATACATATATATATATATATATATATATATATATATATATATAATCATCTTATAATCTGTACTCTTAAATGAGATAATGGATGTAAAGCCCTCAGCACAGAGCCTGGCACAGAGTTAACAGTCAATACACAGAGCCTAAGATGGACATCAGCCTATGAAATGTTTATAAGAGGTGGCCCCACGCCCACTACACATTTCCTCTGGTATCTTGTCACAGAATGTGGGGTGTCCTGTCATCACACAGTGGCAGAACCTCTGCAGACATCCTTGACCACCTGCTCCTGGAGCCAACGGAGGTACCTGAGGCATAGAGAAAGGCGCTAAGGACTGTATAGGTCATCAGAAGAGCCAGACCTGCAAGGAGGTTCTACCCACTGCAGCGAGCACTCCTCCATCCCACCTGTTTCCATGAAACCTGCAGCTCTAGCCCAAGCTGTGATGGGGACCATAGTCTATTTATTGAACACCTACTGTGTGCCAGGCCCGTGGTTATAGCAGTGAACAAGACAGACAAAACCACAGATTAGCAGAGGAAAACAATGAACAAATAATTACATAATTAATTACTGGGTTAAGGAAAAGGGTAGGGTTCTGGAGGTGCGGGGATGTCTCATCTTTATTTCCCTTCCTCAGCCTCTGCCAATGTGCCTGGCGTCTCGGCCCCTCCAGGCTGGGGGTGGGAGGTGCGCAGACACAGGAACCCACATGGCGTCAGCGCGAAAATAAGGTAAAAAGGGGCTGTGCTTCCCAGGGCTCTGAGAAACGGCTCCTTCCGTCGTGGTTCATTCAGTCCTTCAAGAAATCTTCATGCGGCACCTGTGTGCCGAGCATCCTGTGAGGACAAACGCGGCCCCTGCCCTGTCACTGTATTGGGCGCAGATAGAGCGACAAGCCAATAAATAACGATGATGGGTTCAACCAGAGCCTTAGGCTCGGAGGGGCTGTGATGGGGGCAGGGCGGCCAGGTAGACTGGCCTCCCGGGGGTGGGGACACGTCCCGCCTTTGCTGCACATACTCTCCGCCCTCCACCCCCAACTTCGCAGAGGTCACAACGCTAGCGACAAGCTCACCCTGCGCCGGGTCTGCAGCAGACGCGCCCCTACGCGCGCGCGTGCACGCGCGCTGCCCACGCCCGCCCGCGCTCTCCGCGCACTACGCCCCCTCGCGGGAGCCCGAGCCGCGCCAGCCGCGCCAGCCGGGGAGGGGGCGGGGGCGCCGCGCACGCGCACGGGCCGGCGGCGCGCGCCGAGCGGGGGGCACCGCGCGGGTGCAGGCACGATGGAAGGGGGTGCGTACGGAGCAGGCAAAGCCGGGGGCGCCTTCGACCCCCACACACTGGTCCGGCAGCCGCACACCATCCTGCGCGTCGTGTCTTGGGTAAGGACGGCTTGGTGGCCGGGCCAGGCCGGGGTTGGGGTGCGGGCAAGGGCGGCGAGCCAGAATGGACCCCAACCGCACCGGACCCCAGACAGGGGCGCGGCAGCCCGCGGGGAGCCGTCCTGCGGAGTTCCGCCTCCCGTCCCTCCCTCCCTTCTTTCTGGGCCCCGGGAGCGGGTGTCCGTCGCTTGCGCGGGGCGCCCGCTGTGGCTCCCGAGGCCCTTGCTTTCCGGCGCCCCCAATTCGTGCGCTCCCCACCATCGCTGTGACCTCCAGGCCGTGGCCCTGCAGCTAGCAGCTCGGGTTGCGCGCGGCCGCCGTGGCGGACCCGAGACCATGGGGAAAAAGCCCGGGTTTCAGGTGGCCTTTTGGGGGGCAGGTGATCAAGGCGTGGATCATATAGCGGGGTTCACGCCGCACCTGCCATGGACGTTCAAGGAGGAGAGGGCAAGGAACCCGGTTTTTATGGCTTGGCTGGGGCGGTGTGGAGCGATGCGTCCAGCCCGATACCTGGCTGCCACCAGGAACTGCCTTTCCTTCGCAGCGTGACCTTGGGCTGGAAACCACGAAATGTTCTCGGGAAACCAGGAGTTAAATGCCGAGGTAGAAGCGTCGGCTCCTCTCTCATGCCTCAGTTTCCCGATTTGTAGAGAGGTAGGAGGAGCCTCCTCGAAGCTTTCCTTGGGCTCTGATATCATGAATCCCTGACAACCGCCCCCCCAATACACCTGGATCCCTGTGGGGGTTGCCCCCCCACCCGCGGAAAGCTGTCCTCCCCGCAGGGAAGAGGAGAGAGGCCCCTTCTAGATCTCCAGCCTGGGTGAGGGGGACAGAATCCCCAGTGCAGACTGCTGAGTGGGGACCCTGTTCAGACATGAGGTGGGGGAGAGGAGGATGGGATAGAGGGAGGGGTTCACATGGCCTTGGCAGCACCCCAGGGAAAGAAGGCCAGCTGAGGCCTGGGGAGGAGGTCCCTTGGGCTCACGAGGGTTGGCTGGCCACTGCCCAGACACCCTCACTAGAGGGTCTGGCTTCTACAGGCCTGCGACCATTCCCAGTGGGCCCAGACCAGAAGGGCCTAGGCGGGAGACACTGGTCAGGGGCCCTGTCGGTGACCCCACGGGGCTACACCTAAGGCCTCCTGTGCCCTCGGGGTGCTCCAGCTCCCTCATTCCCTGGGTTTCCAGGGTCTGATGGGTGGGACAGCTTGGGTGTTTATTCCTTCGTCTAAAACCATTAAAACCTCCTCCTGGTGCCACAGGAAGGGTGGCCCTTTCTCCTCAAGTGCCCACCAGATGGGGAGCTCTTTGAGGGCAGGGAAGCCCTGTTCTGTAAGTCTTTGGGTCCTCAGTGTTGGCACTTGGCACCCTTGGCATATCCATGAGGATTTAACGGTGCTGAATTCATTCATCTGTGTCGGTCTCCAGCTCCCCAGAGACCCAACAGGCCCTTGGTAGAGTTGGGGGAGGGGCAGGGAGAGGGCACGTGCCTGATCAGGTGGGCCAGCTGTGGGCACTGCTCTCCTTTGCGGGCCCCTGGGCCACTGGCCTGGCAGGGTGAAGCCACTGGCTTTGTGAGGGGGTGTGGCAGTTTGTCTGCTTGGGTCACTTCTGCCTGTGATGGCTTCATTTAGCAAAGCTTTATTGAGTCTGCTGGGCCCCAAGGGAAGGTGGCATGACTCAGACACAGCTCTTAGTCCTGCTGGGGAGTGAGCCAGGCACCCCCAGGCAGAGGCCGTTAGAGCCAGGACAGGGGTCTCCCTGCCTGCCGTGGGAATCAGAGAGGCTTCATGGAGAAGGTGACGTCCTTTTGGGCCTGGAAGGATGGGGAGGGTGCACAGCGGGATGCAGGGAGGACATTCCAGGCAGGAGAAAGGAAAAGTAACTGACTGAGCCCCCACTGTATACAGGGGCGCTGTCACGATTACCCAGCTAGCTCCCCCAACAAACAGCCTGTGTAACACTTGGAGACACTGAGGCTCAGAGAGGCCCAGTTTTTTCTGTCCATGTAAGTGGCAGATGGAAGATTCGAACCCAAATCTTCCTGTCTCCAAAGCACGGTGCTTCCCCTGGGGCAGGAAGAGTTCAGAATCCTGGAATTTTAGGAGTGGAAAGGATAAGGAGGTGGGCGGTCTCAGCACCCACCCATTATCCTTTGTACCAACCCCATCCGATGCCCAAACCCCAAGTGCCCCACAGCCCCCAGCTCCGCTCACTACCTTTGTGTGAGCAGAGGCATCTGTTACAGGCTGATTGACACCTTTAAAATAGAGTGTTTTTCCCTGATCATAAAATTAATACCTGCCAATTATTGGAAAATCTAAAAATCACTTGTGATGGTTACACAACAATATAAATGTACTTAATACCACTGAATTGTACACTTAAAAATGGTTAAGGTGGTAAATTTTATGTTAAGTACGTATATTTCACCACATTAAAAAAAAAAATTGGAGTAAAAAGCATGTGAGATCCCACTGCTCAGAGAGGGCTGCTGTCTCCTTCCAGTCTTTTTCGGAAACATGTAGTGTGCGGAGACATTCCAACACGTTGGGGGTATCCCTTCGCCCTTATGACCCCTCAGTACGCCAGGGGGTCTCACAGGCTGTCCACAAGCTTCATCTTTGAGCTACTGAAGTCTGAGCTCCAGCACTGAGGTGACCAATTTGTCCTGGTTTGCAGGAACTTTCCTGGCTTTAGCACTGAAAGTCTCGTGTCCCCCCCAGTCCCAGAAAAACCCAGTCAGTTGGTCTCTCTATCCAGGAATCCCCCTGTGCTGCACCCCCTGGAGGGGCCCAGCAATGTGCGCTAGGGATTTGTGATCTCTAAAATTTGTAAAAGCAAATCTTTTCCTGTTCCTTTTCTGAAAGAGGACCCCTAAACTTGTATAAGCTTCAAGGCCTCCCCCAACCTGGGCCCACCCTGGAACCTGAGCCCACTGAGCCCCCAGGCCCTGCTGGGGCAGAAGCAGGTCCTAGGACCCCCTTGTCTCTTGACGGAGACTTTCTCAGCTCCTCTCTGCCCTGTGTCCGCCCCCCCCATCACCCCCTCCTCCCCACACACACCTGTCAGGGTGATCACTCACAGCGAGAATTGCGGAATTGATCTTGTTGGTTAAACAGGTGGGGAGAGAGCTGGTAAGCCCTCTCTGGCAGGTAGATCTGCTCTGGGCAAGGGGAGGATGGCTGAGTTGGGACAGTGTTTAGGGCAACCTCAGAGCTGCTGCCTCTGACCCAGGTTGGCGGGAGATGGGCTGTGCTGGCTGGGGGCCAGGAGATCTGTTGCCACTCCTGGGTCCCCAGGCACCAGCTGTGCCCCCCCCCCACCTGCCCCTCAGTATGCCCTCTGAATGAGGCTAGGCTAGGACAGAGGTGCCACTGCACCATGACTGCAGCCAGCAGTGACTCCTTTCTCTGTGCTGGAGCCAAGTGGGACAAAGGGAGTTCCAGCAGGGAACTAACTGATTTCATATAAAAGACCGACCACCTTCTATTTTGATTTGTAGTCTTACTTTTAGAGGGTTGAAATGACCTGTGGGAAAGAATATTGCTGCTGGTAGATGAGAGAGTCTTTTATATTAGGGCTCTATTTTGGCAACATGAAACGATAAAATGTTTGAAATTTTCCACTTTCAGGGTTGATTTCTTAAGGGCGTTGGCTGTAAAACCCAGGCAGGATTCTGTCAGTAGGGTGGGTGTTGTCCCCCCAGATACAGAGTTAGGCGCACGCTGGCTCAAGGCTCGGACTGCCAGAGGGGCAGTTTCAACCTGGCCTGCAAGGTCCCCATTCAGTATACTCCCGGTGGCTTTCCTGTCTGTGTCGCAGTGGCACCAAGGGGTGGCTGAAGGGAGGCAGCTTTACACCCTCATTTTTATCAGCCCCCCTCAATCATCCCAAGTGAACAGTGAGTATGAAAGCTGACCTTGCTTTGCAAACGCAGCAGCTTCAAGACGAGACCCCTTGCCCTTGCTCCCAACCAGATTGCCATGCTCTTGCCATCCTGCACAGAAATGCTGGAGCCCATGGTGCTGGCGAGTAAAAGGGGTGCAGGTGGAGACAGAGCCTCTGGCCTTTGTTCATTCATTCCACATACATCAAGTCCCTGCTCAGCGCCAGCCTGTGTGTTCCACCGGAGATGCCCTTAGTCCAGTGAGAACAGAATTGCATTGAAAGGCACCATCCAGGAGGCTTGGGATGCTACCAGGAGATCCAGGGGGCCATAACTACTTCTTCCAGGGGGAGGTAACTCCTGAGCTGATTCTGATAAGGAAATGGGGAAGGGTGTTTGAGGTGGAAGGAACAGCATGTGCAAATACTTGGAGTCATGAGAGCTCAGTGGGTTTTAGAAGTGACGATGAATTCTTGGGGGCCCCACGTGTGTGAGTGAGACTGACAAATCAAGGGTCTAGAGGGGCAGGCAGCCTGGGGCGGGGGGATCTTTAGGAGATGTTGGCTGATAGGATTCTGTCAAGTGTCTTGGCATTTCTTGTGTACAGGGGCAGTTCAGGAGCTCAGGGAGTCTGGGACAGCTGGGGTTTGGCATCAAGAGCAGGACCCCCAGAACAGGACCTTGGAGAACCCCAGGCCTCTCTGAGCCTCCGTTACGTTATCTGTAAGATGGGTTTGGAGTGCAGATTTGGGGTGGATGTGAAGGTTTGTGAAAATGGACGTTTAAACGGCCTGCCATATAATCCACTCCTTCAAGGCACGTGATGTCCTCATCCAGTGGGTTTTGTGGCCTCCACTTTAAGGGAGAAGCTGAGACCCAGAGAGCTTAACTGGAGTTGCTGGGATCATAGCAATTGCTGACATCGAGGACATGGCCCGTTTCCTGCTTCAGGGAGTCCCCAGCCTGAGCCTGGGGAGAAAGAACAAAGGCTGGGGGAGGAAAGGCAGAGAAGAGGAAAAACCAGGAGGAGGGAGAAAGGGAGAGGGCAGATGGCAGTGCTGGCGAGGGAGCCACACTTCATACCCAGACCGGAATAACCAGCTGTCTGGTGGGAGGAGATGCAGGGCAGGGCGCTGGGGAGTGCCTGGGGCCATGTTCTGCATCCACTCCAACACTGACTGGTGGTGTACTTGGGCCTCAGTTTCCCCATCTGTCGGACGGGAAAGGATGGTCAGATTGGGCTGGTGGTTTCCACCCTTTCCACCCTCAAAGGACCCCACTCTTGCTCTTAGTGGATTGTAGGTTGGGAACTTTCGGACTGGTCGGTCTTTAAAGAATTATATTAAGAACCACTGCCCCCCAATGCTTTGTGGGGGCCTGCAGCAGGGACGCCTGGGCCCCAGGTCCACGTGTAAGCAGAGCAGTGTCAGTAGAGCCTGGCAGGGCAGCCGTGCCCCTGTGTTTCTGGGGGAGCCTTCCCTCCTGGGCATGGAATTTTGCTCAGCTCCCCTCTGCAGGAGAGGATATGGGGGAGGGGTGGCTGTCTGCCGGAACAGCCCCAGGCTGCCACACCCAGAGTGTTTAGAACGCCATCATCCAGGAACCCCAACAACTGGAGCTCCTCAAATAACTCACGGTCAGACGGGGAGAGAGGACGTGTTCTGTGTCCTGACTCTTCAGCACCCGCTAAACATCCCTGATTGTAAATTGCACTGTAACCTGGCATCCCCCCGGGACCCTGCTTTCTTGGCAGCCCTTTCAGTGGGGACCATTCTTTCCCTCTTACCCTCCCTCTGCTGGGTCTGGCTCCTGAGGCTGTTTCCAGACCGTTCTCCCCCAGCTTTGAATCTCACGCGGCCTAGGATCAGCCACTCCCCTCATTGCAGGCCAGCCCCAGCACTTCCTCTTAGCGCCTGCTCGCCTGCTCGCTCTAGTAGCACCACCCCTGCCTTCATTCCTGGTCATTGTAGTGTCCACTCCCATCACCCTTCTCCCGCCCTTGGCTTTTCACTTCCGTGGCCTCCCCTCCTCCCACAGTTTTGTCTTGATCTTCCTCAGCAGCCACTCCTGCCAGGTGTCCCCTAGGCCATTCTCTCCTGCGTGCACACACTTGGGACCTAGCTCTCTCCCTCGCCTCCCCTGATTCTAGTGGTCCCTGTGCCTGGGACCTCTGAACCATTGACCCTCCCACTGTGAGCCACCCTCACCCGGGTCCACTCTGTCCCCCTCTCCAGCGTGGGGTCCCCCTGGTCTCACCCACCTGCTTCTAGCTCTAGCCTTCTGCGCTCACCTGGCAAAGCTCTGCTTACATCCACCCTCAGCCTCTCCCAGGCTGTCTCCCGTTCTGGTGACTCAGGCCAGCTTCCCTGGGGCACTAGACCCGCCCTCTCACCTACTCCAGGGTTCAGACCCAGCATTGATGTTGACCTTCACCGTTCCCAACTCCTGGTCTCCCTCCCTCTCCTTCGTCCTCAGTTTCGCCCTCCCCACTCTGGCTCTTTCCCGTCAGCTTACAGATGTGCGTTATTTCCATCCCTCACCCATTCCCAGGGTCCTTCAGATTTGTCTACGGTCACCGTCTCCAGTGTTTCTCCTTTGGTTTTCTCTCACATGCAGCCTGCGAGGCTTTCTGCATCATCCGTGACCTTCACACTGCCAAATCTCATTGCTGATTGTTATTAATGGATCTCTCGGCTGCATCTGGCAGGTAGTGAGGGGTTTTTATGTGCTCCCGTTGGACCCAACAGCCGCACGACACAGACACCCTGTCATCTTCTATTTAATTTACACATGGAGCGTGTGCGGGTGCTTGCCCTTCAGTGAGGGCTCACAATCTTGGGGGAGGGGGAATGTGGAGAAAGCAGTTACAATACAGAGGTGAGCACGAGACCCAGGGCAAGGGAACACTCGCTCTGGTCAGGGATAGGAGGTGACAGTCGAGTTGAGAGAAGAGGGATGAGGCCAGCCAGGCAGAGAAGGGGAAGGCGTTCCAGGCAGGTGGAAAGGCGTAGGAAAGGCTAAGAGGTGGTGGCAGAGCAGTGCCAGGGACAGGGTCTGTTATATCACGGTCGTATTCCCGGCGTTAGTGCCTGGCATCTGTTAGGGACTCCACCTGTGGGTGAACAACGCTGTGACGTGCGCTGCTCTGCCCTCCTCCTTCCACACACCATCCCTATTCAAGTCTCCCACCAGCCTTACAGGCCCACCTCAAATATCACCTCCCCTTTAAAGCCTTCCAGGATTCCTCCAAGCTCATGTGGTCCTCCCCATTTCCTTTGTGAACGGCTGTAAGAACTCTCAAAGCAAAGGTCTTTCCACCCTTTGTGTTTTTCTTCTCTTCTAGAACGTGAGCCAGGGCCTGGGGCCAGACTATCTCTCTGAAGACCTGGAATTTCCACAGAGGGAGAGAAACAGGGAACAGTGTCAGGCGTGTAGGGACTGGCAGGGCAGAGGCAGGCATTGAGGTGAGGAAGAGCAGACAGCAGTGGGTGGTTTTCTCGACCCTTCTTACCAGCTGAGGGACCTCACAGAGCCGCGGTTTCCCCACCTGTGAGATGGGGGTGCACATGAGATCCTGCCTGGGAAGGGCTCAGCCATGCTGTTCGTGTTACAACCCTTTTCCAGGGGTGGCATTTCTCACTACCCCCACCGGCTCCCCGCCTCAGGCAGGGCAGAGGTGGCAGGACCTGGGGTGGGCATCTGGACACTTCTGCCACTAAGCGTGAGTCCCGGGCCCCTCTCTGGGTCTCAGTTTCCCCTTTTCTAACGAGGCTCCTGGCCACAAGAAGGTGAGGACGGTGACAGTGTGGAGAGAAGGAGGAGCCTTCAGTCCACCCAGGCTAAGTCTCAGCACCTTGGGGCCACGGGGCTACTCGCTCTGGCCCCTGCCCAGCAGAGCCCATCCCCTACCCCCACTGCTGAGAAATGGAGGGGACAGCTTGCAGGAAGATTACAGCTTAATCCCCAGCAGGTCACATCCAAGGCTTCAGAATGTGGTGCTGGGGGGCGGGGGGGGGGGAGAGGGGACGGACTCCAGCCCCCCACCCACTCTGCCTGGCCCTGCGGCTCCGCGCGAGGCTCTTCAGGAAGCCGAGTGGCTGTCCAGTGTCCATCACGCGCCCCTGCCGTGGCTTCAGCTGTTTTCCTCACATGACCTTGGGGAAGACAGGGCCCCATTCCCATGAAGGGGGCCCTTGGCAGCCTGACTCATCCCTCAAAAGCATGATGGTGCCTTTTTCACTCAGTCTTTCCCTGGGTCCCAGGAGGCAGAATGGAGGACTTGGGGAGGGACAGCGGTAGGGAGGCAGGTTCAGCTCTTGAGGGAGAGGACCCATTAGCGCCCTTGTTAGGGAGTGAGCTCTCTGTGGTCACAGGTGTGCAAGTGGGGGCACAAGCCAGGAATGCTAAGGAGGGAATACTCCTTTCTCTTGTCTCCCGTGCTGCTGTGCTCTGCCCATCTATGAGGCTTGCTGTTTGCTCTCCTCAAAGCCTTTCCTGACTCTCCCTCTGGCCCTGAGGGTAAAACCTATACCCAACAACTGAACCAGTAAATAGAAAAAAAAAATTATATGATGTTATCAAGAAGATAAATTGAGGTATTGGAGAATATTGTAGATCTGGGAGTCAGGTCTGGGGGGCTTCTCTGAGGAGGTGTCTTGCATTGAGATTTGGAGGTTGAGAGGAAACCAGCGGGAGCTAGCCAGGAAGATCTGGGGAACTCGGCCATTCCACGCTGAGAGAACAGCCATGTGCAAAGGCCCTGAGGCAGGAATGAGCTGGGGAGGCAGCAGGAAGGGAGTAGAGCAGTAGGAAAGGAATCTGAGGAGAAAGCAGGAGCCCTGAGGGGTGTGGGGGTGGGTAGGTGGGATGGAGCAGAGGGTGGGTGACATGAACTGATTCCGGTTTAAAGAGATCTTTCCAACTGCTGTACAGAGGACAGTGCAAGGGTGGGGGTGGGGTAGGCACATAGAGACTAGGAAGCTGCTGTCGTCGCCTGGCAAGAGGCGATGCTGGCCTGGACCAGCGCGGGGCGTGGAGTAATTCGAGTTATTTGGGGGAGGATGAAACAGGAGGCCTGCCTGCCAGATTGGATGGGGTTCGAGGATGAGCCCAGTTTGGGGTCTGAGCAGCGGGGTGGGAGCCAGGATGAGGGTGACTTGAGGTCACTGGGAGGCTAGGAGAGGCTGGGGGTGAGACCAGCAGCCCAAGTAGGGGTAACTCATCCCCTGCCTAGGGGAGGAACTTTACCCTCAGCCGGAGGAGGGACTGGTGAGAGGCGGGGTCGGTGAGTGCCCTGGCAGCCTGGACGTGGGCAGCAGCCGAGACTACAAAGTGCAGAGCCAGTGAGCAAGTCAGCGAGCTGGCTGTCCGCAGCGTGGGGCAAGGACCAGGGATTCCTTCCAGCCACTCGGCTTGGGAACAGATGTCCCTGTGCAGGGGGAAATAGATGGTGTCATTCGGAGCTGGCAGTCTCAGAGGGCCACGGGCATCAGATCTCGTCTCTCTACAGTTTATCAGGGGGAAAACTCGGCATATACCTAAAGATGTTTAAGGCCAGGCCTCTGGGAAGTTCTGGGTGAACCGCAGTGCTCTCTGTCCCCCCACCCCCGCACCTCACCCCCTATATGCTGGCTGGGCCCAGCTCTCCCCAGAACCTGCATTAGCCCGCTGCCCGACAGTAGCCGTGAATGGCCTGCCAGCTCTGTGTGCGAATGTGGAGTAAAGTGGGCCCAGCCCCTCCTGCACTGTGGATTGGTGACATGGCATGGGACGGCAGGTGTCCTTCCTGGGTCTCATGCTGATCCTGGAGTTTGGGATCTGGAATTCACTTCTTCAGGGGGCAGCAGCTGCAGGTAGAGGCTTGGCTTCCACTCTGGAATGGGGCTGAGGAGGGCAGGCCTGGCAGGAGACTCTGTGCTCTGCTTACCTGCTATGGGCCTGCCAGAGTCCAGGCCTCTCTGAGCCTCAGCTTCCCTCTCTGTGAAATGGGCAGAGTAAGCCTGCTTTGTGGGGTGTTTTTGGGTTTATCTTTAGAGGCTTTGGTGAGGATTAAATGAGATGATATTTGTCAGGCACTCCCATCAGTGCAAGGGCCTTGTAGAGGCTGTGGGCTGTCGCAGGGTTTCTGGGGAGACAGACCTGTAAATGAGTCCCCAGCAGAAGTATATGCAGGGTCTAGGAAGAGTGACTGCAAAGGAGAGTGTTCCAGAACGCGGCTGGGAGTCGCCACCTCCCAGCAGGGTTTTGAAGGGTAAGAAAGAGTTCACTCCTATTTGAAAGATGAAAAAGGTAGGGAAGGGCTTTTGGGAAGGCTGGAACAGCAGGTGCAAAATGATCGAACAGTGTCAACCCCCAGCTCTCTGGGATGGCTGAGAGGGGGTGGGAAGAGGGGAGGCCGTTCTCCATTTCTGTGCATAGCTGAATACCCAGCCCAAGATCCTGAAATTCCAAAATTCTGAGATTCCTTCTGATGTGTTTTCTGTGAGTTTGACACAGCTCTGCTCCAAGTACCATCTGGAATCCGTTTTTTAAAAGACCCAGGATTGGATTATAAACATGGCAAAAAAAGGAAAAAGAAAAAGAGGCTTGGTCCGTTTATCTTGGTGGGGGTTTTTTGTTGTTGTTTTTGTTTGTTCAGCATTTTTCTTTAGCTTGAGGGAAAGAGGTTATTTTTCCTGTGCCTGCCAGTGATCAGTGTCCTCTCTGGGTCCTCCCCTAGGCCACCCTCCCTCCATCCTCTCCGCTTCTGGCTGTGGGTCTGCCTCTGCAGACCTGACTCTGGTCCCTGCAGCAGACCCGTCTGTTAGGACATTTTCCCCGCGCCTCCACTGCACAGCATTGAATTTCATTCTGGTTTCATTTCCGGTTCTCTGGTGGCTGTTCTGTGTGCTCCTTGCTGTCCCTGCAGATCCAGCTCTAGCAAGTCACCCCAGAGGCCACAGGGCACCCGCTTGGATTCAGAGACTCAGTTAGAGGCTGGATCCACTCTAAGCAGCTGTGTGACCTGGACAGGTCCCCAGCCACGGCTGTAAGATGAGAATCAGAGCATGTCCTCGTGGAGTTAATTAAGAGTCACAGACGGGGTCCTGAGGGAGTCCCCCTTTCTCCTGCCACGGACTGTGAGCAGCTGAGGAACGGAAACTGAGGCCCATGCCCTGCTCCTGGGGGGCTCCCTCCCACTCGGGTTGGGGAGGTGGCACTAAATGGAGAAGTTACACTGGGGCTTAGGGTCCTGGAGGAGACTGGGAGACTGCAGGGGGCTGGTTGTGTGTCCTTGGCAACGTTTCTTCCCTTCCCTGCGCCTCAGTTTCTCCACCTGTCGACTAGCAGGCCTGGTTCAGGTGAGGCTCCCTGTCCTGGCCCAGCGCTGCAACCTGCGGGGACCTGGGATGCACACCTCCGTTCCTGGTTGTCATCACACCCAACCCCTCCCCTCCTCACTTCTCCTCTCACTCCCCACAGCAGACCTGTCCCCAGGTTCTAGTGGCTTTACCTTTAAAATACAGTCAGCATTCCGCCACTTCTCACCATCTCCCCTGCTCACGCCAGCCCAGCCCCCTCCTGCCTCACCTGGGCGCTGCTTAGGCCCCGCCAGTCTCCCTGCTTTTACTATTGCCCCTGCTGTCTTTTTGCTCCATCGCAGCCAAGGTGATTCTTTTCAAACCTAAATCAGATCATGTCAGTCGCCAGCTCTTAAGCCTGAAGTGGTTCCCGAACTCATCCTGCCCCTCAAGGCACTGGGGGCCAGCCCCTGCCTCCCTCAGCCCCTGCCTGCCTCACCTTGCTCACTGTGCTCCAGCCACACTGCCCTCCATGTGCCTCCTCAACACACGGAGCTTATTCGCACCCCAGGGCCTTTGCACTTATGGTGACTTCTCCCTGGAATGTTGGTCTTCAGCTCAGAGCTCCCTCAGAGCCCCCATCCGTCACGCAGTCCATCTCCTCTCGCCCTGCTTTGTGCTTCTTCAGGACTTACCTACATATTTGTCCGCTTACTATTTGTCTCTCTCGGTGAGAACAGGGACCTTGCCGCCTCCTCTGCTTCTTGCACAGGGCCTGGCACAAACTAGGTGCTCAGGAAATACTGTTGAATGATAGAACAACTGATGGCAAGCCCCAGTCCTCTGGCCTCTGAGATGAGGCCTCCCAGGCCCCGGACGCAGGGAGCCCTGTGGCTGTAGAGCTGTCAGCTCCCTGGATAGCACAGGCCGAGCCAAGGGGCCCCCTGGCAGCTCACTCCACCTCCACTGAACATGAACAGAAAAGTTAGTTACAGCTCAGGATCTGTGGCGTGGAAACCGTCTTCCAGAGAGGAAACAGTGAAAAGAGCCTGGGGCGGGAGAAGGTGGAGGAACAGGTGTAGGTGGGAAGAACAGGGAGGTGAGGCCTTGACCACCGGCCCTAGAAGCTTGATTATATCCAGAAGGCAGTGAGGACCACTTAAGTGACTTTCGTGCTGCAGGGTGCGGACCTTGATCCACGAGCCAGATCTCATCACCCTCCTGTGACTTCTCACTGCATTTAAATTCAGTGTCCCTACTGTGGCCCACCAGGCCTTGTCTGCCCTGCTCCCCCTTGTTACGCTCCAGCCCCCGCTCCCCCTTCTTACGCTCCAGCCCCTGCTCCCCCGTCACTGTTCCAGCCACACTCCGCCTCACTTCTCCTTCCTTTGGCCTCCACCCTTTCTGTTTGTCTGCCTGAAACATGCTACCCCCCCGATCTTCGCAGGGCCGGTCCCTTCTCATCTCAGTTCAAGAACCCCTGCTTCAAGCACCCTTCCCTGACCACCTCCCTCCTCTTCCACTTGTGTGTGTCAGTCTAGCATTTGGGGGACGCTCACTCCATGTCATGTGCTGCCTTCTATGCATGACCTCATTCATTCCTCACAGTTGGTGGTTTAGGTGCTATTGTAACCCACTTTACAGAACTGAGGCTCAGAGAGGTTAAGACACTAGCCCAAGGTCACCCACTAGCCAAGTGGCCAAGCTAGGTTTCAGCAAGCCCCAGTAGTTTGACCCAGACTCTTACCCCCCTCACTCCTTCCCCTCCAGACCATTAGCTCCCCCACAGCAGGGTCTCCGTGGACGTGGTTACCCCTTGACGCTCCCTCCCAGCCCACTGCCGGGCACCAAGCAGCCCACGTCTGCCAGAGCCAAGGGCCAGGGGCCCAGGGGCAGGCAGCAAGGAGCTGCTGTGAAGCCCCCTCATTCCACTCCGCCCTGGGCCCTGACAGTTCCAGTCCCTCGGAGGGTGTTTTCATTTGCTTCGTACCCTCTTGGGGACACACGGTCTGCAGCACTTCCCTCCTGGCCCTCCTGGGACGCTCTGCTGTGCCCAAAGCCTGGCCCCTGCCAGCCTGCTTTCCCTCCCAGCTCCTCTGGCCTGCTTGTGGAAGGGGGTCCACCCCTGTTCCCACCTCTGGCAACAGCGAGGTCTCGTCCAGCCCCAGGGAGAGTGTGTCAGGAAGTGCTTTGAGTCAGGACTTCCTGTCTCTCCCCGTCTGTGCCCCTAAGCACCAGCTATGACACGCCAGTCACACTGCCCGATCCAGTCACTCTGCTGCTTTACTGCTGATCCCTCAGGTCTCAGGAAGTGCCACCCCTTCTTCAAGATCCGTCTCCTGAGGCTGAGTCAGCTTGGTCAAGTGGAAAAGAGCACAGGGCTGAGAATCAGTTCAGCCTGTACTGCTAACAGCAGCGGCACCTCATTCGGAGCCTCAGTTTTTCTACTCTGTTCATTGGGAGCAGTACGAATTGCCCTCTCTGGTTCAGGACCTGTGACAGGGCAGAGCTGTCAGCCAGGATGACTGCATGAGGACATTCCCAAATCAGGACTAAATGTGTGGCTCACGGCCCACTTTCTTGCATGGCTGAACCAGAGCACAGCCCCACAATCTTTTTCTTTTTTTAATTGCAGAAAAATTCATGTAACTTGCAACAAACCATTTTAAAGTGTACAATTCAGTGGCACTTAGTGTATTCACAAGGTTGGGCAACCACTACCTCTCTCTAGTTTCAAAACTTTCTCATCACCCCACAAAACACCCCATAGCCATTTAGTAACCACTGTCCATTCTCCCCCGCCCCCATCCCCTGGTAACCTCGAGCCAGAAAAACAGCGGTGACTGAAATGCATAGAGTACATACAAGAAATCATATAATACTGACCTTTTATGTCTGGCTTCTTTCACTTCTTTTTTCACTTGGTTTAAGATTCATCCGGTTGTAGCAGGTATCAGAGCTAGGGTCCTTTTTATGGTTGAATAGTATTCCATCGTTTGGATATGGCACGACTTGCTTCTCCATTCATCCACTGATGGACATTTGGGTCGGAACCCTTCTGAACACAGAGAATCATGAACCAGTGGTCTCTCGACTTTTGATCATGTACTCCTTCGGGAAAAAATGTTTGAATCCTCCCATTAAATGTATATTTATTCATTTTATATATATTACTCCTACACTAATATATCTAGGACATGATAAAATCCACGTAAAGTATAGACATCTTAAAAAGATAAGATAAACAAATAATCATGCTTCTCATCTTTTCCCCCCACCTGCCTGGGCATTAACTGAGGGTGAAAATATGTCTGGCTTGTATTGAAATTAAAGTTTCTTATTGTAGAAAACTTGGAAAGCAAAGAGGAGTGGAAAATGGGCGATAAAAATGCCATCCAGCCTCTGCCTTCTTGTGTGTATGTCATTGGATCTGGTCCTCCTCATCCTCACACAGTTTCAGGGCAGGTGGGAGGCAGGAGGAAAAAGCATGAACTTTAGAATCAGGTCCCTGGGTTGGAAGCCAGCCTCTCCACTTACAGTTGTGTGACTCTGGGCACATGAATCAATTCCTGCACTTTAAATGCCTCATCTGCAAAATGCTGGTGATACTGATTTTGTATCGGGTAGCTGTAGCTGTGTAACGAGTGACCCGAAAAATGTAGTGGCTTAAAACACAAACATTTGTCATCTCACAGTTTCTGTGGTCAGGAATCTGCTTAGCTATGTGCCACTGCCTTAGGGTCTGTCACAAGCTACAATAGCGGTGTCAGCCAGGGCTGCAGTCTCATCTGAAGGCAGAGCATGGATCCATTTTCAAACTCACTTACATGGTGTTGGCAGGACTCACCCACTTGTGGGCTGTTGGACTGAGGGGCTCAGTTCCATGCTGGCTGTTGGCAGAGGCCTCCCTCAGCTCGTTGCCAGACGGGCCTTTCCATGAGGCAGCTCAAAACATGGCATCTGCTTCCATCAGAATGAGCAAGAGAGGGTGGGCAAGATGAAAGCCAGAATCTTTGTAACCTCCTTGCAGTAGTGATATCCTTTTTTGCCATGTTCTGTAGCAAATCACCAGGCCCAGCCCACAGTCCAGGGGAAGGAGTCTGCACAGGGCATGAGTACCAAGAGGTGGGGACATGGTGCCATTTTAGCTGGCTGCCCACCCACCTGAAATAGATCTGTTGGGGAGGGTTGTTGGGGCCGTTAAATGAGGTACCACGTGTAACACATTCAGGGTGGTACGGGTTGCCCCATAATTGGCAGGACTGTGACTAATGTTATTTTCATCCATCACTCCTTCCACTTGCCAGAGCCTGGGCAACAGGGAAGTGGGAGGGAACAAGAACGGTACCTGAGACCCCAGAACAGCATGTGGCTCTGTGGAGGGGAGGGGAACACAGTGGGGTGGGGGCTTAGCAGGTTCACAGCCCAGGAGGGCATGAGACCACTGGTTCTGGGAGGCCGGGTCCAGTCCTACAGGAACCTGTTGTTGGCCCAGGAAGACCTTTCAGGACCTGGCTGGTGGGGGTGGGCCACATCTGTGGTCAGAGGGTCCTCGGTGCCTGGGGCTGAGGAAGGAAACGATTGACTGCCCTACGCTGTGTGATCTCAAGCAAGTTGCCCTCCCTCTCTGGGCCTCGCCTCTGACATACCTGCTGTTGGAGGTGAAGAAGGCTCAGGGAGGGGCAGGCAGCGGGCCGAGGGCTGTTGGTAGCTCCCTGACTGGGGCTGGTACTGAGTGGGACCTACCTGGGTCTCATGCCTGACCCGCCATCCCCACCCCTCACAGGTGTTCTCCATCGTGGTGTTTGGCTCCATTGTGAATGAGGGTTACCTCAACACCCCCTCAGAGGGGAAGGAGTTCTGCATCTACAACCGAAACCCCAATGCCTGCAACTACGGTGTGACTGTGGGCGTGTTCGCCTTCCTCACCTGCCTGCTGTACCTGGCCCTGGATGTGTACTTCCCACAGATCAGCAGCGTGAAGGACCGCAAGAAAGCCGTCCTGTCAGACATCGGTGTCTCGGGTGAGTCCCCGCCCCAGAGGGCGTCCCCTCCACACAGCAGAGTCTGCAGAGGGCTGTCCCAGCCCTATTCCTGTTAACCCTCACGCACACCTGTGTGGTGAAGGGACAGGCTTGGGGTCACAGGACTGGCAACAGGGAAGGGTGGGACGAGGGCTGGCCCGAGACTCCAGAACAGCCCACAGCTCCATGGCGGGGAGCGCAGTGCAGCATCCCGGGGAGCCATCTCTGCTCAGATGGCCTCTTCCATGCCACCTCCCTGGTGGAGCCCCCTGAGAACTAAACAGCGGTGACTGAAGGCCCTGGCACATAGTAGGTGCCCTGGGAGGGTCAGAACCTGAGGCTGAGGAGCTGACGTGCCCTGCTGCCCTTGTTCTTCAGAACCGACCTTGGCAGAGGTACCCTCACCTCAGGCCCATGAGTCCAGAGAATCTGATTGGTGGAGGCTTAGGTTGGGGGTCGGGAAGACTTTGGTCTCTCTGGACTAAGGCCATGATCCCAGGTCTCTGGTGGGGATCTGCCCCCATTTCTAGGCCTGGGATTCTCAGAATGAGCCCGGCAGCAAGGTTTGGGGACCCTTAGACTTAAAGGAACTAGAACAAAATTAATAGTTCCCAAACTGTATTCGGTGGAGCCCCAGGGTTCCCCAGCCGTGCCTCTGAGGGGACCAGGCTCAGACACCCCACCCTGGGCACACATACACTGTCTGAGCAGCTCTGGTCCTCTCTGGATATGACCCTGGGCACCGTAGAAGGTCTTGTTATCACAAGGCTCCCACTGCTGAACTCCCCAGACCTCGGCTTTCAAAGGGCCCCTCACTAACCTCTGGGACTTGATGAGGCTGCAAGCACATGAGATGTTGAGACTCACACCTGGTGGTTGAGCCACACCCTTGCCCTAGCCCCGCCCCCTTCCCCTGCCCAGTTCTCTGTGAGGCTTTAGTAGGGGCTGCTCAGCGCTGCTCCTCCCAGAATGCTGCCGGCCTTGGGGTGGACAGTGGGCCAGTCAGGGGTAGCTCAGAAATTTGTGTTTGGCTGAGGTTAGAGAAATGCCGGCCTAGGCTGACTGACATTTTCTCTGTCTCTCTCTCCCTCCCTCCCTCTCACTGCCCCTGGCTCTCCCTGGGCCTTGGCTGGCTCCTCCATGGTCTGTCTCTGGCTGTGCATCTGACTGCCCTCCCTGTTCTCGCCTCCCTTCCCTGTGCTCCCCTCTCTGCACCACCCCCCTACTTTGGGGGTGGGGGAGCATGGGAGACGTGCTCTTGAACCTCTCCCTGTTCCTCGGTTTCCCCATTTCCTCCCCATTCGCCCTCTCTCCCCATGTGTGGCCTGTTCTGCCTGACCCTGGTGGACACCCCAGCCTTCTGGGCCTTCCTCTGGTTTGTGGGCTTCTGCTTCCTGGCCAATCAGTGGCAGGTCTCCAAGGCCAAAGACAACCCGCTGAACGAAGGGACAGATGCGGCCCGAGCCGCCATCGCCTTCTCCTTCTTCTCCATCTTCACGTGGGTGAGTATACAGCCCACACTCGCTGACCCAGCCAGCCACCCGGGCTGGGCCTTCCGGCGTAGCCAGGGACTCCATTCTGCTTCCCTCCTCAGCATCCACGGCAGGAGGGCTGCCCCCTGTTGTCACTGCCAATGAGGACAGTCACATGGGGATAGCAGACCCCTGCTTTTGTGCAGAGCACCCACCACGGTAGTTGGGTGGTGGGTATATACTATCCCCTTCAACAGACGAGAAGGCTGCGGCCTGCACAGCCAGAATGGAGCCCAGGAGTCAGGAGACCTGGGTCACACCTTGGGGCTGCGTCCACTTTTCTGGGCCTCTGTTTTCCCATCTGTAAAATCAGTATATTGAATTTGTGGGAGGGTGTCACACACTCAGCTGTACACTGGGCAGGCAGGGTGTGAGAAGGTGGGAGCGGGCCAGGTGGCAAGCCTACACCCCAAAAGGGCACCCTGTGCCCCGCCCCATTCCGAAGCAGGAATAAGCACCTACAGAGGCCAGCTCTTCTGTTTTCCAGAGAAGCCAGAAATCTGAATTTCTGTGTGAAATCTGATCTTTATGTGTTAGCAATTTATTCAGATTAAAAAAAAATATGTGTGGGTCAAGGAGAGTATGTCTCTGGCCACTGGCCAGAGGGAAGCCCTTTGTGGCCTCTGAACCCAGAGGTCTTGACATCAAGACTGCCCTTGGAATTGAGATTCCAGGTCATCTCAATGTCTTTCTTTTCTCCTCATCTCTCTCCTGCGGCTATCTGAGGTTGCAGGGCTCCGTGACCCCATCCTGAGGGCTCTCCCCAACCCCTTCCCCTCCAGGCCTGCCACAGCCCAGGCCTCTGCAAGGAGAGTCTCCAGAGCTCTCTATAGGCAGCCAGCCCTCCTTCTGCCCCCGCCCTCCTCGGCCTGCCCTGGGGTAACTTCTATCTCTTTTTGAGGGCCCCTAGATATCCATTTTCTCCTGGAACCCCTCCCCGCCATACGCTATTGGGAGCTTGAGTTTGGAGGCAGAGAGCTGTGGTTCAGGCCCCAGCAGGCCAGCCATGGTCACTCCAGATCTCTGTATCCTCAAGTCTGGGCAGGAAGAACCAGGTGACCCCAGGGATCTCAGACCACAGAAGGTGCCCTGGAATTGGGGTCCACTCAGCCCTGCAGGGAGGAGTTTAGGAGCAGTGAGCCCTGAGATGGGGGTGGGGCTCACAGAGGAGCCGGTGAATGGACATCTGGACTATCAGGGGCGGGTCTGAAAGCCTGACTGACAGGTGCTCCCTGGCCCACTGAAGTCTGCTTCTCTGCTGGCACCTCTGCCCTTCCCAGCTCTTCCCTGCTGGCCTCACCCCTGCTCTCTCCTGGCAGAGCCTGACCGCAGCCCTGGCCGTGCGGAGATTCAAGGACCTTACCTTCCAGGAGGAATACAGCACGCTGTTTCCCGCCTCAGCACAGCCATAGCCCTGCCCGGCTTCCAGCAGCAGGGAGCCCAGTGTCCTGCCCTGTGGCGGGTTGTGGGAATTGCCTACTTCCTGGAATGGCCAGGATGCCAGGGCATACAGGGCAGTGGAAGGCTGGCTTGAGAGGCCAGTTAAGACTCGTCCCTTCTTCATTCGCTCCTTTGTTTATTCTTCATGTGTCCATTCATTCAGTAAACGTTTATTGAGCAGCTGTTTTGTGCCTAGTGGTGAATCAGAGATGGTCCCTGGCCCCGAAGCCCACAGGCTGGGGAGGGGAAGACAGGAGAACCAAAAGCTCCCCCACATGGACTGCCACGGGCTATTTGAGGGTTGGAGGTGGCTCCATACATGGGCTGCCAGGGTGATGAGCCATGGACAGTGTGAGAGCCTGTCCCACGGCTGTGGCATGAAGGCTGATCTCACGGTCCCCGTGAAGGCTGGCTGCCCAGGGGGCCAGGCCGAGGACATCAGAGGACTCCTGGCCCAGCCCTGCTCTCGTGGTGTGTGACCCTGGGCAAATCGCTGCACCTCTCTGAACCTCAGTCCACTTCCTGGACTGAGGAGTGATGATGGACCAACCTCTCAGGGCTGTTGTGCAGACCAAACAAAGGTTGGCACAGAGATGCTCAATAAATGTAGGCTCTTCTGTTCTTTCATTCATCCCCTCACTCATTCATTCACTCATTCTCTCCAAGGCGTCAGAGACACCTCTATAATCTTGACTTTGGGGGTGATCCTCAGGGGGTGAGTCCTTGTTCTTCCAAAGGACTTTCCTCTAGTTCTGCACAGGTTCCCTTCTTGGGGCCCTCAGCCACCTGGGTAGGAATCCACTTACCCTTCCAGTCTCTGCAGGAGTTGAGGAGGTAATGGAGTACATACAAGCAGGCTCCTGGGGCAAAGCACACAAGGAGTGGGTTTCCCGACACTGGAGGCATACAAGTGCAGGCTGCTTGTGGCATGGTGGAGAGGCTCCAGAGAGTGTACCTGTTCTGAAGAAGCAAAGCCAGGTGGACCACCAGGTCCCTGGGCTCTGAGCAGAACTCCCAGCCTCCCCTCTGCACCCCAATCCCGCAGGAACCCACGTCCCTCCTTTGCTCCTGTCTCGTGGCCCGTTGAACTGGATGGCTAAGGGAAGCCTTGACTCAGTGAGGCAGAGGAGTTCCCACATGGCCAGCACTAGAGGTTTCTCCCTGATAGGATCTCTGTGATAGGGCTAGAGGTCATCTGTTCCAGCCCTCTGTCTCCATGCAGGAAAGCAGCCTGCACAGTGGATCCAGGGAGCTCCGGGAGGACCAGGTCGACAGGTGTTCCTATCAGGGACTCATTCATTCATTCCCATGTGCTCTCTGGGCTTGCCGATAGCCCAAGGGTGCTGAAGACCTGGCCGCTACCCCAGGGGCTTTTCACCTCCCTGCTTCTCAAGGCTGCTGCAGCCTGGACCTCATATCAACATATTGTGTTTCCCTGAAAATAAGACCTACCTGGAAAATAAGTCCTAACATAATTTTTCAGGATGACATCCCCTGAACATAAGCCCTAATGCATCTTTTGGAGCAAAAATTAATATAAGACCCGGTCTTATTTTTGGGGGAACACGGTAGTAGGAAATACAAGAGGGCCTCCCCTGATTTCCTCAGCCCAAGTCCGTTAGGCCTGCTTTTCCCAGGCCCCCAGTGCTTTGCTTTAAACAGCCACTTCTCAGGATGGGCTGCCCCTCAGAGCTTTCTCCAGACACAAAAAGTTAATGCCTGATCACTGGGCTTCTAGAATCAAACGCCAAGACCCTGCCTCTGACCTGATGGCCTTTTTTGGGTCCCTGGTTGATTTAGTGCCTTGTCAGGGTGCTGGTCAAAGGGAAGGAGGTGGGGAGGGTCCTGGCCTGGGAAGGAACAGGACCCCTGTGTTCAAGTCTGGCTTCTGTCACTAACTTTGCCTTGAGGCCTCCTTTCTCTCGGCCTTAGTTTTTTGAGTCCCAAAACAGGGGTATGTAGAGTGTTAGCATTTTCCCATCACGGGCAAATTACCTGGGCTGGAAAGATCTCAGGAAAGGCTTTCAACGTAAACCTATACACTTTTTTAAATGACAGATTTATGTATCTCCTAGCTCGGTGTGGTTACAGTCACTGTTCTAATATAATCGCTTTTAAGAAAAAGAACTTACCACCTATGCGTGGATGCTTTAGATAAGATTTTCCCAACTGAAAAAAAAGGGCTGCAGTGGTCAGATCAAGTTGGTGCATGTGGCTTGCTGTAGTTTCCCCCTTGGGGCTCCCAGCATACAGTAAGTAGTCAAGGCTTGGACAAGTCCTATGGTCCTGAAACTTGTCTCACTCTAACTTAGTTTCCCAAACTCGTTTGACCAAGTTGTTTTGGTTAGAATTAGGTTCAGTAGCAAAAGACAGGAATTGCAAATAACAGTGGTTTAAATGAAGTCCAAGTCTGGGGAGACAGTCCAGGGTTGGCATAGTGGCTCCAGAAATCTTTAGTGACCCAGGCCTCTTCCATCCCTACAAGTGGACTCCTGGACCTCATGGTCCATGATGGGAACTAGAGTTCCAGCTATCACATCTGCATTCCAGGCATCAGGTCAAAGGGTGGGACAAAGAACTTGGGGTGACCCATTGGCCAGAACTTAGTCATATGGCTGCACCTAGCTGACAGAACAATTCAAGGAGATGCCAACAGTTCTCTGTCACCAAGAAACTTTTCCCCCATTGTATGTAACACCCCTGAGAACACAGTTTGAGAAGGAAGTTGTGGCCCTTTGGGCCATTTTAACACTCCACAGTGGAGACAATAGAATTTTTGGTGGCCCAGAGTGACCTCTGAGATTGGGGGACATGGAGCAAGTGAATTCTGAAGTTCTTTGTGGCTGGATAACATGTTTCTGGGCCTCTCCGGGACTGGCTGCAAGGGCGACCTTCCTTCCCCTCAGTCAGGCTTGGTTTCATCTTTGGTGCTTTGAATATTTAACCCTCTGTTGCCTGTGTCCTATGAACTAACTGCCACTAACCCAGTGCTCTTGTCTGTCTCTCCCCTAACCGTCCCCTCCCGCCTGTCATTGTCCCCACCGGCCTCTGTCCCCAGGCGGGCCAGGCTGTGCTGGCCTTCCAGCGTTACCAGATTGGCGCCGACTCGGCCCTCTTCTCCCAGGACTACATGGACCCCAGCCAGGACTCCAGCATGCCTTACGCCCCCTACGTGGAGCCCAGCGCTGGGCCGGACCCCGCCGGCATGGGCGGCACCTACCAGCAGCCAGCCAACACCTTCGATACCGAGCCCCAGGGCTACCAGTCGCAGGGCTACTGAGCCGCAGTGACCACCTGCCCTCCCCGCCATCGCCGTCCCATGCCCCAGCCCCAGCCGCCCCCTACCCCCCCACACACCCGGCCCCGCTCCCTCCCCGGCTGCCCTACCCAGCACCTCACCAGCCTCCCGGTTATTACACTGAGGTCCAGGGCAGCTCAGGGTGGGATGGGGCAATAAGGTGTGTGTGCAAATGTGTCCAGCAAGGGCCTGGGGTGTTGACATTCATTTGTTGTTTCATGGAGCATTCATTGAGCACCTACGGTGTGTCCGGCCCATCCTTGACATGGTTTTGAAAGAGAAATGGCCTCTGGGAAGGGGGAAGATGAGATGTGGAGGAGGCCTTATTAGGTACCAGAGGCAGGAATAGTGGGAAAGATCGACCGGGATGATGCTGGGAAGGTTTGGCTGCAGGATGAGTGTAAGACCCTGGGGGCTGCCGTCTGCCGGGAGGGACACCACAGCCCTGCGAGAAGTGTTGGGGCTGTCTCCATTTTATGGTTGAGGAAACAGGCCTGCAGAAGTCAAGGTCACTGGCCCAGGGTCACTTAGGCAGCCAGTGATGGAGGCGGGGCCAAGCCCAGAGCACCTCTGTCCCCTGTCCTCCCTGCCTTCCCTCATCCCCGAGCCTGGGGCTCCTCTGCTCAACGCTCCCGTTATGGCCTTGGGGACCTCAGCCCGTAAGACACCCTGATTCTGCTGCAATCGAGGGGCCTGTTCTGCCCTGGTTATTCCCAAGCAGGACAGCCTTGCCTCCAGGACCTCTCTGCACACCCCCCCAACCCCTCCCAGGGTGGGAGTTTCCCTGTGTACCACCCCGTGCTGTGTGTGCCCTCCCTTTCGGGCCTCCCGAAGGACTGACCACTGTCCCTGCCTCCAGGAGGTGCTCACTAAGACCTTTCTCAGGGCTGGGTAGACAAGGAAGCCCAGAGGGGGAACAGCCGGCCCAAGGTCACAGCGAGTGAGGGGCAGAGCTGGACTTGCTGCCTGAGTGTCTTGGCCCCAGCCACCCAGCAGGTGTCCCAATTCCCTGCCCTTGTGACCTCCCAGGAAACAGCTGATCTGGGACACTGTGTCATGTTTCCCTCCTCCAGGGTCAGCCAGGGGCTTAGGGGCTGGAATAGCCAAGACCATGGTGGGTCCTTGCCCTGGCCTTCCAGAAGGCCCCCCAAGGGCCAGTCTCCCTGTGGGAGGCTGAGTAGAGAGGACAGGAGCTTTGGACCCTCCGTTACCAGCCTGGGAGCTACCGCCGTGGGACAGACTGCCCAAGATGAACAGTGAGAGCCTCTGGTGTATGGTAGGCTCAGGGAGGCCATGGGCTGTGGGGGGGAGGGCAGCGGGTGACCCCAAGGCACAACGAGGGTCTGAGGGGCAGGGAGGGACTTTTGCACAAAGTGGGCTCTTCACTGAGCCGTAAGGGGGGAGGCCTTAAATGGTGGAGAGAAGTGTGAGGAGCCCTGGGGCCCAGTGCCTTGGGGAGCAGGGTCGGCATGGTGCTGGGTGTACCCACCAGCAGCAGCATGTCCCCCACAAGAACCCTAAGGGGCAGGTGATATTGATTTGGCAGTTACGGGCACCTGTGCCGGGGCTAAGGCACTGATAGTCCGTAAGAGATGAGCACACAGCCGGACCAGGGTGAGAGAGCGGGCAGAGGCCTGTGGGAGAGCATGGCGGGCTGAGGCTCCCGAGGAGGATCCTGGGAGGGCAGGACTTAGCACCGCAATGAGGGAGGGAGAAGGCGTTTCCTGGGCAGGGAAGTAGCATCACTGTCCCCACTTAACAGAAAGGGACAGACTCAGAGCGTGAGTTAGCAGCGGGGCATGGATCCAAACTTGGGCCTGTCCCAGTCCTCCCAAGGGGCAGCAGTGACGGGAGAGGACCCCAGGCAGCTGAGCAACAGCTGGTTGTTGCTGACTTTAGTTTTTCACATCTGGGAAGGGGGTTCTGTCTGTGGGTCTCTCTGGATGGCCCAAGTGGGGGCCGGAGGGAGTTACGGTGTCTGCCAGGCTATACTAGACCAGCAGTTTGCAGATCAGGTAAGGGTGTAGGTGAGTGTGGATGTTTCTGGCAGAAGTCCTGGGCCCATGCAGGGGGCTGTGAGAAGTCCTTCCCCTGGCCCACTCCCCACCAAACCTCCCCCCCCCCACTGATGGGCACTAGGAAACCCCAGAATGCTCTCCATCTGTTCTCCAGTACCAACCAGCTCTGGTGAGGCTGGACTGGAGTGCACGGTACATTTAAGCTTCCCCCAGTCCCTGGATGTTTACTGCAGACTCTCCCTGCCACCCCCCTCCCCCGAGAAAGTGTATCAGACCCCTGCCAGGAGTGGGGGACACTGAAACATCTCACTCAGCGTTCCTCATTAGTCCTGAGATGCAGCCCCAACATGGTCCCACCAGCAGCCTGGGCACTGGCCCTGGCCAGCCCATAGTGGAGGTGAGACATGGAGGGCAGGTTCTGGATGCAACCCAGGGCTCCTGACTCTCCTACTAGCAGATTGGTAGGGAAGCCTTGCTCTGTTAGCTGAGGACACCCTGGGGACCCCAAGCTGAAAGCCTGTGTTCACAGGCCAACGGCATCTCCTTTTCCCCCCCTGCTGCCCCCATCTGCCTCTCCCTTGCTTCCAAGTCTTTCCTGGGAGAAGGCCCACTATATCCTGACCTTGCAGAGTTTGGGTTGCCTCCTCCCTTTAAGCACAAGAGATGGCCCAGGAAAACTGGGTTCCACAAGAGTTTAGAGCTGCAAGAGTCTGGGCCTGGAAAACAGTGACTTGTCCGAAGTCCAGCACAGAGCTAGACGTTCTGATCCAGTCTCCTGCCTCTGAGTGGACACTCGTCCTGCACAGTCACAGGCTGTCTACCTGGTGTGGCTCCTGGTCCACCTGGGGGTGTAACAATTGAGGGACTAATTCCCAGGAGACTGGCATCTCCTCCCCACTCCAACCTTCCCTGGTGATTCTTGATCTTCAAAGACTTTTGCGAGGTCCCAGGCTTTCCCCCATGTAACCAAGAGCCTCCATTTATTACCCCTTGGGGGACCCTAACCTTGGCCCAAGACCCCTTTGATTCTCTAAGGAGCACCCCTCCCAGGAATTTGTGAAAAGGTGGGCTGGTCCAGCCGTCTCCCAGTGCTGTCTCTTGATGTGACAGTCCCCAGTCCCTGGTGTCCACAGCCCATGTCTGGGAGCCCCAGCCCCTCCTGCAGCGTTACTGCCTGTGAATAGTATAAATATATATATTTTCTATATATAAGATGCATAATATAAGGCTCCACAAATATATCTCCGTGAGTGTGCGTGTGTGCTGTGAATGACGGTCCTCATCCTGGACCCCCACTCTGGACTCCCCCACCACCTGGTTAAGTCTCTCAAGAGTGAATCCAGTGGCCCTGTGGCACCCTCTTTTATGACATCCGTCCATTTGTGGTGAACCAAGTGAAGGTGGCGACTTCCGGTGACAGTAATAAAGTGAAGACTCAAAACCCACCAGCGGATTGCAGTGTGTCGTGGTATGTTTCTGCTCTTCGTGAGTGTTGTGGGACTGCCCATCCTCTGTCTGGCCTTACCTGGGACATGCTTTATTTGTTCATCATTGTTTCGCAAAAAATAAAATCATTACAGTTGAAGCCAGCGCTCCCCAACTTTACATGTGTGCACACACACGCAGGCATACACATGTATGCGCACACCCCATCACCACCCCCTATCCTGATCTCTTCCCTAGCTCCCAGGGGAGACCAAAATTAGGTGCTTGGCCTCATTCCTTCTGAACCATTCTCATGCTTTTACGTACGCGTATGTTTGCAGGACACTGTTTTTAAAGTTAGTGGCCCCAAGCTGGCACAATATTTATCCAGACCCTATAAAGTGCCAGATACTGTGCTGGGCCCTAGGTGTTCAACATGGAACAAGGCAGACGGCCCTGCCTTCACAGAGATGTTTCCAGCAAGGGAGATGGACGTTAATCCCACATGCAAGCAACAATGTAAATTGTCATTAAGTGCTGAGTGACAGCAGATGCAGTCTAGACCAGGGCACAGTTCAGCCCCTCTGAGCAGGTGACCCGGACCTGAGCTCTCTAGGATGAGCAGGCTTTGCGGGGAAGGAGACGGGCTGGTGAGTGCTCTGGAGAGACGAACTGAAACACCAGGTCCCTGGCTGGGGAAGAGCTTAGGAGTGACAGACACGTAGAAGAAAAGAATGAGGAAGGACAGGCCAGAGGGTACTCAGGACCCACGGCTAGGAACTTGAGGCCTTCGTAGGAGGTCTGGTTCTTACTAAGTGATGTGGAACCCCCGGTAGGGTGGGTGACCATCCTGGTGTTTGCTTTAAAAAGACGACTCCGGTGGTCAGATTGTAATCAAGAGGTCGCTGCTGCCCATTGTTTGAACAGGGTCACCATGGTAATGGGAAGAGCAGAAGTCAAGGTACATTCGAGGAAGGAGCCAATCAGTAAATGCTGGCTTGGGGAAAGGAGGGTGTGTTGGTACCAGAACGATCCTCAGATGGAAGTGTCCACAGGGAGGAGCAGGTGCGCTCTGGCCGCTGTATGGTCGTGTCAGTCAGGGTGCTGGCCACGCCCATGCCCCTGTTCATCTGCAAGTCCCCGGTCTGGTAAGCGTCACTTTGACTCTGATTGGACAGAGGTGAATACCTGATCCACAGGCCGCCCCTTCATAGGCTGATGGGTTCCAGGATCTTGGTGCCAAGACCCCCTCCATGATTAAGCCAATCACACATCGTTTCCCTCCACGATGATGCGGAGGGATTGGTCAATTGGAGATATGGGAGGAGCCTCCGGAAGAGGTAGGGGTTCCGAGAAAGGGGAGAGAGTGGCAGGTTCCAGTCTACCCAGGTTCTACATCCGCTTGGCCTTAAGGAGACCTGAGAGCTGCAACTGCTTGCAATCAAAAGAGCCCGACCACCTCTGGAAGGCCTACCCTTGGGCAGCTGCCCACCGGAGCAGACCCCTGGGACAGCATGGGCGGTGCTCTAACTCCTGGTCAAGCCTCACCCTGCTCAACAACCTTGCCTCACCTGTAACAGCCCTTCCCCCCGGTTTTCAAGACGATTAATGGAATTGTGATCACTTAACAAACACACTGCCCTCCTTTTGCAGTTTCTGTCCTCCTCATTATTCAGGTGTTTAGTCCACTCCTTAGTTACCAAAGCTCTTGTTACATACGTTACCTCGAAAGGACTTCAGAACTTGACCCACATCCGAAGGACTTGGATATGCCACCTGTGGTGTGTGTGGGGGAGCAATTCAGAAGAATGAGTCTCAGATCAGCAAGATGGCTTCCAGAAAGGGACGAGAAGGACATCACAGCAGAGAGTGTCAGCCTTCTAAGATGACCAACTGTCATGCAGGGTAACAGGCGGGGTCTCTGGTCCCACTCCCCGCATAAGAACGCAGGACATGGTGAGGCCAAAAAGGAACACCCATGGAGCCATACGTAGGGGAGTCATACCACTATAGTCTCACTGCTGGCTGTGTTGGAGACACAGGAGGCAGGAGCCATGCTATCCGCAACCACTTCTTTCTGCCAACCAACCTCACTTGCTAGCTGTAACCCACCATGCTAATTGCAATCCGCTCTTGCTAGCTCAGCCACCATCTTCTTGCTAGCCCCCCATTTTTGCTGCTAGTGTAGCCACAGCAGTTATATTAGTGGCCAATGGCTCACTGGTTACAGCTGACGGCCGACTAGCCACAGTTGATGGCCATCCAATCACAGTTGATGGCCATTTACTACCTGAGCCAGCACCTTTCCACATGAGGCCGAGAGCCTGGAAACTGCTCTCTGGGATGCTGTCCCCACACCAGCCATCCACACTGTGATGTGGGTTTTGAAAGTTATAATGTGATGGCCATTCATTGGACTGGAGGGCAGTCAGTAAAAGCCTAAAAATGTTTTAATAGAGTCAGGACAATTTGGGGAAATATGAAAATCCTTTCAAAGAAATACCAGTTTTCAGAACCAGAGCCCTTACAAAATTTGCAGGGCCTAGTTCAAAAGGAAAATGCAGGGCTCCTTGTTCAAAAACCAGTAAAAAAAATAATCGTGCAGTTAAAGAAGGTACTAACATACAAAAATTTTCCTTTCAAAATATTTGATTACTTATAAGGTGTAATAGGGTAACAATGCTACATGACTAAAACCATAATCTTAAAATTGCACAAATTTAATATTTCATCATAATTTTATATAATACAATAAATAAGTTATTAATTTGATCTCTGATTGATCATTAGAGTTTTCTACAAATTCATTTATTAGGTCGTCGAAATACATACTTTTGCCAACTTCATTTCAATTGACATACAGGCATGCCTCGTTTTATTGCACTTTATTCAGTTTTACAGGTGTTGCATTTGTTTTACAAACGGAAGGCAAGACCCTCCACCAAAGAAAAGATTACCACTTGCTTTACTGTGAGACTCACTTTAGGACGGTGGTCTGGAACGGACCCCGCGATATGTCCGAAGTCTGCCTGTACTTGAAAGTGACAACAATCATTCCTGACAAATGCAAGATCACAGATAATTTTGTATAAGTTTTCATTCGGGGGAGGATCTTTTTGCTGATGCAATGGTTACTGAAGTTATTAAGAATATGTTATAGGCTTTCACATTAGGAGCAATTTCTCATAAATTATTTCAAAATACAAATGTTAGTACATTTTCTGTAACCTGTGCAGGTTGTACAAGAAATTGAGAATGACTTCATGGTTTGTATATAATTTTAATAACCTCTAGGCATTTGACTGTTAACAGTATCTTCGATTACAAGGTAAAATTAATTTTAAAATTGCCTTCCTTATTAACAATGAAATGTCCCACGAAAATAGAATTATTTTCTGTAGAACGTGATCTTTAAATGTAACTCGTTTTGAAGCCTGTGACTACTTATTTGCTTTACAATGTTGCAGCCGTTTTCAAAACCAGAGACATTAAACTCTGAAGAATCCTAACTCTCTGATATGCTTTATTGCAACATCCATGGTTTTATACCCATTTCCTGTCAGTTTACTGCATGGGTGCTGGCAGTTCTGCCCCAGACGTCGGCTGCAGAGCTTATATTTGTGTAGCTGCTATCCATGTGGGGGCCCTACACTCACCCTAGCCTTGGTGGACTGCAGCCAGCTTCTGCTGCTGCCGAGCTGGGCACAGATCCTGGCCCAGCCACCCCTTTGCAGCCCCACGGTGTCCCAGACGGCCCAGCCATGTGGGTGCATGCCAGGTGGCCAGGCCAACTGCTCGGCACCCATGCTGCCCACTGCCCACCGTTCTTGCTGGCCGGAGTCTGCTTGCTGCCACCTGGTGTATCTTCTGTGCTCACACATATGCTTCATTATCCCATGGGCTTCCCTTAAAACCCCCAAGTTCAAAGAGAAAATATAAGAATTTCAAGATGGCAAAAGTAGAGCATGAAACCCAGAACTGAATCCATTCTGACAGTGGTGTCCTGTGTGACGGCACAGGTCACAGGCCCCTGAGTTCAGCCCTGCCCAGAATACTGACTCCAGTCCCTCTGTTGCCCTTTTATCCTATCTTGAATCTTCTTTTTCTCCTCATTTTAGTCTCCTTATCAATTAAACAGCTAACTTGTTTGTGGGTGTGGGGACAGAGTCCCAGAGAGCAGTTTCCAGGCTCTCGGCCTCACGTGGAAAGGTGCTGGCTCGGGTAGTGGAGGGCCATCAGCTGTGACTAGTTGGCCATTAGCTGTTACCGGTTAGCCGTTAGCCACTGATATAACTGTTGTGGCTGAGCTAGCAAGCGCGGAGTGTGGATTGCAGAGAAGCAGCGGTGGGTTGCGGATCATGTGGCTCCTGCTTCCTGTGTCTCCAACCCAGCCGCCAGCGAGACTATAGTGGTCTGACTCCCCTATCTATGGCTCTGTGGGTGTTCCTTTTTGGCCTCACCGTGTCATGTGTTCTTATGTGGGCAGTGGGACCAGAGACCCCGCATGACACCCTGCATGACAATGGGCCTACAATATGGAAGGTGCCAAAAAAATGTATACACATTTTAAGAAAGGAAAAAAATATTAAAATTGTAATACTCAATATATACCAATAACAAAAGATGAATACAAGTCACATTTGACTTCTGCAACTACAAGAGGTGCTCAAAGTGGTTCCCATCAGCATCCAGACACTTCTGATTACAGCGAACTACTGTTTGAGCAACGTTGATCAAGGTGTCCACTTGTATATATATTTTTTGGCACTGCTGGTATTGTGCTATAGTAAGAAATATACATTTGGTTTTTATCCAGCCCAGTGCCTGACACAGAGCTCCTAAAATCCTTGGAATTTCTGAATGAGAGGGTTAAGAGGAGCATCTTTTGTTATTCTTTACAAGCCCTTTTCAACCACACCTGACCACACTTTAATGAGGTGACTTTTGGAAAACCCCTAAGAATGGGGGCAGGGGTTGGTTGCCAGGAGAACAAACCCTATGATTAGAACTTTCAGCCTCTGGGGAGGGGAGAGAGGCTGGAAATGGGTCAGTCGCCAACAGCCAACAATTTAATCAATCATGCCTACGTAGTGAGGCCTCCATAAAAATCCTAACCAAAGGGGTTCACAGAATTGCTAGGTTGGTGAACACATCAAGATGCTGGGAGAGGTGTGTGACCAGAGAGGGCAGGGAAGCTCTGCATTCCCCTCCACGTACCTTGCCCCATGCATCTCATCCTTTTAAAATAAACAAGTAGCAGTAAGTAAAGCACTTTCCTGAGTTCTGTGACCAATTCTAGCAAGTTATTGAGCCTGAGGAGGGGGTCGTGGGAACCCCTGATTTATAGTTGGTAGGTCAATGAGGACTTACGATTAGCATCTGAAGTGAGGGCACTATGGTGGGACTTGACCTGTGGGACCAGCCACTAACTCCAGGTACAGTGTCAACAGAAGTGAACTGTAGGACACCCAGCTGGTGTCACAGAATCAGTGTCACACATCTGATGTTAGAAGTGTTGGCGGGAATAGAAGTAGAGAAGAAAACTGTTTTTCTCTTTGGGCCAGGGATATGCTAAGCACTGTGTTAGCATCATCTATTGCACTTTTTTCAACACCTGTGACTGAGGCACCAAGCTGAGCCCATTCTACAGATGAGGAGCTGGGCCAGCGAGGAGTGGCACCCCCAGATCACACCGGGCAGAGCCTGGTGCATCCACCTTCAAAACCCATGCTCTTAGCCACTTCGCTGCCTTTTGTGAAATTATCTCTATACATTTTCAGTAACACACATATCCTTCAAGCCTGCTTTATGCAAAAATACCCCTGGCTCTGCATGTTTCTAGATCAGCAAAGACTTCAGCTTTGGTTACCTATCCATCCTCCCTGCTTACCCATCTCTGTGTCTTCCCAAGCCTGTCCCAATTACATGTTCTAGAAATGCTACTTCAAACATTTGAGAGGGCTCTGACAAAACCAAAAGCCTTTTTCTTCAAGCTTTTTCAAAAGTCTGCAGGCTTTTCAAAAGTGACATCCATTGGGCAGTGGCATCCGTTGAGCTCTCACTGTCACCGTGGCAGACTCCCAGGCCCATCTTGTGGAGCCCATCTGGTCTCATGGCTTTAAACACCCACTGCATACTGACCATGCCCAAGTGTCCAACCCCAAGCTTGGGCCACTTATATACCCAACTGCCTTCACACTGAGATACCTAGTCGATGTCTCCCACTTCACATGCTCAAAGCCTAACTCCCGATGTTCCTCCCGGAAATTGCTCGTCCCAGTCTCCCCATCTCAGTAAAGGGCAACTTCATCTTCCAAGTGCTCCAGGCAAAATCCTTGGAGCCAGCCTCGGCTCCTCTCTCTCCTATTTTACCTCTGATCCATTGGCAACTTCTGCCAGCTCTTCCTAATTCTGACCAGTTCTCTCTCTCCCCTCACTGCGGCTAATCTCGTCCCAGCGACTCTCCTTGTTCTCCTGGACCAGCGCAGGAGCTGCCCAGATGGCATCCCTGCGTCCACCCTGGCCCCCTCCAGTGTGTCCTCGACACCAGCAGCCATGATATTCATTACTATCACAATAACTGCTCCCTCTGTACTGTGCTTAGAAGGTGCCAGATACTGTTCTATGTGCTTTCCTTACATTAACTTTATTTAATCCTCACAATAACCATACAAAGTGAGTATTATTATTATCCCCGCTTTACAGATAATGAAACTGAGGCACAGAGAAATTAAATAACTTATCCAAGGTCATCAAGCTAGAAAGTGGTGGAATTGGGATCTAAAGACCAAGGAATTCTTAGACACTGGGCTTTTAAAATACAATTCAGATCACGGTGATCTGCTCAAAACTCTCCAGAAGTTTTCGTTTCTCAGCATAAATTCCAGTTTTTATAAAGACCTACATGGCTCCACAGGATGTGCCTCTGCTGCTTCTCCCATCCCATGTTCTGTCCCTCTCCTCCTTGCTCCAGCCACACTGGCCTCCCTGCTATTCCTAGAACACATCTAGTATGTTTCTGTCTGTCGTGCGGGAGACCCTGCTCGCTGCGCCATTTGTCGTGCAGGGAGGCCTGCGGGGTCTCTGCTCCCGCTCCCCACATAAGAACGCAGGATATGGTGAGGCCAAAAAGGAACACCCACGGAGCCATAGGTAGGGGAGTCATACCACTATATTCTCTCTGGCGGCACTATACTCTCACTGGAGGCTGGATCCACACTGTCCGCAAACCGCCATCCGCGCTTGCCAGCCCAGCCACCATCCTCTTGCTAGCCCCCATTCTCTCTCCTCTTCTGCCAGTGTAGCCACAGCAGTTATATTGTGGCCAATGGCTCACTGGTTACAGCTGACGGCCAACTAGCCACAGCTGATGGCCATGCAATCACAGTTGGCCATTTACTACCTGAGCCAGCACCTGTCTATGTGAGGCCGAGAGCCTGGAAACTACTTTCTGGGGCTCTGCCCCCACACTGCCTCAGGGCCTTTGCATGAGCTGTTTCCTCAGCCTGTGATGTTCTCCCCACCTCCAGATCTCTGCCCACATGACACCATTTCAATGGGACCACCCCAGGTCATGCCTTTTAAAAATGAGTCCTCATCCCCACTTTCTTTTCCTCCACTTGATATGTGTTTATTTATTTATTGTCTGACTCTCCTCACTGAATGTAAGTATCATGAGGACAGGGATTTTGTCATTGCCCTATCCAAAATACAAAAGTACCTGGCATATACATAGTAGGTACTTAATCTAGAATTGTTGAGTTAATGAGTTAATCTCCCCACCAAACCTCCTCCTTTCCCTGGGTTCATCATCTCAGAAAAAGGTACCATCATCCCTGAGTTACCCTGTGGGAGTATTATCCAAGATTTGTCCCTCTCTTCAAAAATCCAAGCATTGCCAGATCTTGTTGACTCAACTTCCTAAATATTTTTCAAACCATCCACTTCCCGTCACCCCTCTGCCATTGCCTTGGTTCTGCCCTTCTATAACAGATGTCTCGAATGCATACAATAATACAGAGTTTGCACATTTGGGTTTTAAATGTTCTCTCCACCCCCACCCCACTGCATTAATCCCCAAGTCCTCCCAGACCAGGTCCAATCTGCTGCTCTGTAGTGCTCGCATTTCTGTAACTCCACCCACATCAACCTGGCTGCCTAAGCCAGGCACCTGCAGTCATGCTCAACTCCCCTTTCTTCCATCTCCAACCCACTGCCGGTCTTTCTATATTACCTACCTGGTTATTCCTGAAAACGGCCCATTACCTTTCATCCTTTTCATCCTCGTGGGCACCACCCTAGTCCAGGCCACCACCCATCTTATCTGGGCTATTTCTGCAGCCCCCTCGTACTGGTCTCCCTGCCTGCTGCCTCGCCCCGGGTGACCATCCTAAAACTTAAGTATGATCACGACTCTCCCACTTAAACGAATCTCTATCCTTTTTCCTACACCCACACCCTGCCTGGTGTGTCATCCCCAGCTGCCTGCCACACTCCACTTCTGCTATCGCTCAACAGCTGCCCCCCAACCCCGCCCCTAAACACACAGGCACACTCTAATCATGCTGTTCTCTTGGCCTGGGGTGTCCTTTCTCCCCTTTCTGCCTTCCCAATTCCTCCTCCCTCCTAGATGAGCGCCAAGGACACCTCCCCTGTGAAGTCTTCCCTGAACACCCCCCTACCCCCCTTCCCCAGCACCGTGTAACTACCATTTTGCAGGGGTGGGGGGGGGGAACTCACGTTGGCTGTGGCAACAACAGATAAAAAAGCAGTTTGGGGGCCCAAAAGTACAGCCTTAGTAAGCACCTTCTGTGTATCTGGATCTGTTCCCAGAATTCCAAGGTCAAATGGTAGACGCATATGGCATGAGGAGGTGGAAATGGGTCTGGAAAAGAGAAGGAGAAGGGGAGAGAACCAACATGTCTGGAGAGGATTCTATATTCTCGTGCTGTTCCCAGCTTTGAAGACACTAACTTTATTTAATCGTCAGAACAGCCCTGGGAACTAGGGATTTTAAAAACAAAGGACCTGGTGTATCAGATTTACAAAACTAATCAAGGTAGCATTTCAAAGCAGTAGGGAAAGAAGAGATAATTCAATAAAAGACTTTAATACGAACTTGGCTTTGTATGTGAAAACAGTCAAGACGGATCCCTTATAGTGTGGTAAAGCTCCAAATGGAGTAAACCTGAAGGTGAATATTTATAAGAATTTGGGGTTGGGAAGGTCTTTCTCTGCATAATACAGAAAGCGGAGACTACAAAGGAAAATACTGAGAGATTTGGCTTTGTAAAAATGTGAATGTTTAGCATGTCAAAAATAAGTAAATAAGTAAAATGGAAAACTAGGAAAAATATTTCTCACATGTTAGCAGGCAGAAATATAGGTTTGTGATCTAAATAGACAATTCACATAGGAAGAAATTGCGATTTTCCTAGTAATCCTAGAAATACAAATTAAATCAAATTGAGGTATCATTTTTCATCTGCCAAGTTATCAGACATTTGTTTTAATAAAATGATAGTGTCATAGGGTGCCATGGGAAAATATATCTTAAAACTGCCCATGCTAGAAACTTCCATTTTAAAGGTTATAAACAGCTTTTGCATTCTTGGGCAGGAGAGAGAATCTTTTCACAAAGACCATTCTCTTTGTTCTGGATTGTTCTGGAAAGACCACCTTCAGGGCCCTCATGGTCAGGCAGCTGTGAAGTAAAAGTCTCCTGTTGCTCTTCCGGAAGCCTAAAGCCAACTGCTTTAGACTAAGATGTCAAGTAGTCTATTCAGTTATACAAATTGGATCTGTTAGCTAAAGAACTTTTTTTCCTAATCTGGAGCTTGGACCGCTTTATGCAAGAAAATCGTGTGTGTGTGTGCGTGCGTGCGTGTGTGAGTTGGTCCCACTATCTGTAAAGGAGGATGGCTGAGGGAGGCAGGCCACCAGAGGGAGGCTGCCCAGGTTTAACAAGGAACCACTGGCCTGGGCTGTCGGGCTGTAGGCAGTGGAGCCAGTCTGACCTTGGGATATACAGCCAGATGTTGTGATGGTCTGGCCTGACCAGGCCCCATAATGAGAGTAGAGGTTCCCCCAAGAGAAGGAATATTCCCACTGTCAATGCTGCAGGAGCAGAAGCTAAAGCATTTGGACAGGAGGCCAGGATTTCTCCTCCCCTGGGGTGGGGACTCTGGGCACTTGCTGCACTGAGGTCAATGAGACCTAAGAAGAAAGCAGCCAGCATGAGCCCAATGGAGAATCTCAGACTACGGACTCTGGCAGCAGTGCCCAGTTCACATTTACCTTCTGTTCTCCCCAAACCTGTGTAAGGTTTGGTCAGGCTGGTGGTAGCCATGTTTTAGGGAAGGCGCTGAGCCCAAAGAAGCCATCCGGGGAGGTGAAGCCTGGAGATGTCACCAGATGGCAGGAGGTGACTCATTTGTGGGGAGTAAGGCAGTGGTCCAGAGGAAGGGAGGTGGCTGAGGTAATGAGCGACATCAGGTCAGAGCAGGGCATAGGAAGCATTGCTTGGAAGTCACCTGGAGGAGCAAACCTGCAAAGCCTTAGTCTCATGGGCTGACACTCAGGTTGTTTTCATTTCCGTATTAAAGAAAAAGCCGAAGGGCCCAGGGGATGGAGAAATTCGGGACTCCTGGGTGCAGGCAGGAGGCAGGAAAACATGCCTTTTTGTGTGCTGGGTGAGTGGAAATGATAACTTCAAACTAGACAACTTTCCAACTGCTAACAAAACCCTTAAAAGTGTGCATAGTCTATGACCCAACAAAACCATTTCCAGGAGTGTATCCTACGGTCAAAGAAAGTTTACTGTATAACAGGATCTGTGAACCTGCACGGGGGACAGAAACATTACACCTTTATTTTCGGGGACCTCTACATGAAATGTAGCACTTCCTTCACTTATGAATGAGGGCAGCAAACCACAGTAGAATTAGCAGTATCCATGGCATAGCTGAGCTCTGGAACACTCATCACCACGTCCAAGTTCTGTGCTTATTAGCCCTGCTAGGAGACCTCGTTATTAATGCATTAAGAAGAAATGCATCTGTAATTATAGCCCAATTTTATTTTTGTTTAGAAATAGAGTTTATTTTTAAGAATAGTTTTAGGTTTACATAAAAATTGAGCAGGAAATACAGAGAGTTCCATATACTTCCTGTCTCTCTGTCCCCAGAGTTTACTTTATTATTAACACCCTACGGTCATGTGGTTGTGGGGACAGAGCCCCAGAAAGCAGTTTCCAGGCTCTCGGCCTCACATAGAAAGGTTCTGGCTCAGGTAGCAAATGGCCATCAACTGTGATTGCATGGCCATCAGCTGTGGCTAGTTGGCCGTCAGCTGTAACCAGTGAGCCATTGGCGACTAATATAACTGCCATGGCTACGCTAGCAAAAAATGGGGGCTAGCAAGAAGATGGTGGCTGAGCCTGCAAGCGGCACAGTGAGGTTGAGAACAGTGTGGCTCCTGCTACCTGTGTCTCGACCAGCCGCCAGCAAGACTACAGTGGTGTAACTCCCCCATCTATGGCTCTGTGGGTGTTCCTTTTTGGCCTCACCATATCCTGCGTTCTGTTGTGGGGAGCGAGAGCAGAGACCCTGCCAGACGCCCCCCACGACAATGGTACATTTGTTCCCATGGATAAACCAATAACGATACGTTATTAACTAAAGTCCAGGGTCCACTCTTTATGTTGTTGTCTACGGATCTGGACAAATGCATAATGACATGTACCCACTATTACGTACAGCACTATACAGAGTACTTACACTGCCCTAAAAATCCCCCACAGTCCACCTGTTCATCCCTTCCCCTCTCTTCCTGAACCCCTGGAACCACTGACTTTTTACCATCTCTAGTTTTGCCTTTTCCAGAATGTCATTTAGTTGGAATCATATAGTATGTAGACTTGTCAGATCATCTTCTTTACTTAGCAATATGCATTTAAGGTTCCCTCATGTCTTTTCATGGTTTGACAGCTCATTGCTTTTGATCTCTGATAATATTCCGGTGTCTGGATGGACCCCAGTTGTTTATCCACTCACCTATTGAAGGACACCTTGGTTGCTTCAGTGTCGGCAATGATAAATAAAGTTGCTATAAATATGTGTGTGCAGGTTTTTGTGTGGATGTAATTTTCAACTCATTTGCATAAATATTAAGAAGCACAGTTGCTGGATCATACAGTAAGACTATATTTAGCTTTTTAAAAAACCGGCACATTGTCTTCCAAAGTGGCTGTACCATTTTGCATTCCCACCAGCAATGATGGAAAATTCCTGTTGCTCCACATCCTTGTCCGCATTTAGTGTTGTCAGTATTTGGGATTTTAGCCATTCTAGTAGATGTGTAGTGGTGTCTCATTTTTGTTAAATTGGCAATTCCCTAATGACATAGGACGTGGGACATATTTTGGCTTATTAGCCATTTCTGCTCCAGGTTTAACTACTAGCTTAGATGATGTTTTCTGCAGGCAGACACACTACCCTCCCCTATTGCATCAGAGAGCCTTTCCCACTAAACATGCTATTCCAAAACTCAGAAGCTTAAAGCAACGATCACACATCTGTGGGTGTTGTGAGGTTCAGCTGATTGTGGCTGAGTGGGGCTGGGGGCTTTAGTCCCCAGGGTTGGGGCTGCTTTGCTCCACGTCTCACACCTTCTTTGGACCACGATAGCCCAATTTAAAAATATATTTCAATGAATGTGTTTCAATATAATTGGTATCTATTGTTATCTTATATACACTATTTTATGCACTTAGTCCCAGCCCGGTACTTGTCACACTGCTCTGCCAGGGCTAAGTGTCTGTCTTCTGTTTTCCTGCTGGACTGTGAGCTTCCTGAGGGCAGGGACTGTGCTTACATTTCAATTTTTAATTTTCTATTATAAAAAATTTCAAACATATACAGAAATAGGGAGAGAATCGCACCATGAAACGCCATATGCCCACCACCCCAGATGATACAGAATTTGTCCCATTGGTTCCATCTCTCCCTTTTTATTTCTTCCTTTGCTAAAGTACTGTAAAGCAAGTCATTTCCCCTATTTCATTGTGCTTCTTTATTGAAGAAATTCAATAAATAGTGTTTAAACCCATGAATGACCGTTCGTTGCAGGGCTGTTTATGATAGCCCCAACTGAAAACAAGCCTAGTAGCCAAAATTTGAAAGCGAGGGTGTATCCGTCAAAGGACTATCACGCAGGCATCATGACAATCAATACGAAGACCACACAGCCACGTAGGAAACCACGTGTGACCAAGAAAACTCCAGGAAGGCAAAGGGCCTGGTCCAAGTGGTCTCTGCACTTTCGTTTGGCAGCCAGGCCAGAAGACCTGCCTGGGTTTCCAGCCAGAATGGAGAAGATGAAAAAGAAGGTGGGATGACGATGGTCGGGTGATGGGCAAATGTGTTATTTTCCCTTCAAAATATTCTTCAGTGTTCTTTACGTTATCTTCCCAAGCTGTTATCTGCCAACCAGCATTGCTGCAGCAGCCTGTCTGTGAGGCCGAACAAAGGATCGATGGAGTCTGCTGGCTCTGTGGGGAGCTCGCTGGAGGCATGGAAAGCCTGGCTGCAGACCTTATGACAAGGGGCGGTCCCAACCCCCATGCACAGCCCTCCTCACTGCATGGCTGTTTATTCTTCTGGGGTCTGGAGTTTGGAAAGATCACGGGATGGTGGCACAAAGTTATCTGATGTTTGGGCCCACGTGTGCACGTCACAGTGTGTTGGGGCCCTTGCCCCCGCCAGATGGCCCACCCACCTGGGTGCCCATGATAGGGCCCAAGCTCGCTGAGGCTGTTGAAATGGTTTCCAAGGTCAGCAGTTGTGGTGTCTTTGTTCCGCTGGCAGAAGCCTGTCTTGGATTGATTGCAAACTCGTGTGACCACCAGGGCTGTCCTGGGGAAAACAGGACCCACGTCACAGCGTGGTTTCCAGGCATGAGAATCCCAGAGGAGAAGGAGTGCCTTGTATCCACCCTCACCCCCTGGGAGCTCAGTGCCCTGCAAACAGCAGGTGCCAACTTTAATGTTTGTTCTTCCAAGTGCTGTGCTGAGCCCAGTGTCTCCTTTCTCCCTCGAAAACCAGATCAGAGACATTTTGGAAGGAGAACTTGCCGTAGTGTACTGTTTAGGGGTTGAGGTTTGGAAAGAGGGGTGGGGGGCCTGGAAGCCCCAAGTCATAGTCCCAGTTCTCCACTAAGGCACTTGGAGACCTTGGGACTGCCTGTCCCCCTGACTCTTCAACCAATTTGCGAACACACGTTTGCTGAGCAGCTTTTCTGGAGCCTGTGAGGAGACCAAGAGCTGAACGGCCAGAGTTCTTGCCCTCTGGAAGGTCACTGCAACCAATAACTAGAGTTTTCAATGATTGAAAATGACCGAGGGAGTAATCCTTAGGGTGGGAATCAAGAGAAATTTCTGAGAAAGGCTTTCATTTGCTAAGAGCCTGGACAATTGAACAGAAGTCCACCAGGTAGTCAAATGTGGGAACAACAGGTACAAAGATGGAGGCCGGAAACAGTGTGGTTGTGTGGAAAACTTCCAGCAATTACAATGAGGCTGAGCTGTGAAGGGCCTTGAGGGTCTGCTTCTCTCACAGGGTTGCCGGGAAAGGCCTTGGAGTCTTCGACTGAGGGGTTTTTACCTACAATAGCAGAACACTTCTGACGTCAGGTGTGTGGGTTTCCCACAGTAAGCAATTCTCCAGTTCTCTGCAGACACCAACTGGGTGCCCTGTAATGTAAGTCATTCTAACACTAACTACCCAGAGTTAGTACAGACCCCACAGGTTAAGGGCGGATTCCCACAAGACTGCCCCCTCTTCAGACACGAGTCCCAAGTAGTGGGTCCTCAGGTTACCTACACTAATGTCCAATTTGGCTATAAATCGGAGGTTTCCATGACCCCCTCCTCAAATTCCATAATATTCTATAACAGCTCAAAGAACTCAGGGAAACACTACTTGCTATTGCCAGGTTATTACAAAGGATACAAATGATGAGGTAATAGGGTAAGATCTGGAAAGGTCCACAGAGTGCAGGAGTTTCTGTCCCCTTGGAGTTTGGGTTGTGCCACACTCCCAGCACGCAGATGTGTTCACCAACGCAGAAGTTCTCCAAACTCCTTCCTTTAGGATTTTTATGGAGGTTCCATTACATAGGCACGGTTGATTAAATCACTGGCCACTGGTGATTAACTCAATTCCTAGCTCCTCTCCCCTCCTGAGATGGGAGTGGCAGGGCTCAAAGCTCCAAACCTCTAATCACGTGGGTGGTTGCTCTGGCAACCAGCCTCCAACCTAAAGTCATCCAGGGGCTTCCAGCCACCTGTCATCTCATTAACATAAACTGCAAGATAGTTGAAAGGTGCTTGTTATGAGTAACAAATGATGCTCCTACCATCTCTATCACTCAGGGAAATTTCAAAACCCTTTTAGAAGCTCTGTGGGGACAGCCTGGTGGCTCAGGTGGTTGGAGTGCCATGCTCCTAATGCTGAGGTTGCCGGTTTGATTCCCACATGGGCCAGTGAGCTGCGCCCTCTATAGCTAAGATTGTGAACAACGCCTCTCCCTGGAGCTGGGCTGCTGTGAGCAAAAGGAGGTTGTCATGAGCTGCTGAGTGCTGCTGTGGGCTGCTGTGTGCTGCTGCTGTGTGCTGCTGCCGGCCAGCGCGTGTGGCCCGCAGCCGGCGAGAGCTGCTGTGAGCGGCCGACTGATGACCAGCAACCGACTGCCTCAGGTGGGGGAGCAGAAGGCTCATAACACCAGCATGGGCCAGGGAGCTGTGACCTACACAACTAGACTGACAAACAACGGCTTGAACCAGAGTAGGGGTGGGGGGTGGGGGGTGGGGGGAGGCAGAAGAAAGGGGAAAGAAAAAAAAAGAAGCTCTGTGCCAGGAACTGGGACCAAGTCCAAAATATGTATTCCTTATTTCATCACATCACAGTCAGAAGACCTAGGTTCAAATCCCGACATTTATTTATTGGGTAACTTGCTGAACTGGAGTTTCCTACATCATAAACTAAAGATGACTACAATATTTATCTCACAAGGCTGGTGTGAGAAATAAATAAGTGTATGATGAAAAAGCAGCCATCAAGTGCTTGGCATACAGTAGGTGCTCAATGTGTGTTTATTATCTTTAAAAACATTAAATTGTAATCAGGGCCTACCACTGGCCAGGTCTTTCCATGGCATCTCATCTAATCCTTGCAGTCATTCTGCCACGTAGCCTCACTCCCATTATACAAAGAAGGGTCCTGAGGCTCAGACAGGGGAGGTGACTTATTCAGGGTCACACAGGTGACAGGACATGGGGCAGCGATTAGAATGGAGTGGGTTGGGCTCCAAATCCTGATTCTTTCCAGACTCTTCTTCAACAGAAAAAACCACCTGGCCCCTCCCAAACCCCTTCATGGCAGAGAAGACTGCTCATAGCCTCCTGGTAGCCATTATCCAATCCTTCTCTAGTAACAGAAACTGTAGTTGGGCACATTGTAGCTCAGTCCAAAGCCTACATTTCCTGACCTCCCTTTTAGCTCGATGTGGCATGAGTTAAGTTATAGCCAAAGAGATGTAAGGAGAAGCATCATGCAGAACCTCTGGAGGTCTTCTTAAAAGGGAGATTGCTTCTGAGCAAATTTTGTTATTAATAATTTAAAAAGGAAGAAAGAAAGAAAGAAAGAAAGAAAGAAAGAAAGAAAGCATCTTCCTATCTTCCTCTTTCCTTCCAGCTGGCTGAACTCAGACAAAATGGCTGGAGCTCAAGCAGTCATCTTGAGTCATGTGGAGCTGTGCTGATAGGAGAGCAAGATGGTGAGTCACCATCCTAGACTGACGCCCACTTTCCCCTTCTAAATCATCAGCTCTTCTCTATTAAACCTTTCCTTCAGCATTTAAACAGGCTCAAGTTTCCCCAGCCTAACAGGAAAAACCCTCTCTCAACCCCACGTTCCCTTCTCTTCCTCTTCCCAGTCCACCAGTTGGGAAGTCCGCCTGTTCTCAAGGTCTCCATTTCCCAGCTGTTCTTCAATTCACTGCATATGGAGTTTGGTCCTACCATTTGACCTGAACTGCCTGGGCAATTAAAGATGGCTACATCTAATAGACTTTCTCCACAGAGTTACCTTCTAACTAGACCTCTCAAAAGCATCTCACATGGTTGCCCCAGCCCTCCTTAGACACTCCTCACCTTGGGTTGTGCTGCCTCTGCTCCCCTTGCCTTTCCAGCTGCTCATTCTGTCGTCTTTGCCAGTTTAGCCTCTGCTCTGAGCTCCAGCTCTCTCCATCTAAAGACAGACTTGATTTCTTTTCTTGAATGTTTCAAAAGCCCTCAAACTCAACACGGCCAGACTGAACTCCTGGTCATTACCTTCTCCCTCTCCCAAACCTAGCTGTTCTTGCCAGAAATCTGGAAGAATCTTTGACACATCACCACCCTTGCTCAATCCTTGCTCAAGCATCGCAGATTTTACCTCCTACATAAAGTCCACTCACTGCCATCAGCCAAATCAAACCACTATCATCTCTCACCTAGAACTAGTACAACAGTCCCCTAATCGGTCTTCCTGTCTCCACTCCAATCCCCTTAAAAATCTGTTTTGTACACAGTAGTCAAAGGGATCTTTCTACCAATGAGATCGTGTCAGTGGCTCGCTGGGATGTGCACAGCTTCCCTTTGTCCTTCAGATGAATAGCCCCACTCCTGCCTGGGGCTCACAAGGTCAGAGTCTGCCCTACACGCCCTTGATCTCACTCCCCCTCCATCATTTTTCCGACCACATCAGCCTTCTGTAATGTGCGTGCTTCTTGAACCCACATGCTCCCTTTCCTCAGGCTTCCTGCACTCGCTGTCCCCTCCGCCCTGGCCTTCCCTTCCCTGTTGCCAGTTAACACTGCACTACCATGCTTCATCCATAAACTTCTCTTCCTAGCATTTACCATGTTTCCCCGAAAATAAGACCGGGTCTCATATTAATTTTTGCTCCAAAAGACACATTAGGGCGTATTTTCAGGGGATGTCTTATTTTTTCATGTACAACAATCTACATTTATTCAAATACAATCATGTCATCTTCTTCTGGAACATCATAACTTACTAAAATGCGTCCCTCTGTTAACTGGGGCTTATTTTCAGGGTAGGTCTTCTTTTCCAGGAAACAGTAGCACCACGTGAAAGACTTATGTATGTAAACGTCCTCCCCAATTAAAACGTTAGCTTTTTGAGGGCCTGTTTTGCTTACTGCTTCACCTCTAAAGGACCATTCACCCAATGAATATATACTGCGTGAATGAATAACCCACCTTCCGCCTTCCCCATCGTGTTCATGCAGAACCCTAATCCCGGGCTTTGGGAGCCTCACCTGAAAGGCATCCTGGGGAAAGTGTGCAAATAAAAATGGGCGAGGGGCAAACCTACGGAAGCCTTCCCTTTACCTCCCACTAGAGAAAAGGTGGAAAAGCGCGGGCGTACACGCCCCGGTGCAGCCCCATCCCACTCGGCCGTGGGGCGGCGCTGGGCGCACGCTGCCCGGTGGCGCCGTCCTCCGGGCGGCGTTAGGCCGCTCTAGCCGCCCTTCTCGTCTGCTCCGCGGGGAGGCGGGCGCGCCCGCGGGTCCCTCCAAGATGGCGGCGCAGAGGAGGAGCCTGCTGCAGAGTGTGAGGAAGAGACCCGCTCCCCGGGCTGGGGGTTGGGAACCGGGAGGGAGGGGGGAGGCCTGTCGGGTGCAGGCGCCGCTCCCACTTTGCCTTGGGCCGCCTACCTGTGTCCCTGGCGGGATGTGACCGCCGCCCTCCCCTCTCCAGGGCCGCCCCCCTCATTCCCTAGATAGGGGCGCGCGCGGCCCCGCGAGCCCTGCGCGTGAGCGCCGTGTGCCCGGCCGTCGGGGGCTCGGGTTCCCAGCCCTGGCGTCCCCTGTAGCATCCAGGGCGCGTCGAGGGTGAAAGCCTGGAGCCAGAAGGGACTATGGCCTCGCGGCAGCGGAGAGAGCAAGGGTGGTGAGCCCACCCCGGCACTGAGCAGTCGTGGGATGATAATCATAGCGGCCACAGCCACTTTTATCCCAGGCTTTGTGCCGACGGCTTTACATTGTAAGTTTCATTTTCCTAACAGCATTATGAGATAGGTCCTGTGATTCCTGTTTTACAGATGAGGGAACTGAGGCACAGAGAGGTGTCATTTGCCCAAGGCCACAGAGCTGGTAAGAGGCAGAGGCGGAATGAAAATCCGGCAGTCATTCCAGAAACGCTCTTAACCTGTAACCTGTACCAAAGGAATGACCGCAGTCAGGCCGCCTGGGTTCTGGTCCTGGCTGTATCTCACTGTGCCTCGAACCGCCTCGCCTCGGTTTCCTTATCTGCAAGGAGAGCGCAGGCAGTGGGAGGATTGTCCTGAGACTCACCCCTACTCCCAGTCTGGCCTCTCATGTGCTGGTAGCTGATGTCTTCCAGCCCCTGGATCCTCCTGACACATGTACATAGATGCATACACACGTTGGCACCATGGGCCTATTCTGACCTGCCAGGATTGGGTGCCGGTCCCTTGGGTCCTCCCCAGACACAGCAGTGTGTTGTAATTGCCTGTGGACGCGTCTGCCTCCTGTACTGGAAGGTGAACTCCTTTAAGACAGAGACTTGTGATCTACCTGTACAATGAATAGTGCCATCGGCACCTACCACCACTGGGTGCCAGGCATTCAGTAAATATTCGTAAAATAATGAAGAAAGCATTTATAGCCAGGTCTAGTGCTCAACAGTGGCCGTCCTGCCCTGGAGGGTCTTGAAGCAACAGAATGTGTGTGTGTGTGGGATGACCTTCACTGCTGCGTATTAATGACAGGCTTTGTGTAGACTCTGAAATTGCTCTTCCAGGACAGCAACTCCCAGTGGGAGGGAGGGGGTAGCTCTCTTCCTACACCTTTGGCTGCCCCCCTTTATTAACTACTTGACAGGTGGGCCTTGTCATTGGGTTGGTTAGGTAGACCTGGCCTCTTGCTTTGTAAGCTCCCAGTGGGCAGGGCCCCTGTGTAAATGTCCCCATTGTAAATATTCCAGAAACACTGGCTGCAACATGTGGCAAATGCTAAAAGTGATAACTGCTGTCGGCTGGTTTGACTTGCTGAGGAGACTGGCTGCCAGCTTCCCTCCCGTGTAGGCGCGATGGAGCCCAAGGAACTTGGGTTAGACAGAAGGTGAGCTTTACTAGCTCCAGAATGTATTCCTGGGTGGTGGTGGAATCTTTGAAATATAGGTTAGTTAGCTTTAAGCACATAGCATCTTGATGAAAGCAAAGGGATGACAGATGTCTACACAAGGCCCCTCCCACCTTGTGGGAGGGACATTTCTGCTCACAGGATGTCTGAGTGTGTGAGGCTTGCTGTCCTGCCCTCTGTTGTTCTGAGTCTGGGAAGAGCAGCTCAGACACCCATTCAGCAGATGGCTGTGAGGACCGCTAGTCTGTGGTTCCTGGGCCTGGGGATATGAAGATGAATAAGGCACGTACACACTCTTGTTCCATTTGCAGTTGAGCTTGGGAGAAGGAGCCACATACCGCTAACACAATGTGGGAGGCACTCTAGTGGCAGTGTGTTGAGGGGCTGTGGATGGCCTGCTTTGATTGGGCCAGTGCAGGCTTGCAGGAAGGGCTGGGACTTGCTGACATGCTGCTGGAAGGGAGTGCTGGGGCCAGCGGGCAGAGTGCTTAGTGGAATGACATCCTGAGAAGTTGCGCCTTTCGTCCCCAGGCAGTGTGGTACTTTAAAAGATCTTTTGAAGAAAAGAAGAGCTTTTGAAGATAGTTTGATGTGTTCAAAAGAACCTAGGCCCTTTGCAGCCAGATAAAACAGAGTATGAATCTTGTATGGCCTTGGGTAAGTCACGTAACATTCCTGAACTGTGGTTTCCCCAACCGAGAAGATTTCCAGAAGTGTTGTTGGTATTAAGTGAACTGACATGCCACACTCCTAGCCTGGCACACGATCGCGCTCCAGTTGTGAGGTTCCACCTTCAGTTCTGCTCCCTATGGTTCATTCTCTCAAATGTCAAATGTCACTGAGCACTCACTATGTGGCAGGTACCGGGAAGGCTCAGGAGGCACTACCCTCACTCTCGGGAGGGAGACAGAAGTAAACCGCACAAATACAGATGAGATATGATAATTATCACATCACATCAGGTGGTTCTGTGGAGAATATTCGGCACACAGAATGGTCGAGGAGCCATTTCAGGCCGCATGTAGGGAAGACCCCAACGTTTAATGAGGTGCAGTGGGGGACATGGGAGGGAGTGTTCCTGCCCGAGGGAACAGGGATGCAAAGGCCTGCCTGTTTAGGAAGCATGGAGGAGGCCAGTGTGGCTGGAGTGGAGTGCGTGGAAGAAGTGCCTTGTGGATTCTGTTCTGAGTGTGACGTGAGCCTCTCGGCTGGTTTTGAGTAGAGGCATGATGTGATGTGATTTGTGATCGGAGAAAGCCCTCCGTGGAAAAGCGCTTGCGTGGCAAGAGTAGAAGCCTGGGCCCTGCTGAGTGGCACTCACGCTTGTCCGGATGTGAGCTGACAGAGGCTGGGCCCGAGCAATGGCAGAGCAGTGGTGAGAAGTACTGGGTTCTGGCTGTATTTCGGAGGAAGAACTGATATGATTTGCTGACGGATCCGATGTGGGGTGTGTGACAGAGGAAGAAGAGTCGAGAAGGACTACAAGGTTTCAGTTGGAGCCACAGCAGCGCCCTTCACTGAGGTGGGGCATCCTGGAAGAGGGGTGCACAGAGGGCAGGGAGAATCAAGAGTTTGATTTTGCCTGTCCTATTATTTACTTAATTATTTAAAAATAATAATAAACTTGAAATCAAATTTTTTTAACTTAGACATATCCTGAGCAATTATATCTATAAAATTACAGGTGCTAGCTATATATTTTTTTTAACATACATTAAAGTAAACGTTACCCGTTAAAATGTAAACAGCCATTGGGCCATCCATCACCTACAACCGTCTCATATGTTGGCAGAATGTGGTCCAGCTGCTGTAGCACACAGCGCTCCGCAATCATTAGTAGCCCCTTTAAGAATGTATTCGGACTATATTTGTGATGAAAACATAGAGAACCTTTGATGACAACCCTAGTGAGAGAGGTAGGGGCCCTAGAGTGGCGTCTGTCCCAGAGAAGCACGGAAGGAAAAGGGGGTCATTCAGAGAGATAGAGAAGGCAGCAGTCAGGGGATGTTTTAAGCTTTTTGGGGAGCCAGAACTGCAGCCCCCACCCTCAGCCACCTTCCTGGGGCATTATTCTCCCTTTCTGAGCTTCCTTTTTGCCTCTAAGGAATTTGGGTGCTTTCACCACAAAACACTCGGCCTTTTCATACTATAATTTGATATTCAAGCTGTGCCCTGAACTTGGAACCATGCTTTGTCTACTTCTGCTGCCCAGGAGTTTGAGATGAGTCTCTGTGGGGACTTTACTGGACTATTTTTATGTGACGTGCTCACATATGTATATGGGGAGCTAATGCTTCAATGTATGTGCACAAGGTGTTTGTGGCGCCCTTGACAGGTTAGATGCAATTAGATCACTATAGAAACTTTTCATACCAAAATACGAAGTTTGGAACTCCGTTACACAGTCAAATCAGAATTCGGTTTTTTGACACAACTAATTTGTAAGCCATCCAAGAGTTAAGGTGGGCTGTGCTCACTAATGTATGCATAGACTCAGCTCTATGACGAGCCTGTGTGAGCATGAGACGCCCCCTTCTCAGCTTCCTGGCCGACTCATGTCCTGGGTGTTGAAGTGCCACTTGCTGCTGGTTGGTGCTGGCAGGTCTGGCATTTGGGGCGTGGGAGAAAGTATGCATCAGTGTGGGCAGGGGTGGAGGGGTGGGTGGTTTGTGTGAATAGAAAATCCATGACCTTTCTGAAAATTGTTCAGAAATATGGAGGAAGGAAGCAAGAGACGTGGCAGTCTGGTGGGTTATAACAGAATCAGCAGGGGCTGCTTGGTATGGGTAATCCTCATGGAGGTGGAAAAGTGGGGGAACATGGGCGCAGCAGTGGGAGAGGGAAACCAGAGGGCGGCAGAGTCCCGGGTGCCTGCGCCGCTCAGCCAACAGACCGACCCAGGAGTGGGTTGTAGAATAAGCGTTTATTATCAGAGCACCGGTGGTCTGAGAAGGCAGCGGACTAACACCTCCAAAACCTGCCTCACATTCTCAGACCAGCTTGGGGTATTTAAGGGAAAACCTGGGCGTTCCTCCAGAGGCTATGTGATGGTTCCGGGGGTGCATGGAGCCTTCCCTCTGGCACCGTGGTTCTCCGGTGGCATCAGCAACCCAGGAACAATAATCGCAGCAGCCGATAATGCTCGGCTACGGAGATTGTGATAAGAAGCATAAGGATATTAGTCATAAGTTTCAGGGTTATTTTCTAAAGCAGGGAACTGGGACAGGGGACATTCCGAGCTCAAGCCGCAGGGCAGCAATCTATTACTAAGCTATAGGTCAAGGAAAGGTGAAGCTGGGGATGTGGTGAAGCCTCTACTATGGGGTCCTAACTGGGCCCTGCTTCAAGAGTAATATCGGGGCCCCCGCTGAAATCGGGGAGGACCACATACTCCCATTCCCACACGGGTATGGAAGAACCTCCTGGAATTCTCTGACCAGTTATTGAATGTTTGAGGGCGTTGGGACCGCATTCTAGGCAGGGCCTTCCACTGAAAGAGTACTTGTAAGTACGTAGCTGAGAAATTGCCCAGATGTCACTGGATCTAAGACACCGTTAATAGTAAAGACACGTCATTATTGTATGTACTAGTAAGAAGAGAAACGCATGCTAAATAACTTGCAACACACCAACTTCAGAGCTATTAAAAGGTTAAAAGTACGTGTCTTTGGACCAGTAAAAGAAGGTAGCTAATTAACATTACCAGGCTATACCTGAGAGTTGCCAGAAGGCCAGTAGGAAGGGCCAGTGAGCAGGGTGCCTGTCATGCATGGTGAGGCCGCAGGGATGGATTTCTGAGAAGGGGCTCCATGGCCTTCGGCAGTATTTTCCCAGAGTCTGGGCCACATCCAGTGAGGTGGTTTGGTGTGTGATGGTGTAAAACTCATCATTACATATGGAGGGGGTCACTTGCTTTTCACTTCTCTTTCAAACTCTCTGATATCAAGAGAAAGACTTGGTTTGGTCCTAGTATGTCCGTAACGCCTTTCTGATTCTTGCTAATCTCCCTTTTTTGTTGACAGAGAGAACCAGGCTCCAGCTCAAAGTCCACAGCAGGAAGTAGGTTCAGCTAGAATTTAATAAACTTGTTTTGTTTTTGTTGTTTATTATCTTCAAGATAAGACAAATATTGCTTTTCCACTTATAATACGGAAAAAATTTACATTCAAAATGAAGTCATTTGAGTAAAAGAAAATGTGGCTGTCTAAAGGAAAATGCGAAGTGGATAATTTCTTGAAGATGGTGAGTGGACGGGCCGCTGGCATCAGTCAGATTTGAGCAGGGCCTTTGGGGATGGATAGGACTTGGAAAGACAGAAAAGGGGGAAGCCTTGCCTCACCATGGATACTTTTTAATATGTTCTTTGGGTACTTTTTTAAAAAAAATTTCTTTATTTTGATAGCACACCATGTCAAATTGGTTAGGAACTTAATGTTTAAAGAGTGCCAATGTGAAATAAGTAGAGCTTTGCTCAGCAAGGTTCATGTATATAAATAGTTGGTTTATTTTAAAGTGTGTGCTTGCTTCTGTGACTGTACCTCCAGGGTCAGTGGCCTCTTCATTTGCAGCCCCAAAATACATCTGGCCTTTCAAGCAGAGTAAACCTTTGGTGGAGGTGTTACTTCCATCCTGTGTTTGGAGTGGACACCGCCTGCCAGAAGTGTAAAGCTTTTTGTTCTGGTCACAGTTTTTTAGAAAGCATTTGGAACACTGTCTGGAAGTCCTTATCTGTACAAGATAGACAGCTGAGTGAGATTGTTAATTTATCAAAGGGTGAGATTCAAAACCAAGTCAACAAGCCGGAGGATTGGGATGAAAGCATGAAGAGATAATCCAACCAATACAAATTCAGGTTTTAAAAACTGTACAGGAGTGTGGCTGGGGGAGACTAACTCGCTAGAACTTCGCAGGAAAAAGACCTTGTTGTTTTAGTTGACAGCAAGGAGGGATTTTCACATGGAGGCTATATGCCCATCTTTTCTTTAAGTATGTGAAGGCTGTTGATTTGTGTGTATTAATTTCCTATCCCGCCAGCTTACTGAATTATTTGAGTTAGTTTTATCATTAATTCTGTAGGGTTCCCAGATACTAGCATATCAACTACAAATAGAGATAACTCTACTTTCCCAATATGCTCTCCTTTTTTCCTGTCTAATTGCATGGGCTAGCAATTAGGAAAAAGGAGAGCATATGTTACGTAATGGAGACAGTGGGCATTCTTGCCGTGTTCTTGACCTTAATGAGAATGCCTCCTGTGCTTCCCCTCTAAAGTGCTGGCTTTAGGACTGACTGACGTATACACACAAATGGCATGTTAAGAAGTATCCATCAATTACTGTTTTCTTGGGTATTTTTTTAATCAGGAATGGACAAAGGCTATCCTTAAATAAACAGTGACACTGGAGCCTGTCCATACACACTAACCCGGACACCAATTGCCAGTTAATAAAATAACATATTTCCCAAATTTTGGAAGCTCAACATTGTGAAAATCAGATGTCAAAAAAAGCACTTAACATTGTAGAAGTATCCAGACACTAGTCATAAGTACCTTCTGAAGAACAAGGCACTTGTTAAGTGGATTGGCCCCTGTCATATACACAGTTTTTCTGATTTGGGAGGGCTTGTTATTCTCAGGCCACCTGAGTATGGCAGCGGCAGTTAGTACGTCAGCCCACGCCTGACAGCCAAGTTGTGGCTTCCATCGTGAAATGCTTTTAGATGAATTGTTCCTGTGCCACCACACAATGACGTGGCACGTTCCTCAGCCATCCGTCTGAGTTTGTTTCCTTATGAAAGACGAATGAATTCACAGGCTTTTATGTGTATCCCTTCATGTCCAGTGGGCCTGTCCGTTGCTAGGGTAATGCCTATATTTTGCTGGAAGGTATGACTTTGTTGGAAATAGTCAAGTCCCTGGAAGCCTTCCTGTGACCCTTGGGGAGTTAGATAATGGCAGAGGAGGCACGAGGACTGCTGCACGGATGACAGGGTTTGCATCGTGGGCAACACGTTTGTGTTGTTCAACGCAGAGGGCGAGTTCAGTCCATCTGCATCTCATTTTTAATCTCAGACAGGAGTCTAGAAAGCGGAAATGTCCTCCCGTGCTTTAAAACAGCTGGGGCACTTCGGCTGCTGGGTATTGGTTTCTTGGCCCATCTTTTCAGGAGGAGGACACAGGGTACTCCTGACTAGGGAGATGCTTTTGTGCTTCTGCTGAGTCTTATGCTTGATTTCATTCCAGTTGGAGCAGGAGACAGATCCTAGAAAAAGGAGCTTCTTTGGGAAATTTATTTTGCCATGTTGTCTGAGACGTTGTGAGGTCCTTGGTGATGGACCATCAGGTCCTAATCAGATCTAAGACCTAGGGCGTGGTCGGCAACAACTCAGTTCCTTGAAAAATCATTAATTCCTTGGCAGTGAACTCTTTCCGTGGCACAGAAGGCCTTACACTGTCTCCACCTAGACACATGTGCACGAACACAGCAAGACTCGGTTCGCTGCAGAGGCCACGCCAGCCTTCTTGCACTTTCTTAAACCTGACACATTTTATTTTCTACCTCAGGGTCTTTGCATATGCAGTTCCCTCTGCCTGGAAGGCTCTTTCCGAAATGGCCACTGCCCATAATGATTCAGGTCTGGCTCAGAGGCCACCTCCCCAGAGAGGCCTCTTCTGACCACCTCATCTAAAGAGCCCTCCCTGCCTCTCACTGTCCCGTTACCCTGATGTTGTTCCTCCGTAGCACATGTCGCTGTCTAAAATTGCCTTGTTTATTGTATTACATGTTTGAAGTCTCTCCCTAGAAAGAAGTCTTCCAACAAGGACTCTTGTTTACTCTGTCCCCAGTACCTGGAGTAATGCCAGCCTCTTGTAAATGTGGAGTTACTGTTTGTTGAATGAGTGTATGTTTTAATTGAATGTACTCTAATTGCATAATGTTACATGTGGGTTCCAAAGGCTTAAATTCACACTTATATTAAGGGAGCCATTTATATTGCTTTTAAAATGAGACAAGTCAAGATTAGAGCTAGAAACAATTTTATGTTACTGGGAAGCGGTTTTTCTTTTGCTGGAGCTTCACCTGCAAGTGTTAAATGCCCCACATTAAGGAGCCGAACAGAATTTCAGCTCTTTTTGCCGCTTCTTTTCCCTTAGTCTGTTTCAGTCATGTTTTTTTGTTTTCAGTGGCTACTAGTAGGCATCAGTAGCTTTTAGCCTTTGTGTGAGTTGAAGAAAAAAAAAGTCCTATAAAGAAGACATAAATAAGTTTAGAGACATACCATGTTGATGGATTGCAAGATTGAGCAAAGAACTCAGAACTCTCCTCAAATTTATCTATACATTTAAAAGTTCCAATGAAAATCGCAACAAGATTTTCTTGTTAATACAAACTGATTTTTAAATTTATACAGAAAAGCAAAGGAACTAGAATAGCCAAAACAATTTTGAAAAAGAGTACATTTAGAGGAATCACACTACTCAATTTTCAGACTTACTGTATAAAGCTGCAGTAATCAAGAGCATGGCACTGGTGGAGGGATCTGATCCATAGGTCAACGGAACAGAATAGAGACCAGAAATCGAGCCACACAAGTGTGGCCAGTTTGTTTTTGACAAAGGTGCAAAGGCAATTCAATGGAGGAAGGGTAGTCTTTTCAACAAACAGTGTTGGAACAATTGGACATCCATATGCCAAAAAAAAAAAATTGATCTAAACCTCCTGTCTTATGTAGAAATTAACTCAGAATGGATCACAGGACGAAATGTAAAACCATAAAACCTTTAGAAGAAACACAGGAGAAGATCTCTGTGTCCTGTGCAGAGTTCTTGGACATGGCACCAAACACATGAACCAGGAGAGAAGAAAATTGGTAAAATGAAGTTCATTAAAACGAAATTCTTTCACTCTGCAGAGGACACTATTAAGTGACTGAAATGACAAGCTGCAGACTGGAGGAAATCTTTGCAAATCACATTTCCTCCACAGGACTTTTATCCAAAATACATAAAGAACTCTCAAAACAGTTAAGAAAACAAACAACCCAATTTAAAAATGGGCATAAGACTTAGACACTTCACCAAAGAAGATATGTGGATGGCGAATAAGCACATCTCTGTTTGTCATTGGGGAAGTACAAATGAAAGCCACAGTGAGACACCAGATACCTTTTAGAATGTCTAAGTGAAAAAGAAAATAAGAAAGAAAGAAACCACGTGGTCAGGAGATGGAGCAACTGGAACCCTTGGGCATTGCTGGTGGGAACGCAAATGGTGCACTACTCAGTTTGGCAGCTTCTTACAAAGTTACACAGCAGCGTCACTCCTAGGTATTTACCGTACAGAAATGAAAACTGTTCACACAAAAATCTTATGAAGCAGCTCTCTTCATAATTGCCCCCACCTGGAAAGTCCAAATGCCCTTCTGTGGAGGAATGGATAAAGTGTGCTATACCCATCCGATGGACTACTGCTCTGCAATAGCGAGGGACAGACTGGATGCAGAGAGTGTGGTGGTGGTTGCCAGGGGCTGGGGGGAGGGCATGGGGAGTCAGTGTTTAATGGGGACAGAGTTTCAGTTTGGGATGATGAAAAGAGTTACAGGGGATAGATGGTGATGGTTGCCCAACAATGTAAATGAATGTATTTAATACCATGGAACTGTACACTTAAGGTGGTAAATGTCAGGTGTGTTTTATCCCAATAAAAAGAAAGCAAGGTTCTGCACTGCCTAATGCATTTATGACATTCTTGTAAAGACCGTATAGTGATGGAGGGCAGGTTGGTTGTTGCCAGGGGTCCAGAGGGCGTGGCTGCAAAGGGGCAACAGGCGGGTGTGTTAGGGGTGTTGGGGCTGCCCTGTATCTTGATTGTGGCGGTAGTTACAGAAACCTCTATGTGTTTAAAATTCATAGACCTGCACGCTAAAAAACGTCCATTTTGCTACTATGTATGTGAATTTAAAAATAAAAACCAACTCCCACGCCCCATGAAGATGCACCAAGGTGCAAAGCACAGAACTGAAGTGCTAGAATAAATGCAGTGTTGAAGCAATTGGAAAAAAAGGAGAGCCAGAAAGGCACTCCCCAGTCAGTATGTAAATAAATACAAGAGGAAATTTGCCACGGAAGCTAACCACAGGCTTTTTACATATGTGATTGCAGAAGCCCGGTGAAGTGGTTTTCACATCCTTTTTTGAGGACTGTTACTAGTAATTTGTAAGAAGTTGTGCCCAGCACTCGTGCGTATTTAATATTTCAATAAAGCTTTCAATCCAAATTTTATTCTTGCAATTGAACGCTGATTCTCCCAGTTGTTTTCGTTAACCCCGGTTGAGCATGGTGGTCCAGGCAATGCCCTTGTGAACCACGCCCAGTCCTCAGGTGGGCGTTGTGTGGCGGCCAGGTGTGGGACGCTTTCACTAAGGCAGTGGGTCGGTCGTACCTGGGCCTTGCGTCACAGTCGTTTCTGGGGCTTCAAAAAGTGCCGGTGCTCAGAGTGCACCCCAAGGAGATTTAGGAAATTCAGAATCTGTTTGGGCTGGGGCCTGGACAGAGGTGGGGGTGGGGTGTGTGTGTGTGTGTGTGTGTGTGTGTGTGTAGAGCTCTGTTGTCGTAATTGTACTGAGTGGCCTCGTTTGAGATCCGTGGGGTCAGATAGGGGTCCAACACAGACAGGCAGGAGTGAGGGAACCAGGGGAGGGGGTGTTCACAAGGCTGCCCACCAAGCCCGGGGAGCATCTTCCTGAAGGAAGGCTTCCTGGAGGTGGTGACTCGGTGCCAGAGTCCCGAAGGACGTGGAGAATTGCTTGACAAGGAGGGTGTTCCTCATATAGGGAAAGAGGGGGGTGTGAGCAGGGCACTGCTAGCATTTGGCACTGCTGGAAAAGTGGCAGGGAGTGGGTGGAATGGGCGCCAGGGGTCCCCAGTGCCAGGGAGAGTGATTGTGACAGATACCAGCTTATAAATTCATTTCTCAGCTCCTGGGCTGCCCGAGTCAGCGTCACCTGGGAGGAGCGGCCTACAGTGCAGATATCCCGAACCCCGCCAAGATCAGACATTCTGGGGGTGGGGCCTGGAAATCTGCACTTTTAACCAGTGCCCAAAGGATTGGAGTCAGAGCCACCAAAGAGTTTCGGCCAAAAGTTTGCTTCATTGTGTGTGTGTCTCATTTGCTTTGCAAACCCTCGGCAGATGTCTGTTCATACAAGTGTCATTGTTTTCCAGAAGGATGCACCACCCTCTGAGGGGTGCTCTGGGCCTGCTGGGCTCTTGTTGGGGAAGAAAAGGAAGGTGAGGTGGGCTCTGCCCTGGAGGAGGAGGTGACACTTCATGATTTTCTGGTGTCCTCCCAGGAGCAGCAGCCAAGCTGGACAGATGACCTGCCGCTCTGCCACCTCTCTGGAGTGGGCTCAGCCTCCAACCGCAGCTACTCTGCCGATGGCAAGGGCACTGAGAGCCACCCGCTGGAGGACAACTGGCTCAAGTTCAGGTGAGAGTGCCAGGGGTGCTGTCCTGGGCGTTGGCAGTAGGTTTGTACGCAAGAAAAGGCAGCACTTCTGCAACTGTCTTGCATGGGGCTTGCCAGTGAGGTGTGGCCCGTGCGAGGTGGTATCCGCTGCTGTCCCTTCCACATGTAGACCTCCGCCAGCGTAGGGCCTGCGACAGTGGGTCAGGGAGCATCCCCAAAGGTCATGGCCAGAGTGAAATGATGGTCAAAGTGGGGCCACCCAGGTGGGCACCTGAAGCCACAGCTGCTGTATCTTTGCTCTCCCCTGATTCCTTTCCCTTCTCCCCATTCTCTCTGGAACTGGTGTCACTCTTCTCTGAGTGCCTGGTCTCAGGCTGCCTCCTGCCTCTTTCTGTCAGGAGTGAGAACAACTGCTTCCTGTATGGGGTCTTCAACGGCTACGATGGCAACCGGGTGACCAACTTCGTGGCCCAGCGGCTGTCCGCGGAGCTCCTGCTGGGCCAGCTCAGTGCTGAGCACGCAGAGGCTGACGTGCGGCGTGTGCTGCTGCAGGTACTGGTGCAGCCCCGGTGGGTCGTGTTCCCCAGAACTGGGCCCTGCACCTGTAAAGTGTGGGGTGAGCCCGGGCTGCGGGGAGGACCCAGCTCCCGGAGCCTCGCCCAGCGGCAGGGGCGCCCGCTTCCTGAAGTCCAGGAGCAGGCAGTCAGCAGCGACGCTTCCCCACGACTGGCTTGGCTCCGGAGGAGATAGTCCCGGGCAACGAGGAATTGGGGACAAAGGGTGTAGTGGGGGGCTGATTGAGGGTGGCTCAGGATGGTCCCTTTCCTTCAGGCCTGGCTCAGGTGCTCGCCTCCAGCCGCTGCGGCACCCTGGGCCTTACCTGCTCACTTCCGGTTGGCTGGGGCTCCTTCGCCAGCTCTGCCTTTCTGCTCGCTGCTGTTGGGAGATTTTCTCCCCTGCACCTCCTTTTGGAAGCATGTCGGGAGGCACTTAGGATGATGAGGGTGGATTCCTATGCCTTGAAACCTGTTCTCAGCCGTTTTCCTGCGTCAGCACCGAGGGCCAGAGCAGCCTGCCCGGCCGCAGGGCCCTGTGCCAGGGACTCTCAGCTGGTCCCCCAGGAAAGGCAGCAGCATGCCCGGTGTCGAGAGGTCCACAGGCTGTAGTAATGACACCAGCTGTCACTGACCTAGGTTTACTCTGAGCCAGGTACTGAGTGCTCGGTCACCCTCAGAACAGCACGTACCTCTGTCTCTGTTCATAGATGAAGAGACCGAGACTGCTACCTGGCAAGTGGCAGAGCTGGAACTCACCCTCAGGTGGCCTGACTGCAAGCTCGTAACCTTAAGCTCTCGGTCGCTCCGCAGTGCCGCGTGCAAAGCCCCGTCACATGGAGGCCTGCACGTGATCCCGTTTGGCTGCTGGGGGTGTTTCGGCATCAGGTGGTGGTGGTGTTTTGAGCCGGCCCTGGCCCTGCCCCTGTCCTCTCTGTGCCTCCAGGCCTTCGACGTGGTGGAGAGGAGCTTCCTGGAGTCCATTGATGATGCTTTAGCTGAGAAGGCCAGCCTCCAGTCCCAGCTGCCAGAGGTGACCTCCCAGCCTGCTCCCGGGGAGAAGCACCCCACAGCCAGCTTTTCTAGGAGCAAAGATTCATTTGCCATGTCCTTCTCAGGCCATTGATACTGTTGGGCCAGAGCAGCAGCAATTAGGGGGACAGTTCCTGACAGTGGGGTCCCCTCCAAGGGGCCTCCCTGGCCTGCTGTCGGTAGCTTTGCTCAGGCTCGTCATGGGGTGGGCCATGAAGGGTGTGAGGAGAGGCCCTTCAGGTCAGTCCTTGCCCTGAAGTTGGCCACAGCCTTGTCACACATCACCCACCAGCACTTTCAGAGCCGATGGGATAAGTTGGGTCATCTCTGGCTTTCCTGGAGAAGCCTGCCTGGAGCTGCAGTGCAGCTCCCATCCTGGCCAGGCCCTCACACCCCTGCTCTGAGGGAGGGGCCGGTTGGTGAGGTGGTCTCTGAAGACCCGGCCTGCTCTCACCCCCAGTGATGGCTTATAGGGGGTCCCCCAGCACCAGCTGCCTCCTCAATATCAGAAGATCCTCGAAAGACTCAAGGTATTGGAGAGGGAGATTTCTGGCGGGGCCATGGCTGTGGTGGCGGTCCTTCTCAACAACAAGCTTTACGTCGCCAATGTCGGTGAGCCACCTGTCTGTCCCGGGGTGGGGAGGCCTGGGAGAGAAGGTCAGCTTCGGGGATCTGTGCGTTCTTTGGACAATCTGCTTTCCAGGCACGTAGGACCTTCAGCCCGAGTCTGCCGAGGCCGTTGGATGGGTGTCCCTGTTACTCCACAAGAGTCTCGGTCCCAGTGGGGGGAGTTGGAAGTACTGGCTGGGGGGTGGGCAACCGGCTTTAGTTCCCATGCTGCCCCTGGCTGTGGCGTTGGGGGAGTTGTCGCCTGTCTGGGTCTCCTCAGTGGCTTCCTCTTTCAGAAGAGGTTGCTGGCTGTGGAAGACCCTTGCGGCATCCCAGGAAGGGCTGTGAGATGGGCTGGGTGTGGGCCACAGGTGAGGGGCCACCGGGACATTTTGTGGGATTTGTGGGCAAAGAAGGGGCCCTCTGGGAACCTGAGGAAGCCGCACCCCCAGGGCACAGATTACTGTAGGAGCTCTGTAGAGACCCCACTGATAATTTCCCTCTTCTCTTCTTCCTCTCCTTAAGATTTTGTTGTGGAAAAAATTCAAAAATGTAAAAAAATAGAGTGACCAGCATTCAATGAGCCCTCGCGTGCCTAGCCCCAACCCCAACAAGGAGCTCGCTCCTCGTGGCCCGTCTCATTCAGTCTGTAGCCCTTTGTCCCCACATTGCTGTGAAGCAAAGCCCAGACATCATGGCATGGTATCTGTAAATATTTCAGTACGTCTCCCTGGAGAAGAGGCCTCTTATTCACATCACAATCATCCTACGATGGCACTGGGAAAGTTTAACCTAATTCCTTAATATCATCAGCGCTCCTTGGCTGCTGACTCACCAGTGGGCTGAGCCCATTTTCTTTGCTTGTTTCAGGGATTTCCACATGTGAGATGCTTGCCTTCTCTCTCTCTCTCTTCAAAACATGGCCTTTTCTTCCTGTGCTCAGTCTTTGCTCAGCTGCTCAAATTCTGCTGTAGGTACGAACCGTGCACTTTTATGCAAATCCACGGTGGACGGGCTACAGGTGACACAGCTGAACGTGGACCACACCACGGAGAACGAGGATGAGCTCTTCCGCCTCTCACAGCTGGGTGACTGGGGGACACGGGCAAGGGTCAGCGGTGGGAGGGGACCTCCGTGGCTCACCCTTGCCCTCTTGCCAGTCATGTACAAAGGCATGAAGTGGATGGGCTGTGACTTTGGGCTTGGGACCAGCCTGCCGGGGTTGAGCCCCAGCTCTGTCACTTACTAGTTGGTGATGTTTGGGACTTACTCAAGTTTTCTGTGCCTCAGTTTCCCCATTTCTGTAATGAGATAATAGTAACACTTACCTCAGGGTGGGTGAGGATTAAAAGAGTTAAAGCGTGTAAAATGCTTCCAAGAGTACTTGGCGTTGGTGGAGACTGAGGGACCAAAGAAGTCCTGAGATCGGCCGCTGCCATAGCCACTCCGTCCCTTTCCGGGCAGCTATGTGGGGCAGTGCCGGATGGGCTCTGACTGAGCATGGAGGAGGGGCTCCGAGTGAGGGGGCGTCCTGATGGGGATGAGGCCCAGGGACACGGGGTTGGTGGTGTAGCCTCTCTCCAAGGCGCCTGGTGTGACTTCATTTCCTGTTCAGTGGGTCCTCGGTGCCTCGTTTCGTGGACGTGTCTGCGGCCCCTTCCTTTTGTCCTATAGTATGAACAAGGTCTGAAGTTGTCTTCGTTCTTCCCCTGGTAGGTTTGGACGCAGGAAAGATCAAGCAAGTGGGGGTCCTCTGCGGGCAGGAGAGCACCAGGCGCATTGGGGACTACAAGGTCAAGTACGGCTACACTGACATCGACCTGCTCAGGTGGGGCCAGCCCGCTGCCCCTGTCTGGGCAGAGCAGGCGGCGCTAGGGGCAGAAGGAGTTGGTGTGGGATCTAGCCCAGCAGACTGGGAGTCAGGGTTAGTAGAGCTAGGCTGGCAGGGGGTCAAGCCAAGGGCAGCAACTGTGCCATAGGGCCTGGCGGGAGAGGGCAGGGTGGGCCTGAGCTGCCTGGCATGGATAGGGACAGACCAAAGGCCTGTTGGTCCGTGCTGTCCATGGCTGGAGCCAGGGCGGAGGTGCGAGACGAATTGTGCATTTCCCTCCAAGGACACAGCCCTTTCGGCTGCCACCCTGTGCTCAAAGCAGCACATGGGCAGTGATAATAACTGTGAGCATTTGTTGTGCCAGCCCATGCACAGCTCTGTACGTACGTTCTCTTATTCAGTCTTCACTCGGCCCTACGAGGTAGGTGCTGTTATTGCCTCAAAGGTAGCTTCATATGAGAAACTGAGACATGGTGACATTAGGTAGCCTGCCTGGTCACGGGGCTAGCTGTGCACTGAGGCAGCACTTAAACTCAGGCAGCCTGAATTCTGAGCACATTCCTAACCGAGAGAGAGAGAGAGAGAGAGAGAGAGAGAGAGAGAGAGAGAGAGACCCACCAGGACATTCAGTGTCACAGCCAGAGCTGTGCAGAAATCGTGCCAAAGACCCCCTCAGCAGACGCCAGACCTCGTCATGCCTTAGGAAGAACTCACTCACAGGAGTTGCAGTTGAGTTTGGAAACTTTTGTCTCTCATGTGTGGGGTACTGTTGCCTTATTGGAAAGTGCACATGTGGTTTAAAACAATGCAAACATTGCCAAGGATATACCATGCAAAGTCCATCTTCTCCCCACCCCAAGCCGGACACCTTCCCCAGAAGCTGTGCAGAGTCTCTGTGCGCTTGCACAAGTGTGTGTGTTTGGTGGGGCGGGGGTGGGCATCCTTTTCAAAACACACAGGCGCTGGCCTACCCCTCCCAGTGTCCGGCACACTCTTTCTCCACGAGGTGCCCATTCCTCCATTTCTGCAAACCTCCCATGCAGGCTGGTGGCAATCCTGGTAACAGCTGCTAGCATTCCAGTTGTGGCTGTGTCAGCACTCACAGGGCACTACTGATGGACCGTCAGGCTGTTTCCAGACTTGGCTCTTCCAAATACTGTTGCCAGTATCGTCTGATCCTTTTGCCTGTGTGCCCACACCTGCGGGAACTTTTTGACACTTGTAGCCCTGATAGGGCATCAGAAAATGACCTCAGTGCAGATAGAGCGTGTAGGTGGGGTCTGAGTCGGCCTGACCTTTGTTTTGGAGGAGCCCAAGAGGAGTGGGCTTTTAAAAGAGAACCCTACCCTCTCGCTGTCCCACCTCCCCTGCTGCTGCCAGGCTCTGTGGACAGGAGATGCGGTGCGGGGCCAACTTGGGCACTTGACCTTTGCCCTCCTGACCCCAGCTGCCCTCTGGCTTTTCTGGCCCTGAGGGCTTGATTTTAGTAGCTGCCCTCAGAAGCTAGGTCTGTTTTTCTGGTTTTCTCTTTGCTCTCTTTCTTTTCCTCTTGTCAGATGTGTTTTATTTTACATTCTGGGGTAGATTCTGCCCCTTAGCAGAATCAATGTCCGTGGGGGCCATTCCAAGCACAGCTCTCCCCTCCACTCTCTTCCCCCAGCGCTGCCAAGTCCAAGCCAATCATCGCAGAGCCCGAAATCCACGGTGCACAGCCCCTGGACGGGGTGACTGGCTTCCTGGTGCTGATGTCTGAGGGGCTGTACAAGGCCCTGGAGGCAGCCCATGGGCCTGGGCAGGCCAACCAGGTGAGTTGGGCCCTGGCAGAGTGCGACTGGCCAGACTGCAGGGTGTTGTGCTCCCCTGGGAACCCAGCCAGCCCTCCTGCTCAGCGACCAAGTGCTCAGGGACCCAGAGCTTTGATTCTCAAATGCCGTCTGCAGACATCTTCTCTGGGTTCAGAGCTGGGGAAGCAATAGCCCAGAGCTCCAAGAACACCCCTCCCACCCAAAGCTTTGCTCCTGGCCTTGAGGCAGTGTCGGTCCCCAGAGCCCTGAGCAAAGCCTGAAGGGAAGAGGGTGAGATGGACGTGAATTCTCACGGGCCCACGTTGCTTGGGAGACTGTTGTTGAAGGGCCCTGGGCTGTGGAAGGGGTGCAGGAATGTTGTGGCGCCACGCAGGACGCTGGCCACGGAGTCGCGCCAGCCACGGTCCTTCTCGGCCCTCTCAGCTGCGGATAGTTTACAGTCTGTTGTCGTCTCCAAGATGAAGAGGATATCATCTGCCTTTGTGGGGTTGTGATGAGGGCTCTGTGTGATAACATAGGTCCTCAGCCTCCTTGGAGGACATGTCAGACAGTCGTCACTAAAGCGGTCACTTCAAGGATGATTTTGAAGGGAAGCTGCCTTTCCCTGAGCCTGATTGCTGGGTTGGTCAGATAAGTTCAGGTCATGTTTCTCTTTACATCTGTGACTCTTGTAAGAAGGTAACCTTTTCTGCTTTGTCCTTGCTAATGAGAAATTATGAGGAAAAAGTCTTCTGTGCCTGTCTCCTGATATCTGTGTTCAAGGGTTTTCACCTATTTGTCTTATTCCTTCCAGTAGCTTTGTAACCTCCTAGAAGAGGCAGCAATTAGAGAACCTGGGCCTCACAGAGTTTGGGGTCATGTCTGAGGTGACAAAGCGGGTCAGTGAGAGAGCTGAGCCCACTCTGACTGGCCCAGGCCATTTCCTATTACCTGCCCCTGCGCCCCTACATCCAAGAGACTCTGGTCAGCCAGCACGTAGAGAATTTTGTGTTTGTGTTTTTGATCTTATTGTCAGTGTGATTTGTTTTTTTCTTTTCTTTGGTCTTCACCATAGAATTATATACTGACTTCTACTGGGTTCTAGAATGCACTGGACAGTGGACTTCTCTGAGGGGAGGGACCCTGCCTTCATTTTGTGTCCTCATTTTCTGACAAAATTGGCCCATCATAGCCTACAATAAGTTGGTTCAGGAAAGAAGACTTAATAATAGTGATCATTTATGCTGGTCCCCAAAGTGCCCTCACATCCTTTGTGGTATTTAATCCTCATAAGAACCCGGTGAGGTGGATATTATCCCCGTTTTATTGGTGTGGAAGCCAACAATCAGAGAGGCCACAAGGTCACACATATTCTAATGAGAAAGTTCCAGAAGGATTACCTTGAAAAGCTCAGATTGCAGTTGGTGGGGCCTTTCCTCACCTGCTTGGCTGGTGACTCCTGAGTATCCTGATTAGGCTGTTGGCACAGTCCTGGGACCCCTTGTTTCTCACCAGGTTTTTGCCCCCTGCCCCCAGGAGATCGCTGCCATGATTGACACTGAGTTCGCCAAGCAGACTTCCCTGGATGCAGTGGCCCAGGCTGTGGTGGACCGGGTGAAGCGTATCCACGGTGACACCTTCGCCAGTGGCGGGGAGCGTGCCAAGTTCTGCCCGCGGCATGAGGACATGACCCTGCTGGTCAGGAACTTTGGCTACCCGCTGGGTGAAATGAGCCAGCCCACAGCATCCCAGGCCCCAGGTGAGTGTGCAGTGCGGACCAGAAGCCGCCTGGGAGGCCCCTGGGGCAGAGGTGGGTGCACAGCGGAGGAGGCCGGGGGCCGTGCCGCCTGAATGGAGGTGAGTGTTGGAGGCCTGGTTTGCAAGTGCCGATCTGAGCTCTGACTTTCAAGGTCTCTGAGCTGCCTTTGTTTGTTTTCCCTTTTGTCTGTGAAATGAGGAAATGCCATCTTCCCTGGCTACATCCCGAAGGACCTCAGTGCAAAGTGCTTGCAGAGCCGCAGGCCACACGATAGGGACCATGGCTCCCACTGGCTGAGGGCCCACTCTATGCCCAGCACTTGGCCACATGTTTCCTGCAGTCCTCATTAACTACCCTGAAGAAGATGGCACCCCTTTCTACAGAACAGGAAACTGAGACTCTAGCGAGAAGAGACCTACCTACACGAGGCGAGGCATGTGGACAGAAGGTCCCCAAGGCCTGGTTCTGTCCCTGGGCCATGTCAGGGCAAGCGCGAGATGCTTTGCTTCTGCCGTTTTAGTTCTGGAATCAAGTTGCTCGGAAAGTGACACAGTCACTCTGTCTGCACTCCCTCCCCGCGCCGCTCAGCATCCAGACCCTCCGTTCCTGGGGCTGCATTTCTTCCTTCTGTTTTCAAACAAGCCTTAGCACTCAGGCATGCCCAGATGGCTTTGTTCGCCCGCGGGCCACGGTTAGGAAGTTCTCTAGCTTATTGTTAGTGCAGCCATATTTCTGTGGGGCCAGCCTCACCTAGGAGCACACTCATCCCCTCGGATCAAAGCTTTGTTACGGGAAGCCAGGCAGTAACCCTTTTGTCCCGACAGCTCAGCACTGGGTTCTCCTCCTGCTTTGAGCACCTGGGGTGCTGTGCTGCCAGGCCTGGAAGAGTCTCTGCCATGGGACCCTCCTTATTTGTCCCAAGGGGCAGAGGGCCAGGCTGTAGCTTGGGGAGCCAGGCTGGGCCACCGCCTCCTCTCACAGCCCTCAGACAGTGCCCCCATCAGGCCCTGCAGCAGACCTGTCCCCCCACCACCGCCACTTGCTGTGGCCCACCACTGTCTTCTTCCCAAAGCCGCAGGAGGACGCGTGTACCCCGTGTCCGTGCCTTACTCGAGCAGCCAGAGCACCAGCAAGACCAGCGTGACCCTCTCCCTCGTCATGCCCTCTCAGGGCCAGCTGGTCAATGGAGCACACAGCGCTTCCACCCTGGACGAAGCCACCCCCACCCTCACCAAGTAAGCCCTCACCCCCACCCCAGCCACTCTCGGACCTGCTACCCGGGGACGGCCCTTGTACCTGAACAGGAATGCCATGGGGCCAAGCCCTGTGGCTGAGAGATCTTGGATGAGATGCCCCGGGGTCCTGTACCTCTAGATACCCCCCGTCCCTCCCTGTGGAGGCCTCCCTAGAGGCTGGGACAGGAAAGGGCGGCACTGCAGGTTCCAGCAGCTCACTGAAGCTGAACCTAGGAGAGGTGCAGGTTTCCTGGGGCCACGTGGTGAGGCAGGAAGAGAGGAGACAGGCCGCTGGTGCTGACAGCCTTCTGGACCATTTGCTTTCAGGTCTCACATGTTAGTTTTCGTTGAATGGGAAGGTTCTCCTCTCCTGTCTTGAAGTGTGTGATGTAGGGTGGCCTCCCCAATGGCATCCAGTCTTAGGGGACATTGTTCGGCCTGTACTGGCTCGTCAGAGCCAATTTTAGCTTTGAAGTGAGTTCTCTAGTTGAAGGCTGGGGGGGCGGGGTCGGTGGGCGGCAGGGGTTCTGGAGCCTGGGGGTGGGGCAGGCAGGCTCCCTTCTCATTTAGACCTGCCACACGTCTGGGGTCCACCCCACCCCCTTCACTTCTGTGGAATGTATTCCCCCACCTCCCCACCACACCAGGAGATCAGGATCTGGTTTCCACATTCCAGCCCTGCAGGAATAAGAGATGCCACACCCAGCCCACTCAGAAGATGTGTGGCCAATTGGGAAGGTCATCAGAAAGGGAGTGGCTCTGTTTCCCTCCTCCTACAGGGGGGGCCTTCCCTTCTCCCTGCCCCCCATGCTGCTGCTGCTGCCACCACCACTGTGGGCCGGAGGGACCTGCCAGTCAGTTGAATGACGGGCATCCCTAGTGAGAGCAGTAGGGTGGTCCTCCCACGCCTGCAGCGCTGCCCAGAGGGAGCCCCCAGCTGTGTCCACAGAGGCAGAGGTGCTAGCAGTGGTCCAGGCCAAGCGGGAGACCCTGCCATCCTCCTGCGCCTCTGACTCCCTGCCCCCATCCCACGTCTGAGCAGGACGGGCCCCGCTGTGGGCTGGGCTGGTGCTGGGTGCTCGGAGGTGCTGGGAGTTGCAGGATGGTGGGCCAGCCGCTAATTCCCAGCTATTCCGTGCTCTGTGACACAGGGTGGGTGCCCAGGGAGCTCTGAGAACATGGGGGACCCGTCCCCACCCAGCTGGTGAAGGGGGAATGAGAAGGATGGCGCAAGGAGGGTTTTCTGGGAGAAGAGCTCTTGCCACCTGTGATCTGTGGGGTTTGGATCCGGAGGTTGGAATGTGCGCGTGCTCGCAGCGCTGCTCTAAGCAGGGGCTGTTCTGGGTCCTTTGCAGCAGCCACCAGCCACGCAGGGTTGTTGAGTGCCGGAGCTAAGTGACCCATTTTGATTCTGGTTCATGTAAATAGCCACATATAGCTTTTCATCTCCTCCGAAGGACGTGTGGCTGGGCTGGCTCCTTTGTCAGAGAGGCCTGTGGCCTGAGGCAGGGGCCACTCTGTCCCCAGGCTAGAAGGTGCGACCCCCCTGACTGACGCTGTCCCCTGTCCTCTCCGCAGCCAGAGCCCGACCCTGACCTTGCAGTCCACCAACACGCACACCCAGAGCAGCAGCTCCAGCTCCGACGGGGGGCTGTTCCGCTCCCGGCCTGCCCATTCGCTGCCGCCAGGAGAGGACGGCCGTGTGGAGCCCTATGTGGACTTTGCTGAGTTTTACCGCCTCTGGAGTGTGGACCACGGCGAGCAGAGCGTGATGACAGCACCGTAGCCCGGGCCAGGGAGTGCAGCCCGGCAGGATCCTGCACGGGGACGAGGGGCTCACCTCTGGGGCAGGATGGTTTTTGTCCTGCCCGTTACCTGTGCCATGGGGGCCGGTGGGTGCCAGTCAGCCCTCTGTTGGCACCATACTCTCAGCCCCCCGCTCTTGCTGCTGTACGAATATCCTCTCAGCACCAGTGCAGACTGGACCCCTTGGGTATACCTTGTCGCTGTACAGGGGCTGGTGGCCACCCCTCAGGCAGCCAGGACCGTCTCCGTTTCTCAGAACAAAGGCGCAGGTGTGGAAGCTGAGCTGGCCCTGAAGGCTTCGTGTGGGCCAGAAGGGGAAGAGGTTCTCCTGTGACCCTCATGTCACAGACCCAGCACTGCTTTCTCCAGGCCATGCCCCTCTAGCCAACCTCCCCTGGAAGAGCCTGTGGCCACTGCTAGTGTGCCCCCTCCCCACTAGGCAGTGGTTCCCCTTCTTCAGCCTCCAGAGTGGTGTCCAGGTTGGTGTGTGACCCTTCGAAGCCTGTAGCCGTCCCTGGGCCCATTCCTGGGTCTGCCCACTTGTCAGCGGTAAATGGTCAGGAAGACCAGGGGGGTGTTGGCCTGGGATGGCTGCAGAGGGCCAGGCTGGCCTGGGCCCTGAGTTAGAATGTCTTACACGTGTTCTCTGCCTTCCATGGGCAGGGGTGCCGTCAGTAGGCTTGTATTCCTGTTTTCAGAGAAGTAGGCCCAGGAGACTCACAGCTTGCCCAAGTCACACGGTCAGTCCGTAGTGGAGCAGAACAGACCTCCTGTTAGGCCCCAACGCCTCCCGGATTCGGCGGGCCCCTCCCCAGTTCCCCGCCTCCTGCCCCACGAGGCAGCCTCCCGTGTGCTTGGACTCCGAAAAGTCAAGGCGGGTTCCAAGGCCCTGCTCGCTCTGTGGCCCCAGAACACAGTTCCCTGCGGAAGTGTGGCACAAGCAGCAGGAATGCGAGTCTCAGCAGAGCCCTCACTCCCCCTCCACTACGAAGCCATGTCTGTTCTTCAGGTGACGGATTTAAAATTAGTCACAAAGGCTAGGAAACAAAGGGGATTCTCTTCCAAGAATGTCTCAGTGATGCTGTTTCATCTCTAGAAATGGAATCACTTTTTTACCGCAATAAAGAAACAATAAGTGGTGGTATTAAATGTGAAGGTGTTAATAGTGCTTTTATACATGTCTCGAGTAGCACGAGGCCCTTATAGGTGGATGCGCCTCCTGCCCTCCAGCTCCCCAGGCTGGGGATGGCAGAGCTGGGATGTGAACCCCACCTCCTGACGGCCCCCCGGGGCTTCCGCCCTCAGCCCAAGGGAGAGTCCTATGGTATCTGGCTTCCCTCCAGGTCCCCACACATCTGGAGACATGACAGTTCCCGCTGCAGGCCAGGTTGTCCAGGCCCCTTGGGCAGTGGCAGGACTGTGGTGCCGCCCCTACTTTTACTGACTGCGAGTAATGACGTGGTGGGGCCATCAGAGCTTCTGGTCACCAGGACAGAGCTCTCCCTAGTTAGTGGCCATTCAGGGGGCTCTTTGCTTTATTTGGGTTTTGTTTGGGTGGAGTATATTCTATAAATAGCAGTCCATAAAGTGCCGCTTCCTGCTCTTTGGGATTTAACTTGTCCTCTCCCGAGAGCCTGCGACTAACGTGGAAACTCCCCATGGCTTAGGAACAAAGCCAAGCTCAACATTTGGGTGGTGGGCTCCCAGATGCCTCCCTGCCCTCTGCTGGGAAGGGCCTTTAAGGGGCCTCCTCCGGCAGAACTGCCTTTCAGGATCTGTCCTCCCGCAAAGTCCGGATGACCACTGCTAGCCTGAGCCCTTCTGGAGTCACGGTGTCCGCCCAGCACCCCAGAGGGAGGTGGTGCATGTGCCATGTCTCCGATGAGTGACTGAGGCACAGACGGGTGGGTGGTGTCGTCCCTGGCACAAATGGCCCTCACCCCTAGGCCCAAGGACCTCTCCCAGCACCCGCGTTGCCCTAGGTGTGGGGCCAGAGCACTGCCCTGCTCGCCCTGTGTCCCCTGTTCCCGACCTCCGTGTCATTCAGCTCCATTTGAGCCTGCCTCCTGGAGGTGAGAGGGGCACTGTTTCAGCCTCCGGGTTCCCTGTGGCCAGTGGAGTAAGATGTGGAACAGAGAGGGAGCTTAGGAATCTGTTTTAGGATTTAAGTGAAAAGCGTCAGGACAAGGAAAAGAACCAAAGCAACCAGGCAAAGCTGCACAGCTGTGGGCCAGTCACCGCCCCTCTGTGACACACAAGGTGGCAGACTGCCGCCACCCCGCCAGGAGCCAGCTGCAGCCCCTCTCCAGCCTTTGGTCCCTGCCCCACGGTGTCAGTGGGGAGGGCGCCCAGTTTCCCTGAGGCTGGATCAAATAGAACTGAGAAGCCACCTGCCTGCTGCAGTGTCCGCTTGTCCCTTGAAGACATTTGCTTCCCTCACAGGACAGGACTTAGTCACAGGCTTGATTGAGGCTCTGGCCTGAGTCAGACTAGATGGGGCCTGGCCTTCGGTTGCCACTGCTTGTCCCAGGCCAGAGGCAGGTGGGCAGGAGTGGCAACAGCTGGCAGTCCAGGAGCTCCACGGACACCCGTGGGCCATCTTCACTAGGGTTTGTGCTGGTGTTTCCAGCCCTCATCGGGTTCTCGAATTCTCACGACCCAGCCTTCGTCTGGTTCTGTAATTCTCACGACCCAGCCTTTGTCTAGTTCTCTAATTCTCACGACCCAGCGCTTGCACTTTGGTGGGGGCACCCCCTCATTAGTGCTGTGGCAATGAGACATTGACGTCATAGGGAAAAGCACCTGATCTTGCTCTTTACTCGGATGGCTCCCGTCAGTCAGGCTTCGGCACCTCCTGAGAGAGTCCTTCCCTGGTTCCACCCCGGCTGTGCTGCCCCATCTCCCTTTAATCTGCTTCACAGAAACTCGCTGTCTGACATTCCTTGCTCACTTACTTGTGTTTGTCTCACCACGACAGCTGGACTTTGCCTACCTTAATCCATTGGGCCCGGCCCCAAGGTCGGTACCAGCTACGTAGTTGCCCTTCACATATGTGTGGAATGAATGAATAAGTAAATCGCTGTGTGACCTTGGGCAAGTGACTGGACCATGCTGAGCCTCGGTGTCTTCATCTGTAAAATGAGGACCCAACCTACTTCTTAATAAGATGGCCTGACATGTCTGAGCTGCCAGAGGTAAGGATTGCCTTGTCCTACAGATGTGGAAATTGACTGGGACACGTTACAAAAGCATGAGCTGAGCTCTCCGCCCCTCCCCCCCACCACGCACAGACACACACGCACACACACACGCGCACACTAATGTATAATGAAGGCTCCACTTGGGGCTTCGCACTAGCAGACGCTACTTGCAGCTTCCCCTGGAAACCCAGACGTTGAAGAGTTGTGGCTCTTGCCTCTTGTCAGCCAAAGCCCAGAGCGAGGCTATCAAATGGGCCCCCGAACGTTTCTTCCAACAAGGGCATCTTTCATGGTTCTTCCTTCTGGGCCCCCTGTTTTGAAACCAAACAAGAACACAGATCACTGCCATTCCCAGCGGGCTCGGCATGAGCGCGCGCTTTGTTCCCGTGCGGAGCAGAGGTGATGTCAGCCCAGAGCAAGGACAGGCACTTGACATTTCCATGAGCCTGGACGGCCTCCTCGAGGACAGACAGTGTCTGGAAGCCGGCTTGGAGGGATATTGACACCAGTTCACAAACTCTATTCCTGCCTTTGAGACCCCCAGAGGGGTCAGAGGACCCCAGGCTGTGTGGACCAGTTGTCTAATGCAGCCCCTCTTCCCCTTGCTCTCCCAGACCACAGAGTGGGTCAGGGCAGGGACAGGGTGGGCCTCAGAGCCCCACACTGCCTCAGGACCAGAGCCCCCTGGCTGTTTCCACATCCTCCATGATCATGCTCCCACATTTGTCACTTCAGCAAAGGCAGTGCTGAGCTCAAGAACCTTCCATATCTCCAGCCTCCTGCCTCCCTCCCAGCACCTGCTGTGTTGGTGTCATTTGCATGCTTGCTCATTCCTCTTCCCCAGCCCTGAGAACCACCCCTACGAGCCCCCTCCACCCTAGACCCTCTCCTCGGTCATCTCAACTCATCTCAACTCGGACCGGCCACTTCGGCCTGGGGCTTAGTGTGTCACCAGTAAAAACTGCAAAGGGATTGCAAAACAGATCCAGTGTCCGATAGTCTGAGGATTAAGAAGTTGCCCTTTCCAGGTTACATAGGATTCAGCAAATTAAATGGATTAAGGGGGTATAGGTATCCTTGAGAAAGGGAACAAAACAGAGTTCTTACGTTAACCAGTGAGGGGAAAACAAAGAGGAAACAGCTGAATATCAGGGCAGATCTGACTGCAAACCAAGTTTAATTACAGGTGGCTAGATAGCGAGCTATGCGTTGAGTTAAACTGTGGACTAGCTAAGTCTAATTACGTTATTGATTTGCTGAATTTCACCTTTACACAGTGGGCTCATCACCAGGTCCTTCGGCCCTCAGCCTGCCATGCCCCCAACTCACACCCTCCTTGAGCCAGATCAGGCCCTCCACCCTCCTGGGAAGTGGCCAGCCCTTTCTGTGCAGCTGTGTCTTTGCTGAGGCGCTCCCTTTACACAGGTGAGAACTATTCATCCTTCAGGACCTAACTAAGGACTCCAGAAATGCCTTATCCTGCTCAACCCTTCTCTTGGGCTCCTTGGCTCCGAGCATAGGGCATTGCTGACCCGGCGCTGCAGTGAGCTTGGAGCTCCAAGTGAGGACCCATGAACATCTGGTCTCTGGGTCCCAGGGCCCAGCCCAGGCAGTGTTGGTGTCATTGAATTGAGCTGGGCCCAGCGGTGCTGAGGTAAGGAGTATGACCCCACTTGGACCCTGGGCAGGGGACAAGGACACAGTGTGACTATGGGGATGGAGCCCCAGAGAGCAGTTTCCAGCCTCTCGACCTCACCTGGAAAGGTGCTGGTTCAGGTAGTAGATGGTCATCAGCTGTGACTAGCTGGCCGTCAGCTGTTACTGGCTAGCCATTAGCCACTGATATAACTGCCATGGCTGAGCTAGCAAGCCTGGATTGCAGTTAGCAAGTGGGGTTGGTTAGCAGAGAAGCTGACTGCAGGTTGCGGATCATGTGGCTCCTGCTTCCTGTGTCTCCAACCAGCCGCCAGCGAGAATATAGTGGTATGACTCCCCTACCTATGGCTCCGTGGGTGTTCCTTTTCGGCCTCGCCATATCCTGTGTTTTTGTGCGGGGAACGGGACTAGAGACCCCACATGAGACCCCGCATGACAGTGACCTTTGAGGGCCTCTTCTTCCACAAAAATGGTATGAAACTCGTATTTCACAATTCATATAAAGATAAATATATTGATGATTTTATATTAAAACATTTTCTTTGAGCTACAAGTTAATTTTTTCCTTCTGATTAAAAAGAGAGTAAACTATTTCTGTGGATCCATAAAAGACCGGTGGGCCTGAGGCTCCACGTCTGCTGTGCCTGCCATGTGGGGACCAGCAGGTCCTCAGCCAGTTCCGTTAGTGGGGTGGCCTGCAACTGAGGTCCCCGTCCCAGCCTTTCTGAACTTCTGAGCGCCCCTGGGATCTCAGGCCCAGGAAGAAGATCCGAGAAAGTTTCAAGAACAGGTAAAAGAACATCCGGAGATACTGTTCTTTGCCCGGGTTGTATCTTCTCGGTGCGCCCTTCTCTTTTTTCCTCTGTCTAGCAACAAAGCCAGGCTGAGCACCAGCTGTGTGCAGCCCATGCTAGGGGCTGTGGTTAGGAGGGTGGAGGGACAGGAGGGAGTCAGAAATGCATCATTAAGACTCCTGCCCTGGAGGGGCTCCCAGTCTCCCGGGGTGTTGAGTCAGCACCTGGAGTTCCAGCCAGAATGGGCCCTAAGACCCAGGCCTAGGGGTCGCCCTTCCGGCTAATGGGTTCTGGGAAGCTTCCCAGAGCAGTGGGGGCAGGGCCTGGGCTTGGCTCCGGGCCCGGGAATATTTCTAAAGCGTAGGGGCATCCTGGGACTGCCAGGCTAGTCTTGACCTGACAACTTTGCAAAAGATGGCAGATTAAACCCACGCACAAATTTCTCCCCCTTCTAAAACCCCATGAAGACTACAGAAAGGGATTTTTTTTTTCCTTTTTTCTTTTTTTTTAAGGTATAAGCACACAAGGATGGGCAAGCACGACGGGAGACCACATCTGCACCATTTTTGAATCTGGAAAGTAGATCACATCTCAGAAAAGCCACATGCCAAGTGAGCAGGGGGGGTGGCTGAGCACCAGTGTGATTTATGCTGCAGAAGCACCAAGGGATCCGCCTGAGCTGGCAACCCCAGGTGGGAGTAATGGGTAGGGGCCAAATAACCATCAGCCAGACCCTCAAAGCCCCTCCCAGAACTGCTAGGCAGTCACCCTCCCCAACCCTGGCAGGAAACAGGAGTCACTCTCCGGTGATAGTAAACCAGGGGTCCCTGGCCTAGGGAGAAGGAAATCACACTGAAAATGAAGCCGAGTACCTGAGACTTCTGAGTGCTGGGGTCCCTGCCCTGTCCCCTGCCCTGTTCTTCCCAGCAGTGGGGACTTTACCCCACAGGCGGGACACTGAAGCATCCTCGCTGGAGAATCTGGGCCTCCCAAGAACAAAGTCCTAAAAATACTGATATGGGGTATCCCCAACCAGCACCCCCAAAACCAACCTTCAGTGGTGGTCAAGAGTCTGCCCTAACACACCCCAAGGAACCACTTGACTCGGTAACAGTGTTTATCTTGAACTTTGATAAATAAGTAAGGTGAATGTTTAAAAGACAAAGAGAACCAGCCACTACCTTTGGACCCAGCAATTCTACTCCCAGGAACTGAAGATACGTCCGTACAGAAGTTATACACAAATGTTCATAGCAGCATTGCTAAGAATAGCCAAAAGGCTGAGACAACCCAAATGTCCATCAGTGAACGAATGGGTAAACTAACGGTGGTACATCCACACAATGGAGTATCACTCAGCCAGAAAAAGGGATAAAGTTCTGACATTTGCTACAACGGGGATGAACCTTGAGGACATTCTGCTCAGTGAAAGAAGCCAGACACAAAATAGTACATACCGTATTGTTTCTTTCCAATGAAAGTCCCAAATAGGCAAATCCATTGAGACAGAAAGCAGATGAGCATTTGTCAGGGGCCAGGGGAGGAGAGAATGGGGAGTGGTTACTTAATGGATATGGGGTGTTTTTCTGGGGTGATGAGAAAGTCTGAAACTAGAGAGAGCGTGACTGCACAATACAATAGTGTGAGTGCACTAAATGCCACTTAGAATTGTACACTTCACAATGTTTAATTGTGTGTTACGTGAACTTCACCTCTGTTAAAAATAAGTACATAAAAGCACCTGCCGAGGTTTCCAGGTGGCTCCTCTATACTCTGAGAGCACCTGGATGAAACCCCTAGGTTAAGCTTCAATAGGAAGGTAATATGAGCCACAAATGCCATGTTAGATTCTCCAGTGGTCACATGTTAAAAAGTAAAAAGCAAGTGAAATTAATTTTAATGCTATAGTTTCTTCAACTCTGTATAGCCAAAATATTATCATTTCAACATGTAGTCAATATAAAAATTAACAATGAGCTCTCTTTGATACTAAATCTTTGAACCACGGGTGCATTTTTTTTTTTTTTTTAAGATTTTATTGGGGAAGAGGAACAGGACTTTATTGGGGAACAGTGTGTACTTCCAGGACTTTTTTCCAAGTCAAGTTGTTGTCCTTTCAATCTTAGTCGTGGAGGGTGCCGTTCAGCTTCAAGTTGTTGTCCTTTCAGTCTTAGTTGTGGAGGGCGCAGCTCAGCTCCAGGTCCAGTTGCCGTTTTCTAGTTGCAGGGGGCACAGCCCACCATCCCTTGCGGGAGTAACAACAGGCGACCTTGTGGTTGAGAGGACACGCTCCAACCAACTGAGCCATCCGGGAGCTCAGTGGCAGCTCAGCTCAAGGTGCCATATTCAATCTTTAGTTGCAGGAGGTGCTGCCCACCATCTCTTGTGGGACTTGAGGAATCGAACTGGCAACCTTGTGGTTGAGAGCCCACGCTCCAACCAATTGAGCTATCCAGGAGGCAGCTCAGCTCAAGGTGCCGTCTTCAATCTTAGTTGCAGGGGTCGGACACCACCATCCCTTGCAGGACTCGAAGAGTTGAACCAGCAACCTTGTGGTTGAGAGCCCACTGGCCCATGTGGGAATCGAACCGGCAGCCTTTGGAGTTAGGAGCATGGAGCTCCAACCACCTGAGCCCCCGGGCCGGCCCCCACGGGTGTATTTTACCTGTCCAGGACACTTCCACGTGGGCTGGACGCTTTCCTGCGCTTCAGAGCCACTCGTGGCTCGTGGCCACCCCACTGGACAGTGCAGCTCTGGAGGGTCTCAAACTGGAATCTCGGGACATAATCTGCAGAGTGTGAGGGCTTTAAAATTTAGTGGGTTTTGAGTCTTTGAATTAAACACAAATTATCACCTATTTAGGATCATCAGAACAATCATCTTAAAATTAAGTCCTAAATTAAACATAGAGTTGCCATAGGATCCAGCAATTCCACTTTTGAGCATATACCCACAAAAATTGAAAGCAGGGACTCAAACAGATATTTGTACATGTTCATAGCAACACTATTCACAACAGCCAAAAGGCGGAAACAACCCATTGGTGGACGAAATGCCCATCAGGAATGAATAGAGAAGCAAAATGTGATCTATACTATATACACTGGGCTATTACTCAGCCTTAAAGAGGAAGGAAATTCTGACACACGCTACAACATGTGAACCTTGAGGACATTATACTAAGTGAAATAAGCCAGTCACAGAGAGACAAATACTGTGTGATTCACTTGAATACAGTACCTAAGGATGTCAAATTCATAGAGATGGAAAGTAGAATGGTGGTTGCTGGGGCTGGAGGAGGGGAATGGGGAGTTGTTTAATGGGGACAGAGTTTTAGTTTGGAAAGATGGAAAAGTTCAGGAGATGGATGGTGATGATGGCTGCACAACAACATGAATGTACTTAACGCCACTGAACTGCACACTTAAAAATGGTCAAAATGGTAAATTTCATGTTATGTATATTTTACAATTGAAAAAAAAAAAAAAAAAAAGTCCTGCCACCAATGCATTTGGGTTTGTGTTGACCAGGGCTGTTGAGACTTTGTTGTCACTGGTGCCTAACTAGAGAAGATGGGGGAGACAGTGCCCACCGAGGCCAGGGTGCCTGGGATGGCCACGGGGTGCCCAGGGGCTGACCCAGCCAGGGCCTCGCAGGGCGGGTGGGAGGTGAACAGAGGAGGGAGTGAGGCCCACACACTGGCCACGGCCACCCGGCCCTTGAGAGCCAGACCCTCTTTGAGCCCCTTGACTGCCGACCCACCGCCTGTCTGTGCTGAGAGCTGGTGAGGTCCCTTCCTCCTGCGTTGTTGGTTTTGAGTAATGCTGTGGTTTGGCTTCTGGGACTGTCTCCCGTAAGGCACGGTCATCTCTGTGTCCCCGCAGGGCTGGCACTAGGGCCAGTCTCACAATTGTTTCCTGAGTGTGCCAGTGAGTGAATATATGAATATGAGTGAAGAGCAAGGAGGCATTCACTGTGGGCGTTGGTGTGGCGGAGGAGAATCAGGGAAGGCTTTGGGGGAGGGGTGTGCATCCTGGGCCTGGAAGAGGGAGTTTGAGAAGTAGGAGATGGGGTGCGGGGGTGTCTATTAAGGCAAGGCTCCAGCCCCTGCCCAGGGAGGGTCGAGGACAAAGAGATGGAGCCTGGCTCTGCCCTGCCATGTCACACCTGGGACCCAGCCTGAGCCCAGCTGTGGGGTGGGCAGCCAAGGGGTCAGGCTTCCCCATCAGATACCCCACTGGGGAGTCAGCCCCACACTCCCTTTTCCTCCCTCACACCCCAGACAGCCCCCAATGCTGTTGGTCTCACCTCTGTTCTCCAGCCCCACCCCACCTGGCCCTGCCACCATCACCTCTCCCCTACATCACGAGCCTGCCTGGCTGGCCACCCTGCTGCTATCTGGCCCTATCTGACCTACGCCATGCAGCAGGCACTCACTCGCTCAGTAAGTATGCACCGAGTGCCTAGTGCATGCGTGATTAGGCTCGTACTGATTAGGAACAAAGCAAAAGCCCTATTCAGTGGAGAGACCTACAACAAACAAGGAAATTATACAAATATCATCTGACAGCAGCCGCGAGCCAGGAGGAAAACAAAAGGAATCAGAGGGAGGTGTCCTTGTGACACCTCTGGACTCTCAGATCAACTCCAGGCCTCCCCATGCCTGCCAGCTTCTGGAGGGTGGGGTCAGACCTGATGTGAGAGGGGAGGCTGCACCCCGCCTCCCCCACCCCCACGTTCCCCACCCCTACCCCCAGCTGGGGAAAGAGGGGAAGGAATGCAGTGAGAGGGGACAGCAGCGGGCTCTCCAGCTGTGTGGCCAGAGCAGCTAGCTTCTCTGGATTCTGCGACTCAGGGCTTCCAGGGCCGTTTCAGCTGAGCCCTTCTACACTTTGCCTCACAAAAGTGGCTCCAGTGGGGACGTGTGGGCAGCAAGGCTTGGTGGGCTGGTAGAGGTATGGTGGGTGCTAAATGACCTCTGCCTCCCCTCAAATTGACTGGTGGCCATGGACTCACCCCTCTCTTTCCCAGAGCAGAAAGGATCAGGTGGGGCAGAAGACACAAGTGGAGCTGCCAGTACAGTGTGGGTTGTGTCACAAACTCACTGACCCTAGAGAAGTCACTTTGTCTCTCAGCCTCAACCTGTTCTTCTGTTGATTGGGTACAGCCAAGGGAGGGAGGGAGGCTCAGAAGGGATGTCATTGCTGTGCAGACACGATGCCGGGTAGGTCCCTGAAGCAATCGCCCTTGAGAGGATACTGGTATCTCCAAGTTCCTGGAGACCTTGGTCGGCTGGGCAGGAGTCCACCTGACTCGGTCCCGAGAACTTTTTAGCTCAAAAGACCCAAATTCCAGGAGTCTGATGACTCCCCTGAGAGGGGAGAGCAGAATGACCCTCTTTGTCTCCCATTCCTTCCACCTCAGCAGGTTGGGTGGAAGAGCAGTCCCAGCTGGTACTGTCTGTCAGGAAGAGAGAGATCATCGTCCTGTGGGGCAGGACTGTGGCCCAAGGACCCTCCAGGGAGCTGGAGCAGCTGGGCCTCCAGACCTTGATCACACGTGGTGGGATCACACGTATTAAACACAAGCTCTGGGCCAGCCTGTGCTCTGCGACCACACCATTCATGCTGCACCCTCACCCAAAGCCACGTACTGCTGTTCTGATCTCCGTTTGGGGGAAACCGAGTCCCAGAGAGGTGGTGTCACTTGCCCAAGCCACCAGTGGTCTGTCATGCTGCTGTGAGTCTGAGATTTCAGGACTGAAGATTTCAGGACTTGAAGTGTATCAGTTATCTATTGCTGAGTAACAAGCAACCCCCAGTGTGGATTTGCTCACAGTTCTGCAGTTCAGGCAGAGCTGGGTAGGGACCGCTGGACCCCTCGTCTGCTGGTGCCGTGTTGGCTGGGGTGGACCGACTGGCCTCCCTCACATGTATGGTGTTCTAGGGGGAGTGGTTCAGTGGCTGGGGGCTGGGCCTCCTCGCTTCGTGGTCTCTAGGGCTTCTCTCCTGGGTGGCTTCTCTCTAGCAAGGTAATTTGATGTCCTCTCATGGCCGCCAGCTTCCAAGCTAGAGCGTATGGACTCCGGAAGACCTCTTTAGGTCTAGGCCTGGAGTCTCTTAGTGACTTCCACCTCATCCTATTGCTCAAAGCCAGAGACACACACGTCACCCAGACTCCAGGGGAGGGGAGATAGTGGGCCATGTGGCCCAAGTTACAGAGGGGAGGAATTGCTGGCAGCCATCTTGGCAGACACTCTTCCACGCATAAATCCCCGCCCTTAGAGCAAACCATTGCCTGCTGCCAGGCTCTTATGTGACAAAGGGTGAGAGAATCGATGGTGACCCATGAGAATGCGGAGGAGGGAGGGCCCAGGAGGCTCCGGAGCCCAACTGCCGTGGAATGAGAAGGCTAGGCTAGCCCTGGCCAAGCTCAGGGGCACCAAAGGGCTCATAGCTCTCTCTCGTCAGGCCTTGGTCTTTCCCGCCCTAGTCCCCATCCACCCAGCCCCCTGCCCTCTGAGGGTAAGATGGCCGAGACCCAGTGGGGAATGAGACCGGGCCTGCTCATCCTGTTGGTGACAACTCTATGGGCCCTGCCTTGGCTTTGCTGAGGATGCCACATTGGCAGGGAGCATTGCTGTGGCCGTTACACCCTGCCTGCCCTGCCCTGCCCTGCCCTGCCCTGCCTGCCCTGCCCTGCCCTGCCCTGCGCCTCCCAGATAGTGAGAAACTTCCTCCTAGCAGCGTTACCCTAGCTTCCCCCCAGCTTCTGAGAAAATGTTGTCCTCAGATGATGACTTTCACGGGATTGGTGAGGAGGAGACAGAGCAAATCCTTCCCCCACCTCCACCCCCCGAAAACCTCAGGAACGGATGGCATGGTGGCCATCCAGCACAAGCCTTAGCGCCCACTGCCAGCTCTGCAACTCACTAGGTCTTCAGATCCGAAGGCCTGACCTCTCCAGCCCCAGTCCTGGCTGGAGGCAGGGGTCAAACCGGAAGAGTCGTAGCGCAGAACCCGAGGAAATGGTTTGGGCCTCAGGACTGAGTTAAAGGCCGTGTTTATGGGGACTTGTCCTCGCAGCTTCCTGTGGTCCTGGGCAGGCCCCAGCTTCCCTCTGAGCCCAGCTTTCTCACTGGCATCATGGGGCATCTAGCTTTCTCACTAGAATTCAATGGCCTTCAAACTCCCTCCCAACGAGAAGATTCCATGAACCTAACCTTCCAGAAGGGGAAGAGAAGTCTCTCCTGAGTAGCCGGAGTTTCTGGGCAACAACCACCTAGACGTTGCAGTACTAATAGCACTCCTGTGTTGTAAGCTCTTAAGATGTACAGGCTTATTTAATTCTTGCAACAACTCAATGCAGTAGGTACAGTTCTTATTCCCATCTTACTAAAGAGGAAACTGAGGCACAAAGAAGTTAAACGACTGGCCCAACACCGCAACGATGGTCGAAGTCAAACACTGCATTTGTAACCCATATTCTAATACACAATCCTATACCATAATATGGCTGAGGGTTTTTGAAACCAGAATTCGTTTGAGCCCCTGAGCCTTTCCAAGTGCCGAGTTCCTGTACTTCATGTAGCCGCTTGCTGGAAGTGTACAATCGCGGCTAGAAACCTTCCGGCAAAAGCAAGCTGCGTGAATTGGAGGATGGGCCAGTCAGGGGAAGTGAGGGCCCCTGTGCGTGTGTCTGTGCTATTCAGGCTGTGTCTGGGGGCGGGTGGTGACACATGGAACAGTGGCTGGGATGGAAAGGTCTAGAAATCCTGTCATAGGAGGAGCCACTAAAGAACCTGGGAGGAGAAGTGGTAGAGGGACTCTTGCCAAATTTCTGAAGGACCATGGTGCCAGTGCAGAAACTGACTTGCTTTGACCAGTTCCAGGCAGTGGGGTCTAGGATTCCTAACATCCAGAGCTGTCCCATGATAAAGAGCTGCCGTGGGAGAGACTGTCACTTCACAAGAGGTGTGTAATCAGAGCTGCATGGGATGGGGGGGAGGGGGGGGAAAGAGATGACCTTGAGCCCCCTCTCCCAGCTCGCAGGTGTGAGGTTCAGTCGCCTCAGGGTGTCCATGGGTTAAAGGTCAGTGGTTGAGGCTCCTGCTGCCAGCTCAGGCCCCAGGCGGCTGTGGCCTTTTTCTGTGGCTCACCCCACATTTCGTGGGTGACTTTCTTCCAGTTCCATCCATTAACCTGGCTCTAGCTAGACAGCCTGGACCCCTGACCAGGGTTCCCAGCCCTATTAATTAAATTTCTGGTCATCAAAAGGACCAGAGACCCTGCCGACCCAAAGGACTTCAAACAACTCTACTGGGCTGCCTCTGGGCCCATGATTTTAATGCTCAGACAGGTGAAAACAGACTGGATGTTCCAAAGAGCGCCTTCCAGGCCTAGGACATGTGGCCATGGGTCTGCGAGCAAGGACCTGACAGCTGCAAGGACAGAACCTCACGGATGGGCCCCAGGAGCTGAAGCTGCTGCAGGATGGACCGGCTGTGGGTGGGCATTACGGGGCTGTGCCTGCCCCCCCAATCTGTTTATGGGATTTCAAGGTACCTTTGCCAAAGCAGGTGTTGGCTGTAAGATGAGACCAGGGGGCTGGAGACAGGAGAGGGGTCTCTGGGTGGGCTGTGTCCCACCCTGCCCTTCCTGTGTGGGCCCTGTGGAATGTTGCTGTGTGAGTTTGTGGGGAATGACCAGCCGGGCTCTGTGGGTACAGGCAGGTGTGCCCTGTGTGTGTGCACATGGGGTGTGTCTGTGTGTCAGTGTGTAGAAGGCTTGGTGTGGATGTGTGAGTGTGAGAGAGAATGTGTGTATGCAACACTGAGGTGCGGAGTCTCCCAGTGGGTATACCCGCCAGCAGATGGGTGGCCCGCGTGTGCTCAGAAGTCTGGGTATCTCTGCTGCTCTCTGCTGGTGTGGTGTCTGGAGGAAGAGCCTGTTCCCCTCAGGGATCCAGCCCCTGCATCACCCTCATGGGCTGGCCATGGGCTGCAGTGGGCGTCACTCGCTCAGCTTCCACCTGGTGACTCAATTTAAGTCTCAGCATCTGTGGCATCCTTGGATCTTGTGGGGTCCTCAGGATGAACTACTCTTTCTGTGTCCCCCACATACTTTCTAGCAGACTAGTCAGCCGTCGAGGGGCCCAATGTCTTTGTGCTGTGCCTCAGTTTCCTCACCGGGGAATCGGGTGTGTGAGGCTGTGGGGTTGCCTGGGGAAGCAGAGGGGTGGAGATAGAGCAGGCTCCCAGCTTCTAGGGACGGTTGCCAGAGCCCAGCTAAGTGTGCAGCATCTGGTAGAAAAGGCAGTTTGCATCCTGGGTCACCTCCATCTGTAACCATACAGCAGCCCTGGCCCTAATGGGAGGACTTATCTAGTCCAAAGCTCTTCGCCCCCTGGAAGGCTGGCACCTTTCTCTCTAGGCTCCCACCAGCCCTCATGCCCCCGGCAGAAGATACTTACAGATGACGGCTGTCCCCTCAAGCACACTCATGGAGGCCAACACAGGGGGTTGTCAAGGCTTTCTTCCAACAGTATTTACTGAGCAGCTACTATGTGCCAGGCTGTGCCAGGTGCTGGAGAGCCAACAGCAAGGTCAGGACAGACAAAGATCCCTGGTGGCGGTTATGTGCTACAGGGGAGACAAGCAAAAGAACATGAAACATGGGAAATGACCCAGGATGCTAGAAAGTAAAAAGTGCTTTGGAAGAAAGAAGGAGGGCAGGCAGAGGGGTCCGGAGGTGGCACCTCAGCAGGGTGGGTGGAGAGGGCCTGAATTTGCCCTGAGACTGCGGGGAGGAGGAGGAGCCATGTGGTACCTGGGGGAAGAGCCAGTGCAAAGGGGGCCTGTGAGCACGGGGAGTATGGATGGAGGGGACCAGGGGGCCTTGTGGCCCCTGAAGGATTCTGGCCTCACTCTGGGTGAGCTGGGACCCATAGCAGGGTTTGAGCAGAGGAAGGAGGTGATCGAACTTATACATTCTGGGATCACCCTGGCTGCCGTGTGGGGCAGGAACACAGGCAAGAGCCCTGCAGGGCTTGAGGGTGATCCTGGAGTCCCCAGGGTTTCCTCCTGTGGGGGGAGCATGGAGGAATGGGAGAGGGGTCTCTGAAAGGGTGGGAGAGCCAGGAGTCCCTCAGCTGGGTTCTGAACCCTTGGAGAATCCAATAGCAGCCATGAGCCCTCTCCCAGAAAAAGGTGCATGTGTGTGTGCACATCCACGCACACAGGCACACACCCACGTTCACACATGCACACATCCACACACAAGTCTACTCACACCCATGTTTACACCGGAGCATGCACTTTCATACATGTTCACAAACACACCATGCTACAGGGAAGTTTAGAAGATTCCTGGACCCCATGACCCCCCAGGTAATGGACCCCTGTCTAATCCATCCCCCCACTTGACAAGTATAGAAACTGAGGCTTACAGACAAAAAGTGACTTTTCCAAGGTCACCCAGACGGAGAGGGACTGACCAGCAGGATTTGGCTCAGAACCCAACCTGGAATGTCAGGAGATCCCTGTCTGGGGCCCTCTGTTCCCCAGCACTGAGCTAGGAGCCAGGGGATTCCCCTCTCATGCTTGTGCCCAAAGAGCGCACAGGGAGGCCAGACAGGAAGGCCAGATACCAGACAGGAAGTGCTCAGGGTCCTACAAGGGCCGCAGAGCCCTGTGCTCAGCCACGAAGGTGAAATTCAGGAGGAGGAAATCAGAGGCGATTCTGTGAGAAAGAGGCATTTGAGCTGCACCCTAGAGGCTGTGATGGTGAAATGAATACTGAAGAGATGGAGCTGGGAAGGGTGTTGTAGGCAGAGTCCAGTAGCAGCAAAAGCCTTCAGGTAGGAACTCTCCAAATGAGGCCTGAGCAAAGCCTCTGAGAACCAGAAGTCACAGGGTGGGGATACCTGGGTTGGGTCTTGAAGAGTGAGTAGGAGTTTTTCCAGAAAGGCTCTCTGGGCAGAAGGACTAATAATATGCCAAGGTGCAGAGATAAGAAAAGTTGGAGAAACTGCAAGAACTTCAGAGGGCTGCATGCTGTGTGCTTTGCTGAGGGGCTCAGTAATGAAGGGATGGATGGAGTGCATGTGGAGGAGGACAGGAGAGGATGCCAGATCTGGTGATTTCATCCAGCAGGTGATGAGGAAGGAAGGGGACAAAACATTAATTGAATACCACTACGGCCAGCTGTCAGGAAGCCGCCCTCATGCCCGTTCTGTAGATGAAAAAGCCAAGGCTTTGAGCCAGCTCACTCTGCCTGTGGTACCTGGGCAGGGGACTCCTCACCTGGAGACCCAGGGTCAGGAGTGAGATGACCCAGGGAGGGTGGAATGTGGCTCCCTCGGGGGGACAGGCAGCAGCTGCCAAAAGATATAACAGACCTAGCAATTGTTCCCAGAGCCAAATCAGTTCTGAACGGGGTCAACAGAACTGTAAGGCGACACCACCTTGGGCTGGCTAATCTTGTATCTGGGCTTCTCTCAATTCCAGGCTCCCACAGCCTCCTTGGCAGGCAGCCTGGCCCCAGAGGAGGGGGTGGGATGGGAGGACCACCTACAGAGCCCCTCCCCTCCCCTCACATGCCCTTTGACGGCATTGAGATAGGACATGAAGTGAGCCAGGGGGAGGGAGAGGATGGAGAGGCCTGGGTTCCACTGATAGCACTGTGATGTCAGGGCAGTGATTATCCCCATTTTCCAGATGAGGAAACTGAGGCTTAGGGGATGAAAATACCCAGAACATGCACTGGAGCTGAATTTGAACTCAGATCTTAGGATAATATCCACCTTTTCTACCCATTGAGCACTTCTGTGTATAAATGCTGGAGGGGCAGAGGCTGAGAGGGAAGTCTGTGAGAGGAAGGAATTAGGGCTTGTTTCTGCCCCCGGCCAGCTCTCTTAGAGGTGGGTTCCTGGTGCTGGAGGGCCTGGGCGGGAGGGTGGAGTGGTGGCCCTGTGTGCCTGAGAGAGTCACTCGTCATCTTTGTTGGGCTGGGAGAGCAGGCATTTGTCACACACAGCCCCCACCACACTGTGAGAACACGTTGGGCAGATGGAGGCTGGCTTTGGTATGGCTCCAACCAAGGCTGACTCCTCTGCTGCCTCCCAAGAAGCTCGGGAATCTGGAAAGGTCTGGAGAACAAAGGCCCGTGTTTAGGGGAGGACGGAGCTGGGTGAGCAGGCCCCCAGAGTCTTCCTGACCCTGGGCTGGGTAGGGCAATCCCACACCTGTTATTCCATTGCACTGGAGTGTGGGAAAGGGGTGCCTGCCTTTGGCTCCTCCTCCTGTATGGGCCTAAAAGCACCCACATATGGGTGGGGGTACCCTAATGAGGGATGTAGGGTATAGCTCACTGAAGCATGGCTTTAGGGGCACAGCTTTCCTAAAGTGGCCATTTTTAGACAGGTCAAAATGGACAATCTTTTTTTAATGACAAGGAATAATACAGACAGTATTAATTCATTCATTTTGTTTCCTGGCAAATATTTATTGAGTGTCTCCTGTGTGCTCTGGCCTGTGCTCAGAGCTCAGGAGACAGTGGCCCTGCAATCATGGTGCCAGCTAAGACAGACTGGATGACAGGCCGCAGGGGGGGCACCTCATACATAGGGATCCATCCCATCCTCCACACAGCCTTATAAGGGAGCCTTCCTTATTCTCACTATACAGATGAGGAAACTGAGAGTTAAGCCACTTAACTCTCAAAAGCACAAAACCCAGATTGAAGTAAGTTACCACTGTGCAATAAGACCCTCCCCACAAGTCCTTACCTCTCACTGTCCCCGTGGGCAGGGCCTGGGTGTTCAAGGACAGGTGAGCATATTTGTTTTGTACTTTTATTAAAAAACAAAAGAGAGTCAAGCTATAAGTATAACGGATTGGTTTTTAGGTCACAACCTAAAACTGGTTTCCCATCAAACAGGCTGCATCCAAAAATGTCATGAGGGTAAAATCCTTACTTACAGGGAAACTGCGTGGCCAGGGCTGGGGCTAGAAAGCATCTCTTGTAATTGCAGAAGTCAAACGTGACTTGTATTCATCGTTTGTTATCGGTATATATTGAATATTACAATTTTAATACAGGTTTTTCCTTTCTTAAAACGTGTATAATTTTTTGGCACCCCTGGTATGTGTATATACAGAGGGTGCCAAAAAATGTATACATATTTTAAGAAAGGAGAAAACTGTATTAAAATTGTAATACTCAATATATACCGATAACAAAAGATAAACACAAGTCACATTTGACTTCTGCAATTACAAGAGGTGCTCAAAGTAGTTCCCATCAGCATCCAGACACTTCTGATTACGGCGAACTACTGCTTGAGCAACGTTGACCAAAGTGTCCACTTGTATACATTTTTTTGGCACCCTCAGTATATGCTTGTGTGTACACACACACACACACACACACACACACACACACACACGAAAGTCAGACAATTAAGTTCGCAAACCCATCTTAGAAAAAGTGCTACATACCTCATTGCTGAAGATCACTACGGTCACCTTCGAAGTCCTCCCCTTGGGAAGCTGTGCACTGATGCCAGTGCCTAGTCCACTCTTCAAAGCAATTTTGGAGCTTTTTCTGGAATGGCCATCAGAGCTGTCAGCGTATTACCCTTGATGTCCTGAATGTCATCAAAATGTCTCCCTTTCAATATTTCGCTTATCTTCGGGTAAAGAAAGAAGTCACTGGGGGCCAGATCAGGTGAGTAGGGAGGTGTTCCAATACAGTTATTTATTTACTAGCTAAAAACTCCCTCACAGGCAGTGCCGTGTGAGCTGGTGCACTGTCATGATGCAAGGGCCATGAGTTGTTGGCAAAAAGTTCAGGTCGTCTAACTTTTTCACGCAGCATTTTCAGCACTTCCAAATAGTAAACTTGGTTAAGTGTTTGTCCATTTGTTACAAATTCATAATGAATTATCCCTCTGATATCAAAAAAGGTTAGCAACATTGTTGCAACAAGTTCACAAACTTGTCAGACCTCACGTGTTATATATATATATATATATATATATATATATATATATATATAATGTATATACATTATATATAATATATATATATATTAGGTAATTAAGGAAAAGGTAAAAGTTTTTCTAGAGTCTATTGGGTGTTGATTGTCTTCAGTCAAAATTGACCACATGCCAAAGTGGCATGTTTTGGGGAGGCTCATTCTGAACCCCTTCAGGGGCCAGCATTGAGGTTTCTGAGATGACCAGAACAAATCCACTGGGGGAGCCAGACCTGGAACACTGCTTCTCTCATAGGCTGAGGGGAGCCCAAGCTGCTGCTGGAGGCTGGGGGAAGTCAGGAGCAAGGACAGGGTCTCTGATGGCCCTTTCCAGATGGCAGGAGTCCCCAGGCAGAGGCATGGAGAGATAGAGATGAGTATGTGTGAGCAGTAGTGAGGTTTCCGTGGGAGGTGGAAAGAGCCTGCTGGAGGAGCAGGTGGGGGAGAAGAAAAGGCTGACATTTTGGGGGTAGAATGGATGGGATCTGGGGGAAATGTCTGAGTACCTGAAGCAGGTGAGTCGTGAGGATGGTATACAGGGATGTGCTTAGAGCAGTATCAGCTAGGAATAGTTTTTACATTTTCAAATGGTTGGGGAAAAAGAAAAGAATAATATTTTGTGACATGTGAAAAATACATGAAATTCACATTTTAGTGTCCATAAATAAAGTTTTATTGGAATACAGCCATGCTCATTCCTTTACATATTTTCTACTGTTGATTTTATGCTATCGTGGCAGAGTGGAGTTAGTTGAGACAGAAACTGGGCAGCAAAGCCTAAAATACTTAGTGTCCATGGAGGATTCAGGGAGATGGACCTGCGCAGATGAATGCTGGCGAAGGGTCACTCTGGCTGCTTGGCAAGGATGAAGGTAGGCAGTGGACACCTGGCTCAGGAAGACCAGCCCAGGCTCCAAAGGCCCAGCAAAGGCCCAGTCTGCCCTTGAGGACATTTGCTGAGACCCAGCCTTGAGGGGTCTCCCTGCCCTGCCTTGCGCCCCTCTGCCCATGGCCCACAGTGGTGCTTGATGAATACCCAGGATGCCTTGCACACTTGGGTGGAAGTCACCACTCCACCGATGCCCTCAGAGCAGAAGGAACCCCTGGAAGAGCAGGAAGCCCGAGGAGGCCGCGCCTGGGAGCCATGAGCAAGAACATTAAGGGCTAGAGTTTGAAATGGCGGCAGAACCGCTGCAGGCAGAGTGGCAGGACACTAAGCTCAAGGTGAGCAAGGCTGGCGGGCTTCTGGTCACAGCTGAGGGGAGCAGGGCCGGAAGTTTTATGCCTGGGAGTAACGAGGCCAGGCATGGGACAGAGCAAGCCCACAGTGGCTTTGGGTATATGCATAGATGGTGGGGGTCGGAAGGATACAGGTGGGCGAAGTCCCAGGGACCATAGGTGGGTGTACACTGGCCGGGTGTGTACATGGACACACAGACCTGTGTAGACACGGAAAGAGGCCCGGGGTTATGCACGCACTGCGGTATAAAACCAGGCCTCACTATACTGTCACAGACGCGTGTACACATCGTCACAACCGCTGCACACGGTCACAGATGTGTGCACACAATCATGGGCACGGTACACGCAGATGTGCACAGTCATGCACACACAGGAACAGACCCGGTGGCACACTCTAGGTCACACAGACCCATGCACACTACAAAACACAGATGCACACACAGCAGTGGACACTCAGACCCATGCACACGCCAGACGTACACAGTCTGACCTGCCCCACCTCCCATCGCGCACACACCACCGCACAGAACGCGCTGGGCCGTGGGCCGGCGCACGCACGGTCACAGGCAGGGGCGCGCACACACACTCACACACACACATTTGATTGCACACGCGGGAGGCGCGGAGCGGCGGCGGCCCCAGACTGCGGTCCGAGGCGCCCCCAGCCCAGCGCCGCTGGCAGAGCCCGGCTGGCGGCGGCAGAGAGGGGGCGCGGTGGGGGCGGGGCGGGGGCCGGAGCCGCCCCAGCCGGGCGGGAGCAGGCACCTCTACGCGCCGCACTTGGGCCTCGCCTCCGCACCCCCCGCAAGCCTCCCGCGGGGCCCTCCCCCGCGCAGTCCGCTCGCCGACCCCCCGCCGCGGCCCCAGGGTGCAGCAAGGCAGCCGCGCCGGGCCCGCGGGACGGGGTGGAGGTGGGGGCGGGGGGCGGGGATCGGGGCCGGGCCGGGGCCGCGCAGCCTGCGATGCCGGGCTCCCGCCGCAGCCGCCGCCGCCGGAGCCCGGGATGGGGCGAGAGGCTGCGGCGGACGCCAGCATCTCCCCGCCGGGGGCCCCGGGGGCCGCGGAGCCGCCGCCGCCGCTGCTGCCGCCGCTGCTGAGACCCAGCGGGCGATGGGTGAGTTGACCCTGGCGTCCTGGGGGCCTGCGCCGCAGCCCCTCCATCCCGCACTCCCAGCCCTCCGCCTCCATCTCTGCGCCGCCTCCTCCGCGCTCCCGGCGCCCCCAGTCAAGGCTCCCACCGCCCCCTCCCGGAGTGTGACCTTTGGGGCCAGGGGCGGGAGCACCTAGTGAGGCTGGGGGGGTTGGGTGGGGGGCCGAGATGGGGGCAGGATGCAGGGGTTCTGGCGCCCCCTCCCCCAACCGGCTGCCCAGCGGAGCTTTCCCTGGCCCTGGAGGGCAGATCCTCTTCCCTCCGACCCCACTTCCCCGGCCCGGGGTGGTGGTGGGGGGCAGAGCCACGGGACTCGAGCCCTGCTTTGTGCGCTGCGTCCCCCACAAACCTCCGGTGCAGGGCGGGAGGTGGGAGGCCTCAGCGCCTGCGTTCCCCACCCCCCGACCCCCGGCTGCGGCGGTGTGGCTGCGGCCCAGGCGCAGTCTCGGTGCTGGGAGGGTGTAGGGACCGGACTGTGGCTGCCTGTGGGGACCAAGCACAGGGGAGTTGGGAGAGAACCCCCAACCCTTAGGGGGGAGGCTCCCGCCTTTTCCACTGCACTGCCCAGGACGGGGGAGGGAATCTGGCTGGGGGAGGGCGCTATAAATATCTGCAAATAGTGAGTTCTGGAACTGGAGGTGGGGAGAGGAGCGAGCCTGGGTGTATGGGGGTAGTGGGGTGTGCCTGAGCTGAGGTGCCAGGAGAAGCCGAGATGGGTCTCGGCCAACCTTGGTGGCCTGAGGTCGATTGACTCTCCTAGCCCTGGAAGATGCCCCAGAAGGGGTGTGGGCAGCAACACTACCCCACTGAGACCCCCTCATGGTCCTCTAGACTTTGCACTCTCCTCATCCCCAGAGCACTCCACTTTACTCTTGGGACACCAGTCAGGATCTGCCTTGATGGGGGCGTTGTGGGCACTGGTGTGTCACCACCAGGGGCAGTTACTAAAGATCCAGGCTTGGGGCCAACCGAGAGGATGGATGAAGGAGCAAGACCCACCCCACCAGCCCAGTTGGCAACTCTATGGAGTAATTAACGCTTCTTAACGCTAGGGAGATAGGTACAGGGTCCTAGGAAAGTTTGAAAGAGGGGCTGTCAGCCAGGGGGGAGAGAGAACTTGCTGGAAGAGATGATAACAGGAAGCTGGAAGAGTTTGTTCACTTGGTAGAGAAAGTGGGAAGGGCATTCTGCTCAAGGGAGTAGCATGAGCAAAAGCTCAGAGAGGGGGTGCCTGGTATATGTTGAGAGATGGAGCTGAGGAGTGGTGATGCACTGCCAAGTGGACAAAAAGAGAAGCCAGAGGAAGATGGGAGCCAAGGCCAAAGGGAAGGAGGCAGGTGGAGACAGGTGGTAGGCCACACTGGAGAGCTGGCACTCAGTCCTGACAGGGCTGAGAGTGACGCTGGCTGGCTCAGCGACTTCCCTTCTGAGGGTCTTTCTAGTGCCCCTGATGTGGTCAGGGCTGCTGGACCTACACTGGTGATCCGTTTTCTGTGGTAGTGGGACTGTCTCAGGCAGTCTGCTCTCTGAGCCTCAGTTTCCACATCTGTCAAATGGGGACAATCTTCCATAGTTGTGGAGAGAACTGCAGGAGATAATGCGTGTAGGGTGCCCCGCACCTGAGAAGTACTCGGTAAATGAGTGGCTGCTGCGTTGGTATTTTTACCTGTAAAACAGAGACAGCGATGCCAGCTGGCAGGCCAGGCTCACTTCACAGGCTGGTAGTGAGGATCATGTGAGGGCTGGATGTGACCCGGAGAGAGCCGAAGGCTGGGGGAACTGAGTGGCCAAGTCCTTGTAGGAGAAGACAGAAGCAGAGAGGAGTGGCGGGGGACAGGGTGGTCGGCACAGCCTCTTGCCCCTCTAGGCCCTCACCACCTTCTGGCCCCCAGCCATGGCATTCAAGGGACCCCGTTCTGCTTCCCAAGGCCAAAGCCTCTTTGTTCCCCATACTGCATGGTGCCCCCACCCCCACCCCAGCCAGCTCTAGTGGTGCAGGGCGACCAGGGCTCCCTTCTAGAAGTTTCTTCAGACATTCAGGTCAATGTCCCAAACACATTGTCCTCCGAGGACGGGCACTGTGCTGAGCAGCCAGGTGGAGAGGATGCGAGCCCCGCCCTCAGGAGATTAGAATCTAGTTGGGTAGCAGATATCACTGACACCCATGGTCTACCCAGCCCTGTGCTGGCTGCTTGGGGGCAGGAGGAAAGTCACAATAATTGTGTCATGAGGCAGTTAAATGCAGAAGTGAAAAAGGAAGGATTCCAGATCCAGTGGCCCTGGTTCGAATCCTGACCCTGATACTTCTTACTGTGTGACTATGGACTAGTGACTCTGCCTCTCTGTGCCTCAGTTTCCTTGTGTCTAAAATGGCAGCGACGTACACAGTTGCTCTTTGAACAACTTGGTTCAGTTTCTGGTGGGCATTCGCTGCTGTCCTTCCAGAATGAACCTCCTGATTGCTAGCCCCGCCTCCTCGGAGACTACACAGCCTGTCCCAGTGCATGCGTGGTCCATATCCCGGTGTCTTCCGTCCATGTGTGAGTCCCCATGGGCAGATGCCTGCCTTTCTTTGTGCATAGCTTGGCCAGGGGGCAGTGGTATGCTGGCACCTGGCTCTCTGATCAGCAGTGTTGGCCAATTTCTGTGGTGTAAATCTTTGCAGCAGGGCCCATTTCAAGCTGCTCACAGCTTAACGATCTCAAAATGGGAGTGGGTACACACCAGCTTCAGCACCCAGGCATTCAGTAGGTGCTTAATATATGATGGTTGAACAAGGAGGAAAAGGATTGTCGGTCAGATGGACTTGGGGAGCTGCCAGGCCGTACTGTAGTTGAGAGGGCCTTGCAGGGCCAGGTGCCAGACAGGCTGAAGGCGGGGCCAGAGACTACCCTGAATAAGTACCCAAGGTAGGACTGAGAGCAGAGGGAACAGAGGGCTGGTGTCTTCCTTTCCTGGGGCTCCACACTTCTGACCCTGCTTCACTCTTTAGCCTCTTCTCCTAGGGACTCCCCTTGACCTTGGCCTGGTCTTGGGGTTCTGCATGGAATGGTCCTGCTGGACCTGAAGCTTTAGCTGAACAGAGCTCTGAGATGTGGTCCAAACAAGTCCCAAACCCCAGATTCTATTCTTTTGCTTATGCTGTTCCCTCTGCCTGAATGTCTCTTTCACTCACCCCTTTCTCTGTCCTCTGAAACTCTGTCACCCATTAAAAGCTTCTTCCATGATCCCGGTCACCCACCCCACATCAAACAGCCCCTCCTCCCCCTTCTGTTGTGGCCCCAGCTTAGAGCCCCTCTCATGCACCTGCCCATGAACATAGTAATAGCTAACATTACTTGCATCTCTATAGCAACCCCTAACAGGTACCGTGATAACCCCCTTCGCGGATGAGGACGTTGAGGCACAGTGTCTTGTTAGCGCTGGCCCAGCCTTTACATCTTCGCTTGAGCAGAGTTCATGCAGAGAAGCCTGTGTGAGTCCTGGTCTCCTTGCTGTGGGCTCACAGAGCACCATCCCTGTTTCTTTAGTGTGTTTGTTATTGCTAGGCTGTGAGTTCCACAGGCCTACCTACTGGAGCTCAAATGCATGAGTGAGTGAAAGAATGATTCTCAGCCCTAGGGAGCAGTCCGGCACTTCTGTCCATTCCTGCTCCTTGCCCATCCCTCATGAAGGAGATTTACCCTTCAGAGGGCAGCCTCAGGCTACAGCACGGTGGTCGCAGGTACCCTGCCTGTGCCCATCTCTCAGAAGGGGAAAGCGAGGCTTAAGGAGGGGCTGGGACCTCCCACAGGCTGGAAGCAGGACTGGTGGAAGGGTAGTGGACCACCCTCCCATGGTCTTGAATGGGGCCCACAAGGGGGCCCAAGGCCTTGCCCGTAATCCAGGAAGTTAACAGTGTCCCAAAATAGTTTTCCTTTCACTGCCTGAAATGGAAATTTCCCTGTTGGAATGGAAATTCCTCACTTAATTTCATCTTTTTATTAATATGTAAATGGAATAATAGGAATCCTTCACACACCTAATTACTGTGCTGTTTTACAAATTTAAAGTTTACTAGGCTCAAGGTTTTGGAATTTCCCCCAGAGGTGGGGTGGCAGGTTGTCAGCCAGGACCTGGAAGGCCCCGGCCCCACTGGGGTCTCCTTAAGGCCTGCCATCCAGCTGCCCTCCTGGGCAGGCAGGCTGGGAACTTCCCAGAAGGAACAGCACAGATCCCGGTCTGAGCAATGGGGGGTGGGGTGGGGGTGCAGCCAGAGGCGGCTCCAGGGCTGTGGTTGACAGAGACCTGTGATGGATGACTTTCCAGGCTGTTCTCCCCACCCGACCTCCAAGTCGTAATAATTTGTTGCTATTTATCGAGCACTTACTATGTATCGAGCACTTACTATGTGCTGGGCGTTGGGCCAAGCACTTTGTCTGCATTACCCCAGTGATGCCTCCTAACTTCCCTAGAGGTAGGTACTGTTGTTTATCCCCATTTGGCAGTTTGAGAGGGCCTGGGACCCAGGGCTCAGGGCTGGGAAGTGGCAGGGCTGGGATTATATCCAGCCTGTAGGACCCCAGAGCCTGGTGGGGCTGCCTATGTAGGCCCCCTGGGTCAACCAGAGGGGACTACTCTCAGGCTTGGATGCCTGAGACAGCAACTTCACCCATGTCAGGGCCTCCAGGCCACCCTCCTTGGGGTCCTGGTGCCACACCCCTCCCATAGTCCTGGGGCCCTGCCTCGGGAAGCCCTGCTCAGCCTCACTTGAGAGGCTTGGGGAAAGTACCAATTTGCTAATCCCCACCCACCCTGCTGAGTCAGAATCCCACCCTGGGAGGGAGGGTGGAAGCCAGGTTTTAAAATGCTGCCCTGGGGATTCAGAGGCCTGTGGGCAAGAACCACTGCCCAGCCCCTGGAGGCCAGGCTGCCTTATGAGACCCTGCACACAGATCCTGTGACCCAGCCCTGTTTGCGTTCTTGGCCTCTGCTCCCTGCTCCCCCAACCCCCAGCTCTCTGCACACACCCTGCTGCCCCACCCCCATGCCCATAGCTTTTATCCAGGCACCTGCTGCTGTTATCTCCTCTGGGGAAAAGGTCCCTGCTGGCCATGGGTGCCCCAGAATTTGCTTAATGCTTTGGATAAATCCCTCCTGGCTGCCCTCCTTTTGCTACCTGGCTGAATTGTGGCTGGTGAATGATGGTGGCCAGGGAAGGGGAACAGGGAGAGCTCCTGAGACAGGGTAAGGGTTGGGTTCCCAGGCTGGGCACACGGCTCGCGCTGGGAAACTGTGCCTGACACGGGGAAGGCATTCGGTAAATATTATCTTAAGTGACTGTGAGAGTGGCAGGTGAGGGCCACTTCTGGAAACAAAACAGATTCGCTGGTTTAGGTGAAAAATCGAGAAGGTGCCTTCCCAATAAGCTGCTAGCGCTTTCCTGCATGATTTCATTTCAGTATTTCATGAGTTGTGGGCAGTGGTGCCAAAGTAGTTCTTGTTTCACTGTATGGAAACTGAGTCCCAGACAGAGGAGGTGACTTGCCAGGGTCACACAGTCAGGAGGTGATTCTGTGGGGCAGAGCCTGCCTGAGGATGAAAGCACCATGAGCCCGTGCAGAGCCTGCTGTTTACACAGCGCTTGCCTACCCATAATCTCCCTTCAGTTCTCACGTGGCTCGGAGGTGTGTCCCTCCTCTTCCATCTGTGTCCGTGTCCTTTGTCAGACCTGCACCTGAGGGCACCCTGCTTCTGTAGGGAGCTGTGGTGAGAGGAGAACCTCTGCCTAGGCCTGGGGGCGACATAAATGCAGCGACAGTGTTGGGAGCTCTGGTATCCATAGGTAGGGGTTGGGGAGCCCATGTGGCCAGTGGGGGCAGAGCCAGGCGTGAGCTCAGGCGTCGCATATGGTTTGGCCCCATCTGGTCCTTGGAACAGTCCAGGATGGTCTTTGGTCTTTAAGCGGAGGCCCATAGAGTGTGGGTGACCCATCCAAGGTCACACGCTGCTTGGCCAAGGTGAAGAGCAGAGAGGGTGAGGCTCTGCTACTGCCAGAAAGGTCAGGGGAACCTAGCAGGTGGGTTCTGGCTGTGCAGCCAGAACAGGGATACTGTTAGAATCACTAAGCAACAGGGCAACTGGCCCCAAAGGGCACCCAGGCAGACCCCCCCACTCCCAGGGGTGTCCAGGGACCAGGCTTCCTCAGGCTGGTTCTGGGGCCTGGCATGTTACCGCTGTCAGACATGTTTGGGGCCACATGTGAGCATGGGCAGTGGCCCTGTACCCACCACTGGCGGGAAGGTGACAGATACCCAGGCCACTGCCTCCTGACATTGGCATGTGGGGAGGGGCATTGCACTAGCACTCTACCCTGACTAGAAATCCAGGCACTGAGCTTTGCATGTACTAGCTCTCTGTCTGGAATGCCCTTCCCCTCCTCACCTGGCTCATCTGTTAAGACCCTTCTGGAAACCAAGCCTGACCCTCACCCCAAGGGTGAGGCTGACCCTCCTTGCCGGGGATTTCTGCCTGTCTGTCTCCATGTGATGGTGAGAACCTTGCAGGCAGGGCAGGTGTGTTGAGAGCCTGGTAGGACATGCCCGTGGAGTGAAGAAAGGACTGGGTCAGGAGCACTTGGATAGAGGTGACTCGGGCCAGCAGTAGGGCTTCCTGTCTGGATGACAAAGGGAGGGGCTTCTGCTAAAGACCAAGGGACCTCCCAGAAGCAACTGTAAGGTGCAGCCCAGCTCAGGTGGCTGTCACCTCATGCAAGCGAGAGCCAGCCTTGAGACCATGTGGCCAGCTGAACCCACCCAATTCACAAAGGGAACATTTGAGGCCCGGGGTGCTGGGGACTGACCCAAAGTGCCCTGGAGAGTGGCCATGGGTTCCCTTCGTAGTGCAGTGCGTAGGAGGAGAGCCCGGGGTGTAGTGCTGCATCCCTGCCCCCCACTTCTGTTCCAAGCTGGAGCGTTTCTCAACAGGATCCAAGTCAGGTCTCGGAGGGAGGGGAAGGAGCCGAAAGAGCGAAGTCCCCAGGGCTCAGGTGGCACTTTAGTCCTCCAGGGTGGAGGACAACGCTCCTTAGAGAAAATGCATGTTGCCCAAAAGCTGGCAGGAAATCCATGTCTATAGTTCATCCCAGCAGAAAGGTACGCAGGAAAAAAAAATGTGTGAGAGTGCAGTGTGTTAGGCCGAAGTATTAGCCCGGGGTGGCAGGGTGGTACGTGATACTGCCCTGTTTCTTTTGCTGTGATTTCCAGATATTCTAGAATGTATGATAAACCTTTACAACCAGAAGGAGGAAGTTATATTCTAAAGGAGAGAGGGGGGAAAAAGGGTGCCTTGAGAACAGCCAACTCCCCATTTGTTTAATTTTGGGGTCACTGCTTGTGTGCGGCCTCCAGAGGCACTGGCGGTGGGGTCTCACCACTGGGAGTTGCCCAGAACAGGTGTACCTGTGGCAAACAGCTTGTGTTTTTCTCATGCCCAGAAACTGGGTCAATGAGCGTCTGGGCCTGGGGCTACTGGGATGCAGTTTCCTTTCGAATTCCATCCATACCTCTAACGTTCTTCCTATGGCGCTGAACCAGCCTTATGAGACCCCCCCTACACCCCACGTTCCAGCCTTGGGGCCATGGCTGTTCTCTGCATGTGGCCCTCACGTTCCCACATAACCCTCCCAGCCAGTGCTGGCCTCACCTCCATCCCCGGTGCCCAGCGGCTGTGCTTCTCTGTTGACTGCCTTCCTTACCGACTTCCTTGAGGCGCCTTTCTGGCAGCCCTCCTGTAACATGGTCAAGTTCTCCCTGTGCTAATGGTGTTTGTAATCACAACGGAGCCCTGACCCTGGGTTGGAACTCAATCTCTGTCTCCCCCATGGCCCCTGACACTACCTGGTACAGAGGACTCATTCATTCATTCAGCAATTCTTCACTGAGTGCCTACTATGTGCCAGGGGCTGGGCTCAGTGCCAGGGGCACAGAGGTGCCCACTTCAGGGTATGACTATGTCTGTGTTTCCATGAGTATGTTTTGGGCTCATTCCCGCAAATGCACACAGCTCTGTCACATATGAATGCACGTTCCTTAGACGGTGCCCACGTGTAATCTTACTGGTACCTTGGGCATGCCTGGTTAATTTATTCAGCAAGTATTAATGGGGCACCTACCAGGTGCCAGGCCCGGACCCTGTTGGCCGAAGAACACAGAATGCGGCAGGCTGGAGATCCCAGGGTGCAGAACTTTCTATGAGAGGAAAACTTGGGGCCCAGACACCAGAACACAATGCCTAGAAAGTAGAACGCCTTGACTCAAACCAGAGAAGCTTCAAGAGGGAAATGGAGCAGCAAACCTAGACTGGGAGCCTTCTGGAAATGGAACGCTGGGGTCAGCTCGAGCCAAAGAGCAAGTCCTGTGCCCCAGAGGTGCAGAGAGGGAGGGGAGATCTTGAGCCTTACTGGCAGCCATGGGTGCTCGTGATCTCTGCTGAGCTTGGCCGGGTGAGGGCCCTCCTCACAGCCTGCTGGTGCCTGACCTTGGGCAGGTCGGGGCCCCTCTCCGAGCCTCAGTTTCCTCATCTGTGAAATGGGGTTGTGAGGATGAGGTGAGATGGAGCATAGGACTTGGTGCCCAGGGTCTCCCAGGAAGTTAGTGACATTGCTGAGACTGGGACTCGGGCCACCTGACTCCTGGAATGACCTCATTTTGTGGTGATGGTTTTGTCGCTGCTGTATCTCCATAGTGGGTGGCATGTTTGAACCCTTGAGGCCTGTTTTGGAACACTGGATCCAGCAGTTGGGAAGGACTAAGTAATTAGCGGAGCCAGAACACATTGTCCGCTCCCAAGGTACTAAGGAGTGGGGTCCCAGCGCCTGCAGCCCTACGTGGTGTCCCCTGCAGCCCTACATCGTGTCCCCTGCCACTTGTTGAGGGCTTACTGAGTGTCCCCAGTGGAAACAGGTCCTGACGCAAGGGGGCTGTGGCTCTTGAAGGCAGGGGTGGATGGAGAGTAACTGGGGAGGGAAAGAGAAAGGGCTTATTGTTCCAGCTCCAGGGAGGCTCCGCAGGTGCCCAGAGCCGCAGAGCCAAACAGCTGTGCCCCTGCCCCATGAGGACCACTCCCAGCAGGAGGTTAATTGTGGTGCTCAGGTTCCAGGCTCTGGGCCAGGTGCAGCCTCATCACCTCCCCAAATCCCTCCGAGGACCCTGCAGGTGAGGACCCTGCAGGCGGATCTTACCAGCCTCCCCTTTTATGCCTCTGCAAACAGTCTGGGGAAGGGTCGGGTTCTTGCCGGGGGTCCCAGAGCTGGGGTGGCAGAGCCAGAGTTCAAGCCCCTTCCTGCACTCAGCAGTGGCTCGTTGAGCACCTACTGCGTGCCAGGCACACAGCTGCGGTGGGGAGACTCCTAACCCACTCGAAGCCTTCACTTCATTTCCCACCCTCTTCCTTCCCGTGCCTCCTCCCGGCCATCGGCCATCATGTTGCTCAGAGGACTCTGAAGGCTGGAGTCATTTCCTGTCTCCCCTCTCTACCACTGCCACCTCACTGGAAGGGACCCTGAGAATTCATGTAGCTGAACCAGCTTATTGGAGTGTGCAAGCCCAGGTTGCACTGCAGGCAGGACTAGGAGCTGTGGCCACTTTTCCAAGCCCCAGACCAGGCCTGAGAGCCCAACAGCATTGACGGAAAGATGCAGGTATGTGGATTTGGGGGAGGGTCATTTATTCATTCAACAAACCAAGGTTGACACCTCCTTTGTGTCTGGCTGGGGACCCAGAAGAGTCGTGCGGAACAGCCCCTGTGTGGAGTGAAGGGCCCTGAGGGGCAGGCCAGGCAGGGTCTTTCCAAAGCCTGGGGTCGGGGGCTCTGGAGGAGGGGCATGCGGTCCAGCCGACTCCTTTGGGGACAGGCATGGGGACAGGGGAGTGGTGTAAGATCACACACAAACTTGTAGCTTCCTAGAGGGTTTGGACTTTATCCTGAGGACAGTGATTCCAAGCTGGGAGGGGCAGTGTCCGATGCGGCTTTTATTTGGTTCATGGGAACCAGGCTGGGAGTCCCTCAGGAAGGCTGCTGCTGTTGTCCAGGTGAGCATTGATGGTGGCACAACCGGTGTGGGACAGTGGCACTGGGAGAGGGGTGGGATTTGAGAAGTATCATGCGTGGAAAAACAGGGCTTGGTGATAGGTGTGCCAGGTCGGTGAGAGAGGGCATTAGGGTGGTTCGTGGCCTGGGCGGCTGGGTGGATGGTCACATCACTGATGGGGCCCAGAAGGAGGAACTTTGGGAATGCCCGAAATTGTCTGAGCGTCAGGCAAGGTCACGGTGCCAGGCTCAGGTCACGGGTTACTTGTTCCCGTTGTTGCAACAAGTGTTTGAGCCGGTTCTTTGTGCCTTGTTTTGCAGCGGAGGGTCCCAGGCAGGATGGGAACTGACTCTAGAGCCCAGGCCCCTGCCCTCCCTGTGGCCCTCTGGGCCCTCCCTGCCACTGGGTCTGGTCCTCTCTCTCCCTTACCCCAGCTGGCACTTGGGCCTTTCCAGGGCACAGGTGCACCTGCCACCTGCCGCCCTGTACACAAAGGGAGGTGCCCATGGAGTGCCGTTCTACTGCTGCCTAGGTGTGCAGGGACCTACCCCTGCCTGCATTCTGGAGGGGGGCACCCCACTGGGTGCAACACGTGGAACAAAGCCCTTCCCACCATTTGTTGGCCCTGTGCTAGCAGAGGCCTCATGAGGACAGAGGAGGGGTGGGGCATGCCCTCCGCTCCCTTCCCCCACCGTCTGGGCTGGAGATGGCGCTGAGGCACCACGCTGAAGTGGCCCTTTGTATATTGTCCCTGGAGGACAGGCAAGCCTGGTGGGAGGGGCTGGCACGGCCCGGGCAGCCCCGTGCTGAACTCAGCAGAGCTGGGGAACCGGGCTTTCTCTGGGCCACTGAAACGGGAGAGCGCCCTGCTAGGTGTGGGCATGCACTGGCCAGGACTGCTGCCCCAGGCACCCTCAAACTAGACAATACTTGTCACTCAGAATCTGTCATCACTTTTCATAAGAATTCTGTTGTCATTCAACAGCTCTTTATGGCGCTGCTTATCTGAGCCTGGCTTTGTCCTGGGGGTGGGGAGCAGTGGTGACCAGTGACCAAGGCCCACACTCGCACGAAACCCTCTTTCCTGTTGTTGACATTCGCAGTGAGCAGGATGTGGGTGGGAGAGGCAGACCACTAACACATAAACAGTGAGACAGACAGCTTCCCCAGTGAGGAGTGCTGTGGAACAGATGACCTGGGGAGGGGACGGCCACTTTAGCTGGCTGGTCAGGGAGGTCTCGCCGAGCAGGCGGCCAGTCAGATGGAGGGAACAGCCAGTGCGAGGACCCTGAGACAGGTGAACCTGGGGTGTGGGAGGGACAGAAAGGCAGGGACTGTGGCTAGGACCAAGTGGAGCAAAGGCAGAGACTAGCTTGGCAGGGCCTGTGGGCACAGAGCAGTTTGGATTTCATTCTGAGTGTGGAGCGGGGAGGAGGGTCATGGCGGGAGCATTGAGAGGGGGAACGTGGCCTGATGGGGACTTTGCAGTGACAGAATTTGTGGGGCCCAGTGCCAAATGAAAACGCAGGGCCCCTTGTTCAAAAATTAAGAATTTAAAGACAGGAAAAAAAAGGGGGGCAGGAGGGAGACCAGTGAGGAGGGGGTGGGGTTAGGTCCTAGGAGCATTTTGGAGGGAGGTGCTGACAGGGCTTGCCGTGCCCCCACCAGGCACACGGTGAGGCAGTGTGGAGATGGGGGCACAAGCCTCAGTTCAGCTCAGAGGACTGGTCTGTGTCCAGCAAGAGTCTTCGGATGTTACCCATGTTATCCGCATGAAGTAAGGGGCTGGGACGTCCCACATTGCAGACGGGGGCTTTGAGGCCTGGTGATATTAAGTAACCCGATTACATAGGGATTGGAGGAGGGGCCAGCGCAGGATTGGAATTCAGCTCCCTGTGAGTCCAGATTCCAGGGAGCTGCTGCCCCATCCCAGTGCCCCGCCCCCCTCTGCCTCCTGAGATTGGGGCTGGGGGCATCACACAAGGCCTGGGCCCAGAAATGAGTTTCCATTCTTGGAGAGGTAGGAAGCACCCAGCCCCAGCCTCACTGGCCTTGCTTTTCCTCATACTGTGTTTCCCCCAAAATAAGACCTACCCCGAAAACAAGCCCCAGGTAAGATCGTCAGCCAGACGGATGCATTTAGTACGTTATGACGATGTTCCAGAAGAAGATGACTTGACTGTATTTGAATACATGTAGATTGTTGTACATGAAAAACTAAGACATCCCCTGAAAATACGCCCTAATGCGTCTTTTGGAGCAAAAATTAATACGCGACCCGGTCTTATTTTTGGGGAAACACGGTAGTGAGCCCGAGAGGTGTGGGTGTTCTGATCTTCATCCCACAGATGTGTACACTAAGGCAGAGCGGGGCTGGGCCCTTCTCCTGGCCCCAGCCCCGCAGGGAGGCCGCTGCTGTTACCCACATGAGCATAAGGGGGGCACCGCCTTCTCCTCTCCGGTCAGGGCAGGGTGGATTATTCGGGTCTGGAGACTGAGTGGCTGGGAGGTGGGCAGGGAGCAGCAAGCCCCAGCTACAGGGGCCTCTGGGTTCCATAAGGATATGAGCGATAAGTGTACATGGGGCTTGACTCCGTCAACATTTGCCCAAGGACTGGCAGCGTGTCCCTATTTATGAATTGGAAGAAGCTGGGTTCTTCTACTTTTTTTAATCAGAAGCTCTGTTAATGATTAATCATCTGCTCAATTAATTATTACAGGATCATGCTGCTCTTCTCTAGCTGGACCCGGGTCTCTCTCTCTCCTTCCTTCTCCCTCCTGGCACCCTAAGCCACCCCTGCCCCTCCCAGCTATGGGTCCCAGCCAAGCTCTGCCTACAGAGATGACCAGGTCCCTGTGCTCTTGGGGGGGTCCCCCCACGCTGGGTGTCTTCTCAACTCTCCTCACTTGGACCTTCAACAACCCCACTGGGTGGACATTTTCCCATCTGACGGATGGAGACACTGAGGCACAGAGGGTAGTGAGAACTGCCCAAGGGTATGCCCTTCATCCACTGTGTGTTGGGCTCCAGGAGCAGGACTCAGGCACTCGCAGCCTATGGAGCAGGCAGACAGGGCAACGGGGAGCTTCTCTCCAGGCTGATGGGGGCTCCTGAGCAGGCTGGAGTTGAGGACAGCCCCCCACGTGAGGCAAGGGCTAAGGTGGGGTGTGAAGGAAGGGAGAGGGAGACCCTGGAATATGGGACAGCGTGTTTAAAGACCCCCAGTGCACCCACCCCCACCCCCGCCCTCCAGCAGCATGAATGTTCACAGCTCTAGCACGCAGTCCTCTTCTGAGCCAGATTTGTCTTCACTCTCTTAGGAGGACCCTGGAGAGGGTAATTCCAAACATAGGAATGAATGCCTTGCTAACAGTGCACACGGAGCCAGGCAGTGCAAGAGCTGTTTGGGGGGTCTCCTCTGGGCCCCCCAATTTCTCGTCTGTGGTCAGCCACACACAGTCCAGCCTCTCAGAGCCCCTCGCCCTGAATGCGCCCACCCCACAGGGCTGCTGAGCCCACGGCCCATGTGCAGGAGAACAGCAGTCAGGATTCAGACTGTGGACCCCACCGGTGGAGAGTTTACTTCCAGCTCTTTCACACGTACTCGGTCCTCTGTTTTTCATCTGTGTCCCACTGAAAATGTCCAGTAGCCCCTTAGGAGTCAGGGTACAGTTTATGGTGACCTTCTGCCCAGGGAGGGAGCAGGCGAGGCTCCAAGGGGACATAGGCCTGCGGGTCACCGAGCACCGGGCACTGACAGGCCCTCACCTGTGGATGGAAATCGCAAGCACTCCCGCCTCCCGGACACCTGGCATCAAGGAGTGGCTCCGGCTGGTGGAACGTCTCTCAGTGCTGCCTGGTTACCCCGTTGTACAAACGAGGAGACTGAGGCCCAGGGAGGGGAAGCAGCCTAGTTAGGAAGAGGTGGAGCCAGGAAACCAGCCCAGGTGAAGGGCAGAGCTGGCACCAGGCCAGGCCAAGGTCGGCTCCCCACATAGCCACCTAACTGCTGCCTGCACTGGGCCTGGGGGCGGGGGACAGCCTCCAGGGAGGAGACAGCTGCCAGGGAGCCATAAAGGGCTGGGAGTGCAGTGTAGCAACTGGAACGAGACACTGTGCCTGACCTGTGGCGTGCCACCCTGGGGTGCTGAGGCGGGTACCAGGTCAGGTGAGGGGAGAGTGGGCCTGGAGGGACCCAGGCAGGGGCCAGGCAGGGACTGAGGCAGAGTGGAGCGGTGGGGAGCGGAAAGCCCCAGGTCAGGGTCGGACACAGCGCTGCCACCCTCAGGGCAAGCCAGGCTGGTCACTTGGACTCTGCCATAGTAAGGGGGGTTGATATCGGTAAAATCAGAGAAGGAAGCTGAAGCCCTTCGTGCATGCTGCAGAGGGTGGCTGACCTGCCCTCCTTTCCCCATGTGGGCGTGAGGTTGGGGTATCCCCAGGCCATGCAGCTAGGCCGCTGGCTAGAGGCCAGGGTCAGGCAAACAGAAAGTCAACAGAAACCCCAGGGGTGGTGGGTGCAGCTGGTGTGGGAGCCTTCCCTGATCTTCTCTGAGTTCCGGGCCAGCAGGGCTGGGGTAAAAATAATAAGGGGCAGGAGGGAGATGGACATTGGGGAGGAGGAGCGTGTGGACAAGAGGGCAGCACAGTGGGCAGGGGCCAGCCTGGTGTGGGCCCCTGAGGGACTTCAAGCCTCACCTGGAGGTTTCCCTGCCTTGTAGAGCTGCTGACCCTCTTTAAGCTGTGGCAACCCAACACGGGGCCCTGTCCAGGGTGATCTGTGCCCGTTGGTATCTGGGCGCGGCGGGGGGGGGGGGGAAGGAAGGGCCCCTGGACTCCCTCGGCCTTTCAGAGGAAAACCCCTGCCTTTCTGAGATTGGTTGTAAATCACTGCAGCTTAGCCTGATGGAGCGCTGCCTGTGAGGGCTCACAGTCACAGGTGGAGAAGGCCCCTCAAGGGCCTAGGGGGGTTGTGTGAGGTCAGTTCTGCAGGGGACTTGCAAACGGCAGGCCCACGGTCCCCTGCTAGAGACCAGGGTAGACGTGAGAGGGGCCCTTGCTCTGGGCAAGGCTGAAGGCAGCCGCCTAGACCTTGTGTGGAAGTCCGGAGCGAGGACCCCAGCAGTGTGTGTGGTGTGCGTGCTGCTGCTGCCTGCTGAGTCTCAGGCAGGTCCCTCAGCACCCTGTGGCCATCTCCTCACTGCCCGGTCACTGGGAGGATAAAGGGAGTAAGGCAAGTGCAGTGTCTGGCACCCGGGCCACTCAGTAAGTGCCCACTGCCATGACGAAGGTGGTGATGATGGCGGCGCCATCTCCTGGGAGGAATGTTCCTGGCCCACTGCTCCCCAGCCCTGCCCAGCCCTGCCCAGCCCCACCCAGCTCTGCCCAACTAGAGCATTTGGCTGCAAACTTCTGTCCAAACAGCCCCTAAGGTGTGGAGAGTATCCTTGCTACCCCACGTGCCCCTCGCCAGACTCAGGACACCCTCCCCCCACTTCGCTGCACCACACTGGGGGTTTCCCAACACATGCCCCCCCCACCCCCCTGACGGAGCTCCATGGGGACCTCTTCCCCCCACCTTGCTCCCTGCTACACCCCAGCTCCCATGCTTAGGGCCGATCTCGCTCCACTCACCCACAGAGCTTTATCAGTTCCCCACTCCAGCCGTCCGCTTGCCAGTCTGGGATGTCAGGCTGCTCCCCCAGGGCTGTGTCCTTCCCTCTGCTCCCTCCATCACCCAGTATGTAACGAGGACCTCACTCTGCCCATGGCTCAGGCTGGGACACCAGGGCTGCTCCTTGGTCCCCAGCACACGGCTATGCTCCACAGAGCGTCCTCCCTCAGCTCATCCCCCTGTCTCCCCAACATCCTGCCCACCCCAGTCCTGCAGGCCTGGTGCAGTGGACCCAGCCCCCTGCCTCCCATCGCCCCAGTCTCATCTAAACCTACTTGGTCCAATTCGGTAGCTGCTAGCCACATGTGGCTGTTAAAACCAACATTTTATTTAAATTATAAGGTAGTTCCTCAGCCGCCCAGTCAATTTCAAGTGCGTCGGAGCCACAGGCAGCTACGAGTGACTGGTGTGTTGGCCAACGCAGGCCTAGATGTTTCTGCCACCACAGAGCATGCTACTGGACAGCTTTGGAATCTAACAGGTTGGTCACCCTGAGGCACAGACTGACCCTCTCGTTCTGCTCAGAACCTTCAGTGGCCTGGGGCTGAGGCCAGCCTCACCTGCACTCTGCCCCACCCCCTCTAAGTGGAAGCTGTGTGGGTTGCAGGCCCTGGAGAGCAGTGGCTTTGCGCAGGTAAGCAGAGGAATGCTCTGCAAGTTGCGGTATATTCAGAGCCTCAGTTTCCTCATCTGTAAAATGGGGATAACAATTCCTACCTCCAAGGATGGTTATGAGGATTAAGTATATGTAAAACCCCCAGCTGACAGCTGGCACATATTTAAGTGTGTGATAAGTGGTGACCATTGCATTCATTTGAATAAAGCAAGATGGGGGTACATCGAAAGGCCAGGGTCACAACAGCCATGAACCTCAGTGCTGGACGGAGCCACTGCAGGCTTCTGAGTACAGCCACCCTTTTGGCTGGTTCCTGAGGATAATTAATCTGTTTACCCTTCAGTGTTGTGCATAGTACATTCTGGGATGGTGGAAATGTTCTATATCTTCACTGCCCACGGGCCTCTGGGGACCAGAAGCTGATATCTTGGATGGGCCAGTGACTGGTAGAGAAAGGGGAGCAGGCCCCAGGGATCGAGGGCAGGTCCCAGCCTTGGGAACCAACTTTCCGGGCATGTGATCACTACTCTGTGGGAAAGTTCACAGGCAGCTGGCAGGAGCTGGGATCGGATGCAGTGGGGAGGGGTTTGGAGGAAGGACAGAGCCAGGGCGCACAGGAGCTGGTTCTGGAGCAGAGGGAGGGGTGGGGTTCCCCATGGAAAGGGCTTCTGGCCATGGGTGTTGTACTGAGCATTCAGCCAGCCCACACCCTGGATCTGAGCCAGCAGAGCCCTGTACCCAGGCAGGTGGGTACTCTGGTGGCACAGGTGCCCTGTCTTCCTGCAACACTGCCTGGCTGGTCTAAGAACTGTTCCCCAGTGTAGCTCCACCTCTCTACTCTGGGCCTTGGTTTTCTTGTCTGTGGCCGGGAGCAGCCACAGGTCCGACCTGCCTCATGGTGAGCAGGGCTTGCCAGGACTCTGGTCACCTGAAACAGATGGAGTCCTTGACCAAGCCTGGCCCTGCAAGCCAACTCCCTGTCTGTGGGAGTGTCAGGGAAGCAGAATTCCTGGGGACTGGGGGTCCTGCTACACCAGACCCTCGCACAGTGAGGCCATTCATGTTTCGCCTGCGGCAGGACCCCAAAATCTGCAGTCCTGCTGGGCTCCCAGTCTACTTGTCAGCAATGCAGGGTGCCTGGGGAGATCTTGGTTTCCATCTGTTTCATTCTCACTAGTCCCGTGTGGCTAAGCGAGTAGCTTCACCTCTCCAAGCCCCCATTTCCTCATTTACAAAGTGTAGACATAAGTGCATTCCTCCAGGGTTGTCCTGATGAATCAGCCCCTAATTTCTCTCCCACTCTCACAGCAGCAGTAGTGTCTGGCATGCAGCAAGGTCTCAGTAAATGTCCACCAGTAGCCTGGATAATGCATTGGCTGTAGAGTGACCCCTGCATGTAGGCTTGACCTTTGGAGCCCTGCCTGATGGATCTGCACCAAAGGAATGAATACAATGATGAGAAGTGAAGAAATAAACACAGTGTCCGTTGTTCCATGCATCTTGCCAGAACTCCAGAATCTGTGTGTTCTTAGCCACCCCCACTGTCTGTCTCTCCATGTGGGATCATGGAACTTCACATTGGAAGGACACTTATTTAGTCCCAGAGATGGGGGTAGTATAGAGGTCACGGTCACTGTCTTCTGACTCCTAAGATGCTGACTTGCTCTGCTTAGCCCCAAGGAAGGACCCGGAAGCAAAAGCAGAAACTCAAGGGAGACTGACTCAGGCCAATAGAAGGAAGAATTTCTAGCAGCCTAAAGGGCTGGGAATGGGCGGCACTAAGAATTGGACAAGCAGAAGCCAGATGGGCACTTGGCAGGGGCACTGGCCTGGGGCGAAGGTTTGGACAATATTCTTACTCGAGGACCCTTCAGACCCTGGGAGAGGAGTCTGGAGCCTCCGTGGGGCTCCAGATTCCCTGGGTTCTGGGCTCAGGTTTGGAAAGCCTGATGAGTCACTGAGAAATGCCCCGTAGGGGGGAGGGTGTCAGTCAATGAGTGGTAAGTGACCACAAACTGACCCAGTCCTTCAACAAAGCTGGCCAGGAGCCAGGCCTGGCATGTTCAGTTGGGTCATCTGCATTTGCTCATCTGGCAGGAAACCCAAATGGAAGGAAAGAAACAGGCATGTTTAGAGCATCTACCGAGTGCTGTGCTCCATGAAGGATGCTTTGACACCTCGGCTCATCCAGGTCTCCCACTGGACTGTAAAGGAGATGATGATGTCTTCTGTCTATACCTGTCTATACCTGAAGACTGAGGCTCAGAGAGGCTAAGTAACTTGCTTAAGGCCACACAGCTAGTAACTTACAGCACTGGGATTCAAACCAAATCCTCCTGACTTCCAGTAATACTGGAAGCCAATATTTACTGAACACCTACTGTATGCTTAGGCCCGGTTACAGGTCCTTGTTGTGAATTTGATTCTAACAACAACCCTATTAGATAGGGACTGCTATACGTCCATTTTATGGAGGGGGAAACTGAGGCATGGAGAGGTGGAATAATTTGCAAGGTCAGAGGCAGTTTTCAGTTCTGACATTGTAACCACTGGCCTACCCTGTGTCTCAGGAGCTGCTGGGCATGGCAGAGTTGGCTGCAGAGATACCCCTCCTGCTTTCTTCATGGAGATGGGCAGAGCCCTCAGGTCACATGTGGCAGGACTGGGGTGGGGGTGGAAGGTGGGCACAGGGAGGTGGACTTCAGCTCAAAATCAAGATGCCCTTTCAAGCAGATGAACTCTTGGAGAGGTGGTGAGGGTCCATCTGGTTTCTCCCAGGCTGTGAGTTTTAGATGGGCGGATTCCGGGAGTGGAGACTGACGGTGGGCTGGATGACATCTGAGATTTACCCTCATTGACATTCCAAGAGTGCTCTGAGCACTACTAGGTATTGGATGTATTTGCTGCTGGACACCGACCACACCTGGCCCCTTCTCCCCATTGGAGGAGTTCGCAGAGCTGAGGGATCAGTGTCATGAGGCAGGTGAGGAATGGGGCCAGGAGGTGGTGGACAGGAAAAGTGGGCATGAGGACAGCAGCCGCTGAACCACAGAAGAGGCTGGCAGGGGCCAGGGTTAGGCTTCTGGCAGGCGCCCCCAGGGCCGAGCTAGGAGCCTGGTCAGCGCAGGCGAGCTCAGGACCACGGAGAGCTCCCTGGGAGCCTCCTGTCACCAGCACCCCGGTGACAGCTGTCAGGTTGTCTGCACTAGGGAGGCTGCTCCTGCCTGGTCAGCTCCACAGTCACAGCCTGCAGTCTCCAGGGAGCACCTGTCCTCTCTCTCGCCAGGAGCCCCAACGCTGAGGTCATGGCTGGATTGTGGGGTTTGCTTCCCTCCCTCACCCATCAGCCTTCCAAGCAGAAGCCCAAGTGAAAAGGAACCAAAGAGAAGTGGAAAGAGGGAGGAAAGGATGAAAACTTGCCCAGCCGGGACCTTCCAGGCAGGGCATGGCCACGGCTGGCTGAAAGGCTGCAAGTCAGCACAGGCAGAGGAGGCCCAGGGCGGGCTGGTCTTGCTGCCATCCTGCGTCTGCATCAGCCTCAGCCTTCCTCATCCACCATGAACTGGCTACCAGGAAGCCTCTGGCCCATCCCTCGCCACATTCGCACACTCAGATGGGAGACCCAGGTCCCTGAGGCTGGGTGCAACTCCTGGAATATGTGAGGGTTCCTCTAGGGAGGTTCCCAGATTGCCTCACGTTCTTCCCTCCTTTCCCTGGAGCCCCAGGAAGCGGGGCAGCATTTCCCAGCCCGCCCACCCCCCATCAGGCTCCAGCTCTGCCTGGGCTCCACTTGCTGAGCCCCTCACTCTGCTCCTTGTTGCTCTGAGACAGGACAGCTCCCACTGGGGTCCCCGCCCTGCCAGGGCTCTCCTCCGAGCTTTTGTTCCAACGTTCCTCTCCTGCAAAGGCTCGCTACCTTCTGCCAGGCTGGGGAATAGCAACAGCAGTAAGAAGAGCTCAAACTTATCGGTGCTTACTATGTGCTAGGCACTTGATGTGGATTTTTATTGAACTCTTGTTGTGTAGATGAGAAAAGGCGGCACAGAAAGTAACCTGCCCAAGACTGTGCAGGAAGGCAGAGCCAGGGTCAGAACCGGGCAGTCCGGTTCCAGAGCATGCGCCTGGAAGGGACAGTGAGCTCGTTGGGCAGGCCCAGGGCAAGGCAGGGCGCTCTTGTTGAGCACTTGCTGTGTACCTCTCCTGCCCATGAGCTCTTAGTCCCACTTGGGAGACAGATGTCAGGGAAGATGAACCCAGCACAGCGAGCATTGGGAAGGGGACGGCTGGGGACGGGCCTTGCTGATTCGGTGACTAATTTGAAGTGGGCAGGGCAAGAATGATCACCCTCGGTTTTATAGATGGAGGAGTTAGCATCAGAGAGGCCAAGTGATTTGGAGGCTCAGGTTCCCAGTGGTCATATGAACCCAGAAGACGATGGTTCAGTGCTCTGTGCCAGCAGTCAGGAAGGGTTTGAGAGCGCTCAGTATGGGCTCTGGCCTGGGGTTCCAAGTGGCGCTGGCCCTGGCACCAAACAGGCCTCGAGAAATACTCTGAGTTTTACTGAACTAAGGAAGCGCCTAAGTGTGGCCTCGGGCCGCCTCAGGATCATTCTCAGCAACAGGAGGGACCTGGACAGGGGTTTTAGCCTCAGAAAACTGCCCCCCTAGGCCTTGGAGGTCAATGGACCAGCCCAGGGGAGACCCCAGGTCCTTCCTCAGCTAAACTTGCATCTCCAGGCAGGTCCTGACCACCATGTCCTCCTGGGGTCCTGAGTTCCTGGAGGGCCTCTAGCTAATGCATCCTGGGAAGCAGGAGTTGGCGGTGGGGTGTGCTGGGCTGCACAGTGCTGCCCAGCTCCTATTCCCGGAACTCACAGGGGACCTCAGATCCAAAGCGTCACTCACCTCACCTCCATCCATCCTGTAAAGCTTCTAAACTGAGCCTACTGTGAAAGGAACATGAGCTTTGGATCCAGAGACCAAGCTGACCAAGGCAGCTGTGTGACCTTGGCCACACCCTTCACTCTCACCCTGAGTGTTTGTGTCTGCAAGGGGAGAAGCCCTGACCACCATGTCCTCCTGGGGTCCTGAGTTCCTGGAGGGCCTCTAGCTAATGCATCCTGGGAAGCAGGAGTTGGCGGTGGGGTGTGCTGGGCTGCACAGTGCTGCCCAGCTCCTATTCCCGGAACTCACAGGGGACCTCAGATCCAAAGCGTCACTCACCTCACCTCCCCCCAACACACGCACGCACGCACGCACGCACGCACGCACGCACGCACCGCACGCACGCACGCACGCACGCACGCACGCACGCACGCACGCGCGGTTTAAAGCCACCGGTCTCTCACCGGGACAGTGCGGCAGACTCCTTGCTGCGCCCCCTGCTCTGCCCTTGAGGTGACAAGCTCTTCTCAACAGTGCAGCCCAAGTGAGCCTGTTCAAACCGAAGGCAGATCTAGTCCCTCTTGTCAGAATCCTCGTATGAAAGCTGAATTTCCAGCCGTGGTCCCTGTGTGCTCTGGGTCCATCCATCTCCCTCTGATCTGTCCTCCTGGAAGTTCTCCACTCACGGCAGATGCACTCCTCCTGAGCACCGGCTGTTCCTTCTGCCGGGAACCTTCTTGCCCTGCACCCTCATCTTCTTCAAGTCTTACTCTTCTTGATGACACCCTATTTGTCACTAAACCCGCCCCCCTCCTCTCCTTTACCCTGCTTTATTTTTCTCCAGAGCATGACTCTTCCTAACAACGTACAATATTGTTGACTCATTTCTTTTAGTCTATTGCAGTTCTTTGCCCCAGTCACCCGTGCATGCTCCACAGGGGCAGAGGTTCTTACTGCCTGGTTTCCTGTGCTTTCAGGGCCCAGTGCAGTGCCTGGCACACAGCAGGCTCTCTAGAAGTAGCTGCTGAGCAAGTGGATGGTACAGGTTGCGTGAGCACCCTGCGGGGTGTTATGTGGGTCAGATGCGATGGTGGCTGTTCCATCCACTGGGTTGTCTTCACTGGTCACTGGTGGACACTTCATAGGACTCCGTCACCCCATTTGGGTTCCATGACAGATGGAAGGGGCTCAGGATAGCTTTACTACTGGATGTAATCCCACTATTAACCCCGCGGAATTGAGTCGGACCCTTACAAATTGTGTGACACTGAGCAAGTTACATCATCTCTCTGGCTCTAGTCTCCTCATCTATGAAACAGGGGTGACGAGTACCTGCTTCATGTTGGGAGGATGCAGTGAGGTCATGCATGGAGCGTGCTCTGGTCAGTGGCTGGGTTGTGTCTGTCATCTTTCTGGTTACAAGTGATGGATTCTGCATGAAGCTTTATAATGGAGGTGGAAATGCTGTCAGCTGGGGCCCAATTTGCTTCTGTGACTTTAGCACATAGCCAGGCCACCTGAGCTAGGGAGGGAAACGGTCTCAGCTGTAAGGAGGGAGACAGGTGCTGGCTCGGAAACAAAACTTCTATTCAAGCCTTGACTTGGCCAAGCCCACCTTCTTAATGTCCTTTGGGGAAAGTCTCGTCATCTTTTTGAGCCTCAATTTCCCCATCTGTAAAAAACGGAGCAGTTACAATGACCTCCCTGGGTGGTTAAGATTTAAATGAGACCCCAGGTGCCAAGCTTATTTGTTTATTCAGTTTCCTATTTATATGTCTCTCAGTTAAAAAATGTAATTGAAGCACTTATCAAAATACATGAAGATAAAAAGGAATTGGGCCAAAAAGAGTTAAAAAAACAACAACAGACAGCCATGAGTGTCCCAGAAAATGTGGTTTGCGAGGCGCAGATTTGCTCTGGGCTGGTTACCGTATATGTACTTTTGAGCTTCCTAGCAGCCCAAGTGATGAGAGAAAAACATGCTCAGTTCCGTGATTCTCAGCAGCAAGCCACGCTGGGGCTTTGTGAAGGTGCCTCATGCCCCAGTGAATCAGAGGGCGATCCCAGGCATTTGTGAGTCTGTTTTCTCAAGGACACGGGTGGCTGTGTAAACAGATCCTGAAAGCCAGCCTGGCCAGTGCAGCTAGGTCACTGTGAGCACAGCAGGGTCACGGGTCCTTTTGAGCCAAGCAGGGTGTTTCCTCGCCTCCCTGAGTTTATATTACCTGCTAAGGCCTTTGTTCGCTGCTGCCAGGGTGTTTAGTCAGAGTGGCAGGCCTGCTCTGCCCTGGCCTCCATAGCTCACAGGCCATCTTAGTCCAACCAGGGCAGGGATTGGCGTGTGTCCCACAGAGGCAGGTCCCAAGTAGTGAAAAACAGTCCTCCAGAAGGGGCAGGGCTGCCTAGCCAGCTCCTAAGCCCCTCCAGTTGGGTCACTCTGGAGGCTTCTGCTGTGCTGACCTCATTTTGCAGTTGCCTTCTGTCTGGTCCCTGCCATGGCAACAACTCCTACCCGCCTGCCTTTATTGGGCCTCACTCCATTGCCCCTCTACTCACCTTGCCATTCTGGTCATCCTGGTCTCACTTTGCCAGAGCATGGCTGGAGTCTTACTTTGCCAGAGCATGGCTGGAGTCCCTTATGGAGCCCAGAATGGAACCCACTTCAAATATGATGTCACGGAGCAGCCCGCCTTCCTAAATGCCAGTAGAGAGCAGGCCCAGCTGCTCGGGGACAGCTGACATTCAGCAGAGGTCAGATCCCCACCCCCTACTGTCCTGCCCGCCTGCAGTCAGCTGTGCTGGCCCCCTGTGGGCAGGCTCCAGGAGGGTCAGGCATTTAAACTGGAGGAGGTGGGACAGCTTGGACTTGATGGCACAAGTACTGCCCTGGCCAGAGGACTGGCCACCCGACTGTACTTGACAAGCTTGCCGGGGACCAGGAAGGGTACATAGCGTGGGAGTCAAGTCACCCAGCTTCACACCCCAGCTTTGTAACTTTGAGCAGGTCCCTGAAGCCCTTTGGTTTTCTCCTTTATAAAATGAAAGGGTTGGAGGAAACAGTCCTTAAAATTTGCTCTAGATCAAACATTCATGATTCTGTGCCTTATGACCATGTAGCTTAGAGAAAATGTTGAAACCTTCCAGCCTTCAGCATTGTAAAGAATGAAAGTTTATTGAGCACGCACTGCACACCAAGAACTCTGTGCCCATTTTACAGATAGAGAAGCCGAGGTTCAGAATGGCGAGGAGCTTTGCCTAAGGTCGCAGTAGTTTGAAGCCAAGTGCATATCTTTCCACTGTATCCTGCTGTCCTCAGAGTGAGGAAGTGAAAGGAAGAGTATGGCCAGAAAACACCCAAATGACCCAGAGAAAGAACCAGAGAAGTAAAGAGAAGCCACAGAAAGGAACATTTTAAGGGAAGGAATGTTCTAGGTGAAAGTACAGTGCCCCTTCACAGGGATCTATGGAAGGGAAATGAAGACACCAGATGCCAAACACCAGGTTTCTGTCCCAGCCCTTCCTGTGACTTGGTGGGTTACCCCAAGCAAGTCGCTGGTCCCACTCAGCCAAATGGGTGTAACTTCCGGACCTGCCTGCCCACCTTCCTGCGCTCAAGGACAAAAGGAGCTGGATGGCTCTAGTCAGAGTACTCTCTTGCTGCACAGGCTCATTCATGACATTAAGTAGTACATCCAAATAAAGTGTGGAGTCTAGTTAATAGTCACGTGCCTGTTTCAATTTCCTAGTTGTGACAAATGGGCCACGGTGCTGTAAGATGTTAACACGAGGGGAGAAAAAGATAGGAGTGTAAGGGAACCCTCTGTACTATTTTTGCAACTTTTCTGATAAACAACAAATAATCTAAAATAGAAAGTCTGTTTAAATTGTTTAAAAAAGAATATAGGAGGCTCTCCACAGCCATAAACAAATTGATAAATTAGACTGTAAATAAAACAGAGAATGGTTATATTCATGAATCATTCATAAATAGAATGATTCATTCAAAATAACCATGGGCTATTATGTGGGATTTAAAAGGAAATAGTAAATTTATTTCTACTAATCTAAAAATCTCTTTAATCTATTGATTGAGAAAAACAGTTTGATTGAACTTAGTGTTCAGTATAATATTTATGTAAACTATTAAACCAAGATCAGAAAAATTGTATAAGAAACCAGTGATACATCTCAAACAGATCAAATTGTTTATGCCTGGAGATCAGCATAGAGCATGGGGTAATGAAAGGAACTTTTACTTAATTTTACTCTTTATGTTAGAATTAAATGTCATCCCTTGAGGCTTGTGAATTTTTTCAGTGGAAAGGTATTCAAAAGATTTATCAATATATCCACATGAAAAGGTAGATAGGTAGAAAGAACAAATGAACGAACAAGCACAGCACCCTGGGCAGTGCAGGAAAGGGATCTCACATCTGCCCACTGCTCTCTCCCTCCCTTGGGGCCTGTAAGCCCCCTGGGGCAGGTTCGGCACTGCAGGGTTGAGGTTTTCCCAGGATGCGTTTTGTTCCTGGAGCAAAGCCTAGCGATGCAGCTGGTCCAGTCAGGGTGGGGTGGGCCAGGTGGAGGAGTGGGCTGCAGAGGCAGGATGTGTGATGACCTGGTGGTCTTTGGGGGGAAGGGCTGTGGGCGGTCCTGAGCCAGGAGGGGGGTTTCCTTGATGGTGGGGCTTCCCAGGGGTACTGGGGTACAGCAAGTTGGACTCACAGGCTTGACTCCTGAGGGGCAGGGGATGATTTCATGCAGGGCCACCAGCAACTGGCCCGGACATTCACAAACAGGTGGCAGCCTCTCCAGGTCCTGTTTCTAGAAGGGCCTCAGGCTCCCGTCGCCCAGGAATGCAGACCCCTGATTCGTCTGCTCTCTCCCTCTTTCCTGCAGGATGAAGATGAGACGCTACAAGCTGTTTCTCATGTTCTGTATGGCCGGCCTGTGCCTCATCTCCTTCCTGCACTTCTTTAAGACCCTGTCCTATGTCACCTTCCCCAGAGAACTGGCCTCCCTCAGTCCTAACCTCGTGTCCAGCTTCTTCTGGAACAATGCCCCCGTCACACCCCAGGCCAGCCCAGAGCCTGGGAGCTCCGACCTGCTGCGTACCCCACTCTATTCCCACTCGCCCCTGCTCCAGCCACTGTCACCAAGCAAGGCCACCGAGGAACTGCACCGGATGGACTTCGTGCTGCCAGAGGACACCACTGAGTATTTCGTCCGCACCAAAGCCGGGGGTGTCTGCTTCAAACCAGGTACCAAGATGCTGGAGAAGCCCCCATCGGGGAGGCCAGAAGAGAAGGCGGAGGGGGGCGACGGCTCGTCTGCCAGGGGCCCAGCCCGGCACCTGCTGAGCGCCCGGGAGCGCACGGGGGGACGGGGCACACGGCGCAAGTGGGTGGAGTGCGTGTGCCTCCCGGGCTGGCACGGGCCCAGCTGCGGCGTGCCCACCGTGGTGCAGTACTCCAACCTGCCCACCAAGGAGCGCCTGGTGCCCAGGGAGGTGCCGCGGCGGGTCATCAATGCCATCAACATCAATCACGAGTTCGACCTGCTGGACGTGCGCTTCCACGAGCTGGGGGACGTGGTGGACGCCTTCGTGGTGTGCGAGTCCAACTTCACGGCCTACGGGGAGCCTCGGCCGCTCAAGTTCCGGGAGATGCTGACCAACGGCACGTTCGAGTACATCCGACACAAGGTGCTCTACGTCTTCCTGGACCACTTCCCGCTGGGCGGGCGGCAGGACGGCTGGATCGCCGACGACTACCTGCGCACCTTCCTGACGCAGGACGGCGTGGCGCGCCTGCGCAACCTGCGGCCGGATGACGTCTTCATCATCGACGACGCCGACGAGATCCCCGCGCGCGACGGCGTGCTCTTCCTCAAGCTCTACGATGGCTGGACCGAGCCCTTCGCCTTCCACATGCGCAAGTCGCTGTACGGCTTCTTCTGGAAGCAGCCGGGCACCCTGGAGGTGGTGTCGGGCTGCACGGTGGACATGCTGCAGTCGGTGTACGGGCTGGACGGCATCCGCCTGCGCCGCCGCCAGTATTACACCATGCCCCACTTCCGGCAGTACGAGAACCGCACCGGCCACATCCTGGTGCAGTGGTCGCTGGGCAGCCCCCTGCACTTCGCCGGCTGGCACTGCTCCTGGTGCTTCACGCCCGAGGGCATCTACTTCAAGCTCGTGTCGGCCCAGAACGGCGACTTCCCTCGCTGGGGTGACTACGAGGACAAGCGGGACCTCAATTACATCCGGAGCTTGATCCGCACCGGGGGCTGGTTCGACGGCACGCAGCAGGAGTACCCGCCGGCGGACCCCAGCGAGCACATGTATGCCCCTAAGTACCTGCTCCAGAACTACGACCAGTTCCGCTATCTGCTGGACAATCCCTACCAGGAGCCCAAGAGCACGGTGGAAGGTGGGCGGTGGAACAAGAATCCCGAGGGAAGGCCGCCCGCCAGGGCCAAGTTGGAAGTGGTGGGAGGCTAAGACTGCATGATCGTATAGGGCCAGTGGCAGGGCGGGGGGTGGCGGCTGCCCCTCTTGTTATCTTCCTGCCTTCTTCTGCCCTCTGCCGGGGTCTTGAGGGGACCAGGAGAGGATAGGTGGGGTAGTCTTCCCTACTCAAACCCTTGTGAATTGGGAGTGAGGCCTGTGAGCCCCCAAAACATTCTTCTTTGTCAGGAGTGGGGAGCTGCCCAAACCCCGCCCACCAGGAGGTGCCAGTGGAGAATGTAGGATGGTTACCAGGGAAGCAAGGGAAGGCAGACAGAGTGGGAAGGGAGCTGCAGGAACTCCCAGTGTGGCCATGTGGCAGCTGCGGCCCAGCTGGGGAGAAGCCCGCTGTTTCGCCTCCTGAGAGTTTGGACGTATGGTGGGAAAGGGGCATGCCAGGATTTCCAGGGGCTCTGTAAATAGTTGCATTTGGGCCCAGGAGGAAGAGGGGCACCAAGACAGGAGGGGATGAAAACCAGCAGCCAGCTTGGAGGAAGCACAGCGTCCTCAGAAGTGCTGGACCGGAGGGAGCGAAGAACTCCACTTGCCTGCCCCACAGGACACCACTGCGCTGGATGGTACTATGCTCCCCAGACCTTCCTGAGCTGACATAGGTGTGGGGCACAAGGAGGCTCGGGGAGTCTGCCTTTTCATTCTGAACCTGGCCTTGACGTTCCTTCTTACTTTTTATATTGCTGTCTTGTGGGTTGCCCACTCAGTCCTTGCAAGGCCAGGAGTCCAGTTCTCAGGGTGGGATGGGACCATCAGCCAGCCTAGTAGGTCCGACCTGGGGGTGCCCCATCACCCCTTCCTGCTGGAATCCACAGCCCCAGCTCTCCATGGTCTCAGGTGGAGTTACCCTCATGCCCCTCCTTGGTGCTGGCTAGAGGCCCCAAGCCTGTCCTGGGCCCAAAAGGGACATTAAGGCCAGTTTTATGTCATCTGATTTCTCTTAGTTTGCCTCATTGGGGCAAGACATGTATCCATTGGAGTAGATTCTAAGCTGCTGTAATTGAGATCCTGAAATACAGTGATTTAAGCAAGACAGAAGCTTGTTTCTGACTTAATGTCTAGAGGGCGATGGTCTGGATGGAGCAGGGCAGCTCTGCTTTCCTCATACACACCTTCCCATTCAGATAGAGTGGTTGCTCCAGCTCCCACCGTCATGTGCATCCAAGCCTAGGGGAAGCAGAGAGGCAAGGGAAGCACATGCCCTTTCCTGTTAAGGGTGTGAGCCAGAGATGGCACCGTCACTTCTGATCGCATCTTGCTGGCCAGGACACAGTCACATGGCTACAAGTAGCTACAAGGAAAGCTGGGCTGCCATGTGCCCAGCCTCAGCTTGGGAGTTGTCTTATGGAAGGAGGAGAGGGTGGATACGGGGCACAAAGAGCATCTCTGGCACAGGGGAGAGGGTAGAAATGACTGTTGCATTCGTAGGATCCTGCTCTCGTGTTCAGAGTTCTTGAAACGACCTGCTTCTGCCCCCCTCACTGCCAGGCCAGGGCTGGAGTGCAGTGAGGGCCTGCAGTTATGGGAGTGGTGAGACACCCTCTCCCAGAGGCCCCATTGGATACCCACCCAGTGATGCCAGGATGCAGAGGCTGCATGTAGAACGGTACATGTCTGTGTGTGTGTGTGTGCGTGTGTATTTATGGGCATGGGTGCATGCTTGTGTGTACTTGTACATGTTTGTGTCGGTGTGTCCTGTACATAGATGCTTGTGTGTGGATGTGGAAGCAGGGCCCAGGCTTCTCTGTCCCTGGGACCTGGAGCCTGTGGCCACACCTGCAGCTCCCCAAAATGACTGAGGCAGAGAGCCCTTGGGGAACCTGGAAAGCAAGGCTAAAGGGGATGCAGAGTCCATCTGTCTGTCTTTCAGTCCAAAAAATGAGAATCCTGACCTGAAGGCTTACAGCTGAGTGCCCACTACCTCCCATCCTCTTAGCCCCAAGCAGATCCTTCTACCCATGTCCTCCAGCCTCCAGCAGGGACTTGCCCCAGGTGTCCCCTGATGGGCCAGAAGAGGAGGGTGTCCCCTTTGCCACAGCTCTGTCTGGGGAAGTGCCCGGTGTGGACATGGTCTGGGGAGCTGGCCGTGGAGCAGCCTCTGGTGGCAGGCATGAAGCAGGCTGAAGGGGTCTGTTGCCCCCACTCTCCCTCCTATCTAGAGGGTGCCCCAAGGGAACCCTTCCCTTGGAGTTACAGCAGTCCCCCTCTCTGATCCCTGTTGGGGCTGAGAAGTGGCTCAAGAGGTCGCCACTAATGCTCACCCCTAGACAGGCAGTCTCGGGGGGCTCCTGAATTGTGCCCGAGCCCCAGCCCAGGGCCTCCCTCCTTGCTGGATTCCTTACCCCATGCCCCTGGCACCCTCGTGCTGCTGCGGGATGCCCCCTTCCCAGGCTGGCCCCTAGTTCAGCAGCTTGGGCAGCGGAAGGAAGAAGGGAAGAGGTCCGCCTTTCCTCTCAGACCTAAGAGGGTGTGTTTATGGTCATTGTCAAGTGGAGGCCTGTCAGGGGTTGGGGGCCAAGGCATGAGGTTGAAGAGTTTCACATAATCACATCATACACTGGGAATTTGGGGGCGGTCAGGGGAACCCTGAGCCACTCCCCCCAAAGGAGGGGAAAGCAAACTGTGAATGTGAATGTGACACTGGCCCTGTCGCCGTCTCTAGATTTCTTTTCCTGGGAACACTGGCCCTATGACCTGGAGACTCAAGGAGGTCAAGCCCACCCGCAGGTCCCAGCAGTTCCCAGGGGCAGGCGTGGGCGAGCTTTGAGGGCAAAGGTGACAGTTGGGGTGGGGAGACAGGACTTATCCACGCAGAAGGCAGGGCCCTGGATAATGTATAATTTAAGGACACCAATAATAATAGTATTATTTTTTTTGTAAGGGAAATTCAATATGTACATTCTGAAATCATTTTCTCTGTAAATGGTTGGTTTCATTTCACCCTTAAAGGGATGCTTAAAGGAGAAGATAATATTAATAATAAAAACAGCTACAAAGTCTTAAGGGTTTGCGTGTGTGGCTGGTGTGGGGCTGCCCTGAGGCAGGGCGGGATGTGAGCAGGTGACTCGGTCTTGCTAAGGCCACTCGCACTACAGAGTTGGGTAAGTATGGTGCGAGCCATCCCCAGGACTAGACAGCTCGTGAGGAGGGATGCAGTTACCTCCACCAGCACCAGGGGGCATCCTTCCCTCGCCCTGGGGGAAACCGGCCCATCAGAAAGGGAAGATGCTGGACGGGGTTCGCAGAAAAGGAGAAGCGAACCTGGGACTGGCGACACCCATCCTCCCGAGGTGGGCGGGGACCTTTTTGGGAACCTAGATGAAGACTACTTTGGTGCCTCTACTGAAAGGGAAGCAAGTCTCCCACCATTGTGCTCTGGGGCATCCAGACCAGCGCCCCCGCCTCCGTTGTTTGCTCTCTATGCCTGTCAGGTCCTAAGGTCACTCAGCCACTTGGTGGCAGAACAGGCTGGACCTGGATTTACAGCACTGGTCCGGTCATCAACTCTCTGGAGCAGGTGACAACACGAGCCTCCAAGATCGGTCATCTCTCTCCCATGGAGCTGACCTTGGTTGGGCTTGTGCTACGAAGGCCCTGGAATGTGGGGGTCTTCCTAGAGGCTTCCTCTGGGACCCATGAATACTGCCATTGTACTGGGAGAGCGCCCTCTGGATATTTCTAAGGAGAGTCCCAGAGATGGTGGAAGTGAGTGAACACGTTTTGCACTCTCGCTGTGGAATGGCTGTGCAGCCTCCATGTTAGGGAGACCACAGACCGAGCCGGGAAGGAGTGACCGCAGTGTTTGTGGCCGGGGCAGGGGCTGGTGTCTCCTGAGCACCCACAAGGTGCCAAGCGTTTGACCGGCAGTTGGTGATGGGAAGAAGAAGACACTCTCAACACTCTTGAGCTTTGTAGGAGACATAATTTCCTAATTCTGAAGTTACAGTTCACTTTGACCTCACTTTGGGGCAGGGGCTCCGGAGTGGGGTGCTCAGTTCTGTAAAGCTCTTAAAGGGTCCCCTTGATCGCTGGCATTTAAAGCAATCTGATTAGGATGCTTAGGAAGCAAGTCTGTTTTTGCAAACCAAGTTCACCTCTCAGGGAGCCCCTGTGCTAATGCAGTGAAGCATGTGACCCCGCTCTGTGACAGTCCTGTTCTGACATCCACCGGTCCCAGCCCTTTTGCCACTAATTGCCTTTCAACTCAGTCCCACACTCAATTACTGACTGTCTACTGGGCAATAAGCCCTGAGGAAGATACAGAAATGGACAAAACACATCTTCTGCCCTCTAGGACCTCAAAATTGTTTGGGAGTAGGCTAGGGTGTCTTGCAGTGCTACTGACATTGTGAGCCAGAGAATTATTTGTGGGGGGCTATGTTGTGCATTGTAGTTAAACAGCACCCCTGGCCTCTACCCACTAGAAGCCAGTAGCATCCGCTCCCCCAAGTGTGGCAGTCAACCATGTCGCCACACATCACTAACTGTCCCTGGTGTGCAAAATCACCCAGGTTAAGAACCACAGGTAGGAGTCACAACTATTGAGCATCTATCGTGTACATGCAGGTACTTTGCACACATTACCTCATGTAATCCTGTAAGGTAGATATGGTAGTGGTCATTGAAGGGTCAGCTTTTCTCTTGTGGAATTTAATGTATTTGGGGGCTCGGGGGAGGTTCCTCCCACTTTCCAGCCTGGGAGATTGGAGGTGGGGGGCTAGATTTATGGAGACTAAGGGTAGAAATTGCTCAAAGGCACACAGTTCGCAGGCAGGAGTTAGGACCAGGGTCTCTCCACCACCGTCTCACGGTGCCGCACTGCCTCCTTGTGGGAGGGCGCGGCATGTCAGCCACCCGCGGCGCCCGCTTCCCAGCTTTCTTTTCCTTCTTTCTTCTCACGGGACGCCCCGTGGGATTTGAGGCAGATTGTACCAACGCATGCCACAAAATGCAAAAGCAAATATATAAAAATTAGAATCGTGGAAAATTAGAAAAGAAAACCAAGCCTAGGAAACATCACAAAATGAGAAAGGCAAAGCTAGAGGAACGTCCAAGTGTCCTCAGCTCTCATCTCTCGAGCCCTGCATTCTCTTCCAGAGCTCCTAGCAGATAGGTTGGGAGCTCTGCAAGTCTCAGCACTCAGCGAATCCAGCTCCCATGCTGCACCAAGGGCTTCAGCTTCATTTTCTTTCCTGGGCTATGGAAGTTTTTACCTTGGACTTGAGTCTCAGTTCAAAATGAGAGGTATGTCATTTTGATTTTCTTTCTATATGTTAAGGTTCAGTGCTTTGTGATGGAGCTGGGCAGGTATGTCAGAAAGCGTACTCATCGTGACTCTGGTGGGCAGTCAGGCTTTCTCTTCAATTCCTTTTCCTACCCATGTAGGATGAGAAACCCTCAGGAGGCTGGGCAGACTCAGAAGACCACGGGAGCCCAACAGGAAATGGAAAGGAGTGAGTACCCATGGATGAGACAATAGGGAGTGGTGGGGATTGGGGTGAGCTGGGGAGCTCATAGTCTGTCCAAAGGTGGTGGCTGACCCCAGCATAGGTGGGGAACTCAGTGCTGCCAGACCTTCTAAATATTTGACAAGCCTAGAAAGCTGTCTTTTATCATTGTCTGGGGCTTACAAAGCTCTTTGTGGAGCAAGAAGACAATTTCTTGGTCCAGTCCAGCATATATGCCTCCAGTTGGTCCCTTGAGGATGAGGAGGTGGAGGCTATAATCAGCCTCAGTGATACTGCCTCATCTGTAAAATGGGTACATTGGTACCCAGCCCTCATGGCACTATAGTAGGGATCAACAGGAGTAGAGGATGTAAAAGGAAACCAAGGAACATTCATGGAGCGATTGCACTGCGCTAGGCAGTGTACTCAGCCTTCCTACCCTTCTCCTAAGTCCTGAAACTCAGAGGTTGCACAGGTGGGAAGTAGAGATGCTGAGATCTGGGCTCTGAGCCTGTGTATCTGCCAGCCCCCGGCTCCTCACTCCTGCTACCTGACAAAAGGAGGGTATTCAGTGAACAAGCTTACATTCCCTTCGCCCTTTTCAACACCACCTGGCACAACGTGGGCAGCAAAGATTTCAGTCACTTGAAATCTCACTCTTTCTTGTCCAGGGATATCACGTTTTAGTCTGGTGAATACAGGATCAATGACATCTGATTACGGCAAACTCCATTATGAGGGAGGCGGCTTTCTCTGAGAATGATTTCCAGGTCCCTGGCTGGCTCACATCCTGGAGATTTGCTGATCCGGTTACAGCCAACTCCTCCACCAGCCGGGTAATAATAGTGTCTTTACCTTCACTCCACGCTGGGGCCTCCCCTGGGAGGGCTGGGGAAGCGGAGGTGGGCTGGAATGAGTTTTCTGTCTTGTTATCCAGTACCAATTTCCCTCCAATTTGGGGCAACAAGCAACAGAGGGTCTCAATTTTATAAGGGATCCTACTGGGCAAAGTAAAGGGAATGAGACTGGTGAGATTCAGGCCTCAGGGTACTCACGCTCTCTGCCTTCCGTAGGCAAGCCTGAGGCCTCCCTGCCCTGCTCCCCTACAGGTAAAGGGGCACCTGGCCTGCTCTCTCACTCTCCCCTTGGTCTCTTCTGTGCCATCACTCCATGTCTCCCCTCCTCAAGGCTAGAACAAGTACCAGCCAACCCCTAAACCCCATTCAACCCAACCCAACACAAGCTCTCTAACAATGTCCCCCTTGAACTGTTCTCTCATCTGCCCTTTCCCTTCTTCCCAGCAAAATCAGTCTCCTTTCCACTTCCCGTTTACTCTCCAGTTCTTGCCCTCACAGGGCTGTGATGACACGGCACTGATATGTACAAGTGCTGGCAGGCAGGAAGAGCTCGGTTGGTATTACGTCTTACTGTCCATTGATGACTCTCTCAAGGGATACCGCAGTGGCCTGGGGACTGATCTCCTGCAGGTGGCAGCCTGACAGTCTGGTCCCCAGAAAGCAGCTAGGATGCTCTTTCCAAGATGCAAGTCTGATCGTGGCTCGGACTTCTCACTTCTCACAGTTGGATGACAGCCACATTCCCAGCTGTGGCCTGCTGGGCCTTGCCTCACCAGTCTCATCTTGAGCCTCTTTTCCTGAATTCTCTGGGCTCCAGTCCTTTGAGCTCTCTGCCTGGACTACTCCTGCCCTTGTTCCATTACCTGGTGAGCTCCCTAAACCCTCAGAGTTGTAATTGTCATTGCAGAAATCCACTTGACCTGCTTATCTCTCCCTCCATTTTAGTTAGCATGAGTCAATTTTAAGGCCTGATTGCTTAGGTACTTTCATTAATCCCCATTTACGAGTATAGAAACAAAGGCCCAGAGAGGTTGAGAACCTTATTGAAGGTCACCCAGCCATCAGGAGGCAGAGCTGGAATTCACAACTGACCCTAGACTAGAGGTGCTGGTGCAGCAGCCTGAAGCACACCTTGCTGGCTGTCACTTCCTCCCTGGCCTACCTCAGGATGCTTACCTGTCCAGCCTTGTGTCTCACCCCCTCGCCTCCATACCGTGTGCTCAAACCAGGTGGTGCCCACCCCCCTGCTTCTGCACTGGGTCACCAGGCTCTTCTGGTTCCACAGCAGCTGCGAAGGCTTTTCTCCTAGTACCTGTCTGTGTACTTGTCTGTCTCCTCCATCAACCCTTGTCTTCTTGAGGACGGGGACTGTGTCTTTTATGTCTACATTCCTGACTCTAGTCCTGGCTCATACTAGGTGCTTACGAAATGGTGAACGAGTGACTACTTGGTGAATACATTGGGAACAATAGTGGTGATTCTCATGGGTCATTCAGCAAAATGTTTTATCCATTTTTGTCCAATTCGCAGATGAGGAAACCAAGGCACCCAAAGCTTAAATCACTTGCCCCATGCTTACCATCACCCCACACGCCCCTTTCAAATTAGACTGGACTTGCCCAGCCTGACTCAGGGGAAATGGTCCATCTCGCTCCAGCCCTCTAATTTTTCTGGAAAATGTTCATTCATTCATTCCACAATTTAATGCCTACTATATGCAAGTCACTGTTCTGTTAAACAAGCACTTCCCTCTCACCCTCAAGGCCATTGCCATCATCAGAGGTGAGACCAGGGGTTATGTCAAAACTGCAATATCAATCAGAGATCCAGAAGGCCCCTTGTCCCGCCAAACCTAGCAGTGAGCCCTGAGATTTGGGATCTCTGGCCTATAAAGTCACCAGGGGTACATATTGGTGCCAGACACCTGTCTCACTGCCCCCACTACCCCACCATTGCCACAGAAGTAGGAGGAGCCTGTGAATCTGGAAGCAAAGAAAAACCCACGAAGAACAAGAAGAGTCTGGGGGAGCTGATCTGAAGGGCAGATCCCCAAGGGACCTCCCTCCGTCCCTCCTAAAAATAATATTCTATACAACAGCAGGGTCTGAAGAGATACAGAAAGTCACCTGGTCTTCCAGCTGGAAATATCACCATTTAGATTTATTTAGGTCATAAAATTATTTCTTCAAAGAGCAAAGTAGGGCAGCCTGGAAGAATAGAAAGAACACGTTTCAGAGGCAGGCAGACTTGGGTTCCACGTGAGCTTCTCTGCTGCCCAGCTCAGTGTCTTAGAGAAATTACTGCACCACTCTCGGTTTTGGTTTTCTCATCTATAAAATCAGGTAGGGGCTCAGACCAGGGAGGTGGCAGTGAGGAGGGGAGCTTCAGATCCTGGAAGTAGAGCCACCAGAAGACTAGGAGTTGATCTCTCTGTTGTGCTTTGCACACTAGAGACCCTCAACAAGGATTTGTTACTTCAATAAATGAATGGCTGGGTAACTGCTGCATAAATGCCCACTCCTGCTGGATACCTTTGAATCCTCACAACAGTCCCAGACTGAGAGAGATTAGGAAATGCTTAGGGCAGCTGTCCTTAAGTGGTGGAGCTGGAATTGGGAGCCAGCTGGGCTTGACTCCAAAGCCCAACACTCCATCTTCACTCAGAGCTGGGCACCCAGTGAGGCACTGGAGGAGGGGCCTTACAGATTCCATCAAACATGGCTCCTGCCTTCAAATCTGGTGAGAGAGAAGCCAGTGGATAAATTAAAAACAAAAACAAAAAACAAACAAACAAAAAAAACAGTGCCTGGCAAATAACAGGTGCCAATAAATATGTTTTTCTTTGACCAGCTTAAGTGTCCTAACAGTTTGCAGACATTTCTGTGGGGCCGCAGCAAACTGTGTTGGATGAGGGGCAAGGAAGAGTCTGCGAAAGACTTCTGGAGGGGGCATTTAAGATGGACCTTGAAGGGTAGGAGTTTGCCAGGAGCCAAGGGGCTTGGGAAGCTGGAACAGCGCGAAGGAATGAAAAGAAAATGATCTGAGAAAATGGGCTTGGAAGAGATTTGAAAGCTATGATAGGAAATATTATTAGTGTTAGAATTCCCCCAGGTACCCGCATGGCCCCAGCCCGAGGTCAGCAGACGGTGCTGGGGTGTGGGCTGACTTCCTGACAGGCGGCTAGGGGCCTACCGAACGCGCCCTGCGCTCTCTCCCTTTGCGGGCTTTGCCACCGCACCGCCGCCCTGGGAAGAGAGGGGCCTGATCGCTTTCAGCAGGCCAGTCCCTAGGTGACGTCACGCAGGAGGCGGAGCTCAGTGTTGTGGGCAGGGCCCGCTCGACGGGGCGTGGCTCGACGACGTTCCTGGCCCCGCCCCGAGAGAGGCCGTGGCGGGGAGGGCCGGAAGTCCGCGCACAAGGTCGTGTCCCGGAAGTGAAGGGGCCATGTTGGTGGGTGACCCGGGGAGAGGTACCGGGCGAGAGGCGAACCCCGAAGAGTGGTAGCGCGCGCAGTCCGCGGGTGAGTGAGGTGGCCGGGGGCCGGGGCTCGCCGATACGACTCTCAGGGCCGCGGCCGGCGCCCCCCAACCAGCCCGGGGCTACCGGCCGGGCCGCCGGGGGTCTCGCCCCAGACCGCCCTGGGCATTTCTCTGCGAGGCCGCTCAGTGGCCCCGCACCAGCCTCCGGAGGCCTCCTGGGGCCCCCGAGCCGGCCTCCCTCAGCTTTGGGGTCTCTCCACCCCGACTCGGCCCGACCCCCCCCCTCAGGGTCCGGGTTGGAACTGGGGACCCGCCAGGGCTCAGCCGCCTACTCGCCGAGACACCTTGTAGTAACAGCCCTCGCGTGACAGTCGCCTTCTACCTCATAAAGCACTTTTCCTGTTGATTTTCTGGATTCATGTCTCCTGTGGGAGGCCCTTGGGGCTGAGTGGGGCTCTTCTACAGTTGAGGAAAAAGGGACAGGGGCCGTGGCTTGCTCAAGTCGCACAGGAAGTTCGCCAGGCCAGAGGCTGATGGCTGTCTGACGGTCGGCCCAAAGTCCAGATCATTTTACCAGTCAAATACCGACCCCACTCAGTCTCATTTCTTTATTTCTGATCATTTCTTCCACATAGAGACGTTGTGAGAATTCCCTTTTTCATTCAGCTTATTTTTTGAGGCCCTGGTATGTGCCAGGCGCTGGGCTGGGAAAGTTTGTAGAGCACCGAGAAGTGCTGTGCACATGGTCAGGCCCCCAGCAAGTGGTAACCTTACAGAGGCAGGGAGAGTTGGGGTGAGGAGCGCAGCCCCCCTTTACAGCTGTGTGCCTCTGCGAGTTACTTCCCTCTGGGAGCTTCAGTTTTCTCCACTTAAAATGGGGATAATGATGACACAGATTAATAGAGTGAGATGAGTGGTTATGTGGGACGTGCTTATTAGCACATGCGTGGTACACAGTAAACAGTGAGTGTTCATTATTGTTAGGAGCCCTGACCACCTCACAGGTCCCTTAATTTAAATGCTATGATAGATGACAAAGCACTTTACAAATAATAACACTCTGCACTTCTGTAGTAAGGATTTAATGTTACTGAAGGAGGATGGTGGCAGTTTATGTGGAACAAAATGGAATATTTATTGAGCACTTACAAACCAGGTTTCGTGGCACTAGTAATGCTGTGTTTCCCCGAAAATAAGACCGGGTCTTATATTAATTTTTGCTCCAAGAGACTCATTAGGGCTTATGTTCAGGGGAAGTCATCCTGAAAAATCCTGCTAGGGATTATTTTCCGGTTAGGTCTTATTTTTGGGGAAACACGGTAGCTACCCCGATAGAATGCTTAGTATGTGCCAAGTGCTGTTCTAAACACCTTTACATCCATTAACTCGTTTACTCATACCAACCATATGGACGGGAGACAGTTTTAATCCCCATTTTACAGATGAGAAACAGCACAGAGGAGTTAAGAAACTTGCTCAGGGTAATCAGCTCATTAGTGGTGGTGCCCGAGTTCAAGTGCGGCTGAGTCCTTTTCTAGACTACACCCTGTGGTGAAATTCTGTTTATTACAGGTGCTTTCCATGCATTATCTCACACAGTTCTCAAAATAACCCTGTGTCATAGGTACTGTTAAGTTAATATCATCTTCATTTTACAAGTGAGGAAGCTGATGCTTACAGGAGTTGAGTACTTTGCCCAAAGTCACACGGCAAGTAAGTGGCAGAGCCAGGATTCAACCCCAGGCAGTTCAGTTTCCAAGCTCTGGCCCTTCCGGGTGATTCAGAGGCTGGGATCTAGTCCTAGCCCTTCCACTAAGTCAATACATGACCTTGGGGTGGGGGGGGGGGGTTCTCTGAAACCTAGATTAAGAACTCTTGAATTTTAGATAGTCTCTGTAGGGCCTTCTGTCGTTAATTCTGATTCTAGGCTTTTTTTACCCCCTTCTGCTTGTAGCTTGACACCCAGTCCCCCATGGCCCCATGGAGCCGAGAGGCGGTGCTGAGTCTCTACCGGGCTCTGCTGCGCCAGGGCCGAGAGCTGCGCTACACTGACCGGGACTTCTACCTTGCCTCCATTCGCCGTGAGTTCCGGAAAAATCAGAAACTAGAGGATCCGGAGGCCCGGGAGAGGCAACTGGAAAAGGGCCTGGTCTTCCTCCACAGCAAACTGGGGGGGATTATTTAGGACCCTCTCCTTTCCTCTCCCATCCTAATTCCAAGGGAAAGAGGGCAGAGGTGCCGTCTGTAGACACTCCTGCTCTCTCCTACCCCCACCTCACAGATGCAGTAAGAGGCCTCAGGTAGGTAGACCCTTTTTCTGTAGGTTTCATTTTTTTTTTTTCCTCAGGCAGGAGACCAGGAGAGGGAGACCCTTTCCTGTTAGTGACCAAAGTCCTTTAGTCATTAGAAATCAATGGAAGCACTGTGACATATTAACAGAAGTTTGTTCCTTCATTGAGAAGAAATAGGCCCTGAGTTTCAAGCCCAACCAGAATAGGATTGTTAGCACCATATTATTTCAAGTAGAACATTTTATATACGAAAATGTTAGAAAAGACATTGGTTAAAACATTAACCATTAAAGACATTAGAGCTCAGTTCCAGCCTGGCTCATTCTTCAGTGCATTCATTTATCTTGTGGGTCAGATCACGTTCCCCAAAGCAACTCTATTCTGTCATAACAGTCTGTAAAGCAAAGCATAGTGTACAGACATCAGAGGGCGGTGTCTGGGTTCACATCCTGGCACTACTGCTAAGAGCTGTGGGATTTAGGGCAAATCACTATACTTTCCAGTCCTCCGTTTCCTCATTTGTAAACTGGAGATAATAGTACCTACCTCTTCAGGTTATTATGAGAATTAAACTAGAAAGTGCACACACAGCACTTGGAAAGGTACTTGGAAGTGGTATTTAGCTGTTTACTCCTGATACCAGTGCTATTAAGAAGTCCCACTGGAATCTAATGATTATATTTAATTCAGCTACTGTCCCAGAGGGCCTCCTGTGGCATTCTGGTATTCTGGTCGGCTCTGGGATAGAGATGAATGATATGGTCCATCAAGGGACTCAGTCTAACGCAGAGATCAGAGGGAAGTAATTCCAGTGTGAGCAGCTCTGTATTAGAGGGTCAGGTACAGAGCGTGGAGACAGGGATGAGGACATAACGTCTTGGGTAGGTGGTGGTAGGGGACCCCAGGTGGCTATAGAAAAGAGGACGTTTGAAGTCTGCCTCAGACGAGACACAGCTCGCTGTGCAGATGGGCAAGAATAAGCAAGTGTGGAGGTGAAAACTGCACTTTGTCGTCTGGAAACTTGAGTCTGGCGTGGCTAGAATGGCGCACTGTAAGGCAAGTGGCTGGAGGTGAGGCTGGGCCAGGTCCAGCAGGACACCGAATCCCCTGTTGAGATTGTGACATCTGATAGTAGGGGAACCATCACAGCTTTGTAAGCGGGGGAATGATGTGGGAGGGACGGTGGCCGTGGCAGTGTGGAGAAGTCGCTGGTGGGAGACACTACAGGCAGTTAACCCGGCCAGATGAGCCTGAGGACGAGGTGGTGGGGTGGCCGCGCATAAACACAACATGTACAGTCGTGGGGCTTGGTGACCAGTTGGCAAGGCCGGAGGAGGAGAAAGAATGAAGGGTGTCTGAGGTGGAAGGCTTGCCAGCTGGGGGGAGGGTGCTGTTTTGAACTGCCAGAGGGAAAGCAGGAGGCACTTTCTGTAATGGCTTTGGCTTCTCCTCAGCCTCTTAGGTTGATTGGCAGGCCCACCTTTGGCAGTATAGGGCTGGGGTGGTCGAAGCCCGAGGAAGCTACCTGTGCGGGGCAAGGGTGGTGGGTCTGGAAGTGAAATAGTGAGTCACCGAGTCTTTCTGTTCCTAATGCATGTTGATTGTGAGTTGGATTACAGGTTGCTACCACCACGTCAAAAACAGACAAAAAATAGCGTTAATAACTCATTTGTGCAACATATACTTACCGTGTGTCAAACACTGCTGGCCCTGGGGACGTGGCAGTGAATGAGCCAAAATGCCCCCAAGAAGCGTATAGAGAGGTTAATGGGACAGGTGAGCAAGGTTTTGCAAGCCACTTAGGACCCTGTGAACTGCTTCTTCCAGCAGCGTGAGCTCTGGGTTCACATCTTGGCTGTGCAACTCACTGGCACGGTGACTGTGGGCCAGTGACTTAACCTTTGCCTCAGTTTCTTCATCTGTAAGTTGGAGATAACAGTAGAACTGACCTCGTGGGATTGTGGTTGTGAGGATTAAGGGAATTCATGTATGTGAAATGTCCCGCACATGCTACACACTCAGTGTGTTAGCTAGTTTCACGTGTACTCCAGCCAGATGTGTTTAAGTCATGTGACTTTTTCAAGTAAAATAAGTTGGAATTTTCATAGTTCTGTGCTGTCACCCTAGGAAGCTGCAGGGCCTCCATTACTCATCACCCCCACTATGTTGAGGTGATGAGTATTTCTATTCCCACTTTTGTATCTAGGGAGACAGGTTAAGCAACTTGCCTGAAATGGTGGCAGCGCTTCTCCACCCCCTGCCCTGCCCACCAGGTCAATGTTCCTTCTTTGAAATAGTTTAACCATTTCTTAAGGTACAGTTCAGTACCTTCAGTAGTGTTAAGAATATTCACATTGTTAAATCACGAAGGGTATTCCTGAAACTAATATAATTTGTGTTTGCTCTATTTTAATAAAAATTTTTAAAAGAAGAAAATTAATTGTTCACCTGAAACTAATATAAAATAATATTGAATGTCAACTGATGTAATTGAAAAAAAGAAAAAAGAATGTTCACATTGTTGTGTAACAGATCCCCAGAACCTTTTCATTTTGCAAAATGGAAACTCTACACGCATTAAACAACAGTGCTCCTTGGTTGCCCTGAGCAGCCAGGCCCCTCTCTCCTTGCCAGGCAGAGATCCTGTCTCCTCGTCGGCTCCAGGCTAGTGCAACAGAACCTGAGTGGAGAGTGGACAGTGGAGAAGCACTTTCAACAGAAACAAGTGAAGTTCTAAAATCAGAACTTCTGTCTCCCTGTTGGAGCGCGTGGATGCGCTCTCTTCTTCCAGGTCACCAGGCCGTTGCCATCACCCGGGCCTTGGATGGGGGGAGCATATATGTATTGCGCTAGAGTAGAAAAAGCCTTTTCCCAGGCCTACTCAACCGAACAGTTTGGATCTCACGCCCAGGGTAGCATCAGTGTAAGTTTGAGAGGCCATGCTTAGCCCCCGTCTCAGAAGGTCAGATGTAACTCAGAGGACAGTCTGGATTGCCGACTGGAAAAGACTTCATGATAGCCCACGTTTGTGGAGTACTTTTACAGTTTTATAAAATGTTCACGTACAGTATTTTAGTAGATGTTTTTCCTCACTCCAACCCTGTGATTTATGTCATGCGGGTGTCATTAGCCCCTTTTCATAGCTGAGGGGTTAAGTAACTCATTTGAGGTCACCCCGCTCGTAAGTCAGAGCTCAAAGACAAGAACTCGGTCTCAGGATTTCTGACTTGAAAACCCAGGCTCTTTTTCTGTTCTGCCACATCACCGCCTTGCCCTTACCAGTCATCAGATGGCCCCAGGACTAAGTGGCGCAGGGCAGACATGCCCTTCCAGGCTGCTGCATCACGTCCAGGGATCATTTAGAGGGTGCCTGCATCCAGTGGTTCTCTCTGTTGTCAATATAGCAGTAAAGGTTCGTTTGTGTTAAAAAAAAGTAAACCAGTGGTCATGTTCCGTGTAGGAACTGTGTAATCATGTTCTGCGTGGTCCTGATTGGCTGGCTCTGCCTCGGCTGAGTTTGATGTGTCCCGTCTCGGTCTCCGGCCACGGCGGGAGGGTGACTAGTGTTCTTGCCTGGCCCACCTGTAAATACAAAGTTGGACTCTTCTTGGTCTTGCTTGCTCTGTGCATTTGAAGTGGGAATATATTTCATTTAGCCAAGTAGTCTCTCATATGTCCCTAAATGTGAAGCTTCTAATGATTGTCACAGGGAGAGAAAAGAAAAAGGCCACCAAGGTTGCAAACTCTAGTTAGGAAAAAAATATTTTTGGACTTGACAATGACTCTTCAATAACTCAATTGCTGAAATAAGTAGAGTCAGAAATGTTTCTTCTCTTTGTGGGATGGGGAGGCTTGAGATGTGAAATTAGCAATCCCCAGTTGTAACATGGTATTAGAATGTTGCTTTACACTGGAAGATGCACCCAGCGAGCTGTCTCCCTGTGCGGCCTCCCATTCTGGGTCCATTGGGATCCTGAATGGTACATGACTGCATTTTCCCCTATGTAATTCCTGGTGTACAGGACACAGGAGGTAGACGAGGGCCGCAGTGTTAAGAGCAGTATTGGGATCTGAACCACTTTGCCGTCCTTTACCTGGGTTGGGCCCAGGGTTCTGCCTCCATGGGAAATGGGCTGATTTGGGGACTAGGGGACCTTCAGTAAGGACGAGCCCATTGCCGGGGAGCAGTGTGTGCTGGTCTCACTTGAGCACATGCAGGCCAGCCTCTTCTGTCTGTGCCCCATGACTCCTTTGGGGTGTCAACGTTTTCAGTTCATTTTCCAAGTGCAGTTGAGCAGATGGAGTTTTTATGTTTCAGTCAACAGCCAAAGCTACAGTATCCTTTGTGTTTGTTCTCAGTCTCACAGTAGCAATTTCATCTGAGCTTTTTGTGGTTCTCCTGCACACTTTCCCCAAGAAACAGCATTTGTCAGGTGGCGGTATCCACAGAGGGGTATTTTCCTCTGTGGACCTTTCTCACATGTGGACTTGTAGTCATGTCTCCGTGTGCAGGGTGTTTGGTCCATGTCGTTTTGTGGGGTTTTTGTTTTTGCAGAAAGTAGATAGACTAGGAAGAGTTCGATGTGGGTGAGGGTAAGCATGACACAGTAGGAAAAGCATCATACGAGGAGTTGGGAGTCCTGAGTTCTGAGGTGGCTCTGCCATTTCCTTTGTCTGCACCTCTAGCAAGTCACCTCCCTATGTGAAGTGATGCTATGGGATTAGATGAGCTCCTCTAATCTATTACATTGGACCTCAGATCTAACCTTCCATGAAGCAGTGGCCAAAGGAGCTGAATACAATCTGCATCGTAACGTTGGGAAGGGGTAGGGAGAGGGTTGTGTGGCATGGTGGGGTGCTTCACTCTGACGCAAGAAAGGACTGAAGGAAGCTTACTGCTTCCCAGTCTCAGCAGCTCAGTGGAGAGGTTGTCCAGCAGTAAGCACCTTCCGTTCCCCCTGGCATCCAGATACGTCATGGGACATGTATCTCCCTCTCGACCTGAGACCTTGCAGTGCTAGAGGCAGGAGGATTTGCTGGAACTCACAGAACCTGAACTGGTTGGGGACTGGCGTGCTAAGGGAGATAAGAGAGTTCCCCGGGTCCCAGGCGGTGATGGCTGTGTTCTGCCTTCATCCTCAGGTGAGCGATGGCAGGCGCTGGTGAGCGCAAAGGCAAGAAGGATGACAACGGCATCGGCACCGCCATTGATTTCGTGCTCTCCAATGCTCGGCTGGTGCTGGGCGTGGGTGGAGCAGCCATGCTGGGCATCGCTACACTGGCGGTTAAGCGGGTAAGTGCCGGGGCCAGGGGTGGGAGAGGTGGGGAGGCTGCCCGTGCGAAGTGGAGCTGAGCTGGACGACAACTTGCGCACGACCCGTGGGAGGGGAACATGGGCACTTGGATCAGACGAGGCCTTAAGAGCCTTCAGTGCAGCCCCTGCTAGGTCTCTGCCCTGAAGAACTCGTTGGAGATACAAATAAAGAAGCTATCCCAGACAGTAAAAAGGAATGAACCAAAAATATCCTCCCTGACTACCTTGTTTAAAATAGCAACACCCCCACCACATATACACTTCCTATTTCCTTTTCCTCCTTTCTTTTTGTTCATGTTTATCTCTGTGTACTTTATATTTAACTTATTTATGTATTTCCTGTGTCCCTTTTCTAGACAGAAAACTCCATGAGGGCATGGATTGGGTCTTTCTGTTTAGCGCTTTACTCTTTGTACCTAGAACAATGCCTGGCACATAGTAGCCACTCAATAAGTCTGTTAAATTCATCAGTGTTCACCATTACATTCATAAGATATAGTGTTGTATAGTCAGAAAATGTACCATAAGGTAGGATCCTAACTACATAAATATATTTTTCCAGAAAGAAATATACTGAAATGTTAGCATTTATCTCTGGATTGTGACATTATTGAGAAATCTGTTTCTTATTTGTATCACTTAGTACTTCCTGAGCTTTTCTACATGGAGAAAAGTATTCCATAATCTAGAACAAAACAGAAGTACTGAAAAATAGTTTGGAACTGACCAGGGCAAAACAGGAAGGAAGGTACATGTGCAGGGTCCTCTGCTGTTTCAGATGTACGATAGGGCCATCAGTGCCCCTACCAGCCCCACCCGCCTGAGCCATTCCGGGAAAAGGAGCTGGGAGGAGCCAAACTGGATGGGCTCCCCGCGGCTGCTGAACAAGGACATGAAGACAGGCCTGAGCCGCTCCCTGCAGACCCTTCCCACAGACGCCTCGGCCTTTGACACAGGTGAGAAAGCCTGCTGCCCCGTCGGGGTCTTACCTCTGGACTCTCGGTGCTGCTTCTGCGTTCAGCAAACATTTCTTGGGCACATATGTGCCAGGCCCCGTGTTAGCACTTGCCGTTTGTGCCAAGCCCTCCTACTTTCTGGGGCGAGGAAGCATGGGAAGAGCTCATGTGCCTCTCTCTCTTGCCTTGGCAGATACATTCTGCCCACCCCGGCCCAAGCCATTGTCCAGGAAGGGCCAGGTAGACTTGAAGAAGTCACGACTCCGCATGTCCCTGCAGGAGAAACTTCTTTCTTACTACCGGAACCGGGCCGCCATCCCTGCCGGTGAGCAGGCTCGGGCTAAGCAAGCTGCCGTGGACATATGTGCCGAGCTCCGGGGCTTCCTGCGGGCCAAGCTGCCGGACATGCCACTTCGGGACATGTACCTGAGTGGCAGCCTGTACGATGACCTGCAGGTAACAGGCTGGGTCTCAGCAAGGGTCGGGGTGGGTCTGGACTCAGATGCTTCTCAGTGGTGCTGTTGGGACAGAAGAAGGTCAGCGTCCCAGGCTGGCCAGAAAGACGGAATTCTGCACCCTGTGGGAGCATGTAGAGAGCTCTGTCTTGAGTCGTCTTGAACCCTTTCTTGGTTTTCAGTCATACAACTTCCAGGAAACTATAAGATGCCACCTCCCTTCTGTATTCTTGTCCCTGTCTCTCTACTTTTCTCTCTTCTTGGGCCTTCAGGACTTGGGGGATGTCCTGTGTACATGTCCAGAGACGATGTGGCATGTGGAATGAGCACGGGCCCTGGTGTCCGACAGCCCTGGCTTTAAATCCTCACTCTAGCTGAGTCAATACAGTGACAGGAAAGAACTCTTAGTTTCTTTTATGGTTGGGGGAATACAAGGTGGTGGGACCTGTGTTTGGGGCAGCTTGTCTCTTAAGCAGATGAAATCCCTCAAAGCCTTTGTCATTTGCCCTGACAGGTGGTGACAGCCGACCACATCCAACTCATTGTGCCCCTTGTGCTGGAGCAGAACCTGTGGTCATGTATCCCTGGCGAAGACACCATCATGAATGTCCCTGGCTTCTTCCTGGTTCGTCGTGAGAACCCAGAGTATTTTCCTCGTGGTAGTAGTTACTGGGACCGCTGTGTAGTAGGGGGCTACCTCTCCCCAAAGACAGTGGCAGACACGTTTGAGAAGGTAGTGGCTGGCTCCATCAATTGGCCGGCCATAGGGTCCCTCTTGGACTATGTGATCCGACCGGCGCCACTCCCAGAGGCCCTGACTCTAGAAGTGCAGTATGAGCGTGACAAACACCTCGTCATTGACTTCCTGCCATCAGTGACCCTCGGTGACACTGTCTTGGTAGCCAGACCACACCGGCTAGCCCAGTATGACAACCTGTGGCGGCTGAGCCTGCGTCCTGCTGAGACAGCACGCCTGCGGGCTTTGGACCAGGCCGACTCAGGCTGCCGTTCTCTTTGCCTCAAGATCCTCAAGGCCATCTGCAAGTCCACTCCGGCTCTGGGCCACCTCACTGCCAGCCAGCTCACCAACGTCATCCTCCACTTGGCCCAGGAGGAGGCTGACTGGTCTCCAGATGTGCTGGCTGACCGCTTCCTGCAGGCCTTGAGGGGACTCATCAGGTACCTGGAGGCCGGAGTCCTGCCCAGTGCCCTGAACCCCAAGGTGAACTTATTTGCAGAGCTCACCCCTGAAGAAATCGACGAGTTAGGATACACTCTCTATTGCTCGTTGTCTGAGCCGGAGGTGCTGCTGCAGACGTAGGGCAGGTGATGGCCAGAGTGGGGGTTGGGCGGTCAGGCCCTGGCTTCTGCGTTAGAAACACTTGGCTACGTAGCTGGTGCCTCGTTGGGTCCCTCGGTGCCTCCTGTCTTGCTGGTCACCGCCCTGGTCACTTCATGCTGATTAGAATGACATCTCTTAATCTCCTATTTTCTGAAACCCAGCCCTTTCTATTTTTGTTACCAAACACTGTGCTCCTTACTCCTCCCCTCCCCCTGCTCCAGGCTGACTTTTCTGGAATGAATTGAAAGGTGGAGCAGCAGCCTGAGCTGTCGAGACCACTTGGTGTTTTGCAGGCGGCCCATGGTTCTGCTCATGTCTGCCCTGCCTTTTGGCCTGTTCCTCTCGGTGTCTTCTCTGTCTTTCCCTCTTGTTCACGCCTCTGTTTTGCTCCTTTCCCTGGAGCTCACCTGCCTAATCAAGATGTTGCCTTTTAGTTGAAATGTCAGTGAAGTTGTGATTGCCTGTGTCCAGGCTGAACTCGGCACAGAGCGCTCAGACAGTATTTAGGGTTTCTGGGGCTAAAGTGGAAGAGCTGGCCTTTGCCCCAGGTTTCTGGAAAAGAAGCCCATCCCCCCCCACCTGACCAAGTGCTGAGAAGGTCTTTCATGGGAACACTGGTACTGACCCACACAGGACTGAGGGCGCATGCTGAACTGGATGCAAAGTGATTGAGAGATTGTGTTTCTTAGTGGCCATCAGTGAGTGTGCAGGGTGAGGGAAGCGGACGTGGTCACGGGGACCTGGGAGAGGGTCAGTGTGCCTGAGCTCTACGCCCCATCCGTGGCTGGTCCAGGCCAACGCCATGGGGTGCAGGAGTCACGAGGGAGGGAAGGGGCTACAAGGGCAGCACCTCTGCACGAGCGTTCTCGTTCACCCGCTTCCTTGCCTCACTGCCAATTAAGACAAGGCCTTCAAGGACACAGCTACAGGTTAAAGGGAGGTTGGCAGACGGCTGAACATGGGCTGGAAAATCCAGTCACCAGTTGGGGCTCAGTGACCATGTTTCTCCCGTCAGGCCCTGTCTTTCTAGGATGTGCCCTTAGAGCAAGAACAGGCCCAGCAGTCTGCTGTAGGAATGGGAGAGGGCTGTTGGCTGAACTCTCTGGGCACCTCCAGAGGTCAAGGGCAAGCAAACACGTGCAGGACCCCTCACCCCCGCCCCCAATCGCCCAGCAGCTGGGGAGATCGGTGCTACCCAGGAAGCGAGCACATGGATAAAACATGAGGGCGGTGGGGGCTTCCTCCGTTCCTTTTTGTTTCCTGCTGCTAAAATTGCACTATTTATTGCAATGTAAAAAGTGTCCTGAGGGTGGGGAGGAGTGTTGAATACACAATGCCAGTGCATCTTCTCGTTTTGTGGTGTGTTTTTTTGTTTGTGGCAAGAGCCTGATGATAATTCTGTTTCCGATCTGCCCATCCAGTATTTCGTTCTCCTCCCATCAAGTCTTACTTTTTCTATTCTTACTACCTCTCCATCAGTGAGATTCTGGTGAAGCTCTGCAGCTGTCTCATTCCTTCCCAATGACAGCGACATGAAATGACTCTTTAAATAGCATTGAAATCTCAGCTACTCTCTAGGAATTTAGGGTAGAGATGCCTGTCCCCTTTTGTCATGGCTTAGGAAGCTGAGAACTAGAGTCAACCTTGGCTATATTTGGAGTCTTGCTGCCTGTTCTGTGTATGCAACGATTTCTTAAAGTGGTTCAGTTGTTTCACTTGTAGGAAGGTATTGAGAGAACGAAAAATACAAAGCCCAGAACCCTGAGAAAGATTCTCTACCCTGGCTGTTCATCCGAATCTAACTGGAGTTTAAAAAAATGTATATGACTGAGGGCTGCCTGGGTGAGTGGTGTAGAGGGGACGGGGTGGAACCTGAGATGGGCAGGCTGAGAAGGTGTTGCAAAAGCATGGGTTATTCTTCACTGACATAAAGTGTTTGGTTTTCCCAGTGTATTATAAAACCTACAATTTTCCCAAGCTGGCATCTCCAACCAAATTCCATATAAAATATTGGAGACCTCAAAAAGGAAAAGACTTTAAAGAGCAAGTCCAAAATTCTCAAAGCTAAGTGTAATCGTGATTTGAGTTTATCTCCTCTTAAAGAACATCTTTCTAAGGGCATCTCTGTCTCTTAACTATGTTTCACAAAACCAAAAACCATAACTTTGCCATGTCACAAGCAAGAACCTTTTAGAAGTCCGCAGAACAAGAAGCAGTGGGAATTCCTGGCCCTGGTCCTGGTGGTTTTGCTGACCGACTGGGCAGGCCTGATTGGAAAATATGGAAAACAGTCAAGTGCTTTGAGATTCTTGGATGGAAGAGGGCAACATTCTGCCCCCCTCCACTCCCCGCCCCGCCCCCAGTCTTTGGGGAAAGATGTCGTGCCTCTCCCCGCCATTTTGCCTTTCTACTCAGTAACTCGCACCTTTCTTGAAGTAATAGCATCTGGTCCTTTTCCATCTGGAAATTTTTTTTGCACCATCTAGGTTAGCAAACCACTTAGCCTAAAGCTTAAAAAACACACTCATCATTTTGAAAACCTAATCAGTTCCAAAGTGTATTTTGGTTCTCCCTGTCGCCCCTGCCTAAAAAATGAGTTCAGGACAACAGTATTTTTGTATACTTGGTTGTGACTTTTTTTTTTCTTTCCCCAAATAAAATAATTGAAGCTCATGTTTGGAAAAGCTGTGTTGAGGCCGTAGTCTTTCCCCTGGGTCTCGGCCCCTAGTAGTCCACCGGTTCACCCTCCCGAGTAGCTGAGTTTGCTCCCTTGTACCACTCAGGCTGAGAGCGGAAATGGTTTTGATGAGGAATCACTTTCAGGATCAAAAGGCCCCGGAGAGGTCCCGAGGCGGTTCTGTAAGTAGGGGTTCCTGCATGTGTTCAGAGTCCTCTGCCACGGTACATCTTCCTTGAGATGATGACCCTGGCTGAGAACGTCTGCTCTCACAGGATTTGTTAGCACTCTCGCCTTCCTGCTAAAGCTCAAGGCCAAAAAGAATGGTAAGAGTCACTTAGGACTAGAGCCGTGAGGCTGTATCCGTTAGACACTGCTGATTCTAAGTGGCCAAAATACCAGAGACGTGGGTTCTGGGGTTACCTGCATACAGTGTGTTGTTTACCTTTTCGTTTTGATTACCTTTTAGTCTAAATTCCTAGTCCCTGAGGCCAAGTCCACAACTGGCCCTCTAGTCACTTGCTTGCCATTCAGTAGCAGTTGCTATGTTTGGCCGGTAGGTTTGGAATCCGTCACCAGGCTTTCTGTCCTGTCTTGGTCAGCTCCATATAGAAGCAGCTTAGCCCTGAGACCCAGAGAACTGCTGTCCTTTTTCTATTGAGGGAGGAAATGGAGCTGGGGAACCTCATGTCCTTCCTCAGCATGGGAAGAAGAAAATAAAAGCCTCCTTTCCAACAGCTCTGACTTTTGTGTGTGGTGTGAACGTTTTCCTACCGGAGTGGTACAGGTTCTTCATTTCAGCTAGAACGTTTGACGTGCTTGATCTAGGTGTCCATAATAGAATGGATGGGACGAGCTGCCATAAGAGTCATTCTTCCGTGACCTCTGGAGCATGAAAACTGGGGCAGTGTTACTTCTTTAATTCTCAACGACTTGCCTGGTCATCCCTCAGGAGGCACTGACGTACAGTAGAAGGAGGCCGTGCCCCGTGGGTCCTTAGTTACGCCTTTAGAAGACTTATGTAGTGGCTATGGACTTCTTACTGCCTTTGCGCTGAAAGACTGGACAAGTTCTGTGTATCTTGACACTTGTGATTCTCCAATGGGAAAGAAAAATCACACTTACCCAGCATCCAGTATGCTTTGCATGTACCAGTTGTTTACAGTTATAGTTTCATCTCAGTAAATAATAGGAGTCCTCTGAGGATGCAGGATGATGTAATGGCGATGGGGTGGGGGTGTTGGGAGGTCGGGGTCAGAAGTCCCGAGTTCTAATAGTAATTGTATATTGAACACTTAAGTCCCAGGCACTTTGCTCAGTGCTCTACACATATATGATTTTACTTCATTCTAAGAGTAAGGATACTAATCACTAGCCTCATCTTACAGATGAGGAAACAGGCTCAGCGAGGATAAGTCACTTAACCAAAATGTCCCAGCTAATAAATGGAAGAGCCAGGACTCTTGGGTTTGCCCCGAAAATCTATCTTCTAACTCCTACCCCATGCTGCCTTCACTGGGAGCTCTGGCAAGACACCTCCTCCCCATTTGTCCTCAGTTTGCCATAGTAAAGAAATTGCTAAGCTAGATGAAAGAAGTCAGTGAATAGTGTGTAGTTCTCCAGGACAGTGCTCACCAAGTGTTTTGACATCACCGCCCTCACAGAAATATATTTGTATGGCCCACTGAAATGAATGGAGGCAGAAAGTCAAGGTTTCTCTCCCTGCGGTGCCTGACTGGAGGGGACGGGAAGATGGCAGAGAGAGCACTCTTAACATCTCCCCAGTAGAGAGCAAGTTGCTGGCCCCCTTACACGGACTGCCGCTTCCAAACACAGGAACCCGAGTGGGCGTGGGTTCTCTTCCTCACAGGGTCATGAGGAGGACTTGCTGGGGATTGGTCATGCCTGGGAGTTACAGAATTGGAAGTGGGTTGAAACTACCCTAGAGTGAGAGATCCCAGTTGAATAAAACCTCTACCTGTTCTTAGAGAAACTGAACTTCATAAACCAAAAGACGTTCCCCTGTGATAAGACTGCATACTTTTAATAGACTAGCAAACATTTAGGAGAATGGATATGTCAAAACGTAACAGGTTGGCCTACAGGATTAAGCATCTTCGCGGCTCTACAGAGTTCAGAGTAACGATGCAGAGCGAGCCTTTTCTGATAGGTGGGCATGGATCAGATGATCTTTCCCTTGAGGTCCTCAGACTTCCCCTTCAGCCACTGAAGGCCTTGCATATGATGAAATCGCACACAAAATGACATTTCCTTTTGCCTAGTTTCATCCTGCGGACTCAACCTGGTCAGTAGTTCGGGGCTTCACTGAGGGCGGCAAGAAGCTGGGGCCTGACACCACTATTTGGGACGCACTGGGTTAGAACCCGTCATGGCCAGCTACCAGCCAGGCTGCCGAAAGGAGCATCACGGAGAAGAGGGGGCAAACGAGAGACCACACGAGGGATACGCATCGAGCCGAAGTCACCCCTTCCCGCGCGGACCCTGGGCAACCTCACCGAACAGCCCACCCTCCTCAGCGCCTGAGCCAATAAAAACACGAGAAATATATGACTCACCATACTTGACCAATCAGCTCGAGCGCCCTCTGCGCCGGCATCTCGCGCGATAACCAGGCGGGCTCGGACTTCACAATAAAAACCTTCCTTGGGATGAAAGACCTCTCCCCGCCCCTCAGCCAACACCGGAAGCCAGGCGTGTCTGGTGGATCCCTCCGCGCTCCCCAGCCGCAGAGGGAACAGTGACTCTTTGATCTTAGAAGCTTTTAAAGTAGTGCGTCTTCCCTTTTTTTGAGACCTTGAAAATAACTCACTTTCTCTTCAGAGCTGCACCCTGGACGAAAAAGTTGTTGGTTGGAAACGGTAGGGCGTCGGATAGATGAAAAGAAGTGGGTGGGTGGTGCCGGTGACGTGACCACGGCGGAAGAATTTACTGTGTGAGGCGTCCTCATAGAGGCAAAAATCTATAAAGGACCCGCGGTCGGGGCGCGGCGGCCATTTCCTCTCCCGCCTGCAAATGTACACTTAACGCCCGGTCTGCGCTTCTGCCCTCCTCTGCTCCCGCGGACCCGCGGCCACCATGGCGCATTAGAGGCAGCCGTGCCTGCGGCAGCATTGGCCTTTGCAGCGGCGGCAGCAGCACCAGGCTCTGCAGCGGCACCCCCAGCGGCTTAAGCCATGGCGTAAGTACCGGGCCGAGCCGCGCTGGCCGTGCGCCCATGGTTGAGCGAGGGGTCGGCCTGCTTGGGCGCGGCCTGCGGCCGGGCGGCGTCGCGGAGGGGGAAGCGGTTTTATGAGCGCCCGGGACGCGTGGCTTTTGTTTGGGTGTCGCCAAGACGCCAGCACTCCTGAGTCAGGAAAGCGCGGCCCGGCGCGGGGGGAAGAGCCGCTCGGCGGTCTCGGAAGCCGCCAGGGTTCCGCCTGGTGCGCAGCGAAACGTGGCAGGGGCCAAGATGGCGGCGGGGCAGGGCGGCGGCCGGCGCGGAGTGAGTCACCGGCGGGCGGGGGCAGGGCAGCTGCAACCGTATTTGGACGTGAGGATGCGGCGCCTTCCTCTTGTGGCGGGCTGAGGAACGGCCGAGCTTCAAGGGCGTCCATCTTGTGTCGCCTGAGCAGGGAACAGGCAAGGGCGACATTAATGGCTCTGGGGCCACGTGTTGCCGATTCTGGACAACCAAGGAGAATAGCGGTTTGGCCGTCCTGCCTCAGGAGTGAAAAGATGAAATTCTCAGAGCGGCTGATCGCTAATAGGACTTGGTTTCCTATTATTCAGGTTTTTCACGGCACCCAGCAGCAGCGTTGCTGTAACGGACAAAGACATCCTCGAATTACACACATTCCTCGATTCCAGCAAAAGCCCGCAGCATGACCGAGATGAGCTTCCTGAGCAGCGAGGTGTTCGTGGGGGGCTTCATGTCCCCCTTCGACCAGTCGGGTTTGGGGGCTGAAGAAAGTCTAGGTCTATTAGACGACTACCTGGAGGTGGCCAAGCACTTCAAACCTCGTGGATTCTCCAGTGACAAGGCTAAGGCGGGCTCCTCCGAATGGCTGGCTGTGGATGGCTTGGTCAGTGCCTCAGACAACGGCAAGGGTGAGTGGGTGTCCTTTGCCTGGGGGGTCTGGTCATCGGGGCTTGCTGCCTTGTGCATTTGGCTGAATGTTTCATCCCTCTTAAATCTCTCGCAGAGGATGCCTTCTCCGGGACAGATTGGATGGTGGAGAAAATGGATCTGAAGGAGTTTGACTTTGATGCCCTATTGAGTTTTGATGACCTGGAAACCATGCACGATGAGCTTTTGGCCACGTTGGATGACACATGTGATCTCTTAGACCCCCTAGTCCAGGATACTAATAAGGAGCCCCCCCAAATAACAAACCCAATTGGCCATCTTTCAGAAAGTTTACCAGAAACTGACCAGGTTGCCCCATTCACCTTCCTGCAACCTCTTCCTCTTTCACCAGGGGCCCTGTCCTCCTCTCCAGATCATTCCTTTAGTTTAGAGTTAGGCAGTGAAGTTGATATCTCTGAAGGAGATAGGAAATCAGACTCCACTGTTTACATTACCGTGATCCCTCAGTGCATAAAGGAGGAGGATGCCACCTCAGATAATGACAGTGGCGTCTGTATGAGCCCTGAGTCCTATCTGGGCTCTCCCCAGCATAGCCCCACTACCTCTGGGGCCTCTCCAAATAAGAGCCTGTTGTCTCCAGGTGCCAACTGTGGTGGCTCTGCCCGCCCCAAACCCTATGACCCACCTGGAGAGAAGACAGTGGCAGCAAAAGTAAAGAGTGAGAAGCTGGATAAGAAGCTGAAAAAAATGGAGCAGAACAAGACAGCAGCCACTAGGTACCGCCAGAAGAAGAGGGCAGAGCAGGAGGCCCTCACTGGCGAGTGTAAAGAACTAGAAAAGAAGAATGAGGCTCTGAAAGAGAGGGCAGATTCCTTGGCCAAGGAGATCCAGTATCTGAAAGATTTGATAGAGGAGGTCCGCAAGGCAAGGGGAAAGAAAAGGGCCCCCTAGTTAGGGTAGTCTGTGCTTGTACATAGGAGGCTTGCCTGAAGCTGTGTGTTGTAATAAATTATTTTGTAGTGAAAGTACTTGGCAAACTGCTGTCTGGTGTCTTGCCTTGTAAATACCGTGGTCAGTCCTCCTGGAACTAGATTCTTGACCCGGGGTGGAGGGCAGGATTTCAATGTGCTGAATTATTTGAGCCCAGGAAATGTTTTATACCCTGTTGTGCCATAGGTTAGGGTCACTGGTCTTACCTTGGACTTTGAGCCAGAGGGGTTGGGCTAGATCCCCCACAGCCAAGCAGGTACCTGGGTGTTTTTTCCAGAATTGAGAATTGCTAGGTCTTATAATAGCTCTTTGGTGTCTGCAAGGTGGGGAAGTTTCACATGAGGGGAACTGGTGTGGCAGGAATGGCCTGGGATCCACCTGTTAACCTAGCCTTGTGTCAACATCTCATTAAATACCCAGATAAGGCCCCACAGTCCTTGAGCTTAGTGCACAAGTGATTGGATTTCACTTACAAGCTTTTACTATTCTGTAGAGGCCACTTCCCAAACCCATTAAGAGAAACTTGGTTTTTGTTAGAACAAACCATAAGCTGGGGAGATGCCTGCAGTTTACTTAGTTCCTGGCCAGAGCTGGGCCCAAGGTCTGGCAGATAGCCAGGCTCCCCTGCCCACCTCAGCCAGCTAGACTTGCCATCCCTGGGCAGCATTGGGAAGCTACTTGTTGCAACCCGAGGTCTTCCACGTGGCAATGACTTCGTTGAGTCTCAGGATAAGGCAGTATTTCTTGTCTTGGGCCCATCCTGGGCAGGTCGCCGCCTGGGTCCTTTGGAACCAACTCTTTGGAAGGGCTGGTCTTGTTTCCCATCTCTGAAAGGCAATCTAGATTTCCCAGAGTGGCTGGGTAGAGGGTGACATTTGTGCCTGGCACTGTTGTAAGCACTTCATGTGCATTCTCACCCAGTCCCCATGACCCCTGTGAAGCGGGTTCCATGGTCCCATCAGGTCCTACTGGAAGGGGGTACACACGGACAAAGGTATTGAGCAGAGTGGTGAAAGCACTGTTTGATCCCCAGGGATGCTTCCGGAGTCTGGGTTCTTGTCTATTTTGCCCCTCGAAGAACTTGGGATATCCTGTGAGGGCCTGCAAGATGGGGCCCACATTCTCCTGAGCTGCATAGAGTGATGCTGGAGTCAGCCCACTGTTGGAAAAATACCGCCAGTGGTGACTCACTGGGAACATTGCCCCCAGGCACAAGAGGGAGTGGTTGTCACACATGGGCCCCGTTGGGTTTGGTGATCTTTGAGGTTTTTTCCTTCCCCAAGTGTAGAATTACAGAGCACAGGGAAGCCACCCATCTAGGTATTAAAACACCCTGATCACCCCACCTAAGCAGCTTAACTGCTACCAGTGAAATGCATGAGGATTTACTAGTTTAAAGTGTCAGCTTGGCTACATGCATTGATATTATGAAAACTAAGTTCTATGCTAAATGCATTTTATAAAGTTCATCCCCATCTTATAAGTGAAAACAGTTTTGGAGAGGAATTGCCCAGGTAGCAGGTAGTAGATTGAGTCCCAGGCGGTCTGACTCCAGGATGCACACTTTCAATCAATGTAGCTTCAGAACTTCCACGCAGGGTGGGAGGGGGCCCTGGACACTTGCCTTAAAGCTGGGGGTCCAGAGGAAGCAGGCGTGGGTGCTAAAGTGTGTTACAGGTCACTACAAATGTGGACGCTTTCTCAAGATACCAATTCTCCACAAATAATTACAGCTAGTATTTGCTGAGTGCTGAGGAACAGCTCTGAGCGTTAGCTCATAATCCTCGTTAGGAGCCGGGAGGAGGCTCCTACGATGCTACCCTTTTAACTCAAGCCGGGGGCTGGATGCTGGCCCAGGGGCAGCTGGTACAGGGATGGCTGGTCTGGACAGACAGGCCATGCTTAGCATGTGGGGTGTTTGTGGTTCAGTGCCAAGCCCTCTGCTGTCTGAGCCCAGAGGCTGGTGGCGTTTCGTGCCTGTTTTGTCCCTGGAACAAGGCTGCAGGTCCTAGAGCTCAGGAATGGCCTTCATGTTTCTCTACAGCTCTTCATGAGCACCCACTGTGTGCCAGACACTGTTTTGGGTGCTGGGGATTCAGTGGCTGAGGAAAACAGATAAAACCTCTGCCCTCATTCTGGCAAGACAGGCAGGCAATAAAACAGACATCTGACGTGCGATGGCAGTGGGAACGGGCATGTGGGGTGCTGGGCGTGAGGATTTGCTCCTTAAGGTGGGCATTTAGGGAGGCCCTCTTGGGAGGCAAAGCCAGCAGGAAGGGAGCCTGGAGGGGCTGTTGGGGTAGTGGCGAGGTTAGGGGACTGGGCATGGGCCTTGAAGCCCTGGTAGGACTTGACAGTGTCCTCTGCATGACTTGGGGAACCCCCAGAGCAGGGTTCCTATTTGAAGAGGGTCCCTCTGGCAGCCTGTGAATGGTAGGTGGGGAGGGGCCTCTGCCGTGGTCCAGGACAGGACCGGGCTGGGGTCATGCAGGTGGTGGCAGCAGGAGAGCTGCTCAGCTTGGATATATTCTGACGGTCAAGTAAGTCAGGCTCAGGTGGGAGGTATGAGGAGACGAAGGCGACGCCAGAGCAAGTGGAAGGATGGTTTCCGTCTCCTGAGATGGGGAAAACTAGGGGAGGAGCAGGGATTTGGGTTCAACTTTGTGATGCTGGCAGGGAGTGGCTTGGTCTTGGCTGGGTGGTTTGAGATGCCTTCGACATGCAGGTGGGGATGGCAAAGAGGCAGAGGCCAGAGTCCGCAGACCAGGAGGAGGTCCAGCTGGAGACAGAACTCCGCCGCCACCGTGGGCCCCTAGTGTAGCAGCCCTGCGCCAGGCACCACGCAGGGGTAGCTCTCAGCTCAGTTTGGGGATGGCAGGTGGACGCTCAGACCAAGTAGAAAGTGACAGGCTGGGGTGGGGGTTACGGCAGGCAGGCTGCCTGGAGAAGAGGGTGCCTGAGCTGGGCTTTGAAGGATGGGGAAAGTTGTGGACGTAGAATGGGGACAGCACCCCAAGAAAGCCAGCCGGGGCAAAGATTTAGAGGTGGGAATCAGTCCAACCCACCTCTCCAGAGGGCTCCCGTCCCAGCTGTTAGAGGAAGTCACCTGATGGGACCCACCCAGCTCCTGCAGGAACTAGTTAAGCCTCTCCTTTGGGCCGGCTAGCCTATAGCTGGGCCCCAGGGAGGTTCCGTGGGGCAGTCCTGCCCTACTCCTGCCTGGTCCCTTGACCAACGCTTCCAGTCACAGAGGACCAGGGAGTGTGGAAGGCTCAAGCTGCCCAGCCCAAATCTATCAGCTGCCCCAAACCACCCGACACACTAATGCTCCCAGGTGCTGGCTTTATATCCATCACAATGTGTCAAGGGACAGGTTTTGTTCGTTCTGGAGGGCACGTGCACCTTGGTGTCTGTCCTTTCATTTGGGCCCTGGCCCTTTTCCAGATCTTCAGTCACCAGGTCCAGGGGCTCACGGTCAGCATCCCCTCTCCTCCCCCCTACATGGTGACAGACACATCCTCCCTCCTCCTGAGCCTGCACCAGCCTCCCCAGGGCCCCCGCTGCCTCCTGACCACGGGCACCAGAATTGTCTGGGGTGACTGTTAAAATAGATTCGAGTCCTAACCAAACCCACAGACCCAGAATCTCAAGGGTGAACGAACAGTCATACCAAGCGGGCATGGGCATGCACCCCGCTGGTGCGACTTGGCAAAAACGTGACGTACTGGAAAACCCACGAGAAGAGAAGTAGAAGCCCTGCACTCATCCTCCCACAGGAGGCGGCTGGAGGGGGCAGGAACCTGTGACTAGGGGACAGCAGATGTGTCCTTGTTAGAAAGGGGCCCTGGAGCTCAGTGGCTGGTCAGCCTGTCCTTCCAGGAAGCAAACTCCAGCTTCTAGCTAAGCGGCTTAAAAGATGAGGGAATCTTGAGTCTCCAAGGCTATCTGGGTTTGCAGCTCTCCCATCAGTCCTTAAAACTCAGCGGGAGGGAGGAGGGGAGTGGAGCCTTCCAGGCAGAGGACCAGCCTTTCTTTAGAGCAAGCCCATTTGAGGAAACCCTGACCTGGATGGACAGTCTGCGTCCTTCTGCTCAGATGTAGGCCAACTGCAGACAGGACCTGCTCCAATTCTGCCTCAAGCAGCTCTGTGGCCCCTCCTATCCACATTCAGGAGGGCAAGCTGGTTAATAACCAGGAACAGAGCCCCCAGGGCCGTGGGTGGTGGTGTGGAACCCTCTCTACTCCCAAGAACCCACGGTGGTGTTGGTTGGCTGTCACTCCCCAGCTGCCCCTTCCGAAGTCCTCTATCAGATAACACCATGACCTGTAGGCCGGGGTAGGCGGGTAGAGAGCAGACCATGAGATGAAGAGCTGCCTGGCATGTCCAGGGCCCTCTTTTCAGAAGACCCCAACCCCTCCCAGGAGGGACTCCTGGGCATCTAGACTAATCTGGTCAGCACCATGCACTCACTCGTGCATTCAGTCAGCATGTATGTACCTGTGCTGGCTGCAAAGGGTCCTGCCTCTGCCTTCCATGGTGGTCTAGCCCCTGCCCCCAGCTCGGACACAGACCTGAGTGTGAAACCTTGTTTCTTGAAGTCACCTCCCGAGTCACCCCACTCGTCACCCATGTGACACGAGAGAAAAAAAAGGTGGCCTTTGACACCCCCCACCCCCACCCCCACCCCGCTCACAAGCCCTAGGCGACGGGCTGGCAGCACTCACTCTCCCCAGGCCCTGGACTCACCTTCCCTGGCTATTTCTGCCTCCAGGGTTACCTTCTCAGCTACAGCTGCCACCCAGGGGAGGAGGGCCCATCGGAGCTATGTCAGCAGATGCAGGGTGACCTGCTCTCTGGGTGGTGGCTGGCACTGGGGCTGGAATGGAGGACTTCTGACTTGGAGCTCTGAGAACCCCGCCGGGAGATGGGGAAGGGCGGGAAGGCCCCTTGGTGGCAAAGACACTAAGTCAGGTCAGCAGCACACACATAGCTCTTGGGCCCAAATTTATTAGAACCTGGAAGTCCACCCAGCAGCCCTCCTCCTACTCCTAGAGGTGTGGCCCCTAAGGGCCCAGTAACTGGTCTCTCCACAGCAAACAGCCCAGAGGCCCCACCTGGGCCAAAGCAAACAAAACAGTCCGAAATGTTCCTTTTCGGCAGGTAGATAGCTCGTCCCAAGCGTGCAGGTTTCAGCTCCGGTCTGAGTGTAAATCCTCCCCGGGCTTCCAGCTCACCAGCTTCATTCCAGCCTTGCCCTGGCTTCAGCTCCAGGGCTACCTCGAGTCAGGCTGGACCCCAGAATGCATGGCAGGGTCCTGGGGCCAGCAGAGGCTGGGAGGTCAGGGGAGGACGCTGGGCCTGAGTGCTTATCCCACTGTGCTCTCCTGGGAGCCTAGCTGCCGAAGTATTCCTGCTGGAACTTCTGGAAGTCTTCTTCAGTGAACACGGGGCCCTCGGCCTTCTTCTTCTTCTTCTTGACTACAGGCCGGTCACAGGCTTTGCGGCCCCGGTTCTGGCACACAATCTGGGGGTGTACAGGGTTAGGATCCCTAGGTGGTAACTCCCAACATGAGGGACTGCCCCTTGGAACCGCCCAACCTGGCACAGCTGGCCAAGTGCTGCTCCCTCACCTGCCCCCATGCTCCTGCTGTTCTCAGCCCTTCAGGGGGGAGACCCCTCACAGCACAGCAGTGTAGGAGCATGGGGGGTAGCCCAACCTCCGCCCTACGCTCAGGATCCCAGGAGCATCCTCGGCTCTCGTCCCCCAGCTTCCTCTCACAGCCCACCCCTGACAAACCTGCTGGGTGACGGACTCAGCCACGGTGCTTCTTGCACTGGTCATAAACTTGAGGTTCACTCCAAGGTAGCCCCGACACTCTCGCTTCTGGAACTCAGCTGTGGGTGGTAGGCAGGGTGGCCCCATTTCAGATTCACTCCCTGGAAACCTGAGTCCCCGCCTGACATCTCCCCCTCGGTGCCCCCGCCAAAGGCCTTGGAGTCCCTTCCCTCGACTACAATGGCCTGGGCTCTCTTCTGTCATATCCACTCTCCACAGAGGCTGCTGAGAGCCCCCTTGGCTCCCAGTTGCTCGTGATTTATTCAACAAATGTGTTCTGAGTGCTTGCTGTCAGGCACTGTTCTAGGTGAGCGCATACGCGTATAGTAGGAACCGGATGGGCAAGAACTCCTGCCCTCATGGAGCTTACCTGACAGTGGGAAGACAGGTGATAAACAAGGCAAACTATTTTCAAGGGTGATACATTTTACGGAGAAAAACAGAAGAGTAAACAAAAATGAGGAATGCCAGGGATGGAGGGTTGCCATTCTAAATCTGAGGGTCTGAGAAACTCAGTGAAACGATATTTGAGCAAAGCCTTGAGGGAAGAGTGTGAATATCTGGGGGAAGAGCATTCTGAGCAGAGGGAACAGCTGGTGCGAAGTCCCTGAAGCGGAGATGTGATTAATGCATTTGAAGAACAGAAAATGGTTGGAAGAAGAGGGGAGGACAGTAGGAGCTGAAGCTGGTGAAGGGGCAGACCACGTGGGGCCTCCTCAGGCACGGTGAGAACTTGGGCTTTCACGAGAGGGCGTGGGGCAGAGAGGAGACAGGTCTGACATGATTTTACAAGATTACTTCAGCTGCTGTGATTGGAACAAGATGAGGGGGGCAGGGGAAGTGGAAGGTGGGACACCAGTTGGGAGGCTTTCACAATAATCCAGGCCAAGAGATGATGTACCTCAAACCGAGGTGGCGGCCACAGAGCTGTTCGTTAGCCTGGCCACGAGGCCTGAGTGACCTCAGGCATCCCACGCCCCTGCTTCACACCAACACCACTGTTGCGCAAATGGGTCTCCCTTTCCTGCCTCCACACTTTTGCTCCGACCGTTTCCTCCTTAGAATTCATCGTTCTTTTAACAAATACTTGAATACTGTTTATGCACCAGGCCGTAGGGGTTCAAAGACACACTAGGAGCTCACCAAGTCCTGCCACACATCCTCCCACCATCCTGCCCACACCTGACCCGCCCCCCAGATGTCTCAGAACGTGGCACGAGATCCCCCAAGATGCTCTTTAGAAACTGGGCTCCATTCTCAGTGTCTCCCTCTCCTCCATCTTCACAGCCAGTTCACCACTGAAGCCCATCAGTGCTCCCTCCTCACGCCTTCCACCCGCACAAGTCTCTTATCTCTGCACCCTCGCGCCACCCAGGTCACAGTGCCCCCCACTTGAACGGAGTAGGTAAAAGCAGACACACTGCCTGGTTTCCCCCGGTATCATCTGTACAGACTTTACAGGGTTGTGAGAAATTAAATGAGTGAACATTTGTACCGGGCTTAGAACAGTGAGGGGCACACACACTATTCACCGTTAAATGCTCCATCTCTGACCCTTGTTCACCTTTACCAAGCTTCTTTCTTTCAAACTTCAAAAGGCAACAAACTTCTTTCTGGCTGCGCATATGCCATTCGCTCCAGCGTACTCTTCTTCTTGGTTCACTCTCTACTTCCTTCAGATGAGTTTAAATGTCGCTGCCTGAGCAAGTCTGACTTGGCCTTTGATTCTCAGGCCCTCTCAGCAGGTTTCTTCACAGCCCGCATCACAGTTAGCTGATTTGGAAACTCTTTGATGCCTCTCTCCCCACCAGGGCTGTAGACAGGACCCCGCTATGCGCATGGCGCACAGTAGGTGTCCTAGAAATGCCTGATGGACGTTTCAAGTTCTGTCTCAAGAGCCCTCTCCTCCATGGCGCACAGCCCGACCCCGGGCACAGCACGTCCAGCCCCTTCCCTACCTTACCCAGCGCCGACTTGGGCACCTTTCCTTTGGCCGAGTTCCGCAGTTTCCCGACCTGGGTCGCCTTCGCCTTCCGGGCCCGCTTCCCTGGAGGCCCGCTCGGCTTGGCCTGGCCCGGTGAGGCCTCGGGGGCTGTAGGGGAAGAGAGAGACACACGGACCGGGGTCGGAGGGCGCGCAGGGTTCCCGTCCTACCCGGACTAAGCCCGGCTTGGACTGTTCCGCACGCTCCGGGCTCCTGCCCCCAGGCCCTGCCGCTCTCCTGCCCGCGCTGGAAGTCCCCGCGCAGGCCCTCCTCACCTTCAGGCGCCCCTAGCAGCTCCAGGCCCCGCCGCAGCAGGGCTGCCGACATGGCTGCACTTGGCCCCGCCCACACGTTCTCGCTACTTCCGTCTTGGCTGCTCCTGTCGTCTGCGCACAAACCCGAGCGGGAACCGGAGTGGGCGGGCGGAAGTGCCCACCTTCCTCAGGACGCATGCGTTAGGGGTTGCTGGTTTACTCCTGAGAGGGAGGAGGGGCGGGAGCCGGAGGAGGGGCCACCGCTCGGAAGGACGCATTTGTTGTCCAACCCCAGCCTAACTGCCCCTTTGCGCTCCAGGCCGCGCCTTCTCCGGAAACGGTCCATTAGCCCAGCCTGGTGGGTCAAACCTCTCCGGTCCGGCAAGCCCGGGCGGGGCGGTGTGTTAGTATTCTCAATTTTTTCGAAAAAGGAAAATGTTGAGCTGTTTTTTTCTAATACACTTCAACCAAAGCAACATGTCGCACAGATCGAGTGCGGCATGAGAATCCAGCTGTCTTCCATTAAAGATATTTGCAAAAATGCAAAACAATATCAGTGTTTTCCCACTATTTTGTTTTGGAAAAAACAACTATTTTCATTTAAAAAAGTTACTAATGTCAACATGCAATGAGGTTATTTTAAGTGAATTAATAAATATTTAAAAATTTTCTCAGTTTTAGTTTCTAATATGGTAAATAGCAATAGATATCTATACAAAAACTCTTTGGGATCCTGAATTTTTTAAAAGAGGTTCTTAGACTAAAATAATTTGAGAACTTCTGTCCTAGAAACTACTCTTCTTGCAGTGGGGAAGGAACCCTATCTTCATTACTCCGTCTGCATCTCCTAATCCGGTATCACCTGGTATGCAGAAGGCACTCAATAAATGAATGGTGTGAGGAGGAGCCACTGAATTTACTGAGTAAACATGTTCTGAAGTCTTTAGTATACCCGACATTGGAGAGTGTGGGACACGGAGATGACTCCGCTGGTCCCTTCTGGATGAACCTCACTGTCTAACCTCCATCAGCTAGGCCAGGAGGGAGAGAAACGCCTAAATAAATAGACGTACATTAATAATAACGAAATCACGTCAAGGTGCTGTTCTAAGTATTTCACATTTGTTGACTCACCCCTGCCCCACCCCATGATTCTGAAGTAGGAACAACTGTTTTCCCCATTTTACAGGTGAGGAAACAGGCACAGAGAGACCAAGGAACCTGCCCAGGTCACACAGGTGGTATCAAAGCTGGGAATCAAGACAGAGACGCTGGCCTGAGCATTTGTGTACTGCATTCCGGAACCAGCCGCTCAAGAGAGCAGTGGTGTGGCGCTGGGAGGGGGCCGGCGAGCCCTGGGAGTCAGGAGACTGCGGAGAAGAGGAGCTATGTGAAATGGGAGAGTCCTACGAAGGAGGACCCTGTAGTGTGGTAATGTCCCCTGGGACAGGAGTGGCCCCAGGGGCGCCATGAGGACAGAGTAGTCTAATTGGCGTCCAAACTTCATGAGTTTGCCCTAAAGGTCTGGGTGGGGGGAGGCGTTGAGCCCAGCGATGTTGTCAGACATACTCTTTTCCTGCTTCTAAAATAGCCAGATTGTTTTTTCTTTCTTATGTTTATTGTCTCTTATCCCACCATGCCCCCTTGTAAGCTCCACAAGGACAGAAATCTTTTTGTTCTTTGTTGTATCTCTAGCGCTTGGAACAGTGCATGGCAGATAGTAGTAAGCGCTTCATAAAGGCACAAATTAGATCGGTGAAGGCTGAATTTGGGTCACCTGAGGGAGGCGGGTAGAGAGGTCCAGGTGGTCATGGGATGTGTGAGTCCGCCCCTCAGGAGGGCAAAAGGCCCAGCTCTACCGTATCCCCTTCCTCCTCCCGACCTGGGATGGTCAGCGCACGGTCCCCGGGGTGGAGGAATTCTTTGTATTCCAATGTCCCAGCGAATAGGGACGCCAGGGACCGGAAGATTCCTGCTGGGCGCTCTGCCAGACAGCCGGCGGCGGCGCTCAGCGGGACTCGGGGGCCACGAGGTCCCTTCCGCCACTAGGCGGCGCCGCAGGACAGCTTTTTCGAGCCGTGCGATTCCGCGAAGTGGCCTGCCGCCGTCCCGGTTGGAGTGTAGGAGTGTGAGGTCGGGACACACCTGGGCCTCCGCTGGCTCTTTGCAACCAGCCCCGCGTGGACCCAGCTTCCTGCCGCCCCTGCCCCGCAGCCTTCCAGACCGGGCTACAGACCCTTCCTGGGCCTGGCCTGGAGGAGTGGGTGGGGAAGTTGAGGCAGAGCCGTCAGGCTGGGTTGCCCAGGGGGGAGATGAGGCCTCCTTCTGGAAAAGTGTTCACAGGGTGGCAGCTGGGCACTCACTCTTGGGGAGGCTGCAGGGGGCTGTGTGACCCTATGCAATTTCATAACAGAGAGTGCCTCAGTTTCCTCTGTTAAATGGGGTTTGGCTTCCTAACAAGGTGTGTGTGAGGAGCCAGTAAATTAATACCTGCAAAACACCTAGAACAGGGACTGTGTGGGTCAGTGCCCAGTGTTTGCAGTCGGTATTACAGCCGTGTCCACTCCCACTCTGGGCAAGAATGAGGTGCCTACATTTGGGCACCTAAGAAGTGCCAGGCCTAGCCTGGACCCCTGATGGGACAGGATCAGGGACGACAACTTCCTCCTGCTCTGTCCTCCCTGGTGGAGGGTGCGTCATGGGGTCTCACTGGCTGGGTCCCATAGCCTGGTTGCATTATGTTGATCGAGCAGTTTTGCTGCTTCGAGCCTGTTTCCTCATCTGGAAGGGGAAGCACTGGGTCCCTGCCTGCCCCTGGCCGTTCCCCGGGTGCCCCCTCAGTGCCTGCTCATCTGGGGCCCTCGGCCACACAGAAGAAACAACAGGGTGTTTCCTAACCCCTGTCACCCATATGCCCTGGCCTTCCTGGAACCATCTTAACCTCATCAATCGTCACCGGGGGTGGGGGAGTCCCAAGCGTTAGAGGGAGGTGGGTCTTCTGCAAGGTCACCCAGCAGTTCAAGAGCAGAGTCAACTCTAGAACCAAGGTCTCTGGGTCCTGAGCAGGAGTATGCATGGGTGTGTGTGTGTATGTGAGTGGTTGTTGAGTGTGTGTGGCCTTTTTAATTGTGTGTTGGGCGGCTACCTGGGATTTATAATTTGCGTTTGCTTTTCTGTCCATCTTTCTTCTGTCTTTATTTTGTCCTTTATGTCCGTATCTTTATCTCTCACTCTTGTCGCTCATGTCTCTGTCCTCTCCTCTCCTGTCTCAGAATCCTCTTTCTTTCCATCTCTTCCTCTTTCTCGGTCCCCCCCCCCCCCCCCCCAAGCTCCTGGCCTCTCTCCACCTTCAAATTGAAAACCTAAATGGCATTTCCAGCTGCCTTTTCTGACAGGTGATTTCCCATCGCCACGTGTTTGCACCCTTTCTTTTTTCTGGGCCGCCTTGCCCTGCGTTATTGCCCAGTCCTGTCTCCCTCTCTCCCTTTCACCTCTGACTCCTGCCATCAGTGGCTTTGAAGTGCATTTACACGAGAACTCAAGAGAAAATCCATTTTCTGCCTTGGCTGGTTCTAAATTGGTCTCATCTTCCTTCGTCCCTCTCAGGGTCTCTCTGGCTCTGACCCAGTCTCTAGCTTTCTTTTCTAAAAAGTGATGCTTGTGTCTCACCTCTTGTTTCCTCCTGACCACGCTGTCACCAGGCAATCACTTCTCCTCGGTGTCCCGGATCAATGTCCCCCTGGTGGGAAAAGGGACTGTCGGCTGGCCGTATGGGAGATAGGCAGGTGCGTGTGGGGGTCCCCACGGCTGACACAGATGCCCTGGGTTGATAGACTGGGCTCACACAGCTGTGTGTCCAAAAGCAAGCCGCCTTCCTTCTCTGGGCCTGTTTGCTCCTCTATGAATTGGGCTTTGAGAAGTATTGTCCAGCCCTCTTCCCAAGGTTGAGGGTGGTGGGGGAGCAGAGCTCCTGGCTCTTGGGTCCGGAGGTCTAGAAGGAGTGTGGGGTCTGGAGCCAGGCTGTGCAGGTTTGATTCCTGGCTTTTCCACTCACTAGCTGTGTGACCTTGGATTAGTCGCATAACCTTTTTGTGCCTCAGTTTCCTCATCTGTGAGTTGAATATAATAATAGTCCCTACCTCACAGCGTTGCTGTGAGGAGTGAGTGCGAAGCACAAGGCACTGAGGAAGCGCTATATGTTTATAAATAAGTGACTGCCCTGTGGGCCAGCCATGTGCACATGGGACCTGTACGTGCGTCTGTGGGCATGGCCTGCATGGGTGTGGAGCCGCTGGGCGCCATGCTCTTGTGATCTGCACATGGGGTGGTTTGAGGCCACAGAAAGTCATGCTTAGGAGCCTGGAGTCAGCAGGTCTGTTGAAATGCAGCCTTAGCCACTTCCCAGATGTGTGACCTGGGAGGTTACATCACCTCTCTGAGCTTTGTGTGGGGTTGGGTGGGGGCTGGAGGAGCCTCCTTCACAGGTCTGTTGGAAGGTGCAATGAGAGGTTGCGTGGAATGTGCTGAGCTCTGGACCTGTCACTTATTCATCTATTCATTCAAAAAGCATCTGCAGAGCTCATACAAGGAGCCAGGCCGTGCGCGCAGGGAGGTGGATTAGGTGTGAACTCAGGCTCAGTGTGAGGAAGGGGTGAGCTTGGAAGACTCAGGAAAGGACTTGGGGAGCCCTCAACAAGCCAACACTCCTTCTCCCAGCCAATTAATACTCCACCAGCAGGGAGGGGGTCATATGGGGGTTCTTTAGGCAGAGCAGATGGAGCCCAGACTCTGGGGACTTGGCCTAATTGTGAGACCTTGAATAAGTCACTTCTCTGCTTGGGCTCCTCTTGGGCAGTGGGGACAGACACTAGAAAGTGTCAGGTGGAGAGTGGGAGGGGAGTTCTGGCTCCCAAGGGGATGGGAAGGGTTCTGTCCCTTTCAACCTCAGCTTTTAAATTCTAATTACATCCCCCATTAAAATGCAAATTCCCAACAAACACCCAGAATGTAGGCCCTGTTGTCATGGCAACTGAAGTCTGGGTGTGGGGAGAGGGGAGCCATCTCCATCTCCTGAGCCTTCCTGGCCATTTTGGGGACCGCCTGGATGCCCCCCTCTTAACCCTCCCAGAACTCTAAGCATCTCACCCACAGCTTGGGGGTCTCCTGCCCTGAGGCTGGGTCTTCGGGGGAAGGGAGCTGGGTAATCTTGCAAAAGTCATTTCCCCTTCTTCCCTCAGTTTCCTCATCTGTGAATTGGGGATAATATTACAGACCTCTCTTGCAGGGTCATCCTGGCGATTCAGTGAATTGGTATAGGGGACATCAGAGAAGGGGGTCTGCCCTCCAAATGCAGTTCCAGGGTACTTGATAAAGCCATGGCCTGGTCCCCGCCCCATGTGGAGTCAAGGTGTCTTATGCCCTGGAGTTCTAGCCTCTGTTCCATCGCTGGAGAAGGACCCAAAAGATGGTGTGGGTGTGACCTTCCAGTCCTGTGCAGACTCAGTTCTTCAGGCTAAGTCTTCCCTTACACTAATCCTGTAGCCATTTGACTTTATGCTGTTCTTTCCTTGCAAGCGGGATATGAATATCTAAAAAATGGGGGAGGTCTTTCTGCCCCCCTACCCCAGTGGGTCTGAAAACAAGGGAGGATAAAGAGAAGGAACTTTAGGATGGGAAAAGAGAGCTGGCAAAAAAAGCAGGAAGGGATGAATATATGGAGGAAGAAGTTGTTTCCCTTTTTGCTTCTGCTGCTAGGAAGCTCAGATTGAATAGTATTATTACTGTATTACAGCAATACATGTAATGTATTACATTATTATATTACTATATTATTCAACTGTAATAAATATTCATTTCAACTTTCTAGTAAATCTAGCTCACTCCTATTCCCTAAATGGTTTCTGATCTTTTATTTTACTTTTTCAGAAATCCTCTTTGGAACTAGTGGAGAGTATAAATTATAAATTAACAATTATGACAAAAAGAATGAGCATGGGCTCTTCTGGGCAAACCTTTCAGCCCCTAAACTCTTGGGTGACTGTGGCCTTATACTAAAGGCAGGGAGAGGAAGGGTGGGATGACGAGTGATGGCAATTTGTCTGACGATTGATTTTGAGTTCTTAATGCTAAGCTGGTAAGAACAAAGGTGTGGCTGAAGGGGCTGGTCTTGGAGGGGACTCTTATGGACAAGATGGGGGCTCAGTTCCCAGAGAGGATGTGCATTAACTCCCTTACCAATCAGGAGAGGATAGAGCTTGGTATTTACACTGTCTCTCCCACCTCTACTGCAGCTTCCTTTGCAACTAGGCAGGGCCGGGACCTGGGTTCTGGTGAAAGGAACGTTGGTGGAGTGGATGACACCACACTGGGCCTGGCCTGGCTCTAGAAAGCACCCTTTCCAATCTCCAGCTCATTTTCCTTGCAACCATGACCTTGGTACAATGTGTTGTGGATGTCAGGGGACTGTCCAGTTAGACTGTGACACAAATAAGCATAAACTATTTGTGTCAAAGCTCTGAGATTTCGAGGCCTCTTTGTTACTGCAGCATAGCCTATCATATCCTGACTAATCCACCCCCCAGTTCCCTTCCTGACAGTCCCCCAGGAGCCCCCACGAGGTCAGGCTTGGGCTCTGAGGCAGGAGGATGAGGTGCAGGCTTTGTCAGGGCTTCAGCGTCCTGTGTCTGCTTGTTTGTGAGAATCCCAGTCCCCTGAAGGCTCAGGCTTCGAGAACGCAGAGGAACAAGATGCCTACGCCTCTGCCCCTCTATTTCCCTGGCCAGGAGCTGGGGCTTGAGGCCTCTGGGTGTGCTGAGCCTTTGGCCAGGCTCCTGGGGCTTCCTCAATACCGAGGAGGAAACCTGAGAGCGCTGAAGTGGCTGAGGGGGGTTTCCAGGAGAACAAGCGTCATCTTGCCCTTGCATGTCCTCGCTGGCAGGAGAGTCAGCCCCTTAGAGCCTCCTTTGCCAACCTGTGAAAAGAGAAGGCGTGAAATGTTTGAATTTCTTCACCCCACACAGGTGGAGCTGAGGGTGTAAGGGACACTTCTACGGAGCCCAGAGCCCCTAATGGGGTACATCCCGAGAGACTGCGTCTGGGTGAGGAGCCCAGAACAGGAGTCAGGATGTGGCCGGAGGGGAAATGCAGGATCTCCAAGTAGAAAGTGTATTCCGTCCCCGGCTGATCCCACGCAGCCCAAACTCCCCAGTCTCTGCCCTGTGCTGGGTTTTGCAAAGAATTGTTCTTTCCCCCCACCATGGAGGAGTCTGGTGGAGGAGATAGCCGACAGTGGCCCTTGATTTAGTGTGACACGGCTGGCAGGCCAGAGGAGGAGCGGAGGGGAAGGGGAGGGCATGTGTTGGAGGCCTTGTGGCCCTGAAGGCAGGGCTAACTACATATTTGTGGAGCCCGATACAAAATAAAAATGTGGGGCCCCTTGTTCAAAATTCATGAAGATGGTGAGAGCAGAGCATTAAACCAAGTATGAGGCCCTTCTGAGTGTGAGTTGAGGGTGGGGACGCAGAGACCTGTGTGACCGCACATGTCGCACCCCAGCAAGCTGCCTGAGAGCAGGGGGAGACTGGGAGGGCTCTCAGCAGGGGCTTTTTCTAAGACAACCGCACCCCACCCCACCCCGGTTATATAACATGGCGGCTTCCAGCACAGACAAGTCACATGGCTTGGTGCAGATCTGGCTGGGACCAGGGGCCAGAGACTTTGCCTGTGCCTCAGTTTCCTCATCTGCAAAATGAATAATAACACCCACCTTCAAGGACTTATGCCCTCCCCTGCTGCTTTTCTCCACAGCACTTCTCACTCTCTGACTATCCTGTTGTACTTCTTCCTGTTTGTCGAGTGTCTTCTCAGTCACAATGTGAGGACCACAGGGTGTCTGTATATCTCTTCTCACCTGTAGCTGCAGAGCCTAGAATGGTGGCTGGCATGTAGTAGGTACATGGCAGATGTTTCTTGAATGAATGAATGAGTGTCAAGTAGAAATATTCATTAGGTACAAAATATGTATGTCGCACCTACTATGTGCCAGGGATTGTTTGGAGATTCAGCACACCCAGGCTTGAGGCAGGAAGGCGGGCATGGAGCAGGGTGACAGTGTGGATGAGAGACGGTAAAGCCTGGAAGGGCTGGTGGGCTGCAGATGGTGTCCACAGTCTCAAGGAACTTGGACGGCGCGGCTTGTTTGGGAGGAGGCAGTGTTCATTGGTTTTGTGGCTGTAATCTGTCATGGGGAGCTCACTCCTTAGCTGGCAACCTGTGTCCTGGCAGGATGGCCTTCAGACTGGGGAAATTCTCCCTGAAGCTGCGGTACTGTCAGTACCTGGCGCCTCGAGTGTCCACCAGCTTCTCTGCCTGAGATCGTGTCCCTGAAATTGCCCAGAAGGGTCTGAGGACAGCACAACTCGGCAGCCTCGCTCTAGGAGGGAGTCCTGGGTGGCCAGCCCTTGCTGGGGCTCTGGCGTGGTGAACACTGGCGGGAGATGGCCCCAAGGGGTCCTGGTAGCTCCACTCAACTCCTTTCCTGAGACACTGGTACAACGAGGGCCGGTGAGTCTTTCCCTGGGGTAACCTGTCAGAGATGGGGATGGCGGTGTGTGTGTTAGAGACCCCTGTGGAGGTGGCGCTTGTGAGCAGGGGCTTCAAGCCAGAAAGAGCTTGAGTCCTGGTTATGCCTCTTACCTGCTTTGTGGCCTTGAGCAAGTCACTGCCTCTCCTTTGAACCTCGCTTTCTTCTTTTGCAAAATGCAGATAGTAATAGGTGAGTTTCAAGTTCAGTTGGATAAAGTGCTTGACAAGAGAAGACCCTCAAGAAATGAACCCACACCCAATTCCTGGCTTTAAAAACACCAGGTGGGGGCTTTCCTCTCTGCCCCTTGCCTCCTCCCCCGGCCGCCTCCCCACCCTCTGCCCAGCACCCTGCTGTCCCAAAGCCCATGTCTGATGGAGGGGTTCTGTGCATGGAAAGTAGGGGGCGCACACATTCCCAGGGGACAATAGGATCCTTCTCCCTTCCCTGAAACAGGAAAGGAAATCCTCCCTCCCTCTCAGGAACTATTGAGTGGTTCCTCAGATTCCAGCTCAATGCTCCCTGGAGACCTGAATAGATTAAAAATGTAATTAAATTAGGAGTCATTATTTGATGGCTGGGATCCTCTAGCAAGTGACGTAGTGGAGGAGGGAAGGCGGGGTCATCTTTCTGCAGGGGTGGGGGTGGGGCAAAGATTCTCTTCTGAGGGGTGTGTGTGGCCAAGACGGGACCCAGGGGCCTAGGAGAGAGAACACCCCCCTTCCCACCTGCTCCCACTCAGAAGGAGGTCCTTACAGTCTCAGGTGGCTTCAGGATGCCCACTATCTCCCTGGATAATCTTGCACGAGGCCCTTTCTCTCTCAGCCTCAGTTTTCTCATCTGCCCAATGAGAGAAAGGGAAGAGTCTGTAAAATTATCTTTAAGGTAGCTTTAGACAGTACCTTCCTATCTAAGAACTTGGAGACCTCTCCTGCTGAACATCTTTAACACCCTCCTTGCTGGAGGCATCAGTATGCACCCCTCCCCAATCCTAGGTTATTTAGCCATTCATTTCTTTGGCTCGGCTCACTTATCTAGAAGGAAACTCAGTGAATAGGTAGGACAGTCTCTGTGCAGGCTGCCCGGGATGCTGAGATGAGCTAGTACTTCCTGCCCTGCAGTGTCCCATGGAGGAGACAGAGGGGCTGGGCCTCGAAGGAGAAAGGAGAGAAAGGAAGGCATTTCAGGTGCAGGAACAGCATATGAAAAGCCCTGGAGGCACCAGACAGTGTAGGGGTGGGGCAAATGTAACTGGAACATTGGGGGGCACGTGTGCCAGGGAACGAGGCTCCTGAGCCTGGCCTATGGTGGGGAAAGGGAGGGTTAGTGCTCTTCTACGTTTCCTGTCAGGAATGTGATGGAACTGTCAGGAATACAGGAAACAGCCACTTACCCTGGGAAACGGAAGTCACAGCTCTGTTTGTTCTGTGACAGTGTGAAAACTCACAACCTTTTTATCCAAATGGGTAATAAAACACAGGAAAACTAGAAGCACTTTGGTTCAGCTCTGCTGAGGACGTTACTCTCAGCCCGCCCACTTTCCGCCCTCTGGCCTGGATTGGTTTGTGCGCGTCCACACTTGCCCAGCCTGGCAGACATCTCACTCCACCTTGGTCCCGCATTCTGTGAGCCGCCTTCACTTGTGTTCCCCTCGGTCACTGTGGCTAGTTGAAAACGATGCTTTCTCTCCCTGAAAATCTCTGGCTGGGGCCACCTCCCCGACAATTCCTGTCCTTTGTCTCCTTCTCCTCAGTCCTACCCACCAACCCCACTGAGCTGCTGGGAGAGGTGTGGGTGGGAAGGGGCACTGTTTTTTAGGCGGGGGAGGGGCGATGGGGAGGTTCAGCACCATGGACAGCGACACGTCGCGGGATTCACAGGAGGCGAATGGGGCTGGTTGGGTGGCCTCGAATGCCCACTCAGGAGGTTGGGTGCAGGGAGCGGGGTTGGGGGCTGATGGTATCGGAGGAGCTCCCTGTGGGTCCAGAGATGAGTCTGCCAATGGGATTCTCTCTTTTGTTTCCAAGACCCTGATAACTTCCTCTGGCCTCTCCCCAACCCCAACTCCATTTCTTCCTTGCTCTGCAGGCATTGGCTTGTGTTCTCTCTCCCTCCATGCTTCCCTCTTCCTTCTCTAGCCCCCAGCCTGCCTGCCCCTGGGCACTCAGCTCCACCACCCCAGGCCCTCACCCCCACCTGCTGGGGGAGTTTCTGGCCTGGCAGTCCCAGGAGGCTTTCCTGTGGCTCAGCGAGTTGCATGCTGTGTGACCTTGCGCAAACATCACCCCCTCCCACCTGACCTCCCTGCATTTGAAAGGTGCAGTTTGGATCATGTTATTTCTCAGCTTGGAGCCAAAACCCATGGTCAGCTCTTGACAGCCAGTATCCTGGTGGGGAGAGCTTCAGGCAAGGGCAGGATGTGAGCTGGTCACTAAAGGAGGGCAGAGACAGAGTCCTGTGGGCTTGGGAGAGGGAGAGGCAGGCTGGGCACTGAGAGAGGGAGAGTGAGAGCGAGAGAGAGCCTTGGGGAGGGGAGGGGAGGGGCGGGCAGGAGGAAGAACGCAAGGAGCTGCTGGACCAGAACAGAAGAACCCCTTGGCCTGTATATTTAGCTCATCGAGGTATATAAACAGAAACCTGGAGCCGACTCCACGCTCTCCCCAAGTATGAGTCATCAGTGCTGCTGCAGCTAAAGTTAGGCTCCAATCACAGGCTCCCTCTCCCCTCTCTCTTCCCTTCTTCGTTCTCTGTCCCCTCACTGCCTCCTTACCTCCTTATCTTTTTCTCTCCATCTTTAAGGCTCTTGTCTCCTATCTTTTTCAATCTCTCTCCCCTTGGATACTGTAAACTCACTCCCTCCCTGATCTGCTGGTTCAGTCCTTGTTTCTCTCTCCTTGATTTTTTCCATCTTTCTGTCTCTGTCTCTATCTCTCTGTCTCTGTCTGTCTCTCTCCTCTTTCTATCACTTTAATTTGTCTCTCTCCCTTTCTGAGTGCATTTGAAAAAGGGTATATTTGTGCTTGTCTTTGTGTTTGTGTGAATTTAATAATAATGTGCTGTGTGTACTTGACAGGAGTGTGAATGTGTCTGTGTGAATTCGTGTCTTGATGTGAGGGTGTATTTAATAAAAATTATATCTGTTTGGGCGTACATGTGAGGGTGTCTATGCTGTTTGTGTATCTATGTGAATGTGTCAGTGTGTGTGGACATACGGGAATGTGAGGATTGTGTCAGTGTCTCTGTATGTTTCTTCTCCTTTGGGAGCTTTGTGCCCCAGAAATGAGTGCTCCGGGTTAAGTAGTGGAGAACCCCTCCCCCAGTTTCCTGTGAAGGTTTAGGGTGCAGGGGGATCCCCAGGTCCCTATAGACTGGGAGCAGGGTGGCCACAGGCTCTAGGCTATCTAGAGAGTGGACTCAGGCTTGGCTTTTGGGTTCTGCCACTTTCTGCTGTGCGACCTTGGGCCATTTTCTTGGCCTCTCTGGTCCTTGCTTCTGCATCTGCCAGAGGAGCGTGATGACCCTGCTCACCTCACCAGGCTATGGGGTGGGGCAGGGGGGAATTCATGGCTGTGGAGGTGCAGGAGGAGGGTGGTGAGGGTACATGGGTCCCTGGGACCAGAGGCCTCTCTGTCAGGTGTGTTCTTTTCTTTCTCAATGGGTTGGCTCATGCTGCTTCCTCAACTGTGTATTTATAATTTATACTGACTTTCAAACAGAATTGGAGTCTGGATACTCCCGCTGGAAGTGCTCCCCCATCTTAACCTGCGCATGGCCACTGCCACTTTTGAGGCACATCTTGAAAGTCGTCTCACTGCAGGAAGCCTCGCCTAACCTCTGCCTCCCTCCCTCCCTCCATCCCTCCCTCCCTCCCTCATTCCCTCCTTCCCCCCCCGCCCCCCCCCAGACCTCTCTAACATCCCTCTGTGGTCTGTGTTGCCGCCCTCCACTAAGGATTCCTGGAAAGGTTTTATGAAAGGGAACACGTGTGCTCTGGGGATGGTGTAAGAGAGTGAAAGATAAGAGATAGATGAGGGGGTGAGAAAGGCGCCAAGAGGCTAGTGGGGCAACTTGAGGCCCAGCCTGGACTCATCAGGAAGGAGGAGTGTCTGGGCCCTCAGCTGGGTAGGTGGGCCCAGATGTCAGGGGCCGTTTGCATCAGGGACCAAGGAGCCTGTTGAGAAAGCATCAGTCTTCTTGCCCCAGGGTGGGTGTAGACCAGTAACAACACCTCCTCCCAGTCCATTCTCTACACCACAGCCAGGGTGCGCTTTCAGGATTTGAGTCAGCTCATGTCCCTGAGCCCCTCTCACTTAAAATAACCCACCATCCTCACTCTATCTGTCTCCCCTGCTTTATTTTCCTCTACAGACTGATATCATCTAAAGTACTACATAGTTCACGTATTTATCTTATGTATTTTTCTGACTCACCCACCACAATATAAGGTCCATGGGGGCAAGGACTTCATTTTGTTCCTGGCTGTCCCCCCAGCGCCTAGGACTGTGCCGGGCATACAGTCAGGGCTCAGAGAGGAGCTACTGAAGAAACAAAGCGGCCCTGCCATACCCTCCTGTGTGAGAACATTCATTCATTCTTGCAACAAACTTCCAGCACCCACTTTACGCCCAGCTCTGCCCTCCTTTGCAGGGCTGCAGTCTGGTGGGGGAAGGGAGAGAGGTAGGGCTGGAGTGTGGGTGGGGGACCCCTGACTAGGTTTGGTGTGATCTCTGAGGAGAAGATGTCTGAACTGGCCTTGAAGATGTGAAGGCACTCTTTAGGTGGTAACATTTGATTCGGGCCTTTTCTATTCCACCGAAGACCACGGCCAAACAGAGAGCAGGACTGGGGATTTTTCTCCAAACCCAGAATTGGCATAGGAATGGAGCTGGCCTCAGAGCTGGGGAACCGAGGCTCCATGATCCTTCCCAAAGATCAAAACTTGAAAAGAGGGCCGGCTCGGTGGCTCAGGTGGTTGGAGCTCCATGCTCCTAACTCCGAAGGCTGCCGGTTTGATTCCCACATGGGCCAGTGGGCTCTCAACCACAAGTTGCCAGTTCAATTCCTTGAGTCCTGCAAGGGATAGTGGGCTCCACCCGCTACAACTAAGATTGAACATGGCACCTTGAGCTGAGCTGCCTCCCGGATGGCTCAGTTCTTGGTTGGAGCGCATACTCTCAACCACAAGGTTGCCAGTTCGATTCCTCGACTCCCACAAGGGATGGTGAGCTGTGCCCCCTGCAACTAACAATGACAACTGGACCTGGAGCTGAGCTGCGCCCTCCACAACTAAGACTGAAAGGACAACTTGAAGCTGAATGGCACCCTCCACAACTAAGATTGACAGGACAACAACTTGACTTGGAAAAAAGGCCAGGAAGTACACACTGTTCCCCAATAAAGTCCTGTTCCCCTTCCCCAATAAAATCTTTAAAAACAAACAAACAAACAAATAAACAAACAAACAAACACTTGAAAAGAAAGGCCTGCAGGCCTGATGGTGGAGTTTCAGGCACTGTGGGAGGCTGAGGAGCTGCTCAGCAGTCTGCTTCCAAAAATGCCCATGGTTGCAGGGCAGGGGTCAAGGTCATCCTGGGCCAGCCTCTCTAGCCCAGGGCCCTGCTCCCACCTGCACCGCCCCGCGTCATCTCTCCTTGCTAGTGACATTGAAGGTGGCTTCCTGGAGGCCTGACTGCGGGGCGCAGGGGAGTCAGCCTTTGTCCAGCAGAGGATAAAAGGGAGAGTCGCCTGCTCTATTATTCCTTCTCCAAGCAGCAGTATCAGTGAGAGAAAAAGGGAGTGGAAGGAAGAGCACGTGTGCGTGAAAGACTTACATACACAGGCCGTAAAGACAGGGAGAGCGAGAGAGAGGGAGCCAGACACACGGAGTTAGGGCAGCAGGGAGCTGCAGAGAGACCGTGGGACGGAGGGAGAAAGTGGCGGGAGACAGGAGAAGACAGACAGCCTAGGAGGAAGGGAGACAGACAAGAGGAAGAGGAGAAAGGAGGAAGACACCCACAGACAGAGAGACAGGCAGAGAGAAGAAAGCGGAGGGTAGAGGGCACCCGTCAATTGTGTTGATTTGTCTTTTCTCCCTTCATTCTCCCCTCCGGCTCCATCACCCCGGAACTCGCCTCTCCCTTCACCTCTCTCTCCATGTCCTCCTTCATCTCCTATTTCCCATCTCTCTGATTTGCTGTCTCTCCCTCACGGTGCCAGTCTCACCCCTGGCACGACTCCTGCCTTCTCAGGCTGCGGAGTTTCTGGAGCCAGGCTGGGAGAAGCGCTGGGGCTGTGCTGGGGAGATATCAGGCACCACCCCACCCAGGGAAGGACCAGAAACCAGGGCCCGCCCTCCTTAGGTGTCCAAGTCCTGTCCCCCTGCCTGCTAAACGTATCCCTCACATCTGTCCCTGTCCAGTTCAGGCTAGTTCAGGCCTCCAGGCAGCATGGTGCTGTCTGCGACTGGCTCTCAGGCTGCACCCAGGTAGGGCTTGTGCAACAGACCTGACCTGGCCGCCCCCTACTTCCCCCTCACTGAGCCTGGGCTTTCAAAGCTGTGGCCCAGCAACGTGGGACTTCCTCTTGTCCCCACAACAAGTCTGGCTCCTTCACACCTCCAGGCCTTTGCGCCTGCTGTTGCCTCAGCCTGGAATGACCGTCCTCTAGTGGTCTTTTGGGCGAGCTCTCACCGGCCCTCTAAGCCTTCACTCGGTCATTCTGTGTGTGAAGGCTTTCTCGTCTGTCCCCTGCCAGAAATGACAGTTTCCTCTTGGGGCCTTCACTTCTCTTCTGTGCTTAACCTGGGTTGTCTAGATCATGGCTGGACTGGGTTTCATTTGTCTCTGTATAGCCAACACCTGGCACATAGTAGGTGGTTGATACATTTCACTGAGTGACCACCTAGGGTGACTGTTGGCATGGCGTATCACCCCTCGTGCCTTCAATTTCCTCATCAGTAAAATGGACCTGGAAATGACTGCTCGGAGCACTGGCATTCAAGAAATGCACACAGCAACTATTGGGCACCTACTGAATGCCAGGTTGTGCGTGCTGGGTGTTGTGAGGCCCAAAGGAGGTGATGTGCCAACTGTCAAGTGCCAGTCAGAAGTGAGGGGAGCTTCTGGGGTGGGGGTCTAGGCAGCTCCCCCTGCAGTTCTGCTCCCTGACATTCACGCTGGAATAAACGCACTGCTGCTCCACGCCCCCTTGCCACTTGCAGCCTCTTGGGCACCCAGCAGCCCTTTCCAGACGCACCCAGACTGGATTGTTCAAGCTTCGCCTAGGAAGCTTCTAGGTCATCGGCTGCCTCTTTTGGCTGAGAGTCAGGGGCTTCCCACCTGGCAGGAACGTGGGCTTCCTGAGATCTGTCCCATCTCCCTCTGCCTGTCTCCAGCCTCCTGTACTGGGCAGGTGGGAGAAGGCGCTCTCACCCCTCCCCCACTCCACCCACTCACACTCATTCGCTCTGGCACAGAATCCTATTTCTGCCGCTCATTAGCTATGTGACCCTGGGCAATTTACTTAATTTCTGGATTCTGGCTCTTCCATCTGTGAAATGAGCTTCATGATACCCTTCACCTAGGACTGTGCCAAGGTTAAGTGGGCTAATGGAGTAAAAGGGTGCCTGTCAGAGGGGAGGGGTGCTCTCTGCTCCTTAGCCAGGTAAGACGCTGGACCCCCACCCTTCCTGCCTGGGCGGGATTCCTGTCACCAAGGAACTCGGAGGGAATGCCAGTGTCCTCCTAGGCCCCTCTGGCTCTGACCTTTGCTTCTGCAGTCCAGTTGGGGGAGGGGCTGGCTCACCTGCCCAGGGCTGGCCTCGTCCACGTCAGCTCTGGAGGAATTCGTCTCCTTTCTTGGCAGTCACACACTGAAAAACCCACTGGACTTCCTGGAGGTTTGGGGTGTGGAGGGGGGTTGGCACTGGAGTCATGCAAAGGGCTCATATGGGAGTCCTCCATCCTCTCTGGGATTTCTTCCCAGGTGCCTCCCCTTCCTGTGACCCCACCTTCTCCACGCTGCAGTCTATTCTCTGCTTCACACTCCATGCTTTTCCCTGAGACTTCTGGTTTTTCTCCCTTTACCAATTCAGCCACAACCCTCCAGACTGGGCTCTGGGTCCACCTGGGCCCCTCTGAACCCATCAAGTGCCTGCCCCATCAATCTGGGAGGCTCAGCATCTGGCCCACCCTCCCTCCACGCCTGACTCCAGATGCCCTCCCTGTTTCACGCAGTCAGCACTTCCGGACCTTTCCATCTGGTAATGTTCTCTAGTCCTGGCACAGGCCTGGTACCCGGTAGATGCTTCATAAAAGCTTTTGGAATGTTAAAGTTCATTTTCTGCCATTGATTTTCTCCTATCCTTACCTCCTATCAGTGTGGGCTGCTCCCAGGGCCTGGTTCTTACGTGGTCAGGTGCATGCCTGGGGAAAGTGCTCTAATAGGTGTAGGGGTGGCCCATGGGAGGGTATCTTGGGCCAGGCCCCTCCCTCTTCTAGCAGGTGGGGCCACTCTGGCAGTTTGGAATCTTGGAAACCTTAACTCTTAGAGGTTTGAGTCTTAGAATCCAGGATCCTAGTTAGAACCGTGTTAGACTCTGGAGCCAGGCCCCCTGAATTCAAATCCCAACTCAGCCTTTTATTAGCTGTGTGACCTTGAGCAAGTCACCTAACTTCTCTATGCCAGTGGCCCCTCATCTGTAAAACAGTAGTGATGATTTACAAGATTGTGGAAAGGATTAAATATGTTAATATTTGTCAAGGGCTTAGACCAGCTAAATGCTGTGTAAGTATTTGAGAAAGAAATCAATGTGGATTGTGAAGATACTGGAATCTGTTTCTGTGATCTTAGGCTCCCTAGGTCTGGAAGGGACCTCATCTCACGTCCTGGGGGGGGAATCCTGCCCCAGTTTCCTTCAGCCCCAGTTTGCTTATCACCATTAACACAGGCTCCCTACCCTTCCAGTCACTAGAATCGCTAGAAAGATCTCCTGGGGACTGAGGTGAGCCTGGGCTGCGATGCCCAGCCGCTGCTGGAGAAGTGAGTGAAGGCCCAGTTGGGCCATGTCCCTGTGAGAGGGCTTAGGGAGCCTGGCCCAGTGGCCAAGTGGGTACACTAGGGGACTCCAGGACAGGGTCCATCTTGCCCACCTCCAGACAGGCCCCTGCTCCCAGAGCATGGCGGGGCCTGATGAGTGTGTGCGGCTGCTGTAGCCTTCTGCAAATACCAGACACAGTATAAATAGCAATAATGAATAAATGAAGCTCCCTCAGCCTGTGAGGAACTCCGGGGGTGGGGTGGGGGGTGGGAGGGGGACTGCCACAGGTTCTGGCTGAGACCTGGAGTTGTAATCCCATTCCCCCACAGGTTTGAGGCTCGTTTCTCATCCCCACTTCTATCATGACCTTTAGTCTGTGTGCACTCCTTGCCAAGAGGTGGGGTGTTGTGGGCAGAAGAGGGAAGGAGTGGACAATGAAGTCTTTACTTAAAGCATAAAGTATTTAGGTTGGACATAAAGTAGGACTTCCTGCCAGTGGGGATGCTTGAAGGAGGCTGGGGAGGGGGTGTTAGTCCTGTGAGAATAGGGAAGGGGCTAGAATCATGGAGGGCTCAGACTTCTTCTTAAATATAAAAAAGAACTTTGAATAATCTGAGGTGCCCAGAGAGCAAAGGAGCTGCCCCAAGAAGTGGTGAGATCTCTGTCACCCCAGGTATGCAAGCAGGGGCTGGGCAGGCCACTTTGGGAGGTTGTAGCTGAAAGGATCTAGTCCTGAGAATTTACCATCTGGTGGCTTCTCAAGGTCCTGTCCAGCCTTTTGGACTTTATGAAATAACTGTTGCCAGAGGAGAATGGAGAGAAAGTGAGCAATGGTTGCTATCTTCCCTCTGCCTTGCTACCAGATTACTTTTACTCTCCCGGGCCTGGGCTTTCCAGCAGGGCACCCAGCGATCAGGGCATGGAATGCCTCCCTGTGCTACCTTCTTCCTACCTCCCTGCCTTTGCATATGTCCTTTCTCCCTCCTATTTGGTGCCCTTTCTCCCCCTCTCCCCGGCCCCACTCCTCACCTCTTATCTCAATCCTACCCAAGCCTTCAAGGCCCAGTGTAAGGCCCTGGCCTTTGATGAGATCTTCCCTGAAGACTCCTGATCTGAAGCTCACTGTGATCTGAAATAAATCCTTCCCGCTGGTGCACGCCTTCTGCCTGCTCAGTCTACACCAATGTGATACCTCCCAGCCTCAGGTGTGCTTACATGACTGCACTTGGTTTGGTGACAAAGGTTTTTTTTGTCTCCCGGGACAGATTAAAAGGTGGGATGGGATAAATATTTGTTGAGCCAGGTACGGTGCTAAGCATTTTTTAGCCTGGTTTCATTCTGCAAAGCATGAATTTTTATCCTCATGTCACAGAGGGGGAACCAAAAGCTCAGAGACTTTAAGGGCAAGTCGGGAAGTGGCAGAGCTGGGATCAAACATGAGTGCGTGCACATTCCTCCAAAGCACTGCCCATCTGTCAGACCAAGTGGCTCCAGCGCAGGCCTCAGCATCTCTCCACCTCCACCTCCACCCCACCCCACCCCAGCCCCAGCCCAGTTCCCACCCCCTACTACACATTCTCCAAGGAGATGAGATGATGTGGGGTGGGGAGGGCTGAGCTGTGGTCCCAGATTTCTCAGGCTCCTGTGGCCCAGACTACTCAGGGGAAGTGGTGAGGCTGGGGCATTTGCAGCTGGAGTAAGAGGCATCTGTTCCACTTGAGAGCCCTCATGGAAACCTTCCTGGAGGAGGTGGTCTTTCAGTCAAGTCTTGAAGGTTGAGAAGAAGCATTAGTGTGGGTGAGAAGTGGAGAGGTGGCCTGGGTCTTGAGGGAACCTTTGGAGTTCTGGCCTGGCTTCACCACGTAAGAGCTGGTGGCCTCAGATGGACAGCCTCTCACTGGAGCAGTGGGGGATCCCCCGCCTCGCATCTCACAGCATCTTAGTGAGAATCCAAAGTGTAATGTAGCCCACCAGGCACCTTGGACACAGGCGGTGGTCAGCAATGGGATCCCTCCCCTTTTACACATGACGCAGCCCCCTTGCTGAGGGGGATAGGACCCTCCCCCAGGCACGACCCTGAATTTTAAGGAGGTGGCCGTAAGGCTGGGGGGCTTCTTGCTCTCTGAGGAGGAGTGGGGCTCACCAGCCGCTGTCAGTCTGTCTGTCGCCTCCGCGCCTCCCCCCTCCAGCGTCCCGCGCCTGCAGCTTTCCCCGAAGACATTTGGTGTCAGTATAAGGACGGCTTTGCCTCTCGCACGCGGCACGGCTCGGTCTCGCCGCCGCCGCACGTCCCCGCACCGCCGGCGCTCGGGCTCCTCCGCAGCCCCTGCCGCGCAGACCCCGCACCTCGAGCCCCGGGCCCGTGGCTCGAGCCGATCCCGGCTAGAAAAGCAGCCCCGACCCCGCGCCCCTGCTCCGGGCCGCCGCCCGCGTCGGCTGCCGCGCGGGTCCTCTCCCGGCACTTGCTTGCCGCTCGGTCCCCGCAGCCCCCCCACCCCACCCCGGCCCCGGCCCCCGAGCGCCGCGCACCCGCCCGCCGCCTGCCGCGCGCTCCAACTCCGGCTCGGTTCGCGGCTCGTCCGCGTTGCCGACTTCTCGCCGCCCGCCGGATCCCTGCCGACCCTCCGTCAGCCTGAGGTCTCCTCCCGCCATGGCCCGGGCCCCGGGGCCCGCAGCCCACCGCCCGCCGCCCCTGGCGCCTCAGGGGCTCAGCTGATCCTGAATTGGCAGGGGGGGAGACTGGCGGGGCCGGGGGGTCCCCCTGAATTTCCGGCTTGGGGAGGACGCATCACCTCCGCGTCTCTAATCTGGACGACCCCCAGCTGCCCAGCCAAGTCCATGCCCAGGTAGGTGGGGGTGGGGGTGGGGGTGAAGGGGAAAGAAGGGAGGGAGGGCTCAGCTCCGATGCCAGTTTCTTGGCGCGTCGATTCTTTCTTTATTGAGGCACTTATTTATTTATTTCTGGGGACCGGTCTCCCCACCCGCGCGTGTCCATCAGGTCGGTCCCCCAGCCGGTGCCTTCGGGGCAGGTGCCTTGGGAGGAAGGACGGGAAACTTTGACCGGTCCCTTCTCCAAGGCCACGAAAGTTCTTTCCGTGCCAATGCTGAAGCCCGCTGAGCCAGCGCTGCAGAAATTTATTCAACAAGTCAGGCTGCCGGCCGGGCCCAAGCTGTCTGTCTGTCCCGCTGCCCCTCCGCTGCTGCGGCTCTGCGGCCAGCTGGACCGGAGCTGGGGCCAGTGTCCAGGAGACTGAGCTGGAGTGTTGGCGGAGGGAGAGTGGCCGCGGGGATTGAATAGGGGAATCCCAGGCAGTGTTTAACTTTCCTGGAGGCTGGGGTGGTGGTGGCCCCCTCCCTGGTCAGTACCCCAGGGGGTGCCCAAGGCCTCACTGCATGAAGCCAGGCCAGGGTTGAAGCTGGGACTCTAGGGGGTAAAAGAATCCTCAGCAGGTTGGGGCTGGTTATATAATGAGTGTTTATGATGATTGGGTTTTAACTGTCTGCTGGGTGGTGTGTGTGGAGGATGTGGGGGGCAAGAAGCCGTGGCAGGGGGTAGGAAGGCCTCCTGGGGGAGCTGGTCGTGCTACTTGGGGGAGGGGTCTCTTGGATGGGCCCAGGCTCAGGCGTCAGTCAGCTACTCTGTGTCTTTCTCCTCCTTCAGGGTCCTGGGTGCCCCTGAGCTATGGATGAGATTGGCGTGTGTAGAGACCCCTGAGCCATATTGTGGTCCTGGGAGTCTGTGTTCTGGGGTCAGGTGTGTGTGTGTGTGTGTGTGTGTGTGTGTGTGTGTGTGTGTGTGAAAGAGAGAGAGAGAGAGAGAGAGAGAGAGAGAGAGAGAGAGAGAGATTGCTTGCGTCTGTGCCTGTGTGGTGTGATGGGGTCTGACACGCCTTGTAAGGAGTGTTTTAGGGGCTGGAGAGCTCAGGTTGGCCTGAGCAGGGAGCCATTCTGTCCTGTCTCACCACTTGGGGGGGGTTCACCCAGCAGATACTGGCACCGCCTGGGGGTAGGGTGCTGTGCAGATGGGGGCTTGGGTCCATGGGCTGTGCCCCCTGGGAAAGGGTCTGACTGAGGAGTTCGGACTGCAATCTTCCGGCCCTGACCACTCTGTTGGGTCACCTCTTGGATCAATGTCTCCCATCAGCCCCAAGGACTAGCTTCGGACACTCTTGTCCACCCTTTAGGACAAACTTTCTGTTCAGGCTCAGAGACCTGGGCTGGGCTGGGGACTGGGCAAGGCGTCTAGAACCCTCCCTTTCCCCTTCCTGCCTCTACCATCAACACTGAGCCAGAGGGAGGGGATGCCAGTAGGTGACAGGGCAGGGTGATACTGAGTGGGGACCAGTTCTGGGGCTGCAGTGGGGGGAGAGAGAGAAAGGGAAAAGTACATCCTTTCGGTGGGTTGGGGCTGAGCTGGCCTGGCACCCAACTCATGAGGCCGCATGGGGCCTGGGCACCACACTGCCTTGAGCTCCCTTCCTGGCTGCCAGAACTGCCCAGGCCTGCCCAGGCACCATGATGGCCAGCTTGGGGGAAGGCCTACTGGCCAGGCCGAAGGCCCCTCCCTGTTCCTTTGACTAAGGTTCTTTGCTCCCTTTTCCCCATCTCCCTATTCCAGGGCTCTGAGAGGGCATCTTTTAGGCCCACCAGGGGGCACCAAGCAGCAGTTTTCTGACTTTTCTTGACCTTGGTGGGGAGGTGAGGGCGGAGGTTGCTGGGAGAACTGCTCCTCCTGCCCCTTGTGAGCCCACAGCCAAGCTGGGAGCACTTTCAGGGATCAGTGTGACTAGCCTCTCTGTGGTCCTGGACCCAGATCGTAGGTGCCACCTTGGGCTCCCCTCCCCAAGCCCCCCTCTACTACCATCTCTTGCACCCTCATCCTGAGCCCCAAGTGGGACTCCCAAGAGGGTCTGTTTCTGGGCACCACTCTGTCCCTTCCCCACCCTGGAGGGGCTCCACCCTCAGCAGCTTCTGAGCGCTGTCCAAGGTAATGAAACAGGCTCTTTGATTCCCTCGGTCGTCTCCTCTCAGCTGCCTTGTTCTCTGAGTACCCAACCCCCAGCTCAGGGTGCTCAAAAACTATGTCCGGAAAGGGAATGCTGGGCTGGGTGCAGGTTCCACAGAGACCCCACTGTGGGGCTGCAGGGCCCTCCTCTCTCCTCCTTCTCTTTCCCCTCCTCCTCTCCTCTTCCTTTCTTGTCCTCTCTCCCCGCCTCCGCTCCTTTCTGACCCCTTCCCTCCCTCCTGTTCTTCTCTGCAGAACATTTCCTTCCCACACGTTCCCAGGATGTACTCTTGCCTTGTGCCCTCAACCCCTGTGCTCCCAGGAGTCCTGGGCTAGGGGTTCAGAGGCAGCCCAGGGAGCTGTGGGTGCGTGGTCTGTGGGTGCATGCGCCATGATCCATGGTTTGTGGGTCTCTGTGAATGTGTGAGCGTGTGGGGTCTTGGGGTCTGAAGGTCCATGGGTCCATGGTTCTGTAGATCTCTGGGTGTATGTGTCTGCAGACCTGTGGACGTGTAGCTTTATGGACCTGTGGGCCTGTGGGTCCTGATATCCAGGAAGACGTGGGCTGCGTCTCTCCTCGTGGCTGCCAGTCTAAGAAGGAAAGAAAACAAATCTGATTTCCCTCTCTCTCTTTCTCTCTTATATTTACTAAGCACCTACTATGTGCCACGCCCTGTTCTGGTCACTGGGGGACATCACAGCGAACAGAAGGGAACAGACAAAATCTGCCCTCTTGGAGCGTCTGTGTCCTGGGAGGGGCCGGGGGCCTCCTCTGTGCCAGGTGCTGTGCGGTCACGTGGCCACAGGGCCTGGTTACCTCTCATGCTCTCGGAAGGGAGAACCGGGCTGTCTCTGACACATGGGGGTGCAGAGCATGGAAGGCTTTGAAAACATAGGTGTTTGGATGCCACTTGAGCAAGTGCTGGGAGCTTCTGGGGCTCCTTGAGCAGGAGAGGATGGAGAGGAAGTGGTTTATCCAGGGTGGAGTCCATTGTCCTTTGGTGCTGGAGGTTAACACATGCCTGGCCCCGCCCCAAAGGCCTCCACCTTCATCTTGGAGCCACTACCTTGGCCAGCGCCCTCTTGCCCTGTACTCTGGCTAGGGCGCCCTTGCTGATGACGCATTTTGAGAGGAGCATTAAGGTTTTCCCTCTCCTCACCGCTGACCACCAGCCTTGATGGGCAGCGAGGGCCACATTCCACTCTCGGTTGGTCCTTGGGCCTCCTCCCTGGATTGCTCAGCTCAGCTCTTATTCTGACTGGGGAGACCTGAGCAAGTCCGTGATTACAAGCCTGGTCCAGATGGCTAAGGCACTTAGCATCAAGGGTGCGTCAGCTTCTTATAAAATTGGGATAATGTGTTCCACCTTATGGGATTTTTGTGAGTCTTGGAAATAGCTTTACAGTGCCTAGCATGGGGCCTGGTACAGTGAAGCTGTTTTTCTTTCATTGAGGTATTTTCTGAATCTCTTTTCCAAAGCTTGGTGAGACTGCGTGATGCAGTGAGGGTAGAACTGGGACTCGAACCTGGGCCCTGGGACTCCCGATCCAGAGCGCTTTCTGCTAGAACACCCTCCCTCCCATCAGGAACTATGTTCACCCTGATTTGTTAGCCGAAGTCAGACCCAAGGCCCTAATTACTGCAGAGTGAGTAAAAACTGATCAGCAGAGTCGCCTGCTGGGAGATGCTCAAACACACTGATGGAGATTTAAACACAGCCTGACTTGCTGGCACTTGTCATAAGGCTGAGAGCCGACAAGCAAATGACAATGCCGAGTGACAGACATATGGACAGGTACCCATGTGTTCCGGAGCCCCAGAAGCGACCAGCCACTTGCTCAAGGGCATCCAAACACCTTGTGCTTTCAAAGCCTTCCATGCTCTGCACCCCTATGTACCAAACACAGCCCAGTTCTCCTCTCCAAGCAGTGGGTGGGTGGGTGGGGTGGTAGGCTGCCACTTTCTGTCCACAGCCTGGCCTGCACAACCCTTTCACTGGTGGCCTGAATTTGGGCCTCCCAGATCCAAATCCCAGCTCTTTCACTAAGTACTTCTTGACCTTGGGAAAATTCTTTAACCTCTCGGTGCCTCAGTTTCCTCACCTATAAAATGGAGAGAGTAAAAGCACTTACTTCACTGGGTTGTAACGAGGTGCCTGGCACACAGTAAGTGCTCGACAAAGAATATCGGCTATGACTCTTTTTGGCCGTCATGGAAGGGGCTGCTGCTCCAATTCACTGAACACTGCGAAGCTGGGGGGGCTAGCTGCTGATTTTGGTGACAGGACCAAGATAACTGCGATGTGTGGGCAAGCCCAGCTGGCCAGACCAGAACAAGTTTTGTGTCAGGTCATGCACTGAGGGGCCAAACTTCAGCCAGTCATCTTTAGGCTAGAAGAGCCTGCCTTTGCTGCAGCTCCTCTGAAGAAGATCTCGAGGGAGTAGTGGACCGCATGTCCCTTAGGTGCAGCAGTCTGACTGGGTTGCCAGCCAGGCTGTGGGGCTCCCAGCCTGCAGCAAGGGAGGGTACCCAGGCAGGTGACTTGTCTGCTCTACTCTGGGTGACTTGGAGCAAACCTGGTCCAGTCCTTGCAGAGGAAAGTAGACAAACTTGAATGTGACTGGGGACGGGGTCCTGAGGGGCAGATGATGGGACATTGTCACCCAGGGAATGGATGAGGGAGCTGGTGACAAGAGGCCTGGGGCAGATGGGGCTGTGGGGTGGACAGGCTGTCATCAAGCGTCTGCAGGGCTGTCATGCGGAAGAGGGAGCGGACAGAGGGTTCCACCAGCTCTGGGACGCAGGCTGGAAGGTTCTGGGAGGCAGGTTCCCTGTAGCCTCACAGAGACTTTTCTGTAGGTCACCAGATGTAGCCTCTGCATTGGTGTGTGTGTGTGTCTGTGTGAGTAGGTATTATGTATGTGTCTGTGTGTGTGTGTGTCAATGTGTCTGTGTGAGAGTGTATCTGTGTGTGAGTGGGTATCTGGTTGTGTACGTGAGTTTGATTGTGTGTGAGTGTGTAAGACGTATGTGGGTGAGAGAATGCATGTGCCTATATGTGACTGTGTGTGTGTGTGTGACTGTGTATGTGAGTGTGTGTGTGCCCATGTGTGTGACTGTCAGTGTGTGTGGTGACAGGTCAGGCCACTTTGGGGTCCCATTCTTTTCAGAGATTCCCTGTGTGAAGACCTGGAGCTCACCGGAGTCTGAAATCAAGCACTGTGTTTCTGGAACTCCTAAGTTCCAGGATTCTGGAAATCCATGGCTCACAGTGCTAACACACATGGGGCTCACTGTCACTGGCCCAGTGTCTGGCGTGTGGTCAGGTGTTCACGTGTGTTACCCCATTCATTCTCCCATCATTCCTGCCGCAGGGCACTTGTCATCCTCATTTGATAGACAAGGTCACTAAAGGCCCCTGCCAGGCTGAGTCATGTGCCAGCGTAGGTTGGTGTCAACTGGTCTCCAACACAGGTCTTGGCTCCCAGCTCTGAAACGCCACCCTGTAGAGTCCAATGGTGATGGAGGTGATAATGGTGATGGTGATGGTGCTGATGACGGTGATGGAGGTGATGGAGGTGATAGTGGTGATGGTGATAGTGATGATGATGGTGATGGAGGTGATGGAGGTGATGGAGGTGATGGTGATAATGGTGATGATGGTGATGGTGGTAGTGATGGTACTGATGGAAAAGAGAGGGCTGGGGTGGCAGCTACTGGGGATGGCCCAGCGCCCCATGCATGCTTAGACATCCATCTTTATGGGTCCTAGAGAGCCTTCCCATCCATATCACGTCTTCACAAGGACCTGCTGAAACAGGCAGGCGGAGAGCTTTACAGAGAGGAAAACCGAGACTCCAAAAGGCCGATAGAGTCAGGAGTGAGTGTATGTTCCACACACAGTGGGCTCCTGCTCTGCCCCTACTTCTGCTCATGGAGGCCAGTCCAGTTACCACACCACTGTCTTGTGGGCCAGAACCCAGAGGAAGGATGCTGGGATGTGGAGGCAGCTCTGATTCTGGGGCCAGATGGACCTTAGTTTGAATCCGCCAATGCTGCCACCTAACACAAGTCCTCTTGACTTTGTAAGGCTCCATCTGCAGACAGGTTGGAGCCCAGGGGCGGGGCAGCTGCCAGTCCCCCAAAAGCTTCCAGCCATAGGCACGTGGGCAGCTGTGGACAGGAACTGGGCTGTAGGCACAGGGCAGAGGGACTTGGGAGTGGGGAGCAGGTCAGGGGACATAAGATAGTCTGGGTGGTTGTTGGAAAGCAGGTCAAAGTGCTGAACTGCTGGGTGGTCACTGGGAAGCAAGTCAGAGGGTGGAGGCTGGGTGGGCACTGGGGAATTGATCATAGGAGGAGGCTGGGAGGGCACTGGGGAGTGGGTTGGGGGTGGCAGCCTTGGCAGTCGTGGTCTCTAGTAACCCCACAGTGAGGGGACAGGACAAAGGACAACACAGTGTGACAGCTTTGAACAGGGACAAGTGAGGCACAAAGCAAGTTAATACAAAGTGGACAGAACTGAGAGCGAGGAGAGGGCGTGATCACGCGTGGTCCCAGAGGCCACAGGGACTGTTCCCACCTGTGCAGGTACAGGAAGGGCTTTGGTGGTGCTGGGTAGGGTGGCATTGGGCCTATACAAGGCCTGGCTCTTCTGCCTCTAAAATTGATCTCAAACCCACCCCGTTCTTTCCACCACGACCAGCATCCCAGACTAGGCCAGCCAATCATTCCAGCCTCCTTCTGGCCCTCCCTGCTCCACCCCTGCCCCTCCACCCACTCTCCCTTCAGCCCTCAGAGGGACGGCTTAAAGACAGACCAAACAAAGCACAGCACTCCTTACATAAACGCCCTTCCATGGCTTCCTGTTGCACTTGGACTAAAACCCAAGCTCCTTCCATGGGCTCGCAACGGGCTCTGCCAAACTCCCCCTTCTCATCCCCCCTCCCTGTCCCGGGCTCAGCCACACTGGCCTCGTTTCTGTTCTTTAAATGCACCAAGTTCATTCCAGCCCCCCAGGCTTTGCACATGCGACTGCTTCTACCCAGAATGCTCTTCCCACAGATCACCCATGGCCATGCCTTTCGATTTCTGTTTCTATCTTAAATGTGTCTTTCTGTAGAGAGGCCGAGGTGGTTTTCCCCACTCCCACCATTCTCCCTTGTTTATTTACCTCCCAGCACTTTTTATTCATTTATTCAACAAATATTTATCAAGCACCTCGTATGTTCCAGGCACTGTTCCAGGTGCTGGGGGATACAGCAGTGAATGAAACAGACCACTGTCCCTGCTCTCTTGCAGCCTTCTTTCAGGTTGGAAGACAGACAGTAAATCATAAAGATATAAATACATAAATTATACAGTGTGTTTGGTGATGATAAGAGCTATGGAAGCACAGAAAGATAAATTGACTCTTGTCTTTTTCCCTTGCTGGAGTGTTGACTTCTTGTGAATGAGGGCTGGTGCCAAACCTGGCTCATTCACCAGCATAGCCTCAGAGCCAGCACACCGTCTGCACATAGTAGGTGCTCAGGAAATATTGTTGGACAAATGAATGAATCTTCAGGTCCTGGGACAACAGGGCTTGGAAGATGGAAGAGAGGGTGCTCCAGGGAGAGGGGGCAGATGGAGGAGGCAACTCTAGGGTCTGAGGAGGTCCAGTTTGGCCAGAGTGAGGGGCCAGTGGACGGACCAGTAGGCTCTGAAGCTGGCACAGCAGTGGGCAAACCTGGAGCCACCCCCGGGGGAACGGTTTTCAGCCCAGGGATTGACACGTGGCAGGCCGAGGTGCCTGGGAGCTTATGTAAGGCCCGTGGCTGTTTTTCTGGAACTGAGAGCAAAGCCTTGCGCTCGGGAGAAAACTCTGCCTCCCTGACCAGCCGGGCAAAGTGGCAGGAGGTGCCAACTCCCGCCTATTGCCCCCGGGAGCCAGAGAAATGTCCAAATGCATCAGCTCTGGGCAGCTCAGCCGACAGCTCAGCAGCCACGGGTGGCAGCCGGGTGAGCGCCAGGGATTTGGGCCTATCTCCAACTCCCACTGCCCAGCCTGGCACTGTCACGATTCTAGGGCCCAGGAGACCCCGTGGATGAAGATCCAGGGATTGGTAGTTTCTAGGAGGAGGTGGTGAGGGGTAGGTCCTGAGGAGTGGCTGTTCTGCCCACCCTGGCAGTGGCTGGCTGTAGAGGGGGACATGCGAGGCCATGGTCGGTCCTCACTGAGTCTGCAGGGCTGGTGCTGGAATCCTGGCCTCGAAGCACGCCCTCGTTCTATACTTGCCTCAGTGTGTAGCCTTAGTGTGCCACTCGCTTCTCAGGGCCTCAGTTTCTCCATCTATGAAGCTTTGTGTGTAAGGTCCCCTGGGTTCTCAGCTTTGTGAGGCAGTGGGTGGTGGGTCCCTGGGTCTTAGCTCAGCTGTCCTCAGGGAAGCCTGCCCTGAGTCCCTCCCAGCTTGTCTAGGTCCCCCAACTTCTCCTTGGTAACACGTGTCATCCTGGCCATAATGTCTGTCCTTATAGCAACATTCCCTTTTTTTTCTTGCCTATTTTCTTTACCTTCGATGAGGCAACAAATCCACAACTCTAGTCTCATAAAAAAATAACTAATATCACAACTACATTCTAAGAAGGTTTTCTTTTCTCCACTCATCTCCCCAAATTGAGGCTCCATGCGGTTGACCACACTTGCCTCAGGACCACCAGCCTGGAAGTGGATTCCAATTCACTGGCAACTGGGGCCGCAGATCTTTCCTAATCCTCGGGCCGAGTGAGGGGGAGGGGCCTGTGGGCCTGATGCTGGGCTGTCTGCTCTCGGGGAAGGCTGGTGGGGGAGCGCGTACCAGGACTGGCCCTGCCATGTGCCACCTCTTCTTCCCCCCAGGCTCCCTGCTCAGCGCTGACATGGCTGAGAGCTCCTTGCCGCCCTCCCCCTCTGCCGTGGCCCTGGCCCCTGAGCCCGGAGTCACAGAGCAGCCGGCGCCCCGGAGCCCTCCGCCCTCTCCTCCAGGCCTCGAGGAGCCCCTGGATGGAGTGGATCCAGACATCCCTCACCCGGACCTGGCGCCCGTTGCCTTCTTCTGTCTGCGACAGACTACCAGCCCCCGGAACTGGTGCATCAAGATGGTGTGTAACCCATATCCTTTGTGTGGCCTGGAGTTGTCAGGGCCCTGCCTGGGGCCAAGCTGCTCCCTGAGGGAGCCCTGCCTGTCACACCTGCCTCTGGTTCCGAGGTCGGAGGCCGCCGGGGCCTGGATGGTGGCGAGCCAGCTCACGGGATGGGTGTGGGGCGGGGTCAGAGCATGGAGGTTGGACTGATGAGGACCTGGTGTCCTGCTGGTGTGAACATTCTGGAAGTTGCTGACTGCAGGGGTCAATCCATTGGCCGGCTGGTTCAGAAAGTCTCAGGTGTGAGCCCCAGCTCACTGCTGGAATGAGGGACCCAGAGTTAAGTCAGACCCCAGCCCAGCTCCCAGTGACTGAGACATTTGATGGGCTCTGGCCACAGAGGTGATGAGAGCTATGATGTGGGCCTGTGGGCGTGGGCCCGCGGCAGTGAGGTTCCCCGGCCCCGGTGTCCTGGGTGGGCCTCTGATTGGGGCCCAAGGCAGCAGAAGCAGCCCAGCACAAATCTGCCCGCCTTCACTTGCTGCCTCTAGTCTGCTCTTGTCACGCCCTGCTTAAGTTCCTTCACCATTTCCCATTGCCCTCCAGCCCACCAGGCCCTGTGTGCTCCCCACCCAGTCTCACTTCCTGCCACTCTGCTTCCCCTGTGCTCTCCCAGGCTTCAGGGCCATCTCACATGCACTTCCCTTTGAAGTGCTTTTCCTTTCTCTCTTCACCTGGGCAAATCCTTGGTTGCATCCTTCAAATCTCAGTATGTCACCGCCTCAGGGAAGCCCTCTGTGATTCCACCTCAGCCTCTCCATTTGTTGTCACTATCTGTTATAGTTGTGGGATTCTGAATCCAACATTTGCCTCCTCCAGGGGTACTGGCAGGGGACCAGGACACAGACCGAGCTTGTCTTGTTCACTGCTGGACCTCAGCACCCAGCGCAAGAGCACAGCCACGGGTGCTCCTTTAATGTTTGCTGGGCACACACTGGTGATGTCTGAGCTGAGTCTCCAGTAATGAATGAATGGTGTCAGGTGGAGAGAGCAGCAGGGACAGGGGTATGGCAGGAGCAAAGGGCTGGATGGACAAGGGACTGAGGGCGGTTTGGTGTGGTTGGAGTAGAGGAGTGAGGGGCAGAGTGGAGACACGAGGCTGGAGGGTGATGGGAGATGTCGCAGGCCCTGAAGGCCGAGTGAGGAGCTGGCCTGTGTTCTGAGGGCAATGAGACCTGGTGAAGTTTAAAGCAGGGGCGTGATGTGGCGAGATCTGTGTTTTAGACGGACCACTGAACTGCAGCGTGGGAATGGATTGCAGGGGTGAGCCTGTGGCTGAGGGCTGGTGAGGAGGAAGCTTTGGGACCCAGGTGTGGTGGCCTCATGGTTTTGGGGGTCCACCAAGCAGGGCAGAGTCCCTGCCAGTGCTCAAGGCCACACAGGGTAGGGCCTGCGCCCAGGCCTTGACGCCGGGGGTGTCCAGATGCAGGCTGGGGTGCTGAGGCCAGCCCCCAGAAAGGCTGGGGGAGGCAGCCATGCTGAGCCCACAGTCTGCTGGCTCCCTGCTGTGTCGGGGGGCTGAGGTGATAATGGGCCCCAGACTCCCCAGACCTAGGAAACCAGAGGGTCTCTGCTGGAGTTGGGAGCCCCTAGCTGGGTGGGGGTGGGGGAACCTTGACGCTCCTTCTGTGGGACAGTTCAAGAGGTCTCAGACACCCTGACACTGTCTGTTCAGTAACTCAGTTCACCCAATGCTATCTGACGCCTGCCCTGGCATCACAAAGGACTGAGAAGCAGAGCTGGTCTGCCCTGGGGAGTTCCTGGGAATGGGGGATGCAAGTACCATCCATGGGACCAGTTTTAGTATAAAATGTTGGGGAAACCATAGGGACCCGCAGTGTGTGAGCTGGGGGGCAGCCAGGCCAGAGAAGGGGGACCACGGGAGCTTTGGGCCTTTGAGGGAGAGAAAGCTGGCTGTGGGAGCAGGGAGACAGTGGAACCATGTCACAGGGACCTTGCATGGGTAGGTCACCAGGGTTGATTCTGGCTCTGCCACTTAGGTGCTATGCGACCTTGGGAAACACACTTCCCTGTCTGAGCCTCACGTGGTCTACATGTCAGTACTGCTCTGGGCGCGGAGCACAGCCATGGCTCAGAGGACCTCGGCGTGGAGTCTGACCCAGCTCACCCTCTGACAGTCTCTGGCAGGTCTGGCTGGGCTGGAGCAGCACTAAGCAGTCCAAGTGTCACGAAGATGCCCCTGGATGGGGAGATGTCTGAGTAGTGTCTGCCACGAAGCAGGTGTGTAACTTTGGGCAGTCCCTTCTCTCTGAGTCTCAGTGCCTCCACTCCACCTAAAAAAGAGGGGCTGGGTGAAATGCCCCTTTCCAGCCACACTCACCCACACCCTTGACCTCAGTCAGCCGGGACCCTGACCACTGAACACAGCACAGAGACCCTTCCAGTTGACACATTCCTGGCCTGTTGGGCAAACAGTCTCTGGGGTCCTCTGCTGTTTGTTTGTCCTCACCAACCCGTTGGCCTCCACCCTCAGGGCATGTGAGAGCCTGGGGTTGGGGACAAATGTGGGGCTGGCCCAGGAGGGGAAGGAAAGGGTCCGGATCCCAGGCAGAGCTGGGCTTGGTCCTCGCCTGCCTCAGGGAGAGCCCTGGGTCCACACATGTGGTACTGTGTGGGGCAGGGGGTGAGGCCAAATTCAGCCCCTCTTGGAGGGGTGCGTCAGCACCGGGAGCCACTCAGAGTACCACCGGCCTCCCCAGGCCCCATGGCTAGAAGCTGCCAAGGCTGGGATGAGGGAGGGAGGGAGGGATGGAGGTCTCAGCCTGAACCGGCTGCCTCACCGCTGGGCTGCCGTCTGGACCAGAGATCTGATGATTCCGGTGTGGCACAGCCTCAAGTGTCAAGTTGTGGGACTCTTGGACTTCAAACTTCTCTGATTGAATCTAAGGGCTCTAAGTTCAGCTATAAAGCTCAGTGACTCAAATTCTAAGCTTCTGTGATTCAAAGGCTGTAAAATTGTGTGTTTCAATGTGTGTCTGACACTTGGTGGCTGCAATGGTGTGTGTCTGGGAGTTAGAGGGCCAGGGATTCCGTCCCTGTGAACATGACACTACAGTGCCAAGTTCATAGCCTGAGTCGGGTCGGTGGGAGAGAGGCCGAGGCGCGTTTCTACAAAGGCAGGACCAGGAGACCTTGGTGTCCACAGAGGTCCTGGGAGCAGAGACTCGATCATGGGGTGCTCAGGCTGGGCTTTAGGGGTTTGAAGTGTATGTGTGGGGGTGTCTTTCATCAGCTACTGAGGGCTCTAGGGTTCTTTCCTGGCCAGAAACCTCCCCCGCCTCTCTTCCCTGGGTGGGAGCTCAAGGAGGGAGCCACGTTTAACCTAGGGAACTGGTGAGGAGGAGGCTTTGGGACACAGGTGTCGTGCTCCTTGGTGGGGCTCTGTTGGCATTTTGGGTACGATCATGTTTTGTGGTCCCGGCTGACTTGTACATTACAGGACGTTTGGTGTTCCTGGTCCCTAAATATTAGTAGGTAGCATTGTCAATCATTGTGATAGCACTTCACCTTTCCAGACTCTGCAGGATTCTGCTCCCCATCAAGAACCCAAAGGAATGGTGGACGTGTTGGTGTCAGGGTCAGGCTAGCGGGAGCAGCTGTCATGACCAGCAGGCCCAGGGCAGTGTGGGAGGTCTGCCCCGGATAGACTGCCCCAAGCACCACTGTCCTTGGTGCTGAGGGGCCTGGCTCAGAGCCAGCTGCCCTTTGAAGCTTGGTGCTTCCTGAGGCAGCTCCTCATCCAGTCCAGAGCTAGGCCCTGAGTCACCACCTGACTCACTGGAGAACCAGAGGTTCCTGGGACCCTCCCTGAGCAGGAAAGGTCCATTCACCCACAAATCAGCACTACTTTCTGCCTGGCCTAGCCCTCCGGCATCTGATGTCAGCTGGGGTTTCAGCTGGAAAGTCTCTGGGTGGGAAATGTCAGGGATTGGTTTCACTGTTTGACTCATGGGGATGTGGCATATGGCGTGTGGACCCAAGTCAGACAGACCTAGGGGCTGGTTCTGCCTCTTATTTGCTGTGTGATCATAGGCCAGTTTCTTAACCTCTCTGACCCCCAGTTTCCCCACTTATCAAACACAGGTGATAATCCCCACTTTACGGGATTGCACTGAAGACCAAAGCAGTACGTAAGGCACATGGAAAATGGAGCTGTGCAGACTAGAAACACTGCCGCCTATGGGGTTATCATTATTCTCATTCGTGCCCAAAAGGTGTGTCGTTGAGTAAACACTCTGCTTGTGGTAGATTTGGTAAGACATCAGGCATCAAGTCTTTAGATAGAACATAATGCTTTCAAAGGACGTTGTTTCTAGGGAAAATCAAGAATCAATCTCCTATTTAGGTAAATCTGTGCCCGTTACGCTGTGAGCAGCCATGCCCTCATCCGTGCAGACATTGCTAATCCATCACAGCATTCTCCAGCAGAGCGTCTCTGGCAGCAGGACTGATCAGTTGGAAACCTGTTTTCCACCTAGATTAGATTTTGAGAGCCTTTCTTAGTGTTGCCCTCTGCGTGTGGGGAAAGGGCCAGTGGTATGTATACTCACTCTAGTATCCCCTCCCTGAGCCTTAGTTTTTTTCATCTCTATAATGGACGGTTAGAGATGGTTAGAGAAGATTTCTGTAAAGCACTCAGCCATGCGCCAGCACAGAGGAGGTACTCAGGGATGGCAGTAAGGAGAGCTGGCACTTACTGTGCTGAACCCTTTGCCGGCATCATCACCTTTAACCCTTATAATCACCCAGAGGCAGGTGCTGTCATAGCCCCATTTTACACACGAGGAAAGTGAGGCTCAGAGAGATTGAGTAACTTTTTTCCAGAGTTGCGCAGCCAGGATGTGGTAGAGCTGGGATGAAAACCTCAATTTCTCTGCCTCCTCAGCTTCAGCTTTTATCCAGGATGCTGCTGCCGCTGGTGCAGCCTGAAGAAGCTGGTTCTCCACACCCCACCGGGGCAGGGAGGTTGGCTTCATCGTTTCAGATGGCCAGGTGAGGGTCTCCCTGGGTTCCAGCATCTACATTCAGCAACCACCTCACTGTGGCCTGCCTGCGGCCACCCCCTTGAGGAGTTTGCAGCCCCCTCCCTTCCCAGCTTTCACAGGGCTGCCGCCTCCCCTTCCAGCCAGGGCTGAGCCAGCCTTCTGCTGCTTGCAAATCATCCATGCATGGTGGGAAGCCACTTGGCTGTGAAGGCTGCCTCTCTGATGGGCAGGGGGAGGGCGTTAGCCTGGGTGGGGAGACAGGAAGCTCCAGCTTCCAGAGACCTTGTATAGGTCACACTCCCCCCTCTCACTCTCAGTCTCCCTATCTGCAGGATGGGAGAATTGAGTAGCGAGGTTGGGAAGGGGCTGCCCGGGGTACCTGGCTCCCTGCTACCCTCCTCAGGAAACATTTCAGTGGTGACTGGAGGGACACCTGGAACGGGGCTCACTCACTCTGTGCCTTTGTGGCTGTGTACCTGGTTCTCATCTGCCCCTCTTCTGTCTGCTTCTGGCCCCCTGCCTGGCTCTGGCCTTCTGCTTGCTAGGTTGGGGTCTGTAAGTGCTCTCACTTTGAAGTTCACCTCGCCTAGATCCCTGCCTCTCAGACCCTGTGAGCTTGCCCACCACTGAGCAGAATAGGGCAGGGCCCACTGTCTCATCACAGCCCCCGGTGCCAAGTCTGTGCTGTTCACGGTGAGGGTTTGGCGGGTTTGTTGAGGGGGCAAAGGGCTCTGTTCAGCCATCATTCCCTCACCCATTCATGAGATCATTCAACGAGCCTTTATTGAGTGCACGCCGGGTACCAGGACATGTGCAGAGGACAGCCGTGGCCGTTTTGTGCAGGTCACTGTGGCTCCCGTGAAGAGATGTCCACCGGGAGACCATCACGAGAGGGCGCCTGTGGGGTGGAGGAATACGGTGGCCCAAGGTGCTGGCAGGGCCTGGCGAGGAGGGTCCCAGTGGTGATGTGGCTGCCTTGGGGTTCGTGTTGGAAACAGAGGACTCAGAGTTGGCACAGGGACTGTGGCTCAGTTGCCGTCTGAGGACCTGCTCCTGGCTTCTTTGCTGAGGGTCTTTGGATAAGTCTCTTGCCTTGGCTGAGCGTCTGTTTGCTCATCTATGATACAGGGGGTGACAGTGACCCTGGTTGGGAATGTCAAGGGGTCAAGTGAGAATCAGGCAAGCACTGACGGGGCAAACTGTTGAGTGCCGTGTGGCAGCTGTGTGCACGCTGGGGCTGGTGGTGGAGCTCCCAGGGAGCCCCCTGGGGTGGCCGCGGCTGTACTGGAAGAGGTGCCCTGCTTCTGGATGAGGGTCCTAAAGGCCAAGGGCAGCTGGACCCTGTGTCCTTGATAGTGGTCTGAAAGGCTTGGGCTGCTCCGGTCATTGAGGCCATCTCTTGCCTCTGGGCAGGCTTCCTCTCATCCTGCTGCTTGGATAGGGCCCTGGGCCACAGGGTAAAGGCCTCTAGGACCTTTCCGAGGGCTCCTGACTATCAGGAAGTCCCCCCTTAATCTAATTTCCATCCCTCCTATCCTGAGCCCTTTCCCTGTGGCTGAGTTGTTGGGAGCGTCTGGGGCTGAGTTCCTCTATCTCTTCCTGTCTAAACACAGGATCTCACCCCCCCCGCCCCACGTGACAGCTGGTGTCACCCTCTCTTCCCTCCCTTGCACAGTTGACAGAGTACTGGCCAGGAGCCCAAAGCTGTGCGACCTTGGGCCATGACCTTTCCCCTAGACCCACGCGCTCCTTCTCACCTGCCTTCCTGCTCAGAGATGCCTGGGACTCCTCTGTGTGTGGATGCCAGCTGTTAAGTGCTGCGTGCCCAGGAGGGTCTGTGTCGCCCTCCCTGCCTTCCTGCCTGCCTTCTTTCCTTTCTTTATTCTTTCCTCACTCAAAGACCTTCAGTGGCTCTCTGTCACCCTTAGATTAGTCTCACCTCACCTGGACCTGAGGCCAGGGTTCACACTGGTTGTCCTCCAGCCTCTTTCCCTTCCTGCGCTCTGTTCTGATGCCTAGACCCACTGCTGATGGTTCCTGAGGCCCCCTACTTCCCTGCCTTAGCTTATGCTGGGTCTGCCCCCGCCATGCCCTGGCCCACACCTCTAGGGCTCCAAATCCCCCCAGCCCCACCAGGCCCAGCTTCTGGCCACCACCTGCAGACCCCCTCAGCCCTTTCTGAGCCCTTCCCTATCCTACAAGCTTCCTCCTGCCTCGGGGGACTTGTTGCTTTGTCTCTAGCAGGCAGGAGGCATCAGAGGGCACTGTGCTCTCACTGTGCCATGACCTCTCAGCACCTCCCATGAGGTAGCAGGATCGGAAGTGTGCTAACTCCCCATTCAACAACTGGGGAGACTGAGGCCCAGAAAGGGAGCATGACTTGCCCAAGGTCACACGTTGAGTAGTTGGCAAAGCTAGGGTGGACTTGAGCCCTGGACTCCAGACTCTCTGGCCAGTGCTGCGCCCACCCAGCCTGCTCATGGCTGAGGAAGGGGTTCTTTTGGGGAAGGTGTCCCCTCTTCCTACAGCCCTGGCCTAATGGGAATGCCCAGACGGGTGGCAAGCATTGCTGAAAGAAGCAACACATGTTTGGGAAATTGTCCATTTCCCTCCATCTGGTGTAGTGAAGGTTGTTTTTCTCCAAAGTAGAAGTCAGCATCAAGCTGTTGCCTGGGGATGCTCTTGGAGGCTGGAGTGCATGCTGTACCATCATTGGTCAGCAGGGTGGCTGGACAGCTAGTCAGAGGAGCCTGGCTGGGCCAGGGAGAGTCTGACCCACAGGGCAACCTCAGGAACTATGGCAAGAGCTACAGGAGCAGAAGCTGCCCTGACCCAGCCTGGGGGCGTTGGTGAAGCCTACCTGGAGGAGGAGGCCTGTGACCTGGGTCTTGCTGCATCAGTAGGAGTGTTCCAGGAGACCTGTTGAGGGATGGTCTTCTAGGCAGAGGGAATAGGGGAGAGAACAATGAGGAGTTTAGTGTGGCTGGAACAGTGGGAGGGAGGGGCTGGAGAGCAGGGTGTGCAATGCCAGGTTGGAGATTGCTTTTGATCTTGTAGGCACTGGGAAACTATTGATGGATGTCCAGCAGGGAAGAAATATGGGTAAATTCATTTACTAGAATGGTCGCTCCTAGAGCAGAATGGAGGATGCTTGAGAGAGAGACTGTGGCCTGGAGACCACGCAGGAGGCTACTGCAATGGATATTGATTGATTGATTGATTGATTGACTCATTCATTTCAACAAGTGTTTACTGAAGCCAGCTATGTGTTGGACACTGTTCTAGACTGGAGTGGAGGTGCCCTTAAGGCTGTTCAGCCATGTTGGGTGGAGACACAGTATTCCAGGCCTGGGCACGTAGTGGTCACCCAGAGGAGACCCCAGCCTGATGGGGAGGCAGTACCACACCCGAGCTGTACTCTTAGGAAGCAAAATGGGGTAAAGGCTGGGCAGAGGGACCCTCAGGGGGCCTGGAGGACGGAGTGGTCAGTCTGTCCTGACTGAGGATGTCACAGGAGCTGGCTGATGAAGGAGGTGACCTTAGAACCAGGGCTGGAGAGACTTTGGTGGCGGGGAGAGGGGTAGGGCATCCCAGCTGAAGAAACAGCCTGGTCAAGGGTGGGGACGCTGCTAACAGCCCAGAGTGTGGGCTGAGTATGGAGGGCATTTAGGGTCGAGATTCTGGAAGGTGAAGGGGAGGACTGCTTTGGGGAGGGCACTGGTGTTCACAAATGATCTACTGTGTGCTGAGGGCAGGTCATCTGCCCAGCAGCTTAGCCGGCTCTAGAAATTGCCCCCTGGACAGAAAAGGCCCAGAGAGGGGATGTGTCCAGGCCACCCAGCCTGGTGGTGGCCGAGTGGCACTTGGCTGAAGCCCTGGCCTGTCAGCCCTGGGAGCTCCATGAGCCCTGCGGGGAAGTCTCGTTGTAATTGATATAGAGCAGAGAATTAGGAAGAGGGCTGGCTGGCTAATGAGGAGTCCGCCCCTCCTGGGGCATTTAAAACATGATTGGAATTTTATAAGTCCGTCCAGCCTGGGCTTTGGCTTCTGTGTCAGAAGCCAGCTTCGACCTGCCGCCTCCCTCAGGCCGCCTCGCCATCCTGTTGGGAGAAAAACAGCCCCATTTGTTTCCCTCGGAGAGAAATCAATATGTCTTTTTAATCAGCCAGAATGTCTTCCTGCTAACCTCTCTCCAGCTCTCCTGTGGGGCTGCCTTCCACATTCTGTCCCCATCTGCCTGTGGAGCCGTGCTCTGCTCATCTGGTCTCCTTCTTCTCTCCCCAAGTTCAAATCCTAATTCTGGCACTTACTGCTGTGTGATACTAAGCAAACAACTTGGCCTCTCTGGGCACCATTTCCATCTAGATGAGGAATCAGGAAGAGAAGGCTTGACTGACTGAGGTGCTATATGGATGTGAGAGCTTGGGGTACTGGGCTGGGAGGAGAGGGCAGGGCCATAGTAGAGAGAGCAGGGTACCTAAGGGCTGTGCTTCACTTCTCCCAGAGCAGTAGGCGAGGTTCCCACCCACTCACTCATCCATCCATCCATCCATTCATCCACCCACCCACCCTATCCATCTACTCAACCCTTACATTCATGCATTCATTCACCCACCTTCCCAACCTACTATCTACCCAAGAACACTTAACAAAGGGTCTTAAATGCCAAGTCAAGGAGTTTGGAAACTCTCTGGAAGGCTGGGGAGCCACAGAAGCCTTTTGGTTTTGAAGTAACCTCTGGTTGCTGTGTAGAGGATGTATCATAGGAGGCAAGGATGGAGGAGGAGGCTGTTGAGAGACTCAGGAGTGAGTGAGTGCTGCCTGCCTGGAGCAATGGGGTGCATAGGAGTGGATGGAGAGGAGAGATTTAGGTGGTGAAACGGACAGGTCTCTGAGTTGGATGTGGGGAGAAGGGAGAGGGAGACCCTGAAGGGTTCTTATCCTGTAAGTAGCAGTCCCGACAACTTCCACATTGGTGGTGATTGGGGTTTGTCATCGGGGTAGGAAGTGCAGAGGGAGAATTTGGCGGTCTGGGGAGAGTATGACTTACCCATCTTGGACATGATGAATTCGACATGTCCCAGGCAATGTCTGGGAGGCCTGCTGCTGAGCGGTGAGTAAGCCTGGGCCTGGGCCAGACCCGGGACTGGTCAGCCCAGGGACCGTCTTCAAGACAATGGGAGTGGGTGTGGGGTCAGGGACAGGTAGGGGAGACTGGAGGTTGGGGAGCCTGAGAAGGTCCAGCATTTGAGGGATGGAGCCCATGAAGTAAGAGGACGACCTGCCCGGGGCGTTGTGGTGTCCCCAGGGCCCAAGGGAGAGAGACTTTCTAGAACAAGGGTCTTAAATTGAGATTCGTGAACTCGAATGGGAACGAGATACATGTTTATTTTCACTGACCTCTGACTGAAATTTAGCATCTCTTTCTATCATAAATGGAGGTAGCAAACCGCAGTGGGATTATTGGCAGGTCTTGTGACTGTCACCCGTAGCAGTCCCGATATGTCCATGTCACATCGTGGTGGTTGTAGAGCTCTCTGAATGTCATTGACAGTCACCGCTGCTTCACAGTCACTCAGTATCAGACCCACCACTGACTCTGGTTATTCATTGTATTGACAATGAAGCACGTATAGTTCTGTATCACAAATGTGTTTTCTTACAAAATATTTTGACAACAATTTTAACATAACCGGTTCCCTTCCTTTCTAATCTTAAGCATTAAAAATGTACGCATTTCAAACCGTTATTCTGAGAAGGGGCGTGTGAGCTTCCCCAGGGCCACAGGAAAGCATAAGCACTGTTGCAGGCGAATGAATGGTCAGTCGCCCCCGATGCTGCTGGCCGCGTGGGCGAGGAGGGGGTGTCACGCGTGGCAGTGTGTGCAGGTGTAGGAAGGGCTGCAGGGCTCTGTGGGAGGCCTGTGTGACCGTATTACATGTGTGTGGCGGGTGGGCAGAGGAGACGTGTGTCGGGGAGAGGCCCCCAGGAGGCAAAGAGAGAATGTCGTTACCTTCCATCCAGCCCTTACCTTCTTTGTGTCTCCACCGAGTGTCTCCTCGTGGTTTCTGGAGGGCAGTGGCCATGTCTGCTTCATTCAGGGTTCCCAGAGCCCCTGTAGCCTCACCCAGTAAGGGGGTGCTGAGTAAATGAATACAGAAGGATGGGCGTTAAAAAGGAGAGGAGGGGCGTGCAGGGTAGGTGAGGAGGCTGCAAAGCCCTCCAGGGACAGAAACCCTGCCTTAGCCTCCTGGGTGCCCCCAAGGGACAAGGACCTCCCTCCCGCCTGAGGCTGCAATACCCCTGGGCAGCTGCTCCAGGCAGGGCACCGAGAGTGCTGGGCACGCTCTGCCCTTGGAGAACACAGCCTGACTGGGGCTGAGAAGTCAAGGCAGACCACACTCAGTTTGTAGCTGTTACAAGGGGGAGGTGGGCACGCAAGGCCCGGAAAAGATGTCTGACCCCCTGCCTGGGACCCAGGAGACTTCCCTACAGGCACACCTTCCTGTGGGTGGGCTCCTGAGGCTGGCTCTGCTGCCAGGCCGTGGGACCCTGGCACTTTTTAGCAGTGGCTGAAGTGGCAGTAGCGCCTGGGAGAGTGTCCTTGTTTAGAGCTTCCTTCCCAGGGACCATCCGCCCCGGGTTTTCTGCTGAGCTGACAGCCCCTATTCCCTGTCATTGCCTCCCCCTCTCCTGCTGTCTGCACTGGGCACTGTGGCCTGCTGGGCATCTGGGAATCAGAGACTTTGGCCAAATTCAATGAGTTTTCACATTATGGGGACTCGAAGAAGTGGGGTGGGGACAGAGACAAGGCAGGAAGGGAGGGCTCACTAATCTCATTCCCTCCTCTTAGGGGATCTCCGTCCACGCTTCATGGCTTATAAGCAGAACCAATCAGGCCAGGCAGGGCCATGTAGCATGTGGGGAACTCCCCATCACTGGAGGCATGTAAGCAGAGAGAGGCCTAAGACCATCTGCCCAGCAGTTCTGTCTACTTCACGAAGCAACTTTCTGCCCCAGCTCAGCCACTGTGTCACCTTGGGCAAGTCCTGCCATCTCTGGACCTTTATTTTCCTATCTGTAAAGTGGCTGTGATAGTCTGCCTGGCCTATCTCCCAAAGCTGCCACGGACATGAGAAGAACAAATTCTTAAACAAACGGAAGACAGGATGGTGTGAAGTTCAAATCCAGGCTCCACCCCTCACTAGCTGTGGCCTTGGGCAAATCTGTGAAACAGGGATGACACCCCTGCCTTGCAGGGTGGTGGTGAAGGTTCCTGTGGGGATCTGTGACAGTGGGCTCCCCAGCAGGGACTTGTTCTTATAATTGTTGCATTTTTATTTTTCCTTAAAGCAGCTGTGTTTCATCAATTTTTGTTACACTTTTTATTGAGGTAAAACATGCAGGCAGTAGAGCTCACAAATCTTAAATGTCCAACTCAAGGCATCTTCCCATAATAACACTCCTGTGACCCCGCGCAGGCCAAGAAGTACACCTCCAGCCCCCAGAAGCTCCCAAACCCCCACCCCCCATGGCTATTCCCTGCAAGTTACCCCTGCTCTGGCCTCCTTCATGTAGGTTAACTCGGCCTGATATTTCACTACATACAGAGGGTGCCAAAAAAATGTAGACACATTTTGAGAAAGGAAATAACTATTAAAATTGTAACGCTCAGTATATACCGATAACAAAAGATGAATACAAGTCACATTTGACTTCTGCAATTACAAGAGGGGCTCAAAGTGGTCACCATCAGCTTCCAGACACTTCTGATTATGGCGAACTACTGCTTAAGCAACGTGGACCAAAGTGTCCACTTGTATCCATTTTTTTGCATCCTGGTATATACTTGGTACACACTCTTTGCTCTTCAGTGTCTGTCTTCTGTTACCCAGCGTGATGCCTGGTGAGTGCCATTCAAGCTGCTGTGCGTATCAGCAGTTTGTTCTTTTTCATCACTAGGTAGTATTCCATCGAGTGAATGGACCACAGGGTTTCTTAGCCTTGGCACTGTTGACATTTGGGGCTGGATAATTCTTTGTGGGGGGACTGTCCTGTGCACTGTAAAATGTTTAGTGGCACCACTGTTCTGTACCCACTAGAGGCCAGGGCTTGCCTTCCCAAGTTTCAACAGTCAAAAATATCTCCAGATGTGGCCACGTGTCCCAGGGGGGTCAAAATCATCTGCAGTCTGACTCATTCTCCTGTGGGTGGGCACTTGAGTGGTTCCCTGGTTGGGGCTCTTATGTCAGCATTTCTCTGGGGTGTGGACCCAGGAGTGGCACTGCTGGATGCTAGTGTGGGCCTCTGTTTTGCTTTAATACATGCTGCCGAGAAGCTTCCCAGTGGTTGTTGCTCATTAAGAAAAGTTGAATTTATGAATTCATGAATTAGTGAATGGATATCTTCTTTAAATCCCAGGGACTGGAGCCTAGTTGACATTCAAAATGGTGGCCACTGTTAGTTACTTCAGTGCAGGCTACACGGCCTCACATCCAGCTGGGTCCTGGAAGGGGGACGGATGGTCTCTGGGCACCTCGGGGCAGTAGGGAGCCTGAATCTCTCAGAACTCTGGTACAGCAGCTGCTCCATGTCTGGGCTTCTCAGAGGGGCACAGAGCTGGGCCAAGAACTGGGGTCTAGAACCTCAGGCCCCAGCCTGTGAAGGCTCAAGGCCTGAGCTCTCTTCCCGCTGGGGATTGATAGGGGAAGGACCCCCATACAGGGGCTGGCTCACCTTTCTTGCCTCTCTGGTCCAGGAGGATGCAGCCCCCAGTCCCCTTCCTGCACTTGATTTATTTAGACAACTGAGGCACAGACTGGAAATGGATCAGATTTTGGATTTGACAAAAATGAAAACAAATTTGGCCGCCCCAGCCAAACCCAGCACTCCCACCCCCACCCACCTTTCCAGAGCCCCCCAATTACAGAAACCCAGACTGTCAGCATGGGCAGCAGGATGGAGGGTGGTGGTTGCCATGGTAACCATGCAGGCCTCAGGCTCCTGCTCCTGGAGAGGAGGCTTCCCCCAGGGGCCTGCTTGGGTGTCAGTAACTGCCCCCTCCATTTGGTCACTCTTCTCTCTGGGAAGTGAGTGGCAGGTTTGAGGGGACCCCTGGCATGGGGTCTTCCTTGGTGACCCTGTCCCCCCAGTTCACATCCCGGCCTTCTCAAGACTCCGCAGCCGGGACGTGGGGTGGAGTTACGGTTCCAATCCAGCCTGGCCTCTTACTGGGGCTTTGAGGCGGCACCCTCCCCTTGCTGGCTTCCCCTGCCACTATCTCTGCAGATATGTCCTTCTTTCTCGGGCATGGGCAGGAGCAGAATGGGCCCCTTCCTGACCCCACTAGGCACAGCCAGATGGGCTGATGCAGGGCTCACGGCCGACCCAGGCCCACTCGAGAGGATACAGTGTGGGTGAAGAGGGAAAAGCAGATATTCCACTGAACATATACCCATTGAGGGTCCCTCGTGTTCCAGGCCCTGGCCCAGGGGTTGCAGAGCACGTGTGATTTGGCATGAGCCTGACATGAGTTCGAATCCTACTCCTGCCACATCACATACCAATTGCATGAACCTGGGCAGCTGTGGCTGGAGCCCTGGAGCCTGCTCCCAGTGCCTCCATTTCCTTATCTGTAAAAAGGGGGTAACAGTAGACCTGCCAGTTTTGGGGAACTTTGCTTAAGTTCTGGGGTGATGTTCCGCCTCACTAGGCCTGAACAGATACATTTTTTGAAAGTGAAGTGAAGTGAGTGAAGATTCAGCACACGAGACGTCCACGTAGCAGGCTGGGATAGAATCTCTTATTACTATTCAGGGTCATGTTAAGTAATCAGCAGATAATGCCAGTATGGGATTCTCAGTCCTCTGCTGGTGAGGTATTTATTTCCCCCTAAAGGCCAAAGAACGGGCCCTGTTATAGGAGAGGTTGGCAAACAGAGGGGCTGTGTCTGTTGCACAGCACATGCCAAGCCCTGGTCCCCCATCCACGGCTGCACTGGCTCTGTGTGCGGGGCCTCTGGGCTCCCTGCCTCATGGGCTTGCTGTAGGGTTTCAATGAGATAATACTGCTGTTTGATTAGAAAAGTCCTTGGCAAACATCGAGAACACTTGAGAAATGTTTGCCATTGTTGCCATTTTCACTCTTGTTAATGGCACACAGGGCCTGGCACACAGCAGGCACTCAATATGTGCTCAGTAATTCACTGCTGGGCTTGGAGGCCCCAGTCCTGAGGACCTGAGGATCATGGGAAGTGTGAGCAGAGCAGGGGGAACAGGGTAGGGGTGGTGTTAGGGCCTGGGCCACAAGGTGGGGGCTGGCTGGGGGTGGAGCCAAGCCAGGGGTGGGGGGGCTGGGGGGGGGACTCTGCAGCCCCCAAGGATGCTTTGATTGGTTTTCTCCCTGGGAAGGAAGGCTTTGCCTGCGAGGAAACTATCAATTGGATCGCCATTGCTGGGTTTCCCCATCTGTGTTCCTCAAAGGCACCTGGGCTGCCTGTCAGGGATATAATCAGCTTCAAATGACTGAATGTGGCGGTGCTGAGCAGGTGGCACACACAGAGCCTGGACATTTGGGGAAACATGGCGTTTCAGTGGGTTTGAAATCCACCGTGGTTTAAGGACCCCCGTGGGTTCTGAGTCTAACGTCTGAAGGTCACTGTGTCTCTTGGGTGGCTCTCCTCCCTCTGGTTTCCATCTGTGGGATGGGTGATTGGATCAGATGCTCTCGGAGGGCCTGGGTGGGGTTGTTCTGTGACAAAGGTCACCTCGACAGAAGTGAGGACCTGGGCGATGAAGTAGGCAAGGTGGCAGGGTCCTACCTGCACGGCCTCAGATACCAGGCCGGGGGCTTTGAGCCTCGCTGCGAGAGGCAGGAGGGAGCTATTGAAGATCCCCTGTCCTCATGGAGCTGGTACTCAAGCCCCTGCCTGCCTGGTTTCCCAGAAATGCCGTACCACCCTTGGGGCCTCCGTCCTCCCTGGTGCTCTCGGAGTTCCTCAGTGCGTCTGACTGATGGTGGAAACATTAGGCATTGGGCCAGGCCATGGAGTGTTCAGCCTGGAGACCTCGACTCCCTCTGACAGTCTCTTCCCTGTACTACATGGTCTGGTTCAACTTCAAGGAGGGCTGGTGCCTTTGATCCCCCAGCCAGTGGGGAGCATGTCAGGAACTGCGGGCAGTGATGCCATCTCTGGCCTGACTTCTAAGCCTCACAGTCTCTTGGAAAAGGCCCAGGCTCTGCCATCTGGGATTTCCCTGAGTGCCTCGGGGCAGGGCCGAGACTGTCTATCTCTGAATGTCTGCAACTGAGCAATCTAGAGGTGAAAGCCGCTCCATCTGCCCCCTTGAGGGACTCAGTGCCACGGGCAAGCTGGGTGAACAACAGAGGCAGGAACGCACAGCAGCTTGGGGCACCAATGAGTCAGACCGTTTGGGCTGCTCCCTGACTGTGTGACCTTGGACAAGTCACTTCAGCTCTCCAGGCCTGTTTCCTCATCTGTCTCCAGCGGGCTATGATAAGAGCTGGGACCATGTCCCCAGGGGCCTGGCACACAGTTGTTGTGGTTACTGCCAAGTTCATTGCCATGAAACCAGCTAGACCAGGTGGGTAGGGAGCATTTCTGGAGAGCAGGCTGAACCACCACCTTGCGACTGGGGAAAGGTGCTTCAAGGGAAGCTTTAAGAAGAGGTGATATATGAACTGGGCTGTGAAGGATGCGTAGGAGTTTGCCTGGTAGAGATGGTAGAGGGAAGAGAAAGTGCATGTAAAGTAGGCTTGGGGACAGCAAGAAGTTCAGTGCATGCCAAGGCCAGTGGGAGATGCGGCTGGAGGAAGTCACTGATGTGTGTCCAGGAGGCTTTGGGTGTCAGGCTAAGGAGGGTGATGGGAGCCATGGAAGATTTTTGAGCAGGGGAAAGGCACAATCAGAGTGTGCTTCTGGCAGACTAATCTGGCAGTGGCAAAATAGCTTGGGGACAAGAAAGGCAGGCTCTGGTTTTGCACGCCAGCTCTGCCTTTTTCCAGCTGGTGACCTTGGGCAAATCATGTTCCCCTTTGTGTCTCAATTTCCTCATTTGTAAATGGAGCTTATAATAGCATTGTGAGAATTAAAGGAGATAACACTTGCAAAGTGACCCAGTAGTGTTCGGTACACTGTGCCTGGTTATTGTGTAGGGCAGATTGAAAGGGCAGAGACCAGAGCTGGAAGCTGGAGGAGAGGCTATGTAGGGTCCAGGTGAGAGATGCTGAAGCCTCAGGGGAGGGCGGGTGAAGTCACAGGCAGGGACAGGCCATGTGTTACAGAAGAGAGCACTGTCCTTGGAGTCCAGCAGTCCTGGTGTGAAGCTTAGCTCTGGTATTTCCTAGCTATGTGACCTAGGAGAGGTCCCTAGTTTCTGTGGGCCTCAGTTTTCCTATTCTGTAAAATGGGCCTGCTGAGGAAGAAGTGTGGGTGCCGGTCTCCTGGGAGACCCCTGCTATGTGCATTTTGAACTTGAAACTGGCAGGAAGGGCAGAGGGAGCAGAGGAGGCTGGAAGGCGAGAGAGCACAACAGGCGGGGTGGGGGAAAGCAAGGGGGATGGGGGGCATTCAGTGGTAATTAGAACGTTTGAACTTCAAAAAAAGTTAATTAATGATGAGCTGCTGCTGGAATGATGCTCAGGCTAGAAGGGGGCCCTGGCAGCAACTGAAAGTAATTACAGGCTGTGGTGGGAGAATGGCAGGGCGGGGGATGGGAGCAGGAAGGAAGGGTCTGAGGGGGAGAAGGGGACGGAAGGCAGCATCCCAAGGTGAGCCAGGGCCTGGGGATGGGAGGGAGGCCGTTGCCAAGGAAACCAGGTTAGTCTCACATCAGGCAAAAGGTGCTCAGCACCCCCTGGCTGGGGTCTGTCTGAGGGTCGGGTAGCGTGGCTACATCCTAACGTAGAGCGAGGCTGTTGGATTGAGGAGTAGGGTTTTCAAGAATCGCTGGATGTTAGAGTGGGCAGGGCCCAGAGAGATTCACTTATTTATGAAACAGACGTTTCCTCTATGCCTGTCACTGTTGGAGCTGTGAATGCAAAACCTTTGTCCCCTTGGAATGTAGCTTCTAGCTGTGACAAAGACAATGAGTATGTCAACAAGACAACTTCAGGGCATAAGTGCTCGAAAGATCATTAAGCTGGGAGAGGGTAGTGGTTGGGGTGGGAGAGGGTGACCGCTGAGGGGGGAGAGATTGGGTGGGGACTTCTCAGAGGAGGTGGCAATGAAGCTAAAGGGTTAGAAAGAGCAGTCCTTGAAGGTCTTGAGAAGAGTCTCCCAGGTAGAGGGAACAGTAGGTGCAAAGGCCCAGGGGTGGAGTGTGCCTGATGTGCCTGAGAGCCAGGGTAAGGGTAGCAGGAAACGAGGTGATACATGGGTCCTTGCGGACCACAGTGAGGGCTTCGAAGTTCATACTGAGAGAGACAGAGAGCCATGCCAGGGTTTTGGTCAGGGGAGGGAGGTGCTCTCACTGCTCTTTTCAAAAGCTCACTGCTGCTACAGGGAGGGTGGACCAGAGAGGCCAGAGCAGGCCCGTGAGGAGGCACCTGGTCCTCCAGTGGGAAACCTTCACAGGTTCAGCGACAGGAAAGGGCCTTGCCCGAGGCCTCAGACCCAGTCGATGCTGGAACTGGAGTTCAAATACAGGCCCCCTGGTTTACTGCTTTCACAGCACAGTAGCTGCCATCCTGTTTCCTGTGGCTCAGTTCCGGGGGCGGGGATGGGGTTATGCAGGCAGTGTGCCGTGAGTTCTATCAGCTCCCCTCCTCTTAGAGATGGAGAACCTACTTAAGTCCACTTTACCTCCGATCACCTTCTTTTGAATGAAACACAGATTTACTGAGGCCCCTTCCTGCTCTGAGCCCTGGTCCTAGGACTAGGTGGATTAAGAGGGATGGGGCTGGACCTCAGTCAGCTGTTCTAAGACTGGGCAGGAGTTGCCAGGAGGGAAGGGAAGGACGAGAGTGTTAGTGAGAGAGCAGCCTGGTGGGGGGGGGGGAGGGAAAGCCACTCGTGCTGGCTCTAAGCACCTTGTGTCCCAGAGGCCCTGCCCAAGGCTGAGTGAAGAGACGGTCTCTAGACCACTTTGGCTGCAGGAGACTTTCTGCCTGGGCAGGCCCGGGGAGGCCGAGTCCCACCCTGCTTGGCGCAGGGGCTGGGAAAGGCCTAGGTACAGATATTCAGGAGTGTGGAGATGAGCTCAAACTTTGACGGGATTGTCCAGCCAATCTCAGCCACACTGGACCAGCCCTCTGCAGGCTCCAGATCTAGGCCTCAGGTAGGGATGGGGTGTGTGTAGGGTGTGGGTCAGGGGACGGGAGAGGTGGTCAGAGAAGGTAGGCAGTGACAGTCTGAGGGAGGGGGTCCGAGGTGGAGAAGCAGAGGTGGCCTGCCAGCCTCTGGGAACCTCTCTCTTCCTGAGCCCAAAGGGAACTCTCAGGCTGGGGCAAGGATTTGGGGGAGGGGTTTGGGGGGGTTGGGGGGTTAGATTCTTTGGTGGGTTTGGCATGTGTGGCCATGTCTGGTGTGTGTGTGTGGCGGGGGGAGTAGGGTGGTGCCAAGGTCTTTGAGAACTTGGACATTGACCTATTCAGGGAAAGAAGCCAAGGAGGTTATATGCTATATGCCTGTTTGTGATGGATGGGGGGTATTACATTCAGGGTGCACTCTGTCCCCCATGGCCACGGGGTCTCTGTACCCACAGTTTTGTCCTTGACTCAACGTGCACGTGGTTTGAATGTGTCAGCATGCTGGTGATCCTGTTGAACTGCGTGACACTTGGCATGTACCAGCCGTGCGATGACATGGACTGCCTGTCGGACCGCTGCAAGATCCTGCAGGTGAGGCCGCCCCGCCCTGCTCCGCCTGCCTCTCTAAGCCCCGCCCATCCATCCTGCCTGCTCCACCCATCTACCACCATGCCCCGCCCACCCACGATGCCACGCCCAACTACCTCTATGTCCCCGTCCTGCCCCGCCCTGCAAAACCGCATCCCCACTACCTGGCCTGCTCTCTCTCAACTCGCTGTCTTTTTCCTCACTCTCACTTGGTCTTATTCATTCCCCTTGGTGATCCTCTCACCCCTCCATCTCCCCATCCATCTCTGGGCCTCTGCCCTAGTCCAGGCCCCCATCTTCTCCCATCTCCTCCTCCGGGTCTTCCCAGCCTGACTCCTTCCCCTCCCTGTGCTGTTAAAGCATGAATGACTCTAACACTCCTCTGCCCAAAGCCTGTCCTTTGCTCCCCAGTGAGTTCTGTTGGAATAAAGGCCAAGCTCCGTAACTGGCTCTCGGTGTCCTTTAGGAGTGGGCCTCCAGTATCTCCCCTGTATCTCTCCTGTTCTCATCTCCTGAGGTCCCAGGTGGGGCTAACCCTTGGAACCTGCCATGACCACATGCAGTGCATGTACACCCCTAGTGCAGGGGTTAGGGTTATACCCATTTTACAGATGTGGGAACACTCAATGCTATCTCCCTGGAAAGCCAGATTCTTCCCGGAGGAACTGTCCTGCCTCCTGTGTTTCCAGGGGACTCAGCAGTTCCCAAGAAGCCCAGGGTGTCAGAATCCCCTGGGGGCACTTGTTGAACATCCAGACCCCGGGCCCATCCCAAACCTGCAGAATCAGAATTGCTGGGGTGGGCCTCAAGTCTGAGTGGCTAACAGCTCCTCAGCCAGCCCCCAAGTGGTATTACAACTGATTAGATTCAGTGGGTACTAGGCTGGCTTCCCTACCAGGTGGTGTGTTCACCAAGGACACCCAGCCTCTGTCCTGACACACAGTAGGTGCTCACTGCCCATTTGTTGAATTGAATTGACTGCAGCCTTCATTGATCCTGGTAAGAGGAATTCCACCCAGGTCCTGCCCTTAGGAAACACACTCACCTGAGCCCATAGTTAAGCACACATTTGGGGCCGCCTTTCTGAGCAGAGGAAGGCAGCACTGAGACCTGTGCCTGGTGGGGGTATCAGGCCTGTTTTGAGAAAGTTCCTTCTGTGTGGGCTTTGGAGTCAGATAGACCTGAGAGTCAGTTCTGGTTTTTGCCACTCACTTGCTGTGTGACCTGAGGCAAGTTGCTTAACCTCTCTGAGCCTCAGTTTCCTCATCTGTAAAATGGGACTATTCATGGGGTCATTGTGAGACTTGGAGAGAATCCAGGTCAAGTGTCTAGCCCAGTGATTGGCAATTATTAGGGAAATCCTCTTTGCTTTACATCCACCTGGGTCCCTTGCCATTATACCTGGTTTTAGGGAACAGATAGAATGGGCTGCATGACCTTGAGCTAGTTCATTCCCCTCTTTGGGCCTCAGTCTCCTCATCTGTGAAATGATTGCATTGGACCAGGATCTCTGAGGTTCTCTTCCTCCCAGGATAAGAAGTTTCCAGGTCTTTCCCAGGCCCCTTTTGTCCATCACTGTGTCCCAAGCCATTGTGGCTCTGAGCCCTGGGTCCTGTTCTGGAACCTCACACTTGCTTCTTGCCTTCCTCCTGCCCCACAGGTCTTTGATGACTTCATCTTCATCTTCTTTGCCATGGAGATGGTGCTCAAGATGGTGGCCCTGGGCATTTTTGGCAAGAAGTGCTACCTTGGGGACACGTGGAACAGACTGGATTTCTTCATTGTCATGGCAGGGTAGGTAGTGCACATCAGGCATCTATGAGTCTGGTGCATGCCAGATTTAATTTCAATAATCCATGGGGCTTCCTGGTGAGGATGACGAAGCTGTGTGGTAATGTCTGGACAGACAGATGTTCCTTCCTCCCCTCTCTGGCGAGTTGTGTGTCCTCCTCACTGTCAGCCGATACTGGGTCTGTTTTACACTAACTGACTGACCTTGAGAAAGCCACGTATCCTCTGTACGCTTCAGTTTCCTCATCTGTAAAATGGGAATAATAAAAGTAGCTACATCAAAATGAGCACCCAATAAATGTCAGCTGCTACTATTATTCCAGTTCACTCAGCAAGTCAGGGATTGGACATAGACTCAAGCACTGACTGACTCTAAACTGGTTATTTCTAGCAAGATGTAAGCTACAGTCAGAGAGAGGCCAGGTGACAACTTAGCCCAGTTCAAGTGTCTGTGCCTTGTTCCTGCTTTCCTGGGTCAAACCAGGCTGGTGGCTCATTCAGGCATTTACCCAACCACCAGGGGTTGAATGAGCTTCTACCAAGGGTCAGCGCTGTCAGAGGTGTGGGGTATGGAGGACCGCAAACCCAGACAGAGGACTTGACCTTTAGCTACCATCTGGGGAGAGGCACCCAACAGCTACAGGGTAAATGTGTCACACGTACTGAGACCAGGGTTCTGGGCAAAGCACGTGGTTTTCTGAGAGCATCTGTGAGCCAGACGGGGCTCGGGGGCTTGAGGACTTTTCCTGAGGAAGTGACACCCAAGAGCTGAAGGATGAGCAGGGGTTAGCCATGCCCAGCAGTGAGTGGGTCAATATGGCACAAGTGACAAGGGGGAGAGAAAAAGGCTAGAGGCCCGTGAGTGTGTATATGTATGTAAATATGAGTGCGTATGTGAATGTGTGTCCATGTGTCATTGTATGTGAGAGTGTGTGATTGCACGTATGTGTGTGTGTCAGCGTGTGTGTGTGTGTGTGTGTGTGTGTGTGTGATGCCATTGGGAGGGGGCAGGGAGGGTGGAAAGGCCCATAACTGAAATGGGGAGTCAGTACCAAGTCTATGCAAAATTCTGCAGATATGTTCTGAAGTGAAATGATTTGTCCACTAGTGTTAAAAAAGTTATACCTCTTCCAAGTATCCTTTCTAAGAACTGTATTCAATTTCACAACCCCATTGTCAACAATTATTTAGACTTAACTAGAAGTTATGCTGGGTTCATATGGTTTCTTGTGAACGATGTCACCCCTTTGTCAAATTTGTCATTCTCATTCTCATTTTGGTGTGGCTGGAGGATATCCTTAAGTAGGCTTTTTTTTAAAGAAAAGGTGTTTGGATAGTGTCATTTTTTTTTCAGTCCTGCCTCTCCAAACTTATATGCCTTTGATCTTTGTGTACAAAGGGTAGTTTTTGTCTGCATAGTTCTAGAGTCGTAATTTCCCCCCCACAGAACCTGGCACATGGTATCATTCAAATCTACAACAGTATTGCAGGTAAGTTCAGTACAGGTCTGGTGCTTCTTTCTTGGGAGACAACCTGCTTTTTCCTTGCTAGAAGCTTGTAGGGTTTTCTCCTTACCTCAGAATTCAGATATTTCACTAGGGTAGGCCTCGGTGTAGGATTGCTCCCTGTGGGCCCTTTTAGAACTCAAAGAAAGGAAAAAAGCTTTTATTTTTACTTTTTTGGTTATTGCCCATCCTTCTCTGGTCTCTCCTGAAATTCCCATTAAGTGGGTACTTCCCTCTTCTATCTATTCTCTGCATCTTTCCTCTTTTCCCTCAGATTTCATCTGTGCTAGGAGAGAATTCCTTGGTCTTCTGAATCACTAGCCATGTCCTTTCTTCCACTTACTGCCTCCGTTGGAAGCGTTCATCTACTCTGAGTCTTGTTAATTCCCAAGATCACTTCTTTTTCCTGGATTTCTTACTTTTCAGGGCAGTTTGGGTCTGTTCTTGTTTTATGGATACAGTATTCCCTGAATCTCCTTATGGGTCCTAATTAGGCTCCTTAAAAGTCCTTTCCTGATCCTGAAGTCAAAGCATAATTTCCAAAAAGTTAAAAAAAAAAAGGCCCTTGCCCAAATGTTAGAAGTAGAATGTATCACAGATTTATTCAACTCATTACTGAGGGATGAGCAGGATGATAATTAGCAGAACTAGGAAAATGGGCATTGGAGAAAGAATGTGGGGATGAGAGCGCTGGGGTAGAATCAAAGCTGGTGAACGACCTACAGGGTCATAAAACCATAACCTTTGGGGTTATCATTTCTATTGGGTAGAAATCACTTATAAAAATCTACAAGTTGCGCTGGCCGGGTGGCTCAGGTGGTTGGAGCGCTGTGCTCCTAACGCTGTCACCCGTTCGATTCCCACATGGGCCAGAGAGCTGCGCCCTCTGCAGCTAAGCTTGTGAACAACAGCTCTCCCTGGAGCTGGGCTGCGGTGAGCAGCCGGAGGTCAGTGTGTGCTGCTGTGTGCTGCTGTGTGCTGCCAGGAGCGGCCGGTGGCCAGCATGAGTGGCCGGCAGGCAGCGTGAGTGGCCATCGTGAGTGGCCGGCAGCTGGCGAGAGCTGCCGTGAGCTGCTATGAGTGGACGACTGACTGCCTCCAGCCGGAGGGAACGCAAGGCTCATAACACCAGCATGGGCCAGGGAGCTGTGTCCTACACAACTAGACTGAGAAACAACGGCTTGAACCAGAGTGTGTGTGGGGGGGCAGGAAGAAGGTGGAAAAAAATCTACACGTTAACATTGGAAATTCACAGCAGCCAGACCTTTAATTAAACAGTAAACGGTAAATCAAACAAGGTATATTTCCCTAATGAAATCATCCTTAGATGGGTCTGTTAAATAATGCTCCAAAGTTACATCGAGAGATATACTGCCCTCCCTTTGCCTTACTTCCAAGTTTTAGGGTAATTTTTCTTAACTCCTGTTTCGAAGAAGTCACTTGTTTTGCAGGCTCCACTCACTGCCTCCCATGAGCGTCCCCAACCTGCCCTTCAGATTTGAAGAGTTTTATTGCTGAGTGGTCCCGTCCCTCCCACCCCCATGTGCTCATATTTATAAATTAAGACCATGAAGACCTAAGCTGAGTAGAGTGAGGGGCTGCCCTGGCTTCAGCATTGTGGTGAGGTCTCCATTTGATATCTTTTCTTGGTCCTGGGGTGGGGGCAGGATGGGGCGGGGTCCACAGCCCAGCATCCTCCGGGGTTAGGGAGGGCTGGTGCATGTGCATAGTGTCCCATGTTTGGTTTCATGCTCTGCTGTCGCCATTTAAAAATTCTCAACACGTTTTGAAAATGGGGCCCTGCATTTTCACTTAGCACTGGGCCCCACAAATTTGTAGCTGGTCCTGGATGGCAGCAGGCTCAACGGAGACTCATGTGCGGGATGCTGGGAACTCAGGTGACCCAGACCTACCCCTGCCCTCAAGGTCCTCCCGTCCTTTGTGCCTAGGGATGGTGTGGGTGCAGAGGCAGGATGGCAAGCCACAGCCCCGGGACCCAGAGCCCAGCCCCCGAGTCCTGCTCCCACTCGAGACCTGTCCCCAGAGCTGCCTGCCAGGCTTGGGCTATAAATGTTCTGTTTCCTGAGTAACAGGCCTGACATCCCAAGTGTATTTTCTTCCTTCCTGCTCCTCCCCTTCCCCAAATTACTAGCTCCTTCTTCAAGCTCTGGAGGAGACGAACCTCTGCACTAGAAGTTTCCTTAGTCAGAGCTTTCATCTCCACATCCAGTCAGCCCCTGCTTCCAGGCTGCCACTGCAGGAACTATTTCACAAGGAGCCGATCCCAAATTGGGACAGCCTAAGGTGCTAGAAAGTTTTGTGTTTTTTTCCAAGCTGAAATTTGTCTTCCCGTAGCTCCCGCCTGATGGAACCATTCATTCACAAATTCAGCATTTATTGAGCACCTACTACACGCCAGCCCTTGTGCTGGGCATTAGGGACAAGACAGACGCTGTTGTGATCTCATGGGGCTCGTGGTTTAGAAAACGGATTTAAAACAGATAATAAAATTCTAAAGAAATTCTAAATAGGGATCAATGCTGTTGCAAAGAAGTGTAGAGGGCGATGAGGGACAGAAGAGGTACCTGATCGAGACGGGTCAGCATACGGCTCCCAGAGGAAGAGGGTGAGGAAGAACTGAGCAGGCAGAGGGTGGGGGCAGGGCATCTCAGGGAAGGGGGACAACATGCAGGGGACTTGAGGCGGCCTTTTGAGGAGGAGGAGGGAGAGCAGAGGGAATGTCAGAGCCCAGGGATCCCGGGGGTGGGTGGGTGATGAGAAATGAAGCCAGAGAGGGGGCAGGAGCCTGTTCATACAAGGAAGCCTGGAGTCTGTGGGCAGGGCTGTCCCTGACAGACGCACGACTGTCCCTGACAGACGCACGACTGTCCCTGACAGACGCATGACTGTCCTTCAGGATTTGGAAGGCGGCTCCCTTCCTCCCCGAGTCTCCCCTTCTCCACATGAAATGTCCCCAGTACCTCCCACCATTTGTCAAAGGACAGGTGAGGAGGCCTCGCCTGCTGGATTCACTTTAAGTGACCAAACCTGTCTCAGTCCCTGGCTGGAGGGTAGGACCCCAGCCAGTGATGACTTACGGGGCAGAGAGAATGGACTGCCCTGGTCCTAGTGCCACGTAGGATCGTGGTGACCTGTTGAGTGGCTGGGCTCCCTGTCCCCCCCAGGTGGTGGTCGCCCCCCAAGCCAGTTCTCTCCCATCCTGGAAGTAAACACAGTTGTTTGTTTCTTTTTAACCCAAGTGTCAAACTTTGCATGTGTCGTTATGAACGTCATCTTGCAATGATCTCTTGGAGTCCTGATTCAGTCACTCATTACATTTACTTCCTTCCTGTGCTCGATCAGCCCAGGTCAGCAAGCCTGGTGGCACCTCACCAGAGACTCTCTTCCAGTGTGTGACAAAGCCCTAGTAATCATCGGGTAATAGCTGAACCCACCTCCCTGTCTTCTTTAAGCCACGTTTTTCTGTCTTTGTCCATTAGGTGGCCAGGAAATCGTCAGTGGAATTCTTGTTGAACTTGAGACATTCTTTACCTGTATATCTCCTTTGGTGCATCATGCTGGTAATTCTACCTCCTCCCCTCACCAAAAACATGAAATGGCCTTTGCCAGCTTCAGGGAGAGGCCTGGGCATCTCTGTTAAAAGCTTCCTCAAGAATTCTAGTGCTGGGTCTATAGGACGAACCAGGGCTGGAGGGCTGGGCTGCACGGATCTCTCCAATGAGACTGAGGCAGAGCCACGCCAAGGGCATGGCTGGCAAGGGCCCCACCTTAGATGAGAGCAGGGAACAGGAGCCGTAAGTCTGAAAGCCATTGAAAGCTTCTGACTGGGACTGTGATGGCACCTAATGGAGCCGCTGAGGGAGGAGTGAAAGGGCGACCTCCCCAATCCTCAAACATGTGCACAGCCTCGCACCCCTTCTCAGTGCTCCTCAAAATTCAGGGAGCAACAGGCTGACTGGTACACGTTAACGTACAGATTCCTGGGCCTCACCTCCGGGATCCGGACCCAGCAGGTACAGCAGGGCCTAGGAACCTGCATTCTAGCCAAAAGCCCCGGTGGCTCTGCTGCAGGTGGTCTAGTTCACTTGCCCCTCATTGGGGTTCCACTTCAAGTGGAGATCATGAGTCCCAGTTCTGAGAACTGCCGAGAGGGGAAGAGGTGTGGGGAGCTGCTCCAACTCTGATCTGCGCCCAGGACCTGAATTCATGCTGACAGGTAGATGTACTTTGTGAAAAAAACAGTAGAGGCTCATCGTAAGAATTTCTGTCGTTAATGGGATTACCACAAATAACAGTGACATCAGTAACCCAACACCTGGCCAGGGAGAGGGAGGAGAGGCCAGGTCAGGCTTCATCGTACCCTGGAAGCATCTTCTCCTAAGTGCACAGCTTCCCGCCCTGACTCGCACAGGCTCTCAGGAAATAAAATGTTAATAAGAACAGTTCCTCAATTCTGGACTGCAGCTTTCTAAAAAGATCAGGCAGGCACATCGCCTCTGTGGTTGCCTGCTGAGAGTTCCTTTTGTCCAAAGTGCCCCATCAGTGGGACTTTAAAAAGCAAAGGGAATTGAATCCTCTTAGGCATCACGCAGGGCGGGGTATGATAAGAACAAGAGCATCTGCTGAGTCCTCACCGTGGACCGCTGCTGTGCGTGACCTGGTCTAATCTTCTGACAGACTGACCAACCGGCTCTGAGGGAGGGACTGTGGTCAGTTCCATTTCACAGATGATGCACAGGGAGAGGGCATGACCTGCCCAAGGTCATGGGCTGGTAAGGAGCACAGGGGCTGCTGGACGTCGGGAGCTTGGCTTCAGCAGTTGGAATCAAATCCTGGTTCTGTGTAATTTGCTGGGGGTATTTGTCAGGGATGCTTTTGGTTGTAAGGACAGAACATACAGCCAACAGTGGCTCAAGGAAATCCTGGGGTGTTTTTCCTGATGTAATATGAAGCTTGGAGGTCCGTGGGTAGTGGTGATGGCTCTGTGATGTCATTGTGATTTTCCAGGCCTTCCTTTCGTGGTCATAAGGTGACTGCTGAAGCTGTGGGCATCACGTGTGCATGGACGGCAGAAAGGATAAAGGGAGACAGAACTGTGCCAGCTGCACCTGTCCAGTTGGATCAGGAAAACATTTTGTTTTCTAGATTCTTCCCCTGTCCCAGTGCACTTGGCCAGAACTGGGTCTTGTGGCCATCCTTAGCTGCAAGAGAAGCTAGGAAAATAGGAAACATCATTGAATTTGGCTAAATCAACCAAGAATTGTTCCCTGGGGCCAGGCAAGATTGGAAGAAGAGAATACTCATTGGGTGGGCAACTCTCAGCGTCTGCCACATTCCTTTCCCAGGGTCTGAGTTTGTTTGCTCTCGGCCAAAGCTGTGGCCCTATCATGTCTTTAAGTCCTGGTCAGGACCTGGGGGCTCTGCCTGGACTGACTGGTCAGGGTGTGTGACTTTTTGAGAAATCTAAAGTCAAATACCAACTGGTGCAAGCTCCACAGAGGCCTGTGCCTGCCAGCAGAGCTGGCTGTGGTTATGGGCATAGGGGGGTCATCACTGGGGCTGTTCCCAGAAGCCCTTGCAGCTGGCCTGCCTCCTGCATGGCTCTGTGTGCACTATCTGTGGGTCAGGGAAACACGCCATGTGTCAGCAGGCTCAGAGCACCCTCCTGGCCGTGACACTGACTTTACACCCTGACTTGTCCTGGGCTCTGCGAGTCTGTGAGCTCTAAGGATGGGGTGCTCGGCAAGGCTGAAGCTGAGTCATCATCCGGGAGTCCCCTGGGCCAGCATGGAGGAGGAGGCTCCATGACATGTCTGTTTCATATCTGTTGTATTCAGGCACCCCAGAGTTGGGGGAAGTGTCTGGGGCCATTTTCTTTAAGCTTGACTACCCGTTGGGTGGGTGTGGACCTGGGAAGTTTCCAGCAGGCACCGTGGTGTGGATGATTTCTCATTTGCATATGGAGTAGGGTGGGAGAGTGAGAGGGATGATCACTGCTCGGTCCGTTTCCATGGCAATGGGATGCCAGATGCCATGGGGAGGGGACTTAGTCACTAGAGATTCGCAGGCCACAGGTTGACAAGCCAGACACCAGTCAGTCATGAATCACGCAGGACTCTCTCAGTTATGTGGCACAGGAATCCGCCCAACCTAGTTTAAGGGAATTTATCATCTCCTTTACCTGAAGTCCAGGGGTCTCTGGCTTTAGGGTCTGCTTGATCCAGAATCCTGAAGGATGTCACCAGATAGTGTGTCCTCTGTCCCACAGCTCTGTTTGTTCCTGTGCGGACCTCCATCCCTGGCAGCTTTCCTCTTAGGTGGAGGGTGGCGGGGGGCAGCCTTCTCCCTCGGGTTCAACCCAAAAACCCTTTCCTTTCCCAGCCACTCCAAGGAGTGTGGAATGGAGCCTCCTTGGCTTGAATTGGCTAATGAGTATCATGTGCTCGTCCCTGAACCAATCACTGTGGCGGGAATGAGGCAGGGCTTTGATTGGCCAGACTTAGGTCAAGTCTCACTCCGGCACTGGATGTGAGGTCAGCCCCATCCATGCTACGTGGCCTGAGAGTGGGCAGGATGCACTTGGCAAATCAATCCTAAGACTTGGCAAATCAATCCCTTAGGAGCAGTGAAGTGCGCTCCGGCAGGCAGAAACCACCAGCGCTAAGGTGGTTTACTAGAACTAATGTTTGCTAACTGGGCTGGGTGCTCTTACTTTCTCACAACCTTGAGAACGTGGAAGACGAGGAAATAGAGGCTCAGAGAGATCAGCAGGTCACACCTCTTGTAGGGGCCAGATCAAGGATGCACTCAGGTACAACTGACCCCAGAGCCCGTTCGGACTCACAGCATCAGGGGTTGTACCTTTTCAGAGGCCAGAATATTTCAGTGGATCTGCCGGGGGGACTTGGGAAGCCTCACCAGCCAGCTCTCAGGATGCTGCTGTTGAGTCCCCTGGAAGAGACGTTCCTGGTAGTGCTAAAAGTGTCTCTATCTGGTTCTCCGCAGCCATGCCCACCTGCCATGGTGCCAAGATTACTCTGGAGTAATGGAGCTAAATTTCATATGAGGCATATTTGGGACACATACAAAAAATTACATACTGTGTTTCCCCGAAAATAAGACCTAGCTGGACAATCCGCTCTAATGCGTCTTTTGGAGCAAAAATTAATATAAGACCCGGTATTATATTATATTATATTATATTATATTATATTATATTATATTATATTATATATTACGTTACGTTACGTTACGTTACGTTACGTTACGTTACGTTACGTTACGTTACATTACATTACATTGCATTACATTACATTAACCGAGTCTTATAGTAAAATAAGCCTGGCTCTTAATTTTTCCTCCAAAAGATGCATTAGAGCTGATTGTCCAGCTAGGTCTTATTTTCGGGGAAACAGGGTATTGTTGCTTATCTGAAGTTCAAACTTAACTGAGCAGCCTGTATTTGTCTGACAACAATACCCAGAGATAAAAACAACTGGAACATTGTCAGCTGAATGGAGCCTTGGCGAGACAAGGTCCAGGGTCTCCTGCTGCTGAGGTCCCAGGAGCTGCCCGGGTTCCCACCTGCCCAGGATCTATCTATGCAGCCCCTCCTTTGACTTTGTTGCCCCCAATTCCCCCTTTACTTTGAACTTGGCCTGCGTTGGGTTCAGAACATCAGTTTCTTTATCAGTCAAGTGGGCTTCATAACCCCTGTTCTTCTGGTTTCATAGGATTCGTGTGAGGCTATATGTATGTATATATATATATATATATATATATATATATATATATATATATACACACATGCACACACACGCACACACGGTCTCACAATTAAGTTCACGAACTAGTTGCAACGATGTTGCTAACCTTTTTTGCTCTCAGGGGGATTATTCATTATGAATTTGTACCAACTGGACAGTTAACCGAGTTGACTATTTGTTAGTGCTGAAAAGGCTGTGTGAAAAAGCTGGATGACCTGAACTTTTTGCTAACAATTCATGGCTCTTGCATCACGACAATGCACCAGCCCACACAGCACTGTCTATGAGGGAGTTTTTAGCAATAAACAAATAACTGTCGGAACACCCTCCTTACTGATTGGGCTCCCCAATGACTTCGTGCTTTACCCGAAGACAAAGAAAATATTGAAAGGAAGACATTTTGATGACATTCAGGACATTAAGGGTGATACGATGGATGACAGCTCTGATGGCCATTCCAGAAAAAGAGTTTCAAAATTGCTTTGAAGGGTGGACTAGGCGCTGGTGTCGGTGCATAACTTCCCAAGGGGAGTACTTTGGGGGTGACTGTAGTGATATTCAGCAATGAGGTGTGTAGCACTTTTTCTAGGGTGAGTTTGCGAACTTAATTGTCTGACCTTGTATATATACCGGGGGTGCCAAAAAATGTATACAAGTGGACACTTTGGTCAACGTTGCTCAAGCAGTAGTTTGCCATAATCAGAAGTGTGTGAATGCTGATGGTAACCACTTTGAGCGTCTCTTGCAATTGGAGAAGTCGAACATGACTTGTATTCATCTTTTGTTATCGGTATATATTGAGTATTAAAATTTTAATAGTTTTTTCTTTGCTTAAAATGTGTATACATTTTTTTGGCAGGGTGTGTGTGTGTGTTTATGTGTGTATGAAAATAACCCATAAATCATGAAGTGATGGGTCAATGTTATTATTTCCTAATTCTTTCTTTCCATTACTTCCTTCTTCCCTTCCTCTGCTGAGCACCTACACGTGCTGGGCACCGGGAGAACAGCATAGACTAGTGGTCCTACCAACACAAGCCTGAGTCATCACAGAGCCGCCTTCTGACAGATGATGTGCCGTACCCAGCATCTCAGCTTTCTTTCCATTAGCTACATCTTAAATTACATTTTAAGAAAGCCCCCGTGGGCCCCTTGCAAAGATTGAGGAAACACCCTATTTTTATCAGCAACACACAGAAATCATCTCCTGGGCGGGGTATTTCCTGGAAAGGTGTTAAATCTCAGTCATTTATGTTGTTTTTTGTCAGCTCCAAGATTTTTTTCTGATTTTTGTCCTGCAAGTTATTTGTTTGACAAGCCGGCATGGGGAGCCCTGGGCTGGGTGCTGGGCACCGGGCATCCAGCTGGGACTCTGAGGAACAGGGACATGGCAGAGCGTGCCTCGGAGCCAGAGGTGCTCTAATAGAGGCACAGTGGGCCACAAGGCAGGAAGGAGAGCTCACTTCTGCCCGGGTCTGGGATCTGGAGAGCTGGGAAGGGCGCTGCGGCTGGGAGGACTGACAAATGCAAAGGCACGTAGCCGGAAACAGCAAGGTGCACTGTGGGAATGGAGAGGTTTGGGTGTCCCTCGAACGCAGGGCAAGTGGTGGGCAGTGCTGGAGTCATGGCCGGACGCCTTTACCATCTGGGCTTTCTTCAGCAGGAGGTGTATCCAGGGAAGTGTTAAAGCTAGCATCGTGTGATTTGTGGGCAAGTGTGACGTGAGGCAGTGAGTGAAGCTGTGATATAATACTAGCTTATACTTACTTGGCTCTGACTTGTGGCAGGCTCTGTTCTGAGCACTGAGTCCATATAGGAACACATTCCATCTCCCCCACCCCTGTGAGGTTGGTTCAGTGACTTACTTGCCCGAGGTCTACTCCATGCTCTGGGAAACACTGCCCCCAGGCTGGTCCTATTCTGTGGTGTGTGTGTGTGTATTGTGCTTACCCGCCATCCTGCCAGCTGAAGGGTATTCAGGAGCCAGAACGCAGCCTGGCCTGATGATGGATGAGTTCAGGGTGGGGGTGGGCCCCACAGAGCTTGTGGGTCCCCCATTACCTAGCTGTGTGCAGGTAGAAGGACTGAGCCTCAGCTTTCTCTTGTGCAGTGGGTGCCATAATCCCACCGTGGGAAGGAGTATAAAGCGCTCTCGACACATAGTGAGTGCTCAGGAGACCCTTCTGAATCAGCCAGCACTCTTGAGTTGTGAGGGACAGAAATCCAATGCAAACGGGCCCCACGCCCCAGAGGGCATGTACTGGCTCTCATCACGGGGAAGTAAAGAGGGCAGATCCAGGATTCAGGTGCAGCTGGAAGGAGTTCTCGGACCATATGGTCAGGATCCTGCCTCTCTCCAGCTCTGGCCTCAGCCTTCCTTTGTGTTGGCAAAATTCTCAGGCCACCACGGTGACAGGATGGCCATTAGCACCTCAGGGTTTCCAGGTGGTGGCTTAGCCAGGGAGAGCACTGTGCACTGCCCACTCAAGGGCTGGGTCTACCTGGGGCCACAGGCCCATCCTGAGCCAGTCGCGGTGGCAGGGGCCTGGCGTCCACTTGTTGACCAGGCCTGTGTCTCTGGGCCTCTCCTGGGAGCCAGAGAAACTGGGAGTGGGGGAGGGAGGAATAAATGTGGGGGTGCCCTGAAGAGTGGATATCCACCTTCTGTCCCCACCCCAGCACAGCCACACCCGAGTCCCTCTCCCCAGATGACACCCAGGAACCAAGTGCAGCCACTCTCCCCCGAGGCTGATGTCAGGACGAAAGTGCTGCTTTACAGCGAAATTACTTACCTAATTAGGCGCTTGGGAGCTGGCAGGAGGCAGTGGAGGTCTTGTTGATTTTTTTAGACTTTTAGCACTGAAGCTGTGTGATAAAGTAACTGTGTAATTAGGAATTAATGTCTCACTCCCGCGAGTGGTGTCTTCCGTGGGACCTGAGGGAAGTCAGGCCAGTGGTTGTTCACCCACTGCGGCCCTTCTTCACTTTCTCTTTTTTGAGGGTGGGGCACTCCCACAGCTGTCATCCAAGGTGGGAGGAGGAGGAAGGGGGTAGAAGAGGGTAGGACAACACCTGTCACAAGTGTTATTCATGCTTGCAGATTCCCTGAGTGCCTACTGGGTGTGGTTCGGGGCTGGTGTGGGGGCTGTGTCCGAGGAGGAGAGAGGTGCGTAGCCAGCATCTAACCCGTCTGTGGTTAATGCCGCAGTCCCCTGCCCTCGCTGGTCTACTTCTGAGGACCACATGTCAGGGGTCCCCGCTGGAAAGGCACCCTGGTTGCCCATGGTGGCACCTGCTCATGAGCAGCCCCTCACTGGCTTTTCTCCCTTTCTGTCTCCCTCACTGTACTTCCTGGAATCACCTCCCAGGTGAATTGCTGGCTCAGGGTCTGCTTTGGGGGAACCCAATCTAGACGGGAGCTGTGAACAGGGTATGGGGGGAGCCAGGGCAGAGAGGGCTGAACTCAGCCTCTGGTACAGGGAGGGAATGGGCAAGGCTTCATGGAAAACATGTTCTGGAAGGAAGGATGAAAGTGAGGAGAAAGGGCAGTTGGCAAAGGAAAGGGGGCAGAGAAGGGTGTATTTGGGGAGCTCGGCAGGCCTGGCATTGCGCCTGGGGTGCATGGATTAGGCGCAGGTTTGCGGGGAGGGGCCAGAGGCCAGACCAGGAGGGCCTTGGAGGCTGTGGTCAGGGGCTTGGTCTTTGATCTGAGGGCAATGGGGAGCCATTGAAGCTTTGAGTTGGCGAGTGACAAAGCGAGATTTGTGTTTTAGGAAGTTTGCGGCTGACGGAGCATGGGCTGTAGCGGGAGGAAGCAGGAAGCAGGAGACCAGGTGGGAGGCTGCTGCAGCTGTCAGGGGAGAGGGATGGTGACCCGATTCAGGCAGGGCTGGTGGAGCTGTCAGCAGACTGTCCCAAGTTGGGCTTGTTGGTCTATGGACTCACCATTGGGACAGCGTGCTCCCCAGAGCAGAGACAAACGCACAGTTCTTACCTCCCAGTCACGTGCTCTGCCCATCTCTCCTCATCCTAGCCCAGCGTATCCTCTTCCCCTCAGAGAAGAATGAGAACTACTGGAGTGTTCACTGTTCACCTACTGTGTGCTCTTTATCATTGAATGCATTTCTACCTGGTCTTGCTCCCCTAGACAGGAGAGGCAGTAGCAGCAGGACGCCCCCAAAAGGTTCATGAAATATAGAGAGAGCTAGGACCTGGGAGAAATGTTTAGGCAAACAGATTCCCTGGAAGGATCCACAGTGCCAAGAACTTGCCTGCTGCTAAGAACTCAGTAACTCATCACATTTCCCCTTTTTAAAAAAAATTTATTGGGGTGACAATTGCTAGTAAAATTACATAGATTTCAGGTGTACAATTCTGTATTACATCATCTATAAATCCCATTGTGTGTTCACCACCCAGAGTCAGTTCTCCTTCCATCACCATATATTTGGCATTTCCCCTTTTGACATGACTGCCAGGAAGCTCAGAACTTGACACTAAGATCTTGACACTAAACTCTCCAAGAAATTTATTTTGGGGGCTTTTCAGTGGGGACCCTGAGGGTTGCAACTGATGAGGTCTTGGGAATTTTTGCCGAAGGTATGTTCTCATGCTGAAGACCTGGAGGGTCAGGTCAGGGTGAAGGGCAGAGGCTGGGCTAATGTGTCACTCAGAGTCTGCCAGGCAGTGGCTGCTTCAGTCCCACTCAGAGGTGAGGGCAGGAGTCTGGTGAGTCTCCCAGGAGAGGGTTGGGGTCGGGAGGTATTCAGCCCCTAAAGTTTGCTACCTCTGGGTAATCATGGTCCTCAATAACATATATCCAGTCACAACTTGCAATTCACTCAGGACCCCTCCCCCCCACCCCCTTACTTGTTTTAGAGAAACAAAAGGAAAGTGAACTCGACTTCTCACCATAGGGCCTGAATACGCACAGCATCTATCGAAGTTTCCCGTTCTCGCAACCCAGCCTATCCCAGGGCAGGGGCCATGGGAGGCACCCTCACTTCATCAGGAACCAGGAGTCCCAGTCTGTGGACCACAGGTTCTGTGAGGAGGGACGTGGAGCCCGTGGGGCTGTGTGGCTCAGGGAGCGGCCAGGGACCAGGTTGTCCTGAGGGCTCCCACAGCGGCCAGGCCCTGGGCGGCTTGTAGCCTCGGTCTGCCCTGGTCCAGGGAAACATGGAGAGGGTTGAGGTGGGGTCTGAGTAATGTGCGAGGCTCAGACAGGTTAACGCAGGGTGAGAATGAGACAGTCCCTGGCAGGCAGTAGGCCTTCCAAAGCCATTTGCTTTCCTGTGTCTACCCATCGTCTATGAAGCATCTGTTTTTGTTGTGAGACTTCATGGTGATGGAACGAATCCTGGGCTGGCACCTGCTGGAGCTCAGCAGGTGAGCCCTGGGGCTCCTGGAACATAGGACCAGGGTGGGTTCAATCTAGCATAGGCTGGGAACCCCCACCTGCAGCACCCCCAGCAAAACATAAACCAAGCCTGGGGTCCCAATTCTCCCCAGGGTCTGGTGCCACCCCCATTGGCAGGATGGAGAAAGCCAGGGCTGGAGGAAAAAGGTTGTGTTTGTGGGGGTGGGGAGTGGGGGCGGGGTGGGCTGGAGATGAGCCTGGCGGCCTGTGATGGGGTGGTGTGGTGGCTGTCCTAAGCCTGGTGTGTGTGTGTGTGTGTGTGCCCATGTGTGTGCCACCTCCGCAGCGCCTCCGTCACACATATCTCCTTGGCTGCCTGGAGAGCTCTTTCTACAAAACCTGAAAACGACAGTTTGGCTCCCCCACAGCGGAATCCACTCCGTCGGTCCGCGCCCCCCTCCTCAGAGCATCTGCCCTCAGCCACTTCTCCCCAGGGCGCCTCAACCCTCCCCATCTCCGCCTGGCTGCTGCCCCTGGCACCCCTGGCTCCCTCCCTCCCTCCTCCTCTGATCCCCCAGGTCTCTGTCTCTAGTTTTAGGGCTCTGTCACTTTTTTGTCAGGCCCCCCTCATATGAATTTGGGCTCTGGTAGGAGTGTGTGTTAATGAGGGTGTCCAAGGGATGACTGTGTATGTGCACCGATGGTTGTGTGCAGGTGTGTGACTCCGTGTGTGTAAGGGTGAGAGAGAGAGAGAGAAAGTGGTGGGGGGGGGGAGAGAGAGAGAGAGAAAGAGAGCGAGAGAGAAACGGAGCCAGAGCCTGTGCCTCGGAAAGCTGGGGGATGGATGGAAGCATTTCAGGCAAAGGAAGCTTTCACTCAATTATACCTAAGCAGCAGCGGGAGGGGTGGTGGCTTTACAACAGTTGACAGGTTTGCATGGTGTGTAGGAAAAGCCTTCATTTCCTGCTGCTGGTGGTGGCAGGTGGAGCTAGCAGCACTGCTGGAGCCTTGGGGTCTGATGTTGGGGCGGGGAAGGGTTTGGTGAGTGGGGCACCCAGGGCTGCATGCCCCACGACCTGTCTTTCAGTGGAGGGTGGGGTTCAGGTAGCCACTGAGCAGGTAGGATCTGGTGGAAGGTCAGGGAACCACAGAGGGGACCCCAGAAATCTGACTTCTGTGGAGATCTGAGAAGTCTTCCTGGAGGAGGCAAACTGCCTCCAAGGAGCTGCAGGTCAGATTGACTGTGTGTGTGTGTGTGTGGGGGGGGTGAAGCCCCGAGGCAGTGATGAGGGCTCCAGTCTTGTCTTTGCCTTTGAGTCTCTTCCCTGCCCAAGTGGGTACTGCTGAGGGTAGGGGCCGGGTCTGGGTCATTCTTGGAACTGCACCTACACTGGTTTGTTTCACTATGGACTGTGGTGTGGAAAAGCTTTCAGGACTCCAGGGGCAACTGCATAAATACAGTTTTGATGGACAGATGTGAGGGAGGGCAGTCCAGGCAGAAGGGACAGTGGGAGCAAAGGCCTGGAGCGGGGGAGCGCAGTGAGCCTGTGAGACAGCCGGGGTGCCTTGCAGGCATATCCAGGAAAGGGTGGATGATTCCTGCAGCAAAGTAGGGTGCCTGCCACCTCCCTGGAGATGTGGCCGGTGGTGCCCAGCCTGCCATGAGCCAGAGGTGGAACTCAGAGGCCGGCAGAGCAGGGAGGGAAGGGTTGGACCTGGTGAGGCTCCTGGCTTGAGCCTCTGCCCACTCGCTGGGTGACCTGGGGCACACGTGAGGTCAGCTCTCTTGCAGTCTCCTCGTAGGGGCATCTAACCCTGCCTGGTGGGCCCCTGAAGACTTGGAGAAGTAAGGGCGGGGCTCCGCTCAGGCCTCTGCCCACAGCAGGGCTTCCGGACCTGGGGTTAGCCCCGGCTCTCGGCTCCTCAGGTCCCGCTGCCCCCGGGAACGGGCTCGTCCTCCCTATTTCAGAGGCTACTCTGGGGGCGGGGGCAGAAGCCACCTGGCACAGTGCTGGGCACACAGTGGGGACGGCCCCAGGTCTCTGCTCCTCCATTCCCTCTGCCCCCAGCTGCAACTACTGGATCTTTAGGACGGCCTAGGAGGGTGACGTCACCAGCCCTGCTCACAGAGGAGGAGACAGCTCCAGGCCCTATGGCCGTCTGAGGTGCAGCCTGGATTCTGACCCCCTTTTCTTACTTACCCCTTTCAGGCAGGCATTGGCACACGTGGGTGGGTGTGGGTGGCCAGAGGCTTGTGTTTGGCCCATGGCCCCGCCTGTCCCTCCTGCTTCGCCCCTCACTCTCCCCCACTTTCTCCACAGGATGGTCGAGTACTCCCTGGACCTTCAGAACATCAACCTGTCAGCCATCCGCACCGTGCGAGTCCTGAGGCCCCTCAAAGCCATCAACCGCGTGCCCAGTGAGTTGGCGCCCCTCCCCCATCCCTGGCCCACACAGACACCCCTTCACCCAGTGCGTTCCAGTGCCAGGCCCGTGCTGGGCACGCGCCCTCTCAGTGACCGGACAGATGTGGGCCCTGCTCCGATGGGCTCATGGGTCGGTAGTTGGGCCTGAAGATGCCAGAGGGTGGCCCTGACACCTGAGTCCCAAAAGACCTTGGATCGCAGCATGTCAGGGAGTCTGGCTCTTCAGGGGCAAGGTTCCTTGGGGGGAGGTGGCTGTCACAGTGGGCAAGGTGGGAAAAGAAGCTGCTTAGTTTGAGGGAGAGCATTGTGAAGCTTTTCACCAACAAGGGGATCCCCGGACTCTCTCACTTGTGCTAAAGGGACTGAGAACTCCAGCTCCATCACCCACCCACATGTGAGGCGGTGTGCACGTGTGGGGTGCGTGTGCATATGTGGGGGGGTGTGCACGTGTGGGGTGCGTGTGCATATGTGGGGGGGTGCACATGTGGGGTGTATGCACATGTGGGGTGTGTGTGCATATGTGGGGGGGTGTGCACATGTGGGGTGTACACAGGTGAGGTGTGTGCACAGTGGGGTGTGTGCACGTGTGGGGTGGGTGTGCACATGGGAGGTGTACACACATGGCGGATGTGCACTCGTGGGGGTGGGCGTGTGTGCACATGTGACAAATGCACACACGAGGGGTGTGTGGGCACCTGTGTCTGTCCTCCCCCCTTCTTCCCTCTCCCACTGTGTGAGGAGCTCATTAGATGGCTCCTGGCTGTGGAGGTCACTTCCAGGTCCCCTGTGCCAGCCTGCTTCCTTCTCTAGAGAAGGGTAGGGATGGGCCCTGTGCTCCTTGAGGTTCCAATTTTGGAGGCTGCAGGGACCAGAGAGCCCAGAGAGGAGTCCGGGTCCTTCCTCAGGGGCCTCCTTCCTGCTAATAGGCGGCCCTGGGAGGCCCAGTGTGGCCTGAGTTGGGGGTACTCTGAGCTGTTTTCTTCTCTGAGCTGATTCCGCTTTTCAGCTCTCAGAATCTGGCATGGGGGTGTTGGGAGCAAGAACCCTCTGGGATCCAAAATATAACCGATGTACCCCTCCCCCGACTTAGAAACCGCCTAGCACTCCCCCTGGAAAGGACCTTAAGATAAATGCACATTCCTGAGTCACTTAATAGGAGCCTCCCGTGGTTAGAGCAGATCCATTGATCCAGCTTCCCATTTACAGGAGCGGCAGCTTTTTCCCAGGTGCCACGTCCTCTGCCCACAGTCACTGGGGAATGAATGACACAGGGGACGTAGGCTCTCTGAAGTGCCTCCTAGGAGGTTAGGTTGGTTGTCTCCTTTTTTTCTAGCTGTTTTCCTGAAACATTCCACATCCTCCCCTGTATCTTTAGAGCTGCTTCTGCCCTGGGATTCATTCTTTCCAATAATAACCCGTAGTTTTCAATTTCGCCACCAGATGGCAGGCTCGAGAGTTGGGACTAGGCAAAGTCAAATTACAGGTTATTAGTTACAAAGCTGTGGAGAGTGTGGTGGCTGCCTGCAGTTTCAAAATTAGTTTAAAAACACGATCAACCAGGAAGACTCAGTTGGGTTTCAGGGAATGCAAGTTCTGGCTCTCACCTCTTTCAGGAGCCTGCTGTGTGACCTGGGCAGTCCTTTCGTCTCTTCAGGCCTCAGTTTCCCTACTTGCACAAAGCAGGAGGAGGGACTGGATTAGATGTATGGTTTTATACTTTGTCCAGAATGGTGGGGGACCTGGAAGTCACGGTGTTCTTTACAAAACCCAATAAAATACGTCCCTCCGACTCCGTCTCAGCCACTCAACCGCTGATGGAGAAAGGGAAGGAGACAGCATGAAGGAGAAGGTTGGGGAGGGAGGCAGGAAGCACCAGACTGCATGTGAGTCAGGAGGCTGGGTTCTGCTTACTTGCTGTGTGACCTTTCATAAGTCACTAGCCCTTTCTGGGCCTTGGCAAGATGGGGTTGGATTAGCTCTAAAAGTGACCCCTTCTGGCACCAGCTGACTGCAGGCCTTACCCAGCCTACACACACCTTAAGCCATTGCAGTGCCTCCCAAAGCCCACTGGCCAAGCCATTTAAATATGAAAAGTGCTTTTTTCCCCCCTCCAGTGAGAAAGTAGGGCAGTCACTGCTAAGGCCTGAGTCAGCTGAGTCTGAGCTTCTGGCCCCATCTGCACCTGGCCACAGCACACCCGCCCTGGCCATGGAGGGGGCTGGGACAGAGGCCTGGGGAGCTGAGGCACAGCTGGTGGAGATGCTGAGCCTGGCCTGGCCGTTGTCCACCCCCTCAGAGCCCCATCTAGCCACAATCCCTGGTTCAGCAAGAACTCACCTGTTTGCAGGGACCTGTGGGCTGGGCCAGGGATGGGTGGTGTGGAGAGATGGAGAGTGTGCTGCCAGGGCAGAGCCCACAGACAGGGCAGCAAAGCTGACAGCGCTGTGGGGAAGGCCACGGTCAAGGTCTAGCTCAGGACTGAGCACTGGAGGTCTGCTCTGCACTGACAGGCCAAGGTCTCATGCCTCCACACGCCCACTGTGGGGCCCTGTGCAAGCTATGCTCGTCTCTGGGCCTCCATTTCCCCCACGGGAAAATGGGGTCAATAATACCAATTTCCACACGGTTTTATAAGATGAAATGCCATGTGTGTAAAGAGCTTGCATAGAGCCTCGTATGCAGTAAGTGGTTAATAGGTGCTACTATTATGAAGAGCATTGAGGATGGAGGGTGGTGGCATCAGGACGTCTTCTCAGAGGCTGGTTTAGGAAGATGCTCACGAAGCACACAGAGGGTTGGGGAGGACGTTCCTGGCAGATGTGCACGTGTAAAGGTGGGGAGGAGGAGCCGGCCTGGGAACAGAGTGGCTGGACAGAGGACTGTAGGTCAGGGTCGCAGGAGGTGACGTTCCACACTTCCAGGGATGTACTGATAATGACAAATGGCTAAAATTGGTCAGGTGCTTACAACAATCTTGTCATAGCACTTTACATGGGCTGCACAATTTCATCTTCACAATAGCCCTAGAGGTACCACTGTGTTAGCCACGTTACAGATGGGGAAACTGCGGCACAGAGGGCCTGATAACCTGCCCAAGGCCACACAGCTGGCTAGGGCCAGAGCTAGGATTTCATCCTGTGCGCGCACAACCCCATAGCTTTCATTCCTTTTCATAACATCCTTTCTCTCCTTTGAGCATGTGGGCACCCCGGCCACCCACCCCGTCTGCAGGGCCTGAGAAAGGACCTCTGCCCACATGCAGGGTCAGAACAGAAAGGTCCCATGGATGACATGATGGCCTCAAAGTCCCTCTGACCACCTCTCACTGTCAGAGTATAGGGTTCTCATAGTGCTGGGCCCTGTGCAGACTGAGGGGGACGGGTCAGGGCAGGAGGCAGGAGACAGCACTGGTTAGTGCAGACCGTGACCTCTGCGCTGCCCTGGCAGCTCTCAAAGCTTGGTCCTGCATTAATTAGCTGCAGGGCCTGGGGAAGATTCTTCCCTTGCTTTGGTCCCTTGTCTGCACCATGGGGATGGCACATAGCACCTCCACATGGGTTAGCCTGCAGGGCCAGGTGGAGAATATTTGTAGAATGAACTGCCCCCTTTTCTCACGAGGAAAGGCCCCCAGTATTGGGGCCATAGACTACAGCATCCAGGGCAGTTAGATCAGAGTTTGCCCCTGGGATCTTGTCCAGTGGCTTGGCTCCACCTCTCGTGCCTCAGTTTCACCATCTGTAAAATGGGGTCCCAGGCCCCCATTGCTAGACCGTGGGGCAGCAAACCATGCCTAGTGAAGGTGATGACACCGATTGCTGATGATGTGGGTGTCACATACTCCTGGGATCTTGGAAATAGCCTTGCTGAGAGTCACAGAGCATTTGAAAATCATCCAGCTGCAGAATCCTAAACTTTTGGTTTTAGAAGAAGTCTCAGAACAATGTGGTCCCAGAGGCACAGGGTCTTCGCATGCCCATCAGATGGAGGGACCCTGGACTCATGGCCAGCTCCTAGCTCTCGAGGCGCAGGCCTGCTCTGGCCCTTTTTGCCAGGTCCATGCCCAACCAGGTGGTAGTCAGGCCAGCCGTGCTGTGGACAGAAGAGGGAGGCCCTAGGATTCCTTCTTGGACTCTGCCCTGGGGGGCATCTAGTGGAAAGGGAGCTGGGAGAGTCACTTTGAAACAGAGCTGGATGAAAATCTCCATATTTTCACTTGGAGTGTGTGTTTACTTGGAGTCTGGGGGCAGCTGAAGGAGGCTTTGACCCCAGGTACACCTTGGACTTCAGGGCTGTCTGTCCTTGGCACCCACAAGGCGCCCCTGAGGTGCCCTGTAAGAGAAAAGCCTGGTAGCCACCATGGGGAAGGGAGGGGTGGAAGGAGGGAGGTGGAGAGACGGGGGAAGATGGAGTGGAGGGAGGCCAATTTTCCCAGTGCTGCTGCCTTCCCGTAAGAGATGTGGGTGGGAGAACATCTGGCCAGAACATCTGGGTAGAACCTGACTCAGGAACAGGAAAGAGCAGCCAGGACTGTGAAAGAAGAAATCCTGGGATGTGGGGGCAGGGTAAAGTCAGCTCCCCAACCGGCGGCCGAGTTTCCTCTACACATCAGGATGGATTATTCCTGGGCGGGATAGCACATCAAGGGAGTGGGCCGCTATGTAGTCATTCATTCATTCATTCACTCATTCATTCATTCATTCACTCACTCATTCATTCATTCACTCATTCATTCATTCATTCAAAGTAGCATCCACTGAAGAGCCACTGGGCCAGGCTCTGGCTCAAATGTGGGATCATGGAGAAGATTCAAATGCAATCCCTTCTGTGCAGGCAGACATGTGAGCCGGGGTGATGGGCCAGTGGGACACATGCTGTAATGGAGGCAGCGGGCTGCCATGTACTTTGAGGAGGCTTCGCAGACAGGCTGGGGGGGTGGGGGACAGAATGTTTGAAGAATGAGTAGATCTTTGGGCTACAGTGGGTGCAGGAACCTTCAGTGGGACAGAGGCCAGACCCACACTCTAGGGCATGAGCATGACGGCCTTGGAGAGGAACCCGAGGTCTCTCCTGGGATGGAGGGTACAGGGGTGCTCACTCCTTGGCTGCGGTTTGTTTTCTATCTCAGGAGCGAACACTGAGGCCCCTCATCAGCCCACAGGCCCCCCAGCTGGGCCAGGCCAGCAGCTGTATCCTTGGGCTGGGTCATATGCTGTCTGGCCCAGCCTCCCTGGCACCCACTGTGCCCCTGATGAGCTGGCATTGGCAGTGGCAGGAGCAGCAGAAGGCCTCTCCCGGTGGCTCAGCACCCTCCACTCATCTGGCCAGATAAAGAGAGGGGAGTCCTGTGGCCAGGCCACAGCCTCGGTCCCCATTGCCCTTGGCCTGGCTCCCCTCCTCTTGGCTGCGGGCTGTGCCCTCGGTAGAGGCTGTTGCTAGTCCAGCTATTTCTTCTTGAGCTGGCCTGGCAGAGTGGCCCAGCTAATCTGGGCTGATAGCTCCTGTCTGCAGAGGGCACCCCGGACCTCCAGGGGACATGCAGGGCAGGAAGTATACCCTCTATCTCCTCCCAGGTCCTCTACTGCCACCAAGGGTCCCCATACCTGGCTGCTTCCCTTAGAACAGAGGGTCCGATCTAGGGATCCCTGCTGAAAAGTGTGACAAGGTTGAGCGGCTCCATCAGTTTGCCCACCTGTCATCTGTCTGCTTCTAGCTCTTGACTTTAAATGCCACCTAGAGACTGTCTCTACCCTGGTGCCACCCACATGATACTCCAGATCACACCCCTCTTTCCTGAACCCCTGATCCCGAGATCTTACGAAATGACTTCACATGGATATACACCAGGCACCCCAAACTCCACATATCCGAATGGAGCCCCAGTCCACTGATGGCTGCTCCACGCTGCAGGCCCCAAACCTTGGAGATGTCCCAAATCCCCTCTTCTTCCTATATGCCACATCCCATCCCTCATCTCGACCTTCAAAATATCTCCAGAATCCAGCCACATCCCCCACCTTCACTGCCTTTGTCATCTGGCCCCAGCCAGCTGTATCGTGATGGTAGGAGCGCAATGGCTGGGCCGGGCGGGGTGGGACCAAGAAGCGCAGATGGATGGGAAGCCCGGCCTCTGCCCTGGAGCGTCAAGGAGGAGAGCCAGCCTCTGGCCTGGCCAACCTCAGCAGGGAGGGGATGGGGCCGGGGGTGGGGGTGGGGGGCCACATCTCTCCTGGACCCCGCCCTCAGCGCTCCCCCCGCAGCCAGGTGACCCTTCCAAACTCCTCAGGCCCCGTCTCTCTTTTGCCCGCGACACTGGGGAATGAAGCCAGAGTCCTCACGCTGACCTGCAGGGTTTCCACTCCGCCTCGCTCACTTGCCTCCTCATTATTCCGTGACTGCCTGGCTTACTCCTAGCTCTGGGCCTCTTCCCCAGATGTGCACAGAGCCTCACCTCTTTCGAGTCTTTTCTCTGTGTCATCTCGCCAGTGAGGCCTTTCTTGGCCCCCATTTCATCCCTGCCTGACCCCTGCCCCAACCTGGCACTTCCTCCCCTCCCCCAGTCCACTTTGTTGGTTTTTATAGCACTGAGCAGCTAACAAACAAGAAAACATATTCATTTATGATGTTTGTTGTTTTCTGCCTGCCTCTCCCTAGTACCAGGAATGTCCGCTTCATGAGAGTAGGGGGCTTTGGTTTGATTTTTTTGACTGATATATCCCTAGAGCAGGGTGAACTGCAGCCGGCGGGCCAACTGCGGCCCATGATCCATTGTTAATTGGCCCGCAGCAAATTCCAAAAATATATTTAGTTTACTTAAATAAACCAGGTGAGGCAATATGTACTTCACCTCGAGTGAATGGCCCGGCTGTTTGTGTATTTTACTGTATATGGCCCTTGGTGAAAAACGTTGAAAAAAGTTTGGACACCCCTGCCCTAGAGCCTAGAACAGTGCCTGGCACATAGTAGGTCCTCACTAAATATTTGTGTAATGGATCCATCCACTTATCCATCACTCCTTCATTCGTTCAAGCTGCCGTCCTCGGAGGGGCCGATCTGTATCAGGCCCTGGGCTGGATTGGAGGACGCAGAGCTCTTCTCCTGGGCCCTGCACTCGGGGCTGCCCCCCGCCCCCGGCTTACAGTGGAGGCAGAGCTGTGAGCCGACAGAGGCCAGCAGTGTAGTAAGTGCTGTGCTGGAGGGAGGACGGGGCTGTGGCAGCTCATTGCAGGGACAGCAGCCCAGCCTAGGGACCAGAAGAGGTGACACTCAGTTAGGGTCTAAACCAGGAGAGGTGGCCTTCTGAGCATGTGCAAGGGCCTGGAGGTAACCCAGAACAAGAACAGGGTTGGTCTGGCTGGGCCACTGGCGTGGACGCCCTCCTACCTTGGGAAGTAGGCCCAGAATAGCCCCCAGGGCAGCACAATAGTGACAGGAACCCTATGGCAGAGAGTGGGGGAAGGCAGTGTAAGGGGGGGGCGGAGTGCGTGCAGAGGTGGGGGACAGGGATGCTAGGGGCATTTGCCAGTCTGGTTGGAGCAGCAAGTTCAGGCACGGTAGACAGAAGGAGGTGAGGCTGGGGACAGATTGTGGCGGCCTGTGAGTGGGGAGGGGGACAGGTGGGACAAGGATTTTCACTTTCCCCTGAGGGTGGGTGAGCTGCTGGCAGCTTCTGACTTCAGGGGGCTCTCCCTTTGGAGGCGTCCCTCCCCTGTTGTATTCCTGAGAGGCTGGCTAGACAGGAACCACTGTCCTCTTCTGTAGATGAGGCCCCTGGGGCCCAGAGAGGGCAAGCTCTACCTCGAAGCTGCCCAGCCAGGACTGAGACCCAGACATTCTGTCTTGGGTTGGTGCTCTGGGTGTTCACCAGGGGAGGGTCTGCACTGGATGTCCTGGGGACTCAAGGGTCCTCTTTCCCTTCCTGGCTGGGGGAAGCAGGGCCCTCAATCACACTCATGGTGTTACCTGCAGACTGCCTCCATCAAGGCCCACCTCGTCCTTAGGCCAGGCTGAAGGCCAGAAAAGTGCACCAAGAGACAGAACCAAGGAAGCTCTAGGAGGGCTTCATGGCCAATTGGGACTGCGAATCAGAGAAGACTGCCTGGAGGAGGAGGGGTTGGCTGGGGGAAGGTGTGGAGAGAGATGAGTTGTCTGAAGCAGATGGTGACACGTCTTGAAGGCAGTCTCTGTCTCTGTTTCTCTTGGTTTCTCTCTCCGTCTCTGTTGGGTCTCCATTTTTTTCTGTCTCTCTCTGTTTCACTTTCTCTGTCTCTTTGTTTCTCTCTCTTCTCTCCGCCTCCACCTCCTGTGCCCAGTGCCAGGGGAACTGAGGGCAGAACCATTTGACTTGCCTTGGCTAGTGGGCATAAAAGGAGGATTAGCCGGGGTCTCGTGGGGTCCTCCGTGACTCTCTAATCCCATGGTTTCCTTCCCCTGGCACGAAAGTGATAAATGCATTCAAGGTCCCTAATTAGCTAACCATGCATTGGCTCTGTGGCCCTGGCCTCCCTGGGCCCCAGGGAGGACCATGAGAGAGGTGGGGCCCAGCTCAGCAGAGAGAGGTGGGCGGGGAGGAGGGATCAGGCTGCCATTCAGAGAAGCCAGCCGGGCAGGTTTTCAGGAGCCTTTGAGAATGTTAACATTCTGGAGAACAAGGGAAATGTAATTAATTGAGCAACAAAGGCTGGGCCCGGGGAGCAGCCATGGAGCAGCCAGGTGGGGATTGGGCTGAGCCACCACTTCCTGGAGGCTGTTCGGATCCAGCGCCTTCTTGCAGCTGCTGCCTGGCCCTCAGTGCTTGCTTCTGGCCTGTGTCCCGGCCTCCAGGGTTTGCCCTTGCCATTTAAGGCTCAGAGCCCATCAAGGTTTTACCGAAGGGCCTCCCTGACCAGTCACCTAGCGCAGAGCTCCACACTCCTTAGAATCTCCACTCTGAGTGGTCCCACCTCTGTGTCTTTGCCACACGCTGTGGTCATCTGCAGGGCGCAGCTCAAGTCAGTCCCTCCAGGAATGTGACCACAGGTCCCCCGGTCATGGTCCTTTTCCCCAACACTGCGCTCCCCTGTCCCTCTGCTGCTAGACTGCAAGCTCTGAGGGGTTGAAAAATGAGACTTATTCGTCCTTGGATCTACCATGTGGCCAGTACTGTGCCTGGTAAGCAGCAGTATTGATAAGTGTTTGATGAATGAATGAATGATGGACCACCAGAAAGGCCTGCGATGGCTCACTTAACATTCAGATGGATTGTAGGGCACTTCTTCTAGTTTCTTGCTTCCCTCCTCTGCACATTCCCTGGCTACCCTGTTGGGGGGCAGGTGTGGAAAGTGGGATATTGAGCCCTCACTCACCCTAGCCTGTTCTCAGTTGGAGGCTGCAGCCTGCAGCCTGCAAGGGAACCCCACTGCCTTTCCCGAGAGGACCCTGACCTAGTTTTGTGGGGAGGAAGGATGGGGTGGGCATTAATTATTGATTGGAAATCACTCCGCACGGAGCTCATGATGCAAATCCCAAATGATTACCCTCGTTAATAACCACCTCAGCATGACCCCTGGAATAAATAAAAATCTGGACAGGACCACTGTTCTACTTATCATGATCTTTCCATCCGCCTCTCTCACCATGACTTATCACATCAGGTATTATGAGCAGTCATTCAACAAATGGTAGCTGAGCCTCTGTTCTTGGCCAGGACCTGCTGGGTTCTGGGAACATTGAAGTGATACAGACACAGGAGCTTACAGCCCAGTGGAAGAGACAGGGGGGTAGACGGATAACTATACACTAGGGCTAAAAAAGACTAGATGTCGATGGGGCCACCAAAGTTGTGCAGTGTGTAACTTACACAACTGTACATGGCAGCCTAGGATAGGGCAGAAGCGCTGAGATTGCCCAGAACAGAAGAGACAGGGATGAACTCTACCTAGGATGGAATGAGAAATAGCATGGGAAGTCTTCACAGAGACAAAGTTGAGCTTTAACTAGGCTGTGGTGCCTGAATAGGGGTTTTCCAGGCACAAGAGAGACGGAAGGGTATTCTAGAAAGAGAATAATATGAGTAAAAGCATGGAGGTGTGAAATTCCATTGTCTGTTTAAGGAACTTCAAATAATTTGGTATTTTTAGACATAGAGTGCAAATGAGAGAGAGAGAGAGAGAGAGAGAGAGAGAGAGGCAGAAAAATTCATGGCTTCATGCCTGCATCTTTTGCAGCAATTTCATAAGGTTCATGGAGCACCTGCAGTGCTTCCAGGGACCTACTGCTGTGCCAGGGGTTCAAAACCCTAGCTTCTGTAGGTGATGGGAACCTCAGATTTTTATGCCTGGTGGTGACATGCCCAGATTTGTGTTCTAGAGAGTGGCTGTTGTCAGGAATCATCCCATCTCTGTCCAGGGCTTTGTTCTTCCGGGGCTGGCTTCAACCTCACACAGGTTACTGCCCTCACCAGGCAAGATGGCCCCAGCAGCTCCAGGCTTAACTCCTTCTAGCTTGTAATCTCTGCAGAAAGAACATTTTTTCCTGTAGTTCCAGCAGAAGTCTCAGGGATGAATCTCATTGGCACTGGCTGGGGTGACATGCCCATCCTGGGCCAACCCTTTGGGCTGGGGTAACAGAATATGCTGATTGGCCAGGCCTAGGTCATGTGATCTCCATGTCAGCCCACCCAAACCATAGGGACTGGAGTTGGGGAGTGGTGCTGATTTCATAGGACTGGGAAAGGTGCTGATCCATCAGAGGTGGGCTTGCCTCACAGAGGTGACTCATCTGCTTGGGGCTTGTCCTCCTGTGGATTCTCCAGTGACCTGAGAGGCTGGATTTCCACTCATGGAGTCAGGAGGGAGTAGGTGACATACAGATAGTTACTGAAGTCTTTCTGGTGGATGATATCACCTAGACTCAGCACACATAAGTTACTCCATAAATGCCTGCTTAATGCTTAATCACCCACAATCTAGTGGAAGTGCGGTGGGGCCCAGAGCCATTTCCATGGCCTCTGGGTGGAGGGGCAGATACCAAGGAGAGGGTCTCTCTGAGCCACTGAGCAGGCTGGGAGCAGGAAGGAGCCCTGGCCTGCGTGTCCCCCTCTCCTCCTATCACCCTCTCTCTGTTTCTCTAACCCTGCTCTCCCCCTTTCCTCTCTGGGACCTCTGCTCCCGATCTGACAATCCCTTCCCTCCTCCTCCCCCCACCCCAGGTATGCGGATCCTGGTGAACCTGCTTCTGGACACACTGCCCATGCTGGGGAATGTCCTTCTGCTCTGCTTCTTCGTCTTCTTCATCTTCGGCATCATCGGCGTGCAGCTCTGGGCGGGCCTGCTGCGCAACCGCTGCTTCCTGGAGGAGAACTTCACCATGTGAGTGCAGCCCCTGCCACCCAGGCGGCTCTCCACTGGCTCTACCTGGGGCAGCAGTGATGCTGAATATTTAGGGCTAGGAAGGTCTCCCCATTGAGCGTTTGGTCCCAATCCTTACTCTCCGTGGTGCGGAGAGATCAAGGGACGTTCCCAGGTGAGTTGGTAATGGGTCTCCCGTGATTGGCACAGAAAGCCTCTGAGCTCTCAAATTTGATATCACGAAGTCCCGGTCTAAAATAGGCCCTTAGATGTTCATTCAGCTCCTAGGGACTCTTATTTAATACACAGTTTTAACTTACTTGGTACTGGGAATCAGGGCCAACAGAGTGGAAGCAGCAAACCACAGTTGAACCTTGAACGGCACATGTCTGAACTACGCAGGTACACTTATATGTGGGTCTTTTTCAATAAATATATTGGAAAATGTTTTTGGAGATTTGTGACAATTTGAAAAAACTCGCAGACAAATCTTTTCATTTTCTTAATGACATTTTTTTTCTCTAAGCTTACTTTATTGTAAGACCACGGTATACAATACATATAACATACACAATATGTGTCAATCGACAGTTTATGTTATTGGTAAGGCTTCTGGTCAACAGTAGGCTGTTATTAGTAGGTAAGTTTTTGGGGAGTCAAAAGTTATGGATGGATTTTTGACTGTGTGGGGGTCAGTACCCCAACCCCACATTGTTCAAGGGTCAGCTGTAGAAGGAGGCTAGATAGGAGGGAAAAGGGCAGTTAAGACCCAAGCAGACGTGATACCAACAGGGAGAAAGAAGACAAAAAACCTCAAAAGCAGACCTGGAACCTGGTTTTCTGTTGACAGCGCAGACATTCCTTCCTGTGAGTGTCTGAGTCATCAGGAAAGGTCTACTTGAATTACGCCCTCTTGTGTCTAAAATCAGAGGGCTGGGCTTCTCCTCAGAGAGGTGATTGTCAGAAGCTGTTTAAACAGAATTCAAGCTTTGTCTCTTGGAGGAGCTGGGGTGAGTTGTCTGAGATGTTTGACATCTACAGAATTCCAGTGGTGAGGGATCAGCGGTGTCTCTGCGTGTGTACGTACAGATGTGCCTGCACACGAGTAGACTTTCATTGTCAGATGCATTCGTGCACGCCTGCTGTATGCCAGGCCCCGGGGAGACAGACTGGGAGCGCACTTGCATTCATCCTCTCACTTGACAAACACACCCAAGTGGCTGGTCTCACCAAGCCCTGGCTCAGTGCTGAGGACACGGCAGAAAATGGACTTCCTGCCCTGGGGAGCGCCAGGGTGGGGGCTGGTCACAGATACCACCACTGAGTGACTTTCATGGACGGAGGATGGCTGCAGGAAGCCTGGGAACACTGCATAGGGTGGGCTGAACTTTCTCCCTGACTGTCCATTGTGGAGATGAAGCGAAACCAGAGCTGGGGGGGAAGGTTGGGGAAGGGACTGTGGGGGAACAGTGGGGCCCTGTGGGGGGAGGGGACCTACACTTGTGTCAATCATTTGGAAGAGGTGGACCCTGAGGCAGGGCCTGGTGCAGCTGGAGAGGGGGCACCTGCTTCTCCTGGTCTGGCCTTCAAAGATAGAGACGTGTAGGTATGAGCTCTCAATCTTAGCTTTGGGGGCTCGGGACACATCCAGGCCCCACTGTTCCACATGGATCTTTCCCTAGGTCATTCCTGGCCACCCCTTTCCCGTTATCCCAGCTCAGTCCCAGGTCACCTTTTCCTGGAGGCCTTCCCTCCCGACACCCCTCCCCCAGACACTCTCACAAGCTCCTGCTTGATTTTCTTCTTGGCACGATCTCTGTCTGAAATGACCTCACCTGTGAGTTTATTTGCTTGGGGGTCTCTAGGCCAGTTTATTTACTTGGTTAGCAATGATGAAGTGCTCCTGTATGACAGGTGTGGTGGAGACAACGCTTGCTCTCCCTTGGGGACCAGGAAACAGGCTAAGAGAGGACCCTGCTCCAGTGCTTGGCAGTCAGAGCTAGACTCAGAACCCCTGTGCCCCTGACTCCGGAGCCTGCTGTGACTGCCCCATGAGTGTGCTCAAAGCACCCCTCCAGGTGCTGGAGACCCTGGGGAGACCCCAAATGGCGGGTTTGAGAGTTCTTGACAAGCTCAGAGTCAGGACAATACGGCCCAGCTAGGAAGTAGCAAGGCCCGGAACCTGGGCAGGTCTGGCATCCTCTGCAGAGTGCCTGCTCCCTTTCTCCAGATTCTGTCTAGGCATCAGCATGCACACACACGACCGTTTATACCCCAGGCAGGTTTTAAAAACGTGAATTGCTTTGGCGATGTGTCTGGAGCGTGTTTTCACATCAGCGTTTCTCATTCCACGGATGAACCACTGTTCTTCTGGCCAGCCCTTAGGTGGGCCTGGCGTGGTTTCCAGGGTTTTGCTCTTACATACAAGGCTGCAGGATGCAATGTGTACACGTGCAATCTTCGTATGCACGTGTGATCAGTGGCTAGACTCATACTTGCCAGACAATATGTATGTACGTTTTTTTATACTTTTTTGGTTAAGATATAAGTTACGTTCAGTAGCGGGTACAGGTACCACTTTTTACCTGGGTGTGCACCAGTGTAGGTCTACCCAGGGAAACACTCACGGCGCCCTGGAGGCTCCCTCCTCCCCCTTCCCAGTTACTACGCCCCTTCACCCCAAGTAGCCACCATTCTGACCACTATCACCCTAGATTTGTCTTGCCTGTTTCTGAGCCTTCTTTAAGTGGAATCATACAGGATGCTACCTTTTGTGTCTGCTCCTTGGGCTCCGCCTAATGGGTCTGTGAGATTCATCCAGGTTGCTGCGTGTGTCAGCCGCCCCTTCTTTTTCATTGCTGAGTATTCTACTGAGCGGATATACCACTACTGATTTTCCATTCTGCTGTTGATTTGGGTTGTGTCTGGTTTTTTGGCTCATGACTCACAAGTATGCTTGTACATATCTTTGGGTGGCTATAACCATCCTTTCTTTTGGGTCAATACCCAGGAGTGGGATTACTGGTAAGGGTGTGCATATGTTTAGCGCTGTAGATTTTGCCAAACGGTTTTCCAAAATGGTTGCATTAACCGTCCACTAGCAAAGTCTGAGAGTTTCAGTTGCCCCGTGTCCCTAGCAACTGTTGGTATTGTCATTCCTGTTCATTCTCACTGCTCTAATGAGAGTGCAGTGGTGTCCTATTGTTTTAATTTGTATGTCCCTGATGGCCAGTGATGACCAGCATCTTTCATGTATTTATCAGCCATTTGTATGTCCTCTTGTGAAGTGTCTGTTGTGGTCTTTTGCCAGTTTTTAAATTGGATTGTTTTTCTTTTTCTTATACATTTGTAGTAGTTCTTTATATTCTGGGTTTGAGTCCTTTGGTGGGGAGATTTTATATCTGTATGATATTTTTTTCTAGTCTGAGTTTTTCGTTTTCACTATCTTAATGATGTCATTTGACGAACAGAAGCTCTTAGTGGTAATGAGATACAGATTATCAATCATTTTTTAAGTGTTGCTTTTTGTGTCCAGTTTCAGAAGTCTTTTCCTAACCCAAGGTCATGAAAATATTCTCCAATGTTTTATTTTAGAAGCTTTCTTATTTTATCGTCTACATGCAGGACTGTATATTCCATCTGAAATAATTTGCAATATGGTGTGTGGTGGGGGGTGGTCAAGATTCACTTTTTCCGTGGATATTCAATTGTCACAGCACAGTGACTGAGAAATCCATCCTTTCACCACTAATTGCAGTGATGCCGTATTACAGTCAGGGGTCCATGTGTATTTGGGTTGGATGTGTACATGTTAATTATTGATGGATGTTGCCATATTGCCCTCGAAAAAGGTTGTACCCATTTACACTCCCACCAATAGTGTATGAGCATGTCTGTTTGCACTCACCATTTTCCACACTCAGAATGATCAACCCTGAAATGGTTGCTGTTTGGATGGATGTAAAATGGTCTCAGTGTTATTTTTATTTGCATTTTCCTCCTATTATGGAAGGGCACATCTTTTCGTATACAGTGGCCATTTTTATTTCTTCTGTGAATTTTTTGTTCCTATCTTTTGTCCTTTTGTTTCTTTCTTTCTTTTTTTTTTTTTTTAACCCCCAGTGGGTTCTTTTTCTTTTTCTTCTTGAGTTACAGGAGATTTTAATATGCTCAACGTACTTTTATCTATTTTATATGTTGCAAATACCTTATGCCTGGGGATAGGAAACTCTGGCCTGTTTTTGGAATAAAGTCTTATTAGAACACAGCCATGCCCACTTGTTTACCTCTTTCCTATGACTGTTTTCCTCTTACAGTGGTGAAGTTGAGTAACTGGCATAGAGCCTGCATAGTCTGCAAAATACCATCTTCTGTCTGGCCTTTTATAGAAAAAGTTTGCCTCCCTTTGCTTTATCCCAGTTTGTTGCTTATCTTTTTAGTTTGTATGCTATCTTTTGTTTCATAGAAATTTTACATTGATATATAGTCAATCTTGACTTTTTCCTTTGTAGAATTTAGATTTTGTGTGTTTTATCCAGGAAGGCCTTACACATCCTGAGTTAACAAAGATAGTCCATATTTTCTTGTAATATTTGTATGGTTATGTTTGCTGCATTTATGCTTTCTAACCCACCAGAAGTTTGTTCTTTTTAAAATTTTATAATATATTTCACTTAAATAAATCATGTTGGGATTTTGATAGGGATTGCAGTGAATCATAGATTAACCCTGTAGGAGGGCAGGGGGGTGACTGTCATCTCTGTGTTACAGATGAGGAAACTGAGGTCCAGAGAGGGGAAGTGGCCAGTCCAAGGTCCCGTAGTTGGGAAAGGTGGATCAGTACAATTCAGCGTTTGTTTATTGAGCACCTACTCTGTGCCAACCAAACAGCGTGTAGGGACGAGGGATACTGAGACCCAGTCCTGGCCTTAAAAGAGCCCAGCCTTCCAGGGGAGTTGGGTGCATATGCCCTAGGAGCAATAGTGGGGTGTGTGCAGAGCATAGGCTGACCACAGGGGCCCAGGGTCAGTCCTCCTTGATCTTGGGGGGCTCCCTCAGGAAAGGCTCCCTGGGGGGGATCCTGGAACTGACCACAGTGGGTCAGTGCCATCCTCCACCCAGGCAGCGGAAACAGCATATGCAAAGGCCTGGAGGCAATAGCAGTGACCCCTCCCCTTCTCCTCTTTTACCCGCCGTCACCTGTGGACAGACAAGGGGATGTGGCCCTGCCCCCCTACTACCAGCCAGAGGAGGACGACGAGATGCCCTTCATCTGCTCCCTGTCCGGGGACAACGGCATCATGGGCTGCCACGAGATCCCTCCGCTCAAGGAGCAGGGCCGCGAGTGCTGCCTGTCCAAGGATGATGTTTATGATTTTGGGGCGGGGCGCCAGGACCTCAACGCCAGCGGGCTCTGTGTCAACTGGAACCGCTACTATAATGTGTGCCGGACGGGCAGTGCCAACCCCCACAAGGGCGCCATCAACTTTGACAACATTGGCTACGCCTGGATTGTCATCTTCCAGGTAAGGCCACTCAGGCCAGTCACTGGCCCCCATGCTGGGCCTCGGGGGTCTGGTGGGGATGGGGAGGGGTGGAGCAAGCAGCTTCACCTGGCAGGCAGGGCTCTGTGCTAGGCATTTGCCACCTGTTCTGTTGACATCTGCTCAACTTGCTGGCACAATAGACATTATCACGCCCACATTACAGACAGAGCAACTGAGGTTCAAAGAAAGGGCTGTAGGACCTTGGGTGTCTTGCTTGATGTCTCTGTGAGTCAGTTTTCACATCTCTAAAATGGGGGATAATAATGGTTCTCCCCAAGCTTGAGTGTCTGAGAAGAACAAACCAGATGAAACGAGCAGAGCAGTGAACCCAGCGTGCAGTGAGTGAGTGCTCAGTAATGGCCATCTCCCTGCTGTCCTCAGACGGAAGAATGGGGCAGGAGCAGGGGGTGGTGGCCCGAGGACCTTACTGAGTTGGCTGCTCTGCTGGTTTTGCCCTGGGGAGCGGCATCATCACAGGACTCAGAGTTTCCAAGCGTGATGTGATCACAGCCCAGAAGCTGTGTTCTGGGACCCCCCAGGCTGGAGAGGGTGGGTGGGCTGCCCAGCGGCTCCTGCTTTGTGCATTTGCCAGAAGTGAATAACATGGTAATGCTGGGGAGACCCTGTGTGTGTCTTGCCCAAGACTGTTCCGCCTCCCTCTCCAGGAAGGAGTGTGTGGGGACAGTCACACCAGCCTTATCATGGCCACACTCCCAGGCTCAGCTGAGCTGCACCCAGCCCTGCTAGGTAGGCTCTGTTAGCTCCATGCACGGAAGAGAAGCAGCTGAGGTTCAGAGAGTGGCCCAGCTGGTGAGCGGGAGCCGGAGCCCACGGACCCCTGCCTCCAGCCCTCCGGCCTCGGTGTGGTAGACTGGGAAGGGGACTCTGGAGCGAGGAACAGGTCAAGTTCCCAATCCATTCCTTCCTGGCTGTGTGACATTGGGCAAGTGCCCTAACCTCTCTGAGCCTCAATTTCCTGCCCTGCACGAGTAGTGTGTGTAAAGCGTCCTGGCACACAGTAGGACCTGTGCCTGGGGCACTGCCTTTGCTGCCTGCTTTTCTGAGGCTCAGCCCGGCTCAGGCTCTGTCCCCTTCGGTTCTGTCCTGGCGGCAGGTAATCACGCTGGAAGGCTGGGTGGAAATCATGTACTACGTGATGGATGCCCACTCGTTCTACAACTTCATCTATTTCATCCTGCTTATCATAGTAAGTATCAGGGAAGCTGGGGCTCTCAGGAAAGCTCAAGGACCCACGGGCCAGGGGACAGGGTGGGGGGAATCTTTGTGAGTCCCCAGGGAGCCCCTCAGAACCGGGAGAGCTAGGTGGGAGAGAGCAGGAGGGGCAATTTTTAAATGCAGCTCAGCAGCGAGTGATTGAAGGGACTCGTCAGGGGCGGCTGCTGGAAGCATCCATCACTTGCGATTGTCTTCATTTCTCATTTCTGGCATCTGAGTCCGCCCCGCGGCTCCTGCTGCTGTCTGTCTTCCTCGTAGTCCCTGGGAATACATGCGTTTCATGACCTGAGCTTGGCACAGCCCCAGGATGGAAGCTTCACCAGGGCTCCAGCTTATCCCTCTTTTTCTGGGGTGGGAAGACAAGATGCTCTGAAAGAGAGGCCCGGGCTGCTTCCCGAGCAGGAGGGTTTGGAGAGGAGACGGAGCCTATTGTGACCTGGTAGAGCTTCCTGAAGCTCTGGGAGGGACCTCCACCTCTCGGCAGTTCTGCCTTGTAGGGGTGACCTGGAGATGGAGGTGGGGCTCCCTCTGCCTCACAGAGCAGGGCCCCTTTCCAAGGCAGCCCCTCCTGCTTCCTCCACACTGTCTCCCCAGGGCGAGCTCACGCACCGTGTCACGCCTGACTGCAGTGGCAGCCAGTCCCCGCACAATCCCCAAATGTCAAGGTGATTCACTCCTGGGAGAGTCACTGCTGGCTCCCTGCTGCTGGGAGCTGGATTCCCTAGCTTCCTGATGGTGGGAGAGGGAAGGCTTGGCCCTGTAGGGCAGCTCCCCATCCTGGGCTGGTGGGACGTCACCTGGGGGTTCAGGACAAGCTGGCAGGTGACCTGAGGTACACCTGCTGTTGGCTTTGCTCTGATGCCTTCCTGGGGAGGCTGGGGCCTTGGATCTATAAGGAGATACTCGAGATAAAAAGCAGGGGACCCAGGCTGTGCTCAGCATCGCTACTTGTCCACTGGTTCAGTTACTCCCTGGTACAGTCAGGGAAGCCTGCACTGAACCAGGCCCTGGCCGAGTGCTGGGGGCTGAGCAGTGTCAGGCTGGGCCCTGCTCTCGAGGAGCTCACAGTCTTGTAGGGTTAGATGGGCTACAGCAGACAGTGACCAGACAGCATCTTAGGAGCCATGATAGAGGGACACCCAGGAGGCTGAGGAAACCCAAGGAGGCCTCTAACCCCATTCAGAGGAGGAATGGGAGTGTGGGGGGCTTCCTGGAGGAGGTGACACCAGAACCGAGCCTCAGTTAAGGCTTGGGGGTAGGGAGAATGGGGATTGGGTGTGGCAGCCAGAGGAAGAGACTTCTGAGCAGAGGAATGTTCTGGAGACCATGAAGTGGACAGAATCCTCCAGCAAGGGGGGCAGCAGGGTTGCTAGAGAAGCCTAGACTCCTGAAGAGATGCTGGAGAATGTTGTCTGCTCCATCCAATGGGTTTAGGGGCCAGAGTCTGGGGTCGGTAACTCCCAGCATGACCCTGGGGAGGCTGCGTACCTCCTGAGCTCGTAGTGAAATGGGCAGGAGCGGCAGTCCAGACAGCAGAGCCTGAGCGACCATGCTGTCATTTACCCTCTCCACCCTGGCCATGCAGGGTCGCTGCTCATTCCTCAGGTGAGGACCCTGAGCCCCTGAGAGGGGAGGTGCCTGGCCTGGGTTACACAGCCAGTGAGAGGTCCTCACCCCTCAGAGCCAGATTCCCAGTGCTCCCTCTGATTGGAAAAGTCCTAAGCTCATCTTGCCAGAGCCTTCCATTTTACAGATGGGAAAATGGAGGTCCAGAGGGAATGGGTTGCTGCCTGGATCCCCTAGGGGCAGCAGTTGCAGAGGCCGGTTGGGAAGAAGATTGACAGGTGTGAGTTCCCAGAGGGCAGGGTCTGCACCCCTCACACAGACCTGGTGTGGAGCAGGTCTCTAGGAAGTGCTTGTGAAAGAAATGACTGAGAGAGTGAAGGAGTGGTGCATCTTCTTACCTGGGAATTTTCTCAGTGTTATCTTGTCCTGGGAGCCCCCACCCCAACCCCAGAACCCCAGCTCCCCAGCCATGCTGTAGGGTAGAGGAGGGAGAGGTGAATCCAAGACTGGGATCGCAGCCTGCAGGAACCTCCTGGCAGGCAGCCTGGAGGAGGATGAAAAGCCACCCACTCCCTCACTGGCAGTGCTCAGGCCCCTTCAAAGTCTTAGCAAATGCCAGGGGAGGGGCCTGCCCTCTGGACACCAGGGCAGGCGGGGCTCTTCTGCCTGTGATGCCCCTGGAGCTGGACCCTGGGACTTGAGGTGGCACGATTCCTAGCAGTAACCGGGTGGCCTCTCCTTACTACCCCAGCCAAGCCCAGAGAAGGGCACACAAGCAAACCCGTTCTCAGGAACGCTTCTCTGTTCTTGTCTGGATGCCTAGCTGGGACCAAAGGCAAGGTCAGCGAGAGGGGCCGGGCTGGGGTGGGACTCAGGGCCCAGGTGGCCTGAGAGGGGCTGTGCCTGCCTCCCTCAGCGCTGATGTCCCAGGTGGGAGGGCAGCTGTGGCTAAAACTAGGGGTCTAAGGGCAGTGGGCTTGGAAGCAGGTCCCAGTGGGGCCTGGGGTTCTGCCTGGGCCACCACTGTCTGGGGCCCTGGCCTCCTCCCAGAGCAAGGCCTCAGTGCTCTTTTCCTGTCCCTATCTGTGCCGTGCCTCTCCGTCTCTCTGGGCCCTCCACCCTCCTCTCCTCCTCTGTGTCCCTGTCTCCACCTGTCCTGTCACTCTGCATCTCCCATGCCCTCTGTTTCTGTCTTCTCTGAGCCTGTCTCACTCTCTATCTCGGTGTCTCTCCTTGTTCTCATCTCTGTGCCCCTGGCTATCTCTGGCTATCTGCCTCCCGCTCTGTCCTTTCTCCGTTTTGTGTCTCCTGTGGGTCCCTGGCCCCTTCTGTCTTCCTTTCTTTCTCTTCTCCCTCTGCTTCTCGCTCTGCCTCTGTCTCATCTCTCTCTCTGTCTCCCTCTCGCCCCACCCCCACTTCTGCCTCCCTCTACCCCTTTGTCCCCTCTGTCCCTTCTTCTCCTCCCGTTGGTCACAGGTGGGCTCCTTCTTCATGATCAACCTGTGCCTCGTTGTCATAGCGACCCAGTTCTCGGAGACCAAGCAGCGGGAGCACCGGCTGATGCTGGAGCAGCGGCAACGCTACCTGTCCTCCAGCACGGTGGCCAGCTATGCCGAGCCCGGCGACTGCTACGAGGAGATCTTCCAGTACGTCTGCCACGTCCTGCGCAAGGCCAAGCGCCGGACCCTGGGCCTCTACCAGGCCCTGCAGAGCCGGCGCCAGGGTCTGGGCCCGGGGGCCCCCACCTCTGCCAAGCCCGGGCCCCAAGCCAAGGAGCCCAGGCACTTCAGTAAGTGGCCCTGCCTCCATGGCCTCCAGGGTGGCACATGCGGACCTCGTGCGCCTCTAACCGGGGACTCCCAAACAGCATTGTTTACAAAGCTGACCACCTGTCTTCCCAGCACTGGCGGAGCCGGCAAGACCTGCTGGTTGAGAACCCAGGTCTCCCCTCGGAGCTCCAGTCTGCACCCCTCATTCCCTCCCCTTGTTTTCCGACCACCTGCCAGTGCCTGGCCTGGGCTGGCCCTAGGCTTGGGGATGCAGCCCCTGCCCTGGAGGAATTCCTTCCCTACCCAGTGTGTGCACATGGACCCAGGCTCTGCCTCTGGGATCCACACTCGAAAGACATAAACTCAGTTTTGTAAAACTCTAAACTTCCCTCCCACTGCAGCTGGCCTCACCCCAGCATGGGTTCCTGCTGTCACCACGTCCTTGATAGCACACCTGAGCAATGGCACCTGGCCACCTAGAATAAAGGGGCCAGGGCCAGCCCTGCAAAGGTGTGCCATGTTGGGGACACCTGTGCCACTCTGATCTCCTGCCTCAGGTCCATTTCTCTGCTTGCTCGACTGTCACTGTCACCGGTTGTTTCTGAGAGTTAGCACTTTAGGTTCAGAAAGGGCTGTTTTAGAAAACAGACCTGAGAAGGGACAGAGTGAACAATATTATCCCTAAATGGGAAACTGAGGTCCAGAGAGATGAAGGGAGTCACTTTAGTTCGCACAGTGTGTCAATGACAAAAACTCAGCTCTCACGTCTGGGAATCTGAGATTCTTGGGCGGCAAGCTGGAGAATTCCTGGTCAGACCTGCTCCCCACACATCCTGGGCACTGGCCGTCCAGGTGTGGACTTGGAGGAGGCTCCAGGTGGCCCATGGACTGGCCCAGCACCCAGATGGGGGAAGCTGGGGTCTGGGCAAGGCTGGCACTCAGTACCCCTGAGGGACTCGGGGAGGGGTATTTACTACAAGGGGATTCCTGCGGCTGCCCACCACCCTCTCCAGGGGACCTGCGTGGGGGGATGTCCCCAGGAAACAAGTGTCAGGGAGCCCAGCCCCAGGCCAGGTGGGGGTGGGTGGTGGGGAGGAAGAAGGGCTTTGCCCTGTCCTGGGCTGAGGTGGGACTGACCCCTGGGCTTCTGGCCCCCCACCCCCACTCCCGGGGATGAATGAGTCAGAGGCCTTGTCCAGGGGGGTGAGAGGTATTTGGAGGCAAGTATGAAAATGAAGGTAGGCATTCGATGTTTTTCTTTCCCTTTAACATTAATTTTTTTTTCTCTTACACAAGCGAAATGCGTTTATTCTAGGAAAATATAGACAAGCATAAAGAAGAAACCAAAACGCCCAGAGAGGCCTCTCTGACTCCTCTTTGAAATGGTTTATAGATCACAGTACCTCAGGTCTAAGCCTGGCCCAGGCGTCTCACACTTTCGCTGGGCAGAGAAGGGGATGGAAGCTCCCCCTGCCCTCATCTGCCCTTTCAGCCCTTCCTTCCCCTGGAGCCAGCCTGACTCTCAGCTGGTGCAGAGGGTGGTTCCCAGGGCCTTCTGGAGCCAGGGCTTGCCCCCTGCCCAGGGCTCCTGCTTCCTTGCCTCCCTGTGACACAAGTTCCATGTGCAGGCGGGAGAACCAAGGAACGCCGAGGCCACCGTGGCTTCCTGTGAGGGGCGGCCGCCCTCCACACCGGCCTGGCTTTCAGAAGCTCCTCAGCCATTTCCCAAACGCCCCGACCACATCAGCAAGCAGGACCGTGGGAAGGGAATGGGGTTCTGGGAGGGTCTGTTCAGTGACTAACCCTGGGCCACAGGCCAGGAAGTGATGAAGCAGGGACAGTTCACATGTATGTGTGCCCCAGCCACACCATGCATTTAAACAATAGAAAACCCACAGCCCTGAATGGGGGGCCGTCCTGGTCCCCGCTTTTGCACAGGGAAAAGTAAAGCCCACCAGGTGAAGCCATTCCTCAGGAACCACAGGCCTCCAGGTGGGGCTGGCGTGTGCCAGGCAGACCCTGTGGCCCACAGGAGCCTAAAGCACCTGCAGGGTTATGTTCCAGGGTCAGGCCAGGGCCTGGTGGGGATGGGTGCTGCCTTCTCCGAGACCCTCGAGTGTGACCTGAGGCACCAACCCTGCCCTCTGTTTGCTTTTCAGAGCTGTGCCCGAGACACAGCCCCCTGGACCTGACGCCCCACACGCTGGTGCAGCCCATCTCTGCCATGCTGGCCTCTGATGCCGCCAGCTGCCCCCATTGCCAGCGCGAGGTGGGCCGGCCGCCCTTGGGCCTGGGCCGCACCGACACGGTCCAGGAGGGCTCCAGCTCTGGGGGCTCGGGCGGTGGCGAGGACGAGGGCAGCAGGGACGAGGCCCGGAGCAGTGAGGACGGGGCCTCCTCGGGGCTGGGGAAGGAGGACGAGGAGGAGCAGGCAGATGGGGCCACCCGGCTGTGCGGGGACGTGTGGCGGGAGACTCGAGCCAAGCTGCGAGGCATCGTGGACAGCAAGTACTTCAACCGGGGCATCATGATGGCCATCCTGGTCAATACCGTCAGCATGGGCATCGAGCACCACGAGCAGGCCAGTGGGGTGGGCGCCAGGACCCCGCGGGCATGGGGGGGCGGGGTGCCCTCTGTGTGTCTGTCTGCCCCACTGACCAGGGTGGGGCCAGTTCATCCATGTGGCCTCAGTTCCAGCCCAGGGCCAAGCACAGTGGAGGGAGGAGCTCAGGGTGTTTGCTGAATGAGCGAATGAGTGAAGCAATGCTGGGGCTGGATGACTTGGGGTGGGAACGAGGGAGACCTTTCCTCCTGAGAGCTCAGCATGGACATGAGGGCACCCACAGCCCATGCCCTGCCAGTCCCTGCCAACTCTAACTCCCATTCAGTGCCCCTCCACAGGAGCCCCCCATCCATTCTCCCCACAATAGCTGGAGTGACATTTCCAGAGGCGGGGCTCTCTGCCCACGACCTTCTACAGCTCCCTTTGCCCTTGGCACAAAACACCGACCTTTCCACTGACATTCAAGTCTCCTTGTGCTCTGCCCACAACACCTTCAGCTGGCAGGGCAGCCTCCTGTCCCTGATGCCCCCACTTACTCCACTCTCCCCACAGACTCACGGCACCGAGGGTGGCCCTGTGGTTGCCCTGCAAAGACTGTCCCCCATCTCCCTCCTTGGCCAACCCTGAGGTTTCTTCTGTCCTCAGCTTGGCGTGCATGAGGTGCAGGGAGGTGTTGGCTGAGTTGAATGGTGTATCCCAGGCCCCTTGGGCCGGCTGGAGGTTCAGAGGAGACAGGAGTTCAGATAAAGGGTCCCTGAAGGGGACTAGCACATGGGAGAGGGGTGGCTTCCGGGAAGTGGCAGGAGCATGGGAGGTTGCCTGCAAGAGGAAAGGTGACAGGATGGAGGGCTGTGGGGGGTTAGCACAGATGTCCCCAGTCCATAGGCCACAGCCAGGTGATAGCCTGGATGACAAGTCCAGCCCTGGCTCCACTTTCTGGCTTTTACTGTCCCCAGATCCTAGGTGAGTTCCCTCCCTTAACCTGAACCCCAGCCCTGTGAGGGGGTTCCATTTGGCAGCTGGCAGCTGGAGACCCTGAGGCCAGGGAGGCGGTGACACTGGCCCAAGGTCCCACAGCCAGGGGCTAGATTTGAGCCCACATCTTTCTGTGGTGGGAATGACAGCCCTGCATCAGGATTTGATGCCCCTACGCTTCCCTGCTGCCCTTTTTCTGCAGAAGCCCCATCTGCCCGCTGAGCCCTGCGCCCTGCGGTGGGCCACACTCTCATTTCCCTCTTCATTAGTTCACGATGTGCAGGCCGCATTCAATTTACTGAAATGAGGCCCCTGGGGCTGCTGCGACACTCTGTTCAGAGCTGCTGGTTTGCCAGCCGTTCTGGCTTAATTAAAAAGGTCTCTGGGGGAGGGCTGGGCAAGGTTCTCTGCAGGGTAAAGCTGGTGAGACAGGCAGCTCAGATGCCCCTCGCTTGAGATACAGTCCTGTGGGCTTTGCCAGGCCCGGGCCTGCAGGGGTCCAGCATTCCTGGGGAAGGCCCCACAGGTGCTGCTGGGGGTGCTGGCTCTAGTTTCTGAGTGGGGCAGCACCAAGGGGACCTGCCACAGTCCTGCTACACCAGAGCCTGGGCACTGTCCCTGCCAGTGGTTTGCTGGAACCAGCTTGTGGGAGCAATTTTCTAACACTGAGAAATTTTTCAAGGCCACACTGTTAAAAATAGTTGGTAGCTTGAAATTGGCATGGTGGGAGTATTTACACCATGGAAATTGGCATATGCTACAAATCAGAGCTATTCTTCAGAGGCCTGTTTGCCACTGTACTACTGATCCCTGTCGTCTCAGCTGTCCCCTCCAGGGCAACACAGCGGCCAGTGCAGCTCTGTCCTATGGGTCCAGACTCTCCCTCTACCCGCCGGCCCCAGCTTCAGGCCAGGCCATGGTCCCTGCCGAAGCTTTTTCAGGGTTTCCCTGCCTGGCCTGTCCCACCTCCCCCCCAACTCCTGCCATATCCTACCTGGGCAAGCTTTCTAGCCTCGAATATGGTGGGGCCTTTTCTCTCTGGCACTGCAGGCACCCCCGGGTACCCCACCAGGCTGGGAGAGGCTGTTCTCACTGGCCTTTCTCCTGCCCCTTCGTAGGGTCCACCTCAGTTTCCTCATCAATGAAGCAGGTGCCCTTACTTTGTGCCCTTTTCCTCATAGGCTCCCGTTTATGGAGTACCTACTAAGTGCCAGACCTCGAGCCTGTGTGGTGTACTGAGTCCTCAATAAACTCCTCACACAGAGGCTGGCAGGGGGAAATGCATTAAGAAGCCTGGCGCATAGTAGGTGCTCAGTACTTAGGAATTATTTTTGAATCTTTTCTTGGAGGCTTATAACACCATTTTTGGGGTGAGGTTACCATCTGCTGCCTGGAGCCTCAAAAAGTTAATTAAAGAAAAAGTGAGGGGGAGGAAGAATTCTAAAAATCTTTTTAAAGCAGCTCAGAGTGGCAGCCATTGTTCGGCAGAGCTCTGTGCAGGACCTGCTTGTGGGCTGCTCATATTTTTGTTCCATTTCCCCTGACTCCCAGACATTGCTCTGCGGGAGAGTATCCACCCCCGTGTTTATTTTGAGCTGCCCTGTCTGAGTGGTACCTGCTGAGAGAGGTGGTCCCTGAAGAGAAAGGTGGCCCAGGGCCTCAAGGAGGCAGGGAGAGAATGGGAAGAGCAGGAGAAGAAAGCAGGTGCGCACAGCCCCTCTTCTGCAGGGGTGGTGACCTTGGAGGCATCCTGGGGGCCCCGCCACGCCCCCTCAGCTGCCCACCTTGCTGGCAAGGAGCTTGGTGTGGCCACAGGCAGTGGCAGGTGGTGAAGGGGCACAGAGCCTGGGCACTGCTTCCCTCCTCCACCTCTGCCACTCTGGTCACAGTGCTCAAATGAGAGGTGAGATTTCGGGCACCTGTGGCCTTTACGTGGTCACTGCTGCCAAAATCACGAGGGAGTGTCACCAGGTTCCTCATGGCCACAGATGCTATTCCTTGTAAGGACTGGCCTGGGAGGAGTGACAGGTTAAAGGGAGGGTCAGCCAGGCAGGAGCCTGCTTGTGACCCACGAGGCAGTCACAAGCCGAAGTCTGCCCTCCCAACCCCACCTCACCCCAATGTCCTGGCCCAGACCATAACTGAGGCAGCGTGATAGCAGGTGGGTGGGGTCAGCTTGGGACCAGGTCGTCCATCATTGCCTCCTGTCATGTGTCCTTACATATCTTCCCCGCGTGATCCTCAGCAGCTCTGTGGGGCAGGCAGGGTGGGTGTCTTATTCCCACTGGGTAGATGGGGAAACTGAGGCTCAGAGAGGTGGAATGGCTTCGCAGGTGACAAGGTGAGCAGCTGTCAGAGCTGGGCTCTGGGGTGCTGAGGTAGAATTGGAGGTTCCACAAAGTAGACAGGAGGTGGGGCAGCGTGGCACGGCCCCGGGGAGTAGTCTCTGCTGCCATTTCTGCCTCTTCCAGCAGTCACTTGTCCAGGCACATGACCCCTCTCAAGCTGGGTGAGGCTGTTCTGGAGTTGGAGGATGGTCACCAAGTTCAACAACAAAAGAACGGAGAGTTGAGTGGAATGGGCAGCAGGGCAGGGGTCCAGGGAGCCTCCTGGGGCAGGGGTGACTCAGGCTGAGGCATGTCCACTGGCCTTAGCTCCCAGGGGACTGTATTCAAGGTCCCCAGATCAGTGGCTAGGTCAAAGCAGGCTTTATTCTCCCTTCAGCAGCCCCCAAGCCACTGCCAACCTAGGGGTGACCGTGGGAAGAGGAGGATGGGGTCATTTAGGCCCGACATTTCAGACTTGTGTGGGCTTAGGAGAGAGAGACACCAACATGGGCTGCAGTCAGGGAAGGCTTCCCAGAGGCAGTGGTACTGGCAATGGATCCTAAAGGATGACTAGGATTTCATTAGTGAGACAGAGGAGGGGGCAGGAGCAGGGACCAGGAGCATAGGCATCCATTCAAAGGACCCTGAGTCCTCCAGGAGGATGTGCATACAGGGCAAGGCAGACAGCCCAGGAGGCTGGGGGAGAAGTGGGTCTTGAGGCCAGCTTTATCCTTAGGGCAGTGGGGAGCCATGAAGGCTTGTAAGTGGGGAAGTGATATGTTTGCACTGAACTGGAGCCTCAAGTCAGAAAACTGGGGTGGGCCATGGGAAGGAGTGTGGGCCGGAAGGAGGAGACGTGGGTTTGAGATCTGATTCCACCAATGGCTGGCCATGGCCCTGGGAAGTCACTTCTCTGAGCCACAGGTTCCCTGTCTGTAAAATGGGGACACCATAGGGTAATGTTTGAGGCTTCGATGAGATAGTTTATGGAAAGTGCTTAGCACTGCTGGTATGTGGGAGATGTTAACACCATCTGCCATTATTATCATGGGGTGGTGCTGGGCTCCAGGTTCCTAGGGGCAGTGTAGACCCCTGCCCAGCTGGGCCCTTCTCTGCCCCTGTAGAAATGGCTAGAGGCTGGGCTGCCCACTGCCTCCCAAGCCTGGCATCGTGCAGGGCTGAGCTGGCCCTGCCCCTGCACCCTCTCCCTCTGCTTCTGGGGTCACCTCCACGTTGCATTCCCTCCTCACCTGCCCTCCCCCCTCCTCCCTCTGGCTTAACCTGATTTTCCTGCCCTCTCTCATTTCCTCTTCCACTGGGTGGGTCTTTGCCATCTCTAGTCGCCTCTTTGCGGTCCCTGTCTGTCTGTCTGCCTGCCTGTTCTCTGTCACTTTCTGGCTTTGCCTGGGACTCCCACTGCATCACGATCTTGGGCCTTCATTTTGTTTTTAGCTGAGTTTTTCTCTCTGTCTTGTCTCTGCACACCTGCCTTTGCCTCTCACTTTCCGTGTCTATATTTGTCTGTCCATTTCTCTTATAGCTGCCCCTGGTCCTCTCCACATACCTCCCTTTTGGTCTCTCATTTGCTGTGTCTTTATTCGTCTGTCTATCTGTCTATCTCTCCCACTCACTGTCTCTCTCCCAGAAAAATGCTCACAGGAGTGATGGATGGTCCATTAGGAAAAGACTAACAGGTGTGCACTTGACTAGAGAAACAGCTGTTGCGAGGGAGGAGGGAAGCGAGTGGGTGACCTTTCCAGGAGAGTGGGGGCTCCGCCGCACATCATGTGTGTCCCGAGTGGGGTGATGTGCTATTATGGGCTGTCAGCACCTACATTTTTCATCTCCCAGGCGTCGTCGTTTTGTTGAGCAGGGAAATTGGTGGCTTTGATTCAGCCAGGGATGCGGGTCTCCAGCCCCCCCCTCCCCCAAGGGCCCCTCTCAGAGTCCCACTCCCGTTTCAGGACCATTTTGTGAGTCAAATGTAATTACAGATGGAAATGGGCCTTCTCCTTTCATCTGGACTGGAGAGGAGTTGGCAGGTTTATTAGATTTCCCAGGCACCAGGTGGGAAGCGGCGTGGGTCATTCTTTTTCTCTCTTCTCCTTTTAACCAAAATGGAATCAAAGTCAGGCCCCTGAGGTCACGGGGCTGGGCTGGGGTGGAGGGAGCTGATGGAGCTGATGGAGGCAGGGAGCAGCCCTGCCTCCTCCCTGCCCTTGCTCGGGCTGCTCCCTCTGCTTGGACACCTCTTCTTCCCCCTGTCGCCTGCTCCCCCTCTCAGCTTTGAGGTCTCTGTGAGATGTCACTTCCTCCAGGAAGCTGCCTCTGAGTTCCCTATCAGTGTTCCCCAAACCACCCTCAACTTGCCTGTTTTTCGCACCTTCCGACTGGTTTGGTAACTTGCATTTTGGGCTTTGCCACCAGAGCCTGTGCTTCTGGAGGGCAGGGAGGTCCTGGATCTTTCACACTGGCCACCCTGGGTAGCATGAAGGGGCACATAGTGGGTGCCCGGAAGCCCTGTGGAATGCATGCACTAGTGAGTGAGTGAAGGACAGAATGGATGAGTGCAGGTGGGGTCTCGGTGTCTGTAACGGGGAGCAGTTTGGAGTCAGTGCCTGCTCTGCCGTATCCTTGCTGGGTGGCTCTGAGCAAGTCTGTTCACTTCTCTGAGCCTCAGTTTCCTCATCTGTAAAATGGAGACGCCCACCGTGGCCTCTCAGGTTGTCTGAGGCATCAGGAATTATGTTGGGTAGCGCGCTCTGCATGGGCACATGGTCAGACCGATCAAATGGCCCTTCCTTAATTTGTCTGTGATTCAGGTGGGAGCAACCTGGCTCCACGGTAAGCGGAAACCAGACACTTCACCATTTCCTAAGGGCGGAGAAGGGAGGGAGCAACTGGAGTCTCGTATGTTCCTTAGCAGAGAGACTTGGAATAAATGTCATCTCATTCCACCCCCTCGTTTATGGATGAGGAAACTGAGGCCGGGGAGGGGTGGGGTGGACGTGGAACCCTGCCCCCAGTTGTGGCCCACAGTGTGGCCAGTTTTATAAGCTGCAGTTGCTCAGATGGTCCCATTTGCAGGGGTGTCACCGGCTTCTAAAAACCAGGAGTAAGCAGCTTGGGGGGCAGAGGTTCTGTTGCTAGTGGGGGCTAGTCTCCTTCTGACCAGCTGGTGATATTAACCATTAGCTTCCCTGGGCTCCAGTGTCCTCTGAGAAGTGGGTGAAGTAAGCCCCATGGGCCAGGGTGCTCGCGGCATACAGTAGGTCGCGGGCTCCACCCTCCCTCCCAGGGCAGGGTGGTCTCCAGCCACCACAATCCTGAGATGGCCGTTGCTGGGGAGGGGAGAGATGGAAGGGTTGGGTAGGGAGGTCTAAGGGCAGGAGCCCAAGAGCCAGGCTGCCTGGGTTCGAATCCTGGATCTGCCCGTTACTAGCTCTGCAGCCTCAGGCAGGGCACTGGCCTTCTCTGAACCTGCTTCCTCATCTGCAAAGTGGGCTCTTATGAGGGATTAAGTGAAGTTATGCCCGTATAGTGTGTAAAACAGGTCCTGCACAGGGCGAGTGCTCACTAAATGGGTTAGGGTCGTGGTCAAACAGGGAGTTTCTGGCAACCCCTGGCCTGCCTTTCCATTTTGCTCTGCATCATGTGACCTCAGGCTGGTCTTGGAGCCTCAGTTTCCTCATGTGTAAAATGGGTATCATCATGCCTCCCTCCGTGCGCAGCAGCAACACTATTTCCAAATTTGTGGAAGGTCAGCCCCCTGGGGTCCCACCGTCTCAGTGAACCCCTCAGGACCCTGGGCAGCAGAGTTGCAAGGTCCTTAAGATCATTGCACAGGGGACGAGGACACTGACCTGCCAGGCCACACAGCCAATGGGCGTCCCGAGGGGCTCCATGGCTGCCCTCTGCCTGACCGGGTCCCCCCTGCCCCAACGCCCCACAGCCCGAGGAGCTGACCAACATCCTGGAGATCTGCAACGTGGTGTTCACCAGCATGTTTGCCCTGGAGATGCTGCTGAAGCTGGCGGCCTTCGGGCTGTTCGACTATCTGCGCAACCCCTACAATATCTTTGACAGCGTCATTGTCATCATCAGGTGCTGCCCCGCCCCCTCCCACCCCAGCTTCGGCCCAGAGGCAGAGTGGGGAGGAGGGGGATTGAAGGCACTGACCCAGCCATTACATGAAGTCCATAAGCTCCAAGGAAACCAATTACACTGCAACACAGTTAACAAAATATTTAAAAATTGATTTAGCAATATGCACGCTTCTGGAGCGATGCACGGAATAGAGATCTAGCAGTGGGTCTGTGACCATCGTCCCAAAGAAGGGATGAGCATAAATTATACTTGGAAATATGTGCATCAATCGTCATGTGATATAAAAATATCAGCGATTTCGATCAACCACAAGGTCACAGGACCTGCTAATTCTCTGTACTTTGTTGTTTCTATTCATAATCAAAAGAATGTTAAATCTCAAAAAGAGCTCAGTGACCTTCGTGGACCTTCTGAATTCTAGCCATAGACATCTTGGGGGTGGGGAGGGGTCCATGGACTCAGGTTAAGAGCCTCCAACTTAGGGTGCCTTGGAGCAGCAATGACCTGTGAGACATATTATTGGATGGCTGGATGACTGACTGACTGAATGAATGAATGAATGAATGAGTGATGGAAGCTCTCCATCTCTCCTGCCTCTGCCCTCCTCTCCTACCCACCTCCCGCTCATCCCTCCTGTCTCTCTCCTCTCCCCACCCCTGCGGCGCAGCATCTGGGAGATCGTGGGGCAGGCGGACGGTGGGCTGTCGGTGCTGCGGACTTTCCGGCTATTGCGGGTGCTGAAGCTGGTGCGTTTCATGCCTGCACTGCGGCGCCAGCTCGTGGTGCTCATGAAGACCATGGACAACGTGGCCACCTTCTGCATGCTGCTCATGCTCTTCATCTTCATCTTCAGGTGAGCCCCGCCCACCCTGGGGAACCAACCACAGCTTCTGGGCCCTCAGGGGCTGTAGGTAGCAGAGTGGCTGGTTGAGTTCTCTGGGCCACACCCTGGACATGGGTGTGAATCCTGCAGTCATCACTTAATCCCCTATGGCCCTGAGTGAGTATGTCCCCTCTGGGCCTCAGTGTTCACTTCTGTAAAATGGGACCAACGCAACCCCCTCCCATCTTACTGGGTTGTTTTGAGAACGGAGCCAGGTGGGTGGGCAGGAGCTTGGTGTATATGAGTCCCTTGAGCCATCTCCATCCCTCCCAGCATTCTCGGGATGCACATCTTTGGCTGCAAATTCAGCCTCCGCACGGACACGGGAGACACGGTCCCAGACAGGAAGAACTTCGACTCCCTGCTGTGGGCCATTGTCACGGTGTTCCAGGTGAGTGGCAACCACATATGTCCATGTGTGTCAGGGGATCGCTTTTCAGAGGTGCCCCCAGCCTCAGAGAATCCAGAGAAGCGGGTGGCCTGACAGGGAGGCCCCTGAACTCCACCCTCTAGTGGGCAGGTCTGGGGTGTGTGGCCAGGCTGGTACAGCACCGGCTCTGGGAGCTGGACCACTTTTCATCCCTGTCCCCTCTGCTCCCGCCTTGAGACCTTGGGCATGTTCCTCCCCTGTAATATGTACGTGGTTGAATGAGTGTGTCCACACAGTGTGATGGGGGCAGAAGGCGCAGGGGCAGGAGGAAGGGTGGGCTCGTGGGGGTGGGGTGGGAGTGGGGAGGTGGGGGTGGCAGATGAGTAGGATAGAGGATTGAGTTGTGGGAACAGCCAGGAGGAAGCATCACTTAGTGGGGAATGTCGGAGCAGGACTGGGAGACACAGGCCGAGGGTATGGGCAAGCTGGGGGCAGCGGGCAGAGCGTGCATGAGTGTGAGCAAGCAAGGGTCTGAGGCTCTGCCAGGTGGGCATGTCCCCAGCTAGGGCCATGATGCTCGAGGTCCCCAGGTGTGTCTGAGCGCCTGTGAGAGGATGCTATAGGTGTACATGGGCTGCCGTGTGCCTGCAGCTATGCTACCCTGTGGGTTCTCTCTGCCCTTAGACTGGGCTGGGGTGTGGGGGTACTCTGGGGCTGAGCCATGTGCCCCTCCCCCCACAGATCCTCACCCAGGAGGACTGGAATGTCGTCCTCTACAATGGCATGGCCTCCACCTCCCCCTGGGCCTCTCTCTACTTTGTTGCCCTCATGACCTTTGGCAACTACGTGCTCTTCAACCTGCTGGTGGCCATCCTGGTGGAGGGCTTCCAGGCTGAGGTGACTGTGGCCCTGGTGGAGGAAGCACCCCCATGGGCCTGCATGCAACTGGGTGAGGGGAGGGAGTCTGGATGGGGGAGAGCTGCAATTCAAACATCTAGCAGGCAAGTCTCCAGAGGAGGGGGTTGCCAGTGAAGTGATGAGCTTCCCATCCCAAGAAGCATGCAAATGGAGGCTGTATTTGGGATCCTTGCCTCTCCCCCAGGGGTGTAGAACTAGATCTCTCCATCTCTGAGATTCTGAAATCCCTAAGATTTGGGATTCTGGATCCTGCCTCCTCCATTCTCTGAGGCTTTGGGGATACAGTCATTCAGATGTAGATTTGTGGTGTAGGTCCTCATTAGCTTCTCACTTCCCTTTTCTGAGCCTCGGTTTCCTCCTTTGTAAAATGGGGGGTGAAAACACCCACTGAAAAGTTCAAGAGGGAGGGAAGGGCTGAGCTGACTTGTATTCCAATGTGAGGGATGGTCTCCCAGGGCGACGCCAATCGCTCCTATTCAGACGAGGACCAGAGCTTATCCAACATGGAGGAGTTTGACAAGCTCCAGGACGGCCTGGACAGCGGTGGAGGTAAACAGACCTCTACTTGTCACCTAGGGGCCCAGGGCACTTCCCCAGAGATCCAGGTGGGCAAAGGGCACAGCCTCTGGCTTCCTCTCAAGCTCAGGTCCCACGACTGCTAGTTTTCTGTGGTTTGTTGTTTACATTCATACTTGAAAGAAATGCTAAATTTCGAAACCAGGTCAGTGACTTTCATGGTCCTCCTGAATTCTAGCCACAGGGGCAGCCCACCCTCACCCCTCTATACAGGTATGGCCTGTTGGGAAGAGCTTTGGGTCTCAGGGTGCCTGGGTGCTGGTCCTGTTTGGCACCAATTGGCAGCTTAGAACAAACTTCCCCAACCCATGCTGTGTCTTTGGTAACTGGGCTGGATGGTCTCTGCCTTGCCTCCCACAGTGGGCACGGGAGTGAAGCTCCCATGCTGCGTGATGCTCGGGGCTGGCCCTGAACACAGGAGGCAAGGGATCCACTTATCTAAAAATAAAGCTGAGAGGGCGGAGGGGAGGCACATGTGATGGGGTCCAACCTGGAAGACTTTCTGGTAGAGGAAGTCTCCCCAGAAAAACTCTCCATTTCTGTTATTGTTCAGGTCTGTTTCTTTGTCTCATGGCTTCTTTTGCTTTTGTTCTGGCCTTTTGTCTGCCCCTCCCTGTCTTTCTCTCACCCCTCCAGATCCTAAGCTCTGCCCAGTTCCCATGACCCCCAATGGGCACCTGGACCCCAATCTCCCGCTGGGTGGACATCTGGGCCCTGCCGGGGCTGCAGTACCTACCTCCCGCCTCTTGCTGCAGCCCGACCCCCTCCTGGTGGCCCTGGGCTCCCGCAAAAGCAGTGTCATGTCACTGGGGAGGGTGAGCTACGACCAGCGCTCCCTGGTGAGTCCTGTGGGGTGCTCTGGGTGTCTGCTCCCTGCTGGGTGTGTGCTGAGGGACCCTGAGGAGAAGTGCCTGCCATTCCAGCCTCAGACTGATACCCAGCCTTAGGGCACCAGAATGTCCAGCCAGAACCAGGCAGAGACTTTGTCTGTTGTATTTCCCAGTGCCAGAGTGGACCAGACAACAAGGAATGAATGAATGAATTAATTAATTAATTAATGGTGCCAGGGGTCTGGTGTTGAGAATTGGGTTGTTTTGGCAGCAGTGTGTAGGGTAAAGAGCTGGGCTTGGGGGGTCAGGCAGACATGAGCTTGAAACCAGTCTCTGACACTTCCACATGACCTCGAATAAGTTACAGCCCTCTCTGAGCCTCAGTTTCCCTACCTATAAAGAGGAAGTTAGCCCCAAATTGCTATACCTTCCTCAAAAGAAGTGAGGTGACAGGTGGAGATGGAATCCCACTGCGGACATGCCCACATGTCCAAAGATGTGGGTAGAATGAGAGGCAAGGTGGGGAGAGGACCCCTGGAGTCTAAGTGGTGCTGTCACCCACCTGGCCAGGCTGGTGGCCATCTTAGGGCCTCAGCAAGTGTGCAGGCTGCCTTCAGCACAACTGTGGCTGTGTGTGTGGCAGGGGCTGACCGGAGCCCTGGGCTTCCTCCCAGTCCAGCTCCCGGAGCTCCTACTATGGGCCCTGGGGCCGCAGCGGGGCCTGGACCAGCCGCCGCTCCAGCTGGAACAGCCTCAAGCACAAGACGCCTTCCACTGAGCATGAATCCCTGCTCTCAGCAGAGCTCGGCGGCAGGGCCCGGGCCTGCGAGGGTGCCCGGGACGAGCGTCCGCCACAGGCCGTGCCCTTGCACGCCCCGCACGCCCACCATGCACATCACGGTCCCCACCTGGCACACCACCGCCGTCACCACCGTCGGACACTGTCCCTCGATACCAGAGACTCAGTTGACCTGGCCGAGCTGGGGCCCGCCGTGGGCATCCACCCCCGGGCCGCCTGGAGGGTGGCAGGCCTGGCTCCCGGGCACGAGGACTGTAATGGCAGGATGCCCAGCATCGCCAAGGACGTGTTCACCAAGATGGATGACCGCAGGGACCATGGGGAGGACGAGGAGGAGGTCGACTACGTGAGTGGGGCGGGCTCTAGGGGCAGGCGAAGGGCCAGAAGGTCTGCTAGGACAGAAGGTGGGAGGGGCTAGGGGCGGGGCTAGTGTGAGTGGGAGGGGCTCGCAGGGGCTGGACTAGGTGGCATAAGTGGGCACCGAGGAGGAAGACAGGGCTTCCAGATGGGTGGGCAGGCTGAGGGCTGGAGCTGCCCACATCTGAGCTGAGTCGGCCCCTGGGAGAGAACCCCCGCCGCCCCCACAACCTTGGTGGGGCGAGGGTTCTGGTCTTGCTGGGAATGTTCAGAGGTCATCCAGTAGCCCCAGTTTGCTGGGTGGTTGGGGTGGGCGGAGATGGGCAGCTCTGGGCAGTGTTGACCCACCCTCACCCCATCTTCTTGCCAGACTCTGTGCTTCCGCGTGCGCAAGATGATTGACGTCTACAAGCCTGACTGGTGCGAGGTCCGCGAGAATTGGTCTGTCTACCTCTTCTCCCCTGAGAACAGGTGGGCAGGACCAGGTTTGGGGTGAGGTTAGACTAGGATTTTGACAGGTCTGGGAGGGAGAGATTGCTGCAGAGCCAGGCAGGGCCATTGGGTGGGCAGCCCCCATACTCCAAAGGGTCCCCCTACCCCATGGCAGAGGGGCTGCAGGAGAGGGGGAGTTTTTGAGTGGGTACTTTCCTGGGCATCTGCCGTAGTCTAGGCCATCCCTGTGCTAGGCAGATCCTCAAGTAGCCCCTGGTGTTCCCATCTGGAAGGGGCATCAGAGGGCTTCTGTGGGGGTGTCCTGTGGCTGGGCTTTGGAGGCACACTCCATTCTGCAGGTGAAGTGGGTTGTGAAGAGGTGGAAGTTGGTCCAGGTGGAGGGAGCAGTCTGAGGGAAGGCCTGGGGCAGAAGCTGAGGGTGTCTGTGTGGCTGGAGGGCAGGGCTCAGGGATTTGGGTCAGTGTTTGCAAAGCCTTGCGTGCCAGGGCAAAGTAGATGGTGCCCTTCCTCCTGTGGCTACGGGAGCTGCTGTGGGAGTGTGGTCAGGGGAGGGGGCTCCAGGTGGGCACCCTGAGAAGATGTCAAGTCACCACCTATTGTGTGGCCAGAGAAGAGAAGGGTCAGCTTCCTCTAGGCCATCCTGTCCCCATGTGCTTGGGCCCTCTGCCTTCCTCCTCGCCGGTGTGAGGGCAAACCAACACTCATGTGGCCCCTGCCCACCCTGCCCAGGTTCCGGGTCCTGTGTCAGACCATCATCGCCCACAAGCTCTTTGACTATGTTGTCCTGGCATTTATTTTTCTCAACTGCATCACCATCGCACTGGAGCGGCCCCAGATTGAGGCCGGCAGCACTGTGAGTGGCTGGGGCTTTTGGGCAGGGCAAGGGACAGGCAGAGGGGCAGGCCACCATGGCCATAGGACAGTGTGCAGGGCTGAGGGGGCCAGGAGAGCTCAGCAAGGCAGACACCGTGGCGGCAGGTGTGGCAGACAGCTTGCCTCTGGGGAGGGGGACGTCTCCCTGGACTGTGAAGTGGCAGCCTCCCATGGATGCGCCTTGGCCGAAGGCAGAGGTGCCCCGGTGGCCGGGCAGTCCTGGGAGCTCCCGGCCCATGGATCTCCCCGCTCTTTCAGGAACGCATCTTCCTCACTGTGTCCAACTACATCTTCACAGCCATCTTCGTGGGCGAGATGACGCTGAAGGTAGCGCTGCTTCACCTGGGACCTCTCCCACCCCCAGCTCAGGGGCCCCTGGCCCTGGCTCAGCCCTCCCTCAGCTTGTCACTCACTTGCCCATTAGCAACATTCCACAGCCTGGGACCAGAGGCGGGGTCAGCCAGGTCCAGCTCTCCAGGAGCTCACAACCCACCAGAAAGGCGGATGCAGGGAAACATTTATAGAGTAATGGAGGTACCAGCTGGAGGTGTGGAAATACTTCCTAGAGTGTTTGACTTTGAATTGGGTTTGCCAGATGTGGGGGTAGAACAGACCGGCATAGGCCGTGGGCCTGCCTTTCAGGGAGCGGCTCCCTGCTCCCAGAGCTGCCGGTCCCCGCCTATCGTCTGCCTTCAGAGAGGCAGCTGGCGCCTGTGCCCTGCCTGCGGTCCGGTTACACGCCACCTACCTGACTCCGCCCACCAGGCCTCGCCCCGCCCCGCCCCATCTGGAGGAGCCCAGCTGACCCCGCCCATCACCCCGCCCCCAGGTGGTCTCGCTGGGTCTGTACTTCGGGGAGCAAGCGTACCTGCGAAGCAGCTGGAACGTGCTGGACGGCTTCCTAGTCTTCGTGTCAATCATTGACATTGTGGTGTCTGTGGCCTCAGCCGGGGGAGCCAAGATCCTGGGAGTCCTCCGGGTTCTGCGGCTCTTGCGCACCCTCCGACCCCTGCGGTGAGGACCCCTCCTCTGCGGATGGGGAAACCCCCAGGGTCTAACTTGGACCCCTCATTCCTGCCGTCCCTTCCCACTCAGTCCTCCACTAGCACTGCCAAGCACCGCTGAGCAGGGCCAGGGGCAAGGCTGTCCTTGCTCCTGGGGAAGGAGCCTGGTGTGAGTGTGTGTGTGTGTGTGTGCATGCACACATGTGCGCGTGCTCTGGAAGGCCAGAGCTGAAGGGGGCTCCCAGCATGGCTGCCTTCTCTCTGTGTGTCCCTGGTGGCTCAGTGCTGTCTCGGCCTCAGTCTCTAGGTGAAGGTGTGGTGTGTACCCCAAAGAGATGGGATGAAGGCACAGTACCTTGCTGTGCCTATCCATCTGGAGCCTAGGCGCCCCCTCCCTGTGACTCTGGGCTAGCTGGGGCCTGTCTCCTGGCCTGGCAAGGGCTAACGGTACCCTTGGTCCCTCCCTGCCTGCAGCGTCATCAGCCGCGCACCTGGCCTGAAGCTGGTGGTGGAGACACTCATCTCCTCTCTCAAGCCCATCGGCAACATTGTCCTCATCTGCTGTGCCTTCTTCATCATCTTTGGCATCCTGGGGGTGCAGGTGAGGGGCGCCCAGGCAGGGCAGGCAGTGGGGTGGGCTCCGTGGTCAGAGAAGAGGCTCCTCACTCCTGCCCAGCTCTCCCAACCTTGTGCCGACCTGGGGGCTCAGGCAGTGATGCCCCTGCCTAAGGTGAGTGCCCAGTCCAGGGAGGGAGACAGATGTGGCCCAAACGGCTGAGTGCAAGGCAGGCTCCGTAAAAGGGTTCACAGGGGTCCCAGCTACACAGGAACATGGGGCTGGGCTGGGGACAATGGGGGAGGTACCCTGAAGGAGGTGGCCTTTGCACTGGGCCTTGAACGACAGGTGATTTTGACAGGTCACAGTGGGGGAAGGTTTTTCAGGGGAGAATGGGCACCTGTGTGGAGGTGAGCCCAGTAGCTCTGGCTGGCATGGAGAAATGAGCCAGATGGTGGGCTGGGTCAAGCGGGAAAAGACAGGGAATGGCAGGCAGCTAAGAACTGGCTTCTCTGGGGTGGGGACCATGGGGTCTCGGACAGTCAGGGCCTTGAGCTACCTCAGCCCGGGAATAGGATGGGCCTCAGGGCTGGACAGGGCAGACTGGGGCGGGTCATAAAGTGTGTGATGCGGATGGCCAGAGGGACCTGGGCCCTCTGCGGTCTGAGCTGCTGCTGAGACCCTACCTATTTCTTGAGTGTCTGAGTCCTCCAGTCTCTTCACCTGGTCCTGTTTGGGGCTGTGGCTGGGGAGGAGCCCTGGGCCGAGGTATCCTTTGGGGTTGCTGAGGCATCCACAGTGGAGACACCTGGGAGGAGGGGCTTGACGTGGACACCATGTGGACAGTGCCCTGCCCCTTCCAGGCACTTGACAGGGAGAAGGCTTGGGTCCCTGGAGAGGGTTCTTTTACTTCTGTCTCTCTCCCCTGGGGATATACAGGCAGCTTTCTCCCATGGGGTCCCTGCCCAGATCCCCAGTGTAGGTATTGGGGCCTAATCTCGAGTCTGTGGAAAGGTTAGTAATCAGACAAACCAGGGTGTAAACCTTGGCTCTGCCAGTTCCTAAACCTTGAGAGACTTTGAGAAAATAACCTGTCACCCCTGGGTCTCAGTTTCCTCATCTGTGAGATGGGATGAGAGTAGCCCTACCTCGTGTTCGGGGCTTGGGAAGATGGCATGTTGGAGTGGTTGGCCCAGGGTGTGCACAGAGGAAGTGCCCCTGAGGGACAGCCCCTCTTCTGATTTGCCCCCCACCCTACACCCTGAGAGTGTTGGCAGGACGGTCCCTCACCCTGTGTCCCTTACCCTCAGCTCTTCAAGGGCAAGTTCTACCACTGCCTGGGCATGGATACCCGAAATATCACCAACCGCTCCGACTGCATGGCTGCCAACTACCGCTGGGTCCATCACAAGTACAATTTCGACAACCTGGGCCAGGTGAGTACCACCCACCGTCCCCTGACCTGACCACCCCCAGTGGTCACAACTCTTCAGTGCCCACAGCCTGGGATCATAGACCCGCCTCCAGTCCTGCCCTACCAGGACTGAGCCTGTGGCTTCTCTTTTCCAAGTGTTGGGTTCCTTTTCTGCACGGTGGGTAGAATCAGCACTCAGTGAGAAGGGGCATGAGACTTAGAGATCCCAAATGCAGAGTGTCCAGCAAGCACCTGGCGCTTCGGTGGACATTGGTTCCTGGCCCCACCCCCCACCCAGGGGACCCTGACAGGAGTTTTAGAGTCAGCCAAACATGGGTGTGAATCCCAGCTCTGCCACTTACTGTAGGTGTGGCCTCTCTGAGCCTCACTTTTCTCATCTGTAAAATGGGAATGCTACGCACCTCCTGTAGCACACCTACAGGAGTTCCTACAGAATGTTCCTGTTTCTCGAGGGCCCACCTAAGTGGCTAAGTATGACCAGAGGGGTGTGCCTTCACACAGGGAGGGAGCAGAATCCACGTCCACGTGGCCAGGGCCTGTACATCCATGGGACTGTCCAGCTGGAGCTCTCAGCCCACATGACCAGGGATCCCATTCCCCATACCCCCTGGGAGACAAGAGGGGCAGGGAGCGGCTGGGGAAGTGGTCAGGACCTGGGAGTCCTATCTCCTCAGATTCTCCAGAAGCAGTGCCTTTTCAAGTCATTAACGGCTCAATCACTGGCAAAACAGATGTTTTAGAAAAGATGTCCCAGGAAGCTGAAGGAAAGCCAGTGGGGGCCTTTTATAAGCTTGCTCTGGACCCCTGACCCCATCCCCGGCCCAGGCCCAGGCCCTGGCTCCTGGGGAGCTCCCTTTCTGTTCTGAGCATGCTTGATGCCAGGCCGACACCCTGAGCCCCTAAGTAGAGAGTTTTCAGCATGAAAAGCCAAAGGGGGCTACAGCGTGGCCCAGAGCCTTTGATTCCTTGCAGGGCACTTACCGGCTGTGTACCCTCAGGCAAGCTCCAGTCCCTCTTGGTGCTTCAGTGTCCTCATCTGTAAATGGGGACGGTGATAGCAGGTCTGTGATTCCTAATCTCAGGCTCTCTGCACTTTAAGCCTCTGTAATCCAAGGACACTGCATTCACTTGCCTGGCATGGGTGTGTCCGTTGCCCTGACCTACTCCTGGGCCTGAGCCCTTTCGGGCAGCCCTCAGCACCAGGCCCAGTTGGAAGGGAAAAGAACGAGTCTGTGCCCTGAGTGGATCGGCAGGAGTAGCCAGTACAGGGCAGGAGACACATCCCAGAACCCCATTTCCTGGCCCAGGGCCCTGGGCTGCAATAAATGACAGCTGTGGCATGGTGGAAGCATGGGAGGTGTCCAGAGTAGGGCATGTGATTGCCAGGCAACCTTTGCTGGTCCAGGACCCTTTGTGAACTCATTAACTTCCGTCATGCTTGCGCTCTGCAGTAGCACTGGTTCAGCCCAGCACAGAAAACCTTTATTGAGCACCTACTGCATGTGAGGCTCTGGGCTGGGTCCTCTAGGACCAGCCCTTAGCCCCGTTGAGGGGACGTGAGGACACTTTGGCTGCCGTGTATGTGGGAGTCTTGGCGGGCTGTCTCCTGGGGATCACCTCTGTCTCAAAATCTCTTATTAGTGATAGTAATTATTGCTATTTACAGACAGGAAGCTGGGGCCCAGAGACATTGAGGAACTTGCACCAAGTCACACAGCCAGAGTGGCAGAGCTTGGGCTGTGACCCAGGGCTCCCGATTTCTCTCATGAGCTCCTGTTTTCAGGTGCTAGAGGCAAGCGTGGAGGGATGGTGGCAGGGCCCCTCATGTTTATCAGGAACCTTCCAGTTTAAAGTTTCAGCTGACGAGCGCCCAGCAAACCTGACAGGCAGCCACTTAAGTAGTAGCTCCATTCTGCAGGTAAGGAGACAAGAGCTCATGAATTTTCTTGCCCAATTCATTTCAGGGCTGAGACTGGAGCCCAGGACTCCTGGTTCAGTGCTCGTTCTCCTGCAGCAGTGCCTGCAGGTTATGTGGCAGGCACATAGTAGGTCCTCAGAAAAGGTTTTTCCGTTGAAAGCCCAGCTCTTCCCTCACTGTGGGAAAGGCCTCTTGTCTCTCTGACCCCCAGAGACAGAAAAATGGAGAGCTGAGGAGGGGCAGATACAGCCTGAGCCGCTCGGGCCTGTCCCCCCCATACCCTCCTCCCCGTGTCTTCCAGGCTCTGATGTCCCTCTTTGTCCTGGCCTCCAAGGATGGCTGGGTGAACATCATGTACAATGGGCTGGATGCCGTTGCTGTGGACCAACAGGTGGGTGTGGCTGGGGCCACGTCAGCGGGGCAGTGGGGGAGCGACAGTTTCTGGGGCCCAGTGGTCTGAAGCTGGTGTCACCAAGACCCACAGCCCCAAGGTCTCCCACTGTCGGCCACAGCTCACCCCTCAGCATCCTGCCCTGAATCCTCCTCCAGCAGAGACACTTACTGTAGCAAAAGCCATTGTTCCATTTGCTTCTACAAAGGCCCCTGCGCTGCATGCTGAGAGCGCTTCACGCTGGCTCCTGCCTGGAGGGGTGCAGAGCCTTGTGGGTGGAGACCCAACTGCAGGGGGAGGAGAGAGGGACAGTGGGTGCTGGCCTGAGGTGGGAGAGTGATGTGTTCAGGGAGTCGTGAGTCGAGGGCTGGGAGTAGAAAGTGAGAGGAGAGTGGCAGAGGCGTGGAGGAAGCAAGCAGTTCTGGATGGTCCAGACCTTGTGTTACCATGGCAAGGGCTGGGGTTTGTCTGAGGGCAGCGGGAGTCAGGGAACGTGTTATCACAAGGGAGTGATGCCGTCAGGCTTGCTAGTGGGAACGTCCTGTGGGCTGCTGGGTGAGGATGGCTTTGGGGTATGTAGAAGGGGTAGGGAGGAGGTTGGGCCTGACAGGAGGCCTGAGCTCTTGCTCCCAGGATCCCCCTGAGAGCAGGGGTCCCTTCTGGTGTGAGGCAGGGAATGAGAATACTTGGGGGCATCTTCCTCCTGTCCTGTCACCACCCCAACTAACACACACACACACACACACACACACACACACACACGTGCGCGCGCACGAATATGCTTTCCCTTTTGCTGGTTGCATTGTTTCTAACTAGATGAATAAGTGGATGGGTGGATGGGTGAGTAGGTGAATGGATGGGTGGGTGAGAGGAAGGGAAGAAGACAGGTGGATAGGTGTCCAGAGGCATCAGCTGGAGCAGGGGAGGGAGGGGTTCTCTTTGCTGAACATGCTGGGGTGGGCACTTCCTACCTGCTGCCTCCTTCAGACCTCATGGCCACCTAGGAGGCAGGCTCTGTCAGTGCCCCCCTTGCACGGAGGCTCAGAGAGGTGGAGGACCCCCTGGTGGGCCCCGCAGTGGCCGGGCAGCTTGCCTCAGCGCCGTCTGGCTCCCTGCAGCCCGTGCCCAACCACAACCCCTGGATGCTGCTCTACTTCATCTCCTTCCTGCTCATCGTCAGCTTCTTCGTGCTCAACATGTTTGTGGGCGTCGTGGTGGAGAATTTCCATAAGTGCCGGCAGCACCAGGAGGCCGAGGAGGCTCGGAGGCGTGAGGAGAAGCGGCTGCGGCGCCTGGAAAAGAAGCGCCGCAGTGAGTGGGTGACTCCGAAGGGCAGGGGCCACCCTGGCCCCAGGCCTCCTCTGCCCACTCCTGCTGGCCCTGCAGGGCACAGGGGCTGAGGCCTGGACCTGAGCCCAGCCTCTGGGCCTTTGGAACTGGAAGGGATGAAGGATATGGCCCATGTCCCTGGCCCTGCCCTTTCTCCCAGTGTCTGCCTGATCTGGTGACCTGAGAGCCCTATTGGTCACCTGGAGTGTGATGGTGAGCCACTGCCCGCCAAGTGGTTCAGTCCAGGCAGAAGGCAGAGGCAGAGGCAGAGCCTGGATGCCGGACCCTGAGCTGTGGGACCCCTTCCTCTCCCCAGGAGCCCAGGAGTCCCTGCCATGGGCCCTTTTGGGGTGGATGGGGGGAATCAGTGTCCTGCCCTCCTTACACCCTTTTCCACATCTTACCTGATTCCCTTGTGGTCCCCCAGCTGGGTGGAGAAGAACTAATTGATTCCCACAGCCTGGGAGGACTGATGTCTCTGCCCGCTTGCTTCCTCCCTCCCCTCTGCCTCTCCCTGCACACGTTCTGCCCCCTCTGTGGTCTGTGCCCCTCCCCTCCCCTCCCTTGCAGAGGCCCAGCGCCTACCCTACTACGCCACCTACTGCCCCACGCGGCTGCTCATCCACTCCATGTGCACCAGCCACTACCTGGACATCTTCATCACCTTCATCATCTGCCTCAATGTGGTCACCATGTCCCTGGAGCACTACAACCAGCCCACGGTGAGCACTCACCCCGCCCCTAGGTCCCATACAGGCGGGCACAGGACTCTACCCAGGGACACGGTGGGGCCTCATCTGAGCAGTTTCCCATGCTGGGCCCTCCGCCCAGGAAGCTCATGGCTTGGTAGGACAGGTGAATGAGAGGGACCGGAGGCTCATTCCTGGTGAGTGGGGAGGTGACATTTGGGCCCTGCCTTGAGCATGGATAACAGTGGCTGTGGTGTGTTCCGTATATGACTCTTTGCAAAGCACAGATGTTAAGTCTCTTGTCCTCACAGCTTAAGGTGGGGGAGGGGACCTTCTACAGATACATATATTTTTTAAATTGGAGGGGGCACGGGTGCAGTGCTCCTGATGTGCCCTTCCAATGCTGAGATTCGAAGAGCTTGTATGCATGCATATATATATATATATATATATATATATATATATATATATATATATATATTTTTTTTTTTTTTTTTTTTTTAAATTGGGGAATATTGGGGGACAGTGTGTTTCTCCAGGGCCCATCAGCTCCAAGTCATTGTCCTTCAATCTAGTTGTGGAGGGCGCAGCTCTGCTCCAAGTCCAGTCACCGTTTTCAATCTTAGTTGCAGGGGGCACAGCCCACCATCCCATGCAGGAATTGAACCGGCAACCTTGTTATTAAGAGCTTGCGCTCTAACCGACTCAGCCATTGGCCGCCCCTCTGGCAGCTCAGCAGCAGCTCATTGTCTTCAATCTAGTTGCGGAGGGCGCAGCTCACTGGCCCATGTGGGAATCGAACCGGCAATCCTGTTGTTCAGAGCTCGCTCTCTAACCAACTGAGCCATCCGGCTGCCCCTCTACAGATTTTGTAGATGAAGAAACTGAGGCTCAGAGATAAAATATGCTGCCCCCATTAGCCAGGAAGCAGTGGAGCCAGGACCGGAACTTTGATTTGCATTCAAGGCCTGCCATGTGGCTTCCGCTGCTTCCTATGGAAGCATATGGGGCATATGGAGCTTGGGGGAGGGGCACTCCAGGTGGCAGGACTGTTGGGGGCAAACACAGAGGTGAGAGAGGGTGACCAGTTCCCAGCTAATTGCAGGCAGTGTGCGTGCGGGGCATATGAAGGGAGTGTAGGGGCAAGTGCATTCCAAAAGCTTCCACTTAATAGAGCTGGGGGCCTGAAGAGGGGAGCAGAGGCTCCATGTGAGGAGTTAGTATCTTATTTTAAATGATAGTAGAAGAATGTTGTGCATGTAGGGAACAGGAAGGCAATCATTGGCAGAAAAGAACAGTAGTTGTAGAACTTCCAAATTAACATGAAGAAATGGAATAATAGCTCACGTTTACCAAGTAGTTAAGCATATAGTTCAGTCTGGAACAAGACTATTAGTTCATTTAATTTTCACAGAAACTTTCTGAGGTAGGTACTATTATCATCTCCAATTTATGGATTGGAAAACTAAGTCCCAGAGAGGTAAAGTGACTTACCTAAAGTCATAGTGAATAAGGAGAAAGTGCTGAGCCAGGATTCAAATCTAGGCAGTCTGGTTCTTAACCATGACCCTTAACCGTTACCCCACACGGCCTCCAATGAGGAGCACCTGGAGCAATCCAGCAGAAATAAGGAAAAGGAAACAGCAATGTAAACTAAATCGTGCACATTAAGTAAGATGGAAGGAATAAAAGGAGATACATAAATCATTGTACTAAACATGAATGGACTAAATTCTCCCCTTAAAAGGCAGAGACTTTCTGACTAGAGGAAATTGGGGGGCAGGTCACGGAGCCTGGATCATGCCTCTCTTTGCCTCCCCCCATAGTCCCTGGAGACAGCCCTCAAGTACTGCAACTACTTGTTCACCACTGTTTTTGTGCTGGAGGCTGTGCTGAAGTTGGTGGCATTTGGTCTTAGGCGCTTCTTCAAGGACCGGTGAGTGGCTGGGCCAGGCTAGCACAGTATTGGGTGGGGGGAGGCAGGGGGCTGCAGGATGGAGAAGCAGTCCTGACCCCTGGGGAAGCCTGGAGCAACTGGAGGAGGGGAACCAATAAGTATCTGGGCACAAATGGCCCCTGGGTGCTCCCTATAGCCCTGAACAGGAAGTGATTATGGTCTCACCTGATGGATGCAGGGCATTCTACCACGTGTCTTCAGCATATCTTCAGTGGGTCCTCCATACCCCACAGTCAGAGCTGGGCACACTTCATGCTAGTCCTTCTTAGAGGAAACAAATGAGGCTCAGAAGTGATGTGTAGCCCAAGGCCACACAGCAGGAGCAGTGGGCTCAAGATTCTGCCCTAGAAGTCAGAGCCCGTTCCTCCTCTCTTATTTATTAGCCTGGTCAGCCCCTTGCTTGAGGAATTGGAGGCTGTCTGGGGCAGAGAGGGAGCTGGACCCAGTGGGGTCTGAAGGGGTTAGTCGAGAGGGTGGCCACACATCCCCGCCAGCCACAGCAGGAGGGTGGAGAGCTGGGAAGTTCCTCTCAGCCGACGCATGTCTGAACTAGAGTGGCCCCCACCCTGCTTCCCACTCCTACCCTCCTGTGCCCCTGGGCAGGTGGAACCAGCTAGACCTGGCCATTGTGCTGCTGTCGGTCATGGGCATCACGCTGGAGGAGATCGAGATTAATGCGGCCTTACCCATCAACCCCACCATCATCCGCATCATGCGAGTCCTGCGAATCGCCCGGGGTGAGGACCAGGGGGCAGGGTGGCGATGGGCAGGAGGAGGGGAGCATAGGGAGGATGGGGGAGGGGAATATAGGCAGAATGGGGGAGGGGAGCGTGGGCGTGATGGGGGAGGGGGGCGTGGGCATGATGGGCTTCCTGCCAAGCCCCAAACAGGAGCCAAGAGGAACTCACCTGACACACTCGCCCTGTGTGTACACAGTCACGTGCCCTCGTCCACAGACCACTCTGCACAGCACACTGCACTCCTGCCTCCTTATCACAACACGACCCCTGCAGTCCAGCCTCAGGTTGGGATGACAGGAGCCAGTGCAGCTGGGAAGACACGGCTCCTCATCAGCGTTGCTCCAGCACCAGCTGGGACACGCGGGTCTCAACACTTCCTAACATCCCCTTTCTTCTCCCAGAAGCTCCCTCTCAGCCCAAGGCTGTCCGCACACTTTTTTCAAAACCTCCTGCCTCAGTGCTCTCCCAGGTGCCTCTTACTCTTCCACCTGCACCTGCCTGTCACCTCTGGATTCCAGGGTGGGGGGGGTGGATGTGGAGAAACTCAGTGGAACACTGGAACCCTCTTTAGCCAGAGGAAGAAACATGGGCACCCACTTGGCCGTCATTTTTGCCCCATCGTGGTGAATGATGCACTCACTTGCACACTTTTTATCCCTCTGTTCTCACGGTGTGTGCTCTCCTCTTGGACTTTTTTTACACCAACGTCCACCCCTCGTGCCTCACGTTTTTGTGCACACCCCCATTCCCCCAGTCACTGCACCCACATTCTTGTGGCATGGCACCACAGAGCCAGCCCCTTTGCTTCCACACTCCTCCACTCTCACTTTCCTTCTGCATTTACACATGTGCACACACGTGTACACTCATGTCCCCACTGACTCGGGCTGCATGGGCCGGGCTGGGTCTCACCCGCAGTGCTGAAGCTGTTGAAGATGGCGACGGGCATGCGAGCCCTGCTGGACACGGTGGTGCAAGCTCTGCCTCAGGTAAGGGCCGCTCCCTGCAGCAGCCCCTCCTACCTGTCATGGGGGTCATGCTGGGCCCTTCTCCCTGACCTGCCCAGAGCCAGGGCAGAATCTCATCTCCAGAGAAGCCGTTTGAGCTGGCGCTGTGAGAGATGGTACAGGTTTCCTCTTTCTTCCTGACACCACCAAGTGCTCACCATCCCTGTTCTGTACCAGGCCCCGGGCTGGCCCCTGGGGACCCATATTCTGCCCTCAGGAGTTGCCAGGCTGGGGGAGAAGATCGATGCCTCAGGGCAATGTGGCAAGGGGCCTCCACCATGCTTCGGAGGGAGGAGGGGCCCTGAGAATCAGGGAAGATGTCAGGGGACTTTGAGCTTGACCTTGTGGGTGGCTTGGCAGGAGATGTTGATGTGATTGGAGAGGTTCAGATATGACATTCTAGGAGGGGACAGAATGAGACCCTGACCTGGGTGGGGACCCTGGGAAGTTAGGAAAACCATCCCCCCACCCCCGTTCCATTGGTCAGTGGAAGGGAGATAGGGTCAGGGCCACAGAGGGTGCATCTTTCATCCTCCTGGGAATTCTGCAATCCCAGTCTCTCCCCTTCTTCCTCCCCTCAGGGTGGCCTCTGCTCTGAGGTGAGCCTCATGCACTTTCATTTATTCGTTATGACTTATCTAGTCTTAAGAAACTTTAGGCATCTTAAAAAACATGGATATAGCACACTAAAAACGAGGATAAAAGATTAGTAACTCAGGGAAAGTGAAAATAAAGCTAATTCTCATAGGGGCCTGGGCCAAGGACGTTAGTAAATTCCATTCTCAAGTTTGGTGTAAGCTACCCAGCAGCCCCGTTGCAAAGGGAAATGGACATGGCTCTCATTAGGTCTGGATCGAAAGCAGGGGTGAAGAGACATGTGTTTTTCCTAACACTAAATTCCTTCGGAGGAATTTGTCACATGGGAGATGAGGGTGAATGCTGGGCTTGGGAGGAGGGGTGCAGACAGGAAGTGAGTGGAGCCCAGATCCAGCCTCCCTGCCTGGGGTCCCCTGTGAGACCGTGGGCATGTGACTCAATTTCTTGTGCCTTGGTTTCCTTGCCTGTGAATCGGGGGATGATAATAGTGCTTATCTCAAAGAGATGCTGTGATATTTAAAATAATAAAAGATTATGAAGTACTGAACGGGACCTGGGTCATAGGAAGTGCCATATAAGAGTCTGCTAAGGATGGGGATGGGGTGGTGAGTGTGTGTCCCCAGCCGCACTGGCTTCCTTTCCCCCTCCCCCATTCCCCTCGTTCTGACCCCTAGGCATCCTTGGGTGGCTTTCCAGGCCAACCCTGAGTTGGCACAGAGCACATGGAGATACCCAGGAGGTCCCAGACTAAAATAGGAGACACATGATAGTGATGACAATTACGTCAGCACTTTAAGAGAGCAGAGTGACAAGTACCATGTGGCATGGCGGGGGTGCTTACCTTTCAAAACTCATTAGCTGATGCTGAACACTTCCTCGGTTCTGTGTAAAGTGGTATGAAAATGAAACTTTAGTCCCTTCCCTCTAAACTAGGCCCCATGCAGAAGGAGGAGGCATCAGGGAAGGCTTCTCAGGGGAGGTGACAGGTGACATGGGTTTGAGGGATGGGGAGGAGGCATTTACCAGGCAGAGAGAACAGAATACGCAAATGGGGTCTGTTTTCCATGTGGCTGGAGTAGGGTTGGAAAATGGGGGGTGGGAGTGCAGGTGTGTGTGGTCCGCAGGGCTACCTCACACCTCTGATGCCAGGAGAGCAGGCTTGGGCTTTGTCTTGCAGGCAGTGGGCACCCTGGGAGGTTCTGAACAAAGTGGGGGGGCGCCTCAACATTTTAGAAGGTTACTCTGGCGACTCAGAGGAAAACGCATTGCAGGGAGAGGCTGGAGGCAAGGAGGTGGGTAAGGGGGCTGCTGTAGCTGTGCAGGCTCTGGCAGATGCTGAGGGCGGAGGGAGGATGGGTAGGAAAGGTGAGGTGGATGCTGGTTAAGAGATGCTGCTGACCCGGGCCTGCAGAGGGCAGAAAGCCGAGCCGAGGGCCCAGGCCACGCCTGACTCCCCTCACACCTTGCCTCCTAGGTGCTCGATAAGTGCTTGATTCATTAATGAACAAGCATCATTTAATTAGTCAGACACAATCTGTGTGATTGTAGAACAGCTCGGAAGGAAACCCTCCTCTGGAGCAGGGAAACATTAGGAAGCTGTGATTAACGGGGTTTGCTTTTCAGCAATTAACGCGAACTGATTCCATTTGTGCAGGTCTTCTGAGGGGTCTAGCAGATATTTCATTTCCAGGGCAAGAATGTGTTTAAGTCTTGTGTTATCCATAACACGAGTTAACGGCGGTCTCCAGCATATATAGATAGAGTTGAAATAGGTTTGGAATCTGGGACATTTTCCTCCCACAGGAGCTGTTGGATGAGGGTGGCTGATTTTGCAGGAGGCTTCTGGGGCCCACAGTCCTGCATGATTCCTGTGTTCACTCCTTTCCATGGCCAGGCTTTGTGCTGGCCTGAGGAAGCAGATCTGACTTAATCTAGCCATGTCCCTGTGCTCAAGGACTTCCCAGACCAGCAGAGACAGTGGCAGGGATATACCACTTACACTCAGACTGTCAGACTGCATCCTAGTTTGCCTGAAGGAATCCAGGCAGGCTTCATGGAGGAGGTGGCATTATTGCTGAGACTTCCTTCCCTCCCTCTCTGCATTCATCCATTGGATGGCCCTAACCACACACAAGTGATTGTGTGCATGGACCCTGCCGGCCCCCCATGCCCACCCTCCTCAGGCCCAGCCCAGCCCCACCTGCTATTCCCACAGGTGGGCAACCTGGGCCTCCTCTTTATGCTGCTCTTCTTCATCTACGCCGCCCTGGGAGTGGAGCTCTTCGGGAAACTGGGTGAGTGACCCCCTAAGCTGGCTTGGGGTAGTGTGGTGGAATGGGTCTAGAAGAGGGTCTTGGGTGGGGGGAGGCCTGAGACCCCCCCTAGAATGCCACATCAGGGTCTGTCTTTGTATTGGGGAAATGCCCCACAGCAGGCCCTGGGGGGTGGATGGGCAGCCCTCAGCCACCCCTCCCCTCTTCTGTGTGAGAGGGAGCTTTTGAAACATGCTAGCTTGGGTCCGCCTGCACACCCCAGGCCTATGCTATGGGCCCCAACTTGGAGCCCCCCGAGCTGTCAGACCTCCATGGACGCCTCCTCTGGCCCCATAAGCCAGTGTCCATCCTGGGCCAGTGCCACCCCTGCAAGCGGAGCCGCCAGAGCACAGGCCGAGGACAATACAGGGTTGGCTCCAAAAAGCAGGGCTTCCTTGACGGCCGGCGCTCACCCACCCCATCCTCTCCCTCTGGAACTGCTACTTGGGTGGGAAGAGGAGCCAGGCTCCCTGAATCTGAGCGCCAGCTTGTGTGCCACCTCCCCGAGCCTCAGTTCCTCCATCTGTGGGCTGGGCACAGTCCACACGCACCTCCCAGGGCTGCAGCGGGGACTCTGAGAGGAGGCCATGCGGGTTGTGCAGGGGGCCGTGCAGCTGGACAGCCGGCCTCCTCTGTCCCCTAGTCTGCAACGACGAGAACCCGTGCGAGGGCATGAGCCGGCATGCCACCTTCGAGAACTTTGGCATGGCCTTCCTCACGCTCTTCCAGGTCTCCACTGGTGACAACTGGAACGGGATCATGAAGGTACTTGTGGGTGGGCTGGGGAGGGAGGACTCAGTCTGGGTTCTGAGAGCGAGGATGCTGGTGCGGGCTCCCCAGCCCTCTGCCTGCCCAGTGCCCCACTGCACACAGGAGGGGGGGCAGGGCCCAGAGAAGAAGAGGACCCTGCCTGGGACCCGGAAGCACAGCAAGGTGCAGATGAGGCTGGAATGGGTTCTCTGCCCATCCCTAAATGCTGGAGTGCTCAGATCAGTGCTTAGGTGCTAGGGGACACAGCTACACCCTGGGCCGGAGGGCACTTGGGGCTGTAGCCCAGGGCAGGGGCTGCAGTCACTGTTCCTGGTGCCAAGCGTCTGCTGCTCTGCCCATCACCCAGCAGAGGCCCCCTGGCTCCCGCCCACGTCCAGCCTGGGCTGGGCGGGGAGGAGCTCACAGAGAACAGAGGTGAGGTCTGTGCCTTGAGCCCTCATCGCCCTCCTCCCGGCACAGGACACGCTGCGGGACTGCACCCACGACGAGCGCAGCTGCCTGAGCAGCCTGCAGTTCGTGTCGCCGCTGTACTTTGTCAGCTTCGTGCTCACGGCCCAGTTTGTGCTCATCAATGTGGTGGTGGCCGTGCTCATGAAGCACCTGGACGACAGCAACAAGGAGGCCCAGGAGGATGCCGAGATGGATGCCGAGCTCGAGCTGGAGATGGCCCAGGGCCTGGGTCCCAGCCCACGGCCTCCCGCTGGCTCCCCGGGGGCACCTGGCCGAGGGCCAGGAGGGGCTGGCGGAGGCGGGGGCGACATGGAAGGCCGCCTGTGCCCACGCTGCTACTCTCCAGCCCAGGTGGGCAGGGGTCTGGGGGTTGGGGGCACCAGGTCGCCGAGGGTAGGACCTTGGGGCTACCAGGGCAGCTGGCCAGGGACACCTCGGACAGAGACCTCTGTCTTTTGGGGCCCCACCCTGCTCAGCTCTGTGAAGGGGTGACCCTGTGACGAAGGGGTCCAGCCCAGGTCATGGGTGCAGAGAACCACTGGGAGGGCAGCTGTGCTCCACCCACCCCGCAGTCCCGACCTGGCGGTAATCCCGCCTGTCCCCACCCGTCCCGTCCGCCTAGGAGAACCTGTGGCTGGACAGCGTCTCTTTAATCATCAAGGACTCCTTGGAGGGGGAGCTGACCATCATTGACAACCTGTCTGGTTCCATCTTTCACCACTACTCCTCGCCGGCTGGCTGTGGGAAGTGTCACCATGACAAGCAAGAGGTAAGGCTGGCACCTTGATGTGGGCCAGACTGAGGGAAGAGCCCAGCTCTGGCAGAGACCCGGCCCCCCAATTTGGTCCACACTGGCCAGGCTTCAGGGATGCTGGGTCTGTGGGCAAGTGGATCATCTTTGGAGTTCATGGCCCACGGCAACTTGCCTGCCCTTGGCCCAGTTCAGGCCTGGCATTTTGCTGACTGACACCACTGTGCCCCACCACCCCCAGCCCAGCCTGGACCCCTTACCCAGAGAGGGCATACCATCCATGCTCAGCAGATCTCTGGACCTCTCTAACCCACTCTGTGTCTTTCTGGAGGGCCCAGCCCATGCTGACCTGAGGCTGCCACCTCTCCCCACAGGTGCAGCTGGCTGAGACGGAGGCCTTCTCCTTGAACTCAGACAGGTCCTCGTCCATCTTACTGGGTGATGACCTGAGTCTTGAGGACCCTACAGCCTGCCCTCTCGGCCTCAAAGACAGCAAGGTAAGTGGCCCCGGTTGCCTCCTGGGCAAGTAGGTCTGTCCTTGTAGGTTGGCCTCCGCCTGTACAGCCAGAACACTGCTTCCTTCCAGTGCAGCATTTAAGCGGCACCTGTTGTGGGCCAGCCCTCATCTTTTGTTGGTCAGATGAGGGCAGTGGGGCTCAGAGAGGTGGAGTGATTTACCTAAAGTCACAGAGCAGCAAGCCCAGCCAGGGGCTGAGTCACGGTATCCAGTGGCCTAGGCTGTTTCTTGTTGCTTTGGATATATATATTTTTTATCCATGTAAGAAGACCCTCAGCTTCCCGCAAGGATCTTAGAGTCAAGAGGGGAGTGAGCAGGAAACTTTGACCTGCCTGGGACATCAGAGAGGCTTCCTGGAGGTGGTGCCCTTTCACCTAGGGTTTGGAAGGTGACGACTGCTGAGCAGGTGGACAGGGCGAGGAGAAAGCCATCCCAGGCAGCGAGAGTGGCCTGAGCAAAGGGCTGTGGTGGTATAGGGGCATGAAGGCAGCTGTGGCGGGCTCTGTCTCCTTCCCCTTCTCCACTGTCCTAACCTGCCTACCTTCCTTTACCTACAGGGTGAGCCAGACCCACCTGAGCCCATGCGTGTGGGGGACATGGGTGAATGCTTCTTCCCCTTGTCAAACACGGCCGTATCCTCGGGTCCAGAGAACTTCCTGTGTGAAATGGAAGCAATATCGTTTAACCCCGTCCGGTCCTGGCTGAAACATGAGAGCAGTCAAGGTGAGGGGTAGGCACCCCACCAGCTCCTTATAGCCCTCCCTGATCTTGGGTGTCTCTTTCAGAGGGAGCTGGTTCAGTTTTTTCCTTAGTATTTTTTCCTAGACTATTATATCGAGTCTAGAGAAAACCAGATGAGTAACTGACAACAAAAGATAGGAATCTCAGGCCTGATATAACAATTATGAAAGATCAAAAGCCAAAAAAAGAAGAAAGAAAAAAAGAAACGATCAAGAGAGATGAGTAATGATTATACCAGAAACCCAGGCTAAGGAAGGCTTCATTCCGAGCTTCCTGGGAACTGTGGTGAAAAGGGAAACAGGTTGGCACACACAGCTCTTATCATCAGGCAGAAAGAAAGCTGCCAAATTATTGAGGTGTTTTTCTAGAGCTGAATGTGATAGATGTGGATCCCCACAGATCTTCATACAAGGTGATGTTGAACAACAGAAGGCCTATTGACCTCAATAGCCCTTTTGTAAAATGTCGTGACCTTTATCCTTTGGCCCTACCCTGATATCCCATGTTTGTGCTTTGGGCTTGTGGCTGGGCTATGGGCATGAGGACAGGGGACTGAGCTGGCCTGTCTATCACTAGGGCTAACCTCCAGTCCTCTTGGAGGGTGACAGGAGTCTGGTTTCACAGTACTGTGTGGGACAGAGAGATGAGCTCAGCAGAAGAGGGGCCCCCAAAACCCTGAGCCTACCCCAAGTACTCTTCTGGGAGGCCTGGCATTGAGCACCTTCCAGGAGCTAGTATGCAGTGACATTTGCAAGGACACTCCCTAAAACCAATGGTCTCTGGACTGGACATGGTGGCTGAGGTGCTAAGACCCCAGAATTCCTGAACCAAAAGTCAAGGTGCAGGGCCTAGAGGCAGCCTGAGAGAATGAAATCTCACCCCCTTGTGTTAACCGTTCATTTGCATTTTCCTTAAAAAACAAGATGACATAGAATAGGAATCCTTGACCTGGGGACATTCCAGCTGTCCAGCCACCTTGGGTACATGTTCCCCAATTCCTTCATCCCATCCTCACCCTGGAAGGCACCGAGGGGACCGTGGACAGAGGCTGCTGGCTGCCTCCCCCCACTGTCTGGCTCTCACTTTCCTCTCACCCAGCCCTTGCTCCTCTCCACCCCCGGTGGAGCAGAACAGGTCGATCCTGCAGCACTCTGTCTGCTCTGCCATCTGGAGCAGTACCCACCCTGCCTGATGTCCTACAGGGGCACCCAGGCCTGGTTGGGCCCCGTGGGGTGTCAGGCCCTGGGGGTGGCACTCAGTGAGCATCTGTTGTACTTCTGGCGCTGGACTGGGAGCTACACAGCGGCCTCTGGTTCTTACACTGTCCTCTCGCCCCACAAGGGAGGCATCTGGTCTCGGTTTCACAGAGGAAGGAACCCCGGGTCCTTGAGTCCAGGTCTGCTTGTCTCCAAAACCTGTGCCTTTGTCCAGCGTCTGTCCTCCCAGGAATCCTACAGGCTGACTACGCCTCCCTTGCTTTCACAGTGGGGATTCCGAGGCTCAGAGAGAGATTTGCCCACGTTTCATCATAGTCAGTTTGTTAGGTAGCCCCCTCCCTGCCAGCCCACCCTCCAGGGGCCTGCCAGCCTGAGCCTGCTCCCCAGCTCCCTCTTCTCTCTCCCCAGCAGCACCCCCAAACCCCTTCTCCCCGGAGGCCTCCAGCCCACTGCTGCCCATGCCGACAGAGTTCTTCCACCCCGCTGTGTCTGCCAGCCAGAAAGGGCAGGGGAAGGGTGCTGCGACTGGGGCCCTCCCCAAGATCGCCCTGCAGGGCTCCTGGGCATCTCTGCGGTCGCCGAGTGTCAACTGTACCCTCCTCCGGCAGGTATGGCACCTCTCTGGCTGAGAGCTCACCTGCTGAGAGGGGTGTTGGAGTTCCAGGTGGAAGTGGAGGGGCAGCTCTGGGGAACTTGAAGTGTTGGCCTGCAGGGCCACCTGTATTGGACTGGCCAGGGCTGCCACCTGGGCACACAGAGGACTCTGCTGGTGGAGGCAGGGTTGGGCCCAGGGCTCTTCCAGGCATTTGTTCATTCAGTAGCTGTGTGCCAGGCTGTGTGCTAGTCTCGGAGGCTGCAGCAGCTACAGAATGCAGATGCAGAAGTCCTGCCTCTGGGGCTTCCAGTTTGTTTAGGGTGTGTGTTGCAGGGGTACAAGAGAAGACATGCAAAGCCCAAATAAATGCATAAAAAGTACAGTGTATTTGATAGTGACACACACTGGGGAGAATGTGGCGCAGGGAAAGGGGCTGTGGGGGAGCAGGGGGCCTGGCAGTTCAGGTGGAGGGGCTGGAAAGGCCCTGAGGGGAAGCCGGTGGGTGTCTGGGGAGCGGGTGGAGCAGAAGTGGGATGTGAAGCTGGGAGTGGGGGGCAGGGCACTCAGGCCAGCGTCTGACTGGGTTCAAGTAGGATGAGCCTGGCTGTCCCCCAGGACCTGAGAGCAGGTGCGAGGGGCAGCCCAGTGGGAGGCCACTGCAGTGACTGTCATGAGAGACACATGGAAGCTGGGATGGGTGGTGGCGTGGTGGAGGGGAGAAGCCCAGGGATGCTGGATGTGATGTGATGTGAAGGCATGTGCCTGCCTGCGTGTCCCCAGGACGGGCAAGCTGTGGGAGGAGCAGGGTCCGGGGACACCAGGCGGCTCCCGGGACACCGGGCGGCTCCCATCTCTTGTTGTCTCCCCAAAGGCCACTGGGAGTGACACATCGTTGGAGGCCAGCCGCAGCAGCTCGGCAGGCAGCCTGCAGACCACGCTGGAGGACAGCCTGACCCTGAGCGACAGTCCCCGGCGTGCCCTGGGGCCGCCTGCTCCCGCCCCAGGCCCCCGGGCCAACTTGTCTCCCTCCGCCCGCCGCCGCCTCAGCCTGCGGGGCGGGGGCCTGTTCAGCCGGCGGGGGCTGCGGGTGCACCAGCGCAGCCACAGCAGTGGGGGCTCCACCAGCCCGGGCTGCACCCACCACGACTCCATGGACCCCTCAGACGAGGAGGGCGCGGGCCGGGGCGGCGCGGGCGGCGGGGGCGGGGGCAGCGAGCACTCCGAGACCCTCAGCAGCCTCTCGCTCACCTCCCTCTTCTGCCCGCCGCCCGCGCCGCCCGGGCTCCCGCCCGCCAGGAGATTCAGCAGCACCAGCAGCCTGGCCACCGGCCCCGGCCGCCCCCGCCCCGCCGCCCGGCCCCATGGCCTGGCCCGAAGCCCCTCCTGGGCCGCGGACCACAGCAAGGACCCGACGGGCCCCTCCGAGGCCCCGGGGGAGCTGCAGCCCGGAGACGCTGCGAGCAAGAGGAAGAGATGAGGGCCGCAGGGGCCAGCGCCGCCGCCCGCCCTGTCTCACCTTCTTTACCTCAGGAGCCAGGGGCAGACAGCAATACTTGGTCCGCAACCTGGGCACCGCGCGGGGCCAGCCAGCGCCAGGCCGCCGGGAGTGCGGGTGGCGTCGGATCTGGGGCAGCTGAGAGCGGGCCGAGGCCCAGATGTGGCCCCGCCGTGGTTCTCCCCATGCAGATACATGTGTGTGTGTGTATATATATATATATGCATATATATAGAGAGACAGACATATATATATATTTATTTTTTTTACTGAGAGCTTATGGTTTCCAGAAAGTGCTGAAGGTGGGGAGTGCCAGCCCTGGGCCCAGACAGAGCTTTTGCCTGATGCTTAGGACCCAGGTCAGACCCACCCCCGGGGCAGATGGTCCTGCTGGGGCATTGGCACCTGTGCTTTTCGGTACCTCCCCTGGATTGGGAGTAGCTTGGAGAGGGCTTTCAGACCTCTGAGGTTCCTGTGGCCAGGAAGACAGGCCCAGAAAAAGAGGTGTAATTCAGGGTGCATTTTTTTTTCCTTTAAAGAAATGCTGCTAAGATCCCACCCCGTCTCCCCCCATGTATTGGGGTGTCTGTCTTGTTGTTCCTGACTGTCTAGTTCTGTGAACAGTCTTTTGTAGACGCCCAAAGTCCCCAAACTTTTAGTCAACCAGTTAGATGTATTTCTTTAGAAAAATCAGGGGTGATAGTCGTATTTTCTTAGGGTGGGGATGGGGGTGGAGGTCAGCTCCCAGGCTGGCCAGGGGGCTCTGCCCCAGGTGTGACCCCTGCCTCACTAGGCACTTCCTGGGGTGGGGTCTTCTGTGGCCTTGTCCACAGGAAGCTGAGGACAGGAATGGAGGCAGCGGACGAGAGAACAAAGTGAAGGGGGTTGAGCAGCTCCTGAGATGCTTGCAAGGCCAAGGGTACCGGCCTGGTCAGTGCTGGCCATGGCCTTGTACCCTGTAGGCCATTCTGGGAGGTTGTGCTCCCCTCCACCCCCTGAGCACCTCTGTTCCCCTGGGATGGAGTTCAGGGTAAAGCAAATCTGACAGGATTCTGAGCAGGGGTGGGGCACTTGCCTGGGCCCTGGGACCAGCCCCTACCCCCCAGCTCCTTCACACCCATCACCTGGGGACCCACATCCTCCCACATTCCCCCCAGCTGCCTGTCTCATTCTCCCCACCTCATTCCCAAAGCTGCAGATCAGGTAGCATTCACTGTAGCATTGCTTCCCAAATGGGCTTGCAGACGGGTATTTTGTATTTGAATAGTTATATATTTATTTCAGTATTTATTAGAGAAAAAAAAACACACAGTACACTGAACCCATGATTTCACAGACATGTTGCTTAGGTCAAGACTAAGGTTTTGAACGTGTGTGGCTAAGTCAGTTTAAAGATGGGGACCGTGGTGGCAGAGTCATGGGGTGGGAAATGCTGCAAGTTTGGAACACACTGCACTTCAGCAATAACCAGGCCCTTTGCCTTTGAGATCTCAAATGGTTCGGCTGGGCCCCGCAGAGGCGGCCTTGTCCTTGTTCCCAAACCCTGACCTTGAAGAACTTGGCTTCAAACCAGGATGTCAAATGGTATGTGGGGTGGGGGTGGGGCTGCTTGGACAGGCTCTGGGTACCTTCCAGGCTGTCATAGGGACCTTTGGGGCCTGGGTACTGTAGCAAAAGAAGGAGGTAATGAGTGACGTACGCTTAGTGGCCGGCAAAGCCTTTCCTTTAAGAGCCGGTGGTGGGAATGGGGGAGTGTGGTCAGACCCACTGTACACGTGAGGAAAATGCAGCCAGAGAGGCAAAGTGTGGCCAGCTCAGCATCCCTCAGGGCTCTGACAGCACAGAGGCTGGGGCACTGTGGGGGCCAACACCTGAGTACCTGGCATGTGAACAAGTGGCCAGTGTTTGAAGGGGGTGGGTCAGGAGGCAGAGCCTGGCCTCAGGCCTTTGTTGGTACTTTGGAGTTGGGCCAGTGTGGCGGTCAGACCTGGATTTACCCCTGGAGACTTCCTCTCCTAACCTTGAAGTGCGGATGGGGGCGCCTCGGTGAGGATACTGAGGCACTGCCCGAGCACTTGTCTTCCTCCCAGGACAGTGGCCTCCAGGGTCAGGGGTCAGCTGGGCCCTCCCCCTAGGGGAGCAGGCGGACCTGGGGTCTTGTCACCTCCTGCCCTGAGTGGCTCCACACCTGGTGGGGGAGACTGGGCACAAGTCTCCAGCTGCTGCTCCAGAGTGTCTGGGGCCAGCCTCCCTTACTGTGCTGGTTGTTTCCTTATGGGGTGCTTGTGTGGGGAAGGAGAAGGCGCAGGTAGGCCATCTGGCTCTGCTCACCCTTCCTGCCAGCACTGTGGTGGCCCCGGGCAGTGCTGAGGGGCGCAGCATACGCATTAGTTAGCATGTTCCTGGAGGAACACGTGTGCTGGAGCCTGGAAGAAGAGCAGTGGGCCTGGGAAGACCACATGGAGGACTTCACTGGCTCAACTGGGCTTGGGTTCAAGGGCGCAGCACATGACATTGGTCATCAGCTTCCATTCTCTGGCAGGAGTCATCCTGTTTAACCTGCACAGCGCCCGTTGGGGTGGGCACGGCTGCTCCATGCTCAGACCAGGGAAGTGACTTCCCTGGTGTCACCAGGTTTGAAGTGGCTGGGCAGAGGACACATCCCGGGTGTGTCTGACACCTTCACCCGGAACCTTCTGGCCCCCAAACCAGCAGACCCATGGGGAAGCCCTTCTAGGCAAAGGGGCTGGCCTGAGCAAAGGTGTGAGGGCAGGACAGAGCAGGGCATGTCTAGAGGTGGGACTAGCTGAGCCGGAAGGAGAGAAGCTTTGCCTGGGGAGTCATGGGAGATGGGTCTGGTTCCTGGAGAGCCACAAATGCTGTCCCAAGGCACTTGGCCTTGTTCCTGAGAGCTACAGGGAGTGAGGGACGTGGAGGCTGTGATTGGTTGGCCAGGACAAGCCGAAATGGATAAGGGTTAGGTGAATGGCCCCTCTGCCCTTCCTGATCCTATGGCCTGTCCATCACAAAAGCACAAACTTAACCTAACCCACACGGGCCTGGCCCTAGAGATAATGGGGACGCTGGTGTGGGACATCCCAAGCCATCTGTTTGCAGGGCTCTGCAGAGTGGTGGCTGGCAGGCACCTCAGCGTGTGCACAGATGGACCCAAGACCAGCTGGGCTGTGGCCTACCCCAGCCAAAGCCTCTTCCTGTCCCCTGCCTGGCCTCCTGCACTTGGCAGCCCCACAAAAGACAAAGTGCGCACAGTATCAGCCTGTCTGCCTGTCTCCCCTCCCCCCCATACCCCCCTGGAGCCTTCTGTTTCCAGGGCCACCTCTGGCCCCTTTTCTGCTCTGTGTAAGGGCTCGGGGTCTTAGAAGTCGCTGTTTAGCCCAGATACACATACTCTTTTTGTCGTCGTGTAATAATCAGTGTTCCTGGTGGAGCTGGGCTGAGCTGGGGCCTGGGAGGAAGGCAGGGGCCACCTCCTCCTGGAAGCCCTCGGCCTGGCCCTGCTGCTGTGACTGCCACACTCCCAGTTGCTGTACAGTTTCTATGGTGTGAATGAACCTCTGTCCTAGTCGCTGATGGCATTGGTCCCTGCTGGCCCAGATGGCCCAGGCATAGAGAAACCAAGCGGCAGCCACCACCAGTGTTGTTTTGAATAAAACCCCAAAAGCCTATTTCAGAATTTCTCTGTGTCTTGCTGTTCTTTCCCCATTGGGATGGGTGTGGAGCTGGGGGATTTCCCAGGGGAGAGGTGGTGATGTGTTCTCCATCGTGCTCAGGCTGGCACCTAGAGAAATGCCTCATGGCAGGGTCCTCTCGTGGCCGGGCATGGGTTAGGGTTTGCAGGGCCAGGGAGGCGGCAAGGCCTGGCTCTCACACTCTAGTTGTGTAGCTAACATGCTGGAATAATAGCCTATTCATCTTTGGCGCTGTTTCCTGACTTCATATTACGTGTATTATCAGGACTCTCTTGGCTGCAAAGGACAAAAACCCAATTCAAATGATCTTAAGAATAACAGAAAGAAAGAGCCAGGGAGAGAAAAGGAAGGGAGGGAGGAGTAAAAGAAACAAGAAGGAAGTAAGTTAGAGGCTCAAGTAGCTAAGGAGTCCAGGCATGGGGTTGGCTTCAGGCACAGTTGGATCGAGGGCTCTGGATATCACTTAGGACGCAGTCTCTCTTCACCTCTTGGCTTTGCTTCTATGTACATTTGCTCCCCTCCTCTCCTAGTGGCCACCAGCAGCCCAGACTTCAGGCCTGTCCACCGCTCCCTAGATGAACAAGAGCTTCTCTCCCTGACAGCCCAGCAAAGTCCCCAGCTCTGCCATGCTCTGATCGGCCTGGCCTGAACTCGGGTCCAGGGATAGAGGCGTCCCCATCTGCACCATGGCCTGAGAGCAGGAAAGGGAGACACTGCCAAGGAAAACTGCTTGGAAGTGTGCTTGCTGGAAGGAGGGAATAACGCTGGGCACGCAGCAAAACCTGGGGTGTCTGGCGTCGGGCTACACTCCCTGTGGTTTTGTCCCTGGGAAGGGCAGCTCTCCTTCTCCCTTCAGGATGAGGCCAGAGGCTGTCACCTGGACTTTGACAGGGTGCTGGTGGCTAGAGCTCAGCTGGTGGCCAGCCCAGCTCCCACCAGTCTCACCTGGGCCTCCCGTCCCCCTCATGTGCCCTTTTTTCCCTCTTCAGGGGCATGGCTGGGGGTAGGGACATAGAGACATCAGGTGTGACCTCTAGTGCCACACCTCCCTCTGAGGCCACACCCACCCTGGAGAATGGGGTGAACTGAGGCCACCCTGCAAGAAGGCCTGACCCCCCTTCTCTGAGTGACCCTGTCCCTTCATTATCCTTTCTTCTCTTACTCCTGTGTCCCCCACGTTTGCCTTGTGATCCCTTTCCGGTAGCCGCTGCAGCTTTTGGAGATAATAGAGAAATCACCGTAGCCACCGAGGTCACTGGACAGCAGTGGGGGTCAGCGAGAGAGGCTGTCATACAGGGTCTCTGGTCCCGCTCCCTGCACAAGAATGCAGGGCACGGTGAGGCCAAAAAGGAACACCCATGGAGTCATGGATAGGGGAGTCATATCACTATAGTCTCGCTGGCGTCTGGTGGAGACACAAAAGCAAACATCCGCCAGTACCCCAACAAGGGGTCTTCCTGCACCCCAGTCTCTCTGGCGGCCGGACGAGACACAGGAAGTAGAATCCACACGATCCATAATCCGCTGACCGCTTCTCTGCCTGCCAATCAACCAACCAACCAACCAACCAACCAACCAACCAACCAACCAACCAACCAACCAACGCAGCCACGACAGTTATATCAGTGGCTAATGGCTCACTGGTTACAGCTGACGGCCAACTAGTCACAGCTGATGGCCATCTACTACCTGAGCCAGCACCTTTCCACGTGAGGCCGAGAGCCTGGAAACTGCTCTCGGGGACACTGTCCCCACAGAGGCCAAACCTGGGGAGGTGTCCGTGCAGTATGTGAACATGTGTGTTGGCACCGCCCCTTTCTACGGCGCCTTGGTCTGTGAGAGCAGGCTTGTCCCCTGCTCCTAGGCTGCCGGCCTCCATCCACAGAAGGATCTCGCCCATTTTCAACTGAGGAAGCTGAGGCAGGGCAGGCCCTCCACAGGGGCCTGAGCCGGCTCTCCATCCTGAGCCTCATTCCTCACATAGGAGACCTGGTCTAGCCACCCAGCTGTGGATCTCACGGCCAAGAGATGTCCCAACCAGCCCTAGGTCCCTGGGGAGACCCCCACTCCCCGGCTCCAGCCCCTTCTCTCCCAGCACCTTGAGACAGAGGTGCTGGACTCCTCCACCTGGCACCTCAGACTCCACGTGTCCAAAACCCGAGGTGGCCTTCCCCCCACACCACCCCCTCCCGGAAACTTGGCCTTGGTCTCAACTCCTCCCTCTGCCTCCTCTAACACCATGGCCAAGCCCGCCCTTCTGCCTCCTGCCAGTCTCCCAGTGTCCCAGGAGCAGCCTTTCCTCTCCTCCCCACGCTGCTGCCTACCCAGGCCTCATCAGCCTGGAGGACCCTGCCTTGTCAGACCCCAGTGTCGAGGCCAGCCCCTCCGATCCACAGCCCGCAGCAGCTAGTGCCATGTCCCCACCAGGCCCATCAGACCCCTCACTTTCCCATGGCTCTAGGCTTCCCTTGAGATAAAGTCCTGATCCCTCTGTTGGCTCACTCCCTCCCCACCGTCTCTGCCTCCTTTTGCGCAGGCCTCTTTCCAGGCTTTGCTCTGCTCTCTCCGCCTCCATGCTGTCACTGCCTCCTTATTCTTGCAGGAAACCTGGGGCCAGGCCCTTCCTTCCTGGAATGCCCTTCCCCAGGCCTTGTCAACCTCTTACTCTGGGGGCCCCATGGCTCTACCTCCAGCCCAGTCCCCTCTTGCCTGTCACTTCATCCTGCTGCCTGCTGGAGGGAGGGCCCAGGTCTAGGGCAGGAGAGGCAGGTGTCCAAAGCCTGGCTTGGCTCAGAGGCCAGAGGCCTCAGGCACACCTGGCTTTAGTCCCTCGGCCAATAATTGTGAGGATGATAACATGACTAATAGCAGCTACTGGGTCCTGAGCTGACCAGGTGCTGGGGCCACACAGAAGAATCTGCGTGTCCCTGCCTTGAGCTCCTTCCACACCAGTGGGGAGACAGACGAGTGTACACGGATTCCACTCACTGTGCTCAGGTGTGACCAGTGCTGGGGGGACACAGGCCTCGAGATGGCGGCCCCTGGATTGTGTCTTTGCACCTGTTTCAGTCTCTCTGTCCCAACACTGTTTAACACTTCCTTGGCCCGAAAGCCTGAGACTGCCCCCAGGGTGCTGTAGGATGCGGCTCACTCTAGCCTCACCTGCTCCCTTTTTCCCTTTCCCCTGGCTAGCTTACTTATTCCTTCCAGTCTCAGCTCAAATACCACTTCCTCCAGGAAGCCTTCCCAGCTGCCCCATGATATTGTCTGTTTCCTGACCAAGTCCCAGCTCAAGAGCAGCAATGATGGTCCACCCTCTTGCCCCAAAGCCTGGTGCCCGGCTGAGCCTCAGTAAAGGTTAGCTATGTGCCTGTGTTGTGGAAGCCAAAGGGATTTTCAAGACGAACTACGCTCTTCCTTCATTTCTCTACCCGAGGAAACTAAGGCCTAAGGAAGAGGCATGGCGTGCTCGGGGTCACACAGGGAGGGGGTGCTGGGGGTCACTGGTACCCACACGGCCCCCTCCAAGGCTAGGGAGCGAGCACCCAGCTCTCTGGCAAGGCCACCAGGCCCCTGGGGAGCAGAGCCCTGCTTCTTCTTCTCCTTACCCAGTTAATAATGGGATTAAAAGCAAGTTGTTGCCAAGGAGAGTGACTGACTTTAAAAAAAGCAGCAACCTAGGAACATTTCAAGAGAATAAAAACTTCAGCCATCAGCACTTTTTATTTGAACCTGAATTCATGAATTTTAACCAAATAAACACTGGCATGTTAGGTATTAATATATGTACGGTTATGCAAAACCACTATTGTGGCTGTAATGAAAATTAGATTCTGACTGCTCTAGGAGAGAGAAGTCCTCCTGTTTCCAGTGCTGTGACCTCAGATTGCCGTTGCCATGGTAACAGGGCTGCCATGGGAATCTATGGACAAGAGGCTGATCCTGTGGGGAGGGAGCCCAGCAAGGCCTGGTTGAGCTCAGCTCTGTCCCTGAGCCTCAAAGAAGAGGGGACAAGTCACCAGTGGGAGGAGGTGGGGGTGGGCAAAACCAGCAAGTGCACAGCACCCCCAGGTCACCCCCATCCTCGGGCGCCCCTTCTTAACTGCACCTCCAGGGAGGCTTCTCTTTCATCTTTCAATAAATATTTGTTGAGCACCTACTATGTGCTAGGCCTGTGCTAGGTGCTAACGATACAGCAGTGAGAGGTCCCTGAGCTCATGAGCCTGTATCTTAGAGCGGGAGACAGATAATAAATAGCAAACAGACATATCGGAGCCTGTGAGCGCCAGCAAGGCAGTGGAGCAGGTGATGTGACAGAGTGACTTGGGGGAGAGGAGGGAAGAGGTCCTTCCACCAGTGTGATCAGGGGAGGCCCCGCTGGGGAGAGGGGTCCTGGGGCCTGAAGGATGAGAGGGAGACAGCTATGCAAAGACATCAGCGACTCCTCAGAGTAGAGTTGCCAGTTAAATTTGAGCTTCAGAAAAACCACGAATAAATTTTTTTCAGTGTAAGTATGACTTATGCAATATTTGGGACATACTTACACTAAAACATTATCCGTGGTTTACCTGAAATTCAAATTTTTATTTGCTAAATCTGGCAAGCCTATCAGGGGAGGTGATGTGCCCAGGCTGTCAACCGAAGAGGTGGGCGCAGACTCGGCCCCTTTGCCTGGCCACCCTGTCCTGGTCCCTCCGGAAGTCTGCTCATGGTCTCCCTGCTGGTGTCCGCCCGCCAGCTGTTCTTATCCGGAGCCAGGGCTGGGCGGGGTCCACATGAAACACCATCTGCTCCTGCCTCTGCCTACAGAACCGTGTCCTGAGGCTCCCTGGCGCTCCCAGGCCCTGCACAGAGGCCTGCAAGGCCCTGCGTGCTCTGGTCCTCATTCCCGACCTGTGTGGCTTCCCGCCCATCCTCCCACATGCCCCTGCCTCCCTTCACTTGGCTCGTAGTCCCTTAGCCTTCAAGCCCCAAGATGGGCATTGAGCCCTGAGGAACCTTCCTGCAACTCCAGGTTGTCCCCACCCTCTGATGACTCTCAGCTCCTCACATTTAAAAAATTTTTATTAACCATGTGTTTTTTTAAATTGTGGTAAAATATACATAACATTAAATTTACCATGTTCACCATTTTTAAGTATGCAGTTCAGAGGCATTAAGTCCATTCACACTGTTCTGCAACCATCCCCACCTTCCATCGCCAGAACCTTCTCATCTTCCCAAACTGAAACTCGGTCCCCATTAAACAACTCCCCTCGTGCTCCTCCAGCCCCAGCAACCACCATTCTACTTCCTGTCTGTAGGAATTTGACTCCTCCGGGTACCTTACTCATATAAGTGGAATCACAGTATTTGTCTTCTTGTATTTGGCTTATTTCACTGAGCAGAATGTCTGCAATCTTCATCCGTCGGCAATCTTCAACGTGTTTCAATTCCCTTCCTTTTTAAATTTGAGTAACACTCCATTGTATGGATGGACATTTTGGTTATTGGTTGATGGATGCCTGGGTTATTTCCACCTTTGGCTATTGTGAATAATGCTGGTGGTGAACGTGGGTGTGCAGCTATCTGTTCGGGTCTCTGCTTTCTGGGTCACATGGTAATTTTATGTGAAACTTTTTGAGGTCCTCTCGGTGTACTGTTTTCCGTTTTCCGTAGCCGCTGCACCATGTGCTCATCCGCCTCAGCCCTTCACTTCTGCGTGAGGCTTGGATACATTATCCACCCACCTTTTCTTTTTTTTTTTTTTTGCTTCCCTTATTTCCCCCCTTTCCACTCCCTGGCCTCTCCTTTTAGCACACACTTGCCTCCTTGCCTCAGAGGGCGTGCGCAGCTTTTGCTGAACGATTTTATGTTCTGAAGCCCAAACTTCCCTCAGACAGTTTGTGGGGAGGGAGGAGGAGAGAGCGGGAAGGGTGGGGGGTGCTTGCCGAGGGCGGGTCTGGGGCTGTGGTCTGACCCCAGGAGGGGTGGCCCTATGGCCAAAGCTTCCCAGGGCCATGCGGCCTGGAAGAAGCCAAGAGCCAGCAGTGTAGACGGGCTGGAGCCCTAGGCTGGCAGGCTCAGCAGGCAGGGCCCTGCAACACCTGGGCACTACCTGAAGCACACCTGTGGGAGGGGGCAGCCCCGAGAACAGAGAAGTGGTATTTCGTGCCTTTGAGCTCATGGGCTGAGAGGCCGCCCTCCACACCCACTGCACTCACTGCTCCACCATGAGCTGGGTTTGCTTTGCCCACTGGCTGTGCCCTCTTCCCAGAGGTCGGGTCTGACCTCCTCCCGCACAGCTGCCTGTGGACCCCAAGCCAGCTTTTGTCACCCTTGGAGTGTATAGAGCCAGGCTGGTGACTTCAGGGGGGTCCCCTTATCTTCAGGACCAGATGTAAACACCTCGGGGGTGAGGCTTTTCTGCTCCTCTGGGAGATGCCAGGTGCTGGGAAGGAGGTCTGTGCACTCCACTTCAGCCCATTGCTTATGGGCCATCGGCTGCTCGTCCTTGTCCCTCAGGCTTCTCTGCTGCTCCCTCCCTGCCTCTCTGTCTGTCAGTCTCCCCGTCCCTCTCTGGCTCTCTGTCTGGCCCGATCTCCCGCCATCTCTGATTCTCTGCTGATTTCTCTATTTCCTCACAAATTTGCAACCATAGAAAGCACCTCACAGGCCACGCCCCCCATCCAGGCTATCTGTGCTCACAGCCCCTGGAGGGGGGGAGGGCAATGTCACCTCCACGAACTGAGGGGTGAGTCACAGCCTGGACCTGGCTCTGTGCTCTCTTCTCTTCACACCGTGTGCTGCACTGTCTTTCGGTGAGCACTTGCCTCCTGTGTCTCCGGCAAAGGCCACTCAGGACAGGGTCCCCATCCTGCCATCGGCCCACTGAGTGACTGTGGGGACAGAGTCCCAGAGAGCAGTTTCCAGGCTCTCAGTTTCATGTGTAAAGGTGCTGGCTCAGGTAGTAGGTGGCTATCACCTGTGACTAGTTGGCCATCAGCTGTTACCAGTTAGCCATTAGCCACTGATATAACTGCCGTGGCTGTGTTGCCTGGTTGGTTGGCAGAAAAGCGGACAGCAGATTGCTCATTGTGTGTCTACTGCTTCCTGTGTCTCCAACCCAGCTGCCAGCGAGACTACTATGGTATGACTCCTCTATCTATGGCTCCGTGGGTGTTCCTTTTTGGCCTCACCGTATCCTGCGCTCTTGTGTGGGGAGCGGGACCAGAGACCCCACATGACAGTGACCTTGGCCCAGGACACCTGCCCTGGGCCAACCAGGAGGCTCCCTGCTGTGCTGGTGCTGACAATGGTGAGCAGTCTCACTGGAGGAAAAGAACCATCAAGACTCACCTCCCCACCTTACCCCAGAGCACCCCACTTTATATACTCCACGAATGGGGTGTTCCCCACAAGACACTTCTTCCTGGGAGGATGGGAGAGGCAAAGATCAGGACCTCAGGGCCCTGGTCAGCTTTGGGCCAGCGCCCAGGCTGCCTACAACCACAGGAAGGAGCCTTTTCCCAGCCAGGAGGCCACGCTAGGGGCGCAGGCCCAGGTCTGTCACTGTGGTCATCTCCTGAGCCAGAAGGGCATGGGGAGAGAGGGCAGTGTCACGGGGGGTGTCATGCGGGATCTTTGGTCCCTCTCCCCGCATAAGAAGGCAGGATACGGCTAGGCCAAAAAGGAACACCCATGGAGCCACAGATAGGGGAGTCATATCACTATATTCTCAGTGGCGACTGGGTTGGAGACACAGGAAACAGGATCCACACGATCTGTAACCTGTGGTCCGCTTCTCTGCCAACCAACCAACCCCACTTGATAACTGCAATCTGGGCTTGCAGGTTCAGCCACCGTCTTCTTGCTAGCCCCGCATTTGCTGCTAGCGTAGCCATGGCAGTTATATTAGTGGCCAATTGCTCACTGGTTACAGGTGATGGTCAAATAGCCACAGCTGATGGCCATCTGATCACAGTTGATGGCCACTTACTACCCGAGCCAGCACCTTTCTACGTGAAGCTGAGAGCCTGGAAACTGCACTCCTGGCTCTGTCCCCACAAGCGGCCAGGGGAGCTGTTCCAGCTGGATGGTCAGGCCACGGGTTTCTCACCCAAGAGTTCTGTGATAGGCAGCTTCTCGGATGGTTCATGTGGTCCTGCCTCCTGGTCCCCGCACCCTTCCTTGTACAGATAGTCCCCTGCATGTGTGTTGGACCTAGTGACATCCTTCTAATGAACAGAATATGGCAGATAAGATGGGATGTCACTTCTGAGAGTAGGCGACAGAAAGACTGGCTTCCATCTGCCAGGCCGTCTCTTGCCCCATCTTACTTGCTCTGATGGGAACCGGCTGCCATGTTGTGAGCTGCCCCATGGAGAGGAGAGACCCATGTGACAAGGAATTGAACGATGCCTCCTGCTGACAACATCCAGTGGGGGGCGGGGGGAGGAAGTCCTCGTGCAACAACCCCCTAGAAACTGATCCTGCCAGCACCCACTTCAGTGGGCTTGGAAGCAGATCTCCTGCAGCCCCGGCCAACACGCTGATTGCAGCCTTGCCCCCGCACCCCCCGAGCCAGAGGATCCAGTGTAGCCACATCCTGCTTCCTGACCCACAGAAACTGGGAAATCTTAAGTGTTGTTTTAAACTGCTAAATTTTGGAGTAATTTGTTATTCAGCCATAGATAACAGATACAAGTACAAACTGTACTGCGTGATGAAATCATGTCTTGTATTATGTGAAATTCTACAATAGGCAAGATTAGTCCCATGGTGGAAAAAATATCAGAACAGTGGTTGCCTTCTGAGAGTAGGGACAGGACTGAAAGAGGCATAAGGGAACATTCTGGGAGGATGGTAATGTCCTTTATTCTGAGACGGGCACATGCATTTAACAAAATTCAGCAAGTGATTTTCAAGATTTGTCCATTTCATTGTATGTAAATTTTATATCCAAAAGAGTAAACACTGAAATGTTTAGGGGACATTGGACTGGTATCAATTTACTTTGAAATGCATTGAAATAGATGATGGATGGATATTGATAATGCAAGTATTATGACATGTAAATGGTAGAATTGTTATAGTATATTCACTAAAAATTCAACTTTGTTGTGTGTTTGAAATTTTCATAATGAAATGCTGGGGAAAATCCACTTAATTAGCAAATACAGAATGCTTAATGGGAGAAAATGGGAATAATAGCATTGTGGTCTGATAGTAATTGTAATCAAGGTTTATTATATGCTAAGCATCTGATGAGGCTCTTTTCTCAAACGGGCCCAAGCCTCTCTCCTCAGAGTCACAGCACCCTCCCACCCCCCCTGCCCTGACCACACCCTGGCCCCACTGGGGACTGTCACACCTCCGTGCCTTTGCCCGTGCTGTCTCCTCGTCTAAACAGCCTCCTTCATCACCTCCTTTCTGTGCACAAGTGTTCAAAGGCCTGAAGACTCAGCTTATACGGCTGCCTTTCTGAACCTCTGGGGGGGATCAGCTGCACCCTCTTTTGAGTTCCATGGCTTTCCTTCTGCCCCTCTCCTCTGCGACGCGTCAGAGTTGGCCTTGTATGTGGGTCTGAATTCCTGGGAGACCGACCATGAACTGAAAGACAGGAACTGCCCCTCAGTGTTTGGTACACAAGGCCGGGCAGCAGGGGAGAGGGAGAGGGAGAGCGAGGAGATGGAGAAAGAGAGACTTATTTTAAGAGATTGAATCAGGTAATTGGGGCTGGCAAATCCAAAACCTGTATGGCAGGCTGAAAACTCAGGCGGGATTTGGTTTCTGTGTTAGTTTTGAGGTAGAATTCCTCGTTCTCTGGGAAGCTTCCGTTTTGCTTTTAATCTCTTCAACTGATGGGATGAGGCTGATCCACAGGGTCAAGGGTGATTACTTTTACTCGACGTCAGTGGACTGGGAGTGTGAATCACATCCACAAAGCACCTACCTTCACATCTAGACTAGTGTTTGACCAAACAACTGGCATCACAGTCCAGCCAATTTGACACAAAACCCACATCACAACTGGGTCCAAATCCTGGCTCCCACCCTTGAAGGGAGCCGCCCGTTTACCACACTTGTACTCCTGTTGGCCGCGGGGCTATGGATGCGTCTCATGCTGGGCAGCTGGGAGGAGCAGAGAGGACGTACATGGCAGTTCCCAGCGAGGGTCCTTCCTTGTCCCTGCTGGCTGTGACCCCTCAAGGGTGGGAGTATGCACAACTGTGCTTTGGCTTGCTGTGTCCCTGTAGAACTTGCCCTGGGAATGTTGCCAGCTGCCCGATGGCAGTCATTACTTCTGGGAGAAGACTGCGGCGGTTAGAGGTTTGTGGCCTCTTGAGGACACATTTGCACAGTGGGCGGCCCGAGGACTCCAGCAACTGCCGAGCAAGGTGTCCTCTGTGGAGACGAGGTTTTCCAGCACAGGGCAGGCCTTGAACTCCTGCCTGCTCTGGGCCGTGTGCTGGGGCCCCTCTGGCTGCCACTGGAGTCTCACCTGCTTGAGCGTGGAGCAAGGCCTGCCTGGTTTTCTGTCTCCAGTGCGCTAGGCTATGGGGTCCCGTGCCAGGCACAGCCTAGCCAGGCCTGGAACCTCAGCCTAGATGGGCCATTGCCTGAGTCACCACAGCCTCTGTCCTCAGCCCCGCCGCAGCCATCGTTTCAGGCTCACCTGTTTCTGTGTCTGTGTCCCCAATACCCAGGAGTTCCTCAAGAGCGGGGTCACATCTGAATGCTCAGTGGCCAGGACAGGGCCTTGTCCAGAACACTGATAAGGCAGGGAAGGGAAGGGGGCTCTTTCTCAGACTATCACCCCATTTGCAAAGCCAGCTGGCCCCTCAGCTCGTGACCTGCGGTCCTTCCTCTTGAGAGCCAGGCTGATAAAACCCCTTGAAGTTCCTAAGTCCTGCAAAGATTATGTGTCTAATGCTAAACCGTGGAAAGATTATATGTGGAACTTTAACTCTGGCTATATGGTGGGGCAGTGTACTAGTTAAGTAATGCCAGCTGCTCTAGCAGGTAAATCCCTAAGTCCCAGTGGCTTTTTCCTGCTCATGTAACATCTCAAATGGAAGGCAGTTCTCCTTTGAGCAGCCAATAGGGATGCAGGTGCCTCCATCTTGTGGCTCCTCCATTTTCACCCTGTAGGTTTTGTGGGAGGTTTTCATGGGCTGACCTGGAAATGGTCCCACTGGACAGAATGCAGTCACATGACCACACTAAGCTGCAGGGAGGCTGGGGATGTGATGTAGCCGTGAGCCCTAAAGGAAGGAGAAATGGTTTGCTGAACAGTGAGATCTGCTCTGCTATGGTCAGATCTTCTGGGTGGGGAATGGAGGGAACACTCTGCTGCTACAAAACACCTGAAAATGCAGGATTGGTTACCACAAACTTCTTTATTCAATGCATAGCTAAGTTTGCAAGGAACTATGGGAAATTCCTGAGAGTCAGAAATGACACCAGAACGGGAAGCAAATGCTGACCTCTAGATGTGCCGAGGCATTTGTCCGTAACAGGGGCCTAGAATCTTGGGTTTTCACCACAATGCAAGGAACTGAAGACATTATTTTATCTTGAGCTCATAAAAGATTGGAAGTAAGACCCTGTTCTTGAACTAGGACCTTCTAAGGTGTACCCTGAGTGTAAGAGTGGCCTATAAAAACCAACCTCCTAGCAAAGAAAGATAAGAAAGCACTCATTTGTCCTGGCCTCTGCAATGAATGAGGATAAAAAGATTCCTTCATGAGAGTGTGTCAACTTAGGCTGACCTTCACTCGGGCTTGAAGTCCAAATTTGTAAGCTGAGTGGTCCAGAAAACCCCAAGCCAAGAAATTAACCTAAAGTGGTGTGGGGTTGGTAGACTGAGGCCCATGGCTGGAGCCCACCCCTTTTCTGGGTCCTTCCAGGGTTCCACAGAATATCATCAGGCTCACAGTCTGAAATGGCAAAACATGGGAGGAAATAATCCACGATGAGCCAGAGTCAGCAGAAATCACCCATGCAAAACTAGATCAAAGGATTTCAGATGTTTGAATGATCAGAACTAGAATAAAAATAAGTAAGTTAAAAATGTTTAAAGGAAGAAGAATTGAGAATATGGATTGGGGGGGGGGAAGACTATAAAAGTAATCAGAGAGAGATGGAAAAGAACCAAGGAGAATTTCTAGAATGAGAAATGTAATAACTGCAACATAAAACCCACTGGTTGGGCTGAACAACAAGTAGACACAGTTCAGGAGGGAATCAGTGAACTAGAAGATGGAACTGAAGCAATCACCAGAATATATAGCGCAGGGCCAAGGAATAGACCCAGAAAATATGAAATGGAGGCTAAGGGACTGGAAGGTTGGAGTGAGAAGAAATAATGTACACCTACTTGGAGTTCCAGAGGGAGAACACAGAACAGGTGAGAGTCATTTATTCCAAGAGGTAAAGCCTGAGGATTTCCCAGAATTGATAAAGGATGTGAATTTCAGTTCCGGGCACACAGCAAACCCTAAGCAAGGGATAAGAAACAAAACAAAACCCCACACGTGGCCCTATCACAGTAATGCTGAATAGCAAAGAGAAGATTTTATAAGAAGTCTGAGCCAAAAGGACCCCCATGGGAATGGCGATTTCATGAAAAGCTAACTCCTGGGCAGCAGCCCAGGCAGGAGCCTGGAAAGCAACACTGTCACATATTAAAACACAAGTAAATTAATTGTCCACCTAGAATCGGTATCAAGTTAAAATACCCTTTAGGACCAAGATAAAGACGTATTCAAACAAAGCCAAAAGAGTACAGATCTCACCACCTCGCACGAGAGCCACTTCCAAAGGAAGGCGATTCCTGAGGGATGGAAGGTCCCCAAAAACAAGAGCAGGAGGGCAGAGAAATGGCTCAGCCTGCAGGGAAATCTAAACATATGTTGACTTTACAGCCCAATTCCAATGTCTGATTTGGGGAGATAAAACATAAAATGTCCAGCAAGTTTCTGGTATTTCCCATGATGACTATTTTGATGCTTTTCGGAAAAATACTAAACATGAAATTCTGTGAGAAATGCTTTCTGCTTTGTCTATACCCCAAGCGCATACTGTCAGCCTGTAGGATGACTGAGAACCTGGACAGGAGCCCGGAAAGCGCTTTCAGGCCCCAAACTCTTGGCCAAAGGAGAGAATTCCAGGATGTTGATTTCCCCCCACCCCCATCCCCACGCTGGGCTTCCCACACACCAGCCCAGGGTTCTTGTCCGGAACACCTAGAGGACTTGTTAGATCCAGGTGGCTGGACCACCCCTTAGAGTGTCTGAGGCACCAGACAGTCTGCAGGTCTAACACATTCCCAGGTGCTGCTGGCCCAGAGCACTGGGTGAGAACCACTGCTTTCACCTAATGGTCCCTAAGTCTCTCCAGTCTGTGGCAGGCTTAACATCCCTCTTCCAGGAAGCCTTCCAGCACGCATACTTCATCAAGCAGGGACTACGCTTTTCATCCTTACCTCTGTGTTTTCACCATTAACTGCTCAGAACAGAGCAGATGCTAAATTAATTTTAGTTGAATGACTGACTTTATAAGCCTTAATGGGTGTATTCCGGCCAGTGGGACCTGGGTGGGGCGGAAGTCAAAGATACCTCTGGCCCTGTTCCCACCAAGGAATCACTGGCAGGCGCGCACGCACACACACACACACACACACACACACACACACCTTTTCTCTTCACCAGAGTCAGCACATCTCCTCTGCCTCTTAGCAAGCCTTCTTGGGTGCCCACTGTGTGCCAGGCCTGGTTCTAGACTCTGGTTAGCCCTCCTGTCCCTTTGCTTGGGACAAGTAGGATTCCCCAGGGGCTACAGCCCAGGGGCTTTTTCTAAAGATGGGGTCACTGGCCCCAGGGTGCTTCTCCTAACTCTCTTTCCTTCTTCAGACTCCCAACGTGCTCTACTTCTCCCCCACACTGAAGGCCATGCCCCTTAAAGATTGGTTTAGGGCCCTAAAAAGTCCTCTTTCCTCTTCTTCCCTAAAGCTGTCAGCCTCCTGGCAGGGTGATTAAGTGGAACACCACAGGCAATTGATCCCAACAAGCTTAAGACGTCTGGTTCCAGGAGAAGGCCCTGCTGACAGGAGAAACAGCTTCCAGGCTGCTGGTGGGACTCCTGCAGGAGCAGCTGTGAGCCCGCCACACCTCCAAGGAGGAGGAAAGACACTGCTGGGTGAGTTGGGGGGCATGGCGCCCGCCAGGAGCGGCTGGAAGTCCCTATACTGTCCCAGATTGGTACCCAGAGGACTCATGGGTTGGACGAGGGCAATGGGGCATGTGGGAGTGCCCACGTGGCTGATTTATGAAGCCAGATTAAGAAGACTGATGGCCAGTCCCTTAGCTAAGAAATGAAGTCCCATTGCAAATCTCTGAAAGGCAGGGACATGGGGGAGGAAAAGCTTCATAAAGAGCAGTTTAGGAGTAATGGGTTGAAACTAAGCCGAATATCAGGAGAGATATCTTGGCCGTGAAAGCTGTTAGGGCTGGAAGCTGGCTCTGACAGGAAGAGAAGGGCCTGCTTTCTTGAATCACGGGGACTCTGATTGCACCAGGTGTGGGAGGCGCACGTGGGAGAAGCCGTGAGCCTCGGAGCTAATCCGATCAGCCTGAGACAGTTTCTCGGAAGCCACAATTGCCATTGCCGTCCTCTCCTGGGCCACCCAATCCCTTGCTGGTCACACGTACATGCAACCCGCACCTGAACGGGGACAGGTTACACCTTGGGAATCTGTGGGCTGCCCAGGGCTAGGACCACCCAGGAGGGGGTCCCAAAGAGGGACACTTGTCTGACAGAGGAAAGCTGCAGTGCGGCTTGGGCCCTCAGAAGACAGATGTTTGTTCTCGGTGACCATCCTTTGCCTATGGCGGGGTTCGGGGACAGGTAGGCACCAGCATCCACTGTAAAGGGACCAGGTCACACAACAGGTGCAACGGCAGGGCAGGGAGTCAAACACCAAGCCGGTTAATTCTAGAGCCTAGCTTTCTGTTTCAGGTCCCTGAAGCAAATTCCATCAGGAGATTGGCCTGTGGGGAAAGCTCTGGAAGGCCCACCTCGCCACTCACCATGTTCTAGAAAGTATCTCCACATATCGTTGAGACGCATTCTGGAACTTGGGGAAGCTGCTGCACCCTGGAACTCACAGCTGTCCTTAGTAGGCAGTTTGAACTTTCCTCAACTAATGACCAGGCTTCACAGCAGCTCGGGTCCCCAGGCAGCAGATGCTGCCCCCACTCAGGGCCGAGCACTGAGTAATTGGATGGCGCTTGCCAAGGTGGCTCCCGCACTGGAAGAAGCGGCTGTGACTCAGGCTCTGACTCAGGGCCCAGCCTGGGTGGGCACAGGCTGGGAGCCCAGAGACTGCAGGGGACTCTCTCCCACCTGCCCCACCTCCAGCTTTACCAGTATTGGAGCCTTGAGGAGGCAGGAGCTGGTTCTCTCCATTTTGCAAATGAGAAGGCTGAGAGCAGGGGAGGTGAAGCGCCCTGCCCACCTGAGGTCCAGTGGCTGGTAAGTGCAGATACCTGTTCAAACCCTGATTCCGGCCTTGCCGAGGTTATATGTCTTGCTCTGTCGTTATTGCGTCACCACTCCCAGTCTCTTCCAGAAAAAGGAGGCAGGGTCTGATACCTACAAAGGTCCAGGGACCTGAATGTCCAGCCCAGCCCTTGAGAGGTGCTCATATACGCCCTCGCCTTCTGAAGACCCACCTGGGCCGTTTTCCTGGGACGTGCTGAGGCCCGGGGCTGTAAAACAGAGATGCCCTCCTCGTATGAAGTGGCTCTCCCAGCCAGTTCTTACGGGCCCTCCCCCCCCCGGGAGCAAGGTGCTTTGGTCTGTCTCCCTGGGCAGTCTGGTCTGGCTGTCCTGGACCTGGTCTGGGAAGTCCTGCCCACCCCAGGCCTCACCCAGCCAGCCGGCAGCCAGCTCTGCCCTCCCCTCCCCATTCCGGACCTCCCCTTTGGAACAACCTTGCTGTTGTCTTTATGACTTTCTCACTGGCAGGGAGCAGCATTTGGAACACAAACTATTCATCTGTGGGATTTTTATTCACCCATGAAACTAGCTGCTCAACAGAGTAAGAAAGAAATGCAAGTGTCAACTCTGTCCCCTGCAGATCCACCCCACCCAGCAGTGCCCGCCCCAGCCCTGGGTTCTGGAGGTGAGCTCTGGCTCCGAGTTCTGAGGGGATCTGGGGTACAGTGCTCCCTCCTTGGCGCTCCAGCTAAGCCCCTGCCCCACCCCACCCCCATATAGATTTGTATTCAGGCAAAGCTTTGTGGGAAAGTAATAAAAAATGAAGACTGGAAAAAAAGCCCAACACGTCCAAATAAGATTTCTCATTGGTTTGAAAGATGGACTACGACCTACGTCTGTAATGTAGAGAATGGACTGTGTCCTGATTACTGTGTCTGGAACTTGGAGACAGCACCGCAGCTTCGGTCCTGACCTTCACAGAGGCCTCCAAGTACACTAGGCTCAAGCCCAAAGAGGCTCTGCCTTTAAGATCCCCCGTCAGCCTCACCCATCAAAGACCAGGCCCCTGGTCCTCCAGCCCCCAAAAAGGGTCTCGGGGGGCTGTGCTGACTCCACGCTGTCGCTGGTGTTTGGCCCTCACTTCCGTCTGGACCTCAGCGTCTCACTGTTGAATGGTGAGCATCCTGGCTGGAGAGCAACCCCAAGTGTTCTCAGTGAGAGCCGGGCAGGCTGCCTGGCCCAGCCCATCTCACTAAGTGAGCGCTTTTGGCTCCTGCCCTTGCAATACCCTCCTGGTCATCGGGCTGCCTGGGGCTCCCTGGCCCTTGGAGCAGCTGACTGTGTCCAGGACGCCTGCCTCTGCCTGCTGGACACAGAGGCATCACGGCAGCCTGGCCCAGCGTCCCAAGCTCAGACTTGCCCTGCAGTTTTAATTGGAGCCGCGAGTGTCTCTACATGAGTCCTGTGGAGTTGGACCATGTTAAACAAGGAGTCATTTCTCAACCCAGATGCCTCCTCTTCCCGGAGAAAGATCTTGAAGTGCCTAATAAACAAGGTACAAGATCGGCTCAGGCAGTTCCACGCGTAGCTTTGTGGTGACACCAGCTATGTAAAAATGGTAAGGGCCATTTATCTTGTCTTTGGAACATGAAAGCAGATTCTTGGGGCTGTGAAGATAATCTGTTAACGGCATCAGTTACCTGGAGCACCTGCCTTCCAGAGCAAGGTCTCTGGGGACAGCCTGTAGCCATCATTACAGGGCCTCTACATGCTCTTCAGCTAGTGCCCAGGTTCCACAGCCAAGGGGGCCTCTCCCTCTGTTGGGCTCTGAGTGTAATGGCCTGCCTGGTGGCCTGCCTGGTGGCCTGCCTGGTGGCCTGTCGCCTCCCCCAGGCCCCTTGATCTCCACCATTCATTGCCTCTCCTTGCCACCTGCAGGCTGACGCCCACCTTGGTTCTGGAACCTGCTCAGGCCTCCAGTTCTCCGGGCTCAGGCCTGAGCCAAAGGGAACTGAGCTTCAAACCCTAAGGACTTTGGCTCCCAAATGTCTCTGGTGTCCTTCCTTGGCCACCAAGACCACTGTGCCCAGTCCCCTTATCATCTCCCCCTTGGGCCCCACAGTCTCCCCCGCCCTCCATACTCACACCACAGGGTCTATTTTAAGTGCAAGTAAATCTGACTGCATCATCCTCTCACCTTTGGTGGCTCCCTAGTGCTTTCAGAAGAAGGCACCCTCTCCCTCATGTCAGCTGCCCTTTGCTCACTCTTCCAGCCTTCTCTCCATTTCCTGTCTCAAAAATCCATGCCAGCTATAGTACCCCACACAGCTCATGTTGTCCCCCCCACTCCTTTCCTTATGCTGGTCCCTTGGCCTGAGTGCCCTCCTCTCCCCACCTCTGGGCTTTCCTAGAGAGCAACTACTGCTTTGAAGATGTGTCTGTGAGATTTTCTTCTCTAAGAAGCCCTTCGGAGCTGTAGGAGCCCACCTCCTCTCTGCACACGAGGTTATCTCATTGCCTGTTTCAAATCTGTCTGCCCCCAGTGTTCTATCTCCCCAGGAATGCTAGCCCTGCCCCAACCCCAGCCCATGAGGCTACCTGACCCTGTCACTCTGGGGGCTTTTGCTGCAGGATAGAAACTGACCTCACCTGGATGGAGCCCCCAAACCAGCGTGAGTCATTGCCCAGACCCTGAAGGAGGGCAGCTGGCCTGGAGGGCTCCCAGTCCCCATGCCCCTTGGCTCCTGGGACCTGCTCTGTCGCCTCCTTCCTTGGAGACCAGCGTCTCCCGAGGGAATACAGGAGCAGCGCTGGGCTCTCTGCTTGAGGGGACAGAGGTCCAAAGCCCACCTCTGTGGCCAGCAGCCTTTTCTCCCAGATCGCACTTGGTTGGAGCGGTCCACAGCGGGCATCTTCTCATCCGCTGGAGAAGGTCATGCAGCCCTTAGCGCCACATCCCCTCCGCTCACCCACCCGGGAGTCACACCGTTCTCATCAGGAGGGCCTGGGGAAGACCCAAGTGGCACCAGGATGCCGATTCATCTGGAAACCCCTCAAGTCCTTGGGAAAGTGGGCCCCCGATTCTCAGGGTCCATGAGAGGATAATGACACGGACCCAGATGGGGTACTTGAGGACACGTGAGCCTTGAATGCTCCCGTCTTGCTCAGAGGTGTCCCTGCACTTGTCTTGGGTGGGGGTGGGGTGGGGAGAACACTTTTATTTTCTAACTTATTTAAGCCTTAGTCACAATGGTGTGCCCCTCCGAGACGTCACGTTCCCTGTTCCCATACCACAGAGCCTCGGAAGGACAATAACCCACGAGCATTCTGGAGCGGGGGTCTTGTTCTCTTCCAAATGACCTGCATGGCCTCAAGGGCCCAGCAAAGGGCTGTGGGCGGGAAGGGAGGCGCTCACAGCCCGCGGGTAGTCTCAGAAGTCACAGCACTGGAGACTCTGGTCCCTGCGCCCTCGAGACCACCCCAGGGCCACGCTGTGCTGCATAGCGTGGTCCTTTCCAGTGAGTGCATTTGCATTGTCACTTGTGTTCGTTCTGTGTTCCTTCATTTCTCAGACACACAACTGCAAACCTGTCCGCTGATTCCTGGGAGGGAGGGAGGACTCCTTTTGCCACTGGGGGTAGAACAAGATCTCTTTGGAAGGTGCACACGTGCATCTCTATTATAGACAAAAAGATATTCAAACTGTTCAGTGAGTGCTGTGGGAGCCCAAAGGAGGGGTGGAGGCCCTCCACGGTGTGTATGTGTGTGTGTGTGTGGGGGGGGGTTAGGGGAATGGGGGAGAGTCCCAAGAGATTTCACAGAAGTGATGGATTTACCCCAAGTTCACAAGCTTCTGAAGGCTGGGCTAGGCCCTGTATGAATCCCTAGCCCCTAGCACAAGGCCTGGCCGGAGAAGATAATGAATGAATGAATGAATGAATGAATGAATGAATGAATGAATGATTCGTGGGAAGGGGGAAGTGGACGGGGTGGGGGGGCTGCAGGCTGAGCCTTTGGGAAGCAGAGAGCTAGTATGTGACGTCCACAGAGGCCTTGTGACCTTCAACTCATCAATTCCACTTCCACGGGAATTTATTCCACAGCATTACTTGCACAAATACGCAAAGATATTTACAACATCATGGAAGCAACCTCAATGTCCAATAAAATGGGATTGAAACGCTATTCACCATGGAGCATTTGTACAATGGAATTGCAGGAGCCATTAGAATAAATTGGGTCCACGTGGCTGATATGAAAAGAGCAGCAAGATGTATTGTGAAATAAAAAATAGCACGTGCAGAATCATTTGTGCAAGAAAAAAGTGAGGGTGGACAGGGTGGGGTGTGACCTCACGTAGGTACAGGAATGTTCGTGGGGAAGAGATTGAGGAGCTGGGAAGGAAGACTTACTTATTGTAAACCCTTTTGCTTTTAGTCTTTTTATTTCTGTCTCAGTTTCAAAAGCAGTTATTAAAAATGGAAGATAACAAGAAACGTATTCAGCAACTTTCTGGCAGGACGGAGCAGGTTGCTTGTTAGTGATGTGATGAATCTTTAAAAAATTGCCCTCAAAACAGAGAGATGGGGTGGCCTGGGTGGAGAACAGGGCCCAGGCTGACTCTGGGGGGCATGGGGACCCATAGGTGGATCCAGGAGGGAGTGGGCAGCAGGTGGCAGGCAGCACCATGCTCGGGGCAGGGGCTGAGGGAGGGCAGGAGGGCCTGCGTGTCAGGTGGGGTCATGGACACTCTTAGGAGCCCCATTGTAGAGAGGACGCTGAAATTCAAGCAAGTGGAGCAGCGTGTCTAGGTGACAACCGGCAGCAGCAAATGCCTGGGAGGTAACAGCTTTGCAGAAAAGATTTGCTGTTTCCTCCAAGGGTGTCTTCACCAAGCAGGGGCATGGGGCCCTATAAACTTGACCACTAGGTGCCCTTGAGAAAGGAGGGGTCCAGAGGAAGCAAGGAAACCTGCTGTTTTCTCCCTGGGAAACACCACCTTACCCCACCCTGGCCACCAGGTGACCGTGGACATTCCCCTCTGTGTCCAGCAGACACAGTTGCAGAGGTGGGCTTGGGAACTATACTCCTGAGCTCGGCATAAGCTGGCAGCACTGGATTTATTTAGAAGAATTTGGTGAATTCATGATTTTTAATAAAAAGTAACTGCACAAGAAGATAAGCATGAGTGCATTTTGTTCTTCGGGGGTTTTGTGAATTTCCTGCACAAACATGCAGGACCATTTCCCCACTCCCCCTCCCGGTCCCCAACCCCGAGACGCCTGGGCACAGTTAAGCAGAAGTATTTAGTATTCATTATTTTTGTTGGGTGGGTTTGGTTGGATTTAACATAGTCAACTAATATTTCTTGAGTACCTGTTGTGTTTGCACACATGCTAAAACTCTGCCTGGTGTTTTACACACATCAGTTTTAATTCAAAAACGAAGCTTGTGAGGTCATCACCCCATTTTACAGAGGAGGAAATGGAGGTTCAGAGAGTTGAGGAGACAGAGGTCTCACACAGGTACATGGCCTGGCAGGGATGCTGGTCACACGTTCGGGACTCACCTCACTGAGACACTTTCAAGGCTTGACTGTCTTTTCTCCATGAGTCCGAGGTGGACCCACACAACACTACAGCCTGGGACGTCCTGTGGGCTGGATCCGGCCCCACCAGCTTCTCTATGCTCCCTCCCCCAACCCCCAGGGCCAGTCCAGACCTCCATTGCACAGCCAGGCCCACCTTCCCCAGAGCATCCAGCTCCTGGAGGAAGAAATAGGTTCAGATCTGGAGCCTGGGACTTCCCACCCAGGTGAACTTGGGACAAGGCACTACAGCCCCCACCCCCCCCATTCAGTTTCCTCATGTCAAACGTGGGCAGGAATAGCCAACAATTGGATGAGCTAATGGAGTTAAAGGGCTGAGTGCCACGCCAGGCACCCTGGAAGTGCTCAGGAACCCTTTGTCACTGTTAGGACCCCTTCGGGCTCTTCTCTTAGCTGGAAACAGGGAGCCAGCAGCCTCCAAGCCTAGACTCCGAGAGGCAGGCAGACCGACATGGCAAGGGTCTCCCCCTGACCCCGATTTTTGTCAGAGGCACGACCAGCTTCCTGGGTCCTGGCCTCCGGTCGCCATCGATCCCTCCTCTTTTCCTCCCTTATCCTATCAGGAGCCAAGTCCCCAAGGCAGATGCTTCCCCCACATCCCTCCTTCCTTCTGGGCCCAATGGGACTGCTGTGGATTCCGGAAGCTGTGCCAGTCCCGCTGGCCAGGGGTCCCTCGCCTGGCACTTTGAATAAATGAATGAGGATGACTGACTGTGATAATTTGAGCCAGCCCAGCTATCAGTCAGGCTGGGCCCCAGGATTGGCTTTAGGGCTCAGAGTCAGTCTGAGGCAGCTTCATGAACACCCTTGTTCAACAGTCAACTCATGTGTTTGCACACCGGATCCTGTCCTCAAGGCTGGCGGAAGGCAGCAGTGAGCAGAAAGACGGGGCCCAAAGTGCAGCTCTGCAGCCCCCACTATGTGCAATCTGTCACCCCAGCCCCGGAGGGCAGGGATGTGTGGTGCACACTGGTCCTTGACTTTGGCCACACACCCCCATCCTGTGGCTGGGAATTCTCAACATTGTGGGTCTGTGGGTGGGGGGGGAAGGTAAGGGGTGAGTAAGGGGGGGCTGGGAGACCATCTCCTCTGAAGGAGCTGAAAATGCTGGAAACACTTTCCCAGCTTCCCTTGCCACGGCTGTAGAGCACACCAGGACTTGGAGTCTTCCTCCTTCTCTCTCTGGTGGCAGTAGTGGCTTTGGAAGTGGCCATAGTGTGACTGCAGGATCCCAGGCTCACTGAGAGCAAGTTCTGAATTGGATCAGCCCAGTGGGACAGTGTGGGGAGGGCAGGTGGGTGGGTGGGAGCGCAGGTGGGTGGGGGGGAGCGCAGGTGGGTGTGGGGGAGCGCAGGTGGGTGGGGGGGAGGGTGGGTGGGGGAGGGCAGGTGGGTGGGGGAGCGCAGGTGGGTGGGGGAGCGCAGGTGGGTGGGTGGGAGGGCAGGTGGGTGGGGGAGGGCAGGTGGGTGGGGAGCGCAGGTGGGTGGGGGAGCGCAGGTGGGTGTGGGGGAGCGCAGGTGGGTGTGGGGGAGCGCAGGTGGGTGTGGGGGAGTGCACGTCAGTGTGGGGCTGTGCTTTTGGAAGCTCCAGCCCTTTTAACAAGTCCTTTTACCAGCCCATGCAGAGTCGGCTTCTGCGCTAACTGCCATGAGCCCCAGCTGGTGTTGGTACTGACTTACCCATGTGCACTGTCCCCTCCTCCCCTCGTGCCAACCTGACATGGAGCCTCGCAACTTTCAGTCTGTGACAAATGCTCAGGCTGGGTTGCTTGTTCTTTTTTAATCAAAGATTTATTGGGCACCGACTAAGGATCAGAAAGCCCTTCCACACACAGGGTCCCATTCACACCTCACGTTCGAGTATTATGGCTTTTATCGCAACTAATAGCCTTCACTGTGCATTTTGTACACAGGTTGTTTTTCTTGTGTTGACAGTGGCATCTTCTGAGGTCCATGGAATGAAGTCGCCCCCTTGGACTCTGCACGAGTTGGCAAAAAAGGACTTGTTAAAAGGCAAGGGAGTATAGCACAGTGGTCAGGCATCTACACTATCTGTGAATTGACCCCCTGATAAGTCCGGTGCCCATCTGGCAAATGGCAGCTACAATTGTAATTATATATATGTCCTGAGGTGTAAAGTACAGCATAGGGAATAGAGTCAATGGTATTGTAACAGCTATGTACGCTGTCAGAGGGATAGTAGACTTGGGGTGGGTTTATCACTTTGTGTGGGGTGTAAATGTCTAATCAGTATGTTGTTTTGTACACCTGAAACTGATATAATAATAATTTTTTAAAAGGCCAGGGAGAGCCCTTCTCCCCAGATGGACAGGGTGTTTCTAAAAGCAGTGGCCCTGGGGTGGTGGATGTCCCTAGAAAACCAGAACTCAGGGCTGGTCTTTCTTGAGTCTGCACTTTAAGGAAGGTGTGAGCTCTTAGGAGATGGGTGCTGAGATGGACAGGAGCTAGGAAGGAGGAAGGCACCCCTAGAATGTACACACACACACACACACACACACACACACAGAGTCCTTACCTTTTAACTGAGGTGTATAACATATACAGTAAGGAGTGTAAAGTATACAAAACTTTACAGCTTGATCAGTTTTCACATATGTGCACACCCACGTAACCATCACTTAGATCAGAATATGGAACTGCCCCCACAAGGGCCCCTCATGCCCTTTCCGGTCAGTCCCAACTGGACCTTTCCAGGTAACATTCTGACCTCTACCATCTGCACTAGTTGTGCCCGTTCTTGAACTTCATATAAATGGAATCATATGATGTAGCCTTTTGTGTCTGCCTTCCTTCGCTCAACATAACATCTGTGAGATTCAGCCATGCTGTGGTGTGTTCCTTTTTAACCCTGAGATGTGCATTATAAAGCATTTATAATATTAATACCATTATAAAGGCAGAACGCCCTTTACCCACGCTCCTCTCCCTGGGCACCTGGCTTCTACTCTTTTTCTATCATGAACATGGCTGCCGTGAACAGTCCTGCACTCGTCTTTTGGTGGGTAGACAGGCTGTCTTCTCTTAGTTCTATACCCAGAGGAGGAATTGCTGGGTTGTGGGGTAGGCGTGTGGGACTAACCAGTGGTGTACTGGTAAATGTTTAACCATCAGCTCTTTGGGGAGAAAGACAGCCCTGGTTTGGAGCACTGGCCAATTTCCGTGGTGTAAATAATTCCACTACGTCTGATTTCAAGTTACTGGTGTGATGTCACTGCACTCAGAGTCAGAAGGAGGTGCACCAATTGGGACTGTGGGCTGCATCTGAGCTGGCTCAAGGACAACACTGGGCCTCTTGTCCTTAGAAACTTGTCCTGATAGAACAGGGCCTATGAATCCAGAGACCGGGCTGCACTGTGTAACTTGGGTCCATTCATTTTCTTTCCTGCTATCACCCCAGCCTAGTGTTTGAGCTAAAGGTCTGGCCTCTCACCAGAGCATTAAAGGGGGACATGCTAGGTCAGTGTGGCCATGGCAGTAGGGCTCAGGGAGATACCCCCAGGTGGACTGTGGAGAGATGCCCCCCCAGCCCCAAGTGTCTCTTTGCTACCAACCTTAGAGGGTCCAGGCCAGGGGCGTCCAAACTACGGCCTGCAATCCATTTTTTATTAGCCCGCAGAAAATTCCAAAAATATATTTAGTTTACTTAAATAAACCAGGTGAGGCAATACGTACTTCACCTTGAGTGATTGGCCCGGCTGTTTGTGTATTTTACCGCATATGGCCCTTGGTGAAAAACGTTGAAAAAAGTTTGGACACCCCTAGTCTAGGCCTCACCCTTAGTAAGGAAAGTGGTAAATTCCTTACAGAAACTGAGGTTCAGCGAGCTGGAGGGGCTTGCCTAAGATCCCACAGCTAACAAGAGGGGCCGAGCTGAATGCCACCTCTGCAGCTTGGCACCTGGAAAGGAAATGCCTAATGTGAGAGGAACGAGCCATTTGACATTTCAGGTTCCTCCGCAGGCTGGTCAGGGAGAGAATGGCTCCACAGCCCTCAAATGACACCCCAGAGCGCACTTGGAAGCTTGGGCCGGCCAGCCAGGCCTTTCTGCTCCATTTGAGGGCCTCCTAATTCCCCACTGTGCAGCCGTGGGAGGTATTTTCCAGGCCATAAAAAGCCAGCCGTGGATCAGCTGGAGTGCTGAGCCTTTTCAGTTCAGGCACGCTACGGCTGTTAACGTATGCTGCTCTGAGGGCCGAAGCCTTGGAGGACACATCTGTTCCCAAGAAGCCTCTGTGACAATCTTCCATCTCTGCTCACCCGCCCCCTCTGCCCTGCAGGGGTTGATTTAGTGTTTCCCCTCCTTCCCAGGTGCTGCCCTTAACTTCACCTGCTTCCCCCTCCCCTGTGTCTGTCCATCAGGCGCTGACACGCCCTTTGACTCTCCCCCTTACAGTCTTCCTGGCTCCCCATTGTGTGCAAGAGAAAGTCCAAACTCCCGTTTCTCCTCTTTCAGGGTCTTGCAAATGGAGCACCTGCCTGCTTTCCAGAACATCTCCTGTCACTCACCAGCTGGCCCTTCCCTGCAGACATTCTACTCATCAGTGCATAACCTGTGCCCTCTGTCAAGCGTGCTACCCACTTCTCCACCTGGTGAGCTCAGCCTTGAGGACCCAGATCAAATAGCATCTCTTCCGTGATGGCTTCCAGGGCCTGCACGATGCCTCCCCACCCCTGGCAGCATCAGTCACTCCATCCCAGCACAGCACAGCTGCCTCCAGAACTGTCCGTCCATTGTATAGTAACAGTGAGGACATGTCTTTCAAGGTCACAGACAAGGTCATCTTCACTTTGGTGTCCTTGGTGCCTAGTGTTGAGCTTGGCACTTAGCAGAGGCACTCAGGAAATGCCTGCGGTTTATTTAAATTCAGTGGAGAAACATCTCAGCCCTGGGGACATGATCCGGGAGTGACCACTGGGAGGGATGACATTCAGAGTTCTGTGTTCAAGGAGGGAGCCCCAGGCCCTCCCATGGTGGCAGCAGTAGCAGGAGAGTCTGAGCTTTGTCACAGGTTCCAGCTGTACTCGACCCCCTACCTGGAAGCTGGTCTCATTTTTCTTCCTCATCTCACCTCCTCCAGCTTGGTGATGGAGAGGCAGCAAGCGAGGCAGAAAATCGTGAACTTCACAGTCTTACTTACCCGTGCGTTTCCTGCCTGTGTGGCTGTCCCACCTTTCAACCTTGCAAGTGCGCTCTGGGGTGTCATCTGAGGGCTGTGGAGCCATTCTCTCCCGACCAGCCTGCAGAGGAACCTGAAATGTCAAATGGTTCATTCCTCTCACATTAGGCATTTCCTTTCCAGGTACCAAGCTGCAGAGGTGGCGTTCAACTTGGTCCCTCTTGTTAGCTGTGGGATCTTAGAGAGCAAGTATTCCTCTCTGGTGGGGACACTGGATGGAAAGGGCCCAGCACAGACCACTGCAGGTGCTTGGTCCAAAATGGCTATTGTCAGCTCACTGGCCTTCTCTGGCCTGAGCCTGGTGTGGGTCTGCTCCAGGCTTGACCACTCACCTGAGTGGTTTTAAATGTAATACAAGACTTCCCTCTATTATGTTTCCCCAGGATAATTATGATCTTCTCCTATGACAGGAGTGGGGGAGTTAGACGTGGCGGTTTAGGTAGGGGTACCAGGATGGGGGTGGGGTTTTCTTCCTTCTTCTTTCTCAAAGGTTTTTTTGAAACAAGACTATATTATTACCCTGATCTTGTCTGAGCTCCTGCTGGAAAGCTCTGATTAATGGGTAGAGGAGGGAAATAAAATGGAAAAGCAAACGTCGGCCTGAACAAAGAAATTCTGCTTTTAACATCTGAGCGGGGAGAGGCGGGGGCAGGAGGCGGCCCTGGGCCTTGGGCAGCCCCTCGGTCAGCTAAGTCTGCTCCGCCAATGAATAATAATAGCAAATTTAAAGTTTTGTCTCCAAACCTTGTTGGGGGACCACATGCAATAAATGTGTGGAGAAATCACTTTCTGAACCAAAAAACAGTGACTAGCCATTGAGGAGGATCTTTTACCATTTGAAACATGGGTGAGCTGTCCTTAGAGTGGAATGTTATTCAGCCTTAAAAACAAGGAAATGCTGACACATGTTGTACATAGATGAACCTTGACGACATTCTACTAAATGAAATAAGCCAGTCACTAAGACAAATAGTGTCAGATTCCATTTAAATGAGGTACTGAGAGGAGTCAAATTCATAGAGAGAGAAAGTAGAATGGTGGGTGCTGGGGGCTGGGGGAGGGGAGGATTGGGACTTAGTGTTTGATGGGGGCAGAGTTTCAGTCTGGGAAGATAAAAAATGTTGTGGAGATGGAGAGTGGGGATGGCTACACAACAGTTGAATGCCTCTGAACTGTACCCTTAAAAATGGCTAAAATGGTAAATTTTATGTTATGTGTATTTTACCACAGTTTATAAAAAGTGTGACAGCCACTGTGGGAATGAAAAATGAGGGGATGGACACATACACCTCATTTCCAGAAAAAAAAAGGTGTGTGTGTGTGTGTGTGTGTGTGTGTGTGTGTGTGTGTCTCCTTTATACAGAAGACAAGTAAAATAAAGGAAAACGAGAAAAACTATAAAAGGAAGGTTGCCAGTCCTTCAAAGCTGTGGTTTTTATAGCTTCTAGATCAGTGTCCTTCACCTTGAAGAAAAGTTGATATTGCTTGTAACATTTTTAAAGGTCAAAACCAAGCGGAATGTCAGCCTACTGCCTAAATGCATGATAATAGCAAATTTAAAAATTAATTACAGGGTCTCTCCTGCTGACACCTGGTGCCGGCTCACTCGGTGCGGAGCCAAGAGGGGCCATTCAGAGGTGCCACTGTTCTCGGAAAGCCTTTCACTGTCTGCTTCTGACCAGCGTGGCTTGGCTTCATTCCATTGTCCATAGCCACCGATATGGTTTGATGAAAAACGTTCTAATTGGACACAGAGGAGACACCGTCTGGATTCCGAGCCTGGACAGGAATAAAAACTCTCCTTAGAAGAGGGTAGAAACAAGAGCAATTCAGCGAGGGCATCTGGGGAACCTGGAGTCATCTTCAAACTTCCTGAACTAGACGGACACCTTTGAGATACAGCCCCAGTGAAGAAAACAGAGCTCTGGGGAGAGCGCATGCTTCCCACATGTCATCTGACGCCAGTTCTCATCAGCTCTGCTTCCCAGATGAGCAACACAATACTTCCAGAGGCTAAAATCGCTTGTCCAAGGCCATTGGCTGTAACAGGCGGCCTCTCTGGATGCCACCCTTGCTTCTCCTCCTGATGGTAGAGGGCAGAGACTAGGTCCCATCCCCAGCTTCTATCTAGGAGGCCTTAGGTCAGTGTGTGTCTTCATTTGCTCATTTTGAAGATGGGGGTAATTTCTCTATCAGTCAGTATGGCTGGTTCTACTGCAGTGACATCAGCGTGTACCAGCCAACATACACTCATGCCAGCTAGCTGGGGACTCTGCTCCATGCCTCCTTCCTTGGCACCCAGGCCATTCCATGGCAGGGAACATGTGACTAGTAAGTATGGTTCTGCCACATTTCAAGTGACATGGCCACACCTAACCTCCAGGAAGTGGGATCCACAGTTTTGCCTTGTGCCAGGGGCAGGGGGACCAGGCAGATTTGGTTACCACAGTTTTTTCCTGCATGCTTTGCTGGTCATTGTCAGGATGGAGCAAGGGAATTGTATATGACGCACTTTGTAAACCATCAAATCCTCACAGATGTAAATTACACATGTGAAATACACATGTACATTACAAGTATATTCTTATTGTTGTCATTACTGATGTTAATAATCCTGCCTGGCTTTCACACCACCCAAGAATCAGCTGTGACCGTCATCCCAAAGTCGTGAGAGGTGAGCTCTCGCCATCAGGACGGTGAGCAGACCCTGCCACCGTGAGCATGCTCAGTGCATCTGACTTCTGGTGTACTGACTGTCATTAGATTTTTTTCTTCTGCTGCTGAAGTTTCTATCATTATCAAATCCCAAAGCCACACAAGCATCAGAATTTTAATAGCGTTGGGCCCCAGAGCCTGACAGCAAAACATCACGAGGCACAGCTACAGATGGAAAATGCTGGGTCTTCACACTGTGACATGAATCGCCCCCTGCAGAGGCGAGTGAGAAGCTTCTGGGAAAACATTGGGTGGTGGGGTGCCTATTTACTTGGCTCTCTGTTGCTGTCCCTGGCCCTGTCCCAAAGTTCTGCCATTGGTTGGATACCAGGGTTTTAGAAAAAAAACTCGTCAAGGAAAATTTTGACAACCTCTGTTTCCAAATGTCTGTCCTTGAGGTTTAAGCTTGCAATTGTGTTTCTTTATTCTCACCCTCAGCCCACTCCCCTTCCCCCAGCAACGTTTTCCTTTTCCTTCTCCTTTCTAGCTGACCATCTCGTCTTACCTTTCTCATCGCTCTCCCCCAGCACCCGCCCCACCACACTCACACGGCCCCAGGTTCCTTCTCTTTGCACTTCTTCTCTGATAGGAAGTAGAGTGTAATGTAGTTGCAAGAACCTTTGGCTTCAGGCAGACCTGTATGCAATTCCTGCCTCTGACTCTTACTGGCTGTGTGCTCTTGGACAATTCCTCAACCTCTCTGAGCCAAATTTCCTCACCACAGCCCGGGGAAGGCAATACCTAGCTTACAGAGTTTGGTGTGTGAGTACAATGAATTTCCACTCTGCATAGGGACAGCCCAGGAGCAGTACGGGGTATGAGGAAAAGAGGGATCCAAAACGTCAGCTCAGGACATAGCCACATCAGCTTTGAGATGTAAAGGTAAACATGGGAATCCCTGTTCTTACTTTTGGCTGATTGGGTCGGGCTTCTGGCCTGTGACCCCATTCGAGGCTGGGCCATGTGGGGCCACGACTCCCAGAATTACCCTCACGTTGATGCTCAGTCCCCCATGTGCAGCTCCATCCCCAGTGCAGGTTCATCCATGGGCCCCCATGTGCCGGGCACTCAGGGAACCCTAGTTCTCTTCCACGCCACCCCGGTCTGCTGGATTCTTGGTCACTTTTATGGCTGGGACCCAGATCCATGTGGCCACCGTTGAGGAGCATGCTGGGCTCACCTTCACTCCAGAGCTTCCAGCTTTCTCCAACATCACCCTGCCGGCCTGCTCTGCTCAATCATGCCCCCACCCCTTCCCTGCCTTCTGGGAGTCATTTGCAAATCCAGACTCTCACGCTTGGGCCACCCTTGCAGCCTTTTCAGGTGCCATTTATGCCGTCGCGGGCCTACCTCTCCCTCATCTCCACCTATGATTTGGGGAGACCTTATTTATAAGAATGAAAACACCTCCAGGTCACCAGAAAGCCACCATGAAGTGTAACACAAAAGCAGCTGTAATTTTGGAAAGTGTATCATGTCACAGAGCGATGCTGCAGTGAGAGAAGTTTCTAGGGGCAATGAGGAATCAAGAAAGAGAATCAGAAAGCTTCTGCAGCCCCCTCCAGGGGATGGGGAGCTCTGCCTCTGCTGAGCTATTGTCCCATCGCGGTGGTTATTTTTTCTAGAATAGATGTTTCCTTGACTCCTGCCCCAGGCACTGTGCTGGGTTCTGGTAGCCCTGAAAGCAAGCTGCTAGAAAAGGGGTGGAGGTCCCTGCCTCTTCTCCAGCTTCCTTCTGTGTGGTTGCACCCTGTGCTCAGGACACCTTAGCCTGATTTACCTTCTGTCAGTTTCGTAAAGTCAAGCTAATCTCTGCCTCAGGGCCTTTGGACACGCTATCTTCTGTCTGCCCAGGATGCTGGCTCTTTATATCCTCTCATGACTGGCTCCTTCTCATCATCATATGGGTCTCAGCTCAAAGTCACCTCTTTGGAGGGGTCTTTCTTGATTAGTCTCACTCACTCCTTATCCTGTTTTTTTTTGTTGTTGTTTTTTTTAAATTGTGTGTTGTTCTGTTTTCCTGTGATTATTATTATTATTATTATTTTTAAATTGGGGAACGGGAACAGGACTTTATTGGGGAACAGTGTGTACTTGCAGGACTTTTTTCAAGTCAAGTTGCTGTCCTTTCAGTCTTAGTTGTGGAGGGCACAGCTCAGCTCCAGGTCCAGTTGCTGTTGCTAGTTGCAGGGGGTGCAGCCCACTGTCCCTTGTGGGAGTCGAACCAGCAACCTTGTAGTTGAGAGGATGCGCTCCAACCAGCTGAGCCATCCGGGAACTCAGCAGCAGCTCAGCTCAAGGTGCTGTGTTCAATCTTAGTTGCAGGGGGCAGAGCCCACCATCCCTTATAGGACTCGAGGAGTTGAACCAGAAACCTTGTGGTTGAGAGCCCACTGGCCCATGTGGGAATCGAACCGGCAGCCTTCGGAGTTAAGAGCATGGAGCTCTAACCACCTGAGCCACCGGGCCGGTCCCTCCCTATCCTGTTTTTATTTATTGTTTTATTTTATTTACAGCTCTTTCCACTCTCTGTAATTCTTATTTAGTTGTCTATTGCCTATGCCCCACTAAATGGAATGAGAGGTCCATGAGAACAGGAATTTTATTTGTCTGGTTCTCTACTCGATCCTGAAAGCTATCCTAGAATAGCACCTGGCACATAGTAGGTGCTCAGTAAATACTCATTGATGAATAAAGTTCTACAAATGTTTCTCGAGCACCCACTCTATGCCAAGGACTGCGCTAGGCCCTGCAAAATTGTAAGTAAATTGGCAGTTTTCTGTGCTGCTGTACAGACTGGATTTCATTTAACCTTTTAAGTGCCTCATTAAGAGGGAACTGCTATTATTTCCATATTGTAAACGAAAATGGAGACCATAAATGTAACCTGCTATAGTAGATGACGTTACTGTTGCCAATTATTTGCTGTTTTGACTTGAAAGAATCCTACCTCCCTGTCCCAGTGACAGCAGGCTTGGTCAGTGTGGCTTCTGAGGGAAATGACCCTTACCAGAAATTCTCAAAGTCATCCTGTGGTTCCACCTTGGTTCTTTCCCGTCTGCTATAAGAGCATGAACCAGAGAGGGGTCCCTCCTTCAGCCTGGACCCCAAAAAGACGACGATGCACCTCAGAGCCTTGGCTGACTAGCAGCTGATTTTAAACTGAGTGAGAAATAACCCCTGGTTGTTGTAAGCCACTGAGAATCAGGGTTGTGACCACAGCCGAACTTAGCAAGAGCTGATTAATACACTGTCTCTAAGAATTTTGAAAAGAGCAAGCTTTCTGGGGGAGGGCACATCTATGGTTAGCTAGAGATACCCTAAAGGAGAGATGGGGAGATGCCAGGCAACAGGGGTCACTCATACGAGTGTTCTTTCCCCTTTCTGGGTTTATAGTCACCAAGATGCTGGTATATTGTTTTCCTGCACAGACGCCCCCAGATGTACACTCAGGCCCCGGCCTGCCTCTCCAGCCTTCTCTCCTCTGCTTTTCTCTTTAGTTTCCAGGTTCTTTCCTGTCTCTATCCTGTACCCACCACAAGAGTGGGCATCTGGGAAAATCACTTCATCTTTCTAAACCTCAGTTTCCTTGTCTTTAAGAGGGAGGATGCCGAGACTACTCGGAATTATTTTAAGGATTAAATGAATTAACATGGGAAAGTGCCTGGCCTTCCTAGATGTTTGTTGAATAAATAAATGAACAAATAAACACCTGAAGTCTGATATTGAAGAACGATCTGGCTTATCACATGGTCTCTTTTGATTTGGGTTATTACAAATCACTCTCCTCCAGCTTGAGCATGTCTGGGAAAAGCTGATAAAGCAGGCGTTTCAGAACCCAGTAAACCAAGGCGGTGATGACCCCGGCAAGGGGCAGCCCTCCCACGAGTGTCGTTCTGCAGCAAGTGTCAGCTGAAGCCCTGAGCACAGAGGCACGCGCTGGGGACGCTCCTCTCTTTGAATGCTGCTCCTTGGGATACAGGCTCCCGGGAACGGGACAATTGACTTCTGCGCGGCAGACACAAAGGCCCACGTGACGTGGGACCTGGAGCGACACTGCAGTAATCCATGAATGCCAGGCCCTGTATTTGACCTGTGTCTTTTTCAAAGAAGGCACCCTACCAGTTGGCTTGGTGCCTCTTGCTGGATTCTGAAAACTCAGGCACTGAAAAATGCTTCTCCTTGTCAACTAACTCAACAACAAATTCAGCTCAGGAAGCACGTACTTGTTGTCAAATTGACGATGTAACAATGTCAGGTCAACCGAAAATCCCAGAACTATGTGAGACTATGTGGGGAACAGGGAGATGAGAGAAGGGAGCAAACATTTACTGAGCAAGGCATTGTGTAGACAGGTTTTCATTTAATTCTTACAATAACCAGGCAAAATGGGTGTTATTAACTTTCGATTAACAGGTGAAGGGACAGCAGCTGAAGAAGGCTGAGCAGCAGGCCTAGGGCTGCAGAACCCAGAGAAAGAGCCTGGACTCAAATCAGTCCTGTCTGATCCCCACAACTGTGCGTTTCCCATGACCCGGCAGTGTCTCCAGGTGGTTAGAAGTTAATACAAGGAGGGCTGCCCTTGGGTTACACTGCCTTCCCTTGGGATCAGGGCTGGATTGAGCTGGGTGGTGCCTGGGGAAGGGCCTGCTTTTACTGAAATATTTGTTCGCATGTGAGTAGAGGAGAGGCTGCGTGTGGGAAAAGGGGACAGTTATGGGCTGAAGCGTGTTCCCTAAAAAATGTATGTTGAGTTCTGAGCCCCAGGACCTCATAAGGTGACCTTATTTGGAAACAGGGTTTTCACAGAGGTGATCAAGTTAACATAAGGTCTTAAGAGGGCTCTAATCTAGTATGATGGGTGTCCGTATAAATGGGTGTCTGCACCCTGAGACAGACATGCACAGAGGGGAGACGTGTGAGGAGACACAGGGAGAAGGTCATGGGAAGGTAGAAGACTGGAGCAAGGCATCTACAAGCTAAGGAGTGCCGAGCACTGCTGGAAACCACCAGAAGCTGGGAGAGAGGCCCAGAAGAGATTTCCCCTCAGAGCCTCAGAAGGAACCGAGTCTGCTGACACCTCGATCCCAGATTTCTGGCTTTCAGAACTGGGAGATGATACATGTCTGTTATGTTAAGCTAAATTCATGGTACTTTGTTCTGGCAGCTCTAGGACACTAATATAGGGCCCATGGGTGTGGCTTCAGCTCCCCCTCACTTGTTGGAGCATTCAGCTCTGGCCCCAACTTGGACAGGCCACTTCCTCAGCAAAACAAGCTCGCCCTCCCTCAGCTGGAGGGCTTTGGTGACATCTCTGATGTCACCAGTATGCCCATTGGAAATCACCCCCCACTCCCTGTCCCAAGGAAGCTGTGGTAAACACACTGTTCTCATCACATCTCCAGCACTGCTGTGCTGCCCAAGGGGGAGACTAGCGCTCCATAGAGACAAGAGTGGGGCCATTCAACTGCCGAGGCAGAAGAGAAACCACAGAAAAGCACACGCTCACTCTTCGCCCTGTCCCACCTCCAGTATTATGTTCAAGTTTTTTAATGTTTGTAATTCTAATTAATTAATTAATTGCTCATTAATAGTCAAGCCTCTCTATTTGTCCATGTGGTAATGGTGACGGGATAAGAAGCTGGCAAATACTGCTTATTATGATCCAGGGTTAAACAGCAGAAGAATATGGCAAACCTCAGCAGAGTAGTCATTGAAATTCACCCCGTTAATAATTGTCATTCAAACACCGAGACAGAATCAGAGTGATAACTGCCCTCCCCCCTTCGGCTCATCCCAAGAATGTGATGTGTCTGGTCTTTGCTTAATATTGTTTCCGATAACCTTGGCTTTTTAAGTGAAGAAGATGAGATGAATGAACCACAGGAAAACACTAATTTCCATATATTAGAGATGATGAAATATGTTAATGGCTTAAACAAAGCTAATTTACAAGATGAAGAGTGTAACAGACGATTTTATGGGCAGAGACTCCACATTGAGTTTTTGGCAACTGATTAGAATCCCGACACTTCTCTGTGCTTCAGGAGAGGGACTGGAGGCAGCATTGCTAGCGGGAGATGAGGCCTCCAGCATCGAAAACCTGGGGGAGGCGTCCCAGCCCTGCTGCTCAGAGCTGTGTGACCTTGAGCCAGTGACTCAGCCTCTCTGAGGCCTCAATCCCTCATCTGCCTACCTCTTCAAAGAGCCATGAGACTAAGTATGAGATGGGTTCAAGTGCTTTGCCAACTGTAAAATGCTCCACAAATGTTAGAAAGTACAAGGCCAAGAGCATTCGAACAATCCCAAGGGGATTGAAATGTGAGCAGTAGAAACCTTTTGAGATAAATAACCACTAAGCAGAGAGAACGTGTGTTGAATTTCCCCCTGTAGCTTCCTAAAATACTTTAAAAGAGGAAATCTATGGGCCTCAGGATGAGGCTTGTCAGTCAACACCCCACCTACATGGAAGGTAAAAGAGCCTTTGGACCTTTTGTTCCCAAGCCGCATGCCGTACTGTCCCTAATGGAGACTGCGGCTGGTTAAGGTGGTTAATGCAGCCCCCCTTCAACAGAGCAGTGACAAGTTAGAGGCCGAGGCAGCAGGGCCGTGCTCAGCAGTGGATCCCAGCAAACAGGTGAGTAAGCTGGCATGGATCTGTCCAGCCACAAACAAAATCACCTTGGGCAGCTGTGCTCAGCAAAGGAGGGAGCTCACAGAAGGCCGCCTCTGTTCCCTCTGCAGCCCGTCCTCCCCACGGGTTCCAGAGGCTCCCGTTTATTTGGAGGTCACACAGGTGGTTCGTGATGGACAGGTGGGAGGTGTAGCTCGTGCATCTTCTGTAAGGATCCCTTGCCTCGTGAATGTAGGAAGTTTGGGCTTTAGGTTTCCTGACAGTCCTGGGACACTGTGCCCTCTTTCATGGTTCCCACGAGGGGGAAGTGTGCCTGCTGGTACCTACCTGCCTGCAGGTCCTGTTCTGCTGCCACTGAGGTGGGTGGCCATGCCTCCCTGCCTTCCATCACAGACCGACATCCCATCCCTACTCCTGTCTCTTTCAGCCTCAAATAAGCTCCTCAATTATATTCCATTCTGTCTCTTCTGCAAAGGCTTTCAAACTGCCAGCTGACTCTGTCTACAGTGGGTCTGTTATTGACTTGCCATTCTGCACTTGTGAAAGGCCTGGAGCACTGTGCCGGGTCCCTTCTGAATCGGTCAGCTCTGCTGCTCCTCCTGCATTAGTTTCCCTCTCTTTGGGCAGTTCTCTTTATCTTTTGAATTTGTGCTTTCCAAGCTGTGTGTTTATTCTCACACTTGGCTTAAGCTAGTATGTTACTGTTTCTAGTTCAGTCCTTTCTCTGTTTTTTGGTTTTTGGGGACCTGGGGGGAAGACAGGTGGATCACACAGGTTCAGGGTTAATAAAAGCCAGCCTCTGGGGTTGGTGGCCACTCCCCGAGATTTCTTACACAAAGGTGCAGCAGTGAAACAAATATCTTCTCATTAGCACCAGAGATAGTGAAACTAGCCATTAGGAGACACTACTGGAGTAAGTGCTCTCCACCACTTTTTAAAAAAATGAAGTATGACTATATTATTATATGTAACTGAATTCAAAACTAATTTTTAAGATGGCAGAGCAGGTAAATGCTGTGCTCGCCTCTTCCCACAACCACATCAAAATTACAACTAAACTACAGAACAACCATCATTGAGAAGCACCTGAAGTCCAGCTGGACAACTAAGGACATACAGAAGAAGCCACATCAAGACTGGTAAGAGGGGTGAAGATTTGAAACAAGCTGGTCTCACACCCACATGTGGTGGTTAAAAATCAGGAAGGACCCTGCGGAGGTCCACCCTGAGCAGTGAGGGATCCCAGCCTCACACCAGGCTCCCCACCTAGCTCAGCATTCCAGTGATAGGAAGAGAAATTCCCACAGCTTCTGGCTGTGAAAACCAATGGAGATTGTGGCTGAGTGAGACGATGAAGGGTGCTAGAGTCCCAGGTGACAAACTTAAAGGGCCCACACAGGGATTTACTTGCTGACAGACTTACTCACTCTGAGCTCCAGTGCTGGGGCAGCAGCTCAAAAGGTGCCAAGCACATACAGGAGGAACTGACTTGTCTGGTTTCAGGAAGAGGGCCGGAAGGCGAGCTTTGTCCCAGACAGAAGTACTGGCAGAAGCCATTGTTCCTTTGTTGAGCCATCCTTCCACCTAGCATGCACATGCAGGCAGGCACCATATTTGAGTCTCAATCAACCAGGCTAACTAACACCCTTTGCCCTGCCCTGGTGATTCTGAGACCTCACCCGACCCAACTGTAAGCCCAACCAAGCTGCTTCCAGTGGCTTTTCTATACAAAGAGCCTGCCTTGGCTCATGCTGGGAACTTTCCTAAAATCTCTCAAAGGTTCACAAACCCCAAACAAGCAGCATCTGGCCTTGGTGTGCCCCATACCTCTGTTGAGCAGCCAGCATTGGTGGTACCCAGCCTTAGTTCAAGGCCTGGACTTTCCCAGGCACCTCTAAGCCCAGCATGAGTGGTGGCCATCTGCAGATTGCTTTGTGGTTCATTCCAGGTAGCCCTAGGCAGCGCACAGGCTAGAGCTGAACTTGGCCTGAACCAGAGCCCATCTTAGGAATTCTTGGGGCTGGGAGGTCCAGTGGCTTCAGACCAAGCCAGAGCACCATCCAACTGCCTCCACAGACAATACACCCAAAAGGCAGACTGGGCAGGCACCATAGCTCTACTGAAGTGAACCCTGCTCCATAGAGTCAACCCCTGCACCACAACTCCTCCACTGTAGTCACAGCAAGTCCTTATAGCCAATCAGCCTGAGAGTTAATCCTTCCCATTGATGTGCAAACAGCAACTAAGGCTCAACAGGACGGCACACACAACCCACACCTTGGAGCACCCACATCGAGTGACCAGAGATACTGCAGCACGGGGATCCACAGGACACCTACTAAATAAGGCCATGACCAGGAGACATAGCAGCCCTACTTAATACATAGAAACAAACAAAGAGAGGCAGCCAAAATGAGGAGACATAGAAACATGTCCCAAAGGAAAGAACAGAACAAAACTCTAGAAAAAGAACTAAATAAAATGGAGACAACCAATCTACCAGATGCAGAGTTCAAAACACTGGTTATAGGATACTCAATGATTTCACTAGAACTTCAACAAAGAGATAGGTAACATAAAAATGGAGATAGAAGGTATAAAAAAGAACCAGTCAGAAATGAAGAATATGATAACTGAAATGAAGAATACATTAGAAGGAATCAGCAGTAGACTAGATGAAGCAGAGGACTGAATCAGCAATTTGGAAGATAAAGTAGCAGAAAACACCCAATCACAACACCAAAAAGAAAAAAGAATCCCAGAAAAATTAGGATAGTTTAAGGGGCCTCTGGGACAACCAGAGGAGATGAAGGAGAAGAGAGAGAGCAAGGAATTGAAAACCTATTTGAAGAAATAATGATGGAAAACTTCCCTAACCTGGCGAAGGAAATAAAACATACAAGCCCAGGAAGCACAGAGAGTCCCAAACAAGATGAACCCAAAGAGGCCAACACCAAGGTACATCATAATTAAAATGCCAAAGGTTAAAGACCAAGAGAATCTTAAAAGCAGCAAAAGAAAGGCAGTTAGTTACCTACTAGGGAGCTGCCATAAGACTGTCAGCTCATTTCTCAGGCCAGAAGGGACTGGCACAAAATATTCACAACCAAGATTACTCTAACTGGCAAAGCTATTGTTTAGAATTAAAGGACAGATAAAGAGTTTCCCAGACAAAAAAAAGCTAAAGGAGTTCATCACCACCAAATCCGTATTACAAGAATATTAAAGAGACTTCATTAAGAAGAAAAAAAAAGATAAAAATATGAATAATAAAATGGCAATAACTACATACCTATCAATAATTACTTTAAATATAAATGGATTAAATGCTCCAATCAAAAGACAGAGAGTGGCTGAATGGATACAAAAACAAAACCCTTACATATGCTGCCTACAAGAAACTTCAGATCAAAAGACACACAGACTGAAAGTAAAGGGATGGAAAAAGATATTTTATGAAAATGAAAATGAAAAAAAGATCTGGGGTAACAATACTTATACCAGACAAAATAGACTTTGAAACAAAGGCTAGAACAAAAGACCAAGAAGGACCCAGCAATTCCACTTCTGGGTATTTATCTGAAGAAACCCAAAACACTAATTCAAAAAGACATATGCATTCATATGTTCACTGCAGCATTATTTACAATAGCCAAAATATGGAAGCAACTTAAGTTTCCATCAATGGATGAATGGATAAAGAAGTGGTATAAATAGTGGAATATTACTCAACCATAAAAAGAATGAAATCTTGCCATCTGCAACAACATGGATGGACCTAGAGGGTACTGTGCTAAGTGAAATAAATCAGAGGAAAACAAATACCATATGATTTCACTTATATGTGGAATCTAAAAAACAAAATAAATGAACAAACAAAATAGAAACAAACTCAGAAGTACAGAGAACATTCTGATGGTTGCCAGACAGGAGGGGGGTTGTAGGACGGATGAAAAAAACTAATTTTTTTCTGTAGTTTCTGTCAGTTGTTTCTGGGTTGCTCTGTATATTTTTCAAGTGCATGTTATATACTCCAAAAGCAGGGACCCGTCACAGAAATGAAAATTCTCCACTACTAGTGTGAACCAGTGAATACAGTCCCCAATTAAATCGTATGCGTGTGGCTATATGACATTTCTCAGGTTTAATTAGGTGGGAAAGAGAGAAATTGAGACAGTCTCTTTATCTCCAAACCAGCTCTTAATATATGTCCTAGTTCTGCCCCTGACTCTGCTAATTTGGGTGTAGACATGAAAGAGGGCAAGGATGGGCGGGGGAGTGTGTATGGAGGCGGACAGCTCTTCAGAAACAGGGGAACCAACAGAAGATCCAGAAGGTCTAGGGTGGCAGCTCGGGCAGAGCGGTCCTAGGAGTGGGGGTGGTGCGCAGCTAGAAAGCAGGAGGTGAAAGGGGAGGGCAAGTGTGGAAGGCAGGAGCTCCCACTCCCCCTCAAGCAGGGGACAGACAGGCTGGACCTGCCCGTCTTCCCCACTTTCCTATTCCAGCTGATGGCACCGCCACCCACCTGGCTACCTTTACTTTGCATTGTAAGGCAGTGCGACCAAGTGGTTACAAGCACAAGCTCTACACCAAAACAGACCAAGAATCAAGGTCTGGCTTTGAGCCTTACTACAGTGTGACCCTGGACAAGTTCCTTAGCTTTGCTCAGGTGCAAACTGACAATTCTAGGACCTCCCTGGTAGGGTTGTTGAAAGAATTAAAAAGTGCTTATAATATTGTTAGCATTTAATAAGTGTCAACCCTTATTATTATTGTAGTAGTAGTAGTAGTAATAATACTGATAATGATAAAATAATAAAAAAGCAGTTCTGGAGGTCATCCTTCACTCCTTATCTCTCACCACACATTTTTAATTAATCACCAAGTCCTAGAACTTCTACTTTTGCCTCTATGGGTGTTCTGCTTTGTAAGAGTGATGGGGATACACTGTAGGAGACAAGTTCTCAGCTGCAGCACAATTGAACACACAGATCGCGCTATTTTATAATGGAATTTTACTGTTTGAATAGCTGCAAATGCCTGAGGGCATAATTCCGCAATAATTACCATATCTTTGAGAACTTTCTGCACCATCAGTGAGAAAACAGAAATCGAAATTACCAAACAAAATCGTCTTGAAAACCTAGTTTCTTCAGAGCCAATTTACTCTTTTCTAAGCCTGCCTGCTGATAAAAGGTGGCACCATATTCTGCCACAACAATAACGTGATTGGACTCCTCAAATGACTTGGTGTTCTGCAAGACATAAAAACCTCTCAATTCCACATCTCTAAACTCTTCTATCACATCTCAGAATCCATTCTGTTAAAAATAAAGTGAAACCTAGCAAAACAGTCTGCAGTAACTGAGTATGTAACCGATTCACGCATTATTCCCAGCATTCCCTTTCTCTTTAAAATGAGGGCACAAAAAAGTAAGGATCCTTGCACACCCAGGAGCAAACCACTGTCACAATGAACTCATTCTGTGGGGAGATGAGTCCCCAAGGTCTCCAAACCCCCTTTTTAAAGTCTATTTTTATCAGTTTGTGAATAGATTTTGGAAGCCCTTTAATCCCCAAATTTCTATGACACTCTACTTTTGATATGATCCATTTCTGTGTCATTCAGTCTTTTCCTGTGACTCAGGCTATAAATGCTATTTAACTACCATCTATTGTGTTGCCCAGTAAAGGGAAACGAATGTACTCAAACTTTTGCCCCACCACTTTTGTACACCCTATTCCCAAACTGGCCTAGTTCTCTCTTGCTCCCAGCTTTTGTACATACTATTCTCTCTGTCTAGAAAATTCTCCCTCTACCCCAACTCCCCTTGCTTGACTAACTCCTGCTTATCCTTCCGGATTCAGCTTGGACTTCATTTCCTCCAGGAAGCATTCCCTGACCCGCAAATCAGAGCTGGCTGTCACTTTACCCGGCCCTCCCACACCCCCAGTGCTGCCCAAATTCACAGGACTTGCACATTACACCCCAATTACCCATTTATCTCTCTGTGTCTCCACTAAGCTCAGCTCTGAAATAGGACCACATTCGTCTTGTTCACAATCGTGTCCCCAGTGTCTAGTAAATTGCCTCCTCATAATGGGTGCTTAATAAATATTTAAAGAATGAACACACGAGCAATTTGACAGTAAGTAAACTGTAAAATATTTTTATAACTGCCTTATAATAAGGTCCTCAAGTTCCAAGTAAAATACTTAAGAAAGTAACATCTAATGAGATATTTTTAAGCTGAGATAATTACAAAGTCAATCAGAATATACCCACTTTTAATTTAAGCCAAGTTTGTTCTATTCTTTTAATGGAGTTGGCTAAATAGAAACTCAAATAAGTGCTTGTTAAGTATGCTAATTAACAAATGGTGGAATTAAAATATGTGAGCTATGTGAAACCTAGCTAAAATCTGAAGTTACTAGTGTGTGTGTAGGAAGCACATAGTAAGTAAGGTAGTTTCTCAGAAGGATAGTTTTTGCTGCCTCAGTTATTTGTGGGGTTTGTATGTGTACATTTCAAGATACCTGATTCAGCAGGTTTTGGTGATGGAGGATGGGGAGGAAGGAATGCTTTATCTCTGGAGGTTTTTTCATCTCAACTCTCAGTGCGGTACAACTGGAAATGTGACAGCCAGTACAAAAGGGAGACAGCGTATCCTTCTATTCCCTAAGAATCCACTAGTGGATCTCCTACATGTATGAAGGAAGCCAACAGAAAAGGTCTTAAGATTTTTCTTTATGTTCTATTTTATTCCATAAAGAAGTTTATTTGCCCAATATGTCATCAGCAGCACTTATTTCAATAATCCTGGAATTCACATTTCAGTTCAAAAGTTACTTTTGAATTCCTAAGAATTCCTTCATCAGGTCAAATCCTAATATTCTTTTGCAGACTTATTAGCCTTTATATTTGTAAGAAACAATTTGATCAATCTTTTCAATTAACTTATCAAACAAGTCTAGAACTCCAGCTCTGTGAAGACAGGAATTGTATCTGATTTTGCTCACCACTCTATCCCAGGGGCCTGGGACAGAATCTTCTGAATAACAGGTACTGAAAAAGACAGAGACCAGATAGGTAAATGATCACAGAGGCCCCTTTTCCCTAAGGGCATTGTTGAGTTCAACAAATTCCAACTGTCATTTCGATAACCTTGAAAGGTGATAGGAACAGAAATCACCTCACACAAGGTGGGCAGTCTAACAAGAGAAGGCCCTTACAACAAAGTGGGGCCCAGTGACTACTCAATGGGAATGAATTGGAAATGAGCCATCCCTTATGAGGAATTTGTGATTCACCTGAGTATTCTAGAAAACTCCAACAATGGTCTTCAAGAACCTATACTATCTGGCATTACTCCCTGCTCTTTCCTCCATGACCGCAAATCTCCCACTATTCTCCCCTTTCCTCACTTCGCACCAGCCACACTGGCCTTCTTGACATTCCTCAAACGTGCCAAAGATCCTCCCGCATTAGAGTCTTTGCACTAACAGTTCCCTCCAGTTCCTAACCCTGTTGGGAAGATGGAAATCAGGTTTGGTTCGGGAGTGGCACCCAGGTATTAGGATATTTTTCACATGTCCCATATTTCTTCAAAATTACCAGGGATCATTTTAGCTTTTAGTAGATAATTGTTGACACTGAGTGATGGGTACATGCAGCTCCTTACACTGTGCCCTCAGATAAATATAAAACAAAATAAAAGCTTCTCCAGTGATTCTAATATACAGCACAGTCGAGAAGCTCTGGTCTATAATCCCCAAAGTAGATCATTTTCCCCGTGAGTATAATAATTGCGACATTTCTATTTGAAAGGCTGTCTTCATGAATTTAAAAGATACTTATAAGATGAAAAATGTCAAATTTATTTTCGAAAACACAAGGAAAAAGAGTACACATTTGAATTCACTTTGCAATATACATTAACAATACAAACACCTGTTCCATGTTCTCTGTCTCGTCTTCACTGTCAACCAACATGGCATCCACGAGAAGGAATAAGTTTCTGGCCTTTGGTCTGCAGAACTTGAAACTTGGCACGAGAACATGTGAACCATGTACCCCAGACTCAATCCTCCTAACTCAAGGCAAAGGCTTGTTAACAAGGGCGCCCCATACGGATGAAAAGTAAAGGGCTCTCACTGCCAACTTCTCCAGAATAGTCACCTGCAGTTTGAGGTCTTACCACAACATTCACTAACGCTAACGTATTTTGACGTAAAGTACAGTGCATGGAAGAATGAAATTCTCTTCAGTTGCAAATGAACTAATATCTAAATGTGAAAACATTACCAAAGATGATACCTTATCTGTTTAAAAAATAAACCACTAAATGAATTTATTGGTTTGAAAGATACTTGTGCATAAATCTGATGAGGGAAAATCAAACCATCACCCTATTGTTGCCATAGCAATGATAATCCATGAAAGGTTAATTTCATAGTCTTTGGGAAGTGGGACCACATGAGTTCTATCAGAAATGGCTATTGTGATGATTAGATTTGACCTGGGCCCCCCTCAGAGGACTGGGGAAACTGCAGAGACGTGCTTTTTTGTGGACTATTTCCACTCATGCATACCAGATGGTTACTGATGACACTAAGCTCTTGTATCACCATACTCAGATCTTCGTGTAATTTGACTATCGCATTTTTCACCTCCTCTAGAAGAACTTGAATGGAATTGTTTGCTTTGGGCTCCCTAGGCAGGCGTTTGGTTGTCTGCAAACTAGAACAGGACACAGAGGTGAAGTGGTCTACATTTTGGGTGGAAAACTCTACCCAGTTACTTTCAGAAATATGACTTATCTTCTTTACATCAGAATCAGAGTTCTCTGGAATAATTTCCAGTAGATTGAGGTTGTCATTTTCTTCATCAGAAGATACTGTGCTCTTAGGATCAAAGGAACGATGAACACTGGCTGTGTTATGTTTATCTTTAGAGGTGGCAGAAGAAGACTGTTGATGGGACAAAGTCCAGAAGGAAGATCCGGCCAAAATCGAGGATAAGAGAGGAACAGGCTTCTCTAGAGAGGTTGAATCAGGAGACGACACAGATAAAGTAGAAAAGGAGGATGTTCCTCCAGAGGTGGTTGAAACTAAAATGTATAAATGAGAGAGAAAGATTATGCAAATACAAATGAGAGTAGTAGCTAAAATAATTTTACAATGTAAACTCCTATCTGGGAGGTCTCTACATACACTGCTTAGAATTTTATATGCTAAGTAATCATAATAAGCCTAAATAAACCCAAAGCAGGAAACAGCGAAAATCTAAAGATGCATTATATATCAATGGTACCATAGAAATGGTATCATAGAAACAAAAGTAGAACAATATTCATCTTGACTCTCAAACCCTGACCAACACATTTTTATGCTTTACTTATCAGCAAGAGCAGAAAAGTAAAGTATTACACCCTCTTCTACTGGTGGCATTTTAAGTTGGTATTTAAAATAGTCAAATATAGTCAAGATTGAAGTCCAACCCATCGGAGATCTAGAACACTAGCACATGTGCACAATTAATTTTCCCACAAAAAAAACTGTAAGTAAAATAGAAAGCATTCTAAACCAATTTTCCATAAAATTAAAAACTTAGTAACATTTTAACTTCCTTTCAGGCAGAGTCATGTAAAATCTCTTCATTCATATGCGTACTTCATTCTAAATCATTATTTCCCAAATGTGTTCTGAGAAATACTGTGTTCCTTAAGATGTAAAAAGATGTTTTGTGAAAACAGGTCTTCTAAGTAAGACTCGCATAATGGGCCTCCCATTAGGAGACTGACAATGTCCAGTAGGACATTTAAAGTTCTGAGAAATCTACAGTAATTTATTCAAATGTTTTCCAACTTTTCTTGGACAGAGAACTTTTTCTTGTGTCCCTGGAATATCTACGTACATTCATTTATGTATTAGGTGGCACAAATTGGTGAAATCCAGTTCTAAAATATATGAAACTAACTCTGGACTTGCTACTTAAATTTAAAAAAAAAATTATTCCCTATAGTCATAGGACGGGGAAATTAATGCTTATCACTTGGCACACATGAATTATCTGTTCATATTATTTTACTTCTTTTATATATTCATGTTCCTCTAAGCTAAATTGGACCTCCTGTAAAAATCATGGCTGGAGTAGGTGGCTTCTATTTTCTGCTTCAAAGCTCTCCAGTGCTCTGGAAAATTTCCAATCACAAATTTTTTTTTGGGTGGTGGTAAAATGAATATTCTCAGCTGATGCAGCAGCAGAATATGAAAAGGAAAGTGGGGACTTCAGCACATGGTCAAGACAAAAGCACACTTAAGAATCTAGGTCAGACTTCTCTGGACATTCTATCCTTGGATTAAAACGGGTCTGATGGTGATGGGCAAGCCCCTGAGCAAAGCCTCCACGCATATGCGCCCCGAGTCAGAGTCACACTGCTGCATTCTCAAGTGGCTGTGCTGTTACCAGGATCAGAGACCTGTCGTCTGACACATCCCCTCACCATCCTCCTGTGGTGGGCTCTGTTTTCTATATCCCATGCTTTTCTCTTTCTTGGTTTACTCTCATTTTGGAGCAACACATTCTCTAGTAGTTCACTGAAAAAGGATGCAGAAGTAAAAGCTTTGAGAACTTGCAGGTTTTGAAAATGTCTGTCTCCTACTTTTAGGCTTAATGATAGTTTGGTTAGGTAAAGAATTCTAGGTTGGAAGTCCCTTTCTTTCAGAATTTTGAAGGCAAAATCCCCGTCTTCTCGCTTTCAGTATTGCTGCTCAGGAGTCGGAGCCATTCTAATTCTTATTCATTGTATACAACGTGTTTTAGCTCTGAAGTATTATAGAATTTTCTCTTTGTCCCCAGCTTTCTGAAGCTTCTCCGTGTGCCCTGAGGGGTATTACTGTCAGTCACTGAGGTCAACTGAAAGTCAACTGACTTAATCGAGCAACACACTTCCTTCAGCTTTGGAAAATTTTCTTGAATGCTTGAACTATTTCCCCACCACGTTTCCTCTTTCGGAACCTCCTCTTGTTCAGATGTTAGATCTCCTGGACTAGTCCTCTAATCTTCCTGTTTTTCTCTCCCGTTTTCCCTACCTTTGTCTTTGTGCTCTAGTTCTTTAGAGATTTTATCAACTTTAGCTTCCAATCCTACCAACGAGTTGTTAATTTCTTCTACTATATATTTAATTTCCAAGAGCTATTTTTTTTTGGTTCTCAGAAATTCTTTCTGCAACACCCTGTCCTTGCTTCATAGATGCAAACTACTCCCTTATGTCTTGTCTCAATGTTCTACGTTAGAAGATTTTTTCAGAAGGGCCTGGTACTCCTTGCTGTCTGCTTATGATTAAGAATGGAGGGTTACAAAGTTGATGGGATGCTCTGAGTGTGAATGTGGGACTTGTCCACTTAGAGCTTTAGTGTACAGTCATTTGGGTGGTTCACTTATTGGGGAACCACTAATGTCAGTATCTGTAGTTCTTTCTTCTGAAGGTGTTAGATTCTTGTGAGTATAGTTTTCCTACCTCCTGCCAAGAAGGGAAAGATCTGGCTCCCAGGGTGCTGGAGTCTGGGAGGGCAGGGGTCTGGGTTCTCAGCATTCGGCATTTGTTTGCACATGCTCACATAATCCTGTAGTGTTTGTTACAGCACCCAAACACTCAACTATACCTAATATCTCTCATTTCAGAGACCCTCCATCTACCTTCTCCAGAAAACACATCTCCAGACTTCTGCAGAGGGTATAGGAGTAGGTGTTGATTCAGGGCAACTGTTTATCTATTTGGAAAGAAGAAGTCTAAGGATTTAACTGCATTTCAAATAGTTGTTTTCTAATTCTCTTTATTTAGCACCATCCTCCAATAGCAACAGGTTTCACGATGTCAGATGATTAAGTTTGTGAACTCATCCTAGAAAAAGTGCTACACACCTCATTGCTGAATATCACTATGGTCACCTTCAAAGTACTCCCCTTGGGAAGCTATGCACTGACACCAGCGCCTAGTACACTCTTCAAAGCAATTTTGGAACTCTTTTTCTGGAATGGCCATCAGAGATGTTGTTGTATTACCCTTGATGTCCTGAATGTCATCAAAATGGCTTCCTTTCAATATTTCCTTTATCTTCAGGTAAAGATAGAAGTCACTGGGGGCCAGAGCAGGTGAGTAGGGAGGGTGTTCCAATACAGTTATTTGTTTACTGGCTAAAAACTCCCTCACAGACAGTGCTGTGTGAGCTGGTGCATTGTCGTGATGCAAGAGCCATGAATTGTTGACGAGAAGTTCAGGTTGTCTAACTTCTTCACGCAGCCTTTTCAGCACTTCCAAATAGTAAACTTGGTTAACTGTTTGTCCAGTTGTTATAAAACATAATGAATAATCCATTTGATATCAAAAAAAGGTTAGTAACATTATTGCAACAAGTTCGTGAACTTAATTGTCAGACCTCATATAAACCCATTTTAAACACGAGGCAAAGAAATCTCAGAGGCTAAAAATCTTGCCCAAGATCACAAGGGTAAAAAGAGGCAGAGATGAGATTCAAATTCAGGTGTCTGATGTCAAAACGTATGATCTAAAACCACTATGTTACACATCCATGCCATCCCAGTATATTATTACAGAATTAATTTTACTCTATTACAGAATTATGTTAAATTTATGTATAATTTATGTATAAATTGATGTTAAATTATGCATAAAATTTAGAAGGCAGGCAACCAGGACACTGAGGGAACTTGACATCTTATCTATAAGGAATGGTTGATAGATACACAAATCTTTACCCAAAAAGGGATAGTGGAAAAAAGGGTGAGAGGCTATATTTAATTATTAGAATATAGTCACAAAACCTTAGTAACATTTATCTTCCATTTCTCATATTGCATATGAGTTAGAACTTGGGTTAATAGGCGAAAGTTATAGCAAAACAGATTTTAGCCCAACTTAAAAAAGAAAACTTTCTAATAGTCATGGTTTTCCACACATGAAATGAGCTGCTTTGGTAAACCGTTTCCTGACATTCATGAAGCTCATGCACACCCTGAATAACCATTTGGCAGGAAAATTACAGGCTGGATCCATGCACCAGGTGACCAAACTATATGTCCTTGATGAGATTCTACAATTCTAGGACCCAAACATATTTGTTAGAGTACTAAGAAATAGTACTAAAAATAGTTCACTCTAGTCAGCAAGAATGATTTTAAAAAGAAATATTCAATTAGGCCAGGGCCAAAATAATATTTGGGTCAAATATTAATATAATGTTACCTTAATATATTTCAAGATAATACAGTTAGTCACTTACATAGGATGTGATTAAAGTGCCTGGCATCTAACTTTATGCTAGTGGTTCTCTAAGTGTGGTCACTGAACCAGCAGCAGCGGCATCACCTGGGAATTTGTTAGAATGAAGTTCTCAGGCCCCATCCCAAACCAATGGTATCAGAAACTGGAGGTCGGGCGTGGAAAACTGAGTTTTAACAAGGTTCCAGGCGTTTCTGATGCATGAAGTCTGAGAAGCCCTGCCCTCGACGGCATGTCCGCCTTTGGTTGGCTTTGTAGTCCCGACTGCTGGCTGGCTACACAGCGTATCGTTGTTTAGAGTTCTGCAGCTTTGATTCACGGGCTCCAGGACGCCTTTGCTCCTGAAGAGCCACTTCATCTCTAATTGCTGCACACCAATTGACTTCAGTTTCCAAACACTCGCAGCTGCACCAGGCACTTCGAGCTGCACTGCAGGCTACGTCTCCCTGCCTGCTTGGCTACCCTTCTCTGCTCACTACAGAAGTTGTCCGGGTATCTTGTCAACATTCATCATCTTCACACAGTTTACCTGCCAGAGCCGAAATGCAGGGATTATTGCAAATAACCCACAACAAATGGCTGGATTTTAACACCTCAAGCCAATTAGTGCTGAACTTGCTTGAAGATGTACCGATAAAGCAATGAAAGATGCTGACGTGTTAGCTTTAACTTCCTACACTCATGAGTAACACTGGACCAGTGAATTACTATATTGCAGCCTGAAATTTAAAAAGCATTTAGAACTACAGGGCTGCAAAAATAAAATCACAAATACATTTCTAGAAATATTTTAGAACTCTACTTAGCTGTAAATATAAATTTTTCTGTAAGCATCAGGTTCTTGGTTAACTAAATACTTCAAACAGTTCATTGTAAAACAAGGTGTTTTTTTCATTCTCCACTTCATTTCTTTCAGCCTTCCCGGCTGATATGTAATGACTGTCAAGTTAGCTATACACATAAATTATAATATTCGGATTTTGTTCAGTGGTTTAAAAATGGAATATTTGACACATTCATAGCAGAATTATTCATAATATGTCAAAATGGAACAACTCCAATGTCTATTGACTGATGAGTGGATAAAATAAAATGTGTTTATCTATACAATGGAATACCAGGTATGACAATTAAGTTCACGAACTCACCACTGTGCGCTTACACTGGCAGCACTGTACACACAGCTCGGGAAGGTTTCATAACCTTGGTGTATCAGTGTCTCACAGCTGTGTTCGTGCCGACATGTGGCAGTGTCTTGCTGAGTGGTGTTCATTATTGTTGTTGCATGTTTTTGTGTGCTGTCCTGAGAATGTCTGAGCTTGAATTAGAGCAACGAACAAACATTAAATTTCTTGTTAATCTTGGCAAGAGTGGAAGTGAAATCAGGGACATGTTATAGTGGGTAATGCCATGAAGAGAACAGCAGTGTACAAATGGATTAAACATTTTTCTGAGGGGAGAGAATGCGCCACTGATGAAGAGAAGTCAGGGCGGCCAGTAATGAGCAGAACTGACGAAAATATTGCAAAAATTTGTTAAATTGTGTGTCAAAAACATCGGCTGATGGTGAGAAGCATAGCAGACCAAGTAAACATCAATAGAGAAACAGGAAAATCTTAACTGAAAATCTTGGCACGAGAAAGATGTGGGCAAAAATGGTCCTGAAGGAGATCACCGATGAACAAAAGCAAAGGAGAGTTGAAGTTTGCCAAGACCTCTTGGAGAGGCAAGACAATGTTTTGGGCCATGTTATCACTGGTGATGAAACATGAGTGTACCAATACGACCCTGAAACAAAGTGTCAAAGTGCACAATGGAAGTCAGCCAATTCTCCATGACCAAAAAAGTTCTATCAGTCCAAATCAAGAGTCAAAACAATGTTGCTAACCTTTTTTGATATCAGGGGGATTATTCATTATGAATTTGTTCCAACTGGACAAACAGTTGACTAAGTTTACTATTTGGAAGTGCTGAAAAGGCTGCATGAAAAAGTTAGATGACCTGACCTTTTCACCAACAATTCATGGCTTTTGCATCACCACAATGCACCAGCACACACAGTATTGTCTGTGAGAGAGTTTTTAGCCAGTAAATAACTATATTGGAACACCCTCCCTACTCGCCTGCTCTGGCCCCCAGTGACTTCTTTCTTTACCTGAAGATAAAGGAAATATTGAAAGGAAGCCATTTTGATGACATTCAGGACATCAAGGGTAACTCGACAACAGCTCTGATGGCCATTCCAGAAAAAGAGTTCCAAAACTGCTTTGAAGGGTGGACTAGGTGCTGGCGTCGGTGCATAGCTTCCCAAGGGGAGGACTTCGAAGGTGACACCGTAGTGATATTCAGCAATGAGGTATGGAACACTTTTTCTAGAATGAGTTTGCGAACTTGATCGTCAGACCTCATATTATTCAGCCATAAAAAGGAACAAAGAACTGATATATGCTACAACATGGACAGATCGTGAAAACATTATGCTAAGTGAAAAGAAGGCCGTCACCAAGACCACATATATTATGATTTCATCATATGAAATGTCCAGACTAGGCATTTGTAGTGACAGAAATCTGTAGAGACAGAAAGTAGATTAGTGGTTGCAGGAATTAGGGAGCGGGAGAAATGGGGAATAACTGCTAAATGGTACAGGACTTTTTGTAGTGATGAATTAGTGGTGATGGTTGTACAACTCTGAGAATATACTAAAAAGCAGTAAATTGTACACTTTAAAAGGGTGCATTTTATGGTATATGAATTAGGTCTCAATTTTTAAAAATAATATTTGAAAATTTATTTTTAATGTCATGATTATAACTAAGCTACATAAAAGAAACAGATTTAGGAATAAAATAGGGTTAGAGAGAAATGCTAATGAGTTTGCCTCTAAATCACTTGTGCTAAATTTTCACTGAAAAATTGCATTACTGGATTAAAGATGAGATTTCTCGCTTACCTATGAAGAATAAATTTGGTTCGCTGAATTTTAAAAATCAGCTCAGTGTGTTCTTTTGTTTGCACAGATGCAGCACGAGGAGCTGTGCGGCTAGAAGAGCTGCTGGGGCTGTCTGGGGGTGGGGCTGTATCTGGGGGCGGGGCTTGTCTGGGGCGGGGCTTGTCTGGAGGCGGGGCTTGTCTGGGTGGGGCTGTGTCTGGGGGCGGGGCTTGTCTGGGGGCGGGGCAGAGCATTGGCAGTGACTTTCCTGTGTGTAAGGCTCCCTTCAACACGCTTCTGCTGAACCAGCCTGACCAGTAGCTCAGGGTTAGCTGAGATGGTTTGCAGAACTGTGTTCTGTCATTTCCCCCATTTCTTTTAGGGAAAGCGTCCATTGTTCTGGCTCTGAAGCCTTTTGTAGAAAAAAAGGAAAAGAGCACGGTGAATGAGTGTGTGTGTGTGCGTGCGTGCGTGCGTGCGTGCGTGTGTGTGTGATGTTTGGTGTCTTTCCCTAGCAAAAATGAACTGAAAAATCCGGAACCACTACCACTGAAAACCAGAGTTAAAAATGGAACCAATGAAACACAGAAACAAAGGATAAGAACACCCACCACTATCCCAACATAAGAAAGTATAGAGCAGCGTTTTTCCCTCCAAAGAAAATGAAAGTCTAGTGCAGTCTAACACACTAACTGTGTTTATGAGAATATAAAGAAAGCTGCCTGCCACGAGATCTGGCTTCTAAGCATCCACTAGCTCTTTTTCCCTTTTTAGTATGCATGATAAGATATCTAATGACCTAAAAGAAGAGTTTGAGCTACAAATAAATAACTTAAATTTAGATGGAGGAGCAGAAGGAATGGGCTGTTCTAAGCACGGAGTGATTTAGTATCAAAAGGTCAAAGGAGGTTGCTGTAGCAAATCAAATCGGTCCCTCTCATTCAGTAAAAATATTAAGGTGTATTAGCTAGTGGCCGCAGACAGCCTCCCTGATATTTGAGATCCACTAAAACATGATTGTGCAAGTATTTTTTAAATTTGCCCAGCTTGTTATCTCCAAAGAATTTATAACATCAAACCTGGACTCTTCATATAAATAAATACTTCTTAAAACCAGAAGATAGATACGGCAGCTCCCCCTTATCCATGGGGGAAATGTTCCAAGACCTATATATACAGCTGACCCTTGAACAACGTGGGTTTGAACTGTGCAGATGTACTTATATGCAGATTTTTTCAATAAATACTGTAAATGTATTTTCTTTCTTTTGATTTTCTTAATAACCTTTTCTCTAACTTACTTTATTGTAAGAATACAGTATATAATACATATAACACAAAGTATGTGTTAATCGATTGTTTATACTGTCAGTAAGGCTTCTGGTCAACAGGAGGCTAATAGTTAAGGTTTGGAGGAGTGAAAAGTTATATGCAGAGTTCTGACTGCTCAAGTGGGAGTTGGAGCCCCAACCCCGTGTTGTTCAGGGTCATTTGTAACCATGTCTTTTTCCTGTACATACATATTCCTGATAAAGTTTAATTTATAAATTAAGCACGGTAAGTGATTAACAACACTAACTAATAATAAAATAATAAAACAATATACTATAATAAAAGTGACATGAATGTGGGCGCTCGTTCAAGGGGACCTCTAGCTGCAGTCTCCATACAGGCTCAATGCTTTTCTGGTGCAACACGCTGTTGGCTAGAACATGTTTTCTGCTCACGTCTTCCACCCACAAATTTAATGCCTTTTCCATCCTAACAAAGCAGTTAGCACGCACTGTGGCCATAACTTTTGCAGCCTGAGATGCGACAGCAAATCTAGCACAGATTTATGTTTCCTTCTTGACAATTTCATGGGTAGAAGATTCTTCCTTACCATAGATCTTAGCAACCTCAGCATACAATGGTTTTCTTTCCTTATTGAGTAGAGAACTTTTACCTTTTCACTTAAAGGACACACTTTATGGCTTCTCTTTGGTGTATCCAAATTGCCAGCATCCCTACTCTTGCACTTAGGGGCCATGATTGAGTAAAATAAGGGTGACTTGAACACAAGCACCATGCTAGATACCATGGCTGTGGATCTGATCACTGGGATGGCTACTCCATGACTAATGGGCAGGCAGCGCATACAGTGTGGACAAGCTGGACAAAGGGATGATAAACGTCTATTCTGAGCCGGATAGAGGTGGATGGCACAAGATTTCATCACGCTACTCAGACCAGCGCACAATGTGTAACTCATGAATTATTTATTTCTGGAATTTTCCGTTTAATATTTTTGGACTACAGTTGCCTGGTGGTAAGTGAAGTTTTGGAATGCAAAACCACAGATAAGGGGGACTACTGTACCATCTTACCTATCCTCCATCATCCCAAGTGATGCCAGCGTCCATGGAGACTAGCCATCTATCCTTGCCTCATTTCTTGGAATTCCTCAACCACAATACAATGGCCTTCAGCCATTCCTCTGAGTACTCCCTAGAACGTGTCATCACTCAGAGCTGCTTCACTCTGAAAGCTTTTCCAAAACTACTTTCCTTCTCGATTACTTCCAGCCCCCTCATTCCTTCTAATATATTTACACTTTGGCCTCACTGACACAACAGATTCTTTTATGTTCTCATTTTTATCAGTGCTCACCTGGCTCTGCCTCCTTTCTTGTCCAGTCTAGGACCCCATTATCCATCATTTTAACCACTTTCTTGCTACACTTTTCTTGCTGTCTTCTGCCTTACCTGCTGCTAATTCCTAATCCAGGAGTCAGCAAACATCTCTGCAAAGAACTAGATAGTAAATATTTAGGCTTTGTGGGACATACAGTCTCTGTTGCAACTACTCAGTTCTGCTGTTGTAGCACGAAAGCAGCCAGAGACAATATTAAACCAATTAGTGTGGTTGTATTCCTATAAAACTTTATTTATAAAAACAGGCAGGGGGTCAGATTTGTCCCCGAAACTGTAGTTTGCCAATCTCTGTCTTAATCCTATTTCAATTTAAATATCTACCTTTTTCTTTTCTTTTTTTTTTAAATTAAAGGATATTGGGTTGACAATTGTTAGTAAAGTTACATAGGTTTCAGGTGTACAATTCTGTAATACATCGTCTATATATCATGTGTGTTCACCACCCAGAGTCAGTTCTCCTTCCATCACCATTTATTTGATCCCTTTTATCCTCATCTACCAACCCCCTCCCCCCTTATCCTCTGGTAACCACTAAACTATTGTCTGTGTGTATGAGTTTTTGTTTCTTCATTAGTTTGTCTTGTTCCTTTGTTGTTCATTACGGCTTTATTTATGGTTACCAAGACATGGAAACAACCAAAGTGTCCTTCGATGGATGATTGGATAAAGAAAATGTGATATATATACACAATGGAATACTACTCTGCCATAAGAAAAGATGAAATAGTGCCATTTGTGACAACATGGATGGATCTTGAGATTATTATGCGAAGCAAAATAAGTCAGACAGAAAAAGTCAAGAACCATATGTATCACTGATAATGTGGGATATAAAACTGAAACATCTATGTGTTTCATTTCTATGCCCAGGCTGCTCAGCAGAATTGGAGAAAAGCACAGGATCCCGTCAATCAGGGCTGCTGCACATGACTACTCCGTCCTCTCAGTGTCTTATCAGCTCCCTCTTCCATTCTCTAGAGTGGCTACTCGAAATCTCTACCGGTCTCTTCATGCTACTACACCACTCCCAACCCTTCAGTCTTGGCAGGTGACATCAGACAGTAAGATATTGAGGCCAATATGGCACACAAAGGCTTGATACGTCTTAATTACTAAAATCAACAAAACCCTTCCCTCATCCTTTCTCCTCCTTCCGTACAGGCCCTCAGGCTGAGGTGACTCTGCTCAGGATTCTGGCCCGCCTCCCCCAGCTCATGCTGCATCTCCTGCTGGCTCCCTCTATCCCGCCCTCTCGTCTCCTACCGCTCAGCCCTCCTTTCCTACAACAGCCTCTGAGGCGCTGCCGCCCTGTGGCACCCCCTGCAAATCAATCTACCACATTCCCTGACAGAGTAATTTTTCTAAAACACATTTGTAAAGCCACTCACCTCACTTCAAACTTTTAGTGACTTGCATTGTCTTCAAAATAAAGCCCAAACCGAACCTGGCATATATAAGTCATCATCTGTCCTGGCTTAATTGTCCAGTGTTTTCTTCTATTCCTCCTTCATGCACATTTTCCATTCCTGCTCTACTAAGCTGCCTTTAGTTTGCTTATTAAATATTGAGTGCCCCTACGTGCAGGGCACTATGGCTGGTGCTGGGGGTATAATAATAAACAGGGCAGACATGGTCGCTTCCCTCATGAAGCTGACATTCCACTTGGGTGGGGAAGACAGTAAACAACTTAATACACATGTAACTATACTTAATTAGAATGCAGTACGTGCTACGAAGGAGGATTACAGGGCACTAAGGTAGCATACAGTTGGGGGGGTTTGAATAATCTAGGGGTCAGGAAATCTTGAAGAAGTGATGCTTGAGCTGACCTCTGAAGGATGAGTATGAGTGAATTAGAGAAGGGGTGGGTAAGAAGTTAGAGGGAACAAGAGGCCAAAGGTGGTGAGGCCACATGGCTCATTTGACAAATGGAAAGAACGCCAGGCTGCTGAGAGAGGCAGAAGCTAGACTGCGCAGGGTCTGGAAGGCTATTTGATCTTTAGGAACATGACAAGGGGGCCATAGTTTAAGTGGGGAATATTAGTTATCTGGTCACTCTGGCTGCTCCACCAAGGTCCCCAAGATCTTTGCTCAGTCACAGCGCAATATTATTCCTCAGCCTGGAATGCCCTTTCTGGAAGGATAGAGTCTTCATTTCAACTTCTTATTTCTCAGCCCTGGAATTTTCATTTGATTCTTTTTTTATAGATACTTGTATTCTGATGAAATTCTCTATCTTTTCCTCTGTCTTCTTGATCATATTAATCATAATTATTTAGAAGGATCTGTCTTATAACTTCAGTGTCTAGATTATCTGTGACTTTGTTTCTGTTGTCTGTTTTACTCCTATATTTCTGGCCATTTGTTCATTTCCTGGTATGGCGTGTAATTTTTTTGTTGAATGCCAAAAATTTTGCACGGAAAATGGTATTAGCTCTCAAGAAAGCATTGTCTTCTAGAAGACAGACAATACAAGGCTATCACGATGCTGTAGTTGAAGCTGGGTTGCAGCATTTGTGAGGGCTGCTGTGTTTCTGGTTTGTCCTTACTCCTAGAGTATAGTTCTGATGCGTAGAGTGGAGCCTGTCAGAGGTCCCAACTGAGAGCAGGGAGTATTTTCCTGAGCCTCTGCATTAGGCATATCCTGAACTCTAACCGCTGTCTCCTAGGACCACAAGATTTTCAGAATCTCTGCTTAGCTTGTTGCCCTCTTAGAAGCTGCTTCCTTTTCAGTTTCTTGGCCTCTCACCTAGAACATGTCTAGCTTAGCAATAGGCAAATGTTTCTGTAAGAAATTACACAAAGACTTTTGGACTTTTTTCTCTACGATTCCCTCCCCTCTGGAATATTGGACCCTTGAATCTGCCACTGTAGGAGCCCCAAACTCTAACCTTATCTCCAAAGCTCAGTGAGAGGAGGAAAGCCCTGATATTCCCTGATTTTCCCTCAGCTTCTATCACCCTGCTCTGATAATATGCAAATGACCCACAGATGGAAAACTGAGGTGAATATGAGCTCCATTATGTAGGCATGATCGATCAAATCATTGGCCATTGGTGATTAACTCAACCTCCAGCCCCTCCCTACTCCCCAGAGGCCAGGGGGTGGGGCTGAAAGTTCCAACCCTCTGATCACCTGGTTGGTTACTCTGGCAACCAGCCCCATTCTCCAAGAGTCACCTCATTAGCATAAACTCAGGTATGATTGAAATGGGCTTATTACAAATACCAAAAGGCACTCTTCTCACTCCTATCACACAGGAAATAACAAGAGTTTTAGAAGCTGTGCCAGGAACCCAGAAAGACCAAATATACATTTCTTATTATACTATAATATCATGGCCCTTTTCCCTACGATCTTGACCCATCCTGTGTTTTCCACTTTGGTTGTTTTACAATGACTTCAAACCAGTTTTTAATAGTTTTCCAGCTTTAACTGGTATTTTTGGTGGAAGGTCAGACCAATACTATCTAGTGCATTATAAGTAGAAGCAAAAGTCCTCCTTGCTAACTGGTTTTGGAGGAACTCTAGCTAATTTTCATAATTAGGTACACTTGGTACACAGGCAGTGCCAAAAACGATGTTCAGTTATCTTTTTGTGGTATTTGTGAAAGAAATTAACCAAAAGTAACTTCTCAGGAGACAGCCATGCACATAAGCCATTATAACCAGTTTCTACATCAGCAGTCTCTGCAGAAAAGTGAATTTGGTGACAAAACTAGAATCATTATTTTTAGGTTATTCAGTTCTAAAAATTCTGGAAAGGGTTATAAGGAGAATCTTTCATTATTCACTGACCTTACTAGCACCAAGATACATTTCTTTAACTTCAACATATTGGCTTCTACTGTTTGTATTTATATGGTACTTTGGATCTGAGTGTTAGGCAGTTTAAAAGACTTATATTAAAAACTTTATATGACTTAGTAAGCATTATTATAATAAGAACCAATAAAACAATTTAGTCTTTGAAAAATGCATGAGCAAACAAATTATTTTCTTACTAATTAACTTTACAGAAGAAAGTATAATTATAAAATGTAGGATTTAATAAATGACAGCCAACAACCTGGAATCTCGACCGCTTTATCTTTCATCATCCAGTCAAAACAGTACTGCGACCCTCTTAATGTTTTATAAGACAGAAAAAAGAAGAGATTCTGCATCCCTTTTTTTTGCAATCAGTACACAGCCCATTAAAAAAAAAAGGGCACGTGCACATATATTGTGTTTGTGTATCTACACCAACACACACAATAACCAATTCTTTCTCATATAGTCTCGTAATAAATAACCTAAATATCTAACAGGAAGCTCTTACTTAATGCTGGTTCTTTCTAATTTGTTCTCCATCAAAATTTCTCAGAACTTGTGCTTTAATCAAACATTTGGAACCCACGACCATGAACTGCCTATTAGCCCTTTAATAAAAGGGACACAACTAAGAAGTACTTCTATGGCATGTACATTTTCATGCCACTGGATGGAAAGTGAAAGGAGGTAACAAAAAAAGGGGACAGAAAGCAGAGAAAAGTAAAAGATGAATGCTTCAAAGGAGTTTTTGTTTGTTTGTTTGTTTGTGGTGGGTTTTTTTTTTTTTTAGACTCACCCAATGTCGTTAAGGTCTTGAGGTTTTCATTATCCGTCTGAGCAATGCTGGGTTGTGTTGATTTCTGGGAGTCCTTATTGATCACAATCTCCTTCAATGAGTCAAACGTTTTGAATGAGGGAGAGACATAGAGTGTCTCTACGGAGGCTTGGTCGTAGAAAGTAGAATCTGACTTTGATATCCTTAAATTAGGGCTGATAAACTCTTCTTTACTTGACCAAAATGCTGGCAAAGTTGTCAATGTTTCAATACTTTTTGCAGTTGACTGCTTTTTTAGAGGCATTTGCAAAGAGTTTTCTGTTATAGTATTTGTAATGGTACTGTCTGATTTGTCTAAACTCACATTTGTCTGCAGAAATGGGTTATTTTCTGAGGGATGAGGCACTGCATCTGTAAAATACCAAATAAGAACTATACTCAAAAAATAAAACCACAAATACTCTATTTCAAATGTTGCAATTTTAATCAATTAATTTTTTTTATGCCATAACAGAATTCTTTCCTATTTAGTCATTTCTACTTTCTTACTATGTTTCTATTCTGCCTATTTGAAGTATATCCACACTATAACTGATGCATTAGTCATTTGGTGGCTGCGCTCTCTCTCTCTCTCTCTCTCTCTCTCCCCTTATTGAAGTGCAATGCAAGGAAAGCTTCAAATGACTGTCTTTAAATATATCTCCCTTCACCCATTTATGTCTCTGAAGCCACTCTATTTTTAGTACCTTCAAACTTCCACTTTTTACAAGATAAACTACAGAAAATATACCACATAATACCGGTCTAGCCTTACAGAACCCCCAGCTACAAAAAAGTCTTTTTCCCCTGAAATAAAAAAGGTCCTTTTGCCCCAGTGTTTCTACGAAGCCTATGAAAAAGAAATGACTTTAGGGAGTAGCCTAACTTTAATTAAACCCTTTGTCTATGTGGGAGTAAAGAAGCAATCTTTCAGAGCCATTGCAATGATTACTAAAATGTAATTTCCATCAGGTTGGGGATCTTTGTCTATTTTTTTCATTAATATCACCAAAGTACCTAGAATATAACAAAGTACCCGGAATATAACAGACAAATAATGTTTGTTACAAATAGAAGGAATTGGAGGAATTTTAAGGAATTGAAATTTAAAATAGGTCTGATACAGGAATATGTATCTCTTGAACCTATGAATTATGAGCCTGGTCCAAATTTCTACATGCAAATTGTTAATCAACACTCTCAGTGCTTGACTTGTTCTCAAATAGTTTCATCTGAAGTTGGATATGGAAAGAAAGAAAATGATTTCTAAGAGGCAGAGTTCATGAAATTAGAAGCATAACTAGGTGAGAGAGGGCAAAAGGAAGATTCTATCATTTGAAGCTCCGAAAAAAGAAGAGGATACAGAAATTGTGTAATTCATCATCGAGTGTTTATATATCACAATGTATATCATAACAAACCTCATAATGCACATTTATTTTTTTAAATTTACTTGAAATTATAGTTGACATAAAATATTATATTAGTTTCAGGTGTACAACATCAGTGATTCAACATTTATGTACCTACAATGCACATTTATATGCTATCATCATCACTTTCAGGCTCTGAATTATTAACAAAAAGAAATTTTCTTTGACACTAAAAACCTCCCTATCCATTTTCATTCACAGTTGAAGGCCAGCCTGGGCACAAGAACGCTGCTAGTATACCAGTTAGACAATTCAAGAAACTTACATCACTACCTCTACCAGGAATTTCAGTTTTTCCCAACCCTCTCATCCCTAAGCTTTCTCATCTTTTAAAACTCAATTCAAGTATCACCTTCCCTATAAAGCTTGCCCCAATCCTTTTCTTTCCTGGCCCTATCCTATTATGGTCTGTCTTACCATATCCTGTTTGGAGCCCTGCGCGTGATTGTAACACTTCATCTCATTTAGTACAAGTCTAGCCCCCATACCTGAAAACAGCCTCCTTGAGGAGACCTTATTAGGGGTCTCCTAACAGTGCCATTCACACAGGATGTGTTCAATAACTGCTCATTGAGTGAAAGGACAAACTGAAGCACAAGGATAAAGGAAAAATAATGCCTTTTTATCCCTGAAGTGAATATAGGTTACTTAATAATGATTGAAGGAAATGGAAAACTGGTAGATGAAAATAACTTCATGAGACTCCTAATTTGCATATAATCAAGTTATATCTAGTTGATAAAAAGTTCTGTTAAAAACACTGATATATTCTTAGTAGAATATTAGATTTATAGTATTCCAAAGTACATCACCATATTTACATAAAAGTGTTCCTTAAAAGTAAATTTCAGTCAAATATTTTTTCATTGACTTTCATGTTACATGTGAGAAAAATGGGGAGCAAAGTCTTTTTCTATAGTAATAGAATCATCTTAAAATTCAGTAATATGTAACCTAAGATAATTCAGAACGACAAAGGCTTTCTGATGAAAATATTCATAACACTCAATTTAAATCTCAAAATGGTATATGTATAATGTATAATGTCATCTATATTACCGTTGTTTTAATGTTTAGTGCAAAAACTTAAAATTACAAAAGAATAAAAAATACCTCAAAATTCAATGAAACAAACCAGACTGAAGTCATTCTGTTTCTACCAACCCCCTTTCCCAATAGTTGAGGAAGAACAGAGTAAAATTTAGTTGCTTAGACATTTTTTTTTAACCCGTAACCTTTTTAATGAATAAAATACTATGATCTAAAAGAAAAAAGCATGAAGACAATAAAAAAGCCAAAACACTGATTTTTAAATGCATAGTAGATTATCTAAAAGAGGAAATGTTTACTTAAACAGAATGCTAAAGAGGCCTGAAAATTCTAGAAAGCAAGCTGAACTAGGTTTCTGTGCCATCAGCCTTGCTCCACCCCTGCTCTTTCTGTGCAACATGCCAAATTAATCCTCTTCAATTTAATCCCTACTTTAGTTATTTATAGTTCATATTCAAAAATCCTTCAAAAACTCCTTCTTATTTCAGTGACAAAGTCTAAAATCCTTGGGTTTTAAAGGCGATCTGTTGCTTATTTCTATCACTGCTCAACAGAAAACTAACCCGTCAGGCTACTCTCTCTACTACTCACATACCCCATGTCCATTCAGGGCCCTTTATCTTTGTTCTCCATGTTAATTCATATTTATCTCCATTACCACTGATTACCCTGCACTCTAACACTGGAACACCCTCTCCCCCGTCTCTATCCTTTAAAAGGTATATAATTTAATCCCTAGAGAGAACACTAAAGTTAATGCAAAGAGGTATAACTAAGAAACCAATTGATAAATTAAAATGGAATTCTAAAAAATATTGAATTAGCCTAAGAGAAGGCAGTAATGAACAGAGCAATAAAACACAGATGGGTCAGCAGAAAGCAAAATTGTAAACCTAAATCCAACCATATCAATAATTAGCATACTAACTGTAAATTACAAAGCATAAACTTTCAGACTGGCTAAAAAACAATATCCAATTATATGCTATATACAAGAGATAGCTTAAAAACAAAGTCATACCTAAGTTGAAAATAAAAGGATTTAAAAAGATATACCATACAACAATAAGCATAAAAAAGCTGAGTGGCTATATTAATATAAGATAAAATAGGCTTCAAAACAAGGGGTATTTTTAGAGAGTAAAAAGGACATTTCATAATTACAAAGGGCCAAACATCTGTTTATAAATGTTATATATGTGTGTTATTTATAAACGTTATTTATAAACGTTATAAATGTGTGTATGCCTAATAACAGAGCTACATATAATTGTAGCAAAAACTGACAGAACTAAAGAGAGAATTGGATAAATCTAACTAAATCACATTTGGCAATTTTGACAACCCTCTCTCAGCAATTGATAGAATAGACAAAATATCAGTATGAATATAGAAGATATAAACAACACTGTCAACTATCTTACTGAATCAACGTTTATAAAGCACCACACTCAACCACTGCAGAATACACTTTTTTTTTGCAAGTTTGCAGGTACACATGGTCTGTTTACCAAGATAGATCATATACTGGGCCATAAAATAGGTCTCAACAGACTTAAAAAGCTTCAGTTCTTACATTAAGTTCTCTGACCACAGTGGAATTGAATTAGAAATAAATAACAATAATGCATCAAGAAAATACTCCCAAATATTTGGAAATTTAAAAACACACTTCAAATATCCATGGGTCAAAGAAGAAATTCTCTGTTAAAATGGAACAGGGTCTGGATTTAACCTACTGCCTGAAACAACTAAAAACCTGGACACAATAAATAAAACAGTGTATTCAGACCAATGAAACGGTGTATTCAGACACTGTGGCACAGTGCAAGACAGTGAATGTTGAAAGAGGAGAGTTTTCAGGCCACAGAGCAGGAATGGGGACCCAGGCAGAGGGCAGTGGTCTCCATTCTTCCTGGGTCTGGGGAAGCCACCGTGATTGGAATTTGCAGTGCAGAGTCCTGGAGAAAGCTGTGGAGACCTGCTATCGTGCATGTAGGTAAGGAAACTGCCGGAAGCCAGGGCAAGCATCCCTGAAAGGAACAGCAGGCGTGCTCTACAGAGCTCATGCTCCACCAGCCAGCAGATACCTCGCCATTCACAGGACACGGGTAGAGTAACACACTGCTGGTGAGACTGTAACATAGTGCAGCTGCTTTGGGAAGCAGTTTGGCTGTTCCTCAGAAAGTTAAACACAGAATTACCAAATGACCCAGCCATTCCACTCCTAGGTATTTGCCCAAGAGAAAACAAACCACAGTCCTCACAAACACTTCACAAATATTTATAACAGCTTTATTTGTAGTAGCCCAAATCTGAAAAAGCCTAAATGCCCATCAACAGGTGAATGGATAAACAAATCATAGTAGACCTGTATAATGAAATACCACCCAGTGATAAAAATCGATGAGCTATTAATATCACAGCAACATGGCTGAACTTCAAAATAATTATGCCAGACAGAGAAAGAAGTCAGACAAAAAAGTACCTACAATACGATTCCATTTATAGAAAATTGTAGGAAAAACAAATAATCTATAATGACAGAAACTAGATTGGTGGTTACATAGGGAAAGGGATGGCGCAGGGCATGTGGAAAGCATTCACCCCACTGAATCTTTTGGGGTGATGCTTATGTTCGTTATCTTGCTTGTGGTTGTCATTCCAGAGATGTGTATCTTATCAAATTATAAAAAAGCTATCAAATGCATAAATTATACATTTTAAATATGTGCATTGATTGTGATAGTGAAGCAGCGAGAAACATAACTGGCACTTTTTTTTTTTGTCTCTTGACTGGACTCTGGCTGATACGGTGCTTCAGGAAAATTATTGTTCTATTTTTAAATGAAATGTTCTGGGGCTGGGAGAGAATAGAAATAAGGAAATCAACCGGGAGACCAATGAACTAATTCAGATTCTAAGGTTAATTTAATAATAAAACAAGTCCCAAGAAATTAAATTTAGGCCCTGTGCCGGGTTTAGGGGTACAAAGACATAAAAGAGGTTCCAGGAAGTCTTCTAAAAGAGGGGATGTTTGAGCCAAGCGACAAGGATGAGAAAGTCAGCCAAGATGAGAAAGACAGGAAGGGTGTCCACTGGATGGAAGAATACAAACCACTCAGTGTCACCAGTGCAAAGTGTGTGGCGGAGAGTGGAGGAGCCAAATCTGGAGAGAAAGAAAGAAGCCCGGTCTGGCGGACCTCTTGCCTGACAGTGTGAATGATGAGGAATGAAACTGAAATATCAATACCTTCTCCTTGAAACTCCTTCCTCTACAGATGCTTCAAGAGAACTTGGCTGGCTCTCTAGGCAATCTCTTCATTCGTACTGTCCCCAGGCTCTGTTTCCTCTAAAACGCAGTCTGTTCTTGACCCTTTTCTTCCTCCTCTACAATCTCCCAAGGTGATGTCATCAGTTATCTTATTGAAACTAGGACTAGATCTAGCACCTGTATGCAAGTAAGTCACACATTTTAATCCTCTGCCATGACTCCTGCTGAGGTCTAGCCCTGAACACACACCTATCCCTCTGCACAGGGAGGTCTCACTACCCTCCAGAATCCTCCTCCTTGGATGTTTGTTTTACCTCTATTAATGTGACCACCAACTTTCCAGTCACTCAGGTTATTTTGAAGATACAGTTGCTAGCACAGCCTCTAAGAGGTTTCCCCAGCCTGTCCCCTCAGTTCATTCTGCACAGCACAGCCAGTGTGACCTTTCTAAAATGAAAATCAGATGATGTCACTTCTCTCCACTACTTCTTCAAACTAGTTAACATGGTTTATAAGGCTCTGCATAAATTAGCCCCCTTTTGCCTTTCTTGCCTCACTTTGCACTATTTTCCCTAAATCTGTATAATCCTGCTATACTTAAGTTCTTTCAGTTTGTCAAATCTCCCACGCTTCCTCTATGCACCCAGCTTTCACTCATGCTGTTCCTTTGGCCTGAAATGCTCCCCCCAGCCCAACCCCTTCATAGTTAGCTAACTGATTTCCATCCTCCAGGGTGATGTCCATTAGAAGGAGATACATTATCACGTCTCTGTGTTTTTGCTCATGCTGTTCGCTCAGCCTAAAATACCTTTCATCCCTACCCTCTTTATCAAAAATGCTTTCATTCTTCTACACTCAGTTCAAATACTACTGCCTTTGTGAAATAGTTTACCTTCCGAGTTAAGATGAAAAGTTTTGCATAATATAACATAAGTATTCATATTTTCCCCATATTCCATTATGTCAAATATTATTAATCCATTTGATAAATATTTATTAAGTACAAGGATGTGGCAGGTATTACTCTAAGCTCTGATAACAGCAGTAAACAAATTTGTCGTTTATGGCTTGCTATCATTTCTTGCATACATATCTGTCACTCCAGTAGACAGCAAATCCCTTCACGGCACACATCTTATCCAATTTATTTAACAGGTGACTAGCAGAGTACCTGACAACCATTTGATAAATGTTTGTTCAATGAATCAGTATCTGGATAGTCTAATTGTAAAATAAACTCAACCGTAGAGAAAGACATCTTAGAGAACTCGATTATTTCGACCCGTTGTGATACACGCAGACCCTGAGGCTTCCAGGACCACAAATGATTGAAGAGCGGAAGTGGGATGAGAACCCCCATTCCTGAATTCTCAATCAATGCTCTTCTTCCTAGAATAAAGGAAGGAACAAAAAGTCTGCTCGGACCGGCTATAGCACGTGCTTCTTTACTAACAATTGTTCCCACAGTTCAGAACTCTGAAATGAGTGAAGTTTTACCTTGGGATCACTCCATTTGTCCCTGGTGGTGCTTTCAGAGATGCAGGGCCATCTGGAGAGGAACTGAGTTAAGTACAGATTTGGTCTATGTATCTTAGATCCATATAAAGAATGAACAGCATTTATAGAAAATTTTCTGGAGCCGAGAACTTGTGGGGTTTGATGGAGAACAGCAACGAATATTTATATGTTTGAACACAAATCACATAAAATGTATACGCTGTAAACACTAACGTGATTCTTTCATGAGGGCTTCCCAGCGTTCCCTAAGAGAGAATTTCTCTGAATTCCACTGAAAAGGCAGAGACGAGCAGAGAATGAATTAATTTGGTTGGTTTGCTTTATCTGGTTTCTCATTTTCTTTCCATTTAAACCTGAATGTCAAAGAGCTTTGTTCTCAAGTATGTACCCAGCAGGCTCTTGGATGGGAAGCCCAGTATTAAATTAAGACTGTATCTAGTTTTCTTTATTGTACAGTGCTTTACACCTGCTAATATACTTGATTAACATGAAATGGGACCTTGAAATGTTGGTCATATCAAAGCTAGTTTGATTATTCTTGATAGTTATTTTTAGGAAGAAGCTTATTCTCTATGTAAGATGTCAGACTGCAAATTTAAATACAGACTATCACTACAATGCCTGAAGTAAGGAAGAAAAAACACACAAAACACACAATAGCAACACACCTCCATGCTTTGAGCCCAAGGACAAAAGAGAATAGCTATGCTATTGAAGATACCGAAAATGTTTTTGCTAGTTTGAGAAGACAATGAAATCATTTCTGAAAGAGAACTTCAGATTTAATTCTGAGTTAAAAGACTTTGCCTACAGATAGGAACATTCCATACTGGTAACTCTTTTTCATTTTTCAATAATTCTACAGCCTTATTTCAGGTACTAGAATTACTGAATATTAATTTGTATTCCATTATACCATGTATGTAACAATGAGTGTTATATCCCAACAGAACTATTGCTGGTAGCAGTTCTCCTGTTGGTCTGATACATAGTATCCAATTACAACTACAGAGCAGGGAGCTGGCAAACATGACAAAAGATAGATCCCAAAATATGTCTTTTTGTAGTTTAAAAATGTATAACTGAAGGAGCTTCTACTTTAGTAATTATGTTAATCAAGGAAATAGGGTCTGAAGATAATACAGCCATTTTGCTAAGAGGCCACAGTCATTGGTTTAAAGTAGACATGCCACTAATTTAAAATGGATATTTAATATGAAACTTTAATAACATATTTGACATGAAAATCTTAATATATTTGTCTTACAGTATATACATGAAACCCCAAATAATCATAATAAGTTAGAATAGCTATAATTTCCCTATGGTCTCTGTTAAGTGTGTGTGTGTGTGTGTGTGTGTGTGTGTACACACAATTGTAGATTCTGAGAAATTTTTTAATCTTATATCATTACATTTAACTGTAGTATATATTATATCCAAATATTAAAATAAGAAAACATATTTGGAAAATGTAGCTATAAAATATGCCAAGTATATTTACTACTTTCAATATAAATTTGAATTAATGGTCTAACTTCTCATAGGAAAATAGAGATGTGGATACACTTAAAGGTGCTTTTCTGTAAAAATCTCTTCAAGTCGACAGCTGAAGCCTTTCCGGCCATGGAAATGGATTGTAGTAAATGCATTATGAAATAGGGACACAATGCTCATTATTAAATTTTACACCACAGTTACGCTTCGACCAATTAAAAAAATCATAATTTCCTTCAAGAGATTATCATGATAAAAATGGAAGCTGAGAAAGTCTTCGGGAAGCTGGTGACCATTCCCTATATCAGCGTTTTCTGTCTCTTAGGTTGGAGTGGAAACGGAATCTGTCTCCAATGCTAAGGTCTCCATGCTTACGAGACAAGCAGGGGCCTGAAGGCACCAGTGTTTGTGACCCTCAAACTAATCTTTATAATGACAATAAAACCTTACAGGTAATGCTAGGAGAGTAAGAAATCAAGCTAGATTGCGTCAGAGGTTTACTTCTGACATGAATTAAATATATGGAATGCTTGCAATGGCACTTGACACAGAGTAAATGCTGTGCAGTTATTTACTGGGTTTATTATTATGGAACAGTCGGAAGAAGTGGAATCAGGAGGGAGCTCCCGCCGTGACCTGAGTGGGAACAGACAGGGCCCTGAACACACCAGGCACTCTCCCCCCTCCAGAAACCCCTGTGTTTATAGGCCACCAGCACAACGCACGCCCTTTGTGCCCACGGGTTCTTTCAGGAGAGCTGGTGTGCTGGAAACATGGCAATGAGAACAAGAATTCTTCACCACTTTCCCCGTTAGATGTACACACCAATACTAAAATTTCTTATCACAATACTGAGTAAGAATCATGTCTAAGTCTGCAATAGACCTTTGAATGCCATTTACATTGTGAATTCAGACACAGTGCTATTTCTCATGAAGCACAAGTGCGCTATTACTCAAAACAAACAAACAAAGCCCCCAAACAAGAAACCCACGAAAACGAACAACCACCTACGAAAACTTCATATGTTCTATCTGTCCCTTTGGAAGACATCTCACTGAATACCTAAGACGACACGTACCATTTCTCTTCCCCCCAGGCAGACGCAATTGTACGGTCCTTGTTCTCATAGCTCCTCGCTTATGTTTTAATAATATGACTTACAGCACTAGATTGTACTTTATTAATGTTTCATCTGCTCTGTTTGTTCCAGCACCTTCCACATATTTTCATTCATTCATTTTTGCAACAAATGTAGTGAGGGTAGACATGTACGAGTCACTGTGCCTGAAAATACAAAAGCCAGCAGCGTTAGACCAGCACAGCCTTTACAGATTGTAATTCACTGGAATTATAAAACACAGAAGATAAAATAACCACAGATACACTGAATATGTGTAAAACAATAAAAGCTAGCAAATATGAGCAAGGGATAAGAGACTATAAAAATACAACCAAGTAGATTCGACCAAGATCCAAGCAGACTTCCAAAAATGAAAAATAACTGAAATGAAAAAATAATTGGTTGACTTTAAACGTCAGATTAACTCCCGTTGAAGAGAAAATTGGGAACTGGAAGATCGGTACAAAGAGATTTCAAAAAAGTCCAGCACCGAGATCAAAGAAAATGAAAATATGAGCAGAGAGGTTTATCATCACATCTGATCAGAGTTCTAACTGTCCTTCCACTCTAATTGCCTGCTCCATCACATGTCAGCCACTCTAAACCACTTGAATGACTTCCCTACTCAGCCGGTACTGTCACACCTCTGTGCTTGTGAGCTGGCTGCTCTCTTTTCTTGGTCTCCTCTTTTACTTATATTTCCCTTTCCTCTTCTGGAAGTCAACTTGTGGGATAAAGCGGCCTATGGGTCACAGCTCCCTCCTCTGAACTCAGCTCTTCTTGGGTGTTAGAACAGAGGAAGGGGAGTCAGACACAAGTGCCAGTGTCTTTCTCATCCGGCTACTGTATCTGTTGATTATTGCTGCTTCTTTGGCTAATATGGCCATCCATGCCCTCTCTACGACAGGTACCCAAATGCTGGCTTTCTTGTGGAGTAAATCTGAGTCTACCCTGGGGAGGCCCCTAACTACACCATTTCTTCACGTGGGACATCCAGCCACCTCCCACTGCATGCCCCACCCCATCTCGCCCCTGCCAATGATTTTTAATCTTTGCATCTAGCACTTGGGCCTGACACACATTGGAATCCCGTCCTTCTGTCCTCTCTCAGGTGACTGACCACTGCTGAAGAAGATTCACGATGTAAATCCATGGTCTCCAAGTCACCTGGGTCCTCAGGTGTGCCCAACAATCCTGTTGCTTGTCCTGAGCTCTCTCAGTTCCATCAAAGACAATTCCAAACATTCACCATTCTCCTCAGACGGCCTGTCAGCTGGACCTTTTCTATCTCACTTTTCGTAGATGATGTTCTCCCCTATTCACCAAGAGAAGAGGCCTTTAACCTGACCTGCTGCAGCTGCCCCTCCCCCTGCTTAGCACCTGGACGACAGCACAGCTATTCCTCACACCCTTCCCTGCAGTCTTAAGGTTCAGAAACCCGTCCATCCAGGCCTGTCCTGCATTCTGTGTCACTGAAACACCACTCCGGTCACCCTCTCTCCTCCCTGTCTTCCACTTCTTTTATCAGCCTGCTCCTCTCATCTCACAGAGGCGCCCAGTCTCTCCTACGCTAAATACGTCTTCTCTGGGCCCCTCTGGCTGGTGTCTAATCTTTCTCCTGCTCCCCGAACCCAAACACACTGAAAATGATTTTTTTTAATCCCACTGAACTCACTTCCTTTTCACCTGTTCAACTCCTCACAACACTACAATCTGGCTTCCACTCCTACTTCTCAGCTGAAGCTGTCTTCTGCGAGGCCACCACTGACATCTTAACTGTGAGACCCAATGGCAATTTCCCAGTCCTTGTGTCACAGGCCTTCTCTGTGGCATTTAAGATGGATTAGTGTCCCCTCCCTCTGCATCCTTCACTTCCTACCTTCATTCATTCAGAAGATATTTATTGGGCAGTGTGTCACACTAGTCTAGGTACTAAAACGACAACAGCGAACAAAAACGCAGTCTGCATCCTCTTGGAGCTCACGTCGCAGTGGGGGAAGAAGAAATTCACCACTGCACCAGTTTTTGTAACAGTTAGATGGTGGCAGCGTCCGTGGAGGACAGTGAAGCCATTAGGGGCACAGGGAGCGCCAGGGAATGAGCAGGCTCGTGGGGGAGAGGACAGGCCTCACTGTTAAGGTGACATTCGATGACAAAGCTGAAGGAGGTGCGAGAAAAAAGTGTGGACTAGTGGAGGGCAGTGTTCCAGTCAGAGGGCAGAGTCACTGGAGAGAGCCGGAGGCAGGAAGTCCTGGGAACACCCAGGGGCCTAGGCCTGTGGCAGAATGAGGAGGCGGAGGGGCAGGAGAGGAAGCCAGGGGTGAGGCGGGTGGCAGGTCAGAGCCGTCCCGTGTGAGATGAGAAGTCCTAGGAGGGCTTTTAAACAAAGGAACGATATGGTACGACTTATTTTTTATAAAATCACTTTGGCTTTTATGTGAAGAAAGGCTATGGGGACAAGGGCAGAAGCAGGGTCACAAGTTAGGAGGCTACTGCGTAACCCACATAAGAGATAACGGTAGACACGACAGGGACAAGCAGTGGAGGGGATCTGATTCTAGTTATATTGTGAAGGCACAGCTGATATGAGAGAAAGAAACAAGCCAGGGACGTCTCCAGGCTTTGGGACAGATGCATCTCTATCCACTGCTGTTTGTGACACTGTCGTCGCAGACCTCTTGCCGCTTTCTGCTACGGTATTTCTGCCCTCCTGCCAGCCCTCGTAGACAAGCCTCAATGTGACCACGATGGCTCTTTCTCTCCTGCATAACCTATGCAGCCCTTGCTCTTATCAGCTAAATGGCATGGGCCACTCCCAATTCACCAGGCCTCTGTGGCTTTACCACCAAAGCATTCATCAGCTTTTCTCTTTCCCAGGCCAGAGTCAGATCCTGAATCCAATTCTAGGCATGCGTCAGGCACCACTTCTCCAATTCCGAGGGACATATTTCAGAGCCTCTCTCAATGGGATTGGGCTTAGCGAGTGGCAGTCTTCCTACTGCTCCCCAAAATGGGGTTGGGAGGAGACGTACAACAGGGTAACAGCTCCCTCCCAGGAAATCTCACCTCTTCTACCACACTGTCCCCTTACAGGATTCCAACTCCCTACCCCCCCATGAGCATGGGGCTCAATGGTTACAGAGAAGGTTTTCATCCATTTCCTTTAAAAATCTCCACATATGGATTTGATATCTGACATCCATTTTATTATTAGCACCTAAAGCAAAAGAGAGTCAGAAAGAGTCTTATTTAACATCCTAATTCACATATGCACCCACCTCCTGAATTATTAGTCAGAGACTTTAGCAGAGGCTAAAGTTAATATATTAACCCACCTCCTGAATTATTAGTCAGAGACTTTGGGACTCTGTAACTCTAACTTACCCCTCTCCAGTTGTATGTTACTGTTACCTAACATTTTAGTTCTTTTTTCTAACATCATAAAATTAGGTGTTATAATTATTTTTTTAACTACATTTATTTAGATTGACCTATACATTTACCAATTTCTTTACTCATTACTCCTTTTTACACCTCAGATCTTCCTTCTGGAATCATTTCCTTCTTCCTAAAAATATACTTTTACAAGTTCCTCTACTGAAGGTCTGTGTTGGTAAATTCAGTTTTTGTTTATTTGAAGTGTCTTTTTTAAGAAAAAACCACTGATGTTATTTCACTCTTGTTCTTAATGATTACACACTTTAGGTTGACAGATACTTTCTCTGAGAATGTACAACATATCATTCCCTGTCTTCTGGCTTCTAATGTGGTGTTGAGAAGTCCGCTCTGTTACTCTTTCATAGATAATCTGCCTTTCTCTCTGCCTTTGGTATTCTACAGGTTCACTATGATATGTGAGTTTGCAATTTTGTTTTAGTTCTTTATCCTATTTGGTAGTATACATGTGTATTGTGCTTCCTGTATCTTTGGATTCATGTCTTTTATCAGTTCTGGAAAAATTATCTCCCATCATCTTATGAAGTGTTGCCTCTCTTTCTGCATATATAGTCTCTTCTTCTGGGATTCCAACTGGCAATATTAAACTTCATTTAACGTTTGTGTCTCAACTTTTCTTTAATATTTTCCATCTTGTCTTCTCTGCTGCATTCTGGGGAATTTCTTCTGATACACATTCCAATTCACTAATTCTCACTTCAGTTTTATCTAATTTATTTTAATCTAATCACATCTACTAAGTTTTTACTTTAAAACAATTGTTTTTCCTTTCTGAAAGTTTTACTTGTTATTTTTCAAATACGTCTAGTCATCTGTCCCTTATTAATTCCATCTTTTTTCCCTTAAACATTTCATACTCAGCTTAATATTCTGCAGCTCTCATATCTGAAATCCTAGGAAGCTAAACCGGTGGTTTGTATCTTTATAAATTCTCAGTCATGCAGGCTTGTTCCCTTGTGTTTTTGGCTATCACTAACCTTGTGTTTGGCTGTGATTAACCTGTAAGAGTCCTGGGGGTCTAAACCAGGACACTTCCCTCCAGCAAAAGATCTGTATTTCAGTCACGAGCTGAGACTACAGACCTAGAGCCGGTTTAGCCCCCTTGAGTGAACCACTTAATGCAAAAGTCTGAGGCTCCACTTCCTCCCTTGCTGTTGGCTCAAGCCTTCGTTTTCTGATTGCAATGCTGATACAGCATTTGCCTTCAGGGAAACCTGTCTTATGATTCATTTACACTCACGGCTCCCTGCTCCAATCAAGTTTCAGTTCTCAGGTTTATTGGGTTTGTGTGCTTTTGTTCAGTTTTGCCTTTAGAGATTTCCTTTAGCTTCCATGAATCCAACAATGCATTAAAAGGCATCTTTTATCCAGAATCTAGTTTTTTATTAAACAGCAGGAGGACCAGCAGAGTGTCTAGTCCACCATACTACTAAAAAGGAAAGAAGTCAGGAGTATAGTTTGTATCCTACAGATAATGAAAAGCTATTACAGGCTGCTTTGAAGATTTGTGTTAAACAGATCACGGTGGAGCTTACGTGGCAGGCAGACAGGAGTGAGACTCAGGCAAGATCACGAACAAAGGTATTCTAACAGGGCAAGCACCAGATGACAAAGGCCCACAAAGTGGGGACAGAGATGACAGCTAAAATATGATTATCAAAGAACTGTCATAATTTAGAGATCGAACATTTCTGAATAATCTAGCTTTTCCGAGTTTTTGGTAGTAAGGACTGATAACTATCATTATCAAAGTACTAAGTACTCCTTTCTGGGTTTTTCTTCTCTCAGTTGAATGAGTCAAATAGGGGTTCAGATGTGCCACTCTGCCTGCAGATTACTTCAAGTTAAAACAATCAAGGCTTAGAAGGCTCCGGAAGAACCTCTGGCCTTCCCCTTAACTGCCTAAAAGAATTTAACATAGAGGCCTAGTTCCCAGAAAGGAGCTGTCATCATAGATAACTGTCGTTTAATATGAACTAGGGAGGAACCTAGCAAGGCCTGTCTGATCAAACCCACCTGCGTCCTATTGTTAAAGACGGCCCAGCAAACATCTGCTTACCAGACATTCACTTTTTTCATCTGCTCATGAACTGCCTGACTTCACTTTGAAGCCTAGGTCCCTACTCCCACTCCTTAGTCCTGAGTAACATACATACCTCGTTTTGCCTACTGTCTTTGGAATGTCCATGCTTATGTGAATTCCCCGTATGCATATATTAAAACTTGATTTCTCCTGTTAATCTGTTGTATGTCATTTGAACTGCTTGACCAGAAGAACTAAGTGGGAAAGAGGAAAGGTTCCTGTCGCTGACACCCCCAAGGAAGCAAATCGCCTTTTTCATCTACATTTACTAAAAACATTTGCCCTTGGCGTGAGCCACAGCTGAGCTGTTAGAATTTGTGACTGCTCCAGCCCTTTGCTTAGCTTGTCTCCAGGCCACACTGCATGCTGATCCAAATGAAACACCTGCTGCAAAACTCCAAGGCACTTCCAGAATACCTTTGTAATGTAATTGTGCTATCACCTTACACACACACACACACACACCCCTTTAGAAAGGAAAAGAGAACACCTGCAGGAGTCTAATCCACTTACCAGAAACTAGGTCATTCATTGTCTACTTTGCCCAGTCTCCTAAAGCATCCATACTTTGTTGTACGGGAGATAATAATACAAAGTGGAAAAATTAAGTACCGCTATTTATATTCTGTTAAAACTGCTAACTTCAAGTAAAATGAAGCTGTCGTTTGAACATGCTGGACTGTAAACACTAGATTTCTCTCAGAATTTTAGTAAGGGATTGGGCATATTTGGTGATGACCTACATTCAAGGTGTATTCTTTCTTTCTTTTGTCTTTATAGTAATGGAATGCTCAGATCTCTGAAATACGCAGTAGCCATACAACCATCATCCAGAAAGAAGTTAGAATATTTAAAAAACTGGGTGTCTCAAGGAAAGAGACTGATTAAAGAGGTAGGAAAAACAAGCTCTGAGTTCCAATTTAGTTATTTTAGTGTACTGATAGTCAATATTTCCAGAATACATGAATTTAAATAGATGTCACAGGCACCTCAAATGTAACATATGCAAAAGCAGCTGATAATGTTATCCCCCAAACCTGCTCTCCCCCTCATCTTCCCCTTCTCAGTAAATGGCACCATCAGACACTCAGTTCCCAGAGGCAGAACACTAGGAGTCATCTTCGTTTCCACCCTTTCCCTCTGACAACCCATCATCAGGACATCTTGAGGCCTGAACTCCAAAATGTATCTCAAACCTACACTCTTTCCTCCATAGCTGCTGCCTCCGCCCTCGGCCACGGTCACTTGGACAGTCTGTATAGATTCTTCATTGATCTTTCTGCTTCTGTTTCCCCCATAATTCATTCTCCTTGGTTTATATTTAAGAAAATATCAGTTATAGTCTTTCACTCCTATGCTTCAAATGTTCCCACCATACTCAGATTCAGTCTGAAATGCCTCTGCAGGACTAGCGTGGTCCTGCGTGATACGGCGCCTGCCTACCTCTCGCTGACCTCCTCTCACTCCATCCGCCCCTCATTTGCTGCATTCCAGCCTCATTGGCCTACTTGCAATTCTACGAGCAAGTTAACCTTCTTTTCCCCCACGCCTGAGCTTTTGAACATGCTATTCCCTCTGCTTGGAATGTTCCTTCCTTCTCCTCTCAAATCAGACCATCTCTGCACACAGGCTTTCTCTGACTACCCTGACCGAAATTAACACTCCATCATCACTTTACTGAAGCTCCTGTTTATTTCCTTCACAGCATGTGTTACAATTACGTTATTACTGGTTATCTTCATTAGAACAGAAGTTCCTTGAGGCCAGACAGGACCTGCCGTGCTCACTACCCTACCTCCATGGCTACCACACTGCTTGACATATGGCAGAAAACTCAATAATTATCTGTTGAATTAAAACCAAATTTCTCAACCTTCCCTTTTAGAATTTCACTACTATTTAACACTTGACATCTAATTGCTGATAGCTATTTCAGATTATACTTATAAAAAGTTGAACAATCCCTGAGTTTTGACTCTAACTTAGAGACTTAATTTACTATGTTGGGGTCTAGTGAGCACCTACCATCACAATCAATAAAAATAATAGCAAAGCTTCTTATTAGTATTAACATTAACAAATCGTGTAGCTTTACTGAACAGAATTCTGTTTCAACGAAGAATCAACAATATGGAGCATTTCTTCTATATCTCATTCATCTTTACCCTGAGGACACCCCCAAGCTCCTACTCTTCTGTCTTCAATATCTTACCAGTTTCTGACTCATCCAATATTCAATTCCATAGAGATTGAGAGCCTATGATGTCCCGAGCATTGCGCTAGGAACTGCGGCTACAAGGATGAAAGGGTGATGAATGAAGCATTAGCAGACACAGTCTCCCGCCCCACAACTTCCACCCACATCTGCTGAATCCCCCAGGCCCTTTCCCGGAGCAGAATCACTGAAACATGAAGCTGCCTTTGCCCAGGAGGAAGTTTCATGATGGGTTCAGAGATAAAGACTTAAATTAAAAACAAGCAAACAAAAGCCAGGTTAACTTGTAAAGGGGAATTTGGGATGAAATATTGGTTTAGCATCTCTATCCCCACCCCAAACTCTAAGCGTCTACTTCAGACGAAAAATCCTCTGAGGGAGAAGATAAACAGAAGAAGCAAGAGTTAGCTACTGGTGAGGAAGGTCTCACACCGAGCCTGTCCAGGGCCAAGTCTCGGGAGTTGGGGAGGCGAGGAGGAGCTAGTCACCCATCCATCTATCCAATGAGTGTTTCTTGAGCACCTAGCTAACCGCTGTACTAGGCAGGCATTCAGCAGTGAAAAAGTCTTTCCCTCACGCTGCTCTCATTCTGAGGGTGAAGACGATTTCTACGTGTTGCCCAGGTGGAGCATGCGAAAGCGAGCACCATTTCATAATTCCCCCACCCATTTTCACCTCACACCAGTAGAACAGGATGGGGGCAGTAGGAAGGAAATGCAAGTAGGTGGGTCTGGGGAGAGAATACCTCCATCAGGCACTCAGAGGCCCCCACTATGTGAGAGATGGGGGGCAGCATCCAGCAGCTCCTGAAGGTGGCAGAAGCGAAAGGGCTTCAGAGTCGAGGCAGGGAGGGTGTAGAGTAACAACTGACACCAGGGCAGTGCTGTTAAGACATCAGTGGACACAGGCAGAAAGAGATGTGGACAATTAAAGAACAACGGGACCAGTTTTCTCTCAGCAAAAGTTACGGCAATGAGATGCCCAGGAGCCAGGGAGCGGATACCTCCCCGTCCCCATGAGGCCCAGCTGCTCCCTGACACTTCGATGCCATCCTCAAGAGGAAGAGGGAAAAAGAGAAATCCTGACTTGACTGAGTTTAAACTAGAAAACGACTGAGAAAACAGAATAACCAAGGTAATAGTTTATGCCACCAGGAATTTAAGATTATCTTGAATTACAGAAAAATGCAGCTACTCCTTTTGGCACGCTTGAGGTCAAGGCCTGAAAATATCATGCCCCTGGCTCAAGCATGAGTAAGGTGCCGCCCCTGACTTTGAGAAGCTCTTCATGTCCAGACAGCCGTTCGTCTGTCTTCACCCATTTCCTGTAATTCACCATTAAAATAGTCCTTCGGGGCTCTCTCTGCCCTCCAGACCTTCCTTCCTGTAAGATCCACTAAGTTGAGTAACAGCATCTAGAACTGGGGAGAAACCATCCACGCTGTGTCTCTGGATTCCTGCCATACTGGAGACAGGTCCTGGTTCCCTACCACACTTGAAGTGGCATGAAAGGAAAAGCTACATAAATAATATCTGGGCCAACACCAATGCCCATGTGTATTCCCTCTCTATATTCTTGAACGTTATTTCAAACTGTATGTGTTTTGAGCACTTCCTCCTTTTAAACAGACTCTCTTTAACTCCTATAACAATCAAGTGTTCACGAGGGATGAGGAAGAGTCTTCAAAAGACAATTCTGCTGGCAGCAAACCTCACTGGTGAACTTGGAGTACATCCATTGTGCTGCTCTGGCTGCTCTTCTTTGAAAGCACTACGACAATCTTCTCTGAAGACACTTTAAAAGTATATGCAAAAAATACAGAAACGTTGGGCGGCCAGTTGGCTCAGTTGGTTAGAGCGCAGCGCTCATAACACTGACGTCGCCGGTCAGATTCCCACATGGGACAGTGAGCTGCGCCCTCCACAACTAGACTGAAAACAACGACTTGACTTGGAGCTGATGGGTCCTAGAAAAACACACTGTTCCCCAATATTCCCCCATAACACATTTTTTAAAAATACAGAAATATCATTTCAAATGATACTTATTTAGCCAACAAATATTTTATGGAGCCCTTATTAGGTGGCTGAGCACTGGATTAGTGAGAGAGAATACGATGATGAGCAAGACAGACCTTCTCTCAATAAAATCATAGTCTAATCAATGGAAGACTAGAGATTCCAGAAATAAACACAGGCATGTATGGGCAATTAATTTATGACAAAGCAGGCAAGCAGATACAATGGGGAAAGCAGAGTCTCTTCAATAAATGGCGTTGGGAAAACTGGACAGCCACATGCAAAAGAATGAAACTGGACCATTAACTTACCATATACTTAAATTAACTTAAAATGGACCAAAGATTTGAACGTAAGGTCTAAAACCATAAAACTCCTAGAAGAAAATAGAGCCGGCAAGCTCTGTGACATCACTCTTGGAGATGATTTTTTTGGATCTGACACCACCAGCAAAAATAAACAATTGGGACTACATTAAACTAAAAAGCTTCAGCACAGCAAAGGAAACCATCAGGCAGATGAAAAGGCAACCTATTGAATGGGGAAAAAAATATTTGCAAATCCTATATCTGAAAAGGGGTTGATATCCAAAATATATAAGGAACTCATACAACTCAATAGCAAAAAAACAAACAATCCAATTTGAAAAATAGGCAGAGGATCCAAACAGACATTTTTCCAGAGACGACATACAGACGGCCAACAGGTACATGAAAAGTGCTCAGCATCACTAATCATCAGGGAAATGCAGGTCAAAGCCACAGTGAGATACCACCTCACACCTGTCAGAAGGGCTGTGCTCAAACAGACAAGAAATAACAAGTGTTGGAGAGACTGGACACACAGGTCTGTCTTACTCTGTTTGTGGCTGCAAGAAAAAGTGCCACAGATTGGGCAGCTTATAAACAGCAGACATTTATTTCTCACAGTTCTGGAGGCTGATGTCCGAAGTTGGGGTGCTGGCATGGTCAGGTTCTGAAGGCCCCCTTCCCGGAAGCAGCCCACTGACTTCTTACTAGGTCCTCATGTGGTGGAAGGGCCTATGGAGCCCTGGGGGGGGTCTCTTTTATAAATCATTAATTCCATTTGCGACCTCCACCCTCATGACCTAAGCACCTCCCAAAGGCCCCACCTCCTAATACCATCACCTCCGGGATTCGGTTTTCAACATAGGGATTTGGGGGAACAAACAGACCATAGTGATGCCACTTTGCCCAGGAAGCTCCAGGCTTATACTTGCTATCCTGGCGTGAGTATTAATTGTGTCTCCTTCCACTTCAGAAATGTCCTGGTTTGGAAAATAGATTACATGGTGAGCTTTATTGATACAACGTAGCTTGCCTTTCTGGCTTTGTCTGGCGCCTTTCCTGCCATCCGCTTAATCCTAAGGCCCTATTACAATTCTTTCCATTCTTCCAATTGCCCAGCTTCCTCCTACCCCACCCCGTGGTCTCTCACACACTGTTCACTCTGCCTAAGCTATTCTCTTCTTCTCTCCTCACTGGGTCTGGTTCATTCTGTGTAGCAGGTTAAATAGCGTAGTGAACTGGTTTTCAAACTGTGGGTTGTGACTGGTTAGTGGATTGTGAAATCCATTTTGTGGGTCACAGCCAATATTTTTTCTTCAAGTAAAACTGTCTAGAATAAAATAGAAAAGATCAGAGTACACTGCCAGTAACTATTGTTTTGTGAAACTACTGTTTCGGGTGCGCGTATGAGTGTGTGTGCTGGGTCATAATGTAAAAGGCATTTCTGACTGGATCACAGTCAAAGGTTTGAAACATGTTGGCACAGGCTCTAGGATCAGACTATTTTCATCTAAATTCTGACTCCATCTCTTCCTAGCTCTGTGAACTTGGACACGTTATTTAAACTCTCTGTGCCGATTTTCTCATCTATCTCACAAGATTGTTACAAAGATTAAACAAATTAAAATGCTTAAAAGCATACCCAGCACACACAATGCAAGTGTTGACCAGTTTATCATTACCTATCCTTCAAGTTCTAGTTTGGACATCACTTTCTCCAGAAAGCTTCCCCTAGCATCCAAATTCAGCATTAGGTGCCCTCTATGTCCTCCCCACATCTTAACACTGATCTCATTTGTCTTGTTCGATCTGATCAGGTCTGATTAGACCACTGGATTGGGAGCCACATAAAGGCAGGGAACTTGTTCCTCACTGGACATCTAGCAGTTAGCACAGTGCCTGGCACATAGTAGGTATTCCATAAATCTTTGCAAGATGAATCATTTACTCACTCTTGGAAATAAATACACAGCCATTTGTTTCGCTCAAATAAAGGCAACTTGGGACTTATACATCTGAGAAGTCACAGTCATTTTGATGAAGAATCTGTCACCTTAGTTTTAGACTAAGCTTGATTTTCCTTATTTGAAATGTCAGACGGGTTATATGACTTTATAATACACACATTCATTAGTAATGTAGTAAAGGATTTAGGTTGGATGGCTTCTTGACCTAAAATTCATAAATAATTTAAAAATCAGCATCTCTTAATTTTTCTTTTAATCATCCACGATGAAAAAAATTGGCCCCTGCATGAAAAATAAAAGGTGGCATCTTTAAATGGAGTTACCGCCCTTCTAGTCTGTTAAGTATTTAATTGACTTCTGCAAATGATTGTGGCTTTGCTCTATTCATTCATTTCAATGGAAGTCTTTAATAGTTTCATCTATGTCTGTTTTTCATGCATTAATCATGTTCCCATATTTTTGAAGTAAAAAGAGGAAACGATTAAGTTTAAAAAAAGATTTTAATTGGCTTTCTTAATACCAACCATATAATGCACAGTTACTGTGCTGATAACCTCTCTGCTGATAATTTCTATAGTCAGCTCTGTAATTTGAAGCACGCTTTGTAATACTCTGATGATTGATATAAGAACTACTTCAGGGAAATGTGAAACCATACAGCAACTGCCCTCAAAACGAAAGGCATTAGTGCAATGCACCCAATTCTTGAGCAACATACAAAAATCATACACATCTCTTGTAAAGTGTCACATGTACCTAAAAGTGGCAGAGTCTAAAGTCAGGGCTGTGCTTATGGCAGATTCACTGTGATACCTGTGGGTGGTCCGGGGAACTCCCGTATCAGACTATCCTCTTATTAAATGTCAGACGATGATAAGTGTTACAAAGAAAATGAAGCAGGGAAGAGGGAAGGGAGTGCCAATGGTGGTGGCACATGTCAGTTTTTAATAAAATGGTCAGGAAAGCCTCCCCAGACTGGAACACTTCAGCAGGACCTGATAGAGGGCGAGAGAGCCAGAGAGGGAGAGAGCACTGTGTGAAGAGGCACATCTCGGGCACACTGGAAAGGAAGCTTAAAGCCTCCACAAGATGGGATTGTCGGGGTGATGGGTCTGTTATGTTCAACCTTCTAATTGTTCTGGAGGGTATTCCCTCCACCAAGGCATTAAAAAATGTACAGTGACGGGGTACCAGCCCCACTGGAGCTCTCTGATGGTGGGGCATCTGCAGGCTGGAGGTGACCGTCAGGAAGGTGCCCTGGAATCGGGTTCCCTGATCTCAATGGGATAACGGCCTCCTGCAGTGGTAAAAGCCAGGTGGCAGTGCGTAACTCTAGGAGACAGGCGAGGCACAAGGACCACAGGAAGCCACAGGTGTGACGTCTGTTCTGGTGGTGATGCTGTCGTGCTTTCAGGGATGTATGGTAATGGTTAATGAACCACAAGATCTATAGGACAGAGGTGAGCAGCCCATTAAGTGCTGCTTGACGTACATAGGGGGAGACTTAACCAGCGTCATCCTGGGGGCTGCACGGCCTCTTCCCCAATTCCGAACCCTATGCCAGTTCACAGAGCCAGAACCTCTTGACCAAGGGGAAGGTCGGGCCCTTTGAGGAAGAATCCTGAAAGGCCGCCACAGGTGTATATAGTAAACCCTCCTCTAAGCCCTTCCTAGAGGGGCCTGAAGCCATTTACTACAACAACTGTACTTGGAAAGGGAAATACGCAGAATTTCCAAGTCTTGTTAGGTACCTGCTCTTAACTGACACCAATCCCTGGAGCTCCGACAATGCACTATAGACTGAGTAGGATTTATGGAAATCAGGTGACACACGAAGTCTCAGCCTGGGCTCCACCTCACAATGGGTCCAGTAAAACCAGACCTACCTCTAGTTATTTCCATGGTCTCAGAATGTATAACGGGAACAGATACACTGAGTACCTGGCAGAACCCCCACATTGGTTCCACTACCCATGGAGTTCAGGCCATTATGGATAGAAGGACCAGGTAGCAACCCCTAGAATTACACCCCCTCACCCCAAAAAACCTTGCAGGGGGAAACTGCAGAGATTACCGCCACCATCAAAGACTTGAAAGTTGTAGGGGTGGAGATTCTTATCACATTCCAATATAACTAGCCTGTTTTTCTGAAAAGCCAGATGGGTTGTGGAGAATGACTGTAGATTATCGCAAATATAATCAGGTGGTGATGCCAATCATAGCTGTAGTTCCAGCTGTGGTATCCTTACTAGAGCAGATCAACACAGTCCTTAGCATCTAGTGTACAGCTCTTGGCCTGTAAATGTTTTTGAGCGTCTATTAATCAAGATAATTAGAATCAGTTAGCCATCATGTGGCTGGGACTCAGTATGCCTTCTCTATCTTGCCTCACAGCTATGTCAACTCTGCTTCTGTCTCTTAATAGAGACCAGAGGAATCTGGATTTTCTTGATACCCCACAGAATGTCACACTGGTCCATTACACTGATGATACAATGCTAACTGGACTTATTAAGCAGGAAATAGCAAGTATTTCTGGTGCTACCTGCATGCAGAAGGTGGGAGAGAAGTCCTGGGAAAGTTCAAGGGCCTGCCACCTCTGTGCACTGTTTCTTCAGTGGTCTGGAGCATGTTAGGGCATCCCCTCTAAAGTGAGAGACGAGGTGCTGTACCTCGAACTGCCCAACACAAAGAAGCGAATCACAGTAATCATGTTCTCTTTGAATTCTGCAGGCAACGTATGCCACATTTGGGGTTGCTGCTCTGACCATTTATCCCAGTTCGAGTGGGGATCAAAGCAACAAAAGGTTTTGCAGCAGGCTCAGACCACTGTATAAACTGCCCTGCCAGTATAATCTAGAACTTGAGGGGCTTGAGGCACAGCAAGATGCTAAATGCAGCCTCTCATGAACCCCAGTAGGAAAATCACGAAGCTGACCTCGAGGGCTTTGGAGGAAGGTCATGCTTCTTTTGCCTACACTACAGGACACCAAATGACTATGTGCCCATGATGTCATGGGTGCCATCTGGTCCACAGAACATAAAATTGGACATGCACAGCAGATTCCCATTGTAAAATCAAAATGACATACATGAGACCAGACTAAACTGGTCCAGGAGGCCCACGTGAACTATGCAAGCAGATGGCTCGGACTCCATGGGACCTGTTTCCACTCTTTTGCTGCCTCCCCCCAACCCACACCTATAACTCCCTAGAGAGCTGACAGTTAAGAGGGAAAAGTACAGGCTTGGTTTACAGATGAATCCGTAAGCTATGCCAGCACTAGCCAGGAGTGGATATCTGCTTAATTAACTCCTGCTCAGACGTGCCCCTGCAAGACATTAGGATAATCCTCCAAGTAGAATTGCAAACTACGTCTGAATGCACACTTCATGGGAAGGCAAGATGCAATTCATAGTGGCGATGGGTGCACCTGGGGACTTGGAAAGAATCAGACTGGAAGATTGGTGACAAAGAAATATGTGGATGGACCTCTCCGGATGTTTGTGCATACTGTGTGAAGACGTTCATGTCCCATATAAATGCCTGCGAGGGGATATTCACTGTGGAAGAGACCAAAAATCAGGTGGGCAAGATGCTCTGTTTAATGGCTGCCAATCGTCCTCTCTCCCCATCACGCCAGTGGTTGTTCAGTGGATTGATGTGGCCATGTGGCAAGGATGGAGGCTCTGCATGGGCACAGCAACATGACCCTCCTCTCATCAGCGTGACCTGGCTACCCAGCTTGCTGACAGTAGAGGTTAATGCTGCATCCCTAGCATGTCACCATTTTCCAGGGAAAACGGCAGCTACCTGGGGTCAGGTTGATTACATGGGAGCCCACCATTATAAAAGGTGCAGTACTTCGTCTTCATATTCTGGGTACAGCTCGGCCTTCCCTACCTGCAGAATACCTTATCCATGTTCTCACCATCTCACAAACAACCCTACACAAAGATTCCAGAGGATGAAAAACAAACAAACAACTTTCCAACTCTTTTTATGAGTCTAGCAAAATCTCAGTGTCAAAACATGACAAAGAGAATATGAAAAAAGACATTTCTGGCGAATTTCACTCATTGGTATAGATACAAAACTCCTAAACAAAACATTAGCAAATCAAACCCAGCAATATATATAAAAGCTCATTTGGTATGGCCAAAATGAGTTTATTACAGGAATTCAGGTTGTTTTCTCTATTTGGAAATCAACTGATTTACAAAATCAACAGCTCAACGGAGAATAACCTATATCCATTAATGTAGATGCTAAAAATGGAGAAATTCAGCATATATTCATGATAAAAGTATTAAACCAGGAATGGAGATCCGCAAAAATACATAGAGTAAACGTGCTTTAATAGCAAATGTTGAAATTGTTCTCTTTCAGATACAGACCAAGTCTAGGAAGCCTACAGTAATACTTTCATTCAGCACTGTCTGAGTGGTTCTTCCTAGCATGGCGAGATAAGAAAATGAATACAAAGTATATGGTTTACAAATGAAGAAACCAATCTGCCATCATTCACAGATGACACGATTTTCAACATAAGAAACCCAGAAAATCTACAGATAAATTAGGAAAATGGGTAAGAGTTAATTAAGGAAGGTTACTGGTACAAAATCAATATACAAAAATTAATTCCATTCATTTTTAACATCAACAGTTAGAAAATGTAATTTATAAACTGTCCTTTACAACAGCAACAAAAATACATAAAGCACCTAGGACTAAATCTAACAAAAGATACAGAAGTCCTGTATGGAGAAAACTATAAAATATAATACATTAAAGAAGACTTAAATGAATAATTTGATATGGTAAAGATGTCACTTCTCCAAATTGATTTCAAGATTGACGGTGCCAATCAAAACTCTAACAGGTTTTTTTCAGGAACTTGATAAACTTTTATGTAGGAAAGAGAAAGGTCAAAAATAGACAAAACACTCTTGATGAAGGAGAAGTCATCATGAATTATTACAAAGGTAGAGTAATTAAAACTATTTGTTGGTGCAGAGATAATCAAAGAACTTATGAAACAGAATTGAGAGCCCAGAAACAAATCCACACATATGTGTAAACATGCTTTAGGATACAGATAGCATTATAGTTGCGTGCGGAAAAAGAAAACGGACTTTTCAATAAATGATGCTGGGACAACTGGATATCCATTTAGAAGTAATACTGGACTCCTGCTTCTACCATACACAGAAAAAGTCCAGCTGCATTAAATGTTTAATTGTGGAAAGCAAAACTATAAAACTTTTAACTTATGTAGAAGTATCATTGTGGTTTTGAGACGAGAATTTTAAAAAATAACAAGATACAGAAAGTACGAACCATAAAAAATAAAATTCTACCTCATTAAAACCGAGAACTTCTGTTATTCAAAGGACTCCTTACAAACTGAAAAGACAAGTCATGAACTGGAAAAACGTATTTACAAAACGAAATGTTTTGCCTCCAGAATAGATAAAGAATTCCTACAAATCAATGAAGAAAAGGACAAACAACCAAATAGAAAAATGGCCAAAAGACATGAACAAGTAAGGAAACATGACTGAGCCATATACATATGAAAATATGCTCAATTTCATTATTTAAAAAACACATTTTAGAACAAATGAGATACCAATTCTCACCCAACAGATTGGTGACTTTCCCCCCCCAAAAAAAAATAACAATATCAAGGGTTGGTGAGGACCTGGAAGAGCTAGAACTTTGGCAAACGATTTGGCATTATCTAGTAAATTTGAAGAGCTCATATTGAGCCATTAGCAATTTCACTCTGAAATATATGCCCTGAAGAAACTCTTGCCCATGAGAACCAGGAGTCTTACACAAGTATGTTTATAAACAGCACTGTCTGCAATACAAAAAACTTGACACACCATACCAACAATAGTGTTGTAGAGTAGAATAAATAAATATATTCTAACACATGTACACAAAGAAATAGTATACAGCAGTGAAAACAAATGACAACCATATACACACGTAGATGACTCTTAAGAACATATTACTGAGTGATAAGAAGTCACAGAAAAATAAATTCTGAATGACTCCATTTAGATAAAGTTTAAAAGCCTGTAAAACTAAATAATATATTGTTCAAAGCATTAACATACGTAGCAAAACTACAAAGAAAAGAAAGGAATGATGAGCACAGAATTCAAGAGAGTGGTCACTGAGAGAGCAAAGGAAAGGGCTGGGATCAGGGAAGCAATGATGGAGTGTTGGTGAGGGTGTACGTACCCCCATGTACCACAGGCCAGAGTGTAAACGGCAGGTCCCTGTGCACCTAAGGAGGGGAGAGGCAGGAAGGAAAGAACTGACGAGGCTGTACTAGAATGACTTTTCTACTTTATTTTTGCCTTGGGCTGAAGTTGCCAAAATTATAACATGGAAATTAGAACCATCTGTTGACAGGATAAGTTAGTGAGCTGTACAAAATTTACCAACAGAAATTCAGAATACCGTATTTTAAAATCTGCTTCAAATTGTGGAAAATTATAAATAAAAAGCCTACTTTATTTGAGAGAGACGAAAGATGCCATTTGATCATTACCTAAAATAGTACAAATATGAAAATGACTTAAGTGCTCACTCACATAATAATAATGGTTAAATAGGATACATTCATACGATAGCATATTATTATAACAGCAAAACATTAAATAGACCAGGAATAGAAAAATGGATCAATGAAACAGAATAGAGTTGTCAAATAGATACTATTTAGTACAGGTTCAAGAGACATTTCAAAAGAGAAGAGAAAAATGAAGCAGTCAATAAATGTTGAGACAACGGGATGCCCACTGACCTATCTAAAACCATTCACAAATACTTTAAATAAATCCAGCTGGATTAAAGAACTAAGGCAATTACAGTAAAATATGGGTGAATATGTAGTACAAACAGGGAAAGCATCTCAAAAACACAAAAAGTTCAGAAGAAAAAGAATAAATGTGACTATACAAAGCTTCTATAAAGATACCAACAAAACTTTAAAGAAAGTTTAAGGACAATTCACAGCCTGGAAGATGGTATTTGCAATACACATAACAGAAAGGAATAGTGACACATACACAAAAATGCTGCAAAACCAATTTAAATGAATAATACACAATCCAAAAGTAAACAGGTTAATGATATAAGCATGCAATCCCCAGAAGAGGAAACAGAAATATCCAATTAATACATGCAAATACCCAAATTATTCCTACTATGCAATGCAACTTTTATTCAAGTGATAAAAATGTAAGACTTGAAAAATATCAAGTACTGGTGAGGGTGTGAGTCAATAGTACTCTTATATACTGCAAGCCAGTATTAACTGGTATTGATATTCTGAGGGGTTATTTAGCACTATTAAATAAAATGAAAATGGGCAAACATTATGACCCAGGGATTCCACTTCTAGGACTCTACCTTGAAACACTCAAATATGTGCACAAAGCTATTCACTGAAGCATTATTTGTACTAGTGAAAAATATAAAACACCAAAATGTCTATCAGCAGGGAAATAAACTATAATATCCACGCAATGCAAGAGTTAAAAAAAAATATGGTGAATCTCTAAATATTGACACTGAAAGATTGCGAAGTGATACTATTTAAAAAAAAAGTTTCAGGAAAATACAGAACAATGTCCTAAAACAAAATAAAGTCAATTCTACATACTTCTAAAGATAGATGTATGTATGTAAATGCACAGAGAAAGGTCTGGAGAGTAACCAACAAATTAATAATAACAGTTAACTCTGGAGAGGGAACTACGTCGGGGTAAGGAATAGTGAAGAAGATTTTAACTCTATATTGTTTGAATTTTCAAAAATAAGATTATATTCCCTTATTACTTACATAATTTAAAAATAAAGGTAAAATGATTATGATACCAAACCATAAATTCTACACTAGGGTATGGGCAAAGTCCTGGAACATAGTGAAAGGAGAGGTTAGTGTGTAGAAAAACGTCACAGCAGCAGTGACATTTGAGCTGGGCCTTGCTGTTTGAATAGGATGTTGTCACACACTCATCATTTGGTGGGGGACTGTGGCAGATCGTATTTTCCAAAGATGACTGTCCTGACACACCTCCCATCCCATATGCTTTTCTTTCAGAATGACATTGACACTTGTCCATGGAGAGTCGGGAGTCTACGTCCCCTCCCCTTGAACTTGAGCAAGATGTTGTAATTGCCTTGATGAACTGAGTGGGGAAGAAGCATCACAGCATGACTTCCCAGATCATTCAGCTTCTGCCTGGTCCTTTCTTTCACAGGATGCTCACCCTTGGGACCCCGCCACAATGCTGTGTGCTGTGAGGAAGCCCCAACTAGCCCGTATGGTGAGACCGCATGAAGAGGCCCACGAGGAGAGAAACTAAACCCCCACCGATAGTGAGCGTCAGCTAGCAGATCCATGAGTGAACGAGCCTTCAGACAATTCCTATCCTCAGCCTTGGTGTTCTCGGGCTGAGGCCCAAACATACGACATGGAGGAGAAAAATCATCCCCACTGTGCTGCCCTGTCCTACTTCCCGACCCAGAGAATCCATGAGAAGAGTAAATGGTTATCTTACACACGAAGTTTTACAGCAACATGTTACACAGCTGAAGTAAATGGAACAAAGACATTCTAAGGAGAAGACATGACACAAGTAACAGAATTTCACAGAGCACTGTGAATATTGGCCGTATTGGGTGATGAGGGCAGAAAGCCTGGCTGGGATCAGACTATGAAAAGCCTCACATGACAATATAAAAAAATTTAGACGTTCTATTGGCAATGGAGCACTGTTGAAAGTTTTTAAGCTTGAAAGTGAAATGCTAAGATCTGCATTTTAGCAAGATCTCTTTGAGATCAGTGTAAAGACTGGAGAAGAGACAGACTTAAAAATAGGAAAAGCTCCTTTAATTAAGATGAGATCTGTCCAAGTAAAATGGTGGCTCCATCCCTCACACAACATATTTTGTGACTTTTTTCCTCTTAAGGTTGCCAGTGATGCTCATTTACAGTCAGTTCCACTTGTATTAAAATGTTGGCGGAGGAAACTTTCGTCCACACAAAAACCTGCACATGGATATTTATCAGCTTTATTTATAATCGCCCAAACTTGGACACACCAAAATGTCCTTCAGTAGGTGATGGGTAATAACATGGTACACCCTAGTCAACACTACAATGAAATGGGCTATCAAGCCACGAAAAGACACAGAGGAACCTTAATGCATATGACTAAGTGGAAGAATCCAGTCTGCAAACGCTACATGCTGTATGATGCCAACTGTATGATTTTCTGGAAAAGGCAGAAGTATGGAGACAGTTAAAACATCAATGGTTGTCAGGAGTTAGAGGGGAGGGACAAACGAACAGGCAGAGCACAGAGGATTTTTAGGGCAGTGACACTTCTCTGTATGACACTATAATGTTCGATGTGTGTCATTGCACATTTGTCCAAACCCACAGAATGTACACCACCAAGAGTGAGCCCTAATGTAAACAATGGACTTTGGGTGATAATGGCGTGTTAATGTAGGTTCACTGACTGCAACAAACGTGTCACTCTGGTGGGGGATGTTAATAGCGGGGGAAGTAGGGGTGCATACGGGGCAATCTCTGTACCTTCCACTCACTTGTACTGTGAACCTAGAACTGCTCTGAAAAATAGTCTATTAAAAAATGTTGGGGTGGGGGAAATGCATGGGAATAGTAGAATACAAAAACGTTTCCTTACTGTTCTTTCAAGCTTCTGGGACAGTTTACATAAAGTATATTCTAAGAATACAAAGCAAGGTGTTTAAAAAATCATAACCACTTATAACCAATTGCCCCTGTGAATAATGCCACCCTTGTACTACAAATATCACCCTAACACACAACGTCTTGTTTCTGTGTCTATTAAAGTATCATTCTTACTACCAGTTTTATGAAAGAACTATATAAACATGAACTTGTAAAACAAATCTATATAATAAACTACAGTTTTTATATTTTGGATCGTGGGGATCTATAAAAAAGGGAAAATTGAGGTGCATGGTCCAAAGATGAGGGAGAGGATGAAACTCAGAACCTAAGGAGCCACTGCTGTGATACTTCGGGGAAGGATGCCACTGAGTATCAAAGCGAAGGTATATGAAAGACACTAATGGGAAAGTTTCATTCACATCTTGGCAGAAGATCTCTCACCCTATTTTTTGAGAAAATCAAGAGGAAGAATGTACTGAAAACTGACAGTTCATGGAGAATAGAGACAGGATGGAACGGCTCGACGGTGAGTCAATCAGACCTTCAGTAGCAGCAGAGCCCAGCTGGAATCTCATCGTATAATTTATTGTCAGCCAGTTTTGTATAATTTTATACTGTGCCTTTCTCTAATGTTAATTCCTCAAGAGGTGATTAGTCAATTTGTGGGATACCATGCAGCTTGCTTTTTCACATTTTTGTCTAATGCCTGCTTCTGGAAAAGGTCATAATTTAAACTTTTTTGTCAAAGAGAAGCTAATACAAATGAGAAAAGGAACTAAAATTAAAATTTTCTGCTATTCTTAATGATTTGTAAAAACATTTAAGGTCTGTAGTTAATAATTTTTAAAACAATGGAAAAAGAAAAATAGAGAAAAAGATGGAAACAAATGGTAAAAGAAGGTTATAGAATCATCTGTGCATTGACGTTTCCCTGCTGGCCCTGTCCCCCATTATTGAAGCTAAATTAAAGCATTGTTGCTGTATTTCACAAAATAAAACCTGATGAAAAACCTTCCTGCCCAGTGTTCTGATTCGTATTTCTGAGTAAACTTCCTATCTTTAACCAACTTACCTGCATTCCAGAGGTTACACACGTCTGCTTGCCCTTCTGACAGCCATGTAATTGACGAGATGATGGCAGGAGCTGCTGCTGGCAAAAGTGGCTTTGGGTCATCCTCATAAAATAGCATCAGGTCCTTACAGAAAACAAGAGGGCCATAAAAGTTAGGAGAAAACGAATCCCACTGCCTCAATTTGTTACAATGGATGGACAATTTATGGAGATACAATCTATATGTGCTAACATCATCATAAACACATTTTGATTGAAAGAAATCACACATAAGTTATCTGTCCACTTGGGTGTCTGCTGAGTGTAGGGTGATTCAAATAAAATCTAGACAGTGGGGTTGGTTGATACGTCTTTTTTCACCATGAATGAGGATTTTTTTATAGTATTTTATTATGGTACAATTAACATACAGTAAATACATAAACCTTAAGTGTAGAGCTCAATAACTTTAAATTTTATGTGTGTACCAATATAACCACACTTCCTTTATTCTGGAAAGTTCCCTCAAGCTCCTTTCCAGTTGATCCATCACCAGTAAACAGTATTCTATCTTCTATCACCATCAATGAGTTTGCCTGTCTTGAACTTCATATGAATGGAATCAGACACTATGTATTCTTTTGTATCTGATTCCCATTGTTTAACATAACATTTGTGAGATTCATCCATATTTTGTGTGTAAGTAATCCCTCCATTATCTGAGGTTTTGCTTTCTGTGGATTCAGTTACCTGCTGTCAACCATACTCCAAAAATATTACATAAAAAAATTCCATAAATACACAATTCGTAAGTTTTACATTGCACACCTTCTGAGTAGTGTGATGAAATCTTGTGCTGTCCCGCTCTGTCCCACCCAGAACCTGAATAATCCCTTTGTCCAGCATATCCATGCTGTAGACACTACCGGCCCATTAACCACGTAGTAGCCAGACGTCTTGGTGATCAGATCAACTGTCCTGGTATCACGGTGCTCGGGTTCAGGTCATGCTTACACAGCCTAACGCTACATCACAATGCCTACGTCACTCACTTCACTTCATCTCATCACAGAGGCATAGTATCATCTCACGTCATCACAAATAGAAGGGTGAGTACAGAACAATAAGGTATTTTGAGAGAGACTATATCCACCTAACTTTTATCAGAGTATATTGTTATAACTGCTCTTGTTATTAGCTATTGTTGTTAATCTCTTATGTGCCTAATTTATAAACTGAACTTTATCACAGGTATGTACGAGTGTGTATAAGCAAAAGCATACTATATACAGGATTCAGTACTATCTTCAGTTTCAGGCATCCACTGGGTCTTAGAACATATCCCCCATGGATAAGGTGGGACAACTGTATTTGTAGTTCTTTTTATTTTTGTTTTTTTTGGTAAGAAGTATTCTGTTGTATGAATATATCACAATTTTTAAATTGATCTTCCTGCATATGGACATTTGGGTTATTTCCAAATTTCAGCTATTATGAATAAAGCTACTATGAACATTCTTGTATAAATCTTTTTGTAGACAAATGCACTCATTAGTCCTGGATATTTACACAGAAGACGGACTAGGCCATAGGATAAGTTTATTTTTAACTTCATTAGAAACTGCCAAGCCAAGTGATGTGCCACTTTTTATAATTCAAATTTTATTTTAAAATCATTATAGATTCACATTCACGTGTGAAAAATAATACAGAGATCCTGTGTATCCTTTGCCCAGTTTCCCCTAAAGACAACACGCTGCAAAATTACACTATCACATCTGGGATATTGACACACGTGGTCAGAACATTTCAATCACCACAAGGAGCCTTCCTGATGCCTTGTTATTCCCACACCCTGTCCCCACAACTACTAAGCTGTCCTCAATTTCTGTAACTTTCACATTGAAGAATGTTACAGGAATCATACAGGATATAACCTTTTGGGATTGGCTTTTTTCACCTGGCATAATTCCTGGAGATTCATTTAAGTTGTGTGTATCAATAATTTGTCCTTTTTTAATTGCCAAGCAGTATCCATGGTATCCATGGTAAGATAGTTTAACTCATTAAAGGGCATGTGGGTTGTTTTCAGATTTTACCAATTACAAATAAAGCTGCTGTGAACAGTGTGTATGGGTTTTTATATGATAGCAAGTTTTCATATCTCTGGGATAAATGCCTAAGAGTGAGATTGCTGGGTCGTATGGTAGTTGCATGTTGAGCTTTATAAGAAACTACCAACTGTTTTCCTGAGTAGTTGTACCATTTTACATTCCCACCAGTAATATATATGTGATCCAATTTCTCCACATGCTCACGAGAATTTGGTGTTGTCACTATTTTTTATTTTAGCAATTTTGATATTTCACTGTGTGTTTAAATTGCATATTCCAAATGGCTAATGATGCTGAACATATCACGTGCTTATCTGCCGTCTGTATTTGCTGAAGTGACTGTTCATTTGCCCATTTTCTAAGTAGGTTGTTTGGTTTTTAACTGTTGAGGTATTTTATTATTATTATTTTTTCAGTTATAGTTGACATTCAACATCATTTTATATTAGTTTCAGGTGTACAGCATAGTGGTTAGACATTTATATAATTTATGCAGTGATTTCCCCCCAATTAGTCTAGTACTAACCTGGCACTATACATAGTTGTTACAACATTATCAACTATATTCCCTGTGCTTTACATTCCTGTGACTATTTGGTAACTGCCAATTTGTATTTCTTAATCCCTTCACCTTTTTCACACTAACTGTTGAGTTTTAAGAGCTGTTTACATTCTCCAGATATTAGTCCTTTGCCGGATACGTGGTTTGCAAACATTTCTCCCAGTTTGTACCTTGCCTTTCTATTCTCTTCATAGGGTCTTGCACAGAGCAAAAGTCTTCAAATGTGATGAGGTGTTACATCATTCTTTTTCTTTAAGGGATCATGGTTTTGGCCAGCCCTAGATACCAAAGATTTTTCTCCAATATTTTAAAAGAGATTTACAGTGTTACATTTTATAGTTAAGTCCGTGATCCATTTGGAGTAAATTTCCATACAATGTTTAAGTTGCGAGTCATGGTTTTGCCTGAGAATGTCCAATTGCTTTAATATCATTTGTTGAAAAGGTTATCCTTCCTTCATTGAACTTTGTCAAAAATCAGTTGGCCACATTTGTGTGGGTCTATTTCTTGGTTATCTATTCTATTCCACTGACCTAACTGTCCATCCCTCCATCAACATGAAAATCCCTAAATGATTACTCATACAGAATGGTTAATAAATTAAGATTCATTTATCCATCAAGAACACAGCACAGTGGCTCTCTCCGAGGCTGGCTGCGTAGCTAGAAGCCACGCTGGCTTCTGTCCAGGTAGAGCGGGCAAGTAGCCTCAAGCCTTTGGCAGTGGCCTTCCTTTGACGTCTGCAGAGATAGTGAGAAGCAGATCTGCAGGTTGAAGTTTTAAAGTAATGAATGGAGCCCTGAAATGAATTAAAGGTGTTGGTTGTAGACTGAAAAAACTCACACGAAAACCATCATCTTAAGGTGTTGAACGTAAGGATCTTTGTGATGAAATTTTTATAAATGGTGGTCTCCCAGTAGTGCCAGACAGAATCAACAAAGCCTCTGTTGCTAATTGCTAAGGCCTATAAAGTAATCCCCCCAAAGGAGAACCATTTCACAGTTCTTTGGACTTCATCTTCAAAAGTAGCCGAAGAATTCGAGTGACAGTAAATTTATCCCAGAAAACCTTTGGCAGTCACTGATGTTAGCGTACAACTAAGAACATTCAGGACAGCACAGTGTAGGTGATATGGGTATTACTCACGTATTGGCAGGACGACAGCGGTTGTACACTGAAGGCAGTTAACATGTATATGCTCTTTTGTGGGAAACTAAGGAGAAACAGGTGCTCAGCCTAGAAAAACGTTTCTCAGAGTAGATTTCCTATGAAGTCAATGTGTTCTGGGCTTACATTTTTAGGACAAGTAAAAATTTTTTCAAATGGAAATAAAAGAATACAACACAGTTATATGTACTGATCTAGAAATATGTCCTTAACATGCAGTTTAGGGAAAAAACATACATTGGAACAATATACATTGAATGATTGCATTTATTATTACAAAACAATATCCAAAATATATCGCTTAGTTCAAAGCATGTTGCAGAGCAGTATATATTGAATTAATCCTTTCAGGTGAAAGAAATGTGTGGATACAGAAAATCCCCCCCCCCAAGTCATAGAAAGCTGCTAGTAATGGTTGCCTCTGAGGAAAGGAACTGAAGGACTGTAGAGAAGTAAGAAGAAACTGCTTTTCACTCTTAAGCCTTTCATATTGTTTAAATTTCTTTCAATAAGTATTTTCTAATTTAAAAGGAATAAAAGTACATACATGAAAATCAAAAGGGACTTTTAAGCATAAAGCAATAATTCAGAAAAGAGGTAAAGGAATAATAAATTAACATAATTAGAATAAGTATAATTTCCAGTTCTCTAACAGCTTTGATGAGTTCAGATTTTTGCAAATATAATAAACGACATGCTGGTAAGCCCAAAAACAAAAACTCTTTACTCTTCATTTAGCAAAATAATAAAAGGAGGCAGTAGGAAATGAACATTTGTCTTCTATCACTAGCAATTTAGTAACTCACAACTAGACTGAAGGCTTTGGTCAGCTTTAATTTTGTGGGAACCAATTCATAGCATCCCTATCTGTTGCTATGGAAACAACCGTTACCAAAAAAGTCATAACCTCTGCTGAATCTCCTCCAACAGGAAAAGAGGAAGGTCTTTTGAGGTGATGAAAAGCTACAAATACCTTTATTAATTAGCAAATTTAATAAAAAAAATTCTGGACAATAGGCAGAGAGAAAACACATCCATGTCTAAGAGTCATAAATGTAAATAAAGACTTTCCTTTACACAGGTAAGCACTGCTCTGCTTTCGAAAGCCTTATTTTGTGAAGAATTTTATTTACTGCTTTAAGATAATTCTTTCATTTGTAGGAAGAGAACAGTTAAAGAGGTTTCTATTTAAAGTTTTTAAAAGATACTTTTTCAGCATCCCTCATTCTGCCTAAGCAACCAACAGTATCATTTCCTTCTCATTCTGTATTAAGAACATGAGAATGTTAATATAGATGCAGTACATTTGGCAAAAACAATTAGATTTACTGTTCAACTTGATAGCTTTTGTCTCCCGCTGCAAAAGCAGATTACTGAAGAGGACATATTGGAATGCATCACATGTTTCTAACAGTAATAAGAGGAGATGCTTGTCAGTAGGATGATGGAATAGTGTTATGATATAGTGATGTTTTGAAAATGGAAAATCCAGCTTTAAACTTCTTTTGAAGGAAGGGCTTTTTCTGCTCACTGATACAAAATGTGGAATGATGTAGATCAATTATCGTAGGTTCCTCCAAAATAAGAAAAACCAATAATAATGAGAATTTAAAGACCAAAGAAACCAAAAAAAACTAAGTGGTATTTTATGTCTTCGTTAGGCTCCAAAGCATGTGAAAATTATTCCAGTCTATTTTCTCCCTGAGACGCCATCAGCAGCAAATAAACTGATATCAAATTTAAAAATCATTTTGACTTACTATCTTTTAAAATAGTCTACATATGTTCAATCTGTGGACTATTATGCAGTTAAGGAACCGGGAAATTTTAATTTTATGTACTTTTCGTTGCTGCTAGAAAATCAAGTAAATTCAATACCTAATTGGGTTGGACGAAGGGGTTGGGAACGCAAGGTCAAGAAATAATTCCAACCTCCATCACAGGAGCTATGGCAGGGAGCACTAAACAAAGCACTGAGCAGGGGACCAAAGAAGCCTCTTTCACAGGAAACACTGGAGGCGTCAACAGTGAATGTCTACTATTCATTCATTTCTTCATTAACAAAGATGTGGCAACTGAACGTTAGGTAATGAATAAGACTAAAAAGGTCTCTACTCTCAAAGAGCTGTCCTGCTAGTAGGAGAATCACACATAAAACAGAAAAACAGATGAGTGAATCCAACAATTTCATATTGTCTTAAGTGGAACAGATTTCCAGTCAAGACAGTTCTGTAAGTTCACACTTTGGGGCACCTTCCTTCTCCAAACACATAGCAATGAAAGAGAAAATACAAATGTGAAAATTAAAGACCCAGTCATGCTCAAAAACAATATATCTTCATGGAGGAGAGCAGGAATAGAAAGTGGGAGCTGTGGACCTTTGGGGCTTTGGGTCCTGAAAAAAGGCAGAGAAAACCAGGAACTCAACTCCTAAGGGGTAAATACAGATTTAAAGTGTCCGTCCAAGATAGAAATGTTGAACATGGGGTCACTACTTGAAATTATGGCCAGGCACTGGGATCTCCTACTTATAAAGGAAGCTGAATTAACCTGGCATCAATCACAGCCTGGGACTACGGCTGCTAAAAGTTTCACACCCAGGTGGGTGAGAAGATACAAACTAAATTTCACCAGCAATTGGTCCTCAGCGTCCCTTACTCTGGGGACCGGATCTGCAATATCTCTGACATGAGCAAAAATGAAGACGCCCCAAGCTGCCAGTGTCAGTCCTGAGTGTGGACCTGCAGTGCGGGGTATCGGGAGGAGACAAACGAAAAACTGGTAGGCAGGGAAAGGTAAGGACGCTCAGAGAGAAGGAAGACAAAAAAGAACCTGAGCCACTCAAAAAAAGCTTACGAAACAATATTCCAAAACACAGAAAAAACTGAATTCACTCCTGACCAAATGAAACTAAGAAACCTAAAAAGTATTTAAAACTAAGTATGTTTAGAGTTCTCAAAAAGATAATGGAAAGGATAACATTAATTTAAAGGAATAAGAAAACAAGAAACAAAAACAGGCAAAGATGAAGTAAGTATAAATGGATATAAATAAGCAATGAGAAATCCTAGAAATGAAAAATATGGCTATTGAAATAAAACGCTTGATGCATGGAGTTTATAATGAGACAAAAATATTTTTTAAAAGCAGTTGAAAGACATGGAAAATGAGACAAATAAGTGGCCCAATATATCCAATAGAAATTAAACAGAAAAAAACATTCAAGGAAATAGAGAAAAAGTAATAGTTGGAGAGCTACAGATGCCAGAATTGAAGATACATGTTTCCATGTGAAAGTACTAACAGGAGTGAATGGATGTATGTCTGAGAAGATCAGAGAACCCTGAGGAACAGAGCAGATTCTGGTTCTGGTTCTGGTGGGTCCCCTCTCAGGATCAACCCTGGAGATACTATAAAGAGATTACACCAAAATGAGAAGAAACTAGAGAGGCCGTTGGGAGGAGATGGAGGGGTGTTCTGACCTGGTATGCTTGAGTGAGTGGGGGAGGGGAGTCAGCGTGGGGTTTTGCCTGAGGCAGAAGGTGGCCTGAGCCTTGGCTGGATAAAATAAGGAAGAAGCTGGTAGAATTACCCGCACCATGTGCTGCCTTGGAACCTGTCTGCGCACCTGCTGTGACTCAGACAGGTGTCCTCAGGAGCGCCTCTGGTCAGTGCAGAAGCCCTGAGTGGGTAAGGAGAAGAGAGAAATCAGTAGGGACCTCTTCCAATCCCCCAGGGTGGGTGGTTCACAATTTAAGGAGTGTCTCCCCCTAAAGCTGCTTCTTGGGGTGCTAAGGATAATGATGTAACTTGAGGCATTGATCCTTACAGTGAGGAATGATTAACTCTCATATTCTTGGAGGGAGAGGGAAGGGGAGAGAAGTGCTCTCCACACGAGTCCATTTCCCCCACCTCCCACTTAAGCTGGTAGAACTGATGCACACTGAGTTTCCACCTTTAGCAATCCCAGACAAAGCAGCCATGACCCCTAGGAGTAACCAGTACCTTGAGGATCAAAACTATTTCAAAAGGAAAATTTTAAATTGAATTATCGGTTTCATCAAAAGCACAGATATCAGAAAAGATGGACCAAGAATTTAAAATACGCTTAATATACATACTAAAATAAATAAGGAAAGATATAAGCAATATGAAACAGGAACAAACACACTAAAAAGAATAAAATAGAAATATTAAATATCAAATGTAAAAATTGAATGTTGAAATAGAGGACTCAGATGGGATTAATAGAGGAATGAATACAGCTGAGAACAAATTAGTAAATAGGAGAATCAGATTGAAGAACTCCAGAAGAAAAAAGAAAACAATAAAGAAATAGAAACTTTAAAGAAAAGTGAAGCGATATAGAGGTAGAAAGAAAATTACTGATACCCAGATATGAACAGGCCAAGAAAGAGAGAAAAACGAAAATAAACAGTAGGAAATATTTGAGACAGAGATAACTTTCTCAGAATTAAATAGAGATGAAAGACTTCCCACTGGCAAGTCTCACAGGGTGACAAACAAGAGAGAAAAAGAACTCAAGTTTAAGCATATTACAGTAAAATTTAAGTCTTTTCAGCAAACAGTATTGAAACAATTGGACATGTGTAGGCAAAATAAGTTTTTTTTAAGAACTTCGACGTATACTTTACCCCTTATACAAAAATTAATTCAAAATAAATCATAGACCTAAATGTAAAACATAAAACTATAAAATTTTTAGAAGGAAACATAAAAGATAACCTATATGACCTTGCAGTAAGCAGAGTTCTTAGATATGACAGCAAAAGGATGATCCATAAAATAAAAAATTGATAAGTTGGACTTCATCAAAATTTAAAACTTTTGCTCTGTGAAACATATTGTCAAAAAGAAAAGACAAGCCACAGGTTGGAAGAAAATACATGCAGATCATCTCTCTCACAAAAGACTTATATCCAGAATATATGAAGAACTCACAAAACTCAGTGGTAGAAACCAAACAATCCAATTAGAAAATGGGCAAAATATATGAACATATATTTTACCAGAGAAGTTAGCACGTTGAAATAAGCACGTGAAAAGATGTTCAACATTATTAGCCATTTGGGAAACACAAAATCACAGGGAGGTGTCACTACAAACCTGTTAGAAGAGCTAAAATGAAAATAGTGGTAATAACAAAAGTTGGCGAGGATGCAGAGAAACTGGGTCTCCTACGCACTGCTGGTGGGAATGTAAAATGGGACAGCCACTCTGGAAAACAGTTTGACAGTTTCTTATGAAAGCTTAGTATGCACTTACCATAGAACCCAGCAATCACTCTTTGGCCTTTATCCCAGAGATATGAAAACTTTACATATAAAAACCTGTACACAAATGTTCACTGCAGCTTTATTCTTAAATAGCCCAAATTGGAAAGACCCCAAAATCCTTCAATGGGTGAATGGTTGAATAAATTCTGGTGCATCTAGAAAATGGGATGCTACTCAACAGTAAAAAGGAATGAATTATTGATATATTCAACAACCTGAATGGATCTCATTATGCAGAGTGAAAAGAAAAATCTACCTCAAAAAGTTACATATTGTCTGAGTCCATTTACATAACACTCTAGAAATAACAAAGCTACAGAGATGGAGAAAAGATCAGGGGTTGCCCGGGGGTGGGGCTCTGGGGCGTGAGACGAGGTGGGTAGCAAAAGGGGCTTCTTTCGTGGGAACAGAACAGGTCTGTATCTTGATTTTGGTGCTGGTTACATGAATCTACACTTGGGATAAAACTGCGCGCACACACACACACACACACACTCACACACACGCAGGTTAAAAAATTGACTACTAAATTGAAAATTTGAAAACTGACTGACGTGCCAATGTCCATTTCCTGGTTTTGATGTTGTACTACAGCTATATAAGGTGTCAACACTGGGGGAAGCTGGGTGACAGGTACATGGGACTATGTACTATTTCTACAACTTCCTATAAGTCTATAATTATTTCATAATAAAATGTTTTTAAAAATGAGTAGAGAAAGATGGACTGTTCAATAAATCATATATTGTTTATCCACAGGGGTTCAAATAAAATAAGACCCCTATCTTACCCTATATAGTAAAATTCTAAAAGGCATAAGGATTTCAACATTTAAAAAAATATATATGAGATCTTTATTACATTAGAATAAAAAAGAATTTCTTAAATAAGATTTTTTAAAAGCACAAATGATAAAGGAACACTTTCATAATTCAACCTTATTCATATTTAAAACTCTGTATGACAAAGACACCAAAAACCAAAGTTAAAAGACAAGCACAGTTTCTCTTAGAACAGATGAAGCTGGAAAAGGTAAGAAAACAGATTCTCCCCCAGAGCCTGCAGAAAGGAATCAGCCCTGCTGACACCTTGATTTTAGCCCACGGAGACCAGCGAGATTACGTCAGACTTCCAACCTGCAGAACTGTAAGGTAACACATTTGCACTGATTTAAGGCACTCAGTGTGCAGTAACTTGTTAGAGCAGCAATTGGAAATTACTCCAGTGACTTACCTCCGTTGATTTGCAAGCATTCAACTTGAGTGGTAGCGTTTCCTGGGATAATACAGTTCTACTAGGCAACAGAATGTCTTGGCACTGCTCTGGTTTCAATCCTTCCTTGGAAGCATTTTCTGTCAATGACATAAAGCTAAGATTTTACTTTGGCCAAAAATAGTAATGTTTTTACATGAGCTCACAATTTTTAAGTTAATCTGAAGGTCCATTTTGCCTACAAAATATACATCATCTGCCGATGGTTACCTATGAATATTAATCATCTTAATATATCCCTTTATAAAAATTGACAAGTTCAGACAGATTTCAAAAATACTACTTGAATTCTAGCCCTCTCTCCCATCAACAATTCTGTTTTATAACTTTATTATTTGAAACATCTTTTTAAAAATAAGATGTACTATAGCATAGCAAATAGTTTGAAAATGTGAAGATGATTCAAATGAAATTTTAGCAAAGCAGGAATAACAACTCTAATTATTCTAATTAATATTTAAAAGAACTTAATTGCTGCTGTGTGAACTTCATGTGGTCCAAACAAAACTAGAAATGTATAGATTATTTGATAAGAACTTTAAACAAAAAATTTTAAAACAAACATAAAAGAATATGCCAATGAAAATAAACTGATACTTTATATTTTTTGCTGAATTTAATGTTTTTGTAGTCTTAGTATCGTTTTCCTTCCTATGCGAACTAGTACCAACTATCTCTCAGCATATCATTGGGTACAATAAGAAGGGTAAGAAAGCCATTTCAAACTGGTGTATACGCACCACTGGGGGTACTTAAAGACTTCCCAAGGGCTAGGTGGGCATAGATAGTTTTAAAAGAAAGAGTATCTTTCCAAAAACTGATGTGCCTGAGAACACAACTGTGTAGACGCCTCAGGCTAGTTCTTTCCCCTTCCCTTTCATAACCAGTTGTCTTCTACTTTATAAAGACATATCCTTTACCCAGTCTTATTATGGTAAATCTTCCCTTAAAGTACAAACATGACAACTTCTACAGCACCAAATACAGTAAAAGAGATTGGTATGGGGAAGCCGCCTTCGAGCAAAGCACAGAAAACCCAAAGTAGGGCTTCAAAGTTTGTCTGGTCTCACACATACTTCTTTTCCTGGCAAAGCGTAAGTAACAGGGAATTTTGGTCCATAGCAGGATATTTAGTATTCAGATACATTACGGTATGGAGAAGCACGGCAGTTGACAAGTTTCATTTAATGTCCTTGTGCTTTTCACCTCCCCCCCACCACACACACACACACACACACACACACACACACACACACACTATTGTCAAAGAATGCGCCATTCCTGAGGAAGGGTCCAATGAAAGGAAAGCAAAGAAACATGGGAGGCAGGGGCACTTTATTTCATCAATGGGACAGCTTTATGACAAGGTTCCATAGTTGGCTACCAATCTTAGGAAAAGAGTTCAGGAATGTGAATACAACCAGAGTGGTGTCTGTTTACATGTCTATTTGAATAAATAAGGATGTTTTCGGAAGAAAGTTTGAATCTGATTTGGCTGGTGGTTTTGACAAGGAGAGCTGGTTTTGCCAATTAGGTAAATATGATAAATAATTTCCAAAAATTGAATGAATCAAATCTGCTGTTCTGAAGAGTTGATGAAAATATATTTAAAGAATATGACACAATAAAATCCTTTTCTCAAAAAAATTACTGTATTGACAGATATGTTGTAATTAATGTTTTTTGTTTAGTGTAACAGGAATAATGAATATTCATTTGATAAATTTTAATAAAGGGTTTTTTTGGTATTATCTTCAGAAACTGAGAAAGTAAATTATTCCTTATGACTATTTAACAAATCTTTTCCTAAATAGGGTGTTTCCAATCCTTTGATTTCAACAATATTGAAAAAAGAAATAATCAAGTTGACAGTTGACAAGAGATGAAAAATATTACTGTAATAAATCACCATATAATTTCTGGCATATTAGTTGGAAGGTATTCATAGAATTGATTGACATTGCTAAACTAAAACAACTTCTTTTCCCACCTACAATTTTATGTGAACAATTCCTTGTAGCTTCTACATCTATAAAAATATTAAACAAACAGAATTTATGCTGAACCCTGCTTATTTCTAGCAATAAGTAATATTCCTATGTGGTACATGAACAGTTCCACGTATCTCATAAAAGCACGTATTTCAATAAAATTGTACCCTTTATGTTTAATAACTATTTACAAAAATTTATAATACAGGGGCTGGCCCGGTGGCTCAGGCGGTTAGAGCTCCATGCTCCTAACTCCGAAGGCTGCCGGTTCGATTCCCACATGGGCCAGTGGGCTCTCAACCACAAGGTTGCCAGTTCAACTCCTCGAGTCCCGCAAGGGATGGTGGGCTCTGCCCCCTGCAACTAAGGTTGAACACGGCACGTTGAGCTGAGCTGCCTCCCGGATGGCTCAGTTGGTTGGAGCACGGGCTCTCAACCACAAGGTTGCCAGTTCAATTCCTCGACTCCCGCAAGGGATGGTGGGCTGTGCCCCCTGCAACTAGCAACGGCAACTGGACCTGGAGCTGAGCTGTGCCCTCCACAACTAAGACTGAAAGAACAACAACTTGAAGCTGGACAGCACCCTCCACAACTTAGATTGAATGTTCCCCAATAAAGTTCTGTTCCCCTTAAAAAAAAAAAAAATATATATATATATATATATAATAAATTTTTTAAAAAAATATATATATATATTATAAATTAAAATATATATATATATATATATATATATATATATATAATAAATTTTTTAAAAAAATATATATATATATATTTTTTAAAAATTTATAATACATTTATGTGGTTTTGGTTTTGTGTACTAAAAATAATTGTAATGATAAGTCAATCTAGAAGGACTATTTTACTACTTAAAACCTCTGGTCACAGAAAATTTAGAAAAATAATTTCAATTTGTATACATATTTGATATAGAGAAGACTTTCAAGCATAAAAGTACTTTTTATTAGGATAAAATTCTGTGAGGGATGTGGAATAGAAATAGTACTTCAAGTAGAAAAGGGACTGATGTAAAAATTCCAACAGTTAAAGAAGACTTCATGTATTTTTTTCAAATGAATGGTTACAGGTATCAATCATAACAGTATTTAGATTTCTTTAGATACATTTCAAAGTCTCATGTAACAGTTTTGTTTGTTTTATTCTTTCATCTTCGATGTCAATATTTTGAATTATAGCCTTTGCAGTTACTTATACTTAACGATAAAATTTCATACATCAACTTAAAAATGTGTTAGATGTAATTTTTCAAAATCATCTTAGGGGTCATGCAAGAAAAATAGCTTGAAAAGCAATGGTATAAGACATGGTTCTTGCCTTCAAAATGTTTATAACCTGACTGGGGAGATAAGTCTAACATACAGACCTACAGGAAACAATTAGAGGAGAATAATTACACCCCAAATTTCCTTAAATTAACTTTAGGCCTAGACATGCTAAGTGTGTGTGTGTGTGGGGGGGAATCAATGTATACCAGAGTACCCAGAAAAAGCCTCAAATAAAAAGTAAAAGTTGAACAAGCTTTGAAGGATGTCAAGGTTCCTGATAAACATGGAGGAAGAAATTATTCCAAGCAGGAAGAACTACATGGGCAAAAGAAGCAAGTCTGGTATATAACAAAGATACTGCAGAAAGAGTAAGAACCTCTCATTGATGATTGTAACTTTTCATTTTCTTGTAACTTCACATGAAAAAAAATTAAAATAAGCTTATTTTGGACTTGGAGATTTTATACTATATACTGGCAAACAGTAGTAGTTTGAGGTTTAGATCACCTATGTGCTTTCATATGATTTAATCAGGAACTACATTATCACTCTTTGAGAACTCAGCAACAAAATCACCTTGAGATGATATGAACCTAGGTTTTAGACATCGCAGAAGCAGATTAATAAAAATTTCAGGAAGTCCATTTTGAAGTAAAGTATGAGGAAAACTGAAGAATAGCAAGAATCGTGAAAGAAAAAAATCTTGCCTATTTGGTGATGCATTTTAGCCTAGAATAACTAAAATGTTATAAACCTACATTAACTAATCTTACAGGGGCAAGAAGGTAGGCAGTTATAGTATAGTGAGTCTATGGAAACTCATTTAGAAATGTTTTCAGTTTCAGGCAGCACAACACTGGCAGCGAGGTGTGCTTAATTACATTAGATGATTACACAACACTGATCTCTGGATCTTCACAAGAAAGCAGAAAAAGAGAACACACGTTTAGTTCCTTAGTGGAAATGAAGCCCCTTTGGGATCATAAGCTATTTATCAGTTGAGACTGTGAACTCACAAACCAAGAAGAATTAGTGTGTGAATGAGAAACCTCAGAGGAAACAGTGAAGATGCTACAGGAAATGATGCTACTGAGTCATCTGAAGATGAGGGCTTAGATACAAGACTGTAGGTACTTGGTAGCAACTATCTAGACAGAAGCTGTAGATCTCATTCAGCCTGAACTACTCAGATAATACCACAAAGCAGAACTGGTAAACTCTGTAATATTTCTTAGATGAGATAATCAAACTGACGTTCAAACGATCAGACATTAACAATGCAAACAGCACATTTTGGAAATGAAATGCTCTATAAACTGAACAAATTCCCAAATTTTTCCATTTATTATTTAGCATCTAGCAAACATTGTTGCTATGTATTGACAGTGCCCTCTCAGGTATAATTTAAGTAAATTGGACATTTTCTTAACAAATTTAATTTTTAAAGATAAACAAATGTGTCCTTCATAGAAAATAGTCATTGGGCCAATGAAGAATTGATAAGATATAAAAGTCTCACGGTGATTAAGTTTATAACTAACTTTTGCAGAATCATGAATTGGAACCTTAACAATTTCACTTAGAGCATAATTACACTTCACCATCTTCAAATCACTGACATTTATCCTAATTTTTTAAACTTCCATTTTGTAATAATTTCAAACTTAACAGAAAAGTTGCAAGAATAGTACAAATGACTCCCATACACTTTTCACCCAGATTCAGTAATTGTTAAAATTTTGCAACATTTATTTTATAATTCTCTTTCATTTATGTACACATATTATGATAGTCCTATATTTTAAATCTTGAGGTAAAGCATTGTCCTAGGTTGGGTTCCCAGGAAACAGGCGCCATGGCTCAGACCTGTTTGAGGGAGATTCACAAGGGCAGACTCTCAGAAACAGGATGTGTGAGGCATGTGGGGGGCAGGATTGGGCCAGGGTGGAAGTGAACTGTCATGGCTACCACAGAGGCCTCAGCCAATCCTACCAGGAGCTTTGGGGGTTGGGATGGCTCTTCACAGTTGTTCTGCCTTGAAGCAAGGGGGCTGGCCCACGTCTATAGGTCACTGGATGTGGGTTCCCTCAGGAAGTGGGGGTGACCTTGGGCAAAGAGGCTCTCTTCAGCTGTTGGGAATTCCCAGAGAAGGACACAGCTGAGAGCCCTGATCCACCAGTCCTCCCAGCAGGAATGAATGCTTTGATCTTGAAGTGGGGATTGGGGGTGGCGGGGAGCGGCAGTTACCACAGCACCCACTACAGGACAGGCACAAGCTCTTTGATCCTACTTACTTCTGAGAAATGCTGCAAAGGGACGGGAGATCAAATGTGAGTACTGTGAAGCTGTTTTGAAAGATGAATTTTGACATTACTGGGGGAAAGGCATGCTTTCTTTTTTAAGTGAAAAAGGAAAAGTATAAAGAATAAGAAAGCAGAGATGTTTAAGCAGATTTTAAATTTTGAAATAGGTAAATATAAAAATATGAGAAAGTCAGAGCAGAAATAAATGAAATAGAGACCAAAAAAAAAAAAAAAGCAATACTAAAGATCAATGAAACCAACAGCTGATATTTTGAGAAGATAAACAAAATCGACAAACCTTTAGCCAGACTCATCAAAAAAAAGAGAGAGGACCCAAATTAATAAAATCAGAAATGAAAGAGGAAAAGTGACAACAGACACCACAGAAATACAAAAAATTTTAAGAAAATACTATGAGCAACTATACTCCAACAAATTAGACAATCTGGAAGAAATGGATAATTTTCTAGAAGCATACAACCTTCCAAGGCTAACTCAAGAAGAAAGGGAAAACCTGAATAGACTGATTACTACCAGGGAAATTGAATCAGAAATCAACAAGCTCCCAACAAACAAAAGCCCTGAACTAGATGGCTTTACAGGTGAATTTTACAAAACATTCAAAGAATTACCACCTATTCTCCTCAAACTATTCCAAAAAATTCAGAAGGAGGGAAGACTCTCAGACTCCTTTTATGAGGCCACAATCACCCTGATCCCAAAATCAGATGAAGACATTACAAAAAAAGATAATTACAGGCCAATATCCCTAATGAACATAGATGCAAAAATCCTCAACAAAATATTAGCAAACAGAATTCAGCAATACATTAAAAAGATCATACACCACGATCAAGTGGGATTCATTCCTGGTATGCAAGGTTGGTTCAATATCCACAAATCAATTAATGTGATACAGCACATTAACAAAATGAAAAATAAAAATCATATGGTCTTATCAATAGATGCAGAAAAAGCATTTGACAAAATCCAGCAACTATTTATGATAAAAACTCTTAAGAAAGCAGGAATAGAGGGACCATATCTCAACATAATAAAGGCCATATATACGATAAATCCACAGCTAACATCATACTCAACAGGGAAAAGCTAAAACCACTCCCCTTAAGATCAGGAACAAGGCAAGGTGGCCCACTTTCTCCACTTCTATTCAACATAGTTCTGGAAGTTCTAGCCACAGCAATCACACGAGATAAAGAAATAAAAGGCATCCAAATTGGTAAGGAGGAAGTAAAATTTTCATTATATGCAGATGACATAATACTATATAGAGAGAACCCCAAAGACTCCACCAAAAAATTATTAGAAGTGATAAATGAATTTAGTAAAGTAGTATACAAAATTAATATTCAGAAATCAGTTGTATTTGTACACACCAATAATAAACTATCAGAAGGAAAAATTTTAAAAACAGTCCCATTTACAATTGCTTCAAAAACTACAAAATACTTAGGAATAAATTTAACCAAAGAAGTAAAAGACCTGTACTCAGAAAATTATAAGATACTGAAGATACAAAAAAATGGAAACACACACCATGCTCATGGATAGGAAGAATTAATATAGTTAAAATGTCCATACTGCCTAAGACAGTATACAGATTCCAGGCAATTCCTATCAAACTTCCAAGGACAGCTTTCACAGAAATAGAACATAGATTCCTAAAATTTATATGTAATCATAAAAGACCCCAAATAGCCATGGCAATCTTGAGAAATAAGAACAAAGTGGGAGGTATCACTATACCTGATATCAAAGCATACTACAAGGCTATAGTAATCAAAACAGCATGGTATTGGCATAAAAACAGACACACAGATCAATGGAACAGCATAGAGAGCCGGAAATAAATCCATGCCTATATGGTCATTTAATCTATGACAATGGAAGCAAGAATTTACACTGGAGTAAAGACAGTCTATTCAATAAATGGTGCTGGAAAACCTGGACTGACACATGCAAAAAAATGAAGCTGGACCACCTCCTTACACCATATACAAGAATAAATTCAAAATGGATTAAAGACTTAAATGTAAGATCTGAAACCATAAAACTCCTAGAAGAAAATATAGGAAGAAAATTTGCAGACATTACCCTTAGTAATATTTTTACTGATATATGCCCTCAGGAAAGGGAAGTAAAAGAAAAAAAAATAAACATGTGGGATTACATCAAACTAAAAAGTTTTTTCACAGCGAAGGAAACCATCAATAAAACAAAAAGGCATCTTACTGAATGGGAGAAGATATTTGTCAATGATACATCTGATAAGGGGCTAACATCCAAAATTTATTTAATAAAACTCATTCAACTCAACACCAAAGAAACAAACAACCCAATTAAAAAATGGGCAGAGGACATAAAGAGACATTTTTCTAAAGAGGACATACAGATGGCAAACAGACATATGAAAAAATGCTCAACCTCACTAATCATTAGAGAAATGCAAATAAAAACCACAATGAGATACCACCTCACCCCAGTCAGAATGGCTATCATCAATAAATCAACAAACAACAAGTGCTGGTGAGGATGTGGAGAAAAGGGATCCCTTGTGCACTGCTGGTGGAATTGCAGATTGGTGCAGCCACTATGGAAATCAGTATGGAGGTATTCAAAAAACTGGAAATGGAACTATTTTATGACCCAGCAATTCTACTCTTAGGTGTCTATCCAGAGAAATCCAAAACACTAATTTGAAAAAATTTATGCAGCCCTACGTTTATTGCAGCACTATTCACAATAGCCAAGACATGGAAACAACCAAAATGCCCATCGGTAGATGACTGGATTAAGAAACTGGCACATTTATACAATGGAGTATTACGCAGCCATAAAGAAGAATGACATCTTACTATTTGCAACGATATGGATGGACCTAGAGAACATTATGCTAACTGAAATAAGTCAGATGGAGAAAGACAAATACCATATGATCTCACTTACATGTGGAATCCAAAGACTAGACTAAATGTACAGGCTAATCAAAAACAGTCTCAGAGATATAGAGAAAAAACTGAGGGTTGCTAGATGGGAGGGGTGTGGAGAAGGGGAGAGGGTGAGGGGATTAGAAGGCATAATTGGTAACCACAAAATTGCCATGGGGATACGAAGGACAGTTTGGGGAGTATAATCAGTAATGTTGAAAGACTTTGTAGGGTATCTGATGGACACTTGTCTTATTGGGGAGACCACTTCATGGACGGTACAAGTACCTGACCACTGCAGTGTGCCCTGAAGCTGAATAGTGATGGGTGTCGACTGTGGTTTTTTAATTTTATGTCGGTGTCTTGCTAACAATAGCATACAAAATTTAAGACACTGCCAGCAGTTCTTACTCAAGAATAATGAAAAACAGGAAAACCCACAAGCTGTATTAAATGCTCGGCTACGGGGACAATAAGAAATACACAGTCACTACAGAGCAGGTTTAAATACTGAATGGCTGACTCCAGAATGAAACTGCAACACAGAACTTCCATCACTCAATCCTCAATGAGGCGTTTAAAACAAAAGTCAAAACTCACAAAAAATTTTACAACAGCAATCTAACGCAGAAACAGATACAACTAAAAGTAATTTTTCAAAGAAAAAAGATGAAAATAACTGGTGGCCAAGAAAAGAAACAAGATCTAGGACTTCCCCTCTTCCCCAAAGGTGACACGAGTTGACAAGATCCTGAGATTTCTTATCAATATCCAAATATCTGGAAAAGAGGGAACTGAGCAGATGATGTTTTTTCCCCTCCTTATGACTGAGAAGAGGTGGAAATAGCTAAAGAAAAAAACTAGGTGTAGCAGAAGGAGTAAATAAAGATGCTGACACTGTAATGAAGTGAAACTCACACTGAACTGGTGGGTGATCTGAAGCTCGAGGGTATCTCCCCGGCCCATGGGAACAGGACACATTTCCCAACTAGACAAAACGAACAGGAACTTATACCAAACACTCAGAAGACAGAGCACAGTCCAGGCATTCTAAACAAGATGGCATATGGCTGAATGGGACTTTCATTCCTCCTGCTGCAGGAAAGTGGATAAAATAATAGCCCACAAGCTACAACTTCGTGGAGAAAATGGACTGGTCTCAGATATGGTTGGAAGAGTCCAGAAATCACTAAGTGTATCTGAGCAAGTAACTGCCAAACTTTATTGTGCTGTAACTACATTACCCCACTTCTTACAACAACTCTATAATAGGTAACTGTATTATTTCTAGTTTATAGATGCTGAAATTGCAGCACAAAGGTTTAAGTAACATGTCCGAGGTCACACAATCCACACAATTTGAATCAGGATTCAAATGCAGGCAGCATGGTTCCAGAAGCTGAGTGCTTAACTCTCTACTGCCTTCAAAATAGTGCCTCATCAGAGCTGCCAAAGCATCAGCAAGCTGTAAAGAAATGACCTAGCAACTAACCATATTTCACAAGGAAAAAAGGAAAGAGAAGGAGGAAAAGAAGAAGAAGCAAGAAAGAGGGAGAGAGAGAAAGGAAGATGGCATGCAAAAACAGATTACAAATGTAGAAGGAAATTCCTCACAATATGGCATTAGATGATTTTTTAAGTTATTGTAAATTGTGTATTTTCATATATTTCATTTTATAATTGTTTGTTGCTACTATATAACAATACAAGGTTGAACATTTTTGAAAATGTTTCTTTCCATGTTTCCTCCTCTTTTTTAGAAAATGCTTTCCACATCTCCTTTCTGTTTTTCAGTTGGGCTGTCCTTTTCTTCCTCTTCTTACTGATTTGTAGGAATTCTTTATATATTCTGGATACTAATTCTTTGTCAGTTATATGTGTTGGAAATTTTTCTTCTAGTTCCTGTCTTTTTTATTTTTTATGGGTTTTTTTTGATGAAGAGAAAAATTCTTAAATCTAATATAGTTTTATTAGTCTTCTATTGCTGCCAAAGATTACCATAAACGTAGTTGCTTAAAACGACACCCATTTATTACATAACAGTTCTGTAGGTCAGAAGTCCAGGCAAGCTTGACCGGGTTCTCTGCTTCAGGTCTCACAAGGCCCAAATTCAGGTGGCAGCTTGGCTGGAGACTCAGGGGAAGAATCCACTTCCAAGATCATTCAGATTGTTGGCAGAATTCAGTCCCTTGTGGTTGTAGAACTGAGGTTCCCATTTCCTTGCTGGCTGGTAACCAGGGGTCTCTCTCAGTTTCCAGAAGCCACTTGCATCCTTTATTACTCCATCTTCAAGTCAGGAGGGAGCATCAAATCCTTTTCACACATGGAATCCCTCTGACTTCCTCTTCTGCCACCATCTGGAGAAAACTCTGCTTTTAAAAGGTGCGTGTGATTAGCTTAAGCCCACCCAATACTCCCTTTTTGACATATAATTAACATAATCATGAGGTGGTAATTCATCATATTCACAATTATACCCACACTCAAGGGGAAGGGATTATATAAAGGCAAGGTCATTGGGACTTATTCTCAGAATTGTGCCTACCACAAGAGTCAAATTTGTAAATGCTTTTTTTTTGATGTTTATACTTTTTCTGTTTAAGAAATCCTACCCTATCTCAATGTAAAAAGGTATTCTCCCATATTTTCTTCTAAATATTTTGAAGTTTTGTTTTTTCACTTTTAAGTCCTTAGTTCATCTAGAATTTGTTTTTGTGCGTGACATGAGGTAGAGACCTAATTGCATTTTTTTCAATATGGATAAATATTGCCCCTGTCATATCAAGTAGTTCATCTTTTCCCCACCCAACTGAAATGCTATCCTGTCATATATTAAGATAACACAGTTGCCTAGGTCTGTTATCTGGGCCCTACAGTGTGTCCCACTGGTCCACACACTAATTCTGCATCAATACCACTCTGCAATGATGACTAATGCTTTAGTCTTGTTACATAGAAAGGCAAGCCCTGCACCTATTCTTCAGGAATGTTTTGCATATTCTTGAACTTCTGACTCTTCCAGCTAAATTATAGAATCAGCCCATCACATTCAATCTGAAAAATCCTTTTTGGATTTTGACTGTAATTGCACTGAATCAGTGGTTCTCAACTGGGGGCAATTTTGGCCCTCAAGGGACATCTGACAATGTTTGCAGACATTTTTGGCTCTCACTACAGGAAGGGATGTGTGCTTATAGCATGTAGTGTGTAGAGACTGCAGATAATGCTAAACATCCTACACTGCACAGGACGGTCCTGACAACAAAGAATTTTCTGGTTTACAAAGTCAATAGCATCAAGCTTAAGAGGCCCTCTACTAAATCTTTGCAATTTGGAGAGAACCGATATTTGCATTTTTGAGTATTTCAATTGACAAACATGAATATCTTTCCATGTATATAGGTCCTCTTTAATGTATTTCAATTGTTATAATTTTCAGTAGGCAGATTTTGTACATCTCTTGTAAGATTTATCCCTAAGCCAATCATAACTTTTTGCTGCTATAAATGTTATTTTTTAAATTACGTTTACTGTTTATAGCTGACATATAGGAATATAATTTGATTTATATATTTTGATCTTAGAGCCAGCCATCTTGATAAAACTCTCTTAGTATTTCTAATATGGCTACAGGTCTTTTCAAGTTTTCTGTATGAAAATCCTATTATCTGCAAATAAATTTGTTTCCTCCATTTCAAAACTTATGCTTTTAATTTCTCTGCCAGATTTTAATTGGTGGCTGAGCAGGCTTTCTTCTTGCAGAGAGAACAACCTGGAATCACGATGGCGCCCTTTGAGTGTCTGGGCTCAGCATAGTAATCCCAGGCTTTCCTTCCGAATGCTCAAGGCAAGCCCCAAACTCGTTTTCCTAACTACTGACAACTGCCCTGAAGCAGCTCAAGGCCTACAGTCACCTGCAGTGTCCCACAGGCACCAGCTCAAAGTCCCGCTGACCCCAGCTCACATGTCTTCTTCTTATTTGGCTTATTTAATTAACTTAATTAATTTCATTAAATTTTTCAGAAGGAGAGACCCTTGGAGACTTCCCATACCTCTGCTAAGGTTGGAAATCTCCCAAATAGCGTGTCATTTCCAGTCTTTGGTTATTATGCAATAAAGGGGCTTGCTTCCTAGAGCTCCTAGTAAGTCTTATTGTCAGAAGTAGACCTGCACTATTTTTGAGTAAAAAATAGCATCTAGTGTAATTATATTTTTATAAAAATGATTTCTCTCTAGTTATCCATCTTTCTATATGTATGTATGGATAGAAAGAGGCCTAGAATTCATGTTCATCTAATATTAATTGTGGCTACTTCTGAGTGATGGGATTAGAAGTGATTGAGACTCTAATAGTGAGCCTGTATTGTTTCTACAAGAATAAAGTGATTTTTCTGAAACAAAAACAAACAAAAAATAAGCAGACTGGAAAGCAAATATTCTAAGATGTTAACAGTGGTTGCTTTAAGGTGGTAGGAATACAAGTTATTGTTATTTTCTTTTTTGTATATCTGTTTGTTTTCAAATTTTAAAAAAAATCACTGACATTCATCAATGCAAATGCTTGAGTAGCGACTACCATTTGTACCATAGACTGCCATCTAGACTCTATGAGACAAGGCAACCAAGTATGACTCCACATCAACTCTGTCAGTGCAAAGTTCACTGGAGGAAGTACCATCTACACTGGTGTTTTTGCTTCTAAAAGCATGACAACTACTTTGAAGTTTAACTTTTGGTCCAACAGGAATCATACAATTTTTAGGGAAATAATTCCATGATATAGACTAGAGTCATCCTTCTCTAATAAGGTAAAGTTTCATTGCAAACACTACTACTACTGAAGAGCTCTTTATGGACAATCAGATGACCACAGAGCTAAAGCTTTGCTAATCTGATTGTACACAATGTCTGTGGCGATAGTGTTTATTCCTATTACCTCTAAGCAAAAGACCCAACGCTCATGGCTCACAGAAACTGAGTTATAACCGTGCTTTATATAGTTTTCGGTCATGCCATCAAGTAGCAATTATCCTTCAGTTCATCTCTTTCTTCCAACATCAAACTCATCTAAACAAAAACCTCCCAAGCTGTCTACCAGAATTAAAATTGGGGGAAAACATCCAGCAGTAGAAAAAAAAGTAAAAGCAATGATGTGTATATAACACCTTCTCTAAAGTACTTCTTTTCCCTTGCTAATTTACAACAAAGGAGCTAAGCACAGCTGTTTCAGCTCTAGATCCTAAAGCCTGGAAATCATATTTCTAGCAATGCATTCAATTTTACATTTCATTATAACTAAATAATTTAGAAACATCTTTAAATTCCTATGGATGGAAATTTACCTGTATGATACCATCACTTGCCTCCATTTTCTCTAACTCAAATGTTAGAGTCATTTTCAATTTCTCTCTTTCTTCTCCAACACACCATCTACTTACCCCATTTCCTCTCTATATTCTATCTTTAAACATTATCTTTCCCTCATTTCAATAACCCTAGAGCGGGTCTTGGGTTCTTGAATTGAAACAACTGTCTCTTATGAGCTGCCCTTCAATTCGTATCTCCTTCATTCTACACAAAGCAATAAGAATTATCTCCCACCAACAGCTGTTTTTAGTAATAAGAAAGCTAAGTTCTGTGACTGAACTAAACACCCCTTCTGTTCTCCAAGGCCTACAATGGGTCCTAGTTGCTAGTCGTATCAAATTGAAATTTCCAATACTGTTCATTATGTCCTTTGTGAACTGTGCTGAGTACTCTCAACTATCTGCCCACATTTTCCTACATATTCACATTCATAGTCTCTGTTCTATGTAATCTGACAACCACCTATTACCACAATTAATTCATTTGTTTGTATTCTTTCCCACTACGGTAGAGACTATTTGCTGTTCCTTATAGTTATTTATTCTCTCCTTCTTCCTTAACAATAGATTCTCTAACTTTCATCCGGGCACAAGGCTGTCCAGTATAAAAACTACATTTCTCAGCCTCTCTTGCAGCTAGGAGTTTCCATGTGACTAAGTGGTAAGTAATAATATGTAAGCCAAGATGTCACGAGCAACTTCAGTAAGTGTCCTTATCAGGAAGGGGCATTCATATTTTCAAACTCTTCACCTTCCTACTGGCTAGAAAACAGATGTGATGGCTGGAGCTCAAACAGCTATCTTGGATCATGAAGTAGAAATTATATGCCGAGTTTGGTGGAGCAAAAAGACAGAAAGAGCCCTGGGTCCCTGACTTCATAGAACACAAAATCAGTCCTAGAATACCTAGCTCTGAATTATTTTTAGAGGAGAGAAATAAATTCCTATTATGTTTAAACCGCTACCATTTTTGTGGCCTCTACTGCTATCACTTCTGGGTACACCTAATTCTAACTGGTCCACCCACCACCCAAGTTTTTGTTTGCTACTTGTCCTGTTCCACTAAAAATGCTCCTCCCCAATTTATTTTCCTATCTTCCCCCGGCCCCAACCAAACTGTCAGTTTTCTGTCTTCCTTTAAAATACAGCTTCAGATTCAAATGCCTACAGGGAAATGGTGAATATTGCTAAAATTATTTAGTTCAATTAGTCTTTTTTGAACATAAACATACACAGCTATGTATCTAGTATATACGGTGATAGATAAATAAAATTTTTAAATAATGTAACAGATTTTTAACAAATTTACTACAGCTTTTACACCCCAACATTCACTATTTACTTTAAGTAATAGTACTCTTACTACAGATTCATTTCAATGATGCCATCGTTCACGAAAACTTTTTGCAAAGCCCATCACTAGATATAGCCTTCATGAGAGCAGAAACATATCCAATTGGCCAACCAGGCCTAGAACAGTACCTGGGATATAGAAAGTACGTATTCAATACGTGTTTGTGGTATGCAAAAACTAAACTGTAGCAAAACTTCTTCATTGGAAGGTAGAGTCATCAGAGCTCAGTTGAGTAAATAAGATGTGTCATAAAGCTGGAGAATATCATTTTGAATTTAGAAAAAATCAGTGACTGTAAAGCAATAAACTAGATTTCCTTCTATGAGTCATAACAATGGCTCAGAGTTGAGCTACTTCTGTAGCAATTCAGGGCCTCGCTTCCTCAGCTTACAATTACAGATGCCAAGATCGCTCCAGTCCCACAGCTTTGCACCTGCTGTTCTCTCTGCCTGGCACACCCCAGGTACACATGGGTCCCTCCCTCACTTCACTCAGGAATCTGTTTACATATTCACCTCTCCAAAAGGCCTGCCCTCTCTACCTGACCTAAAATAAAGCCGTCCCTGTCACTCTCTGTCCCCAGGCGCTGCTTTACTATATATATACTATATATATATATATATATATATATATATATATATATATATATATATATATGACTTGTCACTATCTGACATAATAGTTTTACATCTATTTTGTTAATGTGTGTTTAATATCTGTCTCAGTTACTAGACTATTTGCTCCATGATGAAAGGGACTTTATTTAGTGCAATGGCTCCAAATTTCTGCTAGATATCCAAATTTTAAATAATAAAGTCAATAAATATATGTTTATAATGAAAGAGAGAAGAAATGGAGGAAGGAAAACAAGATAACAGAAGTACAAAAGGGGGGAAGAAACTCCAGATGAGTCATAATTGGTTATTTTATTCTGTAACTCCTTTTTAGTATCAGTTTCAATTTAAGGCTTTCATGAGAAAATTTCAGAATGGGTCTATGTTTCTTTTGGAGATTTATTTCAAAGGAATGGGTACCCTAAAGAAAGAGGTTCTGTTACTTTCAGAAGCATTAGCTGGTATTATAATTGCAACGGCCACCTCTTTACTGTCTTTCCAGCTCCCCAGACTGCACAGTACAAATTGAGTGAACATTTGAGAACTCTTCACTAAGTCAGACAAGTACTTTTGTGATTGTTCATAGGATTACTTTGTGTTGGTGTTACTATTAACATTTTTAAGTTTTCATACTTAACTGACATTTGGAATATCTACTCATCTATCCATCACCAGCATCTCTTTCAGGATCTTGAAAGATTTCCACGGTAAAGCTAGGAGCTGAGCCTCTGAAAGTGCGTGTAACTGTCTATTCCTCCTCCTATGCTGCTGACTTATAGCACAAAGTTTAGTTCCTCTTAGGGGACAGTTATCCAAGTCACAGTTCATTAATGTTTCTGCTTCCTCAAACAGTCCATTCTTTGTACACAACTTATCAAAACAAGGTTTGTACTGGAGAAGTTAGGGCACAGATGACAGTCTTTTATGTTTTAGCAAATTTGGTAGAAAACATAATTTCATTTTCCTGCTGATTTGTATTATAACATTATAACCAAGTCCCTTTTTTAAAAAAGTTCAATAGTCCACATTTAAAATTTTAGGCAAAGGAAACAGTTACATAACACAAGGTATTGTCCTAGAAGAGTTTTAGAGCAATTTTAGAATTTTGAGGCACATTTAAGAAAATGTCAGTTCCTTGATTTGTAGGATCAAATAGCACAAATGCACACATGCCCAGACCCTGGTCTCAGAGAACAGTTCTCCTTCACATTCTAGTTATGATTAAAATCTTAAAAGTAAACTAGGATACAAAATAGGGTCATCACTTGCTCACTACCTTGTAAGCTCAAAACCATTTCATTCGAATCCCACATAACGGCATTCAAAAAACAGTCACAAAATTTTCTCCTGAATATCATTCATCTTTGTTCCCTATAGTATGATGTCTAATATAGGAATAGAACTAATATAGTATTAATATGTTAGTACTAAAAGTTATGTTTTATATTTTTTAGTTGTTCGTAAATACTTATTGCATTTTAGGCCAATGTTCACTATACGCACTTTTTTTACATAGCCTTGCAACCTTAAGAAACTTTTGCTTCTTCTCCAAAGCAGGAACTTCTGGTGTGGGGGCAGAAGCACAGGCTGTCGGTGAGTTACCTGTACCAGGTAATCTTTCAGGAAACGTCACCGAGTAGGAGGTACGCCGTCTAGTCCGACAGGCGACTTCCCTCTCTTTATGCAGCAATTGTTCGTCCATCAGCAATGTTAGGACTTGCTTAGACTTTTCCCGGATATGATAACCTGAAAAATACAAAGAATTTGCTTAGAATATTAATTAAGGCTACAATTAATTTTTATTCAAAAGAAAATTAGGAAAAATGAATATGTGAGCAAAGTGAAAAAACCTGTGCCACATGTAGAGGGAAACCTAAGTTTCATTAGAATTGTCAATAAATACATTCCTTTTCTTATACTTTAAGTAGTAAATAACTATGTAACGAAGTTATACATTGGCATTACAATTTTCACTTTAAATATGCTATGGATTTTCCTTTTAAAAGCAATACGTACTCTTTAATAAATCAAACAAAATAGGCATACAAAGAGAAATGAATCAGCTCTGGATGTACTCACCTAATGCATGACCATGATACATAGCTAAAGAGTTAAAATAATAAGCATACAATGATTCAAATCTATAAAACACAGGGGGAAATACACCAGTATATGCATACAGAAGAGAGAAGTGGATGGATGGATGACAGAGGATGGGTGGATGAATGAATGGATAATGAATGGATGGATGGATGGATGGATGGATGGATGGATGGATGGATGGATGGTGGATGGATGGATGGATGGATGGATGGATGGATGGTGGATGGATGGATGGTGGATGGATGGATGGATGGATGGATGGTGGATGGATGGATGGTGGGTGGATGGATGGATGGATGGATGGATGGATGGATGGTGGGTGGATGGATGGATGGATGGATGGATGGTGGATGGATGGATGGATGGATGGATGGATGGATGGTGGATGGATGGATGGATGGTGGATGGATGGATGGATGGATGGATGGTGGATGGATGGATGGATGGATGGATGGTGGATGGATGGATGGATGGATGATGGATGGTGGATGGATGGATGGATGGATGGATGATGGATGGTGGATGGATGGATGGATGGATGATGGATGGTGGATGTATGGATGGATGGATGGATGGATGGATGGATGGATGGATGGTGGATGGGTGGATGGATGGATGGTGGATGGGTGGATGGATGGATGGTGGATAGGCAGGCAGACACAACCATCTGTGCAACAGTGTACCCACAACATTGTTAATATATGTTACCTTACAGGGGTACAAATGGGAGAGACAAGAGAAGGGAGGGTAACTGGTTTTTCTTTGACATACTATCCTATCAACTTGATGCCGTTAATAGAGTGCCACAGCACAGTCTAAGCCATGAATTCTAACCGTGGCACTGCCCTTCACCATCTGTGTGACTCTGAGCCAGGTGGGTCTGCTGGGCCTGAGTTTCCTGCCTGAAAACCAGTATAAGCATATCTGTTCAGTCTAATTCACAGATACAAAAGTATATTCATTCAAATATGTGGTAATATTATGATTATCCTCAACCCTCTCCCATGAGAAATAATATAGAAAATCCTTTACTTCTCCACATCTTAGGACCAACTTATATTAACATCTCATGTCTTTCCAAGCTTTTCTTTCAGAAGTAAACTGAAAAGTCCCTAAAGATCCACTATTATGTTCATTTTGGGCTCCAAGTGTGATGAATTAAAGTGTTAATGTTTCCAACTATAATTTCCTAGTAGTAGAAGTGATGAGAAACGTCAAATTCAGGGTATATTTACACAACAAGGGCCGACAATGTTCTCTGCCAGTCTTTTCATTAAGGATTGATACTGTGTCAGAAACCTTTGCTAGAGTTGCCATCTTTTCCAAGATTATTTTCTCTCATTTCACTTCTTAGTCATTTCTTCCTTCCAAACTTCTTTTATAACTGCTTCAAACTTCATCATTCTAAACACCCTTAATTTCCTATGATGAGCTTGCAGTCCATAAACCCAAACTTGCCACAGTGTTTTAGGTTACCACACATGTGACACGACAGACTGTCACATGCTGTCACTGTTGGTCTTTGGGGACTAGGCAATACACCAGATGCTACTTTCCCCCATAACTGCCATGGCTTGGTCTGGGGGAGGGAGGAGTGAAAAACTTAACTTCAGGAGCTCACCCCCTCCCATTTTTCCCCTCCCTCTACCCTAGCCACTCTGGCTACCTTATTCTGCAATCTCACCATGCTTTTTATCATCTTAGACCAGTGTGCTCGCTGCTGCTTCTGCCAGGAACTCTTTGCATGGCTAGATCCCTCATTCATTCAGGTCTCTATGCAAACATCACATCCTCAGAGAAACCTTCCCTCTGCCTATCCGCTCTAAAATAGCCCCACCCCATCACTCTCTAGTCCTTTATCCTATTTATTTTTCACCATGGCATTTATCACTACCTAATATTGTATTATGTATTTATTTCTTTACTTATTGTTTGTTTCCTCACCTAGAATATAAGCTCCATGAGAACAAAGAATCTCATTCACCCAGGATCTTCAGTGTCTAGAATAGACTGATTGGCACATAGTAGATGCTCAATAAATATTTACTGTGACTGAATCGATAAAAAGTCTCAGTTTTCTCCTCGACATAGTGCAAATGGAACCAGATGGGTGAACAGATAATGAGCGCCGATTTACAACGTAGCAGCTGAGGAAGTGGCTTGGCTCGGAATAACTTCTTGCAACACCCCTAACTAGAAAAGGTTAGAATTAGAAGTTATGGGACAGATGTGGAATATTCTCCTTGGAGTCTGCATGGATTGATGGGGTTTGAGGGCAGGAGCACTAGTTCAAAAGGACAAGCAGGCACCTGCAGCAGAAAGCTAGCTACAATGACGGAAAACTTCTCCCTAAATCATCAGGGCTCCTCCCTGAGGCAGCAGTCTGCAGCATCACGAAGGCCAGGCCACAGGAGTTTACAGAAAATAGGGAAGAAATCACCCAGAAGTGAACTTCCCACTCAAGGATGCCCACTGCCCTGGCTCCCTCCCCACCACCCTCGAGATGCTGGAGAATAGAAATCTGGCTGTTCTAAAGCATCAAAGCTGAAAGTGAAAAGACCCAAGAACCCAATAAACCTGCTTCAAGGATGAGTTAAATAATAATGGTAGTAACAATAACATGGCATCTACTTCACTTCTAACCAATATGTTTCTAAAGAAAGGAAGGTGGACATAGTACTAAAATACAATAATTCTAGAAACAGAATACACTTGGGCAGCAAGAGCTTTGTATGTCAAAGAGAGAAAAAAGAGGGGGGAGGGGGAGAGGAGAGAAGGAGGGAAGAAGGAGAGAGAGGGAGAGAAGGGGGAGGGGTCGGGATATATATATGTGTGTATATATATATATATGGAGAGAGAGAGAGAGAGAGAGAGAGAGAGAGAGAGAGAGAGAGAGAGAGAGAGAGAGAGAGAGAGAGAGAGAGGGAGAAAGAGAGAGAGAGAGAGAGAGAGAGAGAGAGAGAACATGGATTCTCTGAAGCAAGAAATTAAAACTATGCAAGAGATCAATATCCAAAGATAAATAAATAAAACACATCAAGATGAAAAGTCTGTTTGTTGAGGTGAAGGTTAAAATAAAAATAAAGCTGCATACTGTTTTAATTAGAAGTCTTTTGGTTATAAGTGACAGAAACTCAATCTGAACCGGCTAAAGCAAAGGCCATGGGAGAATCAGGGACTACAGTTGGTTCCTAGGTCCAAGTGAAGCAGAGACTGGAAAACCACCAGGAAGGACTCTTTTCTGCCTCCCATCTCTAATTCTGTGTAATGCCTTCATTTCGTCCTGCTGCAGACTGGCTTCTTCAATCTGCATGTAGATATGACCACAGACAGCTCCAGGTTCACGCCTCACTCTCTGCCACCTGAGAAGTCTCCCTCTTCCTTCATTCCAATTTGAAAAAAATCCAGGAGAATAACTCTGATTGGCCCAGCTTGAAAATCACACGCCCATCACTATGGCCAGAGAGTGGGTTGCTGCCATTGGCTCCCCCATTAGAAAGACAGTACAGTGAGGGGAGGATCAACAGGATGGAAAAATGAACCAGTAGAAAGCCAATGTGAGGAGTCCTCCCAAACTCAAGGCAACGGACAAGAACATACCAATCACAGAACAACTATGTAACAGACCAATACCCAAGGTTATTCACATGTAAGCATTTCTCGAACACATAAGTTTTAGGAAATGTTCTAAGCAGTGGGGACACAGGTGAGAAAAAAGAGACAAGATCTTTAAACAAGATAATTCCAGATAAAAGTAAATGTTCTAAAGAAAATAAGGAAGAGTGATGTGCTAAACAGTAATCTGGGGTATGGTCAAGAAAAGTCTTCCTTTGGAAGTAACGTATTGGCTGAGTCTTGACCAGCAAGCAAAAGCCAGCTATGCAGGTATACCAGAAGAGCGCCTGGCAGAGGGACAGCGGCTCAGATTTCATTTCTTCAGGAAAGCCTTCTCCTCAGAGACAACAACGCCTTTCCCACCTTACCCAACACATACATCAGGGCCTCAGACTTGGTCAGGCCCCACTTTCACGCACCTACATTTGTCTTTTATAGCTCTTCCACAGTTTGTAATTGCCGATTTATTTCATAAGTGTCTTCTTCCTCCATTAGGGTATAACATTCATGGAAGTTTTTTGTTTTTTGTTTTTTGTTTTTTAAGGAGGGTGCAGCTCACAGTGGTCCATGCGGGGATCGAACCAGCAACCTTGGTGTTATTAGCACCGCGCTCTAACTGAGCTAACCAGCCACCGCCATAACATCCATGAAAGCCAAAACTACTTTTTGCTTAAGAGATACTTATGAAATGTTTGTTAAGTAAAAGAATGAATATGTAGGAGTTCCAAAAGAGGAAAACAAAGGTAATTGCAAAAAATTAATATTGAGAGAGATAACAGCTGGGAATTTTATAAAAAAGATGTGAATACTCACATCAAAAATGATCTCCAAAGACCAAGCAGGATAAATAAATCTATACCTAGAAACACTATAGAAAAACTGGAGAAATTTAGGATAAAGAGAAACTCTTCAAAGCTACCAATCCCTTCGTTGGGACTACAGCAGCCCACTAGCCATTCGATCAGCAAACATTTACTCAACACCTCCACCAAACCAAGTGAAGAAACCGAGGTACAAATGAAGTAACCCCAGCCCTCCAAACACCCCCAGCCCAGTGACGGGGACTGACATATAAATACGTCATTACAGCTGTGTGTCGTGTGCTGCAACAGACGTGTGGACAAGGCCCTCTGGACAGGCAGAATCTGCTGAGCTGCAAAGGGCCGTGGAAAAGAATGTCCTGGTGAATATTTGCACTGAACTTGGTTTGAACACGAATATACATGGCAGGAAACAAGAATAATAAAAGTAAAAATACGTAAGCACTCATAGTATTCGCTGACACTGGCTGATGACTTACTTTGTGCCTGTCTTTCAGAAATTATCCCTAATCCTCAGACCAACCCTCAGAGTTTATGAAGTCCATCTTACAGCTGAGAAAAGTATGTTTACAGTAAGAAACTCTCCCAAAGTCACAAAGTTAATAAATAGAAAGATTGGTTCTAAAAAAAAATAAAATATAGACTTCAATTACTTTGACTGACTTTCGTATTTCATTTGATGAGAACCTTGGGAAGAGAATGGTGCTGCCTCGGCAGCACTGTAGTGCTAACCTGGTTCCTCTCCCTTGTTTGTTTCCCGTACTGTTGTTCACGTGAGGACAATAAATAAAGAGCACTGTGGGAAGACTGGTGGGACAGGCACATGGAAGTTCACAAAAGTCATGATTTGCTTCTTGCTATGACATCAATACTACTATATTTGTTTAAAATGAGCAAAAGGCAATCCAAAATATGTAACTGTTTCAAGCATAAAGGTTTTGTTTAAACGCACAATAATACAAATTTTAACAACATAACAAAACAGGCTATTGTCATGCAGTTTCTCTAGTCCCGCTCCCCACATAAGAACGCAGGAAATGGGGAGGCCAAAAAGGAACACCAATGGAGCCATGGATGGGGGTTCATAGCACTATAGTCTCGCTAGCGGCTGAGTTGGAGACACAGGAAGCAGGCTCCACACGATCCGCAATCCGCTGCCCACTTCTCTGCCAACCAACCAACCCCCTTGCCACCGTAGCCACGGCAGTTATATTAGTGGCTAATGGCTGACCAGTAATAGCTGATGGCCACCCAGCCACAGCGGATGGCTATCCAATTACAGCTCTAATGGCCCTCTAATAACCGAGCCAGCACCTTTCCACGTTGAGGCTGAGAGCCTGGAGACTGCTCTCTGGGGCTCTGTCCCCACACTTATGATGACCCAAAGCCTGTAACAAAAGTTTCTTGAAGGAACTTCATTTGTTCATCAAGACCATAAAAATGTTTGTTGGAGATCATATTTGCTCATGTAAGCTATAAATGAATTCAGCAGCCTTGTCTTGTTAACCAACCCACCTCTCTATAAGTGAGCATACCTATATTGCAGTAATTAATCCACCACCATCTATCAGGTGGGTTCGATGGTTAGAGAATTTTGATAATTGCATCCGACAGCCATAGCGAAAAATTCTCTGACTGCTTTAAAGCTAGATTTTCCCCCCAGTGCTTAGCCACTACATCATACTGCCTAGGAACTGTCTGCCTGACACCACCCCACATCCAGGCCCTTCTATAAAAGAAGTCATACCCCCAAATTTTAGTTATTTGGCTTTTAGAAACAATATGGCTAACCAACATCTAAAGTAATTTTTTTTTTCACATATATTTTTTTTAACTTACTCTTTCCAAATGTCTTGGCTCTATGCAATTCATTATAGTCACCTTGAAAAGGAAAATCCCACTCATCCCTTTTTTCTCCTACTTGGCTCCCACTTTCTCTAAACTTTTTCAGGACTCAAATACCTGCTACTTTCTCCCCTTCTATGAGAACCTGAACTCAATAAACAACCTTTCCCTCAAAAATATAGATTTTAATAATTTATAAACTAGAGTAAATATAAATAAATGTATCCCATCTTCCAAAGTACCTGCCTTTTAAATTTTAATCTTTATCTCTTAACCATGGCTTAAAAGGCTTAGTTTTTACTCCAAAACATTCAAACTTTGGCGGGTAGATGATTGGCAAGGGCCCATCCTCGAGTTCTGGAGGGCACACACAGAGGTAGCCTATACATAAATTAGCCGTGAATATAAACGTGAAGTATCTCATTTCTTACATTGGGTGACTAATGATGATAGTGGAAAGCTAAAATGGCAGTAATGTCACCAAGGTATGCTACTTATAGTAAGATAGCTTAACAAAACTTTTTAACAACAGTGAAAATTTGTCTTTTTGAAGTGTACCTTTTAAAAAAATTACCTTTAATTTAAATATACGTGTGTATGTTTATATAAAATGGCCCCCTTAAATGAAATTAACTGCAATTTCATGACTTACCTAATTGAGAAAAAAACAGCACATAAACCTATGATGCACACATTTCTGAACCCTGAATTGCTTTTATAAAAAGAAAGCCATTTGTGTAAATAAATAATTTGATGGTATGAAACATTCAATTGGGTATTTTTCAGACAATTTTAATTAAGTTCATTCTAGTACTTCAGCGAAGCTTTGTTAGAATATTCTAAAGAACTCAATTAGGAAAGGCTGTGTAGCATACTTATAGAGTAGGACTAAACAGTATTAGGATGTATGAGTTTTAATCACGTTCATTCATTAATTAGCTGTGCAGTCTTACCTAAATAACTTAATCTGTGTGTCAGCTCTTCATCTCTGTAATAGAGATAACAGAGTCTTTGTTGCTCAGAAGATGTTGTAAGGGTCACATGAGATACCATACATGGAAAAGCTCTATTATTAAAATGTAATAACATTCAAACAACTAGATACTATATAGAAAAGAATGATATTTACCTCTCTGCCTCAAAATATACACAAAAGTTAATTCTAAATCAATCATCGACCTCGCTAAAACTATAAAACACCTAGAAGAAAACACAGAATACCTTCACAGCTTTGGGGTAGGCAGGTTTCTTAGACCAGGCACAAAAGGCATTAACCATAAAAGAAAACAACAAACTGGACTTCGTCAAAAGACAAAGTATATGACCAAGAGAACTGAATGTGCATGGGCACAAAAAGACTGGCACAGGATATTCATGACAGTTTTAGTCATGACAGCCAAAAAGTATACACAACCCAAATATCCATCAACAGAAGATGGATAAACAAACTGTGATATATTCATATGATAGAATATGACTCGGCAATAAACAGGAATACTACTGACACGTGCAACAACATGGGTGACTCTCAAAAACATTATGCTGAGAGAAAGGCGCCAGAAACAAAAGAATACATACTGTATTCTACCATTTATATGAATTTCAAGAACAAATGCAACTAATGTATATGGTGAAAGAAATCAGAGTAACAGTTGCCTCTGGAAGAAAGGATTGGCTGGAAAAGGGAATGAAGGAATTTTCTGGGATGATGGAAATGTTCTTTATCTTGATATGAGTGATGGTTCCACTTACCCCAAATTCATCAAACTGTATGCTAAAAATCTGTGCATTTTACAGCATGTAAATTATATCTCAATACAGAACTGATAATATTTAAAATCTACTTTGAAAAGTAATTTATAGTAAAAAATAGAAATTTTTGTTATTGAAGGAGTCAACTCACATTTTTATTTTTTACATTTCTAAAAGAAAGTGAATTGGTATAAATTTGCTAAAAGTACAAAAATACTAAGGTATGAATCATCCAAACATCAAATTATTTATTGAGTGATCCTAGCCCCCAGGCAATGTACTAAGTGCTAGGGACACTGTTCTGGCCCTTAAAAAATTCACAATTTTGCAAGGGATACAGATATGTACATAAATGTGCTCTGACAGAGGTGTGTAGACACTGTGGACATAAACGAGAGAATGTTACACTTTCCCTGGAAATGTCAAGGAGATACAGGACTATCAGCTGGAGACTCTACATCATCTGTGGGAATGTGAAACCTTTCTGATGAGGTTGAGCCTAACCTGTTATTAGCCCTAAACCTCAGATGAAAGAAATTAGCCCAGCCATGGCAACTATGTTTAGCTATTTGCCCAAGACCATCGAATTAGTTGGACTTGAGTGAAGAATATTTTAAGCCAGGAGAACCAGAAATAAAGAATATAAGGTACACATTGCTTGTACCATCTTTGACCTAAATAACTCTGAAACAGGTGCCAAAAAGAATAAACTTCTCAGCTCCTGTCCCAGATTAGTGAACAGAGCTAGTTCAGTTCTCAAACCCTTTCTAGCTGTACCATCCTGCTATATATAACTAATTAAACAGTTGGTCAAGTTTAAAGACATGACACATGCTGATAGGATGAAGTAGAAGAGTGAACAGCATGATCAGGACTGGAATAACATCATTCATTCATTCACTCATTCATTCATTCATTCAGCAATATATTGTAGTTGTTAAGAATATGGATTAAGCAGAGGATTGAATCAGTGATCTGGAAGATAAGGTAGCAGAAAACAACCAATCAGAACAGCAAAAAGAAAAAAGAGTCCAAAAAACTGAGGACAGTTTGAGGGGCCTCTGGGACAACATCAAGTGTATCAACATTTGCATCATAAGGGTACCAGAAGGAGAAAAGAGAGAGCAAGGAATTGAAAACCTATTTGAAGAAATAATGATGGCAAACTTCCCTAACCTGGGGAAAAAAACAGACATACAAGCCCAGGCAGCGCAGAGAATCCCAAACAAGATGAACCCAAAGAGGCCCACCCCAAAATACATCATAATTAAAATGCCAAAGGTTAAAGACAAAGAAAGAATCTTAAAAGCATCAAGACAAAAGCAGTTAGTTATCTACAAGGGAGCTCCCATAAGCCTGTCAGCCGATTTCTCAACAGTAACTTTGCAGGCCAGAAGGGACTGGCACAAAATAATCAAAGTGATGAAAAGAATGAAATCTTGCCATAAGCAACAACATATTTGGACCTAGAGGGTATTATGTTAAGTGAAATAAGTCAGAGAAAGACAAATACCATATGATTTCAGTTATGTGTGGAATCTGAAAAAAAAGAAACAGAAACAAACTCATAGATACAGAGAACATTTTGATGGTTGCCAGATGGGAGGGGGTTTGGGGATGGGGGAAAAGGGGGAAGGATTAAGTACAAATTGATAGTTACAAAATAGTCATGGGGATGTAAAGTACAGCATAAGGAATATTGCCAATAATATTGTCACAACTATGTATGGTGTCAGGTGGGTTCTAGATTCATTGGGTGATCACTTTATAAGTTATATAAATGTCTAATCATTATATTGTACATCTGAAACTAATATAATATTGTACGTCAACTGTAATTAAAAAATAAGATTATAAAAAAATTTTAAATTTAAAAGGAAACAAAAAAATCATGTAGTGTTTAGTACAGTGATAAAATAGCTGCTCTGTAAAGTATGAAGTATTTTATTTTAATTGTTGATAATAAATTTAATCCTTATGGAAATTGATACCTTTACAATTTCTGGTTTATGTAGTACAGCATGATCAAAACCCAAGAAGATTTTCTTAAATTTCATCATTAAACCATCAAAACTGATCTAAAATAAATGCTTAAAAAATAGAGAGGCTATACACCATGACCAAGTGGGATTTATGCTAGGAATGCAATTTTCACATATGAAAAGCAATAAATGTAACTCATAGACACAGACAATAGTTTAGTGGTTGCCAGAGGGTAAGGGGGGTGGGGGTGGGGGGTGGGAGATGAGGGTAAGGGGGATCGAATATATGGTGATGGAAGGAGAACTGACTCTGGGTGATGAACACACAATGGGATTTATAGATGATGTAATACAGAATTGTACACCTGAAATCTATGTAATTTTACTAACAATTGTCACCCCAATAAATTTAATAGAATAAAATTTAAAAAAAGAAAAAAAAAGAAAAGCAATAAATGTACTACATCATATTAATAGAATAAAGGGGGAAAAACACATACTCATCTCAATAGATGCAGAAAAATCATTTGACAAAAGTCAACACCCTTTCCTGATAGAAACACTCAACAAACTAGGGATAGAAGAGAATTTTCAACCTGATAAAGAGCATCTATGAAAAACCCACACCTAACATCATACTTAATGGTGAAAGACTGGAAGCTTTCCTCTTAAGATCAGGAACAAGACAAGGATGTCTGCTCTCACCACTTCTAGTCAACACTACACAGGAGGTTTTAGCCAGGGCAATTAAGCAAGAAAAAGAAATAAGAGGCATCCAGATTGTAAAGGAAGAAATAAAAGCATCTCTATTTGCAGATGATATGATCATGTATGCAGGAAATCCTAAGGAATCTACCAAAAACAAACAATTACAGCTAATAAGTGAGTTCATCAAAGTGATAGGATACAAGATGAATATAAAAAAATCAGTTGATCAGTTATATTTCTATATATTAGCAATGAACAATCTGAAAATGAAATTAAGAAAATAATTCCATCAAAGAGAATAAAATACTTAGGAATAAATTTAACAGAAGTATAAGACTTGTACTTGTTCTTAAAACTATAAAACATTTATAAAAGAAATGAAACAAGACCTAAATAAAGGGAAAGCCATCTTGTGTTCACGGATTGGAGGAACTGATATTGTTAAGATGGCAATATAACCCAAATTGATCTATAGATTCAATGCAATTTCAATCAAAATTCTAGCTGCCCTTTTTGTAGCTATTGACAAGCTGAAGCTAAACTTGAAAACGAAATGCAAGAGACCCAGATTAGTTAAAACAATATCAAAAAAGAACAAAGCTGGAGGACTAACACTCCTTTATTTCAAAACTTACTGCAAAGCTACAGTAATCAAAATAGTGTGGCACTGGCATAAGGATAGACATATGCATAAACGGAACAGAAATAAACCCATACATCTGTGGTTATTTGACTTCCATGAGATGCCAATATAATTCAAGGGGGAAATAGTCTTTTCAACAAATAGTAGTGGGATAACTGGATATCCACACAAAAGAATAAAGTTGGACCTCTGCCTCACACCATATACAAAAATTAACTCAAAATGTATCCAAGATCTAAATGGAGGAGCTAAAACTATAAAACTCTTAGAAGAAAACATAGGTATAAATCTTTGTGACCTTAGATTAGGCAATGATTTCTTACATGTGACACTTAAAGCACAAGCAACCAAAGGAAAAACAGAAAAACTGGATTTCATCACAATTTAATCAAGAAAATACAAATACAACCTAAAGAATGGGAGAACACTTTTGCAAATCACCTATCTGATACAAGTCCTGTATCCAGTATAAGGAACTCTTAAAAGTCAACAATAAAAAAACAAATAACCCAGTTAAAAATGGACAAAGGATTTGAATAGACATTTCTCCAAAGATATATAAATGACAAAGACATAAAAAGATGCTCAAAATTAGTATTCAGTGAAATGTAAATCAAAACCACAGTGCATACTTCATGTCCATTAAGTGGACATGGCTATAATAAAAGAGCCACATAGGATGGCTATAATAAAAAACGATGGATAATAACAACTGTTGTCAAGAATATGGAGAAACAGCAACCACCTTACATTGCTGGTGAAAATGTAAAATGGTGAAGCTGATAAAAAAAGTTTAGCAGTTTCTCAAAAGCTAAACATTGAATGACCATATGATCCAGCAATTCCACTCCTAAGTATAAATCCAAAAGAACTAAAAACTGGGGTTCATACTGATACTTGTACGCTAATGTTAATTGCAGTGTTGATAATAGCCCAAAAGTGCAAACAACCTAAGAATCCATCAACAAATGAATAAGCGAAATGTGGTATGTACACATAATAGAATATTACTCAGCTATAAAAAGAATGAAATTCTGATACATCTTACAACATGGATGAACCTTGAGGACATTATGATAAATGAAATAAGCAAGACATAAAAGGACAAATACCGTATGACTATACTTATATGAGTGTACCCAGAATAGGCAAATTATTTATAAAGACAGAAAAATTAGAGGTTAGCAGGGGAGGTATGCTTAATGGTTACAGAGGTGCTTTTCGGGGTGATGAAAATTTTTAGAAATAGTGGTGATGACAGCACAACATTTTCTGTTTTTTTTCTTTTCTTTTTTTCTTTTAAATTTATTGGGGTGACAATTGTTAGTAAAATTACATAGATTTCAGGTGTACAATTCTGTATTACATCATCTATAAATCCCACTGTGTGTTCACCACCCAGAGTCAGTTCTCCTTCCATCACCATATATTTGATCCCCCTTACCCTCATCTCCCACCCCTCAACATTTTCAATGTAATTAATGTCACTGTATTGCAAACTTACAATGGCAAATTTTATGTTACATATATTTTATTATAAGTTTTAAAAATTAATAATATACCCAAACCATAGAACTGTACACTTTAAATGGGTGAATTATATGGTACTGTAAACCAATAAAGCTGTTTTTTTAAACATGAAGGAAAAACAAAGAAATGAGATCTGAAGCTATAAAAAGACATGGAAGAATCTTAAATGCATATTGCTAAGTGAAAGAAAGCAGTCTGAAAAAGCTACATATTGTAGGATTCCAACTATATAACATTCTGGAAAAGACAATAGTAGAAAGATAAGTGGTTGTCAGGGGTTGGGAGTCGAGGCGGGAGGGTGAACAGGTAGAGCACAGGGCATTTTCAAGGCAGTGAAATTATTCTGTATGATTCTGGAATAGTAGATACATGATATTCATTTTTCAAAACCCATAGAACTAGAACACAGTGAGCCCTAAAGTAAACTAAGAACTTTAGTTAATAATTATGTGTCAATATTGGTTCATCGATTGTTAACAAATGTACCAGACTATTAGAAGATTAATAGGAGAAACCATGTGTGGGTGGGGAAGAGTACACGAGAACTCTGTACTTTGTGCATAATTTGGCTGGAAATCTAAAACTGCTCTGAAAAATAGTCTATTTTAAAAATGTATACTTAACACAGAGATTGCACTGAATTTTATCCTCTTCTGATGATTCATTAGACTATTCATTTTTAATATAATGATAATTTCACACAAGACGGGAAGGAAGTGCTGATTCTTTTACCATTGTGGACTATCAGGTATTACTGAATCATCGCAGTTCAGTGTTCTATACCCTTTCCCTATTTCACCTCCTCCTCCACCCCCGACGAAATTCTGACCTAAATTTTTGAATTCATAAAACTATTTCCATCTAGCTAATCTTTGAAGATTCCATAGTCTTTGGAAACACTTCCTTACATTTATGACTAAATTCTAGTCTAATTAAAATTATGAATTACAGTGACATTATTATACCAATTTGCCACGCCTCCTGCTTTACTTTGCTCATTTTCTATGAGGCATCATTTTTCATGAACCTAAGTGTGTTTGTTTTACACATCCTTTTGAAAAAAACAATATATTGTTCTCTAAGGCACTCAAGAAGACAACACAAGGGATTAAACTGAAAACTACAACTGTCCCAGAGGGAAAGTAGCTAATACATTTAAGAACTTTTCCCCAGTTCCTGGTTTAAAATGATCCCCTCCAAAACCCTTAATCTTTACTAACACACTGTATAAACTTCTGTAACTGTTACCTTGGTCTTTTCCAGCTTCATCTATGTGTTGAAAATCTTTTAGTGTTTGAAGGTTGCAGATGCCCTCTCTACAATGCTGAATAACTTTCTTTGATCCATTCTTGATGAGATAATCCATTAGTGTAAGGGATTTATACACATGGCGCCAGTTCTTTCCATGGTCGTTTAGTCTCTGCCATAGCATATTCATAATTTCTGAGAGAGACATCGTGTTGAAGGTCAGGTCACTGATATCTAACATCAGAGAACTAGAGGGACCCCAAGGGTCATTAGAAGTTGCTTCCCTGACTTTGACTTCAGCATCTGAGTAATTTTTCACAAAGTTTTTCACTTGCCTCCTGAATGCCATAAGTAAGACAAGGTGAGATGGGGCTGAGAGCAATGGAATAAGAGTTTATGTGATTGGTTTATAAAACCCTTGAGAGGTAAGTGGTCCCCATTTCTGCTGCTCCCAAACACAAATGATTAATCTCCATCTTGACAAGGTATCAATTTTCTGCAAAGAAAAGCAAAAAAAATTAAAAAGGTAACTATTTTTTAATGTCTACAGAAGACCAAGTCAGTCTGAAAAATCTAGCTTTAGTTTCTAAATCAGCCCCTCATTTATATCAGCCAGAATTGAGGGTACCATATAAGTGTTCTGAGGATCAGTATGGGAAAATCTCTCATAAGGGATTGGCCTACTTTATTTCAAGAAATATAGGTGGTCTTTCCAGTCCTAAAGCCTCCTGCAGAAAATATCATTCAACCTCTTTGCCAGAAATAAAATTATTATTAAGCATTATATGTACAGTGGACAACTTAGTATAAGAAAATGGAACTTGGGCTCTGGCATCTCATGCTTAAGATTTGTTGCCATGTATAAAATATTAAATGAAGTTCTTAAAGTAATTAAGATCATGAAAATTGAGTCTTAGAGTTACCAAGTGACCCTATGGTCATACTCTTTTTAGAACTACAAGTCATTAAAATCAGATCTAAATATGGTCTTCTTTCTTGTTAATCTAAAGGGGGAAGGGTCCTCAACTAATTAAGACAAGTCGTTGTACCTCAGTGGACTCCATAGCTGACTCTTGGAACCCTAAACCAATTATTTTAGTCTGGGTAAGGCTAGTGAGTTCAAGGAAAAAGTTAAAATTACTTTCTTTACTCAGCTTTAGAAAAGGAAATATGAGTTTAGAACTCCACAATGTCAATAGTATGATTCAAATAGTGTAAGGATTTTCCTAAAACCTGGAGTGATCAGCATGTATCTCTCAGATCTCAAAACAAATAGACAAAGAAAGGCCCATTTAGGTTGATACAAAAACACATTAAACTTTAAGTGATGCTATGAATAATCAATTCACAAGTTCATAGGAAACCATTCCCTTTCTTCTTTTTCATTATTTTGCATTAAGGTGGGTTCCCTAAGATGCACCAATGGTGGCCACCAAGATAGTGTACCATACTGATTTCAAGACCTGATGAGCATGCAGACCCAGTGAAGCCTTGACAATCTATAATCAGATTTTACTAGAGAAACTGTATACATACAAAAGAAAATGGTTGAAATCCATAACAAATGTATTTGTTATTTTTAGTTTTGTTTTGTTTCTCTTCTTTGACCTTCTCAACTCCCAGCTCAGGCTTGATTAATTCCAGGGTGTATTTAAGGAAAACATACATTTTCAGAAACATCCTAAGTGAACTATCACTTCTTTTTTAAAAAAATAAGAGAAGGAATTAATTAGCTTTTCTTTTTTTTTTTAAGCACAACACATCCTCAAATAAGCAAGATAGAAAATTTATCAGTTTAATTAAGATGTCTCAGAAAAAGACTACCATCAACCCTAGGAAGAAAAATAGTTGTGTGTTTTTAAAGTTTTCTAATTTTCTTTCTTCAAACACAGGCATTTTTTATCTGACCCACCACTGCAGCAAAAACCCGATTTATGGTGTGTTTCAATAAGCTATTAAAATTTTCAATCATGAGGTTTTTCTTTTTCTATTGTCCTTTTTCCCCTCTACCAAGCTCACTCAATGCAGAGATGCACTGTGACATTGGCTTAGAGCAACAAATATTGATCTGTTTCCTCAAAAGTCTATTTAAAGAAAACACCCTGTTAGAACCATAACCTGCAGTAATTAAACAATAGTTGTTAAAACCCATTTGTTCTTTTTTTGGATAGCTACCTTTCGATATTTTGGAGCAACGAAATCCTAATCTTTTAGGTTTTCTTATTTTCTCCAACCTGCATTTAAAAATTTTTTAAATCGCTTCCTTAAATGAATTTTCTGCCCCAGAAATCTATCTAAATAATCAGTTAGGCCTTCAATCCAATAAAGTAGTTTAAAGTGGATGTGCTTGACATCATGCCAAAATTAAATACATTTCCAACCATCAGAAAAACCAAAAAGAAAAAAGTTTGGATAAGTGAAAGAGTATCATTTACTAATAGATGGTACTTTGTGACACGAATACAGACTATGTAAGACACCATTCTACTACTGTTATTCTTTCATACTAACAAGGAGTTCAGTTAATTGTAGTTGTACATTGTATGTTGGCTTATTACATTTTAGACACGTGACTACATGCAAATGCTGTTTACTCATACCATCAAAAACTTGAGATTGTTATTACAGTAATGTGACATCTGAAACAAAATGAATGCCCAAGAGGGCAAATTTTCACACCTGAATTTTAGTTGTCTGGCTACCCAAATCCTTATAATATTTAGAAATGGAGGGAAGTAAGATATTCCACAAATCTATGTCACCTCCTCTGAGAGGGCTTCACTGACCTTGCTAACTAGGTCTTCCCATCACACTCTTTTCAGCACCTGGTGTATTTTCTTCCTGGCACTTACCATGATCTGTACGTAAGTATTTGTCATTTTTTCTTTGGTTTTCTCCACCACCAGACTGGTCTTTGAGAGCAGGAACCTTCACCATCTTATTTCCCGATGTAATCCTATTGAGTAACATGTACCTAGCACATCGCAGGTACTCAAGAAACAGGGGTTGGGTGAACGACCAAATGGTTGAATGATTCTGTTTTGGGATAAACCTGAATCGATTCTATAGATTACAGATATGACATCTTAAAAATATAATTCAGCTCTTGTAATTGTCAAGTAAAATTCAAGAGTATGGAATAAATATTTTTAAATTGATTAGTAAATATTTCTTGAATACTTACCATTTACACAGCATTGTGGAAGATATAAGAAGTATAAAACATGATCCCTACATTCAAAAAACATCGTTAAAGAGTTTTCTCGGCGGGGGGTGGGGGGTGGGAGATAAGGGTAAGGGGGATCGAATATATGGTGATGGAAGGAGAACTGACTCTGGGTGATGAACACACAATGGGATTTATAGATGATGTAATACAGAATTGTACACCTGAAATCTATGTAATTTTACTAACAATTGTCACCCCAATAAATTTAATAAAATAAAAAAATAAAAAAGAATAGACAGCCCAGAAATAAACTCACAAAAAAAAAAAGTTTTCTCCCTTAAAAAGTTCCAAAATAAACAAATGATGAGGTAGAAAAGGTCTCTGTTTCGTTTTAGATTTACCCACTTCCACAGTGCTTTGGCCAAGGCTGTTTTCCCCCTGAACTTCACCTGGACTGTTAACAGGAAATCATTTAAGTTATCAAGTGACATTAAACTACTGGTCCGCAATCTCTTATCTGAATCCTTTCAGGCCAGATGAGTTGCGGAATTCAAACTCAATTTTTCATTTTATCTTTTACTTTTGAAGGGTAATGTCATGCCTACACCATACACTGCACGATACCCACAGTACGGTACGGGGCCACTTGAACAGTCAAACACATTAATATGACTGTAACAAAAACCTGTAAATATTTGGAATAAATTAAGACAAATGGCTCATTTCAGTTCAGGTCTTATTGCCACATAAGTTAGGGGGGACACTGGTTTTCAAAACTTTTGGAGTATCAGAATTAAGAATAAGGCATTGAGTTCAACTTGGGAGGAAATAGGGTTTGATCGAAGTTGTTTTGGGGGAATGATTATAGAGAATACTGTGGCATTAAGAGGTGTGACTGTTTTGATGGAAAGAACACTGCAAGAAGCATAGAAACCGATTTTTTTTGAGCCCCTCCTGTGTGTTCATTAATTCATTCAGTTATTAGTTTTCGAGTTTATCAGGTGACAGGCTCCATTCTAGGAAATGGAGAAATACAGCACAAGTCACAGTCCCCACCCTCTGGAGTAAATGGCTACTCTTTACTGAATACTCACAATGTGCTGGCACCTAGACATTCTCAATATCTCATCTCATTACTTTAATTAGGATTCCAAAAAACGTGGATTTGAGGTTCTGCTCGGCCATTTCCTAATTAAGGCTTACAACTTCTCTGAGCCTCAGTTCCCCATCTGCCGCATTAGGACTAATCACATAGGGAGGGCTGTTGAGAGCAAGAAATGAGATGCGTGGGAAAGAATTTTGAACACGAAGGGCGGAGGCTGAGAGAAAATCAACTTCCAGCGACTACCCTCTAAGAGCACACAATTTACTTGGAGGGGGGAGCTGGAAGCAGGAAAGCTTCTAAAAAGTGAGAGTGACGTGACGGCAACACACGCAGCAGGGACCTTCCCCGCCTCAGACTGTGCGGCCTCGTCCCCCTCTCCCCGGCCTCGGGCAGCGGACAGCGCCGGCGTGAGACGAGGCGGGCAGCAGACCCCCCCCTCCCGGCCCCCCTCCACCAAAATAGAGTCTATTACCTAAGGGGAAGGTCCAGCTACCACATCAGGGCATTTTTCAAGTTCAAGTTCACTCAAATTCAAGTTCCCTGGTTCCCAGGCCCAACTGCCCATCCTTCCCCACTTCCGCTTCCTCACTTCCGGCCCCTCACTTCCGGCCTCTCCTAGGTCTGGTGCCGGTGTCTCCCAGGGCTTCAAGCTACAGGAATGCCTGGGGCTAAAGTATCCCAGCCTGAGGATATCGAGTGGAATGAAAGTAAATGTCTTCATTTCACAATCTGTTGATCTGTGATGCTGCCCTAATCCTCCTTTCAAAGAATACATTTTACAGTTTGGGTTAGTGTAATTTTAACTGAGTTGAAATGCCATCCGCAGCTGATTTCCATCTCAAAAGAGAAAGAAATTAATAGTAGTCTCTAGAGATTAAAAGAGCAGTGTGCGTGATGGGCAGTGATGGAGTGCCTTCACTGACGGCCTCGGGTACCACTGATGCGTAGTGGATGAAACATTCAACTGGTCTCCAGTGAACACCGACTCTGTGCCAGGCGCCCCACCACGCAGTAAGGACCATGACCTAAAACACGAATGCAATGCTGGATGAGTTTACAGGTAAGTGGAGGTGACAGGCACCATCCCAGAAGATTGTGACAAGATGTGTATCGTGTAATAAGACAGGAGCGAGCGTGTAATTTTGCCAAGGAGTACTTAAGGGCAGGTTTCACAGAAGAGTTTATATCAGAATTGAATCTTGAAGAATGACAGGGAGTTCACTGACTAGACAAAGGGGAGGAGGCCATTAGAGGCAAAGGGCGCCTGTGTAAAGGCTTGAAAGCTGAGAGCACCTATCATCTTGGTAAAACTGCCAGGACTGTAGTTACTATGGCTGTTGGAAAGGCTATTAGTAGAACAGCAGCGGGAGATGAAGTGACGGAGGAAAGTGAGATCATTAAGGACCTTGTCCATACTACTAGGTGATGTTATCCTTTAGTCATTGAAAATATAATAAAACCCTCATTTTAAAGCATGTTGGTGGTTGAGTAGAATATGTCAACATTCCACTAGGGTGGAGGTGAAAGACTGAGTAGATGAAAGTAACATTTGTTTTCAGTTCCTACTACTTCAATTATAATTATTATTATAAGATACTGACATGTAGATAGGTAAGTATAAAATAAGATGATAGGAGATGTGAAAGATGTTGGTGTGTTTGAAATATTGCTTAGCCTGCAATAATATAAAGTAGTGGGGGTAGGAGCCAGAGAGAAATTGAAAAGGTGGCCCAGAAACCGACTGTTCAGGGCCTGAATACCAGGCTAAGTTGTTATTCTATAAAGTAGGAGGGGACAAACAACAAGAATTTTATATATTGAGTTACAGTTTATGAAGATTTTTTCTATGCATATCTTATGTAAATTTCAAAGGAACTCAAAAGTAGGCATCAATTACCCCCATTGCACCTATGAGACAGTGAGTTTGAGCAACATGCATTCATTCTACATTACCGAGCACCTGCTATGTGTCAGACACTGTGCTGAGTGATGGGAATTACAAGGAAATTATAGTCTAATAGAGGAGACAGGAATAAGTCAGCAATTATAAGTTGCCATGATAAAGGCAAGAATAGAGTGACATGGGAGTAAAAAGGAGATTTGTCTAAATCTACAAAGTTAGGGAAGGCTTCCTGGAGGAGGTGAACTTGAGCTGAGTTTGCAGGAACAAACAGGTTACATGAATTGCCCAAAAACATTCAACTAGCAGGTGATTTAGCTAGAACTTGAACCCAAATCAGCTGCATCCAATTCTATACCCTTTCCCCTACCCTAAGGAGTAACCTTGGGTCATTGACATTGCTTGAGCTCTGTTGGCATTCTCACTCACAAGTCTACCTTTTGTGTTTTCAGAAGGTCAGAGATTCCCAGGTTTAAAAGAAAAAAAAAATTCCTCTTCTTCTTTTAGAACAAATCTCTGGGTGAGTTCGAAATGGAATTGATTAGGCAAAAGTGTAAAGTGTTACATACCTAGTGGAATTAACTCTGTTAAAGAGCCATTATGTAAAAGGTCCTTCTTGTCTGCTTTCCTCCATTTGGGGGCACCATAATTTAGTTGCAGTATTGTAGCAGTCACCAAATGCAGACATCATTTCACAACAGTTACTTGGTGTGTTTTTTCCCCCTGAACTCAGAGTTTTACAAAAGACAACAAAGTTTTCTTCTCTTGATTTCTAGGGCATCACTGCTCCCTCCCATTTCCTTGGCTGGTTTCTCCTCATTTCTCTGACCTCTCAGCTTTGGAGGGGTCTGTTCTCTATCTGTATTCATTCTTTAGGTGGTTTTATCCAGTCTTATAGCTTTAGACATCCTTTTCTCTCTCAACAACTCTCAAGGTGTTATTACAGCCCTAACCTCTCCTGACCATCCCGCTGATGTTTCTCACCAACATCTCGAATGTAATATGTCCAAAACGAAGCTCCTGATCTTCAAAACCATCTCCCCCATTTCAGTAAATGACAATCCTTGCTTCTAGCTTCTCCAGCCACGATCTTGGAGTCATCGTTGAGTCCTCTCTTTGTCTCTCATACCGCACATCATATCCACCAGTTCACCTTTAATACAGGTGGCTCCCAAGTCTGGGTAGTATGTGGTCAGTAGATAATAAATGGTTTATCAGTGCCACGTTCTAATACATGATAAAATGTAATATTTATGTTTCCAGATTTTATGGTCACCCTGTATATTCAGAATTCAATCACTTGCCACCACCTTCACTTCCAACCACCTGTCCTAAGTTGCCATCATCTCTTGCCAGGACTATTGCAGTAGTCTCCTAACTGGTCTCTCTGCTTCTGCTCTTGCTCCTTTACAATATAATCTCAACACAACAACCAAAGAGCCTTTTAAAACTTAAAACCCAGGTCAGATCATATAATTCCCCAGTTCAAAACCTTCCGTTGGCTCCCATCTCACTCAGAGCAAAATCCAGAGACCTTGCCATGGCCAGCAAGGCCCTATGTGTTCTAGCCCCTCCTCCCTCTCCAACCTCTATCTTGACTCCTCTCCACCTCACTGACTGAGTCAGGCTTGCTCCCCCCTTAAGGCTTACACCTGCTGGTCCTTAGACCTACAAAAACTGTTTCCTCAGAGAGCTATCAGGCTGGATCACTCACTTTGTCTTGGACTTGACTCAAACATCCATTGATCTCCCAGTAAAATCGCAACCCCCTCCCCACCTCAGCCACACTCCCTCTGACTCGCCACATTTTATGTTTCTCTGTGGTAGTACAACCATCTGACATACACGTTGTTTCTCCCTGTGCCAGAGGGTATGATCCAAGAGGGTGGGGACTATGTTTTGTTCACTGATACATTCCCAGCACTTAGAACAGGCCTAACACAGAGTAGGTGTTCAAACGTTACTTATCGAATGAATGAAAAGAGAATGTTTGGATCTACACTATTGAATGAGAAGTACACATTTTACCATAAAATTTAATTAAACATAATTATGCACAAGGAGTTTTGATATTAATAATGATCCCCTCCAAAGGAATTGATGAAAATTTTTAAACAAGTATGGTCTTAAAATTTCTCCATTGTGCATAAGTTCAGATTCCACATATTCCTGAACCTTCCCAATTTTGCTGATATTTTTTCTGAGTGTCCATGACATTAAGGACTGAAATGCTGGCATTCTCACATTACAGTCTTTATGCTTAGGTCCTGCCTTTGCACTTGTTCAGTTACAGAGCTGGTATGAAATGAACCACTGCAATGGCCTTGCTTCTCTCCCGGGGTGCTCTATAACACACCTGCCAATCATTACTTACTACCGAAATAACTTCTCGTTGAGATGTTCCTGTCCTGCCTCTACCCCTTACTTGTAAGGGAGAGGGGCTCTAGTCTGCTCCCTGGGCACAGTGCCTTGTGGAAAAGTAGCTTCCTCATTAGGGTGTGAGCTGAAAACACCACCATACTTCCTATAGTTCACCGCTTCCTCTTTCTTCTCATTCCCCAGTCAGGGAAGTTTTAGGGACTCAGTGTTTAACCACCTCTGAACACTGGCTTGGGATGAGGACTGTGGCCAGAGGACTTCAGTGTTCAAAAACTGGCAAAGGAGCTGGTGGGTGTAGCAATGATCCAGCTCCTCACACCATAAAGACTGAAGAACACTGAGGCCAACCATTGTTTTAAAATCAGCAACATGTCGTTATCTCGAAAATCCTATCTTTATAGTATGTGGAAATAATGGGGACCCTATTCAGACACAACTTGAATTTAAGAACATTCAACAAACCAGCATTCATAAAAAGAAAGTCCTTCATTAAGGAATTAAGAGTCGCAAATTACTCCTTTTAACTCATTCAACACATACTTACTGAGCACCCACTGTGACCAAGGCACTCTGCTGATTCTACACCAGATTCTTCTTTTCTATTTCAACAAAAATATTGAGCAATTGCAGCCAAGGGAAAAGTTCAAAACAAAGAGTAAATCTTGAGCAAGATCGAAGTATAAAGGGGCAAAGAGATAGAAAAGGACACCATTTCACATTATGGAATAAGGTTACATTTTAGCACCCCAACTTGAGTCTTATATGGTACTCTCCTTTTTTGCCTTCCAGGGATTAATGCCAGGGACATCCTGTGAGCCCACATTTCCCTCTTTATTTTGGATCTGGTCCCAAACTCTGAATTGTACCACTTAGCAACTAGCAACTTGTCTAATTTTGTGTAAAAGATGCAACGCTGCAATCCATTTTCTCGCAAGAGCAAAGAGAGAGGAAGAGGCCTTCCTGAGTTGGTATAGGAGGGGGGAACTTCAAGAGGAGGGCGAGCTATGCATTTGAAGGTAAGAACTGAGAAAGTTGAAGGTGAACAGAAACTTTAGGTCAGTGAAAAACCTTAAAATCCCAGACATCCTTTCGTCCAACCAACTCAAGAGAAAATGAATCTCAGAAATTGAAGCAACCAGCCCCAGTTCATGTCTGACGGTGATAAAACTGGGATTAGAACACATCCTGGCTCAGAGCCTTTTGCTTGTTTGTTTTAAGGGTGATTTTATGGGCTAAGAGTAGTACTGTAGGTTGAGTGCACTAAGGAAGCATTTTCTCTGGGATTTTAATATTGTGAGCGATCTAAGGTGGTATTAAATAAGTTCCCCTAAGAATTCCTACTGCTTCTCTGAATGCACGGCTATACTAAGAGAAAATGAGAGTTTTCCTTCAGGCCAGCAGCAGCTTGCCAATGGACCATCTCTAGGATGAGAAATTTTCTTATGTGAACATAATCGTTCACGGAGGAAATTGTTAAAACTGAAACCAAGCACAAAGAAGCAAAAGTGTTTCATGGAACCTTCTGCATTTTAGTTTAACTCTGGCAGCAAGAAAACAAAACCACATAATCTAAGGCTCACGCCCAACACTCTGAAGCCTCATATCTGCTAGTTCCTGTGCGGTTTGCCTACAGACGGCAGGGCCGACTGGGGGCCGTTTGGAGGAGGGCGTACGAGGTCGGGAGGAGGCGGCAGTAATGGAGCTGTGAGCATGTCTGTCCTGTTAGTGCGGTACCTGGACGGCAGCACAAGGTGGACCCGTACTCTGAAATGCAGTAAATTGGATGTGAATTCATCTTCCTTCTTGCAAGAGAGGATTCTAGTAAGTTAGTGTCAAAGCCAAGATACAGATTCAACCTCATCTCTTCTAAAAGGTACGTCATCATGCAACATCGGTCCACATACTCTAGAGATCAGTTTTATAATTTGCAGGATGCTCTCTATGAGTCAAGTGTAATTAGAATGAATCCCATGGGCTCTCCAAATATTGTTCTTAATATTTTGGTTCATCAGCTGAGGTACCTAAAACTTTTGCGATAGCAATGTTTGTGGTGGTAGGATTTGACTTCTAGCAAATGAACTAAGACTTGTACCTTACCCAGCCCATTATACACACACACACACACACAAAAAAAACTCTACTAACTGGCTTCTGAGCCTTCTCAGGGAGAGACTTTAGACTCTGGGATTACAGAGGTGAAATTCCACTTGACCATAGTCAGCATTTAATCCAAGCTGGGATGGGAAGGGGGAGGGTGAAGGGCTGAGCAGCCATGAATGAACGCTAGTACTCAGGTCAGGATTTCTCTCATTGCTTTCATTTCTACTTCTGTGAGTGTTTATGTTGCCCTTACAAAGAATGCCAGTTTGGGTTCCTTTACAAAAAAGAAAATCACGTTAAGATAGATTTCAAGAGGGTATTGTCTCTTTATTCAAGTTAACGGCGTGGAGTCTTAAGATAACTCCTTTATGCTTTGTGCCCCACTTGTTCCTAAACATGAGGTCTGAATACACACACCCAGGATTTTACTAACTTTAAAGTATCACATTTACATACCCGGAACTAGGCCCTGTCAATAAAGTATATGCAACGTAATTTGCACATTACTGAAAATATACATCCCCAGATAAATTGAGAGGAGGAAAAATGTTAGGATCCAAAAACCCACTGGAAAAGATTGTATGTGCTCATGTTATGTCATGTGAGAATGGAAAACCTCAGGTTGGAGACTCTTGTTCTATACAACTGCATGACTGTCTAGTTCTTTAGTGGGTCCCCCGCCCCTTTTTTTTCCTTCTCATATTTGGTTTTAGAAGGAACATTTAGTATAAGTATATTTTGCTTTAACAACCCCGTAATTGTTTATAAAACTTCGCATTTGTAAAATAATTCTAAAGTGATTCTCTTTACAAAAGGCTCCATTACTAAATAAAGAATGCTGTGTAAATAGAGGATCATCTAAATGCATTTAAGTTACAAATTTTAAAAATTCTTATTTGTACTCTTTTTCGAGAACTTTTTTGGTTTTGTTGCAAAGAGAGATGGCCCCATATCATTGAATAAAATTACCTTTTTAGATTGAACTTGGGGTGTCTCCCATGTAGTAAACTGTAATCTTATTCTCCTAAAGTGTAATAGATTTTTTTTAATGACTTTACTAAAGCAGATGGGAAGGAGGTGATCGATTTGTTCAATATGAAGAAATATCTCTATTGCTAATATAATATCCTTTTGAATAGCTTCCACGTCTAAGGCCCTGATGAAAATCCCCCTTTTTAAAAAAAATGTCAGTTGTTCTACATTTACCTTATAGGGATATTGTAAGAATAAATGATTGACACAGATATGAAGTGCCTTAGGACAAGGCATTCATGAAAATGCAAAATGATATCATTATTAATTATTTCTTTGAGTTTTGATAGTTTTCTTCCCACCTCTTATATACAGTGTATCTCACTGCCTGAAGCCCTCTCTTTTAAAACCATTGCCTTCTGGAAGAGCTAAAAATGACCCTAGTTCCCACATATTTTTTGAGTCTCAGAGAATAAGACCCAATGGTATTGGTGACTTGTAGGGTTTATCCCTAGACTTGAGCAGAACTAACCTCTTTTCCTGGATCAAGAAAAGTCTACATTTGTTCAAAAATGTGTCATTAAGTGTGATTCCATCAGGATTTCTTAAACAAGTAACAGTAGCTGCTGGTAGTCCTAGGGACAGATTCTCCATTTTCGTGCCCTCATAAAACAAACTCAAAAGTTGGTCAAGAATCTTCGCGACCTGTTATTTGAATCAAAGGATAGAGTCAATTGGCCCCCATTTTGTCGATCACAAGTATTTGCCCAGCATATCTTGATCCGTAAAGAAACAACATAGCCTCATGTCTCTCTCTTTCCTTTTTCTTTTTCTTTTTTGTCACTTTACGATTTTCAGAAAAGCATAGTACATAAATAAACATTTACAAACATTTATTGAGCATTTACTATAAGTTGGGCCCTGTGTTAGGCATTGCGTTCTCATCAACAACGTTAATACTAGTCTTTAATACATTTTAGCCAATAGGAAGTCAGTAAATAATTTTTAAAAAAACAGTTTTTTTAAATATGCATTCAGAGGTAAACATTTTAAAGCATTAAAAAAAACACCTATTACTAGGTACATGAAAACAAAAGTCTTACATGTTCTCCAAAGAATATGTAAGCATAGATCTTATGAAGAGAGTAAAGAAAATGTTCAAAAGTAAAGTTGAACTATTAGTACATTGAGAACCTCTATACTTACCACCTAGATTCAACAATGGCAAACATTTTGCTATATCTGTGCCATCTATATGTATTTCTTTCTGAACTACTTGTACGTTACAGACAAAATGACACTTCACTCCGAAACAATTCAGTACACGTCTAAGAAGGACGTTCTCCTAAGTAATCACAATACCATCATTACCTAAGAAGACGAACAGCAATTCCTTAATATCATCAAATATCTAGGCCATATCTAACTTTTGCCATTTGTCCCCCACATGTCTTCCGTAACTTAAAAATGGATCCAATTTTTAAAAAGGAAAGCACATTTTTTGCATTTGGGTTTTACGTGTTTTTCTTCTACTTTGGATTCTTTTTAAGCGTTAGGCTAGTTATCTTGTAGAATGTTCCACATTCTGGATTTGTTGATGCTTGATGGTGTTATTTAATTTGTTCCCTTACCCCCTGTGTTTTCTGTAAACTCCAAGTTCGAAGCAAAGCATTGATTCACTTTCGACTGAGCATTTTTTACAAGGTGCTCCATATTGCATCCCATCAGGAGGCACGAATGCCAGGTTGTTCCTCTGTGATGCTTACTTTGATCATGGCTCAAAGCAGAGATCTCACTCCAGGGGTCTCTCCTTTGTAAAGGTACTTTTCTCTCCTTTGCAATTAGCAAGTAATCTGAGCGAGTGACACTTTGGCACTGTGGTAATAGCCTATTTCCCAACCAACTTCACCAGTGGCTTTAGGGGAAAATCCTTGCCTAAATCAACTATACCGTTGGGGGTCATATACATTTTAGCACACTTTGAAGAAGGATTGGACATACAAATGTAGCAGCAGCAACAGCAGATATTTATTGAGTATATAAGTTCAGGTAATAATACTAACAACCATAATAATAATAAGTAACATTTCCGGAGTGATTGCTGTGGATCCAGACATTCTAGGTTTGAGGCTGAGCCTCCAGTTACAAACTGGGCCGACTGGAACAAGTTACTTAGTCTTTCTGTTCCTTAGTTTCTTAACCTATAAAATGAGGGTAATAATGGCACCTATCTCATCATATTGTTTTGAAGATTAAATAATTGATACATGTAACATTCCTAAAACAGCATCTGTTTACCTGCGAAGCACTGGGCTGACGCTTTGCAGGTATTAACTCATTTGCTTCTCATAATAGCACAGTGAAGTAAGTGCTAATATTATCCTTCTTTCCCAAGTGAGGAAACTGAGGCACAGAGAGGCTAAGTAACTTGCACAGTCATTTAATTAGTACGTGATAGAGCCTGGATTTGAAGCACGGCGTCTGATTCCAGAGTCTTCTCTCTGAAGAGAGCGCATGTAATGAGAAGTGACACAAGGACATGGAAATTAGCAACAAGACCCTCCCACCACCACCTCCTAGGTTTTAAATTATTTTAAGTTATTGAAAATCTGGGAATGTTGCTACCAAAATGTGTTTTGGGTTTTGTTCATCTGAATAATAGCACTCTGTTAAGCATAGATGAGTATACTTATTGCATTTCTATAGCTTAAGGCTCTGTGTAAGAAACTTGAAACATTGAAGATAATACTAGGAACTGAAAAATGTAGAACTATGAAGAAATAGGAAGGAAAAAACTGAAAGGAATAATACAAGAGGGGAGTTATGAGACCTCAGAGCCTTGGGGTACAAGATAATATTTTGATGGAGTCAAAGGGGAAAAATCCCTCTCATTGTTCAACATTCCTGTACTGTATAAGATTGTACCACTAAAACACAAGAGTATAGCCGTTGTCAGATTTATGGAGGGCCACATTGGATGTCTTCATGGGACGATGGATGAGTCTTATTAGATGGGAACTTCCCTGGTTGGTTGTCTCATACACTTAAGGCATTCTGTAAGTCAGCCCATGGTTTCTGAAACATGATTGTATACAGAAAAGGCCTCACAAGCTGGGTATTGGCCTTCATTAGCATTACAAGAGGGTCCCAGTGCTGTCTTACTTGCTCCTTCAATTGCCATTACAGAAAGCTCTCAAGTGTAATTTTCTGAAGAGAACTAAAAATAAGTGAGAAAAAAAAAATACAACATTAATAATGTTTTTATGCATTTCTAACACAGTCATTGCTAAATTGGTTCTGCCTTTTTAATGTGTTTTAATGAAAAGTAGCATAATTGGTCAATTGGTCATGAATAATACTTTTTCATTTGTTTTTCTCCACACCTCTCAGCCTTCCAGAACCACAGGTTTAATGTGGCAGCCTACAAATGGTTTATGATTTGTGCCTTTTTTCTAGTACTTTATGGGAAAATACTGGAAACAAACTGCTGAGAACTCAGTAGGAACTCAGTAAATAATAAGTATATAATTCTCTTGTTAGATAGGATTTAAAAAAAAAAAAAAAAAGCCTTTTAAATAAGTAGGAAATATTACTAGGGAAGTAGAAAAAAATCTAGTTGATTTGTAATTTGAAATTTGTATTCACACTTTATGTCACAGATTTTTATCACGTTATGGAGCAAAATGTGAGGTCAGATTTGCTCCCCTCCCCCAAATAGATTTATATTCTAAAAATATGGATTATCGAATCATTAAGGCTAGCAGGAAGATCTCAACCATAAGTTACATCTAAGAAAATTGTCGTATCTCAATACATGATATCAACCCTTTGAGTTGATCATAAATATGTTGATATCCATCCACAGCACATAGTTTCTTTAATTTTTTTATTTAAGAATCAACCGTGTTTGCTTTTTTTTTTTAATTAAATTTATTGGGGTGACAATTGTTAGTAAAATTACATAGATTTCAGGTGTACAATTCTGTATTAAGCACATAGTTTCTTATGGCAGTGGTGCGGTGGGGGTGGAGGGGAGTGTCAGACACATTTATGAAGCTGAAGAAAGCTATAGAAACTCTCCCGGGGTGGGGGGAATGTGCCTAGCTCTCATCCACACACTCCTTTACACAGAATTTCCAATGGTCCGTGGGCCTTGGAGTCCACCCATACGTCCAGTCAGGAAAGTTTTCCTTTATCTGAAGTTTTGTTTTGTTTTGTTTTGTTTTGTTTTAAATTAAATTTATTGGGGTGACAATTGTTAGTAAAATTACATAGATTTCAGGTGTACCATTCTGTATTACATCATCTATAAATCCCATTGTGTGTTCATCACCCAGAGTCAGTTCTCCTTCCATCACCATATATTCGATCCCCCTTACCCTCATCTCCCACCCCCCACCCGTTTTGTTTGTTTTTAACCTTGAACCTTGTAAAACTTAAAAAGAGTTTTGACATATTATCTCATTTGATCTTTGAGGTAGACAGACCACACAGTTTACCTCTCATGTTGCAGAGCGGGAAAAGCAGAGCTGGTGAGTTTAAGAGACTTGCTCAAGGTAATTTTGCTAATATCTGCCGAGACTTAATACCGAGGCTGGTGAGTTATATAGTCCAGGGCTCCTTCTGCTACAGTTGTCTGGGCACAGGATTCTGGAGATGCAGGGACCTTTGATGGGGCTTCTGGAAATCTGGATTCTGGCTCTACCGGAAGCTACCTGTGTGACTTTGAACAAGACATTGTAACCTCTCTGGGCCTCTGTTTCTTCCTTGGTCAAGTGAGAGGTTAGACTGCATGTTTTCTGAAGCCCTTTTGGTTCTGTGGCAAACTACCTAATCTTACTGGGTCTGAGAACAGAAATGACCTTTTCTGTGATAGATGGGAAGACCTTTCTATCCTTCCCTGTAGGTCATAAGAGCTGGCATCCAATTCATGATGGGTTCCTTTGCAATGTCCAAAGCCTGTTAGAAACTATAAACATCAATAGTGCTTTGACGGGCTGCGTGTGTGTCATTCGGCTGGTGGCTTCATTTTCCTGCAGGGCTGACTGTCTCACAGCAATTTTGCTCGAACTCTGTACTCTACATCAGACAGACATACCGCCATCTTTTATTATCCCTCTTGGGCAGCTCAGAGTATAATATAGAAATAAATAACACTGATGGACTTATTTTGGACTGGTAGACCTTATCCTTCTAAAAAGGTTATTCCTCTTGAAGGACCCAAACCTTCCATCTGACTTTTCATTATTAAGAGTTATTTCCTTTAATGTCCCCCAAATGTGCTTGGAAATTGGAGACTCATGAGAGGGCTTGTAATACTGAATGCAGAAGCCCTGAGACAGGAAAGATATGGCCAAGCCCTTTAATTTTGGAGATATTTGGAGAATCTTTGTAGGTTAGAACAAATTTGTAGGTTAGCATTTGTTTCAGATTTATAAAAAGTGTCCATAGCATATGCTGCCTAGTCCACAAAATCCATGATATAGCCCCAGTTTAATTCTAAGTGTCTCTGGGAAGCTAAAGCAAGCAGAAGATTCTCATGCACCATATGTCAGTAAACTCGGGTTTTATAACATCAATTGTCAGAGCAGTGGAACCGCAGAACCAAGGGTCGACTACACATTGCAGGAAACCACGTTTCCCCACCCCCCACCCCGCTCTTGGCCTTGGGACTAATCCAAGCCCAATGCTGTTAGCATGGATAGTCTGGCTACCTCAATCACTGGGATGGTGAAAATCTCTATTTGTGATTATCAGCCGATGATAGGAAATTGGGGACCCTGCTTCTCAGTTTTTTGCTCTTTGAATTTTCTAAAAGAACTGCAGGCTGGCAGATGGAGTTATACCGATTTCTTACAGACAAGTGTATTAACTTGCTCTGTACCTTATCAGGTCATTAGACTGTGGGAGGTAGTACTGTCCAGGGATGAGAGTGATGGAGCGTGAGCTTAGCTCCTGCGTCCTGTGTCTTGTTCTCAGCCTCGTGGGTGACTCAGTGTGCCCCATGCATCCTCTGTCCTTGAGTGACATGATACTGTTCTTCAACCTGCTGCATAGGAGACTTAAGAAGATACGTACATTGTTACCCCCAAAGCATTTTTATATATTTGACACAGTATAAATATGCAATGCCTCATTTATAAAATGCATAACATGGTGCTTTCTTATTTAAACCCATTTTGTTGATTTTTCTACCTCCTAGACCAATATTGTTAGACTGCTCATTCATTTTATAAATCAGATGCTGTGTGAGGTTGTGACTTGACACTTGGTACCCTGTAAATATCCAGAGAAACAAAAAAGGAGCAATTGTGGTCAAAGGATCCCCTAGTGGGAGAGAAATTCTCAAGACCTAAAACAAGGAAGATGGAGCTCTTAGTAAACTTTGTTTTTGTCCAGCGTGGATACATAACTTTTAATTTAAAATGCAAAACATAGGGAAAAGTAAGATTTACTACACAGCCAACTTTGTCAGCTCATGTTATTTTGGAAAGTGAAAGGTCAATTAGGTGTTATTATCATCAAGAGAGCAAGCTGTAATGCTTTGTCATGTAGACGCTATACAAAATTATCTGTCTGGTTACTTTAATTCATCTTCTGGCTGCTGTCAACCGACATCCGCTCTGTCCCTAATTCACTGTACCCAGATGTACTGAGAACATTTAGGGTAATAAAAACAAAAACAAAATAGGGTCTCTTTCCCTAAGGAACTAACAAGCTATTAGGGAAACTGGGACAAACAAAATAAAATGCTACTGCGGGTGCAAAACTCATGATGAGGAGATAACAGAGTAAGTGGCTCGAGGTGGGGCTTTGCAGAGAGGATGCACCTGCAGGCAGAGGGAGATGGCTCGTCAGAGGCACAAATGCATCCACAAATTTGCACATTTCAAGAAAATCATAAGCGGATCAGGGTCTTCTTCACTGAAGGTCTGTTTATTTTGCAAATGACAGAGTTGAGAAGGCTCGCTTGAATTTTTTTCCTTGGGGATCCAGACATTAAACTTCTGCCACTGGAAACTGTGCCTCAAGCTCTTTTCCAAGACTGCTCTTTTCTCACTTCCGATTGTGCCCCTCTCCAAGTCTTTTCTTTCAAGCATAAATGTCCTTGGTTCTTTTAACTACTCTCTTATAATGTGGTTTTACATACTCTCATCCCGTTAAATGTTCACCTCTGACGGACTTCAGTTTAAGGGACTTCCTAAATCATGGTGCCCAGAGTGGGACAGCGCTCTCCAGAAGTAGTCTGACAAATGCAGAACACAATGGAGTAGTTGCCTCCCTTGATATGTACCTTATACTTCTATTAGTATAGCCCAAGATCGCGTAAGTCTTTTTGACATTTATGTCACACTGCTGACTCATATTGAAATTGTGGCCAGCTAAAACCCATGTGTTCCCATGCACTACTATTAAGCCAGATCTTCCTTATTCTGTACTTAGACGCAGAGGTTTGAATGTAGAGCAATGTATCCCTTTTATACATACTTAATCGTATTGGTAACAACCTACCAGAGCTAGCATATTAGTTCTCCATTCCAGGGGGTGTGTACTTATTTGCTGATGAGGTCACAGCTAGTCTCCTGCTGGGTCCCCAGAAGAGGCCTCCAAAGGGTTAGGACTCAATTATCCCCTTCCTGTCGATAAATTGTCTGCAACCTTGGACAAATCTACATCTTTAAACAAACCAGGGAACCTCAACCTTCCTAACTATAAAATAGGAGCAAATATGCATGGCCATTTCCTTCCCAAGTACACGCAATGATGAGTCAGATGTCTGCAAAACTCTAAGTAGAAATTACTCAGGGGCGATATATATGAGAGGAAGAAAATTTCATTTAAAGCTCTCAGCAGCTTTCGGAAGATTTGATTACCCTTATCACTATACGTTACAGTAAATAACATTCATTCTTGCAACTGTTTTAAAGTTATAACTGAGTTATCTGACTTGAGGTTGTAACATCATGTCATGTCAGTATAATTTCCATGCACAATTTTTTTGAATTTGTATAAACACCATAAAGTATATCTGTCTCATTGCAAGGCCTCTTTTAAAGTGATTCTCCTTTCTCCATCCCCTCCCCCGGCCCCCTCCTCACCTTCTTCCGTTAGTGAAACAAGGACTACAAAAGACCTTGAATTTTAGGTATCCATCAGACTTTTGGCAACTTTTACAAGTCTTGTCAAACTGGCTTAGCAGTTTGTAGGTTTGTATTCCTGGCCAAAGCAGGGGACTCACAGGTAACTTGTATAATAGTTACAATCTCAAGCTAATAGAAATGTCACATTGTAAAACACATCCCGAGCAATTTCGTTCCTTATAGAAAGGTGCCGGGAATGTCCACATTTTTCTAATCTGCCATTCTAATGTAAATTTTAATGTTGCTCTCACGACCTTGTGACCTTGTAATCATTACGATAGACCCCCACTCCCACCCCTCCCCGGTGATTTTGATCTAGGGCCTTGCTACTCAACATGAAATTCGGGAACCAGTAGAATTGACACCACCAGGGCCTGTTAAAAATGAGGATTTCAGACCCTGCCTCAAACTGACTGAATCAGAATCTGAACTTGAAAAAGATTCCCTGGTAATTCTCACACACCATAAAATCTGAGAAGAGCTGACCTAGGGTGAAGGGATTTCACGCATTTTCCCCATCATCTACCTTGTATCATAATCCAAAACTTACAAAATTCTATTTGGTGCTTATTAAGAGTTTAGAGTTGTTAGCTAAAACTTTACCAGATTTAAATATTCTATATACATCCAGCTATTTCTCAAAGTATATATAACTGGCTTTAAAATACTTTTGCCTTTCTGGGTTCTTGCAGAGCAGGGGTTCTCAGCAGGAGATTATTTTGATACCTCCTCCACACCAGGGACATTTGTCAGGGCCTGGAGACATTTTTGGTTGTCACAGTTTGAGGTGTGTGGGGGGGCTACTATTGGCACCTGGTGAGTGGAGGCCAGCAATGCTGCTAAAGATCCTACAATGCACAGGACGGTCCCCACAACAAAGACTTAGTGAGCCCCAAATGTCAATGGGAACGAGGTTGAGAGGCCCTGTCATAGGGGTAGATGGTTTGGAGAGAAAGATTCAGATGGGCATCCACGCATAACAGAACGCCGTAGGAAAATTGAGCCACGTGGCATGTCATGAGATGGCCAGGCAAAGAACAGACAGACAGACAATGGCCTGAGTGATGATGGAGGGGCTTTCGGGGAAGGGAGCGGAGAATCCAGCCACAGGTGAGAGGAGACATCAAGAACAGATAGTAACCCGTGCTCCGTGCACAGAGACAGTCAGCTTTAGGGAACAGGGCTGGGGTTCAGAGACTGGGCATGAGCTACAGGGAAATGTGGGCTAGAGAGATGCAAAGTTTCAGTCCGGGAGTGGATTCTAGGTTTGATCTCAAAATCGTTAGACCTGGAAAACAAGAGAGGATTTTGGGTGTTAGGATAGGAGTGCACAATGCATGCCAGCAAATCCAGTAAGATGTGGACTTAGGAACAAGTCAGAGTCCCCCTTGCTAGAATTGGCACACCTCACAGCCAGGCCAGCAGCAGGGGGTGACATGGCACAGAGTTAGCCGAGTTTTCAGCTAGAATGAGCTTCTTAAATCCCTCCCAACTGAAAAAAAGTCTTAGTGTTGAGTCTGCAGTACGGTTCACTTGCAAGAAGCAGTCAAGTGCTTCCAGCCATGGGGATAGGAGGGCAAGAAGCAGTCTGGGTTCTGACACTCGCTGCTGAAAAGCCATGCGATAAGAGGTGGAGTAGAACTTGAGAGGTTCTCCGGGTTATGTTCCTACCAGGGCACCTAAATCGTTTCAGAAAGGTCATCTGCTCTTCAAGTGTAAAATTCTTAAGGACCTGTGCTGATGCCTTATAATCCATCTACCCCAAACCTTCTTCTGCATTCCTAACCCCAATTCCCTTACTGCCACGTAAGGCAGCCTTCTTTCATCCTACCCTGCACAGTGTGCTAACATTCAGTTATGGGAAATAACACAAACTACCTCCACAACTGTCAGACCCAGCCTTCTCTTCTCCAGGCGAAAGCATCTCAATCCCGTTAGCATGTCACCCTGAGTCTCTGCCCAGCCTCTTAATCCCTTTGTTATTTTCTGTTCCCTCTCCACGTCTTGTCTGCTTATGATAGTCGCCACCAAATTCTATGTATTGAATATGTACTGTGCGTCGAGTGCACACTGACCAGGGAAAGCAACGAAGGGAAACTATAAAAGGACGTATATAACTTGGTTGGTTTTTATTAGTCTCTCTCTTCTTTGTCCAAGGTATTGTTAATCTTTGTCAAGTTCAGAGTCTACTTGGAGCAATCGTCCTAGGCTAATCCATTCTAACTTGTTGGTTGTCCTGCAAATGCTTTCACTGTGGCCCTCAGGACAGTGGAGTACACTGTCATATGAAATAGCTCTGCTGTGAATTTACTGTAAATAAAACTGGGATAAATGCATTTGCTCAGTTCCAGAGAAGACATTATCCTGCCATGTGGGTTTTGTTTCAAATGAGCTGCAAAGCCAAGTTCGTTTCCACAGAAAGGGGTTTATTTATTCAACGGAATTCACTCATTTTGCTGCATCTGGATTAATTCCATTTCAGGTCATGTCTCTAAGTAGAAAAGTAAACTGATTTGCAGCAGGCTAAATGGATATGTTGATGCACCCAACGTCAGTGAGATTTATTCCGACTAGATTACAACCCTCATGGTGTGCCAGTTGTTTTAGCTTCTATAAAGTAGTTGCAAAAGTGCACCACTTCAGTACGTGTGTTGAGAACAGCTTATCCAAGACGGGAATGTTGGGGAATGAGAGAAAACACAGATGTGCAAAATGACGTGAGCCTGCCTCCCCTTCCTCAGTCTGGAACCTCTCTTCCACTCCTCGATGTCATAAACAATATTCCTTTTATTCTATACCCATGGTCTACAAGCCACCATTTTAGATTTTTGAGTTGTATTTCATGTGGCACTGCTCAAGGTACACACCCCACCCCACCTGTGGTTGAGCAGGTCCTGGCTGGAGGCGTGCTGTGTGCTCAGCACCACTGCCCACCCCGGAGGAGGGGCAGGGGGGCCGCCACCCTCCACGCGCTGTCCCCTGTGGCTGGCTGCATACTGTCTCCTCTGCATCACTGTCCATCTTCAGAGACGCAATCTCATTGTGCTCCCGGGACTCTCAGTGTCTAGTCTATCTTGGGACCCCTCCTTTCATTTCTCCTGAATTGCTCACTTGATTCCGGCGAGCACTTCTAACGCAACGAAGCTGCTGGAAGAAATTTTACTGATTTCTATAGCTAGTCATTTCTGTAACTAGCAGTTACTCTCGAAGTAGCTTGTGGAGATGGGCCTGTGGTTTCACAGGGCGATTGTATGGATCAAACGTAATAATGTGTATAAAACAGCCATTTGTAAAGTGTAACATGCTCTCCAAAGGTAAATTATTACTGTATTATATGATTTTAGGCATTAGAACACATCTGGGTGATACATAAAAATTCAGTAAGCCTCGGTAGCACAGTTGAAAGCGAAAATTGGAGAATTGGGGGTGTTGACCCTTCCCTGGATAAGCTAGAGGCCTTTGATATTTCTTACAGCCAAAGCACGCCCATTTCATGGAGCACATACGCTCAGTTCAAGGACCGTGTCTGCGCACCAGCCTGGAGCACAGCCTTCTCTCTTGCTTGAGTTCCTCTATCCCCCACAGAGTCACCTTCCAAAATCCCCACCAACCTTCAAGGGCTAGCCCCAAACTGACCCCCTCTCCCCAGCTCTTCCCCAGACAGAATGAATCTCTTTCTCCCCAGCACTCCTGTGGGCCTTCTGGTAGAATTATTCATGCCGGTATTGATCTCCCTGAATTGACTGTGACCTGCTAAAGGGCATCTGCCAGGCCCTCCCCTCCTTCCACAAGTAACAGCTCAAAGTAGAGGATAAAGGCGAGAACTCCAGGGACCCAAAATGCCCTACAAAAAGGTTTTGTTCCCAGAGGCTGGTCTCCGATATGGAAATGTCCTTGGGTGAGCAACTTTTGGACCTGCCTGAAATGGAACAGGGTCTATTAAATAGACTCATAAAAACCCTGTGGGTACGTAGAGGTTTCTGTTTCTTCTTCTCTGGACTTTTCTGTGCATTTAAATGCTTTGTATTTTTAAATGAACATAAAAGACCCCATCCTATTGAAAAGTCACTGAGTTGAGTAACTTTCACGGTGACTTGATTTTCAGCCTGTAAGTTTCCCTGTGGTTTAAATTACAAAAGTCATTCTTTGCATCCTAACTTAGTTGTATTTTATCTGCTGAATATGGCACCCCTTGGAATTGTTAGTTCTTAGACTGTGTTTCACACCTTGCCAAGTTACACTGCATCTTTATTAAAAGGAACACCTTGTGCAGGGTGTGGGGCTCTTGGAGGATGCAAAGTACCACCTTTTAGCACATTTTTATAAAAAAAAAAAAGAATCCTTGAGCTGTTTTATTATTTTAATACTTTATCTTTGGCAGAGCGGAAAGTATTTTTTTAGGAATCATCTCTGAACTAATGAGCCATATAACTATCGCCAAGTATATAATAAGTGCTCGATAAATATTTTTAAAATAAATTAAAATACCGTCCCCTTCTAAACAAAAGATAACTTCAGTCATTTAAAAGAGAAAGCAATGGGTATGGTCTCCAATTGCTACTCCTTCGCATTTATCAGAAATCCTAGAAAAATGGGAAATTGGGGGAAAATCAGACACTGTTACGGAAACTGCATTGATGAGAGCAGATTGTAATTTTGTTGATAGCGATTTGATACACAGTTATTTGAGGGTTTTATTGTTGCTGTGGATTAAAACTGTGTTGCTACCTATAACAGAAGATTGGCCCAGAGCCCTCATCCAATGCCAGACTCCAGCATCACGTCACCTCTGTTCTTTCAACAGCAGCCCAGGGCCCCCTCTCTCAAACTGTATGCCTGAAATCCTGGCCCAGACCCCTCACCTCAAACTCCAGCCAACTTCCCTAACAACACACTTTCTCCCCTTCCCCTGCCAGATGCTTCTTGTTCTCAGACATTACGCCCTGAAATCAGGGGCTTTCAGTGAGTTAAAAAGGGAAATATAGAATTACCTAGCTCTATCCGTGTTTTAAGTGTTCTTATAGACTTAAATGAGAGCCCTTGTGCAAAACCACTTGAACTTTCTTAAGATATGCTAATTTCTTTTCTCTCTTTGATTGAACTGTTGACCTTCTGGATATAGGACTAGTTATTACCTCAAGTATGTTTGGAACTATTCTTGCCCTAACCATTCTAAAATGCAATTAGCATGAAGACATTATTGTAGGAGCCCATCACCTTGGGCTGGGATCTCATTAGACAGCACAAATCGAGCAGAATTAGCGTGCTGCATGCTATGAAAAGAAAAAGAAAAAATCTCTAAGATAAAGCTATGGCGTTGTAGGAGAAGTTACAATTAATGATTTCGTGAGCCGTCTCTTGCTCATACATTTGATTTGGATAAGGATCCAAGCACAGAGAGGGTTGAGGTTCTTCTGTTTGAAAAATGAAAGCAACTGTTTTCTCAGAACTCTGCTTATACGATGTGGCTGCTGTCATAGCTCTGGGTCAACCAAAACCAAAATAATACATTTTAGAGCTCAAGCTTCTCCACCACCACCACCCCCACCCCAAGAAATGCATCACATTTTAACACATAATCCCATTTGTCCGTGTAACAACAGATGCTAGAGAAAATGAATATTCTCTAGGCGGTAGTTAACAAACATGGGAAAACTGAGGCCCATGGAGGGGCACTAACTCGTGGGTAATTCACACTCTTTGAACATTCCCCATCTCTTCCACCATGGGGAGGAGCTCTTTATTTCTGAACTGAAAACCATTTCATGCTGCCTGCTCAGTTGTTTCTGTATGTAGCTAAATTTGGGACCAATCCCAACTATTATGAAACCATTATTATATGAATAATAATGAAGCTCCTCATTCCTGGGATCCCAAAGGTTGATATTTCCATTTCATTCTAAGGCACTCTGGATGTCCCCAGTCAGGCTTTAAATGATTGGAACCTTCGGGAGAAGGCAGCCTGATTCTGTCCTTCACCTCACTTGTAAGTCTATAATGTGTTTCAATGCGCAGAGGTGAGTCACATAAACAATAATTTCCCATTATTATAATAACATCTTTCCTTAATTGCAAACATATTTCTGACCTGAATTTATTCTTGTCATGGCTGTGTGCACAAGCAGCCATATTGACTCTACTATATGTTAATAATGTATTAATTAGCTTCCCAGTGCTGCCCAAACAAGGGACAGAAAGGATTTATCTAAATCATGACACATGAAACAATGCTAACACTTTGTTAATTATATTTTAAGGGCAGTCCCAGCTTTAGGTAGTGTAGCAAAATGTAGTCCTAATTTTTGAGAGATGGTAACAGAAAACACTACTCAATTGAGAAAGCATTTGTTTAGCACCTACTGTGTACAAACTCTTTGAGGCAAAAGAGACTAAGACAAACAAAACTGGTTAATTTCATTTTATAGTCATAGTTAAAAGGCAATAAAAGGTGAGGTAATATAAGTGTATTAATTTAGAATCAATCAGCTTAAATATATCAGCTGGAATCATATGAAATTGACAATGTCTGACAGTTTTGTACCAAACAAAATAGCAATTTCATATGAGTCAACCTGATATTAAGATACTCTTGTCATGCTGTAGCAGCTCCTAAAAACATTACACCATTCAATTTCTTTCTGTTTTTTGAATTAAATGATTCATTTCAAGTCAAAGCTGTAATTATTAGATGATCAATGGAAGGTAAATACAGGTCAGAGATTTGACTCCTGCTTTTCGTATTTATTTTTGTAGACTCAAAATTAACATATATTTTGTAGTTTTAAAGTTTTTGATTATATTAGATACTTCTGTTTATTTGATTTAGAGTCATGGACCTAAATCAAAGTGTGATATTCCTCAGCTCAGTTCTTCATACGGTTTTCTTTGTGACCATCATGCAAAACCGGCATCTGTTTCCCTCTTTTCTACAGAGATATTTGATTGCAGAACACTCCACTTGGAAATATTTCTCTATAGGAGATTAAATCTGTCATCCGGTTTTGCCAGTCAGGTTACTGAGCAATCAGAATAGGTTTCCATATATATATATTCCACTAAATCCATCTTGTAGTTCCTTCAGCACTTAACAAATATTTACCAAACACCTATTTTCTGCAAGCAGTGGAGTCAGTCCTCTGCCAAATATGAAGTTATATAAACAAAAATGTGTGCATTAATATAAATGCAAATTAATGCTAACTATAGACCAGGAGCTTCTCTAGGCACTTGACATGTATTAATCGCTTTAACCCTACCCAAGGGGGTAGATTCCATTGTTGTATTCATTTTAAAGGTGAGGGAAACTAAGGCCAGAAAGGTTAAGGGAGCTTCTAGAATCCAAACACTTAACCACGGCACTAACAATTTATCTGGTTACTGTGGGGGACCCGAGGTTAGAAAGCAGGTGCTTTTCCAAGACCATGAACTCAAAGTGTGACAAATTAGCAGTGCCTCCTATTGCCAGAAAATAGAAATATCAATCCAGGCCAATTTAGGTATAATGTCAGAAAACACTTTCACCTGTCTCCCTGGGTTTCCTCCCAGCTCAGGACACTGAGATATGCGCCCCTGTGAGGCCCCAAACACACATTGGGACACACGCTGACCAGCACATTCTTGCCGAGTCACATCTTACCCCACATCTTATCGCAGCCCTGCCGAAGGCCAGGCACTATCAAGAAAATGTTCACTCATCTTCTTCCCGTCATGCCCAATGTGTGAACACTGATAACACATCTAAATTCGAAGAAAATCAACAGAAGTCATCTCAGTCAACCTGAAAAGTCTAGTGACTCATTCACAGCCTTTTCACAGGGCTCCTGCTGGGCCACCCTGGTTCTCCTTTGCCAGCCTCCCGGCCTCCTGTAGTGCAGCCCGGGTGCAGCTCGGTGCTTGATCACGCTCTGCTCCAGGGATCAGATGAGCATGGACTTGCTTTTGCACAGGCATTGGAGTTGCTGAGCAAGCTGCCTCTGTTCTGTGCTGGCAGTGGCCCCACTACTTATGTCCCCGAGGCAGCTAAACAAGGTCGCCTTAGAAAAGATAGCAGGGCAGAAGATGCTGGCTTCTCGGCCCCCAGAGTAAATTCCATCACTCTGAAGGTAACATCACAACATCTAAATTTTACTCGATTTATGTCAGGTCTTATAAATACATAGCACCCATGTGGATGCTTAAACCATGTATGCTGACTGCCAAAAACAAAACAAAACAACATACTGTCTCATTAGAAAGGCAAGAGCTGGTAGGCCAACTCACCAGAATAAAGAAAAATGGGTACTCTAACTTCTCTCCACACACACACACACACACACACACACACACACGCACGCACATTGGTGTAGTAATGCCCAGAAGACAGTTAGTTGCCCTGGCATTGGAGGACATTTAATGTTTTCAAGGATTTTTCTTGTTTAAAGTTAAACTAGTCACATGAACTTTTTGAGCTTGCACGAGCTTAGCTTTAGGCCTCCATCCTCAGATGGTCTGGCATCTCTTTCAGCCTCTAGTAAGGCAGTAAGCAGAGTAAGAGCAAAGGCTCAAGAGCCAGACTGCCCAGGCTGCAATGCCAGCTCTACCATTTTCCAGCTGTGCAACCCAGGCAAGTTACTTAACCACCCTGTGCCTCCATTTCCTCACTTGTAAAATGGGAATAATATAACTAGAACTAACCCACGTGGGTTTGTTGTGATGATTCAGTGAAATGAATGGTAAAGCATTTAGAACAATGCATGGTTCAGAGTAAGCCCTCGACACATGAGTTTTTTTGTCGTAATAACTTGAAATAGGCTCATGTATCCCACTGAGTTCTTTTTTTGTTTTGAACTTTAATCTTTGTAGCACTTTAATCTCATTTCTTCTTTCGTGGACGGGTTAGAGGAGGATGTTTAGCCATCCTTAGAGTACAGTATTTCACTAAAAACCATTATTAAGTCTCTTCAAGTTTCTTTTCTGCAGTAAATGATCCAGATTACTTAATCATTCTGTTTTACATGCTTTAATCATTTGTTTGAACTTCTCAACCATCTACAGATTTAGTACATGCAGAAACATTGTCTAGGAAATTTTGGTTTTGAAATTCCTTATTATCTGTGGTCCATGAGCTCAAATGTTTAAAATCCATTGTTCATAATTGCAAAGTTAAGTTCTTTACCATACTGGTTGGTTGGTTTTACTCTGTTATGTTGCCATAGTCACCTAATTCTCAAATGCGTCATTCAGCCCAAGCCAAACCAGAAAAGCCCATAGGTCATTCATTCATTCATCAAGTATTTATTAAGGGCCTACTCTGTGCCAGGCTCGGTGCTAGCCTTCAGATTACAAATCCGTACTTGGAGGAGCTCACAGTTTGGGAGGGAAGACACAGAAATAAACAAACCATTAAAGTCTTACATTAGATCCCTACTTCAAGTGAGAAAGTGCCAGGATAACCCTGAGGGAGAGGGAGGAAGAATTCAGCTCTGTCTGGTGCGGGTGTGACTGGGGCCCAGGATCTAGCAAGGACGCAGAGACGCAAAGCTGCCCAGGTCAGGTGGGTCCAGGCCTGTAGCGAGCAGATCAAGAAGCCTGGGCTCCATCCTGCAGGCGTGGGGAACCAGGGGAGGGGATGTTTTACCAATGACTCTGGAAGCAATGAAGAGAGGAGACTGGAGGAGAAGTAGGATGCTGAGGTTGTGGAGAGAGATAATAAAGCCTGCATGCTAAGGAGAGGGTGACGGAAAGGAGGGAGTCGATTTGAAGAGTATTTAGAAGATAGGGCTTTAAAGACCCAGTCGAGAGGGGCGCCATATTTGGGACAGAGGAGGAAAAGAGAAGAAGTCCTGAAGGAATTCCAGGTTTCCTGTGCAGACCACACTGAGGGCCATTGCACCGTGTAGTGTCATAATCGAACAAATGCAAGTTGGCACCAAACCTTCTCCTAGACGTGCTCCGCAAAGACATATGTCCTGTTGAGAGTCAGTAGGGAATGTCAATGTCACATGCAAAGAGCAGTATATATATACACATATTCTTTACTAGTTATTCTTTTAAAAATACCCCTTAGCATATGTGATATATATGAGCTAAGATAATATTTACGTAGGAGTCTTAATTTTTAATTTTCTGGAAATTAATTTTCCAAATGCAATAAGATGTTAGCATCATTTCAGTTATCTATGCCTGACGTAGTACATATCTACTTGCTTGTTTCTTTATTTATTATCTGCCTCCACCACCTGAAGACAAGCTCCTTGAGGTCAGAGACTTTGCCTCCTTTGTTCACATCTACATTCCCAGCACCTCAAATGGGGCTTGATCCCCGATGGATGCTCAATAAATATTTGTTGAGAAAATGAATGAATTTCCATGTAAGTGAAAAGAAATACTCCTATCCTTTACTAATGAGGAAAGAAAAGAAAAGGGAAAAAAAATTTGGACTTGACACAGTTTTTCATGAACAGATCCAATTAGCAAAAATGGGACTGAAGTTTCAAAGCTATTTTTCTTCCTGAAGCTCTGCTTCTGGTAAAATCACAGCTGCCAACTTATATGGTGGTTTTAACTGCCCAGTTACAAATTCTGCACAGTTGTACACATTGGCAGAGTTCAGCTTCCTTAAATGCTGTTGGATCAGTAAGGAAATGGTGATTTTTCCTTATTGATTTAATGCCAGTTCCTCTTCTGTGAAAAAGCCCATGAGCTGCTCAGTGGAACATAGACAATAAAAACTGAACATTGGGGGAAGGGGCAGAAATTAGTTAAGTCACTCATGTTCCTCTCCAGTCAGGTGATGTTGAGACAGGTTAGTTAGCAAGTTGTTAGGCGGACAGGAAAGTCCCTGGTAAAATATACAAAAGACAGCCCTATTCTAAAACTCCAGATTCTAAAGTAACTTATTCTCTCCAGGACAAAATGTAACAGCGCTTTGAGGTTAATAAATTATCTCGTAAAATTCCTTTTGCCAGACAGAGTAGATCTGACAGCTATGAGTGGGTTATTTTGCTGATCCCTTCAGGATGGACAAACAGAACAAACCTGATAGACGAATTCCATTAAAAGGTGCCAGCTCCCCTTCCCCAAACAGGCAAGGGAAGGTATACAAGTAAGAAATTTTGCCTCAGTCACGGGCCCCCCTCCCACTCGGGAGCTGCATTTCTTTGCTGTTTAATAAACTATCCTCTTTTACAACTCCTTCCCTCTCCGTGGTCCGTGCTTCCATTCTTCGGTTTCACGAGACACGATCCTGCCGCTCACTCACAGGAAAAAGTCTCCGACATCAATGTTAAACCATTTCCACTTTCAGGCTGGAGTGTTCAGTTGTTTTCCCCCTTTAAATTTAGCAGAGTGATTATTCCTCCTGGTGGGTTGCACATATGCTCCTTTTCATCTGTGAAATAGCTCTTTCCTGGATGAACTTTAAGCTCCAAAGTAACGCATACAAAATATATCTGTTTATGAATTGTGGGAGGAATGTTTCACAATCTCGTTACTCCAAAATGGTTACACCAAACGACCCTCTCCGAGGTTCCTTTTTCCCAAGATGAAGGGAAAAGCGCTTCAGACCACAGCACTATGATGACAGTGATAATAATCATACTTTCCGTGGATCTTATTCAATAGTCTCGAAGAGGCTATCGTGTAGGAAACGCTTCAGCGGCAGATGTTTACCCTGAGCGGGACGCTGTGCTGTGCTACCGAGCGAGGAAAGGCTTGGTTCTTATCCTCTGGGGCTTACAAATTAATTAGCTGGGGAGGTACGACACAAACCACAAAGTGAAACTGATAGTCACTAATGAACAAGATGGTCAGTAAGTGCCACACAGGGTTCAGAAGAGGACAGGGGTAACCAGATAGCATTCCTAGAGGAGATGGACTTGACTTTGAGTTGGACCTTTAGTGGCGGTCTGGAGTGAGAAAAGGCAGAGTGGTGGGAGCGTTCATGGACGCCACTGCCTGGCTCGCAGCTGGCGGAGGTGGTGCTTGTGGCAGATAGGGTAGGGGATAGATTGGGGATGACCTTGAATGCCTCTCTAAGGACTTTGGGCCTGATTCTATAACTCAAGTGGAATCACGGAGAGTTGTTGAGCAGAAAGGATGTGAGCTAAAAAGTGTCTTACAGAAACTAAATCATACAGAGACCTGTGCAATGAATTTAATTGGGGTTTTTCAGAACTGAGATAAGAGACCCTGACCCAAGCTGGGGACAGTGGGACATCTCCCTCATGTGGTACATATCTGGGAATGCTTCGGAGGGATTTCTGTAAAGTTGCACTCCGTGTACCTAGCTGTCCCCGCACGGTAAGGCAGTGGCGCTGTGATGTGCAGTGCTTTAAAGTAGCCTCGTTCTCTTAGAGCCCCACGGTTTGCACGTGGAACAAGCCCAGGTGTGGCCTATACGCAGATCTCAGAGAATCCGGGCACCTTACAGTATAAAAGCTGGGAGCAAGCTCAGGGCCTGCAAAGCCCACCTCCTCGGCTTCCCTGCACAGAAGCCAGCCCTGCTCAGTTCACGCAGCTCATCAGTGACAGATCCAGGGAGTGACCACATCTCCTGGCTGTCCTCCAGCCATGCGTCCAAAGCCAGTCCGAATTCTGCTTTGAGGCGTATGTGTGTGTACAAATTCTGGCAGAATCCAGAAGAGTTTTCTGGCCCTGAGAGAATCGAAGCTCCTTTCCTTTACTCACCTTTAATCCTTTACTTTAATCAGAGCCCCACCCCCCAGATCCAGTCCCTACCTGGACCCCCACTTCATTTCTGCCAAATCCCTGCCTCCAGGTTTTCCCACAACAGCCCCTCTGGCGTCTAGTTCTCTGCTCACACCCTGTTGTTTCTCGTGTCCTGCCATTGACTGCACTGTCCTCTTGGTCTGAAACCCTGGTAGACCCCTGCTTAGGCCTCACCACCTTCAGGAAACGCCCCTGGCCTCGCCCCTTCCTTAGGCTGACTTAGCCTCCCTCCTGGGAGCGCCCATGCTGCCCTGCACAGAGTTGCAGCACTGTGTCTCCATGATGTCTTCTAATTGCCTCTTTATGGGACTGCCTCCACCCTCCAACAGTGAGCTCCCTGAGGGCAGGAACTGTGGGGATGCATCACTGAACACCCCACATCTAGCCCAGTGCCTGGCACATATTAGGCATTTAAAGGTCTGATGAAGGAATGAATGACATTTGCCTTCTTGGTGCATTTGTTCACTTAATAAATATTTACCGAGCAATTACTTATAATCAGCATGGCAGTAGTCACCCTTAAAATATACCAATGTACTCAAGCTCCAAATTATACATGCATGAATTATGCATGTAGAGTGTTAACTGCACACGCAGCGGAGACTGTGTACATAACTGCACATACCGGAACTAGCAAAGGCAATCAACGGTGTGCCAGATGTCCCTGAAATGTACAAAGAACCAAGACCCAAAAATGACAGTTAGCTCCATAAGCCCTCTAAAAGAAAAAAGAAAAAATGCAAAAGAACAAAAGAACCTCTCGCAGAAGGAAGTGGCTATGGTTTTTTTCTGTGCACCCCAGCCGGGGGTGGGAAGCTTTATAAAAGCATTCTATGCCGGGGAGGTTCATGTAAGTCTGAGTTCCTCAAGGGTTGGCTTGAGGAGCTGTTAGGGAAATTCACTGCCATGCAGGAGTCAGGGGACTGTTTTTTATTCCACTGGAAACTGTTAATGAGGACTGCATTAGCGGCCCCTTATTGCATTGCCTGATAAAGAGACAGCAGGTTCGCCCAAGCAATTCTGGAGCCCTGATCACTGCCAATTAGGGGAGCATTGTCTGGCTGACATAATCAAGTGAGTATAAATATATTTATTGTGATTAGAATGGGGAAGGAAGATAGAGAAAGATTCAAGCAGAAGCTGCCACCCCTTGCCGGGCTCCAGCTTGGATCAAACTCAGTGCGTCTGTCACCAGGTGCTCAGTAAAAGTCACTGGCTTTCTGAGGTGGAATGCACAGTTGCGAATTCAGGGCTAGAATTGTTTTTTTCCCAGAAGGGGCCCTCTCTTCCTTATTTTTCCTCCTCGCTTCTTCCGTTTTTCCATGTTCACTTCTGCAAAAGATGAACAGGGTATAGAAACCAGACGCCACGTTGATCACATTTTAATTCTGCCCTGTCGCCCAGGCCACCCCCCACTTTGCCTACCTGCAGTTCAGAATTAGCTCAAGGAATAGTGCTGTGACAAGACTCACCACAGGCGCTGCCTGCCTGGCTGTGCAAGTCCGTGTGGCACAGGGTTTATCTCATTGTGGACTTGTGGAACTTTCGTGGGAATGTCTGTGATGTGTCTCAGAGCTGGGGTAGAAATACCCTGATAAAAACAGTCCCCTGCAGTGGACTAGATATGGGAGGAATTTCTCACATTTCAAAGGCTAAAAAAGGCTAAAAAAAAAGAGGGCATTTAAGTCCCAGCTGGGGGGCATTCTCGTCTTAGTGGAGAGTGGGGTCTGTTTATGCATCTGTACAGACTTCAAAATGCAGGCTGCATCTCTTCATCCCCAAACAACTGACCATATTGTATTTGTTATAGGAGAGGCGGATGACAAATCTGGTCTCATGACTGAATTTCAACTCCAGTCAATGTAGAGCCAGTCCATCAAACATGTGACTTTTTTTTCTCGCCCTTGACTATTTTATAACAGCCGTTTTAAAGCTGAGTTGATTTCAGCTATTTCCTCTGCCCTCCTCATGGGTATGCTGCTTTGTTCAGTGCTTGAGGGCTGAAGACGCTTTCCACCGGCTACAACAGAATAAGAAACCCCCTTCCCTGGGTCCCGTTCCCTTCAGTTTGTCTTCACAATGGCAAATGGCTCTCAGCCTGTCTTCTTGACTTTAACAAACACTATTTTATTACTGGTAACACAGATAAAATATGCGACAATGTAAGGGAAAGTAGAGATACACAAAATAAATAAGGGGCCCATGTAGGAGAAAGGTCATTCATAGAGATCACTCAGCCTAAGGATATCTGACTACTCTTATTCAGCCTATTCCTGCTAAATGTTTCCTTCTTCTGCAGCTCAGAAATAGTCAAGGTCAAACTTGTCAGCCAGCTACCAGAAATATGTATTTCCTTTGCTTTTCAGATCATAATGGACAAAACACTTCTGTCTTCTGTCTTCTACCTCTTGCCAGATACATTGTTTTTTGAGAACTATTGCTCATTTATCTCCAAGAGAGAAAGAAAGTCATTCCATATTGACCTGTTAACAAATTATCACTTACAATGAAAATACAGAAGAATTCTCTCACTCTGTGAATAAATGGGTTATTCGTCTGGGCTGAACGTGGCTGATGGACAGCCACTATTCCCCACCCTGGCTTAATTTTCTCCCATTGGTTTTTGTTTCCTTGTAGCAAAGAGAATTCTCCGTTCTTTGTTTGAGTCTCCTTTTGAGGAATGGACCTGTCTCCTCTGGGTCTGCTTCTTTTGTGAGCTGGTTAGATTAAACCCCTACCATTTACTGAGTAGCCTGTTGTGTTGGGTGCTGTGCGTTTCTTTGAAATCCTACTTGAAAATTAGACAAAGTCACTAATCTGAATGCTAACTCCCTCCTAACCCATTGTTCTGCTGCTGTGTAAATGGGGGCATTACATCGCCACGGACCACGTTATTATTAACTGAGCTTGAGCTCTGTCGTCGGCAGGACCTGGCTGGTAGAGCAGTGTAGTCCTGAACACCTTGCTTCTCTCTTCCTAGTCACACAGTCTTTGTTACAAATGCTGATGGGAACAACAGAACAGTCTGTTCTTTGCTGTTCTCCATAACGAGATAAAGCTACACAGAGAGTGAAGAGCCCTGTCTAACTATATAATGATGGTACAGATTACATGTGGCTGTAAGAAGGTATTTGGGGCCCGAGCATTTAGGTGACACTTATGTGTTGTATTTGATGCAAGTCATTTAGTGAAGGGGATAAAACCTCTTGGACACACACAAGGCTCTTGACCTGGTTGGACATTACGTTTTACAGCATTTTGATTCTGTTTAGTCAGGGTAAGTCTTGCTAGGACATGGTAAGAGCGGGTAGCAGTCTAGTTAATAACATTGTATCAATGTCAGTTTCATGGTTTTGCTGCTGTACTGTGGTGCTGTAAGATGTCACCAGTAGGGTGACAACAGGATAAAGAGTACAAGGGAATTCTCTGTACTATTTTTGCAGTTTCCTGTGGGTTTACAATTATTTCAAAATAAAAAGTTTAATGACAGAGAGAAGAGAGAGACAGAGAGAGAGAGACAGAGAGAGATTGAGAATATGAATGAGGCGGGAGTCAGGAGAAATGAGTACTCATCTTGGTTTTAGTCCCTGGCTGGACAAATATTTACATTTTGTTGATCTCTTTCTCCCTTTTTCGCATATAGACTTTGTAAGCAGTCAGGTATAAAAACCAGGGCTCGTTTTTTTCTATAGAAGAGAAGAAAGAAGTAGGAAGAGCTAAGAGAACCCCTGCCAACGTCCATTAGAGGCCTACTTCCTGCCTCTCCCCACCCGCTTTGCTGACACAAACTTACCTTCTTCATACACCCTCCCTTCCCATTCACGGGGAGATGCCTCGCCTGCTGCTACAAATGAACCCCTTCACCTGCACAAGGCATCCATTCCTTCCTGCTGCTCCAAAGGCTCAGTGCTTCTCCGTAATCTTCCCGTGTGGGTTCCTTCTCACCTGGGGTTTTAACAACCATCTGTAATGAGAATAGCTCCCAAATTTATATGTCTTCCCAGACCTTTTTGCTGAGAGCCACACCTCCATATTCACCCCCTGGCTGGGAATCTCTACCTAGATGTTTCACATTTCAGATTCCTTCCAATTAATCTTTTCTTCCTATATTCCCTTATCTCCAAATATGTTATCTCCATCTACGGAATTGCCTGCAGCAGAAATGAAAGAGCCATTCTAGACCCATGTAGCTCAGTGTGGTAGCTGCTAGCCACATGTGCTCTTAAGTACCTCAGAAGTGGTGGGGCCAAATTGAGATGCACTGTAAGTATAAAACACACATCAGACTTAGTTCAGAAAAAAGAATGCAAATTATTTCAATAATATTTTACACTGATTTCATGTTGAAATGATATTTTGGATATATTGGGTTAAATAAGACAAATTATTAAAAATAGTTTACTTCTTACTAGAATATTTAAAATTAAGTGTGTGGTTTGCATTTTGCATTTCTATTGGATAGTGCTGCTTTAGACTTACCCACCTTTTAGTCACTCCCAGTTGGCCAAAATGTCACAGTGATTCTCTCCAGTCAAGACAAGGGAAATTAGTTAAGCGCACAGGTTGAGTCTGAATCCTGGCTCCACTATTTGTTGATGTATGTGAACCTGGGTGTGTATGTAACCTCTCTGAGCCTGTTTCTCATCTGTCAGGTGGATATAAAAATAATTCTACTTCTCAGGTTTTTTGTAAGCGTTCAATTGGATGATATGTGGAAAGCGCTTCCTATGGAGATAAAAGCTTGTGCAAAGGTTCAATGTCAAGGGAAAGAGCATGGCCTCTCCTGGTCATTGCTCAGGCCCTCATCATGTCTAGCCAAGACTAGTACAACAGTTTCTCCATATCCAGTTCACCCTGCCTTCCAGTCTCCATACTGCCAGCAGATTAAATATTTCCTAATGCAAATGTTATCAAAATTTTTAGCGATTCCCCATCACCTTTGAGAAAAAGTCCACAGTCCTTGGCAAGCTACACAAGGCCCTCCACGGTCTGCCCCCGCCCCCATCACCAATCCCATCTCCCGCCCGTCCACAACGGCCATAAAACTAACCAGGCTCCCCAACTCTGATTTGCATGTACCATTCTCTCTATTTGTGCTGTCCGTGCCCTCTACTTGTCCACAAGGCTCATTTTATTTGTCACCTCATTTGGGAAGCTGCCCCGGTCCCATCCCAGGCTGGATTAAGAATCACTCCTCCAGGTTCCTCAGCCACTTGAGGTTTGGCTCCATTGTCACCCCGGTCTCACTTGTTTGGTTGACTTATCGGTCTGTCCTCCAGGACTAGGAGCCAGCCAGCTGCAGTCTAGGATGGATCTCCTTGCTGAGCAGTGCCTGGCACAAAGTAGGGCCCGCTAAGTGTTGGTTGAGCAAATACATAAAGCATAGGTGATACTGAAAAACATAAGGAGCGTGAAAGCCCGGTGAGGTCAAGCAGCAGGAAATTTGAGGATTAGCCCAGGGAGAAATCGCCGCTACCTGACCATGCAGAGTTCAGAGAGAGAAAAGAATCTGGGCAAGGAGTCAATAATGGAGGATTTGATGTGAAAGACTATGAAAAAAAGAGATTATGAAAAGAACAGAACCACATTTGGTAGTGCTGGTGGTTTAGTAACTTCCTCTACAGTGGTTCCAGGAAGAGACAAGGCTCTAGGAAGGCACAAATTATGTAAAGAAAGGATGAGGGAGGAGCAACCAATTTGAGGATTATTTGTCATCAGTACTAGAAACATGGTGATCCACGTAAATGTCAACCTGGCCATCGCGTGATGGGACTAATAATTCACTGGGGCTGGTACCTAGGAATTTTTTACTGTGGTGCAAATGCCAAGCATGGAAAAATTTGACAGGTTATAGATATGAGAAAGCAGACAACAGATTTGAGAATAACGATGTGAAATGCCAGAATAATCACCAGAGGAATATCTGAATATGTAAGAGGGCTTAAAGGATTTCTGCTTTACTGCAAGTATGGATTACAAGAAAATTCACTTATAAAAACAGAAATTTCGATATAAAGCCCACTTATCAAAACACGTACTATCCCAGAATGCCAAATGATGAAAGGATGCCTTTTGATCTACACAATATTAAAAATTACAAATAACACAAGGAAGGTAGAGGAAGTAGGAAGTAGGACATTTTGTGGCTCACAGGATACATGAATGAGAAAATATGTACTTCCGTGTAAAAACTACAACCTTCACAAGAACACCTAAAGGCTTCATTCCAAGACCTCAGGTCTCATCCCACAGGTTAACCCGCTTCCCGATTTTCACATATGAAATATTGTGGGATGGGCGTTGTGCGAGGGGAAAGATCAGTGGGCAGACTGGAGAGGAAAGGGTGAAAAGATCACATGATTCCTTGCCGTTATTCTTAACTCTTTGAAATTTCCGCGGAGAAAGTAAACATTTGAGATATACTAGAAAACTGTTGGGTGTCTGAATTCCAACTGAACTGGGCAATCTGTATGTTATCTAGCAAACTGCCTAGGTGTGGTACGCGCTTTCTCATTCACGCCACCTGAGAGCCACCACTCTCAGTCAATGTTGACTTCTGGTGCAGAAAGAGGCAATTGCTGACGACTATTGGATCCCATTGTGTGGCAGGCACACAAATTATTATTCCTGTGTTAACCATGAGGAAGCTGAGGCTTGGAGGATTAAATAATTTGCCGAGGGTCACCCAGATGGCTAGTGGCAGAGTCAGGCTTTGAATTCTCGCCGCCTGACTCCAGAAGCCCATGCACTTGCCCACTGCATTTGACATGGCAGCAGTACCAAGCAAGGGGTAGATATATTGAGTCCCCCAGAAGAATAAACGCAACCGAGAGCACAGAGTATGACAGGGGCCGGCCCTGAGTAAGGCCTTGAGGGAGCAGTTGAAGTCACGCCAGGTGCCTTTGTTTAAGTTAGAAAAATGTGCCCCTAACTTTAGACAGATCCGGCCCCATACTAGGACTCACAACCTGATTAGAAGAGCACCTGATCGACTTGAACTTCCACTGCAGTCTCAGCCAAGAGCCTTGTGCAGTGAACAACCTGCACAACTGTACATAGCAGCCTGAGTTAGATGGCAGAAGGAGAAGCAGTGCAGATGCAAAGACAGGGTGCTTAGGAAACAATGAGAAACTACCAAAGCACATTGCCTGGAGTATGTGGTCTTCTGCAGTCAATTTAGAGAGACAGAATGGGGAGAGATTGCTGAGGGCCCGAAATGACAACAGGAGAATCTCCAGTCGATCTGGAAGGCACTGGATCTGAATGTGCAAATGGCTCTCATTAAGTGTTTGTCAGAAAGCTTTGACACACAGGGGTCTTTGCTCCCTCAAGCAGGTATAATAGGGTACAGGGAGAATGGAGCATGGAAGGTAAGGTAACAGCAGCCTGTTTAAAAGACACAATAAAAGGAAACTCAGCAGCCTGGAAAAGAGGACAATGAGCAGGGTACAGAAAACACGAAAGAGTGGCAGTGAGTAAGAAGATGAATTTCTTCCACTTCGCATTTCCCCAAGTATGACCCTCAAAGGAGAGGTGACCCTTTCCTGGTTCATTTTCTTTTCTTAGAGGGTTCTTAGACTGGCATATGAGGAAATGGCCACAGGCCCGGCACAGTGATTTCGGCAAGGCATTTGGCTGTATTCTTCATGAAACCCTAGGGAACAAAATGCAGAAAGACAGGCCAAATGATAAATGCTTAATCTGGTGGGTTTGGATTGATACTCAAAGAATGTTGATTAATAGGTTAAGACCCCCAGAGGGAGTCTTAGGTAAGAAACTGACTTCTGAGGTAACCAGCTTGTTTACGACCACACAGCTGGCGAGGGAGGAGTCAGGATTCGAACCTAGCTCTGCCGGACTCCAAAGCCCATGTTCCATTTATTATGGAATAAAGACCAAAATGGCATTAAGTTTCCTTATGAAAAAAAAATCGTCGAAAGAGATAACCAGAGGGTAGGAATACAAATCTATGTGGCAGATGGAAGAAACTGCCAATGGGGGAGGACAAAAACAAGATAAAAGTCAAAAAGATTAAAGATGAGCCTCACATTTTGGTTCCAAAAAATCCCCTGCAGAAGGGAAGCGGCCTGGCTTGACCCCTCTGCATGCTGGGAAACACTTGGGGTTTTGTCATAGTTGTTGTTTAAACTCCCCAACAACCAACAGCGTGACACATTATTAAAAATCTACTGTACAGATGAAGTAATTAAGTTGTCCTATTCTACTCAGCCTGGCTCAGACCATATCTTGAACACTGGGTTCAATTCTAGGTTAACACATATTGAACATTGAAAAACTGCAATGTGACCTGAAGAAAATGACCAAGAGAGCAAGGAGTCTGAACCCTGGTACATAGAGGGTGGTGGGGGACCCCGGGGATATTCTTATTTGGGGACTTGTGAGCATCATCTTCATATAGTCAGTGTTTTTATTTCTTGGGGCAAAATTCAGACTGAAAATTATAGTGAGACATTTTGGTTCGATATAACAATTCACCAAGATGTTAGTCCACTACTCCCAGTTGCATCCCGCCCCATGCCCACGCTCTGTCATCCCAATAAAGTAGGGAAAATTGGGCCAACTTTTGGGGTCACTTCGAACTTTGAGAACCTGAGTTAGGGCCCTACTTGATCAAAACTGGCAATTAAAAAAAAAGAGTACTACTTTAAACAAGGCGAATACAGGTGTTCCTCAGTTTAAGCAAACTCAAATTAAGACCTAAATTTCCAAAAAAATGAGACTATTATAATTATTCATTTGATGGAAGTAATTTGCAATATCATTCCTTTTATTGGCAGCTTTTTAGTACCTTTATGGGGAGACTTGATATATAAAAAATGTAATTACCTCCAACTTTTCAGGAAAGACATATCGAATGAAGCAATGTTATATAGGTTATGTCTACTTTTGCAAGCTTTGTGACCAGCGAACTGAAAAATGACACTCATTCCAATAATAAATAGGGGCTTGGGAACATAAGTAAAAGTGACAAGAAGAGTAAAGTAGTTGCGGTTATGCAGTCATCTACTCTACCTTCTGGGCTTTGTCCAGATGAGAATTAAGATAAGCCAGATGGTGAGGGAAAGGAAAGAGGACGCTGAGTGTACTGTAACATTTGTGAATGGTGTTGGTATCACAGCCCTGGTGACACCAGGGCAAGACCATGGAGCCTTTCAAGTATGTGATAAATGAGCCACTCATTCCAAGCCCAAACCGATAGGAACAAACGTGAAGTGAACAGAAGGGAAGAGAAGGAAAAGGGACCGTAAACCCTGGGGGTACCTTGGAGGGGTAATCATGATTTGAATAGAAAATAGAAAGTGATTTAAAAAATGAACCCTACAGACTTATAAAATGTCTGTCTGTCTCTTTCTCCCACTTACACTCACATCCGCCACGACCCCTCCAGCTCTTCTTATAGGGCTCATTTAATAATTTCTGATTCTGGGTGGGTATTTTTAATGCTTCATTCATGTTGGGGTTTTGACAGCACGATTCATGGTGTCCCTGTAGACAGTTGTTACTGCTTTAGGAAACAATAACGATAAAACGAGGAAATGGCACCGGATCCATCAGTCTCGCAGCAGAGTGGGACTGGAAGAAATATCTCCAGAGGGTTAGTGGGCTCTCTCTGTTTCATTTTTGTTGTGGTTTGGGATTGACATTTTCTTGTGTCATTTAAATAAGAAAAGTATAGGAGATTTCAAAACAAAAGCATTTTAGACATACTTTTTCTAACTAGGGTTCATGGTAAGTGAGTAATGTTTCAAGGAGAAAGAAAAGAACTTGAAAAAAACAGAATATATTGTAAGGATAGTTGATGGTGGGAAAGGTGAGAAAACCATGACAGAGACAGAGAACAGTAGATGGAGAGGGAAGGAAAAGAACAGAACAGTAGCGTGTAAGTTTATTAACTGAGATTGTGTCCATTTCTGCAGTTGCCTCAAAGCACATGATTGCTTGGTCGAGGTCAGCCAGGTTTATTGCAGTCTTTGCCTCTTTGACCAAGGAGTGATGGGCTTGAATTTCATGGGAATGAGAGAATTGTTGCCATCAATTTCTTGGCTGCAGGACAGCCACCCAGGAAGGTGCAGGGAGCCCTAAGCTAGTTAGCAATTATCCTGAACGAGTACAAGCCTTTCACTGTTTTGCTAGGACGGCAGAGGCCTCGTGGGGTAAGGAGTCAGCAGACGTGTGCTCTCATCTCTAGCCTCAGTTTCCCAGCTATACAAGGTGAATGGTAATAATAATACATCTTGCAGAGGGTGACCATTTGTGAAGCCCTTGGCATGTGACAGACCATCTCAATAAATGAAACTTGGTCTTAGCTGGTTGCTTCTAGACTTTGGTGAGGCTTGGTCTGGGTGCTCTCCCAATGTGGCGGCCCCAGGGCTTCCTGTTTAAAGAGAGCGGGGCAGTGACTGAGCTCTGGGCTGACCGCCAGGTTTAGAAGCCAGATGAGTTTTCTGTTTCGCAGTCTCGCATTCCCCACTTCCTTTTGGTTAGTGCTCTTTTCTCTTTCCTTACTGGGTTGTCTTGATTACCAGGCATTGTACCTTCTGATGCATTGTGACCGGGGGGCTCCATGGAGAGTAGAGAGAAGCTAGCACTAGCCCAGGGTGAGTGAGGAAAAATGGGGACTTGCTGAAAAGGAGTACATGCTTGGTGGATATCCACTTTAAAAACTGTTTTGAAATTTTTTCTCTACAAGGAAGGATGGTAGATAGCTGAGATGCGAAAAAAATGCTTTGGAGAAAAATGCTAAACTGTCGAACGCCGACTATGAGCCAAGCATTCAATATAACTCCTACAACTCTGGAATCCGGGTTATGATCTGGATTCTTGAAGAGGAAACTGAGGCTTGGCGAGGTTAAGGTTCCCCAGCTACCACGTAAGCAACAGATTTGAAACCAGACCCGTCTGACACCCACAGCTGCTGGTAACCTCACCTTGCAAAGAGTGGCAAGTTGGGTAGAAAAGGATTGAATTTGCTTGAGTTTGATAGACTACATATATTACACTTAAACAAAAAGATATTTTTCTTACAAAAAGTTTGAGGGCAAATAAGATTCTATGTGACGTACTTTGAACTAAAAGAAGTTATGTTTTATACGTCAGATTGGTGTTGATTAAAGAAGAATGGGGTAATAAATAATCAGAAGAAGGACTGTAATTTAATATAACAAAAAATAATTTTAAAAAAATCAGAAAAAGGAAGAACAAACAACCCTTTGTCTGGGCAACCCTTTACAGGGCAAGGGAGGAAAGGGGACCTGCCTGGGGGGCGGGGGGCAGCCTCCTGATTTGTCTTCTCCTCTTCTACTTCCCTCCCCTCAACATCCCTCTCACCCAAGAAACGAAAAACCTTACGCAGGAAAAGAGGAGATTAAAAAAGAGGAAAGCATCCTTGAGACCAATGAAATTGCCCTAATCCACAGTGACAGACAGACGCCTGCTGAACAGCAATTTGATTAAATAAGGATATAAGGGATTTAGAGGGACTCTCTGGTTGTGTAAAGTTTATAAGTCCTTGAAATATATTTATTTGCCTTCCAAACCTAGAAACCAAGTGCCTTCTAGCTGGGGAGATGGTCCCCACTTGGGAAATAGGAAGAAATGTCCAGGCAAGGCCAAAGCGGGGACTGAAATCCTCAGAGGCTGGCAGAGGGTCTGCAGGAGGGGCACTGCAGAGAGACGGTCAGGTGGTTAGGTCTTCAGATCGGGGTGAATACGGGCGGCCTCACCGAGGGGCGATGGGCTGAGCTGGAGGCCCGTCCCAGACGGGAGGCAGAGAAGAGCTCAGCTCGCCTGCCCACTCTTCGTGTCTCACTCAGGAACCCACTGCCCATTAGTTACCTGTCATCAGCGAGAGCGCAGTTGCTGCTTTCCTCAGAAGTGAAGCCACCAGGAGATGAATGTTATGTGGGGAACACACCTGCACAGATAGATGGGGAACGCCCTGCAGCTGCTTTCGTAAGCGGCTCCTTGTGGTCTCCACATCTAGCATCAGCAGATCCGCCGTGAGGAACTATTGTTCTCGCACAAGCTTCGGAGAGCCCCTCCAGTTCCACGTGGTCACCCCTGCCAGTCATGCAGAGGATCTGTGCTTTCCTGGGGCTTAGGAGGGGGGAACATAACAAGTCTCCTGGGAACAAGAGGAAAATAAGAATGTGTGGAAAATCATTCTAAACGGACACTTGCCCAGGGTGCTAAAATCTCAGCCAACCAGCCAGAAATGGTTTGGTGGCGTATATTTTGCTTCTCTTGGTTTACTTTGGTTGCAATAAAATCAGACATGTTTATATCCCATGGAGAGAGCGCCTGTGGAAACAGGCCAGATCCTCCTGAGAAGGCTGTTTATTCCCCTGGGATCCTGAAACTAAAGAGAAATGGTCCTGCATTTGACTTGGAAGGTCCAGGTGAGCATACGAAGTGTTGGTTGGAAACCTTTTAAACCTTTAAAAGAATTATATTCTTGTTATATAGAATATAGAGTTATATTCTAAGAATATAACTCTTGTTATATTCAAGAGTCAACTGATGGCCTGTCCCAAGTGTGTGTGGCTGCCTGCAAGCTGGGTCAGAGCTGCCACAATCCAACTCCCACTTCACCTTCCGCACCTGACCACAGAGCTGAGTCTCCAGAGAAAGCAGCAGAATCCTAGTAGAGTAGGGTTCGAGGGTCTCTATTTTCAAGGCTCCAGAGGATGAGTTAGAAGTAATTCAAGAGCAGGCACAGCAGAGCAATATGTAAGCCTTGTGAGACATTCAGAGAGACGGTTAACATTTCCAACATGGCCAGCTGACTAACGGTCTCCTGTTAGCAGGGATTCTGCCGGTTTAAAATAGAGCAAAAATGTTGTCATTTGAGAAACTCAAATGAGGAAGCACCGGCCCTTAATCTCTTGGTCATGCTCAGCTTTTTTCTTTTTCTTTTTTCACTTTCTTTCCCAGAATAGATTGATTCTGGTCTCTAAAAGGGTAAACAGCTGCTGACAGGTGAGTTCTAGGTAGTTATCCATCCTACGCTTACAAATTTTCAAGGTTAATGATTTGTGTTGAAACTCCTACTGTATGTGTCCTTTTATCTGCACCCTCCAGGTGTGGCTAGAGCCTTTGTGCCTTAGTTTGTCACCTCTCACTGGGCATTGGACATAGGAACAGGATGCTGAGATAACTAAGGCAGTAAGGCTCCAGCCACAGCTGGAAGGTTCAGACAAAAGAAAAACAGCAGAGGTTTCAACACAGATCATTACCCTAGAATCAAAAGCCGGAGTGAGGGACTAGTCACTGGGAGATGAACGGGGGCCACCTTTTCAGGAAACTCAGAGGGAATTTAAGCATCAGGAAATGTGTCAGAGCAAATGACTTCCAATTATTTTCCATCTAAGCAATTCTGTATTTTATGGGTTTTAGACTCTTTGAATTGTTAAAATCTAAATGCCTTAAAACACACAAGAGCCAATGAGGACAATCGCCAAACCTGTCTAGATAAAGGTTGTGGGGACTCAAGATGCAAAGAAGAGTTACAATATGGAATCCACGGTGTGGGGTGCACCATTGCCCTCTATTGGATTCAATAAATCAGGCTTTTAGTGGGAGTGCGTGTTTCCTGATCTCTGGCTGAGTTTGATGAGAAGCCAGGGCACCTTTCAGTGGGAAATTAATTGATGCTTGTAAAGGGGTCCTTCTACCTGCCGCCCCTTCCCTGAGGAAATCAATGACAGTTGTAACTCTGATGGCAGGTCATTTATCATGTTTTTTATTCACTCAGCGTACAATTACTAAGCGTCTCCTAAGCACTGGCTAGGTATTGTAGGGAATCTAAGAGTAAATAACAACACCAACTACTATAACCGTTGATTGGATGCCTGCTGTGCACCAGGATCTTTGTACACATTAACAGACAACAGGCCCATGAAGTAAGCGTGCTCATTCCCATCTTATGGATGAAGAAACTGGGCATGTGGGGAGTAAATGGCACGTCTTAGAGTTAAATCCAGATCCATCTACTCCGAAAGCCCACGCTCTGTTCACTAAGGTACAACCCTTCTCCTCAAGAAGTTTACCAACTATTAGCAGAGACAGGATACAGATATAAACGTCTATGCCAGGGGCTGGCAAACGACGGCCAGTAGGCCCAATTTGACCCATCGTGTATTTTTTACCGCAAGTGGAGATGGTTTTTACATTTTGAAATGGTTGGAAGGAAATCAGAAGAAGAAGAGTACTTTGTGGCATGTCCACATTATATGAAATTTGAATTTCAATGTCCATAAATAGTTGTATTGGAACCATCTACACCCACGGCTTCACTCTTCTCTCCAGCTGCCTCCCTGACTGCAACAGCACAGCTGAGTGGCTGTGGCAGAGACTGGACAGCCGTAAGCCAAAAGTGTTTACTCTCTGGCCCTTACAGAAGAGGTTTGACGGCTCCTCGTCTATACACCAAGGTAGAATGTGATATATCAATAGGAGAGGTTTTTCAAAAGGGTTTTGAGAGTTAAGAAGAGGGAAACTAATATTTATTTAACCCAGGCTGTGAGGTGTTACAAGGGTTATACAAGTGTGCTCTGTTTTAAGACTCAGTGACGGAAATCCAGACTTCAAAAGGGATAAATTAAAAGGTAGTGATTTGCATAACAAATTTTCCTTTTCATTTTGTAAAAGGATTCACTATGGGGTTCCTTTATGGAATGAGCTTCCCTAATGCATGCTAATATGATTCCATTTACAAACACTCTATTCATAATAACTTTTCAAGAACACGTCTATTTTGTACAATGAGGCTGGGCTATAATCTTTTTATAAAGTTTTCTACTGAACAGTCATGGCACTGGCCCTGTCAGTTCCAGAGGGGAATAAGCCTCTGCCTTCTCACTGTCTCCAATAGAAAGGCTGTGGATTCCAAGGGTCCTCATAGGTCAAGTTCAATGGCTGGTATCATTTGACATTTTTAGCCAAGCTCCTCTTGGTAGCTGCAGCCAAAATCCTAAAATGTAAACTCCTCACTATTCCATCGCTTCATTTCATGAGCAAGATAAATTCACACAAACTACGTTTGTTGCTAATATCCTGGTAAATATGCTGCAAGCAATACAGTTGACCTTTGAACTACAGAGGTTTGAACCAAGCACACCACTTATACAAGGAGTTTTCTTGATAAAGACCCATACTGTTTTCCATCCGAGGTTGGGAGTCTACCTTGGATGTGGAGGCCAACTGTATGCTTTGATCACTCTTTATATGGGGGACTTGAGTATCCTCAGATTTTGGTATCTGCAGGGGGTCCTGGACCCAATCACCATGGATACTGAGGGACAATTACGTTTTGGGGGAGTCAAAAGTTAAACGTGGATTTTGGACTGTCAACACCCATGCCCCCCCCCCCCATGTTGTTCAAGAGTCAACTATCTACTTATAAAGAGCAGTGTTTCTCTCTTTTTTCAAGGTATTATCTTAGCTGAATTACAACATAAACCGGGGCAAGTCGTATAATCTTCAAATTAGAGCTCTCCCCGGAAAAATAGGAAGTGGTGTCACTGATTCAATTTAGGACCTGGCTCCCTCTTTTGATGGGTCCTGAGCCTGAATCTTCAAACAGCTTTGTGATGTTATGCAATTGCTCTTTTTAACAGATGCATAAAACAGAAACCTTGGTTATTCATAGCCAGCTTAGGAGGAGCTGAAATCTTTCAAGCAGTTTCTTGCCTGGTTCCATTTTGATGGTAACTACCCTGTTTCGGAATACGTCCACGTAACCTTGCTTTCAAATAAGGGACATTGTAAAGAATGGTGTCGTGGCTTTTGTTTTCATCCTCTGTGGTGACTATATTATACAAGTAGATAAGCATTCCTGGTATATAGCCTGAATATTTTTCAGGTTTTTGGGTGGTACAAGAAGCTTGAATGGAAATGCGAGGACAGAGAAAACTGTGCCAGGGGAAGTGCTGTGTGGTGTTCGCCTGTGGTGAAGCAGACCTGTGTCACAAGGCTGCGGATGGATATTCGTGCAATCCCTAAAAGGAGAAATGAGACAGATGCAGAGGGCTGGTGAGAAGCAGAGGGAGCCGTGGGATTCCCGGACAAATGCTATTGTCACTGGGGTTGGAGAGGGTAGGGGGAGGCTGCGGGAAGCAGATGCTGTCACTTCTCATTCACACGCTATGGCACATAGCATTTCGGCCATTTCTAAAGCCGATCTCTGGCAGGAAAATCATCTGGGAGAGTCTCTGGAGAGATGGCTCTGTCTTCATCTCCCCCTGAGGTCAGACGCACTGTTATTGCAGGATCAAGAAGGCCCCATTGCATTCTTGAATTCTTAAGGCAGCTTTTCTCTCTCTCTCTCTCTCTCTCTCCCTTTTCTATCTCGAAATTGTTGTTACCATGTTTATGTCTTCATCATATATTGTTTCCCAGATGCGGCGTGCAGTGGTGGTAGGTACAGCTTATAAAACAAAAGGATAAGCTTTTTGCCTGGTAATTTAAAACTTTTCAAAATTAAAACTAATGGATATAGACAAATGGGATATAAATGTCCATGCAGTTCTATGATCAAACAGAGACCGAGCCCTAGGGGTGGCACATTTACCGTTCTCTACTACTATTAGGGAAGCAGAACGTGGTAAATTCGAGGGAAGAATTTACAAAGCCCCGTGATTTGAACAAAAACAGAGCCCACCCCACTCCACCCTGAGCATCTCCCTCCTTCCAAACAGGATCTGAACAGATTTCATTTCACAAATGGAAATAGGATACAAACAAATTTTTTCAAAGTGATTTCATGAAGAGTGGGCCTATTTAATTGGGGGTTTTTGAGCCAAGAAATAATATTATAAGCTGGGGAGCTCTGGGATGTGCCTGGGTCGTTGGTTTTGCTGCGCCACCTGCCTCCTGGGGGAAGGGAGAGAAAAGTGCCACTATTCAGAAACAATTTTACTTCTGCCTCAGCCTTTCCCGGAAGTGACTTAGAGCCAGCCTGGCCCAAGCACCCAGACCTGATCTGAGTTATATGTGATGTAGGAAAGATCTTCCCAAGCTCAAGGTCATATCTAGAGCACGTCTTGGATATTTTTTTCATCCCTAATTTATGTGACTTTCTAATATGTTTAGCATTTGCCTCCCCTTGTCTCCATCCTGCTTATTAAGGTAAATTTGCATAGAAATGGAATTTTGGTTTTCAAGACCATTCACCTGACACTTGATCTCCGGAGGCATCCAGTGTCTGCTGTTGATGCCATGAGGGTGACCCACAAATCCCACATCTTAATGTGATGCAAACTAGAGGCAAGGCCTTAATTAGGGGAAGCTTTGAGTGTTAAAGTAATGGGGTGAATCAAATCAGCAAAGACATTTAGCATTCGCTAAGGAGGGCAGAATACACCTTCCTGTTGAGTGGGTCATTCTAGGTCACAAAAATTTTCATTTGCCTTCGTTGGATGGATCTTGAAGAAAGTGTACCAAAAGTATACATTTTTTTTTGGTTTGGAAATAAGTTTTGACTGGTGATAAAGCTCACACAGTTAGCAATGACATTTTACTTTGGCTCCTGAAATATTTTTTGCTTAATCTCTATCTTTGGGATTGGTAATATTCATCTCTACAAATTGCCTTTGGAAGACCGAGGAAATGTGAAAAATAAAAAAAATGAGCCCCTTGCTATCACCACCATTGCAGTCAACTTTAATCCCCTGATGGCGGCCTGCTGCACCCTCCTACCAGTAGGCAGCCACTGTCCTATTTACCCAAATCCTGGCAGCAATTCCCACTGAGAGGACAACTGTAGTCCCAGTTTACTGGTCACTTAAACACAATTAGGTTTGCGGTTTACTAACCTAAAGGGTTTCAGACTTAGGCAAATTTTGCAAAACATAAATGCCAAACAACAGCTTTCAAGACTGTGTTCTGGCAGTGAACCGTCTTAGCAAAAGATTTGAGGGTCATGAAGAATAAACACCAAATGTCAATGAGAAAAGTTTATAGGAGATGGGAGAAATCAGAAGAAAAGTTGTGCTGATTTTGGCCAGGCTACTTTTGCTGAGGGTAAATTCATTCCATCAAACTATGTTAAGACAGGGCCGGCCCGGTGGCTTAGGTGGTTAGAGCTCCATGCTCCTAACTCTGAAGGCTGCCGGTTCGATTCCCACATGGGCCAGTGGGCTCTCAACCACAAGGTTGCCAGTTCAATTCCTCAAGTTCCGCAAGGGTTGGTGGGCTCTGCCCCCTGCAACTAAAATTGAATATGGCACCTTGAGCTGAGCTGCCGCTGAGCTCCCAGATGGCTCAGTTGGTTGGAGCGTGTCCTCTCAACCACAAGGTGCCCTGCAACTAGCAACGGCAACTGGACCTGGAGCTGAGCTGTGCCCTCCACAACTAAGACTGAAAAGACAACAACTTGAAGCTGAACAGAACACTCCACAACTAAGATTGAAAGGACAACTTGACTTGGAAAAAAGTCCTGCAATAAAGTCCTGTTAAAAAAAACAACAACAAACAAACAAAAAAACTATGTTAAGACATAAATACGACTTAGTTTTATTTTGTATAACATTTTGCATCTATTATTTAATTTAATCTCACATCCTTATTAATTTAATATTATGACCCTCCATTTTATAGATAAGGAAACTGAGACTCCAAGAGGTTTAGTTACTTGCCAAGATAATACAGCTATTCACCAATAAAATCAGGACTCAGTTCTCTTTGTTTTACACCCCCCCACTGGCTCCTAAAAACAAACAAACAAAAAAATGATATTTCATTTGTAGGCTGACTTATTTATCTTTACACAGGTCTCATCTATTACTAGGAGAGGTCAATATTTTAACACAATTCAGAAATATTAAAATGAAGAATTTTCTAAATGTACTTGGCTTACACTATAATAATACAATAAGGAATCTAATTGAATATCCCAACTCTAAAACCAGGATGCTTTCTACTCTCAAACCATGCAGAAGGACGGAAGTTCCCCATTGACCAGTGCTGTCTAATTCTCTTAAATGATTCAGATGTAAAAAAGACAGTGGCATCTGTCTAATTAACGCTGCCGGGTTAACTGTAGCTGCCAAGGGACAGCCTCTGGACCGTGTTTACAGAACAGTCTTTCCAGACCCTCAGGCCTCAGGTTAGACATCATAGCAAGTCTTCTTCCTTCCTTATCAACCAGAAATGGAGATGCCCCAGAAATGGTGACAGGCCAGGACAGGCAAAGGGAGATGAAAGGAAAGGGGTAAGGCATCGCTGTTTTTCATTTCCTGCTCCTGGCATCTGGAGATTCAGAGAATGATGCCAGGAAGCAGATCCTAAAGGCTCCGGCAGCTCTTCTTGAAAACAAAAGTAAGCACTGTGCGCCTGCGCCTCCGTCTCCAGCCTGGAGACATTCGACCCCTCGCCTACCACCTGCAAAGATGGCTGTGCAACACCATCTGCTCTGCCACCCTTCTCCTGGCAGGAAGACACAATGACCACGTTATTTCTCTTCCAGCTTCGTGTTACAACATGGAAGCCATCGCCAAGTTTGATTTCACCGCCACAGGTGAGGATGAACTGAGCTTTCACACTGGCGATGTTCTGAAGGTAGGTGATGGGGGCCCAGGGACGCCCCGGGGAGTTTTGGTTACTCTGGCCTGGTCACTGTGTTAATCTAACAATCCATGCCTTTGTTTCCTAAGCAGGACACACAGTTCCTTTCAAAAAGAGAAGTTCACCTCAACCAAAAGGGTTCCTTCTGAGCACCTGTAGGCCATCTACCAGGCCAGGTGATGGAAATTTAGTTGGCATAGCCACCATCCTTGTCCTGAGATGCTCAGGGTCTCTGGAGGGGGAAACAAATCCATCCAAAGGGCTCTTAGATGTTCTTGTCTAAGAGCTTGGGGAGCACAGGTGAGGGAACACGTGATCCTACCTCCAAAGATGGGTTTGTGGGAACGTGTGACGGCATCAGTTGTCAGGGATGCAATGAAGGTGAGTTGGGCTTTTAGCTAAAGGTCAGAAATGAGCAAGCCCATGCGGACTTCTGTGAGTGTTGTGAGATTCAGCATGGCTGGAACTTAGAACAGGATGGAGGGTGGAGACAGCCTGGGAAAGGTACTGGCGGAGATATGGCTCAACAGAGGCCGTGCACACCCAGCCACTCGGGCTTCTTAAAAGCCGAGGCGACCTTGGACAGTTCCCAAATGCCATGCCCCACACTTACAGACTGCATCTTAGCCCGTTTTGGACAGAAGAGCACAAGGCCTTCAAGAGGCTGCTGGGGAGACTGTGATGCTAGTGCCCCCCTGCCTGGCCTCAGAGCACCCGCAGGCATCCCGATCCCTGGTGCTCAGCAGCCCACATGGGCCCTGAGGCCACCACTGTCTCACCACTAAGAACTACACTTGCTGTAGATAGAACTTTGTCAGTGCATGAGAGGGCGACTCAGAAAGTGTCCGTGGAACACAGACCAGGTAGGAGGACTTGGTTTGGAGCTTGAACACGCCAGTATTTATCCTTCTAACTGTTCTCGTCTTGCAAGATCTAGTAGTGTGGTTGCAAAAAGTGTGCCTTCGATGTTGGAGCTTCTCAAGGTCAAAATGTCCTTGAGCTGCTGATCCAGGAAAAGGTGACCTTCATTTCTTTGGGATCTTACCAAGGTCACAAAGGAATCTGCCACATGGCGAGCAGTCCCTTTCTTCTCTACAAGGTATTGTATGACCTTGTGACTAGTGACCTCACTCAAAAGAGGCCAGCAGGGGGCCAACTCCCATCCCTCATCTCCCATTGCAAACAGAACCTAATATCTTCCTTAAGTTTTCCCTATTCCCCAGAAAAGATAAAAAAAAAAAAAAGCTTTCCTCAACTCAGCTTCTCAATCCAGCTCCCAATTTCTTTCCTCTCTTTTGTTGCCAGTGTTGGGAAGGATTCTCTGTGCTGGGTGCCTCTACTCCCTTACTTCCTGTTCATTCCACAGTAACCCCCTGGAACCCCACGTTTACCCTCAACGCTCCCTTAAAGTCCACCAGTGATCTCCTTAGTGTGGACTAGACTGACCCTCCTAAAATGCCTGTAGAATGTGACACTGCTAACTGTCCCTCTCCTGGATCTGAAGGGAGATCTTTCTGTCTGACTCCTGAACACTGTCCTCTGCCCTGAATATTTTTCTTTCATGATATCTCTCAAGCAATCCCCTTCTTCACTAGAGAGAAGCCTAACGCAATATAAAGGAGCATGGACTTTGGAGCGATATAAATCTGAGTTTGAATCCCAGCTTACTAGCTGTGTGGCCTCGGGCCAGTGACTTGCCCCCTCTGAGCTTCCGTGTCTTCATCTGTAATTGGAGGCCATATCTACCTTGCAGGGTCATGGAACCGATTAGAGGTAATGGTGCCATCCCAAAGCAGATGCTTAATAAATGGCCACCCTGATATCAGTATTGCTCATTCCTGCTGCCTCTGACTCTTCAGACTATTGCCAAAGCCCCTTGACTGACCTCATCACCTCCTGTCTCTTCCTCTTTCCATCATTCTAAATACTAGTCTCAGAGGGATCTTTTAGAAAACAAATCAGATCATATCACTTCCTTACTCAGAAGCATTCAGTGGGTCCCCATTACCAATTGATTGAAATCTAAGCCATCTGGCTCCAACCCACTGCCCAATCCCATCATGTGCAGCACCCAGGCGCACGCGCGCGCGCGCGCACACACACACACACACACACACACACACACACACACACCTTTGTGTACTGATGCCCCCAGGTCACACTGCAATGTACCATCCTTTCTCAGGCTTTCTCCCATACCCTGAATGTCTTTCTCCGGCACACACGCCTCTGCCTTAGAACCCTCACCGATCCTCCCCCTCCTTACTGCTCTGGGAAAATTAATCACTCCCTCTTTAGCTCTTCCGCAGCATTTCACACACACTTCATTTGAGACACTTGTGATCTGCCTCACATGACAGCCATTTATGGGCAGGCCGAGCCTCCGTGCCCTCATGCAGGGTGCATCCAACTCTCGTTGCTGCCCTTATCCGTGGGGTCCTGATTGCCACTTATGTGTTGGCCATTTGCCAATGCTCTGTGAGGGGCGGGACTGGTCTGCCTCAGTGTCTAGAACAGCAGAAAACTGACCCTCCCTGATATGTGGTGAGTGAATGAATGATTGATTCCTCCACTGGTCTGTGAGCTCCTGAGGGCAGAGCCATGCTGGGGTCGTCGTTGCATCTTCCCAACATCTAACACAAATCATGGCCCCAAACAGGTGCTCTGTACCTCTTTCTTGAATTGTTGAGTTTCTGTTAGGTTGGTGCAAAAGTAATTGCAGTTTAAAGGTTAAAAATAATTGCAGGAGCAGCCCAGTGGCTCAGGTGGTTGGAGCGCCGTGCTCCTCACACCGAAGGCCGCTGGTTCGATTCCCACATAAAAAAAAATAATAATAATTGCAAAAACCACAATTATTTTTGCACCAACCTAACACATGCTCATTAAGAATTCCAACAGAAGGCCAAACGCCTCCTTCTTCTCAAATTCCGCCCATTGCAGCTGCAGCAGTAAAGAGAAAAGTGGAGAGGGCCCTGCTGGCCGAGCCTCCCAGAACGGCTGGGTCATGGTGGTTAGTGGGTCTCTACATGTGATTCAACGTCGGTCCCTCCTCCCAGAGCTGAGTAACACACCCCAGGAGCCTCACAGTTGTTTTCAAAGCCATCTCTTGACTGACCCAGCAATCCACTCCTGGGATGCCCTTTCGTGTTTGGCCTCGAGTGCTAAAAGACTAAACAGACTTTTTCATTAGAAGGTACAAAAGATGTCTGCCCAGCTCAGCACCAACCCAGCCCCTTCCGGCAGTGAGCTCCCCAGCGTGAAGTCCCCAGCTTATGTATCTCTGTATTCCCAGCACCCGAGTGCAAACAGCAGGTGCTCACTAGATGCTGCTCACAGAATGGTGAACAAAATGGCGGACAGGGAACTCGTGCCAAATGACTTGATCCCACTTTTTCTGTGAGAGAAACATTTGAAAAGTCAGGAGTCAGGTGTTTCGTGTTCGTTCCACAAACTCCTGCACCTGCAGCTACACACAGCACCAGTTGAATTTGTCAGTCATTTTATAAAATGTCCCTTGACCCAGTCCATTTCTATCTGCTTCTGTAATGCATCTAACTAGACCCTGTTTCTTCCTACTACAACAGTGACCTGAAAGCACCAAGAGTTCATCCTCCGTAATTATCTTCAGTACTTCAGATTTCTGCTATGCCTCTAAGAGCTGTAATTCCATCCAGTTTTAAAATTCTTCCAACCATACATTTTGTCCTCTTCCCACACCTAACTTAGTCTCAGGCCATATGACCCAGAAATGTATTCATGTAGGCAGCACTGTAAGAACTAAGACTCAGTAAAGTGAAGTGTCCAACCTCATGGGTTTAGGCTGAACTCCTTGCTCACGGTTGTGTGATGGGTACAAGAGATAGGGGAACCGAATAGATGGAGAGATGAGAACAGGAAGTCTGGGGCCCTGCGCCATCAACGGCAGGAAGAAACCACCTCCCTCCAAACACTCTTCTTTGCAGAAGATGGATTTTTTAAAACACCTTTTCTTCTATATCAAATATAGCTTGAAAATTCCCCTCTCTGGGAAAACGATCTCAGGCAGACCCGAGCACCAGGTGGTGAGAAGCAATGGCCGGCATTGTGCAATAATCTTTCAGTTGTCTGAGGAGGTAGATGGGTGTGAGCCACGATTACTAAAATTACAGCTGGTTTCAGGTCAGAGAACCAAGTACAAAGTGCGGTTCTTACCGTGAGGAGCCAATTTCCCAACGGCATCTTTACCTCATCCCTTCTTACCCTCCTATTTGACATTCGTCACCCAGGCCAAACTCCAAATTCCCATTGTAATGGGAGAAAGGAATTCCAAAGCCGTAATTCCGGGGGAGATGGCATGGAGTGAAATGTCCTCACGTTCTTTATGTAAATACCAGGCACTGGTACTGAGTTTCCTAATTCTTCTGACCTAGATTTTCTGCTCCCCGCTCTCCACTCCCCTCAGCATACACATACCCACACGTTCTCAGTGAAACCAACCGTCACATTTGATGTTAGAAACTGTAAAGTTTTCTTTTCTCAGCAATTCTAGAACTCAAATATGGGACACACTTTTATTTCTTCAGAACAAATGATTAAATTCAAAACATACACATAGAATTCTTTAAAGAACTTATAAAAACCCTTCCGTGTCCTTCAGAGCTGGAATCCTCCCTCCTAAGAACATCACATTTTACAGAATTATAGTTTTGAAAAACGGCGTACACTTTCTGAAAGATTTCCAGTTACCAGGGCTTCTTTGACCCTCCCATCAGCTCTTTGAGGCACTAGCCCATTATTTTTGTCCCCATTTTTCAGGTGGTTCATTGAATTGCCGAAGGTCATACAGCGAGGGACAGGGCCAAGCTAGAAACCAGGTCTTCTGGTTCCAAACTCAACATGCTGTCCCATTCCTTCCACCCCGAGAGGGATATGGGAAATAGGTCATCCTTGCTTCTCAATTACTTAGCTCTCTTTAATTCTCTTCCCATTGTGGGGAGAGAGAACCCCAGGAGACCCATGACATCAACTCCACCTGCTTTCCGATGACTCTGAAATCCCAAACCTCTCTGCTGAGTCCAGACACACATTTCCAACTGCTCACTGAGCTTTTCTTCTCAGGCAGTCCCAGGGGCAACTTGGACTCACCCACGTGCAATCTGAGGCCCATGAGTTTTTCCTCAGACCTGCTCCTGCTCCTGTATTTTCTATTTTAGTAAAGGCATCACCACCCACTCAGTCTCCCAAGCCAGAAATCCAGAGCCCTCCCAGAATCCCCTTTCTCCCTTAGCTCCATGAATAGCCATGAAATCCTGCCCATTTTGCTTCCTGATGCCTCTACACTATGTCATCACCTCTTAACACAGATCCACTTCATCTCTCACCTGGATACCTACACTCATGTTCCTACAGTTTCTCCCCCAACTTTACCCCTCCAGTCCACCTTCAAACTCTGATGCAGCACTGTTTCCTAACTCTAATTTTTATTGTATTATTTCCCTGCTTTAATAGCCACCCGTAAATTTCAAGGTAAAAATCCAAACTTTTCAACATAGGCCGCAATGCCCAGTGCCTCTGGTTTCTCCCCTCTCTCTACTCCTGGGGCCACGACCTAAACTCCCGCCAGACTGAGGCAGTTTGCTCCCAGAATGCACTGCACTTCCTCATAGCCCAGAAGTAGTTCTTTCACCATCACACTTCTCCTGGATAACTCCTGTCATTGCCTGGGCAACCCAGATGGCCTCTCCTCCAGCAGTGTTTCCTATCCGTCTTCTGCTTTCCCCTTCATCATAGCACTTCTATCAGTTAAGACATTTTCAGGTACAAAAAAAAACAGAAACTAAAAATGGTTTAAACAAGAACAAAGATTTATTATTTCTCATCCAAAGTCTAGAAGTAGGCAGGCTCCTGGATGGCTAATTCCATGGCTCAATGACGTCATCAGGGTTCTTTCCATCTTTTTGCTCTGCCGTCTTCATTTTGAATTATTGTTCGAGTCTATGCCATATAACTTTTAAAACATTCTCGGGGGTGGGGGGGGTGATGAAATACTTGTCTTTTAATGGTGAAACATTTTCTGAAATAACCAGAAGCCACACAGAGCCAAATCTGGCAAGTCACATGAGTTATCAAGGTAAATGATAACATTTGGGATCATGGTCAAGGTGGGCTCATACAGTGACAAGACAGAACTTCTGGTTTTGCCTGTGACCTGACTCTAGAAGAAATTTAGATAAAGCATTCCAGGTATCTTAAATTGTGTCCAAATTGTGAAAATACACGAAGGTGTGAACTCAAAGAGTTACTGTTTTCAAACTGGCTCCACTTGGATGTTTGAGTTTTAATCTGCTTATTAAAAAAAAAACACAGAACACATTAAATTTTTAAAGGGTTCCTGGTTACCTGGCAGAGAAGAAGAAACATGGAGTAGCCACTCTTGCCTTCCCACTATGGCCCAGACAATGAGCTCATGATGCTGAGATCTGGATCTGGAACACATGAATTTCCAAAACAGAAAGAGAAGCTCCCCAGTGCTGAGCCTGGGAGGCCACGCCATGGTGGGGTCACATGCGTGGGTAGCTCTTGTGGACAGAAATAGCCTGAGGTCTGGAGATGCTAAATCCTAAAGATAACCCTGCTGCTCCCCTACTGCAGCAGCTGTAAGGTTTTTTTTTTGTGTGTGTATTTTCCTCTAATCTAAAAGGGCGTTCCTCACCCTCTAGCCCTTTTGTTTAGTTTCTTGGTGTCCTCCCTACAGTGTCTTTGTCCTTCATTCTCTTCCGTGTAGATCCTGAGTAACCAAGAGGAATGGTTCAAGGCGGAGCTTGGGAGCCAAGAAGGATATGTGCCCAAGAATTTTATAGACATCCAGTTTCCTGAGTAAGTATTTCCAGCCGTCTGAGATGGACCTGCCCCCACACCCTCCCCTTACTTCTTCAGTAGGCATTAAAATTATCCATGCACACCCAAGATACTGTCAAAAAAACTTGCCTCTGGAGAGGGAACCATGCCGCTGAAGGCCAGGGATGGGAGGGAGATTTGCATTTCCCTGCATTCTCTTTTGAATTTTATACCATGTGCACGTATCGCCTATTTTAAGTTTATGAGCTAAAATCATCTATAATTGTAGTCACAGGATTTCTAAGAATTCCAGTGGGGGTGCTGTGGGCCACCCCGCTTCAAGAGCTACTACTTCAAGGCATTTTCCCATTATCTCCCAACCTACCTTCCATCCTAACTGGGATCGCAAATAGCTCTTGGCCCTAATCAACCATATGGACACTCCCTGGCTTTTTAAAACCATGCTGGCACCAAAGAAAGATGTCAGTGAGAGAAAAGGGGAAATTCCCTTCATAAAGAGGAAGTGAGAAATTGAGATTGAGTCTCGTGGGTCTCAAGAACTGACCACAAGGGTTAGATAGAAATCTAATCTTGTCTGAGCATCAGAAACTAGCCCAAAGAGCAAAGGTTTGCTAGAAAACCAGAGTGGTATTGGTGACTCTCCGGGGGGATGCAGCAGCACCTCTCATTGTGAACCAGGACTGACCATGGCACCAACAGAATGACCACTGACCTCAGCTGGCCCTTGCTGCCCTGTAATCTTCTGGATGACCACAGCATACCTTGCCTGCTCCTCAGACCTCCAGCCCCTCCCCCACCACACCCTCAGCCGAAGCATGGTCTTGCTTCCAGATTTGCTGGGACAGTGGAAGCCACCAGAATAGCCCCTTCCCCCAACCCCCACCTGACTCACGGCATCCACCCACCTCCTGTAACTGCACTCAGACACTGCCTTTCCTGCAGCTGTTAAGGAAAGAACTGTCTATCTGTGCTTCTAGCAGAAATTCTCCCGCCTCTCTCTCCCACATCAACTTTCTTTCCCTTTCTGCTCCATCATTCCCATCAACACAAACAAAGATGCTGCCAGTTCTCCCATCTTATTACATTGGTGCAAAAGTAATTGAGGTTTAAAAGGTTAAAAATAATTGCAAAAACCGCAATAATCTATGCACCAACCTAATAGCAAAAATCAAAACCAAAATGCAACAAAAAATCTCTTGTACCCAAATCCCCTTCTAGCTACCACTCCACTTCTTCAGAAGAATTGTTTATATCCGCTGTCTCTAAATCCTCTCCTCCCAATCTCTCTGGAATCCCCAGGACTCCCTCGAACCCTTTTTATCAAGGTCCCAGTGGCCGATTCTCCATTGTCATCTCAGCAAGATTTGATGGGGGCGCCTTTCCCTCCCTCCTGCTGACACACTTTCTCTCTCTGGCTTCAGGGACACCCTTCCTCCGGGTCCTCCCACCTCCCTGGCAGCTCCTCCTCCGTCCCCTCTGCTGCTTTCTCCTCTTCCCAACCTCCTTTAGGTTTAGAATATCTCCCTCCCAGTGAGGGCCTCTCTGTCACCATATTTTAAATCCCTCCCCGACTCCCCATCCTTCCTGCTTGTTTTCATTGTCTCCACAGCATTTGTCATCATCTGACATATTATATATTGTAATTATTCTGTTGTTTACTGTATGTCCCCCGCCCCTCCCCAACAGAATGTCAGTTCCATAAGGACAGGAGTTCTTATCTGTCCTGCTCACCACTACATCCCCAGTGCCCAGAAGAGGGCCCAGCACTTAGGAAATGTTTAACAAAAGCTGTTGAATGAATGAATGAATGAATGAATGTCTTTGGAATGATATGTAATATTGAAACCCTGACCACTTATGTAATGTGTAGTGTGTGGACATTTTTGCAAGTCTTGAAAGAAGGCACTTATCAAATTCCAGTTGAAGGACAAATGTGTATTTTCTAAACAATCCCCTCACTGCTTGCAGCCTTATCCGAAATAGTTCCTTTGAGGTACGGCTGCTGTGGAATGCATCCCGTTCTTTTTGCCATCCCCATTCTGCTTCCTGCACACGGCATTGCTGTGGTGGTCACTGGTCAGCCCCATTGTGTTGCATGGCAAATACTCTGGCAAGACCTCCACGCAAGTGACCACCAGAAACCCTTTGCTCCCAGCCCCTCAGAGCCCAACCTTCCCTGCAGTCCCTGGTCTGGAATAAGGACAACCCTCCTGCCACACCTCCCTGTTCAGGTTCCTAAATTTTAGAGAACACAGGTGAGTTCACCCAAAGGAATCACAAGATGTGGCCCATTGAACATTCATCTTATAGGGGGAGCACATACTAGTCTTCCAGTGGCAGCAATTAGGGCAGCCACATTGGAGCAATGAGACAGTCCCACCTTTGGCGCTGAGTGGTTGCAAGGTTTCTGGCCTCTTGCCCTGAGGCTGTTAGCCACTGTTTGCCTTGCTCCTATGGAAGTGCAAGGCCCTTTTCTGTTCTAGGTATTTTCTCACTGTCTTTGCCACAGACATTTTCCCCCGCATAACTAATTGGCTGAAGGCAATTTTGCTATATAAAAATAAAAAAGATAAATAACTGTTTGACAATTTGAGTTCTTTTTTCTGGTTTGGTTTCATTCCTGTGTTGACGAATCAGTCAACTGCCATAAAAAAGAGAAAATAACTGGTTGACAGTTTGATTTTGATTTTTCTGTTTGTGTGGTTTCATTTCTCCATTGACAAATCAATCAATCGCCTTCAGCAGACTTAATGCATTTAAGCGAGTTGTCAGTTTGGTTTCATTTCTCCATCGACAAGTTCTCGCAGTTACTCCCATTTATTTATTATCTATTAATCTTAGCCACCCCTCCTAATGATCTATACAGTGACGAGTAGACGTGGTGGTGGTCTTAAAATAGTTAGCATTTCTTCCAGATGACAATGATTTGCCCCAAGAGTTGGTTTCTTATTTTGAAACACTAATTGGGAGGAGAAAGAGGCCAGGGCCCTCTTTGAGGGCACAGGGTTGAACCCACATTTCCCACAGTACAAACACAAGTGCTTAGGTACGAACCAACAAAATAAAATCAGTTACCTGCGTGGCATTGCCATGAAGCTACACACATTTTAAATATATTAAAATAAAATATCTTTAATCATGTTTTTAACTTGTAGTGATTTTTATCTTTTTTATGGCAAAATTGCGGTGAAAATATTTAGGGCAAAAAAATACTTGTGGCAAAGATAGTTGCTGCAAAGTTGTTTACGGCAAAGACTTACGGTGAAAATACGGACGGCCTTTTTCATACTACGTGCCACGCCACCTGCAACGCTTCTGGAAGCTGCCACCATCACCGCCCCCTTTGAAAGAGCAGTTTCTCCTCATTTGCTTCTTTTCCACGATAAAGATTATTTCCAGTGAGGATTTTGGGGGAGGCCCAGGAGCTGGCTGTGTAGACAAGGCTCTCTGGCGCCTGCCATCCCCGCTCATTTCCAGGTGCGTGTGCAGGGCTCCCTGGGTGCCTTGCAGCCTCTGTCCAGCACACTGAGCAAAAAAGCCCTTTTTGCACCACCCATCCAAGGATCACAGGCCCCTGGGCTGTCGCTCTCCTTCCAGGCGAGGTCTCAGCCTGGGAGCCAGCGGCCAAGGCCCTTCCCAGCTCCACCTGTTTGCCCCCCACCCCGTGTCCTCCTGGCACTTGGGGTGTCCCTGCAGTTCTTTCCTAGCAACATCCCTCATGTAGCTGCCAGCAGGTGGCCACTTCCTGCAGTGAGTCACTCCCACACGGTCCCATTTTGGTGCAGTGGCACATTTCCATGATTCAGGTTTTCTGAGCTGGAGAGAGACTTCTCCTGGAGGAAAGAACGGAGATGGAGCATCACAGGGAACTCACTTGATGTGCCTGAAAACTGCCTGGAGCATTTGTTGGGTTCCAAGGCTCCTGGCCCCTTTCTTCTCTTTCTGCTCCCTTCTGAGCAGAGTCCCAGCATCTCTCATTTGGGTCTTCTGTCTTCCACTTTCCCCCTCTAGTCCTCAGACATCTCACCAAGATCCTCTGGCTTTCTCTCACCCAATAGATGGTTTCACGAAGGCCTCTCACGGCACCAGGCAGAGAACTCACTCATGGGCAAGGAAGTTGGTTTCTTCATCATCCGGGCCAGCCAGAGCTCGCCAGGGGACTTCTCCATCTCCGTCAGGTACCGGCCATTCCCAACACTGTCCTGACCCAGAGTGCTAACGCCATGAGGTGACCTCTGGAATGTGACCTATTGCTCAGGAGCATGGTGGCCAAGGGGCCCAGGCATCTTATCCACTGTGATGTCATCCATTTCCTTCCCATAACACATGCACGTAACACCTTGGTTTGTGCTAAGGTGTACATTCATCTGCCTCTCCTCTAGTTCAGATGTTTCTGGAAGGACAGGATTTTTATCTATTTCATCTTTGTGCCTTTAACGGTGCCTTGTACCCAGTAGGTGCTCAGTGAGTATTTGTGGAAGGAAGTGGGGAGGACGAAGGAAGGGAGAACTCCCAATTGTCCACATCCATCTTGGGGTCTAAATCTTAACCTTTTCTTTTGCTACTGATGGATGTCTGAAGAAGAGTCAGAGAAAAACAAAATCCCCAAGTCATTGATGTAGGATACATATGGAGTTGAAGACGGCTGCACAAAAAGAAGGACTACCTCAAATTCATTGTAATGCAGCAAAACTGAGAACAACAGAGCAGAGCCGAGGAGGGCTGGAATGGGGGTCTGTAACAGCACAATCTCAGTAACATGCGGCTCCCGGGAGGAAGTGACTCAATCCAGGCAGAAACATGACACAGCCCCACGCTCAGAAGCCCCAAGTCTGAACACACTGCGTGTGGTCAGCGTGTCAAGGTTTGCAAGTCATGTATCAAATATGGTGACCGTAAGTGCAAGGATTAATGCCAATTGCAGCACAGGAAGAGGATGACAACCTGTCCAGTGAAACCTGCTGTCTAGTTGACAGGAAATGCTGGCCTGGATTATTAATATATTTTGAAAGGCATGAGGCTTGAGTGCTTTAAGTCTATAAATCCAATCTTGGGTAATAAACTGAGGTCACTTTACTATTTAGAAAGAATGGATATTTGAAGGAATAGATAAGAGGGACTTACGAGGTGTGATCAAAAATACAGTGAATGTTTAAATTTTAAAAAAATTTATTACAGTAAAAGACACATTGCCATTATCCCCCTCAAAATATTCCCCCGTGCTTCAAACTCACTTACCCCATCGTTCTTGCCACTTTCTGAAGCAGTTCTGGAAGTCTTCTTTCATGAATGTCTTTAGTTATACTGTTATGGCTGCCTTGATGTCCTGAATTGTTTTGACTTTGGGGAAGAGCCAGAAGTTGCATGGTGCCAGATCCGGTAAATAAGGTGGATGAGGAAACACCGTCAAGATTTTATTTGACAGAAATTGCCATACTAGAAGCAATGTGTGACATGGAGCATTTTCATGATGGAGGATGAAACTGTCCACTTCTCAGGCCATTTTCTATGCACATCATTTCTTAAATGCTCTAATAAGCTCTTATGCTACTCAGAGTTCACCATAGTGTTCCCAGGTACAAACTCAGCTCACACAATTCAATCAATGTCAAAAAACACAATTAACATCACCTTGATGTTAAATCTTGATTGACGTACTTTTTTCACACAAGGAGAACTGGGTGATTTCCATTGAGAACTCTGAACCTTGGTCTCAGGATCATAACCATAGACCCAAGTTTCATCTCCCAGGATGACATTAAAAAGCTGGAATCTGAAGCGGCACGATCGTGCAACTCCAATGAAATTGACAAACACTGTTGCTTTTGTTTGACAGTCAAAGTGCGTGGAGCAAATTTCACACTCACTCACCTCATGTTCAAATCTGTTAAAATGTTTTGAACGGAACCGTAAGAAATGTTCAGATCCTCAGAAATTTCTCTAATAGTCAATCATCTGTTTGATCGAATCATTTTGCTTACTCTTTCAACATTCTTTTGGGTTTTTAATGTTGAAGGCCGTCCCAATCTCTCCTAGTCTTCAGCTGATTCATAACCATTACGAAATCACTCGAACCACTTGTAAACTGTCTTCATGGTCACTGCAGCATCACCATAAACTAATTTTAACATTTTGTGTGTTTCTTTAGCACTTTTTTGCAGTTTGAAACAAAATTTCATGTTAATGCGTTGTTCATGATCCATGATTTACGGCACACTTTAAAACACACCTTCTTTCAACTGTAGCTCACACCCGACTGACTGCACTGAACAAGTTGAAACTTGTCACACACTGTTACTAAGGTTCGATGTGCTGCTCCCTGTATTGAAGATCCCTGCCTTTCCCTTGGATGGCATTTGGCAGCAGTATGCATCGTATTTTTTTCTCAATACCTCATAAAATAATGGGTCAACCATTTATATGCACATGAGCCTCTAACGTGCCCAAAAATTGCTTGGTCTCACAGTCTTGCTTAAACTCTTGATTTTCCTTAACTAAAACTTTCTTCTTCACAGCTTGAGCATTGATAAATTTTAGCTCAGGCCATTATTGATGTATCACAGATTCTAAGCTTGTTAGGTCTTAATTAATGCAATTTTGCTCTGTTAATAAATCTTACAAGTCAAACCTATTTCTTAAGGGCCCTGATTATAGATAGGACCAAGTGAATTGTTAAATTGAGGGGCATCCCTTGGTGCCTTTTGTTTGCATGAAATTAACTCTGGCCTTTTCAGCTAGGAACTATGGTTTATATTTCCTCAATTGAAATGAATTCTGTAAAACAGTCAGCCTTGACTTCTGCCAAAGTCTTTCCCTGCTACTGAGGCAATGCAGCTTCTTGTTATGGTGATTATCACCATTAATCGTTATTACGTCTTCTGCAGAAATACAGTATAATGTATTCCAGAGCAAAATCACTTTTATTTATTTATGCATCAGCTTTCTGTCATGAGCATAGATAATTAAGAGCTAATTGTAGTTCTATCACTTAGCATTTGTTAAGGGTCTGAAACACTAGACTTTAGCATCTGGAGACCTGAGCTGTATCCTTTTCTCTGCCCCTCTCAGAACACTCTCCACCGGCCCAGATGACCCACTGCAACCCTGGCATTCTTCCTCTCAGCTCATGAGAGTGAAAGGGTTAATGTTTCTCACTCTGAGTTCTTTGACCCAGAGGCAGTGGATGAATAATGACACCACAAGGATAGTTCCTCCGTCTCACCCAGATGTGAGGGTAATGACTGTGAGTTGAGCCATGTGGTGTTAGAGTGAAGAAAACATCTGTTAATGGCCAAAACCAACGGGAAGGCTGTGCAGTGATTGCAAAGTGTCAGTTACCACCCCAGAGCGCCCAGCAGAGGTGACCGCATGGGTTCGCCTGACCATGAGCCGAGTCCACCTTATAAGATGAGACTGAAGATCAGAATTCCTGTCCCCTCTGAACATGGACCACGGAGTCCATCCCTAAGAAACCTCCACTAACCTTCAGCGGTATCTTTATTCTCCAACACTTTAAATTCTTGACTTTTCTGCAGGATCGGACAATTGGTACCATTAGCGCCAGTTAATTTTTCAATATAAATGTATGTCCATTTGACAAATAAACTTGCAATCTGAAAAACAGTGAGTTGGTGATGAAGAAAGACTGAAGCTATTAGTAAAGGTCCCGTCCCTTTCCTGATGAAAAAATATCCAGTTTCTGTCATCCTGGGCTAAATGTACCCCATCACTTGTGAGTCCAGCTAGTGTCAAAATGTGCTGACCTTAAAGAAGCTAGCATGTGTACGTGGTGTGACAGGCCCAGCTCACTAGACTGGAATCAGACCAGCTCTTGCCTCAGCTCTGCCATTCACTGACGGTGACCTTGACCAAGCCCTCTATCTTTCTGAACCTCAGCGTCCTCAGCTGTAACAGAGACATAAGGCTAAACAATTTCTGAGATCCTTTCCCATTAAAATTCTACAATTCTATGCAACACTTGTCCACCCCAAAAGCTCCAAATGCTTTGCAACCTTATTTATGCAGAACATAAACCAAGACCAAGAGCTCTCCCTTATGTAGATAACAAAGTATTACAAGTTTCTCAAAGTAGTGTCTTACTGTCCAGAGTTAGTTTAGGGGCTTGAAGGAGCTGGTTCGAAGCATTTCTGATAACAGAAAGATACCGAGGGCTTGAAAAGCTCCTCCCCTCTGGGTCTTAGCAGAGGCCTTAGCATAGTACAGGACTCAGGGGTTGCCACATTTCAAGTAAACATTGTAAAAGGTCCTTGACCTCTAGTCTTTAAAGAACTTGGAACATTTTCTCCTTGTAAAAGGTCGGCTCCCTCTAGTGCAGCCTGTGTCCCCAGCAGTCCTTCCCGAATCTCCCCCTGGAGCTTGACTGGGCCCCCCACCTGCGTAACGATGAGGGAGCCAGCCCCCCACATCTCCATGTCCTGCCCTGACAGAACTCTGGCATCCCTGGGCGCAATGAACCCTGGGTGTGGGGACATGGTCACCATGTAACACCCCTTTGGATTTGCCTTGATCTCTAGGCACGAGGACGACGTCCAGCACTTCAAGGTCATGAGAGACAACAAGGGGAATTACTTCCTGTGGACGGAGAAGTTTCCCTCCCTCAATAAGCTGGTGGACTACTACAGGACGACTTCCATCTCCAAACAGAAGCAGATCTTCCTGAGGGATCGAACCCAAGAGGATCAGGTACCCCTCAGATCCCGCTCAGCCCAATCTAGAAATCCAAGGCAGCTGGAGTCCTACGTGGGCCACCAGGATGAGGCATTTGATGGACAGACCCTTCCTCTGGGGATTCCGAAAGGCAGAATAACTCTGATATCAGATCTCCGGCTTTGTGACTTTGGAAAGTTCTCCAAGCCTCAGTTTCCTCAACCATAAAGTCAGGACAATAGTGAGAGCGACCTCATAGAGTGCTTGCGAAGGTTAGAAAGGTCATGTGTCCTCTCCCCTTAATCATTCCTGATGACACTGCGGGCCCTCAGTGCACAGTCGCTCTTATGTGGACGGCGTTATTTCGTTACTCACAGACATTACTACATCATAGTTTTGGCCCAGGTAGAACTTTGTGACAGGGTTTAGGGTCGGGGGAGGTATTGGAGGAGAAAATTGGCCATGGAATTCCTGCTCTTGGAACAATTTGGAATATAGAGTATTGTTTTCACAGACAATGCATCCAACAGACCTGGCTTTAAATCCTGACTTTATTGCTAACTGTCCTTTTTACTTAGCCCCGTTCAGTGAACTTTCTGAGCATCAGTTTTCTCATCTGTAGAATATAATGCCTTCCTCACTAGGCTACTGTGAGGATTAAATGAGATAATACAGTTATAGCACTTACCACAGCATCTAGGCCATAGTAGGCACAAAGAAAATATTAACTTGCCTCCGTAAACCAATACACACACACACACACACACACACACACACACACACACACACAATTTATAAAATATTTTTCAAAGGAAATAACATGGTTATAAGAGACAGGTATTATAGGAGGAAGCATTGACAGGAATAGTTGAAATCCCAGGGACAGGTTATTTGAAAAGGCATTGAGACTTTCAAAGCAACACTTGCTTTGGGGAAATAAAGAAAACTATCCCTTTCAAGTAATCACCTGATTTTAAGCCTGAGAAGTTACAGTCAGAGGAGAGAGGGGATTCCTGCCAAGTGCTCACAAAAGTTCAGAAAGAAAAACAAAGGTTAACCAAGATCTTGTGAATTATTTTAACTGGGAAATGGACAGAGGTATTATTCATAATTTACCAGGATGTGTATGCAGAGATTAGAAACGCAACATAAAACTGCATTGAACTGGATTAAATGAGCTCATATCTGTAAAATGCTTATAACAGTGCCTGGCATATGCTAAGCCCAGGGCCCTCTGTAATTGCTAAATAAAAGTGACTAGAAGTATCTCTGATTCATGAGGTTGTAGCATTAGGAAGAAGGCCTTACTCCTCCCAATGTGCCCAGCGCAGGCCTGGTTTCCATGGCTGCAAGAGTGTTGTGTTTAGGTCTCTATCACCAGGCTATAAATGACAGTTCAGAATCATGCAAAGTCAATAGCAGAGCTTATCTGGAGGGTAGGATGTCCAGCGGTGTGGCAATATGAGATAAGGAGTGGTGGCATTGTGTCAGTAAAATAGAACATTTAAACTTGATTACACTGAGAAAAACAAGCCCACTAGGAATAGACTAAATGGGTGCCATGTGGAAAGTGTCAATCTGTGAACCAGAGAGCTGACATCCCCAAACTAGAAGAATCTGAGAATGCAGAGGCCGCGTCTGAAAACATGAGCCTCTGAGCATTGGTTCTCTTTAAGCTGCCCCTCACTCTTCTTCACCTGTTTCTTGGCTGTCATGAGCAAAGTCTGGGACCAGCTGCCTGAAAGGTGGGGTAGGGCGAGGAGATGCAGGAGGAGGATGGGTCTGCATCATCCTTGTTCTCTCCCAGGGTCGCCGGGGCAACAGCCTGGACTGGAGACCCCCAGGAGGCCCCCACCTCAGTGGGGCTGCAGGAGAAGAAATCCGACCTTTGATGAACCGCAAGCTGTCAGACCACCCACCGCCAGCTCCCTCGCAGTACCCCCCCGCCCCCCCACCGTCACAGCAGCGGTACCTGCAGCATCACCATTTTCATCAGGTACCTGGGAAACACGAAGCAGGGCTCAGTGAGGTGGGGAGGAGGTCCTTCTCTCTTCCAAGGCTCAGGCCATCTTGTCCCCACTGCCACTTAGAGTGTGAAAACTCCCCACAGTGCTGGAAACAACCATAGCAAATAAGCTCTGAGGATCTTTGTCTTCCCCCCACTGTTAGGCGGGGGGAGGAACAGCCCAGGCCCGGCCCACCCTCATCAGGTCTCACTGAGTTCATAAAGGAGGTCCTGGGCCCTCCAAGTGGCAGAAATGTGATATGGAAACTGCTCTGGCAAAGAAGCCTCTGTGAGTCCAATGGCTGCCTGCCTGAACACACACACACACACACACACACACACACACACACACACCACACTCTTACCCTGAGCACTCAGTGAACAAATGCTTCATTTTCCTCGGCATAATTTCAAATCTATTCATGCTTCTTAACCCACCTGGCTGTCCAGCTCCACAAGAGAAAAAGGATTAACACCTCTAATGGAGCCTTATTTATGTATTTATTTATTTATTCCTCGCCCCTCCCCCCCGTTCCAGATGGGATGTTAGGTGGCTCACTGAGATGGACAATACAGCCAGATAACATCATTCCTAAACTCCTTAGCAGGTCATATAAAGGTCTTTGTGAGCTGCCCATATCTGTTTCCCCAGCTTCATCGCCTGCTACCTCCTCCTATTCCCCACACATCCAGCAACCGGAATGGTTCATTGTGTTTTCTCCCATATCTTTGAGGCTTTTTATACGCTGTCCCCTCTGCCTGAAATGCCCTTTCCTGGCCGATCCTACTCCCTGTTTAAGCTGGAGATTTAGCATCACCTCCTCTATGAAGCCTTCCCTGATTACCCCGGCAGACTTAGACACTCTGCTCTCTGCTCACTTACCACTTAAATGTGCATGGTTCCTTCTCTAAACTGATGTTCCCTGAAGACAGAGACCTTCTCTTTCCAACCACACTTCCCCAGTGCTTAGGATGGTACTAGACACATGGTAGGTACCTGATAAATATTTCTTGACTGAATAAATGAAACCTGGCATCCTCTTTGCTTTCAGAATCTAAGGTCCCTTTGTCATCCTTTCCCTCATCTAGGGTTTATTGTCATCATCAGCAAATATTCTTGCAGCATTGGCTCTCCATGTATCCAAGCAAGGCACTGGGGTAGCCTGTGAGGGATGCTTCTGGCAACGTGATGACAGGGTTTCTGTTGCATCTGTTTCTAGGAACGCCGTGGAGGTAGCCTTGACATAAATGACGGGCACTGTGGCATGGGCATGGGCAGCGAAATAAATGCCACCCTCATGCACCGGAGACACACAGACCCAGTACAACTCCAAGTGGCTGGGGTACGTGCACTGTCCCTCTCTGGGCTCAGTGGAGGAGGCAAGATGGGCAGTTAGAGGAACGGTCCTCCAGGAGGCACGTCAAACTGCACAGAGCTCAAATAGAGGTGGTGGGAACCCAGCCAGTGACGGTGGGGGGAGAGTTCCGGGGTGGAGCTAATCCCAGCCTAGCACCATCCAGACAGTCGTTCTCAGTTTGGCCATCGGCCTTGCCCTGTGCTTCTCATATTTCTTGGCTTTGGTTCCAGCAGAGAGAGATCTGTTGCCTTTATCACCGAGCTCATCTTGACTAGCACCAAGGGCTGTTAGTTTGGGCACACTGCCATTCTGCTTGTCACTTGAGGAAAATAAAAAGACCACCTATTGAAGTAGGGAGAGTAGTTCTCAAGGATTCTCTTGGGGCCTTGGAGAATGACATCTCTGTCAGCCAAAGTCCTGTGTCTCCAAGGTGATGGCTGAGTTCCGATAGCTTCGTGCTCAGGGCTGCGCATCCAGTCTGCTTTCAATTGCAACAAGGGCTTGAAATGTGTCTGGAGAGCCACATGTCAGCCTTCAGGGCAGGCTGCTTATGGAGGAAGTTGTCTGGATGCCAAAGCCAGCAGAGGCTCTTCTGTGTGGACATGGCTCCGAAGGCCAGCCCGGTCCATGCCCAGCTCAGCAGGACCCCTCTGTGTTTTCCCCCAACAGCGGGTGCGGTGGGCCCGGGCGCTGTATGACTTTGAGGCCCTCGAGGATGACGAGCTAGGATTCCGCTGTGGAGAGGTGGTCGAGGTCTTGGACAGCTCCAACCCATCCTGGTGGACTGGCCGCCTACACAACAAACTGGGCCTCTTCCCTGCCAACTACGTGGCCCCCATGATCCGATGAAGCCCATCTGGAGGGGTCAGAGGCTTTCATCTGAAGCTGCCTGCAGAAAGGGAGCAAAGAAGAAAAGCTGGAACTACATCTGCATACATGTGTGTATACTGTACACTGTATATGCCTATGTATGGACGCATTTTATAATAGTAATTTATTGGCAATTAAGTTGGTAAATAGGTTGATATGAAAGGAACTCAGGTAGAGGACTATATTCCTACTAGTTTTTGTACTCCCCAAAGAGGGTGTGCAGAAGGTGGTGGGGAGTTGGGAGTGGAGGGCAAAGAAATGAAACTGAAATTCTTCCCATGCTTAAGATGACGCCACTTCCTCCTCGTCTTGGGAATTTTCACTGAGGAGCCTGGCAGAGACCCACACTGTGGCGTGGGTAGTCAGCAGGGTGGAGTCCGACTTGGTAGGGCATGTCCTGCTTACCTGCAAGCCCCACTCACCTGGAGGGTTTGCAGGGCAGCTTCCTACTTGTTCTCCAAGGGTGAGTACTGCTGGACCAGACTCAAGGTGCGGCTGCACAAGTCTGAGCTGGAGGGTTAGGGCGTCAGGGCAGGACTGGAGCACACGTGTCCTGAGGCCTGGGTAAGACCAGCCTCCCGTCGGTGCTCAGCCAAGACCTTCATCTCCCTCAAATGAACACTCCTCGGTTAACCCTCTTCGTGTGACCAACATGGACGAACCAAGACATGGAAGAACCATGCACCGGGGAGCGGAGGCATTTTCCACAAATCTCCCTCTGGTGTACTTGGGTGTAACCTCTGTGCCCCTGGCTACGAAGAAAGCAGCATCCTAGATCCTGTAAAGTGCTTGCAGAAGCCCTGGCTGAGAATGATGGATGTTGTTCTGTGGTTACAGGGGGTCTTTTCAGGGCACTGTTTGTTTTCCCTCTCAGTTTTCAGCATTTCGAAGATGCCTCGCCCAGTGGCACAGAGAGAAGCCCAACCCATGAGAGCATTGACTAGTGATTGGCTGACTGGTTGGTTAACTGATTGAACATGACCCTGAGTGGGCGCTGGCTTGCAGATGAGCTTCCTGTTCCCCTGACTGTTGGCCCCTGCTGGCACCTTCCCCGGACCAAGAGCTGCACCTGGGGAGAGGAATCCCACTGCCACTGTCTCTCCTCACCCCTCAAAATAGAATTGTGTTTCCTAGTACTCAGCTGGGGGCGTGAAGCACAGACCAGCATGGCTGGGAGAAGGGACACTGGAGAAGAAAGCTCAGTGTTAGAGGGGAACCTGGGGTACACATGTCTGCACTGCCGGCACCTAGAAGGTGTGTTCATGGGGGTGAGGCTGCATTCTGAGACAAAAGAAAGGGTTGGGGTGAAAGTGTTAGTGAGGGAGCACGGAGGATGAATGGGGGTCTGTTTCTTACTTATTCCCCAACCCTTCCTGCTCTAAGGAGGGACGGGGCGGCCATTATCAAATATGATATAAGAAGAAGAGTTTGTGACTCAGAAGTAACTGTCAGTGTAATGTAGGCTGTGTCTCTTTGACTCTGAATTCTACAATTCTCTGATCCCCACATCGCCTTTAGAGAAAAAAACAGAAGAAGAGTCTCTGTGGTCGGTCTTGAGAGAGAAGAGAAAATAGCCTGAGAGAAGCAGGGAGAGTCGAGCGTGAGTGAGGAGGTCTGGCAGCGGCTGACAATGAAAGCACAGGAAGGAAAAGGTGGCAAAGACATTTCAAAAGACTGAAGGAACAGCGTGAGAGGCACACGGGCAGGGAAAGAGAGCAAGAGGTTAAGTGGGACAGGTGAGAAAGACGCTAGAGTCAGTGGGCAGAAAAGGTGCAGGGAGGAGAGGCAGGTGGGGAGGAGGAATTAAAGCAGAGAAATGACCGGCACGGAAGGCAGGGGGCAGTCACCACAGGAATGAAGCTAAGAGAACAAAGGCAAAGGGGACTGAGTAAGCTATTTTGGTGCTAGGTAATGTGAACATGTTACAGTAAATAAAAGCCAAAAGTAATGTTTGATTTTACAGTATTTACAAGCCATATGCTTTAAACAGCCCACAGACTTCATGCATTTATCTGATTATGTGGGAGGACCAGCCCAGTGAAGATAGAACAAGACGATTAGGTTCTGGCCTGGATTTCGTGCCTTGAAACCCTTCTCAAGAAAACAGTAATAAAACAAGGGCCCTTGTTTTGCCAGCCTGTGCCTGGTGTCTGTCACACACCCCTCAGGTGGGCGCAGGGGTCACTGGCCTACAGAGCCTGACCACGCAGTGTGGGCAGAGCTTTCAGAGCCCCTGAAACTGGACCTTCTGTTCCACCGGAGGCCATTGTGGGAGTATTTTTAATTGAGGTGCAAAAACAGCCTGCTCATCATGCAACTACGTTCAGAAGGAAGAAAGTCTCTCTAACCACCCAGAGAAAAGGACCCTTAGAGACCAAGCTAAGAGGACCAGGACCAAACAGCACGCTGTGGGGAGGGGACACTTACTCTCCTTGGCCCTGATGCTGCCTGGGGGTGTCCCTGGGGAGTGCTTTCCACCGGACAGCCTTTCAGCCCCAGGAGTGTGCCCACCCAGGTTGTATGGCCTCCGACCAGCCATACAACCAGGAAACAGCATGTTGTCTCTGAATGGGGCTGCAACGCCCTGTGTGACTTGGGATCAGGGAACTTCCAGAGAAAATCCAGTTCCTGTTGGACCAGTTAGTTTCCCCAACCACTTGCTGAGGCTCGCTTCATTTCAAATACCTGGCACCTGCCACTGCTCACCCACTTTTAGATGGCCCTAGGGTGCTTCTCAAAATAAACATGCCTCTGAATAGCCTGGAGAGTGCGTTACAATGCAGGTCCTGATACAATCCTGCATTTCTACCAAGTCCTGAATTTATGTTGCTGGGTCCACAGACCACTCTTTGAGTAGCAAGGGCAACGAACTTGGCAGTGAGCTAAACAACCGCAAAAATCGAACTGGATCCCTTTTAAGAGGTTTTCAGGCATCTTTCTTTGTTGCTAACAAATAAGTCACTTGGGCTGTGAGACAGACAGACATGATTCAAAACTGTCATTATGACATCATTCATGTTAGGCAGCCCAGGTGACTTACTAGTTTAGCATCTTTAGCTCCATCAAGAATCAAGAAACCTAATTGTGATTCCACAATTAGGGAGAGAGGCATTCGGATGAAATACAAACAGGATTTCCTAATAGTAATTATTTTAAACATGAGCAGAGATTACTGAAGAAGTTGTGAAAGCTTTCTCAAGAAATCCTTAAACATAAAATTGATTCCTATCAGGAGCGGTCCTGCTGGGAGACAGGGCAATAGCCCATGTGACATCATTAGACCTCAGCAAAACAGGCCATATGGGGGACATATTGGCATGGTCAAAATATTTGCCGTTTGTCTTATCTAAACTCAACACTTCAATCAATCTATCTATCATCTATCTATCTATCTATCTATCTATCTATCTATCTATATCTATATCTATATATTTATATTTATATCAACCTAGCCTCCATATATCTTTTAAATACGTCTCAGGTTCCTCCACTTCTCTCCATCACCACAGCCATGCCAGCAATATCTCTCCCCTAGGTGACTGAGTTAGGCTCCCCACTTTTCTCCCAACAGGCCCTCTTGTACCCACCCCATTCTCCACATAGACGCCAGTGCAATCTTTGTAAAACATGAATCTGATCGCATCACTCCCCTGCCTGCTGCACTTAGGTTTGAATGTTAAGTCCTCATGTGGCCCTGTGAGGTCTGGTCCCTGCCTCCCTCTCCAGCCTCCTCTTGTGCCTCTCCCTTCCTTGCTTTCATGTCCCTGTCCCACTGGCCTTCTCTCAGCCTCTAGCTCACCAAGGATTTGTCCCCAAATCCTTCACACCTGCTGTTCCCTCTATGTGGAGTGCATATCCCCTGCTGTTCTCCTAGCTAAGTCCTATGCATCCCCAGGTCTCAAACCATCACTTTCTCAAATTGTCCGTTCCTGACCCTTAATCTGAAATAATCCTTCCCATTAGACTATCTCATGGTTGCGGTGCTTTTCCTGAATGGCACATGCGCAGATGATGGCACTGGACTGATTTGTGTGACTGTTAGACTGAAAGCTCCCTGGGGGCAGGGACCATCTCTGGTTTGTAAACTGTTGTATGCCCAGCATACTGTTGTATGTGCATGGCATACAGAGGCTCAATAAATACTTGTTTAATGAACGAACAAGTGAAACCTGCCTCATGTCACCTCTCATTCATTCTATAACCCAGATGTCCCCAGCTTTATAGACCTGTAGGAACAAACAAGGTGATATTAACATCGATGCCCTAGTTACAGTAGCTTTTAGCCACTTGCCCTCAAAATCTCCTCCAGTTACTTCTGAGAGCGCTAGACAGGGAGGCTGGTGTTCCTCATGTGTTTGAACACCGGTCTCCTGTGTCTCCTACTCTGGCCCCAAACATCCTCTCCTGGCAATGTCTTTCCTGACGCTGTGGATCCACTGTGCATTGCATCTGTCTGCTGGTGAAATGGCCCGATCCTTCAGGAAACCAAATCTGCCCTGCAGTCCATGTGGCAAGGGGGTTGGAGAAGGGCCTGCATCCAATTCTGAGTAGCCCTTGTCCCTGCGCCCCAGAGAGGCACTGCTTGGTACCAGGGTCCCTCACAGCCTTCCATGATCACAGCTTGTTCCCTTCTCACCGGAGCCATCAGACAGCACAGGAGAGGCCACCTTCCCCTCTATCTATCTCATGTTTCTCTTCCTATTACCCTCCCCCTTTCCAAAAAAGAATCGCCCCTGCACCTTTTCATCCGTGCAATAGAGACCGCCTCGGGTTCTAGGGGATGTGTGCCCAGTTGTGCAATCTGGGCCCAACTACAATTAGTTCCTTAAATCAACACATATTTACAAAGCTCCTCCTAGGGGCCAGACATCATCAGTTGGCGGGTCCTTCCCATCTCTTGTCTGTGCCCCCTCTCTGCATCTGTGCCGCTGTACGGTCACTACCTCATTTCAAACTTCTCTCACTCCCCTCCCAGGCGGTAGTCTCAGAACTGATCTCCCTGCCTCCTGGCTGGCCCCTCTAATCAGCCTCCACCAACTGCCAGAGAGATCTTATTAACATGCAAAGCAGATGACATCAGGCTTCTGTTCAAAAGCCTTCAGAGGCTCCCTATAGCTGTCAGGCTAGAGTTTAAACTCCTCAGCTTTGCACTAAAGACATTTTGTAATCTGACTGCTGCCTGTTTGTTCAGCCGCAACTCCCATCTCTCCCCAGAGTGAGTCATGTTGTCTCAGACCTCCGAGTCTTCCTATTCTGTTCTTTCTGCCTAGATCCCCTTTCTCCCACTTGTTTGTCTAGACCCGGGCTATCCAACAGTACTCTGTGAGATGCTGGAAAAGTTCTGTATTTGCTCAGTCTGATGTGGCAGCCTATAACAACCTGTGCCCGTTGATTACTTGCAATGTGGCCAGTGCAAGTGAGTTAAACAGCCGTATGTGGCAAATGGCTACTTTACTGGGCAGTATGGATCCGGAGAACTGCTGCTCACTTTGAAATACTTAGCTCAGCATTCAAGTTCTCCACTGGGAAGCCATCCCAATTTCATGGCTAATGTAGACACCCCTCCTTTATGTTCCTGTAGCATCCTTGCTCTGCTTCCATCCCCAGACTCAGCACGCTGTACTATAGACAGCGAGTGACTCATTGACCTGCCTCCCCCGCTGGACTGAATATTTTTGAGGGCAAGGGCAACCAGTTCACCCAATACATGGCTGATGCCTACGTGCACTGGTGCACTGGTAAAGGCTTAACAACTGGCTCTCTGACGGAAAGCCCCGATTTGTCATGATTCTGTGGTGTAAATAATTCCTACCACGTGTCAAGACAATGAGAAGACAAGACACAGAATGGGAGAAAATATTTGTGAAACACATAGCTGACAAACGACCGTTATCCAGACTATAGAAAGAACACTTAAAACTCGACAATAAGAAAATGAACAACCTGATTAAAAAATGGGCAAAAGCTCTGAACAGATACCTCACTGGAGAAGATATGGTTGTGTCGCGTCCAGCGCAACACGGGCAGTGAGAGAACGAGAAGGGGCGGCGAAGGGTTAAGAAAGACACAGAAATCAGGAAAGTTTTGAAACAGGGGCCAAGGGTCTCACAGCCTCAGAGGACTGAGAGCCCCGAATTGGGCCACCGTGTGGCTTTATTGATGCACATACAAGGAAGCAGCGTTGTTTCTTCTAGGGTCTGTGAGTCTCATACACAATACCAGAAAACTGTTCAAACCAATCACCCTTGCCTGCTGAAAGTCCCATGATGTATAAATAATTGTTGTTTGTACCTCCCCAGGGGACAAAACCTTTATGTTGAAAACTTACTGAGATGGAGAGCTGATGTTATCACATCAAGCATCTCTTCCCAAGCAGGTTGTGGGAAGGAATACAGCCACAGAGGCAGAAGCTCTCCTTAGAAGTGGGAATGTGGGGGCCTATGCCCTCCTCTATCAACCTTGTGAATTCTCCTGGTGGTCCCCACACGACTGTGCCTGTCTTAGGTTGTTCCTCTTGTGAGAAATCTTACCCGTCATTGGCTAGCCAGCCATCCTTTTGGGGGCCAAACAGAGAAACCTGAGGTGTAAGCACAAAGGTGAAGCAAAGTCCCTGAAAGGAACAGTCTTACAGACTCTTCTTGCTTTTTAGCGGTAGGCACGAGGGGACAGGCGCGCATGCTGCTGTGTGACAACATGGTTGCAAGTAAGCACACGAAAAGATGCTCAACATCATATGTCATTAGGGAAATGCAAATTAAAACAATGAGATACCACCACACATCTCTTAGAAAATCCAACAGCCAAACCATGGACAGTATCAAACGATGGCAAAGCAGTAGGAACCCTCATGCTCTGCTGGTGGGAATGCAAAATGGCACAGCCACTCTAGAAGGCAGTTCGGCAGTTTCTTATGAAACAAAACATACTTTTACCACATGATCCAGCAATCGTTCTCCTTGGCATTTACCTAAAGGAGCTGAAAACTTATGTCCACACCGAAACCTGCATAGGGATGTTTATAGTAGCTGTATTCATAATTGCCAACTCCTGGAAGCCACCAAGATGTCGTTCAGTAGGTGAATAGATAAATAAACTGTGGTTCATCCAGACAATGGAATGTTATTCAGTGCTAAAAAGAAACGAACTGTCAAGCCATGAAAAGACACGGAGGGGTGTGAAATGCATAATGCTAGGTGAAAGAAGCCAGTCTGAAAAGGCTACAGACTGTATGATGCCAACTATATGACATTCTGGAAAAGGCAAAACTACAGAGACAATAAAAAGATCAAAGGTTGGCAAGGATGAGGGGGGAGGGAGAGAAGAATAGGTGGCACACAGAGGATTTTTAGGACAATGAAACTATTTCCTGTGGTAACATAATGGTGGCTACATCTCGTTATGCATTTGTCCAAACCTACAGAATGTACACCAAGAGTGAGCCCTGGTGTAAACTATGGACTTTGGGTGATTATTATGTGTCGGTGTAGGTTCATCACTTGTGACAACACATACCCCTCTGGTGGGGGAGATTAATAACGGGGAAGGCTGTACAAGTGTGGGGACAGAGAGCATAAGGAAAATCTCTACCTTCTGCTCAACTTTGCTGTGAAGCTGAAACTGCTCTAAAAAAAAAAAGTCTATCAGAAAAAAAAGGAAAAAAAACCTCCCACCATGGCTGATTCCAAGCTATCAGAGTGGGGAAGAGATGTGCACAGTTGGCTCTCAGAAGCAGGCAGGAGCCAGCTCCCGCACAGCGCTGACTGAGTGAATGAATGAAGTGCGTAGACACCAGGAATGTAAGAGACACCTTCAGGCTCCTCAGGAAGAAGTCTGTTCAGACCTGCAAGAAGCTGGGCATACAGCCACAGGTCCAATTTCAGTTCCAACCCAGGAGATAAAGGACCAAGGAGTCATGCCTTGAACTTAGGAAGAGGAACGTTTGTTTCCTTTGGGTCTTTTACCTTTGATACGAGGCCTTGTCTAGGCGTCTAATGAGGACTCCACTTAGACTAGTGGAAAGTGAGTGAGCCTGAGACCATGAAGGCAAGAGTATCAGTTAGGAGGCTTTTGCCTACAAGAAAGTGGAACCCTGACCAGAAGTATCCTAAACAACAAGGGTTTGTGCTAGCCCATGCAAGAAGTCCGGAAGGAGGGTACTTCCTGGCTTGCAGAAAGAATTCCGTGGCTTACCAGTGCTGTCTGAGGGTCAGTGGTGTCTCTGTGGCTGTTGCAGTTCCAGACATCACATGCAGATTGACAATGTCCAATGAGGAAGAGGCACAGTCCCTCCCAATTTTAATTAGTGCAAAAAACCTTTGCCTTTCGTCCTTCTGCAGCTATTCCCCCAGATCCCATTGGCAATGACTAGACCCATGCCATTCCTAAGCCAACCTTTTCCAAGAGAATGAGACCACTCTGACTGGCTTTGACCAATTGGTGGGACCCTACAGGAGAGAGCACCTGGAACCCAGGCAGAGCTCTGCCCACAAGAAAGAAGCGGTGGGGGTAGGATGGCAGTAGGAAATGGCTGTCAAGACCCAATCTAGGGAAATATTAGAAGATTCACATATTTAATGGCCAGATCATTCCATAAACATTTCTTGAGATAATCTAGGAACCTGTTGGTAGTGTGAGGGAGCACAGCTCCCCAGTTTTCCCCCTCTAAGTTGAAATGCCTTCACACACACACACACACACACACACACACACACACACCCTTCCATCAGCCTTCCTCTGTGGATTCCCACATGCAGATTAAGCCAGCATGTCAAGGGGACAGGTTCCATGCTATTCACAAAAACCAGAACTGTACATAATAAGGCCCTGTGTCTGCTGTGGGAACAGAGGCCCCAGCCAGCTGGATCTGTGCCATGGTCCCAGCAATTCACTGATCCTGGTGTGAGACTCCCCCACGCAGGTGCTTCCAGGTATGGCTCTACCCAGGGTCATTCGTGGACACATTCTGATGTGGACAATCTCATTTCAACAAATCTGAATTCCCCAGGGTGGGCAGTGTGTAGTGCCTCCCTCCCCCTGCTCTGACCTGGTTATAGGGAGTTGCTAGGTAACCACTAGACAGCCTCTGCTTCCCACGCTTAAGGAGGCTTGGTTACCATGGCAAGTCCAGATGAGGTTGAGGGTGCAGGGGAAAGGGAACGCTGACCAGGGGTTCTGCAGCCTGGACTCTGTCCTCAGTCTCTCTAGGCCCCTGGACCTTAGGGAAGTCTCTTTATCCCTCTGGGCCTCAGCTTCCTTATCAGTAAAATGAAGGAGAGGCTGGGTCTCTTCTTGCTCTAAACCACTGATGCATGCAGCCAGCATAAACGAAATAAACACTGATCCTCAGATTCCTCTTAGGTAAGAATGACTCAAGATGGGTGCAGAAAAGGAATGGATTGAGTTGTCTTTAATAAAATAGAGACACTAGCAAGCCTGTGTCTCCGTTAGGACAAATAAAAGTTGTGGAGATTCTCCCTTCTCTTGGCAGAGATTTAGCTTCTGGAATCGATATGTATGCGTCCCTGAGGCTCCCTTGGTCCTTTTCGGAATCTAGATTTTCTAAGGAAATCCCCTTATGGGGTGTGTCACCTTAGGGTTCCCAGCTTACCAAAGTGTGATGTCCTATCAGACAGGGTCTACTGGTTCCTGGGCTCTAATAGTCCCTGCCCCTGCTGGAACCATGTCACATGTCTCGGGCCAGCCCTTCCCAGGTTGCTGGGGCCAACCCTGATCCCTAAGCGTGGGGCTCTGCACAAGCCTCTGGGGTCTGCTACCTGCCTTTGTTCTGAGACCCAGCCCCACCCTCTTCCCTGGTTCCTGCGAGGAGATCCCTGCCCAAGACTAAATGCTGGGACCTCACCTCCCCTGCCTCGTCCATGCCAATCCCTTTCCAAGAATCCAGATTCCTCCTGCTACAGTTCCCTGGCTGACATCCTGCCTGTCTGCCCGCCTGACTCTCCAAATACTGTAGGCTACTATTCCCTCCCCCACCCGTGCTGCACCCCTCAACACTCCAGTGACCTCATGCTGGAGCCCCTGATGCTACTGGCTGCTTGGCACCACCTCCACCACCACCACCATCCGATGCCCACTGTCACACATAGTCCGTGACCTCAGAAGAGAGACTGGACTCCATCTCACCCCTAGTAGCTGGTCTGTCTGTCCCCTTCTTCCTCGGACCCTGCCTTCAGTGTCCAGTTCTAAGTCTCTGTCACTCCTGGTCCTTCCCTGCCACCATACACACATGGCGAAGAAGGTTATGTCCACGTGTGACTCGGGATGCTGGAACCATGTTGGGAAACATTCTCCACCCCACTCTATAGTCCTGTTTCTCCCTGGTCGGGGGCAGAAGGAGGAATGTACACCTCATACAAAGGGAGTAAAGCACTGGAGTGTCAGGGTGAGCGGCCTTTCAGCTGCTAGCTGTGCTCTGGGGTACTCTAGAACCTCCCAGCCCTGTAGAGAAGCCGCATCCTTGGGTTGTGCACCCCAGTGGAGAAGGCACAAGCTTTGTATCAGACAGACCTGTCCAGATTCTGCCACTGACTGTGAGCCTGGACAGGTAACTTGACCTCTCTGAGCTAATCTAGAGACCCAGAGACAGTAGCACTGAGTGGTTATGGAAGTAAACAAAATGATAGAAACTGCTTGGTGAGGGCCCAGCAAATGGTGGGCCGTCCCACGACACCTTCCTGATGGCAGAAACAGCCTTCTTCACCTGATGCCACCCCACCCCAGGGAGATGATGCTGCAAAGGCCTCCTCTCCTTTGAAACTCTCCTATCCTATATTCAGCCCCCTTCAGGGTAAGTCTCTCCACACTATCAAATTGACAACTTGCTGATGTAGTAAATCAACTTTGGGAGAGGTCTCCTCCCTGGGCCTCAGCCATCCTCTTCCAGGTGAGGGCCACCCTGCAGGTGGCCAGCAAGGAACAGTGCCAAGGGTGTTGGCCAAATAAAGGAATGATTCTTTTTTATTTTCATTACAATTGACTTTCAATATTATATTAGTTTCAGATGTACAACTTTGTGATTAGATGTTTATATACCTTACGAAGTGATCACCAAACTAAGTCTAGTACCCATCTGGCACCCTGGTTATTGCAATAGTATTGACTATATTCCCTATGCTGTACTTGACATCCCCATGACTATTTTTATAACTGGCAATTTGTACTTCTTAATCTCTTTTCACTCATTCCCCCAACCCCCTCCCATCTGGCAACCATCCGTTGCAGCATTATTTACAATAGCCAAGATATGGAAGCAAACTAGCTGTCCATTGATAGATGAATGGATAAAGAAGGTGTAGAATGGATGGACAAGTTCTGAGGGCCTCACATCAGAACTACTGACTCAGTCATGAACAAGAATGAAATCTTGCCATTTGCAACAACATGGATGGACCTAGAAGATATTATGCTAAGTGAAATAAGTCAGACAGAGAAAGACAAATACCGTAAGATTTTACTTATATGTGGAATCTAAAAATAAATGAACAAACAAAACAGAAACAGACTCGCTGATACAGAGAGGAGAGAAGTGGTTCTTGAAGGGAGAATGGCAGGCCAAGCAAAGGTGTCAGCAGCGTCCGGAGCCACTGCTTCTTCCTCTGGCCAGGCTGCCGACCTCCAGGCTCTCCCCATTGACGAGTACACATCCCCCGACCAGGCACTTTCTCTACTAGAAAACCTTTCCCCTGCCACTCTTGGCTTGGGGTTCAAGCTGCGTCCCGGAGGTGGGGGGTGAAGTAGAGAAGGGACCCTTGGGCTACTCCCTCCCCTGAACCTTGCCCTGCATTGTCCCTCATAGGTGACTGTGCTCATGCAGTTCCCTCCACCTGGAATGCCCCCTCCTTTCTTTTGCTTTCTGTCCACATCCTAGCCAGCTTGCAAGGCCAGGGAAAATGTCACCTCCTTCACAAAGCCTCCTCGATTCCACCCTCAGCCTACACATCTGTCCCTCTGCTGAACTGTCTCCAGTCATGTGCTCTTCTGGCATCTCCCTAGAAGGGGTGGGTGTGTGCTCAGGACCTGTGTCCTGTGACATTTAGGTTCCAGTTCCTAAAGACAGGGATGACTAAACACCAAGTAAATAAATAATTCCAGCTCAGGTCCTTGGTTGGGGTCAGAGCTGTTTTAAAATGTGTCTACAAATGTTTCAGACACACCCCAGTTCCCGGCACTGCCGGCAACTGGAAGATGAGGTGCTTTGTCAGCAGCACTCTGCCCCACGGGGGTGAAGGTTGCTCATGTCACCTGCAGGGCCTGCCGGGTGTGCTGCTCCAGGAACTCCCCAGAGGAACAGGGAACCGACATTTAAGGGACGGACAAGGGACACTGAAAAGGGGTGACAGGGAGGTGCAGAAAAACCAGGCAGGCGGGGTGTTGCAAAGTGGTTGGAGAAAGTAGCCCATATGCTTCCAAAGTTGCAGATACAACAAAGCCCCCGAGTCTGGAGGGCCTGGCAAGGCAGGAACTTCCCTGGTCCCTTATAGATGCTCAATAACCATCCGGACTGAAGAGATGAAACCTTCGGTAAATCATGACCGGCAGGAGAGAGGCCTCAGTGTGTTCCTTTCTCCAAGCCCGGGGAGCAGGTCACAAGTGAAAGCTGTTGGACTAGGTCAGTCCTCAGACCTACACCCCTCCCCCCCACCCCCCAAGGTGCCTGTCATAACTCCCTCTTCTCATTCTCGAATCCTGTCCGGGAACAGGGGCAGCAGGCACAAATCTCATGGAGGCCTGAGAGAGCCCCGAAAGTTGTATAACAGGCGCTCGTGACAACAAATTGCCACAGAGAAAAGTCAGCCTTGGGAAACATATCTAAGCATATGTCATGAGGCAGCCGATTTGGGGACTCGAATTACACAGGAGGACCTGGGGAAACAGATGTGTGGGGGGATGAACACAGCTACAGTTACTGTTAGCTACAAAGTGTCAGATCTTCACTGCACACGCAGCCAGCAGTGTGCAGTGGGCGAAAGAAAGGTGAATGCGAGCCAAGTACCCAGGCGAGAGAGGAGGCGTTGCCAAGGACGGAGGAGCAGGAAGAGGCACAGTTGCTCAGAAAGGCACAGTCACCTTGGGCAAGGTGGCCTCCAAAGTTGGAAATGCACGTAGCTCAGGGAAACTCCAGATTTCTGGCCCTTTACCAGTCACTCCAAGGCAGGAGGGACTGGTAAAGGGCCAGCGGCTTTCCTAGGGTGACATCGACTCTATCTCCAGCCCAATAGGACCGATACCTAAAAGGAATTCCTTTCCCGGCTGATAAGGCTTTTTAAGAATCTCAGGACTAATGCACAGTTTAGCTGAGTGGCAGGATAGGAGGCCTGGGGATCAGGCTGTGTGGATATGGCACAGCATTTCCATTTGGCAGCTGATAACCTGACCATCTCATCTCCCAGAGCCTCAGTTTATTAATCTGTAAGCCCTTTCACAGTCTACTTTATCAGATCGGGCAGGTCAAATTAGATAATCGTATGTTAAAATAACTCCATAGCCTGAAACCGCTCTGTGAAGTCCATTCTGTCATTTATCACCCGGCCTTGTAAAGACAGGGTATCTGACTCCCAGCTAAACTAAGGGAGCCCCCAGGGCAGCCGGCTATCATGTCTGATTCCTCTTTTTTATTCTTGGCAGCAAGTGTGTTATCTAGTACACATTTACTGCTCAAATATGTTGGTTGAAAAAAGAAGTCATTGGTATGTAAAGGGGAATATTACAAAAAGACTACAGTGTGTTTCTTATCAGTTAGCTCTAGGTAAGATCTTGTCCGATGTGAATTGTTACTGAAGTATTCTACTCTGATTCTCCCATTCTGCCCTATCCCAATTCGTGTCACATAACATTCGTGCTCCTTGAGAGCAGAAACCATGTCCTAATCATTCCACGTCAATGTAATCTCTGCGTGGGCAAGGACTTGGTTTTTTTTTATCAGAAGTGCGTCCCCAGCATATAGAACACACCCTTAGTAAAGCTCAACAAGGATTTGGTAAATGAATGGTTTCTAACCCCTAGCACAATGCTAAGCATTCAGCAAATGTTTGTTGGGTGGAGAAATTATTAAACAAGGGGAACAGTGTCTCTTGCTAACATCCCTTTCTTGCATTCTCAACTGAGGCAGTAGAATAAGCCTCTCTGCTTCAGTTTTCCCACCTGTAAAATGGGGATATTAATTTTTCTAAAAAGGATTACATTAATTCATTTGAAGGATACATAAAATATTTAGCACAGTGCCCGGCACATAGTAATTGCCATTATTTTTTTTTGTGACCATATCAGTTCCTTAATAACCTTCAGTGGCTCCCCTTTAGCTACAGGATAAGATCTAAAGTCAAGGTCTCCACAATTTGGCCCCAATGTCCCTCTCTTTCCAGTCTCATCTTTCCACACTTTAACACTAACTACACTGTATTGGCTGCCAGACACTCCATTAAGTGATGTCTATTCATTGACTTGTTTCCTTTCTCACACAGCCCTGTAATGTAGGAGTTATTATTGGCCACATTTCACTGATGATGTGACCAAGGCTCAGAAAGGGGAAGTAACTTTCCCAGAGAAACACAGCATATCCCAGGAAAGTGGGACTCCATTCCAGCGCTCTCTGACATGAAAGTTTACACTCCTATTCACAGGCCTCTGAAATCCTTGCTATGCAAAGTGTGGCCTATGAACTAGTCCTGCCTGGGAGCCGGCTAGAAATGCAGTATCTCAGGCCTCACCTCAGAACTACTGAATCCGAATCTGTGTTTTAGCAAGATTCCCCCAGGCAATTACAAAGCGCTGCTATAAACCACTTACTACAAGTCAGATATAAAAGCTAATTAAATCAAATATGTGATCTCATTTAATCCCTACAACAATGTGGGAGGTCACAGGAAGTCAGAATTGCTATCCCTTCTTACAACTGTGGACACGAAGGCTCTGAGGAGTAGGTAGGCATGTACCACTTCACGATGGGGATACGGGGTACGTCCTGAGCATTGTGTCCTTAGGCGACTTCGTCGCTGTACGAACATCACAGAGTGCACTTACACAAACCTAGATGGTGTAGCCTACTTCACACGCTCCATGGGATAGCCTATTGCTGCTAGGCTACAAGCCTGTACAGCCTGTGACTGTACAAAACAACATGAGGTTAAATCAAACAGAAGAGAAATCATGTAATCAAGAGACACAGTAAACACAATATATATGAGGTTGCTGCCAGTGTAACCCGGCCTACTGTTTTATAGCAAACATTTTTTATAAGTAGAAAGAGTACACTCTAAAATAATGGTAAAAAGTATAGTAAATACATAAACCAGTAAATAGTCATTTATTATCATTATCAAGTATTATGCACTGTACATAATTGTATGTCGTATACTTTTATACAACTGGCAGCACAGTAGGTTTGCTTTCACCAGCATCACCACAAACCGTATCAGTTCCTTAATAACACGTGAGTAATGCAACAACCGTACAACAGCTACGACACTAGGAGGCAGGAATTTTTCAGCTCCATTATAATCTCAGGGGACTACTGACATCCATTGTTGACCAAAATGTCGTTATGCGGCACATGACTGTATCTTGAACCGAACCCACATGTGCCGGACGCCAGCATGAAGCTCTGACATACCCCATCTCAACTCCCTCTGCCTGGAATACCTTCACTCCCTCTCCCCCTTGAATTCTTCTCAGCCCATCCTTGTAGGCAAACTCAAAATCCCTTCCTACTGGGTGAAGCCCTTCTTATCCATATCCCATGGGGTAGACTAATTACTTCTTCCCTCAGCGTCCCACAGCTCCCCGCACATACCTTCCTCTTGGCCCTAATGCATTCTCTCTTTTTAAAACTTCTTTTCAATTACAGTTGACATGCAATATTATATTAGTTTCAGATATAAAACATAGTGATTGGACATTTAGGTACCTTACAAAATGATCACCCTAATAAGTCTAGTACCCATCCGACACCATCCCTTATTATATTATTGACTATATTCCCTATGCTGTACTTTACAGCCTTGTGTCATTCTTTAAAAAACAAACAAACAAACAAACAAAAACCTGTACTGAGTACATACTGTGTGCCAGAAATATAGTAGACCTTGAGTAAATGCTTGCTTCCCAGGGCACAGAGTCTGGCATCTGGTAGGGCCTCCAGTCATTAGGAAACTAATGAAATGCTGTCTAAAGATGAAATTTGTCTATACTTAAGAGTAGAATGTTACCAGGAGTGAGGCTTTCTGGTTCCCAAGAATAGCAAAGGACACGGGTGAGGTGTTGGGCATCTCAGTGGTTACCATCCTGATCTTTGGGCTGCCACAGGATTCCAGAACTGACTATTGTGACAAAATTTGCAGGTATTTGAAAATCTAACCCTCATTTTTTTCAGTCCGTCAAAGGAAAGTCCAGAAATAGTAGGCAACCTCTTCAAATTCCCCAAGGTTAAAATCAGTTTCCCAATTCTGTCATTTCACAAGAGAAACAGAAAATGCAAAGTGGCTGTGGCATAGGGCAAAGATCTGCAAGACATAGGGAAATGCCTAGGGCTGTTTTTATTGAGGGACCTGGGCAAACCACATGTTTCTAGGCCTCAATTTCCTCATCTGTAAAATGAGGGGGTTGAACTAGTTTCTGAAGCTCCATCCAGCTCTAAGATGCTGTGCTATAAAATGAGAGAAATGTGAATTCTTGGTTGCTGTGATCTGAAAATATTTTGAATGTGGAGAATCAAATTGTACAGCAGTGCTTGAACAAAATAATATGTTAATGACTAAGAAGATTCTATTTAATCCAGTGGGAAACAGCTGAGCTGCTGCTGGTGATATGTGTGTGTGTGCCAGCATGTGTGGCTTCCTTGAGCTCAAACATATATTTTGAATCACTAATAATCAGGCCTCTGGCAGCCTATCTTGCACACACACACACACACACACACACACACAACTTCAAAATGAAAATAGGGGGGGAATTCCATCTCTACTGCTTACATCCTTTGAGTGGCTTTTTTCTTTTTTTAAAGAAATTTTTATCACGGTGAATGTATTGGATTGGCAGCCTCTGGAGGCCTCTGAGCTCAGAACTGGGACATGCTGGGCTGGAGCAAGGGGTTTTATTAACATTTCACTTTTGCATACCAACCACCTCTCCTCAGCAGTCACAATCCAGTCTAGCAGCAGGGCCTCCAGCCCCTCAACCAGGGAGAGGTCAGCCTCAGAGGCCCCCTGGCCAGAGCACGTGCTCAGAGGCCCTACCTGCTGGAAAAATGAACATGAACCTAGGACAAGCTTGGCCCAGCCGCCTGCGGCTGCAAAAGTTAGCTCCCCACCTTGCCCCTACCAAAAGGTCAGGGCGGGGAGGAGGAAGCCGGCCAGAGGCCGCACGTGGGTCTTATTACCGCCGCGCTCCACGTTCCTGCCCCCGACCCCGGCTGGGCACTGCAGGCCGAGGCCCTGCCGCGTCCTCCGGGAACCCCCGCGGTAGCCCGCGCCGCTCGCGGCCCCAGAGGCTGAGGGCGCGGCCGCCCCTCCCCGCCCGACGGCCGCGCCCGCTCTCGGGCCCGCGCCGATTGGCCGACCTCGCGGCCAGGTGAGGCGCCCCGCCCCTCGGCAGCTCCAGGTGCAGCAGTGGGACCCAGGCCGCGGTCGGGGCCGGGGCGGGCGGTGGGGACGCCATGGCCGAGTCCCAGCTGAGCTGCCTGGACGAGGCGCACGTGAACGAGCGGGTGACCGAGGCGCAGGCCGTCTTCTACTACTGCGAGCGGCGGCGGGCTGCGCTGGAGGCGCTGCTGGGCGACGGCGAGCAGGCCTACTGCGAGCGGATCAAGAAGGAGAAGCTGAGGGATTTTCTGTCCAGCCCGGAGCGCCAGGCCCTCCGCGCCACCTTGACCCGCTACGAGGACCCCGCCCCGTCCACCTCCCGGGGAAAGAGCAAGGCCAAGGCCAAGGCCCTGCCGCAGGACCAGGCTGAGCCCAGCGAGTCCCTGGCCTACTGGCCCGACCGCTCCGACACGGAGGTGCCCCCGCTGGACCTGGGCTGGGCAGATGCGGGCTTTTACCGCGGCGTGAGCTGCGTCACCTTCTTCACTCACCCCCCCATGGAAGAGAAGGCGCCCCACCTCAAGCAGGTGGTCAGGCAGATGATCCAAGAGGCCCAGAAGGTAGGCCTGCCCCCGCCCCCTCACGGGGTGGACCCGATGCCCAGCTCCTTGGACCATGCACCACCTCAGGGGCACACCGCCCTGACCACCCTCTGGAAAATAGTCCAGGAAACCTCCCTCACGTCGTGGGACTGTGGCAAGTCTAGAGAGGATGGATGTGAACGTGTTTGGCAAATTACAATGTGCTAGAGAGTTGTTTTTATTACAGTGTCCAGAGGCACTGCTTCCCCCTGCCATGTGCTTATTATGTATCCCTGTCGAATTCCTCTCCCTAGGGAAGAGTGGAGGCTGTGGGACCCTTTCGTAAAATGGGCCACTCAGAGATCATGATAATAGCCTATGTGCTTCCCAGAGATTTACAAAACATATCCCTTGCTGTTTTCTCATTTGATCTTCATAACAGCACCAGGAAGTTGGTGGTGTGACCTCCCCACCCCCACCCGAGCCATCTGTTCTTGCTGCAGCAGAGTCAAGGCTGGCCTGGCCCCTCAGTAACACTTTCTACTGGGTCCAATACTAGAGCTGAAGAAACCTGGAATGAATGAGGAATGTATTGTGAACACCTACTATGTGCCTGGCTCTGTGCTGGGCACTTGGACAAAGTAGGTGGCTGGACTCAGCAGCCCAGGAAAAACTCCCACTTATGCTGTCTGCTCTGCTTGGGAGCTGAAAGAAGGGAATGTTTCTGGGCTGGCTGCTTAGAATACTGGCAGGGCTGGTAGGTTGTGGGGGCAGAGGGAAGATTTTAGTCTTTACTCGGTGCTCTTGGGTAGGGTTACCTGGGTAGGGTTTCCAAGTAAAATATAGGATGCTCCCTTAACTTTGAATTTCAGATAAACAACAAGTAAATTTTTAGTGTCAGTATACACCAAATATTGCATGGGGCATACTGATACTAAAAAGTTAATCGTTTTTCTGAAATTCAAAGTTAATGGGGCCTCTCGTTTTTTATTTACTAAGTCTGGCTCCCCTACACTGAGATTCCTTAAGAAACACCAGCAGCCTTTAGTGTCCAGTTCAGAATATACAACAGGAGTGGCTTGGGTTCGTCGTTCTAGTTCAACTGGATGAATGTGGTGGTTCTGTTACCCCTGGAGGCTGAATGGCCTAGGGAGGGAAGATTAACTTAGAAAGACCAGTGGTGGAGCTTCTCTTCCAGGACGGGGTGGTGATGCAGGTAATTGGCTAGATTGGCCGCCAGAAGGAAGGGTTAACTTGCACGGCGCATATTTCCGCCTCCCTCTCTAATTCCTCATTGTCTGCCTGAGCTTTCTTTGCCTTTTTCTTTTGCAGAATGCAATATGCAAGCTTGAGCAGAGGAGAAAGGACATGAGTGATAGATAATATTATGCAGCAGGCTGCAGCTGGGGTCAGGGGTCAAGTCTTATAATACTAGCAAACCACAGCTTACGAGTACTTAGTACGTGCTAGCCACTGTGCTACTGATTTGCTTGCATTTTCTCTTTTGCTTTCCACGACAACCGGGTGAGATGGGTATTTTCTTTATTTTTGGATGCAGTTACTTGCTGAAGGTTACATAGCTACTGAGTGTCTGAGCCAGGATGCAAACGCCGACGTTCTTGCTCTTGATCACTGTGCTACCCCGCCCCGCTGGCTGATGATGGTGCAGCAGTATTACACCCGAGGAGCTTGAATGGAGTTAACCTGGTCACACAACCTGGGGTGTAGATTGTGTACCTCTTACAAGAAGGGAACGCAGGGCTCCTGCCCACTGGAGCTTCTACGCCCATGTGGGATGTGAAGAGTCTCTTGTGCAGTAGTGTTCATAATTCTTTAAATATTTAACGACAGAGATTTTAACAATTGTGAACTGATCCAATACTCTAATACATACATATTTAACCAGTAGTTATTTCCTGAGTGCCTACTGTGCCCCAAGCACAAGCCATAGGAAGATATAATGTGACCTTTACCTCCAAGAGTTAACTCAAAGGCTGGGGGATGTGCTGGAAGGAAAACAGTTTTTCAGGCTCGATGTGCCTAATCTGGGAGAGCTTCCTGAGGGAGGTGAATTGCAGAGTTGAAAGGAGAGAGAGAAAGAAACTGGAATCAGTGGTTTCTCCTTAAGACACTCAGGAGCAGGAGGGAGAGATTGCTGCTTCAAAATGGCAAGCAGCTTTGATTGGCAGGAGGAAAGAGCTGTCCCGGTGTGGGGGTCTAAAACTGGGTCCAAAGTAGGTGACACCCCCCTTCCCCCCAAAAAAGCAGCTTCTGACTCTGCCTGTGCCCACTCAACTCCCAGGCCTTCTGGGCCCCCACCCTTTATCACTGCTGCTTACATCTGTACAGCACCTTCTCAAAGACCCTGTGAAGTAGGTAGGGCGGAAAGGTTGACCCTGTTTCACAGGTAAGGAAACTGAGGCAAAGAAGGAAAGAGCCTTGCCCGAAGATCACGTGGCTGGTGATAGAAAGACCTAGATCCCTGAGTTCTGCTCTAAAGGCTGTACCTCTGACAACTGCCTGCCCTCAACCCTATCCCAGCTTGTCCAACTAGCAGGCAACCCTCCATGGCCGTTACCTGATTTTTCCTTCTTCCTTTTCACCCCGAGGGACGGAGTTTCTTTGTTTTCAGTAAGAGTCTGGCTGCTGAGAGGCCAGGTGGGGCAGACTTTGAGACGGTTTATGTGCAGACACGCGTGATTGGGGGTGGAGAGGCAAAAGGACATACATGGCCAATGGTGTGCCCAAGTTTTCTTATTTTATCTCATTTAATCCACAGAATAGCCTCATGAGGTGCTGTTGTTTTTATTCCCAAGTGATAACAGGAAACCAAGTCTGGGGGGGTCGAGAGTGGGGAGTGGCTATGATTTACCCACAGCCACAGAGCAATGAGGCTTCCAAACCTGGGCCTCAGGGATGCGGAGAAATGAGCCTAACTCGGGGACACTTTGAAAATATGATTGTGGGTTGGGGACGAGGGGCAGAGAGTGGTGGCCGGTGAGGCAACAGCACAGCAGGTGTGGAGGTGGGACCATGGAATGGGAGGAGGCCTTCGAGATGGTCAGTCCTGAGTTATCTGCTCTTTGGGCGTCTGCCAATGTCAGATTGGCCTCCCCGTCCTGGGCACACTGGATAACCAGTGTTCAAACATCCGGCCAAGTTTACTTGTGGGGTGGGGTTTTTTATGCTGTTTCTTTTTTTAAATCCTTGAGTGATCTGCTTGCTTTAGTGTCACTGAATGATGTTCTCTGTCTGCTTAAACTACAGGAGGAAAAGGTGCCTTCAGGGACCCAGAAATGTGTCCCGGGCCTGTCGCACGCTGGCATGGAACGCCAGACCAGGGGAGGTTGCTGCTACTTGGGCTGCTAAGATCACTGTACCTCCAGGGAGTGGGCTCACAGCAGGACCCCGTGGAGGCTGGGAAACTCCTAGTTCTTATTTACAAAGGCAGCTTGAGAGGCTCTGCTGCCATTTGGATGGGCTAGCGACTTGGGAAGGATAGTGCATCCATTTGGTTACTGGGCAGATATTTCAAGGTCGACTGTGTGCTAAGTACTTTAGTGAAAACAGACATATAAAACATACCTCTGCTCTTAAATCGCCTAATAGTCTACTAAACCATCATTATAATACAGTGTGATGAATGCTGGACTAGAGGGTGTGGCAGGAGAGCCACTAACCCAGCCCCTGAACCGGGTTAGGGCAGGACCTTTGATGGGGAGGACCTGCCCACAAGCATGTCTGGGCAGCAGGAGGCCAAGCCACCCACCCGCCCTTGCGCGCAGGCTCCCTGCTGGCTGGCAGCGTCTATTGCTGAGGTGCTGGCAGGTTTAGAGAGGATTTATTGCCTGCGCTTCAGGAACAGAGGGAAACTTACTGCCCGCCCCCCACAAAGATTGAGCTTAACCCCCGCAGTCCTGGGCCCCATTTCCTTTGAGCCTCAATCACTATGGAAAGCAGAGTACTATCCTCATTTCACAGAGGAACCCTCTGAGGTCCAAAAGGGTAAAACAACTTGCCTTTAGACCAACGACAAGAAGATGACCCAGCTTCCCCAGGTCCCTGGTCAGATTACCAATGACCCCACAAAGATTAGAAGCACCGCCCAGGAGCTGCTCTTTGTGCCGTTGCTGTGGGAGGAACAGGCCTGCCTGATTGATGGGGCACAGAGAGGCGTGGGTCGCCCGGCTGGGCCCTACCCCATCCCTGCCTGTTGATGGGTTTTCCCTCTTTCCTTCAGGGACCAACTCAGATGCCACCTCTTCCTTGACCCTACCAAATTTTCAATCCAAGGTGATATTTTGGTTCTCAGACGAGGCTCCTTGTTTGTGCCTAGCACACAGCTCACTGTCGGAGAGCTTTGGAAGAGCCCAGACTCCGCTTTATTCCTCTCCTGTCTCCTTTGCAGGGCCCCAAGGGTCACAGGTGGTCAGTGATTTGTTTAAACGATTAGAAACTGTCTCCTCCTGGCCACTGTTCCTCTCTGTCCCTCTAGAAAAGCAAGTGTCTGGAGGAAGTTCCCTGTTGAACTGCACGTCACCCAAGGGGCTCCTTTAATCTCCATTGTGACAAGCTGTGTGGGAGCAGAGAGAAGAATACTCTAAGTTGGGGGGTGGGGTGGCAAGGGGGACCAGAGGGATTTGGGGAAAGGCTCCAGGCAGAAGGTGTGGTTGGCCGGGTTAGCAGCCTGGTTAGAGGTGTGGGCAGCTGATAGGGGTGAACGATTGGGTTCGCTTGCCCAGGGAGTGTGGCAGTCGGAGTCACCAGCTTTGCAGGTGGCAGTCATGGCCACTGCGTAGAGCCCACTGTTCCCCCATTCGCCTCAGTCAGGGCTGCCCTCGTTCAAGTACATCCAGCCCATAGTACCCAGGCACCTCTCTCGACAGGCACATGCTGGGCAATGGGATATGGACACGATATGGATACAAAAAGAACCAGAACAAAAGAAGTTTACAGAAAGAACTCTTTAAATGTTACTGGTTTGTGAAATCGGATAATATATTAGCCACCTCACTCACCACCTTGTTCGTGAACTGGTCCCCAATTCTTGACTTGCTCCTAATCCCTCCCTCCCTTCCTCCCTCCTTTCCCGTCTCCTCCTCCCCTTCCATCTCACAGGGGCAGTTGACTTTCTCTAGAGCTTCTGAGCTGCCTTTCAAAAGCCTGACTTAAGTGCTCAGGGCAACCCAAGACCTGCAGGCCCCAAACACTGTCCCCTCTGCCGAACCCTTCTTCCCTCCACGAGTAACCTTTCCACGCAGGCTTTGTTTCAGAGGCACTGGGCAGTTGCAGGGTCCTTGTCCCATCGAGGCTGAGATAATGGTGCAGCGGCAGCTCCGGGGACTCAGCACCACAGAGCCTGTGTGGGATCTTGCCCCGGCCTGTCACAGCGTGCCTGCCAAGCCCCCGGGCGCTTTGGCTATTGGACTCTGAGTCTCTCTCCTTTGTGCTCAGTCGCATCCCAGGAGCCCAAGTTTCTGAGCAATGCCAAGCTTCATGTCAAGGACAGAGGACAGGCTCTGAATTTGAAAGGACTGGTTTCTGTCCTGATCTGACCACTTACTAGCTGTGCTCTTTTGGGTAAATCACTCTCTTTGACTCCTGACCTGTGCAAAGGGAAGATAATACCTAGATTCCCGGCTGGTTTTGAAAAACAAGGGAGAAACTGTGTGAAAGATACTGGGAAAGTATTGTGCAAATGTCAGTTGTCTTGGAAAGTGACTGCTGCCTTCTCTGACTTTTCTGAGAGCAGGGGAGGGAAGTGCGGCTGAATTTCCTCCCAGGAAGTGGGGGTGCCCCAGCCAGGAGATCAGGTTGTTGGGGCAGGTGTTTTCTGTTTCCTCCTCTGAGAGAGGAGCGAGGAGCATCTGTCCACTGCCCTCCCCACAGCCCCTCTCCCTATATTTATCTGTTGGCCTTGATTTAGAGGTGGCAGGATGTCAGGGCAGCTGTCTATCTGCCTGCCTCCGCTGTCTGGGGCTGTGTCATGTGCGTCCTCACCCAAGGATCTTCTCTGGGTTCTGCCATGGCAAAGACAAGACAGGAAGGCATAGAGGCCCCCCAGTTCCTAAACCAGGGATGCCCGATGGTGTTCCCCTCACAGTCACCCCGAACAGCCTGACTGGCCACATGGGTCCAGTCCAAAGAGCCCAAGGGCAGTCTGGAAAGACTCCCCACAAGTTAAGCTTTCACAAGGAGGTGGATGTGACAGGTAGGGACAGGCTGTTTGTCTGTCTGGAGGAGAGGGAAAGCTAGGCTTATTTCCTCTGAAATGGGACACTTTGGGTCCCTGAAACTGAGGATGGGTATTTCCCAGGACGTTCAAATGTAGAAGATGGGGCCTCAGTCAGCTGGTGCCTTCTTTATGTCCTTCTCTTGGTGTCAAGAGCGGCATCTGCCGGACAGTGGTCTGCCGGACAGTGGTCTCAGCAGGCCATGCCACTGCCTGGCGGAGGAGTACACAGCTGGGAACTAGAGCCTGGTGTCTTCGTCCTTGCTCTGGCTGTCGTTTCCTTGCCCACCGGGTGACCTTGGGCAAATCATTTGACCTTGCTGGGCCTCCATCTCTGCATCTGTAACGTGGGGATAATTCTTGCCTTCTTGCTTACAAGACTGCTCTGAGATTCTCGTGCAAGACTATGAGACAGCACTTCCAAAAAGATAAGTAATGTATACAGATAAAAGGGATTTCTATTAAGAGGGACTAACATCAAAAGATAGGTGCTATACATGTTATTTCTTTTAATTAATCCAATTCTTGGCACCTTGCATGGGAAATGGTGTTTCCCGGAGGCCTAAGGAAAGCACAAGGTCATATTACTCATAAGAGGCCAGTAAGGATTCCACGCATGCCTGAGGTCAAGGCTATCCTTCTGCTACAAATGCAGGTTACCTTTGGGGATTGCCCCCTGGGGCCAACTCTTCCCTCTAAAGCTTCCGGAAGCAAAGTATATTTGTTGCTAGCCACGCCCTGGGAAGCTCACAGACTAGTGTCGGATGCAAGCAAGTACACAACTGCTAGCTGCTCTGATCAGTGAGTTGGGGGAGGGTTCTTGCTGCCTCAAGCTGGGGCAGGTGTCACTGGGAAGCGGGGTGTAGGTAGCTTCCAGGGACCTATATTGTCCTCTTAACGGCCACCTTCTGGCCCATGGGACTTGTGCCCTCACTGGCAAGCTGAGACCTTGATGGATTCCCAGCCAGCAGCCTCCCCCCATCCCTCCATGTTCTCACCCCTGAAGATGCTGCCTCCCCTGGGCTGCTGGCCAGATCCACCTCCCTCTTCTCAGAGTGTTCCAGGCAGGGCCTGCTCTGGGACAAGCTTCCAGGGGCTTGGGGGGAGCAGGGCAGAGAACAGGCAAGCCCAGGTGGGGCCTGGCTGCCTGCCTGCCTCTGCTCCTGGCGCTGTCCTGAGCTCCCCCAGCCACAGGGTGAGTCACTCAGGGATCCCTGCTCCTCCGCCTCCTGCCCCCACGACAACTCACCCCCCCATCCCCCCACCCCCCCACTCGCACCCCCCATGAGCAGTCAACTGTAGCCACCTTCTGCAGTTTTCTTTCTCCTCTGAAATCCTTGGAGTCTGTAGACTTGCTAATGATCCCAGAATCTTTGCCCTGGAAGAGAGCGTTTCTGATTATTAATCTCTTTGCTCTGAGTTTCCAGAAATCTATAGGCTCATCCTGGCATAGCTTGTTTGGTTGTCATCATTCTGTTGGGCCCCTCACAGTACTGGCTGGGCACTTAGGAGGCTCCATATAAATGTCCTTTTGTTCTGTTTTCTAGAAGGGAGTCAGCAGATGGTTGGGGTGGGGGCGGGGACCAGGGCTCTTTCCATTTCGGTGGGTCTTAGAGGACAGACTGTGAGTGTCCTTAACTCCCAATTCCCAGGGGGGTTTCCAGAGATTCCTCACATTTGCTGAATCACTCAACATAGTTTTCTGAGGACCTACTATGTTCCAGGTTCCAGAAATATACAGATGAATGAAAAGTGGACCCTGCCCTTATGTCTAATGGGGTACATAAAAAATGGCAGTACAGTTGGGGGTGGGCTGCTACCTATTATTTATGAGCACTTAATGCCAGGTGTGTGCCAGCCCTTTTAGAATATATTATTTCATTAAATTTTCACAACAATCCAGCAACTTTCCATTTTATAGATGAGAAAATAGAGGGTCAGAGGGGATCAGGCCACTTTGCTGGTAAATAGTGAAGCTGAATGGGAACTGAGATGAGTCCCACCAAGGTCCAGGGGAGCAGAGGCCCCTAGGAATTGACAGCTGAAGCAGCTAGTTTGGATGGGGAGAGCGGGCAGAGGGCCAGCCTGTACAAGGCTGTGGGCCTGGGAGCGCGTGGATTCACTCACTCTGTTCTCTTCACCCCAACGCCCTCCTGTCCACCTTCCCCAACTGCACCCCTCCCTGAACAATTCACTTGCCCCTCTTGGGAAGCCCTCCCAGGCAGCATTCCTCTGGCGGGGGCCACAAAGTTATCCTTGCAACTGTCAGCTGCAGTTATCTTGCCCTGATGTATCCATCAAGAAATACGTTGACAGGTACTTTTTGAGTCCTGGCTTCTCTGCCCATGTATTGTATGGGGGGGGGCTCAGAGCCCCAGGCCAGTAACCCAAACCAGCAGGGTGATCCTAAGAAAGAATTGTTTGTGTATCTTCATTGGACTTTTTTTAGCAACTGATTTATCTTTCTAATTATGTTTAGCTTTAAGCTAATGTTAAAATGAGCTTGCATTAGATAATTTTCACTAATTAACATCAACTTAGTACAGGGGAAGTCGTCCCAGGAGCACGGGGGGCAGGGAAAAGCTGGCCTAGGGTCTTACAAAGAATTGCTCCCTCCTTGGCGAGTCATGTGGTTCTTCATGGCTGAATTAGTCACCCTTTCTCACGTCATCTGGTCTCTTTTCTGGAGAACCAGCGTGGGTCTCCTTTGTATGTCTCCTTTATCAACCTAGTTTGGGGTAAGGGTGTGAAGGGTGACAACCTCATAGGGTCCGATCAACAGGGAATGAACCCCACTGAGGCTCATGGCAGGGGGACATGACCCAAAGTCAGGAACAGGGCCTGCACAGGGGTCTGGGATAGGAAGTGGCCTGGCTGGGCAGAATTGGGCAGCAAGGGGGCTGGTGTTTACTGATGTCTAGTTAGTTAACCTGAAACAATGTAACATGGCTACAGGCAGCTGGGATGCCTCAGCTGACAAAGCACAGATGCCCTGCTTGGGGAAGGAAGCCTCCAAGCTGGGGACAGGGCCCCATTGGTCTTGGCTCTGCCCTGTTGATCGACTGGGGCTCTGGTCCAAGCTGCTTCCTCAGCTGCCTGAGGGAGGCCTCCCCTGCAAAGGGATTCTCTTTAGAGCAGTTCCTGCCAGTCAGGCCCTGTGCTGGGAGGAATGACAGGTCTCTGTCCTGCAGCCCTCCCCGCAAGTGCTCAGACACATGCATCCTGGGAGGGGCACACACTGCCCTGGTGGCTGGGGACAGAGTGGTCCCAGGACTGCCTCAGGGGAGAGTGAGACAGGGACCTCCATCCTCACAGGGATAGTGGTGACACAGGGGCTGAGCCTGAGGGTGTGTTTGGAGAACAAAGAGTGTTTATTGTCAGGAGAGGGAGTGGGTTGGAAGCATGAGAAGGGTCTTTGGCCACCAAAAGGGCTTGATTTGTAGGAAGTGGGGGGCCAGAGTGTTAGAGCTGGGGAGCAGCATGTTAAGGGGTGTGTTATTGGATCCTCCTGCCAAGAGGGAGCATGATGAGGACTGGGAAACTAGTGCCCTATCAAGCGATGCTGTGGGCCTACTGTGTGCCAGACACTGTCAGGGAGGAAGGGCAGGGCTCTGCCCTCGGGCAGGCACCTCACCAGATTTTGTCTGGGTATCACTGCATGTCTTTGTATCCTTACCAGACCCCTGAGGCAGGCTCATTTTTCAGGTGGAATTCAGAGGCGTTAAGTAACGCCTAGTCTCATGGACTGTAGGGCACTTGACTCCAAAGTCTCTGCTTTCCCCACTGCAATTTGCTCTTGGACTATGGGTGTCACCCCCGACTGGTGCAGAAATTGGTGATGCTTCAGATGGGGCCTGTTACACACAGCCTTGAAGACAAAAGCAAGTCTTTGGGTGTCCCCAGAGCCCTGAGAGCCCACCCCCACCCCCACCCCCAGGGAGGAATTGTTCCCATCCTCCAGCAGCACAGGTTTGTGCTACCTCCAGGCACTTTCCACTCTGGCAGCAGGTTTCCAGGGTGCGGGTGTAGGTGCCCATCACTGCTGGAGAAACAGTGCATCTTACAGACTCCACTTCCCTTAATTGGGCTGCCCTTCCCCTCAATTAGTTCAAGTTTTGACCTTTCTGGGAGTGTAGTGTTGCCTGGGCTTAATCAGCACCCTGAGCCGGGCCTGCTGGGCCCCGAATTGAGCAAAGGGAAAACATCTCCACCTTGAAGTCTGCACGGGCGGTCGGTCGCTGTGGCAGTGGGTTCCCTGGGAGGTCAGCGCCCCCACACTGGCTGTCTCCTTCCCCTGCCCCCTCTCCTCTGAAGTGATGGCCCTTTGTTCTGGGTTTGGGCTCTGAGGACAGAAGAGGCACCGGCGCTGTGCTCCTTGCGCTGCCCCCATCGTCTCATTTAAAGCTCAGAACGGCCCTGCGAAGGTGTCACCTCCCTGTTTTAAAAGGAGGAAGCTGAGGCTTAGATTAAATAACTCACTCCTGGCCACACCAGCAGGAAGACTCTCTGCTTCCAGAGAGTATATTCTCTCCCAGACACTGGCAGTTACTCAGTCTGATCCACCCGCCACCTGTGTTCAGAGCACCTGAGGGGGTGGGCAGTGCTGTTAAAGTGCATTTTCCCAACGCTGCAGAATCACAGTCCCTGAGGATGGGGCCCTGGATTTGTACATTCAGCAGGCACACCCCACCCCACCCAGGTGAGTGTTTTATACACTGGCATTGGACAGCCACTGCCCTGTAGTTCTTGGTCCCTCTTTGGGGAGCTCAGAGAAGGACATTCCAGTTGGAGATAACTGACCGAGAAGTAGGTTGGCACTACCCTCCATGGCAACGGGAAGGACTGCTCTCTGGTCCCAGACAAACTGATTCCCCTGGGCTGCCGGACAGATGGCTGTTCTGGAAGGGGGCAGCTTGACCAGTTTGCCCAGCTGCTGCCCTCCCTACCCCAAGGGACCTGAGGCTTTAAGGCGTAGGGAGTTAGCCCCATTCACTTGTAGCAAGTGAATTTAATAGTCCTTCGTAACTGCATATCTTTGCCCTGGCATTTTGCGGGCATGATCTCATCTGAACTTTCCGGGGGGCATGGGAGCTAAAAGTCAGGCCCCAGGCTGGCGTGGGTAATCAGCGGGAAAGCAGGGACTAGAACCGCCCCTGCCTCTATGCCTGGTGGCCAGTCTCCCTTCCTCCTCAGGAAGAAGTGATCTGTGATGAGCAGGGCTGGCCTGTGACCTCTTGCTTTTCCCCACCTGGGAACTGAATGAGAAAGGGGTGGATCTTTGCGGGAATAGCAGCCACACCCATCCCAATCCCTAAAGCTCCACCTCGGCAGGCAGCACTGGAGAAGCCAGTGAGGCAGAGGGTGGTATTGTCCAGCAATACCGATGCACCCTGGTTTTGTGTGACCAGAGGGGGCCTGGGGACCTAGCCAAAGTGGATCTGTCCCCAGAGCCTGCTGTGACCACATCTCGCAGTGATAGCTCAGGACTAGGGTGTTTAGTCCCACCTCCGCCACGACTCAGCCAGGTAACCGCCTCTGGGCCGGGCTCTGGCTGTCGTTTCCTCCTCACTCTGAGATTCCGTGTGTCTGGAATGTCCTTCAGTGCAGGGGCCAAGTGCAGAGGTGCAGCCTGGGCCCTGCAGGTGGGCACGGCCAAGGGGCTTTCGGGGGCTGCCATACAGCCCCAGTTCCGCTTGCTGGCTTGCATCCCATCACAGGCAGGACGGGCCCCTTTGGAATTTGCACAAAGGCACTTGCTGCCTGAGTTAGCGGCAGGCCTGCCTCCTGTGTCCTGTCCTCGGTGTGGACTCCTACCCCTTGGTTAAATGCCCCACTCAAGGGCCACTGTTCCTTCAGGATCTGAGGCGGATGCAGCAGAGGCAGATACCAGACCTTTGAGCTGTGGGCAGCTCAAAGGTCAGCAGTCCCAAAAGGTGCCCTTAGGAAGAACTTCAACTCTGCCTTAAAGCAAGCCCATCTCACCGGGAATCATGCCCAGCATTCTTTTGTTTAAATCTCCGCCCCAGTGCCTTGTCATTGATGAAATAAAAGAAATAACTACAAAGCTACATCCATACCCTACAAATAAAACAATAGAGATGAAACAACCTCCATTTAGGCGTTCATTCAGCAAACGAGGAGAGCTGACTGTGGTGAGGTGTCCCCTGAGGGGGGAGATTCTGGGAGAAATCAGATGATCCGGGCCACCCAGGAGCCCCACCCAGGAACCTGCAGCCCTGTAAGGGACAGAGCCATTCAGCAGATGTTACAATACATCAAAGAGCTGTGTTATTTGCCTGGAATACAATGTGGGCAGGAAGCAGGCAGTGGTGAACATGACTGGCTGGAGAGAAGTTCAGGAAGTTCTTGGCTGTCTTGAGAGGCATAGATGTTTCACAGAGGTATGGAGGGGGTGGGACCCAAAGGACTTGCAAGTGCCTGATGTGTGGTGGTTCTCAAAAGGTGTGTGTGTGTGGGGGGGCTGATGCAATTTTGCCCCCCAGGAGACACTTATCAATGTCTGCAGGCATTTTTTGGTTGTCACCACTCGGGGTGATGCTACTGGCTGGCTGCCAAACACCCTGCAATGCAAGGACAGCCCACCACAACAGTTACTGGCCCCCAAAGGCCAATAGTGCTGGGAACCCCATGTTCGGGTAACTAGGTCGTTCTGCACGGCTGAACACGAGGGGCAGAGATGAGATGGCCCAAGATGATGCTGGAGAGGAGGCCCTTCAAATGCCAACTTCAGGGTTTGGACCTCTCTCAAGGGCTGTGGGCCCCACTGGTTCATCAGTCTCTGGTTTTGGGGCATCGCTGCTGTGGAGAATGAGTTGGAACAAAGAGATGTGGTAGGAGAGACCAGTGAGGAAGCTATTCCAGAAATTCTGTAAGAAATGACGGCAGCCCAAGCTAGGGCAGCCGTGCAGTGGGAACAGAAAGGAGTTGACCCAGAGAAGGTCCATGGAGGGGGTAGGACCTGCTGGGCTCCGTGACCCATTGGATTTGGTCAGTGGGGAGAAGGACGAGGCCACTGGACTGGGGCTCCTTGTCAGGATGACTGAGAGGATGCTGATTGGGGAGGTGTCTGGGGGGGAGGGGGCTGGTGAACAGGCTCTGAGGGGTGGAGAGCCAGTGGGTCATCCAAACGCAGCAGGGGTGCCCGTGGAGGCTGTCCTGAGCAGAGCCGCCAAGGAGTGTGAGGGGAAGGTAGGGTCCTTGGCCTTATTGTTGCTACCTAGTGGTAATTAATGAGTGGAGAAAGAGAATCAGAAAGCTGGCAGTTTCATTAAAGGTGAATGACAGAGGGGAGTCCTGAGGCTCCCTAGCCCACCCTGCCGCCCCACCCGCTGTGGCAGGAGAGCAGAGCCGCAGATGTGAAGCTAAGGAAACAGCCGATGAGAAGTGCTACAGCATCAGAGCCCCTTGGCTAGTGCCCGCCACAGCTTCCCACAACTCCTGCCACCTCGAATTAACCCCTCTCCCCAGTGCGCACGTCAGTGGGTAAGTCAGTGGGTAAGCGGGTGAAGGACACAGGAAGCCTGCCCACAGGGCGGAGGGGGCGACTCTTGTCTCCTGACCAAGTCTGTCTCCCCGCGTTCTGAGCCTGCCATTGAGACCTTCTTTTAAAACCCGATTTTCCACTGACGCAGGGAGACTTGAAGGTAGGTTTGGCGGGAGGCTCACATGGCACATTAAACACCCCGGCAGAGGTAGTGGCTTGGGCTCACGCGGGGCCCTCCAAGACCAAAGCGCAGGGTAATTATCACTTCTCCACAACCAGATTGCAGGAGTCAGCGAGCAATTGATTTTTTTTTTCTCCTACTACAGTTATTTCACTGTTTAACTGGCAGTGACACAGATGGCTGCCTGAAGCCGTCTGAAAGTGGGGGCCCTCAGGACTCCTCTCTCCCCTCCAGTTTGTGATCCTCTCACATAATATCCTTCTCAGTTGGGGGCAGGGTGTCAGCTCCCTGCTTGCTCTTTCTTTCACAAAACAAAAGAAAGAGTGTAAATCCAGAAGCCCCTCCCAGAGCCAGCCAAGCAACCCTCAGCAATGTGCTGATAGTTGATTTTAAACTGGACACTGGAGAGTTAGGAAATGAGCAAACGATGGACCGGGCCTTAGACAGCCCTTGGGAGATAAGAAATCAGGAGCCTGGCTAGACCCTGGGAAGCCAAGTTCCCGGATGCAGCCCCAACCCCATCTTACCTACCCCATACCTACTGTTCCAAGCCAACTGCCTGTTTGTTTGTTTGTTTGTTTGTTTGTTTGTTTTGGACCTCAACTGCAGAGCTGATTGTGAACCTCAGTTCATGGTCCACTTGTCCTCATCAATCCATGGAAGGGCCCTCTTATTTTACTTTCTTTCTCCTGTCTCCTTCCATAGGCAGCCACCTAATGGATTCAGTGTGTGTCCTTGCACATGTCTGTATCCTGAAAAACATGCAGTGTTATTTTATGCAGTGTGCTTTTGTTTACATGTTTGGTACTAGGCTCTAGATCATGCCCTCTAACATTTTAAATCAAACTATCCATGTTGGAAAGAACTGTCCCAGTTCTGCATATGGGACTACGTAGTTCACTACTTCTGTCGGCTGCTCTGTCGTGTACGTTCCTCACATCGTTTATACCCGTTTTTCTAGAGATGGCCGTCTAGAGACATCCATCAAAGACTGTGGCAAACTCTTTGCTACCCTTACATCCACTAAGCTCTGTCCCTTGCTGTGAGGAATAGCTGCTCAGTGCTTCCTCCACCAGCAGTGAATACGGAAGGGTTCCCCGTTTCATTTCTTTGCTTTAATTTGAATTTTTCTCTTTATATACTTCTCTTTATGTACTTACTAGCTATTCAGGTATCTCCTCTAGGAATTGCCTATCCATATCCTTTGCCCATTTTTCTAATTAGCTTCCTGTCTTTTTCTTGCCGATTCGCAGGAATCCTGTGTACATTATTAATTCCTTCTGGTTGTAGACATTGCAGATTCTCTTCTCCCTGTCACCTGTCAGTTTCCTTTGTCTGTGGCATCTTTCTTTGAACAGAAAATCCCTAATTTGTCAAATGCATCTTTTTGAAATTTTGCTTGCTTTATGATTTGTGCGTTTGGAATCTTAAGAAATCCTTTCTTACCTATGTCATGAAGATGTTTTCCTACATTTCATCAGTTCCTTTATTTTATCTTTCATATGTAAGTATTTATCCTACCTGAAATTCGCCTTTATATATGGTGTGAGGTAGGGATCCACTTTATTTTTTTTATATACAGTAAGCCAGTTGTCCCAATAGCATCTAGTAAACAGCATCCTTTCTCCACTGAGCTGGGATTCTACCTCTGTCAGACTTAAAGTTTTACATATATGTGCAGGTACGTAAGTTTTTGGCCTCTCCATTCTGTTACATGGGTCTATTTGTCACTTCCTTCCTACCTCAGTACCACAATTCTTTCTACTAGAGCTCTGCAGTGTGTCTCGCTGTCTGGTAGGACAAATGTCCCCTTTTAGCTTTTCTTTTTCAAAATTGACTTAGCTGTTACAAATATTGATTCTTCCTCACATGTTAAAAGTATTTGTTTTGCTCCAAAAAAAATTTATGGAACTTTCAATGGACTTACACTGTATTTTATTAGTATGAGGAGAATTGGATTTTTAAACTATTAAGTAAGTCATGTTACCCATGACCATGATTTATCTCTTCATTCACATATTTTAAAAGGTCTTTTAATAGAGTTTTATAAATTTCTTCACAAAGTTATTAATTCCTTAATATTATGTGGTTAAATTGTAATTTTGAATGGATCTTATTTTCTACTTTTTTTTAGTTGGTTATTGCTGTAGTAGAAGAATGCTATAGGTTTTTGCAAGTTTTTCACGTATCTGACAATCTTGCTGAATTCTCCTATTAATTCTAATAGTTTTTCCCTGCATTCTACTGGGTTTTCTATAAAAATATTATCTCAAATAGTGGTAGTTTTGTCTCTTCTAATCCGTCTATCCCTTAATTCCTTTCTTGTTATATTGCACAGGGGACCTCCAACACTTTGTTAAAAAGCCGTGTTAATAATATTTTTGACTTGTTTGAAACTTAAAAGGATTGCATCTAAAGTTTCTCTGTTAAGTATGCTTCAGGTGGGTTTTTAGTAGATAGCCTGTGCCAAGTTAAAGAAGGTCCCTTCTACTCCTAATTTTTTTGAGAATCTTAATCACAAATAGGGATCTAGTGTTATGAAATAGTTTTAAAAACCTATTAAGATAATATATGATTTCCCCTCCTTGACCCATAAATGTTATAAATTAAAATGATAAATTTTCTGATATTGAATCATTTTTACATCCCTAGGATAAACCTTACTTCATTATGTTGTATTATGTTTAATTTACTTTTAATGACTTAACCCATGTCATTTTTATTTTCAAGTTCATCAATGTGTAAAAGGTCCTAATATTCTTTTTAACATTTTTACTATTTCTTAAATAGTAAGAAATTCTTAAAAAGTAAATGTGTCTGTAGTTATTTCTCTTTTTTCACTAAGTATTTTATTTGTAACTCCTCTGTTTTTTGTCAGTCTTGCTAGAAGTTTGTCTATCTTGGTTAGTCTCTTTAAAAAGTCAGTTTTTTATTTGATGTTTCTAAAATACCTTAACAGCTACCCATCTCTGTGAGCCAGTGTGATGCAGTGAAATGAAGACTCTGGAGTGAGACAGACCTGAGTTCAAGTCCCTGCTCTGCCGCATGCTGGTGACTTTGAACACGTCACTTTGCCCCTTTTGCATTTACTGCCTCATCTGTAAAATGGGAATAACAATCCTTCTCGTTGTGAGGATCAAATTAGAAAGTTTGCCTAAAGCACGTGGAGCAATGTGAGTGAGGCACGTTCAAAGTGTCCAGTGCAGGCTAATCCCCGTCCTCCGTTCCTTTGTTTGTGCTGTGCTCTTTTTGCCTGAAATGCCCGCCCACCTTCTAGGCCCCTGCTAGCCCATGTGGCACCTGTGTGCAGATTAGACTAATGTGTGCCTTCCTTAGGTGGCACAGTTGCCACTCCCCCCTCAGCCCAGTGACCATGGGCAGTGCACAGCCTGTGTACCCATGCACAGCAGCCCTGCCCATTGCCCTGCTGGGTTTTCCTCTCTGCTCATTTCTCATGTTGCCTCAGGCTGCCATTTGTCAGGTTTCAGCCTGTTCGCTGAAGCCTTTCATGTTCTCCCCTGGCTGGAAATAGTCGCTCTCTCTCCCTCCATCCCTCCTGTCTTCGCCCCTACCTCCTACCCCTACCCTGACCTCACATCACTTGTCATTTGTGCATCTCTTACGGCATTTATATCGTTTTATCTTGTATCTTAGTTATTTTGTGCAAATGTCTCATTTTCCAACTGGGTTAACCCCTTGAAGGTACGGATTATAATTTATTTTTCTGTAGATCCTCCCTCTGCCTGGGGGGCTCAGTAAATGTTACGTGTATGAATGATTATTAAATGTAGGAGCTAAGAAGAGCCTTAAATATTATTGTGTAAATGGTGTTGGGGTTCTTTAGAGGCAGGAGTCATGATGGTAGGGCACACATGTGAAGGTGATGGTGGTGATGGTGATGCAGATGGCGGGGACTGCTTAACTGAGTGCCAGGCACTGTGCTAAGTGCTTTCACAGCTTATCTCTCTCAATCCTCACAGATAGGTGCTAATGTTAGCTCCACTTGGCTGCCAAGGAAACTGGGGCTCTAGCGAGTCAGCGGTGAGGTGGTGTCCCAGGCCTGGTCTGCCTGACTTCAGAGGTCAGGCTTTCAGTGACCACGAACCAGCAGAACCAGCAAATGCTCTGACCACACAGCAGCTACTGTGTACTGAGGACTCACTCCATACCAGGCATCATGTGTGATGCTTCACAGATGTTATCTCTAATCCCAATGGGGAAAGTACAGGGTATCTCCACAAAGTACAGATAAGGAAACAGAGGCTCATTAAGATTAAGTGACTTATAGTTTAGTGGTTACCAGAGGGTAAGGGGGGGTGGGGGGTGGGAGATGAGGGTAAGGGGGATCAAATATATGGTGATGGAAGGAGAACTGACTCTGGGTGGTGAATACACAATGGGATTTATAGATGATGTAATACAGAATTGTACACTTGAAATCTATGTAATTTTACTAACAATTGTCACCCCAATAAATTAAAAAAAAAAAAAGATTAAGTGACTTGTCAAAGGTGACATAAATGGAAAATGGTCATAACCAGATCTCTGTGACACCCCCACCCCCCCATTCCCCAAAGCATGCCCTTTCCTCTGTACCACGTACACAGTACTTGGGCCCAATAAGAAAACCCTTACACGGAGCAGAGGAAGGTTTGTGTAGGAAAATGGAGGAGGCTAAGTCGGGAAGGCAGATGTACCTCAGGCTGCAAAAGGCCGTGCCTTCCAGCGTGGATAATCAGGACCGACTTTTGGAAAGCAAGGATGTGAGGATGGAGTGGGATGTCCCGGACACCTGAGGCCAGGGAGCCCGAGCTCGCTGGAGCGCTGCCTGGAAAGCACAGGGCTTTGCTCTTAGGGAAGCTGCAGGGAGATCAAAGCCCATGCAGAGAAAGTGGCGTTTGAGCAGATCTGCACTTGTGGAAATAAGTCCATTCCATGCCTCTCGGTGATTGTATTTTCTTGAGCCTCTTTGTCTCCTTAGGGCACCAGCTGTCCTCAGCCTCCTAGCTCTCCCCTGGTACAGCTTCTGAAGAGCTGCTGGAAAACCCTCAGGGTGGGCCGAGGGGGATTGTCTGGATGGCCTGCACCCTCCATCGTTTCCCAGGACCCACAGCCCATCTCCTGGGCTCAGATGTGCTCAGACGAGGGTGGGGATGTGGAGAAGCCAGGAGAGGTGCAGATGGGGTTTTGACTTTTCTGTAGGTGCGTGGTCACCATGTGCCTCACTCACCATGTGCCCCTCCCCATCCAGGTCATCGCTGTGGTCATGGACCTCTTCACCGATGGCGACATCTTCCAAGACATCGTGGATGCTGCCTGCAAGCGCTGGGTGCCTGTGTATATCATCCTGGACGAGGCCGGCGTGAAGTGTTTCCTGGACATGTGTCGGGGCCTGGAGCTCAATGAGTTCCGCGTCCGGGTACGTTGTACCACTGTGAGGGCTGGGGGTGGGGGTGGCAGGAGACGAGACAGAGACTGCCTCTGCCCCTTTCCCTGCCCCCGCCCAGTTCACGGGCTCACACCTCAACCCCTTTCCTTCTGTCTGAAACCTTGCCTTGTGAACTGATAACCCTGAATCATACTCCCAGCTTATATTTTGTCCCAAGGCTGCTGAGCCTAAGGAGGCAGGTCTGGGCCAGTCCTGGGGTGCTCAGCCTGCAGTCACTGTCAGGCTGTGCTTCTCCTCTGGGGAGCTTTGGGAGCAGGCAGGAACCACCCCGAGCTTGTCCACACCCAAAGCAAGATTTCCTGACTTCCTCCTGCACTCTAAGTGGGGTTCCCCCTGTAAGGCTATAGGCCGTGGAGTCTAGTGCTGACAGGAGCCAGCAGGCAGGGTCTCAGGGACGAGAGGGCTCCCCCTCTAACCACACAGAGACCTGGCTCAGAGCCTTGCAGGCCCCAACCTCAGTGACAGTGCCTTTCTCTTCTACAGAACATCCGTGTCCGCTCCGTGACTGGTGTTGGCTTCTCTGTGCCCATGGGGAAGGTCAAGGGGACCCTGTCGTCAAAGTTCTTAATGGTAGATGGTGTAAAAGTAGCCACTGGATCTTACAGGTGAGTTGGGCCAGGTCAGGGAAGGGCCCAGGTGGCCTTTTTTCATGGTAATGAATGTTCCTGTTCAGGAAGATGCTAGACTGGAGCCTCGAGTTTAAGAGGTAAGATCTGATCCGACGGTAAAGCATAACCTCTGGCCAGTCCCTTCCCTCGATTTTGTAGCTACTGGATCATTCCAGAAAGAGAGTCAGTTCTTACAGGACATTAAGCACAGCCTGCCTTTCATGGTCCACAGCAAATGGTTGCATTTTGAGGCTAGTTGTTAGGTGGGAGAAGCCGGAAGCAGAATGTCCCAGATCTGGGAAAGAAAGGTGAGGGTGTGGCATGGAAGGACGGTCTCCCAAATTCTAATTCAGAACTAAATTACCAGGAACATGAGAGATTGTATCTGTGTAGCGTCTGCCCTTTATGAAGTAAAATCTAAGTGCGGAAAAGAGACCTGGGCACCTGAAACAATTAATAAGTGGCGCAACTCCTCTTACATGGTTCAAATACGGGGTTTTGCAGAAACCAAGTGCCCTAGAAAATTCAGGGAAGAGCCGATGAGGAATGGAATGATATTTACAGTAGTAGCAGCTGCAGTAACTACTTATTACACATGTATGTTGTGCCAGCTACTGAGCTAAGTGTTTTATACACGTTATTTCATGTGAGCCTCACAATAACTCTGACTGTACAGGGTAGGAACCAGGCCTGGCGTCTCATGTCCTTGCCTTTCACCCACTACCTGCTTTCCACATTTGAGGCCAAGACCTGGGGAATAAAGGGAGATTGGGGTCAGTGGAGGGACAGCACCCCAGCACAAAGGCCAGGAGGTGCCTTCCCAGGGGCAGCAAGGCGTCTGGCCTTGGTAGATCATTCTGGGGCGGGGGGCAGTGGGATATTGAGTTGGCCTTGCTGAGGGGCTGCTGGCAGGGCGAGGCCATTGGCCTGGGCACATGTGTCTTGCTTTTCTGTCCTCATCTTCCTAGGTTCACCTGGAGTTCCTCCCACATAGACAGGAACCTTCTCCTCCTCCTGACAGGGCAGAACGTGGAGCCCTTTGATGTGGAATTCCGGGAGCTGTACGCCATCTCCGATGAGGTGAACTTGAACCAGCAGCTGGGCCTGGGAGGAGGGGCCGGCAGGTTCGGCGTTTACTCCTCCACCGTGGCGCGCAAGCTTATCAACCCCAAGTATGCACTGGTGTCCAGCAGCCGCCACCCGCCCGGGGAGATGATGCGCTGGGCCGCCCGGCAGCAGCAGGAGGCTGGCGGCACCCCAGTAGGGCAGGAGGAGAGCAGTGCAGGCAGGGAGTCAGCCCGGCGCCTGGAGAACTTCCTGAATGACCTGGTCACGCTGCCGCAGGTGCAGCCCCCGGTGGAGCCCTTGGGAGAGCTGAGTCGGACGGGTGGCAGATTGGTCTCTCACCTGCACGTGGACCTGAAGCCCCGAGAGGCACTTGACCGAAATGGCAAGGGAGAAGCTGCCAATGGGGACGCCACCCCGGCCAAGGAGGGCAAGCGCTTTAGCAACAGGTTGTTCAGTCGACGGACCAAAAGGCCAGCAGCGCCCAACGGCATGACCACCCAGACCCCTGCTGAAGTGAAGTTTATGATGGGGAAGAGGCCCAGCGATGGCTCCAGTGCCAACGTCTCAGGTGAGCATTCTGCTCCCCCCACCCCTCAGGCCCAGGGCTCCCCAGGCCTCTGGCCCTGAGCGGTGAGCTTTGCCTCCTCTGCAGAAAGGCCACTGCTTGCATGGAGAGAGCAGAGCTCTCTGGGGTCCGACAGTCCTCAGGTCCCACTCTGCTCGGCCTTGGGCCAGCCACCGCAGGTCTGAGTTTCCATTTCCTCTTCTCTAAAAGGGGAGAAGGATGCCTGCGCTGCCCAGCTGTTCTGAGGACATGAGTTGCTGAGAACAGTGCTGGGCATGGTGTAGTCTGAGAGCTGCCATTGCTACTGCTGCAGGCTTGGAAAGTCTCCCCTTTGTAAATGAAGAAACAGGCACAGTGCAACTGAGTTATTGCAGGGCTAAGGCTCGACCCCTGCCTCTGAGTATAGAGCTTGTTCTAGCAAACCTTGTTCCTGTGGTCAGGATCTAAGCTGGTCAAACACACCCCACCCTCACCTGTGCCCCACTGACGCCCTGACACACTTTTCTTGTTTCTGTTGTAAATAGTTTGACTTGGTTCCTCCCTGTTGTTTATTTGATAAGTGGTGTTTGCTGAGCTGCTTGCCTCTGGGAGAGATTGTTCCTGATAGTGTTATCTTTCTGCTGTCTCTCTGGGATCCCCCAGAGGTCCTGGCCTTTATCTCTTTCTCTGAAGCCGTCTCCAGCATGGCCTTTCCGGAGGCTGCTGGTGACTGCCAGGGCTACTGCTGGTACTTTCCTCAGATCAGCATCTCCGAGTTGCAAGGATTTCCTTATTGGGATTCCTCCCTCTGTGGCTGTGGGGCTTTGCTGCAGTGAGCTTGGGCTCCCTGGCTGGCCAGGTAGTGATGACTGGGCCTGAGGCCTTGCCCCAGGCAGCCTGAGGACCTCCAGGACTCCTGCATTCCCCATGGCCCCGAGTTGCCCTGAGTGGGTGGCTTGAGTGCTTCTGCCATCCTGCTACAGAGGCTGACACTCAGCCTGGGCTTCTTCAAGTCAGGACAGGCCTGGGAGTCTCTGTGAATCTGGGCAGAGCAGAAGCACCGGTGGTATGCCTCTGTTTGGCCAGGAAGCATTTATTGCACACCTTCATGTGTCAGGTCCTTCTCTGAGTGCCTTCTCTCCCACTTGGCCCTCACAACAACCTGGGCAGTGGCAGGTGGAAGCTCAGAGAGGTGAATTGAGTGGTTCCGGGCATAGTAAGTGTACTGGGTCCAGGACTCAAATCCAGGCCCCAGCCTGTGTCCCGTCAGGGAGGGGTGGCTGTCCTGGTCCCATTCCCTCTGGGCTCCCTGCCTCCCTCAACACCAGATGCTACTCTGCTCTGCACCTCTTGTTTGGAGGAAGGGTTGCCATGGTGAACATCTGGCGGGGAAGAGATGGGGAGGGGTGAGCCCAACCACAAAGGGGGCCATTTCCCAAGTCCTGATGGAGGTGAAGTGGAAGCTTTCTCTTCTGTCAGCCCCTCACCCTGAGGTGCTGTTGCCATAGAAACAAAAGGCCCATTGTCTTGTCCCTTCCTGCTACCTTCTGTGAGTCTCTCAGCATCGGGTTCTCCTGCTTGGATGGCTTGGACAGTGGCAAGCTGCCACTGCTGCTGCTCTCTCAGTGTTTGTTTGCACATGGTGCCCAGGAGCCAGCCATGCAAACCCGGACTCTGCCCTGGAAAGTTCCTCTCCCAAGCTCCCGGAACCCAGAGTGGGTGGGAGAGGAGAGCAAGCTCGAGAGTCATGTAAAGTCAGAAGGTCGGAGGAGTGCCCAGTGAGGTCACGCTGGTCCCCTCCACACGTTAGAAGAAACAGAGTGGCCGTGACCAGCACTGCCTCTGCCCGCCTGACTGGTCATCCCTTACCTGAGGGCCTGAAAATCAAATCCCTAGGGAGACCTCCCTCCCTGCTGTTCTCTCCCCTCAAAGGCAGGCAAGAAGCAGGGACTCCTGTACCCAAAGGCCCTTTTTCGTGGCCTCCAATGAGGCTGTCTTAGTGCCTCCTCTCGGGCACTAGGAAGCTAGGACTCTGTGTGCCAGAGCCAGAGGGTCGTGTTCCTGATAGCATGGGGTTCTCCAGAGCTGGCGCTTGGAACTGTCCTCTGGGAAGAGCTCACTTTGCTGCTACCTTAGGGCCCCCATCCAGGCTGCCTGTCCTGCAGTGAACATTCAGACCGTCACCAGAACAGCCATCGACAGAGCTCAGCTCCCAGTACCTTGCTCTGCACACTATGGACAGATCCTTTCACTTCCCCAGGCTGTTTCCTCCTCGAGAAGAGGCAGGGTTGAGCCATGGAGGGATTCCGAGGTCCTTTCGAGCTCTGATTCTGACTCTGTCCTTTCTGTCTCTGCTGCCTTCTTGTCAAGGGAGAGCTTAAGCTGATTGACAGTGTGCGTGCAAGAGCGAGAAGCAGAAAAGCTAAATACTGACAGCCTGTAAAATTGCCTGATAAGAAGAATATAGTTATCAAACACCACGCCACATTTTTGCAAACCCAAGTGTGGTTTTGGTCCTTGGGAGAACCTTCAGAAATTCCTTCCTGTAGGGCTGGGATCCAGCTGCTGCTGACTGGTGGTTTGAAGGCTCACAGCCCCCTCTACTGGTGGAAGCTGAGCACCTTTTCCTTCTGGTATTTTCTCTGGGCTGAGATCCTGCTCCTGTGCTAGGTGCGCTCAGCACCTTTGCAGAGTGTCTATCCTGGAGCTTGGGACAGGCCCTCTGGGGCAGAAATCCCAACCTCAGGGAACAGCTGTCACTGGAGAGCCTTGTTAAAATGCAGTAAGGGGTCTGGACCGCAGGGCGGGGCTCAGGGAACTGCACTTTAAACAAGTGCCCTGCTCTAGGGGGGTCCCAGAGCAGCAGATTACTGTTATACCCAGACAAGACCCTGCCCTCAGGGCTGCCAGGCTGGGGAAGGACGTCCCAGGTGTGGTCCTGAAGCCCCGCCTAACTCCCCCAGGGAAATCACTGAGAAAAGGCCAACACTCTTGAACACAGTTAAGAGACGGAAGAAAGGCCCAGACTTTTGCTGAGTCCCTGGCATGTGCTGGGTAGACACGGTGCTAAGTGCTTTCACACAGAACTCACAACCGCCCTGTCTGATGACATCACTTCACAAACAAGAGGCAAGCCCCTGTGTCCATGGTCACACAGTGAGGAAAAGGCAGCGTGGTCTCCTGCCTCCCAGGGCCTTGCACAAAGCATTAACGCTGTCTCCGGAAAGTAGAGTCGGCACCCTTTCCCTATATCTTTAAGGGCTGGAAGGGCCTGAGGCCTGAATACGTGACAGATTCTCCCCCTGCTATCCCACCAGCAGACAGGAAGATGAGAGTGGTCATTTATGCTCCAGAGTGCCTCTGGGTCACTACCTCCCAAGGTCCTCTGGGCCTGCGTTTTTCTTCTCTCAGTTCTTGGAGGTGATTCCAGTGGCAGTTGCTTTTCCAGAACTCTCCTGGGTTCCCCGGATTCATGCATGGATGGGACACCCTAGCTGGCAGTGTGCTCAGACTTCCAGTGATGTGGCTCCTGGGCTTGGGGACATCAGGTTTGCCTGTGTCCTCCCTGGGGCTAGAGGTCTTGGATCTCTCTCCTGCAAATCTGGGCCTCTGTCCAGGATGGAAGGTTGGGGACCTGCTTCTGGGGTTCAGAGCTCCATAAGGGACCTGGGGACCCCCAGTTGCACGGTAAGTCTACTCAAGAGCTGTCTTAGTCAAGGCAGAGTTTCAAAATTCAGTGTCACTCCTGAGGAGTGTGGGTCAGGTCCCAGCTGGTGTTTGGAGGCTACAGTTCGGTGTTGTAAGCTTGAGCACCATTACCAGCCAGGGGCCCCGTCTCACAGCACAGGTAAAGGGAGCCGAGTGAGTCTCCTTCCAGGGACCGATCCCACTTGACTCTGGAGAAGAGGCAGGAGTCCTTATTCTCATTGGCAGATGTCACAATCCCTCTGCCATTCTGGCTTCTCCTAGGCCTAGCCAGGACTTAGTCACTATCGGGGGTGAGTGACGGTGTATATGTCACCCAATCAACATCTGTTGATGCTGAGATTGCTGCTGCTGTTGCTACGCCTCCCTGAAGGAGCTTGCCACTGGCTGTTGTTCATTTTATCCAACAAGTGCGTGTCTCTGCAGTCTGCTCTGTGTGGGCACTGTTCTAGGTTCCTTGTACAGCAGTGAGCAAAACCAGCAGTGGCCCTGCCATTATGGAGTGAATACTGCAGAGAGAGGCCCGGATGGGCAGTGACCCTTGTATAAAAGGTGTGGGAAAGTCCTCTCTGACAACGGGGCATTTGAGTGGAGTCCTGAATGACCAGAGGGAGAGAGCTGGGTGGACATTCAGGGATGACTCTTCCAGAAAAGGGGAATGTGAAGCCCTGAAACCTGGAGGTCTTTGCCTGGCCGTCCATGTCAGTGTCCCCACTACCTCTCTCCCTGACCCAGGTCATGCCCTCCCCTGCCCCCCTTCACTGTGTCCTCCCACTTCCCACCCTACTTTCAGCCTCACTCCTGTGTGACCTCCCTTTGAAGTTTGACTTTCTCATAAGCCTCCTCTGGGCACCCTTGCCACACATACTTCATAAAAAAATAATTGTTGCTGTTCCTAGATTCTTTCCTGTTAATCCGAGCAGGTCTGATTCGCCTCAGCATCTTGCCTAACACCCACAGTGGTGGGTTCCATCCCTGTGCCCTGAAGGAATGACGCAACACAGAGTTTCTCCTAACGGGGTTTCTCTGCCAGAGGCATGGACATGAATTCTGAGTAGAAAGGGTCTCCCCAGGCTTTCACCCCGCCTTAGCTGAGTGTGAGAGTGGGCACCCCAGCCTTCTCTGGTGCACAGGCTCAGGAAGCAGGCTCTCCTGACACCCCAGCCTCAGGCGCTCGGAGCCACTTTCACATCCCTGCCTTCAAAATGCTGCTGCCTCCCGGGAGAAACTGGCGTCTGCTCAGTGGGCCAAGCAAATAAAAAGAGCGACTAAGGAGAGAAAGTGGGGATGGTCATGTCCATTGCAGTAGGGAGGGGACTGTGGGACCGCAGAATGTAATCACTTCAGAGCTGCCCTGGAGGCAGCCACAGCACCACCGAGGAAGACGACCCAACTCCTTGACCCTTGGAACCTGCAGGGAGGGGAGGGCGCGGTCATCGGCTCCCCTTCCACCTCCTCTAAGCTCTACATGCTGTCTGCACAGCCTCCTAGAGGCTCCGCCAGACTTGTAGCAAGTCCCAAGCAGTGGTGAACGGAGCAGGGCAGGGGGAAGGGCCCCAGTTGGGCTTGTCTAGTGTCTCTTGCTAATAGCCCAGGAAAAGAGGCAGCCGCCACCTTAATTAAATTCACAGCTGAAGTGATACGGGAAGGTGGTGTGAGCATGAGGGAGATGAACTTTGCAGTCTAGAAAGGAACTGGCAGGAAATAACTCAGCAGCTTCCGCCTGGGAGAAGGGCAGCTTGCACGCCAGGAGGACGTGGGTCCAACGGCTGACGCCGCCCTGGCAGGCCAAGGGTGTCAGCGTGTAGCTCCCCCTTCACTCAGTAGGTCTGAGAGCAGGACTCCAACTAAAGGAGCCACTGGCCTTTGCCAGGAATTATAAAGGAAGTGGGAATGGATGGAAGGGTCCTGGGCAGAGGAGCACTGTGTTTCTCTGGCCTGGAGGAACACAGTTTTCTCCCCCTCTTCTTTCCTCTCAGTGAAATGTGTTCCCTCCATCCATTTACACTATCTCCCTAAGCGTGTGGTCCCTGCCATGGTGCCTGGCTCCTGGTCAGCCTACTGACCTTACGGAGGCACAAGCTTTTCCTCCTCCAACCTAGGCAGCCTGCATGGTGGAGGAAGCTATGATTGGATTTGGAAGATCAGGTTCTGGTGCCGACGGACTCAGGGAGCTGGTGGCCCCCAGTCCCCAGCTGTAAGACAGGGCTGATGATGCCTTGTCAGAGTGCGGCCACCCGTGCGGATGACCTGAGAACGACTGTGTTGTGCTTTGTAGGCTGTGAGACTGCATAGCTGCAGAGGAACTGCCTCTTGGCAAGACTTAGAAGTCATTAATTGTGGGTGTTAATTTGGGGTCTGAATCCTTCCCCCCATCCCTCTGAGGTCAGGAGAGGGCAGACCCCTGCATGTCCCCACCAGTGGTGGTCTTGCTGAGGCGGCCAGGACAGAAGAATCTTTCCTTTTGCTTTCCTGGGTGCCCTACTGACCTGTTTCCAGATCAGCAGCTTGGGAGGGAGACAGTGACCCCAACCCCAAATTGGGGTGTGGGTGGTGCACAGGAGAGGGGGGCTGGAGGCAAGTCCCCCGAGCGCTGCACTTACATCCTCCCCTGCCTGTGTCCCTTGTCTCCACAGGTAAAACAAGTCCTAGTCCTGCCAAGACCAGCAATTGCGTGATTTCCTGAGCCGCAGGCCTGCAGTGGGCAGGACCCCTGGATGCCCCGCTGTCCTGTCCTGGGGAGAGTACAGGTCAAACCCTGCACCCATTTGCACATCAGAGCCCTGCTGGCCTCCTCCCCAGCAGCCTCCGTCCTGGCCCAGAGACCCTGCATCCCAGCTGTGAGAGTCTGCAGCATCTCACGACAATCGCCTCCACAAGACCGTCAGTGGCCGGGCAGGATCACTCTTTGTTTACATGAAGTGGAAGCTTGACTAGTGTCTGCTCTCCTTTATGCCTGACCCCTCCCTCCACGGGGCCAGCCTCGCCCTGCAGGGCCCCAGATGGGGTGAGCCCATATCTTTTTATACATTAATGTGATGGGGTCTCCAGGGCAGACCCAGCCCACTGACTTCTCCTTCCCTGGGCTCCCTGGTGCTTCTGCCCCGCCCCCCCCCCAGCACTTTTGGTGGAATAAAAGGGAAGACGATGGCTCTGAGCCAGGGACCCAGTCTTGCCCTGGCCTCTGAACTCAAGGTGGAAGATGCTAGGATAGCTGGACGCTGGTTGATGTGGCCTTGTTGGCTGGGTCCCTGCAGGCTCCTGCACTAGACTCTGAATGGGATGAAAGGACCCCTCCCCCCTGCCCCTGGGAGCCAGTGGCAGGACCTGACATGCCTCTTTGAGAGCCCTTGTCCTAAGGTCTCCTTTCCCTCACTCTGCACCATCTTGGTGCTCTTCACCACAGGAGTCTAGGCCTCTTTGGCTATTGTCCACTACAACCAGTATGGGGGTTCTTCTAGTGCCTTTACCTGGGCCACTCCCTCCCCGTAATGTGCCTTGATTTGCAGCCCACAGCAGGGAAAGAAAGCTTGGCCAACAGGTAGGTTCAGGTGGTGTGTTTGCCTTTTCTTCTACCCCCGAGATGACCCTCGGTTTCCTTCACCAGCCAGGGCTTACACCCCTTCTCTAGTTCCGTTTCAGCCAGAGACCAGCCTTAGCCTCCTGCCAAAAGTCAGGCTGTTAGGACCCTCAGCCTCCCCAAAGGGCCTGATTGCCACTATGCCAGGCCAGGAGACCAGCCTAAAATCGCACACTGCCCCCACCCCGCTTGTGTGACTGGCAGGCAGATTGGGGAGGGGGGCAGTGGTTCTGAGGAGAAAGTTCGTGAGTGCACATTGGAGAAATTGCCAAACTGCAGGCTCTGTGAGCAGGCCCCCTCGGGCAGCGGGCAGCGTGCTGGGGCTCAGAGCTCTGCTGTGAACACACCAGGCAGCAGCCTGTCTCAGCCTCTCACTTCTGAACCAAACTCTTGTCCTCCTATTTCTCCTTCTGCAAAACCTGGGGCACCAGCAGCTCCTGGGGGAGGGGCCCAGATGTCTGAGGGGTGGCAAGGGGAGCCTGGCTGTGCTGAGGTGAACCATATGTTCTTTGAGAAGCAGGAAGTGGGACAGCTTAGTGCAGTCCTTGGAAAAGAACCGCGGGTGGGAGGGGTGGGAGGGTGAACCTGGTTCCCAGGGCTCCTCTGCTTATCCTGAGGTAGCTTCTAGGATGTTGGGGGGTGGGGTAAGGGACCCTGACCCACCTCCCTGAGCCAATGCGAGGATTAAACATTTCCTGGGAAGTGCTTCCTTAGGCACCAAGGCCTGGCAGTGTGGCACGTGCTTGCTCTGGAGGGAAGGAAGGGAGGTGGAAGGCCGGGGTGGGTGGGGGGAGGGGGGAGGGTTACATCTCAGCTCCAAGCCCTCACCTTCATGGTGTGGGACACTAGGTGGGTAAATTGCAGTAAGGGAAAGAGATGGCCATCAATGAGGAAAGTGGGCACCTCTGGGGGTGAGGGAGAAGGCGAGGGAGGGACCAGCTCCTAAGCAATTCTGTGAGGGCTTCTAGTGCCTCCCCTTGCTAGAAAAGCAGGCCTCTGTCCCCCTTCTTTTCTCCTCCCCTGAAACAGGGCCGGTTTTCTTCCTGCCCTGATCGGTAGGACGTTCCAAGTCTGCAGCCTTGAGCCAGGCCTGCTGTCCTGCCCCAGTTTCTCCATGTGCCAAGATGGGGTTAGTCTCACTTCCTCCATAGAAACAAAGAGTGGGAGACCATGTGCTGAAGAAGAAGCCACGCAGTGGGATGGGAAGAGAGCTGGCCTGTGAGTCACCTCCCCTGCAGTCCGTCTCCTCATCCCCTTAGAGAGGCTTGCACAAGATGGCCTCTGACCCCCCTCTAGCCCTGAGATGCCTGTGAAGAGACGGGAGACGGTCGTCTGAAGATTGCTGAGGACCTTCAAGTCCCAAAATGCGGTCCTAATGTTTGCTTGTCGGCCTGCACTCCCACCCACTCCATTCTGCCTCTTGGCTTCTCAGTCTTTAGTACATCTGCCCTCTGTTCCCGCACTTGCACACATTTCGTGAAACATTCTCTCTCATCAAATCTCGAGGGTACATCTGGCCTTCCCAGTTGGATGGCAAGTTCAAGGGCGGATGCCCTTGGTTCGTCTGCAGCAGCTTGCCCAGGCTGGTAGTGTCGGAAGGGCAGGGGAGGAACAGATGAGAGCACGCAGTGCGGGGCCTGGCTTTGCTGCCCCCACCCACCACCACTAACAAGCTGCCCACTTTCTGAGTGGCTTCTGCGGGGTGAGTGTCAACTGGTCCAGCTGCTTGGAAGGCTGACCTCCCTTGAGCAGAAGCACCTGAGGGCTGAGCCCCGGGGCTGCTGCCCCATGGGGGCAGGAAGCACAAGGCTCCTGCACAGGGTTGGGAGGCTTTCCCTGGAGATTTGGCAAAACTTCCTGGTCTCCTTTGTCAGCTGTCTGTCCTCAGGTATGGTTAGTCCTATCTCTGATCCCTCAAGGGTGCTTGCGAGAGCCTCTGCTAACACCAAGGCCCTCTGCCTATATAGAACCTCATAGAAAGTCTGCAGCGAAAAGGTGTTCTTGACGTGGAGGAAATGGGCCTTTTTTTTTTAATGCTGTTTTTTGCTTTTTAATTTACTGAGCACCTACTATATGCCAGTCACTGTGCCTGGTGCTTTAGTCACCTGCTAGTTGCAAACTAAGAAAAGCTCAGGAAAGAGCACTTAAGAAAGTTAACCAAAAGGTTTCTTATGTATTTGGGGACTGAGCCTCACGAAGTTGTGTGATGAGCAATGCAGTTTCCGTTTTTCAGATGAGGAGGTACAGGAGCCCTCTGCCAGAGTCTGACATCTCCTAAAATGCAGATCTAGCTCAGGGTTTCTCACCTTTAACACTAGTGACACTTTGAAGCCAGTAAGTTCTCTGTTGGGGGAGGGGCTGACCACATTATAGGATGTTGGCAGCACCTCTGGCCTCTACCTACTAGTAAATGCCAGTAGCACCCCTCCAGGTGAGACAACCAAAAATGTCTCCAGATGTTGCCAAATGTCCCCCAGGGGGCCAAATCCCCGCAGGGGAGAAGGACTGCATCCCGAAGACCCGCAGAAGCATTCATATGCTTACTCCCCCATAAAACAGTGCTTTGGCCCGGAGAGGTTGACTGACTTGCCAACGATTGTGCTTTCTGTGTTCGGCATAATAGCACCTTCCATCTTTGTTCTAGTTACCTTGTTAGCTGTGCACTGCCTGTACTCTCCGGGACAGGTGTGTTTACGTGCACACACCTGCCTTACTCCACTCAGCGTCCTGTCACATTTCCTCCCAATCTGTTCCCCTTCCTCAGTCTCCATTAAGTCTTGCACAGAAAGCACCATTGGACACACCTGTCTGTCCACCTCAAAAAGCAGCCTGGGCTGACAACAGAGCCTGCCATGCTCCTCAAGTCAGGCCAGGTGGAAGTTGCGAGCTGGAGTGTCACAACCACACTCTGAGTGATGACTGACAAAGCCCCCTCAGCAGCTAATTAGCCCTGCCGTGCACCGTGGATGTAGTTTATCATCTGGCTGCACGCCACAGTTAATCTCCCTGCCTAGAGAACCCAGCGGCTGTCGCTGTGATCGTCTGCACTGCTGTTTTGGTGGCAGGAGCTTTGATGCAGAACAGGCACCCCGGGCTCAGTGAGCTGAGCCCAACCAAGTTTGAGAGGATGTCCACCTTCGAAAAGGTTGAGAGGTGACAGGTGCAGACATGAGAGTGTTCTTAGATTGAGTAATCCCTAGGTCAGCCAGAAGGAAGGTCTTGGGAAGTTAGGCAGGTCTGAACTTCTCACCCCGCCCCTGCGAACCTTTGCCTTCCCAGCTATGGACTGGGAAGGCCCTGCTTCCTGACACCCTCTCTGGCAGCATGTACTGCCACCTGGCACAATAGGTACCAGGGATTCCTGAGCCTGGAGGCCTGTATCTGCATAACACTTATTTGTTAAAGGTTTAAAAACTTGACAGTCACTTGGTAGACTAAGTCAGGCCAATTGACGTGGCTGGTGTTGGAGGCTCCAGAATTGATCAGGACCCTTACATCTTGTTCCTGACTTCTGAGACTCCCTGGCAGCCAAACTAGATTCTGCTCTTTGCTATTTAATTTCTTAAGGACTGGGTTTATTGAAAGCTCCCTGCTCAAATCCTTTCCTCTGGGAAAGCTCCTGTCAGTGTGTGTCCTCAGTGGACAGTCTTCAGCTTCCTGTCACTCCAGACCGCATGGGCCCAGGTCTCCAGGCCTCTGGCTGCTCAGGGATGACCCTGTCTGCGCACTGTCTTTCCAAAGGCTAACAAAAGCAGGGGAGGAAGAGCTAGACCTTGAAGTGAGGAAATTTGTCCGAAGTCACCCAACAAATCATTGGAAGGGCTAGAATCTGGTTATCTAGACCCTCCTAGAGCATAGTCATGTGGCCTGTCCAAGTGACAGCCAGCTGGAGACAAGTTTTCATCAGAAAAATGACTACATGTCAGGCGTTGTCTGCAACGTCTAGAAAGCAGCTCTAGGAACAGATGCCCACATCATAGGAGACCGGCTAGGACCTGCCATCGAAACCTGCACGTGCCGGGAAGCCTAGAGTAGGAAAGGGCAAGAACAGGTAGTATGCCTGCAGAGGCCACGGACCCCTGGGCACAAGGGAAAGAGCTCATCCTGTGCTAAGAACCAAGAACCGTGCCCCATGATTGTCATTTCCTGCGTGCAGCTTCGACTCCCTGGCTCATCTCTTCCTGGAAGGTCTTGGACAAGGAAGGGCACTTCCCCACAGTGTTACGCATTTGCTCATTCACTGGATGTTTTCTGTGCACTCGGTCCGGGGAGGCATGGTGAGCAAGGAAGGCCCCGGTGGTGCTGGTGGATTTAGGGCAGTGTGGGGGCACGCCACTCGCTGTGATCTTAGCTGAGGCGTGTGATGGCGAGAGGACAATTCAGAATGAGGAGGCTGTGGGGAGTAAAGCACGTAGCACAGTGACACATCGTGGGAGCTCGATACATGGCATGCTTCCAATGCTGTGTTGTATCTGGCGCTTTATTATTTTCTTCTTGGGACATTCTCTCCTGGCTTCTCTCCCTTGCTCCATCTCTGTATATCTGCCACTTTCATGTTAAGTAGTTGGCACACAGGGCCAAATGTCCGTCTACCTGGAGGAAGTTTCAAGGCCTAGGTTTTGAAAGAAGGTGGAGAAAATCTGTCATCAATGCCATGTGTGAGCTGCTCTGCCTGACATGGCGCCGCATTCACGTGGTACGTGCCCATCCCCACCTTGGCTCCGTGAATTTGTTGGTTCTGGGAGTGGCAGAGGGTCACGGTTTTATCTGGCTGTGCAAAAGTCCCACAACTGTTCTTGATATATAGTTTTGGGTGAAATTAATATTAGTTTGGAGGATCCTTTGTATATAAAACACAAACCCAAAACAAAGAACGGCACATTTGGAAATCCTGCTAATCTGCACCAAGCCACTAGACTTCCCAAACCAGTCCTGTAGCCTCTGTGCAGAATCCAGATGGACTCGGAGGAGGTCTCCGTTGATTTCTTAGGGGTGCACAGGGCTGAATCCACCGTGGTGAAATGCTGACACCTTGTGGCCAGCGGGTGGCACATTTTCTTCCTCTTCCTGGTAAGACCAGTCAGTCAGATGGCAGAGGCCACGAGGTTGGCCAACTTTCTCTCTAAAGGGCCAGATAGTGAGCATTCTAGCCTTTGCAGACATGCAGAGTCTGTCACAGCTACTGCTGCTGTAGCACTAAACAGCCACAGTGTGTAAGCAAATGGGCGTGGCTGTGTGCCAGTGAAACAACACTGAAACATGAATGTCAATGTAATTTGCACGTCACAAAATATTTTAATTTTTTCAACCATTTAAAAATGTAAAAATTATTCTTAGCCCATGGGCTGTACAAATACAGACAGTAGCTGGATTTGGCCTGAGAGCCCGGGTTTGCTGACCCCCGGCCCAGAACACCTTCCCCCTATGCTCCCAACACTAGTTCCCAACTGTCACACCTGGGATCCTTGCTTTGTCATTGTGCTGTCACGAGGAACCCCTAACACTCCTCCAACCGGATGGCTGTCACTAAACCCTCTTAATAGAAATTCTGGAGTTTGCCTTTGTTCTCACCCATTTCATAAGTTTACATAAGTATCCATCAGGTGCCCAGACTGTGCCGAGGGCCACAAAAGAACCTGGAATTTTAACCAACATGTATTTAATATTTGCTTTTATTCATTCATTTGTTCAAATAAACATTGAGAACTTACTGTGTCCCAGGCACTGTAATAAGACAGACCTGGTCTCTTCCCTCAAAACATTAATGACTTGGTTGGGAATATGGACCTGGGGTGGGCAGTGTTATGATGGGGAACACAGGGGTTGTGGAATCCCAAAGGAGACACTAAACTCAACCTGGAAGTGGAGGTCAGGGAAGACTTCCTGGAGGAGGAGATGATCTCTGAGCTGACACCTGAGGAATGAATAGGGGTGGGGAGAATGAGGGAAGGCTTTCCAGGGAAAGAAAGGTCCAGAGCCTAGAAAGACCTCTTTCAATAGAATTACAAGGCATAATGAAGATTCAGATATAGTATCAGTGCTCAAGCCCTCCCGGTCTGGTGAGTGAGACAGGCTCTCACAAGCTTTTAAGGTTGTGGAGAGAGATTTAAAGAAGTTTCCTTGCTGGCCTTGTAGGATTGGCTATCGGGGAGCCTCAAGAAGGTAAACTCTGAAGATTATCCATATCCCCATGGCCAGGCTGGGGGTGGGTCGGATTCCATACAAGGTACTGGGGAGAATCTAGGGGGAAGAGAGATGTTAGCCAGCTTCTCTGCTCCAGAAGCCCCTTGGAGGAGGAGCTTGAACTGAGCTTTGAAGAAATTGTAGGCACAGGCACAGGAGAAGGGGGAAGGGGCATCCTAGGCGGCAGAAGGTGCACATGCAAACTTACTGAGGAAGGAATGGTTGTGGCCCACATGAGGACCTCCAGGAAGTCCTGAGGTTTCCCCAGGAGGGAACTGTCCACTGTGTAGATCGCACACCACCACCCACCGGACGTTTTCTCAACTCCGCCTCAACTTAACCTCTCTCTGCCTTAGAGTCCTCACCTGTATTTGCTTCATAAAGTTATAAGGATTGAGTAAGTTAATACATACAAAATTCTGAGAACTGTGCCTGCACTATGGCCAGCTTCATGGGCACGCAACCTGCACAGTGTCACAGTGTCCCATGCTCTGAAGGCAAAGGGGCCCACATCTGTTTTAATGTCTGCTGTTGCTGTCTTGACAGTCTTAATAATTTTGGAAAAAAGTGCCCCATGCTTTCATTTTTAATGGCTGCAAATTATGTAGCTGGTCCTGCCTGGCATAGCATGTGCTTATAAACTTTAGCTTTTATCATTATCTTAGAGTCTAGAATAACAAATCTGATTCAATATATTCATTTTAGAAATGAGGACTCTGAAGCGCAGGTCTGCAGAAGGCAGAGATGGAGAGGTGAAAATCGCAATGTTAGAGGTGAAGGCAGGACAGGGACCCAGTTCCCCACCCCACCCCAACATCCCCGGAAGGCAACATAAGGAGAGAAGAGAAAGCGGTGGTATGAAAAAGGGCATGAACAGTTGTAGAGGTAGGAGGGAAGCTGGCTATTTTGGGGAAGCCAAGAGAAGATTCTCAGAGTGAAACGTAGTGGGGAAGCCATGGAAACAAGAACTGAGAAAGTCTCTTGAATCTTGGCCATCAAGACGTTATACTTGTAGATGAGCTCAGAGAAATGAGTTTCAGTAGAGAGTTAGGGCTAGAAGCCAGGTTTAAGGAATGAGGGAGCACCAATGGTGGAGGTGGCCACAGGTCATTATTTACAAAGCTAAGAAAAGGAAATAGAGGAAAAAGGGGAAGAAAAGAAGGGAGGGAGGGAGGGAAGGAAGGGGTCTATTTTGATGGGGGCAGGAAGAGAGCCAAATCCCAATTAGGAAGTGGAGGAAGTACCATTGGAGGAAGTAATTTAACCTGGAAGAGGTGCACCACTGTTCCTGAGTCTGTAGGGAAAAGAACACAAGTTGAGCTCTTAAGAGTATGTTCAGTGAGACGCTGGTCGTCTCCCCAGCAGGACTGTGGTGTTCTTGAAACACCTCACGGGCAACATAGCAGCATGGAAAAGAGTTTACTCTGGAGTCAGACTGCCTGGCTTCAACTGCATGGTTATTACCGCGAAGACCTGGGGCAAGTTAGTCAGCCTTTCAGTGCCTCAGTTTCCCTATCTGGAAAATGGGGATAACCACATTTGTTGTGAAGATTAACTACTGGGACCCATGTAAAGCCCTCAGCAAGCACAGTGTTTGTCACACAGCAAGTATTCACGAAAGGGTAGCTATTATTAATAGCCACCTCTCCTGGTTCTCTTGTGAACCTCCTGTGGGTCGAGCGTTGGCCAGCACACAGGAGGGGTCCAGTGTTTGCTGCTTTTCAGGAAGTGTGGTCATAAGAAATGAAAGGTGATTTAGAAGTGGCACAGCATCTGTTCACAAAGGCTTTGTTGCACAATAAATGCTACCAAACATGTAACATGTCCTCTGTAATCAGCACCCTCTAGAAAGTTTCCCTCCCCCACTGCTCTTGGCCTTGGCTGTGGCCACACCCACTGCCCAAGTGGGCATGATCAGCTGTCAGCTGTCCTCTTGTCTTTTGGATTAGGTTCCTTTGCAGTGATCTTCCCATGGTTATAAGTTTGGAGAATTGGAGAATGCTTTACAAACACAAATGTCTCATAGCAATGAGAGGCCAGTGCAAAGGGTCAAGGGATTTCTTCTGTGCCACAGAAATCAGAGCTGGAGCAGATCCAGCTGGCTATGTCACCTCAAGCTTGTGGGTCATTGCAGAATCATTCTCAGAAATTCCCGTTGCCTTGGATTTTATCCAGGCCAATGCAATGTGTTCAGGGATCACAGAACACCCTCTCAAGGGAAAAAAAGGAAGGCCTATTGCTTGGACTGGCTTAGAGCACTTTTGGTATCCATCCAAGGCAGCTATCACTCATTAAATCTGCCTTCCCCTCCAGCAAAAAGCCAGCTGCATAGAACACCACATACAGAGCTCTAAGAATAGTAGAGTGCTCCAAGAACATACTGCACTTGGCTCGCATACAGGTGTGCAGGGCTTGATGAGTCTTTTCACTCTCAAAGCCGGATGGGTTGGGACAACAAACAATAAGTATTTTCCCCCACATAGCATGCAGAGAAGAAACTAGAAAGAGATAGTAGGCGAGCACCCTAGCATGCCATCCTCTGACCTGGGCTGCTTTTTCTGGGCATGCATTGACTCCATAGCCACCAAAGCATGCCAGTAAGTCCTGCAGCAGTAAGCACAGCAGACCCCCCCACCACACACACACCTCATTCATTGACTCCACACTAGGCTGAGCAAACCCCCAAGTCCTGTAACAGGTGGTAATTTATCATTTGTTGTGATAGGAATTTGAAACCATCCTCTACAATAAATACTTGGTTGATTTATTGGCTTCCCTCCCATAAGTATAGAAAGTGAGGGCAGGTTCCATCCAAAGCTGCAGTTTTGAGCAATGAGAGCTCTGAGTGCAGATGAGACCCTAAACCACACCCCACTGTTAGGGGAAGAAATCCATGTGTGAGTCTATTCATAAAAAAGTCTGGGAAGATACTCGCCTAAACTGCAGTTGGCTCTACTAGTGGGATTTTGTAGAGCTTTTATTTCCTACTTTAAAACTTTCTGTATTGTCTGAAATCTTTACTTGACGTTACTTTTTTTTGTTTGAATTTTTATAAGAGTTTATTTGAGCCCAAACTGAAAACATGGTGGACGACATAAGCAAGATCTCAAATGCTCTCTACTCAATGTTACTTTTATGATCAGAAAAAAAAAGCAATCTTATTTGGAAATTATTTTCCTGTTCTCAAGTGGGTAAACATAATAGTTTCCAGCTTCCTGCTTTCTCCTGGGGAGGGAAATACAAGGGGGTGGAGTGGACAGATAGCTAAAGGCCCTCAAAGACAAAGATTATAGGAAGACTCTGGCCACTTCTGGATATTCCTATCCTGCTCCCTGCCTCCAGAGTGCAAATGTGGTCATCGCATATCACTAGTCTCCTGCTTAGCTAACCACAATTCATCCTTTAGTTCTCCTTGTAGATGTCACTTCTTCTGGGAAGCCATCCCTTTCCTGCCAAGATTTAGTCGCATGTCCCTGCCATGTGTTTCCATGCCACCTGCACTGTGATTATCTGTTTACCTGTTGGTCACCCCCACTAGACTGAGGTCTTTGAAGGCAGAGGTGTTTTATTCAGCTGTGTAATAGCCTTTGTACCTTAGGAAAGTGCCAACAGGCTCAATAAACATTTTTGTGTGTGTTACATGCTTTATGTGCAGCTGAATGGGCTCTGACTCCTGGGCACCGTGTGAATGAGTGATGTCCACCATATTCTGTCCTCAAGGCCCTGCTCAGCTCCTGTGGGCTCTTTTGTGGAGTCAATCCATCTCGTATTTGGTATTCGTCTTTTCCTGCTGCCTTCCATTTTTTGCAGCATTATTGTCTTTCCCAAAGAACTATGCCTTTTTATGATGTTCTCAAAGTAGGACAGTTTGTTTTATCATTTTTGCCTCCAGAGATATTTCATTTACTGAATAATTATTTATTTGGGGATCTTTTATAATAAGAGCAATTTAAGGGATACAAAGATAAACAAAAAACCATTTGTTTTCAAAGAAATTACAACTGAGTTGGGGAGACAGATGCGTCCAATCCAACAATTAACTGTAAAACAAAGCACTAGTTTAAGGGTAAAAATAGAGGTACAAACAACCAACTATGAAGATGAGGAAGGTTTTGGACCCTGAACATTTCTCATTCATGGTGTTTTCTGATTCAGAATCCCATATTGGGATGCTAGTGTTAGACAGGACAAATCTCAAGGTCTGGGGGGTTCTTCCTAAATGCTATTCTTGCTGAATGTTAAAATGTAGCCCAGTATTTTGAAGATGCAGCCATAAACAGGATGAGCTTGACAGGAACTCAACCTTAGAAGTGTAGCCAACTGCAAAGAAGATATCAATGTGTAATTAACCAAATAGCTACATAAGCAATGGCTAAGCCTCCCTTCTGGGAGACAGAGCTTTGGATCTGAATCCCCTGTCTCCTTCACTTGCTGCAGGCAAGTAAAACTACCTAACTGACAACCACATCTCCTTGAATGGAACACCCCAAGTGCAAACGCCTTGAGTCCGGTAACACTAGTATGGGGTATGTGCATGTGGTTATAAGAATTCAGGTTCTTAGGATCTTTATTATAATAATTCGAGTTACGTTTTTCTGCTGTCGGTTGCCCTAGGAATACCTGTCATTTAATTTTAATTGATGTTAGTGAAATGCCTTGTTTTCCTTTGCTGAAAAGCTATAAGTGTTGAGCATTATTACTGTTACAGTGGTTGTTTTATTATTAAAGCAGTGCCAACGAAGTTACACAACAGCTTGGATCAGGAAGCGATGTAAGGGCGGTGATCCCACTGAAGCTACAGGGATGGGGATTTGGGGCGGTAAAATGTTAATTACCCGAGACGGACTATAGGCTGGAGGCCAGCATTGTACTCCTGGAGATCATTTCAGTCCCAGAGGCAGGGGCTGGCTCTCTGGCAGTGTGTCCTAAACATCCTGCCCTCCCCTGGCTGGAATGTTGGATTCGTTTAGCTGAAAGCTGCCATAGAGAAAGAATCCAATGGCCACAAGCCAGGCGCACACGTCTTGCTCAGCATCAGGGGAGACTTTTGGAAGCTTTTCAGGAGCTGAAGGGCTGTTCCCTTTGCATGCAATTATTTATTTCTAAAGCGATTTATTCTTTATCTCTCTTTAGACTCTTTCTCCATGTTTCCAGCTCTTGAGGACTCTCTCGAAAGAGCAGGAGATGGGTAGGATGGGGGTTGAGGAGGTAAGCTTGGCACACAAGGATGGTAGAAATGTCCATTTAGAAAGCTGAGAAAATGAACATAGAGATAGATAAGTTTCTGGTCAGGAAGCACCACGATTGTTTATTTTAGGGTGGGGAGGAATGGGTCCTGGAGAGGTGGAGGCAATGACAATCCCTCCATAGCTTTAGACTCCAGCAAAGTCACTTCTAGAAACCAACTGAAGAACTAGGGTTCTGAATGCAATGTTTTTAAGATATTCGGTTGGCTGACAGGTATGATTCTGGGCTAAGTGAGTTACTAAAAAGAGAGAAGGTTCTGGTGTCCAATAGATCTAGGACCAAGTGCAGGGTCCACCAACTACTTTCTATCTGGGTGACCTTGGGCAAGTTTCCCAACCTCTCCAGCGCCTTAGTTTCTATCTGTAAAATTTAGAGAACGTAAACTCACAAGTTTAATCAGATAATCCCTGTGAAGAACTCAGCATTGTAGTTGGCACAAAGAGGACACGCAATAAGTGGTTGTCATTATTACGGTCAACTACAGGCCAAAGGACCAGACTCATCCAAACTCCATTGTAAACAATTAACTGTAGCACAGCGAATCCAGATCTGACTGACGCACGTGTTTGTCCAATAAGGTACCAGGAAATAACTCAGTGGAGTCAAACCAATGGCATTGGCCCTTGTTGTTGGACGGGCTTTCTTGCTGTTCTACCAATAGTTTGAAGATTTGACTAAGGAGTGACATCCTGACAGTCCAATGACGCACAACCAGCCCACACTCCGCACTTCGGAGGAGATAAATCAAGCAGCCGGCACGTATACATTCCGTTATTAGGCAGTACTGGATGGAGAGAAGACCTTAAGGGATACTGCGCGAGGGCAAGACACTAATGAGCTAAAACAAGGAAAAAGACGATGGTTGCGCCAAGCGAGCTAGGCCGCCATTATGCTCTAGTTTCCCCTTCGCCTCTCCCGGTCTGCGACCGAGGAAGCGGCCTCTGGGATGCTGAGGGGGTGTGTCCCCGAATGATTGGCGCAGGCAGCTGAGCCAATCCTAGCTCGTCAAACGGGAAGCACTTGACCAATGAGGGGCGACGGCAGCCGCGAGGAATTGGAGGGGCGGAGCAGCAGCTTGACGAGCACAAAAGCCAGCCAGTGAGAGCCAGAGGCATTCTCCCTGCGGCCAATGGAGTGGGGCTGTGGGCGGGCCCCTGAGTGTTTGTGTTGTGGTTTTGGGGGAGGGAGGCGGAGGGGAAAGTTTGTTTATTTTGTTTTTAGTTTCTGGGGTCCCCGTGATTCTGGGAGGTGAAGCGGGAGAGACTGACCCCCGCGCTCCTCAGTACCCCGACTCCGTCTCCTCCATAGGCTGCGGAGAAGCGGGGACCGCGCGCATCGTAGCGCATCGGCTCACAGCGGAACGCCGCGCACTCGGAGCCCGCACGGCTCGGCGGTGAGTGAGGACCGACGGCCACTGTCTCCCTTCCCCTCCCCCGCGCACCGCCAGACAGAACTGGGCGGCCGAGTGGGCGAGGACGCCCGCGGGAGCGCGCGGCGCGGCCCGGCCTGTCAAGCTGAGGCGCAGAGTGTGCGTGTCCTCGCGAGTGAGCGCGCGCGGCGGAGAGAGGGCCGGGAGGGGTGTGAGCGCGCGCGGGGCCCGGCGGGGGCGGCAGCGTTGAGCGCGTGCTGTGGTGGGGCGGGCGTCTGGTGGGTTTGACCCCGGGGCGGAGAGGGGCGCAGGCGACGTCCGGCGCGCGGGGAAGCGGCGCTCGTGGGGGTAGGGCCGGGACGGACGGGCGCGCACCGCTTTGGGCGTCATGCGCCCGCAGGTGTGAGGTGGGGGAGGGCTTCCGGGTGGGCTGGCGGAGTCGGGTTCGCTTCCCGTGGCTGGGGGGGTCCGGGGCGAGGAGGGGGTCCCCGTCGCGGCTGAGAGCTGAGGCCCGCGAGGGAGGCGTCAGGCCTCGAAGCCTCGCGGTCCCCGCTTGTGTGCCGGACCTGCGTGACGGAGTGAATGCGTTTCGCGGCTTAACCTGGGCGGTGTGTGTGGGGTCTCGCTCCCTCACCCCCATCCCAGAACCCTGCCTGTGTGGCTGCCTTGGAGAGGCGATTCAGACTTTCCACGAGGAAACGAGGGGCAGGGGGAATAACATTGGACGAAACAGCCCGGGGAGTGTTTCCTGCCTTCCCCTGACCTGGCGCCCTTTATTTCATCCCAGCGGGGTTATTAGCCCACCGTGGGCTAAATGCACTCAGGGGCTGTAGGCGTCCGGTAACGGTAGCGTCCTGTCAGGCGCCTCCAGGACCGGCCCATCCTGAGTGCTTTGGACGCCGAGTACCCGTCGGGGTCTTTTCAGGCACCTTGCTTTCTCAGGTATCTTAGGGCTGTTTATTGCTTTTTAGCATCTGTGCTAGAGAACGAGCGAGGGACAAGACGAATTTCAAGTTGGTCATTCGTATTACAGTATAAGCAAAATTACACAAAATTTGCCAGAGATATTTCTCCGTAGTCAGTGAATAAAACGTCATTAGTTGCCCCCCATCCCAGCAGTTAAACATACAGAAATAAGGTGTACATCGTAGCATTTTGTTCAAGTTTTAACAACAAAGGCTATTTTCTTCATCGTTAAGTTGTGGGGAATTTCAGTAGGATAGTAGTTTCCCATTGATTTGGAGAAGCATCAAAGATCGTGGTTTTGAGACTGTATTAACTATTCTTTTGGTAGTGTTACGTAAATGCATCGTAAAAAGCAGAACTTTTAGCACATGGCCTTGCACCTCTACCGTGTGTGGTATTGCTAGGTAGGTAGTGGGAGCGAGATGCACGTAGGTCCCTGCACTAACTAACGCAAATTTCCAGGACACAAATCAGACTGGCTTGTCTCACTGGGGACGCAGCGATGATAACGGTACCTTTCTAAATTTTGACCGTTTTTAAGTGCTTGTCCCAAACATTTTACTTGAGCAGAATAGTTTGTGATAGGACTTAAGGAGAAGAAATTCCCAAACTGTTCTTCTAAGGTAACGGATGAGTGTTATGCCCTTGAAACAAAATAATTTTTCTCTTCATTCAAAAAGAAGCACTTAAACATATTTTAAATAAGAACAATACCATTTGTTCTAATGATAGTAACACATTTATTGTGTGCTTCCCATATACCAACCTCTTTATATATTGTTTTCTAATCATTACCTCAAGCCTGTCGGGTAGGTGTCATTGCTGTTTTACGGATGAAAGAGCTTCCAAGAATCACATCCCTAGAAAGTTCAAGGGCACAGATTTAGTCTCAAATCTGTCTGGTTTCAAAGCCTGTGCTTGTTCCATTTTGCCCCCTAAATTATCCAGAGGAAGAAGTATGGAAAGGGCACTGAAAAGTAGAGAGGAATAATAAAGGGAAATGCCACTGATGATTAGGTTGTCCATACCTAACTTAGGAATTTAATGTTAAACTTATCCTTAGTTTTTAAAAATTTAGAACTTTTTTTTTAACCGAAGTACATCTATGCTTTGTTTTTATTTCCTCCCTGTTTAATTTTTATAAAGAGAAATAAAATGCATTTAATTTGGAGGTCAAGGCCCTCAGAGCCTTTTGTGCAGATTTCTGCTCCACTATCTTGCTATGATGTTTAATCCTGTGAGCTCTTCCAGGGACCAGGAACTTTTGTATCTAGTACAGTGTTTGGCATTTAACAGTAATATTAGTTGACTAAGGAGCAGAGTTAAAAATATAATGACATCAGGTTCATTTTAGCAGTTTTAGTTTAATGGGACAATAAAAAAGTTAATTCACATGCAAAACGCATATTCTAGAAGAATACTTAAATAGTCGTGGAAGTTTGGCTCTTCCAGTTTGCCGAATCTTCCAGTTCTACTTACCTGTTTGAGCTGCTGTACCATTCTGTTCTTCCTTTCACTTCCAGAGTTCTAAAAGAGGAGGCTCCACTTACTGCTTCCCTTTGCCACTCAGTCATTCTTTGATTGTTTGCAGCCTGGCTCCCAACCTCACCACTCTCGGAGGCTTTTCCCAAGGTTGCCAAATTACCTAATGGTTAAATTTCCCAGAGCATCTTTTTCTGTTTCCCTTCAGCAGTCAGTCCTTTTGAGTATTCCCACCCCCTTAATTTTTTTTTTTTTAATTTTAAAATAATGTAACACTGACTTTCAGTTTTGTATACAGTTCTGTGAATGTATACAATGTATCTAACACATGTATAGATTCATGTAACCAACACCACAATTAGGATACAGAACAGTTCCATCACCCCCCAAAAAACTCCTTCATGCTGTATCCCTTTTGATACACCGTTCTCTTGACTCGTGTCTCAGAGACAAACACTCTAAGAATCAGGCTCAGGCTCCTTTTGTTGTCATTGCTTTATTTTCCTCTTTTTCTACTTGAAAATGTCATTTATTTTTGGTACTTGCAGTATCTATCACCCTCTCTATCTACTAACCTGCATATCTATGCCTGATCTCTCTTTTATACTCCAAACAACATCCGTACTTACCTGTTGGAATTCTTTGCTACTCCTTTATATTCGGTGTGCTTAGAGTTATGTCTAACTTTGCCTCCCAAACCAGCTCTTCCATCAGATTTTTCTGTATTTTTCAGTGATGCAGTCCTTTTCCCCAAACTTGCAACCTTGGAACACTTGGAGGTCCTTATAATAAACTCCCTTATCCCAGACCTGGTATCCTGCTGCTCAGCTACGAATACTGGCTCCTGCCCCTTTGCTGCCAAGCCGGCTCTGGTTCAGTAGGCTTAGCCGAACGTAGGTAGTTGGAGCACTTAGAACCCCATCAGGATCACAATGCTTCCCTGGTCAGAGCCCCTCAGGGCTTCCCGTTGCGCTCAGGCCGTGGGGGATATTATTTTTCATGCTGTGAGGCTCAGCAGGGTCTGGCCTCCACCTGTCTCGCCAACCTTCTGTCATCTCTTTTAGCCCCCCCCACCCTTTCTGAACTTCTAACTCTGCTCTGTCTTTCCGTTACCCAAGTCTTTTCCTTGAATTTCTTGAATTATCCAAGCCTTTTCCAGCCTCAAGGTTTTTGTACTTACCAGTCTCCTGGCTTGGGCTGTTCTTCCCTTGATTACTCCTTTTCTTCCCCCACCAGAGTTCAGGATTCAGATTAAATTGTCAGTTCCTCAGAGGAGAAGTGACCGTCCCCTCTTTATGACCTTGTCCCACTACCCCCATCCACCTTCAGGTCTCTCAGAGCTCCTGTTCTTTTTTCATAGCTCTCACCACAATTTGTGATTCAGGACCATGTCTGTTTTGTTTCCCATGTCTCCAGAGCCTAGCCAAAAATTAGGCATTCAGCAAACTCCCAGTAAATATTTGTTGGCTCTGTGATTCTGGCCAGGCTTTTGATTTTATATTTATTGCTATCTTGTAGTTTCTGGTAGCCTTTCTTTCTACCTCCTACCTCCTCTGGGACTTGATTCCACTGTTGGAGGTCTTGCCGCGTAGAGATAGATTGGAAATTGCTGAAGAGGACACCTATCCTGTTCTTCTGTTTGGTGCCTCCGCCTGGGAGCCCTTACCACTGACCCAGGGTAGATCCAACCTAAACCAGTGGCAGAGCTCCCCAAGTCTGCTGAGCCGTGCACCTTGGTTATCCAGGCTGGGTCAGCATTTGCAGCTGTTATTCTTCTCTCACCTCACCCTGCTCTTGATTTCTTCCTCTCTCCACCCAGCGTGGGACTTCTAACGACCTTGTGTACCTTCCAGCTGAGCCTGCTTACCCTTCGACATTTACCAGGCTTTTGACATTGACCCTACCGATTTCCCCCACACTAATCTTTCTGAAACAGTGCTTTGTTTCTGTTTCCTGCCCCCTCTCCAAATCTACCCCAGGCACTTAAGTTTGAAAATCTTCAGTGGTGTTTCATTGCCTGGAGGGTTTAAACTCTTTAGCTTGTTATTTAAAGCTCTTTGGAATAGAACTGTCCAGGACAAATAGAATGCAAGCCACAAATATGAGCCAGATACGTAATTTTAACTTTCGTAGCAGCCACATTAGAAACGTAGAAAGCAAGGATGAAATTGATTTTCATAGCATTTTAATTTACTTCAGTAGATCCAGAATATTATTAGGTAAACATGCAATCAGTAAAAAAAGTTGAGATGCTTTACATTCTTTTTTTATGTGAAGTCTTTGAATTTGGAGTGTATTTTTCACTTAACACATCTCAATTCAGACTAACCACGTGTCAAGTACTCAGTAGCCACATGTGGCGAATGGCTACCATGTTGGACAGCATAGCTCTAAACCACATTCTCCACATAGTTGAAGGTCGATACTTGGGTAATTAATTCCAGCCGCTGGCCTTTTGATAACTAGTCCCCTTACCTAGAACCAGCTCTTTTTCCACAGATGCTACCCTTCCTTGCTGAGAAACCCAGAGATCACAAGACCATCCCTAAACTTCAGTTCTTAATATCTCCTCTGAACCCTTTTTATATTATGTGTGTGTGTGTGTCATTGTTTTTTCATATAGCAATTACTTATAATATTTATCAGTTGTTTTATAATCGGGTAATTTAAAAATATTTAACAACTGGTAAGGTATGGGTACTGAGCAATGGGGATAGGTGCCTGATGGATTAGAACCGACGGCATCTTTACACAGCCTCTGTGTTCCCCTCTAGGTACGTAATTCAGCATGTACCTGCTGAATTACAGCCCTGATTATCTTGGGCTGTGTATTACCGGCTTACCCCCTAAGACAATGAGTTCCTTGAAGGCAGGCTTTTGTCTTACTCATCTTTGCATCCATAAGACAATTCCTGTAGTAGGCAGTCTATAAGTATTTTAAATGAACAAATGCTACTTTGCATTTTGTTTTATTTTTATGTGCTATGTTTTATCTTTCTAATTAGAAACTGAAATATAAGTCCTTTGAGGACAGAGATCATGAATTATGAAAGAGTATGTGGCATATTTTCTTGGTTGTCTTCATAGGAACATTTCTTATGAAGGAAGATTTGCTTTTTAAAAAATAACTGTTTAGATATTGTTACGGATTTTCAGGCTAGGTCAAAAGTGAGGTTTAGCTTTAATTTAACGTGACTTATTTTCTTTTGTGGTTTGTAAACTGGCTCTATAAGCAGCTTCAAACAAAGAGTCTTGGAATTAATGCATACTCTTCCAGAGTTGGGGCACAGTTGATTATGGAAAGGCACTGAACTAGGAGTTAAAACTTAGTCCTAGGTTGGTTTATATTACAGACATTTGCTTGAGTACCTGCTATGTTTCAAGCACAGGAATGATTGAGAAGTCAAGTACTATGTAATGTATGAAAAAAATGCCTCTTTAACACAGAGATGAAATGATTAATTCTTCCTAGGGAGCTTTAATCCCTTTCTGCCTCCTTATACTTTACTCATTTCTAGCACGGACTGCACTTTATTGTTTCTAGATCTGCCTCTTTTACTAGATTGTGTGTTTCTTAAGAGCAAGACTGTGTCACACTCATCTCTGCATCCCTAAGCTCACACTGTACTATGCCTGCCATATTGTAGGCACGCAAATGTTTGAATAAATAACCTCAAATAAATTCTTAGCTTTGCTGAACCTGTTTTTTCCTGTGTAAGTAGGGAATTTTCTGCCTCAGAATTGTTGAAACTGCAGCAAGAATAATTTTTAAAATTATATATCTGTTGTATATATGTATGTTATACCTCGAATATAAAATGTTTACTTAAAAACAAGTATGAATCTGATCATATTTCTTCCCTACTTAAACTGTTAATGAATCCCCCAAACCCTGCCATCCACCCTCTAGAATCTAAACTCAATGAGAATAAGCATCTGGTCTGTCTTGTTCCCTGAGCGCCCGGGGAAGACGCCTCCTTTCTTGTCTTTCTCTCCTTCGCTGCCTGTGCTCTTGTCACACTGACTCTCTTCTTGGTCCTGAGATGCATATTCTTCCCCACTCAGGGTCTCTTCGTTGCACTTGCTAATCCCATGGCCAATAAGCCCCCCACCCTCACTTCCACGCCCACCCCAGCCCTGACCTTAGTTGATGCCTCTTCAATCCTCAGAGCTCAGTTTATATGTGACTTTAGTGACTTCCTAATCATCGCTGATGATGAGATACGTTCCTTTGAAACACAGAACACTTAATACAATTGTAATTAAATAATCATTTAATTTGTATGTTGTTTCTCTGCTAGAACATAATTGTACGAATAAATCTACCTTGTCTATTTTGTTCACATTTATATCACCAGTATTTAGCACTGTAAGTTGCACATAGTAGATCCTCAGTAAACATTTTTCAAATGAAGTTAGGAAAGAGAACTGAAAAATAGAATTTTATGAAACCTTGGTCATTCCAATGGTTTAAATACATTAAATACATGGCGTCAGGGAGGGTTTGTTTTTTTTAAAAATTGTCTTCAGGTTATATTTTTCCTTAGTTTCTTTTAGTAGGTAAACATTTTAAGATTACAGAAAGAATATTGTGATTAAAAATTTTAATTTCTCAGGAAATTTTATTTAGTCATTGTAGAGTTTAAGGAGTATCCTTTTAATCCTTATTAGCAGAAATGATCAGAATGGTTATTTCTTTAAAAATCTTTTTATATGCCAGGGCCTGATGTGACTACAATCTCACTGAATGTTTGAGTGTATATACCATGTACCGAATGCTATGTTAGAAGCCAGGACCACGAGGAGGGCGTGAGAAGAGATCTTGGCTCCCAAGGAGTGCCCAGCCTGGTGGGCAGGCAGACGTGGGCCCAGACGAGTGCCGTGTGGTGTCATAAGTGCTGTAATAGATAGTAAAAGGGATGGCGCAGGGGGGAAAGGAAAGTCATCAGCACAAGTGAGAGGGCGCGCAAGTCTTTCCAGGGAAGGTGATGCTCCCACTACGGTCCTGGAGGAAAAGGGCCCTGCAGGCCGAGGAGACAGCCTGTGCGGAGGCGCGAAGGAGCACGGTTAGCACAGTATGTAGAGTGGGGACGAGCTCAGTCGGATGCTCTGTACAGCTGGTGTTGGGGTACAGGGCCAACAACTAACTTATGGCCTAACGGACATGTCAGACTCAGACTCTTAGGTTACACTGCATTTTAGAACTGGAAATGGCCTGAGATAGCATTGTGTGGTTCACACATTAGAATTCATAAAGGCATTATGAAGTATCATTCAAAGAAGATAAGCCAGAATGGTGCTTGTCACGTAGTTAACATGCTTGCTTGAGTGTCGTACTTACAACCATGCAAATGATTTCAGGTGGAGTTAGAAAGTGGTGACTCATTTAAGCTTATCTCTAGGAGCCCGAGAGAGTAAAGAAAATGACGTCTTGATCACCTGAGGTGAGTGCTGATCCATCTCACAAGGGCCGCATACTGAATCAGCGAAAGGGATGAAATCAGACAGGATTACCCAGAAAGATCTCTGGGTACATGTACTGGGAAAGACAGTTTCTACAGCTTGAAAGTCTTCACAGTACATAAGTCTCCAAGTGGTTCAGTGAACTAGCATTAGTTTAATTTGACTCTCAACCAGAATTGAAGACAGGAAGGTTCACTGAATGGAAATCTAGCCCATTTTCCTTCATTTTACTCTTTAGTTTAATAGCTTTTTGCTTTCATGTCCCCTTCCATCTCTCTTTCGCAGCTGTTACTCTTAAATAATGTCTCTTTTTCCCCAATTCACCCCATCTCTTGCCTCTTTCATTCTATTATCACTTTGTTGTTTTCACAGCTAATTGTGGGATGTCTGTACTTGGTTGGCTAACCAGTGATTCTCAGCTTTGCATGTTCGGAGCTTGATATTTTTCACAAAAAGAGGTGATTAAGCCCTGGTGGTGCTTATCATGACCCAGAAGATGCTAATTGACTGTTGTAATGTTGATGGCTACAAATTCTGTGTGTTCACTTATTGACCTGGATTACAAGGGGCTAAGGAGATAATGGATGATAGCAATGAGTGTAGTTTATTTTAGGATGTTTGGAAAAGAAAGGAAGAAAATAGAAGCAGGGTGAGGTTGAGAAGGCAACATCTTAAGGTAAGATAGAAAACCTATTTAAAGGTGTGTGGGAAGAAGCCAGGAGAGAAAGAGAAATTGAAGCTGCTTGAGTGGAGAAGGTAGCAAGTAATTGGTGGGCAAGGCCCCCAGATTCCTCTCAAGGGCATTGGTGGTAGAAGTAAGTTCCTTGTAGTTGCTCAACTCGAGAAGAGGGACATGTCGGGGGTTCTCTCTTGAATGCCTTGAGCTCAAAATGGGTTTATATTACTTGGCTTTTTCTATGGCACCCAACAGGATGGTTTGCACATAGTAGGTGTAAAATCTAAGAGACAAATTCACAGGATTGAAGGAAGCTATGGATGATAACTTTAAACGTGTTCCTGCTACGGATCATAGTATCTGGTATATGACAAACGAACATGCTTATTAATTCAGTAGCGTGTGAATAGTACATTGTATTCTTTTCCTAAATATGTTTTAATTGATTAAATGTATACATTTAATAGAACGCAATTTTTATAGTGTTGTTTTGGCATGTGTTTATCTTAAGAACATACTAAGAACCTGAAAAACTGGAAGTGGCCCAGGCTTCCTAACCAGGCTCAGGTCAGTGTATCAGGAGAAATGTCTTGAGCATCTGCTGGGTCCTGAAGTGGAGGAAGGTGATACAAAGTAAAAGATGAAAAAGCTCCCCACGGAACTAGATATTTTTCCTCCTGTGAAAATCTTGCTGATGGTGTATCATGCTCAGTAATAAATCCTTCTGTGAGGAGATATTTTACCCAGATGTATATCGCTGTGGAACTTCTAAATATAGAATCTCTCCCCTTAAATGTACCACGGACAACAGATTTTAAAATAAATCTTTCACCAACTGCTCTTTTGTCAACCTTTTTGCTCTAAGAATTTTATATTTTTATACCAAAGTGTTTAAAATTTATGATGTTTTTATTTGCAGTTTGGCTCTATCTCCTTAAACAAAAGGGCACACTAATTACTGATTCCTGCTTAAACCAGGCAGGTGGGTCTGTGGATTCATTTAAAGAGTGGAGATCTGTTTATGTCCCCACATTCTGCAATGTATGGTGGAAACATGGGCCTAGAGGGGAAAACTTTACTTTTAAAACACCCAGAGAATTAGTGAAAAGGCTCTTTGTAGAAATCACAAAAAACAAAACAAGAGAATGAAAATGCAAAAGGCATCACATTTCAAGCCAGTAAGGGCTGGTTTGAAAACTCTAAAAAGGGGACCCTGTGCCCCACACACAGCTTGTGAGTTGGCCTCAGCACATTGTGACACCACCCTACGCTTCCCGAACATGCCAGCGCCAGGGCTCAACACTGATGCTCTCTGTTTGCTTTTGGAGGGAATGCTCTCTAGACTTGTATTTACTGTACTTAAAAATGTGTATTTAGTGTCATTTTCTCTTGTTTCCTTTAACCTCCCAAGTTTTTTAGAACTTGGCTTTAGCATTCAGGGCGCTTTTCGGAAAGTTAACTCTGGAGGCTGGAGAGAGGCCTGTTTCATCTCCTTAGACAGTTATTATTGACTATTGGGGCCCGCTGGTCACTGGTAATCCATCCTCCCAATACCTGATTCTTGAAACCCTGAAACACTGACTCTTGAAACATTGCCAGATCCTTTAGCTCTTTTCTCTGTGGCTTTGGACTTTGAGCTTCTCATTTTTGTTTCCATGCCGTCATCCTGATTGTAAGTCATCCTCAAGCTGTGTCTGGATTATTAAAATAGCTTCATGTCAGTTGTCCTGTTCCTAGTTTCTCCCCAGAAAATGTTTCCGGCACTCGGTTTTCTTTTCCCTTCTTTATCAACCTGTGCTTTCTTACTCGGTGAAATCCAAACAGTTGTGTCTGAGCCAAACTCCTAGGCTGCTTCCATCTATCAACTGTCATTCCCTGATTTTGAATCTTGGCCTTCTCCCGTACAGTCTTTTCTCTGTTTTCCTTGTTTTTCTCCCTTTTTGTCCCCATACTTTATAAAGGCTGTGCCTTATGTGAAATACTCTGTTTCTGGCTTCCAAACCATTTTCCTTCTCACTCTCAACCTTCTCTAAACTTTTTCTTCCTGGAAGACTTTCTTGAATAAGGCCTCTTCATTTGGATACAGTTTGTTTTTATTGATATGCTTGTGATTCTAATTAAATAAATAAACTTTGCTAATTTCATTTGTTACTCTAGTGGCATTTTTGTATTTTTATTTCCCACATACATAGTTATATCATTTACAAAGAAAGACAATTTTACTTCCTCACCTTTGAGTTCTAATTCTTGCCTTATGTACTGCCTAGGACCTCAGTACCATGTTGAATAGAAGTGGTATGAATGGGCGTCTTTGCTTTTTTCCCAGATTTAGAGGGAAAGCATTGTACCATTAAGTGTGATGTTTAGCTGTGTTTTTCTTATTGACTCAGCTAGTACTCAGCTGAATACTCAAGGGGTCCCCTGCAGATCTCTGGCGTTCTTTCTCTGCAGCTCTTTCTTCTCCAGTACTATACACTGCAAACTCGAGCTGTCTTGGCCTTCCCAGAATCTCAGCTCCATCGTCTCAACAAAGGGAGGTGTCTGAATACCACCTGGGTTCCCCTTTCCTGCACTGTGGCCTGGAAACTCCCTACGCAGCAAGCTAGGGCAATGGTATGGCTCACCTTACTTGTTTACCAAATCTCGGGGATCCTTCCTTGCCTGATACCCAAAGTTTTAAACATATTTTTCGTCCATAATTTTAGTTGTTTCAGGTGCAGGTTATATCTGGTTCCTGTTACTCCATTTTTTCTGGAAGTGGAAGTCCTGCCTTTTCTGAAAAGATTTAAGGAATTACTTAGGAGTTGCTTCCAGAGTATGAGATATTCTTTGGCATTTCCGTAGGGGAAAAAATCTTCATTCTTTCAGGGTGGATTTGATTTTGGGAGACAACCAAGAATCATTTTCCAGGTCTGGTTAAATGATTTGTCTGGGTAATACTGTTTGGGGTCCAAAATGAGTTCAAAGAAACGAGGTAGACTTCCTTGTGTGATTTGTAAGCTGGTTTGGAAGCAGAATAGTAGTTACAAAATATTTTTAGTGTTGGCAACCTGTCTGAGATAAATATAAAACTTCTTAGGGGTGTGTATCTTGAAAAATAACTTTTATTTGAAAGTTTCTATATATTTATTGGCATATATTTAGTCTCAATTTGTATTTACAACTTATGTACTTAACTTGTGTACTTAACTGCTTCTTAGTAAGCTTTCTTAAATTGTTTTTATGTGATACTCTTTTCCCAGCTGATGTCTGGATATTTTTGTGTACTTCTTCACTACACTGTACTCTTAACTGTGGAAGCTCCTTAAATCATGATAGTCAACTAACTAATGTGTAAAGAAACTAAGATCACCCTGTCAAAATATATTGCATCATATAAAGGGTGTAAAATTGGTTCTTGATACCTGTACAGCATTATTAATGCCTTCAGAATTTAAATTTATTCCTGTAAGATGTTGAATTCCAGTAGCATGAGCACATATCTATATGTGGCTTACACTGCAGGAATTACGTGAATGACCTAGTTCAAAGAGTCTCCTTGAATCTGGATCCGTTATGTAATTAACCAAGGAATATCCTTAGAACCTAGTAGATTGGTATACGTGCTACATTATATGCAACTTTAGTCACTGGGTATAATTCTTTGGGGTGACAGTAAAATTATTTTCCCACAGTCTTTGTTTTCTAGTACCTGAAGGTTCCATTAGTCCTACCTTCACCCCACCCCACCCCCCATTAGGAAACAAGGACTTTTAAAAAAAATATTCTGAGTAGGTTAAATTCTTAGATGTTTAGCTTTCAGCTTTGATTTTCTTCAGTTTTGCCTTTTTAGCTAGTTGAATTTATAGCTTTCTAGTTCTTTTATAATAAATCTTGAAATAGAGAGTTTGGATACTCTTATGTGATGTCCTCTTTGGCTTGTTCTTTATCTTATACCTTAGTACCTTTTTATTGTCGTCTTTTATTTTTTATCCTCTTTTCTTACAATTCTGTTTTGTTTAAGTGAAAGGAAAGTTATAGTGGGAAAATTTTCTTTTAAATTTTTATGTATGACTTTTTAAATCCAAATTTACCCAGAAGTTTTTAATTTTTAATTTAGAATTCCATATATCAGTGATGTTTTCACATACACTATTTCTGATGGCTGCATGTTTTTCTTGGATAGTAAAATCCACAATTCAGTAAATAACACTTGTTTTGAGGATGTAGCAACAACTAATTTTCCTACTAATGTTACTTTAAGGAGTGTTTTGAGTTATTTTTCAGTCTTTAGTTTCTTTGAGCTTCCTTTAGACAGAAATAATTTAGGATTCTTCTCTACCTCACACAGTTATTAAGAGGTTTACCAGTTGTGAAATGAGTTTCCTGTTTGGTTGCATTGTTTCTAGCATTTGTTGGTGTGTGTGAGAGTGTGTGTGGCGGGGGTGTGGAGGGGGAAAGGATTGGTGTATAGTCAAAACAAAACAAAACAAAAACAAATTTTGTTTTCTATAGGTACAAGGGTTTAAAACATAGTACTATGTTTATGTTTATTAAAATGTCATCCTGTCCCTATTTTCTATGGGAAATCTTCTAAATTACTCTTCATTGTAATTAATAACAGGTTCTTAGTCTTACGTTTTTGTTCTTGCTTTAATCTGGCTTTATAAGTGTCTTTCTACAATAGAGACCTTTAGTTCTGCAAGCTTTGTTGTCATTTAGTCATATGTTATCATAGAAGTGGTACATATAACTGGGTTAAAATATATAATTTTCCTTACTTGTACATGTTCTGTTTCTTTTATTTTGTGTTCTATTGCTTGATAACTACTGGGATTTTGACTTATTTTTTATTTTGATTCTTTTAAATATTTAAATTGATGCTGATTAACTTTTAAAATCTGCGTTCCTCTTTGATACATTAAAAAAAAACTCATGCCCTTTTTTTTGTAAGCATAAAAAAGAAAAATCAGAGCATACTTACAGAGTCTGCTTTTTTAACTTGCCCCCTTTCAGATAACACCGTCTTGCCAAAGGCTGATGTAATGTTGCTCTCAGAGACAAGTTGAAGTGGTATAAAATATTCTAACTAATAATACAGTATAGATTTGTAGATATTCAAAATAGAATATTTTTAATAGTGGTAAGGTTTAAGAAAAGAAATTAATTAGTGCAAACTTATTTATAGGAATATTTTCAGAAAACATTACATATTTCAGTGGAGGTTGACAGGACCATTTTATAATAATAAAATTCCATTTTAAGGTTCATAGTCCCTTGCTGGAAACTCTTAAGGGCCAGCTGTATTTTAGAATTCAGAATTTTTTTTTGCTTTTTGTTAAGTTCAGAATTTTTTTTAGTTTTTAGAAATCTAATCGGATGCATTTAACATACATTACGTAATGTCCCTGTGGAGGTGGGCACAGCACTTCATAGTCAAATACATTACAATTTCGGCAGCCAAAGCTATGACTATTCTTACTTTAGTAAGTAGACTATAAATAGTCTCATGTCAGTTTAGGTCAGATTTTGCTGCCAATTAAGTTCAGATCAAGTTTTGCCACAAAATGAATTACAGACAACTTTTGGTTGTCAGGAGTTTGTGCATCTTGGAGTTGTGGCTAAGGGATTGTGGACTTGTATTTGCTTTCTTAGCTCTAATGTTTGGTTACTTTTGTTACCTTCAGAAAATGAAACCTACTTTCCTTTTTTTCTTCTACAGGATATGAGATTAAATCTGTTCTCTACAGGCCAGTTAATAGGAATTAGGACACCTCTTCACAAAGCTTGATACCTTAGGCAGCTGTCACTGTCACGTGACACTTCACAATTCACTGGCTTTATGTTAAGAATCTCATAGTTCCTTTCTCCGTTCTCCTTTCAGGAGTGCTTTGTGGTAATAAATAGTAAGGAAAAGAGATTTAAAATGTGCAGTACTCCACGTGAATATATATCCTATCTCTGTAGTAAGGTTTCAGAAAGAGCAGCATGCTTTCTCTAGACTGACCCTTCCTATTATCAGCTTATGTGGTAGCTTAAAAAATAAATCTTTCTAAAAGGAATACATGCTTATGGTAAAACAAAAATCCAAATGGCACAGAAGCATACATAAAAAGTAGAAGCTTTCTCCTGCACTACGGCGCCCCTTACCTAACTAGCTTTTGACCACTTAAAGAAGCTTTTCTAGGTATTTGGATCCTTTTTGGCTGACTTTTGTGTTTTTTGGTTTTGTTTTGTTTTAAAGATTTTATTGGGGAAGGGGAACAGGACTTTATTGGGGAACTGTGTATTTCCAGGACTTTTTATTGGGGAACAGTGGTATGTTTTTCCCAGGACTCATCAGCTCCATCCAAGTCAAATTGTTGTCCTTTCAATCTTAGTTGTGGAGGTCGCAGCTCAGCTCCAGGTCCAGTTGCCGTTGCTAGTTGCAGGGGGTGCAGCCCACCATCCCTTGTGGGAATCGAACTGGCAACCTTGTGGTTGAGAGGATGCACTCCAACCAACTGAGCCATCCAGCAGCTCAGCAGCAGCTTAGCTCAAGGTGCCGTGTTCAATCTTAGTTGCAGGGGGCGCAGCCCACCATTCCTTGCGGGACTCAAGGAGTTGAACCTGCAGCCTTGTGGTTGAGAGCCCACTGGCCCATTGGGAATCGAACTGGCAGCCTTCGGAGTTAGGAGCACGGAGCTCCAACTGCCTGAGTCACCGGGCCGGCCATTGCATTCTTAAACCCATGGTAAATATAAGAGCACAATGCATCTAAACTTGAATGTCCTTCTGGGGAAAGTGTAAATTTTTGTTTTATGTGGAATCCAGATTGTTTTGTTTTAATTCAAGAAACACTTGCTGAGTACTAACTATGTCAAGAACTGGCTTCATAGTGGAGAGCTAGAAATTTCTCAGACATTCCAGGGGACTGCCCAGAGATTGCCAGAAAACAAAAAAAATTGAGAACCACTTTTCCTAAATAATTATGAAGCTGTTAGAAGTACACTTTTAAATGAGGGCGTGCCTAATAAGTATTGGCTGAAATGTATTCAATTTAAGGTTGTTCAGTCTTAAATTGTTTGGTCCTAATCCCTAAGCGGCAATTCGCCTACTCTAACTCACTCCACCCTCCCTGCTTTCTCTGACATGGGGTCTGGGTTTTTTACCAGTCCTTGTGCCTGGCGTCATATATGTGGGACAACAGAAATAAATAGTTTCTTGTTTCCTAATGGAAGCATTTAATCCTATGAATTTCCCGTTAAGCACTACTTAGCTATATCCCATAGCATATCGCACACGTTTTTATACAAGTACATCATTTTCAAAATATTTTCTAACTTGCTTTGTGACTTCTTCTTTGACCCATGTGTTACATTATTTATTTGTTTCTTAGTTTCCAAATATTTCTGGATTTTTCTAGACATCTTTTTGTTACTAATTTCTGATTAAAAATTCTATTGTCACAGAACATGTATTACATGATTTCAATTCTTTGAGCTCTGTTGAGACTTGTTATGGTCCTCTTTAGTGAATGTTCTATGTGTACCTGAAAAGAATGTGTGTTTTGCTGTCCTCAGGTGTAGTGTGCAATTAATGTCAATTAAGTCAAGTTGGTTGATAGTGTTGTTTCAAGCCTTACATATCCTTACTGGTTTTCTTTCTATGTATATCAATTTCTGAGAAGAGTGTTGAAATTTTCAACTATAATTGTGGACGTGTCTATTTGCCTTTTCAGGTATGTTCATTTTTACTTCGTGTATTTTGAGCCTCTAAATTAGGTATATACACATTTAGGATTGTTATCTCTTCTTGATGAATCAAGCCCATTGTAAGTACAAAGTGCTTCCTTTTATCTCTGACAATTTTCCTTGTCCTGAAGTCTACATTGTGTGATATTAATATGGTTGCTCCAGCTTTCTTATGATTAGTGTTTGCATGGCATATACCCTTTTCCACCCTTTAATTTTTAACCCAATCTATATCTTTTTTTTTGTTTGTTTTTAGTGAATTTCTTTAGGTAGCAGGTAGTTGGGTCTTATATTTTGTTTTGTTTTTAGATCTCATCTTACCGTCTTTTTAATGGAATTGTTGGGATCATTTACAATTTATGTCATTTTCAATATGGTTGGCTTTAAGTCTGCCATTTTGCTATTTGTTTTCTATTTATCCCATCTGTTTTCTGTTTATTTCCTCTTTTCCAGGCTTCTTTTTACTTTTTTAGTATTCCAATTCCTCTGTTGGTCTATTTGCTATAAATATTTGTTTTATTTTTATAGTAGTTGCTGTAGGTTTTAAAATATGCATCTTTAATACTCTGCCTTAAAATAATGTGCCTTTTTTTAAAAGTCACGTTCCTCTCTCTCTCTTTCTCTCTCTCTCTCCTTCTCTCTCAAACTTATTATTTATGTAAGTGTGTTTTTCCAGGACCCATCAGCTCCAAGTTGTTTCAATCTAGTTGTGGAGGGCGCAGCTCACAATGGCCCATGTGGGGATCGAACTGACAACCTTGTTGTTAAGAGCACTGCACTCTAACCAACTGAGCTAACCGGCCACCCCTGCCTTTTTTTTTTCTAGTATAAAAATTTTATAAAATACACTTCAATTTTCCTCTTATATGTTTAGGCTACTGTTGTCATTTCTTTTACTTATACGTATATTATAAACCCCACAATTCATTGGTATTATTTTTACTTTTAGTGAAATTTAAAAATCTGAAAATAAAAAGTGTTTTACATTTACCTATTTGCCACTTCCAGTGCCCTTCATTTCTTAGTTGAGATCTGATTTTCCTATCTGTATCATGTTTCTTTAGCCTGAAAAGCTTCAACATTTCTTAGAGAAAAGTTCTGCTGGCAATGAATTAATTCTCTCACCTTTTGTTGAAAAATGTCTTTAGTTCTCCTTCATTTTTGAAGGCTATTTTTGCTGACTATCAAATTTTAGATGGACGGTTTCTATCATTCAGCACTTTAAGATGTCTTTTCTGTTGTCGTCTATCTTGTATTGTTTCTAATGGGAAGTCAGATGTCAATCTTAGCTTCCTTCACCTATGTGTCGTGTGCCTCTATTTTCTGGCTGCAAGATTTTTCTCTTGCTGGTTTTCAGCAATTTGATGATGATGGTGTGCCGTTGGGTGGTTTTATGGGGGGTCTTGGCTTTCTGGGCTTAGAAATTTCAACAAATTTGGGAATGTTTTGGCCATTATTTCTTAAATATTTTTTCTCCCTCCCCCCTACCTCCTACCTCAAATTACACATAAGTTAGACTAGTTGATACTGTCTTATAGGCCACTGAGGCTTTGCTCATTTTTCAGTTCATTGGTCTTTTTTCGTGTTGTGTCTATTGTGCCCTTAATTTTTCATTTCACTTATTGTATTTTTCATCTCTTGAAGTTATGATTGATTGTTTTTCCTGTCTTCCATTTCTTTTCTCATTTTGTTGATGCTTTTCGTTAAACTCCTGAACATATTTACAACTGTTTTAAAACCCTTATCTGCTAATTCCATCATTTTTGTCATTTCTGAGTCTGTTTCTGTTGACTGATTTATTTTTTCTCTCCCAGTTACGGGTAACCTTTTCCTGCCTCTTTGCATGCCTAGTAATTTTTTATTGGATGCTATATATTGTGAATGTTAGTTATAGCACAAGGTATCTTGATTTTGTTGTATTTCTTCAAAGAGGGTTGAGTTTTGTTTTTGCAAGCAATTAAGTCACTTGTGCGTCAGATTGATTCTTTCTAGGCTAGTTGTTAAACTCTTAGGGTGGATCTAGAGTTGCCTTTATTCTAGGCTTCTGAATTTAGTCCTCTGTTATAAAGGCCTGGCCCCTCCAGGGTTTCGACTGAATGCCGGGAGTATTCATTGAAGTCTCTTCACTCTGGCTGGTTGAAACTCAAATGTCTCCCAACTGCGTACCAACTCTGGGAATTGTTCAGTTTTAAGGTCCCTAATTGTTTTTTTCTCCGGTGTTTTCTCTTTGCCCAGTCTTTTATAGAATTTCACCCTACGGATTGATATTCAGCTGAAGACTCAAGGCGACTCCTATACAGATTTTTGGAGCTATTTCTATATGTGTAGCTCCTTCCTCTCTGGTACTCTACCCTGCAAATTTTAGCCACCTCAACCTTCCCAAACCCCGAACTCTGTCACCTCAACCTGTTTAGTTATCCCACTGGGCTCTGCTTATATTCTTTCTCCCAGTGCCAGTCTGGAAATTGCTTTCAAACAGAAAGCTGGAGCCTTCATAGGATTCACCTCTTTGGTTCCCTTCTCTTAGAGGTCACAGCTAACTGTTGTTCAAGGCCTGAAGCAGTTATTTCGTGTATTTTGTCCAATTTTCTAGTTGTTTATAATGGGAAGGCAAGTCTTATACTAGTTGCTTCCTCATGACCTGAAGAAGTTGAGGTGCTATTTTTATCTTCAGTTTACAGATAAGGAACCAAGGCCCAGAGATGTGTAGGACACGCTTCCTCCTGCACTCCTTTCACCAGTGCGCAGCCTTTCTGTTTGTGTCTTCAAAGCCATGCAACTCACCAGCAGCCACATTGAGCCCTGTCTGCCCCAGACCTGGGATTGGCAACCTTTTTCTGTAAAGGTCCAGAGAGTAAATATTTTAGGTTTTGTGGGTCCCCTCTTTGTGCGTCACATACTCTTCTTTGATTTCTTTTATAACCTTTTAAAAAAGAAAAAAAAGAAAAAACCAACCTGAGCTAGCGGGTGGTAAAAAAAACAGGCCGTAGCAGGATTTGGCCTGTGGGTCATAGTTTACCACCCCTGCTCTTACTGTTGAAACTCATATATTCTCTATCTACCCTCAGGGTCTTGCTAAACAGCAAAATTTATTCAGCTTTTGGTTTGGGGCAGGCATACTCATCATTTTAATATTCAAATGAAGATACTCGGGCATAAATCCTGGACACATAGTAAGTGGCAAATAGAAACTTAGATCTGTCTGATAAGAAAGACTTTCTCCCTCTCTACCTCCTCTCCCACCCAATCCCATGACATTTGAGGCTGTACAGTATACTTCCTCTAGGACTGACAGAATAGCTAATTTGGTAAAGAAATTTATGCTCAGATATCGGTGGTGAAAAATGGCATGCTGTGTCTCTCATTCCTGAGAATTCTAGAATCATCGGCCTCTGGGGTTAGAAGAAACCCTAAGAGGTCAAACTCAGGCTGTGGCTGAAGCTGGAATCTCTTCAACAGCATTCCTGCCAGCCGTGCTGCTTTGGTTTAAATACCTTCACTGCCTCCGTGGGCAGCCATTAGTTTTGGTTTTGCCTTCTGGAATAACCCAGAACAAGGCTGTTCTCCACATGAAAGTTCCTCTATGCCTTCCCTTTCAATATTAACCAGAATTTTTTCCAGTGGTTTCTCATAGAACCTAGGTTCTATTTACCTCATGGCCTAGTCTCTCTTTATTTCAGTTTATATATGGTCTTATATATGCAATGTTCAGGTAATTTATTTTATTTAAATAAAATAATTGTATTTATTGTATAAGTACAATTCCTCAGTAGAAAGGAACGGACTACTGATACACACCGCAACATGGCTGAATCTCAAGAACATACTGAGTGAAAGAAGCCAAAAGAAGCAACGAAAGTACATACTATACGATTACATTTATATGAAACTCTAAAAAAGACAAATCTAAATTGTTTGCTTGGGGCTGGATGTAGGTGAGGGGGATTGACTGGGATGAAATACAAAGAAATTTTTGGAATGATAGAAGTGTTTTATATCTTGGAGGTGGTGGTTACATGGGTGTATAAACTTGTCAAATTTTATGAAACTGTACGCTTAAGTGGGTACATTTCATTGTGAACCTATCTCAATAAAGTTAATTGAAAATACAGAGTTCTCAGAAATGAATGTAGTACTCTAGCTGTGGTTTCCCCAGTACAGAATATAATAGAACTATTACTTCTCTCCATCTGGATACCTTGCATCCCTGTTAATAATTTACTTATTTTAAAGAACACCTTCATATTGTTGATACACATTAAAATCATATTTCACTAACTCATTCTTCAGAACCTATCTCATCTATACCTCCTCTAACATGTGTTTTCTCATTTTCTACTGCTCAAAGCTGGGTCCGGGTGTTTCTGCTGGCCGCGTCACTCCTACCCGTGCCCAGCCATCACAGTCTATATTACATATACTGTGAACTGTAGACTTTCAGATACGAATCTATATTGTGTAGTGTTAGTGGTTATTAGAACTGAGAGTGGTGGGATATTTTGTAGTGTTCATCTATACAGAGGGTGCCAAAAAAATGTATACACATTTTAAGAAAGGAAAAACCCGTGTTAATTATAGTACTCAATATATACCGATAACAAAAGATGAATACAAGTCACGTGTGACTCTGCAATGACAAAAGGTGCTCAGAGTGGTGACCATCAGCATCCGGACACTTCTGATTACGGCTTGTGCATAGATATAGCATCTTTTAAAATGTATATACATTTTTTTGGCACCTCCCAGTATTTAGAGATGTGTGAAACATTTACTGTATATGGTGTATTCATTTACTCACTCCACAAATATTTATTCAGTGTTTTACAAAGGAAGATGATTTCATTCGGTTCCCACTGTAGGCTCCCTGTGGGAGAGGAGTCCAGGATTATCATCATTCTTAGTCTACTGATAATCAGGTCACATTTCAGAGAAGTTAAATAACTAAGTAAATAGTTTAGCACCACACAGCTACTATATTGTAATTTCTAGAACCCAGTTCTTCCTCCTCCTCCAAATTAAATGCTCGTCCCAGTCTGCCCAGTAGTTGTTCAAACATTTTGCTGAACATACACTTTTTTGAGAGCTAAGTGAAATATTGAACAGTTTCATTTCCTGACCTTATTGAACCCAATCAAGTGGTTAGACTAAGGAAATAATCCCTTTCTAACAGGAAGCTAGGTCACTTCTTCATACCACGCAAACACTAGAGACTTTCTACTTCCAGTCTGTTAAGAAAGTAAGTCTGCTGACCTTTACCCTTTTCTTAGAATACCCTTGTCTTAGACTAACCATTAGAAATTTTCATTTTAAAATCACAAATACTGTGATTTAATATCTTGCATTTGCCGGGCTGCAAAAGGTTTTCATTGCTTTTACTTTGTGTGATGGCAGTTGAACACAGATAACTAAAAAGAGGATGTTTTTATTATACAAGTAATAAATAGTTATTGTAGACAAATTCAGAAAATATACATTGCCCTTGATCACTGTAACCCCACTGCACTGAGATAACCACTGTTAACATTTTGGTGATGATCGTTCATATATAAATACATATGTGTGTGTGTGTGTATATGTATATATATATATATATATATATATATATATATATATATATATATATATATGGTATATATAACACAAATTTTATATATGTAATTTTTTCCACGAAAATGAGCAACACAATACATACTACATTGAGATCTGCTTTATCCACTCAATATATATTGTGAACATTTTTCCATGTTAATGAATAGACTTTATTATTAATGGCTGCAACATATTTTATTATATGGGTATATAATACTTTCCCATGCTGATTCTAGCTTATTTCCAATTATTTATTATTATTGACAGTATTGTAATGAGTATGTTTGTACATCTAGCTTTGCACACATCCATGGTTAATTAGCTAACTTTCTGTAAGAAGAATTGCTGGGTCACAGGGTATAGGTGTGTTTTTTCATGCTTTAAAAATATACGTCATCAGGCTGAAGGTCAAGTTTAGATTATTATAAGTGGAAACTTCTCTCATGAAGTGGCCATACTCCTTTACTACTTGAAGACTTTTCATTAAAGTGCTTTTCCAGTCTCTTAATAAAATTACGTATGATTAATCACTGATTACTACTGAAAATCAATGTGCTTTTTTTTAATGAAGACTTATTAAAGAAATGTCTTTAAAAAAAATTTTTTTATTGGGGAATATGGGGGCACAGTGTGTTTCTCCAGGGCCCATCAGCTCCAAGTCGTCCTTCAATCTATTTGTGGAAGGCGCAGCTCAGCTCCAAGTCCAGTCACCATTTTGAATCTTAGTTGCAGGGGGCACAGCCCACCATCCCATGTGGGAATTGAACTGGCAACCTTGTTGTTGAGAGCTCGTGCTCTAACCAACTGAGCCATCCAGCCGCCCAGGAAATGTCTCTCTTAAAACCGCTCCCTCAGCCTAGAAGCTCTGGTGTACTTCTTGGGGGGAGTGTGGGGGTTGGTTTGCAAAGCTCCCCAGGTATTTCTGAGTAGCAGAAAGGCGTGGGAAGAACTACTGTGGACCAGTGCTTTCGGTCTTGTCCAAGAGTGAACTTGATAACCTTCATGTTGGTAAGCCAGCCACGTTAGTCTGACACCCGAACAAAATTTCTTTGAAGTCGCCTGTTTTCACTGAGAAATTCCCATGGAATTTATATTCTAGTCTACAAATTATTATTTCTACAAATTATTTTGTTTTAAAAATAATTTTTATGGTTTTATTATTTATATTTAATCCCAAATCTAAGTGAATTTTATTTTCTTCTGTATGAAGGAGGGGGTCTAACTTGATTTTTTTCCAAATGGATAACCGCTTGTCCCCATGGCATTTATTAAATGATTTATCATTTCTCCACTGATCTGAATGCCTCCTTTATTATATACCAAATTCCTGTGTCCATGTATGCGTATGTAGGTCTCTTTCCAGGTTCTGTTCGGTTATATGTTCCTGTGTGAGGACCATGGTGTTTTAATAACCGGCTTTGAAGCATTTTTGTTAGGTAGTTATCTAACCTTATAATAAACAATGACATTGAAGGTCACACCTGTACCTCTGCTTCCAGCTTCATCTCTTGCCACTCACCTGAAATCTAGTCCGTCAAAATCTGGCCGTCTCCAACTCTCATAGTCCCCACATGCTCTTGCTTTTTCAGATAGCCATGCCTTCCTTTTTGCAAACCATTCCCTTTGCCTGCCCTCTCCTCCTCATGTGGTGAGTTTGTCCTTGAACCTATCTGGCAGCATAGATTCACATCTGTGAAGCTTTCCCAGATTCCCCAAGGCTGCAAAACAACCTTCCTCCTTTATGCCTTCACAGTGCTTCATGAATGACTTGCTCATAGTGTTTCATCTTTTGTCTCATATCCAAAGCTTCTAGCACAATGTTATTCATAACACTCAGTGTTTAAAAATACAAAAAAGCAGAGGAATTCTTCAAAGTATCCGGGTCCGCAATGCTCCTTCAAGTGCTTGCATACTTTTTTGCACATACTTTTTTCCTCAGACTGCATCACCTAGCAATTTCCTCCTTAAACTTTCAGACTCTGCTCAGGGGTCACCTCTGGAGGATGCTTTTTGCCTTTCTCATGAGAGTTCTCTGCTTACTTCCATCATGCCTCGTGCCTGCTTCTGTTGTAACATTTTTCATAGTGCTCTACAGACTGGTACATAGCTGGAAGTACAGTGCTGTTTAGTGGCTTGGTTTTAGAATAGGCTTAGTTCTATACCTGATTTTACCACTTTACAGCTTTGTAACCTGCTACCAATTATTTAACCTTCATAAGCCTCAGTTTCTTGTGGTGCAAGATGGGGGTGATGATAGTTCCATCCTTATACGCTTGTGGCAGGACTAAATGAGACAGTATCTGAAATACTTAGCTCTGTGTACAGAACATAGGTGGCCCTGGAGAAATGCTACTTCTTATTATGTATCTGTCTCCACTAGACTTTGCATAAGACTTTCTCTTATTTATCTCTGAAACCTAATACTTAGCCCAGAGCCTGGCAGGGAGTAGACTGATGAATAAATTACCAACTGTCCTCAAAACTCTTCCCTCCTTGTTCGGCTTTTCTCAGTGGTACCATCGTTGTCTTTAGAGTCATCTTTAATTTTCCTTCTTATTGAAAACAAAAAATTTGTTGAGTGTTTATCATGAGCCAGGTATGTGCAAGGAAGGCCCTGTGTGAAAAGAGAAAAAGATACAGTCTCTATCCTTGGAACCTTCCAGCATAGCAGGGGAAGTAGTTAAAACAGTAAAGTAAAAATACTAGAATCTATGGTTTCATTATACTGTTTGCTCTACTTTTGTTTTTGTTTGTAAATTTTCAAAATGTTTTTAAGTAATATAAATAAGTAATTATAAAATGTTATGTGCTATGAAGAAAATGAATAAATGCTGCATTCGAACCTTTCGTGGAAGACCCTCAGAGTGAAAGTGGTCTGGGGACCCGAGCTGTAAGCTGTGACTGGAGATTGCGAAGGAGCCAGCCAGAGGCGAGGGTGTTCCTGCAGGAGGCAGTGTGGCATGTGCCAGCCCACGAGACAGCGAGTCTCAGCATAGTCCAGACACTGCAAGGTCAGGGTGGCTGTATTATATTAGCGTGAGGAAGAACGGGGAGAGAGACTGTTGGAATGCAGATAAGCAGAGGCCATATCGTCACGATCTTGGAGTCCAGGAGGAGTTCAGATTTTATTTCCGTTACAGTGTGATGCTGCTGAAGACTTAAAAGCAGAGAACAAGATGATCTAATTTACTGGTTTTCTTAAGGTATATATCAAAAGGATTGGAGGGGGCCAAGGATGGGAGCCGAGAGGCCAGTTGGGAAGTTGTTGTCGTGTATACAAGAGAAGATAGGAGCAAGAGAGATGGAGAAAAATGAACACATTTGAGATGCATTTGGGAGATAGACTCACGGGGACTTGCTGACGGATTAGAAGTGAAGAGAAGGGAGAGAGGAATCAAGATGAATGACTTGAAAGCTGTATATTGTGTTATTGGTTGAAATTTACTAAAGCAGGAATGTTTTGGGAGAAATGTCAAGAGTTTAATTATATTAAGTTTGAGATGGTTTGAGATGTCCTATTGGGACTATTAAGTAAATTATTGAATATAGGATATAGGAGAACTAGAGTTTTAAGGAAAGTTCAAGGCTATAGATATACATTTGAAAGTTTTCACTGTATGGATAACAATTAAAACTATGGGAATGGATGGTGTCATTTAAGGAGAGAGTAAAGAAGAGAGGGCGTGGTATGAAGTTTTGAATTAACATTTAGAGGACAGGTCAGGAGGATGAAGATGAGAAGTAAGAGGAGTCAAAAAACACAGATGGAGAAGCAGGAGAGTGAGCTGCCACAGATGTCCTAGCTCATGCCCAGAATAGTACCTGGCTCCATAACCATTGTTTGAATGAAATCAAGAGATTATTTCAAGAAAGAGGGAATGGTTAACAGAATTGAGAGGCATAAACTAGTCACTGTGTTGGCAGGATGGATATCATTGGTGTGGAGGCAGAAGTCGTATTGGAATACATTGACCAGCACACATGGGAGGTGTGAGCGTGCAAATAGCGTTTTTGTTTTGTTTTTACCACTTTAGCAAGGTTCAGCGGGGAAGGGAGTAGAGCAGTAGAGTGGTACCTAATGGGAGCTATGGAGCCAAAGAAGAATTTTTATTTGGTCTTAAGAAGGGACATACTAGAGCTGAAATGTACAGATCGGAATGATCCAGGAAAGAGTGAGTGGGTGATGGTTGATGGGGGGGGAGGGAATCATTGTAACACTGGAGTTTATGAGCAGGGAAGAAGGGATAGGATCAGGAGTACAAGTGGAAGGATCGTTCTTCCAAAGGAGGAGGAGGGTCACTTCTGTTGAAATAAGGAAAAGAAGGGAAAATGGTACAGATTCAGGTAGGTTTATATTGTTGATCATGAGAGGACGAGAGATTTCTAGTTTTGGTTTTAGGTTTCTTTAGTTCTCAATAAGTCAAGGACATTAGCTAAAAGGGATGAGAAAGTTGGAGAGGAGGGAGAAACGGGTAAGAAAGAGCCTTGGAGAGGAGAGGAATTAGAAAGCAGTTTACTGGTGAAGTGCAGTGTGATTGCCAGTGAAGTGATGCCCGTGTAGTGATCTTGAATTTATGGCGAACATAATCTGCCTGGTTGAATGCTTTTTCATCAATGTTTTTGGGATGGAAAAGGCAGTTTCTTGAGTTCTAGGATTTTGGAGTTTGAAAGAGACCTTGGAAGAGTTGAGGATTCTAGCAGGGAAGTGTTTATAATTATTAACTGTGATAGCTAAGCTAGATAAAGAGAAAAACGAAATCAAGAGAGGAAAGATGGGGTCAGCGGATCGAAGGTCTCATGGCAATTGAAAAGGTGTTTCCATGGGGCACTCGAGCAAATGAACTAGAAGGATCCAACAGTGGACTGAGTTAGGAGGAGACACAAGGAGATTGAGTTGGTGTCACAGTGGGAGGGTGTGGTTGAGGCAGAAGGAAGGAAAAGGTCCTTGAAGCCGAGCAGTTTACCGGATTGAGAGGCCAGGGTGTTTGGCCAGGTTGCCAGTTGGCTGTTGAAGTTGTGTTGAGTGTGATGACTGATTGTGCAGGAGAATTTACATGGAGCCAGACGAGCTGAAATATCCGATAGTGGTCAGTGTGCTGCGGATAATTAAAAGTCAGTTCCGGGATAGAAGGGGGAAGGACGGTTCCTTCAGACTGGGTGGCCAGGGAGGGACTCGCCGAGGAGGTGACATTTATGATCACATCTGAATGATAGGATAATGAGTGGAGAAAATAATCGAAGCAGAGGGAACAGCTAGTACAGAGGCTTTAAACTGGATTCAAACCCCTCACCTTTGAGAAACAGGAAGGAGACGAGTAAAACGAGCTTATTGGACCAAGAAAGGGTGAAATGAAGTGAGGGTGGAGCTCAGTAGGAGCCCGATGATGAAAGGTTGTGAACATCAGGCCATTAGCTTAGGTGCCATGATGTGGCCGCCAGCCTCCAACATGCGCTGACGATGCTCACCTCCTGGTGTTCGGGCCTTTGTGTGAGCCTCTCTCTCCAAAGCAGGGCTGACCTGGGTGTCCACTGGGCTCCTGACGCAATGTTGGAGTGTGATTTCCGGGGCTGGGTCAGGACAGGCATGGCCGCTTCTGCCTGCTCTCTTACCACTCGCTCCGAGGAAAGGCAGCCTTCCATATTGTGAGGGAGCAGCCTGGGAAGGGGTCACGTGCAGAGAAACTGAGGCCTCCGGCCGACAGCCGTTGTATCAGGGAGGCTCTGTGGAAGGATCCTGCAGTTCTAGACAAACCTTCTCACGACTGCAGCCTCTCACATTTCATCTGTAAGGATTCTGGCTTGCGGCTCTTAAAAAAAAAAAAGCATAGACATAATACAGTTACCACGTCTAAAAAATTACTAATTCCTTAATACCACACCAAAAAAATCAGTCTTCAGATTTCCCGATTTTGTAAAGTTGGTTTGTTTGCATCAGGATCTGAACAAGGACCAACGTACCATTTGGTTAATACGTTTTCTAAGTCTCTTTTTATCTTGTCGGGTCCCCTATCTTCTTCCCCTCAATTTATTGTAAAAATAAACTTGGTCATCGTCCTATGGTGTCTCTCCTTCTCGATTTTGCTAATTGCATCCCCATGGTGTGTTTAACATATTCCTCTAACTTGTGTTGCATGTAAACTGGCAGTTATATCTAGAGGTTTGATCTAGTTCAGGTTCTTTTTGTTTGGCAAGAATCCTTTATGGGAGGTGATGTTTATTCCGTCAGGAGGCACATAGTAATAAGTTGTCTCATCTCACTGTGCTGTTACCAGGGATTGAAGCTCAATGCCTCGCTATGTTAGTGTAGGTTGCAGAATGGTGATATCCTAATTCTGTCATGTGTCTCCGTTAATTAGTTAGAGAAACGTCCTCACATCAACTCTGTAATTAATCTTAGGTACACTTTATTCAGAAAGGCAGGTTAAATGCTTGATACTTTCCCTTTACTTACCTGTTTTCAAAGTAGTAAGTTGGTTTCCTAGCATCATCTACAGGAGACCAATTAGTTTTGTTTTTTTAAGAAAATATCATTACGAACTCAGATTTTTTAAAGATGTGAACCCATTGCAGTGATTATTTTTATTGATGCTTCATACTGTCCCATTCTTGACTCGTGGGAGGAGCCGCTTCATCGAGCCTGTTGACTTCGAAAGACTTTTAATAGCATCCTTGCTTTTCGACATGGCGAGCTGTCTAGGCTGATCGGTATATTTTGTGTCCCAGTCCTAAATCAGTCGTTTCTTTGCGGAACTCTGGTTCCTCTCAGTGGGAAAGGCTATATGTGAATTTGGGGTGCTTAGTTGTGTTATAGCAGACTTTTAAATAGATGCTTATCAAAATCTATGTAGAGTTCAAAAAAGTTCATCTTTCACTTTGAGTTCAAATGGATAGCGATCCTATTCTTTTTCTTAATGTAAGAAATATGGAGTGTTTGCATTCATTTGTTTGCAGGGAAATAGGAAAATGAAGGTTTTAGATAGAAAAAAATGAATGAAGTTTTAACCTCCCTTTTTAATTGTGTGTCCTCTGTCTGCCATACTTTATTTGTTCAATGTCCAGTGAAGACAAATGGTAATAAGCCTTTCATATTTCTGGCTACATAAAAACCAGGTAGTGTTTAAAGATTATTATTATAGCATTTGGTTGATATATTTCTTAAGTCTCTTATGTCTAAATTTCTCCCTCCCTGTAGGTTCTTTTCCCACAGATACTTGTCTTGTTCTTGGCATTTTTAGGAAGGTATAGTATTTTGTTTTGAAAATTTTTTATTATAATAATGCCCTCAGATTATGCTACATCACTAGTGAAAAATCTTAGTTTTTGTGACAGGCATATGGAAGCCTCGTTTCTGGATATTTTTATCATTAAAACTCACTTTGTTACAGATAGAGAGGGAAATGTACTATACAATTTGAGTGATTGTATATATAAATTATAACTCAAGTTAGAAAGGAATGGAATATTGCCCCTTATGAAAAGACTCTGGAATGTAGTTTTTTTGTGTTTTACAATTTGATCTTTCCCTCTTTCCCAGATTTCAAGATCTAGTTTAGCAGTTTTTATATGATGCATTAAGCTTTTCATTCACTCATTCATTCATTCAACAAATATTTATTGAGCACCTACTCCACACCAGGGGTGGTACTAGGAACTGGGGATAAAGAAATAAGCAAAACATATGCTGATCATCACAGAACTTCTCATCTAGTGGGGGAAAGATAACGAAGCAGTCATGTTACTACGTATGTAACAATACCAAACCCTCTAAGTGCCTTTTAGGAGAAGTACAGAGAGCTGTAAGAGTGATTAGGGCATCCAGCTTCCTCCGGGATGTGGGGAAGGCCTCTTTGAGAAAGTAACATTTAAGCAAAGATGGGAAGGAAAAGTAGGAGTTGGCCAAATGATCACTTAAAGCAAGAGCCTTCAGGCAAAGGGGCTAAGGGGTCTGAGGGTTCTGAGAGAGAGGAAAGAGTTTGAGGCTTTGGAGGAGCTGAGGAAAGCTGGTTTGCTGGAGACAGAAGAGGAAGGCAGGGAGTAGGAGAGAAACTCGAGATGTGGGCAGGGCACTGCCGGCCTCAGTCTCCCTTAGAGATCCACAGTACAGCCATTTAACCTTTGGTGACCCAGAACCAAGGCCCAGGCTTCCACATAACTCTTCCTAGGACCCCTTGGTCCTTCTCCTGGGAGAATTCTGGAAACTCTGTCTGACTTCAACTTCTCTCCCCCTGCTCCTTTTGGATCCTTTCTTGATAAAGGGATAGTTTAAAAATTATTCCTGCTTACTTTGTATCTAAGAATGAAAGAGATTTGTATTATAAACAGAATGATTTTGGGCTGATCTTCAGAAACTTTTACTCCAAAGATGGACTCATACACAGCTGTACTTTTAAAAGATTTTCATGTCTCCTCTGATCCTCATAGCAACTGTATAAGGTAGATATTTATTATTTTCCTCATAATATAGAAGAGGGTACTGAAGTTTTGAAGAATTAGATCATTGCCCAAGATCAACTAATAAGCAGTCACTGGATATTAAGTCTTCTACCTCCAAAACTCTGTGCTCTGTGCCTCCATTCACTTTGATTGCGAAGGTTTCTATTAGGTTGGTGCAAAAGTAATTGCGGTTTTTGCAATTTTTAACTTTTTAAGCCGCAATTACTTTTGCACCAACCTAATAGCATATTTTGACATCAGTATTTGCAATTTATGTTTTTAAGTGGAAGAATTAATCATAACTTAAAAAGTGATTAACTATGAGAGAGGAAGGAGGGGAAATAGGGCAGAAGGGACGGGTAGGAGCTAGACTCTTGAATATAGCTTATTTGTAGATTTGACTTCATGCAATTATTTACATGATTATAAGGTAAATTTTCTTTTAAAAAGCAATCCTTAAAAATTGAAAATAAAAATAAGCAGAGAACCTAAAATTTAAAACTCAGTAATTGGGACTATACATCTTTAGAGGTATATGCCATGAGGACAAAAAAAGAACTATAAAAACAATGGCCACAAGAAAACCCTTCAGCTGTACTCATATATTATTGGTGATGGTGTCAGCATTATTATTCTGAGACTGTTGTATGAGCATTGTCAGATAAAGCAAATTATGTGAAGTTTTATCATTTCCAGTGTTGTTGAGACCCAGATTCTCAACATGTGTGAAAGGAGATAAGATATAAAATGAAAGAGGTTAATTGAAACCCTGTTACCTTGATTTTTTAAATAGACTTTCTTTTTTAGAGCAGTTTTAGGTTCACAGTAAAATTGAGCAGAAAATACAGAGAATTCCCATATAGCCCTCTTCACCCCCCGACCCCCAGCTGCCCCCACTATTAACATCCTGCACCAGCGTGGTACGTTTGTTACAACTGATGAATCTACGTTAACACGTCATTATCACCCAAAGTCCATAGTTTACATTAGGATCCACTCGATATTGTGCCTTCTGTGGGTTTTGACAAATGTCTAATGATGTGTGTCCACCTTTATGGTATCATGGAGAATAGTTTCACTGCCCTGAAAATTCTCTGTGCTCCCTCTATTTGTCCCTCCTTCCTGAAGAACCCCTGATAGCCTCTGATCTTTTATTACCTTCATAGTTTTGCTTTTTGCAGAATGTCATGTAGTTGGAATCATACATCATGTAGCCATTTCAGATTGGCTTCTTTCACATAGTAATATGCATTTAAGTTTCTTCCATGTCTTTTAATGGTTTGATAGCTCATTTCTTTTTAGCACTAAGTAATATTCCATTTTCTGATGTACTAGTTTTATTTGTTCACTGATTGAAGGACACCTTGGTTGCTTCCAAGTTTTGACAATTATGAATAAAGCTGCAATAAACATCAGTGTGCAGGGTTTTGTGTGGATATAAATTTTCAGTTCCTTTGGGTCAGTATTCAGGAGTGAGATTGCTAGAGCATAACCCTGTGTTTAGTTTTATGAGAAACTGCCTGCCAAGCTGTCTTCCAAAGTAGCTGTACCACATTGTGTTCCTGCCAGTCAGGACGGAGCGTTTCTGTTGCTCCACGTCCTTAGCAGCACTTGGCGTTGCAGTGTTTTAGTTTTTGACCAATCTAATAGATGCATAGTGGTATCTCATTGTTGTTCAACTTGTGATTCCTGAATGGAATATGATGTTGAGCATCTTTTCATATGTTTATTTGCCATCTGTGTATCTTATTTGGTGAGGTGTCTTGTTCAGGTCTTTTGCCCATTTTTTAATTGGGTTGTTTATTGTCTTATTGTTGAGTTTTAAAAGTTCTTTGTATATTATGGATAACTGTCCTTTATCACATGTCTTTTACAAATATTTTCTTTCATTCTGTGGCTTGTTTTCTCATTCTCTTGATTAACTTGATTTTTAGTTGGAAATTTCATTATAAACTCTTGATATATTTTATCTTAAAAACAAACAAACAAAAAAACCCAAACAAAAATCTACCTGCTAATTCATCCCACTGAAGAGACCTAGAAACAAATGACTGACCCAGTAGCAGTATGTAATCCTAGTGCCCAAATTAAGGTTTTGAAATACCCTCACTAAAAGGAAGTAGGATTTCTTGGCTAGCTGATCCAGGCCTGCCACAGGAATTGTACAAGATAAACCTAAAATTTATTGCACCATATATCAAGGAAGTTATCAAAGACTATGACAAGGGTGACATCAAAAGGACTCGAAAGCAACATGAGGAGACTCCCTTTGGCCAGTGATGAGACTATTTGAATACCAGTAAAAACATTCACTGAAAAATATGTGAGTTCCTAATGATACTTTGAAAAATAAAAGCTTATTGGTTACCATTTGCTAGTGCTACATTAAACATACATCTTTTTCTTATACAAATTAATCTGGCTTCTAGATCTAAGTACTAATTTATAAGAATTACAGAGGACAGAGCAACATATTAAATACTACCATAGGTGGTCCAATAAGAAAATTCAGACTATTTAAAACCCTACAGGATAAACAACCTAGTCTTCAACAAATAAGTTGTAAAGATAAAACACATCAAAGCAAACAGACAAAACTTTATGTGACATTTATGAGATAATTGGAAATTTGAATACTCACTGGTTACTTGCTGGTATTGCGATTATTATTAATATTTTTAAGTGTAATACTGGTATAGTGAAGTTTTAAGAGTCTTAATATATTAGAGATAAATACCAATGTATTTGGTATTTATGGATTTGGAAATGGATTTGCTTTAATACTAATACAGAGACAGGGAGACAGATATGGGGTGGATACAGATGGAACCGTGTTGGCCAGGACTTAACAGTTGTTTAAGCTGATGAAGAACACGTGAAGGTTCATTATATTATTTTGTCTACTTTTGTGTTTAAAATTTTCCATAATAAAAAAATTGAGATCTCCCTTTAGAATTCATAACCATAAACTGACCCATCTATGGATGTGGGACTTGAATTCATACATCTGTGTAGCATGAAAAACTCAGGCTAATTTACTTTAAATTGTTCTTGGGTTATTAGTGCCTCCGGGAACCTGCCAGAGCAACACAAATATTCTCAGGAGGAAAAAAATACCCTACTTAGGACTCAAAGAAGTCCCACAAATAAAATTCCACAGAATAGAAGCTCATAATGAAAAATCATAAAACACTTAGGAAACAAGTTACAATGCGTGAGTCAGCAGAAACAACAAAAACCATCGGATTTTGAAAGACTGCAATATTGTAATAACTGGAAACTGAACATAAAATAAAAATAATACATTTAAAGAATTAAAAGCAGAGATCAGAAATGTAACTAGGTAACTGAGACCATCAGAAATACCAGGTTGAAAGTCCTATACGCCAAGGCAGGATTTTTCAGCTGCTGTGGCTCACTACAACTATTTGATTAGCTGTTTTAAAAAATAATAACCAGGTATATCTGAAAAATAACCATTTCAGTAATAAAAGACATGGTTATTTAACATAGTAGTTAATTGACAAGTTAAACAGCAGGTTAGACACATGTGAGGAGAGAATTAATGAACTGGAAGATAGAGCTAAAGAAATTCCACACATGAAACCAAGAGAGACAAAGAGAAAATATAAAAGAAAGATTAAGGTGCATAAAAGATAAATTGGGAAGCTCTAAAATAACATCTAATCAGAGTTCTAGAAAGAGATGATAGAAAAATTGGAGTAGAGGCAGTATTTGAAGGATTAATGAGTGAGATTTTTTCCAAAATTGCTGAAAAACTTGAATTGTCTGAATTAGGAAGTTCAGGCAGGATAAAGAAAGAGAAATATCCCCTAGATACATTGGCAAATACAAGATCTTAATAGTGGTGAGAAAGAGAAGGCAGACTACAGACTGATATCTGATGTCCCGTTAGCAACAGCGGACGCCACAAGACAGAATGTTGTTGTCATAGTGCTGGGAGAAAACCATCTTTCAAGAATGGTGACAAAATGAAAACATTTTGAAATAAAGGCCATTTTTATGATGAATGGGAAAAATAGAGTGTTTTTGAACTTTTAGTTATTGCACAATATTTAGGAGCTTAAGCTTTGGAGTCAGTTTGAGTTCCACTGATAGTAACTATGTTATTTAACTTCTGCCTCAGTTTCCTTCTCTATGAAATGGATTACAGTAGTACCTACTTTGTAGGGTGTTTTAATAAGTAGACGAGTTATTATTTGTAAAGTATTGTGACTGGCACATAGGATGCATTCAATAAATGTTAGGGGTTACTATTACCATATTTTTTTAAATATAAGGTACCATCAATAGTAAGACATACCATTATTTTATTCTCCACTAAGAAAGAATGCTGCCAATTTATTGTAAGATATAAGATTGTATTAATTGTAAAACCTGTCTAGATTTCAGAAATATTAACATGTAAAGAAAAAGAGGTACATCTCAGAATTGATGAAATGCAGTATTTTGATAGCAAATACCCATCAAGTCCAGGAGAAAATACATGAAATATGTGAAAAATAAAAACAAAAACAAACAGTTTGAAGGAGAACCTGATGAAATAAATATGTGTTACCGATACCTGGAGAGTTTTGTGTATAAAATATTGAAGGTTAAGACAGCTGTTTTAATTTCTTCCAAAGTGAATGTGAACTGCAACTGAACTGCCCTTGAGAGGAATTAAGGTTTCCCAGCGGCTGTTACTTCAACACTTTTCTTTAACATTGAGTTGGTAGGCACTAGATGTGGAAAGGCTGGATGTTGAATGTAGAACATATTTGATAAAGCACAAGTTTAATATGCAGCTAGAATAGTAGCATTCTTTTGCAGGTGTTTTTTGAAATATTTTCCATTTTCTTTTCCACTCTGGGTTTTGATTACCACTTCCATGTACTTGAGAGGAGATTATTGCCAATTTCTTGTAATCTTGGAGTTGATCTGTTTTAATTGGTTTTACTGCTGATGATACTGCAATATGTGTCGGTGCATATAAGCATCGACACTGTTTCCAAACATTTTGATTTGGTTAGATCATCTCAATCTAACCAAATTATTAAGCTGCTAGCTAGAGTGCTGTCATTTAATGATATCATATAGTCTAGAAATGTTTACAATTATATTTCCACAAAGCAAAAGAAGACTATACTCATTCAGTTAATAGGATAAAATTTGTGTTCTTTGGATTATTGCAATAGCCTCATTATTCTGCCTTCTATTACTTTGTACATTTATCAATGAGGAATAAATTAGACTATATGTAATGGAAAATCCAACTTTGCTTTAACCAAATAGAGATTTATTTTCTCTTGCACAACATAAAATGGAGAAGTAAGTAATCCAAAGCTGGTACAGTCACTCCACAGCGTTACTATCTCCGATTCTTTCTATCCATCGTCAGCTATGTCTCTTGATAGTGGCAAGGTCATCTCTCTGCTTCCTCTACCCCTGCCTCCAAGAAGAAGGGGGAAAGGGGAGGGAAAAAACTGTGCCTCATCTAATGATGTCAACTCATTGACCAGAGCTGTGACACATGGCCATCTGTATTCATATAAAAGGGTGGGAAATCTAGCTGAGTACAGAGTTACCCCCAGTCAAGTCTGGATTGCAGTAGGAAGTTTGGCAGCTACCCGCTTTTGCCATGTGCCCCTTTGTTGTGTGATGGATTTTTTCTTAAGGCATATGCTTCATTAATTTAGCAAACATTACTGAGTGCCTGCTGTGTGCCAAGCATTGTGAATACAGATATGATTAAGGTACCCCGTTCCTGCCATAGTTATAGGGGAGATGGACATCAAAACAAAAATTAAAAATACTATAACCTATAACTTTCATAGTCAAGGCAGATGTGATTGACAGTTACAGTGGTTCAGCTGTGTCATCGCGAGCTAACTCATCTGGTGACTCTAGCCTTGGCATTCCATGCTCTCAACTCCGGTGCCCCATCTCAGCCCCAACCCCAAGTATTTGTATTTTGTCGATTTGATTGTCCCAGAAGAACAAACAGCACTATCGTACCGACTTCAGAAAGTACCACCTGTTACATCGAATACATTAGTGTTCATAATAACAACTAAGTGCCCTGATCGGGACCAGTTTTATGAGACTTCAGATTCCAGAGCGTTAGACACAGGGTACTACTGAAGTGGTCAGTTCTTCCTCAGGAGTTCTGTGAGGACAATTGTCAGCTATGAGGAGTGGGTTAGAATAAAGCTCAGATACTACCCAGTGAAGTCTCAGGGACCCTTGCTGCTGGCATGGTCAGAGAAGAGGTTCTGTTGCTCAAGCATAGCATTGTGCTTTTTGGAAGCATCCAGATTTCCTGCAGAGACATGATGTTTCCATTAGCTAAACCCTGGGTCAAACTTGCAGGGACTTTAGGTGGGATGATATCGCTGTACCTTGAGAGCTTGAGTGAGTTTGGGCTTTGCAGGATGAATAGTGGGACTTGATCAGGATGTCGCCTGAGTGGTCAGTGGACCCCCCATTACACCCCAGCTGAAGAGATCACAAAACTGGCTCCCCCTCTCCCAATCTTCCCCTGCTCCTGAACAGTTGTAAGTTTTGTATCCATGGGTTACATAGGATGCTGAATATATGCCAACAAATGGCTATGAAAAACAAGAAAAATAAAACATCAGTTTTAAATATTTATTAGCCAAAAAACTTGTTAGAGTTTGGTTTTCAGTGGTGGGGTTCTATTAGTCAGCTTGTCCATTCGCATGTGAACTTATTTTCCCACAAAAGCAGTTGAAAGAATGCATTAATTTGAGCAGCTCTGTCAACATTGTTCTGAAAAGAACAAGTTAGAATGCTATTCCCATGTGTTCCATCATGATAAAAGCTTTGATAATGGCAGGAAAGGTTATCAGAGGTGACCAGTAGGGACCAGGTGGCACCAGGCTTCAGGAAGGATGTAATGAAGGAAGGGAAACAGAGACCCTTTCTTAACCTGCCCCATTGGGGGAGTTCACCCTGGTGATGGGTGGCATGTCAGGTGGCATAGCTGGACCATCCTTACATCTGACTGAGGAGTTTGGACTATATTTTATATGGGCCGGGAGGCTTTAGAACTTTTTGAACAAAAGAGGAGTGACGTGATCAGATGATGATGATGATGATTTTTCTCTCCAAGGAGGGCGCAGCTCACCGTGGCCCTTGTGGGGATCGGACCGGCAACCTTGGTGCTACCAGCACACTCTAACCAACTGAGCTAACCGGCCACCCCAGATTTATTTTTTATTGTAAGAGTAATTCATGTTCTTTGTAAAGCACCTGAAATTAAAGAAAATAGAAAATTACCCCATCCCATTCCTCAAAGGTACCTGTTTTTAAAGGTTGCTGTGTGTCTTGCCCAACTTTCCCCTCATACTTTCATTCTAGTATATAATATGTATGTATTATTTACATTGTATACATTATACATACATGATATATAACATATATGGTACATATATATTTTTTAACCAATAAGGGATTAAACCATAACGTTTTGTTACAGCTCTTTTTTATTTTAATCTAATGAGATGTTATAAACATATTCCGTTACTTTTACCTCCTTTTTAATGGCTGCATAATATTCTATTTCTCTTACCAGTCCCCGAGTGGTTGACAGTAAGGCTGTCCAGCATTAGTTGAGAATTGCAAATAATACAGCAGCAGTAGCAGTGAACATCATTATACAAATACATTTGTATGCGAAATCTTTCTTAGGAGTGGAATTGCTGTTTGAAAGAAACGCATATTTTAAATTTTGGTAGATGTCATATTATGCTGTAGAGAGACTATTTATATTCCACCATCAGTATATGATAGTGCCACGTTCTCCATACCCTGCATTCTCCGTCTTCCTAATCTTTGCCGATTTGCTAGGTAAAAAAACTTTTTTTAAGTATTAGGTTTATGCTTTTATATTCTTTTTGTGAATTGTGTTTTCTTTTCCTTTGTCCAGTTATCTGTTAGACTTGTTCATCTTTTTCTTAATAATATAAGAGAATTCTCTACCTGTTGTGCATTGTAAGTATTTTTCTAGTATATCTTTGTTTTATGATCTTTTTTTTTTTTGGCCGTAGTATAGTCTTAGATTTTTATGTAGTAAAATTTATTAGTAATTTCTTTTATGCCTTCTGCGTGAAATTATCATGCTTTTAGAAAGACCTTCCCCAACTGGAGATTATAAAAGTACTTTTATGATGACTTCATTTTATCTATAGCTTTCATATTTATTTTGGATTTTTAATTATAGTGTTTGATTTACCTGGAATTTGGTTGTGGTGTATGGAGTAAGATGTGTAAAGTAAGAAATATAACTCCACTCTCCATTCCCACAATGACTAGCCAGTTACTGCAAAACCGTTTACTGAATAACTTATTTTTCTCCACTGATTTGAAGGACTCTTTTAATCATAATTTCCCATGTGTGGTTTATTTCTTTTCTCCTTGACTACCTAGAGCCCCAGTCGTGGAATCAACAAGATTAGTATATTGGATGAGGCCTGGTGGGAAGGGAGGTTGAACATAAGCAATGTAGAGGGTTGTGAATAACCCTTGGAAGAGCGGGTTTGGAGAAGAGTTCTTGGGTAGGTTGGGTTGGAGATTGGAGGGACACTGCGGTAGATATTCTTAGCAGGTCCCCGAATCTCGCCTCATCTTGGCCCATTCCTTCCTCTTCTGCTTCTCCCTAAACCATTAATTCTCAATCTTGAGCCTACCTCAGAATCACTGGGAGGGCTCCTTGAAATCACGGTTTCTGACTCAGTAGGTCTGGGGTAACGCCTGCGAATTTACATTTTTATTAAGTTCCCAAGTGATGCAGATGATGCTGGGCCACATGTGGAGAACCACTGCCTGAACCTTATGTTCTCTCCATGTCCATCCTCCATGATTCTAATGGTCTCTAGTTGGGCTTCTCAGCCCGGTTTCCTGTCCTTTAGCACCTCTCGACACAAATTAGTATTGTATGAGTAAGAGTAGAAGTGGAGAGGAAGGAATAAACCTGAAAGGCGTTTCAAAAGAAAGATTAGTGGTTTTTGGAGACCGAGTAAATGTGAGAACAAAGCAGCAGAAAGAAAAAGAGGCATTTTCTAAACATTGCCACCAGATTTACTCTTTCAAAAACACTTCTTTCATCTTATTTCCCTGTCCAAGAATCTACAGTGAGATAAATCTAAAATGAAATTTATTTGAATAAAATACAACTGACAGTTGACACCCAACCAGTGTGGTTTCTCCTGTTTTGTCTAAGTCAAATCTCATTATGACATAGGACTTTGCAAGTAGATCTCTGCATTACCAAATACTTCCAAGCCCGAGCCAGTGACCTACTTTAAGCAATATCCAATTTAACAATTCCAGTTCAGCAAACTAACTTGGATACCATTTAGGACTTGTAGAATTTAATCTGAAGTACTTTTATATAAAGAACTGTCAATTTCTAAGGGTTAATTTAAACCCTATTAAGAAATCCTCTTTATTGTATGTATATTATTATTTTTTTATCTCATTATATACTGTGCGTTCTGTGTTTATCTTTTTCTTATGCTTGCTGTTTGGCCACAAAAAGGGAGGGCATTATGCCAAATATTCATGTTTGTAATTATAAATGCAGATGAGACCAGACTGTGTGTTTGTGCAGGTGGGATGAAATAAACAAACGACAGTGAAAACCTGTTTATCAAAATCATTGTTGCTCCTGAATTGAAAAATGAGTCTAGAGATGGTGCTTTGGGTTTTTAAGATATTTAGTACATGACGTTTAAAAAAATTATTTTTAAAAGCTGATTTTTCTTGTTAGGCTTTATTCTTGTATTATTTGGTCCCATATGTGGGTGAAATTTTAAAGATGTGGGAGTTATATAGCTGGCTGTAAAAGCATGCCAAATATTTGTTTTTAAAAAACAACTTTATTGAGGTATAATTTACATACCATAAAATTCACCCATTCTTGGTATACAATTAAAACATTTTTAGTAAATTTGCATAGTTTTGTAATCATCATCACTACCCGATTTTAGAACATTTCCATCACCCCAGAGACCCTTTATGCGTATTTGCTGTGAGTCTCCATTCCCACTCTCATCCCAACATAACCACTAATTTACTTTCTGTCTGTATAGATTTGCCTTTTCTGAACATTTCATGTAAACGGAGTCATATAATATGTGGCCTTTCGGGGATGGTTTCTTTTCAATGAGCATAATGATTCTGAGGTTCACCTATGTCATAGTATGAACTAGTAGTTCTTCCCTTTTTATTGCTGAGTGGTTTTCTACTAGGTGGATGTACCATAGTTTTGGTTATCTATTCACTAGTTGATGGACATTTGGATTGTTTCCACTTCGGGGTTATTATGAATAATTGCTGCTGTGAATATTCACATACACAAATGTTTGTTTTGATATTACATAAATAATAACCAAATGAGAAAATCGGGAAATTTCATTGCAAAATATTTTAACCCCCAAATTAAAATTTTATCTTAGACCATATCAGATTGCATTTTTACATTATATTAATTTCTTATTGTCCCTTAAAGCCCTTTACAGACTTGCAATTCAACAATAATTCTGTTGTTTTATTAAGGTAATGAAATCTCATATAGTAAAGATTCACACTTAACAATATGTTTTCATAGTTATTATTATTTGAGCCTCACACAGTAGTCTCACAGCAGTAGGTAGGACAAGTACTATTACTTGTCCCTCATCTGTTGTTCTCAGAGGAAGTCTCTACCTATATTCTGAGGTCATTGCTGCAGGAATCTCATCCAGACTGTGCCTCCAGTTTGTGGTCTACGGTACACACAGGATAGGGCAACATCAAGGACTATTCTTCTATGTGATACAGACCCACATCTGGAGTCTTTGCAGTTTATTCATCCACAGATACTCATGGAGCACCTAGTACATGCCCGGCTCTATGATGGATGATGGGGGTGGAGATGTGAAAGATTTAACTCTCCAGAAATTATCCGTGAGAGCTGTATACAAGCACATAACCTATGTTACTGAGCCATGGGAACCCAGAGCAAGAGTAGGTAAGGGGCGGGGCTTTGGGGGTAGGCAGGACGTTACCAGTGTGTTATTGACAATAATATTAGCTAATACCTAGTTAATAGTAATAGCTAATGCCTAGTGTTTACTCTCTGCCAGGCATGTTCCGAGCACTTTGCACATACTTCTCCATTTCATCTTCACAACCACCCAGTGAGGCAGGTAATATTTTTATCCTGTTTCGCAGATGAAGAAGTTACAAAACTCAGGTTGGTAAGTTGACCAAGGTCACCCCACCAGTAAATGGCAGGTCTGGAATTTGAACCAAGCAGTGTGCCTCTAGACTCTGTGTCTCCTGAAGAAGTTTCTCACAGGAGATGACATCCAGGCTGTGTCTTGAATGACAGTTTGTACTTAGTCTGGCAGGAGATTGGGATGTGTCTACCTGGTTTTATAGACAGAGAAATAGCATGAGTTAAGGTAAAAAGGAAGCACAGGTTGAGAGCAAGTATGGCAGACTACTTGTGAAGAGTGGTGGGTGGCAAGAGATGAGACTAGAAAGATCTGGCTGGATGACGAAGGGCCAGATGCCATCTAAGCAGCTTAGGTCCTTAGATCTCATTTTTAATGTTATACCAAAGATACCACTTTTCTTAGTAATTATTTTCTTTTTCTTGCTTTCATTCTTTTTTATTGTGAAACATATCACAGAACCAGAAAAATACATAAAACACAAATGTAAAACTTAATGAATCATTTTAAAAAACTACCTCTGAGGTCAAGAAATAGGACATTGCTGGGACCCTGTAGCCCCTTCTTAGTGACCTTTGCTAGTCATTGCCCCTCCCTTCCCACCTACAAGTAACTGCTCTTCTGATTTCTTTCTTTTCTTTCTACTTTTACCGCCCATGTACCTCTAAACGTTATAGTTCGGGCTGATTCTGAACACAGAGTCACATGCTATGAATTTTTTTGTATCTGGTCATTATGTTTGCGAGATTCACCCATGTTGTTGTGGGCTGCTGCTTCATTTTCGGTGCTGTATGGTAGTCCATTTTATGAATATGCCAGAATGCATATTTGTCTGTTTCACTATTGAGAATACTTGGGTTGTTCCCAGTTGGAAACTATTGTGAATGGTGCTGCTCTGAATATTTTTATATATGTCTTTTGGTGCACATGTCCATGAATTCTGCAGGGTATAAAGCTGGGAGTGTCATTGCTGGATCATGAAGTATGTTTGTCTTTAACTTTAGAAGAATAATGCCAAACTATATTCCAAAGTGGATGTAACAACTCACACGCACACAAGTGGAATATCAGATTTCCTGCTGTTCCGTAGCCTCAGCAACACTTGTTATTACCGTGTTTCCCTGAAAATAAGACCTACCCCCAAAATAAGCCCCAGTTAAGATTGTCAGCCAGATGGATGCATTTAGTACATTCTGACGATGTTCCAGAAGAAGATGACGTGACTGTATTTGGATAAATGTAGACTGTTATATATGAAAAACTAAGACATCCCCTGAAAATACCCCCAATGCATCTTTTGTAGCAAAAATTAATGTAAGACCTGGTCTTATTTTCAGGGAAACATGGTAGCAGACTAAAATTTGTAGCTATTCTGGCATCATCATGATTTTCTTTTGTATTTTCTTTTGTACTTTCTCACTTATTATTGAGGCTTGACATTTTTTCGTATGTTTATTGGCCATTTAGATTGTGTAGTTTTTTTGTTTGTTTGTTTGTTTGGCAGTGTGCCTCATCTAATCTCTTTCCCATTTTCCTATTGAGTTATCTCTTGTCTTTAACTTTTAGAACTCTTGTTATTTCGAATATGAGCCCTTTATTGGTTTTATGTGTTCTACTTTCTCACTTTCTTATGTCTTTTGATGAACAAAAATTCTGAATTTTCATATAGTCATATTTATTTTTTAATAATAGGTACTTTTTGTGTTCTGTGTAAGAGATCCTTCCCTACTCCTGTTATCTTCAAAAAGCTTTATTATTTATCTTTCACATTTGGGTGTGTAGTTCACCTGAAATTGATTTTTGTATATGGTAATTCCTAATTAACTTGTTAGTGCTCCTCTGCCTTCAAAATATTTTTTACATTTTGTCCAGATTTTCTGATTGTCCTCAGCATTAGTTGGTCTGAATTACCTAGTTTACCATTCCCAGAGCAGAAATCTTTCAGAGTTTTAGTTTCACTTTGACTTCAGAATGATCTGTTCTGTAAAGGGGCCTTAATAAATATGTTTAGTACAGAAAAACAACAAAAAACTGAAAAACGATATAGAGTCATGGTTTTTTCTATTTTTTTTTAATTTAAGAGATCAAAAAAGAAGCTTCTGTTTCATCTGCTTTTCTCAACTATAAATACTGTTAAGACAAGTGAAAACTTGCTGCATAAAATGAACAATTGTGCTTATTGCATGTTAATTTTAGAGAATTAATCATGGTAAAATTTTAAATTAAAAACATCCATTATCAAACATTGACTTTGATGATAAAAACAGTTTAACCGTGGGTATAGCCACCTCCCTTTCTCTGTCTGTCCACATAATTAAACCTCCCTTTTGGCCAGAGATGGACTGTATGCAAACCGCATCCAGAATGCTTTTAGTTTGTGCCACAAAATATGAAGAAAATGTTTTCATTTTATGGCAACTAGATCCGTGACATATGAAGCTGCAGGAACTGTTTTTACAGTGCACAAGATGCCCGGGAACGGGGGAGCAGACTCCCATGATTATTGGCAGGAAAAACCTGGCTACGTGGCTGATGTTAAATCTGCTTTTTACGACAGCCAGACCAAGAAATGTCTCCCGTATTGGAGCCGGTAGCAGTGAGATGATTTTTCACTCAGTAAACACAGCCTCGGGAAGCCATGCGAGGCAGTTTCTCGTGAGCCATTTACAGCTTCTAAGAGGAGAGCACAGTGTAGGCGCCACAGAGGAAAACCTGACGTGGCCTTCAGGGAATGTTGCTGGGGGACTTGCTGAGGGAGAGGCTCCTTGTCCCGCTGTCACCAGAACCCCACTTGCCCTGCGTTTGTGTCTCTGAGATTCACAATGGAGGTGAGCCTGGTTGTAGCTCCAAAATGTTAGGAGTAAGAGTTGCGTACGTGGAAGTTATGGCTTTCGAACCACACGCTTCCTTCCTGCCCAGCCCTTGCTTATTAGATCACAGAACCCATTTTCTTTCTCTTTTAAAATTAATAATTAGCCAAAATTTGGTCTGGGGATCCCTCCCCGCTCCCCAATCCAGACCCTTTCAGGGGGTGTGTGAAGTCACAACTATTTTATTAGTACTAAGATGATAAGCCTTTTAACTCATTCTCTCATGATTGTGCAGTGGAGTTTTCCAGAGGCTACGTGACATGTGAGACTGCAAAAGATTGAATGCAGAAGCAGATCCTAGGGTCCAGCTGTTGTCTCTTAAGCCAGGTATTAAAGATATTTGCAAAAATGTAAAACAGTGGCACTTTTCTCAAAATTTTTATCCTTTAAAATATTTTTAATTTAAAATTTTTTAACATATAATTGTTTAATATTTTTAAATGAATACTTACGAATAAATATTTTTAAATTTTCATAGTTTAATTTTTAATATGGTAAATACTGACAATTAACCCACATAAACAAAAGCCCTTTGGGGGCCTCAATAATTTTTAAAATTCTGAAGCAGTCCTGAGACCAAAAAGTTTGAGAATCATTGCTTTAACCGCTGTCAGTTCCAGTTGGAATCCCAGTTTCTCTCTGAGGAATGCACAGCTTGTCTAGCCCACTTTTTCTCTGTGTTCTCTAAATTTCTGTGCCGCACAGCTTCATGCTTGGTTTTTGTGGAATTATTTGGCGTGCTAGTTTTCTCCTCCTTATTAGTAGTGTAAGACCTCTGAGGATGGGGATATGTTAAGTGAGAGTTTTTTGAGACGTTCGTGATATATACTGCTGAGCACAGCATAAACAATTGGTAATGGTTGTTCGTATTATTATTTTCAATATCAGTATTAAAATTTCCCAAACTCACTGGTTTATTGTAGAACCAAGACGCAGTTAAAATTTTGTGACCCTTAGTAGAAATAGCTATTTGATTTTAAAAAACCCTTTAAATTAATATACAATATGGAAAAAGAATAAAGGATTTTTTATCATAGATCATCAATAATTGGCTATAAAAGCTGAGCGTGTTAATCTGTTTAATTTTAATGTGTCCAACAATGGCAGTAAAACCTGGCCACAGGCTCTTGTTGGTGGCCACAGGCCGAGTGTAGTGCTGGGTGCTTAGTAAGCGTTCAGCAAAGCTGTTGAGTAGCTGCTTCTGCCCTTCTTACTACGGCTGGTCCCTGCCATCCCTGCCCCCCACCGCCAAGTGACTAGCAGTTGTTTTAGTCTTCAGAAGGTAGCGTGCCTTTCTGGTAAAGAATTGGCAAGTTGTCCTGGACTAAGCTAGAGAGCATTAATTAGTTGACCAAACTGGGTTAGTAGCTGAAGGTGAGGCACTTGCCTTTGTCTTTCACCCCTGCTTCAGACTGAGTTTGTTTTTCTCAGGCAACCCTTGCGAAGAAGATGTAAGAATAAATTTAACATCTTTATGCCAGGGTCCTGCTATTAGTTCCAAAGTTTGATCACAGGCTCTCCCTGGAAGCCTGAGGGTCCCACGCGAATACCACACTGGCCTGAGACCCTGGCATTACTTTACCATAGTATTCTAGAACAGAGCATGGTACCTGGTAGGTGGCTCATTCACTGAATGAATGAATGGCATCTGTACTGTAGCCCTGGACATACAGTTATAACTTATAAGCAGTATTCTTATTTGAATAAGCCAAGACTATTGTATTGAGTTTACTTTATTTTTCCCCCCAAAGTGTGTGTTTATTTCATAAGAGTTTATGGGGATGTCCTTTGCACTAGTACTGTTTTAAATGATGGTGATACAGTGATAAATCAGACTTAGAGCTTGTCCTTAGGAAGCTGATAACCTAGCAGTATATACAACGTACACAAGCCTCATGGAAATATGTGCCAAGCACAGTTGGCTAACTCAGAGGAAGGACCCATCCTGCAGCAAGAGAGAGGAATCAAGAAAGACTTCCCAGGAAAGGTTTCTCTATGCCTGCATCTTGAAGGTTGAAAAATAATTTGCCCTGTGAGTGGGAAGACAGTCCAAGTGGAAACGGCATGTACAGGGTCAGAGGCACGTGAAACCATGCGGTGCTTAAGGGAAACGGGCAGCAGTGTGGTTTTGTGAGATGAAGCCGAAAGGTGAACTGGTACGGGGCCTTGTGACCCACACAGTGGAAATGGGATTTTATCTCGGAGATGGATGAGAGACTTTGCAAGGGCAGTGTAGGTTTGCACTTTGTAAATGTGATTCTCATGGCAGCAGAGGTGGGGTTGGTCTTGAGGGTAAGAAAACAATTGAAAAAACAGTTGGAATAAATCTGATGAGGAACTATTGTAGAACTAAGGCCATGGCAGTAGGAACGGGGAAGAAAATACACACTGAAATATGTGGGATTAGAATTGATAGAGTTTGGTGAGAAGACGATGTTGATGATGGTCTCAGATTTTTCTTTGAGTGAGATGATAGTATAATATTTCCAAGTGAGGCAGAAGGAGGATACAGTTTGGGGGAAGGTTATTTTAGTTTTAGTTATGTTATGGGGACCCGTGGGACATGAGGTGGAGAAGTCCCCTGATGTTTGTATGTCCCCATACAAAGGCAGTTGTATAGATAGATGGCCTTGAAGATTGTAGGAAAGGTCAGCACTGGGGAGAGATTTGGGAGTCATCAAGATACAGGCAGTAGTTAGATCTATAGGAGACAATAAGGACATGTATATATAATAAATGGAAAAAGGGGAAGATGAACTCTTGAGGAACATACCAGTAATGAAAGGACAAGCAGAGGAAGACTGTCCATCAAAAGGGACTGGAAAGAAATGGTCTTAGAGGTAGCAAAAGTAACGGATTTTGCCCCTTCTGTCGGGTAAAAGGACTAAACATGCTCCATGTCAGTTTGGGCATCAGAACTAGGCTCAATCCTTGAAGCCCGGAGTTGAGTTTGGTTCCCTCATCATGGCCCCTGTTCCCCCACCCTCACCCCCACGTGTAAAAGCAGCTGCTCCTCCCCCAGCACCACCCAGCCGCTGATGGGAATCTGAAAATCAGCAGTACTGACAAAGAGCGTGGACGGGCTGCAGACCAGGCAGATGGGAGGACCCAGACTCAGCCCTGGGACCAGGAGCGAAAAGAAGGTGCTTCTGGCCCTGTGGCTGGGTCTGCAGTATCCTTAATATCCAGATAGGACAGGAGCTCCCAGATGACAAGAGTTTCAGGTCATTCTAATTTTTAAATGCCAGTTAAAGCAGAATAATTGAATAAAATCCATTGTATTTAGCAACTGGGATTGATAGGGAAAGAAATCACACTGTGATGGTTGAGACCACAAATAAAAATTTCTTTTAAAAAAAGCTTGACTAGGAGAGGAAAGGGGAGGGAGGACAGAAAAACTCGAAATGGTTTTAGGGTTAAAGGGGCTGTTTTCAGGAATGAATGGAGTTGAACATTTTAATAGAATTTCTAAAGCTTTGAACTGAAGTGACCTGAAATAGCAAAGATCTTGGAATAAAAGTTACTCTTGTGTCCTGGTGGCTTGATAAACCCATCTGCCTGTAGCACACCTACCTCTATCTGTGCTTGTAGGTGTTTGTTACTGTCATTTGTGTTCCTTAATTAAATAGGCTCCTTCTTGCCCACTTGGGCTGGGTGCCCCGCTCACAGAGCTGGACTTGTGGTGCCCTCCTGTCTGCCCCGAGTCTCCTGGGAAGACCTTCCTGGCCTCCTTGCTGGTGTCCTGCTCCTCCCTCACATCTGCCGCTTCACTTAAGCCTTCTCGTCCTGATGTCTTGCTTGAAGTTGGGCCACTTGCCAGTGACGTAGGCAGTCAGGGTTTTCAGTGTTATTTGTGACTCAATTAAAAGTTCGTAGTGTAGTCTTAATAGTCTGCATCCCAAGAATTGTGCTGGATATCAGACAGATAAACAACGATAAATCTGGGAAGACCAGGGTGGGGGAAGAGAAGACAGTGGTCAAGGGCCTTATCCATATTGCTTGACTTTTTTGAAATGAGATTTAATTTAAAAGCATCATGCTAAATAATCAAGTTTGAAAATGAAACCCTACCACATCAGAGGTGATATTAATAAATATAGTTTATTGCATCTGTATTTGTTTAACTTGGCCATATTCCCTTGGAAAGATTCAGTTCTAATTCCGTCCTGTGAGTTTAGTTAGGTACTTGGCTATGGAGGAACTCTTGAAGTCTACTTGCAGTTTAGTCGGTCCCTGGGTTGATTTAGTCCAAGATCCACGGAACCTTCCCATTCTCTCTGTGAATTTCAAGATCAATCAGTTACTGTGCAAGAGGAGAGGAAGCTGGAAGGGTTCACCGTAGCTTACTGCTACGGCTGTCCATGACCAGACAGTAGGATTGCAGTGCAGTTCTGAATAGTTCACAGTGGTGTTTTGAAGTCATTTGCCATTGCCCATACCTCAGGAGGAAAACAGTGCTGCAGATAACTTCAACTAGATAATTTCAAATGTTGATTTTAGAGTTAAATTTTATGTGTATCTTGAGTCCAAGAACATCTGATACGGAGGTCCCAGCCCTACAGAGAGCGTAATGAAGCTGGTGTGCTGCAGAGGTCGTGGAACGCTGCCTAGTTTCCCTCGCCGGCCTCTTCCTTGCTTTAACTCCTTTGCCCTCGCTGAACACCGGCAAGCGTCTGCTACCAGCTGCTAAGCAGGCAGAGGCCTGAGCTGGCCACTGCGTCCGAAGCTTGTCTTTTAACAAGATAATGGAATAATGAGATACTTTATGAAGTTGGCACGGAGTTTAGACTTCTGATAAGTCTAGAGAAGAAGTCATGTTTAACATGGGCAGAAACTAATCAGAATAGAGAAGTGAAAATTGGGTTGTTATCTTGGTAGTCTGTGGTTGACAAAAAAAATGAAAGAATCCAGTCTTTCTCTGAGGTGCTGAGGGTCACCACACAGCTCACATCCTCCGTGAGGACTAGACCCGTTTTGGAGGTTGCCGCTGGCTTCTTCGCCTTTCCCCAGTGCCGTTCAGTGGGGACGCATCGCACTGAAGAACCCACGTTGGAATTCAGTTCAGCTTCTGTTTATTGAACTCCTACCCGATACTGAATTCCAAGCTGGGTAAGACATAGATAGCCCTGATTGTCAGGGAGCTCCTCTTGAGTGAAGAAAACAGACCCACAGACATTACCACTATCATATGGTGTATCTCAGCGGAGGGACACTTAGTGCAGCCAAGGCAGGTACAGAAGATTCTCAGGAGATGACACCTGAGGCACATCTTCACAGAGGAGTGGAAGAGAATTGGGCAGAGGGCCCTCAGAGACATTAGTGCATGTATTGTGGGCAAGGAAACCATGTGCAATCCATGTGACTAGAATGTGAAGGGATGATGGGGCTGGCGAGATCTGGAATTTCACCCTAAAGGTGATGGGTAGCTCTCTTGTGAACTTGGGCAGCGATATACTCAGAGGTCAAATCTGCCTTTAAGAAAGGAAGATTGCTGGGACAGCGCTGTGTATAGTAGGAGGACAGGGATAATAATTAAAATATTACTAATGCTCATCACTGCACAATTTCATCTGAGATTTACTTATTCAGACACTTAAACAATAAGCTAACATAGAGGTGATGACAGATAAGAGGGCGACAAGATGCTTTCAAGGTTCACCAAAGCAGCACCTCAGACATTGTGACATAATGTGGGACCAAAGCTGTAACTCAAAATCTGAAGCCATGGGGGATGGAATGCACTTTCCTGGACAGAAACAGTAAGTTGATTGTGAAACTAAGGGGCCAGTTTCCAAATAGTGATGGGCTGACAGCAGCGTGGATGCTAATCACAGGTGCTTCTACCAGGCTCGTCCAGCATTGTTTTGCCCACCTTCACACACACACACACACAGGTCCAACCTTGAGCTGGATGTCCTTCTGACATTTGTTTTTGCCATTGTAAAACGAAGGGACTGGCTTGGGATCACTAAATGTCTAATAATATAATAAATGACTGTCATTTCATATATATGTAAAGAGACATTCCATTGTGAAATAAAATTTTCACTGCCTCTTGCTGTGTGATCCCATTTGATTTTGAAGAGGCCATTCTAGCTATTATTTGGGAATTGACGGGAGGAGCAAGAGGAGGTTCAGGGACACCAGCTAAGAAGCCTCCACGAGCTAGAAACGATGCTGGCGATGAAAACGAAGGATTATGAGATACTGTGAAAGCAGAAACGACATGACTTGCTGATGGGGTCCGTGAGGACTGGGGTGGGGGGCGAAATCCAGGATGACTCTGACGTTCTGATGCAAGCAGCTGCGTGGAGGGTGGCGCCCTCCATTGAGGCAGTGGAGACGGGAGGACGAGGTCTGGGTGGGGACGCAGAGGGCAGTTTGGGGCGCATTGAATCCCAAGTGATTCTGAGACATCCTCATGTGAAATGGAGAAAGAAGTTGAAAAGATGATTTGGTATTTTTCTGGTAGAACAAATAAGGTAAAGTAAATAATAAAGGTTTTCATGTTTCTTCAGAAAGTGTTTCAATTCACATTCCTAATAACCACTTGCGTTTGTGGAGCGTGTGGTTGGCGCCCTCTCTGTACTAAGTATTTCACACATATTTCACTTAAATTTCCAAAGAGTTCTGTGAGGGAGCTGAGGCTCCAGAGCTTAGGGCGCTACGTGGGCTAAAGAGTGAGCTTGGGTTTGCACCAGGCGCCCTCAACTCAGAACTTGTGCTCTGCTGCTTGCTGGGGCGTCTTGCTGCGAGTGTGTGGCTCACTGTGACTTTTCTCTCTTTTCAGGGTTTTGGTTTTTGCACTGAATGTAGTCTAGACTCATCTTCACGGGCGTGTGTTGCCCCAGGATACTGTCAAAGGTAAGTGTTTTGAAATTTATATCCGCTGGGTGTTGGCAGTGAAATGGGAGCATCTTCATCTTTAAAAAGAAGAAAAGTATATTTTGACATTATTGCTCTTTTCCAGAGTTCTTACAGAAGGGTATTCAGAATGGCCTCCACATCAGCCCTTTGCAGGTCTATGTTGGGAGGTCCCTTTAAAAAGTACTTGTATTTAGATGGATAGTGACACATGGTGCCTCATTCTTTTATAAAGCTAGACTTTGTTACTAGGCTCAGCAGTTCTTCAGTTTTGTGTGAGTATGTGCCGGGCTTCTCTGCCCTCGTCTGTCCCTGCTCCGGTCTGTAGTCCACACTCCTGCCCGAGTTAGCTTTCTCAGTGGTAGATTAGACGTGTCACTCTTTGCTTAAACACCTCTCATGGCTCCCAGTTGCTGCAGATGTCATCCTACAAACCCCTTCAAACCTAATCCAATCAACGTCTCTGGCTTCTTTTTTAGTAAACCCTTCCTATCCCTAAGCCTTACCAGACCCTTTTCTATTTTCCAGATATTTAGTTATTTCTCACAGCTCTGTGCCTTGGTTTATGCTTTCTTTTCTCTTGGCTTCGAGTTTGGAAGAGGGGAGAAGAGTGCAACTAGCTGTCTTCCTTCTTGGATCTTTCCTGTTAACCCCTTCGCCCAGATACTCTTGGCAGAATTTCTTTTCCATCTATGTTCTGGGAGTACCTACTATTACAATAATGCAGCATTCATTGTTTTATATTAGAGTTATTTATTTGTATGTGTCCTTCACTAGCCTATAAACCCTTTGAGACTTCTTGGACGGGAATGAATTGTTGTTTTTTTAGCCAATTGGCTGCTCCTGGCACCTTACCTTGTTCAGTGCTGTACATATATTATTTAGTTTAACCTTTATAACATCTCCACCTGACCAGTTTATGGATGAAAATAATGAAGATTAGAAAGTCAGGTAACTTGCCCAAGATGACACAGCTAATAAACATCAAAGAGTAATGATTTTGCTCCTTCAAAACCAAAACTCATTCTACTACACCACACCAGCCCAGCACCATCTGGCATATGGTAGGGACCCAGTAAATATTTATTGAATTGATATCTATTGCAATTTAAGTGAAAAGCACTTTAGTTGATTAATTCAGTCGTTCTTACATAGAAATGTATTGAATACCTGTTAAATGCCAGGTACACACATTTAAGTAAACTGTGAATACACAGGTTAATGAGATAGCGTGCCTGGTATCAAAGGGTTGACAGTTTAATAGGGAAGGCATCTATGCAAAAGAGAAATCCAGTAAAGTGTTACAGATTCTCTACTAGGACTCAAACAAGGTCCACTGGGGACCCTGAGGAAGGAACCGTTGGTTCTCCCTAGAGATGGACCAGGAAATACTTTCTTGAATGAGGAATGGGGTGCTCCCTGGCGGTATCAGAGAAAGGAAAGGCAGAGGGAGTACTGCGGCCAGCAACACGGACACCTGAATCAGTCTGGCGTATTTGCGAAGTAAGAGTAGTGCAGTGTGGCTGAGACAGGCCTGGCCAGTGTCGCTGCAGAGACGGATGAGAGCGAAAGCCTAAGGGCTTTGAAAAGACTAACGTATTTGCCAACTTTTAGAGAAGCCCTAGCACAGAGGCTGTATGACATCACTCATATTTGGTCATTAACATTGGTTGAGTCCTGTCCTGTGTGTGCTGAAGCACTGTGCCAGGTCAAAACTATCTTTCAGTTGCCATGTATGACAAGCTGGTGACAGCTCTGAGGTGAAATGATATGCTGCAACAGAAATCAAATGCTTATGTTGTCATATCACCTTTGACAGCTTTACCACTTGGTCACCCCTCCAGTTAATTTTCACATAAGTGGACTTTGCCTTTACTTTTTCATCACTCTCTTAGCACCGATACGCTGGACCCTGTGTCACTTCCCAAGTGACACCTCTAGCTTAACCATATATTTTTGCATTGCCTACTTTAGTCTCCCTCCATTTTGTCAAAAGGAGAGTAAAACTGGCCTAGACCCTTAGACACAGCTATAAGTCAGCCTTCAAACAAGAATGTTATGAAGGTTTTTTAAGAAACCCATAAAAAGTATTAAATATAGTTCCAAAACAACAAAATAATGAGAGCCAGTTAAATAAAGGACAAACAGAAAAATAGGTATCGATATGACATATAGTCAATAGGCAGATTATATTGTCTTAATCCGGAAAGATTTTTAGAAATACAAATTGACTGAATGTTAGAAGGATAGAGATGTGGATTGGTGATGAAGGGAAGGGATTTTAAATAAGGTATGGACTGCGTTAGCCAGTTGTGTGGAGAGAATGGAAAGATTTGCCTGAGTGATGTGGAGTATAGTGTCACTAGAAACGGAGCTCAAAAGCTTATGAAGTAAAGTACATTATTAATATTATGGTAATGAGATAATTGGAAAGACAAGACTAACAGAAAACTGAACTTACTTCTGAAGAGGAAATGTTTCAGATGTAAGTTGGAATTGAAGGAGACCCAATAAATAATACTCTCTTCCCTGCCCAAGTTCTGAAGCAACAGAAATAGAGGATGAAGGAGTAAGGCAGGTGGAGATCAAAATTTCACTATTATCACTAATAAAATTGACATAGGAGAACTGGCTCATCTCTAAGGCCAAGTCAGCTTCCTACTACTGACCTGCAGCCCCTAACAGGTTTCCTTACCCGGCAGCACTAGGAGAGACCCGCGTCCTAGAAGGAAGGAGCAGAGCAGAGTAGGTACCCCCAAGGGGAAGGGGGGAGAAGGGACTGGACTCTGCAAGCCCCGTTTCTTTGTCCAGGCTCACGGATCAGAGCAGTCCCTTCACCCTGACAGCTGCAATCAGGGGTGGGGTACGGCCAGGACTAGCAGACAGACGTGCAGCCGCACATGGAGGTAGGCCGCAGAGTGGGGAGGAAATGTTCCTCTGCTAACACGCGCCAGCTTTTGTGTCTTAGTGCGTTGGTCTTGAGCAGTAAGTCTCGGTCAGCGGGGGTGTGCCCATCCCCTTTAGGGCAGAAGTGGTCACAGGGCAGTCCTTCCCCCACTTTCCTGAGGACACCCCCCCACTACCCACCGCTGTCCTCTCAGGTCTTCTCTGGGACCATGGATAGATTTTGTCCCCAGAGGATTCTAAAATGGGTCAGAACAGTATATAAATTATGTGAAGGCCAAGGCTAAACAAAATCATTGCAGCACTGTCCACACAGCCATCGAATTCAGAAAGGAAGCCTACCTACCTCCAGCCCAAGAGCAGTGTTTCTGATAAAATCATGTCCCCAGAACATGGTACTTAGTCTTTCCAAAGATTGTAGCAGAGACATGTAGGTAACGGAGGGAGGGCGGACGGCTGAGGTCCTCTTGGTTGGAGCCTCATCAAGGTGCCCACTTAGTCCATTCCCGTGTCCGCAATCCAGGACTTGGACACTTCCACCCAATTTTGAAAAATCTGCCAGCAAGAGGTTAAATTTGGTACTGTGCCTTTACCATACTGGCAAAAACTCAGTTAATGCACAGTCTTCTCTTTTAAAGATTAATATTTGAAACATCACCTCCTTTTTGCAGAATTTAAGGATTTATAGTTGTGGCAACCCCAGTTCCAAGTTCCCTCCTTTCCTCTTTAAGTTCCCTCCCTGCCTCCCTCTCTTCTCCCTCCCTTTTTTCCTTCCTTGTATGAAGTATAGTGAGGAACCTCTTAATTTCCATTTCCCCATTGAATTGTCTGTGTAAGCCTAGCACAAACAATTGAAACACGCATAGAAGTTCACTAGTTTTATAGCGCATGTGCTGTTTGAAATTCAGCTGCCTTGCAGCTTACATGCAGCAAATAATTGTTCTACTCACTAATATCTAAAAGGCTTGTATGAATTAAGTCTTTTTTTCCTGAAGTCTCATCTTTGCCTCAGCCATGCCTGCTTAGGAAAAGCTGTGCCTGCATAATTCAAGGTCAGACAGCAGCCTTCTGTACTTCGAAGCCACCCAAGCCTGCGAATGCCCTATTCCCTGTGCTGAGGCCGCAGTGGCCAGTGTGTGCTGCTGCCACTTGTGCAGCTGACATTTAGATGAGCTTTCAGTACCACCACCACAACCGGCTGGCTTGTTGCTCTGCAGAGGCTGGCAAAACCCCCAGGCCTTTGCTAAGGCTTTTGTGCCTGGTGCGTGCGGCATTGTCTCTATAGAAATAGCCATGCACCTGAAGGCAAAGTTGCCATAACTACAGTCACCACGAAGGTCAAAATACAGTGTGGCCTATGGATTATACACTAACTCGGCCTCAATAGTTCAAAGCTAGTACACAACTGTGAACACTCATGTAGTCTAATGTAAACCTCTACAAGGTCAAAACACTTTGCCCCCTCCCTGAAAACCAAGGCCCAAAGTCCTGGCTCCAACAGAAGCCTCAGAAACTCCACATGTATTTTACTCCTCATATTTTACTTCATGTCTATTTATCAAGACTCTAGTCTCATGGACCGGATGTTAGGGTCTTTGAGAGACCCCCAAAATAGCACTCTTTTTCCCTAGGCTGAGTTCTATATTAATTGAGAAATAAGATTACGGCACTTGGGAGACCACCTCTGTGATTAATAAAGCTGTTGGAGAATGTGGCTGATATCTCCAGGCAAAGGAACTTGTTAACACAGACCCTCAGAATTCAACAGACTTACCTGGTCACAGGTACTGGTGAGGGGCCAGGAGCCAAGGAGAATGCATGCTCCCTGGGGACCGCTGGCTTCCAGAAGGAAGAGAGAGAAGGGGCTGAGCTCATATATCGTTTCTCCTTCTGAACACACCATTCAGATAAGATCCTGTACGTCCTCTGGGATAGAGTGTGTGGAGGTGGAGAGGACCAGGAGTGAAGCTCAGGAGGGGAAAGAAGCAATCCTCTTTCCCAGCACATTCAAGTGGAAACGGCGCAGAAATAATGGGTGTGCCTTCCTTGGGCAGCCATGCCTACAATACGTCATCTATGAAATACAACCTCTATTTCAGTAAAGTGAAATAAGAACTGGAAGACATTTTTGAAGCAATTTGAATATGAAATCTTTCTAAATATGTTACCGAGTTTTTTTAGTGCTATCAATATCATTTTCAGAGAAAGAAGAATTCCGTTGTTGCACAAGTATCGTAAACAGGTGAGGGGTGAAACCAGCTAGAGAAAGCCTTAGAGCCCAGTTTGCACTAGAACCCAATTGCCAGGCCCCCAAGTTGCTGTATTCATAAAGAGATTTCTCTGCACAAAAAAGATACACTATCAAGCATCTTTTTAGCTTTCATATTTTGTAGCTATAAGCCTTTTAAAGTATTTGAAAGGTTTTAAAATATCTGTACCTGTATTAACTGGAGATTTGTTTTGTCAGTTGGAGTAATTATTCCTCAGTAATTAAATATTTAATGAGTTAATTTGAATGTTGCATAAACTTTTAGTAGTTTCCTTTTGGTACATTTTAATTCATAAAATTTTAATAAACTTTTACTTGACTCATTTTATTCTAAGGAAAACTTACTGCTTTTTATTGTCTTGCCCTATGAATAGCCTGTTCCCATATAAAAATAAATTAACTGACATTTAGTTTATTAAAATTTTCCTAAAATAAAACAAGTGGGGTCAGTCATTAGTGGCACCTTAATTTAAGTTATAAAATACCACGAATGTTGAGCATAAATTGTAAACCCAAGAAACCCAGCCAATTTCAGTAGCCTAACCTAGTAGCCAGCGTAACAGCTGGGCACTGCTCTATTCAGGTGGCCATCCTTTCTGACAGGTCAGTGTTTATGCTGAAGAATTAATGAAGATTTTCACTCTCACCGCTGCCAAAAGTCAAACAAATGAGAAAAGTTATCTCGAACTATTCAATACTGCAATGTCTTAAACCTTTCCTGACTGTCCTCTCCTAAGGTGGAGAAAATTCCCTCCCTACCTCTCCCTTCTTTCTTACCTAACACACACACACACACACACACACACACACACACACGTTACTTAAGGTCGTGCTTTACAGTATCTATGGTCTCGGTAACAGAATTTCAATGTAATCTTTGAAAAAAAATACAAATTTTTGCACTGAATTTCTTATGTATTTTTTCTCTTCTTACCTCTTTTAGGCAGTATTTGTGTGTTTCTGCAGAGTTTTGCACAGAGTCTGTTCCCATGCAAACCAATGAGGGAGAAGTATCGGAAGAAAGCAGTTCCAAGGTCAGTGAATTCTAAAGGTACAAGCAGTCTGAGTAGAAATTAAACAACAGGGGCAGTGGATAAGTGGAGTGGGTGTTTTGTTTTTGGTGTCTTTAGAAACTCGACCGATTTAAATCAGAACCTAACCTAAGATGTTTTATTATGCTACGTGACAAATTTAAAACAGACTTCACTGAACTCATAGAGAACTTTATGATTCATCTGTAGAGTGCTAGCACTTTATCTTTTAATGTTTCATTATGTAAGTTATACATATTTATTTGAAAATTAAAACAAATCAGCAGTGTATAAGGTACAAAGTAAAAGCCTGTCCCTTATTCCTACTGCACAGAGGCATCACTGATAATTTTTTAGACAGTTTTTATTACAAATTTTTAAATGGCAATTTGTTTGGTTTGGTTTTTCAAGCTAAAGTTTGAGTGACTATTCTTGTCAAACCCTGTCTGTAAATAGTTACCTGTGTGTTTATTTATACGTCTCTATATCTGCCTCCATGTCCTGCGTCTCCTTGGCTCGTTTTCTGCCTGGTCACATGGGACCCTCAGTGTCACCTTCACATCCCCCTTCCTCTCAGTATTGTCTCTGCCTCTCAGCATAGTCCTTCCCAGCAGCTCCGCGGGATCTCACACTGTCCTGAGCAGTGCAGCGCTGCAGCGTTGTCTGCTCCCCAGACCCTTCTCAGGGAGTCCTTTTGCTGCTGCCACTGCTGCTGGTACTGTCTGTGGGAAGGCTTATTCCTTCACCAGAGCAAAAGTGGAGAGGTGTCAAAAGGTCACCAGGAACGTCCAAAATACCATGCTCTGTGGAAGAAGCCAGGCCCAAAAAATCACATATTGTATGATTCCATTTGTGAAATATGCACAATAGACAAATCCATAGAGACAGAACGCAGACTGGTGTTTGCCAAGAGTCGTTTGGAGGGAAGGGAAAATGAGGAATAACTGCTTGATGGGTGTGGGGTTTCTAGTTGGGATGTTGAAAATGCTTTGGAACCTGAGAGAAGTGGTGGTTGCATAACATTTTGATGTACCAAACGCACTGAATTGTTCACCTTATAGTGGTTAATTTTATGTTATGTGAATTTCACATCAATAAATTATTATTTGTTTAAAAACAGGAAAATAGTGTCTGTGAGGGTTCCCATCAGACCAGTCCTTCCTGCCCATTGGCTGCATGCAGTGCTTCATTGAGTTTCAGAGAGGCCACCCCCTTCTCTGCTCTGTTATACTCATGCTTTGTGGGCTGGGCTTCAGAGAAGTACTGCTTGTGCCCCAAGTCTCGAGGTCCCTTATGAAAACAGCTCCTTCAGCTTCTTTCTGAATCCCCTCTCTCTACAGTCCATGGGTTGCTTTTTTCCCCATCAGATCTCTTCCTTCTTTCTGTAGCCAAAGCAGAAGCCTATAGACTTTCATCAGACTCATCTAGGTTCTGATTCTCACTTAGGGTTAATCAGAATCTGAGATACGCACACGTTCTAGGACACACACACACACACACACACACACACACACACACACTCAGGACACACAAGAAACATAGACCCTAGGATTTCTGAAGTACATATAAACCCTTCCCCAAGATGCTAAGTTACTAACTGATAATGAACTACGCATGTAAAGTTAAGGTAGACTGGACTCCTGGATCCTCTGGCTAATACATTCTCTGGAAAAGAAAATTGTGATTGGGACTTGGCAAGCATATAATTAGACTAATATAGAATACTTTATCATGCCAAAAATTCAGTTTACACCTTCTTTCTGAGAAAAAAAAAGACTGGCTTTCTTGATTCTTTTTTTCTTTTTTTTTTTTTAATTAAAGTTTATTGGGGTGACGATTGTTAGTAAAGTTACATAGATTTCAGGTGTACAATTCTGTATCACATCATCTATATCTTGATTCTTTAATTATTGAATAGTTATCAGTTTAGAATCAATTAGAGAAGAGAATAAAAGAACATTATTTTTATGCTTGGATTAAGTGGGTGCTTCTGTTATCAGAAATTGGATTGTAACTTTAACTTCATCAGTCTTAGTTTAATTTATGTTTTTATGATTTTTCTGTATTGTGCTTCGCTTTGTTTAAAACCTTATATTTGGAATGATTGGGTGATAATGCAAAAATTTATCATAGTACTATGATAGCATAATTTGTGGTTGTCTGTCAACAGAAAGCAGTCAGGAAAGGTAGCTGGTTTTGAGAAAAAGTGGAGAATTTTCTGCAAAACAGTGATTTGAGCTAAATCTATTTTTTTTCAATACATAATTCTGGAGCATGTGTTATCAGTGGATACAACAATGTAGCAAAAAGACATGGTTCTTACTGTCAAGGTGGTTGCATTTTAGTGGGAGAAACAAGTCTATATAAAGGTAACTATTATGGATTATGGTCAAGATGAAGAAAAGAAAAGAATGGAATATAGGGTAACTGGGAGGATAAGCTTAGGGTAGTCAAGGAAGGTCTCTCTGAGAAGGTGACACTTCACCTAAGAGCAAAAGGATGAGGGAGCGAGCTCCATAAAGAGCTGGAAGAACAGTGTTCTATCCAGAAGAAACAGCTTCAAAAGCACTTGGCTTCTTCCAAGAGCTGTTAGAAGTCTCATGTGGCCAAGTGGTAAGAAGGGGTGAGAGAGGGAGGCAGAGACCTTGCAAGGACTCAAAGGTCATGGTGTGGAATGTTGATTTAGTCTCTGTGCCCTGGGAAGCCATTGAAAGCTAAGCTGGGGGGGTAACATGATACGATTTGTGGTTTTGGAAGATCACTCTGGCTACTGTATGGACGGTGGACTGGAGAGAGGCAATGGTGGAGGCTGGGAAACCAGTGAGGAGTCAGTTGTTTTTATTCAGGTGAGAGAAGATGGCGGCCTGGGTTAGTGCAGTGGCATTAGAAGTGGAGGAAAGACAGACTTGAGCTGTATTTTGGGGTAAAATTGTTGTGACTTGAGGATGAATGGGAATACTTTTCGCATCGTAGAAATCAAGAGGTAAATTTTGAGAAAAAGGTAGTCAGTATTGTCACATCCTACCAGGAAGCCAAGGAGGTTGGTAATAGAGAAAAGGCATCTGGATTAAAAAACAAAACAAAAACTAATTTCAAAAAAGGACATAAAGCTTCCTGGGGAGATGGAGACATTCTGTGTCTGATAGGAAATAGGTATATCCATTTGTCAAAATTATACTGCTGTAATTTACAATTACAATAAAAATTACAATTTTCAGGTACATTTTACCTGAAAAAAACGGTAAAATAATAATAATCAGGTAGAGCTGGAGAATGGATGGATGGAAGTATAGATAAAACAAGAATGACAGCATGTTAGCAACTTTGAAGCTTGGTGATGGTGCATAGGGGTTCATTTGTGTTTATTTGTATATGCTTGACATTTTCCAAATAAGAAGGGTTGTTTTTTTTAAGATTTTATTGGGGAAGGAGAACAGGACTTTATTGGGCAACAGTGTGTACTTCCAGGACTTTTTTCCAAGTCAAGTTGTTGCCCTTTCAATCTTAGTTGTGGAGGGTGCTGTTCAGCTTCAAGTTGTTGTCCTTTCAGTCTTAGTTGTGGAGGGCGCAGCTCAGCTCCAGGTCCAGTTGCCATTGCTAGTTTCAGGGGCCGCAGCCCACCACCCCTTGCGAGAGTTGAACCGGCAATCTTGAGGTTGAGAAGATGCGCTCCAACCAACTGAGCCATCCGGGAGGCAGCTCAGCTCAAGGTGCTGTGTTCAATCTTAGTTGCAGGGGGCAGAGCCCACCATCCCTTGCGGGACTCGAGGAATCGAACCGGCAACCTTGTGGTTGAGAGCCCACTGGCCCATGTGGGAATCGAACCGGCAGCCTTCGGAGTTAGGAGCACGGAGCTCTAACCGCCTGAGCCACCGGGCCGGCCCCAAGAAAGTTTTTAAAAAGAACTTATTAATGGTCTTCAAGAGTAAGAGGGTGAGAAACCAAGTTTTATGAGCTAAAAAAAAAAAAAGAACACACCTAAATGATAAGAGTAAGAGTTGTGGCTATAGTCTACCACCTGATTTTAGGAAATTTGGAAGTAAATGGAGGAAAGAACAGTGAAAAGGAGGTGTTAGTTCAAGTGAAAGATTTTTTTAAATGGAGGAGGCCCATCATGTTTGAGAAAAGAAAGAAGAGATGAGTGGAGGAAGGCACAGTGCATTTATGGAAAGGATTCATTTATTGAGATTTGTGAGTTTGAAGGAACCTGGGGATTAGCAAGGCTGGTCCCCTGAGCTCAGGCCTGAACTGTTCTCTCTGACTCTCCTGTCTGGTGGTGGAGGGATGTCTAGAGGAGGAAAGAAAGTAAGTGGGGTTCAGCTTTTTCTTCATATTGCCTCTGAAATAGAAGTCATTGTTATTTGGAGAGTTTAGGGGACTTGCAAGAATTAGTTTAGATTTCCTAGGAAGAGGGACAATTTGGAATAGCATTTGTAGAGAAGATGCTAAGAATACTTGATACATGAATGAAAGGGTCAATGCAGTTTTAAAAATTACTCATATAAAGTGTGTGTGAGTAGAAATCAGGAAGGCTTATGGTTGGACAGGATTGGTAATGAAGTCTTCCTGGACAGTGTGAATTTTGATGTTTCTTTTGAAGAAATATTCTCTGAAACTGTGCAGCATCTTCCATAGCTTTAAAAAAAATTTTTTTTGGGAGAGAGATATTTGTTTAAGTTTAGAGATGGACTAAGGGTAATACAAGGTGTGATCAAACAATACAGTGAATGTTTAAATGAAAAAGAATTATTACAGTAAAAGACACATTGCCATAATCCCCGTCAAAATACTCCCCCCCTCACTTCAAACACACTTATCCCATCGTTCTTGCCACTTTCTGAAGCAGTTCGGGAAGTCTTTCGTGAGTGTCTTTAGTTGCACTGTCATGCCTGCCTCAATGTCCTGAATCATTTGATTTTGGGGAAGAGCCAGAAGTCGCACGGTGCCAGATCCAGTGAATAATGTGGATGAGGACACACCGTAATGTTTTTATTTGACAGAAATTGCCATACCTGAAGCGATGTGACGCGGAGCGTGGTCATGATGGAGGATGATTTACGGCACACTTTAAAACACACCTTTTCTCAACCATAGCTTACACCCGATTGACTGCACCGAACAGGTTGAAACTTGTTACACACTGTTACTAAGGTTTGATGTGCCACTTCCATATTGAAGATCCCTGCCTTTCTGTTGGATGGCACTCGGCAGCAGCATTCACTGTTTTTGTTGATCACAATGGAAAGGCTGCGTGTCACACATCGCTTCTGGTACAGCAATTTCTGTCAAATAGAAACATGATGGTGTGTCCTCATCCACCTTATTCACTGGATTGGGCTCCGTGCAACTTCTGGCTTTTCCCCAAAATCAAAATGATTCAGGACATCGAGGCAGCCACGACGGCACAACTAAAGACACTCATGAAAGAGGACTTTCAGAACTGCTTCAGAAAGTGTCAAGAATGATGGGATAAGTGTGTTCAAAGCAAGGGGGAGTATTTTGAGAGGGATTAATGGTAACGTGTCTTTTATTGTAATAAAATGTTTTATTTAAACATTCACTGTATTATTTGATCACATCACATATATGTTTTAATTTTTATTATTGGGGTGGCATTGATTAGTAAAATTATGTAGGTTTCAAGTATACATTTCTATAATACATCATCTGTATATTGCATTGTGTGTTCACCACCCAAAGTTAATTCTCCTTCTATCACCATATATTTGACCCCCTTTATCCTATTCTACCATCTCCTCTCCCCACTTACCTTCTGGCAACCACTAAACTGTTGTCTGTGTCTATGAGTTTTTGTTTGTTTGTCTTGTTCGTTTGTTGCTTTCAGTTTTATATCCCACATATGAGTGAAGTCATATGGTTCTCGACTTTTTCTGTCTGACTTATTTCACTTAGCGTGATAATCTCAAGATCCATCCATGTTGTCACAAATGGCAGAATTGCATCTTTTCTTATGGCTGAGTAGTATTCCATTATATACATGTACCATATCTTTATTCAATCATCTATCAAAAGACACTTTAGTTGTTTCCATGTCTTGGCCATCGTGAATAAGACTGCAATGAACATAGGGGTACATATATCTTTACCTGTTCTAAAAAATAAAGGTTTTTAAATAAATATGTATATATATATATATATATATACACACACACACATATATACCAAAATAAACATATATACCTATGTTTACACACACACATACATATGTATGTGTATATATATGTATATATATTTATATATTAAAAAAAGAAAATACTGCCACAACTTTTTATTATCGCCCACAATTCTGTGGTTGGCTGTGCTTAGTAGGGCAGTTCTTCAGCTCCAAAGTGGTGCTGGCAAGGGCTGCAGTCCCCTGGAGGCCCAGTGGGCCCGAAATGGCCCAACCGGCCCACTCACGTGGCTGGCAGCTGGGCGCTCAGCTTGAGGCTGTTGACCCGAGTGTCAATGATGTCGCCTATCTGACCTCGCTACGCAGCTTGGGTTTCTAACAGCATGGTGACGAGGATCCAAGAGGGAGCGTTCCAAGCATGCAGAAGCTGCAGGTATCTTAAGGCCCGGCCTCAGAAGTCACACAGCTTTCTGTGTGACTTCCTCTGCATTCTGTTGAATTAAAAGCAAGTCACTGAGCCACTCCAAATTCAAAGGGAGGAGAAACAGACCCTACCTCTCAGTGGGAGGACTGGCAGAAAATTGAGGGTCATCTCTCACCCCTGACACAGTGATCCGTGTTGGGTGCAGGTTGAAGAGGAGGTGAGGGTGGACACCAGATTATTGTAGGCTAAGGAGGTTCAAGACGAGGCAGCAGATTTCTAAAGCATGGGAATGCGGTGGGCGTTTTACTTTATGATTTGCTCTCTTATGAGAACTGGTGCTGACGTCGAGGTGGAGACCGGAATATCTGTGTCTTGACACTCAAACTCTCTGAATAAAGAGAATCTGATGGGCCCAGCCAAGCCTGTAGACTGACTTACATTGGGTCTTGCATTCTCAGAGTAGGATGGCAAGGACCATGCGTGAAGAAGTGATCCCGTAGAAGGACATGAATCAGGAGGCAAGGCCAGCCTTCCTGGGACAGTCTCCAGGCAGTGCTGATGTCATCTTCCTTTATGTTTCTTAACCAGGATGGATTAGAATTCTTAACTTCAGCTCCACGGCTACTTCTCACTTTAAATTTAGTGGAATTTATATTGCATTCTAAGTAAGTTGGTGTTGGCTTATGAGTTGTAGAGATTCTGCAGCATTAGGCTTGGAATGTTTTTTAAGTGAAATCTAAGCAAGTGTAGTAACAATGATAAAACTGAGCAGTTGGTTGTTTGTAATCTCATTCTCTGTACTTTTTTTGTATATTTAAATATTTTATAATTAAAAAAATAAGCTCCAGGGTTTAAGAATTATAGCTGTAGATTTAAGTGCCCATGTGCCTCTATTAATTACTGCAAATAAAAAATATTTACTGAATCAGGAAGTCAATATTTTAGCTATAATACTCTATACAAAGAATTAATTGAACTATTGATTGGCTTTACTTTAAAGAGAGTTTGATTTAGTGTAGGATATCCCTACCTTAAACTGAATCTGATTTAGCAAATTATAACAAGATTTCATGGATTTTGATATTTTAAGAGCACACTGGAAAAGAAACCGTGCTGGATAGGTATTTTTCCCATTTGTTTACATAGCTGGCAAACCGCATAATTTGGGTTGGATTCCAGGTCTGTCTGACTCCAAAGGTCACCCTGAAGAAGCAATATGGTAGAGTAATCAACTCTGTTTCCTTATATCAGAGGAACTTGTTAGAAAGCTCACCTGGGTATAAAAGAATGCACATGAGGGGAGAGGGTGCTTTGTGCATATTAAGGGTCACACACTTCCTGAGGGGAATTGTTGGAGCCCTGAGATGTGTGTGTGAGACGGTGGGGGACGAGGTTCGAGGCGGAATCCGGTGCAGGCCTCGGGGGCCATGGAAGAGGAGAAACCTGGGCTGCTGTGTGTTAGGCAGAGCACTGTGGCAGCAGGGTGGAGAAATGATTACAAACAGGGTTGAAAGTGGACACAGACCATTTAGGAGTCTCCTCAAGAGGATGGGGGAAGGCTTGAAATCAGGCGGCAACAGTGTGTCTGAATCGGGAGAAACGCTCAGGAAGAGTGGAGTGGGGCACGGAGATAAATCTGCAGTTTTTGGCTTGAAACAGTGGGTTGAATGAAACCGTGTACTATAGGAGATAGAACATGGTTGGTTGTAGCTGTTGTTACTGTTGTTCTTGTTTTTAACTGGGTATGCACGGGGGGTTTGGATCTTGAAATATTCGGGCACTTCCAGACATCCCAGGAGAAGGTATTTAGTAGGAATTTTGGAACTCCTTGCGGCGGGGCACATCTAGGTATATATTTGGGAGTCGTCAGCACGCAGGAGTGGACGGGGCCTGGGAAATGAGAAAGGCCCAGGTATATTCTTGTAGGACTATTACAGGCTGTGGGTCACACCGTAGTATGTATACATAAGAATCGTAAGAATTACCTCAGGTATTTTTCTTTTCTTTTTTTTAAACAGCTTTATTAAGGTATGTTTCACCTTAAAATTGACCCACTTAAAGTATACAGTTCACCGGTTTTTAGTATATTCACAGAGTTGTACAACCATCACCACAGTCTAGTTTAAGAACATTTTCATTACTCCAAAAAGAAATGCTGTGTCCATTAGAAGTCACTCCCCATTCCGGTTCCTATTCAATCATACAGTGTGTGTTCTTTGTATGTAAGACTTCTTTCATTTAACATGATACTTTCCAAGTTCATCTGTGTTGTCGCATGTTGACACTCATGTAGCATGTAGTTCTTAATTTCTTTTTAAAGCTGAATAATATTCCATTGTGTGGATGGACCACATTGTGTTTATCTCTTTATCCGGTGATGGACATTTGGGTTGTTTCCACTTTTGGCCTATTATGAATAATGCTGCTGTGACAATTCTTGTATAAGCTTTTGTGCAGATACATGATTTGATTTCCTTTGGGTGAATAACGAAGAGTGGAATAGCTGGGTCATATGTTAATGTTATGTTTTATGTTTTGAAGAACTGCCAAACGTTTCCAAATGAGTGCACCATCTTTATATTCCCACCAAAAACATACGAGCATTCGAATTCATCCACGCTCTTGCCAACCGTTGTCTATTTATGCTAGTGGACACACAATGCTATCTCACTGTGGTTTTGATAGGCAACTTGCATGCCTTTTAAAATGAAAGTGCCCAGGCCCCACTCTGGACTTACTGAAACAGAATCTCAAGAGTTGGGACCCTGGGATCTATTTTTACAAGCACTTCAGGTGATTCCCATACCAGGAGTAAGGAGACCACAGCTAAACTAAGGGGCACTCAGAGGAGGAAGAACCAATGAATGGTTAAAGTTCTCTCTGAAAGGTAAAGCACACACAAACTTCAGAGTAGGTTTACATCTGCAGAGGGAGAACAAGGATTGCGTTTGGAAAGGGCTACACAGGGGGCCTCAAGGCTTCATTGTACCTGTATTTCGTTCCTTTAAAAAAGAGAGAGGGAAAAATCTGAAGCAAATATGACAATGCAAATATGTTAAATCTGGATGATGGTTATACAGGTGTGTTTGTTATTTTATTCTTGTACTTTTCTCTATCTCAAAAAATTGTCCTAACTTATAAGAATAAAAATTCTGTTTTTGTTACAAGAAAATCCCTGTAGCTTCAACACAATTTATTCTTGTTTTTGCTGTATACAATAAGGAAGGATAAAAATTACTCTTTATTCTACGAACCATTCTCTCAAATGCATGAAGACAGTTCTCATGTTGTTCTTAAAAACCTGGGTAGGTTGTCCAGAATTGGAATCGTCACTCTCCAATTATCAGGGACTCAGACTTCTCTTTTGTTCTTCCATCTTCAATATGTTGTTTCCATCTTGTATTTCTAAGGTGGTTCCCCCAGTCCCAACCATCACATCTATATTCCATCTAGCAGAAAAGAGAGACCTTGAAAGTCTTCCTTTGAAAGACTTCACGGAAGTTGTACATTTTATTGTGCTCATATCAGTTTGACCAGAATTTAATTATGACCAGAATTATGGCCACAATAAGCTTCAAAGGGTGTTAGAATATGTGTCAGCTAAAATTTGTAGGTTCAGTTGCTAAACAAGAAGTGCTTCTTTGTCTAAAATCAGCCACATTATCCAGTACACTGCTATTCTGATCTTGCCCATCCTATTGTTGTACAATTGATTCTTTTGAACCTAAAGTATAAGACTTTACAATTTTAAAAAAGTTTTTCAAAAGATTAATGTAATTAATTGAGGGAAAGGAAGATTTTTCAGTAAATGGTGCTGGAGCAATGAGATAATCATATAGAAATACACGAATCATGATTCCTATATACAAAACTTAATTTGAGATGGACCTAAATATGAGGGCTAAAACTGTAAAGCTTTTGGAAGACAGCATAAGAGATGTCTTTATGACCTTAGGTAAATTGTGAAAAGCACTACCACAAAGGAGGAGAGTTGTTCAGTTGAATTGTATTAAAGAAATTTTAGATGTCTGCTAATCAGCTGACACCATTAAGAATGTGGAAAAACTACAGACTGGGAGAAAACACTTGTAATACATTTATGTAATAGAAGCCTCATGCCCAGTATACATAAAGACTTCCCAAAAGATCAATAAGAACAGGTCAAAGAATTCAGTTGAAAATATGGACAATAAAGACATAAGTAGGCGTTTCACAAAATAAGATCTCCAAATGGCCATGAAAATAGGATATTCAACATCATTATTTATTGTCTGCTGTTGAAGTTCCAGTGCAGATGTAAGAAAACAGTCCTTGCATTTTCTGTCTGTCTGATTGTGGCAGACAAAATTGAATGGGGGAATGCAGTGAAAAAACACGGGAGTTTTTACAACTCAGAAATTACCTTATAAACAGTCAAAGACCCTGTTTTACTATAAAACAGAATTTAAAATATGAGTTTGCAAGAGAAGTGTTGGAAAATTACTCCCCTACATCCTTGGCCTTCTATTGATTCCACTTTTAAAAGCTTTAGGATTAAAACTAATTAAAGGCAAATTATTGGTTTTTTAAGAAATTATTATTCATGAGGGAAATGCAAACAAACTATAATGTGATACCATTATACACTCACCAAAGTTCAAAACACTGACAGTACTAAGTGTTGACAAGAATGTGGAGCAACTGGAACTCTCATACATTGTTGGAAGGAGTGTAAAATGATGCAACGACTTTGGAAATGTTCTCAAATTTCCAATAAAGTTAAACATATGCCTGTCATGTAACCCAGACATTCCATTTCTAGGTGTATACCCAATAGAAATGACTTCATATGTTCACAGAAAGACTAACATGAGAATATTCATGGCAGCTTTATTATAATAACCTCAAACCAGAAACAGCCCAACTACCCATCAACAGGTAATTGAATAAACAAATTATAGTATGTTTGTTCTATGGAATACTACGGAATTAAAAAATCTGAACTTCTGATGCATGTAACAACATGGGTGAATCTCAAAAACATGGAATGAAAAAAGGCAGAAACAAAAGTGTACATCCTGCCAGATTCTAATTATATAAAGTTCATGAACACGTAAAGCTCATCTGTAGTGATAGCTCATCATGAACACGTAAAGCTCATCTGAAGTATTCTATGACCTGGGATTTGTGGGGGGTTATTCAAAGGAAGGGACATAGGAGAGTTTTCTAGGGAGATGGAAACGTGCAGTGTCGCACGTTTGGTGGTTACATGGGTACAACCCTTTCTAGAGTTCATTGAGCTCCAGGTTTGTGTATTTTTCTGTTTGTGAATTATACCTCAATAATTAATATAAAAAACAATTTTAGGAGTTTCCATCTTTTGTAGTCTGCTGAGACCATTTTGAATATTGACTCTGTCATCCAATGTGTTAGCCGTCCTACTCAGCTTTATATTCCAGGAAACATACTTGCCTTCTTTGTAAACTGCCTACAGTACCTGGAATGGAAGAGGTGGTTGGAAAAGTATCACACTTATAAAATGTATAGGATTTAGCAATTAATTTCATATGGAAGAAAAGGAAAAGGAGGAATGAGGAGTGAAATCAGGGTTTCAAGCTAGGTGACTAGAAGGATGGCAATATCAGAAATAGGAAACATAAAAAAAGAAAGAAGTTGGGGGTGGGGAGCGGATGAATTCTATATAGAACAGAGTTTGCGATGCCAGCATACTATTCAGTGGCAGGCAGTGTCTGTCAGCCAGGTGAAAATATGGACGTGGAAACAGGGTAAGCCAGGGCTGGAAATACAGAATTGGAAAGCACTCAAATGTGATAGTTGAACTGTGAGATTAGATGAAATTGCTGTGGCAGAATGTGAAGAGAGCAGTCCAAGGACAGAACCTGGGAAACTAGTTAGAGAGGAGTAGAAGAGAGAGAAGCAGAGATGAGCAGATTAGGGCCTGGAAATCTTCATCAAACATCTTCTTGTGCCAGGTTTAAAAATGAGTAAGATATTCAAAGTCTCTGTGTCAGAAATTTGCATTTTTGGTGGTGGTGGTGGGGACAGATAACAAAACACATAAATTAGGTAGTGCTCTGTCATGCTAGAGAGGGACTGAATGTGGAAGCTGTTTTAGCTGTAGTGGCCAGAGAAGGTATATTCAAAGAGATGGCACTTGAGCTGATGCCTACATGGTTTGAAAGAAGCTTTCAAGTAACAATAGGAGAGTCACACTTTCTAAGTCGAAGGATGAAATTCAAAGGCCCTAATACTGGGTGAGAGAGAAGAAAAGAAATGGAGAGGGTGACCCAGTGCAAGACAGAGGAGATTTTCAAAAGGGTGGAGATGGCTCCTGTATCAGATGTTACTTAGGGGGCAAGAAGAAATAGGGACCCAGAAAGGGTATTCCATTTAGTAATAAAGAGTCATTAAGAAGTGAAAGCAGAGACTCGAACAGATATTTGCCCACCCATGCCCGTAGCAGCTTCATTCACAATGGCCGAGCAATAGAACCAACCCAATGTCCACTGATGGATGAATGGATAAAGAAAAGGTGGTATTTCCATACACCAGAGTATGATTCAGCTTGGAAAAGGAGGGAAACTCTGACATGTGACAACATGGATGAGCCTTGAAGACATTATGCTCAGTGACATACGCCAGTGACAAAAGGACAGATATTGTTTGACTCCACTTATATGTGGCACCTGGAGTAGTCATATTCATAGAGACAGAAAACAGAATGGGGTGCCAGGCTGGGAGGGGAGAATGAGGAGTTAGTGTGTAATAGGTATGGAGTTTTAATTTTGCAAGATGAAGAGTTCCAGAAGTGGATGGTTGTACGACAATGTAAATATATTTAATACCACTGAACTGTACATTTAAAAATGGTTATAATGGTAAATGTTATATTAAGTATATTTTACAATAAAAAAAAAAGTCATTGGGACTTTTGCTTCTGGGCAAGATGGAGTATCAGGGACAGAATTTACCTTCCCACTAGAAATAGTTTTTTAGATAGACAAAAATGTATTAGAAACAATGGTTTGTAAGACATTGGACATTAGGTAATGAAGGACAATGATCGCTGAGAAATGGAAAACAAGGTGAGTCCTCTGACTACCCCAGCATGCTGGTTTGAGAGAGCTTCCAGGCTGTGGTGCAGGAAAGGGGAGCCCAGGCAAAGCCCAACTGACCCTCTCAGTTGAGGCAACCTTGCTGAGGGCCTGGAAGAGAAGGCAGCTCGAGTTTGGATAGAGTTCTGGAGTACTAAGGTCAGAGTATTGGAGAGGAAAGTTCTGTGTAGGATTCACGTGGAGTATTCAGCAGCGTACTTTCGGGCACGTGCATACGCGGAGACTACTCATGGCTGGGGTCGAAGGGGGAATCCGTTTAAGAGGATTAGAAGGAACAGGGCCTAGCACTCCCAACAGTGCACATAATAGTGCCTGTTTCTGCAGGCTGGAAAAGCTCATAATTCATGGAGCATTAGGTAGAGACTCAGTAGTGGTACTAGGAGAGTTCTCACTTCTGGGGAATAATTAGCCCTAAGCACTGCTCTGGTCAGACCTAGCAAATCCCAAAAGCAAGACCCAAAAGGGACAGACTGTTTCAAAATAATTTAACTGTGTCCTAGGACAAAGCTCAAAAATATGCATAAGAATATGCATTAGCACCTCACAGAGTAAAATTTACAATGTCTGGTATCCAAGCAAAGATTATCAGGCATGTAAAACCAGGAAAATACAAACCATAGTAAGGGGAAAAATCAATTGATTGAAACCAACTCATCACTGACACAGATTAGAATTAGCAAACAAGAATATTTAAAAACTTATAGCTGTATTTCACACGTTCAAAAAGTCAAGCAGAAACATGGGAGATATTAAAATAAGACCCAAATCAAATTTCTAGAGTTTAAAACTATAATATCTGAGATGAAAAACACTGGATGGGATTAGTGGCAGATTAGACATTGCAGAATAAAAGATTGGCGAATTTAAACACATACAAATAGAAACTATCCAACATGAATCAGAGAGAAAAAGAATAAAAATCAAAAAACGAAAAGAGCATCATTATGCTCTGGTCACCGTCAGGCAGGCAACCTAATTAATATACATGTGATTGGAGTCTCTGAAGAAGAGGGAGGGGGCAGAAAAATACCTAAGAAATAATGGCCCCCAAGTTTCCAAATTTGATAAAAGCTGTAAACCCACAGATCCAAGAAGTTAAATGTGTTTGAAGCACAAGAAACACGAAGAAAACCATCATAATGAAGTTACTCAAAACCAGTGATAGAGAAAAAGCTTAAAACCAGGGGAAAAAGACACACTGTTAACAGAGGAACAAAAATAAGAATTTCTCATTGGAAACAATGCAAACAAGAAGAGAGCAACCTCTTTAAAGCACCAAAAGAAAAAATTGTTAATCTTGAACTCTATAACCAGTGAAAATTTCTTTCAAAAATGAAGGAGAAATAAAGTCTGTTTGAGACATACAAAAGCTTGACTAATTCATCAGTAGCACTCCCTTACTACAAGAAATGTTAAAGGGAGAAGGAAAATGATGCCATAAGGAAATACGAATCTACACAAAGGAATGAAGAGCTCAAGAAATGGAAACTACATGGGTAAATATATAAAACTTTTCTATTATTTCAATCTCTTTAAAAGAGAATTGATTGTTTGAACAAAAACAGTACAAATCACTGTGGGTTTATAACATTTATATCTGTCTGTATAATGTACGATGACAGTAGCATAAAGGCCCGGCGGAGGGACATGGAAGAATTCTATTGTAAGGTTCTTATGTATGAATTAGTACAGTCGTGTCGCTTAATGACGGGGTCCGTTCTGGGAAACGTGTCATCAGGCAATTTCATCGTTGTGTGAACATCGTAGAGTGTTCTTACGCAGACATACGTGGTATAGCCTACTTACACACCTAGGCTGCACAGTATACTCCTATGGGACCACCATCTTATGTGTGGTCTGTCTCTGACCAGAACAAAAAGACTACTGTCGTGCGGGAGACCCTGCTCGCTGCGCCATTTGTCGTGCGCGGCGGCCTGCGGGGTCTCTGGTCCCGCTCCTCACATAAGAACGCAGGATATGGTGAGGCCAAAAAGGAACACCCACGGAGCCATAGGTAGGGGAGTCATACCACTATGGTCTCACTGGAGGCTGGGCCCACCGGACGCCAACCTACCGTCCGCCTTTCCGCCAACCGACTGACAGACGACTCTCCTCCACTCTCCTCGACTCTCTTCCGCTCTCTCAGCTCTCCTCTTCCGCTCTCCTCGGCTCTGCTCGGCTCCTCGGCAATCCTCGGCAATCCTTCATAGCCACAGCAGTTATACCAGCGGCCAATCGGCCAACCGGCCACAGCCGACGGCCAATCAGCCACAGCCGTCGGCTATCCACCACCCGAGCCAGCACCCTTCCACGTGAGGCCGAGAGCCTGTAAACTACTCTCTGGGGTTCTGTCCCCACAACTACTTTTACTCCTGAGAGGAAGAACAACAACAAAAAAGATGTCTATTTTACCACTAATATTCAATGTTGTGCTGGAGGTTCTAGCCAGGGCAATAAGGCATAGGAAAAAAATAAAAGAAAAGAAAAAGCATCCAGACTGAAAAGGAAGAATTAAAACCATCTTTATTGTAAGTAGCTCACATGATTGTCTATGTATATCTGATGGAATCTACAAAAAAAGCTACTAGAACTAACCAGTGAATTGAGCAAGTTGTGGGATACAAGATCAATGTACAAAATCAGTTGTATTATATTTCCATATACCAGTCTCGTGTGTTCCAGCATCACCAAGCAATTCTTCAGTTCTCAGCAGACATTGAATGGGTGTCCTGTAACTAAATTCTGACACTAAATTCTGACCCAGAGATAGAATTAGATCCCACAGATTAAAGGCTCAGTCTTGCAAAACTGCCCCCACTTCAGATGCCAATGATAAGTCCAGGTGGTTTACCTGTGCTTCTGATAGACTGGCTGTAAATTGGGGGTTCGCACGACTCTCTCCTCAGGTTTGATTAATTTGCTAAAATAGTCCACAGAACTCAGAGAGATGTTTATTACATTGACCAGTTTATTATAAAGACTATAAAGGATACAGGAGAACAACCAGCTGAAGAGGTCACATAGCACAAGGTCTGGAGCACAGGGGCTTCTAACCCCGTGGAACTGGCATTTGGATGTATTCACCAACCAGAAGCTCCTCATCTCTCATCATTCAAGAGTTTTAGAGAGCTTTACCTGCAGCTCGTCCCCTTTCCCCTTCCCCTAGGTCTGGAAATTGCCAATCTCCTACTCACTTGGTCTTTCTGGTGACCCACCTAAGGCTATTCTGGGCTCCTATCCTAAATCACCTCATTAGCATAAACTCGTGTGCTTCTAAGGGGCTCTTTATGAATAACAAAAACACTCCCATGCTCAGGAAACTCCCAAGTTTTTAGGATCTCTATGCCAAGAATAAGGGACAAATACCATACATATTTGATGCAACTAGTAAAAAAAAAAAAAATCACAAATTAAAATTTAAAAAAGTACCATTTCCAATATCATCAAAAAAATGAAATACTTAAAGGTAAATACGACAAAGATGGACAAGATTTGTACACTAAAAACTACAGAACATTGCCAACAGACCTCCTAAATGAATGGAGAGATATGTCTTGTTCATAGATCAGAAGATTCAATATTACTTAGATGTTACTTCTCCCCAAATTGATCTGTAGATTCAATTCAATCCCTGTCCAAATCCTAGCAGACTTTTTTTGGTAGAAGTAAAAAACCTGACTTCTAAAATTCTTATGAAAGGGCAAAGGACATAGAATAGCTGTATTAGTTTGCTCGGGCTGCTGTAAGAAAGTAGCACAAACTGAGTGGTTTAAACAACAGAAAAGTATTGTCTCATGGTTTTGTAGGTTACAAGTCCCAGATCAAAGTGTTGGCAGGGCCACGATCCCTGGGAAGGCACGAGGTGAAGGTCTTTTCCAGGCCTGTCTCCTGGCTTCTAGCTTCTTGGCTTGTGGCAACAAAACTCCAGCCTTCACTTGGCGTTCTCCCTGCGTGCGTGCCTTTGTTTTCACATTTTTCCTTTTTAACAAGGACATCAGTCATACTGGATTAGGTTGTGCACTAATAACCTCATTTTAGCTTGATTACCTCTGTAAAAGACCCTATCTTCAAATAAGGTCACCTTCTGAGGTCCTGGAGGTTAGGACTCCAACATATTGTTTTGAAGGAGATGCTGTTCCACCCATAACAACAGTTCAGAACAACCTTTGAGAAGAACAAAGTTGGAGGGTCAATATGACCTGATTTCAAAACATAACATAAAATAATCAAGCAAGACACTGTGATATCGGAGAAAACTAGACGAGAGTTCAGACAGGCCCACACATATATGGACAAAGGATTTTTGACAAAGACAGTTCCATGGAGGCAATTCAGTGGAGAAAAGATAATTTTTTCAACAAATAGTGCTAGCGTAATTGGATATCCATTGGCAAAAAAGTAAACATAGATCTGTACCTCATACCTTATAAAAAAAATTAACTCAAAATGGATCTCATATCTAAATGTAAAACCTGAAACTAATACTTCTAGAAGGAAACATAGAATATCTTTGTGACCTAGGATTAGATAAAGTTTTCTTAAATACCACAGTAAAAGCACAATCCACTAAATTTTTTAAATTGATAAATTGTACATCAAAATTAAGAACAGCTGCTTTTTGAAAGACACTATTAGGAGAATGAAAAGCCACACAGACTAAAAAAATGTACGCAAAGCATATATCTAAGTAAGGCCTTGTATCTAACATATATTAAAAACTCTCAAAGTTCAATAATAAATATAACCCAATTTTAAAAAAATAATTTTTATATGAGTTTATTTGAGCCCAAACGGAAGACAGTTGCCAGGAAGCAAGATCTCAAATGCTTCCCCCAAAACCCAATTTTTAACATGAGCAAATAACCCAAGTAAAAAATGAGCAAAGAATTGGAATAAACATTTCTCCAAAGAAGATATTTAATGGCTAATAAGCACATGAAAAGATGTTCGACATCATTACTCACTAGGGAAATGCAAATCAAAGTCCCAGTGACATACCGCTTCACACCCACTGGGATGGTTATTATCAAAGGGACCGACAAGAAATGCTGGTAAGGCTGTGGAGAAGTTGGAACCCTCTGACATTGCTGGTTGGAATGTAAAATGGTTCAACCACTTTGGAAAAGTTTGACAGTTCTTCGAACAGTTAAACATACAGTTACCACATGACCCAGGAATTCCACTCCTACATATTCACCCAAGAGAAATGAAAACCATGTGTCCACATGAAAACTAGTCCGTGGATGTTCATAGCAGCAGTATTCATAATACCCCCAAAATGGAACCAACCCACATGTCCATCAACTGATGATGTCAGTAAACAAAGTGGGGTGTATCCATACAGTGGAATTGTATTCAGATATAAAACAGAATGAAGTCCTGGTATGTGGATCAAACTCAAAAGCGTCATGCTCAGTGAGAGAAGACAGACACAAAACACCATATATGGTACAACTCCGTTTCTGTGTGAAATGTTCAGAAGAGGCAAATCGGTAGAGACAGGACATAGATGAGTGGTTATCTGGTACTGAAAAGGAGGATGAAAAGAGGGCATAATGGGGAGACTGCCAATAAGTAAAAATTTTCTTTTTGGGATGATGAAAATATTCTAAAATTGGATTATGGTGATAGTTGCCCAACTCTGTAAATATATTAAAAGCCATTGAATCGTACACTTTAAACAGGTGAACTTTATGGTATACAAATTGTACCAATAAAGCTGTTTAAAAAAATGGTCAAAAAATTTGAAAAGCACTTTACCAGAGCATGGATGGCAAAGAAACTCATGAAAAGTTGTTCAACATCAGTGCAATTAAAACCACATTAGAATGGTTAAAACTGAAAAAATCTTACCATATCAGGTGTTGGTGAGATGTGGAATAGCTAGCACACTTACACGCTGCTGGTGGGAAAGTAAGATGCTACAGCCACTTTGGAACACACTCCGATGGTTTCTTAAAAAGTTAAACATATAGCTGCCATATGATCCAACTATTTATTCCACTCTGTTACAGAGGGATGTGCTCCGCCAATCATATGTTGAAGTCCTAACCCTCAATACCTCAGAATGTGTGGACCATCACCTGGTATGACTAGCATCTTTATAAAAAGGGGAAATTTAGACATAGAGACACAAATACAGGGAGAATGTCATGTGAACATGAAGACAGTCATCTGTAAGCCAAGGAGAGAGGACTGGAACAGATTCTTCACTCACAGCCCTTAGAAGGAACCAATGCTGCCAACATCTTGGTTCCAGCTTCTAACTCCCAGATCTGTGTGAGACAATACATTTCTGCAATGTAAGCCACCCCGTTTGTGGCACTTCATTAGGCAGCCCTAGCAAACTGATATACACGACTTAGTATTCACCCAATAACAAAGAAAACATGCATCCATACAAAGACTTCTAAATGGATGTTCATAGCAGCTTTATTTGCAATAGCCAAAATCTGGAAACATCCAGGCATCCATCAACATGTGAAATGTTGTATATTCTATACAGTGGAATACTACTGAGCTGTAAAGGGGAAATGAACTATTGATACATGAAACAACATGGATACATTTCAAAATAATTATGCTGAGGTAAATGAACCAGACAAAAAAAACCAAAAAGTACATGCTGTGTAACTCCATGTATATAAACTCTAGAAAATGAAAACTAATCCATAATGACAAAAAGCACATTAGTGGTTTCCTGGGGAGAGGGAGCAGGAAGGACTGATTAAAAAGGTCATTATGAAACTTTTAGGAATGGTGAATATCTTCATTTTCTTAATTGTGGTGATGGTTTCATGAGTATATACATATGCCCAAGCTTATCAAATTGTATATTCTAAGTATATGCTGTTTAATATGTCAGTTATACCTCATAATACTGTTAAATTTTTAAATAAATTGTTAAATAAATTTTTGTACAGCCAACAAAAATTTAATCAGTGGCATTAAATAAAGCATTTTTGATAGAGTGGAAAAAGTAGAGACAAAAAGGTTTTAAGAGTAGACCTAGATATGGTAGGTTAAACCCAGTTATTAATCTCTGCAGATATGGTAGGTTAAACCCAGTTATTAATCTCTGCTCCCTTCTAAAACTCCACTAAAATTATTTTTACCGAATGATTTCAGCAAGCATAAATCCACCAGAAAAAAATTGAATGGGATAGGAGATGAAACATATTAAGAGATGCCAACAAAAGCCTTTGGAGTGACACTGAAAACAGCAGGACTGGTTGAAGAACATAGGAGGAGCCAGGCTCCGGGAATCCTGCCCCTCACATCCACAGATCCATACTGTCCCTCTTTTACCCCGGCAGAGCTAAGGGTGGAGGTAAGGTACCTAACAGAAAACAGAAGGATTAAATCCCATCTACATGCTGTGAGGCTGTGCCAGCTGTCTTCCCAAATTCAATCTCAGGACACTGGAAGACAGGCTTACACCCATCTGGCTGAGGATTGAAGGGTATCTCTGTGGGCAAATGAACACCCAGGGAGCAAAAAGAATATACACAGATGCAGGTTTCTGAAAGTTTTCCCAATGAAATGGCCAGGTTCCCTCCTGCTATCAAGGAAAACAACCCCAGGATAAGCAACCCCCCCGCCCCCCATCGCCCTTCCTTCTCCACATACAAAAAGCACTTCCAAGCTCTTTAGGGTTTAACTCTTAAATATCAGTGGCTAGCCAGAGATGACCAGACGTTTGAATGAGAGCTATTGACCAAACCAAAGATAAAAGAACTTAGAGGAAACAGATCATACAAGGAGGGGAAGAAAATGAAAACAAATAAAACAAAAACGCTATAATCTCCTTAGAGTTAAGAGAAGGTATTATAATTATGGAACAAGAACAGGACTGTCAAAAAGGAGTGTTCGGAGGACAAGGAAGAGGTCTGTAAATTACAACAGCAAATTGTTTTTTAAACTAAAAGTACTGGACTGTAAATGAGAATCTTCAGAAAGTAAAATAAAAAGTCAAAGTGATAAAAATGGTGAGACAAAGAGAATTAATGGACCAGTTCCGTAGATTCAGCACTGAATAACAGGAATTCCTGAAGGAGAGAAAAGAAATTGGAAGGGAGGATAATTATCAATAAATAAGTAGAGAAAATGTCCCAAACCTGACGAATGTGAGTTTCTGGATTGCAAGTGCCTACCCAGTACCAGCTTAACAAATGTAAAAAGAACCATATTTTTTGAAAACAGGAGAAATGAAGGATCCTAAAAGTTTCTGGAAAAGAAACAGGTCATATCCAAAACACTAGGATTTAGAATACTGTCGACTTTCTATATAGCAACTCTGGGAGCTAGAAGACTGTAGAGGATGGCCTTCAAAATTTTGGAGGGAAAAATGTTTACTGACTTGAATTTCTATATTCGATTACATACGTGGGTTAAAAAAAATTCTATATGTCAGTTATACGTATGGATAAAATCAGGACATTTCCGTCATTCAAAATCCCCCAAAATTCACTTCCATATACCTTTTAATTAGGAAACCACTGGAATATATATTCCACCGAAACCAGGGACTAAACCACAAAAGGAGGAAGACAAAAGATCTGGGCAGCAGATGCTGCAGCGTAGGAGAGAGAGCAGGGAGTTCCAGAGAGGAAGAGAAAGAGACATCCCTGGCAAGGTGTCAGCTGCTTAGCAGCCTGGAGAGCAGACAATCGAGACTGAAACAAGGGAAAACCCCTGAGGACTATCGCCAAGACTGGAGTGAAATTGATAGATTACCTAAAGTGTTTGAACTGCTTTGGAGGAGACTTACAGCTCTGTTGGAGAGTTTGAGGATGAATTAATGAAAAATACATAATAAATACTAAGCCAAAAAGAAATTAAAGAATGTATAAGAAGAGGAAGTAGTAATTGTTAGTTCTAAGGGAAGAAAAATGTACAAGAAAGGACATTTAATTATACTAGTCCATGTGACTCAGCTGTATATATTATTGACTTAGTACTCTTAGCACTGAATATTGGTTTGAACAAAAATGGTGACTTATATGAGAGTCTGGGAGAAGGAAGTTACTTTTATGTTGTGTGTATGTGGAGGGGCGATGGGAGCAGCAGAAGAGAGTACTGCTTTTGTTTATAAGCCTGGTGGTATTATTTGACTTAAAATTATATATATGTATTACTTCAATAAAATTTCAATTTATAAAAATCAGATCAGTGATAAGAACATGGAAGTGATGGGGTGTTGTTTATTCTTTTAAGAATTTGGATAGTAAAGGGAAGGGTAAAAACAGGAGGATGTTTGGAGAGTATCACAAGGCCAAAAATAATTTTTCAAAATAGAAGAGATTATGAAACATTTGTAGGTTGAGGGATGGGTTTACTGGAAATGGAGAAAGAAGGGTTCCTTAGACAGTAGGTTTCAGAGGAGGCGGTGGAGTTTAGGTCATGAGTTTAGAATCCATGTGGTGAGATTCGCTGGCAGAGCAGCAGAGAGAGGGGGAAGTGGGGAAAGATGCAGGTTTATAATGCCGTCCTGAGGAGGAAACACGAGGGCTTTGTGTGAGGTTGGCTGTCGGCATAATCTCAGGCACTGTCTCCTTCCGAGTGGACTGACTAGGGAGAATGCTAGTGTGTGGCTTTGGTGTCTGCCGAAAGGAGAAAAGGCACAGGACAAAAGGAGGAACGTGGTGTAGTAGGTCAGCCATTCATTTAGTCATTCCACCCAGCGCTTAGCACCTCGAAGGCATTCAGAAGGTGTGTTGAATGAATGCATGACCGACAGGAATGGCTGTGGTAGAGTCTGGGGTACACACAGATGACACTGTTTTTCTCCCTGGCTCACCAGCAGTGGGGAGATGGGTGAACACAGGAGCCCAGTGCTTCCCAAGCCTTACAGGGGAGACGGGAAGGTGTGCCTTGGAAGCGTGGGAGGAAGTGTGCAGAGATGTCAGAAAATGCTTCCTAGAAAAAGTAACTTTTGCACCAGTCTTTGAAGGTTGAGTAGGAGTTCGTCAGAAAGAGAGGATGAAGAACGGCCGGCCTTCCAGGCAGAAGTGCTGAAATGTCAGTGCTCAGTGGAAGTTAACTGACACACGTTGTAAAAGAACCAGTTTTGTAACTCTCTCTGGTTATGCTTTGCACTCCAGGAGCAGAAGAGAAAAAGGTAAAGGATTGGCAAGACAGCAATGTCCTAAGAACAGGTTGACAGGTGAATAAGCCTAGGACTCTGGGGAGAAAACTCACAGAAATGCCTGTCAAGTGAGGCTCTGAATGGACTCAGGAAAGAGAAGAACCACAGAACTAGAAATGAGAATGAGGACTCCTTACAGGTTCAGACGGAGGGCGGGAGTGGAAGAGGCGCCTGCGGTCAGAGTCGGATTTCAGATGTGTAGTGTACAGATTGGTGGTGAGGCTCAGCCCCGGGTCCTGCTCATTCCAGCTGAAGCAGGACGGAGGTGGCTCGCCTGAGGGGTAGACAGAATCTGAGTCTTTTAGACCAGCTTAAGTGCCCTTCCCATTGTGTCATTGCATTCTCACACTGTGTTATAATTGACGAGTTTTTGTCTTTCCCAGTAACCTTCATTTTTTGATAGAAAAGACTGTCGTCATCACTATTATCTTAGCACAGCTCGTATAAATATTTGGTGAGTGAATAAATGGTAGTGGGGGAAAGGTGAGGATATGGTGTAAGTTTTATGAATAAAAATATTGAAACTTCTGAAAATGAGGCAAATGAAGGAGTGGGGGAGGGGAGATCATAAAATTAAGTCCAAAAGTGTTCTAGAACTTTGAAGAAAAAGAAATAAGGACGCAAAGGGACTGGAAGTGGACTTGAGCAAAACGGGAAGTAGCAGTAAGGAACGGTGATCTTTCTGGGCCGTTTTTATTGCTTTGTGAGCTGATGGAGGGTGAGAAAAGGCATGAACGCTGATGAAGGAGAATGTTTTCTGGGGAAAGTCGTTTTCCTTGGCACTTCCAGGAATGAGGAGGAATTTGAAGTGTGTGCGCTGTGGAGGACCAGGGCTTCTAGACAGGAGGGAATGCTCCGCAGAGGCACAGAGGTATGAGGCGCTGGTGTGCGCTCCCGGCTAAGTGTGGCGGGGGCAGATGGAAGAGATCACTTAGGCAAATACACTTAGCTTCTGTCCTCAGGATAGGTGATGGAGTGCCACTGAAGAATTTCAAGGAGAGTGATGTGATCAGATTAGCATTTACCAAGTCCACTTGATGGAAGTGGGTTAGAAGATGGATTGAAATGAGAGGGGACCCAGATGCAAGAAAACCAGTGAGAAGGCCTGTGTGCTGTGAGCTTTAGGGAAGCTGGCTTTAGCGATGGCAGTTAAAGGGGACTCAGCGGGGTAATGGCTATGAGCGCTATTTGGGAAGCGGCAGCCAGGGTACTCGGTGAGTAACGGGATGTGGAGCTAAGGAAGGAGGGGGGAGAATCTTGTACGATTATAGGTTTTCTGTTTTGGGATCTTAGTGAATGCTGGTACCAGTCACAGAAATAGGGGATATAAGAAGGAGAGGAAATTGGAGGACAGACATGTTTCATTATGGCCCGAGTGGGCCGTCCAAGTGGAGAAGACTCGCGTGCAAAACATGGGGGCTGGAGTTAAAGATGGGGAAGCCAGTGTAACATTGGGGGGTTGTTGAAGCTGCAGGCTCTTAAATTGTTTCTTGTCATTATTATGCTAATTAGAAATTGATTATAGATAAACTGGTTTTTGTTTTGTTTGTTCAAACTAGTAAGAAGAGGCTAAGGTGCACAATTTAGAGTTCTTTAACTGGAGAGGATTTTTAAAGATAAAGAATCAAAAATATTTTATAATATGTAATAGTCATTCTTGTCTTTAAGAAAATGATTTAGGCTTGAGGTTTTAAGGAACTTAATAAATTTAAACAATTTGTCAAATTTTTTCTAATTCAGGTATAGCATTTGTACAATTAATTAAGTGTATAAAATGCAGAACTCAGTGGTTTTTCTCACATTTCTGTTCATTCTTGTAACCCCAAGGCGACCAAGATCATCTCTAGCTCCTCATAATGTTCCCTCTGCAACATTGTAACTGTTTTTCCTTCTAAAGGTTTTAGGTCACTGTGTACATTTAGGATGGGAGAATCCTCCCTCTCCTTGGCAAAGCCCTGTAGGCCGCAGAACCAGAAGTCCATAAGAGAAGAACAAAACCTGGTTTGAGTTTCACAGTATGCACTATGTGTCTTTTATTATTTTTGCTTCTACTTCCTCCAGTTTTTCATTTTAATGGAAATGAAGTAATCCTCTCATTTTTCCATCATTTTTTGAAATGTAGCTTCTTAATACTATCCCATCTTCTCTGGTATTTCCGAGAAATGAAAACGGAGGAGAGGATGGCAGAGCTGAAGTCTTGTTTTATTTGGGTTTCATTCTGGTGTGTGTACTGTGTCTGTCTTCCAGATAGTTAGGTCCTGTAAGGAATGGACTGTATTTTCCTAAGCCGGGAATAGTCTCTATCTCCTTGATTACATCTGCTTGATCTTTTTTAAAATTATGCCTTTTAAGGGGAGTTTTGGTAGGACTGTTTGTGGAACTAGCTCTCTCTCTGTCGCTTATCTCCCTTTAGTGATCAACAAACCATCTGGAATATAATAGTAAAATGGTTTTTTCCCTTTGAAAATTTGTATTGAGAAATAAACCATACATATAAAAGAGAAAAGAAAAACATACAGTTAAAAGAATAATAGTAAAACAAATACCCAATACCTACTACATAGACCAAGAAAGAGAACATAACCTCCCATGTGCTCCTTCCTGATCGAATCCCTCCCTCCTAGATCCCTGAGACATTCACTAGCGTAAATTTTGTAATAGCCCTCCCCTTTTCTTTAAAGTGTTATAAACCATATATAGACATAGATGTCTATATAAATACATACTATATGGTTTAAAAATGTATATATGTGAACTTTATATTAATGGAATTATACTGTATATGTATTCTTCTGTGACTTGCTTTTTTCACCCAATATTGTGCTTGTGTAACTCATTGAGGTGTGTTGCTATAGTTTATTCACTTTCGTGCGGTATAATATTCTACTGTCCGAAAACACCATAGCCTATTTACCTGTTTTACTGTTAATAGATGTTTGTCTCTATTTTTTTCTGTTGAAGATAATGCTAATAAAGTAATTTTGTATATATGCAAAAGTTTCTCTAGGGTATATACCTAGAAGTACAACTACTAGTTTCTACAGTCAATACGCATTCAGGTGTACTGCACAATGGTAAACTTTAAAAAAGTGGTTGCACCAATTTTCCCTCCTACCAGGGGTGGGTGAGGCTTGCTATTGCTCTGTACTCTTGTCAATACTTGGTATTGCCCAGCTTTTTAATTTTAAGCAACCTGCTAGTTGTGAAACGGTACCTCTTTGTGGTTTTAATTTGCATTTTTCTGAATGACATGAGATTGAACATCTTTTCATATGTTTAGGGCCATTTTTGCATCCTCTCCAGTGAAATTCCTACTCCGTTCTTTTGTAAATTTTTCTGGTGGGTTGTCTTTTTCTTACTGATTCATAGCAATTCTTTATTATATGCTGGATCCTTTCTCCCAGTTATACGGGTTACAAATCAAATGCTTCCTTTTTTATGCTGCAAATCTAGACACCCAAGTAGAGATGCTTTAAGCAAAGCTAGGGAGTGAAAACCACTGGCCAGGCTACTTCTGCATTCGGCATGGAAATGGCCATGTCGTCTGCAAGGGCAGGCCCTGGCCCTGGGGAGTGAGCTGCGTCCTAGTTCCTGATTGCTGCTGACCTGTGGTGCTTGCCTTTGCAGGTGGGACAGGAAGATTTTGTAATGGAAGGGCATGGCAAGACTCCACCTCCTGGTGAAGAAAGCAAACAGTGAGTCACAGTTTATTTAAAAAGGGTCTTATTACAGATCTTCAGAAGCACTTTGGTTAAACCTGCTGGGAGCGTGTTTGCAGGGGATGTGTATGCTGAGCACCTTGTGGAACGAACTCGCAGTTGCTTTGGTGGCTGTTCATGCGTCGCTGCTATTTATAGACAGACTGACTGGAGGGACAAGAAAGTTGGCTTTGTAGTTGTCCGCACTTGAGTAATCAAAATATATGTTACAGTTTAGCAAAGGCTGGAAGGCGCAGGATGTTCCACGTTGAATTAATTCCGTCTGGTTGATTTCCAAGGAAAGGACAAAGTGGTATATCCTTTTCTTAGCAGTGTCTTTATGAAGTGACAACATTAATAGGCTGTTTCGCTGCATTCCAAGTGTGAATTCATTTGAATAGTACTTCCTGAAATTTTACTCAGTTTATTTATACTTCTGATCTTTGTTTATATCACAAATTGTTTCCCTAAAGGAATAGGAATTAAAAATCCTATAACTTAGCCAACATTCTGAACAATTCAGGATCTCTCCCCTGACTTCTTGAAGAGTGTTAAGTTTTAAATCTTCAATAGGGTGTCCTCTGGATAGCTTTTCCGTGGCAGTGAGTAGCCTTTTTTTTTTCACCCTCTGTCACAGAACTTGAAGAATTGTATTGTAGAGCACACTGGTGTTTCATATGTCCTTTTAAAGGAAAAACAGTTAAGACTGGCTTAAAGGACCGACAGGACTACTATTTTTTTATTCAGACGGTAGTCTCCTAAATTGAATGGAACAGTCATCCATGGAATTTACCGAAAGTATGTGGAGAGAATCTCCTTTCTCTCGTCTTTTTTTTTTTTTTAACTAGTAAATAGTGTAGTTTTGGTCTGTCTTGTGAAAATCATGTCTCCGAAACCCTTAGGAATGAATTATGCAGAATATGCTATGCTGTCACGTGACCAGGTTCATTAAAGGAGAATGTTTGTCTCGTTGTGAATGGAAACTAGGATATTTTCACAGCTGGTTTAATTTGCTAACCAGGCAGTTTTAAAAATAGCTTACAGTATAAATCCTAACTTTGCTGTATTTTGTCAAATGCACTTATATTCTGCATGGACTGATGGAATCAATTCATCTTTAGCAAATTAGAAGCCAAACATCTAGTGCCAGTGGAATAACAGGCACACTCCTCCATGGCCCCCACCCCCTCTCCCACCGCTATACTCTGGTCGCAGGTCTTTATAGCATAAAAATCCTAGCTCCCATTTGACAAGGGTTTTCTGTGCACAAAGCACTTAGCTCATTACAGTGTCTCCATTTTATTCAGAGATCTTGGTGGGTACCTTGTTCATGGTAATGCAGCTTGAAATGCAAGTTAGGATTTGAACCCGGATCTTTGACTTTAAAGTGTTATATAATATCTCTTGAACCCACATCTTTTGCTAGCCTTGGGAGCAATGTTCCTGAAAAGTACTGTAGTTAACAAAACTGCTGTTGTCAAGATCAAAGTCTCATGGATAAGAGTGAGTTGGGGGAAACAATGAAAAAGGCATTAAGCCTATTTTTAAAATACAGATGCAAGTTCTGTTCTCTGGAGGGTATCCATTTCCCAAACAAACCAGTCTTTATCTGTACAAACCTGCTCCAGTAACCCCTGTCCTGAATCAGCTTCTTTAGGTACTCAGGAAACGTTACAGGGGCAGATTTTCCCGCAAGTTTTATGTTATACAAACTGCACTTCTTTCCGAGAGCTTCAAACAGCCCCTGCAGACCTGAAACGTCATGTGTTGTAGCCTTACCGTTCTTCCTTGTTTTTGCAAGGAAGAATACTGCCTTTTCACAGATGAATCCTGTTTTCTTTTTGTTTTTGTTTGTTTCTTTGGCCTTGGTCTGCTATCATAGGAGCATATTGAAATGATAAAGCAGAACTGAATCTTCTCCCTGGGCGGTCCTCCTGTAGACCCACCCACCTCTTCTGTGGGAGTGGGGAGCAGAGGTGCTGTGTCCTTTTGCTTGAGGCAACAGAAATAAAAAGATTTAATTATTTTTGGTATCTCAGAACTGCCGTTGGCCAAGGATGATTGAATCCTGAATAGGAGGATCTATATTCTAGATCGTGAAAGGAAGGCATCGCTGAATGACTTACAAAATTCCCCATCATTCTTTTAGTTTTTTAATTATAAAAGTCATGTGTGATTGTCACAAAACATTTAATTTAGAAATAAAAGTGAGACATCTCTTTTTATGCTACTGCCCTTCCTAATCTTTCTAAACATCTTCTGAACATCTTAAAACAATGAAATAGATTTTTTTCTCACATAATCCTTCTGACACTTGTTTTAATTTGACATCTTTCACAGTCTATTTCATTATTTTAAACATCTTCAAACATTTGTTGAATTGATGTATTATAATGACTCTTCTGTAATAGATATTTTGGTGGCCTTCACTTTGCTTATTACAAACGATACTTTATTGAACATCCTTCTATCATTATACACAGATGTATTTCTGTAGAATAGATTTTCAGAGACGGAACTCTTGGTTCACGGGCATGTGTTCTTCATATGGAAATAGCTGCTATCAAATTACCTTCCAAACAAACTGTAACAATCAACATTCATTTCCATCAGCAGTGTATGAGAGTGCCCATTTCTCCATACCTTTGATGACAGTAAAATTATTTATCTTTAAATTTTTGCCACTTTAACATTGTTTTAATTTGCGCTTTTCTGCTTACTAATAAGATGGAATATTTTTTGTTAGTTTATTGACCATTGATTTTTATTTTGTGTACCACCTATTTACATGTTACCCCCTTTTTCTATTGTACTGTTTATTTTGATAGCTTCGTAGGACTTCTTTATAAAGTATAAATTTTAACCTTTGTCTGTGGAGATGTTTTAAATGTTTTCTCCTAGTCCTTATCTTTTAACATTGAGATATCTTTCATACTAATACACCTTTTAAATTTTAAATTTTTACGTAATGAGATCAGTCAGCCTTTATGGTATCTATGTCTTGTGCTTGCTTAGAGAGGTTTTCCCTACCCTAACATGATAAAATATCCTTAGTTTTTCTGCTTTATTGTTTACATTGAGACCTTTAATTGGACTGGTACTCATTTTTGTGTATGATGTGAGGCAGAAATCTAACTTAATCTTGGTCTAAATTGGTTTCCAGAAGGGCTCTCCTTAATTGGTATTAGCTGGTATCAATAGCCTGTTTCACTTATGGAGGCAGATGGAGCACAGGGATAATGGAACTTTCTTAAGGTCACAGAGCAAATTCTTGTAAGGATTGGGTATAAAATTATTTTTGTTAGCTAATCGGTGCACACCCACTTTCCTTGTTTCTTCTTTGAACACTTTTACTATAGGTTCTAGAAGTCTTCAAAAAATTATTTTATTTCTGTGATGTTTATTTCAGTGGAACTAAGTTCTATTAATAAGAGGATTAAGGTAGCTGTACTTAATGTAGAAAGCTTTCTTGAAAAATAATTGACTTTGATATTGAAAAATATCTGTACTAAGTGGTTATTATTTAGATCAGTTGTGCTAAATTCTGGTGTATTTGTGAATAAGACTTAGTAGAGTGTATAACTTTTAAACACTTTGTCTATATAGTTGCTTTGTAATGAGGTTTATTTACTCTTAAGTATATATCTAATATAATCATTTTTCTGAGGATATTCAGTTTATGAGCTACTATAGCAAATCAGACAAGCTAGGTTTACTGCCGTATAATTACTACTTTGAACTCACACAATATTAATTACATGATGTGTTTAACACAGGGGTAAATATAAATCTATTACAGCTTTTCAAAAAGCAGCATGAGAAGATACTAGCTCATAGATTGTGTTGGCCATGTTTATTGAAGGCTCATTTTAGATAAAATGTTTCAACACAGGCAGGCTTTTGATTTGGTTTTATTTATGATGAAAGTCATGGCCTGGCTGTTTGTGGGCAGATCATTTGTTGTAAATTATTTTTAAGTTAAACATAAGTTTTGGTGTCTTAATGAGTTTGGCCTCTTATTCATTCCTCCCCCCCTTTTTTAAATACAACTTAAAAACAAGTCTTTAAATCTCCATGATGAAATTTACTCATTCTCATAAGATACTTATTTATATTCTCAGATACTTTGGTTAATTTTTCAAAAGGTCATCATTAAAAGCAAATCTGTCAAAGTAGGATCTCAAAAGTTATTTGCACACCCATATTCATTGCAGCATGATGCACTTTAGCCAAGAGGTAGAAGGAACTCAAATGTCCACTAACAGATGATGAGTGGATAAAGAGAATGTATGTATACACGCAAAGGAATAGCATGAAGCCTTAAAAAAGAAGGATCTCCCGTCATGCACTACAATATGGATGACCCTGAAGGATATTGTGCTAAGCAAAATGAGCGTCACAAGGGACAAATACTGTGCGATTGAACCCATATGAAGTAGCTCATATAGTTAAAATCATAGAAACAGAAAGTAGAAAGGTGGTTGCCAAGGGCTAGGAGGAGGGAGAATAGGGAATTCGTATTGAATAGGTATAGAGTTTCAGATTTTAAAAAGGTCTAGAGACCTGTTGCAAAAACAATGCAAATATACTTAACTACTGAACTGTATACTTAAAAATAGTTAAGATGTGTAAATTGAATGTTACATGTTTTGTGCCACAATAAAAAATGAGCAACCAAACTGACATGTACTTTAAATATAAAATACAGCCTGGTATAGGATGTACCAAGGTACCTTTACAACAACAACGAGAAGAGACTGTAAAATTAATAACTTTTATATTGATTTTATGTTGAAATGGTCATCTTTTGTGTATGCTGTACTAAATAAAGCGTATTAAAAGTTTAAAAAAAAGAAATCTCATTTAATAATGTATTTTATAGACTTTATCCCCTTTTTAGGGATAGTTGATAGAATTAATTGTAATTATTCCTATATTTCTACTCTCCTGGGGTGCCATCTCCCTTTCGAAGGGAGAATCTGTTCAGAGCTTGCATGGGCGTCCTAGAAGGAAATCAAAGTGTTGAAGACAGTTTTATATTCATTCAGAGAGGAGAACATGATATATGGAGTCGGCCCTGCCCCTCACAGCCCAGTGTGCTGTACCGTGGTTTTGTGCTTGAGGTGCTGTTTTTTAAATGTCTTAACTCCAGTGTCTTGATTAAATTCTCTTCTTACAAATTACATGCTTCCCAACTTAAATGTCTAGTTATAAAATGCCCTTTTATTTTTCTGAATTATTAATTATACAGACCTTTCGTAAGTTGAAACAGTTTGTCCTTCCCTTCCCTTTATTTCTGTTCCTCCTCTAGCTCCTTAGCCTGTAGCTCTGCTTCCTTGGGTTATCCTATACTGAGAGTTTATGTCCTCCAAGTCTCTACAGCAAGGATTCCTTTTATTAGGATACTCTGTTTCATATTTGACCGCCCAATTTAACACTAAGCTCTATGGAAACCATTCATTTGTGTGCTTGTTTAAAAACTTTGGGTAGCTCTATAGTGTTTCCTAAATACAGGGGGGAAAAAAGAAAGAAAGAAAATATTTCCAAATCACTTAACAGATAATTGTCTCCAAAACACAAATCTTGGTATTTGGCCATAGGAAACTTTTCTTTTAAATATTTTATTTTCTGTATTCTTCCATCAGTTTTTTAAGCAGTTTCTCCCCCACCCCCGAACCACTGAAATGTACATGTTGAAATAAATGGATTAAGAAGTACCAAATTGAATGAGTAAATTCAGTCATTATTACACAGCAGTAAGCGGGACATCACAAGAATAGTTGGATTTCTATATAATCTTTTCAGATTGTTTTTGAGAAAAAGGAAATGAGTTTTATTTTCAAGTTAATTGGTATTTTGAAAATGCCCCAAAGAGGATCAGTAGATGATAGTTATGCTCATGGAATTTTTGCTGCTGGGAATTTTAGTATAACCATAAACTTTGTACTTGGTCTTTGGGAAACTTTCAGTTGCTAATAAATTTTCTAATTTGCATTGAACTTACTTTAAAAAATTAATTCTCTGAAAATGCCTTTTTTCCCAGGAGTCTCAGAATCACAGTAAATAAATTCTGAATCTATTTTATGAGGTTTTCCTTGGGTGTCTGGGATTCATTACAGTAAGAATAACTTCAGGAGATATGTGTTTCATAATTGAAAATGACTGCCAGCTGTGTGGGTTGCTATTACTTACAGGTTAAGGTGGTGGCTTTAAACAACAATGAAATGTTAGATCATGCAGTTCTCAGAAAACTGCATTTAATTTAATAAAAGTCTTATTTATTTAGTTTACGTTTTACTTACGGATGAATAATATGCCTTTATGGAAGAATATTACTTGAAAGGCAAGATGTATTTGTCCAGTTCCTTAAAATTGGTGTTTTAAGGCTTTTTCTTGTGGGGATGTTATTGTGTGCTTGTAAAATGTTTTGAAATACATAGCATGATGTAACTGGGTAAAGAAATACATGTTCAGCTGCAAGAATCTCCAGTGGTGTAATGAAGAGAAGCTAGTGTTCATGTCCCCCAAATTGTGTGATCTCTAGAGGCTGTGGACACAGGTTCTGCCCTGAGCTCTCTGCCTGGGTTTGGGTTTCCCTTCCTGCTAGGAATTTCTGTGAACAAGTTTGCTCTGAAGGAAACGGGGAGAGTGGAGTAAAGAGGAGGCACAACACGATGGTGGGCAGTGAAAGGTCAAGTTAAGGTTCGTGCTAGATCTTCAGCTCTGCAAGGACAGACACTTTAGTGGCTTGGTCACTGCCAATGGCACACAGAAAACATCAATAAATATATATTGGATGAATGAAGATGTCAGTAATTTCCCACCAACTGTTAAGAATCCCTGTTCTACATACTCATTTTGAAAATCTGAGGCAGGATTATTAGAAAGTACAAATTGGTAGTCACGAAATAGTCACGGGGACGTGAAATACAGTCTGGGAAAAATAATCAGTAATGTTGTAAAGACTGTGTAGGGTGTCAGATGGGTACTGGACTTACCTGGGGGATCACTTCATAGATTATATAAATGCCTAACCACTGCGCTGTACACCTGAAGCTAATATAAAGTAATACTGAATGTCAACTATAATTATAACTATATAAATATAAGTATATTTATATAAATATAAATACATATGGTCACGGGGTGTAAAGTACAGCATAGGGAATACAGTCAACGGTATTGTAACAGCTAGTACGATGTCAGATGGGTAGTAGACTTGGGAGGGGGTTATCACTTGGTGAGGGGTGTAAATGTCTAATCATTATGTTGTTTTATACACCTGAAAGTAATAATAATAATTAAAAAAAAGAAAATCTGAGGTGGGGTTATTAAAAATCCTAACCCCAGAGGATTTTGTTACTAGCAGAAGAAAAGTGAGTTGATAACGTGTCATATTTGACCTTATATTCAATGCTTTCTTGAATATATTCCAACAGACCCGATTTTATCTCTATTCTTCTCTTTAAGTGTCTCTACCAGTAAGCCACGTTGTTGGTTATTGTTTACTTTGCAGAAAATACTCTTCTGTCTAAGTCTGAACTTCTGCTTCTGAGGGCCTCCGGAAGATGCCTTTAGCCTACCTATGCATATTTGCCCTCCTGTTGAAAGGATCTTCCTGCGCCCTGGTGACTCTCTTTAAGATCTTTCATGCACATCCCTGCATGCCTTTCTTCAGGCTCAGGGACCCTGCTTTCTGACGAGGAGCAAATCTGGGTTTTGTGGGAATGCTTTTGAAGAAAAAGAAAATTAATTTCAAATACAAATTAGGTACAAAAATGAATATTTATTTACAATGAGGAAAGAAATCTCAAAAAGAACCACTTTTGAAAAGTTGAAAAATACAAAATTCAGAAAAAATACCATTATATTTGTGTTAATTCACTGCCTAACATGTCACTGTGAAACTCTTTTCCCTACATTTTTTGGCAATATACTCTTTGATTGCCCCTTCATATTATAAAAAATTTTGTGATATTTTCTAGAAAGAGAAGAGAGAAATAATTCAGGGTTTTCTGTAGCATTGTTGACCACAGTATGGTTTTTATTATTGACAGATCAGAAATGTTCCTTTTAGCCTCACAAGTTGTTAGTAACATCATATAAATTTGTAAGGTTGTTACCAACTTTGGGACTACCTCTACTAAGTATCATTTATGTATGAGCTACAAGATATTTATATGCAAGCTATAAGATAATTACAAGGCTTCATTATTTCTTGTACATTGACTACCCATGAAATCCACGTATGTAATGGTATCCTCTGGCACTGCACACTTTTGTCATGATGCATGCAGAGTGAGTCGGTCCAGTAACATGAGTTGTTGGTCCAGAATGTCAGCAATAACCTGACCATACATACATGGAAGTGACTGAGAACTACATAAATATATTGCTCAAACCCAGAATAGATAACATCATCAATTTAACTTTCCCTTCAGGGATCCCCAGAATGGTTGTAGCCACTCTAACTCTACTGACAGAGGGAATCATAATGGGGGGAAGTTGAGATGGAAAGAGGCCATGGTTTTAACAATCTGGGTTAAGGCTCTGATGAAAATATCTTGCCTTTGCACATTTTATAAAAATAATTGGTCAGTTGGTATAAGGTTGGCGAACTCACACTTCCTAATTTCAAAATATATTACAAAGCTACAGTAATCAAAATAGTGTGATATTGGCATAAAGGCAGGCAAATAGACCAATGGAATAGAATAGAAAGCCCAGAAATACACTCTCGCATATATGGTCAAAGGATCTTTGACAAGGGTGCCAAGAAAACTCATTGGGGACCATTCTTTTCAACAAATGCTGTTGGGAACGCTGGATATCCACTTGTAAAAGAATGAAGTTGGACCCTTATCTTATACCATCTACAAAAATTAATTCAAAATGAATTAAAGACTTAAGCTTAAGACCTAAAATTGTAAGAAAACACAGGAGAAAAGCTTCATAACATTGGACTTGGCAGTGGTTTTTTTGGCTATAACACCAAAAGCACAGGCAGAAAAGCAAAAATAGAAAATGAGACTACATCAAACTTAAATTTTTTGTGCATCAAAGGACATAATCCTTAGAGTGAAAAGGCAACCTGTACAATGGGAGAAAATATTTGCAGATCATATACCTGATAAGAAATTAATATCCAGAATATATAACGAACTACAATTCAACAACAAAAAAATCAAATAACCTGATTTAAAAATGGGCAAAGGACTTAAATAGACATATCTCCAAAGATATGTAAATAGCCAAGCATCAGTAGTCACCAAAGGAATGCAAATCAAAACCACAATGAGATATCATTTCACACCTATTAGGATAGTTACTATCAAAAAAGGAAAAAAAAAACCACCTCACCCTAGAAAATAGCAAGTGATGGCAAAGATGTGGGGAAATTGGAACTTTTGTGTACTGTTGGTGGGATTATAAAACAGTACGGAGGTTCCTCAAACAATTAAAAGCAGAACTACCACATGATCCAGCAATCCCTCTCCTGGGTATGTATCCAAAAGAACTGAAAGCAGGGTCTTGAAGAAATATTTGCACACCCACATTCATGGCAGCACGATTCACAATAGCCAAGAGATAGAAGGCAACTCAGGCAGATGAATGGATAAACACAATGTGGTACATACATACAAGGGAATATTATTCCACCATGAAAAGAATGAAATGCTGTCACATGCTACAACATAGATGAACCTTGAGAATATTATGCTAAGTAAAATAAGCCAGTCACACACACAGATAAAACTACTGAATGATTGCACTTGTATGAGGTATCTAAAGTAGTCAAATTTATATAAATAAGAAGTAGTTATCAGGGGCTGGAGGGAGAAGAAAAGGGGAAGATTTTTAATGCACGTAGAATTCCAGATTTGCAAGGTAAAAAACTCCTGGAGATCTGTTTCACAACAATGGGAATATACTTAACACTGCTGAACTATACACTTAAAAATGGTGACGATGGTAAATTTTATGTTATGTGTATTATACCACAATAAAAGTAGAAAAACATTACATAGTAACAAAAAATAAAGAGATCTTTTGGGCACAGTGTTAGGACCCCCCCTTTGTCTTAACTCCCAAGTATAGGATTTTAAGTATAGTCTTCTTTTGCTCCCTATAAATACCTAGGTTCATAATATTCATCTGTTTCTTTCTTTGTGGATTCATTTGGTCATTCAGTTAGCAAACATCAATTGAATTACTCCTATGCACTGGATCCAGAAATAAAAGCCACATACTCTGCCCTTAAGAAACTCATGGTTTAGGGGGAGAAGTACCACGGAAATGGGTAACAACAGTAGTAGGGATTGAAGGTGCTACCATGGAGGTCGGTGTGAATGGGGTGCCAGGAAGCCCCGAGGAGGACCCTGCACTCTAATTGGAGTGTCAAAGGACGCTTCTTCCAAATGCAGGTTTGATGTTTGAGCTTCGGTTCTAAAGAATTTAAAAAAATTTTTAATGTTCTCTAAAAGGTCTGCTAGCATTCTAATTTCTAAATGTAATAAGAGTGTGAATGCTAACATTCTATTTTCCAACTATAGCCCAGAGATTTGGGAGTCTAGTTGCATTGGAGATTCCCATGTAGTTTTTTGTTTATGTTTTTAATTTATTGGGGTGACAGGGGTTAGTGGAATTACATAGGTTTCAAGTGTACAATTCTGTAATACATCATCTATGTGTCACATTGTGTGTTCACCACCCAGAGTCAGTTCTCCTTCCATCACCATATATTTGACCCCCTTTACCCTCTTCTACCACCCCCTGCCCCCTGATTCCTGTGTAGTTTTGACCACTATTTCCATCTTCTGACTGTTGGGGATAAGAATCTTAGAAAAACTGAGCTCTTATATTTATATTTTTTTCTTGTCAGCCTTCCTCTTCACCATTGTTTGGTCGTGCTAAAGCTGATAAGATTTAGAAAAGCCTTTGCCTTTCTTATCTTCTCTACGTGGCAAACGCCTAGTCTTTAAGACTCAGTTCAAGATGTCACCTCCTCTGTGAAGTCTTTTCTGACTCTCCCAGCAGTTAGTACTTTGTCTCCCTATAGTATAACTATCTTGTATCTCTATTTATGCTTTAATTATGGCACTTACCATGCTATATTTTATTTATGGATTTACATGCCTCTGACCTTCCAGGTGTTAACAATCATCTCTGTACGCCCCCCCTCCCCATTCTAGCACAGTATCTAAAACTAGTTTTTGACTACATGAGTGAATGGTGAGTCAAGTTTGAGTCTTAGTGTTGAAAGAGTTGATTGGCCTTACTATACCGTGTTTCCCCAGAAATAAGACCTACCCTGAAAATAAGCCCCAGTTAAGATCATCAGCCAGACAGACACGCATTTAATATGTTATGACGATGTTCCAGAAGAGGACGACGTGACTGTATTTAAATAAATGTGGATTGTTTGTACATGAAAAAATAAGACATCCCCTGAAAATGCACCCTAATGCGTCTTTTGGAGCAAAAAATAATATAAGACTGGTCTTATTTTGGGGGAAACACAGTATTTCATAGTCACAGATTGCATTCTTAGTAATGACCAGTTATGTTATGATAGAATCACTTCTATCTTCCAAATGTATTATTGGACTTTTCTCCACCTCTGCCTCCTCCACCTGGTCCAGGCCACCCTGCCTCACCTACATGTTCACTCTCCTGCTTAAAATTCTTCTGTGACTTTCCATTGTTCTTAAAATAAAATCCTTACTGTGGCTTGCAAGACTTGGTGTGATTTAGCTCTTCCTACTGCCCCAGGTTCATCTCATACCTCTCTTCTGCTCACATGTCCTAGCTTCCTGAGCAACCCTCTTGCTTTGAACCCTCAAGCCGTTGCTTTTCCACTCAGCTTATGTGTCCCTCCTGAGAAAAGCTTTCCCTAACCACCTTCCTTACAGTGAGCCGCCCCCACTTATTCCATTTCCCATCAAACTCTTTATTTCCTTCTCCCATAAGGATGTTGGCTCCATGGGGACAAGAACCTTTCCTGTTAGGTTTATTGCTGTATCCCCAGCACCTAGCCAAAGTCAGACCCAGAGAGCACTTAGTACATATTTACTAAACAAAGGAAGAGTGACATTAATAGATTTTGTAATCTAACCATCCTTGCATTTTTGGTGTAAAGCCTTATGATGGTCATGATAAATTATTGTCTTAAAACTGCTAAATTCTATTTGTAAATATTTTACTTAGGACTTTTCTGTCTGCCTTCACAAGTGAAGATTGGTCTATAGTTTTATTTATTTATTTATTTATTTATGTACCATCTTAGTCCAGATGAGTGTTAGGAATATATTAGCCTCAGAAGAAATTAGGAAGCTTTCCCTTTTATCTCTTTTAAGTTCAGGAATAGTAGCGATAACATGGAAATTATATGTTTGATAGAAGTTTGGCAGAATTTACTGAGAAAACCATTCGAGCCTCATGTAGTTTTAGTAGCTAGTTCTTTGAATATCTTATAGATTTCTGCTATGGGTTTTTGTTGTTATTTTCATAACTTTTCTTGAGTTGATTTTGGTTATTTCTATTTTCAGTGACTGTCATCCATTTTTATTTAATCTTCAAGTTTATTGATGTAAAGTTATTTGTAATTTTTTCACAATTTAAAAAGTTCTCTTCAAATATGTAGTTATAATGTACTCTTTCTCAGTCCTAATATTCATCTGTGACTCCTGTTTTTTATAATTGACCAGATTTTCCAAAGGATTATCTACTTTCATTTTCTTTACAAAAAAGAAACAAAAAAGTTTTTGGTTTTATTGATCCAGTCTATTTTTTTTCTTTTTTTTTGACTATTGCTTTATGTTCATGCTTTCATCATTAATTTCTTTTTTGGGTTTGTTACTCATTTTCTAGATTTTTGAGTTAAATGTTCAGTTCGTTATTTTTCAATCTTGTTTCCTAATGAAAACATTTTAATAGTGGTATATAGTCACCAAAGATACGACCTTTGAAAGATAACACTTTAAAAACAAAAACAAGCCAGGTTTATTGGTTCATTTCTTGCATTTGAAGTACTCCTTGATGACATCCTTGGCCTAACTCTTGGCCGTAATCCTTAACCACCACACAACTGCAACCAACAACTTTATGGGGCTTTCCTGATCTGTGGATTATACCAGAGGCCAACCTAGTCCCCTAGTTTCTTGTCATCAACCGTAAGGAGGTTGACTTGGTGTTCAAAACAGAGGGCCTCCACTAACTTGACATACTTTTGAGTGTATAAATTCTGGCCTGTTTTAAAAAGTAAACTCATTTTTTGTTACTCCGTATCGTCCCTTTGTTATAATACAATTTAAAAACGCTGTCTAATTGTTAAGATGAAAAAATTACAGTAACTATATCACCGTCCAAAATGTCTGGAAATACAGGGGAAATGGTGTATTTATTGCACTTGTTTCTTTTAGATGAACAATTGGACCAAAAAAAGAAGTCTGGAGGTTGAGGAATAAAATATCGATCATATTATTTGAAAGTAGAACTTATATTTTGTTTTAAAATGTGTTTGGTTCGTGACTTTTCATTCAGCTTGTTACACTTACAAGGTAACACATATACACATTCATACAATAATCTGCATTGGGGAATGGAGACTTGGCAAAATTTAGTTTTATAAAGAGATCATGTCCATTACAAATTAAAACAAGGCGGCTGTACAGTCTTCATGCATTTTACCATGTTGATCACATTCCACATAAGTAAGCTTTCTGTAACTCATCTGGAAGGTATTGGAAGGATAAAAATAGACCAAGTATTCAAAATTTCCATCCTAGGAGTTTCCTGCTTTTGCCTACATCTCAATTGTCAGTCCAGGTCCTGGCTCCTACTCCACGCAGGGCTGAGCAGAGACAGTGGAAGCATTTTACGACATAAATACTCAAACTGCCAGATCGTCTAGGCACTGGCCTCTGCCTGCCCTGAAACAGCTCCTTTCCTGTTCTTCTATCTGAGTAGAAAAGGTGACGGGGGGAGACTGTCTGAAGACCCAGAAGCCAGCATGACAAATGTGGGATTTAGAAAGGGTTCATAAGTTTCTCTTCAGGGAATGCCCGGCTTACAGAATCCATCAGTTCTCTGCTGCCTGGCATGGCAGATTACGCTCGGTCAGCCTCGTTCATTTGGGAGAATCACACTGTGGAATCCCACCTGTTCTGGTTTATAGAGATAGCTGGAGTCTGGTAGTCACAGGACACTTTTGCCCGCTTGCTATCATTTTAGTTACTTTATTTCCTCCAGCAATCCTTAAAACAAATAGATGGGCCTGCCCGGTGGCTCAGGCGGTTGGAGCTCCATGCTCCTAACTCCGAAGGCTGCCGGTTTGATTCCCACATGGGCCAGTGGGCTCTCAACCACAAGTTGCCAGTTCAATTCCTTGAGTCCTGCAAGGGATGGTGGGCTCCGCCCCCTTCAACTAAGATTGAACACGGCACCTTAAGCTGAGCTTATATTAAGTTTTGCTCCAAAAGACACATTAGGGCATATTTTCAGGGGGTATCTTATTTTTTCATGTACAACAATCTACATTTATTCAAATACAGTCATGTCATCGTCTTCTGGAACATCGTCGTAACGTACTAAATGCATCTGTCTGGCTGACAGTCTTAACTGCGGCTTATTTTCGGGGTAGGTCTTATTTTCGGGGAAACACGGTATGTAATTTTCATTCCTTGCATGTGGGTGGCAGGTATCCTGTCATTCAGCCCAGCACTTCTGAATGGAGATCCAAGTAATTCTTTAATTCACTTAGTTACCTACTATGTGGGGCTTGGTGTGGGGCCTCACACAGCCGTGAAGGAAGATGTGGTGTTTGTCCTTATACATACTATACATACTGGGGAAACCAGCGGCAAGCACATTCTTTCACAAGTAATAAGTTCTGTCAGGAGCAGTGCTACGAAGTAGTAAAAGTTGTTATGGGAATGTTGAACAGGAAGGCTGCTCCAGACTGGGAAGGATGAGGAAAGCTTTCCTGGGGTAATGACTTACTTTTGAGATGGCAAGGATAAGATCAACAGAAATGCCAAAAAAAGTCAAGTGCAGTTTTAGAGCTGAAAGGAACCAAAGATACCATCTAGTGATGTTTTATCCTTACATTCCACAAATGAGAAGACCAAGGCCCAGGGAGGTAAAGAAAGGACTTGCCCAACTAAGGTTACACAGCGTGTTAGCCCCAGGGCTAGAGACACCAAACCCAGCCTGGGTTTCTTACGTGCTTAGAAATCGAGATGCATATAGCGAGAAGAAGGGATCTAGGGATGGGTGAAACCAGGCAGGTTTTTCATTTAGTGCTTACTCCATGTCAGCTGCAGAGCAACTTCCTCAGGTGGGGGAGGAGATTCAAGATGACTCAGATCTGCCAGATCCTAGAGGAACGCAGCTTGCTGTGCTGTAGCAGAGTTTTTATTGGGGGGGGGGGGGGAGGTACCAAACACATATACACCTCAAAGAATGAATGTGGAGTTCAGTTGGGAGACCAGTCCCTGTCCTGCAGCTGTCTAGCTGTGTGATTTGGGATAAGTCACTTAATCTCTCTGAATTGCCGTTCAACAAATGATACTTGGGAGTTATATCCTTTCAGTCTTCCCATGCATGTTAGGAGTCAGTTGTGCCCTATGTTGCACCTTAATCTTCAAAAACTGAAGTCTCTTGTTTGGGTAAAGCATTGTTTAAGCCCCCTTTTAAAGAACAGTTTGCCAGCTTGTGCTTGCCCAAACATCTAGAGAATAACTGTAGCAAGCAAGCCAAGCTCCAGAATCTGCAAGAATCGTTAGCAACTGAGCATATTTCTATAAACCAATAAAGGTTTTTATATTTTATTCATCTGTTACCCTTATGCTATTGCCACTTTCACATTCAGCGTGTGTAGGCGGAGAGTATGAGATAACAGCATTTCACAAATGAAAGTGAGTGGAAAAGGGCCGCTTTCCCTTTAAGGTAGTTTCATCCCCAGCTCCCTCCCCTTTCCTGATTGACAAACCTACCCGAAGTCACATGATCCGCCTCTATTTGAAGGTCACAAAAAGCTGCTTCCTTTAGAGACAGAGGGGGAGAGAGAGAGCAAGAGGGAGAGTGAGTGAGAGAGTTAGTTCAAGCCAAAATGGCCGACAGAGTCTCTGCTGGTTTCTGAATATTTAAAATACAAAAAAACAGATAGACAAAAAGAAATCATTTTTTGGACCTTTTTTCATTTCCATTTCTACCTTGTATGCCTCAAATTGCTGGATTTAAGCACTGCTGCACTTTATGAGGTTGGTAAATATTTTCAATTTTTTAAAACCAATTGATTTATATGGATCTTGTCTAACTGTTTTCACTAGTGGTGTTGCAAATCGACATTTGTCTAGCATGGAGACTGGCTTCAGACATTTCGTGAATCTGTGTAAATCAGACCCGTGATGTACTTTTGGTTCGACATTTTAGAAATGGAAAAGCCTTGGTAAAATATTTAAATTTTGAAGTGATTTAATTGCACTTTTAGTTTGTCTGCAGATTTTCATCATCGTTTCTGTCTTGCCAATAAATGAAGCTGCGAGTAATCGGAAATTTGATGTTTTAGAAAGAGGTTTTTGAAAAACACAGACCTCTCCCTGCCCCCTTAAATCTGCTGCAAAAATTTGCATAAATATAAATGGGTTTGCATTCTTTCGGCTGCTAAGGCCGACAAAGGACCTGGGAGAGCAAGCACTACCACGGGAAAGCCTTTTTAAAACAAAACAAAACAAAAGCTAGGCCATCCTTCCTAGAGAGATGTAAAACCTAAAATAAGATCTGATACATTTTAAACATCAGGCTGGGGGGTGAGTGAGCACCAGGAGGTTTGGGGTTTGTGGATTCCCCTGCTTGAAAACCTCCAGGGCGAGTGTGGCTCACCCTTCTCTCTGCGCGCGCTCGTTTGCACTGGGTCTCTGTGTGTGTTCTCAAATGTGCAGCCAGATGCACTGTTGTTTTGATCGTGGTTTGAACCAAATGGTAGGACTGTCTTGTAAATATGGTGTTTTAGAGATAGAAACAGCTCTTCACCCCGATTAGGAATTATTTCTTTATCAGTTTCTCCCGGGAGATTGGTCGCCTCCATTTCTTGGGGTTTACAATTTTTGTTTAATTTTATACAGATGAACTGGGCTTTTCAGCACAAATTCAGCATGTGTGTGTGTGTGTGTGTGTGTGTGCGCGAAGTGGTCCGTTTTGGCCGTTTTTCATTGTGAAGTGGTCGCTGCGGAGTCACATAAATTAAGGAGTTGTCTGTGTTATGTACCTGTGTTAGCCCTGAAACTGTGCAGTACGCTGAAGTTAAATTCCATTACTCCTAATGCAGGATTCTAGAAAGGCTGGGAGAGGGAGGGAAGAAAGCTGAAAACTTGCTTTCTCAGAGCCACCTCCCCTATCATTGTGAGAGTGTGATGTAATGCTTCTCGGTCTGGTGGGCTGAAAGGATTGTAGTTTGTGATGTGGCGGGTAAATTGCCCCCACCCCTGGACAAATTACCCCATCCGCCTCGGCACAACCCTGGCTCCGAGAGGCCTTGTTTTGTTTTCTTTTTTCCCTTAATTTGTATCCTCCTGATTTATGCCTGGGCTTATTGGCATGAGAAAGAAACTGTTCTTCTAAATCTGTTGCAAAGTATAGTTTAAAAAGACGTTTGAAATATGCAAATAGTTGAATTGTCATCTTCCCATCATTTAATATGTAGACTTGGATTAAAGCTAATTAAGCATAAATGCAATAATTTTGATCAGAAGGAGCATTGTTTTTTGTTTCCTTTCTAATTAATCTAATTATAAAATGCTTGCTGGGTCTGAAAGTGTTAAAAAAATGGGGGAAAAATGCTGGACCATTTTGAAAATTTGACAGTCTGGAAGAGGGTGTGTAGTGCTTTCAAAAGCTTTATTCACTGTTAAAATGGATTGGCCTCTTGTGCTGAAAATGGCTTGTTTCTTTGGGCCAATTGTGTTTAGATGAAGGGACTTTCACGCTAATTTAACAAAAAGACTTTCCATTTGAATACATAAAGATAATTAAAGTGCTCTGTCTCTAAAGAGCAAGTATTTTATTATTTTTCTAAAATTAATGTTATATTAGTCATGGAAATAAGTAGAGAAGTGATGGTTTAAATTCAGTGTACGTTTTTTGGTGATACAAGTTCAGCTTTTGTGTAAGAAGGCCTGGAGCATTACACTAGAAAGGTGGTCGAACAAATTTGTCTCTTAATTTTTTTACAGCTTGAATGTAAAGGAAAAGACATAGAAATTCCTGTAGATAATGTTGCTTTGCGGTGGCCCTAAGGAAAATTAAAGCTCTGATTTTGCTGCTGTTTTTTTTGAAAATGAAAGTGCTTATTTGGGGCTTTACTTATTAGATGACTTATTTTACATGCATTTCCTACGCTGGCCTTACAGAAGAAGAGTGAGAAAAACCTAGGCTTCCCATGCTTTACCATTAGCTCGTGTGTTTTTGTGGGCTGTGTCAACATGTGAATAGCAGGTTAATTCAGTTTGCAGAGCAGAGGAACCAGAAGCAGGGTGCCTGCTCTGCTAGGCAAGGAGAATATCATAAGAGAATGCCATCTAATTCTTTGAAATGTTTTTATGAATATTTTCTCCTAGACAGGTTGAAAAGTGAGATAAAAAGACCTGTTTTCACGTATGTTAAGCGTTATGGCTGAGTGAGTTTCAGAAGCTCAGCTGCCATTTTGGATCTAAGTTCCTGCAGAACCAATCTTTATGGCACACCAAAACTATGGTAATTCAGAAGCAAATAAAAGTGAGTAATAAATCAAAGGTGCAGATGGATAGTACCTAATTTATGCCTTTGGGTGAAGTTTTCTTTCTGTCGATAGTGTAAAATGAAGCTTTTACAGACTAGAGATGTGGCTGGTGTTACGAAGAGCAAAACCCAGGGATGTTAGAAATGGCATGTTGTGGTTTTTTAAAAATGAGACGGCGTATGCGGAGGAAGTTTCTTACTGGAGAAAATGAATATTATCCTTACTAATGTTCCGCCCTCCCCCTTCCATATTTGCTTCTGCTGGGTCTTCCTGTGATGTCATTATTCACAGCGCTACTCTGTCTCAGGAAGAAATGTCACAGATTCATTATTAAGATTTTACTGAAACATCACAAAAATCGGTAGGCATCTCTATCAGAAGTGGTAACTTATTTTTAAACTGTTTTTTCAGTCCTTCCATCTGGGTGCCAAAGGAAGCATGGCCACTTTGATATATGGTGCAAACTCAGTTCTGTTGTTCGGATTTGAATGGCCATTTGTTATTCTCTGTCACCACTAAGGCAGCCCTTTAAAAATAAACTTCTTAAAATTCAAGCAGAGACTTGTAAGGCTTTTCCAGCTCTTCAACTCCACAAGGGACACTGGAAGAGTGACATACGATGATGAGACGTTCAGGTGGTGCAGAGCAGACCGAGCTGTAGATAACGGTAGTAATGGGGGTGGGCTTCACCCCGTCCAGCTGCCCCACGGCGGAAAAGTTTGGGAGAAATTTCGTTTTCATAACTCAGTGTGATCATGGACCTTCTGCAGTTTTAAATGGGATGAGGCCCTGAGACAACGCAGGTGAACGTACTTCGTCTCTACCCTCAAGGAGGACCATCTAGCAAGAGGGATACTCGGGTAAAGAGTTCACCCAACTTGGTGCTGAGTGTGCGGTAGAACAAGTACCTGGCACAGGAGTGTGCTGAGTATTTGCATTAGGAGAACCCTGATTTAAAGGAGCCAAAGAATTACCCCTTATTAATTGTTCGTCATCATTCAGATATTAGATTTTCTTTAAATGAAGTTGTGATTTAAAGATGGAGTTTCTGACCATTGGCTGGGGCAGCGTACGCTAATTGTTCCGACTCCAGTATTGTTCCTGGGTTTACACTAATCCTACTTCCCTCACCTGCTTCTTGTGATAACGACTGGTGGTGGAAGTGGGGTAGCGTGCGTTGAAGCCACTTGGCCTGAGATGGGATTGAACTCATGACAGTGACATTTTAACACGTCTCCTTTCTTCCTTCCTTCCGTCATCTGTTCATTCAGAAATCATTTATCGTGCCCTGGTGTGTGTCAGGTGCTGTTGTAGGTGTTGGGGGATCCAAGAATTAATTTGGTTGGCCCCTCGCCCTAAACAGCCATTGGGTGCATATGGGGAGATACTTGCCGTCAGTTTTGGATTATGGCTAGGATGATGTGATAGTTCATTTCACTTGATGGTCACTTACTAATAATCAGGGAATTGAATGGTAATATTTGCTTCTAGTAGTTCTAGAGGCTTCCATTTAATGTTTGTTAAGATAATCACTGTCCGTTTTCTTTAGCCCTACAAATGTTCCTCTTCAAAATTATCTTTTAAATTATCTCTGAGAACCTCCCAACCTCAGTTGCCTCCCTAGTTGCTCTCTCACATCCCTCAGTCTTACTTTTTAATACCCCTTACTTGTATCACCATCTGAAATTACGTTATTTGTGTGTAATAGTCACCGCTAAACCATAAGCTTTCATGAGATCAGACTTTGTTTTTCTCATTGCTCAACCCCTAGCATGTGGAACAGGCCTTAGCAGGAGCAAGTGCTCAGTAAAAACGTATTTGTGTTAGAGCTGAGTTACAAAGTCACCAGGACCAGCTACGTGACCGTCAGCCCCTGTTTCCTCATCAGTAAAATGGGCAGAATACATTGTTTGTGAAGCAGAAAGGAAATGCTGTGAGGAAGCGCCAGCACCTAGTCTTGTTGCTCATAAGTGTTTCCTTCCCCTTTGCTCTGTCTCCCTTAGTGGAATAAACCAGAAAGGCTTCGATGGCCCCACAGACACCCCATTCTTTCTCCTGGCTCCCAGGATCATGAAGTGTGTACACTGACTTCCCTGAGCTGCATTCAGCCTGAGCGAGGACAGGAGCAGGGCTGAGCCTTTTCTTCTCATTTCCGTCCCTCCATTCCTAGGGTCTGATGTTGTCTCTTCATGCTCGCCAGTTTGCTCCAGGCTCTGCCTCTGTGGTGTATCCATCCACATTTGCGTGGCTGCTTTTCATACATTCTGTGTTTTGCATCAAAAGGTTCTCAGCAGTTTCACATGAATTGGTCTTAGAGTTTACAAGGCAAAGAACATAAAATATAGTGTTTTTTCCTTCATTTCGATTATTCTGAGCCTACACATGTAAATTCTGTTTTTGTAACCAAATTATTAATAGGTTTCACTCAGAAGACAGGTAAAATGAAAATTTAGGTCAATTGCCCACTTTATACAATGTTGTTAAATTAGAGATGATATAGAAATGGCTTTCGTTCATTGACCTTGGAATTAAGAAAAAATTATGTGTTTACTCATTCATTCAACAAATAATTATTGAGTACCTAGTCCATGCCAGACATCGTGGTAAGTGCTAGCATAGACGCAGCATGAAGCTTTTCTCCAGGCACCATCACTGAAGTTGGAATATGAATGCAAGTGCTCAGGGTGATTATAAAGAAGGGACACCCAACGTAAATAGAGGGACCAGCTTGTGCAAGGGTCCTGAGGCAAGAGAGGACATTGGAATACTTGGAGAACTGCATGTTGAATGCTGGAACGTGGTTAGAGTGTGACGTGGTCTGTAAGGGAAGACAGGATCTGGGAAATACGTGAAGCTGAAAAGGTAAACACGGGCCAGATGCAGAGGAATCGATAAGCCATGTTTGGAAGTCTTTATTTTGAAAACAATTGAAGAGTTTGCAGCAAGAATTTCACCTGTTAAGATGGATTTTTAAAAGATGACTCTAGTTGCACTATGGGAAATGGCTGGAGAGTGGAGTATAAGACCAGATAGTATTGTAATAATCCCAAGTAATGGTGGCCTGGACTGACAGCAAAGTTGGGAAGAAGTGAATAAATCCAGAGACATTGATGTAGAAGATTTCACAGGATCTGGTCATTGAGTGTGAGAGGTGAGGGTTGGGGAAATTGAAGATGGCACCTCTCTCTCTGGCCGGGGCTCGTGAGTGGATGGTGGTGCCATTCACTGAGTTAGGGTTCATTTAGACAAGAGGTAGATGGGATTGAGATAATGAGCTCAATTTTGGAGTTATTGAATTTGGGGACATCTAAATGAAGGTCTGGAATAATTAGACCTTGCTGGAGATAAAGATTTGAGAATCATCAGTAGTGCCAAGTTTATCAAGAGTTTCCTTTTTAGGTTGATTTGTTTGGTAAATTGTCCAAAGATGGCAGTGTACACTTCAAGGTCCTATCGGATACTGTTAAGGGGACACCATTTTATAAGGAAGATAAGGCCACATACTCCCATTATCACAGTGGTTGCCATGAGAGATACCAAAGGAGTTGGAGGGAGGAGAAAGACTAATGTTGGCTGGGTTGATCAGGGAAGGCTTTGTGAGGCCCTTGTATTTGAGCTGAGCCGTAAAGGTGGGGCAGAATTGTGAAGAGTAGACCTAGAGGGCCGAACATTCTGGCTGGAGGATTAGTTGTGTTCAGGGAGGACCGATGGGAGGTTGGATGTGTCCGAGAGAGCTGGGGTACCTGCCGAGTAGTTTGGATAGTCATGGGAGATAGTGGGGACCTGTTACAAGGCTGACAGCAACGTGATCCAAGTGGTGTTTTGAGAATATTGTCATAATGTGGCAGTGGGCAACAGGAGGGGGAGACTGCGGCAAGAATTTAGAGGCAGGCCGGCCAGTTAGGAGACTGGCAGAAAGACTACTATGAAAGGGCCTGGGGTAAGACTACGGCAGTGGGCTAGAAAAGGGACCAGGCACTCGAGGTTTTTAAGATGAAGGATGGGAAACTTCAACAGAAGTGAAGATGATGAATTCCAGGTCAGATGTACTGAGTTTAAGTTGGTGGGACTTCTAGATGGAATTGTTTAGTAAGCAGCTGGCACTGTGGAGCGAAAGCTTGAGAAAGAGGTCAGAAGGGGAGATAAAGAATTGGAAGGCATCCACATAGAAGTGATAGCTGAAGCCGAGAGAGTGGATGAGGCCATCATAGAAGTGTAGAGAATGAAAGAGAGAACTGAGAACGGGGCCTTCGGGACAGGAAGAGAAAGAGGACCTTGGAAAGGATGAAAAGAAAGGTGGTTGGGTAGGACAGTCAGAGATGGTTACTGAAGATGAGGGAAGGACTTCTCAGTCTCAGGTGTGGTCAGCAGGTTTGCTGCTGCACAGGAAGAGCAGTATTTGGTTCTGGAAAACGTCCCCAAACCTGCTATTGGGAGGTGTTCCTGTAGGAGAGGTTTGGGAATCATTAGGTTACGCCACACGTAAGCATGGGAGCCACACGTTTACCAGGAGTCACATTAAAAAGGTAAAGAAACAGGTGAATTTAATTTTAATAACATATTTTATTGTCAATTCAACATGCGATCAATTTGAAAATATTAATGAGCTGTTTGATTTTTTTTTCATTAAGTCTTTGAAATCTGGTATTATATTTTATATGTAACGTTTCAGTTTGAACATGAAATTTTCATTGGAAATGCTCAATCTGTATTTAGAGCTCATAAAATTTACAGTTGAAAAAGTACATTCACCTATCAAAGTTTTTCCAAACATAAAAAGTTTTCCAGTAATGGAAATAAGTATCAATTTAAAATTTTGCATTAATTAAACTGAAATAGAACTGAAAATTAAGTTTCTCAGTCACACTAGTCTCCTTACAAGTGCACATTCGCCACGTGTATGGCTACCATATTGGATAGCACAGGATTACGTAAGTACAATGGGTTACCTTACATCCAGAGTGCACCTTGAAAATAGCCAAAGCATTTCAAAGCTTTTCACAGGATTGGTATTTCTTACAATTCCTGTTGGCTTAGGGCTAATGGTATTTTTAGAATTGGAAGGGTTAAATCCTAATTTTGCATAGGAGGACACAAACTTTTTATGAAAGTGTGCAGATTCCAAAATTTAAAACAGGAGTTAAGTTTTTTTTTTTGTCTGAGGTCAGCAGGGTGGTTCCTTGGTAGAAGTTGTGAAAACATACCGGTTTGTATCATAGTTCAGAAAAGTTAGGTGCACTTAACTTTAGATTAAAAATAGATTCGGTTGGAGGGGCGAGAGCACTTCTGGACCCATTTTGACCTTTTTGAACTTGTGGAGTCAGAGTTAGAGCTTCAGATGGGGAGATATGAAATTAGGGTTCAAACATTCTTGGAAGCTTCCATTCGGAGGTGCCCCCGGCCTTCAATCTCATACACCTTCACCCACGCTACTGAGCCAGAGGACTAGATTTTGAGCTTGTATCTCACTTCTTTTTTCTGAAATGCAGGCTGCTTGGCCTTAGGCTATTAAACCCATTTTGTATTTCTTGCCATCCTGGGCCAGTATAACAATTACTAAATATGGGAGGTTTATTAAAAGTAGGTTCACAATTTTATTTAATCATTTCATTGGTTTAGACTGCTTTGTCAAGTTACTCATTAGATCTTCCAAGTATACAGGCATACCTCCTTTTATTGTGCTTAACTTCATTGTGCTTCACAGATGTTGCGTTTTTATGCAAATTGAAGGCAAGACCCTCCACCAGCAAAAAGATTATGACTGGCTTTATGGCGAGACTCACTGGTCTGGAAAGAAACCCGTAGTATCTCCGAGGTATGCCTGTAATAACCAGTAAAACTAGAAATGATCTTGAATTGTGCTTGGAACCAAACCTTGTTTACCCTAGAGAGTAAGTGTTGGTTTTTGGTTGCACAATTTCATTTTAGCTGATAGAGGGGAGCTGATTTTTCTATGAAGTGTCCTGTAAGAGTTTGGGGTGTCAGCTGTTCTGTGAAGTCCTGGGGTTTTGTTTATTTGTTTTGCTTTATTTTAATCAATATAGAAATGCTTTACATTTTTGTTTTCCTTCAGAGGTACAATTTGGTGACCCGTTTTGGTGACTTTGTAAAAACCAGACTGTATAGTGGTGGGCTTACTTAATGCCCTTTAAAGCCTTAATAAAGCAGAAGATTCCTCGCCCCTGTTCCAGCAGCCCAGAGCAGTGAGTCTCGGATTTGCCGTTGTTTCTACCCCTTTCCTTACAGAAAATAATTGCCATTCTTTTTATGCGAAGAAGTTCCTCTTTATAAGTTAAAGTTAGACAATTGGGTTAAAACAGTGGCTTTCAAAGTTTTTGATTGGTTCTATAATACAAAATGAAATTTACATTGAGACCCTGTACATATATGAATGTATACACTGAAGCAAAAGTATTTACTTTCTAATACTATGTGTAATATATTCTGATATATTCAATTAAAGTCCATTTTATAAAACAAACAAAGCAAAAAACAAAGGCTGAGTATCCCAACCCATTAAATTTAGGTAAGGATCCACTAAGCGCTGTCTCGCTGAGGGTTGAAAGAAGTTTGGGGAACCCTGTTCCAGGCTATTATTCCCAGTTTTCCGGTCTTCAAAATCAGATTTGTCAGTCTACTCAGTTATCACACCAACCAAATTTATAAGCGATTTTAATGTACATTAATTTGTTACTTCAACATGTGGGAGATATTTTGGTGACAGAATGTTGTCCTGCCTGTTTAGGGCCTCCTGTCCATACTGAAGGATGGACGTGTTTGTCCTCCATATTTTAGAAAAACTTAAGTAGAAAACACCCTTTTACCAGATTATGTTCTTTCTCAGAAAAGCGCAACAGAAAATACTGCCATCCTGTCTTTTGTGGAGGGGTGGGGCTCTTCCCCACCTCTTTGCAGGTTTCATGAAGGTGCGTCTCCACTATTAACACATTCTATTTTCAGACAAATGTCAATACATTTGCTTAGTTCCCCATTTCTTGCTGTTTGGCGGGGTACTAATAGGTTTGCCTGCAAAAAAAAAAAACAAAACAGGAAGGGGGGTTCTTTTCCTGATTAAGCTGAATTAAACTGGCCTTTGCTTTATAGGACTTAAAGTTTTTAAGATGCTAATGTGCATTGGAAATCTTAAGTGGTGTGTGTATATAAAATCTTAATGAATGTACCAGGTTTTTGTTTTTTAGGCACAATTTGGCGAAATGCATGGTTAGCTTGCCATCTCAATTATTCCTTTCTTAAACTACGTCCTAGTCAAGCAAGCTGGATTTGGCTGTTTCCCAAGCCTCTTCAGACCCTTTTTTTTTTTTTAAGGCTTTTTTATTGGGGAAGGGGAACAGGACTTTATTGGGGAACAGTGTGTACTTCCAGGCCTTTTTTCCAAGTCAAGTTGTTGTCCTTTCAGTCTTAGTTGTGGAGGGTGCCATTCAACTTCAAGTTGTTGTCCCCACAGTCTTAGTTGTGGAGGGCGCAGCTCAGCTCCAGGTCCAGTTGCTGTTTCTAGTTGCAGGGGACACAGCCCACCATCCCTTGCGGGAATTGAACCAGCAACCTTGTGGTTGAGAGGATGCGCTCCAACCAACTGAGCCATCCGGGAGGCAGCTCACCTCAAGGTGCGGTGTTCAATCTTAGTTGCAGGGAGCGGAGCCCACCATCCCTTGGACTCGAGGAATTGAACTGGCAACCTTGTGGTTGAGAGCCCGCGCTCCAACCAACTGAGCCATCTGGGAGGCAGCTCAGCTCAAGGTGCTGTGTTCAATCTTAGTTGCAGGGGGCACAGCCCACCATCCCTTGCGGGACTCGAGGAGTTGAACTGGCAACCCTGTGGTTGAGAGCCCACTGGCCCATGTGGGAATCGAACCGGCAGCCTTCAGAGTTAGGAGCACGGAGCTCTAACCGCCTGAGCCACCAGGCCAGCCCCTTCAGATCCTTTTAACATGGTGTTTCCCAGACTTAGGTTTCAGGGAACTGTAAGATTGAAAAAGCAACATTGGGATCCAACATGAGTTACCAGTTTTAAATTTGCCAAGTAAATGCATTTAAACCCCTCCACCACCACCATTTATTACAGTCACTTCAAAGAAAAAAATTTTCACACGTAAAAATAGAATGGACAGTCTCAGGATAAGAGGCATCTCATTAAATTGCATGTAGCTTTATGGAAACCATTTCATAGCGAGTATAGATCAGCCAGGTACTACAGTTGAGCATTTGGGAAGCACGTCCTAATTACAGGCCATCTCTTAGCATGTATTACAATTAACTATGTGCTGACCGGTTTTTATTAGTCTCACTCATAAGAATACACCTGACTTCAAGTTCTGAAAGTACCTTCATTCTTATTTACTGACTGCAGTGCTGATGGCTTCAATGACTCACATTTAAAAAAAATCACTTCGTTCCCTCTGAATCTACTGTAAACAGATAACCACTCTAATGTAAGAAAAAAGAAAAATGAGCCCACTCCGCTATGTGCTAAGCAGTTGTACAGTCTCGCAAAGTTGATCGATTTAATGAGGTATATAGTCATGGTGATTATGTAAAAGTGGCAAGTAGGTCACTGAACTAAATCATACGGTTTATGTTTTTGCCAGCCTGTTGGCTCTCTGTGAACTATGAATAATCGCCATGGCTGATGTTTTGTCGTATTACGTACATTATTTTTATGTAAAGTTTTTAAATCTGGCACCCCCACATCAAATGTTCCCTTTGTCTGTCTTCGTGGAGAGAAAGTGCTTTTTAGATGCATTTTAATCGGGGGAGCGTGGCCAGCAGCTCCCTGGCCTGCCCACTGAGATAGTGCTATCAGCTGCTAGTGGGAGAGGCCGGCCCGCGGGCTTTGCTTCTGCTCCTGAGAGGATGGCCGCGGTGGGAGTTAGTCGTGTGGGGTGTTTGGAAGCAGTAATGCGCTGGGTAGACTTGAGTTTGAGCAGGATATACTCTAGGGCCTGTGGACTTGGAAGAGTTTGTTTAGTACATAAGGATTCATGTATCAGGCACTGTATGGTGCTGGGAATACGAATATAAAAGAGACCTGACTTTTGTCTTTGGAACTCACTGAGTAATGTAAATGGTCAGTGAGGTTGCCTGTAAGAAAAAGACGTGTGACGCCAAGGGATCCTAGAGGATGGAGAGAGGCTTAGGGGTCTGGGGAAGGCATTTGAGCCGGGTCTTGGCCGGAATTAGGAGTTGCTTGGTGAAGGGGGTGGTGAGTAAGTTGGGGCGGGGTGGGGGGGGGTCTAATGATTAAGAACCAAGGTTCTGAAGTCAAGACTGCTGTGTCAGGCTAGTAATATCTGTGTCTCGGCTTTCTCACTGGTAAAATGGGGAATAACACTGACCTCAAAGAACACTTATGAGGATTAAGTGAGAATTTGTTTAAAGTGTGTAACATATTGTTGGGAGTCCTGTAAGCTGCTGTTTTCATTAGTTTTATTTTAGCATTTCAGGCAGAGGAAATCATATAAGCAAAGCAAGGGGTTAAGGAGTAGGAGAGGATGGGAAATGGTGGGATGTTAGCGGGCGCGATGGAGGCGGAAGAGAGTGGGTGGGTGGGTGGGTTTTGGATTCTAAGAAATTTGGATATTGTCTTGTGGAAAGCAGTTTGAAAAAATCAACTTCAGTTGATCTCCATGTTGAGGGTCTGAGGGAGAGGGAGAGATCGAGGGCAGACAGTCAAAGCAAGAGGACTGATTGGAGAAGGCGCGTTAAGTCAGTGACAGTAACAATGGAGAAACCAGAGTTTAGAGACCTCTGCAGTGAAATCCATTGGATAGGATGAGAAAGAGGGAGGCGTAGATAAAGCCCCGGCTGGGTGAATGGGTGATGCTGCTAGTTGGGTTGGGATGGCCATTTGGTAGGTAGAGCAGGGGTTTTGAATGTGTGATAGGGTGAGGATGGGGCTGAGAGGCTGTGGTTTTACGTTAGGTACTGTTTAGATGTTTGCTGGACGTTTAATGAACCTGACAGGTGGAAGGGAGGAAGGGTCTGGAGCTGAGGAGATTGATTTACATATAGAGATGGTCATCTGCACCAGGGGAGTGACAGTGCATCCTCAGAAGAGTGGGATGAAACCAGACTCTCGTGGAGAAGAAGGAGTTTAGGGGAGTGTGAAGCATAGTCATCAGGGCCTGTGCCCAGAGGTCAGCTGAGAAAAGCCCTGAATGTGGGCAGTTAGATTTGGCCCTGAGCAGCCCCAGCGCCTTGTTCATCCTGTGTGTTGCTGTCTGTCACACTGGGAAGTCTCCCAGTGGGTTTTTGGGTCTTTGTCACCACAGTGAGTAGTTCTAGGCCAGGAACTAGCTGCTCGCCTCTGTAACTTCAGCACCTGACATACACACAGTGAGGACTCAGCATTTGTTGAATGAATAAATGAATCAAGGATGATTTGAATTAATTAACTCAACAAAAAATTTTGAGTACCTTATGTGTTCCAGGAGCTGTGCTATTGGGTTGGTGCAAAAGTAATTGTGGTTCAATTATTTTTAACCTTTTAAACTGCAGTTACTTATGCACCTACCTAATAGTGTCTAGGGATAAAGCAGTGAGCAAAATAGAAAAAATCCCTCCCCTGGTGGGGCTTACATTCTAAAGCATGAATCAGAGGGCAAAGGGCAAAGAGCAGGGAGAGAGGAACCACTGAAAGTACAGGATAAGCTCTATGTCCATGGACTGAGCCGGGCACCCAGTAGGCATTTGATAGTTGACTGGAGCATGGGAGACAGGATCTGAGAAGAGAACTGAGGTGGGACAAGACTTGCTGGGTAAACCACAGGTTAGCCTTGGAGAGAGAAGCATAAAGTTGGAAACGGAGAGAAGAATATTTGAAGAAGTCCCCTCTGGGAGACATTCACCTCTGAATGGAAGGCATCACTCCTCTCTGTAAAATAGGAGATGAAGTCTGAGGAGAAAAGAAAGAGAAAACATTTAGAACAGCCCTCCCCCTCCCCTACGCTCAAAGGAAAAAAACAACAACACAAAAAAAGTACAAAAAGAACCATCTTCCAGTTCTAACGGCTTAGCTGAGAGAGGAGATCCCTTAGTTTTAATTGCAGTCATTGTGGCTGTGCAGCTTTTTCCCAGCAAATCAAAGTGGAGAATGCAGTTAGTTGGGGTTCATCTGAGGCTGAGTGAGGATTGGCCTAGATAGGTCGTGTGGAATAATCGGGGTGAAGTCTTTGGGGAATGCTGGTGAATATTCGAGAAAGCCCAGGCTGGGTTGGGAATGAGATAAAACCAGGGTCAGGCAAATGACCTGAAAGACTAGGGAAGGAAGTCCGGGTTGGAGGAGGTGAGAACTTGATTAGAAGGAAAGGGTGATACTAGTTCCTGTAATGAATGCTGGGCAGACTGTTCTAAGTGCCTTGAGCAGATGAGCTCACTTAGTCTTCATAATAAAGACTGAGCTAACTGCAGAGAGTTAAGTATCTTGCCCCACGTTACACAGGTAGGAAATGACCGTTACACAGGTAGGAAATGACCGGCAGCCGAGGCTGCTGAGTGTGTGTGCTTGAGCGCCATCCTCCACTGCCTCAGGAAGAAACCCGACACGAAAGCTTCCCCAGGCCAACTCGGTTTGCAGCAGCTTCCGGCAGTTGCTGGGCCTCCGCTCCTTCTAGAAATATTTGGGTGACATGGAAGGGAGCGGTGGACTCCCCCCACTTTTAAAATAAGTATATTTTAAGCAACAGTGTGCTTTGTAGGACTCTGTTTTTCCCACATCCCTCGCTCTGTTTTTCCCACATCCCTTGCTTGTACCTGAATGTCCTTTAATTGGAAACAAAGAATATTTCACAATTAGAGAAGACTTTAAACGCAAATCAGTCTGAAATCTCTGAGCTGTGGCACCTTCTCTTATCACCTATCCTCCTTTCCTCATCAAACAGAAGAGCCAGAGTGGCTGGCCCTCAAACTGAGGGATGGAGAGACTGAAGGAAAGCATGGCTGATGTATGCTACCTAAAAGGGGGGAATCTGTCTGCTTTACTCGCTGCAGAAATACTGGTAGTGTCTGCGGGGGCTGGGGATGGGATGTGGTGGTTACAGTTCCTAGTTTGACAAACAGGAATGTGTTCTCTTCCTGGGGAGCGTCCCCTTGTGTCTCAAGTTACATAGGATCTTCTGGGTAACTAGTTGGACTTCTGTTGGGTGAGGAATTTCGTCTCTGGCTCCGTGCCCTCCACCTGTGTGTGAGGCTTCTGACATATCACTCAGGGGCTAGCCCTTTGCACACCAGGGGAGACACTCTGACCTTTGCTTGGAGGCCATTTGGAAACACGGAGGTTTTGCAAATGAAATAGGCAGGCAACTCGATCCTTCTTTAGAAAGAATTATTTGCAGAGACAACAGTGTATCTGCATGGTACCTCAGCCTTTTGTTCTGTTCTTTTTATTTGGCTTTGCTCTTGAGGCAGTTTGTAAGGAATGCCACTGCATCTCCCATCTCTTTGATGTAAACAAATTTTCATGATTTTAAAAGAAACAGTATACCCCAAACACATAATTTTACATGCCAAAAAAGCGTAGATATTTTAGATCTCGAAAATACTGAGCAAATAGATCACCTGGCATTATCGGCTGGCAGTGTTTAGATTGACTGCTGACCCCAGTGTTTTCTGGTGAGGCCATGTGTTTACGATGTCTTACCTGCTGGACCCTCTGCAGTCGTGCTCGGCTCACTATTAGGGACCAGCAGCTTTGTCTTTGTCTTTTTCTTTTTTTTTCTTTTAAAACACTGCTAGGATGGCCCACAGTGTATCACATTATTAGCACCTTTGGTTTTAAAATTGCTTAACCCCTAATGGATTTTTAATAACATGATCTTTTGTCAGATACTAAATGCTAATATTTAATCACTGGTACTCGACAGCTGGTTAGTAACAAAGCAGATAACCCTTCACCGAGACAGTTCCTTCAGTAACCCCAGTGCATGCAGGCCAGGATGAATTGGGGTCTTTAGGACTAGTTGGCACCTTTATTGGGGAGTCAGCTTACAGAATAGAGCCTGTTTATTCCTCATTCCCCCATTCTCCCAGAGAGCAGGTACGTTGGTGGCTCATTTTTAGGTCATGGAACTCTTGCTGGTGTCTTTTCCGGTTCCCCTTGTTTTAGTCGGAGGCAGGGGTAGGGCAGACACAGTGTCAAGCTGGCATGTTCTCCTGTGGGGTCCCTCCGAGGTTCTGTATGGCCACATTTTAAAACACTGCTCTGAATCTCACTGAGTTTTTCTGTGAAGATTGGGGGCTGGGGGGAAGGGGGTAGACTCGTATTCATTAAGTGCCTTTTCTATAGCAGTTACTTTCCACTACTTCACTTAGTCCTGACACAACCTGACGTGAAGCATGGTTTGATCTTCGAGAAAGGTGGAGTTTCCAAAGCCGAGTAACTGATCTGAGGCCACACCAACAAGGAAGTGGAGGAACAGGCGCTGTAACTTGAGGACGCCTTCTCTTCCCAAGCCGGCCTGCTCGCTGCAGTGCAGACCGACCTGGTGAGGGATTGGGCGAATCCCTGCTTTGTCAAGTGGGCTGTCGTAAATAAAATATGGACTCCAGTGACGGGAGTGGATGGCTTTATGGGGCTCCCCGCACTGCGTGCCTGATAAATAACGGAGGCCAGTGAGGCCGGTAGTGTGACGAGCGGAGCAGGAGGTCTCGGGGGCGCCTGGGAGGCCACTGGAAGCCGTCTGTCTCTGAGCAGCAAGATAGATGAACTATAAAAAAGAGAAATCACTGAATGATTAAAACTTTATTTCAGATGATTAATTGAAAAGCCAGACTGATCAATAAAGAGACATTTTTAAAAGGATCTTAACTATATCGAGTTAAGTAGTAATTCCTCAACAGTGTAATCAAATAAAGGGTTATCAAAGCTATAATGAGGAAAATAGAAATCATTTGTAATTAGGCAATAATTAAAGGCAAGGACATGCCCAGTGATTTTAAAGTGCTTGAAAACAATTAGTTTTCTTAAGTAGGTTAAACATCTGGGTTACAAGCTTGTTTATACTATTAATTTCCCGAGCAAACCAGTTCTTCATAGATGATGCAGAAGTGAGCTGGGCTGAGTTATCACCGGTTCTAATTTAAAAAAATAAATTTTTACATCTAATTTTAAAAAGTATTCTGCTTGCAAGGGATGGTGGGCTCTGCCCCCTGCAACTAAGATTGAACACGGCACCTTGAGCTGAGCTGCCACTGAGCTCCTGGATGGCTCAGTTGGTTGGAGCGCGTCCTCTCAACCACAAGGTTGCCGGTTCGACTCCCGCAAGGGATGGTGGGCTGCGCCCCCTGCAACTAGCAACAGAGACTGGATCTGGAGCTGAGCTGCGCCCTCCACAACTAAGATTGAAAGGACAACAACTTGACTTGGAGAAAAGTCCTGGAAGTACACACTGTTCCCCAGTAAAGTTCTGTACCCTTTCCCCAGTTAAAAAAAAAACAACAAAAAAAAACTCCTTCCTGAACAATTGTGTCCTAAAGGCTGTTAGGTAGACAGAGAACATAGGAGGTGGCCTGGCCAGAGGTGTCAGAGCCCAGGGAGGCTGAGGCGCCCTTCACGCAGGGTAGAACTGGTGTGTGGTTTATCAGAGGCGAAGAGAGGAGACAAGGGCACCCCCAAAGGATTGATCACACGAGTATGGGAAGGAGAATGGGAACCAGAAGCTCTCACTGTTGGAGAAGGGAGTTACCGATACTGAAAGGGAGCAAACTAGAGTGAATCCTGTGATGGTAGATTGGAATCAGAAGTATTGGTGTGAGCTCATGGATTTTAAGAAGTATTGCCCAATACAGAAATGATATAGAGGCAAAGTGCATGCACATGCGTGTGTGTTTATGGACACACGTACATACATGCATTTCTCAGCTCTGTCCATAGAGAGGCTGAGAGTACCTGGAAGCAACCAGGCTTCAGTAGCAATGAGCACATCACATGCCAAGGTCTTGGCTTCTAAATACGATTTTTTTCTAAAAGGGATCCCCAGCTTCTTAGAGCGATGGCTGATTATAGGATTAGAGCAGAAAAGTTTATGATAACCCTGGAGTATCTTGTGCTGGAAAGCAAAGAAGTCTTCAAAGAATGATGGAAAGATGTCAAAAGGACAGAGAAGCCAATTTGAAGGGGTTCCCACTGGCCACAGCTGGGATAATTTTTAATCGCCAAAATGGGAGAAGTGATAGTCATGGATTCAGACCTGTTGGATAAAAGAAAAGGCTGAAAGTTCCCACACAATGTCACCTACTTTGCAATAAAACATGTGTATGAACTCATGGGTAAATGGAGCGTTTGAAGAATGAGTTATTTAAATTTAAAAGTACCGCCCACAAAATACCTTTGGAATACAAAGGGGGAAACGAGTAATTTGATCGTGGAGCAACCTGGCAGACACCACCCTAACCAGGCAATCTGAGTGATCCCCAGCAGTGGGACAAATTGAAATTGTGTTACCTGATAGGATGCAGTGAGCACACAGCATCGCTTCGGGATGTCCACGCCAAGGTGCATAACCTGAATCTAATCGTGAGGAGACAGCAGACAACGCCAATTTGAGGTCTGCACATGAAACGGCCTGCGATCATCTTCAAAAGTTTCAAGGTCATGCAAGTCAAAGCAAGATTGAGGAAGTGTTTCAAACCGAAGGAGGCTGAAGAGACCTGTCAACTAAATGCCTCACGCGATTCTGACCTGAGTCCTTTTGCTATAAAGACCATTCATTGCTGGGCCACGTGGCAAAACTCGAATGGGGCCTGAGGATTAAATGGTAGTACTGCATCAGTGTTAATTTTTTTCATAGCTGTATTGTAATTACATCAATTTTTTTTAAAGAAATGCGTACATTAAAGCATTTGAGCTGATAAAGCATCAGATTGACAATTTACTCTCATTGGTTCTGGGAGAAGAGTTCTGTGTACCATACCTGCAACTTTTCTATAAGTTGGAGAGCTTTTCAGAATTTAAAAGGAATTTAAAAAGTAATATTCTTGTCTATTTCATTTAAATCATGAGAAGTACATAAAGTTTAAAAAGTCCCCCATTTCTCACTTTAATTCACCCACCCCTAATCGTACTCTCTGGAGACACCACAGCTGACAACTAAGGCGTATTCTTCTAGACAGTTTTTATGTATGTACCAGTTTGTGTACCAGCTTATGTTGCATATTTACAATGTGCTGGGCCCACTGCATTCCTAGTGGTCAGCAATCAAAAGGCATGGTCCTTGCCCATCTGTAGTAGCGTTTTTTTGGAGGTGCTATTATTTTTTTTAAGCTCCCACTCATGAGAGTGGAATGTGGTGGTGGAAACCTGAGCTGTAAATTCATACCGAGGCCCTGCCAGCAATATGAAATCTTACCTTCGTGTTCCTCAGTTTCCTTATCTGTCGATGGGAGATGTTACTAGTTCCCATCTAACAGAACTGTTGAGAATTACGTGAGGTGGGACTTGCATGTGGCACATGGCAAGCACTCAGTAAATATTAGTTATGGCTGATAGACATTTAAGTTATAAATAATTTTATAAATAATCTTAAATGGCCTTGGATATGTGTTTACATACTGACGCTTTAGAAACTTTTTGAAACATCTGGTTACCTTACTATCATGAAGTTTTTCTTTTAGTGGACTTGTTAGCCTGTTAGAGTGATGTGGAAAACTAGATCGAGCCTGGGGGGCATTTGGCCGAAATTCCTTGCCACGTACAGCTGGAACTTGAGCAAAATGGGATACAAAACATTGGATTAATTCCAGATTTATCTCTACTCAAGTGTTTGTCTACTAACATTGTTTTTGTATGGAAATTGGCCTGTGTTCAAATAATGTAGTTTTAGAATAATTAGATGAGTTTTGCCCAACTTTGAAAGGATCATTTACGTAATGCTAATCACTAGAAAATGTGAAGTTACTTTGTCTGAAGTGTATAAGACAAAATATTGTATATGAGGTTTTGAAAACTCTGCCTGATGGATTTTCAAAGTCAGAGAATTGCTATTCTAGCAGTTAAGGTCATTTAATTTGATGTTTATATTATTCTTGTTTCATGCGCTGCTTCAAGTGCTACTTTAAAAACCAGAATAGGCTTTAAAACCTCTGAATGGCTTTTGTAATATTTTGTTTGTCTCTGGCAGACCTATTTTGCAAATGACCAACTTTCTGTTATGTGTTTTAACAAGAATGTTTCTACTTGCTACCTTTCACATTTGAGAGAATTGAATGACTTATTTTTAGGGTATTCTAACTGCATCTAGATTGCGATTTTCCTGTACTCAGTGAAGGAATGTAAATAAACCATTGCTACCTATGAGCGTATATAGAAACTCATGTATGATGGGGGAGGTGCTTGAAAACTGAAGCAAAAAGGAGGCTGTCTTTCAAATGAAGATAACCCATTTCTTAAAGATGAATCTGATTTACCTGTTGCCTCACGATGGCGAATGATGCGTTTCCCGGTTTGGAGATACACAGCCCACAGTGCTGGACAGTCAGCCTCATAGCTTTGTGAAGACCCAAGTGTTTCCTCACGTCTGGCCTGGAGGATCTCAAGTTCTCGCAGATGTATTGAAGGGGCCTCTGTGGAGAGTGTCTGCTGGACTAGGAGCAGGAGGGGACTGCGTGGGGAGTCACTGCAGGAGGGAGGGAACACTCCGCGGAGCGTCTGTACTGCTCTGTATCTCAGCCTTGCTTTCCTCTGTCTTTCCTTCCCACTCTTACTGTCTTTTCTTGCTAGGCTTTCTTCTTGCCCAGGTTTTCACTAACGTTTTCATCTAACACACTTTTGGATTTAGTGAGGAGAACATCAGATCTGTTGCCTTAGATTGTGATGAGGCCACGGTCTGCGTTGAATGCGCTTCAGCTTTGCAGGTTGGCATTATCTTACTAGGTTTCAAAAGATGCTGGCCAGTGATTACCTACCTGTTTAGTTGAGTGCAGTAGAGAGAGCTGATTATTGGTGCGCACAGTGTTGCTTAAGAAACTTAACTGATAGTTCAAAGCAAAACACATTTTTTTCCTAAGCTAGTGGTGCTTCCCAGCCAGGTGTTAGGACACGGGTGCATCGCAGCGACCTCCCGTGTCACACACAACATGCCCTGGGTCTAGCTCGCCCCCTTAATGGATTCCCTGGCAGTGTGACCCACCTTCCTGTTTCCACCAGTTCACGTCCCACTATTTGCCCTTCCATAACAGAAGTCAGTTTCAAGAGAATACTCTTCGCTTCTATTTTAATCTCTTCCTGGTATGTCATAAAAATGTGCAAGTGTGCAGTGAAATAGAATTGGGAAGACAGCTCAATAAACTCCTTAATGATTACTTTGATAAAGGCCACTTTTGGAAAATCTTTGCAGTTACAATAAGTTCTATATTTAAGATGAAATTTTGAGACCTGATAACTTTTCTCTCTTCCTTCCTCCCTTCCCCCTTTCCCTTCCTTTCTCTTCCCTTCCCTTCCCCTCCCCCCCCCTTCACTTTAGGTTCAGTCATGAGAACGTTCTCATTTGGTGAGGCCTTCTGTTTCTGCAGTTTTGTTGTGTTTTGTTTTCATTTCTTGCTACATGGCAGGTGCAGCTGAGAAGTACCTTCAGAAAGTGCTGAGAATTCTGGCCCGTCTTTCGTGAGGGTTCGTGATCTAGAATCCGGAAGGGCTGTTGGTTGCAGGGTGGGAGGCTAGTGGCTTAGCCTTGACTGGGACCTCTATCCTGTCTCTTACTGCCTTTTATTGTTTGTTTCTGCCCTTTTCCTTCCTCAGTTTTCTTTCATGCCCTCTTTCTACCCACATAGCATTGCCTTCTTCAGCCCTCTACTTCTCACCCCTACTCGTCCCTCAATTACTGAAAGGGAATTGAAAAGAAAGGGAAAGAAGGGAAAAAAGAAGGAGACACACTTTATAATACAAAGTTCTGAGCAAAATACTTAACTATCTTTATATGTTGCCACATCTCTTTAAATTTTAGAGGATATGAATATTGTCTTCTGTATGTCATAAGCTATCTGTATATATAATTTATGAAGTAATCCCCGTGATAAGTCTAGTACCCACCTGCACTATACATAGTTATTACCGTATTATTGACTGCGTTTAGACTCAGTGGGCTCTTTATTTCATTATAAGAAGGACAAGGTCCTTTTTATAGACTTCACATTTCTCTCAGCGCTGTGCAACGCTGGAGTCCATGATTCACAGACCGTTCAGATGACGTGGGCGTGCAGGTTAAATTCTTTTCCTCCTTGTGGGGGTGCTGTGCCTGTGTCCAGGGCTAGGCCTTCTAGATTCTCCTACTGCCACTGCTTCCCAGACCTAGCAGAACCCAGGCTGTTGACCTGCCCTCTGCCTCCTCTGTCCCACTGTATTCAGAATATGCTTCCAAGTGACGAGCTTGAGTAACTTTTCTGTGTTGCAAAGCAGTTTGTGGATCTTGGGTTTTAATGTCGGCACCACTCGTCGGAAGCGTGATGTATCTCCCAGCGATAACGTGAGCGACTGCCCGTGGGCTGGCCTCCCTGATGCTCTTCTGTGGGAAGAATGGACTGGTGGCTGCACAGCCGCCTGTGGCTGTCAGAAAGCTGTGCTATACTCATGTCACTGGCTATTGTCCTCTCGCCGCTGCTGTTTTTTTATCTTTAATAAGTTATCAATTACTGGGTTTTTGTAGGGATACCAACAGTTCACTGAAATGGGCAAAGGAAAAATGTAGTTGCTTTCTAATCTTTATTTTTATTTATCCAGTGAAATTGTTGATACTAAAAGACTCAGCAGTTATTTTGAAAGTATTGATGCATTTTTATCCACTAAATAGCACTGTTCAATTTTATCATTTAAAAAACGTTTTTCGTTTTTCAACTGTAGTTGACGTTCAATATTATTTATTAGTTTCAGAGGGACAGCATAATGGTTAGACATGTATATAATTTATAAAGTGATCCCTCAGTAAGTCTAGTACCGACCTGACACCCTACAGTTACCACAGTAATATTGACTCTATTCCCTATGCTGTACTTTACATCCCCGTGACTATTTTGTAACTACCAATTTGTATTTCTTAATCCTTTCCCCTTTTTCATCCAGCCCCCGAGTCCCCCTCCCATCTGGTAACCATCAGTTTGTTCTCTGTATCTATGAGTCTGTTTCTGTTTTTTGTTTGTTTATCTTGTTCTTTAGATTCCACATATAAGTGAGATCATACGGTATTTGTCTTTCTCTGTCTGACTTTGTTCACTTAGCACCGTACCCTCTAGGTCCATCCATGTTGTTGCAAATGGTAAGATTCCATTTTTTTTATGACTGGGCAATATTCCATTGTATATATGTACCACGTCTTCTTTATCCAGTTGTCTATTAATGGCCACTTAGGTTGCTTCCATATCTTGCCTATTGTAAATAGTGCTGCAGTGAACATAGGAGTGCATATGTCTTTTTGAATTAGTGTTTTGAATTTCTTTGAATAAATACCCAAGAGTGGAATTGCTGGGTCATAGAGTAGTTCTGTTTTCAATTTTTTGAAGAACTTCCAAACCTTTCCATAGTGGCTGCACCAATCTGCAATCCCACCAACAGTGCACGAGGGTTCCCTTTTCTCCACAGCCTCGCCAGCACTTGCTGTTTATTGATTTACTGATGACAGCCATTCTGACAGTTGTGAGGTAATAGCTCATTGTGGTTTTAATTTGTATTTCTCTGATGATTAGTGATGTTGAGCATCTTTCCATATGTCTCTTGTCCATCTGAAGTTTATTTTAAAAACAGTATACAGGCATGTAGCAAAGGGCGCTTTGCCCAACAGACATAATTAACATTAATGATGTTAATTTCAGGTATATTCCACAGGTGAAGGCATTGAGGATGGATCAGTGGGTCTGCGTGGAAGGCCTAGACTCAGACCACCACGCATATGTGGAATCTGTGATAGACCTAGCCTTGCCAATCATCAGTGGAGAGAGGTGACAAATGACACTGCAGATTAGGAGGGGACAGGGTGGGCTTGTTAACAAATGGTGCTGGGATAGTCCATATGATTAACTTGGTCTCCTATGGCTGCCCTAACAAAATACCACAAACTGGGTGATTTAAAACAGCAGAAATTTATACTCATCGTTCTGGAGGTTAGAAGTCCAAAATCAAGGTGTTGGCAGGGCCAGGCTCCCTTTTCTAGAAGGCACTAGGGAGTAATCTTTCCCTGTCGCTTCCTAGCTTCCTGTGTTTGCTGGCAACCTTGGGTGTTCCTTGGCTTATATCTGTATCACTCCCGTTTCTGCCTCCGTCTTCACACAGTCATTTTCCCTCTGTTTTGAAGGATCAAGTCAGACACCATATACAAAAATAATACCAAATGCATTCAGATAAATATGAAAAGATTTAACACTTGTAGAAACAAATATAGGAGAATGTTTATGACCTTGAGAGAGGGATGTTTTAAACATGATGCAGAAATCACAAATCATGAATGAAAAAAGTTGATACATTCATGTTCATTATAATTAACACGTTGCATACGGATCACGAGAATCTTCACGAGGGATTTAAACCCCGCTGTACGCAATGTGTTAAGAACTTACATTCATCAAATGATACTATAATGAAAGTGAAACCAGGAGAAAATATTTTCAGCACCTAATGATTAACAGAGGGTTTATGTCCAGAATACATAGAGAACTACAAATCAATAAGAAAAAGACCAAGTAGGAAATACAAAGAAATGAAATAAGAATTCACAAGAGAAAAATCCAAGTGGCCAATAAATATAATGAAAAAAATACTCAATTTAATTAGTAAGCAAGTTAAACCACAATGAAATACAATTTTGTACTCATTATATTAGCAAAAATTAAAAGATTGGAAAATGCCATGGATTGGTTGAGGATATGAGGCAACGAGGATTTTTAGGGTAAATTGTAGTAACCACTTTGGGAACACTGTAGCAATATCCAGTAAATCTGGAAATCATAGACCCCCTGTGACCCATCATGTTGAATCGTGGGCACAAACCTACCCCACTGAAGAACGCTTACACATACTTGTATAGGGACATATACTAGGATGTTTATAGCAACATTGCATGTAATAGTACAAACTGGAAACCCAAATTGCATCAGAAAGAGAATGGATAAATATATCGTAGTATATTAACAATGGAACTCTACAGCATGTACATGAATGAAGTGTGACACAACATAAATTAATTTCAGGAATACAGTGTTGAGTGAGAAAAACAAGTCACAGAAAAAAATAAAATGTCGTTGGCCCTTGAACAACACAGGTTTGAACTGTGCAGATCCACTTCCATGCACATTTTTTCAGTAACTACTGTAAATGTATTTTCTATTCCTTACGATTTTCTTAGTAACATTTTCTTTTCTGTAGCTTACTTTATTAGAAGAATATAGTATAAAATACATAAAACATGCAAAATATGTGTTAATCTACTGTTTATGTTATCGGTAAGACTTCCAGTCAATTCGTAATTAAGTTTTTGGGGAGTTAAAAGTTAAATGCAGATTTTTGACTGTGTAGGGTTGTCACCCTTAAACCTCTGCATTGTTCAAGGGTCAACTGTAGTGTGACTCTACTTGTAATGTATAAAATGAAAAATAAATTGTTCAGGTTACAAAGCACTGTTTCACAAAGCAAGGGGATGACAAGCATTCAGTTAAGGGTTGTAAACTTGTAGGGTAGGAAGAGGTGGGCTCGTAGAGGGGCTCTGAGTACTGGATGTTCTATTCTTGAACTGAGTGGTGGGTGCATGGGTGTTTTTTGTATGTACTGAATAGTCAATAAAAAAATTTTTTTTAAATTACTCCCAGAAACTTTATTGTTTTTGAGAATGGAAAAATAACAGAAATGTCAAGTCTCCATCCAAAAAGTAATTCAAGCCCTGAATACTTATTTTTACATGTGTTTTGAATTCTTTGTAGATGAGAGATGCTTGAAAAGAGAGAAGGAAAAGTCAGACCCAGTGATCCTGTTTGTCCCATGACTTTGGCCTTGAGGAGGCTTCTGCCCTTGCAGACTCAACATTGTGTTTTAGCTGCATGTGAAAGCATGTTCACATTTTTAGCGAAGCCACAATATGTCCATCTCTTGTTCGTTTTATTTTTTCTTGGCCTCTAAGTAAGTGAGCCAGATGGAAAACATTTTGCACACTACGTTCTCTTTCAACATGTCAGCCATTTAATTTTATTGTCCCTAATTTCCTGTTGATAAGACTTCAAAATGTGAGCAGTTGACTTGGAGAGTCCAATTTATTCTAGTCAAATTGATGGCAGCGCTTACTTTGGGCAGCATTCCTTTCGAACATGTACTTTCCCACTAAATTCTCCAGTACAGAAGCTTTTAATGATAGCTTACACCTCCTTTCTATTCAAATGATGTACTTAACAGGAAGTAAGAACACAATTAATAAAACTAGCTTTCATTTTTTTCAACGCTTTCTGGATGGTGTCATCTGGTTAGCAATTGAAAAAGCCCAAACCTTTATTTACCTCACCAAACAACATGGAAAATTCAATATTAAGCAAAAGAAAAAGAATAAATGAAGAACAAACCTAGGTTCGAACCTCGGCTCTTCTACTTACTTAGTATGTGTAAAAACTGTGTAATTAAAGTCTCTGAACTTTAGTTTTTTCATAAGATGGGGATGATGATAGTTCTGATTTCATAGTTTAAGGATTAGAAGACTAATATATATAAAGCACATGATTGTAGCTATTCTTATTCTTCGGCCAGCCCTGATTGTCATACAATTAGCAGGGGCAGGTTGAGTCCTTTAGCCAGATATCCCTCCCACCTCCCCGTGAGTTCCCTCAGGTTTCACTGGGCCCATCTTCTCTTCCTACTATTCAACTAGTTGTGTGAGCGTGGGCAAATCACATAAAATCTTTGAAACAGTTTCTTCAACTGTAAAACAGAGATGGTGATATCAGTGTCACAGTTTTACTGTGCAGATCAAATAATCAAGTGAGATGAGACAGTGGCCATGCAAATGCTCCGCCCTCTATCACACTGGGGGGGCACCGGCTTCATGCCTGCTCTCTCCAACACCCGGCTCGTGTCCCCCTCCCCCATGAGCAGGCCTGGTAATAGTTATCGGATGTACAGCGTTTGATCTTTTTGAAATACCCGTGGAGGTACCTGGCTTGGGTAGTCTGCTTAAATTTGCTAAGAGAGTTTGTGAATCAATTTCCACTTCCAGATTCATTGAGAACTATTACTCCTTTGGTCAAAATTATTTTCTAACATTTTTTTATGTATTGCTTTCAGTGGTTAAAATGGGCAGATGAATCTAGAATCTTAATACTTCCCAAGTATTCTTCTTGACTGCAGTGGAGACACTGTGAGAGTCTTAGAGGCGGGGATTGGAAACTTAACAGACTGTTGGTAACAAACATTCTTTGATACCACCTTTCCCAGAACTTAATTAAGTTATAAGAAGATAGAGATTTCTGTGTTGTGGTTTGCTAAGATTTATCCTAGGTTTGTTCTTTGCCATGCTCTCTGGATACAGTCATCACTCCCAGGCCTTGGGCTTCCATCTCCATGCACTCGAAGATTCCTGTAGCTATTCCTCTGAGAAGTTTCCAAGCCCTTACTCAACATCTTTATCTGGATGCCCCAAGGGCACACAAGTTTTACCACATCCAAAACTGAACTCATTATATCTCCCTGGCCTCATTCCCCCAGGCTGGACCTAGTACATTCTTCCTCCTGTACATTCACCCTCACCCAGGCTCCTGGAAATTATCCTAGACTAGCCTTTTTCAGTCTCAGAACTGACATTTGGGGCCGGGTAATGCTTTGTTTTGGGGGTCTGTCTTGTGCATTAGAGGGTGTTTAGCAGCATTGGTGGCCTCTACCCACTGGATGCCAGTAGGGCCCTGGCCCTCTCTGTCTTGGTAATCATTTGTTTCTTTACACATCAGATGTCCCGTTGGGGGCAAAATCATCCCTGTTGAAATTGACTTACGCTTTTCTTTTTCTCTTGCCTCCCACATTTAGCCAGTTATCAAACCCTTTATACTGCTTCTTGAATATTTTTCTGAGATTTCATCTTTCCTTTTTATTCTCATCGCTCGTATCTTAGTTCCGTTCTTTTCTCTTGCCTGAACTATTCTAGGATACTAAGAATATCACCTGTGTTGAGTACGTGACCTTTGTAAGACACTGTGCTTGGTGCTTTACACGTATCGTGTGTAATCCTTACCACAAATTTATTGTAGGCCTCTGAGTTGCAAGCAATCTAAACCTGACTCAAAACCTTTAAACCAAAAGGGGAACTTACTGGCCCGTGTTACGAGGAAGCCCGGGACTCCACCCTTCTCTATATTGCTAGGCTGTGCTTTGCTTCGTCTGACAGGCTCTCCCTTCAGGGCAGCTGGAGGCCTGGCAGCTCCTAGCGTAACTTGTGCTAATAGCCATCCATCCCAGAGCAAGGGGGTGTCATCAGAACTCTGGCAGCTGCCCCCAGAAGTGGCCAGTCCCTCACCTACAACAAAAATGTATAGGGAGATATCCCCATTTTACGGTAAGGAAACTGAGGCTCTGGGAGGGGAACCCTGTGCCCAAGTTGTTTTGTGGGTAGAGCTGGGTGGGGTCTGATTCCAGAGCGATCTCTTTCCCTTACTGTGTCCTCAGGCCTAACTCACCTGTGCTTTTGTCTCGTCTCTCTCTTCTCCTGCCAGATAGCCTTCCTGCCCTTCAGAGGTGAAACTTTCTAGAATACAAATTTGGTTGTAATACTTTGCTTAGTAGATTATTTCAATGGTTCTTCAACAAGATAAAGTCCAAATTTAGCCTGAAAGGCAAAGCCCTTTGTATTGGCTCTTGCTTACCTTAGACTTATCTTAGGCTTATTTCCTGTCATTTCCTTAGCTGTAAGGACCACCCACTGCTTCATAACGTCACGTTTTTGCAGTTGCCTGGGTCTAGAAGGTGTTTTAAGATGCCTGGGAAACAGACAGACCTTGAATCTTGGCACTGCCACCTGGGAGCTCTGTGACCTCGGACTCTGCCGGGAAAGCCGTGCCACCTGTCCCCCTCACTGAAGTCTGACTCTGAACTTGGCCTTTGTTGGGGAGACCTTGGGGGCCTCTTACTGCCTCTTCCCTCTTAACCAACCGTTCCATTCTTAGCCTCCGCACCGACTGCAGTTAAGCGTTCTCATCAGTATCCTTATTGCCAGCATTTGTTCTTTTTAAAAAGCATACCTTTCAAAACAGATTAGCTTGGAGTTTTTATGGCCTTTGAGCGTGGACGCAGGCCAAGGTTGAGGTCTGCGTGCTGCGTTTCTGCATGCTTCTAGCATGCATCAGCTTCCCTTGTCGCTGTGGCTTTGCTCCTGCCCTGATGCCTCGCCTCTCGCCAGCTGGGTGCTTCTTGTTTTTCAAATAGTCTTAAGCAGCGTCATCCAGTAGAACTTTCTATGATTATAGAAATATTCTATATCTTTGCTGTCCAGTATGGTAGCCAGTAGCCACATGGGGCTATTGAACATTTGAAATGTGACTGGTGTAACTGAGGAACTAATTTTTAAATTTTCCTTAACTTTACTTAATTTAAATTGCCACATGTGTGGCCAGTGGCCCCCACGTTGGACAGTTCGGTCTTAACGGTTAATAATAGCTGAATCCTTCCTGTTAAATGAGACATTGCATCTTCTCTTTTTTCTAGCATCGTAGTCTTCCTCTCATTTATGGAAAACTGTTCTGTACCTCCGTGCAGGGTGTATCTAGAGTAATCCACTTATATTAATGCCACTGACTGGTACACTGACAACCAGTTAAAATGATGAGTTTTATGCCACGTGTATTTTATCACAATAGAAGCAATGGAGTGCCTGCGTGGTGAAGGGTTACAGCTCCAGCGTCTGCAGTGAGGGGCCGTCACGGAGGTGTTCACTGAGCAGGCAGCACCCTTAGTCTGGAAGGTACGAGCAGTGGCCCAGGGGAACAGGTGATGAGTGGCTTCCTGACCTGGACAGCCTGGCAAGCAGCGGATACCCGGCCAGGAAGAGCCCCAATGGCAGGCCAAGAGTGGAGGCGTGGTCCGGGAAGTCGTAGAGGGACTTGAAGCAAGCAAATGACATATTTGGATTTTATTTAATTTATTTATTTAGTTTTAAAGATTTTATTGGGGAAGGGGAACAGGACTTCATTGGAGAACAGTGTGCACTTCCAGGACTTTTTTCCAAGTCAAGTTGTTGTCCTTTCAATTTTAGTTGTGGAGGGTGCAGCTCAGCTCCAGGTCCAGTTGCCATTTTTAGTTGCAGGGGCACAGCCCACCATCCCTTGCGGGAGTCGGTTTGAACCGACAACCTTGTGGTTGAGAGGACAGGCTCCAACCAACTGAGCCATCCGGGAGCTCAGCAGCAGCTCAGCTCAAGGTGCCGTGTTCAATCTTAGTTGCAGGGGGCAGAGCCCACCATCCCTTGCGGGACTTGAGGAATTGAACTGGCAACCTTGTGGTTGAGAGCCCACTGGCCCATGTGGGAATTGAATCGGCAGCCTTCGGAGTTAGGAGCATGGAGCTCCAACCGCCTGAGCCACCGGGCCGACCCTTGGATTTTATTTTTATAAAGATCACTCTGGCTGCCCTGTGGAAAATGTATCAGAATTGGGTGGCAAGACTGGATCGTGGGAGACATAATTGTGCTGACAAGCCCAAGGGTAATAATACCATGTTTCCCCAAAAATGAGACCTAGCCGGATAATCAGCTCGAATGCATCTTTTGGAGCAAAAATTAATATAAGACCTGGTATTATATTATATGTTATATTATATTATATTGTATTATACTTATTATATTATATTTATTATATAAGATCCAGTCTTATATTATAGTAAAATAAGACCAGGTCTTCTATTAATTTTTGCTCCAAAAGACCCATTAGAACTGATGGTCCGGCTAGGTCTTAGTTTCAGGGAAACATGGTTGCAGTTGAGATTCAGTGCTGCAGTGATCAGGAGATGAGAGGCAAGAGTGCAATGGTGGGGTTAGGAAAGATGCCGCCTCTTACTTGAAAAGTAAGATTTCCTTATTTGGAGAGGTCTTCACCCATTTTGCAGTACACTACTGTATAGGAATAGCTAACCCAAAGCCAACTGACATACACTCTTCTAATCACTCTTTAAATATGGAGAAAAGAACTCTCAGGTCACATGACAAATAATGGTAGGATATATAAGCTCTTTTCCTTACAAAATAACGTAGATAGGTGTTGGTGGGGGAGCGATGGCTGTGTCTGTGAGGGTAGCACAAGGGATCTTTGTAACGGAACTATTCTGTGTCTTGTACAAATCCACACATGGAAAGTGGCATAGAACTAAACACACTCAGTGCATACCAGTGAGCCCATATAAAACACGTGAAATCTGAGTAAGGTTGGGGGGTGGTATCTCTGCCGACTTCCGGGTTGTGATATTGTGCTGTAGTTATGAGTTACCACTGGAGGCAGCTGAGTGAAGAGAACAGGCCCTCTCCTCTCTGTCGTTTCTTAGAAATGCTTGTGCATCTACTTATCTCAAAATAAAGTTACAAAAAAATGAATAAAGTAGGTCTCCCTTGGAACTCCTGATTTTCAGTATTTTCCTTTTATCGGGATGGTTCTTCAGTAATAATTTTCTACAGAAATGACTTGTTTTGATTAATTTTGACACATTGCTGAAGCATATTTAGCTGTTTTGTTGATTCTGAGATACACATTTTTTTCTTCACCTTTTAACATCTTTGAAATAAGGATGCATCTTACAATTCATGGAGCGCTGGCTTTGAGGCACCGTTTCTCTTAGTGGCACTTTACTAAATATTAGTGTGTCTTACAGTCACTGGTGCCCAAGATTTGATATGTTTGATTAGTGGGTCATTCGGCCATGTTGGAAAAGAACAGTGGCTGGAAAAGAACATGTTGGAAAAGAAGAGTTTTGTTCGGCGTGTGTGCGTGCGTCTGTGTATGTGATTTATTGGTTATTGTATGTTTCTCAGCTTGGAGCCCTCCTGTGTATACTGTGTATTGTGGTGTTAAGACGGATTCTGCCAACCACATTGGGGATTATCACCTGGCTCTGTTAGGCAGCGAGAAGGGGGTGTGAGAGGGTGGCTGCAGCGCCTGAGAGGAAGAAGGAACTCGGTTCTTCCTGTCTGCTTCCTCTTCCCACGAGGGCCACTTGAGCCGGACTTCTCCGCCCCAGCAGCAGCAGTTCCTTCCTATAGCAGCGGCTCAATCCATTTTCCAGTTGCTCCGATACTTGCAGGACCGGCTTCATTGCACCGCTAAGGGTTTGGCATCAACCAAGCCCCCTGCTCAGAGGCCCATCTCCATGGAGCTTCTTCCCTTTGTTCCCCAGCCCTAGGGGATCGCTGCCTCTGTAATACCGCCCTGTTCTCTGTCTCTCTGGTTTTGACTTTTCAGTGACTAGTTAAAAACTTCATACCTAGTTAACAATTCTTTATATTAAAATGTGTCTGTTAAAATCATGAGTGTGGACTGTCTCCTGTGTGGACCTAGGCGGACACCAGGAAAGTCCGCAGAACCAACAGCGTGTGTATGGACTGCATCCAAGCTTCTCTCACATGTGCTCTGTTCTCTGCAGCCAGTGACCTTTTTGAAATAGAAATCTGATATTCTTCCTACTTAAACCTGTGGGTGGATGCCCGTGTTCTGAGGGCAAAAAAGAACATTCTTCATGGGGCCTGCTCGGCCCTGGGTGGGCCGGCCCTGTCTGCTAACTGCCCCAGGTCACATATCACTTCCCGCCTCGGTGACCGGCTGCCCTGGTGCTAGTTCCTACACAGCCTGGTTTCTTCCTGCTGTACCGTCTTCACTCGTGAGTACCTTGTGGCCCTTGTAGCACCTGTCCCAGCCCTAGTGGACATTTATGTGTGTTTTTCTCTAATGAATGTCTCATTCCCCAACTATACCGTTACTTCATGAGGGCAGGTCTAAGTCAGTGTTGGGGTTTTTTCTCTTCTGTATCCCCAGTGCCTGGCACACTGTATGTGCTCAATAAATATTTGTTGATTGACCAGTAGGAAGGGACCAGTCAGCAATATCTTGATAATACCAATTTTTATAACAAGCTAAAAGTTTTTGAGAGAGTCTCTCTTATGTGCTTCAGATTACTTCACTAAATACTGACAAGGAACCAAACCTTGAGAAAAAATTCACTTACTAAGGTGAAGTCATAGTATGTTACATTAGCCTTCTGTGATATTCAGATGAAAAGACAGAATATGAAAACCTGTGTATCCCGATGAAGCTTAATTCTTACAGTGGTTTCTGTATTACCAACCCCTCCTTAAGAGACAAATATGAAGTTGTCCCACTTCCTTTCTTTGAATCGCCATTAGTCTCAACTTCAAGATTCTGCTACAACACGAACCAAAATGTATGTATAATTGCTCTTCTAAAACTTCTTCTCGTAGTCCGTGCAGTGCCTTGTGTTTGATGTAACTGCCTTTATCTTCCTTTCCTCTGAGTCTTCTCAAGCTCCTGGTCACATGGCAAAGCCTTGCGCCCTGCGTGCTTCCTTCCTGCAGCCCATTGCCGTACCCTGAAAATCCCTTCTGACGGTGGAAGCATTTCCTTCGTTGCTTTTTGTCTTCTATCACCGCGTCATTGGCATCAAGCGTTTTGTAGTGAACAGTCAGCAGAGTAGAGACTATTTCTCGCTACTTGTCCCACACAGTAGCTCCCAAATTACTCTGTGGTGGAAGTTGGATTGCACTAATTCTCTAACCCCACCATAAAATGTTAGGGCTGAAAGGAACCTGACGTTATGTAGCCCAATTCCCTCTCACATGTGGGAGCCAGAGCAGAGGAGTGGCCTCCCAGGTCCCGGGGAGGGGGGGGGGGGTCAGAGGAAGAGCCAGGACCCCAGACCCCTGGCTTCTGTGCTCAGTGTCAGTGAGGACTGCAGACCTACTGTGTGTCAGGAATGGGTGCATGGTGTGACGATGTCATTTCTTTCTAGGCCGGGCCTCTAGAACTGACACATACAAATCAGCACTGCTTTTAAAATGCAGACTGAAGTTTGAAAAGGGGGCCCTCACACTGCTATGTTCTGAAAGAGGAGTTCCCTAAATAACTGAGCCAAGAAAATACGACGAGTAAGCAGACAACCTTTAGGATAACTGCTTTGAAGGGGACAAAACTTACTTGTCTCAGTAAATCCTGGTATGATTGTTAAAATCTCAGGCTTATTTCTTTTTAATATTGTTGATAGAGTTATGGCTACTATTTTCAGCATGCTTATAATATTCTCAGAGACAATGACCTAATCTAATAATACCAGAAATAGCTTAAAAAATAATATCAAAAATAATTTTTAAAAATTAAAAACAATAATTGAAAAGATATTACACAGCACCTTATTGATTATTAAATGACAGTGAGGACTAGGAATTCTGAGCAGGGAGATGGGAAGTGCTGCCAGGAACCCTTTGTGGGCAAGAGACTGAAGTTAGCTCCTGGTATAGTTCAATGGACACCATCTTTATTTCTTTGTTTCAACAAGCATGTAGTGAGAGCCTTTCTTGGACTAAGCGTGGATAGCACAGGGTGACAGTAGATTCTGGTACTAGGAAGTGAAGGTTTGTAAGGGAGGCATGGTACGGGCGATGGGGCCACATGAATGGCGGGCTTCCAGGGTCAGGAGTGGAGGCTTGATCGTGATGGGCAGGGGAATTCATTGTCAGACTGAGACGGCCTTTGAGCAGCAGGCAGAAACCAGACTTCCTAGGCATTCTGGGAAGCGGGTTCTCCTGCCTCTTGAGTTTGCAGATTGATCTGGGCAGACGACATCATATACACTTGCAAGAGCTAAGTGTCTATTAGAGGCAGTTATCTGATTAAAAATCAAATGAACCTTTATTGTTGCAGTTACTCCTTTGAATAGAGATTGTTGACCAGTTCCTCTCCGGGAGACCAGGCTGAGCCCTGTGAAGGCAGGGTCTGTGTGTTCACCTCTCCATCCCCAGGGCCAGGATAATACCTGGCACGTAGTAGGTGGATAATAAATATTTGCTTAGAAAAAAATGAATAAGTGCTGTGGGCTTTCAGGAACCTTTGGATCTAACAGGAAGATCGGAGGAGGTGAGACTGGAGTGGGGAAACTTCAGCTGGATGGAAACGGTACATGAAGGAGCAAGCAAGTCATTTCTGGAGGTGGCGATAACCGAAGCAGAGGCCGGGGCTTGGGAATGCGGACAGGAAGCCCAGCAGGAGGCCAGAGGGTCTTCATTGCGCAGGGAGGAGAGGAAGAGTCCTGGGCATGGCAGGTGCTGGCCTCTGGTGTGCTGTGTAGGCGTTCTCCTTGGCCCCTGTACCCCGCGCCCCCAGGTCGGCACCTATTCTTCTAACTGCCATCTACCCTGCAGGCTTGGGCTTGTACTCAACAACTTGGTTCCCACCCTGTGCCTCTTAGACGGGGCCCTTCCTCTCCCTTAATGACTCTTCCTCCATGTGGCTTTTTCCAACATTCAGCACTCAGCGGTCACCTGCTTGGAAGCCTTTCCTTGCCTTATCCAAAGAGCTCATTCTCTGCCGTTTCCACAGTGGGCCCCTTCACCCTACCTAGTATATTGTCTTCATAGTATTGCTCGCGACTAAAATCTTATTGTTCATTAGTCTGCCAGTTTTCCCTTACTGGAATATAAGCACCATTTCTCTTGGTCTCCTCTATCCCGAGTACCCAGAACAAGGTGGTATGGCCTGTCGCAGGCACGAAATGAATGCATAGGGAAAAGTAGATTTTATTACAGAGGGATACCCTTTGTTTTAAACAAATCGTTTATAAACTTAGAAACTTTAGTAGCAGCAAATTATGCTACAGCTCATAACGGATCTCATTGAGAACTGCTGCTACAGTAGATGAGGGGGTGGAGTTTTTATCTGGGAGCATTCAGCATGCCTTAGCTTGAATCTCTGGCCTCCTGAACTCGAAATCTGTATTGGCTGCTTGTGGGTTATAGGATGTGTAGTAGGGAATCCTTGTTGATCCCCAAACTCTTGATATCCATGGACAGGCCACAGTGGTCCAGGAGCCAGAGCCAGAATCCCTCGTATGCTCCGGAGCTAGGATTTTCGGGCATGACAGTGGGTATGCTCAGGTACACTTTCCTCTCCCTTTGAGGGCAGGGTGGGGGGGTGGAGGTGTGAGCCCCTCTTTTCTCCCCCCTACCGAGGAGTCTTTGTCACACTCAGTTTTAGGGTGACTTAGGAGAAGGAGGCAGGGACCCTTTGAATCCACCCTGCTGGAGGTAGTAAATAGTTCTGCGAGTATGTGTGCACATTATTTATTGTGCAAGTTTTTGCTTAAATCATTTTATCTCCTTGGAAATTGTTTTACCCTTTGTTTATCATTTTTGCAGTTTAGTTTTGGTCCTCAGTGTTTCATTTCCCTTTTCCTTTCATCCTTTTTTTTCTTTTTTCTTTTTTTAACAAAAGATACATATATAACTGGCAAACTTAACTGTGGAAACCCCAAGTTGGCCAGAAGAATTGGCAAGAATTGTGAGTGTGCTTGCTGTCTTCACTTTCCTTTCCCTTCTAAAGCCTTTGTTTTAGCAAAAAAGGAAATTGGTGTGTTTGGACAGCAGTTAGCTTTTCAAGACTGGACTTGTTAGTCTAATTTAGTAAGGGCCCTGAGCACGTCGCAGAAAATGACTGAAAAAAGTAAAGCTAAAGCAGGCATGTAGGGGAAAACAAACAACTGTGAATTTTAACCCCAAAGCCCCACCTATGTTAGTTGGGAAGAGGGTTGGCCGGCTTCAGGTTTCCTGAAGATGGTGGCATCGGTCGAAGGTGTCCCTTCTCTTGCTCTACACCTCCCCCCACTCCCACCCCCCACTTCTGCTGATACCCGAGCATTCTGGATTGTGTCTGGACACTCGGGCCAAAGATTCCAGCTCTTCCACCATTTCCGGTGACACAGCATAGAGCTTAGTTTCCTTTCCATCGGGGCAGTTGTTCCTAGTTGTAGGTGGATGAATTGTTTCACAGTAGTGCTTACCTGTGTTCCTAAGACAGATCTCCAGTGTCTCGCTGACGTGTCAGGGTTCACGCTCCTACGCCACTTGGCTGCTCAGGAAATAGATGAGAAACGTGTTTCGTTGTTTTCTCTTGGAGGTAGTACATTTAGGTGAAGAGTGTTGGTACCGTCTGACCCTCGTTATTGTCTCCTTCCGTCTACATCCTGCTGTCCCTTGCTCCAGGTTCCCACTGGACATTCTGCCCAAGCCTTTCCTTATTCCATTAATAGGTGTCCTGTGGATTGGGATTAGATGGTTGCTTGGTGAGCATGGAGTCCATATAAGGGGTGATTTAATTGAAAGATTTAAACGGCCAGTGTCCTAAAGTTAAGGTGTCCTGGCCTATCCATCTCTTTTTCCATTTTAAGGTGTAGCCAGGAGGCAGGATGACTCATACCTGATAGTGGGGGCGCTTTCCACCCGGGAAGATTAGAGACAACATACACTGTTACTCTTTGCCGCTCCCGGACCATCTCTGTCATGCGGTGTTCTGTCCTCACACCATCTCATAGACCCCTCGGGGAGGTAGAAGTCGGGAGTTCCTGAAACCTGTCCGTGGGCCGTTTGGGCATTTTGCCGGGGAGGGTTTCATTCTCATGGCTGATCTGGGCAGCCTGCATGTTCGTGTTCGGTGGACCCTGTAGCCCACCTGTGCACTGCTGCACACAATGCGAGGTGCCAGGAGTAAGAGGTGTCAAGGGGGTGCGGACGCGACCCAGGGGAAATTTCTTGGCCATTTGAAGGCCTTGACGGCCCAAAAGAAAGGAAGGGGGTTTGCATTCCAAGGGAGGGCCAGAGAGGCCGAGAAGAAGGGGGCTTATCTGGGGAATGGACCGTTCTCCCAGAGGAATTGGAGCTCCTGTGGGGAAGCCCAGCAGTGTCCTTCTGAACTCAGGGTAGTCACTGCTTTGACTGTGCATTTGACTTCCAGATCCATTTTATGTTTGCTTATTCAAATAAAATTTCAGATTGTCATTTTTAATTTAAGCTTTTTATTTGGCAATAATTGTAGATTCACGTGCAGCTGTTAAGAAATAACACGGTAAAAATAAGTAGAGTTGCAAGAAATAATCTCGTGGACCCTTTTTCCCCCAGTGGTAACATCTTGCTGTATTATCTTTTTTAAAATTGAACTTATTTGGTGAAAGGGGATATACAGTTTTCTTATAACCACTTAGCTTTTCCTTCTCTGACACAGTGGTATTACTGGTTTTTTATGTTTCTCTATTCATATACAAAGAATTACATATAAGCCCCCTTTTTCTTACACCCATGATAGCATAAAGTATACCTTTTTTTGTATCTTGCTTTTTGAATTTAAACAATATATCTTGAAGATCCGTCTTCATTAGTACATAAAGAGCTTCCTTTTATAATTGCATGTATTCCCTTGTGTGGATAAGCTATAATTTATTTAACCAGTTTCCTAATTGGTGAACTGTTTCCAATCTTTTGCCATTACAAACATGTTGCAATGAATATACTTCACATAATTCCCCACATGTGTAATTATTTTCCTGTGATCTATTCCTAGAAGTGAAAAGCTGAGTCAAAGCCTGTGTAACACTTTAATTTTGACAGATAACTTTCAAACTGTCCTCGATAGAGATTGTACCAGTTTATATTCTCACCAGCAATATATGTGAATGCCGTTTTCCCTGACACTTTCAATAGTGCTGTTTTTACAAAGTTTTGTCTTTGACAGTTTGGTAAGTGAAAAATGGTATCTCAGTATAGTTTTAATAAGCTGTTCCCTTATAGGGAATATAGTAGATCTTTTCATATGTTTTAGAACTCTATTTCCTTCTCTTGTCAACTGTCTGTTTATTTCTATTGGATTGGTGGTCTTTTCCTTACTGATTTGTAGGAGCTCTTTATGTGTTATGGAACGTAGCTCTTTGTGATATAAATTGTTAATGTATTTTTCCCAGCAAATCCTGATTTTGTTCCTGGTGGGTTTTATCATGACAATTGTTTAAAAGTTTTTATATATCTGTACTTTATACAGGTATAGCAGTCATTTGCTTGTGGGTTCTGAGTTTATCTTTGTTCACTCTACAATTATGGAAAAGAAAATTAGCCAGTTTCTTTAAGTGCTTTAATTATTCCCTCCCTCCCTCCCTTCTTTGGCATTTAAATCTTTCCTCTGTCTGGAGTTTATTTGCATGTAAAGTGTGACGTCTGGATCCAATTTTATTGAGAGAGTCATGGTGGTTCTTGAGTGTCTTCTCAAGAACGGTGTGCGCTTCATACCTTTCTGTATTACCCAGGCTCCTTCTCTGTGCCTTATGCATAATAGGTGCTCGGTGTGAAGGAGGGGACTGTGCTGCCGGAAGCAGCAGCAGCAACAGCAGCAACAAGTACCCAACTGGGCTGGGTATTGTTATCTCTAATTATCTCGGTCTCATTATTTCTACCTCTCGTTATCCCCAGCCATGATCTCTAATCCACACGTTTCTGTATCTATAGCCCCCATTTTATAGATACAGAAACTGACTTAGAGGCCAGATAGTTTGCCCACATTCCTACCATTAGTGTGTGGACTGGAGATACATACAATTTGATCTTAAAACTGTCAGACTTCACAGCCTGTGTGTTTTCTGTTTACCGTGTTTCCCCGAAAATAGGACCTAGCCGAACCAACAGTTCTAATGCATCCTTTGGAGCAAAAAGTTAATATAAGACCCAGTATTATATTATATTATATAAGACTGGATCTTGTATTATAGTAAAATAAGACCGGATCTTATATTAATTTTTGCTCCAAAAGACGCATTAGAGCTGATGGTCCGGCTGGGTCTTATTTTCGGGGAAACCCGGTGGTGACTTTGGTAGAAGGCTCTCTGCTTGTTGTAATTGATAGTGTATGGGTATGGGATTGTGGGAGGTGGAATCAAAAGAACCTGGAAGGAGATGTTGGAAACTGAGGGTCCTGAAACACAAAGAAATACACAGACACTGCATACCTTTGTGAAGAGAGCCCCTAGACTCAAATGATGTATAGATAGCATAATTCCTTTTTTTTTTTTTACATAATTCTTAACTAGAAGAGGGGGAAAAGATCTTCTTCTTCTTTTTGGGGAACAGTGTGTTTCTCCAGGACCACGCAGTTGGTTGCAGGGGGTGCAACCCACCATCCCATGCGGGAATTGAACCGGCAACCTTGTTGTTAAGAGCTCACACTCTAACCAACTGAGCCATCCAGCCGCCCAGAAAGAGATCTTCTTGATAACTTGTTTTAAGACAAGCAAGTATTCTCAGAAAAACATGATATTTACACAGCAATTACTGAGATTATTTATTAAAGATTACAATTGTAGCTCAGTCTCAAAATTTTCCTCAAGTTACATAAATATAATTTAAGTACAAAACTGTATACAGAGACTTGAATATCATCTTAAATGGAGGTAGGCACCCTATTTCTGATCCTAAAGAGTTAAACACAGTATGTGTTGGCTTAGCTGTTACCAACAGGCTGTATATAAATAATACTTTAAATTTCGAGTCATTTTCTTGTTGGTGTATAATTTTAGTTGAAGAATTGGGTCATGTAAGTTCATGAGTTAGCTTTATTCTGTAGCTGGTTACTTATTAACATTAAACATGATTATCTTTCAGAAATATACATTTCCCTCAGAGTAATTCAATTATTATCATTCAGCTTGCTAAATTTAAATGACTGCTGGCACACAAGAACACGACTTTCCATTTTTACTATCCCGAAAATAGAGCACAGATTAAAGCCATTGAGAAGTAGGGTACGACTGTCACCTGTGGAATGCTGAATTCAGAGTTGATTCCCTTCTCGCTGATTTTTTCAATACCAAGATAAGTGTCACAAATAAATAGCACCCTTTCTCCGAGGGTTTCCAGAATTAGAATAGCAGGCACAAACTTAATAAAATGGCAGTGAGGCAGTGTAATCAGGAGCGTACGCACTGCCTGCCTCACACATTGTTTGCAGTCCATACTGCGTGATCTCTGCAAGTCCAAGTCTCTGCTATTTAATTTCTCACGTAAAATGCTGTGTTTTTCTTACGGCACAGATCTCGAAAGGTGTGCAAAAGTCCCTTTCCTATGACAATACCCTTCTGGCTTTGCCTGCTTCTCTGTCAGCATGCTTCATGCATCAGCCTTCCCCATGGTCAGAGGAGAGCCAAATGAAATATTGTTTGAATTCTCTTCTTTTTTTATTCCTTAGATGTAAGTAATGCTTTTATGGATTCCCATGCACATTATTTAGCCCCATTATGTGTGCAAGTGTAGTCCCAAGAGAGAAAGTGGTTTGGTCAGTGAGAGAGAAGGGTCCAAAGCCTGGTGGTAACTGTTCCCAGTTGAGGGCACACATTTCCCAACTCCCTTCCTCTGTTGGTGGGCAACAGACCTCCCAGAACTTCCATATTTCTCCATTGGAAGTAATATACAGGAGTCTGAACCTCCGACCAAGGCTTCCGAATCAGCCTCTACTAAGAGGAGGCCCTGGTGTGGATAGACATGTGGAAAGCGCTTCAGGCATTTGATGTCCTAGCCACTGAGTGACTCTGCATTGCACTTGGTACCATATACTCTTACAGTCACATGCCCTCCTTTACTTGCTTTAAAATTGCCTTTTAGTGGAGTTTCCACTTACCGTAATTTTGGTTGAATTGCTAACAATCTTAATTGATTGCAAATGTCACTTATTATTATTTTTTCTTTTAATAATTGCATCGGACCATGCATGGAAACAGGTAAAAAAGGGGAAGAAGCAACATGAAAACGAAAGCAGCCCTACTATGTACCATTAATACGTTGTCAGTTCTTCTAAATAACACGTGCCTCACAACTGTGGGTTCTAATTGATGAACATTTTCTTTGCTGCTGCGGACCCATATTTCATGACTATTCTGTAGTGACTTCTAAAGCCCTGGCTTAGACTCCTCTACCTCATTTCTTTTCATTGTCTTTGCTGTCGTATGCTAAGGGTAGAGTGCTTCCCAGGCTTTTGTGGGTTTTTCTGGCCCTTAAGGTTTAAACATAGTTTTAGTGGTTTCAGGATATAAATATTAGAGTATGTGGAATAGCCCTCATCGTGCTGCTGTTCCGTAGCCCGTTTGGATATTTATAAACCTACTTCTAATTTCAGGCTGTCTTAGGAGCCTGGCGCACTAATTGTAGTGTATGGGGAAGTACTTTGGGGAGTCAGATGGGAGATGGTGTTAACAACGGTTATTCACCAGATCTTAGCACAGTACGACCTAACGGGTCCTTTGAGCTTATGGAAGCTTAGTTTAAGGCAAGCAAAACCACAAGGATGGTTGGAAAAATAGATTTGATTCAGAATTACAACAGAAACACACCATGTAGGTGTTACCAATTGGATAAAACTTCATGAGAAAAATCCCACAAAGACGCCCGTAGTTTACGGGGACCCAGAGTGTTAGAGTAATGAAACAGAAAGGTAAAGGTCTAAAAATTCAGACACTTGACTTCGTAAGTTTTCTTTTACAGGCGGCTTCATCTCATTTAAAAATGAAACTTTACACCCATTGTAGGAACGTTATCCATGCAGAAGCTCCGATTTAAAGATTTGCCATCTTAGGGAACAGTGTGCACACCCTGGGTGAAATTTCAGCTGATACAAAGATCTCACTTCTACTGATGTATCAGTCAGGGCTGTCAGGAAAACGGGCCATTTGAGGTATTCCTTGTAGGAAAGATTTTTTTCCCCTCTTTCTTTTCCTTTTTTATCTTAGTCCCATATTGAGGTATATTGACATATAATAAACTGCTTATATTTGAAGTGTTCAGTAGTCACTAAATTTTGAACTATGTATACAAAAGGTAATGAATGCATCCTTTATCCCCCCAAAGTCTCTTTGTGCGCATTTGGCAGTACTTCCCACCTTTCCCTGCCCCTCCCCAACCCCCAGGAAACCACTGATCCGGTTTGTATCACTGTGGATTTGTGTGCGTTTTCTAAAATTTTATACAAATGAAACATCCAGTTCTTGTGTCTGGTTTCTTTCACTCCGCATAATTATTTTGAGGTTTATCATGTGTGTATCAATAGTTGGCCCCTCTGATTGCTGAGCAGTTGAGTAGTTAGTTCATGGTATGCTGTACTGCAACTTGTTTATCCATTCGCCTACCGGGGCACAGTTTAGTTTCTAGTTTTCAGCTATGACAAATAAAGCTGCTATAAATATTCATTTAGAAGTCTTTGTATTGGACGTGTGCTTTTTTTTCTCTAGGGGTAAATGCCTAGGCTTAGAGTGGCAGGGTCATAGGTTTCAATTTAAGAAACTGCCAAACGTTTCCAAAGTGGTTGTACCATTTTACACTCCCGCCATGAGAGAGTTCCAGTTGCCAAAACTTGGTATGTCAGTGTTCTTATATTTGGACATTCTAATAAGTATGCATGTGGTAGCATCTCATTGTGGCTTTAATTTGTTTTTTTCTTAATGACTGATAATGTTGAGCATCTGATTTTGTGCTTATTTGCTATCTGGATATCTTTGGTGAAGTGTCTGTTCAGATCTTTTAACCACTTAAAAAGGTGGGTTGTTCGTTTTCTTTCTATTGAGTTTTGAGAGTTCTTCATACAGTATATCTAGACACAAATTCTTAATTAGGTAAGTGATTTGCAAATATTTTCTCCCAGTCTGCGGCTTTTTTCATTCTTGTAATATCTTTTAAAGAGCGTAAGTTCTTAATTTTGATGAGTTAAATTTATCAGGTTTTTTTTCCTCTTATGGATTGTGGTTTTTGGTGTTGTATCTAACAAATAATTTTTCTAACCTAAGATTACAAAGATTTTCTCCTAGAAGAAAACATATGTTATCTTTCCTGTTTTCTTCTAGTTTTAGGTTTTATATTTAGGTCTATGATCCGTTTTGAGTTAATTTTTTATATAGTGCAAGGTATGGCTCGAGGTTCTTTTTTTTTTCTTTCTTTTACATATGTCTATCCAGTTGTTCCAGCACCATTTGTTGAAAATACTATCCTTTCTCCATCTAATTGCCTTTGGCATCTTTTTCAAAAATCGGTTGTCCATCCTGTGTCGGTCTGTTTATGGAAGGTACTCTATCCCATTGAACTGTTTGTCTATTTTGGCGCCAGGATCACACTTTCTTAATTACTGTGTCTTAGCCTGGCTGTCAAGTTGAGTAAGTCCTACAACTTTGTTCTTTTTAAAAAGTTGTTGGCTATTCTGGGTCCCTAAGAATTTTGAAAGGAGCTTGTCAATTTCTACAAATAAAGTCATGTTGGGATTTTCATAGGATAGTTTTGAATCTATAAATTAATTTGGGGAAAATTAACATGTTAACAATATTGAATTTTCCAATCCATAAATACAATATATCTTTCAACTTGTTTAGGCTTTTACATTTTTCTCTCAGTAGTTTTTTATAGTTTTCAGTGTGTGGGAATTGCATTTTTTGTCAGATTTGTCCCTGAGTATTTTATAAGTTTTGATGCTACTGTAAATAGGATTTAAACTTTTTTTCAGCTTTGCATTGTTTGTTGCTAGTACATACCGTGTTTCCTGGAAAAATAAGACCGGGTCTTATACCGTATTTCCCTGAAAATAAGACCAGGTCTTGTATTAATTTTTGCTCCAAAAGATGCATTAGGGCGTATTTTCAGGGGATGTCTTAGTTTTTCATGTACAACAATCTACATTTATTCATATATAGTCATGTCATCTTCTGGAACATCGTCATAACTTACTAAATGCGTCCGTCTGGCTGTCTTAAATGGGGCTTATTTTCAGGGTAGGTCTTATTTTTAGGGAAACACGGTAGATTTGATTTTACATGTGATCTTGTATCCTACAACCTTGCTAACTAAATAAAGTCATTTATTCTCATGGCTTTTTCTGTAGAATCTATTAAATTTTTTCAAGAAGGAAATGTTTTGCTACAGGGAATTAAAGGCTCACACAACCATTAGAAAGTCTGGGAGAAAAAATTCAGTGAGGCCACTGTTGTTGAGGAAATTAGAGTGCCAGGTTCCCAGGAAAGCAGTGATCTCAGCTGTCTAGCTCCATTATGGCTTAATCCATCTGAAGCTACTGTAAAAGTGGGAAGTCCTATCTGCTAATGCCTATATGTCTGCTTGCAACTGTTTTCAAAGATTATTGACTTCTGCCTTCCAAATCTCAAGTGGGCGCTTCTCTTTAGCAATGTCCAACCTAGAATAAATGGAGAATGGGATTCTCGGAAATGTAGTTCCAGGCCTTTCCGTATAATGCGGGGAAGACTATAGGCGGTGGTGATACCAGGTTGATAGTCTGGCCCAGACGGCGTTTATATATATATATATATATATATATATATATATATATATATATATATATATATATATATAAAATATCTTACATTTGGTCATGGAGAACTGACTTAGAGGTACTGTGAAAAATAGGGGTGTTAGGTGGCTGTAACTCAAGAAGATGTGATTTCCAAGAAGGCAGATGAGCTCTTTGACAATATGGGCAGTGGTATATTGCCTGGGACAAGGAAGTGGCAGACCTACCGTATGTGGTACTGCCTTGTCTGGTAACTGGGTGAGTGTAGAGAAACTGGAACACGTTTAGGGGATAACGATCCCAGTGATGAGGGGTTAAAAAGCCAGATCGCATGTGGAATGTTTGACAGAGCTGAGAATGCCTCAGAGATGCATGATAGATGATTGCAAATATTTAAAAGACTTGTTCTTTGCTGTCTTTAAAGGAAGGCCTAGTAGCAGTGGGTGGAAGCTATGAGGAGACAGTGTCCAAGGCAATATAAAGAGCTCCCTACACAGCGGCACTACGATAGAAAATCTGGAGGTTTCCTTTGTTGCTGCACTGCCTGGCAAGAGTATAAAGCATAAGAAGAGTGGTTTCAAATTAGATGTTCCTCACGCACCGTTCTAACCCTGAAATTCTTTGCAAGGGAAAAATCCTCCAAGTCACTGGTTATGCCACATGGAATTTTGAAAGTGAAATCAAGTTCTTTTTAAATATTTTATCTTACGTATTTGGTTTGAGTAATGCGAAATAAGCCTATTCCTTGCCTTTGCTTCAAAATACGGAAAGTGGGAAATTCATGGGAAGCTTAGAGTCAGAGGCTATGTGTGCAAAAGTCTTACTGACATATTTCATTGATTCTGGAACCTGCATTTTTTTACATGCTTGACATCTCTGACATCTGCACGCAGGTGATGGTACCCTTGGACTGTTGACGCTTTACATTGGCTGTCATGCAGATTTTTTTTTTGATTTTTTTTGGGGGTACTTTTTTTGGGTACAGATTTGTTTCTAGCTATTCCTAATGTCATTATTTAAATGGCATTTCATGCATATTTGGTCCTACATGAGTCATTGAATTGACTTTTAATGTATCTTTGTAAAGATTGCATTGTAATTTGGCATTGAAACACAGTTGGGAATAACAAGGCATAAACTTGATATTAATGACGTTATTTATCTTTGGAGAAATGACAACAATTGCATATATTTTTGAAAGAAACAACGAAGTGCATTATACCTGTGCTATTCAAGGTGAGGGCCAGTGATCAGCAGCTTATTAGTAATAGAAAATGGTAGGTCCCAGCCCACATTTAAGTAAGAATCTGCATTTTAGTGAGATTAAAATTTGAGAAGCATTGCTTTATACAACTTCAGGTAGGAAGATAACCCATTTGTAGAAGGAGCTATGTTGAATTTTTCTTCCTATGAGCCACTCAGTCTTAGAATGATTTTTATGCCTCAGTGCTATTTGGCCTTGTCTACTAATTTAATACCATGTGCAAATTACATTAACATCCCATTAAATTCCCTCAGTCAGATTCAGCAAATGAAAAAATGTTAAGAACAAATGCAACACATTTATTTGGTATACGCTACTATGTAATTTCCTCTGCCTGAATGGATATATTCCAACATGCTATCTTTTTTGCATTTTTAGTTAAAAACACTCTAAATGGGTATTTCAAACACTTAATTCTTTTCATTGTATTCCTTTTGTTAGTTTTCCTTACCCCAAATATATGAGTGATAGCATTAATCCTTAATTGGTTGTGATTGTTAATGGTTTTATGTCTAGTTATTTTCGTACTGTTTTATAAATTGTCGAGATTACCAATTGTATTTTAAGGAGATAAATGTCTGTACAAGTCACATATATTACATATAAATCTGTACATAGTACATATAAACCTTATATAAATCTGTGTTGGACTGATTTCTCAGTGTGCAGACAGTAGAATGCACTCTCACTGTGCCAGGGGTCTGGTAAATGGTGTGCCATCTCACAGGTCGTTGGAACCACACCACGGAACTGGGGGCCCCACAGGAGCTTTTTCTGCTTCCTGTACATACAGGAAACCACTGTTACGGGTGTCTCTTCCAGGACTACGTCTCCTCTGCCATGCTCCCTGAGAGGGTAGTTGCCCTGCACCTGTCAGTACCCTGTTAAAGTCACACACAAGTGCTGCTTCTTGGTAGAACATAAATCACATCTCAATCTCTTGTTTATAAGGGAGCCTGGGAAATAGACCCGGAGGGGCTTGGAATTGGAGTTGACTGAGCTGAAGCACGTGTCCTCCGTCAAGTCAAATAATAGCTCCTATTACTGTTACGTCACTGAAAGTCTCAGTAAACGAATTATATTTTGAATTATGTGGTAGAGAAACATGTTAAATACCCCTGTGGTATCACATTGATCTTATATCTAAGGTACATAAGACAAGGAATCTTGATTGATCAAACTAGAACAATTTGAACGTGTTAGGGTGAAGTATAGATTCTAGAATGTTTCTGGAAGTGCATTTCTGTGAGTGTCAGGACTAAATAATTTCTAAAATTCTTTTTCACTCTTATGTGACTTTTATAAAGAGCTACTTAAAAAGTTGTTTAAAATAGAAGTCCTTGAAAAAATTTAAACAGACGACTGAAAGATGAGTCCATGTTGGAGACTTTCTTTTTAAATTAAAATTTTTATTAAGCTAATTGGAGATTCCTGTGCAGTTGTAAGAACTAACACAATAGAGAATCCATGTGCCCTTTACCCAGTTTCCGCCAGTGGTGTCTTCTTGAAGAACTGTAGTATCATGTTACAGCCAAGACACTGATGTCGATACAACTCACCAATTCCATTTAGATTTCCTCAGTTTTACTTGTACTTATTTGTGCATGTGTGTTTAGTTCTATACATCTTTATCACGTGTAGGTTCATGTATCTGCCACTACTGTCAACATACAGAACAGTTCCATCACCTCAAGGATTAGTAGTATCGTCCTTGCTTATAACCACACCTGCCTCACTCCACCTCCCCCCGCACACACACAACCCCTGACAACCATTTGTCATTTCAGAAATGTCATATAAATGTGATCCTACAGTATGTACCCTTTGGGATTGGCTGGCTTTTGCTACTTACCATAACTCCCTGGAGAGTCGTCTGAGTTGTTGATGTTAGTAATTTGTTCTTTTATGGTGTCGGGTTGATCCTGGCGTGTTTCACATGTTGGATGGATCAGTTGTGTCTGTTCAGGTCTGTCTGCCTCAGTTGTGTGGAGTTGCTTAGGAACTGAGACCAAAGGTGCCACCACACTTACTGACCAATCAGCATTAGATTTTGCGGCTGTGATAGCCGGTTTTCCACACCTTAAAGAAAAGAAGGATGCCCTTTACTTCTGGAGGCATTTTCCTGTCGAGATGAGCCCTGGCTGTCTAACTGAATTGAGCTGCTTATAATCTTTTCACTCCAGCCAACATATTGGTGGTTACTGCTTTCTAGTGAGAAAGTGTCAGCGCTGCCTCCACTCGACGTTTGAGGCTTGAAGGGCTTAGTTAGGCACATGAATTCAAGAATCACTGGTCATGATTCTGGTGTGTGGAAAGAAGTTGATCTCTCACCTGGATTATAAATTCACATATTCAAGATTCTGGCACTTTCCAAACACCAAAGGTACTGCAGGCTGTCCTCACAGTACCCCAAAGTGCTGGTAAAGATGGAGGGCAGAGCAGGAAGAATGGAGGTTCCTGCCCCGAAACTGTTGTCCATGTTGTGTGGCGAGATACAGCCATTTTAAAAGTTAAACTACGAGCTCCAGGAGGGCAGGCAGCACTTCCTCTTGTTTGCTGCTGCATCTCGGCCTCCAGCACCGTGCGTGGCATCGAGTACGCACTGAAATAATGAATGAATCAGTGAGACAGAAGGGGAGCTTTTAAGCGATAGTTTATTCAGTTCTTTTGGTATGAGGACTATTACAAAGTAAGTGCAGAAAACTGTGAAGGGTGTGTGTAAGGTGTTTGCTACGGAGGAAGGTGAGGGGGAGGGAGAGTATACCGCTGCTCCCCACCCCCCCGAAAAAGTAAATCCCCAATTCACACCAAGCACTTCTCCATCTCCGGAGCCTTGTACTTACTATTTCTTCCACCTGATCAGCCACTCATTTCCCAGCTAGTTTTCTGCATTTAGGTCTCTACTCAGATGCCAGCAGCTCAGGGAGGCCTTTGGTAAACATCTTGTATAACGTACACCACTCTCTTCCCTGTCCCTTCCCTCTTGGTCACTCTCTTCCCTTTCTCAGCTTTATTTTCTTCGTGGCATTTGTAATGATTTCCTGGTGTGTTGTGTTTGTTTTGTTTGTCTGTCTCCTGTCTAGAATGTCAACTCCCTGAGGGCAGGGACTGTCTCTTTCACCTGCTGTTATATCCCAGTGCTTAGATCAGTGCCTGGCGCGTGGCAGTAACTCAGTGTATGCTTGTGAGGTGATTCAATGAGTCGTTTTGAGGCTTTTCTTTTGAACACTTGTTCCCTGGGAGGGATAGAGAAGTGCCACTCGCTGTAACTGCATTTCTGTAACATTCACATGGAGGGCCTGCTGTGTTCCTCGTGTCTGTGCTCAGTGCGTGTGCTTAGAGGGATGCGTTCAGACGCTTCATCGGTACCAAATGCAAACACACTTGGCTCACTGTCCGACCACGTGGTGGGGCGCTGAGGGAGGCATGCCAGCCCCTGTGAGGACAGAAGCAGGAGCTCTTAAAACATTGACACCTGAGGGGAGACATGGGCTTCGATTGGAGCTGAGAACAAGATTGTGTGTGTGTGTGTGTGTGTGTGTGTGTGTGTGTGTGCGCGCGCGCACACGCGTGAGCGCACAAGCACCAGTCCCAGTTTGGTTCCTTATTCAGTTATCAGAAGATGTGTCCCGGTTAATTGGTTAATTTGAAAAGCACAGTGAGGAGAGCCCCCTCTGCCTGTCTGACCCTTTTCTACCACTTCCTCCCTTATTCCTTCACACACTAGTCTCAGTCCTTTACGTTTGTCTGGAATGTTCTCTCCCAGACAAACCCCTTGCGTCAGTGGGGCCACCTTATCAGAGAAGCCTCTTCCACCATTACATGGAAGATGGTGCCCTCTTTTCTGTCATTCTCCATCAGCTCACCCCACCTGGTCTTCTGTGGGGCACTTGTTGCCACCTGAAATGTGTGTTTTATACATGACTTTGTTGAGTGTCTTGTGTGGTTGTTGCCTGTCTCCCGTGCTGGAATGTAAGCCCCCCACTGAAAGCCGGGCCTGGGTTTTGTCTGCGGCCTGGCTCATGTTAGGTTCCCAATGAACAGCTCAGCTCCTCAGCATCCTGGTAGAGGGGAAGTGAAACATGGGAGCTCCCCGACCAGTCTCTGCTCCCCAGAGTCCTGGTCAGAGATCCACACAACGAAAAGGCAGTTCGTGTGCTCTGACGCTGCCAGTGACAGCCGGCACCTGCCTCGGACTCGGGGGGCCAGGCCAGGCAACAGGCAGGGCCAGGGATGTGGGGTGTATGAAGGAGAGCGAGGCTTTTAGGAACTGGGGTTGTCGGGGAAGGTTTCCTTCAAGCAGATGGGTGTTGAGCCAGGACCTGACAACAGGGTAAGGTGTGACTGGCGACAAAAAGGGAGGAGGAAGGTGTTTATGTCAGGTATGCAGAACGGATGAGGGAAAATGTGGACATAGGAGCTGCGCTGTAAGTGGCCTTGATGTCAGCTCTAGGGAGAGGCCATCTAGCTAGTACGGCTCTTTCCTCCCCTGCATAGTCTCGGACCTTTGAGGCTTCGGGCGTGTGGCGTAGCAGGCTTGTAGGACGTCAGCATACCTGCTCTTCAGTGTTCTGAACGTGCGTGCGGAGCACAAGTCTTGCTCCGCCTCAGCTCAGGTGAATGTTGGATATGTCCTCTTTCATTCAAGGACTGCCTTACTCAGGAAACACATCACCTATACATCTTGGAACTAATGGTTATTTGAAAAACAAGAAAACACTGTGTGTTGTCTTGACTTTAGACATGGTTAAGAATAGTTTTAGCTTTTTACCCTTCTAGATTTATTACAGATTACAGTGTTTGCATTTGCATCTAGCTAAGGATTTAGAGATGGGAGAGAATATGAATGATTTCTCCTGACTTCAGACTTAGAAACAGTTATTTGTTGTATTTGATTGCTGTATGGGAGGTTGTATTTTTGAGATTTAAATAGAAAACGTTTTCAAGTTTAGGCTTAAACACAAGAATGTAGAGCAGTGCTCGGTTCTCAGTCCTAGCTACGTGATAGGACCACTTGGGTTAGGGGGTAGGGGATTGCTTTTAAAAAATCTCCAGAGATTCCTATGTCATTGATCCAGGGTGCTGTCTGGGTGATGGTTTTGTTGATGTTTGGTTTTTGGATTTCTTTCTTTTTTTTTTTGAGGGGAGGGAAACAATCTTGTACTCAAAGAAAAGTTGCAAGTACAATTTAAAAACACACACACACTTTTCTCCTGAATCATTTATGAATAAGTTGCTGACCCAGTGTCCCATCACCTGCAACCCTTGCCCTATACTTTAGTGTATTTCTAAAAAACAAGAACATCCTCCTGCGTAGCCACACACAGCCAACAACAACAATTAACTAATGTATTACTACCATTTACTCTTCAGCCCCTACTCAGGGGTTCACATTTGCCCTGTTGTGGCCTTTGTAGCAAACGGACTACACTTTGCATATAGTTGTTGTGTCTCTTTAGTCTCCTTTTGTTTAGAACAGTTCCCCCATCTCCTTCACATTCGTGACCTTGAAACTTTTGTAGATTGCATACTAGTTATTTTTATAAAATACTTCTTAATTTGGGATTGTCTGTTTCTTGTGGTGATGTTCAAGTAAGTCAGAATGTCACTTTGTTCCATTGCTGATGATGTTCACGTAAATGAGTTGATGAAAGCTTTTCTCTTTTCTAGTTAATAAGTTTTTTTTTTAATGGGGAGGCACTTTAAAATGTGAATTTTCCATTTTCAATTTATTCATTTACTTATTTCTATCATGTTAGACTAGTGTTTTCCTGTTTTATACAGTGGATTATAATCTGTTACTGTCATTATTTTTGTGCTCATAGCTCCCAGATTTAGCTTTTAGGAGCCCCGTCAGACTGGCCTCTGTGACTGACATGTCCTGTCATTTGTTGAACATTTCCTTGCTTCTTGGCAAACACATTCCAGGCTCATCTTGTGTTGTCCTTACCCTGGCCCCCAGATTAGCTCTTTTTCCAAAGAACTCTGGATTTTTTTAGTGAAGAATGGTATTTAGAAGCCACAGTCTGGGGCTAGATGTGTTCATTGCTGTTTGTTCCTAAGCCCTCTCAGTAACAGCTAGGAAGTGTGTGTGTGTGTGTGTGTGTGTGCAGCAGTCCCCCCTATGTGCAAGGGATATGTCCCAAGACCCCAGTGGATGCCTGAAACCATGGATAGTACTGAACCTTGTATATACTGTTTTTTCCTATACACACCTTTTCGCTTACCACTTCTCTTTGGCATATTCAAATTGCCAGCATCACTACTCTGGCGCTTTGGGGCCATTATGAAGTAAAATAAGGATTGCTTGGACACAAGCACCGTGGAACTGATAACTGAGACAGCTAAGTGATGAACGGGAAGGTAGCTTATAGTCTGTTAAAAACCGTGAGTCATGCCACTAACTAATTGTGATCCAACTCCACGGGATTCTTTTGAGTTTTCTCTCTTTTTATTTGGTAACTCCTTTTTCGACAGTGGAAAATCCTCACTGCCATCACCCTTCATATATCTATTGGTCAGTCCCCCTGTAGTAATCGGTCTTGCATCACCACCCCCGAGATGCCTTCCCTGCGTGGGTGCCCTCGCTCTTCACCCCGCTTAGGCTCTGACTCAGCACAGGATATTTTAAAGCTCCCCAACGATGCTAACGAGCATCCGAGAGAGCACGACTGACTTAGGAGGTGAACCCCACACTGTCTGATCCACTATTAAGGGAATGGCAGGTTTTTAAGTCAGGTTTGCTTTGGGAAAATAAATTCTCCCTAAGGAAGTGAAATTGAAAGAGAAGACTCAATTCTACCAGTGTACACAGCAAAAGATCAGGGTGAAAGCACAGCCTGTCTCCTGGAAAGCTTGGAAAATATTTGTTTTGGAAACAAACCTGCTTGTAGTGAACCTGAATTTCAATCTCTTTCCCTGAATTACCTGTTTATAGGAAAAAATATTTGAAAAGATTAGTTGTTTTTTAAGAATGTGTCTTATTAAAGACTCACTGCTTTCTTTTTACATTGCATTTTTAAAATTAGCTTTCCATTTTAGAATAGACTTAGAAAAATTGCTACTTAATGCTTTTTAAAGCATGGAATATTAAATAGGAGATACTCTGACTGTGGTTGCTCTTTTCCTGTAGTCAGTGGCACTTTAAAATATGGAAGCCAAGTTACAGTAACTGGGTCACGAGGAACCCCGTCTTCTCCTTCCACTTGTAGCCGAGGAAGCAAGAGGCTCTAGGAGCCAAATATAACAGGATCTGTGGTCGTCCTGCCTTCGATGGTCAGCATCCGTCTTGCCAATTTTTGTAAATCCCTTTTCTTAAAGTTATGTGAGGCTGCAAGTGGATTCCACCAAGTGCTCCATGCTGAGACTGGGGACACATGATCTGACTCCAAAGAAACCCAGCTCTAAACCGAAGGACGTTTCAGTAAAACCTCGTTTGTGAGAGTATGAATTGTGCACATTAGACTTTTGTATGTTCGTGCGCAGAGGTGCACAAGGAGAAAAGCCTGTGCTGTGAGTGTGGACAGAGCCGCCGAAAACTTGACGTACGGGGAAAACTCTTGGTTTTTTGGTTTAGTTCTTGTTTCCTGTAAGTAAAGCGTTAATTACCTCTTCATGAGAGCACGCCTCCTTGTTGGTCCCCTGGTCCTTCTGTATAATAAGTTCTACTCCCCAAACTCGAGTCCTTCAGGAACTGTCTTGGTGATTTTTGCCAAGCATTTGTAAATGTTTATGGAATTTTTTTCTTTAACTTGACTGACTTTTTTTTTTTTTAGGTTGTATATTTTTTTGTTATATGAAATATTTTTTCAGCCATTTTATTTATTTATTTTTTATTTTTTATTTAAGATTTTTGTTGGGGAAGGGGAACAGGACTTTATTGGGGAACACTGTGTACTTCTAGGCCTTTTTTTCCAAGTCAAGTTGTTGTCCTTTCAATCAGTTGTTGAGGGTGCTGTTCAGCTTCAAGTTGTTCTTTCAGTCTTAGTTGTGGAGGGCGCAGCTCAGCTCCAGGTCCAGTTGCTGTTGCTAGTTGCAGGGGGCAGAGCCCACCATCCCTTGCGGGACTCGAGTTGAACTGGCAACCTTGTGGTTGAGAGCCCACTGGGCCATGTGGGAATCGAACCGGCAGCCTTTGGAGTTAGGAGCATGGAGCTCTAACCGCCTGAGCCACCGGGCCGGCCCTTGACTGACTTTTAACATAAGCATTTTTTAGGTGATTTCTGCGAAGCCCTGGATTTGATGTGTTGGTCCCCTAAAAATCACAAATACTGCAGGCAATATCTGTTCAGTGCTTTGGAGACCTGGGAACTAGACTGCCGCCTCTCCTTCTAGTTCTGAAATTCAATAAACGGGGCATCAGTGGTCTCCTGCCTTCAGCTTTGAAGTGACACCGGTGGTTGCTTGTGCGTTTTTCCCAGCTAATACATACAGTGAAAGTTGGCAGTTTTCTAGATCTATGTTAGAATATATATTGGAATGTATTCTGTAATGTATTAGAATAAATATTACATTTTAAATGTGAAGTATAAATTACATCATCTTAATTTCTTAAGATTCAGTACATTTCGTCAACTAGAATGTTTATTATTGCGCATCATTTTTATTTTAATCGAGGGGAGCAAAACCTGATTGTCCTAATTCAGGTGTGCCAGGAGGATGCAGCTGTGAGCTCACCCAATAAAAAATACGTGGATATTAGGACACTCAGTACCTGCCTTAAATACACAAGATACAGAACACAGAATATTATGTTAACCATCCATGAAAATGTCATTGGAAATACCTAAATTATGATAAATACCTGTGTACCGTAATTGAATTAATAGATCCTGTGTTATTCTGAGGAGTATTGCTGGAAGCCAACCGGATGTTGTCATAAATTCACATCAGGTTCTTTCCTGAGTGGAAATACACTAATGGGGCACTAATGGGGTGTGTGTGTGTGTCTGTTCATGTTCTTTTAGGAAGATACTGTAAAAACTCGCTCTAATGGACTTCTTTGAAGTCAAACTTAATGTCATGTTTGCAAAAGGAGTGACAAACCAAAATAAGGGGATAACTAAAGGACGAGTTTTATTTATCCTCGTAGTTTAAGTAAAGTACTGTGTTCTCTCAGTCACAGAGATGAAATGTTGCCTTGCACACCATCTACAAGCATTTGATTTGCTTCGAATACAGATGTTTAACCTTCCGCTATGACATTACTTTAACAGAGAGAAGGAGCAAGAAAGGGAAGAACAGTTAATGGAAGACAAGAAAAGGAAGAAAGAGGATAAAAAGAAAAAAGAAGCCACTCAGAAGGTGGGTTTAATCAATTAAGTCTGTTAAATAATGCTGCAGCTGATGTTATGAAAACAGCAGTAAACAATATAGGGAAAGGCAAGACAGTTACCTACCCTTGAACTCTTGCCATATTTCCTTATTTGTATCATAATTAGTCTCCATTTTCTTAAGCTTACAGAATAACTGCAGAGTTGCTGGAGTTTTCCCTGCTCTTTTCCTTTTGGTCCACCTGCAGCATTGTCACTTACATGAGCCTGCCTTTGGATAATGTTCGAAAGAAACTTCCTTTGCAGAGGACCCGGTGGGCCTGCTTAGTGCTCTGGGGAAGAGAGCATTGCCCGGCTCTGAAGGATTTGCTTAGGGAAAAAGATGCTAAAAGAGAAAAAGACGTAGGGCTGACAGCTGTCAACTGTCCAGTCTTGGTTGAAGTGTTTGTGTGACAGGGCTGTGGAGCAGAGAGTGGTTATACCCCCCTGCCCTGCTCCCTTTGCTGCATATCACGCCCCCCTGCCCTGGACGTTGTCGGAGCTTATTTCCCCCACCTGGCCACTCTTTTAAGCCCCTAATGACTAGGGCTGTGGCTCAGCAGGGTGGCTCTGATCCCTTTTTTTTGGAGGCAAAGGGATCTAATTCCAGTTCCTGTTACCACTCCCTGAAGCACTTGGGAGGCAGGGCCCCACTGTTAGAGGCAGGTTTGAGGGTCCCTGCTATGGTCCCAGGTTATTGAAGCTAAGTTGAGGGAGACAGAAACTGCTAAAAAGGTTCAGCGGGAACTCTAGATTTAGAACGGACTCAAGGCAGTGGAACACAAGCCAATGCAAGGTAAAAGGGACACGACACGTTTTCCCAGCGTTGTTCACTAGAGCGTTGCCCAGCGTTCCTTTTTCTGAATCATTGACATTGGATCCCTTATGAGTGCTAGCATTAAAAACAATACTGGAAATATTGTCTGAATTGGATTGTGTATACCCCTGCGCATGAAACCTGTGAAGTGTGATTTATCTTTTCTTCATGACTTAATAAAAATGAGTATTCATTATTGGTTGGTGCTGTAATAGACTGCTGTGCTCTTTTAAGATGTCGTCTGCTTTTAATTGTGTTTCTATTTCTATTAGTAGTGGTGTGCTCACCATCATGTCTTCATGCTGTTTCGGTACTTTCTTCTCATGTGTTGCTTGTAACCTGAGTTTGTTCGAATTGTCTAAAATGACAGTAAAGAGTTTGACTAAAGTTGTTAGGTAATGACCCAGAGGCTTTGTTTATACTTCCTTTTGGGTGTGCAGCCACAGTCCACGTCATTGAGGCTGCAAATAAGCAAGGTGTGGGCATTGCCCTGTGCCCTGCATACGCTGACCCTCCAAATGGAGTGATGGGAAAGTGAACCTCAGTGAAGGCTCTCTTTCCTTTAGAGCATTCACACTTCGTCTACTAAATTGGTGCACAAATTGGATTTTGCAGTCTGTACGAGTGGATGGTTAATAGGCTGGATAGTGAAGAACTTGGGCAAAGGCTGGTAATAAGAAGATGCCCAATAGAGCAATCTACTAGGAGATGTACGGGCCACCCTCATTCTTCACTTAGATAACGACGTTCTCTTAACCTGAAAATATCAGTATCTAGAAATGATGACTACAGTATAAACTTGATTGTGGATCCCACTAATAGGAAAAGCATTAAAATTCAAGATGGAGTGAGTTTAATCAAGAGGGAACTGGGATTATTTATGCAGAGAAGGTAGTGGATTCAGCTGGATGATCTCTGTGTGCTTGTATCTGCATCAAGAACTGGTTAAGAAGTTATGGCTAAGAGGAAAACCATAAATAAAATTTCAAATGGTTATTGATGATCAATAAAAATTCATTGGTTTTGTTCAAAAATGTTCTGGACCAGCTGACACAGGATCTAGGCCAACACATGGCCATTGGTATTGTTTTGTCAAACTGAACCATTGTGAAATTTCAGAATGAAATTGTGATTTAGCAGTTTTAAGGAGAGAACACAAAGCTCATCATGTGATTGTCTTAGTGGCTTCCAACTTTATTGTAGAGATGACACCTCAGCTAGGAAGCATAAAATGTGCTGTGATGCAAAGAACTGTCGAACGTGCTGGTGGTTCTATTATGGGGTCGGTCATTCAGTCAGTCAGCAAACAGCTGTGGTGTCTCCTAGTGTTTCCACACTCCTCTCGCTGCCTCGCCTATTGCTTTCTAATCATCTCTTCGCATCTGTCTTCCCCCGTTAGACTAAGTTTTTTAAGGTTTTATTCCTATTTGTATTTCCAGGAACTAGGAGAGTGAGTGCCTGGTATATAAGAGTCACTCAAAAATGTTTGTTTAATAAGTGAATGGTTAAGAATGAGTGCTGGCAGCATAATTTTCTTGAAGAATTGACTTTCATTTCAAGCTAAATTAAATTATTTCCATGCAGAAATTAAGTATGAGCCTTTTCCATTGTATTAAATGGCTGAGGCAGTTTGCTCTTTCTGGAGCCATCACTGAGTAAACTGTTAGATTTCCATTCATGAGAGAGGTGTCAAAGAAGGATTCCATTAACATTCATTAGGCTGGCGCTGCTAAAGGACCATTGTTTAGTGTTGGCAGAACACATGCTTTGATCATCCAGCTTTTCACCGTCTGGAGGACAGCTCTTTTCACAGAACCCACATTATAAGACACATTTGACATTATTTGGGTTTGTTGCTTGCAATTGGGGAAGGCTTTGACTTCCTGTATAACCGATCTTCAAAATGGCCTTCTAAGAAATATTTACAATGGTATAAACCGTAAATTGCCTTAAGGGATTGGTATGTGGATACAAATCAGTTCATTCTTGGATAAATGGGGTTATACAAAAATTATACAGTTGAATTGAGCTCTGTAACAATTAGTACTGGGAAGCACATTCATTTCAGCTGTCTACCACGAATTCAATACAGTAGAATTAGCTTGTCTTTTCAGGCAAGAATGTAAGAAACACTCCAGGAGGTCACATAAGTAGATTGTTTTAATTCAGATTCATTGTCTGGCAGTGGTGTGCTGGAATCCGTTGTGAAATGGGCTGGTTAGCTGCAGGACATAACCTTCCAAAGATGAGCGTGTTTTGAACACTCATAGCAGTAACTTAGTATGGTTACCAGTCAAAAATAACCAAACCTCCTCTTTTCTGTATTAATATGTTCATTATAAAAGTCAGAGAACCAATATAAAAATACTTTGGAAGATTAACAGCTGGGAGAAAGGGGTTAAAATTACCCAGGATCTCAATCATGTGATATAACCCCTATTGGAATTCTGGAACATCTTCGGATGTTTTTCTTGTGCGTCACCTTTTGTGGTTTTGTATTAATATTATAAGGCATGAGTAATTAGGTGCCCTGCTTTATTTTCTCCTCTTAATACCAGAACCAGTTTTTCATGTGTGTCCTGATCGTCATTTCCAAACCCCCCCAAAACCCATTATTATATTCAGCCTGTCCAACCGTTTAGGTTAATCACTTCCATAGATGTATTAGTTGCTGCGTGTATAAGGAGATACTTTTAACGAAGCAGTCTTTATTTGTTCACAATTTACAATTTTTTGCTATAAACTTTGATAAAAATAGCAAACATTTATTGAGCACAGGATACCTGTTTAATCTTTGCAACAACCATTTGCAGGGAGATGCTATTATTATCTCCATTCAACAGATAAAAAGAAAACTCAGCTCACGCAGCCAGGAAGTGGCGCGGCTTGGTTCTGAATCCTGCTTTCCTACCATGACTTCTGATACCTCTGATGATGGGACCTTGTTTGAGCTTTTGCTTTCTAGATTTGAGGTCAAGTGTTTGAGTCCATACTCATAGGGGACTCTTTCTGTCTCTATGACTAATTTAGTTTCTGGGCCACAGCCACTTGCTTTCTCTAGTCGAGACACTCAAAATGGCAAACAGCATTCCTAGTACACGGACCTCATCATTTAATGCAAGTGGAATGCCTTTTGTTTTAATTTTTAATACCCTTCATAATGATGGTCATGTAAGTTATGATGGCCATTGACTTTAGAAGGATGTCTGAACTGACTCCCAGCTTCATTGGAGTTTAACTGTGCCCGTATGTCTGATAGCTTAAATTACTTGAGTTATCACAATTAAAGTGATCTCAGACTATCGAATTAGAAAGCATATCTCATTTACTTATGTCTGTTCATTTATTTTTCAGGTCACGGAACAAAAAACCAAAGGTAAGTTTTTGGGTTGGTTTTTTTTTTTCCCTTTGTAAGTCATTAGAACCTTTTGTGTTTAGGTTTTACACCCTTGCTGACTCAACCTCCAATCCGCTTGATAAGTGAGAGTGGGTGTAGAGTAATTAAGGTTGGTTGTTTGCAGCCACTAAAGAGCAGTAATAACAAATTAAAAGTACTTAAGTAGTGTTTGTAGTGGCCTTACATTTTTTAGGAAGAGAAAGAGATTAGAAAAAAAATAATACCTTGTTTCCAAAGTATATGGGTCATGATTTTGAACTGAACCTTTTCAGAACTTTTCTTAGAACAGTAACGGAAACCAAACATTAGCCCCTCACTTACAGATGAGAACCGCAGAGGGTTGTTAACCATCGTGGTCTATGACGAGTATTGAGTCTGAAATGGTTATATCTAGGATGGTCACACTGTCTTCTGAGCTAGAGCCTGGAACACACTTTTTAAAAAGATAATGCATTTTAACTGTTACGAAATCGTGATGTGTTGTAAAACCAAGCAGATGTCCCTCTGGTCACTCTCAACCTAATGGTTTACATATTTTCCGTTCTTTCTCTTCCGTTACTTTTGATTATGCAGTCTTGTCTGGTGATGGTCATACTTTTGGTCAGTTTCCCTTAACAATGGGAGTCTTAATTCCTTGAGACCAATGTTCTAGCTCCTATCCTTGCCCACTTAAATATGTGCTTCTCAGCTAGTGAATGCATTAGAATAATTTACATAGACTTGTCAAACTACACAAGCCTGGGTCTCCTCCTAAACCTTCATGGTCTCAGATCAAAGCCCTAGCAGATGTATTTTGAGAAGCTCCGCAGGCAACCCCAGTACTTGTCCCAGGTTGAGAACCATTGACCTGGATGCAGGGAATCAGCTGTGACTGATAACTTAGGGGAGGACAGGGCTTGATGGGAGGCCCTCTAATGACTGGTTTTTTTCATAGTTTTATTTTCTCTGTTGGGCTCCCAGATCAAAGCATGTCACACAATGTGGGAAGACTAAGAGAGACAGTGCTAGTTTCTTAGGAAACTTAGTTATGGAAAACAAATTCTCAGATGACTGGACATGGCTGTAATATATTTCTAATCAAAAGGCATGTCAAAGGAAAATGTAGTCTGGGACTTTGTAGTGGTTTATAAAATAAACTGAAAGAAGCCATTCTTCGTCATAATTATCTTAATTAATTAAACAGCATAGTGTTCTTTCCTTGTACTTTCAACCAGTTCTCAGCCCACACAGTAGGCGTTATTTTGAGAGTATCTTCATAAATTACTTGTTTGAAATATACATTACACTTTACCATAGAAATTGAGTTATTGGTAGTGGTACAATGTTCATATTTTCTAAACCAACATACTACCTAGGAAAGGAATGGAACACAAGTATTTATATTTATAGGACTTTTTGATGGTTGATGGGTACAACAGGTGAGAAAAGTGGTATTTTCCTGAAAAATCCAGGCCCTGTGGCTGCTGGGACGTGGTAGTTAAGTTCTTAGGCCTGGTCACAACTCATGAAGCCAGGTACCAGCTGGGCCGTAGAAATGAGCTGCTCTGTATGGTAGGTGGTGTTTTTGTTGGAAAACAGATGCATTAGGCATTCTTTCTCAGATTTATCTTTTTCTTTTTAGTACCAGGTGTATTCTCAGAAACACATTTTTTTCCTCTGCCAAAGTCTTAAAAATCAAACTTCATTTTCTACTTACTATCAAATTTTCCTTCTAATTAGGGTCTTTCTCATACCTACCCCCCAAAATGGAATACAGCTTCAGTTTCCATACTCCCCCCACCCCACCCTACACCACCCATCTCCATCCCACCATCAAAAACGAAAGTAAAATAATCTTAAATTGAGCTGAGAGCCTGTTTCGGGTCTCCTAAAGGGATTTACTTGTTAGAACCAGGAAGTAGATGGGGAGTGAAAATAAAAATTATCCTTGGGGTGTGTTAGACCATAAGTAGTGGGAGGCCCAGATCTTTCTACTTTTGGTTTCTTTCTACAGCCACATCTTCATTTCTGTTTCCAAAAGCCTGCCTCGGAGCTCTAAATCCCACTCTGCTCGTCCCTCAGCTGATGTTTCTGGGTCCTATTCCTCTTCCCAAAGTTGATGCCTTCCTCAGGCAATCTCCCCTTAACCCTCAATCTTCCCCTCTTTCCCCAACAGACCCCATAAGAAAAAAGAAAACTGTGTTGGTGCCAAATCTCTGGTTGTACCGAGGACTGAAGTAAGATTTGTCCATATTTGAAAGAAAAAGTAGATTCATTATATATTCTTTATCTTCATCATTAAAAAAAAAAAAAGTGAGAATTCTGGAGAGAACAGGGCAGGGATTTCAATTGGAGGTTATATGAAGACATGGACTAGACTTGGGCCTGCTGCCCAGGTAACAAATAATAAAAAGCACTTCAGGTGGAAGCTAATAGCCCCCTTTGTTGGATATTAGAATTGAAAGAGTTTGGGGGATTGACTTAATAGATCTCATTTAACAGGGATGAAGGGTAAGATTAGGATTAGAAAGATAGACCATGTGATAGAGGAGTTTGGACATTGCAGTTTAACCGTGTTAAAAAGTTGTTCAAGTGACGGTTGGCTTAATGGGAGTTATCAGTATGAAATGATTGTTTATAAAAACTAACCTGACCTTAAGCTGCATTAGTAGAAATACAGTATCTAGGAAGGGATTTGCAATTCCTATAATGGGCACCACACTATGGAAAGCAACAGAGATCAACCTCTATGGACCATGTGGAGTTTAGGCCAGATTAATCAAGAAATTTGAACCTGTGTCACTGCTGGGAAGGTTAAACATCGGGGCGGGCGGGGGGGGGGCAGTTAAAATTTTTAAATATTGTCTAAAGCAGTAATTCAGATCCTTTACCCCACTGGGACAGCACCTTTCATCAGCAGCGGACCCAGGCTGATGGACCATTGCAGTGCACTGGCCACAACTCTGTCTTTTGAGCCTTTTCCAGAAGGCTTATTACAATGAGTGCATGTTGGTGGTTGGGATAACCTTGAATCTACTCTAATTTATTAGTATTTGAGGTGGGTTTTCTTTTCCCAAGTAAATAATTTACAAACTACTTGCGGTATCCCTCATATCTTGTAGAGACACCTGTGTGTTCTAACATGGTGGTGGGAGCCATTTGTTTTGAGATGGAACCGGCTGCCTCTAGAAAGTGAATGGATGTGAAATTATTATAAGACATGTGGCTCAAATAGGTGGGCACGAAATAGTTCAGGTGCAAGGTAATGAGCACTTACACCTGGTTAGGAGTGGTGGTGGTAGAGGGGAAGGAATGAATTAGAGAGATGCTTTGGTTCAATGGAATTTAATTAATGTTGATTGGGTAATGGTGCATGGGGGGAGGGCAAAGGCTAAGACCCCTTTCAGGCTTCTGACTTGCGCAAAAGGTTGGGTGATGACTCCATTCCTTGAACCAGGAGATAATGGGTGAAGAGCTGGGGAGCAAGTTTGAGGGTCAGGGGGAGGGTGGAAGAGATCTGAGTTGGAGATTGTGAGTGAGTTGGGAAATTACTTGTTTCTTAACTGATAGTTAAAGCCTAGGCATGAGAGCGTTTGTACCCCAGAGTGCAGGCCACACGTTCACATTAAGATTTTTTTTTTTTTTAAAGATGCAACTCATGACCAAATTCAGCTGCCATCTTGCAACTCTGATTAAGGGGATAGTCAAAAGCAGAAGTTGGCAGCTATGACCCTTGAGCCAAATCTGACTCACAGCTCGTACATTTTTAAATGGGTGGAAAAAAATAAAAGAACAATATTTTATGACAATGAAAGTGACATGAAATTCATATTTCAGCGTCATAAATAAAGCTTTATTGGAACACAGACACACTCATTCATTTATACATTGTCTGTGACTGCTTTTGCCCTGCAAGTGCAGAGTTGAGTCATTACGGCAAAGACTGTGTGGCCAGCAAAGCCTAAAATATTTGCTCTCTGCCCAGAGAAAGCTTGTAGAGAAGCCCATAAAAGAAGAGCTGAAGAGCTAGTGGAGTGGGTCTCACTAAAAAATGGGGACGGAGGCAACGGCCAGGGGCGTCAAGTTGCAGAAAAGTCAAAGAAGAAAAGGTCCAACAAGTACGCATTAGACTGACAGTGAAGATCACTAGTATTTAATGAGGAAAGAAGCTTCCAGGGAGATGTTAGGACAAGAGCCAATGTGCATTGAGTTTGTGGAGTGAGTGAAAGGTAAAAAAAATGGAGACAGTGCTTAGAAGTTACTTAAAGTTGTGCATTATTCATTGGCCATTCACTGTGTGTCACCAGTCTTTGAGATTTTTTTGTATTACATTGAAACTGATTGTTCTTCACCAAGAAAATTTCAGTCTAAAATAATGTCTTAGATTTGTAGGGTTTGTATATTAACTACTATTTTTAAAAATATTATAGATTGTTTTTTAATGTTTGGTACCAAGGTATTTAAAGAGAATACTGGGGGTGCCAAAAAAAATGTATATGTACAAGTGGATACTTTAGTCAACATTGCTCAAGCAGTAGTTCACCATAATCAGAAGTGTCTGGACACTGATGGTAACCACTTTGAGCACCTCTTGTAACTGCAGAAGTCAAACGTGACTTGTGTTTATCTTTTGTTATCGGTATATATTGAGTATTACAATTTTAATACAGTTTTCCTTTCTTAAAATGTGTATATGTTTTTTTTGGCACCCTCTGTAGTAGTTTGTATTGATCCTTCCTATTTCAGAATTTTCTTAATACTTTTAGCATCTTACTGAAGTTTTTCAGAAATAAGAGGCAATTGGAAGTTCAAACTGAGATGAGAATGACATAAGATAAAGGCAATGGGGAAGAGAAAAAGATTTAATCTTAGAGTAAACAATTGGTTTTGGAAGTAAATAAATGAAAATTAGAAAATAGGATACTCAGCATTTTTCACAGTGTCTTTTATTTTTCTTTGATACAGAGATCCTTCTAAACCACAACCTTTTTTTTCCCCCCTGGAAAGTAAAAAACTGTGCCCTTATTTTGAGCAGCGGATCTTTAGAAATGTTTGCACCACAATGTACAAATTGTTAAGATTCAGAAGAGAAAAAGAGGTCCTGAAATGTAACCTGTTCAGACCTAATCATAATTGCCCTCTCCTCTGGTGCCGGCTAACGCCCTGGAGCGTGATGTGGTGCAGGCAGTGACGCTGATGTCTTCAGCTTGGACTTCGGGAAGCAGGTTGGGTTGGGCCTCCTGCCTAACAGCTGCGTTGCTCTCCAGTTAGTGTCTAGAGCTCTGACTGGTCTTTAAATGCTTAAAATTCTTGAATTCACGGAAAAGTGTAATAAAAAAATAAAATAAGAATTCATTTAATTCCGGAAACAGTTTGCTCCTGATGTGTACCGCGAGCCTTATTCTGACTGTGTCCTGGAGTTTTGAATGACTGGCCTCCCAGACAGAACACCATATTGGAAGGAAAGCGGTCGAGATGTGGTCCCATTTTGTGACTTTATTATTTATGATCCATTCTGTCTCTGATGTGATGGTGGGAAAATGCCTGAGGAGCTTTTGCAGGGAATCTTGCACAATGTAGGATAGCCACCAGATTTCTTTGGTTGTGCTGTGAATGTTGTAGTTAGTCAGCTGGTGTTCAGATCTCAGTGCAGCAGGCCGTTCTTACTGTCGTATCCTATCTTAGGGAGAGGAGTCAATATGTAACAGACCTGGTTCACTTAAATGAAGGCTCCGGCCCTTACATAAAAGAGCAGCCTTGCAGGCACACAGCTCCCTCCATAGCTCCTGAAAACCAGTTGGGAAGAGTCCACTCAGCCTTTGCCAGCTTCTTGTTTATTCTCATGATAAGAGGGAAGGGGATTGGAATGCCAGACACAGATAGAAAATGAATCATTGAATAACTCATCTTCATTCATCCATTTATCAGTTATTTATCCATTGGCTATTATAGGTCATGCAGAGGGTACTGTGTTAAAAATATTAGCCAATGACCAATTCTTAAGTCGCATGTTTATTCTGCTGCTCTTCAGGTTATGGATCTGCTGGCCTCCCTTCCTCACTGCGAGGCCCAGTACTGATGGGATAAGGTTAGACCAGGGGTTACCCTGAAGTCACCTTGGCATCTACTCATTTTCCCTGTTACTCCGAGTGCTCACCAATGTCCAGTGGGTATAGATTGGGCCCCCTGATTTCTGATGATGTATCTCTCTCCTCATAAAGGAGCCAGTTCAACGAGCGACATGCTGGCCCAGCATCATTTCAGCAGTCAGAGCGGTACTGCCACCAGAGCTGGCCCTAACTTGACTCTGGATGTCAGGGAGTTTGGCCTCAGAGCATCTGAATTATCAGGTTCAGTGATTGTTTCTGTAATACTGCCAGCCTCTGTTTGCCAGGTAAACTTTCTTGGAAAGCGTGGCAGCCTCTTGGTAGGATGAAACAGGGAGGTGCAGGTTGAGAACAGTCTTTGCAGGGTTGAGCCAAAGGGTCTTGCAGGTTATGTCTTCCCGGTCGTCACGCACATCCCCACACTTCCTGTTTGCCATTTTAAAAAGTAAGCTTAAAACATTAAATTATTTAAAGTCAAATAGGAAAGGTATCTACATTTTGAAATTTTTATTTTAACTAAAGAGTTGGAAAAAAGAACAGAGTACACTAAAAAATTTTTTTGGACAAAAGCAGAAAGATGTATAGCATTTTTAAATTTACAGGTAGTACCAAGCAAGGGTCTTTGAGTTCAGGTGGCTGTAGAAACCAAACAAATTGATTTTGTGGTTCTCTAGATTGAGGTTCCCTGTGGGAGTCTGCTCTGTGCCAGACCTTAAGGAAAAGGGTGAAAGGTTTGCCTCAGCCTTTGTGGGGCTTCTGGCCTGGTGAGGGGGCGGGGCCTGTAAACGGAGAATTCCGATATAACATGGTAAACTTAGTGTTCCAGCAGCACAAATGAAGGGTGCTTGTCCTACCTAGTCCATGGACTTTGGAGAAAGTTTCTCAGCGGTAGGTCTAAGAATGTGGATGACGGGAATGTGGATGAACCTTTCCCATGGACTTTGCCTGGGGACCATATGTACCCTTAGACCTGCTAGGCAGCCCTTCAGGGGATTCCACTGTTGGTTTAGGGAGTGAATAGGGATTCCTCCCAGTGAATGGAATGTGATTCCATGATATTGCTGTCTGTGAATCCTTGTCACCATCACTCCCCACCTCCACCCTACCTTCAGTAAACTGAAGATGCGGGGCAATTTGAAAAGGTCATGTCCATCAAGAATAGGATGAAAGAAGGGTTGTCTGATTGCAATTGATCCCATGGAAGCTTTCTTAAAAATCATCTTTCGAAAAATGGATTTGATTTCAAAGGTGGCTTCCCAATCTCTCTCTTTCAGTGCCCGAAGTGACGAAACCAAGTTTAAGCCAACCAACGGCCGCCAGCCCGATTGGCAGCTCTCCATCGCCACCAGTCAATGGTGGCAACAATGCCAAAAGGGTGGCAGTGCCGAACGGACAACCGCCAAGCGCCGCCCGCTACATGCCTCGGGAGGTGCCGCCGCGATTCCGTTGCCAGCAGGACCACAAAGTGTTACTGAAACGTGGGCAGCCCCCGCCACCATCCTGCATGCTCCTCGGGGGTGGGGCAGGGCCTCCTCCCTCCACGGCGCCTGGAGCAAACCCAAACAACGCACAAGTGACAGGAACACTGCTGCAGAGTGAGAGTGGGACTGCACCAGGTGAGGAGTTGGTGGCAGTACTTGAATTCATGGCAGCTGGAGGAGGGGGTACTTCTTTTGGATTGCCTGGGGTAAAGTCCACAAAAACTGTCATTATATAGATTCTGGGATTGTTCAAAAGATGGGAGAGGACTGCAGTCTGAAATGTGTATTAGCATTTCTCTTCTGAAACTGGGTTTTAGTTTCCAGTGCGTGCTCTGGGCGTGAGAGGCTAACGTAGCTGCTGCTCACCATTGCTCTTTGGAGCCTTGTTTTCCTCCTCAGAAAAGATCTTTACAGAGGCGAGCCTCCGTAGTCCCGTCTGTCACGTGTGTGCTCTGAGGATGATGGGAAGTGGGGCTGGTGCAGGGGTGTGTTCTGAATCTTAGGTGCTTGTGTTTGCGCTCCCAGAACAGTAGGCAGATTGCCGTACAGGTAATACTATTCTATAGACTTTTGTTAGGTTTTTAGTTAGGGGTCCCTGGATTTTGAGCATTAAAAACTGTACGTACATAGAAGGATCTTTAGTTAAAGGTTCTACTAGAAATTTTGAGATTCTTTTCAATAAGTGAATACCAAATCAGTTAACAGCTAAGAACTTGCAGATAACTTGGTATTTTTTAGCTCATTAACAGATTTCAACTTATCTCGTAAAATTCTTTTTGTGAGGCTATATTAAAATTCAGAGCTTGAACACCATCAAGCATTAGCAAGGGCAGTGAATTTTGGTGGTTGTTAACAATAGGAAGCTTTATTCTGGTTCTGACTTTGAACACAGAATTGCCTACAAAATTCTGTCACTGTCTGGTGTGCAGAGTAAGGGTGGAAGGAACCTAGTGTGACATAGATTTCAGGCGGAGAGAGAAAAGCACTATCTGTGAGGCTTCCCTGTGGTGGCCATCAGGCCAGGCCCAAAGTGGCAGGGAAAGGCCTCTGCGGCCCTTCCTTCTTGGCCCCTTGTAACTGGATGCAAGAGGAAATATGTGAGAGCTGGTTGTGTCAGGCATTTCTGCAGTCGAGTCTAGCCAGGCCTGGATGTAGACATGGATTCAGGGTGTGCCAGAATCTCCTGTTTACACCCAGGAGGCTCTTGAATCTCAAGAGTTTGAGATTCTGTGCTTCCCTACTTTTTATTTGGCTCTATGTCATATTTTTTTCAACTTCATATTGATTTAAAGTTGCTTGGTTAAAGGAGCTAAAATAAGTTTAGAAAAAAATTACTGGGATAAAGACACGTCATTTTCCTCCCACCAAATATGGTGAATTCCACCAAAATATGTGCTGAGACAGATTAATTCATTAGATTAAGTTCCCTGGGCATACAGATGGATTCATGTTTGTCTGCCCCTGGCATCTAGCTGGGTGGGCATTTGTCCTTCAGCAGATGCTTACTGAGCAGCGATGCACTGGCCACTGGGTAGGATTCAGATGTTAGCAAGATAGGGTCTCTGCCTAAAAAGCGCTAACACAAGGGAGGGAAGACATGAATACAGTACTCGAACACTGAGCAGACTGGCTCTAGACAGGGAAAGATGATTTGGGGCTGATGAGCTCAAAAAAAAGGCATCATAGAAAAAATAGCACTTGAACTAGACCCAGAAAAACGGGCAAATTTCAGAGTATCAGTTCAGGAGGAAAAAACAGTGTCGATGTGGATCAGTGCCAGGGTGAGAAGGCACAAGCTGTGGGGTGTCAAGTAGTGTGCCATGTAGGTACCTACACAGACAATAGTGGAAGATGAGACTAGAAAAGTCACTCGGTCCCAGGTTGCGGAACATCTGGATCAAACTCCAGACCAAAGAGTTTAGCTCGATCCTTGTGCAGTGAGGAGCTGTTGAAAGCTTTTCATACAGTAGCGATATAATCAAAGGTGTGCTTCAGAAAAATTACTGCAGCTAGGGGTGTTCAGAGTAGATTAGAGATACAGAGCAAGTTTGGGGGGTTGGCTCATGGTCTCAAGAGACAAGAAGGCCCCTCTCTGTCCCTTGCAATGGCAGGGGCATCGCTTTCAGAGATGTGGTGGAAGCGAGCTGCAAGCTTAGCAAATACACTAGCCAGGCAAGACGAAAGAGAAGAGATGACCATGACAGGTGTGGTACAGGCCCCCAGACAGGCACCTGGGTGGAGAAGCTGGTTTGTGGGGAAATGCGATGAGCTCTCTTAGGAGCATTTGGAGCTTGAGATGTTGTTACTAGATCACGTGTAGCTGTGACTGACGAGAGAATCTCTTTCACAGAGTCAACCCTTGGAGGTGCTGCTGCTTCAAATTATGCAAATTCCACTTGGGGCACGGGCGCCTCCTCCAACAACGGCGCCTCCCCCAACCCAATTCACAGCTGGGACAAGGTGATTGTAGACGGGACGGACGAGGAAGCGTGGCCTTGTATTGCCAGCAAAGACACTGAGTCTTCTTCCGAAAACACCACCGATAACAACAGTGCCTCGAACCCTGGCTCTGAGAAGAGCAGTCTGCCAGGAAGCACCACTAGTAACAAAGGAAAAGGGAGCCAGTGCCAGTCTGCAAGTTCTGGGAACGAATGTAACCTTGGGGTCTGGAAATCTGACCCTAAGGCAAAATCTGTTCAATCTTCCAACTCTACTACAGAGAGCAACAATGGACTAGGAAATTGGAGGAATGTGAGTGGTCAGGATAGAATTGGACCTGGCTCTGGCTTCAGCAACTTTAACCCAAATAGCAACCCATCTGCCTGGCCAGCACTGGTCCAAGAAGGAAATTCTAGGAAAGGGGCACTGGAAACAGATGCTAGTAATTCCAGTGCCCAGGTTAGCACAGTTGGTCAGGCATCCAGGGAACAGCAGTCAAAGATGGAAAATGCGGGTGTTAATTTTGTTGTCTCTGGCAGAGAACAGGCTCAAATTCATAACACTGATGGACCAAAAAATGGAAACACTAACTCCTTGAACTTAAGTTCACCAAACCCCATGGAGAATAAGGGAATGCCCTTTGGAATGGGCTTGGGGAACGCCTCCAGGAGCACTGATGCCCCTTCACAAAGCACTGGAGATAGAAAGACTGGGAGTGTTGGATCTTGGGGTGCAGCTAGGGGGCCTTCTGGAACTGACACAGCCTCTGGACAAAGCAATTCTGGAAACAATGGGAACAATGGAAAGGATAGAGAGGACTCCTGGAAAGGAGCTTCTGTTCAGAAATCAACTGGGTCAAAAAATGACTCTTGGGACAACAATAACAGGTCTACGGGTGGGTCCTGGAACTTTGGCCCTCAGGACTCTAACGACAACAAATGGGGTGAAGGGAACAAAATGACATCTGGGGTCTCTCAGGGAGAATGGAAACAGCCGACTGGGTCTGATGAGTTGAAAATTGGAGAATGGAGTGGTCCAAACCAACCAAATTCTAGCACTGGAGCATGGGACAATCAAAAGGGCCACCCCCTCCCTGAAAACCAAGGCAATGCCCAGGCTCCCTGCTGGGGAAGGTCTTCCAGCTCCACAGGAAGTGAAGTTGGAGGTCAAAGCACTGGAAGCAACCACAAAGCAGGAAGTAGTGACAGTCATAATTCTGGCCGTCGGTCGTACAGGCCCACACACCCTGATTGTCAGGCTGTCTTGCAGACTCTTTTGAGCCGAACTGATTTGGACCCCAGGGTGCTCTCAAACACTGGCTGGGGCCAAACTCAAATTAAGCAGGACACGGTGTGGGACATTGAAGAGGTGCCAAGGCCTGAGGGGAAATCTGACAAAGGAACTGAGGGGTGGGAGAGCGCTGCCACACAGACCAAGAGCTCAGGGGGCTGGGGAGACGCACCCAGCCAAAGCAATCAAATGAAGTCTGGATGGGGGGAGCTCTCAGCCTCGACCGAGTGGAAAGACCCCAAGAACACAGGAGGCTGGAATGACTATAAGAACAACAACTCTTCCAGCTGGGGAGGAGGACGACCAGATGAAAAGACATCTTCCTCTTGGAATGAGAATTCCAGCAAGGATCAGGGGTGGGGAGGTGGACGCCAGCCCAACCAAGGATGGACTTCTGGAAAGAATGGTTGGGGAGAGGAAGTTGATCAAGCAAAAAACAGCAAATGGGAAAGTTCTGCAAGTAAACCTGTGTCTGGGTGGGGTGACGGCGGGCAGAATGAAATCGGAACTTGGGGAAACGGTGGGAATGCGAGCCTCGCTCCCAAAGGGGGGTGGGAAGATTGCAAAAGATCTCCAGCGTGGACTGAGACAGGCAGACAGCCCAGTTCCTGGAATAAGCAGCACCAACAGCAGCAGGCGGCACAGCAGCCACCGCCACCACAACCAGAGGCTTCTGGTTCATGGGGAGGCCCACCCGTACCACCTGCAGGCAGTGGACGGCCTTCCAGTTCCACCTGGAGCGGCGGGCCGCAGCCAGTGACCCCTAAGGATGAGGAACCCAGTGGTTGGGAAGAGCCATCCCCGCAGTCAATCAGTCGGAAAATGGACATCGATGATGGCACTTCAGCATGGGGAGACCCCAACAGTTATAACTACAAGAATGTGAATCTCTGGGATAAGAATTCCCAAGGGGGCCCAGCACCTCGAGAACCAAACCTGCCTACCCCGATGACCGGTAAATCAGCCTCAGGTAGGCAATGGCTTTTCTCGCAGGTTTTAATGAGGAAAAGAAATCCTAAGACAAGGCATTTTTATTAAGCTGCGTTGATTCAACTTAGCTTTGTTCTGAGAATCTTTCCTACATGAACAGAAGCTCTCTTTTTATAAAACGGTAGTGGTAACAGATGCTGGTAGTACATTTTAGTGTTCTTTCTTGGCAGAAGGAAAAGATGGCATCCTTATGTTAGTCTCCCCAAATGATTCTTATTTTTTCCGTAATTGTATTGGTCTGCAGAATCCCAAAGACTTTTATCTTGCTAAACAAACTATGCTCTAGATTTTAAAATAAAGAATTAAAATAGCAGAAATAGACGTGGCTTCCATTCTGGTTCTACCCATGGACACATCACATCCTTTGTGTTTCTCTTTCCCCAGCGAGGGAAGCATTCTGTGTTCTGGCAGAGGCCATCAGAATGCTCTAGCAAAGCTGGGACCTGGAAGGTGTTGCTCACTTCCCAGATAATTTTAATGACCTTTGAAAATGGAGTACTTTGTCAAAGAGATTGTTATCTCATGATAATCGGTTGTCCAGAATGAAACTTTCTTCCCTCCTTGTTCAAATAGGAAACATCATATCTGGTAAATTAAAAGCAGTGCTGGCGTTGTCAGCTTCAATACCCCCTCAAGCATATAGTTCAAACTAAGGGGGTGCACTGTTCAAGTGGATATTTTTTTTAAGTTAAAATGAATCACAATGTTCAGTTCTCTATTTTCCAAAGTAAGCCTAGTGTTCAATGAGTCCAATTATGGCCACTTAGAAAATGATTACTTTTAACTAGTTCTTTTCCCCCCAAAATACTGAAAAGAATGAGGAAGGAAATGCAGACTATTCATTAATTCCCTATCGAGAATAAAACCTGTTAACATGTTTAAAAAACACACAAAAACTATCCATTTAGTTAGGTTCCACATCCACGGATTCAGCAACCACAGATCAAAGATATATGGGAAAAACGAAATTCCAGAATTACGTTGTTGCTGACGTGCACACTGTGTAGTTAGGCCTACGATGGCTGCACCTTTACTGAACACGTACAGACCTAGCGTGTCATTATTCCCCAGACAATACAGTATAACAGCTATTTGCATAGCATGTACATTGTATTAGGTATTATCAGTAATCTCGAGATGATTTAAAGTTTACGGGAGGATGTGCGTAGGTTATATGCAAATACTGTGCCATTCCACATAAGGGACTAGAGCACCTGTGGGTTTTGGGCCTGGAACCAATCGCCCTTGGATACCAAAAGCTGTCTGTACGGTAAAAACCTTCAAACTGCACAGAAAAGCAAAACTTAATAAATAAAAGAATCTTGATCCCTAGAGTCTCTCTCCTCACAGGTAATCTCTTAGACTTTTGTGTCTCGTTCAGCAATTCTGTCCATACCTGTAGCAAAATATATCTATCCTTTAAAAATGTTACACAGAAGGGATTGTAGTATAATGCGCTGTTCTTCACCTTGCTTTTTTCATTATACGTAAAAACTTCCTGTATTATCACATGTCTATCTTTTTATTGCTTTGGATGTACTATTAATTTTTATGGATGACCCACGACTGGTCTAACCAGTCCCTTTTTGATAGATATTTAGGTTGCTTCCAAATGGTTGCCAGCAGTGATGCACTGTTGTACATGTAATTTCATCTATTTTTACAAATTTATGGTATAATTTCCTGGCAGTGGAATTACTGGGCCAAAAGTGAAAATGTGAAACGCCTTCCATGAAGGCGGAATCCACTTCTGTTTCTCCAACAGAAAATCAGAGCGCCTGTTCCTCCCACCTGCAGCCCCATTGGGTCTCGTGGTGTGCCATTTCACAAATCGTTTTTAGAGACACATTTCCTTTCTTTACAGTCTGGAGCAAAAGCACACCACCCGCTCCAGATAATGGTACTTCAGCTTGGGGTGAGCCAAACGAAAGCAGCCCTGGGTGGAGCGAAATGGATGACGCCGGAGGATCAACCACAGGCTGGGGGAACGCACCTTCCAACGCTCCAAATGCCATGAAACCTAGTAAGTATCCGGTGTTATTTCTGAGGGATTCTCTGTTCACTTGGGGGTCAGACCTTTGGGGGCAGGCTATTTAGTGTTTGAACTGTTGTTTCAATGAAATTCAGGGCCTTGAACCTTTAATACATGGTTAGTAGCAAATGGTGGTGACTCAGGTTGGCATATGTTAAAATGTTTACAGTGAACTAAAAGTCGTAAGTTAATTTTGTTGATTTTAAGGTAGGTTTAGTATCTAGACAGAATTGAAATTTTGATGTGGTACCTCTTTTGCCTAGTAACTGAAATACTGCTTACCATATGCGCTTTGCATTTCTACTCTTGTGTTAGTATAATTTAAAAAGAGTCTCCTGGCTTTTAAGGTGGAACATGGTCTCTACTGCCCAGTGACTTCATCCTTCTGTTCCTTCTTTTTCCCTTTCATGCATACATCCACCCACATAGGAACATTTAAGGTTTCTAGAACCTGACAGATTTTCTTCATTTGAATTTTCTAAACAAAGCACGTCATACTCGTTCTTAAAATCTAAGCTATGCTCGATCTAGCCGGCAATGTGTAATCACAGTAATTTGCAAAACTCTGTAAACTGATGCAATGGAATGTCTCAGTGGCTGTTCCTCAATTGAAAAATTCAATTTCCAGTGCCCATTTTCACTTGTTTGGAGTAGTTTTCCTAAAAAGTATTCCAACATCCCTTTTCTGCCACACTGCAAACTTAAGGAATTGTCTTTCGATTTAAAAATGTGGTCATACTGCATGCTTAAAATGTGTACAAGAATAAAAAATTCCGTTGTCAGGTTTATTGTGTGATATTGAGGGCTCGTATAGTGCCACATGAAGAAATACAACCTTATTAGCTATGTTCTGGAAATTCACTCTGTGCCTACCAAACGTGACTATATTTTTAAAATTGTGAGTCTCCACCACTTCATAGAAATGGCTTTAGAAAGACTTGGATTTTCATTGTGAAATTGGTTGAATTGTCTTGGGAAATACCATCCTGTAGACTTGAACTAGATCCAGAACGCTGTTGGAAGACATTAACCAGACCCTTTAAATAGCAAGGAGGTACTTTAGCTGCACCTTGAGAATTTGTGTGTCTTCCCCAACCTCAGAACCTTTCTTCCACCACAAAACCCTCACTTTTCTTTAGATTTAAAAAATGTTTTCTGTTCCTCGGGCTCCTCTGTAGTTACAGCTGTCGTTAGAGTTCCCCTTTCTCTGGGTAGTTTGAATGTGTGATACTCAGAGGGAGGGCCTGGAGTGTCGAAGCTGGTAGTTATCCTATGGTCTTCTCTAGACTGCAGGTAACTTCAGTCTGGTGTGGCCTCTAAGACTAAAAACTAGAGCTCTCTTTGTTATCTTTGCTATAAGAAGACATTTGTTACAAGTTCAGCTCCTTTCTCTGAAAGAAGGATTATGTGGATGTCTTTGTTTTTATAAAGGGGTCAGTATGTTATTTATATTGGATTTTTAATTCGTGTTGCTTGTCAGAGGATGGTATAAAGCCTATGCTAACACAATAATGAATAATCTCATGCAGAAGAAACAATCCTAGTTATGAATGGCATTTCCGGCAGCAGGGAGAATACTAGCCCCCAAGCCCTGCCTCTTGCTGCCCAGTCAGAAAGCCCTTCGTTCATGTGAGGCTGAATGAACCCCATGGAGGGTCCATCAGGTTTACTAGGGCCACGCTGAGGGGAGATGGCGCATTAGAAGAAACCAACCTCCTCGTGCCCTGTGCACTTCCTGCGTGCCTTCGTGGCTGTCCTAGGCCTGCTCCTAGGGGATGGTGGCAGTCATTTAAGGAGAGAGCCACTTTTTCGGCTCTACACTCTTCATACGAAGCTATCTAAATCAAATCACGACCCCTTCCATTAAATGTTCTGTCGTTTGGTCAAGTGAAGATATGGATGGAGGTTTCTAGGCGAGATAATGTATTTCTCCTTCTTTCATCATTTTATAGAGTGTCATTACCACAAAATGTATCCACAAAATGTATCCTTCAATTCCATACAGTATTTTCAGAGGGAAATTAAGGATTTATCTCAATCTCCAAATTAAAAATCTTTGTTTATTAGGGGATGTTGGTGGAATAGGCGATGGATTCTGACATCCTACTTCCTTGAACAGTTGAGTCCTCATCTCTGACTTCTGTTTCCTTCCTCCCTTTTCCGTTCTCTATTTTCCACTTGTCTTTTAAAAACCCGTTCTTAAACATTGTCTTTGCCGAGGATCTTTTTTAGTATCTAACACATTTCAAGTATATAAATATAATGAATTTCTAATTTTTATGGCTATCTGTGAATTTCTTTTTTCACCATAATATTGATACTCAAAATATAATAAAATTTTCTTTTTTCTTCCCTTTCTCATGTTTTTTTCTCAACTTCACCTCAAACAAGGTAGACAGGTGTTCTTTATCATACCTCCTTTTTGAAATGCCCATTATAAATAAAACATACAATGTACTTTTAGGAAGGTAAAACTAAGGAGTGCAGTAAATCATGCTCGTTAAGAGGAACACGTGTCTCTTCATGGAGATGGGAACTTTCTTATAAGCTGTGATAAGTTCTTTTCAATTGTTTAATTCCTATCAGCTGTATAAGGGGATAATCATTGAACCCAAAGTCAGGAGGTCTGGATTCTGTGGTTTCATTGAATCTTTGTGGGTTTCCATTTCCTGCTCTCTAAAGTATAAATGATGTTTGCCTTACCATATAGATGGATTAGAGTGAATTATAGTACATGAAAATTGTGTACTTACAGGCAATGAGTATTATGGTTATTCATATACAGAGGGTGCCAAAAGATGTATACATTTTAAGAAAGGAAAACTATTAAAATTGTAATACTCAATATATACCAATAACAAAAGATGAATACAAGTCACATTTGACTTCTGCAGTTACGAGAGGTGCTCAAAGTGGTTACCATCAGCGTCCAGACACTTCTGATTACGGCAAACTACTGCTTGAGCAACGTTGACCAAAGTGTCCACTTGTATACATTTTTTGGCACCCCTAGTATACACACACACACATAGCTGTTGCATACAGTTGATTCATTCCTTTCTTTATTTTTTTTCCTCAGTCTCAATGTGGCCTCTTCTTTATATCCTTAGTTATAGGGGTTCTGTTCAGCTGGTCCTCAGATGATTCTTGAGGTTGATTGTTCTATCATTTATTTGTAATTTTGGTGTGGTCCTGGGATGCAGCAGGCATAGTGTTTACCTAATCTGCCACCTTGGACCTATCTCTTGATTCATTCTTTTCTTAAAGATTCCAAATCTATGCAAGACGGCTGGGGGGAGAGTGACGGGCCAGTGACAGGAACTCGCCATCCCAGCTGGGAAGAGGAGGATGATGGAGGAGTCTGGAACACCGCCGGCTCTCAGGGAAGCGCTTCCTCCCACAACTCAGCAAGCTGGGGACAAGGAGGAAAGAAACAAATGAAGGTAGTCCACTTCAAAAATATTTGACTTGCTTATTCATTCTTAGAAGGCAGAAGGGAGAATTTTTGTAATGGAAAGAGCAGGGCGGCTAGAGTCTCTAAGATCCTAAGATAAAAATATGTTCTTGGGAACAAATAACTGTTTCCTTTTTATCCCTCATTTTCCTTCTCCATGACTTTGAAACCACGAACTATAGAACTGTTGCTGGAGGTAAAATAGAATTTTCAAAGATAGGTTATTTTTTAACTTTTAGTTTCTGTATTGTAATTATTCTTTGGGAGCTTTCAAGGCACACTTTGTAAATATTTTATGCTTTTGCCTCTAAAGCCAAGGAAGTCCTTAGAGTAAATCCCCATGAATATGTAAGGGAGAAGCCAAAGCAGCATAGCTTCTCCAGTAGCAATCAGCATGGTTGGGTTTTTTCCGATACAGGAAATTCCAAGGCCCAGAACCCTTCTCCCAACAAAATGAAGTGCCAATGTGTAACCCTGCTGCAGCAACTAGATGATTTATCTACATCCTGTACAAGGCTGTGTTCTAAACTTTTCACTTTCCGTGTCTTTGTTTCTCGTTGGATTTGCATAGTTTGATGAGGATTTTGGTGTTCAATCTAGAATGCTAGTCTTTGAACCTGAAGCACTCTTTTTTCATTCCTGTCTTTCCACAAATAAGTTGATGGAAATAAGAAATGGGCAGCGATACACTTACTTTGACCATGGGAGTGTTGCTGTTCTATGAAACGCATCACAGCTGATATCCTTCCAGGTTTCAAATACCAGGTGCCGTCTTAGCAGGTCTTCCGTTGGCCAAGGACTATATGCCCTCATCCCCTTTGGCTACTTATAGGGTATTAATTTTGTTCTGAATACAGTAACTCTTACAGCATAAGAATACAGGTTGTTCCCATTAGACATTTGGTTTAAGCAGTCATTTGCAGTTTTCCCTTTTAAAGGACTTTGATTTTCTTACTTTGGTCACAAAAGGAATTATTCAGCATTTTTTACATACCCATGTTGTCTAGTAAGCATGTCGTGGCTTTTTTGCTGTTGTTGTTTACAAATTAACAATAAGACCAAATTAAAAGACAGTTCAGAAGACTGCTGAGTGATAGGTACTAGCCCACTAAGGTAACCACCGAGATTTACTTAATTAAGTTAATTGGGAATTAAATGTTTTTGCTCCATAACTGATGATTCCAACCTTTCACATTGAGGGGCCGTTTTTTGTTTTTTAAACTGTAATCAGATACAGTTAACATAAAATTTACTGTCTTAACCATTTTTTTTTTTTAAATTGGGGCATATTGGGGAACAGTGTGTTTCTCCAGGCCCATCAGCTCCCTGTCGTTGTCCTTCAGTCTGGTTGTGGAGGGCGCAGCTCAGCACCAAGTCTGGTTGCCATTTTCAATCTTTAGTTGCAGTGGGTGCAGCCCACCATCCCATTTGGGACTCGAACCAGCAACCCTGTTGTTCAGAGCTTGCGCTCTAACATGCAGCCCCCCCCCCGTCTTAACCATTTTTAAGTGTACAGTTCAGTGGCATTAAGTACATTACATTGTTGTGCTGCCATCACCACCATCTATCCACAAAACTCTTTATATCTTGCAAAACTGAAACTCTACCCATTAAACAATAACTACCAATTCTCCCCTCCCTCCAGTGAGGTGTTTTTTTTGTTTTTTTGTGGGTTTTTTTTTTTTTACCTTAGAACATATAACTGAACTTAAGTGTACCTTTTCCTTTCAAGAATAATAAAGTTGATATGACAGATATCACCAGAACACAAACAGAACGTTTTAACTGTAGGATGTACAAGTGCACAAAGCCCCAGCACCCCCACCCGCCACCAGGTCCCCATCAGAGAGTCCCACCTGCTTTCTCCATAGAAGTAAAAGTGCAGCTGATGATTGGTGCCTTGTTCAGGGGAGAAGCTAGTTTGTCCCATTAAGAAACAAACAAAACCCACATCTGCCTTAATTTGCAGTAATATCAGTGGTGGTGTCTTCTGCTGGGTTTCTTTCCCATTGGAGGCCCATGCCCTTTATACTATGAAGCAAACAGATAAAAATGCTACATGGATGAGTTCCGCATTGTATCCACACAGAGAATAAGGATGAGTTTAAATAGGCTTCTTTCCAGCTAACTTGCACTAGCATCAAACTCTTTTTTTTTTCTCCTTATGCCAACTTAGGTTACAAAGAGATACTAAGAGGGAAAGTACTTAAAGTACTAGCATGCAAACAGTATAGTTTAGAAAATCTGATATTGACCTCCTTCTATTTATAAGGTAAAAATACCAGCTGACTGTATGTGTTTCCAGTTACTTCAAATTCAGTGTGACAAATAAAATAAGAATGAGAACATAGATATCTCTAAGGCTTCTTACTCTTTTAGACTAACAGATGAAATATCAAAATAACCCTAGTTAAATAATAATTAGGAATAATTAGGATTCAAAAATGTAAACTCTTGGTTCTGCGTTTTCAGTCAGTATTTATGTAATTCAGATATGAAGTTGAAATAAAATAAATTATTAGGTTCTGAGGTTACATATTTCGTTTCTGTAGTGCTCACTAAAAGGAGGAAACAATGATTCATGGATGAATCCTCTTGCCAAACAGTTTTCAAATATGGGATTGCTGGTAAGTCTTTTTTCCTGTGTGTAATGTATCCCAGCTTTTACATTTAGTACAAATTTTAAGACCATTGCCATATATAGTACAAAATTACAGATTTAAAAACTGGTTAAGCAGTGTTCCTGACGTAGATTAAACAATATTTGTTCTCTATTTTTTTATTCTCTCCAATATTTAAAGGTTACATTTTTTAATATTTGTAGTTCTAGTAGCCTTTTCTTTAGGCAGGTAGGGAAGAAAGAGACAGGCACTTAAAATTTATATTCTTCTCTCTGACTCCGGTACCAGTTTTAATATTATTTTTAAAAAGACAACCACAGTAAAATAACTACAGAAACTATTTGTGATTAACTATATAGGGAATTCTTATAGAATTCCTAATTTTTCCTTCATCTCTCGGGAACATCATGGAGACACCCTGTCCCTGGTGCCAAAAGACAAATGACTTTGACTTGGCTGCACATTTGAAGATTTGATGACTTGACAAGTCACGAGAAGAAGTTGTCATCATTTGGCTGCCATTCATGAAATTTGATCCTGAGCTGACTGGAGCTTGAGGACAGGGGTTTATTTCTCCAAGCAGCTGTTGAGCTATTGCTCTGTCCATAGATTTACTGAAGCTAATTCTATGTGAAAATTGAATTTAGGATTCAGGCACCAGCAGCAATCAAAGTAGTCGTATTTAAAATGTTATCGTCTTCATTCCAGTTTCAGGTTCATTTCAAAGGACCTTGTATAGTGCCAATAGGAAGATGTGACTCGTACATGCATAATGCTGCATATTGTCTCTGATTCAAACATTTAGTTCAAACCTTTCATTTTCCCTCACTGTTCTTTGCCTTTCAGAGTCAAACTGAAGATAATCCAAGCAGCAAAATGGATTTGTCTGTAGGTATGTGTCACTCCACTAATACAAATGGCGTACATTGTTACTGTATTGGGATCCCCTACTCAGTTTGAGTTGGGCTGGGTGCAGTAGGGACTATATTGAATACTTACTTTAAGGAAGGTGCCGTGCCAGATTCTAGGTAGGGGTTGAAAACTCAAATGACTGCAAGACCCAAGAAAGTAATGTAAATAAGCAGTGTGCGCCAGGCATGGGAAATTGGGACTTGGGGGCCACTGTGAGCTGCAGAGAGCATAGGTACCCCCTGAAGGAGTCAGCCCTGCTTGGCTCTCAGCAGCCGTGGCCGTGGAGGCGTGTGAGCTCAGCTCTGCCAGCTCTTCCAGTTTTTGAAGAGAGAGAGTCCAGAAGGAATTCAGATGTATATTAACATCCTGATTTTTAAATATTGGAAGCTGGTTCAGATTTTTTAAAATGTTGTGTGTTGCCCAACGAAATCTGTCTGAGACTGCGTTCTCAGGTTGCCCGCCCTGCCTGCCCTGGGATGTTTCCTTATTGGCTGACTCTCCTGTTGCGAGAGGAGTACATTGCAGGTCCAGCCCTTCGTCTGTGGGATCTTCACAAGGATGTGGTGCTCGCCCTGAGGGACTTGAGCAGACCCAGAAGAAAATAAAAAGATCCTGGATAGTCAGGAAATAGGCTTTGATCGATGGTATTATTAAATCCGAGAATAACTAAAACGGAAGCTTCCTGGGGCACTGATCGTGTCAGTGTACATATATTTGTAGAGCCGTGAAAGAAAAGTGGAAATAATCATTGCACCTGGGAAAATCACGTGGCCCAAGTAATGTGGCATCCCATCTCCTGTGTTCTTCTAAATTTTAGGGCAACAGTTACGCCTTTTTGAACTTTTCCTAATAACTGTGTTTCACAACCCCAACCATTTATCTCTAACAGATGCTGAAATACCATGTTTCCCCGAAAATAAGATCTAACCGGAAAATAAGCCCTAGCACGATTTTTCAGGATGACATCCCCTGAACACAAGCCCTAATGCGTCTTTTTGAGCAAAAATTAATGTAAGACCCAGTCTTATTTTCAGGGAAACACGGTAACAACAAGAGACAGATTCTTTCACTGAGGACATTTGAATTTATGAGCAAGACGTATTCATCAAACACATGAATAACCAGCCTGAATTTTGTGAGTCAGATTTTTGCCAGATTAGCCCTAAGGCTCTCTTTCAGTCTTCCACAGAAAGCAAGCTACAACTGATACATGTTGGGGTTTCTTGTTTGTTTTGTTTTGTTTAAAAGGACCCATATGTGTTCCAAGAAGGATCCCCAGCAGCCTGAACCATTGAGAGCTCTTGTGGCCTTATCCCAGCTGCCCAGGGAGGATCGTGGGGCAGGCAGGTCTCTCTTGGTCATAAGGGAGACACTGATTCTTGACATTTTTACTTCTTCTGTGGTACCTTTCAGGGAGCCTTACAGATAAAAAATTTGATGTGGACAAGCGAACAATGAATCTCGGGGATTTTAATGATATCATGAGGAAGGATCGCTCTGGGTTCCGTCCACCTAATTCCAAAGACATGGGAACCGCAGATAGTGGGCCTTATTTTGAGAAGGTGAGTTGAATCCTTTGTTTAAGGTAATAATTCATGAGAACCACTTTGGTTCCTGTTTGTCTTTTGATAATTGACTCCAGGAGGAAGCATAGAATTACTGAGCAAAACACAAACATCACCTGATTTAAATGGTGACATGTAAACAGTTGATGTCAACAGGTGATTAGGCAGGAGCTCGAGCCATCTGTCTTTAGGATGTGAGTATAGTGAAGAGGGTCTAAGTTTTGGAAAATTGATGAAGTTTGTAGGGGGAGGAAATGGTCTGACTTTCCACAGTGGGGGAACTGCACTCAAAACATGTAGAAGAAGTTTTAGAGACAAATTTATTCTGAATTCTTTTTTCTGCTACTTTTTGTGCAGTTACAAATTAAATCTCAGGATCTTGTGCAAAACTCTGTGTCTCCTAAGGCCTTGCCTTCTGGCTTTGTCAAGATGACTCCGAAGTTTCTCCTCTGCTATTTCTAAGAGCTCTTCTGTGATCTTGCTCCATTGCTCTAGTGGTCTGTTTACTTACAATGGTATAATTTCAAATTCTCAACTACCTCCTTTAAACAAGTCGTTTATACCCATTTGTTTTGATTTTGAACATTTCTAATGGAGGAGCTTGTTCTTGATTCAGAATACCAACTTGCAGTGCTCATGGTCTTCAGAAGCAGTTAAAACCAAAATTTTTACATCTGGCCCACTTCTGACACCATTGCTGCTGCTCCAGACAGCAACGTATTCACAGGAAGATTACTCTGGCTTCCATTTCTGCAGCCGCATAGAGTAATCAATATTAGATGCATAAAAATAAAGTGTCTGGCAATTTTTATCTTAGGCAGTGGACAGAATGTGTTACTCACTTACAGGATAAGAAAATCTCTATCAAAGAGGATGACAGATGGTGCCTGTTGGGCAAAGTATGATGATTGTTAGCAGATCCCAATTCTGTCCTGGTTTATTGCTAATACACTCTAACTGTGTTTATTCCTAGTGTTTTCTCTCTTTTCCCTTCTTGCATTCTGTTGCTTCACTAACCAACACTCACTGTGATTGGCTAACTACTACTTTTCAGCTGACTTTGCCTTTCTCCAATCAAGATGGGTGCCTTGGGGATGAGGCTCCCTGCTCTCCCTTCTCCCCTTCTCCCAGCTACAAGCTGTCTCCCTCTGGTTCCACACTACCCAACGTCAGCCTTGGAGCAATCGGCACAGGGCTCAACCCCCAAAACTTCGCTGCTAGACAAGTAAGGAGGCCTCTCAAATTTATAACTGCTTGGCTGTGGCCTCGCCTTGGCCCTGGTCTGCAGTTTATTGCATCATTTGTCTGTCTTGGGAAATTTGTTGATTACTGAATGCACAGAATGATATTAAGTATAGGCCTTAGAGCTTTCAGCCGATAGAACCCATCTCTCTTCATGTTTCTCAACATGGATTTTATTTTAAATCTGTTTCTTTTGTCTTCTCATTTTTGATCGTGAGTTCACATTTAATGAGTTAACTACTAACTGCCTTAGGAAAATGTTAAAGAGGCTATGTAGGGACTGTATACCATCTAATGGCATATTTGCCATTTTTAACATAAGATTGAGTGGCAAGTACTAATACTTTTGATGTCTTTTCAATTTAACAAAACTGCTCATTGGAAAAATAGCAGCAAAACTAGTAAGATTAAGTATTTGAGGATTACAGCATCTTAAAAGCTGGTGTCTTTAAATATAAAATACAACAATTACCCAGAGAAAGGTAACTTTGAGATTAGATAATGAAGCTTTGAGAAGACCGGTTGTTGCTTGGACGAGGCAGTGTTGCTTTCAGCCTGGAGTGGCTCCTTTCCTAGGGTCTCATCAGTCCTCCGAGGAAGGGCCACGCGATAGAAGCAAGACTGGCAGGGCTGGCACGATAAGGCCCACTTGCTTTCACAGGACTGAGGGAACACGTAGGCCTCTGTCGCCCTACAGTAGCTCTGTTGCAGTTTTTGTGAAGAAAATCAGGAATTTGGAGACAATTCCTTTGTGGCAGTGACTCCAGTGATATTTTCTTAGTCATAGTTCTGTGACCACATACTTGTCACTGTGACTTTCACTTCAGGATGTCTTGGAATGACATTTAATTTCTAGTTGTATTTATTTTGTTTCCACATGATGACTTTCACATATAAATTAAAGAATGATATAAAACACCAGTCCTCAAGGGGCATATTAGTGTTTCATATTCTTAGCACGTTTTAAAAAATGGCTTATGTTGTATCCATGTGTTGAGATTGGTATCTCTGGATTGGAAGTTATAGATGATATTTTGTTTCCTTCCTTTATATTTCACTGTTTATCTTAATGTTTCCACACAGAGCATGGATATGTATTGCTCATATAGACAGAGAAGAAACAATGATATCAGTTGTTTTGGGTTTAGGTATAGAAAATATAAAATAGTCAGAACACTCTAGGTTAATGGTGATTATAAGCGTGCCCCCAGGACCACATGATGTTACTTGTTAGTACATAAACTAGAGTATAATAGGCCATCCAAGCTAGCTGTGCATTGGACTTTAAGAAAAGGTCATTCTTTTTCATTTTTTTAATCTGTGGATTGTTACAAAATCCACCTTGAACTAGGTTGATACACCATGTTCTATCCAAATATAGTCATGGTTTTCTCACACTGTATTTTTGCTTGTTTGTTTTGTTTTTAATATATTTTATTGGGGAATAGCGGGGGACACTGTGTTTCCCCAGGGCCCATCCACTCCAAGCAGTCGTCCCTCAATCTAGTTGTGGAGGGCATAGCTTACTGGCCCATGTGGGATTCGAACCGGCAACCCTGCCACTCAGAGCTCGCGCTCTGCTGTAACCAACTGAGCCATCCGGCCGACCCTCTCACACTGTTTTCATGCAGACTTCATATACTTCATAATTAAACAATAGAATTTAAGGTTTTTATTTTCAAATCACAGGTGATTTCATTCAGCTTGGTAACTGTTTTTAATTTATGTACCTTTCTAAGTTAAACACTGTAGTGGAGGCAAATATCACCAATAACTGTTAGGACTCAGCTCATCATAAAAGCCTCACGTACAATAGTAAAACTTTAGAAATAGCCAGATAAACCACCTTGAACACGTGTACAACCTTTTGGTTTTTCCTAATTTCTAAATGTAGTTTTTAAAAAAAGACTCAACCTGTAAGTTGTCACTAAATACATTGCTGTACAAAGTAACTACTTCTGAGCCGAGAAAATGACCAGCTTGTGATGCCAAGGTTCCATATTGAAAAATAGAGAAGGTATTTTTTGATAGAGGCTGTCGACTTATCTATACTATGGTCCACATCGGGCATATCAAAGTGGGTGGTACGACTTGAGACACACTTGGTCATGAAAACCTAGAACATTTGGTGGGAGTGGGGTGGAATCTGTCTGCTGGAATAGGGAAGTAGGGCTTGATATTACAAAAAATTTGAAAAGCAAATTCCTTTTAATACTACTTACCAAAGAGGGTTGGAATTTAAAATTACCCTCACAAAGCAGTTTTAGACCTGTCAAGAACTGGATTCTGGCAAGGGCTTGAGCTATCAGAAGCCCCACCATTCAAGGACCAGTCCGTGAATAATTAACATGTAATATCAAGGTCATTATTTTGATAGTAAAGTGTAAGTGAGAAACATCTTAGCAGACTATTCTGAACACAGCGCCTTAGACTGCTCAGCCCTCCTGCTGACATTGTGGAATATTCTTAGCAAAATAGATGTTTCCTGTTTTCTTGGGAACGACCAGTAGCTAAGCCACTGACTACCATGATCTCGAAAGTTAGCACCGAGCTGTTTCACCTTGGGGTGAGTGTTTGATTAGTAAGACAGGAGAAGCAGAGATATTAGAGTTTCTAGAATTAAAGGTCTTTTCATGTTTAAACAATCCTTTAATTCATGGTGGATCTTTGATTTTCTTTTATGAGACACACACAGATTTTGATTGCCATTTCTACTTTATGTTCATATTCATTTTTATTTTCGATGCTTTTAAGTTTATTTGTATCCCCATAGCAATCCCTTAATCTATTTTGAATCATTAAGCCATCAAAATATCTTTAGTGTTCTAGAACTTACTAGTGCCCTTACAAAATTCTACTTTAAAATTACCTTACTCCCCACAGCGCCAGGGCTAAGACGATGGTGGTGGCTTCAGTTCAGAGTGTACATACTTGATATAAGCAATGGTGCAACTGTTCCCTGATGCTGTTCAGGGGGACGTTGTCAAGTGTATGATATTGGTGGGTCATGGATGTTTGCAAATGATGTGTCCATCCTACAGGTCAGGGCTTTATTGAATTGTGGGAATAGAAAGACTGGGAGTACTAACCTGGAAAGACAGAATGGAAAATTAATACGATTCAATGATGGAAGCTATCTAAGGGTCTTAAAGTATTCCAGGGACATATAGATGGACCCAGTTAATTTTAATGTGAAATGAGTAAGAAGGGCTTGGGGAAGACTTTCTTGATGAGGATGACCTCTGAGCTGGACCTTGAAAAGGCCAACTGAAGATGGTATAGAAAACGGCCTCGGGCAGAGGGAACACAGTGTCAGGTATCAAATATGGTTTCTTTGCTGAGGGACTTTGCGGCTAGAAACAAGTCAGAAACAAAGAGCGGTCATACGGCCCAGCTTTCTGTAGGTCTTTGACTTTAAAAGTATAGAAGTGCTCCAAGGAATTGGTCCTCCAGAAATCAGGCAGTTAAGCTTGTTTTTAACTAGCCTGTTAATCACATGTTTGAATGAGAAGTTACAGGTGAGTAATGTGTGTTTTGGTGTCCCTATAATGATTTTTCACTTTTTCCCCTTTCCTCCTTTTTAATCTCACTCTGTGATTGACTCATATTTTTCCACCTAGCAAGGAGGGGACCAGGCAGACCCAAGACAGGGAAGGGTGTTCAGCTCTGGAGCAGGGCCCTCGTGGAGCTAGGCTCACAATTGGGTGGTACTGATGGGATTGAACTAACCAATGCAGAGAAGTAATATCGTGGTGTTTTATACCTGATGTTATTCATAGTGTATTTTTTTACTCAGATGCCTTTCAAGATGGATCTCAGATTATAAAGCTTGAGAATCAATTTGGTAAACCCAATCTTAAAAAAAAGTAATTGAAATAAACAGTGCATTACCTATACCTTTCAATTACAAAAACAAAAAAAAAATAGATTGCTTTTTCTAACATTTGACTAAATTTAACCCTTCTGGTTTATAGAGATAATCAGACTGCAGAGGTGGAAATGATATTCCCATGGTTAGATTTAGTAATTGTCCTGAGCATTCCAAGATCAGGAACTTGCCAGTGGTAAAATCCTGTGATTCCCTGGAACACAGGATATGGTTCTTCTGAGGGATAGAAAACCTGAACTGTTTCTTATTTGCAGTTTCCTGTGTTACCACAGAGCCTTACTGTTGCTGTATGTTTACAGGGTGGCAATCACGGTTTGTTTGGAAATAGCACAGCACAATCGCGAGGCCTGCACACGCCAGTGCAGCCACTGAATTCTTCTCCTAGTCTCCGGGCGCAAGTGCCTCCCCAGTTCATTTCCCCCCAGGTAAGCAACGTTCAGAAGTGAAGTCCATCCAGGCGGTTAACCAGTTGTCAGCTGGCTGGTTTTGTGGGCATAAAAGCAGTACTTGTAGTCTTACATTTGAAAAACCGACATGCCAAGGATCAAGGTTTTTAAAACGAAAGATCGAATCTCACTTTTTAAAATTATTTCATGCATATAAAATAGGTGTTTTTGCATGAAAAACATTATGGGTATATTCCTTTTAGACCTCCTGAGTATTTTTCTAATACTGTATTGATTTTTTAATTGCATATAATTAAAACTACCTTATAAATTCTGTTGAGTCAAAATTCAGAAGTTGCTTGCCCTCAAGGATTCACCCACAGAAGATCAGGAGAACTGCCAGGTTCTGGGTTATTCTGAAAGGTTTGGAGCTGATCCATACTAGAATACTGCCGAGGTGCCCTGGGGGGGAGTTGTAGAGCTAATGAGGTGGAAGAGACTTAATCACAGAGCAGCTCTGTAAGACGCAGCCCTTGGGTACCATGGGGACCTTTTAGGTCCATGTCTTAGTAGGAGATGTGCAGTGAGTTTTGGGGGGTACAGGTGTGAGATTTGTGCCAGTCTACCACATACTGCGAGAGAAATCCCCGCATTACTCACTTCGTTGTGAGAAAACGAGTCTCAGGAGCAAAGTAAAAGCTGATAAGCCGTGTAAGGATTCAGTGTGACCTTGGTAACTCCTGAGAGTGTTACTTTCATGAACTTAGTAAAAGCAAGAGCTTTGAGTCTGTCCCTATATAAGGGGGTGAGGGCGCTTATAGATCCAACCAACAGGTATAAAGAAAGAGTCAGGTTTTGTTGTTTCATTTTTTGAAATGTCTTTTAAGACATCAGATACTTATTTGAAACCATCATCTGTAGATTTCAGCTCCTGTTTTTGACATTGAGTCGTATGTGTTTTGCAGAGGAAAAAGAGTGCATTGTACCCTCCCTCCCTTGGCCGCCTCCTCGTGGTTCTGTCTGGGAGTCTTAGTGTCTGTCCCCTGGCCCTTCCCGCCCTCTAAGTTCCGGTCACCCCCACGTCCCGGCAGTGGTATAGCCCCCCACACAGACCTGTCCCTGACTCCCGGCACTTACAGTGGCTGTGTCTTTACTCTTGGAGCACTTTCCAACCTGCCTTAGTTGTCCGTCGTTACTGAATGTCTGCAGTATGCCAGGTAGTGTGTTGACAATGCACAGCTGAAGAAAACGCCATCTCTCCCATGCCGCCTCCTGCAGTTGGTGGTGGTGACGGAAGAATAGTCAGAAACAGTGTGGTAAGTGTTGTATGGAAATGCTTAGCAGAGTTTGGGGGTTGGGCGAGTGACATTTAACCTGGGTCTTGAAGACAGTCATTTGGCTGGGCATGGCTACACTGAAGGTGCCCCCCTGGGCATGGGGCAGCTTGTGCAGGGGCAGCCCTCTGGAAGGGCAGGGTGTGTTTAGGGAGATGCAGGAATCGGAATAATTAATTTGAGTTTGTGGACACATGTAGCTGCTGTCTGGGGTGGAATGGGAAGGAACTCGTCAGGAAGTTTGGGACCAAATTTGGAAAAGCTTTGTTTACCTTGCTAAAGAGTTTGGACTTGGTCCTTTGGTCAGCATGGTTTATAACCATTGTCTGGGCTACTATTTAAAAATACAGTTCCCAGGTGTCCCCCAATCTACTAAGACAAAATCTGGGGTGTTGGAACCTCGCCACCCCGAGGTGATTCTTAGGTGCTGCCTGAGGTTTGGCTGCTGTTGCTACAGATCATCCAACGTTAGGTCAGATGTTTTTAGCTGAGTAGCAATGTAGGAAAACTTATGTTTTAGGAAGATAACACTGAACATAATTGCAGGACATGTTTGCATGCAGAATTACTAGAGCAGAGATCAGTGACAAGGTTAGTACAGGAGTCCAGACAAGGCAGTGGCAGTGGGAATTAAGACCTTCGTGGGAAAGGTCACTGGGGATTTTTCTGCTGTGGAATACAGTGGTCTGTTCTGCAGGTTCTGCTCACTGACTGTATCAGCAGCGTTTGACATATTTGGTTGCTGCCTCCTTTTTGAAACATTTAATTCATTTAATTCACAGACACTGTCTGTGTTGGTTCTCCAGTTCCGTAGCTCTCGTTCTCCATCTCCTTTACAAGTTCCTCCTCACTCCCCCAACACTTACACCTCAGAGTGCCCTCCAGTCTCCATCCTCGACCCTCTTCTCACCAGCCGCAGCTACTGCTCGGTGATCTCACCCAGTGGAACGACTTAAATACTAACAGTTCCAATCGTGTCTTCAGCTCAGAGCACTTCTCAGCTTCACATACTCCTGGGGATCTTGACTGGGATGACATCTCGAGTGTCATCCTAGTTAACGTGACATCTCGAGTTAACTTGTCCAAAATCAAACTTCGGACTGATGCTACACTCCCCTCAAAACACCCTCTTCCTCTGTGTAAATGGAGGTAAACTCTCGTTCTGCAAGAGCTCAGGGCACAGACCGCAAGAGTCCATTGTGAGTCTTCTCACAGTCCACGTCCAATCCACCAACAAACCTGCCCTTCACGACTTCATCCCGAATCCGACCATTTCTTATCACCCCCTCTAATGGGACCCCGGGCCGAGCCACCAGCCCTGCTCGCCTAGAAATGGCCGCGTTGGTCCTGTTCTTCACCCAGCGTTCAGACTGACCCCCTCACACTGCACTGTCCAATGTAGCCATTAGCCATGTGAGCACTGAAAATGTGACTAGTTGAATGGAAGAACTGAATTTTTACCTTGCGTTCATTTAAATTTAAATAGCCATACCTGGTTAGTGGCTACTGTGTGGACGATACAGATATAGAACATTTCTGTCAGCGTGGAAAGTGAAACTGAACTGTGTTCCTGCAGCTTTCCTGGGAATCCTCTCGGCTCGCTCTCACTGAGAATACAAAGCTCACTCTTCACTGTGGTCTTTGAGGTTCTTGGTGACACCCCCACCCCCACCCACCTGCCATTCTCCCATTGGTTCAGCCTCTCCAGCCAACTGACCCCAGCACACTCAGCGTGCTCCTACAAGCCCTTCTCCCAAATTGCCACGTGGCTCCAGCTTTATTTCCTTTGGCTCTCGGCTTTGGTGCCACCTTATCAGGGAGGCTGTCCCAGGCCAGGCTGTGTACAGTATGCCACCACCACCCGGTCCGCCCCGTCCTCCCCCAGGAGTTAGTGCTTCACAGGGGCAGGGTATGGGTTTGCTTTATTCTCTGCTGAATCCTGAACTTCTGTAACCGTGCAGGGCATGGATTTCAGGCTCAGTACATATATATCAAGTCAGAAGACGCATTTCAGAATGATTTAGAAAGTGGATTTGTGAGGAAAGCATAGTTAACTTAGTCTAAGAGATTTAGAGGCTGCGAATGACCAGAGTCTGCGCTTCTTGGAGAAAGTACTTGTGTTTGCCTGCATTTTTTGAAATTTGTTTATTTAGCAAAATGTGGTTAACATTTAATGCATGATGAGGGCAACATACTGAACAGTGGAATCTTCCAATATTTTCTTGACATTCTCATGTTTCTTAAAAGAAAGTAATTGGGTAGCTATGTTTCTTCAGTAAACATAGCTAAAGCAAAAGTAAAGACAATAAAAAAGTAAAGACAATGTAATAGCCATACTGAAAGTTTGGAGGGTGGAGAAAAAATTCTTCCTGAAAGCCCCCCACCCAGCTATACTGAGAGGGATGACTTCTCCACAATCTCCTGTTGGGGCTTTGTCCGTGTACAGGCATGATTTTCACATCCCCGCGTACATGGTCTCTATGTCCTGCTGTTGCCGTCAGCGCTGGTCCTCGTGTTTTCCTCTGTTGCTGTGTAGTCTTCACATTGGTCATTCTTTTTTTTTTTTTTTTAAAGATTTTTTTATTGGAGAAGGGGAACAGGACTTTATTGGGGAACAGTGTGTACTTCCAGGACTTTTATTTTTTTTCCCCAAGTTAAGTTGTTGTTCTTTCAATCTTAGTTGTGGAGGGTGCTGTTCAGCTTCAAGTTGTTGTCCTTTCAGTCTGAGTTGTGGAGGGCGCAGCTCAGCTCCAGGTCCAGTTGCTGTTGCTAGTTGCAGGGGGCATAGCCCACCATCCCTTGCGGGAGTCGAAAGGGCAACCTGTGGTTGAGAGGACACGCCCCAACCAACTGAGCCATCCGGGAGGCAGCTCAGCTCAAGGTGCCGTGTTCAATCTTAGTTGCAGGGAGCAGAGCCCACCATCCCTTGTGGGACTCGAGGAATTGAACTGACAACCTTGTGGTTGAGAGCCCACTGGCCCATGTGGGAATCGAACCGGCAGCCTTCGGAGTTAGGAGCACGGAGCTCTAACCACCTGAGCCACCGGGCCGGCCCACATTGGTCATTCTTAACAAAGAAGGTGTGATGTTCCCTCAGGTAGACTTACATGGGTTTCCCTTCCCCCAGTATTGGATATTTAGTTGTCTCTAGTATTTTATTCTTAAAATAATTCTGTGGAGAAATCCTTATACATAGGTCTTTGTCCAGATTATTTCTAAATTTAGTTGCCCAGAATGAAATCCGTGGGACAAAGCACATAAACATTTATGTTTATAAACATAAACAGATAAATATTTTTAAATGTTACATCCACTATAACCACTGAATAGGCGCAGTCAATATTTAACGTACACATGAAAAGAAGACATTGAAACTAATCTTTAAGGTTTGTTACATGTTCCAGGCCTTGTGTTTTTTCTATCTTGCCTTTTTTATCCTTAACTCAGATATTCCGAAACTAGCATATTCTAGCAGGCTTTTGTCTTGCTTTTAAATTGCTGTCATTTTGCACCTGCAATGCTTCGTTAAATGCCATATTGGCTCCAACTAGATCGTCACTTTCTCCAGGCCAGCTGGAAATTGAAGGGCTTTTAAGCCAGAATAATTAACTCCCTGCTATGGGAATGTGCAAACCTGCACTTTAATTACTCTGCAGCCCAGGAAGGAGTAGCCATTTGCCAGGAGCCTGGTGGTGCTTCTCTGTGGTCCTCTGTATTCATTGGAGAAGGACAATACCTGTGCAATCTGAAGAAGGGAGAGGCTGAGCAAAGCTAGATAGGACGTTCTCAAAGTGGAACCTTTACAGTCTTTATAACTGTCAATTTATGGAACATAGGAGATGCTGGCATTTAAAGTATAAAAGTACATCGCGTTAGCATTTCTTTTCTTTATAGTCTCTGTATCTGTCTCTCTTTAAACAATATATTGTTTCAGTTTGTCTTTTTCGCACTTTATATAATGAAATCTCTGGCTTTTTTTTTACTTGATATTGTTCCTAGGATTTTCCCATGTTGATTTGGGCAGCTGGGGTTCATACAGTATTCCATTACATGAATGTACCGATCCTATCGATACTTGGGCTGTTTCCAGATTTTTTTTGCTGTTACGAGCACCACTGCTGTGACTATTCTTATACTTGTCTCCTAGGATGGATTTCTCTAGGGTACCACTGGGTCATGGGGACGCTGTACTTGGAATGGTGGTTTCTTAGGTAATTTTGCGTAGTAGGAATAGTAAGGGGAGGGAATGATGGGCTCTTGGAAAGGGATGGCATCGATTTCCAAGACTGAAGACAAATGTGTTGGTCAGGAGACCAGCTGATTTGTTCACTAGAGCTTTTAAAACTGAAAGAAAAAATGCGGGGAAATGAAAGCTTAGACAATGGCTGTTTATTTGGAAAGCCTGCAGATTGGGAAACAAAATAAGCAGAGGAGATTTCCCATGGATCACAGAAGAAAAAAACATTGGAACAATGTTAGAAACAATGCTGATAGCCTAGAGCAACACTCTCCAATAGAAATATATCCTATGAGCCACATGATATAGTTTTTGGTAGCCACACTTAAAAAGATAAAAATAGGTGCAATTAATAATGCATATTGTTTGTTTTAACTCACTGTAGCTAAAGTATCATTTCAACCTGTGACAATGCTTAAAAATTATTGAAATTTTTACTTTTTTTTTTTTAATACCAAGTCTTTGAAATCTGGTGTGTATTTTGCACTGAAAGCACATCACAGTTCAGATTACCCCTGTTTCAGGTACACAAAAGCCACCTGAGACTAGTGGCTGACACTGCAGCACAAGCCTACCGAACATAGTTACTGTACTCGTTTCTTTCCTAGAAACTATCACAATAAATTACCACAAACTGGGTAGCTCAAAGCAACAGAAATGTATTCTCTCAGTTCTGGAGAGATCAAGTCCAAAATCAAGGTGTCATGAGGGTTGGTTCCTACTGCAGGCTATTAAGGAGAGTCTGTTCCATGCCCCTCTCCTCACTTCTGGGGGGCCCTGGCCGTCTGATGTTCTTTAGATTTATACGCATCCATCGCTCCATCTCTGCCTCCATACTCTCACGCTGTGTTCTTCCCTGCGTGTCTCTGTCTTCACACAACTTTCTCTTCTCTCTGTGTCCAAATTGCCCTCTTCTAAGGACACAGTCATTGGACCAGGGCCCACTCTAATCCAGTATGACATCATCTTAAACTTGATTACATCTGCAAAGACCCTGTTTCCCAATGAGGTCACATTCTGAGGTTCCAGCTGGGCATGAATTTTGGAGGAACACTGTTCAACCCAGTCTGGTTGCTAAATCAAATGAATGTAAGATTCACACTTAAGGTTGTAAATATGATTTCATGGGTCACTGAGGTTTAGTAGACTAAGACCCCAGTTTGAAATAGGGTGTTGATAGAGATCCCAGGACATTCTACACTCATAGCCTCCTCCCTGCCCCCTAAAAAAAAATCTTAACATGGTGAGATTAGAACTATTACATCAGAGACAATAAGTGAAGTCACACTGATGACTATTCGGGTGAACTCAAAGGAAAGATGAAGAAGAGTTTTATTTGGGAGACACTGTTGTAGGGCGTGTCCCTCATCCTGGCCATAAAACTGGGGCAGCAGCAAAATGTGCAGTAGTGGTGTGTTCGCTTTGAGTGGTGTGCTCACATCGGCTAGGGGTCCGACGCTTAAAATAGGAAAGCAAATATTTTTCAATTAATTGGCAACACTCAGCATCTCTTAGCAGATTGAGAGGAAGCAGCTGGGAGAACTATTGCTTTCACATATTTTCCAAAATGATAGAATTGTTAGGTTAGTGAAAGAGACTGAGATCTTGGAAGAAAACAAGTTGGTGAGCCAAGTATAGGAAACCTGAACTTAAGTGTTTCAAGACTAGAAATTGTCAAAAGATAGGCAGATATTCTTGAGAATGCGGCAGAGACTGTTACTCAAAAGCATTAGGAAATTGAGGGATTTAACTTTGACTCTGATGCTAAAGAAAGAAAATGGGAAAACCCAGTGGGTCTTCTGCTGAAAGCTTTCTGATGACTCAGTTTTTAAAAGGGCGTTTTCAAAAGATGGAAAGTAAGGGGATGCAAGCAAGGATGAGTATGTGTAGTCACGATGGGGGATGAGAGCACAATAAGCTGAGGGCTGCAAAAGAGGAGGCGGACGAAAAGCCTTTAGAGTTTGGTGTGGTTTGGTAACTGGAAAAAGAATTGCTCTGGACTCTGTATAATGCTGATTGATTAAGTGGAAATAACATTTTTACTACTTTTGTCTTCTCTGTTAAGAACAAGGATGTTCAACCAAAAGGGTTAAGATTCCTTAAATTAAGGAACATAAATTCTACAGCCAAGAGGGAATTGGTGAGACGAATTACAGAGCCCTGTCTGTGATCTTTGAGGAATGCTAGGGGCCTTCACGGGGAGGTTAATAATGATGGCCCCTCTTTGCTGCCAAAATCCTGAATTTTTAAGACAAAAGAGGAAGGCATGGGGGGTGGGGAATACTCCCGTTTCTACTGGGAAAACTGATACTGGAGAATGTGAGCTCCCTAAGACTGAATTCCAGACTTACCCCCCAGTAATGGGGGGGGGGGGGCTCCTTGTAGACTTGCTAACAAGAAAAGGAAAAGGCCTGGACGGTAGTCATTGTGATAAAATCGGGTGCCCCTCTGTGTGGAGCTTCAGATCAGACGCAGGAAAGAAGCATGCGTCCTCCACAAGAAGTGAGGAGAAAGGGGAAATTTTTTAAACTAGTTTTGAAAGGATAAGGAAAGTTGCTTAAAGACTGATGAACCTTGTGCCAATTCCAGGCAAGATTCTAGACTAGATTGTCAAAAAGATGGCTTTTGAGCCCCTGTGAATAGGAATCAAGAATCCTCGTTTGCTAACCAGTTTTAACTTAACTCATTTCCTTCCTTGAGTGGTAAAAAAAATCTTGGATTATAAGAATGATATAGTTGTATCTCTATTTTGACAAGGCATTTGACAAGCTCTTTATTTTAGATAAGCTGGAAAAATATAGGTTAAATGTTGAAACCGTTGTGTGGCTTAGTAAATGATTGACTGTTCGTCCAGGCTGATCAGTTTCAGGTTGGGAGGTTTCGTGGCATGCTACTCAGCTGTCAGCTTCCACATTTTCATCTATGACCAGATGAGCACACACAAACTGAGAATTAGTAGAATAACAGAGTAGAAAAGAATCTGGTGGAGTGACTGTTAAATTATTAAAGATGTAATAGTCACTCACTTAATAGGTATTAAGCTCCTACTATGTGCTATGCACATAAAGATAAATATGAGGTCCTAAGATCAAAACATAAATTAACAAAATTTTAAAACCTATCTGCTTAAATATTACATAGGGGAGCAAAACATATTTTAAAATATTGTAGATTTTAATTGACAGTAAGCTTAGTGTAAGAATTGGGAGTTACGATACAGTCATCAAAGAAACTGAGATCGTAGGCATTGTTAATAAAAGCACAGCTTTTAACAGAATGGTTAGTGATGGCCAGGTCTACTCAGTACTAGGCTGTTCTAGAAAATGGCTTTCTGTTCTGGGATGTGCATGAGAAATTGAATGAGATACAGGTGAAAGAACTGCTTATATTTAGTCTGAAGGTGTGGCACAGGGAACAGTGATCATTGTCTGTAGACATTTGAAAAACCACCCTGCGGAATAAGAACATTTATGGAGTGCATTTCTGACATTTGGCATGGATTTACTCATACAATCCTCAATCACTGAAGTTAATATTATTATTCCACTTTTAGAGATAAGGAAAATGAGGCTCAGAAAGGTTAAATGAGTAACTTGCCCTGAGTCACACTCCTAAGAATGGGCAGCCCGTGCAGTCTGCCTCGAGAACTAAACTCTTGACCAGTGTGCTACTTGCCACTCGTAGAAGAGGGGTTAAATTTGTTCTCCTTGGCACCAGCTGAGTCCGTGGGTTCAGTGGAAGAAAGTACAGGGAAACTCTTTTCAGCTCAGTTAAAACATCTTAGGATCAGCAGTCTGAAGGTGGGAGGGAATCCTTTCTCTGTCCCTGGAGGTTCCTGCAGCCTAGCCTAGCTCACTCCTGAAAACCATGGAGCAGGAACCACCTTAGGTGTTTGACTTTCTGGGCTCCTCTGCTCTGCCTTTCTGTGACTCGAGTGTTTGGTGTGAGAAGTCATGTGTTGAAACTCCAGCGTTTGTTGTTTACGAGTTGGTATATTTTTCTAATTTGTGTAACAGAAGTACTTTTTTCTGAGCATTTACTTATTAGCTTTATGCAGTTTAGTATATTTTGTCTTATGGCACATTTCCAGTAATAACTTCTCAGACTAAAGTCATACTGTCATTAACATTTTTTAGTCTTACAGATGTTTTCCTGCTTGTAAAGTTCATCATTTTTCTTGTAGAAAAATTGGAAAGTCTAAGAAAAGAATTTAACAGCTCTTATAATGTCACCACTCAGAGATAATCACTTTGGTGTATTTCTCCCTATCGTTTAATATTTTTCATAAATATTTTTCAAGGAAAAAAACTGATGCTGGCTTTAGATCTGTTAAGATTCTCTTCACACACACACAATTTATTTGGATAAATTCTGACAGTTTCTTTCTTTCTTTCTTTCTGGTCAGGTTTCTGCCTCAATGCTCAAGCAGTTTCCCAACAGTGGCCTGAATCCAGGTCTTTTCAATGTGGGGCCCCAGTTATCTCCTCAACAAATTGCCATGCTGAGCCAGCTTCCACAAATTCCCCAGTTTCAGTTGGTAAGTTGCAGATTTTCTTCCTAATGGCTGAGAAGGGTATTTGCGTTTTCTTTTGCCTGGAACTTGATTTGCTTCGTTTTATGCATGCTCAGCTGGACTTAAATGTGACCAATGGACCAGCACCTTAATGGTAGCTCCCTCTTGGACACTTGACTCCGCGACCTGTACTTCAGCACACACCCTTTCGGTGTTCTCAGGGAGCCCGTCTTAGGAAACTGAGGTCCTCTCTCTCTCTTCCCCGTAGGCCTGTCAGCTTCTCTTGCAGCAGCAGCAGCAGCAGCAGTTGCTACAGAACCAGAGAAAGCTTTCTCAAGCCGTGCGCCAGCAGCAGGAGCAGCAGGTACGTGGGGTTGCGGGGTCCGCCCAGTGCTCTCTGGGAGGAGTGCGTCTCTGCTTCCCCTCTTTGGTAGCCAAAACAGTCTTTTCCTGTGGCGTTAGGGATGTTGGCTTATCGGTGTCCCTTTTCCCCCGGGCGTCCTCCTCGCCTGCAGCTGGCTCGAATGGTGAGTGCACTCCAGCAGCAGCAGCAGCAGCAGAGGCAGCCTAGCATGAAGCATTCGCCGTCTCATCCTGTTGGGCCCAAGCCGCACCTGGACAGCATGGTACCCAACACTCTGAATGTGGGGCTCCCAGACCTTCAAACCAAAGGGCCAATACCTGGATATGGTTCTGGTAAGTTGTGAAGAATGAAAGCTACCTTTTTAAGCCCGTGGTAGGGGGTTGGACCTACATCACCCTGTGTTTTCACAACAAAGTAGATAAATATTCTTATCCCTGTCTTATAGGTGAGATATCTGAGTTATCAACATCCTAGAGTTTCGATGGTTTTCTGAAGCTTACCACACAATCAGTAAATAGCAGAGACAGGGCTCCAACTTCTGACCTCAAGCGGTCCTTTACCACTTACAAGTGGCAATCTGCTCTCCTACCATTAGGAATTGTTGAAAGCCAGTTTGAATGTTTGTACATGCTGAGTGCTTCATGTACCTGGGGTTATAATGTATTAAAATATGTACAGATTGAGCTGTTTAACTCTACTGATAAAATTACCTTCTCTTGAAAAAAATGGGGAACTAAAATTATATGGCAAACTGATAGAATTCTTCTGGTGTTAGTATTTCATCTGATTTAAATAGAATTAGCACAAGTAAGGTTATACCTTTGACATTCATCAAGAATTTGTTGGCAGGCAAATCGTAGCTCTTTCAGAACTGGGGAACATGTTGTAAGCAGAATCTAATCAGTGATGCAACAGTGATTTATAAATAAAATTTAAAAATTAAAAAGGTATCACATACCACACTGGGTTTCTTCTCAGATTGACATTTAGATTGTATTTTGGTAAAGAAGAAACCGTGCAAACTCAAAAACAAGAAATCCATGCTCCTACGTGACAAAGTGACCCTGGACAAATGGCCCCCCTCTCTGCTCTAGACCTGTGAGGTGCCCACTTTCTACTGGGGTGTCCATATGCAGAGATGACCCAAGATTTCAAGGACTCCTTGATCCTGGATAGTTTTAAGGGAGTTAATTTCCAGATCCTCAACTTCTATCAAATACTCTTAAAAGTGAACCGCCTGAGAACTGACTTAAATTCAAAATAACCTTTCTCGCACTTGACATAAAAGAAGGGCAAACTCTCCGCCGTCCCGTATCTTACTATCTCTTACTCATCTGGATGTAGAACGCCAGGGTACCACGCCAGGAGGAAGCTTCTCGTAATGCCTCATGAGGGTGTCATTACCCCTGGGTTTCCAGTCTTCATCTTCCTTTTCTGTTAAAGATGAAGCTTGGGTTATCTTGGTATATGTTGAGCTGTTCTGAATTTAGACACCATGTGCAATAATAAAGCAGGGCAACTTGGCTTCTTCCGTCCCCCCTTTGTCAAAGAGTGCATAGTTCTCGAAGTAGAGTCTAGTCTGTTCAAAGCAAAGAGAGCATCTGGAAGCCACAGCGGCTTTTCCATGTGTTTAAATGCACACGGGTCTTCTCAGTACTGATCCCTAAAGCATGTCTTAGGTGGAAGGAAAAGCACCTTCAAAGAGCTTGAGCATATAGGTTGGTGACACTGACTCTTAAATATAGTTTTCATAATGCATCAGGTAAAGCCTGTGGAGAAACTTTAACGTGATTTCCTTTAGGTGGGGTATGCATTAGTCAATTAGTTGTTAAAAATCTAAAATCAAGATGTATTTATTCCAGCGTGGCCAGTTAGCTCAGTTGGTTAGAGCATGGTGCTGATAACACCAAGGTTGCAGGTTTGAGCCCTACATGGACCACTGAGTTGTGTGTGCCCTCCTTAAAGAAAAAAAAAAAGATGTATTTATTCCAATGACAGTCCTTGTAACGTCTTTAATGTTTTCTACCTCCTATTAAAAAGTAAAATTATATGTTGGCTGTGAATCTGGTAGTTTTTAGCAGCATATACCTTTCTTGCTTATTAAATATATAGAAAAATTTTATCATGATATCTTGTTAGATTAATGGTGTTGTGATTATTGTACTTGAGTCTTAACTATTCCTAATGGCTGAGGATTGGAGTTCAATATACATATACTAAAGAAATTTCCATTTTTTTAATCATATTCCTGTTTCATAAGTAATTTACACATTTAGCTAGGTATCATAATCCAAGTTAAGTAAGGAGAAAGAACATACTGACTTACTAACTTTTTTACATTCAATAACTTATTAAACAATAAATTAATTTTATTAGGTCTTTAACATATTGTGATATGAGCAATTATAATATGCCTTACAACATGAATTTTATAATTCATTTTGGTTGTAATTTTCCATAATTTATATTACCACATTTATTTGAATTGAAAAATACATTTTGGGACTGAAACTAAGTCTGATTTGGATGCCTGTTTTGAGTAAACTAAATCTGTAGGTATAAGATTTTGATGAAAATATATTTAAAGCATATGCAGAGATTTTTTTTTCTTTAAATAAAAAAGGTTATATGGCAAAGATGTAAAAAATGAATAATATTTCAATTTTCCTCATGCTGAGTATATCAAACTAAAAACGATACCTTTGGGTAAAAGAGTAGCAAGAATAATTAAGAGTTTCTTAAGTTTCGATAATGCCTTTTTTGGTATTTTTCTCAAAATTAAAAAGTTGAATGACTTTAATGACTGCTTAATGAAATCCTTAATTGATTTGTTTTGTAAAATAGATGGTTTTCTACTTCTTTTAGCGAAATTAAAAATATACCTGATTGAATTGTCAGGTGATAATGACCTATCTAAAAGTTGGGTTTTATTTATCTATGTTATTGAACCCTGTGGGGGAAGGGAATATACCTAAAAAGAAATTCAAAGAAATAAGTGATATTATAACAAGATTCCTTCTCTTCCCATCTACTCATTTATATAAGATTTCTTAGTGCTTATATGTCTACCAAAATTTCTAAAAATAGGCATAGAGTGGCGTGAACTTGGTCTCGTTCTAGTAATAAGTCATAGTCATTATAGGTATCCAGATTTATTGAGAAACAGTCACTCATTTTATTAGAAAATGCATTTCCGGTAAAATTTTACTTTTTATATTTCAAATGTATCGAAATTTGTGACATTTATGTGTGCGGTATACCCAGTGAAAAGTAGAGTTATGAATATTAGAAATTATTAAAACAGCAGCAGAGTAATTCATATCTATCCTGGCATTATGAATGTGTCGATATCACGTGTATATGGACACGGATTAGAACTGTTGTATTAAATAGGCAACTGTGGGTGATGTGTTTCTTTTATAATTTACTCTTTATTATAATTATTGTAAAAGCAGTAGTTTGCTTTTTTTAATCTACAACAAAAGGAGTAGCAGAAAATAGAGAACTGTAGACAAAGGAAGTGAAGGAATGAATCAATTAAGGACAAGTTAATTTGAGAGTTTCCTCCAGATGGTAAGCACTGAGCCAAGCGGCAGTGATGAATGGACGATGATTTGGGGGGTGTGAAAGTAGGAGAAAGTAATGCTGGCAAGGACAGATAAGGGAGGCCAAGGGTTGTATTTGTAAGACTGATAAGCTAGGTAAAAGGGACGTGCTGGTGAAAAGAGTCCCTGGTTAGGCAAGGGGCATGTCTTGTCTCCATTTGTACCTCAGGTCCTACCACAAAGCCTGGTACAAGTTCGGTTCTCCATACATATTCATTAAACTGAACTAAATGGTTTGTTTGATTTGAGTTAAAGTGTTGGTAAGCTGGAGGATTAACAGGGAGGCCACTTGGTGGACTGAGCAAGTTTGGTTTTGGTGAAATAGCAAGTATAACAAAGTCATTGTTTTCCTGGGCTTAGAGGTCTGACAGCTCATAAATAGCCCAGAGGTCACAAGTGGGATGCCCCTTTGCTTTCTGTTACTAGAGTGCAGTGCCCCAGAGCCCCTTGCCTCCAGATTTGTTGAGCGCATTGTATGTCCTGACATCATGCATTACTACGTGACATCGAAGAAAGACAGTCATGTACAAACATGCATCGATTTATCTTCTCGTACTTTGGGTTTGTAGACTGAAACTTTCAAGGCAGTTTTATCTCCTACTCTCCCTCTCATCCCCTTCAGTTTTTTTTCCCTACCAAACATGTTATTTAGTTCTGGTGCTGCCATATTTTGGTGGCGTAACTCCTATTGATTTTCTGCACTTCATGTGTCACAAGAGAACTGTAAAGAGCTGAAATTAAATATCTTTAATTCACCATGAGTTTTAAAGAAATTTTAGAGCAACTTTATAGAAAATTAATAGGTAAGCAGTGGTTCCTTATCTTCTTTATTAATCCCTACATTCTCCTTTTTAATCTTCACCAGAATCCTGGGTTATTTTCAAAAGCTCTTTCTCAGAGACTGGAACCAGCCTTCAGGTGGCCTACCAGCCAAGCAGCTGGGGCTGGTTTTCTCTGTCAAAGATAGAAGTGTAATTTGCCCAAGGAGCAACACACTTAGGCCATGAAAGCTTGTGTCAGACAAAGCCCTTGTTCCTTTCCACATTCCTGTCCTCTAGTCTCGTTTCATTTCGGCTCCATAGGACAAAAGAAGAAACTATCTTAAATCCTTTTTAAAAAAATCATTTAATTTGAGATACTTCCAGCCCATACCAGGGATTTCTGCTCCCCAATCACTTGGACTAGGGAAGTTGGTTACAAACAGTGAAGGAGCAATGTTCTTTAATAGCAGTATTTTAAACACAGGCCTAGAAGGTGTTAGAAATGATTTCAACTTGATTTATTATGCATTTATAAAACTATCCCTGACGACTAGGAGAAGCACAGGGGAGAAAAACATGGCCAGGGCCCCCAGTGGGATCTGGATAAATGGCATTTAAGGGCCAATAAGACACCACCGGTGCTAGGAGAGTAAAATGGGTAGAGCATGGAGTCTGGCCTGGCTGGTGCAGCACATTCTAGAGGAAGAGGAGATTGGCTTTTGGCTCCTGCAGACCCCCTGAGCTTTGGCATGGTGACGACCCTGTCCACCTCCCTGGGAGTGCCTCTACTTGTGTGTTGTTGATATACTTGCTGTGGCTTTCTGGGCTTTCTGTGGTTATTCATTGCTCCTCCCCTCCCATTTCATTTATTGATTTTAGTCCTTTATTTTACTTTTAAGAGAGTCAGTTTGAAAAAGTATTAAGTACATTCTGATCCAGAATGGATAGTGGACCATGTGAGACTCCCATCAAGCAGCTTTTCACGTTGGCTTTCACCTGCCCAGCCCTGTGCAGTGGGCAAAGTTGCTCACCCAGACTCTTGGGTAATATCATCCTGCTGACACCTGAGGCATACCTGGGGGCTCATGGCAAAGTGAACTCTGAGCCGCTTACCAATTGCCTGTTCAAGCTTTGGGGTCTTCATCGTTGCATGAAAACTTTCACATTGACCTCATTCTATCCTGACCTCCATCTACCCCATTCTCACATTGCCAGTTCTCTTTCTAAAATACATACCTAGTTCTCGCTCTCACTTGCTTAAAATTTTCTTTATCTCCTGTCTTAGAGGGGGGAGAAAGTCTAAACTCCTTCGCCTGATATGTAAAGACCCTACATGACATGACTCTTCATTTCTCCCCCACCTCCTGCCACTCCCCCTCACTTCATCCAGAGTTAGCCAAGCATTGGAGTCTCACTGAACTGTCATCATTCCCTAAATAGGACTTACTGTCATGAGTTAGAGCTTTGGCCTTGGTTTCCTTGACTTAACTCGCATACCTACCCTAGGTCCTAGATCACATGTCCCTTCTGCAAAGCCTTTCCTCCCCCAGTACCCTTCCCCCCACTTTGTAGCTGCTCTTACACCATATTGGTTTGTTGTGTGGACACCTCCATCTCAGTTGGGGAATCACTGGCCCCAGCATTTTGCCTGGCACCCATGTGAGCTAAATGAACAAGTGAATGCGCAAGCACTGAGATGAGCCATTATGTTTTTAGCAAGTAAGAGCCAAGATCAGCATTTTGGTTTAAAATTCCTGTTTCTGAGTGAAGAAACTTGTGAATTAGTCTTCACGTTACAAATGAAGCTGTTCATGGGTTCTGCCTTAGAACTCGTGGTTACTGATACTAGAAGTTTATAGAAAGACATAAAATGTGGTTCTCTGTTTTAGGCTTCAGCTCTGGCGGCATGGACTATGGCATGGTTGGTGGGAAGGAGGCTGGAACAGAGTCTCGCTTTAAACAGTGGACCTCCATGATGGAGGGACTGCCCTCTGTAGCCACACAGGAAGCCAATATGCACAAAAATGGTAAGAGCAAGCGAAGGATTATGAGTTGGGGCTGTTCTGACCCTCAGGAAGCCTTGATGAAGTGTCCTATAAAATATTTGAAAGCATGGATCTTTAGTTTTTTCTTAGCAAGTGTCTTGATTATTTCCCCCAAATCTTAATGATCACCTATAAAATGAAGATTGGGGTTGTTATATTTCAGAGTATTTCATAGTATAAGAAACTGAAAGTGCTGGTTCTAATTAAGGGAAGTAAAATTTCCCGCCTGCAATGGGATGGGATTGAGGGTAGTCTTGGTAGGAGTGAACCTGAGCACCCATTAGGGTAAAACCCTGATGTGAGCTGGCTTCAGAGAACAGAATCAGGTTTGTTTGTGTTTGCTTGCTTGTTTGTTGTGCGAGAGCTGACTACAAATATCTATCATGTTGATTATTTGAACCCTTCGGTCTCCAAAGATGACTAACAGATCAGTACATGAGATTTGAACTTGCCACAAAGCTTTCTTGTTCTTTATGCATTATGAGGTCTGTAGGACGGCAATTGAGGGCATTCCAGGCTTTGCTTATAAATGTGTGTTGTCCGGTCATCTCCATAATTCTCTGTAAGAGCTTCTCCATTTCTCTGTAAGATAGATAAAAGATCGTAAAGCCTTCAGCCTTTGTCTCAATGTTTGTTCTATTTGACAAGTAATTCACTTGGACTCAGCTGTATCTGTGAGAACCGAGGATAAACAAGTGTTGGATGGCTCCTTCTGCGGCCTTTCATAAACCACTCTTACATGTGGCCGTCGGAGGCCGCTGAAGTGGCCACTTGCAGCTCTCTGCCTGCCATCCCAAAGCATCATCATTTGATTCTGTGGCACAAAATCAAGAATGATTTACAGAAACTATAAAATCTGTTTCTGGGCGGCGTAATCCATGCTCAGCACCTGTGGCTTTGGGCACTTCCATGGCTTCTTTGTCCCAAAGACATGGTAGGTGCGTGATACATAGTAAGTACAAAGTGGCATGTGAGAGGCTGTCTGGAAGGTAAAATAGCCACTTGCCGTTTTAGAGCTTATAGATAATGTTTTCCCTAGTTCCTTAGCAATCCCCAAGGGAATGGAGCTTTGCCGTTTTCTACTACATTGTAATGTGCCCTTGAGTCAAATTTCTGTCAGCGGCTCCAGGAAAATCAGTGGCTGCTTAGCTGAGCATGGAGATAGCTCTGATGATAGTCCTGGTAGGCCAGATCAAGCAGATTACTGTAATCAGTATTTACACAAACAATACACTGGCTTGGAAATAATTTTATCTGTTCATAAACAGCATCCTAAGAATAGGTAAAGTGACATGGCGTATAAAATTTGTTTGAGAAATAAGTAGAGTGGCATCTAACAGAGGCCAAAATTTTATTTAAAGTCAGGCTGATTTTTTGTTAGTTTAAAAGGGGGGATTTTAAGCTTTTCCCTTTTTTCCTGCCTCATACCATATAAAATTCATGCAGGGGGCACTGACAAACGGCTGAAGTGCTCTCAGGAAAGCAGTTACAAAGGATTTGCTGTTCTTCGTGTGGGAGGCCCTGGCTCGCAGCGCTGCAGAGCTCGCTGTTGGCGTGTGCTGGCAAAGAGCCCAGGCGGGAATTCCATCTCATTGCTTTGGAATTTAAAGCAATTGCACATGCTTTCCTCTCCTGTGGACCTCCCTCTGTTTATGCTGCTGCTTCCAGCGAAACTAGCCCTGATCAGCATGGAAGAAGTTGGGTGGGTAGTGTCAGTACCAGTGTAGTGAAAAACTCTCTGTGTGCTGCAGATCATTTAGTATTGTTCACTTCTCACTCTTGAGTCATTAGTATAGAAACTGGGGATAATGGTAGGATTTGTAGTTTATGAAAGTTTTGTTAACTTCCTAAGACCATGGGATTTTAAGATGGAAAGGAACATTCAAGAATGAAGACAGTGCTTTGTGTGTAAGGGAGACCCTGAGAAGCTCAGCAAGGTGAGATGAGTTGTTCCTGGTCATCCTGCGTGTCAGCTGTATGTGGGTCTGGAGTGTGACCTCTCATTCTAGCGCTCGTTTTACTGCGTAAGCGTCACAACACTGTATTTGACTTTCTCTGGATAAAAGATTGACAAGTTCCAGATTGAATTAATTTCCTCTCTCTTTCCTCAGGCGCTATAGTGGCCCCTGGTAAGACCCGAGGAGGGTCACCATACAACCAGTTTGATATCATCCCAGGTGACACACTGGGTGGCCATACGGGTCCTGCTGGTGATAGCTGGTTACCTGCCAAATCTCCACCAACAAATAAAATCGGAAGTAAATCCAGCAATGCCAGTTGGCCTCCAGGTATAGTCCAGGAAGTAGTTTTTCTGGGATAGCATTCGGTTTTTCATTGTTAATTTCAGGTTCTGAAACAGACTGCTTTTGCCACACACTTTCATTTTTTTCCGTCAGTAATTATTATCTGATAAAAGCAAGGCATGCGTTGGCTATGGGAAAATAGACGATTTTCATTAGATAGGGTCTCTGCTCTATAGAGTTCAGACAGGAAGATAAGGTGTGGACACTGGTCACCTTCCAGGTAAGTTACTGTGTAGTAAGTACAGGAAGGAAGAAAGATAAGCTGAAGGAAGTTAGAGGAGTGGAATCGGGGGATAAAAGAAGGTGATGTTGCAGCTGGCCCCCAGCATTCATCTGTGCACAGGATGCCGTGTAACGTGGGTTCTTCTGAAATGTCCATTGAATTGATCTGTTTATTTAATAAGCAAGTATTTATTATCAGTTAGGTTCCAGGTTTGCAGTAGTAAGTGCAGTGAGACTCTGTTACTTTTTTATCTCTTTTTATTTTGATACAACTAATCTATCTTCATTGTAGAAAAAAAATTAAATTTAGTAAAGCAAAAATAAAAATAAAAAATCGGCTGTGCATTGTTCTAAACCTCTCTCTAGACAGGTATATTTGTGACATGAATATGTAGAATTTCATTCTATTTAAGTAGGCTTGTAGAATGCCTGTTGTTCATTTATAATACATACGCTTTTCCTAGTCATGATTAGGAAAATATTACTATCACAAAGCTTTAAATATGACTTAAATTAGCCAATAAAAAATTGGGAACACTTCCACGTATTCCAGGCTTCCTTATGATAAGCCCCGTTGTTCCGCTGGTTGTCCCTGGACGTTCCATTTCGCAGTGGTCATTTGTACTGTGTTCGCTTTTGTGCTTCGAAGCCAATTTCTAGTGAGGTAAATGGGAGAAGTCACTGATCTCCAACCTAGATTTTTTTTCCAGTTCTTGTCCTAGGTGCCTGGACAGTTCTCATGAGCAGCAGAGTACTTTGCCCTCCTCCGTGCTCTCAGGCCTGAATTTCCCTGGGAGCAGGAAGGGCAAGTTCTGGGGCCAGGCACTGATGAGCTCTGGCATCAAGTTCACGACCACAGACAGACAGATAGAGAAGGCTGACATATTGTGATAACACAGAGGTGCTGCTGGCAGAGCGTATGTCCAGGCAGACTTTTTTTTTTAAATTTTATGATGAAAATCTGAGATAAAATAGATTATTTAGACTTTTTATAGATCTATTTCTTCTATCAAAAATAACTTTATTTTACCATTGGTTTGAACAACCTCCTATGTCTAATATTTGTTCTTCTCTCAGAATTCCAACCAGGAGTGCCATGGAAAGGTATCCAAAACATTGACCCTGAATCCGATCCCTATGTCACCCCAGGAAGTGTGCTGGGGGGTACCGCCACATCTCCCATTGTAGATACTGACCACCAACTTCTGCGGGATAACACCACAGGTAAATAAACAAGTGAAAAATCCTTTGTGTGGATTCAATATCCAGCATTTTCAAATTTGTCAATCTGAGCCCTCATTTGTACTTGCTCGTGTATGATCGTTTCATCAGAAAAAATAAGGTTGTATAGCTTTCACATTTATTTTTTGGACCTATTTTGTTCTGCCTTCTGTTTAAGGTTAAATAAAACACGTAAAGGTTTTGCTTGTTGTACTGACCCTTATCTGCAGTATGTTCATCTTGTTTTTCATTTGTCACCCGAAGGGTCTAATTCTTCCCTCAACACCTCGCTGCCTTCACCTGGTGCCTGGCCCTACAGTGCCTCTGACAACTCCTTTACCAACGTTCATAGCACTTCAGGTATGAGTGCGACCCGTTTGTTTCCCTGCGCTCAGCACGTTTCTATCAGGCTCCCTCTTACAAGGGAAATTGGCATTTGTTGCTTAAGGAATACTTTTACAGAAGTGGGGTAGCATATGTCAGCACAGATGCAGGCACATCTCTTGTGTTGGCTGGTCCTCGAGGAGCTTCCAGTCTCAGAGAGGCGGCATGAGGCAAATCCAGCTTTAAGACAAGGCCGATGGTGGCATAATTGCAGGGAGCTGGCAGTGTTGAGAGGGCAGAGGTTATATCCTGATGACACAGTGCTGTTCTCTTAACTAGTCTGCGCAGAGATTCAAGAGATTGGAAGAGCCAATTGAATCCAGGTTGTTATTCCTCAGGCAGCCAATTATAGCTTGCTTTTCTTTCAAAATCCTTCCGCTTACAGGCAGAGGTTAAGGGCAGATGGCCAAGGGAAAAAAAGAGGACCTTGATTAATTTTATCAACATTTGTTGAATTCTTAATGTTTTGTTTTGTTTTTTGCTTTGTTTTGCTTTGTTTTGTTTTGTTTTGTTGGAAGACAATAGGGAATGGAAACATAAATGGATATAATAAAGCTTTTGAAGTCACTCACTGAACACAATGTCTTACAGATCAGTAGACAAATCATTAGTAATTGGCACCTTTGTCTTGCAAAAGTTGGACCTTAATCCATTTAAAGTCATTTAGGCTTCTGTTCTTTGTCCAAGCAAACACAAGTGAAACAAATCCTTAGCTACCTCCTGAGACACTGCGAGTTAATGGCTTTACAAATTGTCTTCTTTTTCTTTCTACCTCTGTGTCATGTCAACGGTGCCACAAGAACCTATCATTTCTTGAACGCTCCTGCAAACCAGGCAGCATGCTAAGCTTTCGGCATGAATTCTTATCTTACCTTCCTTCACCAGAGTCTACAGGGAGGTCATGATGTGATCCCCATTTTGTAGATGAAGAAACTGAGATTCTAAGAGCTGATGTAATTTGCCTCAGGTCTGAGTGAATGTGTGAAGGAGCCAACCCAGTATTCCATGTTTCTAACCACCAGCCTACATTATACCTTTATAAAACTTCTTCCTTGACACTTACCTCAGTTTTACCTCACTCTTTATTCCTATAACTGCGCATATCTCAGGTGAACCATTTGATCTTTTGTCTACAATTGGACATTCACCTGAGAGGTGACCCAAGAGTTACCCCAGATATGTCTAAAACTGAACATATATTTTCTCATCCCCAAAATGATCTTCCCTTTTTAACTAAACTCTATTTTTCTTAGTGATGTTGCCACGCATCACGGCGTCGCAAAATCTTGGTATTTTCTCACCCTTTCATTTCTCCCTTGCTCTCTGGATCCAGGCAGTGATGACGTCTCCAAGTGGTTTAGTCACAGTCGTATCTCTCATACTCCTGTCTTCTGTTCCAGTCTGTTTGCTGTCACCCAAGGTTTAGACTCTAGTTGAAACACTACACTGTGAATCTACTGCAGAAACTCCTGACAGTATCGTAATCAGTCCCTGGCCCGCCTTGAGGGCCTCCTTTACTTCTCTACCCCTGTGAAATGCTGTTCAGCCAGAATTGGGGGAAACCTGTTTGGTACAAAGAGAGTTTAGATTGACCGTGGTTTATGTTTTCCGGTCCTTCTGAGCCCATCCATCCATTTATATAAATCCTTCAAGACCTGTCTCTGCTCACAGCCCAACATGGTCTTTCTCCTCTATGTAGTGAACATATATGATGTTGCCTGTGGTTACCAATTTTGTTCATCTGTTCTGCCTTCCTATCTGAACTTGAAGTTCTTGAGAATAACTGTTTATATTACCCACAGTCCTGATTTAGCACCTTAAAGCATACTAAGCCCTTAGTGAATACTTGTTGATCATGTTTTTAAAATCTGTTGGAATGTTGGTACCTAATGTTTTGGATCAAAAAACGTTTAATTTTCTCATGTACTTGTCATTAAGTCAATAAGTATTTATAGGATACTTTAGTTCCACTAAGTTTCACATTCTGCTGTATCTGTAAGACTAACAGCTTCGGGAATACTTTCCTTGAATTCATCTTCCCTTTCAGGTTGTATTTAGCTAAGAATGCAGTAGAGAATTAATTATCTTACTAAATGTTTAGCCCATGTGTTAATTTGTCAATTCAGAGTAATAGTCATTGAAAATTTTATATTTAATAAGTTCAAAGAACAATATTATTTCATATTGCTGCTCTTAAAATAGCACTTTCTATTTTTAGAATGTGTGTTTGTGTATGTGTGCGTGTGTATACATAAAATTTATGTGTATTTGTTGATACTCCTGACCTATCTAACTTTATTCCTTCCTTAATTTTCTTCTCCTATAGCAAAGTTCCCTGATTACAAATCAACATGGTCCCCAGATCCCATAGGACACAACCCCACTCATCTCTCCAACAAGATGTGGAAAAACCATATTTCCTCAAGGAACACTACACCGCTGCCCCGCCCACCTCCTGGTCTGACCAACCCCAAACCGTCATCTCCCTGGAGCAGCACAGCACCCCGATCAGTCAGGGGGTGGGGGACACAGGACTCACGGCTTGCCTCGGGTGAGAAGGATCTGCCTAAAGGAGCATGATTGTTCAAACATAAAGGTCTTGTGTTAACACAAATGGTGAAGACGTGATGAAGTCTTCACAAGAGAGGACATCACGGTTGGCTGGTAGAGGAAAAAGTATCTCTTACGTGGAAAATTGCAGTCAGTGTAAGGCAGAGAGAGCCAAGAACTCCCAAGGTACTGATGGAGTAAAAATGACAAACTATAGAGTGAGACCACTAGCAGGAAAATGCTGCCTTGCAAATAAGGTGTAGGGATCCAGGTCTGTTTGGTGACAAGGTAAAGGTCAGAGTGCAATGGAAAAGAGATGATTTATAAAAGGAGAGAAGCATCACCCTTATAAAAGGGTTATGCGACAGTGTTTCTCGCTCATGGCTTTCTTCAGTTTTTGATTGCTCTTCCTAATGTTTTGTGCTTATAGCCGCTACCTGGAGTGATGGCGGTTCGGTTCGTCCTAGTTACTGGCTGGTTCTTCACAATCTCACTCCACAGGTAATCACGCTGTCTTGTGAATTTCTAGATAGGACTTAATTATGTTAAGAGAGAGAAACTCAGAGAAGTGGGAGGTGGGCAGATAGGAAAGTTCATTTATTTCCTGGTCACTGCAGAGCAATCCAGCCTGCAGGGGTGGGTCTCCCCACCCAAGGCTCAAAGCCTACTGATGAATGGGGGATGTGGGCCACTCAGCTTCAGGAAGTCTGTTGTCATGGTGATGTTAACATTTGTAGTTTATAAAATAGTGAGAGTGGGGCGGTACTATCTGATGAATTCTGTTTAGCAGAGATGACTTGCTGTATAGATCTATCAGAATTTAGAACCAAATGGGAAACAAATATTTAACTGTTTTAACCACACGCAAAAAAAAAAAAGGTACCTGTTTTCGTGTTAGTTATCCAACAAGACTTGAGGCTCAATATAAACCATTTTTCTACTTCGTAAATAATTAACCATCCATCTCTGCAGAGGAAGAAATGTGTTGATCTTGCAGCTTAAATGCTCCATAGGTACTTTTCATTTTCTGTCTGTTTGTTACTCTTATCTATGTAAATGGCATTACTAATTTGCCATCATCAGAGCATGCCCTCTGGGTTGTTTTTCCCCTTGGTGGGACATCCTTTACACCACACCACCCCGCCTTTCCCCTTGGTTGCTTGACAACTCAGGTATTTATAGCAGCATTATGTTAAGCCTTCAAATGAGGTTAAGTGAACCCATCGAAACTGAGCCCATGACCTTCATTTGGACTTGACAGCACAGCCTTTAACACACCTTATTGAAAGGGGTCAGTTATACCTCCCTGCCTTTGACACACAGAATGAATTGTCTAGCATATAATTCCATAAATGGATTCTTACACACATTACTAAGTTAGCACCTTCCTTTAGAGTGGTTCCCAAGGGATAGTAACAAGTCTCTAGCCTACTATGTTTGAAATATATTCTCGATTAAAGAAAATTAAGCAGGTTTCTTCACTATGAGACTTCATAGATCCTACAATATGCTAGCATATATTTTGATCCTCTATGGGGAAATACAGCTTCTCCTAAGTTTATTTGCCCAGTGAACCCATTTGTGGGGAGTATATCCAGGGCTTGTATCTCCAGGTACATGTTGAGAAAGGCAGTTTCCTAAATATAGTTACTGTGAGGAAGAGTCTGGATTGGCTCTTAATCCCTGTGTCTAATAACAGCAAAAAGCCCCAGGTTATTTATTTAACTAATAGTTAACTGAAGTATGAAGATTTTATATAACCCGCCTCAAAACTAGATCTGCCTCATTGTTTCTACGTAGTCACACAGTGTGGTGGGTATAACATGGGTAGGATGAGAGAAGGGATACACTGTTGAAAGGAGCCTAGACGAGGTAGCCAGCTGTTCACTTCTGTTTTATAATATGAAAAACAGTAAGTACATCTGTATGTATATGTGTATAGATTGAATATAGGGGTTAGCTATGTTTGTATTAGAAAGAATCGATTAATTTTTAAAAATCAAAACTCACTAATAGCAGACTAATCTCAATTGTAGCTTAAAAGATGGTTATAAAGGCAAATCTTTGGTGACTGGATAAATTTAACTTTTTGTCACCTAAAATTTGTTTAGAGGTCATCTATCCTGAAAAGTCACTAGTTTCATACACGGACATACTTTTATATTCTATAGTTAGTTCTCACTTAAAAACCAATGCTAAGAGCTGTTTCTCCAATCATTTTCTGTGAAGAACTTTGGTGAAACTGCCAGTTTTCATCCTGCAGGGTTTCCATGGTAAAGTCACAGAATGTTTCCACTGCTGCTGCCAACTTTTTAAGGCTATTCCAATAGTCATCTCTCTCCTTTCCAAAGAAATGAACGAAAATGTTGTCCTGGACAGCTTAAATAAACCTAGTTCAGATCTTGATACAAATAAATTCATCAGAGAGAATAAATAGATTTGTCCAAGTTAGAGGTGAGGGCAGTGATCCCTAATCACTAGACAGACAGCTTAGTGGTGAAGGTCTGACTAAGGTGAGCGACTGCCTTTGGTCACGTTGGCTGTGGACAGAAGAGGACAGAGAAATGAGAAGTAGGTAGAAACAGTCTCCCCTTGAGGTGGCCAAAGTAGGAGTAAGAGGACAGCGGACTAGTCTGGGAGCTGGCTCGGCCGTCGGCATTCTGAATCGTGGTGAGCATTGCTCTCTCTCTCTGGTTGGTGGCTTCCTTTTCAGCTCTCTGTGCAATTGTTAATTGGGGAGGTGGAAGAATACCAAGGTAGTAATGATGCTGAGAATTTGGCATGTTTTCTTAAACTCTTATTTGGGTACCACCTTATTTCTGCTTTTTAAGGCTCTACAAATCAGCACACGTTCCCTTGTTTACCTCTTAAGGAATATGGACCACAGCTTGAATCATATGCTTTTGTTTTGAGTTGTATTTATGCAAATGTTTTTATTTGCAAAATGGGCACATTAGACCTCAGCCCAGTGCTTTAAATATGTTAAAATTTCCCTTTAAGACCTCTGTGTTCAATGTACTCTTTCCCTGCTTTGAGTTGTCCATCTTATTTAGTACTGGTCCTATTATTCACCAACGAGAAGCCCTTCTCTTTCTCATGTATAAGAAAGATCACTTGACTTCCTTTCACACCTCACCTCCAGTTTTTATCTCACGAATGTCATTACTCCTTAGATTGATGGGTCAACCTTGAGAACCATCTGCATGCAGCATGGCCCACTGCTGACATTCCATCTGAACCTAACCCAGGGCACCGCCCTGATCCGATACAGCACCAAACAGGAGGCGGCCAAGGCCCAAACTGCACTGCACATGTGAGTACCCATCCTATGCTCGCTAAACCCCGCGGGAAGATGCACACGTGAGTATTCTGGCACCTGCTTCGTTAAACAGATACACGAGAACATGCACAGAAAAGGCATCGTCATGTAAGCAGTTGTTTGGTAGTGAGGTGGCTGATCTTTTTAACCTACCTAAGCATGGATTGTCCTGTGTCTATCCTGGGCCGATAATCAGAATTCCCCAAGTGAAGAATTTGTGAGAGTAAATTTTTAGTACTGTAAAACAAAGCCAATATTTATGAAAACGAGAAATGGTCAGTGCTGTCACTTTTCATCACAGTAACTGGCTGCTTATTTTGGCTTCTTTCTGGGTGATGATGAAATAGTGTGGTCTTGGTGGGTCGCAGGGGTTTTTCCTGCAGTAGGTGGGACTGGACCAGACTTTGACCCTCCCTGCCACTCTCAGACTGGTGGACAGGAAAGAGCACACACAGAAAGCTACACACAGAATGAGCAAGTGACGGTGGAGCTCAGGCAGTGAGCCCAGCCCCGAGACAGAGCAGCACCTCCAGGTGTCTGAAGCTGGGTTACCGTGATGTGTGGTGTGTGGTCTTTTACCTCCCATGAAGAGAAGCACAGGTGACATTTTCCTTGCCATACAGATTCCACATACAAGGGATACCGATCTGTAGCAGCCGCCAGTAGTCTTTGGCTGTCTCGAGGTTCAGTGATACCTTATGGCTTTAAATCAGTACCTTTCAGTCACCTGGCCGCCTGGGTAAAATGCAGGTTCTGATCCTGTGATCCTGCCTTCTAAAAAGCTTCCGAGGGAGGTGGAAGCTGCTAGTCCAAGGAGCACACTTTGAATAACAAGGACTCGAAATACTCAGTCCCCATGTGTGTTTTACGGTTTTCCTCAAATCCATAGCTATTCCCTCCCCTTTTTTCCAGGTGTGTGTTGGGAAACACTACCATCCTGGCTGAGTTTGCCACCGATGATGAAGTTAGCCGCTTTCTGGCACAAGCTCAGCCCCCTACACCCGCAGCAACCCCGAGCGCACCCGCAGCAGGTTGGCAGTCGCTGGAGACCGGCCAGACCCAGTCAGATCCCGTCGGACCTGCTCTGAATCTTTTCGGTGGGTCCACAGGGCTCGGGCAATGGAGCAGCAGTGCTGGCGGCAGCAGCGGGGCCGATCTTGCTGGCGCTTCGTTGTGGGGGCCCCCAAACTATTCTTCTAGCTTGTGGGGAGTCCCAACCGTGGAAGATCCCCATAGGATGGGCAGCCCTGCTCCTTTACTACCTGGTGACCTTCTGGGAGGAGGGTCGGATTCAATCTGAACTTAGAACTTTCAACTCTGACCTCGTGACCTTTTTTGGAACAGCAGCAGCACTAACTTGACCTTTTCGTTTTTTTTTTCAACTTGCAATAAATACATTTTTAAAAGGAAAAAAGAAAACGGAGAGAGAAAAAAAGGTGGGTCATTGACAGACTGTCTGAGCACATAGTTGCCTCCCTTATAACTTCAGTTTTTTCGTTTGGAATATGAATCCAAAAAGAGAACATATCACTCTTGAAATACTTGAATCATGAACGCCAACCTAGAAAGACAATGTGAAGCAAGTACACATACCATTTAAATTTAAACACAAAAAAATTAAAAAAATTAGTTTCTAGTTTTTCACTTTTTTCATGTTATATGGAAGTTGTTGCTAAGAAACATATATACTGAAAAAAATAGCTTTTTAACTTTGTTTGCACTGGGTGTGTTTCCGTCCTTAGGTCTACCATGTTTGGGAGGGAGGGGAATTCAAAAGAATTGTTGGGGTGGGGGGAGGGAAGACTTGACGGAGCCTCACTTTAAAAACAAAAACACAAAAAACCTAAAAAAAAAAAAAAAGGAAAAAATTTGTGATTGGCTGGTTGATAAATACCAGTGTGTTCTGGCACATGTAACTGCCCAGGCATGCTCGTTCTGGTATGTGTGTGCACGTGTGTTCATGTGCATTCGCGTGCATCCTTCTCTCTGTCTCTGTGTGTGTATGCCTGTGTCCTCCTCCCTGACCCCGATTTCTCAGAAAGCTGCATTGCTGACAGTCCACAGGCTGGCTGGCCGGCCATCTGCTTTTTATTTTTATTATTGTTTTTTAACTAAGAACACGCAAGCACGGGGAGCCACTGCTGCTAGAGCAGCTCCGTTGGGCTGCACGAAGATGAACAGAGTGCTTTTTAATGATGAGAGCAGGGAGTTCCTTTACATCTGCAAATTAGTCTGAGTGCAAGTTTTTTCTAGCTTTTCTTTTGACCTAGCAGTAGAGTGGAGCACTGCCAAGTCCAAAAAATTAGGAGAGCAGGAGGTACCTCTTGGAGCAACTGTGTTTATTTATTTGTTTTTTTGTTTTTAAATAAGTGGCCACTAGGCACATCTGAATATCTGTTAAGTTTTAGGCAGGACTTTTCGTTACTTTGAACGGGAACAGATGAGATAGTTGTTAATTATGTGACGTCTCAAAAGCAGAAAAACTCTGTTCCCTCCTTTCATGTGTAATCAGGAATGAGAAATTCATCAGAAAGTCAGGTAATGCTGAATGCAATGTTTCTATTGGTTCTCCTTTTCATTTGATGAAAACAGGTTGTGAGCAGCCTCCTAAAGCATCGCAGCTCCTCCCCCTCTGCTCCCTCCTTGCTGAGCGTTACCTGTGCCAGGCCTCGGCGTGTTACTGCCAGGCCATCACATCACTGACAGAAACGTTTACTTAACGAATGTTCTTAAACCAGTGTGTACTTCAGGCGTTTCCTTTTGTTCCTCTGTGTTGTGTATTTCCTGTGTATGTGGTTTTGCTTAGGCAGGTATAACTTAGCAAAGACTTTTAATTTTTAAGTATTGCACCTTTTTTTTTTCTTTTTTTGGTTTTGACCTCTTTTTTGTTTTTTTTCCTTGTAATGTTGCTTTTTTTGGTATTTAAAGACTTTTTTTTTTTTAAGCATCAATGTAGTAGTACTCTGGGCCGAATAGGGGGCAACTTTTAATCCAGTTATTACCAACATGTATGTACTTATGTTGGAATCAAAATGTATCAAACTGCTTTTTGTGAAGAGAGTTATAGCAGCCCTGAAGGGGTACCCCTTTATACAGAGCAGATGGCTGGTGGGGTGGGGGGAGGGGGATGTATGCCGGTAACATGCTAGCACTTGTGTGGACATCCCAATCTGCATTATACTGTTTAACATAAAGTGCCGACATTCTGTACCAGCAAATACCTGCCCATTCCATCCCTTGGTGGGAGCAGACCTCTACTGTCCTCCGTAACTTGCTGCTAGTGAGGACAAAGGAGTTTTTTCTTTCTTTAGCATCTTCAGTGAAGGATACAACAATGCCTAATGTATTTGACTTTGAGCTTGTGTCTGTGTGTAGGTGGGTGGGTGGGTGTGTATAGGAAAAGGCAAAAACGAATTATTTGCATTTAAGTGGTTTTGTGAGACAAAGAATGGGGAATTCTGTAGTCCTCTCGGCTTACCCTGTTGATTATAAACCTAGCCTCAAAAGAGATTGACATGCATAATTCAAGTGAGCATTTGCTCATACAAGTCTTTATGAACCCTTCGTGGGTAGGTGGTCAAACTTGAGTTTCCACCATTGGTGTGGTCCCATTGGATGCCTTGTAGAAAATTGTGCCCTCCTCCTGCTCTCCGACTTTCATCACCACCACGCCCCTTCCACCTTTGCCCATGTACGCAGTATCTCCTCCCAGCCCCCACTGACTGCTCTCTGTGTGGAGCAAAACCCTGTCAATGGGGTGACCTCCAGGTGAAGAACAGCTGTGTTCAGACATCTACGGAAGGCTAGATCTTAGTGTCCCTGGGCCAGGAGCACGTTCCAAGGCTCCCACGAGCCAGTGGTAATCCTGTCCACTGCCGCACTTGGTTTCCTGCCATGCCCTGCACCACCCTCCACTCCCCCTGCCTATTGGTTCCTTGACCTGCACTATGGGTTAGTTGAGATCCTTACGATACTACGGTGAAAGCCGGGTGCTAGAGCCCCTCTTGTTTACAAGACATAATGAGGGATTTGAAATATGTAAAAATAAACATGAGAAGCTAAAATGTTCTTCCATCATAAGCTTAAAGGGAAAAAAACTTTAAAAAAAAGACCAAAAAGTGCGCATATATATGTATATATATGCACATATAAATGTATATTTTAGATGAAGACTAACTCTGGGAGCATTTAACAGTGTTTTTGTTTTTGTTTTTAACATTTATTTTCCTGCTTTAAAATTTGCAAGCATTCTCAGGAATTCTAGGGTAGGAAGCCAGTTTTCTGAAGATGGTTTATTTAACCGTATCTTATCCTAGATAGATGGCTGTTTCTTTCCTGTTAATAAACTTTTACAAGTTCCTGAAACTTCAAAAAGTTTAAACAATTTTTACTTAAAAACATGTAAAAAGAAAAGTCTCCAAACGTTATTGTCAACGGGGGATCACACATATTAAAACATGTAGAAATATTTTTTAAAAATTACCAATTTAGCAGCAACAGGTAAATTCATTATCTTAAAAAATATGGGAGAAGGATTAAGCTTTATAAGCGCTCTAACATGGATTCATTGGAAATTGTGCGTAATGGGGGAGTGTTTGGTGTATATAAATGGGAATGCCATCACTTTGTTCCTTTCCATTTAAGACTGAACTGAAATCTCCCCTAATAATTTTAATTTTTTTTAAAGGAACCCTTCTCCCTGTCCCTTAGCCCTAGCAACAAAAGAAAGGAAGAAAGAAACAACAGCTTAAGAAAGAAAAAGTAACTCTGATCTGTAAAATAGTACGGTTGGATTGCTGAGAATCTATGTAAAGAGGAGTTAGGAAATATAGGTTAATAATTTTTGGAACAAATTTTAAATATAGACATTACTAGAGGAAAACTATCTATGGACTGTTCTATTAATGAAGAATGTCTGTCTTACCTCCATTGTTATGGGAGAAGGACAAAATAATAGAAAAACTTAATAAGGAACAAGTGATTTTACTTTTTTCGCTCCCAGCTACTGTTGTGCTCATTTTAATTGCTATTTTGAAGATCTGCTGCTTAATTATCCCCATCCCTCAGCCGGAGATGTAAAGTGTTTCCTTTCAGTTTTTGGTGATTTCGAAATCTCCTTTTGTATTCCCTCCTGGGGCCGGGGATCAGAATTCCCAAGCATGACCACAGCTTCTTCTAAACATCTAAGCTTCCCAATGGGAAAGAAACTCCCGCTCGACAAGTAAAGAGAGTGGGTGGGGTTGCTGCCTGCAATTTCTCTAAAACCGCTTTAGTGCCTTCGTACATACACCCAGACATCATAAGCAGGGGAGCACGTGTGCACGTGCCTATGGTCCAGTCACTCTACAGACAGTAAGACACTTGCCCGTTAAGGAAATTGGAGTGGTTCTGGACAGGCCCCAAAGACAGTGGGCTCAATTTAAAACAAAGAAATAGAAATCAAGGAAGTTAAGTATGCTTTCAAGTCTCGATATTGTGGAATGCCAAGATCCTTCCTTGTGTGGTTGCCCTCCGTTACTGTGCATTGACTTCTCCAGGTGTGTCGTTGTAACAGCTGCAGTGATTTGGAAGGTCTCTGTGTTGGGCCAGTAGAAAGGGGTTTGCATTTTTCTGTTCTTGTCCTTTGTCTCTTTCCTTTCCCCCCAGCGCCACACCCCCACCTCCTTATTTTTGTTAACTTGCTGGAAGCTTTGCTTTATTGGTTGGCAGTGACCTAAGAACAGAATATAGTGAGATGTAATGAAGAGAAAAGCTCTTTTTTCCCCATAGTATTCTTTGGCAAGAGCCATGTCTGCTGAGAGGTTAGGTGGCTTCAATACACTTAAAAAACTCAGTGGGAGCATCTTCCCTTCCACCCCATTCTGACATGTGCAGAGGCTTGCTGGTCACCTCTCATTACACAGGCTTATTTTATAAAAATTTTGATCATGTAAATTTGAGCCTTTCAGTTTTTACTAGTTTCCCTTTATTTCTTTAAACACTTGATTACTAGCCACTCTAACTCTCTCAAACATCACAAATTTCGCTTTTGTCTACCACGTGAGTAGCCACATCATAGAGGAAGGGATGTCTTCCATCAGACTGGCGACCTCTACTGGCAATTGAGATCCAGTGCCATGACCTAATTTTCGGTGTTTTTTTTTTTAAAAAAAGTTCAGATCTCCGAGATGTGGCGTCTCTGATCCCTCGGTCCCTAGCCCTTGATAGTTTTCATTTATGACATTCACAGAAGTTAACAGCCCTGTGGCAAGTTAAGGTTCCAATTCTTTCATCAGCATTATCCACTGACTGCCATTCAAGTAGTTTTATTTATTTATAACAGTTTGATTTTCTACTACGATGGCTCCTGTTCTAAGAACTTTCCCACCTCTTCTGACATGAATGTAGCATAAATTAGAGTTGGTTCTTCCAAGTTCCTGTGGGTTGAATGTGGTGTGTAAGATATGCAACAAAAAGAAAGGAAAAGAAATTCCTGCCTGAGAATTTGGAAGAGCTTTTATTAATATATCTAGCAGAACCTAAAATTTCACAGGCTATTAACTTGTTGCAAACATTCACTCACACCCCTTTTTGGGGGGAGAGGGCAGTTTTTGTACAGTTAACAGCCGTATTCCATATCGACCTCAGATGCTGTGTACTTTTTAGTTTTATTTTTTATATTCTGGCATCTTGACTCTTAAACAGAATGAAGATGTCTGTGTGCTGAGCAAACTGCTTAAGCCAAGCCTGCTTTCCTTTGTGGTGTAAACAGGATACTTACAGCAGACTTGGCTTAATGGCCATCTCTAAGATTAGGGAACAATTGAGTCTTTCTTTAGAAAAAGTCCCCTTCTCCCCCATCCTCAGAGTTCAAATTCAACATGTAACACTTTGTAGGTTATTGTCTTAGACTTGGGTTTTTTTTTTTCTTTTCTTTTAATTATCTATAAGGTCTTTAAATAGGAGTAGAGATACATTTTTAGCTGGTTAAAAAAAAAAGTTTTCTTCTCCAGTGTTTTGCCAAGTTTTGTCATACTTCATGTCTATGCATTGACTATACTTCTTAGTGTTACTGCAAAAAGAAATCTTACCCTTTAGTTGTTTTCCCTCCTGTGAGTGTACAACCAGCCTGCGTGCATTGATAGTGCAGATGAAAATAGTCTAGCTTGTTTATATACAGTGAATTGTCAATCATTAGACCTCAGCAGTCATTCAGAAAACAGGGCGCTGTCGTCCTAACCTGCTGCTGCACCCCACACCCCAACCCTCTCTGCTTTCTTCTCTGCAAGTACCAGGTGTCCACAGTCGAGAAACAGGCACATAGGCATAATGTTGTCAAGTCACCATATGCCTATTACAAAACCTAGAATATTAGATATATTTCCAGAGTTAGTGCACATCCTAGAATATGGTCTGTAGGGTTATGGCCAGTGCCAAAGGTGTGTATATTTTCAAAGATGGTCCCCATTTGTCAATGATGATGTTGTTTTCTTGACCTTAAATTTGACAAAGGAGGTGCTGGCTTCCCAGTCTTTAGATTTGAAGTAATTATCAAATTCAAAACTCTATGAACATAACTGAATACTTTAATAAAAATTGAACATTGGCCCTCCCTACCCAGCCCACGCTTCCCCTCGACCCACACTGCCAAAGAAAAGAGCCATGAGCATCTACAGGATGGTGAAGGGAACACTGGTCAGGAAACAGCTCCTCCCCCATGACTGGGCGTCCGTGCTGTCCTCCTGCAGATGGTCACTCAGACTAGATCTGGAGTAATTACCAAGTATTCTGACATTTGAGTGGTTTTTACTGTCGATCTCTTGTAGGAACCTGCTACCACCACCAAAAAAAAAGTAGCAAAAGTGACAGAAACTGCCAGCATTTGCCTCACAGAATTTAAATAGCTCCCTTTTCAGTTAGCTATACACCCAAATTTGTTTTTAACGAGAAACTGTGCACACCAGGAAAAATGGTAGTGCCCTGGTGAAAGGGTCTCTGAGTTGTTGGTTCTTCATTTTGACAGTACTTGTTTTGATCATGGGAGGGGAAAGGTCAGACGAAGTCAGGAAAGGTTTTGGTTTAAATTTTAAAAAGAAAATTTCCCTAAAGCACTTGTTGCTTCGATTTCAAGCTATAAATCATTGCTTTCGAAGTAAAATCCCAATTGTCACTGACCCATTTTGAGCCAATATTAGTAAGTTCGGATTGTTTTTACAAAAAATGAAATTCCTCTTTCTGGCTAATGGGGAGCAGCAAAAGAAAAGTGGTGAGGGTAGCTTACAGTAGCGCAGCAGAGTTGTGAACTGAAGCGCTTTTCTTTCCCATCTCCTCCCCCGCTTTCCTGGGCCTCTTATTGAATCGGGCATTCCTTCTCCTTGGCTACGGAAAGGTGTGCACAGTTCTCAGAGGGCTGGGTTGTCACAGTGACCGGAGGTGCGCTGGAGCAGCCTTACTGCAGGACCGGCCTTACAGCAGAGTTCTGGAGAAGAAGACAGCATGTCCTACATGTGTTCGCCAAAAATAAAAAAGGGGGGTGTTTATACAAAACCAAGCAAAAACCTTTGGAGCCCTTTAAAAAGTTACATACCTTTTAAAGGTAGTATAGTTTTTCACCAAGTGATGCATTCAGCATACACTTCTTGCTAGAAATTTTGGGATAAGTTAGAATAAATGTGTTTAAAACACCACCTCTAACCCCCCCCCTTTTTAATTTTGTCCAAGGAATTAATTACTTAAGTGTAGTATTTCTGAATGTGCCTTTGTGAGTACAGAGACCGTCTGTTTTAGGCAGAAGCTCTCCGTAGGGATAAGACGGAAAGACGGTCAGCCTAGTCTTTAGGGCAGTCAGCGTTTCTCCTGGCGGTCCCCAGGGGCAGCTGCTGAGTTTTCATTAGCATCAATATTGCACAGTGTAGCGTTGTGTGAAGAGGTTCTGGGACTTGGGACAGGGGAGATGAGGGGATGAAGGTGCACAGATGACAGAGACCCAGGTCAGTCCAAGAGTGCAGGTTGAATTTACCTATCTGCATTACCTAGTTTTCTTTGTGTACATGTGTGTGCGTGTGTGTAGCTGTTTTATTTGTTGTTTTTCTGTAAGCACTGGAGAACTGAAATATGGTGATGTCTGTGACACATTCATGCATGTCGAGAAAGTGCTGTCTAGCTTCTGCGGTGTGCAGGGCGGGCAGCGCGTTTCCACCCTCTGAGTCTGTCCTGAGAAGGCAATTATTTTCCCAAATGGAAGTCACTTCATGTTGCTGTTTATGTGAACAGGGTATTACACACAAGGAAAAAGCTTTTGAAAGGATAAGATGGAAGTGTTTGAGAAAGAAAAGAGAAAAATCTGAAAATCATATTTTATGTCTTCAGAACGATTAATAGTTAATAGAAACCTGCAGTGTCTCTTCATTTGTTTTTATTTGTTTTGAACGATTCCACCTCTTCTCCCCACTCCTGATCTTCTAAAGAAATATCAAGTGAATGCTAAGGGCCATTTCCATAATTCCTCAGAACTCCCCAAAGAGGAAACCAGTCCCTCCCGCAAGATTCCTTCAGCTTCATTCAGGAAGACACAGGGAGTAGAGAGGCTGCGCTCTTTCTTCCTCTCATTCCTCTCTAATGGCCTTGAAATGTATTATTATGCAAATGTGAATTTTGATACTGAATTTAAGAAGAGGTTGTTGGATTTTTTTCTTTTTTCAAAAAAAAAAAAAGGTCCCATATGTGGTCATCATTGCTTCTTTATTTTGTAACGTGAATTGTAACTATGCATTCTGCAAAAGGGGGGAGGAGAGGGCAGAAAGGGGAAGGAAGTAGCTTTGCATCTTTGTTCTATGGTTTCTGTGTCCATGGTATCCCCACACCCTGGTGGGGACGGGGAGTGAGAGCAAGAAGCGGTAAGGTCGGCACAGGGAGGTGTCCCCAGAGAGGCAGGGACCTGGGAGTCCTCCTGGGGTCGCTGGCGGGCCTGATGGCCCAGCGCATCCTGGGAGGCCTGCAGTTCCTACCCACCAATATATGGTACAGGATTCTCCATCCTAGCCGTACAGTGTTAAACCGGTGCAACAGTGGGGCCCCACAGGCTTCAGTGTTCTCTGGAAACAAGGACTCATTCTTTCCTGAATTCAGAACCCCTTCAAGCTCAGGAAACCATGCCTCACTCATGCAAATCTTACAGTTAATCTTTATGTCAACTTCCAAAACCTCCTCCTCCTAGCTCCTCACTTCTTTTTCATTTTTCTTTCTTCTTACTCGTTTTTAAGTGAACTTAATTATAAGGAAACTGTCTTGCTCTCAGGGGAAGAGGACTTTTGCTTGTCAGGCAAAAAAAAAAAAAAAAAAAGGATCTCTTCCCCATTCACTACCCCTCAGCTAAACAGGACCTCTCCGCTTCCCTTGCGTTTATAAAGCTGTAGATAGCTAGCGAGCAGCGAGGTGTTTGGCATGGAACAGCCTCCAGCCTCCAAACAGGATTGTCCGAACAGGATTCCTTTGTGGATCTTGCCTGTGGTGAATTGTGGCACCTGCACTGCTGTGGTCTAGGCATTCTTTGCAACACATAGTATCTTACCCGAGAGCTCGTCCTGCCTGTGCCCAGTGTTCCCACGCCGCGGTTTGCGTTGATGTTCACAGTACTGTAACGAGTAACAGACTTGACCGCAGTCTCCTCGTGCTCGTGCAAGGCTGCACAGGCACGACCTCATCAGGGTTCCAATCTGTTAGATTGCCTTTAGACAAAAAAAAACAAAACCAACAAAAAAAGAAAAAAAATCCTGACGTTTCAACTGTTTAACACAAAACGATACCTCGAGGTACATTTCCCCTGCAGTGTAGACCTTAACACCCCTCTCCTTTTCTGACATCGGTGGGTTATCCTTTTTAAAATATGAACGTGTAAATAGCAGGATAACTTTTATAATTTTTGTTCTTTGCTGTGAAAGTAACCCTAAAATATGATTTTTTTTAAGCCATCAGAAGTTTCGAATCTTATTCTTTCATATTTAAGAAGAGAAAGCAAAACAGGTCAGGGGAGTAGCCTTGCATTTGTGGGCTGAGATTCCCTTCCCTTGCCTCCGTACATGTGACAGCAGGGCAGTGTCTAAAGCCTGTTTTGAGTAGATGCCATCTATTCCAACCTTCTGGTTCCTGGGTGGGGAGTGTCTGAATTTCTCTCTTCCGGAAGCTCCATCTCCTGTAGGGTTCCAGAATTAAACCTCTTTTCCACAGGAGACCTTGAGCAGTCAACCTTTCTTGATTCAAACACATACACACATAGTAACTGAGTAGCATTCTGTAGCTCACAAAGGGAATTAGTCCCTGGCATTTCAGGTTGGCGCTGTAGAATTTATAGCCTTGTCACTTTGCGATGCTCTGGAAATGTATTGATTTCTTACTTAGAAACTCATCTGAGACTTGCAGACAATGGCCCTAAAAGGCATGCGTACCCTCAGATGTTCCTCCATGAGGCTTGAAGCTGACATTACGTAGAGGGAAATAGGTTTAACAAATGCTGCTTGTAGGGATCTGTCAGCTGCTACTGCTCTCCTAGATTTGGCCACGTATGAGGCAGGGTCAGAATGGGGTATTTTGAAGAGCTCCTTCATAAATACCCTTTTTCCCCCCATCTTAAAGACAAACCTTATATCTGTCAAGAAGCCCATTTTAGTTTTAACTTGTATAATGACGACTTCCTTTGAGAGGAAGAAGCTTGATTATAAATGCACACATCTTCACCACCCACCTTCTGATTTGGGCGCTGTCAACCTTGGGATTTTATTTCTGTTTGGAGGCCCCTTTTCCATCAGTCTCCTTCCTCTGATCCCTCATGAGTTCTTTTGCTCTTATGTCCCTCTACAGTCCTCCCAAAGGGCTTAACCGATCTCTGCACTTCTTTCCTGGGACACTCCCCCCCACCACCACCACCCTTTGCACACACCAGTGACCAAAGTGTGTCCAGTGATTTCACAGAAGACATCAAAAATGGTGCATGCACCGCGAATGTGCTCACGGAGACACGTGCACAAGATTCTGCACCCTTGGCCTTAACCTCAGTATGATGTAGGTGCAGGAACATTTTTAACAGGTTTAAAAAAAAAAAAGACAAAAAAAAAAAAAACCTTCTGGGAGGGGGAGAAAAAAGCAGACATGAGTTCAGCTGTACCCGTTCCTCAAGCTCCACTATTTGCTTACAATTTGGAATTCTCTGCCCACCACACCCGTTTTGAGTAACCAAAAACATAACAAAAGCAACCTGAGGAGAGATTTCTGGACTATTTTGTCTTTCTCCATTTAGGTGGAGATATAAATGCTGCTTTGGGTTCCATAATCCTAGGGGGCTATGTTTACAGAGTAAAATACATCCTACCAAATCAGGAAACTGAATAACGGAACCTTTGCAGTGAGTTAGGTCACTGATGGTGAACAAGAGAAATGAGGGGTCTTGGGGGTGGGGCAGAGGAGGAGATAACGAGAAAGTTCCAATTTAGTGACTTGTGATATGTTGCTCCCTTCCTCCTCTCTCCTCCCTTCACTTCTCTCCTTGCCCCCATTAAACAAGGTGCAGAGAAATGCATCATAAAGAGGCTGGATTTTTTAAAGGCAGCTTTCCAACTTTGCACACAAACAGGTAACAGGAAGGTACAGCAAAAATCCTCTCATCGGAAACACTGTCAGCAGAAACAAAACCTGTAAACATACTAAATAGCTGCACATATTGATGCTCTCTGCAGGTTACCTAGAAGTGTTTTGTTTTTCTTATACTTGAAATAGCTTTTACAATATTATTTTGGTGGCTTTCTTTCCTCTCTTCTGGTGGGCAATAGAGAAAGTGGATGATGGGATTTAAGGACGTTTGAGGGGAGAAAAGGAAGGATATGGCATTGTCTTTCCCCCTCCACCCCCCAAACAGAGGTTTCATCAAACTCCCATATGTTGAAATTGCTCCTCATATTACTCGTTTTACATGGACACAGAAACTAGGCACTTTAGAGGTGCACTTGCATGGCAGGCTGGGCCCCCCTTTTCTATATTTTATTTTACTTTTTTAGTATAGTGGTACTTAAAATCACTGGTTCACTTAAAAAACAAACAATAAAATGTTAAACTCTACTAATGTACAAATAAGCTGAAAAGTTGCATTTTATGTGTATTTTTTGCCATAGCAGGTACTGTATTTCTCATGCTGGATTTCAAAAAAAAAAAAATCAAAAACAAAAAAAACTAAAGGGTGGTGTTTTATTGGATTGTGACAGGTTGAGTAATAAGGAATTAAGTCGTCGTCATTTCATTAAAACAGAGATGATGTGATGCATATATAAGAGTTTTCTGAAGGGTTTTTTGGGCTTTTAAACAGCTTATTTTTGTTTTTGTTTAGTTTTTTATTTTATTTTATTTTGGAAAGATATGATTGTATTATGTGCAACTCAGTTGCTTACATTATAACTACAAAATATTTTTGGGTTCCTGGAAAAAAAGAAATAAGACTAATAAATGTGTTTGGCTGCTAAGCATTTATTGTGGTTTCCTGTTTTATTTTGCCAATTTAATTTGCTTATTTGCTGAGTGTTTCCATTTTTTCTACTCTTTCCTTGCTCCACACCTAAAAGCTGTCCCAAAATTCAGCATCTGAATTGGGCCTCAACTTGGTCTGTCTTGCCTTGGGATGTTTTTGTTGTTGGCCGGTTGGTTGGTGGTGGTGGGTTTGTGCTCCTTGGTCTTGCTGCCTGCCACAGTGCAGAGTTCAAATTTTCTACAAGAAATGGATGTTCTCCTGCCATGTGCTGTCTTGTGTAATCCTGATTTGCACTTGGGGTGAGAGCTCTGGCGTAGAGAAGATGCCTGCCTAGGGTTCTGCTGCGCCCTGGGCAGAGAACCAGCCAGTCAGTTCCGTCCGTTCACTTAGTGCTCCCCACCTTACCCTAAAGATGAGGTTTTCCTCAAAAGCTTCTCATTTATTGTTAGCTGCTGGAACAGAGACGTGTTGAGACATGATCAGGAAACATCTCTAGGATGGCAAAGAGGAGGAAGGGAACGAAACGAGTATCTTTTAACGCCCAGGTACTGCTGTGTCTGACTTAATTCTCAGTGCGGTGGGGATAGATAGCAGCAACCTGATTCATGAGGAAACTGCGGCTCAAAATAATGTAATTAGCTAATAATAGGTAGCACTGATTGCGTGTTTACTGTAAGCCGGGCACTGCTCTAAGCATGCCATAGGTTCACTCATTTAATTAAACTTGCCTCCGTCGCTGGTGAAACTATAATAGGAACCCACATAGAATTCAGAAGTTACCATGCCAAAATGCCTCTGCTGCAAGATACCTGGATTTCGGAGAAAAGGGTCATCAGCAAGTCTGTAGTACTAAGTGACAGGCCATCTACCATCCAGTTTTTTTTGTCATAAACACTGGGAAATCTGAAGTGAGAAGAGGTGGACTCTTCAAAAACAATCTGGAGTGTTTGTCTATTACAAGTGCTATTTTTAAGGAATAGAGATCATTGCAAAAAATATGAAGACCTTTATCACCAAAGACTTTAACTTTTGGAGATTTTAAAAATGCATAAATGGCTAAAAGGGGATGTTTTATAGAATTAAAGGTGGTCGTTAAGATGTTAGCATCTGACTTAACCTTCCTCTGGGCGTGCCCCACCACCACCTTAGGTGACCTGAGTGCACATGGAAAATCCATGCTAACGGCCAGGCTTCGGCCCTGCTTCCTCCAGGCCACCCCAGCCACATACCCCATACTCACCCCAAATTGCCCCCCTCCAGAATCACTCATTTCAGCGTTGTTGACTTTAACCTCCTGTCCCCCCAACTGGTTCCCACTTCTCTTTGGCTGTGTTGTGACCTCGTCAGCCTGCTCCTTTTTCTCATTTCCTAATCTGGTTTAAATTTTATAGCCCATAATTTCAATAATAGGGCTACTAATACCATAAGTCCTCTTCTCCTGTTTTCTTGATACCTACATGTGACAAAATCCCCACTTTGGAGAAACCCTGTTTTCTATGTTCCACCAGCATCCAAAAGCAGCATTGCGAGGAAAAAAGTCACTACGGGGCACAGAAGGGCTCCTGGAAATCTACTGTAACCAACCAGCAACGAGACATTGACGTTGTCCAGCAGTGTCCTGTGCCGACTAACACATGGAGAAAATGAGCGGTATCGGGAAAAGACCCAAATGCCTGCTTCCCGACTATCAGTAGAGAGGTGCTTCTGCTTCGCATGCAGTTCTCCAGCACTTGGGATCCGTTCCCTTCCTGCCCCCTTCGGTTTTTAACTTATCCATTCTCTCTTCACGTGTTCAATCGGGACTCTTGCCAATCAACGTGCTCAAGTCTGTCCCACAGTAACAACCCTCCTGTGGGTCCACATTTCAAACCCTGCCTCACCAGCTCCTGTCCCATTTGTTTCCTTTGGAGAAATGTTCTCTCCCTCCTGAGTCCCTTCCAATCTGTTTTCTGTCCCTATCATTCCCCTAGAAGATCTTTCTCTAAGGTGACTAACCACCTCCCTAGTCCTGTGGACATGAGCATTTGCTTCTTGATACCACAACTCCTGGGGTTCCTTCTATCGTGTTCCTTTGTCTCCTGAATCTCTTTCATCCTCTTTTATCTGGACATGAAATTTCGTCAGTGCTCAAAACCAGGCCCTTTTTTGTTCTCTGTGCTAAAATCTTAGGCAGTGTCATCCACCTTGCTGGCCTCCTTTCTCACTCTCCTTTATCTTCTGACAGCTCTAAATTTGGGAGTGCCCCTGGGTTCAGCCCTGAATCTTGTTTTCTAGTCCTGTTGCTCCCCCCAGATATGTTCAGCCAGCCTGTGTTTTTAAATACAACACATGTCCTCATCCTGCCCAAATTATCTCTCTAACCCTGGCCTTTCTAATCTCCTGTCTACCCAAGTGACTGATTTCCTACCTTCCTCTAAGTCTAATGGACAAATCCCTCCACCTTTGTTGTCAAATCTACTTCCTCAGTCTTTTTCCATCTCAGTAAATGGCACCACTGTTCACCTAATTGTTCAAACCCATAGCTGCTTCTCATCGCTTATTTAGTCCATCAGGAAGTCCTGTCACCTCTATACTAAACATGTACCCACAAACGGTCCTCCACTCTCACATCCCACTACAACCAACTTCGGGGTCCATTCTACACGCTTACCTGGACAACTGCAGAAGCTTCCTAGCAGCCTACCATCTTTCCCTTAACCCCACCCCGGACTGTTCTGTCTCTTCGTGTAGTTACCGTCCAATGGTTTCTCCTTCCCATTAAAATTCAAACTCCATACCATGGTTCATAAGCCCCACACAGGATCTCATTCCCTTTGACTCTCCTGATCTCAATCTCAGACCAGCCCTGTGAGCTTTCCTGTTTCGTAATCACACCAAGTTCATGCTCACCTCAAGGCTGTTACATTTATTTTTCCATTGCCTGAAATGCTCTTTTCCCTACATCTTTGTGTAGTTTCTGATGAAATGTGAGGTCTTACCTGATTATCCTATCAAAAAATAGCTGTCAACACTCCCATTTCTACCCTAAGCTACTGTATGCTCTTGCTATATTTTCTTCATAGAACTTACCATTTTCTAAAAATACCTCGTTTATTCTGTATTATCTCCCTCACTGGAATGTAAGGACTAGAAAAGAATTCTGTGTTGCTCACCAGCTGCAGGGCCTAAAACTCTTATGGCTTTAATTACCATCTATATGCTAGTGACTACGAAATTTATATTTCCAACCCTTATCACTGAGCTCCAGACCTGTGTATATAATTGTCTACTCAACATTTTGAAACACCTGGATATCTTAATAGCACTGAAAACTCAATAAACCCCAAACAGAAAAGTCCATCCTGCTTGTTTGCCCTCCTCCCATCCCATGGTAAATGGCATTGCCATCCATTCAATGAAACTTGGAAACCTAAGAGCATTCTTGACTCTGCCCCCTCTTACTCCCCATAGCTAACCCATCACCAAGCTGGATTGATTGTACCTCTTAATCTCGTCCTTTTCTTCATTTCCTCTGCCTCTAATTCCCTTGTGAAAGCTAGATTGCTTTGCGTATGTGCCTAGGTCTCTGTAATCCACTGCACTAGCACAAGTGTTTCTCACTTGGCATTCATTCCAGTTCCCCTGTCCCAAATCCATTCTATATATAAAAGCCAGGATGATTGTTTTCAAAACACAAATCTGCTGAAGTCATCCCCGAGCTTAAAGCCTTGTAGTGTTTTTTCCATTGCTTAGAATAAAACCCTCAAATACCCTTATTTCCAACAAGGTTCTCATGGTCTGGCTTCCACCTACTTCTCCAAATTTACCTCCTCATCTTTGCCCTCTCCACTCCAACCTCATCAGCTGACCAATGTATCCCACTGCCAAGTACAATGCCAGGCACACAGTATGTATGACTGTGGAATGGATGATCCGAATGGGTAACAAGATATTACATCAACAATTTAAGAAACTAGTTATTTTAAAGGCCTGAAATAAAAACAGAAGGATATATATAAAAGAGGGGAAGAGCTAATCAGAAGACCTGTTCATGAGTTAGGGCTCAAGAGAGATGTGAAAGTAAAATTAGAGATGTTGCTTTACATAACAGTGAACCAGCTGGAAGTGTCTAGGTGACCTTTGGAGATCAAGACCCAAAACTTTGGAGAACCCACGGACTCAGAAGGTAAGCCTTGCAGATGTGCAAGCAGTTTCCAAGGAGGAAAATTGGGTTAAACCTTGAGGAAACTCCCTCCCCCCCCCCATGTCCTTTTCCAGGAGTGAGAGGGGTCATCAAAGAAAAAGCAAAGAGGAGAATCACTACAGTTCAGTGTCAAAGCAAGAGAGAGAGGTTGTCAAGAACGCTAAACACTTCAATCAGCCAGAAAGGATGATTTAGTACAGGAAATAAAAACCGTTTGGTGCAAAAATCAAAATCATATAAGAAGTGCATTGGGAAGCTTCCTCCCAGTTCTTTCCCTGGCTGTTCCATTGCCGGCATGTCCCCCGACGCATAGACTTTATTAGTGATTCTTCATGCAAACAGAGGCAAACAAATAGATATTATGGGAAAGGCCCTTTTGATTTGATTTAAGGAAGTTATTGGTGACCAATGAGACTGTGGCCTGGAGGAAACGAGAGGGCAGGAAGTTGCATCGTGGTGCTAAGGAATAAAGCAGGGAGGAGAACGAATTTGTTGAGTACAGAAGTCCCAGACACTGAGCTAAGGAGTCAGATCTATTCTTGCCTTTGCTCCTCACTGTATATCTGGAGCTCTTCAGCTATATTTCACAAGTGAAAAGACCCAAGTGCCAAACAATTCAGCAACTGCCCAAGTCACACAGCTAATAACTGGCAGTGCCAGGAATGGTTAGTGAAGAGGCAGCCAGAAAGAGATTTCCAGTCTAGAGATATAACAAGAGTAAGTGGGGATATTTAGTGGAAGAGACCTGTGCATTTAAAAAAAAAAAAAAATCAGAGAAGGGAGGCAGAATTGGAGAGATGAAAAATCCGAGATAAAATAATTTAAAAGCAAGATCGTTTCCTGAATTAACAGGTAGAAGACTGGAGGTAGAAACTCCTACTTTTAAGGAAAAGTAACAGCAAATAAAGCAAAGGCGGGAGAGAGGGCTGGAAGACTGAGGAGACAGTTGAGTTTGCAATAGAGGAAAATGAGAACAGTACACATCACATCAAAGCAGTGACAGCCTGAAGCACTCTGCAGAGTGGGAAGTTGCAGGAAGTATAGGAGTATTCTTCATCTTTCCAGAACTGTCTGCCCTCACCCCAAGACCAATCCTCTGCAGCTCAAGACAGGAGGTGGAAGAAGACCTGGGTGATAAGCCCAGGTGACGGATGGGCATCCCTCATGGTCAAGGTATTTTGGAACTGGGGCTGTGCTCAATTCTGACTGCTAATTCAGGAGTCCAGGTGGAGACATGACGAAGCCATGGAACGAGGGCTCAGAAGAGGTGTGAGGGAGGTTGGAGGGAGAAGTACAATGTCAGGATCCAACTTGTATCTTGGCTATTGTGGGCCTTATTTCTTTCTGAGCTAGCTAGGCTCCTTTGGGCAGTCTTCATCCAGGAAACATTTATTGAGCACCTATACTATGCCAGATCCTGTGCTAGGTGCCAGGGACACAGGTGACCAAGACAGATATGATCTCTGCCCCCCGCCCCCGCCCCGAGTTTGCAATTAATGGGAAAAGCAAACAACACTGAACTCTGTTGAGAATTAGGAGAGGCCTATAAGAAGCCAGGAGGTCACTCATCATCTATGAAATCCCAGAGGTAGGGAAGGAAAATATAGTGGTGGTCCACTGGTTTTTCAGTGAATCTGGAATAAATGGAGGGGTTAGAAAAATGGAGGAAAAGAACTTATTGTCAAAGACAAGATCTTGAAGTTTTAAGATCTAATGAGCAATTTTTAATATCTCTGAAGTATTATGGTTACAGGAAAAGGGAGTTCACCTCAGCAAACAAGCTGGGAATTCAAAACGGAATTCACCTGAAAGGTCTTGTTTTTAGTGAGGAGCTCAGAAACAGGTAATTTCAAAGCAGCATGGTACCTGCTAAGGTAGCACAAAGGAAAGGATACAATTGGAACTGTTAAGAACTGCCTGGAGCCTATCTGCCTGCAATTAACTCCTAGCTCTCCCCCTTCTACATGAGTAGTCTAAAGATACTCAACCTGACCATGCCTTTGTTTTGTCATCTGCAAAATGGGATCATAATGGCTAGCATTTATTGAGCACTTACTCTGTGCATTGCACCAAGGGCTTGTATTATTTCACTTAATAATACCTGAACAACTTAGCATCATCACAATGATTAAATGAGATCTCTTGTGTAAAGCACTCAAGACAGTGCTTGATACCTAGTAAAGACCTCCATAAACGTTAGGGGTTTTTATTATTATTAGCAAACCCTGGAGAGAACGGGCCCATCAGGGGACATTCTCTGGACTGGGCCTTATGCAGTGAAAAAAACAGGTGTTCCAGAATGGGGGGAATGCCTTCTTCACCAAGCCCTGGGGTGAGACGGCATGATGGGTGCTGGGAACCATACAGCATAATGGCCAAGAGTGCAGAATCTGAAGTCAGGCGGCTGCACTTAACTGGGTGACCCTCAGCATGTCACTCAGCTTCTAGGAGTCTCAGTTCCAGCAACCGCTGAAATTCCTTGTATTGCAGTTTCGTGCAAGGGGATCGCTTGGAACTCAATAAATTCCGATTTCCCTGGGGCATCTTCATTTCTCCTCAGAACTAGTGCCAGGCAGAAAATAGGGGTGTGTGGAGGGGGGGCGGGGGGGGGAACCACAATAATAATAGCAAACACAGAGAGCTTTCTGTATCCCAGACATCGCTCTGATACTCAATCCTCACAGCAGTCTTAAGGGCAGATATTAATGTACATTTTTCCAGATATGGAAACTGGGGCACAGACCGGCTAAGTAATTTATGAAGCGCAAATCCCGTTTCTTGTAAACGAAGAGAGACGACAAGCCTCAGCAGCCGGAAGCCGAAACCCACCTCAACCTTGAACGCTCAGGTCTCCGGGAGTTCCCGGAACAGGACCAAGTGGAGGAAGTCCCGCCCCCAGCAGAGGAAGTCCCGGCCTCCTGGCTTCCGCTTCCGCCCTCGCTGTGGTGTCCGGCGTGGTGTGGTGTGGTGTTCGGTATGGCGGCGGGAGGCGACCGTGGCTGGCAGCAGCAGGCCTGCGGACACGACAGCTACCGCTCGCCGCTTGCTTCCCGCTATGCCAGCCCGGAGATGTGCTTCGTGTTTAGCGACCGCTACAAATTCCGGACCTGGCGGCAGCTGTGGCTGTGGCTGGCGGAGGCGGAGCAGGTAACGGACCGCGGGGCTGAGGGGCGGGGCGAAGGGAGGCAGGTCGGCACCAGCACGTGCCAGGCTCCGACCGGGGGACAGCTGCCCCGCTATTTTCGGCCCGGTGTTCCGTTTCGTGAGGAGCCGGGGCCAGGGCAGGAGGCCCGGGATCCGCCACCTGTTGCTTCACATGCTGTTAGTCACCAGAGGCTTAGAGACGTGAAGCCGGTGGAGAGAAGTGCAGCCTATGGTTTCAGGGACTAAATCTTGGCCGTTCCTGCAGTAGTACACTAACCACGGACCTGAGCGCTCCTAACGTGCTGTTGTGCTAATTTCTTTATGCATCTTTTATCATTTAACCCATAAAGCCTTTGCAGACTCCAAGGTGTGATCAAACAATACGGTAAATGTTAAAATAAAAATTATTGCAGTAAAAGACACATTGCCATTAATCCCCCCTCAAAATACTCCCTCTTGCTTCAAACACACTTATCCCATCATTCTTGCCACTTTCTGAAGCAGTTGCAGAAGTCCTCTGTGAGTGTCTTCAGTTGCGCTGTCATGCCTGCCTCAGTGTCCTGAATCATGTTGACTTTGGGGAAGAGCCAGAAGTCGCACGGTGCCAGATCCATTGAATAAGGTGGATGAGGACACACTGTAATGTTTTTATTTGACAGAAATTGCTGTACCGGAAGCGATGTGTGACATGGAATGCTGTCATGATGGAGGATGATTTATGTCACACTTTAAAACACACCTTCTCTCAACTGTAGCTCACACCCGACTGACTGCACCGAACAAGTTGAAACTTGTCACACACTGTTACTAAGGTTCAACGCCCTGCTTCTCATATTGAAGATCCCTGTCTTTCTGTTGGATGGCACTCGGCAGCAGTGTTCATCATATTTTGTGATCAAAGGCTCCATGTCACACATCACTTCTGGTACAGCAATTTCTGTCAAATAAAAACTACAAAAAAAAACCCCAAAACATTACAGTGTGTCCTCATCCACCTTATTCACTGTATCTGACACTGTGTGGCTTCTGGCTCTTCCCCAAAGTCAAAATGACCATGAAAGATAAACATTTTGAATCAATTCAGGACATCGAGGCAGCCATGGCAGCTCAACTAAAGACATGAAAGAAGACGTTCAGAACTGCTTCAGAAAGTGGCAAGAACAATGGCGTAAGTGTGTTTGAAGCGAAGGGGAGTATTTTGAGGGAGATGAATGGCAATGTGTCTTTTACTGCAATGCACCTTTTTATATTTAAACATTCATTATATTTCTTGATCATGTTTCACAGGTGATGCTTTTCCCACATTAGAGGGGAGAAAACCAAGCCTCATTAATAATCAAGCGCGTTACGTGCTCCAGGCCACCCAGCTATTAAGAGCAGAACTGGGATGTGAATGAACATGGCTGTGGTTCAGTGCAGAGCCTGAGTGCTTCCAGGGTGCTTCTGTGTAGTGAGTGACAGGACTGTCACTACTACAAAATCCGTGTTTCCTAGGCCACTTTCTGCTTCTCACATCCCTTTTTGCCTTTGAGGAGGGACAGAGTAGGGGTTTATTAGAAGGCATTTGTGATGCAGAGCTATTCAGCCCAATAGGTTCAGAAATAGCACCAAAGGGGCCTTCCCAGAGGATTTGAAAGAAACTGAAGGTGATCCGGAGAGCTATAGTTTCAAAGGAAAATGCCACAAGCAAGATGGCAGTGTCCTCTGAAATGGCGTGAGTAAACATGGAAACAATCTTGAGTAGATGACTAGGACCCTGGTACAGTCGAACTCTCCAAAAAGGAAACTTTCATCCTAGAGTTCCCCTCCCTATCTCTGTGCTTAAGAAAATAGTGACAAGAAGTAGCAGACATTTCTGTAGTGCCTACTATATGCGTGGCACTGTTTTAAGACTTTACATATTAATAGCTCATTAATCCCCATTAAAACAACCCGTAAAGTAAGTACTGTTTTGCCAAGGTTTTATATATGGTAGAATGGAGGCACAGAGAGATTTCATAAACTGTTGGCTCAGACAACAATGGACAGTAGCAGAGGACATTAATAGTGTGTTGTGGTTTATTATATATTAACATGTACTCTCTTTTCTGTTTCACTTGATACTTCATTAAATAGGTCAGGGTAGTGGCATTCGGAGACTTTGCCAGGGCCACCATAGCTAGTAAATGGCATCAAGCTGGAATCTAAATATAGAGTCATCTGAATATGTGTTCTTTCCTTTGCCCAGTCTGCATGTTGCCTGAAACGCATACAATTTGGATATAATCTCATGCATTTGCCTTATCTATTAGTTAAGGTGTCAAAATTAGCAGCATAAATTACATAACAATTTAGTGGTTAAGAAAAAACTTGAGGAATGAGAGATTAGGAGGAGTGCGGAAAATGAGGGGGGAATGAACTTGGAGATGATGCTTTGCTTAGAGTAGGACGCTGTTTGACCGCGCTGCCCCCTGCTGCTTAGCTTCGGGAGGAGCCTGAGAGGGCCTGTCTACTGGCTAAAGATCCAAGGCAGCTCTGCCACATGTGGCTACCGAGCACTTGAAATGTAGCTAGTGTGATTGAGGAATGGAACTTTCACTTTTTAATTTTAATCAGTTAAATGTAAATAGCCACATACTATGGCCAGTAGTTACCATCTTGGACTAGATAGTCCTAAGATGCAGGATCTTCCCCAGGGCCAGGGCTTGGGAGTTTCAAGTGAGGTTTGAATAACTTTCACCAATGTGTATTTTCACCACTTGGACCCAGGGTTCTAAGCTGCCTGTGGGCTGCCGGCTGTTTTTTGCCAGCCTGATTTTTCCAGTGATGGATGAATGTAAGAGGTTGATGTGTGTATTTTCTCATGATTATCTCCTGGAATTGCTTTCAGTTGCACTGAATTTCTATACCTAATTTCTTGGCAAAACTAATTGCGGCATCCCTAATTTTGGATTACCTGAATAAATCCATCTGGGTCAAATGTAAAGCTGTGGCTTGGATCCCACACTTTGTGACAGCACTCATGAGTAAGCAATAAATACAACAACGCACTCTACTCATGGAGTATCCATTCTAAAGGGAGGGATGGGCTAATACATTTATAAAAATGTCATGTGGTGATAAGTGCTCTAAATAAAACCAGGCTAAAGGGATAGAGAGACACAGAAGAAGGATGTCTCACATTGAGTCAGGAAAGATCTCTCTGAGGAGATGACATTTGAGCCCAGAGACGAGAATATGTGAGGGAGTAAGCAGAGATGTAGGGCAGAGGGAACAAAGATCAGGATTACATTGTTGTTACATATATTGGAGTTGACTTAGAATATAATTTACCAAGATTCGTTAAGAAAGCCATCCCTTCCTCCCCATGCACTTTTAATTGCCCCAAATTTTAATTAAAAGATTGGGAGACAGGGCATAAATGCTAACATGAACTAACTTTTGCCTCGGTGTCACTTCAATTCACATAACTGTGACACCTGAAGTTATTTCATTTCTTGTTTTCTGCAGACATTGGGCTTGCCTATCACAGATGAACAAATCCAGGAGATGAAATCAAACCTGGACAACATTGACTTCAAGATGGCAGCCGACGAAGAGAAGCAGTTACGGCACGATGTGATGGCTCATGTGCACACATTTGGCCACTGCTGTCCAAAGGCCGCCGGCATTATACATCTCGGTGCCACCTCCTGCTACGTTGGAGACAATACAGTAGGAGCCTGTGTGTTTTTGTTTCCTCTTAGAATTCAGTCTTAATAATGCGTTTATAAAATTTATTTGGTTTTTGTCCAGTTTTAGGAAGTGACTCATAGGTTTTTAGTTTTAGGGGTATATTAACTCTCAGGAATTTTCTGCTTTTGGTATCCCTCCAATTTAAGCTATAAGCCCCGAAAACCCCCATAAAATAAGACCTGCAGATACTGCTTCCACATCCGTATGCTGGACATAAGCCGAGGTCTTAGCATGTTAGTGGCCGAGGTAATTTTCCAAAGGGATTTTCTTTCCCAAGTCCTTTATGACTCTGCTGTGACTTCTAAAGGATTGCATTATAATTCTTAAGTGAAACCTTTTAAGTAGCTAAAGCATTTTATAGTTAAACATGAAAAAGTGACAGCACGTATTTTCCTAAGAATTTACTAGGTGCCTGGCACTATTCTGAGCACTTTATTACTTATTCTCCATGGTAGTCATAAGTGATAGATGATATTATCTCAGTTTTTAAACAGCTTTATTGAGGTATAGTTTACATACCATAAATTTACCCATTTTAAATGTACAGTCCAATGAGTTTTAGTCAATTTATGCAATTGTTCAACCTTCACCACATGCCAGTTTTAGAGCACGCCCCTCACCCCAAGAAGCTGTCTCGTGACTGTTTGCAGTCAGTCCTCACTCCTGTTTCCAGACCCAGACAATCACGGACCTGGTTTCTGTTTGCAGTTTTACCTTTTCTAGAAATTTCCTATCAGTGGAATCAGACTGTCGTCTTGGGAATCTAGTCTCTACCACTGAGGAAACTTAAAGAGAGGTTGAAGAACTTGTCTAAGGTTACGCAGCTGGAACCGACACAAGCCCAGGTGGAATGGCTCCAGAACTGGGCTCTTAATCGCAATGCACCTGTGGAACCAGAAGTTAGATTCCAGATACACTTCTAATTGAGAAAGAAGCCACTGATTTTTAATTGCCCCAAATACTACTTTAGTCTTAAGTGGTACATAATTAAAGGCATCTCTGTGTAATTGGTGAGTCAAATAATGGAGGAACAGTCCTCTCACTTGGAATATACTTTTTTTAAAGTACCCTGTGTGTAGTTGGGCTCAACAATTACTGTCTCATATAATCATGTGTTGGACTTGCCTGAAATACATATCTTATCTCCCTCAAGAACAGCTTTAAATTTCTTCAACCTTGATGCTCTGGTTCATGATAGGCATGAAAAAAGGAGAGGAAACTAATAGAATGTGCCCTGTGGAAGCTTCTCGGAGACTTAAACACTTGTCTCTGGGAAAATACAAACCTTGTTGACCTGGACGTCTTCACAGTATTCAGGATGGGGTTTGCCCCTTAACTATTTTCCAGTCATTTTTAGATACTATGTAAATTGGGCTTTATGAGTATAAAGGTTTTGTTCCTTACAGATTCCAGCAGTACCACTCTAAGTTGGTGTGCATTTAAGACAGTAATTAGGGAAGAACAGCTTCCATTAACATCTTCTGGCTTGCACTGTGGGTTGCTAATAGTGAGATAGGTGGCTAGCTGAGAAGCCCAGTGGTGATGGCCAAAAAGTGTTATATAATAATGAAGTTTGGACAAAGCTGTTTAATATAAGACCATTGCATTTTCCTTTGCAGGACCTGATTATTCTTAGAAATGCATTTGACCTGCTTTTGCCAAAGGTAAGGAGTTAGCAGAAATTTCCTACCTGCCCATAGGGGACGGGCACCACTTAGGAATAAATCAACACAATGTAAATCCAAACAGATGATCGTTTACTTAGGCGAATGATCCTATAGCTAATCCGTAGAACTAATTGTCTCTTCTTGGGTTAAAACACTGTAAGAGGATGGTTTTTAAAGGCTAGCCTTTTTTTTTAGATTTTTATTGGGGAAGGGGAACAGGACTTTATTGGAGAACAGTGTGTACTTCCAGGACTTTTTTCCAAGTTGTCCTTTCAATTTTAGTTGTGGAGGGGCACGTGCCGTTCAGCTTCAAGTTGTTGTCCATTCAGTCTTAGTTGTGGAGGGCACAGCTCAGCTCCAGGTCCAGTTGCTGTTGTTAGTTGTAGGGGGCGCAGTCCACCATCCCTTGCGGGAGTCAAACCAGCAACCTTGTGGTTGAGAGGATGCGCTCCAACCAACTGAGCCATCTGGGAGCTCAGCAGCAGCACAGCTCAAGGTGCCGTGTTCAATCTTAGTTGCAGGGGGCGCTGCCCACCATCCCTTGCGGGACTGGAGGAGTTGAACCAGCAGCCTTGTGTTTGAGAGCCCACTGGCCCATGTGGGGATCGAACCGGCAGCCCTCGGAGTAGGAACATGGAGCTCCAACTGCCTGAGCCACCAGGCCAGCCCCAAGGCTAGCCTTTTAAATAAGGGAAATGTAACCACCAGCATATGTTGCTGGAATATGTGGGTCAGATTTATGATTTTGTCCTCTTTTTCTGCATGAGCATGTCAGTGGTCTTAAAATTGTGCAGAAAAAGTTCATGACTTTAGGTAGTCAACTCCATTTTTGAACATTCATTGCTATGAGGTCTTAAGACACTTCTAGGATACAAAGATGAAAAAGAGGGCCTCTGCATTCCATGAACTGAAGGTCTGATTCTATATTAAATTGTCTAAAAGTTTAGTTCCTGATTATGTAATGAGCTCAACCTGAATTCACTCTCTTTCTATCACATGGTCTTTCTTATAGCTTGCCAGAGTGATCTCTCGGCTTGCTGACTTTGCTAAGGAACGAGCCGATCTTCCCACCTTAGGTTTCACACATTTCCAGTAAGTGATATGATTGCTTCTTGGGAACTGGGCTTGTTTGTTTGCACCTGGCTTTCATTTATTCCGTTAGTTCTCCCTTCTGTACAGAAACCTTGAGGGGAAGAATCTCAAAACATAGCTTAAGCAGATACCTTGGAATGCTTATGAGAAATGAACTTGATACCTACCTTAAAAGCTATACTGGTGAGAAAGTAAATAATAATAGTTCATTTGGGAAGCATTGGGCAATATATATCAAGAGCCTTAGAAAGTATTCATACTCCTTTATTTAATCCATTCTAGAGAGTCTAGAGAATCCCGTATTATTTTTATGAAAGTGAGCATTGGAAACTATCTGTCCCATAATAAAAATAAATAAGGTATATACTGCTACCATGTTTCCCCAAAAATAAGACCTAACTGGACAATCAGCCCTAATGCACCTTTTGGAGCAAAAATTAATTTGAGACCTGGTCTTATTTTACTGTGATATAAGATCGGGTATAACATAACATAACATATGGGGTCTTATATTAATTTTTGCTCCAAAAGACGCATTAGAGCTGATTGTCCAGCTAGGGCTTACTTTCGGGGAAACGCGGTATATTCCACAGGTTGGAATAATATGCAGCCACTAAAATGATGCTAGTAAGACTAATATGGAAATGTGCTTAGATTAATGTTATGGGATAAAGATAGCATATAAATTGCACAAAGATTGGAAGGAATTACACCAAGCTGTAAATATTGAGTACTCCGATAATAGGTGAGATAATAGAGTAATTAAATTTTTCCTCTGCTATTTTTTTGAATTTTTGATTTTTAAAATGTGCAAGTATTTTTATGATTACCAAGTAAAACCCTTTTCATTATTTATTTTTCAAATAAAACTTTTTAAAAGCTGGTGATGTCATTTTTGGAACGCTAGTGGCAGGTTTCAAGTGATGATATTTGAGTAGTGGTGTATTAGCATCTGCCTTATGTTTTGATGGGGTATTGCTGTGGCAACAAGAATGTCATCTCTTATAACTTAGGAAAGCCTAGGCTGAATTTCGTCTACCTAGAAGTTAGGGGCTGCATTTACTGGTAGAAACCTGAAGAAATTGTTCATGTGAGTGAGTCAGTGCTCGGTGTGTGTGGCTTGGCCAGGACAGATGTTTCCTTCTGCTGTCTCCCTGCACACTTAGCATTACCTGTGTTGCAGCTCCTCTTCCTCTCCTGCATCTGATGGAGAGTATGCAGGGAGCGCAGGCATTCCAGTATTCTCTGTGCACAGTGTAATGAGAGGTATCTGCTGCGGTGTTGGCAGCCTTAGCAACTCAGAAAATGGTGTGGACGTGTAGGCATCACCTCAGTGTGTGGGTCCCTGCAATAAAAAAGAAACAGCTTTACTGAGATACAATTCACATATAAAATTCACCCCTTTTAAGTGCTCAGTTGAGTGGTTTTTAGTATAGTTACAGAGTTATGCAGTCATCAGTGTATAATTTCAGAATATTTCCATCACCCCACAAAAGAACCTGTACCCATCAGCAGTCACTCATTTCCCCATTCCCTAGGCCCTGACAACCACTAAGCTATTTTCTGTCTGTGGGTTTGCCTCTTCTGGACATTGTATTTAAATAGAATCATACACTATTCATCCGCTTTTGACTGGCTTCTTAGCATAATGTTGTCAGTGTTCACCCATATTGTAATACATATCGGTACTTCATTTCCTTTCACGGCCAAATAATGTTCTACTATATGGATATACCAGATTTTGTCCATTCATTGGTTGACAGATGTTTGGGTTGTTTCCCTTGTGCCTGTTACGTATAATGCTGCTGTGAATAAAACTTGCAAATTCATTTATTTCTTTGCTTACTCCAATAATCTGTTAGCAGGAGTTAGCAAGGAAAACTACCCAGAGATTAATTTGGGGATATATGGTAGCTTGTGTGCCTGCTGTACAAGCAGACGTTCCTGTGGTGGTCCTTGATGTCGCCAGCTATTAGTGTCATTAGCATTTAGAGAGATTCCATCTGGGATGGCCAGCTCATCTGTTAGAACTTCAGTGTTACTACATTGTATTCGTAATTATGTTTCATGTGGAGAAACAGACCTCCAGTGGATTGATTTAGACTTCAGACTGGAAACAAAGGCGTTAGCTGTTACGTTTGAGCCCTTTGGTTGTGTGTGTTTGGGGCTGTTCTGCACAGCATGGCTGGCTCCTCACCAGATGTTGACCCCTCGTGAAGGCCTTGACTGTCAGTCTAGAGTAGCGTTCTCCATTGTCCTCATCATCATTTTCTTCATAGTTTTCATTTAAAAAATCAATAATTTCCTTGTTTGTTTGTTTACACTGTAACATGCACTTCATTGGACAAGGACCTTGTCTGTTTTGTTCTTTGTTGTATTTCCAAAACCAAGAACACTTTAGATACTTGGCAAATGTTTGTTACGTGAGTGTGTATTTCTTACCAAAGTCTGGGGATGAACAAAATGGACATTGTCTCTGCCTTTATATTGCCTCTTGATGATGAAGAAAAAACTATGCTAGGAGCCCTTTAGCTTTGTAATCTTTGAATATTCATAAATGACATAGACTCTCCTTAATTATTATTTGCTCAAACTTTTTAGCTCCTGTTCTATCTGTATGGTTTCTGCATCCCTCACTAATTTTTCCCAGAGGTGACAGTGATGATTAGAGGAAGAAGCAGTGAAGCTTTTAGGAAGTAAGTCCTTGGTTTGAGACTGCCCTGTGTTCTCTTTGGGTGTCTTGCAGGCCTGCTCAGCTGACCACGGTTGGGAAACGTTGCTGTCTGTGGATTCAGGATCTTTGCATGGATCTTCAGAACTTGAAGCGTGTCCGAGAGGACCTGCGCTTCCGTGGAGTGAAAGGCACCACCGGCACGCAGGCCAGCTTCCTGCAGCTCTTCGAGGGAAATGACCAAAAGGTATTCTGAAAGCCACCTGGGGGATACAGGCTCAGAGGTGGAGCCCCAGAGACAAAGCTGACGTCCGGGGTGCTAGGAGCTTGGTCTTGGGACGAATGGAATCTTTGGAAGGGGTATGGCAGGCCGCAACCTGGGTGGGAGGTTACACCCCAGGGTTACTATAGGGATGTCTTTTCTTCCCAAGGTAGAGCAGCTTGACAAGATGGTGACAGAAAAGGCAGGATTTAAGAGGTAAGTAAATGGGGAAAGTGTTGGCCTCCCTATTAAGTGATGAAAGGCCTATGTTTCATATACCTCTAGATTTGACCCTAATTTTTTTGGCTTTTTCTTTCTTTGTTCTTCTACCCATTTCCTGGGTTTTATTTTCTTATAGCCTAGATTCTATGTTCTTAACGTCTATAAGAAAAAAGGAAACTATTTACTTCTGAGTTTTGTTTTTTTTAATAGTTTTACCCATTTAGTTGCGTTTTTGTTTCTTTATTGAGGGCCTCCAATGGATTGGTCTAAATCGGACCATTTCCTTTGAGGGCCACCGGGCTCCACTACGGCTCCTTCTTCTAGGCACTTCCATCAGGTTGCAGCAGGACATGGCACGTGGACCATATGTCCTTGGGTCAGGACAGCCATCTGGGCATTAGTAAAAAGGGGAGAAGAAAAGTTTGCTCCAGGAGCCAGTTACCAGTGAGCTCCTCTGGGCTGAATGTGACATGTACACCAGTGAGACTAAGCTTTTGCTTAGGGTCTGTTTCTGCTCATTTGTTTGACACAGTCACAGTTTGAAATAGTTCTCCTAAAGGCTCTTTTCTGTTCCAGGGCTTTCATCATCACAGGGCAGACATACACACGAAAAGTGGATATTGAGGTGCTGTCTGTGCTGGCTAGCTTGGGGGCGTCTGTGCACAAGGTGAGTGGTGGTAGCTTGTATGTGTGGGAGGGGGCGGGGGGCGGGGAGGGAGAGCTTGGACACCACAGACAGACTGGGTCAGCCGCGGACTTTTAATTGTTCTGCTCAAGAGATGACAGACAGCAGTTTTAACAATGTGGGGCCCATAAATGAAGCCTCTCAGATGAAGGTGCACTGAAGGGAAGGACCCGTTGAGTCGTGCTCATTAAAGTCATCTTGCTGTTGTCGTTCCGTGGTGTGTTAAGTAGTGTCACCAGAACATTTCCACGCTCCTTGGCTTTGTCCTCCCAGCTCTTCTGGAGCGCTTGGTGCTGATGGAGGAGATGAGCTCTTCAGGCTCAGCCCCAGCTCAGCTAGACGGCTGTCTCCTTCATCAGTCTAGTCCCTGCCCCCAGATTCCTGTGTACCAAGAGTGTGGGGTGATGCCCGTGCCCCTGCTTTTCCCCAGATTTGCACCGACATACGACTCCTGGCAAACCTCAAGGAGATGGAGGAACCCTTTGAAAAACAACAGATTGGTGAGTGTGTGTGATGGCCTGGGCTCACCGCAGAGGTGCTGAGAGGCTCGCGGGCATTTGTTACTAGCTCACCCGGAAGCATGCTCGGGCCCTCACTGTCCTCTGAAGCCTTTCTGCTGTGGCTTCTTGTCCTTATACATGGGCAGGCTCCAGTGCGATGCCATACAAGCGGAACCCTATGCGCTCAGAGCGGTGCTGCAGCCTTGCCCGTCACCTGATGGCCCTCGTCATGGACCCGCTGCAGACAGCATCTGTGCAGTGGTTTGAACGCACGCTGGATGACAGTGCCAATCGGTCAGTGGAATGGGGATGTCGCATAGCAGGTGGCTGGGAGGACCAAGGGGGGGCCTGGAAGCAGAAGGACGTTCTGAGGATTTCTGTATTTCCTCCTTTTCCCCAAAGAGCCGGGAGCCTAGCAGGGAGGGAAGAACATAGAAAGAACAGTATGATAAGTGTTGGGACCAAAGTTTGTACAAGGTATTCTGTGGGATCAGAGGAGGGAGTAGTGGTGGAGGAGTCAGAGAAAGCTTTATACGGGAGGTGACGCTTAAGACTTAAGAAATAAATCGGCGTTTTAAAAAGACATTGAAGACAAAATTGGGAGCATGTATAAAGGCCCAACAGCAGGAGAAAGAACAGTGTACGGAGTTCCTAATAGTCAGGTAGCCCTGAGGAATGAAGTCTATGTGACCAGAGATGAGATGGGACCCGATCGGGATTCGCAGCCACTTTATGAAGGGCATTATAGGCCCTGAAAAGGAGTTCGGATAATGTTCTGAAGGCAAGTAGATGTCAGCTGTGGGGTCCTGGCACAGTGACATGTCGATGACGAGTTACAAGGTGGGTCAGAAGTAGTCTGTAGCTGGGAATAAGGTACCAACGTGCACATGTTTTTCTACTTTATACTTATTTAAAGCCGATTCACATTACACTGGTTTGCTGGCATTGTGCTAGGATTTCTTGAGTAGAGAAGGATATATCGTTAAAGCTAGCTCTCTGGGATCGGTACGTAATCCAGGGTTTAATCTATGGAAATACTACGTGACCTAATCATACGTGCCTGCCAAAACACCCTGCAACAGTTTGGAGAATCAGCTGTAAAGGGACATGAATCTGGTCACAACAAGTTAGGTTACTTTAAAAATCCATGTCCAGTGCTCGCTTCAGCAGCATATATACTAAAATTGGAACGATACAGAGAAGATTAGCATGGCCCCTGCGCAAGGATGACACGCAAATTCGTGAAGCGTTCCATATATTTTTTATAGATGATGTAATACAGAATTGTACACCTGAAATCTATGTAATTTTACTAACAATTGTCACCCCAATAAATTTAATAAAATAAAATTAAAAAAAAAAAAAAAAATCCATGTCCACACTGGCACAGTGGCCGCGTGAATGGAGAGGAAGGGTCTGGATAGAAAAATCAATGGCAGATTGGCCGGCCTTGGTGACTGACTGGGGTGAGTATTGGTGATGGGATGCTAGTGCCATTTACTGAGGCAACGGCCCCAGGGAGAGGAGGAAGAGCAGGTTTAAGATGGGGAGCAGAAGGCAATGGAATAGTGGCTGAATTTAGTTTGGGGTTTGAGGTACCTATGGATCAACCAGGTGGAGCTCTCAGGTAGGTCTGTGGTCTGGCACTCGGGCAAGTGGTCTGGACAAGAGGTGATAGATTTGAGGGCCATCTGGATATTGGAGAGTGAAGGAAGTTGTCCACACAGTACATACGGCATGAGGAGTCAATAGGGCTGCCTGCTTCTTGGGACACACCCTACGTTTCACTGAAATTGTTATTTGTTTAAACAGATAACTGAATTGGCTGTTTGTTTTCTAGACGTATCTGTTTGGCCGAAGCATTTCTCACTGCAGATACTATATTGAATACGTTGCAGAACATTTCTGAAGGATTGGTGGTGTACCCCAAAGTAAGAGACCTCAATTAAAAAGCAAACCGTTAGAAAGGGGCTGGAATGTGGGAAGGGGAGTGTAACACTTTCCTGCTCTGGAGTGAGTATGTTGGGGGAGCTGTGTTCTGGTCCAGTAGGACTTCTTCTCAGCCAGAACTCATTTTTCAGGTGGTGACATAAGCTCTAGGGAACTAACTGTGTGGATTGATAGACAGGTTTCTAGAAAAGGGAATAAAGTACTTTGAATTGGCTTAAACTCTCTACCAGCATGAATCATCAGGTCTGGTGTGACTGGCAGAGTAGACTGTTCCCTTTGCCTGTGTGTAACTACCTGCGCAGGTGGGTCCATTTCCATCATACACTCAGCTGTTGCATTGGGCACTGAAATTGAACAGCTTGAGGTTTCAGGAATCATTCTGATGAAGCAGCTTTTAAAATTTACTTAAATCAGTATTTCTTTTTAAAATCAAAGTAATACTCCAGATTACTAAGAAAACTGAAAAAATACAGTATAAAGCAATCCATTCTGCTTTTTTCATAAAGATGGTAGCTCGTGTCCCTGATGTGCATTTTGCTGCTCCTAGTTGATACCTTACTATGTGTATGTTTGTGACCTTGAGGCATCTTCCTTGGCCCTTCATTCATTCTCCTAGGTAATTGAGCGGCGCATTCGGCAAGAGCTGCCTTTCATGGCCACGGAGAATATCATCATGGCCATGGTGAAAGCTGGGGGTAACCGCCAGGTTTGTAGCCCCTTGTGCCCCTTGGTGATTGAGAGCGTGCCTTTGGTCCTGAAGAACTGACGAGGAAGGCGTTTCTGTCGTTACCGTCAGTCCAGCACTGGTATGACAGGACGCTATTCTGCCATAGGATAGGCTTCTTCCGAAAAGTCAATTCTGACTTCTGGCAACAATACCTCACTGTCTTCCCAGGATTGCCATGAGAAAATCAGAGTGCTTTCCCAGCAGGCAGCTGCTGTGGTCAAGCAGGAAGGGGGGAATAATGACCTCATAGAGCGGATCCTCACCGATGCCTACTTCAGTCCCATTCACTCCCAGTTGGACCGTTTACTGGATCCTTCTTCTTTCACCGGGCGTGCATCCCAGCAGGTAAGCATCAGAACACCTACGTGGAGCTGCAGTCTTCCCCAAGTGCCCTCTCTTTACACTGCTGGACTGCAGAACCTGGAGTACTGTAAGGTTTCTACTGTATAGGAAGTATGATGAGAATGGGGCTAGTTAGAAAGAATTCAGAGCGGGTTGCTGGCTAAACTGTAACATTTTGGTGTGTTGAGCTGCCTCAAGTAGTTCCTGTGTGGATTTCTCTGAATTCTCTTTTGCTCTAGAGACTGTGGTATAATAGACAAAGATTGGGTTTTATCATCAAGTAGATCTAGGTTCAATTCTGACTTCTGGCATTTACTGGCTGACAGGATAAAAAATTCACATCTCATAGAGTTAAGTGAGATTGAAAGGCCTAGCATAGTGCTTGATGCATAGTAAGTATTCAGTAAATGTTTGTCATTTTTCCTTTTGGCTTTTTGGAGACTATAAGGCTTAATTCAAAAACATTTATCAAGTGCAGTCGAAGTGCTCAGTATGTGTTCAGGTACCGTGTTTAATAATGGGGCTTTAAAGATGTGTAATCCTTATCTTCAGGGAGCTCAAAACTCAGTGGTGAAGACTTGTAAATAGTTGATTGATGATATCAAGCATTACATGCAGGAACTGAGGGAAGCACATTTTTTGAGGGATGACAAAAGAGGAGACAACCCTAGAAGAGTAGAATTTGGGAAAGAAAAGAATTTGGAAGACATGACATTGGAGCTGAATCTTAGGGACACGTAGGAGTTAGCCTAGGAGAGGAGATGGCAAATACATAGATGTCCAACTTGGGAGAGAGAAACTACAATCATTTGCCAGTGTACCAAGTGCCCCAGGAGTAGTTACTGGATTTAAAGTTGAAGACAGGCATGAGTTTCTCATTTGTATTCCAATCATTCTGGTGTTTTGGATTTGAAAGACTTAAACTGGAGGTAGGGAGGCCAATAAGAAGGCTGCTGTAATGAGTCAAGCAGCTGATGCTGAGGGCTGTGAGCCACGGTGGGGTAGACACAGACGAGGGGGTCGATTTGGAGGCTACTGAGAAAGTCAATTAGTTGGTAGCTGGTTGAGTGAAGAGGAGGGAAAAAGCAGTGATGGTTTTAGCTTGGGTGTCTGGATGGAGAATGGTGAGATCCACTGAAAACACAGCTGGGCCAGACAGCATCTGTGGGCATGATGGGTTGAACTGCCTGTGTCTAGGGGGAGATTTCTGACAGGCGGTTAGGAAAGACAAGCTCAGTGGTGGAGTAAAGATTTTATCAAGTCTCAGTGATATAAACTGACATTGAAAAGTATTATCAAAATTTACATCTTAATGTTTTCTTTTGTCTTATATTTGCTTTCCTCTTTGGCAGGTACAGAGATTCTTAGAAGAGGAGGTATATCCCCTGTTAAAACCATATGAAAGTGTAATGAAGGTGAAAGCAGAATTATGTCTGTAGAGTTGGAAGAGAATTAAACAAAAAATCATTGTTGGCTGTGTTAACTTTTATTGCTGAGTCATGAAAACTGATACTTTAGTGCCTTATTTTATTTCAAGAATTGCTACCTTAAATTAATAACAGCACTTTTCTTTCCACCGTGCTTTCACACTTCTCAAGGTCTACAATACAGAAATAAATTGCATTGTAGTTGGACTCGGGGTTTTACAGCAACACCAACTTGCATAATAAATGTAGCTCATAGTTTGCTCTCTGTTCTTTCAAGGCATATTTCTTGGCTACTGTAGTCCTTTTCACATGTTCACTTGATTGTGAGGTAGTGAACAAGTTCCTGGTCCTCTCGTCTGAAGGTGAACTTGGTCTGGGTCTAGCAAAGTAACCCAGACTCAGGATTTGCTGTGGTTGGATACCCTAACTTCAGTTATATCTGGCAAGAATAAGTAATGAATGAAATTTGTAGCTACAATAAAGAAACTAATATAATCATCAGGCTTACTCAATTCAGGTTGTGTCCCACCTCACTTCATTTTTTTGATAAGGCTTTTTGTATATTGAGGAAATGCCAATAGGGTATATTGATTTCATCGAGGCATTGGACAGTCTTTAATCCTGGATACTCAGTTTGATAGTTGATTGAACCAACTACAGTGGTGTCTCGGTTCTTGAACATAATCCATTCCAGAAGACCGTTCGAGTTCTGAAATGTTCGAAAACCGAGGAATGGTTTCCCCGTAGAAAGTAATGCAAAATGGATTCATCCATTCCAGACCTTTAAAATCAACCCCTAAAACTGCAAATTTAGCGTGAATTTTACTATCTAATGATACCATAGATCCATAAAATTTACGGTGTTCATCAACAAAGATGTTTGAAAACAGGTACCACTGTATAGCCAAAGAAAATAGATTTACGGATTATCATCCACCCGGAAGGAAAACACGAGTGTTACACCACAGAACTCTATCATTAGCCGTCTCTACATATATTTTCAGCATATATGAAAAGAAGAAAACTTCTTTATCATATTTGCAGATGACACAAAACTATGACAATTAACCAAGACATTTATTTGATAAGATTTCATTTAACCTAAATAGACCAAAATGATGTGCCAAAACCAAGAAGGAAAAATTAAGATAAATGTGAATAAGTTAACCTTAAACTCAGTATAAAGCAGAAGTGCTTGCCAGTGAGATAAGACAGTTTTAGGATGTATTAATGGTATGTGTCCAGAAAACCCACCAGTCTTGCTGTTCCACACGCATGGCATTGTGTTCAACTTTGGACACCCAGTCTAAGGAACAGATAAACTGGAGAGCCAACCTCCAAAGAAGACCTTGTTGTATGAGGTGTGGTGAGGAAGCTTAGGGCTCTTTATCCTATAGAAGAAAACTTGTCAGTTCTTCAAATACTTGTGAGGAAGAAGAATGACTTGATTATCTGTTGCCCGAAGACACACAACTGAGACCAGTACCCATTGTTGAGAATCTGAGGCTGGTTTGGGCCCAGACATTGGAGCTGCTATGAGTTCGTCATTCTTTCCCCACGCCATCCCGCCAGGTCAAGCAGAAGCTAGAAGACTCCCTAATTGTCAGGAATGGGGGTGTTGTGAGGGAAGAGGCTGAATCACCTCCAGTTGTGTCTAATCAAAGGTAGCAGAAGTAAAGAGCTCAACCTATTGGAAAGAAAGAAGAAGAGGCAATCCTTAAAACCAAATTTTAAATACAGTTCTGTGTAGCAAACAAGTGTGGATGGCCTGGAGCCATACAACATTTCAACTCTTCCAGAAACAGTTTCATATTATTCCTCATGAGAATCTTGAAGGGATGTTTAAAACAGGTCTGGCACAAGGAATTAAGTCACTGGGACCTGATGAAGCATTCTGTCTACTTCTCTAGTATGGGCTATTTAAGAGAAGGCAGCGATCGGTGTATCCGTAATCTGAGAACTTACATTACGTAGACACATGGGATATTGGATACCATAGATTTTAGTTAATAAATTTCCTCAGCAAATAAGGAAATAAGATCTTAACAGTCTTGTTCTGACAATTCTGTTATACTTCTGAACTCATTATTAGAGATTTGGTGATTTTCTTCCTCAGCTATTTGGGTGGGTTTATTGGGTTTCTTTCCTCTTCCATCTCATTTTTACATACCTGTGGTATATACTCTTAAATACAATTTTATTATTTTCCCATTTGGCATTTTAATTAGAGGCATTTGGGTGGGCTTCAGGTTGAGGAGCAAACACATGCCTTCTGGAAGATTAGGTTGAATTCAGTTGATGCAGACTTCCGGATCTGAACCGTCTAGAAATCCGAGCGGGCAAACTGGGACAACTGGCTTCTGCTCAGCTGCAGTCGGACCCCTGGGCACTACTGCCCCACCCTCCCTTGGCTGATGGTAGATTTTAATTGCTAATCGGAGTGCCTGACGACAGTGGAAGCACAGAGGTTAGATACCTTCAGAATGGTGAGGTAAATCCTGGGTGGATGTGAGGGTTAAGTGACTGAAGTCGCATTGCATAGAGTCTGACACAAAGAAGGTACTCAGAAAATGTCATTTTCCTGTGAGCCCAGGAGCGTTTACCAACCTTCCTCTCTGCTCAGTCAGGGAGCAGGCTGAGACGAGGCTGCTGTAGTTGGTTGGGTTTGCCTGCCATGGAAGAGAGTACATCCTGAACTTGAACCAACCAGAGAATGAGGCATGAGACATGAGTCATAAAAAATAGGAAAAAGTCACAGTTTAAAAAGCTCTATCATGAAATACTAAATGGTTTGTTTCATGGATAATGAGTTTAAGGTGATTATTTTTGCTTCTGTGTATTTTTTCAAGTTTTAATACAATTTTTCTTTAAATAAACTTTAAATTTTAGTATAGTTTTAGATTTACAGAAAAATTGCAAAGATAATACCGAGAGTTTCCATATACCCCATACTTGGTTTCCCCTATTATTAACATCTTACATTGGTATGGTACTGACGTCACAATTGATGAGCCAATATGATACATTATTAAATAAAGTCCTTAGTTTTTAGCTAATGTCCTTTTTCTGTTCCAGACCCCATCTGGAATAGAAATGACATTTCGTCGTAACATTTTTTAAATACTAAAGTTCTCAAAGGCCAAGTTTGGGGGTGGGGTGTGGGGATAAGTGGTGAGTATGGGTGGTAATTTGCATTCATGGAAAGTCTAAACTGAAGGAGAAACAGCTAGTGTCTGGCCCAGAGTTCAAGATGAGCGTGTCAGAGGACCAGATGACCTGTAGGTGACTACTTGGACAAAAGTCAAATGAGAAATGCATGTCTGAGTGGATGAAAACAAGAGGCCCTCTATATCTTCTCATATAACAAGGCCCCTGGCCTTAGAAAAACTATGTTTGACCTGCCCTTTCAGATTCTGATGCCTTACGTGGTTCTGCAGGTTCTCATACTTGTGCTACTGCTGGGACTTCCTCTTCTACAGTGGACCAGAAATTGCAGTTAGAGAAGATCCTAGTCCAGGACAGAGTGGAGGGAGGGGTTTGAAGGGAACTTCGGGAACTCCTGCAGACCCCCGTCCTTAATCTGCACAAAGTTTCTTAGGAACTGACAAGCTCATATTGAATAGTTGTAAATGGCCACATGTGAGATTGGGAAGGAGACTGGAGCCATGAAGGCTGTTTCCATCCACTGGTGATTTAGCCTTTCATTGCTATGGCTCTAGGGCACAGACATTCAAAACTATGGGAAAGTGTTATACCTCTCCCATGTTTTAAACTTTAATAGGACAGCTGTCTTTAAAAAAAAGTTTTAATTAGGATAGTGCTGGTTCTAAGAGTACTGGCCAAGTATATTTTAAAACACATAATGCAGAAATCTAAACAACAGATCTCAGCAGGATTCACCCCATAGTTCCTTAAATAAATCTCATTTCTTTCAAGAAAAAAGGATAAAATAATATATTTCACACTTAGAAAGCTTCATTTCTTTAGTGATAATCTGGAGGACGTAAGTATTTGCAAAATACTTTGTTTCTCATCCAGGTCGCATACTTTAACAGGCATTTTTTTCCAGCATCCTACTGTGTACTGGGAATACAGTGGGGAGCAGAGTTCTGCTCCAGGAAGCAGACTACACAAAGTGGTGAGTGGATCCTCAATAATGGGACAACGTAATTCAACATCTGCACACATGTGTAGTTCATCAGGCTCCACTGAGAAAAAGTGCTCCTGACATGTAACTTTAACAAGAAATCCACACTGCTTCCCTTGGTTTTAGCATCTCGTAATTCACTCTTCATCATGAGGCAGAGGCTGCTTTTCCCACCTGCACGGTGCGTGGCTGACTAACTTTAATTCACTTGGTTCCATCCACCCTTCACATGGTGTGAATTGAAAGGGGCCTTGCTTTGGGGGCTGTCCTAGGAAACCAAGAATTTGGCATTTTCCTTTCTCCCTTTTGTCTGACTAATGGAGGCTAAATGTGTATGTAGCATTCTTACACAGCCTTTGCAAATAAGAATATTTCATAGAATTGTTAGCTACCCTATCATTCCTTAAAAAGGAAGTACTCGTTTTTCTGTCTCCTGTCATCTTTGGACTGGCCCAGTGTTGATCTCTAGCAAATACTCCACTGGAATTTCAGGGAGGGCTGGAAGCTGGCTTTGGCAATAGCACGGACAAGTCGTTATTCCCTAGTCAGGGAAAGCAGGCAAGAATGAAATGTTAATGGTTTACTGCAAAAACTTAAGGGGCCTGTGCTGAAACTAGCGTTACTCAGCTATTGAGTTTCAGCACCTCAGCTTTCCTAAAAACTATCTCAAAAAAATTGTTTTCCCATAAAGATAAATTTAAGAAATATAGCCCTTGTAAGTTACGATATGAGAGAGAAAAGGTATGTCACCACGCTAAAAAGGCTTGAATTCATTGCTCTAAGGCATTTTTTTTTTTTTTTTTTTAAAGAAACTAAGGATTTGTAAGAGACAGTAGTGCGGTTGGTGAAAAATGAACTTGGCCACAGAAACTGGGTTCAGATCTCTGCTCTTCCACTTATTCTCATTATTTTGGCCAGGTCCTCTGAAAATTCTAATGATAAAATTCACCCTGCTTTCAGCACAGGAAGGTTGTGAATTATGTGAACGTTCTTTGTAAAGTGAGCATAACACAGTTAGGTCATGAGTGAGACTGCCTTACTGTGTTTTGTAGGCGTTGCCTGTGGGGTTGCCATTCATTCACTTTGCGCATCACCTTGGAACACCATTAGGAACCCGTGTTTAGGTTAGTAAGCAGCTCCAAAACTAAATCTATATCTCGTCAGAGTAGGGTGAAATTTCTAGAACATTCCTGTAATACTATTGTAGCTTTTGATGACCTTTCTAAAACGTGGCAAGCATGTTTTTCTTCAAGTCAGATAGAGCCTGCTGTCAACTAGGACCTCAAATGGAGATGGGCCCGCTATCTTCCTGGACTGTCAGTCTGCACTGTGTGTTAACATTTTCTCGAATAGCATCTAGCTCTCACGACCATAAGTTCACATTCTCATTTAATGGATGAGCTAGATGTAAGCATGGTGAAGTGACTCAAACGGCGGCCGCTGACTACACCTCACTGCTTTAAGCATGCTTGGAGGGTAAATTTCTTGGGCATGACTTCAACAAATTTGTTGCAGTTTAGGGCTCCTTCCAAGGCTTGTGAATTGTGTAAGAGTGGACCAGGCTCGTCTAGTACTGGCTCTGCACACCGGTAAAGAAGGGACTGACATATTTAGAAAATGAGCATCACGTAAGTGCCCCTCCTTCCGACAGCCCTGCCACGTCTATCCCCCCTCCTTACCGCTGCTGGTCCTCCTCATATTGCTCAAAACTCCTCAGGCTGCAGTGCAGACGGGAGGCCGGTGGGCATTGCTAGCCTAAAAACGGGCTTCGAAGGTCGCTGGGTTCGGAAGGGAGGCTCCGAGCGGGGTGCGGGGGCGCGCAGACCGGGTCGCTCCGGCCCATCCGACCCGGAGGACTTCAGCCCCCAGCATGCCCCGCGTCCGCCCGGCTCGGCCCGCGCGCGTGCGTGGTGGCATCGGGGAGCGCTGACTGGATCCGAGCTGCGAAGCCGCGGAGCTGCGAGCCCTTCCCAGGTTGGCGCTGAGGTGGCGGAGACTAGCGGCGGCGGGGCAGCTGGACATCTGCTGGGCGGGTGAGTGCGAAGCGAGAGGTCTGCCAAGACTTGCCGGGTCTGAGGGGCCCGGCGCCCACACTTGCCCCTCCGGTGGGGACGCGGGGGTGGCTGTGGACAGACTGACAGACTGACGGCCGAAGGGGCCGTGGGGGGGAGAAGCACCGTCCCCGGCCGGACCTGGCGCGTGCGACGCGTGGTCTGGGGCCCCTGGCGGCGGCGGCCAGGCGCGGACTTTTGCGTCCGGGTGCGGGGCCTGCGGGGGGTGGGGGGAAGGTGCTTGGCCCCGCGTGGCCCCGCGTCCCTGCTCCGGGCGAGGCAGCTTCTGGGAGGCAGGACTCCCTCTCCCCTTCCAGGTGGCCCAGCTTGGCCTAGCGGGTGGGGGCCGCCAGCGCCCGAGCTTAAGTGCCCTGGGCCCTCGAGCCCCAAAGCGTGCCCCTCCGGTAGCTGGAGGCAATTTTTGAGAACCTACACCTAATGCGGGGGTGCTTTTTTGGGAAAGAAGGGCATCCTCGGGCACATTTACAGCAGTGAAGTCTTCCTCGGGTGCAACTTGTGACTTATGTTAAAGATGCAGGTCCGGGGTCCGAACACAGGGTCAGATTCTGTCCGAGACTGGAAACCACTGTGCTATACAGTATTGGTTGTATTTCAACGTTGGGGAAATTGAGGCATGTATTCGCCAGGATCACCCACTGTGGATAGGATTGGAATTTTGAAAATTATTCTCATTCTTAGTTTAATGCTAAGGATGCTTCTTATATGGGGTCGGGGAGATGTTTTAAAGTTTCTTTTCAGGGTCGGACGACTGGATTGTATTTCCCAGTCTTGGGCAGCGTGTGAGATTTGTGGGTTGCTGCTTCTTTTTTGTTCGTTTTTTGGTGGGATAGTTAGAGGTGTCCTGGAATATCCTTTACTCTCCTGTCTTATTCTTTCATGGTAAATTCAAGTTCCTAATCAGGTTCTGAAAAAAAACAGAATTTTCAACTTTGACTTGTTTACTTGTAATTTCCATGATTATGTTTGTGATTAAGTTTGTAGATACACGTGTATTTCCTCCTTCCTCATCTCTTCCTCACCTTCTAGTTCTCTGAACTCTGAACAATAAAGTTTTATCTCCTTTGTTTTACATATTTATTTCTGTTCTCCGTGGTTAGTTTGTAATTCTCAATAAAGGTCGGTTGGTGTCTTCCTGTCTCTTCATAATCCATAGTGCATGTAGCCTGTTAATCACGAATTGTCACATTAGCCTGGGCTTTAGTCTTTTCCGTGTCCCTTTTGAAGCATAGGGGTGTTATGATCTGGGAGAGAGGGGGAGATGTTTCTGTTGATCAGATATGGGTAACCGGTGAACATGACCCATGCATGACCAGAGCATTAATTTTAAAAGGCTGTGAACAAAAATTGTTTAAAAAGAGCATACTAACCTTGTGAATTTGGATCTTGTCAGGTTGACAGAAAAGTCGATGAACCAGCGTAGTACCTCACAGAAGTGAACCTGACATTAGGGTGAAATACTGAGAAAGGAACTCAGGAGCTTAAGTGCCCTGAGTTTTATCATACGGCCATCTTTCTGTGCGTGGAGTGGATGCTGGGAACACCTGTTAGCGTAGAAGCTTAAACAATGTTCTCTGTGTTTGTGTTTTTGGATTCTTCTTAGTTCTCAGTGAGAGTTTCGGCAGGAGCCCCAGATCTTGTACATTTGTTAATTTAACATCAATTTCATCTACTTACTCTCCAGATTAGTCTCTGTTCCTCAGTTGGTGACGTCAGTAATTTTCCGTAGCAGCCATTCATGAGCTCATGCAGACTGTCACAAGGAAGTGGAATAGCACAGAGGGTGGTACACCCAGAAGAAATCAGAATCCTGTGTCATTGCCGTCACACAGTACAGATAGACTGGAGACAGGAAATCTGGACTGAAGCACAAGCTAGCTATGTGGGAGGGTTAGAACCCCTAGTCCAGGCTTCCACATACAGTGATAGTCATCGATACCATTTATTGAATGTTTTCTGTTTGCCAAGTGCTGTCATTGTCACCGTGAGGTGTAGGTATTACGATTCTCATTTTATACATGTGTGAGTTGAAGTACAGAGGTTAAGTGAATTGCCTACAGTTATGGTAAGTGACAGGGCCAGAATTCAAATTCAAGTCTGACTCTGACACCCCTGCTTTTTCTACTATGCCACCTCACCAACAAATATGTTCAAATCTTTCTCATTCTTATAAAAAATATAAAACTTTCCTGTAATCACATTTATCCTTCAAACTACTACCCTTTCCCTTCCTTTTCCTTTCTAGATTTGTTCTAAAAAAGCAAACAAACTCTATGTCCTTCTCTTCCATTTACTTCTTAGTTGCAGTCTGACTTGCACCCTCAAGCCTATCGACGTTGCTCTTAGGAGCCCCACTCAACCATTTATTGAATACCTACTGTATGTACCACCTTCAAGAACTTGCAAAGAGGTTAACACATGTTCTTGCCCTGCGGGAGTTTAGGGATTAATGAGGGCGCGGGGAAGAAATTCATACATGTCAATGTGATGTGTTAGCTGTTCACTGAGCAATCATTGCTCTTGGGAGTTGGGGGAGGAACAAGTCACTGAGAAAGTGACACTGGACTGCCAACAGCGAGAAACCCTCAATTGTTCTAGACAGTGGGGTCAGGACTGCATGCTTAGGTGTGGATTTTTAGGAGAAGCTGTATCTCACCAGTAAGAGATGATAACAGTTGAGATACGCAATGTAGGCTTTAGAGTCTGACAGACCTGGGAGTTGAGCCTCAGTTTCTTCTTTCTAATACCTCCCTACAAGGTAAGGTCTTTGTCTTTTTCACCATCTCACTCCTATCTCCTAGAATAGCCATAGGTGATCAGTAAATATTTGTTGAATGAACACCTCACAGCATATTCAGCACATGGTAGGTACTAGTACTCTGAGTAGTAAGTACTGTATGACTGAAAAAGTGAGGCTTATTTCAGTGTGGCTTAGGAGCTGATTTTGAATACACCATTGTTTGAACAGTATACACATAATCACCTCTTTCTGAACATTAGGCTCATTACTTTATGGTCACAGTTCATAAATAAAGAGAGAGACACTCGTTTTGGTAGGCACAGTTACTGCTAACTGTCTTCACTTCTAACATTATGCCTCTCTTCCAGTTATAAACACATTCCTGCTTTTTCTAAGAGTTTGTGATGTAGGTTTTGTATGTGTGTTTTTTCTCTGCTGATGATGTAAATTATTTTGGAAAGTTCTTTGAAATCATTAAATAGCTTTATCAGTAAGAGTAATATCAGAAATGAGATTGAAAACATCAATTCAGTTATCAAAAGGCTTATTCTTGAAAAGGGCCTGATTTCCAATTAGGGCTAAGAGGTTTTTTTTTAATAAAATGATAAAACTATTCCTGGCTCTCTCTAGATATCTGATTAGCCTTCTAGCTAACATTCTAAAGACATGAAACAACAGATCATTTCCCTCTTCTTGTGTTTGACTTTCATTTGTAAATATCCTTAATTTGTGGGACTTGAAGTTAGGGTTAAAGTCCAACTATCACCTTTTTTTTTTTCCCCAACTTTTGACATCAGCGTATAGTAATTAGGAACACTTACAGTGAAGTTCAAATTCTGGCTCTACTGGTCTAAACTTTGAAAACTTAACACAAGTGATACAACTTCCCGATGCTTCATTTTTTTCTCTTCTGTAAATGGAAATAATTACTAATGCTACCACCACTTATAATAATAGATAATATTTATTGCATAATAATATTTATTACTATATACAAGACACAGTTCTAAGAATTTTACTTATATTAACTCAATCTTCACAACTACCCTGTACATTATCAATATTATGCCCACTTAAGGTTTGAGGAAACAGTCATACAAATAAGTGGTGGGGTCAGGATTTGAACGTGGGGAGTCAGACTCCAGAGTTTGTGCTTATGACCTCCTACTTCATAGGGTTGTTTTGAAGATTAAATAAAATATCCTATGTAATATGTCTGGCAGGCAGTCCATAGCACTGAGTAGTATAGTTAGCTTTGAGTTTATAAAGCATTTTACGTACATTTTTTAATTTGGTTGTCATAAATACAACATGTTGTGACACTCAGTGTCTTATTACAGGAACTGAGGTATAAGTTGGTCATTTGCCCAAGGTCATACCGCAAGCATGAAGGAAGTGCTCTTGGCTTTGCTCCTCCTTCACTCCTGGATTCTTAGGTTGAATTTGAGGCATCACGTTTTGAGAGAGTAGTGAACCTATGTGGTTTCGGCCTGCCCAGCATCCAGTCCAGGTCTTTCTGAGAACAGCAGCTCGATTTTGCTTTGAGGAAACACCTGAGCAAGTAGGTGGTGGGCACAGGACCCAGATTAGGCCTGTGGGTATTAGGCAAATCGATACGTCCTTCCTCTAATTTGAACCTTAGGTTGAATGACGCAGTGATAAACAGTCACAGCTCCTTCATCCCACCTTGAGTTAATTCCTGCTGTGTAGCCGCTGGAGCTGCTCTCAAAGACCTGATTCTTCAGCTTTTCCTCGGCTCTGTACCCCACGTCGTACCCTTCCAATGCATTCCTCTATCCCATAATTTGAGGAATTAATTTGAGGTATTAAACTACCTAAAGTCAGTTTTTGTGGCTGGCAGCTGAGACTCCCTTAACTTACTGTTACATGACATGAAGCCATGCCACTTAGAAAAGAGTTAAAATAACGGTTCACTTTAACCTGAAGAGAAGAGAAATCTGAGAGAAGACCTGAGGTTATCTTCAAGTGTCTGAAGCATAGAGTGTACAAAGTGTCCATAAAAAGAATAAAGCAGTAGACGTTACTAGCACACAGATTTCTACTCAGGTTAAAGCCCCAAGCTGACAACTACAGTTGTGCGTCAGGGTGGTGCAGAGGGACCGCTCAGGCGCCAGGCCTGACTCACTGTTTGCTATGAGCCTGGTTTTCTCCGGTTTCTTAGCAGTATGGTAAATGCTCAATAAATATGATTTTTCCTCCTTTCCTTGCTCCCGCCCTTCTAATACCTCAGTCCATTCACTGCTACAAAGTAAATAGGCTTGGATTACCATACTTTAGGGTTATTACGAAGGTCAGACAATTAAGTCCACGAACTCATCCTAGAAAAAGTGCTACACACCTCACTGCTGAATATCACTACGGTCACCTTCCAAGTACTCCCCTTGGGAAGCTATGCACCGACACCAGCACCTAGTCTACCCTTCAAAGCAGTTTTGGAACGTTTTCTGGAATGGCCATCAGAGCTGTCGTCGTATTATCCTTGATGTCCTGAATGTCATCAATGTGTCTTCCTTTCAATATTTCCTTTACATTGAGGTAAAGAAAGAAGTCACTGGGGGCCAGATCAGGTGAGTAGGGAGGGTGTTCCAATATAGTTATTTGTTCACTGGCTAAAAACTCCCTCACAGACAGTGCTGTGTGAGCTGGTGCATTGTCGTGATGCAAGAGCCATGAATTGTTGGTGAAAAGTTCAGGTCGTCTAACTTTTTCACGCAGCCTTTTCAGCACGTCCAAGTAGTAAACTTGGTTAACTGTTCAGTTGGTACAAATTCATAATGAAGAATCCCTCTGATATAAAAAAAGTTTACAACATTGTTGCAACAAGTTCATGAACTTAATTGTCCGACTTCTAGTGTAGGTATTTTCATACCTGCAAATGAAAAATTCCCAGTACCTATACAGATGGTATGGCCAAAAAATGACTTAAAGATAGTTTGTTGACCTCTGTGGTTTAATTATATAAGGAATAGGGGCTTTGTTAACTTTATTTGTGATCTCCTTTTACATAGCATAAGCTCCTATATTCATATAAAACTTTATAAAGGTCTCAGTGGCCTTTTTTGCCAGTCAGTCCTCAAGGAGCTTTATTTTCCTCAAAAACTATTTTTCAGAGCCACGTTTGAGTTGCACTTAGCTAACCATTATTTGTTTCACTTTTACTTCTAAGGGACTTGTCCTCCACCCCGGTGGTGGGAACGACAGAAGGTCCATGCAGTACCTTGCTTTTACTTTCCTTGTCACCATCCAGGTACTACCAGGCTGTAAATCTTCGGGGAATGATCCCAGGAGGGACTCGGGGAAGTCACCAGATTACCTTGGATGATAAATTACTTTACAGGAAGACCTGGAGTGCATGCGCCTGGTTCACAAGTCTGCACAGTAGAGCTTCATTTACCGGGTGCGGCTGTGCAGGAAAGGGGCGTCTTACCCGGGCTTGTGGAATTCTGGGGTGTGGTTCTGTTTCCCAGGTCTGTTTCCACAGTCTGTGCTCAGCTTTGCACAATCACCCTTAGCTCTTGCCTAAAGGAACACTCTCTATCTCTGGTCACAAAGAAAATATTGACTCAGGGAAGGGAAGCAGCGCCAGCTGTAAGCCTGTGGGAGTGGGAGCAGGAGTGGTTCAAGGTAGAGCTGTTTATTGGAGTCATTCTGCTCTTCTGCTTATGCCAGTTTGGGGGGAGACAGTTGAGAAAGTTGTATAATGTCGTGGGTCTTCACTTCAGATGTCTTTAGCACTAAGGAGAGAAAGGGTGATGTGAATAGTAAACGTTTCCAACAAGAATGACCGGAGCAGGGAACCAGTTCCAGATTAGCGCCCCCAGCTGCCTGACCGTATTCGGTGGCGCCCGAGTTTTGAGACTTTCTTTCCATACTGCTGGGTAATTGCTTCATTTAGCAGCGTGCGCTGAGAGAAAGGTGTGTTCCAGTGTCTGGAAAAGTATTCCATGGCTGGAGCATAGAGCGTGTGTTGAGGGTGAATGAGAAGTGGTGTTGAGAGATGAAGCAGGAAGGTCAGCAGAAACTGTTACGTCATGAAGGGTCTTATAAGCCAAGTTGACAAATGGGGACTTTTTCTTAAAGTCAGAGGGAAGACAAAGGGGTTTAAAGAGAAGGAAATGCTCAGTTGCTTTTTAAAAGGATTTCTCTGGCTGCAGAGTAGAGAGTAGATGGGGGGTAGAGGGCAAGACTGGAGGCAGAGATTCCAGTTGAGAAACCTGTAATAACCATGGTGTTGAGAAATGATGGCAGCCCCAACCTAAGTAGCAACAGGGTGAAGAGAAAGGAGAAGTTTCAAAAAACATAAGGAAAAGCCTAAGAGTTGCGTGGAAGTGGGAAGATGGAGGAGAATCCATTAGCCAGAGGCCCCATTCTGGCTGGAGAGAGTGGGTGGGTGGGTTATAATGCCAGTTTCCTGACATAGGGACCACTGGAGGAGGGCAGGGTTCATGAGGGAACGTGATAACTTAACTTTGGAGCGTGGTAAACTTGAAGAATGCAGAGGGGCGGCCCAATGCACATGTGGGTGTGCCAGCCAGAGGTTCAGAGAGAAGTGTGTCCTGGAGATAGAAATCATGTCATCGTCCTCCAGATGTTAAATTGAAGCCAAGCGAGTGAACGACAGTGCCGAGAACCAGAGAAGGGTCTCGGGCAGAACACTGGGCATGTTCGGACCCAGCGGAGCAAGGGAACTGGGAACGGAGACCCAGGAGGAGCAGCCCGATAGGCAGGAGGGAAGCCCCAGCCAGGGTCAGGCCGTGGGCGCACCCGGAGAAGAGAGTGTGCAGTGCCAGCCATCCTGAGGCGTCAGGTATGGTAAGAGCTGAAGTGTCTTCATTGGCTCTAATGCCAGCTGTGCTGGATTGAGTCCACGGTAGCCCAGGCGTGTGCTGAGGGCACTAATAAAGCAGACACAATACAAAAATAAAATGGGGAGAACTTGACACTGGACATTTCATAGAAATATAGCAAAAGTCATCTTGGAAAAAATCTAAATGTTGAACTTCCTCATAATTATTTTTATGTTGAATTAAATGGGGGGTACCTTAATCTTTTATTCTGTGACCATCTAACAGTTTTTCGTTTTTTTCATGTTTAACTTTATTTAAATAGTTCAAAATTCAGAAGGTACAAAAGGGTATTAAGTAAAAATACTCTGTCACCCAATTCCTCTCACGTATAGCCTTCTAAATTTTATGTGAAAATGTCTACCTTTTTGGCACAAATGTTTACCATTCTCCTCACTATTTTGCTCCTTGCTTTTTTTCAATTAGCGATATATCCTGCAGGTCATTCCCTATCAATGCATAAATAGCTGGTCCATTCTTTTTTGACACATGTACACTATATAAATGTATTGTCATTTATTTAACTAGTCCCCTATCGAAGGATATTTAGGCTTTCTAATATTGTGCTATCACAAGCAGTGCTATAGCGAATGTCCTTGTATATGAATCATTTTGCTGAAGTGTAGGATAAATTTCCAGGGGTGGAAATTGCTGGACCAAAAGGCCTGTAAATGTTTCAATCCAGCTCTGTGTATTAGAGTTGCTGGTGCTTAGAAAGTCTGCAGTGCAAGGTAGCTGTTACTACATGTTGTAGATAGTTTACATGATATGTTATATCGTGAGTAGGGGCACCTGGCATAAACCAGAGGGAGGAGGAAATGCCTGAGCTGAGCCATGAAGAATGAGAAGCAGGTAAGGTAGAGGGCATTACCAGCAGAGGCAGCACAGGAACTAAGCTCAGGAGCTTAGAAAGGAGCTTGTGGGGATCGTCCAGGGGCTTGGTAACTCCTCTCCATCCCTCAGTCAATACCCGGCACAGCTCAAGGTTCTTATGAGGAGGGCAGCCTTCACTGAAGATACGGACGACAAAGGGGTGTTACCTTGGAAGGACACAATAATGGGGTTTGGGATTATCCTTTTCTTAAGAGACATTTGCTCCTACCCCCGACCTCTCCAGCCCAGACAGAGAGTGTTGATGGCTCGTAGGTCATTGTGTTGTGCAGGGTGCAGCTCCTCACCTTGTCTTTGCACTGCCCCTCCCCTCCCCTCAGCAGGCCAGGCAACCTCTATTTTCTGTTCTCCTCTCCCTCCAGATTTCCACTGATTTCTTCTGCTAGGCAATTGATAGATCTCCCCTTTCTTCTAACCTGTGCCTTCAAGTTTTACCTTCCACCTTTAAGTTGCTTATCAAGATACTTTTCCAAACAAAGACAAACTCCTTCTTTGGAAAACATTCTGGAGCCAACTATTAAAATAGTAATTTCCCACTGTGCTATAATTATAATACACAGTTTTAAGTTTATGGATCATTAGGTTATTACCTTGCTTCAGGGGGCATCATATTAAACTCTAATACCAATCATTTGTTATTAACCTAATTTTATACTTTGATCTCTATCTACAAAGCCAACACTATAAAGTAGAAAAAGCAAACTTTTTAAAAAATCCAAACCCTCTCCCAAACGAGATAGATATGTTAATGTCATTTAAAAAACCTTTAGAGGAAGAGCTCCTCACAGCATGGTTTCTATTGCAAAAAGTACTGTTAGGACCTTCCATGTCATATCAACAGATGACTGGAATAGTAAATTATAGAATATAATGGCTACAAAAACTGCATAATTACTGGGGAAATGCTAATAGTTTAATGTTCAGTGGAGAAAAAATTTTTAAAAATCTATATAATATGAGAACTGTGAATGTATGTGGAGAAAAATCAAAAGAAGAGCATGGAAGAGAGGAAAATTGGCGAGCCAATTTGTGACACAATTAAAAAAAAAATTTTAATTTCCATTAATGCTGTTATTATCATTACAAAATTCGGAGGAGAGTCCAAAACTTCCTGCCATGATAAGCCCAGTGACTGTGTTAATAATCCAGATTTTCTTCTGACCCTTCAATTTATCCTGCTACAATTTAAATTATCATTTGTGTTTGCATCTTAATTGTGTTCTCAGTGGAAAAGAACAAGCCAGTGTCCCAACTGACCCCAACACAGGTTGTGACTGGGGACTGAATACCTGGGCTGTGGAGAAAACCCAGGGTCACATGGAGGCATTTCTGTAAAAGTAGATTCAGAAATAGCATTTTTTAAAAATTTATTTATTAAATTTATTGGGGTGACAATTGTTAGTAAAATTACATAGATTTCAGGTGTGCAATTCTGTAATACATCACCTATAAATCCCATTGTGTGTTCACCACCCAGAGTCAGTTCTCCTTCCATCACCACATATTTGATCAGAAATAGCATTTTTGTCCTTAAAACCTATCTTACAAATTGTTGTACTTTTCTGGTCTCCTGGTTTGGAAGCATCTCTTTTCCCTTAATCTGCTTTTAGTGGCTTTTCTTTTGGGAAAGTATTTCCCTTAAGTGTAATAGAAAAGCAACAGCCACCTCATGTGAAGTCACACACCTGGGACTTTGGTATAATCTTTAAAAAAAACACACAAATAAACAATGGCTTGGAAACCGAATTTTCAAGTGTTGTCAGACCTTTTTCCAGTGATTGCTTAGACTGTTGGGGGGAAACTTGTTAAAGTCATTTTAAAAGGTAAAATGACAGATTTTACCTTTTAGCAGCTTAGGGAGTTCCTGACTTCACAGGTTGCTAAGATGTCAAGTTCATGCTGAGCTGTGTTAGTAAAGTGTTAGTTCTACAAATGAAGGAGAAAGGAACCCTTTCACAGTTACGGATAAGTGATTTCTAATAGGTTGCACCTTTTTATTTTTCACTTTTGCTTTTCTTCATTTGTAGAAACGTTAAATCCCTGAGGAGATGGATATTTGAGGTGGTAAGTAGTAGCTCCGTCAGGGGAAGCGCAAGGCAAGGTTTAGAGAAGCTACATGGTGCTGCAAATGCAAGGCTTCATATGTGGACCTCAGAAAACACAGAGGACACATTCTTACTCCTCAGTGTTCTACTATACAAAACTAATTTTAAAAATTGAGATATAATTTATGCACCATAAAAGCCACCCTTTTAAAGTATACAATTTAGAGGTTTTCAGTATATTCACTGTGTTGTGCAACCATCACCACTGTCAAATTCCGTAATACTTTTATCGCCCCCAAAAGAAGCCCCATACCCATTGGCAGTCATTTCTCATTCTCCCCTCCCTCCAGCCCCTGGCAACCGCTAATCTACTTCCTGTCTCTATGGATTTGCCTAGTCCAGGCATTTCATATGAACGAAATCGTACAATATGCGGTCTTTTGTCACTGACTTCTTTCTCTGAGCATGTTTTCAAGGTTCCTCCATGTAATAGCTCGTATCAATACTTCATTCCTTTTTATGGCTGAATAATATCCCATCGCATGGATATACACATTTTGTTTATCCGTGTAGCCATTGATGGACATTTAGATGTTTCCACTTTTGAGCTTTTATAAATAGTGCCGCTGTGAACATCCGTGTATAGGCTTTTACGTGATATAATTATTTTTAAACACAATATTTCTAGACTTTTTCAAAAAAAATATTAAAACTCAAGACATAAACTTCATACTCCTACCACCTAACCCAGCCTTATTCATTTTTCTGTTGCCTTCAACATGTACGTATGTACCATGTTTCCCCGATGACAAGACCGAGCTGGACAATCAGCTCGAATGCGTCTTTTGGAGCAAAAATTAATATAAGACCCCGTCTTATTTTACTATAAGACTCAGTCTTATATAATATTATATATTATATAATATATAATATATAGTAAAGGTCTTATATTAATTTACTATAAGACTCAGTCTTATATAATATTATATATTATATAATATATAATATATAGTAAAGGTCTTATATTAATTTTTGCTCCAAAAGACGCATTCGAGCTGATCGTCCGGCTCGGTCTTATCAGGGAAACACGGTATGTGCCATGTATTGTGATAAGTATTTATTTACATTTTCTCATGTGTCATCTCCATGTCACAGATGACAACACTGCAGTTCCTGAGAGCAAGAACTTTGTCTTGTTTTGCTGCTGTGCCCCTAGCACATGGAACAGTGTCTGGCATGTAGCAGTTGCTCAAAAACTACTTATTGATTAGATGACTGCAGTCTCCCAAATTTGTATCTCCAGGTCTCCATCTCCCTGAAGATGTAAACATGTGTATCCAGTCACCTTAACATCTCCACTTGGATTTCGAAGCAACATTTAAAGTATCCCACGACTCTTAACTCCCTCTTTGTTTAAGCCGGTTTCTTTTTCCCTCTCCCCCACATTAGTGAATGGCATCACCTTAAATCCAGGCGTTCAGACAGGAACCTAGGCCTCGCCCTTGATTGCTCCTTCTCTTCATTCCCCACATCCAACCCAGCAGCAAGACCCGCTGGGTCTGCTTCTCATTACGTCTTTAGTCCATTCACATCCCTTCATCTCCACCTCCTGTTGCCATGTTAGTCTCTTTCCCGGACCCTGTACTTTCAAACGTGTCTCCCTGCATCCACTCTTGAGGACCCTCTTGTGGATTCCCATTGGCCTTGAAATCTGAATGCTGCCCTTTGCCAACCGTCCCATGGTGACGAGGGTGCCTCTGTCTCTCCAATTTCTTCTTCCCTTTGTCCTCTTGTTCATTGTGTTTCAGTTACACCGGGCTCATTTCTTTTCCTCCAGGGTCTTCCCCACCTCAGAGCCTTTGGACCTGCCATGCCTTCTGCCCATGACTCTAACCCTAGATCTTTGCAGGACTAGCTTCCGGTCCTTCAGCTTTCAATTCAAATTGCCCTTCACAGATTTCTTCCCTGGATTCTGTGTCACATCAGCCTTTTGTTTTATTCAGAGCATCTGTCACACCCTGGAATTCTCATTTGTTTATCCATCTATTTATTTGTTTTCTGTTTGATTTCCCCCCTCTGGATTGTAAGTCATTGTTGCCCTAGCACATAATATGTGTTGGAGAAATATTTGGGGAATGAATGACTAAATAATATGCACATTTCTGGGTGTACATGCTATATTATAATATGTTTCTCCTTAATGTTAGATCATAAATAGTATCCAGATTTCTTTAGTCCCCATAATTGGAATTCTTTTTATACTCTTGTGTCTGGCTTATTTCACTAAGCGTACTGTTTCTTCTTTTATGCTATTAAGGTATAATTCGCATACAATAAAATTCGCCCCTTTTAGTGCGCAGTTCTGCAATCTCTGATAAATACATAGTCATGTAATTACCAACTCAGTCAAGATATAGAATAGTTCTGTCACCCTAAAAAATTACCCCATGTAATCCACTCTTCCTACTGCCCCATCCAATAGAAACCACTGTTCTCTAGGTCTGTTTACGTATAGTTTTGCCTTTTCCAGAATGCCATATAAATAGAATCATGCAGTACGTAATCTTTTAAATCTGGCTTCTTTCCTTTAGCATAATACATTTGAAATTCATCCATGTTGTTATGTCAGTAATTCATTCTTTTTTTTTTTTTTTTTAGTAGTATTCCATTATATGGATGTACCACAGTTCTTTATCCATTCACCAGTTAAAGGACATTTGGGTTTTCAGATTCTAGCAATCACAGATAAAGCTGCTGTAAACATTTATGTACAGGTTTTTATGTAAACAAAATATTTTGTTTCATCACTTAGATAAATATACCTAGGAGGGGGATTGTTGGGTTGTGTGGTTAAGTATATGTTTAAGTTTTGAAGAAACTGCCAAGCCCTCTTCCAAAATTGCTGCACCATTTTGCATTCCCACCAGCAGTGTGTGAGAGTTCTAGCTGCTCTGCATCCTTGTCAGCACTTGGTATTGTCAGGTTCTGATGTTGGTAAGATTGTGGTTTTACTTGCATTTCCTTAATGGCTAGTGATAGTGAGTATCTTTCTGCATGCTTATTTGTTGTCTGTATGTCTTCTTTGTAATGTTTCTGTTCAAATCTTTTGTCCGTTTTTTTTTGTTGTTGGTTTTTTTTAAGCTGGATTGTTTCCTGTTTACTGATTGAGAATTCCTTCTATTCTGGATACATGTCCTTTATCAGATATGTGATTGGATATATTTTCTACCGTCTGTGCCTTCTATTTGATAAAAATCTCATCAATTTTTTTTATTTTATAAATCATGATTTTAGTGTAATATCTAAGAAATCTTTGCCTCAACAAGGTCACAGACATTTTTTCCTATGTTTTCTTCTAGAAATTTTATAGTGTTAGGTTTTTCATTTAGGTCTATCACCCATTTTGAGTTAATTTTTGTATTTGGTGTGAGGTACGGATTAAGGTTCGTTTTGTTTTTTTTTGCAAATAGGTCTCCAGTTTTTCTAGGACCATTTCTTGAAAAGACTATCCTTTCTCAATTGAATTGCCCTTGTATTTTTGTTGAAACTCAATTGTATTAGTTTCCTAGGGCTGCCATAACAAAGTGCCACAAGCCAGATGACTTAGAACAGCTGTAATATTATCTCACAGTTTGGGGGTACAGAAATCTGAAATCAAGGTGTCAGCAGGGCCATGCTCACTGTGAGACCTGGAGGGGAGGGATCCTTCCTGCCTCTTCCAGCTTCTGGTAGCCCCTGACTCTCCCTGGGCTTGTTGCGGCAACATTGCGGTCTCTGCTTCACAGCCTCCTTCCTGTGTCTCTTCACGTCGCCTCCCCTCTCTATATGTGTCTGTGTCCAAACTTCCCTTTCTTATAAGGACACCAGTCAGATTAGGGCTCATTTTAATGATGTCATTTTAAGTTGGCTAAATCAGCAAAGACCCAATGTCCAACTAAGGTCACATTCTGAGGTCCTGCAGGTCGGAGCTTCAGCGTCTTTGGGGGGACACAATTCAATCCATAACATTAACTAACTGTGTACGGGTTTATTTCTGGATTACCTGTTCTGTTCCATTGACTTATGTCTGTTCTTTCGCCAATGCCACACTATACTGTAGTTTTATAGTAAGTATTGAAATCAGGCAGTGTGAGTTCTCCAACTTTCTGCTTTTTCAAAATTGTTTTGAGTATTCTGGTTCCTTTGCCCATCTATTTAAATTTTCGAATCAGCTTGTCAGTCTCTTCAATAAATCCTTCCAGGATTTTGATTGGAATAACGTTGAATCCTTTCCTTGGCAAAAAAAGGAAAAGGGATACAAATGTTACTTATGAAGCAAGTTCTGGCCTTGCTCTCAGGGCTTCGTCGGAGCAGAGAGAGAACCTAACAACGGAGAAGAGTCCTGAGGGCGTATTAGTTGTGTACTGATCTGTACCAAACCACCCCAAACTCAGTGTCTGAAAACAACAATCATTTCTTATCTCTCCTGGTTGGTAGGAGTCAGGAATTCAGGGGCATCTCAAGAGATTCTGGCTTGTGAGAAAGGGGGGTCTCTCTCATGACACTGCAGTCAGAGGTTGGCTGGAGCTGCAGTCATCTGAAGGTTTGGGACAAGGGCATCTACTTCCAAGGTGGCCCACTCATGTGGCTGGCAAGCTGGTGCCTTTCCATGGGGCTCCATGGGTGTTCTCACGACATGGCAGCCGACTTTCCCCAAAGCAAGTGCTACAAGAGACAAGGTAGAAGCTGCATGCCGTGTACGGCCTGTCTGTGGAAGTTACACACGTCAGCGCTGCGCGTTGTTGGTCTCAGAGGTCAGCTGCGGCTCGCAGAGCCCACGCGAGGAAGTGAGTAGCAGGACTAGAATCGCTTGGGCCACAGGAGGTTTCCTTCAGGGACGCGGTGTCTTTGAGTTGCGTCTTAAAGTACGAATAGGCGTCTGTCTGACATAAGGAGAAAACCATTAGAGAAAGAGCATGGAGACATTGGGCAGCTGATAGTAAGCAGGCCACCGTGACTGTGGGAAGGTGGGTGTGGGGATGGTGAGAGAGGAGCCATGTAGAACCTCGTATTGCTAGAGAACGTGGCTCTTATTCTGGGGATAAGGCCAGCCCTTGAAAGCAAAACAGTAGATTCAGGTTTCAGATTTGCATTAGAAAGATAATGCTGGCAGTAGGAAGCAGCTGGAAATAGGAGTCTGGAGCTTGGGAGAAAGCTGTCACCAGAGGAAGGAGCCCACGGGTGGCTGTGGAAGCTCTGGCAGGACATGAGATTGCGCAGGAATAGCTCAGTGAGAAGAGCAAGGGCAGAGGTGGAGCCCACACGTAGTGTAGCCGCATGAGGAGGAAGAGGAAACCAGGAAGAATCTCTGCCTTCAGAAACGTACTCATCTATTAGTCGTCATTTTCCAGTAAAATGTTCATGTCCTACTGAGCGCTGACTGTCTGATTTTACTTTTTTAAAGCATATGGTATTATCATTACTCTAGCCGTAGACTTTCCTGGCTTTGTGCTCCTCTCTCCTAGTTAGTTATTGATAGCTTTCAGTGTCCTGCCGTTTCCTTGCAGAGAAAAACAGTCTTAGGATCTCAGGGGCTTCTTAGAATACAAGCATTTTTGCTCTTGCTGCTTACAGCTTTTGTGTCCCTGGTAAATGTGTGACATTTAGGCAGTAGTGACAACCCTGCCATATTGTCAAGAAAACCAGGAGACAGGACGTGTTAGTAGGTAAAGAGTGGATGAGGGGCTAGATCTCCCTGAGTCCCTACCTCACGCCTCAGATTTACAGTGACATCTGACAGTCTTCACTTTGTGAACAAAATTTGTCTTTTAGGAATGTGGGATTGAAACACTAGGGAGAAAATACTGGAGGCGGAGTAAAAAGATTAACATCTTTACGCATGGAAATTTAATTTTTAGAACTTCCTTCTAGATCACTTCAAAGTTGCATCAATCCTGTTTCTCAAAAGATTCTGCCCCTCAGGACGCCTGTGACAACAGTAGGGCAGCCGGAGACAGTGAGGTGACAGTGACGTGGCTAACTCCTCAGCTGCTTCCGCAGGCTCCCAGATGGCTGCTTTCAGGATGGTTTCCATAGTGACTGGAGGCAGGAAAAACCTGCCTGCCCAGCTTAGCACTGTCACATCCGGCTCCTGTCGGGAACTGGGACACAAGGGCAGGCGTGATGGGAGCTGTGGCATGTCTGTCTGTTCCTGCAGAGACTCTTTAAAACGCATCGAGAATCCGCCTGGATTTCTCACTGGGCCCCTGCAGCAAGGCCAACACCAAGTCTACCCATGTCACCTCCGCCCCTGCCTGGTGGGCTTCTGTGCACTGCAGCAGCCAGAGCGCTTTCAAAACCAGACAGAACCCGCCCGTAATGTCCCGACTCACTGATATTAAGATCCAAAGTCTGCCCTGCACTGTAAGGCCCTCCGTGACCCCTGCTGCACCCCCACCCGTGTTTCCTCCCACTCTTCTCTCCTCACCTCCAGCCTGCTGGCCGCCTTGCGGCTGCTTCAACCTGGCAAGTGCGTTGCTGCCCTACAGGCTTTGCACTTGCTGTTCCTTCTGCCTGGGTCCCTTTTAACCTCGATAGCCATGTGGTTTGATCCCTCGCTTCCTGTTGCTTTGGCCTTTGCTCTGATGTCACCTTATCCTCACAGAGCTCTTCCTGACCACTTCATATATATAGCCCTCTCTTCTGATATTCTCTCTCCCTTCCCTTGCTTTGTTTGTCTCAGTGCTGCAGTTGTCACCATCTGACACGGCCATTTTATACACACACACACACACACACACACACATATTCTTTCTTTTTTTTACCTGGGGAATATTTGGAGACAGTGTGTTTCTCCAGGGCCCATCAGCTCCCAGTCGTGTCCTTCAGTCTAGTTGTGGAGGGTGCAGCTCAGCTCCAAGTCCAGTCTCCGTTTTCAATCTTAGTTGCGGGGGGCACAGCCCACCATCCCATGTGGTTGAGAGCTCGCGCTCTAACCAGCTGAGCCATCCGGCCGCCCCTGACGCAGCCATTTTTATGTATGTTCGTTGTCTGATTTCTACTCTAATGCAGCGGCCAGGGCTTTGGTTTTCCATTGTTGCATCGGAGCCCTTAGGACGGCGCCTGGCTCCGGGCCGTGGTGCTCGGTAAGTAAGTCGGGCGGGAATGAATGAGAAGGACAAGCTGAGGTCAGACGGGCGCTCCTTGGTGGGAATCGCCCCCCGGCCCACAGTCCCCCACAGGCAGACGGCTCATTGCCCCCACTGCACACAACACCTTCACACTTTCTCTGCCTTCCCAGAGGAAACGACCGAATCACTGCCTCTGGGGCGGTGATGATGAGTCTTTCTCATGGCCTCACCTGGCATGTATTGTGTTGAACCACATGAAATGGTGTGTTTATAGGCTGTGACGGATGAATATCAGCAATGTCGTACGGCTTTTAGAATCCCTCAGTGTGGAAGAGACTAACAACTCTCTACAAATTATTGGGACTGCAGCTAATTGCCTGATGCTTGCTGTGTGTCAGTGTGCTAAGGGCCGTATTTGCTTTCTCATTTAACCCTCATACCTGCTGTAAGACGTAGGTATTGTTATTCTATTTTATGGATAAGAAAACAGATTCCAAGAGGCGAACTGAACTAGCCGAAGGTTATAAGTGGGGGGCCGCAGCCCGGGATTAGAACCCCGTCTGTCTGCCTGGCGTCGTCGCAAGGCCGTGCGGAGGTGAGCGCTGAGCTGCCGCAGCCGGTGCCCTCCCAGGGCTCACGCCAGTGGGGCCAGAAGGGAGCCCTGGTCCAGCTGGTGGTCCTGTGACATCATTTCACCGGGTGGGATGGGGGGTAGCATGGTGTGAGAGGGCAGTTATTGGAGTCCATCTGGAGAACGGGGGGCCTCCTCTAGAGACACCTACTTAAAAACGTGTTGTGAGGATTAAGTGGCAACATGGTTTTTAAAACTTCCAGCACAGTCCCTTTAACAATATGCAGTGCTCCACCCAGCGCACAATTCTGATTCAAACCGGGCCCTGCGCATCTGTTCTACCGAAGAAAGACATTACATTTTCATTATTATCCTCACGCAGAACGGACAAGCCTAGGGTGGCTGTCCTCTGCAGGAAGTGGGTTCTGCCATCCGGTTCCCAGTGGGGCTCGTCTGGAAACAGGAGGGACTGGCCCTCCTAGTTGGGCACCAAAGCCTCCATAGTGGTCATTTCACCCAAACTTGGTGTGGTCAGGGTGTGTCTCGGGGCAGGAAGAGGTTGGGGACTCGGCTGAGCTGCCCTTGGGAGCTACAGGATGACTCTTTGGCCTCCAAATTTGCAAGTATGTCTTTAAAGAGAACTGGGGTTTTTCACATGCCCACTTTTCCACACATGCTTGAGTTAGGGACCCTGTGTTCTCCTAGCTCCTTGAAGTGGTTGTTTGATTTTCCTTTTCTCTTTATTACTCATGTGACCCTTCTCGTTTACCCAGAACCACCAACACCAGAATTTTGTGGCGGACAGCACAGGTTAGGGGCTGCTGTGGGCCAGAATAACAACTAGCACCTCTACACTCCTGTCACCTGGAAAATGGCAGAAGGAAGTTTTTCTTTAGGTCTAGGTCTAGGTGAATATGATTTCAAAAACCAGAAGACAACCTGTCCTGAAATATTTCAACCACATCTCCTTCCTGTTACCTCCTGCGAATCTCATGGAGTCAGTCGATTCTTTCTGGTCCTGATGGAAGCAGGTTAAAAATAGGAAGTTAGAGGAAGCCCCTAGTGCTGACCCCCCAGTCGATGGCTCTCTCTTATTTTTTTTGGCATAATTCACATGTTATAAAAGTCACCATTTTTAAGGTGTACATTTCAGTGTTTTTAGTATTTCATATGTTGTTCAACTATCACCACTGTCCAATTCTAGAAGATTTTTCATCTCTCTAGAGAGAATCCCGTACCCATTGCAGCCAGTCTGCAACCCCCGCTCCCAGGCCCTGGCAGGCACCCGTCTGCTTTTTGTTTCCATGAAGTTGCCTCTTCTGGGCATTTAATTTAAACAGAATCATGCGATACCCATCCTCTGTGGCTGGCTTCTTTCCCTTAGCTTGTTTCCAAGGCTCATGTATGTTACAGCACAATCAGCACTGCATTCCTTTTTACGCCTAAATAATATTTCATTATATGGATATTTCACACATTTTGTATTTCCGGTTGTTAGACATCTGGGTTGCTTCTACTTTTTGGCTGTTACTAATAATGCTGCTATGAACATCCATGGACAAGTTTTCACGTGGACACGTTTTCATTTCTCTTGGTGAATAACTAACAGTGGAATTGCTGGGTCGTGGTAACTCTCTCTATTTAACCTTTTGAGGAACCGCTAGACTCTTCCACAGTGGCTGCACCATTTTACATTCCCACGAGCAATGAGTGCCAAGGGTTCCAGTGTCTCCACATCCTCACTGGCACTTTTGTCTTTTTGATTATAGCCATCCATGCTAGTGGGTGACGAGAGGTGTCTCATTGTGGTTTTGATTTGCATTTCCCTGATGATGGCGAGCGAGCATCCTTTTACCTGCCCATTGGCCATTCACGTCTCTTTTTTGGAAAAATGTACTACGTTCAGATCTTTTGCACGTTTTTTAAATTGGCTATTTGTCTTCTTATTGTTGAGTCCTTACTTTTTAAGAGGACAAAAACGGGAGGCAGGCAGGGGTTTAAACAGCGACAGGAGAAATTTGAATTAGATTGGGATTCCTCGTTTCCGGCTGTAGGGCTGAGCAGCCTGTTGGAGGAAGTGGGATGTCAGTGTCCGGGTGAGCGCAGGTGTTGACGCAGAAGCCAAGTTGTCTTCTATCTTAAAGGATTCCTCAGATTCTGGCTCAGGGAAGTCTACTTACTGTTATGCTGGTGGCTGGGTTTTTTGTTTTTCTTTTTTTTATTGGGGAACAGTGTGTTTCCGGGGCCCATCAGCTCCAAGTCGCTGTCCTTCAATGTAGTTGTGGAGGGCGCAGCTCAGCTCCAAGTCCAGTTGCCATTTTCAATCTTTAGTTATAGGGGGCGCAGCCCACCATCCCATGCGGGAATTGAACCAGCAGCCTTGTGGTTGAGAGCTCACGCTCTAACCAACTGAGCCATCCGGCTGCCCCTGGGCTTTTTTAAAAAAAACAAAACAAAAAAAAACACACAAACATTTGCCTGAGCACAGGGCATCAGGAAGTCTGTATGTGTGATTCTCTCCTTCCTTAATACTATGGGGACTCAGCTGACCTCCCCATGGCTCACAGGGCTGTTGAGAACATAAGTTTTGTAGCTTCTTCAGGGTGTCCTCTCTCAGATGAATTGTTCTTTTAAGTGTGACTTCTCCTTCCTTTGTCGAACAGTGGCCAGGACTGGCGTCCCCACGACCTCTGGGCCATCACATCGGAGTGGAGGGTGGAGCAAACTCCCAGGAGGGGCTGCTTTGGAAGGACTCTCCCCTCTGCTTTCCCACCAGGGCAGATGTTTCTGGACCAGATGACGCCGGAGGAGCCTCCCTGCTCTGAGACACTAGGATAGGGCAACCTCTGAGTTTGGGTCTGCAGAGGACTCGCCTCGTCTCTCCGCACAATGTCAGGTGGGAGGCAGGGGCCTGGGCTTGGAAATGGGGGGAGGCATCTGCAGAATGAAGCGAGGCCCCGCCCCGTGGGGAGGAGGCAGGTGTGTCTGTCTTTCCTGTACCTTTGAGGGTCACAGAGCAGCAGGTGACAGGTAGAGGAAGGAGGAAGTCCTCTGCCGGGCGTCTGGGAGAGTCACTGCTCTCCCCTCAGCTCTGCAGTTGTCCTGACTCTGTCCTCTAACCTCCTTCCAGCTGTGCGTCCCCACCTTAGCTGGGGAAGAGGCCCAGAGATAACGTTTGGTTGTTTGTACCATGCTGCTTTTTTTTTCCTTTTCTTTCTCCAGAAAGTCTCACGTTTCTGGGTTTCCCTCTCTCCCCTACCCATCCACGTCAGACGGTGCAGTCCCTTGTCTCCTGGGGGTGGGGGTGGATATCCTAACTTGAATTTCCCCCTGAAAGCTCTGCATTTTCTTTGTCTCCTGTTCCTGGTTTTCCTAGGAAGCCACGTGCCTTCTGCCTGTGGTCCCTTCTCAGCCCTGACTCCGAGCATGTGGCCCCAGGAGCTCCTGGCCAAGTACACGCAGGTACGGCAGGTACAGCCAGGCCCAGGGGCTGTGCTCCCAAGTTGTGGCACCAGAGGGGACCTGCCATCCCGGGAGTGGGTGGCCGCACCACCGTATTCACACCGGGTCAGGTGGCCACCTAGTGCCACGTCCTCGGAATCAGTCGTTAGGTTGGAGTAAAAGTATTATGGCACCATGTGCTCAGTTTTATGGGGACAGAAATGCATAAAACATGTTTCTTGCCTTGATCTTATTATTTTTGACCTCTGAGGAGAACCAGGAAAATGCTGGCTGGGAGAATTCAAGAAGGTAGTGGCCCCCTGTCTCTGAATGGTGGCCACAGAGACTTCAGAGAAGGGCGGCCTTTGGTCTGAGGCTTGGTGGCTGGGTGGGATTTCAGCAGGCAGCAGGGGCAGTGGCATCTTCCAGAACTTGTGGTTCCCGACGGGGAGGCTACATGACTCTCCCAAATCCTGTTTCTAGAAGGAAGAGTCAGTGGAGCAAGCAGAGTTCTACTATGATGAGTTCGGTTTCCGGGTGGACAAGGAAGGTACGATTGAAGTCCTTGTGTGTCATATTGTGGTGACTTTGGGGGAGGACTCCAGCTGCAGTGACGCTCGTTATGCAGCTGCCACCTCTGGCTCTGGATGCTTCTGTATCTGAGGGTGATGTGGTTATAAGTACGGCTGACCCTTGAACAACACGGGTTTGAGCTGTGCGAGTCCACTCACGTGCGGAGTTTTTTCAGTTGACCCACGCAATTCAGTTGACCTGGGCAGTTCAAATCCAAGTTGTTCAAGGTCAGCTAGCGGCTGGCTGTCTGTGTGCAGAGAGCCGACTTACGTTCTACGCAGATCTGACTGACTGTGAGGGCAGGTGGCACCCCCAACCCCGGCATTATTCAAGAGTCAACCATAATGGAGACCCAGGGTTTTTTAGATTAATTTTATTGCTCTTCATATAATAAAAGATGTGCAGTATAGAGAAGTTGAAAGATACAGAAAAGTATAAAGATGAAAACAAATTAACCTGTAATCCCACAACTTGAAGATAACAGCTGACATTTTAGTGTATTCTGTTTCTGGCTCTGTGTGTATCTGTGTATACTTTTCATAACTAAGATTATATCATATACATGTTTTTATATTGTTCTTGTATCTCTTAACATTATACCATGATCATTTTTCTGTCAGTTAAGGCCTCTTTAAAAGCATATTTTTCAGTGGCTACATAATATCCCATTATAGTAGATTCATCATATTTTTATAAGCACTTCTTCTGTGAGCCTCTAGGCCATTTGCATTGTTTTCTATTATAAATCCACTTGTTGGTTCCTGAGCGGGCTGTCAGGAAAGCCGTCTGGCAGAGCACAGGGCGGCCTGTCAGCAGGACACACTCGGGACTCGGTTTTAAGTGGCTGCAACCGCTCGTCTCCATTCAGGTCGCTCACAGCCCCAGCTCTGACCTAAGTTTTCCTGGTTCTCTAGTTCGCAGGCGGGTATTTGGAAGTCAAAGCTGGGCCTGACAGGAACACAGGGAACTTTCTAGTATGGTGGAAAGGAAGGCTTCTCCGAGGGGGAGACATTTGAAGAGCCTAGGAGGAAGGGAGGCAGTGAGCATAGCGGAGGAAGGGGAACAATAAGTACAGAGGCCCTGGGGTGGGAGTGGATTTGGTGGGGAACAGGTGGGTGGTAAGGACGGGGGGCTGGGGTGGGGGGGCACGGAGCCTTCTCCGTGTCTGAGTGAGGTGGGCGGAGGGGGTGGCCCTAGAGGACTCCGAGCAGAGTGACGTGATCTGACTGTCTCAGAAGGGCACTGCTGTGCGGGAGAGAGGCCAGCGAGAAGGTGGTGGCGGGCATGCAGAAGAAAGGCCATGGCTGGGACGAGGGCAGCACGTGGAGGGGGTTGAGTGGTGAGGTTCTGCCCGTGCTCTGCGGGCCAAGCCAGTAGTATTTGCTGATGGCTTGAGCCTGGGGTAGAAGCACAGAAGCCACAGGTGGTTCCAAGGTTTAGGCCTGAGCATGTGGAGAATGGCGGCGGGTTTGTGGGTTTGCTGTGAGAGACCTCGGAGGGGTAGGTTTGGGGAGAGAGTGAAGAGCTTGCGTTTGCTGGTCTCGGTGCTGCTGGAGCCATGGGAACGGTGGCTCTGGATTCCAGTGGAGAATCTGGGCTCTGGCCCAGAAGCCCAGGGCCCTCTGCTTTGGAGACTGTGCAGTGAGGAGCCGTTTTCCTTCCTCCCTTGGCCTCCTGGTCGCTGGGCACTCCCCTGGCAGGTGGTGCGGACCCGGCTGTGTCCCTGATGGAGGACCCTCCACAGCGGCTGCGGTGGCAGGCGCACCTGGAGTTCACCCATAACCACGACGTGGGCGACCTCACCTGGGACAAGATCGCCGTGTCCCTGCCCCGCTCGGACAAGCTGCGCTCCCTGGTGCTGGCCGGCATCCCCCACAGCATGAGGCCACAGGTGAGGCTGGGAGGGGGGACCTGCAGAGGGCGACCGAGGGCTCAGGTGCCACCAGCGGCTGAGCACCTGTGGGCTCCTGCCCTCAGCTGTGGATGCGGCTGTCGGGGGCCCTGCAGAAGAAGAGAAGTTCCGAGCTGTCCTACCGGGAGATCGTGAGGAACAGCTCCAACGACGACACCACTGCTGCCAAACAGGTGAGGCCTGGTGGCACAGCCGCCCGCGGGGACCGCAGGCTGCCCGGGGTTACCCGAGCCCCCTTGTGGGTCTCTCCTTGGCAGGGGTGGCCTGGGAGAGCACGGTAGCTGCAAGGCGCCCGGGCAGTCCTTTCACCCACAAATGTGCACCTGGAGCGTCTGGCTCCCTCCTGGGTGCTCTGTAGGCAGCAGGGAGAATTGTCAAAAAGACCACCAACCAGTGCCCATTAGGATCGCCTGGAGATTTTAGACAGATTTCCAGGCCGCATTCCAGAGATTCTCATTCTGTAGTTCCAGCCCAAGGCCCAGGAAATCTGTTGCTTTATTTTTGTAAGTTCCCTGGATGGATCTGGTGGCATCAGCTACACACTAGCTGGGCTGTAATCCTGAAGGGAGGAGCGCAAGGCACCCCCATTCCTGGGGGAGCAGTGGGGTGGGGGGGGGCAGCCTCCCCTGGCGCTCGGTGGCAGTGTGGCCTGCGGCCGCGGCTCACCGGGCCTGGGCGGGCGGCTGCCGGCAGATCGAGAAGGACCTGCTGCGCACCATGCCCAGCAACGCCTGCTTCGCCAACGAGAACAGCACCGGGGTCCCGCGGCTGCGCAGGGCGCTGCGCGCGCTGGCCTGGCTCTACCCGGAGATCGGCTACTGCCAGGGCACGGGCATGGTGAGCACAGCCGGGGGCGGGGGGCACGGGGGCCTGGGGGCGGTCTGCAGGCCCCAGGGCCAACTGTCTCACCATCCGCGGCAGCAGGACAGGAAGCGGCTTGAAGGCGGGGTCCCCAAGGGGGGCTGGGGCTGCCAAATACTGGTTCCTCCCTGAAGAAGGCCTGCGTGACCCTCTATGATGCGACCCTCGGAGCGGGCGCTTTTTCTCATCCGTGTGGAGACCTGGGTCGAGGCCCCTTGTGCCCCTTTCCTGGCCAGGTGGCCGCCTGCCTCCTGCTGTTCCTGGAGGAGGAGGACGCCTTCTGGATGATGTGCGCCATCATCGAGGACCTGTTGCCTGCCTCCTACTTCAGCACCACGCTGCTGGGCGTGCAGACTGACCAGCGGGTCCTGCGCCACCTCATCGTCCAGTACCTGCCTCGCTTGGACAAGCTGCTCCAGGAGCACGACATTGGTAAGGGCCACCCTCCCTCTTCTCTGGGGCCGGGGGGCCTGGGACGGACGCAGGTACTGCAGACCTGGGGCCTCCTGGCAGCCAGGGTGACGGGGCAGCTGGCTGTCCCCGGGGAGAGAGAGGAGCTCCTGTGACGGGGACACAGCAAGTCTCCTCCTCTCTCGTCTGCTGTCCCGTCTCGTCCCCTCCATCCCCTTGGAGCAGGACGGGCCTCTTGCTGCTTCTGGGGGGATACCGTCCAGCTGCCCCGCAGCTCATGTGCCCGGTCTGTCCGCAGAGCTGTCCCTGATCACGCTGCACTGGTTCCTCACGGCCTTTGCCAGCGTGGTTCCTGTCAGGCTGCTGCTGCGTCTCTGGGACCTGCTCTTCTACGACGGCTCCCGGGTGCTCTTCCAGACCACGCTGGGCATGCTGCGCCTTAAGGTGCTGTCACCCCCCGACTTGGAGCCCCGTGAGCCACACGCAGCTTCCCGGCACCCTCCTCCGGGGACCCAGTGGCCCCTCCTGAGATCCCTGGGTGGGGTCGGGGCTCCTTGTGCTCAGCTCAGCATCCAAGGAAGTCACACGTGCCTGGGGATGGTGATGGCCGTCAGCTCGTGGGCCTGATGCCGGCCAGTGACTCCCTGTCCTTCCCCGCGCACGTGCGGCCCAGGAGGAAGAGCTGATCCAGTCCGAGAACTCAGCCTCCATCTTCAACACACTGTCAGACATACCCTCGCAGATGGAGGACGCGGAGCTGCTGCTGGGGGAGGCCATGCGGCTGGCTGGCTCCCTCACTGACGTGGCCGTGGAGACCCAGCGCCGCAAGCACCTGGCCTACCTCATTGCAGACCAGGGCCAGCTCCTGGGGACCGGTGCCACCACCAACCTCTCTCAGGTGGGTCCGTGAGGGAGGAGGTCCTGCCTTACCTACAGCGTGAGGGTCCCTTAAGGAAGCCCCACTCTGCTGCCCCCTCCCGAGCTCAGCCCAGGGGGTCACAGCTGTGGAGTGACATGCCCCGTGTGGGTATAGGACAGACCAGCTTTGAAATGACCCTCAGAGGCCATTTCTCATGAGGTAGCACGAGTGGACACCCTGGGCCGCCCCACGGGAGGACTCTGTTCCCTTCCTCTGGTGCCGAGATGCCCGCCAATTGGCTGGGCACTGGGTGCCATCCTGCCGCTGACCCGCTCCTGTGTCTATAGGTGGTTCGTCGCAGGACCCAACGGAGAAAGTCTGGCATCACCTCCCTGCTCTTCGGTGAGAAGTGGGCTGCAGGCTGCTGGGCGCTGGGGCCAGCTCAGCGGCTCTTCCCCGCCCAGCAGGTCTCAGCTCTTGGAGTGGGGGTGGGGGCCGGTGCAGAACGGGGAGTCGGTCCTCACAGCCCAGGTGGACTCGGAGCTTCCCAAGTTGGGGAGGGCACCGGGCAGGGACCGTGGCTGCCATGTAAGTCTCTGGCCCTCCCAGGTGTGGACGACCTGGAGGCACTCAAGGCCAAGAACATCAAGCAGACGGAGCTGGTGGCCGACCTCCGGGAAGCCATCCTGCGTGTGGCACGCCATTTCCAGTGCACAGACCCCAAAAACTGCAGTGTGGTAAGTTGCAGGCTCCCACCTGCACCCAGAGGCCTGCGGTGGGGCCTGGCCTTCCCCGCCCCGCTCTGAGGCCCCGCCCCCGCGGCGGCCTGTCTGCCACTCCGGCAGGAGCTGACCCCTGACTACAGCATGGAGAGCCACCAGCGGGACCACGAGAACTACGTGGCTTGCTCGCGGAGCCATAGGCGCCGGGCTAAGGCGCTGCTGGACTTTGAGCGACACGATGACGATGAGCTGGGCTTCCGCAAGAATGACATCATTACGGTACGTGGGGCGGGGCTCGGATATCCGCACGTACCTGACCCGGGAGCGGGGCGCTCAAAGGCAGGTGGTTGCTGGCAACCTGTGCCATTGGCCCTGCCACCCGCTGGCCGAGTCTGTGGCCAAGTGACCCAGCCGCACCTAGGCCTTGGCCCTGTGATTTTGCATGGGCCTGGCCGAGGACGGAACCCAACGGTGTGGGGGGCACTGGGCTGGCAACCAAGGCTCTGCTTCCTCCTACTCGTTTCCTCTGCAGATCATTTCTCAGAAGGACGAGCACTGCTGGGTGGGGGAGCTGAATGGCCTGAGAGGTGAGGCCTTGGTGTCCAGCTGGGGGCGGGGGGCTGGGCAGTGAAGTTGCATCCCCCCTGCTCCCTCTTCCGCCGGGAACTGAACTGGGGGAAAGTGTGCGGACACCAGGCTCCTCACAGGACCCTCTTCTCCCGCAGGCTGGTTCCCAGCCAAGTTCGTGGAAGTCCTGGATGAACGGAGCAAAGAGGTGAGAGGGAGCCCCTGGGAGCTGCTGCTGCCTCCACCCGGCGCGGCCTGCTCGCTCGGCCCGTCCTGAGCGCCTTGGGCTTGTGGCTCTGAGGACCGGCAGGCGGGCGCGGGCCTCTCACACTCCATCCCCCACCTCAGTACTCCGTTGCGGGGGACGATGCTGTGACGGAGGGGGTCACGGACCTCGTGCGAGGGACCCTCTGCCCAGCCCTCAAAGCCCTGTTTGAACACGGACTGAAGAAGCCATCCCTACTTGGGGGCGCCTGCCACCCCTGGCTGTTTATTGAGGAGGTAAGTCAGTGGCTGGACCCATGTCCCTCACCGTCCCTGGGCTCTGCGGAGCTGGTGGCAGCAGCTCGTGAGGTGGTGATGTGCTTAGCTGAGCCCTGTGGCTTTGACCTAGCATCCCCTCAGCCCTGACACTCTCCCTGTCCCCAGGCAGCGGGCCGGGAGGTGGAGAGAGACTTCGACTCAGTGTATTCGCGCCTGGTGCTGTGTAAGACGTACAGGTAACCGGGCCCTGTCCCCTGCGCTGGCAGGGTGTCCTGGCAGCCTCTGGGGCGAGGGAGCAGCCCAAGCCTGCACCCCAGGCAGCACTGGCAGCTTCACCCCCCTACTCCAGGTTGGACGAAGATGGCAAAGTTCTGACCCCAGAGGAGCTGCTCTACCGGGTAGGTGGGGCCATGGGCGGGGCCACGTCCTGACTGGCAGCTGGGGGCACCTGAGTGACACCTGTGCCCTCCCAGGCTGTGCAGTCCGTGAACGTGACACATGATGCCGCACATGCGCAAATGGACGTCAAGCTCCGCTCCCTCATCTGTGTGGGGCTCAAGTGAGTGAGTGCGCCCGCTGTGGGTGTGACAGTCCGGTCTGATGAGCGGAAGCCTGGGCTGGGCCCTGTTGGGGGAGCGGGGGCATGTAAGCTGGGCCCCCCAGGAGGTGGACAAATGGAAGCTGGCGAGGGTGACTCCCAAAGGCCTTCGTCCAGTCCAAGACCAGCTGCTTTGTGGCCAGAGGAGGTGCTTGAGGAAGCATTTTAGTAAGGTGACCAGAAATGAGGTCACCACAGCAAACTAGGGAGGGGTTCGGCCATTTGTGAGGCTCCAGCCTGGATGAAGGAGATGTTTCTGATTTGCCACCTGGAAGAGGGGTGGCCTCCAGGCTGCTGCGCCCTGGAGTGGGAGGAGGAGTGGTTTGCAAAGGACAAGTGTCCGTAAGACTAGCTCGGAACGTGGGCCCAGCAGGTCGGTATGAGCTTCACTCCTGGACTGAGCAGTAGGTCTGAGGCCCCTGTGCCTGGGAGGAGGCGGTCGCTCTCTCAGGTGCAGAAAGAAGAGCTGTGACAGGACTGGGGAGGGGGCCATGGGGACAATGGGCCCCTGAGCGTGTCTCCTGGTGCGGAGCAGCTGGAGTGAGGGGCTGCGGGGCCTCGCAGTGGAGGGAAAGGGACTGGGCGGCCCGTGGTCCTCAGAGGGCCGTGGATGGCCCACTCCTCCCCCGTCCCCAGTGAGCAGGTCCTACACCTGTGGCTGGAGGTGCTGTGCTCCAGCCTGCCGACCGTGGAGAAGTGGTACCAGCCCTGGTCCTTCCTGCGCAGCCCCGGCTGGGTTCAGATCAAGTGTGAGCTCCGGTGAGGACTCTGCCCAGGTGGCCCTGGGTGGGGGTGGGCAGAGCCAACTGCAGGGCGACTGACATCCCCCCACCCCACGCTCCCCAGTGTCCTCTGCTGCTTTGCCTTCAGCCTCTCCCAGGACTGGGAACTTCCTGCCAAGAGAGAGGTAGGTGTTTGGGGTTGGTCCTCGGCCCTGTAACCTGCCTTCCTCCTAAGGGGCTGTGGTGGCACTTCCGTCCATATACTTCCTGGTGGCTGAGGGGAACCCTGAGTGCTGGCATCGCCTGTCTGAACCACTCTGGCCCCAGCACCCCCTGCTGCGCAGCCTGTGACAATGGTGGGCTGTCCCTGTGCAGGAGGAGAAGAAGCCCCTGAAAGAGGGTGTCCAGGACATGCTGGTGAAGCACCACCTTTTCAGCTGGGACATAGATGGGTGACACGTCCTCCAGGGGCCCTGTCACACCCGGGCCTTCCCCAACCCATCGGCTACCAGAGCAGCTCCTTCCTGAAGCAAGAGCAGCACCAGCCCACTTTGGAATGGGGCTCTCAGGTGGCCCGGGACCATGGTAGGGAGATCAGGGACACCACCCAGAGCGTCACTGAGGGCAGTGGGTGGCAGGAACAGAAAGTGGGGGCCCGGCTCAGTCTGTTCCTCCCAGGCTCTTTACAGGGGCCCCAACTTCACTCTTTGTACTGACCAGAAACCTCGTGAGGACGTGGAGAGCCCTGGGGTCCTGGCAGCTTTTGTTCAGGAAGGGGCTGGGGTGGCTGAAGGCCCCTTGGCCTCTCTGACTTGTAAATAAATTCTTTGAGCAAGTACCTCCTGTCTTTGGTCCAAGGTTCTCTCCTTTCTGGAACGGATGGCCAGGCCGGGAAGGTGGGTTATGGTGTGGCCCCCAGAGGCCACAATGCCCAGCCGTACACCCCCGCCCCCTTCTGCAGCTTGATCAATATGGACTAACAGGCCCGTGTTTTTGTTTTTATTTTAAAAAGTTCACACAGCTGCCCCACCTCTGCCCCAGCACTGCTTTTGGTGACTCCATCCCCAACCCCCTATGAATGAAGTGACAGCCCGAAGGGAGGCCAGGCCCCCTCCTGTCTCAGGGCTGTGGTGGCTGCAGTGAGGCAGCAGGACGGAATGTGGGCGGGTGGCCAAGACCACCTCGACCCTCGTGGCACTGATAAGGAGCAGGACAGGTGGGGGACAGGCTGTGACAGGGTGTCTACATGTCAAACACACGTGGTGGGTGGGGCTCCGGGAGCGGTGGTCTCCAGGCCCTTCTGCATGTGCACAGTAGAATGGGAGGGGACTGCATCCACCTCCCACCCCCCAAAAAATATATGTATATATATGTATGGCGATATATAATATAGAGGTATATACACCTGTACAGAAAACGTTTGCCACCAACCACTAAATGGTCACACTCCACCAAGACACTAAAATGGCAGGGAGCCCCCTCCCCTTCCCAGGGACCCTGGAGTTGGCATCACGGGGAATGGGGAGGTAGAGGCCCAGCTCTTTCTTCCTTCCCAGGGACGAGAAGGAAGGGGCTTCACCTGCCTGAGCAAACAGCAGCCCGACGGCACTCCGACCTCACAAAAGGAGGTCAACTAGGATGCCCCTGGCCTTTCCAGGTCTCCCAGACCCCAGGGTGGGACCCAAGAGCTGCTGCTCGGCAGCGTCTCTCAGTGAGCCAGGGAGGGAAAGCAGGACCTGTGATTGTCAGGACTCGCGGCCACACAGAGGCTGGATCAGGCAGGAGAGCCGAGCTCCCGAGAGTTCCCGAGGCTCTCCCATGTCCAGCGCGTCCGTCCCCAGCAAAGCTGAGAGCTACAAGCAGGAATCCCAGTGTAGCTGTAAGTCATGGCCATCGAGGAAGTCCGTGGAGAAGAGGCTGGGGCCCGTGGTGCTGAGTGGGGCCAGGCTGAGCACGGGGCCGCCTGACGACAGCTCCAGCCAGTCCATGCTGTCCAGGTGGCCGTCAGCCAGGTCCAGGCCCATGCTGCTGGGCTCAGGGGCAAAGTGCAATTCCGAGGTGTCCATGGGTGAGGGGGGGTGGTCCAGGATGGCCGAGCTGCTCAGCATCTGGCTGTGGAGGTCGTCGATGAGGGAGAGGGGCTCTGGCCCCTCGTGTCCGCCGGTCAGCAGGGGGAGGCCTGTGCTGCTCTCCAGGAAGTCCTCCAGGCGCCCAGGGAGGGCGGGCGAGCCTGATGGAGGCGGGGCGGCCTGGGGGAGTTCGGCAGCAGGTGGGGACTGGGAGGCCAGGGGCGACCCGCAGGCTGCTGTCGTGGGGGGCTTCTCTTTCCCTGCCAGGGATGGTGGCTCCTTGAAATCTGCTGAAATTTCTGCCAATCAAGAAAGTGAATGGATGTCAGAAACCAGGCATGAATAGGACCTGAATAGGACACCATGTTTAAAACTTAAAATGGGTCAAACATCTAAATTTAGAAGCTAAAACTACAAAACACTTAGAAGAAAATGGGGAAAATCTTCCTGACAATTGAATTTGGTAATGATTTCTTGGTTACAACACCAAAAGCACAGGCAACAGAAGAAAAAAACAAATTGAATACATAAAAAATTAAAACTTTTGGGCATGAAGAACACTATCAAGAAAGTGAAAAGGAATCGCTGAAAGTATGTGCAAATCTTATATCCTGATGAGTGATTCATGCCCAGAATAACGAACTACAACTCAACAAACCCAACTGAAAATGGGCAAAGGACTCGGACATTTCTACAGAAGATGCACGACTGGCCTACTGGTGGTATAAGCACATGAAAAGATGCTCAACCCTGTTAGTCATCCGGGAAATGTAAATCAAAACCACTTCGCACCCAGTAGGATGGCTATTATTTTTAAAAACTGAAGAAAACAAGTGTTGGCATGATAGAGAGAAACTGGAACCCCTGTGCATGGCTGGTGCGAATGAAAATGAGGCAGCTGCTGTAGGAAACAGTTGTAGTCCCGCAAAAAGTTAAGCAGAAAATGGCCTTCTGACCCACCAATGCCATTTCTGGGTGTTGACCCAGAAGTGAAAGCAGGGACTCGAACAGATGCTTGGCCCCCCATGTGCACAGCAGCCAAGAGGTGGGAACACCAGTGTCCACCTGTGGATGAAGGACCCACAGGGTGGTCCACCCAAGCAATGAAACAGCCACACACAGAAGGAAACGCTGGCACCTGCTACGACGTGGGTAAACCCTGAGGGCAATATGCTGGTGAAATAAGCCAGAAACAAAAGGACAAATACTGTGTGACTCCACCTGCGTGAGGTCCCCAGAGCAGTCAAAACCAAGGCGACAGCAAGTAGAGGAGAACAAAGGTTACCGGGACGGAAGGGCAGCTGGGAGGGCTGCGTGTGGGTAAACGAGTGTCAGTGCAGGATGGTGGTGCTCTGGAGACGGAGGGTGGTGATGGTTACACAATGAATGTACTTCACGCCACTGGACCGTACTTTTAAAAGTGGTCAGAATGGCAGGTTTTATGTATATTTTACCACAATTTAAGAAACTATGCAGAAACCAGGCTTGTTCCCTGACACTCTAGGTCCTGTCCACCCTCCCAGTCTCCCCGTCCCAGCTGGACATGCCTCTCTCACCAAATGACCAGCACCCTCCGCGCCGGCCTGTCAACCTGCCCAACTGCCACCAGTGAGGATCCTGCTGGCCGCAACCGCCCAATCCAAATGCCCTTCTGACATCCTTGCCACCTCCATGGCCACTCCTCAGCGTACCTTTGGGTGCAAGCAGCACCGCCAGCCCCCTTCTCTGCCATCTGCCCACTGCTAATGCTCCAGGCCGGCTCCCTCTCTGCTCTTGCACAATCTCTTTCCCGGGCAGCCTCACCCCTCCCACTTTCACTTCCTGTCTGGACACCACAACTCCCGCCGCTCACCGCCAGGCCGCTCACCGCCAGGCCTCTGCTGAGCTGGGCACCAGCCTTTCCATCTGCCTGGGAGCAGTGCCCTGCCCAGCCCAGCAGCCTCAGTGCCCCCCGCCCTTGTCAGATATGCACCTCAGGTCCACTGCAGCCCCCAGCCCCCGGGGCGTCTCCCTAAGATCAGAACAGTGACCTCAGAATCACGTCAGCTACTGAGCTCTTTTAAAAACGGAGATAAAACTCACCGTTTTCAAGTGAGCCATTCCATGGCTGAGCTCTTGCTCTGGCTGTGCCTCGCTTCTTCCCACCTCCTGGCAGGCAAAGCCATGGAGACAGCAGAGCTCCCACACTCTGCCTTCCTGCAGCTGCCACCAGTGACGTCCCCATGCTCCCCACTGTAGCGCAGCCCTCCTGCCGTGCTCCACTCCGCTCACCACCCGGTCGTCCCACTGGCACGCAAACATGCTGCCCTTTCTTTGCTCCCTTTGCAGGAAGCCCTCTGCAGAGAGCTCTACAGACCTGCTGTCTCCCGCTGCCCCTGACCTTCAACACACTTCCGCAGGAACTTGCCACAGTCCCACGCAGCACCCTGGCTGAGGTCACTGACGGCCACCCATAGTCCCTGGCTGCCATCAGCAGCCCGTTGCTTCAGGACTTGCCCCTCAGCCCATGGCTCGTCTGCTCACCCAGCCACATGGCTCTGAAAGCCGATCGAGACACCAACAGCCACCTCCTGCCCTCGCCCCGCCCTCACCTGGGCCGTCTGCATGGCTCCTCCTGTCTCGGGACATATCTAAGCCCAACTGGCACTGCACCTATGCGCCCCCCACCTTCCCTGGGAGCTCCCTCCTGGCAACTCAGGCTGAGACCCCTGGAGTCATCCTCAGCTGCCCGCCTGCCCTTGCCACATGCCTAACCCGAGGGAAATCAAGCTGGCACTCCCAATTCACCAACTCCCGACTTCCCCACCTGGCGGCCACCTCCCAGGCTCCGGCCCCCAGCCTGGGTCTCTACCATGGTCTCCCTGGTCGTGCCCTTCCTCAAAGCTGTGCGGTGGGCTCTGGTGTTACCCAGTCAAAGCCCGTCCACCCTGCATGGCACTCATGCCCTGCCTGAACTGACGGCGGCACCTGCTCATCCAGGCCGACCTGACCATCCCCTGGGCACCCAAGACCCTTCCCTTCCCGACTTTCCGTAGTGTACCCTCTAACATGACATTTCCTTAGTTTGTCCTTCATCTCCCAGCAAAGGCATTCACTGTTGGGCTCACTGCCATGTCCTGGGCTGCGGGGACAGTGCTTGCCACCCAGGCAGTGGGTGTTGGTAAAGCGAACGTGTGTTGAGGCCCCACAACTCCCCAGCTCCCCCCCCCTCCCCGTTGTTCTTGCCCAGGCCCTGGAGGTGGGGTGCGTCTCAGCCGTTGCTGTGTCTGAAGTACAAGGACTATCGCCCATTAAGTGTTCAATAACCAAAGCAAACCCAACAGACCTACCCCCCACGGGCAGGAAACCACCTATAGAGAATGAAGGGAGTTAGGGAGGCGGCTCAGGGGTCCGGGCTTTACCTCCACTCTGAATAAGAATGTCAAACAGGTCATCCATCTGTTGGCTCGAGGAACCATTTTCCTGTGGAACAAAAAGGGGGGAAAAAAAGGTGAAGCTCAACAACAGGCCCCCAGCGTCCGCCCCCGAGCTGGGCCCCTGGCCAGTGCTCAGGCGCCTGGGGCTCAAACCCACTGGGTCGGGCCAGGCCCTGGATGCCTGCGCAGGCCGGCCCACGCCCCCCGGCTTCTGGGCCCCCCAACACTGGCTCCTGCCCACCGCTAGCCTCCAGCTGCACTCAGCACTGCAGGAGCCCAGCCCAGCAGCCGGGCAGCGCCCACCCCGGCCAGGCCTCAGTCTACCTTCTTCACCTGCTGTCTGGGCTGCTGGGTCATAGCTTCCTCATAGCCAGGTGGCTCCTTCTTCAGCAGAGGAGCAGGGGTCCCAAAGAGGGGCTGTGGCGGGTGCTCCAGGTCCATCTGGGCTGGTGGGCCAGGGGCTGGAGAACCGGGCTGGGACAAGGGCTGGCAGGAGAGCGGAGAGAGGCAGTGGTTGGCATGAGGAAGCAGCCGAGGGGCACACGGCGGGAGGCGCCCACCTCCTCGGCCAGGACAACTCTGCAGCTGCACTGGCTTCCGGGCACCTTCATGGAAGCCACTGGGGGAGAAGGGGCACAGGCAGGGGAGGCCCTAACCTCCAACTCTGCAGGGGTGAGGTAGGCTGGGGTGCCTGGCTGCCTGGGATGTGCCACAAGCCACATGGGAGAGGGAGGGGCTCTGGGCTGATTTCCGGCTCCTCCCTTTCTGCCTGAGGCTGCTCAGGCCCCTCGACTCCCCTTCTGAGGTGGCTGGTTCCTGCCACTGTCCCTTCCATCCGGAGTTCTGCAGGGCTGAGGGGCCACACAAAGCCCGAAACAACCCCACCTTTGCACCAGGCTGGCTGGAGTGTCTGGGTTGTGAGAGTGACACCTTGGCGTGGGACAGTTGGCCCCTCTGCGGGGAGGGCGAGGAGTGGAGCTTGCACCAGCCCACCGGCTCAGCCCCCCAGCCCCCCCCAGATCCTGACTGAGCCCACAGCCTCTCCCAAGCAGAGGACCTTCTCTGACCCTCCCCCGGGGCCCTGTCCCACGCCCACAGAGCAGAGGTAGGAGTGGGCCCGGCCTGGGTGGGGGCTGCTCAGGAGCCCTCTGCCAGGGTAAGAAATGTTCTGGCATCAACGGCCAGAGGTGGGCAGTCACTGACGCCACCCTCAGGCTGTGGGGTCGTGGGGTCCCTTAACCTTCCCAGGTCTTAGCACCCTCCTTGGTGATACAGGGATAGCGATCCCTCATTTTGGAAAGTGAAGGGAAGATTAAAGGAAGAAGGCCCTCCGTGCCCAGCCCCGGGGCGCCTGGTAAACAGGGCTGTCGTTAGAAGGACCTTCGCGCCCTCCTCTGGCCCCTGCCCACCCACACCCCGGTACCTGCTGGGGGCTCCCGCTGGCCAGGCCAGGGCTGTCCGCCTTCTTATTGGTCACGGTGAGGACAAGGTGGGTCCCCGTGGAGTCAGTGATGAGGGTGGGAGGAGTGACCCCCTTGATGAGGCTGGGGCCCTGCGGGCCCAGAAGCAGCTGGGGCGTGGGCGTGGGCTCCGGATCGGGCAGCACGGCTTCCTGCTTCACCACCACGGCCGGGGGCACCGGGGCACAAGCGTCTACGTGGTGGGCGGTGGGGGCTGCCAGGCTGGGGCTGAAGGGATGAGCGGGCCCCAGAGGCTGTGGGCTCAACTGGCAGCTGGAGAAGCTGTTCTCCTGCTTCACGGGGATGCCCAGGGCAGCGGGGCTGGGCGCAGCGGCGGGCGTGGGCTGCTGGGCCCGCTTCTCCTGCTCCAGCTGCAGCCGCAGCCACTCCACCAGCTGCTGCTTCTGCCGGAGCATGCGCGTCAGCTCCTCGATCTGCTTGTCCTTCTCCTGCAGCATCTGGTCCTTGTCGCGCCCGTCCAGCTCCGCCCGCACCCCAGGGCTCAGGCAGCAGGACCCCGGCCGGGGGCCCTCCTCCTTCACAAGGATCTGCAGTGGCGAGGCCTGCAGCGTGAGCTGGGTCAGCGGCGATGTCACCATCTCTCCGAAGGTGTCCCCGGGCGTGGAGTTCTCATCGCCAGTGCTGAGCAGGGAACGCTCTGAGGGGGTGGGAGAGACGGGGGGCGTGGAGCCCGTGCTGCCGAACTTCACCACTCCGTTGCTGGTCACCGTGGCCACCACCACCTCGGCTGGGGCCAGGCCTGCTGCCACCAGGGCAGGCCCCGTGCTGAGCCGGGCTGCCGGGAAGGCGACCACCACCTCGCCAGCCTTGGGCAGGATGGAGGGGGTCGCAGTGGCCTTGGGGGCTCCTGGGGCAGGGCTGATGTGCTCCTGGTAGGCACGCAAGCGCTCGATCAGGTCTGTCTTGGTGCCCGAGACAGGAAGTGACCGCAACTTCAACTCCTGCTTCAGCTCCGCCACCTGCAAGGACGTGGCGAGTCAGGGCAGACGGGAGGAGGGGAAGGCGAGGGACGAGCTTTTTGTCTGTTAGGCCTCACCTGCTGAGGCCCCACTGACCACTTCATACCAGCAACCCCGCCCCGCCCACAGCCCTGGAGGGCGAGTGGCACATCCCCCAGGCCCAGCCCGTCCCTTTCCCCATCCTCACCACACCAGGGCCTGGTTAAAATGCTCCCTACCCCGCGCCCACGCCTGGGCACGACATGCCCTCCGCTGCCCCAGCCCTGGCGTGGTGCCTGGTGTTCAATAAACACTGAATTGACCAGACTGGGTTTTACAGAGAACGCTGAGCTCACAAAAGCAAAAGAGCTTCTTCACGATCACAAAAGCAAAAGAGCTTCTTCACGATCACACGGCAAATGAGCAGCAGACTTAGGAGTTATATCCAGGTCTGATGGATTCCGTAGCCTGTGCCCAAATGCCCCAGTGAGAGCTGTGTCTTGCTGGCATCAGGCCACGACTCAGAAGGGACCACCCTGGTTCAGAAAGCAAACTCTCGAGGGAGAATTTGGTCCATTCCATCTTCTGATCAGGGCACAGAGAACAGGCCGGGCCCCAGGTGTGATCCCCCACCCCACCCCACCCAGGCCTTGGGCAGAGCCTGCCCTGCGTACTGGCCACTCCCTTCCCATGTAGACTGGGCGGGAGGGACACTGACTGGCAGCGGGAAAGGTGGGGGTGTTAGAGTGGATAACCCCCAGTCTGAAGCCCGGCTCTACCACTGGCAGATCTCCCGAGACGCCTACGCTAGCTCACCCTTAAGTGGGGGGAGCACCCCATTTCTCACATTGCACTGTGAGGCCAAGAAGGTACGAGGCAGACAAGGGCTTTCTAAGCCCCAAGCCCCTGGACAGATGCTGGCTGATGGCGCCAATGGTAATGACCACGAGGACCATGAGGGCACGGATGACCAGGGCCAGGCAGGCCCCAGAGCTGGAGGAGACCAGACGCGGGAGCTCCGCTCTGCCTTTCCTGACCAAGGTGCTGGGCCGGCTGCTCTCCCTGAAAACAAGCACCTTGGGAAGACCACCTACCTTCATGTCGTCCAGGTTGGCAGGCAGGGCTCCCGGCTTCCCTGGCAGCGAGGTGCTGTTCTGACGTGCCAGCCCACTGGGCCCCGAGGAGCCGGGGCTGGAGCTGGAGCTGGTGGAGAGACTGCGCATGGGGGGCGGCCCGCTGCTTCCCAGGGCCTCACCTGCTGGCCTGAGAAGAGACGGCAGAAATGAGCCCCAGGGAAACCTCCCCTTGGCCTCTGCAGGGCTGAGTAGAGATGGGCGTGAGACGAGGGCCGTGCGTACCGGCCCCACCTGGGGACCACTCCTGCGGGATCCAGACCAAAGGGTCCTTGAAGACAGGGGTTCAGCCACCCGGACCTGGCCTCTGCCTGTGCTGGGGCACCTACGGTGGGACAAGTGGGACGGGGTGGACTCCTACTTGGGCGGGGCGGGCAGGATGGTCTGGTAGTTGTAGTGCTGCTGCTGCTGCTGGTTGAGGATCTGCAGCTGCAGGAAGAGCTGCTGCTGCTGCAGGATCTTGGCGTAGGAGGAGTCCATGGGCGGGGCGCCCTTCTCCTGCTTCTGGTCCGGGGGGATGTACTGGTGGTACTTGAGCTTCTTCACCTTGGGCTTCAGCTCCTTGGCCTTCTTGCTGCGCTGCGACTTTTCACTGGCAGACTTGGGTTGGCTTTGCTGAGGGCACGGGAGACAGAGGGCACGTCAGGGGGCAGACTGGGGCTTCTCTGCGGGACGCCGGTGGCCCGCCCCCCACAACGGGAGTGGCTTCGGAGGAGGCCTGTCACCTGCCCTGCCCAGTCCTACCCTCCCCCTACTGGATTGCACCCCATCCAAAAGTAGAGGCCTCATCAGTGCCCAGAAGCGTCCAAAGCAGGGGACAAGGGCTGACAGAGGAGGCAGCTTCTAGGCTGGAGGAAAAATCAGCCAAATGCAGATGTCACCGTCACCCCAAGCAAAGGCGAACATGACAAGAAGGTAAAAATAGCTGGCTTGGGGGGCCTGTGCCATCCAGGTACTTTACAAAGACCATGTCATGCAGACCTACAGGAACCCTGCGTGGACAGGAACTAGCAAGTCTACTTGAAAATCAGGAAACAGGCTCAGAGAAGTCACTTTGCCCAAGGTCACACAGGAGCTTGATCTCACCATGTGAAGAAGCCAGGGCCCAAAACCAAGACTCCAAAAGCCCTTGTTCCTTCACCGAGTGGGCTCCAGTGAGGACCAGGTGGGCCAGGAAGGGCCAGCGGGTCCCACCTGGGAGGCCTGTCTGTGGGTCAGGAAGGGGCAGAGCCCGCAGGGCAGTGCCAGGCAGGGCTGTGGAGAGCCTGCACGTTTCTGAGCAGGGGCGACACAGAGTGGCAGTGGGGACCGATGCGCAGGTTTGGGTAGAGGTGACTGATTATAGAGGAAGAATGGACAAGAGGAGCACGTGGCAGGTGACCCGTTCAAGGTTTACGGTTCTGAGTTTTGGCACCTGACAGTGGTACCCCTTCATGGAGGTCAGGAAGAGGCTCCTGGCTGCATACTCCACACTAATAGGACTGTGGTCTGAGGGCGGAGGCAGGGAGCTGCAGAGACCCGAGGGCGTGGACATGGGCCACGGAGAGGACCAGAGCAAGGCTGCAGAGCAGTGGGGCTGCAAGGGACCGGGGCGGGGACAGGGGCCAAGGGCTGGGCCTGGGAGCACCCCCCAGTGAGGGTGTAAGGAGGAGCCGGAGAGGAGCAGCCAGAATGGAAGGTGAGGGAAAGCAGGAGAGAAGCACGACCCAAGGGGGTCAGAGGCAGATGCAGGGCTAGGCGTCAGCCCACAGAGGCTGAGCTGCTACCCAGAGAAGAGGAAGTGCAGACAAATCACACACACACACTAGTCTTTCAAATGCGTGGTGGTCAAAGGAAGGCACCAGTCATACGACAAGGAACAAGTTTGAGGGAGGAATTTTGGGGGAAAACCTTTGACATCTGTGGCCAGTCAGCCCACAGGGGCGAGACGTGCCTGCTGAGGAGGGAGAGGCCTGGAGCCAGCCGAGCGCAGGTGACCCAGCAGGCGGCGCTGGCTGCCTCCTCTGGGACAGGAGGAAGCCACCAAGCTTCCTGTGACATCAGGGCAGGCCTGGGGGCGGGGCCCCACACAGGAGGTGCCAGGAACCACCAGGCAACACTGGGAGGCACAGCAAGGGCTCAGTTAAGGTGAGAGGGCAGGAGGCTGGCGACAGCCGGAGAGGACCACGGACGGCCAGACACTGCCCAGCGGGCGCAGGGTCTGGGGGGCGGGGGGACTAGAGATTAAGACCAGACAGGGAAGCCAGCGGGGGCGGGAAGGAAGCGCACAGGCTGAGGGCGCAGAGACCTGCAGGGCAGGTGGGACTGGGCAGCGGCACACTGTCCCCCATACAAGGTCCCCAACAGGTATCTCGGGGGGTTGATGGTGTACCCACTGCCCCTTCAGGTCAGGCCTTGGAGAATAAAAACAAATGCCCGTCACTTCATTTCTCAGTTTTTGTCATTTGTAGAACAGGGTTCTTTACTGCCTCACAAGGTTGTCAGTGACCCAGAAAGGATGGGTGAGCATGTGTCCACGGGGAGGGCAGTAACGGGGCCTGGAAAGCCCGGTCCAGAGCCTGGCTCACTGCGCTCCGTAAGTGAACAGAAAGCACCCTGTCACCACCTCAGTGCCCTTCGCTGGGCCCTGACCAGGGGGAGATCTACACCCCCTTCCCCTGCAGTTGCCCCCCACGGGGATGAAGTCATGGCAGGGCACCAAGGCGCATGGGGAAGGGAGGGCAGTCGCTGGAGACGGTACCTTAATGAGCGTGGGGGGGGGCTTGGCGGCGGGGACCGCAGTTCCGTTGGTGAGGCTGGGAGGCAGAGGTGGCTGCTCTGCCAGGAAAAGTGTTTCTCCGGAATCTGGGCCCACTGGGAGTTGAGACACAACCTGAAAGAGAAGGGGGAAGTGAGGACACCCTCCCTTTCTGGCTGCTCCCGAGGGTGTGGCCATGTCCAGGTGGAAGTGCGTCCCAGCCCTGGCCTGCCCTGAGGTGGGGGGCAGTCACTTTCTGGGACACCAACACTGTGAGGGGTCAAGGACGGGAAAGACCAGGGCAATGAGAAGAGCTGCCCCCAGGACAGCGCGGGTGCGGGGGACTAGGCAAGGAACTGAACACAGGAAAGCGGGCTGTTCTGAGTGAGTGGCCATGGGGTAGGCCAGGGAGGCTTCTGGCTCTAATGCAGGTAGCCCAGTGTCCTCCACCTGGGACCAGGCTAGGCTGGCTGAGGCTGGCTGAAATGGGGGTCTGCTGCCATCTCCCTTCCCTCCCCACCACCAGCATTCCAACAGCCAGCTCCCGAGCCATTAGAACAACCCCCGTCCACTTCCTCGTCCCTCCTGGCCAAGCAGGGACCTCACGACATGCAGCTCCAGCAAGTCTGGGGCCCCTGGGAGCAGGGGGACATGTGGAGCAGGCCAGCTCACCTGAGTGGGGGATACAGAGGTGGCACTGGGCAGTGGCTCGCTGACTCGGGCTTCCAGGGGTGACGGCACCGAGCCCTGGGACTCGTGGCTGGCGGGCTGCTCAGGGGATAAGGCATCGCTGCTGTCCTCATCGAAGGAAGAGCTGTCCGCTACTTTCGGGTAATTCACCTGGCCCACTGAAAGCCAAAGCCAGAATGAGACTCCACGTCCAGCCCACGGAGGGCCAGAGGCTGTCCTAGCAAGGTGCCGGCCCTCCAGCTCCCTCGGACCCCATGCCCCAGCCGGGCCAGGCAGATAGGAAAAGGGAGACTTGCAGCCAACCTGCCTGCTGAGTCCAAAATAGCTCTAGGAAAGCTCATCCTGACGCTGACCAGAGGCTGGGAAGAGCCTACTAGGGTGCAAAGCGCTCCCCTGGGCAAGAACAGGCCCGATCTCTAACCTCTTGCTTTAAACTCTGCACTGTGTTCAGTCTTCAAAGTCAAGTTCTCCCCTCCCTCCCTCCTGCCTGCTGACTTCTCCATCTCAGTTTCCCTGCTGTTAAAGGTAGTTTATTTCCATTCCATAGCTGCACCAAACTTGCCTCTTCCCCCAGCGGCTGTGGGCCCTGCAGTGAGGGCTCTGGGCCCGCACAGATGGATCTGAGGAGAACAGCTAACAGCTTTGCAAGTGCAGCTCCTCCCCTGGGCAGCATAAACTCCCCAAAGGCCAGGAACAGGCTACGGAGCCTCTTGGAAAAGGGACGCCTGCCTGCACAGGCAAAACAGGACCCCTGGAAGTATGGTGACCTCCCTTTAGCGGCAGTGACTCCCAGAGACCCAAGGCCACCAGAAGAAAACCCACCTGCTGGCTACAACCGCCTCCCCGCCCTGGGCGGAGATGGCCCGAGTGCAGGTGTTCCTGGGACCGGCTGGGGCCGGGCTGGGAGGGAGAGGCAGGAGGAGCAGGGTCCCAGTGTGGAAATCCCAGGACACAGAGAGAAGGAAAGACGATAACAGAGGCAAAGAGGATATTTCAAAAAAATCCACACCACAAGCACGCCTCAGCTCTGTCGGGGAAAGAGGCTCTGCACGGGCCTGCTGTGCACGCAGGAGGAACCCAGGCCGTGAACACAGCACAGAGGCAGGCTGCCGGCCACACCTGGGAAATTTGCTGTGGTGGGACAACCACAGAAAAGGAACAAGAAAAAGCCGGAAACTCTCCCAGCAGACTCTCCCCGCCCCAGAGCCATGACCTGAGGTTCTCCCCCGAGTCCAGGACCTGGGAAGGAAGCCCTGCGCCTGTCCCTCCCCAGCTGACTCTGGTGATGGAGCAAGGAATGCCCATCGCTGGGCCGGCTCACACCTCCCCGTCCCGTCCGAGCAGGCGCGTGCGTGCAGCGCATGGAGGGACGGAGACCGCTGACCACCATGGACCTCACGCCAATCACACATCTGCATTTTCTCCCACGATCCCTGACTCCCAGCAGGCGGCTGCTATGGGACAATGGCCACATGACGGAGCTCCACCCCGGTCCGTTCAAAACCAAGGAAGCTGCTGCCTACACTGAAGCAGCCGAAAGACCAGTGCAGGCAGTGCCACTGCAGAGTCTGTTTCTCTCTATTGTGGCCCAGCACAGGAGGGGGAGGTACAGAGACAGGGTCCCCGCCCTGTAGGAGCTTATGGTCCAGTTGCCTTGAGCACAGTAAATGCTCTGCTAGAGGGAAACACTGGAGCTGAGGGGACACTGCGGAGAGGCTCAGGTAAGACTTCCCGGAGGAGGGGGCCTTGGCATTAATCTTACAGGTCACCTGGCCTGGCGTGGAGGACAGGGTCTGAGTGTGTGCAAGTGACTGCGGGAGATAAGGTGGCCTGGAAAGCTCCCTTCCATGTTCTCCTCTCAGCAAGCTTAGAATGGTCTCGTCTCCCTCCTCCCAAATGAAACCTCCCCCTCAGCCCAGGTCCGACTGCCTCTTGCTCCCATGTCCTCATCCTCATAAGCCTGCTCACTCCTCCCAGTCTAAAGGTCCTTCCTAACCACCCTCTCTCTCTCTGCCTCCCCCACTCACCTCCTGAACAAATGGACCACATCTGCTGTCACCGCCTCCTCACCTCCCACTCATTCCTCAGCCCACATCATGTGCCTTTTGCCAGCAAATGCATCTTTCTCCAAGTCACCAGTGATGACCTCACTGCCAAACTAAACTACTCCCAGGCCTGAAACGCGCTGGGCTCCTCCAGAACCACTGCCCCTGCTGACCCCTTTGCCTGGCCCGTCCTTCTGTGCTTCTCCACTTGGCAAACTGATTCGCCCTTCAGGTTGAACCCCAAGGTGCCATGTCATCTGTGCTACTTCCCCAGCTCCTGCCACCATCCCCATTCCTGAGAGAAGCCCGCTTTCTGAGCTCCATGGCAGCCGGCACCCGCTCCCCATTACTGTATGTTGTCCATACGGCAGCTGCCAGCTGGTCTGGAATGAACGCTACTGCTAACAGTGCAGCCCTTCCATGAGTCTCCTCAGGCACCTAGGACGGTGCCTGCTCTTGACCCGCAAGCCAGGTGACTCAGCTACAATGTCACACGGACATGGCCTTTCTGCCACACAATGCTGGCATCTGCTCGGGAGCCAGACTCAGAAACCACTGCTTATACATCAGCCTCCACCTGTCAGACTGAAATCTTTGAGGGCAGCGTCACAGTTTGTTCATCTCTGTAACTGCAGGACCTCACGAGGGACCTGGCACGTTGCTAACTCTCAGCAAACATTTATCAGATATTGGCTGCTGGAGGGTCCAGAACTGACCTTGGCCCAAACACTGGCCTATAACTAGGGGCAGTGATGGATTGTGGTGAAGAGCTGGGTAGGAAAACACTGAGATGAGACGGGATGAATGGCAGGGCAAAGCGGTAAATTAAAAGTGCTGTTAGGGGCCCCGGGTGTGCCAGCCTCTGGCCGGTGGCTGCTTCCTGCACTGTCACACCAGTTTCTTCTGACCCGGGGCTCAGGGACCAACTCGCTGTGCCTGGGCTCTGCCTGGGGTTCCGCGCCTCCTGCCCAAAGAGCTACCTCGCTGTGGGGGAGCACCTGAGCTTTCTTCTCGTGAGCGCAGGGACGCACGGCCCCGCCTGGGTCCAGGTCTCGGGCCCACTGCAGCAAAGGAGACACGTCAGTGCCAACACTGAGCAAAATCTAAGGGACGGTGTCGCAACACCGGATGGTGGCACACAGGCCTGCACGTCCTGGCCTCTGCCCACCTCCTGCCTTCTCTCCTTTCCTGCGGCTCCATGTCCGCGCGGCTCTCTCTGCTGCACACACTCATTTCTACTCACCCTGGAGCCCCAGCTTGGCCGTCACCTCCTCTGACACTGTACCCCACTGTCAGGGCCGAGTTGGGGTGCCCTCTCTGTGTGTGCCCCACCAGCACAGCACGGCTCTTGCCTCTTACTGTTGCCCATTTACCTGCCTGTATCCACTCCTAGACGTGAGCTCCTTAAGGACAGGGGGCTTGTCTGCCTTGTGGGGCTGTGGTCCTAGCACCTAGCACACTGCTTGGCTCAGTCAATATCTGCAGAGTGAAGTATCTGTGCAAAGTGCCAGGTTCCAGGAAGAGGTTTCACTAACAGAAAGAAACAGTAAGGTACAGATCTATGATCCTGACGTCTACCTACCCTGTGAGACAGATGTGAAGGTGTTATTAGTTACTTGTCGGCATGGCAAGGATCCCTGCGGCCCCGCACTATCCCACGCCAACACAACCTGTTTATCCGGCTCTCGCATCCTGCACCTCAGGCCCCAAGCCTCAGCAGGAAGTCAAAGAGCAGGAAGCCCAGGGCCCTCCCCTGTGTCTGGCCTGTGGGCCCACCTGGGGGCTGGGGCCTCCTACCGATGATGGCTTCTTTCAAGCTGGACTCCACAGGCAGGATGTTCTTCTCCACCAGCTCCATGGGGCCAGGCCTCTGTGCGATCTTCTCGTTGAGGTCATCGGCCAGTCTGGCTCTCTTTAGCTTCAACTGCTTGGCCTGGAGGGAAGGCTCAGCCGAGGTCTCTGCCCGTGGGAAAGAATGGAGTGCAGGAGGATGTAGGAATGGCCCTGGCTCCTTCCCTCTGGGGAAGGAGCAGAGACCATCAGAATGCAAAGTGCATCCCAGGCAGGCAAGGGTGGCCCGGCTTCAAGTTTCACAAGGACAGAAGGAGGGCCCCCACTGTGGACAGTGTGTGGTCACACACAATGGCCACGGTGCCCAGGCTGGCCCAGAGGACTCCCGGAGGTGGAGCTACAGAGCTGCAGGGCACCACACATTGGAGTGGTCCCTACTCTCCCTCAAGCTTGCTGTGTCACGAGGACAACTCACCGCCCTGCTCTGGGCCTCAGTGTCTGTCTATACAACGTGGGGTTGAGACTAGTAAAGTTGTCTTCGAATCCCAAAGATGGTTCAAAACCGAAAACAAAAAATGGATAGACTGGGCCAGCCTGGTGGCTCAGGTGGTTGGAGCTCCAGGCTCCTAACTCCGAAGGCTGCCGGTTCGATTCCCACATGGGCCAGTGGGCTCTCAACCACAAGGTTGCCAGTTCGATTCGAGTCCCGCAAGGGATGGTGGGCAGCGCCCCCTGCAACTAAGGTTGAACACGGCACCTTGAGCTGAGCTGCTGCTGAGCTCCTGGATGGCTCAGTTGGTTGGAGCGCATCCTCTCAACCACAAGATTGCCAGTTTCGAATCCCACAAGGGATGGTGGGCTGCGCTCCCTGCAACTAGCAACAGCAACTGGACCTGGAGCTGAGCTGCGCCCTCCACAATTAAGACTGAAAAGACAACAACTTGAAGCTGAACCGCACCCTCCACAACTGAGATTGAAAGGACAACAACTTGACTTGGAAAAAGTGCTGGAAGTACACACTGTTCCCCAATAAAGTCCTGTTCCCCCTCCCCAATAAAAACTTAAAAAAAAAAAAAAAAAAGGATAGATACACTCTGTTTTCGGCAGCCAAAATCTTTCCTTTATCAGAATGTGGAAAGAAGCATGTCCTGGACCAGGCAGAGTATGTGTAGGATGATCTAATTGTACATCACATGTGCTCAAGTAAACGCTAAGTGAGTGAATGAATGAATGAATGAATGGGAAAGCAAACGCATTTTTAAAACAGATCTTTGTGGAAAGGATTTTATATCAAGGGATGATGAGGTCCAGGGCCATCACGTGGCCACAGGAGACAAAAGTCAGCCAAACCAACAGAATGTGACTGTGCTTCTTCGGGAATTCCCAAAAAATGCGTGGTGGCAACCACAGCGCTGCTGTTTTACTGTGTTAAGGCTCTGCCTACAGAAATGGGAGCAATAAGAAAAAAGGAAGAAGAAATGTGGGTGGCGACATGGTGAACACACCGTGAGAATGAGGGTTTAGATGAAGAAGCATTTCCATTCCAACACACCTTCCAAAATATGCATCCTGACCAGCTCTGATCTCTCCGGCCGGGAACGAATCTTCCGTTTCAGATAGTCCTCTGTCTATAGAAAAAAACACACCAAGCTCTCAAATCCAGGTCACACGCTTATGGCACAGACAGGACCACAAAGCAGCTGTGGCTGTTGGTCACCTCTGCAGCCCCCATGATCTCAGCTTGGAGACGACTGGGTTCTAAGGCAAGGGGCCTGGGGGGGGGGGGGCACATCCACGTCCAGCTGCACCTGCCAAGGGCACCATCCATCTGTCAAGACCATTTGTCATTCTGAGGATGGACTACTACTATTTTTTAAAAAATCTATTACTTCTACTGTCATAAAAGTAACATATGTTCATCAAAGAAAATTTGGAAAATCACAAAATAAAACAAAAAATTTTAATCATTCCCTGTTATTATTGTATTTTGGGATATTTGTTTCTAATCATTCTTCCATGCAGAAGACAAATTTAATTTTGCAGAGTTGTAATCACACTGAATTTTATATCTTGCTTCAAAAAATTCGCATGATCTCATGAGCACTTTTCCATTCATTCTGAATGGCTGCCCAAAAGAATTTTGATATACGGTGCCATTGCTCTAGCTCCTTAAAGTTCAATGTCCTCATTTCTGCATTTCTGAGACTCCAGGTAAACTCACCCATTTCCTCAACAGTCCTGGAATCAGACCACGGCCTGGGGCTCATGTTATAGTGTATTGGACCCCAGAACCTGTGTTCTTAACCTCTGCACCAGAATTATTCAAACCACAGGTCAAGACCATCAGCGGTTCACGAGCAGCATAGGATAGGACAGGACAAGACAGGGCACGGCAGGGCACAGTTGAGACAGAAAATCAAAGGCCAGAGCACACTGCCTGCAGCAAAAGTAAAGGCTGGTCCTGGGGTGGTGCTGAGCTCCCCAGGGGGTGGTTTCCAGTGGCTTTGCGCTCTGGGTCTATCACCCCATCTGCAGTGAGCAGAAGAACTGCCCTGGTTACCGCAGGAGACGGCAGAACAGGTATTGGGCACTGCAGGGTTTCACAGACCTCACAGGGAGGCGTATTTTCTAAGCCACCTGAAGTTCTGAGCAGTGGCCAAGGCGGAGGCAGAAGACCTTACTGGTTAAGAAAGCACCTGGAGCCCACAGACCAAGGTTTGAGTCCCAGCTTTGCCACTTACTAGCTGGACAGGTTAGTTAAAAATGAAGATAACATCTAATTCCTAAGAGCTCGTTTGAGTATAAACAAGAAAATGATATAATTTCACATATGAAAGTGCTCAATAAAATAGCAGCTGTTCTAATTGGTTCATATTTGCTCCCTGCCTGCTTGAGAAGCATCCAGGAAATGGTGCCAAGCCTGACAAGTGCGTGGGGGGCCAGGCAATGCCGTCCCTTGCCTCCCCCGCTGTATTCTCCAACACTCCCAGTGGTAAACAGTGCGCTGTGTTCCTGTTTTGGTTCCCGGGGCCCATGACCTCATTCTTCCCATTCACTTTAAGATCAATCATGATTTTCCTTAGAAAACTTTTAAAAATAAAAAGAGAAGACAGTAAGAAAAGTCTTGGAGGGAAATATTTCAGTCTTGGAAAGAACTGTGGGTCTTAGGGTGCCACAGCCTGTGCGCCTCCCCTTGGGGAGGTTCTCTTCCCTCGTCTTTACGTGAAAGACAAAGTGAAGGGGGTGCGAGGGGAAGCGTGTTTTGGCGACTTCCCCATCTCCGCCCACAATGGGCAGCATATTCTATCCCCCTGAGGCCTCTGAGGGAACTGAAACCGATGGGGGACAGGCAGCAAACCAGGTGCTACCCCATGAACCTGGGCTCAGAGAGGGGCCCGGCTTCTGCTTCCACAGCCTTAGGCGGATGCTGGCCGCTCAGGGCATATGGAGACCAGTGGGGTTTCCGGCCCCCCAGACACCCATCCTGGAGGGGTGTGGGCAATGCGGCTACCGACGTGGAGGGACCAGCACTCGGCAAGCTTTTCCATGGCTGGTGTTCATGTCCTAACATCCACAAAAGGTTAAGTGGAATTAAAGATGGGAAAATAGTAGTGGTCTCCAAAGCAACGGGAGGGGGATCGGTGATCGCTACATACCCTTAAATGGAGTAAGGAGAAAACTCATTCGGATCATGTGCCGTGTCATCACGCTGGGAGACGGCTGGGGTGGGGATGACGTGGAAAAGGCAGAGCTTTCTATCTAGAACTGTGAGGCAAGGGCTGGCCCTGGAGGCACGCTACACTGGAAGGAATATAAGCAGCAGTGCAAGGGGCTCTGGAGGTCCTTGGGAAGAGCGCAGCGCCTTACCCTGGCCCGCTCCAAGCTCCTCCTCTGCTCGTGAAACGCAGCCGGACTTTTCAAAGCTGTTGGGAGAAGAATCATAAAAGAATTACTTTATTAGTGAAGCACCATGTCTACTGCTATACAGTTTACTGTGGAGAAGGCATCTTAATTTTAGTAGTACAATTAATATCAGATGCAATGAAGAAGAAAATGGCATCTGGGTAGGCATCTATCTTTCTGGTTCAGCTACCCCATTAGAACAATTTGGGTCGCTTTGTTCCTCACTAAGCTTGGGCTCTGTAAAGTGAACCCATAGAATATAACTCTAAAAAGTACCCTGGACCCACTAGCTGGACTGTTAGCTACACAATCCTCACTGATCGGTCAAAGCTGCTACGGGGCCTCACCTTACTCTCGGGGAGACGGGACACAGGGAGGAGCCAAGCGGCATGTCAGGGCCCCCTGACGTCTTCAACCTCCTGAGGAATCACAAAGTGACCAAACTGAATGGGACAGTTAAACGAAAAAGACACGTCTAGTTGGGTGCCATTTCCTTCTTCAGGTTAGCTGATATTAATAGTGCTGCTAAAATTAACTTGAATTTCATCTCTAAGGACTAAAGGACCTTCACAGCGAGTGTATGTTTGACCCTGGTGCACCTATACACACACACCCGGCAGCTGACAGGAAGGGCTCACTCAGCCCGTCAAGAACTCAGCTCGATTCTGGGGCCCCACCTCTGGGTCCCCCACCTCTGGGGCCCCCCACATCTGGGCCCCCGACCTCTGGAGCCCCCGCCTCTGGGGCACCCACTTCTGGGGCCCCCATCTCTGGGGGGGGGACCACAGCTCTCAACTCAGCCAACAACGCTGAGGATGGGGAGACCAAAACAGGATCCTCTACAAATGTGGCATCGTTAAGAGAATTCTGTGTCAAAAACTCGACTATGGGGACAAGTGATGAGTTTGGACACCCTGAGGAGAAGAAGGCGAAAGGCCTGACTCACTTCAAGTAAGGAACAACAGCAATAAGAGAAATTTACAAGACAGTGGTCAGTTTCACTTCTGCTGCCCGAGAATTTCAGAACAGCTGTGAAACCGAGTGAGGAGATAACTTTTGCTGGGCCGATGGCTGCGGTAGGAACGCAGGGGTAAGAAGACACTAAAAGTAGCAGGAGCATAGATATGACCCTATCCTGCCTAGGCCACGGCACTTCCTCCCTCCATCCCAACCCTGGGCGGGCTGGACGGCAGCAACAGCAGTCCCAGAAGAAAGCTCTAAATGCCCCAGTAGTACTTACTTAAAAATAAAAAAAGTTTTTAATCTTAGCATAAAAAAGAAACTCTCATTTTAAAAGATCAGTTCAGAGCCCACCGCATCTTCCAACAGCAGGGGGTGCTCTAGATTTAACAAATGACTAAGAAAAACCAGCACAGGCTCCATTCCAGGGCACATCCAGGCTACCCCAGCTCTGACCTGGGGAGGTCCTGGGTGACTCGGTGGCTAAGCAGACAGCCCCTGCATCTGCTTCTCCTGGGTAAGGCTGGTTCAACTCCCAAGTCAGTCTCCAAAGCCCTGAGATGCAGGAATCTGCTGGGCACGACACGCAGCCTTGCTCTTTCAGAGAGCTTAGCACATGGATGAGACAACAAGTATAAAGACTTAAAGAGAAAATGCACAGTGTCCGCACCACCCCAGCCCAGCTTCCTTTCTGCCTTAGTTCTCCCCACAGCACTCTCACCGCCTCTGACATTCCCTCCACTAATAGCGCACATCTTTCTTGTTTACTGTCCGTCTCCTACTATGAGGTGAAGCTGTGTCCCGGCATGGCATGGCTTTTGTCTATTTCTTTCACTTCTGATAGTATCCCCAGTGCCTAGAGCACCCAGCACATAATTCAGGCAAGGAATTAACGAATATTCTACAAGAGACGGATACAAAGTGGACAAGCGACAGGGAAACTAGAGAACACTGGGGCAGAGCTCTGCACGTGCACTTGAACAGCCAGATTACGGCTCTCATCTGGGTTCCAGACTTCACAGAAAATCAAGGCATTTGTGTTCTTGTCCTGGGTTCTACACATTACTACTGTTTACTGTTTTTCGGGTCTCATTTTCTTCTTCTAGAGTAGAACCTGTCTACCTTCCAGAACCTTGCAAGCATCAGATGAGTGAACGTGCTCTGAAGCAAGTGGCACTGTCATCAAATGCAGCGTTTGGGTTGACTCCTGGCTGTGATCCCACACAGGCCAGCTCGTTTCTGAGCCACAGCCACACATTATCTGTCTAAAACCCCAGCTGGCTTGCTACCTCAACAACCTACACTGAGGTACCCTACATATCCCAGGGTTAGCTAAGGCACAAATCCAACTTCTGGAAAAATAACTTCACAAAGCACAGAATCTCGTGATGGAAGAGTGTACCATCTTCCCGTACAACAGGGATGATGTGCCACTAATGGGGACAAGTGACAGGTGAACTGGCTGGAGTGTCTATGAGGTCCTGTTTGGTTCCATTGAGTTAAGGAAGTTTTCACGTAATAGCCAGGAAGAGATTGATATTTACTGAGTGCCCACTACAGTGGCAGGCGCTGTTCTAGATACCTTCATATTCCTAATGATTCCACGTGCTAGGTAATATTCTATGTTATAGATAAGGACAGGCTCAGAAAGGGCAGGAAAGGCTAGCAAGTGGCAAACTTAGGATTACAACCTAACTCTGTCTCACCCTCCAGAGTTCTTTCTGCTCCTCTGGGTTGGTTTCTTAACTTCTTCAAAAAGTAGAGAAGAACAGCCCTACTGGGTGGGGAGGCAAGGAGGCCTCAACTACACACACTGCCTAGATGTATGGCTGAGTGCAGGCACTGTGGAAAGGTCAGCTCACCACAGTATATGCACAAACAGTGTGAGGAAGGCTCGGAAGAGGGGTGCAAAGTGACCGCAGGCACAGCAAGCCATGGTCTGACCCGGGGCTCAGCGAGGAACTGAAGGGACAGCCTTCAGCACTGACAGTCGGAGATGAGCTGTAAGGGGAACAAGAAGACCAGAGGAATTCATTATCTGCTCAGGCCTGGTCAAGAGAACCAGAAATGAGGACCAAGAATAGAATGCAAGACAATAATCACCAATTGCAAAAGACAGTTGCATTTTATAACAACAACATTATAATCTTGAATTCTCCAACAGCCCTGGTGGCAGGAACCAATGTGCCAATTTTGTGTGCGATGAAGCTAACACTGCAGCCACCCGTGAGGTCATCATCGAGTGGTGGACCCCACCCAGGGCTGGTTCTGTTTCCCTTTCTGCCGTCATCCAAACCTTTGGACAAGTGTGTGGGTTTCTCTCAGTCCTTGGACAGCCCGCTCCCCTTGTGCAGCTCTTTCCCCATTTCTAAGTCTGCTCTCCGAAGCAAGTTCGGCAATTTCAATAGCTAATTCTAACAGGTGAGAGGAGGAGGGAGCAATGGTCCCTCTCCCTTCAGGTTTCTGTCAAGACTCCTGTGAGGTGCTTCTTGGGTTCCTTTGGGGAGAGACTGTAGAGGGGACAGCCAGTGCTCGCAGGACCCTGGGGTGTGGGGTCGAGAGGGCACCCCTATGCATGTCCAGTCAGCTTTGTTAAAGGCCATGATTGTGGGGGTAAGAGGAGATGTAGGGGTGATAAAGGTAAGCGCTGGGCTTTCCTGACATAGGAGCCAAAGGCAGCCACCTGAAGCTTCCATGCTGAGGGAAGGACACACAAGGAAGCCCAGCAAAGCACACCAGGTTTTAAAGTTCAGGCTTCTGCTAGTTGGGGGAAAATCCCAAAGACTCCAAGTTACACCCATAAATGCGTCTGACCAGGAGGGCGGCTTCAGCTCGGACGTCCATCGCCTCCTCCTTTGCTGCCTTAACGGCTCTGCCAGAGGAGCCAGGATATTACTCACTCAGAAACCTCATGTTTCCAGAAACTCTTAGAAGACAGTCTCTGAAAGAGAGGCCCCCAAAGACCAGTGCAAACCCCAGTGCTGTGCATGTTGTTTATGACAATATACATTTTTGATGTCGGAGCGAGTTCTTGGTCCTTTACTCCCACCTTCCGGGAGCTGGTTCTGCTGGAAACGGGCTGCTCTGCGTGAACAGGGAAGTTTGCAGCCGGTCCTGACCGGAGAGAAACAAGCTTCCCACAGAAGTCAAATGAACAGAAGTGGCTAAGAGGTGTGGCGTCGCTAATCACAGTTTCAGTTCTAAATGTGGGTCCCACCCCTGGGGCTGGCGAAAACCACCAATTAATATTCTGTTCCATCTCTCCAGCACCCATTTTCTTCTCCCCTCACACATTGGCTGCATTACGTAAATGAGGTCATTGTGAACTAAAAAGAGAAATATTGTTTCAATTTTCTTTTAAAAAATATACAGTCGTCCCTCAGTATCCGCAGGGGACTGGTTCCAGGACTCCCCACGGATACCGAACTCCGGGGGTGCTCAGGCCCTTACATAAAACGGCACGCAACCCTCCCATCTACTTTAAATCACCTCTAGATTAGTTCCAATACCTAATACAATGTAAACGCCATATACACAGTGGTTATACTGTATTGTTTAGGGAATATAAGAAAAAGTCTGTACACGCTCAGTACAGACGCAACCACCTTAGGCCTAACCACACAGTACACATCAGCAACCATGTAAAATTTTTCCCCTGAACATTTTCGGTCTGAGGTTAGTTGAGTTCACAGAGGCAGAGCCTGCAGATATGGAAGGTCCACTGCACTGTCACCCACTTCCAAGGCGTGGTCAGAGCTGTGCTCAGTCTGTCCACATGCTGTGTGCCTTACAAGCAGGAGCACTGTGACTTGATTTCCTCTGGCCCAGACGATTACGTACGGGGACCCTTAAAAACCAACCTATCACATTAATTTAGAACATGAAACAGCCCTTCTCCATCACCAGTCCCAGGTATACTTACACACGGAGGCAAGTGAAAGTCTCAGATCCCCAAAGCAGTTCTGGAAATGGGTCTCAGCAAGGAATGATAGCAATTAACCATCAAGACTCATTTTCTCATCATTATCATTAAGAAATATTTATTAGGTGCCTGGGTCTGAATGTCACTTTAGGAGGTGCTAACGTAATACAAAAAATGGTTCTCATCCTCAGTAAGATCCTACGCCAGAAGCTCACCACTAATTCTGTGTTCAGAGGAACTCAGACGCTAGGAACGCACGCTGAAGAATTACACACACATTAAGGGGGTGCCGTGGTCCAAGGCAGTCAAGGGAGTCAAAGGGGGGCCGTGGTCCAAGGAGCCCTTCTTTGAGACAAGCCTCTGGTTTTCTTTTTCCGCTGTAGAAGCAAGGGCATTGCATGCACAGTCCATCAGCGGTGCCGTGCGTTTGTATGGGAATAAACATATTTACCCAGGCGGGCAGCCAGAAATATATCCATCTATCCATCCATCCAATACTCTTAAGTAACTACAGTAAGTCTTTACTTAACATTGTCAATAGGTTCTGCAACTTTAAATGAAACAACATATCACAAAACCAAGTGTGCCACAGGCTAATTGATGTAAACAAGAGCTAAGTTCCTCTGGCACCTCATCAACATTATAATGAAAAGACGTTGAACGAAAGGACATTATTGGAGGAGCCACTGTACGATACTAGTTACTGAAAACAAGGGCACAGAATGACGTCCCACCTCAAAGGCAGCTCATGGGCTGCTTAGGGGAAAAGACAAATAACTACAATACAAGATGGAAGTATAATTTTTGAGGTAATTTAACGTGCTACATAGGACAGAAGAAGCAAAGTTCAGCCTGAGGAAAGTGTGTGAACTGTCCAGATAGATTATACAGGGAAAACCCAAATGAACAGAATGGAAACACCACAGGTGGACAGGGGCGTCAGGAAAACATCTAAGGCTGAGGAAGAGCAAGAGCAGGAAGGTATGAAAGAGCACGCATTCAAGGGGTTACAAGTAGTCTGACACGGCTGGACCAAGGCATTCTTGTGAGGACGATGGGGCTGGAAGAGCTTTAATGCGCTTCTGCAGGGACTTCTGCATCTGGGGAGACGGAGAGACATACTGTTCTCTATTCCTCCCGCCAGGTACAACTAAAAGCTGTGCACATTATACATAAAACAAACACAAGTAGGTTCTGAAAGTGGAGCGAAGACAGGCTGGCTAGGGAGCATGGGACCTGAAGAACGACACAGTGGTAAGTTCCCTGGGTTTCCTTTTGTCTCATACATCTGAGACCTGGAGCTAAAGAAGTCAACAATCTGAAAATGCCAACAGAGACGGACAAAAAAAAAGCCCCAGCAAAATCTACTCTCACTAACCAAAGGACCAGGAAAAGGGCAGCCTACCAAGTGAGAAACCTTTTAGACAGTAATTGTTTTATTCCTGCCAGACATTACAGAAAAGAAAAAAAAGAGAGAAAAAGTGGCCCTACCCCGACTCCTACCAGGAAAGGCCAAGTGGGGAGTCTGGTTTTCTACCCTTGCAAGGCTGTAATGCTGCACCCCAGTACCCCTGCCGGGGTGGTGTCAAAAAAGGCCAAGTAGGAAGCTGGGGCTTTCATTCTCAATAGCCAGTAACAACTCCCCCCACCCCAAGGAACAAATGGAGACCAAGGGGGAAGCCTAGACTTATACCCCCCACACAGCAGTAATGAGGCTCCCCTTCTCCTCCCTGCTGAAGTGATTCAGGGGAGGGCTGGTGAAGAGGCAGGACTTCCACCATGGTCAGTGATAGGAGGTCACCCTCACCCACAAAAAAAATCTAATGCCATGTCATCTAAGCCCTGGAAGGAGAGGTTGAAAAAGTACTTAAAAGAAATAAATGGCTGAAAACTTCCCAAATGTGGCAAGAGAAGTCTGTAGATTCTGGAATATGTAGATTCAAGAAGCTGAGCAAAGCCCAAACAAGATAATCCCAAAGAAATTCATGCCAGGATTACATCATGATTAAACACCATGATTAAACTTTTGAAAACTAAAGACACAGAAAAAATCTGAAAGCAGCCAGAGGAAATAAAAAGTTTGAATGACAGCAGATTTCTCAGCAGACACCATGGAGACTAGAAGGAAGTGGCATATTTTTCAAGGGCTATTAAGAATTGTCTCTTGAGATCCATGTACAGCCACCAGGGGAGTGACATAATCAGAACTGCATGCAGGGGGTTGGGGAGTTATTTTTAACGTGATGTATTATGTTAAAAAAATAAAAGGAGAAGAGCACCCGGGGAACTGGCAATTGTTCACTTCACCGCCATGCCTACGCTCTCGTGCTCTCCTTCCTGCACCCCCTTTGTAAGTCTGAATTTTTCAAACCCTCCAAAACGCCAAAAGAACAAATAATGAACGGCCCTATAAGTCTAACCTAGATTCACTGGTTATCTATCTTTTAACCGTATTTATCACTCTCATTTGCACACCGGCACACACACATTTTATTGTTTTGTTTTGTTTATGGAATCACTTGAAAGTAAATTGCAGGTAATAATTACAACTTTTCATCCCTAAATTCTTCAGTGTGCATTTCCTAAGAATAAGGACATTCTCTTACATAATTAAAATACCTTTATCACAGGTAAGAAAATTAAGATTAATTCAATAACATAATGTAATCTACAGCCCATATCTAAATTCCTCAACTGCCCACAAAATGTCTTTCATAGCTGTTTGGATTTCCCCCCTCAATCTAAGATTTCATCCAGAGTCACCACATTTGGTTGTCGGCTCCTGAATCACAGTCTAGAACAGTATTCCTACCTTTTCCGTTTCTCATGACACTGAATTAAGCATGAAAGCCAGGTGTCTCGCAGAAAGAATGCCCTGTATTTTCAATGTTTCCTCATGATTGGACTTAGGTTAAACCTTTTTGGCAAGAAGACTACACAGGTGACGTGGACTTCTTAGTACCAGGAGGCACATAGTACGGTATCCAAGCACTGACGGTGCTAAAAGTTTGAAAGGTGACACCAAGGCATTTCACCCTTCGTAATTAATATGTAATCTGTGGGGTAACATTTTGAGGCCATGTGAAAAGCCTGTCCCCTACCCACTACTTACCTAATGGTTTTAGCATCTACTGATGATCTCTGCCTGAAATCAATTATTACACTGGGAACTGCAAAATAATTAGAACTGCATTTTTACAAGATCACTCTAGTAGTGAACAAGAGGCCATTTAGAAGAACAAAATGGGGTGGCTGGATGAATGGTTGTGCTTTTAACATTCTCAGACCAGAGGACAGGAGTAAGCGTGGGACAGCAAGGCAGACTGTTCAGTTTGGGGCATGCTGAATATGAGCTGATTGTGAGACATCCTAAGAGATATACAAGTGTGGGGGGGTGTACACACAGGTGTATGTATACATGTATACAGGGATGTGTGTGTGTGTGTGTGTGTGTGTGTGTGTGTGTGTGTGTGTGTGAGACATAGTCTAGGGATAATGTGATACAATACGTACAGATAATACTTCCCAGGATGAATCTTAAGGGAATCCCAGAATTTAAGCGTAGGTGATGAAGACAGCCCAGCGAGGCTGATACTGGGAGTGACTAAGCTTCCAGAAAAAGGATGTAGATAGAAAGAGAGATGTTAAGAAAGGGCGATCAGACAAAGGAAGGCTTACAGTTTCCAACGGATCACTCCTACTCAGGGCATGGCCAGTGGTCCCAGAGCTATGCCAGGGGCTGGTGGAGGCAGAAACTAACTGCAACAGGTTGAGGAGGAAGAGGTGAGGAAGTGGAGTCCACAGGTGAGGAAGTGGGGTTTTATGTCCCCAAGGAGGTTAAGATGTGCTAGCAGTTACTTACACATTCTCCCAACAAGTATTTACTGAGAGAGGCCCCATGTGTCAGACCCTGTTTGTTTCGGTGCTGGGGTATCCACGTTCTCATGGAGGTGACAATCTAGTGAGGAATGACACATCAAACAAAAGCAGGGCATGGCGACAGAGAGTAATGGGGCAGGAGCATTCCATACGGAGAGGTCAGGAAAGACTTTGTGATGTGACATCTGAGCAGAGACCTGGGGGAAGGGAGTGAACCCGGTAGCCATTGAGGGAAGAGCCTGCCAGGCAAGGAGAACAGCAAGTGCAAAGGCCCTGAGTGGGAAACTGCCTGAGTGACAGAGGGACATGAAGGACAGTGACAGAGCACAGTGAACAGGGGAAGAGTGGGAGCAGACAGTGACTGGGGCAGCCGCACGGGGCTTTGCAGGACTTTGGACTTGGCTCTCAAGCGGTACTAGAGGAAATGAAACGGGAAGGAGAAATGAAGTAGGATGTGCCTGGCAACCTCGCCACTGACAGCGAGGCTTCTGAGGGAAACACAGATAGAGACTTGCTGTGAATGATGCCCTCCTTTCCCCCAATGTTTGCAGTGTTGGGAATGAGTTTCCCTGAGCTATAGCTTTCCACATTATATAGTGGAGAACTGACTTACCTGAAATCACAGCCCAATCACCTGCAGAATAAAGACTAGACTCTGGTTCTTCTGATTTCAAAATTCAGGTCTTTTTATTTCTATACAGAGGGTGCCAAAAAAAGGTATACGCGTTTTAAGAAAGGAAAAAACTATTAAAATTACGCTGATGGTAACCACTTGGAGCACCTCCTGTAATTGTAGAAGTCAAACGTGGCTTGTATTCATCTTTTGTTATCAGTATATAATGAGCATTACAATTTTAATAGTTTTTTCCTTTCTTAAACTGTGTATGTATCCTCTGTATATTTCAGCATAAGAGAGGCAGGAGGAGCAGGTGGGGGTGGGAGAAAAGATACTTCCCTGATCAAGTATCTTTTCTCCCCCCAAAATGTAATCGTTAACAAACAAACAAACAAACAAACAAACCCAACTGAATTTAATCTGATCTTCTGCATTCTGCTCTCTTCTCCTGGCTATTCCTCTGGGAAGAAATGCTGCCTTGGCCTTTTCTCTAAGGCTGGCAGTGGGACAGAAGGGAGAGCTGCAGCAAACACCCCGGGGGCCACTCTCTCCCATTCCTTTTCCCTCCAGCCCTCTCCTGAAGGGGCCAAATAGCAGAAGGAAGTGCTGAATAATGAATCTGCTTCCAAAGTGACCTGAGTCTTTTGCCACATCCCTTGGCGCTGGCACAGAACTCGGTCACACAGCTCCAGGCAGTTCATTAACTCTGCCAAACTGCCCCTGACAGTCGTTCTGTGGCCACGAGAGAGGCGGCCAAGGCAGGCTTTTCCCAGCACTGGAGACAGAGGTTCCTACGGTGTCTGTACCTAATCATTGTATATGACGCAGCCTCCACTGTCTTAGAAATTTGTCACCACCTCTTGAGTTCTGTGGGCAGGGCCATCCCTACTTCAGAACTCCTGGGGAGAGGAGAATATCAGTATCCCACGCCATCACTACAAATGAAAAGGGGAAAGATGCCAGCAGCCCTTGTCCAGTGTTTCTCCAAGTGCAGTTCAAGAACCATTTGCATTAGAATGTCTCTGGAGTGCAGATTCCTGGGCTTCAAGAATTTTGATCTGTAGTGAGCTCTTCAGGGATTCTGGTGCCACTAAAATTCAAAAACCACCGTTTCCAAAAGTCAGAGGGAGGGTGACACTGCGGATGGGAAAGTAAGGACTTTCATTTGCTCCTTCTCCACCACCAGGGGCTAAGTGACTAAAAAATCCACCTAGTAAGGATTTGATCACTTTCTCAACAGCTTAATTCAACAGTTCAGCTCTGCGGCCCATGCCCACAAACGCAAACAGTTTGATCTCCTGAGCTCCTTTCTGGTCAGTGCTTCGAGCTGCAAAGCATGTATTTCTAAGGGCCACAGATCAGGGCTTTGGGCCATTTTCCGCACACCCTGGCCATTCCGCAGGGTTGGGTCCCTACCCTGCTGTGAGAATCTGGGGCGTGGCGGTCACACTCAGTGGGAGGAAGGCAGCGCAGAGACAGAGCCCTTGGTCTTAGCACAGAGCTCACTGGTGTCAGCACAGGAAATGGGGAGGGTCACTTGCGCGCGGAGCTGGGAAAGGCAGAGGCTGGCCGAGGCACGGGTGTGTATGAGTTCCACTAGCATCAGGTAGGTGATTTTTCTCAGGATTCTGTATCCACGCAGAGCAGAGGCTTTTGCCCTGGGACTCACTGTACCAGGTCTAGAGTGTCTGTGAACCCCTGGGAACTAGGCTGAATCCTGGGCGCTTGCTTGGGTACAACTGTCTAGTGAGAGGATGTATAAGATTTTCTAAGGAGCAACAAGCGCACAAAAGAAATCAAAAACCTGATTTAACTAAGGGTTATTATGACAGATGTGGAAACGAGCCCTTGGCCTTCAAGCCTCACAACCAGCAGACAAGAGCAGCAACTTGGAAGCAATTTTACTGGAGGGCTTAAAAACGACAAGGTTACTCTCACCTTCACCACCAAATCTCACCTACCTCACCAACTATGGGCCCTGATCTGACACTGTTTTCAGTATTTTCAAAGTTGAGATTTTGGTGAAAGTATAGCAGGCTATCATCATAAAATTCCTATGTCAATAAGAACCACTAGGCTGTGACCTTCAGGAATTAGCATGAGGCTTGGAGCCAGAAACCTGGAAGGAATCTGCCTCTGTCTTTTAGTGGTGGTATGACCTTGGGCAAGTCACACATCTCATCACAAAATGGCAATTATACAAACTACTCTGAAGACTGTTAGCTTTAAGTAAAGGGAAAGTGCTCTGCTAGAGGACGCTCTGTTAAGCTTGAGTTTTAACCTTTTTTCTGAGCCATCCTCCTTCTGACGGACACAGCATGTGTGTGTGGAGTCAAAAGCTGAGAACTCACTGGGCCTGACTTTCATTTTTTGTCTTACTGTTTTTAGCTGACACACCAAAACGCCTACACAGATATCCTGCAACAAAGACCATTAAGCAAAGAGTTGTATCAATATTTCCAAAGACTGGCCATGACAATGAAAACCAGAAGAAATAAGTTCATGTGAATCAAAGAAAGCTTGGGTGGCGGGCTACAAGGAAGAGACCACACATTCTGGGGCAAGCGAGGATCCAAACGGAAAGTCAGAAAACGTGCTTCACACACATCCTGTTTTGGTGCTCAGGCTGCCACCACCCTGTTTTTGCCCCAGGGCTGTCACCCCCACCCAAACTGGCAGGAAAGCGAACTATCAAGAATGAATATACGAAGCGGAGACTCGAGGATGCTAAATCTTTATCTTCCTAGAAGTAGGAGCCGCTTCAGTGTCGCACCCTTGACCCACCGACAGCGAAAGAGACTCAAAACTGGGAGAGAAGGTCAGTACACAATCTTGTACAGCATGCATATCAACAGGTACAGTGAATTCCAAAAGGTTAAAATATCAGGGGTCAAATATTTGGCCTTCCAAGCTTCTCTCTGACATATATGCCGGCCATGTTTATACCTGGCTTTCACGCCATTGCCCAGTCAGTTAAGATTCCAGTATACACTCCTCAGTGAAGCACGCGCGCGTACACACACGTACACACACACACCATTGCTTCTTTCTGAAGCCCCATAATCAATATACCTAAGTCATCTGTTTAGATACAAGCTCCAAAATCAGCTTTGCCCTTCTGCAGATAACATCCCACTAGGCTGAAGAATCTGAAATCCCTACGATGGTCAGCTGTCTATCGGGGCTCCCGAGTGCATGATTCTTTGGAATGTATACTGCTTAGTGAAATTAGTGGGTAGCTTCAACAAGTGATTTTATAAACTCCTTAGCTTCATTTCATTATCTTGAAAAGAAGTTGGCCTTGGTATCGCAAACATTTCAAAAACTAATTATTAAATGAAACTGAATACCTACTGTACCTTTTTGATATTGTACCAAGAACTCATACCGAGAAGACCACTTCTGATGGCCTGTTCAACAGAGCTCCCTACTGGATTCAACAATGAATATGCTCAGACTGTGAATGTCTCTCTCCTCACTCTGGAGCCCTTGTAGGATATGTTAGCAACTGGCCAAGGAGGAGGCGCTATGCTGGTCGCTGACCACTGGGGTAGGGACACACCCTCCAACAGCAGGAAGAGAGATGAGGATGCTGACATCTGTCAAAACTGCAATGTAAATCACCTGGGGCTGACGTGCCCAGCCATTCTTCTCCTGAGAGAAAAGAGAAGATTCCTGAGGCCACAAGCCTAACACTATTCTCTCTCAGCTTCAAATCTAGGGATCGGATTCACCCCAATCCTAGAACACACATTTTACAAATGCCATTTAATCTGGGGATTCAACTAAAGTTAAACAGTCACATTTCTGTACTGAGGATACATCCTCTCAATTAGGTGGGGTTCTCGGCTTCTTAATAAAAAGCTATGTTGTATACCTGAAACCAATAGAGTGCTATATGTCAATTATATCTCAATTAAAACAGAGACAAAAAAGGAACCTAGCTCTTCCGTCCAAAGATATCTACGCACATAAAAGAGCCAAACGGATCAGTGTGTGAGAGTGAGCTTCTGAGCGAAGCATGAGCCTCAGGGCACGGACTGCAGGGGGGCAGCAGTGGGCAGGCTGCAGGGCTGGGGTGGGGGGGGTGCCTTTTTTGAGCTCCTCCTGGAAAGGGGTCCTGGTCAGATCTTGGCCAAACTTCTTGGGTTCACAGGACAGCGGTTCAGAGACTACCACACAGAGCTTCTAGCAACTTCCAAGTGGACTGGAGCAAATGGGCTATGACCGGGCCCAGGTAAGGATCTGCCTTCACCCTAGCCCCCACCCAAACTTACAATTTTTTCCCCCCCAAACTTATAATTTACAAAGTATCCGTTGAGACATGTGTCTCCGACATTTTAACACTTAAAAGCAAAGCAAAAGTATTTCCATGAAGCCTACAATTTTGTCATCTTAAATCTTTGTAAGGTTTTTTTTGTTTGTTTTTTTTAAAGGCAGTTCTGCCTCAAAGCAGACCATCTCACCTGCTCTAGAGTCACCCCTGTATCCTCACAGGTGCACATCTCTGTCTCTTGGCAAGTTGCCGAGAAACAAAAAAACACTATTTCTAATCCAGCCATTTTTTAACTGTTCTGTTTGTTTTAAGAGAGGTTAAACAGAAAACATCCACACCACGGAGAGGGCAAGCGAATAAAATGACCGTCCTATCACTACAAGACCAAAGGGGAACAATCTTAAGAGAAACCATGTTGGTTGGTGGTTCTTTGACTCTTAACAATTTTCAGTAATTGTTTTTGGATCCACAGGTAGGGAGGAAAGTAGAATTAAGGAGGATTTTATTTATTGAAAAATAGCTCCTGTTCCCAAACACTGGTTATGACAGAAATGAATATGTATACATACTAAAAGCTGCTTTCAGATTCACAAGATGGCAGATCCAAGCTAATGCTAACGACAATAACAATGCTTATATTTCAAAAGCATAAACAACATGTCATCTCATTATGTCTAAACTAACTGTGGGGTAGGTAAGATGTGTTATTACCCATATTATAAAGGCTGAAGTTGAGTTCAGAAAAGTTAATTGAATTGCCCAAAGTTGCCTTGCTCCTAAGTGATAGAGTGAGGTCTAAAACCCCACTGTCTAATAAACTAGCCACCAACCACATGTGACCATTTAAATTAATTAAAATTAAACTAGATTAAAAATTCAGCTCCTCACTCAAGCTGGTCTCATTTCAGGCCCTGGAGAGCATGCGCCCAGAGTTACAGAACATTACTCTTTACTGCTGATAGTAGCGGTCTACAGGCTATTCGTCTGAACTCGTGGTAACTTGGGGAAAAGACCCCATGGCACCCCAGTCCTTAATAAAGATGGGCTGGTAGTGACAAAGTTAAATCACAGCCTCTTTCTAATGATAAGAAACTGACACTTCAGGAGGTTGGTTTACCTTTTTAGAGATTACAAAAACATCAAGATTTTAAAAGATCTTTACCAACGCAGATTTGATCCATATGTACTCAGGAAAGAGAATCTTGAAACTCAGTTTGTACATTTGGTGAAGAGTAATATAAGTAATAATTCCCCCAAGTTACAAATAACAAAACTATTATTAGGAAGAATTTTAGCTTCAGAGGAAAAGGGATCATAGTAATAAATCCTGACAGCCATTAAATAACCTCTTTCGAGTTTAGAATAAATTTCTTCTTGGTGTGTAGAGGCTGCTATAGTCAGATGAACAGATGTGCCGCTAACATGGGGCCCCATAAATGACAGCTTAGATTAACTATAGTGCTACAGCTGGGCCACCGTCTGTGCAGACCACCTAGCTAACACTGACAGCTGAAGCAAAGGGATCAAACTGTAGAACTGAAGGGTGAGGGAGTCAAGACGTGGCAAAGCTTATTAAAAATACAGAGCTGTGTAAACTCATGACATGAAGCGACTCCAGTTTCAACATGAGATACATAGGGCCCGCTTAGACCTATGAACAAGTCAAAACTAGCTGGCCAGCGGTCGCTTTTTCACTTAGCAACCTATCTGAGCACCTTTCAGGGGCCAGTACTTTGGACAGGCCTGTGGATGGACACTACCTGGCTGCCCTCGCCCTTTGGATTCTGCCAACCATTCAGAGGTGTTACCATTGACACTGGCTGGGTGCATAGAAACACTATTTAAAATGAAAAAACAAGCTCATTCTAGAAACAGAGCAAGGTCCTTAGAGTATCTGTAAGACAAAAATAATGATTTCTTCACGTGCTTGCCAAGGTCTAAGGTTTTTCTACTATGTGCACTTGGGGAAAAATAAACTGCAGGTTAACTGTAGCATTAAAACATGCTACTCTGTGCTTTTCTCAAGGATTCACAACCGAATAACAAAAGGTGGAGGAAGAAGAGACAAACAAGGTTCTTCTCTCATATCCAGAAAGATTACAGGAGATTTTTCTCATTTGTCTGGGTCAGGAGAACTTCCAGGTTTTCCTTTAAAAGGTTATTTCAATGCAGCAACTTTCACTGCCAGACATTTTTCTTAATTTTCACCTTAACCTCATAACCTTGTGCACCTTTAAATGTCAAAGAGAAAGGCTGTGGCGGAAGATTTATTTGAGAACAAAGTGCATCACACGTGACCCATCTCTTCTATGGGGCGTCATTCTGGATACAGCAGCATTCCTGGTCTTCATCTTTGGACTTAAACACCAACTTCCTGTCTGCACCATCTCTCCTCTCCCTCGAGACATGCAGAGCTTCGGCCATCGTTAAAGAAAGCTTAGGGCCTGGAATATGTAATCCTTTGCTCTCTGGCACTCTGTATTTGGTAGGGTTTAAGTGGTGTTAAATGAGACATATGTTTACATGATGAGAATGAAGGATTCTGGGACATGATCCTGTTTAAAAATACATCAGAAATCAACTTCTGTACCCCATGGTTTAGATGCCATGAACAGAGCTTTTCAAGCAGCAGAGAGACGTGTGTAGGGATTGGGACAGTCTTTAATCCCCTGAACTTTATGGAAAGGCCTCCCCTCAACTCTGAATGATATGCTAACACATGAACAACCCTGAAGGCAAGAGAGCCACTGAAGACACTGCACCCTGTGACGTCAGAATGCAAGCCAGTCCGCGTGGGAACTGTGTGAACATTCTGGGAAATGACATGGGTGGGGCTTTCTTCCCACAGAGAGAAGACAGACTGGGACGAGAAGGATTTGATAAACGATATAAACACATACATGATGAGGCAGAATAAAGCCATGACAACACTGCTCCTCTTCCCCAGTTCGAGGGCCCCACCTGCTTCCTAAATTGTACAACAAACTTAAACATAAAGGCACTTTTCTGAAACTCCTCAGGAATGGGAAGTGGACACTTCAAATCATGTATTACTTTTTCAGGTCTCCAAATCTCCAATCGTCAACAACTTGGGGGTCATTTACGATTTGCCCCCACCACTGCTCATATTTTCCTTGAAAGACGTGGAGTGGAGGGTGAGAAATGGGGTTGGTGGAAGATGACAGGTGGTGGGGATGTCGGGGAGGTGAGTACTGGAGATTACTATAGGAGCTGGGGGGAGTGGCCACAGGATGTGGTGAGGAAGTAGGCTTGTCTACAGTGCGGGGGGCTGCCAGAAAATGGGCCTCCTCTTTGGGAACTCAGGACCCGATGTGTGTACCGCCAGGTATGTAGGTGAGCAGAGCATTTCCCAGGCCTCGACATTCTCTCTCATGTGCTAAGAGTTCGCCACCTACTTCCTTCACTAGAAAAGCAGGAAGCCCAATCTGTGTCCATAGGTGAAGGCAGCTCTTGCTAGGAGGGAAGGTGCAGTATTCTCATAGGAGCAGGTCGTCTCTGTCCCTATAGGAAGGGCAATTATTCTCTGTTCACAGATACAGAGAACACCCCAAAGTACACAATTAGATATTCAGAACATTTTAGAACCTAGGCTCCTGACACAACAGGAATGTTGTTTCAAATTCCATGCCCAGAAAACCCACAAGTTTGCAGCACTGTTCTGGAGTTCAGAGCTGGAGTGTTCTGTAAAGTGTTCTCCCCCCGCACCCCATCTCATCACATTACCCATCCACTGTACAGGCCATCTGCTCTGCTCTTTAAGGGCTGGGGTACCTTTTCTATCTGTCACACACACCCCCCACACCACACATACTTTACAATTGGTTGTCTTCATTCATTCCTTCAGTGCCAGGCACTGGAGACAGAAATATACATAAGACAGTTTCTCCAGGAACTTACAGTCTAGTTGGAGAGACAAACATATAAGCAAATAACTGCAATAACTGAAGCATCATCTGTCTCAACAACATGGAATACTAAGCAAGGAGGCTGTACTCATAAATCCTATTAAACAGTGATCGCCAGTGACCCCTGCGATCAAATGAAGACAGGAAGAAGAGTGCAGGGCACTTCTGCATGGCTTTGAGACCCCGAACATATTACAGACCCCCAGAAGCAGCGTTATGCTCTCAGAACTAACACTGTAATTAGCGTCGGCTCCCCACGGGTCAGCATTGATTTGCTCTTCATTTTGTATTTGGGTAAATTTTAGCTACCCAGATAAAATGTTAAATGTCTTGAGGACAGTTACCATGCCTTGTGTTTCTTTAATCTCTACAGCATCTAGGACTGCCCTGGGTACAAGGTAGATGCTAAACACATGACATCCTTAGTGAGAGGGACAAGTAGATGAGACTCTCGGTAACTTGTTCCCCTACCAAAGTTTGCAGATTGGCAGAGCTGGAGGGTTCTGTAAAGCACACTGCCCTCTCTACCTCATCACATTACCGATCCGTTGTACAAGCCATCTGCTCTGACACTTTAGGGTTGGGGGTGGGGAATCCTTCACTGGAGAGCCAGAAAAGACGACAGCACAATGTAGGTAAATGGCTTGGTAGTTAATTGCAGTAAACAAAAAGATGAATTTGAGACTTAAGTCCCCTGGCTGATGCTCAGGATAAAAACAGAGCTCAGGCGCAGTATACTTGCTATACGGTTCTAGCTCTTAGACATGGACCTGCCATTACAATGACATAAAGCAAATCCCATCCTGACTTGCTTAAAAGCTTCCAATGGCTTCCCATGGCACCTAAAATAAGGGCCTCGTTCTGGCCCCGCCTGCCTCAGCAATCTTAACCTGCCCCTGCTCTCCTCTCACGTACCAGGCCCCGGCCACACTGGCTGCCTTGAGGTTTTCAAACACGGCAGGCTCTTCCTGCACTGGGCCCTCACACTCGCTTTTCCTTCTCCCCGGGCCCTTTTCCTACTTCTGAATGGCTGACTCTGCCTCATCCTTCAGATCTCAGCTCAAATATTTCCTGTGCAGGGAGGCCTTTCTTGGTCATCGTATCCAAACTGACCCCATGTCACTCCTATGACTTATTAGCATACCAACCAGTTAGTTTACTTCATAGCACTTACCATACTCTGAAATTATCTTGTCTATTTATTTGTCCCCTTGTTTATTATCAGTATTCTCCTTCTAAATATAAAACTAAAACAGGAGCTGGATGTATCTTGCTGTATCAGTGGGCACATACTACGTACTCAAATATTTTGAATGAATGAGAATTAGGAAAATACAGTGACAGTCGGTCAGCAGGCACTGAGTTAAGGTGAAAAACATCAGTTTTCCCACTATGAAGTTAGGAGTTGTTGTACAATTTCTTTTTTTTACTTCATTAGGGTGTATCCAAGTAGTGATAACATACAAAGACAAGAGAAAGAAGAGGGAGAGCCTAAGCTCTCTGCTGTTGACTTAAAAACAAAGTCAAAAAGAGCAAAATCTTGCTGGCTCGTTTCCACTCAGTTTGGAATGCTGTTGGTATTAGAAACACATTTTCTTACTCTGCTAACAGATTCCAAGGTCGGTTTCATTTCTCTCTAAGTGAGGCAGTGCTGCACCCGCTATGGCCAGCTCTGTGACATCCCATCTTAGCCTGCATTCAAGCACACTCACACCCAGGCCAGCCTGGGGATATCTGAGGATCTCACTCTAAATAAAACTGCAGCTGATTCAAAATACCAGGTGGAAAAGGGTTTTCTCGTCCCAAGAAGTTGAACACTAAGGCAAATCATAAGCATGAAGTGGGTTCTTCCTCACAACACCCCAGCTCAAGATCTGCTCCTCCTACAAAGGGAAGTGTAACAGGGCGTAGAAGCCCTTTTAAAGGTACAATTCCACAGCTAAGGATGATTCAAAGGCACTGTTAAACCTACTGCTGTTTGTCTCACTGAACTTGATCAATGAGGGCAGTTATCTTCACTATTAGTGACTGAGAGTCCCTGAACTTGGAAAAGCACGAAGAAGAAGAGTGAAGGATGAAACCTGTCGCCCTGTTTTCTGTTGGATGCCTTCCAGCGCACAATGGGTACCCACACAGCCATGCCCTAAGAGCAACTCTAGCGAATGCTGGAGGAGCGAGAGGTACTTACGCGGCATGATCCCTTGGCTCACCAGTTCTTCCCGCGTCCGGCGCTGCTGGAGCTTCAACTGCAGCACTGCAGGGCAGCAAAGAGAGAGGGGAGGTGAGGGCTCAGTCGGGCATTCCACCACAAAAGACACATTTTCAAACACAAAGAAAGTCTCAAAACAGAAGGGTGTAGTGTGACAGGATCCCTGTGAATTGTAACTGTAATTGCAGAAGTGGCCTGATACAGCAGGGTTTCCGTATTCTGCTGTGGGCGGCGAGAGGAAGTTGCGAAGGGTCTTGCAGGGCGATAACAATCCACAAAGTACCAAACTCTTGCCTCTTGCTCAAAACCTCCTACAACACTGTCCTCCTTCTAAAGCTCAAAAAACACAAATGCTTAACTCGAAGAAAATATAATGAGGACTACCACCCAGCAGAAAAAGCTTCCTAGGTGTTCTACATTTTCTTCCTGGTAGCAAATATTTACCACCATAAGTATAGTGAATGATACAGCTATTCACATAGATCAGGAAGTATCGGTTATTTGTAAAATCTTTTTACCTGTATCTAAAAATCTTATCTATTTTTCATTTCTCTGGACCAGAAAATATTGTACCCCTAGTGTTAACTCTTTTCTTCCTCTTCTTCACTTAGAGCCTTTTTGTGTTGAGGTGAAACAACCAAACTAGATGATTCAAAGCACATCCGGGCAAGGGGACGGGGACAGGTCTTTCACCTATTTCCACTCTGGCAACACCACTTAATGAAACAATTTCATAGGGAGTTTTTTTGTTTTTTTTTAAAGATTTTATTGGGGAAGGGGAACAGGACTTTATTGGGAAACTGTGTACTTCCAGGACTTTTTCCAAGTCAAGTTGTTGTCTTTTCAATCTTAGTTGTGAAGGGTGCAGCTCAGCTCCAGGTCCAGTTGCCCGTTGCTAGTTGCAGGGGGCGCAGCCCACCATCCCTTGCGGGAGCTGAATCGACAACCTTGTGGTTGAGAGGACACGCTCCAACCAACTGAGCCATCCGGGAGCTCAGCGGCACCTCAGCTCAAGGTGCTGTGTCCAATCTTAGTTGCGGGGGGCACAGGCCACCATCCCTTGTGGGAGTCGGGGAGTCAAACTGGCAACCTTGTGGTTGAGAGCCCGCGCTCCAACCAACTGAGCCATCTGGCCACCTGGGAGCTCAGCAGCAGCTCACTGACTTCATTCTAGTTGCGGAGGGTGTAACTCGCTGGCCCATGTGGGAATCGAACTGGCAGCCTTCGGCATTAGGAGCATGGAGCTCCAACCACCTGAGCCACTGGGCCGGCCCTCATAGGGATTTTTTTAAAGTTAAAAGTCAACGCTCTCTATTTCAAATGCCAATGCCACCTACCAGGTATTACCACTGTATACCATGGCCTGCATTCAGAGGCTATGTGAGAAAATGTTCAGAAAAAGAGGGTTAGGAGGCTCCCATGGCCAAAGAAAGTCCCTTTATATGCTAAGTCTTCAATGATAAGGTCCCTGCAAGTCACACCTGAGGGGAATTGCATCTATTAGGAATCATATTACCTTACTATCTGCCTTTTCCATCCACAGAGCAGTTTTTAAGAAGGCCTCCAAGAATGGCAGACCCACAACTAAGCTCCTATCTCTCAAATTCAGCAGGTCCAAAGTGGAACCTGTCTTTCTCCTAAAAACCTAATCCACTTCCCATCCTTTTCCTCTTTAATGGTACCACATCCTCTCCTCAGTACTAATAGGAACATTTTTGAGCTAACTTCCTCTCCTCCGCCTCCTCACTCTCCTATTTTATCAAGTTTACTGCACACGTTTCCCCACGTTGCAGTGACAGCTCACTGACTTGCATCCTTCCTGGAGCTGTGTCCCATTCTAAGTCACCCCAATTAAGGCTGTCCAATTGACTCTTCCTTGAGTACCATGTACCTTCCCAACTCCTTATTCACTTCACCTGGAAATGCCTCTTCGCCTGACCTTTCTGATTCTCTCCCCAGCATTCAGAATTACTCTAGGCCTCCTGTGAGCTACCTTTTATCTGATATAAAAAGTACAGTAATAGTTTGCCCTGTGTAATACTTAACCCCGAATGTATCTTCTCTTGCCTACCATTTCACAAACTCCTGGAGGGCAAGGACTATATCTTATTAATGTATGCCTCCCCATAGCACTAAATACACAGTAGGTACTTAATAATTGTTTCTTGAATTGAACTGGATCTCAAAATGAGGATACATACAGTCTAAGAAATCTAATCACGAGATTATGACTATGATCATATTTTTCTTTCTCTTTTTACAAATTAGCACTGTTGAAAACAAAGCTTTGGGCTGACCCAGTGGCTCAGGAGGTTGGAGTGCTGTACTCCTAACGCCGAAGGCTGCCAGTTCGATTCCCACATGGGCCAGTGAGTTGCGCCCTCTACAGCTGGGATTGTGACCTGCAACTCTCCCCGGAGCGGGGCTGCTGTGAGCAGCCGGAAGTTGGTGTGAGCTGCTGCGGGCTGCTGTGTGCTGCCATGAGCGGCCGGTGGCCAGTGTGAGTGTCCAGCAGCCAGCGTGAGCTGCCGTGGGCTGCTATGTACTGCCGTGGGCTACGGTATGCTGCCATGAGTGGCCAGTGGCCAGCGTGAGCAGCCGGCAGCCGGCGAGAGCTGCTGTGAGCTGCCGTGAGCAGCCGACCGACACCTGGCAACCAACTGCCCCAGCCGGGGGCAGCGCAAGGCTCGTAACACCAGCATGGGCCAGGGAGCTGTGTCCTACACAACTAGACTGAGAAACAACGGCTTGAACCAGAGTGGGTGGCGTGAGAAGGAAGAAAGGGGGAGAAAAATAAGACAACAAAGCTTTGCATAATAAAAGAGATACAAACAGCAATAACCACACTACTAGCTAACATTTATAGAACATACGCTCTGTGCCAGACACCATTCTGCGTACTTTCATGTTTTAACTCATTTACTTTTCATAATCCCCCTATGGAGACAGACAGGTGTTATTCCTATTTTACAGGTAAGGAAAGTGAGGTCCAGAGAAATTAAGTAATTTACCTAAGGTTATCCCACTAATAAGAGGTGTAACAGGATTTGAACCCAAGCATTCTGATTCCAGACCCTGGGCTCCTCACTTCCCTGCTTCTCTGGAGCCTGTGCTGCTAAGATAACAGACATGGAATGTGACGACCTAGGTTCTTTCTCTGAGGAGAGAAACAAAAGGACTGAGGAAAAGAGATGGTTCAGGCCAGGGTCAAAGGATCAGGCCTGGGTGATCAACTTCAGTAAAATAAATCTAAATTAATCTAGAAACTTGATTCCAGAATAAATTATAACCATAGATCAGCAACAATAATTATAATAAAATACAAATAATAACAGAAGTCAACTAGTGTTGCTGTGTCAGCCCTATGTTAAGTGACTGATATGCTTTTAAACTTATGTAACCCCCACCCCCACCCCCAAAAAAGGCCTGTGAGGATACAGTTATTACTATCTCCACTTTACAAATGAGGAAACTTAGGATTTTTAAATTTTTGAAATTTTGCCTTAGGTCACATTGCTCACAAATTCACACCCAGGTATCTGTGACTCTAAAAGTTGGGCACTTCCAACTATCGCATGTGTCTCCTTGGAGGAAAGAGAAGGGCCGGGCAGGATAAAAGGACAAATATCTGTCAACTTCTATAATGTTTCTAAGGCCCAATGTAAGGTAAGCTATTAGAAAGTGACTGAATAAATTAATTTGATTTCAGAGAATAGGAAATCTAATGTAATTCAACAAGTCTGAACACTTCAAAGAAACAGGAACTAATGAAAACTATGATAGCCAATTAGCAGCCCTCCTAAGAAACCACATATAGATAGGGCCGTAGGAATGTATTAATTAAGCAAGCTTCTTGATTGAAAACTTCGTGCTTCATGAAGTCAAAACTTTAAGTCAGTGATTCAAGTTTTTTATGGAGAGTAAAGGTCTTTTTTAGCTTTTATCTTTAAACAGCTCTAGTTCAAAGAGGAAAATTTACCTAATAAACCTTTTCCATATCAAAAACGAAATGAAATTAAAGTTATTTGAAAATTCCATCCTGCCCCTCTCAGCAGCTGACTCCAAATTCCATGCTAATCTGAAATCTGACCAAGTTCTCCACTCCAGTAACAGAACTGCCCTCCATCAGTGTTATCTCGAGTATTGCTACAACTTGATTGTAGGTCTGTACTGTTTTACACATTGCAGAACCCTCTCCTACTAACTCCAACAATCTTTATAAGGAGGAGGGGAAAAAAGACCTAAGCAGTAAGCCTAAAATTATGGTAGTCCACCTATGCTTTATTTTGTAGTTTATCTGTTTGCCTGTGTATATATACAATGATCCTTCTAAGACCTTCATTGACAAAGAAATGGATATTTATATGACTATCCTCTTTCCTTTGTCTATCTAATTCCTCTCAATTCTAAACACTCTAAAAAAATGCTTTTATGTTTCTGACCTTAGGGATTATTCATTTTAGAAGAAATCATTTAATAACTCACTTTCAGTAAATAATACTAAGAGCCATATGTTCTGTATTCACTGCAAAAGGCACCCAAATCAGGAGTGCCTTTTTAATGCACAACCACCCTCACCAAGAAATACCTAACACTAGTTCAAATGATTATTTTCACAGTGTTAGACCAAGGAGATTCAAAAATGTAAGAATTTGACAACATCTCTCTATTAATCTCTCAACATTTAGATTTTCCTCTCTGCTCCCCAAGTCAATAAAAACAAAACAAAAATACCTATTTGTGTACAAGCATGAGTGTTTATACTTTCACTTACTGAATTCCACAAAATTAATATATCAACTGTTTTGAAATGGGTCTGTGCAAACCAACCTATATATAGATAATAAAACAGATGTTTTTAAAACTGATGGATGGTGAACCAACTGAGTTTCCTGCCAGAAAAGGATTGGAATAAAAAGAAAAGAAACTGCACTATAAATTGGGGGACACTGGGATCTCCACTTCCCGTGGAAATTATCAAGTTTTCCACCTGTTTCAAACAAAGGCGATAGGTTGTTATTTGAATAACTGGCTACTTAGGAAACCAAAGCAAAGGAATGAACTTCACATATTTCTGCCCTGTAAGACCATGGAAGTATGTTGATGGCATTCGAACGGTAATGCCCAAGAACTGGACAAATCAAACAATCAGTCAAAATAAATGGTGTGTTCCCAAGCCCAGCTCTGCGGCTTCCACTGGTTGGTAGTCCTGAATTTCACTGGAAAGGGAGCTGCGCAGCTCAGTAGGTTGTTCCTACTTTATTCATAGTTATCCATGACTGATTCCACCAAGGCTGCTAGAACAAGGAGAGGGAAGTAGAGAAGAACAGGACAGGGGACCGGTGTGAAAATGACAGCAACAGACCAGAAACCCTCCCTCTGCATTCCCCTTAGCTCAGTAAGACCTCTTCAAGGAAGGCTGTGACTACAGGGACATTCCATTAACATCAGCCCTAACTCAGAAACACTGACAAGTCTTTTTCTAATTTCTGTAAATTTGGATATGAAACTTTACATCAAACCTAATCAAATGAGAATGAATTGGCCACAGCTTTTCAGACTATTTATGTTACAAAAGGCTCCAAAACAAACTTATTGACAAATAAGAGAAGTACTCCTTGACTAGAAGTTACATGCTACTCAGAAAGTACTGTATTAGGAAAATCAATGTGGTTTATAAGCTGGAGGAGACCAAAAAGCAAACACGCCTTCTTAAACATCTGTTTTTCCCCTCCCTCCGATACTCAACTCTAACCTACGGCTGCTCTCAAACTTCAGAGGAGGAAACCGCTAGCCAGAAAGACTGACCTGACTGGAGTTAAGTTTGAAAACATCAGTTTTCCAGTGACCCTCACACTAAAACAAAATATTAAAATGAAAAGGCCGACTATACTAGAAAATAAATTAGTAGATGTCATTTCTGGCACTCCTGAGATACAATACTAGAGGATTTCCCCATTTTATTTTAATTAAATTTCATGATGTGTTTAATTAAACTTCAACGACTTAGAATAAGGACTATTTTGGCTTATCTCCTTATGAATCACAATCTACCTCACTCTCAATAATGGACAGTAGGCAGAAAATCGACAAGAATACCGATGCCCTGACCAACACACTCCACCCAGCAACTGCAGAAAACATCATCTTTTCAAGCACACGTGGACCATCCTTCCAGGACAGACGATATACTGGCCATAATACAAGTCTCAATAAATTTAAAAGGATTAAAATCATACCAAGTATGTTCACTGACCATAATGGAATTAAATTAGAAACCAACAACAGAAGGAATTTTGGGAAATTCATAAATATGTAGAAATTAAACAACACATTCTTAAAGAGCAATGTGTCAAAAGGGATACAAAATGTGATAAAAAATACGGCAAATGTTTAAATAAAAAAATTTATTACAGTAAAAGACACATTGCCATTACTCCTCCTCAAAAGACTCCCCCTCACTTCGAACACACTTACTCCATTGTTCTTGCCACTTTCTGAAGCAGGTCTGAAAGTCCTCTTTCGTGAGTGTCTTTAGTTGCGCTGTGATGACTGCCTCAATGTCCTGAATCATTTTGACTTTGGGAAAGAGCCAGAAGTCACACGGTGACTAAGGTGAATGAGGACAGACCATAATGTTTTTATTTGACAGAAATTGCTGTACCAGAAGTGGTGTGTGATACAGAGCGTTGTCATGATGGAGGATGATTTACGGCACACTTGAAAACACACCTTCTCTCTCAACCGTAGCTCACACCCAACTGACTGCACCAAACAAGTTGAAAGTTGTCACACATTGTTACTAAGGTTTGAAGCACCACTTTCCATGTTGAAGATCCCTGCCTTGCTGTTGGATGGCACTCGGCAGCAGCAGTCACCATATTTTGAGATCAAAGGCTCCGTGTCACACACTGCTTCTGGTACAGCAATTTCTGTCAAATAAAAACATTACAGTGTGTCCTCATCCACCTTATTCTCCAGATCTGGCACCGTGCGACTTTTGACTCTTCCTTCAAAGTAAAAATGACCATGAAAGATAAACATTTGGAATCGATTCAGGACATCGAGGCAGCCACAACAGCACAACTAAAGATACTCACGAAAGAGGACCTTCAGAACTGCTTCAGAAAGTGGTAAGAATGATGGGATAAATGTGTTAAAAGCAAAGGGGAGTATGTTGAGAGGGATTAATGGCAGTGTCTTTTACTGTATTAAATTTTTTTTATTTAAACATTCACCGTATAGTTTGATCACATCTTATAGATACAAAACTTCTCAACAAAATACTAGAAAATAGAGGCCAGGACTGCAACCCAATCTTCTGTATCCTTGTCCTTGTATTCTTTCCCTCATTCCAGTGATTCTCAACCCTTACATCACAAATCAAATCATCTGAGAAAGTCTTTACTTGGTTCAGAATGGGGCCTGGGCATCACTGTTTTTCAAAAGCTTGCCAGATGATTCTAATGTCATGCCAGGTTAAGAACTGATGCCCCATTTTGGACTACTTTGGACTAACTTAAGGTCACTTTACATTGGGAAATTACATATGTTCCATCTATGTTTATACCAATTACAGATCATGTCAAGTAAATACTACTAAGCAGATCTAGTTAACTGCTTTAAAGCACATCATCGTTTGGTATGTACTAAACAATGATTCAATATTTTTAAGTTAAAATATTCGTTTTAAATTTATTTAAAAGTTTGTAATAGGAGGGAACTTGCATTTTCCAACACATCTCTTTCACAAAAATTATTTGTCGTCTGCTACTGAAGGTTTATCAAGGGGAAAAATGGCTAAACAACAACCTAATAAAGATATAAAATCTGATATTTCTAGACTCACTTCTGTGAGTTTTCCATCTAAATCTAATGCATGTAATATGAGGCATCATCTTCTAAGTTCTCTTTTATAAATAACCTAGCACATTTAACAAATATTGTTAAAATTAACTTTAGATCGTACATTCTTACTCCAAATTCTGTTCCTTCTTAAGTCCCCAAAGCCTGATCTCCGCATAATTGGTACATTTTCCTCCTCATTAACCTTCAGGCACCAGTCCCAGAATAAATATGCAGATACAATTCAAGTCAGGTATAGACACAACTACCTCTGGCTTCAAACTGGACACTGTTTTACTGGCAAGATCAGAGAAGGAACAGTGTGGATTTTAGCCTTATATGAAGCTTAGCGTGCTGATAATTAGAATATTCATCTTTGCAGCAGTGAATTATACCTATTTTATTGGTGTATTTTATGCTTCAGTTTATCCTATATACCTGAAAAATCATTTAGTGACACCCAAATTGTAAAACCACACGACCTATCACTCAGAACCAAAGGCTATTCTCTGAACGCTCAATTAGTTTCATTCTTAGAATGTGTGATTACAAGTAGGCGAAGGGTCCTCCAGAAGAGGATATTCCTCATGTTCTGCTGCCTAGGTTACTTCACAGAATCACCACCAAAACAGGAACTGGGAGTCGGGATGGGGATAGAGTTCTAATCCATCCATTCTCTCATTCATTCACCTAACAAATATTTACGAGGCAACAATAAGCATACCTCATTTTACTGCACTTCGCAGATGTTGTTTCTTTATTACAAATTGAAGGCAAGACCCTCCACCAGCAAAAAGATTACAACTCACTTTATTGCAATACTCGCTTTATTGAGGTGGTCTGGAACCAAAGCCTCACTATCTCGGAGGTCTGCCTGCACTGTGAGTCAGGCACTGTGCTAGGTGCTGGATTCATCTGTGGACTCTGCTCACATAAAGCTTTTAGTCCATTGGGACAAAAGACACCAGATCACATACAAATAAGTACACGCTATGACCAATGTTTCATAAGAAAAAGATAGAGGATGTTAGAGAGATCAGACCCTGGAATCCATAGTTTCTCCCCTTTAATGTTCTGCAATAACTTTTTACATTTCCTCTTTACTACTGTATAGTCAATTGTTTAAGATACTAAAACTCCTTGAAAAACAGAACTCAGGGTAAACTAGAAATAGGAGGCACACAGTTTCATTTACTCACTTTACAGTTATTTGCTTGCTCTAGGGTTCACATACTAGGTGGTGAGCACATCTATTCATCTCATATTCAGGCCTGATTCAGCTCTTCCTTAGTTAGTTCCTTGTCAAAACTTCCCTCAGGCCTTCATTCAAGGAATATGAGGGTCTACTCTACGTGCCAGACACTTGGCTTGCTGCTGGGGATACAGTGGTGACCAGACAGACAGAGTCACTGCCTTCAGTGGAGTTGCTACTTTCGTGGAGGAAACGACCAGCAAATAAGTACTTAAAAGAGTGAGTAGTTTCAAAGAAAACATATTCAGACACCACATCCCAAGTAAGTGGTTTGACTATTTCCATGATTCAATTCATGCAGTCAAAGATCTTTCATACTCTCAAAACCAGGGCTGGGTGCTAGAGATACATAGGTGAACACATCGTTCTCATCCTCATGGAATTCTTACGTCTAATGGGAAAAAAGGGACTCAAAATGAGTAATTACAATGCTACAGGAAAAATACTGATATCTCTAATACAGATTTTTACTTAAAAAGTCATAGGAAAATTCAACTTTAGCACACATACCCTACTACTTAAGGGTCCCTGCCAAATTCAAGTCATCTCATCTTATGTGTGATACACATGTATGCATCAATAATAAAAAGAAATGTTGGTTTCTTTAAAAACTGTAAAAATTCAAATAGTTATCTATTTTTTTAGGTGCCATGGGAGTGCAAAGGTGATACTACCCAACACTGGACGTCACAAACAAAGAGAAACAAGCCCCTTTCTATGTGGGTAGAACTAGTCAACATATAAACTGGGCCTTAAACATATTTTATCCTCAGGATCAGTTTGTATTAAAGTTTCAGGTAGTTTCTTGATATCATTCCCAAGAAGTAATACTCCTGTGCGCCCTACTTCCTGTCATCTCCACAAGTCTTTCCTGACAGAGCCTGGATGGACAAGCGCGGTGTCTGGTCCCCTCCTCCTTTCTGCTGCTCTCCTGCTTCCTGGTGTGCCCTCCTTACCCGGTCCTACAGCAGCCCCAGCATGTTTTCTCCTCCTGTTTCTTATATATAATTTCCTCAAGCTTTCTAAACTAAGTTTGTCTAGTCCTTTTCATGATTAATTTTCTTCCTTCACCTTGGGAAATGAGCCTGAATGGGTTAGCACAGTGTACACTGCACCAAAAATGTATTTCTGGCTTGTGCTTGTAACATAAACAACAGCATTTTAAAGGCCCAGTGTATTCTATAATTAGCCCTACTCTTATCCAGAAGGGTTTACTGTCAACCTATGATTTCTGGGGAAACAGGCAAACATTGCATATTGGGTTGGTTATGTGAATATTATATAAGTTCCAAGTGAATGCAATACACTTATAGAATTGACCTTGAAGGGGAGACCAAAGAACATCAAAGAAAGAACCAGAAGACAGGGATTCCAGCCCTGGTTCTGTTGCTACCTAATTAAGTCACTTAACTTATTTTAGCCTTGATTTTTCTCACGGTAATACAATTTGGAAAAACAATCCTTGCCCTTTGAAGCTCAAAAGAACACAATGTATATGAAAAGCGCTTTACAAAACGATAGCAGAATATAAATGTTTCATTAGAGGACTTTATATGAGAGAGATTCTGTCTAGGACAGGAGTAAACACTTGGTAATCTGGTACCACACCTGCCAACAAGATGCTTAATCCGCAAAGTAAAAAGGCCTTATAGCAAAACATCCTTATTTACAATCAGATCTCAAGTTGTTCTGGGACAGGCACAAGGGGAGGAAGTTGGAGGAGAAAGATGGCAGTGGGGGGAGGGAAGGGACTGGAAGAGAAGGGAAGGGAAAAGAGAACTGTTTCTTTTTAGAAGGCAGCTCTGGAAAATGTAGTCAGTGAAGAACCATGTTCTGTTACCAGACTCTAGACACCTTGGTATGTATAAACAATACTCAGAAAGGGAGAAGAATCGGTACCCATTCATTAATAAAATTAAATACAGAGTGAGTGTTGAAAGAATGCTCCTGAAATTCTAATTTGTCAATATGGAAATGGCAGTGAAAGGACCCACAAAGTTCCATTCATCTGCTGAAATTCGGATCCAGATTTAAGACAAAAAGGAGGGACTGGAGGTGAGAAAAAGAAAGTTAACTCTCTGGGATCCTACTGATCCACAATCTAAAACTCGTATGGCTGCATGCAATGTGGTGTCCTGGACTGGATTCTGGAGCTGACAAAGATCATCAGTGGGAAAACGGATGAAACCTAAATACAGTTTGAAGTTTACTTAGTACAGTACCAATATTAATCTCTTAGTTTTGACAAATGTACCCGGTTATGTAAGATCCTAACAGTAGGGGCAACTGGGTAAAGGGTACATGGGAACTCTGCACTGTCTTTGTGACTTTTCGTAAGTCTAAAATTATTCCAAAAGAAAAAGTTTACTTTAAAAACCCATGGATTTAGGGGCGGACGGGTGGCTCAGTTGGTTAGAGCGCGAGCTCTGGGCAACAGGGCTGCCGGTTCAATTCCCGCATGGGCCAGCGAGCTGCGCCCTCCACAACTAGAATGAAGTCAATGAGCTGCCACTCAGCTCCCAGGTGGGTGGCCAGATGGCTCAGGTGGTTGGAGCCTGTCCTCTCAACCACAAGGTTGCCAGTTCGACGCCTGCAAGGGATGGTGGGCTGTGCCCCCTGCAACTAACAACGGCAACTGGACCTGAAGCTGAACAGCACCCTCCACAACTAAGATTGAAAGGACAACAACTTGACTTGGAAAAAGTCCCGGAAGTACACACTGTTCCCCAATACAGTACTGTTCCCCTTCCCCAATAAAATCTTAAAAAAGACCCCAAAAACCCATGGATTTGATTCTCCCTTCAGAAATGTATGTGAATCAATTACTAAAACCTATCAGTGGCCAGGTTTTTTTCAAACTGAAATGCTACCATGTCTTGGACAGAAAGAAATTGCTGATTAATTCCTATAAATGATTAATTATGAGCAAAAAATAATGGGTCTTTTAATAAAGTCAATTTGTAAGATGATTTGTGGCATAAACATATACAAAGAACAATAATGTTGCAGAGACTTGAAGAGAGGAACTCCTAATTTCGTTTAAAATCACATATGCCAAAACCATCTTTAATAAGATTTTAAATTTGATTGAGTTTTATCAATATGCTCAACATTCATCCCTTTCACAATCCTGTATGTTTCTCTTGCATCTCTGTATATAGGGTATAAACGTGAGTTAAATTATCTCTCTAATAATCTGCTTTAGAAATTGGAAATAATACCCAAAAAAGGTAAACATCTTCTATTTAATTTGAGTATCATCAGGGATACAGGCAGAGAGATGAGCCATCTTCCTGGTCTGGTAAACCTGGGCTACTTACACGTCTGATCTGCTAATTTACAAAGGATATGCTTATGAAAACCTAACCTAAGCTACTAAAATATGCAAAATAAGGTCTGTATATTATACAACAATACTTATAAAGTGGTGAAAACATGCATGCATCATCTTATTTAATTCTTAAAACAAACCTATGTGGAAGATACTATTTTTACCCTATTTGTAGATGAGGAAAGTGAGCATTAGAGAAATGAAGCAATTTGCCCAAAGTCATAAAGGGGAGAGCAGAAACTGGAACCCAGCTCTCTCTCAATCAACAGCCTGAGCCCTTAATCGCTATTGTATGTTGCACTTCTCTTCTTTCATAAACACACCAGTGCCCCATGTTTAAAAATGACACCACACTAATTGTGCTACCTGTGTGACGTGGCTGGAAAACGATGATCTATATACTTGCTAACCGGGGGGAAATCCAGGTGACTTCAGTGAACGGCATATGATATTCAGAAAAGGATCCTTATATTCAAATTCCAAAAGGAACAGAGACTGTAACAGTGCTCACATGTAAAGGTCATTTAAAGGGGCTTCTCCTGGTGACAGGAGGCAGTCTGGAAGGATACAAGAGAATTTGACAGGCCTACTTCCCACTTGGCTCTCAATGCGGGAACATCCATAGTGAAAAGGGAGAGAGCACCCACTTCCTGGTACAACTTCCTTCCCGTATTCTGCCAGGGGTTCTTCCCTGATACTAGGAAGGGAGATTCTGGGTTGATTCATTCCTTCACTTACGGGACTAATATGCACCTGTTACATATAGGCACTGTGCTAGGTGATACAGCAGTAAAATGGACAGAAGAGGTCCCTGCACTCACAGAGCACATGTTCTAGTGCGGGAAACATAATTTAAGTTATATAGATTATAATTGCCAGTGGCACATGAAGTGAAGAAAAAGACAGTGGAATAAGAGAACAGAGAGTAACCTAGGGTGGTAATTTTAGAGTACACAGGGAAGGCCCTTCTGAGCAGACAGATGACTCTTACGTAGAAACCTAAATACCATGATAAATCATGAAAAGATCTGGCGAGTGTTCCAGGTGGCAGAAATAGCAAGTGCAAAGGTACTGAGGTGAGATAAGGCTTGTCTTGAGAAGGAAACTAAGATATAAAAAAGGAGGAAACTGGTATGTTAAACTCCTACGTTATATATACAGTCACTGGGTTGGATGTACTACTACAGTGACTCTTTAACCTCAACAGCTATTTGAGATATGCATTACCTCAATTTTATAGATGAAGAAACAGAGGTTCAAAGAGGTTAAGTAACTGCGTGCACAGCCAATAAGAGCTAGAGCCAGAGTTCACACACAGACTGGCCTGATGCCAAAGTCTGTATTTCTACATCACATGTAATGCCAGAGTCAAAGCAAAAATATTGATAATGATAAATCAATCAATCAATCAATCAAACTCCCACATCCTCAGAAATCTGGGGCTCACCATTTCATTTCGGGGAGGTGCTCATCTCCCCCTTGAAGTCATCTCCTTCTCTAATTGCAGCAGCCAGATTTCAAACTGCCAGCTACTTCAGTGTCATGCGTCCCCATTCTGAGGATTTATAAGGCAGTGCTCAAACCATTCTATCCCATAATGCTGAGCATGACATGTACTTGCCCCAGATGTCTGGATGGGGCGAAGATAAACTGGGAATGTGCTTCCTTCAGACTGGCAGGGCCATCTGAACAATCCCTCCCGAAATCAAAGGCCAGGAACAGCCTTTTCCCAGCCGCATTAGTTCTGCACGTTCGCCCAGAAAATGTGGGCAGCCTCAAATCTCACTTGCTGTTCCCTGCTGGTATTACTGGTGCTGACATTTTACACCCATATTTGTTGAGGGCAGGTGACAGGTGAGCAGATTTAAAACTTGGACCAGGGGAGTTATTCCACAGCACGCCAGAAGTGACAGAAATATTTTCCCTTAAAACTATATTAGAGTTCTTCTTTCTATAGCTTCATAATATGGACTTGAACAACATACAGCATGGTACAATAATCATGACTGAAATAATGAGGGAAAGGCTTATATCCTCATATAAATTCAGTAAATACTTAGAAAGTTAGTTTTTTTCCAGTGAAGTATTTCAAACTCTCCTGATAGGCTTTTCCTATTTAGCTTCTTGATATTTTTAAAATTAACTTTCAAAAGGTGTTGTAATAATTAATGACATGTAAGTGACACTGTGAGGGGAAAACAAGGTAAATGCTGATTAAAATAACTTTTCAAATGCAAAAATTTTTTTTTTTCTATGGGAAGGATTAGGGAGCAGACAGGTAATTAGAAATTAGGCCAAATGTGTTAAGAAATACACACACACACACACACACACACACACATTTCATCAAATGTTCTTCAAATGTTTACGTGTAAAGTTTTCTAAGGGTATTTAAAGAAAAAAAACAATAATTTTTCACCCTTAAATCCTAGGGGACATCAAAATATATCTTCTTGCCTCAAACAATTAAAGGAATATTTTAAAATAAATTTTGGTAAAGACAACAGCAAAATTTTTCTTCTCTATATTAGAATGAAATCCATAAAATTAAACCATGCAGCATATGAAGTGTGAAAGTCTACCAGCTAAAATTATTGGAAGAGTTAAAATTCTCAAGATCAAATACATAAAGGAAAAGCCAGTCTATGACAATACAGTAACCCATTTAACTGTAGGATTTTCCCACGCCCCATCCCCCAGATTTAGTGAAGACATCTCAAAAGTAAAGGCATACGCAACTGTCAGGGAGTCCATGTTGTCAAAAGAACCGCAACTTTGTATTTCCTGAAGTTTGTGTGGTTGAATTTGCAAGTGGAACATTTCATTACTGCAGGTTTTGCACAAAATTTTACAAAACAAACCTGCATCAAGTTAAAGCAGAACTGAAATCTTTCCTGGCCTTTTCTGGCCACTTCAGGAATGATTTCCATATATTTTCTCATCACAGAATCCTCCTTTTTATTTAGATGTTTGGCTCCTTCAACACACACCCTGGGTGGAGGGGACACACCAGCGCCAAAGCTAAAATGGAAGTAGAATGCAAAGTGATCAAACTATTACCCAGTTGCCACATACCACATTTTTCTAGCGTAATTCTGAGTGATGTAGGCAATGCCACACCTATCGGCAGACTGCTGATTTTTAAACTGTCCCAGATACTAGCTTGCAGTTTCCCTCCTCCTGCATTTTCAAATCATCCCAGTATTAACATCCCTCCCTAAGAAGTCTCACCCTAGTTGTTTCAGAAAAATGCTTTTGACTTGGCTGACACACAAGCAAGACCCCTCTTTTGGTGGCTCTTCTGCCTCTCCTGGCCATGAAAACTGCCAGAACTACAGCAACAGCTGGGGATCATTAAACGACAGAAATAGCTTAGGAGACTCCATTGGTGTGTGAGTGGGGGAAGGAGAGGCTTAGTATCAGATTTTAAAAAATCAAAAGGGCAACAGGAAAGGGGGGTGGGTGAAGCCTAAGGAGAGTGTCACACCAAACTTTCCTTTACACAGTGCAAAGGGAAGGAAGCACAGAAGCAAAGGAAGGGACAAGTGCCTAACCTGCCTAGCCCCGACCTATTCTCGGATGGCAGGTTTACTCAAATCTGAAAATGTAGGTCAGTGAAGACAGGCTGGGGTGAGAAGGGAGGGGAGTTGTGGCATCTCAAAGGCTAACCCTGGGTCATCCCCAGTCTGGAGGAATCACTTTAGAGGGTGTGAGTCAGTTCTGGAGTTGACAAAAAAAATCACCTCCAAGATGGGGTCGGGGCATGGCGTAGGAGAATATATGCCACCCCTTAAGTGGGCTCAGAGACCAGCCCAGTCCCAGGCATCCCCTCAACTGGGGCGGACCCAACGCTAGACGAAATGCAGGCTCTCCGGGTTGTTCCTGCCAGAGCACAGCCACGCCCCCAGTGCTAGCTTTGTAACCTGGCAGGCCTCCGAAAGGTCGGTACAGGAATGTGCCATCTGCCTGGCCCACTGCCGAGTGTATTCAGCACATATCTGGGGCCCCAGAGGAGATTTAATCAGATCACCCCATGGGAGAGGGCTTGTACGGCCTGATCTATGGCCTTAAAGTCTGGTGAGTCCCAGGGTCTGGGGTACCCTCTCCATCCCCACTTGCTAGGTTGTCATTTACTATCATCAAGACCTCTCCCACAAAGGCACTCTTTTGATAACTAATCTTACAGAACTGCAGTTTTAGACAGTTCCCCACCTGCGAGCTTCAACAGGAAGTGATTCGATTGCAGATATTATGACTGCAACTCTCTTTGGCAAGAGTGTTTGGTAACTGTGAGATTACATGAACTTCAGCTGAATATTTTATTTGATGCACCTAATGATTTACGAGAGGAGGCTCCAGCCTGATAGTGATTCTCAACAAAGAGAGACCCTCTCCACGACTCTTCTTTTCTAACGCACACACGTGGCAGGAAAATATGCTCGTGCTCGTGGTGTTATTTCCCAACAACACCAGTTTTGGCCAAGTAACTGTATTTGAACCTGGTTTTCTATAACGAGTCTAAAAACCTCACAATAATTCATTCATTCTGAATATTTTAAGCTAATATTAAGAATGGTAGAAGATACAAAGAAAAAACTAAATCCACTAGAGGGAAGACTAAAAAAGAATCTAAGCTATAGGTATAGTTCACACACACACCCCCACACACTCACATACAGTTCACTTTAAGGCTGCAGAACATCAAAGGACAGGATACACATTAACCAAACGATTGTGACTATAATCACTTCTTGTTGTGCGTGACCTAGGTGGAAGTGATTACATCAATGTAGCTCTCATCTATCTTTAACAGAGTACATTCTTTACCTAAAATGTAAAACAATTAACGTCAAACATATTTATAATCAATCACTTCCTATGTACATGCCTTGGGACTAGGGAGAAGGTAGGAATTGAGAAGGAAAATAGCCTTATACATTTAGATAATACTTTACAGAGAGACTTTCATATATATGATCTTATTTGACCCTATTAACTAGAATGGCAGACATCATACCCTCTACACAATGAAAGAAACTGGTGTGCCAACTTTTAAGCAATTTAGCCAAGCTCAGCACTGGCAAGATCAAACCACAAACTTCAGTTCAGGCTCTTGGCTATCAGCTCAGTGCTGGCACACTAGCTGCCTACCACAAAAAGGCTTCTGCCATCAAGGAATTAATCTCTGACAGCTAGTGCCTTGGCCAGTGTTTCTCAGATGGACCAAGTTTCTTCTTAGTACGAATATCACCAATCTCCTGGTTCAACGTCATATTCTGAATCTAATTTAAGACGATTATGGGAAAAGGTTATTCATTAATAACACTGACAATTAAAAGAGGTGAGATCCTTATGAAGGCCATAATTATCTATATGAGACGGAACAAAACTAAATTAAGACAAAGTGTGTCACTTTGGGCTAAACACACTTTACTTATGGGTGAGATACTGCCCCCTAGTGCCAGGAAGCACACTAATCTCAGTAGACTAACTCAGCGAATGCGTATTAGCCACCTCCTATGTATAAACAGACTTTGCTTAGGAGGGGATAAACGAGAAAAGGTTAAGCCTGTCACACATAAAATCATAAAAACTATATAAGCCAAGGAATTTATAAATGTAATGGAGAATAGAAGAAATGTAAAGCAAATCACTCTAATCAAAGACAGTGTTAGAAGTGCTTTAAGAGTTTGCAGATAATAAATTATTAGAGTACAAAAAGGATCAGGTAAGCTTCATGGGCAAGTAGCAGCACATAAACCATCTCGAAGGACTTCAGAAACCAGAGATGGACAGCATGAACCAAGCCCTGGAGGAAGGAAATACTATAAGGTTAAGAATGTAACTAATACGCTCCAATTTAGCTGGAGCATTACATTTGTGAAAGGGAGCAGAAGATACCTGGAAAGGCTGGCTAAGGTCAGACTATGAAGGGTCTATAACTGTACTAGCCAATATGGTAGCCACTTGCCACATATGCTATTTAAATGGAATTAGAGTGAAATAAAATGTAAAAGTCAAGTTTACCAGCCTTTCCAGTCACATGTCAAGTCTCCACAGCCACATACGGTGAGTGGCTCCCACACTGGCCAGTACAGACATAGTACTGGGCAGCGCTATACTAGACGGGTGTATTAAACCACAAAACATCAATTTTTCAAGGCACACTCCCCCTCAAAAAATGCAGATTTGATCCTTGCCAAAGTCTATTAATAAGGAAAACCACAGGTCCTAATGCCATAAGCAGTAAATAAAAAAGGCTGGTCCCTATCCTTCTGGGCATTTCCAACTGGCAACTAAAACAACAAAAGGATCACACATGGCCTCCTAATAATCCTACATAATTATCTCCAAAAATGTGAAAACACAAGACGAAGAAGAGTCATTTCCACTGGGAATCTATGAGTATTTGAAGGGAGAACTATCTTTATCCCTCAAACACCTGCTTCAACCCAAAAGGAGTCATATCAGACATCCTTTAGACTTTCACTAACGCATAGCCTATTTCTTTTGTGCAGTTTACAAAACGCCAGTCATTTTTAAAAATCAGTGTGTATATGTACTTGTAGAAAACATAATTTGAGTCCTCTCAAGATTCAGTAGACATTCAGAATTCTAAGTACAAGGTTCTAAGTATAAAACCAGAAAAACACACTCAGTTGCTTAGGGTAGTTGTCTAAAATTACCGTTCTGATCCTGCTTATGACAAGTCTGCATTCCTATTTCCTACATACTTCTGCACTTAAAATCAAGATATTCTTGACGATCGGATTGGAAATCCGAAACACTACAACCCTCTGGATTACAAAGTCAATAGTAACAGCCCAAAGATTTAAGTCCTGAGCCATACATACCGCCTCTCTGTCCCCCACATAGCCTTCCCTCTGTTGCTGGGGTGCTTCTTTGACCTTAGTCCAGAACACGCCTACATATTCAAAGAAAGATCGACTGCTCTCAGCCAGTTTTTAGAATTATTCTCTTTGCAATCTGGGCACTGATAATCCTCATCTCTTCAGTGGATTCATTCATTGCCAATTCCACATGCTCAAATCATCCTGTCAGATGTTAGTAAAGTCCCAAAGAAACCTCAAAAATTCAAAAGAATTGTCTACGTTTTTAGAAAAGCAGCATTTATGTAATCAATATTAGAAATTGCATATAAATTCTGATAATCAGTAATAGAGAAAGGTAGGAGAGGGAAAATGTTGATAATTCTTTTCCATTCACATCTGACAGAATTTGGATAAAGTTCCTATCCCCTTTTTTCATAAGCCAGAACTCTTCTGAAAGAATTTTCCTCAAATTTAAAGCTCAACATTTCTGTAGAACTCAAATGTGTCCATTCTACTCCCAAAGAATTTTTTTTTTTTTTTTTTAACAGTTTCAGAATTACAAAGAGGGATGTTCAGAAAGGAAAACTCCTTTACGGGTGTTAACCTAAGGCACAGTTTCCAGCTAGCTTTCATACACCTGAATGTAATTTGAATGTTATTCTACAATTACTAAAAAGATTGGTAAGGCCAGTCCCAATTGTTCACCCTAACCCAAACGAACATGTAATACAAGTAAAAAGTCTTCCAACTGTTATTTTAAATTACGATATATTACTGTTATGAGAGCTTAGAGTTTACCTATCCGCTTTCAGTATTTAACACAGGAGAAACTGAAGTCATTCTCAATAGCTCCCCACTTATTTGTATAGTGCCTATGGCCAGAGTATGTTTTATTGATAAAACGCTGTACTGGACCCACATAAAGGAGGAGAGTCCCACCTTACTACAGAGAAGTTTCATTCTTCTTCCATAACCTAGTTTTGGCACATGAGCTCTGCAAGGGTGACAGAAGACGAGTAAGAACGTGAAACATTCTGAACACTGTCCGATCACATACACGCTTACACTACTATGCCCGGTTACCTATCTGCTGAGTGCTCAAAATTTTTTAATAAAAGCCCTTCAAGAAGAAACCACCCAAAGTCAAAGCATGGATGGCTACAGAGAAATAGGGAGGGGATGAAAGACAGCAGAAAGTTGAGGAGGAAACGAAAGCATGCAAACCCCAAAGGGATAAATATGCCAACCTTCCCGCAAACTGTGACAAGGGGCCAGGCACACTGCTGAGTAGCTGTCCTTTCCCGGCTTCAGGACAATCCACGAGAGGGGAAGGACCCTACACATGCGCTGATGAATCCTGGTCTTCTCCTCCAGCGTGCTGAGGGAGACGCGAGACTCCAAAGGCCAGGATTGCAATAAACCGCTCTTCCTTCCCTCACTCCTTAAAGAGGCCATTTATTACTTGCTGCAGGTCTGACTAACTTTAGGTTAAAGTGGGTACTTCATTTCTGCAGCACGAAATGGTTGCAAGAACAGCTAGCTCCCTAGTTTACTCAGGGAGTGGGGCATTAAGAGCAGTGACAGCAGAAGGTCAGAATCAGTAAGTCTCCTGGAAAACATTTCTTCCTGTCAGCACTGGGCCTCCACACAGACACCGCCCTCCTCTCCCCAAATGCCAAAAAGCAGGACTGATTTCAATGCGTAGAGCTGGAAGAGAAGAGGGTTCCCTCAGAGAAAATGCTCGTAGCAACCAACCAACCTCATTCACCCAAAATAGTAAACAGTTGGTTTCTCTGCTCAGAACCAAAAGGCTTCTGCCAGACAAGCAGCGTCACATGACCAGGTTCCCTCCTCTGTCTTCGGCCTCCCTCCCTTCTTGTGTAAAGTCTGCACCAAGTGGAACAAAGAGCTAAAACATGGTACTATTTCATTTCACTTGACATTTGTTTTTTAAATGTTTATAGATGAAAGATACTAAATTGGGAGGAGGGGGAGGTACGAAGGGAAAGACTCAGGAAGATTTTACTCTGAAACCAGCCATATCACAGCATGGAGAAGAGTACCATTAAACATAATGGTTAATTGGAATGTGCTCAATGAATGAACAAACGAGTGAACAGATAGAGACTTCTAAGCAATTTGCAAATATGTTGCTGATAAAAATCTCTAAAAGATACAGCTCAGTACATATATGACGTTTTCATTTAGAAAGAAAATAAAGGCTCTTAAGATGCTGAGACAACAGTGGCAGCCCACCAACAATCTGATATTTGTGCTCTTGTTGACCCCAACTTACCTCACCGTTTGACTTTACTCCTTAGCTCTCACAGTCCCATCATTCAAATCCCTGGGCAGGCAATCAGGGCAACACCGGCAGAATGAATCGAAAAACCCACCCAAGCTCATTACGGAAACAGCTGCCACCATGACACTGGCATTTTCACCTATGGGGGTGGTGGGTGGGTGATAATGCTGGCAGCACAGCAGGAGCCTGCTGTGCCACCATCTTCTTCTCCCCACAAGGTTCCTCAGCACTTGAAAGCTGAGCAAGGCATACAGCACACAGGCGTGGAAGCAAAAACCTCTATGCTGAGCAGTTTGTTCCAGTAGGAAAGTAGGTAAAGCACAACAATCAATCGTGTCTCCATCCTCTGCCATGGCCCCTCCTCACAAGGCCACCCGGGCGCTGAGAACAGAGTCCTTCATCCTCATCCATCCGCCCAGCACTGCGAGATGCTCAATAAATATTTGTAAAATGGAAAGGAAAGAAAAAGGAAAATGAAGAAAAACATTATATATATATCTATATATAGATATATCTATATATATATATAGATATATCTATATAGCTATATCTATATATATCTAGCTATATATCTATCTATCTATATGTAGATATATATATCTATATATATAGATATATAGATATCTCAGAAATCACTAATTGAAGCAACAACTTCCCCCAACAAGAGCACGCCGAGATAATTGTCACAGCAGGTCCTCCAATGCCATCGTTTCGCGCTGACACTGATGAGATGCTATAGGAACTTCACTCCTATTTCCACCAACTGGCCAATGGAAAAACTGGTTTCATTATAGATCACTTAGCTTCCAGATGCGGACAGAAGCTACCTGACGACATTAAGTGAGGACTCACTACACTTGCCAGTGTCAGAGTACAAACACTACCAATAAGTACCTTGCTGGCTAGGATGAGGAGCGAGTGCAACTCCCGGAGATTACTGGGGAGAATGCAAATGATAACGTACTTTGGAAAAGTTGGAAGTTTCTTATGAAGTTAAACTTACACTTACCATACAACCCACTAAATCCCATTCCTGGGTAACAGAGGGAAATTAGAACGTATGTTCACATAAGGACCTGTCTGTGAATATTCATAGCAGCTTTATTTTAATTGCCAAAAATTAGAAACAACCCAAATGTCCTTCAGCTTGTGAACAGAATAAAAAATTGTGGTACTCAGTGACCTAAAAAAAATAATAATAATACCCTGCAACTACTGCTACAGGCAACAGCGTGTACAAACCCCCAAAGCATTATGCTAGTGAAAGATGACAAACACAAAAGGCTACGTATTGAATGATTGCCTTTACATGAAATTCAAGAAAAGGCAAAAACTACAAGGGCAGAAATAAGACGAGTGGTACCAGGAGCTGGGACTGGGAAAGGACCATCTACAACAGGCGCCATGGACCTTTCTGATGGAAATAGTCCACATATCTTGATTGTGCTGGTGGTTTACCTTCTATCAAAACTCACGGAACTGTACCCCTAACAGGGTGACCACTGTTTTATATAAATTTATCCCAATTTTAAAACAAAAGTAGGTGATGAAATTATGCAAGGAGGCAGAATGGAATAGTAGTTAAGAACACAGGCTCTAGAGCTAGAGCGCCTGGGTTTAAATCTCGGCTCTACAACTTACCAGCTGTGGGATCCTGAGATACTTAACATCTCTGTGCCCCCATTTAGTGAGGAGAATAGCACCCACCTCACAGAGGTGCTGTCATAAACGAGTTACTACATGTGAAGCACTTAGAGCAGTCAGACTCTGTAAGCATCCAGTACATGCAAGCTGTTGTCACCACACAATTCTAACATACACGTAAACATGTCTGTGCAGAGAAAAGAGTTGGAAGGGTGGGCACCACCTGGGTGGTGAGAACAGGATGATTTTATTTTCTCTCTCCCTTCTGTTTACCTGTATCTTCTAAATTTTCTTTGTTAGACAACTCTTGCCTTTATAATAAGCAAAGAGAATATTTTTTTCTCACAAAAAATAAAAGAAAGGACACAGGGCTGGCAGGTAGGAGTCCCAGTTTTCTGCTGTGCCATTAATTATTCAGTTGTGTGAACTCTGGGTGTTACTTTTATCTCTAAGAAAGGGTGGGTCGAAGCAGACAGGACGTCCTCCACCTCTAAAACGAAATGGTTTTCTAAGATTTATGGTGGGACTAGGCAAGCTGCATTGTTTTGTTTCATTTTTCTTTCCATACTTACTGTCTGCCTGCCACGTGCAAGGAGGAGCTATGACACAGATGAAACACCCAAGTCCCTGACCTCACGGAGCTTATAATACAGGCCATTCAAAGAAACAGAGACACACTCGTACCAAGTTATACAATCCATCAGCATGACAAACATTCTGATAGGAACACAAAGCGGGGGCCCAGCTGGCTTTGGAGGAGTCAGAGAACACACCTGAGCCAAGTACAGAATGGTTTCAAATAAAAAAAAGTTAACCAAAAGATGGGGAAAAGGGAATTCCAACCAAAGAAGAAGAATGTACAAAAGCAAAAGGTGTGAAAAGAACCATGTCTTGGGGAATGGAGGATAGAGAGAAACAGAGAGGGGGCAGTTTGACCACAGTGTGGACATGAGGAGGGAGGCTGGCCAGGAAGGAGATGAACGTTCCGACTGTTGGTAATCTCCAGAAATCATATGGGACTGTAACTGTTTCATTCTTATTCAAATATCTATGTATGCCACAAATAAACCTGATAAATATTAGTCTAAGATGTACTTTACTACATTTACAAATATAGCATATCCTTACAAAAATTTTATAAACAAAAATGTCAGTTCACTTCCATTTTCCATGGTTAATTGTACACAGTTGTTCACATTCAATAAATATTTACTGAGTGAGTGTTATGCATATGGAGGCACTGGGGAGAAGGGACACACAGGCAGTAAACAAATGAACACCAAAGCAAAGCACGCAAGAGAGCCAGATCGCTTTTTCTTCTGCCCAAGACCTACCGAGATGTGTACCCCTCAGAAGCAGGACAGAGGCATGTGATACAGTGGCTGAGAACTTCACCCCTGGAACCAGACAGAGCTTTGTCCAAATTCTTGCTCTTACCATCTCCCACCAGACTGGCTTTGGGTAAGTCACTTAACCTCTCTGAGCTTTCACTTCACCTGGAAATGGGGATAACATCACCAAATTCTTAGGGTTTTAGTGTGAATTTAATGAGACAATCAATCATCAGTGTCAGAAAACACTCAGCAAATGGTTCCTTTTCTTTTATTATTGTTTAATTTTAATTTTCCACCTTTAGGACAGCCCATGATCTCCCACTATAAAAATACTGGGTAGAAAATAGGGGGAGCAAGGTATAAAAAAGATCTGTTTAACATTACTAAGTTAACATTTTAGTGAATTCATCACTGTTTTCTTATAAAGATGTCATGCTTGGAACTAACATTCCTTTAGGATTTCTCAAACTGTTAATATCTGCCTACATTACATGGCCTAGTAAATTAAATAAAAACCATCACCCAAAATAGGGAGCAAGTCAGTCTCTCCTCGCTCTGACTCTTACACTGAGTCATTTAAAGAGCAGAGACAGCGCAAAGTGCTGATAAGCAGTCAGAATACAAATGTGGAGCATTCACCAGAGCCCACTGCAGACCAACCGTTTACTGCAAGCAGAGCTTTCTGAAATAGAAAAACCAAGACGCAAAGAGAGTTTTCTAACTGGCTGTACCTATGAGTAATTACAACTTCCAGGAGAAAAGAGGCACAGCGATTAATATGTTTCTCGAGCAAACACACAAACAAAAACAAAAGGAAACCCTGCTGCCTGCCTATAATCACATGATCAAAATGGTTTAACCATCTTTTTAAAATGTTTATTTCTTACAAATGACTTTGAAAACAATTGTCATTTAAAGATTCTGAAGGCAGAACATACAACGCAGAAGGAAAATGCCTTCTCTGTGACCTCAGACCTTAAGGGCCAAAATGATTTTATTTAAACTTTCCCGCATAAATTTCCTTTTGCAATGAAACCAGGCAGTCACACTTGAGCTCAAACAGAAGAGTTTAAGAAGCAGAGGAGAACCTGAACAGAATTTTCAAGTCCAGCGTATAATTTTTTATACTGAAATAAAAGTCTACATCTATAAACAAAAAGAATACTTCTGCATCTCCTTCTCTTATTAGTGGTTTACAATCTCCATTTAAAGACAGTGCTCTGTAGATAATTCCCACGCTTCCAGGGAACCCCAGGAGCTTGCTGCCTACTTAATACGTCAGAGGACACCTTTCTGCTGCTCTGTGATCAACGCACAGGGAAGCTAGCAGCTAGCGAGCCTTCTGAACAAGCCAGGCATGCCATCCCAGCTCTGCTCCATTCAGCTTCAAGGTCTCCAGGCTGTATGTACTGTAACCAAGAAGAGCCTAAAGAAACCACAAGCCACGGTCTCCCCTTTAGGTGCAGGAGAGCTGAGCTAATGAGGCTAGAAATCCGTTCCTCTGTGCTTCCCCATAACCGCTTTAACCGCTTGTGATAGTGGCCCGATAACATACCATCATTTGCTCTTTTTCGGTGGTTCAGATGTCACCAGCCAAACAAGCTCTGCACATTATGAACTGGCAACAAAATCAGACGTGCACAGTTCGGGGGTGGGGGGAACACGACTATCAGAGGATGTCAAACTATACTTCTGCTGGCTCTTTCGCATTACTTCATTCTCGTTGGTTATTTGCATCTTTCCAAGTCCAAAGCTGCTAGAACTCCTCCAGCACAAGGCCGTCTCCTCCACTACCATGTTTCTCCGAAGAAAGATCTAGCCGGACCATCAGCTCTAATGCGCCTTTTGGAGCAAAAATTAATATGAGACCCATTATATATTTATTACATTATTATGTTATATTTATTATATTTTACATTATATTATATTACATTATATTACATTACATTATATTATATTACGACCCGGTCTTATATTACAGTAAAATAAGACCGGGTCTTAAATTAAATTTTGCTCCAAAAGACACATTAGAGCTGATGGTACGGCTAGGTCTTATTTTCGGGGACACACGGTATCTCTTCTGAAGCAAGAGGACTGCATGTTAATTCTTCTGCAAATCCAGACGTTTTCCCTAGAAATCAGGTTGCCCAGCAGCCACTCACTCACTAGGGTTCCATGTTTTGCTTCACAGACATCAATCCTCTAGTTTACACAGATACACACAAGCTCCCATGTGAGGAGAGTATGAACAGGAGACCCATTCGATCATGGGGTGCCTGAAAGAAGCCGTAGCCCTTCAGACAGTATGTTTATTGAGCTCCCTAAATGGTGCTATACTCAAAGACAGTCAATTCCAATTTGAAATGCTTCATAATTTTAGAAAGAGTGGTACCCTTCATCACGCACCTTACCTTGAGACTTTGACAATTTTATTCAACAAAAACAATTTTATCAAGACTGTACTGCAAAGAAGGTATCAAAATTCCCCAGGATACTTTATAAAAATAAACTAAGAAAAAGTTGAGAACCATATGACTTTCCTCATATGTGGGATACAAAACTGAAAGCAACAAAGGAACAAAACAAACAAACAAAAACTCAAGACACAGACAACAGTTTAGTGGTTACCAGAGGGTAAGGGGCAAGGAAGGTGGTAGATGAGGGTAAAGGGGGATCAAATATATGGTGACAGAAGGAGAGCTGACTGGGCGGTGAGCACACAATGTGAGATATAGATGATGTATTATAGAAATGTACACTTGAAACCTATGTAATTTTACTAACCACTGCCACCCTAATAAATTTAATAAAAAATAAACCGTCTAAGGCTGCAGAGGCCCACTGAAAAGATTCAGTGAAATTTACATGAAAATAATTAATTTATAACTTTAAATGTAAATGATGAAGATTAGATTGGGGGATGAGACTTCTCTGTAAAAGTCTGTTGTTTTAAGAAGATAAATATACTGTTTTATAATTGAAAATTAATTTTAAAAATTCAAAATGTATCACCATTTGCTTTGTAGTTGAAAAAAAAATTAACCTAGTTTTCTCCAATTTCTTAGATCTCAAAATCTCAGCTAACCTCAAGATAAATGCTTCATCTGGTCAGAATTCAGGCCAGAACTCAGTCCTGAACGTCTTAATATTCTGTTAGGAAACAGTAACTTTTCTGATTAATAAAACTAGGCGAATGGTGAGGTACAATGAAAAATGACCTCTACCCCTTATATTTTTCTGAAAAGCAACAGAGCGCCAAAATTTATTTTCTGGATCCAGATCTTATATTTAAACTTCATCCCCATAAATTCAAGCAATCAAAATGACAAGGGGAAGCATAGCAAAGCAGTCACTTAAATAAGTGAGAGCCTGGATAAGGGTCCAATCAAACAGAATCTTTAATTTAGTATCTTAAGTGACAAACGCTCCACTCTTTAAAATTATGCAACATTCCAAGTTGGATTTGACTCTGATTACACTACCTTGCAGGAAATCTAGACCTGCCACCTGTTTATGATCATCATCTTAAAATCTTGGCTCCAGGAAACTTTTCCGAATTAACTTCAAAAAACAAGCAAACAACAACAAAAAACTCTGGCCACTCCACTTGCTGTACCTTCAGCATAAATTTTCCTCTTATTTTACAGCAACTGACTACCTCTATCCAACTAAATGCTAACTGTTGAAGAAAAGGATTAGCATCTTGTTTCTTATTTTATTTGCCACACAATAAAACAGGGCTCTCCCCAACGGAGAGTCAATAATGATCAAATACCCGCAGCATCTAGTTCACCATCCTTCAACCAGATGCTCACTAACAACTGAACCCTTAGTAATGTTGTTCACCGTCACTGCCAGATCCCAAAGAGAAGTGGGAAAAGATCCTACTCAAATTAGCCCCTGGTACTGATAAGGCCTCGACTGTGGTTGTCCATATTCATGACAAAATAAAGTTTAAAAAATGATCCATGAGTCTTATCCAAGCTCTTTCATACTATCTAATCAAGACGCCGTGGTTGTGACAGTCAGGTGCTTTGAAGTCAAAGGTGTGACCCCTGGTCCCAGCACTTACCAGCTGGGTTCCAGGTTCTCGCCAAGTAAAATTTTACCTAACTTGAAGGACTGCTGTTGGAGTTAAATGAGAGACTATTTAAAACTGCTACTACAAGGGAGGAAGTCAATACATGGTAGCTATTATTACTGTTAAAATTATGATTGCTTATAAAGCTAAGAAAATCACTCATAAATTATATTACATTAAAGAGAATTATGGCATCAATCTTCTGGTAAAATATGGTATATAAAATATAATCCCTTCTTGAATGTGCTCTGCTTACCACTGTGATAAACTTCCCCAGAGAAATGTCTCTGCTAGAAGGTAATTTGCCAGGGAATTGGGGAAGAAGGTTTTACACAAATGCAAAGACACGTATCCCACCGAAACTCAGTTTTATGAAACATTTTCACATTTAATAGATGTCTTAGGATCTATTCCCAGCGTTTTACTGTTAATGAATTGCTATACTCATCCCCTGATCCCTTACAATCGATATCACACTGCAGTGTCCACAGGGGCTGCACTTTCATACAACTTCTTCGGCAAACTTGTTAAGAATTCTAATGAAAGTTCTGGTTGGAGAGAGATCAAAGTAACAATGAACTATCACTTCACTCCTGTTAGACTAGTCAAAGTGTAAAGGAGTTTACATTTATAACACCTACTTGTAATGAGAGGTGGAGAAAATAATACTCTCATGCATGGCTGGTGGAAATGTGAAGTGTTCCAGTCTTTTAAAAAGCAGTTTGGCTGTGGTATCTATTGAACTTAAAAATACATATTCTTCTTAACCTGTCAGTTCTAGTCCTAAGAAATACATATATAAAATATATGTAAAAAGGATGTTTACTGCAGTATTTTTCGTAACAGCAAAAAAAGACACAAGCCAAATGAATACACTATCCTCCACTATGGAAATGTCTGAATACATTATAGTATATACAGGCCATAAAGTATTATGTAGCCATTAAAAAAAATAATTTGAGCTATGTCAGATGATGTGATGGGATTCCATTAAATATTGCTGAGTGAGAAAAGCAAAATGTGGGGGGAAAAAAGTACATATACTATAATCCCATTTAAAAACAAGTCAATGGCAAAAAGAAAAAAACCATGTGTGTGTACATATGCGATTATGTGAATGCAGAGAAAAATATGGAAGGATATACACTAGGTTGTTTCCATGGTTTGGGGGTAAAGACACACCAATGTGGGGGAATAAGGAAAAAGAGACAGAGGGAATACTCAGCAAAAGTCTGCACTTAAATAAAGATGTAAATTTTCAGATTTATGCATCTATGTAAAATTATGTATATCTGTAGATTTACATATGAAGACTTCTTAAATAAATTTTTAAAATAATAATAATCCTAAGTAAAATTTAAAGATAATAATAATCCCCTAAATGGGGAGTGACAAAGCATGGCTTTAAACGATGTATTCAATTATTTCATTCTGATTGCTGCATTTATCAGCTGATGTTTTTCTATATTGTGTCTCTAAAACTAATGACCCCCCCTCCCCATTTACCGCCACCTTTACAGCTTAAGCAGAGTTAAGACCCACAGCAGGTAAGCACTACTAGCAAACAGCTAGCCCGATGCACCAGCTACCAGCAAGCACAAGTGATATGCAATAAAAGCGGACTATATAAAATACAACCATGAAACACTGTTGAATACACTGTTACTTCAATTCTTCAATGACCAAATACAATAAATACCGATTATGTTTTTTACGGTTGGGGAGGAGTGACTAGGATACATGACGGTCCCCATTGGCACCTTGTTGGAAGCTCCTGTGCAACCAAAAACAGGCCTACTCTAATCTTAGAAACCAAATTCTTACATTGCCAAGTTTCCTCAAATCCCAGTTACTATGGGAAGAACCTATTACTAATGTTCCTCCACCTTAAAGAAACTTCCAACTGAGATACATCTTTGAACCTAAAGATAGGACCAGAAGTTCCTGAATGGACGGGAAGGCCTTCCATCCATAGAAAGTGGCAGTGTGTATAAGTAAATTTCATTGGGAAGAGACAAACCCAGTTTTTCATACTCCATCAGCATATATGCTTTATTTTTACGTTTCTGTTATTTACTTAATCAAATGGGAGACTACTTCCTCAAGTCCTGCTAGGCGAAACACTTATTTTTCCCTAGAAGCCACCATGCTAATCTTTATAATAGCATATGTGCCAGGTACTGTTCTGTGTGTTTTACACATATCAACTCTTTCAATCCTCACAAAACCCAGTGGTTCTCAGCCCAAGGTGATTTTCCCCACCCTCATTCCCCAAGGGGGGACACGGGGGAATATCTGGACACATTTTTGCTTGTTACAACTGGAGGGTTGCTACTGGATCTAGCAGGTAGCAGGCAGGATACGGCTAAACACCCGACAGCAAGCAGGACAGCCTCTCTACAACAGTTATCCAGCCCCCAATGTCAACAGTGCTAATGCTGAGAAACGCTGCAATGACACTACAATGTAGGTACTATTGTTGTTCCCATTTTTCAGATGAAGAAATGGAGGTACCGAGAAGGTAAGTAACTTGTCTAAGGTCACACATCTAGCTGACGGCAAAGCCAGGATTTGAATCTACAATCTAGCTCGAGTCCATACTCTTAACCTTTCACAAGAAAGACCCCACTTGGGAAGCTTACCCACAACTTTCTCCCCTTTTTTCTGGATTCTAGGCTTGTTTTGGAGAATGAATCATTTATTTGTTCATTCATTCAAACTTCCACTTTTCCACCTGCCATCTATCCATTCCACAAGCATTCACTGAGCATCTGCTATGCGCCTGATACTGCTCAAGGCAATTCTCGGTGAACAAGACCTCTGTCCTTGTGGTACGTACTTTCCTCACTCACGTTCCGCACCGTCCTTTCTGGTCCTCACGTGCCAAGAATGATCACACCTGTGCCTGGAGAGTTTTCCCCCAGAAAAATGTGCACAGGGCTCACTCCTTCACTTCATTCAGCATTCTGCTTACATGTCACTTTCTCAGAAAGGCCTTCGCTATCTTCTCTGTCTCAGAAAGGCCTTTCTAAATTAGGTAGTAACTCTTAGACCATTATCCCCTTTCCTTGCTTTATGTTTCTTACCAGCACTTTTCATCCCTAATATTTTAGGTTATATATCTGCTCACTGACCTCACTGTCACCAATAAAACATAAGCTCCCTGAGAGCTCTATCTTCAGAATGAGATAATAAGCATTCAATAAATATTTGTTGAATGACTGAATTAACAGACTTCTTTTCAATCTAACCATTTTTTCATGAACACCATCTCCCACCTGGCCCTCTGCAACTGCCTCCTACTTGGTCTTCCTGCCTGCTTTCTTAGCGCCCTTCAGTTTACCTTCTATACAGAAACCAGAATCATCTTTCTAAAATGCCAATCTAATGCCAGGCCTCGACTCAAAACCCTTCAATGACTTCCCATTGCTCTTAGGATAAAGTCCAAACTCCTAGCACGGCTCCTCAGAACCCCCTTGAATCTCAGAGTTATTTTCTTACCATTCACCTTCTCGAATGTAATAGCTTTAGTCACAGCAGTAGCATTAACAGCTAACATGTATTGAGCACTTGCCATGTGCTGGGCACCGATCTAAGGTCATTATATGTCCTAAATCATTTAGTCCTCATCTGTGAGGTAGGAATTATTGTTATGCCTATTTTCAGATGGGGAAATTGAGGCACAGAGAAACAGTTGTCCAAGGGCAACCAGTAAGTAAGTGGTAAAACCAGGACATAAACCCGGGCAGTCAGGCTCCAGAGCCCTCACTCCTACCCCTTACACCGTGCTCTTCGTCCAGGCCGACTGTAACAAAAGTCCATCGCTTCCTCAAACGTGCGTTTTTATACTTCACTCCATACCTCCAGGCCTTCGTTGTTCTCGGTGAACATCCTTCAGATCATGGCTTAAACATCCCCTCCTCTGCAAGGCCTTCTGCAGGGTTCCCTAGAACTGTTTGGGTCCCGGCTGTTTTCCCAGGGCATCCTACACGCCCACTACCACCCCGCTCTACTTTATTATACTGACTTACTTGTCTGCCTGCACCGATTAATTTCAGGCTGCACGAGGACAGAACTGTCTGTCCTGCTCCCCACTGTTCCCCCAGCACCCGGCACAGGCCCTGGGATGTACAAGGAGCTGAGTGAGGCACCAGGACCATGAAGCCTTTCCTAACCCCCTTCCAAATCAGCTCATTATTTCTCTAAGAACGCTGCTCATATGGCACATGTTTTATGCTTCATATGTTGTCCTATATCTATTAACAGGTTGTACATATGTGTCCTTTTCTTGTATGCTTGTGAAAAGCAGGTATACCTTATATATTTACGCTACCTTTAGAGCTCCTGTCACAAACTTAAAAGTAATTACTGTGCACAAGGGACCTCTCTGTCAATCTACAATGATCTCAATAAAAATCTCAATTTAAGAAGTCATTATTGAAAGAAATAGACTGATAAATAATTACTCAAGAGTTTAAAGGGGCTCCCCACTATGTGAAGGCCAAACTCTCCAATTTAATACTCAAAGTCCTCGATAATCCAACTCCCCGTTACCTATTCAACCCCATCTTCTTCTCCAACCCCATACTTCCAATGCCAATCAAGGAAAAAACCTCCTTCTTCCTCACATACCAAGCCTCGTCTCGCTTCCAGAACTTGCCATAGGATACCTTCCTACCTGCACACACCTTTGCTTCACCCCTCCCTCCTGAATCCCCTGGCCGACCCAAACTGCACTTTTCCTTGAAGGTCCAGCTCTAACCTTACCTCCACTGGGAAGTTTTCCTGGCCTCTGGTATCTCTTTTTTCCTTAGTAACTTATAAATCCCCTGTAACCCTTATATCTCCAACCAGAATACAAATTTCCTGAGTCTCAGACTCATTCCTTGTACTTCTCAGAAATCCCTCAAAATACCCACCGGAGTGTTAAGTATATAATCAGTAATTAATAAATACTTGCTAATCAGAAGAGAAGCCCCACCATAGCTATGCGTGTATCAACCCCCAACCACCCATGCTAATAAGAGAAGCCACCGCGCAGAATGACAACCTGCTGGGTGACACCGCCTACCCTTTAGATGGGCAGGAATGCCTGTGTTTGTATTAAGTACTGTGTAATGGTTTCCAGCTTTCCAGAAAGTCACAAAGCTGCCACAAACGGTCTAACTGCCAGCGCCCAGAGCCGCTCAGCTTATCATGCCACACTGGCCAACAACTGTATAACTTTTCCTCATCTGTGACACAAAGATAAAAATAAGCAGAGGTAGTCATATTCTAAACATTTGCTGGTTCACACCTCCTCCTAATAGGGAGATCATTGTTTGGACACAAAAGATCATTTATTCTAACTAACTCTTCCTGGGCAAATATCTTGTTTGTATCAACAAAGTGCTTTTGTAAATAGAATATGGTGACAATATCAAAAAGAATTTGAAAGAGAGGTTTGCCAAAGAAAATCCCGGTGACGATTTACTCTTAGGATAATCCAGAATTGATCAAAAGCCAAGTCTTCCCGTAGTCCACAGAGGTTTGCTTTGGCCTACAGCTATTTTCCCTAAGTGAGAGTTTGTAACTCCTAAGACTCGCTCTGGTTAGCTTCTCTTTCTCATCCAAGTGGTCAGAGTTTTCTTATAACCACACACCATCCGACTGAAAAGCTAAATTTCTCAGCCTGAATTTTTGTTTATACCTGGTAGAAGCTACAGCTTTCTCCCAGAGGGATTTCTAAATGCCTAAGCTTATCTCCAGAAAACTCTTCAAATACTTTTTGTAACCCAACGGCAAGTGCTTTGCTACTAAAAAATTTCCCAACATCTTCCCGTTTGGGCAGGCCCTGCTGAAATCCCCCTCCCCGTAAGGGAAGTCTGAGCTAAAACGCTGCCAGCTTCAAGTTCCCTTGGGCAAATTTCCAGCCTCAGTGCAAGGTCATGAGGTTAAACATTTCTCAGTGACGCAGGCTCCCTCCGAGGGAGGAACAAGAAAAAAAATCAAGACTTATTCTTTCCAGCACAGTAAATCAAGAGACAGCAGCCAACTCCTGAAACATAAAATGTGAGTGAAGTTAAACTGTAGACTGTTTGCTTTCCTCAGTTCCCCAGCAGTAGCACAGGACCGGGAGGAAAGCTGTGGGGTGGGAGAAAAGGCAACTGCTGAACCAACAGTCCAACCAAATCGATAGATAAATCTCTAGGTTCTCTAGAGAATCTGTGGAATATCAATACATGTATGTTTCCAGCCACTGTATAATTTATGATAACTAGAGCAACTGAAGTGACTGAATTGGTGGTTGTGGGGTAAGGAAATGGAGTCATCATGAAGCCAATCATTACTTAGGATTAAAATGTGTTTTAGGTGGAAAGGCTGGGGAAACTAAAAGAAAGGACGTTGAATCAACTTCTTGGGGAAAGAGTATAAGGCTGATCACAGGGAAGGCAAACTCATCTGAGGGGCCGGTAGGGCTCTCGGACCTCTGGCCACCCGCAGATAGATAAAAGAATGAAATAAAATCAGAACTGTTCCCCTTGAACTGACAGACAGATCACAGAACTTCAGAGTTAGAAAGGGCCTAGTACAAGAAATTCCTATATTGAAAATACTGTTACCTTTGTACAGTGCTTTAAATCACGTTATGAACCTGTTAGGTGCCTGCCATGCATGACCTTACTTCTAATGATCACACCTGCCAGGAACAATAATGTAATAAAACAATTGTTCTGGTGGTTTGTACCAAGCACAGGAGAAGGAGCACCTAGGCATTTCTGGAATCAAAGCTGGCATGCATCTCGGAAGAGGCAGCCCTGCTGGGACTTGAAAAGTGAACAGAAGTTAGTAAGTAGGCCGGGAAAACAGAGAGAGGAGCGGTCAAAGCAGAGGGAAGTATATGCAAAGAAACTGAAAATTAAAAGAGCACAGAATGTTCTGGAAACTAAAAGCAGTTCAGCTTTGTTAGAGACTAAGTTGAAAGTGATAGGAGATGACCAAATAACTAGAGGCCAAATAGACAAATACAAGAGCTTAAGTTTTACCCCATAAGAAATTGGAGAATTCTGAGAAGAAAAAAATGATTAGAATTGATTGTAGAAAAAGTATGTTGGCCGCTGTATGAAGGATAGATTAAAGAGGCAGGTTATAGGCGGGGAGAGCACAATTAGAAATGACGAGAGTCTGGTCTAGGGCAATGACACAAAATATGAGAAGCCTAAACAGAGGTAGCAGCGACAGAACTCAGAGACCAAATAGATGTGAGGAGTACAGGAAAAGAGGAAATAAGAATGACTCCTAACCTTCTGCTTAGGCAACTGGTTACTGAGGTAGGGAATGCAGGGGCAGTCACGGGGAAAGTGACATCAGTTTTAAATATGTAAAAGCCTGAAGTGCACGTGAGTTATCTAGATGCCCAGGTAGGAAGAACTCACAGATTAAATGAAGCAGAGCTGAGGCTAGAGATCAGACATCCTGACAAGGGGTAACTGAAGCCACAGGTGGGGATGATCGCTAGGGAGAATGCATAGACTGAGAAGGAAAAAGGGTCGAGGACTAACCCCGGGAAATACTGACATTTAGGGACAGGAGAAGAAGAACTACAAAAGAGACGGAGGCAGGCAGAGAGGTAGAAGGCCGGCTGGAGAGAGAATGGTGTCTATAGTTTAGCTACCCAGGATCTGAATACCTTTCCTACTTGGGGGAAATTCCAAGATATGGGGAAGGCAGGCCCCTCTTCCTGCTGCAGAAGCTGAGGAGGAACACACAGTCCCTCTCCCAGCATCCTGGCATCTAGGTCACAAATATAATCCAAGTGAACCAACAAGATCCTCCCATCTAGAATTTTGAAAATTATAGGAATGACACAAAGGTGGAAAATATCCGAAATTATTCATGGCACTGTTGCAAGTGTCCACTGGTGGCAGGACAAACAGCAACAAGCACTCGCTGGAGACCAGACAAGTGGCAGTGGCCAAGGAGGTCCAGTGAGCAGCGCCAGTGACGAGGCCTCAGCAGGCCAGTCCCAGGACATGGTCAGCACCACGTTTTGCCTTGCTCAGTGTCTGCTCATTTTCTGACCTTTACTATCCCGCCTTCTTACTAAGGCTGTGCGCTATCCAATACTCGTCCCAAAAGACCGATTTTATGCTTAGGTTAACCAAGATACACAAAGAACCCCAAGTAGTACAGAATGAGGAGAGAGCATCAGATAAGGTTAAACGGTAAAGAAAAATCAAGTAAGAGGAGGTATGGGATGGCGTGACCAGGAGTTCTGTGGTGACCTTAGTAAAACCGTTCACATGTGTGAGCTCATTCGATCCCTACACACCTGAGGAAGATCAAGCAGGGACTCCATCTTTATTTTAAGGGGAAACAATTTATCTAAGTAAAAAATTGAGGTTGAAAGAGAGTAAGAGGATGCTTGAGATCATGTAGCTCTTTTTACTATCCACGGTTGCTGAGAAGCAAGTTATTTTATAGATGCTCATTAAAGGAGAGGTTACATGTCTATACTAATTCTTATACCAAATGTCAGCCAGTACAGATGATGACCACGATTTGTTCCCAATCCCGGACTTCCAGATTCTTCAATGTGGGTAATATAAAGAGGATCCTAACAGAAACACTAGGATTCTTATAGACAAACACCCAGAAACACACCTCAAGAAACACGAGGCTCCTCGCCACCGCCCTTCCCAGGGCTCCCTCAGGCTGCCTCGGTCACTACTTAAAGACGACGTCGTCAGCTCCAGGACTCAAGAGGAAGAAGGGCTCTTCTATCCCTGACCATGAGAACCACTGTGGGAATGAGACGTTGGGAGCTTTCAAAAGAAGATGATTATTTCTCAACTTCATTCCTTTGGGATATGTCACAGCCAGGAAGGGAGAAATTGGAAAAAGCAGCTTTCACAAGCTGCCAAATCCATGTCCTGGTCCTAAGGGATAATTAGCCAATGGGGTTTTGTGGCGCTGATGTAATGTTGGCAGAGGTTAACGTTTTATGGTTAAACATGTAGCCTCTTGATAGATATTTAGCTACAGGGCTAAAAAGGATGACATCCTGAAAAGCCAAGGAACTCATACCCATAACACCACCACTTAGCAATGTGAATCTTAAAAGTAAGTTGTAAACTTGAACTGATCCATCTTTATCATGAATCGTTTACAAGAGCATTTGTTAAAGTATAAATTTTGTAAACCTTATTTTATGTAACTCTTTTGCTAGGAAAAGAAATTTCTAAGCATCTCCAAAGAACAAAGACAACTTAGAAAGCTTAAAGTAACAAAAGAAAGAAATTAAAAGAAAGGGAATTTTTCCAAGGAATACAGTCTGTTTGTGGTACTTTAATCCCACTACCAGCATACCAAGTTTAAAGCTGTCTGACATCTTTATGAAAACAATTTTTGAAACTGAGTACACTAAGCCAAGAGCTTTCAGAAGCACCACATAGCTTACAAAAACTGTCAATCTTCATCTTAAAAGTACTCCGAGATGCAGGAGGTAAGAAATCAGTGGTGGGCAGGCAGCAGAAGTATTCAGACACTAACACCCTTGGTTTGAGCTTAGGCTATTACATTTCAGAATGAATGCTCCCATTTTAATAAAAATTGTTAAGTCCTTTGACTTAAATATGCCACAGTGATCTCCCAAAGTCTGAGACAAAACTAAGTACATTAAAAAGAAAAAAAAATTAATCTCTAATCAATTAGACAAAACATATCGTGCTCGCAAGTATGTGCTAGCGCCTTACTTGAAACGAGACAATTGTTGGTTCACCGCTGGGCAGAAGTGTGTCTAGTGGTCGGCATATGAACATGATAGTTTATATCTTGACAATTTCACAAAAACTGAGAATGACCTTTCTCACATAGGATGACGGAGAGGGAAAGATTGTACCAAAGACAAACATGACCCTCTACATCTTACAAAGGACCTAGAGAGTCATCCTTAGCAAGATGGTTTGTCTTTGCTCTGCAAGTGACTGTTTGGTTGGGGAACCTGAATACCTATCCCAGGAGTGGCTTCCCTCTTCCCAGTCTCTCCAGTATTTCGTGTTCACTTCATTCATACATACATTTATTTAGCACCTACTATGTGTCAAGCTAGACAGATGCTGGATAAAAAATGGTAAAACAAAATTAACAATAGCAGATGAAATACCTGTCTTTATAGTTTATAATCTTGTGAGGAAAAAACACATTAAATGATCAAAAGTCCCATAAATAAACTATAATCTCAAAGCATAAGCACATGAAGAAACAGAGAATGAGAAAGAATGAAAATAAGTGGAGGGAAAGGGCATTCTCTAAGACCCGAAGGATGAGCAGGAATAAATAAAACAGGTAGGAAACAGGAGGGAAGGTAGGAGAGGGGGATGGAACCTAGAAAGCAAACGGACAAGAGCAGAAGGTGAAGTTGGAGAGGTAGGCAGGCACAGAAAACAATGGAACTCTGCACACTGGGAAACTCGCCTACTAGTCCATGAGCACAAACACTGACTTCAGGACGAGATGGTATCTAAGCTCTTATTCAAAACTATCTAAACTAGAACATGATCCCTATGCACGTGGGGACCATATGTTTTTCTAGATTCTCAAATACCTTTCATGTAACACCTAGCAAATACTATGAGTACATCAAAAAATATGCTTTTTCTTCAAATTTATCAAGATGTTTCTAAAAACATTCATACTAACCACCTTAGTTGGGATTAAACATAAATTTAGTAACACTGAGTCAGTTGACCAAAAGCCTAACTGCAAGGGGATCTTTAGGATAAAGCTAATGGAAGATTATTTGCAAACCTCCCATGGACTGACTTAGCAGATATAAAACTCAGCTGTTAAGAAGTTCCTGAAAGCTCTGTACTGCAGAGCTCAGAAGAAGAGGGGAAAGGAGGCCTGGGACCATTTTTCTTACCAAGGACCTTCACATGGAAAATGTTCCTACTCTCAGTACTCAGCCTAAAGATATGAGGGTTTAAATTTATTTCCTACCCACAGAAACTATTTGCTACATTGGAAAAAAATGTCTAATGTACGTTTATGGCAAGCTACTCAAGAGGTTTTACTTAGTTTCAAACAGGTGAGGCTGGTTTTGCCCACGGCATAGTCAGAAATCTTACTCCACTGTAATTCAAGACAGCATCCTCTCTAATCCTCGTGAGCAGGTATAAGAGTCACTGTTAAACAGGGAAGCGTCTAGGCAAAGGTAGCGTCTTACATGTAGGAAGACTTTCTAAATAGAGTTAAATGCAGGAAACAAGTTACCTCTATACAGAGAGGTTTGGACAACAGAATTTAATATAGGCATTCAAAAAGAGGAAAAGATTAGGGGATTTTTATTCTTAACAATTATGTCATAGTGTTCTGAGGGAGGAATAAGGTAGGGAGGGAAGGAGGCAAAAAAGACAGTACTGAGTAGGCTAAGTACTGAGAGAACTGGACAAAGGAACCTAGACAAGTTGGGTAGGCTGTCAAGAGCTACTATGTAATTATTTTGAAATAAATGGATTTCAAATTCACATGGAAAGCAATATAATGTAGTGGTAAAGAGCATGGCTTCTGAAGGCAAATCACCTGGGTACAGTCTTAGCTCTACCACTAACCAGGTATGTGGCATTGCACACGTTCATTATCCACTTTGCCCCCTCAATTTCATCATCTATAAAATGGGATAATACGAGTCCATCTTATATAGCTGTTGTAAAGATTAAACTATATTTTAAAAGTATATATATTTTCTTTTTTTTTTTTTGCTGGAATTCTTACAAAATCCACTTAGAATTACATACTCTAGAAACATGTCTCTTATAAGTTTTTGGGGAGGGTGGTGATGGTGGTGGTAGTGGTGTGTGTGTGCTTTGCATTTTCCTGTTCAGTCACTACTAGTTTTTAATGATTTGTTTTTTAAATATAAGGCAGTCTCAGCTATGCTTAAGGGAACTAATAAAAGATTTATCCACTTGAGGGGCAGATTTTAAATGGGAAATACTCTACCCCTGGGTTTAGGCATGGTCAGGCCCAAGAAATGAGTTATGTGGGGGAAAGAAACCTCTGGGCGAAAGCTCAGAAGCCACCTACAGAGTTGGTCTTTCTAACTTAGAGATTATTTTCCAGAACTATTCTCAAACTTTGGAGGGTTTTGTGTAATTATAGCACATTTCTAGGCAAGAGAACAGGGGTTTGGGAGACAGAGGTGATGTAGGTGGGAAAGAAGTTCACACGTTTGGGTTTTTGTTTTGTTTTGCTTTGTTTTGGTTGTTGTTGTTTTGTAGCATTACCTAGCAGTGCTACCTCTTTTTCTCCTTTTGCTTACTTCCTTCAAGAGTCACTGTAACTCTAACCTCCTGGGGCCCAAATTAGCTCAGTGTACTCCAGTGGAGGTGAAAGGCAATCAACCTGATGTGTTATACCAAATGGAACATTTCTCTGCTGTACATAAAAGGAAAAAAGCAATAAAAGCCAACAGAATGTTACACAAACTTAAGAAAAAATTAGAACAATTACACCCACTCATGGGTTTTGAAAAGCACAGTGACAGAATCATGCTAGTTCAAAAGTATAAGAGCATAGTCTGAAACTAAATCTAATTTCACTTTGTAAAATGACTAGATGGAAAAGGGAGATAGAAATTAGCAACAGAGGCAAGAGTCCCTAAATTAATTTTTGTAACAGTTGTTAGCCTTATATCAGTAAAAGATATGAGAGTTTTAACATAAAGGTCACTTTCAGCTTATAAGCATTAGAGATAATTTTTATAAGTTTCTAAAATCAATTTTATTGAAGTTTAATTTAGATATAATAAATTTCATCCATGTGGAGCATACAGTTCAATGTGTTTTGACAAATGTATACACCCGCCATAACCACTATGACAATCAAGATACATATTTTCATCCACTGAAGTTCTCTTTCACGCCTCTTTGTAGTTAACTTCTCTTTCTACTTTTGGCCCCAGGCAACAACTGAACTGCTTGCTGTCTGTCTGTCTCTCTAGAGAAACCTGCATTTTTCTCTCATACAATTTTGGAGATACAATTCACATACCATTCAATTTGCCCATTCGAATTATGTAATTCAGTAGTTTAATATATTCCCAAAATTGTACAACCAACACCATTATCTAATTCCAGGACATTTTCATTATCTCCGAGAGAAACCCACATTCATTAGCAGTCACTCCCCATCCCCTGCCACCAGGCTCTGGCAACCACTAATTTACCTTATGTCTCTATGGATTTGTCTGTTCTGGACATTTCATATAAATGGAACTGTACAACATGTGGCCTTTTGTGTCTACCTTCTTTCACATGACACAATGTTTTCAAGGTTCACCCATTTTTACAAAATATATCAATACTTCATTCTTTCATGGCTGAATAATGTTCTATTGTAAGGATATACCACATTTTGTTTATCCAGTCATCAACTGATAGACATCTGGGTTGTTGCCATTTTTGGCTAATGTGGCCATGAACATCTGTATACAAATTTTTGTGTAGACAATGTTTTCAATTTTCTTGGGTATATACCAAGGAGTAAAATTGCTGGGTCATATGGTAACTCTGTGTTTAATTTTTTGAAAAGCTGCCAAACTGTCTGCATTTTTAAAAATTAAACTTTTTATTTTGAGGTCCTTATAGATTCACATGCAGTTGTAAGAAATAATACGATGAGACCCCATCCCATGTATTCTTTACCCAGGTCCCCTGCAATGATAACATCCTGCAAAACTATAGTGCGACACTGATATTGACATTGATACAGTCAAGATACAGAACCACAGGATCTTTTCCATCACTGCATGTTGAGCTTTTACAGCCACATCTACCTTAGCCCCTGACAACCATCAATCTGTTCTCCATATCTATAATTTTGTCCTTCCAAAAATGTTATCCTAATGGAATCATAACCTTTTGGGACTGACTTTTTCACTTGGCATAACTCTCTGGAGAGTCATCCAGGGTGTTATATGATTTCAATAGTTTGTCCTTTTTAGAAAATTTTTTATTGCTGAGTAGTATTCTATAGCCTGCATTTTTAAAACATTACATAAACGGTATCATTCAGTATGTACTCATTTCAGTCTGGCTTCTTACATTCGGCATGTTTTCAAAATTCATCTTTTTTTTAAAGATGAATCAGTAGTTTGTTCATTTTTATTGCTAGTAATTATCCACTTTATGGATGTACCACAATTTATCCATTCACCTGTTGATAGACATCTAGGTTTTTCCAGTTTCAGGTCATTAAGAACAAAGCTGCTGAGGGGCAGCCGGTTAGCTCAGTTGGTTAAAGCGTGGTGCTAATAATACCAAGGTTGCCAGTTCGATCCCTGCATGGGCCACTGTGAGCTGTACCCTCCTTAAAAAAAGAAGGAGGAGGAGGAGGAGGAGGAGGAGAAGAAGAAAGCTGCTATGAACCTTCATGTACAAATATGAATATATGTTTCCATTTTCCTTAGGTAAAGACCTAGGAATAGGATTGCTGGGTTATACGGTAAATAAGTTTAACTTTTTCAGAAACGCCAAATTGTTTTCCAAAGTGATTATACCATTTTACATTCCACCAGCAGTGTATGAATTCCCATTGTTCCAAATCCTTGCCAACCCTAGGTACTGTCAGTCTTTTTAATTATTCTACTGGGTGTGCAGTGGTATTTCACTGTGGTTTTAATTTGCATTTCTCTGATGGTCAATAGAGCATCTTTTCATGTGCTTATTATTAGCCATTCACACAATTTTTTGAATGTCTGACCAAGTCTTTTCCCATTTTTTATTGGGGTATCTTGTTGTTATTGAGTTTTAAGAGTTCTTTATGTATTCTCGATATAACTTCTTTGTCAGCTACATGTATTGTAAGTATTTTCTCCCACTCTATAGCTTGTCTTTTCATTTTCAAAAATGTATAAAGAGGAAAAAAAGTGTTTAAATTTGATAAAGTCCAACTTAAGGATTTTTCTTTTGTATTAGGGTGGTGCAAAAGTAATTGCAGTTTTTGCAATTTTTTTTTTAACTTTTTAAACCACAATTACTTTCGCACCAACCTAATAGTTCATGCTTTTTGTGTCCTTTAGCTTTTATATTTAGGTCTATGAATCATTTCAAGTGAATTTTTCTTTTTTATAGTATGAAGGTAAGGATCAATGGGTTTTTGGTTTTGTTTTCTCTGCTGTTTGGGGGATTTTGGGGGCATAGATAACCAGTCCTTCCAGCATTCTTTGTTGAAAGGTTTCCTTTCCTGATTTATCTATTTTTATTTAAGCAAGGAATAGAAAGAAAAATGACACTACTTGTAAATACTCAAAAACACTGCCATTTCAGTAGAACAGAAAATTCCCTTCCCCGCACCCCTGTACCTTCCCATCTCACAGAGCCCAGGCCTGAACAGCTAGCTCCACTGGTTCATAGAAGAAGCAGTTTAACTTCTACACAACAAGTAAATAAATGTCTTTTTCTGAAGCTATTACATGAATCACACAGAAAGGAAAACAGAAAGTAAGCCCCCACCATTTTCACAAGACGCTGTTAGGTGTGCTGGATACAGTATTCTCATGCAGAATTGTTCAGTATGGTTTCAATCAACATCAACAGAAACAACTAACAATCTGGCCTTCAGCAACACAGAGGGGTAGGGTAGTCAAGGAGGGCAAAGAGCAGTGTTTTGAAAATCAGGGCATGGGAGTCCAAGCAATGTGATGGTAGGTAAGTCATTTAATATTCTTAGTCCCCAACTTAGTCCCCCCATTCATTCACCTGTAAAATGAAGGTTTTGCATCAGGTTATCTCTAAGATCCCTCTCCAATTAAATATTCTAGAATGCCAAGAAGCCTATTTATTCTTTCTTCCAAAAGTCTAGAAAAATGGCCGCCCAAAAGGTATCATATTGAGAACATTTATCAAATGCTGAATACTGAGCGAGTTTTCTTTTTGTTTCCTTTTTTATCCAATGCTTCCATACTAATTAGACATCATATAATCTTCCCAACCATTGTTATTTTTACCTTCTGATTTTTAGCATTTTGAGCAATACTTACTACCCAAGAAATACGCCAACAAATCATCTTTGTTTCATCTGTTCACCTCAAAAAAGGTCAATAAAAATAAAATACCTGTTGGAACAATACTTCTCAACTTCATGCACCTGAGGATCTTGTTAAAATAAAGATCCTGACTACATGTCTACAGTGGAGCCTGAGACTGTGCATTCCTAACCAGCTCCTAAGTGATACAGATGCTGCTGCTGGTCCTTGGAACACACGTTGAGTAGCAAGGTGTTAAAAGGCTGAGGTCATAGTATCTGTTGGGCAGCCTAATTAATGTTAACACGCTAAGTTTTCAATACTCTACACAACCAAATATTCTGAAAATTAGTCTTATGGCATTGATTTTAGGAATATAATCTAATTGATTCTCAAGAGACCATACTAAAGATAACAGTTCAGAAAGTCAAGGTCACTTTAGTTAACTTTTAACTTTTTAACTAAGTGTTCCAGGTCCTATTTACCCTGCAAAGATGAGGTAGTATGAGTTTTGGCTTTGTGATAAAGAGTAGATGGATTATTGGGACACTTTTCACACCTACCCTTGGGTCAAAGAACAAAATATATTACAGAAATGTACTTTCAAATAATTAAAACGTTTTATACTAACACTACTATTTTATGCCTAAGAGAATTCAAATTATTCTTACCCATCGAAAACAAAAAAATAACTTAGTGTGTTTTTAGTTTATAAAAACTTCTAAAAGGTCCAACAGATTGAGAGTAAGTTAGTGTGTATAGGAAGGATCCACGGCTCTGCCAAGAACATGGCCTAATACAAACACTGCAAACATAAATTTCAATAAATCTTACAAAATAGAAACAAAGGCACAAAATGTAAAAGGGATTTATACAAACTAGACTGGGCAGAAGGCACAGCTTAATGGGATGGAGTGCCTCCTCTTAATCACACATTGTTTGGTCAATGGACCACTTTGACAGCAGAGGCCCCAAATCAACGGTTCTAGCTTCTAACTACATTTCCAGCCACTTTCCCCCTCTTCTAACCGTACCTATGTGTTCTCTCTCTCTCTCTCTCTCTCTCTCTCTCTCTCTCTCTCTGTTTTATTTGAATGCAACAGAAATGTATGCTTATGATAGAAAATCAGAAAGATACAGAACTCAAAAGAAGGGAAAAAACATCTCCTATGGAATCCCACTACCCAGAAACAGCTATTAATATTCTGGTGTATATCCTTACAGCCATTTTTTTAGGATTATATGGATAAATTGTAAACATTTTCCCACATCTTTAATCTTATGACTACATTGGTATCCAATCAAATGAACGTACCATAAGTTCTTTAATCAATCTCCTACTGTTAAAATTTAGGTTGTTTCTGTTTGTTTTTGTTTTTTTTACTATTATATTGCTATGAGCATCCTAATATTTATATATGTATTTTTTTTTAAATATATTTTTTATAATTTCCTTAGAACAAATTCCCAGAAGTATTTCAAGGTTAAGTATTTTTAAAAAATTTTTTATGAGTTGCCAAATATCAAGAGAGTTGTGGGAAGTTGTCAGACTATCCAGGAAGATTTAAAAAAAACAAAACCAAAAAACTACTGTATCTAAATCCCAATAACAGGGCTGGCTCAGTGTCTCAGGCAGTTGGAGCACCGTGCTCCTAACGCCGAGGTCAGCGGTTCGATTCCCACATGGGCCAGTGAGTTGCGCCCTCCACCGCTAGATTGAAGACAACCGGCTGCCGCTGAGCTCTGGAAGGAGGGACAGCTGGATGGCTCAGTTGGTTAGAGCGCAAGCTCTCAACAACAAGGTTGCTGGTTCAATTCCCGCATGGGATGGTGGGCTGCGCCCCGCTCTGCAAATAGATTGAAAACAACAACTTGACTTGGAGCTGAGCTGCACTCTCCACAACTAGATTGAAGGACAACGATTTGGAGCTGATGGGCCCTGGAGAAATACACTGTTCCCCAATATTCTCCCAAAACAATTTTTTTAAAAAAACGCTTAACATGTGCCAGAAACTGTTATAAGCATTTCATATATATTAACTCATTTAATACAACAACTTCCTGGGTTGGCATTACTTTTACCATTATTACTATTATTAGTAGTAGTATTATCATTACTCTCTTACAGGTGAAGTAACAGAGAGGTTAATAATCTATCCGAGGTCACACAATGAATTAGTGGCAGAGCTAAGAAGCTTGCATTCCAAAGTCCATGCTCTGTTAAACCCTATACTTAGCTCTTCTCAAACTTTTTGATGTCAGGACTTCGTTACCTTCTAATAGTTATTGAGAACTTCAAAACGCTCATGTATAAGCCCACTTATTTTATGTGGGTTATACATACCAGTATTTATCATGTAAGAAATTAAAACTTAACCCATTTGTTATTTCTATTTTTAAAAGTAATAAACCCACATGTTAACCTAAGTAACGTATTTTTATGAAAAATATGATTATTTTCCAAAACAAAAACACAACAGTAAAAAGAGTACCACTATTTCACTATTTTTGCAAATCTCTTTTGAGTATAATTTACTAAAAGACAGCTGAATTTTCACATGATACTGCATTCAATCTGTTGAGATATCGTATATCACGTACCGCTGGAAAACTACATAGCACACTCTTGAGAAGACATGAGTAAAAAAGCAAATAACATTTTAGTATAAATATATACAAAGTTTTCATCTCGCACCCACTGAAAAGGTCCAGGAATGCCCAGGGGTACCCAGACCACACTTGGAGAACCACCGCTCTAGTTAGTGCGGCGCACGTGATACAAAACAGCTGAAAGGCATGGTCTCAGGAACATACTTGCCTAAAACATATTCCAAATTTTTTGGCAAATCATTTCTTCAAGAGTTACTATTATGTGCATATTAATGTCAGGTACCCCTACAGGCACTGGAAACACAGCAGAAAACGAGAGAAAAATACCCGACTTTGAGGTATTTATATTCTAGGAGGGAGAAAGAGCAGTCACCAGTGAACAAACAAGTCATGTATTCTGTCAGATATGTGGTATGAGGAAAAATAAAAGCAGGATTTTAAAAGAATAGAGTGGGTGAGGGAAGGCCTAACTGAGAAAGGGGCATGTGAACAAAGACCTGAGGGAGGCGAGGGAGCAAGCCCGCCCAGCAAAAAGTGCTCCCCGCAGAAGGAAGAACAAGCACACAAGCCCTGAGACAGGGGCATTCCCTGAGGTGTGCAGGGGCACGAAGAGGCCGCCACGGCTGGGACGAGTAAGCAAGGGAGCAAGAGGAGGAGATGCCGCCAGTTACAGGGCTGGAGCAGAGCACGGAGGACCCCGTAGGCATCGGAAGGACTTGGGCTTTTTCTGTGACTGAGAACCACTGGCAGGTTCTGAGTGAGGAGCGATACGATCTGACTTTCTTTAGAAGAACATAACAAGTGACTGCATGAGATTAAGGATGCCCAAGACCCCTGACACCGTGAGCTCAGCCTGATACTGCCATTTAGCTTGCTGAGAGCAAGGCAGAAAAAATTGTTTTTTGTTGTTGATGGCAGAGCAGGGGTTTTTAGTATTTTTTTTCCTTGTTATTATAAAGAAAATCCTTTCAAAAATAATGCATGCGGTAATCATAAAAGTGAAGTTCCAAGAAAAACAAGACTGTATAAGACTCATCTTTATTTAACTTGGCACCGTTCTAATAAAGCTAAAACTGTGGTTCATGGTCTTGACAGCTTGCCTCATCCAAAAGGAAACAAGAGGGAGGAAAAAAAGATAGAGACAGACAGATGAACTCAAATTCCTTTGATCTGGGTCCTAACTCTAAGGGGATCCCAGATAAATCAGTGAGTCAGAGAAAGGGGAGTAAGATGTAATCCAGAAGACCGATGACAACAGCTGTCTGTCTGCCTACCTGTCTTCTGAGCTCATCAGCAAGGTATGAGATCATCACCCAGTCCGGAGAAGGCAGGGCAAGATGGAGGTCCACCAGAGAACCACAGGGCCTCTAGCATCTGACTACACTTCTCAGGGGCAGGAAGTGAAAACCCAGGCACTGGTTTTTATCTCTACCTCTTAAGATGTGAGTCAATGTGAATAGTGACAGAAACCTGCAATGGAAAAACCCAAGAAAAACCAGGATCTCTGGGGAAAATTATAAACAATCTCATACATCAAAGGTCTCTGATGGTTTCTTTGTAAGTATGTTATAGCAGAAACGGCACTGTCATGGGAGCAGGGAAATAAATTATCCTTCCATCCCTGCCACTAATTAATTATGTGATTTCAGGAAATTAACCTCAATGGGCTGATTTCCCATCTTAAATAAAGGAGAAGACACGACAATACCTATGGTTTCCTCCAAGCTCTAAAATCCCTTGAATATAAACAAAAGCATGTTTTTTTTTAAGCTCACACTAATAGTTAGAGTACTGGCAGATAGAAAAGGTAGGTATTGCTGAAGGTTCTAGAGTTTTTTACCAGCTCTGCAGACCCCTGGGTAATGTGAAGATAAACAGGGAGCCCTTCCTTAAAGAGTTAACACAAAGCCAAAAGAGGCAAAAGCTGTCTGCCCATCATCTTCCTTCAACCTTATTATTCTGAATTACTACTCCCCTCTCTCCAATCCACACTATTATAAAATATACAATTCAGACAAAAACTGTAATGATCAGGGAACTAGAAGTTAAAGAAATATGCAGGGATTAGGTATACAGACATCAACGGATGAGAGAATGGACTAAGGAAACACTTTAAAATTATTAATATTTTTAACAAGTAGCAAGCATATGGCACAAAACAAAAGATTTAAAAGGTATATACAAGTTAAAAGCAAGCAAACAAAACTGTTTTCTAAAGGATAAACTAAAGAGGGCACTTGGGAGGACTTCAGTGTATGTTGTGCTCTGTTTCTTAGGTTAGATACTGCGTCCATGGGCTTGTGTACTGCATTCATCGCTGTAATACATACTCTATATATTCTTTTGCATTTATGGGGTATTCCATAATCATAATAAACTTAAAACAGAACTCAACTGTTTTGTGGAACAAAAAGTCTCTTCTACCCCAGCCCCCCAGCTCTCCATGCCCCTTCCCTGAGGTAGCCACCGTTACTAGTTTCTTTTGGTCCTTCCAGAGATAGCCTATACATAGACAAGCATGGGTGGGGGGAGGGTAGAGTGTGTGTGGCTGGGTGCAGTGTGGGTGAGTGGGTGGGTGTTCACACATATGTGCACAGAGACAGAAAAAAACAAACTGACTCCCTAGCTGTGCCTCCTCAAGACCAGGTGTATGTCATGTGACCAAAGCAGACCTGGGAATGGCTTCAATCCTTTTCTCCACAAGGGAACTCTGTCCCACTACTGTCGAGTTATAAACTAGTAAGAAGACTGCACTGGCTAAATGCAGGGTCCGGGCCATCTGGTCGAAGCCTTATGTATTCGCTGTCAAGAGCTGGGCCCTAGCACTGCTCTGTTCTGAAATACACCGGATCAGTGTGGGGTCCCAGTATTCCCCCTTAGTCTTAGTTTAGCTTCAGAAATCCCAAATGTCCATCTAAGATCATTAGTTTTCTAATCACAATGATCTACATAGGTTTCCATAGTGGTGAGGGATACTTTCATCCTCTGATTGCGGCTGAACAGAACACTTAGGCTTAGCAAAGCACTTCACAGGGAGGCACACTGCACATCCTGAGACGTGGAAGAATTTCAGTTTGAAAGTCATGCTTTCAACGTCACCTGCTTTGGACAGGGTTGGCTAAGATACAGGACAGTGGTTAGAGGACTCATTTCTTAATGCAAAACAGATCTCAAAATACTTTGATAAAACCCCGATTTGAAAGGCTTATGCCTATTTATTAGGGGAAGTATGCCAAATCAGATTTCTTCCTTCATTAAAAAAAAAAACCAACGTACTGAGGGTCTACATGTGCCAATGTCAGAAGCCAATATGCAGACAAATACATTGCCTTTGAAAAGCTAATAATCTAATTAGAGAGGCAGGTAGAAATCATAATTACTTTACATTGCAAAAGTGGTACTGCAGGAACAGAGAGGAGAAAGGGTCGACTATCGAGAGATTTCACAGAAAGACAGCATCTGGACGGGATCTCAAAGGATAAGAGACCACCAGCGTTAAGCGGGATGAAAGTCTTTACATGCAAGTATGCCTCACCAAAATCTCCAAGCTCCAAATACTAAATGAAAACTGTTAATAAATATACAATGTACCCTGGAACTTCACTATAATATTCAGTATCTTCAAGTTTAATTCATGGTAAAGACTTTGCATCTTGAATCTTGTCTAAAGGGGTCTGATACTTTAAAAATCTCATTGAACAATAATTCTACCTATAAAGCATATGTTCGTGGAGGTCCAAATACTATATTGCTAGAAAACCTATGGCTCACATAGCCTAATGTCTTGACTTTTTGAAAAAATGGTTGGCTTTTAGTTTATTAGGGCTTCATAACAGATGCTTTTTAATTTCCTAGCATAAATATAGCTGCCATGTTACTGTTACAATCCATAATTCCTTCTGAAGGCTACAGCTTCAGAAGAAAATAGTAACGATTTCACAAAACCAACACATCAAAGTTTTTTAACATTTAGGAATCACAAGTACAGGAGAAACCGGTTTGCTATGACTCCTTCCTATACCTAGTTTCTCTGCTTTTACACACACAGGCAAAAGAAAGCGGTCCACGTGCACGCTGTTCTCTGTAGACCTTTCATTCTACCTGCATCCAACACCCTTGTCAATTTCATCCATCCTTGTCTTACATACTATTAACCTTTGAAAATTTTATGAAGTAGTTGGTCCAACAGATGGGTGGCTAGCCCTGCCCAACATATGTCGTAGGAAAAACAGCTCTAGACAAGAGAAGAAAGAATTACTAAGTCCCTTTCCCTTATCCAGCTGAGAATAGTGAGAGCCCCTTAGGGGAAAGTAATCTTTTAACCTTTATTAAGATAAGTTACTGGACTGAGATGATCTGTAAGAAACAAGGTGCTCAAAGAAGGGAGAGAGAGTTCAAATGCTACCAACACTCCCTGAGATAAAAATAAGCTCTTGTCTGCAGACAGCAGAGAACTAGAATACAGAGAGGAAAAAATAATCCGAGTCAGTAGAACTGGGAGCTATTTCATCACAGACAGACGGGAAACATTCAGGTACGCACATTATCTTGTTTAGAACACAGAGCTCAACAGACTGGGGAGGGGGGTGTCCAACCTGGAACGCCTAGCATATATGAACAGAAAAAGTGAATAGATGACTAATCATGGTCTTATTTGAAAAACCACAAAGAACAGAACAGCAGCAGTATCTTTCCTCTTTGCCCCTTACCTGTCCATAAAGCTTAACCTGATAGCATCTGAGCCTGTCTTCAGATGGGTATCTGCCTTTCAACATACTATCTAAGCGCTCCCCAAGGAGAACAGTAAGACCAATTCTGCCAGAGACAGTATCTGCCAGAACTAAGGAGTCTCATTATCTTTTGAGTGAAGACCAGTGGATGGGAAGAAGTCCCCAAATGCCATTTGTATGAATCTTTCAAGATATGCTGCGAAACAGCAAAACACTACAGACTACATTTTAGCAGAAATCTAAAAATAACAAAAGAACATTCCCTATTTTTAGATATCTAACTTTCAAGTTTAAAAACATGAAAAGTAAAAGAAACCATTAAAAACAAACTGGAATTTTAAAATGTTTTAAAAGATACTTTTGTATTGGGAAAACTGATTTTAAAGATAGAATTTCAAAAATCCTGCATTCTTCCTGTTTACTGCCTCCTTGCTCAAACTTTCCCATCTCCAAAACTATGTGTTATCAAGAACATTTCCAAAGACCCAAAAGATGATCTAGAAAGGAGGTTATACCGAAAAAAGAGCAAGAACAGCTAAGGAAAATTTATTTAATATACTTTCACAGAAAGACATAGAGGACAGATTAGTGCTTAAAGACAGTAATGTATAAAACAGCAAAAGCATTTAATTGTCTTTAAAACAGTGCCACAGATAATAAAATAATTGATTAAACAAAAATAGTTCTTTTTTCCCACATAGGTCACCTCACTGAATAATCTTAAGGTCAGTAAACATCTAATTCAAAGCTATGTCTGAATAACTAGAATTTGCAATTTAAAAAAAAGTACTAATTTTACAATAAAACCCTGAAAATGCAGGACATGTACTGGACCATTTATCTGTACCCCCATCCATCTTCCTCCCCATCTCCATCCAATCCTAGTACAAATACGCCCCACCTTTTCTTAAGAAACCTATGGTAAATAGAATCTGTAGGAAAGACGGGAATTACCGGACTGGACGGCCATCATTAGCATCTCGGGTTCCAGTAGCGTCATGACAGATTCTTCTCAGAAACAACAGCCCACAAATAAAATGAAAAAATTCAAAGTTGCAGAACAGAGATGTTGTCTTCAGAGGCTACTGAAACTTTCATAAATTCAATCTCATGCCTTCTGCTCAAATGTGACTGTGAGAACTCACTCCCCTTCTCAGTGCAGTTATCAGCTTATCCACCCTTCAGGCAAGTGAAGATGGCACAAACTTGAATCACCACCAACAGGAAACCAAAAAGCTCTCAAGTTAAAACATATGAAGTGTGGTTAGAACAGTGAGTGAGCGCCTCCCCTTGCTATTCGTCTCTGGGGGGAGGAGAAATGCAGAAACAGACCGTCAGAAAACCAATCGACTGCTTTTTTTTCTTTTCTCCCTTTTCAAGAAGAGAAGATGAGGTTTTGTTCAAAACCTTCGTGTAAGGACTGTTGCTAATGCAGTTTAAGAGCAACAGATTAAACACAGTCCAAACAACTCAATCTGGTGAAAGAAACAGCCCAATTACTGACCCATTGATGGGAGGTGGGGATGAGGATTAGGCACATAGAAACACATACATACAAAGAAATATGTATGGTGAATTCGTTTTCTGAAAAAGAGTTCCGACAACTTTTTCATCTGTGATATTTATAGATAACAGGCTAAGGAAGTTGAATATTTAACTACAGAAGCTCAACTATTTCTCCACCCCCACTCCAATTAAAATATCTGTTTCAAAAAGTCATCTGAATACATTCCAAAGCTGTAATCTGTCTTTCAGATCTGCCAATCCCCTATAAGAGCCCCTGACTTGTTCCTATGTGAGACATGTGAGCTGTGAACAGACAACTTACTGATGTTATTGGACTTTTCTAAAACGCTTGTGATCTTGCTGGATGTGTGGAACACGTAAGACAGTTCCAATATATAAAAATTTCCCTTTCCTGATAAAGAGACTTTAATTTTTTGTCTATTAGCACAGAGCATGAGCTTCTGAATAAGAATGAACATAGGCATTTTACTTTCCATTGCGAAAACAAAAACACGATTTTCAAATTAAACAATTTTCACTTATCCAAAATTAAAAGCTCATTCATTCCCTTCACAGTACTTTTTACTAACTGATATTCATAATAAGGACATTTAGATGCTTTTTAGCATATTTAACTGAGTTTTAAAAAGCTGAAAACTGGAAATCCATGTGTAGTATGTTTACCTAGAATTCCTCAATCTTTTTGGCTAAATATCAGCCTGTCTCTTGAAAGCCTACTGCTGCAAACCGAGACCAGCGAATGACTTAATGCTTACAGAGATGGACAAATGCTAAACGAAGTACTGAGACACCTTAAAAGAGAAATGATTGAAGGCAATATTTTGTCATTAGAAAAGAGAAAGCAATGCAGGTTTAGGGTGGCGGAGATTCTGGGGAGGAGAGAAAAACTTCCTTTCTCATTCCAAGAACATCATGTTTAACAGAAAAGCCCGAGAAGCTCTATATAGAACTGTGGGAATGACTCAACAGGCAACAGGGCGGCAGCCAGTGTGGGCTACATGCTGCTCTGGGAAGACAGAAACATTCTCACTGGTCCCTTCTGGCAATCAAGCTCTCAAACTGTCTTTAAAAAAAAAAAAAAATCATGGGTAAATTTCAACTCTCAGACTACATGACAGTCTGGTCAGAGGTTAGCAACTAAAGGAAAAGCATCCCCAAAAGGCTGAGTCATTCCTTTGTCCCTATGTGGGCTGTACAATTTGCTGTGTGAGGGCTTTTTTTTCAAATGAAACAGTTCTCACAGTTCTGTACTTACAGTAACATAAATATAAATTATAATATTCCTGCCCAAAAGATGGCAGGAAGGGCAGAGGGCTATTTCCCTCAGGTCAAAACTTCTCTTTGCTGCGTAAGAGTGCTGGGAAGGTCACACCAATATTCCAGCCCTACAGAGACATACCGACAGTCATATGGTGGTAGTAACAGTAACACATCACATTTCAACTAATAACTTTTTCACAGTAATTCCACATCCATTACCTATCTCATCTCATTTGGGATAAAAGGAGCTAAAGAAAAGAAAAACAATTTTTACAACAAAAATCTAAAAAAATAATCTTAAAAAAAAAGGAAACAATAAGCAATATAATCTTTGCCTACTGCTAAGATTTTGCATTTACCACAAAGAGTATCAGCATAGTAACAGATTCACTGTGAAAACTGCCTTTAAGACAGGCTTCACAGTTCTAAAAGTTTGAACGTGTATGGCAGCTTTAGTTCTACTATTTTTTGTGCAAATTAGCAAAATTCATAGAAAGAGAACTAAACTGACGTCTCTGCACAAGTGAACATGATTTTCAAGTTCATGGCACCAAGGGAATTTCCAATGAAAGAGAAGCTCTTTTGTTTTTAATCCTAACTCTAGCTAATCAACACAAATTTAGTATGATCTACATCCAGTGTCTATAAATCCACTCAAAAGGGACTTGGTAACTTCAGGAGGTCACTATGGTTTATTTACAAAGTTTTCCCACCCCCCACTACCTCCCCAAAAACCTTTAATGTTCATCATCAAGAGGAATTTGCCACGTTCTTATCCTACTTGACCTTCCTACTATACCTGTCATAGTTTCCACGCTCTTTTGAAACTGCCTATCGCCTTGATTAAAAAAAAAAAAATCCTACTTTCCTAACTCTCTGACCTTTCCTCTCAGAATCCTAAGTGGCTCCTCTTTCTCTGGCCCTCTCAGGGGCACCCCTTTCCTCGTTTACATATTCTCCCTGGGCAAGCTCATCCTTTTTTTTTTTTCTTTTTTAAATTTTTAAATTAAAATTTATTGGGATAACAATGGTTAGTAAAATTACATAGGTTTCAAGTGTACAATTCTGTAATACATCATCTATATATCACATTGTGTGTTCACCACCCAGTCAGTTCTCTTTCTATCACCAAAGATTTGATCCCCTTTACCCTCATCTACCAGCCCCCTCCCCCTTTACCCTCTGGTAACCACTAAACTACTGTCTGTGTCTGTGAGTTTTTGTTTCTTTGTTTGTCTTGTTCCTTTGTTGCTTTCAGTTTTATATCCCACATATCAGTGAAGTCATATGGTTCTCAACTTTTTCTGTCTGACTAATTTTGCTTAGCATAATAATCTCAAGATACATCCATGTTGTCGCAAATGGCACTATTTCATCTTTTCTTATAGCAGAGTAGTATTCCATTGTGTATATATACCACATCTTCTTTATCCAATCATCTATCAAAGGACACATTGGTTGTTTCCATGTCTTGGCCACCATAAATAAAGCTGCAATGAACATCGGCGCACATACAAGTATATCTCTACAGATATATGTTTTCAAGTTTTTTGGGTATATGCGCAGGAGAGGGATTGCTGGGTCATATCAATCTCATCCTTTCTTAAGGTTAACTACCGTCTACATACTGATCCATATCTGGCTCTGACCTCACCTGTACCTGTAAGCTACCAACTTATGCGTCTCTACCTAGCTATCTGAAACTCAGCATGCCCAAAAGCAAACTTCCAATAACATCACCGTGCTCCAACCCCTCCCGATACACTGCTTCCATTTTTCCTATCTTAGGTAACAGTACTCAGGTCCCAAACCATAAATTTAGACTCCCCTCCCTCCAGTCCCAAACACCTAAGTATAACTATTTCATAACTTATTCCTCAAATCCATCCTTTTTGTTCCATCGCATCCGATCAATGCTCAAATTTTCCCACTGTCTCATAAAGTTTTTAGAGTTGATTTATTCAAATCAGAGTCCAACAGGGACAACATTTCATTTTAATTGATGTGTCTCTTAAATCTCTTTGAAGATAGATTCCCCCTTCCTCTCTTCTTTTCTTGTAGTTCATTTGTTGAAAAAAACAGGTTGTTCCCCCACATTTTGGCTTTTGCTAACTGTACCCCCTCAGTGTCATTTAACCATGCTCCACCCCCCATTTTTCCAGTAAATTACGAGTTAGATACAGAGGCTTGATCCAATTCAGGTTAAAGTTTTTCACAAGAGGTACTGTGTACTTCAGCAATAGCTTAACTGCGCTTCTTTCTCGCCAGCTTTGTCTCAATTAAAAGCCATCCATGTTACCAACTGATTCTTATTCATCCTTCAAAACTCAGTGTAAGTGCTACCTTCTCCAGAATGTCTTTCCTGATCCCAGCACTCTCCCCACCCTCTCACACCCTCATGAATATGCTAAATACCCCTCAGTTATGCACCCACAGAACCTGGGCCCACCTCTATTATTGCTCTTTACCACATGGCTTAATGCCTCTGCATTAATAGATCTAGCACAGTGTCTGACATGTGAAAGCATTCGTAAATGTATGCCAAATAAAATGAAAAGTCCTATTTATTGCAGAAAATTCTAACAGCAGGGGAAAGTTCATAACAATAAAAGAATCCCTACCTCCCCAGGAAATACGGGTAGTCTGTTACAATTTTCATTAGAACACATGCTGAAGGTATTATTTAGAAAACTACACGAGGAAGACAAATTATCCACAGCTCTGAAGTACAGGGTTAACACAAATAAGGACATCCACAATAATACCCTCAGCAAGTATTAGGTGCTAATGACAATGAAAATGCCCAAATTGTAGGGAATGAGTAGGAGAAACCCAAGAAACAGAGAGCCTAACTCACCTACATTTAACCATCGAAAGCTGTCAACCTCACTAACAACTGATACCAATTTCTGTGATGGACTGTAGTATAGACAGGCATACACAACATAAGAAATGCCTTTCTATGATCTCCACGGCGTCTCAGATCACTGAAATGTAAGCTTGTTCCTATGTTCTTTTCTGATTTGGGTTCTCACCAGCGCATGTGTGAGCTTACTGAGGGTTAGCTCTACAACAACCTAGTCATCAGACAGAAATTTTACAGGCTCTAACCAGTTAAGTCTCTCCCCCAGACACCTAGAGTTGGGGAAAGTGAAAACACCCAAAGATAACACAACCCAGCACCCAGGCAAGCTGCTGCAGGTTCTGGGCAGCTTCTACTTCCTGTGACCACAACCTACCACTGAGGAAACACCCAGGCGAGGCTTGCAGACCTGGGCGGGTTACACCTCACCGTAAGGATGCTACTCCTTGGCTCTGTATTTTCAGCTAACTCTTCAAACCATAGTAAATGTCAAGGGCTACAATGACCATAAATATAAACAGCCAACTCGTTCATACTGTACATCTGGAACATTGTCATTACGCACAGTGACAGTGCCAATGGGGCATGAAGAACGAACCAGACGGACACTGCCTCCCCCCTCAAGCATCTCGTAATGAAGCAGGGGAGAAAATCTCTACCCAACAATTAAAAAACAACAAAAAAAATGAAGTGCTAAATAAAAGTAAAACATCAAAAAAGCAGCAGCAATTCACTCTGGTTACAAGAGACTTGATTGCTTCTCCGGGGAAGAATGACGGGAACTGGCTCTTAAAAAAATAAAGGCAGCGAGCGGAGTTTATCAGTTTCTTTTCAAACTCCCAACTCCACAGACTTGTATACCCATGAATCATAAAACAGCAAAGCCAAAAGAAACCCAGTCTTAACCTAATCCAGCCCCTCACCCAGAGTACTCAGAGTCAGAGACATGTAAGAAACTCTTCTACAAATTCCTGACAAGTGGTTCCCAGTCTGTTACTAGAAAACTTGTAGAAGAACCTTAGAAATGCTTTCAGGTGAGAAAATGAACTGAAGGTCAAAAACAATGAAACACCCCCTGGCTACAAACATTTAGGGGAAAGTTCTTCCTCACTAGTAATCAAAGAAATACAAACTGAAGTGAAAACATTGCGTCTATCACATTAGCAGTCTTTTACAAATGAGGCCAGCAAGGCTGATAGGTGAAGCAGGCCCTCATACAGGGTTGACAAGTATAAATTGGTAGGTCACTTGGGAATGGGAGAATGTACTGCTCAAGAACCTCATTCTACGCAAGGCCTAAAGGCCTGTGTGATTTGGCCCCTATCTACTTCCTTATTTCACACCACTCTCTTGCTCTCAATCTCTCCACTGACATACTTATGTTCTTTTAGTTCTTCTGTGCCAGTTTCCCCCAATAATCCTTACCTGTCTCCTTTGCCCCCGTCCCCTAGACTTAACACATGCTATTTCCTCTTTGCTTTGTTTGGCCAACCACTACTTGCGTTTTGGCTGTCAACTTAAATGTCTCTTCCTCAAAGACTTTCCTGACCAAACTCTCCCCCTGCGCCACACCTAAATTAGAACCATCAGTATTAAATCTGCTGTAACATTTTATGTGTTTTCCCCTCCAAAACACTTACGAAAGTTTTAACTATGAATTGGCTTATAAAAGTCTTTGCTTAATCTTTCTTTCACTAAGTATAAGTTCCAGGTCAACGAGAACCTTATCTGTCTTTTTCCTTACTGTCTCTCCAATACCTAACACATAGATGGTGCTTAATAATCACCAAATAAATTTTCAACATTAAAATTGTCAAATTCTTTAAGCCAGTATTTCTACTTCTAAGGAAATAATCCAAAATGCAGAAAAAGCTTTAAAAAGTGTTCATCCAAATATTAGTATAAGTTGAAAAACAGAAAATGATTTAAATGTCCAATGGGGGTGGGGGGTTTAAATAAATGATGGCACACAATGGAAAGATATACACCCATAAAAAAAGGCTACTTATAAAACTTTCGATGATATCTGAAAAATCTTAAGCTACAATGCTAAATGAAAAAAGCAAGGTATTAGCTCAGTTATTTTTAAAACACACATTTGGAAGAAAACTGGAGGGAAATAAACCATATACTAATAGCAGTTTTCACTGCGATGGAATCCTTTAGGAGGGTTTTTGTTTTGTTTTGTTTTTTAAACAGGGAGAGTCTATCTGGTGTCTGTTTGTGCTCCAGGCCGAGCACAATAATTAATGAATACCTGAGAACGGGAAATTGATTGTCTTTAAGTACTGAGATGAAGTAGGCTATGAAATTCTCTAAAGCACACTATAAACAGATTCACTGAATTGACATACTTAAGCTTTGGGCATTTTCACATTGGCTGGGAGACCTAATCTAGAAAATCCTTGACAACCAAAGTTCCTGAGGAGCACAAGTAACAAATTTCTTTCTGTTCCCCAAGAAAATATTGTAATTTGAATCAGAAATTGCCCACTCAAAATTGTTACTTCTTCCAGCAGTTAATTAGTACCTGCTGTGCAACACTAAAACATGAAAGGATACAGTGTGTACCCTTACAGAAAAGAACTACTTATCTGCCCTTTCTTCCACAGGTTGCATATGTGGGAAACCAATGAGTACTTCCTACAAAGGAGAAGAAACACATATGAAAGGGGACCAAGTGTGTCCTTTTCACTTCCGTTCTCTTATTTCTCTTTACATAACTTTTCCCATCCCACTCAGCAGATAACAGATACATACAAACTGTATATTCTTCCAGAAAAATCTCTGAAATCAGCAAAAACAGGAAATTTTTTAAACACTTACAAAAGCATTAAAATATATGAAATCTCTAAAAATAAATCTAATAAAAGATGTGGAAGACCACCACAGAGAAAATTGTAAAACCTCACTGGGAGACCTTACAGAAAATCTAAATAAATGAAGAAATATACCATATTCACGGTAAATATTCTAAAGATGTTAATTTTCCAAATTGATTTGCAGATTTACTATAATCCCAATCAAAATCCCAAAGTGATTTTCTTTTAAAGATGTTTATTAAAATATAGCTAACATACATTATATTAGTTTCAGGTGTACACCATAGTTATTCAGCAGTACCCACCTGGCACTGTACAGTTATTACCACGTTATTGATTATATTCCCTATGCTAAAGGCGTTACCACCACATAAGCCCAGCAACCATCTGACACTGTACCTGCTATCACAATATTATTGACTATTTCTATGGTGTACATTACATTCCCCAAGACTTACTTGTTTTATATCTGGAACTCTACACCTCTTATTCTTCATTATCTCCCCCGCCCTTTTTAATTTTTCAATTACAGTTGATATTCAACATTATTTTATATTAGTTTCAGGTGCCCAACATGATTTTAAAATTCATACGGAAATGCAAAGAACCAAGAATAAGCCAAGAAAGACAGTTTTGGAAAAGAAAAAGGTGGGAGGGCTGACTTCTCCCATAGAACAGGGCTTATTACAGTTATCATCACTGAGACAGGTACTGGTACAGGCACAGACAAACAGACCAAACAGTGAGCTCAGAAACACACCACACATAGGGGTAGCTCTGCTGATCAATGGGGAAAGAACAGTGTTTTCCAATAAATGAGAATCCATTTGGAAAAATAATTAAATTGGGGTTTATTTTACCCCCAAACAAAAAATTCAGACACAAAACTCACTAACTATACTCATAGATCAATTATACTAAATTTAGAAATTCTTAATCTAAAGATACCATAAAGAGAATGATAAAGACAAATCAGAGTGGAAGAAGATATCTATAATACATTTAAGCAACAACTAGTATTCCGAATATATAAGGAACTCCTATTAGGGGAAAACAAAAACAAAAAGAACAATGCAGGAGAAAAAATAGACAAAAGATTTCACTAGGCACTTCACAAAAGAAGAAATCCAAATGACTAATATGAGCTATTTAACCTCATTAGAAAATAGTAATGAAAATCAAAAACGTCATAGATACCTTTATGTAACCAGCATAGTAGTAAATATTAAAAATCTAACAATTCCAAGTGTTGGCAAGGATATGGAGCAGTGGGAACTTTCATATAGTGCTGGAGGGTATATAAACTGGTACAACCACTTCAGAAAACAGTTTAGTATTACTTAATAACTGTATATTACTATATACATTATAGGAATTTCCATTCTGGTGTATATGCGCCTGGATACATCAAGAACATTCACAGCAACATTGTGATAACCTAAACCTGCAACAACCCAAACGTTCACCAACAGTTTTTTTATAATTATGGAATAATTTTTCCATGAAAGCATTCACTACACAGTAATGAAAACGGATGAACTAAAGCTAAATACATTAATAAATACCACATATGTTGAGAAAAAGAAGAATACGATCCATCCCATTCTTATAAACTTAAACTATATTGTTTAGGAATAGATATATAGTTGCTAAAACAAATGATTTTCAAGAAGTCAGAATAGGAAGAAGAGATGGAGTTGTGATCAGAGAGGAGCACATTGGGGGCTTCCCTGGGGCTCACAATGAGCTCTTCTTGGGCTGAGTAGTGGCTCCACAGCTCATTGCTTTATGGTTATTTTATTAACTATCATATGATTTATGTACTTTTCTGTATGTATGTTATTATTTCCCCCTCCCCCCAAAAAAGAAAAAAACCGACTTGAATGTTGAAATATATATCATCACTCTAATTTCAAGGGGAATGATTAGTATAAGAAGCTTTTTTAGCTTTGCAGACCTAATTTCAAATATTGTGTCCCACTGTTCTCTAAGTATATTCATATGGGTTAGATCATGAACAATCTGTGATTCAGAAATGAAGGTTCCTATAGGTATAGATATAAGCAATTTTTTATGGGTGATATTTCTTTTTCTTTTTAGTTTCAGGTGTACAGAACAACGTAATAGTTAGACATTTACACCCCTCACAAAATGATAACCCCTCTCCCCCAATCTACTACCCCTCTGACACCAAATATAGCTGTTATAATTCCGTTGACTCTATTCCCTATGCTGTACTCCATATCCCGTGACTATATACCAGGCTGCCAAAAAAATGTATACACATAACTTGTATTCATCTTTTGTTATCAGTATGTATTACTATAATTTTAATATAGTTTTTTTCCTTTCTTAAAATGTATATACATTTTTTGGGCACCCTCTGTATATATATACACATATTTAATTATAGCTGACATTCAATATTATTCAGCTTCAGCTTCAGGTGTATCTACACCATCCCTGAAGTGGTCTCCCTAATAAGACAAGTGCCCATCTGACCCCCTACAAAATCTCTACAACATTATTAATTATATTCTCCAAACTGTATTTCACATCCCCATGGCAATACTGTAACTACTAATTTGTTCCCCAAACACTAGTTTACCTTCTTCCCCATCCCCACTCACCCTGCCATCTAGCAACCCTCAGTTTTTGTTTTTGTTTCTTTCCCCCTGTATCTCTGAATCTATTTCTGTTTTGTTTGTTCATTTATTCTGTGGGTGATATTTCAAATTTTTATTTATTCAATCACTGGCGGATTGGAGAAAGGCACTTTCTCAATAATGAGGCCCCTTTCAAAATGCAGAAATTCAGGTCATACAAAGTTCTCATCAGCTTTAATATCCAATCAAGGATTTGTTAACCAGAACACAAGAAGTGCAGGATAGCCATCGAGGGGATGCTTAGGAAGGGGGGGCCAAGCAGGAAAGAGGAAAGGAAAACCTCATTCGTTTCCAAAATGTTGCCTGGTATCCAACCTCTGTCCATGACCCAAAAAAGTATCCCCCATAAATAGATCACTAGCCCCAAATTTAGTTTGTAGTACCTAAAGTGGAAAGGAAAAACAAAGAAATTTGATACTGATTAGCTCTGATCAATGAGCTTATGGTTTGTTCATTAAAGGAACAGGAAGGCAGGAGGCAACACTAGTAGCTACGGTACAACTTCTTCTTCACATCTTTTAATGTCGTCCTCGGTGTCTCATACGACAGGCACTTTATAAATATCTGCTGAGTACTAATTTCTACGGTGGTCACAGCAGTGAACAGAATTGTACAAATGACTGTCCTGAAATAAAAATTTTAAAGTCAAGAACTAAATAAAAGGTCAAGAATATAACCCAAATGCCAGGTTTCTCTTGGAAACTTTTACGAACTTGTCATCTATTAATTTATCTAACTTTTGTCTGCAATTCCTTCTGAGTAATGCATTCCATGTAATTACTATTCACTTTTTTCTTAACTCTATAATTCCCAACCTTCAAGAGGCACACCTCTTAGGATATAAGCAAGTCCCCAACTTATAAATGGATTAGACTCCAAAAGCTCATTTGTAGTTTGAGCATTTGGAACATGGAATACATTTTCCCACAGATGCCATGAAATATGTATTATGGCAAAATTCCCAGGCTTGCCCACAAAAGCCTATGGAATGACTAAAATGAAATATATTTGAAATGAGGAAAAGAAGCAAAAGATATTTCAGCCCCCATTCTTGAGGCTCCTGAAAATAACCCTATGCAGTCTCAGCCAGTTCTGAAACTCATTCATACTTAATTAGATATCAGATTATTGTGAGGAAGGAATGGATATGTAAGGAAAAGACAGCCAAAGAGCACTGCACTATTAAAGGAAGAAGCAAAGCGAAACTTAAATTTTCCATTATAATACATTCATTCAATGTGTGCCAGAACTCCTTTAGCTGGAGCCAAAGATGATGGCGTTAGATCATTAGAGAGGTTTTTTTCCCCAAGGCTTCTCCAAACCCTGGCTGGACAGGATGCACAGGTAGATCAATTTAATCTTTTAGACCTAAGCGTTCAATCTAGCAGAAGACAAAGGAGTAATATTAAAAAAAAAAAAAACACACTCTAAAATTTCTCTACCAACTTTTTCCAATTAGACGAGGAAATGCTGAGCTAACCAAAGGCAGCTCCTCTCATTAGGACTCCAACTTCCTCTGTTTAGGAAATAGAGGTATCAGCATCTTGACTGCCCTTTACTGCCTTGTCAGGAACCTTGCTAACTCACTGAATTTCTATATAAGCTTCTACATGAAACAGATTTGAGAGGTACATTCCTCACTCCATCCTTTCAACACACAGTACACCATCCATAAAAAAGCACCTCCTCTGATTCCAGAATTCATTCTGCTCTAAACTCCACAATTTCCAATTTCATAATCCTCTCAGGGAGTTTCCATTTCTGCTCTTACCTTTACCTCCCTACAAAAAAAACATTCAAAGAAGATCGAGTGTAAAATACAATAATAATTTTCTAGACTCTTTCCCCTTTTGACAGAAGCAGCACCATTAAGGTACACAAATAGAAGACCCAATTATGGCCAGGAAAGCCCTGCAACTACACACTAACAATACTGCCTGTCCAGACATTCACCTGATGCTACTGGACGGGACAAAAAAGAAAACAATAAGCATGTTTGACCAGGGAAACAGCTACTCTGCAACTTTCTAGTTCTCTTAACTTAATCAACATTTCCTATCTTCTCTATAACAGAATCTGATTTTGACAGTTACTTTTAAGTGATTTTTGCTAAGCAATTAGTATTTCTGGTCACTGGTATACATTCTACTATATAAACAATATTTGCAGTAGTCATCAAACTTTTTAGATTACAGGGTGTGATCAACAAATATGGTGAATGCTTAAAATTTTAAAACAATTATTGGGCGGCCGGATTGCTCAGTTGGTTAGAGTGCAAGCTCTCAACAACAAGGTTGCCGGTTCAATTCCCGCATGGGATGGTGGGCTGTGCCCCCCTGCAACTAAAGATTGAAAACAAAAACTGGACTTGGAGCTGAGCTGCGCCCTCCACAACTAGATTAAAAGACAATGACTTGACTTGGAGCTGATGGGCCCTGGAAAAACACACTGTTCCCCAACGTTCCCCAATAAAAAAAATTTTTTTTTTAATTATTACAATAAAAGACACATTGCCATTAATCCTCCTCGCTTCAAACACACACATCCTATAGTTCTTGCCACTTTCTGAAGCAGTTCTGGAAGTCCTCTTTTGTGAGTGTCTTTAGTTGTGCTGTCGTGGCTGCCTCTATGTCCTGAATGGATTCAAAATGTTTACCTTTCACAGTAATTTTGACTTTGGGGAAGAGCCAGAAGTCACACAGTGCCAGACCAGTGAATAAACTGGATGACACAAAAATTGCCATACCAGAAGCAATGCGTGATACGGAGCCTTTCCGTTGTGATCACAAAATATAATGAATGATGCTGCCGAGCGCCATTCAATGGAAACATAGGGATCTTCAATACGGGAAGTGGCGCATCAAACCTTAGTAACAGTGTGTGACAAGTTTCAACTTGTTTGGTGCAATCGGGTGTGAGCTACAGTTGAGAGGCGTTTTAAAGTGTGCCATAAATCATCCTTCATACTGATAACACTCCAAGTCACACATCACTTCTGATATACGGCAATTTGTTGAATAAAAACATTATAGTGTGTCCTCATGCACTTTATTCACTGGATCTGGCACAGTGTGACTTCTGGATCTTTCTCAAAGTCAAAATGATTCAGGACATTGAGGCAGCCATGACAGCACAACTAAAGACACTCACGAAAGAGGACTTCCAGAACTGCTTCAGAAAGTGGCAAGAATGATGGGATAGGTGTGCACAAGCAAGGGGGAGTATTTTGAGGGGGATTAATGGCAATGTGTCTTTTACTGTAATAAATTTTTTTCATTTAAATATTCACGGTATTGTTTGAGCACACCTCGTATTCTTTTATTAAGCCTCTCTCCTTCCCTTTAGCACTGTTCTAACATCAGTATTTCACCATCATTTCCTTTCTAAAGTTGAACACAATTTCATTTTCTTGGGTATCTTTTCTCCTGCCAAAAATGATAATTATGTTGTATATACCATTACGTTTGTCAGTTTCAAGTATCCATATTCCCTTTTAAGCATGATCACAATTAATCAATTTGGGGCTCCTGGCAGTCAGGAAACCATTCCAGCAACTGAAAAGGTTGGCTCCAACACAGCTCAAACTAAAGTAGATAGATGATCTAGATCAGCAGCTTTCAACTTGTGCTCTTTTGAGAGCTGAGGTGCATGAGGGACGCCAAATGGGGGTTTGGCTCCTCCATTCAGGTGTCATTCAACCAGAACAGACATTTCATACACTAGCTTTATATATAAATCACAAATTTATTGTTCTTCAACTTAAGAAAATAGTTAAAACTTGTACTCTAAATGTTTTATTCTAATTAAGAGAATAAAGAATTACTCCACCAAACACTTCACCTCTACAGGGATGGACTCAGAAAGTCTTTCTTCCAAATAATCTAAACCCTGAATTGAACAAGTTTGTTTTTTTTCTGTCCAGTGACAGAGTTAATAATCACTTTCTTTTTCTTTTGTTTGTTTTTATTAGATTTTTTCCTTTTGCTTTTATTAGTTTCAGATGTACAAAACACTCTGATTAGACATAGATTCCCCTCACAAAGTGATAACCCCGAGTCTATGACCCCTGTGACATTGTACATAGCTATTACAATATCATTGACTATATTCCCTATGCTGTACTTCACATCCTGTGATTATATATATACTGGGGATGCCAAAAAAATGTATACAAGTGGACACTGTGGTCAACGTTGCTCAAGCAGTAGTTCACCATAATCAGAAGTGTCTGGATGCTGATGGTAACCACTTTGAGCACCTCTGGTAATTGCAGAAGTCAAATGTGACTTGTGTTTATTTTTTGTTATCAGTATATATTGAGTATTACAATTTTAATATAGTTTTCCTTTCTTAAAACGTGTATTCATTGTTTTGGCACCGTGTGTGTGTGTGTGTGTGTGTGTGTGTGTGTGTAATGATCATTCTCTTAATTGCTTAAATCTAAAAAAAAAAAAAAAATTCAATGTTTCAATGAGTTAGTAGCATAGTTTCCTTGCTCATTCATTTGCTCAAACATTTAGCAAACACTTCCTATATTCTAAAACCTTGCTGCTCCAAGTCTGAGCCTCAGACCAACAGTATTGGCATCACCTGAATGCTGGTTACAAATGGCGCTTCTCAGGTCTCACTCAGCTCTGCAGAATCGGAATCTACATTGAACGAGCCCCTAGCTGACTCATTAGCACATTCAAGTTTCTGGCTAAGCACTAAGGATAACACAATAAGTAAAAGAGACATAACCCTGCTTTCACAAAGCTTCTTATCTACTCAAATATAGTAACAAATAAGTAGATAATTATGCACAGGTACTTTGGAAGAACATTAAAGGAGCAAATCCCTAACCTAAGTTTGAAGTCAGAGGAAGAAGTCCTGAAAGAAGCAGTACCTTCTCCTGATTCTTTACTACAACTTAGAAACATCAGCCAGAAGAGGACAGCCATTCCAGGAACAAAGAAACAGGGCACGAAGAAGAACTGAGAGGTGAAACTGTGTCTCTTATGGGAAATCCCAAATCATTTAGTGTGAGTGGGAAAAGACGAGCAGGAGGGCAGAAGCTGGCTTTGAAGGACCTGGTTTGCCATGCTGAAGACCATAAGCTTTACCCTGGAGGACATGGGGAGTCACTAAGCAATTCAAGCAGTAGAACAGTAACTTCATTTATGGTTTAGAAAGATCATCCCAGTGGTCATAGGGACAAGATTAGAAACAAGGCAAGATCAGTCAGAAGGCCATTGCAATAATCCAAGTTAGACATTATTAAGAGTCTGAACTAAGTGGCAACTGAAAAGATGGTAAGAAAAGAATAAATTCAGAAGATATGAACATTGCAGAGTCTATAAAATTTGGTGACCAATAACTGGGAAGAAAGATGAGGGGGTAGACAAGAGATGGAATAAAAATTTACTTCCAAAAACAGCAAGTTATAATCTTTCTGGAGGACAATTTGGAAATACTAACTTAAAATTTTTTTAAACTTTATAGTGTGGACCCTGAGAAAGAAGATACCTACTAAGAAGGGCACCTGTTGGATAATTGGGCTCAAATTTTTAAAAAACAACAACAGAGCATAGCACCCATTTCTACACAGGGACCTTTCAGGCAAATCACACTTCAGGGAGAAGCCTGCACTAAGTTGTCTGCCGCCAGCACTGAACTGCCTACCTGCACTGTGTTCCTGCCATCTGAGCCAGATAGAGTTACTGGAATAGTATTTCAACCAATAGGATTGAGTATTTCCCTGTCCAATCAGAGCTGTGCAGCTATATACCAATCAGCATCTTCACTGACCAATCAGAGTGGCTCGATTTTGACCAATGAGGACAATGCCTTTTGGACCAATCAAACTGCGCAATTTTGGACAATGCCTGATGGACCAATCAGGGACCAGAGGTGGGACTTCTGTCTATAAAAGTCAGCTCCCTTTTGGCTCAGAGAGTGCACTTTTCCTTTCCACCAAAAACTGAAGACTGCATTTCCCCAGGTGGAGTTGAAACACCAAAGATGAAATACTGAAAATGTCTTGCCAGAGATCAGACTGGAGCGCACCGGACCAGAGCAAAACAGAGCTATCTAGCCAGAGAGCGCCCTGGCCCCATGGATCCCTCACAGCCATGCTGCTTCATAATTGAGCTATACACTATTGAGCTATTCCAAAGCCACGCTGTTCTCACCGCTGTGCTGTTTGCACCAAATAGTTTTCTTCATCACCGCACCCCAAATTGGGGATTCCTGTTGGTGTTGAATTGACGCCAACAACCATTGGTTGACAATACCTAAACATGTTACTTTTGCAATCAGAAGGGGAAAATGTTCTTTATGTCCATATCTTTTCATCTCTTCTGGGAGTCTGTCCCACAGTTATCTGCACCAAGTTTATATACCAAGATGTTTACCACAGTACTATTTATAACATAAAAAAATAAAAACAATGTAAGGGTCTCATAATAGGAGCCTAGGTAAATATCCTATATACCCAACTCAAACACCAAGCAGAGAAAAATGTTTTCTAAGACTGTTGAATGATATAGGAAAATCTCATAATATTACATGAAAATAATTTATACAGATTATATGTGTATACAAGTGAACAAACACAGAATATATATTAACTGCTGGCACTGGCCATCACTGAACTGTTAATTATAAGGAAATTTTTATTTTCTTTTTTCCTATACTTTACTTGATTATATAAAAAATGAAACTTTTAAAGTTTTTATTTAGGAAGAAAACAAAAAAACCCTCTGGTTTGAACATCTGGATGGAGGGTGGTGCCAATTCCTACAATGGAGAATTCAGCAGGAACTTCAGGTAAGATGAGTTTAACTCAAAGCATACTGAGTCTTTGGCACATCCAGTGGAGGTGTTCAACAGACAGCCAAGCATATGAGTCTGGAGCTCAGGGAAAGACTTGGCCTGGAGACAGAATACAGAAATCAACAGCATAGGATGGTGGTTAGAAGCCAAAGTTCTGGGGGAAATCATTCAAGGTAAAGATATTGAGTAACAACTAAAGAAGCCCTAGGGTTGAGCACTGGAGAGTAACAACATTTAAGAGGTAGGCAGAGAAAGCTAGCAAAAGGTCTGAGCAGAAGAGACAGTGGCTGGAAAGGTAGAGTTTAAAAAGCCAGGAAAGAGTAATGTCACAGATGTCAGTAGAAGAAAAGTTTCAGGTCGGAGGGAGTGGCCAACCATGTCAAATGCTGCAGAAGGGTTAAACAGGATAAAACGTGCTTATCTGATGTACAGCAAAAAAAAAAAACAACACTAATGACTTTAGCAATGAGTTTCTGAAGAGAGGCAGGGGCAGAAGCCAGAATGCAGAGAAGTCTCTAGAATGTGGGAAAGTAGAGACAGTCACTGTAAACTACTCTTTTCAGGAGCTTGACTACAAAGAGAAGGTTACAGAGTTGTTTTTCAAAATGGGAAAAGATTCAGTTGATTTATATGCCAGAGTTGAGAGAGGAAGTCTGAAGATAGACCAACACCTCTGCCCTAACAGCAACAGCTGCCTTCTACTCCACTGAGACCATCACAGCTGTCGACACCAATTTTCTCCACTTCCTGCCCAAGATATGAGGTTTGTTGTTTGCTGTCTGTCACCACCTTCACTGTCATTCCGCCTGTCCCAGAGGAATGCTGGTCCTTACTCTGCGCAAGACAAAGCCAATACCTTTGGATCCCATCCTGTTCCATCACCACAGGAACCTTGTTCCATCAGTTATCCTTTCTCTTTTTCTCTCTTCAGCTTTTGCCTCTGGACTTTTTCCCCTTAACATACAAATAAGCTGAATTCTCTGCCATTTGGGGAAAAAAGTAGAAATTAGAAATGAAAAAAGGACACACACAAAAAAACTGCTTGAGTGTCTACTATTTCCCAAAATAAAAACTGCTTCAGTTTCCATTACTTTTTCAACTAAAGATGTAAAAACAGTTCTTGCCTCTAGTGGGACAAACAAGTAAACCATTCATTTATTCATTCCACAAATACCAAATATTTATTACGTGCCCACTATGAGCCAGGGTTGGATACACACCCGTGAACAAAGTAAAGCTTCTGGCTTTATGAAACGTACTATCAAAGTGGGGAATATAGACAATAAACACATACACACCACACACACACACCACACAATAATAATAACACCTTCTAAGAAAAACAAAGGATGGAGCGTAATGGGAGATGCTATTTTAGATAAAGCAGGCAGGGAGGGCCTCCCTGAGGAAGACAGTTGTGCAGGAACTTCCTCAGTGAAGGCACAGCAAATACCAAGGCTCTGGGACAGGAACATACTTGGTATGTTCAAGAAACAGCAAGAAAGTCAGTGTGGCTGGAGCCAGAGCAGACTGAGCTAGGGGACAGAGGCAAGAAATCAAGAAGGTCAGCATGGATACCAGGGCCACGTCATGTAAGAATGATGATTTCATCGAAGGCCTCATAGGAAGACAATGAAGGGTTCTGAGAGGAGTGTAACAAAGTCTGATTTCCATTTCCAAAGGTTCACTCATGTTGCTGAGTGGAGAATTCCAATTAAAATATAGGGTGATAAAGAATGATGATAAAGGGCGTTGGGCAAACCACAAGTGGAACACCTAACACTGGTAAGAGTTAAGACAGGCTTCTCAAAGGGCGTGAGGCCTGAATATGAGTTAGCAAGAAAGGACGTAGGGGTGAGGGTCTATACCAAGGAGTTGGCAGAGATGTAGAAAAGCCACAGGAGTTTTGAAAAGGTTTGGTATTTCGATCCCTCAGCAGCAAACAGTCAAAAAATATTTTAGAAACATATACCTCTTATAATGTCTACCCCCCGCAAAAAAAAGACAACAAGAAGAAGCTTAATAAAATATTTGCATGACCTTTATGGAGAAAATTACAAAACTTTATGGAAAGACATTAAAGGAAACCTATTTAATTGAAGAGAGAAAATTAATGGACAGGAAGACCTGATATTTAAATGCATATTCTCTCTATTAACCTATAAATGATATATTTCAAATCAAAATCCCAACAAGTATACCAAACGACATGTGCAAGAATTTCATAACAGTATGATTCATTATTGCCCCAAACTAAAACCTCCCAAATATCCATCAAAAGTAAAATGGACAAACTGCAGTATATTCATAAAATGGGTTGATTATACAGCAATGAAAATAAACTACAGCCACATACAATCCAACACAAAGGATTTCAAACACATAAAAGAAACCACCAACGGAATACATGCAGCATAATTACCTTTATATAAAGTTTAGAAACAAAACTAACCCATGGTTATTAAAAGTCAGGATGGTAGTTTCCTTTGAGCAGGAAGAGAGAGTATTGATTGGCTAGAAGCACAAGGCGGGGCTGTGGGGTGCTGGTAATATTTTATTTCTTCGCTAAGTAGTAATTACACACAGATGTGTTCACTCTGTGATAACTCAACCACCAGGAAGCTTACAGTTTGTGTGTTATTCTGTATTATTGTTATACTTCGATACAATGGAAGTGTACTGGTGTCTGCAAGTTACTTTGAAATGCTTCCAAAAAATAAGATGGATTGATGGATAGACAAAAGTATGGATGGACGGATATATTATAAAGCAAGTATTACGTATAAAATGTTAATAGTAGAATCTAAGAAGTGAGCATAAAAGGGGTTCATTGTAAAAGTCTTTCTACTTTTTCATATGCTTGAAATTTTTTGTAATAAAATGTTGGAGGAAAAAGAATCCCAATGGGTTTCTGTTTGTTTTTTTGCAGAACCTTATAAACTGATTCAAAAATTATGAAAAATTAAAATGGCAAGAATAGCCAAAACCAGTTTGAAGAAGAAAAAGGCAAGGAGTGACCCATGCTAACAGATAGCAAGACTATTATTAAGCAATAGTACCTACGGTACGATGATGCAGTATGACACAGATGAATAGAGAGAGACCAATGAACAGGACAGAAAGCCTCAAAATTCCAACACACAGAGAAACAGAGTAAGGCTGGCATTAAAGATCAGTCGGGAAAAGTAGGACTATTCATTAAATGGTAATTCACAGATTAGATTAAATGAAATATAGGCAATCTTTAATAACTCACAGGGAAAACAAATATCGAATAAACAAGTTGAAGAATACATAAATACGGTTCTCTATTTTATAATAATATACATGAGGACTTAAAAATAAGAAACATTATATATTGCTTAGGAATATATTCATATGTAAAAATACAGAAATACTTGACAATAACAGATAAATGAAAAATGCTCAACTTCACTAGCTCTTAGGGAAATGCAAATCAAAAACACCATGAGATATCACCTCACACCTGTTAGAATGGCTATCATCAACAAGACAATTAGCAAGTGTTGGAGAGGCTGTGGAGAAAAAGGAACCCTCATACACTTTTGGTGGGAATGTAAATTGGTATAGCCGCTATGGAAACTAGTATGGAGGTTCCTCAAAAAATTAAGAATAGAATTACCATATTACCCACTAATACCTCTCCTGGGTATCTACCCAAGAAATCTGAGAACATTTATCTGTAAAGATCTATGTACCCCAATGTACACTGCAGCATTATTTACAGTGGCCAAGACATGGAAACAACCAAAGTGTCCTTTGATAGATGATTAGATGAAGAAGATATGCTATAAATACACAATGGAATACTAAAATAAGATGAAATACTGCCATTTGTGACAACATGGATGGATCTTGAGATTATTATGCTAAGTGAAATAAGTCAGACAGAAAAAGTCGAGACCCATATGACTTCATTCATATGTGGGACATAAAACTGAAGGCAACAAAGGAACAAGACAAAGAAACAAAAACTCATAGACACAGACAACAGTTTAGTGGTTACCAGAGGGTAAGTGGTTACCAGAGGGTAAGAGGGCAGAAGAGGGAAAAGGGGGTCAAATATATGCTGATGGAAGGAGAACTGCCTGGGTGGTGAACACGCAGTGCAATATACAGATGATGTATTACAGAAATATACTCTTGAAACCTATATAATTTTACTAACCAATGTCACCCCAATAAATTTAATAAATAAAAAAAATACAGAAATACTTGGCAATGAAATACCAAATTTAGGGAACTAGTTATCTCTGGGGATGGGTGGAGATCCATAGACAGTACGTAAGTCAGGTGGTATGTGAGTTCAGAAAAGTATTTGCTCTATTACTCTTTATAACTTTATTGAAATCTTAAATATTTCACAACAAATTATAAATGTTTTTAAAATAACAAAAGTTAGAAGCGTGCATGGTTTACAAGTAGTACTAAAAACAGTTAATAGGCTGGAGCAAAGACTAGGAATGAGGGAATGGTAAGAGAAGAAGCTAAAGAAACAGAAGGAGATCAAGTCCTACAAAGCCTGTACATCTGTCCAAAAATTTATTTTGTTTTTGTTTTCACCCATAGGGCAGGTGCTGAAAAGTATTACGCTAGGGCGTTCTCGATGATTACTCTGACAAAGTGTAGGATAGGGTAAGTTTCCTAATGAGAGAAGCTTGGTCACCATTTACTTCCTAATCTTAGCACAGTTTATAATACACTGATACTCAATAAATATTTGCTGAATTAAAGAATTTATAGAAGGAGAAGCAGAAAAATAGGAAGACAAATTAGAAAGTAATTATAATACCCCAGGCAGAAAACGCTGAGTTTACAATGATCACCTAAACTTACTATTTATCTATTTTACAAGAAATAGTTAAGATTATAAGAAACTTTCAAGAGACATGAAATAAGGTAAGGATCTATATGAAGACCATGCTCCAAACCAGGCAGTGCAATCATCCCGCATCTGCTCACCATTTTTCCGTTCACTGAGTGGAGGCAAGTTGGGGTTCCTGCCGGGGTGGAGGCCCAGGGTCAGCTCGGGCTGCAAGGACAGCTCCTGCAGTTCGTTGGCAACAGCTTCACTCTGGGGGCTGGGTGCCGCAGACAGGGACACCAGCACCGGCTCGTCATCATTTTCGCCAGCCCCTCCTCCGTCCAGCCCATTCACAGCAATGACGGAAGGGGGCAGGCACACGACACTGGAGAAATCCACCTTGGCTTTCGTGATGGCAACCTGGAAATGGAAGGAGAAACAAAAAGTTTAGAGGTCACTGTGAAGAGACTATTCCACTGAGTATATGCTGAATACTAATATTATAAATTATGTTACTGGCAAGCTACTATTATTCTTGAAAACTTTTTAAAAAGCAAGGTACCATCATTATTAAATTAGTATCCACTATACTCACAGAGTGTTAGGAGATTGCCAGTCAGATACTGTCCTCAACTATATCACTCAGGAGGACAACATAACATTTGAAATAAAAGCAGCGCACACACACATACAATGAGATAGAAGGACATAGTGGCCAAGGAGAAATAGCTGTGAGATCTATGTTAGCTTCCAACTACTAAGGGAAAGAATCTTCAGACATAACACTTAATGAGTATGCAGAAGGTATTAAAGAATCATATTATATCAAAACAATCTGGGAGAGAAAATTTCTTAAAGAAAACAATTCACAAGCCATTAGATTCCATAACGAAATAGAGAGATGTCTGTTTGATGATGGGTATTAACCCAAATACTTTAACCTCCATGAATATTTAATCATAGTACTCAGGAATAGGATATTAAAAACAAAACACCTAGCAACAGGAGAAAGAAAAAGATCTTTAAAAAATGACAAAATACATACAATATGAAAGTCTCTTCAATAACATGGGAAATAATGGTTAAGTGAATTAATATATTCATTCACCAAATCCTATGCAGTTATTAAGAATATTTTTTATGAAGCATTTAAAATGTGGAAAATGTTTTTCTAAAGTTAAGTTTAAGAGAAGTAGGATACAAAATACATACTCATATATAAAAATATTATACAGAGATAAAAAGATTATAAAGAAGTATACCAAAACACAAAAAAGGTTTTGTTCGATTAGACTATGAAACTATTTTTTCACTTATAGTTTCCAAATTTTCTGTAAAACATTTATATGCTTTTGTAATGAAATGTACGTTGCATTTATAATGAAAAGACTATTGTTCTTAATCTAGAAAGGGGACGTAGGAGTTAGTTCCCTGCAGACTTTTAGTGAGGTCTTTAGTCTAGTTTGCTTCACATGAAGAAACCAACAAAATATTGGAAAGCCATGAAATGAAGAAAGGCACTGAAAACTGAAAAAACCATCATGTTCTACCTTCATGTAAGGCTATAGCGTGCCCAAACCCGGTCGTAGTTCTGCTCGATATACCTCAGAAAATGTAAAATGAATAGGAAAATATCCTGTTAAGAGCAATTAAGACAGGGGTGACATTAAAAAGACTAAGATACTAAAAAGGACTCTCTGCTCAAAAAAGGCATGAAGAAGACTTGAGTGAGGCAACTTCAAAAGAAAAAAAAATTAGGAACTCAATATTCTATGAGGCGGTACAGGCAAACATTGGGAAAAGGATTTTTTAAGGGTTTGAACCATTTTAGGAATTACAAAACAAATACCTACTAAGGAAATCCAGAATCTAACCTTCAAATAATTTTTTCCTATCTCACCTATAACTTACCATCATTTAAGCCATGTCTGTGTGTGTAGGGGGGAAAAAAAAACACAAAAAAAACTGTTTAACATGATTAATCCATCTGGCTCAGTATTATTTGCCATTGACCCTGACAGAGTCTGTTTGCTTTCCTTAAGAGCAGCCTTTTCAGACTAAAAAGATTCAACTTTATGATATTCAAGGATCCTTTGAGCGCTACACTCCTTAAGACAGCAGTGCTCAGTACCCTTCCCGACGCTGATACATTATGTGCACACACACCTGCCCATGGATGATGGCACTAAGACATGTAGTTTTTAAAAAAACAAACAACAACAAAAACTTTTAAGTGAACTGTAGGAGGAGGGCAGTTTTAAAAGTTCAGACCTATGGGCCGGCCCGGTGGCTCAGGGGATTAGAGCTCCGTGCTCCTAACTCCGAAGGCTGCCAGTTCGATTCCCACATGGGTCAGTGCGTTCTCAACCACAAGGTTGCCAGTTCGATTCCTCGACTCCCGCAAGGGATGGTGGGCAGCGCCCCCTGCAACTAGAAAATGGCAACTGGACATGGAGCTGAGTTGCGCCCTCTACAACTAAGACTGAAAGGACAACAACTTGAAGCTGAACGGCACCCTCCACAACTAAGATTGAAAGGACAGCAACTTGATTTGGAAAAAAGGCCTGGAAGTACACGCTTTTCTCCAATAAAGTCCTGTTCCCCTTCCCCAATAAAATAAAAATAAATAAATAAATAAATAAAAAGTTCAGACCTATGACCTTCTCACAGTGGCTTCACATACAGTAATAGGTTTTCAATTAACAGTTGTTAATATACAATAAAATATTATTCAGCCATAAAAAAGGAGGAAATCCTGCCATTTGCAACAACATGGATGGACCTTGAGGTCAGTATGCTAAGTGAAGTAAGTATGACAGAGAAAGACAAATACTGTACTATCTCACTTAGATGTGGAATCTAAAAACAAACGTCTGAAAAAAACCAAAAAAACAAAACAAAACCTAAACTCATAGAAAAGAGATCAGATTGGTGGTTACCTGAGGTGGAGGTGAAGGGTAAAGACAGGGGAAACTGGATGAAGGTGGTCAAAAGGTCCCAGCGGTAAGACAAATAAGACCTGGGGATGTGATGTACAGCGTGGTGACTACAGCTAACACTGCTGTATATTTGAAAGTTGTTAAGAGAGTAAATCTAGGAGTCCTCATCACAAGAAAAAACAAACTTTTCTTTTGTATCTATATGAGATGATGGATGTTAACTAAATTTACTGTGGTAATCATTTCATAGTATCTGTATGTCAAGTCCTTATGCTATACTCCTTAAACTTACACACTGCTGTATGTCAATTATATCTCAATAAATCTGGGGAAAAACAGTTATTAAATCATGGGTTATATGAGTTCACGCCTCTTATTAGAAAACTGAGAAATTTCACCGAGATAGTAACAACTATTCAGTAGACAGACCCTGCAAATAGTGTTTGCACATTAAATGGCACTCAATAAATATTTGTCTGAACAAAGATAGAAGCAAATGAAAGATACCTAAAGTTAATGTGGGACCCAAGACAGGCAGATCTTAAGGAAAATCTGAGTGATACAAGGAATACTGCATGAAAGATCCAGAAACACTAAGCATAATGTTTGGACGTCAAGAAAAGGAACCAACAAACCTCACTCCATTTAAGTACTCTAGTTAAACTGTTGGGATAGAATCATAGTTTCATATAAAAAGTTCTTAACCAAACAGCAAAAACCCATTATTTTAGACTTAACTGATATCTGTGATAGTATAACTCAAACTAAGATTAAGTAAAATTTTATGCTATTTGCGGGGGTGGGGGGGGATAAAAGAATACCAGCAATTTTATAGTGTTTACCAGATTAAGAGGAAAAACTAAAATACTGCCTCATGATTCATTCTCTACATGATTACAAGAGACTAACACATTCAATATTAATATGTAAATGACCAGTTCTCATTTCAAATGAATTTTTTTTCATTAAAAATGGCCTGGAAATAATGTTTACTGGGTAGAGTTTCAATGTTGCAAGATAAAAAAGTTCTAGAGCTCTGTTGTACAATAATGTGAATATACTTAACACTACTGAGCTGTATAGTTTAAAATGGTTGAGATGGCAAATTTAAACATTGTATGTTTTTTACCACAATAATTTAAAACTAGCCTCGCAAGAGCTCTCCTTAAAAAATAATTTACTAAGCTAATTCATATTATTCTTTTAGCTTGAAATAATAAGTTATCTATTCTTTAAAATATTTTTAAATTTACTTTTCACTAATTCAGAACATACCTTTTTCCTTCTTTGAATTACATTATTATTATTATCGCTGAGATTCAGAGATGTGACATTCACATGTGTTACTATTCCCAAAGAGACAATAAAGATTGGTCACATGGTACCATGATTTTTCTGACGAAGCATGAAGTTAAACTGCAGAGTCTGTAATCCTAGCAGGTACTTTTATGAACATAACCAGTACTTCTAGAAAATGATTGTTTTTTAAAAGAAACTATGGGAAATGGCCCCCAAAAGAAAGGCAACCCAGGCTTAGTGCTAGGCATGAAGAGATAATGAAGAAATTTAAAAGTAATGTTTCTCAGAACACATATATTTTTAATAGATTAAAGAAAGGCGTATCAAATTCTGAAGTGACTTGGATCATGCTTATGCCTGCCACTGCCTGGAACAAAAGAAAAAGCAATTTGAAAAACTGTTTTAGTGAGTGTTCCATTCCGAATTTATTTTAATAGCTTAGTAACGGATTGAGTTCCATGTTTATAGGATCATTAAGGGCTGAAGAAGTCACTTAAAATTTTTATATATATACTTTACCACGTGTTTTTATTGGGTAAATTATATGCTATGGTGGTATTTGGTAATTTAGAGGTTTCAAAAGTTTCAGGATATATCCTTTAAAAATGCTAATATTAAACTGTATTACAATACAATCCATCCATAAAAATTTGGGGGGGGGGGATGAAATAAGCTGGGCATAACTGCTGATAACTGTTGAAGCTGAGTATTGGTCATATAAAGATTCATTATACTATTATTCTCTCTATGTTTGTGTATGTTGGATAACATTCTTATAATGTTTTTTAAAAAAAATAAGATTCTTCCATAGAACAAAGTGAAGACTTGGCAAGATATAAAACAAGGTTTCCTTTATTTTAACCTTAGAAAATAAGTCAAACAAAAGTCAAGTACAAGCACTGACAAAAGAAAATATTTAGCATAAAACATATACATTGGGAAGATTTCTCTAGCAAACACATTACGTTCTACTCATTTTTAAACCACTGACAGGAGAAAGTCCTACTAAACTCTGATGATCTAGAGACAAGATCCAAAAATGTTGAGGCACAGCCATCACGGATTACGTCTCTACCAATTCCTGGAGAGTCCTAAAATTTTACTTACAATAAAACTTGCACCAAAAAGAAAACCTAAAGGAGTAATATTTATCTCCCATTATATGCATCATATTATTTAGAAAAATGAAGAAGTTGTATCTCAAACAAAATACTTTCTTAAATGTCTCAAAGGAAGAATAATTAAAATAACCAAAAGAAAAAAATATGCATCATGTTTTAGTTCTGTAAACTTATAATTCTACCACGTCCAAGATCAAACTCTTTTTCATCACAGGATCACCAACTCCAATTTCTTTCCTGCTGATTCACATATGATCAGTAGCAGCCAGAACAAAAACGACACGGGGCAGGCTCATCTCCCACAACCCATCTGTCTCCCTCGCTGGCTGGCCTGATCCCACCTCATCTTTTCTCTACCCCACCCCCTTTTGGGGCTGCATGCCTTCTGCTGGTGCCGAGTGACATATGTAACTAGAAGCAACAGCACAAAATGTGTTAAAGAAATGGAAGAGCTCAGGCAGACAGCTGATAACTCTAAAAAAGTGTATACTAGCAAGATTCTTCATTATGCCCCATGACAAAGAGTGAGTTTCATGCAACCAAATTAAATGATTCTTCTGGGGAAAAAAAGTTTCTGTATAAAAATTGTTAATCAATTAATGAAGTTTCTTTTAGTTGGGCAGATTTTTACTTTTATTTTCCTCAATTTATCTTCAATATAGTACATTAGCCAAAATATTTAAAACTCTTCCTGTCTAAGCAGACATTTATATAAAATTAGACACGAAGGCATTTGAGAACAAGCACTATTTCTGACAGCTTACTACGTATGTACTAGGTATTGCCCAGGTCCTACAGTAGAAGGTATGGAAAATATCACGTCTTGGCTAACAAGCTACCCTTAATTCTGTCGCTACCATGCCCATCAGGGTCATGTGTCTCAAAAATTACTCAGACTTCTAAAAATGCCAAAGAAAAGGCCTCATTCACCTTAAAAATCATACAAAACCAAGTTCACTGCGGAAAGGAATTCCGTTCTATTTTTTTTTTTTTTTTTTTGACTCAAGTACCTAGATACAATACTTGACAGAATGGGAACTCAATAAATATTTTTTTAATTTATTGACTATACTAACCTCACAGCAATCACACAGCATATATATAATCAAGGTCAGCACTGATTCAGGAAAAAAAGAGAAGATGGTTCTATCACAGATAGATATTTATGATTAAACAGAAATACACAAAGATCAGAAAAAGCTTCCTGAGAGAGGTAACATTAATATTTGAGAAGTCATAAAAATGGGTAGGATTGACAGGATTCACTTATTTTTCATTCTTTCAGTAAATATCTATTAAGTAGCTACTACATTACCAGACACTGTTCTGGATACTTGGGATAATACAGTATAAAACAAAGTTCCTGCCCTCTGGGAGCTTGTATTCTTCCAGGAGACAGAACCTCATGAACAAAAGCATGGGTGTGAGAAAGTGTGGAGTATGTTCTAAAGGGGCAATCTAGTTTGCAGACGGCATGGTTCAAGTACAAGTTATATGAGATGTGCCGAGAATGGCAAGCTGAGTTTAGCTCTAGGAAGCAGGGAGTGGCATGACCAAACCATGTTTTAGAAAATTAATATGGCAGTGGAGTAAATTCAGTACTGGAATGGACAAAAGGAATATGAGGTTGGGGAAAAAGTCACGAAGCTACTTCATTAGACAAAGTATAACGTGTTGAGATCCTGAATTTGGATAGTAAATGTAGAAAGAAGGGAATTGCCACAACACAGAATCATACCTGGCACAGAGCAGGAATTCAAATCTGTGTTGAATTAATGTTGAATGAATGAGACAGATTTACATGTGATAGGATGGGTTTGTGTTTGGCTGTGGGGGTGAAGGCAAGGGAAGTGGTCAAAGATGAATCCTTGGTTTTAAGCCAGAGTCACGGCAAGAACAGTGACTGTTCACAGAAACAGGGAAGAAAGGAAAAGGAATTTTATCTGAGGGGATGATGAATTTGATTTTGGATACTGGGTCCAGGAGCCAAAACCAAAAAATGGAAATGATATTTGAGTTTCCATTACGTGCATGAGAAGGAAAACATGGAACTGAAGGTAGAAAGATAGAAACAAAATGAATACAAGAATAGGAAGCGAACAACAGAAGAAAGTAGGGAGAGAAAGAGAAAGAGGCAGAGATATTGCTATAAGGGAATGATAAATTGCTATCAGACCTGACTGTTGATAAATCAGGAATTCCGACTCTCAGATTGCCTACTTTGGGTCTTAGACTATCCCTCTGACTCCTAAAATTATCGTGTACAGCTGAGTATCTAATTTCATACCAGTACTTTCTACTCACACTATTTTAGAAGATCAATAAAGCTGTAACTTTATAATGCCGAGGGGCAACCAGCTGTCCCCAAACTTAAAGACACAAGTAAGCTCAAGGACTTATCAAAAGGACATGAACTTACCAGCTGGAAGCAGCAGAAATAAATAAAAACAGAAGAAAAGTAAAATATGAAGTTTATTCCCCAGGCTCAACTCCTTTTCTACTGATCTCTTCTACACTTTCTCAACAAGCCCCTGCCAGATACCCATAGCTTAGAACATAACCTAACAGTGCTGGGTACACATGCAAACACCTTCCCTTAACTGAGTGATACAAATTGCCTTTCAGTCTTATGTCACCTAAGAAGACCTTCTGGGGTGGACCTGAATTCTATTAATTCACTTCACAAATATACGTGGGAAGCCCAACAAATGTATACACATTTGAAGAGATATCTTCTATGTATTACTTTTCGAAGTTGAATTGAATTATGGTAGTGATATGGGAGACCCCCCACACACTATGGGAATTTTAAGTCTTCTTTTCCCTAGTTTCTTAGCTCCCTAGTTCCTGATCTTAATCCCTGTTCAAATCAGCTTTTCAACCTTAAACAGAAAATTGTTCCTAGCCTGAATCATAGGAAGTCCCCTGCCCCCTGCTCCAGGCCGTTCCAGGTCCAGCTCCTGGGTGAACAATGACACCTGAGTGACCGGTTAAACCAGAGAAAAAGGCCACAGGCTCCATGAAGCTAAACAGAATTTCTATGTCACAGCCACCTTGCGTCATGGCTGTGGGTCCTGCTTCTTGGGCCAACACTTTTAAGTCTGTTTAACCAAATCCTTCTCTCCTCATCTAGGGGCCGATGGGCTATAAATGATGCCCCAGCAGGACTTCCAGTACATCCCGTCCAAAGAGGTCAACCCGGCCTTCCGGGCGGATCCTGAGACCCTTCCCCTCATCTAAGATGAGATAGGCCGAGAGTTCCGTGAACCCCTGATAGGTAGGGACAACGGCCACATTCAACAGGAAGCAGATACAGAAGAAGAGACCTCTTACCCCTCAACTTCCCATAGAGATTTATGGGGATCATGCTTGTCAAGAGAAAATGAGGCAGGCAGTTAGAGACAGGAATGGGATATCCAAACATTCCTGCATGTTCGACACGACCTACGGAAAGTGATTGCCCAGAAGACCTCCCCTCCACGCCCAGATCTTTCCCTTATCCACTGTAGCCATCAACCCCTATGAGGACGTGAAAGGACACTAAATACCTAACTGTTAAGAGATTGGACTGGCCACTCACACCTGCGCAGTAAAGTCTAGAACAACCTTCACCTCACCTTAGCCTCATTATACCATCATAATGTCATACGTATGCCCGGAAGTTCATTAATATCATACCAGACTGAATTCTGGGAAGGAACATATGCAGTTTAAAAAGATGAGGTAATAGTCTCCTGTCGATCACAGGTGCCAATCAAGTGGCCCCCACATCTAGAGAGGAGCAGCCCGTTCTAAAAGGGAAGGAAATAGGGGCGGCCAGTTAGCTCAGTTGGTTAGAGCGTGGTGCTAATAACACCAAGGTCGCCGGTTAGATCCCCACATGGGCCATAGTGAACTGCGCCCTCCTTAAAAAATAAAAAATAAACATAAATTACGGACTAAAAGAAGGAAATAAAAACTCCAAGTCCTCGCCGGTCAGCACCTTTTGAGCCACGCTGTTGCTCAGGCCCGCTCCTATCCCTTGGGAGGGTACTTTCTCTTCTAACAATGACGCCTTTTGAGTCACTCTGTGGCTCAGGCCGCTCCTATCTCTTTGGAGTGTACTTTCACTTCTAATAAACTGCTCGTTCACCACTGCCTTGTGGTGTCCTGCTCAATGCTTTGTTCAGGATGCCAAGGACCTGGACACGCGCCGAGAAGGGCCTGCTCTCCAGTAACAGTAGCAATGTGTAGTATGACGTTCACTCAAAAGATGGCATTAATCAAATGAATGCTAGCGTCACCATGCGACAGGCAGGACAGGCAAAGAAAATGGCGGAAGGATGGTTGTTAGAGGAGCACACGACCATTTCCAAGCGGTATCTGGAATTCAAGAATGTTGTGGAAGTACAACAATGGAGGCGTGAGTCTGCAACAGAACCTCCAACACGCCTAACAACTACACGCATTTGTGATAAGTCTGAGACGCATGGTACTGGGTGTGATGTGCACACGGGAAGATCCGGAAGGACTCGCACAGCAACACGTCCTGCTGCTTCTCCTATCGTGTTGGAACCGGTTACTCTGATGGGAACCACTTGGAGCACCTCTTGTAATTGCAGAAGTCAAACTGGGTGTGACTTGTATTCATCGTTTGTTATCAGTATATATTGAGTATTACAATTTTAATAGATTTTTCCTTTCTTAAAATGTGTATACATTTTTTTTGGCACCCTCTGTATACTGATCATTATTCTAGGCACAGGGAGTGCAACAGACAGAAATACCCGATTTCATGGAGCTTACATTATAGTGGGAGAGACATAAAAGCAAATATAGAATAAAATAATTTCGGATAACTATAAATATTATGTGTGGGGGAAGGGTAGATAACTTAGATTAGATGGTCAAGAAAGGTCACATTGAGAAGGTGCTATGAGAGCTGAGACTTGAATAATAGCCAACACTTAATGAGCACTTAACTCTAAGTGAGACACTTTATCTGGATGTATTTAATCTTCATAATACTAAAGAGGTACTTACTTATATTAATCATTTTTTTACATTTGAGGAAATGAAGGCCCTGAGAGGTGATATAACTTGAACATGGACACTCAAGCTTCAAAACCCAGGCCCCAACCACTACACAGTCTGACTCAACCAGAATGTGACGAGAAGCAGCCAGCCATGCAGAGGAAATAGCAGGTGCAAGTTCAAGTGCCATGAGGTGGGAATTAGCTTGGCATATTCAAGGAACTGAAAAACCAGCACAGCCAGAGAGCAGAGCAGGAGGGGAGAAATATATTCTATGAAAAATTGGATGCCACTGGGAGGTTTTAAGCAATGGAGTGATATGATCTGATGTATGTTTTTAAAAGATCACTTTGGCAACTGTGAAGAGCACAGAGTATAGGGGAACTTGTTCACCTTAGTCTTCAGCCTGACTTTGAGTTTGGTTTTTACCATTCCACCTGGCCCCTTAGTAACAACTACAATAATGTTGTTTGGGAAAAAGTTACCATCTGTGACCTGTATCTTAATACATCATATCACCAAATTTGGTGATATGACATTGAGCAAGTCACTTTGAATAAAAATAGATTGTTACTAACTGTCCTGCTATCTTAAAGAGCTTATGAGAAGTTATTGTGAAAAGTACAGTGTTTAACTACAAGGTCGTATTTTGTTGCAAACATTTAACATAAAGTTGATAATTTGTCTTAAGCGCTCCCCCCAATTCCTCCCTCCACAAGGCTGCTTCAAATTTAAAGCACTATTTTGGCAAGATGACATTATTACATTCCCTGAACTATATTCATGCCCACGAACACTACAGATGTGCTTTCCTTATGATTCCTAATTCCTCTTCCACAGTGTTCAAACGCATTCCAATTTTTAAGTGTGAAAATATCTAAAACTTGGCTTTTAGAGATTTCTTCTCTAAGAGAAAGAATAACGGATGTTTAGAAGTCTACGTACTATGTATAAAAAAAGTGAGTACAGGGGCGGCCGGTTGCTCAGTTGGTTAGAGCGCAGTTCTCATAATACCAACGTCCTGGTTCGATTCCCACATGGGCCTGTGAGCTGCGCCCTCCACAACTAGATTGAAAATGGCTTGACTTGGAGCTGATGGGTCCTGGAAAAATACACTGTTCCCCAATATTCCCCAATAAAAATTAGAAAAAAACAAAAAATAACCCTGAGTACATTTAAATATGATCTAAACATATTTTATGTATTCACCTACAAAATTATGTAATCTGTCATGAGACAATTTTCAAGTTAGGAATTCTTCTGTCACTTCCACTCCTACACCAAAACCTTACACTCCAATAAGCCAGGACAACCTGAAGTGTTACCAGGCCACAGTATAGAAAATCTGCCATAAAGATACTGTTCAGGAATGAATAATATGAAAAAGACTAGCTATTTTTGAACATATTAACTTTGGAATGAAAAACTTGTTGAGACAAACCTCACCTAGGATGAACACAGGTAACAGTTGGGGGAAAGGGAAGACATTTACAGTATTGTGCTTTGTTTCCACACTACAATGAAGCATTTAAAGGGAAGCTGTTTTCCAGTGCCAGAGCCTCATATCTTTAGGTTTCCCAATGAGCTCTCTCAACATATCTTAAAATTATGCTCGCTCTTTAAAAAAGGAGCCATGAATATTTTCCTAAATTCTTGATCAAATATTTTTAAACACTGGGAATGAAATATCTTGCCATAAAAAAAAATCCAGAAACTGTCACAATCTTGTAGAACATCAAATCAGTAACCCACACTCAGAGAAAATGTACATTCAAGAGTAGTGTGCCTTAGGGGGCGGCGAGTTGGCTCAGTTGGTTAGAGCGCAGTGCTCATAACACCAACGTCGCTGGTTCGATTCCCACATGGAGAACTGTGCTCTCCATAACTAGAGTGAAAAATAACGGCTTTACTGGAGCTGAGCTGCCGGCGGGCGCCCGGTTGGCTCAGTTGATTAGAGTGCAGTGCTTATAACACCAGGTCGCCGGTTTGATTCCCACGTGGGCCAGTGAGCTGCACCCTCCACAACTAGACTGAAAAAAAAAACCAAATAAAAACTCAATGACTTGACTTGGAGCTCATGGATCCTGGAAAAACACACTGTTCCCCAATGTTCCCCAATAAAAATTTTAAAAACAATAATAATAATAAAATACTTAAAAAAAAAAAAAAAAGACGAGTGTATGTGTGGATAAAGCAGAGAAGGCCAGGTTACAGCTCAGAGAAGCTACGAGGGCTCCAATGAAGGACCTTCAGGGCACTGTCCACACCTGTGACAGCACTGCAGCATCAGAGCTGAAACACCAAGGTATATCACCAGCATACTTGTCAGTATTCATCTGATTACACTTTAATTACAAAAGCTAACTTATTAATTAAATCAATCTACTCTGACAAGATCAGTTTCCATACAAAAGCACTGGCTCTTCACAGTATTCAGCACAGAGTTTGTGTCTAAAAATGCATTTTCAATTGTTTGTGGTCATTAAAGGCTTCAACGAAGGTAGAACCTCTGGAAACAATGAATCTCAGCAATTTAAATTAAAGCTCCTAAGTCTTGGCTTATTAGTCTTCCCTACAGATAGCCTCTTGCTTCAAATAGTATTACTCTCTGACAATTAATATTTCTAAAAAGGAGCTGAGAATTTCTGATGGAATAAAATGTAACAGACATTATTAAATACAATTTTAACTTCAGTACAATTACATTTGAAGCTTCAACATAAAAAGGGAAGAGAGTAGAGGCAAAGAAATTCATTTCCCAAACAAAGCAAATAATACAACAAAGTGTTCTGCAAAGTACTGTGGGAATTTCCACATCATAGCTATATCTAAAAGCAATTACTATAGAATTTATAAAATGCTAAGACGCACAGCAGTAGTAGCAGCAGTCAGTGCAATGCATTTTGAAGGCACCCATGTAGGCAATAAGTATGATGTGGACAACAAAGAAAAGAAAAGGTAAATGCACACCAGCATAAAAATCTTAAAATATCTTGTTGGTGGCGTATCTTAAAATGGAAAGGTTCTAAATCAATCAAGGAGAAAGGAAGCACACTGGTGATCTATATCTACAGAGAAGAAAGTATCTAAATGTAGTAACTCAAGTCCTAGATGGCATGAAAAAAAGAATACAATAGGAAGAGAATGATGAGCCTTTTTAAGTATCAGTGACTACCAATAAGCAGGAAGTAAAAGAACCTCACCCGGATCCCGTGGCAGGCACGGGAGGTTGCTGCCCAATATCCACTTTCCCCTTCTTCCTCAGTAACAGAACATCTGAACTTTACCTAAATGCATGCCAGAATAAAGACTGCATTTCCCAGCCTCTCCTGCACTTAGGTGTGGTCTTGTGATTTGAGTTCAAGGCAATGGACATGAGTAAAAGTATTAATTGTGATTTCCAAAAAATGTCCTTAAAGGAATGGGGTACATCATTCTTTGGAGCCTCCTCCTCCTGGGGCTGGGATGTGGATGAGGTGCAGGAGCACAAGCAGCCATCTTAGACCATGAGGAAGACGCCGCATGTTGAGAACGACAAGGCAACAAACATAGAAAGAAACTGGCTGACAGACAGTGTGGAGCAGCAACCAGCACTGGCTTGCCCATCTCCAGACTTGTTTTATGTAAGAGAAAAATATACTTCTATCATGTTTAAAGTCACTATTAGTTTACTTTTTTTTTGTCACAAATGGTTGAAATGAGCCTAGTACAGAATTTGGTGCCAGGAGTAAGAAGCTTCATGAGAAAGAATATAACATATGTGGCACTGGCTTCACCAAGTGGTAAGTGATGAGCACTCAGATACTGAAAACTGAAAAGTTAGCTGCTTCTTACAACTGTCAACAAAATTATACCAGAGAGGTGAAACTCAGGCTAGAGCTAGTCAGTCAGTAAGCAGAAATATAAAGGAATATCTTTGCTAAAGAAGGTGTACTCTTTCCTGTGGCCTGCAACGTAAGTTGACTAAAAGCCTCTTACTTCAGCGTCTTAAATAATAGAAAAAGCAAACCACTCCGAATGCACTCCGAAGTGGTACATTAAAATCAGTGGCTGCCAAATGAAGATACGACTGGAGCTCTGCCATATAAAGGCTATGAACCCAACTGCCAAAACGAAAGGGGAGAGGGGACCTTAGATTGCCTTCTCACACAAGCCAGTTGTTTCAGATGGCCTCCCTGTAGTTGCCACTAAGTTAAGGTGGGTTGGAAACGGGCAAGGTACGGAGGTGAGCAAATAAAAGACCAGAGTCATCAGGCTCAAAAGCAATGCTTAATCCAGATATGTATTCCTCTGTCAGGACAGAAAGTCTTCAAACTTCCTACACAATAGCATTTAATAGTTGATATGGGCCAGTGACTTTTATATGTTACTAATTCTCTTTTCTGAATAGTAATTTTGTTATTGCTATCATCCTATTTCTATTACACTTACTGTACACTAATTGCTCTGAGAGTAGTTACCTCATATTTTAGTTCAGAGGCCCTGAACGATACTTGACAGAGACTGCTGCACGCACATTCCCCAAACATCCTGGGCTGTGAGCAGAATGTAGTAACTCAATGAAATACCGGAGTAGTATCTCTTGGGATGAGGTGAATGTGTTGTGTGTGTGGAAAGAAGGGTAGGCGTAAGTGGACTATAGCAACAACAACAAAATCCTAATTATATCCCCAAATCCATTTTCCTCTTCTGTCTTAGTAATAAAAGACTCAAACAAATGGCAACCCAGATTAATGACTACAATTCTCAGACTACCTTGAAACTTAGGTGCAATCCTAAAATAACATTCTGGCCAATGGGCTATAAGCAAAAGTATATACAACTTCTAGGGAGTTTAGTTAAAGTACGCAAACATGTCTTCAGCCCTTCCTCCTTCCTGCTAGCTGGATTACAGACTGTATGGCTCGAACTTGAGCAGCCATTTCAGATTAATTAATTGCAATTATCGAATCTGAGGAAATGAAAAAAAGAAAGAAAAACGACAGTGTCCTCAGAGACCTATGGGACACTATCAACCAACCCAACATCTGCATAATGGGCGTGCCAGAAGGAGAGGAGACAAAGAAAGGACAGAAAGAATATTTGAAGAAATGACAGATGAGAAGTTCTCAAATTTAATGAAAACCATTAATCTACACATTCAAGAAGGTCAACGAATTTCAAGCAGGGTAAACTAAAGGAGATCCACACCTAGACACATCAAAATCAAACTAGAGAAAGACAAAAAGAAAATCTTGAAAGCAGCAAGAAAAAAGTGACTCATCATATACAAAGGACCCTCAATACAATTAACAGCTGATTTCTCATAAGAAACCAGAGAAGCCCTAAGGCAGTGGGATGACATGAAGTCCTAAAAGAAAAAAAGTACACAAAAGAACAAGACAAATGAAGAAACAAAAACTCATAGACATAGACAATAGTTTAGTGGTTAAGAAGGCGGTGTTCCTTCTCTCCTCAGCTGCCAATCAGCAGAAGGAGCAGGCCACCACCATTTCTCATCTCCTACAACTCCAAGTTGAAGAGGCTAAATTCCTGGAGAGTTTGACCAGGAGATCATGGGCTCTCTTCCTCCACCCAGCCCCCATCCATAAGACCTAGGCTCTATCCAATGAGCAGCAGTCCGAGAATACTGGATCCCTAATCGTGTTCTCCCTAGCTCACAGGGCAAAGGTTGCACGCCAGGAGAGGCAAGCCAAGACCAAAAGCTACCACCCTGGCCAATGTCCAGAGTAATGACTCAGAAATCTTGTCCGGGGGAAAGGTAGTCCATAAGAATAACAAGCTCCAAATAATAATAATAGTAATAAAATAAATTAAATTAAAAGAAAAAGAAAAGGAAAGCTCCAAAACTCACCCCAAAGGCACTGACTTTGACAGAGTGTGGGGAAATTCAGGCCTAAGGAGGTTCTCAAAAAATATCTACTCTCAATCAGGAGCAGCATACTAAACCGCAGGCCAGGTAGCCCAATAATAAAAACCAAGAAAAGAGGCAGCTAAAAATAGCCTCTTCTGGGATCAGAACAAACCACAAAGACTGGCCTAAAAATATTACCCCAGCCCAAATTTACTTGGATCAGAATGATGAACAATTAATGCCAAGACAACTCAAGGGGGAAAGAATAATTTCTTCAACAATGGTGCTGGAACAGCTAGAGAGCCACACGCAAAGAATAAAGATGAACCCCTACCTCACACCATAAACACACACACACACACACACACACACACAAACTCAAAATGGATCAAATATCTAAATGTAAGGATTAAAAATATAAAATTCTTACAAGAAAACATAGATGTAAATCTTCATGATGTTCAATTAAACAACAATTTCTTAGATATACCTAAAGCCAAAGAAAAAAATAAACTGGACCCTCAAAATTTTTAAATTTTGTGCATCAAATGATACTATGAAGAAGTGAAAATAAAAATCTACAAGAATGGAAGAAAATATTTATGAAATATACGTCTGATAAGGTTTTTATATCCAAATGATATAAGAACCCTTACAATTAAACAATAAAAAGACAAATAACCCAATTTAAAAATAGGCAAATGATTTTAATATACACTTCTCCAGCAAAGGCATACAAAGAGCCAATAAGCACATAAAAAGATGTTCAACATCATTAGTCATTGGGCAATATGAAAAAACACCACAAAGAGATACCACTTCATACCCACTAGGAGAGCTAGAACCAAAAAGTCAGATTATAACAATTATTGGCAAGGATGTGAAGAAACTGGAATTCATATTATAAAATCATTAGATGATTTCATACATGTGAAAAGCCAGGATAGAAAAACTACAGAGACAGAATGTAAATTAGTGGTTCTTTATTTGGAAAAGTGGGGAGAGAGACTGGGAGATAGTAATGACTAAGTGATACAGGTTTCTTTTGAGTTGATAAAAATGTGCTAAAATCAACTGTGGTAGGGCCGGCCCAGTGGCTCAGGCGGTTGGAGCTCCATGCTCCTAACTCCGAAGGCTGCTGATTCGATTCCCACATGGGCCAGTGGGCTCTCAACCACAAGGTTGCTGGTTCAACTCCTCGACTCCCACAAGGGATGGTGGGCTGCGCCCCCTGCAACTAGCAATGGCAACTGGACCTGAAGCTGAGCTTCGCCCTCCACAACTCAGACTGAAAGGACAACAACTTGAAGCTGAACAGCACCCTCCACAACTCAGACTGAAAGGACAACAACTTGAAGCTCAACAGCATCCTCCACAACTAAGATTGACAGGACAACAACTTGACTTGTAAAAAAGTCCTGGAAGTACACACTGTTCCCCAATAAAGTCCTGTTCCCCTTCCCCAATAAAATCTTTAAAAATAATAATAATAAAATCAACTGTGGTAACAGTTGACTTGTACACTTTAAATGGGTGAATTCTATGATACTTTAATTACATCTCAATAAAACTGTTTAAAAAAAAGGAATGCAGTAGTTGCTACAACATGGAAGAACCTTGAAAGCATTATGCTAAGTGAAAGAAGTCTGTTACAAAAGACCACATATTACCTATTGTATTATTTCATTTATTTGGTGAAAACTATTTTTTTTTAAATGTTATGTCTCTTGAAATGGTCCTAAAGGCATATAGCAAATAAAAAAGTATTTATTCAAGAGAATCTACTAAGGGGAAGCCTGTTGGCTCAGTTGGTTAGAACGCAGTGCTCAGAACACTAAGGTCTCTGGTTTGATCCCCACATGGGCCAGTGAGCTCCGCTCTCCACACCAGATTGAAAACAATGACTTGACTTGGAGCTGATGGGTCCTGGAAAAACACACTGTTCCCCAATATTCTCCAATAAAAAATTACAATTAGAAAAAAAGAGAGAATCTACTAAAACTCATTTATATGGGATAATACAGAATAGGAAAATCCACACAGACAGAAAGTAGACTGATTAGTGGTTGCCTGTGCTGGGGGTGGGAAGGAGGGATGGGAAGTAAATGCCAAGAGATATGTCTGGTGGGTGACGAAAATGTTCTGGAATTAGATGGTGGTGAGAGTTGCACAACTATGTGAATATACTAAAAACCACTGAATTATGAGCTTTTAAAAGGTGAATTTTATGTGTGATTTATATTTCAATTAAAAAAGATCTACACTAGAGGGTCCAAATTTAATAAAATAAAAATTTTTACCACCACATCAAGGACATTTGTAAGTGAAATTACTTTTTTCTTTCCCTGTAAGTGCATGGTGGTAAAAAAACAAAACAAAACGGGCAGACGGGTGGCTCAGTTAGAGTGCAAGCTCTGGGCAATGGGGCTGCCAGTTTGATTCCCACATGGGCCAGCGAGCTGCGCTCTCCACAACTAGAATAGAAGTCAATGAGCTGCTGCTCAGCTCCCGGGTGGCCAGATGGCTCAGTTGGTTGGAGCTGGGCTCTCAACCACAAGGTTGCTGGTTCGACTCCCGCAAGGGATGGTGGGCTGTGCCCCCTGCAACTAACAACAGAGACTGGACCTGGAGTTGAGCTGCGCCCTCCACAACTAAGATTGAAAGGACAACAATTTGACTTGGATGGAGCTGATGAGTCCTGGGAAAAACACACCACTGTTCCCCAATAAAAAGTCCTGGAAATACACACATTTCCCCAATAAAGTCCTGTTCCCCTTCCCCAATAAAAAAATCTTTAAAAAAAAGAAATACAATGACTCTGAGAACAATTTGGCGCTACTACCTCAATTCATGCTTAAGTGCCAGCAGTCTTACTCACCAGTGCTTTTGAAATATCAACACAGTGAAATAAGCAATAATTATTTTATAATAATAGTATTATCATAAAAATAGCTTTGAGCTTGACTCCCTGAAAGTGAATCAAGGACCCCCAGCAGTCCATTTGTAGACTTCACTTTGCAACCCCCTGGATTAGACTACAAGCTCCCAGAGATAGGGAATGTGTCCTTCATTTATTTACACAGGTGGCAGTATAGTGAGTCAGAAGAGGAGCATGGGCTTTTTTTGGTCAGGCAGACTTAGGTTCAAATTTTAAAGCTGCCACTAGGTTACAAGAGCTTAAATTTCCTGTGCTATAAAATGAGGATAATACCTACACATGTAAAGTAATTTAAGAGCATCTGAAACATAGCAGGTGTTCAGTAAATGTGAGTTCCCTTCTCATTTTGTTCCCGACCAGCTAGTACAGTGCCCTGCACACAGAAGATGCTCAATAAATATTGGTGGAAGCTAACTAGCTCCTTCACACAGATCTATGTAAGTTAAAGTTCTAAGGTGAACTTTAAATGCTAGATTTAGATACAAAGTACTGAGATACGTCCAGATATTTTCCACAAAAATATTATATACACCTTAGGGTAAATTTTAAACTGAAAATATATTCATCTTTAAAATCAGTCCAATTTTTTAAAAAATCATATGCTTTCCAGATGAGTAGCAGTAAAAAGTGAAATGGTGTGTTAAATACTAGACACTGCCCCACAGCTCTGACTGAAAAACATTTTTATGGCCTGAATATCTCTGTAGCTCAGCTATTTGATTTTCAGTGATATAAACAAATCTATGGTGACTTTATTAAGCCAAATCGTGATGAAGGGCATGAGTATTTTAGTCAAAGGGCCTGATTTTATACACCTACACTACCATTTACTAGACTGTGTGACCTTCAGCTAAGTAGTAACCCTCATGGGGACAATCACTCTTAAGGAATTACTGTGAGGATGACGTGAAATAACGTATGAGAAGCACAACAACGCTGACACAGAATAAGAAGTAAACAAATAGTACTTTAAGCAATTTTACTCCAGTATATTTAAATAGATTACTAATTTAAATATGTTCTTTTGTAACATTCTTATATAGCACCCTGGCAACACGTATAAGATGTAATTTTTAAAAACCGAAAAACAAGGTGTTTTTTGATAAGTTAGTGATCTCAGTAACTTTTGGGTGAATGCTGATAAACCTTTATGGTATAAAAGTTTTCCATTTATACTATAAACTTACTTTCCCCACATTTCAATGGGAAAATCCGAGCAACTCAAAATTATGATATAAATCTGGAATCCCTTAGACTACTCATTTCAGGAGAGAAACTATGTTTCCAAGCCAGGCTTTGGCTTTAACTTCAAAAAATGGGGCTTAGGGAGATAACACAAATTTTCTTTGCACACCAGCAGATCCCTACCTTTAATGAGTTAAGTGTACCTTTAAAAATACAAACCATACACTGGGAAAAAACTCCAATGTAACGTAACTAAAGTAGTTTGTTTTTTGTCACCATTAAGACCATTAATGAGACAGAACGGACAACTACAGCTGAGAAGCCCAAACATTCCAGAGTGTGTTTTCAACTTTAAGGACTTCATCGTCCTTTGGAGAGGAAATCTCCCCCACTCCAAAGAATGTGTGTACACAGTAGACATTGACCATTTTGTTGATAATGACCAAATGCAGCAAAATAAATACATAAAGAAAACACCACCTTGGCATCAAACATGGCGTGTTGATGTAAACGCTTCTAAACATCCCCAGGTTACTACCCATCTTTGACATGCCTTCAAAAACTACACAGAAAAGGAAAGAGCAGAGACAGAGAAAATCATCCCTGTTCAACGTAAATCTGATCTCTCTAAATTACCACCCTGAAAAACTCCTTAGAGCTCATGATAGTTTTAATAGTATTACTTACCCCACCCACATACCTCAATCCAAAAACACAGCTCTAAAGAGCCAAGCATATACAATGGAGAAAAGACAGTCTCTTCACTAAATGGTGCTGGGAAACTGGACAGCCTCATGCAGAAGATGAAACTGGACCACCATCTCACACCATAGACAAAATTAATTCAAAATGGACTGAAGACTTGAATGTAAGATCTGAAACCATAAAACTCCTAGAAGAAAACACATATGATAAGCTCCTTGACATAAGTCTTGGCAATGATTTTTTGGATCTAACACCAAAAGCAGTCAACAAAGCAAAAATAAACAAGTGAGACTACATCAAACTAAAAGCTTCTGCAAAGCAAAGCAAATATGCAACAAAATAAAAGGCAACCTACTAAATGGGAGAAAATAATTGCAAATCATATATCTGATAAGGGGTTAATATTCAAAATAGTTCTTTCAACTCAACAGCAAAAAAACTGATTAAAAAATGGGCAGAGGATCTGAATGGACATTTTTCTAAAGAAGACATACAGATGGACAACATGTACATGAATAGATGCTCAACATCACTAATCATCAGGGAAATGCAAATCAAAACCATAATGAGATATCACCTCAGACCTGTCAGAATGGCTATTATTTAAAAGACAGTAAGTGTTAGTGAGGATGTAGAGAAAAGAGAATCTTTGCAATGCTGGTGCGAATGTAAACTGGTGCAGCCACTATGGAAAACAGTATGGAGGTTGCTCAAAAAAAACCGAAAACAGAACCAGCATATGATCAGCAATTCCACTTCTGGTTATTTATCCAAAGAAAATGAAAACACTAAATCAAAAAGATATATGTACCCCTATGTTCACTGCAGCACTATTTGCAATAGCCAAGACATGGAAACGCCTAAGTGTCCACTGATGGATGCATGGATCAAGAAAATGAGTTATATGTACATACATACATGTACACACACACATACACACACACACACGAATATAATTCAGCCAAAAAAAAAGAATGAACTCTTGCCATCTGAGACATGAATGGACCTTGATGGCATTACCCTAAGTGAAATAAGTCAGACAGAGAAAGACAAATACCTATGATTTCACTTGTAGGTAGAACCTTTATAAAACAAAAAAAAACAGAACTCCTAGATAGAGCGAACAGATTGGTGGCTGCCAGAGGCAGGGGGTGAGGGGTGGGGAAATGGGTGAAGGGGTCAAAAGGTACAAACTTCCAGTTAAAAAATAAGTAAGTCTTGGAGATATAACATACAGTATAGTGACTATAGTTAATAATACTGTATTGCATATTTGAATGTACCAGGAGAATAAATCTTAAAAGGTTGCATCACAAGAAAAAAAAATGTAACTAAGTATGGTGACAGATGTTAATTAGACTTACTGTGGTGATCATTTTGCAATATGTACGAATATGGAATCATTATGTTGTACACCTAAATATATGTCAATTATACCTCAACTTAAAAAAAAACTGCTCTAAGAGAAAGCCTAACTTGAAAATTCAATCTAAATATAAAAACTCAATCATTTCTTGGGGGAAAAAATGAAACTAGGAAGGGAACATTGTCTGTATTAGACAGACGAGAGCCTAGGAACATCCTTTCCTCTAAGAACGACAGAAAGGAAACTGATATGAGGGAGAATATCCAGAGCCAAGTCTGCTACGTAAAAGATAAATACTAAGGAATTCCCAAACCTTATAAAGGCATGCACATCTTGTACTATTTCTCCAAGATTTGTTTAAAATGAATAGCTAAAATAATTATCATCTATCCCTCACTCCACTGTTCAGTTCTAAAAAGTTCCAAGAAGCTCTTCAAAAGCACACTTCCATCTGGTAATTTACACCTTCTTGTTATAAACAGTAAATAATTACTTAAAAATAATATTAACAACAATCAACTTTTTTTTTTAAGGAGGGCGAAGCTCACAGTGGCCCATGCGGGGATTGAACCAGCAACCTTAGTGCTACTGGCACCTTGTTCTAACCAACTGAGCTAACCGGTCACCCCAACAACAATAAACTTTAAAGTCAGCAAACAACGTCGTAGGTGCCTGCCAATATCATACTAGTTTACAACATTCCTTACACTCAAAGTGTATGAACATCTGGACAGAGCACCGTGACCCTTTCCAGGGCAGCATTTGCAAACCACCAAAAAGACACAGGTGCTCCCCTAGAGGAAAAGCCACGCCCTAACTGTAAAACATAAAAACTTGTGCACTTTTAATAAGAACCCAACCATGCTAATGACGAATGTGTTATTGTGTGACACTATTACGTTGATCAAACATTTTTCAATCAAGAAAAAAAAAAATCAAAATATGGATGTGAGGTTTTTAAAATAAAACTATGCTATAACCCTCAGCACCCACACTGCTTTTTCAAAAACTAATGTTTATGACCATTAGGATGAATAATTTCTATGACAGTAAATATGAAACCATCTAAGAAAAAATGTGTCAGCTGATTGATTTTTCTTAAACTGATGCCATATGATTTCACTTTCAATTTTTATTTTTATTTATGAAAGAATTTAAAATACAGAAAAGTAAAATAATAATATAACAAACAATTATAACATACTACCATATTTGATTCAGGTTGTTTTATGAAATAGAAAATTACAGGTAAACTGGTTTCCCTGCACATTCCACTGTCCTCTTTCCCCCCTTCAGAAGTAAAGTTCCTTCTGAAATTAATATATCTTCTAATCCATTTCTGAAAATAAGTTTGTAGCATATATAGACAATACAATATTGTTTTATTATTTTTAACAATCATAAGCACTATCACATTTAACTTTTATGTAACTTTTTTTCCTAGTATGTTTCCTGGATTTATCTATGTAGCCACACGTACCCTGCTTTGTCCATTCTGTCAGAGTCATAGACTACATTAAAATATCACTGCTTTCTTATCCATTTCTCTATAATTGAATAGTTTCCAAATTTTTCCTATTACAAATATAACTGGAATAAAAATGCTTGTACAAGTTGCCTCTTGCATAAATGCAAGGCTCACTGTGTAGGGAATATATATCTTGAACTGCTGATTCATAGGAATATATTCATCTTCAACTTCAGAAAAGCTTGCCAAAGATGACACATCTTTCAGCAGTGTATTCGGGTTTCTCTTCCCCAAAGTCTTGTTAACAATGGGTACTATTAGACTTCATATTTGTACAATTGAAGTGTGTGAAATAGTATCTCACTATTTGGAAATGAGCCAATTTTTACAGTTTTATTAGACAACTGGGCTTTCTGTTCTGTAATATTTCTATTTCTAGGTTATTACATATAAGAAATACACAACTTATTCCTTTCTTGTGTTCACCCATAGAGTCATGTACTACAAAACTTTCAATTTCACATTCAACCTTTCAACAAAGCAGAAAATTTTTCTTTGTAATTATGATTTTCAAGTTGGCATAAGCCTTTAGGAAAATGATATATTTTTAATAAGGCATCCCATGTGTCAGACTATCATATAGCTCTACTCAGCAAAAAAGGTAGATATCTATCTTACCCATAAACAGATAATTTGGTCATTAAAAAAAAAACAACAGCTTTATTGGAATGTAATTCACTACCATAAAATACATCCTTAAAGTATACAATTCAGTGGTGTTTAGTATATTCACAAACTTGTGCAACCATCACCACTGTTTAACTCCAGAACATTTTCATCACCCTAAAAAGGAGCACCATACCCATTAGCAGGCTCTTCCGGGGCCTCTAGCAATCACTAATCCACTTCTGGTAAAAACATTCATCCACTTACTCTTATTCATAGTCCAAAAAACTTCCCTGGTCATTTCCTTCAATTCAGCCAAAGAATAAAGCTTTTAATTCACACACACACACACACACACACACACACACACACACACACACTCACTCTCTACTATGGAAGGCACTGTAACTTTGACTAATTTGGGAAAACATAAAATTTATTCGCAAATCAGGGTAAACCTATCTGACAACGTATGAATGCCACTAGCTCCTTTGAGATATAATTTTACTTGCCCAAAACTTACACACACTATGCACATCACTATTGTTTCTGTTTGAAAACAGGCTGACCATGAGTACACAGGGTACTGCAATGCTAAGTGCCTCATTGGCCTGAAGCAGGTAATAGATTTTAGGACACATGTTCTAGCAAGTTTACCAAACAAGGTTAAAAAGCATTTAACAAATAGGGCTGTGAAAGAGCCCGAAGAATCTGACTGCCACCAAACAAATCTACCTGATTAAAATACCAGAGCCTTGTTTTGCCTTTTCATAAAACTTTAACAGATGTCCACCAATCCTTCCAAATAACCTTAAAGCAAATAGTCACAGGACAGCTCACTAGCACCTCAGAGAAAGAGCTACAATGTTTAGCGAAAAAGAAAATGTGTATAATAAGAAAACCATACCTCCCTATGTGACTTCAGGGACCCAGCTTACAAACAGGGCAGTCTTAACTTTGATAACTTTCTTTTCTGGTGATAATTCTCCTGCCAAACTGCCAGGAGATAAAAGAGAAAGGTTTCCAGAGAAGGTCCAAGATGGCAGAATAAATGCAAAATGAAAAAAAGGAAAATAAATACACATGGATGGGGGAGGAAAACAAAGAGGGTTTCCAACACTCAAAACAATGAATTCCCCAGCTTTACCTCTCAATGAACTACATACACACACTCAAGGTACAGAACAACACAAAGAGAATGCTGCAAGAAATTAGCCTTGCAACTCAAGGAAAGCATAGTAAAGCAGAGCCCGAAAGGCTCTCTAGGTGGACGACACAATCCCCATGAGAACAGTGCACAGGAAGGGACTGCTTATCTACATTTCCTACCCCACTGTGGGATACGTAATTGGTCATCTGCATAGTACTTTATGTGTCCAGACTAATCACAGTTCTGGAATTACTCCATCACAATAATTGAGCATGATTAAAATTTATATCCCTTCTTCATGCCTTCAGATTACAACAAATGGGAGAAAAATCAGGAAGGAAGAGTCGAGAAATAGACTCTTCCTTTCTCTCAAAACCTCGTCAAAATAATGGTAAAATTGCTGAATTTTAGGTCTGAGGAAATCGAGAGTATCCAATGATTTCAGATGATGGAGAAAGAAAACTCAGAAGAGTTACAAGCAATTTGCTTAATGTCACCAAATGAATTAGTGGCAAAGCCAGGAGGAGGAACCCTGATCTCCTGACTCCAAACTCAGCATTTCCACACTACCAACATTCGTTTTCTTTGAACCAACAATGAAATAGGTATGGAGGATTCTGGGCCGTTAGGTTCGGCACACTGGTTTGTCTTTTAAAATGACAAATCTCTCCTCATGTTGGCATACCAAAAAAAAAAAAAAGTTACAACAAAATCCAAAGCAGCTATCATTTCTGCCAATCAAAGACTAAAGATCAATACAATGAGCCAGGCAATCCACTGGAACTGAATGAATATAGCAGGATCGTGACGATGACAAATAGGAAACAGGCCTAACTCTGGTTAGACTTCAATGCTACTGAGCAAGAGGGCTCCAAGGTGTAACTCGTTCTAGATATCTGAGGTCAATCATTACTACTTTAACTTTTAATTTTTAAATTTTTATTAAAACCTTATATAAGCTTCTTAAAAATCACATAGGCTAGATTTATAACAAAAAGCAATAGTCAATGGGATATAAATCCTCATTCAGGCAGCAGAAAGGAGAACAGAGCTGGGTGGGGGAAACAAGCGCAAACAGGAAGCTACTGAAGCCTGAGAGAGGGGAAGGGGGTTTAGCCAAGGGCAGTAGTAAAGCAGAGTGTCAGGTTGCATCACCTTGTAGTCACGGTGAGTATTATTTCATGAAACTTTTATTTCAGATACCCATATACTTATGTATATAATTGGGTTCTAATATAAAATGTCTCCAATTATGAGTCACAACCCAAAAAATTTTGAGAAACATTGCCCCAGGAAGTTGAGAATACTGATCTTCCCTAAAATCTTTATCAAAGTCCTACATTAGGCTCAAGTAAAACAAGCTACAAGTTTAATTACACACCAAATATAATCTTATTGATCTGCCAAAAGAACACATCATCTGGTCTTTAAAAAAAAAGAAAAAAGAAAAAAAACAGTACAAGCAGTATTCAAGCATCAATGGAATGAATGCCAGGCACAAATTCTGTTACTTCTACCAACCATGGAGATATACAGATTACTAACAAAATATAATGCCAATTTTCTTTAACCACTAAACCATTCTAACCATTCAACTACTCCTAACTTTAGGGATTAAACACCAGCAACACACAACATTCATAATAGCAATGCTTTCAGAATTCAGGAAAATACCTTACTCTCCCAAATGAGAAAATATGGCCTAATTGTCCTTGAAGAATTCAAAGATTATATACTACAGCTTCAGAAAGTAGCAAGAACAATGGGGTAGGTGTATTAGAAGCAAAGAGGAGTATTTTTTTAAGGGGGATTAGTGGCAATGTGTTTTTTACGTAATAATTTTTTTTTATTTGAACATTCACCATATTGTTTGATCACGCCTCGTATTCTAAATTAAAAGTAAAGCTACATTTCCCCCAAGTTTCATAAAGAAAGGATAGGGACAGAGAAAATTACAGAAGGAATACCTAAGACTCTTTCCTTGAGCAAAGTCTACAGGTACACTTACATGTTTATGTATACGTGGATAGTGTACAGATTTAAGGGAAAAGTCACTGAGTAACATGAGACAAGTTTTATCAGACTCAGAAGAATATATAACCCTTACTGAACACTTGTGATCAAAACAGTGGCAAATGCTTATTCAATCCTTGCAGTAAACTTATGAGGATATTATTGTTCTCCCTATTATACAGAGGAGAACACTGAGGTAGAGAGGTTAAATAACTTGTTCAAAATCACCTAGTAATTAAGAGGTTGAGCCAGGGTTCAAACCCAGATTAACTCCAGAGCCCTCACTAAGAGCTCTATTGTTTCAAGGCACATGTAGGAAAACTCAAGATAGGGAATTTTTTGTTGTTGTTTTAAAGCGGGAAAGAGCTGTCTGAAAACTATGAACCTTGAAAACATGCAAAGTGAAAGAAGCCAGTACCAAAGAGAACGTACCGTGTTTCCCCAAGAACAAGACCTAGCCGGACAATCAGCTCTAACGCGTGTTTTGGAGCAAAAATTAATATAAGACCCAGTCTTATTTTACTGTAATATAAGACCAGGTATACTATACCATACTATACTATATACTGTAGTATCAGGTCTTATATTAATTTTTGCTCCAAAAGATGCATTAGAGCTGACTGTCCGGCTAGGTCTTATTTTGGGGGAAATACAGTATTATATAACTGCACTTATATGAAATGTCCAGAACAGGCAAGTGTGTAGAGTCAGAAAGTAGGTTAGCGGTTATATTAGGGCTGGGGGAGAAGGGAGAGGCTGTTGGAGGGTGGGGAATGGGGAGTGGCTGCCAATATCTATGGGGTTTCTTGAAGGGGTGATGAAAATGTTCTCAAATTGATTTTGGTGATGGTAGTACAACTCTATGCATATACTAAAAACTATGGAACTTTGTATTTTAAATGGGTGAATTGTATGGTATTTTAATTTTATCTCAATAAAGCTGTTTTTTAAAAAATAGACCTAAACTGAGGTGATAGCAGGAGGGTCTAAGTTGTTTCCCAGGCCTCTAACATGAATAATAGGAATGAAGACGTGATTTATACTGCATTCACCAGATGCAGGAGGAAAGGGAAAGGAGAGGTAGACAAGTCAAGTTCGGACATGTTAAATTTAAGGTACCAATGAACACCCACATCTCTAAGGTACCTATAGAAATGTCCAGAAGACAGCTGGATTGATAGGTCTAGGGCTTATTAGCAGTCTGGGGTAAAGAAATTACTCAGAAATCAACAGCAAATAAGCAGTGGCTGAAATCAGAGGTACTGATGCAGAGATCCTCAAAGCGTATAGAGAGTGATGAGAGCTAACGGCTAAGACTAAGATTAGAGAGCCCCAGGGAACATCCACAATGAACCACCAAGCAGAGAAGAGAAGCAATAGCCAAACAGGAAGGAGGAAAGAATACAAGAAAAACAAAATCCTTAACAGTGTCAATTGCCTCAGAGGGGTCCTAGCACAGAGTCTGGCACACAGAGGTACTCAATAAATATCTGATAAACTAATATAAACAAAGAAGTACTCACTGATTTGACAATATGGAAAAAATTGTAATTGGTGTCTTCAGTAAGACCACAGAGTATCTAAATGCAAATTCAAAAGAGGTGCCTTCTTTAGGTGGGCACACAGTGAGATAAGCAGGGCTCAAGCTGGATTTCAACCCCCAACATACCCCCCTCAGGTGGGCCCCCAGGTGCAGTGAACAACTACGGTAGGTTAAAAGACAGAGATGTAGAAATGACAACAGCATAGACTACTCTTTCATAATCTACCTGAGAAGGGAAATACAATAGCCTCTGGTGCCAGGGAAGGATTTCTCCAATTCTAAAACCCACCAATAAACTACAGCATATACTCTCATCATCTAAATGGCTTATTGTGAATTTGAGGCGGTAGTTCATCCAACCTTTAGAGAACATGTTCTATTTATAACCTATTTAGCCATTTAACTATAATATTATAGCTTCCATTAGCAAAAAGAAAGACATAACCTAGACATACACATGAACAATAAAACAAAAACTAATTAAATGCTACTGGAAATAAAGGACAAAGCAAGCAGCTATAGGACTTCCATAGACAAAAACACAATCATTCAAATACCAAGTGTGGTAGTTTTGAAACATACCCACAAATTCTTTAATACTTTTCCATTCAAAAGGTGGAAACTAATTCCTCTCCCCTTGAGTGTGGGTTGTACTTGATGACTCTCTTCTAATGAACAGAATGTAGCAAAGTGACAACACATGACTTCTGAGACGAGGTCATAAAAGGTACCCTGGCTTCCTCCTCCTCTCTGAGACCAGTTGCTCTAGAAGGATGTCAGCTGCCATGTGGTGATACACTCCATCAGTGCTCTGGAGAAGTCCATCTGGTAAGGAACTGAGGCTCTCTGCCAACAACTATGTGAGTGAGCCCTCTGGGAAGCAAATCCTCCACCCCCGTCAAGCCTTCAGATGACCACAGCCCCAACAGACATTACGAATGCAACTTTATGAGCCAGAATCACTCAGGTAAGATGTTCCCAGATTCGTGCCACAGAAACTGTGAGATAATGGTTATTGCTGTTTTAAGCTGCTGAGTTTTAGGATAATTTGTTGTGCTAAAATAGATAACTAATACACCAATAAAACTTTTAAAAGCTCGGGTGTACTAAAATATTCATTAACCTTATTTACCAGGCATCTGAACACTTACATACAGAGCAGAATTCTCCAAGTTAGCAAATTTCTAATCTGTATACACAAAAATAAATAACCAGATATATGATTTCCTTTAAAAATAAATAACAAATGAAATTAATAGGAAACCAAGAATTATGCAAGAGCTTTTACTGAGAGGCCTGAGACATTACAGAATAAAGTCTTCTGAGAAAAAAACAAAACAAAAATTTGAACAAAGTCAAAGCACTATTTTTAAGAAAGGTTACACTTTTTTCAAAAGAATGGAATAAAAATGACAAAAGAGTGATTATGTTTGACCTGCACTAAGAAATATATAAAAAATGAGGGGGAAGAAGATATGCAATAGGTAGAGTGGTGGAAAATTCTGTAAGAGGATTACATTTGATGCAGAACTTAAAATTTGTGGATGACTTTAAAGGAAGTTAAAAAGTATTTACAAGGGATCCTTTGGGGTGCTGGAAATGTAACAGTGGAGTGTGGTAATGGTTGTGCAACTCTACAAATTTACTAAAAATCACTGAATTGTACACTTCAAAAGGGCAAATACTGCAGTATATAAATTATACCTCAATAAAGCTTTTTTTTTTTTTTTTTTTAAGTAGGACAGGTGTCCCTCAGAGATATTTCAGGTTGGATTCCAGACCACCACAATTAAGCAGGCATCGCAATAAAGCAAGTCATAATCTTTTTTGCTGGTGGAGTCTTGCCTTCAATTTGTAAAACACGCAACATCTGCGAAGTATAATAAAGCGAAGCACAATAAAACGAGGTATGCCTGTATTTATTTATTCACTGAAGCAAGATGGGAAAATTACATTATTACTTGGGTTTTTCTGACTAAAGAAAGGAAGCAGCCAAGAGGAAAGGAAAAGTACAGTAATTCATTCAACAGACAGGAAAATTAAAATTAAAATGTTCATAGATTAAGAAACATTAATGTTTCCATTTCATCCCAATAAAGGGCAGTATTGTGTCTTTGGTTAAGTCTCCATAAATCTTGCTGAAATCACAAAAGTTTATTATCTTAAGAGAAGACAGATTTGGAAACTTTAAATGTAAAACAAGTGTAAAAAAATGAAGAAGAAGAAATACTTCAACTTAATTTCCTATTTTAAAGAATGTATGGCGGGGACGGCCAGATGGCTAGTTGGTTAGAGCTGGAGCTCTCAACAACAAGGTTGCCGGTTCAATTCCTGCATGGGATGGTGGGCTGTGCCCCCTGCAACTAAGATTGAAAATGGCGACTGGACTTGGAGCTGAGCTGCGCCCTCCACAACTAGACTGAAGGACGACGACTTGGAGCTGATGGGCTCTGGAGAAACACACTGTTCCCCGATATTCCCCAATAAAAAAAATGAATAAATAAAAAAAGAATGTATGGCAATTGCTTTACAAGCATGATGACAACAGCCAATTCCCTCAGCCAGTCACAACATCCACATGAGGGATTTTTAGGGGGGGTATATTTGGAGAAAATTAATTTGCATTGGTTTAGGGACTTTTGCAGCAATTTCCCAAAACAGCAGTACTGTATTTTATTTATCTTATCTGCGCTACAGAGACCAAGTAAAACTGTACCTATAAACAACCACAATGCACACTTGTTTTGAGTTATGAAAATATTAACCTACTCTGACCTCCTCTGTACCAACTTCAGCAAACCCTAGGTCAAGAGTCTCAACTTCCCAAAAGAGCACAGTTGTCTCTAATTTCAGACCTGCTAGTCTGCTCTCTGCCTTTGGCTAAATCAGCAGCAAACCCAGAAATAAAAACAAAAAACTCTACTAACTTACGTAGGTATTTCCTTTTTCCATAAACGAATGTTCTAGCAGACACACAAAAAAATAACATATATCAATATGTAATTCTATTCTCTCTAAGTGGCTATAATAATGGACAAAATACTAGTTCAAGGTAGTGATATTCACTTTATTATCCACCTAGACTTGAAAACTTGTAATATCAATGAACTTCATATGTTTCAATAAAAGAACATTCTGTGAAAGTTTACAGTACCAGGCCTAACCCTGAGGAGGCAATTCAATAAATGTTAGTTCCTTTCTGTCCTTTCCGTTAATTCTTACAGTATTTCCATGAAGTAGTTCTTGATTATTATTACCCCAATTTAAAACAGGAAAATAGAAAGAAGAGAACTGCCTGACTGCCACCCAGATCAGACCCTGAAAATTCCGGCCACGTGGTGGTGATGGAGGGATTCATTTGCAGACGTTAAAATTTTTCCCCCCTTTCTTCTGCCTCCCCTGCCCCCCACTCCGGTTCAAGCCATTGTTTCTCAGTCTAGTTGTGTAGGACACAGCTCCCTGGCCCATGCTGGTGTTATGAGCCTCGTGTTCCCCCTGGCCACAGCCGCTCATGGCAGCACACAGCAGCCCCTGGCAGCTCATGCCAACCTCCGGCTGCTCCCAGCAGCCCAGCTCCAGGGAGAGCTGTTGTTCACAATCTTAGCTGTAGAGGACGCAGTTCACTGGCCCATGTGGGAATCGAACCAGTGACCTAGGTGTTAGGAGCACGGCGCTCTCTCTCCACCTCCTGGGCAGAAGTGTCAATTCCAAGGACCTCTCTCCTGCTATAGGAAATGGCTCAACTGTTTTTTTTCTTGAAGCAATGTATTCAAGGTTCCTGTTCTCTGTGACTGAGAGAAAGCCAACCTCAAGAACCTCTCTATGCTGTTCTAACTGCAAATGCAGCAAGAGTCCGAAGACTCATCAACCCATAGAACCCCATGCACAAGTTCACAGGATTCCTTGTTTGGAGTTGGGGGAAGTACTGTCGTTGTTGTTTTTTGTTTTTTGTTTCTTTTTGATTGTCAAGTTCACTCTCCAAGTTTCCTGTACCAATAAGTGTGGGGTCTCCACAAACCTAAGATCATGGAAAACTAGGGCTACATGAACTAGCACTAGCTGTTACTTTGACAGGAAATATTCTGACAGAAATAGGTTTGCAGAGCTGTGAAGCTGCCATCCATAGTTTTTTTTGTGGGAATCTGACACAAGATAGATACATGAGCCAAAGCCCTACCTGATGTACTTCTGTTCAGGCTCCGGAGCTTAACACAGGAACACAAGCATGTCGTGTCAAATTAAACTCCAGTGGTTCAGATGGGCAGATTCTGTCATCAATAACAAAACGTATAATTGTCAGAGACGGTCTGGCTACTCTCCAGACAGGCCCTTTGTTGCATTTAGTCTACCATTCACAGAAGCTACTGAATTTTAGAGTGACCAGAAGAACTAGCTAGCCTGTCACTTCCTACTACCCCAAGTTGGTTTACATAACGGCTGCAATGCAACAACTCCGCCCTCTAAGGATGGGGTCACAGTGTGTAAGCGCATGTGCATGAATTCATGGCTCTGTTCTATGATCACCAAAATTTTAAATTGGATCTGTTTCTTTGGCATTTAATACATTCTAACAAGATACTACGCACAACATTAGATAAACTAGGTGACCATGACGAGTATTTCCCTAAATAATAATCAAATCTGATCTATTCCAGCTCAGTAGAACTGAAAATACTAACAAACACCTCAGGCAGGAAAGAGTAAATAAACCTGGGACCTACCTTGTTTACAATTCTCACAGACAGATGAAATTGAATTCCATGCCAACTGTACCTTTCGATCACTAAAACACAAACAGAAAAATAAAAGTTCATGCAATATAAGCAGTTCTTCCAGTTCCTAGCAGGTATTTGGTTTCAAAGGTAAAAAGCTATTTCTTATCTCTTTCTATCCTCTCCATGCCCACAACAGTGATTGAGCTCTGTCACTGGCAGGAAGGCCGAGAGAGAAAAATTAATAGGTAAAACTAACTGAGCACTTACTATATGCTAGACACTGTTCTAAGTGCTTAAATGTATAATACTAACTAATTTAATCCTCACAACAACCCTATGAGATATTCTCGTTAACTCATTTTACATTCAAATGACAACTGACCTATACCTCTGAAAGTTGCTCTTACTGGTGTTACGAAATGTCTTTTAAATTTAAAAAAAAAAAAAGTATTTTAAATAATGTAGGCAATCTCAACCATTATAGATGGACTGTCTCAATGGTTAACGTCTGTGTTCCATACTCAACCACTGCTGCATTTTTGAGTCCCCACAATGTGCTGGGCACTATACTGGGTGTTAGAGAGGATTTATTCTCTGCCCTTTGGGAGCTGAGAAACTAGTTGGGAGATCAGACTAAACTATAAGAAATGGTTCAAGAAATGGAATGTCCTATATTATGAGATACACTCTCTTTATGTAATCATTCAGTTAAAAAAAAAAAAGTCAATAACCTCTGGGAAAAGGGGAGAAAAGATTCACCTAAGAGGTGCCCTAAACCTGGGCCTTTAAAAATAGGTTACATTGGCAAAGTAAGGGGAAAGACTCTTTAGGCCTGGAAATGAGAACAAAAATATGATGGCAGGGACAGTGTCCCTCACATCCTTCATAATTTGATCCCATCCAGTTTTACTACCCTTTGCCCTGGCCACTGATCTCCCTCCCTTTCCCCAATAGCCACACCAAACTTCTTACTTCTAGAACATACGCTCTTTGATAATTCCATTGTTTCTCCTACTGCCTGTTCTTGCCCCTTTTCCCTGACGAGTAACATTAATCCTAGTGTGTGATAGGCACTCAGTAAAATGTAGCTATTGTTGTAAATAACTTTTATTATTAAGATCCAATTGAAACATTTTTCTAAAGCCTTTCCAATTTCCCTGAGTTAATCGATACTCCCTCTCTACCATATTTGCATGGCATTTGTCTATTTCCCCATTAGAGAGGTAAAACTTATTTTACTGTCTCCAGATTTCCTTTTTCTTTCTCTCTACTTGTCTGAACAGGAAACATCTTTTATACAACACAATATCCCCCAAGACCTAGAAGAGTATCTGGCACATAATAGGTGCCCATTATGTACTTGTTAACAAAGGTTACTGAAGGCCCAACTGAGTCAAATTTACAGAATGAATAACGACAGAACTCTTTTAAAAAGTCGGCTCCTTTAGTACATTTAAAAGATTCAGTTTGTCAAAACCTAAAGCACTTTTACATTTTCATGAATATGTCTGCTACATAATACCAACAATTCATGAACAAGAAAATCAAAGTGGATTCACTAAAAACTACCAGCTGGCTAGTTTTTGCTTGACAACAAAGCAAGGTCCTCATCCATGCCAACTGAGACAGGAGAAATTAACTGAATATTGATGACTTAGGTATTCTGCTGGCGACCTTGCCCACTGAAACAGTACCACAGTGCTGTATGCAATATGTATGTTTAAATGGGTATTTATATTGGCTTTTAGTCATGGATCGTTGAGGTTACAAATTTAGAAGTCCAATCATAAATCTAAGGTTTATTTATAGAAACTTTCCATATGGTAGGAGTTTAAGAAGTAAAACAGCAGCCTTTTTCCCTGTGGAAAGCAGAAGGCAGCAGGGCGCCAGAGGAGCAAACCCTCTCCTGACTGCTCTTGGCACAGCTTTGCGCAGAGGAAGAAATGTGCAGGCCCAACAGGAGCCTGGCTGACCATCAGTCACCCAGGGCAACGGGCACTCTCAATGTCTGTGCTTTTCAAGGCTTACGTATTAATTTTACACATACCTATGTTCATTTAAAGCACAATTTGTGGCTTGGAATTTCAACAATGTTCTGATGTGCTAGTTTGTCCACATATTAATCGCGTCAGCCAGGTCTGAACATGCCAAGCTTAAAATGCTCTCCAGGTCATTATGCAAAGGTATGAGCTCAATCCTTTCTTCTCGGGAAAAGGAACTTAGTCAGGGGAGAATGACTAAAGCAATAGTATTTCAATGGAAGTCATAACAGAAAAAGTCAACTCCTAAACAGTGTTGCGTTGCTGTTTTAAAATATCCGAATGGAAATAAGATACAAGCTAATGACAGGTTTCTTAAAATTATTAACTGCAAAATGAGACCCTGGATTTTTAGTTCACAGTTGTCAGAGAATTTATTTTGAAATTGCTTTCTACATGAGACCATCTTATAAAAAGGTTGTTTTAGTCATACACTGACTAAACCCCTTTAGAATCCAAGTCTAACTTACTTTATATTGAAATGAATTATATTTTTATGTGAACAGTATTATGAGCAAGGTGCTTTTAACCTTTTATTTTGTTGGCTTTTAGAGAAATGCCAATAAAACCTGCAATTACTAAATTTTTATAAGTAAACCTCAGAAGCTCACACATCCAATCCCTTCATTTTCAGTTGGGAACCGGAGCAGAAAGGGCTCTGTTATAACAGAAACACTGGGGCCAGAATATGATTACTAGTCCACTGTACTTATTCTACTACATACTACTAAACACACTGCTTTTTAGTAAGACAGAAAATATTTTGGAAATTACAACAGAAGAACAGTTTGGCTATCTACACGCATTCGCTAACTGAAAAGAATTTAAAAATTAATCTGTGTGCCCTGAAGGTTTGGGAATGCTGTCCCTTAAAAACTTGGGCAGTAAATTGTAGCAGTTATTTTCAATGCTTTTGGTTCAATACATGCTCACAGAGAATCTCTGCTGGAAAGTTAGCTTTCAAAAGTTTTTCTTACATTCCAAAGGGAATGGGAGTAATTTTTACAATCTAAGACGACATTATCATTATCCTCTAAAAAAATAAAGTTACCACAAAAAAGATAAGCAATTCCATTGAATTCTGGGTCTTCTTTCAAACATGCATTTCTTCTGAGAGAATGCTATTTTAAGTTGGGTGAAAGAGATGCAAAGAATAAAGGGAAGGTAACAAAGAAAATGGAATGGAAAGGCAAACGAGGAAAGAAAATCAATATAAAGGTTTGACTCTGATATCAGAAAGGAAGAGAGAAAACAATTCCCAATTACATGAATGAACTGTGATTTTTAAGCTACCAGCCTCAGCAGGGTGTGGTTACATACCTCCTCAAACCAAACACCTATGAAAAAAATCTAAACCTCATTTTGCCTGATTCCTCTATTTGTCTTTCTCTCACTTTCAAAGAGTTCAGTGGACTGGAGAAAATAGGGGAGTCATTTCGAAACGTCAGTCCATGTAGCCCCCTCAAAGTGCTGGTACTGGCTGGAGCTGTCAGAGCATCTCAAAAGGAGAGTCAGGAGAGGTCACTGCGTTCCCAAACATGTCTATAACCTCCTCTAAAAGAGACTAGAAACCTGCAAGCAGCAATATACTCTGCTGCCTTTCACAGCTACCAAAGTCCTTTCCTTTCCTGTCATCGATTTACCTTGCATAGACATTTTAAAGAACAGTTAACATAACATTTGGTTAACACGTTGCGTACGGATCACGAGAATCTTCACAAGGGATTTAAACCCCGCCGTACGGAACGTGTTAAGATGACAAGGGGAGGAAGGGAATAAGGTAGACCTAGGTATGTAGCTGTGATCAACCCAGCTGCACCATTCAACCTAACATGCTTGGTTAGGCACCAGAATATACATAATACTTTACAAATTAAAGATTAAAATCTCAAACTTTCCACTCATAAGAAGTTTCAAACTCTATCAAAGCTCCCAGTTTTGCCTTCCTGCCAGCACCTCCTAACAGCCATGGACGCAGCTCCCATTTCACTGTGTGCTAAAACTCAGATGTCCGAGCTCCAGACAGGCAGATACAGCTACTACTTTTTCAAACTGCAAAGCAAAATCCACTTTACGGTTTTCAAGTATTTGAACATCTATTTTCTTACGTGATTCTCCTAACACTAGAAAGTGGCTATTTTCAGAGATGATGGTGGAGAGCAAACCACAGCAAAGTCTGTAGGTGGAATCACAGGAGAAGGAGCCCACGTGCCCATCAGTGTTCTAAACACAGAGAGGGGCTCTCTTTAGACCGCAAACCTGACTTGAACACCTCTGCAATGAGGCTTAAATAAATGTGTACATTCCTGTTTCCTTAAACAGAACAAAATGAACATTGTTCCCATAATAAATTATTTTAATTTTTCAAAACAGGTTATATATAACTATGGTTTAAAAAAAAAATCAAACAGTACAAAAGGTGTACAAAAAAGAGTAGGTCTCTCTCCCCCCCCCCAGCACTCCTTTCCAGAAAGGCGTTCACGTTTTCGTAGTTTAACATTTTCTTAATGACTGCATCACTCTCCCATGTGGCTGCAGGGGAAGGAGCTGAGTGACTTAGCTCTTTATTACACTTCCAGAGAGAGGACATCGCCACAATCATTGCATAGTGGGAATGAAAAGCTTATTTTTAGTTTTGTATATGTTGTTTGAGATAGTTGGCTTTCCAACTTTTCCATCAGGTCAGGTTGATGAAATAATGGTTTCTAACAGTTCCATTTTACTATATAATAGATGAGAAACCAGAAGTTTAATCTGACCTGGACTACAGTTTTATAACAAAGTAATTTCAGCAGTTACAATATACATGAAAAAATAAATACTCATTATACATACAGCTTAAAGCTGATTAATTCTCAATGATCATATCTTTTAAAGCTTGAAGAGGAAGTCTGAAATCCATTCCATCTCACAGGCATAGGTATGGGGTCAAATCGCAGTACATGAGGAGGAATAATAAAATAGAACGGTCTCCTGGTATTCTTCATCCTGACAGCAACTGATCAGTGGTCCCAACATGATCAGCGTCAACCTGACATACTCCCTTCCTAAACACAAATTTCCCTCTCCTTCTGTTCCCTGGAAGATCCCAAAAGAGAATGGCCAAACATGCAAAAGAATGAAACTGGACTACTATCTGTCACCATGTACCAAAATTAACTCAAAATGGATCAAAGACCTAAACATAAGACCTGAAACAATAAACTACATAGAAGAAAACACAGGTACTAAACTTATAGACCTTGGGTTCAGAGGACTTTATGAATTTGACTTCAAAGGCAAGGCAAGTAAAAGCTAAAATAAACGAATGGGACTATACCAAAGTAAAAAGCTTCTGCACAGCAAAAGAAACCATCAACAAAATAAATAGGCAACCAACTGAATGGGAGAAGATTTTTGCAAACAGTGCCTCCGATAAGGGGCTAATATCCAAAATATATAAGGAACTCATACAACTCAACAACAAAAAATAAACAATCCAATTAAAAAATGGGCAGAGGACCTGAATAGACATTTCTCCAGAGGACATACAAATGGCCAATAGATATATGAAAAAATGTTCAACATCACTAATCATCAGGGAAATGCAAATAAAAACCACAATGAGATATCACCTCACATTGGTTAGAATGGCTAACGTGTTTCCCCGAAAATAAGACCTAGCCAGACAATCAGCTCGAATGCGTCTTTTGGAGCAAAAATTAATATAAGACCCGGTCTTATTTTACTTATAATAAGTAAAATAAGTAAAATAAGACTGGGTATAATATAATGTAATATAACATAATATAATAATATAATACCAGGTCTTATATTAATTTGTACTCCAAAAGACGCATTCAAGCTGATTGTCCAGATAAGACTTATTTTCGGGGAAACAGGATATCATCAACAAGACAAATAATAACAAGTGTTGGAGAGGCTGTGGAGAAAAAGGAACCCTCATACACTGTTGGTGGGAATGCAGATTGGTGCAGCCGCTATGAAAGGCAGTGTGGAGGTTCCTCAAAAAATTAAGAATAGAATTACCATATGCCCCAGCAATCCCTCTCCTGGGTTTACCCAAAAAATCTGAAAACATTATCCATAAAGATATATGTGCTCCAATGTTCATTGTAGCTTTAGTTACGGTAGCCAAGACGTGAAAACAACCAAAGTGTCCTTTGATAGATGATTGAATAAAGAAGATATAGTATATATACACAATGGAATACTATTCTGCCATAAGAAAAAATGAAATACAACCATTTGCGACAACATGGATGGAACTTGAGATTATTATGCTAAGCGCAGTAAGTCAGACAAAAAAGTCAAGAACCATATGACTTCACTGATATGTGATACATAAAACTGAAAACAAAAAAAAACACAAGACAAACAAATGAAGAAACAAAAACTCATAGACAGAGACAATAGTTTAGTGGTTACCAGAGGGTAAAGGGGGAGGGGGCTGGTAGATGCAGGTAAAGGGGATCAAATATATGGTGATAGAAGGAGAACTAACTCTGGGTGGTGAACACACAATGTGATATATAAATGATGTATTACAGAACTGTACACCTGAAACCTATGTAACTTTACTAACAATTGTCACCCCAATAAACTTTAATTTAAAAAAAAAAAGAGAGAGAGAATGGCCCAGAGTCTGACAACAAATACATCTAGGAAGAAGACCCACCTTTAGCACTATTCCCACATTCTGCGTCAAGGTCATTGGAGAAATCTCAAAATCACCCCATCTCAGGGTTGGAAAGGGATCATCATGTGTCAACAAACATTTTCCAAGTGACCATATGCTAAATGCTAAGGATATACAGATGATTTTGACGAAATTTCTATTCAAGGCATTGTATACTTTAATAGAGGAATTAACAAAGGGTTATGGGAGTATAGAGGTGGGAATAAAACACCAGATTTTCAAAATAAATTGCCAAGAATTAACTTGGGATTGCCACATCCACCATCTCCTACCAAACTTACATGCAGAAGACTCACGTAGTGAATCAGGAAAAGGAGAAAGCAAGATTACAGTCCTTGCAGGGCTGGGACTTGTAGCCTCTCAAATCAGGGTCTTGTTCTCTTGCGTAATTGGTTAAAGAAAATAGTTAAAGGTGGTTATGACTATTTCCGTCCGTCCTTCATTTCTTTTCCACAAAAAAACTAGGATCACAGGAAAACATTGTTCTAGTGCAACTACCCACACAGTGCCAATCTCCAAATTTTGCGAGATACTTAATCCTTTAAAATATTTGCTGGAAAAAAATAGTGCCTTCTCTTCCCATCCTAAAGGAAATTTTATTTAGCCTAGGCTATTTATAGAGGTCTAGGTTACAACTAACTTCTACAAGAAAACTAACCATAACCACTTCCAATGCTGTATTGACTTGTCCTCTGGCCCAAGTTCTAATAAACTCCCCACCTCCCAAGGCTTAGGAGTCTTTCTAGCTCTGAGTCTTCTGGCACCCTTACTTTTCGTTTTACTGCTAATTGTGACTCTCAGGAATTCAGCCACAAAGCATTACAGGAACTTTATTTAAACCACAAACAATATTTCATTTTCATTTTCCAGACAAAATCTTACAGGCCTGTACTACACAGTGTCAAAAAGTGTCATCTGTCTTTACACATCTCCAAAGGAAAAAACTTATCTCCGACATGTAAATTTTTACTTATTGGCTCTCTCTCTCTAACCAATAGAAACATACTTCACCACCACCACATATTCCAGCGAACTGCTGCTATCTCAGCAATCACAATGGAGTATAGTTTTCAATAGTGACTCAGGCCTTGGGAGTGGTTTAGCACATGGAAATTCACCAGCTGGCATCTACAATTAGATTCAAGGAGACAAATGGAATTTTTCTATCAGGTTTTTCCAAGAGTTAACTAGTTCTTAAATTGATTATACCTTTCTGAAGTATTTACAGATGAAATTATATAATGTATGGGACTTGTTTTAAATTTTTGAGAGGAAGGGGGTAGCAAGGTTAAACAAGATTGGTTATGTACTGATAATTACTGCAACTGGGTGATACGTCCATGGTGGTGGTTCATTTTATTATTTATTTTATTTATTACTTAATTTATTTATTTTACTATTTTCTTTATCTTAAATGTGCCTGAAATAGTCCATAATAAAGACTTGTTTTGTTTTATTTTAACTTATGTCATGATTTGGTGAACTTGACAAATAAAGAACAAAGTGATTCTTGGTGGGAACCAATGAGCTCCATAATCTACCAGAGTAAAAATTGTTCACTTCTTGAGATATACTTCAAATCTAATACTTATTTCTCACTGAACACAACTGCCCCGTGCCAGGCACCGACCTCAGTACTGAGGACATAACGATAAACTGAATTCTGTCTCTCAAATAACTGAGTAGGGAGTCTATCGTATGAGGCAAGCACAGTGTCATAGATCAAACAAGAGGGACATCTGATCCAACTCGCGCCCTCAGGAAAAGCTTCCCAGGCACCAGCTCAGTCAATTCTGAAAGATTCAACCCAAAGAAACGAATCATTTCTTTTTTGCCCATGTTGACCTTTGTCATCTTACAGACTGTCAGATCAGCAAGTAAATGTCTGTTCCTTCACGGAAAAAAAGTATGCATTTCTCTATAAAGCTGAAATTGGGGCAGCTGGTTAGCTCAGTTGGTTAGAGAGTGGTGCTCTTAACAACAAGGTTGCCGGTTCGATCCCGACATGGGCCACTGTGAGCTGCGCCCTCCACAACTAGATGGAAAAAACTACTTGACTTGGAGCTGATGGGTCCTGGAAAAACACACTTAAATAAAATTTTTAAAAGTTTAAAAAAAAAGCTGAAATTATCAAACTCATTCATCCAACAAACATTAAATCCATGTGCCAGCACGTGCTAGACAAAAAGGATAAAATATGGTCTCTGCCTTCGTAGAGTTTATAATCTTGGACACTAGGAAGACAAAAGTAAGTAAGAAAGCCAACAACCAGAAAACTAACTAAAAACTTCTTCAAGTTATTAAAAAAACATAAAAGGGACTTTGTGGGCTGAAAGTATCTACTTTTTGGATATGGTGATATGAAGAGATGAAATGAAGACCAAGGGATGATAATGTAACTGACGAAGGGGAAAGGGATTCAGACCAGGTGAGATCACACAGATAAAGCAAGCTTGTGAGTAGGTCATGGGAAGAAATCTGGATTTTAAGTACAATGGGAAACCACTAGAAGTGAGGGTTTTCAGCAGAGAAGTGACATGACTCAGTTTGTTTTTAAGATCATTCCTGCTAATCCGGAGAGAATGAATTGAAAGAAAATATTTTTACCTAGAGGAAATTTAAATGAATAAAACGAAACACTAAAGTTGATTTTGGCCAGTGAAAATCATCTCTGCATTTCATTACCAATCTAAAATCTTTTAAATTGCCCTACTTAGTCCAGGCTTCACCTACAGTTTTTTGTTTTGTTTTGAACGCTTACAACCCATGGGGTTATGACCCTGAGGAGCTTTCTGGGAAGCTGAAACAAGCCCACATGCCTGGGGGTTAGCATTCTTCTCATTCTCCAATTGCCAAAGTCAGATTAATTTTCACTTACTCATCTCCTATTCCACAATTTACTTTTTGACTGAAAAGAAGGGAGTAGGGGACTTCCTCAAGTGTTTTAGGAGACAATAAACTTTACTGAACATCTAATAAGGAATGTGATTGCCTAACCTTTCTTCTCATTGCCAACTATGTTCCAGGTGAAAACTCCACTATGAAAGCAATTCTAATTTTCCTGTCCAAATTATCTCAAAAAGCCACCTAAAGTACACCCATTTAATTCTGCTTTAAAAAAAAAAGTTTCCTCATTCCAAAGTAGGAACAAGATTAAATTTCTAATAGCATTTGTAATTGATAAGAAAAATAAATTCCATTGTTAATCCCTGGGACATGTGGCTAGGAAATCTTAAGAGAGGCACTAACAAAATTATGCTCAGGGAGATTTTACTCAATTATCTGAAAAACAGAATGGAAGGAGGAACGAGAAACAGTATGAACATGTGTGGAATATCCATGAGCTTTACCTACATTATTTCACTTAATCTTGACAACATCCCTATAAGCACATCATCGTTTTAATGATGAGGACACAGGACAAAGAAATTGACACAAGCTCAAAGTCACACAACTATTAAGTGGCTTCCATGGCGCTTAATACTCTTTCCATTAAACAAATGTTTAAATAAAGATCTAAAATTATAGAAATTCTTCCACATGACTAATGCACTAATAAATAAATGCATTTATACACATGTATGTGTGTGTGCTTGTGTATTTCACCTAGAGGTCTCATCATCAATTGTACTATTTCATTGGGGGGGAAAGTGTTTAGGATTTCTACTTGACACAGACACCAGAAAGCACCTCTGAAAAGATAAGGGAGTTTGGTGGCCAAAGCTATCAGGGTTATTTGCTCTTAATGAAGCCAAAGGAGCCTGTCCTGGAGGGCAGTGTATACTTCCTTGGGGCTAGCAGCTGTGGCTCCCTAACAAAAGCTATGTCACATACAAGGACCATTCTTAAACCCAGAAATGTCTGATTTAGTGTGGTGACACTGAGCAACATGTACATGCAAAAACAACTAACTGTTCTGTCAAAAAAAGTATCAAATAAAATAGCATACATGAAAGCACCTAACAGTGGCCAGTATAAAACAGATCCTCAATTAAAACTAGTTCCTTCCACTCTTTGCTCCAAGTTATTTGTACAAAAACAAATAACTGAGCTGGATGGAGCTACGTTATCTTACATAGCTGGACACATTGATGAAAAATGCTCTTTCTCTCAAACCCTGCCAGACTGAGTTTCCGTATCTGATCCCACAATTGCTAACAACAATAGGGACACAACCAGCCACATCTCAGAAATCAGAAGTCTTCTCTTAAGGATTATGTTATTTCCTCCATCAATCAGAAGCATGTCAAGTGGACAGGAAGGTATCTTTAAAGCAAGTCTCCCCAACAAGCGAGTACAACACAAGTCAGCAAAACCACCAAACTATCATCACTGCAACCTAGGGTACAATCTGCATTCCTCCATTTCTATTATCACTGAAGGGTCTTACACAGCCTTGCGTGTTAAATCATTAACACTTCATACTAGGGCAAATTGTCTTCAACTATTTCAATGGTGTAACTTTTGAAATGGAATTACCTTTTCTTTAAAAAATTATTTTTAAATCAATTATTTAGCTGCTTCTGAGATTCAGACTCTGGAAACAATGGTCTCCTACTGGGTTTAGCTGAGATAGTGTGAAGTGGTAATGATTGCTGGAGTGAATACAGTGACGACTGCAAAGATCAAATGAAAGTCATAGGTGGGCCCTCAGCAGTCATCTAACTTAATGGTCTGATTTTACAGAGGAAAAACCTCAAAGAGACGAGACTTTTCCAATATTAAGTAGCTTATTAGTGCCAGAATGACGTTTTTTAAGCCCCAAGCCTACTGATGCCTCAATTGGCCAGCTGACCTCTCTCTAATAATAATAGCTGCTGCTTATCAGTTAATTACAATGTGCCAGGTGCTGTACCAAGGACTTTACATATTTGTCATCTCATTTAATCTCACCCAATCCTACGAGGAAGGCATTTTATAAATAACCCATTTTATAAAGAAGGAAACCAGAATTCAAAACCAGGTCGGCCTGAGGCCAAAGTCCTTGGTTTCAACCACTCCTCTACTCCTCTCTACTTTCCACTCTTCACTCATCCACCAAATACTTGCTAAGCAAGTCAGGTACTGTCTCAGCCTTAGGGATACTAGTGATGGAGCTGGACAAGGTCCCTGCCCTTGTGGAGATTATGGTAACAAATAAAAAAAATAAGCACTTCAGGTATGACTGGAATGTGTTATGAGGGGAAAAAAAAGTAATGTGATAATAACTATGGAGGCAACATTATGCTACCGATTTTACATGAAAACACTAGAAATGTCAACCACTGAGGTGTCACACCCATTAGGATGGCTACCATCAAAAAAAAAAAAAAAAGAAAGAAAAGAAACCAGAAAATAAGCACTGGTAAGAATGTGGAGAAACTGAAACCCTTATGCACTGTTGATAGGAATGTAAAATGAAAGTACATACTATAAATTTAATCTTAGTGAAAACGACTAAACAAGATTCTGAACCCTTCAAAGATAACAAGTATTTGAAAAAGTATATTCCGAAAGGCAGATAAACTAAATAAACTCTTTAGTATATTAATTCCAGCGTGGGCGTTGAGAAAAAACAGTCTAATTGGAGAAACCTGTCAACAAGGGTAAGGCAAGAAATGCCCATTTCTTTTTTCCTCATTCCCATGTTCCTGTGAAATTTCTCTACCAGCGCCCCTGATTAGCTCAGCAAAGAGACAAACTCTGACGACTGTACAGGTAAAGGCACTTCATTAAGCTCCTACTAGACTCAGATTGCTGCTGTGGGAACTGCCTCCTCTTAAATTTCTGGGCCATTATCAGATAGAAGCAGCTCTTAATCTCCCTGGCTTCCTTTTCAGGGGCATGTGCCAAGAAAGAGTGGAGGAGAAAAGGCCTAGGTCCACAGTTCTCTCAAGTACTGTACTTTCATCCATTATAGACTCTGAATTGCACGTCATTCACCTTCATGCTAGAATGTACCATCCATCTTCTTTGTTTTACTTACTATACCCACTTGGTACAGGTCTTACATTAGATACATGGAGAGAAAATATCAATTAAGTGTACCTACTACCCCCCAATGAACTATGATGTTAAGAAGAAGAAAAGGTCTTGGTGGAAAAAAAGAAAGTAAAGAAAACAGCTCTATAGGAAGAGGAGAGAGAGCGTGAAAACAAGTGTGAGGCTGTATTAATCAAGGAGAGTGGTACTGTGAAGGAATTAAGCCTCAGGCTAGCTTTAAAATGGGCAAGGACAGTGTGGAAAATGAGAAGGCCGCTGGCTGTTCGGAGAATTCAGGGAAGGCTGATCAAAGTCAGGAAATTAACAATTATCAGTACAGAATGATAACCAGGGCTTTTTCACTAAAGTTCTGGTTTAAAAATCATGTAATAATTCTTCTTGGTGATTTATAAAAGTATCCATTACTCTGTTTGATGAAGACAGCATACAGCTATAGATTAACTACAAGACCAAGAAGCAATTTGCTTCTAGAAACCAAATTAAGTCAGTCCAGTAGAATGATTGCAAAGGAAGAAATTTGCCATTTCTATAGCTATACCAGAATGATATTCTGAAATGTTTGCTTTCTCTCATCTGAGAAGTTATCATGTAGAGTCTGTTATTAAGCCTAGGCTATTATCTCAGATAGCAGAATGCAAAAGCACAAGACAAAGAAATGGTAGCTGAAATAGATTCTAAGCAAGAAGAGCTTACCCAGCCTTTGCTTTTATAAGTCAAATGTAAATTTCATATATAATCAACTGCCACTGGTGTGATTCCTCACAGTTAGCAGGTACTTTATTTAGACAGAGTTTTACACATTGTAGATACTGAGTAACTACTTGAAAGAGTGAATGACCCAATTTATACTCAAGGTACTACTGTCAGGAGAAACCAAACAAATGAATTCCAAAAATGACTGGAGTTAGAAAACTGCAGGAGGATGACATGGAGTATTTTTCTTGCAATGGAGCTGCAAGAAGGCACATTATTATCCACTTACTCATTCAACAGAAATTTGAAGAACTATTATGGGCCAGGCACTCCTGTAGTATGCACGTGTGTGGGGTATAGATCAGCTGTCACAAACTGACCTCAACCAAAGTTGGCAGGCAAACATCTTTTGTTCATTCCACAGTGTTGATCCATACAATATTTTTTCATCAACTTGGAGGTATAATTTACTTACAATAAAATGCACGTATTTTAAATGTACACTTTCAATAAGTTCTGACAAATGTCATTCTTGTGTAGTCACACTCCCAAGGAAAAACACATTCCAATCACCCCTCAAGTCCTCGTACAGTCGATCTCCACTCCCCACTCCAGCTCCACTCACTGATCTGATTTCTATTATTACTACTACAGTTTGTCTGTGCTAAAACTTCAAATAAATGAAACCACAGAGTAAGGTCTTTTGCATCTCACTCTTCCACTCACCATGTTTTTGAGATTTGTTCACATTGTTGTAACGTATCAATAATTCACTGTTTATCCACAGGATTTTATCTATTGATGGCATTGGGTTGTTTACAGTTTTTTTGACTATTATGAATAAAGCTGCTATGAACATTCATGTGGAATTTTTGTGAGTATATATTTTCATTTCTCTTAGTAACAAATACCAAAGAGCAGGATTGTTGGGTTGCATAAGCATGTTCTTAACTTTATAAGAAACTGACCAACTGTTTTCCAAAGTGGTTGTACCATTGCACACTCCCGCCATGTATGAATTCAAACATACATGAATTCCAGTTGTTTCGCATCCTCACCAATACTTGGAATTATCCATTTTTTTAAATTTTAGCTATTCTAATGGATGTGAAGTGGTATCTTGTGATTTAAATTTGTATTTCCCTGGTGAATGATAATGTTGAATATCCTTTCATATGCTTTTTTCAAATATATTTTCTTCTGTGAAATGTCTATTCAAATCTTTTGCTCATTTTTAACTGGGCCATTTGTCATATTATTCAGCTTTAACATTTTTTTACAATTCTGGATATAAGTCCATATACATAGTGCGTGTGTGTGTGTAAAGATTTCTTCTCAGTCTATAGCTTACCTTTTCATTTTCTTAGTGCCTTTTGAAGAACAGAAAATTTTACTTTTGATAAGATCCAATTTATTATTTTTGTTTCTTCTAGGGTTAGTGTTTTTTGTGTCCTAAAAAAATCTTTGGCTACCCCCAGGGTCGCAAAGATTGTCTCTTACAATCTCTTCTGTAAGTTTTATGTGTTTAGTTTGTATGTTTAGGTCTATAAGACACTTCGAATTAATTTTAATGTGAGATAAGGATTGAAATTAATTTCTTTACATACAAATATGTAATTGTTGCAGTAACATTTGTGGAAAAGATTATCCTTTCCCCTACTGAATTACATTTGAGCCTTTGTTGACAAATCAAGTGGCCATAACTGCGTCTAATTCAGTGCTCTCTATTGTGTTCCGAAGATCCATGTGTCTTTTACACCAATACCACACAGTCTTGGTTACTCTAGTTTTATAATGTTTTGAAATCAGGTAATTTAATTCCTCCAAGTTTGTTCTGCTTCTAAACTCTTTTGGCTATTTTAGGTCCTTTCCATTTCCATGTAAATTTCAGATTCAGCATGTCAATTTCTACTAAAAAGTCTGCTGGGATTTTGACTGTGAACACACTGAATCTTTAGATTACTTTGGGAAGATTGGACAGCTTAACATTATTGGGTCTTTCAAAACATGAACATGGTATACTATGATTATTTAGGTCTTTTTTAACTTCAGCAATGTTTTCTGACTTTCAGTGTAAAAGTCTTATGTATCTTTCATTAAATTTATTTCTAATACAGAATGGCAGGAGAGATTGCGGGAATGAACAAGGTATTTGATGAAAACTAGGCGGCTAGTGTCATACCAAAAATATTAAATGGCTCAAGAAAGAAAGTGATCAACTATGTTAAATACCATTTGAGAAGAAGAATGAAAATGTCCATTCCTTCAGTCATTAATCCATTCAAAATATTTATTAAGCACCAACTACATGCCAAGTACTGTGGGTGCTGAGGATACAGCAATAAACAAAACAAAGTCCCTGCCCTTGTAGAGATTATCATCTAGTGGGAGGAGACAGATATCACATATATGTCAAGGGGTGATAAGTCCTGCGGAAAGTGAAGCAGGACCAGGGAAATAGGCAATGCCTGGGACTGAGGAGTAAGGTAGCTTTTTTTCTTTTTTTTTTTTTATATGACAGTCTCTCTAACAGGAAGACATCTGAGCAAAGATCTAAAAACAGTGAGGAAGTAAGTCATATGAAGATCCAGGGAAAGAATATTTCAGACAGAGGAAACAAGCACAAAGACCTGGTATGACCCAGGAACAGTACGGAATCCAGTAGGATTGCAGCAGAGCAAGTAAGGAGGAAAGCGGTAGATCATGAAATTAACTCTGAAAAGTAGATCAGAAGATCTATAATCTACATGGCGAGCAGACCCTAACAAATCAAGGGCAGAAGCAAGGAGTGTACAGAGGCACCTCGGTTTTCAAATGTAATCCGTTCCGGAAGACCGTTTGAGTTCTGAAACGTTTGAAAACAGCCGACAGCTAGGCCTCAGGATGCTGCACTCAGGAGAAGCCGGGTGACATGTTCCACTTCTGAGGCGTGTTCAAAAACCGAAGCATTTAGTTCTGGGTTTACAGCGTTCGTAAACCGAAATGTTCGTCAACGGAGACGTTCGAAAACCCAGGTACTAGTGTAGTTCACAGGAAGCTATGGCAATAACGCAGGCAAGAGATAATACAGGTAGTGTGATGGTCAGCTACATTTCAACTTGGTTAGGCTACAGTCCCCAGTTATTCAAACACTAAGCTAAATGTTGCTGTGAAGGTATTCTGTAGATGTGATTAACATTCATAATCAATTGACTTTAAGTAAAGGAGATTATCCTAGATGATCTAGGTGAGCCTGATTCAATCAATTAAAAAACATACAGCAGAACTGAGGTTTGCAGAAGAAATTCCACCTGTGAATAGCAACGTCCTCTCTTGCTGAGAGTTCCAATCTGTCCTTCATGACAGCCTAGCCTATGGGTGTCGTAGTGGCCTAGCCAGCCCCCACAATCATGTAAGGAATGACTCCCTTAGTATATAACTCCTGCTGGTTCTGTTTCTCAGGTTGAACCCTGACTGATACAGATCTTGGTATCTGGAAGTGGGGTGTTGCTGTAACAAAAACATGGAAGTGGCTTTGAGACTGGATAATGGGTAAAGGCTGAAGAATTTTAAGAAACGTAACAGAAAGTCTATGTTGCCTTAAACAGTCTGTTGGTAGAAGTATGGACATTAAAGGGCTCCTGGTGAGAGCTCGGAAGAAAATGAGAGCACAGTAGAAAAAGCCTATTCTGGTTTTTCAGAATACATGTCATCATAAACAGAATGCTGGTGAAAATATGAACACTAAAGGTACTTCTGGTGAGGACTCAAGAAGGAAATGAGGAGCATTACTGGAAACTGGAGGAAAGACAATATTTTTTATATAGTGGCAAAAAAACTTAGCTGAATTGTATCCTATAGTTGTGTGAAACGCAGAATTTATTAGTGATGAACTTGGATATTTAGCTAAGGCACTTTCCAAGAAACGTGTTGAAGGTATGGCCTGGTTTCTTCTTGCTGCTTACAATCAAACGCAAGAGGAAAGATAAACTGATGTGCAAAATGTTAAAAGACACCAGGTTTTGATGATTTGGGAAAGTCTCAACTTATCTAGGTCACCCCCCAAAATATACATAGATATAGATACACACACACACACACACACACACACACACACACACACATGAAAATAAGGAGATACATTATTAAGAAAGCACTGCTGTGGAGAGAAAGCCAACAGTGTGGCTGGACTACCTTCTATTAGTGAAGAAATTACACATATAACTCAAGGATCCCCTAAACCAACCATCTAAACAGAAGCTAGGAACAGACATGAGATTTTCCAGGAAAGATCTATGGAGGACCCTCTTGTCTCATGACAAGAATCTCCAAGACAGGTCGGCTGGATCTCAGTTGTTTAGAGCGCAAGCTCTTAACAAGGTTTCCAGCTCAATTCCCACAAGGGATCGTGGGCTGTGCCCCCTGCAACTAGATTGAAAATGGCTACTGGACTTGAAGCTGAGCTGCACCCTCCACAACTAAGATTGAAGGAAAACAACTTGACTTGCAGCTGATGGGTCCTGGGAAAAAACACACTGTTCCCCAATAAAGCCCTGGAAATATACACTGTTCCTCCTCCCCAATAAAGTCTTAAAAAAAAAACTATTCAGCTGCAAAAACATGCTACCCTTCAAGAAAAGTAAAGATGTACACCAAAAGCAACGGCAACAAAAGTGAAAATAAACAAATGGGACTATACCAAACTAAAAAGCTTTGTCACAGGAAAGGAAACCATCAACAGAATGAAAAGGCAACCTAATGAATTGGAGAAAATATTTCTCATATTTTTTCATATTCTCAAATCATGTATCTGATAAAGGGTTAATATCCAAAATACATAAAGAATTCATACAACTCAATAGCAAAAATAAATAAATAAATAAAATTTGATTTTAAAATGGGCAGAGACTCTAAATAAACATTTTTCCAGAAAAGACCTACAGAAGGCCAACAGGCACATGAAAAGATGCTCAGTATCATTAATCATCACAGAAATGCAAATCAAAACCACAATGAGGTATCACTTCACACCTGTTAGAATGGTTACTATCAAAGGACAAGAAATAATAAGTGGGGCCGGCCCTGTGGCTCAGGCGGTTAGAGCTCTGTGCTCCTAACTCCGAAGGCTGCTGGTTCGATTCCCACATGGGCCAGTGGGCTCTTAACCACAGGGTTGCCAGTTCAACTCCTCAAGTGCCGCAAAGGATGGTGGGCTCCGCCCCCTGCAACTAAGATTGAACACGGCACCTTGAGCTGAGCTGCCTCCCGGATGGCTCAGTTGGTTGGAGTGCGGACTCTCAACCACAAGGTTGCTGGTTCAACTCCCACAAGGGATGGTGGGCTGCGCCCTCTGCAACTAGCAACGGCAACTGGACCTGGACCTGGAGCTGAGCTGCGCCCTCCACAACTAAGACTGAAAGGACAACAACTTGACTTGGAAAAAAAGGCCTGGAAGTACACACTGTTCCCCAATACAGTCTTGTTCCCCTTCCCCAATAAAATCTTTAAAAAAAAAAAAAAAGAAAGCTCAGTCAAAATCCTTTAAAAAAAAAAAGAAATAATAAGTTATGAGTATGTGGAGAAAAGGGAACTTAGCACCATTGGTGCGAATGTAAACTGGTGCAGCCACTATGGAAAACAGTATGGAGGTTCCTCAAAAACTTCAAAATAGAACTAGCATATGATCAGCAATTACACTTCTACGTATTTATCCAAAAAAAACAAAAAAATTCAAAAAAATATATATGTCCCCCCTCCCCGTTCACTGCAGCATTATTTATAATACCCAGACATAGAAACAATCTAAGTGTCTACTATCGGATATGTGGATAAAGAAAATGTTATGTTTGTGTATACATACATATATATGTATAATATGTTTGTGTGTGTGCATGCGTGTACACACACACACACACACACATTCTGGAATATTATTCAGCCGTATAAAAAATGAACTCTTGCCATCTGCAACAACATGGATGGATCTTGAGGGCATTATGCTAAGTGAAATAAATCACGCAGAGAAAGAAAAACACTGGATGATCTCATTTGTGTGGTCTCTCTCTCTCTCTCTCTCTCCAGGTGTGATTAAATTAAAGGTTTTGAGATGGGGAGATTATCTTGATGAGCCCTAAATGCCATCACAAGTCTTCATCAAAGGGAGGCAGAGAGATCTGACAAACACAGAAAGAGCAGGAGATGTGCAGAGATTGGAAGACGCTGGCCTTGAGGACTGAAGTGATACTGCCAAGGCTGCCAGCAGACACCAGAAGCTGGAAGATGCAAGGGACAGACTCGCCCCAAAAGCCTTTGGAAGGACTGCTGACACCTTGATTTTGGCCTAGTGAAAGGGATTTCAGATATCTAGCCTTCAGAACTGTAAGGGAATATACATGGGTTGTTTTAAACCACCAATTTTGTGGTCATTTGTTACAGTAGCTACAGAAAACTAAACTAATACAGACTTACACAAGGCTGATTGTTGTGGAGGTTGAGAGAAGTGATCAGATATGGATATATTTAGAAGACATAGCTAACAGGATTTGCTGATGGACTGGATATGAGTGGAAAGAAAGAGAAGACGATTCCAAGGTTCTTGCTAAATAACTAGAAGTTACCATCTTACTAAGCTAGGGACAACCTACTGGCTCAGCAACAGGAAGTTGGTGGTGGCCTCACTGAAAACTGTTTTGATAGAATTTGGGGCTGGACACCAGTTCAGATAGGGTTAGAAAGTCCAGAATACTATAATTTTCTAGTATTATAATTTACTTAGAATATTCTCTGCTCTGATTGTTATTCATCTATTCATTGCCCTCCCCTATATCTAGCTCCAATCTTTTTATTTTTTTCAATTACAGTTGACATACAATATTATATTAGTTTCAAGTGCACAACATAATGATTAGGCATTTATATAACTTATGAAGTGATCACCCAGAAAAATCTACCGTGTTTCCCCAAAAATAAGACCTAACCGGAAACTAAGCCCTAGCATGATTTTTCAGGATAACATCCCCTGAACATAAGCCCTAATGTGTCTTTTGAAGCAAACCTTATATGAGAGCGGGTCTTATTTTCAGGGAAACACGGTAGTCCCCACCTGACACCATACAGTTATTACAATCTTATGGACTATATTCCCTATTCTATACCTTACATCCCATGACTATTTTGTAACTACCAATTTGTACTTCTTAATCCACTCCCCTGTTTCTATTTTGTTCATTTATTTTGTTCTTTAGATTACACATATGAGATTATATGGTATTTGTCTTTCTGTCTGACTTTACTCAGCATAATACCCTGTAGGTCCATCCATGTTGTTGCAAATGGTAAGATTTCATTCTTTGTTATGGCTGAGTAATACTCCATTGTTTATATGTACCACCTCTTCTTCACCCAATGGTCTACTGAGGGGCACTTGGGTTGCTTCCGTATCTTGGCTATTGCAAATAGTGCTGCAGTGAACTGAGGGATGCACATATGTTATCGGAATAATTCTCAAGTGGGCCAAAGGGTATGAGTTCAGTACACTGTCCTTTTAAGGCAAAAAAGAACAGGGTAAAGAGAGGGGTGGGTCACTTTCACTCACTCAACAAGTATTTATTGAGCATCTATTATATGCCATGCCAATTACTGTGCTGGACACTAAGAATATATAGCAGTGAAGACACAGACATGGTCTCTGGCCTCATGAGCTTACAAAAAGAAAAACAGAATTACATAATAATGATATAATAACTTAGCTGCAATTTACCTAGAGCTACAAAAGAAAAATTCTGGGTGCTATGAAAATGAACATGCATAGAATGCCTATTATGTGCTAAATGCTTCACACATAATTTTATTTACCTCTCACAACTATCCTGTGAGGAAGCAGAGATTCAGAAAGATTAACTCCCTTGCCCAAGATCACAGAGCCAGTGAGCCATAGAGCCAGGATTGAAAACAGGTGCATTCAACTCCAAAACCCATCGTTATCTCCAAAGAGTAGGGAAATCTACTAGGTATGCTTTTTCAAAACAAAACAAAGAAGTGGTCAGAAGAGGTAGAGAGCGTCATGCAGGTAAAGTTTAGAGGATCCCTGTTCTAGAAAGAGCTTTCTAAGCTAACTTGATGAAGGTGGATTTTGGAGGGTATTCAAAAATCCCTTAACACTCTCCAAATAGAACAAAAGGTTACACTATAATTAACTCAGTTTTATTTAGGCACCTAACAGGTTATTGAACATGTTGAAAATAAAATGTCATGAATAACTAGTCCAAATTGTACAGATCATACCCAGTTTTCATACAAATTGTTTCTGCCAGGCTCGCCTCCAGAATCAGTTTTCAGGTAAAAATCAAAAAGGAAAAAAATTGGTCAATCATGCTACAGAGTGACTAACTTAAGAAAGTGATTAAATAATCGTTTCGACTCAATATATACACAGACTCATGACAGATACAACACAAATGAATTCTCTATCTATGAACTACTGGGTACAGGAAATCTTCAAATTTATTTAATATCAAATCATCACTAGTCTATAATCTCATTATATCCTTTCCCTATTCCAATTCCAGCACTCCCCCAACCTTCTGGAAAAAAAAAAATCTGAACACATAGGAGATATCAACAAGCTAATGTGAAATAATCCACTGAATCTATAAAACAGAATTTAAAATACCACCACATCTTTCCCTCCAATGCCACGACCTCCAAGGCATTAATCTGGAATGTTAGAATTAAAGAGTGAAAGGCTCCTAAAAGGAGGCTTTAGTTCAAGTGATGTTTCATTAAAAGTGCATCAAGAGTAAGAAAGAAAACGGCTCTTACTTTTCATTCCTAAATTGTTTCCCCATCTCTACCTTTTAAAGAAAAGGTGAAACAACAGATGTAAGGCAAATTTTAAAAGATTAAATATGTCCATCATATAACAAAATATAAAATCAACAATAGAGCCAGTTTCACAACCACGATAACACACTCTCATACCAAAATGTGACACGGTGTGTCCTCAAGTATGAGGAGAAGACAACTTTCCAAGCTCCTGTAAATTTTGTGGTAGTGAAAATATGTACAAATTCACCATGATTAAGAGACTCTGGCAGCATTTACACCATTTACAGATACTGAAACACTGACAAAACTTTTTTTTTAAATTTGGATATTATAGTATGCCCTTATTTAGTATTTATTGAGAATTTAAGATGTGAAGTCATTATTAAAACTTTCCATTTCTGGAATGGCAACAAGGTACATATAAGGAGTACTGCAAAGACTATTTTGAGAGCTACAACACCTTGATTACTACCATAGAGAATTCTCACTATACTGACATTTTCACCAACTGTGCAAAAGAAAGTGAACAGGAACAGACTTTACTGGAGGCAAAGTTAAGCACTTAATACACATTCATGTAGCGAGTCGGCATGTTTTAATTCAGAGACAGACCTGTGTTCAAAGCCTGAGTGGGATCTTCCTAAATTAAAATTAGTTCATCTCTCCAAGCTTCTCTTTCCTCGTGTGCAAAATGGTACCCCTACGTATTTCAGAGCTGGTGTGAGAATTACTGAGATAGCACCATCATGATGCCACAGTTACTTCCCTTTACATTCCTCCATAATCCTTACAACCTCATATTGTAAGAACTATTAACTCCATTTTACAGATGAGGAAACTGAGTCACAAGATGATTAAATGGTGAGCCTATGGTTACATACCTGACAATTGTCAGTACCTAGCCCTGCTCAAGCCCTTAAACTTGACATGTCACCTCACTAGTTACTCTCTCATAGTAGGGAATTTAGAATTTTTTTCAAATTATACCTAATTACACTTTAAGTTTTGATACCAGAACAAAGTTTTCAAAAATCCAAAGTCACATATAGTCAATAATATTGTGGTAAGTTTGCACGATGACAGATGATTACTAGAATTAGTGGGGTGAGCACAATTGTAAGGTATAAAAATGTGCAATCACTGCATCACATACCTGAAACTAATATAACTAATATGATATTGTATAACAACTATACTTAAATAAAGTCATTTCAAAAAGAACCAAAGTCACCCATATTTCTCATAATTTTAGAGGTCAAAGACCTGTAAGTTGCCCACCTGTCTTCAAATTCAGTAACAAACAGAAGATACACTCCAAATTTCAAAATGAGCTATCCAAATTATTCATTACCAGCACTGATTTATACAGGCAATGATTTCTAAATGCACGTGAACCAGAGTGAGTGGGGAAGCAAATGAACCAGATATACCACAAAACTAAAAATACGGTACCCAAAGAAAAGAAATTTCCACAACGTTCAGTCTCTGAAAGGTTCTGCATTTGTTCTATCACTGCTACGTGGGCGGGAGTAAATACCAGGTGAAGCGCTGGCCCAGCCTCAGCCATCAGATGGCTGGGGAACCCCAAACCATTTCATTTCTCAGTGCCTCCGTTCAGCTAAACAAGGAAAATTGCACTTGAGTCACTGAACCACAGAACTGAAGGCAACTCAGGCAATTAGCTCCACCAAAGCCTCTGGCAGATCACCCTATTTCTGCTTTAACACCTGCAGCAACACCAAGTTCAATGATCTTTCCTCTTCATAGACGTGACACAGCATTTTTAACAATCTCTGTGGATTCTTTTGTGACTCAGTCACAAAAGTTCTCATTCTAGGTATTTTTACTATAGGTCCTAGTTCTACCACTAAGCTCTTTTGAAGTATACACACCTTTAAGTACTGCTTCAGGTTAAACCCATTCTGCAGATAGAAGGCCCAGTAATTTGAAGAGGGACAAGAGGATATGATATGCCCTGAACAGGCAACTGTGCACCTCCTGAAGTCTTCTTTTAATTATGGAGTTCAGCTAAATAAAATCACTGATTCGCTCTAGTTCGTGAAATAAAAATTATCCAGACATTGGTACTTGAACTGGAAAAACCAATAATGAAGCAGCAATCGACACTTCAATGCCTCTTTCTGAATACCCACATCATTCTATACTCATTCATCTCTGACTCCAACCTCATTCACCCATGTCCTATGCTACTGCCAAAAATTGATGATGATGATGACGATGATTCATATAAAGCTGTTCCAAGCACCTGGCATATTTTTAACTTATTTGATACTCATAGCAGCAATATAATGCAGGCAGCATTGTTATCCCCATTTGACAGTTAGTGAATCACTAAGAAAAAGTAGCAAGAAAAAGTAGCAATCATATTCACAAACCCAAGGTCACACCACTAGGTAGCAAGTGGTAGGGCCAGGATTCAAACCCAGCAAGTCTGGCTCGAGTACTTACGCTCTTAACTACTTATACTCTATAAATGCTTGCCTATCACTCTGATAAATTACTGTTCTCTTCAATATCAGAAAAATTACTCCACCCTCACCTTACACACAGAGATCAAATATTTGTCCTTAGTGTAAATGCTGGCCTTAGAACACTTCAAACATTTTAGATGGCCCTAATACAGCGTTCACTTCCACGTATTAGTCTACTATGTGGAAGGCACACTATAAACACAATAAATATGTGTGACTATCTGTTAATAGAATTAAATCTTTTCCAATTCCCTCATCTCCCCAACGGTAACCTTCACGTTCTGAATCCTTCCCTCCCCTCCGCCAGCACTTTGTACCGTCTTTCAACACTTACTTTTCTATGCTACCCACCGAGGCAGCCAGCCTCCAAGGTGGCTCCTAATGATTCTCACCTCCTGGTAGTGACATTCCTGCGTAATCCCTTCCCACAATGTGTGACCAACAGCATACTGGAGGAAAGATGGTATGTGACTTCTGAAGCTAAGTCATAAAAGACAGTGCAACTTGGTCTCTTGGATTATTTGCCCTGGGGGAAGCCAGCCATGAGGGCATTTAAGTAGCTCTATGGAGAGGCCCACATGGAGAAGAACTAAGACTTCCAACCAACAGTCTGCACCAATTTGCCAGCCATGAGTTGCCATCTTGGAAGAGGACCTGCCAGCCTCAGTCAAGCCTTCAGATGACCACACCCAAGATGACATATTACTGCAACCTTTAGAAAGACCCTGAGCCTGAACCACTCAGCCAAGCTGCTCCCAAATTTGACTCACGGAAACTGTGAGAAAGAATGTTTATTGTTGTCTTAAACATTAACTTTTGGAGTAATTTGTTACACAATAGACAGCTAACAAACACATCTACTCTCTGAAACTGGAAGCTCGAGAGCAGACAGACCTTGTTTCCTTGATTCTCAAAACTCCAGTAAGGCCTTAGAAATAAATATTGTTGAATTGTGAGTGGGCCATTCCCTTTATTCAATATTCCTTTTCGTCCAAAATGTATCCATTTATAAACTACTCCTCATACCTAAACCACTTCATCTGTAATCTATCAATGTCTTCTTCCCTTTTCTCATTCAAAGACCTTCTGATAGGTTCTGATGAACCTGTACGAAGTTTATTCTCAGACGAAAATGTTCCATATTATGTCAATCAAATCTAGCTATCAATCCTAGCATTTATACTCATACACACACTACTCATTGTAAATATATATTTGTTCACGTTCATCTTTTATTCAATGAATATTACTGAGCACCTACTATGTCCCAAGAATTGCTCTTGAAGCTGAGAATAAAACAAATACCCTTGAGCTTATGGAGCTTAGTCTCGTATGTGCTCTTGCCATCATGGTCTCTGCAAACACAATACAATAATCTTTGTTAATATGACTTCAAAATTCTAATTTCCCCTTTGTAAAAATTAATTATTCAAAACTATTTACCCCTTCATTGTCTATTTAATTGGTCGTATGTCTGATATCTTTTTCTTTGTATACTTGAATATTTAAGCTGCGGTCTCAAGAAAAGTTTACACCTTTTTAAAACAACTTTGTAAAAGGCTCCGTATAGAATCTGTATATATCAAGTCTTCCATTTTTACTGCGTGTTTCCATGGGCCACACTTTTTAGCAAATGCCACCACATTTATAAGCATAAAATAAATACCATTTGATAAAGATAGCCTTTATTTATTACACAAGTTCAGCAACTCTAAATCAACAAGTATGAACATTTATTTCACAGAAAGTAATGTGTAACAGATGTAGTATGATATATGTAGGTGGAATTTTCTGATCTCATTTATATTTACTTCTACAAAGTTCAAGGAAAAGAGCATACCACCCTTGTAAATCAGAGCTTCAAGTCCTGGCTCTGTCACTAACCTTAGACAAATTAAACTATCCTGAATCTGTTTCCCTATCCTAAAGTAGAGATAAACTCTACCTCACAGGGTTATTGTGAGGATTAAGTAATACATTAAAAGCCTAACTTAATGCCTGTTACAAAGTGGGCATCAAGGAGTGCCAGTTTCCTCCGTCTTCAATCGGACTTACACCTGACAGAAGATTTGTCAGGAAATCTTTCTAAACCCAGTTACATCTGTTTGGAATGATCTTCCTCTCTCAAACACCATCTTCCCTTTGCAGTCCAAAGGAAAAGTTCCCTTGAGTCTCCCATACAGTTCTGGGCTCGTACTTAAGACTTTATTTCAGTGTGTTACGATTATCTGTCGCTTTCTGCTTCTCCCACTAGAGTGTGAGCTCCTCATGAGCAAGGACCACATCTCACTTACCTTCATAACCTTCATAACTTTTAGAAAAACACCTGGCACACTACAGGCGTGGAACAAAAGTTTGTTGAATAAATCAATGAATTAGTGAATAAAGTCATTACTTAAGTAGTACCCGTAATTACTACTGGGTGAACCAAACTTTATGGTTTTGCCCTTTATGGGCTGAGGTGCTGTTTTACACAGCTTTTGAATCCCTTCCTCATAGCACTTGGCAGTGAACTAAGGTCGTGGAAAGTCTGCAATAAATACTTTTGAATTACAGGGTACGTATTACTCTTCCATCTCACAACTTTACTCCAAATAAAAAAATTATCCTAATGAATGTAACTTTTGGAAGGCTTTTTAAACAGGGGCTCTTCTTAACAGTTATTGCAAAGAACTGAAGCAAATGCTGGAACTAGACTACAGTCAGTTTTTCTTTGCATGTGTTTTCGAAAAAAGCAGTAATGGTTTCTCTCTCATTGTTTCATTAAGAAACTGAGTATCATAAAGCCCTTTGATTCACTATGAAAAATGCAAAAGACATTAGGCAAAACTTAGTTTAATAACTTTCAGCCAAGGGTTCCCCACCCTGCAGTCACGGGGCTGTGGGCCAGCTGGCTGTACCACCTCATCCCTGGGAGGTGGCTGCTTTTCAACAGTAAAACTGCATAAGTGAAATGTGGAGTTTTTTTTGGGGGGGTCTTTTAAATCTTTAAAGTCGCATAAATTTAACTTCTTATTGAAAGTAAAGGTTATGTTATAGGCTTTGGCTTCAGGTAGAAAAGATCTTGAAAAGATCTCAAAAACGAGCAACTTGGGGCCATTTCAGACATCTTATGGATTTAATAATACATAAAAACACATGAAGCTAGGTGCCATTTCATTAGTACATTTAAGTGATGTATTTCACATTCCTGTATACACACACTTTATGCCAAGTACAGCCTGGTAACAGTTAACCGTCCACCAAACCGGTGCTCTACAATAGTGAGAAAACAGAGAAATCCTGACAAAGCCAAGCTGGGCTGGTGCTTAAATACAAACTGGTTTACCAGTCGTTCTCAACGTACAACGACCTCACGTGATAGATATTATCCATATTCTTCTCATGAGGAAACTGAGGCCCAAGATTACACAGCGGACAAACAGCAGGTTTGAGAACCTGACTCGAGAAAGGTCCAGCCCTAGCCCTAGAGTATCAATGCTTCCTATGTACCGGCCAGGGTAGGGGTGTAATCAAAGCGTCCTGACAGACACTTTCTAAGAGGGTAAAGTTCTTGACAGTCAAGTTTCGAACCTGCCAGAGCCCTTACACCTGGAGGCATTCGGGTTGCTACACAGGCATTAACAAGTCCAGGTGAGCCTTCCTTGCCTGGGAACCTTGGGATTGCACATGGATCCTGAGGATTCGCACGAGATTCCGGGGAAAGCGCCGGACAGCGGGTCCCTGTAGTCATCATCCGCCCGGGTCGCAAGACGGCTGGGAACCTAGGTGTCTCCCCACCCGCTTAGCCGACCAGGCAACGCACAGGTGCAGGGCCGCGCCCCGCGCCACCCGCCCGGCTCACCCACCGGGACCCGGAGGGGCGGGGCGGCGGTGGGAGGGACAGAGCCGGTGGGGGCCCAAGGCCGACCCCGCCCGACTCCCCCCACCCGAGGGCGCGAGTAGCGCGGTCTTGCGGAGAAAGGATGCTCGGGCGGGGCGACGCCGCGGTGGGGGAGGGGTCTCTGGCTGGACTCTCACTCACCGCCTCGTTCTCCTCCTGGCCCGGGCTCCGCGGCTGTCCCCGTTCCTGCTCTGACAGCGCGCGTCTCCTCCAGAGGCTCAACGTTCAGCCAGGGCGCGTGGAGCTGCGGAGAATCGGCGCGAGCGGAGGGCGTGTGGCGAGCGGAGCCGAAGGGGAGGGGGAGATGGGACGGTTGCTCTCGCCGCCGCCGCCGCGGCCACCACAGACACGGCCGCCGCCGGCTCCTTTCAGCCACGGAAGCTGCGGACCCTCCCACCCCACCCGCCTCCAGCCTTCCACGCCGCCTGCTGGAGAAGTGACAGCGGCGCTGACCAATCAAAGGTCTTGTGGCGGCCCGGCCTGGCGGGCTACGGGAAGAGCGAGGAAGGGAGGGGCACGAAGGAGTTGATAATGGAGGCGGGACTTCCTGTGACTGACGGTCCACCACAGCCAATGGGCAGTGGGAAGATGACCTCATCGCTGAGGGAAGTCTGGAACTGGCCGAGCAGCGGCGAGGAGGTGGGAGGAGGTCGGCGAGGAGCCGGGGGCGGGGCTGTGCGGCCTTAAAGAGGCCGCAGCCCATTGGTCCAGAGAAGGGCGGGGGACCCGGCTGGACCTCGCGAAGTTGCCAAAGGGTCAATGCCACGAGCTCTTTTACTGCATTAATCTTCCGGACCCCGTACTCATCTTTCTAAAGGGCTGAAGGGTCCCTCCTGGGGCTAATAAATGGATTACTTTACTTTCACATTTCCCAAAAGGAGACAATAAATTTCGCACTGGCCCGGAGCCCTGAATTCCCGTTACAGCCCCCGCCCCACTGGGGCCAGTTGCCCGAGTCCCCAACGATAAATGGGAGGGTACTGACACCTACCTACCCCTCCCTACCTGCCTGGAATGTTGAGATCATCAACAGCGAAAGTGCTTTTGTATTCGAGAAGGAAACGGGCTGAATGAACCCAGAAGCTTGTGTATTAGGAGACTCAAGGAAAAGCATCTGTGAAAGGGAGGGCTGCACTAGATGACTCTTGCAACTCTAAAATTCTCAAATACTGATGTCCTGCTCTCTCCGGCACCCACTCCTGTAACGCAGGGATGTAGGTGTGTGTGTGTGTGTGTGTACGCGGGTCTCCTGCATTAGGCACTGAGGCCACACATGGACCTGGTTCATAACGTCAACAAGGAGAAGGAATGCAGGTTAAAGAGAAGAGAAACCAGTAAAGCAAGGTCCACAGTGATAAGTGCCTTTGGTGGAGGCAGGCCTTTTGCTCCCCCTCCCCCAGCAATGGGAAGGAGCCCAGAAAAGAAGAAATAACTCCAACTTGGCAGCGTGGAAAAAAGGGGGAAGTGCTTTCCCGAAAGCTTCCTGGGGGCGATGGCACCAGGCAGGGTCTGAGGGAGGGAAAACGGGCAAATCATTTTACATTCCAGGGTAAATTCTTACCGTGATCCTCAATTCTACCCCAAAGGTGTCCCAGGACTGCCCTTTGGTGCAACTCTCAGAAGAGAGGCAAAAGAGGGTGCCTCCTCACCCCCTCCAACAGCTGCAAAGCCAAGATGGCTCTAGATAGTCCCAATTATTCATCTATGTGTCATCTTCAAGTTCAGTAACACATCATGGTCACAGAATCTTAGAGCTGGGCAGGATCCTTGTGACCGCTTAGTCACACACCTTACCCCAAGGCAAGAAACCTTTTGCAAAAGTTCTGATAAAATTATTTATTCAACAAATATTTGAGTAAGACACAAAGGGCGTAAGATGAGATAGTCACTGCCCTCAGAACACTTTCACCAAACGGGGAAGTTAAGGCACGTGCTGAGGTGACTATAATGCCAGGCCATATCCCCAGTGTCATGACTAACAAGAGCCCAGAGGTCTGCCTCAGATAAAGTACTGCTGGTTGGAATTATTGGGGTTGGGCAGATTTCCCCAAGACGAAACCTAGCTGGTGCTTTCCAGATAGGGTCTACCTAGACACAGCATTTGTGAAAAAGCCAAGGAAAGAAGGAAGTATAGGCATATTTCATTAGTTATGGGAAGTGTGAAATGCCCATTCATTGATATGCCCAAACATGGCCAAGCTCATCCCCTGTCAAATAGGCCTGTTTTTTGGGTTTTGTTTTTTTTTACAAACTAAATTGTATACATTTTGTATATACATACGTATATGAGATATATATCTTATGAGTGATCTGCCTTTCTCTAATCTCTGATCTAGATCCTAATGTTTTCCTCTAATGCTTCACAGAACATGTCTAATCCCAGCTGTCATAATTACATTCCAAAGATTTGAAGATGATGATTGTGCCCTCTTTCCCATACCCATTACCCATCTCTCAAAACAGAAGGGCTATCGTCCCTTTTTCTTGCCACCATGCTTCAGATGATGGTTTCCATATGCCTCAACATCCTAATGGCTTCATGCAGACATCCTTCAGTTTGTCAGGAGCATGCATTATTTTTATCCTTCCAGTAAATGTTCCCTTTCTTCTGGTAAGGGGAGCCTAATTTTCTCTGGGGAACCACTCCTCCGCATTCTCTGTCTTTATGGCTGCCAGGAGGCTGACTTCACTATTTACCTTGCCTGTGGGGAGGACATGGCCCAGTCCTAACCAACCAAAGTACTGTCCACCACTCCCCACCACCAACATCTGTAGTGATTGACTTAGGGAAAGGCATGTGATCCAAAGCAGTCCAATCAGAATGAATCCTGGGGCCTTTTTTGGAACTACTGGGACAGAGTTCTCTTTGCACAAGAGCTGCTGAACTGTCTGGCTATGCACCTGGAGTTGACAGGACGGACTATGGGAAAGAACTTGCTCAAGAATAAAGCCAATACCAAACCAAACTATCAGAGCTGAAACACAGATAAAAGTCTCAACAGGTAATAACGCTGTCTGAGAATCTGAACCCGGCTATTTTTTGGCTTTTTGATTTTGTAGGTGTCTTAGGTCAGGGTCCTTAGAAACAGAGAGATGGAATTTATTAAGGGAGGAAAAACCTATAAGGGAGAAAGCTGAGCAGGGCAGGGAAAGTGAAAGAGCTGAGCAAGGCTCAGCCTGATCTTTCCTTGGCCTGATCCACAGTGGAGAGCTCTGGAGCATAAACCACACGTACCACGGAGTTAATCCCCCATGAAGCAATGGGCAGCTTTGTGTACCCCAGTATCCATCAGCCATTGGCTATGGGCCATGAGGTGGTTAAGGTCACCAACACTTACTTCACTTTCCGCTCCCTTCAGGTGAGGGCAATTCTCTGAACCCTTAGCTGCCAACACTCCCAGCAGCTAGGGAACAGGTGCACTGGCCTGTTAAAGAGATCTGGGAGGGGCACCCTTGAGTCTAATGCTCAAGTGGGCCAATACATTCCCTTCCCAGTTGAGTTTCTGTTCCTTGCAGCCAAAATGTGACTGCATAAAATACCCGGGTATGATCTGACCACCACAGAATACAGTGAGACTTCGGCCCTCCTTGGTCTGACTCCTACGTCCATTAGTGCACTGGACAATTGCATTGGCAAATTTAGTGGCTCCAACTGACTTTATAACTAATCCTTTCCACCTCTTTCCTCTAGAGGTATTTTCCCCCCTCACAAACTGATACTAAGCCAAATTCACTCTTTCATGAACTTCTATAATTAGTTCTTTTATCATAAGAATTGAGCTTAACCCTGCTAACAATTAGCAGCTAGTTGTCATTTTGTCCATTTCCATCTTTTGCTGCAACTTGCTGTAAACACATGCTGATTTGATTCTGTCACCCATCTAATTGGCCACCACTTATAATTTTGTTGCTGTTGCTGAAAGAGGCAAACCCCATGACAGAAATCTTCAGCAAACCACTAGACACAGATTTCCCCTCCTTTCAACCTGCTAATTCACACCCCTGGAAAACTTACTCCACTTGTTCTTTTCCTCTTTGTCTCTCTTCCTGGGGCATCTCCCAGGAGGGTATTTCCCAGAACTTGACCAGCCCTGTTTTCAGCAAATCCAGCTCTTTCCTGTTTCTTTTGAAGTCTTTGTTCAGGTTGGTCCCTCTACCCAAATGTCTTCCCTTTTATCTTTAGTCACATCCTAGCTTACATCCCACTTTCTCCACTATTCCTGCAGCCTAAATGGAACTTTTCCTTCTCTGACAGCCCATAGCTCCTACTGTGCCAAGCACAATACTAAGCACCCTAAATGCTTTCATTATCTTATTTCATCCTTGTGGAAACCCTGAGGTGGGTGCTGTTATGATTCCCACTTTTCAGATGAGGAAACTGAGACTTAGAGAGGTTAATTAAGTAACTTAATATCACACAGCTAAAAACTAGCAAAGCCAGGGTACAGATACTAAAATTAGGATTCTGGATGCAATACAAGAAACACTTGTGGGCTACACACAAGGAACTAGAGGAAATATAAAAAAATGAAATAGACAATGCTTGCCCACAATCAATAACAGGATCCACAAATGACACTAATATGAACAATGCTCTAAGGACATTAGAAATGAAATAAGGGAGAGCTCATGTCTGGTGGAAAACCCAATAAGGCCATGTGAAGGAGTTTACGTTTGACAGGCAGGAATGAGGTGGGGCGCTCCAATTTAGGGAACACTGTGAGTAATGTCATGGAGGAAGGAAAACATGGGACATGTTTGAGCAAGGGAGTTGTCTGGCTTGTTTGAGAGATAAGACTTGAAAGTTTGGTTGAAGCCCTGTTGTAAAACGTAAAGAATGCCCAGGTAAAGTAGGTGTTGGATTTTTGAAAACAGGATCCAAACTGTGTCTTAGGAAGATTTACATGGTAGTTAGTTGATTGGATAGAAGGAGACGAAAATGGGAGTGGAGAGACAAGTTAGGAGACCACAACTGTTATCCAGCTATGGGAAATAAGGACCTACCAGGGTGGGGACAGTAAACTTGGATTAATTTCCCCCCTATACTCTGTAAACACTCTCTGTCTTTTCTTGTCCCCTGAAGATCATAACATCCTTGAGAAGTGTCAATCATTTTTTTAAATGTGCCCATAACCTCTAAACCACTAACAATTTCTTGATACATAGTAATCACTCAACAAATATTTTTGGAATTGAATTGAATGTATAATCGAAGTGATAAAAAATGTTGGGGCTCTGTTTAAATGGTTTTATAGGAACTTACACCCTGCCTGCAACTATCTGCAATATTACTTGATAACAAAACTAAGCTAGTTTTTTTATTCTGCACCTACTATGTACATCATCATCTTATTCAATTCTCCCAATTGGTAGGTACTGACTTTATTTCCATTTTACATATCAGAAAAACAAGGTCAAGCAAGTAGGATGACCTATTGTCCCAGTTTGTGGGACTTTCAGTACTAAAACCAGGACAGCCCCAGGCAAATCAAAAAGATTGGTCACCCTACCAAGATACCCTGTCCCACATGACACAAGCCAGGGTTTAAACACAAGTCTAACCAACTCAAACCCCCTTGGGGTTTTATTTCGGCTTTCAGCCGATCTAAGTATCTTACTTGGGTACTGAATCAAAGTATACCCTTATGTTGATTTTGGCTCATGTATCTGGAGCCTGCTTGAGACTGGAGCGTATTGAGAAGAAGAGAATCACAAAATGGATGGGTTTTTGTTAGAGAAAAGGAATCCCGGCTGAGGAATGCCTTTGCCGGACTTTTACTCCAAGAGCTCGGTTTTATAAACTGTTCTATGGCTCCCCCTAGTGGCTCATGGTTGTAACACCCTTCTTTAGACCTTGTAAACGGTTTGGGGAGCATAAAGATTTTGTTTTAAAAATAAAAACTAGGAGAGATCTTTTTTTTCTTAAATGAAAGCTGGTTAGACTGTCATAATCTAGGGTGAGGACAGTCAAGCACAAAATGTAAGTGGATGGATGCAAAAAAAAAGCAAAACTCAATAATCAAGATAAATTTCAATGCAATATTTCAAAATATCAAAATTAATGCCCTCCAAACCCCACGATGAACAAAGTATTAAAATTTAAAATACATAACAGACCCTGTACTTACCCTACCATGCCTCTACTGCCTCACCCTAATTTCGTGAGCACTGGCACAGGAGCCAGGAAACCCAGCCCCAAGGCAAAGCTTTCTGGTGGAGGTCTGAATCACCATGGGAAAAGTGAAGTGGTGCTTTTCAGGCTTTCCACCAAAGAACCTTCATAGAAGAAAGAGCATCCCCTGCTAGGAGGAAACAGAAAGTCTGCAGCAAGCAAGAAATTTCTTTAAAGCTTTCATTTCGGCACATTTTGATTTTGACTTCGTAATGTATCCATTTTTGGTTCTGTTCTATTATCTTTTATTGAAATATATATACTTCAGAAGTGTACAGAAAAGTGCATTTACCGTAAATGTGGAGCTTGAAGAATTTCCACAAATGGAACACACATGTTACCGAACACCCAGATCAAGAAACATTACAAGGACCGCATAAGTCCCTCTCATGCCACCTTCCATTCACTGTCTCCCCAAGGTACCTCCATATTAATGTCTGACCGCATAGATTAGTTTTGCCTATGTTTTTGTTCTTTATATAAATGGAATGATACAGTCTAAAGTATTTTGAGTGTTGAGTTATTTTGCTCAAAACTGTGTTAGTGAATTTAGGCCATTTTTGTGTGTGTGTGATTGTAGTCTATTCATTCTCATTGACTATATTATAATAAATTTATCCATTCTGCTGATGTGGGTCGTTTTCAGTGTGGGGCTATCACACATCATGCTGGTATGATTATTCTATGCATGTCTTTTAGTTAACATACATTCATACATTTCTGTTGGGAGTGGGTTTGCTGGGTCATGGGGAATGCATATTTTCAGCTTTGGTATCCACTGCCAGTTAACCTTCTAAAATAGTTGTAGCAGTTTATACTCACTGAGAGTTCGTGATGTTTCACATCCTGTCTAGACTTGATATTTTCAATCCTTTTTATTTTATCCAGTCGAGTGGAATGATATCATATTGTAGTTTATTTGCGTTTCCATGGTGAGAACGTAATGAAGTTAAGACCCCTTTCATACGTTTATTCTGCATGTGGATAGCTTCTTTTGTGAAGCACCTGCTCAAGTCTTTTGCCCATTTTCCTGTTGGATTGTCTGTATCTTTTCCTTAATGATTTGTAGGAGTTCTTTTTAAATCCTGGATTTGAAACCTTTATCAGATACATGTACTGAGACTATCTTATACTATTTTGTAAGTTTTCTTTTTATTCCTTTAATGGTATCTTTTGATAAATAGAGGTTCTTAGTTTTAATATAGTTCACTTAATAATTCTTTTTTCATTTACGATCCTTTTTGTTTCCTGTTGTGAAAGATCTGCCTATTCCAAGGTCATAAAGATGTTCACCTATATTTTATTCTAAAAACTTTATTTATTTATGTTAGCTTCATATCTGCCGTCCTGGAAATGATTTTTCGTATGGTGTGAGGTAGGGGTCAAAATACAGTTTTTCCCATATGTTAGGTGACCATAGACGTGTGATTTTTTTTATATAAAGGTAAATAAATTAATTCCCTGTCGTATTATACGATTTTCCTTTCATTCTTCAAGTAAAACTGACACTCCAGAAATGGCTGTTCCTGAGCACTGGTTAAGGCACATTATCTACATGACCTCATTTAATAAGTCTCACCATACTTGTAGAGGTAGGTATTCATATTTCAATTCTATAGATGAAAAAAGTGAGGCTCAGGAAATGAAAATATGTTAAGGGCACACAGCGAGTAATTACCCAGTGTTCAAGATTAACTCATAGAGAAAGTTTCCCTTTGGGGTGGTGACCATCCACCAAGGTAACATGTTGTCTATTCCCAAGTTGATGGACGTTTGGCCTATTTCTAGTTTGGGGCTCTAATGAATAATGCTGCGCTGAACATTTTCATTGCCCTTGGGTAGATCCTTTGTTCCTCACTTCCCCTTGCTGACTTCTTTTGTGATTTGATGACTTTTTGCAGCAGTCTGCTTGGATTCCTTTATCATCATCTTTTCTGTATCTGTTACTAGTTTTTCCTTTGTGGTTCTCAGGAGGCTTACATATAATATCTTATAACATCTTATTTTGGCTGGTAACTTTGATAGCATACAGAAACGTTATACTTTTACTTCTCCTCCCCTCACATTTTAGGTTATTAATGTTTAAATCTCTTAATCTACAGGTTCCCCCGCCCCCCAAGGAGGAGGGTACTGTGGCCCTCATGCTTGACTCCCAGTCTTCCATTTCCCCCTGAAATGTTTGTTCTAAGCCAATGACAGCAATTTCCCAGGTGTCCTGGCAGGCGCTGGTTTAGGAATGGAGAAGTTACCCAATCCTGGTCAGTCAATGAGACACAACAGACTTCCAAGGTGGGGTCGGGGGGGGGGGGGTGGTAAAGGTTTCCTTGAGCTTAGGAAAGAGATGAGGATGTTATTTGGCAGTGAGATCCAGAGCTGCTGCAGCCACCTTGTGACCAGGGGCATAACTAGACTTAAAATGAAGCAGACACCGACAAAGGCAGAGGGGAGAGATGGAAAAGGCCTGGCACCTCTGTGGTATTATTGAGCAGCTGATCGGACCACTCCTGGAGCCTGACCCACTGCTGGGTTTTCAGTTGTGTGGCATAATGCATTTCCTCACTGTTTAAGCTCATTTGAATTTTTGTTGTTAATTGAAGCCAGAAGCAGTCTGACTGAACACAGATTGGTCAACAGTGTCCAATGTGGTCAGGAGTTGGCACACATACGGTCAAATGGGTATTTTGTCGGCCCAATAAACCCTCTGAGGAATAACCCACACCTTTTCCTCAGAAATCCTTCTCAGTCCATGTGATTTCAGTGGGTTTGAGCCGTTCCCCATCCCCCAAAGAGACCACATAATCAAATTCTAACCAAAGTACTCCCTATCCCTGGGATAGGCATGTAACCAAACCAGGCCAATCAGAGCGCTCCCTGGGACTTCAGCCATAGTTGCTGGGAAGAGAGTCTCTGTTCTCTGACTTCATAAGCTATAAAGACAATGCAGGCTTGGAGCTACCAATGGCCATCTTGAGGTCGGTGGCAAGAGAAGACTGGAAATAAAGCCCAGTAATGACAAGCAGGACCAAATGGTGAAGAAGAAAGAGAGGCAGGGTCCTCATGACATCAATCACACCTCTAGATGGGGCCAGGCTTGCAGCCCTCCACACCTGGGGGCAAGTCACAAAGTTGGGGAAGGTAGGGACCCCCGCTATTGGCTGGGGCTCTCTCTATCTGTGCTCTGAGTTGGTAGAAGAGGTTACACTGGTTTCTCTCCCTACCCAAGTTCTACCTGATTAGAACAGTGTTCTGAAGTCATTTTTTCCTGGCCTCTATGTGCTGCCGTCCTACTGACTTCTTCTGAAGTGATTATTTTTTCTTACCTGAATGGACAGGAATACTCAATGCCCCAGTGCCCCCCGAGGCTTAGAAAACTAGATTGCAGAAAAAAAATAGAGGCCGTAAAATCACAGATGAATGTCAACCTAAATGATTATATGACACTAATGGTACCAGCTCCCTGCAAGTGAACAAAATATACCTCATGATAGCAGTAATAAAACAGACACTTCACAAAACACTCACAGCAAAGAGATGCAGGGCAACTTGGTGGAAAGACAGGCATGGTTTCAAAGCCTGGCTCTGCCCTGCTGGCCAGGTGACCTTAGGTAGTTTCAATATTCCCATGTGTAACTTAGGGCTAAATATGTGTACTGTAACTATAACCTCTGCCTCTGCCCCACCATGGGGCTCACTTCCTCTGACACACAGTAGGAAATCGGAAGTGCTCTCTCAGGTCTCTCCTGACTTCTCACTGTCTTTGTGGGTCCTCTCATCCCCAGTGCTCTTGGGGGCCACCTTGAACTTTGGTGTGGTCCAGTACCTGGAGTCCTGGAAATGTGTTGCCTCCTTCTTCTATTTCCCCCACACCCCTGCGTGCCACATTATGTACAGAAGGGTTGGTGCAATTAAGGAGAATTACAACAAGAATATAAAGCTGTGGCCTACACCTGGTGGTAATTAGCCCCGTGACCTTGAGCAAGAGACTTTAACAGCTCTTTTGCAACAAGGGAGTGACGATGTATTCCAGTGGTTTTAAGACCACCACTAAGAAAACACACCAACAATTCCATTATGACAAAACATATTAACAGCAGTTCTGAATAAGCCACAAACCGGTCACAACAACTCTCATTGCTTTGAAATTCTGATCTCTTCTGAGAGTTGCAATTTCTCCTGCCTTCAGTTGCATTGCTTGGCATATATGATAGTCAATCTGTCTACCCATATCTTAGAAACAAAATGTAACACACTTTCCGCTCCTGGTTTGTCTTCCTAGCGTAGGTTCTGCAAAGCACTCCCTGTTGCTTTATAAGGAAAGAGTAGTCATTCCTCCAAAGAGAAAACTTTGTTTCACTAATATCAATTTCACTCCCTGTTTCTCCCTTACCTCTGCCTTTCTTTCTACATAATCTGAACGCTAAATCACAATATGAATTTGCCGAAGATATTTTAAATAGGCTGACATTTAGCACACGTGGCACCAACAGCATACCTAATTCAATTAAAGACAATATGAACAGCTGTGACAATATCACAACTCTGCAAACAACGCGGGCGCCATTGCTGACGATTGTAAGATACACTCCTAACATCACAGTTTAAAAGTGGGGGGCATATATGTCTTAGAATTAGTTAAATATGGTAGTAAATATCAGTATTGATTAGAATTCTTTCAAGTAACAGAAAACTCAACCCAGACTGACTGTTGTGCGGGAGACCCTGCTCGCTGCGCCATTTGTCGTGCAGGGCGGCCTGCGGGGTCTCTGGTCCCGCTCCCCACATAAGAACGCAGGATATGGTGAGGCCAAAAAGGAACACCCACGGAGCCATAGGTAGGGGAGTCATACCGCTATGGTCTCACTGGAGGCTGGGCCCACCGGACGCGCCACCTGCCGTCAGCCTTTCCGCCTTCCGACCGACGACTCTCCTCCACTCTCCTCGACTCTGTTCCTCTCCTCTCTTCTGCTCTCCTCGGCTCTGCTCAGCTCCTCGGCAGTCCTTGGCAATCCTCGGCAGTCCTTGGCTCTCCTCCGTAGCCGCAGCAGTTATACCAGTGGCCAATCGGCTAACTGGCCATAGCCGACGGCCAATCAGCCACAGCCAAAGGCCATCCACCACCTGAGCCAGCACCCTTCCACGTGAGGCCGAGAGCCTGTAAACTACTCTCTGGGGCTCTGTCCCCACACTAACTTAAGCAAAAGGGGTATATTAAGCCATAGAAATCCAAAAGTCTTGTATTCTGCAGCTTCAGGTATGGCTGGATTCAGGATTCAAGGAGAGAATGAGGACTAGTTTCTGGCTATTTCTCTCTCTTTCTTCTATAGGGACGGCTTCAGTCTCAGGTTTCACGTGATAGCAAGATGAAGCTAGCAGCTCTAACATCCCCCCTCCCCCATCCTCTTGGTTTCCAAGTACAGCAAAAAAGGAATAAGCGTATTTGTCCCAGAACTTTTAACATGAGTTTCAATGCCTCTCATTGGTTCTGACAGGTGACCCGCCCAGCTCTGAGCCAATCAGTGTGGTTACCAGGTCAGTTACTACACACCAGTGATGAGTTACCTTGCTGGAAGCCCAGGGGCTACCGGGTCTCTAGAGGGAAATGAAGAGAATGGACATGGGGCAGCAAAAAACTAGATGTGACTTACAGCCTGGCTGCAGGGGAATCAGGCGAGAATAGCCCGGAACGTTGGCCCAAAGCCTGGCTCAGGGTGAGCCTCTCCCTGCTCCTCTGACTGTTCTGTGCAGCTGGAGAAGACCTCTGCTAAGACGCTCCAGCTCCAGCTCCGTCTGAGTCAGCCTTGCACACCTGCCTCCCAGCCGGCTGAGGTGGCACTGACTCAGCTCCTACGTGAGCTGGATGCTGCCTGGAAAGTTAAGCCTCAGAAGCTAGACGTTCCTCCTGTGATGTGGGTCAGTGCCGTGAGTGGGTGGGAATGAATGAAAAAGTGTGGGAACACTGTGGTTCCTAGGGCATTTATTAAGTTAAGATGTTCAGAAAGAAAGAGGGAAAAGTCAAGAGCAGCAATTGGTAAAGGCTGCCCACCCAGGCTGTGGGTGCTTTCTGCAAATAGTCCCATGGTGTGCAGTCCCCTGGGGATGTGCTTATAGCTGCCACCACCCTCCACCCCCCACCCCCACCACACACACCATCAGCTCTACCGCTGAGGTCTGCTCTGTGGCCAGCCCGGCTGTTTCTTCCAGGCCCTCCTCTAGCTCTGCCAATCTCTTTCTTTCAAATCTAAGTTGCAAGGAGCAGAAAGAAGGAATCTATATGTCACTTGGGGGATGGGTAGGGGAGGAAGAGAAGAGGGAGGCCAGGTTAGGAGGGGATCCCAGAGGAGAAGAGAGGAAATGAAGGAAATAGAGACAGGAAGACAGGGGACAGCTCAGAAACTCATGGAGTGCTTTTTATAACCACTCCGAAGCTGGACCGAATTCAACACACAGTTCTTTAAAGGGACCCCAACTCGGAGGGATGGACACACAAATACGTAGGATGTTATCCCTGCCTGCAGCATCTTGGGTGGGAGACAAAGAGAAAATACTCATGTGATGGCAGGCATGTGGATGCTGGGGTTTATTGAAGGAAAAATACCCCCGAGGGAGGAATGAAGCAGGTCACTGAAGGACAAATTGCCAACAGGAGGTCTCAGGTCAAGTCTAACCTTAGCCTGGTGCAGAGGGCTGGGGTCGTGGGCTCTGGAGCCCAGGTGGCTTTTTTTACTTCTGTTTCAGGCTTTGGCTTATGGGGGTGGCAACCTCCCTGGGAAGGCGGCTCCATCAGCCAAGAATAATTATCTACACGAGGGGACAGTTGGGGTAGCTGTGATTTCTTAGCGCCAACACTCAGCAGCTGGAGGCTGGATACACCAGCCTGGTAGAGCGACCTGGGAGGGCACCAAAAGCATCTGATGCAATAGGTGCCATGCTGGATGTTTGGTGGCGGACGGGGTGGGGAGCAGAAGGGAGGCCAAGGGGATTTCCTGGAGGAGAAGGTCATTCTGCTGCACCTTGAAAAACAGCTTAAGAGGCAGCTCAGCAAAGAAAGACCCAAGGGGTCAACATGTGCCAAAGTTGAAGGACCGTGCACAGCGCTTTCTGGAAACGCTAAGATATTTAAGTATGCCACTGGGCGTAGGGTGGGTATAGGAGGTGGTGGGAGAAGAGGCCTGGCAGGTGGGCAGAGGCCAGATCATGAAGGGTCCTGTGTGCCATAATAAGAAACTGAGGATTCTCATTTCGCCCCACTCTGGTCCTTTCTGCAGACATTTACCCACTGTCACAGGGCAAGCCAGCCCAGCCCTGTCCTGTTGGGTGAAATCAGGACCCAGATGCTGAAGAACCAAAGTGGGGAAGAGGCCACCTGTGGGCAAATCGCCAAAGAAGGATGACCAGAGATGGGCTGTCTCTAGGGGCTGAAAACACAGGGGTTGAGACCAACAGAAAGTTGTTTTCTTGAGTGGCCATTTTGGAAGTAGAAAGAAAGTGTCATTACCAGGGAGCCTTACATAGAGGAAGGAGCACAGAATTTGGAGTCAGAAAAGCTCGATGGTGCCAGAGGGTTGGCTCTGGGGAGGTCACCCAATTCTGTGAGCCTCCATGTCCATATCTGTCATTGGGGATTGGATCTGTCCCATAGGGTCAGCTAAGACAAGGCATGTGTGTAAAAAGTCTGTACAAATATTAGTTACCGTAAGTTAGCCTCAAAAATAATTATAATAAGGAGAACCTGAGGCAGGCTCATTTTACTCCAATTACCATTTGGCATCAAGCAGGTGGGGGACTTACTGGATGACACAGCAAGTCAGCAGCAGAGCCAAGCTCATCCAAGTACTGACTCCCACATCGTCAGCGGAATTAGCTGAAACTCCACTTCACACTGCAGTTCAGTTGTCAGAGGTGATCCCAGAAAGTCCCTTTCAGCAAAGACTGTTCAGGGTGGTGCCCAATAGGCAATCCCAATATCCTCCAAATGGTTGGCAAGATGTAGCTGAATGAGGTTCCCAGGAGGCAGGGCAAACAGGGAGACACAGAGTAGACATGTGCCCTGAGGGCTGGCAAGGAGACTGTGCATTTCTTAGTGCTTCCTATGTCCGGAGCAGCCCCCACGTCTACCTTCATTGAGATACAATTCACATACCAAATAGCACATCCTTTTAAAGTATACAATTTAATAGTTTGTAGTATATTCACAGGGTGGTACAACTATCACCATAGTACATTTTAGAATATTTTTATATTCCCCCAAAAGGACTCCTACTCATTAGCTGTCACTCTCTTCCCTCCACCCCCACCTTCCTCCTAGACCTAGGCAATCACTAATCTACTTTGTATCCCTGTAGATTTGCCAATTCTGGGCATTGCATGTAGATAGAACCATAAGATGATGTGGGTTTCATGTCCGATTTCTTTCACTTGGCATGATTTCAAGGTTTATCTATATTGTAGCATGAATCAGCACTTCATTTCTTTTTGTGGCTGAAAAATATTCCACTGTATGGATATAGCCATTCAGTTTATGGACATTTGGATTGTTTCCAAATTTTGGCTATTATGAACTAATGCTGCTATGAATAATTATGTATAGGTTTCTGTGTGGACGTATTTTCATTTCTCTTGGGTATAGACCCAGGAGTGGAATTGCTGGATCACTTGGTGTCTCTATGTTTAACATTTTGAGGAAATGCTAGACTGTTTTACAACGTGGCTGCGCCATTTTACATTTCCACCAACCATGTATGAGGGTTCCAATTCCTCCATATCCTTGCCAATATGTGTCATAACCTGACATTTTAATCGTAGCATCCTAATGGGGGTGAAGTAGTATCTCGTTGTGATTTTTTGTGTGGTAAAATGTACATAACACAATGTTTATCATTTTAACTCTTTGTAAGTGTACAATTCCGTGGCATTAGGCACATTCCTCGCTGTGGTTTTGATTTGCATTTCCCTTATCATTAATAATGTTGGGCTTCTTTTCATGTGTTTATTGACCATTGTGCTCTCTTTGGAGAAATGAATAGTCAGATCCCTTGCTCATTTTTAAATTGGATTATTTGTGTATTTTGTTATTAAGTTGTAAGAGTTCTTTTTATGTTGTAGATAAAAAGGGACTTAATGTTCAATCCCTTATCAGATAGATGATTTGCAAAGACTTTCTCCCGTTCTGTTGCTGTCTTTTCACTTTCTTGAAGTGTCCTTTGAAGAATAAAAGTTTTAAATTTTGATGAAGTTTATCTTTTTTTTTTTTCTGTTGCTGTGCTTTTGGTGTCATATCTGAGAAGGTTTTGTCTAAACCAAAGTCACTAGGATTTACCCCATATTTTCTCCTAATAGTTTTACAGTTTCAGTTCTTTCATTTAGGTCTACAATCTGTTTTTGAGTTAATTTTTGTGTGTGGTGTGAGGTAGGGTTTCAATTTCATTTTGTGTGTTTGTGTGGATATCCAGCTCTCCCAACAAGAATAGCCTTGTTGAAAAGGCGATTCTTTTCCTCACAGAGTTGTCTTGGCACCATGTCAAATATCCCACAGCTCCTTTTTAGAGAAAGCAGGCCTTAAACAGTTCTTTCCACATGCAGTTTGTACAACTCGTATGATTCCTCGCCAGTGCAGCCAGCCTTTCCCCCAGGTCACTGATACCTTAGGCAAGTGCCTACGGTCTGAGGTGCTCAGGTGTCCGGTAAGGATTCCTAGGACTTGATAGAGGCAAGAAAGCCAGATTCTCTCTCGGACAACACAAGGGCTGGGTGCCCCCAAAGAAGGCCGATGACCTACCTCGACCTGTGCTCCCAGGAGGTTGCAGTGCTGCCCCAGCTCTCCATGGGGTCCGATGTCTTGGAATCTTTGGGGCCCACGGTGGCTTTGTTGTTTTTAGTTTTTTCACTTTTTATTAAGGAAAAGCATTTAACTGAACATGCAACCCAAGTTGTAATTTATAAGAATATGATTTATATTAGGCTTTTAAAATCTTATAAAAAGTTCTTGAACTGAATTACTGTATGTGATACCCCTTCCTTTTTTTAAAAAAACTGTTTAACATATTTTTCAATTGTGGTAAAATGTACATAATATAAAATTGATACTAACCATTTTTAAGTGTACACTTCAGTGGCATTAGGTATATTCACATTGTGCTGCCATCACCACCATCCATCTCCAGAAATTGTTCATTCTTCCCCAACTGAAACTTTGTACCCATTAAACACCAACTCCCCATTCCTTCCTCTCTCCAGCCGCTGGCAACCACCATTCTTTCTCTCCCTGTGAATTTGACTGCTCCCAGTACCTCACATTAGTGGAATCATGCAGTATTTGTCCTTCTGCGTCTGGCTTCTTTTACGTAGTACAAGATGTACAATGTCTTCAAGATGTAACCATGTTGTAGCACGTGACAGAACTTCATGCGCGTGTTTGTACCTCAGCGGTGTTCCCATGCTTCCTTGGGATTTCTGTGAATCCTTACGATGATTCCTTATCTTGGAATCTTGGCACCTAAAGGTGATCTCGTTTGTCTTTCTCACAATCAGAAGGAACCTGACTGTGGCCTCTGGGTTGCCTCACAGCTAAGGGATGCCCACTGCCAGGCTGGCCAGGAAGCAGTGGGGCTGAGTGGAGCTTTGAGGTCGGGGCGGGGGCAGGGCCAGTATTGCTTGTGCTTGTGCTACCCTCTCCTCTTCCCACGTCGGTGCCGGGGCTTTCACGTATATTCCTCTATTCGCCATTCATTCATCCAACATTTTTTGAACGTGTATCATGTTAGGCACCGGAGATACAGCAAGGAGTAAAGACAGACATGGTCTCTGCCTCCGTGGAACATATACAATCTAGTGAGGGAAACATCAAATAATCAAGTACACAAATAATTGACTGTAGGATTACAATTGTGATGACTCCTATGAAGGGAAAGTGCAGGGTGCGATGCAAACGTCTAAGTGGGGGCCACCAGACTGGAGCAGGAGACCTGGTGTGTACTCAGAATTCACATTCTGAGTGTCAGGCAGCTGTGCCTGACACTAGACTAAGAATCACAGTCCCCGCCCGCGGGGCACACGGGGTCTGGCAGGGGTAACGGGGGGGGACTGGGCTCCCCTTGGTTTTACCATTCCAGCATCACAGATCTCCCTCTTCCTTTGAGGAATTACTGCCCCTTTTTTCAACTGCGTGTCTCTGGGGGCACCGGTAGGGGATGTCAGGTAAACTGTTCTTTCCTTTGAAGGGCGGATCATGACATGTTCAGTACACCGGACCCTAAAACCTTTACTGAGATGTCGGGCCTTTGTATTTTCATGGCATTTATGTCACACCCAGGGCACCTGGCTCTGCTCTCCAGGCCCTAGCTGCACGACGTCATCAATGTAGCGGAAGAGGATAGTGTGTGTATAATGATGAAATGTTCCAAGTCTGGGAACTGGGGAGCTGACAAAAGAGACAATGAGGTCCTGGTACAAGATGGTAAAGGAGTCCTCATGACCTGGACAAGTAGAAGCAGGGTTTCCATCTTCTCTGCTTCCTGGAATAGAGGAAAAAAGCACCTTCCAGGTCAATAACTGCACACCTGGTGGCAGGACTGCATGTATTCTCTCCAGCAATGACATCACACCTGAAACAGTGACTGAAAGTGGAGTCACCATGTAATGAAGTTCATGGTGATCCACTGTCATTTCCTAAGACCCATCAGCCTTCTGCACGGGTGGAAGTGACAGTCAGGAGGGAACGTGATAAGGTCACCAGCCCGCACCCTGAAAGGCCTCGATGATATTAATCTCTCCGACTCCCTGGGGTGCCACCTTGCTTTTGGCTTATCGTGTTGGTGAGGGGGGATTTCCATTTGACTTCTCTCATCATCAGATCCCTTACTCTGCCAATCCAAGAGCCAATCCAGCAACTCTGCCAATGGCTGGGGAGACCTATCCAAATACACAGGCCTGGAGATCACAGGGCCCATTGCAAGTCACTCTAGTCAAACTCCATGTGTTACTTGATCCACCTTACTCCCTCTATGACCAGTAGAGCCCAGTGGAGTTCTGGGTCCCCAGGAATTAATATTAGCTCAGAGTCATTGCCCAGCTATTACCAAAAGGTCTGAGTATTAATCTTTTCATTGTGCACAGTTCCCCTGGTAGGTGCACTCAGGTCCCTCCAGGGAAGGCGTGGGCAGAGTCACAGTACAGTTGACCCTTGAACAACCCAGAGTTGAACTGCACAGTTCCACTTACACGCAGATTTTTTGTGTTTTAAGATTTTATTGGGGATGGGGGAACAGGACTTTATTCGGGAACAGTGTGTTTTTCCCAAGACCCATCAGCTCCAAGTCAAGTTGTTGCCCTTCAATCTTAGTTGTGGAGGGCACAGCTCAGTTCCAAGTCCAGTTGCTGTTGTTCAATCTTAGTTGCAGGGGGCATAGCCCACCATCCTTTGCGGGAGTCGAACCGGCAACCTTGTTGAGAGCTCGTGCTCCAACCAACTGAGCCATCGGCCACCCAGGAACTCAGCGGCAGCTCAGCTCAATGTGCTGTGTTCACAGACTTTTTTTTCAATAAATACAGAGTCGCCCCTCCACATCCCTGGGTTTCGTATCAGTGGATTCAACCAACAGCAGATGGAAAACAGTATTTTCGATCATGGTTGGGAATCCATGGCTGCAGAGGCCTGACTGTATGCATTTTACGGAAGCTACTTGAGCATCCATGATTGTTATCTGTGGGGGTCCTGGGACCAATCCCCCCGCGGATACTGATAAATGACTGCACATACTTGTCATGTTACTGCAGCCCCATCCAGCTTCCACTTCTTCCAAGGCTCCGATCAGTGACTGACTCAGGCTTGGGAATCGGGGCTGGGACTTGTGCTGTCAATCGTTGTGGCTAAAGTCAGACCTCTGTTTACCAGACCTGGAGTTTTTTTCAGGTATACAAATCAAATAGAAACTACGTGAGTGGGCGGCTCATCTATTTTGGTTTTAGAGACTCATAATCAATTAGCTACATCAGTCTCTGCAGGTCAGACCTCCTGGTAACTCCACTGGCCCTGCCTATTATAACAGCCATGGTCATTTTCCAGTAACTAAATGCGGCTACTTGTTTTCTGCAGCCCCCGGGTCGGCACATCCCCACTAAGATAAGGAAGCCGCTTCAATGGCTGCTTGTCCCACCAGCCATTCCCACAAAGGGCTGGTACTTGCCCTCCCAAAGAATTTCTCAAGGCCTTGGTTTTCTGGGGGGTCAACTTTTGGGTAACCATAAAAATGTCATGTCCAATGCATTCAGTTAGGGGGGTGACCTTATTTTGAAAGCAATTGGGAGCCACTAACATGTTTTCAACAGTGGAGTAGAGAGGTGAGATTTCTGTCTTAAGAAGGCTCCTGCAGTTTGGTGGAGAGTATAGTGGAAGAGGTGGGAACAAGTGGGAATCTGATGCGGTGACCCTATAAGCTTTCCAAACATGCAGATGGCAGCCATGAAAAGTACAGGAGAGGGGGTTGGGGAGATACACCAAACCCTTGGGGAGGCCTGGGTCAGGAGGAAAATGTGAGGGGGCAGGTGGCTGGGAGGAAAGGGGTCTATTGCTGTAGATTGGCGTGGTCTTCCTCATAACTGTGCTGGGCAGGGCTGACGAGACAAACGGCTGGCAGGAGAGTAGGTCAAAAGTCTGTCTCCAGGAGGAGTTTGCAGGCAGTCTGGCCTTGTCTGGGGTTTTTGTGATTTCAACTGTAAAACTCTGAATCCCAGGACCTGGCTTGGCAGCAAGCTGTGGCCTGTGGAAACAGCCTGGACCATCTTGCTTGCACCATGCTCAAAGGAAGGGCAATGAGGAAAAGGCAAAGCTGGGGACATCTGCCAGGGGAGGATGCCCCATGCTGGCTCCCCAAACACTCTTTGCAAAGCCAGGAACACCCATTAGTTAGTGTCTGCTCATTCACCCAAACCTTTGAGCTGTGTCATTAGCCCTTTGTGTAGATGAAGAAAGTGGACCATAAGCTGCCCGCCTGACTCCCCCACACAATGCTAGGTACAAAGCTGCCACCAAATGGCGGTGTACCACTGATTCCTCCTCAAGAAATGACGCTGCCTCCCTGCCGGGAGTGTGACTCAGCTGACAGTGCCTGGTGCCCTCAGGGTCGGCCTCAACTTTCCAACTGGACTCACAGTCTCCTTTGAGTGGCTCCTGGCCACCGACTGGGCAGGTGGACAACAGGCTATTTCCTGCCATTTCCGCCCAATGTGGGACTGCTGTACCCAGAACTTCCCACAGGGCTGTGGTGCCCTTGTCAGGCCTGCATCACAATCTATGGCCCCCCTTCCTAATGCATGTCCCTTCCTCCTTTCCCAAGGGTCACCCCACAATAAACACGTTACATACCTCTCTCCATTCTGCTCCCAGCATCTGCTCCCAGTAAACCCAATCTGTGGTACTCTGCTTCCTCCTCTCTCAAAGGAGGATCATTAAATACCTAGTTGTTTCAAGGATTAATAACAAAAGGATGTATATTAAATACCTGTCTCAGCTCGAAGGCTTCCCCTGGGTCAGTGGGTTGGTTTTCCATTTTCCTCTTCAAATCCACTTTCCACCCTCATGCGCGTGCTCTGGGCCCCCTGAAGCCGACCCTTAAGGACAGCACCAACAGGCAGAGGCCACAGGCAAGATGAGAGTGAGGTCAGCTTACTTCTTTCTCTAGGTCCTTCCCCGCCAGATTGCTGCTGGGTGACAACATCCTTAACCCAAGGCCGCAGCCCCTGAGACAGCCCTCACTGAGAACTGCTCCCTTCCTCCTGACCCTCAGGCTGAAGAGTGGTCGTGGAGCTCTGTGTTGCGACCCCGGGGCTCGGCTGCAGCATCCGTCTCATTTCCCTTAACCATGCCCCAACCTTGGTAAATAGGCCCCTAGTAAGCTCTTCTCCATGTCCCCACTTGAGTGTGTTCTGTGTTCTCCTCACACCTTGATAGTTTCATTGACTGAGGTATTTTCCACTACTGCAAGTACTAGAAAAGGCTGCAAGTGCTCCAGGCATCACGTCATCATGTCCAGGCACAACCAAGTTCAGAGGAGGCAAAGGAGACCAGATCATCCTGTGTCCTCTTTGTAAAAATAAGGAAAACTTTGCCAAATGCCTCCCACCACAACACTCCTCCCTTTGCTGTCATTGTGGGGAATGGGTCACACGCTGCCTTAGCCTTGGGTTCCCAGGAAACAGAGTCAGAGACAAAGGTGTGCTTGGATATTTTACTGGAATGTGTGATTCTAGGAATCACAAGTAAAGATAAAGGAGCAAAGCAGAGAAGCTGGGACATCACGTAAGGATTTTGAATTGGCCACCACTACAAGTGACCAGTTACTCTATCACATGGGGCCACTGAGAAGCCATTGGAAAAGTGTCTCAGGGCCATACGTCCTGGGAGAAAAGGGAAAAGCATCTTTGCCATGGCTTCACTCCACACTGGTCAAACATTCACCCTAAGAAGCGTTAACTCCCCCTGCACTTCCGGGTTGCTCACACCTGGGCATTTCATGGGTTCCCATATTCTAAGCTGTGACAGAAACAGAGAAGATCCAGGACAGAGGTTAAAAGGCACATGGTGCAGGCCTGAGACACAGCACTGTCAGGCCACACCTGCATCTGTACCTGCTTGTACCTGAACTTGGTCAGGGTTTGTGCAGAGCAGGTCATTGCAGCCATGGATGGGCTATAACCTTGGTGTGGCCAAGAGGCTTTGGAGAGATGCACGTGGGTATCCAGTAGACCTGCTCATCCCTAAAGCAGTCACTGGCAAGGGGACGGAGATCGCTGTGGTTGGTTTAAATGAACCAATTATAGTGGAATGGACGCTGAGGATTCCACCCGAATGCTTCCTCAAAGAGGACGTCCTTACCCTCCTCTCCAAAGGACCCCAGTGGCTCCCATCCCCCCCATTCATTCCCTTCGTACCACCTACCACAAGGATTAATCGGCCTGTGTGGCTGCCACTGTGGATTGACTGGCTTAGCGCTCACCCCTCCCACCCACCACCTAGCACACAAAGGCCAGAAAGCTAAAACCTACCCTTCCCACATTCCCTTGCTGCTCAGTCATGGCTTGAGTTCCTCCCACCAGGCAGAGTGCAGATAATGGCAGGGGTGGCACAATCCCCTAGCCATGCTTTCATAAACACCTAAATCCCTTCATGATTCAGTTACCTGGACTTGTCTGGATCTAAACCTTGAGCAGGACATCTTGTTTACGTATTAGCTTGTTTGTTATTATCTATCTCTCCCCACTTTAGTTTAAGCTCCTTGATACCCGGCACTTGGTTGTTTGTTTTCACTGTATCTACAGAGCCTAGTACAGTGCCTGGTATAGGGCAAGGGCTCAAGAGTGATTTGTTGGGTAGATGGATGGATGGATGATGGATGGATGGATGGACGATGGATGGATGGATGGACGGATGATGGATGGAAGGATAGATAGACGATGGAGGATGGATGGATGGATGGATGGATGGATGGATGGATGGATGACGGATGGAGGATGGATGGATGGATGGATGGATGGATGGATGGATGGATGGATAGATGGATGGATTGATGGATGGATGGATGGATGATGGATAGAAGGATAGATGGACGATGGAGGATGGATGGAAGGATGGATGGATGTGGGAAGACAATGACAGGTGGAAGAGGAGAAAACAGTGGGCTGTAAGGCCATGTTCCCAATCTGTAAGCTCCGGACTGCCCCAGGTCCAAGTCCTCACAACTCTTCTCTGTTCACTCTCACTCCCCAGATGAGCTCATCCAGTGTAAACAGTTTAACTTTATATCTCCAGGTGTGACCTTGCCCTTGAACTTCTGACTCATATCCAACCAATACCCAACATTTCCACTCAGATGTTAATAGACATCTCAAATGTCACATATCCAAAACAGCACTCTTAATTTCTCCTCCAAATCTTATCCTCCCACAGACTTCCCTATCTTGGTAAGTGACAGCTCCATTCTTCCAGTTGCTTGGGCCCAAAACCTGGGAGTAATCCCTGATGCCTCCTGCACATATGTCATCCAATTCCTCAGCAAAACCTCTGGGCTCTACATAATGTATAGAAACCCACAATTTCCCCCCCACAACTGCCCTCTAGGACACCATTACCTTTCAATCGAATTGCTGCAATAGTCTCTACATCAGATATTTCCTGTAACCCCTGACGTTTCCTCGGTCACCTCTACCTTCAGCTCCAGCTGGAGCAGACAGCTGTGTGTGAGCTCAGCTGGTCTTGCGCCGATAGTGTCTTGCCTCAAGTGTGCACTCTATGTCCGTTTGCTTCCTGCCCTGGACTTCCGCTCCATCGGGGCCCTCCTGTCTCAGCACAAGAGTCACCTGGTGCTGTCAGCCCTTTGCCTCAAGTGAGAGCTGCACGTCTCTTTGCTTTCTGCCCCATGGAAGCTTGAAGCTATGAGAGCCTGCCACCCAGGCGCTCAGATGTGCAGTTAACACCGCAGGGGCAACCCTCAACCAGTGGGGGCCAGGGGCAACTAGGCAAATGTCCCTGCCTCCTATCTTTTAGGTGGGTGACTCTGGGAATAGTCTATGCATTGTTGAAGGGTCCTGGTCAACTCAAGCTCCCGATGCCCACAGCAGTGACACTGACAATGCGCCCTTTTCTCCTTTCCCATCTCATTGGCCCCACTCCCGCATGCCTGCTCCCTGGGTCATCTCGCAGAAAAGCCATGTGCCCATAAGTCCTTGTCTCAGGCTCTCCGTTCAAGGGAATCCAAGCTAAAATGCTTTTTCAGTTTGTTTCTCTTGCTCCCCAGCAGCAGACTGATCTTTTAAAAACACATGTGAGGGTGGACGGATGGCGCAGTTGGTTAGAGCACGAGCTCTGGGCAACAGGGCTGCTGGTTCGATCCCACATGGGCCAGTGAGCTGCGCCCTCCGCGACTAGAATGACGTCAATGAGCTGCTGCTCAGCTCCCGGGTGGCCAGATGGCTCGGTTGGTTGGAGTGTGTCCTCTCAACCACAAGGTTGCCGGTTCGACTCCCGCAAGGGATGGTGGGCTGTGCCCCCTGCAAGGAATGGTGGGCTGTGCCCCCTGCAAGGAATGGTGGGCTGTGCCCCCTGCAAGGAATGGTGGGCTGTGCCCCCTGCAACTAACAACAGCGACTGGACCTGGAGCTGAGCTGCACCCTCCACAACTAAGATTGAAAGGACAACAACTTGACTTGGATGGAGCTGATGAGTCCTGGGAAAAGCACACTACTGTTCCCCAATAAAAAGTCCTGGAAATATACACTGTTCCCCAATAAAGTCCTGTTCCCCTTCCCCAATAAAATCTTTAAAAAAAACCAAAAAAACAACAACAGCACATGTGGTCGTGTCCCTCCTCAGCTGAGGGACCCATGACTCTTATTTTCCCTAAAGGAAAAGATCAAGTCCTTAAGATGGTTGACAAGGCCTGACAGAATCCGCCCTTCCTGCTATTTCCTCTTTGGCGTTGTCTCCTGCTACCCTCCCCTTTGCTCTCCTACAGCCACACTGACCTTCAGAGACACCCAGCACACTCCTGCCTCAGGGCCTTAGCACTGGCTATTCCTAGTGCTTGGATGCTCTTCCTCCAAACATGCTTCTCACTTCCTTCCGGACTCTTCTCCAAGCACTTCTCAGAGAGGCCTGTGCAAAACAGCAACCTCCACCTGCCCGCTGTTCCCTGGGCCCCTCACTTTGCTTTAGATTTTTCATAGCACTCATTACCAATATCATAAATTGTCCTTTTTTTGGGGGGCGGGGGTATATTTTCTGTCTCCTCCTCAACTTGAATGTCATCTCCATGAGGACAGGGACTCGGAGACATTATTGTTTTCTTCACTACAGAACCTAGAACAGTGCTTGGCAAGTAGTACGTGCTCAATAAATATTTGTTCGACGAAGCAAATAAATCAGACTGAAGAAGTATACAAGCATCAGACTGTGGTTACCTTAAACCCCTGGAGTGGCAGCCGCTCTTGGCCGTGCGGGGCCCAGGAGGCTGGCAGAGAACTCACTCCATGCTTTGTCCTCCAAGATGGCTCGTGGATGATGATCTTTGGGCCGCGATGCTCTGAAATTTGTCTCAAGGAGTCTCAGGTAAAGCCTCAAGCACCTCAGAGCATTTAGAAAAGTGAAACCTCTGTGAGTCTGCTCCAGGTTGATCCTGTGCAGGTGGGAGTTTGTCGCCTTCTGGTCTCTGAGACCCTGGCCATCGCCAGCATGAGGTGGTGACCTAAGACCCTCTGAGTGCCCGTCAAAGGCTCAGCAGCCAGGAACTCCTCAGCTTCGGAAGCACGCTGGCAGTTTCCCCAGTGAGAGGGGAGGAATCATGGGGCTTTAGGAAGCGGCTGAGGGGGCCTGGGGGGCCTACATGCTGTGGTCCAGGCCTTCCCTTCCCAAGCTCTGTGAACAGTCATACTGTCCCCGCTACGTGGGTTAGGGGTCAGGCCAGGGTCTGTCTTTCCTCCAGGGGAGGCAGCCCATTGGCCTTTGCAGAGCCTCACAGGAAGCAAGCAGCCCTCCCTGTGAGCACAGGACACTCAGCCCCAAGCGCCGTGGGAAGGAAGCCCCTCCCTGCTGGGGTTCCTAAGCCCTGGGCCCCTGGCGCTGCAGGCAGTCAGAAGTGGGAGCTGCAGCACGGGACTGAAGAGGTTAATGTGCATCTGCCTCCGAATGTTAATGTGTCTAGGTGATGTCAGTGGGAGCCAGAAAGGAGGAAGTGGGGAGAGCAGTGGGGCTTGGAGGCAGCAGAGGTTGCCAGGCTGCGAGGAAGACCCCTTTCTGGACGGCGGGGCTCGCGCTCCGGGACACGGCGTGCGGGCAATAGAGGCTGCCGCAGCCTGCGTGGGCGGACGTGCCAGCAGGCGACCGGGCACCGGCAGGATGGACCTGGAAGCTTCGTTGCTGTTGCCCACTGGCCCCAATGCCAGCAACACCTCGGATGGTCCGGATAACCTCACCTCGGCAGGTGAGTAGTGTTGGAGGGGAGCTCCCTCCTCCGTGCTGGGGGTGGGAAACGGGAAGGTTTCACCTCTGAGCCAAACTGCCTGGGAAACTTTATTACAGTTCTTAGGGACAAGATCTGCAGTCTGCTTTGCCGGGAGGGGAAGGGGAGAAGGAGGCGGGCCAGGCAGGGGCAGGAGCAAAGGCACGTTCCAAAGTAGCAAGGGATGGTGGCCTCATGAGTTCCAAATAGGCTTTGCAGAAAAAAATTCCAGGCTGGAAAAGCTAGCGAGAGAAGCTGGAGGATAGTATGTGGGGAGGCAGCTGGAGGCTCCCTCCTTCACCTATCCCCTTGGCTTTTTACACCAAACTAATATAATGTGCTCTGAACTCTCCTGACTGCACCCTGGAAAAGGCCGCAGGGAGGGGATAACTCACAGGGATTAACTTTCCTGTTGACATTTCCAGAGCTGAGATGCCGTGGAATTCTAGCTTTGAGAGAGAAGGGAAGGAAGGGGAAAAGAGAAAAGGTTTGTGTGGAGAAAATGCTCAGGCAGTTGGGCAGTAACATACAGCGTCAGTATGTGCTTACCCAGGAAGTCCAGACTCCTGAGATACAGCCCAAAGAAATCCCTGATAGGAACCCAGGAGAGGGGAGGGGCTGCAGGCCTGGTGAGCAGAAGCCTCCACAAGACAGTCGCCCACAGAGATGCCCAGAAATCAGTGCACAGCTTCAACCAGTGATTTCTAAAATGAAATGATCAGGGCTACAAATATGAAAAGATAAAGTACATACACGTGGGCGCATACACACACACACACACACACACACACACACACACACACACTTTCATGTCCTCCTGAGGTTTCCTGGTGAAGCCCAGGGCCCACAGAATAATTCTCTGCAGACAGCTGTGGTTGTTGACTCTGCATCTTCTGAGACAATGCAGGAGACAAAGGACTGGGTCCTTCCACTCATGGGAGGTGCAGGTGGTGCGGGAGAATCTGGTAGGATCGACCAGGGAACCGGTGGAGGAGGGCGAGGGGACGGGATGAGTTAGCAACAGTGTGAGGCGGGAGAATGGTAGGCGAGGACCCGGATGAACGGTGGGTCCCCAGCCGGAATGGCAGGGGTGGGTGAAGAGGTCAGCAGGCGCGTCGCGGGAGGCTGAGCACGCCAGTCGGATGTCGCCCCTTAGAGAGCGGAGTCCATGTCTAGCGACTGACACTGGGTCCTTCTGTCCCCAGGGCTGCGTCCTCGCACAGGGAGTGTGTCCTATATCAACATCATCATGCCTTCGGTGTTCGGCACCATCTGCCTGCTGGGGATTGTGGGGAACTCCACGGTCATCTTCGCGGTGGTGAAGAAATCCAAGCTGCACTGGTGCAGCAACGTGCCCGACATTTTCATCATCAACCTGTCAGTGGTGGACCTGCTCTTCCTCCTGGGCATGCCCTTTATGATCCACCAGCTCATGGGGAACGGGGTCTGGCACTTCGGAGAGACCATGTGCACCCTCATCACGGCCATGGACGCCAACAGTCAGTTCACCAGCACCTACATCCTGACCGCCATGGCCATCGACCGCTACCTGGCCACGGTCCACCCCATCTCCTCCACCAAGTTCCGGAAGCCTTCCATGGCCGCCCTGGCCATCTGCCTCCTATGGGCCCTGTCCTTTATTAGCATCACCCCTGTGTGGCTCTACGCCAGGCTCATCCCCTTCCCGGGGGGCACCGTGGGCTGTGGCATCCGCCTGCCCAACCCGGACACTGACCTCTACTGGTTCACCCTGTACCAGTTCTTCCTGGCCTTCGCCCTGCCCTTCGTGGTCATCACGGCCGCCTACATGAGGATCCTGCAGCGCATGACGTCGTCCGTGGCTCCCGCCTCTCAACGCAGCATCCGGCTGCGAACAAAGAGGGTGACGCGCACGGCCATCGCCATCTGCCTGGTCTTCTTTGTGTGCTGGGCACCCTACTACGTGCTACAGCTGACCCAGCTGTCCATCAGCCGCCCGACGCTCACCTTCGTCTACCTGTACAATGCGGCCATCAGCCTGGGCTATGCCAACAGCTGCCTCAACCCTTTCGTGTACATCGTGCTCTGCGAGACGTTCCGCAAACGCCTGGTCCTGTCAGTGAAGCCTGCAGCCCAGGGGCAGCTTCGAGCTGTCAGCAACACCCAGACGGCCGATGAGGAGAGGACAGAAAGCAAGGGCACCTGACATTTCTCCTTTCGCCCTGGGCTCCGCCAAGCCAGGACACCACCGCAGACCACGGGGAGAGATGCTGAGAAAAACCCAAGACCCGTCTGGGAGAATGCAGGGAGGCTGAGTGGGGAAGGGTCGCTGCCACCAAACACCTACCACAGGGCCCACAGATTGCGGGGGAGGCTCCCAGCCAGGTAGGGGACTTCCAGCACCCGAAAGCCCCTAGAGAGAGCAGGATGCCAACTTTGGGTTGAACAGAAACTGAGCAAGAAGAAATTTTTGGTTTAAATGTTCAAGTGAGCTTGCATCAGCTAGCTCCCAAATGTCTTTTTCCCAAGAGAAGAGGTCTGTTTCAAATCAGACCTGCCGGGGTGTGAGCCGCGGGGCCACAAGCACGGTCCCTGGGGGATGGGAAAGGTGGTGTGGCCTCCACCCTCTTTCCTTCTCTCACTGGTAGGATGGAAGGTAGCCTTTCTCCCAAGCTGGAGGATGCTGAGACATGAAGCTTGCCGTCTCTCCGTGTCCCAGCACCCTGTGTCGATTTCCCTTTATCTCTAGGGGATGCATGTTTATCATTTGGGGGTGGGAAGCTCTGAGCCTACAGGAGTAAAAGCCCAATTTACTAGGAGATACACTTATGGAGAATGACAAGACGACCTGGGGTGGGTGGGGGTGGGGAATCTTGAAATTAAGAAAAATGGGGAGGGACCAGGGGCTTTTGCAGCTGTGGGCACATTGTCTTTGTGGGCACATTTGTCAGTCACCAGGTCCAGAGTGAGCACTCACCAGTGTCCTGCATGTGTAGGGGACATTCTGATGCCTGGTGCGTTGGCACCATCTTTTTGCTCTGGCCGTTCCTTTCAAAAAAAAAAAAAAGAAAGAAAGAAAAAAAAACTCCGAATAAAGGAAAATGTCCACCCACATCTCTCTGGATGCTCCTGTATAATTGCTTGGGCTTGGGCTTGGGCTTGGTGGTGGGTGGCAGGAAAGGAAAGAGGGGTCACTTGGTGGAATCAAGACCTTGACTCAAACTGCATTTTAGGAAGCAAGAAGCAGGGGATCTGTCTAAAGCCACAAGGAGGATTCAGGAGGACACACATGGAATTACTGTGAATTCATTAGATAGCAATTCTGCGGCTGGGCTTGTTCTCAGGACTCAGCTTTCTGTCTTCTGCTCAAAAGCACTTGGTTGTCACCAGTGCTGGCCCCTCCATCCCCAAGTCCCATCTGTACCTCCCCTGCTGAGTCACCAGTGGCAGAGCTGGCTTTTCGGGGCAGCCTGCGCCTGTCTCTTGCAGCTGCTAAGATCTGGTGCGAGCCACATTGGGCAGGAAGATTACAGATGGGGCCGCTGGGCGGCAGCCAAGGCTGCTGCTTCTCAGCTTCTTCACCGAGAGGGGCCGGGAGCCCACAGTCCTTCGCTAAGCGCTCAGCAGATGTGATGGGAGCAAACTGCGAGCCTCTGAGCCTCTGACTTGTTCAGATACATCCCTAAAGCAGGCGTACCTGCACGGCCTCTTCTTGCTGGCTAGTTTTAATTGCAGAGTTGCAGCAGGTGGCCTGTTTCGCAAACTTGTGGGGAGCTTCCTTGGGTCCTGGGGAGATCTTTTTATGATCATCATTAAGCAGCAGTAGTATTTCCCAGCTTTCACTTCACTGCACCCAACACAAGGGAGCAAAGAAGCTGAAGGTTCCTTTTCCTGACTCACCAACAGTGGGGTCTCTAGCTGCCACAGGTAAACTTCAAATCTATTTTAGATGCACATCCAACAAAAGAAAAAAGATTCTTAGGGGAGCCTTGAGGCAACGCCTACCCACTGATGCCAGAAAAGGAGGTTTTCCTGAATCTGGTTTGCCTGTGAAAGGCTTGGGGTGGGGGGGTCTATCTCCCCCCCCCCCCGCCCCAGGAAATGCAAGTGACCAAGTCAACAGCTCCCTTAGGTGGGTGAGCTAACGACTTGCCGAAGGCCCCAGCAACAAGTAGGGAGAGGAACACCCCTTCTTTCAGCTCCCAACCCCATATTGAAACCTGAAATGGAAGCAAGTGGGTTGAGACAGGAGAGTGAGTGGGTGGTGACATAAACAGGACAGAAGGGAGAGAATTAGGGGGGAGATGGAGAAGTCTAGAAGAATAGGGGACGGAGATGGGAAAGGAGGGCACGGAGATTATAATGGAGGTGGGAAGAACGGTTGCCTACACGTCTTTCCCAACCCAGCGTTAACCTGAACACACCTGAGGTGCCACTGGTAAGAGGCAGCTTGTGCAGGGGAAAGGGTGGGTTGGTGGCAGGACCACCTTCCTTACACCCTTGGTGGGAAGGGAGGACTGGGGTGAAGGCTGGTGGGCGGGTCTGAGCAATGAGTGGAATTCTTTCCTCCTCATTCAGCCGGGGCTGTGAATAGCAGGAACTTTGGGGAACTGTCGGCGCCACTGCAAGAGGCAGGCTCCATGGAGCGATGAGGGAGCTGTATACGAACATTCGCTGTATTTCTTAGATGTGGAAAGGACAAAAAGAGCAAAGAGATCAGTTGCATTGTCTTTGCACTCTCTCTGTATCGTCAAGGTGCATCTATGTTGTAGCATGTATCAGAATTTCATTCCTTTTTAAGCGGATTGATATTCCACTTTAAGTGTACACCACCTTTTCTTTATCCATTCATCTGTTGATGGACATTGAGGCTGTTTCCACCCTGTGGCTATTGTGAATCATGTGACTATGCACATGTGTATTACATGCCATTGAGTGGACTCTGACCTATTCCACGATATGATGGTATTTGAAGATGGGGCCTTCGGAAGGCTTTTATGTTTAGATAAGGTCATGAGGATGGGGCCCTCATTATGGCGTTAGCACCCTTATAAGAACAAACACCAGAGAGCTTGCTCCTTCTCTCTCCCTCCATCTGTGCACACCAACAAACGTTTGCTGTCTAAGCCACCCAGTCTGTGGTAGTTTGTTATAGCAGCCCGAGCTGGCTGAGACAACTGGTAAGAGTGTTTTGGGTTGTAAATGACAGAAGTCCAACTCCAACTGATTTGAGCGAGGAAGGGGACGACATTGGCCTGGTAAGGGGGAAAGTTCGGGGCAGGTAAGATTAAGCCATGACTGGGTCTGCCATCAGGACAGACTCTCCCTTTCTCTTTTCCTCACCCCCCATCACGTGACTCGGTTTTCCTCTCTGTTGGCCTTCTTCTCAATGGATGTCCTCCCATGTGGCAGCAAAGACGACCACCAGCAGGTGTGTGAACATGCACTGTCCTCACAGGCAGCAGCTCCAGGAATTAGCCAGGACGTCTGTCTGTCCTGCCACTTTCCTTCCAGGATCTGTTTCAAAACCCAAAAGAGCCTCTACTGGTCCTGGGTGAGTTACGTACCTTCCCGCTCCTACCCAAGCAAGCATGAGAACTAGGGAAATGGGACATTTTTATTGGCTAGTATAGGTCACGTGTTCACCCTAAGGGGCCCTTTCATTGGCAGCCTCACTCTGTGAGTGTGTGTGTGTGTGTGTGTGTGTGTGTGTGTGTGTGTGTTCTAAAAGAAGATGTTATATTACTGCAAATAAAGAGAAGGGTGATGAGCAGACAAAAACAAGATACCCCATCAGGTAAGTTCTCAAATAATGAGAGAAGGACGGCATGGAAAACAGAAAGGGGAAAGAAGCAGGCAGGAAGGATCTAGGAAGCCACCGGCTGCTGTGGAGCATTTTGCACAGGAAAGAATCCTTTTCTTTGAATCTGATGAAAACCCTGGACTCTCCTCCATCCCAAACGCACACCTGCTAATGCACATAAAATGCTGCAAATAGTTTTGGAGGGTCTCCAATCTCCTCCCCAGATACCAGAGGAAGGACCCCTGGTAATGAAGCAATCCCCTGACGTGGAATCTAGACATCTGGCAGCAAAGTCAGCGAGCAGACCCAGACCATTGCGGCCAAGTGCGCAGGCACAGTGGGGGGGGAGTGTCACAGCCGAAGCAGGCAGGGTCCCTCCCCTCCTGGAGCTTCCAACCCCACTGGGAAATGAAACAATCAGATAATCTCACAAATAAGCGTGAAATTACACCTGGAACGCTACAAAGGAGAGGCATGAGCGAGAATGAGGGCCATGGGAGAGAGGGCGCTGCTCAGGCAGGTCAGCGGAGGAGTGGCTAGAGAAGTGGTGGGGGCCGTTTCCCCCACCGAGCTGTGCAGGATAAGGCGGGAGGGGGCCTTCCTGGCAGAGGAATGATCTGTGCTAGAGCCCTGTGTTTGGAGGGAGTTTAAGGGAACTCATGGACTCCCTGATATGGGTGAACCAAGACGTTGTCTCAGCTGGGTCCACACTATGTTCTCAGGTTCTTGTGGGGTCTATTTTGCAGTGCGTAACAAAAGAAAGGAATCTGGTGGCAATTATAGGGTTGTGACAGCAGCCCAGAGACAAGCCAATGCATTGCAAAAGGAAAAAAGAGTTTGGTTCATCCTGGTCTCTCCTGGATCTCACGAGAAAAAAAAAAAAGGCTCAAATTCCAAATGCCAGGTCCATTACCAACACTTGACAAATGGATTGTGAGCACAAGCCACCCTGCCAGCACCCCACTACTTGGCATTCCCTAGGTCAGCTCACCCTCCCCTGTTGCCAATCACCCGAGACTTAGCGCGAGCACTCCACTCCCAGCCAGGTGAGCTGCAGCTGCTGACCTGCCGGTCTGCTCAGTCTCACCTGGCTGCCTGCCAACAAGGTTTACCGGGGAGCTTATTTCTGATGGCCTCCCCGACTCTCCTTCCTTTCTGGGGAAACGGAGTTAAAGAAATCAAAAGTTAAGAAAATGTCTTTAGGAAGGAACTGGGGATGGGAACTCTAAATGCCGCAGCACCTTTCAGAAAAATCAGGTAAAATGCTCTCTCAAGTCACCAGCCGCAGCCTCTGTCATCTCCACCTCCTGACCACTCAGCCGGCCACTTGCCCTTTTTACTGATGCTCCTCAAATCTCTATCTCCCTTCCTGACCCCAAGTCCAATATTTGCATCTGTGCACAAGACATCTTTACCATCTCAGACTAAATATGATGGAAGCCACATTTTCATGATCTCCCTACCACTTACCACTCACACTAACTCATTGGCCAAAATTCCCCAGTTTTCTCCAGTGCATTATGTCCCTTGCTATTTTTTCTCCTCCTGTGTGTTCCATCATAAAGTCCTGGCAAGTCTTATAATAAATTATTTCACAGATTCATTCCTTCCATCTGTTTTCTAGACCTCAGGGACACCTGGGTTTATGCCCCCAGCATGGCAACTAACTTACTGTGTGACCTTGGGTGAGTCACTTAACCTCTCTGAGCTTTTTTAAATCTGTAAAATGGAGGTAAAAATCTATTCCTTACAGGACTGTTGTGAGAACTGAAGCATATATAAAGTACCCCACTATTGTGAATGAAAAAGCGGTTACATCATTGGGGGGAGGGTTCTCATGGCAAGCCTGACAAAAGCAGTGACCAAAAGTAACCATACAGGATGATTTACCAATAAATTCCGGACTGGACAGGCCATGGCAGTAGTCACATCCCAGGGCCATAGCTTCCTTAGCAAAGGTCAATCTTTATCTTAAGCGAGGCCCGTCCATTGTTTTTATGGATCTAGGATCACATATCTCAGAAATGTCAAAGGAGTTTTCTTTTCCAGACCCCTCAGAAGCACAACACTGGTACCAGAGCACGAGACCACAGAGCACGAGGCCACAAGACTCCTCACTGTTATCTTACTGCCCACACACCATTTCTACGTGCTGTAAATGTTAACTATCCTAACCCACCCGTGTAAAAGAAGTGTGTGTGTCTCCATTTTGCTTTTTATCCAATCCTAGAGATTTCCCGCTTTGCTTTCTCCCAGTCCCTTAATCTGTCACCAATGGATTTCATGTAACCCTCTTTATGTCTCCTCCTTTGGTTCTAATGTATAAAATTTGCTGCAAAACTGCCATTCCCTGGAACCATTTTCTCAAAACTGCCATTTTCTCAGTCGGTTGAGATCTTGTTTCTGGACATGTTGTCAAAATTTTGGCTCAAACAAACTCTTATAAACATTTTCTATAGGTCTGGACATCCTTTTGTCGATACGATAGCTGCCCTGTAAAACATTAGTTCCCTTCCTCCCTCTCTATCTCTCTTGGTGGCGGCCTGGTCTCAGGCCACCTCATCACTTACCTGGATTATAGCAGTAACTTCCCAAAGGGTCCCCAGTTTCCTAATCTCTTTTTCTCATCCAGTCCATCCCAAATACCAAGATCAGAGAAATCTTGAAATATTGTGCTCCTTTGGCCTCTTTTTGGACCCTTTAATATTCCTTTCCTGTTGCTATTAGGTTAAGTCAAAGACCCATTCTAGCCCTAAAATCGGCAATAATATGGCATCTTAATCCCAGGATGGCTTCTTTTGTCTTTGTTAAAATCATGGGAATGAATGTGATTGCCTGAAGGACATTAAGAGAAGTAGAGAGCTAAGGACAGGACAGACTCTTAGGGACTTTAGCTTTTCAGGGCTGGGCAGAAGAAGAGGAGCCCATAGAGGAGCTTGTGGAAGACCAGCCTGACACGTAGGGCTGGCATCCTGGAAGCCAACAGAAAAGGTGGTTTCCAAGAGAAAGTCATCAATAGCATCACATGTGCAGAAAGGTCAAGTTGAGGACTGAAAGGGGCGTGCAATCGATTGAATAATGTCCTCCAAAGAAATATGTCCACGTCTTCCCCCCCAACACCTGAGAATATGACCTTATTTGGAAATTGGGTCTTTGCAGATGTTGTTAAATTAAGGATCTCAGGATGAGATCATCCTGAATTTAGGATGGGTCCTAATACCAAGGACTGGTCTTCTTGGATTTTTATTAATGATAGGGAGATTTGAGACACAGAGGACAAGCCATGTGAAGATTGAGACAGAGGCTGGAGTGATGCATCCAGGAGCCAATGAACGCTCAGGATTGCTGGCGCCACCAGAAGCGAGGAGAGAGGCCTAGAACAGATTCTCCCCAGGTGCCTCCAGAAGAACCAATCTTGCCCAACAGTTTGATTTCAGATTTTTGTACGAGAATAAATTTCTCTTAAATGATTTTATCATAAGCTACCAAGCTTTTGGTACTTGGTATGGCAGTCCTAGGAAACTAATAAAGGGTGCCTGGGATTTAGAAATAAAGAGGTTGTTGGTGGACCTTGGTGGGTTCTGAAACAGTAGGAGTAACTTTTCCAGGAAGCTTGACTATAATGGGGAGGAAAGCAATGGCAGTAACGAAAGCAATGTCACTTGAATAAAAAATCTTAAAGAAAACAAAACCATTAATGACAAAGGAGCTCCTACATTGACAAGGTTGAAAGGACAGATTTCGCAGATTCACGGAGTTTGGGGCTGGAAGGGCCCTTAAACATGCCGCGTCATAAGCACCAGACTGAGGAGAATATCTGCTGAACCACAATGTGCTCTTTTGTACTCCCCTTCTGGGCAACCTCCCTCTTCTTCTGCCAGAGGAGGCATCTGTTTGCCTGGGAGAGGATTAGACATGCAAAGAAAAAGAGGACAGCTCAGTTTTGGACGTCCAGAAAAATATTCCTGAGTGTAAAGCAAGGGAATAGCTTTGAAAGCCAGGCTTTGCCCAGAGAGAAAAGGATTTTTTAAAGTAATTTAAACATGTATTAACATATCCAGAGCCAGGCCTGATGAGCCTGGGGTGGAAGGAAATCGGGATAAGATGCAGTGTGTGTGACACCTTCACAGCCATGAAGGCAGAGAACACAGGTGGTCCCACACGTGGCCTTCATCTCCTCCTCCAGCCCAAAGCCAGGGGTTGAGGGAAGCACGTATGAAAAAGGGTGAGGGGACAGCTAAAAGCATCGGCCCTCTTTCCTATTTGGATCCCTAGGAGGAGACTCATATTGGGCTAAACACTGTGTCCACAAGTCAGAAGGGCAGAAGTGCCACAGTGAGGTGGGGAAATGGCTAGCTAAATGGCCCTGGCTGCAGGGGATCCTGAAATTCCCCTGGGATCTGGAAAGGGGACGTGGAGTTTCTTAAGGACCTCCGTCTCAGGTCAGGATGAGATCACTGAGGGGCTGTCATGCCCGGGGCATGATTCCAGCACTGGGTGTCAGCAGGGCATTCCAGAAAGGCCCCAGGTGACTGCTGTGGGGACAGAGCCAGGAGTGCAGTTTCCAGGCTCTCAGCCTCACGCGGAAAGGTGCTGGCTCAGGTAGTAAATGGCATCAACTGTGATTAGTTGGCCGTCAGCTGTAACCAGTGAGCCACTGGCCACTAATATAACTGCTGTGGCTACACTAACAGAAAATGGGGACTAGCAAGATGGTGGCTGAGCTAGCAAGCGGCTGAGTGTGGATTGCGGATAGTGTGGCTCCTGCTTCCAGTGTCTCCAACCCAGCCACCAGTGAGAATATAGCAGTATGACTCCCCTACCTATGGCTCCGTGGCTGTTCCTTTTTGGCCTCACCATATCCTGCGTTCTTATGTGGGAAGCGGGAGCTGAGACCCCGCAGGCTGCCCTGCATGACACATGGCGCAGCGAGCAGGGTCTCCCACATGACACTGCTCAGTGGAACTGGCCATCAGAGAGGCATCCAAGACTACAGAGATGTAGCCATCAGACTACAGAGACTGAGTCAGCCCAGTGAGGCTACTTAAGTTGGAAGCCGCTATGGTATCTTGAATTGGCAAATTAGGTTTCCTTCCCACTTCCCCGCAATGGGGCAGGGGCCTATCAGACCAGTCACAGGAAACAGAAGCAACATTTGTCTTTGCATCTTTGCCTGAACCTGTGCTCCTGCTACCCAAGCCACTGTCACCCAAGCAGTGCTCCAAAGCTGGGAAGCACAGAGCAGCAGGAGCAACATTTCCGAGGCCTGCGGAGGGGGTGGGCTGTGGGGAGGCCTTTCCCGGGGGCCTGTAATATGGAGGCTAAATGTGTGTGAGAGTGGGACAAGAGTTTCCTGGGAATGGCTACAGAGAGGATGTAGAAAAATCAAATGCAAGGGTACAAATCAATGCTGTCATATACCCTGGAGGCTAAGGATGCATCTTCATCTAGGAGAGAAAGGCAGAAAGGCTCCCAAGCCACCGGGCTGTTTAACAGAAATGTCACGTCATGGATCCTTCCCTTCCGTTCACTTAGTCCTCCCAACAGCGGTAGGTGATTTTACAACAAACGAACGAACAAACAAACAAAACTGTAATGCAGGGTCTCTGGTCCCGCTCCCCACACAAGAACGCAGGATATGGTGAGGCCAAAAAGGAACACCCACGGAGCCATAGGTAGGGGAGTCATACCACTATATTCTCCATGGCTGCTGGTCAAGACACGAAAGCAAACATCTGCCAGTACCCCACTGAGGGCACCGGGAGAGGCACAGGAAATAGGAGCAACACAAACCGCACTTGCCACAACCTGCCTGCTCACTGTACTTGCTAGCTGTAACCTGCGCCTGCTAGCACAGTTATGGCAGTTATGTTAGTGGCCAATGGCTCACTGGTTACAGCTGATGGCCATCTGATCACAGCTCAGGGCCATCTACTACCTGAGCCAGCACCTTTCCACATGAGGTCGAGAGCCTGGAAACTGCTCTCGGGCTCCGTCCCTACACAAAACTCAGAGGGATCGGATTCCCATATTTCTGTTTTGAGGCTGGGGTTCAGACAAGGTCACGATCCACAACTGGCATGGACTTGAACCTCCACACCCCGTGTTTTCCCCACTGTAGCCCACTGCCTGATTCAAGGAGGGAGCTGGGAGTCCAGGAGGAGGGAACCCTTAGATGAAGGGACCAGGCGATGCTGGTGGGACAAGTCTCCACAGACCTCTTTGCTGAGAGGGAGATTTAAAGTTGGCTGCCATCTGGTCCAAGAGAAGGGACTGACGCTCCCCTGCCTGGGTTGCATCTCGAAATTATCTCTCAGCGAGAGGTGGGGAACATAACCTTGAGAGCCAGGTAGACCCAGGTTCATTTTCCTGCATGGAGATCTTGGGCAAATTTCTTAAGCTTCGCAGGCTCAGATTTCATTGTTCTAACAATGGGAATAATAATTCCCACCTTACTGAGCAGTTAAAATGATTGAGTGAGGACATGTGTGCCTAGAAAAGAGCCTGTGCCGGGAACAGGGGACAATCATTTCATTTCATTCGGCCCATCCATCTACGGTGCCTCTCCCCCCACCCCCACCCCAATCAGCATTTTCAGAGTTAAATGCCCCAGAGGAAGCAGAGCAAAGGGAGTTAGAACCTGGATGGTTTAAGAGGCCTGCCTGCTCAAACAAGCATCCCTAACCTTTGGCATTCTTAAAAACCAAACACCTAGAAAACCTTTACTTGTGAAGAGACTGGAACAGTCTCCTTGGGGGCTGGGCCCCCCCCGCACCTCCGGGGAGTATCAGAAAGTGGGGTCCTTTACACCAGTGTTTGAGGTGAGATACCCAGGTGTATCTGTGCGCTGCAGGAATGGGGCTCAGGCAGCTCCGCGCCTGAGAGACCATCTGAAATCACACTGTGTCAGTGACAGGAAGGTCACTGTCAGAAACTGTGCGCTGACTTCAGTAAAGGAACGCCGAACTCTCTTTCTCAAGTAATATTGAGGGGAGAGGAGCTCCTGGCAGGTGCTGAGGAAAGAAGAAAACCTCCACTCTTGGCAGCAGGGGAATCGGGTTGCCACAGCAACCAGCTCCTTCCACGTCCACTCATTATATGGCTTTTGAATGAGACTTACTCCTGTGCATCCATCCAGCAGCTTGATTCCCCAGTTTGCCACCTGCTCACCTCCCAGCTTTCTCCCAGGGAAACCTGGACAGAAGGGAGTCACTGACCCCTCCTTTCAAGGCCAGTCCTGCTTGTCCCTGAGCGGGGACAATATTTACTTGGTTTACACTGGAGAGAAGCCCTCTCATCCTCTGCAGGTGGGAGGGTCGACTAGTACTTCTTTGAGCAGCAATTTGGCAAAATGGAAGTGCATACTCTGACCTCACAGTCCTGGGGATTTACCCTTGGCATTGCAGCAGTGCGTGCAATAGCAAAGCACTGGAAACGGCCTTCATGACCCTGAAAGGGGACTGGCTACATATCAGCTGCAGCTACTGTGGGATTCTAAGTGGCTGGAGGAATAATGAGCTAGATCAGACGAGCCCATATAGGAAGATGTATTGTTAAGTTCAAAAGCAAGTTGTCCAAACTTATAGAAGCAGCAAGTAGGATGGTGGGTGCCAGGGACTGGGGAGGAGGGAGAAATGGGGAGTTGCTGTTTAATGGGTGGGTGCAGAGTTTCAGTTTTGCAAGATGAAAGCTCTGGAGACAGGTCGTACAGCAGTAAGCATATACTGAACACGACTGCACTGTACACTTAAAAATGATTAAGACGGTCAATTTTACGTTGTGCATATTTTACCACAATTTTAAAGAAAAGCAAGTTGCAGAATAGAATCAATACTTATAGCAAAATCTTATTTGTGTGTGTGTGTGTGAGGGTTATACAATGTTGGAAGGAGACCAAATAAGCTGTTATCAGTGGTTACTTTTGCCGTTGGAAGGAACTAAGAAAAAAAAAGGATGTTACTCTTCATTTTACTCCTTCCTGCAGAATTTTTCAAAAATATGATTAGCATCTGTTATTTTTGTAATTTCAACAAGTGAATGAAAACAGGATGACGACATTAATGTGCCAGATCTCCAGAAAGTAGGCATAAATTCAACAGCTATTTACTGAGTGTTTACTGTGTCTAATACTGCAGGAGAAGGGACGGTGAGCGAGGCAGGACAGTCCCTGGCCTCATGGGACATCCACTCTGCAGGGACGCAGTCGTAAGCACAGTGACACACTGAGAACACTGGCTGGCACTGGGGTGCTTTCCCCATTTCCGTTCACACTTCTGAAGAGGTGACATTGAAGCTGAGACGTGAAGGATGAAAACGAACCAGCCAAGGAAGAGGGAGGAAAGCGCACGGGGGCAGAGGTCGGGAAGACCCAGAGCTGGACAAGAGTGAAGGTCAATGTGTCCATAGTGAGGAGCAGGAAGGAGAGGGTGGGTGACAGACGCAGCGAGGAGGCTGGTTGTGTCCCCAGGGTAATGGAAAGGCACAGAAGGATTCTAAGAGGGAGAGTGACATGATCTGATTTGTGTTTAAACCCATCACCATGGCTGCTGGGAGGGGGAATGCGTTGGAGAGGGGCCAGGAGTGGAAGCAGATGGACAAGGTAATGCGGTCATGATTAGTTTCCCGCTAAATGACTGACAAAGACTTTGGTTTTAGATGAGGTTAGAAATGTGCAGGTAACCATTGACAGAGGTTCGAAGGCTCTCACATGCCCACCAAACCGGTGACACTTGCTGTCTTAGCTAGGGTAGGGGAGGAGGCGGGTTTGGCTGGCTCTTAGCACTTTCAGGTGGCTGTGCATCCATGGGACCTGTTACAGATAAGTTCTGATTCAGCAGGCCGGGATGGGAGAGGCCTCAGACCGCATTTCCCAAAGTTCCCAGGTGATGCCAGGTCAGGACCCACACTTGGCATAGCAGGTCATGGAGGACTTTCGTTTGTCAAAGCTGCTGTAATGTTCAAATTCCTTTTTAAAAAGCATGATTTGCTTTTATGCCAGAAAACAGTAACAATTATACAGAAGGGCCCTCAAAACTGCCTGCATGAGACATGAACAGACAAAGCAGAAGAACAGATTAGAAAGGGACATCTCTGGCCCAGGCCACCAGGAGGGGGGCAAGGTCACCCAGTGACAGGCTCACCATCTCCCTGGGGAATCTCATGGCTCCAGTGCCAGACAAAGATGAAACATTCTTTAGGTGAACATTCAGCATGTGTTATATGTCAGGAGCTATGTTACATGCTGGGAGAGGGAGGGAATACCCTCTGGCAGAGAAGCAGGGGAGACAGAGGCAAACAGTCTGGTAACCCAAGCCCAAGGTGCTTAGAGCCAGAAGGGCTGTCAACCTGGGGAGGGGTTGGTGGGGCTGCAGGAAATCACCAAGATCACCTCTGCAAGAGCTCACCCCCCAGGTGGAGCCAGGAAACTGGCTCAGTGGCTCAGACACCAGAAGAATGATGTACCTTTGAATGAGTGACTCTTGGGTGCCAGGCCCCACCCTAGATCTTTCCAGACAAGTCTCAGAGCCCTAGGGCTTAAGGATGCAGACTCTACTGTGGGGCCAGATTACTACCCGGGTTCCAATCTCTGCGCTGTCACTCACCAGCTGGGAGAACTTGGGCTCATTACTACAACTCTCTGAGCCTCAATTTCCTCCTCTGAAAAATGGGGATAATAACTAAGTGTGTGGGGACAGAGTCCCAGAGAGCAGTTTCCAGGCTCTCGGCCTCATGTGGAAAGGTGCTGGCTCGGGTAGTAGATGGCCATCAGCTGTTACCAGTTAGCTATTAGCCACTGATATAACTGCCGTGGCTGCACTAGTGAGTCAAGTCCAGTCGAGTGAGTTGGTTGGTTGGCAGGCGGAGAAGCGGACGGCAGGTTGCAGGTCGTGTGACTCCAGTCTCCAGTGAGACTATAGTGCTATGACTCCCCTACCTATGGCTCCATGGGTGTTCCTTTTTGGCCTAGCGACATCCTGCGTACTTATGTGGGGAGAGGGACCAGAGACCCCACAGGCCGCCTTGCACGACAAATGGCGCAGCGAGCAGGGTCTCCCGCGTGACAGAGTGTTGTAAGGATTAAATGAGTTATTGTATGTAAGATACTTAGAACGACGGCTGGCATGTCGTAGGCGCTATTAAAGCACTAGCTATGATTTAATCCTCACAGCAACCCTGCGAGCCCAGTAATATTAAATACACATTTTGCAGGTAAAGACACTGAGGATGGCAGAGGTTGCACTCAGCTCTGGAAAAGGCCCAGGCTCTCAGCCTCTCCACTCTCTGCTAGCTTTGCATTCCAGAGAAGCTCTGGGAAACAGCAGAACTGCAGATGCATCTCTGAGTCCTGAACCCCATTTCCCAATGCCCTTCCCAGGTGCTCTACCCCCACCCCAGGTCCTCCCTCCCTCTCACTCCAAACAGCCGCCCCACGCAGGAGCTAGAGGCCAGGAGCTAAAGGCCACGCGGGGCGGGTTTAAGCGTGTTTGGTCCTCAGACTGCAGCATTCGCAGCTGTTCACTCGCCCTGCAACTCTAAGGCAGATGCACCGCATATCTGCAACTCAGCCCGCAGGGGCCCACATTGAAACAAAACGGCTCTGTGGCCTTCTGCACAGCAGCCTCTGCAAGATGAAAGGGGTTTCTGAGATGAGAAAGCAGCCTACCTTCATTTATCTTAATCCTGCTCATTGGATGCAAATTGCTTTCTCAAGCTGCGGCAAAAGAACACTGGTGGGTGGGACAAAGCGACAGGCCTGCAGCTGAAAGGTGGCACAAGGGAGCAGCTGCAGCTGAAAGGTGGCCAGTGAGTCCCTGAGGCAGGGCTGTGTGCAGCCACCAAGAATTCTCTCTTCCTCCTTCTCTGCTTTCCCTCCTCTCCCTCCCCTCTGCCCCTGCTCCAGGTGAAAGTTTTACAGAATGTGGGAGTCCAAGTGAGATTTTCTCCTCAGCATTTGTCTGGGGCTTGAGGGCCTGGAAACATTTTGATGGACTAGAATAGCATCAAAAGAATAAAATACTTAAGGAATATATTTAACCAAGGAGGCGAAAAACTTATACAATGAAAACTACAAAATGTTGCTGACAGAAGTCAAAGAAGACACTAGTACATGGAAAGCCATTCCTCGTTCATGGATTGGAAGACTTAATATTGTTAAGATGTTAATGCCACGTAAATTGAATCTACAGATTCAATGCAATCCCTAGCAAACTCTCAATAATGTTTTTGTGGGTTTTTTTGTAGAAATTGAAAAATCCATCCTAAAATTCATATGAAACCTCATGGGATCCTGAGTAGCCCCAAAAAATCTTGAAAAAGAACAAAGTGGGAGCACACACACTTCCTGATTTGAAAACTTACTGCAAAGCTATAGTCATCAAAACAATGTGGCACCAGCATAACGACAAATACATAGACCAATGGAAGAGAATACAGAGTCCAGAGATAACCCTTTGTGTATATGGTCAAACGATTTTCGATAAGGGAGCCAAGATCATTCACTGGGGAAAGAACAGTCTTTTCAACAAATGGTACTGGGAAAACTGTATCTCCACATACAAAGAAATGAAGTTGGACCCTTACCTAATACCATGTACAAAAATTAATACAAAATGACATCTTTGACCTGGGGCAGAGATTCAGTAAATGTGTGCTGAGAGATTGAATGTCACCACTTGTCCCAATCTTCTCAGCTGCTGTTAGGGAGGTAGAGATGGAGCTGGCCTCAGGGCCTGGGATGCAGACAAAAGGTGAGTATCCTCTGGCAGCCAGAGCACCATGGAACGTTCTTCTTTATAGACACACACACACACACCCCACAGCCTGCTAAGAGTGGTCTCATTCAAGCCTGGCTAATGTACGGATTGAGAACAGGAGAACTCCAGTGTGATCCATCTAAAACATAAATAAGATTTTGCTGATTCTCTATTTACACACCTCCCCTGAACTGCCCCGGCTCAATAAACTTGTAAGAAGAAGCAGTAATCAATGTGTGGTTCTCCAGAGGAGCCCAATGCTCCCTCCTCCCACCTTCCGCCTCTGCTGCTCACTGCCCCGAGCTCTAAAATTCTTCCCCTGGGGGCTTCCCTTTCCAGCTTAGTACTCTGATGGATGTTAAAGAATGAAACCCTCCCACCTCCAGAGTAACAGCAGACTTCTATTAGCCATGGGCACGTGCACCTTTGCAGGAATGAAAGCATGACGGGGCCTGGTGGGCATGGAGAGGACCCTGCCTTCCACCCCGGGAAGCAGGTAATCGGAGGCACAGGCATTCGTGGGAGAAGCGGGGAGAACGCAGGAGCCCTGCAGGCTGGGCAGAGAGGGAGCTCAGAGGGGCGTTGGAGGGCGTGTGTGAGCCGGTGGCACCGGGAGGGAGCGGCGGGGGGGCTGTGCCAACACTTCATGGTTGCAGCAGATCCAGTAGGTGAGACCAGATGAATAAGCAGAGACAAAGGACCCTAACCAGCCCAGAAAAGACTCCCGAGTGGGATTCTGCACAGTCCCCAAAGTCGATCTCCCCAAGGGGTTGTCCTGAGCTGCTGACAGACGTCTCTCCTCTCCCCTTCTCCCCTTCCCTCATGCTGCTACCAGCAAGGGAAGCGCATCAGCCCTCGGCTTTAGCCTTTTTTATTTTTTTATGGAACACACATGCATTTTTATTTTTTTAATTAGTTTCAGGTGCACAAAACAATGTAACAGACATTTATCATTTACATCCCTCACACAGTGACAACCCCCGCCCCCCCATCCACTATCCCTCTGACGTCGCACAGCCATTACATTTCCACTGTCTCTATTCCTAATGCTTAGCTTTATCCTTGATGGGAGGACCAAGGAAAGCCTGGTTTGATTTGGTTTTATTTTTGAGGCATAAAGATGGGGAAGGAGGAGGGCATCGCATCATTTCAGAGCCGACGACGTGTTCCAAGCAGCCCTGGATCCTCATAACTTATTAAGAAAACCTCCACTCATTAATTCAAATCTTTTTTCTCTTTAAGGTATTTTGACTCTTAGTCAAACTTCTGCTTAAATAATGAGCTTCAGAGGAGGACGAGGTCAAGGCTGTGTTGTTCTTGAAAACAGATCATGAAACAAGGAACTCTGCCAGCGCCACGTTCCCTGCCCCACCCGCCTGAGCAGGGCAGTGCGGGGCCGGGCCAGGCTTCCTACTACAGCACCCCACACGGAGCAGCTGCTGCTTCCCCGGCCCCCCAGCCCCAGGGGCTGCAGGGGCTGGATGCGATCGCTCACACTGGTGCCCTCCTCTGAAAGCTTGCTCTTGGCAGCAGAGATGTCTGGGAGGTTGAGGCCACCTGCCAGCCCCTTGCCTTTTGGGGAGAACCGCCTCTGTGGGGCAAGTTATGCTCCGGAGCGCCCCTTGGGGCCAGGCCGAGCTGCACTTCTCCCCAGCACCTTCCCGCAGGTTCTCTGAGGGCCCTCCCTCAGTGAATCCGTGCCCAAGGACCAGTCTTAGGTTCTGCTTCTCCGGGCCAACTCCAACACCCTCATTTGCTTTCTCTCTTTATAAAATCATGGGTTTAAAGGGTCCCTCAACCACAAGCTTGGCTCTCCGCTTTCCAGCTGTCAGCACCACCTTGGAAGCCCTCCAAGCAGCGATGACCCTTCACTGTGATGACCATCTCACACGTGCATGGGAGGGTTTGGAGTGGGCAGTATGTGCAGACGCCACCCATCTGAGCATCCTGTCTGCCAGCTGATGCCAGTGGGAAAACTCCTCTCCCATCTGTATTAGTGTTCCACGGCTGTCATAACAAAGTACCACAAACTGCGTGGCTTAAAACAATAGAAATGTGTTGCCGTACAGTCCTGGAGGCTGGAAGTCCAATATCAAGGTGCTGACAGGGGCATGCTCCCTCTGAAACCTGGAGGAAAGAGTGCTTTTCCTCATCTAGCTTCTGGTGTTTGCCAGCAATCCTAGTAGCAGATGCATCACTCCGATCTCTGCCTCCACTGGCACATGGCCAGCTCCTCCTGTGTGTCCCTTCTCTTCTCGTAAAGACACCGGTCGTATTTGATGAAGGGCTGACGCTATTCCAGTAGGACCTCTATTAACACGTTGCGTACGGATCACGAGACTCTTCACGAGGGATTTAAACCCCGCTGTACGCAACGTGTTAACTAATTCCATCTGCAATGACCCTATTTCCAAATAAGGTCATATTCTGAGGTATTGGGGGTTAGGACTTCAACATCTTTTTTTTTTTTCTGGGGAAAGGGGACACAATTTAACCCATAATACCAACTCTGCCCTCTGTTAGCTGTGGGATGTCACAAGTCACATAACCGCTCTCTACTGCAGCTATAGGAATAAGAATACTAGGGAAATACGGCTGGAGAGAGGAATGAGTGGGGTCATGTGCATCCATTTTCCACCATGGTGCCACTATGTGGAGCTGGATGACTAACAATGGTGATACTCCCCTTAGAGGTGCTCTCTTGGGTACCAAAGGCTATTATGACAGCCGCTGTCCTCCCCCCCAGGCAGCCTCCCCATCGCAGAGCTTAGATCTACCCCGAGACCTATTTTGCATCAATAAAAGATTCCTGGAGTCTTTCAGGGAGACTTCAGGGTCCATTATTTAAGAGCCACTGCCAGTGACTGCCTGATGAGCAAAGGGAGTGCTAAGAATATATTGGGTGGGACAACCTGGGTGAGTCAAACATGCATAAAAGTCACCACATACAGCCCTTTCGGGTCTAACAATGACTTTGCATTATGCACAAATCAATCTTCCAAGGCAATTTCCTGTTGCCAGCACAGAGCTGTCTCCCTTCTTCTCACCCTCCTGCTGTCGCACTCCCCTTTACACTGGGCTCCAACAAAAGGCGCGTGAGTGTTCAGCATCTCTTCATTGACGCTGTGACAGATCCTTTTGCTGACACGTCCTGGCATCTGTCTGCCTTATTCAGGGCAGCACAGCATCAACCTGAAATTGGCAGCTGTTTCCAGAATAATCAGTTCTCTTCCTGATCTCAGTCTCAGAGCCTGCACTGAATTTGCTCAGCCCAGGATGTATGTAGGCCACTTCAATAGGCTGTCTCCTCTCCCCCGCCCCCCGCCCCAAGTTCACCAAAACAAAGGCAATGAAAAGACCAACTTGAACTTGAGATTCCCTTTTCCTCCCACCTTGCAGAAGCTTCTCATCAGTCATCAGTGCCTCTCAAAGGTGCAAACGAATCACCTGGGATCTTATTAAATGCCAATTAAGATTCTGTAGGTCTCGGGGAGGTCTGAGATTCTGCATTCCTAATGAGACCCTGTGTGATGCCAAGCTGCTGGGCCACAGACCACACTTCAAACAGCGACACCTCTGTCCCCTCTCCACATGGTCAATAGATATGCCAAGGAAGTGACAGGTGATGAGCCTACAGTTTGCTCTGGGTGCTAGAGGAGCAGGAGGGGGTGTAAATGGAGACTTCCCAGTAAATGTAAGCTAGAGTGACGGGGCCACAGGATCCATGCTTCTGGAAAGATTGCTCTGGGAATGTCCTGCTGTGTGGAGAATAGAAAGGAGGGGCCAGGCTGAAGGCAGAGAGGCAGAGGAGGCTTTTGCAATAATCAGGACAGGGCATGATAATGTCTGAAGTAGGACAGAGGTAGTTGGGTTTGGAGAAGAAGCAGGAGGGCTAGAGACCCGCAGGAGAGGGAACAGAGGGCCATGGTTAACTGGCTGTGGGGGGCAATAGAGGAGGCTGCGAACCCCACCCAGAACCCTACGTTGGACAGGAGTGGGAGGATGAGACTTAAGCTTCCCAGAAGGCTGCCAGCAGCAGTCAACTCAGGGAAGAGCAAGGAGAGAACGAGCCATGGGGAGAACGAGGAAGGGACATGGTTCACCATGGAATGGGTTTCCAATGGGACGGGTTCCTGCCAGCAGCTCTCTGTGGGAGGCAGGTGGGAAAAGAAGCAGGGGAAGCCTTTGGTGGGTAGGAGCAACGAGGCCTCTTGACAAGGAGTCTGTGTAGCCTGGCTGGCTGGTTCTCAGGGAGCCCCAGGCCCCTGGGGCAGCGGCCTACAACCGACAGTGGTGTCCAGGACACCCATTCCATGTCTAAAAGCAATGGCCTCTGGTGGGTGACCCTGGCCTCTGCCTGGGTCCACGGCTCAGTTACCACTTTTATCTCTATTGTCCCCTTCTGTCTACTGTCCTTGTATTTATTGGGTTGGAGTTTATTCTCATTCCTTTTCACCTTTCTTCGGTTCTAATATAAGCAGTTAAGGCCATACATTTCCCTTGAAGTATGGTATTTATGGCATCTCACAAGTTTTAATATGAGGTATGTTCATTATCATTCAGTTCTACATAATTTAAAGATCTATTGTGGTTTCTTCTTTGACCCATGAGTTGAGAGAGGTGTTTAAAAGTTTCAGATAGTCGTTTTTTAAATTTATCTCTTTCTTATTCCTAACTTACTTGAATGGTAGACAGAGACTATGGTCTAACACTGACACACTGAAATTTGTTGAGACTTACTTTATGGCCTTATGTGTAGTCAATTTTTGAGGCTGTTCTTGAAAGAATGCATATTCTATAATTTTGGTGTGGGGTCCTGCATATTCATTCATGTGCTCAAAAAATTACTGAGTGCTTGCTTTATATAACCAAGCTCTGTGATTGGTAAGGGAGAGAGCAGTACAAAACAGGAAACATCCCCTCCCCCAAGACTTTCATTCCAGAATGGTGAGGCAGGCAATAAACCAAATTTGTAAAGTATAATAATAATTGTAAAAGTTTCTATAGTACTTACTATGTGCCACACATTGTTCTGAATGCTATATTTATAAGGACTCATTAATTCTAACAACTCCATGTGTTAGGGACTGTTATTATTCCCTTTTTAGAGGTGAGGATAATGAGGTACAGAAAGATTAATTTGATCAAGGTGGTATAGCTAATCAATGGCAAGGCTGGGATTCCAATCCAGCCAGTCAGATACTGGAATATGAGAATCAGAATGTAAAAGAATCATATAAAAGATTAAAAGAAAGAGAAGAAAAATGAGCAAGAGACTATTAAAAAGTGAGCAGGCAATTAAAAAAAACAACTTAAAAAAAAGTTTATGGATGGGTTAAGCAGGAGATTATAGACAATTTGAAGGGAAAATCAATGAATTGAATCTGATGCTCTTACACAGTATACAGAGAGACAACAAGATAGAAAATATCAAAGAGAATAACCTTGAAAAGTGAGAAAATCTAGTATATGTCTAGTTGGAGTCCAAAAAGGAAAGACAGAGAGAATGGAGGAGAGGAAATATTTGAAGAGATAGAAGCTGAGATATTATACAAACTCATAGATACAAAGAACAACCTGATGGTTGCCAGATGGGAGGGGGGTTGGGGGGCCTGGGTAAAAGAGGTGAAGGGATTAAGAAGTACAAACTGACAGTTACAAAATAGTCACAGGGATGTAAAATAAAGCATAGGGAATATAATCAATAATATTGAAATAACTGGTGTCAGGTTGGTGCAAGACCTATGGGTAGGAGTCACTTCATAAGTTATAGTAACGTTTAATTACTGTGCTGTACTAGTATACCTGAAACTAATATAATATTGAATGTCAACTGTAATTGAAATAAAATTGTAAATTTGTTTAGAAAGCTGAGAATTTGCAGAAAAGTGCACCACACATTTGTGCAAATGTTTCTATGGCTACTCCCCACAGTCCCCTGGAGTAAATCCCCTAGGTTAAGGCCCCCTGTGTAACAGGCTCTACTGATTGCCTGCTAATGACCCCATTCTAGTCTCCTCTTTCCCTATTAATAACCCCAAGTTTATTTGGGGTAGCAGCTGTCTTGCACCTTGGGATTTTGGACATTTGACTCAGTTCTGGTCAATGAGAGAAAAAGTTTTTAGAAAGGGAGACTACACGAAGCGCAGTAGGTAAATACTGTGTGTATCTTCTCTCACAATCACATCAAAATTACAACTAATCTACAAAACAATCACTATTGAGAATCGCCTAAAATCCAGCTGAACTGAAGTCTTTCAACTAAAGACGCTCAGAAGAAACCACCTCCAGACTGGTAGGAAGGTCAGAGACCTGGAACAGGCTGGTCCCACATCCACGTGTGACCATTAAAGATCAGGAGGGCTATTTTGGCTGTGGGGTTCCTCGCGCAACCCCTAAAAGAGAGTGGTCCCAGCCCCACTCCCAGCCCAGGGTTCCAGTGCTGGGGAGAAAAGTTCCCATAATATCTGGTTGTGAAAACCAGCAGAGATTGTGACTGAATGAAACTGAGTGCAGCGGCACTCCCAGGCGCTCCTCTTAAAGGGACTCTGCATGGACTTACCCACCGATGGAATCACTCACTCTGAGCTCCAGCCCTGGGGCAGCAGCTGAAAAGGCGGCAGGGACATATGGTGGGGACCTGAGTTGTCTGGCTTGTGCCGGAGGCTGGAGAGGAGGCTTTCTCCTGGACGTGGGAGCTGGTGGAGGCCATTGTTTCTTTGTTGAGCCCTCCCCTTTCCCAGGTGCGAGCAAAGGTGGTCTCCATATCTAAGTCTCTGCAGTTCCTTCACCACGCCCTGGTGATTAGAGACCTGGCCCCGCCCAACTTTTGGGCACACCCAGGCCTCTGTTAGTAGTTTTTTCATACAGACCACCTGCCTTGGCTCAAGCTGCAGACTTTCCTAGACTCTCAAAGGTTCGTGGAATCCAGACAAGCAGCATTTAGCTTGAGCATGTCCTGCGCCTCTGGCTGAGCAGCCCTAAGCAGGCACTAATGGCAGCCGGCCTTGGTTCACGGCTTGGCCTCTCAAGGTGCTTCCAAGCACAATATGGGTGGCAGCCATCTGCAGATTTCTTTGTGGCTCCTGCCGGGTGGCCCCAGGTGGGGCACAGGCTGTGGCTGAACTTGACCTACAGCGGATCCCCTCAAAGGTGGTCCTGGGGCTGGCACCCCCAGTGGCCATGGCCAGCTTCAAAATGAGCTGGGGCATCACCCAGCCGCCTCCAAGTACGACACACCCAAGGGGCAGATTGGGCGGCAACAGAGTCCTGCTGAGGCAGATCCTGCTCTGTAGGATCAGCCCCTGCACAACAACTCTTCCACTGTAGTCAAGGCCAGTCCTCACAACAGTGAGCCCAAGGGTCAGTACCTCCCATTGATGTGCAATTATCAACCAAGGCTCAACTACAAGAGGAGGGCACACACAACACACACAAGGGACACACCTGCAGTGCGTGGCTCAGGTGACGAGAAAGACTGTGCCACTGAACCCCACAGCACACCTACTACATAAGGCCACTATACTGAGACCAGAAGACATAGCAGCCCTACCTAATACATAGAAACAAACACAGGGAGGCAGCCATAATGGGGAGACAAAGAAACATGTCTGAAATGAAAGAACAGAATAAAGCTCCAGAAAAAATACTAAATGAAATGGAGATAAGCAATCTATCAGACGCAGAGTTCCGAACACTGGTTATAAGGATGCTCATGGATCTCAGGGAGAACTTCAACAGAGAGATAGGAAGCATAAAAATGGAGATGGAAAACATGACAAAGAACCAATCAGAAATAAAGGACACAATAATGGAAATGAAGAACATATTACAGTGAATCAACAGTAGATTAGATGAAGCAGGTGATCCAACCGGTGATGTAGAAGATAAGGTAGCAGAAAACACCCAACCAGAACAGCAAAAAGAAAAAAGAATCCAAAAAATTGAGGAGAGTTTAAGGGATCTCTGGGGCAATATCAAGCGTACCAACATTTACATTATAGGGGTACCAGAAGGAGAAGAGAGAGAACAAGGACTTGAAAACCTATTTGAAGAAATAATGACAGGAAACTTCCCTAACCTGGTGAAGGAAATAGACATACAAGCCCAGGTAGCACAGAGAGTCCCAAACAAGATGAACCCAAAGAGGCCAACACCAAGACACATCATAATTAAAAAGCCAAAGGTTAAAGATAAAGAGAATCTTAAAAGCAGCAAGAGAAAAGCAGTTAGTTACCTACAAAGGAGCCCCAATAAGACTGGCTGCTGATTTCTCAACAGAAACTTTGCAGGCAAAAAGGGCGTGGCAGGAAATATTCCAAGTGATGAGAAGCAACGACTTACAACCAAGAGTACTCTACCCAGCAAAGCTATCATTTAGAATTGAAGGACAGATAAGGAGCTTCCCAGGCAAGAAAAAGCTGAAGGAGTTCATCACCACCAAGCCAGTTTTACAAGGAATCTTAGAGGGACTTCTTTAAGATGGGAAGGGGTTAATGATGGGTGAAAGGAGAAGGGATTAAGAAATACAAATTGGTTCTTACACAGTAGTCATGGGGATGTAAAGTATAGCATAAGAAATATAGTCAATAATATTGTAATAACTAGCTATGGCGCTAGATAGGTACTAGATCTATCAGGGTGATAGATGCAAATGGGGTTGGGGGCAAGGTGAAAAGGGTGAAGGTATTAAGAAACACAAATTGGTAGTTAACACAGTATGGGGAATATAATCAACAATGTTGTAAAGATCATGTAAGGTGCCAGAAGGACACTGGACGTATCAGGGGGATCGCGTCATAGACTGTGTGTATGCCTGACCAATGCGCTATACACCTGAAGGGCTGAAGTAGAATAACACTGAATGTCAACTATAACTAAATATATAGGTATATATAGTCACAGGTTGTGGAATACAACATAGGGAAGATAGTCAATGGTATTGTAACAGTTATATAAGACGTCAGAGGGGTGGTAGCCTGGGGGTGGGTTATCACTTTATGAGGGGTTTAAATGTCTATCACATTGCTTTGTACACCTGAAACTAATTTAAAAAATGTAAAAGAAAAAGAAGAGGGATAAACTCAGCTGACATGTTTCTTTTACTTTTTGCCATTAAGCACCCTGCTTGGAACTTGAATGCAATGCTTGGAGGTTCAGCAGCCATTTTATGACCATGTGGAGGGAAGCTCAAGCTGAGGATGGTCAAATGGAAGACAGGAAGCCTGACTGCTGTTCGTGCACTATTTCAAGATTTGGTGTATAAACAATAACAACTCTCTTTTGGTAAAGCCACCATGGTGAGGTTTCTACTATACACAGCCAAACACAATCCTCATGGATACCACCTGCCTCCCACCTTTCCATAACACCAGACAGTCTACAGGCCAGGAGAGGTGGAAAGTAACAGATCAGTAACTGTTTACGTTCACTTTAGACCTTAGCCTTTCAAGAAATGGTGACTACCTCTTGTTCCATGACACCCCTCTCAGCCCAAGGAAAAAGAATAGTGAGAAAACAATATTACGCAGGACTTTTTATCCCTATCACTACAACCCCTGTTCTTTTAGAATTATATTCATTTAGGAAAATGTTATCTTACCATCCTAGACGCCTTCTCTTTCTCTAACAGTACCCAAATAACAAAGTGCAGACTGAGATATAACACTGGGATTTCTTAACGGCCTGTATTTCTTTCTCCCTAATGTTTGATCTTTTCTCCCCCTTCCTCTCCTCCAACCCCTCATTTTCATTCTCTTTTTCCCCTGCTTTTTCCTCTCCCATCCTTTAACCCTGCCACCTGGATGCTGCTCAATCCAGCTGAAGGTGTATGTCTGGCCTCTGGTCCTGAGTCTTCTGGTGAGATGAGACAAGGTATCATTTGAAAGCCTTTCAATGTTACATCTTGAAAACTTACCCAATGGTGGCCGACCAGGTCAGGGAGAGAAGTCAGAATTTACCAAGGTCAATGAACCATAAAAATGCCTTTTTATAGAAAAATCGGTAATTCACTTATTATGCTGAGTTAAGTCTCCATATGTCATAATATAGTGCAACAAATTAGGTCTTCATTTTCAAATATGGCATTGATATCATGGCACTAGTCTTTTTTGTTTGTTTGTTTGTTTTTTGTATGCAATTTAAAAAATTCTCACTTGCTTCAGGAATTGCCCATGAAGCTTTTAGATCTCCCTCTTTTAGGAAATCTAATGTTGCATAAATCAAGGCTTCCAGTCACGCCGAGGTGTATCATGAAAGACTGGATTCTGCAAATAATGGCAAAGGAATCTGCTCAGGTAGCAGAGGTTTCTGCCCTTCTTTCCTTTCCCATTTACATGAAAGGAAAGGAACATAGTCCAACCTTAAAATGAGCAGGCCCTGTAGACGATCAGAGAGCTGGAGACTTTCAGCCACTAATGCAACATGGAGGGAGAACATGGGAGGTCCAGCTGCGTTTGTACCAATAAATTAAATGCTTTTGGAAATTGCCAGTGTAAAAGCCGCAGTGCCAGTCAGAGCTAAGTGATTTTTAAACTTAGGCCTACTTTTAAATTCCTTTAGAAAGGGAGACAATGGTTGTTTTAAAAGTAAGTGTTGTCTTTGAGATTTGGAAGATAGGAGAGTCAGAGGGTTCCTTCCACCTAGTAATCCGTCCTTTTCACAGGAGCTACCAGCACAAACCAAACAAACATAGAAGCACCTGCCCAAAACAGGCCAATTATTCTGAAAAATCAGTTAAATTATGAATACCCTTTGAAATAAGCATTTCAAAGGGAAGTCTAGAGAAAGCTAGTCAGTTAGAAGCCACGGTATGGAACAGTTTATTATTATAGTTAAATCTGGCTCTTTTCTTTCTGTTTTGCTATGACACAGACTTCTGACTCTTCTAATCACGAATACTGGCTATGTGACGAGATCCCACTGGGCTTGGTTTGGTCATACTTTTCTGAGTGACATTTTCCCCATTTTAATGGCCTAAAAGCACAGTGAGATGCATGAATCACAAGTAATTAGCAATTTAAAAAATCTAGTCAGCAACAAAACTAGACTCCTTACCATGAAGAAGTAGCATTCTGACAAGGAAAAGAAATCACCCAGGAACAGTACATAATGACCTCCTCTTACACGGACTGCTTACCAGGTGCCAGGCACTAGTCTAGGCATTTACATATATTGACTCATTTGGTCCTAGTAACAACATTTTATAGAAGAGAAAACTGAGGCACAGAGAGGGAAGTTAAGTAATTTGCTTAAAGTCACACAGCTAGGAAGTGACCAAGTGGGTACGTAAGTGAGGCAGCCTGGCTTGAGCCTGGATTGCCTCACAGCCCCTTTAAGGAAAGAAAATGGGGAAGGCCTGGAAAGAAATTAAATGCATATAAAGAAAAGGACATTAATATTCCTAAATGCAGTTATCAGTGTGTCAATTTCCTAGGGCTGCTGTAACAAATAACTATACACTTGGCGGTTTAAAACAACAGACATTTATTCTCTTACAGTTATAGAAGCCAGAGTCCAGGTGTCTGCAAGGCTGTGCCCTCTTTGATGGCTCTAAGGGGGGAGATTCCTTCCTTGCCTCTGCTAGCTTCTGGCGGCTCCAGGTGTGTCTGGGCGTGTGGTTGCATAGCTGTAATCCGTGTCCATCTTTACAGGGCCTTCACTCTGTGTCTCTCCTCTGTGTGTCTCTTATAAGAACACTTGTCATTGGATTAAGGGCACCCGTGAATAACCCAGGGTGATCTCACCCAAGATCTTTAACGTAATTAAATCTGCAGAGACCTTTTCCCAAATAAGGTCAAGTCCAGATTCCAGAGGTTAAGATGTGGACATATCAGGTATTCTCCTTGGAGATATGCCATGATAGATAAGCATGGGTCAGAGGAAAATGAAATAAAAAACATTAAGGGAAATGATGACAACCAGATAGCTCCCCAGAGAACTAATGAAAGGGTCTGAGGTAAAAAGATAACTATAACACAAAAATTAAATGTCACCTCACCTTATGCTCAGTTTAATGGCCACTGATGTTTTCATTCTGAAACTAAGAGTCTCCTGCTGTTCTGACAAACTTGACTGAAAAGGGATATTCAATATATTAATTTCTGCTTTCCCCATTGTTTCAGGAAGAAAAGTAATTCTCTCAACAATTCTGGTACTGCTGGGCAAGAGAAGTGATGGCAGGATTCAGTCCTGGGGAATGGGGGGTTGCCAGCACCAAAAGTTGTGATTTTTGTAAAATCACACAACCTATTATTATAGAAGGAGCTTTAAAGGCTTTCCGCTCCTCCTGGTTCTTAATATAGGGACACCCCTACTTCAGGGCAGAGACTGCTATTCCTCTCTGTATTCTGAGCACTACACAGGGTCTGGCCTCAGTGGTGTCCAATCAATGTCTGTCAAATAAATGAATGAATGAAGAAACACACCTCTTCTAGCGTATACAAGACTGATTCCGGTCCTTAGTGATGGAGTCACTGCTGCGCACGAATCAAACTTACACAGCCAAAACTCATAAGAAATTGCTATATAAAGCAGAATACAGGGCCGGCCCCGTGGCTCAGGTGGTTGGAACTCCACGCTCCTAACTCTGAAGGCTGCCGGTTCAATTCCCACATGGGCCAGTGGGCTCTCAACCACAAGGTTGCTGGTTCAACTCCTTGAGTCCCGCAAGGGATGGTGGGCAGCGCCCCCTGCAACTAAGATTGAACACGGCACCTTGAGCTGAGCTGCCGCTGAGCTCCTGGATGGCTCAGTTGGTTGGAGTGCAGGCTCTCAACCATAAGGTTGCCAGTTTCAACTCCCACAAGGGATGGTGGGCTGCGCCCCCTGCAACTAGAAAATGGCAACTGGACCTGGAGCTGAGCTGCGCCCTCCACAACTAAGATTGAAAGGACAACAACTTGACTTGGAAAAAAGTCCTGGAAGTACACACTGTTCCCCAATAAAGTCCTGTTCCCCTTCCCCAATAAAATCTTAAAAAAAAAAAAAAAAGCAGAATACAGAAAGCATGTTTTCCTTTGCACGTGAGATGCTGAGGAGTGGGTGTGTTGTTACGTGGGTCTCTAGGATGATGAAATGTGGCAGCTCTGGGGAAGAGGCTAAAAAATAGCTACCATATTTTGGTTTGTAAAATGTTTGTGGGAGGATTCTGGAAGATGGCAGAATAGGAAGGACCAGGAATCTGTGTCCCTACCTGGACAATTGCACTGGCAGCTCTGCCTCATGCAACTATTTTGAAACTCTGGAGTCCAGTGAAGGCGTGTACCTTCCAGGAGAAGGCTTGGATGGTAAGTTGCAACAGAGTAAGTGCAATCCACAGGACAGGAGAAACTATTTGCAAATCATACATCTGATAAGGCGTACATGATTTATATCCAGACTATATGGAGAACTAAAACTCAACAAGGAAAAAAGACTGATTCAAAAATGGGCAAAGGACTTGGATGGACATTTCTTCAAAGAAGATATACTAATGGTCAATAAGCACATGAGATGTTCAACAGTATTGATCATTAGGGAAATGCAAATCAAAACTAAAATGAGATGCTCTCTCACATCCAACAGGATGGCTACTCCCCCCCAAAAAAACAAACAGAACCCAAACAAGCACAAAATAACTAAAGTGTTGATGGGAGTGTAAAATAGTACAGCCACTGTAGAAAATAATTGGGAAAAAAATGTTTGAAAAAAAATGTTCTTTCTGGGCCAAGCCTGGATTAGAACACTGCCCATTTCCCAAGGCACAGCAAAATGTGTGTCATAGGACCAACTAAGAATGTTGGGACCACAGCAAGTGTCTGTCTTGTTCTGTTACCCTGGATCACAGACGTCACAATTACTTAAAAATCCAAAGACAGGGAGGTGGGTGTGACAGTTGATGTCTTATGCTGGCAGCATCCTTTCCCAATATAAGTTACCAGGGGGCTTGGTGTGCCTGGAATGATGTGTTGGGGGTGTGGGGGGCTGTGCCTCCCTCCTCCAGGCACTAAGCATAGTGAGCTCTAATAGTCTGTTTATTGCTCCGTCTCTCTCCCCACAAAGGGAAGAGTGAAGGCAGACACTGCTCTCTAACTGCTAGTGTGTGCTACATACTTGGTACACAATAAGCACTCCATATATGTTTGCTGAATAAATGACTATTCTGCCCCGTGGCAGAATGTACCGCTCTAGTGGCCTCAATATTCTCATCCACAGATTTGGCGGCTCCCGTCCCTTAGCTTGTGCTGGGTAATTCCTGCTAATTTCTTTCTTTTTGCTGTGCTTTCCTAAGGTATACATAGAGAAGCTCCTCTGGGTACATGGTCTTTCTTTAGCTCGCCAGCATCTTTTATTAGAGCCCAGCTTGCTTTTACATTCTGCTCTGCTTCACTGAGACAACACTGGTAACCACGATGAATTCCTGCAAAGTTCTTTGATTTAGAAGACGCCATTTCCCCTGAAGCAATGCTTTTATTAGTTCAAATACTCACAGGGAAACTGGGCCTTTCAGTTCCAGGGGTGCCCCCACCCCAGGAGGAACTGCATGCCCCTGAGAGAAGCTGGCACAGGGGAGAGCTGTGAGTGGCAAGGGACGAGTTCTTTGTCCCTTTCTCTCTAACTCAAACCCTGGCCAGCACAGGTGTTGTGCTGCCTTCTCCATACCATCAAGGAGGCCTTGAGAAACTGTTCACACTGCAGTGACAGACAATGCGTTGCTGCTTCTTAAAAAGAGGTATTGTCATTTTGCAAAACCTAACAAATTAATAGATTCTGACAATTACCGTCAATGGCTACTCACATCACAAAAAGAGAGACAGTCAGGCCTGATAAAAGAATAGCACCTAGTCTTGCCAAAAACATCAAATCTGAATGTGACCAGGCCGCTATGCGTATATCCAAGTAACACTTTACAGAAAATACAGGGGACAGATGAACTTTCAAGTGTCATCATGGGGATGCACAGTCCACTGTGGGAAATGCCAAGGGCTCACCAGCCAGTTTCTTTAATAATGGATGAGAGAGAATTAAACATATTAACCTAACACAATGAATGGGTCTTACTTGTATTGATTCTGACTCAAATACTTTTTTTAAAATTTGAGGCAATAATGATGGAAACTGAACAGACGAGATATTTGATGATATTAAGGAACGACTACTCACTGAGGGAGGTGAAAACAGTATTGTGGTCATTTTTCTAAAAAGCATCCTTATCTTTTAGATAGATACCCTTAAATACTTGCAGATGAAATGATGGGGGAAATGCCCACACCCAGTTTATCATTAAGTCCTGGAGGTTTTCTCCTTCTTATTTCTCACATTCATTGTGTCATTTCTCCTTGAGGCCTCTTCTAACTGGGTTCCTTGCTTCCAATCTCAAACCCCTCAGTCCATCCTCCTTAGCAACTAGAGCAATCTATCTAAAACGACCATTTCATTCTCCTCCTTAAAACCTTCCAGTAGCTCCCCACTGTCTACAGGACGAAGCCAAGCTCCTCATTCCAGGCTCCCTGCGATCGGCTCATGTCTCCCTCTCAGTCTCATCTCCTGCCTCTCGCTGTCCTACACGTTACAGGGACAACCCTGACCTGCCTGCAGTTTCTAATACATGGAATCCCCGGCCAGCACCGTCCCCTCCCCACTTGCCTGGCTAATGCCTTCTCCTACTTCTCTTTAAGATTCAGTGTAGGTATTACCTCCTCCAGGAAACACTCTGTCTCCTTCATCTCACCCTCACCTTCCACCCAGGGCTGGTGTGGGTACTCATTCTGTGTGTATCTCCAGCAGGTGACGAACTACATGGTAGTATAATGATTTGTGTCTATGTCTTCCTACACCCTTTAGACACTGAGCTCTCCGGGGTTGGGGACCATATCTTACTCATCTCTTTGTTCCCAATACCTAGCGAGGGGCCAGGTACACAGCAAAAGCTCAATAAATATCTGGAGCAGGACAATAAGCACAGATGATTCAGCTTCTGCTGGGTGAATGTGAGACGTTAACATGAATGACTGATAGGGGATGTCTTCTTGGTGCCCTTCAAAGTCCATGGGTTGTCCCCAACCACGTCCAAGTGTACAGCCTGCCCTGGGGGCTAAGTATCAATATCAGAGGTGTCACTGGGATCAGGAGGCCCCAGGACTTAGCAATGAGTTTTAGTGACAGGAGCAGGAAGGCGCTTCTCCTAGAGTTGGTTGAGGAAACAAACTCACCACCCATGAGAGTTTGAGATGTCCTTAAGCAAGTATCACTAAGTAACGAGTGGAGTTTACAATCTGCTTCTTAACCCATTTCCCTGCTTCTACAACTCCTACCCCCACCTTCTATTCCCCATCCTGGAACCAGAATGACTCTTTTACATGCAAATCACGCCCTGAAAGGATGTTTATTACTTATGCTATCATAGAATTAAGGCACAGCGTAAAGGCATTATAAATTTCATTATTTCACTGTTCTTTTGATATATGTGTATAAAAAGTGGGGTAATTCAGAAGACCAACTACCAGTCTCACCTATTCCAATTATGTATTTGCTGGGTGACCTTGGGTAGGAAACTCGGCCTCTCTGAGTCTTAGTTTTCTTGATAATAAAATGAAGCTGTAATTTTGATAACTTTCAAGAGTGCTTCCAAGACTAAAACTTTAAAATGTGATGACTGATTAAAAGTCTAAAACTTTCAGAGCACTAATTCTTGTGGTTCCAGTATGAATTTCCATGCGGTATGTAGTCAAAAAATATTGAACTGGACAAGCAAACCAACAATTTAATGCAGGGCTCTAAGGAAACAGGGTTGGGGGAGGGCGGAATATCAGGAAAGCTTTCCAGAGAAGGCGACCTTTGAACTGAATTTGGATGGTCAGATGAAGAGTTCTCCAAATGGAACAAAGTATGGGAACGCATCTCCTGCAGGAGACCAGCAGGTGCACAAAAGATACATAAGCCTGGCGGGCTAGACCATGGCCATGTGTCCCCACAGCGCTCGATTATATCCCTGACCAGCCCTGTCATTGTCACTTGCTCCATGTCTGTATTCCTCACTGAATCATGAGTACAGACAGAAGCCATGTCCTATTTATTTCTGTATTCCCAGCACATAGCACACGCCTGGCACGCAGTTAGGATACCTAATAAATATAGATCAAATGACACTGAGTTCAAGTTCAGATGAGGTCACAGTGTGGGCTCACTTCCAACCCCGGCCAGCCTTTTGGCAAATCCTTGCAGTTCACCAAGACTGGGCTTGAGAGAGGAGACAGACCATCACGACAACTCCCTCTTTACCGTAAAAAATGAAGTGCGTGCTCTACTGTTGGTGCAGAAGTAAGACCAGAACAGGACCTGAAAACAGTTCTTGCAAATGTGGATGTGATAAATGTGTTCACACTCGTCTAAAAGCCATTCATTCAATACATGTTTTTTGAACAAAGGATAGCCATCCTGATTCCCGCTAGGTGTGGGGGCTGTGCTCAGCGGCTTAGATCATTTTGGCACAAGGGTATTAAAACATGCAATTCTCCATGGACTATCTTCTTTAGTTTTACATCTAATGTGATAGAGGGACAAAAGACTCAGTTGGGGGCCAGGGAAACCAGCTCAGTGTCCCCAGGGGATTTAGATCCACAGTGAAAAAGAGAAATCAACACAGCACCACGGCTGCCTTATCCACACCACTGCCTGGACAGGCTTTTGTTACTATAGCTACAAGCCCGCCTCTCAGGGAGCACACCACACCACACAGTAGGCTCCCTAAAAAGACCAGGGTGAGCATATGAGATATAGATCTCTGCCTAACTAGAGACATTTTCCCTGGGAACTTATAATTAATGAAGTGACACTCAATAGTGTGAACGTGACAGAACGAGAGACAATAAAAACAATGGGTCTGCTTCCCTCAGATGGAAATAAACAGGCTAGTCCATTAGGGGAGCCAAGAGGAAATGCAAAGCCAGAGCCTGCAATTATCTGTTCATTGTGATACATCTTTAGCTCTTGGACACAGCATGCTCCCAGAATGCACACGCAGGAGACGCGTGAAAAATAAAAAAAACCTTTCAGATGGGGAACCAGAGCAACAGTTTCTCTTCCTGCATTTTATCATAAGAATGGCATATCCACACAACGCCTTTTCATTTTCTCCTACACTTTCTTGCATACTCTCGAATTTAATCTAATCCTCTAACATCCTTCCCAGGCTGTTATGTACAACACCCACACCCATTTACAGAAGAGAAAATCAAACTTCAAAGATGTCAGGTGATTTGCCAAAAGCCACCCAGCCAATCAGCGAAGGAACTAAAGAAGCAGCTAGGGCTCCTAGCCCAGGGTCCAGTGAGCTAGCTATTGCCCCCAGTGACCGTTTAAAAAATAACTCACTTTCCTGTCTGAATCCTTGGGAAAGCAACTTAGATGAAATGATTTTTCTAGAAGCAAATACCCTGGCAGTGATCACAGAGCTCACATAGAGGACCATGTAAGAGGCTTTTACAAACTGGTATCACAGGACCTTTGGGACAGCTCTGTGGTGTGTTTATCAGGGGGAATCAGGCTTTGGGCATTTTTGAGGGAAATATATGCTAAGTTGATGGGAGGATTTTTTTTCCCCCGCCCTTGAATCTATTTCCTTCCCTTCTGCATTAAATTCTAATATTCATACTGAAGCAACACATTTGTTCCTAAGTAAAATAAAGGCCCTCATCTAAAGGCATACAAACTATTAAATCACAGTAGAGGCGTACACAGGAAAAACATTATAGTTCCCCCATGTCGCTGTAGGACCTCTCGCCAGAGCTAAGAAAAATAGCCAACACTTACATAACACTTAGGACACACCAGGAACTGTTCTATGCACTTTACATACATGAACTCATTTCATCCTCCCCAAACTTTACGAGGAAGGAATTATTATCACCTTGACATTGCGGGTGGGAAAACTAAGGCAAGCAGCCTGAGGTCACACAGCCAGTGCGTGGTAAAGCTAAGACGGGAGCCTGGGCAGCCTTGGGGCCAGTCCAGGCCTTAACCATGAGACTGAGTCTGCGATGTCTTCGACTCTTTTTTCCTTAGGAGAGCGGTTTGGAGAGAAGACTTCTGGGTTTTCTCCCCATCTCCTCACGGGCTCCTAACAGGTGAGAAGGGGAGGTAGGTCCCCAGGGCTTATCAGGTTACACTAACAATGGGGTGGACCATTAAAAATGATGTCCCCAAACCATGTCATAACACGGGGAATGTACATCTGATGTAGGGTGACAAAAATAGGGTACAAAATTGCCCATTACACTATGATTTAAAACTATAATTATGCACATCTCACTCACATAATTATACACACACACACACTGACGTACAGACCAATAAATGAGAAATACACTAAATATCAACGATGGTTGTTTTGGGGTGGTAGAACTCTGGGTGATGTTTTTGTTTTTCACCTGTTTGTGTAATTGGCCCAAGTGTTCTTGGTGAGCAAATTTGTATAATGAAGGTATGCAATTTTAAATCATGTCACAGTTGGGAGTAATTTTGGCAAAACTTGCCTGGGATAATCAGTGTGGATTTGAAAAAAAATGTAAAGTTCAGGTCGCTGTGACAGGATTGGTTCTGGAATGTGGCATCTGATGGGTGGGCTAGCTTGGGAAGTAAACATAATAGGGGCTAGGAGGGTGGCACACATGCTGTTGTCACTCAGTGGATGACACACCACAGTGGGTGGGGTCGCCAGGTGTCATGCTGACCACAAGCCCACACGAGCCAGAGAACCCGTCTTCTTTTTTTCGCTCAGAGTTAAACATGCTAAGAGAGCACATCTGTGACTCTCATGGCTGGATCCGAGTTTTCCTTTTCCCCTTTCTGCCCACTGGGCTGGAGCCAGAGGGAAGGAAAGAGAAGCAGGCAGTCAGCGCCTGTGCTATGCAACTGTTCCCGTTCTGTCAATAACGCCTCCCCACAGAGCACAAAAGTCCTCCCATTCAACCTCTGGCAACTCATGCTATTTTTTTTCCAAACAAGCTCGTTGTTCACTGCAGAGACAGGCTTAAACGAGGGAACATTATCATCTGTGTAACTCAGTGTCATCTTTAACCCAAACTGAGAGCTTCCGTGTGGGGATACGCAATGAAACGTAGGATATGGTCTCTGTTCTCTGGAGCTTACAATGTAGCTGCACTGGTGAGGTGTTTATCCATGAATAACTATAGGGGTATTTATAGATACTAATTTTAAGTACATCAAAATAAACAATCTTGTATCGTGGCTTATCTTCCAAAATGAATTGCAAGCTTCTCGGGGCAAGGACTGCTTCGCATTTTTTCATATACCCTGCAGTGACCCTATCTTTAACCTGCTACTAAAGGACCATGGGAGAAAAACGGGCTTTCCCCACTGGAAAACAAGAACTCAACTCAGGAGAGACCCAACTGAAGTTAAAAGAGCAGTGCATTCCACAAGGCTTTCTAACCAAAAACTTCAGGATTTCTTTTCCTTAGAAAGAAATATTTTTAAAAATGTACCTCAAAATTCCTCAGTACAAAAGGTCAAGATGAATATGATTTAAGAAATAAGGAATCAAAAACACTGGATGACTATGTAGAAAATAAACCACTTTAAATTCATAGAAGGAGACTGTTAGGTTATGGTAGTTATTTCTGGGTAGGGGGCAGGTAAAAGGTGTACATTTGTATTGTTTCAAGCCCGTCAATCTGTAAGGAAGGTTGGGAAATGTGTTACTAGTTCACTGGCCACCATTCAACAATACAGGGGTTCTGTTACTAATGAAGAACAAGGAAATGGTATTAGTAAGCCACTGAGCAGTTTCTGCTTCAGGGAAGAAAAAACACACGCAGAGAAATGGAGTCATAAATAGCATGGTGTAGCTGGAGGGTGAGGGGACATGAGGAAGCGATGCTCAAAGCCTCAAAGCGGCAGAGAGGGACTAGATAACAAAAGGCTTTGTTTGGGGTTATCACGCAGGCCTGCAAGTCCCTCATAGACCACCAGCCACTTTAGACCTAAGCCTAAGAGATTCGGAATCTACAGGCCTCTGATAACACTTGGGATTTGCTTTCATTGATTGATTGATTGATTGATTGATTGATTGATTTTTAAGCTCTCCAGGTGCATCTGATTTAGAGATTGGCTTGCTCCAGGCCAGTGGTTCTCAACTGGATGGTTTTTACCCTTCAGGGATCATTTGGCAATGTATAGCTACATTTTTGATGGTCACTGGGGGTGCGCACTGCCAACCTGTAGTGGGTAAAAGCTAGAGGTACTGCTCAACACCCTAAAATGCACAGAACATCTCCCCACAAGAAAGAATTATCCAGCCCAATATGTCAATAGTGCCACTGCTGAGAAACCCTGCTCCAGGCAACGAGTAGCTACTGAAGATTTTTAAACAGTGAAGTAAAATCCATTCTCTCAGATACCTATAGAGTGGTTTCTATGTGCAAGAAACTGTTCCAGACACTAGGGATACAATGGTGAATTAAACAAAATCTTGCTCTCAAGAGGCTAAAACTAGAGGAGACAGACCATGAGCAAATAAAAGAATAAATACATAAAATATTAAGTAGTGATAAGTACTATGCAGAAAACTAACTCAGGCTAAGGGAGTAGGGAGTAGTTGGTGCTATTTTAGATAGAGTGGTCAGGGAAGGCTGCTGAAGGGATGACACTTGAACAGAAATGACAATGTAGGAAAGTGGCAGAAGGAACAGCAAGTGCAAAGACCCCAAGTCAGGGACTTGGTCGAGTATGATGAATATTGCCAAGTGGCCAAAGTTGTGTGTGTGTGTGTGTGTGTGTGTGTGTGTGTGAGAGAGAGAGAGAGAGAGAGAGAGAGAGAGAGAGAGAGAGAGATGAGGTTAGAGAGGTGGCCAGGGTTGAGATCCCGCAGGGCCTAGGGGGCCATGCAAAGGACTCCGGATTTATTCTAAGTTTGTTGGAAGTCACTGTAGGGATGAGTGCAGGAGAAAGACAGGATTTGACACATATACAGGAATCTTTCTAATTCCAATGTTGAGAGGAGAATGTGTATGTGGTGGGGGAATTGTAGAAAGCAGGAAGATCAGTTAAGAAGCTATTGCTGTTGTCTAGACAAGAGCGATGGAGCTTGGACTTGGCGGTAGAGGTGGAGAAAAGGAGAAATGGTAGGGTTTGCAGTACATTCTGGAAGGATTTGTTGATAGTGGAGTGAGGGAGAAAGAATGTTTCAAAGTTTTTGGCCTGAATAACTGAGTGAATGGTGATGCCACTCAGAGAGATAAGGAACTCTGGGAGAAAAGCAGATTTTTATACAGGAATAGAGACCAGTTTGGGACATGTTACGTTTCAGAAATTCACTAGACATCCAATGGGAGATCTTGGTTGCCCTTTCCACCTTGATCACCAATGTTTTCTAATCCAATAAATGGTACCGCCAACCACCCAGATGTGGTAGTGAAACTTCACTCACCCCGACTTGGTCAAACCAGATATGTGACACTGGAAAAACTGCTGTAAGCCCAACTTTCTAAATCTGTAAAGATATCACCACTTGCCTCATAAAGTTATTAGAAAGATTAAATGAGTCAATATGCATAAAGCATCTAGCAGTGTTAATTTCCCCTGAAATGAAAGATGAGCCCTAGATAAAGAAAGCCGTCGACTGGATATACTCAGAGGACAGTAACCTAGAGGGTGATAGAAAGTAAAGTCCTACGAGCAACAGTGCAAGGAATAAAATGGAAATGTTTAACAAGAGAAGAACCCTGGGCACATGGCAGCTGTCTTTAAAAATTAGAAGGGTCATCACTGGAAAAGGAGCATGTCTGTATGGTGGCAACACACCAGAAGATAGAAACTTCAGGGTGACAGAATTCAGTTCAATACCCTGTTTCCTCAAAAATAAGACCTAGCCGGACAAGCAGCTTTAATGCGTCCTTTGGAGCAAAAATTAATATAAGACCCAGTATTATATTATATTATATTATATTATATTATATTATATTATATTACATTACATTACATTATATTATACCCAGTCTTATATTATAGTAAAATAAGACCGGGTCTTATATTAATTTTTGCTCCAAAAGACGCATTGGAGCTGATTACCCTGCTAGGTCTTCTTTTCGGGGAAACACGGTATGTGATGGTGGATTGTTGTAAGTGTTCTAAGTGTACTTGAAAATGTATTTTCCAATTTGGGGGTGAATAACTATGAGATATTTCTCAAGTAGTCTTTAGACTAATTTTCAGAAGGAGCTACGTTAAGATCTCCATGTGATTATAGGATCTGTCAATTTCTTTTTGTAATTCTGATCACTTCTGTGTTATGCATTTGAGTCTATGTTATTAGGTGCATCTAGATTTAGGACTTTTATCTCTTCCTGGCGATTTATCCATTTTACTGTTACCTCATGATGTCTCCTATTCTGAAAAATGTTTTTTTCTTTAATGTCAACCAGCTTTCCATTGGTTTAGTATTTGCTTGGCATATTTATTTTCATCTCTTTCCTTTCTACCTTTCTGCTTTATTTTAGTTGTGTCTTACCACCCCTATCCTAAAAGCAACAGCTGTCTTGACTTCTAACACTGCTTTTCAAATTTATATACATGGAATCCTACATTAAGTCAAGTTTTGTGTCTGGTTTCTTTCATTCAACATTGTGTGATGCATCCATGTTGTTGCATATAGCTATTGGATGTTCATTTTCATTACTATATAGTATTCTGTTGTACTAATTAATATGACAACTATTATTTAGTCAACATTAGGTTGTTTTGATTTTTTGGCTATTAGGAATAAGGTTGTAATGAACATTCATATACTGGAGGAGTAAGAGAAATAGGAAGAGTTCAATTAATGAAAATTGTCCAGGAATGGGGATGAGGTGGAGGGGATTAGAACAAGCCTTTTAAAAATTATGACCTCATAATACCTCACACCTGACAGTGATTCATTCAGAAAAGAGCTGAAAACCTAGGAAACAAGAGGCATTTAAGTAACCAAACAAGGTACTAGAAAAGTTCATGCACTTTATTCACAGGAGAATTTCTTCCTCAGTTTATTTACTCTGATTTTCTAAAAACTTCTAAATACGTGGTTCTCTGGCAGCCTGTGCCTCAGCAGATTAGAAGTTGCCTATTAGAAGAGAATGTTCTCAGAGGCAGGCAAAGTGAGGTCAGAAAAAGTGCCAATTAACGACTAAGGACAGGACAATCTGTACTTGTAAGAAGCAGATGAAGGAAGTGCAAAACACACAGCAGTTTGGGGTGATTCTTTGAAGGGCTAAACTACCCAGTAATATCCCAAAGGCATCACCACATTATCAACCAGCACATTAACACATCCCAATTATGTCCAAGTTTTAAAACAACACTTGAATCATATGTATTCTATTATGTTTAAAGTGGTCAGCGATGTTTAGCATTTTAGAAAGACTTCTGTACAAATAGTTAAAACAAAACCATGCAATAAATGAAAACATTTTAGTGCCTAAAGAAGTAGCATTGCAAATAATGCTAGAAAAACTATCACATATTCCTGAGAAAGGCTAAAACTGCTGTGTACAGAGCAGATGCTCTGTCCAAGCTACCTGATTGTGAGCAGAGAAACAATGGAGGGAATCTACAAAAACCCATTGCTAACATCACACTTAGTGGTGAAAGGCTCGATGCTTTCTCTCCAAGACCAGGAACAAGACAAGCATGCTGCTCTCACAATTTCTATTCAACACTCTACACTGGAGGTTCAGGCAGAGCAATTAGGCAAGAAAAAGAAATAAAAGGCATCCAGATTGGAAAGGAAGATGTAAAAAAGTCCTCTATGCTTAGATGACATAATCTTGTATATAGAAAATCCTAAGGAATCCACTAAAAAAACTATCAGAACTAATAAGTGAGTTCAGCAAGTTTGCAGGATACAAGATCCACATACAAAAGTTAATTGTATTTCTACTCACTTGTAACAAACAATCCAAAACTGAAATTAAGAAAATAATGCCATTTGTAATGGCACCAAAAGAATAAAACACTTAGGAACAAATTTAACAAAAAAGTGCAAAAATTATACTCTTAAAATTATAAAACATTGTTGAAAGAAATTAAAAAAAGATATAAATAAATGGAAAAGACATTTCACGTTCATGGATACAAAGAGTTACTATTGTTAAGATGGCAACAGTTACCAAATTGATCCACATATTCATGGCAAGCCCCATCAGAATCCCAGCTGGTTTCTTTGTACAAATTGACAAGCTAATAGAAACAGCTTTTTAAGAAAAATTCAAATGAAGTTTTAAGGGACCCCCAAATAACTGAAACAATCGTTGTCTGTCACCCTCCATTCCAATGGGAGTCCCACAAGAGCAGGCACCTTCTCTGTCTTGTTCAAAATGTATCCCTATTTCTTAGTAAAGTGGCTGGCACATGGCAGATACTCAAACATTATTTGTTGACTTCTTGATTAGTAGAATATCTTTGGTACAAGGCAACAATATTGATTAGGCAGCATTATTAAATCTCACTGTTAGGTCCTAGAGACACAAAAATGAAACTCGCACTCCAGGAACAGGCGTGACAGATGAACAAATAATAACAATACAGTGTGAAAAAGACGATACCAGCATTCTTGTTTTAATTACATAGTGTTTGTGTGTGTGTGTGTGTGTGTGTGTGTGTGTGTGTGTGTGTGTGTTTTCCTGCTTACAGGCTCCTGAGCTTATGCATTTCTCAGCTGCCTTCTGCCTGGACACATCCTACCCTTTATTCAGTTCAGACTGAGGTAGGGGTACATGTACCAGGTTGTATTTAATGTGGTGAAATGACTAAGGCACTAAATCTTCGGGAAGCCATGTCTTACTTTTTGCCAAAATACTTATTAACACAGGATGGCAACTCTAGATATTCTGGTTCAGACAAACCCAGATTCAACACTACACCCCACCTCCCTCAATGTATATACTCATTTGACAAATATTTACAGAGTACTCATAATAATGCCTGGGATACAGTAATGGTGATAAAGATTCAGAGCTCTTCAACTACAGAGGGAGAAAGGTAAATAAGCAGAGAAATACAACTTACATACAGTTCTACCCAGGGTATTATGTGCCAAAACTACCAAAGAAACAAAAAACGCACAGAGGCCTTTGTGTTAGGGACCTCCTAACTCAAGCTTGACACTCAAATGATGGGCCTGTTCTTTTTAAAATGGGCATCACTGCATAAATCATACTTTAGGGAAAGATGCAGGGACTCAGGCTTGAAAGAGTTAAATTCTTAGTAAATATGTCAGTCATGTATAAAAATGAATCCATTTTTTAAAAATTGCCTGGACACTGAATCTACCTTCCATTTTAGGAAAGCAAAAACAAACAACAAACAAAAAATCAAAACCAGATAAATAGTACTGGTAAGCTTTTGAACTTATTTGCTAAGTTGCTAATGACACTGAACAATCAAAACCACGAAGTGGTTATAATGTATCTATTTCTAACCTTGGGTTCTTTGGCATATTATACCCCTCAAGTCCCTTCTACTAGGAAGACAGCATGGTGTTATGGGAAAGGATGGGATTTGGTCAGAAGACCTCTGAGTCCTACTCTGTCACTGACTGTATAACTGTAAATAAGTCACTTAACTTTTCTGAACCTGTCTCCACACCTTAAAAATGTACAGAAAGTTCTGACAATTAAGTTCACAAGCTTTCCACTGTGTGCTTACATGGTGGAAAGTTCACGAACTTTATTGTCCGACCTTTCATATCATTCCCCTCCCCACTTTCATCCGCTTCCCCCCACCCCTCCAGTTCAAGCCGTTGTTTCTCAGTCTAGTTGTGTAGGACAGCTTCCTGGTCATATCGTTTGCCTACTTCATCTCAGAGTATGTAATGAGTACCAAGAAAGATAACAGATGCCAGATTGTTGTATAAACTCGAAAGATTATTATTTATATCTGTAGGCCCATACTTAAGTGCCTGGTATGAATGTACTCAATAAATATTTGTGAAATAAATGAATATCTCAACTGTTCCCAGAGCTAGATCAATGAGAGCTCCAGTTGGCTACAATTTAGAAGCCTCGATAGCTACAATAGTTATTTCAAATGATGTGGAAAGATTTACCTGTTTACATCAAAACCACTTGTTTAGTAAGGATTTGAATCGATTTTTAAATTCATGGGTTATCAAAATGCCTTTTACCTCCTCTGCCTCCTGCTATGTCTTTTAATCATTTTTCTGTCTCTTGGCACTTCCACTAGTTAGTGAACAGAAATGAGGGAATTATTCAACTGTGGATCAGTCAATCTTGCCAGTTTTTATTAGTGTCAATGAAGATGGATGCTATTGTTCAAGAACCGTGTCCTTTGTTTCTGACTTTTATTTCTATTGATATGGAGAACTACTGGCTTTCTTATCTGGCCAAGAGAAGATTATAAATTATGGACGACAAGTGAAAAGTTTAAGCATATGCTTGAGGAAAGAAAGAAGTGGAAGAATATGATTTTAGCAAAATACACTCTACTCCATTCTTTGCTTTTATGGATTAGAAGGGTGTTTCACGGTAGGGGTCCACCAAGTTTAAGCCACAGTTCCTATTCAGATTGCTCATCGAGTCTAAGAATGCTTCTTTTTTGTTTTGTTTTGTTTACTGGGAATTCACTGGCATCTCTGACAGCAGAGATTTATAAAGAGGATGACATACCGGTAAGAGGCCAACTGCAATGCCCTCTGGTGGCCTACAGTGTCTCCACTTCTGCAATCGCAAACTTAAAAAAAAAAGCCATTTTCTATCAAATAGGAGCTCATTTAGAAATTAAAAAGTCAACAAAGATAAACTGTAAAAGTCTTCTTTGATTTTCACGACCATCATAATCAGAAAGCATTTCTACAGAGACACTTGTCCACTGTAACCCCATGTTCACGGTGATTCAAAAAATAAATGATTAAAAGCAAGTCCCTGCCCTCTAGAATTTGCCATCTAACAAAGGCACAGGAACAGGGATGCAGATTTGGAACCAAAGCTTAAAGGGGAAAACTGTGGAAAGTACATGGGCTTTGGAGTCTTTGTAGGATTAAATACGAATATACGAGTATGTAAAGCATCTAGTATGGCAACCGGTACATATTAGGTGTTCAATAAATGATAGCCATTATTATTTTCATACATAATATTTATAAATCTCAGGTACCTGCTGAAAGACATCTAATTTTCAACTGTAAACTCCTATAACACTTTTGATATGCATCATTTAACTCTATTGCATAGGATGGTTGTGAGAATTAAATGAAAAAGCATATAAAGCCCAGCTATTGGCACACAATGCTTCCTCCTTATCACACTCAGAATGGAATTTCTCCTGCCAATGTAGAGGTAAAGAGAGAAATAAAGTATTTGCGTAGTATAAAGTGAGAATGAATATAAAAGGATAGGATGACATTTTAATTTAATAACACACCACAGTATATCTTTTGACTCAGTAACTGGATTCCTGGAAATTTTTCTTAAAAAAATAATCAGAAATGTATAAAAAATGCATCTATTGAGGATTTTAGCATCATATTATTTGTAATAGCAAAAAAATGGAAACCAACCTAAAAGCTCATCAGTGGGAATCTAAATAATGATACATTAACATAATGCAATTCTATGGAGCAACTAAAATTATGAGAAAGATACTTATTCACATTAAATTATATTTGAGATGAAAAATTTAAAAATTAGGCAGTTTTATCTCATTTTAAAAATCCTATCTATAAATATATCTGTGAATGTCGTCTGTGTATGTCTGAAAACAGACATCCTGAAATACTCGAAGTGATTTCTAGACTGTAGAAATATAGGTATATATTTATACACATATATAGAAATATATCTTTATTCGCTTCATTCTTTTCTGTATTTTCTGAAGGTTTTATAATGACTGTGCATTTTAAGAAAAAAAAAAGCTACGAGAAAAATTTTAAACCAAAATAAAAAATATGGATTACATCCAAGCAATACAAGCGAGTAAAAGATTATTGAAGGTACTATCAGGAGGTCTGAATATCCTCTGGACTCCCTGTTTTGGACTCCCAATCCTTTGCTATGGGACCTGAGCCAGATCTGTGGCTCAATTTCCCCATCTATACATACAAAGTTATTAAAATCAATCTCACAATAGAGAGAATAAAATATGTTAGAAAAAAATTTGTAAATGTCACACCTATAAACCAACTGCAAATTTAAAAAGATATAAAAAGGAATTTCTCCATTTTTAAATTCCCCTTCTCTTACGTTTGCACTGCTGTTGTCATTTTTAATATGCTAACAAATGCATGATAAAGTACTCAGAGTTTCCATCTCAACTGGGCTCTGAACTATTTTCCAAGTAAACACTTCCATGTTGATCAAGCTAGAGTGTAAGCCCAGAGCTTGACAGTCACAGCAATTCCCAGTGAGCATAAGCTGTTCCTGGTGGCTAATCTTCAGAGGTAGAACAAAATGATTCATGTGATGTCTAATTTTCAAAGTGTGTTTAACATTAGATTTTAAATTCATGGAGTATAGGAATGTGCCTTCTTTCTTTAGACCCAAGCCTAACTGTAACAAAACTGTTCAATGGGTCGGGAGTCCTGGTCCCCTCTTCTCCCTTGTTGCAGGCTCTCAGTGGCCTGATGCCCCCTCACCCCCTTTCTAACATGTGTTCAACTCAGGGAATTCAAATCAATGTACAATAATGAAGCATTATCCTTTTTCTACTTTGCAAGTGCTATGTATTGCCTCTGTCAAGAAGGTCCTCTACCCACTACTTGGTGTGTTGCTAATTCAAATGCTGCCTTCTAATCACACAGACCAAAACAGAGCTGGGCCTGGCCTTGTCATGCTCCCAAAGCAACTCCTGAACACTTTCATTTCTCATCAGAACTCATCAATGGTCACATTCCAAGTTATTTTTCGTCTGACTCCCATGCTGAAAAATCAGCAACATGAGGGCAGAAACTGAGGATTATTCTTCTGGATAATCCCAGCAATTGCCATAATGCGTGGGCATGGTAGGTAATCAAACATGATTTCTTAAATAAATGAATAGAATGTTATTCCTAGAATAGGAATTTGCAATTTTATATGGCCCTCCATACAACAGCCACGTATTACGTGGCTGGCCATCTACCCTGCCAATGGATTCCACATAAACTAAAGCAAAACAAGAATGAAGTACACATGAAACAATTATATAAACGCTACCACGAGGGTTGATAATTTTGGTGACTCTAATTAAAGCCCCCCCCCAAAAAAACCAACAAATTGAATCTTTAAAGGTTAAAAAAGCCAACTGACTAGCAAAATAAAGTATACTTGAAAGAAGTGTGAACTAATTAAGCTAAAGAAATGTGAAAAACTGATTATCAACAACTAAGAAAACACCAGAGTGCAAGAATTCAAAAAACAAGTAAACTCTTAATTACCAGATCGATTTGATTGGAGAAAGATCAGTTCTGTCTTTAGCCAAAAACACTCATGCAACAACTGAGTGCACTAGTGAGCCACTCTTGTTACTTGACTCATTTCCTGCCATGAAAGAATTCGGTATCTAGGGGAAGACAGAGATACAGACGGATTACTGCAATTCTAGATACAGTGTAGCAGGTGTAATGATTGACACAGCACAAAACATTATAGGAATACAAAGGTCTTTAGGGATCGGTGGGTGGGAGGGAGCAAAGTTCCAGAAAGGCTTCTGGAAAGAGCTGATGCCTCATCTAGGCAGGAATTCACCAGGAATCTTAGAAAGAGATTCCTGACACACAGGAAAACATAAACAAAGGCACTGAGGCAAGAAACAGCATAGATTCAAGGAGCCACCTTGGGTACAGGGGCCTCAGTCTTCCTTTGAGCCTTGTGGCATCACATTGGGATATAGTTTATTACAGAGAGAATCACACACCTTCAGTCATGTACCCCTCTGGGTTGTGAAAGGGAAACACATACTGGCTTAGAAGGCTTACTTTTAAGGACATCTGAGGGATGTAGAAAGTTCTGGAGTCAGCCTAAATTTTAAATTCTGACTCCCATTCATTAGGTACCATAGATAAGTTACCCTTTAAGCCTCAACTGACTCATCTGTTAATGGGAATGAACTTCACATATTTCATTATTAAAAGATATCAAGATGCATTAAGTCAATTATGCCTGTCATTTAGTAGGCACTCAACACATGGGTGCGCCATTACCCATTCTCACAATCAGTTCCAGTCACCTTCCCTTTTTACGTCACTACAGGTTGGACCCCACTTGCTGGGTTCCACAGTGCACTGCCCCGTCTGCGTAGCTGTGACACATTTGAGTGTGTCTTCTTTTGAGTGAAAGGACTTGGTGCCTTGTCCCTCCCTCCCCAATCCTTATTCATCTCCTAATTTCCTTTCACTTTCTGTTTAATAATTTTCTTTCTTTTCTTCTCTCACCTAACCCATGGAAAACTTTTCTTGTCTATGATGTCCCACTGAACATACTTTTCAGGGGCTACCAGTAAGCCCCCACAAATGTCAGCACTAACCCAAAGCCCTTCCATTTCTATGGTGGCAAAAACCCTACAGTCACAATCACCTGTATTTACTGCATACATAAATATCCTCCAGATGAGTCTTTGTACGTATTTGGTATTCTGGTGACATTCAACACTGCCAGGTAAGTAATTCACCTGCCCAGAGGGAGGGCTGTCCTCAGATGAGTGGCATTTGGCTCCATGAAGTCACTAGCTTTTCTAGAGCCAAGATGAGACACTTTCTGCTATTGAACCAGTTAGTATTTTACTGATTAACTGATAAATGTTTGGGGACTTAATTTGAATACTGAATAAAACAAAAAACTACTGGATTTGGCTTCTCTCTTGAGGAGAGACACTGAGAGACTCTCAGAAATGGTCACAATTAAAACAAATGGAAAGAGGAAATGCTGCCCCAAAGTAAAATCTAGCTGATTTTCTTGATTCAAATAGCATTATCTGATGGATATTTTGTTGACAGGTAATAACTAGACTTATTGTGGTGATCATTTTGCAATATATACATATATCGAACCATTATGTCGTATACCTGAAACTAAGGTTATGTGTCAATTATATGCCATATGCACGTGTACACACATCTATATGCTCTTCTGTCCAATAGAAATGATTACCCCGCAAGCCTGCTCTGATGATTAAAGAAGATATATGTAGCTATCACAGCCTTGCCATTGGACAGATGAGGACATAGACTCAGGTGAGTGGCTTCTCTGTGGGGCCAGAATGCTATTACGATAGAATGAAAATCCAAACCCAGGTCTGGCTCAAAATCCAGAGTGCTTTCCATTGAACCATAGTCACATCTATCCAAACAGTGATAGAATATTATAATAGTTGTTGCTAACATTTATCTAGCTCTTCTCATGCGGCAAGCACTGTGCTAAACAATTTACATATATGATCTCCTTTAATCCTCACAATCACCCTGTGAGATAGGTTTATCAAGAATTCCATTTCACAGTTGAGGAAACTGAGTTTTATACAAGTTCAGTAATTGCTTTGTTCCCACAGCCAGCAAAGAATAGAGGTAGCGTTGAGCCTAAGTCTCATTCCAGAATCCACTTTTTTTTTTTTTAATTGGGGAACAGTGTTTCTCCAGGGCTCATCAGCTTCAAGTAGTTGTCTTCAATCTAGTTGTGGAGGGTGCAGCTCACCGGCACCCCTGTTGTTCAGAGCTTGCGCTCTAACCAACTGAGCCATCCGGCCGCCCCCAGAATCCATTCTTTTAATCATTACATTAGACTACAGGAAACTCAACTCTAGTCCTAGCGCCAACCAGGCAAGTTATTTGACAATTCTGTCTCAATTTCCTTGTTAATTAAATGGGGGTATTATTACTTGTCCCTACCTATTTCACAGAGATATTGGAATTATAAAATGAGAATGTGTAGAAGCTTTAAGAAGGAAAATTGCTACATAAATCTCGGCGTTGTCACAAGTTTCACTCAGATCTTCCCTCCCCACGATCGTAAAGGGATTCAGCTGACATCATTAACTCTCAAACATCCTCTGAAGTGGGTAGTATTATTATCTCCATTTATCAAAATGCTGAAGCACAAGATGACGTAATTTGCTAGTCAGCGGCAGAGCTGGGAACAATACCCAAGATTCTAACTCCCACTGCTTATGTTCCTATGGTATATCCTGTTTCTGCGTTTCAGACTTCACTGTAAAAGAGACATGGGTAGAAATGTTAGTGTCCACCTCAAAACACAGATTAAATACTTACAGAAATTAAACGTTCTACTACAGTGACATTGATGTAATTTCTAAGGCCCTTAAACCTCACATTCTAGAGAAACCTGCATAAAGAACCAAAAAGAAAAATTTCCATTCCCCTGGTATAGACTTTAGCTCTTTTGTTTTCTCCAAGAACTTATTATTAATCAAGGGTTACAAAACTGGGTGAGTCATTGCTTAGTTTCAACTAGTGAGTCTACAAGTTTCTATAGGGAACATAAAACCTCAATATTGTTACTCATAAAATCAGAAAAAAAGCATCAAATACATTCTCACATCAAACACTTAATATAACTATATAGTTTGACCTTGGAAATTATTTGAACATACCAACCCACAATACCTTGAGCTCAAAATTCAAGTTCTAAAGTGAACTGCATAATTAAAACAACAAAAGTACATGTGGCACCTTTATGACCATTCTTCTCTTGTACAAGTCAAAGTAAGTTTTGTGCTTCCCACCCAAGCCCCGTCACAGACACACACAAACCTTAAAGTAAAATAAAAAGTAGTAATGGGCCAATGCTTGGTCTGCAATTTTGTGTCTTAAATAGGGAATGAGTGTTTGGTCTAGTTCCCAGATTATTAGCCCCTAATTCTTGTTTTCTAGAACAACACAGCGATCTTTCAGTTATTACTCATTTGATAATCACATATTTTGAAATTACCACAAGGGCCAGAGAGGAAATAAGAGGAAGAAATTTCCTTTTTTTTTTTTTTTTAAGATTTTTTTATTGGGGAAGGGGAACAGGACTTTATTGGGGAACAGTGTGTACTTCCAGGACTTTTTTTCCAAGTCAAGTTGTTGTTCTTTCAGTCTTAGTTGTGGAGGGTGCAGCTCAGCTCCAGGTCCAGTTGCCGTTGCTAGTTGCAGGGGGCGCAGCCCACCAACCCTTGGATGGGCATCGAACTGGCACCTTTGTGGTTGAGAGGACACGCTCCAACCAACTGAGCCATCCGGGATGCAGCTCAGCTCAAGGTGCCGTGTTCAATCTTAGTTGCAGGGCGTGGAGCCCACCATCCCTTGCGGGAGTCGAGGAGTTGAGGAGTTGAACCAGCAACCTTGTGGTTGAGAGCCCAATGGCCCATGTGGGAATCGAACCAGCAGCCTTCGGAGTTAGAACGGAGCTCCAACCGCCTGAGCCACCGGGCTAGCCCAGAAATTTCCACTCTTAAAATCGAACTAAATACCAGCGTTTACAGATACTTTATTATTACTCTGACTCTGACTGACTTAGATTTATAAACAGAAAACCTGTCATTTTGTTATAGGGACAAAAACTAAGTCATCGGAACCCAAAGAGCTGTTCTAATGTCAAGAGAGTTTGCTTCTTGAGTGGCTTGAGATGTCTGAATTCATTCCTAGCTTCATAACACAAGTGCTAGGAGGGGAGAGTAAATGATGACACAGGACTTCCAGGTTTTTTTAGAGGTTGTTTTAATACATTAGTCCACCTTTCCTTTGAGAAAAATCATTGTTTGGTTTCTAGAATTGAAAACAATCATATCTTCTGCTGGGTCAGGGGCTTCAAGGTCTCTCGAATTTTCATGTAAGAATCACCTGCAGATCTTGTTAAAAATGCGGAATATAATTCAGAAGGTCTGGGACTGCATGTCCAATAAACTCCCAGGTGACATGACTGCCCCTGCTTGAAGCACCACACTTTAAGTAGCAGGACTCTAATGAATGTTTGCAAATAGAAATAACCTCAATCAGATGTTTATTGTCAAAAAATACAGCCTCTGCCAAGAGTTTGCAAAGGGAGATGATATTCCAGAGCCTAAACAAGCTATCTGCTCCCTCCCTGTTCTGTGATTTTTACCAGCTGGTTGTAAATCCCATGTAATACCTTAACAAAGGGCATGTCTTTTGCAGTTTATTGAGGCTTGACTTGATGGGGGCGTGTATGGATGAACATAAAACTGCAAGCCTTTTGGAATGAAACAGTTGATTCAAAATAAATATTTTTAAATTACGTCAAATACTAACGAATAAGTGATGTCTACAAATAGTGTATAAAAGAATCATTTGGGATTAATAATTTTCATCTCTCCCACAAAATAAATAGCTCATGTACTAAAGGGGACACCTTTCCTTACACAGGAGAAAAAAAGCCCAACAAAAATAAAATCATGCCCATGGCACAGTCGTAACATTATTTTTAGTGAGGAAAATATCGAGACTAAGACATAAAAATCTATATGAAGAGAATTACAAGGGAATTTGTCCTAGAAAGGAGGGTTCAGGGAAAGAGGACAGCTGGCAAATGTAAGAAAGATTTTACCTGGAAAAGATTACACATGAGAAATAGCCCATTCTGCTTAAGAACACCAATTAACTCTCACCAACTTTCCATTTTAGGTTTTCAATAATGCTTTCTTTTCGTATGACCATTAGTCCAACCTCCTCCGTAAAATGCAACCAACCATCATAAAATTAAGTTGGTGACAGGTTCAGCTGGCTATACTCCAGGTTTACCCTTAGATGCTTTTGAAGCCACTGAGGGTAAAATTCACGGTGGAAAGAGCAAGAAAAGAATCACTTTTCTTCCCACAGAAGGAAGGAAAGCCCCATCTCGAGCATCGTTCTGCATTTTGCAGGAGAAGGTGTCTCACGGCTTGCGTGCGCTCTTCAGCCCCATCACCGTGAAGGTGGCCGCCGTCAGCTTCTCATAAACAAGGAACATGAGAGCGGCCGTGAGGACCGTCTGCAGCAGTTTGGCTTCCAGGCCTTTGTAGAGCCCCATTATTCCGAAACGCCTGGAGGGAAAGAGGTTTGGAAAAAAAGATGAGGTTTGTTTTAGAAAAGTCAACTCTTGCCTCAAAGAAACAGGCTACTGTGACAGCTACTTTGCAAAGTTTTAGCCTTAGGATCGAAACAAGCAATGGGAGCTTTTGATATCAACAGACTTGACTTCCATTGTCAAAGTACTTATTATCTTGCAAGGTATTTGGGGGCTGATAAAATACCTTCATAAGCCACCAATGCTTTATCTTTATAATCACCATTAATTAGTGAAATGCTGACAATATCCCGCAGGTCGGATGCAGATCCTCAAACCTCCCCAGACCATCTTACAGCCCAAATCTGAAATCTAAGACTTTTAGAGCTTTGCTTTAACATTCTCCCAACTCAGTTATTTCAACTTAGTGGTCCCTAAATGGTAGGAAAGCTGCAAATTGGCTTAGATCATTTTAGCCTCAACAGAACTAGGCAAAGAGACAAAATAAAAGCTACCTGATTCTCAGCCTTCCTATACATCTGATCTTCTAACCCAGTGGTGCTCAGCTTTAGAATACCTAAAGGGCTTGTTACACCACAGATTGCTGGGTCCCATCGCCCAGTTTCCGCTTTAGTTCAAGTCCAGGGTGGGACTCAAGAATGTGCATTTCTAGTAAGCTCCCTGGTGACCAGGATGAGGATGCCAGCCTGGGGGCCAGCCCCTAGAGCCACTCCTGTAACCACAGAGACGAAGGCTTTAGCCAGAACCGAGAGTCCAGAATAAACAACCTCTCCAAAGCTCTCTGCTGAGAGTGGATTAATCTCATGTGCTAGTTTATCGGCAACTGCAGGCCTCTATACAGCACAAACACTGAGCTGTCAGAGCCAACACGCGCGCCATGCAGAAGCTAGTCTACATTTTATATGTTTGCTGTGTGAAAACCTATGATTGGGGGCCAAGTGTGTGATACATAGGCATGAAAAGCCTTAACCCATGAGTTACTAGTTCATGAATTAACATGAATTATGTTCTCCCCAGAAACCCAAGAAACTTGACCTCAGTGTTTCTCAAGGTGAGGTCTGCAGAGATAACAGAAAGTACACCTCTTGCCTCTGTCCCCGGGCCCCAGCACAGAGCTAAAACCCTTGGGATGACCTGAGTGAACATCTCTTGCTCAAACATTTGCTCTTTGACCCTGGTTCCTGACACAGAGCTCTCATATCCCTTGGAATATCCAGGGTAATTGCAGTGTCTTTTGCTGTAATGAGGTGACTGTTGGGCTCCTGGATGGGGGGTGGTCACCAGAAAGATCAAGCTGTGATTAGAAGCTTGGAATTTTTAGCCCCACACCACCATCCTGCAGAGAGGAGAGACGGGAAGGAAATGGAGTGAATGATGCATCATGCCTACGTGAGGAAGCTCCATAAAAACCCCAAGTCCAGGGTTCAGAGAGCTTCCAGGTGGGTGAACACATTCATGAACTGGAAGGGTAATGCACCCCAAGTCCATGAGGACAGAGGCTCCTGAGCTCAGAACCCTCCCAGACCTCGCCCTCTGTATTTCTTCATCTGTCTGTTCATCTGTGTCCTTTATCACATCCTTTAATAAACTGATGAATGTAAAGGTTTCCCTCAGTTCTGTAAGCTGTTCTAGCAAATAACCAAATCCAAGGGGGAGCGGGTCATGGGAACCTCCAACATGCAGCAGTCTGACAGAAGTTGTGGGTAACCTGGGGACTTGAAGTGGGGGCCGTCCTGTGGGACTGAGACCTTCACCTGTGGGATCTGATGTTATCTCCATGTAGTGTCAGAACTGAGTTAAACTGTAGGACACCCAGCTGGTGTCATGCAGAACTGCTTGGTGTGGGGAAAACGCCCCCCACACCTGGTGACCAAAAGTGTCAGAGAGAAGTGTTCTGTGTGAGTCGTACAGGAGAGACAGCGGGAGCAGTGTAGGTTTTCTTTCCACTACCTTCAGAATCACCAGGGTTTGTTTAGAAAGGAAGGCTGCAAGGCCTCACCCCAGAGGGAAGCCGTGACTCTGTACTGTAACAAGCACTTCAGTCTTAATCAAGAGTTTGGAGAGGCCTGCCCCGGTGGAGTGACTGTCCGATACCATGGCTACGAACCACATGTGGCAATTAAAATTCAGTTTAAAAATTCAGTTTCTCAGTTGTACTGGCTATATTTCAAGTGCTCAACAGCCACATGTGGTCAGTGGCACCCCCCTGGACAGTCTGGGTAAACCCATTGTTGTCACATATCCCAGGAGATGAACGCTCGTCGTTCACTCACTAGTGCCTGAGTGCTGACGGGGCCCCTGAGTTTGAACATCTGTCTCTGCCTCCATCTGTCTGCTATTTGGCAAGTCACTTTCTGTCTCTAAACCTGTTTCCTGATCTGCAGTAACGGGAATACAGTCACTCTTCCACACGCATAAGGCTGAGTGAGAATTAAACAAGATAAAAGATGTAAAAACACTGAATTTGAAAACTACGCAATCCTACAGGTTTCTAGTTAACACTAACTACCTTCTTAACTTTCTTGTTAACTATACCGTCCTTCACTCTCACAATGATAGAAATAAAAATTGGCGTCACTTTTTTTATGGCCAATTTGGCGATGTCCATCTAAATTTTATGTGTTCAGACACCTTAACCAGGTAATTCCACCTCTACAATTCCAGTCACTCAGGTGCACATAGCTAAAGTTATGGGCTGTTCATTCAGCAATGTCTGCAAAGGTAAAAACCTGGAAAAAACTAAATATCCATTAATAAGTGTGTTGGTCAATAAATTATAGTTATTACATAACAGAAAACTAGGTAGTCACTATAAAAAATAAATCTATAGATGTTGATGTGAAGGGTTGCTTGGGATATTAAGTTTATAAAAAGGCAAGTTGCAAAATAGTATTATTATATGATCCCATTTTTATAAAAATAAATACCACAAATATATGTTTTATATAATATTCTGGAAATTTATACTCTTAACTGTTAAGTAATTCCCTCTTGGAAAAAGGAGAGAGAGAAAACAGAGTAAGTATTCATGTATTTATCGTTTTTTAAAAGTTAACTGACTTCAATGTGATGAGTTTTGATTGACGTATACACCCGTGATGAAACCGTCACCACACTCAAGGACAGGGAGCATATCCATCACCCCCAAAAGTATGCTCATGTCCCTTTGTAAGCACTCCCTCCCTCCACCCACCCTGACCCTAGGGAACCACTTTCTGTCACTACAGACTATTAGTGTTTTCTAAGTTTTAAAATACAAATGGAATAATATGAAATCTTTTTTGTCTGACTTCTTTCACTCAGCATAATTATTTTGAGATTCATCCATGTTGTTGTGTGAATCAACAATTCCTTCTTTTTTGTTTCTGAGTAGTATTCCACTATACAGATATATCACAATTTATGTATCTATTTACCGGATGATACACATTTGAATTGTTTCCCAGTTTTGACTCTTACAAATAAAGCTGCTATTAATATTTGTGTACAAGTTTTTGTGCAGACATATGTTATCTCTTAAATACCTTGAAGTGGAATGTCTGAGTCCTATTGGGGGTATATGTTTAAATTTCTAAGAAAATGCCAAGTGCTTCCCAAAGTGGGCGCCCTCTTCTGCATGCCCACCAGTAGCATGTGAATATTCTGGTTGTTCCTCATTCTTGCCAATACTTGGTATGTGAGCATTATTTTTCACTTTATACCAATTCTTTATCCTTGAATTTATATTTTATCCCTTGCATGTTCTATTTTTATAATAAATTTCTTTTCAAAATATCTCACATGTAAAAATAGTAATACAGCAGCTTTTGCTTCAAAGGAGGCTCCGGACTTCCTTGATGGCCTTAAGGTTCGGTTTCTTTAAATGAAACAGGGAAATGATGAAAGTCCCTGCCTCGTTAGGATTAAGTGAGATGACTCCACACAAAGCAGGGAGCTCAGTGTCTGCCACGAAGCAAACACTCAAAAATGTTAGCTATTCTTATCAACATCACTGTCGTCATCATTACGACGATAATTGTTATTACTCTTCCTGCTCCCCGCTCCCTTTCTCACCATGACAACTGCTCTATTAAATGTGCTTCTTTCTATCTACGAGGGAGGCCACAGGATATGTCAGTTGATGGAAGCACCACTCAGGCAGAACGGTCTCTGAATTAGATTTTGGAGGGTTCCCTCTCTAGAGTTCTGTACATCTGTAACTAACAAAGAGAAAGAATGTGAACTTTTCCACAATTTCCCCAAACGCTGTCATATCATTCCACTAAGCCTCTAAAATGAGAAATGTCTGAGCACAGCCTGCAAAGGGAAGGTTTTTGGGCTGCCACTGCCAAGGCAGTAGTACCAGCGAAGCAAATGCAACCGCTTCCTGGCAGATATCTGTGGGAAGAGAGGACAGGACGGGAAGCAGCCGCAAAACGCACCTTACTCGCTGGTGAAGGAGATAAAGAACATTGCGGAGACTCCCCAGTGTTCTGTTTTCTGGGTTGAGTCGGTGACGTCCAAACTGGGGAAGAAGAAAAATAAATAGCTAATGACTGTTCAGGACTGCTTTCTTTATCTTAATTTCAACCTGCAGAGGAAAGTATGTTGGAGTAGTCTTATGGCAAACAGATTATCCAATTAGTATGTAGATTTCATGAATCCCCTATTTTTCAGTGAAATGAGTGATATAGTTCAATAAGTGAAAATAAGAAATATTTTTCAATGAAGCAAGCACAAGAATTTACAGAGAACTATGGGGAAAATTCTACTTCAAAAGAAAAAAACATGCCCACGATGAAGATTTAGATATTGACTTAATCTTCCAGTCCTTTAGTTCTGATAAACACTAATCGATTAGAACCATTGCAGTCTAAGCTCTTCACATTATGTGTTTACATTATAAAAGTATCATTTATTTTATGCTACTGAATTCCTTTATGTTAAGTGCCAATTTAAAAATAGTACATTAGTAAAAATACTTTTAATAGAAAGTAATAATATTTTGAACTGAAATACCCTCACTATCACACCCATGTTATCTATCAATAAGTCATTTGATTTTTTTTCTCCGAAACAAATCATGTATCTGTCCATGAATTTTCTTCCCCCAAACAGGTCAGGAATCTGTCCCCATCTTATCCCTCCTCTCCACTGCTACCACCTCGGTCTAGGTCACCAACACTTCCCACCTGTATCACTGAAATGGCCTCCTATCTGCACGTCCCCCAACTTTTCTCTTAGCCTCTCACCAATTTGCCACACAACAGCCACAGCAATCTTCTCGAATTGTAAATCAGATCACGTGACTCCCTAGGGTAAAGCCCTTCAAAGGCTTTCCTCTGGGCTGAGAATAAAATCTAGAATCCTCATCTATAGCCTTCCCTGCTCCTTTTCCAATCCCATCCTGAGTTACTCTCCAGCCACAGCGGCCTATCAGTTCCCAGGATTCCTTAAGCTCTTAGCACGTCGTGTCCCCTCTACCTAGAGTGCTCTTTGCACAGATGGGTCCTTTTCTTCCTCTAAGTCTTAATTTATACACGTTCCCAGTCATCCTACCTAAGAAGATCCCCTCTCCACTGAACCACAGAATGCTTCTCACTTCCTTTTTTTAATTTGTAATTACCTATTTATTGTGCTTATTTACCTGTTCATTCTCTCTTCAATTACCTCCATGAGGGCAGGAATTATGACTGTTTTAATTACCATGTGTACCCAGCTCCTCACACAGAGTGGATGTTTAATAAATATTTCAATGAATGAATAACTGAATGAATGGAAAAACCAGAAATCTGAAAGTGTTCCAAAAAAGCTAAATCATTAATTCCTCCTGAATAAACAAAAGGAATCAACCTCTGATTTTGTAAAGAATGATGTGCCCTAAGGCATCCAGCAAATTGACCTGAATGAGAAGGAAACAAACTTGTGATTTCCTGAGGCACTTAAAGAAACTTCCTCCACACTGCGGTTTTCTGAGACCCTATGTTACCTAAGAAATTGCCAATGTAAACTTCATTCCAAACTAAAGAGGAAAACAACGAATAGCCAGACTGGTTGTCAGAGTATCAAACAAATGGAAAAATGGGCAAGCAATGCTCTGGCCTACCAACTGACTATATTGCTTTATTAGCATTGCTTCAAAGAGAGAAACCCCGATTTTGCAGTGTTGTTTGACTAAATGGAGGGAGAAGCCCAGCACTCACCCTCAGAATCGACTGGACTGTCTGCATGGGATAGGTGACCGTGGTGGCAATCGCTTTGGATACTGCACCGATGATAAACACATCCAAAGAAGAAAGCTGGGAAGCAGGGACAGAACGAATCACATCAATCCAAGTAACAAGACGGTGCAGAGGGTATGCTCTGCTGCTTTCAAAATCAGGGATTACCTTCAGTCGTTTCTTTAAAAGCTGCCGTTTTAAACCTTCATAGAACATGAACTGGATGGCAGGATTGAAGACCAGGAGCAAGGAGGGAAATGTGCCATTCCATAAAGACAAGAGTCCTTCATCACGAACGATCTGGTGAAAAGCATCTAAGCAAGAAACCAAGGACATTCGATGACAATCCCCTAACTAGAGAAGACAAGGGAAATTCTGTTCAAATGTACCCAGAACAGAAACCACCCTGGTTCTATCAATACCATTTCCTTCTTGCCATGATATTTTAGGAGCAAGTTCATCAGTTAACTCCTTTTTGATAATTATCAGACACTGATGGTCACCAAGTTATTGAGAGACAACTTCAATCCTAGGCAATCCGCCTGACAATCTGGGGTCAGAATGTCAAGTTTTCCTAAGTAATTATCACCACCAGTGGGGACTCTGGATTACAGAGAATTGTGAACTGATAGCCCACGTGCTTCACAACGAAGTCCAGGACAACAAAAGATAAGACGATAGTTCTCTAGAGTCCATTTTATAGGACTGACTTATAACAAAAGCACTGTTCTCATTACGAACACGGGAAAGGAGAACATGGCACTGTGATACGACTGAAAAGCAGACGCTCAAAGATACCAGACACTAATCTGGTACCTTTAGCCAAAGATGACACTAGAAAAAAAGTATAGTAGGTTATTCTTCAGGAATATTCATCCCTCCCACCCCCACTCCATGGGAGCAGTCACTTCTCTACCCCTTGTCTTTGAGGCTTGGCCACGTGATGTGCTTTGGCCACGGGGATGTTAACAGACAAGATGGAAATAGGGGCTTGAAATATGCTTGTACGATTCGGCGTGTCCTCTTCTGGAGGGGACATCACCAAGAGAAGAACATACTCAGGCTGGTCCCAGGAAGATGAGCCGAGATTCCCAGGCTGGGTCAGCCTAGATGAGTCAAATCCTTGTTAATCCACAGACACATGAGCTACACAAATGCTTACTGTTGGATGCTGAGCTGGGAGGTTGTCTTATATATAGCATTATCGTGGCAGTAAGTTCCAGGTACAAAGAGAAAAGAAAACGCTTACACAGAAACTCACCCAAGAGATACTTACCAATAATACCTTTGTAGTTGGTTGGTACAATGTCTTCATTTCTAAACTTTGCCCCTTGCAGCTTCAGTCTGGTGTTTACCACCCAGAGTGGAGTTGTTAGCAACACATTCACCACTCCTTTAAAGAGAAAGAGGGAGACACAAAGGAAGGCAAAATGCAATCTTTTAAGCTTCTGTCTTATGTTAAAGCTACATACCAATGCTCCATTTCTACTTCTGCCACTGACCTAATACGAGGCCTACGGTGTCTCTTTGTGTCAGGGTACAACACAAGCCACTCCTGCTGGCAGCAATTCAGAAGCCATGATGATGGCAAACTGGCTGGCAGCACCACCTCGCCACGTGAAAAGAGTAATGAGTTTCCTCATTGGTTGAACAGAAGGCAATCCATTTGTCAACTTACATAAGCACCCAAAGTAGCAATTTTGATATAGTTTTACATATCATTTTTCAATAACAGCCTTAAGAGAGGGGAAGTGGCTATTGATCACATGCTAAGTTCATGACACCATCGATAAAACACACAATTTACAACTCTCCCATAAGTAGCTCACATGGTTTTAAGTGAGTACAGAGCTGGTACAATGGGTGACAGGTGGGAAAGTGGTGCCACTGGGAAGTGCTCCAACGGGGACTAGAGGATCACAAAATGTCCCTCATCACTGAGGGAATTTGGAGAGGCAGGCGACACACAGTGGTTAGGAACTGTCACAAAACACCTGAAACAGCCTCACAAGCATCATGAGCCTTACAAGCTTAGGGATGGGAATCCTGGCCCCCCAAGGTTGCCTCAGTGGAACAATACAATGAGCCAGCTGCTTCTGTTTTGAAAACACATGATCCGAATTTAACACCATCTGGAGATATTAAAACATTCCTCATCAGTCCTGAAATGATTAAAACAAAACAAAACAAAACAAAACCCAGATAGAGTTGTAACAAAGTGCCTGACACACAGCATATACTTTATAAATATGTGTTAAACAAGTATCAAATAAATGAACCAATGAACAATCTCAGCGAACAACCAACCATACATGGAACTATCTGGCTCCAGCCACGCTATGAAGAATCAAGAGGTGCAACCCTAAGGAAGAGAAATCTTCTTGTACCAAAAGTCATTTAAACACAACAGGAGAAAGAATGTTTTGATTTAAGGATTCTCAAAACATGCCGTACAGAAAACACAGTCTAACCAAAAATAAGCTTGTGCAACAGCCAAGGGATTCAAAGTCTATTTTTTCACTTGTTGCATACAGGTGCAAAAAACAAAATATTTTGCTACCTCTCTCTTAAGAGCATTATGGGAATACTTTTTCTCAAAATAAAAGACATTATCAAATAATTTTATGAGCTGTACTTGTCATACTTTCATAGAGTCACATAACACCAAAGAGTCGTCTTTAGTTATGACTCTATTCATACACTGACACTGGAGGCATTGATCATAATCTGAGTAGGACTTACCTAGAGATTTTTCTGGTCTTGTATTTAAAAAGCACTAGTGCCCAAGAGGCCAAGATAGAAGAATATCAATACATGCCCATTTGCCCGGATTTTATAATGTACTCCTGTTCAATGCCAGGTACATATCACTTAACAGAAAAATCAATAGCCAGAAAAACAAGACTAGAAAGTACTACACTTGAGCAGTCTACATTTTATTTTTATGATGAAGAAGGTAGGCGAGCTCAGAGCCAGAGATCACAAGCGTCCACGTACACTCTATGCAGGCACAGTGTGCACACCTTTCTAAGCAAATGAAACAAGTTACCCAGTAAATAAATTCTTTAAAATCAAAATTCATATTCTATTCAGGAGGTAAGCACGCAGAGAACACATTGGAGGCAACGCAGCCAAGATTAGGATTTAACCGTTATTTAAAATTCTGCTTGCATATTTCCTTTATTAACACAAGTTGACAGACTGAGAGGATTCGAAGGACAATCTCAAGTACAAAAATGCACTACATCATTCAAAGAAGGGAATACAAAGTCCTTGTAAGAACATTCTGTATTTCAAAGCTTTTTGTCTGAGAAGTTCAAGTACTTAGCTCATCCTCTAACCCAAAATAAGAGAGCTATTTTTTAAACAGTATAATTTTATGAGTTCTTGGAACAGACACTCAAAATACTTGAGGATCCAAAACTTCGCTAAAAACTTACAACCTATATACTCAAGCGAAGGACAACAATCAATGGAGGAAAAACCTGATAAGCAGTTCCAACTGGTACTGGTGCCCCACGGATAAGGCTCACGGATAAACAGGGCTGTCTGCTTACTTATGAGCCTGTGTAGAAAATTCTTCTTCCAATTCCCAGCTGTGGCTGTTACTTCAGCTCTAAGATGGGACTATTTACCTACTTCATGACAGGAGACTTTTTCCTTCCAATTCGAATGATTCTATTTTCTTGCTTTGTGAAAAATCATTTACAGGGGCCGGCCCAGTGGCTCAGGCGGTTTGGAGCTCTGTGCTCCAAAGCCGAAGGCTGCCGGTTCGATTCCCACATGGGCCAGTGGGCTCTCAACCACAAGGTTGCCGGTTGGATTCCTTGACTCCCACAAGGGATCGTGGGCTCCACCCCCCTCTAACTAAGATTGAACACGGCACCTTGAGCTGAGCTGCCTCTGAGCTCCAGGATGGCTTAGTCGGTTGGAGCGCATCCTCTCAACCACAAAGGTTGCCGGTTCGACTCCCGCAAGGGATGGTGGGCTGCGCCCCTGCAGGCAACTGGACCTGGAGCTGAGCTGCGCCCTCCACAACTAAGATTGAAAGGACAACAACTAGACTTGGAAAAAGTCCTGGAAGTACACACTGTTCCCCAATAAAGTCCTGTTCCCTTCGCCAATAAAATCTTTTTAAAAAAATAAAAATCATTTACAAGAAAACAGAACCAAAATTAAGAGATGAAGAATAGTAACTGAACACACATTATTCAGTGATTCAAGGAGTAATTGGAACACAGCTATTTACTCCTGAAATCTTCAAAAGAAGTAGTTTTATCTCCTTTGGTAAAGAAAGAAAACATGAAGTATGCTAATCGGGTGTGCATTTCTGGGAAATATGCACAATGACCATTGATACAAAAAAAAAAGGCAGATCAAGGCTATAAATCCAACCATTTGGCTCCCTATGAAAGAATGCAACTAGATACACAACAGAAACAAACCTGCCTTCCCAGAGTCAAGGCTGGAGGGCAGGAAATGAGTATGTACCGTCACAACAATGACAATACCACTGGCATTCAAAGAGGTATTGGTAAAAATCCCAATTTCATAAAAATGGCAAGTATCTTCTTCATTTAAGTTAGGTGTAAGGTTTTTTTCCCCCAAATTCTTCCCCAAGGTATCAAGCTCTATGGGCTTTCTTCCGTGAAAATAAAACAAATAAATAAAATAAATTTCTAAGGTTCAAGCAGAATTTGAGTAACAATAATACTGTTCCTAGTTCTCCTTGGAGATAAGGAAACTCATTTCTACAGTGATTATAATACAATGGCAGGGCTCACAGCACGAAGAAAAAGCTATTCTAATTATTGTAAGAGTGCGTAGGTATTAAGATATAAAAACACGTTATAAGAAGTTTAAAACTCACAAAAGGAATTTCCACGGAATTCTTTACCTTCAGAAAAAGAGAGGACCTATAATCAGGAATCTTAGAATTATAAAGGACTGTAAAATTCATTTGACCAAGGGTCTCAATTGTGACACTACTGACATTTGGGGCTGGATAATTCTTTATTTAGGGGGGTGTGGGGGGTCCTATTGTGTAAAGTGTTTAGCATCATCCCTGGCCGCTACCCACTAGATACCAACAGCACTCCCCAGGGGTGACAGCCAAAACTCTCCCCGGACATTTGCCATGAGTTTCCTGTGGGTCGAATCTGCCTCAGTTGAGAACCACTGTTCTAACCCAATCGCCAAGTGATTATTCACTTTATTTTTCAAAGTTTCAAAAAATAGAAATTCACTCCCACCTTATGGCCTATTTTTTCCAAGAGCTGTTAGAAATTTTATTTTTACTGCTACTACATCTACATTCTTGAAACAACTGGAAACACATATGAAATTAGGTGTTTTTATCTGAGGTAGAATGAGCACTTCTGAAATGACTTTCTGTGTACTTTGGGATAAACGTTTTGTGATCCTGGCTCAATTCCTTTGGATACTATAGAACAAGTATAATCCCGCTTCTACAGGTCGCTCATCCACGGCCTGCTCATCAAATAGATACTGTGTGTCTAGGACGTGATCAGTCCTCCTCGAGGTGCTGACAATACAGTAAATAAAAATGAAAATCCCTGCCTCATGAAACTTCTATTCTAATGATGTAAGACAAGAAAAATAAGTGAAATATGCAGTATGTCCGAGGATAAGGGTTAAGGAGAAAATGTAAGCAGGGGAGGAGGATAGCGTGGTAGGGATAGAAATGTCCATTTTAAACACTGGCCATTTAGAGAAAGCTCTCAGAGGAGGTAAAGCCGTGAGCCATGCAGTTAGCAGGTCCACAGGTCCTGAGGCAGAACATGCCAGGCGTGTTTGGGGAGGAGACGCCCGTGGGGATGCAGTGGTGTGAGTGAAGAGACGAACAGGAGGGCCAGGGCATACGGGTCTTCGTCATACGGGACAAGAGTATGCCGAGACAGAGGGATACACTGTGTCGGAGCACAGGGGAAGGGCACCTAGTCCAGAATGAAACCGGGGCTGGTCGTATGGGAAACAGAGCAGGCTTCCTTGAGAGGAGGTGGCTTGAGCTGAGAATAAAAGGATAAATAGGAGTTAACAAGATGAAAAAAGCAGTAAGACTGCATCAGACAGACAATGCAATACACAGTAGGAATGTTTCAAACAGAGAACAGTAGCTATAACATAACAGTGATGGAGTAAACGGCCTGCTATATTCATGGAATATAGTATGGGAAGATGGAAACAGTGCTAAGATCAAGGTAGAGAGGGTAAGTAGCATCCTGGCACGTCTTGTATGTTAGGCTCTTATCCTTTTTGGGGTGGGGGGTAGAGGCTTGTACGTTGAGAGGGTCATGACTTTACCCTGGATGCAAGGGACAGACATTGAGGGGTTTCATGCTGGGGATAACGTAACCAGATTTGGGCTTCAGAACAGCAGTTCTCAACTATGTCGCTAACAAGACATGTAACAGATGATGCTCACGACTGACACAGACCCATCAGCTCTCCCTGCATGTCAACCATAATTCCACCCTTTTCTCACACATGCAAGAAACATTTCTGAATGGAAGTGAATTAAAATGATGTTGCTACATTGGGATCTCTTTTAACCAGCGTCATACGAGGTGTGATATAAAGATACAGTGAATGTTTTAATAAAAAAAATGCATTACAGTAAAAGACACATTGCCATTAATCCCCATCAAAATGCTCCCCCTCGCTTCGAACACACTTATCCCATCATTCTTGCCACTTTCTGAAGCCATTCTGGAAGTCCTCTTTCATGAATGCCTTTACTTCATCCTCCATCATGATAACGTTCCGTGTCGCACATCACTTCAGGTATGGCAATTTCTGCCAAATAAAAACATTACAGTGTGTCCTCGTCTACCTTATTAACTGGATCTGGCACCGTGAGCCTTCTGGTTCTTCCTCAAACTCAAAATGATTCAGGACATTGAGGCAGCCATGACAGCACCACTAAGGACACTCACGAAAGAGAACTTCCGGAACTGCTTCAGAAAATGGCAAGAAGGATGGGATAAGTGTGTTTGAAGCGAGGGGGAGTATTTTGAGGGGGATTAATGGCAATGTGTCTTTTGCTGTAATACATTTTTTTAATTTAAACATCCACCGTATTTTGTGATCACGCCTCGTATAATAGACTCACCAGACATACCTGTGTTGTACTTTCCTTTTATAAGACATACTGACAGAAAGAAGCCCACAGCACACTGAATACCTGTGGCCACTAGGCTACTCCCTGGTGGGCCCCTGCCTGTCTACTTCCACACCACTGAGTTTTATGCTTGCCAAGAGTGAATCATGACTTTTCTCAAACCTGCTTATGCCAGTTGTATCTGTTATGTAGGCAAAGCATTACAGGTAAGGGTTACGTAAGAAAAACAGCAGAAAACTCCCATCAGTGAACTGATATGCCTTGGTCATACATCAAAAAATCGAAATAGTATATATTCATATATCTTAAGTTAAAATACAATACTGAAGGTATATAGGCTATTTACAATATTCCCTACATCAATTGATTTTTTAAAGCTAACTGCCCTACTATACCAATCTAGTTGTGTTAGGTATAGGGGAAGCTACTGTAATCATACATTGTGTAAGAGTCAGAAAGGAAACAAGCAGAGGGTGCAGTGAGAGAATAACAGGGGTTGATGTGCACCTGGTGGATAATGGGACGTCAGATACAGCAAATAAACAGCTTTGGACAATTAAAAAGGAAAAGATTTCATCATATATTTCATGAATTAGTAGCCTCACGGAAAATTATGAGTTAGTCCTGGACAGTGAGTCATGACCTTTTCAGTGTAAATACAATAAACTACGGTAATCTAAAATGTATTAAAGTCAAGATATTACAAATACTTGGTCTCAAGTATAAAAATCATACTAGGTTGCCATTTGTTGTAATTAACGTAAAAAAGAAGGCTCCCTTTATACTGGATAACCTTGGATCTATTCTGATTTTTTTTTCTACTGAACAAATCTCAAAGTTGAATTCTGACACTGTTTGAAAACTATTTTTCTAGAAAGATGACTTGGGCAGGCCTAGGCAAAGGGGGTTAGTGAGGAAGACCACAGAGGCAAGGAGATCAGAACACAGCAGTGGTCCAGGTGAGAGATGATGGCCCCTGATTTGGGGAAATAAATGGCTATGGATATGGAGAAAAGGAAATGGATTCCAGAGATGTTTAGGAGGCAGACTGATGACCAAGGGTACATGGCGGGCGAGAGAGCGCCCTCTATGATGACTCCCAGGTTTCTATCCTGAGTTACTTAATTACAACTATTCATTCATTTTCTTAATGAAATCCTGTGTTCTACTCTATGTGAAAGTTGGTCTGGGGTGTGTGTGTGTGTGTGTGTGTGTGTGTGTGTGTGTGTGAAGGTGGTCAAAGGTACAAATTTCCAGCTGTAAAATAAGTCACGGGAAAGTAATGTACAGCATAATGACAATAATTAATAATGCTGTATCGTATATTTGAAAGTTGCTAAGAGAATAAGTTCTTACCACAAGGAAAACAAACGTTGCAACTATGTGTGGGGATGGATGTTAACTAGACTTATTGTGGTGATCATTTTGCAATATATACACATATCAAATCATTATGTTGTACACCCGAAACTAATATAATGTATGTCAATTATATCTCAATTAAAAAGAAGTTGTTCCAAGTGAAAGCTAATTAGATCAAAATCAACCTAAGACTAAAATGAGAGTATTAAGTAGAAGAAAGGCTCAGAGACCAAGCCAAGAAACAGCAGTGATCTCTCACAGGTGAGGAGGAGCACCTGGGGGCCATGAATACTCGTGGGCTGGCAACTACTTTTCAATTAAATAATTTAAATTTTAAATGAACATTTACATTTCTCAATCGTGTGACTCCCAAATTAGTAAATTTTCAAAGACTGTATCAAAAGTTACTCCACAGAATACTAACACTAAATATGCAACATTCAAATCAATTAATTTAGTTACAGACTAAAATGGATAAACATTAAAAAAAAGGAAATAGATCTACTTTCTTTCCACCTCTTTAATAAAACCCTGACTATTCCAACAAATATTTTGTTCATTGAAAAAATATTTATTGAGCACCTACTACATGCTAGGAATTGTTCTTACTGGAAATATAGTCGGGGGAGAGGGGGAGGCGAAGACATGCATGTATATATACAGAGGGTGCCAAAAAAATGTATACACATTTTAAGAAAGGAAAAAAACCGTATTGGGTTGGTGCAAAAGTAATTGCAGTTTTCGCAATTATTTTTAACCTTTTAAACTGCAATTACTTTTGAACCAACCTAATCAAATTGTAATACTCAATATATACTGATAACAAAAGATGAATACAAGTCATGTATATACATTTTTTTGCCACCGCTGGTATATCTTTGACATATATATATATATATATATATATATGTATCACACACTCTACTAAGCGGAGACAGACAGTAACGAAACATCAGGTTGCTTAATAGCTACCTAGCACTTCTGAAGTCTCAGATGATAAGGATCCAGAGCCTTCTAAAATGTGGCTGCTACTCACCTCTCCAACCATACTGCTCATGTTACTATATTCACTTCACTCATTAACAAAATTAGAGAACTTGCTGTCCTAAACGTGCTCCTGCAGTTTCTTAATTCCCTACCATTCCCTTGGTCGGGAAATTTTCGCCACTCATCTATAAATGTTACTAATCCTACCAGGGCTCAGTTCAAGAGCTGCTGCTTTCCGAAAATATGTACATACCCGCCAGCCAAAAGTGCCCTCTCTTCCTGCTATGAACCCTTCATGCATTAACTACTATTATGATACGGACCACACCGGGGCTGTGCACTACGTACTTTGTCACATGTGACTAAAGGCTTTCATACTCAGGGTGGACTTCGTGGGTATGTGACCTGTCTTGTGCTTGGTTTAATGCTTTGGTGTCAACCATTTTGAAATGCTTAATAAATTGTGAACAAGGAGTCCCCCATCTTCATTTTGTACTAGGCCCTGCACATTACATGCCAGTCCGGTTCATGTTAAATATCTCATGTGAATCTCAGTCAAAAAAAATAATGGAAAACAAGCAGAGAAGGTATTGTAACCTTCATTTTTTTAGAAAAGAGAACTTCACTTCCATAAATTTTGGGTACAGGCTGCTAATCTGGGATACTGATCTTCCTCCCTGGATTAAAAAGACAAAAGTAAGTCAAGTCAGCTCAGAAATAAACCTGTGTGTATGTGGTCACTGGATCTTCCACAAGGTGGCAAGACCACTCAGTGGGGAAAGGACAGTCTCATCACCAACTGGTGTTAGGAAAGCTGGATATCTACATACAAAAGAATGGAGTGGGACTCTTATCTTCTACCACATACAAAAATTAACTCTAAATTGGTTAAAACCTAAAAGAAAGACGTACATTATAAAACTCTTAGAAGAAAACTCTTAGAAGAAAATATACGAGGTGTCCTCAAAAAATACAGTGAATGTTTACATTTTAAAAATGTATTACAGTAAGAGACACATTTCTATTAAGCCCCCTAACATACACCCGCTCACTTCGAACCCACTTATTCCATCGTTCTTGCCACTTTCTGAAGCAGTTCTGGAAGTCCTCTGTCGTGAGTGTCTTTAGTTGCGCTGTCACGGCGAAATGCCTCGATGTCCTGAATGGATTCAAAATGTTTACCTTTCATGGTCATTTTGCCTTTTGGACGAGCCAGAAGTCGCACGGTGCCAGATCCAGTTACTAAGGTGGATGAGGACACACCGTCATGTTTTGTTTGACAGAAATTGCCGTACCAGAAGTGATGTGTGACATGGAGTGTTGTTATGATGGAGGATGAAGTAAAGACACTTACAAAAGAGGACTTCCAGAACTGCTTCAGAAAGTGGCAAGAATGATGGAATAAGTGTGTTCGAAGCAAGGGAGAGCATTTTGAGGGGGATTAATGGCAATATGTCTTTTACAATAAGTTTTTTTATTTAAATATTCACTGTATTTTGTTATCACACCTCGTACAAATGGCCAGCAAGCATATGAAAAGATGCTCAACATCACTAATCATCAGAGAAACACAAATCAAAACCACAATGAAATGTCACCTCACATTCATTAGGATGGCTACCACCAAAAAAACCCCAGAAAAATAACAAGTGTTGGAGAGGATGTGGAGAAACTGTGCAGTGCTGGTGGGATTATAAACCCCTGTGCAGTGCTGGTGGGATTATAAAATGGCACAACTGCTGTGGAAAACAGTTTGCTGGTTCCTCACAAAATTAAAAACAGAAATATCATATGATCCAGCAATCTCACTTCTGGGTATATAGTCAAAGGATTTGAAAGCAGGGACTCAGAGATATTTGCACACCCATGTTCATAGCAACATTATTCACAGTAGCCAAGAGATGGAAACAAACTAAATATCCATCTATAGGTAAATGGATAAACAAAATGTGGTCTACACATACAGCGGAATGTTACTCAGTCTTAAAAAGGAAGGAGATTCTGTTATATCCTATAGCGTGGATGAACTTTGAAGACATTATGCTCAGTGAAATAAGCCAGTCACAAAGACACAAATACTGTATGATTCCACTTTTATGAGGCTTCTAGAGTAGTCAAATTCACAGAAACAGAAAGTAGAATGACGGTTACCAGGGGCTAAGGGAAAGAGAGAAAGTGAAGTTGTTATTTAATTGGTATAGTTTCACATTTGTAAGATGAAATGTTCTGGAGTTCTGTTTCACACCAACGTGAATAAACATACTATTGAAGTGTACACTTAAAAATTGTTAAGACGGTAAATTTTATGTTATGTGCTTTTAACACATACACACACCCAAGTCAGAAAACTAAGTTACATTCTTTGTCACCTAACTTTGTGCTAAAACAGTCTCTTAGAGTATATATGGACCACAAGATAAATGGTAAAATATAAAAACATTTTATACTCAGAAAGCTTTGTTACCTGCAACAAATCCAACTACCAGGTCTTTTCCAGTAGTAGAATGCTGACCTTTGACCCAGATGGCTTTGAGGCTATTAAAAGTGTAGAAGTAGACAAAATTGGAGCAGCAGAGACTGGAGATAACTGGAAACCACCCTCGATATGGGGCCAGGCTAGGGGAAAAACACAGTAAGTAAAGGTGCTGGACAAAAGCCACTAGAAATGGGCAAAGTCCCAGGACAGGCTGATCATCACTCACATATTCCCCAAGTTCAGTCCTACCCTGCGCTGCACCCCAAACTGCACACACACCTTACATTCTGAAGGATGCCCAAACCAAGACATCTTTTCTAGCACTAATGATACCAAAGAAACAACGGCTGATTTACTGCTTTGCCTCCTTTAATAAATTAGTATGTAAAATTAGAGACAATTTCTTCATAGCTGTTAGTTAATATAGCATCGTTCACATTTTATTATAGGGCAAGAACATTTAAAATGAAGTAAATATAGAAAATAAGTGCAAAAAAAGGAAGTGATGTGGGCACGTTATTAGGGCACAGGAACCAGACTAAAGAGGCTCCAAATGGCCAAACCTGGGGTGATTTAAGCACCAAAATAATAAAGTATAGTAATCAATAGTAAATCACTGGTAACACAGAATTTTTTTCTGTACTGATATTAAATAAAGTTATTTCCTCATAGACTGCCTTGTAGTTGCAACAGAGGAAAAGCAAAACTATTCAGTGGCTAACTCAAATATAATGGCATAATTAACCAATCATGGAGAGCAGGTGGACATTATGTGACACCAAATGTGATACTCTGAGGACACAGTGTCACCTGTGCGTTATTCTGGCACAGAATGCACAGCCTCAATCTAATCATGAAGAAACACGACGCAAACAAAATGAGAAGCATTTTATTTTCAAAAAAAGGAGAGGAGAGCTATGTTCTTTAAAGATGTCAATATCATAGGGATAAAGGGCTTTTACGTACGGGATGAAAAACTTACTCTCAAATAATTGTGAAAAAATGTGTGTGTGGTGTGTGTGTAATAAAGAGAGCAGGGGGAGGGAGAGAAGAAGGGAGAGAGAGAGTGAGGGCACAAATGGCAAAACAAATGAAATAAAGTGTTCACAGTGGGTGAATCTGGGTAAAGCATATGCTGGTATTCTTTGTACTATTTTTAGTTTTGCAACTTTTTGTAAATTTGAAATTATTTCCAAATAAAAAGTTAAAAATAAAAGACGTACTTAATCTGTCTGAATGCATCTGCTAGGCATGAACTAAACAACTATTACCTTCTTTGGTTTACGGCACATAAAACAGAGCATTGGTTTCATGGAAGACTCAAGAATCAACCACAGAACTTTAAGGAAATGAAATAACGATGCACTTACAAGTCAGGCAATTACAAATTCACAACACTATAAGGCTCTGAGAATGGATAGAAAGGAGTGTAGGCCCGTGAATGTCCTAACAACTGCTTTGTCTAACAAAGTTGAACAAGGTAATTACTACTCACAGGCCTTCTTCTTTAATGATCTCCAGGAGCACCATGTGTGTAGTTTTGGACTTTCTTTTCTCATCAACTACAAGATGAAAGAGCATCTATTATTCACGAACCATAAGCATTTAAATTCCACACCTAATTTCCAAAGTAAAAGATGTGACAGAAGACATTTATTTCTTATATTCATAAGGCTCTCTTGTTTTTCTCAAAGTTCTATATTCTCATTTTAATTTTAACATCTTACAAAGTAGAGAGGAAATAAACTACCATCTCCCTTTAAAAGAAGAGGCACAAAAGCCGTGAAGGACGCATGTAGTTGGCAATAGAGCCAGGATTAAAATTCAAGTTTCCGAAGTTTTAACCTTGTGCTCTGTTTCCTAATATAAAAACTAAAAGATTTCAAAAGGATGAGAACTCTGCTTTTCTTGGCATGCTCACTGAAAACAAAACCTACTTCAATCAACTTCAAATTTCATACCCATATTTGAAGAATATTTTGAAAACATAAAAATGTGGAAATGAACCAATTTTTTTAAAAGACACATTTATTGTCACCCCAATAAATTTAATAAAATTAAAAAAAAAAAAAAAAAAAAAGACACATTTATTCAGTGCCATGATTGGACCATTACATCTAGCAATCAACAGCATGGGTGCAAAAAAAAAAACTACATTAAAACACTATGTTGAAATGCTTTACACTTTCCACAGAACAGAAACTAAAATAACCTATTATACAATTAGTCAAAATACAGTCCTCGAGTTTTTTGCTCATATACATGAGTATTGTCTAAAACATGTCTTCTTTGTAGCAGCTAGGCCCTGCCACCACTGCACTTGGCTGAGTTCACAAATCTGTTGTAACCTGTAGCTTCCGTTACTTCTCTGGCTCTCCTCTCCGCAGCGCTTTGTTTCCCAGCAGGAATTAAAGCCTTCTGTCACTGCCATAGCTGCTGCTGAAGCTGGAAACACCACAGCCACCTTGGTTTCATGGTTTGGCAAAGTATTGGCCTCCATGGGGGTCAGAGCTTCTGCCTCCAAAGCTTCCTCCTTTCATGGGTCCAGAATTTGAAGACTGATGGTTGTAACTGCCAAAATCGTTGTAGCTTCTGCTACCTCCGAAACCCGCTTTCATCATTACCAAATCCATTATAGCCCTCCCCACTGCCACCAGGTCCTCCACCACGACTGCCACCAAAGCCACCTCAACCACTGAAGTTTCCTCCATGCCCAAAGCTGTCATTCCCACCAAAACCACCTCTTCGACCACCACCGAAGTTTCCAGAACCACTTCCACCTCTTTGGCTGGATGAAGCACCATCCATCTCTTGCTTAGATAGGGCTTCCCTTACTTCACAGTTGTGGCCATTCACAGGATGGTATTTCTGAATGATAGTCTTGTCTACAGAGTCACGGTCACCAAAGGTTACAAAAACAAAGCCTCTCTTCTTGCCACTGCCTCGGTCAGTCAGATTTCAATCACTTCAGTTTTCCCACACTGTTCAAAATCACCTCTTAGGTGATGTTCTTCAGTGTCTTCTTTAATACCACCAGTAAAATCTTTTCCACAGCGAAGTGGGCACCCAGTCTTTGAGGATCTTCTCCTGAGACAGCCCTCCTTGGTCCCACAACTTCCATCCACCTTTTGTGGCCTTGCCTTCTTGGCTGCATCCACCCCCTCCTTGGTGGCACAGGTGACAAACCCAAAGCCTTGGAGCGAACGGTGTTTGGATCTCTCATCACCCACAGTCAGTGAGCGTTCCCCATTGCTCAGAATAACTCCTCACTGGTTGACTCTCATCGGTTGTTTCAAAGCTCAAACCTCTAACGAAGAGCATCTGCAGCTGTTTGGTCTCATTGGGAGGCTTAGACATGGAGACCCCAGGAAGGGAGACTTTAAGGGTGCTTACTCCACGGCGTCCACCGAACAAAGTTGAACCAGTTTTTAAGAGTTAAAATTGGTACCTGTATGGCTTATATTATAAGCCACAGGGTGTCTAAACTGCGGCCCGCGGGCCAATTGTGGCCCGGGATCCATTGTTAATTGGCCCGCAGCAAATTCCAAAAATATATGTAGTTTACTTAAATAAACCAGGTGAGGAAATATGTACTTCACCTCAAGTGAGTGGCCTGGGTGTTTGTGTATTTTACCGCATATGGCCCTTGGTGAAAAACATTGAAAAAAGTTTGGACACCCCTGGCTTATAAGATGGCAAATTAGGAAACCCATGAGCAGGAAATCTGGCGATAACTATCAAAATTACAAACACATTTACCCTTTGATCCTCCAATCCCACTTTTGGGGATTTATCGCATAGAATTTACAGAGTAGCATATGAACACTTCTGTCTCTTCTACCAATCAGAAGAAACAACCCGAGAATCTACAATCGGGAAAAGGTAAACAGATTATGGTGCATCCACACCATGGAACACGCTAGAGCTTTAGAAGAAAGGATGAAGAAGCTCCCAATGTTTGGATTCCCAAAGCAGCCACAATATGCTATTAGGCAAAAAACGCAAGGTACAGAACAGTGTGAAAAGTATGCTTTTCGTGTAGGTAAGCGATAAAAGAATATATATTCTTATTTGCTTGCTACTCCATAAAGAAACTCTGCAAGGCTATTTGAGAGACTAACAAAGACATTATGTGCAGGGGAGAGAAAGGGAAAAGGGCAGACCAGAGTGAGACTTTTCACTGTATTGTACATCTTTTTATATATTTTCATTTCTGAGTCATATTAATAATTTTGAGTCATAATAAATAAATTTGAGAAATTATTATCTATCTAAAAACGTCTAAAATTAATTTAAAATGGTAGTTATGAAGGGTTTTAACATAGGAATTAGTTTTTTCAAAGCTCATCTTACTCTTATCTCTTCATGTAAGTTCTGGCATAGGTTTATAATGTCGAGTTGAAAAATATTGAGAAAAAACAAGCAGGAGTTAGAGAGAGCTGCACAGCCCCGTAAAGCACCAGAGGCGAGCGTTTAACCTGGGACTGCATGCCCAGGTCAGCAAGGACAGCGGGTGTGTGGCTGCACTGTGTTTCCTATTCTCTCTTCTCTTTCGATAAAATCAACCCCCAGCACAAACTCGGCATATTGTGCCTTAAAAAAGTCCTTTTACTTATTAGAAAGAATTGCAGTGATTCAAAATTATTAATGCAAGCCCATCAGGTCATTTCAGATTAGAAAATGGCTGAGGCTTCTCCGTTCATTAGGAAATAGCAGCGATGACGAGGTTCTAGTCGGTGAAAATGAACAGATCTCTGATGAAGCAGAACATCCGCTGTTAATTTAGAGCTTACTAGAAAAACAGGTTTGCTTCCGGACACAAATGAACAGGAACATGATGACTATAAAACATAAAAGATCCTCACCTTGAAGTCGAAGTCGAGCAGTATCCAAGGGAAAAAACACGGTCATCGCTGTCACACTTCCCTGAAAAGTTTCAGAAGCCTTTAGTCATTCCCGCATCACAAGAGAATGAGCCACAACTTTTAAGTGAACCAAAGTCCACTATTAACAATGGGTCAAATCAGATCTTCAGTGAACAAACACATACAATATTTGAGACCTATTGAGATTATTATTGCTCAAACTTCCATAGTTATGTACTTACACAGAAGTATTACGTTTCCCAATAGAAATACCTTTCTCTCTCTCTGATATTGAAAAAAAAAAATTTAGTGGGTCCCTGGAGATGACAATCTTTGGGGTTTGCAACCTAGGACACATGTCAAAGATAGCAGGTCAATGGATTTTTAACCTTTCGCAGGCCAGCTGCTGCTCCTATGCTCTGAAACCAAAATATCCAGTAATCAAACAAATACATACTTCTATTCTCTGTGCTTAATCAATATATTTACCACAAAGTAAAAGAAGTGTAAGAATCACATTGTTCCTTATGAGTCTTGTTTGATGTCTTACATAAAATCGGGGCAATCTCTAGGCTAAAATTTCTATAAATAATTCATTCAAGGCAATATAATGACAAAAATTACCAGGGGAAAAGAAAGCCAACAACCGGTCTTTCCATTCATAAGACCTTATGACAGATAAAAACCACAAGCCTATAGTTAGGGATGAAATTATATGCATGAAATCTCTACTTGGGTTTATGGTTCTTAACCCAGATGCAGGCCCCACTGCCGGTGTAGAAGATCAAGTTTTCTCAGGTACAAGATCAAGTTTTAGGCTACTAATCTAATAACGATTACATACAATACTTTAATCATGATAACAACTGGAAACGAGGTCAACTTCATAGGTAAGAACAAAATTTTGTTAGGTCTCTTATCTATTTAAATAGGTCTGTCTGCTTGACAGAGAGAACACTGTTGTTCTTTCAGTATTCTCCAAAACTCAGACTAAATGTTACCCCCTCCCCAATCAGGGTACCACTGGTCATTTATTCCTCTATGCTCTCGCAGCCCTTGTTTATGTCTCTTACGGCACTTACATGACTGTGAAAATTATAGTGAAATCTAACTCCCACCATAGTAAGAATATTCATTCTCTCTTTGTATATGAGATTCTTAATAATTGTTTATTAAATTCACTCTTTCAGTTATTTATGCTTTTTGATGACTCCAACAATAATGTTCTTTTCTACTAAGGACTAGATAATATTTAATGTCTCAAGAAACAATGGACCTACAAAGGTTTATAGTCTACAAATCTATGCTTGGGCACCCTTGTTCACCTTGCAGGCAATTTCCAAGAAACACGGGGGCTGGAAAGCTGGAGAACACTCATTAAGGTTACTAAGGCTGTGGCGTTTACTCCTATCGCACAGTACTACTTGTCTATGTCAGCTATTGCATAGACAGGGACTCTCCGGGCAGAAAAGTCCTGCCTGGAAACTACTTTTGCAAACAACTAGCCACCTCCATCCCTCTTCCCTGCCAGCTTCAAACGGACATCAGAAGGTTCCTAATGGAGAAGCCCCTGCCTACCTACCTTGAATTCTACAAGCAATGTACATCTTATATCAAGATAAAGAGAACAGTCAGCCCCAACAACTCAAAGGTCTATTACCTCCTCAAGGAATAGTATAAATAATTCAAACCAGTAAAACTAAGTAACGCTTTTTAAATTTTATCAGTACTGGAAAGACTGGATCAAGATGGTGAACTGAGAACCCACCATTGCCTCCTTCCCATTGCAATCACTAATAATGACAGAAAAGATTTATATATAAAAGCATTGTACAGAAAATCAAACAGGGGGTCTGATTGGTGGACCAGAAATGAAAAGGATTGCAGAGTGAAGCTGTTCTGAAACAAGAAATCACAGGCCAAAACACACAGCAGACAGGTATGGTAGACAGAGAATGGCCTTCTGAGAGATGCCCGTGTCCTAACCCCCGGTACCTGTGAACATGTGACATCACACTGCACGTTGCTAATCACTGACCTTAAAAAGATTACTGTAAGTCAACTGTAATCTAAAAAATAAATAAAAATAGAGACCATTCTAGATTATCTGATTACCTCTGTAATCACACGGGTCTTTTAAGGTAGAAGAGTGAGGCAGAAGAGTAGGTGAGAGTAAGGCAATGTGAGGACTCAATTTGTCACTGCTGGTTTGAACATGGACGAAAGGGCCACTAGTTGAGGAACATGGGCGGTCTCTAGCAGCTGGAAAAGGCAAGGAAACAGTTCTCTCCTAGAGCCTGCAGAGAGGAATACAGCCCTGCCCACACATTGATTTTAGCTCAGAGACCTGCATCCAACGTCTAACCCACAGACCTACAGATATTACATTTGCTTTGTTTTAAGCCACTCGATCTGTGGTAATTGGTTACAGTAGCAACAGAAAACTAATACAACAGGATTACTACAAAGGGAGCTCTGGGGCAACTCTGTGCTTGACGAGCTGGGTACCATGGCAGTCACAGCCAGGTCGTGCCAGTCCCCGGGAATGTGGGAACATGGACTCAACTCAGGTGAGTAGGCACACTCCGAACAGGAAACTCCACACCCAGAAAGCGAACTGCTGCCACCCCTTGCCAGGAGCCCATGATCACCTTTTCACCACAATCCCTGGCAGGGGAAGGGGTGTGGAGTGGGGAAGAAATGAAAACCTTACGTTTTACTCTTTTTGAAGAAAAGAGGGGCCGGCCCAGTGGCTCAGGCGGTTAGAGCTCCGTGCTCCTAACTCCGAAGGCAGCTGGTTCGATTCCCACATGGGCCAGTGGGCTCTTAACCACAAGGTTGCCAGTTCAATTCCTCGAGTCCTGCAAGGGATGGTGGGCTCTGCCCCCTGCAACTAAGATTGAACACAGCACCTTGAGCTGAGCTGCCTCCCGGATGGCTCAGTTGGTTGGAGCGCGTCCTCTCAACCACAAGGTTGCCGGTTCGACTCCTGCAAGGGATGGTGGGCTGTGCCCCCTGCAACTAGCAATGGCAACTGGACCTGGAGCTGAGCTGCACCCTCCACAACTAAGAGTGAAAGGACAACAACTTGACTTGGAAAAAAAAGTCCTGGAAGTAAAGACTGTACATACTGTTCCCCAATAAAGTCCTGTTTCCCTTCCCCCAATAAAATCTTAAAAAAAAAAGACACACACATTCCTTTTTGTGGCTGAGTAATATTCCATTGTGCATGTATACTACATTTTGTTTATCCACTCAGAATTTTTTGGAATGAGATTAAGAGGCAGTGGGTACATGACATTGTGAATGTACTAAATGCCACTGAATTGTACCCTTTAAAATGGTTAATTTTATGTGATGTGAATTACTCCTACTTTTTAAAAAGCACTTAATCTTCACAAGAACTTGATGAGTTAAGTACTATTATTCTCTCCATTTTACAGATGAGGAAACAGATACTGACAAGTTTCACAACTTTTCTAATGTCACACACTTTGGAACTGACAGATCAGGCAGCCTAGCTCCAGAGTCCACACTCTTAACCACTCTTGTAATTGAAACGTTTAAAAAATTACTAATATAAAACAAAAAACTAGTAAAAAAATAAAAAGGTACTAATATAGGGCCCATTTTATGTGTGAAATATTTTTTTGTGGAGTAGTATGAAAACCCAGGATAGAGTCTGACACAGCATAAGCCCTGAGCTTGTTAATTTATGTATAACTATGCACATACAAATAAGCTTAATAACCATGAGAAAATGTATACCAAAGGCTAAAAGTAAATTTGGAACATAGCTATTCTATACATCGGGGACTTGCTATATTTGTCTCTTTGCCAAGCAAACACACAGCTGACTGTTCTCATAAGCAGCTCTTACCTGAAGGAAACTATTTCTTATATATGTGAGTCATATGCCAAGCTATATAAACACATGACTTTTCAGAATTTGAATTATAGCCCTCTTTTCATAAATACTCAGTGTTTTGTTTTTTTCTCTCTAGGGCTTACGTAAAATTTGAAGGCCAAAATACCGAGAAAATAACCACAATGTGCAACACTGTTGTACCAGAGAGACATAAAAATAAATCCATTGTTTTGAGTCCCACAGAATTCTAACCATCTGAGGGGGAGTTCTATTGCCAACAATTACAATTTGCAAGAATCCATTTCCAGAGAAATAAACCTTCTTGTACCTCTCCCAAAACAAACATTTTTAGTCACAGCATTCTACCATATCCCTCTGGCATTTAACCATTAGGTGTTGGGAAAACAAATTAATTCCTACACAGCATTGGCACCTAGAGCTGGAAAAGCCTTTAGAGATCACCTAGCAGTGGAGTGAGTCCATTCACCTGATAACTGAGGAGTCAGGCCAGGGGAGTAATGAGGTCTGCCCGAAGCCGGAGTGGCAGAGGCGAGGCTGGATATGAACCAAGATCTCTCTGACTCCTAGTTCTACTGATCACTGTTCACCTCAGTTCTCAACCCTTTTTCAATGAAAACATAAATGACTTTTAACTTTCAGTCTTTTCTACCACTCATAAGAGTGTACACAATACAAATACACACACAAATTTGGGAAAATCAAACCTGAAATTCTTAACAGTGATTATATGGGAGGAGGAAAAGGTGGCTTCCATCTCCTGCATTATTAATCTCTACACATTTTTTTACACAATAAACATGGGTTTGTTTTAGTTTTGAAGTGGGGAAAAAAAGCAAATATTTATTTGAAAAACATCAGAATACAAGAAAATAATACAGGCTAGGAATTCTGAATGTATGGTGTGGTGGTCTTTGAAGTCCCCAAACCCATTCAGGAGTCTGCAAAATCAAAACTATTTTCATACAGATGCTATGGCGTTATTTGTCTTTTTCTTATTCATTTTTTTCACAGTAAAGTTTTCCAGAGGCTACATATGTGATATTGTAATGGACTGAAGGCAGAAGCAGATAAGAGAATCCAGCTATCATGTTTCCCCAAATATAAGACCTAACCAGAAAATAAGCGCTAGCATGATTTTTCAGGATGACATCCCCTGAACATAAGCCCTAATGCGTCTTTTGGAGCAAACCTTAATATAAGACCCGGTCTTATTTTCGGCGAAAAACAGTACCGCCTATTAAGTCAAACATTAGAGAGGTTTGCAAAAATATAAAACAATGCCACTTACTATATTTTTGGAAAACAATGATTTTAAAAATGTTACAAATACTAACTTGTAATAGGTTTATTTTTTTAAAAAAACAGAATATTTTATTCTCATTTATAATTAGATGACAATTGAGTTTAATTTTCTACTTGATTTTTTTCTTTGTAAATAAAAAAAATTACAAGTTTTAAAGAGCCAATGGTTGGTTATGTTTTCAGAAAACATAATTAGATAAATTCATTGATGGTGTATTCAAGTTTTTCCTTCTTAGTTCCAGGAAATTCACTAACCTTTTGTCCATTTTTTTAAAATTGGAAGGTTGGCATGTATTTGACTTCACACTCTGAAGCAACACCCTGACAGTCATCCACATCTACTTCAAGGAACACCACATTGGAACACTTTTCAGACAGGAAATGAAAGAACGGCTTGATCATTTTGCAAGGCCCACACCACGTGGCTGAGAAGTCAATGACTATGAGCTTATTTCCTGCACTGTTCAAGGCTTCCTCAAAAGCTATCTTGCTCTTGATCTGCTTCACCACTTTGGTGGCTGAGGTCTGACAAGTGACAGCAAGAAGCGATGGAAGTGGATGCAAAGGGCCGTACTAAGCTTCTAATTTTTTTCTGATATAGTCATTCCTGCTTTCCCTTTAAATAGTTTTTTTTTTTCAATTACAGTTGACATACAATATTATATTTGTTTCAGGTGTACAACATAGTGATTAGACATTTATATAACTTACAAAGTGATCACCCCAATAACTCTAGTATCCATCTGACACTACATAGTTATTACAGTATTACTGACTTATGATGTACTTTATATCTCCATGACTATTTTGTAACAACCAATTTGTAGTTCTTAATCCATTCCTCTTTTTCACTCACGCTTCAATTCTGCTTCTAGCTGGCAACCATCAAAATGTTCTCTGTATCTGAGTTTGTTTCTGCTTTGTTTATTTTGTTCTTTATAGTCCACATATAAGTGAAATCATCTGGCATTTGTCTTTCTCTGTCTGATTTACTTCACTCAGCACAGTACCCTCTAGGTCCAATCATGTTGTTGCAGAAGGCAAAATTTCATTCTTTCTTTTCTATGACTAAGAAATATTCCATTTTATCACCTCTTCTTTATCCATTCATCCATTGAAGGACACCCAGGCTGCCTCCATGTCCTAGCTACTGGAAATAACGGTGCAATGGATATATAGATGCACATGTCCCTTTGAAGTAATGGTTTTGGGTTTCTTCAGATAAATACCCAAAAATGGGATTATTGGGTCCTTCTCTGTCTCTTGTTATAGCCTGTGTGTGTGTTTTTTTTAAAGATTTTATTGGGGAAGGGGAACAGGACTTTATTAGGGAACAGTGTGTACTTCCAGGACTTTTTTCCAAGTCAAGTTGTTGTCCTTTCATTCTTAGTTGTAGAGAGTGCCGTTCAGCTTCAAGTTGTTGTCCTTTCAGTCTCAGTTGTAGAGGGCGCAGCTCATCTCCAGGTCCAGTTGTCGTTGCTGATTGCAGGGGGCACAGCCCACCATCCATTGCGGGACTCAAGGAATTGAACTGGCAACCTTGTGGTTGAGAGCCAACTGGCCCATGTGGGAATCGAACCGGCAGCCTTCAGAGTTAGGAGCATGGAGCTCCAACCACCTGAGCGACCGGGCCAGTCCATAGCCTTTGTTTTAAAGTCTATTTTGTCAGGTATAAGTGTTGTTACCCCATCTTTTTTTTGTTGTTTCCATTTTCATGAAATATCCTTTTCCATCCCTTTACTTCAGTCTGTGTGTGTCTTTCAATTTGAAGCGAGTCTTCTGTAGGCAGCATATGTATGAGTCTTGTTTCCTCATCCATTCAGGCACCCTATCTGTTGACTGGAGCATTTAATCCATTTACATTGAAAATAATTGTTGATAGATATGTAGTTATTTCCATTTTATTATTCATACTCTTGATCTTTTTTTTCGTCTTCTTAAAGAAGTCTCTTTAACATGTCTTGTAATACTGGTTTGGTGCTGATAAACTTTTTTCTCTTGTCTGGGAAGCTCTTTATCTGTCCTTCAATTCTAAATGATAGCCTTGTTGGGTACAATAATCTTGGTTGTAGGTTCTTGCTTTGCATCACTCTGAATATTTTGTGCCAGTCCCTTCTGGCCTGCAAACTTTCTGTTGACAGTCTTATGGGAGCTCCCTTGTAGTTAAGTACTTTTCTCTTGCTGCTTTTAAGCTTCTCCCTTCTATAACCTTTGCCATTGTAATTATGATGTGTGTTGGTGTGGGCCTCTTTGGGTTCATCTTGTTTGGGACTCTCTGTACTTCTTGGGCTTCTGTATCCATTTCCTGCAACAGGTTAGGGAAGTTTTTCATCAGTTTCTTCAAATAGGTTTTCAATTCCTTGCTCTCTCTCTTCTTCTGGTACCCCACCGAGGTGAATGTTGGTACACTTGATGTTGCCCCTGATGTCTCTTAAACTATCATTGTTTTTGGTTTTGTCTTGCTGTTTTAATTGGGTGTTTTCTACTTTAACTTCCAAAACGTTAATTTGTTCCTCTGCTTCATCTAATTTACTTTTGAGTCCCTCTAATGTATTCTTTATTTCGTTACTGTATTCTTCATTTCTGCCTGGTTCTTTTTTATGCCTTCTATCTCCATTTTTTATGTTTCCTATCTCTTTGTTGATGTTCTCTGAGATCACTGAACATCATTATACCAGTGTTTTGAATTCTGCATCCAGTAGATTGCTTGTCTCCATTTTGTTTAGTTCTTTTTCTGTTCTTTCATTTGGGACATGTTTGTCTCCCCTTTCTGGCTGCCTCTGTGTTTGTTTCTATGTACTTGGTAGGGCTGCTATGTCTTCCAGTCTTAGTAGAGTGAACTTATGTAGTAGGTATCCTGTGGTGGTCTCCCTGGTCACCAGAGCTGGGTGCTCCAGGTGTGTCCCTTGTGTGGGTTGTGTGTACCCTCCTACTGTAGAGTCTTAGTTGCTGTTTTCATGTCAGTGAGATGGACTGACCCTCGGGCTCATTGGTTGTGAGGACTGGCTGTGACTACAGTGGAGAAGCTGTTGTGCAGGAACTGACACTATGGAGCAGGATTTGCTTTAGCAGGACTCTGGTGCCTGCCCAGTCTGCCTTTTGGGTGTGTTTCCTGCAGAGGCAGCTGGGTGGTGGTCTGGCTTGGTCCAAAGCCAGCCACCGGTTGTGCTGGTCCTGAAGCTTCTTGGGAGGGGCCCCAACCCAGGCCAAGTTCAGCCAGAGTCTGTGCCCTGCCCAGGGCCACCTGGCATTAGCCACAAAGCAATCCATAGATGACAGCCACCCATGCTGAGCTTGGAGGTACCTGGGATATTTTTAGCCATGAACCGAGGCCAGCTGCCACTAGTGCTGGGCTTGGAGCTGCTCATCAAGAGGTACGAGGCACTCCAAGGCCTAATGCTGTTTATTTGGTTTTTGTGAACTTTTGAGAAATGTCAGAAAAGTCTGCAGTATGAGCCAAGACAGGCAGTTTGGATGAAAAAAGACACTGGAAGCAACTTGGGTGGGCCCGAAAGTTGGGTGGAGTGGGGTCTCATGGAATCACCAGGGCAGGGCGAACAGTGTTAGGCAGGTTGGTGGAGACTCAGATGTGGAGGGCTCCTGCATCTGTATGCTGGGAAGGGGGAGGGCTCAACAAAGAAATAATGGATGCTGACAGCGCTTCTGTCTGGGAGAAAGCTGCTCCTTCAGCCCTTGTCCTGAAGCCAGACAATTCAGTTCCTTCCTGTATGTCCCTGAAACCTTTTGAGTGGCTGCCCCAGAGCTGGCACTCAGAGTGAGTGAGTCCACCAACCAATAAGTCTGTGTGTGGGCCCTTTAAGTGGGACACCTGGGATTCCAGCAGCTCTCTGTCTCATTCAGCCACAATCTCCGCTTGTTTCCACAGCCAGAAGTTCTGTGGACTTTGCTTCCTGGCACTGGAGCCCTGGGCTGTGGAGCCTGGTATGGGGCTGGGACCCCCCCCACTCCTCTGTGGGGACCTCCACAGCCAAGATGTCCCTCCAGATTTTTAATCCCCACTTGAGTGTGGGACCAATCCATTCTGCGTCTCTGCCCCTCCTACCAGTCTCAAGGTGGCTTCTTCTGTATGCCCTTAGTTGTAGGACTGCTGTTCAGCTAGTTTTCAGGCAATTCTCAATGATGGTTGTTCTGTAGTTTAGCTGTAATTGTGATGTGGTCATGAGAGGAGGCAAGCACAGCACTTACCTACTCTGCCATCTTGACTGGAAATAGTCCACTCCTGCTTTCCTTTAAATTTGCATGATATAACTTTTTCCATTCTTTTTACTTTATTCTCCTTATATTATTGCATTTGAAGTGAGTTTCTTTATGACAGTATATAATTGAGTCATGTCTTTTAATTCCTTCTGCCAATGTCTTTTAACTGGTGTATTTAGATCATTACACTTAATATAATTGATATGTTAGGGTTTAAGTTACCCATTTTTTCCCCAAAATTTTGCTTTATGCTTCCTTTTATGGCCTTCCTGTGTTATTTGAGCTTTTGGGTTTTTTAAAAAATTTTGATTTACCCCACCTAATAACTTGATCAATAGATTGTAGCAGAGGTAATTTTTTAAGACTTCCAAGACTAAATTCTAGAAATATTTAAGCTTACACTTTGGCTCTTTGAATGCTGGCTCCAGGACTACTTACTCTAACAGAAATATAGTGCTTCTTCCACTACCAGCTTCCCAAAGAAGAAAAGCTTCTTGGCTAAACTCAGACATAATATTTTCATGATTCAAGGACCATATGCCTTTTCCCATGGGAGAGAAACTCTTCAAATGGGCTGTTTTTCTGGATTTTTGGTACCTATCCTTGAACTTTACCACAACCCTAAATCTTGTTTCAGCCTCCTACATTTAATATTTTCAATGAATAAGTATCCTAATGATTTCTCAGTTTTAATTCCTAATACAACATTGATAGTAATAACTACATAAGCAAAAGCTCTTCAGGGTCTGAAATTATTTTTAAGAGTATAAAGAGGCTCTGACAGCAAAAAATTTGAGAACTGCCATTAAATATGAAAAAACTACATTATCAACAAACTTTACTATTTAGCACATCATTTCTGATACACCTTTCAGATGATGTGCTAATGATGTTGTTATTAGCACGCAGATGATGTTATCACACCAGTGTGACATAAGCAGTTGAACACATTACACTACCTTTGGGTTGGTCACTGTCCTTTCCAGAAAACTCTTTAAAAGATAAGTAACAAGGAACAAGTACCTATAATTAACACCTTAGATAGAATCATTTACTAGAGGCATTTATTTATTTATTTATTTATTTATTTATTTATTTATTTATTTATTTATGACAGGGATACTACACAGCTGATAAAGAACATCTAATAGAATGCTGAAAAGGGAAACAAGTGCAAGTCTGGAAGTGGTTTGAACATTCTGGAAATTCAGAGCTTAGTATTATTAGAATACAGAAAGCAAAATCAAGAGTGGAATGAAAGCCTCTAGGAGTAAATAGGGGTCAAGTCAAAGGCTTTTGCTAAGTATATTAGGGACCATTCTAGTGACTGATTGGAAAGACATGGGGAGAGGAAGAAGAGAAACTTAAAAGGACCACTCCTAGGTTTCTGGCTTGAAGAACCAGGGCAACAGTGTTGTCATTAACTGAATGGTAAACATTGCAGGGGGAGCAATTTTGGGGTAAGAGGTAATGAATCTGGGTTTGAATTAGCTAAATTTTAAGTGTCTCAAAGACTTCTAACTGAAGATGTCCAGAAGGTAGCCAGATATCAGTCTGGAGTTCTGGAGATTCTGGGATTGATATGCAGATTTGGAAGTTTTTAGAACACAGAGTATTTCCTAACCTTTAAGACAATGATAGTACCATGATTTAACAGATTTTGTTAGGGATGGGCAGGATCATTATTTTACCAACAATATGTGAATGTAAATTGTTTTCTTTATTTTCATAATCAAATTTTCATCCTCAACAAATAATTACGGGGCGGCCCAGTGGCTCAGGCGGTTAGAGCTCTGTGCTCCTAATGCCGAAGGCTGCTGATTCGATTCCCACATGGGCCAGTGGGCTCTCAACCACAAGGTTGCTGGTTCAACTCTTTGACTCCCACAAGGGATGGTGGGTTGCATCCCCTGCAACTAAGATTGAACACGGTACCTTGAGCTGAGCTGCCACTGAGTTCCCGGATGGCTCAGCTGGTTGGAGTGGTCCTCTCAACCACAAGGTTGCCAGTTCAACTCCCGACTCCTGCAAGGGATGGTGGGCTGTGCCCCCTGCAACTAACAACGGCAACTGGACCGGGAGCTGAATTGCGCCCTCCACAATGATTGAAAGGACAACTTGACTTGGAAAAAAATCCTGGAAGTACACACTGTTCCCCAATAAAGTCCTGTTTCCCTTCCCCAATAAAATCTTTAAAAATGATAATACTTACGAAAACATACTATATACCAGGACATTTTTGTTTATATTTTCTATTTCATTAATTTCTTTTATTACCTTTTTCCCCTTTCTTTGGGTTTATTTTGATATTCTTATCTAATTCCTTGAGATGGATGCTTAGTGCATTACTTTCAAGTCTTTCTTCTTTTCCAAACTTGACTTAAACTTCATTTTCCTCTAGGTATTTTAACTGTATCTGACAAGTTTATCTTTTCTTTACAACTCAGTGGTTTTTAGTATCTCCAAAGTTGCACAGCTATCATCACTATTTAATTCCAGAACAGTTTTATCACCCCAAAAGGAAACCCATACCCATTAGCAGTCACTCTCCATTCTCTACTCCCACAATTTGGTAACTGTGAATCTATTTTCTGTTTCTTGCCTATCCTGGACATTTCATATAGATGGAATCAAATACATGATCTCTTGTGAATAGCTTCTTTCAAGGCTCATCCATGTTGTAGAATCAGAACTTCATTCTATACTATGGTTGAAAAAATTCTATTGTATGGATACACCATTTTGTTTATCCATTCATCTATTGATGGACTTGGGTTGTTTCCACTTTTTGGCTTTATGAATAATGCCACTATGAACATTTGTGTACAAGTTTTTGTGGAGATATATGTTTTCAATTCTCTCAGAGTGTAATTGTTGGGTCATATGGGAACTGCATGTTTAACACTGTGAGGAACTAACAAACTGTTTTCCAGTGGCTGCAAATTTTATATTCCCACAAGCAAAATATGAGGATTCCAATTTCTCTACATGTTTGCAACACTTGTTATCTGTTTTGTTGTTGTTATTTTAAAGGAGGACACAGCTCATAGTGACCCATGCGGGGATCAAATAGCCATCCTAGTGAAGTGGATATGAAGAGGTGCCTCACTGTAGTTTTGTTTTGCATTTCCTTGATGACTAATGTTGTCAAGTCTCTTTTCAGATATTTATAGGCTACTTGTATATCTTCACTGGAAAAATGTCTATTCAAATCTTTTGTCCATTTTTTTCATTCAGTTATTTGCCTTTCTATTACTGAGTTGTAAGCATTCTTTATATATTCTAGGCACTAGACCTTTATCAGATATGATTTACAAACATGTTCTCTCATTCTATTGTCCTCAATTTCTTGAAACTGTCTTTATAGTACAAAGTTTTTAATTTGAAGGAAGTCCAATTTACATATTTTTAATTTTATTATATTTGTGGTTCGTGTTATATCTAAGAAACTATTGCCTAATTCAAGGTCATGAATACTTATGCCTATGTTTTCATCTAAGAGTTGTTGTTGTTTTTTAATTTTCTTATTCTTATCTGAATGTTTTATATACGTTATTTCATTTAATTTTCAAGCAACCCCATGAGTTAGGTTTTTTTTTTTTTTTTAGGACTTTATTGGGGAACAGTGAGTATGTACTTCCAGGACTTTTTTCCAAGTCAAGTTGCTGTCCTTTCAATCTTAGTTGTGGAGGGTGCCATTCAGCTTCAAGTTGTTGTCCTTTCAGTCTTAGTTGTGGAGGTCACAGCTCAGCTCCAGGTCCAGTTGCCGTTGCTAGTTGCAGGGGGCACAGCCCACCATCCCTTGCGGGACTCGAGGAATCAAACTGGCAACCTTGTGGTTGAGAGCCCATGCTCCTACCAACTGAGCCATCCGGAGGCAGCTAAGCTCAAGGTGCCATGTTCAATCTTAGTTGCAGGGGGCGGAGGCCACCATCCCTTGTGGGACTCGAGGAGTTGAACCGGAAACCTTGTGGTTGAGAGCCCACTGGCCCATGTGGGACTCAAACCAGCAGCTTTTGGAGTTAGGAGCATGGAGTTCCAACTGCCTGAGCCACCGGGTCGGCCCGTCATCTAAGAGTTTTGCAGTTTTAGCTCTTACACTTAGATCTGTAATTCATTTTGAGTTAATTTTTGTGTATGGTGTGAAGTAGGGTCCAACTTCATTCTTGCATGTGGAAATCCAGTTGTCCCTGCACCATTTATTAAAGAGATTATTTTCCACCATTCATATGTCTTGGCATCTTTGCCCAAAATCAACTGAATGAAAATTTAAAGGTTTATTTTTTGGACTCTCAATTGTAGTCTGTTGATCTATCTATCTATCCTTATGGTGGTACCATCCTCTCTTGATTACTGTAGCTCTGTAGTAAGTTTTGAAATTGGGAAGTATTAATCCTCCAACTTTGTTCTTCTTTTTCAAGATTGTTTTGGCTATTCTGGATCCTTTGCATTTTCATATGAATTTTAAAATCAGTTTATCAATTTCTGCAAAAGAAAAAAAGGAAGAAAACAAACTGGAATTTTGATAGAGATTATACTGAATCTGTAGATCCATTTGGGGAGTAGTGTCATCTTAACAATATTGTCTTCCAATCCATGAACACAGGATGTCTTTCCACCTATTCAGGTCTTTCATTTTTTTCACTGATTTAGTTTTCAGTTACCTACAGTTTATCTACAAGTTTTATGTCCTATCTGTGTTATCACTTAATTCTAAATATTTTATTTCCACTATGATTTCTTCTTTAACACATAGATCAAACAGATAGAAACGTTTCTTAATTTCTAAACACATTTTTTTAAGTTTTTTTTTTGTTATTGGTTGCTAGCTTGATTGCAGTGTGATTCAACAATTCATTCTATACTATTTCAAAAGTTTTTCAAAATGTAAATTGTTTTACAAGCCAGTAAATGATCAGTTTTTATACCTTTTCCATGTTTGGCTTGAAAAGAATGTATTCTGCAGTTATTGGGTGCAATGTTCTGTATATGTCTATTAGTTAAAGTTCGCTAAATACATCATTCTATCCTTTAAGCTCTTCGGTTTTTTTGCCCAGTGCTTATTCTATCAATTACTGAGATACATTAAAATCTTCTACTTTGATGATGAAATGGTATATTTCTTCTTAAAATTTTGTTAATTTTTGCTCTAAACATTTAGATAACACAAACCTCAAACACTTTATTTTCCAGATGTACTGAGCCTTTTTTCTCAACGATGTCCTCTTGATGTCTAGTAATGACACTACTATAAACTCTATTTTGTCTGATGTTAATTGTCTTATCAGCTTTCTTTTTGTTAGTATTTGTCTGGTAGATCTTTTCTCAGATCTTTATTTTCAAACTTTCTGTAACCTTATGTTTTAGATGTATCTTTTATAAATAGCACTTTTCCCTTTTTAAAACCATCTAGAACATTCTCTTTTAACCAAAGCATTTAGTTCATTAACATTTGGATTAATAACTGCCATCTTATGTTGTGCTATTTGTCATACCTGCTCTATGTTGCTTTTTCTGCCCTTCCCTGCATTTTATTTGACTAAAGTTTTTTTCTAACTTTTTTACCTCTGGACGTGATATATATGATATCTATCTATCTATCTATCTATCTATCTATCTATCTATCTATCTTTTACAGGCTATCTAGCAATTACAACATATATTCCTAACTCATCAATCCTAAACATTTTTAATATGTTTACCTTCCTCCCAAACAATACAAGTTTAGTTCAATTCACTCCCTCCAACCTTCATGCTACTGTTATCATGTATTTCAATTCTAACTTCTTTTCGTTTTAATGTCGACAAAATAACGTTATTTGATTTGAGTTTGAACCCATCAATTACCTTAAACAATTATCATTAATTCATAACTATACATTTTAGTTTTAAATTTTTAGTTGATCAAAGCAAAGTATGTACATCATTTAAAAGGTCATGTAATATAAATGAACTATTTCTGCCCACTCCTCTCCATTTTACCTCATCTTCATCCCCAGGGGCAAGTACATTAAGTTCTTTTAGCTGTTTCTTTTGGAATTTACACACCTCCATATAATGAAAAAATATCCTGATAGCTTTTGATTCCATTAATTTTAGACATTATTTACCTTCTATTATGTTGGATGAGAATTTAGCTGAATTATAATCCCTTCTGCTTCTTGTTCCATCCTTATGAGTTATGATTTTTGCTTAAATCAATATTCAGTGTTCCCATGACTATCATGCATCAATTTTTAAATTTCAGGTATTTTACTTTTCATTTCTCAATATTCTGTTTGGTTAATTTTCAGATCTACTTGGCTAATCTTAGTTTCTTGTTCCTTGCACATATTTTCTAGTCTTTCTTTTATTTTATTATACATACTAAATAGCTTTTTTAGATTAGGATAAAAAATTCCATATTCTGATTGTTGCTGGTCTACTGTTCTTGTTCACAATGCCTTGTTTCTCTGTGAGTTTAGCTAGTTGGATTGAGCTGCTCATTCCCCCCAGAATTTATCTTTGGGCATTCTTTTAGACCTCATTAAGATAGGTACCTCTAGAAAGTATTTCTGCCAGGCATTTTGGGGGGGTTCCACCACCCTGGAACCACTAATTATTGGCTTTAGATTTTTCAAATCATGCAAGTAACGGGAATTCAGCCTACAATCTAAGAGAGGATTTGTGGTTTCAAATCTCTGTAGTGATTACCCCCCTCAAATCAGTGTCAAGGTTGGAGACGGCTGATTTTCCTGGGGAAGAATAAGATTATTTCCTATTCATCTTTATAGCATATTCCTTTGGGATTCCAGGTTTATTAAGTAATCCTCTACTGGACTTCTCATACTGGACTGGGCACTTTCTCTCATTCCTTTTATCTCTGGAAGCTACAAATCTAAAGTTCATGTTTACCTGGTTAAGCAATTCTTGCAGGGCAAAAACTGCTCTCCTTGGCCCTAGGTCCTGTCCTTACTCATTCTTCAGTCTGAGAGTTCTTTATATTCTTGTCACTTTATTAATGCTTTTAAGTTTTTTACAAAAATATTTTGTACAGATTTTTTTATCATACAAGGAAATTTTCAGGAGGTTTCATTAGCTCTTTAGTTAGAAAAATAAATCACATTGTAAGTAGTTTACAATGTAAATATGAAAATATTTTTGTTCTTATTTCATGATAAAATTGTATAAGGGCAAGTTGGTAATGTATTCACATTTTCAATCTATTACCAGATAACATCTAACATGACTTATCTACATTCCCTGGATATTTAACAAGTGAACTAAGAACTATATTCCTAACTTAATCCCCTGCCTCCAAAAAATTTATAAAATTTAGTGAAGTAACAAATACTAAACAAAAGCCAATCAAAACAAAAACAAAATAGCTACCATTTTAACTTGGATATAAAAATTAGGGAAATAACAAAGTCAGGGAGGAAAACAAACCCAGAAATCTGAAGTTAGGCCCTATGCACACAGGTAACTGATTAAAAGACACACCAAGGGATTTTCAGGAAATTATTCAAGTAACCTCAAGACCTTCCAACCAGAAAGTCCAGAATACAAATACCAACACTGCTCTAGCAAAGTACATCTGATTTAAAATAGTAACGCCTTGAATCGGTTTGAGTGGTAGCTAGAAAAACAAAGAGGGGATATCTGCTAGAATAACTGTAACAGGGAAAATCAATAGTATTTGCTGATTTATTGGTTATGAATTGCTAGAGAGAAGAAGGAGTCACAGGGATAAGATACCATTGATGGAAATAGGAAAAGTCAAAAGAAGGACATAGTTTTAAGAAATTACCAGTTCAATCTTGGACATAGTGAATTTCAGATGATGATAAACTACTCTCTCACCAGAGTTCTAATGGTATAATGCATCCTGCATACAAAATTCTATTACTCAGTAATCACTGCACTGTACTACATGTAGTTGTTAATGAGTTTGTCTTCCTCATTAGACTTATGGACAGACACCTCAAGGGCAGAAACCTAACAAGTAATTATTTAATGACAAAATAGAAAACAAAGAAAAACCAAACCAAAAAGAAACTGGCAATGCCATACTGCAGCCTAGGAGACAGATCACAGCCAGAAATAAAAATGGCAAGTAAAGTCACAAAAATCATTTTCAGCCTAAGTTCCTGGGCATTTTTGGCTCTCTCTGTTGTGAACAATCCTATAGTTGGCACCTGGATTCCTTAATAATGTATCAGCATCTACATTTCAGATTATATATCCAAAATACAGACAGTAACTCATATTCAGGGCTGTCTCTTCTGTAAAAGATCAATAAACATCCAAAGTCTACTTTTTAATTTGGCCAACACAAAGACTCATGGAGTTGAGCTGAAATAGTTTATACTAGAGTCAGAATGAAACAGTGGGGTAAACCTGGTCAAGACTTGGTCCCCTGAGCATGTGCAATCTTATCAGAATAACACAGAGGGACACACATAAACACAGAAGCAGAGAATCATGCCTTTTAAGTACAAATAATGATGTTTGGGTTGGCCTACCAACCAAGTCACCAAATTCAACTGTTTCCAAATGCTTATTAACCCTTGAAGGATGAAAAATAGTAAAAATAAAATAAAATGTAATGCCAGTTCCCAAGTCAATTTCCAGAGAGGAGTCCAGAAATGGTTGAGTCACAGAAGCACCACCAAAATCAGTGGACAGCATCTCCTGATGGAGTATACGGCATTATTGGACAGAAGGATTATTTTGAAAAGAAAGAAAAACAACTAAAAATACATTTTCAGGGATAGATTTGAGCTAATGAAATTCCAAAGATTGAAAGCCACTTACTGTGTGGCTTTCATATTCAAATACGTTATTCACCTAATCCAGAGTTAATAATATAAGTCTTTCTCCTGATACAACAATCAAGCTAACTCTTATACAGGGACAGATACACATATCCAGTTAAAAAGGCCTAATGTATAATATACCTGAGTGTCTAATGAAAAGAGCATAGGCTTTAGAATAAAACAAACCAAGGTTCAGGTGTCAGCTATATATATCGTATAGTATGTAACTTGAAATCTCCATGCTTCAATTTCCTTATTTGTAATTTTGGGACTAATACCTAAATGCCAAAGTTGCTGTGAGGAGTGAGAATTAACTTATGGAAAGTACCTAGCATTGTACCCAGCACATAGTTGGCACCCAACAAATATTGGTTCCTATATGTCCTTTCTAAAGCACCTTTTAGCACTACGACTCAGTATTAATTAGGGCCCTAAAATTAGTAATGGTTACTTAAGTTCCTTCCAAAAGAGCAATTGTCATTTAGTAAAAAAAATAAAGAGTAACTGCTCTTTCAGAAGCTTCACGAAGGTAGGAGGGTCAACAGTGTAAAATAATATAAATAAGTCAAATCAAATAAGAATGGAAAAAGAGTCGGTAGACCAAGCCATTAGGAAGTCAGTTATGGCCTCTAAAGAACAATTACAGTGGTGAGAGTAGGATGAGGAGGAGATGCAATAAGTACAGAATGTTCTTTAAATAAAATTAGCATAAAGGGAAGGGGAATGAGCAGCAGCTAAGAAAGGAAGAGTCTCCAGATCAGATCAGCATGGTTTCATGACACAACTGGACTGAGCGTGTTTGAGGGCTGAAGGGAAGCGAACACTGGAGAAAGATTAAAGCTATAGGAAATAGGTGAAAATTAATGGAGCAAAGACCCAGAAGAAAATTGGAATTGGGGCAAGGGGGGAGGATCAAGATCAAAGGTAGCAAAGATTGAACGTGTGTCAGTTTTCCTGAACAAGCAGAATGTAGGGAAATATGTGTACAATTGCAGTTGATTTTGTAATTAGAGTAAAAGGTGAGATCTGCTACAAGTGAAGGGAGTGGGTAGAGTTGAACAGATGAGAGAAAATTTCAATTCCATTGAATTTCTAAAACTGGGTACAAATACTGTATTTGCAAGAATATATCTGGAAAAAAAATAATTATGGCCTTACCACATTGTTCCAAGCATCGTATTAGGTGCTTTACAAGTGTAACCACATTTACTTCTCAAGAGAATCCAGTAAGTGGAATTTTATTGTCCTTGTATTACAAAAACTTAGCAAAACAATTACAATAAAGACTGCATAAAAACCTTTAAGATTGATTTCTGAAATCTTTTTAATGACATGATACCACAGATATCTAATGTTTTGGGCCACAGAGCATCATTCCCTTTTCTTAAGGGTGGGTTGATTTCCTTACTTCTTCCCACTGCATACAATCTTGGCAGGATGATAAATTCAGGTGCCCACCCTTCACCTGTTACAGTCAAGGGGTGGGCATATGACCTTGAGGATGGCTAACAGGAACTCTCCCTGTTAGCTATCAAACTCTGAATCTTGAGCAGAATAATTCAGGGGCAGAAGAAACAGGGACAGAACCCATTGATTCCAGTGGTGGTGCCCAACAAACATTCTCCAGTGACTGCTTCAGAAATCTTTTTGGAGCTTGTTGGTTCCTTCTTACTTCTAGTCTTCAGCCTTCCCACTGATCCTGAGAGCTCCCAAATAACCTACCAATAAACTTCCTTTTTGTTAAATCACCCAAAATCTGTTTTCCAGCTCGCAACCAGAGAACTCTAACTGATACACACTGGAAAATGCTTTATGTGCTGAAGCAAACACGTTAAACACACACACACACACACACACACACACACACACTCACACACGGTATGAAACTGTATGATAACAGTTATATAAACAAAAAAACCTACTTGTAAATGCTTATTTGTATATAAACACAGAGAAAACAGAATGAGGGAGCTACAACGACATTTTGACACTTTCTGATACACTTTAACCCACCATCTTTACATAGTATAAGACTCTCCAACTTCATATCCTTCTACTCTCTTCCGTCTTTTACACCACCTATGTTAACACTAACCTGACATTCCCCGAATGTTGATTTACACATTAGGGCCTTTGAATATGCTTTTTGTTCTGTCTAAAAGTCTCCTATTGCCTTCCTATTTCATTTTGCCTAGCAAATTCCTACTCTTCTTTCAAGATCAGGTCTAAATATGTCAACGTGGGGGATTCCCGTCACCTTCACAGGTGCAGCCCACCTCTTCTTCTTTGGTACCACCAGCGGTCTTGTCTACTACTACACACTAAAGAAAACTTCTTGAGGAGCGGGACTCTTTCACCAACCTTTATATCCAGAAGGCCTTGTACAGAAAATCAACAAGTTACTCTACTTCTTTCTACTTCTAAAATACAGTTACTCTGTCTCTACGGTAAAAAGTCCAGTGTAATGTTAAGTGTATGAACTAGAGTCAGACAGTTGCGCCTAATTTGTCCTTCTGATACCAACTGGAGAAAAGAGCTCTGAATAACCTTTCTTACACAGTTGTAAGGATAGGTACGTCTGGCCTCTGAGTCAAAGAGCAGTAATAGGTGGAGTGGCAGGAGAAAGGATGACTTTCATTGTTCTGTTTGATTTGAAATTTTTAAGTCAGCATTTATTCAATGAGATGTAATTCCTTTAAAACATAAATGGTGAAATTAAAAAACAAAACATCTAAAAACAAATAATAGAAAAAGTCCCCTGAAAGTTACTAATTATTAGCATTATAATTCCAAAGTCTATTTCAGTGTTTAAACCCCCCAGGCAATTCAAACCGATCTCAGTTTTCAAATTCTAGACTAATAAAATCTCTTTTAATTATAAATGTACATTTTTACAAATAAAATCTGCTTTTCAAAGCTAATTTAATGAGAACCAAAAAATTAAATTATGAATCTATACTCAAAATTTTGAGAATTATTTACTTATGAGGTCATTAATTGTATAACAGTCATCAATTAGAAACATAGTATTACCCTGAAACAGTACAATTCTGGGTTTCAAATACTCAAGATTATCTGCATTTATTCCATGGTGTGCCACAAAACACTCAAATCACTTATTTATTCTAATTTTTTAAATGTGTCTGTTTGTGCATAACACCACACTTGATGTGAGAATGCAGAACTTGCAAGAAAGTGAAAAAGCAACATGAAACATATCAACTCAACAAGATTTTAAATCAACATCTTAATGATCCAATAATCCTTTGGGAAGAAGCAACTACTCCAAGCAGCCTTGGAGCTTATACCAAAGTCACAGCTGGGAAGGAGTACAGCCAGGGTTCCGACCCCGGCTGCCTGAGCCAAGTACTCTTAGCCACTATGCTAAGCTGACTCCTTGATCATCTCAAAGCTCTGGTTGAACATCATGCTCAGAACATTTAATTCAACACTAGCCATCAACCCAATACCACACCATTAAAAGCAATGCCATTTTTCTCATCAACTGTAGTGACATATTTGTGGTGAAATTTTTTTCCTTTGGTAGCAACCAGAAGAAAGTAGGACCTGTGTTATGTGGTTTAACCTTCATACATGAGGTCTGCGAAAAGTTGACCACCACTCTGAAGCATGACAGTTCAAAAGAATCACAAAACACAATGCAAATTCTCACTCAGATATGTGCTAGAATAGTGTTGCCCCAAGGGAAAGCAAGAGAAAAAAAATTATTCTTACAGGTCCATCTATTGGATAATCTAACATAGCTTATGGGAGGAAGAAAAACCATGACAAATTCAGGGTGCAAAATTTCAAGCAGAACTTTTAACAGAGAAAATAAGCAACAAGGAGAAGAAAACATAGAAATGCCTTTGCAGGGTAAACAGAAATATATCACCTCTACCCCCAGTCATTCTCTATAACAGGGCTCAGAAAACTATGCCCTAAGGGCCAAATCTATGCCATTGCCTGGTTTTGTAAATAGGATTTGATTGGAACACAGCCCCGCCCATTCATTTACATATTGTCAATGGCTGCTTTCACACTATGATGGCAGTGGTGAGCAGCTGTGCCAGAGACCTTACAGAAAGTCTAAAATATTTACCACCTGCATCCTTACAGAAAAAGTTTGCCAACACTGATTTTATAACACTTAACACTATCTAAAATTACTGGTATTTTTGTGTTTGTTTACTCAATTATTGTCTGACGCGTCCATTGGAATGAAAACTTCATGAAGAAAAATACTGTGTTCTTCTCCACTCTATTTCTAGCACCTAGAAGAGTGCATGGCACATCGAAAGCACTCAATAAAGGTGCTGAATGAATGGCATTTATTGAGAGATAAAAAGAACAAACATTTGTCATTCTCTCTTAGCTACCTTCCAATTAGTCACCCCACCATTCCATCAAAACGGGTCTTCTCAATTAACCGTTGCATTTTTCATGTTGATAAATCCAATGGTTAATTCTCAGTCCTCATCTTATTTGATCCATCAGTAGCATCTGATCCAGTTGGTCTACATCCTTCTTCTCCATGTGACTTTCAGAACCCCACATTATCTTAGTTTTCCTTAGTCTCCTTTGCGGGTGCTATCTCATTTCCCTTACCTCTTAATGCTGGGGGGAGCCAAGGCTCAGTCTCTGAGACTTTTCTCAGTCCACACTCATTTCCTTGGTGAGCTCATCTACTCTAACACATTTCAAACTTAACTAGTCCAAAACCAAAATCCTCATCTTTTCCCCAAAACCTGTTCCTTCACAGTCTTCATCATCTCAGTAAATGGGAATGTCATCCTTCCAGTTGCTCAAGCCAAAAACTCTTGGGAATCAACCAACCCTCATCCTCTTAGACCCCATATCCAATCCACCATCAAACCCTGGTGGCTCTATTTTATAAATATATTCCAGGTGAATGATCACTTCTCACCACCTCCACTGCTACCATCCTGGTCCAAGCCAACAAAAGCTCTTGCCTGAGACGATGTAATAGCTCCCTGACAGTTTCCCTACTTGCACCCTTGCTCCTTTACAGTCTATTCTCGACAGAGCAGCCAAGGGTGATCATGTTTAAAATGTAAATCAGCAAGTTGCTGCATGCTCTAAATGTCCAAGAGCTAGCTAGCTCTTTCCCACTCAGAGTTAAAGTCTCACAATTTGGTCCCCTGAAACCTATCTGCTTCTTTGTCCCCTCCCCCCCACTCCAGAAACAAAGGACTCCATGCCCATCTTAGAGGATGTCAAGCAAGCTTTCAATTCAGCACCTTTACACTGGCTGAAAGGATCTTCTAGTTTAATGAATGAACCAAGACTCCCGAATCAGGCACTTTCATGAACCACTGTCACCTAATTCTCATATCTCTGTGAGGTATCAATACCCCACTTTACAGATTAGGAAAGTGAAGTTTACAGGCCACCTATCTACAAATAATGGAGTTGGGGTTCAGCCCTGATTAGTCTGTACAGAACGTGAGCTTTCAGTGAGTTTTGGGGGGGCTAAAAAGAGAGGGTTCAGTGATATTCTTCTGAAGTCACAGTGATTCCAAATGCTACAGGTGTGTGCTGACAGCTAGAGAAGGATATAACGGCAGTCAGAGAACTAAGATGAGAACCGGAAGAGGAAGTTCCCCAAGACAAGAGTGGAAAGCTTCAAGGAAAAGGTAGGAGCATCAAATGGAACTGAGACATCCAGAAGCCCAAGAACCAAACACCTACCCCACAGTAACCCACACCTGTGGTAGACAGTAATTCTGACCCTGACTGAAAATAAAAAAAAGATGTATCTTCTCCTACCAATAATATTGGCCAGCGATATCCTACCAGGTGGGCACTTCCACTTGCCTGTGGCAAGTGTGTGAAAACACGTTGTAGTTGAGCATGTGAGTAAGCAACACAGCATGACACCTAGGTTTTCCTCTGGCCCAGGGAGAGGAAGCTGGTGTGTGCGGTGGGCGCGGGGTAGGAGGAAGACTGGCCTTTAAATTTCAGAAGGCAAAGGAAACAGCAATGACCTTCTGCTCGGCTCCCTGTGGTATGTGGGACCACCACCGTCTGTACCCCAGATATTCTCTAAGAGGCCAGAGCGGTAGCCAGGGGCGGAGGATGAGTGTCGGCCCTTACCCCAAACTCTTCCAGCAAATTCTCGCCTGTGCCCCATTCCTCTCCGTCCCACAGTCACAACAGGAGACCACCCCCAACCAACAGGATCTCCCTCTCATCCCCATCCCCCCAGCCATATCCCAGGACTTGACCCCAGAGAAAACCCGCAGCCCGGGCGTGAAGACCCCGCCTCACCACGGCTCCCGCCACGGCGTGGACCAGGCTTTCGTAGGACAGCACGGAAGCCATTGGTGCGGTTCCCTCAGACCCAGTCACACTTTCCCCGCAGGAGCCGGAGCCACCAGAGTGAGGAAAGAGCCGGAGCCCCAGGCGTGAGCGTCACAAGCTGCACCGTCTCAGGTCCGCCTCCTCCAGAACAACCACTTCCGGGTCACATGGCACCCAGTTTCCCGGCTAGCGGCTGGCGGGGAGGGAAGGCGGGCCTGGGAACGCCCCCTTGGCTCTGATTGGCTCCCGGGGAGTGCGCGGGGAGCAGCAGCGTGGTGCGAAGAGCCTGTACTTTACTCTTAGGTCGAGCGCGAGTTCCTTCGTGTTCCGCGACCTGGCCAGTTGTGCTTCACACCTACTCGTAGTACACTGGGGATTCAGAAAGGCTAGAGGACTTCCTTTTTCTCCCTTCCGTGATACAAGCTGGTGACAAGCAAGATGTGCGACTTACATCTTCTTGTTTATCTGAGACTTGACTCGAATTTATCTCGCTAGTACTTTGGCCAAGAGGAAAAGCAAATGTTGATTGGGCAAGGTTTCTCCCTCTGAAACACCCTGGGGTGTGGTGGGAAGAGAACTTGCACTTGAGGTCAAAATGATCAGGTGAAGGTGGGAACATACTCCTTGACAACTAAGACAATTAACCTTGGTTTCCCCTGTGAAATGCGTGTTAATACAGTACTAACAACTTCAATTGCCGTGAGGATTACAAAAGTTAATTTATGTAGATATACTTTGTAAAATACTTAAGAAAAAAATTTTCATGTTATGAACCAAAATACACAGAACTAGAGAAACCATAGTTCTAACAGCAGTCTGAAGTTACCTTGTGAAATAACAATATTTCAGACTCTAACTTCATTTTACTGGGGTACCAATGTCTCAACCAGTTTCAGTACCAGTAAGTTTACTTTTGTTAATACCCTCACTGATAATTCTTGAGTGTTGACTACTTGCCAGATTCAGTGCTTTATTGCCCTTTATCACATTTTTTACTCCCCAGGAGTGGGTCGGAACAATTCACCTGGTCATGTTTCCACAAAATTCGCAAAAAATATTTTAATTACCATTGGTTAAGATCACTTTCCACTTAAGCTCCCCTTCATTTAGGGCGGTGCTACAGTGACCACACGCTCAGCGAAAGGTGAGTTGGGGAAACACATAGATGGATTTAGTGGTATTTATTTATTGTATGATTAAGTTACTGCTAGACATCCTGTTGTAGGAATGGCTTCAAAGAATACTCCCACCACTCTCTTGGGTCATGACATCAAGCTGCAGATCCAAAAGGCCAGTGAAGATATAATTCTGGCATTGCAACAACCTAGTCTTTGTAAAATTTAAGCAGAGGACTCAGTTCTCATTGACTCCTAATCAAATTGGAAGCTCTCTTGTCAAGAATACTGGATTGTGTAGATTTATAAACACTTTATATGAGTATTTTCCCTTTATGCTGGTAATTGAACACAATAGAATTCAGTATTCCCATTTGGAGGGCATGAACACAGAGCAGATAGCATGTCAAAAAATATTCTGGTCAAGATGGAATTTTTTCTATTCTACTGAAAACACTAGAGTCATCTTATCAGCATGCAGCAAAAATGTAGCAATTACATAGGTACATCACGCATTAAATGGAACTTTGTAGGTCTGATGTAGGTACTTCAATTAAATGGAACTTTATTACCAATTTTTAAAAATCATGTTTTTATTATTTTTAAACACTATTACATCTAATTTAGTGTTCTTTTCCTTAGAGGGCTCCCTAAATTATAGAAGTATCAACATAAATTCAGTGTCATTCTGTAAATAACCTAGCCAGAACTGACTTCATGTATGTTGCTTCTACTTGGTCATGTCTCCACAAACTTTGTAGAAAATATTTTCATCACCATTGGTTAAGATCTCTATCCACTGCAATCGGAAATGTCCTAGTGATCTGGGTGAGTGAACTTAAGGACATCCTAATTATATACCAGATATCTAGATTTTCAGAGCACCACTTATATTATTTACCTGTTTGCTACTCTGGCTCTAATACTTAGAATCCAGTTTTAAAATTAGGACTTCACCTAAAAAGAACGTCAAAAATTTTTACTTTATAAAAATTGTGGATTTACTCTCCCACCAGCACTACACAAAAACGCACTGAATAACTGCCAAGATAGTTACAATTTTTGCCAACTGGACATGCCATACTCAATTTAAATTTGCCCTTTTTATTTAAAGTTTCATAGCTATTAACTACTACTTGTTGCCTATTGACTTCAGGATATTTTCCTTCCTCAATCCTATTAAGTATGCTATTATTGGTTGTAAATGTTGAACTTTAAACTAGATTTTTCTTGTCCTTATTATTGGGCCTGTCACAAGTGGACCAAGCACTTCGATTATACTACGTCCCTATTAGGAGAAACCCAATAGGGGTGCAGATTAGCATGCCCAGTAATGTGTGATATTCCTTCTTTAAACAATCCCATTCAAATGTACATTTTAGTGTGTTTTTTCCCCCCCGTCAAGTTGTTGTCCTTTCAATCTTACTTGTGGAGGGCGCAGCTCAGCTTCAGCTCCAGGTCCAGCTGCCTTTGCTAGTTGCAGGGGGCACAGCGCACCATCCCTTGCGGGAGTCGGACCAGCAACCTTGTGGTTGAGAGGCATTCCAACCCAGCCAGCTGGGAGGCAGCTCAGCTCAAGGTGCTGTGTTCAATCTTAGTTGCAGGGGGCGGAGCCCACCATCCCTTGTGGGACTCGAGGAATTGAACTGTCAAACTTGTGGTTGAAAGCCCACTGGCCCATGTGGGAATCGAACTGGCAGCCTTCGGAGTTAGGAGCATGGAGCTCTAACCGTGAGCCACCACCGGGCCGGCCCTGTTTTGCATTTCTTGAAGTAATGAATAATTCTGCAAGAAGCAACTGGTACAGAAAAGGACCGCAGAGCATAGAATTTAGGAGAAAAACCTCTGAAGCTACAAACTTGGTGAGAATCATAGCTCCTTGAATCATCAGGGATGCTATCCTGGGCAACTAAGTACTTTCAGTTTCCTCATCTGTATAAAATGGAGATTAATAGCTACCTATGGTCATTATCAGAACCGAATATTTGCAAACTGATTACAAAGTTACAGTACTACTTACCTGATGTACATGCCTACTTGGGTGCGTTCATTTTAGATGTGAGCCAATCTCTAAAATGTACGTTGTTTCTCCCTGTATCCCATTAGGCCAGTATTTCCTAGTGTGGCAGACTGCCAGTAACCACCCTAAGTCTTTTCTCCATTTCTTCTCTAGTAATAATCCTTTCGTTTGGCACATGACCACACAGCTATGGACTATTATTTTCTAGCTTACCTTGTAGCTACATATGTTCTCGAGACAAAGTTGACCAATAGGATACGATAAGTAATAAAACTCTAATTCCATATATTAGCCTCAGTATCCCAGCATATGCTTCCCTGGAGCCCTCGCCTGTTACTTCAGGATAGATCGACCAGAGCAAGTACCCCTGGACCCAGAAATGGAAGCTACAACCTTCTGAGTACAGAACTGCTTACCTCTAGACTGCGACCTGAAAGTTAAAGCTGTTTTACTTAGGCTAATGTATTTTTGTGGGTCCTTGTTATAATCTGAAGCCTACTATGCTCAGTAAATGAGTGCTGGACAAAAAATTAATAGAACATGTGCTGGGGAAAAAAGGGTGGGGGAGTCAATATCCAGTTTGAAACCATACTTTATTTGTAATGTAGCTAGAAATAGCCAATAACTATATATTTTTAAGCAGAAAAAACTCCTTTACTTTTCCTTCTTACAGCATTAGCACAAGAACATGTATTTAGAAATTATACTGAATTTCAATGAAAATGAAGAATGTGTTTTGTATATGTGGAACTTAAAATTCTAAAAGCACAGGACACGTTTTCAGAAGACCACTTTTACCCATTTATGGTAATATTTGCAATGTTAGAATGTACTTAGGTAATGTATAGTTAAATAAATCAAATCAAGTAAGGAATCCAGAAGCAAATGGTCTTGAGTTATTCACAGCATACATTGGAAATTTTGAGAAAGGAGAACACATAATAACAAAAAGAACACTGGCAAGCTCAAACGCAAGTTTATATGCTGAGTATTTTTAAAGGGTTTAAAAAGCATGCTCAATTAGCATACAACTTTTTCTCACTCATGTAACAGATACATTTCTATGTGCTTGTGTGCAGCAAAGGGTTAGAATCGGAATCAACTTATAATTTCAGAGATGTGCTATTTCAAAAATGTATTCCATGGAATTTACTTCACTGCTCCTACCAGATTCTTCAAATAAGGTAAGTACAGAGGGTCTCATCCCTTGAAAGTGCTTCTAAACACTAGCATTTTAATTCAAAGAAACCTAGAAATTTCTGGCACAGTGCCTGGACTTAGTTTTATTCAATATAGAAAATGTACAACAAAAAGATTTATCATTTTTTTTATCCTTAGAGAGGGAAGGAGCAAAAGGAGAGGTGGAAATATGGTTGCAGTATTTAAGAGCTGGATAGGAGAACAATGAATCTTTCATAACGCCAACAACTCTACAATGAAGAACCATGGATCTCATCAATTTTATAATTCAAGTTGGATCGAGAAGTTAGGTTCCTCTCTATGAATCTCAACTCAAACCTCATACTCTCCAAAATACAAACATAAGCTCAATTGGTACTTCCTAAGTAGAAGACCAAACACCACCAAAGGGAATCCCTCCTTCCAACATCTTCTGATATGAGAAGATACCACCGAAGCAGAAATCTAGCAAACAAGACATCTCTTGACCAAGTAAGAAACTACAGCTGTTATGGGTACTGCCCTACAGTCACTGCATGTATTACATGTTAAATTAAACCCAGCATTAAATATGCTTGCACAATTATGCTGTGAATGCTACTACCGATGATGTTAGTGAAAAAGGACTATCTTTAGTCCAAGAAGAGTGTGGGGGTGGGGGAATGTGAAAACCAGTACAAAGCCAACAAAGAGCTGGACATTTTCTGACCAAGAAAGGTAATTTAAAATATAGAAATATAAAAAGAAAAGTATTCCCTTATTTCCCCTGCAAGGAAATAATATGAAACATTTATTTTATGTATCAGACAAGAACAGAGAGCGACGTAATCCAACTCTACTGCATTATAAAAACCATCCCTTCACCACAGTGTAAGATTTAAACGCATCTGCAAAGGGTACATGTTATATAAAATGTAGTAAGATTGCTGCCACCCTGCCAATGAATCTTTCATAACGCCAACAACTCGACAACTCTTCCAGTCCCTACCCAGGTCCTACTGCAATACTGGTGGTCCCAGTAGTTTTATTGAAATAAATCATTTTTTTTTAAGTAAAGCATTTAAAAAGACAAATTAAAATGCCTCAGTAACCATATATCCAACTAACATTTTATCTATTTAAATCTTATATTTACCTCCCACTAATAAACCTATATTTCACTCAAACTGAGCAATAAATCTTCCACACTAAAGTATACTCTTTGCCCAATTAATTCAAAGGAAAACACCGAAATGATTAAAGAAAAATGTAGGGTTTTACATACCCTTTTAATTTGTTTTTAAATATTTTTAAGGTTTAAAAGTGTTTCAAGTTTGTAATTTCTAGTAGGAAAACATTATCTGAACAAATACCCTATGGCAAAGCACTGTAAAATGTTACAGCTGCATTTGGGGCAGAGGGGTAGGGATTCTCTTCAAAGCACCCCAGCTTTCTTCATGAGAAGGTCAGAGGTACACTGGTTTGTATTATTGCGACATCCACTGGGTGATCTACGTTGCTTTTCCTTCAGCAAGGGCTTTACTTGTCAGAAGGGCATTACGCTTGACCTCCAAATTTGGCTGACAATTTACTGATGAGATTCATAACCTTTGGGTTGCTCTGATATTTTGACATATTTGCCGGGTTCTGGGCCACATCCTGGAAGGCCACCATAACTTCTGGATCCTGCAAAGAAAGGAGGATTTTTATTTTAGTTTTTAAAAAAGCATTCTATGGGTCAACAAGTTTATTATCTTAAACCCTATCTCTTCATTTAGACCTTTAACTTTGTTGTGGTTAAGTTAACTGGGATTTGGGCAAGTCCCTGAAGTAAAAATATTATTAATGTGTACTTCAAAGTCAAACTCAATTATTTCACTTTAACTAATGGAAAAAAGCATATACAATTTTGATAAAAAGAAAAGGACTACTGGATATAATTACCAATGATTACAAAGTATTTCCTACAAACCAATTTTTGAAAAGCTGTTCATTTTAAAAAAAGAAAATGAACGTCACAAGTGTTTGGTAATTCAGATCAATAAAACATGGCTAACAGAGTAACTTTTGTCTCTACAAAATTATGTAAGAAATGCCTTCGTTGTTTAAAGTTCAAAAAACTTGTTTTTTTCAAATCTTACCTGCATGGCTGCAAGAACCTCTGGATCACTAAGAATTTCACTGAGCCCAGGCATTCCTGCCATTCCAGGCATGCCCCCTCCCATTCCAGGCATTCCTCCAGGAAAATTACCAGGCATTCCCCCAGGAAAGCCACCTGCAAAAATAAATGAAAAAACTGTACAGATACCAAGCGAATACCCAAGTAATCTTGATAGTATACTATTTTCTACTGTGGATGAAAAAGGGGTTCTACAGTAAGCAACCTCACAAGGTGATCTGGTCATAAATTTCTAATGGGGCAGTCCCACCTCAGTTATATAACCTCTTTACCAAAAGGTTCATCTTTGCCTTAAGCAAGCCCTGCCCATTGTTTTTGTGCATCTAGGTTAACACATGTTTGTAATAAGTGGAACCACCCTCAACAGAGCACAATATCTTAACTCTCCCATAATCCAATCATCCAATCCCTGCCTTGCTCTCTCCCACCTCCATGTAATCTTCCTTATGTTCCCTCGTCAATTCCAAATGCTCAAAAGAAACTGCAAAACTATCATTCTCCAGAGCATCTGAGATCTTTCTATCGTCAGTTTTGGCTCAAATAAACTCTTATAAAAATTCTCTACAGGTTGGGATGTTTCTTACATTGACACTACTGATTTAAATAACCTACATGTGCATACACAAAGAACAAGGGTGCTACTAAACACAAAATAGTCTGAACAGTCTAACTGGATGTAACAATATACAACTTTTACTTTCAAATTTTCGCTTAAAAAATAAGGCTGTAAATCAGACTTTGCTACCTTCTGGATTCATTTTTTTCTTAGCAATAAAACTGTTAAAAAAAGAAAACTAATTTTACCTTAAAATAAAAAGATAACAGTCCCTTGAAATTACAAAATTAAGTCTAATAAATCATCCTGGTCATCTTTTATCTTCCCATTTTTTAAATATTATTTCTGTTTCAATTTAAAGTTAATTCGTAAGACTTTATTCTTTTAAAAAAAAAAAACACAACAAAACTATACTCCTCTAGGACAGTTATTCCTTCAAGAACTACGTGGAATGCTTGTTACAAAAAGCTATGGATTTTTATCTCCACCCCAGACAGAATCAAAATTTCTGAAAGTGAAACGGAAAATCTCCGTTTTTAACAAGCACTCCTCGTGTTCCTTGTTCACATTAAGAACAACACTCTTGCAAAAAGGATTTAATTCTCCCAGCATGTTTTTAGATTATAAACCCAAATTATTTTCTACCCAGTTTTTCACTACCATAAACTTTTATGTCCACTGGAGATATTCTGAAATAACAATTATGCCAATATAGGGGCATCCTAAAGGGAAATACAGGTAACAAGGATCACTACAGATCAAGGGTCACTATAGCAAAACCATTAAAAAGAAACATGGATTACAAAGTCATCTCCACCTGGCTCAATAGTTTAAACATGCCCATAAATAACAATCACAGATTAGGGAGATCTAAGAGGTCTGAAAACAACTTCTAGCTTCTCTTGCTGCTTCTACTGACTTTGAAAAACTAGTTTCTACCCACAAAACAATTACTAGCCCAAGGTAACAAGTTAACCTGTCTGCTTGTCAAATCTAGTTAATAAAATCTATGTAACAAAAATGATCTCCATTACTAGTCCACATTAGTGGTGATTTTCTAAAACAAAGGTACCTAACATGAGCTAAAATTTATTTTCTTGCCTTTTTCTCAAACTCCAGGTCATCCCCAATATACGTTCTTTCTTTTCAGTTGCTTGTCATATGACGTTTCAGTATAGAGGCTACGTTTTGTAGCCTCTGACCATGTAACAAGTTTTAACCAATGGCATATAAGCGTAAGTAGTATGTAGCTGCCTCTATAAACCCTTAAGAGAAAGCTGGTTATTATTAAACAGCTGGAAGTAGCTGATTCCCCATTAGAATGAATTTAAAAAGATCTCTTCCTGGTCTTTTTATAAATTATATGCTGCCTCATTCAGAAAGTATTAAAAAATTATTCTCTGAGTGCCCTTTTTACTCTTCCATCTGTATTGTACAGGCCTCTGGTGTCACTGGCTTTGCCTTGCCAGTTATTTCTCACCACTTGACCATTTGCAAGAAGGGAAGAATGTGTATTATTTTTACGCAGACTCAAAGCATGTTTTGTGCTTAATTCCACACAGTGCTTTTACCTAGTATCTCAAGAATATCAATGGAACAAAATTTCATTATAGCTATTTAGAAATACTTAGAATGCATCATAATCAATTCTTACAGTCTTTTAATAAAATATAATGTTTAAGGCTTCAATAAATTTTAGCTATTTTTAAAAAGTATATTGCTCAAAGTGTGAAGAAAACATGTATTTCCAGTAACATAAAATTTTTAATTAGAATAAAATTCTCTAAAGGCTAACAATCTAAAATTTCTTCATTGTCCCAGGGACTACTAGTATTAAATATAATAAACGTATCAGAATATTCTCCAATTATTTGCAATATTAACAGGTTTAATTTTTCTTTAAAAATACCTGGAAAAGTCAAATATATGGTGATGGAAGGAGAACTGACTGGGTGGTGAACACACAGTGGGATTTACAGATGATGTAATACAGAATTGTACACCTGAAATCTATGTAATTTTACTAACAATTGTCACCCCAATAAATTAAAAAAAAAAAAAAAAGAAACAAACAAACAAAAAGAAACAAACAAAAAAGAAACAAACAAACACACACAAAAAAAGAAAGAAAAAAAAAATACCTGGAAAAGAGCCATACTGAGCTCCTGATTGTCGTCTGGCTTCTTCCTCCTTTAATAGAGAAAAAAAATTTATTTAACAGGGAGGGAAAAAGTCAGCTGTCCATGCAAAAACCACGAAAAAAATTGTAAAATAAGCTAGTTACAGGACTTATAAGAATGATAAATTTCAAATGCAAATAATGAACTAAAGGATACACCCCAACATGTCCCCCGCAAAATTTCCAATTGGATTCTCAATGAGCATTACTTTTGATAATGATTCTAAGTACTTGTTTTATTTTTACTTGGGAGAAGGGGGAAAAAAATAAACAAAAAAACATGGAAAGCAATTTCCAGTATTGATATCTGTCCATGCTTATGAAAACTAAATCTTACTATTTCTAAATTACAAAATGAAAGTACATGGTTGGTTAGATTACTAAAACTGCCATTACTTTTATTTCCCAGGTTCATCTTTTCTATATTTTCCCTACATAACTCAACAAGAAATACAACTGGAGATTTACTGATTTGTTTTTTGCTATTTTCTTAAAGACAAAATGAAAGGAAATATGCATAAAGTTCACTTATAGCCAGTCATAAAGAAATCAAAATATACAAATATAAAAATTATAAACTAGAATCCCCAAAATCAAGCATGCTTAAAAATATTAAATGACAAAAAATTAGGATGTAATGTTATGATTTAATACAGCTTTACGTCCTTTTATTCAACATCAGAAGTAGATGAAAACTGATAGCATCAACGAAAGAAGCTAATGAGAAAAAAAGTAGAAGAAACCTTAAGAACAGCAACAATATTGTAGATAAATTATGGATAACTTTTTTTCTATATTTTATATAATATGACTTTGTAACGAAAAATAAATAGCGCAAGTCAATTTTAAATAGCTATGACTCCACGTCTGGAATAGGAGGAATCAAAAAATTTAACAAATCAAGGCAAGCATCTTCAAGAAAACAAATAATACTGCCCAGAAAAAATTCCTGATTTTAGGAGGACACAAACATATAAATTGTGAAATATAACATCACTTATGAATTTAAAGACTAAAAGTATCCCCACAAATTAGAGATAATAAAGGGAAAGAAAACTCCTTTGTTGTTATCCTACAAAATGGCATCCAGCAGTAAGAGCCAGGAATTAGAATGAAATCCTAAAAGGTCTAATCTACTCTATTTCCCTTTAATGGTTTAGCTACAGAAACTTTACCCTCTGGGCTCTCTCATGTTCTTCCCGAGCCTTCTTAACCCTTTCCATTCTTTCTTTGATCTCTCGCTCTTCACGTTTCCGCTCATACTTTCTCCGATGTTCTGCAATTTTCTGAGCCTAGAATAAAAAGAGCCACAGAAAAATGTCCTCTCAGAAAGTGGAATAAAATCAACACAAATCTACAGTTTTGTTAAAGAACTACTTTTCTTTGTGGAGAGGTGTTTAATTCAAGACACAGTTCTAAATATTGAGTTAGATTTAACTGGTAGAAAAAGACCTAACGTAACTCAGGCTTTAACAAGTCCACTGTGAAATAGAGGAAAGAGCCTGGGATTTGAAGTTAGATGCATTACAATGAAGTTTAAAATTGCATGACAGTTCCTGTCTGATACCTACCATTGGAAGGTAGAGACTGGGAACACATATACCAGCTATTTGCCTATACCAGTCTAAGTTTCCTCATCCATACAATGAGGGGTAGGAGACCAGAAATATGTCTTATGGAACTGACATAGGATTAAGAGAGAAAATACATGTACCAGACACTAGAACATCATCCATAACAAACATTTGGAATCTATTATTTATTCAGAGAATAAAGTAAATGGGAGCAATCCATATTCAACCATTACTTTATCTTATGATTTTTTTTAAGAACCTCATGTTCTAGAATATCTTTCAAAAACCTTGCCAAGTTAGCACTGATATGAGAAGAAAAAACCAAATGAATCTCTGATAGTAGTAAGTTAATTAAAATTTGCACTATCTTAAAACCTTTGGGAATAAATTCTTTGTAGTGTAACTTCCCACAAAGCTGAAGGATTTACCATTGTACTGAAACTATTTTAACTAACAATTTTAGACAAAATTATTTTATACCAGAATATTCTAGCTTTTGTATTCATTATCATTTTAAAAAGGTTGAAATTTGTTACCTTCCACGGGGTCCTCATTCATGTTTGTTTTGAAGGAGTAGATACCAATTTAATAAGCTAAGGCCCATACAAAGCAATGGTGACAGAATTGTGGTTGAAAATAATAAATACGCTCACAAGAAAGATGTCCCTCTCCGTCCCACCCTCACCCACGTGGAAGGACCCAGGAAGCAGCGGTTCCAGGCGTCCCGCCAATGCATCTGCAGGACCAAGTAAGCACACACCAGGAACGCAGAAACACCCCCTCACTTATGTTTTATACAGTGGTTATATACACCTATGATAAATAAGGACAGACTGGATTCAATCTTGGGTCACATTTTATAGATTTTCTATTTCTTTCCTTACTGTAAAACTAATGCCCTCTTCATTTCTTTTTCAGTTATAATTCTGGAGACTTGGAAACAAAGTAACTGAGCTTGCTATAATACAGCATGAAAAATGAAAGCATGCATACCTGAGATGTCCTGAATTGACCACAAACATCAGTGTTTACAGATTACAATTTCTAAATGTTTGTTTCTTTGCATCTGTTTTGCAGGTAAGTTACTGCCAGGGCTAAGTGCTAGAGCTATGGAGCATTAGAGTGTGGCTTTCCCTTTCTCTACTTGAACATACCCTTGGTTGAACTTCTTTCAGCATTGCACTAGCATCTTCATCATAATCCAATTTACAAGCAAGGGCAAGATCGTGGGCTGATTCTTCCCAATGGCCCAGAAGTCTGAAACAGATTTAAACTCATTTTAGGAGCCTTTTACACACATTCACTTATGTAGCATGGTGTCTTTCTTCTTTATTATAAAAAAGGATTGTTATAGAAGAGGTTTAAGTTAAATATTTGAGGTTTAAGTTAAATATTGAACCATAAATTTTCATGAACCAATTCAATTCTTATGACCCACTTTATAAAAATTTGACAAGAGTTTAAATTTCCTCTATGGTTAACTATAAACCTGATCTTCTACTAAAAAATGTTTAAAAACTTCAAGAACAATTAACATGATGTATATTTAACATGCTACCTTCTATGTAAGAGAAAACAATACATGTATACACACTTTATTTGAAAAAAAAAGAGTAAGGATAAATCAGAAACTAAAGGTTGGTGTGGGTAGGTAAGAATGAAGCAGGGGGAAAGCTATGGAAATGAGACTTCTCTGGGTATACCTGTTAACTCAGTTTTGACTCTGTAAACATGAAAATGCTTTACATACTTGAAGAAAATTAAATTAGAAAGGGCAGAAACAAAATAACCTCTACACCTGAATGCAAACAGAAATAAAGAGAGGCTAACTGTTTATCACACTGACAACATAAACCACAGAAAAAATTAATTCAAGTAATTTAAAACAGTATTTTGATAGTATATCTTAAATGGGATATAAGTAAGAACTGAAAAAAGATAATTTTTTTTTTAACTTTTATAGAGTACATTATCTTTGAAGTATGGTTTTGAAACAATTTTATGTATATGGTATGATAACAACGTAGGTAAATATAATAGGGACAAAGATTTTGACTCTAGGAGAATAGTGTCAATAAGACAAAATAAAAGGGAAAATATTTAATGTTGAATTTTAATTAAAAATATCGTATAAACTAAAAATTTCCATTTTGCCTTAAAATCATTATTTAAAAATTTTTTTTCTAACTCTGTCCATTGAAATGACGTAAGTAATGATATCCCAGAAGCAATTAACATCTAGTGGCCAAACTTTAGTTTCTATAAATACAATCCCCACTAAAATAAACTACGGTTTCCTGAAGAAATGGTTTGTTCCAAGTCTAGGACAAGCAAAGTACAAGATGAGCTCATGCTGTTGTACCAAAAGGCATAGAAATGCTCAACTACTTACTATGGGGGTCTCAAGAAAATCAACGACAATGCATGAGCTCTCCTGTACCAACAGAGCATTAATAAATTGTATTCCAACCTTTCACCTATATCTTTGACGTGTATCTTCATAATCACTAGAGCTACTTTTTTTGAGTCACCTAAACACAGCTGTCCTAAGTATATCCATCTTCATCTCCACCCATACTTGAAGGACAGCATCTTTTCATTCCACATAAGATGTTAATGTCATTGGACATTTCATCCCCAAGCTACAAATACCCATTTGTATAACATTAAGTTTTGATTGCAGGAATGATTACTAATTTGGGTTAAATTCACCCCTTTATTTTCCCCTTTCTCTAATTATTCAGGTGACTTAGCATTGAGTGATGTAGTATGAGGCTAGTGAATTCCTTCTCCTATAATATATTGGGTGTTTAATGTTAAGTTACAAAAAGAAAGTCTGAAAATAAGAGAAAATTTGTAAGGACACTGATACTAGGTGAGGAATAGAGTGAAGAAATAAAATGGCGTCAGCTTGGTCAATCTTCTAAATTATTAACTTCAAGTGGGCTGAGGCATAAGGAAATGATTATAATTGTTTTAATTGATTCCATGAACTTAAACTTCTGAACTTTCCTGTCCTGCGTCAATACCTGGACACACATCACTGCATTGTGCATTAATGCCTGGATATACATCAAACCTTCAGAATGACCTCAAGAAGAAAATGCTCCACTGTGTAGACCAGAGGACATCTGGAGATTACCATCTTGGATCAATCCAGAGGCTACCAATGTAGAACTGATTCTTCTTAAGAATGTACTTTTTACTCTAAGAACCCTCAGCTTCTCTTTCTCCTTCAGAACACTCTAGGTACTGCTTAGTTGTGTTTCTGGTTTGCAAACCCCCTGAAACCCTTTAATAAATCTTTGTCATTTATTTCTAGACAAAGCCTCCTGACTATTTGTGAGTTTAGTCAACAAAAGCCACTCTCTTTTCTTGGAGATAATTTTGAGAAAAATCCTTTCCTTAAATTTGGCTAAACATGGTTAAAAACCTTAACAGTGGTTTATCTGAATAGAAGGAGTGAAAGAACTTTTACTTTCTTATTTGTTCCTTACAATATTCTCTCAATTCTTCATATTAAGCATATATACTTATTACTTTGAAATTAAATCCTTAGGCAATTTTGGTTTGTTTTTTTTTTAAGAAAACTTTTTAAATCATCAGATTTAAGTGCAGAATTCTAAAAATAAACAAATTCCATTATTTACCTATGTGCTTTTCCTCGCCACTTGTATGGCTGAGCTGAATCAGGGTTTATTTCAATAGCTCTGTCACAGTCTCGGATGGCAGCATTTGGCTTCTGTAATTTGATGAAGACACTAAAAAATAAGTGTGATATTAAAAAGTATTCATTTAAAACAACACTTTGGGGACTGCCACAGAAGCAATTCTATTTAAATAAACAAGCAGAAAGGATTTATTCACTAGGGGATGCTATTTTGTTTCGTTCTCACCTGGCTCTCTTGGCATACAGAATGGCCAAGCGAGGATTCAGCTTGATGGCATCTGTGAACAAGTCAATGGCTCTCTGTAGGTCACCTAAAGGGAAACAAAGGTTACTGAGAAACAGCCAAAAAATAAAAAATATTAAGAAAAATTGCTGATTTCTCATCCAATTAATCTTTAAAATCCTTCATTTAAAAAAAGAGCAGTTTCTAAATTAATATACAAAACTGGCTCTTCAAAGCAAACTTTTACCAAACTGATACTGAAAATCACTCAAGACAGAGACAATGCCACACTCTTAGTCGGACTCATACTAATTTTTAATTCAGAAAAAATAAATGGATAAAACTGAAAGGATGAATCAATCTTATTTCATTAATTTTCTTTTATCCACTAAATTAAAAGGACAAAATTAAACTTAAAGAAAAAGGTATCCATATTAAATTCACAGGGCTTATGTTCAAAAATTTATTATTTGAATTCACAGGAATGGTATAAAAATTCAAGAAAAGTAGAACTCATAAAACACCATAACCCACATTTTACATTCATTTATTGTATCTATTCAGCTTACTCCTTTATTAGTTCATTCAGTGAAGTCATTCAACAAATAAAACATATTACAGAAGTAGAATAGTTCTTTGCACAAAGTCTAACTCTTGGACAGAGAAAATATGGGGGGGGGTAAGACAAACATAGCATTTTAGAGAAATGCCACAATTCACTTTAAAAAAATGTATTTATCCAGTCAGTAAGTGTGTAAAGGACCGTAACAGAATTCATGAAACATGTAGAACAATAGTCAAATATTCAGTTTTACTAGATTAGAGATGTCTATTACAAGTTATTACACTAGGATGTCTAATACGCAACTCACACCTACCATGTTTAAAACTAAACTCTTAATTCCTACCCCATCTCCAAATCCACCCGCCCTCAACCCCATCCCTATATTCCCAATTAAAATAAATGTCTCTTCCATTTAGTCTACTTTAAGAGGTTGGCAAACTTTTCAGAAAGGGCCATATAATTATTGTTGTAGGCAGGCTCTGCATACCATAACCATCACAGCTATTTGACTCTGCTGTTGTAGTGGGCAAGCAGCCACAGATAATACATGAATGAATGGGTATGGCTATGTTCCATTAAATTTTTACAAAAGCAGGAGGCTGTTTGGTAACTACAGGCATGTCTCGTTTTATTGTGCTTCTCTTTATTGCGCTTCCTACGTGCTGCATTCTTTACAAACTGAGGGCAAGACTGTCCACCAACAAAAAGATTACGATTCACTTTATTGCAATGCATTCTTATTCTGATGCTCTGGGATCCAACCCGCAATGATCTCCAAGGTATGCCTGTACTCATCTCCCTCAAGCCCAAAACGTTGGAGTTATATTTGACTCCCCAATCTAAAGCCTAAATCCTTTTACCTTTACTTTCAAAATATACCCAGAACCTAACTAATCCTCACTTATCACCCTGGTTCCGAGGTTCCCACACTGTACCAATGGGCCACAGGACAGTTTGTTAGCAAGCGACAGGCTCAGAACAGGTCACGGTTTCAACACTGGATCACTACATTCCTTTTGATATCTTTGAAAAACTGTTCTTAGTAGTTTTGATAAAAAGAACTGCAGAGGGGCCGGCCTGGTGGCTCAGGCAGTTAGAGCTCCTAACTCCGAAGGCTGCCGGTTCGATTCCCACATGGGCCAGTAGGCTCTCAACCACAAGGTTGCCAGTTTAATTCCTCGAGTCCCGCAAGGGATGGTGGGCAGCGTCCCCTGCAACTAAGATTGAATATGGCCCCTTGAGCTGAGCTGCCGCTGAGCTCCCAGATGGCTCAGTTGGTTGGAGCGTGTCTTCTCAACCACAAGGTTGCCGGTTTGACTCCCGCAAGGGATGGTGGGCTGTGCCCCCTGCAACTAGCAACGGCAACTGGACCTGGAGCTGAGCTGCGCCCTCCACAACTAAGACCGAAAGGACAACAACTTGAAGCTAAATGGCACCCTCCACAACTAAGATTGAAAGGACAACTTGACTTGGGAAAAAAAAAAAAAGAACTGCAGAAAAATAGATGTGGAACAGGAAATGAGGGTGGCAGTGTCCAATCAGATTCCAAGATTTGAGAAGATGCTTAGTGCCAACATGTATACACAGCTTATTAGAAAACAAACATGGTTAAGAATAAAATTAAACGTTTTCTTTCAATTTGTATGAATTCTTTTTTCAAATAATCAATAACATGTTAGGACAGATATTTATTAAATTGTTTGGACCCAAAGCTATATTATGAATGAAACTAGTAGGCAAATTTTTGGGCTGTGAAGAAGTCCAGGCACTAAGGGCACTGTAATAAACAGAGTTTGGGAAACTTTGCCTTAATCCAAGCCACCATCATTAGCCACCTGGACTACAAAATAAGACTCAATTTCTTTCTTTCCCTCTGTGGGGTCGTGAAAATGCACTTTAGATCTGTTGTGGGGAGTATAACTGATTGAGAATCCCATCTTCTGTGCTCAGGACTACACTTCATAAGCTGCTCCCAGCTAATGACTGAATACAAGGACGCTAAGGCAGCCCATTATTGTGAGATGTGCAGGTCCTCTAATGGGCAACTTTGGCTTCCCAAGATGTGTTCAGAAACACACCCGTAGTTGAAGATTTTTCCAACACAACCTTCCTTCCATGTTTCCTCCATAGGGACAAGACCTACATGACCATCTCACTGCCTTCCCAGACTCCTCTGGCTCTCCTTGCCACCCCACAGGTGATTTTCCTAATATGTCTGGCACATCAACTCATGTTTTATAGCTTATCTCCAATGAATTATTAGGTTGGTGCAAAAATAACTGGGGCTTTTGCAATTATTTTTAACCTTTTAAACCAACCTTTTGCACCAACCTAATAACATACCCTTATTTGCCCGTCCAATCTAATCTACATGAAGTAGCAAGAATAGTCTTTCTCAAAATCAAATTTATGTCACTATGGAACTCCCCTAATCAAAAAATAAAATCTGAAATCCTTAGCATGATCTACAAAGTTCTTCAGCAATCGACCTATCTGTCCTCAGCACTTCCCCACCACCCATCTCCCACACCCAGGCACTTCCCTGATCTCAATTCCACCGCTCTTACCCCTTCACTCACCACATGCCAGCTACACTGGCCTTCCCGCTATTCCTGGAATATGTAATCAACCCACACGCTCTCCCAGTTAGCCTCTGTATTTGTTCTTCTCTGTCTCAAAAGCTCTTCTTCACGTAGCTGGCTCTCTTCACTTTGCCAGATGCTTTCCTGACCACCCTATATAAAATATAGCTTCCATCACTGACTATCCCTTTACTCAGCAATATTTGTCTTCACTGTACTTATTATCACCTAACATTATATTATAAATTTGTTAACTTTTGTTCCCCAGTAATATATGCAGCCCATGATGTAAAAGAATTTGGGTCTGTTTTGTTTGCCACTATGTCCAGCATCTAAAACACTGCTTGGAGCACGATAAGCCTCTAATAAATATCTGTTGAATAAACATACTAAACTGAAAAAGCATAATTAAAATACTACTAATAATGTGACAGCTGGAAACACTTAGGTCTTACTTAATAAGCGATAACACTTACACCTTAATATTAAGACCAGTACCTTAGTAAGAACAGCACCAGGTACTATTCTAAGCATATTACAGATACTCATGTATTCCTCATGACTCTATTAGGTAGGTACCATTGTGCTTATTTTACAAAGGAGAAAACAAACCAGGCAGAGAGAGTAACTTCTCTAACTTTATCTAGCTACCAAGTGCCAGGCTGGGATTCAAACTCAGGCACTGTGGCTTTGTAAGTCCAGTGTTTATATTCCCGCCTCTCTAAACCCAAGTAGGGCCTGAACCTATAATCCCTGGCTTACAATACTAGTGTGTTTATCCCTTTAGGATATTATACTATAAAATTGCACATGTTCTAAAATTTGAATTTGGTTAAATTTACACACAAACATAGCTTGGAAAGAAATATGGAAAAACAAGAACGTGACTTAGGTGGTGGTGGGAGCTTCGTTTTCATTTTGTTAAATATTGCTTAGTCAATAAGAAAATGAATTTTTAAAAATACATCCAGTTTTCCAAAATAACTGACAAGAATACTACATGACTTGACAGTATGGTACACTAGGATCGTGAGCAAGCTGAAACCTCTCAGCCCTCAGGTTCTCCCATTCATTCATCTGTAAAATGGGAGTAGCATGAAGTTTCAATAACTAAAATCTTAATGAAACATTAAAACATAGTAAAATTGCCAGACATGTAGAAAGCACAAAATAAATCTTAGATGGTAGGGAAATTAAGAATAGATTATAGTGTGGAAAAGGAATGGTCAGGAAGAGAAGTGGCTGGGACCCCTTGATGGGTATGAATTAAAGCGGAAATAGGTAAAGAAGAGCTTTACAGAGAGGCAGTAGAGCATAGGTAAAAAAAACACTGTAGGACAGCGAAGTCTGGCTGGAAAGGAAGGTGAATATTCAAAAGGATGACAAGGTTGGGAAAGCAAAACATGGGATCTGACTCTTGCAGTCTAATGCTATGACGGTCTTCAAAACATAAGTAAAATGTTAGTCGCAGGTTATAAGTAAGGGAGTGTGTTTAACAATAAAAAGCTGTTCTAAGTGAGAATATTCTAGGGAGAGTAAACGATTAAGGCAATTGAAATAGTATAAACATATGATAAGGACCTAAACTAAGAAGGTGGTGGGATTACAAAAAATGGAAGCAAATACCTTTTCTACCTTTATTTCCTTTCAAAAATGAAACTAGTCATCTTCTAAGTCTATGGATGAAGTCCAAACACAAATCAGCATCATACGACATCATCTATTCAACGATGGCACTGTGACACACTACCACACAGCTACGAAGGGGTTTGCATAAGTGCCCAAATGAGTAACTGATTTCTTCATACTGAATACTCTCAGCACTCTCCCAGGCTGCTATGATTTTCTGCAGAGGATCTAATGTGCAGACCAGAACAGGAGTATTATGCCCATGACGTCATTTGTCATGGGTGCGTGGAAAAAGTTGAGAACCACTGTTCTCATGCCACTTTTCTTGAAAACCTCTCACCTTTTCAAAGCCTCTTCTCAGTGAGAAACATTCAAGGACATAGTCAGAAAAGCAGAGTCTGAGTCACATCAGGATCTATCTATGCCCTGAGGCAGGTAACTGATAACCTGCGAGATTTCAGCCTCCTCATCAATGGGTTAAGGGTTGGGTGGAAAATAGGACACTTTCTTCTCCAGTATAAGATACTCAATAAATTTAAGTTCCCTTCCCATTTCCCACTATTTAATAGCTACTGCAGTAAAGAAGACAATATTCAGAATAGCACAGAAATGTAGCGAAGAGTAAGGAAAAAGTCACTCACCATCATTTAGGGCATCAATGGCAGCCCCTTTTTTATCATTTGCCTGATCCATCATCTCCTCGGTTATCTAGGGGAAAATTCAAGGCAGACTTAGAAGTAGCAGAGAGAACAAACAGAAGAAAGCAATTTGACTATGTTAGGTATGGGGTAGTCACAACCCCCATTTTCATTGATTCTTCTCCAGTCTCCAGGGAGCAGAGAATAATTATGATACCTGATTAGTAAGAAATAACAAAGAATGACATTTAATCTTTTATATGAAACAATAAAATTTACTCCCTACATTACCTTTGCTTCCTTCCATCCCAACCTAAGTAGACTGTTCTGCTCTTGTCCTACCAACTTCTTTCTAGTTATTCACAAATATTAAAACTCTATCTCCTCATAAGAAGTAACTAAAGCTAGCTCCTTTCAGGCTTGAATCTTCAGAGAATATCTCATCCTTTTGTTTCAACAAACACTGTTGAGTATGTTAGACAGAACAAACACGGTAAAAGATGCTGACAGCACAATGATTAATAACAAAAACTTGAAACAAATATCTTATCTAAAATGGAAAGTTAAGAAGCAGTTTATTTAACAAAAGGAAATAAAATCCACCCTATCACCACAACTGTGTAAAATATTACTGGCTAATTTAAAATATTACTGGCAGTGCTGGTTAACTCATTAAGAAAACAATTGATAGGTTTAAGAATCAGAAGGAAAATATCAAATCGTCTGTATTTATATTTACTTAGAAAACCCAATGAAAAGGACAAGTTATTAGATCTACTAAAACAATTCTAACAAAGTCCTACAAATTTCAGACAAACTTGAAAAACTTTTAAACATAACAAAAGAAGAAACACTTTACCAGATAGTAAGACATCCTACAAAGCCAGGGTAACTAAAAAAATAAAAAACAGACACCAACTTTGGTTTATGGCAACATGGTGCACATGATACCCTGAACAAGTCTAAAAACACTTTTAAAAACCATCTTTCACCTGAGAATACAGAAACCCTCAAGGAATAAGATCAAATGAAGGCCTGAAATCCAGCTCCATCTGCTTCCAGTGCGTGGCAGGTGTCAAAACTGGTGACCTTGCAATTCTGTTTTTGAAGGCAGTGCCAGGCACATGAAAGTCTAGATTCAGAAGAAAAGAATGTATGTTGTCTAACCAGACACTCTGCAAAATAAATCTGGAATCCCAAATGCCTGTACCTGCAAACATAACGGTAAACCAAAAATAAACCTATCCCAAAGAAAGGGACAGTCAAGTAGAGAGAAGAAAACAAATGTCCTCTGTAAACTCATAATCACAAGCCAATCTTTCCAGCAGAATTCACATTACATATGTAGTTTAAACAACAAAAAACAATGCTGAGAATTTAGTGATCCTTGAGTTGGCAGAGCTAACTAAGTCTTGATGGAAGCAAACATATTCCTCCTTGGAGGTACATGCCTTCTACCCAGGCCTCAAAAACTTTCCACAGGCAGTTTCAAAGAACTCATAGTTAAAATAACACACACACACACACACACACACACACACACAAACACACACACACGCACACTCCAAAGTTAATGAGCAAGAGTCAGGAAAAATAACAGAAGAGTTAGACCAGCAAAAAGAGTTCGACAAACAATTTAATGTGTTTAAGAGAATAAAAGCAACTTCTGAAAATGAGTAAGGATCAAGATTTATAAATAGCCAACTGGACTTTACAAATTCAAACATCAATGGAACAAAGAAAGCATACATAATTCAGTAGAGTGATAGAGATGGAACTTAATAGTGAAAAAGTCTAATATGTATCTAACTAGGGCTCCAGAATGACAGTAGAAGAGCATGGGGAAGAGGCAATATTTGAAAGAAATACTAGTTGAAAATGTTCCAGAGCTAAAGAAAGTGAACCAACCTACAATTTAAGAGGCCCAATATATCCCAAGTAAGATAAATAAAAAGTAGTATAAATCCAGACACAATGAAGTGACACAGCACAACCAATAAACAGAATACATAATAAAAATATTCCTTTTACAAAGAGTGACAAAAAGTACTTAAATCTGTTCTCAAAGATGCACAAGATCTTTATGGAGAAAATGTTAGTAGGTTATTGAAAATGCTAAAAGACCTAAAAATTAGACAGATACCACATTCATGGATAGTTCAATAGATGTATGTTTCAATAGTAGATGTATGTTCTCCCTAAATTGATTTAGATTTAATACAATTTTAATAGGAAAATAATATCCTAATTTTTTAGGAAGAGACTTGACAATTTGATTCTAAAATGTATATGGAAGAGCAAAGGGCCAAGAACAGCCAAAATACTCCTAAAATGTTGGGTCTTTGCCTTACCAGATAAGATGTAGTATAAAGCTATGCAAGACAATGTGTCATTAGTACATGAGAAAAATTGGAGATATAGGACAAGAGATCACCAAACACACCTACACATGTATGGAAACATGGCTGAGGAAAGGAATTCTTCAGTAATGGTGCTGACAGGTAGACTAAAGGTTAAACGCTAAATGCATAAATTTGTAGAAAGAGAAAACAATATATTACAATTATAACCTTGAGATAATAAAGCATTATATAAAACAATTATTAATTTAACTGTATCAAAAGATTGTTTATGACTAGCCACCAATTAGTAGGAAATAATTGGTGCACATACAGAAAACAAAACTATTAGTATCTAGAATATAAAATGAAATATAAACCAATCAGAAAAAGACGACCCAGAAAAAAAACAGGAAAAGTCAGAATAGGACTTCAAAAATACCTGTGAATGACTAATAAACATTAAAATATGCTCAACTTCATTAGAAATCAGGAAAATGCAAATTAAAAGCCACAAAGAACATAGCATTTCAAATAGTAAGACAGGCAAAGATGAAATCTGACAGTATCAGGTATTGGTAAAGATATGGACCAACCTTTTAAGCTGCTATTACATTATAGCATTTCTCAAGCTTTTTTACGTCATCAACCCCCAAAGAGCCTTTTTAGACATCTTTTTCTTAATTCTCACCCCCTCCATTTTAATAGCACAGATATACAGCACATATGTGAATGTGTTATGACCCTATGGAAGACCACTAACTATTGTAATATCCACTTTTTTTCAATCCCCCCTCCTAAGAACCAATTTTCACCACCTTGAGGGCAGTATCATCCCTGTTGTGACAAAACCATTTCGGAAAACAACCTGGCATTAGACATCCCATTAACAGACAACTCCATATGTAGATATAAATATTAGGGTAACTCTATACTCTAAAGAGCAGTCAAATCAGATGTAAACGAAAAAGGCAGGTAAAAAGAAAATACCAAGAATTTCAGAGATTGTTACAGAGTATGATTAAAAATAACAGAAATTTTCACAAATATCTTCAGTAGTAAAATAAAATGTTTGCCTAAAAGATTTAAGTTGGAGAAAGATTTAGTATGTGCTTCTCCTGGAAGAATTATGTCATAAAACCACTGCAATAGGCGGGACCTTCACATTCCTTACAACAAGCAGAACTAAACCTTCGACCTTACCTCTGCATTTTCATCTCCCATTTCTTGAGGTGCATCAGTGTCTGGTTCAATCACACCTTCATTGTCAATTTCTGCCAAAGTTAAGAACATGACACATATGGCTATTAAAAACTAATGAACTGGGAGGCCAGTTGGCTCAGTGGTTGAAGCGCAGGGCTGGTAACACCAAGGTCACCGGTTCGATTCCCACATGGGCCAGTGAGCTGCACCCTCTACAACTAGATTTTAAAAAAACACACAAAAAAACGACTTGACTTGAGGCTGAGCTGTAACTTCCACAAGTAGACTAAAAATGACGACTTGACTTGGAGTTGAGCTGCGCCCCCCACAACTAAATTGAAAATGACTTGACATGGAGCTAATGGGTCCTAGAAAAACAAACTGTTCCCCAATATAAATTTAAAAAAAAAAAAAAATCAAAGGGAGCAGTTGGGTTCTGGGAAAAAAAAAAAAAACAAATGAACTGTGGTAGGTTCAACTTATGAACTGAATATTTTACATTATGTTAATTTAATTTAAACTGATGCATTGTCAAATAGTACCCTATTAAACACAACTTTATTGTTTTGGTAAGACTACATTTCAACTGTTGCATTATGTAAGTATTTATTATTGGATTGTAGTGGCAATGTCGGCAAGTGCATAGTGTCTAGTAGTACACACAGACACACCATTGACTTACTCAGTTTCAAATATCTTGTTCAACATACCAATGTTTTGTAATGTTTTTTAAAAATGTTTTATGCAGATAGCAGAAGTTACAATGATACTATGATGTAGATCATGATGAAATATTTAATTTTGTTACAATTATATTTGTTTTAAAAAATAGTATGGATAAATTGTAAATTTAAAATAAAGGCATACTACTGATGCAAAATCAAGCCCCAAAGCTAACACACTTTATCCAAAAGAGTAAAGACAGAGACTGGAAGGAGGTTATGTCGTAAATTTCATGATGGACAACTGTAATCTGCTACAGCAAAACAAAACAACTGCTGCATATAAAAAAAAACAAAACACATAGAAAACATTTTTAGCAAACAGTGAATTTGATAAGAAGTTTATTCTTAACAATCAAAAAAAGAATGAAAAATGTGCTACCTGAAATCAGAATTAACATCCAACAAAATATTTTATCTATTTTTAATAGAAACTGAAGTTGTAGCTTCCTCTAATTATAAAACAGCTTGATTCATGCACAAAAACTAAAGTGTCTTTAGGTGGAGACTTGGTAAAAACAATTATAGTTATGGAAACTGTTATAAAATTATAAAACTAGAGAAGATATTTTATAAAAAGTGAAAGATCTTCTTAATTAAGCCCCCAAAGAAGCCCTTTCTAATATCAAGTCAACTGACTCAAAATTTGAAAAACTGCAAGACAGGTTCTGTGAATTAAGAGATTGCCCAGTTAATAACTGGAGTATATAATTCCAGTCTCAAAAGACTTCCAAATTTACGAAAAGATTTATTTTATCAGTTTTGCAGTCTTAAAAAATAAGAAAAACCCCACCAAACTGATGGTATAGATATCAATTCTTCTAAAATGAACCAGTTTTATCAACATGGAAAATAAATTTTTGGTACTGGAAAACTTTTACGTTATGTTTAGAACTTGGGTATGTGACTCAACTTTTCAAGTACAAATTTCATGAAGTCTGAATACAGATCAAGTTCTTCCAACAAAAATGTAGCATCTACATTGAGATGGGCTAGAAGTGTAAAAATACACTCAGGATTTTGAAAAACTTAGAATAAGGAAAATACCTCAATTTTTCCATATTGACCAAATGATAAAATGTTAGTATCTTAACTATTAGCTTATTATTTGAGTTAATTTCACCTGTTTAATTTTTTAAATGTGGCTACTAGAAAACTGTAAGTTTCACATGTAGCTCACATTACATTTCTAATAGATAGCACTAAATCAGTAAAAATCAACACAGGATCTTATGATGTTATCAGGTACAAACTACCATCTCCTCACCTAGATCACTTTCCTCACTTGATGGTTCATCTGTCTTTATGTTTTCCTCCGCCTTCTTACTATCTGCTTTTTCTTCCTAGCAAAGGGAAGGCAAACAAAACTATCAGTATTTAGTAACACACCCAGTATTGATACTAATTTACAAATTTATATATAAACGGTTCACATACACATGTATTTCATGTATGCTTCCTTTGTTTCGCTAATCGAGTTATAGTTTTGTTTTCATTTTGCTTTTAAAGTTAAATATAGGTCCAGTCACTCATCCAAACATTTTAGACAGTAAGTTTCAGGATTTAAAATATTTTGGATTTTAGGAAGCTTATATGATGCATATACCATATGTTATGTAACACCCTCAACAGGCACTACAATTCACAACTCTCCATAATCAAACACATTACTATTTCAGGAAAATAAAGTTTGAGTATTCATAATAAGTGGGATTAAGACTATAAATAGCCTATGTTGCTCAGATGTTTTACTGCCAAACAAATTTACTAAAAATCTTTCCATTTTCAAGAGTTTTTCAGTTTGGGAATTGCAAATAAGGGACTATACAACTGTTAATACACAAATGATGAAAATTCAAAGACTTTAAAGAACACACCCAAATTTTCTTAATTTAAGACAGCTAATCAGAAAACTTGGGAAAAAATTCTGAAGGGAGCATTCTTAAGAGTTTATTTCCCCAACTCCCATCTCTAAAACAACTACTGACAACCACCACTGGAGTTTACACACCCATTGGGCAAATATGCTAAAGCAACACCATGAATCACACTCAGAAATTGCCCTCAGGTGATAGGGTAGGAAAAAACTGACAATTACTGATTTGGGCTATCTGTTCATTTACTTTGCAAATATTAATAAAGTACCTACCATACATAATACACTGCGCTAGATGCTAAACATACAAAGGTCTGACAATTAAGTTCGTGAACTTGTTGCAATGATGTTGCTAATTTTTTAGTATCAGAGGGATCATTCATTATGAATTTGTACCAACTGGACAGGTAACCAAGTTTACCATTTGGAAGTGCTGAAAAGGCTGCATGAAAAAGTTAGACAACCTGAACTTTTCGCCAACAATTCATGGCTCTTGCATCACGACAATGTACCAGCTCTCACGGCACTGTCTGTGAGGGAGTTTTTAGCCAGTAAATAACTGTATTGGAACCCCCTCCCTACTCACCTGATCTGGCCCCCAATGACTTCTTTCTTTACCCGAAGATAAAGGAAATATTAAAAGGAAGACACATTGATGACATTCAGGACATCAAGGGTAATACGACAACAGCTCTGATGGCCATTCCAGAAAGAGTTCCAAAATCGCTTTGAAGGGTGGACTAGGTGCTGGCGTCGGTGCATAGCTTCCCAAGGGGAGCACTTAGAAGGTGCATGTAGTGATACTCAGCAGTGAGGTGTGTAGCACTTTTTCTAGGATGAGTTCACGAACTTAGCTGTCCGACCTCGTACAACGATGACAACTACAGACTACAAGTGCTCACAATCACAGAGCTTACCGCCTACAAGGCATGTACACATATAGCCCTGAGGCTCATTTATTCTAAAACATAGTTAATATTCAACCCCAAATTCTCAGTTTTTCAATTAGATCCCAGGTATTTGATGTCCAAATAGAAATTTCACAAAGATCTTATTTCCAAGTGATCTTGGGGGAAATCAGGAGTGGTAATTTGAGAGAAGCCATTGAAAAACATTCCAAAGAAACCTTGTAGTACTTTATCACTAAACATACAAATAAAATTCATAACTTACCTTGATATTTTCTTCTGATTTAGTTTTATGAATAGCAGGTGGTATTTTACCGCCCATGCTTGAGGAAGATGAGAAAAAAAGACATTTATTTAAAAAACTTAAATTCACTAAGCCAAGCAACATTTATGCTGAAAAATTACACATTATTTAGGTGATTACCTTTTCAAACCTTTAAGAGTAAACTCAATTAATTTGAATGCTTCCGTATTATTGTAAGTAAGTTTTTTTCAGCTTAAAATTTTATTTATTTTTGAGCATATGGGTTCATGAAAATCCAACCCATTCCTTGCTTTAATAAGTCTAATAAACATAATTATAGAGCTTCCCTGTGCCCATTCCCAGAGGAAAAGGAAAAGAGGCAGAGAAACATGCAATGACACAATTTGAACAAGTTGTTAATTTAGAATTCAGTAGATATATTAAAATCCAAACATCACATTTGACATTTAGTAAGAATGAACTTAAAAAGGCAGTTTAGGAAATAATTATGAAGTCATCATACAATTCAAAATGTTTGTTTCCTCTGATTGCGATCTACAAGGCTCCTCTTGCTTATATTCACATGCTCCTCACATTATAGATTTTCTCCTTATCCCCTCTAAACTTCATCCACCAGTACTTCCTCTTGGCCTTGGCAAGCCCTTTCCCCCCAAAATATTCCAGGGCAACATCATAAATTATATACAGGTCCTCATGTCATTTCATTATAACGATGACGAAATATTGTAGGAATGTAACTCTTGTTCTTATCAATCAGCCTATGGTAAAACTGGTTTCATTTCTTGCAGTTCACTTAAAGTCGCAGAACCTATTGACGTTAATTGAGGACTTACTGTATAAAAAACTTTAAAACAAGGAAAAGACTGTGAAAAATTAGTGCTATATGCTCCACTTGGGATAGACGCTAAAGGGTATGGGCTACATGCAACACTGCAATGACTAAAATGTCCAGTGGATTAAGCGCACTCCACAATAGTGAAAGCCAGAGGTCACAAAGACTTAACTAAAATTTGCCTTAAAAAAAAAACACAAAAAAACAGGCACAATTTTTATGTAAAACAAGGAGCTATATTAACTTGGAAAACAGAAAGGAACCTACTTTAAACATCCTTAAGTGTCAATTCTTTATAACTAAACAATCATTTCAGTTGGGTGGAATTTCTGGACGTAGGGTACGTACATATTGGATTTAAATGAATATTGGTTTTCTTAGGTCCTTCTTTTACGAATTTACACTTCTATTACCAGTGTATATGAATTCCAGTTGTTCCACACATTGGCTAACACTTAGCTTACTGCCCATCTTTTAAATTATTCGCTATTTTGATAGGTGCATAGTGGTACCTCACTGCAGTTGAGTCCCTTTATATGCATTTATTGGCCATTTGAATAGCCTTTTTTGTAAAGTTCAACTCTTGTCCAGCTTTCTATTAGTTTGTCTATCATATTCATCGGTAAGTGTTCTTCGTATATTCTGCATACGATCCTGGTCAGTTTTACACGTTGCAAACTATTTCCTTCCACCCTGCAGCTTGCCTTCTCAATGTTATCTTTTGACGAAGCCAACACGAAACAAAAGTATAAACGTAAAATAGCAAATGTAATTAAAAAACAAGATTTAGAATTTCTTATAAATGTGCACTTTTCCCATCCTTTTTAATGTTATAGTTACAAACAAAAACAAAACAAAAAAACCCTTCAGTTACTTAGAATCTTTAATAAGGAAAAATGGCTCCCATATGCCAGTTAAGTAAATCAACCAATCATTACACAATCTAAAACATCTTAGCTTGCATTCAGCAAAGCAAGATGATTTAATAATAAGGAACAGGCCTATAAACACGACAGAATTCTTTAAAATTCTACAGGAAAACTACTTTTCAAAAGAACACAGTAATCAAATACTGGTTCTTTGCTGTTAAATTTTAATGAAGACACCAGGCTTCTTAAGCTGTGTTTTTCCTGTTTCAAAATGCAGCATCCAGGAATGTATGTAGGGTGACATCCAAACACAGTCCTAACAGTCTAACTTATGTTAAAGCTTCAGAAAGTGACATTCCTGCCAAGAAATGTATTAAATTAAATCTAATCCTGAGGAAAGATCAGACAAACCCAAATTGAGGGAAATTCTACAAAATAACTGGCCAGTAATCAAACTGCCATGACCATGAAAATCAGGGAAAAAAACTGAAGCAATGTTTCAGAAAGAAGGAAATGAATAAGAGACATGACAATGAAATGCAACATGTAATTAGGAGGATTAGATTAGATTAATGCAACAGTAATTTGTTTCCCGAGTTTGATGGTTGTATTGAGGACTGTCTTTGTTTGTAGGAAATACACACTCTATGGTGTTGGGGGAACAATATTGAGAACAGTTCAGGATAAAAGTTCTTTGCACTGCACTTGCAATTTTTCTGCAAGCTAGAAGTTGTTCCCCCCAAAATAGAAAAATTTTAAATTTGGGAGGAACACAGGAAGTTTTGGTTATAAGCTGGATTTAGAGTTTCTCACATTCCAAATTCTAGTTAACTATGGAAAGTAATGCTCGTTCATAGCTACAAAAATTTCATTTAATGCTTCCAAGGTTTAAAACAAGCTATTAATAGTTCCCCGCCAAAAACTGCAAATTGGACTTGTCAGTACAGGTTTTTAAGTTATCAAGTAGAGCTGGTGCAGACCTTCCTCATGTGGGATCACACAAGACCAGTTATACTTCTCCTAAGTCGGTGACATTCAATCTACTTTGTGCTATAGTTACGTAGGCACATTTACAAAATAACAAAAAACAAAAACTGGGTGTAGATAGGAAACTGGAGGGGAATGTAAAGACTGAGCAATCTCTTAAGAGGAAAAAATTATACCATCACAGACAACGTTGATAGATTTTTAATTGAAGTTTATCCCTGAGAACAAGCTTGTTGGAAGAAATATTCTTTCAAATGTTTGGTAATCACGGGTTCATGTTTCCCTATAAAAACACTAAAATAAACATCAACGTTTAGGGTGTTACCTCATATGAGTTACACTGCTCCACACTGTCGCTATTTATCACCACAAGGTGCAATTTGTATGTCATCTCCTTTAAATGCTCTACCAATAGTAGTGATTTTTAAAAGTCATTTCGGGGAAGTTCTCCTTTCTCCCTTAAATTCCCCTTTAATGTGTGGAATATTAACCTCTATTATACGTAAATATCAAAACTAATTTCTGTATTTATTCTTCTGTATCCCTAAATAAATTGTGCTTAATCCTGTTTTCTACCATCTGGCACAATGCCTATTTAATTAATTCCGTGCACGTAGGGAAGTACTCGAGTTAAAGGTAAGATTAGACCATGGAAACATCCCTGTCCTTGAAAAATCATTTTTCTTAGTGTTTGGAGTGATGGCACTGCTGCCACGGAGGTATACGTGATCCCCAAAATAATTCTACGCAGTTAGAATCGCTATATGTTTGAAGATAATTAAATACAGCTATGATTTTTATAACTTATTAAATAAGTTATTGTTACAACACTATTTAAAGACAGGACGTAAAGGAGCTGCCGTGTGTCCCTGCAACCTAAGCAGGACACCAGAGATTTAGAGAAAAACAACTCCATGCGAACGCCAAGTCTTGTAACACTTCCCCCTCCCCGCTCCCGCGCCTGGCGCCCAAGTCCCCGCAATCATCCGCATTTATACTTCGCCCAAGACACACCCCTGGCGACCTCCGGGTGCAGACTCAGCGCTGCCTCGTCCTTCCCCGCCTCTATACGAAGCTACCCGACCCAGCATTAGCCCCTGGAAGTCGCCTTCCTTTCCAAGCCAGAAAGCGAGCCACAACGAGGCGACTACTCCGCCGGCCCTCGTCGCGAAGCCGCCCACCCATCTGCCCCGCGCCATCTCCGGCCTAGCTCCCCCTCAGCGTGTCCCTCTTCCCGCCCCCAACGGTCTTCCGGCCCGGGTCTCACCTCTCCACCCACTCCCTCAGGAAGCGCATTTCTTCGGTGTGCAGAACGCTCGGGTCCTGCTTACACATTTTCACGAAGGCCCGAAGCTCGCTCACTTTGCGGGGGTCCATGGTCGGGAAGCGGCGGGAGGCGGCGGGCGCGGCTAAGGCTGCAGCCCGATTCCAGGCCTGGGCACCAGCTCAGCGTGACCGTGTGGAAGGGGGCGGCTGCCGCGAGGCAGAACAAACTAGAACCTCCCTAGTCGCTGGCTCCGCCCACCAACGGTCCCGTGACCCCGGGTCCTTCGCCTGTTCATTCCTGCTCTCTTCACCTCTGCTCCTGCGCACTGCCTAGAACCTTCTAGAAGTGTGGCTGTTCGTGCCGTTGCCTGCTGCTGTACGCACGCTGATAGTCTGAACTCTGAATCTGTTTTCTGATTGGATCAACCTACACGGTGCCTGAGAGGAGGCGGGAGCTATCAGCCCCTGCAGGGTGTCACTTAGAATCAGATAGTCCGTGAGCGTGACATTAAGTGGAACATGACGTCATGACGCCAAAAGGGCCAACCGGCTGAGCAGTGGTCAGAGCTCTGGCGTGATGTCAGCATTTTGCGCCACCGTGGGAGGAAAGCCCGGGGGCCGGCGCCGCCGGAAGGGGAGGGGCGCTTGGCCCGGTATCCTGGCGACACAGCCCTGCGGTGCCCGGGCTTCTCCGGCCCTTTTCCTCCTTTGCTTCCTGACGCGTGAGCGAGACCATCATGCTGTGGTTACGCTCAGCAACTAAGCTGGTTCCCGCCATAGCAAGTGCCCGCAGCCTCTCAGGTCAGACTCACCTCCACTGTGTCCCCTACGGGGCTTGCTCTCTGAAAAGCCTGAGGCGCCCCAGAGGGATCCAAGTTGGTCTCAGGCGGTCGCTGGTTCGGCGGACCCTTCTGCTGGGGCCTCCACTCCCAAATCCTCTGTGAGCTCGTCGGATTTCTTCTTTACCTGCTGCTCCTGGGGAAGGGTGGGCCCTGGGTTCTCTCTGCCGTTGAGGTATTCTGGGAAGCTGAAATGACTGCAGAGAGAGCGTGCCACCCCCGGAGGGGCTGTCTTCAAACTTACTGGGCCTCCCAGGAGTTGTGTCAGATCACACTTGATTAGGTGACAACGTGTCTCACATCAACTAGCTTTGGTTTCTGTTAGGTTAACCTAAAATCCTGTTTTCGTGTTTTCAGAGTTGACTTGAGAACTGGGTCCAGAATGTACAAGAACCATGTTTAGTAACACAAATCCTTTGAGCAGTTCCTCTCAGAAGAGGTAATGTTTGGAAATACTCCTCGGGCTTTTTATGTCTGCAAGCCCCGTTGTAAAGACAAGATGAAAGAATCCAGGAATAAGGGAGCCTATTTTTTTAGGGTGTATTCTATCCCCGGCAATTAATCTGATAAACAAAGCTTGATGGATGAAAGCTGAATCATCTGCCTTACAGGTGGATCTGCTATTGGATCACATTTCAGTATTTGGGGCCAACGTGTAAACCAGAGCATATGGTATTTAACATCAAATAAATGTTGGCATATGTTTCTTATGTTGGTATAATTGGAATTATTGAAAATGGAATGGTAATTAAATCAAGACTTACTATACTTGCCCTAAGAAAAGAAAAGAAAAAGTAACCATTTTACAGTGCACAGACCTTGCTTTTCAGTTCTAATAGTTAAGCTGCCGAAAGCTGTCCCGCTCCATGAAAGTAAGTGAATAGGTGAATAGATGTGCAATTAGTCCTAATAACAGAAGCCACAACCTATGATTTAGATCTGGAGCCATCCTTTACTTATGACTTTTTTTGGCGGGGGAGGATTTGTTGAGGCTTTGTGTAAAATCTGTTTAGTCAAGATTTAGGACTAGATACCATTATACACAGCAAGATATTTGAAAAATACATTCATTGTGCTTCACTTTGCTTCAATGGAATAAGTAAATTTAACCACCTCTTATTATACAGAGGGTGCCAAAAAAATGTATACACATTTTAAGAAAAGAAAAAACTATTAAAATTGTAATACTGAATATATACCAATAACAAAAGATGAATACAAGTCACATTTGACTTCTGCAATTACAAGAGGTGCTCAAAGTGGTTACCATCAGTGTCCAAATACTTCTGATTACAGCAAACTACTGCTTGAGCAACGTTGACCTAAGTGTCCACTTGGATACATTTTTTTTGGCACCCCCCCCCCCCGGTATATAGATAGGCTTTTTGAATGAATGAGTGCTCTCCTGGGATTTTCACAAGTCCAATAAGTTAGGGCAGATATCCTCGTATTACTGATAGGGAACTGAGATTAACACAGGATCACAAGTAGCAAGTCAGGAATTGCAGCTGTATGATTGTGGTGGTCTAGTCCTTTTTCTGTTACACCACTAGGTCTCACTCTGGCTTAGAGTCCTTTGGGAACTTTTTATTGAGCCAGAAAGAATATCTTCATTCAGTTACCTTTGAGTTAGTAGTCATTGTCGATGAATCTCCACTTCCCTGGAGTTGCTCACAGTCTACTCAGGGTGACAGACAACAGACAAATGACGGTAGAGCAAAGAATGGTAATAGAGTCTTGACTCAAGTGGAGTCTTGACTCGAGAAAGGCAGTGATGGATTGTAAATCTTATGTTATTCTGGGATTTTTCTAAGTTTTAGAATTTGAAAATTCCAGTCACCTGAGGGGCTCATAAATAGAATGTGTATTACCTGTAGTACTCTTGGTTGCCCTTTTTTAGAAAGGCTCTGAGTACAGAGTATCGAGTACCATAGGAAACTTTCTCATCTATGAAAGTCATGCATTCCTGAAATGATAATGTTTTAACTAGCTTAACATTAACGTAGTGTGATTTCATTCGTTGGACTCTGCAGATATTAACACCATCTAGTCATCTGAGAAAAAGCAAAATAAAGCACTAACGATGCATAAGTAAGTTGTATTT